>NW_026087964.1:29548520-39191020 GCF_022539395.1 Myiozetetes cayanensis | reverse complement strand
CTCTTAACTCTGATGTGCAGAGAATTAATGATCCAAAGATTTGGTTGATATCTTTCTCTACTTTTGTACAATTGAGTTCATAAATACATATATATAGAGAGAAGAGTATCAGTAAAAATTGATAAATGGCAAGCAGTAAAACAGTGATAAATATTTTGTTAGTGTGAAACAAATGCAGCTGTCAAATTGTTTCTTTAAGTAAGCAGTTTTCAAACTGTTAAGAGGTAATTCTAAGCAGTAGCTAGTGAAGTCCTTTCTTATGACAACAAAAACCCAAAACCTTGGCAATGTCTTTTTGAATTAAGATTGATAACTTGAATTAGATGCAAGTCTGTACTGATGAAAACTTTCCTGAACTTTAATCGTTATGAATATTCTTTGCTATCTGAAGTTACCATATGTTTTAATTATATGTATTTAAAAACAATAACTACTTAAAAAGCAAAAAGGAATCCTAGGAGGGGTGCAATAATATTAATTTAAATGCTAATGCAAATCAAAGCAACATCATGTTTCTCTAGCTTTCCCTGTAGATAAAATTCTGTACATTTGGTTGAAAAGCTTACATTTTTCTGCATTGTGGATACGTTACCTCATGCAGTATCAGTAAATCTCTATTTTACTTTGGACTTAAATAAAATTTGAAATATGACTTGCAGTTTTAGTTGGAATCCATTTCTTAGACTGAAGTATAATGTTTACTGAGCTTTGGAGAAGGCAAGGCATTTATCAGAAACTTGAAATCCCTTCTTGTGGTACAAACTCTGAACCTGTTTCTGCAAGCATGTGAACACAGTGACCACTCTCAGTGTGGTCAGCAGAAGAGGTGTATACAGTGTTTTCAATGTCAAACCTACCAGTACTTCCCCCTAATTGAACTAAACCATTTCTTGATGCATCTGTAATTCATAGGTGTTCTGTGCATTATTCCTCATCAGGAATGTTGGGGAATGCATTTGGATTTTTAATGTTCAATGCTAGAATGACCAAACTAAAGTAATATTCATATGGTAATGTAAACTTTTTTAAAAAGTAGAAATGCATTACTGTATACAGTGGAAAGCTATTTATTGTACCTCTGGGCTTATTCCTCTAAAAATCATAGCGTAAAAAAATCTTTGTCAAGCCTGAATTGATGTATATAACTGAAATAATGTAAAGTTATATTTTCATGTTTTTATACTTAACGACATGATGGGAATACATAATGTATGAGTATTTCAATTCAGATAATATTGATTCGATAATACACATCTCAGTTAAAAAAGCAGTAATAATAGTTTAATATCCATGTTAACAGTACATCAGTATATTGCTATATAAAGTATGTCTGTGTGCATTTAAGTGAAAAGTAGTCAAGAGTGATGAAAGCTGTCCAAGGGTTTTTTATTCATTTTATATGAAAACTGTTATGGAGCAACCAAAATGTTTATGAACTCAAACTTGTGTAAATTTCAAAATGTCCTTTTACTGTAGCTTTTTGTTTACAGTACAGTATCTTATTTTCTGCTTTGTTAAATGAGTAATGGTACAAAGCTGGACATACACTTTCTAAGACATTAACGTTCTCGTTTTTTCATGTATACTTATATGACAGAAAATGCTTCTGATTTTATTTTTCAATCTAACACATGGCTTTTCTGGAGTGTTGTATAAACTTCAATCATACATAAAAGATCTTCTTAAAAAAGGCAAAAGACCTTTAACGTCTGCTTAGTATTATTGAAATCTGGTTTCTTATTTATTATAAATGTATTTTTCTAAGATTTTACATGGAGCAAACCTATTTGTCCCCACAGATGTGAAATTTCCTTGAAGAGCTTATGAAGTTTCTTCTTTTCTTGAATGAAGTTTCAATGAAGAGCATAAATCTTCTCCCAAGTCATCTTGTAGCTCAAGGATAGATTTACTGTAGTTTTTGTTATCATTAAATTAAGTAATATAACTTTCTTGCCAGCAATGTAATTGTATCTCCAGACTGTAACTTTCCTGATCACAGTTACAATGGCAGTGTGACGGGTTGATAAAGCTAGTGGGTTAAGTGTCTATCTATTCAGTAACACTATCTAAAATTGTCAGTTTCAACCAGTACTTTTAAAAAGTTGAACAGATTGTTAATGTCCCAAAGCAGAGAAAGACCCTCAGAAATGACGGATACTTTTTGTATATACTCGTAGTATCAGTACTAGATACCTAGTACAACAGAGAGTTTGCTGTAATAGCAAACAAATTGAGTCTGAAGAGGTTTGCAATGTGAAAGGTTCAACCTTTTTAAGTAAATTTATTGTACCTTTTAACAGTGTGTGTTTCTGCGGTATCAGCCTCTTCTTTGGTTGATAGAGGCAGACAATATCTTTACATGAAACCTTGCACAATTGTATTTAAAAATACAAGTAGATTATTTCAGCTATCATTTGGTGCAGTTATATGAATGCAGTGGTCACCAGCAAAATAGAATCAGCAGCAGCTGTTCTGTATGGTATTTCTAGAGGCTACTCAGACCTTTTTGACAGCACCAAAGTTTATTAAATCTTTTCATTTATGCTGTCGTGGGATCACAGAAATTTGCTGTGAGAGATCCATCAGGTCTATATTATCTTAGGAATTCATATCAAGCACTTACAAAAAAATTAAGCAAGTTACTTAGCTGTGGACCTAATTTGGAACATTTTCCCTAGCATCCATGTGTCTAGATAATAGAGAATACTGTACACCTGTGTGAGACATAATAGAGAATTGTATACATCAATTGCACCGATGTGAGAAATTTCATTCAACTGCCTACTGTTGGTCTTCCTGAAATTTCTGCTCATACTGCTGCTAATACTCTAAACTTCAGGGCTGCTTCAAATAGATAAATGGTAAAATTGCCCTAAAATTGTTCTATTTTCTGTGTTGAATGTTATCTTTCCTCTCTCCCAAAAGAAGAAGTTTGATAAGCATGTCTACATCTAATATCTGGGAACACAGGAACTTCATATGGTGACAACTTCATAATTAAGAGTCTTAATTGATTCCTACTTGCATTTAGTAGGTATCAAGTACTTGTAATCTAAAGTAACTGTAATATTTATGATGGATATTTTCTTTCAGAGATTTCCCTAAAGTAGTTAGTATCACTTTTATGTTCACACCTTCAGTTAGAGTCATTTAGTGCTTTCACTTAAAATGTATTGAATTTATATTTTTTGAATAAAAGAAAATTTATATGTTTTGGTAAAAAATTGGCAAAAAATGGAACGTAGTAAGATACAACTTAAGAATTCTGAGAACTGTAGCTCCAACTCCCCTGCAGCTCTCATGTGTCATGAGGCCTTGCCCCAGTCCCTAATCTTATTTTTGGGGCATATTACACAATGCTTTTTCTTTTTCTCCCTCTTTCCCTACTATATGAAGTTAGTTCTAAGGCATAATTTTTAGCTTGGTGGGCTAGTAGGAAATGTAATTGCTCTATATAATACTATAATTGATTTGACCGTCATTAAAAATGTTTATAATAGCTCATTGCATATGTCTCTGTATTAAAGCAGCAGTGATGATAAAGATGGGAAAGGTTATCTAAGCTAACCCCTTTGTCCCAGTGGTATCATCGACTGCACTTGTTCTTCTGTCACTCTCCTTTGTAAATCTCTTACTGCTGATGAAAATTTAGCTACCTCTGTAGGCAGCTTAGTGCTTTACTTACTTCAGTGGTGAGAAAATTCTTTATACGTAAAAGAAAAGCACCTAATTTCGTGAAGTTGTCCAGTGAATGACTTTGTACAATTTGCCCAATATTCTTCCTCCCTTTACACTTAAAACTCCCACTCAACAGGAAGGGACTATTACTACATGCTGTGGGCATAGAGAAAATGTTCATATGTAGTTTGTCATAATTTTTAAAAAATGCTGACTTTTTGAGACTGACTTATCTGTGTTAAATAAAACATTTACTCCTACTAGTCTTCCAACTGAAGACTGTGATTTAAAATACATATTCAAATTAAAATGGGTTTTATTTATTTGCTTTAAATATCGCAAACCTGATTTTGAAAATGTATCTTACAGAGTAGGAAAGGGCTGCTAAACATTAGTGCCTGGACTAGCCCCTTAAAATTGTCTTCAGATAGTTCCTATCTGGAGGTCAGGGAAATGCCACTAGCAGGGGTTCCAGTGGATCCCATGAGCAGTGCAGGGCCACACTACCTCCTTTTCATCTTTCCATGCACAGAAGGCAAGCAGGTAGGAAAAGCTGAAATAGGAGTTGGAGGAGTAATTTTATGTCATTTTTCTGCCCCTTCTCAATCCTGCAAGGTGAAGGTATCTTTTTCTTCTAAAACCCCAATCTTTGCGCAGTTTTGAATTTATAATGTTTAGTTTATGCTAAAAAGTTCTTAAAACTGGGACATTAAATCTCTGTCTGGAGCCTTTACTGTTGGGAATCATAGAATCATAGCAGGGTTTGGGTTGAAAGGGCCCTTAAAGATCACCTAGTTCCAATCCCCATGCCATGGGCAGGGACAACTTCCCCTAGGCCAGGTTGCTTCTTAGAAGGAGGCAATCCAGAGTACTTCTGGCATATTGATGCTTTACTGAGGCATCAAGAGCATCTTGTTAAAAATGTGTTTGGGGGCTTTTATATAACAATTTTTAACCCAATTTTCAAGTTAAGTTGTTACTGCCTACCCTTCAGCACCATATTCTGTGAGTTTTGAGAAAAATGTCATTAGAGAGGTCGAGCTATAGCTCTTTCAATTACTAGTATGCTTTACAAACAATATTTTTCAGGGATTGCTTTCCTTGTGAGTTTCACTATGAAATGCAAACCCCTTTTGGGTTACCTCATAGTCCTAAATAGCAGAATATCCACAGAAATTTTTTTCTAGTTTTGAGTAGATTTTTTTATACTGTCACAGTGACTAAAGATACAGGAATACAAACAACATGATTTTTACTTAGGTGTTTGCCTTTGTATTTATTACTGTTGTTTTTAATAATTTCACAAAACTATTAGAGGAGTATTTACATTACTTTAGAACTAAGTGGCTTGGCAGATTATCCAAGTTACCTGCATGTGGTATTCTTCAGTCAGCTTCAACTACTTTGTGTGAATAAATAAGCAGAGATGCTGATACATAAAAATGAAAATTGTGGATATTCCAGTGTATATGTATGTATACATATCCATGCACAGTGCAATAGTAAAATTAGTGCTGGTTTTGATAAGGCCATACTCAAAAGTGTTGATAACCACAGCAATAATTCATATTAGGGCCAGTAGCAACAGGAAGGTTCATAAGCAAGTGCCTTACCACCTCTCATTTGAATGAATATGGAATTTTGCATTTCCATAGGACAGTATTAGTTCCCGTGGGAATCAATCAACGGTGAATCCTATGACTTCAAAATCTGGGGTAAATCCCGTGATCATCTTTGTTCTCTCTGATGGCATTAAGTTCTACAGAACTTCTGTGAGACAAATGGGCTCTTCCAAGCTACCTTTGGCCTATGCAAAAAGGTCAAATGAAAGCTATTGCATGTGTCATTGCCTCTCACTTAGCAGCAAGGATGATGGGTTTATGTATGTGCTTAGTTTTTCAAATTAAAGTCCTTGCTATTTAAAAATACAAATGGTTGATCTGAGAGGCTCAGGTTTAGTTAAATCTAAAGTTAAAGAACAAACAAAGCATTACTCTTTGCAAGTTATTACTTGATTTTCTAAAACAAAACCTCTGTGAAAACTTACTGCCTCCAAAACAAAATGCTGGGGCAGACAGGGCTGGATATTACACTACCTACTTTGAACATTGTGCAATAAAGTATACTGCTATGGTGCTGTGGCAGAATTCTGTCCACATTTTATATTTTTTTTTTTTTACTGGCATAGACAAACTAGTATAAACTATATGAAATAACTCTCATGCTGTAGGCTTGGCAGACAATTTTCAGGCAATTTCTATTGATTGGTTTCACCTGTGGTATTACCACGTTTTTTAAATCTGCACCTTCTGAATACATAAAATACTGTGTGATAAACTGTTTTTATAAAGCCATTATCCTCAGTGAGAGCAGGGTTTTGCTTGATGTGTTTTCTTCATCCTGACAGGTATAACTTGCCTAATGTACTTGTTTACCTAAGGAGTAGTTTTCACTACTTTTCACTGTATGTTTTTGCGCTTTTTTAGCAAATTTCTAATATATAAATATAGATTTTTTTTTAGCATTATAGATCCACAGTTATATTGGGACATGTTCATCAGTTCTGCTTAGTCCACCTTACAAGCTGCTTTCTATAGGACATCTTTGGCAGTTTTTCTTGTAATTTACTTTTTGATCTTTTATCATTGGGAGAGATTTTAGCACATTGAGGTAAAAAAGTAACATTGCGTACCCCGCTTGCTGCTGTGAGATGTTGCCCAAATCATTCAAAGTGATTCAGCTGCTAAGTACGTCCCGTGACTCATACTTCTTAAAGAATCTTTCTCGAACAGCAGGGACAAAGACTGCTCTGAGGGGAATAAAATAATTAATATGTTTCAGTCAGATCCTGCCTTGCTGGAGTCCAGGGAAGCTGGAATGTCAGGACCACGTCTGAACCTCCCACTTGTCTATGTGCAGTCACGCAGTGATGTCCCCAGGGATCACCACACTTGGCACTCATGCTAGCAAAACTGAATTGTTAGCATGGTCAAGATGCAAAAATTGTTTCTCTGCTCTTAACATGATACCGAGGTGGGAAAGAGAGAGCTGTCCCCTCTTTCCCCTATCCATAGTTCATGAAAAGCTTTTTTCCTTCCCTGAACTACAACCATCCATATTCAAGAAATTCAGGATGTAACTTTAGAAAAATTGCTTTCATATAAAATAATAATGAATTTTTTAACATAGAGGAAACTTGGCTTCTTTTATCCTCACTCGAGAAAAATAAGCACAGCCATCTTGGCTGGCTGAAAAATTTCATGGAGATTTTTCTCAGAGAGAAAAGAAGTCACTACATTATTAATTATGGCATCATATGTTGTCATACAACATGTGAGCTTCCCAATAGACAGAATCATGAGACTGTAGGTATTATTTGTAAGATGCTAGCTAAGATTACATTATGTGGACAGCCTTTCTTATGCATGGTCTAATATACTATGTAAATCAAAGGATTATGGGTTTGACAAGTGGTTTTTCTGTGTCAGGATGTCTGTATGTTATATATATATATACACACAAGTAGAACAATTAATGGGGTTTTATCTTTTTTAAAGGGTATCCCTTGATCACTTACACAGACCTAAGTTAGGGGCAGTACAAATAATTGAAGTCTGAAGCAAAATTTCTCAGTGTGACAGTGCCACTTGATCTATGCTATTTTCTTTTTTTCTTTCCTTCTTGAATATCTGTAGAAAAAAACCCCAACACTGTCTTGCTAGAAGGAATAGGCAACAAAAGTGTTGGTAAGAGAAGGCAGACCAAGCTTCCATGAGACTGTACGATGGGATTTTGAAGCCATGACTTGAAACTACAATACTGCTTAGTATATAAACTAGAAATTTAGTTCTAATTTCAGTTAGAAAGTTAGAAGAGGTTCAGTAGCTTTCTGTGGTGCAGCTGAATCAGGTACATGTCATAATAAGTGTAGACACTGGATATAACCTCTGGCATTTAAAACTTAGACCTACCCACCTTCCAGATATTCACTGTTTTAGGCTACTTTGTGAAATTTTTGTGGGCAGACTTACTGCTTAGCTAAATCTGGGTCTCATTCGAGCTGCCTGCATCAATTCAGTTTCTGGGGATAAACATCAAATCTGAGGGTGAACTGTTTTCATTCCAAATGAGGAGTCTGTGTTTCTTTTGAGCTGGCTTGCTGTATATTTTCAAGGCAATATTTCAACACCTAACTAATTGTTTTTCTTTACTTTTCTTGCTGGCAATATTGTCAGGGTTTGGGGTTTCTTAAGCTCTTAAAACTGGTAAAAAGTGATTACTGAGGGGAAGTGTGAGTTATCAGTCAAGCCAGTGTTTTTTTAAGACACTGTTGTATACTGAAAATACAGAAGACTTCATGCTACAGCAGAGAATAAAAATAAAAGGAGTTGTTGCAAAAGGATTTAGGTGAGATTTTTCTTGGTTTGATTAATTTTTTAAAAAATTATCTTTTTGCTTGTTTTCCTTTCACTACAGCTTTGTAAAAAACCAAGAAAATTAGTTTTCTGTATGAATTCCCTCTGCTATTACATGCCCTGATGGCTGATTGGCATCAGTGAAGCCACCTGGATACTTGGAAAATGTTCCCCTGCTCTTGTAGATAGGTGGTAGAACTACCCGATGTAGTAATAGATGTCTTCTGTCTGACTTCATTTCCATGTGGATGTGATTGTTCACTTGTTTTGTATAGTTTTGGTTTTAGTGCAGATACTGATACAGAGGTCAGTGGGGAAAAAAGTAAATGCATTATTTCTTAAAAGAGTAGTGCAAAATATGGCAGAGCACTCCTGAAGTCTTTGCAGAAGGATGTTGGAAAAAAAAATCTTTTTAAAAAATTGACTTGCCTCTGAGCATCCCTTAGTGAGGGGGAAACTAAGTGGCTTCTGTGTTCTGCAGTTGTATTCCTCTGGGTATAAAATATAATGGTCAAGAGTGTGTACAGGGGAGTTTTTGCAGAATCAGCTCCAAGTGACTGAATTCTATTTAAAGATGTCAGTATTGGCATTGAGGATGTGATGAAATGCAAAAAGGAATTTTTCTTTTAAAAATAACTGTCATGATTTTTTTTTCCTTTTAGTTACATCTTCAAACCTAGCAGTGTCAGGGCTTTGTTTTTTGTTTTTTTTTTTTGATTGCTGCAAAATGTACATGAATTAATGCACCATGTCTTCCTCCTACAGAATTCTATCACCATTACATACTATTCACAATGCCTAGTATGGACAGATCATCTACAGTAGGTGTCCTCATCAAAGGTATCACCTTACAGAGCTTAGCTCATGTTTTAGGTCAGATTCTGAAGAATTAATCATATACCTAAGTCCTATCATCGGAAGTGCCTGAAGAAAATTGATTTTGATAATAGACTACTTTTTGGCGCAAAGAAGTGTCACCAAATCATATAGGGTCCTTTTCCTGTCTGGTCATTAGAAACAGTATACTGTTACTGCTTTATTTCAATGTGAATTTTCATCCATTATTGTCTTTCTGTCAGAAACATCTTGCATGCTGTTTTTCTCCCTCTTAGGAACAAAATGGTGACGCGTAGGACACCACAGATATATTTCTGAAACCTTCTGCAGATACTGACATTTTTATTTATAGGTGCTTGGCTGCTTTTCATCTTAATTCCTCTGAGACCTTTATGGCTGATAAATTTAAATCTTCCAGATTTTGTATGTATGTCTTTTTGTTGGAAACCTGTTTTGTAACCTGCTAAAGTTCCCTCAGTGGCCATTAGCTACTGATTAATGATGCCATTCAGGTACAACATTTAATTTATATAAAACCTTGAGGCATATACAGTGTTTTTAAAATAAATTAATATTTATGGTACTCTCAAGTGAAGATTTAAGCATGCAAGTTAGGACGCTGAGGATAAGAGATGATAAATGAACAAATGTATAGGAGAAATAAAATGTGAGACATGGCAGGCCAGTTGTGTTGGTGTGAACATATTCTATGTTGTGTTTAATACTAAGGCTTTAATATTTTATTCTAAATTTTCCTAATGAAAAATGGAGTAAGATATAGAAAAATATACATGTATTGTGACTTCCATCTGATGATACTAATTCCAAGTAAATGAATTTTGGCTCTAATTGTGATAACTGAGGAAAAGAAAAACTTTTCCTCTGAGCATCTTATGCTGCTGATTTTATTAGCATAGCATTGCTGCTTCTTGGAATACTTCCTTCATTTCATTTTGGAAGCTCGTCCTTCAGAGACATGCAGCTGCAAACATAAAATGCTTATTTTGCAAGTGCCTGGAACTTGCTGAATCATTCTGTCTTTGCCAAATAAGTATTTTTTGTATGTTTCTACTCTGAACTTGAGGAGGTAGTACATTTTGATAGCATTTGAGTTCTGAAATCAAGTTATGATACCTAGATGCATGAAAATTAATTCTTAAATTAGTTTGTTGCCATGATTTAGCTTAGAAGCTTCTGTGTCGTCTACGAGATGGATTGCCCATTGTGTTGTTTTACATGTTAGTGATTGTTATAAATGATGGTTAGGAACCACAAAATTTAAACTTTCTGTGTTAAACTTTCCAGTTCCATTTGTCTGTGTGCTCATGTTCAATCAGCCATGTGAAGTGTCTTATTTCAGATACATACAATTGTAGTCAGGCCTGTACTTTCCATGCTTATTTGGAGACTTTATTGAATAAATTATGTAGCATTCACTAAACATGGAGTTAATCTTTCTGTTATTCCTTCAGATTGAATCAGACTTGAGACCTTCTTTGATCATGTTATTCTTTAGAAGAGTTGTTGATAAAAATTATGGACAATATGCTGCCATTCCTCTTGATGGAAGCCATTTAGCTATTTAACCTAAATGTCACTTTGGGAAAAATGAGTTAAAATGACATAAGCAAAAAGGTGTTTTACAAACTCCAAAACTTGTGTATTCTGCTGCTTCATAATCTGCATTGCATTCACTTTAAAACGTCTTCTAACCCAATCTCTAATAAAATAATAGATCATTATATTAAGAAGAATATTTTTTATCTGTGGGTCACAATTTGTAGAGCTGCACAAAAAGGCCTGTTGTTCTTTACTAAAGTGCCAGTATTCTCTGTTTTGATGAAAATATACTTCTGCACAAGTAAGCTGTACATAATAATGCAGGGCTAGATGTCACTTCTTATATGAAAGATCTCAATGAGCACAAGTCCTCTTTGAAGTGGTAAATGTCCTGGCACAGAGTTGAAGAGATATCCTGCTTCCAGACACTAGATTTAAATTCAGAATGATCCATGTATGAAATAATAGGTCATAAAAACAGTGCAAGGACTTGTACTGGGCCATTTCTTTTCCCAAAGTGCAAACACTTGTATGTAAGAGTGAGAACTTTAAGTCATTGGAAATTGTAGCCTTTCCTGTACCCACCTGTCTGTCCATTTCTCCATTTCACTGTTCTCCAGGAAAACAAACAAACAAATAAACAAACAAACAAAAAACAACACCCCCCCAAAAAAAACCCCACCAAACAAAAACACACAAACACACACACACAAACAAACAAACAAAAAAACCCTAACCAGAAAAGACAATCACCCATTTTTTTTATTCTGGGGAAAAAAAAAAACAACCACACACACACACACATACACCAAAAAAAAAAAAAAAAAAAAAACCAAACCAAAAAAACCCCACCAAACTCAAACACCAAACCCAACATAAAATAAATACAGAAAAACAGAATAAACCCACTATCACCACCACCACCTCATTTCAGGCATCAGACATGGCCTATAAAAGGAGATTAGGTTAGTGAAAATATCTTACATAGTTTTTACTATGAACTATCTTAGTTCTTGAACATTTGGTATGCCTATTATCTAAACTGAACAGTGAAAATCACCTATAAGCCATTTCTCAGATTTTTACAAAGGAAAAAGTTAAATTGACAAAGATGTTTAAGGTATCCTACTTAGAGGACTATCTATGCCACTAATAACTGGCAGCATACCCAGAATAGCAGTGTTCTGGGATAGCTGCACTGTTTATTTTTCACAGTCACTGTGAAATGAGACTGAAGGAGACAAAAGAAAAAGGCTTTAAATGCATAAAGGTTAAAATATGTCTAGGATGCAAACGTGCTACCCTGATGAAAAAATAATGTCCAAATTAGCATTAAAACACCTTAAACCCATGGAACATTTCCAGGATCATTGAATCACCATTAGGAGATGATTGTCAAGCAATGATTTCTGTAAGTAATGAAATCTCTGAGAATACTGGTTTGTAGAGGGTAACCTTGTACTGGATGATGATGATGATTTGATTCAGTATAAATTTAGTGTAAGAATAAACAACAGTAGCCTGATAGTCAAGGGTCTCTCTTTCAAACTGACACATCAAGGCTGGCTCCATACTCCTATACAACCAGCAGTGCCTGGTGTGTTCCCAGGCACCAGACTCACCATCTATCCCATTAAGCTGCTACGGCAGTCCCTGGTGCATCGTTGCCTGGTGCCAACTAAGAATGCTCCCCTGCAGTTCCCAGGGACAGTTTAGGGATGTCCCAGCATTTTGTAAGTTCTCACAACATTTTGGTGTCTAGGAAAGGTTTACTGTAATAAACAGAGGATATTTCATGCTCATTAGCTTGAGTATCCAGGAATATTGGGGGGCATTTTGTTACGGTGTGGATGTCACCTGTGGGAACTAATTAAAGCTGCAGTTGTGAAGTCTTGAATTTGAAGGAGATCGCAAGATCTCTTGGGGCAAAGAAATTACACCTGGTAGAGATTTTTATTAAAAGCCTTTGCTCCAATCCCCACTGCTGGAATACTCACACTAGGAAAAGACATCTGAAATAGGTGATTACCAGAAACACATAAAGGAATGGGATTTGTTATCTGAAGAAGTTTTAAGAGGTCAGAAAGAGTAAAAACAGTTTAAGAAAAATTAACCTGCAGTAGATTTTCCAAAAGCTATTAAAGACCAATTTCTTTTCCCACATATGAATACTGAACATAAAGATGTGAAATTGTTCATTAATGACAGTTTAGTTGTAACTCATAAAGTCAATCTATATTTTGGTTCTGGTTTGACAAGGAAATCTGGTAAATAAATTACAGAAGGTTTCCTCCATAAAGCAAAGGAGCTGTGAGGGAAGCAGGAATGTGGATGAAGAAGATGGCATTACATGAGGAAATTTTGCACTGGAAGAGTAAGTCCAAAACTGTATTCTTCAATAATCAGTATTATGGTCAATTCTATTTTTATAGACAAATAATAATCCTGACACAAGGAGTGGAAAATGGCTGGTGAAATTAACTTGATGATTCAAAGGTAAGATAAAAATTAAACAGTGAAAGAAATGGATGTGCTTGCGGACTGGTAGTAAGTCTGAATAGCATAGAAAGAAAGGCACTTCAGGCAAGTAGAAGAAAATTTTCAGACAGCAGGAGATCAAAGGGAGGACCCATTGTTTTGCTTCCAACAACAGTATGTCTGATAGTGAATGCCCTGTGAAGACTGAAGATTGCACATACAGTGGGTTTTTCTGGGATGGTTGTATGGCCTCAAGCAGTTTGTGGATCAGGGACTCCCTGAGACATAGATGATATCTTTGCATTTCATATCCTTTCCTGCAGTTTATCTAATCACTTTGAACTCATCGCAACTTTGGCAACCATAATATCCTGTGACAGAAATTGTCATGGCTTAACTCAACATTGTGTAAAGAACCACCTTTTTTTTGCCTAAAGCCCATTAGCTGTTAATTTCCTTTGTTGCTTCCTCATTCTTATACTATGAAATGTAGTTAGAAGTTGCTCATTAATTCCTACTCTGAAGTGGGAGGCTTGTAATCTATCATATGGAGGAAATTTAAAAAAACCCAAGCTTCTTTCATGTAATGAAATGGAAGTTGATGTAGTATGTGACTGCTGTTAATAAATATGAGTGGGAGAAGAGCTTTCTCACAAAAAGGAGAAAAGCTGCTTAGTTATAATAAAAACATGCTGGCACCGAAACAGGTTGGGAGAATTGACAAGGCATGAATTTAGTGTGGATTGTGAACCTTTCTGGCTTCAGGGCAACAGATC
The DNA here is from genome assembly GCF_022539395.1 of Myiozetetes cayanensis. Taxonomy (NCBI): domain Eukaryota; kingdom Metazoa; phylum Chordata; class Aves; order Passeriformes; family Tyrannidae; genus Myiozetetes; species Myiozetetes cayanensis. The sequence goes on along the minus strand of NW_026087964.1, from coordinate 39,177,276 downwards.
CTCTTGGCAGTCAGGTCAGAAGGCTGTGCCCTACACAGACAATGCCTTGGCCAGTGTGGCTGTGGAACAGCCTTATTCACAGGAAACAATCTCTCAGAGGACCACTGGTTCCTCATTTACAGATGATCAAGCAAGTGTTCAAGCATTCAAATACATGCCTTTAGATCATTCCACTAGCAAAACCATGAAAATGCATTTTTATGTGTGGAAGTTAACTGGGATTCAGCAATCCAGGAGGTCCCTTTCCACTGAACACTCTTACATGGTCTGGCTGCAGAGATGCTCTGTTTTCTCATCCAGATTAATAGTAATGTGCAATCTCCTGGATTTAGGTGTCTATGTCAGCCATTTAGCAAAAAGACAAAAATATACATCATGCTCTTTTATACCCTAGCTCAGTGATTGGAAATGGCTTAAAAAAAAAAAAAAAAAGCTCAGAACCAAAAACAAAACAAAACAAACAAAACAAAACAAAACAAAAATTGATCCCCCCAAACACACTTGCTTTGAATATAGAGAACATTCCTTTCATCCCTTTTGTTGTCCAAAACAGTTTATGAAAAATCCTTTTTTCTGCAGGTGAAATTTTCATCACTAGTGATATGGTGTATTTTCAGAAATTAAACGTCTCCCAGAAAACCAACTCTTTTTCAAGAAACAACTAAACAGCCACTGAGTAAGATCAGTGAAGAAGGATTAGAAGGGTTGGTGACTAACACTGAAGCAAAGCCAGACCCACTCCTGCTTCAGTGGCTCTAAGGACAGGATGGAAAACTCTTGTGTAGGCAGCAAAAGAACAGGAAGCCAAATCTGCCTTTCTCATACAATTGTCTTGTACAGTCATGCTTCAGCTTTTCCCACCAGGGAAAAGTTCCATGGGAACTCGAGCAGCAGCATTAGGGGCACATATCCTGTCAAATTGGATTATTCTCTGTTTCACTCTGGGGCTCTGATCCTCTCATTGCCCAACCATGTACAAATGTGTTTGTTTCTGATTTCTGTGTACAAGAAGAGAGCTCCCTCTCCCTCTGTGTACAAGAAGAGAGAAAACCTAGACATTGTTCAAAAGGCAGCTTGGATCAGTTCATTCCTTACAGACAGTATAGGTTGAGTGTGACCAAACTCTGCTCGGTGTATGTGTTTAGGCTGCTCTGAAAGGTGGGGGTAAGTGTAGATCATGCTTGATTTCTAACACAAGCTGCCAAGATGGGATATGTGTGCACCAAAGTGCCAGAGTCATGCAGAAGGCATAATCTAATAAAGGGTTCCACAGGGTAGAGAGGAACATGATTCAAGTCTCCCATTATCTACATAAGGCAGCAAAACCATACTGCCATTTGCTGGTGATGGTAATCCGAGAAGACTCATGCTGAGAAGATGTAAATGATTACTGAGACTCAAGCTGGACAATTTGAAGGTCAGGTTAATTCAGATTTCCATGCTTTTTGCTTTGTCCTAAGACAGGTGTTGAAGTTTCCAGCAAAAGATGCTTAGAGAACCTGGGCAGCTCCTAGGAATGGGTGCTGAAAAGTGGTGAAGCTTTAAATCTTACTTGTAGAGAGCTTTCACAGATCTAGCTGAGAGGTTGGCTCGATAAGGTCTTTAAGACTACCTTGAGTTGACTGGATAAGTACAAATGAAGTAGGAATAACCTATGCCTTAGTACTGTGTCTGTGAGGATAACCTTGATAGGGTGTCACAATTTGGGTTTTTTTCTGTCCAAAGTGAATGCACTTGACGTGCCAAAGTATAAAACTTGAAGAATAGGAAAGAATTCTGAAGGAAATTATTTTGAGTGAAATATCCTGCGCCAAGACACGTGAGCTGATATTGCAGAAATTTTTAAGGTCTCTGATCATTAGTTTCTGATTTATTTTTTAAAAAGGAAAAGGGAAAATGTGTAAAAACCCAAGCTGCTCAACCTTGATTACTGGTATTTTATGCTAAATATGGTTGTTCCTGCCAAAAATATTAAGCTGGCAAAGAGAAGCTTAGATGTCTCATTAGACTATTGCCAAGAAAGACGTGATTTTGAAAGCACTGCAGGGCAGACCCAGAGGCTCTTGCTGCCAATCTGCTCTGTTATTCACTGCAGACTGAGCAGAATCAGTGCTGCTTTGAAGAAACAATGCTTCAGGCTACTCTGGATGTGCACTGAATAGATTTTAACAATGATTTTTTTTTTTTAATGTAATCACCTGTGGAACTTTCTTTTACTTTATGGTGCAGGCTGTACTAGATTTTAAGCATACTATAGGATTGAGAATATGGGTTTGTTTCTAAAACCATATGTAAGAAAAATTTTAGAATAGTGATTCTAATACATGAAGCAAAAAATGAAAACCTGAAATCCCATAGTACTCTACAAGAAGATGCACTAGTTTTTCTAGAGGAATAAGCCAGCTATTTTAGATTTAATGTTCATATCTGTCCTGAGGGCATGTTTAGTGAGAAGCATAAAATTATATCAAATGCATAGGCAAAAAGTATGCCCAGTGCATGTGTTTCATTTTGTTGTTTCATCAAGTCAGAATATTTTAGAAGTAGACCTGTGAATTATTTACATTGCTGACATTTAGCAAATTAATATGTATTTTAAGTTGCTTCCATAGTGGACTATGAATCAGTCAAGAGTGAAAGACAGAACAAAAAGTTCTAATGGGAGAGCATTTACTCAGCCAACCAAATAGAAATGAGCTTACCATTCCTAGAGTCAGAAAGAAAAAAAATTAACAAAACAACTCAACAACAAAACCCACACCCAAGCAACTACCACCACCACCAAACCTAAAGAAATAAAGTGCTTACTGAGATAAACAATGTGCTCCATCCACATTTCATGGAGTAGCTCACGAGACACATTTTAAAAGAGAAATTAGATTTGGCACTGATTTTAAAGTCCGAAACCAGAAAAAAACTGTCCTCTATATCTCTCAGTAGATCTCAAGCAAAAAGTAACTTTTGTTTTCTCACTTGCAGGAAACCATCTTTGGGGATTTCCATATTAGTCAATTCAGAATACTGCTTACAGAAACATCCAGTCTTGACCAAAAGAGCCCTTGTTGCAGAAACTTAGCACAGTCCTTTGTAATCTGTTTTGACAGCTTGTTAACTTCGTTTCAAAAATATAATCCTAAGAAATGCAATCTAATCCGTACTTGAGCACTCAAGTATCTCTTGGAGAACCTGAGTTGACTAGATTGAAAAGTCTGCTGTGGTGAGATATATTCCTTTCATACAGAACAAATGGATCATGACTTAATTGCCTCTTAAACTTCTTCACTTGAGGTGCCTTAGTCTTTCATTTAGTCTTTCATTTGACAGAAAAAGGTAATTTTCAAAGTCCATCTTGTATTTCCATTTTGTATTGTATCCAATATACATAACTTTGTCATCATTGTTTGCAAAACCGAGCATTGGATTTTGAGACAGATAATGCCATTTCTCCCTTCTTGTTCAATATTAATAAAAACAACCTCTGTTCTTAGATCTTCTTCAGGAGTTCATGTTCAGGTGATGAAACTCCAATGAACAAAGTTAATAATACATGTGGATGCCTCATATTTCTCCATATTTCTATACACAGGTGAAGAAAAGCAAAGAAACCTTGCTGTCCTCCATTTCTCCACTGTTTTCAACATCATTTTACTAAAAGTCTGTGGAAGACAGTGAGGTTGCATCAGTATGCTAATTCCATGTTCTCTATCTACCATTTGGAGACAGCCCTTTTAGTGGGCCTCATACATTTGGGTTCTCTGGAAAGGATGAGTGCACAAATTGAAGCTGTAATTACTTTGTATGAATGCTCATTACACACCATCCAAGTAAACTCTGGGAAGAATATTTTATAGGAGGAGAAGGATCCTGCAGGAGATGCACATACAGAGAAGATTGCTAATAAGCAATGGGAAATAGTATGGAAGTTTTGGAGTTTCTGATCACGATGAAGTCTGATTCCTATGCCAGAAAATGAACATTTTTTTATCCACTATTTAGGACTTAGATTAGGATGGTGACATGTCTGCTGACTGTAATGTCAGAAGCTGTAAGATAGGATTATTTGGGTGTGGTTCCTATGGCAATGTATTTTTTTGTGCAACATTGATTCTGTAGTCCTTATGATGACAAACTACTGGAAAGTTAGATGAATCCTACCTGGCCTATCCAATTTGCATTTCCCTCTCTGATAGTTCAGATTTTGAGATCCCAGACCTGAGATGTTACAATGACTACTGGAAGGAAAAAATAACTGAATAGGGAGCATGTCAAAGCAAAACGTCCTTAAAACACCTTAGTTCATTTTTTTGCAATTGGCATCATCTCAGCCCTTAATAAAAGTGCTGTTCTAAATCCTCCTCTGCAACATTACAGAGAAAACTGTACCTCTCAGAGTTGTGAATGCCAGCTGAAAAAGAGGAGTCATGTTTTCCTTGAGAACTTATTTTGGGATGTTAAGATGGTTAAGATTTGTGTAGACATACTGTACATGTGACAATTATCAAAGCCAGCAAAATTTGATTCTACCACCGTGTACTCACATTGGGGCAGCCAAAGCTGAGATACTTAGTTTAAATATCAGCCAGCTAAAGTCTACTAAGCAGCCAACTATATGTCTCTTCAGTAGTAGTCTAATTCATGTACTGTAATTAGGCTTGAATACAAAATATTGATTTAGTAGTAATTACATTTGTGTGAGCATTAAGATAATGTTTTGGGAAATCTGCCTAGATTCAGCATGAAGTTCCAGATAATGAAATGTTCACTCTATTGCTGTGTAGAAGAGCTTTTAAATAAAACTTAGTCTATACTCTAACTAATATAAATTTATTTGATCCTGTCCTCTGACTTTTTTTGGCTTAAGACACTCCACTAAAATTGAAATATCTTCCAGTGGTCGATTCTAGCTAAGTATAATACACCGGCTTTTTTAATGTATTCTGAGATCATTTAGGGAAAGGAAGTGTGAGACCTATAAAAAATAAGGCAGCATCTACAGAGCACTGATTTATAGCCATAACTCTCATTAGTTGCAGAACTAAATATGATGCAGATTTGTAACTGCTCCATTAGCCTTAAATATTGCACAGTCAACACATGCACTCTGAGAGAGCACAGAATCCTGTGATTCCTGGGTAACAGCTTATGTTCCTGTTTCACTGTTCTTGCAGTATTTTTAGAATTTTGCATCTCAAGAGGTGCATAAATACATGTTTTATGCATTTACATTTATACACACTAAGAAGCAGACTTATTTATCACATCTACAAGTATATGCAAGTAGTAAGTTCTCAGCATACACAAACATTTAGTCTTTTAATCTAAATGGCTGCTCAGTAAACTTTATTTCCAAGATCTATTACTGTAGAAAGGGGAACTAATTAGGAAATGTCAGATATCCAGAGCAATGGTTTAGTTAAAGATCATCATGGCAGTCAAATAACTCAGAACTGAAATAAAGAATATACAGTTAAATTGGACCTTCAATATGAATATTAATATTACCAGCCCAGGTGGCCTCCATGTAATTTATACCTTGAAATAGGTTTCATATCAGGGTAAATATTCTATGTCTTCTTGGGGAAATAAAATCATGTTTGATTTTTAATTTGAAACACAGTATCTGAACTTAGCCACTCATTTCAGACCAGGAACAGCTATTTAGCAGATTCCCTGCTCTCTGCTTGTTGAACTGCAGGGGAAGACGAATTCAGGAGGAGAAACATGAACAGATAGACAGATAGACAGATTAGATAGATAAATAGCCAGACAAATATGCAAATATATGCAAATATAAATAATCAGACAAACATGCAAATATATGCACCCATGTATATATGCATCTATCCATGTGTGTGAAATACATATGTATAATATGTGCATATATATATATATAAAAATACATAAAATAAACCTAGTGTATATAAACCACATTTGGATTCAAGGCAAGAAAGCAGATCTGAAGACAGGACTATCTGGATTGTCTGCTTCCTTGTCAGGGTGGAAAAATCCTGAGGACAAGGGAACTTCTCTGACCCAAGCTTTATAAAATCTAGTGACTGCTGATTCTGCTGCTCCCCATGACCCTTCAGTAAGAGAACAGGTGTAGATGAGCAACTGGTAGTGAAAATCAAGGCCTGGCTTTACCCTGTTACAAGTTGGGAAAGCTGGAAAGATGAAGCAAATGTACAGATGAAGCAAATAACTCACCTGGGAAACTCCTCTAACAAGACTTACAGGAAGTTTCTATTTTATTTATGATTTACCAGACAGGATCAATCTGAGAAACAATTAACTGGTACCACAGCTCTCTTATTCATACGGTAATATAGAATCTGTTGTGTCTAACAATGGCTAACGTCTACCAGTGAGTCTCCCATGCTGGACGGTGGTCAGGTCAAGAGCTCTCAGAGGAGGAAAAGTCTTCCTGTAGCCTTCAGCATACTTGAGCTGAGCTGCCCAGTCCCCATAAAAAGTTTCATTTTCAAGTCCATTTATTAGCATAATATTTAATACTTGAAGCATCAGGTTAATTATTTCTTTAAAATGAGAACTCTAGCTGCATACAATAGTTATGAATTATCTTGCATTATAGAAGATAGTTTTTACTGAAATAAATATCAAAAGTGCTAAGCATATTTCCAGAAATATGGAATATCACTTAGCTGGGATATCACATATTCAAATAAATATCTCTTTGGAGATTCATTCTGACTATATGTTCAAAACCAGTTATGTGAGTAATTTAAGTAAATAAATGACTTCATCTCAATAGGGAATATGTGTTTTAAGGATATTTCTGCATTTGAAAAGGTTCAAATAGCTCTGGTGAGAAACACATTAATTGCTTGCATTATGTCTCAGTGTGAACCTTCGCTTTATCATGAATACTGTCTTAGATCCTCCTGAACAGCAATAACGAAGAAGGTAGAATAAACTTTCTAAAATTCAGTTTGAGAAACCCCAAAGAACCCACATCCATGTATTCTCTGTGTGCCAGATTACGTTGTCCCTCTCCTCCTTTTGCCTTGATAGTCATGTTGCATGAAGAACAGCCATTTTGATTTCTTTACAGTGAGACATAATTAATTCTTCTACAGAAAAAGCATTGTCAATTTACCAGATTTGTTTTATAAAGGCCAGTGCTTAGAGGGTTGCTATTTAGCCTTATCGTTAACCCCAAAACACTAATAATGCCTACTTTGGGATTATGCTCTGGCAAGGTGCATGAGAGCACCCTAGCTGGTTCACAGATCCAGAGAAGGGGTTGTCAAGTCTGGAAAGGCAGATTTCAGAGGAGCTGTAGGGCAGGTGCTACTCATCTGCAAATAGGAGGACCTTCAGGTCATGTTCTCAGCTGATTTTCTGTGAGTGTTCATGTATAGTTATGTTTATGGGACAGAATTAGATGAGGAGGAAGCACCATGGATGGTCCATCATCTTCAGCATCAGACAGTCTGCTTGTTGTCTGAACTAAGCACCATAAGCTGAATGGCTCAGTCAGTGTCACTGCAGCCTGTTTCTGCTCTATGTGCACTTTCTCTGAACAGGCTATTCAGAAAATGAGAGAGGAAGAGGGGAGAATAAATTTTCTGTAAGAGAAAGATTGTATCATCAATTGAGAGTGGCTGAAGGCAAAACTTATAAAATACAATTTACCCCATAATCCACTTTTCAGACACATCTCAGAACATACTGAGGCACAACACTATTCTATTACAGCAACAACATTGCAATGTAAGAACTGGTAAAATACAGTGGGAGAGAAGAGCAAGGTAGGTGTTGTTAAAATCCCTGGCAGGGGATTGTCAGACACAATTCTAGCTGGGAAGAATAAATGAAGTATCCTTCCTGGAGTGTCAGTGCCACAAACAGGCAGACAGCAGTTAAAATCAGCTTTGGGACCTTGAGCATCCCATGGGTGCAATCTTGATGTGCTGAATATATCTGAATTTGACCGAGGTCTCCCTAGGCCATTAGCAAAGGAGCTCTTCTTGTCCTTGTTTGATAACTGCTGGCCTCTGTGGAGTGCAGCAGTTGTGTGGGAGCTGATCCTGCTCAGAGGTTGTCTGTTGTGCATCCCTTGAGCTGTTGGGGGATGAACTCCCCTTGGTGTTCAGCTGGTTCTGTCCCATGCAGCTCTCTGTGTCTGGAAAGGCACAAAACCAGTGGGCTGCCTCTTGCTTTTATGTTAAACTGTAGTGCAGGAGAGCACCAAAGCTGTCAGTGTACCCCAGCACCAAAGGAGGTGCTCCTGCCGCCTCACAGCACTCGCACCTGGTTTCTCCCAAGCACACCTCGATGGCATTAACTCCAGGGGAAATTGTCCTCACAGACACCCTTTCTTCATGGCTACAGATTCTGCATTTGGTGGAGTGTTTCCCTGCTGAGCTTTGAGCTGGGACTGCGTACAAGCCGAGCCCTTGCAATATCCCTAACTGCAGCCTCCATACAACAGGATGAAGCACTGAAAATATTATTTGCTCCAATAAGTCCCTTAGACGCACTACAAGATGGACTTGGTGATGTCTGTCTCATTGTTCCCTGCTTTTTACCTTGTCAACCCCCTTCCCTCTTCCCTAGCACTGGGGAGCAGCAAAGCTCAAAGCTGCCCAAAAGAACAAGTCTCTTTTTTTCTCTCTTGGCTTAATCTAGGGGTCACCATCCTCAGCCTGCCTGGGCATGCATCCACCAGCACTCTCAATCACGCTTTGCAGGTGATACCTTGGGGAGCCCAGTCCTTGCACTGACAGCCCACAGTTCACATCAGGCAGAGTCACAAAGAGAGCTAGCAGTGACTGTTAGGAAAGAATGAGCCCGAGGCTTCATTTACAGAGGAATTATGCACCAGTGTACTTTGTCAGAGGGTGTGATTTATTTTCCTTCTCTGTCTAAAGATAACAATGCATTCCTTCACGTGTACACAACTGTATCTGTACGTAGGTGCTTACATTGGTATAGTTTACACCTTGCTGTAATTAAGGTAGCAGAGTTTATGTTCCTTAATTAGTAGGAGAATGTCTCCAACTCTTGAGCCAACTGCAAGAAAGCACACACGTTGTTGGCCCAACTTCTTGTAGCTAACCCACGAGATTTTTAGTGTCCTTTCAGTGCTGATTAGGGAACAGAGACAAAGAGGAAGGACTGTTTCCCATGATTTTCATGAACAGGCTGGGCATTCTAAAGCATGCCACAAACAAAGAGAAAACTGTGCAGCAAAATATAAATAAGGTCTGGCTCAGAGTACATGCTGCTTGGTAAAACCAGGATAGAGCATGGATTGTGGGAGAGAGGGTTAAGGAAGGTGCTGCAGGCAGCGGCAGTGCCCAACCCTCTAGCTGGGAGGTTGCCAGAGAAAGAACCAGGCAGACAGAGCCGAGGGGTGAAAGGGAGTGGGAAGAAGGCTCAGTTAAGCTGACCCACATAGACTACTTTCCTTTGATATCAGCAGCCTATGGTGGCACCCAAAACCTCAATTTTTTTAAAATTATGACCCAAAATCCACCTCTGAGTCATTAGGAGCAGAAGGGAATTGTGCGTTTGTCCTCTGCTGAGCTGACAGCTCTTTACACCCAGGCAATTCTCAACAGCATCTCTTTTGATGAACAAGTACCCACTGTTCAGTCAGCAGAGGCAAAGGTGGGAGCACAGTCAACATGGGGTGATTAACACAGCTTCAGTTTGTGAACCAGAAAAACTGACAAAATATGTTATTTTCACCTTCTTGCATTTGACATTTTTGAGACTAGTTTTCCTTCTAAACCATTTTGTTACCTTGAAACTTAAGATGTAACTGTGTAGGCAACAGTAATGTTATTCATTTACTACTTTTTCTACTGCTGTAAAAGCCAGAAGAAAATGTCATTCTAAGTGGATGGTATTATAGTTTATATGCCCCATCATGCAACAAGCCTAATTCTTGCAGCAAGTGTTATGCATGAAGCAAATTAAAAGTGTTAGGGTCTCTGACTAATCACTAATCGAATAAAGCACAACAGCCTCGTGAGGAGCAGTGGCAGACTGAGGCACTTTGCAACCTTAGCAACCTTATTCAGTGCAAAGGGAGCATAGGGCTGCTCCTGAAACTGTGCAGGAGGAGGGTAGCACCCTTGTTGCTGGCTCGTCCTTTGGCTTGTGGGGGAAATATTTAAAAAATTTCCAGTTGCATATCTTCTATTTCACACTATTTACAGAGAAAGATTTCTCCCCTTAAAGGGTATGTTATTACAGAAACTTATGCCAAGTGGAATTTATACAGCATGTTACCAGGACATTTAATCTGTTGTGATGACAAAATAAACATATATAAAAGGCAATAATATATATTATTTAGAAAATTATGTGTGATCTGGTTTTATAAATTTTCTGTTCATCAACAAGTTCTTTAAAATCTTTTCCATCCCATTTAGAGCCAAAGTCAGGGAATATTGTCTCATGATCTCCAGCCAGATAGGATGAAATTATGTTTTTTCAGCTCACATAGAAGACGGAAACACATAAACAGATCCAGTTTACAGATTTTTACACAAAGATCTAAATTAGCAAGCCACTAATAGCAAATGAGGTGTATGGTATTAAATACCAGCACACAAACTAGTTTGATCGGTTTTTTTCTGGAACATTAAAATTTTCCAGGACAGGTTTTTTTCAGGAGGTAGGACATTTTGTCTCTCATTTTACAAATGTGGTGTGAAACGAAAAGAGGAAAAACAGTCCCCGCTCCCTCCTCCCCCAGCTCTCTGAGGAGGAGACTCATCATGGCACATACAAGAAAAAACAGCCACCCACACACTGGAGCCCTTCAAGCAGAAAGCACCTGACGGGAATTTAAAAGTAGGTTTTCAATGGTGAAGTTGGCAGAAATCTACATAAAAGCAGTTCTTCAAGGGAGGGTATTATGTGATATGAATTAGATGAATGTATTGAGTTCCTCCTTTTATTTATTTTTTTTTTCTAAACTGTGAAGTCTAAAATTAAATTGTTGTTACCCTGATCAAATATTTTCTTTGCAACAGCTCATACCTGAAGACAAGGAATAACCATAAAGAAAATATAGGGAAGTATAATATATTTTAATGAAAGAAAGTTTACCTATCATTCAAAATCTTGAAATTCTATTTTTAGAAATCTGAGCACTAGCTGCTTGAGTCTTCAAAACCCCACAACACACAGAGCCAGCAGTATGCCTAAAGCATTTAAAAATGAAATAGGTCAAATGAAACAGTGTGAAAATATAGACATAACAAGTCATTGATTTGATTTTAAGATCACTTTATAAGACTGATGTGTTTGCATTTTTTATTTTAGTGACAAAGCCTAATAACATTTTGATAAGAAGTATACATTTTTCCAAAAGGTTTTCAGTCTTCATAAAGGCATCTTTATGGCATTGCATTTCTTATCCTTAAGACTGTATGACTACATTAAATACATTTAACTCATGAGTCAGTTTTTTCTTCTGTAATGAAGGGAGAAAAAACCAGTTGATGTTGTTTAAGACCTCCTCTAAATTTTTCATTGCCTTTACATGTTTTATATAAGCTGAATTTAAGTAGCTTTCTCATTTTTTTCTTCCTATTTATTTTTAATTTGGAGCCAAACAATAACCTCTATATTTAGCTTGTTTTCTCTGCAGTGCAATGAAATTTTTAAATGGCTTACTGATTTGCAGGTTATTGATAACTCAGTCTGGTAGATAACCTCACACTGACTTCATTGCTGGACATGATCTGGATCTTCTGTATGACAGTGGCATAACCATGTGAGTCCTTCTTCTTAGAGTGATTATCCTGTGATTGACATCATTTGTAAGTAAAAATGTATGAAAACTGGACTTCTACGTTGCACCACCAGTTGTGGAAACTCTCATCAACAGCACCAGCTCAGCACATCTTCCTTGTGAAGTATCTAAGGACAGCTGAGACTTCTTTGGGTACCACCTCATGTGTGAATTAGCCCATAAATCACTGATGTTAACTCTGGAATTTGAAGTGCTGTGCTTATCTCCTGGGGCTAGACTTTCTGACATGCTGTACCTGTAACTGGCTGGTAGTAACTGCTGGTGTACTCAAATGTGATGGGACTTCTAAACCATTAAAAAGGAAATCATAGGTTGCTTGATTATTTAAATGGACAATAACAATTCAGTAACATCCTCATCCTGGCTTTCACAGAAAATCATTCTTTTTAACTACCATCTTTCTTTTATCTGTACTATGTGGCTTTCACAGATGAGGAACCCAGTAAGAAATGTATACATTTCTTGCTAAGGGAAACTGCATGTTCAGTCCTTGGTGATGCTTTTTGGTGTTACTACTGTGCAGAAACCTCTGCCTTTCACTGCAGGAAAGGCCCTGATGGCTTTACACATGAGAAACTCACTCAGTGATGTTAGGCAGGAAGTTTTTGTGGTTTGGCTGGCTGGAAGTTCTCGCAGCAGTATTGACTGATTAGCTTTTCACCTGCAGGTGAATGAAACGAATGTATGCATTAGTCAAAGCCTTTTCCTGTGCCACTCTATGCCAAATAGCAGCTCCTCACTTTTCATGTGCCAGTATGCTGCTGGAGTGAGTCCAAGGGAAAGCCATGAAGATGATCGGAGGGCTTGAGCCACTCTCCAGTGAAGGCAGGCTGAGAGAACTGGGGCTGTTCCACATGGAGAAAAAAAGGCTCTCCCTGGAGAGCCCTTACTGCAGCCTTCCAGCCTACAAGAGAGCCAGAGAGGCACTTTTAATCTGGGGGGATAGGGATGGGACAAGGGGGAATTACTTTAAACTGAAAGAGTGTAGGTTTATGTTAGATATTAGGAGGAAATCCTTTACTGTGAGTGTGCTGAGGAACTGGAACAGGTTGCCAGAAAAGCTGTGGATGTGGGATCAACCAGGGTACTCTGACTCATCTCTTTAGTCCTGATGGATGCTGGGATTCAGGCTTTTTCTTGCTAAAATAAAGGGAAAGTATGTTGAGAGGAGAGGGTGGTGGTGGAAGAAGATCATATCTTACGTCTTAACTACAAACCCCAGTCAATGCTGTCTCACAAATCAGTCTTAGAAGTTCCTTTCCTACACCAACTGCAAAACACTCAATGTGCACTTTGTTTCAAAGGAGAATTCAGAGAAACTGCTGTTAGCACAGCACTATGCAGCATGATATCTGCTGATATATTTAAATTCCTCTTCTTAGTTGTAATCCTTGAGTGTGTGTATTATCTTCACTTTTATTTCAAGTTTTTTAGTATGGTTCCCAAGTTATAATTGAACTTCAATGTCAAATGGAGAAATGGATAGTCACAAAGACACATCCGTATTGTTGCTCTGTATCTCTGAACAAAGATGAAAGACTCATTTTGAAAACCTCATTTGTAGGATTTGTAATCATGGTATTACCTGCAGTTTATATATCCAACTACCTCTTTTTGAAGATCCTGAAAATTAGTTTGTTGTAGCTCACTCATGGAATTAACTGCAGAAGGGTGGGGATGACTATAAAGGAGATCAATTCCTGAAAGTACCAGGCAATTTTCTTTGAAAGGTGCCTCTTAAAAGCACAGAAAATCAGTTAACAATACTTTTATTTCTGACCTGGACCTTTTTTTTATTGCACTGAGCACCAGATTAATGCCACCCTTGAAGTCATCACCCTTCTAGCACAATGCTACCCCACTAGCAGGCATTTAGTTTTGGCAATAACATCCTAAGTCCTGTTTCTTGAAAGTATGGCATTTCTCACTTCCAAAAAATACTACTGCCTGATGGAGTAGATTCTTGGAGGAAAGGTTAAAGAATTACATGAAATTTAATGAAAAGTAAGATAATTAGTCTTAATAATTATTTTAAATTATGGCTAGTGGAGTTTTTTAATATCATCTATGATGAATAGCTTGGAAGTTTAAATAGCAGTTAGAATATATGCAATCTAAATTTCTAATCTCATAAAACTCTAATCTTAGAAAACTTTCTACTAAGCTACGGAGCTGGATTTTTTTTCGCATTTTAAACCTCTTTCAGAAGTGAGTTATGGATCACACTGCAGCACATTAACTGTCCGAGTAAAATCTGGCAACCCACAGTCTGTTTTATGACCTCATAAAATGTCCTATCAATAAACACTACAAATATATAACTGATATCAGAAGTCTTAGCCTATAGAGAAACTCCAATATAGCCACAGAACAAGTCACAGAGTATTTGATTTCTTGTAGAGGGGTGTGAGGTGACTGGTGTTTGTTGAGTATAGGGCAAATTGCCAAGGAAAGGTTTGTTGTGTTTTGTTTTTTAATCTCTGCCTGCCATTATTCATTTCCTGGGATGAAAATTTCCGACACCTTATAAACTTCATACCTGTTTTTGTGCATTTGGTATTTTCACATCATGACAATTTAAATGATCTATTTATTTTGAGGGTTGCTACACTTTCCCCCTATTTTGGCAAGGTTATTAAGCAGAAGAAGATAGGGCCTTAAATTTTCTTAATTAGTCTGACTGCAGACCTGAGTATGGTATGAACACTACAAAGATATCTTTGATGCATGTTATGACATCATCAGGTTGTGTATTTTATTTCACTTGTACCATGTTTTGATATAGGTGAATTAAGGTAGCCACGACATGTAGCAGAGGGAATTTGGTACTTCACAGGTGGATTCAGTTTGTTTAAGACGATTCCTATGGGACTTATGATGTGGTCAGTCTTCTTTCAAATCCATGTAACTCTGGAAAGGGAACTAAAAAAAGTATTTCAGGTCTCATCAGTATTGAACTGAAAAGTCTGAATTTTCAGGAAATAATATCTCAGGTGAAAATACCCTTATTTAAACTAAATCTAAATAAAATATCTAGTGCCTGAGAAATGGAGGGGGGACACACACAATATAAGAGGAGATAGTTCTTTTGGGGAGAGGACAGATGCATTAGTGACACTGCCACTCCTCAGTATCAAAGTCCTTCGGAGAAGGTGAGATTAAAAAGCAGCTATAAAACTTGGCTAAAATTTTGTTGATAAAAAAGATAAAATTACACATAGTTTTTCAAAAGTTTTTTAGCAAACTTTTAAGAGAGAAACCCAAACAAAAATGCTTGTTTGATTTAGCAAGACAAATTCCATGGACTATTTCCCTGTGTGTACATATATAGAGGAATTTAAAATCTATTTATCTCAGGATTTACTAATAAGAAACCATGAAATTAGGCAAAGGCATAAAATGGAAAAAAGCACGATAAACCATGGGGTTTGATGAAACTAATGTCAAAATAAATGTAACCAGATGCAAGGCTGTCAAAGGTCTGTGCTGTCAAGAGAGTCAGCAGTGTAAGGCAGCGTGAGTCTGACTCATTTGGTTACACAAGTTGAAGAGGTGATGACTGGTTTGTTTAGAAACATTTCTTTACATCATGGCCATTCTCCCTCCAGCAGTAAATGTGGGAAGTGG
This sequence comes from Myiozetetes cayanensis, assembly GCF_022539395.1. NCBI lineage: Eukaryota > Metazoa > Chordata > Aves > Passeriformes > Tyrannidae > Myiozetetes > Myiozetetes cayanensis. The sequence goes on along the minus strand of NW_026087964.1, from coordinate 39,161,852 downwards.
AATTCTACCATGGATGCACTCAATCGGTGGATCTGGCCATGTACTGATAACCAATACCAATGGTTCCTCAGGAACCCTTGCCTTTCCTGCTTTTGCAGAAATTGTGAAATTCCTTTTTTTAACTTGTCTTGTCTTCTCCATTGGTAGGTCTTGATTTTGGGGTTTCCTAGCCCAGGGTGCAAAGCATCTCTGTGGAAATTCTCTCTTTGTGCTCTCGTGCTGATTTCTCCTGGTTTACATCTGTCAATGCATGCTTCAGGTTCACCACATTCTCAGCTAAACCTCTCCATGTTAGTTACATTCATATTTATAAAAGGTGTATATTTATAATATACCTTACTGTTGAACTGTTCAAAAAATCTCTTCTCTTCTCTGTTTTTCCCTCCCTGTAGAGGATCTTGATTTCTTCCTGGTGAATACTAAGAAACACAGTCTGGATGTTCCTATCCTTCGAGGTGTCTTCCATTCCCTGAACACCACTTCTTATGATGAAACTCTCATCTCTCATTTCTTTTTATTCTTTTGGCAGAACATGAACATCCCACACTAGCTGCTGATTTCTCATTTTAACTTTTCTTTCTTTTTTTTTTTTTTTTAATTTTCCTTAATCTCTTCCGACTCCTAGGTTCCTCTTACCCTCCCAATGCATTTCAATTGAAGAAGTGAGGAAAAGAGTCATGGGTATACCACAGGTACCATCTCTAAGCTTGTGTAAGAGTTTATCTATTCTCGTTTGGACATAGGGTGTTGCAAATCCAGTATCCATGTCTTGTAGTTTTTTGAAACTACTCTTGCCAAAGTCTTCCATGATCATTTTCTTGAAGATGCCTGGCATGTGTAAGAACTCTGCATCCTCTTCAGCCTGAAATAACTTTATCCTCAATTCCCTGGCCTTCTGCAGCTTTTCCTCCTGGGTCTGTTTGCAACCACTCCTTCAGCACGCATTACAGCAGTTGTCCCTCTTGACTGTTTTGTGGGGTCTCACACGGTTCTCTACTGGATCTTTTTGTCTTTGTAAAATTATTTCTTCTCCACTGCTCAATTCAGCTATTGCCTCTAGGAGCATGAATCACATATCTACCACTCCCATCTTGTAAGTGCAGCATCAACTCAAACTCACCCCTGTTATATCAGAGATTTGAATTTTTTTCAACCAAATCTTTCCTTATTACCACCTTCCTCAGTCATTATTTGTCAGTCAGGACTGCAGACAATTTGGCACTTTTCTATACCAGTGTGTGTCCTCACATGCAAATAACATATAAATTCTGTAGTAATCTCCCTAGATTAATGTCCACACTTCCAACTAAAACTATCCAGATAATTTTATTTTTTTGCAGCATCCTTTTCCTTTGTCTTTCAGAAATAAAATTTTGTGCTGCCCATACCTATTGAGAATTTGCAGAAAAACTTGATCACTCTGAGTGTAAAAAACTTGTATTCTCATTCAAGACCCCCGAATGGTCTAATCTCCTCTGGTTAGGTATCTATTGCCTTTCACTAAAGAGCTAGAACGTTTTCAGTTGTTCATATTTTAAGTTTTTGTGATATTTTCCTGCCTCTTCCATGCCATACCTCTCATGTGAAGGGGAAAAAGCACCTTGTTGCCATTAATCAAACTGTCTTATCACAATTCAAACATTGTGCTGCTTCTTGATGTATAGTGAAAATAACACACAAGTTATTTGACTGACGTATCTAGTTCACTGCCTCTTGAGATTGGCCCATGGTGTATTCTTTGTATTATGTCTCACCTTTTACCTACATGGCAGGCTGACTAGGAGAAATAGCAGTGTATTTCTGGTTTTGATGAACAGCTGCTCCTGCAGTTGGATCTTGGTCCACACCTAGAGTCTTTCGAGTATACACATAGAAGATCTGCCAAATAAAAGTGGTCTTTCAGAGTTTTTTATCTGTCATTCCCAGCAGTCTAGCTCACAGTGAAGGATTAAAATGGGTTTGTCCTTCAAGAATCTGCAGGGGTGTGACGTTTTGATCCATAGCATAAGGTATTCCACAACATTTCTCATCCTCCTGAAGCACCTTGAGAGCTTTAAACACAGGAAATACATATAACACAGAAATCTGTTACCATAAAATTTTAATGCAGTGTTCCGGGTTTAGGTAGTCAATTTGGATTCATACCAGGATGAATGTAGAATTTATTGGATAAATAAGTATACAGAATCAATTAGTTACTCCTAGCATACAATAATAATGGGTTTATTTCCAGCTGTCATGACACTTTCTCTGCATCATTAAGGTTTACACTAATTTTCATTCTCTTATCTATCAAATGTTCCTCAGACACATAACACAATCAAGTTACCTATTATTAAAAATTAACTCAAATTTTTTGCAGTATTGTTTTATTCATGAGTGACTCTTGAAAATCCTTGAAGATGACTAAGATCAGACATTTCAGGAAAGAACCATTTTACAAGGACTACAAGGACTTTTTTTTTTCTTTGTGTTTGACAGGGATACGCAAGAAAGAAGTTGCTCCCTTTTTTAACTAATGTACTCTTTCTGAGCCCACTCACTGACTGGTCTCACTTTAAAAATCAACACATTAACATTCTCTATTAAATTTCAGTTGGGTCATTTAAGAAGTGCATAGGAAGTAAGTGGTTTAACTTCAGAAGATAATCACACTTAGGAACCTTGGACAGAAGGCAGCATAAAAATGCAATATATTTGTTTAAAAAGCTAAAGGTTCTTTTAAAAATGTCAGTTAATGGATGTCTATCAGGCCATAGGAAGAAAAAGCAGACATTCTGACCAACAGAATAAGTACAGGGGAATAATAAATAAAAAAACCCTTCAGTAAAAATTAAATACTCTGAAAACAATAACACCAAATGGAGCTGTACAAGAAAATTAATAAATTGCTTTGTGAATTAGTTGGAGTTTCCACCCTTTAAAAGCATTAATAGTGTCTTTTCTTGTTATAAATATCTTATTTTTAAATGTAAAATTATACTAAAAGGGGATTGAGATCGGGCTCTCCTTATAGAGAAGATATGAACCATAATGACTTTCATTTTCTAAGAAAAACAAACAAACAAACAAATTAGCAACCATCCCCCCCAATAATCACTTCTAAAAGTGTTGGAAGAAGTTAATGAGAATCTCTTCAGGATTAATTTTTTATTGTTTGTGTTTGGCTATTCCTGATCTGGTTATTTTAACATACTGAAGTTTTTTTGACTTTTTGTATTATAACATCTCCTATTCAACCTATTACCATCTATTGAAATGCCAGCTTTGACTTTTATCCTATTAATTTTGTTAACATCTAATAGAAATACGAGACACAATTATTTTTGTGTTATTTTCAACACTGCGAAGTTCTCACAATTATTTTGAGTCCCCAAAACCTTAACTGGTGATTAACATGTTAATATCAAGGGATAAACTTCTCACACCTAGGAACTCATCAAGCATTTGATGTGTTTTTATGAAATATTTCTGAACAGTCTGGAACACGTTATTCTAAGGATTGATAGAGATGTGGGGTTTTTGTTTTTTGTTGTTTGTTTGCTTGCTTGTTTTTCTGGTAGGTGAGTTCATATGAACACATGAACTTTGAAACTAGTTGTAGCTGCTGAATTCCTTACACATGGACTGAAAAATACTGTGACAAAGATGTGCTGTGGGATGGTTTGTTTCTTTTAACCTCTCTTCTAACAGAGTTCTAATTTTGGAAACTTGATTAGTGCAGGTTAATATTGTGAAATTCTTCCAAAGAACTTCAGGGAATATCACAGTACAGGAGGTAGCAATTAGATCAGACTAAATGGAACACTCATTCTGGTAAGATACAGGGCCATTACATTTCAGAGGTAAGATATGATAATATAAAGGGACATAACTCACTATGAACAACAGGTTTTCTATGTATTCTAAAGCTAAATAGTTAGTTGATACTACAGAGGAAATAAAGGGGATTTTTTTTTTCCTTTAAATGCTTGTACTAATACATTTTTCATTGCAGTATTTCCTATATGTAAGATGGATCCCATTGAAAAAAAACACAAAAAACAAAACCCAAAACATTTTACCCCTTTCATCTTTTCTACTACATCTGCTCTCATGTTTTCTTTCACAAATACATTCATCTTCTTATAGTAATGTGCAGATAAAACATTTTAATTCTAGGATTTAAATTTCCAGGAAAGGAAATAAGAAAGTGAAGGGTGTGACCTCAGAATAAGGAAATGAATATTGAAGTATTTTGTTTTGTCTTGATAGATAAAAGAATGTGAAATATCAGAAACTGATACAGAAGAGACTTGATAGAACTCTATGAAAAAAGTGAAAAGAAAAAATAAAGAAAAAAAGAGGGAAGAAGAGTGTTAAGGCGCTATACAATCCTGTATAAAAAGAATGAATTTGCTCTATTACATTACATAAAGGACCATCTAGGTAAGTAATGTGTCTGGGACAGTGGCCATTTTCTGCAAGCGTCCTGAGAAGAGCCCTGAACATAGCTGCTTAGGTGTACCTTATCATTTATTAATTGAATTGTTTATCTTTAAATAGAAACTTACCGCATCTGTTAATTTTTCTCTCTCTTCATCTAGAATGTAATAAGTGGGATATCTTTTTTCCTTATGAACAACCTGACCTAAATACAAACGAAGATCAGTTACAAGTTATTCCAAAGCTGGGTTTTGAGCAAAATGGGATTAAGCTAAGAAACTGGGATTTCCAAACTAAACCATTCAGATTCTGTATAAACAGTCAGAAACACAGATTATATGTAGCCTTGAAGGGACCACATAATCACGATTTGAAACTGAGGTCTAAAGAGGAGAAGGAAGGAAACATTTGTCAGCAGTGACATTGCTGGGGAGTCAGCTGGGGGTGAAAATAAGCACTGGGTGCAGATATGTAAGTCTGAGGTGCAGTGGAAATGCAAAGTACTTTGCTGTACTAAGATCAATACACTTCTGAGCTTTCTTGTGGTGATGTGTGGTGGTGCCATAGCCAATTGACTGCTGTCCAGAGCCAGGGCATCACTTGTGCCAGAGACATTCAAGCCGCAGTTGGTGCTGGCAGCAGCAGCCTGGCAAGCTGTAATTCTGGAGCTATAAAACTTAATGACAGTGTCTAAAGGGGAAAAAAAAAAAAAAAAAGCCCAGGAAGACCTTGCAAATGTACTGATATCAAGCTCATTCATATAAATTTGCCTTAGTAGTACCGGGCCTTAATCCTGTAACAGAGAGAACTCAATATATTAAGTGAGGATCCTGCTTTCTACATTTTTGTTTCGGTGTGCTTTTCATTTTCTAGCTGGAAATTATAGTTCAGGAGTAATGAATTAGGCACAGTGGTGGGCCTAACTGCCTCTCTTGTATCTGAAGGCACAATAATTACATTCTCCATTCAGTTGTGGTTGAATGGGAAAAAGAAATCTTACAGACAGTTTGGGAGGCTGGGCACATGTTAGTGGAGGAGAAACTACAGGTTACCACTCCTGTAGTTCACACCTAAACAAAATGGAAATCTCAATATTCTGGGCTTAGATATAATTCTCATTTTGCACACTCAGATATCTCAAATAGGTAAACTCTTAAAATTTTCTCCTAAGAACTGGTGGGGACTTACATACTATAGTTATTTGAGGCGGGTTTAATTTTCTTTTTTTTAACTGAGCGAAGGTAGAGAACAAGGGAATTTTCATGAGCAGATTTTTTGCACATTATTTTTCCAGGATTAATTCTTGGTGACTCTGGAACTAAGAAAATTTTTAACCTTGGGGAAAGAATTTTCCATACTTTGGATTTGAAATATTTTCCTATCCTTTCTATTTTTTGTTGAGATGAAAGCAAGACAATTATTATTGGAGTCTTGGTTTCAGAAGTAAGCGTATATTTTATTTTTGTTGTATATCAGTGTGTATTGAGTGAGTTTCTACTCAGAGGTGGCCAACATCAAAGAATTACTTGTTGCTTTCTAAACTTCATACAAAATTTGAGTTCCTCAACATAATTTTTTTAAAAATACAGTATAAAAATTTAGAGGAAAGTATCATTTTTGAAAAGGAATCTAAAACTTTACCTTGACTGACTTTAATTTTTGTTCAGTGTAGTGTTAGACTGAAGTTTAAAAATAGAAGAATGAGTGATAAAAGTTCTTAATATAATTCCACCAGCTACTCTAAAGTCTATGTTTGCTTCTACCCTCTCATCTACACTAGGATAATTAATACATGTTTCTAATCACTCATTACTTCTGTTTCAAAAGAATAAAAGAGGTAGCACTTAAATAGGCACTGAGCTGCATGAAAGAAGCATTTTTTTGTAATTAGAAAGAGTAGAGGAAAAAAAGAATCTAATGACAAAAAATGAACATTACAGATTAACATTTTCAAGTGTCTGAATGACACGAAGAACAAGAGTACATTATACAAACTTGTTTCCTAGAACAGAAAATGGATTGAAGAAAATTGCTTAGAATTAATTGCTATCAAGTTGAGTTACAGGGGAAAATTAAAAGGGGCTTTATAGAACAGTCACTGAATGAGGTAGTACAATAAGACTCCTGAGTAACCATTTGTCTTAGGGTTAGTGTGATATAATGAGAGTTGGGTCATCTATTCATGAATAATATACATATATATTTACCCAAGAATGGTAAACATAATTAAACAAAACTTTTTATTGAGTTACCTGCAGAAAACAATTTGCTAAGTCCTGCAGAAAAAGTGTTGGCAGAAAGATCAGGTCTGTACATCAGAAGCAGCGCTGTTCCCTTGGGATCCTTCTCCCAGCTACATTGTTAACTCCTTGGATATGCTCTATGTCCACATCTTTTGCCAGAGTAGCTACATCACTGAACAATATGAGAAATTTGGTCAGCTAACAATCGAGAAAAGATAAGTATATTGCCAGTGAAGTCTTTACTGTGGTGTGGTTTCCTATGCTTGGGGATATGACTAAGCTAGGAAGATAATTATTCCTTATTTCTAGTGGGAGAGTCGCAGTGTGTGGTAGGAACAATATCAAGCTTAGGCTGCTGCACTGATGTAATGGTAAGTCATGAATATTTGACCTCATTAATAGTGAGATTTAACTATTCATCTAAGTCTATTTTGAGTGCAGAAAAAAATTAAAATTTATTTTTATCCTCAGTAGTCCAAAAGATTATGTAATTAATATATTCTCAACCGATACGCAGACCTGCAGGTTTTTTCAAACAGGTTCCAAACTCAGAGGAAGATAGAAAAAGAGGGAAAACCAGCAGCTCTTTCAGTTAAATGTCAAATGGACCTGGTTGCTGGCAGGTTCTTTTCCATGTCATCAAGAACCTTTGTTTCATAAGATGAGAAGTCTGGAACTAGAGTCCTAGTGCTGGTCCCCCTGTATCAAAGATTAGTAAAATCCAGAATTATATAATATACAAATTAAAGGATTCTGCATGTTTTACTAAGGAAAATGATGAGCTGAAGCCTAGGAGCTGGGATATTCACTAGATGCATGTTTTGCAACAGAAAATAAGGAGTTCCTTATTAGAGCATTCAGTGGTACACGAAGAAATAATTACAGAATCTGTCATTTGTTTTACGAGGACAAATGTTTGTTGTTTTAAAATGTGTGCTCTGTAAAAGGCATCCCACAATTAAATGCTCCCCCACTCATGTTTAGGGACCAAAACCATGAAAAGGCTCTCCCTGTGCAAACAACAACAATAGTTACCACATTGTGCGCATTTATTTTCAGATGAAAAACGTTGTTGTCTCTTTAGTTAGTAGTCTCTGCCAATTTGGCCTGATGGATTTACTGCACATCATTTACTGCTGCTGTCCAAATAATCTCTATTCATGCCAATAAAAGACAGTGTCAACAACTGTAATAATAACGCGCTTGTTTTTTCTCCACTCCAAAAGGAAGAGACATCCTGAGCTCAGAGGGACTCTGAAAGAAATAGTGTTAATGAATAGCCTTCCCAGCTGTACGCACTATGGCAAGCGAAAAACCTCCCCAAGTATTGCATAACCAAACACTGACATTGCTGTCTTCCCAAGCACACACCTTTGCTTGGTCTTGTTAACAGCAGGGCAATTGCACAGGATACAGGTTAGTACAGAATTGGCCTCAATATCTCCAGTGAAGCCAAAAGGTTTTATCCCCACAGACCAACCGACGCTGAAGAAACAAGGTAATTTTCATCTACTTCAGCTCTAGTTCATCTAACCCGATGGGAGTAAGTAGTTATGCAAACTTTGAAAAACAAGAGTAAAGGGAAAATTAACTCCTGTAACCCTGTCCTTCACTGATATTTTTGTGTTCCAGACTAGAATTTCTCTCCCTGAAATAATAATCCCTTTCTGTGTCCTTCACAAGGGCATTTCACATTTTCAGAGGAGACCAAATATTCTTTCATGCTTTCCTCAGCCCCAGACCTCCTGCAACAGAATCGGATTTGGCATCGGCCTCTGGTAGGCTCCCACACCATCTGGAGAAGAGACTTTCTGCAGAGTGAATGAAACAGCTGTAAGAGTGTTTTTAGGGCGGGAAATGAATAATGTGGCAATAGAGGATTTGCAGGCATTGGAGACTTTCTTCAAGTATCACGGCACTGATTTCACTCCCTATTGATCTAAGGCAACTCTGCTCGTTACACAGACTGCTTTTTATACCAGAGGGTGTTGGGATCACTGGACTTTTCATCTACTGCCAGAGGCTTTATGCAGGGGCCACTATATTTCCATGGTTTTATAAGATCTGCAAAGTATTACTGTTTAAAGCCTCCTTTACAATGGACACCCTAATCAAGATCTGAGCTTTGCTGAGTTGTATCATAGATTACATCATTTGCTTTGACAAATAAATCTCTTCAGAAGCGAAGATGAGTTTTTTCCAAAAGAATTATAGACACGGGAATTTTTTTCAATTAACAGGAGATTTAGTTATAAAAAATATCTTTTTACAAGCTGTTTCTGAGCTTTTATTATGAAGAAAGAAAAAGGTAGTATTTTGGTACCCAGTAAAACAAATAGTAAATTTCAATTTTTTGAAAAAACTCTTAACATTTCACTGAGATAAGAATTCCTGCTCCAGTTGTACTGGAGGTGAAATAAAAACATATAGATTGAGAGAAATCTGGATTTGCAGTTCTTATGGCTGCAACTTGGAAATCATTTTAATTTTAGACCATTTCTCCTGAGTCATGAAGAGGGATAACTAACTTCTTTTCATTGGTTTCTTGTTACTTTCACTCAAGAACAATTTGTCTTTAGGAACAGCCTTTATTTTTCAGTTATTTTCTAATTTATTTTCCAGCATATGTTTTTCTCTTTATTCTTTTCCTTTCTGAGAGGAAAAATAAAACTTTTTTTTTTTCTGAAAACCAATGAGATATATTTGTCAAAGAAAAAATTATGTCTCTGGAAATTGCAAATGAGGATATGCTAATGTTGCTACTTTTTGCAGAACTTTGTAATTTTGTCAGATGTGGATAAGGAATATTTTAGGAACTAAAGATTTATAGAAAGTGACTGAAGGAAACAGTACAAGTGAAACCAAACTAGCTACGAAAATTAGGTGAATAAAAATCCAGTGTTTGTTAATCTCTAAAAATAAACCTTATATTTACCATGACCTTTTTTTTTCGTGATATTTGGCTTCAGTGAAAATTATTCTTCTATCTATTTAGCTTTACAATTTTGTTGTAAACTTGGGAGTAAAATCAGATTATCCATAGGTACGTATAGTATATGATCATTGTCATAAATTTTGTTCTTAACATTTTCATAGGTTTTTTCAAAAAAAAAATAGAGTCATAGAACAGTTTGGGTGGGAAGGGACTTCTAAAGATCATCTAGTCCAACCCTCCAACCCCCCTGCAGGGACATCTTTCAGTAGATCACATCCAGTGATGGGGCAACCACAGCTTCTCTGGGCACCTTTTTCCACTGTCTCACCACCCTCATTGCAAATGATTCCTCTCTCAGTTTAAATCCATTCATCCGAGCCTATCTCTACATACCTGTGTAAAAAAGTCCCTTGCAGGCCTCCTCTAGGTACTGGAAGGCTACAGTAAGGTCTCTCCAGAGGGGTGCTCCTGCCCTCTGACCATTTTTGTGGCCTTCTCTGGATCTGCTCTGACAGGCCCATGTCTTTCTTGTACTGGATGCCCCAAAATTGGATGCAGAACTCCAGGTAGGGTCTAACAAAAGGAGAATCATCACATTTGATTTGCTGGCCTCACTTCCTTTTATGCAGACCAGGACACAGTTGATTTTCTGGACTCCATTGCATATTACCAGTTCATATCCCATTTTTCATCCATGAGTACCCCCCGAATCCTTCTCCAAAGAGCTTCTCTCAATCAGTTTATCCAGTAGTCAGCACTGATATTATGGATTGCCCCAACCCATGTGTAGGACCTTGCACTTGGCCTTGTTGAATAGTGCTGTCTTTTGTAGCTCTTTATCAGTGTCATTCACTTATATCATTCCTATGCCATTTTGGATACAGTGTTTTAAAAATGGCTCTCAAATTTAAGCATATTAAGTAGAGTTGTGCAACTCACTGTAAGAACTAGAGATGTTAAGAAGCCTTGAGACACTGTTGCCATAATGTATTGGAAAGTACAGCAGCTGAAGTGCTAAAATTAATAGTCACTGAACAGAACAAGAAACTTCTTACCAAGATTTTTTTTTCCCCACCAATTTATATCACAACATAATCACTAGTAATTTCTAGTTGATGGCTGGACTCAGTAAGCAAAAACCCATTTCAACAATATAATACTGAAACTGGACTTTTGTAACCTGTGAGTATTTTAATATCTCATATTAGAAAATTATTGTTACAACAATATGAATACTAACAATAAAAATGGTATTAGTTCTGATATGCACATGAATACAGTCTTCTGAATACTTAAATTATAAATATCTCAAGGTGACAAATAAAGCTGATTAATGGACCAAACACATGAAAGACCACAGGCTGCACATTAAAGCTTCAATAGTTCAAATGAAAAGGCAGACATTTTTAGCAGTGGAGATGAATAAAACCAAACTTTATTAGGATTCTCCATTTCTCCATTTCAGACTTCAAATGAAACCATGATGTCTTTACAAAGCTATGCAGTCCAGTAATAAATTTAGTGGTCATTTGACTGGGGTAGTTGAAGAAAAATCCCAGCACAGAGAGGAACCTCAGAAGACCATCTAGTTCATCTCCTTCCACAAGTTGTTTCTGTCCTACCTTGCAGGCCTTTCTAATACACTGAGGACCTTCATTAGTGAGCACTCCAGCAAAAAGGCATCTCTACTTTTCAGTTGTTTTCCTTTAGCACCTAATTTGTATCTTCTTTTATGGAATTAAAGGAAATTTGTTTTCTTTTATCCATGGTGGAAATTAGGCATTAGAAGGTCCTCTAATATTGTCTCACTCCCCCTTGCTCTCCTCTCCTTTAAGCTAAGCAACCCAAATTCTTTTAATATTTTCTCTGGCTCTTGAACATGGAGACATAGCCTTTGCAAGGGGTACAATTCTTTTGTTTGGGCTCCTTTCCTTCTGTACGGGAAAGGTGTCAGCTTTCCTCTTTGTCTTTTCAGCAGTTATGAGGTCTTTCTGAATTCAAAGTGTGGAGTCTGGAGGCTCCCACCTCTCACCAGCACCACCCTCCATGTCCCCTGGCACCTCACTGTCACCTCTGTGTGATACCAGCCATAGATCTGTCTAAAGATCAAATACATATGATAAATCTGAGCCTATTTTCTAAACCTTAACTATGAGAATTAGTGCAAGTGTAGAAGTATATATTTCTCACTTTAAGATCCCTTACTTAAAAAAAAAAAAGAAAGAAAGAAAGAAAGGAAAGAAAAAAAAAAGGTGATGTAAGAGTCCCCCAAGCAGTGAGAAGTAATTTCTGCACCCAGACTGAAATTCTGAGGTCACATGGGGTTTAACTTTGGGGGTTTTTGGTTTTGGCTTTGGTTGGTTTGTTTTTGCTTTTCTGATTAAATATGGCCTCTGTTTAATATTATCCCTTTACTGTGAGGAGTAAGAAAAATTCAAGTCGAATATAGAACCGTGATATTTTGTGGGAAAAGTAAATATTGGTAAATTCCGTTATGGTTCATGATTGAACGGCAAAGACATTAGATCACTGCAAATTTCACAGAATCCTTCAGCTTAATTATATGGTGGTTTTGAATGTAAATCTTCAATGAACTTTGCCTTCAACATAATTTGCTTTTTCAGCTATTGCATTCTGCCTATATATTTACAGGAAATTCCTTGAATGCTGCACATTAGCAATAAGTCAAGCAGGTTTTGTACTCTCCCTTGTTTATGCGTGATTCCATAGGTATCATTGTAAAGCAACACAGTCATTCATAATTTGTGTCCTATAAATCATAGGCTTTCCTCATTACACTGCCCATAATATGCTGATCCTCTTATGTTATTTACGTGATGCTGACAGCAGGAACTTACTTGAAATCAAGACGCCTTTAAATAGCAAACAAACTTCAAAGGGAGCAATGATGGTTACCCTATGGGTTTGCATTTGCAGCAGCAATATTTATAGTTGTTTTTTTCTTTGGATTAAAAAAACCATGCTTAGAATAATGGAAGAGATTTTAAATAGCCAACATATCTAAAAGTGCCACCTAACTTTGTGAATTTGAATTTTCTAGAAATGAATGAATACTGGTGATGATCTGTGAAATGCATAACATTCAGTAAATTCACCGTGGTGATACTGTGGAAGTAGACATATGTCACTAATCAATAACATAATGTAAGCCATGTAAACTTACAGGCAGTGTTACTGAGTGCTGTAGCACCTGTTCAGATACTGTTAAATACAACAATATTCAGATGTGTTGAAGTTTCTGGCTACAAATCTCTGTCATCTGCACTTGTTTTGAAGGAAAAATCAGAAATCGTATGCTAATCTTCACTATCCACACATTTCAGCTGCACTTCAGCTTCACCAAACCTCAGCAGAGTGTTTTACAGACAAAGCTTTTAGTGCTCTCTTCAGTTCTCCCTCACTGTGCTTCACTATGTTGGTCATTTTACTGGCTAAAATGTGCTTCTGGTAAGAATGTAATATTTTGATCAGAATACAAAAAGAGTGATTAGGGAGTGGAGATGTGACCTCTCAAATACATCTTCAATGCTGTGAAACTTTCTGAATAAAACTTTTTGATATACATCTCACATTTCAGATTTTAGACCCTTACACTCTCCTCTCCAAATATTCTTAAATACCTGTTTTGATTGGTTGGGTTACAGACTATTGAATTTGAAATTCATACTGAGGAAATAACTTCTATATAATCAATTGTGACAAATTAATATAATGAAATAACAAGTAATTCAAGAATATTTCTTTTTTCATTACTATCTGATGCATTTCTGAGTTTTCAATTTATCTTCTATAAGGGCATATATACTTCTACTTTTTCCAGGTAGAAGAGGACAGATGTTTTAATTCTTTGGGTTTTCTCTTTTTAAAAAATTTGCTCTACCTAATGGATGAAATATATCACACAATCTGTCATGTAAGTTCTCTTAAATTTCCCTTGCTTTTTCTAAATGAAGCTTCTCCTTGGCTGAACTTCTCCTCTAGCACCCTTTTATCTTCTGTATGAGATGGTTATCCAAGTAACAAGCTACAAACTGGAGTCTATCTAGATACAAGTAGGGAGCAGAACCAGTATTACGCTGAATTGGGCATATATAAGACATGAAACACACACAGATCGCCAACATCTGTCTTCTTTATTTCTAAAAGAAGGACTGTGGCTGATTCTGTTAAGTAACATGAGGAAAAAAAAAAGATGACTCCCATTCACTATCCAGCTTTGGAGTAAATTTCTATAATAATAGTGTACTGTGCACATTAAGCATGAGAATCAATCTAATTTAAATAGATTATCAAATTTCACAAAGAAGACTTATTAACTTGGAATTATATGTGTTACTAAATGATCAAGTACGTGGTATCCAGATGTAAAGTTCTCCACTATAACGTTAAAGTATAAAATCACCAGAGAATAAGAAATGAACATTTATTATAAGACTGTGTTACAGGGTTGAATAATTCCTTTTGAAAGGAACCTATGGATTTGTCAGTGATGTTTCATTTTAAATTAACTTTTATTTCTAAAAAAATCTGAAAAATAATAGGGCAAGAATCTTCTCCTACTCTACTCTCTGATATTATTACTAAAAACATCCCCAACACGATATTATAATGCAGTACATTGACCCTCTCTACTACAAACATACATAAATTCATATATATATGGGGTTTTGTCTTTCTTTCATATGGCCATAAATATACACTGAACATCTGGCAATCAAGCAACTGTAAAAACTTTGAGGAATGCAGCACAAAATCCACTTAGTAATATGCTGGTATCTAACTGGTATCAAGCTTCTTGTATTAGCCTGGCAGATTTGTTACTATGATTGTGCCTGCTTCTAGCTACAGCTTTCTGTATATAATTTAGGATGCGACTGTTTTCTTTTTTTATTTTTTTCCCCTAGAGCAGTTCCAAACACATTCAAAGTTTGAGCACACAGTTCTCCCTGATTTAATTAATGTTTCCTCTACAGCAGCTCACTTTCCTAATTTAATGTGACATGTGATTCAGTCAGAACAAAGTAGCTTTTTCATTTGCGTGTGTTCACCCAAGTCAGTCAAAAACAGTTGACAAACAAGTAAGTACTGGGTAGAACTGAGAGTATTTTATAAATTTACATAGAAGGAAAAGATAACTTTTTTATTAAATTGATGACTGTAGCAAATATTCATGCATGTAATCTATTCTGGTTTTTATTCATGTAAGGATGCCATTCCATAGGTAAATGCTTGATTTAAAGTGTAAGAAATTCATGGCACAAAATTTGATAATATTAAGCAATGATATACTGATATAATGCCAAATCATTGTTTTTATTTCTTCTGGGTGATAAAAGTGCATATCTAATCCATTAATGGAAAGCGAAAGGAAAGAAGAAAAGTGAAAATGTTAGATAATAAATGAACAAAAACTATTCCTGTCTTTTTGTTTCAGCCAAGGCTACAGTTTTGCTTTCAAAATGTAATGATATGGAGATAAGCAGAGAGAGTTGGTATTGGTTCTCCCAAGCACACCTCAAATGAGACACTGAGCAGAAAATCTTTGCCTCATTTGAGACTTTTACAGGAGCAGAGCTCATTGCTGAATGGGAAAACACACAAAAACCATGTTTTAATCTAAGAAAAAACAGCATCTTAATCCAGGATCAGGATCATTTTAGCCTTATATTTCCTAACTGGTCAGTCCTCAAATTCACCCGGTACCTTGCCTCACAGGTTCCATAAGTATGTTTTTAATGAGAAGATGGACTCATTTCTCAGTATAAAAGAGGGATAAGAGATAAAGGGTTGAAGTATGTCCTTTGACATAAAACTGTGGGATGTAAGTACTTTGGAAGGCCTATTATGGAACTCACAATAGCGCAGGTAATAATGGTTCAAGTTAAAAAAGGTCCTAAGTCCATTTTCTCATCAAAGCAAAGCTTATACAATGGTTGCTCCATCAATAGTAATGGATTCATGTAAGTCTCCAAAAGCCCTGGTTTTTGTATCACTGTGGAGAGACACAGATTATTATCATCTGCTTTTTACACTCACTCAGTGTGCAAAGCTGGTCACATGGTATTGAAGGTGCATTCAAATGTCTAAAATATAAAAGTCTCTTGTGTATGGAAGAGAAAGCTTTTCACACCACATTGCTTTACTTACAATAACAGTTTGCCCCACAAAGAGCTACTTAAAATGTATGTGAGCTATCATATACATTTTAAACATTATAAGAGGGAGTACTGTAATACTGCTATAAAATTCTGGTCCTACATAGCTTCCAGACATATGATTTTTCTGTTTATTTCATATTAGACACTCAGCCTTTGGAGAACCATTTTTAGTTTGACACTCTCAGTATTTACAGTACCTGATAATACTTACTCTTCTTGCTGTTGTGTTTACTATTCTCCATTGGCCCCTTATGCATATTTTTCCTAGGTCAGCTTTTGCCTGGGACTAGATTTTTTCATAATGTAGCCCTGGAGTACCAGTTATGATTATAACTCTCTAACAGTCTCTCATCTCAGACAAGAATTAAATAGAAAATCTGGAAATAGTTTGCTGTGGAACTTGGTGTCCAGTGTAGTATTTCATGTCACATCTGTAGTTTAAACTGTGCATTCACCTGTGGTTCAGAGAGCATATCCAAATCTCCTGACTATTTTAATTTTATCATATTAACACTATATTATAGTAAGACTATTTTTTTTTAATTACAGCATATACAGCACATAAATACTTTGTGGCTGAACTGGGTAGAATGAATTCCAAATAGTTATGACATTTTAGAGAAACTTTAAGTAACTTACATAACTCCTTGGTCAGCTTTTGCATTTAAATCAAGAAAGCAGGTACAGTTTTCTGAAACATCTGTTTCTGATAAAATTACGAAAGAGATTTGAGAATTATGATAGAGTCAAATACATATTAGCCTGAGTATGTAGTTCCATATCACAGTGACAAAGACAGCAAGCTAAAAAGTGCAGATCAGAGTTTCCTTGAAAATACATTTTTCTACTCAAAAAGCAGAAAGCCATAGTGATTTTGGGTGTTTGTGTTGCCATGGACACATTTATGGAGACAGAGATGTGGAGTCTAGAATTCTTATTTATATCAGCAACCACTTTGAACTTGTCTGTATGAATTCATTGAAGTCCAGAGGACTTTTATCAATACAGACAGATTTAGCTATCTACTACAGTCAAATATTCTGCTTCAAGTAATATTAATCTTAATTTTTCCCTTGCTAACACTACCCTTTGCAACAAGCCATAGTTTCAGCATTCACAGAGACAATCAATTCCCTCATCATGTATTAATCATGTCCTGTGTGCAAGGGCAACCTTGAAAAACATTTTATCCTCTGCTTTTATTGTGTACTTAAAAATTGTTTGTGTCTTAGAAAATGTTATATACAGATCACGTAGGCCTGTGTGATGGGTGATTCACACCTTCTTCTATATTCTCAAGAAAAGGTCAATGGATGGTTTGAGTTCTACTCTGCTTTATTATTTTCACTTAGTATGCCTGGGATTGCCATTATTGAGATGCTTTTCTTTGTGTTAGTAGAAGATGCAGTAAGCAGATGCTATTTATTACATAATAAATGACAATGCAAACCAATGATTCATTACATAATAAATTATATGATTTATCACCTACACCAAACTCTGAAGAAATCTTTTGGGATTTTAGTAATGACTACTATGTCCAGCTAATATGCTCTGCTTCACTCTTTTTTGCTTTACTACCCTGGAAATCAATATTCCTGTATTTATTGAAAAGTCTGCTCACTGTTCTGTCTTCCACTAAAAACAAAGATTTTCTTCAATGATACTTTATCTATGAGTTCAAATACTTATTGCTGCAATATAGACAGCATCTTGTCTTAACAGAGTTATATATTTCTTACATTATGATTCCTATCAGGGTACTGTCAGCACAAGAAGACACAAGTTATATATATAAAGCTCTGTTTCAAGGAGCTCAGAACGTGCATATTAGCTCCTTCCATGGGCCAAAGCAAAAGTATCTTTGGTACTAAAGAGTGCTCTGATCTGTGAAAAGGTATTTCTTGGTGTACAGTGACTTTTGGTACATATATATATATATATATATATATATATATAAAATTGCTTTTGTAGTAACTAGAAATAAAGCACAGCCTAATACAAATTCATAGATTCACAGAATATGCCAAGTTGGAATGGACACACAAGGATCATTGAATCCAACTCCTGGCCTGGTACAGGACAGTCCCAAGAATCAGACCTTGTACATGAGAGTGTTGTCCAAATGCTTCTTGAACTCTGTCAGACTTGGTGATGTGACCACTTCCCTGGGGAGCCTGTTGCAAAGCCCAAACACTCACTACATGAAGAAGCTTTTCCTAATGTCTAACCTAAACCTTCCCTGATACAGCTTCATGCCATTTCTTTGGATCCTGTCACTGGTCTCCAGAGAGAAGAGATCAGTGCCTGCCCCTCCACTTCCCCTCACAAGGAAGTTGTAGATTGCAATGAGGTCTCCCTTCAGTCTCCTCCAGGCTGAACAGGACAAGTGACCTCAGCTGCTCCTCATATGGTTTCCCTCGAGGTGTTGCCCTCCTTTGGACACTGTCTAATAACTTCATACCTTTCTTACATTGTGGTACCCCAAACTGCACACAGTATTCAAGGTGAGGCCTCACCAGTGCAGAGCAGAGCAGGACAATCCCCTCCCTCGACTGGCTGGCGATGCTTTGCCTGATGCTCCCCAGGACAAGGTTGGCCCTCCTGGCTGCCAGGGCACAGTGACTCATGTTCAACTTGCCATTGAACAGGACCCCCAGCTTCCTCTCCATAGCACTTCTCTCCAGCATTTCATTCTCCAGTCTGTCAGTATATCCAGGTTTGCTCCATCCCAGGTGTAGAATCCATCAATCTTCCTTTTTAAACTTCATATGGTCGGTATTTACCTAGGCCTTTAATTTGTCTGCGTCTCTCTTCAGGGCCTCCCTGCCTTTGAGGGAGTCAACAGCTCCTCCCAGTTTAGCATCATTGCCAAACTTAGCATATCTTTGGGTCCTGCAACCAAGTCATTTATGAAGACATTGAAGAGCCCTGGCCCTACAATGGAGCCCTGCGGAACCCCACTGGTGACCAGTCACTAGTCTGATGTTACCCATTCACTATGACCCTTTACAGCTGACCCATGAGCCAACTGCTCACCCATTGTATGATGTGTTTATCCAGCTGTGTGCTGGACATTTTGTCCAGAAGGATACTGTGAGAGACAGTACCTGGAAGCTGAAACTAGAAAAATTGATGATAATTGCCTTTGGAACCACTAATAAAATCATGCAGCAGGTTCTACAGTTAATACTTTAAGTCAAGACTGGGTTTTCACTGTTATGAAGTGTTAATTAAACAGGATTTGTTTAAAGAAAGATCTATGGCCTGCTGTTAGGCACAGGATCTACAAATTCCTTCTGGCTCAGAACTTCTGAAATGCATGCTGTAAAATAAGGTTTATTTTAAATCTAATCACACAGCGGTATTTGTTTGCTCTTTCTTGCTGTTACTCTTCTGTGCTTTCAGAAAATTCATAGGGGACAGCCTAATACCATTTTAGTCACAAAGCAATTTCCCTCCTGGTGGAAGGAAATGTCTTCTCTGAAACACAACAGAAACATAAAGGAAAGGAATTTTTTTTTTTTTTTTTTTAATGTTAACCAGTTCACAAAGCTTCAAGTCACTTTTATTATGGGGATGGAAACAAAGATACAGTCATATGGCTGAAGGCAGAGAACAAAATTCTACTCTCATTTTACACCAAGACAAAAGTAGAGTTACTATTTCAGAATCTACAGATTTTCTCCCGGTTTCCTACCCAAGGCTAAAGGCATGGTATAGACCATCATGAAATTTAAAAAAAAAATTAAAAATTTTTAGACATAGTCTTCAGGAATTATTTCACATGCATTCTTGTTTCCCAGCATCTTCCCCCCCACACCCAAACTTTCTAAAGAAATTATCCACAGATTTACAGAATCCTGAAATTCTTTTGTGACATGCAGTATATCGCACTGCCAGGTAACTCTAAATGTCAAAAGAAACCCATCTCTTTGCAGTGTCACTTACAGCTTTCATCATAATTTCTTTTGTTCTTCTGCTGGCATTTATTTCTTTCTGAAGAACTGTCAACAGTTCTGGAAGAAACGTTCTGCAGACTTTGAAAACCTCCAAACATCAGGTTGCTGTGTTTTCTACATCACATACAGCTGAAAGGATGGTGAATTTCCAGATGGCCGATTTTGTAATGACATCTGAGCTCAGATCCATCTATCTTGAAAGTCCAAACCACCAAGTAAAACTGCAAGGTGCAATAAACATAATGCACTGTAGCATTATGGGTCAATAGTCACCTGCATTTCAGGACCTGTGAAGGTTTTACTGTATTCTCTGATTAATTTATGTAACCTCTTCCCGCTCTTTAGTCAAGGATTCTAGTAGAGGAAATATGTATTAGTTGCTTCAAATCAATATCAATTTTTACAAAAATTTGTCAGTCTTCCTTTGTTTATTTATCCTATAGCTGTTGTCTTATTACTGTAGTTAAAGTTATGTTGCAAAAGGATTATGATATTTATGTATCTATCAATAACCATATGCAAATCACAATACACACTCTACAGTATATTTCAATATTTCAAGGCTGCCACCTCTGAATGTTCTGTTTCCTCAAACCTCACGACTGACTCACATAGAGGGTGCTGCAGATCAGGCTACAGCAGTTACAGTGTGTGCATCAGCACAGCTATTAATCCAAGTTTTTGCTGAACATTACATACTATATACAACTCACTGCAATTGTGATAGTCAGATAATTGGACTTCTAAGAGGACCTTTCTTTTTTCTGTTGGTATGTTGTTCAAAAAACTTAAATAACACCATAAACTTTCCCTTCCCCTGTGGTGCTTGACTTTTCTGTCTTATTTTAGCATTTTGAAGTTTTTTGCTCTTCTTCCTGTGTGATCCATTCACTGTTACCATGAAAACAAACGGTGAATATTCCATCCTCTAACACCAGACCTCCATTTGTGGCTCTTAAGGTTTCTTCTGACATCTGTAGTGGATTTGATCATGAAAACTTCTCTTACACAAATCCTCAGACACCTCTATTTCATTGTTCCTATGTGATGAAAGAGATTCACAATAAAAACCCTGAAAGAAGAATCAGTTGAACAACACAGGATCAATAACCCACCTTTATTAAGGTTTACCAAAATTCTCTCTGGACTTCTACCTGTCAGAAAAATAGCATCACATCAGAAATTTGGATAGGAGTTGCCAATCTAAATTAAGGGAAAAATAAAAGAAAAAAGAAAAGCAATTGAGAACAGATTTATATAAAAAGATTGACATATGATGAAGACACTACTCTGAAAATTAAAGAAGATGTGGGTGTTGTGTGGGAATAGAAAACCTTCATTTTGCAATTGGCACTGTAGTGAACTATGAATTCTTGGGCTTTATTTGCAGATA
Organism: Myiozetetes cayanensis; assembly: GCF_022539395.1. Lineage (NCBI taxonomy): Eukaryota > Metazoa > Chordata > Aves > Passeriformes > Tyrannidae > Myiozetetes > Myiozetetes cayanensis. Next base: position 39,140,715 of record NW_026087964.1, on the reverse strand, counting down.
AGCTCTTAAATATCATCAGGCCTCTGAAAGTTTTGTCTCATCAGATAAATATATGGCAATCACTTTTTGCTTTACAGATGCTGAAATAGAACTTGGAAGGCTCTGATGCTTTTATGCTAGCAGTAATGTGTGAGCATCGCTGAGAATTAACTGCTACTATTTAATTAATTACCATTTATTTTTCAGAGAAATCCCTTGCAAAGTTATAGCTATGTGCAAATCTCTCTGACTGTGCTGCATTGCCTTTGTTAAAATAGAAAATATACACTTGGAATCAATATCTTGTAGTGAAACATACACAACAGTAAGATTTATCAAATTATACTTTTGGTTTTTTGAAGGCTTTAGAAAGATCTTTGGATTGGTTACAACCACATTCTTATATCACTATCCAGATGAAAGAAGTATAAAACACAATTTACTAACAATTAATAATTATAATTACTGCTGTTGGGCAGTGCTAACTTAGTCCATAAAGCTAGCATTTTATGTATAAATTGATACAAGACTATTATTGGTATTTAACAAAACATGAAAAAATAGAAAAAAATAAATCTTGAAAGCATATGTGGAGAAAAAAATAACAGATTTCAGAGAGTGTTCTGAGTTGGAAGGAACCCACAAGGATCATTGAGTCCTACTCTTAAGGGAATGGCCCATTTGTGGATTGAACCCATGGACCTCAGTGTTCTTAGAACCATGCTCTAAGCAACTGAGCTAATTAGGAGACCCTTTCCTGAAAAATTAACTCCAATACTAGTATTTTAGGAGGATTAACATGGATGACTTGTCCATACAATTGCACTTCAAAACACTAGTCACAAAAAAATATTTCCCAAAACATTCACTTAATCTTATGGCACAAAACACAGAGTGCTACATCTGGTTTACCTTGGGGACTGATCTGTAGGTGAATCCCCAGTACAAAATGTAATGAAAAATTTCACATATTCCAGAACACTTTTTATTTCTTCTCTGAGTTGTGGTTAAAGATACAAATGTTTCCATGTTAAACAAAAGGCCTAGAGAAATTAAATAAAGCATTTCAAACAGCACTGTGTTTGCTCATTTACTAAAAAATTTTAGTAAAGTTAGATAAATGATCCTAGAAAGAAACCGCATAATAAATGTAATAATTGAGATTTGGATTTGGATGTTTTTCAATATAGTTGAGGATAAATTAAATAACTGTCTGATTTTTGCTAAGCAAAACTTTTGTGGATACTATTAGCCTTTAATTTCTAGTAAACTGTTAGTTATAGGGCATTTAAAATGTGTCCATGGGAGATCTGTTTTCCTGGAGAGAGGGATTAGAGGGAAAATAAGGCAGGTTACTGTTGTGGATATGAAAATGGATGGGTTTGTAACACATCGTGACTGCAGGGCCATTCAGTGATCTGGAGTGGGTTTGGTTTGTCCCCCAAGTTAAAACATGCATGGATCCAAACATACCCTGTTCTGGTAATTTTCTGATTTGACAACTATTTGGAACCTGCAGACACTGGAAGATGTGGGATGCCTGACACAGCACTGGATTTTTGGAATTAGGAAGTTAAATGGGCAGCACATCTTCCATGTCACTGGTTCCCAGGATGGTCGCAGTGAATGCATTGTATGGGATAAGATATCCATCCACCCAGTTTAAAGGAAGTAAAATTTCTGTGAAGATCACTATAGCTCTATCTTTTTACTTTTTTCATATAACATCAAAAATGGAGAGCCAAAGGAAGGTGTTGCCTCCTTCCTCCTGCAGAACAAGTGCAGATATCTCAGTCAATGGCCTCTCCTCGGTAATAAATATTAGATATGAGTCTGAGAACATTAGGTTTGAGAAAGGTGCTTGGAAAGACAAAATATCTCAAAATTCTTACTAACACAGGCTCTATCAGAGCAAGGGTGGCTGCCTGTTCTCAGCCTTGAATCACACTCTGAGTCCTGTACCTACGCAGTGAAATTTTTTTGTCTAGGAATGGGTTGATATATTGTGACCCAACTCTTGCTCCAGTTACTACAGTTCTGTGCTATTGTTTTACCTGCATGACTGAATTGATTTTCACTGCATGCTTTATAGATGTTTTAATTTATATGTTGGTATAGAGGACAGTAGAATAGGAAAAAACATTGATCTATTGAATAAAATTCTTCCTGCCTCTGCTCCACCTTTCTAGACATTTTTGCATTTATCTCCAGGAAAAACATAGCAATCACTGTAGGTGCTCATTAGAAAAAAGTCATGGTTCATGAAAACTCTCCTATTGCTCTTTCTGCTCTAAAGAGGGCAAGTGAAAAGCTCTTTGAAATATTTCTTCAATGACTGGCTCAACAGACAACACCACTGAAGTTAAAATGTGTACCAAAAATCAAACTACAAGAGCTAAGACAAGAAAGTTTTGTGTAAAACTAACAGACCTTCATTGGTTTTTGTTTATGTTGCATCACTTTATTTTATTTTGCAACATGGTTTACGGAATATATTATGCTTGTAAATCTTTGGATCAATACTATTTTTAGCTTCGTTTATTTCTCTTTCATAAATCTGTGGTGATTTTGTAGCTTGTCTTTGTCACACAGCAGAATTTTAATTTCTAAATGTGCTTCCATTGGCACATAAATAATACCCATATATTTTACACCTTAGAAACTGAACTGAATAGAGAGAATTTTACTGAATGGATTTTGTGAAAGTGAATGTAGTGTTTGAAAACCATCAGTAGTTGATATGTGATACTCTTGTATCTCCTGCAACAGTTCATTTACCAGAAGGATAGATTGGTGGATTATAGCAGCAAATCCCAACGTGTGCTAAAACTTAGCTGAGAATTGAGAGAGCTACAATTTCTAAGGAGTTTTCTCCTTTACGGGGTGCTGAAGTATTGGTGGCACATTTGCAAATCCTCTGCATCCTGTTCCTGAAAAAGCACAAGATAGAATAAAAAATAAACTCAAGCTTCACAGTTGTATTTTAAAATGTAAAAATCATGGGTTATTGCCTTCTCTATTAATGAATAACATTAATAAGACTTTCAGCAGACAACATAATATTTCTCTTCTTCCTTTTACTCCCCAACACTTTAACAATTATTCTGCTTAGTAGAGACCTCACTGCCCTTTAGTAAATTGTTAAATCCCTGCAAAGCATATACAAAATAGTACTTTACACTCCATCTTTATTACTTATTACAAACTGTTCTGTTTGTGCGATACATAAAAGCAGGCAGGTTTTCTGACTAGGACTGGGTACACTTCTTTCATAAGTCTAAGTATGGTATAATCTGACAGGAATTTGGATGCCCTGGCAGGTAAAGCCCAGCAAATACTCTGTCTTGCTTGTGATGCCAGTGTCAAAGAGGGTGGGCTTCTTGTTTACCCGTCACTAGCTTGCCAGTACTCTTGGCAGCAACTTTTCTGTTTGGAAAAAATTCAGGGTTCTTTGGAAAGAAAATAATTAACACTGTTAGTACTGTTTCCTCATTCATTTCAGATGACGCTGCAGAAGTGATCATCAGTTTTCAGAAGAAATAGTTATTAAAGTAATATTTTAAAAGTACAATGAAATACAACATAATCTAAGCCAATTTTGCAAGTGTTTTCTCTTGAAGTTGAAAAGCAGAAAGCAAGTAGATTAATTAAGAGAAAGTATCTTATTTCTCACTTAAGGAGGCTATAAAGGGACAACTCTCGTTAGCTTGCTTTCAAAGTGACTGTGTTCACAACCATGCTAATTGCACAACAAATTACTTGAGGCCCTAAAAGTTAGTTCTCTCAAATAAGAAAAGAATCTATTTCAATGTTGTCTGAAGTGATTCTATCTGCTACTTAGCAGTATCGAGTTGACTAACTGAGATAATTCGGGGATGCTGAAATCACATGTAGCCTCTTTACCTTGTCAGTGAGGGAGCAACCTCAATCTCCATGGCTCAGCACCTGGCAATTTCAGTTCTGAGAGAGATCCACTTGCAGGTTGTATGTCCCAGTTAATGGCTGCCAGGTTTGTGTCAGTGAGAGACTACTGCATGTCAGCTCTGCAGTGCACTTCCTTCTACATTTCCCTGGTGCATCCTTCCAGAGGCTACTTGTGCCTGGGTCACCCCTGACTGTTCTGACTGAATCACTTGATGGGGTCTTCTCCCAAGCATTCAATATGAATACTCATTAGAATATATCCCTAAATCTGACAAGGTTTTCCAGTCAGTTTCTCTTTTTTTTTTTTTTTTTTGTCCCAGAAGTTCTTTAGAGTATTTAATTCCTTCTGTAAATGTTTTGGGTTTTTTGTTTTTGTTTTTGTTTTGTAAATTCAATGCCTCTAAAAAGCTTCCTTCTATTTCTATTTTGTTGCAAATGTTTTTCATTCTTTGAGCTGCAGTCAGTCTCCTAATGCTTGTCACTATGAATTTCTGTGTGGTTTTTTGGCCTATTATGCTTTCCTCTCTTTTCTTTTTCAAATCCAAATGGTATCATAATAGAGCTAACAACTTAATTTCTCTGTGTTCAGGCTTGGTAACATATAAAACTGAAATAACAAACAGACATTGACTTCCGTGAATGTGCATAATAAAACATCATCCAGAGAGATTGAATACGGAACAAAACAAAGCTGGTATTCACTGAAACATGAAGCCATCGTTACAGTCACCATTATAGGCCTATATTAAGAAAAATTACTGTAAATTAACATTTAAAGAGATGGAATTAGAGACCTAGGAAAAGCTGGTTTTGTTTTATCAGGAAGCAAAGCTTTCAGTTACTATATGACTGAGGCATCCTGAAAATACTGTGCTTTTTTTTCCTCTAGTCAATTGAAACCAGTCACAACATGCTGAGGTTGATGTTGTCCTGACTTATCACTAAGAAGTTTGCTCGATATAAAACCAGGGTCATATGTGATTTGAAACACTGAAGACAAAAGTCTGGGACATGCATATTTAGCCTGTTCTTTGGTACCAATCCTGCACTGCAGCCTGCCTGCTCAAATCATTGCATCCCCAACTTGCATCAGTTTCAAACAAGCTTTTTGCCTCTGTTGGAAGGATGTTTCCTACGTTAGTGTTTCCTAAAATGTTTACTTTGTAAACAGTCACTTTGCCACTTACAAACTGAATGTTGCTGCATTTTTGTTAGGACAATGATATGATGTTGGGCCTGAAGAAAAAAACTGTGCACAGTTGTGATTGTTAATAAGACTGACAGTTTGCAAATACTAAATAAAAAATCTTCTGTTCTGGGATGTTGTGATCTAACAGTTATTTATAATACTGTGATGAAGATGACAGAGGTTGCAAGATCATGTCTGTTTATTTACAACAATGAAGTTTAAAACCAAGCACTGCTTATTGTGATGCACAAGTTTAGTTATTTTATTTTGTCTCTCATCAATTGTGGTTGCTCTGCAGATTCTTTTTGAAGATCCTGTCACAGAAGCTGACCTTTACAAATGAACACGTAGCTGTGAGAGGTATTTCTGTCTTTCCCTAATTTACAGATTTCTTTAGCCCACGGGCAACAACAACAACAACAAAAAAAATTAAAATACTAAATTCAAGCATACTTCTTCAGCCCCTATTCATTCAGCTTGTGCTTTCTGCTGCCTTCACACTCTCTGAAGGCACAAGTGCTGAGACAAAGTATTCTTTGGGGGTTTGAATGTGCACGCTCACATGAAAAAGTACTGTAGTGTATAGGTGTATGCACACACAGCAACGTTTCTTTCTGGTAGCTTATGACAGTAATTTATCATTTTTCTTAGTCTGTAACTTATTACCAAATTCATTGGAAGAAAAACATACAAGAATTGCTCCTGCTTCTTGATAGTACAGGAAAATCAAGGCTAAAATGGTGTTTTTCATGAAAGCTTCAGTTTTAGCTATTTCCTTACGTTTTAACATGTCAGAGCCAGTTTTCATATGAATTAACAATCTCCAAATTTAAACTAAATGCAGAGCTTACTAAAAGCCATAAATTGAGAATTTATTCGAAAACCTGCCCTGAGAGTCTGATTTTGAACTTTAGGGCATGCTCGATGTCTCTATGGAGCGTATTTTGCTCAAATATGAGAAATTAAAGGGATTGACTTTTACCTTCTGTCTGTAAAATCTTATCAGCCAATTAAATTTATACTTTTTGATTTTTTAAAATTCTTTTCAAATTACTACCCACAATTTCATGTGCACAATAGATATAAATTATTATTAATGACAAAGGCTGTTTTGACTAAATGCAGTAAGAAAGACTAAATTTTAGTAAGAAAAAAATTTGGGATACTTCGTTGAAGTTATTGGTATGGGAACTGAAACCCCTGATCCCACATCTCACAGAAGCCATCCTAGTGAACATACTGACTTAATGTACTGTAATTTCTTGCCCAAGCTGAACTGAGTAAGTCTTTGCAATGTAAAAAAAAACAAACTAAAGCAGACCTGGATATTTGATGTGTGATTGAATACGCAGTGTTCAAGGCCAAGTTTTCTTTGTTTTCCAGAGGACTGGAAAACACAGACTTGAAGGTCGTCTGTATTAAAAAAATCGTGAGGCCATGCTTCCTGCAATACATACAGTGAGCTGTGTTGGGAGCAGACTGCAGGGAGACACAGCTGAAAACAGACGTGGCCATCAAATCTGCATGTTGTTCAGGTCTCCTATACAAAACCCTCAGTTATGCTAGCACATAACTTGTATCATAGTGGCATTTTCCCAACAGAACCTTAATGCAAGATCAGGAAGACACGATTATGTGTTGCTGCTTTATGTGGTAAGTGAATGTTATAGGACAAAAAAAAAATTTATGTGTTCTTATCCTAGGTCTTCATGTGTTGAATGTAAAGCTAATTGTGATCTGAACTAAACTCAAAAATAGCTTTATTTATAGTAATATTGACCTGGAAGAGAGGTGATGAACACTATAACATTTGTGGTGACAATACTGTCTTAAAACTATACGACTTTATAAAAAGCTTCTATTGAAATAGTCACTCAAAATGTCTTAAAGGAGATGCATGGGAAAGAACAGAAGGGTAAAACACAGGTGAAGGGAAGAAAAACAGATTAAATAATGAATGAAGATAAAGTTTAAATCAGGGGAAACTAATAAGCTGACACTTGTCCAAACCTGAAAAATACCAGTAATCTTCCATCATTTAGGAATGATAACTAGTCAGTTATTTTATTAAATAACATGTTAATGTGCAAGGAAGAGGCACTACATTTAGAATTTATATAATGAGACAACTTAAGTTTATACAATGAGACAGAATGTCCACTGAGGTCAAAAGCATAAATACTATGTTTGTTCCTTACCACAGGTGAATAAATCAGTTTAATACTAAAACTTATTATGTATTTTGTTCAAGGACATAATAACACCACAGAGGGGTTGATCAGCTGATAATTCACATTTTAATAGAGGTAATGGCTTTTATTTATTTATTTAAACTTTAGATTACTAAATTACCTGCTTTCTCTAACATAGCAAAGTTTAATGTACAAATCCCATGCAGATTAAAATTCAGTAAATATAGTATTGCTTTTCATTCTAAGAACAAAATAAAAAATTAGGTTAAGGAAAGGTCAGAGAACCAAAAATCTGCACAAACCAGAGGTTTCAGTAAAGAAGGTTTATGCATAAATAATGCATGTCTTTTTATACATGCTGCATCTGATATACAAAGACATTTTTTCCACTGAGTTAAAAATGAGCAAAGGTATCCTCAGAGGAAGATCAGCAAAATAAACTGTTCGGGAAGTATTTTCTATCATGCCTATTAGAGTTTTTGAAAGCTACTCTGTTAGAGAAAATTCTTTCTACTCAGTTTGCTCTGCAAGGATGCTTTAGTGGAGATGAAGTGGCCCTTGCTGAGGGATAGGCCTTTGAGGGTCCTTTGGCATCTGCCTGTCAAGCAGCTGTATAATCAAATTCATTATATCTCCATATTTCTCCACTCAGAGATAGTATCAGCTTGATCCATTTCCCAGGGGACATCATGGCTATTAGGGATATTTCAGCAAGGTCCTTCCAATGCTTCCTCTCAGGCACCAGCTGAAGTATGACCACACATGGCCTGTGAATGTACCACATGGCTCAGATTTTAGGAACCTGCTTGCCTCAAATGGTTCCTTCTCAGGTCCTTATAGCCCAAAGTTGAGGGATGTGTGAAGGGTGAATCCTTGTTCTTATCTCTGGTGGCCTTCAGGTTCTCCATACTCTTCCTCTGAGGCATACTGGATCAGTCTCAAATCACTTGCACCATGGTATCCTGTGGGCATTAAAAGTGAGGGCTTTATGTGAGACTAGAGCTGAACATACCCACACAATGAGTGGGAGGAGGAAGGCTGAGCCAGAAGGATGTGTGCCTTGTTGCACCAAAGGTCTACTTTTTCCAGTTTTTCTTGCCCATCCATCTCATTCTGAGGAATACTCATGTCCAAAAGAAATAACACGCTGAGCAAGAGCAACTTTGGGATGTGCCTGAGGTCAAGGGCTGTATCTGCTTGCAGAGTCTGCCGAGGGAAAAGTCTAGGTTCTCCTGAATCAAATGCTGGTCCTCCCAGCTCATGGATGATATGACCTTAAGCTTTAGTGCTAATCTGCTAAGCAGGTTTTAGTCATGTGGAAACCCCAGAATCAGTATTTGCCTGTGGAAATGCTGAATCAGAGGTCCAGGTACTAGAGTACACTACTTACAATGATACACATGCTGATTTACAAAAGGCAGAAGACCACGATCTGTGGGATGTTTTTTCCTGTTGCTGTGTTTACATGTGAAAACTTTTGTGTGTGTGTGTCCCACTGACACTCCTCTGCTCTAAGAAAGATCAGACAGGACAGATATTCTTACTGCTCTTCTTCCCCAGGTGCCTGGGTGCCCTCAAAGGCCAGACACTTTGGACATGCAGGCACTGTCACTCCAGTGGTGCCTCCAGCAATGTAGTGTAGTTGTATGAACTTTTTGGAAAAAGAAAAGGGTAGAACATGGACTTTGCAGGAAAAAAAGTCACTAATGAGTTACTCTAAGAAGGGGAAGATGTCTTTGCCCCCTGACACCTACAAAAGCTGTAAATATGTAGGAGCAGAAGGATTGAGAACATACAGAAGATTGCATGGTAGAGAATGAGTTCTGCCTGGTCTCTTTCAAGATCGTGGTCTGAATTATCAATATTATTATTTGCACTTGTATGAGTTTTGTATTTGTTCTTTCCAGTACATATGGTAAAGCTATTCCTTCAGAATTCCTGTGCTCCATAACCAAACTCAGGAGGAAGATTTGGACTTCTTCTATCTCGGGGGTCACTTTCTGTGTGCCAGGCAAAGTACCCTCTATGGGATGAATTAAGTATCAACTTCGTGCATGTAAGACAAACCTCAGGGAATTTATTTCTTCCCTTATCCAGTTTTTATTTGCCCAGGAAACAATCTATCCCAAAAACTTAAGTCACAGTAGAAACACACAGTCCTCTCTGCTGCTCAAACTGTGTAGTCCTCTTGCTTTCTAGACAATCAGTATGTTGAAGCAAAAATGATGTGTGCAGGGACTTTCTGGAGTTCTGAAACAGGAACAAAATTCAAGTTCAGCCATGGCAATGCATGGGTTTGAAGGACCACTGCTCAGGCTAATTGCTCTACCAAGTATTTTGTGGTTTTTTTCAAAACATTCATACAAGCTCTTTCACTAAAGACCAATAGTTATTTCAGCCTGATTCTATACGCAGTCCAGCTATTTCTGCATTTTGACCAATCTCCTTATATCACAGGTAGGTTTTTTAAATCATGAAGCCAGTCAGCTTATGACAAAGGCATTACCACACCACTATGAAGTGACTGACCTGAGTCTGCAAGCATAAATTTGAAACATCACTACAAGAACTTTCCAATCCCTTCCTTCTTTATTCATTCCTGAAATGGAGTGACTGGGCAAAGTAATAAACTCTGTGTTTTATTTGTCAGATTGATTTAACTATCTATTAATTTAACTATTATTTAGAAAAAAACCCCATTGTTTAGCCTAACCATGCTATTTTCGATGCATTACTTTTCAGTGTAAGGTCTTTTCAGTAATTAATCTTTCATAGTTTCTTGGAAATCAATTTTCTGTATCAAACTATTCTTTTCTTTAGTTGTGCATGAAACCCATTCAAAGTCTGTTAACCCATATTGACTGCTTCCATTAAATAATATTGAACAGTTCAAAGATTAACAAATGTTGACTTCCCTAAATTTTATGATCCCCCATGATTTCTGAAAATACACTACACGCAGCTAAAGTTTTACCTGAATGAAAATGGTTAGAACGTAACCCCCAACTGTTCCTGGGCTTGCCATGATGAAATAACTCATGTTCAAATAGAAAAAGGACTGTATCTGATGACCTTGTCTTTTAAGAACCCAAATAGGAAGAGGACTCCAGATGCTCTTAATATCAAAGGTCATATCTTGTTAAAACAAAAGTCTGCTGCATCTCATGTAGATCAAGCTAGCTAGGCAGTGACAAACACATAGGTTTATACTGAATCAAAATTGGTGTCTTATTTTCTAAAAAAAAAAATGGAAATGGACTAGTTGTTATAAGAAATTTAAGAACTGTTCATGTTACAGTGCAAACAGTTATAGCTAGAATGTGTGAGAACTCTGAGTCTTAACAGCAATTTTACTGTCTGAAAAACCACTGGAACCTTTCTCTCTTGCTCTTCCATCCTGTAAGGTGGAAGTGGTATTCAACCCACACTTACTCTAATAAGTGTTATGATAGAAAGTAAAAATATGTGAGGTATTTGCAAATGCTATTACAACTTAAGTACTGTTATGCATTATTACCATATGATTCATTAATCCTCTAATGGATAACTTGCTTCCCACTTGCACACTGTAACCTACTACAAGGATATATCATGACCAGATGACATTAATTTTTAAAGCTTTATCTTGAGTATTAAATCAAATAATTTATTGTAGACGCATCCTGTGAGTCACTAGCTCTCCTGGAAACATTTCTAGTTCAGCTGGAGCTCTGAAATAAAATTTCATTCATGTCACTGAACCAACCGGATAAGACTTCAACTCAGAACTAAGTGAAATTAACTCTATATTCTCAAAAACATTCTCATTTGACTTTGAACAATTACAACTGTACTCTAAAAGCATCTCAACTATCCAGTATATAAATAGAATCACTCATGCTTCTAATTTTGGTTTCTCAAAGACCCTTATGAAGCTCTGCATTATGGTTAAAGAATGTGAAGAGATAGCTGTAGACACTGCCTCTGGGGGAAAAAAGATAAATTTTAAAAACCGAGAACTTAACTTGAGGCTTTACATTTTTTACCATATTTTTACTACAGTTTCTTGATATACATGTTAAGAAGCATGCAAGAGTATGAAACTGTGGTACTAATATTATACATATGAAAAAGCCTCTCAGCCACTCAACTTCATGCATGTATTAAACCCTTTATTGAACATGATATATTTCAAGTTATTTTTCCATTTGATTTTTCTACTTTGATGCGTTTGTTACATTTTTCTGCTGTCGAATTTGTGGGTCACTTCTGTAAAGTGCTGAAGACACTGAATGGTCATTATAGTCAGTAAAAGCAGGGCCTGTGTTTGTCCTGTGGGACCAAGTCTTTGAGTATCAATAACCCAACCATCTGATTATAAAATGGGTAAATATTAATAATATTCATAAATCTCAACCCTTCAGAAAACTTGCTCTTAGCCTCTTTACATCCTCAGGTTGCAATCCTGTGTGGTTGCCAGGTGCTATATTCAGGGTGCAAAACTCCTCCAAACCTCAGGCTGTTGATCATAAATCTCATGATGCTTATCCTAACCTCAGGAAACTAATTAGGATAAATAGACATCTAAGCTAATATAATATGGGAGCTTCTTTACCAAGCATGCTCAGAGGACCTGTAACTTTTTTCTGTTCTATTCTCTCCTTGCTTCATGGGTTAAATTATGCATAAAATTATGCATAAAAGCCAGAACATATATACTTTGCAAATTCTGTTGAGAAGTCAACACATATTTTACTAAAGGGAAAGTAAAAATACTGATTGTGATTTCATCAGAAGGTTCCTAATGTTTGACTCCAGATCTAAAATGCAAATAGGTTGAGGAGTATTTGGGGGGAGAAAAATGATGTGTAGATGTAAAATATGACTGATCAAGGTTGCAGGTAGATCCACTAGGGAGAATAAATGATGTAACCCTGTTGCTAACATTTCAGTTCTTCACTGAAAATGTGAATCTTTAACAGTGAAAAACAAACAAACAAAAATAGCTTGTTGTTGGTGCAGGCTGACATGAAAGAAATTGCTCCTTTTCACTGCTAAAAGCATTTGCATCTCAGTGCACACAAACCATTCTGTTTTCCAATGCCCTCTAGTGCTAATTGAAGATTTTATTACTAACTGAATATGCAGGAAATGCCTCCCAGGAACCCAGAGTCCTGAAAAGAATGAAGTTTCTTGCTAACTTGTTACTTAGAGCAAGCATTTGGCCTTCATTAGTAAGAACATGTCCTCCTCAAGTTAGCTGAATTAATACTGCTTAGATTTAAAGATGACTCAGAAAGAGTGGGAGTAATTCCACACATTCAGATTAAAAATGTATTGATGGAGCAAAATTGTATGCTGTAGATAGAAATCCGTAGGAAAGATTTTGCGAAGACATGAAAATTAATATTAACACCTAACTTTTTTTACTGGCTCCTTATTCTTGTCTTTTCTGGCAATCTAATTTTCAAAATTGGTTTATTATGGCTAATATAAAAAAAATTACATCTGTTGAAATCACCTGTATTGGGTAACATAATCATCACAATAGGAAAAAATGAAAAAAACACATTTAACTTATGCAGGGTTTGTAGATGGGCAGGACAGATTGTATTGCTTGAATAGTTGCTACTCAAACCAATGACTTCTAGAAAACAAATTAATTCATTCTCATATTACTCTAAACCACAAGTGTCTCCCTATCCCCAAGAATAAACTAATCAGACTATACATTTTAATACCAAATACACAACATAATTTAGAAACTAGCAAGATATGGAACTGATCTTCTTTTTCAAGTTAAAAAATAAAAATTCTTATTAAAAATGCATCTTTGGGTTTGCAGTTTCAAAATGTTTCTGAAATACAGAGGGTACCTCAAAAGCTGAAAAGCAGAAAATGCATTTGTGAGGAAAGTTATGCAAAACAAATATAAGGAAATACATGGATGGAGGATAAAAGAATCACTGTTGGGGTGGTGAAAAATCCTAAGTGTCTTATTCACCAAGTGTGTGGGTGCACTAAGGCATGGAGAGCTTTTTTCAAAACTGCTGCTGAAAATCGTGGCAGCAGACTGAAGAACGAAGTGGTATTAGGTTACACTTTGCATTTTATATAACACTTCCAGGTTTTCAAACTACATGCAGTTATTGATGAATAAAGCTTCACAAACCCATTCTTGTAAATAGTTTAAGTATCCCCTTTGTATTGGAGAGGGAAAAAAAAAAGATGTGAAAAATGACATTACTTGAGTCACTGAATCTATCACAAAGTTGGAAACAATATAGGTCTCTTACCTCAGTTATGTGGGTAAAAGAAAAGGGTGATGTGTTTCCACAAGTCAACAGCTAGAAATGGACTTTTAAATTAATCTTAAAGAATTGTTATTTAAAAAGGCTGAATAGAAATATGTTTCTCTTCGCTATTGCTATGGTTTCACTACATTATTGTCTGTGAAATTTTCTTTTGCTGATGCAAATAACACTCCTGAGAAGCTCGTATTAGTGACTGTTTCCAGTCTTTACTGGGGTAAGTAAACCAGGGAGGGTTTTGTTTATTTAATTACTGCTGAGAGCTGAAGACTGCCAGTACTGGGTTTTCTGCTGGCACTGTGGTGTGCTCCTGGGCATGCTCACAGTGCTGCTCAAGTTGCAGTAGTACTTGATTGTTCAGAGTCTCTGACTGGACAATGTGCTATCACCGTTCATCAAGACTGTTGGCCTTTGAAAAGAGCTCTGCATAATAAGTACGTTCCTGGATTATTAAATTATTGTATTTTGCCATTCCGTTTGGTATAGGTATGAGATGTGCATATGACCTTAGATCACTTGAATAAGTCTTGAGTTCTTACCTGTTTAATCTTCTTTTCACTAAGCACAAGACTGCTGTGTCGTCATTTCTGTTCAAGAAAATGCATTCTGGTTTCAGAGCTTCATCCCTTAACAGCAAAAGCAAAAGACTACAACATTAATGGTCTCTGTCTTGCTGCTGAAAGTTATATGCATTGGTGGGAAATTGGACTGATCAATGTGATAATACAGATTTTAAAAAGCTTCTGTGCCCAAGTATTTAATTTAGCCTTCTGATGCCTGAACCCAACAGACTGTACCAATTTCCTTTGAATTTCTTACATTCTATTACTTCTATGTGACTTCAGCCTGCTTTCATGGAACAGTGAATTGATTTTGCTCTTCTAAAGAAGTAGTCTTAAATAGTGGCAGTCATCTTATCAAGCATTTTACATAAAGGTTTTTCAGACTTCGTTAATTTAAATTCACATTAGAGGCCTTCAGAGCATGTTCAGTAGTAATTTTTTTCAATTGCTTTTGCATTGTGTTTATTTCCCCTAAAAAATACCCTCAAGCAGAGCTGTGTTCCTGACACATTTCAAATTTCAACTCTTGGGCTTTGGCCTGTCTTCCCATATATATCCTGTTGGTTTTGCTGTTGCCTGTCACCTTGTGCTTAGGCCAAACTGAAGATAATGAAGTTCTAAATAAATCCTTGGCTCTGGGCTTTTAAGGGAAGAGGAGACGGGTTGTGATGTGCAGGAATGAGGAAAGAGGCTGGTTTGATCTGGCTTTCTCTTTTGCAGAGAGGACAGCGTAGCTTTTGAAAGTGTTGTCTTTTGGAATGTTGTCTTTTTAGTTTAACCTTCTATTTATTTGAACCAAATAGTCTTGATTTGGTATGGACCAGGTTTCTTGTACACAGAGCTGCATCTAAACAGGATTGTCAGAAGCAGAAATGAAGATAGAGACAACAATGTAATCTGGTGAAAGGTAGTAACGTAGCTTACAATGAAAAAAGTGTAATTTGTACAGTGTGGAAATTGCTTCAAACTTCTGAACAGGAAATGCTCAGACTTTTTTCTCTGTCACAAATAATTTTTAGGCAAATAATAAGCATGGACATTCTGGTAGAACAGTTCACTATTAAAAACTGCAGTTGAAAATGGAGCTATAATGGAAAAATTTCTGTTTGAAGTCCTAATATGGGTGAAGATAACAAAGTATTAAAGAGATGTTCATTTTCAGACAGCTTGTGAACAGAATTAGTATGCCTGGTCATTTTGGTACAAGTTCAATGCACTGATTACTAAAATGTTTTAACATGGCAGCCTAGTAAGTTGACTAAAAAGCACTGATTTCAATATAAAGCCACAATGCAGCAGCTCTTAAAAATTTAATTGTAATTTTTTCCCCATTTGATAATGATGTTATAGTGAATATATATTACGTCTTCCTGGAAATGCTCATGTAGTGCTGAAAAGTGAAGTATAGACTTATTCTGCATGACTGATATATATTATTTATAAAGTCTAGTTTAGAATATTCTGAACCTGAGGATTAAGCTATTTCTCTGCTTCTACATCTGTTGTTTATGGGCTACTGACCTTGAAAATATCATGTCATAAAAGACAACACAACACTTTATATAAGTTGATAGACAGACAAATAGATGGGTTTCTATTAATAGGCTGATTGCTGTGACTGAAAAATTTAGTTATGCAAATGAACAATCTTTTCCTCTGTGCTGAATAAATTATTAAGGAAGAAGAACAGAGACTGAGACATAAATTTTCAGGAGAGGTATAACTTAGTGTTTCCTGATCCTTGGTGTGACTCTGTCCTCCCGAAGCCATGTCCATCCCAGTCGTTGGCTGTGAGATTCTCAGACTGGCCTGTGCCCAGCTCTAGAAGTCAGGGGAGTTTCACTCCTGCTCCTTGCTTCTGAGAGGCTCAGTACCCTGGAAAGCCTCCTGAAGGGTTTCTTTAAAATGAAGCACCACAAATTCTATCCACTGTACATTTTGAGACAGCATTTAAAGTCGATGAGGAAAAATAATCTGGCAGTCTTAGTTAGTTAGGGGTTAAATGAATCAAAGCCAAGCCTGGCTTGCTGGGCTGCTGCTAGGCAACAAGTAACTTTCTGCATTCAGAAATTCCCCTCTAATTGATTCTTGACACCATTCCCCATTGGTTTGTATAAATAGAGAGCTGTTTCTGAGGGGTGGAAAAAAAGCTTGGGTGTGGGGAGCACCTGGCGCTGGCAGGTGGGGCAAACTTGCAGAGAGTCACTTTCCATCGAGGAAGGGTTTTACTCGCTTTAGGGGATGGCAGCCACTTAGAATTCATATTTAATAAAGCAATATCGAATTTATGGAGCAAAGAAATCTACATGAGCCACATGAAATACTGCAGTATATTGCCCTTGAATATTTGTCCACCAAACACATGCCTTTTGCATCCACTTGCTCCTTGCTTTTATGTAAGTGACTGACAAAGGAAAAGGAACTAGCCTTCTTTCCATGGTTTACATTTGGCAGGCTGGTATACTTAGTGTCAACAGGGTATCCCTCCATGTTGAAGCTTCAAAGGACACAGAGAGGGGAACTGGAGCAGGGATTTACATGGGTTAGAGATACAGGGAGAGTTAGGCTAATGGAAAGGAAGGCAAAGCTTGCCCAAAGGAGAAAAGCAAGCCCAGCAAGTGTTTGAGTCTTAAAATCCTCTTTTATTGATGGTTTACTTCTGGAATCTTTATTATACTGGCTCTATGCTTAACCCTGATAAGGTTTTACCCTCACCACCAGCTGCAAGACTCAGGCACTTTAAAGATTGCTTCATGAATTAAACTATTGTTCCTTATAAATAAATCTGATTTTTTTTATTTTTATTTCTCATACATTATTTATTTCCTAGCTCTGTCTTCTGCCGCTGCAGAGAAATGAAAGGCAGAGGAGGAGTACAGAAAGGAAGAACATGAAAATGAGATGTTTCAAGGATGATGGGAAGAACATGATTGTTTTTTGACAATGGTAAAAAATCCCTTTCGAGATATGGAGGTAATTGACAGATGCTATATGTCTATATCCAGCATGCACCTGCTAAAATCTGTGATATTTTTACTCTAGTTCCTTTCTGGCATGATAGAAAAACACGCATTATTATGTTTTTTCTATATGTTTTCATATTTTCTTATAGATATTGGGGGGTATTTCTTTCTTCTTTGGCATCCTCTGTGAAATGTTGTGTTGCAATAATGCTGATGTTGAGCTGCTCAGGTGATATGTCTCCCTAAGCAGTTGGAGGGTGGGGTGTGAAAGGATACTATTTTTCAGATGTATATCACTTCTGAAGCATATTGAATGATAACAGTCAACACTGGATTTTGTCATTCATTTCATTTGGCCAGTACCTTCCAAGAGGGTTTCATTTTTTTGTTCAGAAACTTGTATTTAATTGCTAATAACCACATTCATCCCCTCACTAGATGGTATAGAACTGTTGCTAGTGAGCACTACCACATTTTTTACAGTTTCACTTATAAATCAGTAGCTATTTCCTGCATATTTACATTGGAAAGACTGCATTAATATATTTTGACGTACTTTCTAAATATGCAGTTACTGCATTTTTTTATATCTAATTACCTCTCACTACTTTGCCTTCTTTCATTAACAGTGACAAAATCTATTTAAAGAGCAAATAAAAATTTCCTTTTTTATTAGTATTGTAGGTTGTCTGTCTAAGCTGCAGTATAGAAGAAACAGGAGATCTGACTAATGTACATTCATTTATAAGTAAGTGTATCCTGATACACTTACCCTTTTTAAAACAGAAAAGCATTATGAAAGTATTTAGGAAAATTTAAATCCTGACCTCTGTTGTTTGCAATTCCTTGTGGAACAGCAAAAGTGAAATGCATAACCCAAGAGAGCAATATGGAAATAAAAGAAAAATCAAAGTGACATATTTATTTCTTTTTCCTTTTAAATTACATTTAGTTCTCTTGATGCAAAATAGTTATGCTGCCATTTCATACAGGCTTCCAAGAACAGCTGAAAAAGCGCTACCAAAACCACTTCCTTTTTCAGATTTAGACTCAGTTTATCTCCAAAGTTATATAATAACATATATTTCATATAATCTAATTTATACCACCTAGTAATTAAAAAATGCCTACCAGCTGGATCAGTGTTCTTAACCGAACTTTTTGCACATATCAGCACTGCTAGATTGGGCCTGAGCTCTTCATTATTTCTAAATATTTAGGATTCACTGTACAGCACTTGCTTATCTGGATTGTAATGCAAATAACTTTTTGCAGAGACCACGTGACAAAAAGCCAGTGGGCTGCTGACTCCCTCATAGGAATTCTGAGAAACCCTTCAGGGAGATCCAAAGATTCATCTCTAGCGTAATTACAGGGATTCCTAAGAGAGTTCACATGTGAGACCAATTAGTCACAGAGTTTGCTTTCCCATTGCAATATTTTTCTGTCTCATCTCTGGAATTCTTTGCCACTTCTGCAATATCTTTTCAGTCTTTAGAACCTACTTTACAAACCACAACATGGAAATGAATTCAACATTAGGTAAAAGTAGTTAAAGCTTACACAGTAGATGAACACGAATATCAAAATCGCTCCCAAAGAGCCAAAGAACATCTACACATGCTTAAAAAAATATTTTAATCTTGGATAATCTTTGGCAAGACTAACTAAGGAGGACACAGCCATTGTTGCCAGTTTACCTTGTTTTACTAAAGAAAACATAAGGTAATTGGTCTATCAATTTTCTCTAATCATTCTGTATTGTGAAATATTGTTTCTGTTAAAGGAATAACTATTCATTTTATTGTTATTACTAAAATATTGGTGCACTACAGTAAAAATAAAAAGTTAAGTGATGATTTAAATGTACCAGGGAAGTTATTAGCTCTCCATCTGTAACAAAACTTATATAGTAATTAATTGTAATGATGACTTTGAGTAACCTCAGTTTAACGAAGGAATTGTGACCATCCGCATTTGGAATTCTTACAATCGATAATAATATCTACTGGGGTCTAACACCATTATTTATGACTGCTTTCTGGCAAAGCAGTTACTCAGTTTTCCAAGCCAAATTGCAATAAAAAATTCTGGCAGCAAACAAAGAAGTTCTTAAAAAAATATGTATGTGAAATAAATAAGATTTCAGTCTTTTAGGCATTATCAAAAAGAAAAGCTGAATCAAGTCTCACACTGTGATTTCTGTTAAAGTTTTTATGCTGTCACTTGGTCTTTTGGATTTTGGTCCTAAGGTAAAGAAGGTAAGGTGCTAATGTATAAACAGCCTCCCCCTACTTTAGACGAAGATAGTCTAAGCTAATAATTTTCTTAATTTCTACAACTTCTCATTTCATTGCTGTTGAAGAGGCTTTGTTTGATATATAAGACTACAGTCTATATTTTTGTGATCCCTCACCAATTTGCTGAAGAAGAGCAGGGACTTCACTTTCAAATTCAGCCTTACCTTGGTGCTATCAGTCTCAGAAGCATTACTGGTAGTGTCCTCAGGAGCACCCTCAGGCAGCTTCACCTCATGCCTTGTTGTGCTATCCATGAAGTACACGTTTCCTTGTGACCTGGCACTCCCCACACCAGGGAACAGTCAGGACAGGTATATCTGGGCCAGCTGTTCCCAAAAGACCCCCTATGAGGGTTTGACAACTGGGTAGGGAATATGGACTCAGGGTGAGGGGAGCATCCAAGATGTGAAGTCAGACCTGCCTTTGTGCCCTTTTCAGCTTAAGTCTGGAAGAATCAGGGAGGGCGTGCACTATGCTAGGTGCATTAATGGCTGCAGAATAACTTTCAGCAAACATACTAGCCCTGTGGGCAACCAGGTTTGCCCCTATCTCCTTCTTCCAATTTCCCTCATTCTGTCAAGCTCATGGTTGCCATCATCTGTCTATGAGACCCTTGCCAAAAGCCCAGAATCCTCACAGCTACACAGATGAAACTGAGTACAGTAAAGAAGGACTAGATAAATATTTTATGCTTGCTGCAATGTGATTTTTGAGCAAAAATAATTTCACAAAAGCAAGAGAAGAATGACTCAGCAACTGATTTTATAATAATTTTTGGAGATTTCACAAAACTATCTGTTATTGGCATGAGTATGATCATTTCAGTATCGTATCCAGCATAGTAAGGAGGTATTTGAGATAAAGTCCCTGGGTGTTTTAGAAATCTCAGGGACAGACAGAAGGATTCGCATAATAACAGATCAACCACTAAAGATTCCTGGAAATTTAGTGCATGTGGAGTACAGAAAAAATTTACCATAATATACTGTCAAACCAATACCTGTAATTTTCCAGGCTCCAGTAAAAGGAATGACACAGAACACATTGTGTAAGCCTAATCAAACTCCTCATGGACAGCAAGTTCCTTAGCCTGTCCACCCTTTTCTCAACTCTGTTATAATTTCCCTTGTCTGTTAAATAAGAAAGAACCCTTAAAGGAGTAATGTTGGTGGTCACTATAGAAAGCACACTAAGATGAGCAGAGAGTCTTAGAATAGATGGAGCTGTGCAAAACCGAAGGTGCTCACAGTAGGAAAAACAGGCACAACTAAGCGGAAGGAGGAAATTAGGCAGAAAGAGGAGCTTGCTCCTTGAAAGTTTAAAAATTGAGTTTCATTTTACCCAGGACGGTGATTGGCTAGTTTGGGGTGGGAGAGTTGTTTTTAAAAGTGTGAAATTCCATATTTGTAGCAGAATTTCCAGGCCATTAAGAAGTACTCATTAGTTGTGTTTCCTACCACTGTGTAATTGTAAGAAGTTATCAATCAAAATGTGTGGGAGATGAAATATCTTTGATGACAATGTCCCTTGCTAAAGAAAAAATTGCCTTTGCCTTGTCCACTAATCATCTGCCAAAATGTAGTTTGCATTGGAAATTTTTCATTTTTATGCTAATGCTAATTGACAGTAATGGAGATTTCAGCACTGGGACCTATATTAGCACCTCAGGAGAAATTCAGAATTGTCCGTCTTGGAGCTGGAAGAATGTACAAAGTATTATTTTTAAGGAACAAGGTTATGATTTGGCAATTTTTACATAGAAGTAAAACTACCCACATACAGTACAAAATTATCTAAAACTACATGGAATGCTGGAAATAAAATCAAACCTTAGTGCTTTAGTCTGCTCATTTCTACCATGCCTCATGAAGTCTGTAGAACTAGAATAATGTAGAACCATCTTGAAATATAATCACTATTGTATTAAGAAGTAAATACAATTAATAGTTTAGGAACAAATAAATTGGTTTAATAAAAAATAACTAAATGAAATTTTTTTCTCTGCATACCACTATGATGTAAGAAATATACTTGACATATAGACATAGAATATGCAGGGAGAATCACAAAATTAGGCCATCTTTTGTAGTGTTCACATTTTAGAAGGAAAAACATGTTGATAAGGTCAAAAAGCAAAGGAAAAAACGTTTAGATTCCTTCAAAAATTTTCCACTGCTTTTTCACATTTGAGATATTCAAAGTTAGGAATGTCAAATGCACATTTAATGCAATATCTTGTCTCTAACAACAGCCATAGTGATGTCTAAGGACAACAAAATTTCAAACATGTGCAATATGATGATTCACAAGCATGAAAGTGATTTGCTTTCACTGCTTAGGGGTCAGTATATTCAAAAACCCCATTTTGTTCCTTGAATAAAATTGTTAAAGAAAACAGGTACCTTTTACAGCTATACATGAAAATTTTATATAATTCACAGCTTACTGTTGACATTCTCTTTTATTTCCATTATTGATGTTGAGAACTATTGAACTAAGAAACCAAGCAACAGCAAATATCTTTGTAATACTGAATGATATCAATATCACAGTTATCTGCTTTCCATAAATCTTGCTTGATTTTAATATAAATCAAAAGGATGATAAGTGTTTGTACTGAACAGAAGCAAGGGATACTTCGTGAAATGCATTGCTGCTACCAACATAGTTTTTCTCTTATTTTAGGCTGCTCTGCTCAGTGCACATCATCTCTACTGGCATTTGTATCCAGATAGTACTCCTGCTGTTGGCCTGATACCCAGACAGGTTTGTGTGGATAGCCTGCACACAGGGAAAAAAAACCTTCAAACTCTAAAGGCAGCTATGGATCAAAAAGAACCTCTCTGTATAGGCAAACAAATCCCTAATTCACATTCACGTCATGCCATGTGCTCGGCTGGATCTTTTTGTGATTTGAAGAGATTTTAAGAGATTTCTCACATAATTTTCTTATTACTTTGATACTATAACTCTATCTAATATGTGTTTATAGGTCTTGTCTCCCTTTGCTCAGCAAAGCTCCACCAACCTGCTAAGTCTGCAGTGGTGCTAAATCAATAATAAATATCCCTTAGAGTGAATGGAAGCAGAACAAGGTCTGCATGTTTTAATAGCTGTTACTCTTTTCGATAAGAAAATAGTATATTTCTTCATTTTCTACAGTTTTTTCTTCCATACATTTCTTTGAACCTTTTTCTATGATAATTCAGAAAAAGAACAGGAAAAATCAACATTTATCCAACAGTGGCAAGTCTTTAAGTGTATGGAAACAAGTATGAAGAGCAAAAAACCTATGCAATAAGTGGGTTATGTCTGTCAAATAGACCACTTTGTCATCATTATGTGCCACTTAATAATTCCTGGGTTTTTCTAAAATATATGGCTACCCAAATTATTAATAAATATATCTACATATGGATATGTGAAATCTAGGCCCTGTGGCTCCTGAAAGGATGATTTCCATTTCAGTTGTCAAATCCTAATGCTAGCATTAGTCCTTCATTTTATGGTAACATTTTTTAAATTGTTCTGAAAAAAACAATGAATTAGTAGCACAATTTCCACTTTGAAAGCATTCAATCCTCTTCTTGGAAAAAGCTTCTTCAAGGACTATTACAATGCTTAAGTGAGCAGTAGTATAATAATTAACTATACAAACCTAGTCTACATTATAGAGTTAATCAGTGATTATGAAAATATAAAGAGTTCTGTTAGATATCCACCAAAACAATAAATAATAGTAAACCATGTAAAATACACACAATGTTCTTTTTTTAATTATGTGAAAGCATATCCTCATGGAAATATAAACACATCACAACACAAAGTGTGTGATCATCAGTATTTCATATATTATATTTTGGTTTATATAAAGTGGGAAAAAAGAATAATTTCACTATTATGAATTGCTTTCATGACAGATGCTGTTCTTTGGAAATTTTATAAACATCTCTTTTCTCTATTTGCATAGCTATAGGATTTCATAAATTTTGAGTGGTTGAGTAATATCGTGAAGGCTTTCTGAGATTTGTGAGCATACTAGAATTGACCTGAGTACTAGAACCTGCCAAAGCACAGTATACTCTATGCACAACAAATATTTGCTGAGGAAGGCTTCTACCAGAATAGGAAAATTGAGATGTCTTTGTGGTATATCAGTCTGGAGTCATACAGAAGTGACACTTGAAGGATGTAGAGGAGATGACTGATAGGAATAACAATTTTGGCAAGGTTGATGCAAAGGAAGTGCCAAATAGCACAGATTAACTCCCACCTCAAAACAAATCTAAAAAACTTAACTCTGAAATTTGTGGTTTTTTCCTGGTCTTATCTTCAGACTTCATTTATTCTGGAGAAGCCCCTTGATTCTCTCCTGTAATGATGAAGGATAATTGCAAATGATCTTGAGCCAGGTTGTATCTGTCCATTATAGGAGGCATCTAATTTTGGTTGGAAGGTAGAAAAAGGTGCATGTTTTCTTTGTAGAAAATTTTTCTCACACATACCCTCACAAAATGTAATAATTACTCTACATGGACAGTATGTACTCAGATATTATCACTGAGCAGAACACTCCTGAAGTGAGTGCCAATAATTTCATTTATCACCTGAGATAGTGTTCCTTTATGCACCTAAGATTTCCATAAAGCAGAGGTAGAATTTGATTTGCACAACTTTCAGCTGTAAAATAGACAAATATTTGATATTCTCAGGGGTAGTTTTCAAAGACACTACAATGCTTGTCTGTGGTCCTCTATAAAAAATTCTACAGGTACTCTAAATGCATACAGATATAAGCTTGTGTTTTAGCTCAGGGTATCCTGACTTATGCAGAAAATGTTTTTTATTTCTGAAAGGGAAAAATTTGGAAATAAGATCCATCCATTTCTCTTTTCCTATCCATCTTCTTTAGGGACCTTTCAGTCCAACTCTTTTCTTTTTTTTCCATCTCTTCCCACCTTTCTGTCTCCTCAATTTTGTCTTTCTTTTTTCCTTCCTAAAGGTATCATCTTTTCCTTCCATCCTCCCATCCATTCTTCACCTTCCTATCTCCCTTTCCTTTCACCCTTCTTTCCTCCCTTTTTCCATTTCAGTTTCCATTTATTTTCTCTCCTTGTATTTCTTCTTTCCTTGTCTCTGTTCTTTCTCTTTACCCACTGTTTTTCCTCTTCTTTACTTTTTCTTTCTTGTTATTATTTTTTTTTTTTTACCCACTGCTTTTCGTAGAGGAAAACAGAACCCGAGTCTCAGATAAAGTTAGCGTAATTGAATACTCTTCACTAGTCTCAGTATTACTTTTTTTTTTGGCAAAAGAAAGACTGCATCATTGTGGTCAGAGATCCTCTGCATTGTTTTAATACTGATGCTATTAAGATATCATGTCTGGCATTGCCTATGAAGGTATTTTCAGATATTTTTTAAGAGAAAAACAAACGGGATCTCGGAACTGAAAATCCTTCTCTTTCATGCTTGTACCTGAGATAAGAAACAGAGGACTAAGGCCTGTGCCAGTTCATGCATCTGTTCTTGTGGTTTTGCAGCCCAACCATATTCTGAAGACAGTCTCAGTCATGACATATGAAAGTTCTGCCAGCATGCATCTGGGCAAGTATTATTTAAATAAAACTTTCGTAAAACACCAGAGAGGCCAAAGAAAGTCATCAAGTACTAAGCAATTTTTTTAAAAAGAGTTAAGTACTCCATTAATTCTTTATTGCGTATTCCTGGGTGCCCAATTGGAAAAATGTTGTCAATAACTTTTCCTTAGGGAGACAGAAAATAAAATTGCTTGGTACTTACTGCATGGATTTTGAATCAAAGCCTATTTCCACCTGTAGAAGTCCTGCCTTCTCAGAGAAAGTAAAATTCAGGCTTTAACAAAAAAATGCAGGAACCAGCAGGAGCTGAAATCCTGCCTGCCACATTGCAGCTATTGTCCACCCACTGCCTATGAGACTTAAGTATCAGCAAGGTCCTCTATCAACAAGGTCCTCTATCAGCAAGGTCCCCAAAGTTGGGCTGGGATTCTGTTTTTGACCAAGATGGTGTCACGTGGAATCTCTATGAACATGAAAAATATATTGCTGCTGCTGCCCACACTTCCTACAGAAACCCAAGGGACAGTGTTTTGACAGCATGTCTTGACATCTGGTATACAATACAGAAAATTATCTTAAAAGACACATTAAAAAACACATTCAGAATCAAAATTATGAAAATTTCATAGAATGAAGTACACCTGCTCCTTTCCCAGTATTACATTATTGCTTTTCAAAATTAACTAAAAAAAATCACTAAAAATATTTTCATAAAACTAAATCCTTTTACTCCTCCTTAAATATTTTGACATTCCAAATACAGACCTTACTCGAAAAAATTTGAGTCGTATTTTTATGAAGAATGGATGATCTGGAACTTCCAAAGACCATCTAGGAGCTGGTTCAATCTTCACTGCAGTTTACAGCCATCCTGAGTCTGCTCTGGGTCACACACAGAACAGTTTATTTACTGGAGTAAATGTGCTCAAGCCACATCTGTCTTGCTAACTAACTATCTAACGCTGTGCAAAGGGATAAAAAACCCAGAGGCTTAATAAAAGGTGAATGGACAGAATGTAACCAGAGTGAAATCATAGCTAATAGAGTGCAAAACAGTCTCTGGATAAATTTTCTAGGTCAGTTTTTGTACCATAGTGTGACAAAGTCAAAGAGAAAAGGGTTTTTACGCCTATACAAAGGAAAATATGGAGTTATAGATATATAATTCTAGGTTATATATGTATATATTATGTATCATGGATATTCCATTTAGGTGAACTTCATTCTATAACCAATTATAGGGTTATCCAACTAATATAAGGATGACCTAAATTCATCACTCTGATTGTTTTCCACATCTAATGTAGTGACAAGAGCCTGTATTTTTTTTTTTTTAAATATTGCAGTTAGAGGGTGGAAAAAAAATCCAAGAGAAAAACTTGCATTTATGCAACTAATTTTTGTAAATAGTCAGCTTGCTGAAAGCATTGCTGCAACAATTACATAGTAGTAGTGCTTGAATCACTAACAATTCAAGTGTTAATGACACAGTTTCATCCAAACAAGATGGTGAAGTAATTTCAAGTGAGTCAGTGAACCACCTGCGTTAACTACCAGGGGAGTAGTCTACATGTGAAATACTTATAAAAGCTTTTGAACTATCTATCATCCCTAGTGCCTTCTGTGAGCATAAAGCAAAGTAAATGTCACATTTTGTCCCTTATGACTGCAAAATGGTTTTAAAGATAGGAATTCATTTAGTATAGCACATGCATTTAACATTATGAAGTTGTATTTTATTCCTTCAGATGTAGGAAGCCCATTTCAAAATCACATTCCTGTAAAAGACATACTGAATTTAATATGATGAAACTTGACTGTAGATGACAGAAGATATTGTATTTGCTTATTTATTTCGTTTTACAATTTGCAGGTCATTTATGGTCCAAACTAAAATAACAAATCCAGATTTCATCCAACCTCTGTTCAAATACCTTGAAACAGATTTTAAAACCATAGTATTTTTCCCCTCCATTTAGGCATTGATAAATACTGAATCTCAACTGGGCTTCTGGGAAACCCTCTAGTCATTCCCCCATGCCCCAAAGCTGGAACAGCTGTAACCCTGTGTTATTCCTGACAGATGTTTGTCTCTTAAAAACCCCAAGTGACGGCAAGTCTACAGCATCCCCAGGCACTCTGTTCTCATGTTATTCTACACTGCCTGTGGAGTTTTTCCTAAATGTCTAATCTAAGTGTCCCTTGCCAGAGTTTAAACCCATTATTTCTTATCCTACCCTCTATGGAGATAAAGAATAGCTTAATTACTCTCTTTTTCCTTTTAATTCTCCTTTAGATATCTGATGCTAGTTATCATACTCTTCTGTTGTTTTCATGGTCTGCTCAGGAAAGGCATTGTTATTTGGCATCATTACAAAATGAGGAGGAAACATTTTCTGGTAATATTTACGTAATTATTGTCAAGGGAATAGTCTTTCTACTGTATCAGTTTTCACTGATATTTGCAATGGGATTATGTTAGGATAAATGATAAAAATGTTTATTTTTGTAATTCAACAGGGATAAAATAACTAAATAAAATAGTCTAATGGGAACAACTTCAAGACAGGAGACCGTTTAATTAAATTTTTGGGCTGCAGCTGGCTAAGAGTTTCTCTTCCAGTAAAACAGTACTCCTTGTGTTACCTCAACTGCTGCATGTTTAACAGCATGCTAAAGGAAATTTGAAGGTTCAAAACAAAGTGCAAGGACTATGTTTTACATGTGAGCGTGTGGGATCATGTGAATGTGCAGGGGGGGATGTTCTGAAAATGCTTCTGAAGATGTTTACTCCCCCGAGTGTACAGTCATGTCAGGTCTTTGTGTCCCTGGGAAAGAGTAGTATCTACGAGGACAATATTTGTTTCTACTGACTGATTCTCTGGTAACTGGAGCAACTCTCATAGTCAAATCTCCTCTCATTTTGGCTTATGTGGGAATCTTATGTCTGCCACTTGGGATCTAAGGCCTCTCGTCTAGGATAGCATTGTCAGCAGTAGCCTTGGAATCTTGAGTGTATTTGCCTCTGTTCTGTGCTGTCATAACAGACCCTTTTTTGTTCCAGTATGTTACAGATGAGACTACAATGCAGAACTCCAAGGTGAAGCCAGAATTAATTTTTACATTGCAAATTTCTTGCTTCTTCTGCCACTGTATTGCTTAGAGGAGTCCCTTATGGTCACATCACGTGTACCTACATGACAGGTGTTGGATGTCAAAAGACCACTGTTACAAAGATGTCTGTGAGTTCATACTGTCTACAAGTTTCAAAAGTCTTTGCTTAACTTTTATATTTATATTTCTGAGATTTTTTGAGAGGACTTGTCAAGATTTCTCCTGATGTTTAGGTTTCTGAGCTCATTCTTCACATTTCTTGAAATTTAGAGCCAGCTAAAGAGCCATCTTTCTACAGGTTGAGTAAATGAGTCATAACAGCCTTACCTTGTCTAATTTATAATTGTTATTACTTAATGATCTTGAAAGTAGTAAAATTAAAATTATAATAAACACCATACAGAGATTAAAGTCAGATGCTCAATAAAGTGTTTTAGTAACTTTACATTACAGAATATAATGGTCCATATAATTCTTTCTGATACAAGCACTACAGAAGCATTTGTCTTTTAAAGCAATTTTTAGAAGAAATCTTACTTACAGATAATATTGTAAAGAGAAGCCAGACGATTAATTTTAAAACAGGACATGGATTGCTGGGATTTTAGAGAGATAATATAGAATTAAACAACAGAATCATACTTTAGATTCCTCTCTCCCCCTTTACTTTAAGGGTAATACATAAGCCACTATTAAGTCTATATGAGAATTATGTGCCTCAAAGAAGAATTCCAAAAACCTGCAAACAGCAGAAACCTGCAAGAAATATTGTGATAAATGGAGCCTCTTTGTGGCCTCTGACACTTCAGCTCTTAAACCTACAGGTATTCTGGCAATAGTTGAACTTCCTCAGAAGAGCACAAGACAAGTCATAAGTGACATAAACCACTGTTACCCAGAATTTGAAGCCAAGTAGACAGACCTTGACAGGCTTGAGAAGCCTGTGTGAACCTCATGAAGTTCAACAAGGTCAAGTGCAAGGGTCAGGGCAATTCCAAACACAAGTACAGGCTGGGCAGAGAATGGACTGAGAGAAACTCTGAGGAGAAAGATTTATGTGTCGGTGGACAAAACGGTGTGTCTTGGCAATGTGTGCTTGCAGCCCAGAAAACCAACCACATCCTGGGCTATGTTCAAAGCAATGTGGCCAACAGGTTGAGGGAAGTGATTCTGCCCCTCTATTTTGCTCTGGTCAGACCCCACCTGGAGGCCTGCACCCAGGTGTGGGGTCCTCAGCACGAGAAAGACATGAACCTGTTGGAACAAATCCAGAGGAGGGACATGAAGATGCTCAGCAGGTTGTTGTACTTCTCCTATGAAGACAGGCTGAAAAGCTGAGGCTGCTTAAGCCAGAAAAGAGAAATGATAGCAGCCTTCCAGCACATAAAGGGGACTCACAGGAACGCTGGAGAGAGACTTCTTGCAAGGGGAAGAAATGAAAGGACAAGGGTGAATGGTTATATGCTGAAAGAGGGCAGATTTAGATATGATAGTTGGAAAAAATTCTTTAGTGTGAGGGTGATGAGGCACTGGAACAGATTGCCCAGAGAAGCTGTGAATGCCCTGTCCCTAGAAATGTCCAAGTCTAGGCTGCATGCAGCTTTGAGCAGCCTGGTCTAGTGGAAGATTCCCTGTCCATTGCAGAGGGGTTGGAACTATATGATCTTTATGGTCCTTTCTAACCCAAGCCATGATTCTGATTCTCATATATTAACTTCTAATTTTAGCAAGGTTTTTGCATTTGCCCATTTTTCTCATGGAAAAATGTTGTTGCAGGATTCAGTGGCTACTATAGTAAAACAAAACATTGAATTGTATGATGATGTATAGGTTGTAATTCTCAGTTTACAACATTACTTAGTTGTTTTTAAGACACTTTCCATTGAGAGATCTGTATCAGCGTCTGTGATCCAGGAGCAATGTGTAACTGAGGAAGCATTGCATTCACATGGTTCTTGGATACTATCTCACTTTCCTAATGTAAATATCACACCTAAAATTATTTTCACCCATTTTCCACCTATTGCTCAGAATGCAAGTGGTTAGGGAAACTAGATTTCCATAAAGTCCCTGATAACTGCATTTGACTGTGTTGCTTTCTGTAAGGGTATAAATAGTATCCTAACAAGATTTTATGGCTAATCTTGCATGGTAATTTTGAAATTTATTTACCTCAACACAGTATGTTTGAAATTGTATTTAAAGATTCATGTGGTGTTTATTCAGTTCCAGTAACAATTTAGTTTTCCACACAGCAGCAAGTCGTACTCATAAAAATAAGACTCATTTTAAACTATTGCCAGTGCACCAAATAAAATTTATGAACTTGTGTGTTTATAGTATGAGTGTTACTTATTTCTCTTAACCAAACAAAATGAAAAGCACTTCCACTAATACATATAGTGCTTTGTTTAAAAAAAAATCTCAAAGAAGACATAAGACCTTCCTTGAGCCTCAACTTTATTGAAAAAAAAATAACAGTTTATCACCACAGTTTTATTTGATTGTAAGAAAAAAATGTTTGAAATGAGAAAGTCCAAGTTTTAGTGCTCTTATTTGCCTATTAGGCTGGCACTACACTAGACTAAGAGTCTATGTCCTCATTAGCAGCTTGTGTATTTTTCTGCCAGAAGTGTCATATTTTAAGGCAGCAACCTAACAGAAACAAATAGTCCATTAATCCACACTAAAATCGAAGGTCATTGCTCTCAGACTTTGAGATTCATTTGAGATCAATTGAAGTTGAAACATATATCTGAAACACAATTGTAAAAGCAAACTGCTGCACTGGGCTATAAAGTCCCATGACTCAGAACTTGATCTTTTCTGGTCTTCTGCTACAATTTTTTGGGTGCTGAAATCAGAAACTAAAGATTAAGTGTAGCTTACAGAAGACAACCTCCTTCTGCCCTAAGGAATGAAAAAATGATTGCATATACATAAAATGCCTGACTTTTCTTGAATATAGAGTTTTAAATTATTTAAAAGGAAAGAAAAAGAAAATGAGCATAATATTATATATAGCTATGCTGTTAGCTGAGTTAAAACATCTCAGTTCCTGGTTTCCTTGTAATAAAGCACCAGAAAGAGGAGATCAGTGCCTGCTGCTCCTCTTCCCATCACAAGGAAGTTGTAGACTGCAATGAGGTCTCCCTTCACCTCCTCTTCTCCAGGCTGAACACATCAAGTTACCTCAACCTCTCCTCACATGGCTTTCCCTCAATGCCCTTCACCATCTTCATTGCCCTCCTTTGGACACTTTCTAAGAGCTTAATATCTTTCTTGTACTGTAGCACCCAAAACTGCACACAATATTCAAGGTGAGGCCACATCAGTGCAGAACAGAGCAGGACAATCCCCTCCCTCAACTGACTGGTGATGATTTGCCTGATGGTCCCCAGGACATGGTTGGCCCTCCTGGCTGCCAGGGCACAATGACTCATGTTCAACTTGCCATTGGTCAGGATCCCCAGGTCCCTTTCCATGGAACTGCTTTCCATCATCTCATTCCCCAGTCTGTACAAACATCCAGGGTTGCCCCATTCCAGGTGCAGAATTCTCCCCTTTTCCTTCTTGAATTTCATATGGTTGGTGATTGCCTAGTCCTCTCATTTGATGAGGTCTCTCTGCAGGACCTCTCTGCCTTTGAGGGAGTCAACAGCTTCTCACAGTTTTATGTCATCTGCAAACTTGCTTAGTATCCCTTCCAGTCCCACATCCAAGTCATTTATGAAGATGTTGAAGAGCTTTATAGAATCTGTGGGTCAAATATCTGAGACCATATCCAGCACTTTTCTGTACCATTCTGTGCATATTTGGTACTCATATATACTGCCTGTTAACCAAAAAAGCTTTTTTTTAATGTGATGAGCCTCACTACTGTTGTATAATGAGGATCATACTTGATTAAAATATCTTTTTTGCAGCTACATACAGCATCTGTTTCTTCTGCTCTCTGTCTCAAAATTCTCATGGAATCTGCTGTAATTGTTCATCAGACCTCCCAAAGCTACATTTAATGTAAAACAGTTCCACTAAATATCACTCATCTATTGGAAATGAATCTATTATACAATCCATGTGCAATGCCTGGCTGAATCTGAAGTAATAACTCCTTCCATACACAACAACAAACTTGACTGTAATTAGTTTCTTTATATAATATACTGAATTTAACATCATATCATACTCATGCAACTGCTCAGGTTAATGGTAAAAAAAACCCAAATCTGAATTCATGTAGATAACTACTCACTGCGAAGAGCAGATGCCTTGAAATGAAAAGAGTCAGACTTTATTTTAAGTCAGTCTCCAAATTTATGGTCTTAGGCAAGTTATTAGTATCTACACCAAATTTTACAATATGTGAAAGAGGGATAATGATGCCCAATGATTTAATAAAAATGTTTTTTGTTTTTATTTTACTGGAAATATTATTGTTGCTGTTCTTCAAGGAATAAACCTATCCCATGGAACTGTGCAGGTACTTCGAAGAACAGGGAACATGAATGAGAAGTTTTTAAAGAGTCCTAACAGAAGGTAAGTTAAATCTTCAAATATTTCAATCCCATTTCTGGGAATTGAAGACAAAAAGTGCCTTCTCTATGCCCACCAAAGGCATAGGTACATGAAATACAGATATTTCCTCAAAAAGATCTTTAAATGAAGAGTGATATTGCACCATTTAAAATCCTTGATCACTGATAGAGAATTTTTTGGTTTGTTGGCTCCTGAGTTTCAGTGACGTCAAGTGAGCTACAACTTACCATAATTTGCAAGTACCATCCCCTGCGTAAGTGGAACTTATACAGAGAAAATACAAATATCCAGATCACTCCTGCCATTCCTCTAAAAAAAGAAAAAAAAAAAGGAAAAACAAATGAAAATTACATGAAAAATAGAATCATTAAATTTGTAACATCATGATATGACACTTTAAATGAAGTTGGAAGCAACTCACCATCATACCTCAGCACTGGACCTGCAGTAGCGTATCTGGGACATGAAGAATCTTAGCAAAATTAGTTTACTACAAACCCAGGTGGGTTTTTAACTTCTTTTCAATCTCTTTTCTACTAAAAGGTGAAAGGAAATAAAGAGCTATGCCTGAAAAATATATTTCTTCTTACTCATCACTAAGCTTCTGTGTGGTACATGTCTACATAGTCCTAGAGAACAAAAGGTAGTGGAATGCAGTGCCATAAGTGATAGAAGCTCTTTATGGCACAAATATGACTGAATAATCAAACTATGAACAGATTATAAAGAGCACCCAAAAGTCTTTATTTACCTAAAAAATTAATTTTTAAATATGTATCTGATACTGGACCTGACAAAGGAACGCTGATTACCCTTAAGAGTTTCATTTGGTTCCTTCACTTGTAATTTTTAAGCTGCTGTTTAAATATTTGTCCAGAGAAGAAAATATTTGATGATTATATTGAGTAAAGAATATGTGCAGTAAATATTGTGTAAAGTGTATAGATATTTTAGGTAAGCAAAAGAATAGAATTTCCAAGAAGCATACAGCACAATTAACAAAAAAATTAACAACAAAAAAATTACTGGTTCTGTAGGTCAAGTATACTTGATTTTTATTTTCTGTACAGAAATTATGCATCCATGCAGTCTTCCAGCCAGACATCATGGGGCAATTAATTCCAAATATAAGCAATTCAAACAGAGCAGGGTTTTTTTACTATTTTTAAAGTTTCTAACTTCCCTGTGAAAATTGCAGAATTTCATATCTTGCCAGCTAAGTATTACAATAATATATGGGAAATCACAAAATCTTTTAGTCTTTCCACTGTATGTTTAGTTTCTCCCACCATTTTGAGAAACATCTGCATTAGTGATATTAAAAGCATACTTCTATAAAATTGTCTGTTTATTCTGTTTCCACGTTCTGATTATTATCAAAAGCAAGAGAATCGTAGAAAATATCTTCAGCCTTAAGGTTAGAGCACTGATAAAACTGATGTGTATCAAAGCCTATGAGACTCTTCTCATTTATTTCAGCAGACTCTGTTTGAAGAACTGTATCCAGAAGGATCTATGTATCTCTGAGTGACAATCCTTGTCACAACAAGGTTACAGCAGATAACTGACTGCAATTCTCATTTGCAATGAGTAAGGGAGGGAAGATTAGTCATTCTGGCTTTTACCATCCATCTTTTTAGAAGATACTAGTAGAAAGAAGTGTTATCATGAACATACAAAACCCACATGCGTTATTGCAGCTGCACAGAAAATATCAGTATTAAATTCCCTTGCACTTCTACCATGAGGTAATCAGTCTCAATAAAAATGATCTTCATGCAGCTACATTGTAGGAAAGGACATTTTTTCAGTAGTTAATTGACATTTAATTCTTAGTTTTGCAAGTAATTTTATGGAAAACAAGCTGTTTTGTGAGTGGGGGAGCTAGTGGAGCTGCATTTCCAACAGATTTGTGACTTATCACTTTCCTCCCATTTAAAAGAAATAAATATCTCGGGTCACCTTCTGATGCTTGTCGTCACCTTTTCTAAACTTCATCCCAGGATCCTCTGCTTCCTCTCCTGTTCCTTATATATCTTTCCCTGAGCTGTGCTGAGATTGGGTTAGAAATATTCACAGTGGGTAGGCATGAGGCTCTTAATCAGCTGGCTGATACTGAGTGAAAATGACTTTTCTTTTCTTTCCTGTTTCTCCGTAGATCAGGAGCAGGATCCTGCTGAGACCTCACCCCCTTTGTCAGATTTGACTCAAAATGGCTAATATATAAAAAAATTATTAGAGAGAGACAGACATATGATCATAGAAGGTGAATCATATCTCATTCTTCCCCTTTCCACCCCAAAACCAGAGAATGAATGTCAACCACAAAAGGCATCTCTGTGTTGGCTCACAATAACTTAGATCAGTGAAACAAACACCGTGCTAGACAAACAGGCTGCAAAGCTCTTGCAAAGCTTGTGCCCTTCAGCACAGCAATATTTTAGCTGACATGTACGACAGTTGCACACACACTGCTGTATCTCCAAAGCTAATCTTGGTAAATTTGACTTGTACTGGAAGACAGGGAGTATTTTTTCTTTGAAACTAGACCCTATAAAGAACAGTGCAGAGTCATTCCAGTGTGTGGGCACCACAAGGATTACCATCAAACACAAGCAACTGAGTGAGGACTGATCCCTCTTGAGCAGGGTCTTCCTCACAGTTTGCTGTATAGGCGTAATAAATTGCGTCTGTTACCAAGAATTTGCTAGTACAAAGTAAGAATTAGAAATTTCCAGTTTCCTTTTATTTTCTCTAGTAAAGGAAATACATTCATATTTTTTGGCAATCCTCCTTCCCTAAAAGGCTAACATGAGAACTTAAGGCAGTATTCAAGATAACCATTCAGTAAAGGGCATGGAAAGTATTCTCATCTGAAGTTCAGCCACACAAATTCACTGCTTTACATTTTTGAAGCTCACCTATGAATCTCCCAAGCCAGAAAGTTAAAAACCCTGTCATAAGTATCCCAGATAATGTTCAGTCAAATCTAAAATGCAGTAGCTTCAATCAAACAGCAAGTGAAGCATAGTGACTCAGACTTAGACTGGCTTTCTCTCACAACAATAAATAATAAAAAATCCCAGTATAATAGGGAGATGTTTTATTTCTGAGAATCTTGATCAACCGCTTGGGAAGTGATGTGATCATGCCCCTTCCCTGACACATTCATGTCCCTTCCCTGTCACAGACATTCTGTAGGACATTATACAGATAACAAACAAGCCTGAATTTTCCGAGGTATTATTAGCATTTCTTTGTTTTAAACGAGTTTTGCAAGTGTAAATCTATTAAAGATGACTGGTGCACCTGCAGATCAGGATTGAGAACCAGGTGCAGCCATATGCAGAGACAGAATAATGAGAGACATAAAGTTTTTACCTCCCTAGGATCTTATCTGTCAATGGTGGCTGTCACTGGATGCCATCGGTTGCGGTAGAAGTTGACTGACAGCTGAATGAGGTGACATTCAGGTAGGGAACTTGAAAAACTAATCTAGCTATTTTTGAGGTAAAAGTTTCTGGCCTGATGTGTTTTACTGCAGATTCTGAAAAATAGTTTTGACAAAGTTTCACTTTTTTTTCCTGGAGGTGGGAGGAAAGCTCAGGACAAATGTGCAGGGAGAAGGATTGATCTTCCCATCAGCACTGGCAGGCACCAAAATGCACTAATTGCCCTGAGCAGTCTCACCTGAGATCCCCACCCACTGTCCATAGGCTGCAGGCACCATTTAAGCTCAGGACTGCTGCCCTTTCCCTTTCTGAGACATGGTGAATGTGTGCTTGGCTTTAGTTCTATCTCCTTCCCGGATGGATTTTGGGACCACTGTGTACCTTTGTCCTCTGTGCTGCTCCTGGCTGAACTGAGAGCATCCACTTACTGTGCCTGAGGTTGTCAATGGACCTGTGTGTTGGCACTCAGCTTGGATGCTGCATGCCCTGATAAGCAAAAGCCCAGCTCGTGCCAAGGTTGCCTTCAGTGCCCAGCTCTTCTGCTCCCAGCCCCATAGAGCAGCCCTGTTCCCTCCTACGTATGCTCAGCAGGTGTTTTACAGGAGAGAGAGACTACGAGCTTCCTTATGAGAGATTTCAGCCTCACTGCTTTGAAGCAATCCTAGCATAAAGTCTTCTCAGTTTGCTTTTTTCTGAAAAAATCAAATTCCTTAATTTCAAGGAACTAGTTTCCAAGTAGGTTACTTTGGGTTTTTTATTGTAAGCTTAAATGGTGACTCTATGCAACACTAAAGTAGCAAATGTAAAAATATGTGTGGAATTCTTCACTTCCAAAGATGATAAAGAACTTGACAAGTTCTGATAATTTTATGCAATTGAGTCTCCTACCCCTTTCAAACTTTCAGGGTAGTTGTATAACAAAACTGCTTAAAATGCATTAATGGTAACTTTACCAGCTGCACTTAGTCTTTCTCACCACCTATTTTGCAGCTGTTACTAACTTGTGTCAGTGTTGTTTTCATCAGCAGTGTATCAAATCAAAGTTTTAGGGGATGGCCTGCAGAGTAAATCAAATAACACTTTTTTCTTCATATCTATCAGATATTAGGAAACTTTCTCATTATCCTAGAAAGAGTAATACAATCGAAAAATCTATAAATACTTTTATGCATTTTTATATCAAGCAGATACATTGCCTTCTCTTTCAGCAACCAAATCTTCTGCAGAACTAATTTATTGAACTGTTTGCAAATCAACAATTTTTTCTGTCTCATGACCTGTAAAAACATTAAAGGGTCCAAGTTCAGAACAGACAGTAACTACATTGATTGTTGTCCACCAAGACCTCCATGTCCTTCTCCACAGAGCTGCTTTCTAGCAGGTCATCTCCCAGTCTGTACTGGTGCCTGGGGTTATTCTTCCCCAGGTGCAGGATTCTGCATTTGCCTTTGCTGAACTTTAGACAGTTCTTTTCCACCCACCTCTCTAACCTGTTAAGGCCCTTTAGAAGGATATTGTAGCAAGATGGTGGTTGGTCTCTTCTCCCAAGCAACAAGAAATAGGACAAGAGAAAATGGTCTTAAGTTGTGCCAAGGAAGGTTTGGACTCAATAACAGAAAAATATTTTTCCCTGAAAGGTTTGTCAAGTACTGAAACCAGCTTCCCAGATAAGTGGTGGAGTCACCATCACTAAGTATTTTAAAGATATGTTGATGTGGTACTTGATTTAGTGGTGGACTTGTGATCTTAAAAGTCTTCTCCAACCTAAATGACTATAATTCTAAACTTGTAGCCCAGGACAGAATGCAGTACTCTTCCAAATGCCAAAAACAAACAAACAAACAAAAAGACCGTGTCAAGTGCTCGGTCAGTTATAGAAATTATAAACAAAGCCCTGTTGTAGGTATCTATAGAATTACTGATTTTCTGGACATCTTACGAGCAATGTCAGTGGAGAGTCTAGTTTTCAATCAGAGGAACCACACTCATAGTATGGACCCTTTGTCCTTCTGCACTACCCCACACATACCCAGAGAGCATAGCCTGCCAGTGTTTCCTGAAATATGGAACATTAGGAAGTGCAAGAAGAAAGAAAGGCAGGTCCCACATAGCTGCTGGCTCATGTCATCCTCTAGAGTTAGAAGATTCTTATGTCCATGTCTAAGATGATGTAAAGATTTACCCTCATACTCAGAGCTCAGCCCATGAAACTGATCTCCAGAATTGGCTTGATTTGGTTTTCCCCTCTGAGGCTTCAAATTACAAAATCTTGGAATTTAAACCTTTTAAAATATTAATTTGAACAAAGCCATAAAGCTTCAGATAGGGGTGGATGGATTTTTCTCCCTATGGAATTACAGTGCAAATAACACACAGAACTCTCTTTCAAGCTACTTGTGAGAAAGTCACCTTTGGGCTGAGATCAAGCCAAGAATAACTTCAGAGGCAGCAATGGACAAACTGAGACCCCAGACCATACTGGGAAAAGGTTTTAGTTAGCACATTTTGTTACAAGGTGTATGCTGTTGGAGAAATAGATGTATAAAATCTCAGTTTTGAGACATTTGGGAGGTGCAGATGGAAAAGAACATTTCACAAAGGCCATAAATCATACTTTTCATCATCTTTTATTTATGTATTATATTCTCTACACATACTTATTCAGTGTAAGGTAAAGTTATAAAATTTCAGTTTTATGCCAAAATAGCCATCCACAGCCACCACTGGTGAATTGATATTAGCAATTGTAATGGGATTGAAGAGTAATTGTGTGCAGGATTTTCAATATTTAAAAGGATAGATATGCACAATCTAATTACCTGCACTGCATAAGAGACATTCTTCTTCAAATGAATCATGAAATTAGTATTAAGATTTGTATGTTGTGCGCTGCTTTATATCAAAAAGTATTAAAGCAAATTTTTCTAAAGAAACATTGGATATGGTCTTCTGTATGTGGCCAGGGGACAGAGCTCTCCAAATTAATTTATCATACTTCTATGCAGAACAGTAATTCTTAAAAAATATTAAGAAAGGTACATAGATCACGATTTGAAATTAGTCTGAACTTCAAGAAAGGGTACTACCTCTTCAGGGGGTAACAAATGCCATCTTAATCAAAACTAGAAAAATTCTCCACTGCTTTTAAGCAACTGTGGATGTAACAGAAAATGTAGGAGATAATGTGAGTCCTGTTAGAGAATTGGTTAAACTACCCAGCTCTCTGACTCAACCAGGCAGCAATTAGGATGTGTAGCAAAGAGGATCTGTAAATTGTGTACTCTCGTCTGCTCAAGTGGTAATCATATTCCAGCTGGGTACAGACAAAGTGCAGAATCATGTTTCAAATTCCAAGGGGAAAAAATAATTTAAAACACCTCCTTAGTTACTTCTAACATTTGCTTTTGTCATAGCTGTCTGCTGGTCTTATATCTCATTCTTAGTTGGTCCATACATTATATATGAAGCCTGAGTGTTCACTAGGAGGCTTTGGGTTCCAGAAGGCAATAGGTGGCTAAATGTCAAGTAAATGCTTCAGGAAAAACCTAGAATTTCAGTGGTGCACTGTCTTGAGGACTCTGCCAAGTTACAGACCTGTCAAGATAAAGCTTGAGGGTACCTCCCACCTCTACTATGACTTATGAAAGTTAGTCCAAAAGACAAACATTCTTCAAAGAATTCAGCCCAAAACCACCCCAAGAATTATTCCAGTTTCAGCAGCAGCTGCTAAGAAGCATCTCACTGAAGTATCTGCAAAATATTGTCATAGATTTGGTCTTAGAATCAAGTTTTATTTTTAGAATAGATTAGTCTATTTTTTCCCTACAGTGTTCAATTCTGATATATGCTGTCTTTTTCATTAACTTGGATCAATGAAATATATGTTTTGGGCAACAGCATACTGGAGGTGGAGTCATTTGCTTGGAAAGCGGCCAATGCTTACAAAAGAAAACCTTTATCTTTCTACATTTAAACTGATGAATGCTAATGCAGCACTTCTACTGTGTGAAACAGCTTACTCATTACTTTTCCTTTTGGTTCTGGAAGTGTTTGATAGTGAAGTCTACATGAGGTCAGTCTCATAATTATAGCTGTCACCACTGTCTTTCCCATTTTCTGGATATTTTAGATCATAATATGCAAAGCTAAAAGAATCTCAAAGGCTAAAATCTACTGAATGCACTTAGTGCACTGAATGGAAAAGCACTTAGTATTTACAAAATATTAAGGTTTCTGACAGTAAAAACAAACATTCCTGGCTAAAGGTATCAAAATAACTGAATCATAGAAGAACAGATCAGATTTCTGTGGCTGAGCCCTAACAAAAATGTGACAAGCAGCTGATACCTCCAGTTAACAATAAAATAGGAAAAAAAACATATCTCTTAGCATAGAAAATATGGAAAAAATCCTGTAACTTTTGTCTCAGAATATTTATGAATTCTTAATCTAAATAGAGTTATGTTTCAGATTAAAATAGCTTGCCATTCATTACTACTATTAGCTATCTTATGTTAGTAGTGAGACAATCATATAGCAAATAAAAATGAAAAACATCTCCCCCAAAGATTAGTCCTGACTGATATCAGAAATGTGAATAGACACAGGTGATCAGGGGGAGTTTTCTACTGGGAAACTTGTCAGGTTTTCTTTTAGTAGACATGATATTCTTGTTTTTAAATACTTGTATAAAAATATAAATGATCTTGGTATTTATAACAAGAAAGTATCCCCTCTGTGGTGACTTTTACCTAATTGTCTTTACTAACAGACCAGTCTGAACATTGCTTCCTGTAACTTTTAACCTCTGATCTTGACTAATCAGCTCTAAACAAAATCACTTAGAGCTGAATGGATGATTTACCTGGATGTTTTTACTATGCTAACACAAGCCTGCCAGGAAAGTCCTGCTGAAAATTTCTAGTAGTTGTCTGGCTGCTGTAGACTGGAAAGGAAGTAGTTTATTTAAATTTTTAAAGTGAACACTGCTGAATGACAAAAGTTACAGGTAGGCCAACATTTCTGCACCGAAGGTAAAGAAATGACTAGACTGCTAGCAGAAGGGTGAAAATCATATTTGAAGTAGAAAGAAGTCCTAAATCAACACAAGTAAAGCAGATGAATGGCACATGACATGAGGACTGTGCATAGCAGTAATTTGCTTTTATTAGGCAAGCTCTCCTCCAGCCACAGACTTGGGAGCTAAATGCAAGTCAGTAATTTCCAGACTGGAGATGTACATATTTGTCAGAACTCTTGAGAGCAGTGAGCTTGAGTGATGGGGTCAAAACTGTGCTACAAGATAAATACACTTGTACTTGCAGTACGTGAGAAGCAGTATTGTTG
Source organism: Myiozetetes cayanensis (assembly GCF_022539395.1). Lineage (NCBI taxonomy): Eukaryota > Metazoa > Chordata > Aves > Passeriformes > Tyrannidae > Myiozetetes > Myiozetetes cayanensis. The sequence continues at coordinate 39,099,267 of NW_026087964.1, read as the reverse complement.
AGAGCTTGACACTATATCACTAGTATTTAGGTGCAAATCTCTGGCATACGGGTTTAGACAAGTTTCAGTGAAATTTTGCCAGACTAATCTACTACAACTTCCATATGAATATAGGCCAGAATGTTTAGGTATTGATAGATATTAAAGGTATGTTCTCTAGAATGGACACTGTAATAAATCTTTTAAAACATCTTGTGGACATTTAATTAATTATCCAGTGTCTAGAAATAGCTTGAGTATCCCATGATTAAAACAGGAAAGTGAGGTGAGGCTGTAAATAAAATACAATAATATCTAATGGCTTCATCTTGTGTTCTTTGAAGCTAATGACAAAGCTTCTAACTTGTGTACAGGGTTAGCTTTTTTTTTAAATCATAGAAAACAACAGAAAAATTTTTCTAGTATTTTAGTTAATGTCAGCTCACTTGTAAGGTAAAGATATAGTAGTCAACAGACATCATTTTGCCATTTTAAAGGGGTGTGAGATTTTGTTGAAGATTGTTATTGTAAGGTTATATCATCTTTTAAACATTACAGATGATAAAGGTCTTTTAAAATTATAGTCTTAACTACTTCAGGCCAGCCACATCATTTAACATGGTGCTCCTTTCTCATTTGACGCATCATTTTTGCTTTTTTCTGAGGAAGCACATTGTAATTTGAATATATCAATCTTTCAATATATGTAAAAATTATAGACAGGGAAGACTTTCACGTTTTAATTCAATACACTTTAAGCAGTGTTCGTTTGAAAAGCAGACTTCAGGGAATACCAGGAAGCTACAAACACTTTAATGAAAAACATTCATATTGGATTAGCATTTTTCTTGGTGCATGTATATTGATATTAGAAGTATTACCACCATAAACTTCAATTGATGTGTGCATATTTTATTATTAACAGGAAAATATTGATGTGGTTATTTGTACTTGGGATAATAAAATAGACAGCATAGGGAAGCCAAGGTAAGTTGTGACTTGGGATTTGTGTTAATGTTATATTTATGCAATTCACTCCCAGACTTTATTTATACAAACAGTTACAAAAGGAAGGAAATATGAACTGAATAGACGTACTTAAGATGATTGTGGAGCAAAAGCACAAATATAGTAGGCACTTTTGTCTATGGTTTCTGATGAACAAACTATCACTTTTATAGTCTCTTTGAACAAATCATGCTTTCATTCTTGTTAACACTACTGAATTTAATATAATTCTTGTTTATATAAGCTAAAACAAACATGTTTTAAATAATGAAAGCAATAACCATCATTCAGGATTTACCTGACAAAAAAAATAAAAATAAACTCTTGCTTCAAATGTAGGAAAAATACTATCTGTTCTTCATTGCTGTGCCACTGTATCTGCTTTGCAATTTTTGTAAAAATGCTTTCAGATACAATGTGCTCACCAGTTCTTGAACTGGGCTTTTTACTGCACTTTCCTTGTCTAATACTAGATGAGGTATTTCACATTCTGTTTCACTTTGTTGCCATGGAAAATGGCTTTCCCTTAGGAAGAGGAAGACTTCCTAAAGTACTTAAGAAGCATGCTTAAAAAACCTTCTTGGTCTTGTGGAAGATCTAAAAAGTCAATCATTTTCTTATTCCAGTGAAGGCAAATTGCTAACCTTCACAAGCAAACAAATAAACTAATTTGTTTGTCTAAAATGCTTGACAATATTAATTATTGCTTTAGTATTGACCTAAGGAAGCAAGTGACTGAGTGAAAGAAAAATTAGTGTTGCAGAGAAGCTTCAGCTGCAGTGGTTCTTTTGGTTTTAAACTAATAGTTTTCAGAAACTGTTCTTCCAATGTCTAGGGAAAAATCAACACAGGCACCCTGATCTGTAATGTACAGTGTATAAAAAAAAAAGGTGATATCAAGAACTATGAGGGCATTGATAATGTTAAAATTTTATCCTTCAGATCACAGCCATGAATTTGACAGAAATTCGTTTTAATAAATAAAAGTAAGTTGCCTCCTTTATGTCTTGCAAGGTATTGTGCTTTCCCAGTTTCTACATAACAGATGTGCATAGCATTAAGTATTCATATTTGACACTCTTTAAAGCTAAAGGAGTAAATGTGCATGAAAAACGAACTACCTTTCTACATTTCCTCCCACTTAGACACAGATCTTCAAGTCTGGAAGTTCAGATACACAGTAGGAATAAGAAAGATGACATCTGCAATGCAGCTACTTCCACAGCTGGATTCTGTAGAGAGCTCAGAAGCTTCATAGCTACCAATCCTGTGCTTCTTAACAGCTACTTTTCTCTGAAAATATTTTTTTGAACTTTTTTCACATAGGGAAGCAAGTGGAGTCTTAAGGAAAACAAGGGGTAAGAAGGTAACAAAAGGTCAGGAATCTGCTCTTTAAACACTGACCAGCTCAGTTCAGTCCTCTAACAGAAGGGTGAGCAGACCCATCAGGTACACTGAAGTATCTGTGTTTTGACAAGAATTTGCATCTAATACAAGTTACCAGAAGAAAGGAATCAGAATTTTAAAGTTGAGGCATGGCTAAGACATCCTCAGGAAGGCATTTCTGAGGGGTGTGAATTAAAAGCAGGTAATCACAGTGGTGATGGCAGCTTGGTATTGCAGAGGACTATTTCAAATTATTATTGCGTGGAATGCTTACTAAAACACAGTTGTTTAACCTTGTAAGTATGTAGGTGTAAATACATAAAAAGGACCAAGAAAATGGCAAGGGGTGTGTGCGTGGGTGTGGCTCAGGACATGATGGGAAGGTGGGACTACTATCAGCAGTCAAAAGACTGCATTTAATTTTTAATCTGTCTGAACTGCAGTAAAGAGGTCACATTTGGCAAAGAAGATGTGTGATAAAGGTTTTTTTCTTAAGTTGGACAGATCAGTGGGTGCTGTGGTAAGAGATCAAAAGGCTTTTTTCTCCTTTCTCTTTAATACAGGAAAAATCCATACAAAATACATCAAAAGAAGAGTGTGGCTGGGTAGTATATGAAAAACAATCTCAAAGTGTACCACACAAGAGGGACAACTGTGTGTTAGTCTTTGTCATCACCCAGAGAGATTTCAGCTGTCATCAGTCATAGAAAGGTGTGTCTGCCTTCCCTGATTAGAGATTGAAAAATAAATAAATAAATTTAGGTGAACCCAGAGTAACCATTTCAAGTAGTCAGTTTAGTGTGGTTAAATGTGATCAGTTGTTGTAAACCCCACAGAATACCTCACATGATTTATTTTTTTCAGGTTTTTGAAGTGCCAGTTAAATGTAGGTCAAGGTATGCCCCTCTATTTAGTCCTAGTAAAGGAAGACTATTTTTATTTATTATTTCATATACCTTTAAACTCCCTCCAGAAAGCAAAATACATGCTAATAATTTAATTAGTTAAGGCAAGGAGAAAAACCACAAACCAAAACCCAAAACCAACAGAACAGAAATCAAACAAATCAGAATTCCAGTCTTTCACTTCATTAATATTGAGATATTAAAGCATAACCAGTGCACACTGAGTCAGTGTTTAGGGAAGCCCAAACATTACAGTTCTCAATTGGCTTTAGCCTGTTGTCATAAAAAATGGTAATAAAAAGTACTCTTGCAAAGTGAAAAGTTAGATATAGGTCTTTAAGTTCTGTAATTGACTGTAAATTTTCCTCAAATTTGCATTGACATCTCATAAAAGTTTCACAAAACTTCTTTTGAACTATGTAATATCTGATGACACACCAGGGCTTATTACTTTATTCAAGAGAACTAGTCAGGTTAACTTTAGAACAGTCTATCTAAGATGCTAAATTAGATGCTTTTCCAAGTGGAATTTCAGAGTAACATCTCTTGATTCCAACAGAACATGTTTCAGGAGTGTAGACAAAGTCAGATTTGAGTGGACAGATTGACTTCTTTGCTTCAGGAAGAATATCAGGTTGGACTAGCAATCACTATTTCTAGTCAAGAAAAATCTTCAAGGGAATAGTTATTATTTGTTTTAATAGGTGCAGGCCTAACTTTTGTGTTCTTTACAGTCTCAAGTTCACAGTATCCTTAAAAGCTTCAGTAGAATTACTGCACATTTATATCTGCTGCAGCTGAAGAATATATGGCTGATTTTCCATATATAGTGGAATTCTTATGTTGAATTGGTATCATAGCAAATGTAAGGAGTTGGACTGAACATTCACTGGTTCAAGTGCTCTGAATGTGTCTCTGAGACCAAGACAACTAACCAGCTACAGCCACTGATTACATTATGGCTGAAACTCTCCCTGCCTTCAGTGATGCATTTAAACAAGACTTTTGCTATGTAGATCAAAGGAATCTTTCCCTGTTAAATTATTTCTGATAAATATTTTAAATTATATATTTAGCTGGTCACAGAACCCCAGAATATTCTGAGTTGGAATGGACCCATAAGGATCATTAAGTCCAAATCCTATGTAAATGGTTCATATGGGGATCAAACCCATGACCTTGGTGTTATCAGCACCATGTTCTAACCAACCGGTCTGTCTCAGGGTCACTGGTTTTATTTTCAGTTCATAGATTAGTTTGAAATGATTATCTTTGCTGTACATAAAGTGTTTTAATTAATTCAAGCAATTGTTTATGAAAACACATGTTGCTCTCTGCCATCCTAGTTTGCTTCAGCTGTTTCTTATTTGGCACATTGGCTATACACAATTTAGTATTCAACTGGTAGCTTCATTGTGAGGCCATTCTCTGCTTCTGAGCCCTCCGAGAGCTTTTGAGCTGAGCAGGAATGTTTTTTGGTGCACATTCCCTTCCTCAGTTCCTGCTGCAAAAACAAAAAAGTTGCATGTAAGCACTTGCTGGAGAAAACTTTTGTTTGTGTTGCACTGACACAATTGGACTTCTTTTTGTTTCTCTTCAGGTTTTATCTAATTTTGAACTTCTATGGTTCTCCACTCTACCTACAGCCTCATTTACCTGACTTGTGCATTTTGTGTTCAGATGATGGTTTGATGAATATCCAAATTCAGATGATTTACATTTGATTACAAGAGACAGGTAGTTCTAGGCTTTCTTCAAAAGGAAATCAAAGAGTGAAAAATAACTCCGAGAAGTTTGAAAGAAGGAGCAAACTTGGAAGAAGGAGAGATTACTCTGAGAGTGTGAGATTTGCTTAATACCTTGTTTAGCAGTTTTTGCTATCTTTTTTTGTAAAGATTATTTTAAATTAATTTCTTCTAATAGAAAATAAAACTGCAGTGCTGGAAAAGATGCATGCACATTTTAATTAAAACATTAGACATGGCTGAATAATTTAAGAGGTTTTGAGAGTGAAGAACATAACTCTCTCTCTCATACATGTAGAAGGAGAGATATGAGCTTCAAGAATCACTTCATATGAAATCCCAAGTGCCTACTTAAGCTCTGAATAGTGACAAATATATATATAATACCTATATGTTTGTCATCCAGTGAGTTCTACTTTTAGAATTTAATCTCTCATTCTTAATCCCCCTTATTTTTTTCTAAGTGTTATAGTTAATTTCCTGACACATTGAACAACTTTTTCTTTGAGAAGAGCAGTTTTATCATTGCCCTGTGAATTGCATTTTGTATGGTAAATCTAGGAAAAAATATTTTCCATTATAATATCTTCAGTGTTGCTCCCTGCCCTGTGAGAACTAGTCATATTCTGCTTAAATCAAAACAGCTAAGTGGTCGCCATCATGAATCCTGGGAGATGCAGAAAGTCAAGCTGTCCTTGCAGAGGATCTGTTCCTTCGTACCTCGCTTCTTCTGCTGGTGATAGTTTGGTCAGTGACCAGGTGTTTGGGGTCTTATTTTGTTGTTTAATCATAATAACACCTTTGATGAGGCCTTACAGTATGTTAGTTGCAAGGAGTAAGTCTAGAGATACTGAAGAATTCCCATATGTGCATGAATGCATACACTGTGATCCAAGTCAAAGAACCACATAAATTATCTTGGAGTGAAAAAGCATCAGACTGTGACTGTATCACCCTTTCTATGGAAGATGTGAAGCCCACTCAGTAAACACCCACTACTGACACTTAGAAAGCAGGGGATCATCATAATGAGAGTTCAGGTCAGCCAGGGTTGCTTGCAGACATGCTCTGAACAAGAATTTCATTGCCTGCTTTCAAATACAATTAGGAGGTACTTTGGTATTACTGACACTCAACACAGGAAATAGCAGGACAGAATTCTGAAAAAAAAAACCAAAACTTACTAGTATTTTTTCAGTAGAAAGGCAGCTATGAAGTGTAGAGAAAAAAAAAAAATTCAAGTGCATTAACTATTTCCTCCTGTAACGGACCTGTACCCAAAAGGTAGTCAGGATACCTGATATAAAGTTAGAAGTGTTAGGAATGTAGAACCCCCACAAGAAAACAAACAAACAACAACAACAACAAAAAACACCACACAGGAATGGTTTTATCCATAGGAAATGCAGGAAACAGGGGTGTGTTGTTACTGAGGAGCTATAGTCAGTAACATGTTCAGGAATCAAGGTATTGGTACACTTTCTGGGTCCGCAACCACTCTGAGTTTACAGAGGCTGTTTTTCTCCCTGTAGAAATGATGGCCCTTACTTCTGTTACATCATGAGTAACAAACAAAAGTGTTTAGACCCGGAATGCTAGGTTTGATTTTATTTTGTGGGTGTCCATTTTTACCTCTGCTACCTATCCTTTTCTCCAAATTTTATCGGCTCCCTGTCTACCTTCCTCTCAGGAGAACATGTCAGCCATTAACAACTGTTTCAGCATTGATTGCTCTGTCCTTACTTTTCATCTGCATGGTGAAGTATATACATTCTTCCTAAACAACAGTACACCTCTAATGGGAGAGTGCAGAATATATCTCCGTGATTCAATCTGTAAGTAATTCTTGTTCTTGATGTTAGTTGTTCCTAATGCTGATTCTTCTGATAACTCAGCCTAGAGAGCAGGATGATCACTTGCTTTTGATTTCAGGGATAATTCACTGTACTATTAAATAAACATTTGATTGCATTGACCGTGCCTGTAAAATAATCTACTGACACAACTATTTTCTGAAAGTATTTGAATTGCAAATCCATACAGATCAGAATTTGAAATATCTTCCTTTTTCCACTTAGATGATTGACTTTTCTTAACCATTTTCTTCATTTCATTCTAAAATGAGCAACCTATTGTTCTGTCCAAAATATGAGAACTGTATTTTTGGGCACTATAGACAGATTTCAACATATGCATACTCACAGATAACTTTAAGAATGGGACTCTATCTAAATACCTAATCTTATCCTTGGGGAATACTGAAGGAAAAAGCATTCTGCAAGACTAACCTGCAATTTCTGAATAGATGATTTTACTCTATTTTTTAAAATAAAAGACATAAAAAAGTTTAATTATCTAGCTGTGTGTTTAAAGCATTTTTTCTTTTTTAATAATTTATAATTGTAGTTTTTATCTTGTTTTAGTGATTAGAGAGATATTATGCCAATAGGAATTACTTTCATTTGTAACATTTATAGCAAAGGACCTGAGTGATTATTCAGGGCAACTTAAGGTGATTCAGTATTTAAATCTGGGTAAAAAAATGTACAGTAGTATTCGTTGTTTTAAGGCCCAGTGATTGGCCTAAAAAAAGCTATACAAAAATGACAATGACAACATCTGGTCCAAGTCCTGGTCCAACTTCCACTGGAATTAATGAGGTTTATGTCAATTTTAACAGTGAAAGAGCTCTGTTTATCCAGTTTCGTAAACTAACTTTGTTTTCTAGGATCACTGAGTTTGATTCTTTTCCTTTGCATCCCATCTGGCATTGACTAAAGAGGACACCAAGGTATAAATGACCTAATAGGCAGTAAATGATTAACAACATTGTTTTCCTACAAAGAAATTCACAGCTCCCTGAAGAGGATACAAGTCCTTTGAATTACAGAGAACTCTGACAAATTACAACTCAGCTCTAGTTTCACTTAAACCGGATTTTTCCTCTATCTTAAATGCAAAATGATCCAGAGCTTAAAAGTATGAACTGTAAATGTTGTTGTCTGGATGTGATTGCTTCTAACTGTTCTTTTAACCAGCTCATGTCACAGACAAAAACAATTAGCAATAAAGTTAGTTTAATAGGCTGATTTCCATTTTCCAAACAAAGGATTAGTGCATCTTGTTCAGCATTTCAGTTTTATCATCCAGTTTTAGCCCTGTGATCTTAGTCATTTGTTCCATTAATCTGCCTAGGGATAGGTATAGGAAAATGTAAAGGAGGATCGAGTTGTGTTGTAGTTGGAAGCCCTAGTTAACAGGCTTGGAAAAAGATCCAAACTCATTTTCTCTGTCTCTGGATTTAAGGTAGAAAATTGTTATGACCATTTTCCACAACTGCTTCAATTTCTATTAACAATTAAGCCCTAAACTATCCTCAAATATGGCTGTGTAAGTCTTATGGGTATAACTGGGAGAGTCATTTATGTTAATGAATCTTCATTCGAAATGAAGTACATGCTGTCTGGAGATGCTGATATCCATTATCCAGAATTATTAGATACATCTGTGACTTGAAGACATTCCTAAGCTTAAGTTTAGTATTTTTAAATAGGTCTGAATGGGTTTTTGCTTGTTCGTTTTAACAAATGAGCCTTGTGTGTTCTCAAGTGCATTTACATTTTATTTGGCTGATGCAAAAGTGAAATATGGTTTCTCTAGAAGATTCACTGACAGCAAGCAGGGCATATGGTTAGCAGGGAAATGGAGCATTCACTAGTCAGATGCTTGGATGACCTGCATAATAGGTAGCTCACTGAGCATATGAATCATATCAGAAAAAATAACTGATAAATACTATAGCACTACGAAGGAAAATTCCAAATCTATTCAAATCAATAATAAATCCTACATAAAATGTAAGTTGCAGGATTCAGTAGCATATAAGTCACTTCACAGATCTTGATGCACAATTGGAAATCAAGGATTGCTTCAACAAAGTCTGTGTATATAAGAAAAACATTTTCAAGCAGTCAGAGGATTAAAATGCAAATGATAAATTTTCCATATATAATTATCCACACTGTTTTTTGGAGTTGGAAATGTTCACACATAACCTAAACCTAAAAACTTATGACAGAGTTCAACAATTCCTGTTAGCTTTGTCTTACATGAACACTTCCTTTTTTCCCCCTTTTAAAAATCACCCACCAAAAATCTCAGGTTTACAGAAATTTGATTAGTTTATATCTACATATTTTGCCATTAGAAAAAAAAGTAGATCTTTCCATTTGTTCTAAAGAATTTCTGGTGGTTTTCAAGTTATATACCTCCAAATATTTTCATTGTGAAAAAAAATCATATCTGACTCTATGGGCTATACAAATAACATATACAATATATATAAATAATTTATACTGTAATGTAAATAACTTATAACACTATCTGATATATCAATACAGGCTTGGGGATGAATAGACTGAGAACAGCCCTACCGAGAAGGACGTGGGGGTGCTGGTGGATGAGAGGCTGGACAGGAGCCGGCAATGTGCACTTGCAGCCCAGAAAGCCACTCATATCCTGCATCAAAAGCAGCATCTTCATCAGGTTAAGGGAGGTAATCCTGCCCTTCTACACTGCTCTCATAAGACTCTTCCTAGGATGCTGTATCCAGCTCTGGAGTCCCCAACAGAGGAAGGACATGAACCTGTTCAGGTGAGTTGAGAGGATGGTCACCAAGTCAATTAGCAGGATAGAGCAGTTCTCCTGTGAGGAAAGGCTAAGAGAATTGAGGCTGTTCAGCCTGAAAAAGAGGAAGCTTTGGGGTGACCTAATTGTGGCTTTCAAGCACCTGAAAGGAGCCTACCTACAAGAAAGGTGGAGAGGGACTTTGTAAAAAGCATGTAGTGACAGGACAAGGAGGAATAACTTGAAACTGAAAGAGAGTAGGTTTAGATTAGATATTAGGAATAAAATTCTTTATTAAGAATTTGGAAAAGGTTGTGAATGCCTGTCCCTGGGAATGTTTAAGGTCGGGTTGGATGGAGCTCTGAGCAACCTGGTCTAGTGGAAGTTGACCCAACCCACTATAAAGGGTTTGAAATTAGATGATCTTTAAGGTTCCTTCCAACCCAGGCCACTCTCTGATTCTATTGTTACCCATCTCTGAGCTGAAGAAGAAAAGGCAGCTTATGCATAATATTCAATTCACAAGCCAATAAAAAAGATGTAGGGCAAGTTCTTTTTCATTTACAAAAAGTGCTCTGGGAGCTTTACAGTCCAGGCAGGTCCGGTGCCCTGGCACGTTTAAGCCTCCAGAAAGTCATTACACTTCACAGTCTACTCTCTGTGTCATGGTCTATTCTGCTGTGATACCTTGGGCTTGTGGGAGCAGAAGGTAATGCTTTCAAAACCATTGGTGAACACTTTTCAGAAGAGGCTGTTAAAACACTGAAGGTAAGTTTCATATTAAACACAAAAGCAAAAGGGTGAAATACTCAGGTGTACTGAATAGTAGCAAAGCCAATATGAAAAAGAATGTATTTTTTTAAATATCTATTTGCTTTTCACAAATAATCTTTAATCTTACTTCATAAAAACGGTAGTCTTTAATAGCTAAAGTAAGACTGGCTACATGCTACAAAGAACCTGTTAGAAAATCTAATCTGCTCTTTCAATCAGGTCTTTCAATCAAGTTCAGGACTTTTAAAGCATCCAAATCAAGGTATAACTAAAATTGTCATAAATTATCTATGTTAGTAGCTCATGTAAGATTCCTATTAAAGCTTTCACTTAAATAGAGATTGAACTAAGAACTGAAGTACAGCACATTCATGCAGAAAACCCCATGTGTACTGAGTACTTACGCAAAACAAATGAATATCAATTTCCTGTTTAATGTTTTGTTACCAGTAGCTGAAGCCATCAAAGAATGCATGGTGAGCAATAAAGGGCATAATATTACACATCTGAATAGCAACATCAATCTTGAAGAACGATGAACATCAGCAACCATATCTTTATGTATAGATTTCAGCTCTAATATATAATAATTCAGTGACTGGAAGTCAGAAGCTGAGACGGAGAAAGTATGCAGCATAACAGCAGATTGACAACCATGACTTCTAGGATTTTTTTACAACAAAATCCTCAGTCTCAAAGTTCACTGAGACAATTCTTTTTTCCAAATGCTTTATACCCTGAGAAAGATTTTTTTGAATTCTTTGTTGACTCTGAGGTAGAGATAGGTTTCACTTGCTGCACAAATGCCATACTAAATGTTTGATTACACACACATAAAAATAAAAATAATAATAATTAAAAACAAACAAACAAAAAACACCAATAATTAGACCAGAAAGCATTTTGCAACCAGTCTCTTATCTTCTTATCTCAGAGGCCAGCTCTAATAGTGACTGTGTACCCTGGAGCCACTGGTAGTCCTATAGGTGGGTTCACAGGATGGGTCTGAGTATTTGGCAGCTTGATCCTTAGACTTGAATGGGTTTTTTATAGCCTTTATATGGAAAAACCTAAATTTTATGCCAAAGATCAGTGCTTCTAAGAGAGCAGAGCCTTCTTTGCTCTATTTCTCCAAAACATATCTCCCTTATATGGCTAAATTCATATCAGCCAGTCACCTCAAGAAGATAACAGAGACCACCACAATGCGGACACCTTTTCATCACTAAATAGGTCCATGTCCTCAGCTTAAGCCAAAAAACCCCAGTCTGGTTGGGGTGATCCCAGAAATAGAAGTTTAGCAAACCTAACCTGTCAAGCTAAAAGAGTGAGCCAAACTCACGTCACAGCAATAATCCTTTTCAGGTGCTGCTGGTTAAACTGTCAGGCATACTGATTTTGCTGACATTTTCTCAACATCTCAGCTGAGACTGCTTTTTCAGCCAATGCCATTTATTACCCAGTTAAAACCTGAATGCTGTAATCAAGAAAAAGGAACATCTTTTTTTTTTAATCAGAGGTGAAGCTTGTTTCTTGTCATGTCATTAATTATCAGCACAGGTTTCACAGAGCATCTTGCATGACAATGGCCTTAATCATTAATTTCAAAGCCAAACATTAAAAAGTCACAAATTCTAAGTCATATGTGGATGGTCTGAGTGCATTTTCTGAACCTTACTTAAGCTATCACAAAGGACTAAAAGGATTTTCAGAAGCTAAAATAAATTTTCCTTTTCCTACTTGTGCCAGGTTTATATTCCCAGGAGTGAAGAAGTCCTGGTGATGAAGGCAGAATGCTAATGGGCTTCTTCTAGGTAGCATGGACTGTAGCCTGGGTATATTAGTTTGTTTAGAGATGCTATTTGGCAGAAAAATTTCTGAAAGATGTTGAGAAAATAGGAAGAAAAGAAGTGATAACTTCTGATTAGTAATTCCCTGTTAACCAGTACATTCTCAGAGAATTAGAGTAAGTGCTGGCAGCATCTCTTTGTATCACTTGACTTCCATGCCTTTAGGAAGTGAAATGTAAATATTAATTCAAAATCCTCAGTGATGTATCATGGATCATATGTACCAGACAGGACTTACATATTGGTAAATTCCCCTGACAGTGCTGTTTTTCTTATTTACCAGCCAAAGTGGCTGCTTGACACTGACTTTTATTAAAACACTATATAAAAACTTTAAGTATGTTCCTTCACCTAGTCCTCCTGCATCAAACACTTATTTTATAAAGATGCATAGTTTTAAAAGAGAAGCTTTTCAAGTGCAATGTGGTCATCTGCTACAGATAAATTAGGGAAAAAAAATCAGGAGCATAGGACACCCCTCTAAAGGTTCTGACCTGGTTCCCCCCAAAAAGAAAAAAAAAAACAAAGAAGACAGTGACTTTATTTTCCACCCAGCACAAACCTAAGTCTACTGCCTTCTCTCTGCATTCACTGGTGTTTGGATGCTTTATCATTACCATAGTCAAACACCATTAGTCAGTGACATGTTGGGGACCTACACCATAAACAAGGGGAAAGGTGTTCATGAGACTATCTCCCTTCAAATAACACATCTGTACATATAGATGTGCTACTCATTGCCAAGGCACACTTAGCTTAATTTTTATTTTTATATAATCAGATATTAATCCTTTTTTTGGCTCTTGAAAGAACGTAAGCTGACACTTTTATTCTATGACTCTGACTTTTAATCTATGACTCTGAGACATAACCATATCTCACACAGCACGGAAAGTGCAACAGGAAAACACAGACATAAAGTATTTTAGACCTAAATACTTATTTTCCAATTTTTTTTTTTCTTGGCTGATTGGATCACTTCTCATTACTCTTGTGACAGTGTTTCATTACAATTTGGTCTGAGAAATTAAAAACTTATGTAATTTCCATATGTCTTGTACATTTGTATGTGTCTGTTATTTGCATGCTAGCACATATTAATATACTGCTGTTGTTAGTCAAAATTATCAGAAAACTGTTTTGAAACATGGGATTCTCTCATTAAAATATTATGGTGCTATCTTAAAGCAGATGTAATTTATGGCAAGAATATGGAGATTAGAGGGTTGATGTGAACTAATCTATTTCATATAAGCAGATTAACTAGCAGAGAAAGAAACTGAAAATACATGCAGCATTGACATCAAAACACTAAAAATATTAATATTCTAATTTCTCCTTTTAAGTAATAACTCTTCTGATGCTTTAACATGTAGAACCTTCTTTTGGGTGGCAAGGTTTGGGAGGGGGAAAAGACTACAGGGGTGACTTCTGTGTGAAGCTGCCAGAAGCTTCCCCCGTGTCTGACAGAACCAATGCCAGCTGGCTCCAAGATGGACCTGTCACTCATCAAGGCCGAGCTCATCAATAATGGCAGTATTGCCTCTGGAATAACAGATTTAAGACTAAAAAAAAAACAAAGCCAAAAACACTGGGCAGCTGTAGCCAAAAAGAGGAGTGAGAATATGTGAGAGAAACCTCCCTGCAGACACCAAGGTCACTGAAGGAGGAGCAGGAGGTGGTGCTCCAGGTGCCAGAGCTGAGATTCCCCTGCAACCAGTGGTGAACACCATGGTGAGGGCAGGCTGTCCCCCTGCAGCCCATGGAGGTCCACAGTGAAGCAGAGATCCACCTCAAGCCTATAAAGCAGCTGGATGTCCAAAGGAGGCTGTGACCTTGTGGGAAGCCTATGCTGAAGCAGACTCCTGGCACCTGTGGACCCATGGAGAGAGAAGGCCACACTGAAGAAGGTTTTCTGGCAGAACTGTGACCCTGTGGAAGGGACTGATGCTGGAGCAGTTCATGAAGAACTGTAGCCCATGGAAAGGACTCACATTGGAGATGTTCATGAAGGACAGTCTCCTGCAAGAGGGACTTAGGCAGGAGCAGAGGAGGAGTGTGTGGAGTCCTCCCCATGAGGAGAAAGGAGCAGCAGAGACAACGTGTAATGGACTCACTGTAGTCGCCATTCTCCATGCCCCCATGCTGCTATGCAGTGAAGTTAAAGAAATTCAGGAGTGAAGTTGAGCCCAGGAAGAAGGGAGGGATGGGGTGAGATGTTTTAAGATTTAATATTTATTTTCTCATTACCCTACTCTGATTTTATTGGTAATAATTTAAACTAATTTCCCCAAGTTGAGTCTGTTTTGCCCATGGTGGTAATTGCTGAATGACCTCTCCCTGCCCTTATCTTGACCCAAAAGCCTTTGGTTGTACTTTGTCTCCCCATGCAGCAGAGGAGTGACAGAACAGCTTTGGTGGGCACCTGATGTCCAGTCAGGGTCAACCCTCCACAAACCTTATGCCAATAGCAGCCGGCACGGGTGACTCTAATGTTTATCAGCTGATGGGGCTCTCAACAGAAAATTTAGTAGCAGACTTTTGTGTGTATTTGTATGTTTGCATGTATGCACAGATAATGCAATGGAACTCAACATTTGGTTGTGATATTCTGGAAAACAGGAAACAAACAGATCCTTAATCTATAAAACATTTCATGATTTTTTTTGCCAGGCAAACTTCTTTCCGTGAGCTTCTTTCCTGAGCTATCATGTGCCAGTCTTTATTAGCTTAGGGATGGTCAGTGAAAATTCCCAAAAAGGGGCACAAGTATGTCTGATGCCTGAAATGTTTTAGTACTGGGGTGAGTCAGGGGGTGGAGAACTTATTTTTAATGTAGGAAATAGTTCGATGTTACAAATTGTTAAACACTGTGACAAATTTGTAGAAAGTTTGTTGTTACTTCTGTCTTATTACACTACCCATGGAGGTCGGGACAGACAGACAAAAAATTTAATGATGTTCATAACGTCTGGGAGGGGATGGAGCTCACTGTGTAAGTAAGTAACTCTCTGTGCAAGAACTGCCCCTGGCTTCAGGGATCTTACCTGTTCACTTCAACGTAAGCATGTATAAAGCCATAAAACTTCATTAGCATTTTCCTGTTTCTCTGGTTTTTTCCTCTATAATATGAGCAACATTCATGTCAAAGGCTAGGCACGCTTCCATGAGGTGGATGTACTCTCAGTACGAGAAAAAAATGATTATATAATGGAAATTGAATATTTACTATACTGATAATTACCAGCATCAGAACACGTTTGACCAAGCATTTGCAGCAAATTAATTAAACTATTCTCATCTGTATTGAAACATATGCTCCTATACTCTTTTTTTTTTTTTCTTTTATCTCCTCACCTTCATTAGCCATGCAGGAGGAGCGAAAAGGGTTAAAACCTAACACCATTCCCTTTGGGCAACAGAGAAACCATGTAGCTAAAGAAAATCACAATTAATAATGCTTTGAGATTTCCAGATTGCCTGCAAATGCATTTTACTACAGAGCCTGTCAAAAATCTCAAGAATTTCAGTACCCATAAGCTGGGCAGGCAAGAGGAGGGCAGATTAACGATCAGAGGACTTTGTGTGTGGCAGCTTGATGTGAGGTTTTTTTGATGTTTATTGTGTCTTTTTGAAGCTCCTCTGTCAAGCATTTTGGAGAATGCTAAAATAAGCTGTGAGGAGGTGGGCTAGTGGTGAAGGAACAAATAGCAAGGAGATGTGCATGAAAAAGAAAAATGGAGATCTTTGTCATATATCACACAAAGTGCTAGAAAAAGGGTGTAAAAATGGGTTGCAAAAGTTGCTAATTTTAAATATTCTACTTCTGGTGGATTTTCCAATAGCAAGTTTGTGGTTTTTTTAATGAATTCTTACATAACTTTACATATTTTTAAGTGGATTTACTGCAAGTGTATTTTTTTCAAGCTTTCCCTTAAACATGTTTATTTGTATGTAAGAAATATAAGAATTTCTTAGAAAGTGAATAAAAATTATGAGACACTTTAGTAATATTCTACATTTTTCCAAAAATTGTAAATATGGAATCAGAAGTAGAAAACCCTCTAATCTCTGTAACTCCTTGACATAAAGTGGACATTGAACATCATTATTTATTGTCTATATCATAGTTTAGTCCCTTACAACATTAGAAGAAATTTAATTTATTACTGACTCATTCAAGCTTTTAGGCTGTTCTTTTGTATTCTTTAGAGAAAGATGCTACCAAACACACATAAATCAAATTACTGTGAGTTCTTTTAGATACTTTTGCATTTTGCTGAACGCAGAAAATAAATTACTGGAAACACTCTATGCTAATGCGTACCTATATAAAGCAACAGTATCACAGATCTAGTCTTTATTATTGGCATAAGCATTTAGTTCTTAAGTATTCAAACTTCAACGTTGAAAAAGCTTGCAAAAAATTACATTTACATAGAAAGGTGAAGTGGCATAAGTGTCTTCCTTTGTCTGACAGTACTATGATGTGTGAGGTGCGTGGTTAGACTGCTATGGTTTATGCCTAACATGTATTTAGCCTGATTAGCAAATGAGGTCAGCAATTAGATAGCTGAAGAGAATCAGTGCATGAGCTCAGCTATGTCATAAAGGTTATACGAAAAAAAGCACAAGCTAAAATCTTTGCATTAGCCTTAAATTGCAGTAGTGCAATGCCTGGAAAAAAAAAAAAAAACCTGCTACAAAACTTCCTCAGAGAGGACAGAAAAGCCATTTGATCAATGGCTTTGATCATTACAGCGGCTGATCAGCAGGGTAAAGATATGGGAAATTACATATTCATTGCACATGTCCCACACACATCTGCTAAACTGAGCTCCATTTGGCAGGTGAGGTTGGCAGGGACTGGTGGGTGCTCTGGTCTCTCTTGGAGGAGTCACCACAGGCTGCCTGCTTGGCACTAGCAGAACCTGTCCAAACAGATAGCACAGACCTGATCACCACAGCTGCTTGGGTTTTTAATTCTCATTTTTCATGATAGTGTACAATTTCTCTGGCTCCTCCAACACCTGCAAAGTAAGCAGGGTACATGGTCTAAACCCCTTGAACCACCCATGAGCCCTCATCTTCAGTAATCCTGGAAATACTTCATAGTGTTCTATAATCCAGTTTCTTGACAAGAATTACAAGGAGAGGAACATAATATAAAGGGAAAAAGAGAAGCTGTCTTTAATGAGCACATGGCTCTCTGTCATAACAAATTACCCTGTGATGCTCATGATTAATTGTGCTGCCACTTGTTGTACGGCAGCACGGTAATGCAAGCCAAATAGGCGCAGTGCAAGACTGTCTGCAAAATTATAAGCTTTTTAAATGTAATATTTATAACTGTCTGCCAGCTGTGACAATCCTTTAACATATATGTGATCTTGCCTGCAGTGTCCTGAATTGAAATGGATCATAAAAG
The DNA here is from genome assembly GCF_022539395.1 of Myiozetetes cayanensis. NCBI lineage: Eukaryota > Metazoa > Chordata > Aves > Passeriformes > Tyrannidae > Myiozetetes > Myiozetetes cayanensis. The sequence continues at coordinate 39,081,566 of NW_026087964.1, read as the reverse complement.
TCCTGGCTCGGTGCAGGGCCAATGAACCTGTGCAAGCTGATGAGCCAGAAGGGACTACAAATTAAAACGAATTTGTGCCTGTCTCTCTTGAGCTAGTTGTGATATTACTGTATTCCACTCTTCCTCTTTTTAAGATATTCTGTCACCATGCTTTTCCATGTATGTCATATTCTTTTATTCTTTGCTCTAATTAAGATATTTTTCTCTCTTAGTAGAGAGTACTCTCAGTACTCTCATATTTTGCACCTGTTTCCAGATTACTGATGTGGTACTATTAAAACTGAGTTACAACAGCACCACAGAAGCTCCAGTCCAAAGAGGATGCAAATTCTTTCCTGAAATCAAAGTATCACTTATATGTGAAGATTACAGATCAGCTTCAGGTACTCTGCTTCTTGAATTTATGGCATAATCACTCTGCATCAAGTAATAAACTACTGAGATATATAATAAGAAAATCATATAATCTGAACAAAAATATTTATAAAATACCACATTGTGATGCCTATTTATAGCTTATCATCTGCTGCTTTTGATTATGTTGTTTTTCATTATTTTTCAAGGGAAATTTCTCAACTTTTTCAGAGATTTTTTTTTCAGAGGTAAATCTAAACATCAAGTCCATCATGGCAAATTATGTTTCTGGAATGTTATTAGGAATCCAGATAGCCTTTGAAGATTTGGGCTTTGATATTTACTGATCTTTGCTCTCCCTGGGGTCGTACCAGGGAAGGACAATCCAGACAAACTGTACTTTTGAGAAATCCTCTTTCTAACCTTAAGGGAGGTTATAACCTCAGGCTCTGGAGCAGATACAAATATATTTGCTCCCCAACCGCAGATTAACTGCACAACCACCGAGCATTTTTTCTGCTCTCTGGAAGAACAGGTCAGTAACGGAGTGGTGTGGGTTTCTCTCAGCGCTGTACACACTGCACAGCTATGCTGGGAGTCACTCCATCTGCTTTTACACGACTGTGTCTGCAGACGTAGGCGGGTAATTGTCTACTTAGCAGAAGAATATGGTGTTCCCATTGAAATGATCACTGAGTAAATTGCAAAAAAATCAGGACAAAGTGGTTTACAGAGTTATATAGCATAGCAAACTAGGATTGGATTACCTGGGCAGGAGAGACCACGGACCATGGTCTATCTAAAAGAGATTCAACTGAAATTCTTCTGCCAGTAAAAATGATATAAAGGACTGTTTTTCTGCTGAAGTAAGTTATCAGAAAAATCTATGTATAAAGAGAGGTTTAGAATAATTTTTACAGCTCCAAAGTTCCTCTGCGATAAAAAGGTATGGGTTTTCAGAAGAAACACTGAAGCTCTGCTTCTAGAAGGAAATGCATTATTTAGCTTATTAATGGAGGATATAAAAGCACAAAACAAAATAAGCAAAGAGAAAATTTAGGACAAAGAGTTGTAAAAATAGCGACCTACGTCCTTTCCTGGATCTTTTTTGTTCCTCAGTTATCTGGAGGAACCACTAGTAAAATTACAGTAGCAAAATATTCAGCAATAACAGATGGAGACATGAAAGAATGTCTCCAGAATTGTCTGTGACATTACTTAACTTCTTTAATACTTGAAAATGAAAATTCCTACTTTCTGGAAGCTTGAATTCTACTCCTTTTTTAATTTTTTTTTTTCATGATGAGTTCATGAATTATTTGGTTATATATGGATTATCTGTTTTATTTATGGATCATGACATTTATATCTTTGGAAATGCACTAAGATTGACCCCAGTCCATATTGGCTTTTTTCTGCAGCTCTGACCTGTGAAAGAAAAATTGTTAACTCTGGATACATGATATACTGGGTAAGTTAGAAAATAATCTACTGATACCAGTGTTCCATTAACAAGGGCAAGAATGAAATATGTGTTTAGTAAATCCAAGCCCATTTTTAGGCTGAAGCTCAGTGTAACCCCCTCTATATTACTTCCAAGGCAAAAACGTAACAGCTCAGTATTATGAACATAGCAGCACACCTTTTATTTAATGAAAATGAAACAGAAAAAAGTAATTCTGTCCTTCTAATTAACAATGAAGAAGCAAGCAACATTTTTATAAAAGTATCCATTATCTTGGCCACAGCTTGCAATCCAGAACTAGGACTCTCAGATTCACTTGCCCTAAAAGATTTTAAGTGAATATCTGTCTTCTTGGAAATTTGTCTTACCCCTTGGCCAAAGGCTACTCTGAGACTTGAGGGGTACTGCTTTTCTCACCTGATGAAAATGTAGCACTGCAAGAAATTCAGGTGTCTCTGGCAGGAAAACGACATCAAACTGTTGGCTGGCTATTTATTTGAAAGAAGAGGACTGTTAGGCTCCAGGAGCTAGGCTTAATCATTCATTTCATGCAAGTTACTCTTCCTTCCTAAATGCTAAAGCAGTGTTTCAGAGCAAAGTCTGTATCTAGGACCCAGAAGAAAGCTGCAGGCTGCTGTACTGCTGTTTCTGTTTTGATCTGTAAACCCTGACTTCTGTCCTGCACTGGGGGCAGGAAACGAAATATTCACAACCACATCAAAACCGAAATGCCTCTGGATATCCAGGGAAGGAGGTTGCAAGAGCACATCAGGAAGAGAGGCATCTGTGGAGTCTGGGTGTTGCAAGGGTAGTTGGTAGTTGACTGGGAGGATTTTGAAGGTGTGGCCAAATCTAGTATAAGGTTTATAAGCACTTTTGGATCTCTGTGAGTTTCCTCTGACTTAATTTTAACCTGGCCATGTTTTTAATATGCTTTTTAGACAAGCTAAGAGACCTTGCAAATAGATGTGACATAATTCAGAGGGTATTTTTTATCAGTCTTTTCTAAAAAATCCTATTGAATAATATCTTACTTGGATCTCCCTGGACCAGTATTGAAGTACTTGACCAAATTTATTAACATCCATTTACCATTAAACATCCTTACTCCAAGATCAACTAGACCCCAAGCTACAAATGACCACACTTCACCAAAATATTTTATATTCTCCTACACAACTCCTATACACATTTTCATTAAAAAGTAAAGTTTGTGTCACTCTTGGGCTATCTTCAAGGACCAAAACCTGTCACTTTTGCTCAGGTTAGTGATGCCTCACTCTGCAAAAAGTCGCATTAATTTTGAGTGCTTCCTCTGCTCAGGCCTCTCTTCAGCTTCAAAATCAGAGTCTTTCGGCGACCTCCTTGATGCTGACAGCAATTAAATCTGAGAAGTTCTGCCAATAATTCTTCACTCCTCAAAGTGTGCTGACTTCACTGTGAGGTGGGATGTACTGTCAGGCTGTGCACAGCCCAGAGCAGCAGACAGCCCTTCTGGCAGTCCTCCCGTGCCTCTCTTCCTCAGGTTGAGTTACTGTTTTCTTATCTTGCATGTAAAAATTAGTTTCTTCATGTGATATACCGTGTTCAGACACCACAATGATGAACACAAAGGAAACCCATTATGGAAAAAAATGCATATGTGAGTAGAACAGCAGCTGTTGCCAGACCCTCTATCTGAGTCTAGATTTTGATACTGCTTGAGGGAAGCAACCCTTTATGCAATGCCAAGCTGTAGGTTATGTAAAGCAGATGCAGTAAAACTCGACACTAAGCAAAGCATAACTTTGACCCTGTTCCAAATTGATTATTAAGCACCATGGTAATTTTCCCTATAGCACCAAAGTCTGAATCAATCCTAACACGGACATCATTTACCCTAGTGTGACTCTATTGATTTAACACAATTTTGCATCAATTGGGGCAGAAAAGGGTCATGAAATTAGCTGTAAGTGACTTGGTAGTGTATAACCCACTCTTAAACACTAAGTATAAATGACTAATTTGTTACTGGTTAAGCAAACTTCACTCCTTTTTAAAATAAAAGAAATTTCAGTGGTATTTAGTATATCTCAAAAGAAGGTTATTCTTTACGCAGATACCCAGAGATGGCTTTAGTTTGCAGTGAATATGGCTAATACATCTGTTCCTGTTAGAGAAATATGGGGCTCATTGGAGTTCAAAAGCAAGAGAAACTAAATGCTATTTAATGCTACAATATAAATGTACTGCATTTGGAACAGCTCCCAAGGTACTGTGTTATTGTGCTGTCTTCTGATTCATACCTAATCTGAAGAAAGAAAAATACAAGGATGAGCCCTGACATCTTTCTGCTTATTTATAATTATCTACTGTCAAATTCCTTGTGATTGTATTGATTAAAGTTTTCTTTAAGTTTTGCCTGTAGCTGAAACACAGTTCTCATTTATAGAAGTTGACTTTAATCTGTCATTTTTTTGTGTTGCAAGCATATATTTAATGTTTATAAGAATGAAATGGAATTCTATTACAATGCAATCATTGGCGGAGCTATTAAAAACTGCATTTTCTCTCAGCATTTTCCTGATATTGCTGAATTTGGGCTCTCTGAACACAAGAGAGTTTTCCTTGTGAACTAATTTTTCACACTTTTTTAAAAAACAAGACTGTGCAGATGCACATATATACAATTGTACATGTACACAATTTCTATGATTTTAAAAATTTATGTCAGTGTTTTCTAATGCACTTGCTTCCTACAGAATCTGCAACCCCTTCACTTGCCTGCTCTGAGCATCCTCAGGAGCGGTCCTGCCAGAGCACAGCCCAGCCTCACAGAAAAGCCTCTGTTTTGCTGATTCGGTTTGAGTCTCTTTGCTTTATCTTCCATACATTTCAGATTAATACATTAAATGGGAACCATGCTAATAAGCATCAGGGAAATAGGCAATTCTGTGAAATCGAAGGGTTGCTATTTCCTTTTGACTGAGAAATATGCTGCACTCCAATCCTCCTGGTTCTGATCAAGACACCATAGCTCAGTTTGTCATTTCCAAGATGTATTGCTGCAGACATTCACTTCCCACTGGCAAGAGGAAGAGAAGGGATCCCATAAACTCTGCATGCGCGCCCTGTCTGCCAAATCCCTTTTAAGACTTTCTTGTTCAATCTGTGGATTCTTTAACAGGCTATGCCTAAAATACCTCCTACTTTTCCAGCAGGTTTCTCCTATCAGTCAATATGATCATTAAGAAAAGTGAACATTTATTATTTTAAACTATTTCTCTTTAATTCATAAGTATTCTTTGAAATTAAAACCTAAAAACACAAAGTATGTTAATAATAGCATTGTAAGTGCTACTCTTCTGTCCTTCAACATCTTTTCTGCAAATAACGAGAACAGGGAATAAATTTGCTTCATTTCATAAACCTGAACTTTCAAGAAGTTACAGTCCCCATGTTTCTTTCACCAAATTAGAGTTAATTTCTTAAATTCACTATGCCAACACATATCTTCTTCATTTTCCAGCTTTCTAATATTTCAAATCCAAACCTGCACTGTTAGGTGCCTATTTACATTTTAATTCTGAGACCTACAAAAATAAGTCAAATGTTTACAAGTCAACAATTCTGCTATTAAATTTCCAGCCATCACACTTTCTATTAAAATTATGGAACTGCCATCAGTTAACCAATATACATATATATTTCACATACAGAATACCTCTGTCTCTAATATCATCTATCTTTTGCATTATTGGAAAAAAATTATCTGTATTTTTTTTCCTAAGTATAAGTAAGCCTTTCTGTGTTTACCTAAGATTGTCTAATTATACATAAGAACTGTATGTACCTTAAACAGCTTTCTAGCTTGTGACTTTTAATAGAGAAACCCATTCCCAAGGCTATTTTACTTTCACATCAGATTTCTGTTTCTCCTGGAATGGAAGAGGGGGAGCAGGGTGGAACATTTTTGTCTCTCACTTCATAAGTTCTATGTATTTTGTCTCTGAAAAGAAAACTTTGACAAAACAGTTACAAGGAAAGAAAAGTTTTGAAACTGGGTCAAGGAGCAAAGAGAAGAAAGGTCTAGGACTTTTCTGCAAATGCCTGAGCTCTCCTTTCGAGTAGGCAGGGCTAAAGGGATCCTGGAAGGATATCAGTGTCCTCATGCCAAGGATTGCTGTTGTCAATAATAAGTGATCAGAAAATGATGTACCATAAAGACCTTTACTTTCTCCTGCCCATTCCTTTCATGTGAATTTCCTAGAAAAAGACCACATAATTCCCTGAATACTGAATTCAGTGATGAAGTCCTGCATTATTCAGTTCCATGCTTCCTTCCTCATTCTCTGTGGCAGAAAAGAAATTAAAGCAAGAAAGGGTATGGGCTGAAATAATCAAGTGGAAAGGCCATAGATATGTTTTTGACTGAAAAAACCCACTGAACACTGACAATCCTTAACAATGCGTCAAGAAATTTAATCATGAACTTAGCTGCCAAAATGTCATCACCACCACTTAATACCTTAGCTACTTCATCATACTTTGCCACTTGAATAATTTGTGCCTTCCTAGTCTTTCACTTGTTTAGTCCTTTGATGCATATTGCACTGCATATTTTAACTTTCCTAGTCAAAATAACTTCACAATTCTCCAAACCCTTCTACACTATTTGAGCCCATTTCCATCTTCTGATTTTTTTTCTGTCTAACTTTCCTGATGCAAGTCATATAAATTAGTTCTTAAATTTTCAAGGTACATTTCTGATGAGTGGATTTTTAAAGGTCCTAACTATTCCTTTTTGTTTCCAAGACTGCAATTCTGGTTTTTTTTTCATGATACTATTTTGTCGTGGGAATGTCATACATAATTGTGCTTTTCATGCACTTTTCCATATACATTTACTGCTTAAAGAATGGTTAAAAATAGTAAAATAATGAAATTGCTAACTCTACTGGTCTCCAGGCAGACTTGTGCCTCCAGTAAAAGAAAGGAAGGATATTCACTCAAAGGCAAAATGCTGGATTACAAAGCTCAGAGAGAAAAACATTGTTTTAAATATTGCTTGGTAAGGAAAGAAAGAAGGAAGAATGTTCACGTGTGCTGTTACACTTTGGTTGAACAATGTTAACAAACATGCATATTCCAACAGCCCTCCATAACAGAGAAACAGTATTTAAACCTACAATTAATCCAAGAGTAATGAACCACATAGCACTTAAGTCTGTTCTTGGTAGGTATTAGCAGCTGTTCATAGCCAGTGTCAAATTGTATCAGTAAAAATCAAATTCTTGTTCAAAATAATTTAACCAGGATGTAAATAAGCCTCTAAAACTTTTTAAGTAACAATGTTGATGAAAAAAAAAAAATCTTTAAAAGTGTCAGTAATTTTTTTTTTAATCAAAAAGTCATGCTGTACAGACAAGCAAAATGTCAGCTATACAGTCTAAACATGGGTTTGGCATCATAAAACAGCTTGAACCAATTAAAAGATGAAAGGTAACTCTTTGCCACTACATTGTAGAGGCACTCTTAATTGTTTAACTGGAGATGGGAAAAAAGAAATGTTTTCAACTCAATCAGTTCTCTCACCTTTGAGATTTACACAAGGCACCTTCCAAATATAACAGATTAAACTGTGAGATGATAGTTATTGTTAAAGAACTGGAACGATGGTTGAAAATTTAACCTGTGTTTTGTCCAGTTAGGGTCCATCTTTTTTTTTTTTAAGTTTAACTTCCTCTTAAATTCACCAATGTCCAGTGTGAAAAGATGTAAGACATGCAATTCAGTTTTGTGTTAATGTATTATCTTGCTCTTAATACAATCACTAAGACTTTGTTCCTTAGCTATTCTTTTAGATAGATGTTGTGCAGGGGTTTTTTTCTAAGGTATTAGTGTTCCATAGAGGTTCATGCTGAAAGGGTGTTCTGCATTTTAATATTGTTAAATCACATTCAGAAAATAGCACAAGTATCAACTTAATAAGAGAGCAACATTTTGTATTGGTTGGGTCAGCTGCCATTGTTATTACATTTTTGGCAAGGCTTGAAAATTTTTATGTTTTTTATTGATCTCCTTTCTGGTTTAAGTTGCAGTTCAATAGCTGAATTACTAACCTAGTTATTTCGTTATAACAAGTGATAAATGATACTGCTTTTAGACCTCTGGTGCCCTATTTCAGATTCTAGGACCCTAGCACAGATTGAGTCAGTACTGGTTCAAGCTAAAGGCTATTCCCTCTTCATGAGGGACGTATCAGCCCCTTCAAATGCAGAGTCACAGAATGGACATACATGCCTCTTGTCTTTGCCAACAAAGGTCAGAAGGCAAGTATTAGCATTCAAGAAAATTCAGAAGTTTGGAAGCAGCCTGGAGGATATGTCTAGCAACTTGAGGTTCAAAATCCTACCTCCATCTGTCTCCTGCCAAAGCACAGTAAAATATGCCTATGCTCCTTATGCTACCACCTAGAAATGTCAAAATAGTCACCTTTTGCATGAATCAGAAAGAATCATTTCCGAAAACAAGCAATGTGATCCTCTGGTTTTCTCCTGTGAACAAAGTTCTGTACCATAAGAAAAATATGTAAATTTTATAAATCTAGTCACCTTACAGAATAGCTAAAAACTGCTTAAATTTCAAGTGGAGATAACCTATTGACAATGTCTTTAACAGTCAAGGCCCAGCTGTACCATTGTTTGAACATAAACCCTGATGCATAAATAAGTCTTAGACCTGAAACATTATCATTGCACCTAATTTTTCTGATGTAGTACTGTTTTCTCTGCAAATGTGTGCAAGACTTGATTCTGTTTTTTACTCTGAACAATTCTAGGTTCCTTTAAATGTTGCAAGAATTTTATGTCATTTTCCTCCTCTTCCTTCCTATGTAAGATCCGAGGAGGAAATGAATGAACAGAATGGATGAAGACACCTTTTTAGCAATATAACTGAGTCCAAAGATAATGAAAGGGCTCTTAGGCCCATCCACTCATTTTTAGCATTATGGCAATAACATGGCATTGACCAGTGATGACCTTCCTGCTGCCTCTACTGATGATCTAATGTCACCACCTTGTAATTACATACACTGAAGACAACAACATCCAGAGTTTTCCCAACTCTGTCAGGTAAGTCAGAAAAAACAGTAAAAATCAACCCTTTAACAGTTTTATGCAGTCATAAAAACCATAATAGCTACAGGACACAGATACTTGCAGACAAAGCTACTCATATTTTGCTTTCAAGTGCTAAAGAGCTTAGTAGAACTAGCTAGCTCTTCTGTAATTTCTGTGCCCAGCAAAATAATTTCTTAAGCAGTTGAGTAAACCTATAGCTGAAAGGTATCCCATTTTTCTGACTAAGGCAATAACCAGTGACAGAAGTATACCTTTATTTCTTTTCTCCAGGTCTTATCTCTCTGCCCCTTCTTGTGCCCTAAACCATGCACTGTTTTGCTTATTTTTAACAGCTACTTACAGTATGCCTATTTTTTAAACAAAGGTATGAACACAATCATTTTTGTCTGACCTACAAAGATCATGGGAGACAATAACCATTCAGTTCATGAATGCATCCTTTTCAACAGTACAATTTACCACTTGCATCATTTAAAAATAAATACAGTTGCCACATACCCACATATGAAAATCAGAGTGGAATACCCAGATGGAACCACATATGCTGACATTTTCCTGCATCATCATCAAATCAATCTTAGTTAAGCATGCAAACTAAAGACCCTTATCTTCAACAAGGATTATGTTGTACTTAATGTCTACAAACATGAAATAAACAATTGATTGCCTGTCAAGAATCTGAGCTCCTGTAATCTCTTTTTTAAAGTAAAATCAGTCCAAATGAGAATAAGCACCTCAGTCAGAATACACAGCTATTATTCTGCACTGTTTTGGTTGACTGCCTAATTTCCATGAGACCTTTAATTAACGTATTGTAGGTCCCATCCTCTCAATACACATTGAACAGAATTTTTCAACCCTTTTGACACCCTAATGGTCTGCAGCTGGATTTATGGAAGGAAAATTTTATCTCCACTGTAGACCATACTCAAAGAATACTTTTTCTTAGCCTTGTTTTCGGGTTGGTCCACAGCAAGTTGCAAATGTAGCATAGAGTTACTCAAGTAAATGTTAATTTTCCAAGAATCAGAACCTTGAGCCACATATTGCTTACCTATATTTTGCCTACTGCATGGACCAAAGCCATGAAGAATCTATCAATTCTGCATTGCAGACTGCCATGTAGGAAAGGGAGAGCCAATACAATGAGCAAATGGAATCAGTTTAGGATTTGATAAAGCAGTTAGAATACAGCTGCCATTATGCCTACCTGTTCTGTATTGGAACAGGAATCTTACAACTAGTCATCCCAGAATCACCTATCCTTTTTACAGCCACCAAATTTGTGAATGGCTAAGAGTCTCAGCATAGGCCACATGTTGGACAGCTGAGGAAAGAAAGGGTCATTATGGGATTGAACTGGAAGGATCTGTCCACTTTGGAATACAGCATTTGTCACAGTGGCCTTGGTGCGTCATCTCATTCCACAGTTATAGATCTGTGCAGTCCTTCATATGGCCATACAATGTCACCTGGAATTGTGGCAGCACAATGTTGGGTACTACTGGCTTGTCAAAACTTGAACTCTCTAAATGCCATACAGACATTCTGACCCCACACGTGGCCTGAGGTGATATTTACCTGGATGAAACATCTAATTTAAAATCAAAATTAATCTACATCAAAAAAGTTTAGAGAGGAAGGAAGTTATTTCTTTTGACATAGGTATGCTCAGATTTTCTTCTGCAAGGCCATTTTCCTGTTAGATCAGCCCAACAGTGAAGAATAGTAAAAAAGTGGAAGGCATCTCATTGATATGATTCCGTGGGTCACCTACACACCCATGAAACTATCATATAATGCTGTACATGAAATTCAACATAAAAAGTGAAACAATTTAGACTGAAATATATTTTATGCCTTTTTCCACATAAGTAATTTACCTGGATGGTACCAAGTAATCAGTTTGAAAGCTTATGAAGATGAAGCTTGATGAATGGCTGAGAATGGAAATGGTGCTTTTTTCCTGAGCCCATTCTTTCTTTAAAATTCCTCAGATTGTTTCAAACTGCTAAGGTTCTGATTGAAATAAATCACATGTGTATTTAAAGTGTGTCCTTCACTGCTATAGCAATCATTGGACTTTCAAGCCTTGATCAGTATAAGAAATTAGGCATGTAGAAGAAGAGTTAGCTTAAATTTAAGAAGAAATCCTGTATTTCCATCAGATAGTTTTTCCCTGTGCATCTGCCAAGCTGATTTTGTCTTTTGAGGAAGGAATAGCTCAATGCTTAATTATCATTTAGGATTAGTATTAAGAACTGAAGCTGAGTACTGTATTTCCAAAGTGTTTGGAAGCCTGCCAGTTCACTTTTAACAAACACCACCAAGAAATATGACAATATATCGTTGTTTTTACATCAATACCCCACAGGATCAGCAATCCCTGTCCATAGGAGTTGCTGCTTAGAAAACCTTCCTTGGCATGTGGCTTATCCAGTTTCTTTGTCTGGGTAGGTTCAAATCCATATAATCTCTGAATTGTAAAGTCCTAAACACCCAGCTAGTTATAAATGGGGATTATTTACCATTTTTTATAGCATTAGGTAAAATAAAATCAGTCATGTTCATGTTCCTCTGGACTCAGAGAAGGAAGAAATATGATCCCATGGTTCAAGACTGAGAGCACTAGCCTGACATGGGGAGTTCTAACTTTATTCTCTGCTCTGAGAACTACTTATAGGCCATTTATCCAAGTGTTACATAAAGAAAGAAGAACTGTATTCACACATCAGTACACCCTTGAAAAGAAACTTACATATCTGTGAAGAAATGCTGCCATTTCATATCCTTTCTGATAAGAACATTCACCAAATTTTTATCTTCATTCGAAAAGTTATCATTTTATTCTTCTCTTTTCAGTATGTAGTGTAAGTTCTATGTCTTGTGAGACTGTTCTCTCTAGAGTAATCCAGAGAAAAGAAGGAAAAAGATTCAGAGATTCGCTGACCAAAAGCTAAATGTGAACCTTTTTATGTACCACAGATTTTGGCAATGTATGTGTTTGTCAGTTGTCCCATGGCTGCCTTTCTTTGAGATCCCACATGTCTAAACATTGAAGAGACTATTGACTGAGATAATGATGTACAGAGAACATTCTACTCCATGCCTACAGATTGTCTCAGCATTTCAACACATCCTCTTTCATCAAGGTTCTACTGAGGTTTTTATCATTGTAACAGCAAACTACAAATAGAAATTCCCAGATGGCAGATGGTCTATGTATTTTTACAGGAAAAGCATTTCATTTTGAAACCTATGCCATGACAGAATAAAACAACAAATTTATTAAAGGAATAATATAATTGGTGACAAAATTAAAGGTTTGTTAAGCATAACTTGTCTCCACCTCCTTCAATGAAAATTATGCTGCCAGCTGAATTGATACCAACACTCAGATGAATTAGCCACTCAAAAATATATCCAAACTAATATAAATCAAATTATCTTTGGGCCATGACTTTCTTCCTCTAGAAAAATCATTAAAGGGAATAAAAGAGATGATTACATGGCTGTAGACACATCATCAGAAACATGCCTTGCAGTTTATTTGCAAAGTTCTAAATCAATTCCAGTAACAGAATTGAAAGTCTAAGTGCTGATAACATTAAATTGAATAAATTGAAACCACACAAACCCAAACCTACTAGAGAGAACACAAAGTAAAGGTAACACTTGGTAGTATAAAAATACCATCTTACTATGTATTGTGTGGGGAAAATTGGCTCCAGGGTGCATTTTTTTTATTCTTCCTGTGGCAAAATATAGGGGCAATTTCACAATTCCAGAGAAAGAAAATTATCTTTGCAGAATTTAGAGGCAAGGAAAGGAAGTATTCAGTTCTAATGGATACAGAACCAAAGATCAATTGAATGTATTGGTCAATCTTGAATGTCCAGGAAATCTAATTATTGGTTCTCCCATATATGCTTGCTATTAACCACATCAAGAAGCAAAAACCATTGAGATCACTGTACCTTCAATTTTTTTTTTTTTTTTCATTTTGGTCCTATTTTTCAGTGATGGCAGAATGAGGGTAATACTAAATAGATTTATGGTACAAGAGATTGCTTCTCAGCTTTCTGTTATCAAAATGATTCCCCTTGAATTAATCCAGCTCTGGTTGATGTTCAGAAATCATTGTTTAACTCGGGGTAAGAAAGTTCACAGGTTAATAATAGCTCTCCATCTGGATTTTGTCTTTCACTGTTACACTAAAAAAATACTACAGTGCTCCAGTGATTCTCCTTTTCACCATTTAAGCAGGACTTGACTGATGGAGCTACCCAGTGAACTCTGAGCATATTTCTGACACTTGTAGGTATTTCATCTACTTACTCAACAGTGATTGTTAATTAACTAACTGTAAATTTATCAACAGAAACTCAAGTGCCTGAGTTCTTTCCAGCTGTATGAATAGCAGCAGAATTTCTGCTTAGTGACTTTTTAGTATTTTATTTCCTGAAATCTATTTACCATTCTATTTTCCTTTAATTTAAAGGCCTTTATCTAAAGAATCAAGAAGGGAAAAATCACCCTTTGAATTCCATAACAAAAAAAAACAAAACAAAAAGTGTTTGACTGTTCCTAATTGTTTTTACATGATTTAAAAATAAAACTACTGTAATAAAATTGAATTAGGAAAGATCTCAACAGAGAGAGCTAAACATATCTAAAATTGTTCAGGAGCTGTGGCTTTCTGAAAGGATTACTTTCTCACATTCATACCAGTCTGCCATAGAGATTATGAATTTTTACCTTCTTTATGCTACTGCTGTACTTAATGATCTGAATATTATACTAAGATGGGACATTAAAAATTCTTTGTGTTTTATGAATTGCTTATCAATATAATGTGATGTGATGTTAGGAGTTTTAACAGAATAAATATAGCACTTCTTTCATGGGGGATTGTTCTCCCACTATTCTATGTGCAGTTTTAGTTATTCATAATAATAGAATATCTTTAAAAATCCTTTACTACATCTAAGTGAAAATGTGTTAGAATCATGGTCAAAGGAATGGTAAAAATGTACTCATAAAACACATATATGGCAACACCTTAATTTTAATTGCTTGTTAGTTTTATAGCTCTGAGTTAATAAGAGCTCAGTAGTAGGGACTTTTGTGGTGCTGAATAAAAAATGATATCACCTAGATAACTGTTCATATAAATTAGCAGGAGTAAATTCTGAATATTTAACAGGCAGTTGAAATTGAGTTGTTTGAAAAAGACGTGACTCTGAGACCAAAAAAGCCACATTATTGGTTGCCTGGCCTACTGAAGTAATTTTGGGTAGTTTTGCCCAGTGCTGTATGTTTCTGCCACTCTTGCTATAAGATAATGTGACTGAAATCCCAGTGCAAATATTCTAATCTCTCAAATGACAACAGTATCCAATTCTTCAGAGTTTATTAAATCCTACTACTTATTTATACTAATGTGCAAGTGTTATATTTGTGATGATGCACTAAGTAAGTACAGAACAAGCATGACATTGCAATTAAGAACTTAACCACCTACTTCATCCACAGATGCTGAAAGGCGGGCATCTTATTCTCAAACTGATTTTCACTTGAAAAGAAGGAATGGAAGAACATCCAAGCCTGGTGAGTAATGCCAGTTGCACTCTTTGGGAGTAGGAGGTTGTTAGGGGAAATGAACTAAAAAGAAGGAGAGGCAGGAAGTGGAATAAAGGCACAGAAGAGAAGCAAAGATTAGAAGGATCAGAGTAAAATAAAGTTGAAGTTGGCAGAAACTACAGTGAAGAATTTTACTGGTACAAAAATCACATCACCACAGGCAGGAGCAATGAATTCAAGGATAAGTTTCCCATGTCAAAATCTAGGTGAACAATTTACTTATTTCTTTCTGACTGGCTCCACAGTGCAACCTTCTAGTGAAACTACAGGAAAGATGGATGGATCCCCTTGTGATTTGTGTTATACTGCCTTGGGCAGGACTGTTATTACATCATGTGCAAGACAGGACATGGAGTCTCATTTGTGTAACTAAAAGAGACAGTTAATATGTATTTACATTTATGCTTTAAAAGGAAACATCTTTAAATACACACTTTGTGTATTTGCAAAGAAATAGAACACTGTGAATGTTACAAAACAAATATAAATAGCCACTTAAAAGGACAAGCTTCAAACTATACTAAAAATGACTATATACAACAGATTTGTTTAGCGGTGTTCTCCATTGTTCCAAATGCCAAACAGGGACAGTAAACACCTATGTTGTTGCCTCTTTTAAAATATGCTGATTTATGTCAGTCTTGTTATTAACCCTAATGAGCTACCTTGGGGCTTAATCTGAAATTTCATCTCAAAGAATCCCATACAATGTTATGAGTGTTTGAAAACAGGAGTGTGTCATGGAAGTTCCTTTCAGCCTCACAGAATCTCCCACTACAGGTTTACCATTCCAAACATATGGAAGTTAAGAGTAAACACAAGCAGCAACATAGGCTATTACAAACAAAATATGGCATAGGGCATATTTTCATTCTTAAAAGTAGTACTGATTTCAGAGTAACATACACCCACAAAGCGAACCTAACCCTCTCCATTTTTCTCAGCTTTTCAAACTGTAAAAAATCTATTTCAGTATTCAATGTAGAGTAGGAAAAAAAATTAAAAATGGCCCTGTCCTGTTCAGATATTTTTTGAAAGCACATTTTTGGTAGTTACCAACTAGGATGCACTTCAGTGCTTACTAGTAGTTATCATGCTTACTGCTAAAACCAGCTTGTAAACAACCTCAAAATACATTGGTTACATATTCCTAATTTTAAGTTTGAAGGCACAGTGTTTCAGAATTTACAGCAACCTCTTTCCTTGATCTGTCAGAAAGCTCAGAATACTGGATGGCTTCCTCAGAAAACACTCTAGGGTGAATACACCGCAGCTTTAGGAATAACATCAAATTCAGGTAGCAGTAATAAAATACCTTTAATCTCTAAATTTTTTTGTGTCCTTCATTTCCCAGCATAAGACTGGTGATTCAGAGCACGTGCACCTCAAGATGGATTGACAAAAAGTGGTCTGCCTGTCTAGTTGGCAAAAATATTTTACTTTCAGAAGTTGTTACTATAGGACAAAAAAAATAGCTATCCAGCAATTATGCATCAAAAGTGCCTGTCATATGTCCTTAGACTTGCTGTCTCCCACCAGTAAAATGCCAAAGGGTTGATTATATTCTAGCTGATAGTGCTCTTACACCCAGTGCCTACACTCCTTGTTGTAGCGTAGCACATGATCGTCTCACTCTTCTCCCTCACAGGTGGAGTCTTATGTGTGGCAATAACCAAATACACTTAAAAAAACCAGATTTCTTCAAAATATAGGTAAAACTTCTTAACAGGAGCATTCAATGCCATCATACCTACATGACTGAATATTAACTCATGATGAAAAGGACATAGGCATTTATTGCAAACATTCTGAAACAAATTTGCAAAAGTAAAGACCAAAAGAAACTAGAGGCATATTCAAATGTATTTAAAGCTCCAAAAATAAAAATTGTGTGGATTTCAGAAACTGGAAAGCTAAAGATGTACAAGTCCTATAAATGTTATTTCAGATGTGTGCAGCAGCCATTTTATTTCCTTTAAAAATATACATGGCTCCACCATGAATTTTAAGTGTCTACCAAAACCTGTTCTCCATCTGTTGAGACTAAGAATGGACAAAACACACAGAGATAAAACACTGCATGATTCCACCTCCGTTAAAATGCATTCATGTACATATAGGTGTATGGACATGAACAGTACCTCATAAGTAAATAGAACTACAAAAAGAAGAGTTTAGCTAAGGGTAATATTTTTCACCTATGGTTTTCATTTTATGGCTGGCTGCATTTTTTAAATGTCCTTTTGGCTTGTTCTCAATTGCTTTCCCTATGAATCCAATAAAATCATTGACATTAACTGAACATATAAAAGTGTTGTTATTATTATTACTAATGAGTTATAAGCAGTTTTATTTTACAGAAATGATTTAACAAGAATGGATTAGGGTTTTTGTATCATGTGACTGCTATTAATAGAGATGTTTTAGGTAGCTGAAGCAGATAGGAAGGCAGAAAAGCAAACATACAGATTAATTAAGATTTTTAGCCAGCATTCAAAGAAACTTCCCTTCACAGGTACAGTAAGCAGATTATATTACAGTCACTAACTCTATTCTCAGGAATCATTTCAGTGGCATAAATGATTTAATATATACCCAGTCTACTTAACAAATGAGCTACCATGAGCTACCATGATATCCTAAAATGACAGTCTGCCCCTCTGTCAGCCAGTGTCCTAGCTTATCCTTGTGAACCTATTTCTTAATCAGGAGGCTCCATGGGCCCTCATTTTCCTCTCTGGGCCTGATCCTGACTACTGGATAGACTTCCCAGCTTGACCTTGGACCCACCTCTTCTCCACCCCTGATGCTCTGGGCTGGGGCTGCTCTGGTTGCCCTCTGTGCTGGTGGCCTCTACAGAGAGCACCCACTGCACTTTGCCACATCAGGACACCTCCATGGCCTTCAGATACCTCCTCCTGCCCTGATGAAGAGTCTCAGACTGCCCAACTTGATTGACACCCATGACAATCGTGCACTGGCCTGGTAGTCACTGTAATGTGCATCTTCCCAGTCTCTATCCCAGTAGGGTTGCTTTCTTGCCAGCCTGATTGACAGGCAGGGAGATCGGATGGGCCATGTAGCCAAAGATAGAGTCTAGGGCTGACAGCTCTGAAATGGCTCCATTTGACGATGCAGCAACTCGGACATGTTTGTCAGTAACTCAGAATGCAAGCAGAAAGGGCAGAAATTCCTCAAAGCAATATTTGAAGAAATTTTAAAGAAATGTCCTGTTCTGCAAAGATGCTTTGGTAAAAATTGGATCGCCTTTAAAAAAAACCCCAAACCTGTCTCTATGCATATTCTGAATGTGCTGAGTCTGGAAATAAAAATAGCTGTTTGATGTTTTGTGTTCTCATTTGCCCTGCAACATCACAGATAGAAGACTGAACTAAATTTTCCTCCTTTTTGTGCATCTTCAAGAGGATTTTTCCTACACCTAATCACTTAGATCTGCTGTCAGAGCATGGCTGAATAACAGAGTTTGTTGCACAGCTGTCACTGATGCTCTAATTTGGCTTCTACTAATGGTGAGGATGAACAAGATGGAAAGGAGTCAGCTTGACTCTTAGAACTCACACTGGGTTACTAAGGCTAAACGTTGTAGGAGGAAAATTATGTATAGCAGCTTTGATCCAATTAAGAGCTTATCCCCATGGTCAACATTAAGCATATGCAGAACTTCTCTGTCTTGTAACTTTGCATGTGTGATATATCAATTGGAAAGGGAAGAAAAGCATACAGATGTTATCCATTTTCTGGATAATAGCATTTAAAAAATAAATGTACTCACAGGAAACACAAAGAAGTTAAACTGCTCATTAATCCAGTTGCCTATTTGTTTGGAATTATCTTTTCATTATTATCTTATACATCAGCTTTGAAAAATTTCCATCTCTTCTGTCTAAAAGGGACATCAAGCAATTTCAGCCCTCCATATAGGTCTACTTTGGGTTGTTTTTTTGAATTCAACACAGAAACCACTACATGGTTCCTCAAAGGTTACCCCAAACACTAGTTTGTATTTTTGATTTTCAAAGCACTGACCTGATTTTGGGAGTCTAAAAATTATAAAGTTGGGTAAAATAGCATCTTCTCAATTATATTATAGACTTTTCCCTTCAAGTGTTGCTAATTTACCACACAAATGCTGGTTTTAAAACACTTTCTCCTTCCACTGATGGAATTTTTTCAAAGCCATTACATAAGAACATCAAATATTCCTCACAACCAACCAGGAGGGAAAAGTGAGCACTGACAAGATGCTGACTCTGGTTCTAGCACCTTGCTGACAACTGTCTTCTCTATGCATTTGGCAGGATATACCAAAAAGCCAGGTGACATCAGCAATAATATTTTAGATTGAATGAAGTAATCGAGACATATCCCAGGCTTTAAGAGATAATGTGGATACTCTTAGAATGTAGTAGAAATAAATCAGTGGTGACAGCTGCAAAGGACATTCATTTCTCTAGGTAATTTTTCATTTCTTCTATAATTACCTAAGCAGACCACAGACTAACCATCCAGCTGAGTATTTCTTTTCCTTCTCAAAATGCTTGGCATGAGACAGGAGCAGTTAGTGTGATGGAAACATGGGACTCAGAAAGATGGTCCAGCATCACTTTATCTGAAGCTTAGTTAGTTAATAGTCTGTGTTATGTCGTAATGCTATGCAGTAATTGATTCTTAACCACAGAAACCTACTTCTTGTGCAATGTCTAGTGATTCCACTGCCTGGGTCTGGAGCTCCACAGTATTGCAGAAGTGCTGAGAGATTTATGTTGGAGGTGTAGGGCAATCTGAGCTTTCTTAAATTTGTCTGCCCTGGTTTCAAAGCAGCCCTGTAGTAGCTGGCAGAAATTTGCAGTAATTTAAGATCATTCTCTTGAGCATTCTCTTCAACAGTCTTAAATCTAGGATGTCACTTTTCACACACTCTAGACAATCTCTTATGTTCCGTAGCATGACCCAGATGCTCCTTGTACAGCTTTATTTGAATGAAAGTATAATATTTTAAAGATGCTGTTTATTTAAATATTTTTTAGAAAAAATAAAAATGTTTAGTTAGTGATTTGCAAACACCTCCCCCCCTCCCCTAACTAAAAAGTACCTAAGAAGCCATTGCAAGGAAATCTATGTGATTCAACAAATGTTTTAAATGGACAATTTAACATTAGAGTAAAAAGTCATTTTGGGAGGCATTCTTTAGTCTTGCTCTATGATTTATAGTGAGATACCACCAGTAATTGTAAGGAATATTAACTATAAGGAACTTAATTATTAGTAGAAGGACATGAGTGCTGGGTTTTTCAGTTATTCAAATCAGAAACTGATTACTCCCAAATTTTCTGAGGAATTTACTCCAGTGCTAAGGACATTTGTACAATATACAAACTGAAAAAAACCCCTCACTGTCTTCCAAGATGTAATCTTCCCCTTTTACAAATGCCATCTCTATTTCTAATATGGTTGCATTGTTTCTTCTCAGCAGCAATGCCATGATAAATGTACTGAAATACAACTTTCTGATGGGGAGAAAAAAAGAAATTTTTTGGACACAGTTGTGGTTTTGTCAAATAAAAGTGTCACAGAGAAGCTGTGTGAGAAATGCTGATTAATTCTTTTAAACAGCTGAAATGACAGATTGAATCATTATAGTTGTCAAGTTATACTAAAAAAGTAAGATATTAATACTACTTCCTAATTTGTTCTAAGGACTAAGATAAGAAACAAAAGCTGAAGAACTTGATTTCACGGGGGCATTCTATTTGGAGGCAAACATGTAGTTATAAATCATAATTTTCCAAGCAACAGAGCTCAGAAAACTGTTCTCTTACAAAAAAAGAACATCAGTTTATGTAAGTGAAATTGCTGCTATCTCATTTTGAGGTTTCTTTCATGTCCAGGTGACATATATGTCTTAAGAAATGCATTTCCAATACACAGAAAAAAATAAACTTACTACATGTACATTCAAAGAATCATTATAATTGGTTGGAGTCAAAAGCTATGTAGTGAGAGCCTGAAGAGTTTGATCAGCTCCACTCACTCTCCTGACTTCACTTTGGTCTGCCTACATACAGACCCAAAATAACTGAGGATTGGTAGGAGCTGGTCTGAAGACATGTACATTTATTAGGGCAGATGAGGAAAACTGCATTAAATGAAACACTTCAAAAAATTTGTCAAGTTTCTACTTAAAGTGAATTTGATAATAGATTTCTACTATGGTCCCAACTCCTTTTGCAACCAATGTAGTTACTAAGGCTATTACTAGAATGAATGGATTATTACCAATACTAGAATTTTATAAGACATTGCTTAACTTCAAGCAGTCTCCTAAATGTCTTACTCATTCTCGATCAGGAGGATTTAGGAGTACACACTCAGAATCAGTTTCTTTGCTTTTTTAAGGTTTTTAAGGTTCCCTTCTACTTTGTTTTCAGTTCTACATGTGGTTCTAGAACAGCATATTTCATAAAGAATCAGCTTTACATGGCTCTTTTAGTTTTAATAGGAAGTTTTGCTCTAGCTCAGTTAATGATTCCTTGTGCTTAACATTTTGCTAGAAACACTCAACAAAATTCCTTAAGCATAAATGACATCACATGTAAGTTAGTATACCTAAATGCAAATTTAGTTTGTGTATGTAACAAGATGAACATCTATAGCCATAGTTTGTTGTAACAGTAACAGTAGTCTGATTTCTGTTTGGTTTTATTATAGCAACATTTAAAAGTCTAGGCACATCTATACATTTATGCAGTTTATTTAAATGTAGTTCAGCAACTGTAGGGAATGCTCTTAGTAAATGAAATCTAAAGCTCACATCTAAGCTTTGATTTGAATTTTATGATGAATTTTGACTCCTCAAAGACATGAATTTTTGCAAGTTTCCCATAGAAGGAAGAACTGACAGTACGTGAGAAGAGCCTTCCACTGTATTAACTACATGAATCTGATGTTAGGGTGACAAATCCCTGGTAGAAATATTTTCGAAGAGCCATTGGGAATATCCCAATTCAAGGAGAGATGTGTTTTTGATAGGTATAAGTAAAATATTGACTTCAATGAAAAGCAAAATATAAATCTATATCAATAGGTTGGTTTGCAACAGCACAGGTAGACTAACATCTTTTGAAGCATCAAGGTAAATTAATTGATGCATACACCTTTCTTAAGTGCTTTGGCTTTCATGCTTGGCATCTTCTTCCTATCGTTACAGTATAATAGCAATGAGAGACTGCTGCATATATCAGAATGATAAGTGGCCTCAGTATGTTCATTTAAATGCCCTGTTTCCTAAGTCTGTTACATAAAACCGTTTTTCCCCCTTTTTCTGAAGATCAAAAAGAAATTCATGTTGTATCACATCAAAAGAGACTGGTGAACTTGGAGTTTTCCCATAATTGCAAAGTATACAAGCTGTAATCTTATTAAATAATTCATATCCAAGACAGTGATAATCACAATGTGAAATGACCTAGTATCTATTATTCACAATCCTGATTGTATCTTAGTAAGTATTGTTTGCTTACTGAAAACTTACTTACTTATTTATTGAAGATAATCCTGAATGTAATCTGTGGGAGGTTTTCTCTGTAATACTGTATTTTTCCTATCTATCATTTCAGCTCTTGGAGGCTTTCTAGATTTTAGTCCATGTACTTTTGAATCATATGCACATTCATTATTACCATACAGGAAACAGTACTGGAAGTACCCCAGACCATTTTGGTATATTTCAGTGCTGGAGCAGCAAGTCAAGGCTATTTCTTGCCAAAAATCCACAAC
Organism: Myiozetetes cayanensis; assembly: GCF_022539395.1. Lineage (NCBI taxonomy): Eukaryota > Metazoa > Chordata > Aves > Passeriformes > Tyrannidae > Myiozetetes > Myiozetetes cayanensis. The sequence goes on along the minus strand of NW_026087964.1, from coordinate 39,059,183 downwards.
CCTTCAATGTTCGTCACAAAAATACAGTTAAATTGGCATTTTTCAGAAGGAGAGACAGGACATAGTGGCTTTTTTCCTCCATTTGTTACCTTCATTGCAGTGTTTAGACAGAAGACTTGTAGGCCAGACCCACTCAGTGTGTTCTTGAAGACGTCTTCTATCCTTAACAAGGATATGAAAATCCATTAACCTCTCTTCCTGAAGGAATTAGCTGATGAAAATTATGCTTCTTCAAGTGCAGGAATTTTTTCTTTCATTCAGAAGCTTTGTTGAGTGGAGAAAAAATATGACGCATGTAGGATCTTTTATTAGAAAGCTGCCCACGTGATGCATTTGTTGTGGCACTAAGAGGCAGCTGCCAGAGACTGGTTTTTCTTACTGAAAGAAGTTTTTGAAAATTATATGTATATGTGTAGCTTTTAAGTATACCAAACATGTACTTAGGATAGTGAAACATCCTCAAACTCTTACAGTAAGTCATAGGTTGCAAAATGTTATTCTAAAGGAACAAAAGAACAGAAATAGGTAAATGTAAATTTACCTAAATTAAAATAAGCTTGCCTATCCCTAAATTTTTGAGGACAGAGAGAGAAGGTGATTTTTTGTATTGCAGTATAAAATTGAAAAGATGATTGTCATGGGTACATTCATCTGGCAGTATAATATCGAGGCAAATCTTCCACAGCAAACTTGTTGGCATATTTATTACATCTATAGCAAATTCCAGAAACAATAATCATCCATGGTTCTCTTCACTGTGTAATGTTGACAAAAGCAAATGAGGCTGGTAACCAGAGTTTTTCCATTCCCTTTGTGAGCACATTTTTAAACAGACTGCAGTGACAGGAGGTGTTCCCCATTCTTCTCCTTCCCCTCTGAATTCACACTAGGGGCCCACCAACATCCTTTGTATTTAAATAACACAACTGAAGATTTCACTCCTGATTGAAACCCCAACATAATTTCCTTTGCCTTTTCAGCAGTCACTGCACTGACAGCATAAAAGAAAATCAGAAATTTGAAAGTCCATTTTGTTTCTTCATCCAGATCATTGCTGTTTATTCAGCATAGTCAATGTTCTGCTGTTCATGTGGATGGATAAACAGGAATGGCCCATGGCAATGTATGAGAGCTACAAATAGGATCAAGACATATTTTTATGATTGTTGGGCTCATATCATTTTCACGGTACAGATTTGAGAGGCTGTTTTATCTGCTTAGCACTGTGTGCTCTGGACATTGATTTTTACATTGAAGCATTCGGAAATGCAGTTTAACCAACCTTTGGGCATTTATCATTGACAACCACTTGTGTGAGAGGCAACTTATTGATCTGTTAATTGAACAATCATTGTCCCATTTTTATCACTTGTGTCCTGTTAGTACCACTTGTACTTTGCGACCCAAAAACCTTTTTTTAAGATCTCACAATCTGCAAAGACAACAAAAGTCTCACAAACAAAACAACAGTAAAAAAAGCTGTAGAAATACATGAATACTTTTCAACAGAAGCTTTATACATTACATAAACTGACCTAGAAACACTGCAAAAGCCATTGCTTTAAGTATGAAATCCCTGCTGTAAAAGAATCATCAAAAGGACATAAATGATGATGAGACTTGCCTTCCTGGCCTTTTCTATAGAGGTGAGTTTCACTTCAGGACCAGTGCAATGATGGTCTATAGACTTTGACACCAACACTTAAAAATGATAGCCAGGTCTGGCTTAATGCTGATATTGCTAACCTATATGTCCCTTAAAGTTCTGAAAGGTTTTTGTATCTGGATTGTTTGTTTGGATTATGGAAGAATAATCAGTATTTTCATTTTACTCCACTTCTTTTCTCTTGCTCTACCTGCCTCTCCAGTGAACTATTTAATACAATTTTCCCTTTGAAAAGGGAGGGCAAGATAGTGTCTGCTTGTGATCACTTATTTGCAAACTGGGAAGATCACAATCAGCCTCTGACACCTCTCTCCATCCCTATCTGAGGAATGAGCAACTGGTTTTGACTGTTAACTGAAGCTGATGGAAAGCTTTATGGTTCCTTAAATGCTCTCAAAATCTTCTGAACTGAAAATGCCAACGTAATGCATAATTCATGCCAGTGAACTTCCAGGTTCCCTGATTTCTACACTGTAATTCAGTTCTCTCAGAACTAGAGATTTTAAACACTTTCTTATGCTACTCCCCTCTTCTCACCATTTTCTTCTGCTTAAAATACCAAAATGTGAAGAGACAGTTGATACTAGAAGGAGGAGTCATACTGGATTCAAAGCAGACAAATGTAAAAGAAATGTCTGCATATATGCACATTTGATCCAGGTTATTGGTAAGGATGAAAATCAGCTTAGTTCCATACATTTATATCAGGATTTACAGGTAGGTTAAACAAGGAAATGTACCACTCTCCCTATCTCTACTCTGTCATTACAGGTACATCAAGGATTTGCGCTAAGCAAAGAATGTTAGAATTTTTAATCACTAAAGTCATAGATGGTACCAGAAAGTATAGTCTTACTGACTGTATCACAGAATAGACAGATGTGATCTGTCTATTAGTTTTGGAGAAGGGAGTTTTACTAAAGAAACAGAGAGTAGAAGTGAGGCAGTATGGACAACAGAACTTTCCCTCTGTACTCCATTTCTATTTGAAGCTAATTCAAGAAAATCCCACACCAATCTGGGGGAATTAATCATTGATATCAAGCTGAACATCCAGAAGGACAAAATTGCTGTATGCCATTCTGAACACATGCAGTCCAAGACAGGGAGACATAACACAAGGGTACTACTTAGTGAACAAAACTTACTAAATGCATCAGAGTTAGTATGAAACATGGAGGGTTTTTTTCAGTTTTACAGTTTATGGTTTTGTGCTTTTGTCCCTGGTCATCAGTGACAACTGCGGGAATACATCCCTCTCTGAATCTGTCTTTGGAGAGGCATCTCTTTTTCATAAGTGTTACACCTGAAAGCTGGGGTCCCCAGACTGTTCCTCAGTGAAGGCTTTAAGATAGGCAAAATAAATATACATTCCTCTACAGGCCTAATAAGAAATAAGTCAGGATTTTGAGAAACATATTCATTAGACTATCTAAGAATCACATTGATTTCAATGAGATGGGATTAGGCTCTAGATAGATATGGTTTGGGGAAAAATTCTATATAAGCAGACATGGTTATTTGCATTATTTGAAGTACAATAACAGAAACCCACCAAATTCAGAAAATCTGTTTATTAAAATTGAACAAATGGAGCCCAGGAAAAGACAAATAGGCTAACTCATTAAATACACTAACAAAGAAAGAGTGACACTAGTCTTATATAGTATCAGTATATACAATTGTTTTCAAAAAATTTGAATGAAGGCATTTTATATTCAGAACTAAAACCTTAGACAATCCTGTTTATCTTCTAAAATACAACTGAGATGAATGTTTGAACTGCAACATGAGACTATTTACATTGTAAGTATTCAACTGCCCCCATGTCAATATAGAGAGAATTAAATCTACAGATTTCCACTAGCACTGAAATGCTTTTCTTTATGACATTGGAAATGAGAACTGCAAATTATTCTTCATCAAACTCAGTTTACAGTCTGTGAACAAATTCTACAAGCAACTCAGATAACTGAGGTCTAACTGAAAATGAAGTCACTAAAAAATCTTCAGTTCTTTTTATTGCACAGGGAAGTGGGAAACTCAAGCTCCACAGAAGACTGCAAAAATGAGTCACTCCAGCTGGAGTATATTACATTCCTAATTAAAGAGCACATACAGTACTGCATGATTTTAGTGCTCTTAAACAATCTCACTGGCCATAAACATTATGCTAATGTCTCTTGTGGGGAAAACCACTTCTGACAGTGACAGTATGTGTTTGGGTGGATAGCAACAACACCACTCTGAGAAGTTTCTTTTCCTACAGATAATTCCATTTCTTTGGTTTCCAGAGAAATCCAAAGCATCTGCTGAGATACTCCTAGATATGAATGAAGAAGTGAAATAATATTGTGCAGAATAAGGTCATTCGCCTATGTGAACTTGAAAGTAACGACTCTGAACTGCACGCTTCCTTTGATTTAAATGCTTAATAGCAGAACTAGGTGATGTTTAGAGAATCCAAAGAAGAATAGTATATTTTCTATCAACTGAGATTACGTATGCACACACATACACAGACACCCTGAAGCATGTGTGGAACACTTCAGCTATTGCTTTTATTTTCTCTTTTATTTTTTCAAGGCCAGTCACTGAACTGAAGTTGCTGAGTTTTTTAGCATCCATCTAATTTTCCAACCCCCATGCGTATTTTTGAGCAATATGAAAGAATTGAAGCTATCACTCCTGATGGCTAGTAAAACACCCATTCTTACAAAACCCAAAACAAATGTGTTTTTTTTTTAGATACGTATAAAGCAAGTACTCATTTAAAGTTTTCAGCTTACTCTTGTCAGTCCTGGTATGTTATCCTGTTGTTAATGTTTGATTTTGTTGTTGTTGTTCTTAGTACCCTTTGATTGACTGTAGAATAGCCCATTGATTCTTATTTGTAGAAAAGCACTTCTTACTGAAAAAACTTCACTTTCCCAGTGCTTCTCAGGTTCTTTCTAACTCTGAACAGACTCATTAATTTGGAATGTGAATAATTTGCAATACGTAGGATGTATCTGTTCTTGAACAGTACAAAAAGCAGAAAATTCAGGAAATATACTTGCTGAACCTGAGTGCATCAAATAACAGACCATAATTGTGGTTTTGAACTGATAGAAGTTACTGACTGAAGCAAATGAATACCAGATTCAAATAGGACCCCTAATTAAAGATACCTGCAGTGCTGTGTCGGTGTCATGTCAGTCAAATAGATTCCTGTGTAATCAGGCGGAAAATTTTGCCAAGCACCTATGTTAACAAAGAGAGGCACTATATTGTTAAACAAGTTCCATAACTCCATGACAATCCCATATATTAATTTTTTTGCTGAATTGGGAAAAAAAGCAACAACACAGAATTCGAAAAAAAAAAATTACTTAAAAGGGAATAAGAATGCAGGTGTTTCCCCAGCCAGAATCAATTGTTAAATACAGACCTGAGCTCTCCCTTGGACAACAAGACATGTCCTTCCTTTATGTTCCCTCCAACTGCAGCCTGGACATAAAAATATTTCCCTAATAAGTGAGGTATACACTTGAGTCTTATCACAAAGCAATCAATCCAACTACTAGTACTACTTTGGGGGCAAAGATCTTAGCTCTTTGGTTGTGATACAAGAGGAGTTACCATCATCATGAGAGGTTCAGCCAAACAGACTTCCCCTATGTGAGCAGGAGTCGATAATTTTCCTTCTTTATTTGAAGTAAGATTATGAAAATTTGGGGCACAGATCACCTAAGCTTGGTTATGCTCCATCCTTCCAGGTGAAAATGTTCCAAATGACATAAATATATCTGAATTACAGCAGGAATTTGTATGACATACACCCAATAATTAATAGTATGCCAATAACCAAGTTCAGTTATAACGTCAGTCTTTTCCCCCTTTTTCCCAATGAAAAATTAATTTATGCAAACTAGAATAATTGCAGGAAATGAAAACAAAAAATATCTGTCCTTCCATAGTCCACTGACTAGAATATGATCCTAGAAGGCCATGAAAAGCACCAGGACACATAAAAATCTCTCTTTAAAATTATTTCCACAGTGATATATACTACTTTGAGTTTTATCTTCTTACTAGAGACTATATTTCAGAAAAAATTTGTCATTCACTTAATTTCTTTTAAATGTACAATGATATGCATCAGCAGTAACAGTAAAATTGATTTACTTGTTCAACCAAATTCAGCACTTGGAGAGTGATGAATATCCTCTTTTTGCCTGGTTTCAGTTACAGTTTTCACCTTTTGCCAAATGATAAAATGTATCTGATTTCAAGCCAAATTTTGTGAGTAAAATGAATTTAGACTTACCTGTCATGCTATCACTTCTCCAGTAAAAAAACTCTTTCATGTTGTGTCTTGCAGGAGAATTGATTTCTTATGAAGTGTTCTGCTGTACACAGGGCCTTAAAACCACCATTTAATATCAAGAATTTCTATAAACACAATTCAACATGTAATTCAAAATGTAAGCATACTAACAAAAACAATTGCCCTTGTCCTTACGGAGGACTTCAGCTTGCCAAAAATCAACTGGGAGCACCACACAACTAGTACAATCCAGGACAGAGGATTCCTAAAATCCTGGATAACAACTTTATGGAACAGGCCCTAAGGAAGCTGACTGGGAAAAATGCCCTCCTTGATCAATAGAGTGGCTCTCGTAAGTGAAGTGGAGATTGGTGGCTTCTTGGCCACAGTGACCATGAGGTGATGGAGTTTAGGATCTCTGTTGACGGGCAGAAAAGTGCCAGTGAAACCTCAGGTCTGGACATGAGGAGAGCAGACTTCAGGCTGCAGAGGTAATTAATAATTAAAGTCCCTTGGAAAAATGTTTTTACAAGTGCTGGGGTCCATCAGTGCTGGTCACTTTTCAAACCACCTCCTGCGGGCACAGGAGTAGGCAATTCCCAAATGCCAAAAGTCAAGTAGGAAAGACGGAAAGCTGTCTTGTCTCAGCAGGGATCTTCTCTTGGAAATAAGGCAAAAAAGGAAGGTGTGTGCTGAGTTGAAGCAAGGTCAAGTGACATGGGAAGAATACAGAGAATCTGCTTGCCAGTGCAGGGAGAAAATTCATGTAGCCAAAGCTCAGCTGGAGTTGAAGCTCAACAGAAATATGGCAGACAATAAAAAGAGGTTTTTCAAATATAATAAGGGTTATGGACAGTATAGAAATATCCTTGTCCCATTACAGGATGGGATGGTCACTACACAATCAGGGCCAGAGACAAGGCAGAGGTATTTAACACTTTCTTTGCCTTTTTCTTCAATAGGGATGAAGGACCAAGGAGGACTCAGTGCCCTGAACTGGAGGACCACGACTGCAAGAATGATCAGCTCCCAACTGACCCTGAAATTCTGCAGGATCTGCTGCTCCAGCTGGATCCCTACAAATATATGGGGCCTGTTGGGGTTCATTCCAGAATCCTCAAAGAGCTGGCTGATGTTATCCCAAAGCATCTCTTGATTATTTTTGAGAAGTTTTGGGAATCTGAAGAGGTCCCAGCTGACTGGCAGCTAGAGAACATTGTCCTGATTTTCAAGAAGGGCAAGGAGGAACCTGGAGACTACAATCCTGCCAGTCTCACTTCAGTGCCTGATAAGTTATGGAGAAGATTATTCTGGGAGTTATTGAAAAACAACTAAAGACAACACTGTCATCAGTCACAGACGGCACGGCTTCATGAGAGAACTGCTTATCAAACCTGACTTCCTTTTATGACAGAGTATACCCACCTACTTGATCAAGGGAAAACAGCTGATGTAATCTTTTTGGGTTTCAGTAAAGCTTTCAATTCTGTCTCTCACAGGATCCTTCTGGACAAACTGTCCAGCACAGCTGGATAAACACATCATGTTGTGAGTGGGCACTTGGCTCATGAGTCAGCACAGAGGGTAATAGCAAATGAGGGAACATCACACTGGTGACCTGTCATTAGTGGGGTTCCACAGGGCTCCATCTTGGGCCCTGCGCTCTTCAACATCTTCATAAATGACTGGGATGCAGGAATGGAAGGTATACTAAGCAAATCTGCAGATGGCAGAAAACTAGGAGGAACTGTTACTTTCCTCAGGGGCAGAGAGGTCCTGCAGAGAGACCTTGACAAATTAGAGGACTGGCCAATCACCAACCATACAAACTTCAACAAGAGAAAGTTGTGGATTCTACATCTGCATGGGACAACCCCAGATACATGTACAGACTGGGGAATGAGGTGCTGAGAAAAGGAAGCTGGGGATCCTGGTCAATGGCAAGTTAAATATGAGTCAGCAGTGCCCTGGTATCCAGGAGGGCCAACCATGTCCTAGGGGGCATCAGGCAAAGCATCACCAACGAGGTCGAGGGAGGAGATTGTCCCACTCTGCTCTGCACTGGTGTGGCCTCACCTTGAATATTGTGTGCAGTTTTAGTTGCCATAATATTCGTCTATTAGAGAGCATCCAAAGGAGGGAAACAAAGATGGTGAAGGGCTTTGAGGAGAAGCCATGTGAAGAGCAGCTGATGTCACTTGATGTGTTCAGCCTGGAGAAGAGGAGACTGAAGCAAGACCTCATTGCAGTTACAACTTCCTTGTGCTGGGAAGAGGAGGAACAGACACTGATCTTTTCTCTGTGGTGAGCAGGGACAGGACCTGAGGAAATGGCCTGAAATTGTGTCAGGGGAGGTTTAGGTTGGATATTAAGAAACTGTTTTTCACCCAGAGGGTGGTTGGGCACTGGGACAGGCTCCCCAGGTAAGCAATAACAGCACGAAGCCTGGCAAAGTTCAAGAAGTGTTTGGATAATACTCTCAGGCACACAGTGTGACCTTGGGGATGGTCCCGTGCAGGGCTAAGGGTTGTACTGGATGATCTTTGTGGGTCCCTTCCAACTCAGCTTATTCTGTGATTCTGTGAAAACACATGAATATATTTTGTTCTACAAGTTTATTCTTAAGTTTGAAAAGTCTAGGGCTCAGAAGTAGGGTACCACATGTAACCCTAATTAGCCATTTAAGCAATGCAAAAGTAATTTCCTGCAAGATCATGACTATATTTACCCATTAGACAGCTTAATCAGGGCAGAAAGTAGACCTGCTCTAAGGATGAATCAAAGATGTGTGATGAAGGAGCCTTGTTACAAGACTTAATTGCAGATTTTGGAAAGAAGAAAGTCATAAAACATGAATACAAAAGATAGTCTCATACTGTCTCATACTACGGCAAACTTACTCTGGGGAACTGGATCCCTTTGTTTTCTTTTGAGTATCTAGAGTCCTCCATACAGATCAGTTCCCAGAAGTTTTGATCAGGTTAGCAGATGTAGAGTTAGCGGATTTGTCTTCCAGACAACATCGAGTCATCTTTTGCATTTCACATACATATAGATCCAGTTTCTATTCCTTAGGGCCTGCCTCTGTGTCATGGAGTTAATGTAATCCTTGTTTTCATACACAAGGATCCCACAATAAATTAACTGCAGTACTGCAGTAATGTAGAATAGCACCTGAATAAATTTCCAGTTCTTTCTTTCACGGAGTGTTTGAGTAATGTGCAGTCAACAAGGTATGACACCACACACTGTACAACATGCACAAAGTATCGAATTAAGGTTTTTAGGGCAACATTTATTATGACATTTCCTATATTGTGAATTCTGGTCTCTGCAACCCTAATGTTCTTTTAATATTGTTTTTCAAGATAATGTTTTTATAAAAATGCAATCTAAGTACCTATCCATATAATAACATTTTGTTATTTTGCCAATGTCAAAGTCAAAAGAAATACTGGGATTCCTGAAGCAAGTAGCTAGTGATTTTTTGAGTGGAATATATATATAGCTCTTAAACTAAAGAAGAAACTTTACACTCATAAAAAATTTCATTAAGTCTTCATGGAAACATGAATACAGATTGTGGAAAAGAAAAAGAATATCACTAATATCACCCTCAGATTTTAGAAATATGATTATGTGTTCTATTGCCTATAGGTTTTATAACTTATTCATTCATCCCATGATGTTCTCTTTATCTGCATCAGGCTCATATATGAATACATATATTTTTTCCATGACTATCATAATGCATTAATTGATTTCAATCAGAACAAAGTTTAAAATATTTACATACAACTCTAGTAGAAAATTTTACTTGTAGTCCTCTCTCAATAGAGCTATGCCAGGGGATATTGTGTTTATGATAAAAAATGAAGGGATGAAACAGATTGTGCATTTCTTGCAGAAGCATTAACATAAAGGAAAGGTAATAACTTTCAAGTATTCTGGCTGGTTCATCAACAGCTGCACTTAATTTGCCCTTCCGCTAATTTGCAGTGCTTAAAAACCTACCAAATGACACTTCTAATCGACAGCATACCCTGTGATTATAAAATGATTAAACTGTATGATCTCTCACTGCCTCGTAAATACTTTCATCACCTTTTCCAACAGAAATTAGTCAGAATTCTTTCTTATGCATGTATATTGTGTGGTTTTATTGAGTTAAATTTCAACTTCTAAACTTTCAACTGCAATTGTCAATTTATTATCATTATCTAAGCAGTACAGCAGTTATTTCTGTTAATGTTTCTATATTTACTAAAGCAGATAGTGTGAATGAGGTTGGCCTAAAAAGAGCAAATAGAGGTGCCTATTTTATTAGCAAATGCTTTTTGAAATTCTGTACCAGGGCAATAGTACTCCTAGATTTTCCATTGCTTGTTCACTGAACTTGAGGCAAGCTATTACAAGTGAAAGCAACCAGAGGCATCTCTCTTAAAACCAGCTGAGACAGAGTCATTTCAGACAGTTATTTGAATGCCAGACTCATTTGGATAGCTTTCACCTTATTCAGAGAAGATTAAGTCTAGCCCCTTGGTGACCTTTTCTGACAAGTATCATAGAACAGTTGAGTTTGGAGCAGACCTCTGGAGATCATCTAGTTCAACCTGCCTGCTCAGACCAGGGTCAGCTGGAGTCCACTCAGACTTTTAATGTCTCCAAGGAGGGAGATTCCTTGTGCCAGTGCTCATAGTAAAAAAAGTTTTATTATGTTTAAGTGGAATTTCAAGTGGATCTCAATGGAGTGTGATGGGTCTCAATACTTTTGAGAACAAAAAATGCCTCAGGCCACGTGTCTGTTGCTTAACTCAGGAAAGCCTGTAGCTATGTCGTTTGCTTTAGACTTACTGGGTTTTTATTAATGGAAATTTAACAGAAGATGAACTTTTCAAAAATCTCAATAGATGTCCACTCCTATCTTTAGGTATATAGCACATTCAAAGGAATTCAGCTTTTATCAGTCTTTAAAACAGGATGATCTCCCTTTATGTGGTGCAGTGTAACATTCACACTCATGTTAATTTGTTGCAGATTGATTTAGTATGTAGCTGAATGATATAAGTATACATCTCCTGTATCCTTAATTCATGGAATTCAAGCATTTAAATCAAGAAGACATATTCCAGAAGAAAGTTTCATTCTTGAATATGGTTTTTGGAATATCACTTTTGTAATGCAAATATGAGAATAAGCAGACTGAAGGTCAGGTTCTGAATGTAATTTTGGTCACTAAAAATAAATCATGAAGAATATTAATTTGAAGCAAAGGATGCTGATTTCTGATTTAATTTTAAAATTCCGTAAGGGTCATATTCTGTAATATTTGTCTTTCATTTCAAAGAAAATGAACAAAAAATATCACTTTGCAAAAATAATTTTGAAAACAGGTGGGTTTTTTCCTTTCTTCTCTGCTGCTCTTTCTGCAATTGTTTTACTTTGTATATGTGTGCTTTTCCATTATACGGAAGGTATTCCAGTTTACAAAACATAATCCAGCCAGGAAACAAACTTATTTACTCACAACCAATGACAACTTGTAAAACATTTCAAATAACTAAAGGTTTTAGTGAACTTTCAGGAAGAACATGGGTAAAGGGTTTTGTAATTACTGTCAAATTCTAAGCAACTGTAATCTATACTACAAAACCTTCTACAGAAGGGAAGACAGAATACGCAGACAATTCACAGTAACTCCAACTGAATTTTAGATTTGGGTGTGCCCTATCTGCCTTCCTTTCTACACAAGTGCTATCAAAATAGAGGTCACAAGTATTTGCATTGTAAAGGAGTGCCTGAACCATTTTTAGAGTGGCAAAATACAGAACAACTGGAACAAGGCTTTCTATATCCCAGCCTTTCTACCTCTGTCTTCCCTTGTTACCCCTCAAGGGTCCATCTAGACAGAGGTGATTGATTACTGTATGCTGCTTGTTTGGTTATTCACTGGGCATAAAAAAATTAATTCCCTCTGCCCTCCACCATAAGTCTTCTGAAATTGTAAAAGAAAATATTTCACTTTATGTGCTAATACTCGTGGGATTTTTTTTCTAGTTAAAAAATGTCATTTTAGAGCTGTTTTTTGCAATAACTCGGTCAAAAATGTCACAATAAGACTGTACAAGATACTACAGTTATTGTGGAAAGACTGATTTTCTTACTTGAAACTTATCAGCAGAAATACTTCAATCAGTTTAGCAGATCTGTACTCTTACAGTCTCTCTTAAATGTCAGTGTAAGTTTCCTGAAGAACGAATCATAGTGTCACAGAATGAAGAGTTTTAAAGTGAGTCTGTGGAGAGAGAAGTACTGGTGAAACTTGAAGGAGAAGTCCAGTGCATCAAAGATTGCCTGCAGACTGAAAAGTAAAAATGCCAGGCAGATCCTTTGAATTGGGTATAAAATACAAATATCACCACATTTTACTCCTTTTTTCCATTGAAACCACAACTGAGTGCAAAGCATAGACAAGAGATGTTATAAATGCCATGGAGTTCCCAGGATCAGTTCATATTATCCCCCGCATGAATCTGAGAGGCAATGGCTAAGCAGTGGTCTATTTTCCCTAGATTGCTCTGCAAACCACACTGGATATAGAAAACTGTAGCCTGTTTTCAGATGCAAAGTCACCTCTTTCTTGTTTGAATACATTAGCACAAGAGATTTTCCTCCCTGGGCCTCCACACTAGCAGAGTTTGTTCAATGTGACTTTAATTTACACACTGACTGTACACTTCAATTTACACACTGAGAGCCTTGATTGTGGTCATGAAGTAATGAAAAATGTAAAACTCTCCTTAAGCAGAAGATCTGGAAAGCAACATTGTGTTTCCTTGGAAAGAAATGGTGGGCATAAACGGGGGAGGGGGGGACAGAAGTGGAATGAGTAGACTGGACAGATTGGTTCAAATCTTGGATTTTCTACATTTTGTACCATTTCACTATAGAAAGCTTTGTGTTACTTACACAGAACAAGGCCTAGCCTCTAGAAAGAGAACTGAAATTGTAAGTGAAAGTTGAATTTCAAATATGAAAATCATAATGGTAAACCGAAAGCTCTGATCTTAGGATAGCATGGAAGAAGTGCTCTACCCTTAGCAGGTCTCTGCTTTTTCAGGATTCTCTAGTACTTGTTCAAACAGGGAAAATAGAAATAAATCTAAAATATCTGTTCTGGTGTTTTAATTCTTTTGGATATCCCAGGGGACATCTTATGCCAGCTTTATGACAGTCATTTGGCACAGCAGTAAACTCTCATTGGTTTCTGAATAAAACATGTGCCTATTCTGTAGTTCTCAAACAGTTCACATTATGTCAAGTACTTCACATTTAATGGAGAATGTTAACTACACTCTGCCTGCTTGCCAGGGCTTCAGCTAGTTAAGATTTTAATTAAATTTTTAGAATCTATTTATTTATTTATATTCCAACTGAAGTGACCCTGTATAAATTCCCTTTTCTGAAAACAACATTGTTATGGGCCTGTAGGCGGCTGAGGAAAATAGGGTGAGTGCCTTGTAATAACACAACACAGGAAAAACCAGCACTCAGGGCTGAATGGAGAGAAGAGTCAGACAGATGGGAAGGAGAAGTGGGGACAGGAACAAAAACATCTCGATTTTCTTTTTAATACTGTACCCATAGATACTAGGTCTGTAGCCAAATATTCAAGTTTCACAATATCTATCCTAATTATAAAATAACAAGAAGAAGATTTTTTTTCATTGTACATTATTCTAAATGCAAAGCAAAATGTCTCTCAAGGTCTCTTGACCTTTAGCAATACCTCAGACATTCAGTTCTTTCATAACAAGAGTTACTGGGCATCATTAATGGAATTATGGAAGCCCACAGCATGATCTGACATGAATGCAAATGACTGAGTCAACGCACAGAAGAGACAAGATTTAGGATGTTTAATTCATTCCTATAGACTCCTTATGTTTTTAAAGCCTTTGCACAGTGTACTCCACACAAAGGTGTATGACACTGGATGTGGTTTGTGTTAATTTTTTTGATTTCTTTGAAGGAGGAATTGCAGGTGGAGAGGAAGAGAGCAAAAGGTCCTTTCTTGGACAAAGAGAAGGGGCACTTGACTAATGCTGGCAGCAGTAGAATACAGAGGACAGAAGTTGTGAAGGCTGCTTGGAGTAAAGGCAGTGAAAGTGGGGGTCATGTAAACTGATGTCATCCAGCAAACAGGCATCTCAGGTAAAGGAAACATCTGAACCATTAGACTTTCTCAGTGACTCACAGCAATGCAATGCAAATTCATTAAATAATCAAATGGCAGCAAAAGGATGAAGTGCTAATTAAGGACATGACATTCAAAAGTTAGTTCTGAATTAAGTTTTGTTTGTATATTTTCTTCTTAAAAAATAGACACATATATATAGTCATGTGAGCTGAGTGCAATGGTTATGGAATTGTCTTTGGAGAGGATCTGATTTCTCCATTCTGCAGGCTGGAAGGTCATTGCCTAGATTGCTGTCATTTTCTGAAGTTTATTTTGTCCCTAGACATGCACAATCATGCTCAGACTTTTTCACACTGTACTCAAATCCTCTTCCATAGCAATGTGGTTGGACTCTGGTGGAGTCAGTTTCTTCTCCACTTCTGTGTTTATATTGTGCAGCATCGCTATGATCTGAGAGTATCTGAAAACTTGGACAGGGCCTCATTCCCCTCATTACTTACTCTACACATAAGTTATAAATCCCTCTCAGACATACAGAAGACTTAGACAAAGATAGTGGAAAAGAGTTAATGCAAGTAAATAAGTGTTCTAGTATTCAGTGAATCATTAAATTAGTCACATTGTACAGAGTGAATTAGATTATTTATGCTGCTATGTATTAAGAGTAACCTTAGTAAGAATAAAGCCTATTTTAATACTGATCCTAAATAAAGTATAAAAACATTTTTCCTCAGCTCATGTATCACTGCTAGTTCAGGATGGAACACAAGATTTTCTTGTTATGGATTATTTTGAGGTTGAATATTTTCTCTCTATTTCAACAAGTAAAAGGAGGCTTTTACTTGCATGTGATTTTAATTCTCATCTGATATTTCCTGCAAAAGAAAACATCAATACAGAATACAAAACACCCATATAGACAAAAAAAATGAGGTTACCCAGAACAGGACGCATCCTGGACTTTGAAGTATCAGTCTGAAAGGAGAAAGATGGGGTTTCAGTCTGTTGCCCTGAATGAAGCAGGTCCCCAGACTTAAGCCTCAGGCCTAAGTATGATAGAAAGAATTAGGAATTGTTTATTCTCTGGGAAGTCTCCTCCCGGTCCATTCTTACCTTTTCTTACAGAAGTTCCATCCTTTATCTGCGACATAGTCCTAAGGGGAAGATTTTCAGTTGTTGTTTTTATCACTTGTTTAGGTTAAATTGAAGCAAAAATTAAACCCAAGCAAAAGCCTCATTTTGTTCCTTTTCCATTACTACTGACAACAAGCCTGCACAATCAAGTCCCCATAGAGCTACAGATAAAGATCAAAATAGATTGCTTCCTGCTTGAAGTAAGTGGAACCAGGCAAAGAGTTGTAACTCAGTCATAATTCCCTTCTTGACCAACTCTCTGGGTATTAGAGCAGCGTCTAACCCACTTTCAGGACATATAAATTCACCACATCACTGTTAATAATTGCTATGGGCCTTTGTGATTTCTTCTGTCATTTTATAAATATGAACAAACCCACCGTGCTCTGATCACTGAATCAGCATTTATAACTTTGATGATATTTCCAGTATAATATGTATCGTAGCCTCTTGGTACTGCTTCAATCCTACACCGTGGAGCCATATTTCTCTTTCCTTGCTGTGCATGTATAAAATACTGGAGAGGGAGTTGGCTTTCAGTATGAACAAAGGTTATTTGGACACTGAAAGGCACTTTCTGAAAGAAGTTTATTTGAAACATTCTTTAAAAGGAGGAGTGGTACCAATAAAATGAGGGTTGTTAGTAAAGCTCAAGAGATGTAAACCTAAAGCTATGCCCTTGAATGTTTCCAGTTTCACAAAAAAATCACCTCCAGGATGTTTTAGAAAGTAACACTAGTCTAAATTTTGTGGTTTTCTTCAATAAGTATTCAGATTGAAGACTGCTCCAAAATAGATGTTTCCTAATAGAATGGTGTCAGTAAATTACTAGAGGGCCCACTGGCTACTACTTCTTTTGTCAGTGATACTCTTTTTCACAGTAATTAAAAAAATTTTTAAAAAATTATATTAATACATTTATGTCTAATTTTGTAAGAGACTCCTGGAAAATGAGAAAGGAAGGAGAAGGGACTGGTGCTGTTCAAATGCCATGATCCAAATTGATATATCCCATTACAATGTAATACACCATAATATATGTGAATAATTAACAATTCAACTGTTTTTATAGAATGAATGTCTCAAAAAACAGTCCCTCACAAATGACTTACAGGTCGTTGTTAAATTAGCTACCTCAATGTTAACTCTTCCTACAAAGTCTTGCTAAATAAGAAAGGAAATTCTTTACTGTGTTATGAAAAGAGGTGTCAAATAAAAGCTGTGCCTCTGTACACAACACTAGCAAAAGTCAGAAAAGCTAGAATGAATTTCTGGAATGGCCCCAGGAAAACAAGTAACCATTGAGAAAATGCAGAAGAGAAGCCTGTAATTATTAAGTGAATATAAAACAAACCTATGATGTCAGGCTGATCAGGTTTAACTATTCTGTTTGTTTAAGAGGCTGAAATGTGACTCAATCACAGTACACAGTTCTTTGCACATGAAGAAAACATTATAAGAAAGACTTAACAAAACTCAATGGCTACAGAAAATAACAGAGAAATCCAGCCTGGAAATAAAGCTGAAGTATATATAAGCATGTATTAGAACAGTCTACTCTGGGGTGTCATAAACTCAGTTGTATGGCACCTTCCAGACAAGATGGCATACCTAACTAAAAGACATGCATACAAAAAACTTGTACAGTGCTCCCCAAATCTGAAATACGTTACTGCATGAGTATCTGTACTTACCATTTAAGGTATGTTTATATGTTTATATTTCAGAAACTGTTTCAACTTATCAATTCCTCTAAGAGAGAAGGATTCATCAAAGCATAAATATCAGTTGGTTAACAGAAGAACATTAATTTTTCCCCATTTTGAGATTTCTCTTTAAACTATCTAAAAATAAGAACCCTCAGCAGTACAGTATACTTTCACTACCTAGACAGATAGAACACATAAACTGTATGAAAAAGTATTACTGATATTGCAGAAAAGGAAGAATTCTTTTATAAAATTGCCTAGAGGGTTGGTCATGTTGTTATCATTCTTCTGCTCTTCAGTGAACAAACTGCTCTAACTCCCAGAATTAGCATCTTTGGAAGACAGTTGCTCCTCAGGTAATGATCAAAACTGCCTGACAACAATGATTACCATTTAATCTCCAGCCACATATTGTTTCAGATCCCTCGCACTGTTGTCTAAAGGAAAATTCTGTGTGCATTATGCAGTCCAGCAATTCACTATTTTCCCAGCACTGAGGTTTCTGCAGCTGCAAGACTTTAGTTTTTCCTCAGTCCTGGACCCTCACCTGTTATACTTCTGTCATTTTGCAGTCAATAAGCAAAACTCTTTTCTTTTTCTTTCCCCTAATTTTTTGAAGTAATTTCTCAGAACATTAACAGACAGAGAAACAGTCTGAATGGAGATAGATGGAGATGTATAGGCTTAGACTCTGCCTCCAGACAAAAGGACCTGGTGTTTGGGAGCAGGTAGAGTAAGAGGAATGTCTTCTATCATTAAAGCTGCTTCAGTACTGAGGTGAGTGTCTAACCTGCAGAGTTATTTTAGTTTAGGCAGATAATCAGGGAATACCTATTTTCACTACAGAGTTTTTGGCAGATTACCTTATTATTTGCAGTCTAATATCAGATTTAGATTTTCTTTTTAAACGAGAACCGATGGAAAGTGCTTGGGCAAATATGGAGAGAGGTGTCAGATGAACAACTGTTTCAAACTGTTTCAAACTACCAGGGATACATAAATTATAGAGCAAGGTGTCACTGAGGACCTGAATAGTAACATCTCAAGTTGTATTATTGATTCTGCACTTTCCCAAATTGGCAAAAGGACTAAAACAAGTAGCACCTGCCACAGCCAGGTTTGTCTGCACACACAGTTTCACTAGCTAGGTTCCTGATGGTATCTTTAAATGAATGCAGGTTATGTCTGATGATATTCAAGCATTTTTGCCTGCAAGAATGTGTAATGGTTCTGAAGTCAGATTTGACAATAGTTGTGACATGCTATGCAAATAATGTCAGGTCTACTTCTATTGACTGCAGAGGAAGACTTATCTTGAAAGAGTTTATACTAACCTTCCTACTGAACAAAAACTAAACATGCAATAAATAAATGTTCCTGTGAAAGGCAAATAACTGACTGAAAAGAAGTTTTAAGTAACATCTGTCAATAACAAAAGGCCACCTGAAAAGAAACAGATAAAGCTTTAGATATAACCAGGGTTAAAAGAATACCATAAGGTAGCAAAACAGACCTGTGTTGAGGAATGAGTAATTACTGATAATGACTCAGATGCTAATGATAGAAACTGTGTCTTTAAGGCATAGGTGCACATCTAGGCCAAAATAACTTTCATCTTCTGCTTATCACATCAAACTAGCAGTAAAAGATGTTCCTTAGTGATCCTTTAGCAGAAAGTATAAAACAATAATCTGAGGGAGAAGAGCAATTTTGAATTCAAATAAAACCTCTCACAAGGACTATAGCAGTTGTTCTGAAAAACATGTGGATTGGATCAGGCTGTAAAGTTTTCTTTTGTTGTTTTAAATCAATGCCTTTAAGAACATTCTGAATATTGCACAAATAAGTTCGTGTTACTTTGTCGAGGATAATTTTATGTTCTATATGTGGGTAGGGTCTTATACATCCCTATATCTCAAAACCTGACTTTGTACTATATGAGAGTGAAAGTGCAATTGAAGAAATTATGCAAGCAGACAGATATTTGTAATGATACAAATAACTGGTTTTGTTTGCTCTTATTTATACAGAGATCAAGCCTATAGAAGCTTAAAAGCATCTCTGCTCATGAGGCATGGCAAAAGTATTCAAGCTGATTGTGTTTGGGAACAATGTCTAGTGGGAAACACCATAAGTATTTGCAGGTAGCCCATGATAAACACGATTCACTGCTAAATATAAACATAACCTGAATTAAATATTTTATTTGTTTTGTTTTCAAGTACTGTCATCTTTACCTCATTTTTGCTTGCCATCAGGAAAGAATCAGTGTTTGCCCATCCTTTTCTATCATAGCTACTGACATAGGAAAGTATTCAAGAGACAAATTCTGAAACTGGGAAAATATGAAACAGAACTTCAGCAGAGTTTTCTTACATAGATCTTGTCATATACTCGGCCAACTTACTGTATAATGGTAGCAGAGTTTTAAATCCAGAAGGCTTGGCTGCTTTTCCTAGATAGCAACCACCCATGATCTCCTTTGGATATGTCTGTGTGCAAGGCATTCAAGCTCCAGAGACTCAGGAACGTTCTTCAGACAGCACAGCGCAGCACAGCACAGCTTGATACTGAGATGAGGTGCTGTCTTCAGCCCTAAAATGAAAGCCTCACTAGAGCAGTGCTGTTCACAAGCAATGCACTCCACAGGCAACACTAAGCTGTCTTTGGTCCCAGAGCGACACTGCTTGTCACCTGTGTGACTGTGGTGGCTCTGCAGTGGTTTGTCTGCCCTGAGTAGCAATATCCAAACTGTTTCATGTTACAGTACCAGATCACTGCAAGGAAGAAATTGTTAACCACTGAATGGCTAGTTTCTCTCCATCCTGTACATTTAGTAGATAGCATCACTGTAACAGTCCTCACTTTCTATGGCATCCTAAATATGGTTGTATTACTTTCTAGATAATATAAGTGGAGATAAAACAGTAATGGAAAACACAGTCACACTAACCAATACGAAAGCTTGTAGAAATTGCTGATCAAAAGCCCTTTGAATGAAATATAACAACTTTGAAATTCTTTTCAGGTAGCACACATACAATAAGGGAAAACCATGTGTTTCAGTTTTAGATTTTAATGAGGTCTAGTTCTATATTTTATTATAATTCCTGTTGCAAGGACTCCTTTATGGCACACCTTTCTTTCAGAAGAGTTAGAGCGCAATCATTCATATTTCAGAAGGTAAGAATTTTATGGAATATCTTCTTTAACAGACTTTAACTTTAATTGATGATAATAACTATAAGACCTGATGTGTGTGCTGTTTCCTATAGAATGATGGACTCTTCTTATACTGTTAATAGCTAAATGCATTATGTAAAAGCAAGATGAAGAAATGCAAAATACAGTGCCACAAACTAAAATGGGATAAGACTAATTTTGAATATGACTTAATTAAATTGGGATAGGGGGGAGCAAGAAACATCTCCATGAGATTTGATATGAGAACAGATTTGCATGAAAGAGCAAATCTGATAATTAATGGCAGAGTATAGCACAGTCTTTACCTTTATACTGTCTCTCTAAGCTACACTGCTACAAATAATAACTATTTAGAAAGACAAAATATCTCTTTTTCCTGACCAACTGGTAACACAAGTTTTGTTAGTGACTTTTATAGGGACAGTAGTTTAAGGTCAAAAGTTTCTGTTCCAAGTTCCCCAAAAATCAGCTGAGACTTGCTAAAATGCACAGACGAGCATTTCCCAAGGAAAATCCTCAATCCATTTTTTAAAACTTGTCATTTAATCTATTTTCTAGATGTATTTTGAATTGTGTCAGCTACAGTTGATGTCAAACTAAATTTTGATTTTACTATCTAAATGTCAATAGGTTTTACAAGCTATTTGTTTTTCATATGTTAAGTGGTGTTTTTTGAGATACCATCTGACAAAGAGTATGCTCTTAGTTTTTACAAGTGAGGGGTTTTTTTCATTTTTCTTGTGAGTGAGCCTGCCCTGTGATCAAGAATGCTCACTACGTTTCTAGGAAGATGCTTTCAGTCAGGTATCTCAGATAAACAGACAGAGTGCCTTGGTTGTGTGCTTTGGTACAGTTGAGAAATCTAGAAAAAAATATTCCATTTAAAAATAACAGGAAGAACATGAAAGACACCTGAACTAACACATTTGTTGGTTGTGTTGCCTCTGCCCAGTCCATGTCTCATTTTATTGTCTTTCCATTAGGCTTCAAGCAACTGAGAAGCCAGGTTACTTATGGGTGAAATAATGAGGGCCTTTCACCTTCAGGTTATGGTTCAGATTCATGTCATCCTGAATGGTCCCTTGGAGACTGTAAGTTTGTGAAGTACAGTTTGGAGTTACTCTCTTGTTATCAGCCTTAAGGCAGAGGTGAGTTTACACAGGATCCAAACAATTTTCTTACAGGAAAGGAATCTATAAGTCAAGCTGAAGCAGACCAGAGAAAACCTGTAATGCACTTGTTGTGTCACTGCAGACTTTTGCCATAGCTTGGTTCCTACAGCAGTAAATTTAACCTTTTCACAAGCACTCAATCCATTCCTGAAATGATTAAAGGGAACTATTTTCTTCTTTTCTTTTTTTTTTTTTTTTCAGTTTTAAAAGAAGTTGCTCCTGGCCTGGCCTGAAACCTTACAAGACAAGGTTCAGCTCAAAACATATTTTATGGCTGAGTTATTGCAAACCATTTAAATTAAGGTTTTATAATGGAAATGCTGACACAACCTTAACTCTAGCTGTTTGAATGGCACCACTATAATTATATGAGAATTTAATGATTTCAGCTGCAGCTGAACTGACAAGCAGTGCAACCAAATAAACACCAGCATTTATACAGGCTATGAGTGAGGAAAAACATAGTAGCAGACCTGAGTAAATACACTCATAGGAGCATGATGGAAATTTTGATAGGAAAAAAAAAAGTCAAGAATATTTCAGGTTATAAATAAATACCACCTTAATTTCCTTTTAGAGTGAAACAGAACAGAGTCACGATGCAATTACGGAGTCCTCCTCTCCTTTTATATAAAAAGCATGTGAGACCTTCCGGAGAAACACAGGATGTGTTAAACTACAGACTGACGACTGACTCATCAATAAGATAAAAATAGATTTAAACTGAGAGATGAGTTGAGAGAAATGAGCTTAGTAGTGAGCAGCAGGCAAGGAAAAACTGAGATTAAGAAAGCTAAAGAAGGAATTGGGAAGTACCATTACAGAATATGCATTTCATTTCTAGCATCCTTTCCTATATCATATATTAACTAGAGTTAAGAAATTTGCTTAATGAATACGGTGCACTCTTCTTGCAAAAGCAAAGTTCATATGCAGACTTGTTTCCAGAAAAAAGCCCACCTTCTGAATTATGAACAAATTATTAATATCAATATTCTGTTATTCAGATAAAGTTGTTTCTAACAAAAACAAGTTTCTGATGTTGGGTATTTACTTTTCAGTTATATAGTTTTTCATTTTAATTGGACAGGTATTTCTTTTGTAACATATTCCTCTGCAAATTGACAATCCAACTTCACACCTTCGGCATTGAGTACGTCTAACATTTTCTAAAGCAAACTTTCCAGGGGTCTTCCAATACTCTCCACCTTCTTGAAAAATACAGTAATATCTATTTGTAGTTCATTAAGCAACTAGATTTTCTTCCCTTTACAAATTTTTTTAAACTTTAATTCTCTCTAAAGGACTTTGTCTGAATCTGACAAGAATTTGTGTGCTATAATGCCAGTGTTTCATCAAATGTCCTGATCCTCTTAGATCAATGGGAAATTATAAATTTATTGATGATATCCTAGAAGCTTATGGGATTTCATTTTGAATGTTTTGGATCAGAGAACTGAACCATTGATTTTAGTTATTATGGCATTAAATCTATTTTTTTTTAATTTATACTATGTTCAACATGGAGAGAAAAACACAAAGGTACAAAGAATTAACAGATAACAAACTAACAGGAAACTCATCTCTTATTTCACCCTCAATAGAAAAAAAAAAATCATACGTTTCACTACCATTTAAAAAGAAACTATATTTTAAATGGTCATATCCAGAATAATTTAAGAGTCTGAAGCTAAAATGTAAGCAAAACGTAGGTACATAAGCAGAAAAGTCTGCACCATAAAAATATCTATGCAAGCTCTTGTCTAACTCTGGAAATCCCAAATTCTATATTTCTTAATTAAAGCACATCAAATCTACAATTTTGCTTTTCAGTGTATACTGTACTGTCTTAGTATTGACCAGGCTGACTAGGTTAACATTTGCCTGATGTCTAAATTCAATCAGAATCCTGAAATTAGGTTTCTATTTGCTATGAGGGCAATCAGTATATTTTGCTATGGGAAATACAGGATAATACATAGAAACAATTCTCAGAACTGGTCTGGAAGGTAGAATTCTATTGCCCTGCTGGTGGATTCAATTTTTCAGGCCACAGAGGCTCCTCTTGCTTCACCTCACTGGTTGATTGTATCTTGAATTCTATCCTACCTTATTCGATGGCTTTGGGCTCAACAAATGTGATTGGCACAAGAATAGAAACTCCTTGATCATTTATCTCTTGCTTTCTTGGACTAATTTAAATCTGAAGATCTGAGTGAAAACTAGATCAGGCTGCAGGGAAGGACTGAAACTACAGTTTTTTAACAGTAAAGACTCTCCACTACTAAATTCCTGGCTGTACAAATACCCCTTAGAAATTACACTGGAGATAAATTGTTTGAAAGGGTAAAGGTTTAACCGTTGTCATTTGGTTAAACATGCAGATATTTAATGGATTAATATCATCACTTCAAAATTAAAAGATAATGGCATTTGTAACAGGAGTTCACTGGCAGGGATCCAACAGTAGGAAAAAGAGCAGAATAGGAGAAAATATCTGTGAATTATTTACTGTGATGAAAAAGTGCATCATGGTGTAAAATTCCCTTCTGCCTTTTGTTTAACTTTTATTTCAATCTTAAGCAGAAAGGAAGCCCCAAAGAAATAGGAGGATAAACATTAACACACACATGCTTACTTGAGCATCTCTATTCATTTCTCACCCCTGTTTTTTGTTTGGTGTTTTTTTCCCACTTCTGACATAGTGGTAAGCTTGTTGAACAAACTAGAAAAAGAAATCCACCAAACTATTTTAGTAAGTCAAATGATAGCTAACACTAGTATCTGATTTTAGTCAGTGTTCTTGCTATTGTTGTGCATTTAGACTGCATAGCTATCCTAAGGGTACTTTTAGCCACACTAGCACTACAGAAGAGTCAACATGAAAATCAGATGAGTAATTGTCTAAGTTAAAATTTGCCTTGAATATGACTCCTACATTTTCCTAAGAATATTTCATTTCCTCATTGTCTTTATCAATTTTTCAAGATATAGAAATGTAAATACAGACAGATGTCGAAGACAAATAAAGGAGACATTAGTACTTCAAATTCTACCTTTGTTTAAATTGAATATAAATGAGAAAAAAAACACTTTTGAGTACACTTTCTACTTATTTTAAAATATATGATTTTGCAACCTTTTACTTTTTAAACATTTTCTATCCAGTTCCACAACAATTGGGTGAAACATCTGCAAGTACCAGTACTAATCGGTACATATTTATGGAGGTGGACTCGATGATCCTGATGGGTTCCTTCCAACTCAATATATTCTATGATGCTATGATTGTTTTATTATGATGAAAATGAACCAAAGCTTATCTCATGTGATAAAGAGTAGATGACATATGTGTTGCAATTATTCGATAGTATAATGAAGGTTCTCTTTCTCTGATATCCTTCTAAATTATCCTTCCTTGGTATAAAGGAAGACAAATTTTACTGAGTTTCCCCTGTCTTAATAGAACTATGAATCCTCCATTATCACAAGATTGCTAATTACTATATCAAATACACTTTATATTATAGATATATTAAAATATTGCGCTAACCTATTGTAGGAAAAATAGTGGCAGGACTTCAAATTGCTCAAAAACATTTTCATTAAAAGAAAATAACACAATCATTGCTTCCCAAATCACAGAATATATTTCAAAGGAACTTTTCTATTAAAATGCTGGTATTTAGAATATACTATGCTAAATATTTAATATAAAAATATTTATAAATGTTTCATATTTAGCTATTATTTAATATTTAATTAGACTATTTGTGGATCAAGTCTGTTGAATATGCAGAAATTTTGTGAACTTTTTTTCCTGGGGTAAATATTTAATTTGGTTTCTTTTTTTACTTTCATGTATTCTAAGGCTTAAAATGGAAAGTAGGCATCTTGATGTAAATCATAAAACCAGAAATTTACTAAATTCTTTTTTGTTTAGTTTCAGGACTGTAAGCAGAAAGTACCAGATATCTATGTTTTACTAGAAATGCTTCTTTTATACCTAAAATTCTGCTACAAGACAATGCCTAGCATTACTCAAGTTTAAATAGATAGGCTCTTCAACTTCCTTTAGCTGGATTCAGTAACTCAGGTCTGTATTGATTTTTGGCTTCTAAGACCTGATTCACCGAGCATATCCACAGCACACCTATTTGATGAGGTGTGTTGTAACACAGTCTGAAAAGGAGTCTCCCTTTACTTTATGACTGGCACAGTCATTTGGGATGCTTCCCAGAAGAGTGTCCACACTCTGGCTGACACCAGTCAACTAAGTGGAGTCATATGGTCTCACGGTTAGAGTGCTCCTGCTGAGGGGATAGGCCGCCTTCCAGTCTCTGGAACAAGGAATAAGTAACATTAATTATTTCGGTATTGACTGAAGTGAAAATTGGAAATGAGGTCTGATCTCAGATGAGTGCCCTAACCACTTCACTACAGATTCTCTGCAGTCCGTTGAATTTATTTATTCTGTTCAAAGCTGAGCAGGATGTACGAAGAGAGCCCTGTGCCAAACGTGCTGGAATCTGCTGCTTGCTACACCCTGTGATCTCCATGTTCGCATCCCTTTAAGCACACATGTGATTGTATCATTTTATTCCTCCAATCTCTAAGTTTCTCTTCATGAGGAAATTCTTGGTAGTTAATTCTGTTCTTCAGATGCTGGAAGGGATGTTCTTCCTGGTTTTGTTGCAGCTGCTGACTTTTTACTTAGATTTATCTCCAGTTTTTTAAAGCACCTTTGCTCTTTACTTACTCTTGAGGTTCCTTTATTTTCCATGGCCTGCAGGGAGGGGTAGTTTAATATACCAACTCCATATCACATGTGATTTTAAAGAGAAGAGGAAAAAGCAGAGGGAAGATGAAAATAACAGTAGTAAGATAACAAAGCTACATAAACCAGCTATATGTGCTGCTAATGTGTTCCGTCATATTACTCTTATCACCCCAGATTCCCAGGTTACCCATCTGCTTTTGTTGATTAGTTTCTGTTGCATTTCCTGGAAACTGTTTGTTCTGAGAAGCCTGAGTGTGAATGACAGTCTTATATATTAATTCAAGGAAATTAGAATAAGTGAGTGCAATACAGGGTCTCAAGTGTGTTGGTTAAGCAATGCCAAATAACAGATTTAAAATGTAGGACAGTTTACAGCTCTCATGATGCGCAGTTGCAAAGCAGTGTTTAGAATTCTAGAAATGTTTCTGTGTATTTTCACAAAGTATGTAAGCTGTAAACTGAATGACAGACAAGCTTTGCATCTTGGGAAATGTGTGATTAAATTACAGCAATTTAAGATAAAACACATGAAAAGTTATCATTTTGGCATTCTATTTGCTAAAATCATCCTCTCCTATTTACTCTGCAATGCTTTAGATGTTTAGTCTGAAATATATGCTTCTGCCCCTTATCCAAAAACATGTGATTCCTGCTGGAGTACACCTTATCCAGTATTCCCTATTTTACTTGTTTTTCAAGATCTCCTCTGCAAAACTACATCAACTGCCTTTTGTATTTGTGCAAGATGTAAACAAAGGGTTTGTTGTTCAGAAGGGTATAGCTTCTGAAAGCATGAACATAATGACAAAAGCATGAAAGGTGGTTTATGAAGAGTGGGCCCTTCTTTTGAGGATTCTCTGGTGTCTGAAAACACCTCTGAGCTCAAGCTACTGCCTCCCATTACTCTGATACAGACCTTCTTGGTTTGCTGTTTTCTCAAATTTTGTGGGAATTACAAAAACCTCTAGTCTACCTGGCAACTTTGAATGAAGGTGACAAAGCACATAAAAATTTGCTAACGGGGAGAAATCAGAATGAATGCTGAAGCCTTGTTTCCTTAGTCAACCACCTTTAAAAAAATGGGGAAAAAAATCACAGTGATATGGAATCAAAGTTGATTTATAAAGAACATAATCAATGCCAGAACTGTGTGGATCTGTTGCTTCAGAAAGAATTTCAGTGAATACGAGTCTTTGTACAAACCCCACACAATTGAAATGATAGTCATATCGATAAACATCAGTTTTACAGATTAAAGCTTATTGGGTTATACTACAGCATTTATTAATAGATAGTTGACCAAGTCCTCTTTCTGTATTGTGTGTGTCCTTTATTCTCTCCCTCTAATTTTTTTGTTCCCAAATCTCCTCTAAGTATTAAAAGTGGAGACTAATCCCACATTTATTTCTGAGGTCTGACTTTCAGCTACTGACTCTTTTACTGCCTCCATCCTGTCTACACATAAGAGCATGAAACATGTGATGGACAAAGAAGTCATGCCACAAATAAACCCTTGGTGATCAAGAGGAAAATTATTTCCTGATAGTTAAGACCTATGAGAATGACTGAAAGGCAAAAAGAGTCATCTTGTTCAGAAAATCTGCAAATCAAAATATCGGGCTAGCAGATGAGTAAAACACATAAAACATGATGACTGATCATCTTCTAGTTTTAGACAAAACACAAACTTCCACTACAGTAGAGGATTTTACCCAGTGTCTCTCTGATATGATCAGATTTACCTTTTGTAAACTTCCATATGTTGTTTCATTTAGTCATTTCTTGGGATGTCTGTTATTTAGTCTCTGTCTAATTCTGGAATTCTCTTACCCACTGCTGAAAAGGTGAATCCTTTCTAAGTAACTTTTGATATCATGATTGCTTCATAACAGATCCATCTTAAATGTAAAAGTTCTAGAATAATAAACTATATACTTGCTCGATAAAATAAGAAATAGAAAAATCTCCTGCCTGCACTGTGACTGGTATCTTGACCTTTGCATAATACCTAAAAGATCAGCAGAGGTAGAAGAGTTATCCTCTCAAAATTAGTTCAGGGATGAGAGGAGAAAAGCAAGCTGATAATATATTTCAAGAAGTTGGTCAATATTTTAATTTTACTTTTGCCTGATGGAATCAGTCTTAAGTGATTTAAGAAAGAGTAAACCGGACTCTTGAACATTACAGGCATTTCTGTAATCACGGTGAGGAACTCTTTACCCAGTATTGCAGAATGCCACGTCTCATGCCCTCAGGCCTCATTTTAAGTTCCTCTCAGTGACAACTACCCAATATTAGCATGTGAATATGACATACCTATGAGCTTTTTTTCTACCTTTTTTTTTTTTTTTTTTGAGAAAATTTAGAAGGGTCAATTTAATTGTTCTTCATCAGATGCATCAGAAACCAAACCATGGTGTGCCACCATCCAGGACATTCATAAGACATTACAGTGTCTTTTCTCACTCACATCCATTCCTCCTCCCAAAAAAACCACCTGAGATTTCAATACAAAATAGATATGTTTACATATTCCCCTAGAGAAACAGGAAAACAAGAAGAAAATCTGATGGACTTTTAACACTCATATATGAACATCTGCTCTATTAGAGTTATTTTCTGACACCTTTTTTCCACTAAATTATCAGTTAAAGAATGTGCTGTATCAGAATCCAAAACTAAATTGAAAAGTACTTTATAATAAATTATCCTTTCAATGTGTCTAATATCTGTTGGTGACAAAAAGTTAGGATGTTTTTATTAAGAGATTACCTTAACAGTGTCATTAACAAATGCCTCATAAAACATCTATGGAAAATCAATTTAGAGCTTCTGCACTATCACAATTACAAATTTTCAAAAGTCCCTAAATGATTATTTACATAATAGACCATAATGGCTCTCAAGTGATCATTCATATCTACCACATAAATAACATTCATGTTTAGAAGCTTTGTAACATGCATTTGCCTAGATGTCCCAGTATGCATGTGAAAACTTTGCTTGGTCATTCATGATGTCATCAGATAATCTGGTTGTTTATTTTAGTGTTTTCTTAATTTTCTCATTTCTGGACATAAACATAGTAGTTATTTTACTTTATAGGTTTACTTTTTATATAAGTACCCCATTCACTTATTAGTGTGAAGCTTATAAGCTGTAAAGCTTAGAAGGAGGCATAGATGACATGGGAATAAAGTTCTGAAAACTGCGATTTCAGAACTTATACCCTGACCTGGTGTGGTATGTCAGAACTAATTTCAGTTTTTTGTGAGTGAGACAGTTAGGCACAATACAAAATAAAATAAAAAAAAGTCATATAGCTTTGCTGAGTTTATTAAAAGATGAAAAACAAAAATAGGAGTAAGTGTTTTTTAAACAAGTCTTAGTTAATACAATATCGTTTTAAGGAGTGTTTTCAGAGAGACCAAGATATTGCTGAGCATTTTTGTGCAGAGTTCCTTCTGAAATGAAGTGGAAAGAACATGGTTGTTTGGGAGCCTAACAACTGGATGAAGTAAACTGGCATTTTGAACTATCTGAAGATGGGGTCTAATTCAGTCTGTACTGGAGTAAGAAGTAGTACAGAGGAAAAGACAGGACCTAAGATACTTAACCTGCACACACACAAGTTATGCTAAATATTTAATCTTACGTAAGTGAAAAAAAGATCCAGCTTCCCCTCAAAAAAACCTTGAAAATACCGAAGACAACAATATTATTAGTATCTAGTCAGGAAAGTTTAGCATAGCAGATAGCATTAGATTTTCACAAATTGCTAATATTTTTATGTGATTATAAACCAAATAACTGTGTCGTCATCATTATATATCACCAGTTAGAATTTTCTTTTTTATCTTCTGCAGCTTCTACATATTGGTTGTTTAGTGATCTAAACACCTAGAGCCACAATAATTTACTAAAAGGTAGCTAAAGAATATAGCTGCAGGATGGAAGTGATCACGAAAGTTTAAGTTGCTGGTGCCATACTCAAAAGGATGTCAGTGCTTACTCAGAACTGTGCTTCAAAAGACATCATCAGCGTTTTAATCAACAACAGATGACCTGTATTTCTTTGACTAGTAATTAGTCAAACACTTGGCATTAGCATACACCTCCAGTGCCATAACTGAATTGAGTATTTACAGAGCAGAGCAGAGCATCGGGACACTGAAATGCTTTTTAATCTTCTCGTGTTATGAGTGACATTCTAAGAAATGTCAGGGAGGCAAATAAAGACTAGAAGCAAAACACCTAACCTTTGTTCATGGAAATCATGCCCACGACATCACATGAATACCTAAAACCTCAATACCTACTTAACAAAATATAAATGTGGGCAATTTTTAGTTTATAGTCATGTTTTATGGCAAATACAAGCAACCTTATTAGAATTATTTGGTTTTAGCTTCTGACTTCAGAACTCAGTTTATTCAGTCACAGTGTAAAGTGTCATCTACAAGAGTCTACACTGGACAAATTGGAAGAAATAATACACCATATATATGCTTTATATGCACTATATATATACTTTGAAAGACTGAACAGCAATACCAGGGTTCATGACATTGTCAAGGAGACTAATCATTAGTAAGCTCATCTGTCACTATCTAAAACAATTGCAATAACCTTTTTGCATCCTGAATCTATTACTACTTACGACTCCTAAAGATGTACCACTGGCACCTCTATAAGCAATCAAAATTTGTGAAAGTCAAAGAGATCTGATTGCACACAGAATTTTTTTTCTGAGCATCAAAGGAGAAAAGATCTTACCAAGTCTGACTGAACCAGAAAGATTACCAAGTGCTATTTACCCTACCCTGACCCAGAGCATTAAAAAGATAGTCTCACTAAGTCACGGATACAAATTCTTCCGTACTTTGACTCAAGTGACTTCTCAAAAATCACAACAAGAAATCTAATCTTCCCTTACGTTTTGTTTGTCTGAGTAAGTAAAATATTATCAGCGAGCTGCAATGGGCTGAGATTGAAAGCATAGAAAAAATGGGAAATACTACAAGAAAGCATATACTGCCTTTAAAAATGCTATATGAAATCATCAACACAATAAAGAAAAGTTTGGACACAGATGAATAGGTCATAGTGAAAGGCAAACAGTGCTGGTAAAATCAGTGATATATAATAGGCAGAAAATTCAAGGGAAACTTACTCAAAAACTTTCTTGTTTTAACACATATTCTTTAAAAACAAAAGACTGAGGAAACCTGCAACCAAATACATGTTTAACTACTACAAAGATGTTTATATATTTAAATTTAATCAGTTGTGTAAGAAAGGGCACATACATGAAAAAAAATATCCTGCCACCCCTCTGGGAGAAATATAATAATTTTATTAAAGATAATCAACATTTATCCTGTGCTAGAAGTAAAATGCATTGAAAATAATTAAATTATCATTGAAAAAATTGGAGAAATAACAATCAAGAATTTCAAGCTGCTATGATATTTATCTGTGTGTTTTCAGATCAAGTTATTTTGCTTTCAAATTCTGTTCTTAACCACTACAACAGGAATATCAGCATATCTATAGTGCCAGCAAAATTATTCAATTCCTATCACAGATCAGTAACAGTTTTATTCGCTTTTTCTTATTGTAGATATGGGCCCTAAAATGCTGTAAACTAAATGCTGTCAATAAATTGCCAGATAAGATAAAATAGTTGATAGCCATTGCATTTATAAATTATAACAGATATGAAGCTTTAAAACTTAACTATAATTCATAGAGCTAACTTACTGCAAGTTTTTAACTGGCTTATGTTTCCACCAGCAGATTTCTCTTTGAATCAAGTTTTCTTCATCATCTTGTCTTCACAACGCCTTTCAACAATGTTGAGCATTTTTATATTCAACCACTAATACTGAGAATATCTAATCTACAATCATTAAAAGGTTTAATGTTTGTGTTCAGTAAAATTCACAACTCATTTTCCCTTTCCAGTTCATGAACTGAGTTTGACTTCAGAGACTATATTCTTCATTTCCTTGGTACTTAAAAATGTAGTTTGATCCCAAATATGATAATCCCTTTAAACTCCCCAATAGCAATATGTTCCTCTTACTCTCTAAAGAAAGATGAATAAGCCAGCTATTTAAAGTATGCTTAACACTAAAGCTCTGTGAAAGATAAATATTCAGCTGTGTGCCAAGTTCTGAAGTTTTCTCTTTGCTTTTCACCTGCATTACAATGCAAGGCAATAATTTTTATACAGTATCACAGGTGTACTGAAATACCTATGAAAAACTGAGTCATCAAATTTGCCCATTTTTTTCCTTTTCTTGTTGCTCTCCACTCTTTTTCCATTTTCTCAAACATGACAAGCTACCAGAAGGTTCAGGATTTTTAAAAAATCCTTAGTGTAAATTTTGCTAAGCCACTGTATTTCTGTGAAATATCACATTTAATAAACCCATGTTTCAACACAATTTCATTTAAACAAAAGGATGTCAGTTATCTCTTTTTATTACTATGCATGTTATCTCACAGTAGAGCATTATGGCTTATTGCAGAGAGCATTATGGTAAAAATGAGGGGGCAGAGGGGTGCAAAAATTCCAAAGTAAAGAGCTCTTCACTGTTACATGTTTCTTCTAATGCCTTTCACCTTGCTGTACATAGAACCATGTGCAGCTCTTCAGTGAAAAAAAATGTCTAACTCATTATCCAGCTGCTATCTACAAACTTTTGCAAAATAGCATCTGTGTTTACACAAGCAGTTGCTCCCAATACATCTGTGGATCCTGCACATGGTAGTGAAGCCTCTGCAGTTGAGTCCTCTTCTATGCAAACTGCATCTGCCAGACCAAGTGGAAATAAAAATCTAGTCATATCTGGCTACAGATAATTTCTGAATTTTCAAAACACTACAATATTACCTTCACATGGTAAATGTTACTAACAGAAGTAACGAAGAGTAACGAAGTGGTCTCTCACTTACGAAATTCCAGTCAAGGATATTCATATTTTTTCCCCGAACCAATACAGCCTCCTAAGTCTTAACAGCAAAATGAAACCCCTGTATTCAAACTTTTACATTATACAAAAGCATGATAGAATTTAAGTGTTTTTCTTGAACCACACAACACAGATACATACAAGTGTTTTGCACTTTCACTTGCTCCTGTTAAACATGGTGCTGGAGAAAGAATAGATGTTTGTAGACTAAAAGATTTATTTCAGATCCTGTCCACTTCTCAAGATTTTAAGAACCAAACGTCTGCTTTTCTAAATCCATAGCTTGTCTTCTCCTATTTCCATTTTGAAAGTGACTTTTGATTTGCAGACATGACTTTGTTCCCTGTTCCAGATGCTCATTTCCTTGGTCATCCTTCTGCCTTTAGCCTAAAATGTTACCTCTAGACATGATAAGTGCAGATACACTGAAATGATGATCCTTGCTCCAATTTTTGGCTGTTATGTGGCCTTCCTTTTGACTGTCATATTTACTACTCGTTTTTGATGTTAGCTTATTTATACTGCAAGAACAGCTTCTGTCCTGACATGGAACCTCATACACACCTAATTTCTGAGCCTGATCATGCACCTTCTCATTTCTGATTTGGTCATAACATTGGAAAAAACCCAAAATTATTACCTTGCACTAGAATATTCTAAGTAATCTTTCTCTGTAATTACTGAAACTGTATGTTGGTAAACAGTGCTTCTATTTTCCTCCTTTCTTTAAATAGCATCACATATTCTTATTCTGAAGATCTCAAAAAAACACATGATTATGAATTATCTCAGAAATGTCAGTGTCAGCCATTGGATTTTTCTTAATACTCAAATTGCTTTATGTTATTTCCATGCTTACAATTAGGGATGTGTATTTCATTCATCTCTCTCCTGCTGCACTAAAAATCATGCTCTATCTGTCTCATGACTACCAGTTTAAAAATTAGATATTTAAATATTGCATGAACCTGGCTCCTTTCCAGCACACATTTTATTAAAGCCAGCTGTGAAGTAATTATTGAACAAGCTAAAAACGGCTTTTGAGAGTAGAACAATGTGAGTTTTGTCCCATCTTGATTCACACACTGAGCTTTGACTAAATACTAGATTCCAAGAACTCACTCCCTTATGAAATGGAGTCTGAACAACTTCAGACCCATCATTTCTGAGAACTGCGAGAATCTAGGTCAAGGACTGATTGTAGCAGAATTAACTCACATAAAGGAGTATGCTTTTTCCTAAATAAATAATGGGCTTTTAAGCTTCAGTGAAGGTAAAATAATGAAGAAAGCGCAAGCAAAGCAATTCATTTTGACAATAAAAATATACAATATAAAATTCAAACTACATTGTATATATACTTTCTTTTTACAGAAGTAAAAGGTTATGTTTCTTTGGGATTTGTAATCTAATGATTTTCTGACAGAGATGTCACATATTTCTGATGAATTTCCCACCTTTTATTTTTGTTTCTGGCACATTTGGATGTATACATTTATACCATATGAACTCATATGCATTTGTAGGAGTGACTGAAACATTTTTTTTAAGTATAAATGATACACAATTCTCTTCAGGTGGAGCACGGCCTAATTTTGAGTTCTTTGATTACTCATATATTTTCTAAAACATAAAATTCACACTTCCAGCAGTAAGATTGTATTTGGTAATGCATTTCTGTGCCAATGGATAAAAGTTTTTAAAACCCTACAGATATCTATTGTTTGCTAAATGCAGCCCAGACACTCCCTGTTAAAAGGTGATTAGAAATTAATATAACTATCCCATACATTCACAGCTGGAGATTTGTAATATGTAAAGAACAATCATTCTTATGGGGCCGTACTTGTGAATGCTGTATTTTATTAGTGCTCAAGGAAAAGAGAAAAGAAGGAGGAGGAAAAGTACTGTCACTGATTTTATTCTGAAATTGTAGTGATGTTAAACATTGCATGCCAGGTTTGATGGCATGTATTCATCTGGTTAACACAGTGTCTTACTGAGAACAAATGCTTCTGTCTGCCTTCAGGACATGAGGATTTTGAAGTGAATTTGGGAGTGCACAGTGGATTTCTATTTTATTTTTGCTATTGGTTTATCCTAGGCCTGCCACCACAAACACTCAAGCTCTTCCTTGTATGCAGATCAACTTTTTGCACAGACTACACAGAATTCTTCTTTACCTGTAGTGATGTCTTTAGGCTCATAATGAGAAGGATGCTATGCAGCAGCAATCTGTATGTCACGCCCATCATTTATGTTGAGACTGACACTTTCCTTTTTATTCCTAGCAGCAACTAGTCTTGAGAAGATAAAAGTATATGTTTTCTGAAGACATTTCATACAATAGAGCAAATACTGGAGCAGACTAAAGTGAAAGACTGAAATCTCATACTCATCCCAAACAAATGATTTTGTATCATAGCAGGAGATTTGAATCAATACAGATGTTAAGAAATTTTAAAAATAAGTTAATGAAACAAACCCAACAAAATGCTACAGTGCATCAGTACAACACAAAACACCTTAATACACATGAACATTACCCACTGCAGCAGTCCAAGGTCAGGCTCTGTTTGGACTGGAAGTTGCAGCTGAGGGAACACAAGATCGGGAAAAGAACAAGTTTAGGTCCTGCCTGCCCAACCATGGCTGCTGTTTGGTAAAACAACAGAGAAGAAACCCCAGCTAAAACTGACAGACTTAGTTATAAGCCAGTCCTCAAGCAGCAGCCATTTCTGTCCTTAGCACAAAGGAAATGGCTACAAAGACTGGACTTCTTTGCTTGTTATTTTTACAAAGCTCAACTGCTAAGTAAGACTTGACATGAACATGAATAACATAGGCCTTTGCCTTTTGTGTGAGTGAGAGTTTATTTTGTTGAAATAGAAATCTGGGAAAATATAAAATGTGCATTTCTGTTTATATCAGTGAAAATTTCCATACTGCCAGTACAGCAACATTATCCCAGTCTGTAGAAAATAGTAGCATACACAGAATGTCAGACTGAAGTGCTACGATATTTAATCTTTATCATTTAATTGTGAACATAAATACCTGCAGATGGGAAAGCACCAGGGACAAAACAATGCTGGTGATGAGCATGACCCAAAGGAGATCCCACGTGTCTTGACCTAGGCACTGTGGGACAGAGGCCTCTCCAGCTCTGCTCCACCATGGCACCAGCCACAGCACAGGGCTCTGCCCTTCTCATCTAAATCTTTACTATGATCTTTTTTTTTCCCCATCTGCAAAAACAGACAGCATCAAGATCCCTGGCCCTGCGCAGCCTCAGGCTGGGACCTGTGGTCCCAGCTCTGTGCCAGCTCTGATTCTTGGGGACCATGCATTGTCACTGCAGTCCCCTGGGGCAGGGTCCCATCCTTCCCAGCAGGGCAGCCTGGGGCAAGCACAGTCCAGACCCCATGCACGGCAGAGCAGTGGGGACAGGGATGGCCCAAAGCCAAAGCCAAGTTGGCAGCAACCATTGTAGACTTGGGGATCAGCCCCGTGTCTCTCCCCATGGCCACCAGCAGGACAGGGCTGCCCATGCAGGCTCCAGGCCCAGAGAGGAGGGACACACAATGTGATCCAAATGGCAGTGCTGTGGTCATCGAGGCATGAGGTGGGATGCCCATCCAGCATCTTGAGGGAGACGCCCACCCTTCACTGACACCATCTACACTGGACCAAACTGACTATTTAGGTATTCGGTGTAGCAGTGGGTGCCTCTGGAGGAGGCAGACATATGTCAGTCTGAGGACATCTCTAAGCAGCTCACCATGGAACAAGCCTCTGTGGTTTGGGTGAAGTGTGTGGCTTTTCACCGGCTGCAGTGGCTGGATCTTTTCCAGGTTGCCTTCCACATCCATGTCCATAGGCAGCATGCCAAGGAGATTTTTTCAAATGGTTGCATTTAAGCATCATTTAGTCTTAAGAAATGCTTCCGTTTTTGGTCTTGGTCCTCTCTGTAGTGTTTGGGAACACTACAGCAATTGTAGGAAAGTTTGTTTTCCATCTTGAGATGGTATTTACATAACAACTAAAGGATGCCTCTACTCATTCCAACACTTCCAAAA
Source organism: Myiozetetes cayanensis (assembly GCF_022539395.1). Lineage (NCBI taxonomy): Eukaryota > Metazoa > Chordata > Aves > Passeriformes > Tyrannidae > Myiozetetes > Myiozetetes cayanensis. Next base: position 39,021,950 of record NW_026087964.1, on the reverse strand, counting down.
TAGTTTCAAATTTTTGCTCCAGTAGTAACACAAGGATAGCACGGCTTGATGTTCAGCTTTAGGCAAACTATCTGAGTTACAGAGCTTCAGATAAAGCACCTGTGTGCATCTCCACCAAGGATCCCTCCCACAGACCGCAGCCTGCACTGAGCTCCCTGTTAATGCAGATTTGCTCATTCTCTTCATAAACTGCACTTGCATCTTGGCTGCGGAACAAAAATGTCCTCCAAGTCAGCTTTCAGAAACCATCTGATTCTTTCAGTGAAGTAGTAGTACTTGGGACCAGGATTCTTGAGAGCAGCTATTTTCACACTGCGATGACCACTTTGGTTAACAGGCTGCTGTAACTATCTTGACCTTATCATAAAAACTAGGTTTTTTTGTCCAATTTCACCTCCAACAAGAAGGTCGACCCTACAATAAGAAGGCAGTGGCATCTGCTGTGGTGTATGGCACAGACTGATGTGATTCATTCAAACTCTGATGCTGATGGTCACTCAAATGAATCAAAGAATGCTTTTTATGACTGGAGGAAGAGGATTCCAGACCACGTCACTTCAACAGCTTTGAAGCCTGAATCAAAGACCTGATATTTTGAATTTATATCGGCCTGTTATATTTAACAATTTCCCTCATATATCATTAACAAAATGTCTCAGTAGCACTACAAAACCTGCAGAAAACAGAGACTTATCACCACGAACAGAGAAAAAATGTTTTGACAGCCACTTAGAAAATAGAGCAGATACTTACATTTAGTCTCAGCTGTGATGTCACCTGCAAATAATCACAACATAGTAGCAATAACATCTGCAAGCGTAAAGTACAATTGAACCTCTTCTATAATTGTATTAAATATTTTCTGAGTTTGTTCTCTGTTAGAAATTAATAACTTCTCGGCAGTTTTTGGAGGAAGGTTTCCTCCTTTATTCACCATGATACTGTCTTACATAGATCTACTGCATCAGGAAATGACCAAAGCCTAGCTGAAGTCCTGAATAAAAGGATAAAAAAGTAATAGAAACAGTAAATATTTTCTCTGTGGAGCCTACAAAAAAGAATGTAATGCTTTAAATTTCATAGATTTGTTTTAAACTTTTCCTGAAAAAGTAGCAAGACATCTGTGATTTTCTGGTTAGTCTAATAAAATTATGAATACCTTCCTTGAAAGAGGCCATTTTAATTCTAAGAGTTTTACTGGAATTCCTAATGCAGCACTGGCTGACCGTTCATGAGAAGGAAACCTTTCCAAATCTGCAGAATCTGTCTTTTTCCCTATAAAACCAGTATGGTCTCTAGGCTAAAAAAGAAATAGGACAAGCAACTACACCACTGAGACTGATAGTCGGGCTCTCTGACTCAAAATCCTCATTAGGAAATGCAGGTTAATTGTGCTTCCTAGAGACTTGAGAGATGAGCAGAATTTGTGCAAGAGCTGTAGAGGTAATATACCCTATTCACCTTCTGTTATACTGACTAGTATCTCAAAAGAACCATATAGCGATTGTGGGTTGTGTGTGTAGCCTTTAAAATGCTTCATTTTTTGCTTTTCTGCATTCTCCTGAGGCGTAAATGTCACTTTCTTGATGGTTCATAGACTTTCAGGGCCAAAAATACAGAAATCTGAGATGACATAACAGAGCTAAGTATAGCACAACAGACATTTATACGCAAAACTCTTTTGAGATAAAAAAAATTATTAATTGAAATATTTTTCTTTAAGTCTCAAAGAAAAACAATCTGTTTTCACTGTATAAGTGTTTTCTTTAAATAAATAATATTATAATAATAACTTTAAAAATCAGAAAGAGAAAGTTAATTTTAAAAGGAATGAAACAGCTTCTAGCTTTGACCATCTAATAATGAAATTTTTGAAAAGGGCAGATACTGATCTTTTGGATTATGTTCAATTGCCAATTTTTAAGTCTTCTCAGACAGGTTATAAATATGTGCTATTGGCACTGGGAGGTTTTATGAATGTGCAACTCCATGCTTAGATGCTAATATCCTATTAACCTCTTTAGGGAAAGCATATCTTGAACAGATGAGAGGAATTTCCAAGAACCCTAGGATAAAAGTATTTACACTCTTGTGAGAAAGAAGCAGATTAAGTGACCTTTCTGAAACAAAACCACTCAGGCAAAGAACATGCAGGGGAGATATTATTTATTAACTTTTATATTTTCCTCTCTTCACTGCTTCTGCTATAAGAATGTCGATACAGTTGATTTTTTGAAAAGAAGCAATTTGACTGATTAAACCTGGATGTTGCACTTCAAATATGCAACTGGTTACCATGGCAACAGTTTTACTTTGACACACAGTTTATCTTGTTTTAAGGAGTGCAGCCTGTTGTTATGGCAATTTGGAACACCTCTATTTTTTCCCCCACATAGAAAATAAAACAGTAGTTGAAATTAGTTCAATAATTAAAAATCAAAACCTGTTTTAGTATCTTGTATCTTTGAAAGTTTCATTCCCTCCAGCATTCTGCCTCCTTATTTCTGTTTCTTAGTTTTTTCCAATCTTCCTCATGATACATGAGGACAGATGTGATTTCTGACATTCCTTTCATTTCCCGTAAAAAAATCTTACTGCTGCTTTTGTTGTGGAGAACATGAATTTGAAAAGACAGTGCAGGAGTTTTTTTTCCTGTACTTCATATATCCACAGAAAGGACATGGGAAAAACAGTCTGAAGCGGTCCAGCATAGAGCTGGTTGTAGCTTACAATATAAAATACATATGGCTGGCAACGAGAAAGGTATCAGAGGCAGCTAAATGTCTTTTGACTGTTATTTTATGGGTGACTGCAGACATACGAGGGGCAGATGTTTTCCATTTTGCCTAGAGCAACACAAATCTGTGAGCTGGCAGTGAACTTGTGCAGGAAAGAATAAAACAGTAATCAGCTCATACAAGATATCTACTTTAAGGACTAGGTATTTTTTAGCACTCTGCCAGTATCAGCTGTTAGTTCCTCCTACAGCCCTATGAAGCAGAGTTTACCACTCTGTTCAGGTAGACAGAAGAAAACCAGACTCAGGGGTGAGACATCTCCACACGCACCTTTGAGTATCTGGTCTAAGTGAGTTCCAGAGAAGCAGTAGCACAGGGTGGGACTAACAGTCAGTAGCTGCCTGGCTTCTACCCAACCAGCAGGCCCCTAGATGACAAGCTCTTTCAGAGCTGGTTTTCAGTGTCCTCCCCTACTCCCTGACCTTTCTATCAGTGAAAAGTTCAGCATTAAAAATCTGGTTTGAAATATGTAGCCCCTTCCCTATATAATAGGTATGCAATTTACTGGGGAATGCAATTTATATTGAACACCTGAGAACTTAATCTTGTTGTTAAAGAGATAAAGCAACAACTTCTCAGTTTCAGATTATTTCTTTAAGGTACTTGGGTGTCAGCCTCATGCCTTCCTAATTGGAAGATTTCAGCAATATGACCATTGTCTCTGAAATTAATTTGCTTGTTATGTCTCGAGATTGCTATCACTGCCTTTCTACATTCACTTTGATTCCTCTTTTTTTAGTCCTGCTTTTTTTTCTCTTCACATGTTCTGTGTTTCCAGAATTTCTTGGCTTTTAATTTTTTCAGAAACAAATCTGGGAATTTAACATTCCACAGATAAGGTTATTGAAATTCAATTTAGTAAGATAATAATAAGAGATTAACAGGTGATAACAGAGAAGAAACACATTTTATTCACTGGTTCAATAAGCAGTTAATTTCTGCTAAATTTGAGAACAACCTCTAGCAGTCCTATATATGATTTCTCTATAAAACCTTTAATTGTATGATAAAATCAGCAGATTTTAATTTGTATGTTAAAAATTATTCTAATTTAGCTTTTACAAGGCAATCATATAACCAAAGAATATCTGTGCTATTTGCTCAAGCTAAGCAAAAAGAAAAAAAAAAAAAAAGCAGAAGCTTTTCTCAAAAAAGAACTTTTTCAGCCCTGAATCTTTCTTATACACACATTTTTAGATCACAACAACTGATGTCCAACTTTTCATTTATAGATTATCGTTACCATTATCACATTCTCTAACACTGTCACCAATGTTTACCTTTCTATCATGTCTGCATGTCCCCAGCAATTACACTAAATAAAATCCAATTGCAGAGGGAATGCTGGGGAATGTGATATAGAGATACAGAAAACCGAAATGACATTTCAAAATTTTGATAGATCACTCAAGCCAGTCCAATTACTCAGCTTGCTCTCATTACCACCTTTGATATAAGTATTTGATTATTTGCTGCTGTGCACATTATCACACATGGAACTGGTAGCAGTTTGCAGTTATTTTATGAAGAATTATTACCGTAAGGAGGGAAAAAAACAACCTTGTGCAGACTTAAGTTGGACAACATAGGAGTTTAGTCCAAAACCTCACTTTTGTAGTTTCTTGGAATAGTAAATTTGACAAAATCATCTGTCAAGTTTCTTTTCCAAGGACAGGAGGCCATCATTGCTATTACTACTTCACTGAGTCAGCAATAATAGCAGTGAGACATGGGATCAACCTAGAAAAGTATTTCCAATAATACTTTCACTTGTTTATTGAGGAGACTATTTTTTTTAATAGCAGGACGTTAGAGATGGTTCAGCTTGCAAACAGTATGTGGGCCAGAACTAGTGAAGTAAGCAGGAACAGCTTTTAACTACACTAGAAACCTGCAACATCAGCTGAACGTGATGCAGAAACCTTTGGAACAACAGTGCGATGTGCCTGCAGCTCCATCTGTACCTATACTGTAGAACAGAATGACTCTCTGGGGCCACTTGACTTCTGTGCCTCTGGTGCCTTCTGTGCCTCTGGTGCTAACATACTGTTTCTTCTTATTGCTCTCTACTCCCTTCCTTCCCAGAATCCCTTAGCACAGCATCCTAGATCCTCCAAAGGCATGATACTAATATCTTCCCTCAGTCATTCTCATTTTCCTTCGTGCTTCATAATCGCAGGATGTGCTAGGAAAGTCTGCAGAGCCAAAGCACTCCAAAAAGCAAGAAAAGAAGTTTCCTTTCTTCTGAGGAAATCAGTGTTTGGAAATTCTGCAGCCTGCAAGGAGTTACACAAAAATAGCTCGGTAAAGTCTTTAGGTGTGGTACAGAATGGAGAAAACAAAAGGTGAAAATAATTTTGAAATTGCGGATTCCTTTTATTGAATTTGATATATCAACATTCAAAGTTTTATCAAAAAATAAACACTTGACCAACTCCGTTGTTACAGGAACTGACTTCACAGGAAAGAACTCCTTGAAAAAACTAGTCAGTTGACAGTGGGAAACTTGACTGGACTGATAGTGATGAGAATTCATGGAAGGTAAAAATGAGGACAAATGCAAAAATAGAAGAGAGTTTCCATCCTCCATTACTGGCCAACAGTGACTGCGTGTGTCCTCCCTCCGTCTCTGTTAATCTGAACCTGTACACCAGTTTTGTCTTTGGGGTTGTAGGGAAGCTGTGTTTTCCCTGCAGTCCAGAGTTAGTTGTGAGATTGCTTGTGTTGGGACTCCTTTTTTCCTCCCCATCAGAGCCAGAATGGAAGAGAGCTGATGACAGCAGCAAGCCTTCTGCAAAGTATCATGGAGGTGTAAAGTTAGATGTAATTTATATATTTAGAAGTTTAACAGACCTAGGAAATTAGAATGCATAATCATTCAGATATTTTGCTTGCACAACCTCAGATTTACTTTTTTTCTTTGTCAGCAAAGTTACCTGAGACCCTGTGATGGACCCATGCCGGAGCAGGTTGTGCCTGAAGGACTGCACCTTGTGGAAGAATGACCCATGTTGCAACAGTTTGTGAAGTTTATTAGTTTAAAAAAAATAAATAAATCTGCTGTGTTTTTCAAATATATTTCAGAATTTTTCTCAAATATTCTTTTAGTATTTTTCCACCAAATTTAAAATACGTCTGTAAACTAAAGACATCCGTTCACCACGAGAACAGATTTCTTAAAATTGCATCTGTTAAAAAGTAAATGGAATGACTAAATACCCTAACCTAATATGTTCATGTCCTACCATCTTTTAATGAAAACAGATTTCTTGAAAATTTTCTTCAGAAAGTCAGCTTAAACCAGAGCTTTTTCTTCTAAATCTTTAGCAAAGCATTCCAGCAAAGGAGAATTCAGATTCTCAGATAAAGACAAAATAAAGGAGACATGACTATCAAAGATTGTAGGGACAGCCTCAGATGTCTCAAATGGCAGCTCCCATACTGCCCTTATAATTATTCTTCAAGCCATAGATAATAGTATTTATTTAAAATAACATTTTTTTCTTTCAAGATCCACTTCTAATGGACTGCATTTCCTCTTTTCACTAATGTCTATGGATGCAATGAATCAGTTATGCATTTTTATTTTTTATTTTTAAAGCTAGATTTAATTAATTCTCATCTCCTTGGAAACAACTATAAGGAGTATACTGAGGTTTCTACTTTAAATATTTCTGGAGAGTATAAGCACATCCTTTTTCTCAGAGTGCCTGTATAGTGTTAATCATAGCTAAATCATTTAATAGTAATATAAATATCCAAGTTGGCTTCCTTCTTCGAGAATTCTACCACAGTCCCATTATTAATTAATGCAATATTATCTGATCATAGTTGTCAATTCCTTGTCTGTACATCATATCACCTACCCTGAATTAGTATAACACAGTAATCCATAATGATTAGAGTCTGACAGAAAGAAAATGTGTTTGTGGTTTTTTTCTTATTCAGGCTGTTTTGGAGGATCCTTTGCCAAAATATGATCTTCAAGAGAATTCACAGAGTGTTCTGTCCTATTCTACAACAAGATTTGTCTGCTAGTTCTAATTCCTGTGGATTTTTGTGGTTTCAGACTCTCTTCCTGTTTGAACCTCAGGCAACTAACATTGTTTGCAGTGGTCTTTCACCTCAAACATGGGCAATAGTCACTAGCTGTACTTCCAGAAGGTTAATAACCAAGCTAGAGAAATTCTTACAACAAAGAGATTCTAGGTAACTCAGCAGAGAACAACCACAGCTGTAATTACAGTTAGATCACAAAAGGGTAAGGTAGCCTCCTGCAGCCACTGGCATAAGTTAAATTATAAATGGATGTTGTGCTGTTCCTTTTAATTCTTTTAATGATCAAAGTAATACTCCCTCCATCTTACAAGCAATTTTTATTTCTCCTTTTGTTCTGATGAAATTGTGACATTATGTACAATATTAGCTTAAAAAATTGCCTCCTCCATTTTTACTAACTGGATGTGTGAAATGTCTAAATACAGAAAATTCTATCCCATTTCACTTAAATTAAAGGCACATTTTAAAGCTAAAGTGTGTTTAGCCACAACTGTCTTTTTACTGCATTATAGTTAACCAAAACTTCAGAAAAAGCCCCCAGAATTTTCTCAATATTTAGTCCTAATAGCTATGTTGCTGTGCTTCCCAAAGTATTTAACTATGAATTTTTGCCTTGTAGGCTACACTGCCACAATGTCACTGGATTATTTTCAAGCATAAGTAGCATACATTAAAATAATTTTTTTTTGTTCTATCCTTCTACCCAGTGTTGCACCGATTTAATTATTGAAATACTTCCTTTTTTCTCTGCTCAAGAGTGACCAGAAAGGGTTTTATTTTATCAAAAAGAAAGGAACTTTCAAGAAAATCAAGGAGCAGGGTCTTTTTCTTTTTTCCCCCAGGGGAGAAGGTAGTCTTCTAAAGAATTCAGTTTCCTCCAAAATGAAAACTTCATCCCACCATTCATTTTAAATTCAGACTGTACAGAGCAGTCAAAAATATACAGTGGCAGAACAATTGCTGGCACAGTAGCAGCATTTTAGAGATAATGTTGAATAAACTTAAGACACAAGAAAAAAATCAAACATCCACACACAGTCCGTTTTACTGTGTTTGACATGTATTCCCCATCCTAAGCCAACTAGCATCTCTTTTGAGAGAAAAGGAATGTTGGCAATGGGATAACAGGAATATTGGCAGGTCACATACTAGAAGCCTGGGGTTGATGCGCAGAGAGCAGCTGGAGGAGGGAACCTGCCTGACATTTTTCTCTCCTCTGAATCCCCAGACAGACTTTCTGGGAGTCAGACTCTGGCCTGGGGCTGTGAGGAGCAGGAACAAGCTGTCCTGCTCCTGTGAGTGGAAAAGGTGAACTGCTTAACTCACTGTGGGGAGAACAGCAAAATCTTGCTCTTTCCATCCACTTTGATGAATTCTATTGTATACCAGCATTTGGATCTTTAAAAACAAGTCTTCTAACCTGTACCTAAGCTCTACACTGTGGATTATGTGCAGTGCTTTTCAGAATGATGGAGTTCTTGACATTTCATGCAACTGAGAAGTCCTGCTGACCCTTTGAAGGAAGCTACATGAACTGACTGATCTGGCAAGAATAAACAGCCAAGAGGCTCAGCAGATGTCATAAGGACAGAGATGTATATGCTTTCAAAATTCATTTCCACATAAATATGATCTAACAGATGCAAGAAGAAGACTATACTATACAGCTCTGCTCTGCAAAGTAGCCATCTCTGCCAGTGCACTAAAACTAGTCCTGCTGTGCATCGTGAATCATGTCAGTTGATGTTGGTGAAAATTTGTATACTCTATAGCCTGGCAAAACCAACACAATTAAGTCTGAATGAGCTGCTGTACCATTCCCTATCCTATACCAACAGAGGTATTTAATCTATTTAAGCATGTCAGTGCCAAATACACTAAGGTAATTGCATCGTGGACCTAACAAAAGGGCATCATTTCACTTGCAGCATTTTTATGACAAGTGATTATGTACAACATGGAAAGAAGCCAAGAGTTTCTAGTAGCCTGGACGGAGTTTGCTGAGCTGCATTTATAGGGGAGGAAACCTGCAGTTGTAAACATTATTATTTTGTGTGACAAAAGAAATGCGTACTTCTAAATGTCGTTGGCCATACTGAGGTTTTCGTTGTGTTGACCGCATGAGTAGGAAGCAAGCCTACTGCAGAGGCAGTCAGAGCCTCCTAATGAGCAGAATTCAAAAGTCAAATTCAGCCTTCACTTCTTCTAAAACGGGTTTGAACTAAGTCCCTCAGACAGCCTGAAGACAAGCCACTGGACTGGTCACGAGGATTTATCCATGACAGAGAGAGCACTGCCCTGCTATATAACCCCACGGAGCATTGTCTCCTCTGTTCCTGAGGGGTGAAAACATGCCAAGGAATGGAATGTGGGGCGCTCCTTAACCACTCACTAGACCCCAGAAACCTCCTGCACTGGCAGACCGCTGACTTCCTCAGTAAAGCAGGCAATGTGCCAATCTGAAATTGTGCTGTCTCTGTGCCAAGGTCTGCTTCTGCATAAGTACTTGCAAGAGCTGTATTCATGAAGCTGGAGGATAAATATAGAAATGGCTTTTAAACCTAAAACTCAACCGCTGAGCAGCTGATACCATTATTTAGTGGAAGCAGAATCCCCAAGACTGATTTCCTTTAGTTTTTGCCAGGGAATTTAATGCCACATGCAAAAAAAGTAATGTTTTGACTTTGCTTATTCTGGCTAGAACTAGTTGCCACTACAGTGAAATAAGTCATTCTATAAGTGGTGTGAAAACTATTGAAGCTCAAAGTGAAATGCATAATTAGTGATCTGACCACTTCAAGGTCCAGCAGAGGCATTTCTGTATTCCAGAGAGCCTTTTAAATTGTCAGATTCGACACAAGGAAAATGAAATGCATAGTAGCTCTCTCCAACTTATCCCAAGTACTTCACTGCCTTATTAAGACAAAAAGTTGCCTGAAATCAGTGTTTCATATTTTCAATGCATCAGGGAGATTTGATTTGACAGGATGCAAGGTACACATCTGCTAATATTACATAGTCTGTTCAGCAGTGGTCAAATGGTTAATTAGAATACTAGTATATTGAATTGTTTCCTTGGTGTTCTAATGTGTTCTACTGAATTTGTTATGACGAATTTTCCCAATACCAATGAGATTCTCTGTCAGGGCACAGAGATTGAACAATTTTTTAAAATCTGGTAAGAAAAATTACTTTTTAAACCTCTCTTATGACTTCTCTTTACCATCTCTGGTGGAAATAAAGAATCAGCTACTTCTCAGAGTACTTACCATGCCTATCTTAGACAGATATGGAATTCATACCCCTAAAGGGGAATGTTTTAGCTGAGCTAAACATCTACGCATTGATAACTTATTTTACATACATCACTACTAGGCTTTTTCCATACTACATGTGTACTCCTTGACTTATAATACTCACTATAATTATTACATTTTCACTGTATGCCTTTGCAGCTATGGTAGTGCTATTGGGTGGATACCAGAATCCCATTTTGATTGCTTGTATTTTATTTGTCAAGAACATCTGATGCTTTGCAAGGGTATTTTTTTTTTAAAGAAGATATGATCTATTTATGTAAATTTATACCTGTTTATACAATATACAATGTCAGGTAAGGAATAGCACAGAAAAAGAAAAACAAGAATAAATTTTGTTAAGAATAGAGTAATTACTGTGATACTATAATACCTGTCTGCTCCAGATGGCATTTGGACAATTAAGAAGGAATGGTTTTCACCATAGGCAATAGTAATTTTGACCTTGATAATCTAATCTCCAGAGGGCAGGGATATGGTTAACCCAGCTCTACGTGTAACATCCAGGAGAACAGAAGTAACCCTGAAGAAGGCTCTAAGCTTAATTTTTTTTTTTTTTTAACTCGACTGAAAATGAGGTTGTACCCCAAAGGACACAAAATGTGCTATAGGACACAATTAAAGAGGAAACGTGCTGAGAGTCACACACACAGACTTCTAATGTCTAATACTTGAACACAAAACTCAACCTTCTGGGAAGGGGAGATTTAAATTTATGACTTCTTGCAAGAAATTTTTCTTAAGTTCTTTTCTGAAGTTCCTTTAATTAGGTAGCCTGTTTATTATGCTTTTGGACTTGCAGTACCTTGGGAATGGAGCTTTAAGCTCACTTTTCTTCTCATTTTAACTTTTGCTAAAATGCTTGAATTTTATTTGGGAAGGAGGATAGGATAAATGGAAAACAAAAACACAAATGTAAAGACAGAAAATAGCAAGAAGACGTTTTCAAGAAGTGGCACTGCCATGGCTTTCTGCAGTCATCTTTATTACACTGAACACCTAGCAGCTTTTGAAAGCTGATAATGATTATATTACACTATCTTTATAAAGAATAAAATGCTTTGTGGAACTCACAGAAAACTTTTGATTATTTTAGTGTTATTTTATGGTGTTACTATCTGAACTAAAAGAAAATCTACAAACAAAAGCCACACACCCACACACAAAATTTTGACTCCAAGATTGCCAAGGAGATTAAATTCCATGAGGCAATAGCTTCTAGTCCTGGAAAATCTTAAAGAACAAAGTATTTCAAATTAAGTTAATCTACCTGTCTAGCATACTGTTTGCAAGGCTGTGTAAGTAACAGACTTTTTTTGTTCATTGGGTGTTTCAAAAAAACTATTGTAGATAAACAAAATCTAATATTTCTAGACATAGTAAAAGTTCATCTAAGCTTTATTTGAACAGAGCATGGTGGGGTTTGACACTTGCATTTCGAGCAGAGAAACAAACCATCAAAATATATTTGGAAATGAAAGCTCTATCCAAGAGATTTAGGACTGATGAGTAGGATTGGCTAATTAGCAGCTTAAATATATTTAAAGATAGATGTATTTAAGATCCACGGAGACCCATACTACCACAGAAAAGCACATGTAAACACTGAGCTGGCAAACTCAGTTACTTGTTTCTAATGGAGTGTGCTGGATCCCCCAAATTGTTCTTTTCTGACATTCATAAACTTTGTGCAAATATCATAGAACGTTTAAAAAGAGTTCAAAAGAAACCTGCAGTAGAAACACTCCTCTGGAAACTAATTTTATCATCCACTGCATGGAGGCAGTAAGTAGGAAAGATGAAACTGAAAAACTATCCAGTAATAGAGGTAAGGTGATGAAACAACCTGGAGAAGAAGGAAATCACAGTTCCCTGTTTTACCGTGATATCTCAGCATCCCAACCCCTCCCGATCCTTGAAAAAAAAAAAAAAAAACCTAACCAAAAAGCAAACCACAAGAAATGCAGAGCAGCAAAGCTCACTGTGCTACAAAAGGAGCAGGTGGTCAGGAGCAAGATTTGGAATAAAGTCACAGAAGCCATTAGGCAGCCTCACAAATCTTAGCTGGGATGCTAGGACAGCTGAAAGAAATCTTCTCTGGTAAGTTTGATGTTAATAATTAATTTTGGTTTTATCTCTTTTTTTCAGTATTTTTCTATTATGCAAATCTATGTTTTTAAATACCATTTTAATTTAAATCTAGTTTAGACTTGAATTCTTGATGATCTAATTCAACAGAGCCATTTATGTAAGAAGCAGATTCAAGAAGATATTATTGGAATAGGTTTCCAAAGAGTTACAGGGTAAATCTCTGTTGAAACTGTGCAAGATGATATGAGAGCTGATAGCCAGTAGTTCAGGAAGATGTGGGCTCCCAACAGCCAGGAAAACTCTCTGGCATCATGACGAGGTAGAAGGTGCTCAGAGATTTCATAGCAAAGATGAATGGACAGGCCTACAGCTGATGCAAATATTGCTTTAATAAAATAAGCCAAGATGCTCTATCACTGAAGACTCTGTGCCAACTTCTTCAGTTCAAAATCTTACATTCAAAATACTGCTTTTCTTGGCATAAAAAGCACAAAAATAGAGAGAACAAGAAGAAAAATTGCTAAACCGTTTTAAAAAACTCTACTAGCACCCCTCATAATTGATCTTGGAAAAATATATATAACTCCAGACATCCCCAAAGGACTGTTAATTTCTAATAGATTCAAGATGATAGCCTGGCTCAAAACTATAAACCAGTTGCAGCAATTAATTTTGAATGCTTGTGTTCCCTTATGCAGAATTTGCTTTCTAATACATAAATACTCTCAGACTGACATCCAGAATAACTTACATCTAGTTATTTAATAACTTACATCACCATTACTTCAGGGGATTTATGTAACTGGTTTTTTTCTCCTGTCCTTCAAAGACCATCTATTTGGACAAACAGATATAAGTGCTCCTATGAATCGTTCATAGGTCTCATTTTCTGAGGTGGGCCTTTAGTTGTCAGCAAGGTCTCTCAGCTTTCTTGACTATTCTTGGTTCATTTGTTATCCTTGATATGTTCTCTTTTATTAACTAACCTATTAATCTAACTGTTCTTTTCAGATAATGCAATACCTTCATACCCAGTTCCCTTATCAGCTAAATTAATTTTGCCACATTGAAACAACCACATAAATCTTACACTGTAATGCGAGATAAGATATAAAAATGCAGCCATGACAATTTAGTTATGAACTCATTTTTGATAATGTGACACATGATTTTGAGAAAATTTGTAGTCTATGACTGCATCAGTGCAGCAGCTCTGCAGAGCAATGTATCTGCTGCTGGCAATCTGACATCAAGGCTGTAACTGTAACTCTGAACTTAATTCATATTAGTGGTGAGAGTGCATCCTTTCAGCCTCTGTTCAACAGGAAGTTATCTCATATACTCCAAAATCATTCCACAGTGTGAACCAAAAATTAATAAATAGGTGTGATCAGGAGGTTCCCTTCTCTCTCCCTTCCACTCATGGAAGTAGATGAATCTTGACTTGCAGGTGCTTGCAGGGTTCTCTCAATTCTTTACTTAAAATTACAGAATATCCATTTCAGTGTTACCAGAAGACCAAAAGTTTTGTTCAGCTTTGTAGATGGTCGGAAAATCACCATTGGTGTTTTGGAGCAATGGTTAGTGGTGATAGTGGAAGCTGAGAATTTGCAGAGGGTGCAAAGACAAAAGACCACACAAGTTCCATAGATCTCTGTTTACTTGCAAACTATGTGACAAAAGATGACAAAGAGAGAATTTATATTTGAAAAACAAGTTGTTCAGGCAGTGACATTGGTATTTATTGGTTGCAGCACTAACACAGGAGCTACCTGCAAGCTAATCACCACATGGGATAATAGATCACTGTGAAGCTGAGCTGTAATACTTTTTAATGACTTCACAAGACTAAGATTCACTTATTTGTACATAAAATACCAAGCATAAAGACTGTTAGATTCTGTCTCCTTGTGGACTCATGATTATTTGATAGATTGGTTTATTTGACATGAGTGGTTTTCAATTAAAAGGAACAAGCACATGGACTGTCATTAATTGTGCTTACATTCTTCAGCTAATAACCCTCACATCCCACAGCAGCTTTTCTGATTATTTTGCTTGACCTTGATATCAAACTAAGCATCCTACTCAGCTACTTTCGCATTCTTAGACACCCTTGCAGCTTTTGAAACTTTTACTCATCAGGAATTTCACTGTATTCCGAAGCAACTAAAATATTAAAATGTTGGGTTTAGCAGTTCAAAGAGCTCTCCAGCAAGCTGCTGTAATGTTTTTACCAGTGCCTTTCGCAAAGACAATCAGTGATGATAATATTCAGAATAGACTGCATGTATGAACTCTGGAATATGAAGTGGAAAAGTTCAAAGTGACTGGGTTAGCCCCAAGACTTTTAGGTTGAGACAGACAAGAGAATGACATCTGCTTTTACAGAATCTCATCTTCTCTTTCCAACCACACTGGAAAACTGAGGTTAATGAGGTTTTAAAATACTTTGTTGAATACTTTGGCAAATTTGTTTGTGAAAGATGCAGTATTTATCTGCACATTATAAAAATATTCATTGTGGCCCACTATTAGTATCTGTATTAAAACAGATCTGAAGGAAAAATCCTAAATATTTTTTGTCTGTCTAAGTGGAAACATTTTCTCATGGCCTATGCCCAATCAGAATTTAATTTCTGAAACTTTTGACATAGACTCTTTGGCTACTTTAGGGACAGACATCTTTATAGAGACAAAGATTTTAAAGGTTTAAAATAAAAATTTGTCTCCTAGCAAAAATAAAAAGTGTCAGTACATGTGGCTTTATTTAAGAGAAAGCAAGTGTTTCTAAATGCTTTCTGAAGGCATTTCAATGTCATTTTCCAAATATACAAATGAGATACTCATGTAAATTGTTAGCAGTGTAAGACACATTGCTACAACAGCAGGGATACTTGATACTATGGAATTCACACATCACAGTTACAAGTGTAGGAAGAAAGCAGAGCTTTGAAATCTTGAGGGCTAAGACCCTTTATACTGACTTGTCATTTTAAAAAACTTTTATTTTGAAAATAGGAACATTCCACAAAAGCTGACGAAGAGTGAGAAGGTTTCTATAATTGGATAGTATGCACAGTAAGCTAAATCTCAACTTCTCTCTCAAAATGCAAGTACCTTTTAGTCATGTTTATTCCCTCTTACATTGACAGTCATCCACAGTGACTCAAGGCTGCTTTATCTCTCAGATTCTGAAAATCTGTGTGGAAAACTCAACAAGGAGCCCCAATTTCTGTTTCTTATAATCCATCCACTGTGTAATTTCAGATTTATTTTTTTCTTTCAGAAGAATGAACACTCTGGAGTTCATTTTTCAAGCAACTGATTAGCCAAGCACTCAGCCTGGAACAGCAGGTGAACAGAAGTTGAAGGATGTTAAACACATAGCTAGTTTATTTATCCTTTTGTTACTTCTCTAGGACCTAAAGAGCCATCACTGTCACAAAAGTATCTGTGCAGGACCTTTATGCAAGGATAAATTTTATTTGATCCTAAATAGACTTTAAAGGCAGTGAAATTAAATGCATGTCACTGATCTCCACCCTGGGAAACTCTCCAGTAAAAACAGGCTGCCTATTTACTAGGCACAGACTATGTATAACTCACATACTCACCCAACCTTGAATTATATTAAATAACCTAAATACAGTGTCTAGTACGGTTCATCTGAATTAAACGGAGAAGATAATGATACAGAAGCCTGGATCAGATATAGACAGCCCTTTTAGAGGAATGGACCACATGCTATAAGAATATGTAAGTAACATGCTCAAGGAACTACTTTTCCGGCAAATACAGCTTCTCAGAGAGAAGGATTATTTTTCTCTATATTCTGGTCAGATTAACTGATTTTGTCTTATGCCTTTTAATAATACAGATTTTCACACGTTTTTACAACTCATTTTTAAAGGCTCCAAACTGAAATCAAGATGACAATAATTCTTCCCTCTTTAAAGAGTCAAGGAGCATGTTCCTCCCACTCCCCTCCTCTGCCTGCTAAGGCAGGCAGGTATCCAGTGTAACAGGGCAGTATTCCCAAATTCACTTTCATTTTAAAATTTTGTCAATTTTTCCCTGCAAAAAATGATGTTTCCAGCCCTCACCTAATGATGAGGTTGATTCAGTGTAGTGTCCTGCAATTGTCACTTCATACAACTACTTGCAGGGCTCCAAAAACCAAGTCTGATTCTAGAGCAAATTGTGAAAATTTCTACTTTGGACTTGGTAATCATACTTTTCAGAAAGGATTAGACATTTTTAACGATTCCTATTGTGTTTCCAATGAAATCATTGCTTTTTTTATCTCTTACATTGACATGTCCTTGTGCTCCTCTATCTGGTATTAATAGCTAAAGTCTGTCCACTTGTCTTTTTACAAAGAAGTAAAGTCTGAGCACTTAGCTGTTCAGTATCATTTGAACAGCACTTTGCTGCCTTATCATTACAGACAAAACCATTACAATGACTCTTTCGATATACTAACAGTAAAACTCTTTTCACTAGAAGAATGAGTCAGAGGCCACTGTTTGATAATATACCAATAGGTACCAGTTCCTAGTGGTGGCATGAAGTGACACAATACAGTCACACAGGGATGCATGCACTTGTCTTCTGCCAATATTAATAGATGTCATGGGGCAAACTGCCTGAAGGGCACAATTAAAATTTTCCCTTAAGAATAGTTTAAATCATGCTTAAGATTTGATATTGCAGCCACTTGAAACTGCTTTAGCTTCAGCAGCTTTTCTATTAGACGTTGTTTTGGGGTGCTTGTCACATATCAGAGATACTTCATGCCACTCCAGCTCACACTCTTAATAGTCCATTTCTTTTTCCTTTGATAATTTTGCTTACACATGTAAGAAGACTTATCAGAACATTGCTCCTACAAAATATCTGGCATGGAAAGAGTAATTTGGAATGGATTGGAATTAAGGTCTGGTAAATGTTGTTTTAATTTAGTAGTACTTTAAATAACTGCAAACACTGATTGGATACTTACATACAATGCAATATTTTGACTTTGCTGTTCTTTGATTGTTTAATAATACCTGGGTAAGAGTCTTTCAGCAGAGTAGTTTAAAAATCTGAGGCTTACACTAGCATCAGAGTTCCCTTCTAGGCATGGCATACCATGGCTTCACTAGCAGCAGGTAGAATGGTGGGAAGGCAAAACACTAGGTAAGAGAACAGCATTATGTAAGGAGTTAGTGTTACCAGAGCTGAATGACGTTCTTCAGACAATTTATTTACTGGAAGCTTCATTTCAAATTGATCAAGATAATACATGAATTAGAGAACAGTTATTTAAGTTGACGAAAGGGATAGGAAAAAAAGAGAAGGACGTATGTTTCCAAAGAAGTTGTAATTCTTATATTGAACTCTTTTTCAATCCTTTGATTTAAAAAAAGAAATCCCTCCTAATTTTTGCCAAAATTTTAAAAATAAAGAACCTGCAGACATGTGATCTTTAGACAAAATCACTAACTGACTCTTCTTTTTAGCACTTACATCATGAGATAGACCCAAGAGCCATTATATCCACTCTCAGGAGAACTCTTACTGCAGTTTTATGGCTTAGATATGGGAGTTCTGAATTTATCTTTTTATTTCGGGACATGGACAGATTAGGTTTGTAGAGTACAGGGCTAAGATGACAGAGAGACATCTGCATTCTAATACCCAAGTTTTTGGCATCCTACTGTGAGGAGGGGGGACCCTCCCTTAACACTCAGCAGCCTATCTTTTGTCCATATTTGGACAACTGGGCTCATATTCACACTGCAGATGTGAAAAGAAAATAAACAAACAAACAAACAAACTGGTAGCACAAACCTTTGGTTTCCTGAACCCCTAGATAGTGGTTGGCATACATTTTTAGCAAGATGTAGACCTTCCCCAAAATTCTAATAATCACTTTCCTCTTTGCAGGTTATCTGTACATGAGACCTAACCCTGTGAGTAGTTGGTGGCTGGAAGACATGCTTTGAGAGTCCACTGAAGCTTTGGAACAGTTATGCTTGAGCAAACCCCTGATACTCTTCAACGTCTGGCCTATTGTACCTATTGCAGTGGTTTCTACTGTTCATGCAGAGGACAAAGAGCCTCACCTGTGTGACTCTTGCCACGTTATTTCTGTGCCAGTGTGAAAAGTGTGAAAAGCAGTCAAGTCAAGCCTGTCCCTAAAAGCAGCACAAAGTAAAACAGCAGTAGAGAGTATAAAGAATGGGTAAAACAGCTGCAGTCTTTTACAGGAAACAGCAACAGAGTACTTTGCCTACTTAGGTTTTTCACCAAACTTCCCATGATTATTATCAGCTATGCTGTTTTCACAAATAAAACCACAGGCTAGGAATGTATTGATGAAAAGCATTATTGGACTCTAGTATTTAGCTGTTGTTTTCTCACTTCCCACTCCTGAAAATTGGTTAAGACACTGCAGATATCTGATGGCAAGAATGGAAAATCTGGAGTTTTGAAATAAAATATTTATCCTGACATGTTGGTTTCTTACTCAGACTGTGCTAATTACTTTTTTTCTGGAAACATCTCCTGATTTTGTGAAATGAGCTGAAAAGAATGAGAACATCCATGGAAATGTTTTAGTTTCAGAGTCATATTGCCCTCAGAAGAACTCATACAGATGCATCAGGTAGTGTTCCTGGTTCCTCCATACTGACTTTGGTAAAATGGAAGTACAGCATTTCCAAGAATGGCTTGTAAAATAATAGTCACACAAGAATTAAAAAACAGATGGATATATTAATTTAATACTTTCTATTACTTTGTCTGTCTCCTGATCTTTGCACTGAGTAAATGGGGTTTCAACCAAAATGTTACAAAAGTATGTCGGTTCTTTTAATGGGTTTAGCTAAGGCTGGAATGTGCCAGCAGATGCATTAACCATCTTGAGGAAAACAAATCCAATTGATTCAGAATACTCATTTACCATATTTCACATGATTTTCAGCCAAGATATCACTGGGACTGTCTGTAAATCAAAGCAGGCTAACAAGAAGAAAGGAAGGAAGTAATAGAAGACATTTAGCAATTATCGCCCTTTTAAACAGTCGTGGTGAATTAAGACCATGGGTTCTGTACACTGCAAAAATATAACACTGATATATGCAGTGTAGTTCCTTATTACAAAATTCTCAAGCTGTATCAAACTCTATTCTTTAAAAGGATAATTAGATTTCTTAGAAAACATAGCAATACAATTCTGACATTAGCATCACAGATGGCCAGCACTTCCCTTGTTCAGCAACTTCAGCGGAAGATGTGCTGAGGAGGAGTGGATTCCATGTCAGGAATATTTATGTAGAGTGTTTAAACATTGCATAGCCCTTCTACTGCAAGCATCTCTGGCAGTGTTTCAGCATTAATCAACAGTATTTATACCAGAATGGAAAATTCAAAATTAAAATGCATTATAAAATACAAATCACCAAACAGGGAAAAAAACGACAAAGAAATTAAGATCTTCAGAAATGGAAAGAAAAATGAGAGTGAAGGTTGTCATTTTCTTTTCCTTGAAATGATACTATAAATGATTGCTAAATTAGATTAGTCACCTCAGTCCATCATTATGAGAAAAATAATATTCCACTTAAAACATAATATATTTTGACTGTTCATCACAGTACTTTTTAAAAGGAAGAGCAACAAACACAGTTTATTGATGCTATTGCACATAGATATGTAGAATTATTTTTATATTCTAAAAGCAACACCTACCCTAGAGATTTTCTTTCTTGTTTTCCACCTACAAAAAAAGGTCAGAACTGCAAGCAAAACTATTAGTCTACAGAATCCGAAACAATATTTGACTTCTGGTATCAGCACAATTCATTTTGTCATTTCAAGATGTATATATGCAGGCAGCCAAAAATTCCCAACATGGAAGAACTGTTCACACATTAAAAATCTCCAAAACCATTTCATTCAAATGTACTCACATGAGATCTGTTGATAAAGGAAAAAAAGAAGATTAGTTTCAGGGGTAAAAAACCTTTAAGTGAAATAGCTTTTTGCAGTAGTAGAGGGAAGATGTTATAACAATTCTTTAGACTACTCAAGGGAGAACACTTTCTGACAGTCCTGGTTGCTTCACCAAACTCTCGTTTGTGCCAGAATGAGTGATAAAACCTAGCATTTTCCATTTATAACTTTCCTACAAAAGTTCTGATTTCCCACTAGATCATTACTGTGAATAATGATTCACGGATACTTTCTTAGAAATTAAAATCCCGTATTTCCACAACAGAACTGCTTTTTCCTTACCTGCCCAAGTGTGAAGTTATCTCTGACCCCATCTTCACCTCAATACATGGTCCTTCAGAGTTTATGGCATTTGTGCTTTTAAATAAAAAGGGTTTTTGTCATGCAAATAGAATTAATTGTGATCTGAATATAATATTAAGTTCAAATTTTGAACTCTAAAACATGTTCACAGCCACAGCTTTTTTCCTGACCCAACTCAGTTCAGCAGTAAATAATAGAAGTTCATGACAGGGACAGATTCCATTCAATTTTACATTAAACATTAGAAAAGTTATGGGGTAGTATTATTTTAGTAAACAAACATAGTGAAAGAGCAGCCATTTATCTTAGAAGCTGATATTATTAATTCTGAAGAAATAGCAAAGAGATAGAAGTGCTCTGAGCAGAATATGAATGATTTTATGACTCATTACCTATACTCCATTGCCCACCTTCATTCTCTGGAATTTGATCTGCTGCATAAAGAGGATGCAAAACTCATTTGCATTCCAAAGAAAGTACTTACGAATAGAAATGCTGCAACCATCATGGAAGAAGCTATGAGACAAATAACTTCTGTGTCTCACATCTCAGCCACTGTTTGGGGAGGGGTTTGCTGTCCAGTTTCTGCCATCCAAGCTACAGAAAATACATGTGATCAACAGACCTGTTTCTTTTTATTTTGCTGTAGTTAGCTCTCACTTCAGACATCAAGCCTATGGTGGTGACCATGTGCATTACGAGCTGGTTCTTGTTTAAAGGTACACCTAACCTAGGTTAGACATGTGGTGGGAATTAAGGCATTAGTTATGCACTTCTGTCTACCATACAGATAATACAAAAAGAAGGATTGCATCACTGCTTGACATGTAGCTGCTACATGGGGTTGTGAAAATACATGTTTAAAACTTTGGATTCATTTTCTTTTTTTTCAAACAGCCTCTATAACTTATAGGATCATCACAAGAAAAGCTGTTATGCTCCACCCTGCAAGGCAAAAGGAACTTTTGGTTTTCTGTTAATAAATCCCTTGGAAAGAATTAAAGCAAATGGATCCTAGATGATCAGTGTTTACAGACAGATATATATATATAGATATATAGATATAGATACAGATATAGATAGTTAATTTTAGAACAATTTGGTTGTAAAGGAAAACAGGTATGTATCTATTTTGGTCGTTATTATCTATAGTAATATGGCAACATAAAAGCACAAATATATCACCCAAGAAAATGTGTGAGGGAAAAGAGAGAAAAAAAGAGAGGGAGAGAATAAGAGTTAAAATGTGTAAGGGAGGAGAGAGAAAGAAAGAGATAAAAAGTTTGAGTTTACATTCACCACCCAGAGGTCTCTGACAAACTTGGTTGTTGTTGTCTTGGTACCTCAGGGAGTGGTGGGAGAAAGAAACCCATGAAACATAAAGTCCTGTGGGTTTATATATCCTAAGAAACCCTCCTGGTACTGTGGCAATGAATTTATCATATGTAGGACGGAAAAGGTCCTGTCAAAGATGGACTGGTGAAGAAAAAGAAGAAAACAGCTCAAGTGTTATAGAAACAGAAGCTTTTAATGTTGTTTAAACATATCTTAAAATGGCTTTTTTGTATTTCTGCAAAGTCACTGCTTCTCCTTCCCGACACCCTCTGCAAAGAACTCTTACCTCCTATGCAGGAATGTCCTGGGAAGATATCCTGAGGTCTTCTCATTGGCCTTTGTTAACCCTTTCCTGTTGGCTAGTAACTCTTTACCTGATTGTTTTTTTCTGTAAGACCCTGAGCCTGTAATTGGTTCTTTTTTAATCCCCCTAAAAGCCTTATAAACCCCCATCACCACCATAAACTCCTCTTTCATCCGTCCCTCTAAGGTAGTCTGTGTGAGCTTCTTATGGGTTCGCAGGACCACGTGCTGGGGGCAGGGTGGGAGAGCATTCACCTTCAGAGAATGGCCTAACACCCAGGACCTGAAGGTCCCCCCTCCAACCCATCCGTCATATGGTACCTTCCCCACGTGTGTGTGGAAGAGCCTGGTAGATTACTAGATTTTTAAAAAACTGCCTGAATTTCTGATCCAGATTGACTAAAATCAGAAACAATTTGGATTATTTCATTTGTTAAGTAACTATTTCAGTGATGATATATTCTGTCCCAGCTTCTGTAGCTGGTTTCAGCTGAACATATTGAGATTGGGAAGATGGACCTAAAAATTCAAAGCCATTTACACTTCGATATACCATATAAAATGTGTTGGGGTTCCAAACAGCTTAGTGATTAACAAAAGGTAACAAAGTGAATTGTTAAAAAATTATAAAGGCAACAATAATGTGCTGATTTGAAAGTAATGGGAAATTGCCTCCAGGGATATGTTCACATTATATTCTCTCTTTTCTCTTTCCAGCACTGACCTAGAAAACTGAGGTTCTTGTGCAATTATAGTTTCAGGAGGTGAGGGTTTTGAGAAAACTCTAAATTTTGCAACACTAGTCATGCTGAGGTAAAGACCTACTTGTACTCCAGTTAAGTTTCATTGTTCCTCAGTACAAAGTAGAACGGGGAAAAGCATAATTTTTTTTTTTATTTCATCCAAACCCTTAGCTTCCATTATTTAGAACAACTGCAAAACCCTCCAGTGGAGTTTGCAGAGAGACTGAACACAATGTTAAGGTGTGACTAGTCACTTGCATTTCTGATACAGTGATGGTAGTAATATACAGTATCCTGAAGGGAAGAGTGGACTCTATTTGTATAATATTCTATTTGTATGAAAATGCTTAGCTTGCAATAGTCCTCCAGAATCTCACACTGAAATCTTCTTTTGAGCCACAATAAATTATATACTTTTCCACAGTTTGGAAAGATTCTTTAGTTTGACAGCTGCTGTGCCAATTTGCCCAACTGAAGGATAAAAGAGATTGGAAAAAGCAATCTGAGGGGCCAGTCCCTCGTTGCTGGCTCAGGTGGATGCAGAGTCTGCTGCATGATTCACCTGAATGTGCCAACGCTTGAGTAACCTTTTTCTAACAGAGGCATGAGTTAGAATGTCCCTATTGTATTTGGTCACAAGCACATTTTGGATTCACAACCAATACTGAGAGAGTTTCCTTAAGTTAACCTGGATCCTCTGTACCCATCACACAAAACAAAATTCTTGATGAGTAGAGCCATCAATTCAGATGCAAAGAATTATTATATATTAAAAATAGAATAAATTATTTGTATTTTGCCAGTTTAACCTGTAATGAGATAGGCTTTAAACAACTGTCAGAAGCTTAGATACTTGATCTCTGTTGAGATGGAATCAAATCATTTTAAATAGAAAAATAAACTATTTTATAGATCTTCTCACTAAGTTTCAGGCTAGAAAATCTGTATAGTGAATTTTTAATGGCAGTTAGATTTGGGTTAACTGGTTTTAGTGACAAAAGTAGAAAGGGTATCACATGGCGAAACACAGCTCCATCAATTATCGTGACCCTCACAGCAATGTCAGACTGCCTGTGCTATTTGCTTCATAGTTTCACAACATTTAAGGACAGGAAAAAAAAAATTAGTTCATCTGATTTGACACATAGTTCATAGGTCATTGTGTTCCAATGGAACCAGTTTCAATAACTTTCTTTAAACTACCAATTTTCAAT
The DNA here is from genome assembly GCF_022539395.1 of Myiozetetes cayanensis. NCBI lineage: Eukaryota > Metazoa > Chordata > Aves > Passeriformes > Tyrannidae > Myiozetetes > Myiozetetes cayanensis. The sequence continues at coordinate 38,997,783 of NW_026087964.1, read as the reverse complement.
CCTCCAAAGATTTTAAATGACAGTTGGAATGTAAGGAAACACAGTGTCTCATGAACATAGCTTGACTCAGAAGAACACCAGGCCAGCTCAGAGCACAGCTTATCCACGACTGACAACTCCCTTTTACTTTTGATAAAGCCCTACTTCTTGAAAGGTATAAAGAACATTTGGGCAATTGTGCATCATCCTGCACGATCCAGGCAGGCCACCCACTGCAGCACAAAACTTCCATGCTGGCACAGACACCAGCAATTTGTGCAAGAGTCTTTTGTTAGAGCTTCTAAGGCTCAAGTGAGGTAATGACAGTTTAAATACAAAATACAGAAAAGCAAGTTGGGGAAAAGTTCTTAAAAACAGTGCAAATTTCTGATCAAAAATATGACATTAAAGGATACAAAATAAAGCAATAGTATATCTCTTGACATACCCTGATGTCAAGATTATTTTTGAACACTTTGCTCAATTGCGACAGAAATAAACTCCATATTTCTTCATATTGGTCCATCTTCAAAATTGCAACCAGGTCATGTTGCAGAGAAATAAAACCTGATATTTTTCTCGCAGCTAGTGACAATTTCCTTCTGTGCTGTGGACTGGAGAAGCTTGAGTGTTGCAGAGCATCAGATGGTAGCTGCTTTCCTTTGGGGTTGTACGTAAGCAAAGATGACAGCTCTTCCTTGCTTACCATTATGCCACAGCCAATGTGGAATAGGTTCTGGTTTTCAGAATTCAAACTGAAAGGATAGGGGGAGAGAGAGGCAAAGATCATGATCAGCAAGAACAGCTTCTTGTAGCTGTCACTGTGTTCTGCAGAAAGAAACCACATTGTCATCTTTTTGCTGGTTTATTGCATATTTTAATTTTACTCTTTACTGTTGGCATTGTCATAGAAAGAATTTTGCTCTATTTTCAGTGTACTTTTTTCTGGTTTTCTCTGAATATACCCATATGTAGTCACAAATATATCAGCAGTCTTTCAGCTTTCTTTTCTTTTTTACAGAAAGATCTTATAGGTATTGACAACTTTTACTACCTGATAATGTTATTTTCTAATAAATAAAAAAGGGGAGCTGATAGTCATGGAGGAGCACCCTATTAATACTAATTGGTTTTAAATGAATAATCTGTTTTAAAGCTTATGCAATTATTAGGTTGTTACTTCATTCTCTTGGACTAGAGAGGGAAGACATTTTAACCATGCATAACAAATTCAGCCCAGGAAGTTACTGCTGTATGATTCAATAATTTATGAAACATAAGGAGTGCAAAGAAGTTTTGCCAGGCTGCCCAAAATTTGCAGACTGCAAATGGTGTTATGCTATGCAATTTGCAGTCTATCCAACTTTTGATTAGGATAATTTGCTATCATTCCCTATACCAATGCATAGAGCTTTTATAGAATGAATGTTTAGTTGTTGGTTTAGATATATCACTTTCAGTATCAGAGTGAGTTTCATGAGTATAAGGGCTTTTTTCCTCTTTTTTTTCCTGGAATAGTATGAGGCAAAAACTCCTTTCCTCAGATAAGCAATTTCCTTGTTCACAGTTATACAGCATAAGTCACGCCATTGCAATGACTTTAATGTGGCTATTACAGGAGATTTCAGTGGCAGGGCATAAAAACATATTTTTGAATAAGTTTCAACAGTGCTGAAAAATATATCAGTCTCTCCTCGTCCATAAGCATGAGATACATAAATGCTAAGAATTATTGTAAACCTTTGCAAGATCCTGCCTGGATTATAGATTTCCAAAAGTCATTCTGTCATCATAGGAATAGTTAAGCAACCCTGGTAATACAATATTTGTTTACTTGCAGAAGAAAATAGCTAAATAAAATCTAAATAAAATGTGATATCTTCTAAAAATGCAGTTTAGTTGCATTACTAAGTGTCAAAAATTCTGCTGGAAAAACATGAGCCATTTCCTATAGTCCCTTGAAGCCTATTCTGCCTGCAGCTCTACTATTGGTGATGTATGCACAAGATAGATTGTGTGCCACATTAGGAGAAGCTTTACATATTAGATTCAGACACCAATCTTGCCAAATTAGCTGCAGTTTCCTTTCCTAAGAATGAACAGTGTATGCTGTATCCCAAGCAATTCTTAATAGTGTTCTCATGGCTGAGCAAATACAAAACAATATAATCTGTCTCTCGAAAAATTAAACAAATAAAGCTATCTTTAGATATCTTCTGAAACAATGAGAATTTTCCTCTCCTAATCTTTAATAAACTTTGCCGTGCCTCGAGTATTGTGTCCAGTTCTGGACACCTGTCTTCAGGTAGGACATTGAGGTGATGGAGCATGTCCAGAGAAAGGCAACGGAGCCAGGCAACTAGCGACAGGACAAGAGGAAATGGCCTCAAGCTGCACCAGGGGAAGTTCAAGTTGGACATTAGGAAGAATTTGTTTATGGAAAAGGTGGTTAAGCATTGGAACAGGCTATTCAGGAAGATGGCAGAGTCACGATCCTGGAAGTGTTCAGGAAAAGACTGGAAGTGGCACTTAGTACTATGCTTTAGTTGACATGATGGTGTTCAGTGAAGAGTTGGACTCGATAATCTTGGAGGTCTTTTCCAAACTTAATGATTCTATGTTGCTATGAAATACTTCAATTCATCATTTTACCTCAAAAGCAAAAGAGTGTGTGTCACATTCTAGTGACCCCACATGCTTTGCTAGTCTTCATGTAAACATCATGTAGGAGAAATACAATATTTTATCTTCCTTTACAGATTAGAACATCAGTTTCATGCCTAGCAGATGAGGGTTCATTAGCTCTGTTGACAGTGCATTGTGGACATACGCCAAGCTTGCACTGCCTAAACCACTTGCCATACCAAAGCTGCTTTGGGTTAGCCAGAGAAATATTTAACTTATTTTTAAAAACACTTCTTACAAGGCAATTTTCTTTTACTGAATTCCTACAGTTCTGTTTGATGCCCACCAGGGAAAGTTTACAGTGACCTAACATCCAGTGGTACAAAATTTCTCATAACCTTTTGGGCTAGGCAGGACACGTACAGCAGTTCCCAAGTTCCCTAACACATCTCAGGACCCAGGAATATCCAAACTGAAAATTTTACTTGACTTTTAAGCCCTGACGTAGTACATACCTCTAGTAGATCTATTTTCATTTGGCTTCATCTGAAACCTTACAGGCTTAAGTGTGCCTTCCTTTGGCAAAGTACAGGGCTCCTGAGGACAAGACTGTAAAACACAAAAATAAGACAATCAAAAGAAATTCTAGATGATACTTATAAGAAGTTATTATCCTATTTGATTTTCTGTGTTTCCGAGTTATCTGCAACTTCGACGTCTGACAAATTCAGCACCTTCTTTTTTAATTTCAGACTCTCTCCATTTCTCTTCAGAACTTTCTCCCCATAATTTACACAGAACTTCTCTTTGTCATGTTGTGGCATTTTTAAGGCTGGTACAATATTTTGCAAGCCATACATCAAAAGAAGCATATACTGTTTACTTACCTCAGAAATTTTACAGCCTATTATCACACTTTTAGACCCCACCCGTGATGCCACATGTGACAGCTGAACTGCACAGATGGAGATATGTCATGGTCCTTTGTTTAAATCACCTCTCCTCCTTTCGACCCGCTTGCGTCACATACTTTCCCACTAAAAACTGTGGCTTTTTGACAGCAAAGATGTTGTGAATCACTAGCACAAGGTAGTGGAAAAAAATGGGACAAGCTAGAGCCCAGAGCTCTACTCTGTTGTAGCCTAGAGCCACAACAGAAACATAACGAAAATAGGAGGGTTTCTCCCTTACAGAACGGGTTGATATCTCTAGTGAGACATGAGACTGAGCAGAAAAATTGTCTAGGGAAGACAGGGAAGGCACCTAACCTGACGAGGTTGACTGCATCCAGAAACTACAGCCCAAACATTCTCTGGAGTTAAAAATTCGATTAACTGTTTGCCACCCCCACTCTTGTGTACGTATACAACTGTGCATCTAATCTGTGCATTTGCTGTTTCTGAACAAAAGCTGAGTAGAAATGCCACTGTAATACAGTCTGCTTTTAATAAGATAGTTCTGTTGTTTTAATACAAAAGTCTGATCTAATGATATTTCCAAGTGCATTGCAAAGCTGAAGGGTTCAGAACAAACATCTGAAAAAAAAAGAAAAGAAACAATTGAGTCTCACAATTGTTTATTTTAAAATCAGATGAGGCAGAAAAGAATTAATGCTACCTTCTTTATTTGAAGTTATGTTTAAATTTAGCCATGTATTGTGTTGTTACATAATACCAATAGCAGTAAAACTTTGCAAAAAAAAAAAAAAAATTAGGATCTTTACTTTTGTGCAACTTTGTGCTAAGAGATTCAGACTTTGTCCTACTTATAAAGCCACTTCAGATAAGGATAGCCTACTTGCATCTTATTACTTTTCCAAAATAGCGCAAAGAAAAAAAAATCTTAAAAGAAAAAAGACTGAGTAGGAAAAGGAATGTCTTTCCTGGAAAATTATTCTAGATGCAGGAAGCAGGAAAAAAAAAAAAAAAAAAAAACAAAAAACCACAAACTAGGAATAAAAGCTTTCACTAAAATAACAAGGGAATCTTATCTGCATTCTAGAATATCTCCAGATCCTCAGTTTCCTCTCTCACTCCAATAGTTTATCTGTGCTAGGCCTAGGAAAACAAAATTTTTAAAAATTCTGGTAAAGTGTTAAAAACAGAAACTTCAGAAATTATAAGTTCACATGGGAACTGCCTGAAAGCTGGTAGTCTGAAATTATTTCAAACTGCACTGAACAACTACTACATTGTTTTCTCATGCCAGTTTTCCTTCAAGAAGGCCATGGGAATAGTCAAAGTTGTCTTCTTCAACTTCTTCAACACTGGGTCCCAGTTATTGAAAGGACACTTAGGAAATACCTGCTGGGTATAGTACAGTAAATCTCATTGCTGTTTCACAGTGATCTGCTGATATTTTTATCTCAAGATAGGGTATGTTGCAGGAATCAGTTTCAGATGACCAGTGGATGCAACAGGAATGTGGACTGTACAGAACAAATGGCCTGAGACTCTAGGGGTAATAAATGAGGGGTATTTCACCTAAGTGTTTCAGGGCATTACATAATTCCCAGCTGACAGTCACTGACAATTGAAGGTATTTTATCTTCTTTATCCAGGCTAAATGTTCTCCTCTGTGAATATTAAGGTCTATTAATTGGTTTGGCTTTGATCAAAACCTGATTAAATTGATTGACTCTTCTTAACCAAGAAAACAGCTCATCTCTTAAAAGTTAAACTACATCCAATAAAAATTAAATTTTCAGTATCAGGAGAGGGGGGTTTAGTTTTTTTTTTCTATTTTGTCACTTAAGAAAATGAGATGTATCTTAAAGAAAGTGAACAGTTACTTTAAAAAAAGAATAAGCTCAGTTTAAATAAAAGAATTTATGATGTAAGATTTCTATATTTTCCGTAATAAATTTCCAGTCACACATATTTGGCTAAAATCAGTAGATAAATTACAACTCAATTCTTCTAAATAAACTTAGAAATCCTCCACTTTTGCTAAATGTTTCTATAATAGTTAAAAACGCAGTTACATGTTAGAGTGCAAAAAAAAAAAAAAAGGAAAAAATCTAATGGACTCATCATGGAAGCTGAGATTCTTTGGGGACATTCGGCCTTGTGCATGGAAAACTTCATGACTGATACATCAATTTCCTTCCCAAATATTTCATCACAGTCTAAATTTTAATGCCATAATAAATGGAATGCAGCAAAGACTCCTTGTAGTTTCCAGAAAAGACCACTTTTTCCCCCAAGCACCCAATATCAAGCATTAGACTTGCATAAGGAGAATGCATGAGGAGAATGCATATCTATAGAAACATCCATGTTCATTGCCAGAGGGTGCTACTAGTTACCATGGTAAAAACAACCAGAGAAATTAAGGTCTGTATTAGGACAGATAAGCTGTAAAGCATCTCCATAAGTCACTAATTCAAACACTAAAGGTACCTAAAGAGATTAATGGCATCTCTAAAACAAGAAAGTCTTTATTTGGGGTGAGTCTGGAAGAACCTTTCAGTGCCCCTCAGCACACATTTGCAGCATCCCACAACAGCTACAACACTGAGTAGGTACCTGCTTTCTATCACTGTGCACACAGGATGAGGCCCCATAGAATAAGGTTCGTGGTGTAGAGCAAATTGACCCTCACTGGAGCCGCTGAAGCAGCACTGACAGGGTATATGGTTTAAGTAGTGCAGAGTGAGGGCCCTGTGATGGAAGAGCAGCCCTTCACTCCAGCCACACACGCCAAGTGGCTCAGGTGCTACTGTCTGTGTATCTCCTTGCAGAGGGTGACCTGAGATGATGACTGTGCCCACTGCTGCTGGAGGGCAACATGGTGAGATATACCAGCAGACACACTGCTGGCCCCCTGCTAGGCAGAAAGCATGAATGACAGCAATTACCTGGGCACCATGGACTGAGAGAGGCTGCACATCTCCTGAGCCAGCACCCAAGATGGGTCAGGCTTCTGGGCTCAGACCTGTGTCATGGGCAATGACCTGCCACAGTTCTGAGACTGCTGTTTGTGGGAGCCTGTCAAGGACAAATAGCCTCACAGCTCCCTCCTTGTGAGTTGGAAGGTATTAACAGCTTCCCTGCATTTGATACTACCTACACGTTTTGCCTCTTTTCCTCTCACCCACTGTGACTGAATTAGATGAGTAAAGCTCTGTCCTTTTATAGCAGGATAAAATAAAGGAACTCCAGAGAAGATGAGAAGTTGCTCCAGGTGGTATTTGAGGGTTAATGGAGTAAAATTTGCTTCTGTGCCTGCAGCTACTGCCACTGCCCTGCTTGAGTAATAGAGCCTTAAACATTTAAGTGATGGATGTTAGTGTATTCCAGCTGCAAAACAACAGAGCAGGCTGTAAGCACATTTTACCCGCTTCTCTCTTTGTTTTCCACTGCGTTCTTTTTCTCAGCTGAGAGGCTCTTGCTTCTCCAGCACTGATTCACACTGACATGAACGGGCCCAGCCAGCAAGGGTAGGGGAGGTACAGCCTCATATGACTCACGGTGTTCAGCAAGTTTTAGTCATCAGGCTTACAGTACTGCTATGGTTAGCACCCCAACTGCAGCATTTCACCATTGCAAATTTCCTTCCCTATTTCTTCAGCTGAAGAAGGCATTCCTGCATATCTGTGGGATTTTTTCATTAAGGTGGTTGATGTGCAAACATATGTACATTTACACACCTTACAGTAGCAATATCAAGAGAAAGGTTTCTAAATCCATTAGATCTGAGGCCAAAGCTGTTATGTTTGTAGAGGTGATTTGGGGAGATGCAAATACCTATTTCTTCACATGACAGGATTTGAGTTATCTTGCAAAATATCTGTTTTCTGCCCTGTATTTCATGGGCCCATAGTCCATGAATCAGACTGTTTTCTGTGTAGGTAAGTGGTTTCATTAGTAAAAACCACATTGGGTCTGCTTAAACTGGGAGTGAGGGAATTCTGTGCTCTTAGGTGATGCCCCCAACATGCAGTAACTCAGAGCTGAGTGCTTTTATCCTCCCCTGTGTGTTGCCGGTTTATTTGTTGGGAAAACCATAAAATGGATTAAGAATGCCAAGGCCCAGATGGCACTGAGAGGCCTTCACGTGGGACTCCCAGCCACATACCCTCTGTCCATGGGCCTGGGACACCACTAAGCTCTAAGCCCTGTGTTTTCCCTAAGCCGTGGTCATGGTGCTCTAGTGCTTGGCTCCAGCTCCATCTCCTGTCTGGGCTGTAGTGATGTGATGCTGGGAGCTTGTGGACCCATCTAAATGTTGTGCCTCAGGTCTCTCTCTTCATCTTTTCAATAGCATCGATAGCCTAATCAAATTGGGTCTTCTGAGGCTGTCAGTGGACTGACCGTGTTGCAATCCATAGTTCTGCTGCCACATCCAGACCTGTGGGACAGTGTTGTGGGTGAAGGAACTCAGCTCGGTCACTGTTCCTAAGAAAGCAGAGGCAAAGCTGATGAAGGACCCTAGGGACAAGATATAAGGTGCTGCAGGTAGCTTTGCTTTGTAGTTGTAGCACTGCTATTGCTTGTCAAGCCTCCAAAATAAGCTGTGTGAGGCCCATTGGAGGCAAGGCTTCTCTTTCTGGGTAGCTCAGTTCATTGCTATACAAGGGATGCCCCAAGGCAGGTCTGTGTCTAGCTAAAAGAGTGACAATAAAAAGCAAATAGGACCCAATTTTATTAGGCTAGCCAAACTAAACATCTATTAACAGTGGATTTTTACCTTATAGACTACTCTATAGGAGCATCTTCCTGGTTTTATATACATTCTTGGTGGCTTACTTTTCAACCGATGACTTCCAAAATCAAAAACCTGTCTTAAATTTGACGACTGACTTAACTACTGTGAAGTTCTGGTGCTGTCTTTCCCTCTTGCTCTCCCTGCTTGCAGTGTGATGAGTTACTTAAGTGCAGAGGTGTTTTCTCCATGCCTGTCCTCTCACTGGGATCCCACAGTACAACACACATTAAAATGAATTCTAATGCATCATCAGTGCCATTTATTATTTCCTCTTCTTACATCTGCTCTTGAAGCTTTTCAGCTTTCTCTGCCCTAGAAGGTTCTGAGTATCTGTAAATAAGGCTGGTAGCCTAGCAACATGGAGTGAATGCACTTCCCTTGCTGAATAACGCTGGGCATAATCAAATCAGCTTCTTATGCTAGCTGCAGCATTAGCAATATACATTGAAAACAATTAAAATATTTCATGTATGTTCACATTATTTTGGATTGGAAACATTTTTCAGATTCTTCAAAAGAAGTCTATACCCACAAAGTGAAGAAGTTCAGCTTAGCAGCAAATAAACCATCCCCAGGATCAGATATAATCAAACTGAAAGGATTGATTAACTTGACCCTTCATAGAAACTAAAGAGAAGGCAAACACCCTATCTGAGCATTTGTACTCATCAGCACAGACAACCAGACAGTTTGGAGCTACCTTAGGTATTTGAAAGAGGGAGAATTGCCTTGTGGTACAGACATGACATTCTCCTAGGCAGGAAATGAGCCCATGTCATAAAAATTGAGCAACCACCTACAAAAAAACAGTCCAGAGCACCATCTATAATCCTTAGGTCTGCCTTGCTCTAAAGGGGAAACTTGCACTGTCAAACTGCATTTACTGCAATATATTTCAGGGGTGAAGGCAAGGCATAGCCTCTCCCTCTCCTGTCATGTTTACATGCATGTGAGGAGGGGCACCATTCTGAAAGACACATCTCCCTCTATTTTCATCCCTTGCAGTATTAGTTTATTCACCCTGCTATGAAGAAGGGAGGCATAGGTCTTTTTAAGCACCTGAACAGTTAAACAAATTAGAGCATAAAAAGCTGCTTGATTTTATATCAAAATTATGTCAGAACAAATTCTTCAGTTTGTAGTACAATGTACAGACTTGCCATCTCCTGAAAACGGTATTTTGTGTAAATAGAATTTTGTATTTTCCAGCTGCTACATCATTTCAGAATAAGGAAATCTTTATTCTTCACTTTTAATTGACCTTTTTAATCTAAACAAGTTTGACTGGGCAATGAGTGAATGAATGGTTCCAGCATAATGTTATCACAAGACAGAGTTGGTGATGCCAAGCACAAAAATAGCTCTGGCTTTTTCTCCTGCTTCTCTCCTCCCATTACTGATTAGCACAATGATTTTTGAAAGCTTAACTTACACTAATAAATAACTTCATGCAGCTTAAAATACAATTTTTAAATTCACATTGATATAAATATTACAAAATCAAAATAACCGTTTCACTTTCTTTTCATGTTCAGTTCTGCCTAACCAGCTTATACTGCTGAAACCTGGGACAGAATGTGATTTACAGCCAGAAAAAAAGCTTGATTTGGTCTTTGTCACCAGCCTAAAGCACACTTAACTCTGCTTTCTTAACTTGGTACATAGTCCAGCATGGATGGGACGGAAGATCACAGGCTTGTAAGACAAATGCATTTATTTCCTGATACCTCATTCCAGGCTCTGGGAGCTAACACTGTCTACTCTAAGTAATTGTATTGGCCAGTCTTTCTTTTTTTTTTTTTTTTAGTAGGTAGCAAAGCTTTCTGCTCAGTAAAATCATTGCTTGCTACCTTAAGAGAGACATTAAAGAATCAGTGTTGTGCATGCCCTGAAGTTGTTGCAACCTAGGAGGTAAAAACTGTTCTTGCTGCTTGGAATGAAACTGGAGTTTGGGACCAATTTCACAGAAACCTTATGAGGTCTATCTGCCTATTTCTCCCATTAGCACTGCAACCTGTTTTTCACCACAGTCTCACTCCTCTCTTAGTGATTACTTCTCTTGCTGTCAGCCTCCCATTCCTTATTAACAGGTGAGTGACCTCAGCAGAGTTACCAGGGGAGAGCTTCAGCCATGCATCTCCTAAACTAACAGAAGAAGGTTCTGAGCTTGAGGAAACCTATAGTGAGGAGAAAAGTGGGTGTGTGAGGGGAGATGATCAAATATGAAACCAGAAGTAGTGGCTTGAGATGTGGCTGAAGAATTAGGAATAGAAGGTGAGATAGGGCATGGGAGACTGGCAAGCAAAAGGACTGGGGGGATCTCCTAACAAAATGGAGGATGAAGGGACAGAACTGTAATGTGAGAGGAATAAGATGTAAAGAAGACTTACAGACCAATAACATGGAAAGTGACAGAATGTCAACATATTAAAATGACAGGTGGAAGATAATTGACAACTGGAGTTTAAAAGAAGTATAAATGCTGCAAGTGGGAGGAAAAGTAAAAAACTAAGGAGCTATATTTTTGATACGTGTTCTGACTGTAAATGTAAGAATGTCATCACACCTAAGCCTTGTGTCTCTGATTTGCTTCTGAGATTCACAGGAAAAAATTCTCTGAAAAAATCTTAAATATACCCTTAAGCAACCCTTTTTCTACTACTAAGAATATTTTGTGTTTCTTTGTTGGTTCTCTTAAGCAGGAGAGAGCCATCACCCCTAATGAGATTCTCTCCTTCCCTTAAACGTAGAGAAATGAAGCTGCTCATAAAGAGCTAAAAGACTTTTCTGGAGAAGGAATAAAGAAGTAGCGTGACACTTGATCTTGGTTTTTAGGAAAACACTAACAAAGAACGATCTAACTGAGGTTTATATCATGGACAGATTGATTAACACACTGAAACTGCAAAACCGAGAACCAGTCTACTGGGATCTGCATTTTGGGTGGGCAGAGTTAACTGTGTATTTTGTTCACCGAATTCTCAAACATACTGTAATACATTAAAAAAAAAAAAATCAATTCAAGTACTCAAGGAAAATGAGCTTACTTAAAAAGGGCATGTTAGGCACATATCTGAGTCTACAGAGCCTGCCTATATAGAGGTTTGCCGTGCCCTTTGCAGGGCTATATAAAGTTGTAACACTTCCAGCTGAAAGGAAACTGAGTGTGCCAGATCAGTAATGAATGACTGGTGCTCTGCTGCCTTCTGATCCCCCTGCCCCTCCTCATTTCTGCAAGCAGTCATTACTTTCTGGAATGTCATTTTGAAGCATGTTTTTTCCCCAGTGCTGCAGTGCCCTCCAGTGCTCAAGAAAACATTTTGGCTTCCATTATCAGGAATCCAAAATACAGACACCATTTTATATTTAATTATAACTCTGATCTTGTCATAACATTTCAGTTGACTCCTTTATTTGGTTTCTAAAGTGTAAAGGCAGTAAGTAGCTATACCTAGCTGCATCTTCTCAGTGCCCTCTGTCACCTTGATCCAGCCAGAGGAACTACCCTCAGAAAGCTGCCTCCTGGTTAGAAACCTGCACCAGAAGATGTAGGACGTTATTCAGGGGTTTTTGAATCCACCTGCACTACAGCCGCAAAACAAGGCCATGACTGTCTCTGTAACCTGGGATATATGGCTGCTGCAGGGCTGTGACCCCCAGCTTGAAATGGATTTTCTTCAGGGCTCTCTTCTGCTGCTTGAATCACTTTCCACAATAAACAAGCTGCCTGAGGTGAATGATTATCACCTCAGTGAGTCATATCCTGAAATTGGTTAAAATGCTCCTCTCAACAAAAGTACTAGCAGCTGCTTCTGGCTGCAGTTCAAAAACTGTATTCAGAGCAGTAAAGTTTCCCAAACACTTGAGATTGCAGATAATTTAAATGAAAAAAATCCTAGTTAAGGCATAGAGACTAAGTTACATTTATGACATTTTATATCTCCAGAGCAGAGATTTAAGAAATTCCACCAAGTGCTCTCCTAAATAAAAATGAAAGAATCTGTACATCCAGAACAGCTCAAAACAAACACCTGATTTGATTCAAAAAGTTTAGGGCGGTATTTTCAGCAGACAAAAGCAATTCAGTTTCAGGCTTCATCAAATTACTGTAAGAGCTGATAACGAAAAATATATATGGGTATATAAAAATTCTGATAAATTGTGTTTAAAGAGGAGAATCGTCTCATCACTCTCTCATCTATATATTTTTACTTATTAAGGTATCTTTTTAGAGAAGTCCCCAGGTGAACTTAGAATTATATAAATAGTCCAGAGAGAGCATGTCTCTTCCACATTTTTTCATTCCCTTCCAGACATGACGTATCTAACCAATCACAGCAAAGCTGACAAACTTCTGGTCAATCCCAACCCTTGCAGGTCAAATATGCAGCATTCTTATAAATGAAATCAGTACAATGAGGAAAAGGGTTTGGGAGTGGGTTGTGTGCAGAGAAAGAAGCATACACAAGGACAGAAGAAAGAAGGAGGTTAGAGATGAAAATAAGTACTTGTACTCATGGGAGGGATATAAAGAAGCCCATCAAATGCCTTGCATTTTCAAGTTATGATATTCAATCTCCCTCTACCTTTTGGATTGACAATTTTTAAATATTCTGACCCATTAATGTAAAAGCATAGGGTTTCAGGGAATGATTTTAAAATTACTTTTCTCTCTACAGATGGTGTACCACAGAAACTGAAAGCAAAAATGTGAAGTTGAGTACTGATAACCAATTGTAGTAGGTTTTGGAATTGAGAAACCCTTTTCCCCAGCATTTAAGTGTGAATCTCATCCTAGGGAGAAGTACCTGTGCTTTCAAGGCCCTTTTTTCAGCAGACTTTCTAAATACTCTAGCAGAGATCCTAACAAAAAAGGCATGTTGGTGTTCATAGCTGATTAGGAACAGATGCTTGAGAATTAGAATGGACAGTATTTAGCTAGTAGTTACACTAGAAAGGCTTTCAAAACTTGTTCTTCATCTTTTTCTTGTTTATAGATCAAGAAAAGATGTAGAATCTGACCTTTATTGGAATCATATGGGTATGCTTACTTTCCCCAAAATATTATCCTCTCCTGTGACTGTGTCCTTGCAATCTGTGCTGGGCATTTGCACCACACCTGGACAGGATGATTCTGTGTTAAAGAGATGCCTAATTTAGACAGATTGGATGGAAGATTACAAAACCTGCTCAGGTTACAGTTTTCAATTACTCATTCCTTCGTTACTCATGACTTTACCCACACACACTCTGTGGAGCAGCAAGGTTCCTGACAAACTTAAAGCAAAGCCTGCTCTAATCCAAATCTGCAAGGATAAGTTTGAGATGTATATAGCACTCCAGGCCCTTTTCAAAATTGCTGATAAGGCACAAATAGAAGTTGAACAGACTTCAATAGGAAAGGCTGACCCCAAGATTCAATATTATTTATTCCAAATGTTTTAAATGAGCTTGAATAGGAGTACAAATAAAGGGTATACTTATTCTGTCAGTAGCATATTGTATAAAATGAAATTCACAGGCAACCAGGGCTGGCCCAATGCAAGGGTATTCTCTTAGAATTTTGAGATTAAACTGACAAGCTAAAGCATTCCCAAACCATGAGCAATAAAGCTTCAGAAGTGTTCATGAAGCATGTGCAAGCCTTAGAAATGCTTCTTAAATGGAAATTAGGCCACAGCTACATTTGTGAATATAGCTTTTAATAGTTAACCACTTTAACCAAACCATGAAAGGTAGTGCATAAATTGCTACCTGGTCAGTTGAAGTAAAGTACACAGAAAAGGACTGCCTATAAAAAAAACCTTATCCTTTGCAAATGAATGCAAATTAATGTGATTTGTATTTTTGCATGTGTCGTTACTGTAGAACAGCTTTGACTTACAAAAATAGAAATCCATAATATGAACAATTAATCTCTAATTGTAAATCCACATTAACATGCACTGAGTAAGAACAGACACTAATTGCATTAATAATGCAATGTAAGAGTGATCATTTGATTTAGGACAAATTACTCCTATTCAGCAAGATTGCTTTTATTGCTCAGTTTGCCCTAGCTACATGAGTCTAATACAGTAAACAGAACTGTTTTTGTGGCTCTGGCCCTATTTCTTCTGTATAAAATACTATGTGTGCACATCTTATTAAAGAAAAATTGGTTTATACAAGCATTTGTTTATGATTTGCCTCTGCTGCCGAGCTGTGCTGAAGTAGCAGCACCCATTAACCAGAGCTCTCCAGCGTTCATGTATACCCTCCCTGTGACATGAATAGACAACTGGGGACAGTTGTTTTCCTGTTGCAAACACCCTTTTTGAGTACCATCTTTATGTTCCAGATAGATCCTTGAAGGCTCAGTTCTTATGTTTCTTATGTTTATTGTAATTATATACATACTTGGGCAGCATGTTACACTTGTGCTCACTTCATTAACAGTCAATATAAACTGAGATTATTTTAGTGATCCTTCAGAAAACCTTCCTACCATAATAATCTTGTATTATCAATCATTTTATTAGATACTAAAAATACTTACAGAAAGATTTCTTAGGCAGAGTATTTTACAGCTTTGCCCTGTTGATAGTGATAATGTATATTACTTAATTTATAAATGTCTGAAATATTTTCAGACAAGATTTAATAGTATAGTAGGACTTTTAAAGTAAAAAAACCTTGAAACTCTGAAAGGATTTGGGAATTCTAATTAACTTCTTCTTTTTTAAGTGGTATTGTAAATTATGGCCATAGATTCTGATCTTACAGTATAGCAGGAATTATGTTACTCAATTGTTACTGTTCCAGTAACTATAAAATTATATTCATTGGACTCATATGTGCAAAGACAGTCTAATACTCCTAAAAATGAGGTCACATATGTTTCTTTCACCTAACAAAACCATTTTTGGTATCATTTTGCTAAAGGTCTTGACTACATCCTCTGAAGTAGGAACCCAAGACAAATATTTGTCTAGAGTTTGAATGTGTTCTCTTCCACATATTTGACTGTTTTTACTCTTCAAAAATAGCTGTTGATATAGTTTCAGAAAAAAGTTAGTATCTGCCAAATATTGAAATGGGGAAACACAGGGAAAACTCTCAGGCATCTTCTGTCCCCCCAGAGCTGTGTGGTGTGACTGGGTAGCTTGTGTGTGTTCAGTCAGCAGTCAGAGACAGCACAGTGCAGCCTGGAATGGCAGGGATAAGGCCAAATTTTTCTCACAATTATGACACGGCTTTGGGCATCAGGGTTGGAAGAGGAAAGCTCTGGACTGCCTCAAACTGCAATGGGGGGAAAATTCTTGCTTTGGTGTACAGTGATAAGTGAGATAAGACTGAAAAATGGGGAAAATGAACAGCAAGTGATAGAAGGGAGAGACTCAGAGATGTGTAAGGCTAAATGGAAGCCTCTGACAGAAGGAAATCAGAAGAAGTGACCAGAAAGGAGAAAAGATTCAATAGTACACCTTTTGTCCTGGATGCTGAACATACAGGACTATGATGCTGGATGTAGGGAGGTATGCTGGCAAACGGTGGCTCCCAGATCAGCAAAACTGATGTGAATACACAACCCATTTGAGTTTAGGGTCACTATTTACCTCATTTGACTTGAGTGCTACAAAAACTACAATCTTACATACAGATTTCATTTCCCCTTGTTCACAGACTTTCGATCCTCAGCTTTGAAGCTTATAAATACTTTGGCAATGGTCTATTAGCTCTTACTAAAATGTTGCATTTCCCCAAAGTCAGTATAAATGAAAATATTTCTGGAGGTTATGAACTGTTTTGAAAGATGTTTTCTTAAATGGTGCAAACAGAGGACAAAATAATGACTATATGCCATTTATAGCAAGGAACCTACCTGGTGATACTTTTATGAAATAAAGGAAGATACTGCTATTGCATAATTTGCAAATTATTAGTGTTCTTTAGGTGATGCATTCTGTAGGCTAAGTTCCAGCTGTACATCAAGTTTTATGACCAAAATGATAATAATAGGGGGCGAAGTTGAAACAATATTTTGTGGTAAGATAGCCTTGTCTTGATTTAGCTGATAGGCAGTGGTTTTAGGTGTTTGTTTATTTGCATGTCTCCAAATATTTGGACGCTCCCAAATGTCACACGATTTAGGAGGTTTTTCCCAACAGCCATATTAAAAATTGAAATTGATTCATAAGTTCTATTATCCCTTTCCATTCTGCATGAAATTATATTTTTTGTTATTGTGCTGAAATAAAGCAAGACTCATTAGCAGAGCCTTGCAGTTACCACCTCGAAGGACCTTCCATCCTGATTCTACACCAAGCAAGCCCCTGAAGCATCATTTAGTTTTGGAAAGCATCATTTAGTTTGTGTTTCTCTGCAGTGTCAGCTTAAGAATAGTGTGCTCATACCCACTTTGTCCTCTGAAGCAATTTGTGAACGAAGACGGCCATTTTTTCAAAGGGTGGAAACAGAAATAAAGGCACTAGATGGCAGCAAACATCGTAAAACTGGGTTCTTTCTGAAGTCTGGCCGGAATCTAACAGATGTAGATAGCCTTCCAGCTGTGAAATGCCTTTTGGAACTTCTTCCACGGTTCAGCTGTTAAATGACTGTCTTGCCAAAAAGACAGCATTTTCTCAAACTTCTGAAATACAATTTAAAATCAGAGCTTTGCTGCTGTCGATTTCTGGGTGAAAATCAAAAATTGCCCTTTTTCAGCATCCCATCCCTTTTCCCACCCACACACCTGAACTTAATTTTGTATTAATTATATGTGATTGAGTAGGGCTGTTGTCTTTGCAAAGGCTAAGCTGTAAACAGAAGTGGTAACTCGAGCTATTTGCCCTGTTGAAGTTTAGCTGTATTGTATTCAGTATCAGCTCACACTGCTCAGTATCATCCCATTTATTTAACACTATTTTCCCTACTGCAACAGCTTTAGGCACACTGAGTAAACACGTCCATTTTTCATGAGTGTCTTATCTGTCAATGCAATTTCCCTGAGCGAGATGATGCCTACTGTTTTATTAAAATACTGCTATTTAAGCTAACAAATACTTCTTTAGCTGCTGTACAGGGAGTTAACCAACTTCCTACAGATTCTGGGAAGCCAGATGTTTCCTAAAGATTTGCTTTTCCTTTATTAGGAAAAAATGGATAATAAAGGTTTTGTATGCCCCTTTGTAAAGTGTTTTTTCACTGAACTGATTCATTAGGTAAACTTTACAAGGGCTATTTTTGTATACATGCAGCTGTAAGCTAAGGACATGTAAGGTATAAGACTGAGTATTAGTAGACCTTGAGATGCTTGAGAACTTTCTATTTGCTTTCTTCGTGGATGGATTTTATGGATAATATCTGTCCATCCGTAGTGTACTGACAGATATTGAAGCAGCACTGAGAGATCATGCAAACTCCTCATTTCCATAAAAAGCCTTCAAATCTATACAGACTAAATTTAAATGTGGAACACAGACTCCCTGCAGCCTACTGCATCACTAACTGCTCCAGGTGTACCCAGGAGAGGGCTCAGGCTCAGCTTTCAACAATGATGACAGGTAAATCTAAGGAATTATCAGCTGTGTGTCTGGCTGATTCTCATTTCATCTAAGTCATATGTTGAATGTCTTCTCTCCAAGCAAAAATAGACACCCTTTAGCTTGCCCACAAAGTCTGGAGATATTGCATGCCTACAGAAGAGGAAAGAGGGTACAGCAAGAGTAACAGCTGAGAAAGGAGGTTAGGTGTGCACCCAATGGCTTGTTTTACTTCCTTCACCAGAATATCATAATCCATGTTTCCGAGAGCTGAGACCTCACCTTTTCATTTTTCAGCACAATTCATGGTCAGAACCTTTTCTCCCATTCAGTTTCATTTCCCAAATTTATTTTCCAGTCTTCCAATCACAGATTTTTTTAATTGGTTTTTAGTCTGCTCCTTAGCACTGCTCCTTTGGGTTTATCTCCCCCTCTTCTATTTTCTTTTTTTTTTTTTTACCTACTGTTGCTCTAAAAACAGGAACCATTTTCTGTTATTTTTCTTTCCTCCTCACTGGAATCTTACCCATCTTTAAAATCTTCCCTTTGCCATACAGAGGAGCTACGCAGCGAAGGGGGAAGTTGTTTTAAAAGTCTAGCTAAATTATTTTTTGTTCAAGTAACATTACTGAAAATCCTAACCTTCAAAGAAACTAGATCATGCTTCATGTTATGTTATGGCTTTATCCTAGGCCTTGGGAATATTTCCTGCAATGAGTATAATGTCAAGCATTTAACAAATGCTTGAACAGTTACTTTGGATCTAAATTCAGAGGCAGTATCAATCAAAGCAGTATAAAATTTTTCAGCTCTTTCCTACAAGGCCATTTCTGGAATTGCTGGGAGCAATACTAGTCAGCTGCAGTGACTTTAATAAATATTTTTTCAGACCATGTAATTAAGTCTGGTGTTTATTATCCTGTAAACATTTATAGAGCAGCATCCATTAGTAGATTGTATGCTTTCTCTTATCATTGAAGCTCTGTGTTACACTGTACTAATGCAGCTTCAGGATACATTTTATTAGGGGGCCCTGAAGTAATTGTTAGGGTTAAATATGTAACTATTTATATAAATTAAGAAATAACTCTTGACATGGCTTGTTTATTAACCAGTAAGAATGTACTTTTTCAGATCTGTGAAAGAATCTTCTTCATGTTCAGTATTACCAGAAACAGAAAGATGTTTACTTTTCCTTCCCTAATCCTCAGATCTTAAAAAAATATAAATAAATAAAAATAATAATAAAAAAAGACAACCTTGATTTTATCTGAAAATGCAGTGAAAGGTTGGAAACTGTTTGCCAAGTTAGAGCTTGTTCCCTTACATGGAAATGCAGTTTTGGGAACAAATAGCATTCCTGTCTTTTCCCCAGTGGGCATTATGCCATTGTACTTGCAGACATTGTGTCATGGAAATGTGCAAGAAGGCCTGAAACAGCTAAGAAGTGCATTGCCTAGTTATATATTTATTTTCAGCTACTTAAAAGCTACTGTCTACTCTTATTCAGCAATAGAAAAGGACGCAAGCTGAGGCTTATGCATTACAAGTTTTTCTGCACTATTGACTTAATGAAAAGCCAAAACTTACATGAGTTTTAAGTAGCTAATAAAATTTATTATTTTTTAAATATTTTAATATTGATAAGGGCATTTTTAAGCAAGTAATTCTGTAGGTGATTCCCATGCTGGACAGAGTTAACCTTTTCAGTGTGAACAAGGAACACACTCAAAATTAAAGACAAAGCTTTTTTCCTAATTTTTAAATGAAAATATTATTTTTTAACAAGAATTTAAAAGAGGTATTTCCTTTAGCACTTACTGCTTTCACAACAGTTTTTACAATACACTTGAGAAAATTAATACCAGATGCCCATGTTTCTTTTCTGATTTTCAAGGTAACTGTCTTTTTAGGGGGTTACTTTTGTAATTAGAAGGGAGTTTCTGTTATTAATATTCTGAAATGAATCTTTCTTGGAAAATGACTTGTATTATGAAAAGTGTGATTTCTGCTTGGAGACCTTTGTTTTTCTCCTTGATACTATCCAGTAAAAACATAGTTTAAATCCACAAGAGCATTTTGACAGTCCATTGTTTTCTTGGGCAACACAGTTTTTAATAAAACAAGCTCCTTTATAGTTCTCCAACTTTCAGTACACATTATAAAACATCAGTTCAAATTTAGATGCTAAAAATTCTTTTTTCTGACCTAATTCAGATTAGTTCTCAGCAATGAACTTGTTCTTCTTCCCTCTTACTGCTGCTTGCTCAGTGGGGGGACCACACACACAACAAATTTCCATCTAAGTGGGATATACTAATAATATTCCTAACTGCTGACAGCGAGGTATACTTGAGATAAAGCTGGGAGATGAATGAAAGCCCATATTGGCTCACAGACAACTTCCATAACATTCAGTTGCTCGTGACACCTTTTCGGCCTCTTCAGTAACATCACTGTTTTCCAAGACCTGAAAGCCTACATCAGAAAGGAAATACACTTTCAAGTGCCCTTGGTATTTTAGGTTCATTCATTGGTACCAATGGGGTACCAATAACTCTTAGCACATTGGAGAATGAAGAGAATAGTTTGGTGAATTGTATGCTGCAGTTTGCCCCCAGGACAACTGTAAGAATCCATGCAATGAAGGAGCTTCTAATGATATGTTTGAGAACTCTTGGATGCTGCCTATATTTTTGCTGCCCTAAGAAAGGACAATCTGAGAAGTGCTTTTGACCATTAAGTTCCTATGGATCACATCACATATTCCATTAAAGCTGAACGTCCTTATCTATTCATTCTGTGCAGTGAATAGATAATGCAATACATGATGCTAGAAATGTGCACACACAAGTACAAAACTTTAGTAAGTATTTAACACTTTTCAAATAGGACTTCATACTGTCTGTTGGAAAAGATTAAAGCACCAGCAGGAAGTCCCTGTACCTTTTCCACTCCAAAATAAGCACAAACAAGAGTATTTTACTGATAAGATGCACTTCAATTTATTTCAATTATGCTATCAATGTCCTTGCACATTTTTCCTATTAACCCGCATTTAAATGTAGATATAAGTTGGCTATTCTTTAAAGCTTTGCCAAGAGCAAAACAAGAATAGATGAAAGGTCACAAAATCCCATGGTTAAAGTTTACATTTTCAGCACCCTGCTTTATGTGGCATTTGGAGCCTTTGTACGCTCAAGGGAAAAAGTGACACAGCTATCCACTTCCATTGTTAGTACTATTTTGGGCTTAACTCTAGTAAGAACTCCAATTATAGCAGAGCTTCCGTAGGAGGGATATGAATTATGAACATGGTTTCCTTCTCCTTAAGTTTAATATTCTCTTCAGTATCATGGTATTTTTGTATTTGTTAAGGACACGATATTTTTTTACTATGAGATAATTCAGCATTTTTCCTCCTTAGCTCACAGACTTAATTCCATTCTGTGTCACAACAGGTGACAGGAGTAGGGTCTTTACTCTCTTAATAATTACTATTTATTGAATAAGTGTTTTGTTCAAAATTTTTGTTTTTATATGACAAGCTGATTCCAATTCCTGCTTACTAGCTTGACAAATAAAAATTATAATTCAATTCACATTGCTCTAATTTCATACAGCAGTTTTAAGGTTAAGTCCTCAGTGATAATATGTAAAGCAGTTACGACTGCAACAAGTTATCTAACAACTACTAAAGATATCTTGCAATAGTCATGAGAAAAAAACATTTTTCATCCTTTTTAGAAACATGTATGTCAGCCTGAAGCCTGGCTTCTAATAGCCAAATTCATCTAATATTTATGGACAGCAAAATAGTCAAATATGTTAATCCATTTTTCTGAGAAAAAAAAAATTATTTCTTCATCTCTTTCAGCTTCTGTTACCAGTAAAAAATCCTGGGTAATAGAGCTCATGGAACAGTCATGTTTACTAAGAGATAAGTCTCTTATTCTGGTAAATTCAAGGTGCAAAATTTTTTATCCAAAATGGCTTGTGTTGTCTTTAAAACTCAAACAAAACCAACCCACCTGAAGTTCTTTTTTTGTGCCAGTCAGAAGAAAATAGGGGGAAAAAATGAAACATTGAAAATTCCCTTGCCTTCAGAGGAAATTAATGCAAGTTGATGGATTGCCATCAGAAATACAAATTAAACTAATTTGGATAGAATAACAACCCTACTACAAATCCAGAACACCTCTTTGGATGGCTGTTCAGAGGCTATTAACAATTTCCATACAGACACACCTTTATGAAGAGTAAAGAACAGAAGCATTTGTCAAGGTGCTAAATCAATCTAAGAATTATGACAGTTGGTTTGTAAATTGCCTTCAATATGCGAAGGTTTGACACTTGTCATTCTGACCACTACTGAGTACAGGTTTAATTGAAGGTTTAAATTGCCACCACCACACCAGAACACCTTTTTTAGAAGCTGATTCTGTGTTTCCAAGAGTAAGTTATTATTTCCAAATTTGTCTTCCCAGTCATCCTTCACAGTCACTGAATAAGTTCTGTTACAACAGGCATCATTCAGTGACTAAACATAGATGGTCTTGGGACTTGTAAAACTAAATCTGCTCTTTCCTGTGCATGCCTACGTGGGCTACATCAGCCCACAGAGCTCAGATCTGAAAGCTGTGCCCTGTATTAAGGTTGTGCCACACCCTGGGAATTGGCTGACAGAAAAATAGCACACTGTTGGCAGCTGTATAAATTTATGTGTCTCTGGGAAGCAGGGTCATGGATTCAGTTCAACAAGGCACATATGCTGAATGTGAAAAAAGTCTTTCTTCATCCATTCATTTTTAGCATTTCATTCTTGGTATAGTTTTTCCCAGAGCAGGACTCTATCAAGACAGATTTTCCCTTTTTGCAAAGTCATTGCTTTTGTGAATTTCTTGGACAAGAACCTTATCCATCAAAATATAAGCACTCCAAAATCCAGGATTCTCCAGCCTCATGATTTCCCATAGCTTCAAGAAAGCAGAGCAGTGAGAAGGGCTACAACAGTTAATTGCCCTGGGCAAATGCTCAGTTTGCTGCTGCAAACACCTCGAGTAGAACCAAAGCAGTGCTCACACAGTATGACAGTTTCTCTATTCTTTCCTCACAGATGCCTTAGAAGGCTTTGAAGAGACCTCTAAAGGCAATTGTAATATAATTAGTAAGTGTCCGGAATATTCTACATTTACTAACAAATTGTATGCAAGTTTGTCATATATAAATGCCAACATAATTTGGCCCATTATCATTTGTTTCTTAGGCAGTGCTCTGACCCAACAAGGCAGTATTACGAAAGATTCATAAGCACAGTGATGGAACAAAGGCAGTTTTCAAAAGCAGGTAAGCTTTTAAGATACAATTCATAACGAGGGGTTATTTTCGCTTACAAATATTCATTACTTATACGTCAAAATTGGGTATTATTATAGATGCTCAATTCAGTATTTAGTAGTTCCTATTCTTTTGCTTTTTCTTCTCTGGTCAATTCATCAACAGTTCTTTCTATTAGTTAAAAGATGAATTACATCTGATAAGAAAAATGGTTGTTCAGCAACTCAGACTTCTGCTGAGCCTCACAGTGGTATAGGGAGCAAATTTTATGACGGTCTTATGTGGTAGCTGAAGGAAAAAAAGCACTTACATTATTTTAAATAGTCTTCTCATAAGTGGTTAAAAATAACAATGAGACTTCCAAACAAAAGACAATATTTTTTTTTCTTCTTCTTCCCAAAACAGGTTAAAACTTAGACAACTCTGTTCTGGGGGTGGTAGTGAAAGGGACAGAGGAGTGAATGAAACTAGTTCAATTTCATATTAAATTTCTCTATTTTTCTTCACAGGTGTCTGTTTCTATAGTCTGAATGGATTTCAGAGTGTTTTTTTATTGTCATGGAACAGCAGTAATGAATAGAAAAGCCAGTGTGTGTGCATGTGTGTACTTGGCCCTGTTTTTTGTGTGGATGTTAGTAGTGGATCATGCTCTCTGCCTCCCCTGCATCTTGCCAGTCACACACAAGTAGGAAATGCTACTATAGTGCTCATCATCAGTGCAGCAGTTTGCACCTATAAGTGGTCCCAATTAATTTGCCACTTGATTGGATATGCCTCAGAAAAAGTCCTTGCAAGTTGTAGTTAGAGGTTTCATATCGTTATCTTCCCGCTAACTTTCCAAGCAGGTCTACTGCTCTAGAACTGATAGAGTTTCGTTCTGCAGTAACCCCGCTTTGATCAGATTTAACACAGAACTGATGTTGGCCACTTGCCTAATTTCAGCCAGTTTCCAGACATAGAGCTGAGGAATCTAACCCCACCAAGTTCCTATGAAGAGGGATGATAAAGCTCCCTTCTTATCTGTTTTGCAAACACGGCAGAGCATAACTGTAAGATTAGTTGCTCTTTCACTCTAATAATGGAAACCACATGACTTTTCTTTTATTAAAGTTGATAGACATCTCTGTATTCTTATGTTCAAGATCTAGAAACTGTTGTTTCTATCATCAAAATGTTAAAAATAAGTTGGATCTTTCTAAGTATTAATAGTTTTCTCTGGAATGATTCCTGGTGTAAAAATTTGTAGTGGAAAGAAGTCTACAAATACTCAGTATCTGAAATAAAATTTAGTATAATCATGGTGCCAGACTTCTGCATCTCTTTGAGCTGGAAAAAAAAATATTTCATCATCTATAATACTTTTTGTTGTATTATTCAACATGGGCATTTCAAAATGCAGCACATTAATAGTATGGACAGGTAGCAATTTTCATTTTTCCATTCATTTCTAAACTAATTGGTGTCCAAGAGCTCACATTTGAGAATTCAATAAAATGTGGTGTAGTTCTTTTCCTAAATTTGTCAGATGCTGCTACTGTACCTTCACTTCTGTCTTTAGAATAATAGAAGTTACTGTTGTGCAGTCAGAAAGCTGAGAAACATTTTGACATATATTTTATTAAAGATGCCAGTGGCCACAAAGTAAAACATCTTTAGATGCCAATTTTTGTTTCTTCAGCTAAGGGATAAACTAGTGCATTATTGACATTACATGCAACTCAATCTCAAACTAGACATATCAAGTCATTTATGGAATACTGGGAAATAAAAACATGTACTTTAAAATTACCTATACATTCCCTGTTGATAACACTGGTATATTTTGATTAATTCTTTAGAGATTACCTTGTCATTTTCTGTATTCTCACATTTATCTAAAAATAATGCATTAAAAAGGTTTTGTTTTTGAATTAACTGTAAAATATTCTCCAATATCTACATCTTTGAATGGTGTGTTGTATTGACAGTTTACCGTCAGCAACTAGAGAACTTCCTCATAAGTTGAAGAACTATCAGTAGCAACTAACATTCATTCATTAGTGAAAAGCAAATTCACTCATTTTCTGGAACACACCTCTGTCCTCCAGTCAAAGGTTGTACCTGAGCTAGTTGATAACATGTTCAAAGTCCAGGTAGGGATGACTCAGAGACAATATACCTTTTAAAAACATTTAGTTCAGGATCAAAATATGTTTTGAAAAATCATCCTTAGCTATCAAAAGATATGAAGTTTACTGCATACTCCATAGGTAGACTGAAGTTATTAATGAATTAAGTGTTTCAGTGTTGACTTTTGACTTTTTTAATCATGTCTGACAAAGTATGTTTGCCTTCAACATCCAAGTAAACTACAGAGGTCAAGTACGTAGGACAAGTGTTGGAATGAGAAGAGAGTTTAGGGAAATATTAAACAGCTTGTAGTAAATAGCTTAGTTTCACTTGCTTAGACACGTGCCTGGAAGAGACGGTACCTTGCTTGGTCCTTCTGTGTGCTCTGTGCCCATGTTCTTCAGTCTTTAAAAACAGTGCTAACATTGCATGCAGAGGTGATCTCTACCTCTGAGTGACTGGTTTGGGGTTTCACTGCTGCAAGAATGGGAAAGGTGGGGAGGACTTATATATACCAAATATATTTAATTCCTCCTAATTTTTTCTCCACCCTTTTTATAACAGCCTTGCCCTAAGCACCTGTTTTAGTCGCCAAGCTCTGAGACTTTCTTTTTATAAATCTCTTAACAGCACTGATTGCACCAAGAATATGTTATTTTTGGGTCCTGTGGAAGTCCTGCACAGTATATGAACTGCTGAGCCTGGATAAATGAAACCAGGTAATACCTCTACCTTGATCTTGCCATGCCTGAAAAAAATGTGATTGCTAGTAATTTTTGAAGTCTGTGGGTCATATGCAGAGAATTGTTATAATAGAACATAGCAATATCTCTATTAGGCCAGAATCATTTGCATAATTAACTTTTCCAAATGTTTTCCTCTTTGTCCGTTGTTTCCTTAACAGAGCTATAGATATAAAGAAGGAGATCAGTGTGTTTTCAGAAGCCATTTTCAAGCAAGGAGACAAATCCAGGATTTTTATTTCAGTACTATCTCAGTAAGTCAGCACTATCTGAGGATAAACAGACTGTTACAAGGTGCAGTTGTTTGTGAATTCTGTGGCATGTCATGATTTAACCACAAGTTTCATGGCTTTATCCTTCTGTACAATATGGGATGCATTAATGAAACACAGTTCTTTTAGAACTTTCTCTAATGCTGATTGAATGAATTGATGAAAAAGTGGGAAGAAGAAATTCTCATTTCTAGATAGGCTTGGTTTCACAAAACGGATTTTGAGAACATCAGCAACGCTGTTTAAGGACACCGTTTGTGGAGCCCCTGTAATGCTGATAGTAGTCCGACTAGATACAGAGCATGATGGCCTGTGGAAATATCAGACTTTTTTCACAGACCAGAATACATTCTGCAGCATTGCTCATAGTAAAAACAAGGGAAGATTTTGTGTCTCCTCTGTGGCCTCATCAAAGCTTGTTGAATGCCTAACTCTTTCTGTTCACAGGTTTTCAAGATGTTCATGGAACAACTTTGTTTGTACCTAGGATTTACTGGAGAGAATTGATTTAATTATGTTCTGCCTGATCACACTGATCTCAGTGCCTTAGAAATTGCTGCTACTCAGTATGCCATTGTGCTGCTGCAGCAACATTTCATATGTCACCCATATCATCTATGATGTTGCTTATAAGCCATAGTAAGACAGAACTGGATTTCAGAAAGAGCTATTTTACCCTCAAAAGTTTCAGCCTGGCCTAGTAGTTTCTTCTAACTGCTGGGAAAGATAGCCACAAGAACTGTGATAAGAAGGGACCATAAGTACCCCATGAACTGAAATAAATAGGGAGTTCATAGCTACCTTTAAGTATTTCATGTCAAAATGGTCACAAAAACTGTTCTCTAAGTAGTACACAGGATAAGCATTGTAATAACCAAATTTTCAGTCTGTATAATTTCTATAAATTCAAGTATATATCTCAAGTTGTTGGCAAATTTGTTTTCTACTTTTTAAAAGTATAAATGGATGGCAGCACATTACCAAGGTCAGAAAGACTCCTCTGTGTCATATTTGTCTTGTTTAAGTTTTTCTACCAACTAATTGAGCACCAGGAGCTAAACAGAGATGTGAAAGCCACAAACATAAGGCACCACTGAAGATTATTGCATGGATCAGTGCAGAAATAGAAACACTGAATTTTGAAACTAACATCATTCAGTGAATGTAAAGAGATTAAATGCATTTTTTGAGAGATCTAAGAATGCTCATTTTTTTTCCCATCTTCAGTGATTTATGAAACTTTTTATTCATAACAGATGTGTCCAGCCACATACAGGAGAAGTTTGACTTGTGAAACACATTTGTAATTTGAACTTCACTTAATGCTCCATACTTTTGCATACGGAATGTGACCTGCATATGAAGAACTGCTCATATTTTAATTTAAAATGCAATTTTGATTGGAGTTTTCAACACCACAAGCCATTAAAAATTTTGGTAGAACACAAGAACATGAAAGGAATTACTGAATTTGATACCAAAATTTCAAAATAAAAGAAGTCTGTTTGGAGAGGGTGCTCAGGGGTTACAAGTTTTACATTGTTTTCTGTTCTGCCCTGTTGGCTCTCTGTACTGCTGACCCAGTTACAGCCTTTATCCTTTTGACATTTACCAAATGGTTGTAAATTAGCTAAATATCTAAAAGGCTTCCAATTGGACATCTTCAGAAGACCATCACTGATATAAATGAAAGAGATACACTTGGGGAACATCACTCAGAGTTGAACGTATTCACCATCTGGAACGTAAAAAATGTCAGATCAGGAAACTAATAAAACATTTCTGGTTTCTGTGTTATGTTTGCTCAGGTGAAGAGCCTGAAATTAAGGAATTAGCTTGTAACTGTAGGCTTGTACCTGCATAAATCTTACAAATAATCCATGAAAGTGTTGGGATTAGAAAATTCTGTGCATTTACACAAGATGGAACTGACCAAAGGCATCCCTCTAGCAAGATTATTCAGCATGACTGTAATGACTTTTCACTCCCAAAACATTACCTGCAATAACAGTGGCAGGGTCAGAGAAGTGCACATATTTTATATGATGTCACCTTTTCAGACTTACTCAATATACTCAGCCCAATCTGACCTCAGCATAATTAGCAGTACACACAGCAGTTATTTCCAAATGTTGTAAATTTCTTTTTTCTTTTTTCTTTTAAATCAGCATTTTCAAGCTAAATATATAGAAAGCAAAAAATGGATGCTAGATTTTGACAACTGTTGAAACATTAGTAAAGCTCAAAGGTGAAGTCACAAAAGCCTTCATCTTGTGGTAATGATGACAACACACAGAAGTGACCAGAGACTGCATGACACCTGAAATCCAGGGCATTTAATACATGAAGAGACCCTTTCAGCTATTATAGGGTCACTGCCATTTTGCAAGGATCTAAAGACAGAAAAAGAATCTCCCATCCTCAGCACCTTTCCTGGGTGACAAGAACAGGAGCATTATGGACCATGAACAAGTTACTGGTGTAGAAAGTGAATATCTAAGATATGATAGAAGCTACAAGAAGAAAGGATGCAAAAGGGATTCTACTCAAAAATTTTCATGGTTATGATTGAACTAGTTTTAATAGAAAAATGCTCTGTGAACTATAATGGTATGGTTAAGGTACTAGACAGGGGTTTTTTCAGCACACAGCCTAATAATTTCATACTAATTCTAACAGTGAATGTGAATACTGGCCATCACTTTTTATTTTACATGGCATTATACTACCATATACCATTTATTCTTAAGACACAAGGTCCCAGATAATCAAACGGAGAGAACAAAAAGTAAAGCAGAGACACATTGTTTTCATCTCTCCTTGACAGAAGTTCTGAAGCATTCATGTGAGTCCAATAAAAATAGATCAGAGTATTTAGCACCTAGTCAGAAAAATATTAAACTTATAAAAATCAAAACCAGTGAGATAATCTGATGGGCAAATTCACAAGAAAAACTGAAATGAGAACAGAGTGGACTAAGAATATTTGTCTCTGATCTGTATTTTCAAGATGAACCTTTGATAGATGTTTGAAAAACTTCATTTGCACCCAACATAGGTTTGAAAATTACACTAATGTCAAACTGCACTAATTATTTCTGATGTTTATTTTTTCTACATTGGAATTGTCTGTTCTATTGTTCTATTCTGGTACATTCTATCACGGAAAATGGCCCATTCCTTAACTTTTACCTCGGTCAAGTAGAGGAGTTTTAAACCTTCATGAGGGGACATATCTGCTGACAAATCCTATGTCAAATTGTCCACTCCTAAATACTGAGTCTGTGACATCATAAAAATTACATAAGTACAGCTAATACAACAAAATTATTTCTAATTTTTATGAGTCAGAGACAATAATTCCATGCCTTAATTTTCCTGTTCTTTTCTTGACTTGAACTATCTTTAATTATGGAAATTCAAGCAAAAATGAAAGTAATTCTACCTTATTATGTGTCCTGGTTGTCAGAAAAGTCCAGATACTCCTTATCTAGGTGGAAGCAATCTTCAAAACTGCTATGGTAAATCAAGCAATGTAGTACATGTAACAAATGAAATGCACAAACAGGGAAATAAAAACAACAAAAAAAGAAAGCTTCATTTAGCCAGTTCTCTGCAGCTAGGTACTGTACTTCGCAAGATGGAGAGAGAGAAGGGTGAGAAATGGTCAGTTCACAGTAACTTCCAGGCTCACTTGAGCAGGTGTAACTCTTAAACTGAATTCAGTACTCTTACTGAACTCAACATGGATCTAACAAATAGTAGGTAAATTCCTACTCCTGCCTCCATCTTCATTTTCCCATAGGTAGAAGTGATACTCTAAAGTGTGCTGTGGGCACCAATCATTCCTTTCACATGCTGCAACCAATGCAATGCTTACATAAATATGTGATTTTAGCCTGATAAAGGCTAATGAAGAGCAACACCCAATCACTCTCTGAAAGCCTTACATATTTTTATCTCATGCACTGAATTCTCTGTTACTATCAAAATCTAGAGGATTTTTTTCAACTCAAAACTGGTACTCTGTAGTCATTCCTCAAAAAAGACATCATTTTGACATTCTTCCTGCAGATTAACTGGAGGTTACATCAGGGTGACAATGGAATGTCTAGGTGGTTTTTATAAAGCGAGAAAGAAAAACAGGAAGCATGCTGCACAAGTGGGTCTAGATAAGAAACTACTAATAAATGCTTATAAAGTCACTTAATCCTCACTTGGCCTGCTCTAAAAATATTTACTAACATTAAAAGCTATTTCCACTTTTGTAAAGGGACAACTCAGGGTAATAAAAATAACATGCTATTCATAGGAGCAGAGCAAAGGAAGTAGCTACTTTGTTCAGCTATATGCAGAACTGAATGGGGGAGGAATGCCTTTTCACAAAAAAGGCAAGGGTTACTAAATCCCCTAATATTTTGAGAACCCTGTTAGCTCCATTTTCCTCCATCTCTCCAGTCTTTCTTCACTGATAGTTGTAGACCCAAGTAACAAACAGGTGGTTTTTCTCACTTTTCTCCTGGGACTTCTCAGCCTAGGGCTGTTCCCACTGTAGCCAGAGCTGTCTGACAGACGGAGTCCCATCTCCAGCATCTACCATCCAATCCCACAGCAAATCCTTCAATTCATCTCACTTTATAACCTTCCTCAATCAAATGCAAGATTTCATAGTTCAATATGATTAAATTTCCAAAGGTCTTTCCTAGAATATGATAACACTTGGTTAACTTGAAAAGACTACCTTTTGTCCAATGTTTACAGCAGTAAATAAAAAAATAAACATTTAGAAAATGGAATTCTTATTTGCAGTTAGCTGATGAATTCAGCAAATACTAGCATTTTCCATGAAGGAATCAAGAGTTAAAAGGGAAATTGGCATACTGACCTAATAGGGTCTCATTTCTGTGTATGCCAGAAGACTGCAGCAATCTTTTAGCTAATGGCTTTGAAAAACACTGCTAAACACAAATGCTTCTATTGTAATACTCTAGCTATTTTAATTACAGCAACTAACAAAGCTTTTGTGTTTTCCATGCAACCATCCAGTTCACAGTTTGAGCAGAAGACAGTTCTGGAAAAGTTCACTTGATACCATGATTTTTTAAAGTGTTCTGCAGTTATGAAGATTCCTTATGATTTTTGCATATTTATAATATTTATTAATAAATTCAGTGCCCTCATATTTATAAAGGGTTAACAGTGTTTGAACTTGCTATCAAAAATTATGAATCCCCCTCAATACAGTTTCAAATACTTCTCTTCCATAATTACTATATAATGTTTTCTTATGGATATGGATATGAAATTGAGCCAGCTTTCCTCTTTTGTTAGTATTTAATGTCCAGTTTTGAAACATTGAAATATGTAGAAACTTTTACATTCAAGCGAACAAATGAAAGAAGGGTCAGTGGGAGCTGTAGAGCGCTTAGAGAAAAGGAGACAGAAGCCATGTAGGTAGGTGCCTGAAAATAATTTAGGAGGCTAATTTAGACCCCTCTATTTTCTGCAGTTTATTTTGTCACTGTTGCTTTAAATTACATTTTTGTGATACACTTCCACCAATCATTTTACTTCTAATGCAATGGACTTTAAACTACATAGAGAACCACTGCAGGATGTTATGCAACCTAGCTAGTAAGAAGACTGAATGAGCCTAAGGTCCTGTGCATATAGTAAAATAAATCATCAGCAAATATATTCCAGCTCTGCTTTACCTGACAATGACTGGGAGTTATTTTACATATGTGGTATTCAGAACTTAGGGACTTATAAATCTTAAAAACAACAGTGATAGAAAAAGCATTGAGAGATCTTTTCTCTATATAGAGAATAAAGAAAACCCACATTTCTAACTCTGCAGCTTCCCAATATTCCAAGGCACTTTTTCTTTATTAACACTGACATTAATTTTCCAGCAACTGCGGTAGGATATGTAAAATGTACATTTGCCTTCAAAACCTCATTGCTGCTGTTCTAGTGAAGCATTCTCTGATGGCCACTTTTTTGAACCTCTTGTAAATGATTGGTCATGACAAGTAGCTCTAAAATCAGAAGTAAAGTACAACAATGACAACACTTAGCTCTTGTGTGTCACTTCTGCCTCTTTCACCTCTTCCCTCAGCTACTAGTATTCCTGTAGTTTTCTTTGGCATACAAAACAGGCCCTTCATTATTTTCCGTTCTTAGTTCCCAGCAGACTCTGGGAAAAATTCTTATTTTCATTACATGGATACAAAACATTATCAGCAGACAGGCAGGTATCACTAGAAGCCACCTTCATCTACAGGTGGAAAGCTATACTTGTATATAAATTGTACAAGGTCAAAAGAGTATTCTTATGGAAGTTCTTACCATAAAAAAAGGTTTGTATTCCAGTTTCTCAGAGCATCTCACAATGAATCACAAAAAAATTATTTCACTAGATAAATTTTAAGTTACTTCAATGTTACATAGCACACTTGCTACAAAGACCATTTATTCAATATAATTCATATTAGAGAAAATAAAAAATATATCCCTCAGCGATAGACAACACATGTAAAATGTGAAACAGATTTCCAAGCTGATGGTATACAGAAATATATGTTTGCCAAATTCAGTCCTATAATGATACAACTATTCCAAGAAATTAAAGGGAGTTGCAACCACTTCAGAAGTTTTTTAAAACATATTCCCTTCAAAAACCGCCTTACTGCTCCATAAAATAGATCCACTTAATGTAATCCTGTAAATTCTCTTGCCTGTAGTTGATACTTAGGAGAAAAGATAAAAACCAGTTGTATCTAAACCAATCTTTTTATACCCTTCTGTTTTTCAAATGCCAGTGATTTATGGGCTTCCTGAGTGAGAGATATCATCCTGACCGCAATTTCCCAAAAGCCCACCCCATATATGTGCATCTAATCTTTTAGCTGCTTGTGTTGACTAGGTGGGCACAGAAAAGGCAGAGGACACTGAAAGGGAAGGTGAGTGCAGTAAAGGAACACTTCACAGCAAGGCAGAGCTGAAGCTGGCAGGAGCTGCTGGAGCACTTCACTGATGTGAGAATTGGGAGCTACACAGTCTCATTAGCCTTTAGTCCCTGCCAGTTTGATTTCACAGCTGGTGTATCTCCCGCACATGTGCAGTGTGCGGTAGCCAGAGGCCACTGAATCAAGGGTTATGCTGCTACAAACACAAAACCAGCAGTATTTAGGGCTCCCTGTTGAGGTGCACACAGGCCAGATGGAAGTATACAGGAAGTAAAATCCTAAAGGAATAGAATGCTTGTGCTAGTTAATCACCAAATCCTCACATTACATTTTATCACCTGATTCTGATCCATTACTTGTCATTTTCAGAGCTGTGCCATCTTCTACAACAGTCTCATTTTCAGCCCCATAAACCTAAAAAATTTAGACGTTTCCAGTGTCACAAGTAAGTCCAGTCAGTGAATAATGGCACTGTTGTATCTGAGTCAACTGATCTAATTATTTCTCATGGCTTAGAAGGGATTTCAGACATTCACAGCTGCTTACACAAAGCATCACCTTTTAGAATGAGAAAGCATGCTACTGAAATTTCACATGACCATTTCAGCTCAGGCTGAAATGTTGCTGTTTTAAGACTGGTCATATAATTGCAATTTATTTAACTCTTGTGTGTTCCTGTCCTCCTCATCCTAATCATTGCTTTTAAAATTTATATTGGTATTCTCACTATGACTCAAATCACATCCAACTCCATGTTCAGTATATCTATCAGATGTCTCTAATTACAACCAGATTTTGTTTTACTACTTGAGGTAATCCTGAAACATTAATAATAGCAAATATTGATGTGTAAAATCCTCTATGTTTGTATTATACAATCATAACAGTTAGAGATTAAATATATACATAGGTCAGCTATTGTCTCTGTGGCAGATTGAGATTTGTTTTATGAAAATTTAGGGTTTACTCTTTGCTCACGTGATCTACAGCTGTTGCCAGAAATGGTGTCCACAGCTGCAGCAGCATGTATAGCCCCTCCTGGCTCTGTGCCTGATTGTACCTGATTGATCTTCCTACCCTTGTGCAGGAAGAAAAATGGTGTCTATTTTCCCCTCCTCTGCTGTACAATCTAGAGGTAAGATCCAATACTGCAATATACAATAAGCATCCACCGATTAGGTTGCTGCTCCATGTCCTTCTCTAATGAAATTTTCACTCTAAACACAAGTTTCCTTTCTGGGCATCCTGTGCTGGAAGAAGACAGGGGGATGGCATTGATCTTGTGTGCCACAGGGGTGCTGCCTGCCTCCACCTGAACATGCACTCATGGGACCCGAGAGCTAGGTCTGATGGAGCCTGGAAATACTGTGAATTAGCTTCCAGGCACAGCTTTGGCACTTGGGCAGAAGCCAGTGCTGGCTCATGCCTCAGCTTGGGTTAGGCAGTGGCAGAAACTGGGATGTGGGACTAGTTTCTCTCACATACCAAGTTCATGTGGTAGGTGTGCCATGATGAGAAGCACTGACTTTCACTGTTAGGTATTTTTTTCTTTGCTCCGCAACCACCACTGGTGCCATCCTGTTCTTCCTAGTTATATTCTTACTAGCATATAGGTTCACTGTCTCCCAGAGCTCATAAGCTGAGACCACTTATTTTGTTTTCATTATCGAATAACTAAGGAATGTTGCTCTGGGCTTTTTTTTTGTTTGTTTTTCTTGCTCTTACTTCACACACTAGAGCTCTACTCAGTTTGCCAATTTTTTTCTGAAGCCTTTCAGCTTATGCCTTCCCTATAATGTAGCTCACTGAATTTAGTGTGATTCTTTAAATTTAGCAGAATCAGATCAACACAGACCCCCATCTTTCTTTATCAGCTGGATTTCTGATACAAGCACCCCAGAAAAGATTTGCAACTATATTTTGTAGCAGCCGTAGTGTTCTGCAAATTCAGTTCAACTTTGGTGTTGTCTCTCAGATTTAGGCTTTTTCCATCAGTTGTCATTAATGTAATTCTTTCCTTGCTATATATACAGACAAAATCCTTACAAAACTCCTCTTTAATCCAGAGATTTGACTTTTAAGATTGATAACTTTTAGAAATACATCAGCCTAATTCTTTGCCACATGGTAAAATTATTTTCTGTTGATGCTTGTTAGTTCTAGATTCTCTGTTCATTTTCCTTCTCTTCATTGCTGTTTTCATTGCTTCCAATAGTAATTTACATTTTAATTAATTAGTTTTATTTTACGTCTTAATTTAGATCACCCATTAAAAATCCATTACATTTGAAAGTTAACATTAAATTAATAGAATGGAATAGAAATGTCTGGGAGGAATATAAGGCATATATAAATTATCCCCTAATTTGCCTTACAGTTTTCAAAAGAGAAAAATTAACAGAGAAATTCTCAAAACAAGAACTTTTAAGAGCAGGATTACACTTCACTCTAAATTTATCATCTCTGAATTTTTTCTTGAGATATTTAGGATTTGTGAAAAAACTTTCCAATGGTTAAACAATAGAATTACCACTTTTATCCTGTACCTTAATAGTAACAAGCTGTTTTTTACGATAGTAACAACATTGACTCTAAACCCATAGATGAAAAGGGAAGGCAATGTTCCAGATGAGCAGCTAGAATAAGAAGGAATTCAGAAAGAGAGACCTTTTTTTAACTTTGGAGAAGCTCTGCTCCACATAAGTACTGACAGTAGGAAATAAGGAGTTTAGTAGAAAAATGGTGGAAATTCATACATATTTATTGTTTCCCTGGCTCAAAAGGACGTTCACAGATGGGGAACTGATTCTGGGATATCCCACCAACTCAGCACTCAACCATTTACACTACAAAAATTAATCTATGCTGAACTGAACATATTGTGAAAAACTGTGGGTCACTGAAGGCATTTATAAATAAAACACATTTATTTTATTTAGAAAAAAAAACTAATAGGTTGCTTATCCCATCAGGATCTATAGAGGTGGAATAGTTAAAAGATTCGGTACTGACTGTGTGGGAAAGTTTTTTCAGCATATAATTTCATGTCAAAAAATTAAGCCAGGAAAACTATGTGGCTTGTGGCTTTAACTGCTATATTTTGCTTTGGCTAACCCTATGTAATTTCAAGAGGAATTTTAGTATGCACAGCTGTGCACCTTGGCTCCAGTGGTAATTATGCTCGTATAACTGACAAACTCTCTCTTGCAGGTAAAACCTTGGTTTTCCTAGGTCTGATGCGGGGGGAATAGCAATGCCTTCAGGAACATCCTGAAACAGTCACCTCAACAGATCTTGCCTAAACAGCACTTTAAATGTGTCTGCTGGGACACATTAAACTACCATTTGAACGATACACTGTGATCATTTCAGGCAAACCAAACTAAAACAATTAAGTGAATAGCATTGATGTGATGTTCTAATTTTGTATTTGTACCCTTCTTACAGGCACCAGAGGATTTGTGCCTGCTTGGATAAGCTGTGACAGAGAAAATACTTCTTTTTCATTTTATCTGGCAAATAAATGCCTATGTATACTCTATGTACTTGATATACATCTTTCAGCTTATCCAGACTTTCCAATGTATTACACATATTTCACTACACCAGCCACTGCTCTACTGCTTTTAAAATTTCAGCAAAAAGAAAACATTAATCATCGGTCTTAACTTTCCTGTATTTTTTTCTTCCTGTGAGCCAGTCATTACAGTATGTCTGATTATTAGGAACAAGGAATAAACATTTCCCCTCTGTGAAGAACAGGAAACAATGTTTGGAGAACAATCAAGTCTATTCTCATTGGAAAAAAAATGTAGCAATGGGAGAGAGACTTGACCTTTTTCCAAACTAAAAAAAAAAAAAAGAAAAAGAAGAAAAAATCCATTTTCATCTGAAGAAGAAGAAATTAACTTATGTATTCACCCAGTCTGACCTCTTTTCTAAAGATGTATTTCATTGTAAAGTACATTTAATATCAAGTATAACCATGAAAAGACACCAAAACAGTAGGAGTGTGTTCTCAGTAAGTATTTTGCTTTCATCTTATGAAATTCTTGTTTATATCTGCCTGCCATTGCAAATTATGTTTTCAGCGTAACATGAAAAAAGGCACAAGATACGCAGAGAGACCGTTTCGCTACACGAAGCACACATGAGTTTGCACTGCCACCTGCTCACAGCTGTGGTTTACATGGGACGCTCAGCCTGGGAAATAACATCAGCAGAGGCAAAGCAACTGCTCTGACCACAGTCCAGATGAGGTCTTGTAAACATCAACATATCTCTTGGAGTTTTCAATTTTGTTCTGTACTTTTTCCAATATTTATTAAATATCGGGGGGGGGGGAAGAAAACACAAGTGTGTATGACTGCAGCATGTGTGGTGGTACATGCACTGATTCCCTTAATCTGACAAGGTTCAAAGCCACACCTCTACATATGTCTCCTGCCACCTGTCCCATCCTATTGCATTTTGTACTCCAGGTTTCTGCTGTATTGCACAGTTCTTGTCTTTGTGCTAACAACTACTTCTTCAGTGTGGGGCAGCATGTAATTTTGTTGCCAGAGCACCTAAGGAGTCACAATATGGTTCCCAGTTTGGCCCAGAGGGAGGAAGTAATAGATGCCAATTTTTAACTGATGAACAATACTTCCCTGTGTGTCAGCTCAGACATGTGGTTTGTGCATCTGGGAGCTAAACACAAAGTTTAAATGTTCCCACTCACACCCCACACAGCAGAAATTCGATGGAAATTTTTCTCCTCACTGTGCAGCGTAACAGCTGCACTGACTGTCGCAATTTGCTGTTAAAATCCCTAGGGTTGTGCTCCCTCTCTGGCCCCACAAGTGCCATTAGAACACTGACATCTCAATACACTACATTTCAGCAGAAAAAGCAAATTTACCAGTCATATGCACCAAAGATGTTGCCAAAGCTGACAGATTTAGTATTAGTTTTGCCCTTTAGGGTTGTGTTTCCCAACTAGCTGACCAACAACAGAATCTCAGGGAAGGAGACACTTATTTTCTGTTTCTAAAGCCTATTTCTAGATCTTTTGTTTAGGGGGAAAGAAAAGTCTTGAAAACAATGAAACATATACATTTGCTGGGGCACAGAAAACGGGGGGTTTACAACAAAGAAACTAATGTTTATTTGTCATACTTTCGAATTCCTTATTTTTCCTCTGAACGCATTTTCATTGACAAAAACATGGGGTTTAGATACCTGAGTTACTGAAACTGCAAATGCTCCTTGCAGTCCCTCTGCACAATTAAAGCTGACACATTTCTATCTCTGAGCTCTCAGGAACAGTGTAGCTGTTCTGACCTTACCATTTCCAAAAATAAGACAATAAGAAAGGGCAGCAAGAAGAGTAGGACTGCTTATTGTAAGGGGAGAAAGGAAAGGAATTTCATTGCAAAGGAAAATGCAATGAGTGGTGCCTGTCAGGCACAAATTCCTACTTGGAGCTCACAGAAGACTAAGGAAACATTGTTCTTTAAAAGGCTGCACAGTTAAAAATTGCCATGAACTGATAAGCCATGAAACTCATTGCCATTAGATGATATAGAACTTAAACCACATCAAGAAGAAGATTAGTGCATATGAGCAAATTCAAACACTGACATGCAAGAGGACATGAAGATGCTGGGAGAATTTGACCTGGCGAGCAGGAAGTGTATGAAGGAAGACCAGCAGTATGTAAAGATTATGGGGTTTTGCCCCCAGAAAATGCTCCGTTGGTGCTTGCCAAAACACTCAGCCTCCTTCTGACATCAGACTGAGAGTTTATTGATTAATATGTGTAGGATAACCTTTCTGGTAAATTTCTTAAAATTACTTGTTGCACTGTTGATGCATTTCAGATTTGACTCCCTCTGGAACCAGACAGTCTGTTAAATGCATTCAGCAAATATGTTTACTGAATTTCATGTTGTATTAAAAGCTATTATTCAAAGGAATGTTCTCAATGGTTCATTCAACTCTGGTCAAGACTCTGCCATAAGGGGTGTTGTTGACTGAATTTGCAAATCCTCCTCCACATGCAGCAAAATACCAAGGCATCACAAGAACAAGTTAACTTTATAAATCTCAGTCACCTTTTCCCTTTGCTTGAAACAATGCTGCTATTTGCTTATTTGTAAAATTCCTCTTGGGATATAATGATCTTTAGTCCCAACATATCACTGTATTGCCACAGAGATCTTAACTTTCACAGTTGGTTTGAAAAATTAAGCAATTAATCTTGCAGACTCAAAACTTTTTTTTTTTTTGTCTCAGAAATCTGGTGTCTGGGGGCTACTTTAAAACACATATGGAGCAAATCTGTCATTAGTTGTCTCAACATTGAGTACAGAGCAAAAAACTGATAACTATATCTAAGAGCTCTAGCTGAATATTTATCATAAACTGTGGGT
Source organism: Myiozetetes cayanensis (assembly GCF_022539395.1). Lineage (NCBI taxonomy): Eukaryota > Metazoa > Chordata > Aves > Passeriformes > Tyrannidae > Myiozetetes > Myiozetetes cayanensis. The sequence goes on along the minus strand of NW_026087964.1, from coordinate 38,958,098 downwards.
ATATTCTAGGGACTTATAATTAGCATTCATTAATCACAAAAATGTATTAATTTATATTTTCACATTCCATCCAGGTTTTAATGCATATTATGGACTGAATTGCACATACCTGGTGGGCCTTTTATATTTTATATTTTAACATTTTTTAAACTCACTTGAAATACCAAGACAGCAGTTTGTTTTGACTGGTTTGTACTGTTAGAGTTTAAAAAAACCTCAAAACAGAAGTTGTCAGTTGTACACTCCTCCATATCTTTTTAGTCATGCTAAAGAAATTACATATTACCCAGAAAGTTAACTTCGTTTTCCGTTTGCAATGGACAAACATTTCTGAATTAGCTTTACAGCAAAAAATTAGTCATTCTGTTACATACTGAGAAGAATTACTCTTGGGCGTGCAATGCCTTCCAACCAGTAGAACACCGGATCCACTAATCTCACCTTCTTTTTACCATACTGGGCCTTGTTGTTTCTGTACCTCCTGCTAAGTGTCAAATATATTTTCCTTTTTGTACAGATCTGTGGACATATATAGGAGGCAATCCTCAGTGAAAACAATAGCACAGTGCTAGTGACACCATTTCTAGTCTGGCAATGAGCAGCTCAGAGCCTGTTGATTACATCACCAACACATGTTGATTTGCCACACAGGTATGCCATAAAATTCTTGAAAAGAGTGACAATGTTGGCACTTGGTGTGTCAGGGAATTGAAAACTACTAGAAAGGGAGCTGCTGAGGTCATAACCTTTGCTAGCTTCATGGAATCACAGAATTATAGAATATCCTGAGTTGGAGGGGACCCACAAGGATCATCAAAGTCCAGCTCCTGGCATTGCACAGGACACCCCAAGAATGACACCATGTGCCTGAGGGCATTGTCCAAAACATTCTTTGAACTCTGTCAGGCTTGGTGCTGTGACCACTTCCCTGGGGAACCTGTTCCAGTGCCCAACCACTCGCTGGGTGAAGAACCTTTTTGTAATATCTAAACCTCCCCTGAGAGAGCTTCATGCTGTTCCCTTGGGTCCTATTTCTGGTCATCAGAGAGAAGAGAACAGTGCCTGCCCCTCTGCTTCCCCTTGTGAGAAAGCTGTAGGCTGCGATGAGGTCTCCCTGCAGTCTCATCCAGGTTGAACAAACCAAGTCATCTCAGCCACTCCTCATATGGCTTCCCCTCTTACCCCATCTTCATACCTCTCATTTGGATGCTTTCTAATAGCTCATAGCTTTCTTATATTGTGGTGCTCAAAACTGTACACAGAACTCAAGGTGAGGCCACACCAGTACAGAGCAGAGTGGGACAATCCCCTCCCTGTCGATGCTTTGCCAGATGCCCCCCTGGACACGGTTGGCCCTCCTGGCTGCCAGGGCACTGCTGACTCATATTCAACTTGCCATCAACCAGGACCCCCAGGTCCTTTCCATGGTGCAGCTCTCTGGGCTTTCATTCCCCAGTCTGTCCACACATCCAGAGTTGCTCTATGATATTATGAATGGCTGCATACATGGCAACATTTTGGTCACCACAATATAAGAAAGATATTAAAATCTTAGAGAGCATCCAAAAGAGGGCAAACAACAATGGTGGAGGGCCTTGAGGGGAAGCCATGTGAGGAGCAGCTGAGGTCACTTGGTCTGTTCAGCCTGGAGAAGAGGAGACTGAGGGGAGACCTCATTGCAGTACTACAACTTCCTTGTGAGGTGAAGAAGTGGGGCAAGCACTGATCTCTTCTCTGCAGTGACCAATGACAATACCCAAGGGAATGGCCTGAAGTTGTGTCAGGGGAGATTTAGGTTGGATATTAGAAAGAGGTTCTTCACTCAGAGGGTGGTCAAGCACTGGAATGGCCTCCCCAGGGAAATTGTCACAGCACCAAGCCTGACAGAGTTCAAGAAGCGTTTGGATGATACTCTCAGGCACATGGTGTGACTCTTGGGGATGGTCCTGTGCAGGGTTAAGAGTTGGACTCAATGATCTTTGTGGGTCCCTTCCAGCTCAGCATATTCTGTGATTGTGTGATTCTGTGAACTTTGCAATCAGCAAGCACACTCCAGACACAAGGCATGATTCCAGTCTTGACATGAGAGCATGGACAAAACTCTTAGCTGTAGGTGGAAGAATCCTGTAGAAACTATGCAGCAGAACTGCAAAGCTGAATTTGACAGCAAAGTTGCAAGTCTGACAAGCCGGCTATTGATGTTGTCCACAGTGACAGGGAAGCTGTCTGTGAGGATTTGAGGAAAACAGATTAAAATCTTCATTAAACTTCAACAGCTGGCAAAAAACACATAAGATTATATCAGGCAGAGGCCAGTCAAAACAAACTGGAGGTTTGGTATTTCAAGCCAGCTTAAAAAAATACAGACAATGAGGAACTGTTTGAAACAATGGTGAACTTTCAAGTTCTTTTTATAGTTTGTCTTGATTTTTTCCCAAAAGAACACTATCTTGGTGTAAAGAATGGCATGCAAAAGAGAAAAATTCATACATTTTTGCATTTTCAAGGAACATAAAAGAATTCTGAACTCATATACATTTGGTGCAAACTGCCCTCTACTCCTCCTAAGTGATGCTTAGCAGCTGTTCATTTCACTATCATCTCCCAGCAAAAACTTATGTATTTTCATGTTATACCCTCCACTGGAGAAATTCTGACCTTGTCTGAGCTATAATGCTGTATGTATGCTGCAATGTTGTATTCCATATATGCTGTGCCTGCCCTTGCACCTGCTTGTGACTACCTGGACTTGCCTGGTGGTCACCACACTGTTGGCTGAGCTTGGTTTCACTGGACCAACTCTGTCCCTCCTGACCAGTGATGGGGGGACGGCAATTGCCCCTGGGGCTGCTTCAGCTGCCAATTTGCCTCCCCTGCCAGCGGTGCCTGAGATAAATGGCTGAAGACAACCTCATCTTCCAGTGTTCCTCCTCCTTTCCCTCCCCACTCTTAGGAAAGTAACTCTTTCTCTATGGCAGGTACTGGGAACTTGCCTCTCAACATGAGGCCTTCAGCTGAGTTGTCCTGAGATGCTCTTACTCTTGCCCTTACCTTTTCTGCTTGGTTCCATTTTTGAGCTAACTATATGACAAGCAGCTCAGCCTATAAACAATCCCATACATCATCCTCATCCTAAAAAAGACAATTGTTTCCCAATTCCTGTGTGGCTGGAGGGTTACACAGATGGTCTGAACATCCTTCTGCATGAAGATTTTGGCTCTGGCATTGTTTGTCTCACAACTGAACACATCCTGCCCCATGATGTCTCCTTCAGTTACACTAGATTGTTCAGAGATTTACAGAGTCTTGGATTCGGTGTCTCCTTCACTTCCCAGGAGAGTAAGACGCTCAAGAGAAACTTTACTGATCACGTCTACCAAAGTGAGCAAAAGTTTTCAAGGAAATGCTTTATGGTATTCATTTTCCAGTGGTGACTTGACTCGCCATGCTCCATTAAGACAGCCTTGTGTACTAAGCAAGCCTCAGAAATGGAAAATTATGTCTTATGGTAAATTAGATGCCATCCCCCCAAAAAACAAGATTAAATCCTATAGGATATGTTCTGGTATAGTTCCAAGCAGCTGGACTTACACAAAGCAGTCTTTTTTTCTGTAATAGATTCTGGTGAAGTTTTGTTCCTCTTTATAAAAATTGCCTGTGTTATCCTGAAAATAGAAGCAATTGAGCTTTCCCTGACCTGATCTGGAGGAAACATAAAAAGCTCATTTAGTTATGAAACCTCTTTAATTTATGCTCTCAAAGTTCATCACAAAAACTTTGTTGAAAATTATTTGGGAAAGCAAAGAGCGCCTCAAAATGCTGTTAAATTATCATCCATTTTGTGGCTGTCATCCATTTTGATTCCCGGGGAGCACTCTAGAAGTTTTCTATGTGCAACAATTGCACAATAGTATCAAACAAGACACAGATTTCCTAATAAACTCCAATTTCATGCTGAAGAACTACTAAAAACAACTATTTGCACAGTTTTCTGGGATGCAAGGTTAAGTTTCCAGCATCATCACATTGCTTTTGGAAATGTTAGAACACAAGCAAGGCAGTGCACTAAACAGAGATGAAGGTTTTATTCTGCACTGAGGATTATCTTTGAAACAATCACCCTGTGTGGAGTAGTCAAAAGACTTTTAAGGATTTATTTAATTTTCAATTAATGCTTTCATCCTCATTTTCTTTCAGTGAGGTTAGCTTCAAAATGTTTATAAAACAAGCTTGTAAAGCTCAAACAGTGAGTACTGCTTGGCTGAATTATGGAAAAATAAACAAAACTATAATTCCAGTACTGTAACTGTCTAGCTGTCCTTTTGGATTTTACTTTTTCCATGGGGTCTTGTTGTTTGGAGTCCTTTTTTCCTTTTTTAAAGCCTTCAAAGTCTTCAAAGTATTGCTCTATTTTGGATTTCCATCTTATCTCTTGCTTTTGAGCAATTGAATTTGAAATACATCTATCAAACATCTGATTTTTAAGGACTTTTTTTATTCTCAAAATTACCTGTTTTTCAACACCCCACCAGCTCTCCCTTTATTTTTTGAAAGTGTGATCAAACCTGGATTAAGGAATTCAGAAGAGGCTAAGGAAACATTCAACTAGAACGATGAAAGACATCTGTGTATCTGATGTATACCTCCCTTTACTGCCCTAAGCATCTTCATTTTTGAGCAATGAAATTTAAAGAAATAGGTTATAGTTTTTGAGAAATTATTTTACACACTTGGAAAAAACAGGTAAGTTTGCAGGTGCAGAACCCTAATCAATTGTAATTCAATGATACTCTGTTTCAATTTTTAATGTAGTTATTATCATGGCTCAGTACCTCAGGCAAGAGTCACAATTTCAACAGCTGAATCAAAGTGCACACACATTTGCTATCCAAATGATACTCAATTAGACACTTAAATACACTTATAAATCTGTGCTCTACCTGCTTGCATAGAGATACACAGGGCACCTGAAGTGCAAGAGATCTGACAACTTATACCTGAACTGAACACCCATTCCCAATCCTTTGAATTCTTCCAAGTTAAAGAGTGTTTCCAAGATTTGAATAAAAAACATCTGAATGCACGCAATTTTTAGAGTGCTCTGTTTTGTTCAGTCCATCATATTTCCCAAATGTTCTTTTCTATGTAACTGAAATGTCTTGGATGTGTGAGAAATTTCATCCATTTGCAGTTCTGAACTATATCAAAGCTCCAGGAAACAGGCCCATTTACAAGGAGATAGATCTGTGTAGCTGTAGATAAACTACCTGACAGACAAAATGCCTACGACTCTGGTGCTAGTCCCTAACACCGATACTGCTAACTCCTGAAACACACTTTTGTCTGCTCTCAGAGCTACAAAAAAAAAATTATCACAAGAAGAAAGCAGCTGCCAGCAGAGATACAGAAGGAACCCACAGAAAAGTAAGAGATGAAAGGGAAATATGTGTTAACAAGAGCCAGTGGAAGCACACAGGGCTTTGTTAATGGCTTTCTGGTCCCTTGGGAGCTTTGCTTCACAAGCCAACATCCCCCGCCTGAAACAACCAACTGGAAAGTGTCACTCCTTCCAGAACTTGGCTCCCAATCAGAACGTCCTAATTAAAACTGTTTCACATGCTTCAGAGAATTAATAAACATATTTTCATATTTTGACCAAAAAAAAACCAGTCTAATCGGATTGCAGCTTCAGGAATTGCAGATATTCACCTGGACATCCTCTGATGATAGTTTTAAAGCTGATTTGAAGCTGTACTGACATGCATGGAGCTACTGTCATCACCCAATTGATTGGCTTTCAAAGCTGCTATCAAATCCTAAGTCAGCTGTAACTTATAGTGTTTCAGGAAACATTTTTCAATAATAACATTAAGTTTGTGTGAAATTTTCTAATTAGAGTTTAGAAACACACATAACCCTCACAAAGTGAGAACTGAGAGGGAAGTCAACTGTTTCAGTGTGCCATATTTTTATTAGAATATATCTAAGATGGTAACTAACGAATGTCCATTTAAGAACTGTTTGCATAATTTTGTAACTAATTAATTAATTTGACATGGCATCTAAGACTATGTCTTTAATGAAAGAGAAATCAAACAAACTATATGAATAAGCCCAGAAAAAGGTATTATGATGGGGCAGCATCAGAATCAGTGTACACTTCTGTATGTGACTATGTTTTTCCCCTGTGGTGTCAGGCAGAAATTACTCCCATTTTAGTATTTAAAACAGTTCTGCTCTCAGGTTTCATTGTGATGCTTGCACATACATTGTCAGCATAGATTTTGTAAAAGCAGGAAGATGGCTACTCTGAAAAATGGTAAATGTTCAACGTTTTCCAACATCCCTGGATGTTGTAAGAAAACACACCCACACAAAACCGAGCTTTCTTTGAGAAAACTGTCTAGTTTCTAAATATGTTTCATTCGTTCAACTTTTGCATTATTATATTTAGACTCAGTTTGCTGTTATATCTTAAACTTCTCTCGGTTTTGATTTTGATTCTCTCCTTGGAACAAACTGCTTAATGATCTTAGTCTACTTTGGAAATCATAGATATAACACACCATTCTGGGAAGCACAGATTAGCCTGACTTTCAAGTGAATGTGTATCATCATTATCAGAAGTCTGAGCCAGTGATTACCATATTCCCTGGGACTGCTACCATTAGGTAATCAGGGAATGTTCTACCAGATTTTAAATGAGGAATGACCTCTAGATCCAAATGGTTATATCCAAACAGTTTAGATATCCTAGTTTAGCTGGAAATGTATTTTGAGCTGAAATTAATTTAAGGGTTTTTTTTTTCTGATGTAATTCTGCCATACTTGATCCATGTTACTTTGCACCTTGTAACTGCAGCACTATGTACAGTTTAGCAGTTTTTGAACTGATTATGAAACCTGAACAGATAGAGAGCTTTCCTCAGACAAAAATTCATGATAATACATATTTGTATTAATTCAAAGGTGAATGATTTGCCAGAAAGCACTAATGTCCTTCCTCATGAACCACATTTGCATTTTCTAATTTATCATATCCCTCTACACAGGAGACTGTCAAATTTGTTTAAATGAAAAGCACCTCTGAGCTGTATTTGCAAAATGTGTAGAATACTTGGATTCATAAAATCACAGAATGGCTTGGGAAGGGACTTTAAAGATCACGTAGTTCCAACACTCCTGCTCCAAGCAGGGACACCTTGCACTATACCAAAGTGATCAAAGCTCCATCCAACAGAGCCTTGAATGCTTCCAGGGATGGGGCATCCACAATTCCTCTGGGCAACCTGGTCCAGTGTCTCACCACCCTCACAGTGAAGAATTTCTTCCTAACATCTAATTAAAACCTACTCTCTTTCAGTTTAAAGCCCTTTTCCCTTGTTCTATCACTACATGCTTTTGTAAGAAATCCCTTACAGGTGAAAACTTCAGGTGAAGATAAGAATGTAAGGTATTAATTTGCATGTGCTCTTGCAAGACACTTGGAGAGCATTCACAGGATGTCTCTGAGGGGTAGATTTGTATCCAGAGTTAATAGAAAGATGTATCACACCATGTCCAATTTAGCAATTCACTGTTATCCACTGTGCTTCTGAAAAGTTAGCACTTATTTTAGCAAGTATAGAATATATCTTGGGATCATTAAACATGCTGAAGAGCCTTACACTGAAGTTACTGTAAAGAATTCTCTATTAAAAAATACACCAGTATAAATGAGAATCAGAACCACATTAGGAACACATAAAGAACAAATGTGGATAATTCAAATTTTCCATTTTTGTGAAATCATGCTCAGGGGGGTGTTTAAACATGGTTAATGTTTAGGGAGGAGCTGGGTAAACTGAGAGATATAACCTACCATTACCTAATCTTCCATTAGCTATCTTCTTTCCAAATAATATTATTAGCCCCTTCTTTTCCTGTGATTCATGCTGTGAGAGACATACCACAAAACACAGCATTCTGACTGGGCAATCTCCTAGTTTAGCCAGAAGTATATGGTGAAAGCTGGATGTCTACATGCAAGATGGAGGAAATTATCATTTTCATTGGGAATTAACAGCTGCAAACTTTCCCAAAGTGGTCCTTTTCCAGAGCCCACTTGGGAATTGAAAAGTACTTGAAATTGAATTGAAATTCCCCACAGTTAAATAGTATTCGAATGTAGGTAACCCACCTCTCTACTGGGGAAAGAACCATTTCAGTTGTAAAGGAAACCATGACAACAGTTTTTTGAAATGGGCATTTCTGACAATCTTTTGTAGAACTCATTCCAACTGGCTCTCAGCACATTCATGTCAGAGTAGCTCTCCAACACACAGAGGAATTAAGCTCTGATCTCTGTTACGCTCACCATCCCTAGCAAGAAGACACACCACTTCCACTGGGCTTCAAGCACAACTCAATATGAAGACTAAAGGCTTAGGTTTACAGAAATTTACAGTAAATTGGAAAAGTTTTTCTCCATTGAAAATATGAAAGTTGCACAATGCATACTTCATTTCAGTCCAGAATGCTTGAACAGATCTTGGTGACATCTGTATGCCAAGTGAGAAATGGGAAACAATTGCAGAAGTTTCCCTGAAACTGGAGGTTCAGTTTTGAGCCTTAAAGAATGCAGCCTTTTCTTCCACTAATGCCAGTGAGGACTTCATTATGGACTTGAAACATATGCAAGAGTGGGAAGAAATCTAGCAAAGCTGACCATACATCGTGTTGCAACACAGTCCTATTGTGGCTCCAAGATGAGGTTGTAAGAGTGGCCTCCAGGGATGTAGGCTGGAGGAGAGCAGATTGCAACCAGATATGTGAGAAAATATAGCCTCCTTTTATCTGGATTCCACTGAAAGTCATCCAAAGTGCAGGACTTTTCCAGGCTTTAATCATCATATAGTGACAGGGAGGGTGGCAGTTTACAAAAATTTTGGTCAAGGAAATTCTCTTCATTTTCTTTAATGTTCATTCACTCCTTAAAAAGTAGAATAGTCATAATATTGATCTTCACAAATTGTTTTTGCAAAACTGAATGAGTATCAGACCATATTCTCAGATCTGCACTTCTGAAGTACACTTTTCTCTGATCATTTGTAGTCCCTCCTTACAAGACATATTTACATAGGTTTTGGCAGGACTTATCCCCCACCAAAGAGAAAAAATTACTTATTTTTCTTTGCTAATTATACTATTACCTATACTTAAAATCAGGGAAAGCAAATAGGCTGAAAATTTGACCCTAACTATATGTGGGAGGCAGGGTGCCAAGAAGTACTGAAACATGTGTAAGTTCTGTTTTCTTAGCAGGAAAGACAGCAATTGTGAAAGCCTGAGGATATATACACTGGGTGGTAAAGCTAACATCGGAAAATCAAAGAAATCTTAGCACTAAGGCAACAGTGTAACAAAAAATAGGAGTCAGCTCTTCATGGCCATGCAGATTATCACTCAGATAAGACTGTGATAAAGGGTAAGAATTCTTTCCCACTATGGTGTTGACACTGCATAAGCTTTAATCTGTTGTTCTTTGGCTCTCGGATCTCTTGCTTCGCAACACAAACACTAACAAATTGACAAAAGCTGTGTTTGCACATTATAGCTACTTGCAAACCAGCATTTCAAGTTCAAGTTTGGACACACAAGCACGCAAAGCAAAATGAAGTGGAAAGCTGTGATTTTAATGGGGATTTAATCTCTTTTGTTCTTTGACCTTTTGCGGCTCTCAGAATACATCAACGCTTCTGTCGCATGAGTTGCCTTATTGGCTTAGTTCATGCTGATACAGCCAAGCAAGCATTCAAGTGCAACTAGAAGTGCAGGTTTTGATGGTATATTGCACTTCCCAGCAGCAAGTACCACAGAACTATCAGTACTACCCAATGGGATATAAATCTTGTGAATCAGCCCAGGCCTCAGCTGCAATCCTAAGCATGGAGACTTCTGCAGCTGCATAGAAAGAGCCTCATACCTCAGGAAGTAACTTTGGAAGCAATGGCTCAGGCAGTGCACTGAGTGTGGGGAAGTATCTTCCCTGCCGAGGGTCAGAAAAAGGCAGAACAGCACTGAAACAGGACTATAACATAATACAACTTTTCCAAGTCTGATTATTAAGCAAACAGTATACTGCATCTTTAGCGTATGTAATAGGGTTTTTTATTTCCCCTTCCCTTTTGAGAAACAAAGCCTTCTCAAGCAGCGACCTTGTAGTGGAAGTCTCCTAGCTAAAAGTGCAGCAGGACCTGAATAACTACAGGAGGAACCCACAGGAGAAAAGGAACCCACAGCAGGAGGAATGAGGGCCACAACAGTGATCAGTCAAGATGGCGCAAGCAGCAGTTTCTGGATTACCTATGTGATAACAGATCTCATATTCTCTCACCCAACTATCACAAAATTTAAAAAAAAAAAAAAAAGCCAACAACTAGGCTTATGAGATTTCTCATAGAAATCTATATCTCACCTATGCACTCTTTTCAAAAATTCAGCTGGACAAGCTCTGATAATGATACACATGAAATAAATTGGGAGATGCATTCCAAGCATTTATCTATCCAAGTTGCAACTGCAATCCTGGATAGTAGCAGTGATATCTGCTATAACAGAAATATTATACAGAAGAAAAATATCTGGTAAAAAAAAATGTTACTTTTTGATTTGAAATCTGAGAAATTATTTGTATTGATGCTTCACATTGTTGGAAGATCACCAAGAGAAAACCACATGGGTATTGATGGGCTGCAAAAAATATTTGAATCCTGTAGAGATCAGGTGCAAAATACAAACTGCAGGTGTTGGGTTTGGAGTTTTTCATTTAAGTGGTTCAGCCCCAGAGGGAGAAGTTAAACCTATTACATGGAAAGAATCAGCAGGATTTAGGAGTATACTGGGTATTCAAACTTACAGAGCAATCAAAAACCTTCATGGTACAGGCAGTGATACTGACCTATATGAGATGTGATGGAAGAATTGTCCATGTGGTCATGAAAAGAGGTATCAAAATGAGTGAATGGGAGTTCGGGGAGAGATCTGCTACAACCATGTGGTCCTGAGCATAGCTCAGACAAGGAGCCTCAGATATTTTCCTCATATAATCAGGGTTTTTTAAGTCAGATCTTGTCATATTTAAGAGGATGAATCCTTTCATTTTCTTTCAGGATGATGTTTTTAAGGTCTAGATTTTGTTTGGATATCATCAGTTTATTGCAACTATGCCCCAACTGTATTTAGAGTATGCTTCAGTCACTTTTCATTTTTACTTTTTGATTGCATATTTCTATTTCAGGAGACCTGAGATAGGAAAAAAACCCAGGTGACCATAAAAGACCCTGCCTTAGGTATGTGATACATCCACATATGTCTGAAAATTAAGATGTTTGACCTGCAGTTGTTTCAGAATTCTCAGAGCATAGCAGCACGCTGGACTACCAGATTTTACCATCTGTCAGACGTAATTCTCACACTTCATAAGTCTGGCTTTTACACAGTTAATAAATTCCATCCAAATCTCAAAGTGTTTCACACAGCCAGCTGAAGAATACCTCTGATAAGGCGTGCTTGTTCAGCTTTAGCAGACCTCTATGGAATGCCATGCCAGCTTTTCCATTGAAGGAAATAGAGATAATGTTCTTGAGCAGTGAATGCTGAAACCAAATGATTAAATAAGAAGTAAATGTACTGCAAAAGACTAAAAAGGAAATAACTACTGAAACTGAACTAATTTTTAGAGAAAGCTACTTATTTCAGTCAAATAAGTAACGGCATTGGTATACCCAGATAAAACAATGCATCACAGTGGAAAAAAAAGGTTTCTGCATTTTTTGTGTACTTCATCTTTTCCAAAAGAACAAAATCCATGGAACTGCTTTTGGAAAACCACCAGTGGGGTCACCCAGCCAAATAGTACTTCTTGGATTGTGGCACTGTGAGGTGAGCATGTGAGCTTAGGGCATTATCTGTGGCCCCTTTCCCCTATATTCCCCGGTATCCAGAACTGTTCTATAAGAAATGTTAGAGGATAAAAGCTTGCCTAATTTTTACAAAGTCCATATATAAACCTCCTGTCCTTGAACTTGTCCCCTGTGAATGTCTTGACACACAGAAATACAGGTAGAACACGCTGGTAGTCTTCAAAGAACACTTGTAGATCCTGCTTAGAGCCCACAGATATTGTTTAGAGAACTTACATTCCAGGTTCTATATCCATGCTATATTTCAGGCAACTCTCCTTATTTGTATGTTAGTCTTCTAAGCTCTCCTTTTGACCTTAGGGTTCAGTTCTCCAATCTCTGAGAATATGGATTAACCTAACTGACTTAAAATGTTTTATCTGGAAATGGGATAATTCAGCGAAATTGAAATTAATTCACACAAATGTATCTGATAGAATTCAGCCTGAAGCATGCAATAATGTGCAAAAATAAATAATATTCTTAATAAAACAAAGGAAATTGCTTTATGTGGGAAAGAGAATGTTTGAAAATGTTTCAGCATCTTTGTGTTTCCCATTAGTCTCTCTTGGATCGTGGCAAAAAATGTAAACTTCAGAGGCCAAAAGTTCTTAGGCTACTTTAACTCTGTGTGAGTCTCTATTCCATGTGGAGTTCATTGTCTCTCTTCTATTCCTGTGTTTGCTCATGGTGTGTTAGAAAGTTTACGAGTCACTGACCAATACTTCTGCTCTGGCATCATAAATTGCCATGGCCTTTTCTGTTCAATGTTTGTGTAAGTAGGTACTGTCAGAATGGCTAAAGAAGGTAGTAAATACCAGTGCTTCAGTAACCAGAAGGTTCACAGATACACTGCATCAGCTTAGTAAGAAAGAGTTGCAAGTCTCATGAGTAAACAGCTAGAAAATATTTCAACAGAAAGATCCCTATAATCTGTTTTGGATTGTTTCTGTGAAGAAGCAGTTGCAAGACTGTAATTCTTTCTGAACAGTAACTAATGATCCACATATTACAATAATTATTGAGTTATGGTTTTGTTGTTGCAACTTAGAGAGCTGAACAGAAAATCTGATAAAGATATTCTTTTATTTTGTATATTCCTAGACACCATATGAAAATAGCAGCAGAGATTCAAATGATTCATTACTTGTGAACATGCTTTTACTGGTATTAATTAAAGGATAAACAAACTGACTCTTAAAATTCAAAAATTCCAAAATAAAACAGAAATTCAATATTTAGTACAAAACTTTTAAAAACCTCTGAGTTGATATCACTCTGGCAGTTTAGCTCAGGCACAAACATATTGCTATTTTCCCCTACAAACAAAAAACTTATAAGGTTACATAAATGTGTTGGCAAGGGAAGAGTTAATCCCTAGAGAACAAAAGTTTCATCTATAATAATGTTTTGTTTAAACTTCAACTTGTGTATACCCGAAATTTGACTTACATACAAATACAATTCTACATATAAACAGTAAATTACATAAACAGCTCACCCTTTATTAGCCAAATTGACCATTCTATAGGAACAAGCCCAGGTATACAAATATATACATGTATGTTTGTTTGGCATACACACACATGCGCACAAAAGTGTTCCCCGGATTGCTAATGGAACCTTGTCCCTTAGTGTATCCTAAATCTGTATTTGCTCATTTGAAACCATGGAATTTATCTTTATTTTATTTTATTTTAATGTAGCAAGTTATGGACTACACACACGAAAAAAGAAGGAAACTGCTCTCACAGTGCTCCACAGAAGTTTTCATGTCCTCAGCTTCTGAAACATTTAAGAGTATTAACTTGCTGGCAGGCTCCCGAGGAATTTTAAGGCATCTGTGCCTGTGCTACTTATTTTAAGCTCTGTCTTCCAATGTTACGAAATCAGCAGACTCTTTTGACTTTCTTAGTAATTCCATTTCATGTGGTTCTGGCTTTCAGGCAGATTTAAGAATGACATAATCGCCTTTTCCCACCCACAGGTTTTGCACTGTTGCTGTTGGTTACACCCTTCCAAGCAATGTGCAACACCAATCTTTGTGTGATCCCACATGCCCAGAAATGGAAGACAGCCCAGTAAAGATGACTAAAGCACAGACTCTTGGCTTTCTATTGATCACCATAGGTTGAGTAAGACTTCTTCAGGATTTGCCCTGTCAGTTAATATTATTTAGGCCACAGTGCAGTTCCTGTCAGTCCAACGTCATGCTGCTTTCAAAGGAAGTAAACTGATTTCTTAATAAACTTTACCCCTGTTACTGAAGGGATAGCAGGTATCTTGAATGCAGTAGCAGAGAATGAACAAACTCAACAAAGTGCTTTTTTGTATTTTTTTACTGTAGCATTTATGCAAATGCACTCCAAAAATACAGAATTCTTCAATATCATAAAACAAACCCCTAGAACTTGGCTCGTATGCACTTACAAGTGCTATTGCAATCATACTTTGCATTATTAACAATACTGGATTCAAATACCAAGCTCCACAGCAACAGGATAAACATTATGGAGAAAAAAGCACTTTCTGGAGTTTGTTATGAACATCAGAGAATCAGAAGCAATTTACAGTCCAATCCCACTGTCCAATATCACACAGCTTCTCCTGACTTACCTGAAGACTTATGAGAGTGACTGCACAGATAAGAAATATGGCATGATAATACAGCATAGAGAGCAAAGCCTCCAGCTATGCATAGTGCAATAAGAATGCAGCATTGTAAGATGAGAGCAGCATGCAGAATGCCTTGTCCTAGACACAAATTCAGACTTTCAGAGAAAGAAGTATTTCTTTGCCCTTGGAAAGTCTCCAGAAATTCTACTATTTACAGTTAAGCTTTTCATGCTTGGTCAAATTTTCAAGTACTGCACAGCATCATGGCTGTTCAGATCTCTTAAACTCAGGACAACTGAGAGGTCATGGTCCAGATCAGCCTCAGGGCAATTTCTTACAAGTAGGCAATTACATTGCTGCTTTAAGAGCTGGCACTGAACTGCCAGGCAAATAAAAGAGCATGTGTCATGCTCAGGGAAACACTAGTCCATGTCCAGAAGAAATGGAGAAGAATGCATCAAATTATCACCATAAAAATAAACGACCCAACCTGAAAAAAGGTAAAAAAATCCTTACTTTCAATTTCCTTCTCCTCTTGGGCAATGAGCCAATTCTGGAAATAATCCATTTGAACAGATATCTTGCAGGAAGAAAACTGAGATAGGCTAGAAAATGAGACAAATTGATCATGATGGCCATCAAAGAGTGAAATTCACTGCAACAGGAATTCCATGCAAAATGGATCTTGAGGATTATTTCTTCCTCTAGACTCTGTTCACAGTGCAAGCCAAATTAACATTTTTGTTTCTGTGAAAAAAAATCATCTGGCTGATAAGTTACAACATTTTTAAGAAAGGGCTAAGATGAAAGTCCTATAAAATTCTACTTTTCTGATATTAAAAAGTCTAACGCACTCTAAAACATGTGTTTTCAAGGCAATAAGTTCTAGTAAGTTTTAACAAATTTATATCTGTTCTTTGCCCACAAAATAAAATAAGATATTACTTAGCTGGCTAAGCTCTTAAAATTTTACAAGGTATTTTCAACTCTGTCTATAATGAGATCTATTTCTTCTAGTAATGCAATCATTGTTAATGGGTTTTCTGATACTAAAGAAAAAACTGATTTAAGCTGGTTTTAGTGGTATTGTAGGTATTCAAAATGTTAAATTCAGCCATCCATGCTAACAGTGATAAGACATTTTTAGTTTCTCATTAATGACATTAAACAAGCACTTTTAGAAATATTTTTAAATCTTATACATCATATATTTTTTTACTCTACATAAAGACAAGAGTAGCTACGAAAGCATCCAACTTCTACCATTATCTCATGGCAAGCGGATGATAGATATTTCTCTAGAAAGGTGATAAAAGTCTTTCTAAACAAACAGGTAGAATCAATTGATACTTTATTTCTGGAGGATAGAAATCTGAAGTGCTTATCCAACCTTCTCTAACAACCTTACCTGTGGGAACACTTGGGACAAGTCATCATCTAGAATTATCGCTCCACAGTGGTCATAATGGAAAATCAGAGCCTGAACTGCTGTCTAGAGCTGAGCACACAGAACAAACATATCCTGGGTGCTGGATTTAACAACGCTCATGTTGTTAGTAGGTCTGCTTTTTGATAATTCTCAAAAATATTGTCAAGAATTTTGCAAAAATAAAACGTAGCAGCATATTCACAAAAAGCTAAAGCCACTTTTAAAAATAGTGGTAGCAAAGGACAATTCTGTGAGAAATCAAAAGACAGACAATATCAGATTATCCACCTACACATCAGAACAACTTGCATTGAAAATAGTACATTTTACTGAGTGACTCATGATGAATTGTACTCCAGATTGGACAGGCAAAAACTGTATTTGTCAAAATAGTTATTACTGTTAAAGCCATGTTCTCCTTACTCTACTTTTAAAATTCTTTCATGTCCAGTGCAAGCACTCCTGCCTTTAAAAGAGCTGAATTTAGTTCTCAGATTTCAAAAGACCAAAATAAAATAAAACAAGCCTTTGGAAATGTTGGGATCTTAGTATTCCTAATAAAAAGACAAGTTCCTGTATATATGTTCCAGCAAGTAGATGTGATGACAGTTGTCATCAATGTATTAAGCTTACACATCTCTGGTCCCATTTAAACTTGTGAGAAAAACTTATACTGACTTGAAAGAGGGAAGAAAGAGTAATCCAGACTAATGTACTGAAAACCCTGTTACTAATTTTCAAACAGTTTAACAGAAGGAGTGTTCATGGTACCTACATATTACTGTATATTATTTATTGTACCATTTGGTTATTTTTCATGCCACTGGTGACACAGAAGAGACTTCACTGTGTTAAGCTGCAGCTGACATTTAAGTGTTGCTTTTAAACCATGTAAGATTCCTTATTTAAAAATAAATTTGAAAGTTTGGAGGAAAGAATTAAATAATTCTATGAATTAAATCAATTTTACTGTCAATTTTTGTCCCACACAGAATTTTTTAAGGACTGTCTCTCAGATGGAAGCAAGACTGTTTCATTCATTCATGGGTAATACTTTGGCTCCATGTGCATTTATATAAGTAAGAAGAATTTTGGATCTCCTTTCTATTACATCAATAAGCTTTTCAATTCCTTTTCTGCCTCCTTGGCTCTCCCAGTATATTTTGTCAAGGAACAAAGACTGGAGCAACTTCTCACGTAAACGCTGGCTTCTCAGTACTGAAACTGCAGATTCAGGGAATCTGGAAAAGCACAAAGAAATTCATCAGCTTTGCCATTACTCTGAATTGCAATATTTATGTTGTGGTTTAGCAACCAATTCCATGACTGAACTCTGCAACTCAGCAAATGAAGTTCCATGCATGCCTAACCATATACATGTTAACTGTATCTTGTACAGCAGTGGGATTACTCATACATTTTTAGGCACATCCTGTCAATGTCTTGACCAATGATATCTATTCCGGTAACTTAAGAGTCTCATACTCAAATCGGGAAGAAATTATCACTCTTATTACAAAATTATTAACTTAAAACTTACTCATTGATTCCTTGCAGTATTTTGAAGTCAAGATTGTCCTCATTTCTGTCAAAGAAACCCTTATTGTCTATAAAGGCCAAATGCCTTTGGTCATGCCTTCTCTGAACTATGTGTGTCAGGTCAACAGCATCCTGATCATTACATTTCAGCTTCAGTCCTTGCTGCATGCAGGAATCCTCCTTGAGAGGTTTGAATCCACAGCAGTTTCTGTCTAGTCGATTATAGATCTAAAACAAAGTACAGCAGAGTGCCAAGTGAAAACAATACCAAAGTACTTGGGGCAAAGTGTCACTGCAAGGCATCACTCACTAACATAGCTGACAGGAAGGCAAGCTCAGGACAAGTATAATTAAAGTCAGCAGTGAAATGGCGTTGAAGACCTGGTCCCCATACTTCATCTACTGCTAGAAGCAATGTCTCAGACTGTGTATTCTATCCATTTTACAGCCATGATTTGTTATGTCAGTAGAAATTCTTTGAAAATAATGGAACAATACCACTGTGTAACTGAAATAACAGGATGGTGAATACAATTCTTTTTTTTTTTTTTCAGAAGGCTGTAGGGTTTTTTTACATTTTCTCTGTTGGAGAACAATAGAAATAGCACAGTCTGACACACACAGAGGATCTTCATTTTGTGGGATCTCTTAGATTAACAGTACACAAAATAACTGAAAAGACTAGTAGGGGCCACAGCAAACCATCAGAAGCTATAAAATGCAAGAATGGTGAACTTATAGTCATAGAGCAGCCTCCCTGAGTTGCACTGTGGAATAAACTTTAATGATATTATGGTCTAGGCTATTTTTTTCCCATGCAAACCCTCTATTATTCATCACAAAGCACTTAGCAGGAAGGAATACACACATCTGGTCTAACTTTAGTGGTGTAAATGTTAAGCATCTCTTTTGACTTAGTCATTTCTTTTCCCTTTCATAAACAATGAAGAGAATGAGGCACATCCAGAGCAATGTATGCCATTTTAGGATAATCATCTAATACAGGAAGGATAAATCACTCCTTGAAAGTGCTTCTACCCCTGTTGACTAGATGAGAGTAAATGCTCAACATTGCCAGGGCCCTGAGTGCAAAAATCAACCTGAACTGCCCTGAGAAGTCTCACCTGGGACTTCCACATACCTCACTTCTGCCCCTGGGCACAGGAACCCCTTTTAAGCTCAGGCCTGGCACCTCAGCCCTCTTCTGAGCCCTTCAAAGCAATGGGTGGTTATCTGCTGCTTGTCCTGCTACCTGATGTTTCTGGGTTGCTGCTCGGGGTTCATGCTTGTTGGTCTTTGAATTGCCTTGCAGCCTTGTCTGTGCCTGATGCTCACTGGACTACAAATCGGACCCCTGGCTTTCACTATCCAGCCTGCTGGGCTGCCTCTCCTGCTGCTGGCCCTGCCTGTCCTACCTGCCCTAGAGCTGCCCTTGGCTCCAGCTCATTTTCCCAGGGAGCAGAGTTGCCCCTGCTAAGAGGTGATTAGAGAGTAGAAGTCTGGTCTGGAGCATCTAGGGATGAATGAGTAGCTTATCAAAGGTAAAACAATTTTCTCTCCTTCTTTCTTGTTTACTGCTAAGTCTTTACACTGCTCTAAGCACAGAGGCGTTAATGCTCACATAAACCTTCTAAAATTACAACTTTATTTTTGTGACAACCCAGTGAAATGAGCTGTTAGGACTTTTCACCTAATGTAGAACTAGGTTGCATGTTGAAATGAAAAGGCCTCCTATTTCATCAAATGAAAGTCTGAGAATTTGTTTGGGTTTGGTTGATTGGGGTTTTTTTATATGTAGTTCTATTGCTAGCAGTATTGCTGACAGTGTTTGCTTTCAAATGTCAAAATCCCGAGGAAGAGATTTCTCTGTCTCTTTCTCCTTTCATGGGCAGCATTCAGCATCTGCAGGTGATGGAGTCTCTCTTGCTTCCAGCGTTTAGCTCTTGGGATCTCTTATTCAACTCATCCAAAGGTAAAAAAAGCGAAGCAGAGTCATTCTAGACATTTGATGTTCCTTTGATGTACAGGCCTATTTCATTTGCACCACACTTCACTGTGGGAGTTAAATAGACAAGGAGATCATGTTTTACAGACAGTCTCTTTGTAATATCTTCCCTCATTTCAGTGCCATTATGATGGGACACTCTGGAATTGATGCTGCAACCTTAATAGTTTAGCATGTTTTTTTGTTATACATTTATGTACATAAGAGGTCCAAACCCCCAAAATTAAAGAAGTAACTTTACATTTATGTCCTTATTTTGCTTGAGTTTTTGCAGAAGGCAAGTAAAGGCCAGTTATAAGCATTTTTCACCCTGCTCCTATGTTTTATAGCATTTGAAACCAGAGATCAGGAACATCTGTTATAGGCACCAAACCCATTCTTCTGAGTAAAGTATGTTTAAGAGTAAATTTTTCACCATTATTCTTTATTTCTGAATGACTCAAGAAGCACAGATTTTTCTTTTTTTTTTAATGCAGAACCCCTTCTTGGCTTTTTCTTTTTTTTTAGAGCCTTCTATTGATGAAAAATTCTAAAGTTAAGTATGAGATCACCCAGATAAAATTTTGGTTTTAATAACCATAAGGCTTACTTTCACTCACTATCTGGCATCCATGTTCTTGTCTGGTAGGCAACCAGAGGCATAAATCTCTCTGATACCAACTACTAGAACAAGAGTAATTTGTTTCTTGTCATGTAAAGTTCAGTCCTTTTGTATCTTATTTTAAGATCCAGCTCCTTCTGGACAATAGGAGCTCTATTATGAATATTAAAAACTTTCTTAGAAGACCTTAAAATTAGAAATCAACACAGAACTCATGAGATTTTTTAAACTTTTAAATGAGAATATAATGGCATGAAAACATTAACTCTGACGCAAACTGTATCATTCCTATAGGGGCATTACTGTTTAGCAACAGACTAATATGACTTTATACCCATTTCTAAGTATTACTTGCTCATAATGGCACTAAAGATGGAGTCATTAGACAAGTGACAATCAATTTTTGGAGAAGAATTGAATTCTCTGTTTAATGTAACAAATATGCAAAAATATAACTAAAAAAATTAGAGATGTGAAATCATTCTGTAACAGGACTGAGAAGAACAGGGATAGGCTATGCATAAGCCAAGTCATGATTTTTAAATTTCAAGAAATTTAACCTTATTAAAAATTAAATTATGTGAACAACCAAACACAGTGTGTAAAATTAGTGCCTGATGTAGTTTTAAATACACCAGCAAGTGCTGCAGGAGGCTCAGTCACCTGTACCTATCTGGTAGATAAGTACAATTTAAAGCAGCACTTTATCTCAGGAAGCCATAAAATCGTCTTCCAGATATGTGATTCAGTTCAGGCCGTGTTAATGCAGGTAGTGTGCTAATATTCTACTACATAATTGCTGTAACTGTAGCCACACACTATACCACTGGGCAGTGCCCTAGTTTGGTGTTATTTGGAAAGCTAATGATATTGTGAAATACTTAAACAAGGAGCAGCAGCTACATCATTCATCAGTTACTGCTCTACTCTTTCCTTGCTAACTCATTGGCTAAGCTTTTTTAAAAAAGGAAAACTAGCAACTACAGCTGTTATCTTGATCTGGATTGCAGCTCACCTAAACCACTTCAGTTACCTCTGAGGGGTGGGGATGTGCAATATTTGCTCACATGACTTTTGAAGCAGATAGTTGTGTTCACTAAGCGATTTACCTGCAGAAGAAAATCGAAAAGTGCCATCTTGGACCATTCATGATGGTGGATTTCAGTACAGCCCCACTCAGCTTTGGGAATTTTACCATTCTGCCAGCATTTCTGCTTCAGCAGCTGCTGATATCGTCCCCATGTTAACCTCACTGAAGAATGGGTACTATTATCTGTTGGACTCAGTGAGGAATCCCAGAGAATAACAGGACAGGCTTGACCGCCTGAAAAAGGAAAAAAAACATCATTAGTACAGTGCAATACTGTCAGTCTTATTTGACTTTTCTTTAGACATTTTACAGATCTGGCAGGAAAAGCAGCCAGGGACTAATAACTTGACATCCTTTGGTTAATGTGGTCTTATTCTACATCTAACACCAGCCAACACAGGATCAAAAGCACAGGCATAAATGCGTTCAGTGGACAGAAGGCTTTACCTGTTTGAAGCAAAAGATTAATGTACAGAATCATATACTAAACCAAACTGTTACAAAGTTTCTAGGTAAATTAAGAGCCTACAATGCCACTGTGAATCAACAATGTCATTTCCCTCTGATTCCACTGAACTGCTAATTTACTAGAGCTGAAAACTTACGTCAACGGGGTTTCTTTCAGTATAATGGATATAGAAACACCACAAATACTATTCTCAAAGTGCATTTATTTTATTATCTTTAGTATTTTAGACCTATAGTTTATGACTTCAGAGCTCTGAAAAGATATAAGAGAATACTAGAGAGTGTGAGTTTAGCATGAGTAAACACCTTGATAAGTTTGAATTTTTTACCCAGAGACGAGATCTGTTTTGTATAGCAGATATTTCAGCCAAATTCTTTAATTCCTCTGCGTAAAGAATATTCTGCTCTTCCTTGAAACAGAGACAAGGGACTTTTCTTTGGTGAATTCAGGTGTTCAGAATTCTCAGTGAGAAGAAACCTCATCAAAGAATTTAAAATGAGCTTTCTCAGTATAAGAACTGGCAAATATATTTCATGAAATATCAAGTAACAGACATATCTATCTTCTTGGGAAAGTGGAACTCCCCTTTTATTGATGATGCAATGCTACTGCTGCCTTAAACCATCAAGGACCCACGACTGACTGCGGCTTGTACACATCAAAACAAAGAAATTCTTTACATTTTTGGGTGTGTAGACAAAAGACCAAAATATGTCTTCGTACAGAGAGGAAGAACCATTTATCTGCAAAGCTGCTGTTTACTAAATAACAAGTGTTCAAACACATGTAAAGCTTTAAACATTATTCATATTCATCTTGAAGGTCAATGAACATAAAGCCTACAGTATTGCACAATTTATTGCATAGTTAAAGCCAGCCTAAGCTGTCTCTTTGTCTACCACATGCCCATGGAGACAGAGACAGATCTGAAAAAAAGCTTTCAGAAACTCACATGGAGGAAAAAGGTCCAGGGCACCTTCTCTAGAAGCAAACCAGACAGAGAATAGTACATGGAAAGCAGGTATCAAAGCCAACAGCAAGGTAAAAGCTGCTGATGTGAATGCTCCACCCGTCAGAATTCTTTAAACAAGTTGTTTTTTGATTCAGCTGTATAGAGATAGTTTTTCACAGCCCCCTAGCTGGTCTAAAACAAGTGAGAAACTATCTTTGCCCATATCTAGTACTGAAACATGTAAAGTTCCATCTTGTGTTCACCAAAAAAGCACAACAGGCCCTGCATGCAATCAAGCCCAAGAGGAAAAACTAATTTCTTTCCAAAACCAAAATGTAGTTGATCTTCTCTATGCCATGGCTTGCACATACAGGGTAGTCCTTCCCAAGACAAGCCAACCCAAACCAACATGCAGTTTCACCACCTCTTTAACTTCCCTCCCAGTTGTTCAATGTTTTCTTAGAAACACAGAGCATGTTCTTCCATTAGAAACATCAACCTCTTTTTCATTAACAGTATTACCTTTATCAGCACCATGCTTCACACTCTTTCCTCCACTGAAAACAAGTGTTGAGCACTCCTGAAAATCAGGCTTCTCCTCCACTGAGGTTCCTGAATAAGTATTTAGGAATCTTATTTGGGAAATCCTACCCATTTCTCCATCTGTCTTACTCTGGCTCCATCACCTACATTGCAGATGACTTTAGCCAAGTTAGGTCAACTATTGGCCAGGTTTCTTTTCCCAGACAGTTGGAGAAAGTCTATATAAGCATTGGAAATTGTCACAATAAAAGGATTGCTTTTTTCAGGACCAAGTTTGATCTATTATTTTTATATCTCCAGTAACATTATATCTTATGTAACTATTCATGAATTTTTCCAGAAACCAAATACATAAACAGTCTTCTAACAAAACAAACATCTCCTGTCTACCCAAAAAGGACATGATAAACAATAGTAATATAAATACTTGAAAATCATTAATAATATCTTGTCAGTTTCCATTAGGATACAAAAACATTTTTTAAAGACTAAGGTTAAATGCAGGAAATGTTTGCATTTCAGAGGAAATGGGAGCAGAAAAGATGAGCCAAAATAAAATCTTTCAACTCTCTGATATAAACTGAATTACAGGAATATGAAACAGAAGCTTCAGTAAAGAGCTGTGACTCAGGTTTTTGACAGTTGCAGGAAAAACATTAAGATGCTGAATTAAAGTGGATAAGGGGTCTGATTCATAGCTGCATGAATTGGCATGACCACAGTGAAATCAGTGGAGCTCTTCTGATTCAAACCGCATGAGGATGGGGCAAAAGTTACGTGAACAGTGAAGAGACCGACTGCCAAAACTGGGAAGGTTGAGTACACTTCAGAATAAGTCCAGTGTATTCTGTATGTGCTTCTTTCCTAGTCAGCTTTATATATTAACACCAAGGGCTGCTGCTTTTCTTTTGCTGCAGCTGCATTGCACTGAATCTCCCCCAAAGGTCACTGGCTTCATTTTACCTTCATCTGCCACTTTTGATCTATATATCTACGTAACCATTCAAAGGCAACCTGCAAAAATTCTATAGGGAAGATTTTTCAGAACTCATATTGAAACCAGATTCCTAGTAATTCATACGCAACTTTGAATATCAAAATATTTCTAAAATGTCTTAGCTAAGTTGAATAAGGTAACACAGATGAAACCTCAGGCTGCTGAGACTAGACTACCTCATGGTACTCAAACTGCTTCCTGTGCAGCTAAGCAATGTATCACTGTATGTCTTCTTCAACATAGGCATCGTCTTAGATATCCACATCCCACATCACTTCAAAAATAGTCTGCATTCTTCTTAAGAACCACATTTTGCTCTTGCAAATGTTACTCTCATCTTGTTCTCTAATTTGCAGCTACAGCATTTTTTCGAACTTTCTTAAAAGAAAATATTTTCAAACATGCCCAGAACAGCAACACTAAAACCAGAAAACCATTCATGAGGTAGCTAAAGCCCTTTCTCAAACTCATCACTGTTCACTGTAAGGCAGTACAGCTTACCACTGCCACATTTGCAAGGAGAAGTTTAGTTGCCCACAGATCTGAAGGAGAGGGTAATTTAATGTAGACAATGACAGGGACTGACATACAGATCATTACTTGATTTTTAAAGTTTAAATTCTGAGGGGGACCAAAGTAGAGAGCAGACAGAATTTAGGCCATTTATTTTTCTTTATTCCCTGTGCACCTCGTTCCAATGTTTTTGTCCTGTGCTCATATAGATGTCACTATTAAGGAATGCATGAAATGTGCGTTTGTTGCTCTCTAGACTATGGACTGCATTGTCGCTTATTCACGAACTTCTCTACCCAACAGAATATTGGAAATATTCTCTTACCCCTCTGAGGGGTACAGCACTATAAGGAAATATTTTACAGCAACCTGCATGCATAAAGCAATGCTGGGTTGGGGTTTTATTCTTTGCCCTAACATTAGTGATTCATAATACCTTTGCCTGCTTTTGCATAACTTTTGATGGGATGGCAAGGACAGTCTGATAACACAGGCTATAACAAGGAAAAGCTTATGGCTCCATTTATCATCATGTAGAGGCCAGTAAAGCAAAATGACAAGTGCAACCAGGGGAACTATCTATCACATCATTCAGCTATTTGCACTAAACCATGTAAACATGACAGGTGTTACTCAAAGGAAGAATTTCTTGCATGTTTGGGGGTGACAAAAAAATAGGTTCTGGACAAATAGTGGGTTCAACCTTGAGCTAAAAAAAAAAATTAGCTGAATTGAGTACATCTGTTTCTGTTCTTTTCAATACAGTATAAAACATATTTAACCAAACTTAGGATATCAGAAGAACAGAGGGTTAGAGATGTAGACGGCAGCATGCAGTAGTTCAGTCCCTCAGCAGGTGGTGCAACAAAACTGCATAGCGATAATTATATATATTGTACCAAAAGCTGAATAAAGAGCTCAGCCTTGTTGCTATGATCCAAGGAACCAGAGTGCTATCCTTACAGCTGTCAGCTGCAACAGAAAAGCAAGCCTGCTCCAGCTCATGATAGTCCTGTTGTAGCTGAAGCCCTAACAAACACTGCCATCGTCCTACCCTGAAAATTCGATTGCTGAGCTAGAGGCAACACATGTAGTCATTTGACTTAGCTTCTGGGCAAAGGTTATTAAGGTAGGGCTGTGACACCAAGCAAGGCCCCTTATGTCTCCTCTGTTCCTCAGATTAGGTTTATGAAATAATGAAGATTTTCATTACTGTGGTAATAATGTGACCATCCCAAAACTCAAGATACATAAGGTTCAGCCTCCCCTGTCTCCAATAGACACAATTTTATGATTATTTTTTTTTGTTTTACAAGCTTGTCCTTCTTTGTTTATAGATGTTTTGGAGCTCTTGACATTTTTCACAACTTGTAGGTAGCAATGGGAGGAAAGAATGACCGCTTGCATATGCCCAAAATCATGCTCTTTTAGACTGTTATGCTAAACTCAAAAGGGCTTTTCCTATCTGTACTCCTCAGGCTTTTTATATTCAGTAAACGCACTGCAAAAATATGAAAGAGTTATCATACCTGATTTTTCCATCCATGACAGACAAACCATAAAAACATTCAGTTAACACTTAAAAGCTTTGACAATCAAGTATGGTAGGTGAGGGTAGCAGACAGGGGACTTGAGTACAGTATTTTACTAGACTTTAGAAAAAAAATCAGTGGCAGATTTATGGGAATATGGGAGACAGAACCTGTACAGGGATTTACTAAGCAGTTCTTTGAAACTGCTTTTGACAAAATGAATGACAGTTTTGAAAAGCCCATTTTTTAAGATTTTAATGCTACATCAAACATGTCTTGTTAGATCACATCACAACTGAGGCAAGCAAAAGGGATGTGTCGGGGAGAGAGATATATCAGCCCAGAAATAGCATACATTTATACACACATGCAGAGTCTTTAATCCTGCATTACTTGCTTTCCCATGTGAATAACTATTTTACACAAGCCACCCTGTAAAAAACTTTAAAAATGCCCACCTAATCTTAACTGAAACACATATGGGTCATAGAAGTGAGCTAATTGTTCATATTATTTTTAAGAATACATTTTTGCTCATTTGCTCAACATAGATGTTCTCGGATTATGCCCAACACAAGCACATCATTAGTCAAGAGCTCAAGTCGTTATTAGGCATATGAGCTCCAGCATATTTCCAGGTTAAAGAAATGGTGAGACACAAGGTACAATCACTGTTCCAAATCCTGTTCAGCTTTTAGCTGGAAAACATGAAGTGAGACCAAAATAATGTTATTTCTCTTCTCATCACCTAGCAACACTCCTCTTGCAATAGGAACATTGCCAGTTATGAGGAAGAGAAAATTAAAGAGGGCAGAACGACACAGTCTGTCACAGACATTCCAAAACATACCGTAAGGTGACAGACACTGAGCAACACAATTTGCAATTAGCCTAATAGCAGTTTTCCAAGCTTTGCAGTCTGTCATCTCCACAGCCACACTATGCAGAGTTCCTCCAACCGAACTACCTTAATGCCTTAGGACAGCTCTAGAGCAATAGACGGTGTTCCTAAAAATAAAATAGGCATAATGTATCTTCCATGCTCTACAACTATGAATAATATTCAGAAGCCTCTTAACTGTTGTTCCTAGAGATTCATTCACATTGTTGTACAGCCTGCCAAAGGGAACTTTTACAAAGCAGGAAGAAACTGGACATCACTGGGTTGTCTTCCTGCTGACAGACTTTACAAAGTCATTCTTGCATTACTTTTTTAAAAAATGCAGACTGATATAAAAGTAGTTTGTACGAGCTAATTTCAGCAGCAAGAAATGAACAGCAAAAACATAGCTAGCTACTTTTGCAATGATTCATTAAAATGCAACATAGTCCTTTTGGATTGTGATTTGTGACTGTACAAAAATAGCAGTTATGCTGAAGACATATTTAAGAAGGTAGCAATGTTAAAAGTAGACTTCTAACTGACATTACATGTCTGAAACTTACCTTTAACTTCACTAAAGGTTAAAAATCAAAATTTTAATTGAAAACTCTATGCCAATCATTTAACAGCCATATTGAGATATTTACTGTATAGGTTTCTTTGGATAATATATAAATGTGTGTAGTTAACCTCAGAATGTACAGTGAGATTCACTGACGTAGTTTGTTTGGTTTTTAACTACCAGAGGAGGGGGAAGAACTTTTTTAAAAATTTTCAGTTCCCAAGGGGATTAGTACCATGGAAGTAGATTCAAGTTTCTGCAGGAAAGTTCCCTACCTTTCTGAGTAGATTATCTGCCTAAATACAAACCCCCTTTCCTACAACCTGACAGACGAATTTTTGTGCCCGGTTTCAACAGTATTTTATTTAAATCAATTCTAAAAGATGAGAAAACTTTTTTTAAAAAAAACATTGGAAATACCCATTGAATAATGGAGTATTCTGGAACCTCTTTCACCAATTTCATTTCAGGCAGTCTCTACAATGTCATGCAACCTACAGATTACACTCTCTCTTTTTTCTCATTCCAGATTCTCGTGTAAGAGAAACTGTTACTGCCCTCAGCAACTCAATGGTATTTGACCTAAACTTTGGGGTACTGCATCCTTTAGACAGGATAACTGCACTGCTAGAAGTTATACTAGCTTTATTTCCCTGTAAAAATAGGTTTAGCTCTCGGGCTCGCAGGAGTTAAAGGTGGTGGCTGGCTGCTGCCCCACAGCTAATGCAGGAGGGGAAAGAAAACCTCTGCATCCCACCTGCAAGCTGAAAACTATAGGAATGTGTTACCTTGGAAGAACTCTGATCTCCTGCTTACAGAAGGTAAGCTCCTGTTTAGCCCCAAGATCCTATCCAAATGAAAGGCAAACACCTCGCTCATGTCGACGGGTCTTTTGACAATCCCACAGCGTCCTTGATCACAAGCAGTTCCTGTGGTGCCGGGACCTCCTGCAAACACTACCAGGACTGCACTGTGTGCAGGTACTTCTTGGATGCTCTCTATCGGAGAATCTGCCAGCATTCGCATGCTTAGGATGTCATTTTTGCTCATCCACGAGGGAGAGCTCTCACTGTAAATCCTGATATTGCTTTCCTCAGGCTGGGGCTGCACCTTCACAGCTCCAGAAATCATCCCAGGTCTCCGGTGACCCCTCTCCCCGACTGCCATTCCTTTATGTCTGTGTTCATCCAGCTGGTACTTTCTCGCTTCCAGAGCTACTGCTGCTCCCACTGTGCCTGTGGCATGCACAGCCCTCCCTGGCTGTTGGGCAAAGGCCTCTTCCAGGCCCGTAAAAGTGGCTTTTGGAAAATGTTGCCCATAGGACAAAGGTGTTGCATTTTTCTTCCTGCGCTTTGGCTTCACTGTGCCTCTGATATTGGCAGGCTTGCTGCGCTTGGACCGCAGGGTGATATAAACTACATTGGGTGGCAGCAAGGTCCCATTGCTGCCCAGCTGGGGTTCCTGGAAATTGGGTGGTGACAGGGTGCCATCCAGTGGGATGCCCAGAAAAGGAGTTTGGGCTGCATCTTGGAGACTTCTGGAACTGATCTTCTGATGTCCTCCTTTGTGCTGGGGTAAAACATTCCCAACCTGACTGACAAGGAATCCCAGGTAGATCACACAGGCGGTGCCCACGAGCAGATTCCTCCTTGTCCTTGGGCGCCTGCAAGTCCAGAGTCTCAACACCCGCGAGGGGCACAAGCAGCAAATAAATAAGTTTTTGATTTTACTTGGCCGATCAAAGGTGGTCATTTCTCTAGTGAATCCACATGATGAAAACAGCATAAAGTCTTCTGTATATTACATCCAGGATGATGATGCATGATTTCCCTTCCCCAATTTCTATTTCTTGTTTTCCAAGCAGCTTTCAGCATGGGTGATGGACAGAGGCTACTGATATGCCTGGGAAAGTGATTAGCACTAAGGATGCTGACACTCCACCTTCTCAAGCTGTTAAATTCTTATCAGCCACCACAGGGAAAGTGATTGGTTTCAGGGAATGAATGGAGCCAGCTGCGTAAGCAAAGTTTACTGACTTGTAGTCCAAAAGATCAGATGTATTTCCCTTACAAACTGCAAAAAGAAAACAGTAACATTTCATTTCATTACTCACATACGGCATCTGTGGTTCTATATTTTCCAAGAAAAAGAGTTCCAGATGAGACAGTATGTATGTAGAAATTTGTCAAGATACATCTTTCACTTTCTCATTACAGTATAAATTAAACACCAAAATCAATAAATACAGGCTCAATTTGCAATCTCAGCTGGCTGTATTACAGCATTAGAAGAAGAGCTTGTCAAACCCAGATCATTATCTTTTTCTTATGAGACAAAGTTTTCACTAAACCTCAGGTTATGGAAATGCTGTAAATTATCCAAATATTAACCACCAGTAGCTGTAGTAGTTAAATATGCACATATTCATTAATACAAAAATATATTATCATTGCCAAATTTCCCTAGTTGACACGAATATAGTTCACATAATTCATAAACACACATCAAAAATGAAAGATGGTTAATTCTCTTCACACTTGTGAAGCTATAAAAACTATCTAGCTGCAGTTTTAAAATGAAATTACAGTGGCTTATACCTCTTTCCAAAGAAACAAAGATAGAATAAGTGCACATTGTATATATATAGCTATAAAAATAAAATTTCTTACCTATTCAGCTTGACACATCCTTTGTTCTGGTAAACTCCTCAGGTCAATAAAAGTAACTGAGCTGGCGTCTAGCACATATTTCAGTTTTAAATATGATTCACATTTAGGTATTTCATTGTAGGCTAAGTACCATTTGGAAGCTAACTTTACTGAGAGGTGGTTTGCATATGAACTGCTATAAACTTACATGAACCTCACGTTATTAAAAAAAAAAAACAAACCCACCCACACAAAACCCCACAGCAACTTCTATTTTAAATTCTGCAATGAAAAGTCCTGTGAAGTATATGCCTTCCAAAAGTGCATTCCATCCATTTCTAACTCCTGAGGGCCCTCTAGTGCACTGCATGCAAATGTACTGAAGAAATTTTCTCTTCCACGTTTAGGTTTGTTTACTGAGTTTTTTAATTTAAAATAGCCCCTATCCCCTGAATTTTAGAACTTTTGGGAATCATATAGTCTTGTGATGAGAAATTAAAAGCAGATAGGGACTTTCAAAATTCTATTAATATGCTACTAAACATCTCAGCAGTGTTCCCTATCTGTGCTTTCCAAAGTGTGGCATAGCATAATCACTACACAGCTGGGAAAATTGAGGCAGACAGAAGTTAAGAGCCTGTGCACCCTTAAACAGTGAGACACTGGCAAAGCTCTGACTTCTGTCTCCTTGCCTAGTCGAAGTACAAAATAATAAAATGTATATGTTCACTGTAATTCAAGCTAATGGAGATATTCTCTTCTCCTTAAAGAGGAACAGACAATTAAGGACTTAGTTTATGTTTCATATTGGTCCAATCTGAATTTATAAAACTTTGTAAGTGGATTTTTTCACAAGCCATCGCTTTTCTTTACATTTTTGTCTAAATATGTACTATCAAGTTAAAATTTCAGCAACCATGCCATTATCAGTAAAAGAGCCTTCATATCATCTGCTTTTCCTAAATCTGAGTTTTTGGAGGAATTGGGGTTGTAAGAAATCTGTCCATCCACTTCAGTTCTTCTACCTTTTTTTATTTTTCAGTTCAAACCTGACTGACAGGATATATCCTGAGCAAAGAAGATTAATTCAAAAAGCTCCAGACAAGTTGCTTAAGTTCAAAATGCATCACACTGCAACAGTTGTTTCCAAATGCCCAGTTCTTGCACGTACTCAGCATCGTGGCCTGTTCATTACAACCAAGCAACGCCAAAACACAGTACATTCCAGTTACTAACAGCTTTCCTATGCTATAACAGTTCTCCTAAATTGAAATTTTGGAATCTGCAGAATCTTCCTACCACAATTCTTTAAAGATTATCTGGGACAAAATTATAAACAGATACGGAGAATTGTTCTTCCTTCCTCACTTCATTTGCAACCTTGAA
Organism: Myiozetetes cayanensis; assembly: GCF_022539395.1. Taxonomy (NCBI): domain Eukaryota; kingdom Metazoa; phylum Chordata; class Aves; order Passeriformes; family Tyrannidae; genus Myiozetetes; species Myiozetetes cayanensis. Next base: position 38,926,391 of record NW_026087964.1, on the reverse strand, counting down.
ATCATAACATGGTGTAAGCACTGATGTACAGTGTTGGCTGTGAGGGATTTATTGAGGATTTGTAAATGTGATGATAGTATTTCCTTTATTTCTCCTGTTCAGATAGAGAAAACTCATGCACCAGTACATTCTTTGGAATGGATGGTGGTAGAAATTTAATGAAATAGAATAGAGGATCTTGCTAATTTAGCAGATATTTGCTCTAATTTTGGACATTTAAAAGGTGGAGGGGTTTTGTGGTGTACAGCACCAGTACCCTACTAGATATCACGAAATAATTAAAGCTAGAATGACTATGGAGTTGTTAGGAAAACAAACATTTCTTCATGTTTCAGGAGAAACAAAAAAAAATGTTCATCATTCAGGTGAGTCATATTATTTCTGGAATTACTCTAGACCAAAGCTGGAATAAGGAAGTAAAGGGCCCTACTGAGCTAAAACAGTACTTCCTCTGCAGTCATAAAATATGCAAAACAAATTTTCAGAAAGAATAGAGTGAACAAGGTTATTGTCTGACCAAATTCCAGCCCATGTTATTTCACTTTGCCTACCTATATTTAGCTAGTAATGTCCATTAGATTCTGTACTTGTTCCTTGCTTTAAACTGTATAAGATACTGTCATCTGCATCCAATAAACTCAGCTTTTTATGTAATTTCTTCATATACCCATATTTTATGGTCAGTGTTGTCCCTTCCTAAGGTCAGGAACACAGGAATATAAAGAACTAATATAGGAAAATAGCAATAGATGGAAGAGGGGAATTTAAGAAGTTTTTCCTAGTCCTTCACAGTCCTAGGTATAGTTTGCAAATGTAAATGAGTAAATGAACTGAATATTTGCAAATATTTTCTCCCCCTCCCCCTTTTTTTTGTTTTATTTTTTGTTTTGGTTTTGGTTTAACCTCGGAAATTCATCTCCACCTATACCTGCATTTGTAGAGGAAACCAGATCAACCTGTTTTGATGGGAAGAACTGTGACCCAGGGTGCTGCTCATCATGCTGGACAAGCTGCAGACTCTGAAATAGCTGGTGGCCTGCACTGCTGCCAGTCTTCCTAGCTGACAGTCCATGGCCAATCTGCAGGAGAGAGGTGGATTTTATCAATGATCACCAAGCACAAGCTCCTGCATCTTGACTTGTCTTTATTCCTGGATACTGAAAGGATGTAGTTACAGGCTAGGCTCCTTAATGTGCTTTTTCTTTCTACGTGCAGGCAATTCAATATAAAAGATTAATATTGTCCTTAATACTTATCTTCTAAATAAAATAATGCAACACATATACTTGCACTGCCTCTAGAATTCTTTCTTTTTCTGGGCTACATTTGTTCCTCTTGGATGCACTATAGCTAAACTGTTTCCATAGAGACGTTCTGCAGTTCATCTCTAAATGACATATGTACAGACATTTATGTTAAAGTGATTGATAAATTGTGCATTCCTAGCTTTACTGAATCCAAGGGAATGAGAGCTTATTCTCTAAAGAAAAAACATAAATTCTTATTTTGGAAAATGCAGATTTGATTTGCAAAATATGAAGCATTACTTTAGAAGGCTCGTGCTGTGTTTGTAAGGAGATAATTTGGGCTGCCATCTGGTAACTGTACTTCAACAGCACAGAGAGAAATGTTTGCTTCGTGACTAAACATGCTGACTAATAGTCTATGCTCTAGCTAGTTTGGATCAAATCCTTACAGGGAAATCTGCAAGAATCTCTTCTTGACAGCATATTAAAGGTTTTTTCCCTACTTGATTTTGGTTGCCAAACAACACAGGGCTTCCAGAGCAACTGGTGGTAATTTCTGTGCTCAAGAAAAAAAACCCTGGATGCTCTGACCAGCCTGGGGGCTTTCCTTGACTTGCTGTGCACCACAGGGCCAGAGACTGCTGCATGGCCTGGAAATGTGCCTGCCTTCCCTGACATGCCTGCCCCTCTCAGCAGGTGCCTGTGACCCCCCAGCCCCGTGGAAACCCCTCAGCAGTCAGGGAGGTCTCGGGAGCAAGAGAGGAGCTTTAATGAGACCATGCTATCCCCTGTGGGAACAGTGCCATCTTTGAACCACAGCTGTGTTGCTGGGCAAGTGCTGCTAAAACTTGGGCTCCTTTTCTGGAGCACAGGTCTTAAGTGCAGCAGCTGAAGGAGGAGCTGGGGTTGTTTAGCCTGGAGTGGAAGAGGCTCAGGGGTGACCTTATCACTCCTTACAACCACCTGAAAGGAGGTTGTAGCCAGGTGGGAGTCAGTCTCTTCTCCGAGTCAACTAGTGACAAGATGAGAGGGCATAGCCTTAAGCTGCAACAGAGGAGGTTTAAGTTGGACATTAGAAAGAATTTCTTCTCAGAAAGATGATTAGACATTGGAATGGACTGCCCAGGGAGGTGGTGGAGTCGTTGTCCCTGAAGTTAAGAAAAGACTGGATGTGGCACTCAGTGCCACGGTCTAGTTGACACAGTGGTGTTGTCATGGGTTGGACTCGACGACCTCAGAGGTCTTTTCCAACCTGATTGATTTTGTGATTCTTTCGTGTTAAGTTACAGCACAGCATCGGCCTGTGAAGTACACGGGTGCACTTTCACGGAGGGAACTGTCTCATCGGCTGCCGCTTACGGCCGGGAGGGGCAAGGGCGATTTTGTCACAACGTCGGTGCCTTTATTTAAGGTTTCTCTTGGTGTTTGTCCCCCGCTAGACGGGAAGTCGACGCCCCAGCAAATCCCCTCTACCATGGCAGCACGGGAAAGGCGGGCGAGAGTCACCCGTCGCTCTCCTCCCGGCGCTCCCGGCCGAAGGGGCGGCTGAGGGCTGGGCACGGATGGGGGCGGATGGAGGCGGGCGGGGGCGGGCCGAGGCGCGGGGCGGTGCCGGCGCGGGCGGCAGTCACGGGGATCGGTGGCGAGGCCTGTGCGCAGCCCCGGCGGTAGCGTGGCGGGGGCGGGCGCGGAGGGGCGCGGGCGGCGGGAGCCGGGGCCGCACGGAGTGCCCGGGCGGGGATCCGCCGGTGCGGGCTCGTCCGCGGCCGCCTTCCGTCCCGCAGCGCAGAGCCGTAAAACCGGCCGCGGCGGTGAGCCGGGCGCGGGGCGCTGGGGGACGGACGGAACGGCGTCCGGCTGGAGCCGGGCCACGAGTGTCCCTGCGGGGTGCCGTGTCCGGCGGAGAGAGCCGGGCCCAGGGCCGGGCCGCCGCTACCCCGGCGCGGCGGCGTCAGTGCAGCCACACTCGTGCGGAGCGCCCATCCGAGCGACTTCCGAGTTCCCTGAGAGCGCTCGCTGAAAACACTGCCCGGAGAACGTCTCTTTAAAAGCGTTCGTCGTCTTGGGGAAGTGAACACGCACTTCCTGAGCAACTTCTAGTCATGAGTTGCGGTGTCACCTGGGGATCTCTACCCATTCCTTTAGCGCATACAGTTTATTTGGGATCTTAACAGCAGCTCGGGTCTCCTTAGGGGTGAAAGCTCCCAAAGGCTGGCTTCTTGATTTCATGCCTATCTGTGGAAACTGGAGCAATGTGTTGCTGTTGCATTAAGTGAGCATCATAATTTGTTGTGTCTCTGTGAAGGAAGAAAGTGGTGGCAAATTTCTGAGGAAACAGTGAAAATACAGAGCACAGCATTCCAGTGAGGTGAACCAGTGAAGTTAGAAGGATAAGAGGAATATGTGCCAACAAAAGTCCATTGTATTTCTTCTGCAGCTTGGGAGCCCTGAAGTGACCTTCAGTAAGAGCTGCTTAGGGGGCAAAAAAGCCTTCAAGAACAGGAACAATTCCAGTTGTCTCTGCTTGATTTTCAGAAACAATCACAATGCTCTAATATGGCAGCTTCAGCAAGTGATTCTGGTCTGGCATTTGGTATCTATAATGGAGGCATATAAGCAAGTCCATCTGGCAATAACAGGATTGAAGAGAAGAGGCTTTTAGGGAACTCTCTGAAGTTCTGTATGTGCAAAAAGTATAGTCAACTTCATGCTGTATGCCAGTTACTTCTTTGCTCCTAGCATTGGATCATACAATAGTAGAATTATTTAGCTTGGAAGGAACCTCTGTTGATCACCTGGTTCAACTCCTGCTTCAAGCAGTGCTGCCACTGAAGTTAGAGAAAGTTGCTCCAGGCCTTGTCTCATGGAGCTTTCTCTTGAAAGATTTAAAATGGAGTTGAGAGTTGGGTCTGAAATTTAGCCGAATTTGGAACGAAGTGTCCCAAACTTTGAAAAGTAACAGAGTTTTAAGCAGTCTGAATGAAGCATACTCTTCCTTAGTTAAGTGGAGTTGTCTTTCTATTTTTGGTATTACGATTCTGATTCTCCAACTGTGCAACAGTCTTCAATCTGCACAATACAGAGATTTTTTTTTGAACATAGGAAGCAAGCAGAAAAGTGTATTGCCCTGCAGCACACATATTTTCTTTTAGTAGACACAAAACTAAAATATTTTTAACAATTTTCTGTACAAAATCAGAAAGACAGATAAACTACTTCAAATTTGAAAGGTTCTTAGTATCTTACCTGCGTAATGACTCATTTATTTAAAGGCAAAAGGTGTGATTCTTGCATTCACAGAGGTGCAGTGTAATCAGCTTTATTTCTGTGTCCTTAACAGCATGGTGTTCTTTATGTGCAAAACCCAGCTCTTGTGTCGTAGTTGTCCACTGCATAAATGAATAAATGTATTCACTCAGTGAGTTGAGGTTGCTGGAATGAAGGTAGCTGATGCCAGCCTTTATCTATATCGATTTCTTCTTGACATGTCACAGTGTATCCTGTGAAGTTGAGTTTTTGAAGAAATCTCAAAAATTATTATTTGCACTGCTCAGTGTCTACAGGTCCTGGGTAAAACACACTTTGTAGAAGTCTTAAATACAGTTCCTGGAGAAGCTTATCTGCTAAGCAGGAAAGAAAGATGAGGAGGGAGAAAAATTTAATATAAATTGAAACAGCTGTGCCATTGTACCTTCATGATGTGTCTCTTAAGTGTCATCTATGTTTTTCTTAAGTTAGAGCTATACTGATACCTTTTGAGGGGCGAAATTACAGAAATTAAATGGTTATATAGTTGTGGAATTGAGCTTTTCGTCTGCTAATACAAATAATTAATTTCAGCAAGCACTGATGGCCCTGTTGAAGCGGCAGAGAAAAGCATAACCTCAGCAGATACAGTTCTTGGTGTCCTAAGGACTGTGGAGAAGGTAAGGCTGGAGGGTAAAATAAGATGAAAGAATGTTCAGCAGCTCAGCTCTTCTTTTGTGCAGAGAGTGTAGTCACAGCATCTCTTACAAGACTTGGCAAAATTTCCACCATCCTATTTCAGCTTTTTTTTCTCCAGGCTAGTCCACGTACACTGGGGAATGGCAAACTGCGCTGGGATGTCGTTTGATTCAGTATAAATAGCATTACTTCGACAAGAGTATTGGATGAATATTGCTATAGCAGTATATTAAGTATCCTGTTACCATTTGAAGTTAAATTTCCAAACACTTTTCCTACATGTAATCTTTCAAGTGTGGTGTTAAGATTATGTTTACAAAGTTCACATAATTATGTTTGTCCTCAGAGACACCTTTTCTGTCAGAGTTATAATCCATATAATAATCATATCAAAAGTGTGTATGTGGCACATCTGTTGAGTGTACCACTCAACAACCCAATCAAGATGAATCTCCCACTTAAAAAAAAAAGAGGGAGGTATTATGGGATTAAAAATATCTTTGCCTTTCTCGTTATGGTTACGTGGAATGAATGAAGAAACTTTAGAGTCAGCTTCTCCCTTTGTTCCCAACAGGAAAAAAAAGAACCTTTCATGGTTTTGTCAGCTAGAGCAATCCCTGCGGTTGCCTTATGATCTTGTGTTGATCCCACTGTGACATCTATGGAATCTCTGTAACTGTTCCTGACTTCTAGCTGGCGGGTGTGCAGATTGCTGTCACCTCTTCTGCCAGTTAAGATTTTGTCTAACTCCGGCTTTTTTATGCATCCCAGTACGGCCTCCCCTTTGGCTACAGGAATAAGGAATAGTCTGATAGAACATCTCACTAAAGCATCAGGGCTTCCCATGGATTCAAGTCCTCATAACCTATGAGTGCACCTCTGCATTCGCTTGTTATGTGTTCAGACTTGTTTTTCTGTGAAGCTGATTATGAAACAATAGTGATTTATTTTTTTTTGTGCATCTGTTCTTAAATCACTTTATTCATATTTTATGACAGCTTCTCACCTCATGAGATTCTACTTTGCAGTTCATTCCAGCTTTTGAGAGATTGGTAAGTAAGGTCCTTTAAGTTTCAGATTTCTGAACTACAGTGGTATTATTTAATTTTATTTTATTTAATTCCACTCTTTTATTTCAGAATCTGTCAGGACCTGCAGCAAAACAACTCCACAAAAAGAGGCACCTACAGAACAAAGATGATTATTGGGAAAGATTACGGTGCTGCGAACACCAGCAATGGAACAGATCTAGCTATTGGCTTTACTTCTTCTACAGTAGCTGTCCTTCTGTTTGGGACAAACTTTGTACCTGTTAAGAAGTTTGATACTGGTGATGGTAAGCTTTCTTATATTATTTTGTTTGGTTTTCTGATTTTGCTAATACGAATAGTATTTTACCAGCAAATATTAGAGTTTCAGTGCTAGAGTTGTAAATATCATCACAGTCTTAATCCAGTAGAATATGTTTAATTTTCTTTGCTGCTGTTAGGGTATAAAGCAGTAGTACTGCTTCAGGATGTGACAAATCTTTAGAAGAGCTTTTTTACCTGCTGTTGTGCCCTTTAACAGTGATGTTGTACGTTTCATGAGCATTTCACAATGGAAAGTGAAATGTCCTTTCTTGTACCCTTGTGGGGATTCTCAGATACATACAATGTTATTTATAAGGTAAAAGTTGTTGGTCTTCAGAGAAGTTGCCTTTCAATTGTGGAGCAAACATAAACGCAGTGGCAAAAATGAAATTTTAATACCTTTATTTGTTGAATTGGTAAGAGGAAACCATCATTCTTGTTTCATGCCTGGAATTTCATCACTCTAATGGGTTTATGTTATATTTCCATGTTTATATTAAACGTAATGAATTATGAGAACCCTAGATGAATAAATGTTATTGCAATCATAGGATCTGCATTGCAGGCTGGATGTAACCTCTCCTCTTCATGCCAAATATGGCCCTAACAAGACAAGGCGAGGCTTTAAAGTGAAAGTCTGAGCACAGCTGACATAAAGTTAACCAGTCTGCCTCATTGACCGTTCAAGAATCTACGGAGGAAGAAGGGATCTGTTACTGACCATCATCAGTGTCCTGGATTAGTGGAAAAGCTTGAGCTTTGAAGGACTGTTTCCCTGTGCAGTCATCTATGTTACCAGCTCCTAGCGTTGTGGGAAAAGTTTGCAGCAACAGAATACCCTCAAATCTGTCAAAATTTTTGTGTGTTTGAGAATCAGGGCTTGTGTACACTTTGTCCAGCAAAGTGTCTTTTGCAGCTGTGTATAAAGGATGCATGAAAAGGAAAAGTTGACAGAATTATAACCCACCTTAAAAATATATCTTTTGAATATATTGGAACATGGTTCCCTGAAATTCAGAAAGGAGGTGGACACCTTTTTGAATTTTTTCTGAGCTACTGGAAACTTACTATATTAAGAGATTCATACATACAGCTTTCTACAGGTTTTCTACTGTGTGCGTATGATTTTTCCACAGGCATGTTCTTCCAGTGGATTCTCTGTGCCTCCATATGGATGGTTTCTTTGGTTGTCAATTTGATCCAGAATTGCCCCCGGTTTTGGCCTCTGGCAATGGTTGGAGGCTTTGTGTGGGCCACAGGTGAGGATAAAAAGCATTCCATATCTTGAAACACAAAGTAATCCTCTTTCTTCATAAAAAGGTGGTAAAAACTTTTCCACATGTAAGGTAGTAGTTATTTAGTAGTTACTTGGTTTTTTAAAGTCTCTATATTAATGGAGCTATACCATTATAGTAAGTGTTATTTTATGATGCTTATTTTATGAGAGGCAAATTCACACCAAAAGTAACTTTTAAAATCATATGGAGGCAAAGTCCATGTTCAGTGTATTTATTTTTTAAAACACTATTTCTTACCACCTTGTGGTTTCCTAAATTTCTTTGCCTTCCCAACAGGCACAAAATCTAAAGCAAATGTATACAAGACCACATTCTAATTTTTAACTGATTTCAGTTTTCTTTTTTTTTGTATTTCAGGCAATATTACAGTTGTTCCTATTGTTAAAACTGTTGGCTTAGCTCTTGGTCTTTTGATATGGGCTTCTTTTAATTTGCTGACAGGTTGGGCAAGTTCAAGGTAAGTATACTTAAGTCTTAGGTTGTACATAATTAATGTTGCCCATTCTTCATTAATAACTGCAGTGAAAGCTACCACCTGTGGAAACATAGAATCACATAGGCTGGAAAAGACCTTTAAGATTATCAAGTTCAGCAATTAACGTAACACTACCCAGTCTGCCACTAGAGAGGGTTTATCACATATATTAAGACTTATTATCACTTATACTAAGACTTATCCCCTCTTAGTGGAAAGTACTCAGGTTAATTATTTTACCTTTTTTATTTTTCCTTTGTCTCAATAGCAAGAAGAGTGTCTAATCATGTCCATTAACTTAATTGAGTCAATAGATAATGTAGTTGTTAGTGTAGAACTAGTACACTATATTTTTTCTTTTGCAACATGGTCTGATAAAATATGTTAGCTTCAATTTTAAGTGAATTTTAACAGATTTAAAAAATCAATATACAGTAAATCAGTGTAAAGATTATTTTTGTTAAGTAGACATAACGTTTTGCAAACCAACTGAAACACTGATATAATGCTGCAAATATATACTTAAACAGAATTCTAAGATAAGATAAAGAGTCACAAAATATTCTGAGTTGGAAGGGACCCACAAGGATTATTGAGTCCAACTCTTAGGTTAATGACCTTTATAAAGAATCAAACCTACAACCTTGGCATCATTAGCATTAGCATGCTCTAACCAGCTCGGCTAATCTGAGAGGTTTATTTACATGATTCAAGATTTCAAAGACTAGGCTATAATTTAACTATTCATATAAAGTCAGTGCAATTAAGTGAAACTGGTTAAATGTTCCAGGTTTGGTTGGTTTGGAATTGACCCAGAAGAGGTATCAAGACCAATCTTAAATTATATTGGAGCTGGACTTTCACTATTAAGGTAACAATTTATTCTTATAATGAATTTCTGTAATGTAAAATATATATTTAATAACCAATCCTACGGACAATTTAACTAGAAAGTGAATGTATTGAAGTATTTTTTTACAAATCAGTTTAGTGCCAAAATCATGAGGTATCCATACCTAGCTGGTCAGTATTGTATTTCAGAGTAGGAACATATGTGATACCCAGTACAGTGGGTGGCATGGTTAGCCATAAACACAGAAATATATTTTTATGCTGGTATGCATGTTCAAGGCAAAGCAGGAATTTCCTGGTTGCCTCCCGAGCTAGGTTATTGAAATGGTTCACTTTTGCAAATCCTGTGAGAGGCGACAAATTTGACTAGAAAAATCTTGTTGAGAAAACCTCAGATTTATGATCTGATTTCACTGACTCGAGGGTAAAAACCACAGAAATACCACAGAACCCTTTCCCTGATACTTTGGGGTCCATGAAAAGCAAGAGGCTTTGCATGTTTTCATGTCCATAATAACTCTCTGTCTTGTAATTCTTAAACCACACTTAAAATTTTCAAACAGTGTCTTCCTTTGGGATCTTAAGAAGGGCTTTATTCTTTTTTTTTTTAAGTTGATTATTTGCATGACTGCATACATTTTGGTCCAAACATGGAGGCAAGAGGATCCTTCTTAAGTAGCAATGATCTTGCTTTCCAACTGGGTTGCCAGGAAGGCAGGCCTAAATCCTAAGGGCTCACCATAAGTGTAGTAAGCAGCAGATGGACATAATACCTTTCAGAAAGGAATATTATTAAGAACGTGGAGATGAGGAAACCATTTTTGATTGCTAGGAGAGAGCTGCTACCTTAGATTCATGACTTTTGTTTCCACTTTCCTCCTAAGAGTATGCAGCTTTGTACCCGTTGCTGTTACATGGGGCACATGAGTTTGGGAGGTACTGAGAAAATAGCAGTAGTACTGCTGTTCCTTCCTGGTAAATTCATACAACTCACCACCTGCTTCCTGTCTGTTTCTGATATATCATGGAGGAAAGATCAACAAGGAAAAAGATTGTGTCCAGACATGTTTTCCTGCAAACTGCACAAAGGCTGTGTCTGTTGCTCTGTGGAGTTCAGAACCAGGCATTTCATTTTAGCCTCCTGGGTGGAACCTCTATATGTAGACATTCTGTTTACAGTTTGGAGAAGAAATTCCTAAATCATTAAAATGTTTTTCATAAAAATAAAAAAACAGAACCTACCAGTTATGATTGCATGTATTTTCCTGATTTCCTAGAGCCAGGGGTACAAGTAGTAATGTTTCGTTTTATTCACTTAGTGCACTGGAGCCCCACTGAGCAATACCTCTTCTCCTTCCACATATGCGTGAGGCCTGGTAGCAGCAGTATTCAATCCATCACATATGATAGAAGTCTAAAAACTAACATTTTTCCTTAATCATAGAGCCAATTTGCAGGTTTAAACTGTTCCTTATGGAATAACAGGTGTTCCATTGCACGTGTGGTTTGGTACAAAAGGTCACTGTTAAATAAGGCATCTGTTGTTAATGTGGTTCTAACTACACACTGTAAAAAGGAGACATTTCAATCCCATTGCATAAGAACAGAGATCTATGATGTAATACAAAACCTGGTTTATTTACTTATTTTCACTTAGGTTGTTTGTGAGTTAAATTAACAAGTTATAATTATTGTATTTATATGTGTATTTATATATTTATTATATATGTGTGTATATAATCATAATAAGTTATGACTGTTTAAAACAATTCCTTTTTTTAAACATGTTGAAGTAACTCTAGGGTTATAATGAAAACAATGCCTCAACTTATAACTGTTGTCTCTGAACACTAAATGTTGCATCCTTACGAGCTGACATGGTATTTATTGGTGTATTTTTCTCTTCTGAGTGCTGTCATATTTCTTTTTATAAAATCTGAAGTCCAGAGTTCTTCAGCTTCATTAGAAAGCACACCTTTACTGAGAGAAAGTGTAAGTCCTCTACAGTTGTTATTTTACAGCAGTGAAAGTACAGATCCATTTAAAAACAAAAAATGTGTTCATTGGTTAGGTTTGCTAGGATTTATGGTAGACTGCATAAACATGTATTGCTTGTATCATTGATTTTATCTTAATTTGTGGATCTTGTATATCCAGTTAAATATTAGCAAGAGAAGAGTTTCTTCCCAAGTGTTCTTTCTTGATTGTCAGCTTTAAATAGCTTAGAAAGTCCTTATTCATTATGATGGAGATATAAAGATACAGTGTATTACTTTCCTACATGAGAAGAGGAAGCAATTTCAATTAAATGTTAACCATAAGGGTTAGCACCATATGAGGGTGCTCAGTTGAAGGGTCAGATTTTTGCCACATTACAGAGCCAGGAGACTGTCAAGAGTTGCTGACTATCACCATCAGCTATAGCACGGGTTGGAGGCCAGTGGGGGTGCCAGATTTCACTGTCGCTCCTTTGGGAGCCCAAAGTGGGCAACAGCTGGGGAACAACAGGCTCCTACTACTGTTGTACCTTACTCTTAGAGGTCAGTGCTCAGCTGATGCCTGCCTGAACCCAAGAGTTTTCTAACTATGCTCAGTGCTCTCTACCAGACTAAATCATAGAAGACAATCTGATTATAGATTTTAAGAAATCAAACTAAACTAAACTTGCATGAAAAACTCTTCGTTTTTTGCAGTCTATTAATGTTTCTGAAGATACCTCTGATGACTCATGGGTGAACAGACTTTCGCCAGCAAAAAAGAGACTCATGTAGGTTATTAACAGTTCTTGTGCTGGTACAGATCAAATAGCCAGAGAAAGTATTTGAACACAGCATAAGAGCAGAATTTGTGTCCTGTGGTTTTCCTAGCCAAGTCGCACAATAATAAATAACAATAAGTAAATAAATAATTAAATATACTAGTATAGTGTGCAAATCTATATATGAATAATTGCACAAATATTTAGATTATTTCCTTCACTGACACTGTTGACTGTGCTTAACCTTACCAATTAAGCAAAGCATTAGGCGCTACTATGAAAAAAAATCATCTGTCAAACTAAATAGCAATATCAACTAATTACAGAGCTGTGTTTTGTCACCTGGTTCATTAGCACTCTAGCATAGAAGAAGCCTGTTCTAATGACATGCTTGTAGGTGTGGTTTCTGGTTAAATACATCTGGAGAAGGCATGGCACTATGGTAAGGAGACAGGAGAAGTGCTCCAATGAAGAAGGGGACTTAAGAGGCAATGAATCTGGGAATAGAGATAAAGAATGTGTAGACTGAACAGTGCAGCTGAGGATGGGAGCATTTTTAAGTATATATTTATTTGGTTTTCACTAGCTTTGCTTTTAGGAAATTGTAGTTAGTTAATTTCCCATGTCATTAATCTAGACTGCTTGCTCTTAGGGCAGGAATTTTCCATGTTACTTGGCCACAAAGTATAGGGAAACTCAGTGAATCGTTGCTACACTACACTGAAAATAAAAATGTACTAAAATGTATTGTCTTTATACCTAGCAATTTTCACATGATGCACAGTGTTTAAGTGCAATACTGGGTGCTTAAGTGTGTTGTCTACTTCATTAATTTATGCTAGGCTATTTTCTCCAATTTTTGCTCTTTTTAAAGAGGCTGTAGCCTGGCTGTAGTAGCTGGAATACTGTACGGTTCCAGTTTTGTACCAGTACTTTACATCAAGGACCATGGAAGAAGAAATGAAACTATATACGCAGGAGCAAGTCAGTTTGGTAAAGGCTAATAGATCACTTCTACTTTATTTCATCATTATGTTTGCCTGCTTTTTCAAAGGCATAGGGTGGAATTCTTCATATGCCTGAAAATATACCATGACAATTTATCGGTTCTACATTACATTATGTGTTGTCATAATCATAGTCCTAGCACTCCCTTTTTCTCAGAGGTGAATTACACCATCAAAAACAGTGAGAAATATTCCTAGCACTCCCTTTTTCTCAGAGGTGAATTACACCATCAAAAACAGTGAGAAATATCCCAAAGGCTACCACACTTAACTCATAGCTATGTTCCAGAAGGCATTAAGTGCAAACACTCTCAAAATACAAAGTTTGTATGCGTGGAGGATGAGGTGAACAAGGGCACAAGCTTACCAATTGCCAAATCAGTATACCAGTCAAGGAAGAGAAGGTTGATAATAACTGATGAGTGGAGCAGAATATAACAACGTAAATAATTAAAACGGTGTAGATTTTTTTAATCGAAACCTTTTAACACAAGCCTAACTGCCAATTTCAAACAACATTTCCCTGAAAACGTCTTCCTTAAGGTTTAGATTATACTCTGTCAGGTAATACCAGCAGCAGCTTAAGAGCAAAGTATTGCTGTGCTGAGACTGCATAATGTTGCCATTGTCACATACAATTTCTCTTGAATACTGCAGTTTATATATTCTCCACTTAGGCAAAACAGATGTTGTCATTACTATAGCTGCCTTTCCTGTTGAGAATTTACAGCTCCAAGGAGGCAGGGATGACCTTGTTACATGCTTCTGCTTTGCCACGTTGGAAATACTCTTTTTAGCACATACAAAGTCCATACAAGATTTATTATTGTTAGTGACTGTGGTAATCAAAAGTTTCATACGTCCTTCAAGATTAAAAAAGGACAAATCTGAGCCATGTTTAGCTTACATAGTATGTGCGGTTTTCTTGCCCTTAAAAGTATAGAAAAGAAACAAGGCTACATACAGGAACTCAATTGTAGATGGTCAGGAGAGGACGTAATTATGTAAAATCCCCACCCAAGTTTCGTAGCCTTCCTTGAGGATTTTTCCAAGGTTTTATTAAATGAATGAAGTCATATGTAGTAGAGTTCCAAAAATAACAACTCACAGAAATGCGTAGAAAGCTGTAATAAATACTGGAGTCGACACAGCAGTTAATTCATGTTTAATATGTGTCATTGACCATATCCATCCACAGTCAGACTGGCAGCTGAGTTCATCACATTCAGATTTTAATTTGAGCTGTTAGGAGTAGCACTTCATGCTTTTTTTGTTTCTATAAATGCTATCAGTGAAATTAATTTTGTTGAAATTAATAACTGATGTTTTATACTAACATAATTTTGTCATTTCTCTTTCAGATTTAGATTATGTTTTTGCACACTTCAGTGGAATATTTCTTACAAGTACCATCTACTTTTTGATCTACTGTGCAGTCAGGAAAAATAAACCTAATGTTTATCCCCAAGCCATATTGCCAGGTACGACTGTTTTTTAAATTAGCAAAGCGTTTCAGTTACTTATTCTGACCATTTTGCAGTAAGTAGTCCAAGCTACGTGTTGGAATTGTAGTTTGCCTTTCAAGTAACTCCATCTGACTTTTTGTCTCTTTTGAAAGAGTACTCCTGTTAGGTTAATTAATTAACAATGATAAATTTTATTCTAATGTGACACTAGAACAAAATAACATTGCAGATTTTCAAAAACTGACTGCCAAATTGGAGAGCACAGTGCCCAGAAAATTGTGAACTTAAATTACTTTGCTACTTCAGAGTAGCTGATTTTTATCCTTTGAGTTTTGGTTTAGATTACCAGAACCAGCTTGTTAAAGTAGTTAGCATACTAAAATATATATCTACAATTTCTGTATTATGTTATAAGTATAAATTCTCCACAAATTGTTGTCTATACCTTGCTATGCATGTTTTTGATTAGGATTCATTTTCCTAGGGTTTCTTTCTGGTGTGCTTTGGGCGATAGCCAATTGCTGCTGGTTCATAGCCAATCACTATCTCAGTGCTGTCGTCAGCTTTCCAATAATTACTGCAGTAAGTATATAAAAAAATAATACGTAACAAAATGAAAAGTAAATGGGGTTTTTTACCCTTCTCTTTGTGAAATTAAGTTGAAATTATGATGGATCTAGAACATTTTTAATCAAGAGTATATATTACCTTCTCTGCTTGTCTGTGCTAGTTTTTGGATTTTTAGGAACATAAATGACCATGACAAGCACCGTCTTGGTCAATTCCAAGCATTAGAAAAAGCAGACCAATTAAGAGTGTGAGTCTTTAGGTTACATAAAAGCCCAGTCTCTGGAACCAGAATTATATCAACATTAACTATTTAGCCAAAGTGATTAAAGGAAGAAATATTTTATGTTTTCATCCCAGAGAGTACATTTTGGTCTGAATGTTTTAATTTGTGAGTTTTATCCCCTAGCAGTAATTTGACTTAATTAAGTCAGGTAGTTTTTTTTACCGTTCTTGAACAAACAGAACAGATTATGTACTGCTGAAAAGAATGTTCTTATGCAAATGAGAGGAAAATAGTTTGGCCTGTTCTGCCTGTTTTATTCTTATTTATGATACTGTAACTTTAAAGCATAAATTCTATCACCAGGTAAAAGTAAACTTTGCCTTCAGTCTCTTACCAGTGTGCTAGTTGGTGATGCAAAGGTGGCAAATGAGATTTAATAAATATCAAAACCAAAGTTTTGCTCAACAGCAGTATTTGGGAATCAAACTAATGAAACATCTTTAATAGGGATTAAGTTTTGCCTCAAGATGCAGTAAATCCAAGTAAACTCTGCAGTATGCAATGGAAAAAAAAAGACTTGGGAATCATTCTAATTAGAAATTGAAGGATTAATGGAAAGCAGCTTTAGTAACTTAGTTATCAGTATGCCTAAAGGGCAAGCATATAAAATCACAAAATGAAAAACATACGGACAGCAGTGATGAGAAACTGCCTGTTTGGACCACAGAACTGCTGCTTTACTTCCCCCTAGAGAGAATTTCAAGAGCTATTCATCACAACCATTTAACAATTTGTTTCATTTTTAAAAATGCATTCCCCTCGCAGTGTACTTTACCTAGAAAGTGAAATTTCAAATTTCACTAGGAAACAGCACCCACACATACATTCAGAAAAAGGCACCATTGCCTACTGGTCTATATCTGTGTCCCATCAGCTGCACTGAAGATGGAGAGAGGAAGGTCCTTGTCCAAACATCTGTCAAGTGTTCCTCAGAGCAGCTCTAATGGGAAGCATTAACAGAGCCAGGTTTTGCTTCATATTCAGATATTTTCTTATCAGACGTGAAAATTCAGATCCTTGCTCCCTCAAGGGAAAAAGTGTCTTACCAAGAGTGCCTGGAAGTTGCCGTTGTGTATCATTGTTTGCTGTTAGCCAGGAAATCTGTACAGCATCATCACCAGTAATCAGTAGTTTTCCTGACCTGTCTCTGGCTGGCTTTGTGTGTTGTCCAGATGCCAGCTATAGAGAAAATACATCTATGTTCCAGTCTCTTGATACCATACTGAGTGATAAAATCAAACCTTGTCCAAATAGTTAGTCATGCTAATAAAGGAAATGTTAGGAATATCCACGGTAGTTGCCAATAAACCTGAAAAGTCCTTTGAAACAAGGTAACTCAAGTTTGGACTAAAGTGAGGCATATGATTTGACCCTACTGAAGGAACATGGAACAGCCAGGGCAGACTCCACAGTGTAATTTAGAAAGAAATTGTGCCTATTCAAAAAAAAAAAAAAGACTGTCTCTTACCTCTTTAGTCCTTCTTGAAGATTTTACTGTGACTTATGTAGTAAAGATTTCAGTGATGTTTATGCTTTAGTCGTGAGTGCTTTACTTAGATTGAATGGAAAGGCCTAAATGTGTTATCCAAACAAAATTCAACCACCCTGAGAGCAGTAATGAGAAGGCGGTAAATTTCAATGAAGTGCTGTAATGTACAAATTAATCCTATTTTTTAGGGGCCTGGCCTGGTTGCTGCAATGTGGGGAGTCCTTGTATTTAAGGAAATCAAGGTAATGTTATTGTTCTGTGCCTTCCACTACAGGTTGGTGTTGCACCACATGAGAAGATCATCATCTACATCTTTGTAACTTTCCAGATCTTCCATTCTTTTCACACATTTTTGAATAGTCTCTGCATAAGTGCTTACTGCTTAAAATAATCTGAAAAATAGACAAAGACCTTTAAAAATACCTTCCAAAATTGCTGAATCAATTTTGTGGCTATTTTACTAAGTGTAGGATCATAGATTGCTTGTATTAAACTTTTCAGCAGCAAATATGTTACAAATTTATGAAATAAAATTGTATAAAATTTACCATTTCATATAGTAGATTTATTAATTTTGTCATAAAATGAAACCCTAGTTCGTTTTTGGGGTTTTTTTTAAGGGGTATCTATTGTGACAATATGATATTTTTTTCTCCCTTTTCCTATACAGGGACTGAAAAACTACACCTTACTGTCAGTATCGTTTTGCATCATTTTAGCTGGATCGCTTTCCACAGCTTTTTCTAAAGTTTGAAAGGACCTTCTGGACCAGTAGATGGTGCTAACGTTTAAAACAAATAGAAAGACAATGTTGGTAGATTTGCAATACATAATAATTTTCAACATGTATGTCTAACATTTACCCTAATTTGCTTCAGGCAAGTGAAGATTAAAACCATTTGGCATGAAAGAAAATATGGAAATGTTTGTTTCTTCATTTCTTTGAATAGTAAGAATATCAGAAGATTTTATTAAATAAAGCTAAATGATTTTATAATTACAAATTACTGTTTTTTCTGGTACTAAACTTCATGTCATCATAAATTGCAGTTTAATGTTGTGATGGTGGATAAAGGGAGTTTAATTCATAGTCTGTAATACTGTATGTATTTGCAAACTAACTTGTTTTGACATTTTGTCTTACTAACTGAAATATAAAATATGTCTTGAAATATTCTTTATGGAACTGATACATATGAAACTAACAAAGCTTTTATTTAGAAGCCTTATTCTTTAAAGTCATCAGTTTACATAAGAAGTTATCTTCCAGTCACTTTAGAATTGTGGAGGAGGTAGAGTAAAAAAGGTGCTGCAAAATAAATCACTTTTGTTTCACAACATTTTCCATAACCACCCCTATCATGGAAAACAGTTTATTTTCTTATTTGTGGCAGCTAACCTTTATATATGCAAAGCATGTCTGAACCTCTCCTTAGAGAATCACTGAATCAACTGGGTTGGAAAACACCTCTGAGATCATTGAGTGCAAGCCATGACCGAACACCACCTTGTCAAGCAGACCGTGGCACTGAGTGTGACATCCAGTCTGTTCTTAAACACCTCCAGAGATGGTAACTCCACAACCTCCCTGAGCAGCCTGTTCCAATGCCCAGTCGCTCTTTCTGTGAAGAACTTCTTCCTAATATCCAACCTAAACCTTCCCTGACACAGCTTAAAACCATCCCCTCTTGTCCTACTGCTGATTGCCTGGGAGAAGAGAGCAATGCCTACCTGGCTACAACCTCCCTTCAGGCAGTTGTAGAGAGTGATGAGGTTTCCCCTGAGCCTCCTCCTCTCCAGGCTAAAAAACACCTCCCTAAGCCACTCCTCATAGGGCTTGTGCTACAGACCCTTCATCAGCCTTGTTGCCCTTGTTTGGGCACTCTTCAGCACCTCAACATCCAGCCTAAATTGAGAGGCCAAAAACTGGACACAGTACTTGAGGTGCAGCATCACCAGTGCCAAATACAGGGGAAGAATCACTTCCCTGGTGCTACTAACCATACTTTTCCTAATAAGGCCAAGATGCCATTGGCCTTCTTGGCCACCTGGGCACACTGCTGGCTCATGTTCAGCTGCCTGTCAGTCAAGACCCTCACATTCTTTTCTGCCCAGCTGCTTTCCAGCCACTCTGTCCCCAGCCTGTAATGCTCCATGGGATTGTTGTGGTCAAAGTGCAGGGTGAGGCACTTGGTCTTGTTGAACTCATATTGCTAGATTTCGCCCATCTATCCAGCCTATCCAGGTCCCTCTGCAGAGCCCTCCTACCTTCCAGCAGATCAACACTCCACCCCAGCTTGGTGACATCTGCAAATTTGCTGATGGTGGACTCAATCCTCTCATCCAGATCATCAATAAAGATGTTAAACAGGACTGGGCCCAGCACTGATCCCTAGGGGACACCACTGGTGACCGGCTGCCAGCTGGATGCAGCCCCTTTCACCAGCACTCTCTGGGCCCGGCCCTCCAGCCAGTTCTTAACCCAGCACAGAGTATACCAGGGCTTCCAGCTTTTCCATGAGTATGCTGTGGGAGACAGTGTCAAAGGCTTTGCTGAAGTCCAGGGAGACCACATCCACAGCCTTCCCCTCACCTGCCCCAAGTGGGTCACCTGGTCATAAAAGGAGATCAGGTTGGTCAGGCAGGACCTGCCCCTCCTAAATCCATGCTGACTGGGTCTGATGCCCCATCTGTCCTGTAGAAGTGTTATTGCACCCAAGATGGTCTGTTCCATAACCAGGCACTGAGGTCAGGCTGACAGGCCTGTAGTTTCACTTATCCTCCTTCCAGCCCTTCCTTTAGATGGGCATCACACTGTCCAACTTCCAATCATCTGGGATCTCCCCAGTGAGCCAGAACTGATGATAAATGATGGAGAGCAGCTTGGCGAGCTCTTCTACCAGCTCCATTATCACCCTAGGATGGATCCCATCTGGTCCCATAGACTTGTGAGGGTCCAAGTGGCTCAGCAGGTCACTGACTGCTTCCTCCCGAATTACAGGGGGGGCTATTCTGCTCCCCATCCCTATCTGCCAGCTCCAGAGGCCAGTTGTCCTGTCTTATTGTTGAACACTGAGGCAAAGAGGGTGTTAAGTACCTCAGCCTTTTCCTTGTCTTTGGTAACTGTATTCCCCCCTGCATCCAATGAAGGAGGTTTTCCTTGTCCCTCCTTTTGTCATTAATGTATTTATAAAAACACTTTTTATTATCCTTTACAGAAGTGGCCAGATTAAGTTCAAATTGTGCTTTCACCCTCTAATTTTCTTCCTACATGACCTGACAACATCCTTAAACATTTCCTGAGTTGCCTGACCTTTTTTTCCAAAGGTGAAAAACCCTCATTTTTTCCCTGAGTTCTGCAAAACTTAGAGTCTTAAGTCTTTTCTTCAGTATATGAGACAACCCAAGCTCCTGCTGTCTGTCTTTCTTTGTAACACGCTGACAACTTCTCTTTCTTTTCTGATAATAGAATGGTTTGGGTTGGAAGGGACCTTAAAGATCATCTAGCTCCAACCATCTGCCATGGACAGGGACAACTTTCACTAGACCAAGTTGCTCAGGGCCCCAACCTGGCCATGAACACTTCCAGGGATGGGGCATCCACAACTTCTCTAGGCAGCCCCTTCCAGTACATCAGCACCATCTGTGTAAAGAATTTCTTGTTAACATCTAATCTAAACCTGCCCTCTTTCAATTTAAAACCATTTCCCTTTGTTCTGTCATTATCTGCCCATATGAAAAGTCCATCTCTTCCTTTTTTATACACCCCCTTAAGCTTCTGGAAGGCTGCAGTGAGGCCTCCCTCGTGCATTCTCCATGCTGATCTCTCTCTAAGTGAACTAGAACTGTCTAGAAAACCAAGACATGGCAGTCAGGCTACAGTCTTGGAAAAACCAGGAAGACCACCAGTAAGATTATGGAGTTTTTTCCCATCCAATTTACAAGCTCTATTCATGGTTATACATCCTAGTATTACACATTCCATGGTTACACATTATGTCATTACACAGTATGACACTTTTTGCCATCAGGGCTTGATATTGTTAACATGTTCGGATTGCAATTATAATTTCTCCTTTCTCCCTTCCAGCCTTCTTTGTCTACTCTGTAACAGGTTTGATCTTAAAACAACTGTTACTTAACCTGCTTTTTCCCATCTTGTGTTGTTTATTCCTACCCAAGTGTCAGTACTTGTTGTCTGACAAGTTTTTTCCCCTTTAAGCCATTTCTCTAATTTTGGGCTGTATGTTAAACCTGTCCTTCAGCAAATCAGCAGTATTTTTCAGCCAGATGTTGTCTTCAAATGTAATAAACATACTCTAATTGTTGTAAATAATTAATGAAAATGCTGCACAATACTGGCCTTTACTTACTTTTTATTTGAATCTAATACTTCTTTTCACTCTGATAGGGAACAATTGATTACCCTATCCCTCTGCACAGTTTCCCTCTGTCTTAGAATGATTTTATTTAGACTACTTTCTCTGAGCTTTTACAGAACATCTGTAGTGGGTTGACCTTGGCTGAATGCCAGGTGCCCGCCAAGCTGCTCTATCACTCCCCTTCCCAGCTGGACAGGGGAGAGAGAATAAGGTGGAAAATGACTCGTAGGTTGCGATAAGGCAGTTTACTAAAGCAAAGGCAAAAGTTTGCATGCACACAAGCAAAGAGGAAAATAACGAGGTTTATTCTCTACTTCCTGTCAGCAAGTGGTGTTTGGTTTATTTCCTGGGATGGAGGGCTTCAGCACCTGAAGCAGTTACTCTAGAAGGCAAACATTGTAAATAATGAATGCCTCCCCTCCTTTCCTTCTCCCCTTATCTTATGACATCAGCTCAGATATAAAAGCTAAGTTATATCCTTCTGGTTAGTTTTTCTGAAGAGGACCAAGAGCTACCGCATAAGCTATTTCCTGTTTGGTCTCCTCAGAGTCAAAAAATCTGGCCATACAAACCCAATACACATCTGATAGAGTTGTTCAAGGCAAGGTACATGATGTGTTCCACCCTAACACCTGGTATTGTACAGAAAACTGGTCATTTCTGTGTCCAGTGTTCAGGTCCGGCACAATTTCTCTTTGACAGATTCTTGACTGTTAACTTGCCTAGCGGTTATTCTATTGGCTCAGGCAAGGAAAAGTAATATGTTCACATGTTTTTTAAATAACTTGAATTAAACTGAACATTTCTTAACTTCTCTGGATCTGTTTCCTTTCTTAAACATCACAATCTTAAAAGTTTCCTTCATAAATTATACTGGAATATACTCCATGCCAGAAAGTCGCCAATAGACAGAATTGGCAAAACCAAAATGCAGTGTTCTCAGGCTCCTCTAATTTACAGATCTGCTTTAATATGGCAGATCACTTTTAGATGAAGAAAAGAAACTTGGATGCAGTATTCCGCACTGAACTGTCATGTGGGAGATGTTCCTTACATTCTGTTCATTGTCTCTAGGACATCCATGATTTTAAAGGCTCAGGATATTGGATATACTATGATTACAGTTGAATCTTCCAGAGCAGAAGTACCTTACGTTTCCTAGTTTCTATACAGGCTTTCTGAAACAAATCAAAAACCTGAACTCCTGACTGTAGCAATTGCCGTATAAATGTATGTAGTTTGATGCAGTTTTCCAGTCTATGTTGTAAAGCTATCAGATGTGCAAACTTAATTGCTGGCTGCTAGGGTAATAATTAAAATTCTTGTTTGTGAAGGCTCAAGTATGACCTTTAGTAAAATGGTTTTTAGCAGCTATCCTATTCCATTTGACTTTTCAACTGCAAAAAAAACCCCACCTCTTCAAGCACTTTTTCTGTAAAAAATCCCATGTGGGATTTTTAAACCAAATTTATGGTTTAAATATGTATGTATTCCAAAATAGTTTTTGTGATGTTCACTTGGAATATGTTGTATAAATATTCCACTCATTTCTGAGACTTTCTTGGTCTTGAAGTTTCCAGTTAGAAGTAACACTGTTACTTCTTTCATGTGAGAATGCTGAATTAACAGCATGTTTATAGAGCTATTTGTACAAAACAGTCTGGCAGTAACCAAGTTTAGTAAGAAAAATTCAACAGATAATATAAATTATCATTGTTCTGTTTATATCAGTATGTTTTTGTGTAAATGGAAGAATCACATTTCTGGGAGACAATTGAACTTTCAAATATTTGTTTAGGCCTGTTTAACAACTTGTAAGAATATATTTGAGCTTACTGTAAGAATTTCTCTGGTAATACGTAGAGGCAAAGTAGCCTTTAAAACAGACAGGGAGTTCCTAACATTTTTGTCCAGTGTTGGGAACCAGGGAACTCAGTGTCATCTTTTTTCAGATTTCCCTACCTCTTTATTCCTTTCCCTGTGTTTATTGTCAATGGATATTCTGAGACTCTAGGCCCTTCTTGTTCCTCCATATTCTTAGTAAAAATGATTGTTCTCTGGAAAAATAACAATAGTTCCTGTCTTCAAGTGTAAATAGTGAAAACTGGCTTTTCTTATCCCCATAAAAATTTTATATGTTATCTATATCATAATTTTCTTTTTCAACTGATATTCAAGGTTGATTAAATACTATTTCAACAGTCTGACCTGACCCTTGAGCTTTCTTGAATCTGGTGGGAAAATAAAATGAAAATCAAGATGACGCATGCTAGCAATTAGTGTCCTTTTTTTCCTTCTAATTTTGACCTCACTTTCAAATAGAAAACTATTGTTTAATGCCCTATTCCATAATTACTGAATGACTAATGGATTCCACTTTCCTTAGCTATATAAAAAGCTGATGGTGACTATGGAGCATTTTATTTTGATGAATTGGTTGTTCTTACATTCCTCATTCTTACCACAAAACACTTTTTAAAAATGTAAAATATATTTAATTTTTTAAGTAAATACTGAACAGCTCTTGTGTCTCTTACTGCACTACAGGGCCTGTTTGAGAGTACAATCTGAGAAAGGAAATAAGACTCAAAGGAAATATGACTTGCATTAGTCCTGCCAGTATCAGTGATTCAGGTAGTCTGACACCATAATCTGTTTGCAGGTTGTGCAACTCCTAATGAACTCAGATTTTGGTATTTATATAGGGACCGATGGACTATTAGTGACATAAATTACACCTCAAGATACATCAGTTGTTTCTCGTGTCCTAGCATTTTTCACACTGTGGATCTTCTAAAAACATTTCCTGCCGAACTGGAAGACAAACCACACAGTTCCCAGGCCTTAAGCAAGGAAGAGGTGGGGAAGGAATGTTTTTTCACCTCAGTAGTAAATAAAATGAGAGAATTGGTGGCAGCAATGTTTCTATGGCCCTTGTTTCGCGGCAGTAAGGCAAAAAACTATCTACTTTGAGCTTTTCTCACTGAGCCCATCGGCAAACCTCAAAGGGCATTGGTTTTTGTTACCATTTGTGGACCAGGGTAAAAACTGTAACGTCTAACTGATGGACCATTTTTTCCTTTTTATTATTTGTGGATGAAGGCTGGGAAGAGGAGCACTTGTTCAGGAGTTGCAAAATTATAGCTGGCCCTACCTATATTTGCACATCTGAGCTTTGATCTTAGCTGAGGAAGAGCCCCAGGAATGCAAAGGCTGCAGGCTCTTTGCAGATCCATCTTGGGCAAAGGACTAATCTGGTACTTAACTGGTTAGCAATATTTCATGTTAAGCAATGCCCTGACACTGCAGTTTATTTTCCAGTTGATTTTGTGCGCAACTGAAAGGTCGGAACTTGTTGTATAAAACCATATTATGGCTTATGTTTCTTGAAGCATACCATGCTCATCAAGTTCAAAGGAAATGTTTTAGACTGTTGGCTTGTTGTCTTTCTTCCAGATGTACTTGCACTGAGCATGCATGACCTCATCGTCAGCTGCTTCAGATGTTTGTGCCTAACATTTCTGAGTGAAGTAGTTGAAATTTAGTTCATAAATCCATACAAAAGTTAGTGGTTTTAGCTAACTAAAGTTGTATGTGATTAAAAATTGACTCATTTGAATGTTTTTAGAAGTTGGCAGCATTTCATATTATGTGATGTTTATAATGTGAACAACAAGATATTTATTGCAAATAAATTAAACACTTGCAACTTGTGACTCTTGCGATGCACATTGTGTTTTCTTGGCTTTCGAGACCTAGTCACCAAAATTTTCTTCTTGCGCTCTTCTAACTTTGTAGACATTGAAGTAAAATGCTTGTCCTTTTTTCTTCACTGATTACACTTATAGTTTAGAACCATATAGATTCTTTTTCATAACTTAATAAGCAACAGTTCATTCAATGAAGCAATAGGGAATTTCACAAAAAGGAGGATAAGCTGAACTATGTAGATGTATTCATGTATGGTTTTCATGATACCAAGCCATGCTATTCATTGGCAGATCACACCTTTTACTACTTTTATTTGGCAATTACCAATCTTGCCATGTCTCCTACCTACCTTTTTTTTGAGGGAAATAGTGGTAATCAAGTTGGACCAATCCAGTTAATAAATTTCTGCTATTGAATCAGGATTTCACTCATGGTTCTCATTAGGCAGGTCACATTGATGAAAGATTATGTCACTACCCAAGTGTTTCCTGCTAACAGATACCTTTCAGTGAAACCAATGGATAGGATTTTGAGGGGGATTGTGCTCTTAGGCAAAAAATCAGTTACATTAACTTTCTTCACTGTACAGAGGTCACCTGATGAAATTCTGGGAGCAGCAGCTGGTACTTCAACCTAGCACATTAAGAAGAATATGCCCTTGCTACTTTTTATCTGATGATTAGGACAAAACTGATGCTTCCTAAAACCTTTTTTTCCTCTTTGTTTTACTTTGGTGAAATAGATTTAGTTTTATTTTTTTACCTGAATATAAGCACTTTGCAAATATTTGCAAATTTGCTATGCCCTGCTAAGCTTGCAAATTGATTTGCTGCTTGTCCTATTTAGTATAATTTCCTTGCCTTTACAGATACCATCTTGAGTTTACTAGAAATTTAGAATCTCAGCCGCTTTAAACACAGTTTTGCGTATGATTTGTTCTTTATCAACTATGCCTTAGATATTGCATATTAATATTGTCAGCTGTTTGGCGTTAGGGCTGTTTAAAGAAGAGATGTGTAAAGTTTCATGGTCTCTTTCAGTTTTCAATCTTGATAAAGTGTCAGTGTGATAACTGGATTTGAAAACACAAGAAAGTATCTTGTTCACTGGGCCTCCAGGAAATATGCCTCAACCATGGATTTGGAGACCTCTTGCATTTTTTCTGTGAGGGAGAACCAAAACATCATGGTTGGACTCCAGTAAATGGATTTCTTTGTGGCTAGAATGCACAGAACTGTTATGCCATGAAAGTGCTTCTGAAAACTTAAAAGGAAGAAAACAGTACAGCAAAATCATTCCCCTCTGTCTTACTTAGTTTCTTGTGTCTGTGTATCTGTTTCTAGAAGCTTTAGCTTTTGGTTTAATGCAACTTGCTGGTGAAAAATTATTCAGAATATTGAATTTTAAGAGTGCCATCAAAGCATTTCAAAGAATGTCACAGATTCAAGTGACCAAGTTACATGTATCTTCAAAATACAGTGACCCTAAAGATGTAAATATCAATATATGTGTTTGTAGACATATAAGGTTACACTCTAAATTAGATCCTTGTAGTTAAGAAAGATCTGGCATTTTTTGCCAGTAACTATCTGAAAATGTCAACTCAGTCATTAGCAGCAATTGAAAAATGCTAGCATGTTCAAAATTATTAACAAATAAATGCAGAAATATGACTATGCTAGTGTATAATTTCGGTTCACTGATCTCTGAAATACATGTATAATGGATTTTTAAATTTCATAAAGAAACAATTTAATCTTCCCTTGTACAGAATAATTCCTCATTTAAGTAGAACAGGACTCCTCAGCCTGAATTATAGAACTAAAATGTAAGAATAATGTGCCAATACACTAATAATAAGAAATATGTTAATAAGGACTTATTGGTCACTATGGGTTATAATGCAAGAACAACTGAACACGCAACAAAGTTATTAAAACTGAGATTTGAAAGATAAAAGGAAGTGACTTTTTTTTCAAAGAAAGAATAATCTGCATTTTGAAACTTGTTCTCAGAAGATGGAGTACCAGTTAGTACTACCAATGAGTTCTGAGGCTATTAATGAAAGATAAGGCCATTTCTGACTTTCAGTCACTACAGCTGATCTGAGTGGAACCTCTGTCTTTAAGTCATCTGATTTCCAGAAGGAAGCATCTCCTGAGAAAAACTTTTTTGTTCCAGGCATTCTCATTCAAAGACTATTATTTGCAGACTTCAGCTATTCTACTACATATATAGAACATTTGATATTCATTTCATTAAGGTGGTCATATAAATTCCATGACTAGATTAAGTATATAAGCACCTTTTCAGTGTAATTTTTTAACAACTCACATTACTGGAACGTTTGCAAATAGTGCAAATGCCATGGGTAGTATTGACATGCAGTGCTTGAACTAGAACTCAAACTTTATCATTTAAAATCTGTTTACATTGATCAAGACCATTAAATTAAAAGTCATAATTTTTACTAAAAACTCTGAAATATTCGTTCTAACACAGAACTTCACATAAATGAGAGGCTGTTTCTAACAAGTGTGTATCATTCAGATTGTACTGTGCCTCTGAAGGGTTATGCTGGTTGCCCTGTGTCTGCTGAGGCTTCTGTCCTGCTTGTCACTGAATAACAAAGAAACTTCTCCATGGAATCAACATGTGATCTCTTAGTACAGGTGAGGAGCACTTTTGATTAGGGGTAATTGTATTTTTTCTTCAACTTCTGTCCAAATTTTTGACCACAGTTTGTGTTAACTGTGATGACAAACACAAGGAAGAGTAAGTCAGAAGGCAAAACTCCAGAAGGCAGTAGAACAGAAAGTGCTGAAGCGAGATGGTTGAGAAAAGCAGAAGGAACAAGCTAGTAGAAATAATGTGATGAGAAATATAAGCAGAACATTTATGTAGGACTTCCATTAGAAGGGCAATGAGCTTTTAATTAAGATATGGCAGACAAGCAGGAATTCAAGAAGTAAAGATGACAGATCAAACCAAGAGGAAGATAATCATCTTCTCAGTGTAGTAATAAAATTAAGAAACAATGAAGTTACAATAACAACTTCTGATTATCTGAGTTAAGGGGACTTTCAGTAAATCAGTTTGGCATATTGACGGATTATACTTCTAATTTTGGACTGTGGCATGTTTTAGCATAACTTGACTCAGATAGTGACTTGGAATCTGTCTCTTCTAGCCTTGCACAGTGAAGTAGAGGAGGCTGAAAAGGGCTGTCTTTGTACCACTTTGTCTGAGAATGCTTTCAGTATTTCTTCCCAACCCTTATTGTGTATCACCAACATAACTTATTTTCCTAGTTACTCAAGTAATAATTCCATTATTTCTCTGTGTGCTTGTTTACAAAATAAACAGGATTTGACAAAAATTTCCATTGTGTTTAGAGTATTCATTTTGAAATCTGTAGGCACTAAGACCTGGCTATTAGTTTTTGAACTTACTAGAGAAAGGACATGGGAGAAAAGTAATGTTTTAGTCCTCTTATGACTACTTGGATGACTACTAGAAGCAAATTCATTTAGAAATAGTGTTCTTGTATGCAACTGAAAATATAAATTCATAGTTTAGTGATATTTCTGTCAATTTCATAACGGAATTAAATGTTCTGCTACTACACCAGGAAAATAATCTTTCAGTTTAAATTAAGTGTGGTTCTTAACAAATAGTACTGAACTGATCCATTTGCTATCATTTTATTGATAAGGCAGTGTCTCATGTAGTTTTCCTAACATCATTAAAAAAAAAAAGATACCATCAGGGTAGAAAATACTTCTACTGGTGATCTATCTAAACTGTTTCTTTTTGGAAAAAAAAAAAAAAGAAAATTAAAAATAGAGAAGGCTATGCACGAGGAATTTTAAAGACCTGGTCTATTCACTAACCTGCTTTTTAATTCAAGCTCTACTACTTTAATAAAAATTCTGTACTTATGTATCCTGCTGAAGCTGTTTTTCAGATTTTTAAATATTTAAGTCTGGGTCCAAAGCCAGTTCCTGGAAACAGCAAGTATGTCTCTTATACCATATTCCCTTCAAAATGCCAGTTTGAAGGGATTATCTTGTTTTTCCAGAATCATGTCTTCCACTTTAAAATGAGATTTGCTGCTCCCTTCTCATTCTGCTTACCTCCAAAATAGTTCAGCAGTAAAAATCTTCAGCAAAGGAAAGGCTTTGTGGAGAAGGTGTATCCCTTTCACTTCCCAGGAAAGCTTACCTTCCCATGCTTTAATCAGGTACAATCTCAGTGAAATTTGGTTAAGAAACAATCAATAACCAGTAGCTCTGGTATATTAAAAGATAAAACTCAAGGTTAAATTCTTCAAAACAATTGCTGAATAACTATAAAACCCTATCTGGCCACAGCATAAATATTTATTCCTTGTAGCCAGAGGTCTTGGTTATCAGGATTAAGTAGCTTCACAGATTTCAGTCTCTGTTATTTTAGGGTAAGAAATCTGACCACAGAGAAAAGATAGTTCAATCTGTTTAAATTACAGTTTAAGTGAGGTGTTAATGGTACAGTTTGCAATTAGCATCACTTCTCAATCAGATTTTTATGCCCCACTTTTAATTTTTCTATACTTCTACATTGTGCAAGAGGGAGCAAATATCTGCTGTGACACGATATATTTTTAGTCTAAAAATTTTCCTGTTGATTGCAAAGAATGAAGATTTGGAGAAATTGTGTCATCACGTCTTAACCTGTGCTGACTAGTCAAATGGTTTAATATGAATGATCCAAACAGAAGCACGTATTTTTACATTGTTTCTGTATTTTCTTTACATTTCCCATTTGTATTTATCTTCCCATGGAATAGGATCTGAGGAAAAATATAGATTTGTACAGAAGTATAAGGATACATATGTAAAGGATATGAACTTATTCTGTTACGTTAGAAGTCCCAGCAGTGAAAATCTGCATAGCAGCATTACAAATTCAGGACTGTCAGTTATCATGAACAGAGATTTCTAATGCAATTTTCTCAATAATAACAGTAAACTCAAAGACATATCAAATAACCACTGCAGATTCACATTCTGGGTTACTTTATCACACTGAGGAGGAAAAATTATTCTACCTTTCCTAGTAAGATAGAAAACCAACCTATGGAAGTTTTCCTTTTACTGTTCAATTTTAGGAAAAGAAAACTTTAGGCACTGTCCAAAACAATGTATTTAAGAATGTATTTTTAAAATGCTTCAGCAGAAGTATTTTAGATACTCCATTAGAAGACATGTTTAATCTGAAATACTTTCTTCTCTTTAGCAGTGTAATCAATAAGCAAGTCAAACAAATAGAGAAAGGAGTATTGTTCATGGATAATTTTGCTTTTCAGTCAGAGTGAATCAAGGTATCATGGTCTTGAACTGGGTTTGTGACATCTGCAAAATATTGGGAAAGAAATACAAGCATGTTATGAAATTTCAGGTTGAACATAGTTACGGGGTTTTGGTTGGGTTTTTGTCATTTGATATCATGGGTATATAAATAAATGCTCTTGTAGCCTATAAAGAAATTCCCAATTTAAATTATTTAAGTATCATTTTCATATTTTATGTTTTCTTAACAGAATATCTTCTTACAGCAAAGAATCAAAATGAAGGAAGAAGTACTGAGAAAACTCATGTGCTACCAAGATCTGCTTAAACTGCTAAAATGCCTAGACTTTAATGCAAACATAGAGAGCTATTTTCATTAGATGTCAAAAACCCACAGCTTATTGAGATACAAAAATATTTTTGTATAACTTATGCCAAAATACTGCTGCAACTTGGAAAGTGTCATAGTGACAGGAGAAAAAATGTTACTGTATCACAGAAAATTCAAATATTATTTTTACATCGAGGCGTAACAGAGACTGTAAATGAGTAAAATATTTCCATATTAGTGTAGCTTTATAAATTCTATATATTTATTATTTTAAGTATGTAGGACTACCACTAACAACTGGTAATCCTGCTTCATGGATGTTTTTCCTGAAAAAAAGCTGACTAACCATCAGTTAACTCTACTCTTGTCTGTAACAGAGAAGAATTATGTAGATTTCAATACTGATTCAGATCTGATAAGATAATCACAATGCCTATAGACAAAAAGCAGAATAAAACCTTTTCCCAGAGAGAGAGGAGGGACTATAGAGTCTCTACCTGTGACACAAACAAGTCAGGCTCAAGAAGGGCAGTTTCCTTAAACTAACACAAAAATAGGGTTAGAGTGTTCTCAGCAGTGCAAAATGGTCAACTGTCAGAACACACAGGAGTAGGTCTGACAGTGTCAAAGCTGAGCAATATAACATGATGTACTTTAGGTAAATCTCAACAAGCCTTAGTAGGGAAAAGAAAAGCCAGTTGCTCTGCAGAGCTGTTAATTGCCATTGACCAGCCTTGGAGTCCAGCAGTGTTCAGCTCCCACCATTGACTTGGTAAGATATTTATCCATACTGCATGGACAGAACTGAGAGTGTATCTAAAGATTTTGATTGATTTTCTTGCTGGGATTAAAAAAAAAAAAAAAAAAAAAACCCAACAAACTGCATTCCTAATTTTTTTTATACACAACTTATTCAAAACCAATAGAAAAATAATTGTTATTGCTGCTGTTGGTTAACTGAAGCAAATGAAAACTAACACTTGGAAGAGAACACTGTTCACAGCTTTTTAGAAGAGAGGTCCACCTGCAAAAGAAAAGGCATTCCCAGACAAAACATGAGCTAAAACTCAAAATACCATCTATAGAAGGGTGTCTAACTATTAAGTTTTAATTTTTGTAAGTCATAGATTCCCAGATGTATTCCTCTGCAGGATTTTCCAATTCAATAACTTTCAAAATGTTTAATTCCATACAAAACATGAATGTTCAACGTATCTGTGAATTAAAAGTACTCTTACAGTGAAAAACATTTACTTCAGCAGATACTCATGAATTGAACATGAGCAATTATCAGAAAAACTGCATTCTTGCCAAGAGTATGCTCTAAACATCCGTATTTCTGATTTTCACCTCCATTCATCTTCACACAAACTTCAGTTATGAGCTAGTCTTTTCCTTTGCTTGGTTTTGTTTCTAGGCAAGGAATTTGGTTTAAGACCATTTGAAACAATGTAGGAGTTTAGGAGGACCAAAAAGGCACTGGAAAAGTGTGTGGGGTTTATTTAACTTAAGTGCAAATAGGGCTTTTAAAGCAAAGTATTACTTCTTGAGCTTCTAACTAATTATTTAATAGGAAAGCATTACAAAATCATCTGTAGAGGAAACAGCATTTTAAAGATGAAATCTCATAGTGCAAGTCTTGACAAAAGGGAAAAAGTGTGAAATATGCCTTCTCATATGATTCAGGGGAAAGGAGACATTTCCTGGGGAAATTTAAACTTTTACAGGCTCAGAGGCCAAGGCAATTTGGGATACTCAAGAGGCCAAGGCAATTTGGGATGCAGTCTTTGAGAATAGATGACTTTCCTCTCCTCTCATGGTTTAAATCAATTAATGGAAGGATTATAAAATTAATTAGCATAGGGCTGTGTTTCAGAAGCTTCTTTCCCTCTATTTTGAAGACTTCAATTAAACCTTCCCTTTTAGGTGACACTCCCTTCGGTTTTTATTTTACTTTAGGCTATGCCTTACTTTCTCACAAAGTACATGAAGTTCCTTTTTTAGAGTACCATAGAAGACTTCCTTCCATACACATTCAAAATTTAAAAGTTACTTATTGCTCTGTACTTTTCAGATGTTTTTTACATGAAAAATTCCTTTCTTTCAAAATATGCAAATATTTGTGTCTTTATGCTAAGAGAATAGAGATTGTTATCTCTAATATTGTTTGCTTTGAATAATTTATCTAATTATTTGGAAGAGAACTACAGTATGTGTGTCGCTTATTTCTCATTAAAGGGATGCTTGAATTTTTGGCTGTAAGAATTTTTGTGCTATAAGACTTGAAAAAGATTTATAATTGCATAGATGGATTCAAACTTCTGAATTTTTGCAAATCAAGGACAAGCCTTTTTAAGCTGAAAAAAATATTATTCTGCCTTAAACCCTGTGTCAGAGTCACAGTCAGTTTATAGGCAGAAAACATGCTATCCTCACAAAAGCAAAGGGTAATAACATTATTCCTTGTAAAAAGAATAGCTTGTCTGAACTGTAACAGAATTCCTTCTCTGTCTATTTAAGTCTAAATCAGCATTATTATACTTGGTGCAATAACATGAGTTCTCCATTAAGCAAGGAAAATACTGAAGTTTATTCGAGTTTAAACCATGCAGTTCCAGCCCTGCTGTTTGTGACTGTTTGAATTCAGCTCCCTAGCTGGGATTCTGTTACACATTGTGCTCAAGCAAATTAACATCTGAACAAGTGATTAATTACTAGCTACAAATCACAGTTACTTCTGGGAAGGCTCCATATTGTTAAAATGGGCCTTGCAGTAAGTATAGCTCCTGAGATAATTACAAATTGGAACTTGAAACTTTAAGATTGCTTCAGTACAAACACAGGGAGCTGAGGTTTTGAGGCATTTGTTGGAATCCATGCAAAATTAGAAATGCTCACATGCTTATGCAATGGAATTTATTTTTTTAAAAAATGAGCTAATATCATCAGGAAGGTAACTGGCAAAATAATTATGTCTCCATTATGCTAGGTAAGTAATGAACAAATAATCTTTTTCTCCTAGCCCATTATATGAGTCTGTCTTACGACATGATTGAACCTGTTTCACAAATAGTGTATCTGGATGACTAGAAAATAAAGAAAAAAGAGAGTTTCTAAGCTGGTATGGCAATTATTATATTGTATTATTTACTTCAGTTAGACAAAAAATCATCTGCTCAGCAATATTTTCCTGCTCTTAATATATTTACATCATAAATACAGTAGAATTTTCTTAATTGGTTTTGAGAGTTTTAGAAAATTCCCTTGTTAATAGATGGAATTTCTTAGATTTTTTTGTCTTTTGTTGTTGTATGGTATTCTGATAAAATTGTCAGATTAAAAATGAAATTATATTAAGAAACTCATAAACTGGAGGTATAGAAATGTATTTCTTTGGGGTTTTTTCCAGGTCTCTACAATAATTTCTAATGAAAAAAATAGGGTAGCTGCTCCCACATAATAAAGAAAAACAAAATCCTCACAAAACTTATGTGGAAAATAATTCAAGCCTATAATTTTATTGCATATCTAAAAGTCAGATTTCTATCTGTTTAAATTCCATATTGTGACACATAAAATGACTTGCACACAAGTTTTTCATGATGCTGCAGTAGAATGTACAAAGTACAGTATGAAGTGCTCTAAACTCTTCCACCTCTGAAGGTGGTTATTTGACCCTTTCTGGAGGATTTCCTTTCTTCAGCAGGTTACTGACTTGATTATTTCTAGTGGCAAAATCTGTGCCCATAAATGTCATTTCACTGGATGAATATTCGAGGTCCTAAAAATTGTCCTCTCTAAATAGCTCCAGATTTTCTGTTTAGGAAGCAATGGTGAATTCTTTCAAAGTAATTCCTCTTTTATCCTCTTTGATGTATCCTTCCACAAAGAATCTTACCTGGAACTGAGCCCAAATTGACATAGTAGGTAATTCCTGAATTGCTGTCCTTGGGGATCTCTTCTTCCATCACGTAACCACATGGTACATGAATATTTTCAAGAGACTAAATAGACACATCCTACCCTTTCAAACACAAAAAAATAAGAGATATTTTCCACCATTGTTATAAATATTTTGTAGTTAGGAAATGTGTATGATTTCGTTTCAAAAGCTGCTGGTAGAAATGCTTATGCAACATGCTAGACTAAAGAACACAGTATTTGGTTTTATTCTGTTTGTGACACAGAAAAATAGCTTATTTAATCATTGCACCAGAAAGTGTGGCATGCTCAGAAGGTAAACTTGCAAGACATATTAAAGACTTTCCTGCATTTCTGCAGAAATATAGTGCTTGAATCTACAGATAAAGACTCTAGGTTTTCAAAGAAAACTTTGCGTAAATTCTCTATGTCAGTTATGAGTCTACGCATTGACAGATTACTCATTCATTGCTATAAGATGATGCACTATGGAAGAGTAGAACATGACCAAAGTTATGCTTCTGTCTACCAGGTGTATTGGGACCATACAGGAAAAGAGGGAAAAAAAATGAAGAAGAGATAACCAACAGAGACCTTTGATATGGACATAAGGAGCTAAACATGCTGTATAAGACTAAATATACCAGAGAACTGGCAAGAAGGTCCTAAACAAATTGGTGATTTAACTTAAATTTATACTCTAATATTCTGCAAATGTCAGTTTGCTGATTTTGAAGACTAAGGCCTTCTCAGAGAGAAATAGTGTGACCAAATATCTTGGTAACAGCAGAATATTTTATTTGTGATAAATTAATCTCTTCAATTGTTAAAAATTGTAATTAACGAAAAAGTATGTTAACATTAAATTCAGAAATGGATAATGACATTAGCAGACTACTGTTGCATTTTGCTAGATGTAAGGAAAATCTACATGTTTATGGATTTTTTTTTCTTCTCATATTCAAATACAAACATTTGGCAACTTGACCATCCTTGTTTCCTGTTCCTTTCTTGTCAGAAATCCTACCTTCTTGGCAAACCATCCTCCTGACTTTCCTCTCATAAACTAGATTCATTGTGCAATTTTCTTACATTACCATGTCTTTTTAACCCTTAGGTTGCCCTAAATTCTCTTCAGTAAGGAGCTTCTAGCTTTCTACTGCAGTCGTCAGTAAACTAAGAATATGAAGCTGTCATGAATGTAGAATGGATCTGCTTTATAAGGCAGGTCTCATGAGATAAATTCCCAAAGTCAGATAATGTTGCAACACTTGCCTATCCCTTAAAAACTGCTGCTTCATTAATATTTTCATAGAATCATAGAATGGTTTGGGTTAGAAGCTACATTAAAGATCATCTGGTTCCAAACCCCTTGCCATGGTCAGGGACACCTTCCACTAGACCAAGTTGGTCAAAGCCCTGTCCAACCTGGCCTTGAACACTTCCAAGGTTGGGGCATCTACAGCTTCTCTGGAAAACTCGTGCCAGTGTCTCACCACCCTCACAGTGAAGAATATCTTCCTCATATCTAAAATATACCTACTCTGACCCTGTAAAAAGTCCCTCTCTGGCTTTCTTGTAAGCCTCCTTTAGGTAATAGAAGGCTGCTATAAGGTCTCTCAGGAGCCTTCTCTTCTCCAGGCTGAACAGCCCTCGCCCTCTTAGCATGCCTTTGTAGGAGAGGTGCTCCAGCCTTCTGTTCATTTTGGTGGCCCTCCTCTGGATTCGCACCAACAGGTCTGCATTTTTCATGTGCTAAGGACCCCAGAGCTGGATGCAGCACTCCAGGAGAGGTCTCACCAGAGCAGAGTAGAGGGACAGAATCACTTCCCTTGGCCTGCTGGCCATGCTGCTTTGATGCAGCCCAGGATAGTGTTCGCTTTCTGGGCTGCAAGCACACATTGACAGCTCATGTTGAGCTTCTCATCAACTAACACCTGAAGTCCTTGTCCTTGAAGCTGCTCTTGACCTTTCTGCCCAGCCCTTATTGATATCAGGGATTGCCCTGATCCAGGTGTGGGACCTTGCACTTGGCCTTGTTGAACTTCCTGAAGTTCACACAGGCCCACCCCTCAAGCATGTCAGGGTCCTTCTGGATGGCATCCCTTCCCTCCAGCGTGTTCACCACTCCACACACCTTGGTGTTGTCAGCAAACTTTGAGGGTGTACTCAATTCCACTGTCCAGGGAGAACTGATAAGGGAAGATGAGGAAGAACAACTGCCAGACAGTTGTGGAGCAAGAGAATTTAAAAGCACTGCCAGGATTGCACACATGCATGAGTGTTTGACAACCAAGATAAAAATGAAGTAATTGACAGATTTGCTTGTACTGTAGGTCTGTTTAAGTGTTTTAGAGGTTTCCAAAATGAGAGAAAGAAAGCTGAGTACATGAGAAATCATAGAGAGTTCTACTTGCAAGTGTTAGAAGACCCAGGTTAGCCCTGGCCAGCCCGTATACCACCTAGGGCTACTAAACATTCCCACTGTGTGAGGTGTGGGGCCTCCAAAACCTTTTATGTTCACTCTCTTAAGCAATCTGAGGAAGGGAAAGAAAAAAAAAAAAAGTAGAAAAATGGAAAAAACTGTATCAGAAGAAGCCTGTCTTTACAGGTCTTACATTATTTAATTAGAACAACATTATTTCTCTGGATGGGGACAGAAAGAGACACTGGCATGGGAATGGGCAGCTGTGAACACTTCTCAGACCATCCACATAGAAAAGGCCAAGCCCAGGTGGGTCCTGTGTTTCCTTATGGTCGGTTTCAATGTTTCTCTCCGGTTACCACAGTGACATCATTGTTTTGTTGTGGTTCACTAGGGAAAGCGATTTGTTCTCAGTAGATTCCACTTACTAACTTTGTATTATTTTATGCGTTAATGTCATTTCTTTCCTTTTTCTGTTTAAAATTAAATTCAAGAAATAAATATTTCATGAACATTTCGATTTAATTGTGCAAAGGAATACAGAAAGCAAGAACCCAAAAATGTATATAAGACAAGAACTTTGGATTACTTTTCAAAGATATGAGGAAATTCAAAAGTCAGAATCACTATGGGTTCATCTGTAACAGTTATTTTCAGATTTTTATAATGAAAAGTAGAGGCTTGTCCTCTTTTTCTCAGTATTATATGTTGCAGCTGAACTTTCATTCTATTCTGGGAATATTTCCCACCTCTCTTTTTTAATAATTTTGAGGCTTTTTTTTTCTACAGTATCGGTTTTAAATTTTCAGCCTTTCAAGTTCAGAATTGTCATAAAGCTCTAAATATCTCTACTCTTCCTCACCTGGAAGGTCAAGCCAGTGTGCCAACAGCATCCTGGTTGTCCGCTCAAGCAAAAGGAGCTTAAACAAACCATATGTTATGTCTTACTGATTAGATTTACATATGACATTATACAGGTATATGTCTATAACCAAAAATACAATCTGATTTCAATTTGCAGTCAAAAGGAAACAAAGTTGTCACATCTTTCAGCAGGATATCATGCTCTCTTCTGCTTTTTGCAGTTAGTGCTGCTTGCTGTACAATGGTTAGAAAAACAATTTCTGATATGAAAAGTAATAGGAATAAAGAGAAAAGACTGATAAAGAGAAAAGAATGATATCTTTATTTTTATTTAGCAAAAGTCTCTGAAACTAGTGATTTCTATAGCATATTAAGACTTTGGGATTGTTTCATGTCCTTTCTCTTTTCTTCTTCTTCCTTTTTGACAAGGAAAAACCAAATGTTGGCAGAGGTACTTGTCCAAGTCACTGCAACATACATTAGTTTAACACTTCTTCTTTACTGTCAGTAAATTTAATGCAGCAGCATTAGACTGCTGAGGGGTGCAAAATGTTGTGGTCTATTTGATTGCTGGTTCAATTGAATTACACTGGCAGAAGTCCTTAACTGACAAGTTGTACCAGCAAAACTCCATTTTTCTCAGTAGATCTCATACAATCCATTTACCATATTGGCACAATGTGATCTCTTTAATACACCTTCATTTATACCAAGTGTTTTGCTACTAGTATACCTAACTATGCTGGCATGGTGAAGCAAAGCTAACACTGAAAATATTTAAGAATCCAAAAGCATACTGTTTCTCAACTTTAATAAACCCTGTGTGGGCAGAACAATATGTTCCATCATGAGCAACTTAAGCAAGAGGCATGTTTCCCCATTTCTTTTTACTATTTTCTGTTTTTTTCTGTCCTCAGCTTTGCTTACAAAATTTTTTCATGTGGCAGATGCCTGCCAACAGTATTATTATTGGGCTTGTTGATATTTATATTCTTGGTCATATTTTAGAGACGAGTTTGTTTTTCTAAAACAGATGTCTGTCAAAGAGATTTTATCAACAGAAGAATTAGCTTCTTTTTCTTCATACTTTGAAAGAAAGTTGGCTTTGAAAAAGTCTTATCACTGTACTAAAGATAATGTTTCAGACTGTTAAGTCACAATCTGATTCTTCAAAGCAAGTTAATTAATCTTCAAATGCATATTTAATCACACATCCTATGCATTTCAGCACAGCTCAGGCTTTACATACATCAGACAATATTTTCAGTAAAAGGTGAAATGAATAATATACAACATTTGAAAAGCATGAATTTTAATCAAGAGTACATTAAAAGTATATAATTTGGGATCTACAAGGCTGAACCTTGACTGACTGGCTTTGCTACAAATCAGTGTTGCTGAATATCATTATTATTGCTTGACAGATGCTCTATATCAGCTGGGAAGAAGTTACTGGTTACAGTTCACATACAACTGACAAGTCCCTACTTGGTAATCACCACCAAGTGACACAAATCTGTAATTTACTTGCACAAGTAAGTCTAAAGGCCGAAGATCAAAATAACAGTAGAGGGGCAAGACACACAGGCAGGACAATATGTACTGCCTTTCCCTAGGATGCATTTTTCTCTTTCAGAGCTAATAATTTAAAATTTTTTTAAAAACTTGCACAGAAACCTTTTCAAGGAACTTTGAAAACTCTTAAGTTATATATCTCTATTCAATTCCCTTTAGCAAAGTACATTCAATTTGATATCCATTACCAACAGAACCATTTATTAAATGCATTTGCTTTAAACAGGGACATTTCTACTAATGCTTGCTCTTTTGTTCCTTCCTATGATCTTTCGACTATTTTAAAGATACACTGACAGTTTATTATTCCAAAAAGAACCAATTTCTAAACTCTGGGTTTGGCTAGAACAACTGTTAAGACCATGTGTCTGTTTTAAAATGTCAGTTACAAAGTACTTTCTTTCCCTTTACCATCTTTTTTGTTCATTACTGCAATTTTCTCTGATACTTTCAACTCAATAACAAGAATTTTTGATTTGCAGCATGATGACCTCCTTTATAAAAAGTCAGCTTTCAACCACTCTGGATTTTAGTGAAATAACCTCATAACATTTTCCACAGCAAAATGCTATGATGTAATTGCTTTTGAATTATGATCACTGCAAAAGACTGTGAATGAGAAAAGCCTCACAAGTAAAGTGAAACAATAGCTAAGCACATTTTCTTTGTACAAATACAGTCTATTTCAAAACTATTCTATGCACAAGTTTTCTTTTAATAAGCATTGTACTATAAATGTACGACATTGTTGGTGGAAGATCTGCTTATTCTGAGGAGACATAAATTATTTAAATTGACTATTTCATAACACATCTGTTCCTTTAACATGTGAAAGAAATACTTCTCTCTGCTGTCCGCTGGAAAATAGTTAATTAGATTCTCATCTACATGGAGAGACAATTAGGCTATTAGCTATAAATAAGGCACCTGACAGACACGAGGCTTCTCCCCTTCCTAAGACATTGTTTATAGACCAGTGCCGTACTTAAGATGGTTGTTTTTCATGAATACCCACAAAGACAGGTTGTTTAGTTTCAGCTCATGGAGATTTCACAAGCCATGTGATGATTGGTAGGTATTAAGAGTATCATATTAATGATTTGGGTTATAGTTTATTATCCCTTTTGCTTAGTTGGAAGACTGAGGTATTTTACTTGCAACATCATGTCTAAAATTCATCTAGGAGCTTCCTATATTTTACATACATACTGCAAAGAACATGAAAACTGTTTGAAGTGCACCTACAAAAAACAAAAAAAGTACTGAATGCCATTAATAACTTCCTACTGTTGCTTCAAGAAGAAATCTGATATTTCAGAGTGAAAACTGAGCATGCTTTTAGTATTAAAGCTACTTAAGTTGGAAAACAAAGTACTATTAGATAGGTATGATGTTTCCTTAAAAACAGAGGGAAACCAACCAACCATCCAAACTCACAATATTTTAGTATAAGAAAATTCAGCTAATAATTATTAATGATAAAGCCACTCTAAATTTTGAAGCTGAGGATTCCTTTGAATTTAAAGATATTATCCTGAGAAAAAATATAATGGAACAAATATTTAACTCAAAGAGGACCATCTTTGAGAAGAAGGAATTAAAGAAAAGTCATCAAATAAGTTTTCTTTAGGTGCTGCTTATATAAAGGGATATCCTTGTCATACAACATCTTTTTTTGCAAGTTGCTCTTTCGCAATTTTACAGAAGCGGGGAAGACTAATCCTTTATGACTGCTAACAGGCATAACCAATGTGTGTGTTGTCACCATATTTTTTTAATATAGAGACTTTGTTTAATTTCTTTACCTTCTGTCTAATCATTTACTTTTAGGCATAAATACTAGAATATCTGGATTTAAAAAAACCAGCTTTTTATAACTACTGAAATAGCATTGGACATTAGATACTTGAACATTACTTGGAAACTCTTTTGGAAGTGGGTTAGTTAACTGGTTATGGAAAGATTTTTTTTTTTTTCTCTAAAATATCTGGTGCTATCCCCAGAGGAACAAATATTAGCTTGACATGAAAACGGCAGAATTTAGTTAGATGTCAATTTGGTATGATCACTTGGTAGCAATCCTTCTTGAAAAGAATTTAACCTGATTAACAAGTAATGTACTTCTGTGAGAATGTTTAGCTTTTCAGAGTTGAATTCATGGTGAGTCACAAAGCACCCAAACCTTCATTCATTCTTATTAGAACACTATTAGAACAGAGATGTAATTGAATTTTATGTTATTTTATGGCACAAGAAACAAATCTCTAGGATCCAGAGGGAATTCATGCAGGATCGCTCTGGAAAGAACCATTTAAAGTTGGCTCTGAGAGAGTGACCTCTAAAGTTGTGTAGGAGTTTTGACTGCAGCAATAAAATCCTCTGTGTGTTGTATGAAGTATGCAAAGCACAAAGGTGCTCAACATCTGCCAAAATTAGACCTTAGTTTTATGTGTCTGCTCTTTTTAGATAGATAGATAGATAGATAGATAGATAGATAGATAGATAGATAGACAGATAGATAGATAGATAGATTTAATAGGCATTTTTATTTACAAATCAAAAGCTGGATGCACCCAGAGCAGATAAATATGAGAAGTGGTCACAACATCAAGCCTTACAGGGTTCAAGAAGCACCTGGACAATACTCTCAGGCACATGGGGTGACTCTTGGGGATGGTCCTGTGCAGAGCTTAAGGTTGGACTCGATGATCCTTGTGGGTTCCTTCCAACTCAGCATATTCTGTGATTCTGTGACTTCAAAAGCCAACTGCATTCCCAGATCACAACAAATGCCAATATGAATCTAAGTGTTCTTAGACAAAAGCAATCTCATAACATCCCCCTGTCTTGCAGGGCTATTTATATACTTTCTCTTTTTGATGCCAAATGTTCCAATACAGACTTTCATTAAAGAACAGCAAATACAAAGTATACAGCCTCATTCCCTCCCCACCAAATACTAACATAAGAGTTTGATTCTTCATATGAAATACGAGGATTTATTTTAATCATTGATCACAGCAAATGGTTCCTACTAGAAATATACACAGAAGAGGGTACTTTGAATTTTCAAGAATGTACTCCAGATCATTGGCTTTATGCAAGAGTTTTTCAAAAGGCCACCTTGCCCTTTTTCAAGGTAAGTGTAATAAATATTAATCACTAACAAAATATTACTTAAAATGTGCTCTTCCTTCTATGCTAGATTGTCTCTAGACAAAGAGTGTGTTACCCTTAACATCACCCAACAGTGCACTGTTGAAAAGAGAGAGAAAGAAAGAAGACTCACTGAGATCTTTTCTGCTCCCAGAATTTTATGCTCAGCTTTGGCAGCGAAATAAACCAGAAGCTTGGAAATCTGCTGGAGACCTAGGTGATATGGATAGACCTTGCTTTTGCTGTAGCCAGTAAAAGTACCATGCTTTCAGCACTGGAAGAACTGGGTCATTTTGACAGATTTTGACTTAGTCAAAATACACCTTTAACTCAACATATTTCAGTGGCGAAAAGGATGCATAGCTAACTAATATAATGTGAAGAAATGTGTCAGGCTTAGTCCAGCACTCTTGTTGACCCTGACCTTGGTCATGATTGTAATCTATTCTAGTTCAGGAATCGTGCAAGTCCTTGAGCTGTGTGAAGTTATTCTTTACTTCTCTCAGGTAAAATTAGCAAATGGTTCTTTCAAATTTTTCAAGGCCTTTTTTTGTCAGGTTTCCAGATCCTCAAGTGAAAAATCCATGGAATAAAATAGATGTCTGTAGCTCCAGTTAAACTTCTACTAGTTAGTTTAATGATCCATACAGTATAAATACTGTGACAGGTAATTGGGCAAATTTTTAATTCTTTTTCATGTAAGCTTTTCCTTACCTTTACTTATAAGTGTTCCACTACATTATGGAACACTTCTGAAAAGCACTTGGTGGTTCAATTACACATCTTCTAGATGAGTTGCCAAGAAAATATTGCTAATTTGCAAGTTCTGACCTTCCATAGGGGAAATCAGAGAGATACAAATTTAAAATTGCATAGATAGTTAGAAAATAAATGATTCATCAGCAGTTTAGCACATTGAAGAAGTGCTTTCTATGCTAAATATCCAAAGAAGGATCATTCAGGTCATACAGGTACTCAACCAAAGCATAGCTTTGCATTTTATCATAGCTATATGCTAAACTGAACCATTATTTGATGAGAACACAGTCTTTAATTGATATCTAACTACTAATTTAAGACAAGAAAATGCTTTCTGGTTTTCAAGCAATATAATTAAACTTGCTAGATAAATAAAGAAAGAGATAATTTACTGGGTATGTGTCTTATCTAATGATGGAATTGATACAATACCACTTGCACCACTTTTGAATTGCAAGTTATGTCATAAGAGTATAAGAATTTTACAATATCATTTCCACAGAGAGGATACCTTCCTTATTGCCAAAAAACCCACTAGCAAAGTAAGGAAAAAGTGTGTTGGACTCTGGAAGAGTATTAAATGCTTTGATCTTCTCTTCATCCTTTGTGTGATACCAACAAAGACATCTGCTTCAAGAGATGAGTCTTACTGCTGCTGCAGAGTTAGAGTATTGATTACTTTCCTGGTCTCAGGAGTAGAGAAGGCTGTTAATTAGGAATTGTCTGAGAAAACACTGATGATGCAAAGATGTGTTCCTTCACTGTCTTTCTTTCCAGCCTTTTGGTTTTTTACATCCTTTGTTTAGTCATGCAACAGTTGGGCAAACACACCTTTCCTCCTGTGAGTGGCTTTGCAGCTTAGAAGTCTAGGAAGTGTAATACAGTGGCAAAAGGACAGGGGTGTGGAAAGAGGGGGCTATGGAGTTGCTGAACCCCTCTTAGCCTCCTTGTCTTTGATTAGACACACTCAACTAAAGGCAGAGTATGTTGAAGGTGCAGACCAAAGAAATGAGCCTTCTCTTGGAACAGAAATTCATAGTGCGGAATAAATCTTTCGTTTCCAGAGGGGATAATTTTTTTTAAGATTCTGAAATTAGATCTCGCATTCTGCCACCATTATGATTTCTTCAGTATTTTGCATGAAGCTTTTATTTCTTTCATTTTCTAGAA
Organism: Myiozetetes cayanensis; assembly: GCF_022539395.1. Lineage (NCBI taxonomy): Eukaryota > Metazoa > Chordata > Aves > Passeriformes > Tyrannidae > Myiozetetes > Myiozetetes cayanensis. Next base: position 38,882,025 of record NW_026087964.1, on the reverse strand, counting down.
GCTGCAGTTGACATGTATTTTTCATGGAATATTTGGGTTTTACCTGTCTACTTTCCTCTGACATTGCTGAGACAGAATCTGAGATTTTACATAACAGAAGCTGATTATGGATTAAAAAAAAAAAAAAAAAAAAATTGAATGTCATGGGTATGCAAATTTATTAAAATTAACCAGCATAAAATAGTTCCCTATTCTAAATAATCCTGAAGCTGGTGCAGAACTATATCTGCTGCAGAAAGCAGTGCTGATAGCTGCCTTGTAAATTTTGTCCATTTGATTGGAAGTTTTGGAGATACACTGTGTGTTTCTTTTTTAAAAATTTAGCGTTGATTTTTTCATACTACAAAGTAAATTCCTGATTTTTCCCACTTTTGGCAATAGAGAAGCGTGGTTGGTTTCCATGCTTTTCATGTTTAAAAAGCAAAATCTGTGGTTATAACCACAATTCTAAGTGTGTCAGCAGCATTAAAAAGTAGACTATTTAAAATGTGAATGTAAAATATAAGGAAATCCAAGAACATGGAGTCATAGAATGGCTTGGTTTGGAAGGGGCCTTAAAGACCATGTCATTCCAACACCCCTGCCATGGACAAGGACACCTTTCAGACCATATTGCTCAGGGCTCCATCCAAAATGGCCTTGAACACTTCCAGGGATTGGTCGTCCACAGCTTCTCTGGGCAACTTGTCTCCATGCCTCTCTACCCTTACAGTAAAGAATTTCTTCCTAATATCTAATCTAAACATACTTTCTTTTGGTTTAAAGCCATTCCCCCTTGTCCTGTCACTGCCTGACCTTGCAAAAAGTCCCTCTTCAGCCTTCCTGTAGTCCTCCTTTATGTTTTGGAAGGCTGCTAGAATTTCTCCCCAGAGCCTTCACTTCTCCAGGCTGACAACAAAGAGGGATGTAGACAAAGCAGAGATATTTATTGCTTTTTTTGCCTTGATCTTCAACACCAACCATGTGTTCTGGGACCCCCAGAGCTGGGGAACCATGATTCTGAGAATGATAAACTCCAAGACAACCCTGAACTTGTAGGATTTGCTGATCCAGCTGGATCTCTATAAGTCTATGGAACCTACGGGATTAATCCCAGAGTACTCAAAGAACTGGCTGATGTCATTGTGAAACCTCTCTCAATGATTTTTCAACAGTTTTGGGAATCTGGAGAGGTCCAAGTCAACTGGAAGATTGCAAATGTTGTTGCAGTTTTGAAGAAGGACAAAAGAGATGACCCTGTTAACTACAGGATGGTCAGTCTCACTTTAGTGCCTGGTAAAATTTTGGCCAAGATTACTCTGAGTGTTCTCGAAAAATGCCTGAAAGACAACACAGACATTTGTCACAGCCAGCATGGACTCACCAAGAGGATGTTCTACTTGATAAACTAAATTTCATTTTATGACAAGGTAACCCCCCTAGAAAAATACATAATGTGATGAGTGAAGAACTGGTTGATGGGTTGAGCAAAAAGTGTTACAGTAAATGAGGTTACATCAGGCTAGTGAGAAGTCATCAGTCAGGTTCTGCAGGGCTCCATGGTGAAGGGTCTAGAAGGGGAGCCATATGAGGAGCAGCTGAGGTCACTTGATCTATTCAGCCTGGAGAAGAGGAGACTGAGAGGAGACCTCATTGCAGTCTGAAACTTCCTCATGAGGGGAAGAGGAGGGGCAGGCAGTGATCTCTTCTCCGTGGTGACCAATGACAAGATCCAAGGGAATGGCCTTGGGTCCACTGTGTCAGGAGAGGTTTAGGTTGGATATTAGGAAAAGGTTCTTTACCCAGAGGGTGGCTGGACACTGGAACAGGCTCCCCAGGGAAGTGGTCACAGACCCAAGCCTGACAGAGTTCAAGAAGCATTTGGACAACACTCTCAGGCACATGGTGTGATTCTTGTTGTGTCCTGTGTAGGGTCAGGAGTTGGACTCGATCCTTGTGTGTCCCTTCTAATACAGGAAATTCTATGATATCTTCATTATTTGCAACAGTGTTGAATCAGTCCAGCTTACCCCATAGTATGAGAACAAAAATGTGGGTTGAGAGTAAACATTGGCTCCTGTTGGGTCAGAGTTTTTCATAATGTACTTTCTAAGAGTGCTTCAAACAGCAATGAAAGGAAAACAGTGTTGTCTTAGGCTGTGATTTCTAGGACAGGTTACTAAATAAGGAAAGGGGGAAAAAGCATCAAAATTACAGGAAATTCTTCTGCAGGGCTTTTTTACTGCTTGTTGGTCTGATGAGAAATGTAAAATAAAATGTACTAGACTTTGATTTCCAAATTCTGTGGATGTCAACAAAAATTATGCAGCATTAATTGTTTCAAGAGCTTGGTTGCAGAGAATAAGTTAATTTTTGCAAACACAACAGTAAAAAGTAAGTCTCCCAAAGGAAACCTTGCAGTTCCTAGAAAATATCATGGTGTATGGGAGGTTTTTTTATGGGACTATATGATTTTGCCCTTTGCAAATTAAATTCATTTTTGATAGATAAACAGCCATCAGTCAGATTCACACAGGAGAGAAATTAGAAATTTTATTTTCCTTTCTTTGATGCAAGGGCTGACTCAAGGCTGCTCTGATCCCATTCCAGTTACTTCATCCAATTACAAGCTTTGGTAAGGCTGGTCTGAAACTAAGGACAGCTACAATTCAGTGATACAGTCACATCAGAGGGCCTCCACAAGCCAGAACTGGAAGACCAAAGCATAGCACTGAGTGTGCTGACTACCAGCTTTCCTAGTAGTCTTCTAAGCTGAGGGAAAATTAACAAACAGAATAAACAATCTTCTGTTTTCCACCTGCCAGTATATAGATAAAGAATTAATTTTGGCAGAATAAAAAATGATTTGTGATCTGAAATATGTGGTGTGAAGAAATGATTTTCAGTCTACAGACCTCTTCAAAGCCATCTGTGAAAGGTAGCTGCTTGATAGTAGGCTTAAATTTGCAGTAAATTATTTACACCTTCACTGATGTAACTCCACAAATCAGAAACTCTTGAACACTTCCATGGAGAGATTCTGTGATGCAAGGAAGTGGAAATCTACAGGAAATGTAGATATCGCTTTGCAACACATTGCTGATGCTGGCATGCAGTTTGGGCACAGATACATAAACAAATGCACTATTTTGAACAACTGTGGAAGAACAGTTTGAAAAAAAAAGTAGTCTAAAAGTTTGAGAATATTGTGAATATTCATCTCTTGAGAAATAAGACAAAAAAAGGAATAAAGCAATGTGCAGTAATTTTGTCTTTAGGTTATTTTTTATTTATTCCCTTCCGTCTAAACAGAAGCAAACAATTTATTCTCTAGAGCTCTGAAAGGTTAATCACTTGCAGTAAAACAAGGATGTGAAGAACATCTAAGTAAAAAGAGCTAAAAATGCCAAATGCCTGGGGATAAAGCAAATATTTCTGCCTTTTTCAAATCATTGGCTATTGTGTTTTTCTGAAGACAAGTAAGTATATTAGTTTAAATAATACATTACCTTTTGCATAAGGTGAATTGTCACTGGAGGCAAAGAAAAACATCAGTTTGGAAGGGGTGAAAGACTATGACCAGTATTCAAATTTTAGTGGACCACTACAGTACAACAGGCAGGGAGCTTCTCTGCTGTCGGAAAGCACACTCCCATGCATACCCAACAACAGGCAAGCACCAGCTAAATCTTTTCAGAGAGACAAAGTTCTGTATGAGAAGACACTTAAAAAGTTAATGGTAGTGTGTATTTGAAGATTATTGTACCACCCCATTCAAATCATCTCACTGAGCTAGGAAAAATAATTGGATCATTACACAGAGAAATCTGTTTTCAAAAATTTTCATCTGAACATTGCAAGTGTATCAGCTAGAGACATTCAAGATGTAATATTTTACCTGTGATTCAGGGATAAGAGGCAAATGAAGATTTTTATTTTTTAAAGGTTTATAACAAAATTTCTGAGACATCGTCTCTAATTAATCTTTTCAGTAGATTAATAGAGTTGCTTAAGCTTGTCCTAGAGGCAGAGAATTAGTAAATATTTCACACATTTTGGATACAGGGGCCAAGAATGGAACAGTATTTTAAAGCTGGGTTTGTTTTGTGCTACTCTCAGTCTTCATAACTCCCATGCCCCAAAAGCATACAAATTTGGAGAAACTGGTTTGCAAAAGCGCAAATTTGACCTCTGCATTCTCCTGCTAACTTTTATCACTTTCTAATCTACAATTAAGTGATTGGAAGAGACTACCTTAGTGGTAAATACAATTTTAATGAAAGATCTTCTAAATCATGTTCTGATTATACAGTTTAATCTGTTTTGTAAGGCATATTCCTGCTACAGATTGTAGTCTGTTTTCATTCACTTGATTCTTGGAGACAGGTTTATGTTCCTGCAATCCCAAGGCAAGCAGAAAGAGAATGGGGTTTTGGCTGCAGGCATCTGTGTGGTTGACAATGAAACTATCTAAAGAGAAAGAGCTTTTTCACATACTACACTTTGTGATTGAAACCAGATTTATTGTTTGAATGGCCTGACCTTTTTCACAGCTGGGCACAATTTGGTTAATTTTGTGAAGGATTGTATCTCCCAGGGGAGCATGTTCAGTGGATACAGTAAATGATCTGTCCTACATTTTAGATGTATCAGAGCCACATTTAATTAAAATGCATACATTCTGTATAATGTAACAACAGAACTGAGGCAAATCCTGGCTCCCAAGGAAATTATCTACTCTAACCAAAAGTTATTTTCCCTCTATACTGTATAACTGTTTCTTTTATTAAACTTACTTAAACCATTATAAGCTTTGATGTTCTGATGCTTTTTGGCTGGTGTTTTCATCAGAAGTTATTCATCCTCCTAAGGCATATGTTCTGCTTTCAAAGCAGATATGGACACTGTTCAGTAATTTATTCCTGTTTAAAATTGAGTGCATTTAAAATGTATCAAATTGACAGACCTGGAGATGATAGTCTTCTTTACTTTATCCTCATGGCAGAAAGCGCACAAACTGTAATAATGTCAGTTTTTCTTTGTTAATCTAAATAGCAACTGTAAGCAAGACGATGGTTTGTTCATTATATCCTTATATATATATATATATATAAATCCTTCTTGTATCCTCCTTATCTAGAATCTTGAATGGTGTCTTCTCCTCTTACCATCAGTTTTAATGACATATTGCTCTGAATATCCTTATACCTATTCTGGCTGTGAAAGTTTATCAGATAACTTAGTTTTTGTACAGGTGAGAAACTAATCATGGAGGATGATTCCTTTCATTCTCATTCAGGCAAGCACAACGGATTCTTAGAAACTGACTTCAAACAACTTGGTAAAGAAATTTTAGGCAATAAGGTCCTTCTACAATAAGGACCAACCAAGAGATTTTGGAAGCAATATGAATACAGTCTCTCGGATTACTTCAGTGAAAAGTTCCAGCTTAGATCTCATTCAATTCCCCTTGAATTTTAAAACCGTATTATGAAGATTGTCCAAATATTCTTCATTTTAAATCAACAAATGTTACTTCTTGCTTTGGAGATATGCATAATTTCTAGATTTTCTAGATTTTCTAGATTTTTTGTTGTTGTGAGGATGGTGTCACAAATCTCCACATATAAATACTAGGAAATTATTCATTTCTTCAGGCCAAAGGACACCTTTTTTGTGCAAGAACTCAAATGCGCTGCAGAGTTTTATGACTAGTGAAATAAATTTTATCATGCTGGTCAAAGACCAAGCTGCATGTTTGAATGAATGTAATAAACTGATCATATGATTAGACACCACATGTTCCTTTTCTAAGTCCAAACCAGCTAATGCTTCATTTTCCCTTTTAGAGTTCCAGATAAGTAATAGATAAAATGGCATACCGACATTTTTTAGAGCATCAACTATTTTTTCGATATGATGTGTGGGATACACTTCAGGACAGACCTAATGTCTCTTTCAAGCTCTGTTAGTAATAAAGCAGCTTTGTAGGTTTGGATTGGTGTTTTCCACTGCCCTCCTGTCACATGTAACAATGTTCCTATTATTCACATCCAGACAGGTAACAAGTACATCTTGACTATAATTAGTTTTCTCACCTCTGCCATTTCTAACACAAAGAGGATTCCACACCTTTTTCCCATCATGGTTAGAAACTTTCTCTTTGTATCTGTCCCAGGGTTGCATGTGACCACGCTATGCTCAATTATTCTTAAATCAGTACTGGTTTATAGCTCTTTCCCTTCCTTAGTGTTTGATCCAGTAGATGTATCTAGAGGGGTTATATTTATTCCCTTTGGCCTTCATTTTTTCTATGCTAAATTATGCTGGTTTCTCTTCTGTCCTATTATATGGGCAGACTGTGCATCCTTTCTGTTAGCAATCCTAATAGGCCTTCCTTGTTTACTGACACTGTTTTAAGAACTATTGCCTGGGAGGACAGAGTTAACATTTTAATTTTGTGTTCACAATTTTGTGTTTAATTAAATGAATTTTTGGTGGGATGTGTGAACTGAGAAGTGGACTGCAAAGGTTTATCAGTCTTAAACCAAACTCATTAATCTGAACAAGGTGTCAGACCTGAGAGAAGTTTTGGAGGACACAGAGCAGCTCTCTAGAAGTTGAGTAAGAGGAAAAGAGGTAATGATTCAGGTACACTGCTTTTCTAAGACTGTAATTCAACAAGTGTGATAGAGCTTCTCCTAAACTGTGATCGTGGAAAGAAGCTGCCCTGAAGGAAAGGGATGGGGGAATCTGTCTGAGCGTTAAGTTGACCTGAAGCAGAGATAGAAAATTGAACAAAGGTCACTTTCTGGTTTGAGGTTTTTCGGAGCTGAACTATGACCCCCGAAAAGATGAATCTCTGATAGTGTCTGAAATGAAGGAGTGACTCTATAAAGATTATTGTGGCACAGGAGACATATGCAAAATAGCCATGCAAAATAGCCTTCTAATACTTCAAAAAATTTAAGTACATTCAAAATAACATATCTTGGGAGATGCCTGGTGAAGAAGAGAACTAAAACTGAATGTAAATAGTTATTTGGTTATCTTTTTTAAGAAGCCAAAATATACTGCAAGTATTTTTCCTGAAGAATAATCCTGAAAAGAATGTCACATAGAATTTGTACTAGAAGCAGCTAGTTTTCTTAATTTTCAGAGCTGCTGCTTGTAAATTGATTTTGGCTGCTTCAAATATGATCTAGAGTTCCAACAGACACCAAACGCTGTTTTACATACTTGTGTTTTTATTCAGGATAGCCTAATAGGAGACAGCATTCATGTAATTCTCAAAATAAAAAGAAGAAACTGGGTGTAGAGTGTCTGGTTATACTGATATAAATTCATAATTAACAACTCTCAACTTACAGAAATTATACTGAGCTTTCTTGGTCTTTTTTAAGGCAAACTGACATGGCTGGACCTTCATCTTAACTTAGCTCTTCTAAGTTACTCTGTGGAAGTTTTGTTTTCCGGAGCAAAAAAGAATGGTGACCTATAAAGAATTTGTGGAGGCAAACTTTTAGTCCTCACAAGAGATAATAAATGGATAGAAATTGGGTCAAATAGCAGGAGATAAGCTTATCAGTGGCTAATCCTTTCCTTCTTTCTTCCCTCCAGCCACTTCCCCCTCCCCTGGCAGAAGGTCTTCAGATTCAGAATTTCCTGGCACCACAACCGAAGGTGCAACTTGGAGTTCTGCAAATGCATTTTAGAAAGTTTGATATGGAATTAGTAACTCATACTCTGAGAGTTTAATAGTGTTTTACATTAGTGCTGATGTCTCTGTATGCCAGAAAAGAAGCAGACTGAATGAAAGCATAGCTCAGAAGTCGTGTTGACTGAATTCTGGCAGCTGCTGGGCCTGCCCATGAGTCATACAGGCAACTGTGTAATGCCACCTCCTGCCTTCTAACAGCAGTGGATGCAGTGTGTTTGAGCATCTCTGTGCCTGAGAATCTCATTTCCCACAGCTACAATTGGTGTAGAAGTAAAAAAAAAAAACAAAAAAAAAACCACACCAAACACCAAACCAAACCAAAAGACCCACACCAACACAAAAAACAAAACCAAAAATTTTTGTTTTTTTAAAAAAAAGCCCTAAAATCTATTACAGTCTGTTCATATTGAATATCTCTGTGGACTAGGCATCAGACATTATTTCCTGATACTTACCCACACTGCTGTTTGGGATCTGAGAACACTAACAGACCTAACATTTTGACCTTTTTCTGCTTTTTATTTCTGAAAAGCTAAAAACAAATGCTTGTTCTCTCATCTAAATGCTTATTTTCCAAGAATGTGTCTCCTTTTTTCCAAAGAAAATAAACTGTCTTCTTACTCTATAAAACTGTCATCATTCTGACTCTTTTTCTTCTGGACTCTCTATTTGCCTTTTCCTTAAGAATGTTCCAAACACACTCAGTTTTGGCCCAGTGAGATCCCATCAGTATCAACTAGAATAAAAGAATAACCCCTTTCTCATATGCTTATTAATATACCCCAGAGTGTCACGTTGAGATTTGCTTTTTTTATAACAATCTATATGCTTTGAAGTTTTTGGTCCATTATAACATCAGAATTATTTTCTGCCCTGTGTCTCCTAGTCAGTTGTCTCCATGACTGACATCTGTGCTTCCATCTCTTTCTGATATGTATCTTTCAGTTTCTGTTGGCTTCCACCTTTTAGTTCTGGAGTATCCATCCAAGATATCAATACCATGCTGATCATCTTTGAAGCTACCACAAAAACCTGCTCATTTGCTCTCTAAATGTGTGTCCTTTTCATTATTTAAATTACTAAATAATGGTACACATGTGAACCACTCTTGCTCCCACGGAACATCTAAACACAAATCACACTTATTTTCCTTTAAGATGAGACATGAACAGTAACTTTGTGTAAATCTTCCTACTTGCTTATACAATTTTTCATGACATTGTTATAAAGTCCTTCCAGATACAGAGTATAGCTGCAGCTGCATTGATCATGATGGGTTTGAGATGGATCCTTTCACTTGGCCACCTTCCTTGCCAGGAAGCGAGGAGATACAAGATTTCGTTAAAACATAAAAAATACAGAAATAGAAAGAAATTTTGATTGCAGTTAACCAGAGGCCCAGCGGGGGGAGGGAGAGGGGGAGGGGGAGGAAGGTGTATGGTTTGTGTATATTAAATTGAGCTTTGTCTTAGAAGCTGGGGGGTGGTGGTGTTGAGAGTTTTGGGTTTGGGGTTTTGTTAAGTTAGGCTACATATACTTCAAGTAATGAAGAAGTCATGAAAGAAAATCAGATTGTTGTGGATAACTTACTCTTTATGCAAACATGGTAATAGTTCAATATTAAATATCTCCTGTTTTTTCTAGATTTCCAAATAAAGTCTGTGAATACTGATAGTATATAAGGACATGCTTGCAGCAGAAAGTTTGCAACAAGCAATGCTTCTTGTTCTCTGTGCAGGAATCACTTTTCAAAGAATTTCTCTTAGTTCATTTATTTTCTTGTTAGAGATATAAAAAGCAATTCTTCAATTCTTTACTGAAACCTGTTATCTGAACAGATTCCTACTACTCTGGAGATATTAGTAATTTAAGAGACCTTACTGAGTTTATATTGAAGTCCATCACCCATGTATCAAAGGCTGTTTTGTCCCTTAATAGCTGTCATAAACTGTATTCACTGCAGTGGAGAATGGGGTTAAGGTGACCATCTGTAAGTCTTTTATTTACATAAAATTCTTATTATTTTTCTATAGGAGATTGTACTAAATCAGCTACAATTTTTGAGATTTTAGCTGAAGGAAATATGTTGTAGTTTTTATTCCGTCTTTCTGGCATGATTGTGACTGAAATCAAAAGTTCAAAATTACATTTGACCAAAGTGGAACATGTTTAATTTCACTGAGTCACAAAACTACAGTGACTCAATTAATTCCAAATACTCATTCTCAGCTGCTCAAAATACTTCAAACAAAAACTCAAGTAATTTTTTGCTTAATTCAAGTTTTTTAAAGACAAAAAAAAATAGCTCAAGTACTTTAAACTTCACCTTGATTTCTGCTTTAAGTGAAAGGTTAATGATATTTCCATCTTTCTGGAAAGTGTATTCCTCCCTCAACTGAACTAACAAGCAACAGTTCTTAGTTCAATTTGTTTCTAATCATCAGTCATCTAGGAGGTTTTTTTCCCTCAAACTCCTTAATTGTAAGATTCACGCTCACTATGTTGAATCTGATAATGAAGGAAGTCCAGGCAATTTAATGTTATCTTTATAAATTTTGTGTGGTTGGGGATTTAATAACCAAAATAACCCCATCAGAATTCTTGCATCTGATGTCCCAGCTTGAAAACTTTCCATTTTTTATGGACTAGTTGGGCTGCGTGTTTTCTTGTACTTTGTCAAACATCTTCTCAGAGCAACACCACAACAATTTCAAGAATCTTAAACTATGAAAGTGCTGTCATCTGTTTTGTATCCAAATCATTTTATGGGGTTTTAGCACAGAGGACAGTTTCCTGGGAAAATGAATATGCAGTTTTAGCCTGCTTTACCCTCTGAATGTTAAGGTCTAGTTTGAATTACATTATTGTTAATGGTAATGGTTTTCTACTATCTTTGACAGAAATTTGATCTTGTTGCCCCACACCTACTCTTTAGTAGGTGTGGCAAAATGTCCCACTTCTGTAAATGATGTTCAGAATTTTAATGCACTTCAATGTATTGCATAGTTCACTTGTTTAAGACTGAGAATATAGTTCTTGAATCCGCGGCCTATCCTGTTTCATGAAATAAAACAAGGAATTTCATTCCACTGCAAAGTAAGTAGGTCTTTTATTGGGATTAATTAATTAATTAATTAGCAACAGAGTTTCTACAGAATATTACACACTGTTAAATGATACAGTGTTGATACTACGATTATCAGCAAGCTTTCTCCAAAAACAACACGCTGCATAATTCCCTTTGTATAACTCTGTCTCATCCTTGAAATGGAGGAAATATGATGCTATTTTTGTTTATTTCGGCAGTTATTTGAGGATCTGAAAGAGTTCACTGAAAAAAAGAATCTCAATAAGGATTTGCTATTCCTAGCAAATCACACTCTGCCCAGCTTGTTTTGACATGCCACTGGGTAAACAACCAAAGCAGTATGTTGTATGAAGATAAAAATTGCAATTGCTCACCAAAAGGTGTGGTTCAAGAAGACAGCTTGATCCCTAGTTGCACAGGATGGCAGTGTCTTTACAGTAAAACTAATAAAAATAAAAATAGCTAATAGCTAGAGAGTATATTGATGGGTCTGTCACAAAATCAGAGTCAGGCAGGCACGTGTCAATGTCAAAAGTGATTGGGCAATTTCTACAGCAACAAGGATGCTCACAACCTCCCACAGAGTAAAACCATCCTGCTCACCAGGCACAGTGCCAAGTAACTCCCTGCTTAGTTACAGACTTGCTAACTGGCATTAACCTCTTCACATGCAAAGATTATTCTGTGTGTTTTAGCCATTTGCCTCAAGTGTCTTTTCTGTTTTAAATGTGACATCCCCAAATTAATACCCAAAGACTCATACCAGTCCTAGGTAAAGGTGAGGATCTACTGGAGATCTCTCTTAGGTTTCTCTGGAAGCCTCATAATATTTCAGGTTGTTGCTGCAGATCATCCAGTTGCTGTCAAATTAAAAGTAATGGAAGAGATACTGTAGAACAACTAGTTTTGGAGAAGATTTTGTTCAAATTTATCTTTTTAACTTCTTTTAATAACATATACAACAGTCTTGGATTTAATGTGTTTGTTTTCTTTTCCTCTCCCTTCTAATTATTCCTTTGGCCAATGATTATCTAGGCTTCTCTTCTCTCAGTAGGAATAATCTAAATTGCTTTCTCCAGACTTGGTTTTCCACTTCCATGCAACTGGAAATGATACAAAGCAATTTTGTATCTTATGGGAAATGCATTCTGCATTTCAAATGCCATGTTCCCTCCCTAGGAAAATATTGTGCTGCTGCACACTGCCTGGAAATGCCCACTACACTCATCTCATCAGTATCTGTTTTCTCTTGTCATACAATTAAGGTCTTAAAGAATTTTTTACATAGACCTCAGATTAATTTGAAGATTATAATTTGAATAAAATTGTGCTGATTTTACTTTTTATTATTATTTTTTGCTTGCTAGACAAGTGCTTCCACGTTGTGAGGAAAGAGTTCCCAAGCACTTTCTCGATGGTGAGGGGGAAAATCTGCATCTTAAATATCATGTTTTCTGCACAGAATTATCTCAAGAAAAATACACTCAAAATTCCTTGTTTTTATGAGGTTTTACAAGTTGCTCTGTTCTTTAGAAGAGGCCAGCCTGTTTCTCTGAGTGTTGTTTCCTTGCTCTGTGGGTTGGCACAAGGGAAATAAAGCTGTCATCCTGCTTCATTCTTATTTTCTTTGTGACAGATATTCATTTGTCTTTTAAACGGGTACCACAAGAATACGTTCAATCTTTTACGGTCCATAAAAGGTTTTCTGTCTCTGCCATTCTGCCACTGAAATTTTCAACTAAGGGTCATAAACTCGACTTTTGTTGACTGTCCTGATTTTTACTATGAATCTTGGAAGCATTGAGAGAAAGGTGTGAAAAGTAAAGTGACAATGATTTTAGAATACAAAAACTGGAAATGGAATATAAAAAAAAATAAAGCTACATTTTAAAGTCAGTTTGCTATTAAATTTAAAAAAAAGTAATAACACAGCTAAAAATCCAAGCTGAGCTCCCTCACAGTGACTTTTCCTTCACTTAGACATGTATCCTGAGCATAGATTTCCTTCTATTCCTGCACATTATTGCTTCACAAAACTGTGGTTTTGTAGCCCTCCTCCTGTACATCCTAAGCTTTGCTGCAGACAGTATCATGAATACAACATTTTCCACTGCTACAATGTTATGATCACTCAGGGTTCAGAAATCATTTATTCAGAACAAGTCAAGTGAAGTAAATAAATTCATTGTTAGGCTTTGAGGATAATTTAATAATTTTATTTATTTATTAAAATTACATTATTGTCTCTTAAACTAATCATTCTTTACTCATGAGAAAAAAACTAAAGAAATGCAAAATATCTGTATACATTACCCATATAATTTCCCTTATCAATTCTGATCATTTCAGACAGGAGTCTTCTCTCCCATCCATGAGCCCACAGAGACTCCCATCTCTTTCTGCAGCTGTGTCTCAGTCCCTTGCCTGGTTTTACAGACTTCTGTTATGAAATTTATGCCTCACTCTTTCATTCCCTCCCTAAGCACTGGAGACTACCATCCTTCCAACTATCTCAGAACTTGAGAGCCTTGAAATAAGAAGTCTTGAAATCCTGACTTGGCAGGTGTCCCCTTTGTCCTGTTTTCAAGGAAATACCACCATTTTCTAAAGTTAGAGTAGGCTGAACAGGTGTCCCTAATCCTCTTGTTCACATATATCCTTTTGACAAATGCCAACTTTTCAGTGACCTTTCTCTTTCCCTGGCCTGAAAGAGATGTGACAACCAAGGGTTTGCTCTATTGCTTTAATAAATAATGTATTCAATAATCTAACAGTATGATATCCTCAATCAGAATCAATGAACTGCACACAGGTGTTCTTTTTAACTGAGAACCCCTGTATGTTAACTTTTCAGTCATTTTTTTAAATAGTATTCTGTTATCACAAGGAAAAGAAAAAAAAGTGTAATTTAATTTTATTCCATGTTTAACCCGATTTTACAGTGAATTATCTTAGAAGAGACAATCAGCAGTTCTAAGTCCCTGCAAAAGAAAATGAGAGAAGATATTAAAATCATGTCTACAGTCTTTAATGGCTAGATATAAATGTGCTAATCATTCTAGTTCCAAATCCATCAAAGTAAAGACACATCAGGTAGTAGAGGTTCATAAGACCTAGATAAAAATCCCTTTCAAATATTCTTTTAGTCTATGTATATTAATTTTCATACTTAAATAGGCTTAAATATGCACAAGGAAAACAGATTCAGCTCTGGGGTACTATCATGAAATATTGTGGCACATCTATTTAGAGAAAGTAATCCCAATATTATCTATCTATCTACCTATCTATCTAAAGTCGGTATCTGAATAATTTAAACACAACACTCTTAGTGTATGGTTTAGTGGGTGTGGAGGGATTTGCTTTGTTCCTCTTTACATCTTGAGGTACTTTTAAAACTTCAAAGAGAGAAAATAGAGTATCCTTTATTTCCATATATTCATCCAGGAAAACATGTTTGGAAAATCTTTGTTAGAATTTTACGCATTAGATTATTTATGGTCATGGTTATATCTGAATATTCAGGTTACACATTAAAAATATATAAGAGAGATCCCTCTGCCACACTCACCTTGACTTTTCAAATTCACTTTACTCTGGGACTTCACAAAGATGCTAACTGACTTGATTTGATCAGAATTCCTTGTAAGACTACTAGGACAGGCAGTGCCCTGGTAATCCTACAAATGCATCTGCATTGCAGTAACATGAAGAATCATTCTTTGCAACTAAGTGCTACTTTAAAAAAATGAGGTCATATACACCTGAGATACATGTTGTAGAAAACCTGAGAATAAAAAATTCATCCATGTATCAGAAGCACCTTTGAATAACTTTGATGTAATAAGAGACTAATAGCTTATTTTTGCTGTTGCCAAGACTCTGCCGTATTCAATGCCTTTTCATTTTGTGGTCAGAGGCCAAATGGTCTGTCCTCTCTTCCAGTCAGAATAGTATTTTTCTAGTCTGAATAGAAAAGCTCCCAAACAGTTCACATCTATAGAATTATTAGCACATGCCTATTTCAACAGGAGTCTGTAACAACACAGCTAATCTGGACAATGAGTCATATGGCAGCCTCCCCTTCACTTTTAGGTTTTGGTGTTATTTCATGAGAAGACTCTTGGGGAAATTGTTTTAATTCATAAATAGGGAATGCCAGAAGCAAATTAAATTCAGTCAGCCTCTGTTCACAATCCCAAAATCTCATGAAGGTCAGCAGGAGTATCATAGAATCTTGGCTTGGAAAGGACAGCAAGGATCATTTAGTTCCAACCCTTTCCACTGAGACAATGAAGGAAAAAAAGAATCATGCTCTGTAGTTAAAGACCAGCTTGAGAAAAATCATTACTAGTTTTTCATATTATTTTTAGACACTGTACTACCGTATTTCTTCTGACAATACAAGAAAGCAGCCTGCAGTACTTAATGTTTGAATGTGGTTATTATCAACTGGCTACTTCTCCTGCATTCCTTTTTACAATGTTATTTGCATATGCATACCGTTTCCCTCTATTAACTACTCCATTATGTATTGTCATGCTATATAAGCAATCCAAAGGGGTCACTGTTACTTGGTAACAACCTAAAAATCAACTGCCCAAGACTCCAAGTTCCCTCAAGCCTGATGTCTTGTATAGAGTGGTGGTTTTCCACTAATTTTCCTTTGAAATACTGCTATAATAGTACCGATCAAAAGAAAACCTAGAAGAAAAGCCCTTGGGAAAAAAAAAAAAAATAACAGAGTTCTGAATCTTATGGGAGTAACACTCTACTGTGACTTTTTTCCTACAAAGCCTTGGTACAAAATATGTTAGCGCTGGTATTAAAAAAAAAAAAAAATAGTGATGCTATGTAAGGCTGGAGGAAGTTCACAGCAAGGAGACAAATGGATTAAAACGTAAGGGAGTAGAATAAAGAAAAGAGAGGAGACAGGAATGAAAAACAGGTTTCAATGGTAAAAATGTACCGCTGCTATAAATACTCTGAGAGTCATAAGAGAGGTAAGAACAGTCTGTGATCTGGTGTTTGGGAGTGAGACAGAGCTGAATAGAGGGAAAATAATCACTCATGAAAAACAAATACTTTATTCAAAGCACAGAACTAAACTAAATAGTCTAATTAAACATTGTTTACTATATACCTTGTGCATGAAAGGCAAGCACAAGGCTTCCTTATCTATAAACCATTTTGTTAACCTCTTACTAACTTTTGACTGTTGGCTTCTTAGTGGTATTAAAGAGGGAATAGGAGACAAGTCTTATCTACTGTGTCAGTGCCAATGCTCTGTTTAAAGCTTAGCTGCTGACATTACAAATTGCAAGCAAGCCAAATGGCAGCTGTGCCTGCTTTTTGCTTTCTCCCTCACTTCTTCCCATCCTTTTTAAGGTTAGCAATTGCACAGCAAATAGACACAGCAGAAGGATTTATTTACAGAGGCCACACTTTCATACCACCTCATTAGTTTTCATTCCTTCTGAGAATATTCTGTAGGTGTTGCAGAAGGTCAATAACTTCTGAGAATAGTTCAATAATATTCTGGACCCTCTGCTAAGTGTCCTGTACCCTTAGACATCCAATAAGCAGCAAGACAGTTTGTTAGAGTGCTTTTTATTTCACCTTGGGAACTAGTATGTATTTTAGAGTGAAAATTGGTTTTTACATGCATAAATCCTACATTTAACATTCCACTTTGAGGGGGTCGGGGGGTGTTGAAAAGTATAGATTCTAAATCCATTTATTCTTACTGTGCTGGTGTTACACTATAGTTCAAAACATGGTGTTAAAATGCAGCTGCTTAGCTATGCACTTTTAATGCTAAGCTTTCCCATATTTCAATAGGGTCAAGAGAAAAGGAAGAGAAAATTAAATAGTTATCTTCAAAGCCCACCTTGCATAGAGCCAATATGTGACCTGAAATCTGCTTTGGGGGAGTTGATGAATAAAAATTACTAGAGTTGCTTAGCATGTGTTTCTCACAGTAAAATTTATTAAATTATGTAATGAAATATATGCAAATAAAGAATATAATACTAGCTTTGGGTAGACAAATGGTGCAATAAGTGCATTTTCATAACACTGTTTTATGACCTGAAATCATAGTGTTATGCACAGCCCTGTATATTGCAGAATATATCTAACTTGAAGCATGCAAACAGTTCTATATCTTGAAGAACTCAGGACATAAGGAAACAGATAAACATAAGAATATGCATTGTGTAAAAATATTTGCATATAAATGTTTGTTGCACCTCTTCATCTTTGTTAGCAGAGACATGTTGTTAAGTGCAGTCAGGCTAGATTCAGTGTCTGAAAGAAACTGAATACTGGGAGAGAAAATCTTTTATGTCTCAACCATAATATAGCAATCAGTGAGATTATAATTTAATTCTTCAAAATATGATTATACCTTTTCCCGGAGTCAGTTGAGTTCATTCAAATTATTCTTTCATTCCAAGAATGCCTTTAAACTGCCTGAATATTTCTGGCTGAGGTTCTTGCAATGGTGTTCACTCCTGCACCAAAATAAAGCATAAATCATAGCTATCTGCACACATCAGAAGTTTTCATCACCTACAGCAACTATCTCTATTTTATTAAAAAATGAAACAGATGTAATTGCTAAATGCAATTCAAATTATTATAAGCACATCTGGCAGAGACACTAAGATTTCTTGGTTCACATCACAGACTCATGTACATATGATACCTGACCATCACTATAGTAAGTTGCCAAAACTGAGGCTCTTTGCCATTTTAGTGCATAAGCAAACCCTCTGTTGGTTACAAAGTGAAAATTGTTTGCCTTTTCCAGTCTCAGAACCATGCAGTTTATACTGCATGGTACCACATTTAAATCACTTTTTGGTTTTTTCCTCTGGCTGTAAGAACAAAGGAGAAGCGGAAACAAGGTTGGACAGTTTAAAGATTCTTTAAGGTTTCTTGTAAATAAACAAAGGTTCTGGTCTGAAAGATAATTTCTACATGGCTGGTGTGGTAGACAGAGACATCACTGAAATCAAAGATGAGTCCTGTTTAAATAAAGATGCCAAGATGTAACACTTGTGCAGGTGACATGGAAAACAGAAAACAAATTGTTATCAAACGACAAAATACTATGAAAAGAGAAATATGCAAAAAGCTGGATAAAATAGGAAAAGATGTCTGTTTAAACTAATCTCATTAAGTATGCTTATAGCAAGCAAGAAAAGGATTTCATTGTTTTAGGGGAAGTCTGTAGTAACTAAAAGAAGTTAATATGCACTGGTTTATCCCTAGAGTCAAAAAACCGAGAAGACTTATGAGCAACATAAAGAGTCTCAAGAGTGCAAGAAACTTTTAGTAGGTAGCTAAAAATTCAGAGGAAAATGGAAAGGACAGGGTTTTTATCTTCTCTGATTTCAGTCCCTTGACTTGGTCAGAAAAATTTCAGAGACTTTAAACAGAATTTTTGGACGAGCAAGAGACAGCAGCTTTCCCAGTCCTGGCCAAACTTCATGTTAATTACAAGAAAATCTTTGGGGACTGAAAATCTATGAATGGCTTAGTGGAAAAGTTATAATGGAAAGGAAAAAAAAAATACCTATTTGAGATGATTTTTGCAAGTCTGACTACTCAAATCATTGAACCATATTTTTGTTCTCTTTGCTTTTAATGACATACTAATGCATTCTATAGCACTGTGAGATCAGTATATTTTTCATGTGCTACTTCAGTGAAGTGATTTAAGGGAGTAAAGTTGTATAAATCAATGAATCTCATCTCCTTTGCCTTTATATAACAGAAATTATAACATAAGTAGAATGTACTTTGAAATCTGGCAAAACCAAGGGATAGGGCTGACATATAGATGGGTAGTTCACAAGTTCAAACCAGAATTCTTTCTGTTCATCTGTTATGGTAACAAGCATTGATCATATACTATCTATATGCATTCTTGCCCATGCCTTAGTCAGAATATAGGAAATCGATCCTCTTTCCTTCTTTCCCTTTGAAACCATATTTAGGTATGGATTTTTAACCCATTCTAACTATCAGTGCATCATACACTACTGAGCTAAGTTAATTGCAAAATTAATCAAACACTCTACTAAGAACATACATATTTTTGTTGTACAATAACTAATTTGGGATAACAGTGACCATGCTTTCAATAGGCCTAGATGATATCTTCTGAAAGAGGTGATCATCGTTGCTATTCACCAGTGAACTGAAGGAAACTGCAGCACCTCAGCTAAATAAAATAATGAATGTGGATTTGATAGCTACCTCTGGGCCTATCACAAATATCTGTCTGTGCCATTGTGTAGGTGCGTGTGAAAAAATACTCCTCTGGAAAACATAGGCTACTTTCATTCTGATCACTTACAAAGAAACTGTGTTACATTATCAGGTTGCTTCATATAACCAGGAGCAATTATGTTCTACACTATCTAAATTTGTCTTTGAGTAACTTTCAACAGGATTCTGAAACAGAGCTTGAATTTCTATTTCCCTAAGCAGATGGTAGAAAAACAGTTGGTGTGGCCATCAAACACAAGTCCAAGGCTTTGAGGCTAGTATTTTTGTCCACTGAACACAGTGGGTATTCTGCAAAATGCATGGTACCTCATGTTCTCCCTTGGTGCAGGTCGTGGAAGGTTTTAGGGAGTAGAGCGGGAGATTGATTTTCTTAACTTCATCGGAAATAGCTGCTACTTGCCATCATGAGAGCAACTAACCGTTTTATTAAGGACCCACATCTGTACTCCCCATTCAGCCTATTGTAGCTGGGTAATGTTATGGGAACAAAGACTATGTGTCCTTGCATTACTACCTAAAGTGTTAGGTGATATCAGTAGCTGTTTATTAGAGGCAAAATTAAATACTTTTCAAAGCATCGACCATTATTTACATACCAATCATAGGAAAGTTAATCAAAATTAACATAATTACTTTAACACTATTCAGACAAAGAGTGCAATTATCAGACCCTCAGTATTGCTGATTCATGATCTTTCATTTTAATTATGTCTATTACCACAAGTAACTCTGGTTAAAGTAAATTCTGATGTCAGATGTTTTACATTAAACAGTATCTGGGAGATAGCCACTAAATCATATGAACAACACCAGCGATGACTCAAAGCAGCAATTGTCCAGAAAATACAAGGGAAACGTCATTGCAAGGAAAGTCAGGGCCACACTGAAGGAAACACTGATTAGAAAATGGTTTCCTTCAGTCCCTTCCCTGCAAAAGTTGTGGATATAATTATTCTTCTCCAATGGCTTTACTTTTTAATGCCCCTTCAAGTTTGTACTGAACTCTTAGATGGATTGGGGATTTTGTATGCTTTGCTTCATACTTCCTCTGTGGTCTGAGATCACATCACTTGCTTGTCAAGGCAAGGATATGTTGGTGCTATTTAGAATACACTTCTAACTAAGCACAAGAATACTGCCTCTATTTTAGATCTCAGTAATACTAAAAATATGTAAACAGCTCTTAGTGTAGGTATCTTCTTCCTAGACATTACCCTCACTGACCAGACTAAAGAAATGTTAAGTTTGGTTAATGACGTGGACTATTACTCAAAATTATAATAAAAAGAAGAGACAGAGTTTTTAATCCTCCTTCTAGCTTACCACAAGCATTGAAAATTTTAGGAGTGGAAAAGGAATAGGATTATCTGTGAAATTCAAGTAAAGCTAGAAAAATGTTTTCCATTCATTTGGAAGACAAATTGCAGTAAATTATAATTTCCTCAGAATATTTATTAATCAGTGTTAGTTATTTATACCAGCTATCTTGTGAAAATTATTTTGCCTACATTTTAAAAGTGATTCATATTTAACATTAGATGCTGAATCTTTTTACTGTTACCAGTTCAGTGTAGTTTTTCACAAACCATATACTCAGCAGTTTCATTGTTATAACAGCCTGAGACACATGGTGTTCTGTATTTATGAAACAACTAAATATTTTGTCATTCTCTATTAAAAACAACATGAGTACAGGAAGATTTTAAGCAGAAAAATGCTAAAATCCTGAAACAATCTTAAAGTACTTTCTTTTTTTTCCCCTCTCACTTTCCTTAAGGTGAGTCATGGGGTCCAGTTGAATCTACTACCACTAAACCCAGCAGCTGGATCACGGTAAAGGATTTGAATCAAAGTCGTTAAGACTGAGTCATACTGGGTTGATTTTTGATCAATAAGGAGACAAGAAAAGAGTGTATTAATTAGAAGATTCTGTAGAAAATACTGGTATAAGCAAAACTAAAAGAAAAAAGAAAAGAAGAATAACAGTACCATCTCTTTCCTGTGATGGTAATAAAATTAGAGAAATAATCTCAGCGAGAAGGTTGGGGCACTGTTTTCAATTAGTCTTGCACACCATGACAACATACTTGTTGTCTTTCTGTTGGATTAATGCAATAAAAAACAGTGTGTCCTGAGTTCATAAAACTGATTTCCAAAATTCCTTTACCAAGGACTCTTTTTTTTATTTTCTTAGGATAATTATTATTATGCCATATTTTGAAAGGAAATGAAACTAAAAGTACTTTAATTAACTGCTTTTTATATTGGAAGGTTATATTCTAGAAAGAAAGAAAAAGAAAATCAAAGTATTTCACATCTCTACCAGAACCAAAATATATTTACTATTTAAATCTTAGTCCATTAAATCTGGAAGAATGATGAATGGATCAATAAGCACTGATTGTCCATCTTTACCAGTGGTGATTGTCCAGCATATCAAAAGACAGACAATATAGTGACTTTTCTTAGTTGCTTTTTCTTAGTCTTAGAATGAATTGGCTGAGAAAAATGTCTGTGCAGAAGAGTGTTGTGCTGTCTTTAAAGAAGACTCCAAAACAAATCCATTTTCCAGTTCTACAGTTTTGTATTGTTGCTTATCTATGTGGTAACTGGAATTTCATGCTGCCAAATCTGATTTCCACAGCTAAGTTAAAGCGAGTCATGGCAATTTTCATCTACAGACCCCAATATATTTTCAAGCACACCCTAATACTTTTGCTATGGTGGGTCCTTGTGGGAAGCAATTGCTACCAATATGAGAGTTGCTTCTCTTTCTCCCTGCTTTTTCCTACTCTTAATTTACATAGATGGACCCAACAAGGAATTGAACAGCAAACTAGCATAAAACACCTGTACCTGCTCTGAATGGGTCCTGGCAGAGACTGTGCAGTTATTGTGTGGAAAGTACAGTGTGGAGACGTGTTGCACTGTAGGGCACACCCAAGGCAGACATCTATCCTTGGAGGTTCTGCTGCTTCTCTTCCCAGGTAGCCATTGGGTAGTTTCCCCTTTCTGTTTTCTTGTAGGTTTTCCCACACCACACTACCCCCTTCCCCCCAAAAAAAAGAAAAAAAGATAAATTTTCACCATTAGGATCTGTGTGGGTAATCAGCCATGAACCCTCCAAAAAGCCTGTGCACATAAGGTCTGTGTAAAAAATAAATAAGAACACAATGTGATCACTCTTACAAATCTATCTTAACGTTCCTCTGGACTAGTAGAACTACAACAGCATAATTAATTCACTGGCAAGTGGTATCTTGATGTTGAACAAACTCTTACACTTCAGATGTGTTCTGATGATAGCATTTTTCCTCCGTGAGTTACATTCCATCTCTGCTATTTTAACCATCATTTTTACTTGAAATGTTGCTACCATGACTAATAGCTAGAAACGCAATGAGAAAAGTGCCTAAACAACAGGAAAATATGATTGCATACAATCCCATATGTCATAGAAAGCTGCAGATTTCAGGGTAAACAAGCATGTGTTTCTCTTTACTGCTACTGAGTCTAAACAAGAATCAAATATTTGAAATACAAACAATTCTGGGGAAAAACTTAAAAATTACATGCTGCTTTTATCAAAGTGTAGAGACTTAAATGAACCATATAAACTTGAATATTACTTATATGCTGTTTTTAAATGTACCTATTGCACACTTTTTAACTGAGTACATGAAAGCACACAGATGCAATTAGAAAAAGATTCAGTGTGAAGCAGGTGAGGTTATAAACACCCAGAAGCCACTTATTCT
This sequence comes from Myiozetetes cayanensis, assembly GCF_022539395.1. Classification (NCBI taxonomy): domain Eukaryota; kingdom Metazoa; phylum Chordata; class Aves; order Passeriformes; family Tyrannidae; genus Myiozetetes; species Myiozetetes cayanensis. Next base: position 38,859,179 of record NW_026087964.1, on the reverse strand, counting down.
TAAAAACAAAATATAAACCAAAGCATTGTTATTCTTACATTCTTTTATTACTTGCTGTTAAAATAATTATGTGCACCTAAATATTTTAAAACCTAAACTTGAATAAGTTATACTGGTGAACGTATACTTAGAAAATAACTTCCACATTAACTCAGTTGATCTTTTTTGAGCAATATGCTTGATTTAAAGGTAGTTCTGGGCAAGAGTTTGTACAGTTTCCAATACAAGGAGACTGCAATACTTGCTAAACAGCAATTCTTTCTTCAGGAAAATACATCTCTATGTATTAAAGGAGGCCACAGGTAGAGAGAATAAAAAAAGAAGAAACATCATAGGAATGTCAAGATGATAGTTTTCATCAAACAGATTAACTTGAACCACATTGAAAGCAGTCCTGCAGACTTACAAATGAATATGAGTAAAAATGTAAACGTAGTTAAATTTTACTTTACATTCTTCATCAGTCTCCAGCATTTTATAACAGCTGTTTAGAGCTTCTGGGAGTACATATATAGAAGCAAACTCTAAGTACCATATCACAGCTCCCTGTAGGCGGTTGAGCTTCCCCACAGAATGAAGAAATCTAGAATAAACCTTGTAAAGTCCACTGTAAACACAGGAACATGAAGTTTCTATTGGGGACATCTAGATTAGGTATCTAAAGCTGGAATATATGAATTACCTTCTCTGTTTCATTAATTTACTTTTTTTTGAGAGAGAGAGAGAGGAGATGCTATTGATACAAGTCAGTACAAAGAAATAGTCTTCTCATTGTTTCTATACATAAATAACCAGGGCTGCTAGGAAGTCAGCTAGCCACACTTTTTTGGCTCAGCTGTATTTGTTGCTAAATCAAATTCTCTGGATAAAATCTCTAAATTGATTCGATACCTTTTCCTTGGAAAAATCCAGGTTTAGAGCCCAGTCAGGATTATGTAACTCAGTTTCACCTTTAATCCCTGCAGCGGTGATAGGAACCTTCCTAGGTATTGCTCTCAGAGTGACTACAGGGCAACTGAGCTTCCCCTGATGGCCTTAGTCAAACAAATTATGGCAGAGTCCCATATGAGCTTCATAGGCAGTCTCAGAACTGTGCCCAGGCCTTTTGCACTGCCTTCAATTGTATTTACACTCCTACTGTGAGGGGGAAGACCTGGATCTGTTTAAGGTGGCATGCATTAACTGGCTCAGTGCTACGACGGCTGATTTGGAGAGGGGGCACCTTCAGGTCTTGGGGGTTAAACCATTCTCTGGAGGTGTAATGCTCTCCCAACTGCCCCTCGAGCACGTGGCTCTCTGAGCCCTTATGAAGGACACACAGGACCACGGCTGAGGGACAACAGACGAAAGAGGAAGTTTATTTGGGGATGGGGGTTTATATGGGTTTCAGGGAGATTGAAAGGGACCAATTACAAGGTCAAGGTACCACAGAAAAACCCAATCAGGTAAAGAGTTAATAGCCAATAGAAAGAGGTGAACAAAAGCCAATGGGAAGACCTCAAGGTAACTTCCCAGGACATTCCTGCATAAGGGTCCTTCACAGAGGGGTGTCGGGAAGGAGACAGTGACTTGCAAAATACTGAAAAGCCATCTTAAGATCTGTTTAAACAACATTAAAAACTTCTGTTTCTATAACCGTTGAGCTGTTTTCTTCTTTTCCTTCACCAGTCCATCTCTGGCAGGATTTCTTCCACCCTGTATAGGGCAAATCCATTCCTACACAGTGCCCCTCTAAGAGGACCAACAAATGCAGTGACTGCAAGAGGGGCTTCATGCAGATGCCATGGAAAGTTCATGCACTCTTACGAAAACCACTGGACATCACACAACAGTAGGAATCTGAGAACCTGAAGCGTACTAGTAATGGCAAGTGTCTTCTGCATGCTTGTGGCATGCTACATCTTCCACAGCGTCCTTGTTCTCATCACAAGTGAGTCTCAGGTTGGCAAAGGAAATGGGATATGCAGCACACAATCACTGGCCATGCCACATGGGGAGATTTTGAATGATCAGCTACTATGTCACATGCCATTTTGCTGATCTTGAAATATGGTAAAGTACATTGTACTAACACACTTCAGAGCTTTTAAAGTGCCTGCTGATTGTATTTTTCGTGCCCCTACAGAGAGGGAACTGCCAATCTGCGTAGGGCATATTGTACCCAGTAAATTTTATAGGCCACGTGCAAGAGAGGCTTATATCTTTTCTGAATAAAATCTCAATTTAAATGTAACTCTCTGCTTGTTGTCTAGAAATGTGGAGTCACATTTAATTGGTTTGCATTGATCGTTTGAAACTGCTTATTAGTTTAATGCAGTGTTTTGACAAAACTGTAGCCTTCAAATAAATGGAAAGAGATGTTGCTACTTACACAGAATTTTATTCAAATTTTCAATTTGAATTACCAATATATGGATGTATGAAAAACATTTATAATCTCTGAAATTTGCTGGTTTTTTAAAACTATACACAAAAGTGTAATCTGAACAAAATTAAAATGTGGAGGCTGAGAGGAAAGCATTATTTGTTTCTTCTATATTTAGTGCTTGATCCGTCTGTATCCCCAGGAAATACCAATGATTTTCGACAAAGATAAGAGTAGTGCACCACTACTGAAATGGAAGTCTGCAATATCACTTAAAAGCAGTAAAGCATTTATAAAGGTTTTTGTCCAGCACCAAAGACAAATAAATTAGTTCCTCTATCTATATAAAGATTTTTCAAACCTGCTGACCATTATTAGGGTGATAGTCAAGTAAAAGTTTCCTTGCCAACTTACTAAATATTCTGCAAATAGCACCTGCCAAAGTGGGAAAAAAACCCAAACAAAATCAAAACAAAATAAAACAAATAAAACTCAGTGAAATATACTATTTGATTGCTTCAACTTCCTTTGGTCTCATTCTTAAGAACTTCTGACGAAGAGTTAAAACTTCACTGCTCTGACCATTGCCAATAGTTCATTTTAGAAGAAGCTGCAATACACAGGAGCTTTACCGAAATAAACAGGGTTTGTTGACTGTTTCCAGGGGAAGGAACCACTCCCTTGAAGTCACAAGCTATGCCTCAACAGGTGCTCTGTAACCCCTTCATCATGCTATCATAGCAAAACCTTTATATACTTGAGGTATATACAAGAGAAAAGAGACTTCTTGCTGCCTCAGTGGTCTGGTTAATAGGCATTGTCAAAGCTCTTATCATGGTAAATTCTGCTTCAGAGCAAACTTTCAATAGCTCTACTGTGACTTGATTAAAGTTGGTTTTTCTATTTTTACAGCAACCTTGCCTGCTGGTTCCAAATATATTACACATTCACACCTGAAGAAGCCCCTATCTTTTCTTCATCTCTTGTTCACACTTTTAATTGACAACTCTTTTGAACTATTGAGTAGCAATACCCACAAAGCTGCTATGTGGATTGTACTAAACTTTAGCTTGTTGTCCTACTAAACCTGCAGTATCACATACTGAGTCGGACTTTTGATGAAAAGGACTTCAAAATTCCACACTGAAAAACATGGCATTTTTGGAGGGAACATTATGATATTTTCACTCTTTAAAATACAGGACCAGAGTTTTTCCCTCTCCTCAGTAGTATTTACACAGCATCTGTGGATGAATGTGATTCTACATTACAGTATTTGCCATGCTACAAATGATATATGTGTACTTGACAAAAAACATTTCTGTCTTTTATAAACTGATTATAATTTCAAATAAAGTACCCGTGTCTCAGCAGGAAAGTCATCCAATTCTGATCAGTCAATAAGTAATAAAAGTATATTCTCTATTCTGAGATGTAATCTAGGGCTCCTGTGTGCAGTTGTTATTCCAAATGGAAAGTGTACTTATGTTATTTTGTGGTCATGTGGATAAATGAGAAGAATTTCACAAGTTTTAAGTCCGCAAGAAATAGCTGTAGGGAATAGGGAATATAGCACACATAATTCTACAGAAATTTCCCCCAAATGAGACCAAATTATATGTGTGTTGAGTAAAGCATAGTTTATATAGTGTTTCCTGTGGTGTTTTATTCTACTGATTAACTATCCACATTATTAGAAAGCCATGCATTATTTCTTGTTTACACTTGTCTGGCTTTCAGCTCTTAACTGCTGTTTCATATTTCATCTTTTTCTGCTATATTAAATATCCCATTAGTACCCAGCAAAAGTAACTCTGCAGGAAAGTGCTTATATACTATAATCAAGTTACCTTTTGACCTCTATTTTGAGAAAGTAGAGAAAATTACTCACTAAAGCCCTTACATTATTTTTTTTCTCAGCATATTTTCCTATTTTTAGCTTCCCCTTTCACAAATTTAAATTTAAATAAACTGTCCTGAAAGTAGGTCGAGTATTCATGCACTTGACTGTTTGCAAAGATAATCATTAAACTCTGTAATTGACTTAGCCAGATGTTCAATGCACCTTAGGGTGAAGATCAGTGGGCAAAGGCAGTAGGAAGATGTTAGACTTATTTACATGTACCCCAAAATGTTCTTTACCTTCTGGACCCTTTTTGTTGCTCTTATGTGGGCCAGTTGATCACCTTGAACTTTTGAGTGAAGACATCCAAATAAAGAACATTAAACACTCTTAAATTCAATTACACTAAAGAGCCTTCACAAGACATTCAAAGGTAAGCACAGTTCCTTTTCTTTCTTTTCATATTATGTGCCTGAGAACTTGATGTTTTGTCCCCTGCTAGTGCCACCTAATTTTTTTTCTTTGGTTATTTGATTTTGGCCATCATGCTTGATCTATACCTTTGTACTCATCTTCAGGAATCTGATTTCATTTAAATTTCCAGTACAGTCCTTTCCTGCACTAGAGAACAAGAATCACTGACTAAACCTATCTGATTTTTTCATTACTCTGCCTTTCTTCCTCCCAGAATAGTATAGTTTACACTTTTATTCTAAATACTGCATCTCTAAGGAGCTGCCAAATTTTCTCAAGGTTTTTTTTTAGATCAGTATCCCAGAAGAGTTCACCTATGAAACCTCTGATTTATGAAGTCTGCTTTGTGAAGCCTCCTTTTCAAGCCAAACCTTTCCCACAGCTGCATATTCTCCAAACATGTCAGAAGTTTCAGAGCACTTTGGGATTTGCTAAATTACATGTGGATGCTATCAAGAAGCAATAGCAATCGTGTACGTGCAATAAGCATGGAGGGAGTAATGACTGCCTAAAGATAGGAGCTCGTCAAAGGATTTTGTGATATTATTTATTTCACCTCATGAGGAAATAAATATGAGGAGAAAACTTGCCCCAAAGGAAACAGATATGCATCACTGAGCAGAGATGCAACATTTTTAAAGTGCATGCAGTAAAACACATGAACCACATGAACTGACCGAATGGGTATCTTATGCAAAAAGAAACTTAAGATTCATTTAAAGCTAAAAAAAAATTAAAAAAATTTTTGAGTCTGTCCCACATAACAACTTTTAATGATCAAGCCATGAAAAAAAATCCTTGAAAAAAACCTTGTGTCTTAAGTTCTTTTGGTAAAAATTACTTAGACTTATATCTTACTTGATGAGGAAATGTCTTAAAAAAGGATTTGACCTGCAAGACTTGTCAATTAAAGGGATTCCACAGAAATAGAAAGAGCAAATAGCTCATGTAATATCTTGAAACTTTCATTCATATAGGCAAATTTTAAAACTTGAGAATAACTGCTAAAATTCTACTGAATTTCCCTTCCCTGATGACTGCCTTGTCTACACACACAAAATTCTACCATTCTCCTAGAATTTGCAAGTTACCAGGAAGAACTTTAGAAAATGCGTTCTATGATATTCAATCTAGTCACTTAGTCATAAGAATTTTGAAGCTATAATACTTAGCTTCCATTTTCCAAGGTTAATATTGATAAAAATACTCTAATTTCCCTACCTGAGCATGTTTACCTTTAAGATGATTCTGTAAGAGGAGAGTATTTGTAAAGTTATTACTTAAGGGGATAGGGAAATATTTCCAAAATTAAAGATCAAAGGAAATTACAAGTGTGAGCCAGACAGTAACATGGGACTGACTGGTATCAGGTGTCTTAAGCAGTTGCCTTTTGAAGCTTTAAGTTTCATGAGGCTGCAGAATGAGTAAACTAGAGTCACATACCCAGCTTCAGGGTATTATTATTAGCAGCAGGAGGTATTATTATTAGCAGCAAAGACAATCCTGTCACAATTTGTAGTTTATAGAAGGGCAGTTCCAAGTGCTGCCTAAATTCCTAGAATCAGACCATGGATTAGAGTGTTAGTGCAACACTTGCAGATATCTCATAAAAGGATTACTACATCTGTGCTGGAAAACTAATTAATTAATTAATTAAAATCATTAATATTAATTCAAAGAAAATAATAATTACCTTTCCTTGTGTTTCCCTGCATCCAGAACTGTTGAATGAGGTGTTTCAGGGTCCATGGCCCTCCCTAGACTTTCTGGAGACCACTAAGAGGCTGTTCAGTGCGTTTGACTTTACCTCATCCCTTTTGGGCTGCGGACACTGCCAGGCTGCACAGCAAGCGGAGTGCCTGCTGGACAAAGTGTTTGGGCTGAAAGCAAATCCCTGACCAAGCCATGTTAATGGACCATTAATGGCATGCAAAACTGCTAAACACGAGGTGAGAAATTTCTGGCTGTGAGACATTACACTGTCAGAAGCTGTTCAAGGTCACAGAGAGACCCCCTGAACTACAGTTGGATTTCACGAGAGGGGAAGATTTTGGATCCTGGCATCCACGTGTCAAGGCCAGTCCCAGGAGTAATACCACCTTCTCAACCATGTTCAATGTAAGGAAATAAATCGTTCTTCCTGATGCAGAGGTGCTGGTCTCAATGCCTCACTGCTGCAGGGTTTGAAATACAGCAGGGTTTGACTTTTACTTTGTTATACCTTAGCCTAGTGAGTGGTTAGAGAAAGGCGTAAAACATATGTGCATTTTGTCTAGTGGTGTTTCAAGAGAAAACACTGTTTGATGTGAGGTAAAACTACTTCAAGAGAGATTTGGGGTAGCAAGCACAGCTCACTTCGGTCCTGGGACAGGATCGGCCATAAGGCACTTCATTCTCCTCAGCAGTTCATAATGACCACATCATAGAATCATAGAATAGATTGGGTTGGAAAAGACCTCCAAGATCATCAAGTCCAACCCCTGACCCAACTCCAATTACTATATCATGGCACTAAGGGCCATGTCCAATCTCTTTTTAAAAACCTCCAGGGATGGTGAATCCACCACCTCTCTGGGCAGGCCGTTACAATGCCTGATCACCCTCTCTGGAAAGAATTTCTTCCTAACATCTAACCTAAACTTCCCCTGGCAGAGCTTGAGCCCATGTCCCCTTGTCCTGTTGTTGGTTGCCTGGGACACCATCAGGAGCTTTGTCTCAGGGACTGCCCTTTTACCTGCCCTCATCTCTCCACACATTTCACACAGCTGCAAAGTACAGAAGGTTACAGTGACAAAAATGCGGGCAATGTAGTTCTTCAGTAATTGCAGGCATGTAGCATCAGCAGTGACAAAACGTGTTAGTGGAGTAGATAAATGCAGACAATGGCCTATGTGGCAGCCAGAGGTGCTGCTGTAAGCTGCACAGACCCATGTAAACTAGCCTTGCATTAGCTGGGATAAGCAGTAGTATGCCATGGCCTTGGGAAGACATTCCAAAATCTTGACTAGTTTTACACTTCAAACAAAGTGTAACTCTTTTTGGTTGTAGCAGTATTAAAATCTAGCTACCTGATTTTAAAACCCGGTAGATGTTTGCATGGATTCCTACCATGTTTTTAGATTGCACGTTACAAATACTTTTTTTTAAAAGGTGCAAATTTCCTGCCACATTCTGGAAGGACACCAGAGTATCTCTAGCTGTGCTCAGTGTGAATGGTATTTACTCTGAATGCCTTCTGCTCTAGGGTTTTGGATTATACTCTATATTATTGGAAGGCAATTATTTAAGCTAAAACTCCTTCAGCCCACAGTTAGTGATTCATCTTTTATAATAAAAATTCAAAGGGTTTATAGATTGATATAGAAACACAGGCCTAGAGGAAGCCAAACACTACTAGGCATTTAAATGATGCCTGGACAAAGCATTCATGGATCAGAAATATAATAATCATTCCTTCTTAGAATTCTCCCCATCAGTTCCTATTTATTTGTCTTAGCATTTTGAGCAATTACAAAGTCAGAAAAGGAATAATAACTTAATTTGTATTTCCTCAGAGTCTTGAAGTATTAAAGGTGGTGGGTAGAAATTTAGGTAATCAAAATACATATATTAAATTGTGTGAGATGAAATCTGCAGATGTGTACCACATCTTTTAAGCAAGCAATTAAGGCTGAAGCTAAAAGGGGGCATCAGCTTTTTGAAACCACATAGCATCTATACAAGTAAATTCATTGCTAAATTGCTGCTTCCAGGCCACTGGAGACAATAACTTACCTGCAGGTTTAGGCATCTGCAAGTTTTATTTCACTTTACTTCAACAGAATTCAGAAACTATGTATTCATCTGTCCAAGCCCTCTACAATCTTAATTTCAGAGCACATCTTTAGAACAAAATGATCAGACTCTGTGTACAACATAATGATGGCCCCTGCTGTTTCCTTCAACACAAGCACATGTCAGCACCAACCAGCACTGATTGCATTGCCACCTTTTATGTCACAGCCCAACATTTAAGGCTTTTGAGCCAGGTGCAAAAGATTTCATTCAATGCTCTAATAGCTGAGAGGAGTATATGAGAGACCAAGGGTAACAGAATGAACTGTTTCTTTTACTGAAGCTACCGTAAAAGAACAAAAAATAGTCCCAGACTCAGTCAGAAAGAGAGCACAAAATAGAGCATGCCACTGAAATTCTAACCATTCAAACTCTTGTCTGGGATTTTTGTCTTGTTATGCCTACCACAAGGAGGTTTTCTAAAATTAACATAGAAATCATCCTGAAATAAAATACAAACACAGGCTAAATGCATTCTTTAAAGTTAGGAAAGAAAGCTCTTTGTTAGAATTTTAGTTTGTATTCTTAATGGTATTAAAATATTCAAGATAATTGGAAATAAATACCATCAAGGCGAAAAAAGATTTTTATATGTTAGTCAACATATGTTCCCAAACACTTGGGAAAAACACCAAATCTTTCTCCTTGAAATGTAAAGCTATTACTCAGTCTTGCAAACCTGAAAGTTTCAGCTGTATTTCAAAATAAAATCAGAAAACAAAAAGAAAAAAACCTGGGGGTCATAGGTTCTTATGGCTTAACCATGCAAAATACATGGTTACTTTTAAAAGGTTTTCTCCATTTGCATCACTCCCAGTGTTTTAGAACTGCATGATTAATATTGAAATAAATGTCTCGTTGTGGTTCAAGCTGCTCACAGAAATATTGGGGTTGTTTTTTCAAATTAAAGGAAAGGAGGAAAAGCTCACCTGAATGAAAAAAACCTCTGCTAATATAAGCCTCTTCACCATGGGTTATCAGCGGCCCCCAAATCCAGTGTCTTTTCTAGCTCTGTCAAGCAATCTTCATTTTATGCTTCTCAAAATATGAGGCAATAGATACAGATAAATGTTACACTTATTTGCTGATTGCATCAAATGTGTTTCTGTGTAAAAGAACAATCTAAATAGCACCCCAAACAATGAACTTAAAACCCCAGTGAATTTAGATCTTGAATATTTACCAGCATTTGGAGAATGTAAAATTACTGGTCCCTTGTAATTATATAGCAATTACCTTGGGATTTCTGAATTTCACATCTTCCTTCTGCTCTTTCCATTCTGTATTCTGTAGGCTGTTGCAGAGATGCAAAATTGGAATTGTAAATTAAGGCATTACATGAAAGCCACTGGATTGGAAAACATATCTACTTCACAAAATGTGGTTAATTCTGCAGAGTTTATTTTCTTCATAGCAGCGCTTTGGCAAAATGTGAGCATGGAAATCCTACAGACAATGTCTCAAATGCATTCTTCATTTCAGTGGTTTCCACTTTTAATAGTGTCTTCTTATGTTATATGTTTGCCCTTTAAGAAGACCTCCTTCCTCATACTGTAACTCTCTTCCTCTTCCTCCTCATTTCTTATGAGTTTTGGGGATGTTCTTTCTCTTCTTTTTTTTTATGTTCACTTTAGCATGTGTTTGTCCTACATGTCTAATCGGCTGTTCTTTTTCTAAAATACCTTCTATCCTCAAAATTTTATGGACTGCATCTTTTTGGAGTACATTCTATCAAAGTATGACTTCATTGCCAATGTTCATATGTTTGGTACCATCTCATGTTCAAATATGTAAATAAATTACTAGTGAACATTCTATGAACTTCACACTGCCATTATTGCATATTCAGCTATAAATGTCTGAGAAGTCTGCCTTTTCTTCTAGAAGCTTAGGTGATTTAAAACAAAAACTGCAATTATTTAATATTATTAAAATATGACAGAAAGGGATAACTCCTAAAAAGTAACACTGAAAAAGCAGGATGTCATATACAGATCCTATGACACTTCCAAACAATTTAATAACTTACAAAAGCCAATAACATCATGTCTGGAATCATATACAGTCATAGAAATCGTGTTACACTCTTTAATCAGTCAAAAGACTGGAAATGGCTGATTAGGAAAACGTATCATTAGCAAAGCTTATATGTTTGATATTTTGAAAGAAATGTACTTTCTACATTCCAGCTGCAAATTTGAGTCAGGAACAGTAGTGAGATTTTATTTGATTTAGTCAAAATATCCAGCTGGAACAAACAGCTGGAGGAAACAGGAGAAAATGAAAAGAAAACAGGGAGGTGATGAACAAGTTTGCTTTGACTATGGCCTTTCTCCACACCTCTGGGACAGCTGGATAGGGTCACCAGAGCACCCAGCAGCAGAGAGTACCTTTCACAGAAGAAAGAAAAGTATTTCAAGGAGCTCACAGCTAGCTAGATGTTGCTGCTTTTACACCATTGTCTACAGCCAAGATAGTGTCCCATCTACAGACCAGAAAAGATGTGTAAGGGACAAATAGTCATCCATGAATCCCTCCTCTTCTGTCTGCCTTTTTTCCGTGGAAAAATGAAACTCTTTTTCTGTGTTCCCCTCCGTAGCTACAACCTGAGACCTACCAAGGGAGTTATGATCACTCTGCAGCTGTCAGCTGTCACTAGAGCCAAATTTTGTACATTTGCTTTAGCTTAAAATAGGGTTTGCAGAACTGGTTTCTGTTTTGAAACTCTTGGTGTATACACATATATACTGGGGGGAAAAAACCCTGTACTGTTCCTGTAATAAAGCCCTTCAGGAGAGAATATCTAGCTCAGGTGGTTTTTCCAACAGAAAAAGTTTCTCTCCTTTTTCCAAACACAGGTGGAAGTAATCCCAGCTCAGCTGCAGCTGTGCAGGTAAAAAGGGTCTGGAGAGGGAAGTGAGAAGTCAGGAGGCCCTACAGCACAAATGCCTACAGAGTTCTCCTGGCCCATTAGGTTGGTTGTCCTAGGCCCTTCAGGTTTTGGGAGGTAGATCCTATTAAATCTCTGCAACTGTGAAATGGGGAAGAGTAATCTTTATCAAAGGTAGCACATTTTTACAGTAGGGCTTGAGGCACAAGTATATGAGATAGATAAAGGTACTGCAGCACAGCTTAATGGTTGGAAAGAGCTGCTGTGAATGAGGTCTTTTCTTATCATTCTGTGCTTAGACATTTGTACAGTTCTCTTAAGAGGTCCTTTAGTTTGCTTTGCTCTGAACTCAAGGAACCTGGATGCAGATGTTAAATGAGGAATATATCTTCCAAAGGTAAGAGTTGTCCTGTAAAATATGAACGTCTCGTTCTCAGTTGCACTGTCTGCAAAGCATACTGACAGAGCTTTGAGAGCAGTGTAAATTAAATATAATTAATCCAATTATGTTCATTTGCACATTAATTATTCATACGGCTATAATACAAAACCTACAGTTTGATCATCAAATGGATGAGAAAGCAGGAGATTTGCTTCTCGAGTCATCACTTCTAAATATAAAATATATAATCTTCATGACTGCAGATGGCAACATGGGCCCAGTTACACTTTCAGTGCTTCATCCTGCTCATTTTGTATTTCACTATTACAGCAAAACAGCTGACAAACTAGTCAGTATTTTCAGATGAAAATTTGCTTTGCTTACTAAGGAACTCTTAGGTATAAAATCACCATTGAAATACCTATTCTTTTGGGTCTTTGTTTTGATGTATGACATAAAGCATCCTTGAAATTATTCTTAATTAAACCAAGGAAAATTGCCACAACAGGAAAGAGCACAAGTATATCTGAGATATAGACTACTCCTTACTTGAAAAAAACACTGTAACAGGTGGAGTTTGTACACACTATCTGCCCCATGTAGAGTAAAACTTAGAGATACAACTTTTCTCCTACCTATACTGCATCTCTTTGAAGCTTATCAGTTGTAACATTGAGTATTGAGTCAGAGTTTGATGTACAGAGGTAAATCACAGAACATTCTGAGTTGGAAGGGACCCACAAGGACCATTTAGTCCAACCCTTAACAATATCTATTAACCTCCAAGGGAGTAGCTGCAACCTGTGATCTTTTTCTTCAAGCTGAAAAGAAATTCTAACTTTTTTCTCCAGTGGCAGATTTACAGCTTAGTGTGTATTTATTTTTAACGTTGGCACTCACCATGGTGATGCATGCAACTATGATTTGTTTCCTTCTACGTAGCACCTGATGTGAACAACAGAAAAAGACTAAAAGGTACTAGAGCTTCACTAGCAACTTATTTGAAAGTGACTAATAATTACAGCTATTTAATGCTAAGCCCTGATCACTCAATTTGATTTCAAAAACTTTGTAATAGAAACATGAGATGACTCTCATCAATAGCATAATAGCAATTACTGGGGTTTTGTGAAACCATTCATTAATGTATTCTCTTAGATTGTGGTGTGGTGGCACAATGTTTGTTAAATGTTTGGGGGGTGGCCCCACAGATCTAACGACTAAGTTCCTATAGCTCAGATACACTTTAAACTGAATTTCAATTTTAAAATTGCTGTGAGTAGAAATACAAGCAAATACTGACCATCCTAATGAAGTCAAATATCTTCTCAAAGTTGTTTGAAACATAGATGCAATTCTTATTTCTTTGCCATGTATGGAATTAGAATATAAATCTTACTACTTTCTTGAAAAGAGAGTTCTAAAACACCAACGTGTCATAGCTTTTTACTTTTTAGTGAGAAGTAATTATTGCCTTTCTAATACACAGACAAGTTTCTTCTAATAAGAGGTAAAAATGCATTCATGTAGGGTAAGCCAAAACTATTGTTCTAAAGATAGTCTCTCCTCCTTTTTCTGCTCTGCATTCCACAGTTCAGTAATGAATGTGTTTGTAACTCTAGCTTCTTGGTTTAAATGTAATTATACTGAGAGAATGAGCTGGAAACTGCTGCTGCATTTTTATGTGTAATTATTAATGTATAAGAAATTTAGAAGAAGGAAGATCTCAGTAAATTTTCCATAAGCAGAGTGTTTGTGTACAGCAAAATGAACTTTAATAATTATCCCTGCTAAAGGTCCTTGAAAAAGAGGAAGACTGAAAAGTGACAACTCCCACTGGGGCAGAGCTGTAGAAAATATATGTATGTGAGTGATATGTACCACATTTGGGGTGTTTCCCTGTTTACTCTAAGGTAGAAAATCTTGAACTTTTGTAGTACTCAGACTGCTTTTTGAAGAAGAAACAAGTTTGATTTATTATATTATCAGGTAAAAATGATCTATTCCAAACACACGTATGGTTCCTACACGTCTCAAATTCTTGTGACTAGATTAGAAGCAGAAAGCCACAGAGGAAAGAATGTAAGAAAGAAAATAATTTCTTTAGGATGTAAGGTCTGTCTCATCCTTCACTGAAGAGGTAAAGCTCTTATTTTACTTTTCCTTGAAAGTATATTTTGCTTATTCTTCACTTTCTTTGTTCAGTTTCTTCCCCTATTTTCTCTCCTTGGAAGCACTTTTCAGCTCAGCCATAAGCCCTAGAGTATTTAGGAGTTAGCTTAACTCTTAAACAGTTGTTTGAGGCAAGTGTGATTTTACTTGATATGCTCTAAAGCTAGTTCTCACCTTGTAAAAGGTATTTCATAGGTGCCTAATATCCATTTGATCAATTTTTGCATCTACACTCCCTATTACTGTTGTTGGTACAGTAGATGTCAATGTACTTCTTGGGGCTTCCATAGACCAGAACGTTCTTTTATTCCACTTGCTATTTTGTATTCTTTTATAGTAGAAATCAAGAGACTGGCAGTTCATAATACCTATTTTATAGACAACTTTACCATAGCAACAATGTGGACTTTGACTATAATATAGATTTTTCCTATTCTCTAAATTCACTGTTCTGTGGATGTGTTCACGCATGCACGTATTTCCTTGGTCTGAGAGGCTCCTTTCCTCAGTCACCTGACACAGCTGCTGACAGGTTACCAGGGCTCCCTGACCATTGCCATCCTGGCAAGCTGTTAAATCTAGTAAAATTTAGCTTTTCATCTCAAGTTCATCTCTACTCACCAACTCATTTTCAAATATATTTTGCTGTGCTACTGAGTGCTAGCCTTCACATCATAAAAAAGATTTTAACCATGTGACAGTGTATGTGATGGTACATACCATGATCTACTGGTGACAGTAAAATCAAGGGCCGGATAGGAATGTCTTAATGTATTCAAAGAAGAAAATCTGGGAAAAAAACTTTTTCTCATAAAGAATATGTTTCTGAACACCCTGGTTTGCTCTTTCAGATTGTTTTCCTTAGCATTAGTCATAAAGAGTGATTTAATGCTTAAAAAGAGTGACACGCTGGTCTTGGAAAAAAGTTACATCATACATTTTTCTGTATTTCAGTGGGAGACTGGATTGTTACAAAGGGACTGTATTTATAAATCTCACTTCCCCTTCGCTGAAAAACCTCTAGTTTTTATCTAAACTATAGCAAATATTTGGTTTCAAACAGATTTGACTAAATAAAACTGTACTTCTCAGACATCTCACAACATTGCAACTTCAGAAAATAAAGGAGGGGAAAAAAATTGGATTACTGGTGACAGCTCTTGGGACCTGGCTGTGTTTTGTGCAGCAGCAGCAGCCACCTCTTTCCTTGGGGCAGACCCGTGTCCATGCATACAGCACAGCCTTTGCCTGCCACAGAACAGAACTCATCCTGTAAAGGCAGAGCCTAAGGAGCCAGTGTGATCCTGGAAATCTTCATGTGCATGTGTGCCAGAGAAGGGGGAGCGAGGGAGACCTAGTGCAAAGGAGAGTAGGGGCGGAAGGCAGGGAGAGAAGGGAGCTTGCTTCACACACTGCTGAAGGCTGTCAGAAGCAGACCATACGAGCAGCACTCTGGCTGGTGTGCAGTTTAAGGGACAACATTCACTGACTTTATTCACTGAATTGCTGAAGGACAGATATGACATCCAACTGCTGCTTCTATATGTTCTTGCTTATTGGTGCCAGGGGTAAGTGTACCTGATATTCTTTCTTGTTTTGAGCATTGCAAAGCAGATAGCTGATAAACTTCAACTGTGGATTTTTTTAAAGAACTGTGATATCTCAGTGTATTTTAAATTTCATGGCAATTATTTTTCAGTCTCTCAAGATTACTACCTGCATGTTGGGATCAGATATTTCTGTATTTAATGCCTTAAGAGTAACTATTAATAGTTATGAGCTGAAATTAAAAAATAAGAAACAGTTTAAACATTGCATAAATACTTGCTGTAAATATTTAATGAAGGTACATATAGAACTGCCTTATCTCGGTTGCCACAAGATCCACATTTTAGACTCACTTCAGCAGTTTGAGATGATACTGTGCAAGTGTTACTAGAATTGGTAGTTCTCAAAGGGCAGATTGTGTTCAGGTTATAGGAATTTTCAGCATGATAGGCAGTATAGCATGTAAAATGGAGACTGAATTAAATTTCAATTTTCCTTCAGATGGAAATCACTTCAGAGTGGTGGGAGTTACACCAGCCATTCTGTTTACTTTAGTAATGTTTTTCTCATTTAGAATATCCTCTTTGTAAGTGCTGCTTTTGACTTGATAAAGCTGTCCCTGTGAAGCTGTTGATATGGATCTGTATGTTGAATGCTCCGAATGGTTATCATTTTCTGTAGCTGTAATTATTGTAAGTTGCTTTCTGTTGCATTATGTCAATATTAAGATAGTGGTTTTTTAATTGAAGATGAAAATATCTACTTTTTCAATATCAACTCTTTTGTTAAACTAATAGAAGCACAGGGTTTAATTCTGCCACCTTCTGTATTGAACAACAGCTTATTCTCTCTCCTGCTTTTAAATTAAAGCTTTTGGGGTTCGTGTGTGTATACAGTGCTGCTTAAGATTTGTAAGGCATATTGCCCCCTACTAGGAGTTTGAGAAATAGAGCTCCACATACAGTTATTTTTATAGCTGCAAAACTTAGTTAAATCATTTGAAAAACTTTAAGCAGCTCTTATATGTTTTGGAGGAAAGCATAATATATGAGATGCATGCATGAAAAAAGTAATAATAATGAATTTGGAATTAAGAAGGCCATGATAATGAGACCTTATCAAGCCTGTGAGCAAGGTCTTGATTCATATGCACCTGCATTGTCCATGGGCAATAATCCAATATAAACTAAGGTAGTACTTTAAGATGTGCAGAATAAAAGCTAAACAATTTCAACAAACTAAGTCTTTAACATCACTGTTTTCTATGCCAAAACGTTAAAATCTAGAAATATTCATACAAGATGTGGAAATCATTGTTATAATTTCTGCTGTTAAATTCATCTCTGCTATGGAATTTATGAAACCTATTGAAATATATGAAGGCATGTTGCAAAATGGGATAGCAGATGAGGACTGTGAATGACTACAGGTTTGCTAGTTATGATGGCCATTACATTTTCAGGTGTTCATTGGCTCACCATATATAATATAATAATTATAAGATTATTAAGATACTTATACATCTAGATTTGTTAAAGAGAGAAGTGGTGAACTCACAGGTTAAAGCATGTGCATGCCTGGAATCTCTGCTGCCTGTTAGCGCTCTGTTGTCACGAAAATTAGTTTCTGTTTAGTGCCACTTCTCACCTTGTTCAGTGCACAGTTCATATCTTCACTGCCTTTCAGCGTTTTAGCCAGCAGTGTGAATTGTAACCACATCTACTAGCTGGCTGATTTCATCTTCTCAATAGACATAAGTTTTGCTCAAGCCTTTATGCTAGCTAATATTAAACATTCCTTAAGTAAGCACAGCTGTCCTTAGAAATTGGATTTACTTTATGTGTACTGCTAGAAGTTCAGCTGAATTTTGTTGCGGAATTTTTTCTGTTGGTTTTTTTGAGTGGGGTTTTTGTTCATTTGTTTGTTTTATTTCTGCAACATCACAGATCCTTCTAATTCTTTAAAAGATAAAATGAGGAATATATATCGTACAAAAACTACTTTTGCCTGACCTACCCATACCCCTTCAGTGTGTCTCTTTAGTTTTCCATTCAACAGTGAAATTAGTACACAAGATACCTTTAATTGCTTTTTTTTATTTTACTCTCTTTAGCTTCTTCATTATATCTCTTTTTTATTTCTAACATGAAAACCTTTCCTTCCAAAATCCAAATAATCAAAGTAATCCAAGAAATCAAGCTTCTTATGCACTAGTAACTGCCTGACTACTTTCCCATGTGTAATGTAGTATTCCGCGTACAGGGTTTCTTTGAAATCAAAGCAGCATCTATACCATGCTCTTTGTCAGCACAACAGCCTTGATTATAACATGGAGAAAAGTAAATTTCAGAATCTGGTTGTAGAACTGGCAGCACTGAATAAGTAGCAAGGATGAACCTCTGCCCAGGTGGCTCACCTGCCTTGTGCAGGTAGCAGGTCCCTTTAGGTGTGTGGCTGGCATTACACTGCCCACTGCCACATCTCTTCTCTTAGTAAAATAATCAGCTGTAATTACTGCAGCAACTGCAGTGCATGGTTGTGCCTTTAGCATTTCTTTGATTAACTTTCTGGGGAAAAAGCTACTTTATCCTCCTGGGCTTTGGCTAAGTGACAGAATCTCAAACAATTCATTTATCAATCATTAAGCAAAACAGAAAAACATTAGTATTGAAAAGTATTCAAAGTGAGTTCCAGAAGGGATTTGGCAGGCTCCTTGTGAAAAACAATTACAACTCCTACTATTTTAACCCTTTCTGTTCTGTGCCTCTAGCTGACATTTTCCAATCCTACTTCTACTTGAACCTGCAGATCCCCTAGCCTCTTCTTTGTGTTCTCCCTCTCATATATAATTTTTGCTTTCCTTACCCTCACTTTCAAATGCCTAGGAAAACTTTCTTAAAAACATCTGAACCTTGTTAGACCTTCTGGTGCTTCATGAGGGTGACAGCTGTTTTCAAGGCCAAGATCTTTTAGACCAAATGCTTTATGTCAAATGTGGGAAAGTTCTAAACTATTTGGAAAAGTGCAAGTTTATGATTGTGCAGGAAAGTGCTTCTGTTTACATATTTTGTAACATATTTTAAGATCCTTTCCAGATTTCTAAATAGAAAAGTGAAATTACTTCAGCCTTTGCACAAGCTCAAATAACCATTGTGTAATAATAACATTTGGTTGTTTCTTTCACTTGGGCATTAATGTGGCTAGCTATATTTTTATGCGTATCACAAAAATTAGTATCTTTACAGAAAATCAGGGATGAAGACTAGATTTGCTGAGGAAAATTTACTATAATGTCAGTTAGAGGGTAGGTAAAAGTCTACACAATGTTAAACTGAACTTCTGAAAGTTAGATCCTGCAACTGCTGCTTGGGCAAGGATGTTTTTTCCTCTCCCTTAACAGCACCAAGGGCTACCTAAGTTGAAAACCTGTTTATAGCAACTCTACCAGACTTGAACCACTTGCTCTGAAATTTTATATGCAATGTGGATCTTTTGCACTGTGAACAAGAAGATAAGCAAAACTTTACCAAAATAATTTCATTTTTCCAGAATGTGAGGAATTGTTATTTTGCCTGTGTTGAGCAATTCAGGGAATCTTGTACTAAGCAATACCTTTTCTCAAACAAATAAGAACTTCTGAAGTATTCCTCTACAAAATCACAGTGCCTGAGAGACAGCCCCCGACAGGCCATCCCACTAGAACTGATGAGGCTGTTCAAGCCCAGTTGCAGTAAAGTAAAAAATAACCTCTTCTGACAGATGTTACTAGATGCTAGAGACCAGCGTGACACTCATCAGAGAAAGTGCCATCAGTCATCTCAGCAAGAGTTTTCTGTTGGTGCCAAGTGTCCTAGACTTTGAAGCCATCAAATCAGATGTTGAAATGGCTGTCTCCAGGTGGGGAGGCGCAGGAAGCTGAGAGGATCAGGAGGTCATATTGGTTGTGTCTAAAAGACAGAGAAGGTGAAAATGTATTAGGAAGGACTGAATAAGAAGAATGACAGAAGGACCAAAGGGATGGGTAGATGGGACATTGGAGCAGAGAGATGAGGGAAAGAGCTAATGCTACTTAGAAAGGGAAAATGGAAATCAGAAAGACTATTAGTCAAGGAAGACAGAGACTGAGGAAAGTGATGCGTGAGAGGGAGACAGCAGGGAACAGTGAATTAATTAAAGGAGTTCTGAGCGAGGGGAGTGAACATGTGAAGAATGAAGTCAGAGGATGGTGAGATCAGAACTAGAATCCTGTACAGACAGAAAGGGATGAGATAATGAGAAGTAGGTACTGATTAGTCAAGAGAGGATGGAAGTGAGTGAAGCAGCCAGGGCAAAGAAAAGATGAGACTGAGCAGAAAAAGCATCTGTGCTTGGTCGGGTGAGCACTGTGTTACAAAGCCAGAAGGAAGCTCAAGACTGTCCTGTGACTTACTGTCTCCTTTCAAAATGTCTCTCCCTGTGTAACACCTCTACTCAGAGGCTGGTAATTAGTGCTTTCATATCACTTTACCCTCTCTTAAAATGAAGATCTGGAGACGTAAAGGATCTAAACTAGTGTCATGCTATAAAATGTTGGAGGAAAACTGATTTTCTCTTTTAATAGTCTGAGATGTTACCTATACTAGTGAACATTATTAATTTCATAAACCCAGTGCTTAGGAACTGAGGCAAAAGATATGATCTTAATTTTTCCTATGTACCCATGCTGCATTTTCTTCTTGCTACAGCTCCACAAAAACTCACGCTTTGTGTCCTGCATTCAAAGAATGAATCAGAAACTTATGGTGAATTATGCTGCTTTGTGACCCTGTCTTCATTTGCTAAAATTAATTAATTATTTAATTAATATAAAATGTGAATGACCATTTGATTAAAACAACCAAACTCTGCTCTGCAAAACTGATTTCTCTTCCTGCTTCTTGACTCAGACAGCAATGCTCTAAATGCTTATAAATGGATAACAGTTATATGACAGATTTTCTAGGGGTTTTGCCTTGATCATCCTGATGTGGTGGCGTTCACTGCATGGCTGCCACTGACATCTATAAAAGCTGTTATTTAAGTAGTCTGTGAAGCTGATTCTGAATGTAGAAACCTAAAATTAGCAGAAACACTTGCCATACATATGCTAATGTCTCAGCTCCCCATCTGAGCAATAATATCGTATTCTAAACTGTAATCAGAACAATTTGTGAAGACTTAAAAATGGGAAGTCTAATTATTGTAGCTGTGTGACTGAACTAATTAGGAATTTAATATTGTAGCTTGTAAATGGTTAGACTGTAGACTAAGATGTTAGTAATTCACTGGAAGACTAATCAAAGCAGAGATTACATGCCTTTAGTGTGTTATATGAAAGTGTGTTTTCAAAAATGTATGACATATAAAGATCTTGAGTTTCAATTCATAGTTTGAACATGTGTTGCTAATAACAGATGCTGCACATAAAAAAGTAACTTTGTATATGTAAAGAAGCAATGCACAATATCATGCTCGCTACCTGCTGTGTCTCAATGCTCATGAGGGATCAAGCATGCAGTTGACTCGTGTGACAGGGCAAGATATATTCATCAGGAAGACTGAGGGGAAAACAGGGTTTTGGATGAGTCCCTGGAGCCATCAGCTGTGGCCTGATGGGGAGATCCAGGCTTGGGAGGACACGCTGACCTCATGTCAGGGGAAGAGAGTGGGGAGGAAGAGCCCAGGAGTAGTTACGCTGATGCTGCAGGACTTGCACACATGAAATCACTCAGCAGAGTTTATCCAGAAAGCATGTTAAATCACCCAGTCCCATATAGGATAGGTCATTGTGTTCCACACGTGTGCTCTGTATCAATCCTGAGGCTTTATTTGGTTTTTATTTATCCTGAGGCTTTTATTCTCAGTCAAGTAATTTTTATCTCCAGGGGAGAGCAAGCGTCACTACAGCACTAGGAATGGCAATGGCTGTACCGTGACTTAGACTCAAAGAGGTGCACAGGCCTGTGTAAGAAGGCAAACATTGCCTCTCTCTCCTCCTGTTCTGTAGAAAAAATAAAAGCACTGGTTTGACTTGAGAGAGGAGACTTTTCCCCATCACGGACCTGATTGTTTATATTGTGCTCAATGTAGGGGGAAAAAAGCATGGTGCTTGGAAGGGGGTTGGTAGTTGTGGTATTTTTTAACTTAAAAATATTTTTTCTGGTTTTATTTTTTTTTTTCAGTCGCAATTGAAAAAAAAAGAGATCTAAAAAAAAGTTCCTAAGTTCTGCGCCACAACATAGTTAAAGCCAAAGTTTGTGCATATGGGGAAGGAAGGGACTAAATTAATGAATTTTAAAGCCATCTGATTGTATATCAAATGCCTTGATTAGTCTGGAGAATTTAGTAGTAATACAGTCAAAAAAGATGATCGGAGTTTTTAGAGGTTTGATTCAAGAAGACCCATCTACCATAAAAATAAACTCCCTGATGTAATTTTCTGGACTTTGATTACATGTTAATACACGTGAATTAACTGTCATGTGATCTTGCCTAGAAATTACAGATAATGGTTTTCAGAAACTAATTATTTTCTAATATTCAAATGACACTGCAAATCTATAACTATTTTGGTATTTTCTTCATATTCAAAATCTGTTGTACAACAAAATCAGTTTCAAAGTGTTTCTCAACTAATTCATTTCAAGTTTCTCTGGTGGCTGGTTTGAAAATACATTCATTTATAAATGCTGCTTTGTTTTTGGCATGGATTTTCAGGACCATGCAGAAAGAGTTTCTACTTTTCCAAAGACTTATCAAAAATAGTTATTGGATAGTTGGCTTTTCTACAACCCTAAGATTTATATGTCATATGAGGTCTTTCTTTTTCTTACTAAGTTTTAGAAAAATATTTAAAAATAAATATAGTTTAATTCCATAGCACACCTTCCTTATTTTTTTCATTTTATCACTATTTTGTTTTATTTTCATTTAAATTTTTTAATCTTTCATTTACATATTCACTACTTTCACAAGATCATTTAGCTTGATTGGGTTTTTACTCAGAAATATTTCTTGGTTTTATGGATGTGCAGCATTGGAGAAAATTACAGATTTTTTTACACTGTTTTAAGTACTGGGATATGATCTCATAAGTTACAAATATTTTATCGTGATATAATTATCTTATTCAAGATACTTAAAAAAATGTGGTCAGATTGTCATGTCTGATAACACAAAAAACTTATTGAAGTAAAGTATCATAACAGAAAATATCTATTTTAGACATGATGTTTTAAGATTTACTCTCTAGATACGTCTAGCAGCATGCTGTATATTTTATCTAGGGAAACATTAGGAGCTAAGAACCTTTAATGTACCTTCACTGAGGAAATTGTAGGTAATTGTATGGGTCGAATAAAGGAAGAACCTTAGTGTCAAAAAAAAAAAAATAGGTACTATCTTTGATACAATAGACATTGAAAGTGCACTGACACCTTGACTTTAGAACATAAGTATCTTCTCACAACCCGCTGTGTGTGAATTCGAGTTGTCAAAGCATCTAACTACTGTGTTTTTAAAGCCTTGGGAAAAGCTGTGTTCTGATGCTTCCTCCTCTCAGTCCCCTTTCCACATCATGATGCAGCTGTCACAAAAGTCTCTTATGATTCCTCGTGAGAGCAGGCCTGTGTTTGCCTAGGCACTCTTCTGCATGCCTTGCCCAGAAGAGCCTCTGTCTGATTCAGCCATTCAGATGTGGAATAAACAGGGATTGACAGAAAGGTATTGCTGGACCAAGGCTATGCAGCCGATCACCATTGGAGCAGACCTCTCCTCCTCCCAGCCCAGTATCCGGCCTTGTGTGCCACGCTCCCAATGGATCATGATACTCTGACTGAAGCTGTGTTTCCCAGAGCGTGCTCTCACTTGTGTTGACAATGAGTGTCAGGAGCAGACATCATCGTCTCTGGGTTTAGCTGAAGTGGGGTTGAAAGGAAGAAAAAGAGGAGCTATGGACCATATGGAGGTGGAATACATCAGTAATCCATGTAAAAATATTGTTCTGCCAAACTGCATTTGAAATGGAGGCATACTTCTGAATGTTGCTTCTTGTTATCTTTTCTAACCTAATTAGGATATCCAGACAACTTACACATATGTGCTGCTAAGACAGCATTTCTTTATGCACATAAATATATGTATAAAATCTGAAAATTATATTTAAAAATTTATTACTCTTAATTTACATGTATATTTTTATATAACCTGCAAATGAAGAAATAAGTCAGATGTCTCTGGTCATGGAGTCCAAACAGCTGGACCCAATGATCTGAGAGGTTTTTTCCAACCTAAATGATTCTGTGCATCTGTGGTTTGACCAGCTAATATTATTCACTTTAAGAAAGTAAAAATCCTATTAGCTTGAGATAACTTCTGTTTTATGCACTTTAATTGGAGCATCACAGCTTATAGTCATGAGTTATGTGGACTCATAGTAAAATACAGCAGAGACAGGAAAACTTGTGATTCTTAAATTGAACCGAAAGTTAATGAATCAGAATCCAATAATAAAACACTAATTTAAACATGGTCTGCAAATTGATTTTTCACAAAAGTAGTTCTGTGAGCTCTTAGAGAACGAATTCCCTAAAACACTTTCAAATTATATTACTTAAAAACAGAACAACAAAGAGTTCCATAGTTTATGATACTTCAGGAGGGTAGAATCTCATATATTTGTAGAGCACCACCACATCCTAAATCCAAACTTGTAGTGCTATATTAAATTTAAATTCTTAATAGTTATAAATGGTTCTTAGTAACAAAAATATGTGAATAAATTAAATGTACGAGATAATCTCATCTCAGGGTCACTGAGAAATAATATATTTTTATTGTTCCAAAATTAAAATTAAGTATGCTTCAGAGTTCACCACACTGGCTTAGTTCCACTGTAAGAACTATCATGACAATCCTTTTAGTCTTTGTTAAAGCCACAATGAATGAAGGGGGAAAAAAAGAAAAAAGAAAAAAATAGATTGTTTCCTATTTCAAACACTTCGTGTAGGACTCCCAAAACATTTGTCTCTCTGGAGTCTTAGGAAAAGCATGCCTATTTTTCAAAGATTTATTTAACATTGTGTTACTTGGGAGAACAGGAAAAATATTGTGGCCTCTGAAATTTTGGCTATTGTGTAGCTTGCTTAGTTGAAGTGCCTCTCTAGCAAAATAAGAGACTAGAGAGCAAAAGAAGATGGAGAAAGAGAAAATAAAATCACCCACTGCCCTCCTTCAGGTTCTTTTCCTCCTACTGTGTCTGGGCTGGCTGTTCTGAAACCTTTTTTTCTATCATCAGCATTGCAAGATGTTCATTCTACCAGAATGCTGGAGTTTTGTAGGGTTTTTCCCCATCCCAAGAGCATACCAAATTCTAAATACATTGTATAATTTAGCCATAACTTGGGGGGGGTTCAGGCAGGAGTGTGTAGACACATGACAGAAAAAAAACCAAAAAAAAAGGAAGACAGGTTTGCCCTGTTTGACCTAAGAAAAGTTAGGCAAAGGGTTATGATCTTCTAGGTTGTTTTCTGTTATGAGGAGACCTTAACGATAGTCACATAATTCTTTGCCATTCTGCTTATTTGCAAATGCTCTGTTCTCAGAACCTCCTACAGTTTGAATATCAGCAAGTAATTTCCCCGTTCATTGCCTTTTTAATTTCACTCCCTTATTCATTGCAGCTTTCTCTGAAGGCTTTACTATAAGTACTTTCTGTCTCATCTCCTGAATTTCTTTTTACTTCCGTGCTTGAATGTACACAAACTCTTTTCCTGTATATGATACTGTGTCATGGAGTCACTTAAATCCACCTTTTATTTATGGAAACTTGAGAGACATATTATAAATATCTGTTGTTCGTTAATTTAAATAGTTTTCACGAATCACTGTCTCACTTTTGCTTACTTTACACATGGCTGACTGAGTTAACTTGTTGAAAGCAGTCTGAAATGAACTTCTTTACGCTAATCTCTAACTGCTCTCATTATGTATTTAAATTCAGAGCTCTGGTTATCTAGATGAGGTGAATGATTGTTGCTTGAGGGACACAAATTTCTTGGTAAACATTTATCTTTAACCTTTTCGCTAAACTAAATTTCCAATTATTGGATTGCTCGGTTTTAAAAAAATAAATCCTTCATTAGCTTGCTACTGAGTGTGTTACAAGATAGGAGAATAAATGTAAGACACATGGCAAACACTGTGATACAAGAAACTTTTTTCCATAGGATTACAAAACTTCAAGAATACCATTCCAGGTGTGAAGTTTCACAGGTTGTTTTGCGGTATTTTTTAAATACTTGTGTTTAAACCATTAACTCCTATAACTGTGGTTTGTTAAAGGATGAAAAAAATCGTTACCTGAAATAAATTTCTTTTATCTTTGGGACTCAAAGTCAACCCAAACGCACTCCTTAGTGGTTATGAGAAAGAATCAACTCCTGGGAGAGGAGTCTTCCTCGATGTTGATAGCTAACCATTGCCTTTCTAGGCCTTCCAGGTGGGATGGTACTGACTAGCACAATGTATTTAACTGTGCTAGTTAAAGGCACATTTGTGCCTTAATTTTTATTCAATATCTGATGTTATCTGAGCAAAACCCTAGTGGTTCATGTGTCCATCTTTAGACTTGATGTTTCTCTCCTGTGAAAAAGAAATAAGTGAAATTGAGAAGTTACGCTGATGCAAAAAAACACAGGGACAGGCAAAGAAACGCTTACCTTGATGTACTTTCTATTGGAAATCATATCAGAATGCACATATAGTAGTTATTTCTAAACAGAAATAATAATCAGATATAATTTAAATTCTGTTTATTTGGAAGAAAAGAGGAAGTGAAGCAACAGAAAAGTTTGGCTCTGTTCATTACTTTGTGTCTTTGTTAGGCATTGTGCTGAACTCTCATCCTCTGGGAATGCCCTACAAAGTTGAGGTTTTGGATACAATTCATTTTACTACATGTTGGGACTTTTACAGATATTATTATCTCTTTCAGCTCTTTCTGTGCATCAGAATCTCTTTGTTCCAAGTTCTGTGCAAGCAGAACAAAGCCACAAATTAATAAAAGGTATAAGAGCCAAATCCCCTGGCAAGGTGCCACGTGACCAGTCTGAGTTGCTCTACTGGCAGTTTCTGGCCCTGGAGTGGACTTGTCTGGCAGTTAGACAAGAAAGATCTTCCAGCACTATAACTGGATTAATCAGACTGAATTATCTGTGGCATAACCAATA
Organism: Myiozetetes cayanensis; assembly: GCF_022539395.1. Lineage (NCBI taxonomy): Eukaryota > Metazoa > Chordata > Aves > Passeriformes > Tyrannidae > Myiozetetes > Myiozetetes cayanensis. Next base: position 38,832,425 of record NW_026087964.1, on the reverse strand, counting down.
ACTAGCTTCAGTGATGTTGTTAGAGATTGGATGTGATATTTTCAAAAAGAGGGTACAAATTTTCTGCTTTGGAAAATGATTCTGAAATGAAAGCATTGTGTAACCCACAGCAAGATATAAAGGTACCATATGAAATTAAAATCAAAACAATTACCAAATTGGCATGTAACAGTCATAATAGATGCACCTCCTTTGCTAAAATCCTTTGTACTGTATTTCATTTAATGAAAGCAAACATTAGGTGTGTAGTTCAAAGGCTACATATTTCTAGAATGACATCTAATATGATCTACTAAAGATAAATATAATGCAATAAAACTGAAAATGTAATTCTTGTTGCAAAAATAACAGCTAAACATAAAAAAAAAATGCTAGTGTTTTAGAAATTACTCTGCTGCAGCCATTTGACATTCTGAATAAATGCCACTGTGTCACTTGCATCCAATAAAATCTAATATTACAAACATGATGCATATGCAACACATATGTTTAGAAAAGGCTACAGGCATCAGGGCTGAACAATTACCATAGCAGAGGAGCCAATTACAGAAAAGATAATGTGGTGACAACAGTTTAGTAATACTTCTGTGGGGATCCTGTACAGATGTTTAAATCTTTTAAGCCACTGATGCTTTGTCTTAAGGGTTAATGCTAAAGTACCTATCACCTCGAGACCAAGGTCTATTTTGGTCTACAAATTTTGTCCAAGAGGCAAAACAATGTGTATACATTAATAACACTAAGGTTCAAGTGTATAAACTCTGTTTTGTTCTTGTATGGAACTAGAATCCATTTTCAATATGCTATTTACGTAAAGTTTAAAAATTATTTTTATTAACACTTAAATAATACGGGATTCCTGTTACGTATTCCCAGAAATCACTAGGAAATTTTTCCCAAATAAAGCATCCAGTTTAGGAGAGTCTTTATAAAGTCACATGCTGGGGAAAAAAAAAAAAAAAAACGTGCATTCTCACTGATGACATTGTAGTAAGTCAAATAAAATCATGCAAAAGTTAACTTTTTTATTTCTATCCTGAAATACAATGGCTTACTTCTTCCTTGTCTCAGTCATTTACTCAAAAATCCCTTGTTTAGTGGGAAGAAGCTGAAAATTCTGAACAAACCCAGGAAAATTATTGTAAGAAAGAATTACATATCACTCACTTCTAGATATTCTTGTAATGGTCAAATTTAGACAACAAATTATTTTCTAAAAGTTTTTAAGATATCTTCTTAAAGATATCTTAAGTCATATCTTCTTTTTTGGTCATTTGGTGATTTGAATGCTTCTGATCAAAATTGTTCAGCCACTTGTCACTACTATTCTTTGTTAATCATTAATTAAATGTCTTTTAAGTTAAAATAATTCATAGTTATAAAATTTTATAACCTTGTTCTGATTATTTTTCTTTGAAAATTAAGGTTATAGGGCCTATGAGGTCTGCTCTATATTGCGGTAAAGGTTTTTCAAAGCCAGTTCACCTACCCTTAACACACCTTTCAGCAGAAGGGGATATTTTTTAATCATCTTGAAGTATTCAGGTACAAAAATGACTGGCAAAATCAATTTCAATGTTTCTTTTGTTGACTCTTTCTGTTTTAGTCAAAGAAAACATTCTGTCTCAAAGCAAGCATTTCAAATGAATATTTTCAGTCTTCTCTTGACCCAACCCATCTCCCACTTTGTCTACAAGTACAGCAACTAAAATAAGTTATTGGAGGTTGGGAAAAATCCCACTGTTTTTGCATTAGTCTCTTTGATAACTTGGGCTTTTGTAGGTAAAATAACTTTCCATCAGAGTAAGTACAGGATGGATTTTTCATTACCATGACCATTGCTTGGTCCTTGGCATCTAAGGACCCTATTTTAAACAATTGTATTTCCTCAGCCCCACTGCTTTTAAACTGCTCACTCAAAGTGAACGTGTTAGCTTATTTGGCTGGTGCAATTCATGAGTCATTTTGGACTCATGGCAGTGGGTTTCATGCAAGTCAAATTCCTGAAAACACAAAAATATTTTCCTGATGCTGTGATACGCCTTTACTTGAACCCATATGCAATACAGTTGAGACTGGTGTAACTAGTAGGTACCAGGCAATGAGTAATGTTGTTTTGATCAGTTTAATTACTTATGACTCAGTCCAATCAGACCAATAGTGTTCCCAAACAGAGTCATGCTCACTTGTTTTATGGAAGCTACAAGTAACTGTGTTAAGTCTCCATTCTTACAGTGCACATGCCGCTTTATTTGGTTTCTCAAACAGTGCTTGTGACCCAATCTCTGCATTTCAAAGAATGCACTAAACTAGCAAGCTTAATGAATCAATTTAGTTGGAAGGAAAGCCACGTTCTCCTGGGAACGTCTTGTTCTTGGCTTTCCCAAATACGTTCCTTCTTTTTATTTCGTTTTATGAGAGCTTAAAGAGGGGCTGTCATGTTCTTTCTCCAGTTACTCTGCATCCATGCAACAAAGAGCCGTACCATCTATACTAGATGACAACTCAACTCTTGCTTATTCCTTTAGCAAATGAAAGCAGAATTGACTTAGTCTTATATTTAAAGAGTAGCAGGAAAAGTTATCTACTTTCTTCTTCACCTCAGGTGTCTGCTATAGCAATAAGTGTCTCAAAGCAGCAGGTCTGGAAAAGCTTAAAAGGTGCATGACATGAATTCTTTTCTTTTTGCAAGTTTGAGAAGAACTGGGGGATGGCACAGGACCTTAAGTACACGGCAGACAGAAATATTTAGTTTGCAGAATCATGAACATGCACTACTAGGTAGAACACTTTTCTGTATTGAGACAATAAGAATCTTGCCAGATTGTTTGTGGGTTTGCTTTTTGTATTGATATCGGCTCACCTATTTACTTTTTATTTGTTCTAGAAACATTGGAAATATTTGAATATTTATGCTGATCACTATGAGAAAAAAAATTTGCTTGTACAGAATAAGTGGAATGCATGCAATTATCTCAATGTCAGCAGAAGGCAGTAGATGATTTTCTCTAGGAGAAAGAAGAGGTTTTTTTACTTGGATCTATCTGTAAAAGCAAACTTTCTGATATAAACAAGTCTGTCACAGGTTTATCACTTTTCTTTCAGCTGCTAAAAAAAAAATTGAAAAAGAAAAGAGATGCAAGAAGAGTGGTTCAATCTTTTCATAGTGAAAAAATCAATCAAATGTAGAAAATTCAACATCTTTAATACTGCATCACAAACATAGAGTGACAGTTCATTGTCTTGGCATGATAAACTCTGATGTCAGTCAAACCTGTATTTGCAAAATAATAAGCATAAGATTGCTGCTGTTGCATTGCTATTTTTATCAATTTTTATCAATTTCCTCACATAAAAGATAGTGTGTTAACTTCCTCAATGCAGAACATAATTGTTTGGATATTATCTAGCATTTTACAATTAATTTTACTCTTACCTCCTGTCTACCTTTGTCAGCTTTGCCTAATATTTCCTTAGAGTTGGTGCTTTTCCACATATAAATCTCCTGCAATCTGCAGGGTCCAAACTTCTGTCTTTTTTGCATAAACAAAGTGATGTTAACAAGTCAGTGGACAAAGACCAGTGCTTTCAATGATTCTATAACTAGCATGAAGTTGTTGAGTTTTGATGTCTTAGTATCTCCTTTCCCAGGCAGATATTTACATGCCAGGGTAATCCAACATAGCAAAATATGAGTAATGCAGAGATTCAGAATAGATATCATCAAGGCTATAAATGTACAGACAATTCAAAACATTAAACATCATGAGGGAGTTATTCTTTGTGGAAGAGTACAGATTTCTAAAATGTAACAGCAAATCCCTTAGTTAGTTCAGGAATTAATACTATTTGACTAATTAATAATAATTCTTGGAACACGGTGTAAAATTCCATTGAACTGTACTGTGAGAAAATAAATGGTGTCATTTGAAACTTAAACTGCATGGAGATCAGCCCCTTTAAGCACAACTTCAAATCAGTCTAAATATGTCTCCAGTGAAGGGTAAAAAGCTTGACAGGGTAAGCACAACTGATCTACTGCTTCTGTAATGGATTGCAGGGTAAGTGGTTGTTTGATGGTTAGTTTTGGATGTTTTCATTTATGTTTAATTTTCCCACAGTGGTGTCTTTCACCAGACATTTCATTAGCTACTTAGATTGTAGCAAATAACTTCACTAAAGGGAGCCTCAGTTGCCTGCTCAGCTTTTTTGCAGAAAGACAATAAGTGCTTATATATACCCTGGTTGCTTAATACTGTACCTGCACAAGATTTTTTTTTTGCTACTTGTTTTTTGAGTGGAACAAGTTCATGGTAATGTTCTGAATGCAAGTACAGAACAGCAGAAATCTTTATGAACAATGTGCAAGTGTGGATTCACCCTGGGATTAGGATGTAGCTTTATTTTTTGTACCTGTACATAAAAGGCACAAGGAACTAAGGCTCTTGGAGTAATTGCATGGGTTATACAGTTGTGGATAAAAGCAAATCAACTTTTCAAAATCATATGGTGGCTGTTAGCTGGAACATATGACTTTCTATGCAGGGTGCTTCTGACAGCAGAGATAATTCTGTAGACATGGAAATAACAGGATATTTATCTCAGTTTTCTGCAGCTACTGTTCTTACATTTCAATTTTTCACAGTTGTTTACAACTGTCAAGGCCTTAACTGGAAGAAGGTTCTTCCAGAAGAGACTCCTTAAGAATCTGAAATATTTGATTCAATTTCGGGTGATTTCCCTTAGTCCAGGAGAAAAACGAATGCAAAAAATCAAATGTCATGAAAAAGCATATTCCTTTTTAATCTGAGAAAGTTGTGTGAAAGATTAAACTTTGTCTTATAAAAATAGCCTGGAAAAAGAGCTGTATGTATCAAAAGTAGCAGATTACTATCTGAAAAAGCATCACATCACAGTTTATAAAGTTTGTATAGAGTATTTCAAGTACTCTAAGACAGCAGTGAAATTTAAAATATAATTTGTATTAGATTATTTTTTTTGTAACAGCATCCATTAAGTCAAATGATAACTATAATAAGAAAGTGATATTCCTTTTTGAAAGTACTTCGAAAATGTGGACTGAACAAATTGCATTCTAGACTAATTTAAAACCCTCTCCACAGTATTCTCCTGGGAAGAAATTGGTCTTGTATTACAAGAAATCTAAGTTGGCACCCTGCAATCCATTACGGAAGCAGTAGATCAGTTGTGCTTACCCTGGAAAAAGTGTTGGTGGCAGAATTTGTCCCTCAGGTGCAGTGGTGTGACTGGTAAGGCATCAGGCAACTGCAAATGTAGGCAATTGCTGCACAGAGAGGTGGAGGACAGGGGACAGGTAGATTCCTCCAGCTACCCTGGCTGTCCCTAATCAGAACCACCCTGCGTTTCCCCTCAGCTCTACTTGTATGAAGTCCCTGTGAATACACCCCTTGAATGAAGTGTTGTGTGAAATTACTTCCTAAAAAGCATGGGCTTAGCAGGAGAACATTTGTATATCTAACCTTCACACTGATAGATTTTAAGCAATATCTCCACATTTTTTTGACCAGACCGACAACTCTTCCAAAGGATTCATAACAGCACCTTTATGTTGTCTTACTCATTTTTCAGCAAAACTGTGTCACAGATTTGATCTTAGTTGTCTTGCTCTTTGATCCTTGACCAGTTTACATCTGGAAACTGTTTTAAAATGAGAATTAAATCAAAAATATATGTCTGATTTGTATAAAAGGACTTCTCTATCTGGGTCTAAAATTTCAGCACCAACGAATATCACAGAATGGTTTGGGTTGGAAGGGACCTTAAAGATCATCCAGTTCCAACAGCCTTGCCACGGACAGGAATACCTATAGCTTATCTGGTATATTGCTGTCATTAATTAGTTTCTAGGGTAAAGAGAAACAACCCTTTAAAATAGTGACCTTAGGTCATTTGTCTTGTATGACTAACATTTTGGTCTTACTGGAGGAGGCATGGGGAGGAATTACCTGTTTGCTGTATATGAAAGGAAATTTTAATAAGTTAACAATATAACAGTTTTTTGCCAAGTCTAGCAAGTATTTCATGTACTATTTGTAATTGCATGTCCAACAAACTAATATGTATTTGTTGCTTGATACTCACATTCAAATGTAAATGAGTATTTATAAAAGCATACTATCAAATACCTTTAAACAGATCATAAAGTAAGTTGTTTGTTTGTTTGTTTGTTTTTTCTCATTTAGTCATCTGTGACTCTTTGGAAGATCATGTTTCTGGAACTGGGGTCAGGTGCCCCCTGGGCTACTTTCCGTGTGGCAACATCACAAAGTGTTTGCCCCAGCAACTTCACTGTAACGGCGAGGATGACTGTGGGAATCGGGCCGACGAAGACAACTGCGGTATGTGGTTGAGACTTTTCTTTGTGTCTGGCACCTGTAGTCACTGAAACCCATACAGGGCTCACATAAAACAGAAGACTGTAGAGTGTTAGGAATAGAAAAGTTACGCGCTTTGCAGAGGATGCAGCAGGTCGACTTTAGCTGATAAAGCCACCCAACAAGCCATTTGTTAGGTGAGAAAAATTGACTATATTTTTCTTCATATACGGTATCAGTTTATCCAATTTTATCCCTGCTTTGGACTTGTTTGCACATGTCATTTTGATGTGTACAATGGGATGTATGTGATCTATCAAAGATCACTTCTGAGGAGAAGTAAATGTGTTCTCCAACACAGTTTATGTAAAGTTTAATATGACTTACTGTGGAAAACAAAATTTAGAAGAATTGTCAAGGGTTTTCAGAAATCATTTATGTACTTATTTGAGAGAAACACATTTGTGTGAGTGTGCTATGCAAGCTGCACTACCAGCAGGCTTTGGGTTTTGAAAATGTAAAAATTTCAGGAAAAACAAATAGTCAGGTCACTTCTGCATGTTGTTACGATCCTTATTACTTCTGGCCCCTCTGGATGGTAGCTGTGAGTTTGACTTGGCTTGTAGGCTTTACCTCTACTGCAAACTGGATAGGACCAGGGTATAGGCTTTGCATGGGCACTTACCCGTCCACGCTGCTTTTTGGTGAGCATGACCCTGGCACAGCTTTAGTTTGTGCCGAGCCACATCTCTTCCGCAGTGTTTGGACACAGCTCAGACCTGGGATAGTCTGGAAAGGGGCCCCTATATCTTGTGAGAAGACAACTTAGCCATTTGGTTGTGACCTAAGACCGCGGGAAGAGAAAATCAGCCTTGGCACATTTTATTTATTGCTATTGTCATCTTACAAACAGCCTGCTGTATTTTCAGAGGTACTCTCCAGAGCTGCTGATCCATGGCAGATGGGGAAACTAGGCTTCATATTCCTTAGTAGTTTGCCTGTAGCCATGGAGGACAACCAGATGCATGATACCCTACCTCACACACTGCCTCCAGCTCTCTAGAGTCAAGCAGGTGAACTGTTTGCCTGTCCTAACCAGGCATGTTGTCATCAGATCTGGGTGGGAGGAGTGGGAAGAATTAAAATATTAAGTGAAAATTCCAAGGTGTTTATACTGAAAGACATGTTCTGAAGGAAATTTCAAACAAAATATGGTAAAATCTCACCAGCACTCTCAGCAAAGTCAACGAGGTTTTGAAAGTAGTTGTTCTCACTGTATGTGAATTTGATTTTTGTACCTATGTGAAGTATCTTATTCTTACACCTGTCAAATTTCAGTGTCCAACTACTCGTGAAAGTTACTTTTGATTCTAATCCCACCTAATGGACCTACAGCATTTTGTAGTTTTATGTCATTTACCAATGCTATAAACTTACTTTCTGTTGTAATTAATCAAATTTCTGAACAAAAATTGCTCGTTCTGTTCTTTTCCTGTAATCATCTTGGCCTACAGTGGCAGAAATTGCTGATGGTGTTGCCCTCTTATGTTTAAGACGTCCGAGGTCCATAAACAGTTCTTTATCCATGTTTAATTTCTGTATGATACCACAAAGTCTATTGCACAAGGACTTGCTGAAAGCATCCAGCTTGATATAATGCCAACTAGGATATACACAGTTTTGTAATGGAAGTACAAGACAGTATAGAATCACAGAATCATTTAGACTGGAAAAGAACTTTAAGATCATTGAGTCCATTAATCAAAGAGAGCTCTTTTCTTCTCATCTGTATCATTACTGATACAGAACTGAGGTATTCTTGGATTACCGATAATAAATTTCAAAAATTCAATTAGAAGTAACATGGATTGGCAATGAGCAGGGACAGTGCTGCAAGAAGTGATTTATTACTGAACCCTGAAAAACCAAACAAACTTCATCAAGTCCTTTGCAATGCCTTAATGTTCTTCTACAGGAAGGAACATACAAGACAATTCAGCTGCAATATTGAATCCTCTTCTGTGTCTAGTAACTCAAGAATGAGTTAGCCTTTATTTCTGAAAACCTAAATTACAAAAGACGAAGAGTCATTGTATTGACTTACTGGGAAAACTATACTTTCTATGTTTTTCTCATACCTTGACTCCCTATTCTTATTGAGAAATGCATGCTGTGTATAACAGATTATTGCAATATTCAGTACTAATATTTTCTCAAAAATTGGTATTGTAGTCAAATTTGTTGTTCACTTAAAGAAAGAGTCACTTCCTTTCCTGAGAATATGGAATGTCCTGATGAGATTTTCTGCAGTGCCTCTACACTGTAGTAAGTTTGGGGATCTTTATGGGATAACTCTGTTTTGTGACTATTCATCTGGCTTAAAATACAAGAAAGGAAACCTCAGTGATTAGCTCCTGGGACAAAGAAACAATCTGTGTTCTTTTTTTTCCCATCAGTTTCCCAGGACCACTTCAGCATGCCTGTCTTGTACCAGCAGTTATATCTGGCTCCTTCTATCCATTTTTTAAATTTACAACTAGTTTTCAGTTGAAGTTATTGCTCCTGGTTACAGAAAAGAAATTAAAAATTAAATTATTCCAGTATAGTAATTGTTTCATGCAGTACCATTGGAAATTTTAATCTCATCCACAAGGTATTCTAATTATGTAGTTCAGCTTTTAAATTCCTGAACACTTTGTCACCAATTTGAATGAGAACTTTGAGTTGGCAAATCTACAAGGTTCAACTCAACAAGTGTTGGGAGGGAAAAATCAGTGTAGACCCTCAAAGGAATTCAGAAACACCTTTTTCTTCTTTTTTTAAATGCATGTATCTCAAACAAAGCTATATAAACCAACTGCTCTACTAACAATTTATTTGGTAATGATAAAGCACAATATAAAGGCTACAGTAAACCCAGTATTATGACATAAGGAAAAATAAAGCAAAAATATGTCACAGACTGTAGTTGTTCCTGTGATGGAAAGAACAATATGATGAAGAAGAAAAGGAAAAAAAGATACTTCTTTTGAAAATATAATACTGCTGTTTGAAAACACAACAAAACAATAAAACAACAGGTACTCTAAACACAAGAAAATCCAATATTGAACTGTTCAATACAAGCCTCTAATTGTGCTGAATATTAGCAGCAACTGCAATTATTGTAATAACTGTTATAAGAAACATCAGTGAATGAAATAAGAATCAACTAGCATAAAAAGCACATGTAGATTTTCCAGGAGAGTTACTATAAAACTGTTTGAAGGCCCTTGATACAAAAAGGCAGCAGTGCAAAAGAGACCAACATGATAGGAGCCTCTGAAAATAATGAAACCCATCACTCCCAACTATCTTGTAGCAATTCCATCCCTTTCTTCTCTTATTTAGGAAATTTGTCTCATTCCCCTCTTTATTTCGATAGAAACATTTATTTTTGTAGTCTTTGAGATAATTTGCAGTATTAATCCTGTTTCAGGCACTGTGTGTGCTTGGTAACAGCAAAACATGATTATAAATATTTCAAACTAAACAAAATCCTCACTGAGAGATGTGTGCTCAGATGTGCTGTAATCACTGTTTGTATCCAGCCCAGGCACACAAAAATTGGCTTTGTGGTGTTGTCTTCAATTCTGCTTCCTCTTTCCACCATCCTCTCCACAGCCAAATAAAAAACATAAAAGGAAGGTCCAGAGAAGTGAAATGACCTCAAACTAGGATCGTAGGTAGAGCTGGGAACAGACTCTAAATCTCAGACTGCTGTGTTAGAGCTTAACCTCAGGATGGGAACATCCTGCTTGCCAACTCAACTTCAGCATTTCTGCCACTTCTCTAGATGGGTGAATTATAGCTGATATTTCACAGGAGAGTGAAAACTCATATGCCTTTGCCACCTAGTTTGGTTCCCAAAACCAATAAAACACTGTGTGTGATATCCTAACAGGGAAGAGCTAGAGGCAATGTAGTAAACTGCAATGAGAGGCGGAAGCTAGCAATTTATCATGTCTGCAGTGATGCTTCATCTATCACTAGATAACCTTAAATGTGCATGGAAAATACAATCTTATCTTCTTAACTTGAAAACATAGTCCCTCGAGAAGAAGTGAGTGTCTCTGCAAATCTGTCATGATAATAATATTTTTAAATAAAAATAATCTATTTAATGTTTTGTAAATTGTCATAAAGCTTAAGGTTTTGAGGCATTTCCTTTTTCAGACTTGAGCATGGCAGTAAATTTTTCTCTGATGTTCTCCTTCATGGTCACCCTTGTAGAAGCGCCAAGTTCTTAATTAGGCTGAGGGCACTGTGAAGCAGTTTAGCCTGTATCACTCTTCACCTGGTGTTTTTGTTTCTGTTAAAAAAATTCAAAATGTGCAAAAGATGTAGCAATTCCAGCATCCTTCTGTGCCCAAGCTTGTTTAAGGATCAAGTTGGCAAAGCAGAGCAAATTTGATACTGTTTTGTCCTACTGAGACTCATTTGATTTCAAACATAATGGCTCCTGGGTAATTTTCTAAGTAAGAACTTTTCCTTTTTGTTTAGAGATGTAAGATTTGATTCTGTAGCTACTTGGCGTTTATAGATGGGAGGTTAGAACATTTGTTTACTTCACTGTTTTTTTAAACGTGAGCAGGAAGGATAAATACTAGGCATAATCACAAATTCTGCTCTCCTAATGCTATGGCAGTGTTGACATGGGATTTGTTCCTAAAAGAAGAAACTAATATTTCTTACATTGAAGACATTACAGCTGCAATGTTACTGTTAACGTAGCCTAAACAATCTCTAGGCAAACTCTTTGATGCCCAGTGGCATAGAAAAAGTGCCAGGTACATATTCTCAAATACAAATTCATGGAAAGAAGTGTTCTGGGATCTCTGCTTTGACAGTGATGCTCAGTGATAAAACAAAATTAACAACAGTAGATTAAGACAGCAGTTGATTAATGAAAAACAGAATATTTTTGATGTGACTTTTCACTGAGCCTACATGTTTTATTATCTCAAGGTGCATGTTTGTTTAGATGAACAAATTCTGACACGTGAAAAATTGAAAAAAACATATGAAAAGATAAATTGTAACATAAATGTACTCTATGCATTTGGACAGAAGTAAACTAACATTGCCAGTAATCATCCATGGTTGTTTTTTGCTTTTTTTTCAGAATACCTACTATCTGAGTTGCTTTAGACTCAACAGTAGTACACACAAACAAAAAATAATTCTTTAATCTACTCCTAATTAAGTATTTAAATTTTAAAACTTTCACTTTATTTTTTCTTTTTCTAAGTTCTCTGATATGCTGTTTAGTTAGAGGACTGAATAAGCAAGTTTCAGTCCTAGATAAGGGTCAGCTTTCCCTGAATAAAATTATCCTACTATTACATGCAGTGATAAAAGCCTAATATTCTCAGTCTAACAATTTTTGTGTAATTACCTCTTCTGCATACAACACTGAGTCAGTTACCATTTTGTAGTCATAACATGCTAATTACAAAGTGATGCAAAAATTCTTAATGCAGTTAAACCACTGAAAGACTGAATATTTGTTTTTCCTGTGTGATCTTTGTTGCAATATTGTTCCTAATATTCCATACATTCTACTGGATCATAAGCATGATTTTGTCATCGGAACTGTAAATTAGCTGTAACATTAACGTGTTGCCAGTTCATGGAAAGAAGCTTTCTAGTAAATTGCAGAGTAGCTTAACTCAAGTTTCTTGTTTCAAAACCACCTATCAACTCTTGAATTTAGTTCGGGAGAAATATTGAGATACGATCAGACATCAAAAGGTATTGGGTTTTTCTCTGGACTTTACATCCTACCTGACCAGTTTAAAAGCATATTTTATGACATGTCTTGAAGTCACATCCCTATTGCTCTGTCACTAATATACTTACATGTCATCATCCTGTACCTACATGTTCTTAAAATACCTTGTATCTAAAGTACAAGTGTACTCATTTCTTTATAAATAACAGTGCTTTCAGATTTAGAAGTTTTTACTGACTTCCATTGGGGTTTGATAGTACCCAAACATGCAGTCAAAATCCATACAGTTATTTGATTTATTGTGTTCTGTTCTAATTTAAAACACAAATAATACAACTGATGTAAAATCTCCAGCCACAACACCTGGGGTTTGGACCACAACATATCTTATGGAGCAAAGCTGAGCCTAAGGAGAACTGGCCTGGGCTGACACCACTAAAATCAATGGAGAGACTCTCACTGTCTTCAGTGAGCAAAGAATAATAACTTCCCTTAATTAGGAAACTAATGAAAAGCTTGTATGTTTCCAAAAACCAGTGTTTGTGACTCACGTACCAGCCTTCCTAAAGGGAAGTAGAAAAGACTATTTGGAAGGGCAGTGATTTTAATTTTTTTTCTTTAGACGAAGAAATCTAGGTTGTGATCTCCTGCAACTTGTCACAGAAAGACCAGATATAATATACAGTCTCTTCCCACGTAGTCTGTGATATGTAACTTTCATAAATAATTGTCTCAATTTTTTTAGCTCAAAATTAATTAAGAATTTAGTGGATATGGTTTACACTTTGCTTAAAATCAGGGTTACTGTCATATCACATACTGAAAAACTCCTGTGTTTCATCTCAGAACTGATTGTTAATAGAGGTTCCTCATTTATTACTAGTAATCTCCAGAGGAAGTGATCATGTGCAAATAGCACTCGTTAGAATAAAAGGTATTTTAACATAAGAATTGTAAAAAAACGCAAACATCAGAGTTCTAATTTATTTCAAAACCAAAATCATACACATTGTACCTAATCACTTGCACCTCTGCAAACCAGATAGGTTTGCTATGAATGGGACACCAAAACCAACAACTGCTGTTACACATTTGACTACACTTTACTTACTATCAACAGTAAAATGGGCAATTGAAAAGACAATGTATTAGTGTTTGATTTTATCTTTTTTCATAAGCAGCATCTTTAATTATGCAGAACAGTTAATGGAACAAAGCAGCCTGAGCTATTTTGAGAGCACAACTTTCCTCAGTGTTTAAAAATTTGGCTTCCGGACAATTTTGCTGATAGTTCTGCAAAACTGTTTTTTGGCAGCTAGGCAATGGTTGCAGTGTGTCTGCATTTGTTTTTTAATCACAGTGTCATAGCCACATTTTTCCAGTCCAGTGAAGCAAGAACAGGCATGCAGATTTAATTTGTTTCTGACTCTGGAGGAGTTCTTCACTGGCTAAATGTATTTACCATTGTGTTGCTCCCAGGCCTAAGAGGTCCCCGAACAAAAGACAGCATTCTGTTCCCCAGTTGTAAAGTTCACTTACAGAGATTCGTTAAGCTCTGAGTAGGTCACAGGCTGAAAATCACAAAGGTTTCCAGAAGAACTGGGGAAGGGAGCGGCTGTTTGAAGTCTCTCACCTATTTGCCTGTAAAAGCACAAGACTTCATCTTTTACTGCGTGCCACACACTCACTGGGTGACTGGCTTACCTTGTATAATAAGTTACAACATATTACATCTCTTTTTTTAAAGGGTCTACAAAAATTTAACAGCATAAAATAATTCTTTATATAATCTCATGGTAATTTCATATGTGTTTCTTTGAAGGTCTATAGATTTACAGAGAATTATTTCAGTTCTGTAGATTCATTAAATCATCTTCTAGATTTCCTTAGCAGAAATCTAAGTTTCTATGTTTCAAAACACCTGTACAAAAGATATATGTTTTAATATTACAGGATTACTCATAAGGGATGAGAAATATCAGAGGGTCTCAGTTTCCCATTTTTGCCTCAGGACATTACAGAAGACCTTACAACTTTTTATTTTAAATTAATACTAATAAAGAATAATCTTATAGTTGGTCTCATGTTTTCTGACATGGCATTATTTCCCATCATACTTAAAATATGAGATTTGAATGTATGAGGCACTATTCAATTTTTAGCATTAGTTTGTGAAGCATAAAATAAACATTTTATAGTCAATAGTATACTTAAAATGTAACAAATACTGGGCAAAAGATATGATTTTCAAGATTCACATGGAAATTTTTTTTTTATATGGCCAAATTTTATTCTTGTTGTCATTGCCATTCATCCACAGTGTATGGCACTGAAGTGATCAGGTTTTCTCTGGTGTGCAAGTATCGGCAAATGGAATTGCTTTGCTGAACTTCTGGAGGCTTTAAATCAATCTTGCTATTGAGATCTTTAAATATTGTTGATAACTAAGAGGAACTTCTCCATTTCACTAGACTTAAGTTTCTCCTGGTCTCCATTCTAGTGGCTTACTGCTAAGGGAACTTTGAAGCATCTAAAGGTTTCATAGGTGTATTCATGTTCATAACTTACTTTAATTTATTTTAAAATCTGAAAATACTTGGAGAAAAACTGAATACAAAATCAGAATAATTTATATAGATCAAAAGTATTGTTATAAAACTAAAAAACTCCTCTATGCATGTGTTTTCCGGGAATATAGATGCAATATTGAGAAGATGTTTATCTTTTGGAAATTTGAACCTGCTCATTTTCTTCAAAGTTGCACTAGCTTAATGAAGTTGTTTTAAAATCAAGAATAAACTTTGTAGGTATGTAATCTAGCTCATGCGGAGAACTGTAAACCTTATTTGAATTTATTTATTTCCTGTCTGTTTTACTGCGATTGCATTGTCATATATAAGCAGACAAACTACATTTCAACTACACAGAAGGTACAGGAGGCGATCAGTGTGCAGTGACACACAGTAGGGTGTAGGGTAAATTGCCTTTGAATTGACTGATAAGCGTCCAGTTCTAAGTTCTTAATTTTTTTCTGCTTGGATATCTAAACTGGGACTGTGAAATTCCCTCAGAGATCTGAATGCTCCAGGCACCACAACATTCCACTTGTTAAAATCTCTGTGTGGTTTTGGTCTTGTTGTAAGTTAACACTGTGGAAAAGGGCAATTATATTTTCTTCACCTGTAAACATTTTTTAAGGAAATGCTTCTTTTCTGGAGTGCACGGGTTCTCCTTGTATGAAAATATATCTTTGTGAAAAGCCTGAAGTAATTTCTTACAGCAAGAGAAAGCTTATTTGAACAACTGACAGAAAGAATACGTCCACGAGTTATGACCACCACCACCAAAGGCAAAATCAAAGGGGGACATAACACTGTCTCTTTAGAGTATTTAATGCATTTAACTGATAGCATTTCTCTGCATAATACCCAATGAAGACATGGCCAAGAGAAGGGGAAAGTCATATAGATACCATCCTGGTCATAAGCTCCGTACTAAGTAAGAGGTGTGTCTTTGATTGAGCAAAGATGATATTTTCTTGGATCTGTCACTGAAATGATTACTCAAATCTGTAGCTTGGCAGGATTAACGTGCTCTTTCTCATTCCCATCGGAAGTAGTAATTGGCAACTTTTAGCAAGAAACGGTGTACTAATTTGTAGTAAGATAAATGCAGTTTACCAGCACTTGTTTCACTTATCCCATGCAAAAGAAGATTTGATGATGCCTTGTTTTCCTAGATCTCTGGGCTTTTTTTACAGAAGCACAGCCAACATAATCTATTTTAGAACTGGCTCAGGGGAAAAGCAATTTCTCATTTGAGCTGTACTCTCTCAATGATAGATTTGGGATTTCAAGACCAGTGCTATTACCAGTCATTTCTTAAAGTGTTTGGAGAACCTCGCCTCAAAAGAGGTAAACAGGTCACAGACCTTCCATATAACTCTAAACAATCACGAAGTGATTTACAGTTCTGCAGTTGAGTGCTTCACCAAATAGTTGTGCTAAATATAGTTACTTGCACGATACATTCTTCCGGGATTTGAAAAAATAATTTGTATAAAATAAAGACTGCCCCAGGCCTGGGCATAAAACTTGGCCCAAAGCATATATTTCTGCAGGTCAAAAAACCTTTAACAACTTGTTAGATTAGGTATGCCTTTGTATTTCTAGTAAAAGGCAAGAAAATCAATGCCATGAGAAAAGCCATTATTTGAAATGAACTGACTAGAAACTCCTAACTACTGGAATGATTCCAGTACAAAATGATCCATCTTCACTGTGATTTTTTTCCCCTTCTTTTTTAGGGCCATCCAAAAATACACAGCTGCCTCTCAATTTCCTCAGAAATGCTGTTGAACCTTCCCTTTGTAGCAAGCTGCTCCATCATTCCCATGAGTGTGGGAGGCCCTGCTCATTTTCTCTGCAGATGTGAAGTGCAGTAATGTCACCTCCTGTACATGCTTTGTCACATGGCAAAGAATTTTAAAAGTACAGAAAGATGGAATAAAATCTTGCATATCCACTCTTTAGTGTCAGAAGCAGGAAAATGCAGAAAAATTATACTTTATATGTTCATTGGCTTACAGGTGTATTAGAATTTATGGCTCTTAACTATATGTTTAGAATGGGCAGATAAGTGGTAAGTTGTCCAAAACTTTCTATGAACATAACTGTGATTTACAAAATCCAAAAGTATTTTGAGGTTATATTCCTGACTACAAAACATTTATTTAGTGTGATTAAAACTTCAAGAATAATCTCATTTTTAAACCATCTTTACAAATTTCTTTTAAAAAACACTCAGTGACAAATTTCTTTCTTCTTAAGTCTTGTCTTCCCTGCATATGTTGTGTTCCCACTAGTTTTTTCAGGTCCCGGTTGCCAGGTCCAGTCATACAAATGAAAGTCAAGGGATGTGCTCCAGATAAATATTCATGAATAGGGACAAAGGAAACATCATTATGGTCCCATCTACAGGGCAGTAGGTTTATAAGGCACTCTCCACTTGGCAAAGGATCTGTTCTCATTGCTTCACCAATGACAAATTCCGTGTTGCAGGCAGTCCTAAAACTGAGCTGCTTCTAGGGATTTAAAATAGGAGGCAGCACTGTTTCTGCAGGTTTGCCAATACTTTTCCCTTAGTTCAAAATGCATTAGGAGCATTTCTGCTACTGTGCTTGTTCATTAAATGAGATGCTAAAAGGGTGTGTCAAAGGTAAAGAGAAGTCAGACTCAAATTGATAAAACTGAAATCCAATTACAGCTTTTAAAGGCAAATTACATTTCCCTTTCCACTCTGTTTTGGAAGTGGTTACCTGATCAGTTAATTTACAGATCTCCCATACACAATAGACTTCCAAGAAACAAATACCTAACAGATCTGAAGTTATTTCCAGCACCACTGTACCTTGAAATGTCCAGTTGTTGGAAGGAACTGAAAGTTTTGCTCTTCAATTATTGCTTTTTTTAACCATAAACTACTAATTTCCAGTATACTTTTGCACAGTGACCAAACTGGCAACGTGGAATCAGGCTTTGTGTAAGGCACCTATTAAGCTTAACTTAAACTCACTGACTTGAAAACATTACACCAAGTCCCCACTTCTCTTGAAAAGCAGTGCTCCTTTGGCCTTCATCTAGATTTTCAGAAAAGAAATTATAGGCTGTGATAGTGCAAGATGGCTCTTTGAAAGAATGAGTCAGTCATAGTAATCATTTCAGTTTGCCCGGACAAAGTGACAAACTAGCACATTTAAGGATGTAGGAAAATGTGGTTGCCTCTCATCTTTAGACTCCTATGTAAAGAAAAATTTCTAATGTCAAGATCGTTTTTTCAGTGTGACTGTCACAGAAAATGTTGTTGAAGGCATAATAAATTGTTCCTGCTATGCAGCTTATAATCTCCATAGCAATGTGTGATTAGGTAGCTGTATAAGGTTATCTAATGGTCTGTGAAATGCTCTGGGAAAAAAACCTCATATTATTTAGATAAAACTTGATGCAACTAAATTAAGTGAAGACATTTCTACCTTCTATTTGTATTCTAATGTCTTTTATTTCTGCTCTGTTTGTGTTGTGGTTTTGGTTTTTTTTAATTAGAAGACAACAATGGATGGTCTCTGCAGTTTGACAAACATTATACAAAGGACAAGTACAACAAACTGAAATCTCTGTATGCATTTCAGAAAAAGACATCTGAGTGCTGTAAGTAAATGCAGATATTATATGAGTGATTATTAATTATGATTCCTAGAGAAAAATACACAGCAAATATATGCTTATCAGGAAGAGAAAGATAGTGCAGTTTCATTTATAGTAAAACAGAATTAATGTCTCGGATAAACAAATGCTAATTTGAAGTTAATTTCAGTTCCATTACGGATGATTCATTTTCTGCAAGAGATGTGTCAAACATATGCCAATTAACATGTTCCAATTGGGAGGATAATATAAATGTTTATTTGAATATTTTGATACTGTTGGAAAGACATATATTTCACACATATTTCAGAGTGAAATGAAGGCAACATTCCCCTCAGTTCACTTCTTTGTACATCAAATGAAACTTGCAAACCTGCTCCACTTATACAGGCCTTTGTACAGACTTTTTGATTCTGCTGCCTGCTGTGAGCACTAATTTAAAATGCAGAGTTGGGCTGAAAGGGAGCAAAGATTTCCTGACCCATTTTCAACCCATTTTCACCCAGACAGAATTGTGCTCATTCTAGTAAAATAAGAGGACTGAATAATCTAAATAATAGCTGCAAAAAATCCATGCCAGATTCCTGTATAACGGACCTAAGGCTCAAGAGCTTTTAAAAGCTCTTTCACAGAGGCCAAGAGGTAAAATAATTTTTTGTGTTCCTTTATATTTATTGTTAGGTTCTTACCAGGTCTAAATCAATTAAGTAAAAACATGTGCCTTAATTTCTGTGTAACAGAGCCTGCCTCGTCTGTCTTTGTGCTCATTGTTCTTTTACACCACATTTCTTTTCTTCACACTCCACCTTTTGCCACAACCACATTCTTGTTCTCATGCAGTGGCTGGTGATGTGCCATCAGAGTGTACCTGCCAAGGGCTGGAGATCTTCTGTGATGCTGCCAATTTACGAGCTGTCCCATCAGTCTCTTCAAACATAACCATAATGTAAGTAAAGAAGTAAAGTGGTCTCTTGCTCTGTTCAGGTTTGACTATCAGTTTTGAAATCTTTTCACAACTACCGCCTTATAATTATGATCAGTTGGCTCAGGAGGTGCTTGGAAAGCACCGTGTCTTCCTGCTGACAAGTACTTTAATGTATTAAGTAGAGATTTTCCCTACATAAAAGGAGAGAAAAGAAACTAAAAAACTCTGTGTGAAGTGATAATTTCATTTTTGTAAGAGTGATTTGAGCTAGCATGTGTTTGAGGAAATCTTAAGAAATCTACAGAAGAAATGTTTCCTTTAAAGACACAATGCTTAGAACCTTTTTATTATACTATGATCCTGCCAGTATTCCTAGTCCCTATTTCTGTCAATAGTCAGTAATTAAATCAGTGGAGCTACCTACTTGAGCAAATCTTTTTAGTTCTCAGTTTATGTGTCTGAATACGCTGTTATTTAAAAGGGTTTAATGTGGGTTGGGTCATCATGCAGATATGTATATATAAGCCAAACTCTTTTAAGAGATCAGATAATGGTTGATGTGCACTTGGTTTGCATATCACTATTTGAGAGGCAGTTTTATGTGTGGTGAGCAGAGTGCAGCATCAGGTGTCCTGAGCTGAGGATCTGCCTTGTGGAGCAAGGGTACAGATCCTTCCGAACAGTACCAGGCTGTGCTCACACGTGGCTGATGTTCTCCTTGTTGAGTTGGTTCAGCTGCCTTTCAGGCTAGATTCTCTTCTAATCCAACCACGCCCTGAAGGAATTTTGGTTTCGCCAGGACACTTGAGTATCCCCAGAGTAGACAGGGACATAGTGAAGTGGGAAATAAGCTCTATATGCATTTGATATTTGAAATAAATCTGTAGTCTTTAATTCTTAGATTTAACTATTTTATTGCCAGTTTTCTGGGGACATGGAAGATTTTCTTTATTATTATAAAGCATTTATCTTACTGTTTAAAGAGATACAAATATTCAGACAAACAGAAGTAGCATGTTCGGGTAGCTTCATGTTGCTTTCATTATTTAGCAGTGTGAGAGCTGCTCTTATTGAATAACAAAAGTAGCATCATTGTAGGAAGCTGGGACAGTAGTTTTACTGTGTGCATTCATTCCTACAGGTCTCTTCAGAGGAATCTGCTAAGAAAACTTTCTGCTGATGTTTTCAAGAAATATCAAAATCTTAAAAATCTGTAAGGAAGTGCTTAAACTTAAAATATCTATATAGTGCCTTAAACATTCATCTTCTCTTTCTCCCATATATACACACACAGAGAGCTTAAAAATTCTGGTTAATCTCACCCTTCAGTACATCATGTGTAGCCTGTTTGGCTCAAGTATCTTCATTTGACATCTGTCTTTTTTCAAAACCGTAATTTCTGCGTATTTAATGTTTTAATATTGACTGCTTTATACCAAAAAATGCTAAACTTTCGCAGTGTCTGAAGTAAGTTACATTTATAATGAACAGTATATGCAAAAGTAAATTAAAGTAAGTCAATCCGTTTATTCAAATTTTTATGGCAGAATAATACTGTGTAATATTTTACAATGCGTAACATTTATGTTGTTCAAAAGTCATAGACTTCAGTAATTTCTCTTGATCTAGAATTAGCGAAATTAATTAAATACAAAAGTCTAGAGCAGGGCTCCTGTGTCACCAGTTTAAAGCTCTCTTTTATGGGAACTGTGCTGTACTGCAGCACCACCTTGTGTTCTGAAAGTTAAGCATCATTATGAACTTATAGTCTTGAAAGGTACATTTTCATCATAAGAAACACAACACATCCATATCTATCTGTACAAAACATTTGCTTCTAATATTGACTTCACACCCTTCTGATATGAATGATTTACATTTTCCAAAAGGTCTTGAACAGTGTTTGACAGAAGCCCAATGTCAGATTTCTTCTTGCTTTAATAGGAACGCATCTGGATGCTTTATTAACTGTAATTTAATTAAAAGAACTTATATTTAAAGATTACTTAGAGAATAACAATATAATGCTTTAAAATTATTTGAAAATATTTTATATTTACAATATAATGCTTTAAAATTATTTGAAAATTATTTAATATTTGCAGCTGATATTATTTTCTACTCATTATTTCATCAAAGTAGCTTCATCAAGTAGTTAAATCAGAATTTTAAAAATTAGTATCTTTAGTTTACAGAAGATTAGTAAGATTTGCTTTACATTTTTATTATATTGTCTTAAAAATGCAGCAATTTTACAGGTCTCTGATATTACAAATGGAAAATTCAAAAATTGTTTTAAACTGACATTTTCTGTGCAAAATTTTGGTTGTAGCAGAGATCTGGCTAAACACAAAGATCAGGTCACACAGGTGAACACTTTAAGTTTAGGACCTAATCAAGGAGGTTGCAAACAACCACTTCATCGTTCATCTCAGGCAAAGCAAGCATCCCTTTGAATGAACTTTGTAATTCTGCTCTTTGTGTGTATTTCTTTAAAAACACCTTTGCAGTCTTTGCAGCTATAGCTGTGAAATGATTATTGTCAAATTCAAGGTGTAACAAGTTTGAAAGCTTATTTTAAAGTATAAAATGTACATTCAGTTTAGCTGATAGATTTTAATTACTTACTTGTGTTTGCTTTCACTTTGTTTAGAGAATTAATTGTTGGGTTTCTATCTTCTTAGGTATCTTCAGAATAATAAAATCAGAGCTGTATCTGAACGTGCTTTCAAAGGTTTATATAATTTGACAAAACTGTAAGTGTTGCTTTTAGATTATTGAAGTAAAAACCAGCAGTCAGAGCTCTGAGAGTCGCTATGGATGTCTCTCTCTATTTCATTCCATGTTATGAACCTGCAAAATGGTCCAAATCTTTAACTCAACATTTGAACTGAGAAAGCAAAGACAAATTAAGAATTATCTGTGAAGGACAGTTATTTGTGCAGGACACTTTGAAAATGCAAGTTGGCTCCATACTTCACTCCTATTCCTCATATCCTCAAAATGGAAGTGGGAGACAGTATGGTAGTTACCCTGCAGAAAGTCAAAGAGAATGAAAAAGAAGTAAAATGAAAGCGAGACCTTGTGATGGATGAACACTCTTTAATGATGTTATTTTGGTTTACAGAAGCAATTCAGAGTAACCAGTATAGGTAATGAAAGGAACACTTTTTCTTTATTTTGCAGCAGCTTTTTAAAAGGTGCTTCCAACTTCTAAGAGATGCTTTTAAGAGATGAGACAACTCATAAATTGCATTGCTTAAGATTTTTTCTGCAATATTTTTTAAAAAGAAAGGTTTTTTTAAATTGTATCTCTTATTTTTTTCCATCACATGAATGTAGTTGATTATCTGTTATTACAGCTGCTGTTATTATCTTCCCAGACCATTTACAGTACCCCTTCCCCTTCTTTTTCAGCCTTTCTTTTTCCATTATTCTGCATCTACATTTATGACTAATATCCTTATCAAAAGCTGAACAGGTCCTGGGAACATTCATGGAAAGAATCACTCCACAGAAGGAAACAGGGAAGGGCCTAAAATACGACAGTGAAAATAATTAGCTGGCTGTGCTTTCTTATAGATAAGACAAATAATGGCTCTTAAAGTCCTAACTAGAGAGAGTCTTGTGGTCAGACAATGGCATGAAAATTACCGTACTCAAAAATTAGAATTATGAAAAATGTAGCAGTTTTCTGATAAACTATCAAGGAAAAAATAACATTAAAACTCATTTTCATGCATCTACTGCTAACTAATAATTCCATTTATTGATCTTTGGTTGATCCTGTTTTAGATACCTGAGTAACAACAAGATAACTACTTTGGAGCCTTTCGTCTTTGCAGACCTCCACAGACTTGAATGGCTGTATGTTGCTTTCTTATTTGTATGTTTATTTATTCAATAAATAATTAGTTAAAGACAGAAATATTTAGACACCTTTCATTTTTGTGCATAGCAGTACTTTTTACTAGATAATAACTAAGGAAGTCTTGTTATATTGTGCAAGGTAAAAATGCACACATACAATAGTAAATAATGTCTATTAGCAATTTCTTGTTTCAAATTAATAAATTGAATAACTCAGATATCATAAAACAGTAGAAAGATAATTTTTTTACAGATCTTTTCCTGTGAATAATGCTTGAAATGTGCAGGCAAAATGAATGTCATAATCTGAAATATTGGCTTATTACTGCTTTTTGAACAGGTTTTGACTAAGAATAGTCATTAAAAATAAGCAAATATTATGTCTAACCTTCTTCCACATTTTTGGAACTGTTGGATCACCACAGAACACTACTGTGTTGTGCTGTTTTGTTTTCACAGAGAATCCACTCGAAGTATCTTGATCAAAGAATTTAAAAAACACAAAGGAACACACTTTTTCTAAGTTGAAAGAAATTCCTTTCTCAAAATTAATTTTTTTAATTGAATTTTTCTGAAACGAAATTAATTCAATTAATGCCTTAACCTTTTAAGGAATAGTGTGCTAATTTTTTTAAGTAGTGTGACTGAATATTTAACGAAATCAACTATAAAGTATTTTACTTTTTATTATCTGTTCAATTTAATACTCAAGTCAATTATCAATCTGATACATGCTTTGCTGTAATTTATAGGATAATTGAAAATAATAGGATAAATCGGATCTATCCATTAACATTTTATGGACTCAAATCACTTATTCTTCTGTAAGTATGAAATAAGATACAAAAGAGTTATTTGAAAGAGCATAATAGAAAGGGCACATACATTTAACAAGCTTTTTATAATGACTGTGTTTGCTCACCACAGAGTGCTGGCAGCCCACCTGCAGCTTTTTCTTACCCTGGGCAAAATGTGCTGGAGTAGGACATGCTGTGACTGGAAAAGACTAGGAGAAATGGGTGGATAAAATGGTAAAAGGCATCACTGAGAGGGCCAGGACGAGGCAGCTGCAGCAGATGTGCACTTCCAGTTATCCTCCAGAGCCATGGTGCAGGAGAAGGGTGTCCCATAGCCCCTGCCCCTTGCAGCAGCCCAGCCCCGAATCACTGTCTATGACCCACCGCTGTTCAACTGCACATTGTGGTGGCTTGTTATGTTTTATTGCAATAGCAGAGAAATTAATGTCTTTACCTACTAATTAACAAGTTAAGGATAAAATACTGCTCTATGGAATGCCACGGGGAAAACATCTAGAAGTTTAAGAAAATAGTACTATTTTGTCAAACCTATAAGAAATAAATCAAGATTTCATTTTTTTTCAAAAGCAAAAACAGAAGAGACATCAATTTTTTTCTATAATGTAACTTGGGGCCAAATATAACTAACTATACTATTCCTCTTTTTTTTCCAGAGAAATGATGAATAATTCTCTTGCTCGTTTGCCTGATAAACCTCTGTGCCAGTACATGCCGAGACTAAACTGGCTGTAAGTGTACCTTATTTTACTAGAATAATATTATTTTGTTATCTTTGTATGGCACCTCCACGACACTTCTTCTAATGGGGCACCGGATCTTGCTGAGTGCCTGCTGGGTCACTGCAGGGTTGATGACCTGAAGTCATCAATTAAGCGTGTAGAAGTATTACATGTATGGCTCCCACTTTCTTCTGTGCAGTCATGAAGTTCTGGTAGTATTTTTCTTTAATTATCTTAGAATAACTGCCTGGATTTATTTTCAATGATTAATGGGGTTTTCTTTATATTCTAGAGATCTTGAAGGGAACCATATCCATCATGTGAGAAATGCCACTTTCATCTCCTGCAGCACTTTAACTGTATTGTAAGTAATAGGATATGCTGGCTAGCCAGAGCGAGATATGCCTGTGCTGAGCAGTCAAGTGATTCATTACAGCTAATATAAAAGTTTCCTGAGTATCACAGTTATTTATCTCTTGAGGATATTAAATTAAAGTGTTTGGTTTGAAATTACCTCTACAGGGAATTAATCACTGTTTACATTTATAGCAAAGTTCAGCAGTGAAATGTGCAACTAAACTTTACTGATTTTGGCTGATACTAAGGTTTAGAAATTTTCATTATAACTTTTTTCTTGGAGGCAAAAATCTCATAATAAAAAGCAGAAAATGTACAAAATGCATGGCTTTTTGCTTCATTTTAAAGAGTCTGATTGGCTGGTAGGTTGGCTGGCTCATCAGTTCTAGAATTTTCCTCAAAGTTTCTTCAGTGACGATGTAACCATACTCAGACAATCCCCTTCCACTTTTTGAGAGATTAGTAGTCTCCATGGTATCTATCACTTTCAATTTTTGCCTCTTGTGCAGAACCCATGTTCTTGGATTCCTCCTTCTTTTTAAAATCCTGGTTGTTCATTTAAGGGGCAAGTTCAGCGGCAGACGAAATAAGAGTGAATGAAAAATTGCATAACCATGTGCCTGTGTCTGAGATGCGATTAGGTCACAATCCTTCCAGTCCATTCAGTGTTCCCCCTGACCTCAGTCAATTTACACCAGCTTCCCATGGGTGTGTATGTATGTATGTGTATACATATGCAGAAGTACGTGCATTTATAGGATGTATAGGCAAAAAGAGTTACTTACCAAATGATAAAATGGCAAGCTTCTAGATGAAATTAGCTTGTTAACTGAATTGGGCAAATTCAAATTGAAGATGCAGAAAAGAGAAAATTTTTAAAGTTTATAAAACCTCTTCTCCTAAACCAAATAGATATCAAGAAGGAGCAATGTAAGTTTGTTTTATTCTTTCAGGGTGATGAGACGAAACAAAATCAGCTCTCTAAATGAAAACAGCTTTTCTTCTCTCCAGATGTTAGATGAATTGTGAGTAGATTTCTTTTCTTATTTGTACAAGTCACAAAGTTTTGTAATTTATATTGAAAAGTACCATTCATCATATATTTTATTTCATATAACATGCTCTGGAGATGTCATCCTTCCTTATGTTTCCTTAATATGCATTGAAAAGGAAGAAATAGTCAACAAAATGCATAGTCTGTACCAATAATATTGAAGCTTTTGCTCATAAGATCATTATGTTCCCTGGACAGAGTAAAATTCATGTTGCATCACCCCAGTCTAGTGCATGTGTACCTCCAGTGTCTTTTAGACCAGTTTGCCAGCTTCAGTTGGACTGAGATCCTTAATCCTCTGTTATTGGGATTTAAGTTTGGTAAAAATTAGGTGAAATAGAGACAAAAACTAAGGTACAGATGTGCTGTTTAGCCCATGTGAAAGAAATCCCATCATGAAACAATATGTTTAGTTAATTTAAAAATTAAAGGTATTTTGCTTTCTTTTTGACAGAAACAAAATAACCATAAGTTGTATATCTAATGGTACATCTGGACTAATAAGACAGAGAGAGATCTGATGGATCTAGCTTCCCACCTTGTTTTAATAGCATTCTTTTTTTTAGTCCAAGTTCAGAATAAATAATATCCTTTTAGCAGATAAAATAGAATTGCGTATATTGAAACCACAAAACCGTTTAGTAAAAGTATTGAACCTAGTAAGAGTTTACTGTATCCTTCCTGTTTCTGCAGAGATTTGGCTAGCAACAAGATTGAATCACTTCCTCCATATATATTTAAGGATCTAAAGGAGCTTTCACAACTGTAAGGATTCTTGGTTGTTATTTTATATAACTGTATATTTCTCATTTGGTATGATACTTTTAGTCATGTGTCCTAGGAAAGAGAAGAGCACATTTGTTTGTATGCATCATTTAAGCTCTGTCTAAAATACACTTATCCCAAAAGTAATTCTATATAACTTTTTGTCCAGAATAGATGCACATTAGATGTGCATAGATGTAAAAGATGTGCATTTTCACGTACCAAAAGATAGCAAGTTCTAATCCTACCTTTTTCTAGATCTTATTAGTATATATAAAATTATCTATGCTAGCTATACCATAAGAAAATAATAATTTTATTGGAATATTTAGTGTAATAGCAAGATTTTCCTCAAAAATAGATCATAAACACATAAGAGAATCATAAAGATGCCTTGATTGCAACTGCTTTGTTGTCATGAAAGAATTCCAAAAAAACCCCATAAGTTATTATAAAACCAGAAAGACAGTTTCTGTTTTTCCTATGACACGTATATAGGCAAATTCTCAGATGCCTCTGCTGGAAAGTCCCAATCTTTCTTGTATAATCTGAAAGAGGCACTAGTCACAACACTGAAGATCTCTGGCGAAGAGGAAGTAGTACTCACAAATAAGAAGTATCACTTATTTCTGGGATTTTCCAGCATCCCTGGGATCCATCACAGTACACTGGGGCAATCAGGTGTGTCCAGTTGCATTTATTGAGTTTGCACATTTTAATCACAATATTAAGATGAAAACATAAAGAAAAGTTATAGGGAGAAGTAAAAGAGGATGTACCTAGGAACATTCTTGCACAAAGTGACAGTGTATAATGTTAATGTCTATTTTTGCATTCTCTCCCTGTCTCTTGAACTCACATGCAAAATCAATTGTAATTTATTTCTAAATGTATGCAGTTGAGATAGGTTCTTTTACCTGAAAGACAAGTCTGTAAAGTTTAGTCAAAACCTTTAAGCATCAGGCTGGGGAAGGAAGTTATGTGTGTGTATGTGTGTACATGGCAATAGCATGCTTGTGAAGCATCTGACTACTTTTTCCACTGGCTGAGGAACCTAAATTATGCTAAATGATTCTTATCATTTACAGTCGCAACTGCCAAGGGTACAAGTCCTTCTTACAGGACTAGAAAAACAAGTGGGTTATGTAGTTTCACTTTATTTTTAGAACAAGCAGTAAGGAAGATAGCCAAAGTTACTTATGTTGTATTTACAGGAACCTTTCTTACAACCCTATCAAGAAAGTACAAATAGACCAGTTTGATTTTCTAATTAAACTCAAATCTCTGTAAGTATCAAGTCTTTATGTTTTAGCTATATTTTCTTTGTGGTTATGAACATCCTTTGGAGGGCCTTAATCTAGAATATGTTTTGTAAGAAATTGCCCTTAATGTATTTTCTGGTTATGTTTATGATCCTCAATAATTTAAGCCTGGAAAACTACTAGCAATATTAAAGTTTTTCTTCCTGAAAATACCACTTTCATAATGGAAATTTTTCCAGCAAAAAGAGACCATAAATTCAGCTTAGAGAATAACATTGTCTTTTCAGCTATTACAGAACAGGAGTCACACAACCCTCATTTGACATTGTACAATTTGTTCCCGGGGCTTAAGGATCATGTAAGGTCCAGTTGGGACTATTAACACTATGGGCTGGTACTGTTAAGATATGTAAAGATTGGAATTATAAAGGAATTTCACATGTGTGAAAGTTGGGGGACACATTTCCATTTTTACAGAATCTACTGCTAACACCATGAGAAGAACAGTGGTTAAGTATGATTCAGCTTACATGTCAGAGAAAGTTGAGACTTATCCAAATTTCATGGCTGAGAGCACTAAGAGTTTTCTTCATGATTCTGGGAAAACAGGGGGGTTATTAGAATTAACTGCAATTTATTTTATTCCTCTTGAGATTTTATGTGGACTTTCTGGCCAAGTTTCCAAGGGCTGACAGATTAGATGAAATTAAAGTTCACCTCTAGTTTCCTATAATCATAATTTAATCATAATTAAATGCTCATAAGGTTTATTCTTTTATTACTGATTTTCTATGGCCTTTTAATGAGAATATATTTTTTACAGCAGTTTGGAGGGCATTGAAATTGCAAACATCCAGAGAAGAATGTTCAGACCCCTGAGAAACCTTTCCCACATGTAAGCAGATTATTCTAATTTGCTTTCCTTGGTCTGAATTTTACAATCAAAGAATACTGGATAATTGAAAGCAGGTATATGAAAAGCAGCATGTATGGAAAGCAGCATGTGAGCAGTTGTCACATTTTGACAGATTTTGATTAATTTTTCTTCTTTCAGAATATATTTTCTGAGTAGTTACTAGAGGGTTTTCTGATAACCAAACTAGAACCATCTCTTATCTGTTTCTCACAACCAGATATTTTAAGAAATTCCAGTACTGTGGATATGCCCCTCATGTGCGCAGCTGTAAGCCCAACACTGATGGGATTTCCTCCCTCGAGAATCTTTTAGCTAGCATCATACAGAGAGTGTTTGTCTGGGTTGTATCTGCCATCACCTGCTTTGGAAATATTTTTGTTATCTGCATGAGACCTTACATCAGATCAGAGAATAAGCTGCACGCCATCTCAATAATGTCTCTTTGCTGTGAGTACCCCATGCATAAAAGAATATCTTTTCAGTCTGCTCATAGTATGTGTGATATTTGTTATTATAATCTAGTGACATATTTCCAGCACTGAATTAACTGTACTTTCATGCTGTTGCAAGTGAAAATACAAAATGCTGTACTTTATATACCAGGAGGTCTTGTTAAATGCTGCCTTTGGCAGCTGATATATTCCATAGCTTTCATGTTTGGTTTTCATGCTGCGGGTATTCTCTCAAATTTCCACTTCCTTCAGCATGAAGAAATAGATTTCCAGTGTTGTCAAAGTTCCATAAATCTATATTTTACTATGCATTTCTGACTAACAATTTCTGCATGTAAATATTAAGATAGTCTATTTTTTGCATGAGCAAAAGGCTACTTATGCAAACAGAGAAAATTAATCTCTCCCAGATCACCAATATTAGGAATTCTTTTTTTAATTTACTTCTAAAAGCAAGACAAGTTTATAGATGAATTATTTGGCAGTACAGTCACTACAGTCTTGAGTACCCTGTCTCTATACAGGAGAGTCTGTAAGTATTTCACAAATGCAATTAGATGCATTTTGAAAGGTAGTTATCAAATGTCAACAAATGATTGCAACATTTCTAAATGTCAGTGATTTTGAAACTTTGTTGTTTCCATAGGAACAATCTGAATACTATGCAAAATTTTTAGGCAAAATATCTAAGAAGTCTTCATTTCTGTGTTGACAGGTCATCTTCTCTTAATAGGGTTAGAAAACTACCCACATGAGTTTTGAATTAGCATAAGATGGACAAAACTAATCTTTGAATCCAGCAGAGATGGCATATTCAAAGAGAATAATCTTAAGCCAAATGTTAATATCTAAAGAAGTAAGACCTAATAAAAAAGGGTTGTAAGAATATTTCTGAAAATGAAGCCATATCTTTTTCTACTTGCAAACCAATTTTACCTGAGCTTTAAAAAAACAGGCTGGAAACAAGTATGAAACACAGACTGTCAGTCCAAATGAAAACCAAAAAAAAAAAAGTTTAAGAAATAGATTAAATTAATTAAAATTAATTATACTGCCTTAATTGTAATTCATAATAGCATTCCAAGTGTAATGTGGATTGTTATATCTATTAGCTGATTTGTAAATATGTACTTGTATATATACACTTATCACTGTTATCACTTGTATATATATATGTGCGAATGTCTGTTTTCCAATATACATATACAGAGAGAATGGGAAATTCAGATGTGTAAATAATGATGTTAAGCACTGTGCCCACAGGTGCTGACTGTCTGATGGGAATATATTTATTTGTGATTGGAGCTTTTGATCTTAAATATCGTGGAGAATACAACAAGCACGCTCAGTTGTGGATGGACAGTATTCACTGTCAATTGGTTGGATCGCTGGCTATTCTGTCTACAGAGGTGTCAGTCTTACTGTTGACATATCTGACTTTGGAAAAATACATCTGCATAGTTTATCCTTTTAGGTGTTTGAAGCCCAGAAAATGCAGGACAATTTCCATTTTGGTTCTTATCTGGATTATTGGGTTTGCTGTTGCTTTTATCCCACTGAGCAATAAGGAATTTTTCAGGAACTACTATGGCACCAATGGCGTCTGTTTTCCTCTTCACTCAGAACAATCAGAAAGTTCAGGAAGTCAGATTTATTCTGTTGTCATTTTCTTAGGTAAGTTGCATTTCTTCTTTATATATGATTAGAGCTGCTATTGAACCCAGTTTTCAAACAAATAAGATAGCTGTGATGTTCACACCTCCTTGGATTTAGATGTTCAGCAAGAACTTAAGGGTTATTTTACTGTATTAGATGGAGTATTAGGTTTACTGTATTAGATAATAAAATGCATGAAGGGATGGAAAAATAGAAAGAAATGATTGACCATGAAGTTCCTGAATTAATAGATTTTTTTAGGGAAGTAGAGTAATAGCAAGACCAGGGGAGAACCATGTAGGTTGGATCAGAAATAAATACCTGAGTGGAGGCAAAAATTCAGTCTTGAGGTGAGGACTCAAATTTTCTGGCCACCTCATTCTGTGGGACTAGAGTTTAGACAAAATATTTTCCTTTGCTACCTAGATTGCAAATAGGCGATGTAGAATTGCCATTATGTTGTTAAATTATAACTAATTTTAACTTTTAAACAGGTGTAAACTTGGCAGCTTTTATCATCATTGTGTTTTCCTATGGGAGTATGTTCTACAGTGTTCACCAAACAGCTATTATGGCTACTGAAATTCGGAATCATATTAAAAAAGAGATGATCCTTGCTAAACGCTTTTTCTTCATTGTATTTACTGATGCACTATGTTGGATACCTATTTTTATTTTGAAGCTCCTTTCTTTACTTCAAGTAGAAATACCAGGTATGTAATTTCTTTTGTGAGGCTGTTTCAACCGTGCCTGTGTGAAATGTTGTTTCTACTTCAGAAGAATTTGATAAAATGAACTATATTACTCTTAACTTCATGTTTCATATCAACAAATATGTACACAGAATCTAATGGACTATATAGCTTTACTATTTAATTGTACTATATTACTATAATCATGAAAGATTAACCACCTATGAGTCAGATAAAAAATTTCAAAATTCAAATCATTCAAGTCTCTCTCTACATATAATATCTATAAAATGTACAAAATGTATTTGAAAACCAGGCTGAGTTGTAGTGACTTTGCTCATTTTATGACTTTTGCTGGTTCTGTTGCCTAAATATGTCTCAGGACATTATAGTGTTTTCTACCTTGATTTAACTATGTAACTCTTACTTTGAAATAACTTTATTTTACAAAGTGGTAATTATAGTTCAGAACATAAGGTTCTATAAAGCTCTGCCTACCTTCTTCATGCTGTGAATATATTCCCACTTAAAAACAGTATAACCTAAAAGATTAAAAATTGCATCTTACTTTTTCCTTCTCTTTGCAATAACAGTACATGCCAGAAAAGCAGCCTCTTTGTGTGGGGTTTGTAAACCCTGTTAGAAAGAACATGTGAGCATGTTCATGTGAGCAATCAGCAACAGCGGATTCAGACTCAATGTACAGATGTATGTCACAATATTATGTTGGCAGGAAAGCGTTGTAGCCCAGAGGATTTTGCCATATGTGCTGACTAGGAAGGTTGGGAGCTGCCTTTTCGAAGTCTTGACTTCTGTTTCAAATAATTGGAAATTATGCTGATTATGTCAAATATTCAGTTATTTAAAATATTCTAGAATGCTTCTTTGTGAAGGTATCAAACCACCTAAGATATCTGAAAGAAAATATTGTGAAAAGTAGAAGCAGATGTATTCTGTGTCAAGAAACCTTGAAGAAATCTTGATGAATCACAGAGTGATCTTTGGTTCAGTAAATGAAGTTCTGCATTAGATAAACCAAATTAAAGAGTAATTACTCATGTCATAAAATTAAAGACATCACAGCTAGCTGAGTTCACAGAAGTTTTAAACTCTGTTTGATAGCATTTGTTTTACTCTGGGGATACACTGTGACAGCTTTAGCACCTGCTGTTTTCCAAAACTGTAGCCAGGTAGGCAGGGACAGGAATGTATTGATATTGCAACAAAGTTATAAAACTGGAGACGGGGATGGAGAGAGGTGTCACAGAGAGAGAGTGACTTAATTTTTTTGTGCTTCTTGGAACAGTTCTATAATAGTTTTATAAATCAAACAATGCAACGGAGGGCACTCACTAACAATTTTTAGCACTTTAATCCTGTCTCTTCTCTGCCTGTTCCTTGGGTAACTTATCTCCCAAACAGTAAGGATGAGAAGGGGATATTGTAAAAATGCAGACTGACAT
Organism: Myiozetetes cayanensis; assembly: GCF_022539395.1. NCBI lineage: Eukaryota > Metazoa > Chordata > Aves > Passeriformes > Tyrannidae > Myiozetetes > Myiozetetes cayanensis. The sequence goes on along the minus strand of NW_026087964.1, from coordinate 38,799,144 downwards.
AGGCAGAGGGTGTGAACATAGAAACTCTTGCCAACACGAAAAGAAGAAAAGGCGGATTTATACAGTGCCCTTTGCAGGGGAAGGAAAGTAGTAGTCCTGGTGCAGAAGAGAAAACCAGTCTCTGAGGGAATACAGGGACTGGATGATACTGTTTTGCAGAAGGATAGGACATCAGGGACCTCATTAAGACTGCATGCCACTAATCATGGGAAGAGGATGGAGAACAGAGATCACAGGAAGAGATAGGGAACAAAGCAGAGACAAAAAGTTTTGGGGCAAGAAAATGGGCTCAGCCAGAACAAGTCTGCCAGGGCAAAAACGGAGCTATGGCACAGAAAAGTGAGATAAATAGATAAATAGAAATATTGGGAGAATAAAAAAAAGTCAGGTTTTGCAGGGAGTCCTGGAAACAGAGGGAGGTAAGAGGGCAGTGAGAAGAAAAAGAAAAGTACCTGTTTTGACAGGAGCTCACCCTAGGAGCATGACCACCCCTCTCACCAGTTAGCTGTGCTGCAGAGGTATCAAGTGCTTGTGTTAATTAATGGGTACAAACTCTGGAATGCTTTTTACAGCTGCCTTTCTTTTTCCCTCCCTAAGGTACCATAACTTCTTGGGTGGTGATTTTTATACTGCCAATAAATAGTGCTTTGAATCCTCTTCTCTACACTTTGACTACACGACCTTTCAAAGAAATGATTCATCAGGTTTGGTACAACTACAGACAAAGAAGATCCAAAAGAGGTAAAGGCAGCCAGAAAACATATGGTCCATCATTCATTTGGGTAGAGATGTGGCCAATGCATGAAATCACGCCAAAGGTTACGAAGCCTGTGCTTTGTACAGACTCCTCCGATGCTTCAGTGACTACACAGTCAACAAGACTAAATTCATACACGTAAACACATTTTGAATCCTCATGGTGACATCGGCACTGTTAGCTTCATGTCCGTGGGCTTACTCCTTTACAGCAATGAGGAAAAATGAGGGAGGTGTGACACCTGGGCTCACGTGAACCACTGCGGGAAGAAGAGGGAGCAATATGTCTGGGTGTAGGTAGAACTCACACAACAATAATTTTACCATCTCACAGCAGTACCTGACGTTTTGACAATTCATCCTAGATCAGAATGAGAAATAGTTGTTCAGGAATTTTTCCTTCTAGAAGCCAGGAGTGTGGAAAAAAATTAATTTTCATTTGAAACATCTAACTCTGAAAGCAGATTGTTTCAAAATCATCTGTTTATGGGGAAGTGAGTGGGGGGAAAAGTTATTCTATTTCTATTTTTTTAATCCCCCAGCTGAATTTTTTTAAGAAATTAAGAAATGTGTTTTCACTTCAGAATTGTTGTTGTCTCTATTTAGGCTGCATTAGCTCTTAAAAAGCTTTAGGGAGCAATAGGTTTACGAAAAATATTTCAGTTTCCTAACTGGTCAGACCAAAACAATTGAAAATTGTATTCTTTCTATAATTTTACCAGCTATTTCACTCATGTAAGGACAATTCTGAAGTTGTAATGATAGTTCTAATATAGTTGCCAGGCTGGACAAGACCTTGAGTAACCTGGTCTAGTGGGAGGCGTCCCTGCCCAGGGCAGGGAGTGGTTGGGACTAGATGATCTTTATGATTCTACATCAGGTAGAACCAGAACTGTGGCAAAGAAAAAAATTTAGGGTTTTTTCCCAAGTGAGTGTCCCCCAGCTATAGCTGGTGGAAGTTTCTATCTTCAGACGAGTATCTTTTCCTGGAAAGACTGGACTGAGTATCCCAGCATCTTGATGCTGCTCTTTTCCTCACTTTTCTTAATGGGCTACCATAAGTAGCTCACCACAGCTTGCAGACTTCAACAAACACCTGTCTTAAGATGTCTCTCTGTACGTGGGAGACAACCAATTAGAAAACTATTAGTCTTAACGGGTGTCATGACATCTACATTTTAATCACCTTGTGCATCTGACTGAATGCATTATAGTTAAAACTTCAAGACCACAGCCATTCAGCTGTTTTTGGAGCATTATTTTTTCCCAGAATTACAAGGGTCAAAAGAACCCAAAAAAAAAACCCTTATCCCACCTGAAACAGTCCCCTAGAGACAGTTCCTTCACATATTCTTACTGAAGAGAATATTTTCCATTATGAATTATTACAACTTCCCTTCTTCTTTCAGTACCGTACTCAGTCTGATGGCCTAGAAGCCCACAAAGGTAAAAGAAATGCTTTTTTTGCATTGATGATTTAAAACTATTTAAAACTAAGTTAAAAGCTACTTCCAATGTTTGCACTTAACTTCTTAACAGTATAAGAAGTAGAATTTTGAAAAAGTGTGACTCACACTTCAACTGTTTACAGAACTTTGGATTATCTTGAAATTGAAGATTGTTAAACATCTTGCTTCCACTACTGTATGTTTTATTGAAATAAAATATTATCTGCTGAACAAAATGACTTCTTTTCCAAGCTGTTTAACAACATTTTGGGTTCTGGGGTTAGAAACAGCTAAGTGAAATCCTGCCACATGGATTGCCTTTAATCAGGGCAATTATAACTCAATTTAACAAAACTTTCACAACTCTGAGGGGCCAAGCCCTCTCAAGGACTGTAACTGCCTTTCATGAGACATGCAAGGATTCCTGTCCTTACCACTACTTGTTTTTCACTTAACTTTATTATGGTTATAGTCAATGTCATCTTTGTTTCTATCAGTAACAGAAGAATAGTCAATACTTCAGAATTTTTGTAACATTTTTATTATTTTGATAAGTAAACTACAGTTGGTCTTTCTAAGACTCCTACCAGTAAAAATAAAGCCAACTAATAAATCGTGGTAGAGTTATGTTATCCTGCAGCCTGCCCTTGTACTTCAGCGTTACTTTTTTTCACAGTGCCCCGCGTGGCACAGGAGTTTCAGTTACCGATTAGTGTTCTTTCAGACCAAAAGGTTCTGATAACAGTAAGGTCTAGGCTAACAAACTGCTTAAGGCAAAGATAAAAAAATAGGACCAAATACTGAAAAAGCTCTGAGGTGCTTCCTGAGCGATGGGAGAATACATGTTGCAGATTCTTTTCTAACTGATGGAAGCTTTTCCTTACAGTTCAAAGCAATCCATCCTGTCAGTAAACAATGCTGTCAAACTTCTACCATGCAGAGATATACGGTCCATCATAAGGCACTTTATTACAGTAAAAGATAATGTAAAATAGTTTGCAACAGTAAAACTTCTTGCAAAAAATCTGCAGCTTGATAGACAGACATCACAATATTGCTAAAAATAGTGAGGTCTGGGATACAAGATTTTTCTAAAGCTCATAAATAAGCCACAGCTTGCCACATTATTTGTTCCTCAACATGAAGAAAAAGTGTGCATAGAAAAAAAAAACTGAAGTGAGTTCAAGTTTCTCTGAAGTTGGCAGGGTTACTGCTGGTGACAGCTCCTAAAAAGGAGGGCTGATAATACTTCCTTACAGGAGATCACTTCCCCACAAGTAATGAGTTCTGAATGTACCTTTGCATCTACCACGTTAGCACAGGGAAGAAAAAAAAAAAAAAAAAAAAGGCGGGAGAGTATGAGATCGCTTAACTTGCAACGAGGAGTCTAGAAGTGAAAACTTATTCCCTAAACAAAGTTTTCTTTATATACAACATCCACACGAGTCACCAAGTATTTCTGAAAAAAATCCGGGCTTACGGGGAGCCCGCTGAGGGACAACAAAACTCCGCGTGAATTCCCTAAAGAAGGCGTTTTAAAAGAACCCCCGCTGCAGTCCGATACGGGCGGGCGGCTCGGAGTGACCCGGTGGGGTTCGGTCATCCTCAGCCTCAGCCTCAGCCTCAGCCTCAGCCTCACCCGCTGGGCTTCAGGGACTCGTACCCCTCCCGCAGCAGGTCCCGCCACGTCCTGAGGAACCGGGCGTTCTCCGAGCACTTGGTGGCCAGCTCCTCCACCTGGGCCGACACGGCCGACGTCGCCTCCAGGATCTTCGCCAGCGAGAAGGCGGCCTGGAGAAGGGCAGAGAGGTTGGGGGTCGCCGGCGCCCGGCAACCTCTCCCCCCCGCCCAGGGGCACCCCCGGTGCCCTCCCCAGGGGACCCTCGCCGGCACTCACGTCTCCGATCTGCAGCTCCACCTCCTCCAGCAGCTCACGCGTGTCGCCGCCGGGCAGCTCCGGCGGCACCGACCCCTGGCTCCCACCGCGGACCCTCTGGGGCTCGGCGCCGGGCGCTCCCTCAGCCATGTCCCGCTCTCCGCTCCAGCGACTCCCGCTCCGCGCCGGCCGCGCTTCCCGCCCAAGCACCGCCCCCGGCGCTGCCGCTCCCTGCGAGCTCCTCCCGCGCCAATGCCCGGGAAACGGATCGCTCCGCCCCGGCTGCCCGAGAGCGCCCTCGGAGCTCTGGGAGCCGTAGTCCCGCGGCGGGAGGGGGCGGGACCGCGGCCGAGCGCGCAGGCGCGGCGGGGCCGAGGCCGGCGCGGGGTGCGCGCAGGGCGGTCGCGGGAGGCGCAGGGAGCGGGGGGTCCGCCGCGATGCCGCTCTATCGCTGCCCGTCCGCCGGCCGAGGTAACGCGCCGGGCCGCGCCGGGGCCGGCGGGGCGCCCCGGGGGCCGGGGCTGGAGCTGGGGCGGCCGTCCGGCGGGGCGGGTGGGGCCGGCGGCTGGCGCGGCGCCGAGGAGAGCAAAGGTCGCGGCTGGGTCGCGCCCGGCTGTCCGGGCGGACGCGGGGCTGGAGCGGGGCCGGTGGGCGCGGAGCCCCCGCGGCTCCCTCTGCCCGGGGCTTCTGTCCGTCCGCAGGCGCTGCCGGGGCGGGAGGAGAGGGCAGGGCTGCGCGGGAGTGACGTGTTTTATTTAACTGCAGCGCGGTGTGCGTGAAGCCATCTGCGGGTTTCTTTTTGGTTTTTTTTTTTTTTTTTTTTGAGCGTTGGGCTGGGTGTTTGCCTGTTCTGAAGGGTAAAGTAAAGCAGTGGAACGCATGCCCTACTGAGGAAGGGGTTGTGGGAACGGCATCCCGGCAGGTGCCATTAAAGAGCTGCGGAAGAGCAGTTTTTCCTCGGGGATCGCTTGGCTCCTGCAGGCATTTCCCATCACGTTCTAAAGCCTGGAGCTCCCAGTAAGCGCTGTGGCACAGGCTCAGGTCGCTCCCGGGGGGAAGAATCTGCCCGTCCACACCTTTGAGCCCACCTTTGTAATTATCAGGCATGTTCTGAGCCGGGTGTCACTTCTTTTGCGTATGTGTGGAATAAGTGAGTTTTTTTTTTAATATATTATGTGATTCTTAGTACTATCAGTTCTGCTCAAATAAAAATATCTCAAAAGTTAAGTTAAAGTTTCATGGTTTAGTGTATATGTGTAGGTGTGGTTTTATATCATGCCTATTCCTAGTTTTGGCGAAAGCATACTTCGGTTTAAGTCTGTGCTTTTATTGTAGAGCATGACATTTACTTTAGATTAACTGTGTTGTACTAGTAGCCCAAACTGTGTGTCTCAACACGTGTTGAGATGTCAGAAGAGCTGAACGTTCATGTCCTGTCTCTCAGTTGCTTGGTCACTTTTGATGAAGTCTGAAAGAAATCTTTTGAAGTTCAAATATAAATAGGAAGTTAAAATGTGTTTCACCTTTGTACATGCATGTTATCCTGTATCAGCTGTGTATGGCTGGCGAGTGTATTGATTGATACTATGTGAAGAATGCTTAAAGGGGAAGCTCTTTAATTATTTTTTTCCCTGATATAAAATTATACAGCATACTGCTAACTTGAAAATTAAAAAATCCATGTTTATTGTTCCTCATCTTTGCATCACCTGGTAGCCTTTGGGAAGGGGAAGCTGTCATATTTGTTGTACCACTTGCATCCCTGAAAATTTTAAACACTTGGAAAAAATGATTTGACAAATTTGTTCCTTGTTTTTGCAGCGCGTCAGTGCTTTCGTGCTCTTAAGCTGATAAAGAAAGACTGCCTTCCATCACTGCGTGTCTCAAGATGTGCATCTACTGCCTCTGTGCCTCGCATAACTACACACTACACAATTCATCCTCGGGACAAAGACAAACGATGGGAAGGTAAGTGAGAAATTGCATTCTTTAAAGCTTATTTATTATTATTATTATTATTGCTCACTTTTAAAGGCACTGAAATATGTTGCTGTGGTTTTTTTCTTTTTGTGGAAATTCTGTTCTGTTAAATACAGCACTGATATTTCAAATGAAATTTTTGGTTGCTATCTCAAAATTGGTGTCTTTAGTGCTATAAAATAGGATCAGATTTAACTTTATGCTTGTTTCCATAAAATGTACGAGCAGCTTTTAGTTTAGTGATTACCAGAAGATTTAATTCTGTTCAGTATGTATCTGCTAGGGTTTTTTTCCATTGTTCATACCATGAGAGTTTAAGTTTAGTGAGAGAGAGGTTGGAAGTGGTTGGAGATTGGTATATGTTATTACAATTTTTTTTCTATTGAAGGGGTAAACATGGAAAGATTTGCAGAGGAAGCTGATGTTGTCATTGTTGGAGGAGGCCCTGCAGGCCTTTCTGCAGCTATTCGACTCAAACAGTTGGCTGCTGAGCATAGCAAAGAAATTCGTGTTTGTCTGGTGGAAAAGGCTTCTCAGATTGGTGCCCATACGTTGTCTGGTGCCTGTCTTGAGCCAAGGTCCTTAGAAGAACTCTTTCCAGACTGGAAGGAGCGAGGGGTATGTATGAGCACATAAGCACTGAAATTAATTACTGCCTTGTAACGAATTTCATACCTGACTCATTCTGGTATGACTTAGTACCTGGTACCATTAGTAATTAGTACCATTATGAAATACATTGATCTAACAAAAAAAAAAAAAACCCTGCTGTCTTCATTTTAGTGTGTTTCCCATAGTTGGACAATGCTAGAAGTTTTGTGTCTATACAGATGTGCTGTGGCTTTTGCTCTTTTCTCTAGCAGTCTTACTGCATATGTACAATATGCCTGGTGCAACTTAGGGTGACCTGCACTTTCTGCCTTTGTGCAGAGTGCAGCTCCTGTGCCCAAGCAGGAAGGTGTTCGGTTCTTACCAATGACAGAGTTGTTGCTTCTGTACAATAGTTCTTCATGGAAATGGCACACAGTGCACTCACTTCTGTGCAGACACTGTGGTGTAACAAAGGCCTAAGATGATTTTAGGAAGGAGGATGGCAGAAAATAAGCTATCCTCTCTAGCAGAACAACCATCTGACTTGCAGCCAGTTGCCTGCTATGACGTGGGAGCTGCAAGAAGTTAGACTAGTTGTCTAGTTGTTTTACCTTATTGTGGTAAATGTGCAAGTTGAGCTGTCTTCTGTAGAGAGGTCTAGAATATTGAGTGTTGATTCTTGCCTGATGACTGCCTCATTAAATACTTTGTCTTCTCTCTTGTGGTACCTTCCTACAGAAGTGGTGTACTTAACCTGTACTTGACTGCCAGTTCGATTGTTTGATTTTGTTTGTTGTTGTTTTTGTTGAATTGCTAGAAAAACATAATTCTCTCTGTATTTCATTTGATTGTAGGCTCCACTTAAAACTCCTGTAACTGAAGACAAGTTTGGAATTTTAACAGAGACATCTAGAATTCCGGTGCCAATTCTTCCAGGTAAAGTTTCACGAGGGAATAGAGAGTCAGTTTTCTCTGTGTGTTTTTCAACTTTTGCATGAATCAAACAAGTTTGATTCAGTGTAATAGAGAGAGCATATGTAGAATGTAATAGCTTACAGGTACACAGTCTATGTGTATGATGACTGTGATGACACATGACATTACTTTGAAGATAGTAGCTGTAGAAGATGTGACATCTGACGTGTACAGCATCAGTTATTTTGTCTAGTGTCTTATGTTTTATGTGTGTGTGTCTTTTTTTGCCTAGGACTTCCGATGGTTAATCATGGAAATTACATAGTACGTCTGGGCCACTTTGTGAGTTGGCTAGGTGAACAAGCAGAAGCTTTGGGTGTTGAGATATATCCAGGCTATGCAGCAGCTGAGGTACTCATGACATCAGTGTGTGTATATGAAAAGTGGCTTTGAAACACCCTTCAGAGCAATCACAATCATTTGTACATGCACAATATTCCTTTAAACAGATATGGATTGTGAAAACCCTGTTTCAGTGTCTAAATTCCCTGGTTCAGATCCAGCAAAGTGCAAGTGGATCATACAGCATGTGAATAAATAACATAATCTTCATGTTTGACCATTAAAGTCATAGTGCTTAGAAGTTCTGAATTAGAACTTTTAATGAATGGATTAAAATGACAGATCATTAAAATGGTTTTTGTTTGTTTAAATATTTCCAAAGGTTCTTTTCCATGAAGATGGTAGCGTGAAAGGGATAGCAACTAATGATGTAGGCATTCAGAAGGATGGAGCACCTAAAGTGAGTATCTATCTTCCTTCCTATTATACCTAGGAGTTTAATTATGGAAATTTTGATAGATCTGCTTCTACTGCCGTCAGTAGTCTTGCTTCAGCATAAGAAAAAGTGTGAAACTCAGTACCTGTCTTCTCTCTCTGTATTTAACTGGATCAATTACCAGTGGAAGTTCTGAAATTAGTAGAAAAAGCTTCTGAAATTAGTAGAAAAAGCTTTGGCAGAAAGGGTGACTTGAAGGAAATATTGTAAGGATGTTTTGGCATATGTGAAATCAGGAATCAAAAGGAAAGAATTTCAGGAACTCCTAGAAAAAAGGTGCAAAGGTGAAATAGAAAGCTGTAGTCCAGCTGGTGACTAGCAATGTGTAAGAGAGTGTGCTTCTGGCTGACTTGGTTTCTTTGATATTTACAACTGCAGTCACATTTGTTGACAGTCTGTCTACCTTCTTAGGGCAAGGTGCACATTGAATCTTTATACCTTTTTGCTGGTTCATGTTTCTGCATCCAGAAGGTATCAAGTATCAGACTCCCTGCCTAAGTATCAGATTTGGACTGGGTTTTTTTAAAATTTTTTTAATGGAATCCAGGACCTGCCCGAAGTGTGTTGCTTCCCTGTGTAATATGTAGGGAGAATTTGTCACATCAGAATAACTCAGAACAACTCTCACGCAAAATTATTTGACTGCAGAAATTAGGGGTACAAGTTTTTTCTTAAGATTTACCTTCTTTTACAAGGTTTCTTTCTACTTACACGAGTTTCAAAGAGGTATCCGCATTCACATGAAGTGTGGGCTATTTTTCCCATTTAAGTCAGAGAATGAGAAGAAAAGACTCGTTCTTGTTTTGAGAGATTATAGCCAATGGAGGAGGAAGTGGTGACAGTGAAAAGTAAGGTATTTTTCTGGTGTAATATTGTCCATCTGCTGTAGGGGACAGACATGCTCTTCTTTTCAAGTGCACATTTTGTCCAGTAGGAGGCGCAAGTAAAGCGTACAGCTTACTGCGGGAATGAAGATTTTTAGGGAGTTGGGGTTTGGTTTAGAATGGGAAGGAACAATTTTAGTTATATGTTTTAACATTCTCGAAATGTATTTTTTTCTGGAAGAATGTGTCTTAACTTTCTTAATGTACATAATTAGTGTGCCACTACTGCAACTTTTTGAGTATTCAAGTGTTTTAGCTGTCAGGTAAGCTGAGACTAGCTCCAGTGCGTAAAGGTTCAGGTAAATAGATGGAGTTTGTGTAGCCTTCAAGGCAAGAGTATCTTCAATGTGTTTATACAGAGCCTAATCAAACAGACCGTGGTTAATGAATAGAGTTCCACCTTGCAGTCAGCACCAACCAAACAAAAATTACAGGGGGAAAAATATATTGTAAAAGGTTGCACATTGATTCTGATGTAGGTACTGGAGAAGGAAGTTAATTGTGAAATACAACTCTGTCACATTACTGAAACATTTCAAATTCACGAGTTTCTGATATTTACAATGTAGATGTGTAGTTGATTTATTACATGTAAATCTGCTTCAAAGTGGACAGTAGATGTTTTTAATCTTTAGATCAAGTGGCAAGCCTCTGTAGTTCTCTTAATATTTTGTAAGATTAATTAATGTTCAGGTTCAAAAAAATTTGGTAGAATCTTGTGACTCTTGTTTAAAGGTAATTCTCAGCTAGAGGGAAGATTTTTATTTGCTAGTCTTCTTCAGAGGTTTCCAACCAGTAAGTTACAAGCAGGTGAGAGGCAGCTCAAAACCATGCAGTAAGCTTCTCCTGGACCTATGCTTGCTTACCTTGAGATGGTTTAGATGGTTTTATGGGGTACTGCTAGATATCTTTCTCCAAAACTCTTTTCACTTTTTTTTTTCAACATTAAATTTTCTGACTGAAATCAAGCTTTTGTCTTCATAAAAAATTTGTATAAAAAGATTATGTACATTTACAGTCTTGTCTCCTTACATTGCAAATATAATCTGTATTCTTGTCCAGTGCACTCACTGATGCAGGTGACATACAGTAGTCCCTTATCTTATACTCAATCTCATTGTTGGAATTTTTAATGAGAATTTTTTTTATAATGGCATTTAATATTAGCTTAGTTTTACTGTGTGTTTTAACATGCAAGACTGGAGTAATGTCATAGTAACTTTATTCTCAGGTAGTGAGTCTTTTTGGGAGCAGGGGCGATGCAGATTTTTCAGATATGGAAGTTATGTCTAGTCTCTGTCATATATGTGGGGACACACACAATGTTTTATTGTAATGTGACTTTATAAGCGAAAATTAAAGTGTGAAGTTTTGGGAAAAGATTCTTTGTTCTGTCAGGGTTCCTTTGCACCATATGAATGAGCAGATGTAATATTGAATATCCTCTGATCTGGAAAAGATTCTCTTTTTCAGTGACTAATGGCTATTCACTGCAGTGGTGCTTTACTGCAGTCCCCTTCCAAGACTTGCCAGGAATGCATCGTGGTTTGGTGGAAAAAACAGCTGGACTAGAGCCATGATTTGAAATGCTTTGTAGGTTCTGAGCTATGCCATGAAGTACTGTAAAATCATTTCATTGCTCTCCATTTTCTTGCTCTGAGTTTGATGTGGTACTGATGTAACTGCTGATGAAATGCTGTACTTTTGCAGGCTACCTTTGAAAGAGGCTTGGAACTCCATGCTAAAGTCACAGTCTTTGCTGAAGGTTGTCATGGACATCTAGCTAAACAGATGTACAAAAAATACAATCTAAGGGAAAACTGTCAACCCCAGAGCTATGGCATTGGACTGAAAGAGGTATCACCTGCATAATTTTAACAAATATGGAAAATACTGTGAAGATTTAAGGTAGCTTCTGTTTGCTTTCAAGCTAATTTGTGCAAGGCGTAAGAATTAAAGATTCTGAGTTACACTTTTGGACTTCAGAATCTTTGCTGTTCTGAAGCTGGTTAGAGAAGATGCTCTCTGAATGTTATGAGTGTTCTGTTTCAGCTGCTGCTTCTCTTTTATCTGTTATAACTAGAGGTACCTGTGAATTCACTTTCTTAACATCTTAAATTGATTTCAGGTTGTGTTCATTTGTAAAATCTGTTTTCAGTGGTTTTACTATTTGAGAGAAGGGTTTGTGCTGCCTAATTTTAGGGGGACTTAATACATCAGGAGGGGAGGAAAGGCTTTCTATGGGCTTTCTGTACATTAATGAGAGAGGAGCTGTTCCAGATGATGAGTTGCGGTCTCTGAAACACCTTCTAGATGAGCTTTTCTTTCAAAAAAAATCCTTTTCTTGGGCATATAAAATTAGGATAGGGATGAGGTTTCCTTTTGAAAATATTCTATACGCTGGAAATATCACTCATGAAAAACAGCTGTATTATTTCAGAATATGTTCAGACTTTGACTATAACGTATTCTTTATTACTTTAAGTATGTGCTTACAGCTACAGAATGTTTCCTAAATAATTAGTTTATGCTTCTGTAGAGAATAACCACTCTGTAAATATATGACATTTACATCTTAGTTACAGCTTTTAATGCTAAAGTTGTCTCAGAGGAGGGCTTTCTTGTGGAGTTCCTCTCTTCCATATGAGACCGTCTGCTTTAGCAAATGGGGCAGTCCGATAGGAATGGATCTGTGAAGTGAAATAGTTGATGAGCTGACATCTGTCCTATGCACATCTCAGGTTTATTTTTACTTTGGACTAACTGTGATCTTGTCCCATGGACTGAGTGCCCTTTCATGACTGGAATACTTTTGGTTGGGCTTTTGGGACCCTGTCTTACAATTTAGTTCCATGTGAAAGGAATCCAGTTCATGCCTTCCATGGCTGCTGTGCAATGTGAACAAAAGCGAGTGAGTGGGAGGAATCAGAAGTCCCACTCAAAAATGTGCTCCTTAATCTAAACTTCAACATTAATGTAGGTGCATCCTCCATGCTTGAGCTGATCTTATGGTGCTCAATTGCCCTTCTGTCATTAGACTGCTCCTGGCACAGGACTCTGTGGTGAAGAGACATTTTGTGAAATGAGCAGAAAATTGACTCACTAGTGGAAACGTGAAAATGCTTCTGAGAGTTCACCATGGGTCAGTGGAGCACTGGAGATGTGTAGGAGAGAGCAGAGAGAGGACAATTTGTTTGACAGAAAATATTTAGATCAACTCAGGTGTATTGTTAAGCCTGACCTTGAAAAGCTTACAAGATAATTCATAGAATCAAACAAAAATACAACAATTTTAAATAAAAAGAAATGTCAGTGTAAGCATTGTTTTCTGTAGCAGAAGGATCTGTCAAAGTCACTAGTAAAAGGCATCTTGTGGTTGAATGAAAATTTGGGGTGTAGTACTGGACTATGTCACATTTTCTAATATGCAACAGTTCAAGCAAGAGAGGTGTTGGGAAAATCTTAAATGGTATTCTAAAAAAATATACTTATTACTTGGTATTTTGATTTATATTTTTAAATATTTATGTTATTGCTCATAGCAGTAAATAATTTTATTCTATATGTAAGTGTGTGCTTTTATTATATTATTGAAAGGCCAGTACTTTGCAATCTAAAGTAATTTTTTGTTCATTTTCATTTCAGTTATGGACTATTGATGAAAAGAAATGGAAACCAGGAAGAGTAGAACATACTGTAGGCTGGCCTTTAGACAGACATACATATGGAGGATCCTTTCTCTATCACTTAAATGAGGGTGAACCTTTAGTTGCTCTTGGATTTGTGGTAGGTGAAGTTGGTTTTCTCATGCTTGCTTGTTGTTTGATCTTCATTTTTATGAAGTTTCTTTTCTCTGTTTTAATGTAAAAATGAAAGCACAAGAATAGCAACAGACCAAATTCAGTGCTTTCTCAATCTTAAATGCACTTATGCCCATATTAGGGAAGGTTAATTTGTCATATTAATCTGTCTTTAATCTAGTGTTTTTTAGTAAGACCAACTAGAAAACTTACGGATTTTTTTTTTTTGCAAACCAAGCAAATTTTTGTAAAGGCAAAACCATATGACTAATCAAAGTTGTGCTCACAAAATTTTTGAAAGTTAGACAATCTCTAAATCACATGCACTTCATACAGTTCCATTTCCTAATTCATGTGTCAGCCTCGGGTGCAACTCTACTTTACAACAGAAGTATATAAAGCAGAAACGCTCTGCAGCTCCACAAGCAGCATCCCTTCCATTTCTGAGCTCTTCACTTTGTTCTTATTATGTAAGAATATATATTATATATTCTCATTCCCGTTGGCCTTGCCCTCTTCAGCTAAACTGTCTTTCTGAATTGGGCAGGCAGCTTCTTCCTTCTTATTGCCTCTTTATCAGAAATACTGAGATCACTAGAGACAGGCTGGTGTCATTCTGGCAGCCAACTGATGCAAGGAGCAATGGTTGGAAATATTTATCACCTGCAGTCCTAAAAGAAACATTCACTATTTATCTTGTGCATGTGCTTCACACACAGACCTTGTAAGAGTCAAGCACTCAAAATGGACTTTTAGCAGCATGGGACTGAGCTGACACTTTGGTCTCTTAAGATTTCAGAAGGATTCCAGAGTGTGTGTGGGGTGAAAACTGTATTTTTGTCTAACCATTTTGTAAGAAATACTGAAAAAAAAGTCCTGTTTGTTGCTGAATCATTATATATATATCATTAAATATATCATTACATATTTTGTTATTTGTCTCAAATACAGCTCACTGGAACCTGAAAAGATAGAAATTCAACAACAGAAGTTCTTTTAAGAGTGTATTAAAAATGGGAAACGCAGAGTGTATCTGGGCAAATTCTCAAATGCATAAGATAAGAATCCTGGGCATCCAGCCAACTGGCAAAGTCTTTTTTCTCCCATTTTCTGCTTTCATCATTGCTCCCCTATTACAATGGCTTACCTAATTGGAAATTATAATTGACTACTAAACAGTGTGAAGAACTGTTTAAAATAAATGAGCACAAGGACATAATGATCAAAAAATAATTGTTTACCTCTCCTTTCAGCTTTTTTAGGGCAGAGGTATGAAACACAACTTTAAAACAAGTTTTCTTGGTTATCCCACCCACTAAACCATGCTTAATTTAATTTGTTTTATTTCAAAGACAGGTGAAAGGTGGCTACAATGCAATTAAGTTTTTTATTTTTAGATGGGGCTGAGAGCAGCAAATTTTCAAATCTGCTTCTGCTGTATTATTAATGGAATGTATTTTTTGCAGCAGTTTCTTTAAATAGGAAGATCCCGAGATTTGGTTTAATATAAAATAGATTTAAAGACTTGATGTAGTAATAAGTGATTGTTCTTTAAGTTTTATACTTCTTTTTCATTAATATTACACTTTTTCATTTTTCTTTTAAGGTTGGTTTAGATTATCAAAATCCCTATTTGAATCCATTTAGGGAATTTCAGAGGTGGAAGCACCATCCTAGTGTACAGCCTACTTTGGAGGGTGGAACAAGGATTGCCTATGGTGCCAGAGCACTAAATGAAGGTGGTTTACAGGTAACATTTTCATGAAGTTTTTAACTTTGTGTTCTCTATAGCCATGCATTTAGTGCTGTAGATTTGGGTTCCATGCTGTGCCAAAAGTTTTGTTGGACAGAAAAGCCATATTGTCTTGTTGGGTACTGGCTGCTGAGATTTGCTAGACTTGGGCTCTGTCACACTGAAAATCTTCTGACATAGTCATTTACTTCATAAGTGAAACACAGGATCATAAAATCATTTAGAAAATGGAAAGACTAGTGGAAGAGACTATTTACATAATCAAGTCCAACCATTAACCCAGCACTGCCCAGTCTCCAAGTGCCACATTTACACACCTTTTCTGTGCAAACAGGGATGGTAACTCAACCACTTCCCTGGACAGCCTGTGCCAGTGCTTGACAACCCTGCCTGTGAAGAAATTTTCCCGAATATTCAATCTAAACGTCTCTTGGCACAAACTGAGGTCATTTCATCTCATCCTGTCACTTGTTACCTGGGAGAAGAGCACAACCCCTTCCTGACTACAACCTGCTTTCAGGTAGTTGTAGAGAGCAATAAGGTCCCCACTGAGCCTCTGTTTTTCCAGGCTAAACAATTCCAGCTTTCTCAGCTGCTCCACAGAGGACTTACTCTCCAGACCCTTCACCAGTTTTGTTGCCCTTCTCTGGACACGCTCCAGCACCTCAATGTCTTTCTTGTAGTGAGGGGCCCAGAACTGGACACAGTACTCAAGGTGTGGCCTCACCAGTGGCAGGTACAGGGGAAGAATCACTTCCCTGGTCCTGCTGGCCACACTATTTCTGATAAAGGCCAGGATGACATTGAACTTCTTGACCACCTGGTCATACTGCTGGCTCATGGGCAGCTGTTGTTGACCAGCACGCTCAGGTCCTTTTCTGCTATGCAGTTTTCCAGCCACTCTGCCTGGAGCCTGAGGTACTGCATGGGTTTATTTTAAACCAAGGACAGGACCCAGCACTTGGCCTTGTTGGCTCTCAATACAGTTGGCCTCAGTCCATCAATCCAGCCTGTCCTGATCGCTCTGCAGAGCCCTCCTGCCCTCCAGCAGATCAACACTCCCAGCTCCCAGTTTAGTGTTGTCTGAGAACTGACTAGAGGAGCACTCAATCTCTTCGTCCAGGTCATTGATAAAGGTATTAAACAGGACTGACCCCAGAACTGAGCCCTGGGGAACCCCACTAGTGACCAGCTAACAGCTGGATTTAAGCTCCATTCACCACCATTCTTGGCTTGGCCATCCAGAAAATTTTTTAGCCAGCAAAGAGTCTGCTAGTCCAAGCCATGACCAGTCAGTGAAGTGGAATTTACATTGCAGTCAAGTGTGTTCAGCAGCAAAGATGGTACAACCAGTCTTCTGTTGTGCCTGAAACCTTGGGAAGACAGGGTAGCACCACTCACCTGTTGTTCTTGTGTGTTTGGGGAGGCATGTCTTCCCTATTACTTACCACAGCAGAGGGAACTTTGCAGTGCTTAACCTCTAAGTCACTGATGGTGCTGAAATTGAAATGTAGTTATTGAGGTGAATCTTTACCTCCTCAAGTACAGATGCCTTGAGTATCTTTCATGCACAATATTGAATTTCTTCTTTCTTGGGAGGTGGAATACTTTGTTCATTTTGTTTCCTTAAGGAATCTAAAAGGTAAAATTTTGAATAGGTATTCAAGACTTAACATCAGTTGAAAGGGCTGGAACAGCTTGCAGAAAAAATAATCTAGCTTATATTTATCTGTTTTAAGTTTCAACCTGTTAGTTTTTCATGTGGGAATCTTGGAACACAGGACATGGCTCTGTGTTGTGTGCTCCCAGATCCATCTTCTAGATGCTCCTTTCAATCTGGAGCTTAAAACTGAGTGTTCGTGTTCCGCAGCCTGTGTGTGGGTCCATTCCACTCTGCTCTCTACTTTGTCTTTCCTTTCTGAAACTCTTTTTCTTAGTATAAATGTGGAATTTCAGCAGCAGCATAACTCTTGTCACAGTCATGTGGAGTTAGGCTTTGACCCCCGTGTGCATTCCTGCCAGAGATCATGTGGGTTCATGAAGCAACTTCTTAATAACATGTGATACACCCCACAGTAAAGTCTGAGGGTTGATTTTGTGCACTCTGTAGTGGAAATATGTTATACCACATTGCAACACAGCTGTGTTACTGGTTTATTTCAGAAACCATTGTCCCTCCATTATTAACACATATACAATACAAAATACCAAGGTGTTTTAATCTACACTTTTAAGCAAAAGGGACTTATTTTTCCACCCTGTGCACTGGTTTCTGTATCATAGATAATCATTGAATTTTTGGCTTTGGTGAAGTAGCCAGATTGTGACTTCAATTGCATCCTCCTTATACTGCTCAAAACATATGGCTGAAAGAACACAGTATTTTTCAAGTCACTTACAGACATTGTTTGTGCTAAGTTACACAGTCAGTAGGACTACAGTTCCTGTGCATCTCTACCTAATCTTTGGACTTCTTTGCTGGACTTAAACCATTATGTCCGTTACTTGGAATTGTTCCTAACATAAAAGCGTGTTTTGTTTTGTTGTTTTTTGGGTTTTTCTTTATTTCCTGTAGATAGATTTCTATGGTTAATCATGAAGTCACTCTTTTAAAAGACTTAGTACATGCCTTCAATGAAAAAAAGCTTTATTGATGATTCACTTAGGAAGAGTTTTAAGATTAGCTCTTCTTTTGCATGTGTTGCTTTGATTAATAACTGTAGCAGTCTGACTCATTTGCATCACTGTAGTCCAGGAATATTTTCTTATGTAAGTCATCCTGTAGCTCCAGTTTTTGAATTTGGTGACAGTATTGCATCAAATAGGTGTTTAGAATTACCATCAATCTCAGCTTTTTTTTTTTTTTGTCTGTTATAGATAATATTACAACCATGTTCTTCAGTCTTTACAGAGAGCAAGTGAGAGCACACTAGTGTGCGCTCTTGGATGCTTTTTGGGATGTGTGGAAGGAGGGAACAGAGTTTAGGAGTCTTTGCATACATAGCTGCTATTTCTTACGTTTATTAAAATTAAATTAAATCAAGCACTTAGGAAATTCCCATGCACCTTCTGTTTTGTCTCCATTTTATCGAAAAGTTTGGAAAGGTTTAAGAGTTTTGTGGAAAAAATAGAAGGTGTTGCTGTTGTTGAGCAGTGTGTGTTATGAATATCAGGGGGAAAAAACCTTCATAGGATGACCCATTCAAGTGTCAAATATTAGACTCACTTAACAGATTTTAAGGCCTGAGCTAAGGGGAGGAAGAACATGAGGTTTCCTGTCTGCTGGAAGGGACAGACTTTGTAGGGAGCACGTGTCTCCCCTCCTTCCCTTCTCTAAACCAGCCTTGTCTGGTGTTTGTGTCTCAGGGGCAGGAAGGACTTGTGCCATACTGGCACGATGTGTTTCTTCAACTGACTGTGGAAACAGGCACCAAGTGCCATAGTACTAATAACGAGAATTCCTAACAGAGTTGCAGTATGTGCTAGCTTTTGCGTTATATGACAGATCTTCAATCTCATTTATTCTTTAACAGTGTGTTGGTCACTGTGCATATTAAGTGAAACAGTGGTTGCAGAAGAAAAGTACTTGATCACCATCTTTTTATGCAGTTCAAAGAGTCAGTCAAGAAATCTTTCCATGCTTATGTCAGTGCTACGTGATTTTATCCTAATAGATACAACAGAGTGGCTGTTTTCTGTGAAAAGAGAGAACATCCTACATAATTAATCACTTTGAAATACTATTATGTAGCTGAACTTAAAAATTCTGCTCCCAGAAAAGTAAGCTGTAATTTGTAGTTGTATTTTCAGCCTAAATTACCTCTTCTATGAACCAGAACACTAAGTCTGTGATTAAACAAACTGCGCAAAACATGAAATGCTGTGTAGTACAACAATTTTTTAGAGACTCCTATATGACTATTCAAAAGTAAGCAGTCCTGGGTGAATAGTAAACAGGTAACAACTGAAGAAGAAGAAGAAGGAAACAAAATTTTTGTTTCGGGTTATCTTAAATTCCAAGGGATATATTTTTTGAACATTTTTCATGAAATGAAACTACCTGTTTGGGGTCAAGTTATTTAGGACATTACAAAATAAATTCTTTCAGGCAGTTTTAATAGAAGCAGGATGCTAGATTCATAAGCGCTGCTCAGTACTAAAGACCTTTGGAGGAAGGCTGTGTTCAAAACTTACCTTTAGTTTTGAGACCAAGGCTTTGATCACAGCTTTCTGCTCAAAATACTGCTGTCAGTCCACATTTTGAAGATGGTCCCTGTCTAAAATCTTAGTCTCAGTGGATGAGGGTAACAATAACTATCTTGTTAAGGCATTCCTTAATATAGGTGTATAACATAATATATTAATAGTACATACATGATATTTGCATATCATCTGGCTGTCTTAGGTTTGTGAATTGACTGTGCTCAATGACATTATGCTTACAGAATGGGAGTAAGATGATGATTTTATACCAAAATACATTTGTTGGCTGCTGAGCAACTTCTAAAGTAAGGGGGAGGAGGACAGGCAGGGCATAGAACAAGAACATGCGGTTTCATAGAACAAGATTTGTGGAATAAAAGCACTGTGAGGTAAGATGCGTACAACTTACTATGTGGAAATCAGGGAAACAAATGGGATTTCTTTGTTTTGGGTTTTTTTTAAAAAGAATTCACTTGAAGTTGAAGGAGAGAAACAGTATCAATGGGTGGCATTACCCGAGTCTTGTTACAGACAAAGCAACTGGAGAGAGGATATAAGGAAAATGTCATTCTGTCACACTCAGCGCAGGTACAATGCCCACATTCCTAAAATTCCCTGATGAAGTGGAATAACTCTGGTGTATGTTTAAATAGTGCACATGCAAGTCTGAAAATATAATGGACACTCAAGCCTTATGCCATTTTAATTTCTAGAATGTTGTTTTCAATTTAAAAACCAAGAACAAACCAACCACTTTCTTTCTGTTTTCAGTCAATACCCAAACTCACCTTCCCAGGTGGATTATTAATTGGTTGCAGTCCTGGACTCATGAATGTTCCTAAGATCAAAGGGACACATACTGCAATGAAAAGTGGCATGTTGGCTTCAGAAGCAATTTTTAGTCAATTAATCAATGAAAATCTCCAATCAAAAACAATAGGTAAGATCACTGTACTTTGAGTTGTAATTACCTTGTGTTCAGTTAGAACTATCAACAGCTAACAGCAGCAGTAACTAAATGTGGCTGAAGGAATTAGTTGGAAATGTGAATAAATCATGAAATAGGTGTGTTTAAAATATATCTATTGTTTATTTACCATTGATAATGTCAAATCATTTAAAAAAGAAAGAAAGAAATTAATACAGTTTTGCTCAGTTACACTTAAGTACTTATCCTACTGCTAGAACAAAAATACACCTCTAAGGACCATCTGAAAAGCTCATGCTTCCTGTATAAGTGAACAAGAATAATATATTTTGTTCCTACAAACATGTTAAAAATTAGTGCTTTTGATTTAGAAAGTGTTACTGAAAGACTGTGGAAAGAGAAAAAGGAGCAGATTAAATGTAAGCAGAACAAGGTTAGATTTTTCAAATTTGTTCTTCACAGTTGTTGAGATACTTTTTTTTATTCAGTCCTTTTTTCCTGTCTTTTAATCTTATAGTTGTCTCAGTTTGAGACTGTGCATTTCATTTTATACATAATGCAAGTACATTGAAGCAATCACCTGGTCCTGACAACCTTGTAGTGACTAGTTAAAGCTTTGGTTGTCACCTTACATGTGTTAAGATGTAAAGAGAGAGAATTAGAATTTCAGTCATTCTGAAGATGGACACTGTAGCCCAGGTGCCACATGGTGATTATATTAGAAATCTCTTCTCTGTACTGATGCATTCAGGTCTCATGAGCTCTCATCTCATTCAGCTGAAACATGTCATACACAAGAAGGTATGCTGAGCAATTAAAACTTCTACTAGACAGATTAAAATTAAAATGCTTAGAATCCGTCTGAAACTATCAACACTCTTGATGGGTAGTGTGCCGCTCTTGTTTGATTATGGACAGGTTTTACATGCTGTTTTCCACTTTTGTCAAGACTGGAATATTACACTTTCTTCTTTTCGCAGAGATAATGGGCTTTCTTCAGAACCTTAAGTGAGATGGGAAGTACAGAGTGAAGCATGTTTTTCATGTACAGACAAGGCTTAAATCTGGTTATTTAGAACATTTATTCCTATACAGCAGTAATGGAGAATAGTGAACGGGAAGCTCTCAATTTTCATTTGAAGAAAATTTTTTTTTCTAAGATAATTACATGACTTTTAACTACACTGCAGTAGATGTGTCAAGTGTCCAGTGTCTAATATCTGTAAAGAACACAATCAAAGAGTTTGTAGTCAAATATATCTCATTAATGTGTTGATTACAAAGGCAAAAAGGCATAGTTACTGAAATGGGAACGTTTGTGGTTGCAAAACGTCTAAGGAAGATGATTTTGAATCTGACATTAGAATTGCAGACCTGGCTTTAGATCACAGGTAAATGCTTCTGGTCAGTGCTTGGAACAAGTAGCTCTTTTTCCACAGAGGCACCAATGTAGCCACCTGGCTGGTTATATGTTGATGAGGTTTGAAGTAATTCAGTACTGCTTGTGGCTCATTTAAGAGCCTTCTAAAACAAGTAGATACCTGCCAACAAAACAGGTCTCTTCAAGAGGCTGAAACATGTTGTCTAGTATATTCCTAGCCTATGATTCTGAAATTTTCATTTTGCTGACTTGATTGCTAGCAGTTACCTGTATTCAGAATTTATTTTTTTATTTCAAGGATAGTCTTGATGTACTGTAGGTACCTAACAAGTAATGTACTGCCTTAGGACTTCACGTGCAAGAGTATGAGGAGAACCTGAAAAAGTCCTGGGTCTGGAAAGAGCTGTATGCGGTTAGAAACATCCGACCATCCTGCCATACCGTACTCGGTGTGTATGGAGGAATGATTTACACGGGTATATTTTACTGGTTACTGAGAGGAATGGAACCATGGACATTAAAACATCCAGGTAATTTCATTACATGTCAGTATTTCCTGATCTTAGTTGACGTTAGTGCACATCTGGTCTAGTAGTGAGGCCTTGAAGTGTAGAAAAGAAACAGACGATAAGGCATTAAAGCAGACTTTGTCATATTACCTACCATATAATGTAAACTAAAAGATTAAAACACTGCTTAGTATAACAGCCTTTTTCATGAGACAAAAAACTATACTCTCTTTTATGAAGTACTTCATTCTGATGACAGGGAAAATAGCTTTGTGAAATTGTTCTTGAGTAACTGCAAATTACAGTAATTCTATATTGAAACCTATTTATTAAAAATATATTTAGGACCCGATTTTGCTCAGCTCAAGCCAGCCAAAGACTGCACACCTATTGAATACCCAAAGCCTGATGGAAAAATCAGTTTTGATCTCCTCTCATCTGTGGCTCTAAGCGGTACAAACCACGAACACGATCAACCTGCACATTTAACTCTCAAAGACGATAGCGTCCCTGTGAACAAGAATCTGGCTATATTCGATGGACCAGAACAAAGATTTTGTCCAGCAGGTAGGTAACAAAAATGTGTGTCTCAGCTGTTTTTGCAAGATGAAAGACTTAAGTACTTCAGGAAGAGTCCACCTGGCCCTACTACTTACTTCAAGCATTCTATCCCAATCCTCCTCCTAGGAGGGGGTTCAAGTGCAGGTCATAAAGTAAGTTAACAGTACTTTCATGCTGAAAGAACTACTAAACATGGAAGGCAGTTGAATCACATTAGTAATATACTTCCCTCATTATACTTGCTGGTAAGTACTAGAGCATACATGCAGGGGGAAACTGTTGAGTGAACTGATAGCTCTTTTGGTCTTTGCAGGAGTCTATGAGTATGTTCCTCTGGAAACAGGAGAAGGATCAAGGCTGCAGATAAATGCTCAGAACTGTGTCCACTGCAAAACATGTGATATTAAAGACCCAAGTCAGAACATTAACTGGGTAGTGCCTGAAGGTGGAGGAGGACCAGCTTATAACGGGATGTAAACTGACACATCTATTCAGTGACTTCTGATCGCCAACAAGTATGTTGGAGTATTTTATGCTGCAGTGTAATTTATGTACAGCACTGACTTGAATGTTAGAGTTTGAGACTGATGTGCCATTCTGGATTTTACATACGCATTAAATGGAAAATTGGTGCCTTCTGATTAAACCCTAGCCTTATTTAAATAGGACTTCTTTACAGGAGCTGTATGGCAGGCAGAAGACTTAAGCTCTTCTCAGTACTGATAAAGGAACTTTGGATCTTGGATTTACTGCTGAAGTTCAGTGATAATGAGCCATATCCAGAATTGTGGTTATAGGGGAAGAATTTAGTACCCACCCTTAAAAAAAGAGTATTTTCTCTCTCTAGCTGGAATGATTTACTACATGTAATCCTACCTTGCAGTCAGGGAAATACATCAGTCTAGAAAATTGTCACTGCTTTTAAGTGTTACACATTTTACATCAAATTTACAGTTAGATTTCTTTTTATTTTCCGGATGTTAATAGGGAGTACAACCTGTAATGTGGTTTAAAAAAAAATAATACTTGCACCTTCATTCTATGTCTAGCATTTTTATTCCTTACAAGAAATCAGACCTTCTCTAATAAAAACTCTACTAAGAAAATGCTTAAATTGTCTTGGTGTGAAGCACTGCTCAGGAAGCACTGTTAAGCTGGGAAAACACAACTACTATTGATTTTCACATTAGAACCATACCTGAGTTGCAAAACACAAGTTACTACAACTGGAAAAAAAAAAAAGAAAACCACACCACCTTTGAAGAGGCTGTCTTTATTATTAGAATTTTTGTGTTGTAAACACTGAAAACTGCAGCAGAGAGCACATGAAAGAAGCAGCTCTGTTAATCCTTTTGCATGACTTAGTGCATAGATTTAAATGTTTCAGAAAAAAAATCAAGCAAACATTTTAGCATAAGCTGCTTTCTCTTTCTCCTTTTGGGCTTTTATCTTCTGCTTGATTTTGAGTGTTTCCGTCTGGATAGCTGATTAAAAAGAAAAATCATAACAGAGTTACAGTAATCACTTCACATTAGGTCTCCTAATAGGTTAAGATTAGGTCACACTGCTGGAATGAACTTATAATAAAACTGCATTTAAACTTGGATTAGGTCAGATACTAGCAGCAAAAAGCCTTGTCCCTGACTCTGTTATCTGGTGAGGTCACCACGTAGAGGAGTGTATAGCAACCATAGTACTGGTGCTGACACACAACTTATGAGCTAAAAATCTCACCCACTTTGACCAGGAAACTAAGCTAGTAAGAGCCCTGGGAAATAGGGACATGGTTGACCTACATAAGCAGGTCTTCCAGTGCAGCAGAAGCATCACTGCTGTATAAAACCAGGTTTTTCACCTCAATGGGCTCTGTGCTCAATACATCAGTGTTTAAGAAGCCAGCATTTTAGGCATCACACTGGTATGAATTCCTACTAAATACTACCCTGCATACTTTGTAATTCTTAACAGATTTTATAAAGAAATAGTTTTATTTTACCTTTGTCTTCAGGGGCTATTTCATGAGCCTTTTTAAGATCAGCCTTAAATAAAAGAGAAATATAAATTAATGGTCTGATGAAATTCTTAGATTTAAGTTAAAAAAAAAAAAAGATGATCATTACCAATGCCTGATCAAGATCTTTTATTCCCTGCCATCCTTGGGCCCGTCTGTAGAGAGCTTTAGTATTTGCGGGATCTATTTTAAGAGCCTGTAAATTTAATAAAATTGTCACATTAACATTTCTTATACTTCACAGCCTCCCATCTCCACAAATGGCAAAATTCACACCAGCAGACAATCTTCCCAGTTGGTTTGAGGGTAAACTGTCAAAACATTAACTGTATAAAAAGGAATGCTGTAATGCAGCACACTGAGTATCTAGCTAAGCGGCTTCAATACCACTGCACCAAAAGTGGTCTTTTGTGAAGGATGAGCACATAGGAGGCTAAAAGGGAACAGCTGTGTGTGTGTATATATAGCTAACTGTCAAGGCTAAGGAGTTGCTGCAGTTCAAATTATCCTGACCTTAAGTCTCACAGTAAAACTCTGTTTCGCAGCTCCCTCCTTCACACCAAAAACCCCTCAAATGGCATCATAAATGCAGATTTCCCGTAAAGCTTTCTTTCACTGTAGGCTAGAAAGATACATGCAGGCAATCTATCTCATCATGCTTCAGGAACCTTGCCAAGTTCTAGTCATTACGCCTTTTTTGAGATGAATGTTTTCAGTCATGTGTATGTGCCAGCTCTAATATGACAATATCAAAATAGGAAATACAATGGCTGGGCAGAGATTCTTCCACTGTTTGATTACTTCGATTATTTTTTCAAAATACCTCAGTTAATTTGGCTAGCTAGCTGTTATCTTGCCTGTGAAAAATCACATTCTTCTGCAGTTAGTTCTATAGTGTTTTAAAGAATATAGTTTCTCAGTGATCAGAGGAAATGTCTTACAGGAACGTGTCGCTTTATTAATTTATTCACTTTAAATCATTCATATGGGTTATAAACATTAGACAACACATCCGTATTTTTTAAATCACTTCAGTATTGGCTGTTAATACAAAGGAAGCGTTACTCCAGGTGCTCCTCCTGATCTGTCTGATAGAAAGCCTTCAGCCTCTCTCTCCTGTGTCAAGAACTGGGGGTCTGTGTTGAATACACAGAGGCAGCATTCTTTGGTTTTACCTCGACCATTCTGCTTGCAACTATTTCAAGGCAAGGTTTGTTTGAACAGGCTCAGCTGCTCATAATTCCTTATTTACACCAACAAATGCATGTTTTACAGGTTGTTAATTTAAATTCCTATGGGCCTTAAGAAATCATTAAAGTGAAAGTGTATAGTTTCTCACTAACAATTACCTAGAACTTTAGTAGTTCTAATTTTAGGAAACTGGTGCTCTGATTAAAACATTGATACACTGTTGTGAGACATAAGCTAAATACCTTTCAGAACTCTATTACAGCCAGGGAGTTCTCTATATCCAACAATTATTTAATCTCAAAAATAAAGGAAGTGTGATTGTCTTCCCACAATGGCAAGTATTATGTTTAGTAATTTCTATCTCTAACACTTATATGTTGTTTCAGATTTTGCTAAGTGACAGGTATCACATTACATAGTTTTCTTATTTCTTTTTTTCCTCATTCCTCATTTGTCCATTGTGAATATAGGTTCATGAAAGTTTTCCATGTGGTAACACCATCAGCAGGCTAGAAAGCAAGCCAGCTCTCTAATGAGCTCTCACACACAGATTAATTGAGACTCCTGCTTTCATCATGAAGCACTAAGAGATGCTGCTCAGGATCCTCTGCCAACAGATAAGAGCATTCTTTCCTCTGTTTACTTCAAAATTTCAAAGTTTTACTAAATTATTTAAAGTTTCCTCAAATTTACTAAGTTCTCACTATATCCTTTTTTTTCTTCAATTCTAGTGGTTTTCCATATTTATATTACCTTCTTTCTTTCTTCCTATTCACTGTTTTCTTTTCACCACTAAGCCTACCTGAAAGGTTATTTATTTAGTTAGAAAAGTCACTTCCATGAATAAAATACAACACCATCAAACCTAAGAGAGCAAGTAAAACATTTTGCTCATATTACTTTCCAGAGAGAAGTACTCCCCTTTCAATGAAGACAGTTTAACTCTTTGTTCTGCAAACCAAACTGACAGTGACAGTAAGCATCAGCCCTCTCTCCTTTGTTTCTTATGATTAATTTCAATTTCAAAATCTTTTTAAAAAGCCACATACTGGAAAGTTAGTAATAACTCCACAATGAGCTTCTAGTTTGTTTACTTTCAAATCATAAGCTTGTCAGAAGACTCCTTAAAAAAGCTTTGTGGTTTCAGTCCCCCTTTTCTATTTAGGCCAAATGTGAATCAAAATGCTAAATATTAAATTTACCTCTGAACAGCTCTCAATGGCTCCCTGCCAATCTGACAGCTTTAGTTTACAAGCGCCAATGTTTAAAACACAGCTCAAAGCAACAGCCTTCAACTTGGGTTTGTCTGCCTCCTCTGCCATTGCTTCAGAAGCTTCTACATACCTGCAGAAAAACAGATTCACACAGAACATGTGTTAGTGTTGCAACTTCCATTTTGTCCTGTCCTTGTCTATCTTTCCACATATATGTGCAAACTGGCCTATCCAAACTATTTCTAAAGCAGTTTCAATTCCACTATTACAAACGTTTATTAAACTAAATGCATAAAACCCACTCTGATGAAAAAGATCAACTCAGGTGAATGTTTTCCTGTAATTCCTAGTCCTCCACTGTACTAGCAGAACTTTCTTAGACAAAGGTACTATTCTTAGATGGCAGGAAACCGTTAGAATTTATTTCAGTGACTTTATTCTCAAAAACCATGCTGCTCATCAGAGCCAAAAAATCAACACCACTGCTGCACCTTCCATGTTCATGGAAAGCTTAATCTCTTCGTCAGTTCCCTCAATAATATCTTAATTTGCTTAGGCATTTAGGGTTAATATCTGAAGGTAGCTTTACTTTTTACAGGAGTGTGATTTTACGAGCATTAGTAACACCATCTTCTTCCCACTGTCTTCCTTTATGACTTTTTTCCTGAACTTCAAAACTGATAATAGTTCAAGACTAAGCCACAACAGTTATTGCATTTCTGTTTCAAAAGCAAACTGACAGGCAAACTGTATCTGATTCTTAATTTACAACGTACTACAGCTCTCTGGTTTTTATTTCAAGTGGCAAAGATCTGTTGTGGATACAAAAGTCTCAACTTTTTAATGGTCTACTTAATAGAACTTTGGTGGCTTTTATTTAAAAAATAAAAATCATGTGCTGGTATACATTCACATTTTAAGCACACCATGATTAATGCAGCCTTTGCAGATCAATGCCTGTGTAAGTTTAATTTCTGCATGCTCTGTCTTTTGAGTGTTGCATGGTTTGTATGTAATTTCAGATCACAGAAATAAGCAATACTTAAAAAGTGAAATAAAAGTAGTCCCAGTGATTTTTCCACTTGATGGGCATTAAGCGAAAGATGAGAAACAGAAGAGAGAGAAAGAGTAAAAAGGTAAGGAGAGATGGAACACAAATCTCTATGGTGTTCAAAACAACACACATATAATATTTATAAATCACACCAAAACATGAAAGGCTGCAACCATTCTAGAAACAAAATTAGAGCTTCCAAGTCAAAGAAATTAGTAAGATGAGTATCAAGGGAGATAACAGGAAGTAATAACTATTTTTTTACAAAAAAGGTTTAAATTCTTACATACAAAATATTGAAAAAAAAGGCTAAGAAGCAATAAAATGAGAAAAAGAACAGAAGGCTACAATGGTTACTACTGATAAAAAGAGAAAGCCATGGTGTGCTAGGGGAATTGTACATATGCCATTGGAGATACTTTGGTAAGAGCTATTTTATTCCTATCAGTTCTGGCAAAGTGCCAGCTAAAGTACACCATTCCTACATGAAGTATGAGATTTTTAAGATACAATAACAGAGTGTCCACAAAAGTATGGCCTATAAAGAAGAGCTGGAATGATCAGATTTGATTAGTCTAGACTTTACTTTCCAAAATAAGCACCAAAGAAGCTCAAACTGGAAGAGCCTTCACTGGGTGTGCTTAAAAGTGAGCAAGACAATTAATTGTAAGGGATGGCATTATTATACCTGGAATTTACCTAAGTATGAGAAATAGACAGATACAACACAAAGATCCTTAAAGATCCATTCCAGATGGTTTTATATATGATTTCCAAAAGGTTTGCACAGAAATCCTATTTGCTTCAAGGGTTGGTGTTGGTCTGTGATGGGCTTTTTGAGGGCAGTGGGAGACACTGCATCTTGGGTCAATATCTGCAATTAAGGGATTTGTTTTTTGCTTCAGAAAGACATCACTTATTTGAAACCCAGTCATTTTAAAACTCTGTGGAAGCACTAAATAGGCATGAATTTTTTTTCTTTCATTATCGCTACTGCTAGTTGACCAGTGATGATTAAGAAGGCAGGGATAAAGGTCAGTATCAGTATAACTTTATTTCTAGGAGATGTTCATATACCGAAAGCAAAAAGCTTGGAAAGAAGAAAAGACCAGTTTGGAAATAAGAGCAGAAAGGCCATGATTTTGAGAGCAAGACTGAATTATACATGCAGTCAGGATGATGGTATGGAGCCTCAGAATAAAAACAGCAATGAATGAATAAAGGTCACATTTGTCTTTTGAACTTACCGATTTCCTAAACTTACTGCTCTTTAGAAATCAGAGAAACAGTATCTCCCTCCTTTGCTATCCATTAACCACTCTGTATACTATTGTGCTTTTCTTCCCAGTTATGCACCACCACAGCAGGAGTGTTAAAAAAGGACTAGTCAGTTCTAAACAATACTTTCTGCCTATATCTCTTACATAGCAATGAGTAGAAGACCTACGTGAGTAAGTAGCTAAAAATCAACCAGATGTTTTCCAGATTCAGAAGGCTCTTTATTTAAAAAAGAGAAGAGCAATGCAACAGGCACTTTTTAAATGCACAAATCATTGCTTGATAGCAGTATTAATTTGGGTTACAGGAACTATCTGATTGAGCGAAGATAGCCTTACCGTAAACTTTTACTATACTTTTTAGCTGCCATTGCCCAATTTTGCGATTTGAAGAAAGTATTTCCTATATTCTTTGTGTCTTCTGCTATGCCCACAATCTTGTCAACCTAATAAAATAGATGGGAAATATACAGTATGAATGTATTTATGAAAGAAGTCTTGAATTAACTAATGCTTAACAGTAGGATCCCGTGTCCATCCTCCTTCAACCATTATAAAACCTTAGAATAGAAATACTCCAATTTTAGACAAATACTAGCTTCAAACCACTTCTATAATATTATCTACTTTATGAAACACAAATGTCTGAAAGATTAAATTCCTAGTGAGTTTTCTACACTATAAAAGATGAGAAAATACCAGAGACAACATAGCAGTTCAACTCTTTCCCCTAAATGCTGTTATCCACATACAGTTATATATAAAAGTGTTGACCATTATTCAAAGAAAAGAAGATATGTTAACAATCAAAGTATTCAACCACGATTGCCTATTCCTGAGAAAATATTACCTTCTGCTTCTCAAAATGGTATCAGTCACATGAAATCTGCACCCTCTCAAACTAGAAGTCATATCAGCACGATTCTCCTTCTCTCTAAACACTTAAAATATCCATGGAGGGAGAAAAAGAACAACTGCCTGTCTTTATCAAATCCGTCATCGCTATTTACAGAATCATATATACTTCTGTAAAGTTACTCTTCCAGTGGCAATAAACAATTTGTAATTACTGCTGTCTGTAACAGTTGTCTTAAGCTCTGTCAAATGTATATATTGCCATTTGTAGTAATATTAGTTTACACTTCTACCCTACTAGAAATAATGACCTTAAAAAAACCTGATCACAGTGTCAGACCAATGTCACTATGATTTCCACAGCTGGTTTATATGAACAAGTTCAAAGTTAAAGGATGCAGGCACCTGCCAATTTCAGTTCTGCACCATATCAAATACTATCCAAAAACATTTCTACAAGTTGAAGTGCTTCTCAACAGCCAGATACAAGGAGTTCCTGTTTTCTAACTGCAATGGGTCTTTACTATTCTATTTTGTAATTATGTATATGCAATCCACATATGCAGCTCCCTTTTTTCCTCTCTCACAAATCACTGTTTGACTTACAGAGTTTGTCTAGTTCACTTTCGATACAGAGTAAACCTGCAGAAGAGCTGCTTTCACCAGTCTGCTCCCTAAATTCCAACAACAGACTTTTCTTCAGTTTGAACAATCTGAAAAGCAAATAACTATCGGGAATTGAGAATGACTAGCTCTGATGTAGTAAAGATCTTTTAAAAAGGTTGATCCTTTATAATTTCTAGAAAGTGAGGCAAAGTCTGTTTAAAGGTGGTTATTTAAAATATTGCCCAGAAAAAGTGTGTAGGTACAACATTAAGTTAGTCATCTGCAGGATCGAGTTCTAGTAATTGCAATTTGACACTACAGCACAAACAAAAGTAAAAAGAAACCAAGAACAGAAAAAAAAACTGTGACAATTGTGAGTAATTGAAGTTTTAGTTACTGGGGGGGAAAAAATCAGCTGCAATTAGCACTGAAAAAAAGAGATAGCAATCTCCTCCACAGCATTTTCTTTCCTAAAATAGAATGTTACTGTTTAATCAGGACCTTAATCCATTCTTAATAAAAAAAGATTAATGAACATCGTAACAGACACCACGTAACTCAGACCACGTACAAGTCTCGCCTTCTGTAAAATACCTAAGAAGAAAAATACTTACGTCTTTCAAGTCTATATCTGAATCTTCAGGAAAATCTGGATGAGCATCTCCAGATCCATCCTGGGGAACAATTCCCCAGTCATCTCCTTCCTTCAGCTCTCCACAATCAGCGATGACACACAACTGAAAAAATCAAGTGTAGATAGCAGTACTGCTTATTAAGACAATTTAAAAAAAAAAAAAAAAAGAGCCTTAACTGCCGAGTGCTCTTTGATATTTCTGAAATTCTGTAAAAAGGCTTTTTCATCTGTTGTTTGGGTGCATTTGTCTCAGAAGCTCATCACATCACTAGCCTATCCTCATCAAAAGGCTTTTATCACACTAAGTGTTGTGCTCAGAGGAGCAGCATTCCAAGAACACCATACCCACGCTTCACAGAGAGGATGGAAGAGGAACTGGCAACAAGCTGAGCTGCAGCAAAACACAAGACATGGAAGTTCCACTACATTAGAGACGATGGTTCTTTCTTCAAATGCCAAGTCTTTTAAAGTTACAGAGGTATTAATTTTTCAAACACCCACTTGACATGACCTACATAGTGACTGCTTTTTCAGAAATACGACTTCTGGCACAAAATTTATAAGAACACAGGGTTGTGAATTCCACCTTTTAATCTCATCACCCATCCTACACTTCTAGCAAAGGCTTCCACCCTCCCAACTGTGTTGAACAATAAATTGTTTGTGCAGGGGAAATTTACAGTGTTAAGAACAAAAGCCTCTTAACAAGAACAGTAAGATGGAGATTAACACTGTTAGCAGAAATAGCTGTCTAATATTTAATACTTCTAAACATTACACCAAGTATTTAGAAGAATATTTAGAAGAAGTATTTAGAAGAAATTAATATGCATCATACAATGGAATAATAAACATCATCCCTCAGTGTTTGGATTTTGTTTACCTTAGCAGGATTTTCTCCTTTTACTTCAACGTTTTCCAGTATTTTAACTACACCCATTCCTTTGATCACTTGGCCAAACACCACATGTTTCCCATCCAGGTGAGAAGTAGGCACCGTTGTAATAAAGAACTGAGAGCCATTAGTACCAGGTCCTGCATTGGCCATGCTCAGCAGACCTGGTTTATCATGCTGCATTGGGGGGAAAAAAAAAATCACAATCAACATATAAAAGATCTGTTATAAAACCATCCATAAGATTCTGTAAGGCTGTTCATATATATAGCAAGGACAGCCATAGCAACAACGTGGTAACCCAGACAGTTACATACAGTTGGCAACTAATTTTACCTATCAGACTGAAGAGGGCAAATAGTCTTTATTTGCCCCCCACCAATCTAGCAAGTACAGCCACATGTGTGACTTCATGCTGTGACACCTGTCCACTGCTTCTACACAGGACCCCCTGCACATCTGATGGGTTTAGACATCACCTCAGAGACATAAAATTCTTCACTAGATTATTCAAGACTACTGCCCTCAAAAAACAAAGTTAAACACCACTTAAACCAGCTCTAATGTTATAGTAAGATGGTTATGTACTGTTAATTTTATAAGGGCTATTCACACAAACTATATTGCAGAACAGTGGAATTTAGAGGACTGTGATCTTTACTATTTACAGGGTAGTGTTTTGCTGTTGTGGGTTTTTTTTTAACTCCTTCATTTTCCTGTAGACAGAGTTTTTAATCTACTGGGATTTTTAACCATCTAATTATTTTGGCTCATGCTGTCAGGCCACAAACTAAAAAAAAATTATTGAACAGCCCAATATGAGATGATCCTGTTTATCTTGTTTCCCACAAGTACTTTTTCCTTTTTTGAAATAAGAATTATCTTGTTCCATCACTCAGATTATTTCATTTTCACTTGTACTGCAAAAAATGTACTTTTCATATGTGTTGTGAATATCTCGTTTAACTGGCATGATACAGCCATTACGATTTTATTCTCTCCAAGTTGATCTGGTTATTAAGTGCAAGGAACTCTGTTTAATGTAAGTCAGTATGTTATACCAAGGCACTGGTACATGTCTGAAGCATGCATGCTGTGGTATTCCTAAGAAACTTGATACTGTAGGGAGGAGGGGAGTGGAAAGAAAAGGTATGACAGCACAGAGGACATGGAAACAGAAATTGCTGTGAGGCATACCTCAAAGCTCGGTGGGAGGTTGATTAGTTTAAGACAACAGTATTTAAGCACCTGGTTTGTCCCTATATTCTTAACCGATTCAAAGAATCTGTTGAAAATTGTTTTCCCACACAGTGTTTGGACTTCCACGGTGGCAGGGAGAACTCTTTGCCTAAGCTGTTCATCTGGTCATAAGGCACAGTGAGTCTGAATCTTTTAATCACAGTTTAGCTTGGGAACTCTGGGAAAACATTGTACAGCTGCACCTAGCCAACAGAAATCTACTGGAATCTTGACTTTGTCTATTCTAACCTTGAAACTCAACCTGAGAGTCGCAGATGGCAAACAACAGAGAGAAGCCTGTGTTCCACAGCAAGAAAAGGCATCCGGTAGCAATGGAGCCTTTCAGGAATCCAGCCTCCAAAAGAAGTATCTGACATTTTGCATTGTACTTGCTGGCAAACAAGTTAAAGAAGGGTTCCCCCACAGAAGATTTTTGCAAATACCATTTGAGGTTGGTCACTGATTCACTGCCCAAGACCTGCACATCTTACCTTTCCCTCTGCCCTCCCACCCCCTAAAATTACAGCTAAAGCTAGACAGCAATGGTTTGTAAACAAAAAGCCAAATAATAGTAAGCTCTGGCATTGCCTTACACCCACAGGTTTAACTTTTGTCTGTAAAGATCAGGGAACAAGTTGGAAGGTTACAGGCAGCAGTCCGGTAGCTTCAATCTTCACACTTAGTGCTACCCCACTTCATTTGGGACCAAGTCTCAACATAAGTTTCATGATGAAAGTCTCTATTTATAAAGAACACTCTTGTCACTCATGCATTTTCTTGCCATGAGTGTTTTGAAAAACACTGCAGATAGAGCGTCTTCCCCATGACAGTTTCAGCTGACATTTTGCAAGTTTATAAAGCAAGCAAAAAAATCGGGACAAAATCAGATTCTCTGACAGATTCAAGGTTTGCAAAACTGTGCCATGGTAACCATGCTTGGTAAGTTGGGTGTTCCACAGCAGCAGACCCATCAGCTGGAGAAGTGACACCAAAAAAAGCCTAGTGGGATTGATCTGAGATGGTAAGCTGACTACTGACAAAAGTTTTGCAGTTTACTGCAATTTACAACAAACCATGCAAACAAGACAAGAACAAACAGCTCATTTCTTCAAGCATCAACAAAACAATTCGTTGTTGTTCAAAACAGCAGGTAGAGAACACTTTGCAGGACTGCTAGATTAAGTGCAAGATGCAGTGAATTTCTATGTAGTAGAGGCATCTGAACTCCCACTAAAATCCTAACATACTTGGCAAACAGATAATGGGAATCAAACTCCCAAACTCTGTACAAGATTCACGTGAGTTCTTCAACTCATCTCTGGCACTTTGACAACATTTGTTATAGCTGAGCAGTCAGAGAGGTACAGAAATGGGGATCATTTGCATCATGTTCATAATTATCTCCAGATCTCAAAGAACAACCAAAAAAGTAATAATGACACAGTCTCCTTCTTCTGCGAGCTAGAGATCCTGTGACAATGACCAATCCAAAAGAGTAACTTTTAAAAACAGTGCTATGGGCATCACCATAGCAAGTGTCAAGACTTCAGAGAACACCTCTCACAACTATAATTATCTTTATGATGAATACTGGAGTCGCATTTCCAGCTATTGCTCAAAATCTAAGTCCTATAAGTCCTATGAGGAGTGGCTGAAGAAGTTGGGGTTGTTCAGCCTGGAGAAAAGGAGATTCAGGGCTGACCTCTGTAACTATCTGAAAGCAAGGTGGGGGCCGGTCTCTTCTCCCAGGCTATTAGTGGCAGGACAAGAGGAAATGGCCTCAAACTGCACCAGGGAAGGTTAAGGTCATGAGGAATTTCTTCACAGAAAGGGTTGTGAAACATTGGAATGGACTGGCCAGAGAAGTGATGGAGTCACTATCCCTAGAGGCGTTTAAGAAAGGACTAGTTGTGGCACTATCATCTAGTTGACAAGGTGGTGTTCGGTGAAGGGTTGAACTCCATGATCTCAAAGGTGTTTTCCAACTTAACTGATTCTGTGGTTCTGTGAACTTGGTAAAGGGTTTTGATGTCTGATTAAAGGAGTGTCATATTTTCCTAAAATACTGTTTGGAGGCAGGCACAACTGCAGTCAAGGCTTTGCTTTAACCACTGTAAGTTTTTTAGTCAGTGTTGTTGAGGAGTCTCTCATTTGCTATCACATATAACATGATACGAAAACAGCTAAAGTGAATGCTGAGAATTGTTACTCCTACAGCAGCAGGTCTGGCTGTTGTAAGGGGTACTCGCAGAACGTGTTATTTTTGTTTTTTCCACGTAGTCGTCTTACCCAGGTTCAAGCCACATTTCCTGACAGTTCAAGCACAGGGGGCTTTTTCCAGTCACATAGCCCTTTATGTACAGGTGAGACCACAGATGAACCCTCAGAACAACTATTATGGTTGCCACTTTTCTCCAGAATAGCTGACTGCTAGTCAAAAATGTAAGTCACAGTGTACAGATAATACTTAAATTTGGAGATCGTCAAACACTGTATAAATTCTAGGCTTAAGGTACACAGACATGCTGACAGAAACGCTCGTTGTGTGTGTAAAGCAAACGCACGTGCAGTCTCCCTGGTGTCACCAGATGTTGATTTTGTGGACAAAAATTTAGAATCACGTGCAGAACTCTTGCAGCACAGCTCCCTCCTCTCTTCCTGCAGCTGGGCTGACAAAACTGCTTCTGGGACACACTAATGGTTGCTAGCAATGAAACAGTGGTAAGTAATGGCAGAGGCAGAAATTTCTGACATGAAAGCCACTATATCTTTGAATGTTCAAGTCTGGATGTTGTTTGGTGTACAAGATGGAAATGTTCAAGGTCGGATGGGGCTTTGAGCAACCTGGTCTAATGAAAGGTGTCCCTGCCTATAGGCAGGGACATTGGAACCAGATGATCTTTAAGGTCCCTTCCAACCCGAACCATTCTGTGGTTCTGTGATCTCTTTAAATGCCATCCTCGAATCCAGACCTTTCAAAAGCTTGCTTTGTTCACGGGACATTTTCCCAACATTTTGGTTGAATAAAAGCTATACACAAACAAATTTACTTCCCATATAATTAAATATAACAGTAGTAATGAAAACACTTTCTTTTAAATTTTCCTTTAGATTAATTCTGCAATCTACCATGGATTCCCCACTTCTTAAGAATTAAGAAAAGTATTTCTCACACCTAATCTTATGAATGTTATTAGAGTACGAAAAAAACATAAAATCCAATTAACGCTAAGATATTGTAGGTGCTTCAGAGTGACAAAATTTGCCACTCTTTTAAAATAATATCCTTACTTAATGGAGAACTATTGTTTCAAATTAATTACTTGAAAATACATTAAACTAGGAGTAAAAAGCACTAATTCTGACCTTAAGAAAAATAAAAATCATTGAAACTTCACAAGCTGAATACAACTAATATTTTCAATACAGTACCTTATAATGAAAGTTTTCATCTTCAAACTTTTC
This sequence comes from Myiozetetes cayanensis, assembly GCF_022539395.1. Taxonomy (NCBI): domain Eukaryota; kingdom Metazoa; phylum Chordata; class Aves; order Passeriformes; family Tyrannidae; genus Myiozetetes; species Myiozetetes cayanensis. The sequence continues at coordinate 38,762,280 of NW_026087964.1, read as the reverse complement.
ACCATATATACTTTCTCCCCCTGTGCCATTTTGGTTTGAGAAATCTCCACCCTGGACCATAAATTGCTTAATAACTGTAAAATAAAGTAATTATAAAATGTATCAGCAAGGTAGGAAAGGCATGAAGAGAAACAGTTCAGAGACGAAGAACAATCCTTGTCACCAGCACCTAAAAAAGACCAAAACCCACCTTTTATTTATCGAGTGTCCACTAAGTACTCCTTCAATTTTATGGATATCACTTGACATTTCAACCTTTAATTGAAATTCATTTCAACCTGTTTACAACTCAGAGTAAACCAGTTTTATTATTACTAACTTACCAGTAAATGTATATTTTACTATTGTCAATGCAGGGTAAGAACATCTAGTCATTAGGAGGATCAGAAAGTCAAAAACTTTCAGTCAAGTTATTTCTTAAACAAGTCCTCAAAATATTATTTAACATTATTTCTAATACTCATGGTAGACAACTTGTTACCAATAGGAAAACAGAGGGCTTCACAGAACTTACTCCTGTGGAAAGGACATCCTTTATAGTGGAGAGGTTTTCCAGTGGTAGGCCCTGTTCCTTTTTCTCCTGTACATAACGCACGGAAATTTTCAGCAGTTTTAGGTACAACGTCAGCAAATAATTCAAAGACAATGTGTCCAACTGAAATGACAAAGAGAGAATGAGACATATTTTTAGGTCTTGTCCTTGGCATAGTGATGTGTTGAGCATTATACATCAAAAGATATTAATGTTTCTAACTTTATTATTTTATTTAGGTGACTATTAAATTTCCACTTGGGGGGCTGCTCCACAGCAATTGCTGGCAGAGTTATACTGGGCTTTTAGCAAGGTTATTACCAACAATAGATTCCACTGTCAAGAATAATGTAGGGGGAATAGAAACAGATTCTGCCAAAAACTAATGAAAATGCTGAATGCATTTTCTGCTACAAAAATGTGCACAGAAAATCACACATAGATATATCAAAGCCAAATGATGTATTTTAATATGCACACTTATGTCTAATTTAACATATATATGTAGCTTGTTCAATCAAAAGCAGATGCAATATAAGAAAGATTGTTTCATGGAGACTTTTATTTGAACAAAAAGCTTATGCCAAACACATATACCAACCCTACTCCTCATTCTCTTAAACCTAAATTTTACTAAGATGCAGTGATAGACATTAATTCCAAAAATATGCCACGTTTTAACCAAAGGACATGAAACCTGAGTAGCTAGCAAATCCTGTAAAAGTCAATAAATGGATTCTGAGCCAAATTCTCATCTCTTCACAAACTGGCTTCCCAGAGAAGCTACTTCTCACTCCTAGCAGCCGCATCAGTTGATGCTCCTGTTTCCTCATTAGCCTCACAGTCAATTAATTAACATAACTTCACTCTACCGGAAGCTAAATGTAAATACATTAATTCTAATTAATACGGGAATGAAAACAAATTAGACAACTGAAAGTCAATAAAAGGCAAATCATCCTGCAGACCTTCTTTTATTCCTTTGCATTGCAGAATGGATAAATGAGAGGCAATATCCCGACAAAATTTAGGCAGCCTCAATCTTTACCCGTGCAAATTTTGAAAAGCTACACTTCCACGTTATTTCCCCAGCTTCCGTGGTTTTGACCGTTCGCCCAGATTTCCGAATGACCTCTGGCAGCACTGGCGATGCCCAGAGAACCAGGGCTGCCGGACTGCCCTGAGCTCTCACTCCCGCAGGACCCCACTGCCCACGCAGCAGCCAGGTACGGCTCGCCACGCCGCGGCAGGTCCCCAAGCCATGGCCCATGGGCATGCCCTGGCCCACGGACACCACGTGGAAGAGGCGCGCAGGAGCGGCCCTGGCCCACGTGGGCAGCCCCGGGAGCCATGGATGGGCAGGGTCGGGCGGGCAGGGCTGCCATGGGAACGCGCGGCGGGGGTCACTGATGGCGCCGTGTGCGCACCGGCCCCCCGGCATCACCCACGACACCTTCCCCGGCCGTGGCGAGAGGGCGCCAGTGCCGAAATGCTGCCGCCCTCTCCACTCTGGAGCCGCGGCGGGAGCGCGCAGGGCCCCGCGGGGAGGCCTGTTCGCGGCGGGGCGGCCCTCCTCCTTCTCCTCCTCCTCCTCCTCCTCCTCCTCCCCGCTGCCGGGCTGTGCGCTCGCAGCCCGCAGGAGCAGCTCCCGGTCGGCCCGGGCGGTCTCCCCCCGTGAAAAACATTCCGCTCGGGGCCGGGCACGATCCCCGCCGCTCCCGCCGCCCGGCCCGGCCCCGGCTGTCTCGCCCGGGCGCCGTCCCGCCCCCTCCCCACCTCGCTCGCCCCCGATGTCCACATCGAAGAAGGCGCGGGGGTTGCTGGCCTTGCTGGGCCGGGCGGCAGGGGACGGGTGCGCCATGCCGCAGCTGCCCGCTGGCGCGCTGGCTCCGCCCGCTCGGCCGCCCGCGATCCCTCCCGGCCTCCCGCGGGTCGCGGCCGCTCCCGCTCCTCCCACCGCCGGGGGCGGGCGGGGACGGCGGCTTGTCCCCGGGAGTCCGGCCGCTGCACATGGGCTGCGGGACAGGGCTGCCTCTGCGTCCGCAGAGAAAAAACTTGTCTTTCTCGAGGTCATACACACATAACAAAAGGCCTGAAAAGGCGAGTAAGGAGAGGGGTTTTAGGTTTTGCCTGGGTTTATGTTTTACAGGCTCTGTGAAAAGCTGTGACCCACGGAAAAAAAAAAATGGGCAAATTGTCAAAAGTGACTACTGCCACATAAATGTTTAGAAACAGTAACTCCAGTCTTCTTAAGGTCTGAAAAGAGAATATATTTCTTCCCAAAGTATGAGTATTGTGATAGCTGCTCCAAAGCAAACAATCTCTTTCAGGCACTCGTGTTGGCCAAGGGATGTGAGTACCATCGACACACTTGGTTGGGGCTCCTCAAGGTGTAGGATTCCTAAACAGGTGAATGGTCAACATGGCCACATCCTGTGCTCACTGGCATCAAGGAGAAAAGGCACATAACTGAGGTAAGATCAGAAGGGGCAGAAGATTGCTGGGGTTTGACTCCTGCAAACTTATAGTCTTTCTGGGAATGCTGATCATCAAAATGAGCCTCTTCATTTCTTGGACTCCTCTAATCCATCCCAGAAACCTCTACATTCATTCTTTGATTCACTGTATCCTCCAAAGGCTCTCTCCTCTAATTCATGTCATCTTTATATGTTTGGACTTGAGCTTCATCAAGCTGGTTTTCATCTCTCTCTCAGTATGTTCTCAATATTAGATGTGTCAGAGGTCAGTTGTAATTCCCAGATTGAAAGAAAAGATAAAATAGCATTGATATTAATAACTTCAGTCCATATACTGCATTGTGATCATTCCCACAGCCTCTCTACAGATGTTGGACAGGGGAGGTGATCAGCACCAGTTGCTTGTTGCATGGTGCATCTGGGAACCCTTAACAGAAGGAAAAGCCATCTGCTAGCATCTGGGAACACTTAGTGAGAAATCAGTGAAACCACACTAAGGCATTTCTCTTTCTGAGCCAGGTCATGCAGCTGTGTCAGGGATTTCGCATGCTCCACAATGTCAAAGGCCACCAAAGCTTTAAGTCATCTGTAATTCACTAGGTATTTGGCCACAGTTACTGGCTGAGATATTTTTATCATTACGCTTAGCATAGGTTAAGAGCAATGCTGTAGGAGAAGGTTGATCTCACACCAGCAATGTGCGCTTGCAGCCAAGGCCAACCATATCCTGGACTACATTAAAAACAGCATGGCCAGCAGGTTGAGAGATTCTGCCATCATGAGATCTCACTGGGAATGCTGCATCCAGCTCGAGGTCCCCAGCACAGGAAGGACATTGACCTTCTGGAGCAAGCCCAGAGCTGAGACACCAATATGATTAGATGGATGGAGGGATGATTAGAGGACCTCTTCTATGAGGAAAGGCTGAGAGAGCTGGGGTTGTTCAGCCTGGAGAAGAGAGGGCTTTGGGGGAGAACTTTCTGCTGCCTTTCAGCACTTGAAAGGGGCCTGTAAGAAAGACAGGGACAAACTTTTTAGCAGGGCCTGTTGTGATAAGACAAGGGGTAATGGTTTGAAACTGACGGAGGGTCAATTTAGATTAGATAAAATGAAGAAGGTTATTACAATGAGGATGGTGAAACACTGGAACAGATTGCCTAGAGAGGTGGCAGATGCCTCATGCCTGGAAGCATACAAGGCCAGGTTGGACTGGAGTCTGCACTACCTGATCTAGTTGAAGATGTCCCTGCTTATTCCAGGGGGTTTGGATTAGAAGACCTTTAAAAGCTCATTCCAACCCAAAATATTCTATGATCTCAGTGAGTCAGTTGCTAGCCAAATGAGTACAGTCTAGAAGAGATTTCTTTATCAGACATCAGAGTAAAGTGTGTGTTGTTGGTGTGTGTCCCCCGCAAGAGCTGTTGGCAGCTTCCTCTCAGGAAGAAGCAGTGATTCATTCTTCCAGGAGCAGACTTACGCAGTCCCTGCAGGTTTTTTTTACTGGCCAAGTTGGATTAGTCTAGATTCTAGATGAGTAATTCTTACACTAGTCACTCAGAACTCCCTATGTGCAAGGCACTTTAGAGGTACAAAGAAAGAGGCCATCTCTGTGCTAATTTGGAGATATGAGCCGAACAAGAGAGAAATCAAACTGTTTTCTCTGTGTCAGTAGGAGATTCTGGAAAATATGTGAGCTGAATTAATACCTTCCAAACACTGCAGTAGCATAATTAGTTTCATATTAATTTATAGACATTGACAGATTGTAACAAACAAGCATACTGTGACTTCTGTCAAAAATTTACCAAGTGATTTCATGTTCAAATTTATATATTAAGTTTTACACTGAACTGATATACAAATAATCTATTTCAAAGTCAGACTTACTTTATAAAATCCTCTAAAAAGTGTTTGCAAGCACTAGTCACCCCTGTGATCCTCTAATGCTTTGTGATCTTATAATTTAGAAATATTTCCTATCACCAAAATATCTCTTATCTTTTGACACTTCCAATAGTTTATGCAGTAAATACCTGTAAAACAGTACATTGAAAATACACACTATAACTGAATTGTCTGTTAATCTTTTTATTATGATATTTATTTTTCTGCACATACAGCTTTGGCTACCCAGTAAAAGTAATTTGAGTATCATTAATAGGTAAACGTGTTGGGAGTGCTAAAATCTTGAAGGAAATAGCTTCAAATACAGGTGTCCCATCCATCAGGTACTTCCTACTTGCTGGAGTATAACATTCCAGTCTAATTAAACTCAAAGATCAGCCTGTTATGAAATCCTTATTTTCACCTCTCCTTTACTCCCCGACTAAAGAAGCTGTCATTGTTAAATGCATAAAAATGCATATATCATCTAAAACTGTTACTCTGATGGAATACACAGTAAGCACATTTATTTCATAATCATTCTAGCCAGGCAAATAGTATTCACAAAAGAATAAACTGCAAAATACTAATAGTTGTTGCAGATTGTATTAGATGGGCAAATATGGGCACACTCAGGCTAGAATTTTTTTTTGTTTAATTTTCTTGCTCTTCTTTTTCACCTTTGAATCTGTATTTGACACTGTGAAGAAAATAGAGGCTTAAGGATGTTAATTCCACCAGAAAGTGAGTGCTTTGGCTCAGTTCAGCACTGCTTTGTCTAAGGATATTAAAAGCCATTTTTGGTTTGTACAGGAGAAATCATGTTTGTGGAGTTTTCAGTGGACTGAATTGCAGCTTCAGAATATGGTGCAGTGGAGTACTGATGGGATCCATCTGACAAGTGACTGAAACACATACGTCATCAGCTTTTCAGAAACCTATCAAGAAGCTTCCAATGTGCAATTTCTTGGTTACATTCTTGGTAAAGATGCTTCTACTGCTTTCTGTGAAATAGAGCAGTCACCCTCCTGCTGTGTGACACACAGGGTGCATCACGTGCTACTCCCATGTGACCTGGCACATCAAGCATGTCACCTTCATGAGAGACACATGAGACAGGAAAAATAAATCTGTTTTCTCATCATCAGGTTTATTGTTCCCCATCTTCACCAAGTCTTTTTCTGCATAAAACTGAATAAAGAGGTCCCAGATTAAACCCATACTGAGCAGTAATTGACTTTGTGCTGATTCCTGTAAGCTGAATTAAACCACAATGTCGAACAATGAAAGAACCATATGTTCCTCTATCAGAATGTTTTAAATAGAAAATTATCCACACAGAGACTGACATAATATGACAGAAATCTAAAAGAAAGTCACTAACTTTCAGATATGCTGATCCCTGAAGAAATGGTTAAGAACCAAGCAAGAATAAGCAGACTTTTTGGCTATATATTTTAGCTCTGCTTAGAACACGTTTTAGAGGCAAATATATAAAGTAGCATTAGGACCTCAGGATGTGAGGTAGAGAGTGCCTGTGATTTCTGATAACAGTAGAAACCATGCCTTGCAAGAAGAAGCCCAAAGTGTTAGCTAACAGCTGGTCATTGCTGCCACAGTGCTGATGCAGGATGTTGGTTTTGCTGCTAAATTCCTGCCCTCAGTTTTGATATAAATGTGTGTCCTGATATTACTGCAATTTCATGTAAATATATAATGCTGTTTATCATAGTTACCACCAAAAGGTATTGAAATATCAATTATGATGTCTGCATTCTTTATTATCTTGAAAGCATTTTGGATCTGCATCTAATGTGGGTAGGATGGAGTCCAAGGTGAACTACATCTGCATGGATTTAAGACAAGAGTGCAACCAGCAAACAGTAAGTCCCATGGTAGATTTCACCACTGAAAATCTGGGACTTGAGGTTTTCCAGCTAGACTTTGGGTGGAGTCCTAGGCAGGAGACTTAGAAAAGCAGTCTACCAATGCTAACAACCTTGTTGAGAAGAGGAACCAAACCAGATTCTAAACAAGTATTTAAACACTCACAGGTGTGTACATCTTCAAGCTCTTCTGGAGGAAGAAGTACTTTTGCTTTAGAAAATTTGACAAGATGCATTAGTACAGCAGTCATTTCAGACTGTAAATATCTATTGCCTTCACACAATCCAATTCTCGCCATATTACTCGATATTTATATTGTATTGATTAAGAGAAGACATTCTTTATCTGGCCTTTCTCTTTTTTTTAACACCAAAGACTACTGAAAATTAAATGTTTTATTACATACATCAATAATTCCCAGTACTTTGAAACAATTACATTAATATATTCCCTTCAAACTGTCTTTTGTTTTCAACTGAGTGTATATTCTATGTAAAAAGACAGTTAAACTGCTTATCTGTGTTACAGCAGCACCTTTGTGGTACATCGTGTTCAGGGGCTGAGGAAAGTTGCTGCAGCAACAGTGCAAATTATGTAACGCTTCAATGAGTAATGCTGGTTTGCAGGGGGCTGCAATCCCAAGCTTTCCTTTTCTGTCAGTTTCTCTTTCTGCCTGTGAAGTGGGATACATTTTACAATAGGTTTTAAAATTCTCTGTGGAGAGTAACGTAGACTTATGGTACTCCACTAATATGGAGAGAGAATAACTCTAGATGTTTCTTGATACCCCATTTTACTTGGCATGTTTGAATTGATATTAGAAACTGGATTTTATTTATTTTACAGAATCCAAACTATTGCTGATGCATTACAAAGTATAGCAAGACTTATCTGTATTCATATAATTTAAACAGCATGTACCACCACACCAAGCAGTAAATCATTAACAAACACCTTGGATTAACAAACTTTTTGTTAAATCTTTGGAGTTTACCTGCATTGGCCTCTGCCTTCTTTTTCTGGTACCTCCAAAGCCTAGTTCTGACAACAAAGGTTTAGGAGTATTTTGGATTTGAGCATTCAGGACTGAACAGGGTGGAAGGGAAGTAGCCGTAAAGGAACTCAATATTTCATCCAGGTCTAAGTGACAGGGAAGCAAAGTGTGACTTAAGAGACTTGGCTTTTAACCCTGCCTATCCTGGCTGTAAAACCTAGTTCCTACATTCTCAGAAGAGGATCTTCAGAGAGATTTATGCCCTACAAAACACAGAAATACTTTTCCAAGCATTCAGCTATTCAAGGATTTGAATGATCCTTTTTATGTACTGGCAATTTCCTAACAAAGCCTCATCTGTTTCTGCATTGAGAATCTGGCTCATTTTCTGACTGAAGTTTGAACAATTAAATTGTCTTTTTCTGCACACAAAGAGTCTGACCCTCAGAAAATTACCAATAAGTTTTTGATTTTTATATGCTATTTTTATTTCCTGTATTTCCTAGAGGAGTGAGGCCTGGAGACATACCATATTGCTGTAAATGGTCTTTGCTTAGCAGATGCTATGGCTTTTTTCTTTGTATCTGCTCATATTTTGCACTCTTGGGTTAGTGCAAAATCACTGCATTTGCTTTGCCAGGTGTTCTTTATAGCCAAAATCTATTTGAGGTGGGACAGTGCATACTGACTGTGAAAGTTATTTTGTAGTCCTTTGCTGATTTTGCTGTGTTTGCCCCTTTTTTTTTTTTTTCAGAAATAACCTTCAGAACACTAGTATCTTAATGTTATATTATCAATTTCAGACCATACTGACTGTTACACACATTAAGAGAAAACATCAAGAACTAATTTTGCACTGAGCATCAGCCAATATGTATGGAGCATTTACACTGCTGTTTTTTAAGTCGGTATCCCTGTTGTCCTCACTGACCTTGTCATGCTTCACAGTTTGGAGTGGCATGTGGGCATACTAAGTGCATCATTTTCAGATGAAACTAAACCAGCTGTTTTCAGAACTGCGTTCAGTGTGCTCCAATCACTGACATTCATTCTGCTCACAGGACTAGATTGCAATCAGTTCAAAATAAAACCCTGTAAAATGTTTGTGGTGTGGACACTGGGCTCTCTAAGACAACTGGTTCAGTCTAGGATTCTGCCCCTGCTGGTCAGCACTCCTTGCTAATGCCGATGGACGGTAGAGTGGCAGCCACAGTGTTTGCAGTTTTTAAGATTCTCAGGACTGTCATTTGAGAAATGCAATCCAGTGATTATTTCTGTAGCTGGATGCCTAGATTCTGATTTGCATAGTATGTCAACCGTGATGTCTTTCATCTTGTCCAGCCACACTCTGCTATTTACTTCCCTTTCAGTGTGGTCTCATCGCCACACACTTACTTTTCTGTCCTTTGGCTTTGGTTGAGTGGGTTGGCCCTGATGACTGGGGGCATTTGGTGATAATGGTGGAACTAAAGAGTCAAAGGCAGTAATAACATCCAAGCTGAAAGATTTACATTGGGTATTTATTGCAGGGGGATTTTTGTCCCCCGAGAAGAGACCCTCGCTGGCACACGTTGTTAGGAGACAGTCATACACGGATGACCCAAAATGGCGTTTATTAGAACAAGATGTCAGTTTATATACAGGGGAATATGGAAGGATTGGGAACAAAGGTTTGATTCTTGCTAGGAACATCAAATCCTGAGGGTCAGTGATAAGAGAAATGGAGGGATTGACCGCAGGGGATATGTCTGGCCATATAGGGGGAAGGGAGAGTTGGGGAGGAAAGGAAGGAGTGGTCTGGGGTACAGACAGGGGAGTTCTACAGGAGTTTGTGAAGCTGCACCTTGTAGCTGGGTCTCAGGCAACTTTTTGCAGCTGCAGTTGTTAAAGGACTTCCAGATAAACTTCTTCCTCTGAGACTTCTTCGCAGCCCTTTTGCATCTTTCTCCATTCTCTGTAGGCTTCTGTTGGTCCACCTCCGACAGGTAATCAGTCTCACAGATGAAGTGATTAAGAGCCCTTCTGAAAATGAACCTCCAGGCAGGGTCAGTTGAGCTTTACATGATTCAATGTGGTATTATTGAGGGTGCAGGGGATCATATTCTCAGGCCAGTAGACGTAATCTCTTGATTTTTATTTTAAAGAGAAATCAGCTTCTCCAGACACTGAAAGGCTGACTCCACCATCTCTTCTGCCACTACTGCATGTTGAGTTTGCAGTCTATTGTAAAGGTCCATTAAAACAATGGTATTAAAACCATTCTCTGTGTCTCATCTCCCACTTGTCTGAAAAGAGCAGGAAGCTACTGTGATTCTGCTTTTTCTGGTTTTTTTTGGTTGATTGGGTTTTTTGTTTGTGGTGTTTTTTTTGGTTTTGGTTTGGTTTGGTTGTGGGGTGTTTTGGTTGTTTGGGTTTTAGTTGTTTTTTTGGTGGGTTTTTTTTGGGTGGGTTGGTTGGTTGGTTTTTGTTGCACTAGATTGTGCAGAGAGTCAGCTGCTTAAAAAGGAGCATTTGAAGTTGTGTTGTCTCAGTGGGTGCTTCATGGAGTCATGTGCTGCTGGGCAAAACCACACAAACAACCCTTTCCCCCAAATTAAACAAACAAACAAACATAAAGTTCCAAATGACACCCAAATACTGTAGAATTATCAAATTATTTGTGAATGAAATAGATCACTTATTTCACAGAAATGAGTGAAAATGGGCACCATCCCAGCTGAGCTACCCTTCTTCTGATGTTCTCACTTACCTGGTCAAAGACTAAAGTTCAGGTTCTCTTAGTGAATCCCAGTACTTCTACAATCACATGCCAGGGTGATATCCATTACAGATATAAGGACTAGAAAAAAAATCAGATGAAAACTGGACTAGTGACAGATTGGTGCATGGAGCAAAACGAGGGATGTGAGCTTCCCAAAACCGAATGGATATTTGTCAGGCTGTGGGCTGTGGGCTTGTCTGGCATGAGGAGGATGGGAGGCCACTGAAGCACTTCATTCTGCTGTCAGCCGAAACAGGGGAAGAGCCTCTGTGCAGGCAGTGCTTTGTTCAGCCTTACTTCACTGCACAAAGATATTGCTGTAAACCAGAAGTACCCAATTTACGTGTGTGTGCATATACAGGGGATGTATATGTCCACGTGTACGTATGCAAACACAGATCTATAGAGAGAGAAGTGTATTGTAAAATATACACTATCAATGTGCGGATGTGGATGAGAAACTCAACATGAGTCAGCAGTGCGAGCTCACAGCCCAGAAAGCCAACCATGTCCTGGGCTGCATGAAGAGCAGTGTGGCCAGTAAGTCAAAAGAGGTGATTCTGTTGCTCTACCCTACTCCTGTGAGACCCCACCTGGAGTGCTGCATCCAGCTGTGGTGTCCCCAACGTGAGAAGGACATGGAACTGCTGAAGCAAGTCCAGAGGAGGAACAAAAGGTTGATGAGAGGACTGGAGCACCTTCTCTACCAAGACAGGCTGAGAAAGTTGGGACTGTTCAGCCTGGAGAAGAGAAGGATGTTTGGAGACCTCATAGCCACCTTCCAGTGTCTGAAAAGGGCCTACGGGGAAGTTGGAGTGGGACTCTTTTTCAGGAACTGTAGTGACAGGACAAGAAGCAATGGGTACCAGTTGAAAGAGGGGAAATTTAGGTTACACATTAGGAAGAAATATTTTACTGTGAGGGCGGTGAGACACTGGAACAGCTCAGGGAGGTTGTGGATGCCCCAACCCCGCCAGCGTTCAAGGCCAGGTAGGATAAGGCCCTGAGCAACCTGCGCTAGTGGGAGGTGTCCCTGCCCGCGGCGGCGGGCTTGAGAACTAGGTGATCTTCAAGATCCCTTTCAACCCAAGCCGTTCCGCGGCTCCATGCCCACGGCCACGCTGCCCACTCCGGCCGTGTGAAAGCGCCGTAACTCGGGCACCTCCCCGGGGCCCTGTCCCTTTAAGGGCCGCCTCCGCGCCCTACCACGCGCTGGGGGCGGGGCGGCGGCGCCGCGTGGCCAATGGGGAGCGCCCGAGGGGCGTGGCGCCACGGCGGGCCCGTCCTCGTCTGCCGGCGGGTGGCGGCGCGGGGAACGCTGCCCAGCCCAGCCCAACTGAGCCCAGCCCAGCGCAGCCTGGCCCGGGAGAGCCCCGTCCCGGAGGGTGCACAGCCGGCTGTCAGCGCCGCCGGGCGGGCGCGCTCGGCCCCTGTGTCAGGTGACGGGCGGCCGTCGGGAGCGGCGCGGCTGAGCGGGCCGGCGCTCCCCTCGCCTCCCCTCTCCTCCTCTCTCCTCGCCGCCGCGCAATGCTGGGCGGCTCCGCGGCGGCTCCGGGGATGCTGCCGCGGCCGCCGCCGCTCGCCGCCCGCTGAGCCGCTGCGAGGGCCGCGGCGGGAGGGCCGCCGCGCGGGGCGGAGGCATGGCCCCCACCCTGCTCCAGAAGCTCTTCAACAAAAGGGGCGGCGGCGCGGCGGCCCCCCACGGCCGGGCCCCGGGGGACGGGCCCGCCTTCAGGTGAGCGGCAGCGGCGGGGCGGGGGCTGCCCCGGGTGGGCAGCGGGGGAGGTGGCGGAGAGGCCGGTGGGGCGAGGAGCTGCTTTGGTGGCAGGTGAGCCGCAGCCCCCCGGAGCGCCCCGGTGCCCGGGCGGTGCGGCCGGCGGGGATGGGGCACGGGCGCGGCGGGAGGCTCTTCTCCCGCCCTTCCCTCTCGTTGGATCTCTCAGCCATTTTCTGGGCGAGTTGGCGGTGGCACGCCTGGGAGCCGCGGGGCGCTCGCCCCTCGGGCAGCGGCGGGGGAGAGGCGCCGGGCCCTCTGTCCGGCGACTGTGTGTGACTGCCGTGGTAACTCGTGCTCGGGTCTCATCAGCACTGGAAAATTAAAACGTGGCTTGATTGCCATGACCTAAATACACGTGCGCGGTCTGGTGACCCGCTAAGCATTGGATGCCTTTCACTGCCCGTCTGCTTTTGATACTGCAATTGCTCAAAGGTGAGATTCAGCAGCAATTGCTGCTTCAGGGTTTCAATATGTGATCTTCGTATAATATTGAATTATTACTGTTTTCTGAACCTCGGGGACAGCATTTTGCTCAGGCTGGTGCTTTGGAGCTTTGTTCCTGTCACATCTGTGCTGCTCACAAGACCGAGCGGCCGGTGAGCGCAGTGACAATCACATGCGTGCCCGTAACCTCTGTGCCTGCTTTTCTGTGCAGCATGAGTTGACTGGTCTTGTGATCAGATGGTATACAGCGTTGAGTTGGAATCTGGGCTTCCACTGCTGAAACTATTAAGAACGCTAAGGGAGACAATACTCTGATCCACAAAGTGCCATAGTACCAAATATGAAAGATGACAATTGTGGAGTCATTATGTGTTCAAAGATGGTCCGTGTGGGTCGTGGCCATGTGCATGGGCAAAGTTGCAAGATCAAAATAACATCGGTATGTTTGAGTTATAAGGTGATTCTTTTGTATGTCATTGGACATAGTATTGGAGCTGCATTCATATCAGAAAGCAGGGCTGGTGAATTTTGGAAAGCTGTAAAGTCCATACACTGTACTTGCTAGTTACTTCTTGTAGTAGTTATTCACTTTATGAGTTAAATATCACCTTTAATTTGAAAGAAAACAATTTTCCGCATTTAAACTGAGGGACAATTACAGACTATTATTTTGGCTTGTACTTAAAGTCTTGCCAAGTACTCTGTATCAGAGACCAGGGCTGTTAGTTCTAGGGTATTGGACTATCAAGGATCTCCATGAGGGCAGATTGCTTTCACAGTGTGTTCTCCATTATAATGAGTAAGATTGTTCCATCTGGAGTATTTTTGAAATCAGAGATTATATTTTTTCTTTGTCTTTTTATTTCTTAGGTAAGATATTCCGCACCCAGTTTTCAGTTTAAATAACATTGAAATGATTTGACATTTAAAAGAAAAACTGTTATATTTAAAATATTACTGGAGATACCCTTCATTCTTTTTATCCCTGATTTTCCCACATTCCCTTGCTGTCTATTTTATTTACACGTGGATGTTTTTTGTGCTTGTTAATACTACATTGAGCTTCCTATTTAAGACTTCTAAATACGCTGTAATGCTTTTTCTTTCTTTCTGGTGATCAGCTGATGACCTGCAGGAGCATACTTACTGGGTCTTAGAAGCTCTGCTACAATGCTTTTAATAGACTTTCTGTTGAGCAGTAATCTCTGTTTGAATGGAGAGACATGATTGGACCTAAGTAAAGCGGAAGACTTAATCCTTGGGTAGCTTCTGTATTAAGCATATACTGCTGCTTACTGTTAGAGACAAAGTGGGAGAATCATCTTTTGTTCTAATGGCAGACCTGTATTTTTAAGGATTTTAGTTTTAAGGTTTTAGTTAGTTTTATTCCCACTTTTGGTTAGTGATCATTCAGTGTGTCTTGCTGTGTTTAGCTCTCTTAAGCAGCCCTATAAGACCACAATCTGTATCCTTGGACTTTCAGTTGTTATTAAATCCTTGAAAGCCTAAGTGTATTCGCACACCCTGAACAACAGCAGAATCACCAAAAATCTCTTTAGTAGATAATGCCTTCTCAAATTCATGTGATTTGACAACTTTTTTCAACTACATTTTTAGGAAGCTTTGTGTTTGCTGGTGTTCTTCAGAACACGGGGTGAAGTTGCAGAGGTCCATCAATTAGGCTTGAGGTTTGCCTGTAACAAGTACTGCAAGTTCTGTTGCCCCCTCTTCTATAACAGGAGCTAAATCTTGACCAGACGTCTGTGCTGCTTGCATTCTTTGGCTCTGAAGGAAACAGCAAGCTTCAAGGTCCATGTTGCTTACCAGGATGAGCTGGCACAGCCTCAAAGAGCAGGAGACATGGTGCCTATAGCTGAATGTGGAGCCATAGGAAATGGTTTGTTGGGTGCATGACCATTACCATACTGATTTGGACCAAGAGTACTCTTTTAAAGAAAACTTCTCAGTTGTCTCCACTGACTTTGGCTTGCATAGCCAGATGGCTTCAGTGCATAAACTGGATTCCAGTTGGAATGAACGAGATTAGAAAGTATGCTCCTAACACTAATGGGCATTCAGTCCCTGGGACCAGACTACAGCTGATCAAAAGTGTAAACTCCAGAACATGTAAAGTGTGGGTGTCAGGTGCTTAGCAGCAATTAATTCACTCTGTGGATCTAATTTGGTTGGGCCACATTATCTTCATATAAGCACAACCCTTACTTGCTGGGTCAGGAGAATGTAAACATGAGATGTAAATGTTAATATAGAGCTGTTAGGACAGTGGGACTTTCTACTGGCCCAGGCCTCCCTTCAAAATAATGGAACTATGAAGTGGTAGAAGAGTAGTAGTTAGAATTATAAAATATCTTAATTATTTTAAAAAAGAGTAATTATAAATCAACTGGAGAACAGATGTGTATTAGTAACATATTACATTTGTTCTAAGCAGTTTTGTACAGACACTGGAGCTTCTGGTTTTTGTTACTACTGCTTTTTGCTCCCCTTGACTAGAAATATATATTTATGTGTATAATGCATACATAAAAATGTATGTATATGTGCCACACAACCCCCCCTTCAACAGAGACATTTGAGTGGCTGTAGTTCAATATATTTCTTTCTAGCTTCTGAGGCTCTGAGGAAATCCTAATTACTTTATTTACAAGAAGTGTGTATTTATGTGGCTAAATTCCCCTAGTATTTCTTTCTTTCCATATCAAATGTTACTTCTCATACAAAACTGGTTTAAAGTAGTTTGTCCACTTTTTTTTGGAGCACCATTAGGGTCATGTGATCAGCAGAATCATAGAATGGCTTGGGTTGGAAGGGACCTTTAGTATCATCTAGTTCCAAGGCCCCTGCCTTGTACTGACCACTTTCCACTAGATCAGGTTGCCCAGAGCCCCATCCAACCTGACCTTGAACACTTCCAGGGATGTGGCTTCCACAGCTTCCCTGGGCAACCTGTTTCAATGCCTCACCACTCTCACAGTAAAGAATTTCTTCCTAACTTCTAATCTAAACCTACTTTCTGTCAGTTTGAATCCATTCTGCCTTGTCCTGTCACTTCATGACCTTGTAAATAGTTCCTCTTCGTCTTTCTTGTAGGTTCCCTTCATATACTGGAAGGCCACAGTTAGGTCACCCCAAAGCCTTCTCTTTTCCAGGCTGAACAATCCTAATTCTCCCAACCTTTCCTCATAGGAGAAAGGCTACATCCTTCTAATCATCTCAGTGTCCCTCCTCTGGACTCGCTCCAACACATCTATGTCCTTCCTGTGCTGGGGACCCCAGAGCTGGATGCAGCACTCCAGATGGAAGTCTCACCAGAGCGGAATAGAGAAACAGAATCCCCTCCCTTGACGTGCCAGCTCATGTCCAGCCTCTCCTCCACCAGCACCCCCAAGTCCTTCTTTGTCAAGTTTTCTGTGATCGTGTTTACCTGATTGTAGAAGAGATTTCATGTCAGTGCTTTTCTGCATTCGACATGAAGTCTGATGTTATCCTTAAGCTGAGGGCTGAGGTTTTACCTTAATTTCAGTCTTTAATAGTTTTTGGTTTCGATTATTTTTTTATTTTTAAATGAAAATAATTGCCTTGGAGTCTTTGGAAGACAGCTTTCATGCTGAATGTATAATTTCTGCATTGTAACCACTGAAATTTCTTTAATATTGGTATATTTAGTGAAGGACCATTTTATGTGCATTTGGAAAAAAAAGGTTGTACTATTTCAGCTGTGTCTGAAACTTGCACACGGTCTGTTTCTTCCACAGTCTGTTTCTTCAGCTTTAAGTATCAGCTGTTTCTTCTTGTGTCTATATTGCAGTAGATGTGTTGTAGCTGTAAGATATCTATCTGGTAACAGTTTGTTAGCTTTGGTATATGAGATCACTTGTTTGGCAGCTGGTACTACTGATTCCTTTGGTCATAGCACTGAAATGCTTGGTGAGATCCTACTTGCTAAGCATTATTTCATGGCATTTATTACCAGCCTGGCAATGTTCCACCTTCTGAAAAAGGAAAAAAAGCAGTAGTGAGCTTGGAATCTGCTTGCACGTCAGTTTGTTACTTCGTTCTTCAAATGAAACGCTCCTCCGTAAACTCTTGGGGCCTAATTGGGTTTTTCTTGAGCTTCTTGCAGCTTTGTAGGTAGCCACACAGCAATAACACTGCTGAGCACACATGTACATCTTCATACATGGAAATGTCATTAAACATCTGGCTGTAAACCCTTCAAAAAGCATTTGAAAAAAAATTACTATTTTATTTGCTGTAAAAATGGGAATCCAGCCCAGGGCCATATCTGAGCATGGGGGCAGGAAAGGTCAAAGAGCAAGTCTAAGCCCTATACTGCTTCACTGACAGCTGAAAGTGAGCCTTAAATTGCAGCATTATACCTCTGTGCTGTCATTAGTCTTTCTTCAGTAATGGGAGCGAAGGTGTAAGTTCTGCAGAAAGAGATTTATTAGTCTCACTCAAGAAAACAGCTTAGTGCGGAAGTGGTTGAAAGTATGGTCCTTTGACATGGAAACCACGCTTCCAGCCAGGGGCTGTTATGAAGCAAAACAAACATACCCCCAAGTCCTCTGGTTTTCAGCTTTGCAGGAACTAAGGCCTTCTTCAGTTGTTTGGATTTCCCTTCCCCTGCACACTTTTGTCATAGAACAACTTCTTGGTTTCCTCTGTATTTGCTCTGAGACTAACTCATTCTCTCTTAAAGTTACAAGACAGCCTTTTCTTTTTCCTTTTTTTTTTTTTTTTGCCACAGAAGACTACAAAATGGGTGGAAATGCACAAGGGAAATGGGTATACCTTAGTTATTTAATTTAATTCCACGAAAAGATGCATTGTTGGCTGGCTAATCGCACCGGTTTTGCCTGTAGATTATTTCTGATTTACAAATAACTTATCCACAAAGTTTCATGCACTAATTCTTAAATTGATGTGTAAATGGATAGTAGGTTCTTGATTCCTTATTTTAGGGCACTTCTGCTGTTGACATACCCAAAACTGGGTGAGTGAGTACTCTGCTACATACTATGCTCAGCGGAAACTGATTTGTGGAATAGTAGCAGCAGAAAGCTTTGGAGCTACCTTTCCTTGTTGGTAGCACAGCTTAAAGCAGGATACGCTACAGTCTATCACAGTGATGCTAATGCTGTAGGGCAATACTTAAAAGTTGACATAAATGGCTTGATGTGAATGAGGAAAATAAAGCTGCTTGGGGCTGAAAAAAAGTAGACTATCATTCATAAAAGCAGAATTTGTAGAGAAACATTTTAAAAGCTAATGCAGAGCTTTGTTGCTAATAGAGGCTGGCTTCGTGAAAGTTACATAAACTTTTCTTACATAAACTAAGTTAAAGTTGCAAAATAGCTTTATTAAATATTTAGGGAAAAGGGAGATGGAAGAGGTTCGGCAAAAATGTTTAATCATTAGTCATCATGTCATCCCACTTTGACATTGTGAGGTCTGGGTATTTTCAGTGCATGGTAGTGGCCTTTAGCTGTTGCTTTGGACTAAACAGTGAGTAACAGCAGACTGAAAGCCCAGAGAGAGTAGATGTGACAAAATAGCTGGTGTCAGAGTGGACAGAAAATGAAGTAATTGTTTTCATAAAAGTAATTTCTTGTTCTGACATTTCAGTAGTATTGAAACTGCTAAGGACTTCTTTTGCAAGGAAAATTCCTTGGATTACTAATGACTACATGTGCTACAAACCTTGTTGATGTACCTGTTCCTTTAAGTATTCCTTCTGATGCTAACAATCATGTACTTTCCTCTGTAATGTATTTCGCACCTTAGTGATGTTCAGGGATAGCTTCTGAAGTGTATATTCAGTTTTTGAGCCTTGTGTTATGTTTTATATTTCTCAACAGTTATTTCTAAGTACACTTTAATTAAGAGCACACTGTCATCTTGCATGCTGCTTTAGATGAAGTGGTGTAAGAGGAATGTTCCTGTGCTGTCCTATTTACCAGTATTTGCTATGTGAAGGTTTCCATGGGTACACTTCTTAGGCAAAAGAAGAGGAATGCAATTCTGTTGTGGTGGTGGTGGTGGTTAACAGGCTTGCTAGAGAGAATAAGCAAGAAAAGGAGGACTTTGAATTGGGTACTTGTTGTGTGAAGACAGCAAATATATCTGTCTGCTCTTTTTCATGTGCTTCTTGTGATAGTGTCAGATTACTGCTGATCTGACTAACAGGCATGGACATGGTGGGTCACCTTTGACTGTCATGAATCAGCTCCTCTATGTGTGCTCTGCCTATGCTGCTTTTTAATCTTCAGGCTCAGGTTCTCCTCCATTCTGCTTTCTCCTCAGCTTAACAGTGCCTTTCTCAAGTCACTCCATTTGCCCTGTTTGTATGGGTTTGTCACTCAAATACCATAGCAATGTCATGTTTTAATATACAAGACTGAGGTCACAGGACAAGCTCCCTTGCAGGTTGCAAGGCAAAGTGTTCTTTTGAGGCACTGAGGGGACTAGCTTAGGGCTTTTAGTAGCAGAGCCCGTGCCTTTCCCATGTCAAATAGGACAAGCGTGGGTGCATTTACGTGACCAACAGCTGAAATATTTTTGGTCAGTCAGCACGCTTCTTGGATATTGGTTAGATTCTTAGATAAATGGGCATGAGGGTTTTACATCACCCTTGCTGCTGTTAAAACTGACTCATGATTTTCCTTCCACAGATTGCTGAAGTGAAACTTGAGCTCTGTGTGATGTAATTATTGTATGGAGCTTTCTCTGCAGGATGTTCTCACCTCAGTTTAATACAGTTCAGCTTTTCTCCTCCGAGGTACTCGGTGGAGTTTCACACATGCTAATGAAATCAACTATATTAAGTAAACAATCTGACAATATTTATTTTTCTAATAGAAGTTCTACCAGTCTAAATTTGGTATTAACACTTTCAAATTAGAAATCTGAACACATTAGTACTTATTTTTTATAATGTATGGGAAGTTTCTTACAATAACATCTCTTAGCTTTTGCTTTCATTGAGTTTACTGACTTCTATGAAAGAAAACAGTTGCTTGAATGAACTAAGTGCTCTGGGTTTCTATGCAGAGTATTTGCACTGAATTCTGAATCTGGATATTATCCAGCACCTGAAATTGCTCAACTCTTGGGGTTGGGTTTGTTAATGCACAACTCCAGGAGTACAGAAAATCTGAGCAGAGTATATTAGATAAAAGTTTTGGAAGGAAATCCCAAAAAGGAGAATCTACAAACTGTTGAATACATAGTTCTGAACAAGTTATTTAATTATTCTTATTTCACTGAATGTGGATACTTTACAGAATTTAATATAATGTTGTAATGTTAAAGCCCTCTGTGGGCTGGAAGAGACAGTTATGGAATTTTTTTTAAATATGCAACTCACAGAAATTAGCTTATATTTAGACAAGTTTTTGTTGTGTCTTCTGTTTTTCTGTGTGGGCACCTGAGCCTGTCCAACTAATGCTGTTCATTTGCTTGTGTCTATCATATTCCCTTGCCCTTCCTTTCACATTTCCCCAAAATGACCTTTTAAAATCTTCTCATTTAATGCTCTGCTCTCTAACTTGTTCTTTAAAACGGGTTATGCTTTTTAGGGCAAATCCTACTATAGGAAAGGTCACGGTCCTTTTGTTTCTGAAATCCTGGCTTGTTTAACAGGACTTAAACAAGCTGGGCAGAGACCTGTGTGGCTGCTGCAGAGGAAGGTTGGTGACCTCTGGTGTAGGCACAAGGAAGAAGTGAGTTTAATGCAGAGACCACTCTGCTCATCTGTACAGAGCAGAGTTAGTCCCATGTGTGTTAAGACTCTAGTCTTGGTGAATGGTTGCAGTGGTACAAGATGTTACTGCGTTCTGCTGTGCCATGCTGAAATTGATTATTGACAAGACATTTGTCATTTCCACAGCAGCACTGATGGAACAGAGAACATTGAAGCTCTTCTCAGTCATGTCTGCGTAACAGTCGATGATAGAACCCAGCTCTTCTTACACTAGTCTGTCTTAAGCTGTCACACAATGCAGGAATGCTTATGGAGGGCTAATATGTTCTAATCCTCAGCTGGGTTGAGAGGGCTGAAATAAAGAGCAGGGAATTGGTAATCAGTTCATTTAGCAGACAACCATAGTGACAGGCATCTGAGCTCCTACTTAGCCTCGGCTTTCAGCCTGGAGGAAGGTTGTTGTCGTACGTTAGCCAGTTGAAACAGCTTCAGGAGTGCAGTCTCTGCCTTCCAACTGTTAAAAGAGTTACATCAATTTAAAGAGTTGGAAAAATTAACCCTCTCTTATTATAGAGCTTTTTATGAGATTGGGCTGTGGATATACGTCCTGCTTACTAAGCGCTAAAATGATTTCAGATGTAATTCCCAGTTTTGGTGTGGGTGAGTTAAACCTGGTGAATTCAGTATTTGGGAAATGTGGGGATATGTCAGTCACCCAGTGTGGAATATCAAAGATGCCTTGAACCTCTGAATTAAACTTTGTTTAATGCTTAAAGAAATAGTTCTGTATTTGTACTGAAATGTGGTGTTGGCATGTGAACTAGAATTTTGATTGAAATTTGTTTTGAATTTGACTTTTTGTTTGCATTACTGAAATACTAAAAGTTGACTATAGTCTTAATTACCGTTGTATCATTGGGCCCTGTTTTGACTCAAAAAGAAGGTGAATTTTGTTTGTATTTAAATGAAATTATCCTCAATCTGTAACTGCTAAGAAGGCTCCTAGTAAGTCTGCTCTGGTAGACTTCATCTTAGGAGTAAGTTAGATCTATTATAAAGTATTTTCTGGTACAGTGTTTTTCTGGGGAACACCAAAGGAGCTTGACCAATTCTTACCTTCTTATGAAGAGAAAAGCTTGTAATTTGTCTAAATAGATAATTGCTACATAAACTTGCTGATTGAAGTTTGTTTCTGTCAACATGCAAAGCATTTTCCTATTACGGACAAGGTTGCAACTGGATCATTTTGTGTGATTTTTATTTTTTTGTCGAGATATTTCAGGATTGATGGACAGATACTTGGCAACCAAATCTTAGCATGTTGCTGGGTGCGGTCAACTGTAATTATGTGCAAACCTGACTGGATAAACTTTTAAGGTCTCCTATAATACCAGTGTTTTTGAGAAAATGTTTGGGGTTCTGTGTGAGTAGTTGGAGTGGTTGGGCTGCTTTAAGGAGGGGAAACTGTTTCATAACTTAATGACTATTTATACATTCAAAGTCCTACGCAATTGGTGGTAAACAGAACATGAGTCTCTGGTATAGTGGCTTGCAGCAAGGTTAGGTTTGCCCATGCCACTCAGCTGCAGGACTGTGGTTTGTTTGGTTGGTTTTGTGTGTAGTCTTTTTCATTGAGGAGGTATATGGTATGAGTGATTTAGTTACCCTGATCTTCTGTACATGGTCCCAAAAATATGGTTCCTCCTTCCCTTTCCAGTGAAACTTGAAAATAAATGTGTCCAAGACTACAAGATTCAGTGCTCATTACTTGCAAGCTACTTTTCATGCTGTCTACAAGTGAGGGTTAAGGAAAGTGTTTTGGATGGAATAGACAAGTTATCATAACAACAACAAGAGCAGCAAAACATATTTTTGGCTATAACTAGTGAAAAATGCCGGAGCTGACGTTATATCCGTCTGTGTTATCACTTCATTCAATCTAAGTCAGGATTTCCTGGCATTCATCTAGACAGAGGCAATGGACTTTGCTGTTCATGCTATAGCAACTTCTGGGTGATCAAGCATGGCTTCTCGTGTATGTGTCCTTTCCCATATTCTTGCTAGTTGGGTAAATCATAACATTCTCAAAAATACTCAAGTTAGGTTTTTCTTCCTTCCCTTCTTGATTATTGCAGACTAACTTTTCAGTTGCAATCTCTGTTTCAAAAGGATCAGAAAACATCTTGTGCTCTCAGCACTTTAACATAACCATGTACAGAAGTCTCACCAATATTGTGTTAGCTGGTCAAAAAAATTGGAAGGCTTCAGCTCTCAGGACTGTTAGAGAGGTACATCTGATACCTTTTCATATGTTAGGAATTTAGGAGAGTGCAGCTAGAACAGGTAAATTTAGTAAATTTAGTAATTAGAACCAGGTAAATTAGTAATAATTAAAAAATAATTTAATATTAAATTAAATTTAGTAATTTTTTTTAAAAGTGAAGTGATACTACTGACTTTACACTTTTGAGTTAGTTGAAATTGTCCCCAAGCAATTTCCCTTGGAAGAAAGATGTGGGATCCCTGGGTAGCACTTGTCTCTACCTTCCTGAAGAGTGTTCTCTTGCGCAGTGGGAGTGTGTTCCAGAACAAGGACGAGGAGGGCATTTGCAACGCTTTCTGCACCCTTGGAGGGATTACCCTAAACTTATTTGGCTGTAAAGTTTGAGAGAGAGTACCATGTCCTCTGGAGTTTACAAAACCCTCTTGTGAACGTAGCCTTTTCATAGTAGAAGTGGACGAAATTTGTAAAGAAATGGTTGCTGTTAATATGCGTGTGTTTTTAGCTACTTTGAATGAGGGTGTGTGTTTAAGCAAAAGGAGGATTTTTCAGTTAGCTAGAAAAAATTGGGGAGGGGGGTTGTTAAACATCAGACATTTTTTCATCTGTTGGTATTAATATGTATTTACTTTTGTCTAATAAATAACATTATTTCCTAGTAATTTTTAAAAATTTTCATTTTCCAAAATTACTTCTTTGAACAGAGGCTTGAAAGCTGTATACAGACTTTTTTTCTTAAAAAATAAAATAGGTGTTTATAGAAGAGGGGGAAGGAACAGGAAAGAGCAGGCAAGCAAACCCATGCCTCAGGATACCGCCCCTAAGGTGTGGTGGTCTGTCTTGGCCTGCTCACTTTTGTAGGTCTGAGATTTGTCAGTACTTTTATACAGCATTGAAATGCAACAAGAGCTGATAGTGTTATAAATAGCAGATTCTGCCTCTCTTTTCTCCTCAGAATTCTCCTTCAGGTGTACAATGTGTAGTTCTTCCCTCTGTTCAAGAGAAGGTGGGGAAGGCAGAGGCAGTAAAGCCGGTAGGATAAGAGATTTCTATTAATCTCGTTTTCTGGCGGAGGCAGTTCTCAGACGTGCCTTGGCAGTGTCTGTATTTAGTAGCTGTGTTCCTGGACGCTGGCCCAGTCACATGGCGCCACTGGAACAAGTGACATGGGAATGATGCATTAGCTGAGACCTGGTGCTCTGTGCTGGAGGAGGTGGGGTGGCCCAGCCGGCCGGGCTGCCTGCACCCCGGCGCTCGGCGCAGATGCTGCATCCAGCACCTCTTGCTCCCAGATGGCTGCTGCTGTTTGGCTCAACTGTTTGGCTCCAGTGGAAGCTGGAAGCTGGTTACTGCAGGTGCCTTAAAAAAATAAACAGGGGATGTAGCAAAGTCAAATCCTGAAGAGTGTTAAATTACAAGTAAATTTTCAGTTCATCAGAAAATTGTAAAGATTGTCACTGTGAAACAACTTCTGCAAAGTGTTTGTCTTACTTTGGATTATGTCAGTAGCTATGGGAGTGAGGTCAGGAAGTGGGATGGAAGGGAGAAAGTTAATTAAGATTAGGCATAGCTTTCTGTACTGAGGAAAGAAGTAAGTGGTGGATCTAAGGCACTCACCTTATTGCGTACCTTACCTTTCTTTGTTTAGAGACCTAGTTTAACAAAACCACACTTTTCTTAATGGTAAGACACAATTAAATACATGCAATTTTTAGTGCAATCCCAACTTAGGAATTTGACTGAGTTATGAAACACTGGTTTGATGGGCTGTTCTTTTTGTCTGTGGAAGGCTGATGTGTGGAAATTTATGGTGACTAACTTGGGTAGATCTGTTTGTAAGCCTCTATCAGCAGTGTGTGTGTCTTGTGGTCATTTTTTTGTACATGCATATCATGATGTTGCTTTCTGGCAACCAAGATGATGAAAAATGCTTCCAACCTTACAAAAATCCAGTGTATTCTCCTTTCTTAAGCCAGGAATCTGTGAAATTCTAACTTTTGGTGGAACAAATATATCCAGTGTTGTTTTGCATTTCATACAGTAACATATGGAATTATCCTAAAACAGGTAACCTTTCTGTATAGTGATCTAATACTGTGAATTTTATTTTTGTTTACCTGAGCTCTTTCTACAGGAAAATCTAACCTGAGAGAGAGCAGTGCTGCAAATAATATGTTCCTTCACTTGTTGCGTGACTAATCTGCAATGTATCCTGCCTAACTCGTGTGGAACGACTAACTATGTATCATGCTTGAACAAGGTAGTTCGTCTGAGGTTAATAGTGGTTTACCATATTAGGACTTACTTTAAGTCATCGTGGAAAAAGAATGTGGTGTGGCATCAGCACAACTCTTCCATATCTGGGGTTTTAAAAAGAGGAGAAACAATGCAGGGTGAATGATTCAAATTTGGAGAGAGGAAGGGAACCTGCACCTTCCAGATAAGCTATTTGATGGACTAAAAGAAGGAAAATCATCATTAAGCAATCCAAAATAGATTTCACTATGTCTTTAAACATGTGTTTGGCACTAATCCTGAATGTCTGAGTCTAAGCATTTTTTGTGTATCAATTTTACTAAGTGTGTGTTTTGCAAAAATAAACGCTCACCAAAACAGCAGGTATGATTCAAACTTTGTTTTCCTAAGCTTCTCTAGCCAGCTTCTAAAGCCAGAGTCTCGGGAAAATAAAACTTTACAGGGGTCTCTGCAAATATTCTCTTAGATGTGAAAACAGTGCTTGTTTTAGTGAACAGCTGTAACTTATACAGAAAATTATTTTTAATTAGACAGCTACATCACATATATTTCCTCTTTCCCTCACCCCAAATTTTCTTGCTAAAGTGTTACCTTGAATTGAAATCATTTGGGCAATTGCCACTCAGTGGAGACGAAGGACAGGAAATGACCTACAAAAGAGAGCAGCTGATGTGCTGTCACATAGCCTAGAAAAAGTGTGGTTAAACTCTGCTTTCCAGAGGGTTATATCTTGAGCACAATCATAGAATCATAGAAAGATGCTGTTCTTCCATTTTCTATATTATTTACTTCATGGACTCTGGATGTTTTCAATGTGTGGATTTGAATATTATTTTGTTATTATTGAGAAACTGTTCTGTGGGTTTTCCCACAGTTAATTCCCCAGGTGCTTTGGGATTTATAGTATTTTACAGACGACTGCATCTACAGATGAAGTAGTGTTATGAAGCATGTCTATTTAGTGAGCTTACAGGATTTGCTTGTTCTAATGTTTGATGTGAATTTGATGCTGTGGTCAGTGTTGGTTTGTTTGGGGAAAAGACAGGACAGAAGTGAAGGCTTTTAACTGCTGATCTTAGTGGAAGTGTAAGAACCTGGCCCTCAGCTGCTTATTTCATCCACACTTCAAAGATGACTAGGAACACTGATGTTTAAAGTAGTCCTCCTCCGTGAGGTGAGGACTAAGGGTTGTCCTCTCCTAGACCATTTGAACCATTTGAGAACAGGCCAAAGCTTTTCACTCTTTTTGCTGCACTCGGGAGGAGGAGTGATGATGATCTTGTCACTACTCCGGGAATTGAAACTGAGCTTTTTTTTTAATTGCTACAGGCTTCCCTCAGCAACAGAGTGAGTTGTTCAGCCTAACCTTGCTCTAGTTTTTTGCTTGACTTCTGTCCAGTGTTTAGAGGTTGGGGTTAACTGAGATTACAAAATCATTTTAGCAAGGGTGCTGTGCTATTTAGAAGGTAGCACGTAGCACTAAGTTTTGAAATCTTACTGTGTTTTTGAACTCTATGCTGTATTTCTGGTTGACTACTAGCAAAGTTATTTTCCCTTTTTAACCTGGAAGGGAAATTGCAGTAGAGCTGTCATTTGATAAAATGTTACTGAGGTGGGGAGGGCTATGTAAGACATGAATTATGAGCAGACATGTATGAATAACTTTTTTTAAAGTCAGGGATGGGGAAGAGGACTTTGTTCTGTCAGGCTCAGGTAATTCTACTGCAGAACATCTGATTCCTCTGTTCCTTTCAAAAACTTAAATTTACTCAGTCAAAAATATTTTATTAAATTTTTTTTCAGCAGCATTGCCATTAAATTACTTTAATAGGCACATGGCTATAAACTCTAATCAACCAACTTGTTGTCTTCAACAATCCTTTTATTGTTGTTTTCCTTTCTACTTTTTTTTTAAAAAGGCTTCTCAAGGTGGTAGTTTCAAGTTCTTGGCCAAGTGTAAATCCTATTTGTCCTTAGAAGTAAAAGCGTTATGGCACAGAATACCTAGGGTGTTTCTTGGTGTTGGTAGTTGTTTTTTTTTAACTGATAGCCATATGGCAATGATGACAGAGTCTTACTTGCTCCTAAGCTATATGAGGTTGCTAGGGGTTGTCAGATGACACTTGCTCACATGAGAGCCATTAACAGGGTGTTGTAGCCAGTGTTAGAACAACCTTGCAACTAAGGGCGAGTCACTGCAAAAGCAACTATGCTCTTTTTTTTTTTTTTTTTTTTTAAGAGGCCATATGGTTCAGTCTTGTGACTACATAATTGCCAGCTACCTAAATCACATACCAGGAAACAAACATAGCTAAAGTCAATATTAGCTGTTGTATCTGCTACAGCCTTGTGCCAGGCTTGGTAGGAAAAACTGACAGCAGCAGGAGCAAGTCTAGGATGGCTTCTGAGACCTAAAAGTCATGTCTTCTCTGTCTGGGATAATTGCAGGAGTACATTAGCTACAGCTGTCTTTCTGTATTAATGGCTTATAGACTATATGAAGATTGCTTTGCCTTTTTTTCCCCTAGTAGGAAATTCAGCAGACTGGGTTCCTGTATAGGGAAGAAAGCTGATGGTAAATTACCCTTGTTAATGGCTGATCAATAGTAAAGAAATCTGCTTGAGGCTGTACCTCTTCAGCAGATATTTAGTTTCTTTGAGGGAACTTTGCAAGAGGATTGTAGCTAAGAAAATGTGTGGGGGTACACCAAAAACTACAGATGGCACTGGGGGACAAATAGGAAGAGCAAGAAACAACAACGATGTACTACTTGGAAATAATCTCTCCTGTACCAAACTGGATGAAAGAATTAGAAAGTCTTTGAGAGACCAGTGTGTCAGCTGTGCGAGCAAAGTGACTAAACTGCTACAAAACAGGTATGCATGTAACTTTTTCTTGACAAAGAACAGACATTTTTAGTTAATACTAGATTTATAATCATGTTCCTGAAAGGCTATTTTGTAAATAATGGGGAAAGTTCTATTAGAAGCTTATTCGTGATGATAATGCTGACTGAAACTCCAGGAAGTCTTTCCTGTTTGAAACTGAATCTACGTTCTTGTCTCTGATATGTGAGATTTATGTGTATGCAAACTGAGGCATGAAGAGTAGTCTTTTCAATTAAGGTTAAATAGTCTTACCTTCTCTTTGTAGTTTTCTAATTAGTTTCCCGTTTTCTTCTTGCTACCTTCTGTGTTAGTGGATCAAGTAGTAACTGTGTGCAGAGCAGACAGGAGGGAATGCTGTTGAAGTGGGGGAAGAATGGAGAGGGAAACACTCTGTTTTACTTGTAAATTATCTCTAGATCAAGCATTACATCAAAGTAATCTGAAGTGTGAATAGTTTCTTTAACTTTTGTGATGTCTTTTTTAGATGTGTGCCAGCATGTCTCTGATGTCTGAGTCTTTTACAGCTATGTAACTGTGTTGGGAATATGGTTCAGGCTGGCTTTTTCCAAATCTTGACACCCAAAGGGTGTTAGAATTAGTATTCTACATATTCAGGATTGATGGTCTAAGAAGCAGAAAAATATAAATACATATATAGAAGATGTTTCAGTCTTCAGTTTGTTTCTCTAGCCTATAGATGTTACATTGAAGTAGTGAGTGCTTAGTCACTTTGAAAAACAGTTTAAGGTCAGCTGAAGTAGTTTTTGGATATAAATTAGTAGGTCACTCTTCAGTTATTGCATGAATACTGACTATTATGAAGGTGAAGCAAAAGCTTTCTGTGTAAAGATCAGGCTTTGGAGATCTGTATTAACTGAAAGTACTGATTCAGGGCAGAATGAGGCAGAATTTTTGTGGCTTTTTTCCAGAAATAAACAAGTCTGCTTTCCCCTAAGAGAGATTTCCTTGCCTCCATGTCTCATATATGTAATTGAAGAAATGTTGAACAAGCCAAAGGAAAATAGTTTATATGCCAGTTTAAGGTTAATATGGAATCTGGGGAGAAAACTTTTCGGGCTATCTGTAAGCTGTTCCCAACTTGTGGCTTTCTTTCAAAAAATAAAATCCATAGCATTTTAGTGTCTTTAATAGACTTGGTTCTCCTGTTGTATGAACACAGACAGCTTGATTTTATTTGTTTATTTTGAGTTGAAAATGGTATTTGTTAGTTCTAGCATCTTCCACATGCAGGAAAGATACAGTCTGAAGGTGAGGCTAGATAAGCCAAGCCAATGATGTTGAAGGAGGTAATCACATTGCCACTTCTTCCTTTGGTTTCTGGCATCATGATCTTGTGCTTTTCTCCCTTTCCAGGCCTTTTGGAACTGGTTCCCCTTAGGGTGTCAGCTCACTAAGCGGCAGAGAGCTGACTTGGGAACAAGAAAACTCAATTAACATTCTAACTAGCCTCAACAGTTAGTTGGAATGCATAGGGAACGTTTTCTTTCTGCCCTTTCCCAAAGGTTTAGGGTTCCATGGACAAAGTGAGTGTAGGTCATTTTGCCACTAAGAGGTGGAGATTATGGAATCTGCTTTCTACTTCTTCCTTTCCTTTTTGCAACTATGTTTTTGATCTGCTTTCATGTCCTTGGACAGACTTTTGTTGCTGCAGGGAACTCAGTTTACAGAAGGGTCCAAGAATTGCCAGAGCAGACATGAGTAGCAGGAAGGGTCGGTCACATAGTTACAAAAAAGGGTGAAAGGATATGTGGGGCTTTTAATTTTTATGGTCAAATAAGAAAATATCTTCAGTCAGAATAGCCACATTTAACCTGAAACATGAATATCTGCACAAGGCTCAATTAATTCAGCTAATTTTTAGGAATATGCAGGATCTTGCTTATCTAAATAAGCAGGAAGCTGATACAGAGATAAGAAAGTAATGGTTTGGATTTTGGTTTTTATACATGTGAAAACAGAGTGGGCCAAAGAATCTGTGTACTGTCTGTATTCTTCAACACTGTGCTTTTAGGAGATAATTGAATATTCCTGCTGTCTCTGTTTTGGGGGCTCTACATTATATAAGCTGGTTTAAACAATAAAGAGTGGAAGTACTGTAAGCAGTCTGCTCATCAGCTTTGTGACAGGGATAAACATCCCAGTCATCTGACTAGTCTTGGGCCTGGTGCTAGATTCCACGTGGAAGTAATGAGACTACATGGACTTATATACCTGTATAAATTGCCTGTAGATATGCTTGATGCTACCAAATGAGGTTTTAGTAGGATGGATCTCTTCTGTAATGGGTAGGACTGCTACAGGAACTGCAGCTGTGTTCTGAGTGATTTACAGCCTGAAAGCAAACACCTCATTAAAACATAAGGTTGATATTTGGTTAGTCCTGTAAGAAGCATTATCTGAAGTTAGTTCCCCAGATTTGATCTATTAGCGAGATAAAACTCTCTCTGTATGATAGATTTTATGTAACTTCTTAGCTTGTTGCTGTCTGGTATTAGAGAACCTGTTTGTAGTTGTGACAGATTGCAGCAATCTTTAGTTCTAGCATGCTGTGTGGAAAAGGCGCCTCAGCAGGCTGTTGAATTGGCTTCTGCTTCAGCATAAAATCTTATACAGAAGTTGACACTTAACAAATAACATAAAGTTTGCTTTAGTGCAAAGTGAGGGAAAGAAACCGGAATTCATGCAACCCAACCTGCATACAACCCTGCATCGGTGGGCAGATGCAGGGCCAGATTGGCTCAGTCTGTCTGAAATGAGTCTTTCTCACTTTAAACTTGCAGTCCTGTGGTCTGAAGTAGTGATGCTGCTGTGCCAATCCTGGAGATTGCTTTGCAAGGCTTTGCTGTTGCATACAATTTTAACTAAGGCCACAGAGATATACCTTTTCTTTGTAGTTAAAAGGAGACCTGTAGCCTTTTTAAGAAAGCAGAATAGTTACCTGAGGCCATCTGTTGCAGAAAGCATGTAAGTAAATAGATAGCTGTGTAACTGAAGAGATATTGGAGTATCTGATACTGAAGAGCATCAGATTCATGTGGCAGGCTAGGACGAAATGTATTGATGGGTCTGACTTCTCGTGCATTCTGCATAACTGGATTTTGTAATAGTGTTGCAGAGGCAGTGGGCTGAGAAACTAGTAACAGATTTCTATAACAGATGGTGTAGTTGCAGCTCTCTGTATATGTGAGGTGTGTAGGATCTTTGTTGGGCAACTATCAACAATGGTATCAGGTCTGGTCTCACGCAGGTGAACTTAATGCTGTGACTCCATTTGAAAAGGAAAACGTGAAAAGAAATCTGCCTGGCACTCCTGGCAGTTTTGGAGGCAACATGTTACAAACACATCAAGAAATTTCCTCATTGTGGATGGCAAAACAGCCTTTAGCAGCATCCTGTAATCTGGCTTTGAGGTGTACTAGAACCTTGCATATTACGTACATACAGCGTACTTTTATCAGAGTACCTTACAGTGGCAATGGGTATCTGGCTTATTCTGTCCCAAGATATTTAAAAGTAGGATAACCACTTCGAGAATGAGGTCTTCCAGGTTTGAAAAGGATGCATATTTATGTTTATTTCTCTTTTTAGATTCATGAAAAGAGCACAAAGAAGAAATTAGGCTGGCTTTACTTAAAATGGTTTAAATTTAAAAGTCTGAGTGTTCTCCTGAAGCAGTTATCCATAGTTACCTTACTGACTCTAGCAGTATTTGAAAGTGTTTACCTCGCTTGTGGATGTTAACAGAGCAAGTAATAAAAAGAAAGAGCTTCAGAAATTCTAGTCTTTAAGCTGTATAGGGGTTTTATGCTCTTCTCTCAATTCTCTGCCTTCCTTTTCTGTAGGGCACAGTTCAGGAAAATTCCTAAATTAAACTTCCATTTGGGTAGAAGATCAGTGTGGCCTTGACTGAAGTCTGTTAAACCAACAACTATTAATAACAGTTGTACTCTTACCCCCTCAGTGCAGTCCACCGAGGTCAGGGATGAGGCAATATGGCTGAGCATCAGTGCTTTACGCGGTAGCAGTTTTTTTCCATTAATTTCAGCTTGTAAGCTACGTAACGTGAAAAGCATTTTCTGTGGCTAAAGCTGAGACCAAGCAAACCTCCATGCTCTGATGTGCAGACTGACTCCCTTTGGAATTGGTAAATAAGGTTTCTTGTCATTGCAGCCATGCTGCAGTTGTGCTCCTCAGCCTCTTGCCGTAGTGCAGTGAGCCAAGTCGTGTGCCATGTTGTATCTCTGGGGAATGGGCAGATTCCAGCTTGAGATAGTTGTTTTCTTCAGGTTGAATCTCAGTGGTATCTTTATTTCATATACTAAATGAATTTTATTGTAGTTGGCAATCAAGTCTGAGTAATCTGTTGCTGCTCAGTAAACTCTGAGAAAAAGGGGAAAAATAAGGGAACAACAAAAGCCTTGTCTTTCAGTTGCAAGACTTAAACTTAGGGAAAATCTTAAATTACATTGTCAGGAATAGGTCAAAAGGAATTGGGTTTTTGTTGTTTAGAGAAGGATGTGGAAGGGTGTAAACCTTGTGCTTTTGAAACAGTAGAGTAGAGAGAATGGTAATCCATTGTATTTTATTACCACTGAGAATATTGCATAAAACAGTACACCTGCCTTACGATAAGGATGATCCAGGCTGTGAACAAAGAAGAGAGTAAATGTAAGAGTAGTTAAGCTCTGGGGCAGATTGCTGAGACATAGTTTTGTGTTCTCTTTCTGCAAAATTTTGAAAATAGATTTGATGAAAACTGGTGTGGCTGTTCCTTCCTGCCTTTGTGTCAGCAGTGACATTGGGCTTAGGTACTCCTTTGGAGTTCCTTTTCGATTGGAGTTACATGATTGCACCCTGGATCCTATAAATGCTGAGTAAAAGTTGTATTTGCATAATATCCGTTTCTTCACTTAAATGAACCTGCCAAGTAAACACACTATTTTAACATCTTATGTTTCTAACCCATAGCTGGTCCTCTTCGGAGTTTGACTTGAATGAAATCCGACTGATAGTTTACCAAGACTGTGAGAGGAGAGGCAGACAGGTCTTGTTTGATTCTAAAGCAGTCCGCAAAATTGATGAAACTGTGGTTCAGGTATGAAATGTTAATTTTGCTGTTGTCCTAATAGGACAGTGTCAACTTGTTAATCTTGCAATCTTTTGCTTTATCTTGATTCTGTGATAGCTGCAACAAGAGTGTGTTAGATTCCAAAAAGCCTGTGAACATATCTGGTATTTGGTATTTATAATATAAATACAGTATTCAAACTTAACAACTTAGATCTGATTTCCTTTCTACCAAAGAAATCTATACTCTTTTAAATGGAGTATTTCTTGAGCCTTTACTTACCAAGATGCTTAAAAAGCAACAATCTCTGTTTCAGTCACACTGTAAGTATGCCATTGTGCTGAATCAGTAAGACTGGCAAGCATCATCAGCTGATGTCTGATCATCTACTTAAGAGGGTAAATGGGTCAGACTGGTCTGTTAATCTTGCTTCCCTGCTCCTCCCCCCCCAAAATCAAGGTCATTACTTTGTATCTCTAAGTTGATTTAAAACACACAGCACGGGAAGAAGAAATATATTTCTGGCTTCATTTAAATATTAAAATTATTCCACTTACTTGAATACTTTAAGCTGAAAGTTAACTAAAAAATGTCCGATCAGAAACTCCATGCAACACTGACATAAAACAGATTATAGCCTATGTAGGCTATAACCTGTTTTTTAGCTAGACACTAAACTAGGTACCCTTTTAAAACAGCCAAAGCACTTAGAATGCAGTGCAAACACATAGATGTTAAGTGATTTTGAGTGTCTGGTTGTTTGTTTGATATGTTATCAAACAGCAAGCCTAAAACTTGATTTGTTTAAAACTGAGGCAGACTTACTCTCAAACTCAGTCCTCTTTAAACTGAAATCAAGAAGGTGTGTGTATACTGTGCATTCATGCATTTTCCTGAAATACAGTAAAGCTTATTTACATTGAGTATTCAAATACGTTGTTTGCCTTTAACCTGTTAATTCTACCAAATGATGCATTATTCACCCCTTGTTTTTGCTGGCTGTTCTTCTGTTAATCATTTGGGAAGCAAAAGTAATGTGCAATTTGAGTGATTAATTGTGCAAATGATTACAAAAAGTGGTTTGTAAGCAACCCATAAGCTGAGATTTTGTTTACATAAACTTTGGTAAATGTTACAAAGAGTAATTCATAATGTTTGGGAATGATCTTTGCATGAAACTGACTAATTACTCTGACTATGTGTGATACTATGAAAATCTATCTGGTATTGTAAATGTGATAGTAATTCTCCACTTGCTCTGATGCTGGCATTTTATAAAATATTTTAAAACTATATATAATATATATATAAAAATATATATATAAATATATATATATAAATATATATATAAAAATATATAAGGACAAATAAGTTTTTTAATTTCTGTTGCTTTCCTGTGGTTTTAAGAAAATTCATGCCAGGGTATGTTTAGAGATGGGAGTTCTTATATTGACTTGGATAGTTTTTATCATATTGTTCTGTTTTGACACAGAAAATGGCAGATGAGGCTTCTGTAAAGACTTGTACCAAGAACTGCCAAGCAAGCAATGGGAACAACAATATTTCTTCCCATAGTCCCACAATAAGCTGTATGCAAAATATCAAAGAACAGATACCGAAGTATCAGGTAATATTAATTACTTTTGTTGCTTTTATTTATCCACTTTACTGAAGAAGTTAGTTTATAAAAGCCTTCACTTACATACATTGAATTACTTACGCTTCTATTGTGTTACAGGTTAATCTGAACCTTGAGATCTCTGTCCTATCCTTGAAGTGGTGTAGAATAAAAGCATATGGGTGCATCTTAACCTTTTGGTCCATCTTGGTCTTATTTTTGAAGGAGTTGTGAAATCTAATCTAATAACATTTTGTCAATATCATAAGAATCACTATACTGTTCTTTGTTCTTGTCTACCTATGCTTCAGGTCAGTTCTGAAGAAGCTGTTGAACATTGTAAATTAAGAGTCCCTTTAGTCTGTTTTCTAAGAGAGCTAATTTTTATGTACTTTGACTGTTTCTCAGTGAAAGCATTAGCATTTCAGCTAGAAAACATAACTTGCGGCATGTATAAATTAAGGTGGGAAAAATATATTTAACTGGAAGGTAAATGATTTCCCTCAGAATTAACAAACTTCTCTCCATATTTGCTATTGATGATCAGTCTATGAAACAAAATAAGCAATTGGTCTGAAGAGTGTATTTGCAAGTATAATCACAAATTATTTTTCAATAAAAAAATTTTCCAAGAACCTTTTTGTAAGGGTGGAGAAGGAGAATACTCATTTGGATAAGGAAACAGTTTGTTTCGGGGTCCAGACCACAGAATCCAAGTCCTGTTAACACCTGCAGGTTTCATCAAACACTCTGCTGTATGGGAATGTTGCTGGACACAGGTATTTCTTTGGAAATACAGTAGATCTTTTTTCCTCTTTCTTACCTTTGGAGGTCCCCCTGGAACAAGGGTAATAATGCCCATCTAGTGAGAAAAACAGAATACACCTTCTGACTGTCCTTGCTTGTACTTGCATTCAGTGTGTTAAAACCACACTGATCTTACTATCCATTCAAAATGTAGCACCATGGCACTATATTAAATTGAAATAATATGCCAAGTTATTATTGACTTTGCTCTTCCCATCTTGTCCATGCAGTACACCAGGCCAGCCTCTGATGTCAATATGCTGGGAGAAATGATGTTTGGCTCAGTGGCAATGAGTTAC
The DNA here is from genome assembly GCF_022539395.1 of Myiozetetes cayanensis. Lineage (NCBI taxonomy): Eukaryota > Metazoa > Chordata > Aves > Passeriformes > Tyrannidae > Myiozetetes > Myiozetetes cayanensis. The sequence continues at coordinate 38,726,559 of NW_026087964.1, read as the reverse complement.
AAAGGCTCCACCTTGAAAATTCACTACATACGGTGAGTGTCCTTTTCTGTAATGCACTCCCTTGTCAGGCACTTGGAATTGATGATTCACTGAAATGACTGTTTATCCTTTCAGCTCTCCCCCACAGCTGATGATAAGTAAAGTCTTCTCAGCCAGGGTAGGAAGCTTCAGTGGAAGCAACAATAAGTAAGAACATTTCTTTTTTTTTTTTTCTTTTCCTATCCAATGCAGTTGTCTGTCTGTCTGTCTCCTTCTGTAGTCTTAGAAAAAAATTAGGAATGGCAGCTGTGGAGAAGGATTCTGTTAATAGTTCCTAGTTAGGCTACCCAAGCTTTTAATAAAGAAAAACCTCTACAAGTTTCTTCTGCTTCTTGTTTTGTCCAGGGCATGCAGGAAAGTTCAGAGGTTAGGTGCTTTGAACAATCAAAGCCTCTCTATCTTCCTGGTATCAAAAATGTGAGGGAGGTATATTTGTTGAGAGGGCTTTGTTTCCCTATACTCCAGTTCTGTTTCCTTCAATAATGACATTGTTTCCTTCAACAAATCCACTGTTTCTCATCTGTTCTGTTCTTCCTTGTCCCCAAAATGGGCAAATGTGAATAAATTGAATCCCAAACTTGACATAAAGAAACTACTAATAATTTAAAGAGGGAGCATATATAAGGAATAAATGCCTGTTTCATTCTGGTTTCAGAAACCTACTTGTCCTTGAATTTGATTGTAAAGTTCATGTTCAGTCTTCTTTTTTTTATGAAATGAACCTAATTCTTAAGCTAATATCAATGCCTATTGATTGCATTCTTAAGGAACACTGGCTTTTCCCCCCATTTTAGCTTGCAAGATAGCTTTGAATACATCAACCAAGATCCCAGCCTGGGAAAACTCAGCTCAAATCAGAATGGTTTGGGAACCTGTCGCAGTGGAAGTAATTTAGGTAAATATTTCCAGGTTCTATGTCCTTCTGACAACATGAGGCCATCTGTTCATTCAGTTTTAAGGTTTTTTCCCAGTACATCAACTCCTTGTGTCTTTTACTTTTTTTACTTTTTGTACTTTTTTTTTTTACTTTTTTTGCATTTTTTCTACATTGCTTTTGTTTCCTAGGTGTGTTACAGCTGTGTAGCAGCAAACTGCTGCAGGGTGTGTCTGAAGGAGGTCCCCTCCGGCTCATCCGCAGTGCTTCTTTCTTTGCAGGTTTGTGTGGAATGCCAGCCACAGTGTGACCCATCCATTTGCACACACAAATCCAGCTCCTTCTGTATCCTTGCAGGACATACATAATTACTCTCTAGAAACAGAGGGCTAAAATAGAAGTATCAGGCATATACTTAAAAATCTTCCTTCAAAAAAAATGGCTAAATTGATTGGTTTTGGTCCATATTTATTTTCTAATTACTATGTTTAATTTTAAAGATATTTTTATGCAGTGTTTTTAATAATAAATTAGCCCCTCTATTTCTCAGAGAACTTATGTTTCCTGGCTTATTGCTGGTTTCTTGCTGGCGTGCAGGTGTCTTGCTGGTGTACAACTTTTTCTTCTCTTACCTCTTGCTACCTTTTTTTTTTTTTAATTTGATGGTAGACATTCAAAGTTAATTCTTGAGCTAAATCTAGAAGGTCCTAAGGTTTTCTTCTTTAACAATATCAATTTCTTTAATTCTCAAAACTTTAAGCTACATAAAGTCTCCTTTTACAGGCATAATGATGACCCATGCAGGTGGGTAGATCTTAGGCCTAATTACTTCTAATTGCAAAAATATGAACTGAAATACCAATGCAATTTCTTCACAGCCTTTGCAAATCTTGCATGCTCTATGATTTGAGTGACTCTGCACTACTAACACTTCAATGTAATATGACATAGGCTGAATGTTTCTTACTGTGAGGCGTTGAGGACAGTAAATCTCTGCTTGGGGAGTGAAACAGAAGCTTTTATGGACCTTGTATTTGACTATTTCAGTATGACATTAACCTGTGTTAAATGACAATTTTTAACACTCAGAAAAATTCATCATGAGTGGCAGGTGAGGGTACAACCAGCCCTCAATTTCAAAGCATATCTGATTTCTGATAATGCAGATAATGTATTTGTATTCCTAAGCTCTTTAGGGATGTTTTTACATTTTCATTGGGTCAAATAACCTTCCTCTAGTAACATGATACTCAGTATAGGTAAACTGTTTGCTGCCACCTCTGTTCACACCATACTGCTGATTTGCAGTAAGAGTAAAGGATGTAATTCTTTTCCCGTATGACCTTTTAAACTTAAACAATTTTTTAAATGCTGACAAATAGTATGATGATTTATGTAATATTTTCTATTGATCTGGTCTGTTTGTTTTAGCACACAGCACACCTGTTGATATGCCTAGCAGAGGACAAAATGAGGACAGAGACAGCGGCATTGCTCGGTCAGGTATCTGCTGTTTTGGTATCTCTTGTTTGCCTGCTTTTGTAATTGTTACAGTTCTTTTGTGCAGTGATTCACCTGAAATATAGGCACCTTATGACCTGTAAACCCACAATGGTTTTGATCTGCTAGATGGTTTTCCTTCTGCATTTGCCCCAAGCCTTAATGCAAGAATATTTGTAATTATATTCTTTGTTTACAGTCACTATGTTCTGGGTCCTTAACCAATTTATAATTTGGAGGAAGAACTGGTTGGAGCCTTTACTAGAGCAAGTGAAGAGAAGCTTTTTTTGCACTGAATAAGAAAAGTGTGTCAGAAGACCAGAAGTGCTGTCGATTGTAATAGGAGGGCAACACCTCTAGGTCCTTTTAATGACAATAAGATAAATTTTAGTGGGTTCTAGTAGGGAAGATCTCTGACTTTGTAACAAAAGAATGTCCTCAGGCTGTGAAATTTATTTTAAATGATTGTCTCTTTTGTTGCAAGTGAGATGTATGAAAAAGATCAGCAAGGAGGAGCAATATTTGTGAGAAATTGTTCCCAGTTAGAGTATGAAGAGAAATATTTAATGAGCGCTCTTTGTAATTCATTATCTCTGGGATTTCTTGCTTTCTTCATAGCATCTCTGAGCAGTCTTCTGGTTACTCCTTTTCCATCTCCAAGCTCTTCATCATCATCTTCTAGCAGCTACCAACGTCGCTGGCTCCGAAGTCAGACAACCAGTTTAGAGAATGGAATTATTCCAAGGTGGTGAGTGCCACACCTTTCTTTTTACAAAAGCTGTTTGGCAGTAATTTAAGCTAAATAGAGTTTAAGCCTCTTTTCTTTAAAAGGACGAATCCTATTATTAAATGCTCTCGACTTAGTCTATCTCCTCTGCATGTTGTATAAGATTGCCAGTTTAAAGAAAGATTAAGTTTTGGGTGAATATGAACTTCAAAGCCCAATTTGAAATATACTTATTTTTATTAATGTATAGCCTGTGTCTGAAACCATACTCTGAAAAACAAACTAAACTGTTTCTGAATGAGCAAAGCATCCTGTTGAGATGAAAGGGACTGTAACGGCACTGCTGCCATAATTACATTATACTATAATGAAGTCTGACTAGTGAGCAGTTACTGAAATTTTGGAGTAATAGCCTGTGACGACTCTCTTGGCTGGTACAGGATGTTCCTGATGTGACTTCTGCCAAAACAGGAAGAAAAAAAACCTGTGATCAAAAAGCTTGGCTTCTGTTTTGGAATTTCACTAGCTCTTGTAGCCCAGTGGCGTAACAAAGCATGGAATGCAACAGACTTTGCATAGCTAATAAGCAATTTTTCCCTTGTCAGTTGCTAAATATCAAATGGTTCTTGATTATCTTCTCACTCTACTCATGCACCTGTACCCAGAGACAGCATGGAATTAGTGGAGAGTTACAAGAAATTCCTGCTCTTTGGCTTCTCTCCCTTTTCACTGTTTTCGGTTAAGGAAAGCTTAAAATTTGCCAGTTAAAAGTATGCAGTCAGTGAAAATTAAAATGAAACCCTTTTTGAAAAGACTTCTTTCCCTAGTGTCAACACTTGCAGCTTTTTCCTGGATATTCTTAGTGAATTATTTTTAACCTGAAGAATCGTGCCATGATGCTAATATAGCAGTCATGCTTCCTAAATCACACTTGCACTTGAGAACAAACTAGTAAACATTTTACTTTCAGTAAATTGAAGCATTTTTTAGTCTAGTTGCCTAAAGAAATAAAGCTGAGAGCAGTCCATGTAAAAAAGTTAAAATATTTTGGGTAAATAGGACCATTTCAGCCCAGTTTAAGAAGTAACCAAAGTTTCACAAATACAAACTTCCTCAAAATGTCTGAAAGTTACAAATTGTTTAGGGGAAAGTAACCTTTTTGGCCTGTTTATTCAGTGTAGGGAGTAGTTTTTTTTCTTCTACACTGGAGAACTTGTGCTGGGGAAAGATATTGGAAACAGGACATTATTATTTTCCCAATCCAGGAGTAGCTCTAGGCAGTGATTTTTTTTTTTTTCCTAAGCCAAAAAGCCTCTTCAGACACTTGTTTTCCGATTACTTGCTAGAGAAACAGTAGGCTTCTGGTTGAATACTTCAGTGCCACAGTTTGCACTTCCATTTTGCACAGCCAAGATTCTACAATCACTGTCACTGATGTTTTAGGTTAATAGCTCAAAGAAAATGAGATGCCTACTGGAACTTCTCATAGTCAATTGGCAAGCAAGCTAGATTAAGTAGCTTTGTTGAAAAGGCTTTTCTCACAGACTTAAATTCTTCAATTTCTGTTCCTGGGAAGCAGTACAAAAGCTTGTGATGTTTCATAGATTCTGACTGACCATCCTTTCCTGACTTCCTTGGGAATTTTTGTCTCTGCTTGCAAGTTCCTGAAGTTCAAATGAGGTTATGTTTTTGTCTTGAACTCTGTTTTCCCACAAGCTGTTTTTTGCTGGGGTTTTATTGTGTGTTTTTTCCTGTATTCATGGGCTCATACCTCTGTGATGAGAAACTTTTATATATTTAAGTTTGTCAAACCAATTAAACTGTAAACCACTTATTTTTAGAATGGATGTAGAATGAATGCTTAGCTCTAAGTCTTTCCTTTTGTTAATTGCTTCATAGTGGTCTATAAATATCACAGATTCCATTTCAAGATAATTCTGATATGAAAAGACTTCAAGCTTTTAATTACCACTCACTGGTATTGCAGTCTTAACTTACGAAGAAACTCCAAAATCAAGCTATTTCCACATGAGGTGCTGCTCTGAATGTTTTCATGGCTTTGTCTTTCTTACCATTTCCCCCCCTATAATTTCTCAGTAGATTAAAAACCATTATTCAATCAAAGTTCCTACCAAAAGATATTCTGTCCATCCTCTTTTACTTATTTGTATATATAGATGATATATATAAAAGATGTTTTTTTCAGTGAAATTGATCAGGATGCTTCAAGCAAGAAAAAAGAATAATTTTGTAAACCCAGCAGCACTGCAGTGCAAGTATTTGTGGAAGGACAGGGTTTTGTATAATCACAGTAAAACTTATGCTGGGCTGAGACTTGTGGATATCATCAAAATCAGTTGCCTGTGCTTGGCATTTATATCAGGTGGCAGTGGATCTTGTCTATTTGAGTCTTGAAAATCTCCAAGAATTAAGATTCCACAGCCTCTCTGGACGGTGCCCTCCAGTTTATTGACCACTTTTCCTCTATCTGCAAACTCCCAGAAGGTGTGTTTTGATCCACAGGCCAGGCTGATAATCAAAATATTGAGCAGTATTGATCCTAGTAGTAACCCATGTGTAATACTGAAGAGAGACATGGTTGTTGAAGGAAATGTGGCAGAACTGTCAAGGAAATAAACAGAGTTTGGGGAAATAATAATGGTTGTAAAATAACCATTGTTTGTTTGTCTGGGGTTTTGTTTTTGTTGTTGCTAGGTTTATTTGTCTGGGTTTTTTTCCTTTTTTTAAATGATTTTAATGATAAAACAAATAATTTAAGCTGAAGCCTATCCAACTTTGAGTTGGGCACATGTGTATTGGTAGGCATTGTGTTTCCACAGTAATTACTGAGCAGTGATACTCTATCTTCAGTTAAAATAGAAAGTTTTATTTTGTATTGTTAAGTGCAGACTTAAGATGGCATCTTAAGATGCCAGAACAGTACAGGTAGCATGTTTCTCAACTTCCCTCATGAGGAACAGTGCAGATTCGAGAGCATCATGGACATACTGCTGAGCACCTAGACAGGAGCTAGATGCAGTTCAGAGCTCTGAAGTTACCTTTAACCTTTTTTTGGTAATTATTTTGTGTGATGTATCTCCATTCCCTTTTCTTTATCTCCCTCAAAGATAAATCCAGGAGGGAATTTGTAGTAATTCTGTTTCAGAGGAAAACTGTTCACACCAGGCCTCTCTGGGGGTTTTCTTCCTCCTATTTGAACTAGAGTAGGTCTTGTGCATCAAAATGTTGAGTATCTTCTGTTCAGAGACTGTGACAGCAAAGCATTATGTAGTCAGTCAAAGGAAACCTGGTATATATAGAGAGGGATAGAAGATGAATTATCTCTCAGTATGTAGGTAACTGTCCTAACAAATATGTCTTACAGGTCCACTGAAGAAATGTTTAGTATGGCTGATGAAAACTGCAGCTCCAATCCTGCGATGGTTCGGAGGAAAAAAATTGCAATCAGCATAATCTTTTCTCTGCCTGAAAAAGAAGAAGCACAGAGAAACTTCCAGGATTTCTTTTTTTCTCACTTTCCTCTTTTTGAATCTCACATGAACAAGCTGAAATATGCAATAGAAAAGGTACAGAATACTAATTTGGCATAATGTGGAAAAATAAGTGTCAATCAGAATGAAGTATTCTAGAATCTGATAGATGAAGAGTGGGAGAAGGTGCGTGGTTTTGAGCTTGCCTCCCTCCTTACACATGCAGTCTTGAACCTGAGCCCAGTGTAGGAATTCAGCATTTGCTGAAAGGGGTGCGGTTTCTTTTCTAGACAGAATTAGAATGGAGAATTTTATGCTATGGGTGGCTTTTCTTTCTTTCTCGCCATATTTCACTATGAGGTTTTTGACTCCCTGGAGACTGTGGAAATGATGGTATTCTATCCTTTCATGCAGTTTCTAAAAGAGAGACGCTAAATATTTGTTGCCGTCTCCCTCTTAGTCTCTCAGAAATGTTCTCTTCTCTCCCCTTGCCCAATATTAGGGATTAGTCCCTCATGAGGTGGAGGGAGGTTGGCAACTGTTGCTGTCCTGAGTGGCTGTATAGGACTGGGGCTAGAACTTAGTTATTTTGACATGTTAATGAAGCTTAAAAAGATGAAGAATGCGAATCCTTTAAGAAGCTGTTTTGTGTCTTTAACTCTTAATCAAGGCCATGATCTCATGTAGAAAAATAGCAGAATCCAGCCAGAGAGTGCAGGTTTATATCAGCCGTGTCATGGATGCCCTGGGAGAATTCAGGTGAGTTGATGGAATTCTGAATTACAAGGAGAGCTCTTTTCATCCCCCTCAAAAGATATTTGTCGCTTCCAGTTATAAGCAACTGAATGCAAGATCTTGTATTTTAGACAGTCCTGAAGTTAACGTGAATGAATTTTCTGCATTGGATGTTGGGTAAATGTTTTCTGAAAACTTTAGCAAAACCAGCTCAGCCATTTTCCTAATGAGAGTATAAGTAGTTCTGTTGCACTCATGTTTTCCTGGAACTGTCAGTTACATTCTATAAGATCTCATCAAGAGTTGACTTCTGCTGATACCTGTGCAGTTGAGTGGATTGATGTTGTATTCAGGCAGAGGAGCTGTCTATTCCTAGCCATAGATGCTGAACAATGCAACTGGCAAGAAAGATGCAATTAAAGACTCTCTTTTTGGTACCTAAGAAAGGAAGGAATGGTCAGAGACTAAGAGAGTTGTCTCAAGAGAGGGAGAAGGCTTTAGTGGGATGGAGTTTGTGTAATATCTGGTATGTAGAATCAAATCCCTGCAATGAATAGAATGGGTTCTTTTTCCCCTCAGAATTGTTTCTGGATGGTTTCTCTGAATCAAATATGCACGGGAAGGCAAGAAAGGGAAACCAAATATGTAGATAGGAAGACACTAGATTACTGATACTCTGAATTAAACAGGCTAGTGTCCTGGACACTAGTAATTACTGGAAGAGTAAAAACTCAGTTTGTTTAGTCTCCTCCATCTTGCAAAAATAAATAAAAATCAATGGACAATAGAAGAGGAAAGGGACTACTTGTAATTATTTGCAAGATTGAAATGTGCATGTTAACACTTACTTTTTGGGAATTTTCTTTGAGCAGAGTTACCATCTGGAACCTATATTCTGTTCCAAGGATTGCAGAGCCTGTGTGGCTTAATATGATGTCCAGTACCCTGGAAAAGAACCAGCTATGCCAGCGTTTTCTGAAAGAATTTACGTTTCTGATAGAACAGATCAACAAAAATCAGTAAGCTTCTCCCACTGCTTTTTTCTTAAAAAAAAAAAAAAGCTTACGTTCTTCTCAGTGCATGTGGGTATGTTAAAGGTATGGTGTAACTTTGGACATGTTCTTTTTTTCCTAGGTTCTTTGCTGCTTTGCTGACCGCAGTGCTGACATATCATCTGGCTTGGGTCCCAACAGTTATGCCAGTTGACCATCCTCCCATCAAGGCCTTCTCTGAGAAGCGCACGTCACAGTCTGTGAACATGCTGGCAAAATCCCACCCATATAACCCTCTCTGGGCACAACTTGGTCAGTAGGAAATGGAAAGCTTCAGACTTCTCTATGACTAGTACCTTCGTGCATCCACGCCTTTTAGAGAGGAGCCAGTTGTGATCCAGATCACACTTTGCCTGGTTAATCAGTGTTTGGAGGCCTGTTTGCATAGCCTGCTTTTTATTCTTTATTCCTTGTTGTCATCCTTTGTTACACTGTCTGGTTAAGTAAATTGGTATAGAAGTGTTAAGATGGTGCAATTGCTGTGAACAGTCTGAGTAGTTTGGGAAAGAACAAGAGGGAATAGACTGGATTGAAGGGAGTTATCTGGTCTTGGAGGCCCTTTGTAGTTGCAACTACACTGGTTCTACCTCTTATCTCTCTCACAGAGTAGGATAGACAGCAAGACAACAGATCAGAAGTCTGTCAAGTGCCAGTACCTCCATTCACAGTTATATGAGTGGGCTTTTTCCAAGATTTTTTATTATGCCCTGTGCCTCAGGCTGTTTTCTGAAAAATAATTTATAGCTAATAAGTTATCTTGATACAGGGGACTAAACATTTGGTGTCAAATGAGTAGGTGAGTGAAAACTGAGAGAATAATTCTGCCAGTGGTAAATCCTGGAAAAGTCCTCCTTCTTGGGAGCAGATGTGAGTCTGACATCAGATCGGCCTTCACTTTTACTGATATACTATATTGCCACACAAAATAACACGTGCCCACTAAAGCAATAATGTGACTTACACCATGCTACTGGTTGTGTTTCTTGCTAATTGTTTCACTTCTACTCATTATTCTCAGCAACTGTTACAAAACTAATAATTATGAAACTAATAATTGATCGTGTAGTCCTAGTAGAATTGTTTCCTGGCTTAGGATGTCTTTTAACCATTGTGCAGAGTTTAGACGGAAGGAGGAATTAGAAGGGTGTTCATGGTGTTGAGGACAGAGCCAGGCCTGGAGTTATAAAAACCAGCTGGACTGGAGGCGTAAGCTCAGCAGCAGCTCTTATGGTCGCTCCCAGGAGTCACCACTGGTGACTAGTCAAGAATCTGGTATTTCTTCTGCCCTGCCAAGTTCTTGGTGCCTGAACTCAAAATGCTTTATGGTTTCATTTCATTTTTGTAAAACCCAAAAAGCCATTGTTAGGTGGTTGTAAAAACTGATCACGAAAGTAAGATGTTGCCCTCTGCTGGTCTCCTTCTTTAGGAAGAGGCAGGAAAAAAAAAAGTCCTGTGTCTTAGTGCTTAAAATGGAAATAACATTTTACTGAGGAAGGGATTTTGAATACCTTCAGACCTCTATTTTCATTACATATTACATATCAATGACAGTTACCTAATGATACAACTTTAAGTCCCACTGTCAGGAAGACATACTGTCTCTCAAACATCAGCTTCAATATAATAGTGATAACAAAAAGTATTAGTATGTTTTGAAGATCACAATTTTGACTTTTTGTACTGTCTTATTAGCAATGGTTTTATATAAAAACCAGTTGTGCAAATGAATGTGAAGCCTGAATCTGATTTCCATTGCAACTGTGCTCAACTCAAAAGTAAAGCAATATATCTTCCAGTTTCCTTTCCAAATTGCTTGTCCTTGTGGCCTGCCAGGCTTTGAGGTTAATTGAGTAGTCTGAAGCCCTCTTTTGGTTACTGAGAAATTAATTTTGCTGGCATTTTTGGCTGTGAGGTTGGTTGCAGTGGTGTTCCTGATTGAGTAAAGATGGCACCACTGATGCCACCACGCAGCAGCCTCTGCAGTGCATCACTGGAATTATGACAAATGGCAGATCTTGGCAGGGGAGACAGTGAGAGCTGTGAAATTACTGTCTCATTGATACTTGTTTTGTAGGAATGGAGTCAGAAGCCTTATTCCTATTATGATCTGTATAGTGAGGAGGAGGGTGGGCATAAGTACATTTGGATATTTTTTGCTGTGTTGGTGTCCTCATATTGAAGCCAGAGGCCCCCTTGCCCTTGGTAGAAACTTTTCTGAAGCTCTGATTTTAATTTTAATATAGTGTTGCTTCTTGAGGTCTCATACAAAATCCTGATGGCAAACTCTGTCCAGAATAGCGTTTGAGCAGCTCAGAGCAAGGATTTAGCACCTAAAGCAATCCAGTAGATTAGCAGGTAGCTGATAAAGTCTCAAGGCAGAGAAGTCTGCTTTCAACACTTAAGGTGGCTGAAGAAAATTGAGCTTTTACTGGCTGTCTCCCATGTGCTGGTGAGATCAGTCACAATTTGGTTAAGCAATGACAATTTAGTTGGTATTTTCTAATGGGTGAAGACAACCAGGTTAGCTCAACCTGATAATAAACACTTCTTGAGTTAGCCCATCTTTGAGAGAGCATGTGAACATTCCTTTACTGGCTAGCTGTGTTTACTTTCTCAAACTTTGGAGTAGAAACTCTGTAGCTGATAGATGACTATAAGCAACTGGAAGATAACTACCACTCTCCCAAACACATGTTGAAAGTAGGATATGTTTGACTTTAGTTCTACTAAAAAAGCAGTTCTTCAGGATAAACAGTCTAGTAAAGAAGTAGTTCTTGGGGGGATGCAGATTATGTTGTTGTGCCTACCTTTCGTATTACAGTTGTACTTTAAGTAGTAAAATTTTCTAGTTCTCCACTGCCCCCTGCCACAGATAAACGCTCATGTTAGTGAGGTTGACTCCAAGTACATGCCATGTGCTTTGCTCAATAAGGCCTCTTTTTCCTGAACCTTATTTTTTAAGCTAATATTTCATCCTTTTTTTGATATCTTAGTCCTGAAAAATGTCATTTAGATTTTCTCTGTAAAAATGCCTGTGTTTAACAGCAAAAAGTCACTTTGATGTGAAAGAAAGTAAGTAGAAAAATAGAAAATACTGTAGCTCGCTTTGAAGTTTTTCTGAATCTACTCTCCTCTTCACCCCCTCTTGTGTCAGTTTCCAGGTGATAATATCTTGTAAGCATTGTGTGAATAAAAAGCTGAGTGGCTTTGAACAGAAAGAAAATGAGTAATAGCAGCTAATTCCTCAAAAAAACACCAAAACACTTCTGAACAAAAGCCAGGTGTAAGAAATAGTAGGGGACTCCTTTGTCTTTCCTTATTCTTTTAAACTTTTATGAATTTACTTTGAAAGAAATTAATTATCTGATTTATGTCCGTAGTAAATGCTGTTTCAAAATGTATTGAATTTGACCAGTGAAGGTTATGTTACAATCAAACATAAGCCTGTGAAATTTTTGCTTTCCTGTGTAGGTGATCTCTATGGTGCCATAGGCTCTCCGGTTAGATTGACTCGAACTGTTATTGTTGGAAAACGCAAGGAGTTGGTGCAGCGCCTGCTCTATGTTCTAACTTACTTCATTCGGTGCTCTGAGCTGCAGGAAAATCAGCTGACATGGAGCGAGAAGGCTGGAGAAGGAGAGCAAGTGCTGAATGGAAGCAAGATCACAACTGCATTAGAAAAGGGAGAGGTAGAGGAGTCTGATTATGTGGTTGTCACTGTTAAAAATGAACCTGCTCTTGTGCCTCCAATTCTACCTCCAAAGAATGACGGAAGTAAGAACAACAGTATTGTAGATCCAGAAAGCACTCATGCTGTCCCAGTCTCTTCAAAAGAAAAGAAGGAAGCAATAGGAAAGTCCAGTCAGAGCTCCGAAGCATCTGTGGGCTGTCTGCCTAGCAGTTTCTGTAAAGGAGGAGCTGATGGCAGGAAAAGAACTGTCACTGATACGGGAATAGTATCCTATCACTCTGAAGAGTTATCTAAATTAGAGGATTTAATGGATGTAAAGAAGAACAAGAACCAGAATGAGAAAAAAGCAGAAAAGCAGTTTTCTAGTAGGTCTTCTGCCTTACCTTGTCCTGAAAGGTCTGGCCACAGGAGTTCCCACTTAGAAAAGGTCACATTTCAGATTGGAAGTTCTGCCTCACCAGAGTCAGACTTAGAAACTCGTAGAAGAGAAATGGAAGAAAATCTGAGGGCATTCAGAAAAAATACAGAGGTGATACATTGTGCCTCAAGTTCCCCAAGTCTGGCTGTGGATACTTCTCAGAATCAAGAAGACAGTTGTGAAGCTGCCTTTATACCCTTCAGTAAACGTAATGTTTGTTATGCACAAATCCCACCGTGTGAGGAGAAGGAGAGTATATTTAACCAACATATGGAAAGTAAAGGAACTGAAATGAATTTAAAGAATACAATATCTAGTGAACTGCTTTTGCCCACAGATAACGTAGAAACTGTAAAATTGCCAAACATAAAAGAAAATAGAACTTTATGCTCTGGCAACTTAGAGAACTATTCCTCTGACTGCGTAGAAGCAGATTCTGCTGTCAAACAGGGTTCCCCTAAAGTAGGTGCTAAAGATGTCCCCTATGGGGATGCTGGAAGGAAAACCTCCTTCAGAGTTGAAGGGGACATTCCAAGGAACGAGAGTTCGGACAGCGCTCTTGGAGCCAGTGATGAAGAAGGTGATTGTTGTGTCCCTGATGAAGCGCATCGTGATAATGTCAGGAAACGACTTGAAGAATTTGCAGAAGTGGAACTTCCTTTACCAAGGTAAAGTTGTCTGATTAATTTAGAACTAAATTAAGCCAACAGCTCTTGCTACTTCAGAGTTTTTCAGAGTTTCAAGTCTGAAATGGTCTGGAGTCTTGACTAAATTCCTTGCAAACAAATCAATAACAGACACTGATGTGGTTAAAAATCTTGTAAACAGATTGGGCAAAAAGAAAACCAAGACAGCAGGTGCAGAGAAGTTTTGTAACAAAGGTATAGTTCAAATGTCTAACAAAAAGTGGTCAAACTTTTTATATAAAAACTCCCTGTAACGTTTAATGTAGACATATCACCCGAGGACAAGGAAACTTCGCTTAAACAGATAATTGTTTAGATTTGACATAATTGAGAAGTTAAAGACAGATTTGGAATAAATATGGGCATCCTATTAGAAAACTTTTGAGCGTTATAGGTACATGTGGAACTTGATGATACTTAAGGTAGGTTTCTAGGCCTACCTTAAGCATAAGAATTGGAGAAAACTCAAAATTAGCAAATTTTTAGGTGCAGAACGGAGAGCTTATACATACCACAAGCTCTAATACATGTAAATTTGCTTATTTATGAATTTGAAGGGATCAGTACATTGTTAAATTTAGGCTTTTAAAATTCTTGTTTCAAAACGCACCAGTAAATGTTTACCGGTTGTGAACATTTGCATGTACTTTAGTACAGTTGTTGATTTAATATTTGCAGTAGAAGCAGGGGTGATAAACCTAACTTCATGTCCATGTAAAATGCAGTTTGTCGAGCTAGAATCTTACCTGCTTTGCATTTCTGTATTTCAGGTCAAATACCATCAGCAGTCAATGTGTGAAAAACTTCGGAAGATCACTTCTGGGTGGTTACTGTCATACATATATACCTGATCTAGTGCTGCATGGAATAAATAATGATGAAAAACTGAAGCAGTGTCTACTAGCAGATCTACTTCATGCGATGCATGTGAGTTAAAGTACTGTTCTGAGTCATAGCAGGAGTTGTGATATTCCTGAGATCTACAGAAGCAGATTATTTCAATAAGTTTCTTGTTTTACTTACCTATTCTGAACAGCCACACCTGCCATGTCTTCCTTCTTGAAAGGTGTAAGCCCTTAATTCATTATATGCAAAGCCTGTTCACACAAGAATCATGTGCTTTCCTTTATACTCTCTTAAGGCTTCTCTTCAAAGATAAACACAAGGAAGATTGTTTGCAACTTGAAGTGACAAGAAAAAAAACCCCTCAAGTGGCTTCTCTTTTCCATCACAATAGCAGACAGAATTACCTGTATTTCAGAAAAACGATATGCAAGTTGAAACATCATATTCTGCCACTTGCATGTGTTGTAAGGGAGGTAAAGTCTTGTTGGGGCCTGTATGATACTAGACTGTAATAGAAATGACTGACTACAGAAAGTAATTGTCTTTGGATAAGAACTTTGCCATGTCCTTACTGTACTGTAAGTACTCCTAAACTACAAAATTTGTAACTAACCTTTCACTGAAATAACTGTCTGACCTCAATATGCAATTCAAAATGCTTATCTAGTAATTATCTGCAGCTTCTCTGTAGCAATTAAGAAATCCTGCTGGCATGACTGCATGTAATATCCAACACAGTGATGTGCGTGTATGTAACTTCTTGAGACAACATCAGATTGGTCTGATATGATGCTGTGTCTCTTCACTGGTGGATTGATTACAAGTTACCTACGAGCCAGTAGTATGCCCTTGCAGCCAGGAGGGCCAGTGATATCCTGGTGTGCATCAAAAGAGTGTGGCCAGCAGGTCGAGGGAGGTGATCCTGCCCTCTCTACTTGGTCCCAGTGAGGTCACATCTTGGGTATTGTGTTCATTTCTGGTCTACACAGTTCAAAAAAGGCAAGGAGCTACCGGAGAGCACTCAATGAAGGTCCTCAGAGATGATTAGGGATCTGGAACATCTCTTAAGAGGAGAAACTGCAGTAGCTGGACCTGTTTAGTCTAGAGAAGAGGAGACAGGGAATCTCATTAATACATATAAATATCTCAAAGGTGGGTCGAGAGTGATATCAGACTCCTTTCGGTGGTGACAGTGACAGGACAAGGAGTAATGACCATAAACTAAAATGCAAGAAGGTCCACCTCAACACGAGAAAGAACTTCTTTACATTGAAGGTGGCGGAGCACTGGAACAAGCTTCCCAGGGATGCTGTGGAGTCTCCCTCTCTGGAGGAAATCAAAACCCACCTGGACATGTTCCTGTGTCACCTGCTCTACAGGACCCTGCCTTGGTCAGGGGGTTGGCCTAGGTATCTCCAGAGGTTCCTTCCAACCCTAACTATTCTGTGATACCCGGTCCTTGATTCTGCATAGTAAAATCCCTCAGTAAAATGTCTCTGAAACATTGAACATACTTTCACTGTCACCAGATTAGTGTCATTATTACTCTCTTCATTTTGAAAGAAATTTATCTTTTCAGGGTAGGTGGAATATGTGAAAAAAAGTAAAATGGAGTAATGATTTTGAAGCATTAATTAGAAATAAATGCCTCAATCAAATTGGCAGTTAAGACCTGATCCAAAGTTGCTGAATATAAATCCTGTCACTGAAGTTGGTATTCTTTATAATTTTTTGAGATACCTTTTGTTCCCCATTGGACACTGAATCACTATCTTATTCCCTACTTCAGTGTGAATAAAAATTGAACCTCAAGCTGAGCTGTGGAAATGCGTATGGAAGTGTCACATAATTGTATTTTGTTTCTGTTGCAGCATCCAGTGCTAGATGAGCCCATAGCAGAAGCTGTCTGCATTATTGCAGACACAGATAAATGGAACGTACAAGTAGCTACAAGCCAGAGAAAGATGATGGACAGTATGAAGTTAGGCAAGGATGTTTTGGTTTCAAGTCAAGTATCCAGTTTATTGCAGTCTATTTTACAGCTTTACAAACTCAACGTCCCAGCTGACTTTGTAAGTATTTCCTTACTGCAGACTGAAGCTAATGAAAGTGGTTTAGCTCAGATGGCAGATGCAGAGTTTTGTATACCTTGTTGCTATATCAATGGGCTAATGCCTGAAATAATGCAGAGTTGTTACAACACATTGAAAAGAATCCATGCTACAGTTCAGTAATGGATACTGGTTTGGCTGTAATTTATGTTTAATAGATCAAATTAGAGTTAACTACTTGAAAATATATGTGCCAAAACTCAAATTTCTTAGGCAATTTTAGCATTGTACTCATGTGTTTGTTTAGGACTCTTAAATTTGGTTCTTATTTTTTTGTTTGTATGATTTCCACATTTCTTTAAGTTGTTGAAGTGTCTATTTACTTAAACCTGTTTCTGTCATACAACTTTCTATTCTTGGGCTTTCTATTCAATCCCATGCAGTGGATGCCTCTCCTCTCTTCTCTCCAAATAATTGTGCCTCTGTGTGTTTATCTGACCCTTCTATTTTGTGCATATTTTAGCCACCCCTATCAGCAAGGGCTGTCTTGGGTAGCCTTGCTGATGTCTCCGTAGGATTAATAGGATGAGACACCTGGGAGAAGGGGTGGGTTGCAGCAGAGGATGTTACTTTGTCATATTGCATACTCCCTGTCCCACAGCATCCTTTCCTGCCCTCATTTGTTGTGGAGTTTATCAGAGCAAATCAGTGACACTGGCTTTACTATTACAACAAAATTACCCACAAGTCTGACAGCAGTAATTGTAATACAGTTTTTAATGCATGATTGTAGGTGAGGGGAGATGGAATTTTTTTTTTCAGTAGTCACCCCTTTTCCAGTTAGCAGAATTGATCTGTCCTTCAGCAGTTAGCCTTGAGAAACTTTGTAGCAATCCTGCATAATGACTGTGCCAGCAGATGGAAGAGGAAGATAGAGCTGAATACTGACAGCTGTAAGCAATATTAGTTGTCACTGTTTTGGATAAAATTAGTAGTACTGATTACACTGAGTTCTTCAAGTGCTAGGGAAAATGTGTGCATACTTTTTCACTGTTGTCTCTGGATTCTTCTGCACATTGAACAATATTTGGTTGAAATTACATCCTAACACTAGCACAGTCACACCTTAAATTCTGGCATTTTCAAACTGAACAGTTGATTCTGCAGCTGAAGTGTTCTTTACAATGTTGCCTGGGGATTTGTGTGTACAATTCCTGTATGGTTTGTATGGTTTGGGAGGGGTCTGGAGGCGGAATGATTTTCATGTTTTTATTTGCTTTTTCTTACAAAAAGGAACAGTGAAGCGACAGTGCTAGTAGTTGATAAATTTTCTATAATCCGTGTTAGAGACATTTTGATCCTTCTGTTGGTGGATTGTGCAACACTGCTAAAGCAGAACATCAGTGCATGGCAGTTAAGTGTTCTACTAAACTCTAGGGGGAGAAGTGTGACTTTTTAATTGTAGTGTTTCTGTTGATTTAAATTTGGACAGAAACCATATGTACTGATGTACTAGTATCAGTCAGAGATGAGCATAATGCAGTATGTTTGAAATTTCCATTAGCAGTGCATGTTTCTTTAGATGTTCAGATGAATAAGTATTTTGGAGATTTTTTGGTACAACCGAAAACAAAACCCAGCTTGAGACCAGATGAAAGGCAAGCAGTGATATCTTTCTTTTGGCACTTCAGACTGGTAACAGTGCTGCAGAGAGCTTTGCAGTATGCCCTGGTGAGAGGGAAGTGATGATTGCAACTGCTGCATTTCAGCAATATGCCAAAAGTTTTACCTGCACCTTTAAACTCATTTAAGCTACTCTTCTGTTTTTAGAAGTAACTTGACTTTTTTTTTCCATTTAGTCAATGAGGAAAAACTTCAAAGGAAGCTAACATTAAAAACAAAAGACCTGTGGTAGTTTTCAACAAAAGGGATTCATGTACCAAGCTTATGGGGAGAAATGTCTTTTGCTTCTTTACTGGTATTCAGGATGAGCAGATAATATTATGTAAATGGTCCCCCCTTATTAAAATTGTGTCATTCTTATTTGTTGCCTCACAACTTGAAAAAAATAGACCATAATCTCTTATACAAATACTGGAATTGAAATATGTTGAACTGCTGCTTTGTGAATCATCTGCATGCTCCCCTGAACCACTGAGGAAGTGCTCATAGGCTTTTTGCATTAGGGTTACCTGTAATGGAAAAGATAAAAATGCTTCCCTTTTGGCCAGAATCAGAAGTGTTACCATTATAATGACTTTAGTGAAAATTTGCTTGAAGCAAATAGATCAAACTACTGCCAAAAAGCTTTTGTCTTTCCTCCACTGGTATCAATTATTTTGCTCTACTACCATGTAACACATTTTTTTAAAATGCCTCTCCATCTTCCATGATTAAGACTCTGTATTAGCTATTCAAAAATCATAAAAAATCTTCATCTTGCTGCAGTCAATCAGAAAAGTGCATGGTAGGCTACCTACAAGCCTGAGTCTATTTTTTTCATCATTATTTTGTTAATTAACAAAACAGGTTTTACCAGATCTCATTTCTAATACTTATGGCTTTCATTCAACTCGAAGTACATGGGACAATGGCCTGAAGCTGTTTGCTGACACTGTTTCTAATTGCTGTCTACGCCTGCTGGATGATTATATGTTTGATAATGTGAGGTTCTGCATGCACTTCCTGCTTTCATCTCCTGGAGTTTGGAGAGCTGAACTAATTTAACTTTTTTGAAGTGGTCATCCTTATGAAAAGAAGAAATATATCAAACTAAATGTACCTTTTGTCCTAGAACAAAATACCTGATAAGACATCTTACCTACTCACCTTGTGAAGACATGCTAACTATTGACCTTGTCTTACCAAAATAACCCCTATTTTTTTTTGAAGCTGAAGTTCATCTGTTCTCTTGTAGCTGATGTATGAGAAGTTACCATACATCACATGATTGTATTTAAAAATAATATGCATTTCTAGCATTGCACTGCTGAAAGAAAAGGGGTGTGATTAAATTGATGTTTCAACTTGAACTATTACCTTTTGGCAATCAGCATCAAGTATTTAAGCAATTTTAAACCAGAAGTACCTAAAAACACTAAAAACAAAAACCTAAAATGGATTTGTATCTTATCTGCTACAGTAAAGCTGTCAGTAAAAGTTGTAATTTTTTGATTAATAAGGTGCTGGTGTCTTCTGTCTTCTGAGTGTTAGTTTCTTGAATGGCGTTAGAGCCTTAGAGCTAGAGTGATAATTTTAGGAACTGTTGGCTAAACTAAGTCTTTCAGAAAAATAGTATTGACTTATAACAAAGACATCTTGATCCAAGAATTCTGGTTTGATTCTTAGTAAGATGTTCTGAATGGTTTTGAACTCAGCTAAAACTGCTGAAGTCAGCAGAAACAGTGGTGTACTTTAGTGGAAAATGGATGTGCAGTTAGTGCAACAGACTGGCTGACCAGGAGAGCTGGAATGCCCCAGTTCTATCAGGGGTTTCCTCTTTGTGGGATACCATAACTTTTTTAATGTTTGTAGCACAGTTGTAACAAAGCCAGTTGCCTCTTCTAGATGCTGAAATATAGATTTAGTTTATCTTCTAGCAAAGATACAAGGTAAAGTGATATGCTTACATATCTGTAATGTTTCCATGTAATTGCTAAAGCCATTCTGAGGTTTTTGATCTGTGTTTACAGTGCATAATGCATCTTGAGGATAGACTACAAGAGATGTATCTCAAAAGCAAAATGCTTTCAGAATATCTGCGAGGACATACAAGAGTGCACGTGAAAGAACTAGGAATTGTATTGGGGTGAGTATTGCAGATATCAGTCAACCACTGGCAAAAACAGTGGGCAGTTATTTTTCCTTTTCATCTGAATGTTGACATCTTGTTCTCACAAGGACTTATTTCATATTTAACACTCTTTCATATGCCTAATAAGGTGTGAAAATAGGTTCTATTCAGCTATTGGGAAATCAGGAGACATTTATACAGCAAGAACAAATTACCTGTTACTCTTAAATCTTCAGAATAAAGAAGGTTTGGATTTTGGTCATTAGAAAGTTATACATGCATTCATATGCACTCCCTTCTGTTGTGATCTCCTTAATGAAAACTTCATCCCAGCACATACTTTGGAATTTTTGGAAGGTTAGGTCGTACATTTGTATCTTGAGGGAAGAGAAGGTCTCAAAAAGCAGATATAGAAAAACAAAGAGGTGTCCTGTTGGGCAGCTATCTCCTAATAATCATACTTGATTGGCATATAACCTTGAGTGATGTGCCTGCTGACAGCAGAAAAGGGAGAAGAAACAAATACACATTCTCAAGATGCTTTTTAGCACTGTAAATTAAATCTAATTCATCTTTTTACAGACTGTTCAGGATTTCATATGCAGAAATGTAGCTGTAAATAATGGAAACCTGAAATAAGCACCCTTCTCAGTGCATGTGTATGTTTTAAATATATATAAATATATATGTACATCCTGGCCTCTGAGCAGCTTCACATTTAGAAATGGCTGGAAACTGACCAATGCGTTTGAGAGACATTCCTTGAACTGTTACTGTGTAGTAATTAGTAATTCAAGTTTTTGGTCATTTTTGGTAAGAAAGTGCTACGACATAGTGAACTGAGTTATATTCAAAACCTGAAATGCATAGTCTTCTGTAAGCTGATACTTAGTACTTTCTTAAACTGGGCTTATTGGTGCCTACTGACTGGGAAGACTACAAGCTAAGGCTCACAGCTTAGCAAATAACTAAAAGGTTTTTTATTTAAACTACAAAAGATTATATAGCACAGAATGTAATACTATCTTTTGACTTAAATGTAGCATGCTTCTTGATTTTAAACCTACCCTTGATTATTGCCTACCTTTACTGGTATGGTATGAGTAATGGCAATAAATAATAATTAAACAATGAACTTACACTTCCAGTATCTTTAAAGTGAATGAAAAATATCTTCTTGTGTTTCACTTGTGAAGGTGACTGTATATTTTAAAGTCTGTCTCTCTTTTTTTTAATTTCTAGGATTGAATCCAATGACTTGCCTTTGTTGGCTGCTATAGCAAGTACTCATTCCCCATATGTTGCTCAAATACTCTTATAAATTAAACTCTCAGGATAGTCATTCCCTTAAAGTAAAATTAAGAAAATGGGAATGTTGAATGAAGAACAGAGGTGCCAAACACTGGTAAAGGGGAGCACTGAGGAAAGCAGGTGATGACTGTACATTCTACCACCTTCCGATTCTGATTTCAACCGGATGTTTTATCGGAGGACTTCAAGTTTACATAATGTCAAAGGCATTCAGGTTTTTCTTACAATCTCACTTCTGACTTAAGAAAGAGACTGCATCCTTGTATTTTATTTTTATTCAGAGGGCAAAAGTTAACACTATGTGGCAGACCAGGAACTGCCATCCAAAACGCTGCTCAAAACCATGAAGTACCAGTCAAAAGAACAAGTGGGTTAGAATGGATTTTGTAATATTGTGCTTGTGAGTGTGGTGTGGTGTATGTTTCTTTGCTGGGGAGGAGGAGGAGCTGTAAACTCTGTATATAGCATTCCCATACGCAAGTGTATTAGGTGGGACACGATCTTCTTGCGGAGCATACGCATGATTTTGTATAGTAGAAGTGATGGGCTCGGAACAAGGAACCTGGATTCAGCAGCCAAATGTTATGTGGAAATGGAGGTGTGCGTGAGGTTGATGTGACTTTTCGCTTTAAGGACAAGAGGTTGAAAGCTATGGCTGCTTCTGTTTTAACGAGGAGGCACTCAAATGGGCCCATGGCTAGAGCTGGAATGGAATGGACTTCTGAGATAGGGATTTTGTGGGAAAGCCTTATGGAACTTCTGCTACAAGTTTACATTTGTTGCTGATGCAACTGTAATAACTCTTGAGTTGCTGTATGACTGTAGTCCTGGGAACTAAACCTGTGTCTTGGTGTCATCAAGTATTACCATCTCCAAGGAGTATGAATCTGAAAACCTTCTGAATGATGCCAGTGCTGTCAGCACGTGTCCGTGCACACATACACCAAGCCATTGGCACAAACTGAAGACAATCCTATTGGGGAAATAAAAGACAACAAACCCCCCCCCCCAAACCTTTAGTCAAAAGTATTACTTTTTTCCAGCTAACAAGTTATTGGTCTCAGTAGGAATAAAAGAGGAACACTGTTTGAACTAAAATGAAATGTAGGGGACAAACCCCAATATTTGATATTACTATGAATGTTTGCAATTACTCTTTTTGATTCTACAGAAATCTTGAACTATCATCCAGGTGCCTTTCCTTAATAGGTTAACTACTCTTGACACCAGAAACTACTTCTCCACTAGTTGATACTGGCCTTTGGTGTTTCTAGAAAGCAAAATAAAATTTTGTATTTCACTGTTTTCATGTGGTTGATTAAAATGAATGTAAAAAAATGCTTTTTTTTCATCAAGCACTGTTAAGCTGGATATGAAACTACGGACCAGACTGAGGAGAGAACAAAGGATCAAAACGTTCTTAAACAAAAAACTCGATGTTGGACTGTTCTGTTGTGAGCCACTGTGAATGCAGTGTCTGAAATTGTCATCTTGCAAGCGGATTGCTGGCAACACAATTGCTTGAAAATAGTGAATTCTTATAAGAAACTCTTGGTCACCAGTTGTGAGTTCTCCTTGTTGATGATTACAGATTTTTAACACTGAAGGGACACACTTTTACTGCAAGTGTTTTTATTTCCTACTACCTTGATGTTTGGACTTTTCTACAGTAAACTTTCAATGATTTGAAATAATGAAATGTGCATATTGTGAATTGTTTAAATGTGATGGGAGTCTTGATTAACCTTGTGTTGCTTTTTGAGGGAAATAGGTAGACTGACCTACTGTGAAAAGAGGTTGTTTCCACGTGGAGGGATACCTAATATTCTGGTAACACTTCTAAAGCTGTTCCTTCTATGCTGGTTTTGTGACCTGACATTCCAAATGTTACTTTTTATTGCATTTTCATACTTCTCCCTAGTATTCTGCCTAAAAAGGCTAAAATATTTCTATGGTTCCGGTTTTCTCCTGCTTGTAGTTAAGGAGACTTTTCTTGTCTCTGAATATCTGCTGGAAAGTAAACTTACCTCTGCATATAGCTTTTAGCAGATACCGCTTTCTATTTCACAAGGTTAAGACCAAGTAAGGACCATAGAGCAAGTCACATATTCCTAAACTACCCTTTTGATGGAGAACGTGTGCATGTGTAAGACTATGAAACTGTTTCCCTGAGTGTATATAGGAATCCTCATGTATTTTCTCTATTTCATATCAATCTTAAATAGTAGCTGAGATCATTAGAAGTCAATTCCAGTTCTTTAAAGTATAAGTTGGGTTTTTATCTGACCGGACATTGACAATTCTTCCAAGAAATAGAAGCTAATGTAAAGATGTGCTTTTGTTATCACAGAGTGTACTAAAGAAGTCAGAGGTCAGTAGACATTCAGTGATTTCAAAATAAATACCATAGTCAGTAATATCTGATTTTACTACATCAACTATTAAAAAAAAATGTTTTTTTAAAAATCTGCCCTTTGGCAAGAAATCGATTAACCTTATGGTGGCATGTGAGCCAATGGTCAAAAACACTTGGATTTTCTTCAGCCCAGGCTAAAACTTTATAGTTCTTGCTGCTTTCTCTAACATTTTGCTGCTCTTCAGAAATTACATGTTGAACTATCTTATTCTTACAGTTTTAGTTCTGGGGGAAAGAAAATTCAAAATGAAAGCTCTTTATTACCTTTAAAAGGCTTTACACAGATGAAAGCTAATTGTATATTTCCCCCTCCACCAAACGTACTACCTCAGTTGACAGGATTCCACTTTCTAGGGCTTTTTTTTTTTTGACTCAAAGTCTTTAACTTGTTTTCAGTAGCATCTTGATGTTTATGTAAATTGGTGTGGCATGACAGGGCAGTAAGTATTTACAGATGTGGTTTTTAGACATCTTTAGGGCATGTTTCTGGTTTTATTTTAATAGGATGAAAAGTGATATGAATGTACAGATGTGTTAAAAATTGATAATGTAGCTTAATTTTCAAATATTCCAAAGTTGTTTTTATCAGTATTATGTAGGGTTTTGTAAACTTAAATACATACTTTCTTTCTTAAGTGGGAGTGCACAGTCTTTCCAAAATCCCACATAATTGCAGTTTACACAGTGAAATTTAAAGAATGTATGCTTTTCTTTCAGGCAAGACTAAGCAGAGGGGAGAAGTGAACTGCTAAATTGTAGTATTTAATCTAAATGAATTCTTTAACCTCAAACGATACCAAGAATTAAACATTTTAATTTAAGTAGGTACTCTCTGAACTAATGTATACAATTTTCTTCTGCCCCAAAAAAACTAATAGGCACAGATTCTGTAATTCACTTTTCTAATAGCATCCTCCAGAATTCTAGATTGATCTTCCCCACTCCCTACTACTCTATGCATCTTTACTCTTGAAGTCAAAAACTCTTTTTAGATGCACCAAATTCTTGTATATAAAGTTTAAGCAAAATGATGACTTACCCCCAACTATAACTTCAGTTAAAAGGATCCAAATAAAAATCAAGTCTGAACTACTGAATATAGTCTAGACTTTTTTCTTTTTTTTTTTGAGGTCAAATGAGCTAATTTGACATACATAGCAGGTTTTTCATAGTAGAAAAAAATGTGTGTTGCTATTGCATGTTTTGAGAACATAGGCTTTTTTAGGAATGACTGAATACCAGTGTCAAACTACATGGGTTTTTTTCTTATAGTTGTTCATGTACGCTATCATTTTGGTCTATTTCTTTGCGGCATTTGGTGCAATAAACTTTCTGAAATCAACGTAAGTGGTATTTGGTATCTTCCTTTTTAAAACTTCTGAAATTGCTGTTACTGTTGTAGCTGAGGTCTAAAAGCACATGAACCTTCAATAACCCATTAGTGGAGTATGTAACTTGCAAGAATTGTCTGACAGGAAGACTCCACAAAATTTGGAACCTGATTTAACCCTTTTAGCATCTTTGGAAGCTTTACTCCACTTATATGTAACAAGAGCTCTTATAGTGTGAAAAATAACAGCAAAAAATAGTGGAAAATGAAGACACTGACTGTTGGAAGGGGTCCTGTGGAGTTTCTACACCCTTGTGTGGCTGGCACTTAGCTCTTTTCATAAGCATTTGAGCTACCTGAAAAATGTGTCACTATTACATAATATATCCGATTTTTGAAATTGCTCAACCAAATGGGAATGAGTGACACCTTGTGTCTGCTAAATTATGAAGTTTAGTTTAAAATACAGAGATCATCAATTTCCCTCTAAGTTTCCACAACCTAGTTTTCTCTTCAGAATTCTGCAGCTTATTGGAAAATCCTTATTTAGAAATAAAAACAAGAGATGAGCTGATCATCTGTAATTATGCTGAACATCTTTGAACAGGTCTGAATTACAGTCTGATTTGTTGGGTGTAAGCACTTCCTACCTGTAGACTGAAATATTTGAGGTTTGCTTGTTGGTCGGGCTAACAAGGTTTGGAAGTAAGACGAAAAACCCAGGAACTTTGGCTTGATGGTGAGGAGAAAACCCGATTACCCTGTCCAACCTTTTGTCCTGTCATACCAGCTGCATCTGCAAGTTTTAGGCTTTGCCTTGCTCTGTTGTGCCATGAATCCTGTGTAGCCAGGTGAAGCATGTTTGCAATAGGAAAAGAAAAAAAAAGCTGCTGCTACCCCTCAGCTAGGAACAGAGAAGGACTCAAATTGCTCCAACTCCTGGTATCTTTGATACTTGTGAGCCATTAAAGTTAGTGGTTTGTGTGGGTCAGCAGTGGGTTTTCCACCCAGGTTTTGTGAGACTCTGTGAAACTCCTCTGCTCTGATTCCACTAATTAAAAAAAAAAAAAAAAAGTAGTTAAGCTGTTGGTCAGCAACTGGTTGAATTTCTTTCTCAAAGGCACTTAGCCAGTGTCTCAGAATCTAGATGTTTGGGATGGTGGCAGTTTAGGAAGAGGTAGGGATTGAGGCTGACAGGTATAAAATGGCCAAGCAGTGGAAAAGGGTGGAGACCTGCATTAATAAATACTTAGGTGGCTGAGAGGGCTGCCACAGAGCTTTTAGGACAGACAGCTGCAAAGGAGAAAATAATACCTAGATTTGAAAAATTCTGAAACTCTGCACTCAGATTCCATGATTTGTTGAAAAGATGTGACTTGAAATAATACAAATATTAATAGTGAGCAAGTGATTGTACTGTCTTCCTGCTTATAAGGGATTCTCCTCATATGTAAAAAGGATTTCAAGGCTACAGCAGTGAACATGAACTGTATCACAAAGTAACTAAGTCTTGTACCAAAATTCTGCCAGGTTTTCTTTTATCTGTAAATGAAAAAGTTATATAGCAAAGCTTTCTGCTGATCATCCATGCACCATATTCTTTGGCTTTCTGTACTTATATGTTTGAAGAGATCAGGACTAAGCATATGAAACAGGATTTTGGATATAAAGGACATTGAGCCAAGTGATAAACCACGAGACTGTGACCTGTAAGGCTCCTGATCCCATATAAAATTATCTTCAGTGGACACATTCTAGTAATCCGCATACTGGAAAATTACTCCTGTAATAGTTACAGTTAGATGTCTGTCTGACACAATTCCAAAGCTAAAGGTCAACACATGGCTGAAGGGCTTATAAATAAGTGGGCTAAAAAAAAAGGGCTCAAAAATAAATGTAATCTCATAAACTGGATTTTTTCCATTTGAAGCTACAAGAGAGATTCCACTGTGATCTGACAAAATGGTGTTTGAGAGAGAGCAGACTGCCCTGAGAAAAGAGTTCCTCACCAAGGAGTAAAGCTCCCACTTCTAGGAGCAGAGAAACATTTGTGAATGTGGAAATATGAAGTGATACTTAGGTCTGCTTGAGATCTTCCCATGTAGGTGGTTTATTTCTGATAAAAGCAGCATAGGGTCAAGGGCTTGGGTATTTTGGCTCACAAAGATGTTTTGCCTTCTGTTGAGTTGAATTCCAACCCGCCATATAACAAAATTGTTACAAATATGTCCCTAGTGTTACTATTTTAGCTTTATTTTGCTACCTTGTCTCCTTGTCCCTAGGTAAAATGAGCCTGTGTAGTTTTCTTTTCTGTGTTCCATATAAATGTTTTCATTTTTTATTTTCTATAGTATTGCATCACTTTTTTCTTTTTCTTTTTAAGATCTGCACCGTCCCTGTTAGCCTCAAGATGGATGAATCTCCTGAAGTTACTCACTTCAGCTTTGAACAGTACAGGGGTTTTGAATTGAACTTATTTTGTTGAACTAGTTGTGATTCCCTACAACATGTGTTTGACCTTCAAACACAGCTGCTCCATAAGCAATGTGAAATTAAAAATCCCATTTCCAAACCATCCCATCAGATCCTCCTGCCCTCTTTAAGGGACTGACTTGTACAAGGGTCACTGCAGTCATAGTGCAGGCACTGTAATTCTTTAAAGGTTTGTTTCTAATAGAGAAATTATGCCTTAACTTTTAATTTGGGAAGCAGAATTTCCTGGGATTCCCACATCATTGCAGCCCATTTGCTGCATGGGTTAAGAAAACCTTCTCCATTGCCTGAACTCCAGGCCAGCCTAGTCCTGCATTGTGGCCGTTGTTGGTCAGGAATATTGAGAGCAGGCTGCCTGGTGGGGGAATAAAACAAAAATGGAGTTAGCACTGAGGGAAAGTTAACTTTTTTCCTTTACCCTGCTGTTTACCACAGTTACAATTCTGGCAGTCTCCTGTCAGGGTTGGATATCCCTAATGTGGAAAGGGTGACTGAATCCAAAGGCTTGTTGAGCTGGGTCCTCTGGATGCCGACCTTTTACCATTGCCAAAGCCAGCGATGGACTGACCTGTGCCAGTTCAGCACAGCTGAGGACATAACTTAGCCATCAGTGTTCCAGGTGAGTTTGTCAGGCCTCTGGTATTTAAACCATTTGTGTTAAACCTAACCACGGCCTCACCCCAAATGGAGACAGCTGCCTCTGGTTTTCCGTGTGCCATTTTCTTCCCACAAGAATGCGGTAGCCTCTGCTGTTGCTCAGTAGTGGGTAAACACCAAAAGCAAAAGATGCAGAGCCCATCTGTCACGTTGCTAAATAAATTCCGAGTCTCACAGGTAATTTGTTGGCTGATGGGAGTGGTTGGAGAAGTAGCTGTGCATTATTATATGCTTGATTTAAATAAGCTCTACTGGCTTCCCAGTGTGAGTGCCGATGTTCTTGATATACAGGCAAGCTGGTAATTAGAGAACGCTGTTCTTGTCTTTACAAGGCTTCCTGTCCTGAGCCTTGTGATATTTAGACTACGTTGCTGCGAAGGACCTAATCTAACTAGTTCATCTCTGGTATCATACTAAACTTTACAGGGAACTGACTCTTCTCCACCCTCCCTTGCTTCACGTCAAATTAGCATTCTCTCTTTTGTCGTAAATATACAAAACTTTTTCTGCATGTCTATTTTTGTGGCCAGCAACTGCTCTGCCAGCCCTAAAAAATCTGGCATGGACTTGGTGATTATTACTGAGAAGATTTCAGATCCTGGTCTGGTTGGAGTGCTGAGAGCTGAATGGTCCCATCCTAGGAGGCAAAGCGCTTCCAGCAGGGGTCTCTGAAAATTGCTGTCTCAATGAACCCAAGCGGCGATGTGTGCACCTGCAGGTTGTCTCACTGCTAGTTGTTGAGTGTTGCTAAGTGTCAGTCTTTCCGTACCAACTGGGGACTGTGCTAAAAATTACAAAGATGATCTTGTTAGTAGTCTGGGGTGAAGCCTCTGCACCATCAGACTGCCCTTCGCCAGGGTAATGCTTCCAATAGTTTGATGCTGGTCGGCTGCCAAAGTGCACGTTACTACCCTTCTTAGAGCTGTGATGCTGAGCTGGGTAGCATTGTAGTTGAGGCTGAAATATGACTGAACTTTACAGTGGGGTGGAATTGCTCAAGGTAAACACAGTTTTACGTACTCTGTGATAATGTATGGCATAGAGGATCCTGATGGCACAGCTTGTCAGTGTAGCACAGCACTATACAGCAATACTGAGATTGTCTCTGGATTCACTAAACCTATTTCTAGTCACTCTGTAGCACATTCTTAATCTCTGTACCATGCTGAGTAGACCACGCTGATTAACCATTCCTGATTCTTGACTAAGCTTTGGCTGGTGGCAGGTTGGGAAATTTCACCCTGTGTCTGTGGCTCATCATAAAATCAGCTCCTGTTTGTTTTCTCAGCATTCTGGTAATTATCACCATTCAATTACAGAGGGATGAGGTGACTGGCCAAAGGTATGCAGGGATACTGTGTCAAAGGTTAGTACCTGATCATCTGAGTCCTAAAATAATGCCACCATCATGGAACAGTCCTACTGGCCAAGCTTGGATAGGGGCATGTGTACACCTCTCTTTTCCCTTCCTGGCAATTGCTTTAGAGAGTCAGAGACATAGTGTCTGACATTCAGACAAATCTCTTTTGTGAAAGAAAAGAAGGGAAAATGTGTGCTCATTCTTATATACTGTGTACAATTAAAATTGTGCCTATAGGGCTATTTTAGCTGAAAGTATCTACCACATGGATTCTGCCAAATAAATGTATTTTGGTTTTCTGAACACCTGCATCTTTGCTGTTATGCATCTTTATTTTTTGCTTGAGATGCATGAATTATGTGGGAAAAAGTAACTCATGACAAGCAGCTGAGCAACACTTTGGAAGAAATAGCAGGAGTCAGTAACCACCCAAAAGAAGTGCTAGTTTTCAGAAAAATACAGGCAGAAGTGAAAGATCAAAGTCTCTGAGCAAGTTTCTTGTTTGAGGCAGTGGGAAGGTGTTACAGACAAGCATGTGGAATGTACAAGATGTTAACTTACTCCTTCACAGAAACAGCTTATGTGCTAGTTTGTACTCGTTGGTGTGCAGGTATCTGTAATGAATGTTGTGCTGTGGTAATGCAGCATGTTTATATCTGGCCATTTCAATATAGAAAATAGTGATATAATGCAGTTTTGCTTGGAAGTATGCATATGGGCTGAAATACTTTAATGAGTGTTATGTCTTTAAACTACATGAAAGGATAGGGGCAGGAGGAAATAGAAGAATGAGCAAAACAGTGTCTGAGTTCCTGACTCAGCCTTGGTGCTGCTTGTTTTAATCCAAGTGGTGGGAATCTGAAGATGAAAAGCAACCATGACCAGACAAGATGTGACTGTCATTCTCTAAGGGGATAAATTACCATGGCAATCCTGGCTGTTGCTGCTGGGGAGCCAGCTGATTTTGGCCAGCTGCTAGGTAGCTGGAGATGGTGAATCCCCTTGGGGATAAGGTGCCTTTTGGATAATTAGACAAGCGTGCAAACTGTTTCTCAAAACAAAGGCCGTTAAATGTTTTCTTTCTGCTGCTTGAGATTAAGTAGTGGCTCTTGTTGTGAAAGTGAGTGCCTGAGGGGCACCACCAGTTTCTAAAGGACAGCAAATGCCAAACCAAATTGAAGGCCAAGTTTTACCCACCTCTCAAGGGGAAGAAATGCGAGGTTTGACAGCAGGAGAAAGAGAAGGCTGGGTGCCTATTATAGGAAGGAATAGTGTTTATAGAATCCTTGAATCGTTTGGGTTGGAAGGGACCATTAAAGGTCTTCTAGCTCATCCCTACCCTGCAATGAACAGAAAGATCTTCAACTAGATCAGTTTGCTCAGAACCCCATCCAACAAATAAACACAGTATTTTGATCTTTGTGCTCATGATGAGGATGAGGTTGAGTCTCTGAGCAAGTGCAAGGGAAATGGCTTTAGCAGGGAAGGGGACAACAGATCTACCCCTTTCAGCGTAGTCTGCCTAAAGCAGTGATCAAATGAGAATTTTGAGCACTGTGTTTCACATTAGTTAAGCCTGTCTGCTGCTGATCCCTTGTGTTTACTTGAGGAAATATACCCTTACCTAGCTGCTTGCAGTAGGTGTCAGATGAGAGCTGCTACTGTGATGCCTTGAGAATCCATAGCCAGATGTTAAGGATGAGAAGGAGAAGCATGACTCCCCCTTCCAGCATCACCTACCCATTACTTCAGCTTAGCTGTAACATGAAAACTGCACCCTGAAGGACTGGTGAAGTTACAGAGCTACAGCTGGCTGTAATACCAAAGCACGTGTTTTGTGGGACCGGTGCCAATCCAATTCTCCTTTTCCCCAGCTGCAGTTAGTGTAAAAGCTGGTTTCAGATTGCTTGCCTAGCTCTAGACTGGCATCAAATAGCTCAGCTTTGCAAACCCTATTACTGCTCGTATGTTCTATTGGACCTGATTGTTATTCTATTGGAGACTGTCAAAGGTAACCTATTTGAAATAAATCCCAATTGCTCCCTTCCTCACCACTGAGGCTCCCTGTGAAGCTGACTGTCAGTATTTCTGACCTTAATACCACTCTAAGAGGAGGTGTAACTCCTGGAAAATGGCAGAATGTATTCTTTCTGTTTCCAGTTTTTTGCCTCTGCTCCCTCACTGTTACAGAGCAGTCAGGGATATGGGGCTGGCAGTGGGCATCAGTGGGAGAAGGAGCCACTCCAGTCGAGTATCTCCCACAGCTGTGAACGCTGCAGAAGGGCATTGTGTAGCTCTTGTTTCCTTCAAGAGTGGAGTCCCTGTTCTGTGTGAATTATGAGCACAATTGTCAGTGCTCCAAGCACTGGCGAAGGAAGCTGCTGATAAATTAGGTGCAGTAGCAGCAGCTGCAAAATCGTTGTCCTGCTGGCTGGGGAAAGGCAAAGTCATCAGAGAATTAAGATGAACTGCTAAGCATATTTTGCACTCAGAAGGCAGTTCCATAGGAATTAAAAGGAAAACAGTGCCATATAGAAGTTTTTCTAGCTTCTGCTGGAGCTACAGCTGTTGTTCTTCAGGCCTAATATTCCTTCATGCAATGAACTGCCCCCACACAGCTTCTTCAAATAGGATCAAAAGGGTCAGCTGGAAAAATCCATAAAGAGGTGAAACAATTCAAAGAAGAATGCGAAGGCTTTGAGAAATGGCTGCTTGGAAATCAAGGTCAAATCATACCTTAATAGCTAAGAGTACACCCAGGAGTTCAGATATCTTACATCAGACCCTAAGGATCACGACTGGGTAGAAGACAAGAGTCCACATCTTTTTAAACCCCTGTCTTATGCATAACAGAATAAGAAAATGATGTCTTCCTCTTTCAAAGCTTTATTTGCTCACATGAGGTTGACACTTCACAGTAGCCATCCTATTAAAAAAAATCGATAGGGAACACCAAAGTAGTAGTAACCACACAGCTGTGCTGTGTTTGGCACATCAGAGTCCCACTGGAACTGGGACTTGGTCATCTTGTTGATTTAGAAAAGAATTATATTAACAATATCAGCCTCTCATTTGTTTTTAAAACTTGTGCTTCAGCATGTCTTATCCTTAGTTGTTTTGGTCACATGTTCCTCCAGTTCAGGACTTGTGACTGCTGTAGTGCTGTTTACACCTTTTGCAGTGTATCATTTTAGTTACATATTAAGTGTAGCAAGTTTTTAGTGATTTACTTTGCAGCTAGCTTCCTTTGCCCAAGTGGACTGGAAGCTATTAAAAACTTGCCTTATAACCAGCAGAACAGAGCTGCCTTCTGTCTTTCAGTCCTGCTGGCACCCAATGCTTTGTGTTGCAGTAAAAATTCAGTTTAAAATTACCTGTAGATGTGATCAGCTACATAGCTGAACTTTGAATCATTAAAACTTTGATTAAAAGCATTTTGTTAACTTAGGTCTGATACTGTGCCGTCTTCAGAAATGGCCTAAAGAACCTGGCAGAAGTCTGTTTTGCTGAGCAGCTGACTTCTACCTTGTCAAGATAGAGTACACTTAAGTAGGGCTTTAAGACTAATTCTCTATGCATTTCTCACTCAAGGTCACAAGCAAGACTTGAACTCTCAGGCTCTGAAGTCGAAAGATGGGATTCTTTTAAACCAGCTTTTTGAGGAGCCCAACCACAGCCTCTGGGTCAGGTAGGATATGGTTTTCTCCTGTGAGTTTTGTTGGTGTCTGCAGGGCTGCAACAGACCTCTAGGTTTAGTCTTGACCTTTCTCCCTCAGGTCTAAAACCTGTGCTACCAATGTGGGTCATTGTACAAGTGTGCATGTTTGTTTCCCCTTGGATAAATCCTCCTCTCTTGCTTTGGCAGTGCAGTTCTCCCTTAGCATGGAGAAAGGCAGCCCAACTGCAGCCCAGCAGGTGGTGGCTGCCAGAGACACATGACCAGAGCAATGATTTACTCCCTTAACTTGACAGGTTTAGGCTCTTTCACCATCTCTGTCTGCTCTGGGATTGTGAAACCTCTTAGCACACTGCAAAATTCCTCAGCTATAGTAATTTCTCTTTCCCAAAGGTGTAATAAGCTGGCCCTTCAGCCTGTGGTTCAGGATAGCTTCCATGAGGCTACAGGGCAGAGTATGCGGCTGATTCATTTCTCTTTCACAAGACTGCCTGTGCTGTGGTACAAAACGACATTATTCCCAGGGGCTGGTCTTGCTGAAGTTAAATATGTGCCTTCCTTTATCAAACTGCTCTCTGCAATTTCTACACATTTCACAAGGGGGTTGGTACTGGTGAGTAAAATTTACAACCTGAAACCTCAGCCGCTTTAGAAAACCAAAGAGGAGCTGGAAGGAGTTGTATGTGTTTCAAAAATTAATGTTTAGGTGTTCTGACGTGCAAGTGTAACCAATGGTAATGTGAATGACTTTTTTTTTTTTTTTAATAAACTCCTTGCAGCTGAAAAATGTGATCACTCCAATGAAACAAACAGCTTAACCTGCAGAAATGAAGCGCCAGCAGCTGGCAGTTTGGCTGTTTAATATACTCCTTCTGCTATCAGCCTGTATCTGGGCTGTCTTAATATGTGAAAAATGTGCTCAGTGCCACAGTGATGTCACGAGCCCAAGCCGATAGCTGCTTATGGCTTCCAGCTGGGCTGCTGAGTGCTGGGAGGCACCACAAGCCGAGTAGATCCCAGGTTCGGTGGAAGCAGCATCCAAAACCTACCTCATTTCTAGTGCCTCCTGACCCAAATCCCTTATTAGTCAGGAAAATGTTGACCTTGTCTGCTCTAGCTTGGGTGCAGCAGCTTTTTAGTCATTTTTCTGAGCTGATTGCTGCAGTTGGCTCAGCTCGGGTAGCCTTTCTGTAGGACTCAGATAACAGTTGGTGTTCACTATTGCAATTGAAATCTGTGTTGTTGGGGAGGGTCGGATGTGAGACTGGCTAAGAGACAGTGGCCAGGAAGAATTCTTGTTCTGATGAGAGGAGAAATCCCAGGGACATGTTTAATCACTGCAGATTGAGTGATATTAATGGTAAACTTTTTTATCCTTTGTGTTAACAACTACATGTCATGCTGCACAGACGTGCACTGATCGAATTACTCTGTTCTCTTACTGGCCAGAATTCTTTCTTTGTTAACCCCACTCTGTCTATAGTGTTTTTTCCCTCATGTTCATCTTGGCATATGTAAAATTAGATGGCCAGCTTTCCCAGGCAGGTACCTGCCCATGCTTATAAAGTTTCTGGTGTACTAATTGAAGGCCACAAATAGATCAGTTACCTCTGTCCCTTACTGTACTGTCTCAAAAGGGAAATTGCTGAGACAAATCTTTCGGGAATGTAAAATGACTCCCTTTGTCTATGCTACAAATGAAGAAACAGAGATTAATCTCACCCATGAGGGACTCCTTTGGAGACTACTCATGTCCAACCCTATCACTTTGGTTCAGGTATTCCGAGCCAACACTGTTTTCATACCTGAATTAGGAAACTGGGGATTTAACTGATAAATATGATACATTTATTTTCAACAAATCACATATGTTTTAGAGGTTCATCTACAGTGCAGGGTTCAGAGGTTACTGGAGTGCTGCTTCCTGGTTTGGAGACTGGACTGGAAAGTAGAAGACCGACAGTAAACTCCAGTTTTCCAGGCTGGATGATGCGAAGAGGGCAGTGTGCTCTGTGACCTGCCTGTGAGCAGGGTGTGCAGCTGAGCAGAGCTTAGCATATGGGTTTGCATACGCAAATTTTCAGGAGTTCTGGCTCTTATCTTGTGGAAGATGCTCTTTGCTCATCTTTTTTCCCTTTAGAGAGAATAATTCCTGGTGTTTATGGGTTCTCTTCATGTGAAGTAGGTAATACACAAAGGATGATGGCACATCCGTGCTGCAGTTTCAGCAAAACTGCTTGAATTTAATGTTGGTGAAAATCTGATATTCCAACTTTGAGTCAATGCATCATGTGTCAGGCTTTCAGCAGCATTAAGTTGCCAATACCTATAATAAAATCCTTATCCATCTGGCTATCCTTAGCCATAAAAACAAGAGAAAAATCTCAGCTACCATCCAACCCTAAACCTGTTTTCTTGCTGAACCAATCTGGATGTGTCATATGCCATTTGAAAGCTCATATCAGTAACAGAGTTATAGTCAGTTTGAATATTTTGCCATCTAGGGCACTAATATTCTCTCAAAACTTGCCATGAGTAAGAGAGCATCAATTATGCAGGTTTTTTCCCAAGTTGCATGGATAATTGATGTTCAAGATGTTTGTAAGCAAAAAAAAAAAAAGCCCATGTATAACTTAGAGGAAGAAGATTTTATATATTCACAGCAGTAAGGAAGGGGACCAGAATTTCTAGGTTGTCAACTTTTTGCATGACTGTTTGCATTCCTCCTGTGCTTTTCCCAGCAGTCAAATCTGATTGTCTTCTGATGCTGCTACGGTAGGGATTTTCATTTCGGAAGGCAGCATTTAAAGGTAAGATGTGAGAGGAATGAGAAAAAATGGTTTCCCCAGTTGTGTTTGGTAGCTGTTTGATAGACAGCATGTTGTGGCTCGAGAACTACATGTTCATCACCAAATTCTGAAACTAAGTTTGAGAGAGGACTGATCAAAGACCTCTTCAGTTTTCATCTCTACCTCTCCAACTGGTGCCTTTGTTCCCTGCTGGCTTGCAGCCTTTTTCCCCACCCTCTACTCCTGCTTTTGGTTTTGGGCTTTTCTGCTCTCATCTTTGTCCATTATGGCCACCTTCTCTCACTTTGCATTATTTTCATACCTTCTCATCTTTAGACCTGTTCTGCATTTTGCCTGTTCAAAGGATGTGGAGCACATGCAGTATTGGGCATATTCAGCGAACTTAGGTGACAAATTCTTATAAATTGCTTCTGAAAATGATGAACTGCTTGCCCTAAGCTGTAGGGCTTGGTCAGGTGGAAACTCCAAAAGCACAGCCTCCTCATGATGGCACACTTGAGGAATTTCAGGTGTCATTTATGGAGTTACTAGGTGTGAGAGCCAACAAAACCCATTCCTCTTACTTGTTTTTTAAAATATGGGGAAAGAAGTGTACCTTTACATTTTCAGAATTCTGAGAGAAAGGTGATCCATTAGAGCTGACTCTTAAAAATGAGACTACCCATGTGACGTCAAATTTAATCAAAGAGTTTATTTGGAAAATATATAAATGATCAAAAATAGTTCCTTACAAAAATAACCATAACTACAGGTGCTGCTGAGTAGTAATACTTGACTCACAGACACCTGACTTCTTTTAAATATCATGCAGGACAAGAAAAGAGAAAAATTAGTATTACAGGCAGTGCTATATTTCTCCCCATCTACCTGGACTGATGAGTATTCATCATTTTCCTTGGACAAGATTTTAAAAAGACCAAAATTTAGCCAATAAAATCAGCAAAACTCTACTCCTTCATTAACTAAGTGCCCAAGAGACAAATGGAAAAAAGCTAGTTTCCTCTATTTAAGAGGAGTTTGCAGATAAAATGATGCAATAAATTTACCCCTGGGTTAAAAGTAAATTTTCTTCTAGCATAAAAGTCCCCTTTTGAATATGTTAGAAGCTTTACAGGATGCAGACTAAGACGACAGGGAATAGCACTTTAGAGCTATGGGCGAGGTAATGCAGAAGTGGTGTATATCTATGCCAGTGTTCTTTATACTGTCACTGGAAACAGACTGCTGTGGCTGCAGTCACTCAGGTGGCAAGGAAAAACTCCCTGAATGGTGGCTTGTCTTTAAATATTTAAAGTTTAGGATGGACTAGCTGGCTTCTAAATAAGTGCCATGGAATGTTGTGCACAATTAGGCAAACTGCTAAAACTCATAATTACTGTTTTTTCCAAGACTATTGTTTTTCTCGAGGAGACTCTAAACAGTGCATTTCTCATACGTTTTCCAGTTTATGGAACTCTATATCTTATTTCACATGTGCCTCATTTTAAGTATTCAGTACTTTGTATTTTTAATTTATAGCCAAATATTTTCAGCATCTGAAATGGTAGGTAAATACTATTTGTTTCATTTTTGTAGCTAAAGCAGCTAGGGAATAGACAAGTCAAAGGTTTGTGATATGATGTATTGGCATTTAAGCAAATGACTGGCAGTCTCCTCAGAACTCAAAGCATGACCTTTTGTGAAGTGGCACTGTTTTATTGAACAAATGTGTTTTTAATGTATTCTGTTATAGCTGCTTGCTGTTGTGATTATACAAAATTGAACTGCCTTTTGCAGCAGTGAAAATTACAGTGGGAATAAAGGGACTGAGCTGGTTTTGACTCTTTATTCTCTTCTGCAAATCTGCAAAAGCATTTGTTGTAGCCTGTGCAAATCAGTTGCTGTAAATATTAAATCTCAGCTTCCACAGTTTTGCTACAGGGTAGCCTGTAAGCCAGGAGTTAGTGACATGAGAAATGAGAGAAACCTGAGCTGCAATGTTTTAATGATTTTTTTTTTTTAATAAGTAGAAACATTTAGTAAAGAAAATCCCTACTCATTTGCTTGCAATTTCAACTCAAATGATAAACCAGCACTGCCTGAGAACAGGTTATGTGAGTTTCTTGTGAAAGCCCTTTATGTGAGAGACAACATCCTTTTTCCCTCTGCTGAAGGCTGGGAAAACAGCAGGTCAAATTTCTGCTTGTACCAAAGCCCCAGTTCTTGGTAGTCCTGCAGCAAGCACAGCGTCAGCAATTGTAATTCCTGGCATTTCTAACTTGGAGGCGGGGAGTGAGAAGGGTAGATGAAATCTGTTTACTTTAGAGAAAAATGGAAGGTATGTTCATTGCTGAGGATGTATCAGCAAAGGGCACAGACAGGAAAAAAATGTTGGTTGGTTGTTTCTTAAAACACAGATATATTCTAGGTCTTGTACACAAAGAAAACCTTCCAGATTCGAATGAGTGTGCAGCTGACAGTGTGGAGGTAGGAAAACTTCTACACTTGGAATCAACACCGTCTATAGTGAGACATGACAACTATGAGCATGAGCTGCCAGCTTCATCTCTGGATGTGCCCATATTCTGAACCATTTTGCTGTTGCTCTCTTCAATAGATATAGCTTAGTACATAGGCGAAGCTCAGAAGAATACTCCCCTAGACTTGCCAACAGCCTTGCTTAAATCCATGGAGAAAGTACCTGACCTCTTCCCTACGAAGAACTGTGAGATATTAATTATTGAGGGATTCGTTATTCCTTTTTGTCTTAAAGGAAAATACCAGGGAAAAAAATGCATTAACATTGTGAAGAGGAAGGCTGTCATTGGTAACTTTTGGATTAAAAAATTGGGATAGACCATTAATACACATGGAGGGAAACAGAAGGCCAGACAGACCCAGTAGGGGCTCCCCAAGGCATTTGTGACTTGAGATCCACTTAGGACATGCTTGGGATGGCGGTTCCTGGGTCTGTTTATGAGGATGTGTCTTCAGAACATGTTTGGCTTTGACAGATCCTGTCTCTTCCTCTTCCAGAGTAACTCACAGCCCATTCAGGGAGTATCTCTATGGTATGCAATTAGAACTGACCTCTGCATAGGGAGGCAACTGCCAAGCTTTCCTACTGCAGCCATATGATATTTGGATACAGTTTAGCAACTTTGTGTGTCTGATTTGTGGTGGATCTGAACGTGAGCTTTTGTTTTGTTGCCTTCTTATACTCTCTTTTGTTGCCTTCTTGTGTTTGTGTCTAAATTAAACACTAAGGAGTAATGAAGAAGGATGGTCTTGTGGTTAAATGTATTCAAGTGGTAATTTGGAACACAGAACTATTTCTGTCTCCACCACATCTATGGCCAAGAACAAATAATTTAAGCTCTCTGTGTCTCGGGATTCTCCCATTTATAAGAGAGGATGAAAGCCCTCTCTGGGGGACTGAATGGCTTTGGTGCTTTGATTCCCAACAGAGAGAGCTAGATTAAAGAAAAAAAAAAAAAAGGTATTTCCAATTTGATAGTAAAAATAAATAGCACATAATTATTTTGTCACTGGCTCTTCTCCATTCTGTCAGAGCAGTTCTGGTTCTCAATGAGAAAGAGGATGCCCAGCATGTCACACAAGATGCACAGAGTCAAACAAGAGTTAATCTCCAGCTTTCTCTGACTGCTCCAGTGAACTTTACAGTGTTAATGGTGAATATCAGAGAAATGGTGTATTTATTCATTCTGATTCCACTTGCTGTAATGGGAAGTAATTCCCTCGAAGTCATTGGGATTGCAGCGGTGTAAGAGCTGTATCAATATCTGTGCCCTGAGGCTGATGAGAAAAATAATATATGGCCATATCACAGCAAACATGTATAGAAAAGGCAGGGAAACATTCTGTAAATGATATAAAAGCAACACATTTAGCAGATGAGCATTTAAGAAGTAGGAGCCTGAGGAAGTCTTGCTGTTTGGCTGGTATACAGAGCTCTCCCCAATATTTTACCTTTCAGCTGCAGCTCAGAGCTTCAGCTCTTTTAGAATCAAGCTTCTTTCAGCAGCCATCATCCACTGGATGAAAAGCTTCACAATAAAGCAAAAATGTTTAATCCCTGTAAAAGATGGATGCATAGGAGAGGTAGTTGGAAAAAGGCAGCAGTTGTCTTTCTGGCTACCCCAGCTTCATGTTTAGTGTTGGAAAACAGAACAAAAGAGGGGGAAAAAGATGAAAGAGGCTGAGGAATCGAGTGGACAAAACCTGTTGCTGCAGCAGAGGGTAACCCCCTTGTATGACAAACTCAGAGCATGAGGCTCAGCCATGGCCTGTGACATTTCCCTCCCTGCAGCCACAGCCCTGGATGGTGACATCCCACTGCACGCCCCCTCACTCCAATGCTGGCCCTGACCCCAGAGCCAAAACAGGAGAGTTAGGAAGGTGAGAAACTAAACAGGAGTTCACCAACATGGGGGTACATAGTAAGAATGAGATGGGGAAAACAGAGCTGCTTTGCCTTCAAGAAAGTGATATGGGCCACTATTTCTTAAAATTAAAAAGGCATTTGATCTGGCCTTGGGGCAATGAGCATGCAGTTATTCAGGGAAAGTGGGATGAGAGCCACAGGTTTCTGGGAGCAGTCAGAACAATGCTTGTTGTCAGGCAGAAGATGAAGGACAGGGAGGGCAGCAGGGCAGAGACCAGTAAGGACATCATGAAGAAATATACATGGTAGGTGCAGGACAATGAGAAGATCAGGTCCAAACAGCATGGGTCCATGAAAAGTATGTCCTAATTGGACCAACCTGATCTCCTATGGCAAGATGACATATTTGTGGATGAGGGAAAGGCTGTGGGTGTAGTCTATCTGGACTTTAGTAAATCTCTTGACACATTTTCCACAGCATTCTGGAGAAAATGGCTGTTAATAGCTTGGACAGGTGTACTCTTTGCTGGGTAAAACCTAGCTTGATGGCCAGGCCAGAGAATAGTGATGAATGGAGTTACATCCAGCTGGCAGCTGATCAAAAGTGGGGTTCCCCAGAGCCTAGTACTGGGGCCAGTCCTGTTTAATACCTTAATAACTGGACAAGGGGATCAAGTGCCTCCTCAGTCAGTTCACAGATGACACCAAGTTGGATGGGAGTGCTGATCTTCAAGAAGGCAGGAGGGCTCTGCAGAGGGATATGGAGAGTCTGGTTCAGTGAACTGAGGACAAGTTTGTGAGGTTCAACAAGGTGAAGTGTCAGGTCCTGCCCTTGGGTCATAACAGCCCCACATAGCACCACAGACTGGGGGAAGAGTGGCTGGAAAACTGCCTGGCAGAAAAGGACTTGAGGATGCTGGTTGCCAGCGGCTAAACATGAGCCAGCAGTGTGACCAGGTGGCCAAGGAGGCCAATGGCATCCTGTCCTGTATCAGAAATAGTGTGGCCAGCAGGACCAGAGCAGTGATTGTGCCCCTGCACTCGGCACTGGTGAGGCTGCACCTTGAATCCTGTGTCCAGTTTTGGGCGCCTCACTACAAGAAAGACATCATGGTACTGGAGGGTGTCCAGAGAAGGTCAACGAAAGGAGGTTGTAGCGAGGTGGGAGTCGATCTCTTTTCCCAGGTAACAAATGATAGAATAAGAGGAAATTGCCTCAGCTTGCACCAGGTGAGGTTTGGATTGGATATTAGGAAACATTTCTTCACAGGAAAGTTCCTGAAGCACTGGACGTGTTTGAGTCACCATCCCTGAGGTATTTAAAACGTGTGTAGATGTGGTACATGGAGACATGGTTTAGTGGTGGACTTGGCAGTGCTGCATTAATAGTTGTACTTGATGATCTTAAAGGTCTTTTCCAGCCTAAATTATTCTATGATTCTTCTGTGCTGTCCCTGCTTCAGTGCAATAGGGTCTGCTTTGGGTCTGAAGGGATGAGAGGCTTGAGAGAAGGAAGTCAGAGTTCACATCCCCCTTTTTTGCAGCTGCTTGGTCTTTTTTCATCTACAGTAGAGGATTTGGTACATTCTATGCACAAATCACCTGATTAGCTAGAGGGGATTATATTAATACAACTTTGAGTGTAGGAAGTCTTAAATCAGCTAATTTTACAGAATCATATTAACCGCAGTGCTTGTTAATTTTTTTTTCTTTAAGTGACTACAAGCACATACTCAGAAAATGTTGCAGCAGTTTTACTGCAATAGCTGAAACTTTTGTGAGCTTTGTGAAAGAACACTCCATTTGCTGGTTTCACACCTTAGTCAGAAAAATCCCATTTCACTTCTTTAGTTAAGTCCAAAGAGATCCACCCAGTGATTTAGGGTAAGAAATAGGTTTTATTCTGAGTGGTGGCCATGGGAGAAAAGGACAGTTTACTCCAGAGAGTTGAGATGGGAAGTTCCTAATTGGAAAGCTACCAGAGAAAGTACCAGTGCTGGGCTGGGAGAGGGTGACTGGGAGAAGGGGTAAGCATTTTTAAAGTATGCAGGGAATAAGGGGAGCAAGCCCAGGGAAGTGGTCGTGCTGCAGGATGGTCTTGCTGATGGATGCTTAAACAGTTACATCATCAGTCCAAAATATCTGTTACTAAAAGCTGCCTACAACTTAGCTGTTTGCTTTTTCCAACAAGGAAAATATTATGTCTTGTGGGAAGTCATGAGGATGACATACCCAAGAACACTGCATATTTAATCACTAATAATATAAAGTAAACATCTTCTAAATATTTCCAGTAACATCTGTGCTAGTTTAACTACTGGTTTATGTTGCATTCCTCTATGGAATAATATCCCAGAAAGCAGTGTGTGTGTCATTGCCATCCATTACAAGAATTAAACTTATGGGGTTTTCCTCTCTGTTAAAACTGAATGCCCTTCAACCTTTAAGAAACATTTAGTTCTCATTTTCCAACATTGCATAATCCTGATTGTCCAAAATTTTCAGAGCTTGCTCTGTGATCATATATATTTAATATTTGGCTTGCATAAAAAGGGAATGTGGTGAGATGGAGATTTCACTCATACTGGGCAGGAGAAACCGGGGGAGGGGGGGAAATAGCTGCATCAGAGTTTACTAGGAATACAAGCTTAATTTTCTGGGAGATAAACCAAAATCAAAACCAACCAACAAAAACAAACAAACAAAACAAAAACAAACAAAAAAACCACAAACCAACAACCAACCATCTTTAAACCAGTAGAAGAGATTAGCCTCTTACTGCAAAGGAGAAAAAAAAAAATCAATAACTCGCTTAAAACTGAAAAGAGAAGACAATAGCAAAGAAGGATGGGGACAGAACTCCACTTTTAGCTGAGGCCACTGAGAGAAGGCACATTTGTCCTGTACTAGGATATATGGATTATGTGTTCTATAATAGGAAGTAATGTCTTAAGCAGGTATATGTGTTAGCATTTTGGATGAAAATATTTCATTTTTACTGACAGAAACTGCCTTCTTGGTGGATTTACCATCTTTGACAAAAGAGTAACTTTTTTCACAGCAAAATTTACAATGCATCCCCACTTCTGAGCAAAAGTGTGGGCATATACCACAACTGAAATAATTCTTTTTTTGTGGAAAGTAACAAAGCAAACTTTCTGTCAGTGAAGTGACAACTTTTTTTTTAGAATAAGAAAAACAAAGAAAAACCTCCAGTGTTACTAAAGTAGTAGAATTCCAGCAACTTCAAAAAGTTCTGGGTGTCAGTTCTCTGTGACTTTGAATTATGCAGAAAAGTCTTTCGAGCCTGAAATAGCAACCTATATTGGTCCTTGAACTACCTCTGAAAAAGTCAAAATTTTCCCTTCCAAGAGAAAGCAACCCAAAGAAATGCAAACACCTTATAGTTCTGTCAGTGCTATAAAGAAACTGAGGTGTGTCAAGAACCATTTCTCATATAGGGATGATTGGTTTGGAGAAGAGTTGTTGAGCATTTCAGAGTAATGTCAAGCATTTTGACTGACTCACCTGAGCAAGAGAGAAATAAGGAGAGGACAACTGTGTGAGGCCAGGTTTTTATCCCTGGATGAGGTCAACTTGCTTGCTGATGCTCCTATGTTGATTGTCGCTGCTATCAACGTAAGTTCCATCACTTTTCATTGACATTGAAACCAGTGACCTTGCATTGGCTGCTAATATCCTAATTTCTCTTCCTATAAAGGGTGTTGGACTCTGCTTTGGAAACAGACAAAGGGTAATGAGGAGTGGGACTGAAACAGCAAGTACAACTAGGCATTTTTTTTTTTAATTAAACATTAGATGTGGACTCTGCAAATCAGAGATAACAAGACTGACCTAAAGATACAGAGTTAGTTTCCATAGCAATGAGACCTATGAGTTCTCAAAATAGTCGAGTCTCTATTAGGCTGGAAGCAGATAAAAATAATTTGCTTACATAAGGGCATGCCAGATCTCACCCAGCAAAGAGTTTGATTTTAAACATGGGAGGATAATGAGTCTCCATGTGTACCTGAGTCTTTTATTTGCCTGGGAAAGAAATACTCTCGTCAAAAAGTGCCTTTATGTCTCTAGCTGACTCTATTTTCAACCCCACCCCCCTACCTAGGACCTTTGCCTGGTCTTCCTGCTGTTGAGCTATCTTTAATGCAGACTTTGGGTTTTTCCATGGGACAGATCAGTTCCGCTTCACCGAGAACAAGAGGCAGCACTGAGCACCGCTTCTTCCTCCAGCCTCCCCTCTACCTTGGCTGGAGGTCACCCAGGACCCCCCACCTCGTGATTTGGATGAGATCAGACACGCTTTGCAAAGCGTGTGCTCTGAAAATAGGTGTACTGATTAGGTAGGTACTTGCAGGAAATATCTTTATCCCTTCTTCCTGTCTCTTCAGCAAGGTCTAGGTGGAGT
This sequence comes from Myiozetetes cayanensis, assembly GCF_022539395.1. Classification (NCBI taxonomy): domain Eukaryota; kingdom Metazoa; phylum Chordata; class Aves; order Passeriformes; family Tyrannidae; genus Myiozetetes; species Myiozetetes cayanensis. The sequence goes on along the minus strand of NW_026087964.1, from coordinate 38,681,793 downwards.
TACAAAGATGTGCAACGCATTTCCTAGCCACAGACCTGCAGCATTCCAACTGGGATGGCGTGAAGGGAATAGGAAGTCTCTGCCACCACACCATGCAGAGCACATTGCTGTAGCAGTGCAACAAGGAGGTATGTCTGGCCAATCTGTTGCTGTCCCCAAAAAATGCCACGCTGATGTCAATTAACCTAATGTAGGTTGGATTTAGCTCATTTGGAATAACATTATGAGGGCAGGACTGCAAATTCAAAATGCTTCTATCCTCCTTTTTCAGTTGTTGTAGAAAGGCATAGGAAGCCACCAATGAACATGCTTGAGTTTTTTCGTAACCAGTGGTAGTAAATCATGTAATAGCTCATGAAACTGATCTCTGAGGACACCGTGTCCCTTTAGAAAAATTTGAATTATGTTCCTTGTACTCATGAATTACAGCAAAGGTATTTAGCTTAGAAATGCTTTTCACAAATTACAACTGTTTCCAATACTGAAAGAGGATCAGGACTTGAAAGGTATGGCAGGGGAAGCAAAAAGCCAATGGTGACAAAATAATCCCCAGAGTATTTCAGACTGTTTCTTTAAAAAAAACCAAACAAACAGTGTTAATGACTCAGCATATTAGGAAGACCTAATTTAATTTTCTAATATTGCAACCTTTTGTGAGACACTCCATTAGCTAATTGAATGCATTTAATTTATTTGTTTCCAACTTGGGTGACTTTGTTTTCCTATCCACCTTCCTGTGGTGAAGAGCAAATAAACCATTCCCCAACAGCAAATTGCTGTTTCTTTGTTCATCCATCAATTTAAACTAGGATTACTTTCCAAGTGCTTAATAAGGTGCATGTTTTATGAATGTTTTATAAAAGTGACAAAGCTGCAGTGCTGCCTGGCAGTGCTGGCTGCCTTCCAGCGATGGACTGAAGACTCCATGGGATCACAGATTTTGTGGAAGTGATTTTTATGTTGTATCTTGTCACCAGGCTACAAGAGTCGCAACAACACACTACTGTAATAACCAAAATAAGCTGATAATGACTTCCTACTCCCAGCACATGAGGAAGCAAACCCGTGCCATAGTTTAGAGAGCGATTATAGCTTTTGAAGACCAGCTGGCCCATCTGTTCCTGGTACTGCTGCTACTGCTGGCAAAGCGGAGTTCAGCTTGAAGGAGCTGCTTAGGCTTTTTCATGGGTCTGTGTGTTGCACCCAGTTGAACCCCTGACACCTGTGGCACCAGCGCTGCTGCTCCAGGGTGCAGGCATTGGGGGGAAAAAGGAACTTCTTAATATGCTGTGAGAGCTCCTTGTACTATGGATCACTGTGAAGGGAAGCAGTGTCCTGAGGGCAGCAGCTCCTGTTCACAGCATACAGAAGTGAGAGCAAAGGGGAGGGAGGAAGAGGCTGAGCAGAGCTGTGTCTGTGTGTCTGTCTGCACAGCCTTGCCCTCTGCTGCAGCACATCTGAGGCAATGCAGAGATGTGGTTACATCTGCGGAGCGAGAACAGGGCAGGTTTCCACAGTCTTGGGAGCAGGCAGGCATGTTAGGGAGACCTGCTGTGATGATGGAGGCACTTCAGTCATCACCTGCTGTTTCCCAGGCAAGTTCTAGGGATTTTGGGCATTTCTCATTTTCCACTGGAGGTCACTACCTTGCATACATTAATATACTGTATTTCCCAGTGGTTATTTTTGGAGAAAGGTGAGAAGATACAATGAAACTCCTTGGGCAGTCCTTCTCCATAAATGCCCTTAGTTCTTGTCATAGCTCTGTGTTTTACCTAGATTGTGAAAGCCTCAGCAGTCAGAGCTCCTGATTGTGGTGAACCTTGTATATTCTGGCATGGTGTAAGTTCTTTTCACATGCATGGTTTGGTGGGAAAGCTCTGCCAGTCTCATAAGGCCTTTTTCTAATGTGATGTTTCAATATCTGTAATGCATTCCTAGCTGCAGATGATTACTGCTTTATAAACCTGAGATTTCTTTTAAGATGCATTAATAAAAATAACTGGAAAAATTAATTCTCACTATAAAAGGAAATAGAGTTCTGTGAAACAGGGCTCTCTCTTCAAAAGGGATTACATATTCCTTGAGAGAGCTCTTTTAGTTGCTTGAAATGTATTGTGGTTTAGCTTTGGAATACCTCTATGGATTTATGACAAAAGATGAGCTAAATACTCCATTCTCAGTGGTTTTCTTGTGGGTTTTTGGCAGTGGGTGCCAGTGGTAGGCTTTCATTAGATGTATTGAACTTCAAAGTCAAGTATGCCAATAATTTGCCTATTCCAGGAATTCTCAGAGAAATTCCTCCCAGGGCACTGATTAGATTAAATTTTAAAAAAATTAATAAGTGGGTATGATGAACTTTGGCGCCAACATGTGCCAAACTGGAAGATTTAGGTGGAGATATGGCAATGAAACTAGAGAATGTGAAAAATAACCATCACTATTTGCTTCTGCATTGTGCAAGGGTTGAAGAGACAGTGGGCTTGACAGTGGATTGACTCTTTTAAAATTTTAAAAAGAGCCAATAAAGAGTGACTTAGAGAAGAGTTTTTAACGAGAGGAAGAGTAGTTGAAAAGGTATGGGATTATTTAAAATGCATCTAAAGGTCACAAATGGAAAACAGAAAAGGGATAAGACCCAAAGTCCACAACAGACTGTACCTCTGAGATCATGGGACACAAATACAGCCAGGATAGCAAATATCACTGCAAATAAATCAAGGGTCAATCTTCAGTAATAAGCTTTTTTTAAACTTATCTTACTTGAGTGAGATAACCATGTGTATTACACTTGTCTTGGGGAGAGAAGCAGCAACACAACGTATGTGTTTGTCAGCAAAACCCCAAGTACTCTTTATTTGAATTCCTATCATGTTTATCTACAGACAGTACTTGGGCCATATGTTGGTAAAAGAATTTGTACAAACAGCTGAATCAGAGATCCTTTGAGGCTCAGCAAAACACGGTGGCTTAATTATCCTCCCCAAGTTTTCTGCTTCTTCATCTTACTTGCTCAGTGTAATTGTTCAGGTCCTGTGCAATCAAACAGCATATCAGATACAGATTAAGCAGTGACAATTACTTAGGCAATTCTTTTTCCTGGGCCTTCAGAACTAAAGTAACTCATGAGCTCTACTTAGCCCTGTAGCTGGACAAAGGCTTCGAACTGCCCCATGTCCTCTAGTTTATCTCCCCATTCGTAGCTGTCCTCACCTTCATTCCTACTACTCTGTTCTCCTCTTTTTCTACATTTTCCTTAGGACTGTACTAAAACAATTGTGTATGTTTGGTGGGCTGTTTCAACTGCAGAATAATTTAGACATGCACTTGAGAAACTAAGCATCCCTGTTCCCAGGTAAAGTCTAAAACAGGATCCCATTTCACACGTGGATCAGTGCAGTACCAGCCAGAATGAGCATTGGGGAAGAACTGCTTCAAGGGAAAATAGGATTTCCCTCCTGCAGGTGTCATAGCCCAGTTAGAAACATTATGAGTAGACAACTGGTAGACGTTGGTGCTTGGATTCAGGCACACAGATGGAGAGGGACTTGCCAGCACTCCTGTGGCTCTCACAGCACCCCACAGCATGGAAGGGATCACAGACCCTTCTTCCTGCCCTGGGTGCTGAAGGACTGAGTCCTCCACAGCAGCCTCCTGAGCTGCCTGGCTAACATCCTTGGGAACAGTAAGGCAGCCTGCACTGGGACATCCATCACAGCAGTCAGTAGGAGTTACATTTTCGTTTAGTTTTGTTTGGTTTTGTTTGTTTGTTTTGTTTTGTTGTTAGTTTTTCCCCTCTGATAAGGCATCTTGAGAGATAAGAAGAGCATAGAGCAGCCCTGTTTCTCAGACATGTTAGAGGAAATAAACCAGAAGTTTTCCTGTGGTTTTCTCTGGCAGACATGAGCAATTCACTATAAAAATGCTAGTAAAAGGATCAACAGTAAATTAATCTTAAAAATTTAACTGGGTTTGATTCCACTATACTGTCTGCACAAAAGGGACATGATTCGTGACTTGGGGAGGTTTAAGCTCCCAGGTTAATTCTGCCTATTTAGGTAAAAGTACAGCTCCAGTGATCTTACCTACCCCCTTTGTACCAGCTATGTGTGTTCAGGCTCAAGTTCACAGAATCAAGTGCCTCAAATCAGCTGAATCCGTGTTGCCTTCAGGGTCAAAAGCTCAGGTCCCTAATACCACCTATTCTGTGCTTGCTTTTCCTTGTCTGGACAGGCAGCCTATTTCTAGGAAGTGCAAGCAACACCAAGGACTGGGGCATTTGGGCCAAGCATGAGGTCAAAGACGACATGATGGAGCAATTAGATAATCAGCTTCTGAAATCAGTGGCTATTAAGCATATGCAGCCCAGACAGCATGATGACTGGCACGCAGCAGTGTTGATGCTGAGGGTCTATTAGGTGAAGCAGCAGCTCCTTGCTCCAAATACAGGTGGTGTTTGGGAAGGGCAGATGATCTACCTTCAGCCCCTCTGTCCCTGCCATGGCCATTAGGTGTGGCAGGGCAGGTGAGGATGTCCTCTGGGTTGGATTTGGACCATGGGTCACAGTGCAGAGCTTTCTGTGTCAGGACAGGGCTTATAGTCACGTTTCGATTGCTATCATTTGATAAAAGCTTAATCAAACTGGTATTTTAAGGAGTTTTGTTTGTATGGCCCTAGCTGTCATGGAAACTAGCTCAATTAAAAAAGAATAAACTAGAGTAAAAGCCAAAAAAAAAAAAAAAAAAGAGGCAAAACAACTGTTTTGATCAGTAACTTTAGGGAACGCTGCTCCTTGGGTTTAGTGCGGAGTGTGTCAGGAGTAGGGCTGGGAAAGACAACTGCAATTACACACAGCAAATAAACTCCACACACATTGCTGACCAGCAAACCTGGTCAGACCCACACTGCACAGCCTGTGCAGGCTTAAATGCACTCAGACAAGAGATACAGACTTTGTGTTGAAGTCCATTCTTGTATTAAAATTAAAATGAAATATGACTTCTGCTACCATCTATAATTTTCCTTGCTCTCAGTAAGCACTTACGTAGACCTACAAATGTGCATGGCATTTCACTGACCAGGGAAATTGCTTCCCTGCAGCATTTGCTCAACGTGGGGAGGAGGGTGAGGGCAAGGGCTTCTTGTGGTAAGATTGTATAGCATGAAAGGCAGCTTGCTTTGGTGGTGGGAGTGCATAGCCCTTCTGCACTGCATTGATTTTCCCTCTCCAGCTATTTTGGAATAGGGCTGAGTGGTTATCTTTGTATTTATTTTAAACAGCTCGTGCTATTTATGAATTTGAGTACAATTTTGCAAAACTTTCAAATAACGGGTTCTTTCATCTTTGTTTGTGCAGACAAAGAAACTGTCCTGTCTGGCTCTCAATTTTAATAAGGAATTTTCTTTGTGTTTATTCAAACTGATTCTAGTCTGCAAAGCTTCTGTGGTCTTTATTGTGAAAAATTCACTGTACTACAAAATAATATTTATGTCTCTACGAAGACATTATTTAAAGCATCATCTACAGAAATGATCCTCAAGAAACCAAAAGCATCTGTCTATAAAGACAGTGCATTTGTTTGGTGCAATCAAGGAGACATAAATAAGGGTTGCAAAGTGTCATCTCTATGGTGACAGCATTAAGGCCCTTCTTCAGCATGCAGTGTGCTTTCACTTTCAAAAATTTGGGGGGTGTTAACACTGGCAGAAGCCGTGTGAGTTAAGAATTACCACTTTGTACGATATGCTTGAAAACATTATTCTAATAAGTCTGGGTGTCTTAAACAAGCATGGTTAGAATATCTCAACAGTGTGTCTGTGGTGCAAAGGAGAGTAAATACAAGCACTGTGGTTTATCTTAAAATTTGTTAAAGATCATATGACGAATCATGAGCTAAAAGCTTTATTTTTCTAATAAATTGTTCTAAAAGCTATTTAATTTCACTAAGCAGCTTAAATTGTTTTTATTTTAATCTCTGTTGAGAGCAATATCTGCAGATCAAAAATGACAGTAGTGAGATTTGTTGATGTTTAGATATTTGAGAGAAGGACATCGAATCTATGTCTGCTATTGATTTTACATGAAGAAAATGGTTCAGAGCCATTTTAGTACTAGAAAATGCCCACTTAGAAGTACAAAATAGGCTATAAAATCTATAGACTGTAAAAAAGAAACCCCATTGAACTGAGAGTTCATTCTCTATTGGAGAGTTCATTTATGAACAGATAGCTGATAATGGAAAAACGCTGTAGTCGTAGGTTAAGTTTAACTGCCCTTTGCTGTGCAGGGGGCGAGGGGGCAAGGCAGGAGGACCTCTGGTCACCTATGCATTGCTCAGCCTTTGCTGTCCTCTCTCATGGCCAGAGCTGCAGAATGTGTCAGGCAGAATGGTAACATGTTTTTTGCAGCAGCTTCTCTTATAATTGAGAGCGACCTTACATCTCCCTTCTCTAGTCCTGAAATCTGGACTGTTGGCGGTGTTTCTGGGTTGTACTTACTAACACTGGAAAGTCTTTCCCAATTAACTGCTGCTTCCTAAGTAAGCACACACAGCTCTGCACAGGGATACCAAATTGCCCCTTACTACTACTTTGTGTTGGCGGTTTTTTTGGTAAGAACAAAAAGAGTTCAGGTGCACACTGTTAAATTCAGAGAAGCAGTATCACAAACCTATTACACACATACACCTATAGGTGGAGGTTGTTCATATGTGCAATATATACATGCAAGCCCTTATTTGTGTTTTCATAAGTTTGAACTCTCACTGGATTCATTAGAGCAGGAAATGGTTTTTTGAGTAACGGCAGGAGATATTGTTCAATAAAGCGTGGGCCATACCTCTATTCAGACTTTGCAGGGAAATTATCAATGAAGATTCAGAATTTGACCTAGAAAGGTGGTGTACAGTAAGAATGCAAAACTGGAGTACTCAGGGATCAAACAAGGCTTGAAGAGGGTCTGAATGCTGCTGACTTTTGTCTCCCTACCATCACATTAAGTCACAAAGGATCAAACCCTAGAAATTAAAGATTTGTCAGTTCCTTTCAGAGAGGTCTGGTACAGTTAGGCTTTGTATTTTCAATGGCTAGTTAGCTCAGTCAAGCAGCTCCATCAGCTTATTATACCCACAGATACTTTCTTACTGTCTACTAAACATATTCCTTTGCTTGTGAATAGTTGTGAGCAGGGGAAAACACGTATGGAGATTTTCTTCTCTTCCTCTTCTCTGCATCCAGGTGGAAAGATCAAATAGGAAAGCCTACTGTCTTGCACATCTTCCCCCTGGGAAGGGTAGGGGGAGGGTGAGTGTTTACTGTGTGTTTTGGAAGAGACCACCAGCTCCCCAAGAGGACCAAAAAGGGCAGCTGTTTAAGAGCTGATCACCCAGCAGCTGGTCTTTTCTATTTAAGGGGATTCCCAGTCAGCTACGAATTCAGTTTATCCTTACAACTTCCCTTCAGAGATCCTCAAGAAGCAGGAAAGACACCTTAAGCTCAAAAGCTGGTTTCATGTGAGCAGATATAAGTCAAGGAAAATTTTATTACTGCAGAACTGCAACCAGACACTGAAAGATTTGTACACACACCTAACCCTGCTCATTTTCTCCATATGTCCTCACTTCCAAATTCCTCCTGCTTTTTCATCAACTTCCTGGGTTACACCAAATGCTACACACTGTCTTTTAGCTCCCCAAAATTATTTTTCTTTCCTTCACTTCAGGAACCTGTGCATCTAATGTTCCAAGCATTTTTCTAATCCTAGCTATACTGCAGTTTTCCAAAATTTCTGATTTCTACTTGCCTTTCCCAGTGGTCTTGCTCTGTACTTGGGAAGATCCCTTCCTCACAGGCGGGCTCACTTGCTCCCAGACAAAAACCATGAATAACATATATACTTCCCCTATGTTTGGTGTTTTAATAAGGATTAGAGGGATAAACAGTGCTCAATGTAGATGTGCTGCAGCTTGATGTAAGAGCACCTTAAGTATTGAAAATCTTGTTTTAGGAAAAAAAAGTGGTATAAATCCATACAGCCCTAAATAAATCAAAACTCTAGCCTATTTTGGGCTTCTAAAACTACTATGCAATAAACATAATAATGTTAAATATAGCCATAGCAATGTTAAATATAGCCATATCATAATATGTGAATTTGCATGCATATATATAAGAAAAAATGTGATGTATATTATATCTACATATATAAATACAAATTGTTTCAGGAATCAAGCAGTAGGTTTTTTTATTATAACCTATCACAAGCGCGAATTCATCTGTAACTAGATGTGTAAGAGGTTCAAAATGACTAGAACAAGTGGAAAGGGAAACAAAATGGATGTCTGAAGCTTGTTATCTACTTCTGCACCCCATGCCCTGCATGAGGCTTAGTAACACGCAGGTTTGCAAAATTACCAGGGGTCTGTAAGCATCTGTGAGCATTCAAACCCGGTGGGAGGCTGCAAACCTGATGCTTTGGGTGTCTCTGCAGTGTTTGGGAATCAGCCAGGACAGATCACTCGATGGCGTGTATCACATCAGACCTCGCTCCCTCAAACAGCTCCTCCCACATCTCTGCCGACTTCAGTCATGTGGGCAAATGCAGCCCACAGCCGCTCAGCCCTTAAATGCAAACATTGTATTATGCTGGGTGGGTTGCTTTAGTCAGGCAGCCTCAAGCACCTTGGAGCCTGACTTCAGGCAAAATGTTAGAAAAATATTTCTTGAAGCCTCTGTAAGCCTAGGTTGATGTTTTGCTCATACAGTTTTTATCAACTGTATTCTCTCGTGTTCTTTCCTTAGTCTGTGATTAGTCTTGGCCCTAATGGTAATTCCGAGTGAAACTGCAAAGCAGAGCACAACCTTTTTCTACCTTCTGCAGCTCAGGTAATTTCATAGATGAAGTCTTTCTCACCTTAACATGTGCTCCACTCTGGAGATGTTTCCTGGTGAAATGGCTGAGTTCCCTGACATGCCACCCAATTTTTCCAGGGTAGTGATGTCTGTGAGGTGATACATATGGAAGATGGGGGAGCCAGGCACCACAAAGAGTTAGCATTATTGATGCTGTCTGCCATTGCAGATGTAGGGAGTAAGTTCAGGCTTCCTTGTTCTGTAATCGCGTATAGCATCTGGGCCTACAGACAGAAAAGTCAGAGAAGCACACTATTTAAATTGTTTTTGCTACTAACCTATTTCAGTATGCTTTATTTTCTTTTATCTTGCTTGTAAAGCAGCAACATTACACAGCTGTTCCACTTTGCAAGAACATTGTTCTTGTTATACCTTTTGTTATACTGTCTCCAGCAGTGGGGATCACATAATCCTTTTTCCTGCTCTAAAAATTCTGCTGTTGAAAAAGCAGCATGTTGTGAAAAAAAATAGTCTCCTTCTAGTAAAGAGCAACTTCTTGTCATTTTGATTGGGTCCCTTCAATTGGGTCCCTTGGTGCTTTCAGTTTTATTTATATAAACATGTTCAGGAAATGAGTATGCATTGGCCAAAGATATGAATTTAGAGTGGTTTTGGTTTATTAAATTAGATTCTATGATTTTATTCTAATTCAGAATTAAGGTGGCTTTAATTCAATTCAATATATCTCAATGTCAATTTAAAATAATGAATACCAAGTCACTTTGAATAACAAAACCCAGTGATTTTAAGATACTTTCCATGTCATCCAGAGATGTGTCTGAAAGGAATTTTAGTGCAGAATTATGAAAGGGTCTGAATTTATGGAATGAGATGCTGTTCCAGCTGTTGAGGTGCATGACCAGAAGAGAAGGCATGGTATGAGAAAAGCAAAATGAAACCGTACTCTCCATTGCTGATGGGACATCTGGATGGAAAACCTCGTAAGTCCCACCCAGTCTGAGGACCTGAGTTTTCTTTAGTAGCAACACAGGAGGCTGGAGGGTAAGGCACAGAGCTAACCTCAGAGTTTTATTCATGCTCAGGTTCACCAGTAGCCTCCATCTCACTGCTTCATAGCCAGAGGTGCAATGGTGCTTTCTGCAGGGATCTGTGGTCTCTTATGGACTAAATATAAATAAGTAAATCAAATCTTTAGAAAACTGCTTTAGCAACACAGAGAGGTAGAGACTTTACCTAAGGGCTGGTCATTGCAAGCTGTGTCTCTGCCCTGTGCAGACAGGGCAAGAGTGTTATGGGAACTCATAAATCACCAAAGTCTCTGTAGCATCAATTTGCAGCCTGAGATTAGTATTGATATTTTTACTGTTAAAGCTGAGAGTTGTTAGAGCTTGACAGGATATGAAGGCAGATTTTTTCCTTAATGGTTATTGCAAAGCACTTGGATAATAGCTTCAAAAGAGAAATTCCAAATTTAGTATGACTAAGTTGTTGAGATCATGATTGTCTGAGAGCCGCCATTCCCATCATCACCTCTGTAACTGGGATGTTGTAATGATTCAGCCTTCAAATATCAATTAGCTAGACAAACCCACACAGGTTTCAGTTGAGAAGGAGATATTTGTCATCTATGTTTTTGACAAAAATGTAAAGTCCTAGAAATACTGCATTATTACAGTGGAAGACAGGTCTTCCTTTGGGCAACAACCAGAGTTCCTTCTGTACCACTCAGAAGTTTTGTCACACAGCGATTGTAAAGCATAGTGTGGCTTCAGGGCTCTGAAAAAGCCTCAAGCCATGTTTTTAGTTAAAAGAATAAACTATTAGAAGCATGCTGACAAAGTCTTCTATGGGAGAAGCATCTGATGATGTCAGATGAGTTCATTGCTGCTATAGATTTAAATCAATTCCCTGCTGGTCTACTGATATTTGTGCAATTGCTTTAGGTAGTAGAGCTGTATTGATCCAGACTGAGGCTGAAAAAACCCACATCCTCCACACTACCGTAGTTACCACAAAATAAAAACAGAAGTGCAAAACAGCAGGGTGAATTTTCACATGAAGCTGCTCTTGAAAATGGGTGAAGCAAAACAGAAATGGATAAGAACTTTTTTTTGTGAAACGCTTTGGGAGTTGCTCTGGAATAGTTTCTATAATTAAAGTTAATCATACTCAATTTTCAACTATAGATAATACTTGACTCCTATTCCTAGGCAAGGGCTTAATTTCCAAACCGTATGTTTTCTCAGGATGCATATTAAACTGAAAATAGATCGCTATGTGCAGCAACAGTTGAAACAAATATCACTGCAGTACAGTTCAGCGTCAGATCAGCCTCTCAGTAAAGGCTGGCAATGTTGTTTTGACTGTATTGCATTAATAGGGAAGGACACCTTTTAAAACCAGATTCAGTCCTATTCGGCATGAGGCTAAAATTTAAGTATGGGTACTCCATGAAATGCTTCCTTTAACATTGTATCCAAATTTCCAGCATCCTGTAATCAGCAGCTGAGCTCAGCTCTTTTGAGTTAGTAGCTGATGCACAATGTGGTTCCAAGGCCTTTGCATTAAGCAGTCCTGCTAATTTATAGAATTTTTCACTGTTATTAAGAGATTGTGGGAAAATCTTCCTAAGGTTGTTTCACTAATCCAGTTTACAGCACAGCCTCTAAACAGTTGCCATCAGCACAAGTGCAAAGGCAGTGAACTGTGCCATAGGTGAAATAATAAAAAGCATGAGCCTCTAAAACAAACTTTGCTGGCAAAGCTTGGATTTTAGTCCTGATTTTTCCATCAGGTTTATCACTTTTCGACTCCACAGTCTGAACTGTGCTTTAAGTGTACATTTCTCTTTTCAAAGAATCCTCACTAATTACTTGTATTATTGGTCTGTTTGGACTTAAGAATAATTGCTAGAAATTGAATTGTAATTTAATAGCAAACCAAGCATCTCTCAATACTTCCCACTGTGTGATTAACATTCTGTAAGGAATGCCGTCATGTTTGTTGTACAGAAAACAAAATTTAGACTTTTGTTTCTCCTTGTGGAAGCAAGGGAAAGGTTAAACAAAAGAAATCAATTATAAATGTTCCATTAGTAAGGATGAAGATAGACTATATCTGTCGCTGGGAAAAACCCTGGCTTGATTCCCAAGGGACTGCCTCTCAACAGTTTTGGCTTAGCAAAGGCGTTTGAGCAGGCTATTCTTGGTCAGATAAAGAGAGGTAGTGCTGGCAGCTCACACACTGTGCAGTCTTGAAATCTCTGCAGTATGTTCCCTAGCTTGTCCAGATGCACTGATTCTCTAGGCTCAGTGAAGGACATATTTATTTGATCAAGCTTTTGGAGAAAGCTGTAGATATATTCCCAGAATGATGAATGAGGGAAGAGATGATAGGAAGAATGAAAAGTTATTTCAACAACACTGAGACTGGTTTCCCTTTGTTTCACTGTTACTCCTGATATATTAATTATAAGCCAGGGCAATAAATTTTATCTATACTAGTGTAAATAAATAATCATATAAATCCTAGGAGTCTTATTTGTCCCAGCAGGCACATATGCTAGTAGGGCATACTTAAAAGCAGAGAACTAAACCATGGCTAAATACAGAACCATTGCTTAAATTTACAACACCTTTTAGGGAGTTAATGTCCTCCCACTCCCTCAGCAATAACAGAAATAGTTCATTCTACTGACCAAACAGTAACTTCCAGATGGCAATAATCTGACCATCTGAAGCTGATAGTAAGGATTATTGCTTGTGGTGGTTACGGTTACGCATATTTTGTGTAAGTTTTCAGAGAATAAAGGCCAAAATTGCTCGTCACCCTGTGATGAACATCTTTAACCTACCTTAAACCATATAAACATATAGCAAATATGATGAGTTGAGCTTGGTATTTCTCTGATTAACTCTTTTCAAATTAATTCCATGCATGGACTTCTCTTTTTCTGGAGTTCTGGAGTTCCTGGTTGCAGTTTAACTGGAACATCCCAATTGCTTTCCAGTATAAAATGGCCACAGCTGGTGTTATCCAGCAATAGGTATTTCATAATGACTTAATGAAAAGTATAAGCAGGCTCTAGACTTGTACTTATGATAGAACCTATTAATTTCCACATGAGCTGAAGGTACTCTGTAATTTTTCAGGAAGAGTGAGTTGCTCAGAAAACAGAGCCCCAGGGCTCATGATTCTAAACCAGTGATGAGAAGGTTTTCTATTCTGTTTTAAACTTCTAAGTCAAGCCAGACAAAGCAGTAAATATTAATTTTTGAACAGAAAATGGAGACAAAATGCAAAGCTGTTTCTCTGTTGCAGACCATAATTTCAAACATTACTCCAAATACAAATACATCTCCAGCTTATTTTACTTCCATTATTTTCTTCAAAAGATGTAGGCAAAGTTTCAGCATCATAAACTGCTTTTCATGTTTCATTTGTTAAATGTGTCTCCTCTTGAAAAGCACCAAATGGCAATCAGTAAACAGAGGTAACCATTTATCAGAGGCAGCATAGACATCAACACTTTTCCTGCATCTTTCTGCTCTTTTGTTTTGCATTCTTCTCTTTTGTTTAGGCTATTTTTAAAGAAAAAAAGATACCTAGGGTATCTCAGCCTCCTGAGTATAGCCATCCAAATGTCAGTCATGACATTCAGCTGCTTGGTGTAGGAATCCACCCTTTGAGAACTACCTTGAGATCATCATCTAATAAGAGGCACCAGAGCTGGATGGGATGCCATGTGCCATTTCTTTGCAGCATTGCCAGTTTCAGCCCCTCCACCTGCCTACCCAGGGATGTCCAGGGCACTGAAACAACTGCTTCTCAACCACATGGTAAAATGCTTTGGATTTTTCTTCTGGTTTATTTTTAACACAGATCAGTTCACTGATCTCATTTTCCATGTGGCCTCAGGGGGTGGCTTGGGAAGAAACAGTTGTGCCAAAACAAACAGTGTGAGATGGGAACAAGTGGCTGAAGGTCAGGAGTGCTGAGCTGGCATAGTCCCGAGGAGTGCTGCAGCAAGAGCAGTGTTCCCATCCTGGCATGCACAGAGATGTGAATGCCTTTGGGTCCCTGGGGGGACTGCATGCAAACCAGGGGCTACAGCAATCGCCAGAGGAAGGCTGGTGCAGAAGGATGGTTTGAGGCTTACAATGTAACCCTCCTGGAGGCTCTGAAATCACAAATAACCCATCACTTGTGGCAATTGCATAGAGCGTAGTAGCTCAGACTCTTGTATAGTCACAGTACTTCTTTAGCACTTTCCTTTTTTACATATATGTTACGAAGACAGAGATAATGGGACCCTTAAACACAAGAAGTGTCCCTTTAATACCCCGGTTAGATATTTTCAGAAGGTAGTAGGTATCACCTGCACCGTACATCAAGTAGTATTTAACTCTGCTTTTATTAGCTTTTTTTTTTTTCCTAGGTTTGATTAACAGCCTGAGGCTGGAAAAGTGCAGAAGAAATAAAAGCAAGCTCTACCCTCCTGTCACCTGCTAACAGTCTTTCAAGCAGATAATCAGGATCCTCCATGAGAATAACTGAAATGATATAGTGAAGAAGTCCTGCTCGGTCAGGTTTATTATTTAGTTTATAATTTTTGCTTCCTTGAGAAGATGGTTTCTGAAACTATATGAGCAGGTCAAGCCCCTTTTGACCTTAAGGTTGCCAGTTGAATCAGGATCTAGGACACATCTGTGGAGGTATGCAAGTACATTACTTTTTAAAAATTGAACCATGACAAGAGAATCATATATTTTGTTGAAATCTGAACCAAGAAGCTTACAAATACTATTACATAAATAAATCCCATTTTATTTTTAAGGAATTATTTAAGGGATTAAAAAAATAATCTTCTTATCTTTAAACCACCAGAAACAGAACAGTAATCATAGGCCTATCTGAAATACTAGGAACTTTGAACAAAGATGCTTGGCTCTTTATCTGAAGAGTCTTACAATGCCTATGAATAATACACTAATTATGAACCCATCTGCTAACTTGTAAATCTGCAATAACACACTTGCTCCATTATGTGCAATAAAACTCTATAAATAATCAGGTGAATTTTACTTTTCCCTTTACAAGATATCAGTGTCACTAATAGCAAGCTGTGCATTCTTGAGTAGTGATTATGTTGCTGTGATTAAGTTACTTCTGCTGCTTTAAAAATAACCTTGACTATTCCTCTTGTCTCAGAATTGCCTGGCACAAATCTTTCACAGGAGCGATGCCTGTGTCACACAATACTGTAGTGACATTATTGGATTAAAGACAGTCAGCAAGAAGAGCCAAAGCACTTTCCAAGATAAGTTTCTCAGGAAAAGTGCTTTCTCCAGAAAACTCACGCTCCTAAAAGAGTGAAATCCACCATCTACTGAGAGTAACAGCAGTTTTATCATGATATTTGATAGAAAGGAAAACAGGGTAGAAAAACATTTAGGTAGAAAAGCTTCTTAGGACAGAATGTAGCACAGTAGTTGAATTGAAATAACTTTATCCAACTTGACATTTTTCTGAAACTTGCTCAGTTTTTTAAATGATAGCAATGCTGCAGAAGGGTTGAGTAGGTAAACTCCCAGGCTGTTTTTGTCAGTGGTTTGGTGCTATACCACTTATACCATGCAATTTTACCACTGTGTGCTCTTTCTGACAAGAGTGGGGATGGTATCATGTTGGCTTTTAGTGAACAGGCAATTCAGCATGACCTCCAGATATTATGCCACTGAATATATCGGTGCTGCACCTCTATCTTGAATATTGTGTGAAGTTCTGATTCCCCACTCTTACCAATCTCATGAAACGACCTGTTAAAATAAGAAAAGGTACAGAAAGGAGTTGATGTGGATGTACTTATCCACCTGTGCCATTCTGTTAATCTTAATAACAGAAAACTAGCGGTAATCTAGAATCAAAGACAATGTATTTGACTTCATGTTTTTTTTCAGGAAGTCAATAGATATTTTATGTCCTTTCTCTCAGAAATGGCTTAAAAGGCTGGGGTAGAGAGCTGTTAAATAATGACCTTTCTGAAGAAGATGAATAATGAGCAGTTGGAACATTTCATAAGACAAAACCTAGAATTAAAATGCTGAAAATATATTTAAATATCAAAGGAAATTCTTTTTTTCACACAGTTCATGGCCAAATTGACTCACCTTTTCTTGCAAAGAAGTTGCAAGGCAAACTCTGTGAATGAGATTTAAGAGCAATTCTGTCAAGGATATTAGATGATGTGGATTTTTAATTTAACCCCAACTGCAGATTTTATGTTCCTGCAACTTGTACCTCAAGAGCAGAAACTACTGCTGTGTAGGTACTCATATATGAACTGCTCCTAGGGCACATATACTGTATTACAACTCAAATTATACTACTCAGATATTGTTTTTAGTAATTTGGCATTTAAGAAAAAAAAATAGAATATTGAAGTACAATTTGTACAATTCTTGTTTAATTACTACAAGATACAAATGCATTGAAATGTATCAGTCTCTAAATAAAATCACTATTTGTGTGAATCTAGATACAGATCATCACTATAAATTAAAAGCAGTCTCTGAAACAAATGCAAATTCTTTTAATAAAAGCCCGTCATTTTTATTCTGGAGTATTTCTTTTTAAACTGGTACATTTGAAATTCAAATGGAGCTGTAGCTAGAAACACTGAGAAATCCTTGTTGGCACTCAGCAGGAGGTTTTCATTTAGTCCCTGGACCAGAACCTCATTCTCCCCTCAAACGCTGCCAGAGCTTTTTCTTCAAAATGGAGGTGCAGGTCGCACTTTTAAAGTAATGAATGAGAATTGCTGAGCAGGGGATAAAAGCTTCCACATTGAAAAAGCATCCAGTTCATGTTACTGTCTCTAGGTGCGCATGCCTTTGTATGCCTAGCGCACAATAAATAATCCCTTGAGGCTGAAAAATACCCATACACTTACTTGATACAAAAAATGTAAACATCAAAAGGAAGGGATTTTTCTATTTAGGCATCAAACTCTCCAATGAAACAAAAACAATGGTACCATCTAACATGCTTTTTTTTTTTTTTGTCACTGCTTAATCCTTTTTAACCGTGCTGCTCATGCTTTGATCACCAATCTATCATGTTTAACCAGGGTTCATCAGGCAAATGCTGGCAGTGAAGATACACAGTAATGCTGTCCTTTCCCTGCCCACGCGGGAGCTGCAGTCCTGCTCTAGGCTGAAGCAGTACCCCTGCTGTTTGAGGGGCTCTGAGACCTCAGCACTGTCACTACTCCGTGAGTGTCTCCCCACCAAAGCCCTGTGGTGGGAGGGTGACATGATGTGGTCTCTCCTTGTCTGGGAGGGGTCCAGCCCCTGCTGCACCAGGGCTCCTGTGCCCATCACCACAGTGGCTGCAGGCTCTTCACCCAGGCAGGTGCTGAGGACTGGTGCACTATTACATATCATTCCCTCGCCTTTGCGAGTGTCCCTGGTCTTGACTTTGCCCAGTCCCCCCACTGGCAGGATGGCAGCCCTGGGGAAGCAGCCCCTGCAGGTGTCCTTGGAGAGCTGACTCCAAGCGAGGCCCACATCTGTTTCACTGCATTCAATAAATCTGCTGGAGACTGCCCATTGACAAGTAAAATTATTTGTCTTCAGGAAACTGGAGTTTTAGAGACCTGACTTCCTGGGTTTCAGCTGCTATTTGCTGCTTTGGGGGTCAAAAAGGTGGATCCTGGGCAGCACCTGTGTCTCTTTAGGGTTTTCCACTCCATGAAAGTGATTTGAGTGAGGACATGCAGCTTTTTCTCAAGAGTTACTTTTTTTCTGGTTCACCCAGTAATTTTGTTGAGATTTGGGTTTTTTTTGGCGCTGGCAAAAGATACAGAATAGGAGAGCCCCAGACAAAAGTCTGGCTGACATGCCTGTCAGAGCTGCCTTGATTTCTGCCGATCCTCCAGCTGCTGATTCCATCTGTTGTCTCCCACTTTTTTTATTCGCTTGTAAACACCTTAGGGCACAAGCCATTTCTAAGTGAGAAAATCCAAAGGACTGGTATGGTGCAGTACAAATCCTTGGTGCTTCAACAATGCATACAATATTAAAAATGCTCAGCAAGGGGTTTCCAGTATATTTCTAACCACATCTGAAACAAACTTCTAATTAATGAATAATCAAGGATAGCACGGTGTTCCTTGCACTGTAGTTAAACATATGTGGCAGCTCTGATTTGTGTACTGAAGCATCTTTAGTGTCACTTTAATAGTTTTCTTTTTCCCAGCCATCCCTAAAGGGCAGTATTGGAGCATTTGATTGACAATGCCTATCTATGCACACACACTGGCACATGCTGATCTTCTGAGTAAGAACTAGAGCTGGTGGACACTGGCTTTGAATCACTAAGTGTTACTTGTTCAACAACATTTTGCTTCTGTCTTCTCTTCTTGGCCGTTCAGCTGCTTCTCCCAGTGTGACTTGTCTCAGTCTCTCCTATTTTTCCTGGTCTGGTCTCCAACTTTTTACTCCTCCTCCCTTTACTTTCCCAATAGCCTCTTCCCCAAGCCAGATTGTTTTGTGCTCTGTCATGCTGGGGGAGAGTACACCCAGCCTCTGCCAGGCACCTCCAGGGCCTGGGTACATCTGTCATCTGCAGTGGTCATCTGCAATGTTGTGCTATGGTACCTTGCTCTCACAGGCAGGCTCAAAGGCTGGCTTCATCCTCAAGCCCTCATCTCCATGGAAAAGTACAGCCATTGAAAAGAACAGTGCAGTTAAAGAGGTATTATACAAGCAATACCATGTTTTTAAAGTGTGCTTATGCTGGTATTGATTTTCATGCAGGAAGGGGGATAACCTTTATTTTTGTTGTCTGTATTTACATTATCCAAACTTCTTCTGCAATTGATGGTGCAGGTCCCATTCTGAAAGTAGAAGACCACCCTTCTAATTGGCATGCTTTTATTTAATACAGAAAAAGCCTAATAAGTCAGAAAGAGAGAAGTTAGGAAAACATGACTGCTGTGTCGTTGGATTGCCGATTAAATCACATGATTTCAAAATTTTCAGCAGCAACAAGAACAGCAATGTCAATAAAAAACCTTGCAAATGTACATGCAGTTTTGAAGCAACTGTGTGGTAGACATCAGGGCTTCCTCAGGCCTTACAAGTAAACTGTCTTGCTGGAGAGATCTGTTTCAGAGATGGAGGGAGATATGAGACACTACTGCAGCTGCAGCACATGGTCTGCTTTTTCTACTTGCTTAGGCTTGGTAGTTTGTTTTATTTTAAAAGCGTTTCAAAATGAACAGCATATATCCCCACCTAGCTGAATAGTGTTTGTTTCAGTCCACTGCATAGCATCTCAGTGTCAGGTGCAAAGACTTCGGCTTAAGAAGCCAGGCCTTGGATTAGAAGAGCTGAGACATGGACGTGTGCTCTTCTGCCATCCCTGCTGTGGAGAGGGGGAGGTCAGGAAATCAAATGTTGGGATTAGAAACACAATACACCACAAAAGGAAAATTCACCAGGGCTCATGTGTTGGATCCTGAACAATTCTGAGAGCATATTTAAAGTCTTTTGCTTTGGTGTAGGGTTTGGGGTTTTTTTTGTTTGTTTGTTTGGGTTTTTTCCGCGTTTCAGTGGACTTAGCTCCCCTACGAATTTCACTCCAGGGAGCCATGGTAGAACTGTCCTGTTCTCCCTGGGCTTGTGGAGCGAACTGCAGGAAGACATTAAGAGGACTGACAGAACTCTGAAGTAGATGATCTGCAGCTGCATTAATTATTGATCATGTTAGCAGTTGATGAGTTATGCTAAATTGATCTGTGGCAAGATAATGTGAATTAAAAGCTGCTTAAATATTTAGTTTTGGGCTCTTTATATATGGCAGGAATTTGAATGAAAGGCTACATGTGAGTCAGGGCTGGAATCAACTTTTCAGTAAAGATAAGACATCAGAATAAAAGGTACTATCTAAATGTAAATCACGATTCATTAGAGGAGAAATCTATTGCAGGTAAACATTTTAATGGAAGACTGGAAATCTTTCCTTATGAAATTTTCTCAATATAGGATGATAGATGAAGATTTTCTTGTTATTAGTTTAATTCCTGCATATTTTAATTTAACCTTGCTGCATCTGAGATAGTGCATGAAGTGCTGTGGGGAGAGAGAGACTAAAGTGCTGTAGGAAGTGAAGGAGGACTGTTGGCTGAAACTCCATATGTTTGCTGCAGCATTGCAACGCTGTACAGCTGGAGCACAGCTTGAGTGAAATGAATACGTAGATGACTGGTGAGAGGAAGTAAGGGGGCTAATTCTGACATTGGATATATGTGTGTGTGTGTGTATATATATATCAGGCAAAAGAATTTGCTGATGATTCTGCACAGGGGCTTGTAACAGAAGTGAGCCAGTTCATGTCAGCAGCATCAGCTAAAGTATCTTTGCCAGCCAGTTAAGTCCCATTGAATAAAAAGGTCAGCATCACTCCATCTTAAGAAGAGCTTCTCAGATCTCCTCAGCAAGCTCGGATCCTACTGCATTGCCTCACAAACTTTGTGATATCATTAATAGAGTTTTGGAGGTTGACACGCATTCTTAGCTGGTTTAGGTGCTGCAGTTCCAAATAAATCCTTCTCTGGCTTCTCCCAGCCTCTCTAAAGAGAAACATCCTTAATGTGAAGCAGGCTTGGTCCTGAAGTAGAAATGTGTTTTATTTTGGCAGTTTAATGCAAACAGGCTAGAGTTATCTTTAGTGAGAAGAGGAGGCTCCTGCCTACTATAGTTTCTTCCTTACAGTTTGTCTCACCTCTTTCCTCCATATATCAGAGAGCACTTTGGCATTTGAGGGTATTTGTCTTGCTTTTTCCCACCCTTCACAAAGGCAGTCCTCTGCTTAACATGCACATTTTTTCCTTCGGAGCCATTTTCCTCTGTAGGCTCTCTGAGCTGGCAAGCTGCCAAACAGTGAGCTGCATGAAAAAGCCTTGATCATTGACAGGCTGTCTTACAATTTCATTCTTGTATTCGAGATGCAGATGGATGTTATTAGAAAGGTTTTTACTTCGAATGTGCGCGGCTTGTCCACATGGCTGAGATTAGTGCTCAACAGTCATATAATGCTTTTCATCCTCAAAAGGTCTTTACAAGCCCCAGCTCTCAGAACGCCCCTGTGAGGTAGGTGCACGCATTTTGTTATATGGTTTATAACAAGGAGTTACTAACACATGTTAGTAACTTGTTCAAAGATGTATTGCACAGCAAGCATTACAAAGGAGGAATTATTTACACTTTCCTAATGTTCTTCTGTGATGCTTTCCTATAAAGAAAAAAAAAAGTATGATTTCACCATGGCAACATATTTTCCCACATGAAAGAAGTGATTAGTGACATAAAGAATTAAAATGTATTTCAGGTTATAGTACTACTAGATAAATATGCATTTCTAAAATTTATGAGGCCAAATTTCCTACTGCACTCAGCTTCAATTAATACAGCGGAACTGAAGCCTATAGGGATCATCAAAGAGACCCAAATTTGAGAGAAGATTTGGAGCACTTGCCTCTAACCATACTTCAAAACAGAGGGAAATGATTTTAGGAGGAATGACGAAAAGTGCCTGTCTTCTTGGTTGAAAGGATAGTGCTGGATTATATTTTTTCCCTACTTTAACTGCATGATTATAATTAAAGCCCCCAGTCTCAGTATGAACTCCCTTCCACTGAAAATTCTGGTAATATTGTATCTCATCTGA
Organism: Myiozetetes cayanensis; assembly: GCF_022539395.1. NCBI lineage: Eukaryota > Metazoa > Chordata > Aves > Passeriformes > Tyrannidae > Myiozetetes > Myiozetetes cayanensis. The sequence continues at coordinate 38,660,189 of NW_026087964.1, read as the reverse complement.
GTGAGGGGGTTGAAATAAGATGTAGCTGTAAATGACTTCTTTATAATTATGTATTTGCACTGAGCTTTTACTGGCATGACCACACTGACATGCTTTACCTTGCACAGACAAGCCAGTGGAAGTTTCAGGTGTTGACCAGCACACATGATCTGGCTGGGGCAAAGACCATACTGCGAAATGTGGTTTCTAAACTAGGTTGGCAAGATCTTGAAGTCTGTCTAAAAATCAGCTTGAAAGGTCTTTGTAAACCTTGGTAAGCCTTAGGCCCCACATAGGTAGCTGGAAAAATTGGCTTGGAAAGCAGTAGCCAACTTGGCCCCATAAAGAATAGTTAACAGTGCTGAGAGATGGGGAGGCACTTCTGAACAAACCAGCAGGGGCTGGCTGGTGGGAGGCTACAGGCACAAGGGTTTGCTTCATAGACATACACCTACTTTATGCTTTCTGGGTAAACAGATTGAGAATAGCCTGTCTAGCTCAAGTCATGAGGAGGGTAAAGCTTGATAGGCTAAAGCAAGTGTATATTTTAATTCTGTTCCATCTTCCCTATTTTTCAGTTAGCTTTGCTTTCTTTCAGATCTTTCTTTTTTCTTTCAGGAAGTACATAGTTGCATAGTTATGTCCATTGGACGAAGGACTCTGCAGCATCTCAAGAAAGAGGTTGAGAGTTAGTAACTGAACTCTCTGGTGTGTCAGGAAGAACCATATGCTCATGCTGCACAGGGTAGGCTGAAAGAGTGGAATAGTATAAACCAGTCACGCTTTTTTTAACCCCAGAAAGGGTTTCTTACTTGTTGTTCAAAATAATTCTACATGTGATCTTATCTCTCTCTTGTTTTTCTGGGAAAGGTATCTGGCCCCACAAGTTTCTTTGGAGGAAAGAAAAATGTGAGTTATTTTCTGGTATTATGACCACTATACAGTGTTTCAGGTAAATTCAGGGAAATGATGGGCAGACAAATTAATCAAAATTATTTGATGTGGAATTACAACTGGAACGAGTTATCTCATTTTTATGGATTACACATCCTCAGCCTGTAATGTCAGCTACCCTATTTCACTTTATAATTGTGCAAGTGAGTACCTCTAGACCAATTAAACATTTTCAATTGAGTTCAAAAGAGTTGCAAATGTCTGCTAGAGAATGGAGATACTATATAATTTAACCTTAAATATTTGGGTTTAAGGTTAAGAGATGCTTTTTGAGGTCTCTGACATACCTGCATGGTTTTGAAGATAAGACATACATATGCACATTGCAAAACCATGAGGTATTTAGGTTAATAGCTCAAAGCTACGTAATGCTTTGGATATCTTCCGTACTTTTATTTCTCTTTAAAATTTACAAAAACAAAGATCTGCAAGCACTGAAGAATGGTTTCAGACCACTTGTGGTCCAGTTTTTTTATTTCCCACAAGATTACCCTTGGAACCTTTGGCTTTGAGGCTCTCACAAAGTGAAGTGCAACTTGATTCCCATGTGCACAGATCTTTTAAAATCTAACTGCAGTAGCAAAATACTTTGCCTAAGCTTCAGTGTTGTTCTCCTACTTGAATTGAACTGAATATCTGTACCATTATTGATTATTTAAAAAAACTATGTGATATTTTTGCTTGAAAGGCCCCTCTTTGCACTTTGAAGATGTGCTGATGTGTTGTTTTTAATCAATTATGTTTACATTGCCCAGGAGTACCGACCCAGTACCTCGCTTAGAGTTTTACTTGTAAAGTGAGCAGGACGCTCACTGAAACTGTATTCATGATGAGTATGGGTTAAAGACTACAGGTACTTCAAATAAAACTTCAGAATATCTACTTGAAAATAAAAAAATATCTGTGCAAATACTTAACTTCTGGACCATTGGTAGTATTTTTGGAACACGAGGGACAAAGAAAAATTAATTAAAGACAAATTTTTCTCTTGTACTCCTCTACTCGAGAGCAAGAAAAATCTAACTTCATACCCAAATGCAACAGTAATGTGAAGGCTTGAGGCAAAATTGTTAGCTACTCACATCAATGGAATGAAGTTATACAGCTCACTTCCACCTGAGAGAAGAACTATTTTAACAGTTTGTGCTTCGCTAACAAGACACAGATGTCGCCATTGGGCAAACAGGGGCAAGATTGTTTTGTGGTTCGTCATGCACCTCTTCCCAGGGGCACAGCTGAGTGCAAGTTAGAGCTGTCTCCCTTTATGCGAGTTTCAAACAGTGCTTTATTTTTTTTCAGCTAGAGACCATTGTCTGGCCAAAGCACTGTGAGAAAGCCCTGCAAGCCCATCAGGGATCAGGCACAAGAAGAGGATCTTTGGCAGTTTTAAACTAGCAGGATTTTGTTGGTCTCACTGAAATACAGGGCCTTTAATCAGATGAGGACCTGGACTGCAAAATGAAGGTATGCTGAAGCAGGAGAAATGATCCACCCTAGATTTTTCCCCCTCTGCAAAATCTGCTTTCTCATGTGATTACTATTTGTGCACAAACAAGAGCATGTGGATGCCAATCTCCACCCTCCAGTTTATTTGCAGGAGGATACTTTTGAAGTATTTCAAGACTTCCTTATCACAAGGACTAAATACACAGAACTGTCTCCATACCAGGTAACTTGAGCTGAAGGAAGAAAAAAATTAGGTATGGATAGCTGGAGTGTGCTTATTGTGGCAGTGCACAGGGCTCTCATCATGCCAGTCAGGTGCCAGAGTATGTCAGAAGACTTCTAAGTGGCTAATAGCACCAAAAAAAAAAAAAAAACCAAAAAACAAAACAAAACAAAACAAAAAACCCAACAACAACAACAACAAAAAAACAAAACAAAAAAACCACCACACCAAACAAACAAACAAAAAAAACCAAACAAAAAACCCCAAACCTACCAAGGAAAATTCCTGGCAAAGAGCTCCTGACAAAATCCTTGAAGTTCACGTGTTTTTCAAAAATGTACATCTTCCAGAGGGTCACTTGATTTGCCACAAAACATTAATCTCAACTACCTCTTTCTGTACAATTACTTCCCACATTTCAGTTTCTCTTCCTGACCTAGAAAACACATTTACAAGATATACTTAGTTGGTTACAGATCTTCATCAGCCACTTCCCTCTGCTAGTTGGTCTGCTAAGCACAGCAACAATAACAAAGGCTTTTTCTTTTTCTTTTTAAAATATGTTTTAGAAAGGAAAAGTGAACCAGACATTGTGTTCCTGTGTTTTTCCAGCAGTGATACAAGAAGGCAATGGCGGATGTTCTCAGCACAAATCAGTTGTTACAGGAGTAGGAAGATAGTGTTTGTCACAGCTAGCTGCTGAATGTTTGAAGTGTATTATGAGTATCTATTGCATAAATGAAACAAATAGCAAAATTAACACAAAAACCCTGAGGAAAAGTGATAGTTTGTTGTTCTGTGTCTTAGATCCAGGTAACACAAGGAATACATTGTGTAAACTTCTACCTCAGAGCTAGTGACTGCTTATGAGTGCAGTAATGCTTATTTTTGTCTGTTCCTTCATGTCTCTATTTTTGTATTACTGGAGGATTTCTTGCTCCAACTGAATTTAAGGCTTGAATTTATCGTTATGTATTTGTACAGAAGCTGAAGGTTATGGTAGAAATAGGGATCTCTTTGTATTAAGTTCATTACAAAAAGAAAGAAATAGAAAGTCCTAATTTTCACTGCTGACATTAACAGTGATTGTAGAGTCTATGTGGAAAAACAAAATTGATCATTACAGTGTTTTGAACCTGAACTCTTTATTTTTTTTCTATGATCTGTTTATTAAGAGTACTCTTTGACTGACAGGTGCAGTGTAGAGCTCTGCACATACAAGGTCAGGCATATTGTCATTAAATTGTCCAGAATGATCAGGACAATTGCATGATAAGCTTAGATCACCTTGGTAGTTTAACTCAGTGTCCATCTACATGGAATGTGCTTCCTTTGGATAGGGTAAAATTAGACTTTAAAGCTCTTTTATTCCAGATACTGAATGGTTTCTTCCTGGAAGAATAGACGGAATATAAATCGATGGAATGTGGTATCAGTAAGTAAAAAAAATATCAACTTTTATAGAATTCACTGAACTTAAAGCTGATCCTAACCATTTAAATTGGTACCTAGTACTTGTCACATTATGATATAGGTGTGAAGATGCTTTGCCAAGATATGTATGTACAGCAGAGGAACATTCACTTAAGCACACACCCACACATCCCCATATGCTTTGAACAGATCTAACTGGTGACTGAAAGATGAAGAGGACTGAGCCACATAAACATTATACACAATGACTATTAATTTCAAAGCAAGGAGGTAATTTATGGAGGTTGTTAGGAAGCAATGTAAATACAAATGCTCTTCTAATAAGCGCCAGTAGTATCATGTTGGAACGTATTTGTGATTCACTGTAGTGTGTTAGAGCAAGCAGGGAAGAGTGTGGATGATCTCCATGGAAGATAGTGACAAAACTAAAGAGGTGAAAGCTGACGGGAATGCAGCATTTGGGGACTCAGTCCAAGGAATAGTTCTAGCATGGGCTGACTTAGCTGTGCAGTAAGCAGTGCTTGGTAGTTGAGCAAGGACAGGCAATATCAGGAAAAATTAATCAATAATTCATTATGGAAAAATGCTACCAGCTGTAAACTTAATTTGTAGAATAATGCCCTGCAGTAATGCCAAAAGTTATAAATATATTCATAGTTTTTGAAACAGCTATTATGAACTGAAGCCAAATGCTTTAATCATACATAATAAAGCTGACCTAAAAAAAAATAAAAGGAAGAATAGGTTTCTGATGGCAGTCAGTGAAAACTAGGCTGTTAGTATAGAATCCTAATACTGAAAATAACACATTTGGAGTGAAAGGTCTTAATAACAATCTTAACAATTTTGTCTCTTATAAATATTTGATATATTTGTGCAGGAATAAAATTCCTACCTCCTATGTGTTTCATTTTCCTTACAGAGCTTTACATATTTTATTTATTATTCTGCATGGTCTATTAGATAACTTTATCATCTAGTATTTTATGAAAAGCAGTATGGTTCGATATTAATGATCATCTAGCTATCTATCATTAATATGTATGAGTGAAATTCTTTTAAAGACTTGGCCAGCTTTGAATAAATAGTAGTCCTGTGTAGGTTTGACTTTTAGACAATTTCTCTTCTTGATAGTTTGACACAATCATGTAATGTTTGGGTTGTAGAAACTTCAAAAGATTATTTTATACAAGTCAAACACAACCATTTCAGAAAGAGGAAGTTTGTATTTTCTTTTACAAAATATATTGGTTTAAAAGCAAAACACTGAAATGTAAGCTTGGGCTTTAATTTGTTCAGTAATAAAAATTTCAAAGATAATGAATAAGAATGAAATATTTTTTCCTTATTTGGGATACTATTTACTGAAATATACTATTAAAAATACATGTGACACCAAATATTTAGATCAAAAAACTCTTATGATATACATTCAACAGTTGAAATTGTTCCTATGTACATCCTGCCTCTACTAGATCATAGATGACTGTTTGGAAAGGAGTGGAGTGCATTTTTTAACCCATACATAATTCAGAAAGTGTCATCTATCTAAAATGACACTGGACTTAGTCTCTCTGATACCTTTGCTACTGTGTAGCAGCTGTAATTCTAGAACTGCCACAAGGCACCTTTCCATGCTGGCAGCCTGTTCAGAGCACACCAGCATCTATCCGCCAACTTCCTGCTGTGTGCTTTGCACCATCCCACTGAACCAGCATCTTTCACCACACGTCCTGGTAATGACAAAAGATGCTGTTTGACTACTTCCGTGTCTGCAGTTAATTTTCTGTTTAAAAAAATATCAAAATGCTCCTACTGTTATTAGTAACAGCACTTTGCAACGCTTTCTGTATGTCTCAGAATGCTTTACCTGAGAAGTTTAGTTGCTACTTTTGTGTCTCTTTTAACAGAAGGAGAAGGTGGAGATGTTGACATGAAGCCTGGAGCATAGAAGACTCACAACCACCTCCTGTCATCACTTTCACTCCTGAGAGATGAGGGCCAGACCCGTAGCATGGTCGCAAGCACAGGTGAAGCTTGTGTAGATGTACCTGAGCTTCAGAAACACATGCTCGACCTTCAGGAGTTCCTGCTAATTTGTTCAGTGTTCACACCAGGTGTAGCATAGGGGCCACCAATTGCTATGCCTCCTGGGTGCTGCTCCAATACAGATATCAGACACCTTTCCTTTTCTCAGGGCACCTTTATCAGTACAGCTGAAGAGAACACTGTGTGGGCTGTGAATTCTTCTCCAAGATCATGTAAATACTTGGATGGTTCGTGCTGGTCCCTGAGCTGTTGATGCTAGTATTAAACTAACTAGCTAAAGCCGGTTTGCATACATTTGCAGCTGCAGCAGAAGTTAAATGATAAATATTCCCAAATGTAGCTATGCAAATAGTGGCAAATTCTGAATAAATGCATGAAATATATTATAGAAGTAAAAAATTCTTTTCTTTTTCCTTTGAGAAAAAACAAAGGATGATTTTTCCTTTATGGCACAGGTCAAGTTCTCTTTTATAAACTTTAGATTTTCATACACCTTATGAGTACAAAAGGACTGTAAAACTATGTTAAACATTCAAGGATTATTTTAGTATGGACCATGTTAAGCTACTGATACCTTTCTATTCTACCCTCTGATTCAGGGGCAGATAATAGTTGTTATATACTGTGCCCATATATTAGTGATTGCTGATTGACAAATTGCCACAATAACGAGACAATGTTGTATACAAAAATTAACAGACAAAACCACCCACCCAAACAAACAAACACATGTCCTTCATCACATTGTAAACGATGCTAAAAACTGGAATTGCAAATGGTAGCAATCCCATCCACATATAAATCCCAAAGGGAGAGAGACAGCATTCTTGGGAATGGTGCCACCCCAAAGACAGAGCATAGAGGCTAATCTTGTTCAAAGGAAACTGCCATCCCTTGGTAGTGGCCTTACTTGTACCTAAAGTAATTCATCTCTGACTTAAAAGCCAATAAAATTAGCTCCTGCCCAGCCCAAAGGGGCTGGTTACTGTTCTCGAGGTCAGCTCCAGAGGGGTTCACCGGGCTCATACCTCTGTTCCTCTATAACTGTCTACCTCCATGAATGGTTATGGGAGTATGTTTTTATGGTTGCTGAGAAGAGAGAGAGCTGGGAAGGAGAGATGCAACTCTTAGGGCTGGATTTTGGCAGCATGAATCTGCTTCAACTGCCATGCCATCTCAAGAAGATAGATGGAAATGAGTACTTATCCAAAGAAAGGGGAGAAAAGGACATCCCGAGGCTTATAACCATGATGACTGTATATAATTTACTAAACTCCCTCAAAGAGGCAATGTTTTGTTTCCCTACCAGGGCAGACAGGCCTGTCCTGAGAAAACCAACTGTTTAACTGTGGATGACTAATAACTGGTGTAATGAATTAAAAGCTGTGTGACTAAGTCAAGTGCAAGACTTTCAAAGTGTGAGTATCTTCTTAAAAATGAGATTGAGCAAATGAACAAAGAGCTCCCAGAAATACTGAATTTGTTTCCCTGGCATTTTAGTAATTGTTTGACCTGATCCATTTCAAATTACCACTTGAAACAAACAGAGATATTCAGGAAGGCAGGTACTCTGTATTTCCAAGAAAAAATATTTTCTAAAATAACATAGTGCTTAGTTATAGCTATGCAAAAGCATATTATGCTGAGCTGTCATATTTTGAGTTGCAGCCTTTTCATACTGCTGAAATATCAGTACTCTATGTACTGCATGTATACAGTTAACCCTTGGTTTCCTTGTGTAATATGGAGTTGGAAACCTGTATAATGTACTAACATGACCAGAAGAACACCGTCACAGCCCCCTACCCCTCGAAAAAAATCAATTGTAAATAAGGCTAGATATGTAGACTGAGGAATAACCAAAAAGCAAACTGAATGGTATGGCATGTCCTGGTATATATGTGTATTTTAAAACATACTGATTTATTGTTAAAGTTGAAAAACAGGAGAACAGTGAGACTAAGAGAATATTGAATTTGCAAAAACATTTGACACTGTGAATTATCTTTTGTTGAGTATTTGCATGAAAAACAGGGGTTCCAGTGATAATTGGATATTTTCTCCAATAATTATTGTCCTTGTTCTGTATCTTGATGATTATTTACTGATTTGTTTATTTTTTCTGTTCTGAAAAAACTAGACTAATTTCAGCTAGGAAAAAAAACAGTATAAAGGAAAGACTAGTATCCATCATGGAAGATATGAGTAATCAGAAGCATTTTCATTATACAAGTATGTTGCTTACAGACACTAAAAAGGTGCTAACACAATACATCTTTAAATACTATTAGTAAGTCTTTGAGCGTATTTGTACATAGTTCTCTAGCTTTCATTCATTTCCATTTATAACAATTCATGTACCATGTGATAGGCCTTTGACATACATCTCTAACCATTGAGATTTGTCACACTGAGCCGAGTACTATCAGAACTCCCAGATCTCATTGGCTGAAGTTAAACATCCCTATGAATCACAGCTATTGTGTTACCAGACAGCACGGCAAAAAATTTAACCAGAGCAAAACACTTCACTTGATGCTGTTACAGCTAATAGGTCTGAAATGAAAGATAATTGCATATTAAAATAGAGTGGGTAGCTCTGTTTTGATGTAGAGATATAAAGATGTCAGGCAAGCTAGTCTGTAGCAGGAGGGAATGGGTGCCCTGGAGTGATTGAGGACTGAAGCCCAGGAGAGCATTCCTCACATTCCTGTGGCACTCGCCCTATACATATGCCCCACAAAAAAGGGAACTTCAGCACTCCATATTGGTAAACTGAGCTTTGGAAAAGCTGACACTTTTCTATAGCTGCAGGCTTGATTAATTTGAAGAAATTATACCCTCTGAATGATGAACACAAGACATATTTAAACTGTTATTTTTTAGGGCAAAGGACACTATATTTTCAATCTGTTAGTTAAAAAAGAAAAATCCCCCCAAAGGACTACTAATAAGTTCCAACAAGCAAGATGTAGAGAATGTGGAGCCCTCCCTAGTATTTTCCCATAAGCTGTCCAGAATGATTGGTATTACTGCAAAAATATTTTGCTGACACATAAGAGTGGGATTAGCCCGAAAAGCTATCTTTGTTAATGAGCCATATCTAGAAATTCAGTAGGTTTAGAAGATTACTGTCTGAAGACAGCATTTTTAAGAACCATGTATGTCTAAAAGTGTAAGATTTTGTCTCCTGAGACCAGTAGTGTATGTTTTGTAAGGAAAAGATGGTTATCCCTGGGACTCTTCACAAATAGAAAAAATCAAATAAAGATGACACTTCCTTACTTGGGATTGAAATGTGACTGCTAGTGACTGGGAATTAAACAGATTTATTAGTGTTGACATTATTTACATTGCGTGATCCGTATCAGCGAAGGGTACACATCGCTTGTGAAGGCAAATACATTAATAGTATTACCCTGCTGCTAATGGCACGTTAATAATACTTCCATGATTTGCGTTTGTCAAGCTGCTGCTGAGACGTGCTCGGTATCGTGGTAAACAAAGAAAATCAGCCATGTTGCGAGACCCCTTATTCTTTAAAAACTTAAGTTCACGTGAGAAGAATCCGCCTCTAGATAATCCCCAGAAAAGTGGTTAATTAAAGATTTCACATCCCTTCCTCGTTTTTGTCCCATATAGCAATGACAGAGGGGACAGCCGGCGGATAGGGATTTCTTTTGAGAAGCGTGACAACAGGTGGGCTCCCCAAAGTCACTAGATCCAGCAGATCGAGTCTTTATTTATTTATTTATTTGTTTGTTTCGGTGTCCAGCTTGCTCAGCACCAGGATCCATCCACAGGACGCACGGCCAAAGCTGCGGTGATGCGCGTCTCAGGGCGATGCCGGCAGACGGTTAGACTTCTTTTATTTATTTATTTATTTTGTTTAAAACCGGGAAGGATGTTTTCCCAGGGGTAGGATGCTGAACCACTGCCGCCGGAGGAGACCCCGCCGGCCGCGACCCCCGGCACCCCGCCCCACCCTCCCTGCTCCGTCCCGCCTCCACCCGCCCCCCGCCGCTCCGCCTCCCCGAGCCAGCAACTTCCCCGTCGTAGAGGCGGGCGCGGAGCCCCCCATCAGCCCGGATGGGAGGAGGAGGAGGAAGAGGAGGGAGGCGGCGAGGACGGTGCCCGGGGGGATGCGGCGGAGCGGGCCGGCGGGAGGCGTAGAGCCGGGTCGAGAGGGAGCGCCGAGCTCTTGTCGCCGCCGCTGCCACCGGCGGGGCTCGGCCGCCGCCTCCAGCTCCGGGCGGCGGCGCTGCTGAGCCCGCGGTGCCTCCGCGCCGCCTCCCAGCTCCTCGCCCAGCGCCCCGGCCGCGCAGCGCCAGGCCCCGGCCGGCCCTCCCCCATCGCCTCCCCGGGCGGCGGCGGCGGCGGCGGGAGGCAGGAGGGAGGCAGGAGGGGCGCGATGGCGTCCTACGTGGATAACAGCTTCCGCCAGGCGGTGATGAAGAACCCGGCGGAGCGCAGCCCCCAGGTAGGTCCCCCTTGCCCGCGGACCCGCGCTCGGGGCGGTGGTGGCGGGGCCGCTCCGCCCGCCCCGCGCAGCCCCGGCCGGGCAGCCCGGGAGCGCCCCGGCCGCGCTCCTCCGGGGCGCAGCGGCTCCGGAGAGGGGTGGCCTTTCCCCCCACCCCACCCCAGCCCCGCCGAGCTCCCCAGCGCGGAATTCCCGGCCGGCAGCTCCCGGGAAGGGAAGGCGCGCGTTAACGCTACAACTTTCCTTCTGCTCGTTAATTTTGGGGGGGGGAAGAAGAGGGATAAGCGCCAGCTGGGCTTGTTTTGAAGGTTGCTTCCGGTGAAAAGAAAAATGCACTTAAGGGTATAATTTTTCGTTTGGGTTTTTCTTTTCGTGTATGTTTTGCTATTGCCCCGGAGTACGCTGTGGCTCCGGATTTGAATTCAATCCCTACTTTTACATAGCTGGCTAGAGCTGGCAGCGCTGTTTCATAATGTAAGGGCTGAGGTCAGTGGTATTCTTGGCAAGTCCTTGCTCTCCAAAGTAGGGTGAAATCCTTACACAATGGCACCAGGCAGGAATTTTTCAGATACCTGCGCCGGGCTCCTGGAGCCCTCTTTGTCAGAGGAGTGTGTGAGTTGAAGCTGTTTGTAAGCGTAGTTGCACTTAGAGAGGCTGAGAAAGGTTAAGCTGGGGACTGGAGTGCGTACAGAAACATTTTGACTTAACATGACCTGAAAAACAAGTAAACTGAATGAGTTCCTTCTGCTCCCGAATGCTTGCTGCAGTGGCTGTTGCTGCCAACTGTCTAAAGACTAATAAGCTTTACGCTGATCCCCACATCAAGCTGCGGTTCAGTAGCTAATGATACAAGGAGTTACTTTGCTTGGAGTTGTAATGCCATCTGTCCTATTTTTAAAAGGCTTGTCCTGCTCTCTGAGCAGTCCCTGCGTTCGGGTTTTAGGGAAGAAGTGTTAGTGATTGTTTTGGCAGGCGTCTGACTGGCTGGGGATGATTTCAAATTGGGGTCAAAGAGAAAACCTTGACTTTCGGTCAGCACCCATAAGTCATTCCTCCTACTATAGATACGTCATTGTGGTAATGTTATTTTTATCCTCATGCTCATGGAATATGTGTGAGAAAATAAAACTTCTCATGGAAAAACATACTGACTGCATCATATGTAGCATGTCTTTGGCAAATCTTTTTTTTTTTTTTTTTTTTTTAATTATAAGAAAAAAGGAAGCTGCTTCTGGAACTTGTTTTTGTGGTGCTAAAGTTGTTTCTTGTCCTTGTTTGACCTTTCCAAAAATGTCTGTTTGCCTTCGGTGCTGGACCCAGCCCTTCAGAATGTTGTGAAAGCTGAAGAAGGCCAAGGGTGTGCTCCTGGGGAAGACACTCTCTGCAAACTCCTAGCGAGGTCGCTTCTGTTGTTAAAGGTGTAGATTCCAGCTGGGGGAGCCTACCAGCAGTGTCCGGCCTCAGGAGATGGTTATCGAAGGATGATTGGGTGTTCAGAAGCTGGCAGATGCTCAGAAACCAGTTGATCAGGTTGTGGGGCCACCAGCCTGGGCCTGGGGGACGATGCTTTTCCTGTGGCATGGTCTGTGCCACGTGAACTGTTAAAACTTTCTCGTGTCCTTGCCAGTTGGCCTTGCTGTCTAGAAGGGATAATAAACAAACAGAAAAGGCAGAAAGTAAGAAGTGACGCAGTGAAGAATCCAGCCTGAATGCAGGGATAAAACCTATGTGAAGGGCACAGAGCAGAGAGCTAAATCGGGAACACCAGGGCTGCGTTAATGCTGTAAAACTTCCCGAATCAGCAGACTGGCAGCCTACTGTGGCAATCATCACAGGAAAAGAAGCCCACCCTTAAATCCATGAAGCTGACACTGGCCCAAAATAATCCACAAATAAGACCAAATCTGTGGGAAACGTGGTGTGTTTTTAGCACTGGAAGTACTTGAAACTGGTAGTCAGGCGTGCCCTCCTGTTGCTGCTGGGGAGAAGAAGGGCTTGCAGCAGGAAACTTACTTGGTTGATGTTTTTGTGAATAACTCATGTTGAATTGTGTATGTTAAAGACTTTTCTAATGTTGGTTCTCTGTTCTGGAAGTTTGATGTTATTTTACAACAGTATTGGAATTGGAAAGAAATATGCTAATGCATATCATCTTTCATTGTTAAGTAAATGGAAAAAAAACATATAGAAAGGTACCAAGACCTTGTTTCTCCTTCCTCCCTTAAAGTAACTTCTAATTGTCTCTTTACTTGTATTTTCCTGTCCTTGCAATGCTATCTCATGAAGATAGTTATTATTTAATTTTGGCTTTTGGGAAGTCATGAGGTTTTTTTCAAGTTGAGAGAGAGTTGGAAAGAAAAAATATATTTATCATATTCATGTCAGTACAGGAAATAGCAAGAGAAGTATGTTAGTAGCATATTTGCTACTTACTTGCATTAACAAAGTCTTTGGGGCTCAGTTTCTCCCAAATCATGATGAAATAAATATCCGTTTGACGTTACTATTCACCCTGGATTGTCAGGGTGCAAATTTGGCACAATGCCTTCACTGCAGGTTCAGAGGAAACGAGAGACAGTATGATAGCCAGTATGTACGGCTTTGAGAACTACTAAGTCTGATACACACTGTTGGAGAAAGCAAACTTAAGTTGGTATGAACTTCTGTAGTGCAAAAATATCATGGTAATTTTGGACTGTACTGATTTTTTTTTTAAATAGGTAAACAGTGTATTCTGCAATTACTTTGTTAAATTCTTAACTTTGTACCTCTTTGGTGTATTCTCCTTTCCAGAGTTTTCCTGAATTTTGTGAATTACAACTCCATATTCTGTTGGCTAAAGAAGCTCATAAATAATAATAAAAAAAGGTATATATGTATAGCTGTTCTTCAACATGCCTGTTGTGTAACAGAGCTCTCCTCTTTAATTGCTGTATTAAACTATTCATTTTCTCTTTGAAGACGTGAACTAGGAAGTTAATTTAACTACTTTGGGGAATATAACTTTTAAATGTTCATAAATTACAAATGGTTTTATGCCCTTAAGCTGTGAGTAATAGCAATCTTATTTTTTTTTTCTCCAAACGTTGTCTTACGTGGACTGTTAAAGCTTTAAGTCTTTTCAAAACAAATTCTTATTGGCATCATAGGCCAGCTTAGTAAGCATGCAGTTTTATACTGGTGTAGCTTAATCTGAAAAAATAGGGCTGCTTTTGTTTTCAAACAAGAGAAACTGAGCCCTAATCTTTCTTTATTCTAACAACTCATTTGCATGGCATGGTATGTGAACAGCTAGTTACTTCAGAAACTCTGCATACTAGTTCACTGTTTTCGTGCCATGTAGTGACGTCTGCAGGAAGAAATTTTTTTAATGTGTGCCTTCATATATGTTAGATGCCTAAGGTTTTCCTCTGGAAACCGCCGGTGTGGTACATTGAGGCAATTCAGTACAGCAGTAACGAGTAGCAGAGATGTAACAGCATCAGCCCACATCTTGAGGGCAGACGGGAGAACTGTACAGTAGCCCTTAGTTTGATACTAGTGCGTCATTTAATGTCAGAAGACATCTAAACAGGATGCTGTTGTTAAGCAGATACTCCCTTCTTGAACACTTGAGAGGAACAATGGTTTAATTATAGGATGTACCTATGCGTTTTCCAAATAAACTTTCAGCTTGTTCCCCTGTTGTGTTATTTTTATACTTGTAACCAGTGATAGCACGATTGTGTGCAGTCTTCAGATAAGCTAGAAATGAACATTTCCTTCTTGCTATAGTGATCTCTTAGCAAATAAATACAAGGCCTTGTAGTTTAATGGGATCATAGAAACTAAGCGTTTTATGTGTGAGTCTAGCAAAAGAATTATATTTAGTCTTTAAATTGAGGCTGATCACGTGTCTGTATACCAAACACACCAGAAGACTAAAATGATCTTTCTCAGAAGAGCTTATTTGGTATTTCATTCATTTGGAAAACAAAAATATTTTGGAGCTTGAGCTTTACTTTCAGATTTTCTTCACTGTATGCATGCTAGCATGTTAGCATCTTTTAGAGGCTAGCATTTAAAGAGGCGGGTATTATTATTATAACCCCTGTTATCGCGCTGCTAACAACAGTATAATGCTGAGGATTCTGTTGCTAAATTCTCCTGCTGGTTCTTGGTAGCCCTGAAAAGCAGAGGACTGTGACAGCTGATGCCTGGTATTTGGCTGCATTGCATTGTTATAATGTCTTTCCATAATGCATCTCAGGGCTTTGTAATGTGGTTATTCAGGGTAGCCTTAGCTTGCAAGGCTTGCCATTCTGTTTCTTTGAGGGGAGCTCATTTGGCCAACAAAATTAGATTTCTAACTGCACTTCCCATGGTAGTGTTCAGGCTTACGGCTGTCTGAAGTGGGGGCATGAGCCTGTTACGTTTTGTGTTAATGTTGGGAGCAATGTTAGTAATACAACTTAATGAAGAAATGTTGCTAGTTCTTTGTCCAGGCTTCTCTCTTGCTTGACAGTGGGCTTGAAGTAAAACTGTCATCATAAAGTCAGCTGTAAGGGTAGCTGATCTGGCTAAAAAAAAAAACCAAACCCCAAAACCAACAAAAAAAAACCCCACCAAAACCCCCCAACATTTAGATGCTACAGGGTTTTGGAAACTTGTTCCAAATAGCTAACATCCCCTGAATGTGTCTGATGAACTTTAAGTGGTGTCTTTTGGGGTGTAAGTACGGGAGGTGGATACAGATAAAAAAGAAGTTATAACAGACATGAGTATCTAGAGACCTTTATCCATAGGGGTTTTTCTTGTTGTGTTTCAGCACTAAACTGGGAAGATAAAATCCAAAGTAACTCCTGGGAAAAAGTGATACCTTCCCCTGACAAAGCAAATAATGTATTTGTTTAGTACAGAAATAATATCACAATGTATTTTTGAAGTAAGTGTACTTTTTGTTTTGCTCAATGTTTTTTCTCAAGCTAGTATTGCTATGCAGCATAATTTCATACCCAATAAACTTAATGGTGTGAATATATCTTTTGGTGGCAGATAAGGAAAACTGAAAGCCCTTGCATAGCTCAGATTTTCTTGTAACCTCTCTAATCTCAGTCTGTTAAAACAGTCCTGGAATGTTTGATTCTGAACTTCCACTGTCAGTTTTCATGTCCTTCCCAAAACTAAGGGTATATGCTGCAATAGGCTGTTCAGCATCCTGTTTGTTTTG
This sequence comes from Myiozetetes cayanensis, assembly GCF_022539395.1. Lineage (NCBI taxonomy): Eukaryota > Metazoa > Chordata > Aves > Passeriformes > Tyrannidae > Myiozetetes > Myiozetetes cayanensis. Next base: position 38,644,415 of record NW_026087964.1, on the reverse strand, counting down.
AAAGGAACTATGCTTATTTCCCAGTCTTTCTGATGGGAGGTGTGTGTGTGCATTTTCCCATAGCCATTCATATCTTTGTTGCCAAGAGCTTTGAGAAGGGCAAGAGTATTGAATTTTTAATTTCTTTTGCAATAGTTCTTCCCTGTCATAGGGCTAGTACTTTCTGCATTTGTAGATTCTGTAGTGCTGTATCTTTTGCCAACACATACAAAGACCTTGGTATGATCAGGAAGCCTTCACCTATAGCACAGAAATAGCCGATTTGAAGTCTTATCCTAAACACTTGTCTGCTTTCTCATTACATCATAAGATTGCAGCTCAGTTAGCTGTACGTTTGGAACTTGGAAAGAGTGTTTAACTGTAGCGCCGATAAACTCTGTGCAATTTCCTACTTGATTAATTATCTGCTTTGTAGAGTTTGCTTATGATTTCTGCCCTGCTGTGGTCGCAGAAGTGTTTGCACTGGGTTTGGGCTGGGTATGTTCCTGTGAGCATGTTTTTGACAACCTTTGTGGGCAGAGTCTCCTTCCTGCACTTAAAAGTTGGGAGGCTTTCCTTGCCTAGGGAAGATACTGAAGTGAGCAGTGCTGGGTCGAAAGCTCGGGAATCTTCTACTCAGCCCAGGCTTTTTTAGTCCCCTTGCCTCTTAACGTGCTGTTCAGATGTAAGAACATGTGTCTGTGATGCCAGAAGGCCAGCATCCTCCCACCCATCCTCACCCACCCCTGTGGTGAGTTGGGCCCAGTGGTGCTGTTGGGGAGCCTACGGTGGAGGAGGATTATTGTAAAGTGATACTGATTGGCATAGATAGGCTTGCTCTTCTGCCAAAACTAGTAAAAACCAAAATCATCTATTGAGACCAAAAAAACTGATACCTTTTTCTTGGGTGTAAAAGTGTAGGTCAGCAAAGATAAAGGACACACAAGCATTTTCCCCAAATTGTGTTTTTCTTTAGTAGGACGATAGAGTATTCTGTGGGTTATCAGGTTATTCATGAAGAACCATTAGTACTGGAAAAAAAAGATGATTCATTTATTTTATGCTCATTACAATACAGCTCAGCTAAGATTTTTTTAAAGAAGTTACTGTTTCTTGAACTCTATTGTTTTTAAAAAATCTATATGCTTAAAAGTTTTAAAAGGTCTATGCTTGTGCAAATTACTGGTAGCTACTGGTAGCTACTAATTAATTCCGTTGAATAACTGATCTGATTTTAATAAGTTTTTTCTCTTAATCGGAATGTTGCTACCTAATCTGTTAACATGTTTCAAGAATAACTATATATACGCTGAACAGTCATTGTAAGGACTTTGACTTCCTCATTGAGGGTTTTTTGTATCCTCATGAGAAAATGTATTTTGGCTTGTGTTTTGGGAACTTTCCCACAGTAGGAGATCTAATTTTTGTGAGGTATTGTTTGGGGATTCAAAAGGAGCTCTGGCAGAAAGATAGCTCCACAAAGATGCTTTGTGGAGGGCAGCTGAGCCTGCACGCCTTGTTTGCTGCAGCCAGTGTTGCAGATTTAATTTGCTGGATATATTTTGCATGAAGGGGTGTATTTTTGAATAAGTCTCAAAATGGAAGTGGTTGGCTGCTTCCCTTTTCCTGAAGCTGGTAAAGTTGACCACTTTTCTTGAAAAGGGAGAGAGAAGAGCCCTATTGCAGTGCTTTTCTTACAGCTTTGTTTTCCAGTTAAAATTAGCTATTTCTTCTCTCTGGGTATCTCTGTTATGCCGATATAGCTGTAGATGTGTTTCTTTGTGTGTCTCTGTCTTGTCTGACCTGAGTAAGGGAGATTCAATATTTGATTTAGAGCAGTTCTAGAGAATTCTAGTTAACAATAATGAGCAGCATGGATATCATTACCTGAGCAAAACACTGAAGGAATAAGAAAGGGTTGAAATATTTAAACTGGTGGGAGAGCGGGGAGTGGGGGGCACAAGTTTACTTTTCAGGATTGATAAAGATCGAAGGAGTATTCTTATATTAATATTTCTGTGGAAAGCATAACCTACCTGTTTTACTCTTATTTGTGTGTATTCTGATAAACACCAACACAATGAAAATGCATTTGATATCAGTGTAAATTACCTGGGAATGGGTAGTAAGTTTCATGAAAGATGCATTTCTGGAGTATGCCTGTTGTTGACTGTCTTTACCAGGCTGTTTGTTTCTGTTTGCTTTTTGTATGTCTTAAAATAAACTTGGCTTAATAAATAAAAACTTTTATTACATGGTTGTTTTTGTGTTTTTTTTTTTTTTCCAGTTTGCATTTGCAGTTCTGTATTTTTAAGGATATTCTTATCTCCCATCCTTATTTTACTGCAGTTGTCGTTGGGGGAAAAATTAACTGAAACCTTAGAGGGGTGAGATAAAATGTTGCACAAATGTGGTTTGTAAGCAGTTGATGGGATATACAAGGCTATACCACCAATACAGGTAGAAGAAGCTTCTGCTTGAGATTTGACTTGCTGAAGGGTACCATCTTTTGTGGTACATGATACTTCTTTAGCAGCAAAGTTTGTTTAACAGCTTTGTTTCCCATGCTGATGTTCTCAGCTGCCTCATTTGTGCCGATCCAGCTGTTTCTGAGGCTACAATATACACAGGATGAGTGGTACAATCTTGTTAGCTGAACAGAAGAGATGGTGTGTGAGAGTTCTTGCTTTCTATAATCTACGTGACTCAATCTGGTTTAGATTATGGCTTCAGATGTTTGCGTTGGTGCAGCTGAAGGTGTGAAGACTTATGCTACAAGATTAAGAATAAGTGCTTATGGTTGTGTCTAGGAACCTCTGAAATAGCTTAGTCTTCCCCAGAGAGTGCTTCATTTTTAAACACTGTCTAGAAGTATAAAAAAAAAAAATTAAACTGGATAGGATATTATGACATTATTTATTCTTGATGCATTTACTAAAATGAGAATTTTTTTTAACTTATTAGGCATATGGGCAAGATGCTTCTTGAGAGAGGTCTTTGCTTTTTGTTCGTGAGGATTACATAAAAGGAAACTTTTGTAAAAAGTGAGGGCTTTTTCCCCCATTAGAATATAACAGTGGTAAGAAATCTGGGTAGTAATGCTACCCTTGCATGCACTGAATTGGGTGGATGAATTGCTAAGGTAAGGCCTGATATTTTTTTTTGGCATTGCTAATACTGAATCTTGGCTGTATTTACATTGCTTTGTTGTACAGTACTTGAAAATTGGCTGCCAGTGGGCTCTCTTCCCATGCTGGGGGAAAAAAAGAAGTGACATGGCATGCAAGTTAAGAGGCATACACATTTTTCCATTTGGTATGTGAAATCTATTGGGACATACTTAAAATATGTACTCTCTATTGTTTTTGTGTCGACTTTGAGGTAAGTGCTTAATCTTGACAGGAAACCATTCCCTCCCTTGCACAAAACAGTTTCTCAAAATACATAACCTTGCTGAAATCAGTTACACGTTGCATGTGAGTAGCCAGTGCTCATTTGAATGGTTGTGTGGACTTTTACTATTTGTCAAAAGACACATCAAAATACACAGCATATGTATGTGGTAGTAAATATTTAGATACATTTTGAGCTGAGAGAAAGAAGCTTGTCTGTGCAAAGTTACAGCTTCTTTGTGTCCCTTGTCAGTGTTGCTGTGGGTGTTTGAAGTGTTTTCCTTCATCAGTGCTGCAGGACAAGCAGGCAGGCGCTGCCAGAACGCAGCACCCCATTGCTTACTCGTACAGTTTTTGAAGGTGCCATAGGTATAGTAACAAAAAAGATGGACTTGTGTTTAAATAGTGATGTCAATATTTGTAAGTTGAGGCATTTTACTGTGATTATGTGTGATGGTACTTAGTGTTGAAATAGCTTTGAACTTTATAAGCTAGCAACTGCAAAATGATAATGTAGTTGTTCTTGTCTCAGCCTGTGATCTTTATCCTTTGTGCCTCCAATTCCCCTTCCAGTCCTGCCACAGTGGCAGGGAAGGTGAAAGGGGGCAGTGAGCAAGTGGCATGGAGTGGTTTGGAGTGCTTCAGTGGGAACACTAAATCGAAAAATACTTCTGCTAAACCGTGACAGGAGCTCTCCTGTCACTCTGGAATCACTCCTCAACTCTGGAGGAACCAGAGTCTCTGAATGGAGTCAAAAACTGGAAGAAAAAAGCAAGTGATGGGTGCTGCTGAAGCAGAATTTGAGGCAAAGGTGTTTTACGTGGTTGGGGTTTTTATCCCAGTTGCTAAATTGATAACAGGATGCTGAAAGCTGAAGTGATGTATTTGATCTCGACACACATTGTGATTTCTAATGACCAATAGCTTCTAGAATGAAGGTGGTAAGTGGCCCATCGATTGAAATGATATTATCTTAAGAAAGACAATAAATGGGTTGTAGTTCAGGGAGGATGCTCTATGTGAGTATGAAGCAAGAAATAAGATTTCGTACTGGTTAATGATGAGTGCTGTTCAGGTGGTATGTCTCTCTAAACTCTATTAGTGCAGTAGCTAAGTAGCTTGAATGTATTTGCTGCTAAGGAGGTAGTGAGCAGATGGTGAACACTCCCAGTGTTTCAGTCTGAGTTGCATTTCATGTTCTCCATTGATCTGTGGTACACATTGCTAGATAGTGCATCAAATTTGTTGTGGGTCTTCAATGAATTTGTTATACAAAGCACAAAAGGTCAGACCCCGTGTGAATAGCGCACAGTGGTCTGATTTGAAGACTGAAGTGTTTCACATGTGACATAGATATGGAAACACAAGTGGCTCCTCCGTCTACACGCTGACCAGGAACAGGCACTTGCTGGAATGAGGGTAATTGAGCTTCTGTCCTTGTCACAGCTTCTCCATTACTGCTGAAAGCTGCTAATTAGCACCACTGCCTTGTTTTAATTCGTGATGATTTAGTTGGAAAATGCCAACTCCTTGGTCGTAGGCCACTGAACAGCTATCAGATGATGACACAATTCCAGCTCAGCTGTTAAAAATGGTTTGAGGTAACAACAGTAAGGGAAGGATGATTGTTGTTACTGTGTTGTGGGTATTTGTAGAGGTGGAAGAGAGGAGTATATTCCATCTCTGCTGTATTTTAGACAGGTGTCTATTTTAGTGCTATTAGCTTGTATTTTAGCAGACTGAGGATTGACAGATAGCTGGTCTCCACTGTTCCTAAATCCTCTATAAGAAGCTTTTACGACTCTTTAATTTAAGATGACTTTTAGAGGAATATTTCTTTAGTAGTTGAAAAACCTCTGGACTACTGGATATTTCTGGAAAATATGATTGACACGATGCACAACATGATGGTGAAGAAATGCTTTGTTAGCTTTGTAAAGTAGTACTAAGGACCCAGAGCAAAGAAAATCGAGTTCTGGGGTAGGATATTTCTTTTTGATCTGTGGGAGAAGATGATATGTTTCTGTATGTCCAGGCAAATTAGAAATCCTTTTTTAATTTCTGCCATCTTGTACTCATTCTTTCTACCTGGTCTTGTGCTATGGTTTAATCTCTGTTTTATTAATTTGATGTCTTAGAGTTTTTCCTTTTCTAAACCCCCATTAGTAGTGCTTTTTGAATTTTGTACCTTAAAGTCATCACTTGAGGTACTTTTCTTCCAAGGAGAGCACTTAGGATGAGATGTGTGATTTTGGCTAACGTTTTCTGTCACATGTGTTTATGTCTGAGTGGGAAAGAAACTTCTTTTTATTTATTAATTACCTTACAGTGTACGTTATACAAGTTATTTTTCACTTTTAAAACAAAACATACAAATACTCCAAGTATGTCATCATCAGCATTGGCATATATCTAACTTCTACCTTTATTAGGTTGATAAACTAGCATTGCTGTTTAAGGTCTAATGTTCTTATGTGAATGAATATGCTGTGTGAATTCACAAGTGAAGAGAAAATAATGGCACTTTCTTACAGTCTGTCTTGGCTTGATATTAAATGAACATTTAGTCATGACGAAAGTAACACAGTTTATAGTGACACAACCTCTATAAATCCAGTTGGGTTTGCTGTTGACATTGGCCTACGTTCCAGCATGTGAGTTACCTTACATTTCTTTTGAACAAAGGAGGTTTGTTCAGAACAGGTGCTCTAATGGTTACCCTGGCCTTTATAAATAGCTTTTAGGTGAAGTATTACTTCTGCTAACCATGAGTAACTTCACAAGGTATCTTGGTTTATTGTGTGAGGTTTCTATTTTATAAAAAAAAAACCCAAACCCACAGCTACAGCTTTGTGCTGTGTTGCTGCCTCATATGTTGCTGTTTATTTTTAGAGCACGCTTATCACAGTTTGTCAGCCAAATATTGGCCTGTCACCTCTGCAGTTAGATAGCTACTGAAATGCCATTCTCAGGATGACTTTACCTACCCTGGTTGTTCCAGGGTAATCTTAGTTTCAGTAGGAACTAATATATCTAGAACTTGCCAACTTTGTGAAACAAATAAACAGTAGAAGACACTTTATTAAGTTTTGCAACTACACCATAATGTGTTAAATTCACTGTGATAAAATGGTTTTGAGAGTGTGTGATGAGTTGCCTGAGTCTGTTGAAAGGTTTGAGTGTTATTTATGAACACTAGAGGAGAATATTTCTACATAGTTTGTAAAATGAGCCAGGAGATAACGAACAAATAGCAGGGCCAGTATCTAGGCTGCTAAGGCATGGCTACTTGCACACTGTGCATTGCCTTAGGAAAACTGTCACAATTGCTTTTAAGGAAAAGGAAAGTTCTGCGTTATACAAGTGACATTTGATATCTTACTTGATTTCTTTTCCTGTTTTGTCTATTTATAGATGTCTTCAGTTTGGGATTTATCTGAAAGCTAAGGTCAGGAAGTGCCTTCCTCCAAAAAATGCTACTTGTTGTGGTTTTCTGGCATGTCCTCTCTCCTCTCCTTCCCAAAAGGAACTGTACAGAAAGTATTTTTCCACAATGAAACACAGATCCTTAGCTCTGCTGTATCATGCTGTGACTGTGGCATGTGCTGCTTCACCTCCAAAAATGAAACTATTTAAGATCATTTCTTGGTGTCCACATCAGTTATATGACTGATTAAAATGCAAAAGACAGTAATCACTTAATCTTCAATTATTTCTTCTTTTAATAAAGTATATGCATGGCTTGGAATGTGGAGGCAGAGGCACTTAGGCTGTATCCTATTTGGTAGGACTTACTTCCATGCAGATTTTTGGATGACCTCAATGACTTATTTTTACATAGGATTACATACATACTTAAGGGAGATGCCTATTTGTTTCATGCTTCTACCAACCATGTAAGCTCATGGAGGATCTTAAATGTGAAAGGTCTCTCCCACCTTGGGGGTGGTGAGAATAACAAGCAAATGGTCATTAAATGCATGGTAATTTTTGCTAGTTCTGCTGTATGGAAGAAGTTGTCCCCAGTTTACAAACAAAAGGCTTAACCACTTAAATTGGTCCTCAAAGAATACAGCAATGCTGAGGGCAGCAAAGATGTGGGAATACAATGAAGGCTTTTGACTAAATAGCTGGTTTTGCCTTAGTCAGGGTTCAGTGTAAGGTCTTAAATTTAGGATTGATTTGTCACAAACAGCCCTATTTAGTCATTAAAGTTTGTGCTATTGTTTATGCAGCAGTGCAACTGAACTTGTATGCTTGTGGTATGACCACTTAACAAGCATGTACTGTAGAGTACATTTGAGGAATAACTATTGCTGTAAGGAATTCAAAATGAAGTTTTATTTGAAGATACGATTAAAATCTTTAACTTAACAAGGGTCATCCACCCATCACTCCTTGTGATGTTCCAGTTTTTAAAATTTATTTAAACCTGTTATTGAAACTTCTGATGACAAGTAACTCCTTTTCAGAATATGGGTTTGACAGTATGTTATATAGTCTATAATGACTATTTTGTCATTTGACTTTGTTTTATGTTGTTTCATACTTCCGTATTCAGTAAACTAAATTGTAATTAGAATTAGGACTGTCATCAGTAGTTGAACATTTTGTTTAACTTCATATTTGTATATCTGGCTGTTGTATAACTTTTTATAATGAATCTGATTTGTGTTTAGTACTTTGCAGTTAGTTTTAAGAGAGTTTGCAATGTGTTGCCTTGAAAAGGTTTCAGGAAAACAAATTGTGAGTGTAGTCATCACTGTTTAACAATCTCATCTGCACTATGCAGTGTGAAAGAGGCTTATGAAACCACCTCTGTATGTCTGAAAGTTTTCTTAGCTGTTGAAATTCAAAGTACTGACCAAAATGTTCTAAATTGTTTCTCAAGAAATGCCACAATAATTTTTTGAATACAGTCACAAACAAAATATTTTTCTACATTGGTGCCCTGATAATTTGGATATCAGTTTTTAATTCTGTATTTAACTAGGAGACGGGATAAAACCCCAAGTGTCATATGAGACCCAGTGCTCAGAGGTTTTGTGGACTGGTGGTCCTGTTCCTTTTTTATTGGCCAAAATATTCCGTAGGCTCTGCAGAGGGAGAGTAACTTTGTGTTTTCACAACTTTTCTTTTGTTTTCAAGTAGTCACCATAATAATTAGATTGCTTTCATGTTTTCCTTGTTTGCCTAATGCTAACCCTGTAAAATAACAGGGACCTATCGTTATGACAAAAAACCCCTTTAACATCTACCAGCTTCTGTCTTGTCTTCCAGTTGTGAACTGCTGAGGGGTGGTAGGCATCTTTTGAGGTGCTTTGCTCTCTGTTGAAAGTTCGCCTCAAAACCACTGGAATTTAGTTGCATGTCGAAATGAATAATTTTGTATTCAGTGTAATGAGTGGATTTGGTAGCTGTAAAGTAAGGCAAGAGGCCACGTGTGGCGTGCTGAAAGTGATCGTTTTTGCATCTGCTACTTGGTTTCTTAGTTTAGTATCTGCTCTCTCAAACATCAGAATGGACATTTGTCTTTCAAGGTGGATGTGTGGGTTTGTATTTATTTTAAGAAGAAAATGACAAAATAGTGTCTGTAAGTAGTGAAAAAGGACAAAGTAGTGTCTGTAAAAGAAAGGCCTAGTTGTTCTGTAGATGATCTATGACTGCCTGCAGTGACAGACCATCAAACGTGGTGGTCTGCAGGCAGCACAACGGTGCTCAGCAGCATCTGCTTGATGTTGAGTCATTTCAGCAAATTCCAGCTCTAAGGATAGCGTGGCCCTGCAATACCTGCATTGCAGCTGCTCTGGAAAGATAACCTGCTCAGAGTATACTTAAAAAACTTGGAGATGCTGCAATCATGAGTCATTTAGAAAATCTTGGTTAGGAGCCTGCTGCTTAGGGATAAATCCCCCTAACTTTTCAAGTAGATTCCAATTTAATTACCTTAAAAATTCTTTACTTTGATAATATTAGAAGGAAGTTATTTTTGGGGAATTAATTCGCCATTTTAGTTAATTTTCTCAGGAGAAGATATCTTCTGTGAAGATCTTGGTAAAGGTGGTGGTTTTTTTTTTTGTAATTAAACTAAACTCAAACTAACAAACCAACAAAAAAGGGGAAAAAAAAGAAAACCCACAAATGGGATCTGTGTGTGTAAATAGGTTATGTGTGAGACAAGCTGGTAACCAGAAGATTGTCTTCAAATCTGAGACAGATAAAGAACATAGTGAGAACCTCCCAGGTAGGTGTAAGATAAAAAGCCAGATAGAAAAAAAAATGTTGCACTAGTTAATGCAGCATCCCCCACATAGCAGGTCATCTTTTGTGAGTTTCAGCTTGCATATTATACTACCATCACCTGATTCTGTTTCTTGAATGAGTGGAAGGCTTTTTCCCTTTCTCTGAGAATCTCCCAGTTACTATCAACTGTAAATTTTTACATTTGCCCCCCCCCTCTCCCCCTTGTCTCTCTGCTCTTCTCATTCTCCTCACAGTTGCAGGATTTCTGCGTGTGGAACTTTGTTTCTAATTGGTTTGTGCTGCTAGGATTCAGCTTTCTAAAATTCCAAAATTTTTCACTTTGGTGTTGAACAATGCAAGAAAAATGCTTTAAGGGGTAAAAGGAATTCAGTGTGTCATAATCACTAAACCGTACTTGCTGCTTGTGGACAGATTCCTTCTCCTGCCTAAAAAAACCCACCTCTTTTATAAATCCCATACAGTGACAAAATCTGAAGGATGAGTTAGCAATTGCACTGACATCTCGTAGTATGCTGAAACTGAAAAATAACCCCTAGGATTATTTTTTATTTGGCTTGTTACTTATGACATTCCTATTTAATCAATAGGCTGAGGTTTACATTTGCTTTTTATTAAAAAATAAAGTTCCTGGTAACAACAACATGATACTGAAATGACACACTTTAGAAATGTTTTCTGACTGTGTTTGTGCTCAAAAATATTCTATTCAAACATCTGTTTACACTTGGATAAAATCAAGAAAATGACCTTTCTCTCCCGTGGGGTGTGTGTGGTTTGTTTGGTTTTGTTTTATTTTGTGTTATGAATAAATGCATTAAGGCAGCTGAAACTAACATGGCTACACTGAAATGGTATCGCTGGATAGCGTGGAATGCTTGAAACAGCAGGAATATGCTCTGTATGTTCAGTTGTGGAGGGTCTTCTGTTATTTTGTTCTCAAGATGCTGTCTTCAGTTAATGTGAGTTATAGTTACTGTTAACATGGATCTAACATTTCATAGTCGTTCTCGGTTTCAACAAATAAAGTATGGCTTTAAGAAAGGAAACAAAACTTCTCCACTCTGTGTAGGATGAATGACTGTAAGAATGAGGATGTACTTTCCAAATCAGTATTTCCTGTTTGGGGTTGTGGATAGCAGATTGTCAGTCTTTCCCCATGTTTGTTAAAGAGGTAATTTGGAAAATCAGCTGGCAAGTAAATTATTCAAATGCTATACCAGCTTTAAAAATATAGATGGCATCCGGAATTAAGTCTTTTAATATCTTTTAGTGGAACCCTGAAGGTATTTAGTTGGATTTATAAGTAGTTTTAAGAAATAAAGCTTTATCTCTTGTATTTTCTGCGAGCTGCAGCTTGTTTGGCATTTGACAAAGTAGCAGTGGGAAAAATTGTGGATCTGGATACTAAGAAATGCTTTTATAGTCAGTGTAAATCTAGAGTGTGAGTTAAAGATAAATTTTTACGTGTGCAAGCAAATATTCTAATGCCAGACAGCTTTTCTGTCTGCTGTCATTAAAACTGGGACAGCAAGCAGAGGACTCGAGTGCTTTTTTCCAGATAATTTGACTTTTTATAGAAAAACGCTGGTGTGGATTTTTGTGTTCAGCTCCTTTGAACACGTCTAGAAGTTATAATACTTCCAGTGATAGCAGTGTTGAGGAAAAAAACCACCGTTTTTGGTGTTTCTGCGTTATGACTTCTGTAATTGCTGTCCTGTGGACAGCTGAAAGGTATTACCTGTTTCAGAAGGCAGATCCTAAGGCTTTTCAGGTGATGGAACTGCTAGTAGGCTGCTGTTTGTGGGAACCTTAGAACCATTTATATTAGCTGAATCATTAAAAAAATAATTTTAATAATTTTAAAGTTAGTAGCTTTATCTAACCCTGTCTGTCTGCCACCCGTGTGCACTTGCTCTTAACACTCTGGAGAAAATTACTTTTGCATATCTTTTAGCTCCTTAAGGGTGACAGAAGATGTTTCTGATGCCCTGCAGTTTGACTCGGTAGGTGAATGTGTAAGAATCTCACAGTCTGGAGGAGCTAATTCAGTTACAATGTATGTTTGCATGGGTTCTTAGATCTCCATGGTTAGCCTATAAAAACATACAAAATTGTGAGGATGAGATAAAAACTTTCACCAGTCAACCTTTATAGTAAAGCAAATGATTACTAGTGAAACTGTCTTTGCAATCTGGAAGACTTAAGCAGACTTTCATTAGTGAGCCTACTACAGTTTCAGGTAACTTTGACCCTTTTTGTCAGCTAGAGGAGGGGAGAGAGTATTTTGTCATAGTTTTGCTGGTTGTACACCACTGTGCTGCTGTCTATGGAAGGCTTTTATTGAAAGAACCATCTGTAATTTTCTCCCTCCTTCAGAATGAAGAGAGCATCCTGTAACCTGTAACTCTGTAGAATGTATTTTGTATACAATTATTGTTTTTTCATGTTAATGTGACCTTTTTTTCCTCCATTATCCAAACTCCAGAAAGATAATCTGGTATCGATATTTTGTCCTGTTTCTCCTAAGTGTAGCTTATTTGGGGGGGAAAAGTGTTTGTATGCAAAATTAATATAATGTCCAACTTGGAAGTGTATGTTGGATTCTATAATGTGAACAAGTGCCAATATTTAACAATAATATGGGCAGTAATTACTCTCTTGGACAACTTGGAAATATTAGCTGCAGGCATTTTAAAATGTTAATGACCTTCAGCCCACTAGCCCAGACAGTTTCTGAAGGCTGAGGAAGTTGTTAAATAATGAAGTGCAGTGATGTTCGCCAGAAGCAGCCTAGCAGCCAGCAGAGTAGGTACCACTTTATGTGACATTTTAACGTGTAGTAGATGAATATTAACCACTTTACCAGAACAATGTCTTTTTAAGAGGTTAGTGGTTTTTAAAGGCTAAGCCCCAGGTGAGTAGTACAGGAAAAGGAATGAAATAGAAGAGGGTAGGAGGTCAGAGTATGCGGTGCATGTTTCCAGGTAGCTTCTTTTTCTCCTTCTGTTAACTGTCCCCTCCAGCACTTGGCACTTGATCTGTGGTTCTTTAGAAAGTCATATTGTTTCATTTACCGTAGTGGCAGAAGAAACTAACTTTCAGAGGAAGGTTATATAAGGAGAAGTAGTGGACTTGAGTTTATAGTGACTCAGCCCATATTTTTGCTTAAATACGACTGAGATAAGTTTAAAGGTAAACTCGTTCATTTTAATTTACAGAAGCAAGTATGTGAATATCTTTTATGGCAAAAAAATATGTGAAAGGCTTCTTCAGTGTGACCAGGCTTTTAGCTTTTTTCTATTTTGTTGTTTGTTTTCCTTTTTTTTCCCCCACTATTCAGATTGAGGTAGAAATGTGCTTTAACTCTAATTGGATTTGAGCATCTCCTTGATTTAAATGAACTGTATTGACAAGGCTGTTCATGCACTGATTTAATAGGCTCTAATGTCATATATAAATTGCACACTGTAGGTTGTGGGAGTTTCTCATATTTGGGCTGGGATCTCAGAAGGAAGAGGAGTGTCAGTGATGCTCTCCTGTACAGTGGTACCAGTCTAACTTATGCTCTGATCAGTTTTTACACTAGCAGAAATGCTTTTGATCATGTCATATCACCAAATACTCATTTTGTTCTGAGAAGTGACATAAACTGTAATGGCAAAGCATCTTTTGTAGATGTCTCTGCACATGTTAGCTAGCTTTGACTGCTTTGCAGGCTGTTATTTTGTAGACCTGTCTGGAGACAGAGAGGGTGTAGGTGTGATAATAACAGCTTTCATGTTAATAAAATTTAGTAAATTTTTTGTAGTCTCCTTGCTCTGTTTCTGTACAAGTATTACTTCACCAATGAATTAAATGACTATTTATATATTAATTGCTGTATGAAACTACTAGGCAGGCTGACTTAAAAGTAAAGGTTGGACTAATGACTGTTTCAGGAATATGAACAAGAATGTGGGTTGACTGGGTCTCTTGTAGTACTATTTCTTATTTTACTAACCTGGCATGTCTTTCAAAAAGAAGTGCTCCTGTTGTAAGGGGAGAAGGGGGAACCCATAGATCTCTGATTATATTGTTTGAGAAGGATAAAATTTTCCTATGGAATAAAATATTCCATGGAATACCAGATACACTTTTAGTAACTTAATAAGGTACGCAATCTTTCTGTACTTTTATGCTTGGCTACCAAACAGTTCTTGTGGAGAGAAAATTGGGGGCTAGTTAACCTTTTTGTCCCTGTTCCATTGACAATATAGTGTCTGTAAATACTGGTTTAAAGTATTTAAAAACTTTTAATTTTTTTGTTGCTTAAAACCTGATTGTACCAATTTGAAATTGAAAGCAACACTGCTAATGTCAAATTAAACAAGCAAGAGCTTCCAATTTCAGTGAAGTGACCTTACATGGATTACCTGCATTCCTTTTTTCTCAACTTAAAACTGGGCAAATCAAAAGAAAACTGAAGGAAATGATTGGTGCTGGTATTGGTGGATGCACTGCTAGCACGGCTTCAAAACAGAGGCAACAGTCAAAATTAGTACATGAAATAAGACTTTTAAGTTCAAAGTAGGAAGAAATTAAATAACACTTCAAGATCTCCATTATCTCCAATTTGTTCTTTGACAGTAAAGCTTATAGCTCTCTTATTTCTGTACAGAAACATTCTAAAACCTGATGAAGACTCAACCTTTTGTTGCTATTGGAAATGAAATATATTTACTCCTTGGTATTTAAGACAGCCAAGCATTTATTTGATTTTAAATGATCTTGAAGAGTTAGTAGTAGCATCTGTCTTTGTATTTGGGATGCTCTTGTTCTCTCAAAGGCTATATTGTATGCAAGAGACTGAAATAAAAATCGTGGAACAATGTTCTTAAATACATAAATACCTTAAATAAACTTTTCTTTCTTAATTATTGGTTTGACACTGTACTGGAGAGAGAGGTTTTATTTTGGTAATCTGAAAACAGATCTGTTTCCATCATAGTTAAACTGTAATTTTAGAGACAATACTGCCTGTGTAAACTATGGAGGCAAAAAATAGACTTCCAGTAGTTGTGACACTTGCTTGTTTTTCACAGCTGTGTTGTCGCTCATAGGAAGGTTTGCAATTTGTTTAATTAAAGCTTGCTCTGTAAACAGTGGAAAAATTATAACTTTTTTTAACCTGATGGTGCTTTTTATGTGCTTTGAAAACTGACATGCCAAATTTTACAGGAAAAATGTTTGCCTGTTTTCTACACCCGCAGTTAAGAAGCATCTTCCTCAAGCAGTCATAATCAAGATTTACCAGATTTAAAAGTGAATCATTTTAGCACTTTTGACAGCATGCGTTTAACAGCACGTGTTGTGCGTAGCAAAGAGAGCAGCAAGTAGATGGAGTGGCCCATCAGCAGCTGCCAAAACTGTACATTGGATTTAAGCCATAGCTATTAATCATTTCTTCTATGAAAAGGAAAAAAATGCATCAAAAGCCTTCAGGGCATTGGGAGGGGAAATTCCTCTCCTCTGCTAAGCAGAGAAATATACTTTATTTAGTCATACAGCAGCTGCTTAAGCAGTCTGAGCTAGTGGAGTTGACTTTGAGTTGTGTTTCACTTCTGTGAATTTCATTTTTTGCAAATGTGCTAATAAAATGTTTTTCTGAAAATGCAGTTGAGACCATCAGGATTAATTTATTGTCTTTTAAACAAAGCTGCAAAGATGTCATCTATAAAATTTTCTTTCTGTGGTTGCACAGAACAGAAAGGGAGGACATGAACTCATGAACCAAAATTGCTTCTACTGCTTCCTTTTTTTTTTTTTTTCTTTTGTAGGTCCCAAAAAATCATAGGATTTGAAATGGACTTTTAAAGGTCATCTAGTCCAGCCCCACTGCAGTGAGCAGTGACATCTTGAATTAGATCAGGTTGCTCAGAGCCCTGTCCAACCTGACCTGGAATGTTTCCAGGGATGGGGCATCCACTACCTCTCTGGGCAACCTGTGCAGTGATTCACCTACCTCATCATAAAAAAAAGTTCTTTTTGTAGTATTTCTAAGTTATAAATTTTGCAACACTTGAAATTACTAGGACAATATCCTTTACTTGTGTGCTGTTGCTAACAAAGCAAAAGTTGTGCTGGACAGAAAGTAGAACTCTGGAAATGGGCACGTTGGTGGAATCTGAAGAAAATGTTTTTGTTCACATTTATGTCAGCTACCCATACCGCCTGACTTGCTCAGATTTAAAGAGATGTATCTTGCAAAACCCCCGCAGTGAGTCACAAACATTTTTATCTTAGGAAAATTTGAATTTCCATTTCAGGAAGTGGAATATAAATAACCTTCTGTAAGAATACCAGAAATTTTTTAGGTAATATAGAATTTTAATAGTAGATATTAGATGGCTGATATTTTCAAGGCCAAGATCAGTCTAGTCCAAGTCAATGGTATTTATGCAGTTTTCAAAATAATTAAAAAAAAAAGTTAAATGTTTTTCTAGATCACTGATGCTGAAAGAATTGCAAAGCCCGAAGATGGGTATAGCTATAGACAGTCTTTGCTTTGATTTTCTTCTTTAAAATTTTGAATTAGGGATTTTGAAAAGGGAGAGAGTTATTAAAAAAATTAATAAATGCCTTAATATGTACCAGTATTTCTCATTTATACTTGCATCAGTACAAGCTGGACTTTCAGTCTGCATAGACTGAAAATCAAAGCTCCTTTTGGGTCCAGTAAGGAATGGCTGCCTCTCGGTAGTCAAAAATGTTACATCTGTTGCATCATGATTTAAAAGAAATCTCTGCATCTTCTGATACAGATCACAACTCCAGAAAAATTCCTGCACTGCTGTAGTGTGTAGCTGTTAAGTCACTTGATGAACTTAGATATTTACTTGAGTGCTACAAGGCATGGTATTTCACACAAGACAGACAGATTAAAATTTTTCAAATAAATTTTGCAGATAGAATACTGACTTGGCAGCAGCAAAATGAGAAGAAAGATGCCATTTCTTCAGTGAGATGTAGTTTTGCTGGGCATTCACAGATGAAAACATGCACATGTGTTCAGGCTGAGGGAGGGGAGTGTGGACCAGGTAAGAAGTTGGAAAATGGAGTCTTGGAGCTAGTGGTAAAGACAAACCTGCTCCTGAAAGATGAGGCATCTATTGGTAAATGATGCTACAGCTTGTTTTTGAAATGGGTAAGAGTGGTACAAGCCCATCTTATTTGGCAATGCTGGCTTTCAAGGCCTTCTCAGCCTTCCTCTACAGATTCCTTGTTTTGCTCTAACAGTGACTGGAGAGGAATCTTAACGAAGAAGAATCCTAAATTAGTACTAAAGTGTGCAAGGAGGAATATTGCTGGTATCTCTTTTGGTCTGAACCCTCCTCATGTTTTTTGTGTTCTGAACTGTTCAGCAATTATGCTGTCAGGGATGGTAACTGATTGACAGCTATGCTTTGCATCTTGGACAAGTGAATGACAGAAAAAAAGGGTCTTTGTGGCTTCAGGAGAGGCCTGATTTGTGTTGGGTGGAATATATGCAATTTTATGCTGTTACTTAAAATGCAGCATTTAATTGAAAGAAGTAATGTCAGCTCACTTGTGTAGCAAATAGGAAGGAAATAAACACTGTAAAATAAGTATGCAAATATATTCTTGTGTTCTAGGCTTATAAACTTCCCATAATATATTTATGCTATTACCTCATAATAGCAATCTCATTGAGATAGATTTTTTTTTTTGTGATACTTCCATTGTCTCAACTCTTGAAGGAGCTAGAGTGTAATATTGTGGGAGAAAAATTTGTAGAAGTTTTAATATTATACTATAATTGAATATCAAGTTAACTCATGTCTCCATGGAAGACAAAGTTCTTTTTGCCTGCCAGAGTGAAAGACCTGGCACTGTCCTTGTTGACCTGATGATAAAGGTCTTTTCTTACGGCACCTTCCCTATATTTGAGAATTTTAGGAGGTCTAGCTGAAATTTCTGTAGTATTGAAATGTTTTGTTGTATGTGTTTCATACTTCTATCATTCTCCCAGGTGCAAGAATTTCTAAGGGGAAACATCTGAGTAAACAGAGCTCTTGAAATGCCAGTGTCTCTTTGCATTGGAAAAGTCTGTGCTACATCCTACAAGTGCATTTTTCATGGGCACAACCTTGATACTCCATATACATATGTTCAGAAACATTTTAAATACATTGAAGTGCACAGACTCCCTTGCAATTTCTATGTATATAAACTTCAGGTTGACTAAAAACCTTTACTGGGTGATTAATTTGAAAGAATACAGAAGGATTTCTTCTAAGTACTTGTAAAAATGATTCTTAAACTCTATGCTATGATTAGGCCGCTGTATTAAACACAGTGTTGTTAAGTAAAAGGATGTATATATGGTTTTTGTGGGGTAATTAAATGAAGCATAAAAATATAGCCCTAACTCCAGTCCTCCAGTCCTGACCTTGTGAATTCATTTAGCTTGCAGTCCTGTTATTTTAATTAAGATGTTGTAATGCTTGAACTTGGTGATATGAACTATATACTTTGCTCAAATGCTTTCCACCAGTAAAATAGTGGTTCCTGAGTATATAAATTTTATATGTATTTGTTGGCATCTGCCATCTATCACCTTAACATCTGAGCTCCTTTTTCCCCAAAAACTGTCTTTTAAGGAGGGTGTTTTCCCTTTGCTTTTGTAGTCCATTGTGGATATTGTGGGCAATGACTTATAGGGATTTATAATAAGATGCATAAAGTCTTTTTGTGCTGCTCCGAACAAAAATGCATCCTGTTGATCATATAAAAAATATCCAGTGGAGATGTTTGTAAATGGGAACTCTTCAGTTTTATAATAATAAAGACCTGTCTTTCAAGAAGGATGAATTCTTTTATTCTGTTCTTTCAGTTTAATTCCTTAAGCCTCAGAATGCTGTATAATCCAAATGCCAAATGAAGAATAATATAATGGAAGGCATTTTCCAAAATTGCTTTCTGTGGGAAAACAAATAATAATGATGCATGAGGAAGACTGGGGTGGTATGAATGTTGGTGAAAGATGTAATCCTGAAGCACTGGAAAACTGACTGTGTAGCATCAGGATGGGCACAAGTTTGTTATGAGGTATTAGGGTTGCCTTGGAATCTCAGTGTTGCAAAACTGTCAATGTGTGTTGTAGTGTAGTAAGGAGGGTGAAACACACTTGTAACAACAACATTTCGGTATATCAGACTGTATCTGTTACAGTGTGCGTGTTTCTGGCATGCCTGTTGGAACAGCATGGATGGAGAAAAATTAATTTATAAGGAGTAAACTGAAAATGACTGCTGATTGCTGTCTCACTGGAATGAGTTGCTGTCAAATACAGTTCGGCTGGTCTGTAACCCTTCCTGAAGGCAACCTTCAAGGGTTTGTGTGTGCTCTCTCTCGTCTAGCTTATCTTAAAACTGTTTCGCTTTTCACCTTCTCATCCTTTACCTGCTTGACTCTCTAACTTTTAATGTTATGGAAACTTAGCTGATGGTCCTGGTAAGCTGTTCCTAAATTTCCTCGTTTTGAGTTTGAAATTAAAAGAGGTAGATGGGGCAAGGATTGTCTTCTGGATGCTTAGTTGTTACACTTGTGAAATTTAATGGGGGGAATGAAAGAAGAGAAAGATGGTTGTAATGACTTGTGAGTTTCCTGGCCTGGAATTCAGAAAACCCTAGAGAGGGGAGTGGTGGAAAAAGGTGTTTATAGAATTAATGAAAATGGGGAAGGAAGGCAAATGGAATCAGAATATCCAGAAGCCATGTTTCTAATGAGGTACTGTGCAGAGAATGTTTCCCGCAGGAGGACATTATAAACCACTGTGACTCACTAGTGGCTTGGTTGCACAAGGTGGCCGAGGCTGTGCTTGTACATGTGCTTGTGGAGGATGTGCCAGTTGATGCAGTGGGTAGTCTTTTTGGCTCCTAATTTCTCTGATTCAGTTTTACAGCACAGCTGCTGTGTGGGACCAACTCCTGTGTGCAATTGTTGCTATATTTATGAAGTGCAAATGCATGGGATTCATCTTTGATTGTGGCAAGGAAGGTTAGAGATAACAAATGGTATTTGTTTGGTAATAAGAGAGGTGTTGCTTCCCAAATCAGCTTTTCTTTTAAGCAATTGTAATCTTTTGTTTGTTACAGCAAATTACAACTTTTACCTAACAGAAAAAGATGATGTACAGAAACTATCCTAACATTGAATAAATATGTTCAAGTATGATCTCATTCCTAAACGGGTTTTGTCCTTGCCTAGAGCAGCAGCTGGTGGAGCTGGAGGGTGTGATACCACTGAACACTAACCTCCCAAAAAGTGCAGCAGGGCAGGTTTCTCCCTGCCTTCACCTCTTGAAGTGTTTTGCCTGTAGTAGGAGTTACTGTTAAATGAACTGAACAAAAAACATTTGGGATTTTTCAGATCATAGTGAAAGTTGGGGAAAAAATAGGGTAATATATTTATTTTAGAAGTGCTAATTCTGGATAATAGGACTCATCTCTCAGTAGCTATGCAAAGAATAAGAAATATGCTCTCAATGTCAATATTTTTAAAGCTGGGTTCACTGTGCATGCGATTTAAGGCTGAAAAATGAATTTAATACAGGAAATCCTGTTTGGGTGACACTGGGAGGATAGCAAAGAATGTATTTCAGTTTGTTTGGCAGAACCAACAGCTGTTCTTGAGCCTCACTGTCAGATATGGATAACTCTGACTTTCAGGGTTTGTTTTGTTTTGTTTTTCTTGTAAGTGTTGTGACTGCTGTTTCCCCGTTATGTTTCTTGAATTGACTTTCTTCTTTTTGAGTACCATTTTTTAATTGGTACTCCATGGCACAATTATGGAATTGCCCCTTTACATTCCAGGTTTGAAGACTCTTAGAATAATGTCATTGGAGAATTTTGTGTTAACATTTTTGTTTCTGTACTCATACTGTGTATGATTGTTTGGTGTATTAATTGGGCATATGAAGAAAGCATATGGAGAAGCTGAAGTTCTGTTGAAATGATGCTGGAGTATACTGCATGCCTGATATATAGATCTAACAATGACCACTCAGAAGGCATTCAGGGGAGCCACCTGAATTATTTGAACCCTGCTAGAGACTTGTATTTTGCTGTTTTTTTCCCTAGCACTTACTTTCAGGAGGGAGATCCCTAATTATCATAAAAACATGTGCAAAGTGTTCTTTGTAGCACTGAATATGGGAACACTTTGCACATGTTTTTATGATAATTAGGGATATATATATTTAAAACTGATGAATGGCACACTGCAAATGCTAGCTATTACTCTTTCTGGAATGTGTTGAGGTATTTGGCATGATTTAGTTGCAGTCCAGCTTTTTGACATTGAAACGTTTAATGAAGATGGGAAACTGTGCTTGGTGTATGTTATCTTGATGGTCTCTGGTTAAAAAAACCCATCTCATGAACTAGGAAAGTCTCTATACTTGCCTGGATCAGCTGGTGTCTGGATTTAGTGACTGACTCTGAGTTATATTCCTTCTGCATTTCTCACTTTGGGTCAATAGACTCAGTGCTTATAACAGGTCAGGGCCTTTATTAGCAGCTTAGTATTTTAAATGTAACTTTACCTATGCTAGGTTTTCTAAGTTTTAAATTGTGTGTGTAGTCTCACTTGTAGACACAGAACTTTGAATTTACAGCTTCCTGTTCTCCCTTCTTTCAAAGGAACCTGTTTGTAATTCAACTAAGCAATTATCTTGCCAATGTTTTTGAGGTGTATAACTGCTGTGAAGCATGAGAACTAAAGAGCTGAGGAAATTAAGTTGCTATTCTCCTAATTGTATTTGGTTTTGCCTTTAACTCGTTTCTTACGAATGAGGGAACTAAATTGAAAGCTTAATTGACAGCAAATATATTCAATGGGGAAAAAAAAATAAAGGATCCATTGGGGAAGTAATATTTTCATCTTTAAAGAAAATATTGAGAATTCTCCTGTCTTGTTGGTTGCTGTAGGTGTAAGGAATGCTGAAGGGTGCCAAAGTTACTTGTAAGGCAACCCTGCTTTGCCTGTGATCTCAGGTGGTTATCAAAAAGGATACAGCTGAGTATATAAGTTGGTTTTGCTTCAGTTGTGTTTATTCAGATATTTCTAAGTAGTGTTTTAACCCAAGTTTAAGAAGAAATTGATCACTCTGTACCTCTGTTCAGAAAGCTAGTTGTTTGTGGGCAGCTTTAATTTTTTCTCAGTAGTGGAGGCCTGTGCAATACTTTTCCTGATCCATTCCTCTCTCTTTCATGTTTTTAACATAGCTTGATGCAGACTGGAGATGCTCAGCTAGGAAACAAGAGTTTAACACAACTGTGACCATTCTGAATTCTTCTGAGTCACCTTGAATAACCCAGAGCTGGTGGGAGGAGGGAAAGTGGGAGAAATAATACTTTGTACCACCCAAATTGAGCAATCAGTTATCAATGCATGTGGTTTCTGAGAAATCCTATGTTGTTGGTCTCCAGAAGATTAAGCTTTAGTTATACCCTCTGAAATGTTGCTTGCTCTTATTCTTTTCAGAATTCTGGTCAAGGTTTTCTATCCAGTATTATTCCAACTTTAGAACTCTTTTGACAGTTGCAAATGAACTTCTATATGAAATGTCTTACAGAGTTGGTGTCAGAGTTGCAGGAGAAAGAGAATAATATGCTTGGCACATAGAGTGAATCTTGACTCTGGCTTCTGATGAATAGTGGGGGAAAAAAGGGCATTTTAACCTTGAAATATGCTTATCAGGATAGGAATTAATAATAGGAATTATTAAGTGGAAGTGGAAAAAACCCACTTACAGACAATAGATTCAGTCAAGGTAGCTCTATTGCATGCAGTGAAGTTTTTGCTTCTCTTTCAACTGTTTTAATTCAGTAATCTGCACAGTGTAACTCTGTTCTTACTGACAGCATCGGGTAGGCATGTTTATTATAATGGGGTGTTTTGAAAGCTTTAATGGCAAGAAGAGTTCATTCACCTATTTGTAACTCGTGGTGTTCAGGATGTAGGTGAAGGCTGAAAAGGGACTCTGTCTCAGAGGTATGCAAGAACTACAATTTGTCTGATTTAGCTCATGGAAGAAAATGATCTGTGGTTAATCTTGTCACCTGCCTCCTCCTCCTTATTAAGGTGCCAGAAGGTAGGAAGGATAATAGGGAAAGCATGTGTGCCAGAACTGAGATGAGTATCAAAGATACATTCAAGGGAACTCAACTTACTGGTTTCAGAGTCCTGAAACCAATTACCATGCCTGGGCTGGTACTGAAGAATGAGGAACTGGGGATACCACTCTCCTTAGTAGTATGAACTTCATTAAGTGTCAAATTGACACCTGAATGTAATCCCAAGTGTCTGTCACTTATTCATCTGCATGCCTTGTTTCTTAAGCTGAAAACAAGTGGCTCAGCCTGGGACAGATACTGGGCAGGGACTTGAGAGAAGTGAGTGATATCACTCACCAGCACCGGTATTACCCTTGGTGAGTTACACAAACTTCCTAGCTAATCTGTTAAATTGTGTTTACTATTCCAAACAGCAAAGTATGCAACTATAACTGCCCTGTGCAAGGCAGGGCACCAGTTTGCCTCCTAGTAGTAGGAAATGAATGACTTAATTTCTCCCCTCCCCCAGAAATTGCTCTTCTAAAGCGGGCTGGAACACTGAGCCTGAATGGAAAAACTCTTGCTAGTGTTTCAGTCATGGTGGTGGTTTTTTTTTTTTTTTTTTTTTTTTTTAAAGCTTTTAAATAACTCCCAATACTACAGATAGTTGAATAACACTTCTCGGTAACCATAGACATTGAACTCTTTGACTTGGTAAACTGGGCACATAGTCTCTTTATTCCTTTTTATTTTATGGCAAGGATAATCATCATCTTAAAAACCTAATATCCTAATTATCAAGGTAATAAATGGTTGAAGTAGCTGTAACCCAATGATGCAAGCCATTGTACTGTCTCCTACAAGTGTTTTCTCATAAAGGGCAGATGGCTGATACGTTACTGACTCCTCAGGGATAGCAAATTAGGAGAAGGCAAATACAATTTACTGCTTCTAGAAAATAAATTTAACTCCATGTAATTTCATTCTTTTAAAGGTTTCTCCTTGTTTTTGTCCTTGACTTTTAAAAGGTTTGTGTAGCCTTCATTAAAAGCAAAATTAAGAAAGAATACAGAATTTTGGTCTCGCTGTTTTAGTTACAAACCTTTAGGAATTGTTTATGTGGGTGACTGTGCGTAAATTATGATGGTTTATATATAGAATTTGTAGTGTAAGTATTACCAAATCTAAGCAATCAAAAATCATGTGGTGGGCCTTAACTCTGAAATGGGTTTATTAATGAAATGAGAAGGGAGTTTATTTTGTTTTTCTAACGTGATACACTTGAGCCTTGTTTTAGGACTGAAATAAAGGAGGCCACTGGGTGACTGAAACCATCTTTTGCAGTGACAGACTGTTACACAGGAGACTATTTCCTAAACTATATTCCTTTCCAAATTCTCATTGCAGTGGTGCTTGTGTTACTAGGTCAGCTTTGCATTTTAACAGCCTTCTGTATATATTCTAGGTAACTTTATTTCTAGAGAGCTGTAATGACCCACGACCTCTTCTGTGTCTTAGCATAGCCAGCTTTTTGTCTTGTAGAACAGACTCTTTTATACAGCTCTCCTAGTTTTGAATTAATTTGAAGGAAATAGGATCTAGCGAGCGGTTTGTAGAAAGGCGCAAATAGTTTTGCTGTTATCGTAGTATTTACTTCTCTCGTGGCTACATTATGGGCTTCCAATATTGTCAATTTATCAAGCAGTATGCAAGTATTTTTATTAGTTTTATTGAGGGTTTTGCATCATGTGCCCATCACTCTCAACAGATCCATTGAAAGCCCTACCCTGGTTGAGCTCTTGGGTTTGATCAAACCCTCAGACTTAAAACATTAACCTTTATGCCTCCTGCTTGCATTTTTCATATGGTAGTTTACACTTCCATGTCCTTTTTTTCCCCATTAATGACTGTTGTTTTGCCTCTTTTATCATCCAGTGTTATATTTTGTTTATGGGTATTTGTAAAGATACAAAGAAGATGATATCTAATCTCCCATTACGTATTTTGGAACAGCTCTGCTGCACCCTCAGCAGATTTGCAGATGACACCAAGCTGAGTGGTGCAGTTGACACACCTGAAGGATGGGATGCCATCCAGAAGGACCTGGACAAGCTTGAGAAGTGGGCTCGTGAGGTTTAGCAAGACCAAGTGCAAGGTGCTGCACTTGGGTCAGGGCTGCCTCCGGCATCAATTCAGACTGAGAGCAGCCCTGCTGAGAAGGACTTGCGGTTGCTGGTGGAGGAGAGACTGGACGTGAGCCAGCAGGTCAAAGAGGTGATTCTGCCCTTCTACTCTGCTCTGGTGAGACCCCACCTTGAGTGTTGCATCCAGCTCTGGGGTCCCCAGCATGGGAAGGATATGGACCTGTAGGAGCGAGTCCAGAGGAGGGACATTGATATGACCAGAGGGATGGAGCACCTCTCCTATGAGGAAAGGCTGAGAGAATTGAGGCTGTTTAGCCTCAGAGAAGGCTGTGGGGTGATCTAATTGCGGCCTTCCAGAACCTGAAGGGAGCCCCAAAGAAAGATGTAGAGACTATTTACAGGAGAACATAGCAGCAGGGCAAGGGGGAATGGGTTCATATTGAAAGAGAGCAAGTTTAGATTAGATATTAGGGAAAAAAATTCTATTTGTGAGGGTGGTGAGGCACTAGAACAGGATGCCCAGGGAAACTGTGAATGGCCCATCCCTGGAAATGTTCAAGACCAGGCTGGATGGAGCTCTGAGGAACCTGGTCTAGTGGAAGGTGTCCGTGTCCACAGCAGAGGGTTTGGAACTAGATGATCTTTAAGGTCCCTTTCAACCCAAGCCATTCTGTAATTCTTTCTTTGCTCTCTACTGAGGGGCTTGAAGAAGCTTTGGATGTTTAGTTTGCTTTGAAATTTTCAGCTCTATTTGATTTATGATGATACTGGTTTTGTCACTGCACATCCTGGTGTCAAACTGTGACTGCTGTTACGGAGCTGCTGAGGCAAAGGAAGAGAGGACATGAGTGTGGTAAGGTAGTAAAGATACAGTTTTCAAAAATACCTGTTAGGATTTGTTGTCAGTCTTCTAAGACATCAGCATAACAGAATGAGTTCTTAAACTGCAGTGGTAATGTCTGAGCAGTGAAAACACCTGCAAATGGATGTAAACACATATTGTCTGAAAGTGAAGCAGTTTTGCCAGAGAAGGGAAGAGAAATCCATGTCTCTCATTTTGTTCTTGGTCTCCAGTAAAGTCGTTCCTTTCCTCTGAGGGATAAATAAGTGATCAGACTGCATCTGTGTGTGCCTTGGGTGATTGCAGATCAAATTTTTGAACAGGCTACACTGATTGTATCAGTGTTTTTTTCAAAAGTGTTGATACCTAGAATATTTAGGTAAACTGATGCCAATGTCACATAAGTGCTGTAGGCTAAGCATTGGTGATGCCAGATAAGGAGAAAAGTGTAGACTTGGTCACACAAATATTTGATTTTGTGTAAAATGACTTCTTATTTACTTTTTTCCTATTTCATCTGGTAATTGTAAAAAGAACAACAATATAGGGGTTGCTTGTTAAAATTATGGTTTCTCTTAAAGAAATTGAATGTTCAAGTACTTCATGTTGAACATAATGCACCTATTTTCATTTAATAAAATGAATGTAATGTATCTGTAATTTTTAGGGTTCTAGGTTGAGTGCAAAACCTTGAATTAGTTTGAGCAGTCAACCTTCCTTTTTATGGAGGATGTTGAACATCTTTTTCAAATCACAATTTCTGAGAGTGTACTTCTACAAAATAAGGCTATGTAAACGTTTGTATAATGAGTGCTTGGGGGTTGGAAGTGGTGCAGGGGACAGGAGGAAGGAAAGCTGTGGCTCCCTTAATTTGCTGGTATTGTGATACTTTTGGGATATAAAAAGTAGGGAGAACAGTATAGTTCATGATCTTTCCTGATCCTGTCTTTGCTGTGGCGGAAATGCTCAGATGAATTGTACCACTATATCTGTTCTTCCGAAAAGTTTGTTTTACTGTGAGGAAGGTGATATTTCCTTATGCAGTAAGGAAGATGCTTCCTTTTATCCCCATTCGTGTTTTTGCTGCAGCTGACTTGCTCCAATTATTCTAAGTGTTGTTGTGGTTTTTTTTTTTGTTTGTTTTTTTTGTTATTATGGCAATGCTTTCTGTCATCAGTAGCTCATCCATAAAAAGGCCACCTCAGTGTATATGATAAGTGGTTTGGCTATTTTATAGAGATACTGTTGGAGTATAAAAAAATCAAAACTGGAGGACTAGGAGTTACTTTGTACTGGAACACAAGAAATACCTACATTAGAACCTGTCCAGAAGTCACCTGGGGGCTATAGATTTGGACAACTTGAAATATTTCTTTCTAATGAGAATGTTGTGCATGTCCTTTTTACAGAAAATAGTCTTACAAAAAGACTTCTGGATACTCAGTTAAGTCATGTACCTAATACATGGTACGTAATATATGATGCCTAATACAGATTATAAATGTCATGCTACTATGGCTTCTCTGGTATCCAGTTAAAATAGACCCAGTATACTATGGCTGTGCTTTGAGCATATGCTAAAGCAATAGTGTTTTTTTCCTTTAGTCTAATGCAACTTCTGTCAACTTGATCTGAAACTAGACAAATACCTCTTTGTTGTTTATGGTGTATTAAGCTTCATAAACATTGTAGTGTTCTCTTTTTACTATGGCATCTTTTTTTTCATCGGTGAAGTGTGTACAATGGGCAGTTGGGAAAACAACATTATTAAAGAATGCGCTTTTGAAACTTTGCCCAGGGTTTTTTTCCAATAATAAGAATACAGTTTTTCAGGAAAAAGATAAGTGTCAAATAAATATTATGTTAAGATAACTTTTTAATATCAAAACTCTTAACGCATTGCTGTAAAAGTTAGTGTTTGACTACAAGCTGTCTACCTGATGAGCTTGTATAGCTACTGCATGCTATTGATATTTCTGCAAGCTATGTTGTCATTGAAATCCTTTAGTTGATTGATACTCCAATGTTATTTTTTTCAAGAAGAATTGGAAAAATATACTCATTTCTGAAAAATGGCTTGAACTTTAATAAATCTGTGTTGTATCATCTATGTGTGTATAGCATGTCCTCTTAAGAGCCAGTAAGTGACTTAGCCTGTTTTCAAATGGGATTTTTTATTATAGTTTGAGATGTGTGTAGAATGGGATTCAACACAAAAATGATTTTTCCAAGGGTTTTGACCATGACTAAAAGAGCGCTAGATCATCGTTAGTCTGGGATTTTGTGAATTGCTGCAGAGTTTATTTAAAATTGAATCTAGGCTTATTATTCTGTTTGAATTTTGTGGTAGGGATAAGTGTGTGTGGAGGCAGCACAATTTGCTGTTAACAGTCTCTAATGTTTTCTTTAATAGAAATATGCAAGTTATCTGAAGAATAGTGTAAAGCACTTAAAATACTGAGTTTCACTTTGTTGATGGAACAACAGTAAGTCATTAAGTGATGCTGGACAGAAAGAGTCACTAATTGATGCTGGAGCTTTTGGCACTAGTGAGTGTAACAATAGGGGTTTCCTGACAGCAAGCACAAAAGAGGAAGTTGCCTCCAACAAGGCATGTAAACTTCTGAGATTAAAAAGCAAAACAGAGTTGTGTTCAGAGCTGTTGTTCCTGTATTTGTAATGACTTCACTAAATTATAAGTACATTCAGGATCTGTTGGATTGTGCTTTTACTCAGTCAGAATTACTGTTTTCATTCTGACTGCAACTTGTTTTCCTCCTCAAGTGCTTCTGACAATTCTTCTCCCCACTCCCATTTTTAGTTCTGCCCTACCCCCATGTTTCTGAGGGCTTGCCTGTCTTTCAAATCCGTGAAGAAAACCCAAAACTTAAGTAAAATTTGCCGCAGTGGTATGAAGCTTAGTACAGAAAAACCACTGAAGATTGTATATGGCTCAGAGAACCTGCAGTTTGCATGCTCCTAATAGAATGTACTCCCATCTTGGTTGACTGGTAACACAGGCTTTTACATTATGCTGCTTCTATGTCCTCCTTGAAAATTAGAGCTGTAACTAAAATACAAGTCAATATGTACACATAGGCCTCCCAGCTACAAGAATCTTAATGAAAACTCAGATTTACATCTTCCCACAGATGTTTTCAAAGTATTGCTGGATGTACAGTATATGAAAGATCTGTAAACTGATAAATGAATGTTAAAACACTAAACCAGTTCCACTGTTCAGTGGTTTCTGTCATTACATTTCAGGTTTGTCTTTTGTCAATAAGCTGAAGTGTAGGGGGGGGGTGACTTGTATAAACTGTTGTATTTCTTTTCTGTTCATCTTTTTTGGCCTTTATTTTTTTTTAAAGATAGTGGTCCTCTCAGTTCAAAGAAAGGAAAAAAAATACACCTTGACCCTTGCTTCTAATCTTCTCATGTAACCAGTGGACTGCTGAAACAATAGCAGTCACATCTGATACTACAACATCTTATTTAGAGATGGAAGCAGCTGCATCCTCTGCCTTTGCATACAAGACGACCTATTGTTTTCAAGTTGCCAGGTTAATGAGACTATGGGAAAAAGGAGGCCTACTATAAAAACACTATTAAAGATAATTAGTTAACACAAAAAGGAAGGGAAGATGTGGCTAGTGCGACTTGCTCTTAAACTTGAATTAGGTGTGGTGTAAACACAGAAGTTATCAGTGCTGACAGCGCAAGCTATAGTACAGCCTTGAGTTTACTCATGATTCTTATATTGTACCTGGCTCATTAAAAATACGAATTTCCCCAGGCCTGAAATTTCTGGTGACTGACATTAAATAAGTTCAGTTAAGTTCAGTTTGTAGGGAAAAGTCCCTGCCCTGTTATACTCCTTTGCCACCACTAAAGCCTTTCTACTTTCACACTCCCCCCGGTGGGTTATCTGCCTGGGAGTGCCCTGTTGCGCCATGTCATCTGTCAGCAGGTACCTCTGTACAATACTCACTGGGTCATTGGGGCAGGGAATTGCCAAAGATGCAGCAGGGAGTGGATGGCACCGTCTGGTGGTACAGTTTTCAGCTAGGAAATGTTCCTCTGGGATCTGTGACCAGTTGACTGACCTCTGAATCTGGATTTTGGGAGCTCTAATAGGTTGTTAATTCCTCTGTTGTCATCCTCGGTTTTCCCCTCTGTTGGATGCCCTAAGTGGAAGGAATGATTCCATCTTCATGGTAGAGCTCTCCCAGGCTGAGGAAAGTGTCTGAGCTTCATTTATGTCCCTGGAAGTCTGTGGTCGAGCAGCAAAGGTCCTCTTTTTCTGTCATGTTTCTGTGGGGTGTTTGATGATGTCAGTTTAAAGGCTGCAACCTGTGAAGCACAGAATACAGCTCAGTCCAGTGCGTTCTCCCCTCGTGCAGAATGTGCTTTTAGGAGCTGTAAGGTGTCTCCCATCTAGTTCATGATGTGTGAATAATAAAAATATAAATTCCTAAATATAGAATATAGGATGATAGTAGCATTAGAGGTGAGCATTCTTCAGTGCAAACTTAAGTGACAAGAGTGTTTGGTTGGTTTAAAGTAGTTTTGTGTGAAATACTCTTTTTCTAAAGCACATACCTTTAAAATCTGTGCAAGTGGCAGTCTTTGACTAAATAATGAAGTATGTGAATAATTAAGTCCAGTCAACATACAGGAACTCTGCTGTCTTCTGTAGTGTACTTGTAACCTGCAGTGAATTAATCTTTCAACTGTCTGGTTCTGGTGTAAGTGATAAGATTTGCTGAATTCTCTGGTAAGCTGACTGAATGTTTGTTTTTTACCAATCTACAAGAAAAAATAATACCCCCTGAAATTTCCAGTTTGAATTGTCTTGTTTCAGGTTCTGGGTTATTGAATTTCACTCTACTACCTTCTGTTGAACTGGGATTTGGAAGACTGACATGTGATGCTTGCTTGCAGGCGATCATCCAGTCTGGGTACCTCAAAGCCTTCTCGCGGTTCAGCTAACTTGATCTCATCAGCTTTTGTGTTCTAGATTTGACACTGGTTGGTTTTCTTTCCTTATAAAGTGGTTATAAATTTTTTTATTTATAATATCAATTCAATTTTGACTTTAGTTTACTGATTGGTTATACTGTGTAGTGATGGTTATGCTGTTTATGTACTGATTAGTTGTGCTGTTCCAAGATAGAGGATTTTTTGTGGGAAGGGGGTGGGAGTTAGATAAGACTTTTTTTTTGGCATCCATTCTTGAACTTTAAAGGTAATTAAAAACAAAGGACTTGTTTTACTGGTCAGCTTGTTACTTGGCTTATATTGTAATGTGTTTATAGTAAATTTTGCTCTTGATTTGAATCATCTAGAGATCTTACTTTGTTAAATGAGACTCTTATTTTAAAAGTCAGCAAGGTAATATCTCTTTCCTCTGGAACATATTTTTATAAGAAATCATTATTAGGGAGATGTTTTGCAGTGTTTAGGTCTCTTGACCCTTCTTATCTTGTTGAAAATCTAGCTTCAGTAATCTTTTAGTATTAGACTGCTTTGTTGCACAGATTCTTTGGTAAATAGATTAATCTCTGGGTCTTGTGACTGTATTAATCTTGCTCTGCTGCTTAGGTTTGTTGAGGGATTTCTAGTAATTAGGACATCTTTGTGCTTGGTCTCAAAACAGTTACTGTTTTTTTCTGGGATTCTAATGGTAGGAAGTGGGAAACAGTGGAGACAACCAGATATATTAGCAGTAAGAGGTTATTTGGTTACTTTTGCTTTTCATGTTGCATAAAAAGCTTATAAATATTTAAGTAGTTTTTGCAAGATACTGACCTGAAACAGAACCTTCTAAAACCATATTAACTGTGGGATTCAGTGTTAATATGCTCATGTAAGAGACATTAAAAGAATAAAAACACTTCTTTAAAAAAAGTGCGGGCACTTTATTGCCTCTTCTGATACTTCATTATGGTTGCTTGTAAACTGTGAAGTACAGCAAGGCTAAATCAAGAATATTAATGTCAAAATGTATTTCTACAGTAATGCAATTCTTGTTGAATGGTGCCTGGAACTTCGTACAGTCACATGATCTCTTCTTGGTGTGAGCTTGTGCTTATCAAAAGAGCTTTTTTGATTTGCCTCCTCATGGCTTTCATTAATAAAACATTCTGGAGAAAAATGTTGACACCAGGGGCAGTAGAATACTTCTTGTGAAGAAACCTTGTGTATGTTTTGTTGCAAGATTAATTTAAGTATACTGCTTCCAGTTATTTAATTTTCAACATTTTACTGTTGCTTCTGACTATTTTAGGGTGCTTTTTAGTATTAAGTGAATAGAGGATACAGAAAAGTTTCTCATGATGCTACTTGGTCAGGATGTTTGTGTTCTTTGTGTAAATGGTCTACCCATAACCCTTTTTCCATATGTGATGCCTGTTGTTGTTTTCAGTGAAGCATGCACTCACCAACAAAGCACTTTCCTTGTGTTAAGCTGGACATGTGTGAGCCATCTCAGCATTGTGAGTGCATTTTGAGGCTTTCCTTTGCTGGCTTGAGGTCAGAAATAAAACTTACTCTTGGTAATAGTCATATTAAGGACTCAAAGGGAAGGCTGTTAGAGTGAATGGAATGAAATGAACCAGAAGGGCAGTAAGAGCATTTTTTTTGTTATTTTAATTTGCTTAAGAGAATGAGATTACAGCCAGAAAATTGTCTTGTCAGACAGCCAGATATTACTTCTTGGTCTTCTCTTGCCAAATGCTCCAGCTCCCCCCTCCCCAAACCCTCTGCCAGCTCACTATGAGAGCCAACAGTGAAAGCCTGGGCTAGTCCTTTTGTTGTTTGTTGGGCAAAATGTCACCTAAGCATTGCTTTTTTACAAGATCGGAGAATTTGGGTAAGCTGTGTTTACTTAAAAAACTAGCAAAGCTCAATTTTTCTTGAGGTCACCTTTTGTTTGTAAAATACAGAAGTGTATTTATAACTTGAAAGTGAGGAGGGTGCTCTGATTTGGTAACATAGAACTCACTTTTACTTACTGAACTAAGGGAAACTTGGTATTAAATATTAACTTTAATTTATGAAGCCTGGAAAAGCTGATGTTTCAGGTCACTTGTGTTGGTATGAAGTACTTGACAGTTTTGTTTCTTTTTTTTATTAAATTTTTAAAGAGTTATTGTGTGACTGTAAGAATCTGTGTAAATATTTGTTTTCAACTGTTTGATGTTCCCAATTTGTGCCTTCCTCGTGCTTCCCAACCCTTAATCTTTTTGCTTCCAGTTTATCTGCATTTCTTCATTATTTCTCTGTGTTGTAAACCTTTCCAGCTATCAAGTAAGTTTAAAACTACTCAGTGGGCTCATAAGTGATGAAAATTGAAAAATATACAGGTTGTGTACAAAGGCCTTTTTTTTTTTTAATCAAAAGAATTAATCTATTGTAATAAAAGATGGGGTCCTTGATTCACTTGTTTGATACGTACCTTTGAAAGACTAGCCTGTTAGTAACATTAGCTGTTACTATCTCTTTTCTCTGAATTATATTCTGAATTTTTTAGATCAGGTTTGCAAGTTTCTTCAGTTCCTGTAAAGCTGTTAGCACAGTACTGAGGGTTTTTTTCTGCCAGCATCTAAAATTAAGCTTCAACTCAGGTTTTCTTTGCTGATAAACCTTTACAATTCCAATCAAATTTCTTCTGCAAAGTGATTTTTTTTTTCCCGAGACTTCCTAGGTTTGACTGACTGAAGAAGAGAATTATAAGTAACTTTTCAAAAGTCTATGAAACCAGACCTTCTGAAACTCTACAGTTTATTACTGTGACTTGTGCTTTTTTCTTTAATTATGTCTCCGGATCAGTGTTGAAAGCAGTATTTGTTTCTCTTCCGCTGACCCTTGAGAATTCTAAATTGCAGCAAAAATAAGACTAGTTGGCCTTAGATAAATTCCCACAGTTAGTGAGTGAGGGCATACCAATGCCATGGGGTGATCAGCTATTGCCAAAGTCTCAAAAGGAGAAATGCCCAAGGATCTATTATAATACAGCATTGCTGTTCCAAAAATTCTTTATTCTGCTGTTTAAAATATAAAAATGTTGTAATTCATTCCCAAAGCACTTTGAAGTCACTCCAGAAAACCAATTCCAGAAAGCACAGAGCAAAGTTAACCTGGTTTTCTTGCAGTAGCCTGAGCGTAGCATTGTCTGGTCATCTCCCTGCACCCTCACTGTTGTGACTGTTCTCCCAAATGCCAATGGAACACCTTGCCTGACACCCCCAGCATCCCCATGATACGAGTTAAGGATGTGTTGTTGACCCTTAACTGCCTGGAATTATCAGCTGGTTCACTAAAGGGCAAATGGTCTTTTCACATATTTTGTGGCTAACTGTGCTCCATATGTGTCCTGTACTCTTAACCTAGTAAATAGCTAATCTCAAGTAGCCACTCTCTTACTTCTTACTCAACTTGTACCTTCTGTAAGTTCACAGTACAAGTTAATAATTTCAGAGAGTATGTGTTCTTGCATTAAATCTTGAGCTTAGAGACTTTTCACATGCCTTTGGAAAGAAAATTAAGATATCCTTGGAAGGAAAGTACTCTGTAATTTCAGGTTATTTGAGTAGAAATTTATGATTTTCTGATACTCTGAAATGAAAATGGAGTATTTAAATGCTTAAATCCCTTCTCTAAACCAAAAGCACCAAAATACAAACCAAGGAATTTACCGTTCTTGACTTTTAAATTACGTTGTCTTAAAAGAAGGAAAAGAGGAAAAAAAAAAGGCAGGAATAAAGGGAAGTGCAAGTCACTGGCAAAAAAGTGCAGAACTTGACCCCTGGGTGAGACAACTGTTCAGAGCCAGCTAAATCATGACTGTAACACTGGGGAATCTCCTCTGGCAAAATTTGCTGTGGAAACTTGAGGAGCAACTGTCTCTGTCTGTCAGCGTGGTCTTTCATCTGTACAGTACCCACCCGAGCAGAGCTGGCAGAAGAGAGCACACAGTACATGTGCTGCGTCAGTAGATAGCTTTGCAATCGTAAAACAGTCTCTGGGAGGTTGCAAAAAGGTCTTCCCAATTCTGTGGGGCAGAATTTCAGTTTAGCAGGGCACTTGTGAGTGCAGGTTCCCCCAAACTGCGTGAGACAAGTTTTGTGCCAGTGCCTGTAAGTGACCAGTTAGTATTTGGCCATAGTGGAATCAAATTGCAGATAGCTGAAATCTGTTGCTTGTGACAGTGACCCACAGCCAAATCTTGCCTTATTTTTAGTACGTTCAGTTGAGGGAGGATAAATATAAAACACAGGCAGTGCAGTCTTGGTGTTCTGCACTCAAAGTACAGAAGGAAAGGAAGCTGCAGAGTCCCCTGTTTGAGAACAGAATTAAAGTATTTGCAAAATTTTCAAGAAGATTATTGCATTGCTGATTGTTTTCATGTACGCAGCCAGCTTATGTGCTTGTGCTAGAGTGCTTGGCTGCTGCTTCTAACTTCACAAGTGCCAAAAAGGTTTAGTTAAAAGTGCAGCTGGAAACTACATAGAACTTTTACCAGATTTTGCAGGATTTGGCTCACCATTAAATGTGTGGGGTCTTGGAGCTGCTGCTGCGTTCATTCAAACTTTTTTTAGTATCTGAGACTGCCAAGGGAGGTGACAAGTTCTTTCCTCCCATGGTAGGTTCTTTTAGGGCTGTTTTTCCTCTAGGAGCTGCTTTGAGACCTCTAATTCATTTCTCTGCTGACCAGCAATCCTGTGTCTCCCAGTTGGGGCTCAGTGCTAGTATTAGTGAAACTATAGAAGGAAATGCAGCAGAAATGTAATTAATTAACTTCTTTGAATTAAGGATGAGGAAAAAGCATATGGCAGATGTATTTGCCAGTCTACAGCGATTGATAGGTTCATGAAGGAGCAAAAACCCTCAGATCTTTTTGAAAAAGTCAAACTTTTCAAATGGGTTAAAAATACTGGTGAGAGAGGTAAGGCAGAGGGGTTAATGTGGCAAGGTAGAACCTTATTTTGTCAGAAGTCCTCAGCAGTAATGCATGGGTCTTGTATGTAGAAACAATGACTTTATAATCTGAAAACACTTTAGTTGTATCGTGTTGTGGATGAAAAGTTTACAGTCTGATTATTGTTTTTTGAACTGGACAATTTGCTGAGACTACTGACCACTTGTAGATTAAATAGATAAAATCTGACAGACAAGCCACTCTTTGTGTTGGACACTAGAAATATTCATGATCTGTGTTAAATGTAACTTAGAATGTTGTTTTAAAAGGAAAAAGTCTCAACCTTTATAGGCTTCCCCGTTGGTTGTTATCTGGATTACCCATGCTGTGTTGATCTTTCAGAGAGAGATCAGGTCCTGCAGGATGCTTTACTTGAGAGGCAGCAGGCACACTCTGAGGAAACCTTGTGATGATGCAGGGATAGTGTAACTACTGGGCTTTATTTCTAGACCTGAGGGTAGTGAACAGGATGCAGAGACACCTTGGATTTCCACAGAGCTAGTTTTGATCCAGTTCTGTTGCTCCTGAGACAATTCCCTGTGGATCTGCCTTCTGCATCTCATTCTCCAGCGTTACTGTGGGTTATTTCACCAGCAGAGAAATGCTGTCTAAATGTAGTGGAGGCTGTTGTGGGTATTGCCTGGCTCCTGACTTAATGAGCCCTTTCCAGTGGGGTTGGAGAGCAGAAACAGTGATTAGCCCTACTGGTATCAGCAGCTAGCCAGTGGAGGCCAGAGCTAATAGCAAGCCTGCCTGTCCCTTCTGCTGAACACCACAGGTGTGGTGTCCTGGTGCCTCGCCCTCACAGCCCTCTACAACTCAGGAGCCAATTTACCTCTGTGACCATTACCAGTTTTTTAGGAGTCCTCTGGTTTTAGTCATACTGTCACTAATGATCCCTTTTCCTCTTTGCCTAAAGCTTAGAAGCACTGGTGAGCATATCTCAACAGATGCTACTGGAGACTCCTGGCTACCACCTGTCTGGCTCCTGGAGCAGGTGGCAGTGCTTCTGCGTGGGTCTCCCATTTTTTTGTCATCCAACATCACTATAGGCCATTGTATCTTTAAGAAATGTTCAGTGCTGTTTAAAATTGTGTTTGTCAATCCTATATTCTTGTGTCAGACTAGCTAAAAGAGTGGAAAGGTGGTGTCTCTTCTGTGTTTTAGGACATTTGAGGCCTGTGCAAGCAGCTGATTAACATTGGTCTTAGTTGTTAGTACGATCTTAGGAATGCTTAGATACTGATGTGGTGCTCAAACCTGCTTAGAGTTGGGTTTCTAATTGCAAGGGCTTCTTTGGGACATTGGAAATGTGGCACTCCAATGGCAGGGATTGCACCTATTGTCCATCTGAGTGCTTTTGGGAGGGGTGTGATATTTCACTGCCATGCTTTACCTGAGTTCTGTTTGGAGTTGCTTTTAATATTAAAAGTGAGTTGTCAGACTCAGCAGGAAGTTACTAACTCAGAAGATAAGCAGTAATCTCTGATGAGGAATGTGCATGCTTTTCATGTCTGAATTTGGAGACAACACATGATTTTTAAGCTGCTGTGAAGGTATGCATTCGGTGTTTAAGAACAAATATTGTTTGCTCATGAGTTGATAAGCAGTATCGTGTTAAGGTTTGGTAAATTGATGGTTGTCATATGCTCAGTTTAAATTAGTTTGGAAATCAACTGGTAGGTTTTTCCATAATAAGAATTGTTTTAAAAGTTTATGAACAATGATGATTAAGATCTAGACAAAAATACTCTCTTATGAAACCAATGGTATGTATTTTATTATACATGAGGAATGCAATGTTATATCTCTAACTTTTTAAACTTACATTGAGCAAAGCATGTGACATATGATCCTACTCTGTAAAGACTATAGAAAAACCTGTTTCTCTTTAACATGGGTTGGATTAGGATTCTGAGAGACTACCTGATGTTGTCCTGTGGACAGGGTTTTCATGTGTTCGTGTGTTTGTTTTTTTAATCTCAAAACACTTGCTGTAGGTCCTCTGGCAACTGCACCACTTGCTAACTTGTAAATGTCCATCTTTGTTGGGGCTGATAGCAGGGAGGAACCAGGATAACAAATGGAAGGACATTCGTTAACTTTGGTTAAAAAAAAAAAAAGGTAAAAGTCGGTTTTGACATGACAGACAGGTATCTCACTCGTAGTTATTAGAAATTAAACTCTAGTTCAGTAGATAGATTGTAGGCCAGTTGTGAGCTGTCATTGCTATTGTGATGCCTTGTGTTCTTAACTAGCAAGGCCCTGGTCACAAAGAAATAACTGGCAGTATCTGTCTCTCTTTATGGTTATTGGTAAAGTTACTGAACAAAACATACAGAACCAGCCAAGTCAAGAAATGGAGTCAGTGTCAGATCAGCTTTATTCACAGCTTCTAGGCTCAACTTCACACACTCATGGGTGTGATACTGAGTGAAAATCATGTCCCTGTGACCAACTCTGTAACCTGTGGTACAAATGCAGTGTTTTAAGGTATGCAGTTGGCAATTTGTCAAATAATATAGGTGTTGGGTCTTGGTGTTGAGCTGTCTGATGCATGGAAGTGAAATTAGATCTGATGGATGGCTTCAACAGGTGTGATGAGATTAAAAGATTTCAAAGTGCTGAGATAGAGCTATCTAGAGCTGCTAATGGAGAATATTAGAGAAGGGTGTTTCCAGATTCACTCCTATGGTTTAACAGTACAGCCAAACCAGTTAAAGTGGCGTGTTCTCTCCTGAAGGGATTTTTCAGGGGCTGGCAGAGCATTCCAGTGAAGTTTCACTGTGTGACTTCTCTTGTATTCTTTAAACTTGTGTGCTCTCCCTGATGGTTTTCCTTTATGGGTGTAGTGCTAGGTAAGACTGAATCGAGACACTCAAGTCCTTTCCTGTAAGGGCAGTGAAGCAGCTCTGTGTCGCTTCACCTTAATAGGCTGAGGTAGAGCAGATGGGCTGAACCCAGCTCATCCGTCTGCTTTGCCACCCAGCCAGGGTGGTCCCACGTGCCCTTTGTCCTGTGGGCTGGCTGTGGGTGTGTGCATGACTTCTGCTTGTTGGACTTGGACCATTAAAGAGTCAGAGCATTAGCCTGAGCCAGAGAGGAGGCAGCTTTGGCAAGTGGGGTTTGCTCACTAAGGCGTCAGATGCTCCCCCAGTGCCCAAGAGAAAGTCCAAGCCATTCAGTAATGGAAGGACTTGCTTGCTTTTTCCATCTAGTTTTATGGTACTCAGAGCTGCATTTAGGTTGCAGGGTGGTAACCTGAGAGGGGCTGTGCTTTTACACCACCATGATCCTACAGAAGCTTGAACTGTATGGATGTTTGCCCATTTGATGTGCAAACTTCTTGGGTGGTTGGTGTTCTGCTTCCTAGAGTGCAAAGATCTGCTGAAGTCAGATCAGAGCAACATCCCCAATAAGCCCATCTGAAATATGGAAATTGATTCATCCCCAAGTGGTATTTCAAAAAACAAACCCCAGAGTTGTGTTGCTTTCAGAATCCTACTGTTGCTTATAGGAAGTAAAAAAACCCCATAAAACCAAAAACCTAAGCAAACAAACAAAACAAACCCAAAAGATAGTAATTTGGAGTTATTAAATGCATACTGTTTCAGGAAATACTGGAGCTAATAAATAAATTCAGGCTTGGAGATTGCTCTGTGGAAAGTATTTTAGCATTTTTCTGTTTGCTTCCTTTTCAAAGAGGAGTAATCCCAATGCTAGGCGGATGTGACCACCAGCAGCTTTTGAGATGAATTTTTGGGTGAGGAATGATTTGACATGCAAATACGTTCTTCAGTATGATCATTTGCCTTAAAGTCTGGGAATAATTTTCATGTGACCTACTGTTGATGTTTCAAGTAAGATTAATATTTGTTGGAAGAAATGCTCAGAAATAATGCTGGAAATTCAGCTGCTCAAAAAAAAAAAGAACATGACTCTGCTATCTTGTGTGTTAAACTGTTGGGAAAATTGTATCTGCCTAAATGAATCTTAATACTTTTTTTAACATGTGAATAAAATATATATATTGGGGTATAAACCTTTGAAATTAGTTGTGGTATAATATTTTCTCTCTATTCCTTGTGATTTTTATTGTATCTAGCTTTATTCACAAATATGAAGAAACTGAGCAACATTATTCCTCCTAAAACCCCCCAAAACTGTTGAAAGCAAAAAGAAATGGTGCAGTTTTACTTCAGCAAATATGGGCTGTTTCCTTGGTGGTTGGAGAGACAAACTTTTTTTTTTGTTTTGTGTTTTTGCTTTGGTTGGTTGTAAGCCAGCAATATAAAATGATTGTAAGCCAGCCACAGAAAACAACTCACTGTATTTTCTGTTGATTATAGTACTACTGAGATATTTCTGTAGTAAGATCTGGCAGAGCACGGCTTCCAACGCGTGCTGGTTCCTTTTGTTTCTGGATGTGAGTTGTCATGGTAATAAGCCAGGAGCTGCACTGTGGAGCTCCTCATCTGCTCAACCCTGGCTGTTGAGTGGTGACTGTTTGTGACAAGTAACCTCTGGAGGGATGGTCAGGGACTCCTCTGGCACTCTGGCATCAGGGGCTTCTAGATTTTTTTTTTAATTATTTTTTTTTTTTTTTTAGCAGGAAGTGGTGTTTATGTTTCTGGGTCGTTTAAGGATTTGTTTGGTTTTCGTTGACAAGGGGAAAAAGTACATAAAGCCGAGGGTGGAGTGTGATGACATTCAGCACTTGGGACAGAGCTGAAACCCCCAATTCGTTGCTGGGCTGCACCCTCCCAACAGCACAAGGAGGTCTGTTCCAAGGTCCTGCTTTAAAACCAAGGTGTAATGCAGTGATGTCCAAGAAGTTAGATGAAATACAAGCAGTTGGGACTGTTAGAGCTTCAGATGAAGACAGATGATCAGAGGTGATTTGTGCAGAGGTGGCTTACCGAGTTACCTCTTCATTAGCAAAGAACACTGATGCCTTATCCTGTTACTGAATTTATGGTTTGTTTGCTTTGAAACCTGTAGACTAATTAAACATTCTAAAACAAACAAACAAACAGCACACCAGGAAAAATATCTGAGAATTGTCATACCTTAATCTTGCTCTCACAGCTCTTAAGGAATCCTCTAAGTAGAGCTAACTACTAACCCTGTTGTTGGAAGGCAGTCTTACCTGATATACTGTGGTCTCCTTTTCCTGGCCACCTTGTTTACTCTTCCTGATGTTACTCTCTAGGCTGAGGTCCTCTAAAATGCTTCTGCCATCACAACTTGGTACTTAGTAGGAATAACTTATTGACTGTTTACTCCAGGACATTTGTGTATTGCTTTCATTTTTCCCTGTTTTATTCTTTGTTCCTTATTTTTGTTAAACAAATTTTGTTATTTAAAAGCTGCCAATCATTGTAGTACTCTATATTTGAATAAATTTACATAAAACTGATCTTTGCTACAAGTAGTTGTTTAAAAATAAGCACCACTGTATTAGTAGCTGATATATTTGTTAGTGCAAGATTAATTTTCATTTAGTAGGATATTTGGTCTTAGTATTATGACGAATGTGGGAAAAATAACCCTGTCTCAAAAGAATTCGAGACTTTTCTTAGCGTTGGGGAAAAAAAAAAGGAAACCCTTGTAGGAACTGGCATAACTCTCAAGCAAAAAAATGAATATTTGTACAATGAATGTGCAAATGAACAGATATGATACAAGCCTCCATCTGTTGACTATAAATATTGAAAGGTGCAAAAAGGCAATTACCTGTATTTTTAATGATGAATAACTTAAGTGCCTTTCATAATTATGAACTGTGCAGCCAGTAGGAGATACTTTTTGTAGTGAAACCCTTTTGTTTGTGTTTGGACATGCAACCAACATTTGAATTTTTGACTACAGAACGTCAGTTTTTGTGTTACGCATTTAATTGTCTGACTTCTGAGAGTCTGGAAAGCAGAAAAGACATTGCAATACCCTGTAATTTCATATGCTCATTAGTTTGTTTGTGGACTTCTATGACATGGCAGGCTTTAATTTCTCATCTACCCTTTCCATGTTCATCCCCATCTTATGGGATGATTATAATAATGAGTGTCTTATTTTTTTTTGCTTTATTCTGCTAAAAGCTTATGAACAGCAGGATAGGATAGGTGGAATCAATTGTACTACTCATGAGACAGTGTTAAAAGTCAGGTAGTGTGAGTGGGTCATTGAACCTTCCAACTCATTTTTGTCCACTTCCAATTAGGAAAAATTCTAAAATGCATAAATGAATATATGTAATGAAATTATATTTTGAGGGAAGCTCTTCAAAAAGAAAATAATTCACGAAAGAAATAAAGTATTGTATAACCAACCAAAAAAAGACAAGAAGACTGATTTCAGGACCCAATTGAAACTATTCCTCTTCAACTGTTTTACAGTGATCCTGTGGTGTTTCTTCAGTCTCTGACATTGAAGCAGTAATGCAGTTGAGTCTTTGGAGAAGCATATTTTTGTTCTGTACTGGGACAACTCCCAGTTGAGACAAACCAGGAAAATGGGATTGCTCCTTTTTCTCTGTGAGGTTTTGGAATTGCTCCTGATTAGCTTAATGCGTGGGTGCTGCAGTTCCAGATTAAAATTGCCTGTTCATCCTGTTTCTAGTTCAGTTTAAAATCCCACCCATAACCCATAACAAATGTCCCCACCCTCCCAATGGTGGAGATAAAAATAGCAGTTCTTGTGTGCCAGTGAGTCTTAATGAGATGACTACAATATCCCTTTCCTACTGCCTAGAGGAAATGAAGACTTGGGTTGGCTTGATGGCCTGTAAGCTGTGCTTCTGATGAAGGCCAGTTCCCAAGCTTAGTCATGCCTGATTGCTGTGGAGTGATGTTTTGTCATGAATCTCCTGAAATATAATGCATGTTAGTTGAGACAAATGCATACAGGTTTAACATGGTGACATTTTTCAGAACTTGATCGACCACTAACACATCTGGCTGCAGTTCAAGTAACTAATTTGGCATTTGATGACTCTAACAGACCTCTAAATTCCAAAGCTGTTTTGAAATCCCAGTCACCTGTTTGGGGTATGAGTAAGAAGGTATTTGTTTTTAGACGCTCCTCAGTTTCAAATTGTCTAATAATTGTCTTGGAGAGCTGTGGTTTTGAGGTAAATCAAGCTGTTGCCTGGAATGGGCACTTATGGAAAAGTGGGCTAGGCTGGTGGCTAACAAACTGGGGACAGCAGAGCTACTCTACTATAATTGGTTGTCTTCTTACCCGTGTACCTGGGGTACATGGCTTTTCTCCCCACCTGTTTACAAGAAATCTCATTTTTGCTTCCCACCCCTCCACTAAATTTTTCATATGCCGAGCAAAAGAAAAGGAAGAAATTATAATGCCAGTGTGGTGTGGTGGATGGTACTTATCAGAGCAGTTCTGCTGAGTTGAGTCCACTGTGTCTGTGCTGTGAACAATGAGTTTCCATTCTTGCAGCTTGCCTGGGAGCTAATGGTGCTCCTTGGTAAGGGGAGGGCTGTACTATGCTGAATGGTGACTGGTTAGGTCTGGTTTGCTCTTGGCTGGGAAAACAGAAGCTCCACAGGAGTAGATAAGGAGAAATAGGATTTGAAAGTGTGCTTAAAACTGATTGATGAAAAGGCCAGGAACTTCTTCAACCCTACTGTGAGATCATTGAAAAGGTAGCATCACCTGATTCTGTAGGTGTTCTGTTTGAAGAATCAGCCTGCAGTATTAAAAATGTCAAGTTTGACAATAGTAAGTGCTAATTGACTGTTATACAAAACGGATAGACCAAGCTTTGCACTCTAGATTATGCTTAGAAACCGAATCTGTTAAGAATGCATATGTTTCTCCTACATTCAGGAGTTTCATTAGTCTTAATAGCTTGCAGTTTCAAAATAGGCTTCTATAAAGGAAATGATTGTTTCAGGTAGATTTTCGAAAGTGAAGTACGTAACCTATATTTATCTTTGAAACATGGCCCTTGGGATTTTGTTCATGGAAGTACCAATTTGGACCATTAAGCATATGTAATTTCATTTACATATTTAATTTCCTTCTGTATAGCTGCCAATTCAGTATTGAGTCAGTAAGCTGTTTCCAATAACTTAGGCTTTAGGGTTTTTTTAAGCCACAGATCTCTATGTACAATAGTAAGAATGGCTTGCCGAGATATGTTGCCGTACCTTACAGTGAAATTAAAAAGAACAATTTATCTTAAATTGGTAGTGTTATAGATTGTATCCTGGCAGACCTCCTGTGTGGCAGCCCCCACTCCCACCTGTATTTGAAGGTCCTGATGTAAGAAAAAGAATGTTAAAAATTTGTAGCACATGACAAACATTTCATTTTAATCTCTTCGACAAATTTGTCTTTGGCTCAGTGATAAGTGCATATGTACCTGGGCATGCTCCTGCACAGCAGTTATGCTTCTGTTCATGTTTTTTTCCACTGCTGGGACACTGGAGGTCAAGATGAAGTTTTCATATCTTGATATCTGTATGGCAGTGATTTTGATATCAGCCATACTGGATTTTCGTGTCACAGTGTAGGTCAGTTACTGTGGTTTTGTAGGTCACTGTGGTTTTGCTCCTGTCTTTTGGCAGTTTGGTATTTGCAAATGTGAGCTCACCCTTAGGTGACCATTTAGTCACCCTTAGGTCTCGCCTTCAGAGAGGGT
The DNA here is from genome assembly GCF_022539395.1 of Myiozetetes cayanensis. NCBI lineage: Eukaryota > Metazoa > Chordata > Aves > Passeriformes > Tyrannidae > Myiozetetes > Myiozetetes cayanensis. Next base: position 38,600,033 of record NW_026087964.1, on the reverse strand, counting down.
TTTGGCTGGGCTAACTGACATACTCCCCCAGCACTGCCCTGCCTTGCCTGCCAGGCTTGCTGACTCTGAAGGCAGTAACTTGTGTCATCTCCTGAGCTGCTGTTGGTGAGAGCCTGGCATTTTAGTGTGAACCAGATGTGAACAAACATACTTGGGAGTGGCCACGTCTGTTCTGTGGACATGGAAACTTTTGTTTAAGCCAGATGGGATTGATGCTGCTGTAGTCCAGTCTTTCTTTTGGTGATGCTGGCATTGCTTTGGCCTCAATGAACCAGTACATGCTGCCAGACAGGCCTGTGCTAAATCAATGCTAGAGGAAAGAAAGAAAATATTAGTGCTTGGTATAGCAAGTCAAATGATTTCAGGTGCTGGATGTGTGAAGAAAAGGGAAAAAGACAGGATCCCACAGCTGCAAGATAGACAGGACTTCAGCAGTCTCGGTTTGGACTGTGACTTCATTGCTCAATAAGAAGGAAAAAAGTTGGCATTGCTGCTCTTGTTAGGACGTTACAATTTGGGGAGTTCCCACTTTGAGCTAAAATAACTGTTTAGTCAACCATACAGAAATGACAAATGCCTCTCTTTTTACAAGCAGTTTCATGGTCTGTTTAAACCTATCGAAGACTTTGAGGTCCCGCCTTTTCCCTGCTGCATGAGCGGTTGCCTTCAAGACAATGAATTAAGGAGTTATCTTGTGGTTTATTTTTGCCCTTTGATATAAAAGAAACCAAACTGTTATAAGATCCAAGCTGCTCTCTTGTTTGCCACTTCACAGAAGTGAGTGGATTTCTTACAGAGCAATGAATTTCTCAGCGTTTTGCCTAACTGTGGCAAGGATGAATTGAGTTGGGCCTGTAGTTTCACACCTTGATGCACACCAGGACTGAAACCAGTGTAAGCTTGCGATTTTTAGCAAGATTTAAGTTTTTAAGTCCAAAATGGAAATTTTTCACATCTCTGTCTTACTAAAGTAAAAATTTCTTCCTTAAGTTAGTATGAATTTGGGCCCAGCATTCTATGTTTTTTTGCCAAATATGTTTGAAGCACAAATCAAATGGATAGTAATGACTGGGCATAAACATATACAGATTTTTGTTAGAATGGAGAGCAGAGGTAAGGTTGCAGACCAATATGTTTCTGCAGATCTAATTGAAGTTGAACTGTGTTAAAACTTGAGTCTCTGTTTTGTTTCAAAGTACAGTCAGAACTTTAAAGTGAGCCATCTGACACCACGGAAACAAGCAAATTAAGAAATGGCACTGAATTAAACAAGTTTTGTGCTGCTCCATACACAGCAACCAAAGCATATGACTTTGGCTGCAGTACAGATTTAAGTGTAGATTATATTTCAGTCTTTTATCTTTCATTTAAATAAAATCTTACTTTAAAAGCTGTACTGATTTGTGCTTTTCATTTTGGTTTTGGAGTTTGCATTGTCTAAAGTCTTTGTATAGAAATTGATTCTTGTAGCAAGATCAGTTGAACCCTTGTGTGGCTTTCTATATTCTTTTTTCCTTTCAATTCTGCTGCTGGATAAAACCAGAAAGCAGAATGTTGGTAGTTCCTCTGTGCTTTTGTGCAAGTAGTCCTTACTGTAGCAGCATATTTAGCCAGTTGTAGTGGAGATGATTATCTTTGCTCCACTTGACATTAGTTAAATAAGTTAAATAACATAAGTTAAAACTCTTATAAAGTTATATTTAAAATAAATGAGGGGAGAAACTGTAGAGAATAACTTTCTCTGAGGTTCTGATGGTTCGGTCTGCCACCTTGTGGTCATTTGGGTACATGGCTTGTAAAAGCGGCATCCAAAAAAACACCAGCCTGCTGCCGTCACCTGCCTGTTTTTATACATCCTGTGCATTAGCTAGAGGCAGGTTTCAGGGACACCGTGAGCTAGCAGGAATGTTTGTGTAAGTCACAGTGGGGTTGAATTTAGCTTCTGCTTTAAGCGTTCTGCTCAACTAGGCGGCATAAATCACATAGGGAGGTTACGTCCTTGAAAGACGTAAAGTTCTTTCCCTGAGAGTTTTACAAGTTTAGTTTTTATCAAGTGTCTAGATTATCAAAATCAAAAGCTTTCGTAGCTTACATGCCTAATTTTATGTGGGTGTGTTATTTTTGTGAAATTACTTTCATTTCAAGCATTTAGAATCTGCTTAGGACATTGCAACACTTGGCAAAAATATTTTGGAAGGACTCTTGAATTCTGTCAGTTTAATTAAGTGAATGTGTTTGATATTGTTAATTATTTTTAAAAATTGTTAATGTTTGTGTTTGATATTGAGTATTGTTGCTAAGTGAACAAAGCATGTTTTTTTCTGAGATAAATGGAAAACTGAGGTGACCTAATGACAGCACCTTGATAATCTGATGTTATTTTTTCTTAAATTCCTTTCCTACTCTTTCACGCTGCAGACTGACTGGAAGCGTGCAGTGTCTTCTGACAATATATGGATATATATTTGCTGTTTTCACTCTACTGCAGTTTTCTGTACCTTGCACTGTTATGGAGAAATTGATTGAAAGGAGTGTTCCTGGTTATTTTTAACTTCAATTTCAATGCCAAAGCTTTGGTGCTAGAGGGAGCTGTTACCTGCCAGACGCCCTCTGGAAAGATACAGTTTAATGAATGGGCAGCAGCTCACTTTGCCATTTTTCGGAAACAGCCAGTGTGTGTCAGCTGAGATGTTATAATGACTATTTGCTTTGATAGGACCCAGCTGCTGAGGCCGCTGGACTGTTTTCTTGCTGCCCTTTTTTTTTTTTTCCAAATAGAAAAAAAAGCCCCTCACCTTAATTCTCTTTTTAAGACTATTTTAGTTGTGCCCCCCCCCCCCCATTTAGTAAAGGTTTTTAGGTGTTTAGATCTTTCATGTCCCTTTCAACCCAAACCATTGTATGGTTCTCTGACTGCCTTCAGTGATTTAATTCGTTTCCTCTGCATTGAGTCATTTCAGCTGCCTTTCTCTAGGAACATAACCTGAGTTCATTAGTGCTTTGTACATCTGGAGGGTCACTAGGTTTGTGTCATCCATCAGTTTTGGAAACCAGATGTCTGTGGATCCCTGTAAGCTAGCATCATTAATGGTTCCCTGCTCTGGGAATACTTTACAGCAGATAAATCTCTGCCACTTCTGAGAAACCTCAGTGCAAGCTGGTGGCAGAAGGGTTACTCTCCTTCTGTCTCTGCTTGTTGTTAGACAGACTTGCAGGAAATGAGTTAGAGTAGCACCTTCTGGCCAGGCTCTTTTCCATCTAATATGCTGCTACGAGCATCTAATCCTCAGTGATCCACTCCCAACTTCCCATGGTAGCTGGTGCCTTGTGCTGCGGAGTCCGCACGTCTGGATGAGCAGCAGTGGTGCCATGGAGACTGTCTGGCTTGCATCTTACCCTGCTGCCTGCACAGGGCTCCTGGGAGCTTCTACTCACCTCCAGCCAGTCTAGCAAGTAAGCAGGTCACTGACTACAGCAGACATGTCTTTTCACACACTTTTATTAATATTAAAAAAAAAAAAGGGCAAGCAACGGCTGTATTTTCTCTTCAAAGCCTTCTATGTGCAAGGTCCCTCCATCCCAAACCATGCATAATTACTTGTGTCTTTGTTGTGCCCTTTGCTCCTCACAGGACCAAAGCCTCTGGAGAGCAAGGGAACAGAAGGACCAGAATAGAAGTGAAATTGCAATATTTTGGCTTGTGTGTTTCTCCTATTTTTACAAACTGAATATTTACCTTTTCACAAAAAATGTTCTTTTTGATACTGAATGAGAGACCTCTATTTAACCTTAACTATTGAGTGTAACTCCTGGTATCCTTTCTGACCTGTACTGTGGTTTTAACAAGTACAGTAACATTTCTACACTTCATGTATTTAAATGGATTTTATTTTTGTTTTTCAAATTCAGGTTCTCTGTGTGACTTCAGTCCTAACATCTTTGCTCAAATACCATATCTAGCATTGTCACTGTGTCTGAAAACAAGGGTTTTGGGTATATTGACCTTGGAAAGCAGGACAGTGATAGTTGCAAAGTAGCTCTCTTGTAATCTGGATTAGGCTTGTTTCCTAGACAATGAGTAATGACAACAAAAGCAGAAAGGTTTCTGTATTTGATATGGAAGTGGCATCATTCCTCCCCCATGTCAGGTTCTAACATATAATCAAAGGTATTCCTGCAATTTGCCTTTAACCTCCTGAAAATGTTCCTACTACCCCAATAGGAGAGTTTTGGATGCTTTCAAAACATTTTTAAGAGGTATTTTAACAGCTTGTACCAAACTGAGAATCCTAATAATGTTTTCCTTATGTTTGTAGGACTTGGAGATTGTTTATTCGTATTTACATGGAATGGAAGCTTTGTCGAATCTGAGAGAGCATCAGCTAAGGTATGATACTTTGGCATTAAAAAACACGCATGTTAATGCATGAACAAAACAAAGGAGCAGTAATTTTGCTAACTGTATGCTACCTCTTGTGTACCCTATCTCAAACTGAAAAGCTAAATTTCACTGCATCCATTTCTTCCCTTCCTCATTGTCCTAACACTTTCCCCTTGTATGTGTGCATATACATCTCTATTTGTTCCTTCCTATTTCTATCCATTGTGGATGCATTTGTTTTCTTTTCAAACTTTCAGACTAGAAGTAAATGCTTTACGTACAGCGTATAGGGTCCAGTCCTGGTTGAAAGCCCATATATAGATGAAGTCATTTATGTAATATAATAATCATGATAGCAGTCTGTTACTCAGCTTCTGTTTCAGCATGTGCTTGCTTTTGTATGGAAGTTTTAGATGAAATGTGTACAGCACGTGCAAATGATGCTTAGTAAAAATATCTAATGAAGGTCTTCCCCTTTTTTTTTAATCTAAAATGCTTCATGAAACAAGTGACCTTAAGTACAAAGTTTCACATGAACTCCTGAGTTTTTGGGGTTTTTTTTGTAAAGACTTGAGTTTGTTTGATTTTTATGTAATTGTTTCAGTTGTCCTCACATAAGCATCTTACAGCAGAGCTTCCTAAGAGTATTTAGGCACTGATGTGAAGCTGGCAGCTGCAGAAGGAGGCCAAGCACATCTTTTGTATGCTCTGTGGGGTGAGAGAGTGAATTACTGCTGTTTTGCATCTTGGGGTATGCCAACATTTGCCACATCTGAAGATGCTGAGGCAACTTTAACTTGATTAGAGCTGGTTTAGATTCTAATTTCTGGCCTCTTGCTTTGTCATTCTGTGAGAGTCCACATTCCCAAGGCAATATTCTGTAATTTGGAAAAAATAAAAGGCGTGGTTTTCTTTCTTCCAAAATGCTCGAGACACATTTTGCAGTATGAATGTTGACTTCAAAGAAGTCTCTGTAATTACTTTCGCTTTGGAAGGAGACCATGGTCACATTCAGCTAAAGTATTTTGTGTTCTGTTATTATATGCAAGACTTTTAGCACATGAAGTTTTGCATAGCTGGAGTTGAACTGATGTTAAGTTGTTTACAAAGATCAAAGTGTGCACATATGGTTGCGTGGTATGTTGATATGTGCTTCTTGGCTTCCTGTGCAGAATGAGGTTCTTGCTGAGGAATGTGTGGAACTCGCTCTCCCAGCATAGTGAATTCCTCAAAGAGAGCTTCTGTTTACAGTACCATACATGGAAAAGGCTGGGCTGCTGGCAGATGTTGAACTGAAAGCTTTTATAGTATCCTTTAGGATACAGCTCTTCTTGTGGCAGTGGAATGCCACAAAAACCTCTGAGATTCATTAAAACCTAGTGCGTTAAATGTGGCCTCTAGTAGTGAATAACTTACCACATGGCTTGTTGGTGATCTCATATTGAATTTATTATATTTGTTTAGGAAGTGGACAAAGATCACGTTTGAGTGATCCAGCAAAAATTGGACACCAGTATTGACCAGAACTAATTCAATTTTTCAAATACTTGAGGAAGCAATCTAGTTTGTGCTACTTGGTCACTGTAATTTTGTAGCTGTACTACTGTAACACAAGAATTGAAACGCTTGGCTACCTTCCTGGCATTTTTTCCTCTGTTACTGTCCTAATAATGGGACCAAAATGCTTTAAAACTCAGTGCCAGTGGTGAACTTGTGTGACTTAATCAAGAATGTGCTTCCTTCAGATCTCAATTCAGAGGGGAACAGAACTTGTTTGTTAAAGTGATCCTGTTTCCTGTAACTCCTACTCTTAGATAGCCCATTGCCTAGCGTCGTTTCAGACCACTAGGGTACAGACAATCCTTGAACAGTATTTTGATTTTTAAATCTGACTCCTAACAATGACTTTTTTCTGGTATCTTCTCACCAGTAACTTCATGTCTGTCCTCCCCTCTCAAAACAGAGGATCAGAGAGAAGATGAGGGCTCAGGAGGTAGAAGCAGCTTTTCAGTGTCTGTAAAAGATTTTGACAAGACCCAATTTTATGGTGGAGAGCAGTGTCTGAAAAGGTTCTGTGGTTCAAAAAGTTTTTTTGCTGTACCAGGAAGCAGGAAGATTTCTCATTAGCTGAAATTACTATGCAATAAATAATGCTTAATTATACACAATACAGACATTGCCTGGAAGACAAGTTCTCAAAGATGGCCCAAAGAGTAGATCTAAAATAAGGGGGTTGGAAGAAAGGCTGTGGTAGTAAAACTTGATTCCTAATTTGTATCTACACCTGTATAGATATTTTATTAGCAAACAGAATTAGGATCTCTATTTTCTGTTAACAATTTGTGAATAGTCAGGATACCACTAGAAGCCTGCTAGTTCTGGACAGAAAAAGCAGTATTTTTTTGTGGGCTGAATTAATATGTAAAAATCCTGCAAGAGGTGAGTGCTAGGGTGACTTTTGTAGCAGTCTATTGAAATGAATGATCTAGGAAGTGGCAAAGAGAAGCCTTATGTTATATCAAGCCCAGACCAACTCTTCCAGGCCTCAAATTAACTTTTTTGAGAGTTTTTGCTTTAGCAGCAATTATTCAATGCTTTTGTCTGCTTACGATACCACTGCTGGCAGCTGGTCATTGGTATACTGAGATGCTGAGGATGAATTGTGTGAGGAAAGAAAATTTACTTCCAAAATTTAAATGTAGTTCCTTGTTTGAATGTTCACATGAGCCTCTTAGGCAAATCTCTGTCTGACGGTCTGTCAAATAGCCTTGGGGTTTGCAGTCTGCTTCAGAGACATAGAAAGGCCAAGGGAGGCAGAGGGATTTGTATCCTTCCCCTTTCCACCATCTCCCCAGTAATTTGTAAGGCTGTTTCCTTAAGACAATAGACAGAAATAGCATGTTGATTTTTTTTCTTTTCACACCAAATTAACATTGGATTTCCTAATATGTGGTAAGTTCTATTATAGTTTCCCTCTATTATGTCACATTTGTCAGCCAGACAGCGAATGCGAAAGTACTTTAATCCTCCCCTCTAGACAGAAGATTTCTCTGCAGGAAATTCTCTCCACTTTGAGCCCTCTGGGATTTCAGCATTAAATCTCATGGTAATTTTCAAGTTGCTCAATATTAGCAAAATGAGAAGCATTGATTTACCATGCAACATAATTTCTTGTTGTACCTATTGAACCTGACTTGAAAATGGGAGCAGTTTTTATATTGTTTTATTTCTGATGGATGTTGCATATTATACATTTCCATCCATTTCAAAAATTCAGAATTGTTTTTTTTAAAGCTGCTTTATCACATCACTTTATAAAATGAGATCAGTATAATTTTATCCATTTTTATGGAATTTTTTTTATGGGAACAGTTACATCTAATGCCCTAAATCAGATCTGGTCTTGGATGAACTAATAACTTTAATGCTTATGTTTAAAATTTTTTTCTATTAAATTATGAATCAGCTTAACTTTAAATTGGTGGTTAGTTTCTGCAAGTGCTGGAGGCACATGGAAATGCTGAGTAATTCCAGAAAATGAGGTCTTTGTGACATTGATAAGAATTGTAACAAGTGACTTCTTCTCTTTCAGAATGATGTGTGAAACTGTTAGATATGAAAGGCATGAAGCGAATGAAGTTCTGTACTAGTAAGTATTTTTGCTTCCATTTGTAGAATATTTAAAGAATTAATTAATTTTAAAGTGAGTTGAGGACAGTGATTGATGCCGAATCCCTTGCCCAGTGCACAGTATGTAAATATAAATGATCCTCTTCATTTTCATCATCAAACAGTGGAGAGATTGCTAGTGCCAGGGAGAGAGCTAACAGTGGTTCTTGCTTGGTGGTGCATGTTGTATTAAATTTATATAAAGTTAAAGGGTGTGGGATGTCTTCTCATTAGTTGTCATTTTGTCTTACTTCAGTTTCGTGAAAGTAGTAGTGATCAGCTTTTTGTGCCAGAGGTGCCAAATTGACAAATATAACATGGTTTATAATTAGCAGGGATGTGCTCTAATGTCAACTCAGATTTGCAGTAGAGATCTGAGAATTGCAATTGCTTCATTTATGCAAGCAATTTATTGAAACAAAAGGTTTATCATATTTTTACTTACTGCCCTCTAAACCAGACTCTAAATGCATTTTTTTTCCTGGGTGGTCTGGTGTTATTTGAACATTTAAGCATACAAAAACCCCTGTATGGTTTCTTTAATATATGTGTAATTTTTCCTATATTGACCATCATGAAGATGATGTGATTGAACAAACTTTAATGCTAAGCCTTGACAATTTAGCAAAGTTAAATTAAGGTCTAATGAAACTCAGTAATGTTATGTATGGGAAATGCACAAGGTAAAAATCCATAGATGGATAGATAAAATCTATACGTGGATAGATAAGTTTAATTAGACTAGTACAATCTTTATTCATTTTACAGACTAATTTGCTAGAGACCGTTGTGCTGGTGATTTGTCCTTTTCTAGGCTGTTCATTTGTGTCTGTTATGTGTAACAGAGTTTCTGTTTAGATCCAGTATAATTTGGCTTGTTCTAACCACTGACTTAAATTTGAATTATATGCTGAATTAATCAATATTTAGTTATTAAGTTAACCATATACTTAAACAAGCAAAAGTTACAGGAAATATTTGCCTGAAAAAAGAAAATTGACGAACAGAAAACTGTGAAATCTGGGTTAACTTGAAGTGCTTTTTGCACTTCTTTTGGACTGATTTCCTTTGTCACTCCTTTCATGTGACTTCATCTTCACTTTGGTTGTTTGCCTGTCATTTATATTTACTTGCTTCTTGACATTTTTTTCCCCATGACTTATTCAGTAGATTTAATGGGCAGTTTGACAGTTTCTGGATAGAGATGCTAATGTAAAATGTGCTTGCACTAGCGTTTTACGTTTCTCATTTAATCTTTAATGGGCTAAACCTGGAAGTTAACACTGAATATTTTTTATTAAAAAAAAAAAAATCGATATTTTGAAGCCAGAAATGTATGTTCTGTTACTCTGAGTAATAGAACGTACAATTTTTTTTTTTTTAATAAGCGATTAGAGATCTACCTGGTAAGAAAATCCCATGGAACCTGCAGTCTTTTTTTCAGTGTTCTATTTTTAGAATAATAAACTTGGAGGAATCCTCTTTTTGTTTCTCAGCCTACATGTTGAAGATGTATTCTTGTAAAAATCAGAATTCCAGTTTTACAGTATACATGTTTGGAAAAATTCTTTGAGTACTGAAGGAGATAAGCAAACTGATAGCCAGGCCAGAATCAATCCACTCTGTTACGAGCTATAGGAAATGAGTTTGGAACATGCAACCTGGTCACTTTTTATTGAACATACCAGAGTTTATCACTTGAAGCTCTTCTTCTGGTCATGAAGGCTAAGATTTGAAAAAGCATTAGATTTGAACTTTTTAGATTGTTTGTTAAATTACAACCTTTCTTTCCCCCCAGTGATGGTACGTTTGCAGTGAAATCTGAAATTGGGTGCTACATCTATTAAAATAGCTGCAACTGTTGGAGTTGTTAATTGACCTGTGTGTGTGACCTCCCTGAGGCACAGCCTAATGTCTCAATGCAGAAAATCTAAATCTTTATCCCCAAGTGCTAACATGCAAACTAATATAGTTGTTTTGTTTATTTGATCAAAACTTTCTCCTTGTGAAAATTTTGTTCCTGTCTGCATTGTTAGCTGTATGTATAATGAGGAAAATTTCTATTGTGTGTATGCAATGCTGAAAATAATTATTTACATTCCTTACAAACGGTAATTATTTTATCCCACATTAAAAAAAAAAAAAAAGTTGTTAATTTTCATGGTATCTCTATAGATTTTTTTTTTTGACCAAAGGGGTAAAATAGGGCACATTGCTTAAAATTGGCTCATCTCATCTGCATTTACTTTACTATCAGCGGGTATACATGGTAGTGACAAATTCTCAAACCCTGCGGCCATCTCACTGTTTAAATGGAAACTGGGTTATTAGAAGTGGCAGTTCAGCTCGAGTTATTCTTCATTTGCCAGTCATCCTACTACTTGCGTTTGATGGGAAATTAATGATAAAAGGGCTTAAAAACCTGCAAAGCAAAATTTCAGAGTTGAGGTTTACTTTACACGCATACTTGTTCTGTTTTGGTTTATTTTTTTAACTACTTTTCATTAAAAAAATTTTTTTTGGTCATTTGATACGTATTTTCTCGAAAAAAAGACATTCTATTTTCATGTCTGCAGGATAGTAATTCTAGATGTCTGCAACAGTAAGTTTCCAATTAACGTTTCCTTTGGGAACCAAAGTTTTAGCAGATTTGTAGAGGGTGTTTATACCTCTTAACAGTTGAACAAAATTTTCCAGATCAAAATTTAAATGTTTGCTATCATGGCAGAGAGCAACCTTTGGCAATTGATGCTTTGCCCGTAAGGAAATGAATAGGTCTCTAATAAATGCAGTACCTCTTTTTCCTCCTCATTAGTCATGCAAGGGCTGTATGTGTTTTTCAGCCCTGCTATTTGATATTTGTCTGTATGTGTCAGTGGTGTTTGGCTTACTCTTTCTGTAAGGAAGTCGTATATGTCTTTAGGCTTTACTTATTTTCTTCACTAAGGATATTGAATTAGCAGAAAATATTTTAAGGTTTGATGACCTACAGTCCAAAGTCATTCAGTAATAAAACCTCATGTGTTTCTGAATTGCCAGGCTGTAGCACATGTTTTTGTGATCAGACTACATTCCCTGTAGTTTCTGAGCAATTGAACTTGGAACTAACTTAGCTACTGTTGTATTGTTTTTTAAAAATACAAAGGAAACCCCAATGCCAGGTTATCATAAAGTTTAAGAAATCCTTCAAAGGAAAGCCTGATAGGATATATGTTCCTACCTCCCACATGTCCCTAGTGAGAAAATGTGTGTTTTGGATTTAAGGCTCTGATCAGTGAAAAATTTCTCAGTCTGCAGTATTTTAGTAGTAGGTTATTGGTTTTGATTGTGTAGATTCTTAGAAAAGGACAAGAGTTTAAAGAAGAGTAGTTTTCTCTTGGATATCTTGAACTGAATTTCAGTACTAATTTCTATGGCTGAAAAAAAAGCTCTTGTCTAATGCCAATATGTTTGTGTGCTTTTATGTCATTCAGTTGTGCAGCCTTTAATGAAATTCAGTGTGGGGAACAAAAAAGTAGAAGTTGTACATGTAAAGTGAGGATTGGAGAGAAAAAATCTTGTGTAAAACTGAGTTATTACTACAGAGAATGTCCATAGCTAAAATGAGAAGAAACAAGCTTGTTAATTTCTAAATTAGCAACAGTGGTAGGCAGGTGTGTGACAAAAAACTGTATTTGTAAAATTCTGGTTTGTCTTGCTTTTTCCCTCATTCTCCACTTGTCATGCAATCTGGGATGAAAACATCCACTTCTGTTAAGACTATAGTGCATATATGGGAGGTAGAGCAGGGAGACAAAAGGGGATGAGATTTGGAGAATGCTGTAAAAAGGATAAAGATACATAATTTCAGCTCATCATTTTTGGTATTTCCATGATTAGAACTAAATTCTCAGGTCCAGTAGCGGTAATGTCACCATCCAGTCTTAGCCAAGTTTTCTTGATTGCATCACCATGGCAAATCACAAGACCCAAACACATTGGGTTTGGGTTAGCCATTCAATGCTGGCTTGGCCCAGCTATCATAACCTGAAACAAATGAAATCTGGAAAGGAAATAAAGGAGCATAACTTCCTGGTAGCTACTCAGATACCTGTTTTTTTTTTTTAGATAAAAATGTTAGTGTCTTGCATGAGGTAGAGCAGAATGACTGAAAAATGCTGGAGAGCATTAGCTTTGTGTAGCTTCCAGACAGGTTGTGTTAGATCAGCTCCCGAAGGCACATGGGTGAGATGGACTCAGGACAGTGACTGGCAGGGAACTTGCGGAGCTTGCTCAGGTCTTCCCAGAGAAGAGACGTGCTGTGATCCATCCAGGTATCATGCATTGCACAGAAAGTCATGGGGATTTTGGATGTAGCTGTAAAATGTCTGTGTGTGCCTTAGCTAAGTAGCTGTAGGTCTGTGTAATCATCGTAGGGTAGTTCTGTGCAAGGACACATGAGAAATAGATCTACGAGTAGTCTTTAAAAATGTGAATCTAAGAGTCAGACTTCAAGTCCAACAATAAAAGTGACATTTACTGAATTCATGGTTCTTTCACATTAGCATATTATCCTGAACACCCTCAGGACGATAGAAGTAGCGCACGTAAACTGACAAAAAGTTATGCCAATGTTGCCGTATGTGTGACAAAAATGGGTTTTAAAGCACCTTCTTTAGCTATTAGTGCATGATTTTTAAACAGAACAGCTTTGCTGAGACTGCCTTACTGAAATTGTGTTAAGGAGTGCTTTTGTTTTCTGTAGGTGTTCCAAGAAGTTTTATGATGTTGCTATCACAAAAACAAGTTATTCTATACAGATACAATGTATGTGGTCTATAGCTATGTATGTTTATATCCTACAGATATAAAGCTTAAGTCTTAAAAGACTACAGAAAGGAATTGCTAAAGAAATGTATGAGGATCAAGCTGGTGTTTCCACTAGTGATATTCCAAGTTGTCAGTAAAATTAATATCTTGTATTCCGTAATAGTTTAACCAGAATTTCTGAGTTTTTGGGCAGAATGCACCTATTTGTGGGGGCTTGGGTCATATTTCTGCAGTTGCTGTCCTTGTTTACTGAGTATTCTTGACTTCCCAGAGCCCCTAGAAAAGATTTATTCCTTGGTCTTATTTAAAATGCACGGAATATACATAGTAAACTCAGAGTATGTCTTCTTCAGAGAAGCAGAAATAAAACAGAGCTGAGAGGGTGGAGTCTGTTTGCTCATAGATTGGACTTGATCTCAGAGGTCTTTTCCAGCCTGATTGATTCTGTGATACAGATGTGCAAGAAGGCCAATGTAATCCTGGCTTGGATAAGCAATAGTGTGGCCAGCAGGACCAGGGCAGTGATGGTCCCCCTGTGCTTGGCACTGGTGAGGCTACACCTTGAATCCTGTGTTGAGTTTTGGTCCCCTCACTAGAGGAAAGACACTGAGATGCTGGAGAATGTTCAGAGAAGGGCAACGTTGCTGGTGAAGGGTCTGGAGCTCAAGTGTTATGAGGAGCAGCTGAAGGAGCTGGGATTGTTTAACCTGGAGAAAAGGAGGTTCAGGTAGATCTTACTACTCTGTACAGCTACCAGAAAGGATGTAGTAGAACGGGGGGTCGGTCTCTTCCAAGTAAGATGCGATAGGACAAGAGGAAATGGCCTCAAGTTGCTCTGGGGAAGTTTACATTGTCTATCCAGAAAGATTTCTTTACGGAAATGGTTGTCAAGCACTGGCACAGTCTGACCAGGAAAGTGGTTGAGTCACCATCCCTGAAGGTATTTAAAGACATTGTAGATGTGTGCTTGGTGACATGGTTTAATGCTGAATATGTCAGTGCTGGGTTAATGGTTGGACTTCATCACTGTGAAGGTATTTTCCAACCTAAATGATTCTGTGATTGCTGGGTCAGTATGTGAATTTTCAGGTAGACCTCTGCAAGTAATATATATTCATATATCTAACATATTCATATATTCATGCTGCTTGTACATCCATAGGTTTCTGTGGAAATCCTGCAGCAGTATATTTAATAATACAAAGAACTGCTGCAGCAGGGCTGGTCTCTTCTTCCTTTTTTTTTTTTTTTTCCCTTCTTTGTCCTGAAAGTATTCCTAAAGGTGTATTGCACCTTCTGATAGTCAGGCAGTTGCCAAAATAGCATTGGGATACTGCCAGTTCTGCACTGCAGTAAATCAGGAACCTGAATTCATTTGTTGTATTGTGAATGCATTTTCTGTGGGAAATTTCTTAGGCAATGTGTATCATTAAAACAAACACATTTAAGGACTTGACAGTTGTCTCTGTATAAACAGATGCTGAATCAAGGCTTCTTAGTAGTGTCAGTGACCAATATTAGTCTGTTGGCTTTGCATAGCCAGTTCCAAATTTCTCTTACTGTTTGACCTGATTTAGAGACTTCTTTGAATGACAGTTGAAGTAATGTTTTTGCACTTTCCTCGCTGTAAATGCTTCACTAAAACCTATCATGTTTTTGTTGTTGCTATAATTCTGAGAATAAAAGTTTTGATTTTGGAGAAATACTAGGAGGCTGTTAGATATAAGAACAGATTTGTCTGTCTTGACCACAGGGTATTTTGGATGCAAGACCATTTTATTTTACCACTTCTGTAATTTTTTTCTGATGATTTAGGAGACTATAATTTTGTTTTGAATTTCCTTCTGCTATCAAGGGGTAATTCACTGTACAAGTTTAATATCAAAACTTCAATGACAATAGGTAAACTAGCTTGTGTTTATTTGCATAATATATTTATTGATTGCCTGTTTAATCAACTGTCTTAGACTGACAGACATTACTGACACTGCGATAATCTTCAGTTTGACTGAATTTTCTGTTTTAATTTTACTGATTTTGTAAGTGGAAAAGAATACAAATAAATTTAATACTCTAAAGAAAAATATACTTCTCATTGTTTTCATGAATACTGAGTAATTGCTTCCCGTGGTTCATTCTTCATTTCCCATTCTTTCTACCAGGAGACAAGACACCACTTTTCATCTTGGCTCTGTTAATAAAAGATAATCATGGACATCAGTTGACATCTGCACTTTAAGATGCTTGTTTAGTGAAAATCAGAAGTTTTAAATTCTTAGTTATAAGTTTTATTACTAAATATATTTTAACTTTGTCTTATATTTATTCTTATTTCTAATCTTCACTTTAATTATGACTTCAATATGTTCACATAAAAAAAGTATCTGAAAATTGTGGCTGATGCATCAAGTACCAATCTCTTTTACTTCTGTCTTTGGGATATACCTGCTAATGTCATCAAGAGCATCTAAAATGCTTTGGCAGATGTCAGGTAACAGCTTAACTAGCCTAATAAGGAGGATTATAAGGATTATAGACAGTGCTGACAATGTTAGTAAATGGTTCTCTGGCTATTTTGAGTGTTACAGTACTACAGTGCCAGTGGGCAGGATCTTCAGGCAATGAGATATCTACCTGAGAGAATTGTTCAACTTAGACCTGTTTGACATTTCAAGGCACTTGAGGGCTAGTGTTTAATTGTGGCAATGGTTACTCAGTAAAATGATAAACTACCTGTAGCTTTCAGCAGACAGAGGATAACCAAAATGAGCAAAGAGAAACAGACAGATTAATCTGCTGGAACAATATCCTATGGAACATAAGCTTGCAGAGCAATGTTCTTTGTGATTTCTTCTTGTGTAGTACTTAAATGCCTGAAAGAGGTGCCAGTTCTGACATGTCAAGTTTTCATTGTTTCTGCCTCTCCCAGGTGGAGAACTGGGAGCATGAACAATGTCTTTGTAATTACTCTCTGCTTACTTTCTGAAGTTTATTCAACTTTGAACAGCATTGAGTATGATTACATGAAAATGTAATCTACTAGATACCTCTTGGTTTGTAATATAAATTGTTTTGTCAGAACAGTTACAAATGTTATAGTTTGTAGTGTGATGGTACTATGTCTAGTTTAAATATATATTATATATATATTATATATAATATATATTATATATAATATATAATCCTTTAGTGGTTGGAAGTTTAAAGGATTATTGTCTCCATAAATCAAACTAGCTTTTTCACAACCAAGACATTGTTCTTGCCTATTTCATGACCTTTTTATGAAGTAGCTTGAAAAATAGCTCTGAATGGAAAGTAATTCTGGATGCTGATGTTTGACTTATGTTAGGGGTCCTTCCAGCATCTGGTGTTGCTGGACCATTCAGTCCAGTGTTGGAGAGAGAATGGCAGCTCCATTGTTTAAGCCTCAGGATAGAGGCAACTCCTGCAAAAGGAATATTAAGCAGTAATTCTATGGAAGTAATTTCCATGCTTGTTTCCATTGAGACCTGCATGCTGCTTAGCATTCTTCAAGTGCTGTTTTAAAGGAGTTGGCTGAAAAACTAACGCTGGTCAGAGCAGCAAAGAATTCTGCTCAGCATATGCTTTTAAGTCCAGGTACTGAATTTTGCACTGAAGGGAAGTCTTATTTTACAGAGTTAAAGCGTGTCTGACAGCAGTCATCACAAAGACCTGCAAATTCTTGCCCCTGTACTTACTTACGATGTTCATTATCTAGTTGAAGCAAAGGCACATGGTAAGCATGTGCTGAATGATTCATTATTCCAGAGGTTTTAGTAGTTCTGTGTCTCATTTTGGAGGAGATTGAGAATTAAATAGATTGAATTTGTTAAAATTTGTCTACTTCTAAAGAAGTTTTAAAGGAAAGTGATGCATCAGGATTTGTTAGGATAGAGGAAGACACTACAGATGGTGTAGATATTTGAGATTTATTTGGCCTTTCAACAGGTTGACTTAAATCTTTATTGTAGCTGACTATTTTGGAGGACTTTTCCATACCTTATGGGATCAGGAAATCTGAAAGCTAAAATTGGACGTCTGTCCTGCTGTAGAGAGATGCCCTACAGAATCCATAGGTATAAGGGACATGTGTTGAAACAAGTTATTTCTTGTGCATAATTTCTTCGATATGCTGTTAATATTTAATTCAGATACATAGTTTAAAATGTATAGTTACAAATGTGCAAGTGCTGCTCATTGCTTTATGTTGAAAAAACTAATTAGAATTAGAAAGTACAGCTTTGGTTTTAAGTAGTGTATATGTAGCTAATTGGGGGTTTGGGAATAGGAAGCTACCCCTTCTAGGGGAATAAGTACATGAAAGCATGAAGAGTTTCATACATAAAGCATGAAGAGTTTGATATAAATGCTGAAGACTTTGAGAAAGCCTGCAAGCTTTGTGGGTCTTGGAAGTCTGGAGATTTATAACTGCTTCCTGATTTTTGAACTTTGAGTGCCTCTGAGGTCTCACAGAACAGTCATATGCTAGAAAACGTGAAGACCTAAGTCTGAAAAGACTGTCTAACCTCATCAGTGGTGACAACCTAGTGATGTCATCAGCTGTTGCATAATTATGTAATTGATGTTTCCAGGCAGAACAGTTAGTGACAGCTATGAAATTACTTTACATAGTTCTGTCTTCAGGTTTTTGTGTCATTTTCAAAGCACAGAGGTGTCCTGTCTGGCTGAAGGTTGTAGTTGCATTAAATGGCTACATCAAGGAAGCTGGGGAGGGAAATGCAATGGGAAGACATTACAATCCAGTTTATGGGTTTCTGTTTCTAGCTCCTGAATTGCTGTAAATCAAATTCTCTGACATTCTGGGAAATTACATATAGATTTCCCAGGAAATGCACTGCTCTCAAAAGTTCTGTAATACAAGAGTCAAGATTTCAGGTCAAGCTTTATTTAGATTTCATACAACTGAAGTGCAGATTATGAATAAAGGCTGTGTATTGGTGAGTATTTTGGTATTGGCTTTCAGTTTTGCATCACTTTAAAGTTGCTACTAGAACCTGAGTATTCTGAAAACTTTATCAGTAGGTAGCTCTATCATATTGCTTATAAGAGAAGAATACTCTTGGTACTTGAGTACTTCTTTATTGTCTTCACAGAGCGTGGATCTTATTTTCAGGACAGAATGACTACGTGTACTGATTTAATTCTTCTTACTGCCCCTTAATGTGTGACTTTTGGGTTGACTTCATTCTGATTCTCTGCAGGATAAATTGCCTGTGTCATCTTACTTTCACAGTAATAAATCTTGTTTTCTGTAACTTGGCAAAGTGGATAGCTTTGCTGCATTTGGTAGGCAACTTTTAACAGTCCTAAGTTTCATCTAGATGAATATCCAGAACAGTAGTTGAGCTGAAAACCACCCAGAACAAACAACACAACCCAAACAACCCAACCCCTTCCACCCCCCAGAGAGCAACAGCCCCCTTTCCTTTACCCCAGTCTTAGGTATTTGAAGGAATGTGTTCTGTCACTTAAGGCCAACAGGTAAAGTAAAATCTTGCCCGCAAAGAAGAACTCTGATTACCTGCTTGGAAATGTGCATGTGTCAGTAATTCCTGATTTCAGTTATTTCCACTTCTACTGTGCATATAGCTCTGCAAGACTGGAGGGAGGATAGGAAGAGGAATTCAAAACTAGGTGGAGGTGCTGCTTGCCTGGGTTGGATGAGCTTTGCTTTCAGCCTTGCATAGACCATAGAATCATTTAGATTGGAAAAGAGCTCTAAGATCAATGAGTCCAACCATTAACCCAATGCTGCAATGTCTACCACTAAACTATGTCCCCAAGTACCACACCTGTGTGTTTTTCAAATACCTCTGGGGTGGTGACTCAATCACTTCACTGGGAAACTTGTTCCAATGCTTGACAATCCTTTCAGTATCCAATCTAAACCTCCCTTAGCACAACTTAAGGCTGACTCTTGTTCTGTGGCTTGTTGCCTGGGAGAAGAGTCTGATCCACACCTTGCTACAACCTCTCTTCAGGCAGTTGTAGAGAGTGATAAAGTTCCTTCTTAGCCTCCTTTTTTCCAGGCTAAACAACCCCAGCTCTCTCAGCTGCTCTTCGTGAGGCTTGTGTTCCAGACCCTTCAGCAGCTTCTTTGTGGAGCTTTCAGTGCACTTCCAGTGACAGCTGCTGCTTCAGTAGTTGCCGTGATGATGGACAGCAGTGGTGTCCTTACTAAACAAGTCACTGGAAAGATCTTACCTGATCGGATGTCTTTCCTTTCTATATCAACCTCACTGATAGATGCTACTGGACCCTCCCCTCAATTGTTCTAGGCTGAAAAAACCCCAGTGTCCTTGTGAGGATGCCTTTAGGGGAAAGTTGTCAGCATCTGATCAGCAGTTGATCCTGCTTCAGCTAATTCTAGATGAAATGAAGTTAATACTGTCCTGCAAACCCTGTCAGGGATGTGACCTGTCCACACTAACAGCCATTTCAGTACAATTTGCTGTTTTCTCTATGACAGAAGTAGTATCTGTAGGACAAGTACATTTTCTAAATTCTTCTGTGGGCTACCATGGATAGGCAGTATTCTGGCACTGAAAGAAGACTTTATAATTGGGCTTATTCTCTAGAATTCAATTTTGATGTTTAAAACAAAACGTGAAATGTGATTGCAAAGAAAACTTTTCAAATGTGAGTGTTTGCTGTTGGCTAAAATATTTGCATGAGTCCTCAGGTGGATTGAAGAAGTGCTTTTGTAATTCAGCATCCCCTTCTATAGTTCTTTCTGTCTTTCATTACAGGCACAAAAGTCTTGTAGAATGCAAATGCATTGTTAATGAACAAATGTCAAGCTTAGTACAGAAAACATGGAAGCTTGATTGAAAGCCACATGATGTTTGAATAAGATTGTAGAAAGCCCAGAATCCTTAAAATGAAAGAACTGCCTGTGTTTCTTATAATAATACCGTCTAGTGAAAGCTGACTGCCAAATGGCTTTTTTGAGGCTTAATTCTAATCAACTGAGAGTGTAGCAAGTGTTGAAAAGTGCAGGAGTTATATATGTTTTCATATGAAAGGAATAGATCAGTGTTTCATTTGCCTTTTTTTTTTTTTTTTTCTGGGAAGCATGCGTGTTCTGAAGGAAGGAAAGTGTTTACTATACATGTGAGATTTTTTCAGATGTTTTGCTCAAGACTGTATAAAGACACTACTGGTTGTAAAAATGAAGAGAATTAAAACCTCAGTATTCTTTGCTCTTAAAGACTGTCTCAGAAATATTTATGATGTTTTGGCTGGCAGTGAAAATTTTAAAAGAATGCACAGTGTAGTTCAGGGAAGATACCTTGAACATAGACACTTTATGTAGTAATCTTCTGCTATTGAGACACAGCAATATTGAGGTTTTTTTTTTAGATAATTAAAGGGTTGAGTTCAGGAGATATACACGATGCAAATTACTTAGAGCTTATAAATTCTCAAATATACACTGTATATTCTCACTGTAAAAATAAAAACATTTTGGAAGTACACATGAAGCAAAGGGAAAATAAATTCCATCAGAGGGTATTCCTAAAGTTTTATTTATTGTTTTAATCAGTACTTTCAGCTGTCAAATGAGCAGATGCTTCCTTTGATTATATAAAAAGCAGATAAAGTATGATGTTCCTGATAGATGAGAAGGAGCAACAACTGTTGAAGAACCAGCTTGCAGAGAAAGAAAATTAACCTGTGAACTGAGGGGAAAAAAAAAAAGTTAAAACTGAGTTGGATGATTAACTGAATGAAAGGTCATGCTGTGTGTGATCAAATACGAAAAAATTAAACCACTTCAGTTAAATGTAGAATGATTTTAGCTGTTTGTTAAATGATTCAAAGGTAGGTTTGAAAGTAGCATTAAGAATTTGAATACTGAACATATTGCCTGGTGCTTGTGAAAACCAGTAGCTGCCTTTCCCTTTGAAGTAAAAAGATTTCCAATGAGAAGGGATAACTAAAGCCCCTTACATGTGGGTGTTTATTATTACAAATAATAAAAAGTTAATCAACTCTTAAAAGGAGGAGAAAAAAGATTGTATATTAGTAGATTTACAAAAGTTAAAATTGGCTTAATCTTTTTTTTTCTTCTTCAGTTCTTTTATAATTGGAAATGGCTTTCTGGAAGTATAAAGAGATCTTCTAGATTACTTCTGCTTTAGAGTTACAAAACCTGTGACCCCAGGTTCTTATCTGTCAGACTACACTTTTATATTTGATCAAACGGACAATTTTTAGAAAAAAAGGAAAAAAAACACCCCACCCTGAAGCACAAAACTTAGTATGTGAAAATGTAATGTACTGTAATCCACATGAAAAAATTATTATTGACATTCTAATACAGTTACTTCCCAGCTCTTTGGGAAATCACTCTCTATAGCCATTGCTCAAAATAGCTATTTCAACTGTGCTAATCAGTCCAGATTTGTATTTAGAATGACATCTATTGAAAAACAACAAAAAAACCCAACAGGCTTGCAGTTCAGCAGCACTGTTGTTGTATGCCTGTCAGCATAGGACTTGTGAGGGAAAGAATGTTTAAAGACATGTAACTTAACTCAGGTTCATGTTTATCCTTTTGAGAATGATATTTTCATTTGAAGTGCTTGTTTTTGTGAGTTTATCTGCTTTAGCCTGGTCCTCTGTACTTATGTACAATGCTCATTCTTCTAGACCAGCAAGGTCTTTGAGGATGATACAGGTCCATGTGAGAAGGATGTGGGGCATACTTCAGAAAAAGCAGCTTGGAGCACTTCAGCAATGTGAAACGAAGTGTTGTTGTTTCAGCTGTGGGACTATGATGTCACTTAATTTTCTGTTGTCTGTCAGTATAAAGAAGTATTCCTGAAGTCTTCATTTTAAAGATACTGAGTTTTCACTGATCTGGTGTGTGTAGCTGGCCAGTGTGACTTCACAGGTCAGGTCATCAACTGGTAGAAAAGAAATACAAGCTCCATCATCTTATTTAACTCTTTTGTTCTTGGCCATAGATTGTGTCCTTAATTTCCTCTGTTAATTCTGTGTGTTTCTGATGTTTGTCCTTTCTCTTATGCTTTTATTATACAGTGTAAGATGAAAATGGAGCACATTTTTAGATTGGATGGTTTGCTGGTTTGCTCTCAGCTGGTTTAGGCTGGCTCCCTCCCTCTCTTGTTTTGAGGACCGCTTTATATGTGCTTCTTCAATTGAAGTTCTTCTGCTGAAAAGGATACTGCTAAAATGTACATTGCCTACTTAGATTTAAGATTAGGTTTAATACTATGCTGTCATCGTTGTTACAAGATGTGGGCTGTTCTTTCTTGAAGTTAGGCCTAATTGTTTCTAAAGACTTGAGACATGTAATTTTAAAAAAATGAAGGTACTACAAATTAATTAAGTAATCTACATCTCTTAGTGTCACTCACTAAGGTGGTTTTCAGATAAGAATGCTCATACAGTTCATAATGACGTACTTGAATTCAATTAATGAGTTTCTCTGGAAGAAGCAGGAGTGTTAAAAACTGAAGTAAAGCAGAGATCTTCTCAGTGTTGACTGTTAAAATGGAACAAGACTTCTACTGCAGCTATTTCTAGTAACCTTAATCTGTTTTATTTTCCTGTCCAACATTATCTGAATTTATCCAAGATGAGTCTAAGTATATGAAAAGGGTTTTTTTATTACTCAAGGAGCAAGATTTGAATCTACAGTAGAATGAACTGGGCCTGGATGATGAAGTTCTCATCCAGTTCCTCAATATCGTGAAGAGACGGGAAAAGAAACTTTTTGTCCCTTTAATTGGGAAGTCAGTCTCATGGCAGGAAGAGACATGGAAGGGGCAGTGCATAGTAGTACCAGATAACGATGACTAACAAATCTAATATAGGTTTACCATCTGTGAATGTTTCCAATGGTCTCTTACCTTGTAGGAAGGTAAGCTGATGCCAAAAGGCAAATTTCTGCCTTGAAGAAAGGGTTTAAGAGGAGATGGCTAGAATTGGAAAGGAAGTCTTATTTATAGAGGGAAAGGATTCTCTGCAGCAAGAGGAAAGTAATGCATTCAACAAAATACAGTACAATATGTTTACCGTAGCTTGACTTAATTTTAGACACTTTGTTAGATTTAATTGGATTTCTGCTGTTATCAAATGGATAGATATGTGCTTTTCAAAAAAATTAAGTAAATGAAATGAGACATTCTTATAATGGATATATTTGCAGATGGAAATTAGAATAGTTTCATGGAATTGTTTTATAAATGATTGAACTGAGGCTTCCATGATTTTGAGCATTTTTGCCTCTTAGTTCTTTGTAGTGCAAATTTGGTACTGCTGTGAGTAATTTAAATCAAGTGTTTTAAACTGTGTCCTTTTTTTTTTTTCTTTTTATTCCAGCCCTGATGATATTGGTAGCTGTTGGTATATCCTGCTGTCTGGTTCAGTCTTCATTAAAGAATCTATGTTTCTTCCAAGGAGCAGGTATGTCAGCTATGAATGTACTGCATTCTATATTTTAAACATAAATCGTGAGATGTGGAAAATTTTCAGAATTAAAAGGCAGTATCTTATGCTTAATAACACACAGAAGAACACACATAAGCATACTTTTCCTGCTTTTACTAACTTTGGTAACTGCTTTATGCCCGTATCTAAAATTTAAAACATTGCGGACAGGGTACAACCATGCAAAATGTTGTGCAGATGCTGTCAATTTAAAAAGTAAAACCAAAAAAAAAAAAAAAAAAGATAAAATGGAGTGAAGTACTGAGGAGTCTGTTCCTGTGAGTAATCAAATTAATCATGGGATGTACTAGAACTTGTGATGTTTTCCTGAGGCTTTACTTACTGTGCACAAGTCTTTGGTGCATGTTTTAGTATATGCTTAGATCATGTTACTGCAGGTTTTGTTGCTTCTTTTTAAGACTCTGCTTCATGCAAATGGATTTGCCCTGAAGAGTGGTATTTCACATGGAAAAAAAAGTTTGAGTGTGAGCAATGTACCCAAATGTATATTGCTACAGTAAAAAAAATTAATTATTTTGAGCTATTGGAAAAAGATGAGTGAGTGCAAGAATTTCAGACTAGTGTGGCTGAACTTGATATTAGCGGAAGCAGAGCAGAATCACTTTAAGATCCTGGTTGTAACATATTTGATCAGACTGCTTTAAAGGATTCTTTGAAGCAAGTGGCATGTAGTAAAATTTATGAAAGGCAGAGTGAAAGAATGGCCTGTCTCTGTATGGTATCATGATAATGAAAATACTGGAAACTTTTTATCAATTTTAAACAGTGGAAAACCACTTCAGAGCTAGTGTTGATTGGCACATGAAAAATTAGATCTTCAAATCTGCTTTTCAGTGGGAGAGCAGTGCTAGTCTTGGGACTTCCATTTGGTAATGGTAGCATGTTCTTGGTGCAGTCAGGTGTCTTGTGTTTGTAAAAGGACACGCACTGCTGATAAAATGGTATATTTGACGTGCTGAGGTGATGCTAAAATTGCAAAACTGGTTATTTTAAAAAGTATCACAACAACAGATTATAGGATCCCTGCTGCTGGCAGAGTGAAAATGTCCTCCATAAACAGGCAGTGCCAGAAACAAAGCTGGCAGAAAGTACTACCTTTAGGTACCAGGTGAAAGGATATGTAATACCTGAATTAATGCAGGGTGGCTGTGGATAGTCTGTGGCAAGAATCTTGTGTTCCTTTGAAATACAGCAACGTTTATGCCTCTGCAAACTTTTGGACACTTGAAGAGAGGTGAGATGAACAATGAGCTTAAGATTCTTCCTTGAAGAATGAACAGAAAATCTCAGATCCTGTGACACTAAGCAGAGCATTTAAGGGCTGTTCACAGAGAGAAATTCAGAAATTACATCTGGTGGAACAGTGTCTGGGATCTTTGAAGTATAAGCATGGAATTTGGCATTAGGATAAGTTTCATAGTTGTGGATGAAGTCAAGTAGATGTCAAAGTTATTGTCTTGGGAAGTTAATGCAAGAGAGACAATTTGTTAATTAACCAAGATAATATGAATCTCTGAAAGCAAAATTAACTAACTTTAATTACATAAGATAGAAAGTATTTCTGGAGAGTAACATCAGAGTTATTCTAGTGAGGGGCTTTGTGCTGCGAAGCTATAGTCATCCAAGGATAGGTGAGGGCCTTCTTTAAATTTAGGACAAGGTTAATCAGAATTTTTTCTTTGTAAATGAGTAAGTTGGAATATTTGGGCCTTAGGCTCATCCATGAATAAGAAACTTGGGAAAAGTGAGAGGGCGCTTAGGTTAAATTTCTTATTTGGAATACTGGTGGGTAATAAGTGATTTATTGATTGATTTATTTAATAAAGCGAGGCTTGAGAAGGAAACTAAGTTTTTCATCTTCACTTATGCTGCCAGTGAATTGCTCAGACAGAAATAGTAAACTGCTCAGATATACATACTTGGCACAAGAGACAGATTAGCAGAAATGCTAAAGTAAAATTTTCTGTGGTCTAGAAGAAAGGGGGAGACCTACTGAAAAGGCTACTGTCCAGAAGGAATTGATAGAGTGGTATTTAGAAATCTAAATAGTTGTGTTAAAAGTGGGCAAAAGACAGTTACTGGATAACTGCTGAAACTGACTGTTTACATACACAGGTAGTAACAATTTCAACAGCAATTTGTGAGTCTTACTGTCTTGTTGAATTGGCATTGCTTAGCAAATGGAGCACGTCCTTGTGCATTGCTGCCATCAAGTAACAGGAAACCTAAACATTGCAAAGTAGAGATCATCTAATTTTGATCTTGCTTGGCTAAAACCATTGTCATTTGAGTAAACCAAATTTGCAATACTAAATTCATATTTGCACTATTTTAGTGTGTTTTTTTTTCAGATTAATCCATTTTATCTTTGCCCATCTAAAAAGCCACTAGGAAATAATTTTGCAACATGTGAAGCTTGTAAGAGATTAGGATGTAGCTAAGAAGTCTGTGTAGGAACAAGCAAATATGTATAAAGCAAAAAATATAGTCCTATCTCCAGATCTGATTGACACAGAAAATTCTCATTTTTCTTTTCCCCAAGCTAAGAGTAATTCATACCTAAGCATCACCATCCAAAACCTGTTATGTTTTTTCCCATTTTAAAAATATTCTCTCTTTTTTTGGCAACCTGCCCCATTCACCTTTAGTAAATCCCTATGGACAGGTTCTCTGGGTTGCATCCTGCCAATCCTGCTCCCTTTGTGAGCTTCTTTACCTATTCTCCTGACTCTCTCAAGCTTGACTTCATTGAAGGGTGACTGTGTAGTAGCTGACCAAATTTAAAATACATGTTATCATCTCCCCCCCCAATTCCACCTCCCCAGCCCCCCAAGCTGTCTAAAAGCATAGGAAAT
Organism: Myiozetetes cayanensis; assembly: GCF_022539395.1. NCBI lineage: Eukaryota > Metazoa > Chordata > Aves > Passeriformes > Tyrannidae > Myiozetetes > Myiozetetes cayanensis. The sequence continues at coordinate 38,573,795 of NW_026087964.1, read as the reverse complement.
GACCACCCCCCTGCTTTCCCAGTGTCATGGTTTAGAAATGCCACTCCCTAATGTAGTACCTCTCCCCCCTGAAGCTCTCACAAACCAGATGCTGCTAGTTCTCCTCCTCTTCTGGTGAGAGAAACAAAAGGCAGAGGATTCTGAGATAAGAACAATTTACTGGAAACAACAATGAGATTAAAAAAAACCCAAAACAAAACAACTGAACAGTAACGGCAACAATACTAATTACATTGTATAAAAGGGAGGGTGATTTATGTGCAAAATTCTCACCAAGCAGTGAACAATGGCAGATGGACCCTATGTCCATGCCCACCACGTTTGCCCAGGACCCTTTGAGACAGTCCTTTCCCCCACCCATGACGTAAGATAGGATTGAATAAGACAGTGTCCTGTCCATGCCCATGCATCTCCAGACTCAGCCCCCTCACAGCTACTGTGAAAAGTTAACCCTGTCCTTGCCCAGAACTAGGACACCCACTCAAACCAGGAATAAAAAATAGTATAGCAGTCCAAAATTAAGTAGTTTTGTAATGTACGATGTATGGTCAAATAGCTGCTAGTTGGAATAGTTTGAAATGAGTGTCAGAGCTGCCAATTTTTGCCAAAATTATATAATGTGCTAGGTGACTTGTAAAATTACTTGTAACTAGCTACTTGACAAGTCTTAAGTTTCAAATTAAAAAAAAAAAGAAAAAAAAAGTTCAAAATGGAGTATTGAAATACCTGAAGTCCTAATTTGAGTAACTTGCTTTGGAAACTTTAACATCCAAACCATGTCTGTTTTTTGAAAATAGCATGAGTTGAATTTTATTTCTCTGTTACCGTATAGCTTAACTTGTATTTGTTCAAATGCCAAACCATCTCTTAGCAAATAGTGTTCATAAGATAAGGCTGGATTTTCTTATCTTATTATTTTGGGAAAAAACCACAATTCACAGTTTTCAAGAATTTTGACTTGAACAATTAAAGCTGTCATATTTTTGGTGACGTAAAGTAAAGCTCAGTCTTTTTCTCTTGTTTAATTTCTGTAAATTGCAACAGTGAGATTTTCTGGACAAGGAAGATTATTCCTCTCCCTTCCCCTCCCAATTTTACTATTAACATTTCTCATACTTATTCCTTTACTTTAACATATTGGACACATATTATTGTTAAACTACACATTCTGTAATTCTTCCCTCCCACCATGACCACTGAACTAGCACAAATTAACACTCAATCCTCTCATCATTTCCCCTGAGCATCTAAACCCTGAAGCAGCTCACATGGTAGAATGAGGTTTGTGTATAAAGTCCAGAAAATAAATGAGCAGAAAATGCCATTCACTGAGGGTTGTCCTGGCTCTCCTGTGTTTTCACATGGCCACTGACAGCAACAATGTGACAGTCCCTCAAAATAACTTTTGGAATGGCCTCCAGCATCTCTTGGCCTGCTCCATGCTCTCACCACATTTGGTCATCTGCTTGGATTTTCTGTGTGGTTTTTGTACCAGAACTTTGCTTCTAGTGTAAATTCTACTGTTTTTTTATTTATATTACTTAAATGGGAGCTGCAGTACAAAAAGGTCTCTTAGATCTCCCACAGCTTGCCCTTGACCTCCATGACCAGAGGATGCAACTAACTCTTAGCAGCAGCAAAATACAGAATTGCTGGGCAATTTTTCTCAAACTGATAGGCTCTGGTACTTGGGTTTTTCTGCTTTTCTCCTAAAATGCTTCTGAGACCATCTGGGTAGTGTGTGCTGAGCTGCTCAGGCATACTGTGATGCTGACTTGCCATGTGCAAACCTGGCTTTACACTTGTCTTTAACTACTCGCTCATCTACACTATTCCTTTACTGTAGCCTCTTCTTTTTCTTCTTTGCTGCCATATCCAATCAGTTCTTCCCTCACCACTTCATATGGCAATGGAGAACCGCTTTCCTTTTGGCAAATTCACAAATTTTATGTACAAGAGCAATTACTTAAACTTTTTCCTCTCATTAGTAGATTAAGTTTCGAAGGTGAGAGAACATCTGGTTTTTCACTATTTTCAAAATTAAAAGGGGTGTATCTCTTTAAATATTAATTATTTAGCCCTCTGGTCTTTCCTTTACTAAAACAAATTATAAAATGGATTGGAATATTTAATTGTACTGGAGACTCATTGAAGAAATTATGGGCTTGTTTTGAATATGTATAAAGCAATAGCAAAACTCAGTCTGTGCAGAAATGTTTTGTCCTCATCGAAGTGTATCCTGATTAACTTATGAAAGTAACCTTTCAGAAGAAAACTTACTGGGGATTTTGGCAGGTTTTTTTATTTTGACAGGTGATGAATGTGAGTGTAATGGTACTGGAGCAGAGCCCTTGGCTATCTACATGCATTTTTATGACTTTATGTATCTGAAGCCTGTTTTGTGTGGTTTACATGTATCTTATGGTGTGTTTATATTTTGAATACACAACTGCCTTTGATCAGTCTCTCCAGTAAAGAAAATTGCACTGATAGTTTTAATCATGATGATAAAATCCTTCTCTGGGTATATGATTAATATATTTGAAACTTAGTGTTTATTAAAAATGACTATTGCTGATGGAAGCCTATGAGATAGCAGAATGACTGAGATTTTAACTGAAAGAAGGTGATCAGTACACACAAATACTTAAAACCATGATAAAATCTGCTAAAAAGGGAGTTTTGTTTTTTTTTCCCCTCTGAGAGTTTTACAACAACTGATTTGGGGGAAACTCCGAGTTGTACGTTTGGGAACTGCTGGTTTAGTTGTTTAAGCTGCAGAGAGAGTTGATCAAGAGCCGTGCTGAGCTTTTTTAGCTTTTCCCAGGTTCTGAGTTTTGCTTATGGCTAAGGATGTACAGCGTCATAATGGAAACATGAAGACCATACGTTGGAGCTTTGTAGAGAAAAATAACTCCCGAGGTTATAGTTTCAAGTTTATTTAAGAAATTACTTGAAAATGTGAGCTTTGGATTTAGTCTACCCTCAGAACACTCTCTCTCTTTAATTAAAACTTTACTACCTTTTTTTTCCCCTTTTTTTCGCTGCTGCTGCTAACTGCTGCTGCTGGATGCTCCTGTAACCTATTTGTTGTTTTGATATGTCTGTATCCAGCTAGTGATGTTCTGAAGTCACACTCCTGGCCATATCTAAAGGCTGATGGGAAGGTACAGAATATGGTATTGATGTGGGCTGACCCCTTGTGCTGCCTTGCCCTCTGTCTGGTTTGAGTGCCTTGGTTGAGCATTTCAGTCCATCAACTGAAGCATGAAGGAGTATGATCTTATAGTTTAATCTAGGAAAGATCATAGGCTGAAGAAAGAAGTTGGAAGAAGTAGTGATGTCAGTCCATTTATGACTGAGTGCATGGCTACCATGAATTACAGTGAATTTTAAATAGACTTCGAGAAGTTAACGCTGATTGGTTTGTACTGTCTGCATCTACCCAAAAGACTGCCTATGCCCTTTTGGATGGAGATGCTTACTGCTAGTTGGAAGCAGAAAATTAGACTTATCACAGTGCGTGTGACTGTGTTTGCTTACTGAGACTAAAATTCCTAGAGAAAATAAGAACTTGCTTATGAGAGGTAGCATTTTATTGGGAGTGCCTGATCTGACCATTTGCCTTGAATTTGTTGATCTCCTGTTGGTATCACGGTCATTGTTATCAGTGAAGCACAGTGCTCGCTCACGTGTGTCACTGCAGTCTACCTCGTGAGCAGCTGGAGCTGCCATGGTGCTGTCCCTGAACTCAGCTCCCTGAGGGCTGGCCAGCAGGGAGGGCATGCAGGGAGTATTTCAAACTCTGTGAATCTGATTTCATCACTTAAAACACAGTCAACTCTGGCTGTAGCTGAATTAGTTGAACCATAAATCGATAAACCTTTGTCTTGTGACATCACCTGCTATTTCAGGTAAGTTTGTGATGCAGTGGCACAAGCTGCCTGTACTAGTCATATCACCTGAAACTGTCCTTACAGTTTGAAAAAATTAGCATTTTTTTTTAAAATATGAATTATTATTTTTACAGTTAATTTGTTTTATCCAATCCATCTTCCGTTCTGCTGAGTAATCGAAGAACTCACTGAGGTTTGAAACTGGTTGTTTTCCAAGTGTGCTGCCGGTATCTGAGGTGCTGGGAAATAGGAGGCAGTTCCTAAATGATGAGATTGCCTGGTATCTGGCATTGTTCCTGTCATATTTCAGTGCTATTGGAATTTTGTTTTTGCAGAGCTGATAAAATATTAAGGGACATAATCTATTACGCTGGCATCTTTTGAAAATAAAAATAGAAATTTAGCGTAGTGTGTCTAGTGCTACCAGGCTTTCTTCCAAGTTTGTAATGAGGAGATGAGAAGGTAACAATGAAGCAGAAAGTGTCAAATGACCTGAATAAGTTTTAAGTGAGGCTGAGTAGTTCTGATTCCCCTTAAGGTGAGGGAGGCTTTCAGAAATGGAAATGCTCATGGTAGGAGAAAAATCCGTTTCAGAAGCTCTCTCAAATGCAAACCTTATCCTAGTTTCTAGGTGTATATAGTAGAGCTTCTGTCTCTTTCCATGGAAAAAGACGTGATGATGGATTCAAGATGGCCTGGTTCACCTGCTGGTGCTCGGGTGCATTTGTGGAATGTTTAGAACAATTTCCTTAGACTTTCTATAGGAGAGACACTGTGAATTGATGGTGCAGAGCTTGTAGATTCAAGAGTTCTTTTTCTGGTTGGTTTTTCATTTCTTTGCACATGGTAATTGTTAGCTCAGTCAAGATGTCATTTCTTGCCACAGTTAAAATAAAATAGACTTTTCTTATGTTGTGCTTTATTCACATCAATGGAGTTTATCTTCCCCATTGAAACTGTGATTGTGTAAAAGTACTTAGTTAAAGGTATCTACTTTAATGACAAAATTACACTTACGAATTTGTGATATGGAGCATAAAAACAAAGTACGTAACATTGTAAATCCAGGCCACTGCTTTTATGGAGAGTTTTGCCAGTGAACCAATTTAGGTTATTTTTGCATTTGCTATGCAGAATAAGTATAATTAAAATTTTTCAACCAATGCCAAGAAAAGGCAAAATCTGAGGTCATGGATTTTTTTCTGTGTAAGCATGAATGTATCTTAGTAACTCAAAGTATTTGAAAAGGACCTTAAGGAAAAATTAAGGAGAAGGGTTTAATGAGCTAGATTTATGGAGCTTAGTCTTTGAGCAGAAAGAAAGCAGAGGAAAGGACAGAATCCTTTAAGGTAGCTGACAGAGGAAATACAAAGTTTGTCATGAATGTTACCAACTCTCACATCCCATTTCTTTAAATGTTTGAAAGTTGAATAATTATGACTGAAAATTGAGAGTTCTTTCTGAGAAACTAAGGAGGGGAAAATTCTCTGTGTAATAAAGTGGTTATTTAAAAGGTAAATCTGAAAACTGTTATACTGGTTACATTGCTAATTAAAGGTATCTTTAATTATCAGAAGAAAGTTGTTGTTCTCAGAGTCTCTGGACAAGTTTTACAAGTGTAATGAACTGAAGTAATCTGGTCATTGCTTACCTCAAAAAACCCAACAGAATGAGCAGTGTGCAAAAATAGCATAAAGAATACCAAAAAGGGAGAAGTACCACCACGTGGAGAGAAGGGACAGAGAGCATTGCTTTTTCTTTACCGCATGTGAAACTCGGATGATTTTCAGTGAAGGACAATCTTGATAAGCTGAAGTAGTGACCTTTACTTATGTATTTGGAGGACTGTGGAAAAGGTGGAAGGAATCAGAAGTATTGTTTTGATGATTCTGCTACAAATGGTCTTTTCTACAGTATTGAATAACATTTTATTAGAGACTTAAAAATGTCCCAGAGTTTCAAGTGATGCTAAAATTTTCAAATGTTTCTGAAAAACAAATTCAGGGATACAAGACATAACAGGTCAAGTGAGGGAGAAATTATTTTCAAATTATGATACAAATAGTTAAAACAAAATTGTCAGTACTACTCCACTCTTTTACTTTGTTTATTCATTTACAAACATACAAATTTATCTTTAACATATATGTTTTGTTCTAATAGATTTATGTAAACTACTTATTGAGGTCATGTGTTTACCTCTCCATGTGAATTGTTGTATTGACTGAGTTAAGCATATAAATGCATGTGGAAAATGTCAGTATGTATGGTCTTATTTCACTACTAAAAATCTAGATGATGTGCCAAGTTATTTTATTTTATTAATGTTAAAAAGCTCAAAATTTGTAATATCTTAGTTATGAAAGTCTATAGGGGGGACTTAAAAATGCCTATTTTATATTTTTCAATGTAAAAACTCTTAATCTAGAATCTAACATCTGAAGTCTTTATATGATATTGGAAAAATACTCCTCTGTTTTAATGAATTTCATGAATGTTAATAAGCTAAACTGTGTTCAGACAGGTCTTACCTATTAAGTAATGTTTTCCAACAACTTCTTATTCTTTGAGACCATTATGTAGCTCTTGTGATGTCACAGTAATCTCCATGGCAACACAGACGTCATTAGCAAGAAGCATAAGCAAAGCTGTCTTTATTCAAACCATTTATTTATTTTTTTAAGGAACAACAAAAAAAAGTAGATTAGGAAGAAACCTTTCATCTCTGAATGTTTTCTGAGATAAAATAATACGAGAACTTATAATTTAAAAATAAAATAAGGATAATTTTTCCTATAGAAAGACCTTTTGTCAGCTGTTCTGATGAAGTAGCTGCCTTCTAGCTTTCTGTGCCAGAGATGAAGCAAAACAGAACTGCTGCAACAAGCTAAGTTTTGTTGTTGCCTCTATTGGGAGATTCTAGTTTTCCAGTTTTGTTTCTTTATTTTGTGTATATAGTTTATGAATACAGATCTTGAATTCAACAAGAGAATGTCATCAACCCTTTTTTTATATATAGAAACATTTCATATATCTATATGAAAGGGTCCTAAAAGAACTCTAAGTGGTATTCTAGTCTGAAAAGTATTCAGGATCACCTGCTGCTATAAAGGCCTTGAGCATCTACCTTTGTTATAGTAAATTTGCAAAGCAATTTTTTATTCTGAACAGTACTTTTTCAGATTGGGTTTTTAACCGTGTTTCAGCTTAATGTTTTAATTTGAATGTAGCATTATGAAAAGATAAAGTGAAAAGGAACAAATGTGAAACTTTACACAATTATTTAATTTTTTTAACCTAAACTAGTCAAACTTGCTACCATACTCAGTCTTGTAACCAGATAAAATTTTAAAATTAACCATACTGCTTAAAACAGTAGCCTTTTCTAGAAGGAAAACTGTATGAAGATCCTAAGGCATATATTTCAGGGGTTGAATGAGGGGACTTCCTCTGGAAGCAAACCTCCAGAATCTAGCTAATTTCAGAATATTCACTGTTTCAGGAACTTCTTTTGAAGTGCTTTCAGTAGTCAGCTATAAATTAGCAGATTAATGCAACCTCTGATCTGTGTTTCATTTGCATAAGAAATAAATCCCTATGAGTATTATGTAGATACAGCACTATAGTCTGTCATCTCTAAGGATGCTAACTAAACGTGTTCAAAATACTGAAGAAGTTTACTAAAGCTTTTAGCTGGAGTTCAAATTAACTTTCACACACTTTTAGTGTTTTTTTTTTCACACGCAATTTAAAACATTAATTTACTATAAATGTGCTTATTCTATGATTTTAGTATCGTCTGGTTAGTCATCAGGCATTCTCTCTGCCTGACTTGGTGGGTTCTTCCCACCTGTACACCCTCCTGCTGCAGCACCAGGGTTATTGCCCTTGATTCCTCTTCTCCCACAGGCAGCGGGCAGTTTGGGCCCCAAGTCAAGCAAAGATCTGCAGTGATGTTTGAGGCTTTTGTCTCTTGTGAAACACTCCTCCCAAAGTATTATTAAGTGGCATGTACTTAGCTGTGATGTAGCGAGTCCCTTTGCTGACACATGAGCTGTTGTATCTGAGACTATAAACATCTAAGCTATCATATGACACTGGATAAGTCTAATCATCCTTATCCATGGAATGCAGTGAGCTCATGTCTCCAGGATTTGCAAGTAGTGACAGGTCTGAAAATGCCTCTTCAACTTGTATTCCACTTGCCAGCATCTCAGTTTTCCTTTTAACTGAAAAGCATTTCTCTAAAGCAGCTTTTTGCTCTTGTTGAAAAAACCTGCTATAAATAGAATAACAGAAAAATAATATGTAGAAAACCAATATATCGGTAAATAGAATAACATTGAGAATCGAGTGGTTATTATGATATGAAGATGATCACCACATTTTAATTAAAAATGTTAGTTATTACAACTGAAAAGCAGTCTGGGTTTCACTTGAATTTTTACTTGCTTTTTCTAAAAGCATGAGAATTGGAGAAGTCAGCCTATATTATCAGAGAATTTCATATTCTGTCTTTTAGTTGACAAACTCTTGATTTCATAGTTTCTAGTGTGAAGTTCTAAGGGAGGGGGGAAACCTGCTACTGCCTTCCCTCCTTACATCATCCCCAGTGGAGAGCTGTTCACGTTAGAGTGGCTCTGCATGCATGAAAGACTCTGTCTTTCTTTCTGAGGGGTCAGGAAATGGCCATGCCAAATTTAGTTTTCATCAGAACACTTAAGCATTCCTCTGGGAAAGGCTTGTGCATGTATACGAGCTTCTAAATTGTAACTTTCTTCTTTTTCATCCCTGGCAAGGATGAGTTGGGTGGAGGTCAGCACGTTGATGTGAAACCCAGCTGAACCCAGCTTTGCTGGAATAAGCCATATTGAAGGACTCATGTTTTTCATTCTAATCTGGACGTACCAAAGTGAAATGTGGTGGTTTTTAATAAAAAAACATACCTGAGAAGGAACTTTACTGAATCCCTTATCTCCCTAAATGGCAAATAGAAAATAGTCCCCATTTATTTTCCCCATCTAGACGTCTACTAAATACTGCTCTATATTTCATCCAGGAATTCAGTGTGACTAGTTTGCTTTAGAACTAAATCTAACACACTTCGATGTTGTTCTAAGTTAAATGTTTATTATTACATTAGATTTGATTTAGGGATTTGTCAAGAGACCAGGCATTCTGCTCATGTTTGCTCCTCTGTCATCAGAGAATGCAGTGATGGAAAGCAAGTGCCTGTCATGGCTGAGGTCATGGCACTGCTGTGACAAGTGGCGTGTGCAGGTGAGACGTGCAGTGAATGATCCACCTAAAGGAGCGGGGACTCCTCTGAGATTGAGAAATGGAGGGTGGAGGGAAGATGGGAAATGCAGTAGAGAGCACTTTAATGTAAATAATGATGATAGTAATAGCATTTTCAGGATGACGGCTACCTACAAGAAAATGAAGATACTTTGGCTTACATAATTTCAAATTCTAAATATGCTTCATGCAATATGTATTTCACTTTGGTGAATCAAGTTTTCTATGATTCTCTTAAATATGGATGTCAACTGAAGCAATGTAATTTTCACAAAAAGAGCTTGGAAGTATTGGGTTTATATAACTTAAGATCTGGTTTTCTCATGAATTTATTAAAAGCTTGAGAAACTGAACTCAACTATGCATATGCTTGTGCTTACAGATTTATTTATCTATAGTCTTGAACAGATAAAGATTGGTTTTAGTGAAGGTGGGAGAGGGATAATGTTTGCTTTAGTCTCCATGTATGTTTAGATGTTCTGTATTGGCAGATACTGCACAGCACTAATCTTGAACACATTGTACATTCCATTTGAAAACTTCAGAACAAAGAAAGTTTTTGATTATCTGTTTTCTAGGGTTTTGACATAAATCATTGCAATATTTATACATTACAATCTAATTAAAGTAGAAATGTAAATTTTTTTATCAAAAAAATCAGTTTCTATGGAACTTAATTCCTTACATACATGTACTCTAGAAAATTGAGAACTTGAGAAACAAGAAAATGTGTTACTTGTATTTTTCCTTTCGTTAGGACAGGTCTAAATAGAATTTGCTTTTTGATTGAGAGGAACTGCCAATTAAGTAGGTTTTATTTTCAACCAGCAACTTTGTTCAAAATATTGCATTTACATATACATGAAACTATAACAATGTTTTGCACTTAAAAATGTGTTGAAGAATGTGCATGATAGAGATTGACCATACTTTGTGTAAGTTTCTTTGTGAGACTTAAATGGGGTTTTACTAAAACCTTAAGCTAATGCAACGATGTGAATATCAAAAGAAATGGAAGTGAAGATTACATTATAGAGGAAACCCTAAATTTTTGGATGTCCTTTTTGCAACATAGTTGTCACTAGTGAAACTGAGTTTTCTGTGAGTGATCTTTGATCTTTAAGGGGAAGGAGAAAAAGAGTTTTACACTGAAACCCTATTTCTTGGTATTCATTGTCAGTGGAGTTTTCTCCAGATTCTGCATCACTTTTGATGAATGTGTTTGCATTCCAGTGCTGAGAAATAACTTTCCATTTGGGAGCTGGGTTGACGTGAAAGCAGGAATGTGGAGGCCCAGGGTGAGGGGACAGGGCTGAATGCTGATAGGGAAATGTTCCCTCTTCAGTAGCTGCTGCCTTCCCTGTGAGCTTTGAAAAGAGCATCTGTATGTGTGTGTACAAGTATGTCTGGGGACCTGGGGGAATGGATGGGTCATGTCTGGAGAAAACTGCCTTGTCCTCCACTGTCATGATGATAATAGAAAGAATAGAAACTGAGTTGCCCTCAACACCTGCAAGTTTTTGACTGTTTCTATGTGTAAGTGCTTATAAAAATTCATATGTTGCCTGTGGCTGTAGATGTTTAATTTAATTGAAGTACTTTGTTGTTTTGTTTTATTAGTAAATTAATTGAATTTGAAGGGGAATAAATGCAGACAGTGATCCTAAATTATTCTTGTGTTATTTGTTAGCCACTGACATATGTGTACTGTTGTATTTTTATAATAGTAAAGTTTGGATTTTTTTTAAATGAAAACTGAAAGTGTAAACTTGGGAAATGTGGAAACCCTTAACTTTCACTTAAAACTCATCTTCTGTTAACAAACATGTTGAAAACTGTAATTCATCTGTTCTTTAGCTGGCTTGTGTATATTTTGAGTATAATGAGTTGTAAGCTGAGATACATATATAGTAAGGTATACTTATAGAGAAGGGAACTGTCATCTAGGGTCAGTGTAAATTCAGTTTAAAAATGCTTTAGAATTGAAATGAAATTGTAAATTACTGATATGAATTAAAATATCTGCTTTTAATACACATAGTGAGCAAAAGTGTTTTTTTCATATTAATGAATTTATTTGGAAATAATGCTTTTGAATAGTCAAGTGGAAAATTAGACTTGTCAATTGTTTAAGGGAATAGTGTAGTTAGGGAGCAGTTGCTTGGGGAAAACACTTGTCTACTGCAAAATGGATTCCTGTAAATAATATTGTTTTGTATATCATTAAGTTAGGGTTTTTTATTTGCAGTAGATTTATATTCACATCATGCGTTCAATAGCTGTATGGGAATACAAGTACTGTGATAGAAAAGGACTCCAGAAGCGAACTTACCTCTAGGACTGAGGAGAGCATCTGTGAAGTTTTAATACTCGGGGAACCTCAAGTCAGAGCTTATGTGGTAGCAGGGAAGAAAAGTGTTAGAAAACAAGGTTCTTTGGGAAATTTAGGTGAGGCAGCAATATCCTGACCAGGCAACCCTTCTGGCTTTCTAAATTGCTGTTATGACCTATGCATGCCATATTGACAGCTACAATTGCAAAGATAACTTTAAACTGCCTTAACTTCTGTTGGTGAAATTCTCTTATGCATGTCACTGATTTAGAGAAAATAGTTGCAAATCTAGGATTCTTTCAGGTATATCACTGACTTAGTTGCAAATGAGCTGTATTTAGGAGTTGAAATTAATAAGGTTTAGGTCGGAAGGTGTGTTAAGACAATTCTGATTTCAATGACACAACCAAATGTGAAGTGTATATTATGTAGAATTCTTTACTGCATTTTAAAAACAAAAATGGGATTTAAGAATCATAGAATCAACCAGGTTCAAAAGGCCCTCTGGGATCATCAAGTCCAACCCTTGATCCACTACCACTGTGGTTAAGCTTAAACTCTGTAGTGGGATCATATATCCACAAGATTATCTCACACTACAGTAAGGGAAGGAGTAAATTTGTCAAATCCCTGGTCCCTTGAAACCTGCTAATAAAGGCTCTCTACATAGTACTTTGACTAGCTAGTGCTCATGTAGACTATATGTTTTGTCTATAGTCTATAGTATAGAGAAATCTGGGTAGTCAAACTCACTTTCTATGGGAAGTCTGGCATCAAAATTTTGTAGAGAACATCGCCTAGTCAAAGTTACTGAATTAGAGCTGGTATTACAATATTTCAACCCTTCCACTGAAACTTTATTTGCTACTATTGTTCCTGTGTGATGCCTAACATCCCTCAAACCAGCTTGCATGGTGGCTTGTGGTCCCTTGAATGCAATTCTTCTCCTGGTATTTCATAAAATCACAGAATGGTGTGGGTTGGAAGGGACCTTAAAGATCAGCTGGTTCTAAATCCCCTGCCATGGACAGGGACATCTCCTACTAGATCAGGTTTCTCACAACCCCATCCAACCTGGTCTGGAACACTTCAAGGGGTGTGAGTCCACAACTTTTGTGGGCAACCTGTTCCAGTGGCTCAGCATTCTGATCATGAAGAATTTTATAAAAGGCTTTTCAGCTTGGGCTTTTTTATCAGCTCAGTAAACAAACTGTATTATGTGTTGGGTATTTGCTTCTTACTACTTGCTGATATTTTAAATAACTTGTTTTCAGTAAAATCAAGCTTGTTTAGTGGCTTCCTCTACTGAGTGTCTAGTTACCACAGCTGGGGGTTTCGAGTAGAGTGCCACTGAAGACCTCTTTTGTTGGTCTTTTATTTTTGCTCTTGTGTGAAACCCTGACAAATTAATTCAGTTACAGTGTACTGACTTTGTTTTCAGTCTTATGAATTGAAACAGCAGGATTGGCAATGCCCTAAGATCCCAGTAGTTTCTCAGAGTTGCATGTCACACAAAAACCTGAAGTGTGATTCTGCAACAGATGGCATGCAATACTGTGATGGATGTTCTACTGCAGTCAGAGATGAACACTTCTGAAGTGTCTAGATGTAGTGGACAGTGACAAGAGAATTCCCTAATTTTCACTGATTAGGTGAATTCCTCACTGGTGATGAATTTTCAACAGAGATTGGAAATCAGGACGTTTAGCTGGTGTGGCAATCTGAGAACTGCAACACTTGAAAGGTCATTTAACTTTTTTATGCCTTGATTTACTTGTCTTCTTTCCTACAATACTTCACAAAGATTAGAGAGTTTGTTTGCAGCCTGAAGTGCCTTATGATCTTTGGTCAAAGATAATATATACATGTGATGCACTGTCTGCTCTGATAAATTTCATGGTGTCATAGGAATTTGAGCAGTACTGCAGTGGCGTGGTTATTTGCTGTGAGAACCATTGTGTTACTGGGGACAGAAATCGAGAATTTTCTTTATACTAACTGAATGCATGCCTTCTATCTTAATATGTTGACTGCCTGTTCCCTGGTGCTGAAGAGTAAAATCCAAACAAGTTATTCAAGAATAGAAAAGCACATCCAAAACACAGCTTTTTGTTTTTACTGTGTTTTCTAAAGCTTGAAACTTTTGCATGTCAGCAGTGATTAGCAAAAGACAGAAGTTTAAAGTTGATACTTACAGACAGCAATAGAGGAAGAAGAAATGGTGGAGGGGAAAAGTGTATATACTTTTTTTTTTGAAATGAGTACTTGCTCTGAGACTAGAAAAATGGATTGGCAAAAAAAAATACAGCAGTAAGTGTTTTCTAAGTGGCAAGAATATTTGTGTTTGTTTCCAGTTAGAATATCAAATAAGTTGACTTCCTAATCACTGTTTTTTTGCATTGCTGTTTTTCAATAAATGAGTTGACGTACTTTCTCCTTTCTCTCTTCCTCCTTTCTATTTTTAAGGAAAAACTGTGTGTATGGATCTGGTTATTGACCAAAATATAAGTTTGCCACTTCTGCAATAGTCTAATGAATCAATATAATGGCTTCATTTTCTTGTGTCCTTAAGGGTAGTTGAAACTGTATAAAACTCAGGATGGTATTGTTAAGAACCCTGTGTTTTGTTGCTAAACTATAGGAGAAAGCATGTGTTTGCCTCTAGGAAAATAAGCATTTTGTCCAGAGACTTCTGTATTGAATGTTTCTTTTCAAGAAGCTTAGTATTCTGGAAAATTTTTTCTATTGTAGAAGTCCCATGTACCATTAAATGCGATTATTATTTTGATGAATAAGCACAGCTGGCATTTCTTTTCAATATCTGACTGCCTTCTTTTTGAGCCTATAAATGTGCTGTTGTCAAGAGATTAGCCTTTGGGGTAGCAAGTTAAGTTGTTCATTTCTACTAATCGCCAGGCAGGACAGGAGCATAGATATGAACTGGCTAGATATACTGTTCTGAATGGGGTATGAACTTCAGTTTCTGTGTTATGAAATAAAACTTACCTTTCAAAAACATTGTAGCTTCATTGTGTTACCATGACTGTGCATTACAGGATTGGTTAAAATTCAGATTTTACAATTTCATTGAGTCTGGTTTGTTTTTCAGGCTATTGACCTGTGGGCTTCAGATAGAAAGGTTTCCCATGTCTGTTGCACAGTGCTGAGTTGAAGAAACAGAAAGGCTAAATAGTTATATTGGCTCTTTGAAAATTGTAGCATATTTTGGTTACAGCAAACTACAAGAGGGGTCCTGAAACTCCACTCATTTTGTTGTCTATCCTGCCCTCCAGTCTGCGATGGGAAAGGTCTGGCATTGACCTGGCATTCCTACCTAGAGGAGGAATCACATATCCCATAAGCAAAGTTTAACTGGCTTCCTTTCTTTTACTGTGATGGTGTAGGATTAAGGATCTAACTCTAAAGGTCCTGTATTTCACTGAATTATGTACCTCTTCTCTGCACTCCACCTTTACATCTGCATTTTGAGGATTGTTTGCAGTGAAACCTGCAGGTGCACATATTCATTTAATATAGGCAGAGCACTGCAGAACCCAAAATTTAAAAAGCTTTCTGTTTTATCCTGCAGGAAACAAAACAGTATCATGTTTAATTATTGCATTGCAATGGGAATGTGTCATGAAAGGGCAGAACAACCTTTTGTCCTCATCTATTCAGTTTGGGAATACACTTATGTTCCTTATTTTAAGTGAAAAAGAGCTAATTGAAGTTGATCAGCCTTTTAATTATTTTCTTGGTCTTCCAGCTAGCTTTCGTTATAGAAATGCAGATAGCTTAGGTAACTTAATACTGTAATGTCAGAAGATACGAGATCAAACTCTGTAATGTAGTTCAGAATCAACTATGCCTCTTCAGTAGACAGCTCTTGATTGACGCTTGTTTTAGTGTTAATAGACTTATTTAGCAAATACTCTTAGGGAACTATGTAAATACAAAATAGACAGGTTTTAATTAACTGATACCCAAGGACACTATCGAAGGACATATGCATGAAACTTGTATTGTGCAGAGGTATGTACATTTTTTTCCTCTGCTTTGCAATATATGGATAAGATGTAAATATGCTTATGAATTGTGTTATAGTTCAGATCTCTTTTATAATTGAAATATTTCTTTTTGTTCTTCAGTTTTGGCAAGCGTTCTGCTGGGAGCATGAGGCGTGGATGTGAATGCATTGTTCTAGAGCCATCTGAAATGATTGTGGTAAGAATGTTTTCACTCATTTGCTTCCAAATTTTACAGACCAGCTTTAGGAACACATCAGCTTCCAATACAACTTAGAGTTTTCTCTCTTTTGCATGATCGTTTAATAAATATAAGATTTCACACGTAACTTTCTTGCCATTCTTTGCTTACATACTTGCATTGTTTGAGTGACAAAAGCAGCCATTCACACAGCTACAATGAACTAAATTGTATACCTTTAGGGAATAAAACTGGGACAAAAAACTGTTCCCTGTACTTGTGGTCAGATGCAAGTTACCCAAACTGGTAACAAACAAGTAACCCAATCTGTTCTACAGCCCTGAAGTTATACCACAGTTTCCTGAGCTTCTGCAAGATTTACAGAAACTGTCACTTTTTAGGAAAAAAATGTTTATTATCACAGTCTATATTTAAGCCATCTCTGTATAGCTTAGGTAATTGTCATGCCTGTATTATGAACTTATCTGTTAATAAAACTTTAGCCCATTGATTCTGTATTTGTTTAGATGAGGCATCCTGAGCTGGCAACTAAAACTTTTGAGCCTCAAAGACTGTGCTGTTCTGCCACCGGACTACAGCAGATGTTGCTAACAAAATAACCTTCCCTTCACCCAGTAAAGTTGGCAGAATTTAAACATGTTCAAATTTAGTCTTAAAAACCTCAGATGGCTGAGAATAAATTTAATTCAATCAAACATTAATTACTTAAGCTAATGTGCGATTAATACTTTAAAGCATCTCTGCTTATCTAATAATAATAAAGCAGCTTAAAAACCCCCTGACAAACCTACAAACTCTTCTGGTATTTTGCTAGCACAAGAAAACTATAATTTTACAAGAAGTCTGTAAAAGTACATGTAACAACAATATAAATGGTGTACCAGTTTTCTCTCTGCAGTGTATTGAGTACTGAAATGTTTGTGTTTGTGCAAGTGTAAGAAGAGGGTGAGGAAAGGAAAATTTTTCTCCTGCCATTTTTGAAAATTGTTGATACTCAGTTATGCTGTTCATAATAATGTTTATATATTTTTTAGTAGTGGTTTCAGTCTTAGTGCTGAAAATGCAGGAAATTCAAAGCTAGCTGCTGTTTTTTGAAAGTAGGATTTGTTGTGTTTCAAACAAGAAGAAACATTTTTATTTTTTGTGGGGAAATGACACCCTCTCTTGCATCTATTGCAGGTTGATTATATGGAAGAAAGTGAAGCGTATTTTCAGCGTCAAGCGTCTCACAGGCAGTCTCGAAGAAGGTTTAGGAAAATCAACCAGAAAGGGGAACGACAAACAATTATTGATACTGTTGACCCTTATCCTGTTGGGAAGCCACCTCTACCTAGAGGCTACCATACGGTAAGCTTGTCTATAGTTATTGTTCACAAAAGAACACAAACATGAAAATTACTGAAAATAACACAATCAAATGGCAAAACTTGCTGATGTCTTTAAAGTGTACTTCTGTAGGGGGCGTTCCCCTTAAAATAATGTGAGTTTGTTTCCATCAGTACATGAACATGTGTGCAGCTTGCATCTTAGTTCAGAGGTGAAAGTGCATTTCTGACCGTGAATGTCATGTATTGTTTTTTCCAGTCATTATGGGAAACTGTGAAAGAAATTCAGTTCTCATTTCCTTTTTCTCTTAAATTACAGTAGCATTAGTTTAGTGTACTGTGTTAAAAGGTCGGTTAGTGAAGCACTCATTGTCTATGGTAACAGGTGTTGCCTGAAAAGGACTGTGCTGCATTGCAGTACACCAAATTCTTGGATTACATCTGTCATTTGTTTTTGATATCCAGAACTTAAATGTAAAATTGAAATTAACTTACACTGGTGTCTGCCCTTTATACTTGGGTTTTAGTGAGCTGCATAGTTAGCTCGTAATGAAAGAAATCGTTTGGTCATTTTACTTGATTGCTTTTTTGGGGGGGGAAATCTGTGTATTTTAAAAGTGTCCAGACTTTCTCTTGAGATGAAAATAAATTAATAATTAAAACTTATTCTGTAAAATTTTTATATGGGTTTTAAACTGAGAAAAACTCTATTAGATTAATATATTTGCTTGGTATTGATTTCAACTGTGAGCAAAATACTGGAAAAGCTGTTTGTCTTTGGATGTTATTTATTTCTTTAAGCCACAAATCTGCTAGAACCATAAAGGCATGGGCAAAAATAACTTTGTGCATATTTAATCTCATTGAGTTCATTGGGCTGAATTTTGCACAATGTAAGCCATACACATATAAATTTGCAGGATTAGAGCTTTAGTTTTTAAATACTTCAGTTTTTAAAATACTGTCTTTGATACAGTGCAGTTGTAGGGTTTTTCAATTTTTCTTTCATACTTATTCCTTGACTTGTTTGCCAGTTCACTGTATATTCAATGTGTGTCTGTAAGTGTGTAGATGTTTGATTACATCTGTTAATTACGCAGGCTTTTCTTCATGAGTTGAATAATTGCATTTTATACCAACAATTTGGTTTTGTTTATACAACAGCTTTTAATGGTTTAATTTTCAGTGCAGTTTTAATTGCCTCCAAATTCAATATGGATTGAGCCAGTTCATTTGGTTTATAGATAAAACATTTTACTTACCTGTTTTTGCAAAAAAACCCCAAAACAACAACAAAAAACCCCAACAAACTGTGGTATTGTACTTTATAGGAATTACAGGAAGAATTGCTTTTGTCCATATTATTAAGATGTGTACATTGTGCTTAGCAAGCAGTTGTAGTGTGATCTGTACCTACCTCTAGAAGGGCAGCAGGATTTAGATTACATAGTGCCATTTGCATTCATAGGAGCTTGCCTGTTGTATAAATTTCACTTTAGGTACACCTGATGAGTTTTTGTAAGCTTAACTGGTACTAAGAACAAAAGTCCATCCCGTGCCGTTCTGTTGTGCAAGTTCATAATGGCTTCGTGTATGTGTTCGGAAATTCGTTGCAAGCAGGATTTCATATTGAGTTGGAAGAGATTGCCAAATAAACTCTAAAATTTTCAACAATTACAGTGAAATACAGTTGCTTTTCAAAGTGTAATATGATGCATATGACTGAGCTTATTATTTTTTTCAAAGCAAATTGTGTCAAATAAGCTCAAATGAGTTTTAAAATGTAATCAAGACTCTTCACGCTGGTCCATTTCCTCCTATTTTTATGGTATTTGGTGATCTTGAAGACATTATTCTCTCATTCACTTTTACTAGCAATATTATTTCTGTTGTTTTATCCATACATTTACAGGCTGCATTGTTTTTTCTCCATTCCTATTTCATGTCCCTTGACCTTGTTTGTTTTTTTTTTTATTAATTTCTTGAAAAATTGACTGAAAAAAGCAGGAATTTTTTTGAAACATGTAGTAACTTGAAATATATTATAGCACATATCCTGTGGATCTATTGCCCATATGTGCTTTGGCCAACATCTGTCAGGATGTCATCTTTGTTTCTACTTCTTAATTTTGGATAAATAAAGAAGCACTTCTAAAAAAGCAGAGATTCAGATATTGTAGTAAATAATATGTTAAAGTCAAATTGAAAGAGGCTTAATATGATACATTTGTTTTCAGGTTTGTTCTTCCACGTGTGTGTGTTCTAGTTTAGCTGTTATCTACATGAGCTGCAAACTAATAAAGCTGTTTTGATAGCATCCTCAAAGTCTTCACAATGTATAATTTTCTTATATTTTGTTTTACCCTAAATCCGTAGTTAGCATGTGGAATTATTATTTTTATTGTTGATAAACTACTATGCTTTATTTGTAGTAGTCTCTGAATCCTTTTCTTCAGAAATTTCAATCAGTATTTTCTGAAGAAAGTTTTCTATATCTTCATAGAAACATAGAGTAAAATGTAGAGCTTAAATGCAGATGCATGGCTGTGCTTTCCAAGAATTAAAAATGAAATGCAGTGCTCTCAGTTGTGGCATGGCTTTCTGCAGTAGAGTCAACTTGTGGAGGACAGTGGACTCTCATTAACAGAATTTTAACATTATCTTCATAGTGGTGGAATGTACTATGGCATGTCTGATAATGTTCATCTTTTCCTTTCCTCCTATATGGCATTCATTTCATTTTGGCTCACAGGAATGCACTAAACCTCAGGTATTGTAACTTACTGTGTATGGTCCACTAACAGTTTACTTGTGGGTTTGCAGTGTGGTATCGTGATACTGATGCAACATTATGACTAAAATTGTCTCATAGCCTTTGCTTTGTTAGTTCAACAATCTCACTATAATGTAAAAATACAAATGTAAACACGAAATTTACTGACAGCACAATGTCTCTTGCCCAGCTTGGTTGACCTTCCTTGTTTTGATGTCCTGTGATTTGTAGGAAATGAGAAGTATAAGCAAAGGGCATAGATAAAATATTTAGTGTTTGACAGACACTTTACTTAAGTATCTCTTTTATGACACAGAGGACTTAAAAAATTGGCCACCATCACTCTTTAGTATCTCAGTAGAGGGAAATGGAGTGTGACAAGATGAGCACTAAAGAAGCAACAAAAAGACTTTGTCATGGTTTTTTCTCACTTGTCTTCCATTCTGATGTGTACTGACTCAGTAGGAAGAGGCTGGATTTTGTAGACTCCTAGCAAAGTATGTGTAAATGGGAGGAGAAGAATGTGCCTGAATAAGTCAAACATCTTGGAATGGTACCAAACCAAACAAAATATAGAAGCTTTTCCTGATAGCAGACCTCAGATACATTCAAAGTAATATGAAGATCTGAGTGGTATCTTTTAAACTTAACTGGCATTTGCAGCTGCATTTGTCAATGCCAAAGTGAATAAATACTGAGCATCCATTAAATACAATGTTTGATAAGAATGTTTCTTGTCAAACTGTTAAATGTCCCCACTGTTATGCTTGAGAAATCTCTTGTGATAGAACTGAGAACAAATTAAAACTACTTTTTTTAGCTTAAAAATTCTCCCTTTCCTCAAACATTACTTTGGTCAACTCTTCTGCTATTTTATCAGGAAATGTGTTTAATTTAAAAGGTCCTCCTGTGTCACATTCTCAAATTCATTTATCTAAAACACTTAAGAGGGTTAAAACTTCAGTATGTTTCCAGTATCACATACGAGTGATTTCTAGGCTGACATTTGCTCTTTCTCCAATACGTATAGTACATTTCTTCCAGGAACCACTTCCTTATCTTCAGATCAGTGCTCCCCAGTTTTTCAGTGGCATGATCTGAAGTAACCTATGGTTACTAAAATGCTGTGTTTAGGAGCGATATTGTACTACTTAGATTATGATAGGCATTTGAAATAGTTTGTAATATTTTAATAACTTTCCGTAATGTTTGAAGGATCTTTTGAAGTGAAATCTGATGTTTTGATATTGTATTTAGACGTGTTATTTTTGGAACAAGCATTGCTGATTTCTTGAGTAAGGAAAACAGAAACTTGATAGTATGTGGAAATAAAATGGATGTGTTTTATCAGACTGATAAAATTGCATCCTTTTTACCACCTTATAGTTTGGTAAAATTGATCACTTCGTTTTCAGGAAAGAAAAAGTACTGATGAGATTGAGTTGCTCTCACTTGAATCTAGAAAATTTTTTCCTTGTGCTTCTCATATGTCAGAAATTGTCTTTAACTAGATTAGTGTTAACACCTCATTACTTAATAGTAAAAATGAGATTTTAACTTCTGAATGTGGAGTTTCTTTCTGTGCGTATTTTTACTTAAGACTACTTCATATTTTGATACAAAGCCCTTGTTTAAAGCAACTTGACTGAAAAGAGTGTGGACCCACACTCCTGAGGACCTGCATGGCTTTTTTTCTGTCTTTAGACTGTTTGTTTGGTTTGTTTTGTTTTTAAAACTTTAAAAATAAATAGTCATCTGAGGAGTGGATTTAAAAAAGGGCAGACTTCCTTGTAATATCTTACTGCCAGTAAACTTTGTGGCTGCTTCATTACATCTGTGAAAAATTAGTCATGCTCAGTCTGAGTGTTGCGAAGCTGGTTATTCTGTATATAATGCATGACATATTCAGTGTAAATTAATATAAGTTCATAAAGGAAAAATAACTTTGTCCGAAATAAGGTTCTGTTCTTTAGCTGTATAGAGTAGTCATTTGTAACTCCCTGGTTTGTGGCAGTCTGTGTCTGTCTAGACTTGGCATGTAAACTGAGATGTGGGCTTTAGTCTGTACTGTAGTCTTTAGTTTGCTAAAGGCAGAGTATCAAAGCTTACTGGTGTATAGTTCAAGATACGCAGACAGACCTGCAAGTATAATGCTGAAGCACCTGCGGATGGCCCTGAACAGAAAGATTATGTGTGGTGTTTTACTCTGTGAGAATCTGTCTAGATTTGAATTAGTTAACAGGCTTATGAAATTTGCTGCTAGTGCATTCTCAGCCAGGCTTTCTAAAGCCAGCTACTGAAATCCCTGCAAAAGGGCTCTCTGCCTTTAGTAGCCTTTCTTATCCCATTCAGCTTGAGATTCACGTGAGGTGACAATCCGTTTATCCGGTGTCGGAAAGAAAAGAGTGGTGGGCATGGAGCCATCAATAACCCTGGCTTCCACCCCAGTTACAAGCATGCAACAATTTTATCCTCATGCACTGCTTTGAGACAGCCATTGTGAGATGTGTTAAGGGATGGGTTTTATTTGAAGGAGTTGACTGAAAATCTGAATGAGAAGAGGTCTGGAAATGAAACCATGTCTAATGCTGCTGAGTCAAGTCTCATCTGCAGCCATGACTCCCTGAAAAAATAAGTATGAGGGTTTTCCTAGCTTTTTTTTTGATGTATATTACTTTAAAAAAAATTTAGACCCTGCTCATTTAGTAGCAAATTGTAGGAAACTTCCTGCCCCTATCTTTTTTAAAAATTAATAGTGCAAAGTACTGGCAAAGTAACCTTTTTTCCTGATACCATTGGGATTCACATTGTCTGCCAAGAGCCTAAAGTTGAAAATTTATGTTCAGATTGTTCTATGAAACAAATTTACCTTTTCCGTTGTCTGCAAAAAATTACATTACAAAGCTGCTGTGTATCATGCCACTACATTTAGAAAGGATTTAAAAACCCATGAATTTTAAGTTTTTCTGCCTGAATTCGATGCAAATCCATGTTTGTTTTCCTTTCTTCACTGTTTGGTTGCTGAAGTCATGTGGAAGTTTCCAAGATGACAAGCAGTGTTTTTTGGTGGTTAACATAGTGGATGAGAATTCAAAAAAGCTGATTCAATTTTAGCCCTTTGTTGCAGATGTCCAGTATAATTTGGGATGAGACTTAATGTTAGAAAACAGCCTAATACCATTGCTTCTCTGCATGGTTTTTTTGTGTTGCATGTTCTAAAATACATGTTGCTGGAAGTCTTTCCATGGTCCACACTGCATATGATCATGAAATACCTTTTATGTGCTTGCTTCTCAACAGTATGGACTTTGCAATATTGTGATATAGCTTGATACAGTGTCTTCTTGTTAAGGCATTATAAATTGATAAGAAGTTCATTAGTAAATTGATACCAATGTAATAGTGTACTTAGTCATATTTATTACATGTAGAATTTAAGTTTCAATTTAAATCAGTAGGAACAGTTGTCAGATACTCAGTCATAAGAAATCAGTTTAAAGGAACACTGCCAGCCTTTCAAGCCTGTAAATAGCTGCAGCTTTTAATGTTCCTGATGGTTTTTAGGATCATCTATAACTTTCATTCTAATACAAGATCACTTAGTAAAACAAAAAGCAAAGAACAGACCCAATCATGAGTACTCACATTAACAACAAAAAAAGCTTTCTTTTAGTTAAAAAAAACCCAAAATACCTCTAAGAAAATTATTTGATAGGGCAGTGAACAAGAGGGTATGGACACACTAAAATCTTGACTTTATAAAAAGGTATAAAGGATATGGAGAGGTTGGAGGGAAAAAATATTTTCTAAACATCTTTGACCTTGGAAGTATTACATTTACCGAGTCTATTTACAAAGGAAAAAAAATGCTCAAAGAAACTACTGGGGTCAGGTACCCTTGGTTGTCAGAAATGTTTGGAGCACAAAATGTTTGAAGGTTTTGGTTTAAAGGCTCATATGAGTTATGGCAGCTGAATCAATTTAAATAGATTCAGTCTTTGAATTTGCTAGTAACTGAGTTTCCCCCAGACAGAGGAAGAATGTGAAGAGCAAGGAGGAAGGAAGTTGAGAAGGTTCTGCTGTGTGCCTTATGCAAAATGAAAGCAAAAGGGTTACCTCACTTAAATAGAAATTGAACTGAACTCATTCTGTTCCTTGGTATGAAACAAATTAATTTAAGTAATGTCAGCAGAAAAATAGTAATTCGAAACATGATTGTATGCATACTTAAATTTGCAGTGTACTACTGATGGAAAGGAGCATGGTATGCAAAGGTATTTTAATCATGTTAGTGTAAATAATGTGTGCTTGTTTGCTCAAACAAATTTGTCTCTATTAACAACAAAACAGTATAAAATAATTTAATATTTCTAATGTTTTCAGTGAAAATAAACTATTGATTGTTCCATTAATAAAAGAAAGGGCCTAGTTCTTAACATTGCCAAGTTCAAGTATCCTTTTACCAAACGGATATTTGTTTAGTTGCTTTTCATCTACAAAATTCAGTGTGCAATTTCAAAAACACAGATTATTCTGCGCTGGTGATAATCTACTCATGACTTGGAGTGAAGTCAATGTACATCATACTAGGAATTAATACAAAATTATTGTATTTGTAACATTTGAACACATCTAGTAACATTAATTCCTGAAGTGTGTGACTGTGTTATGTATGCAGGTGTATTTTGAAGTGAGACACTACAAAAATTGTGGGATAATTTTATCTGAAATACGAAATGTCTGAAATGGTTTGGATATTTCCCATTAACTATTTTTTTGTATGGAAGTTGGATGTTTCTTTATGGGAACATCCACTGGTAATGCCATAAGGGCAATAAGTAATTCCCATCCCTATGTTCTGTGTGTTGTGGTAAAACACAGCCTTTTTAACCACAAAGCTTCCTTCCTTCATCCATGCTCTAAGGGACTGTTACTGTTTTGAGTTAAGTACTAAGTTGTGTATTATTGTTAATATATGAGCAATGCTATAGTTTTATTTTGTGTAGCACCTGAAGCAAAACAAAATGGTTAGTTCATCATCCTTTTAGTAATGACTACTGGCAAGCTAATGCAAAATTAATGACATGCAGTGTGTTATTTACTCAACTTGCAGCTTCTGTCAGAGGTTGTCTATTTTTATATATTACATCATCCCTGCTGCAGAACTCTTAGATCCATTGGGATTTACTGTTCTTCCATTCCCTTTGGAAGGGCTCACATTGATGTCATAACTGGATTTGTAATTGTGATTAGATTTGAAAACTCAAAGAGAAACATTGAAGCTATGCAGTATTTTCTGCAACTGAAGTGTCAGTAATATTTCTTTCTCTTTTGTAGACACATTAATGACACTAGGTCCTATTTACAGCTTGTAGAGTTGCCAGTACTTTATGACCACATATATGTGAAATTTTGGTTAATAATAGCATAGGTTTTCCAGAGGAGCATGATTTTATTGCTGTTACTGATTTTATATTATAAAAGATTGTTTTTCTGAGATGTAGATTATAAAACTAAATATGAAGTTTGTTGTCAAGCAGAAAGTTGTTCATGCAGCACAAAAATGAATTTTTCATAACTTTTCTGAACTGATTATTGCATAATGTAACTAAATACAAATGTTGATTTTTTTCGACCACTTAAACTTGATTAGAACTGAGGAAAATTATAAAAACAAACATATACATGTGATCTTAAATATTTTAAAAGGAATATCCTAATTAGGATTGTTCAGGTAGGAACAATGTCTGCTTATAAAGTACATATGGGGAAATGGGATCTGCCTGTGTGTTATATTTGTTGAATACCAATACAAAATCTTTCAATTCTGTTATTTCTATACAGACATCCATCATGAGTGATAGTCCTAATGTGGATAGTTGCCCACTAAAGCATGGAAAGAAACTGTCGATTCTTTTTTTTTTTTTTTCTCCCCCAAGCATCTGAACCACTGCTATGCAAACTAAGCTTGACATAGCGACTTCAAGATGAAATTATTAGTATTAAGTGTCAGTTTTTCCAGAAAAGGTTCTGTTTCTGAGTACTTTTAATAATGCCTTGTATTTGACTTGACTAATTTCAAATTAGTAGTTTGCTGAATGACTTTTAAAGCTCTAAAAAAATTTAAAAATTAGAAAAATAAAATGTTCAAGTTTCAAGAAGGCCAATGGCATCCTGGCTTGTATCAGAGATAGTGTTACCAGCAGGACTAGGGCAGGGATCATCCTCCTGTACTGGGCACTAGTGAGGCCGCACCTCAAATTCTGTGTTATGTTTTGGGTCTCTCGCTACAAAAAAGGACATCGAGGTGCTGGAGCACATCCAGTGTGTGATGTGTAAACCCTTTTTGACTTAATTGGGTAGATGTGTGTATTATAGTGCCTTGGCTAGATCCTGCTGAGTGTAAATGCTGTTATCCATGCTTGCATCTTTTGTTAGGTGACAGTTCAGTTCAGGAGAGCTAACAAGTCCTGAATACAGCAAGGTACACACAAGGTTTTGTTTGTAAATTCTTTCCCTCTCTTTCACCTTTTCTGTTTGTTTTTATTGTTGTTGTTGAGTTTTTGTTGTTTTTTCTTTGTTTGTTTTGTATGATGAAAAAACCATTCTCTTGTTTTATTTAAGGTCTAGTTCAAGTGTTAGTGTTCTGTTACTTGAGTAATGGGTATTAGGAGCTGGGCTTTAGGTTTGAGTGGTTAGATTTAATTATGTTTGAATTTTCGGACAGTAAAGTTTTGACATGTATTTGGAACAGTTGGCAGGTGTTACGTGTATTGTTGATGTGGCTGACATAAAAACTACCCAGTTGTGCTCTCACTCTGTTTTGAATTATTTTAAATGTATGTATGTGCATATGCTAAAATGTAAAATATTTTGCTTTTCCTTCCTCTCACTTCTAAATTATGTTCGCTATATTACTCTGTAAATTGGTGAATGTAAAGGCCTGCAGCTAACTGGTTTTAAAGTCTTCAAATAATCTGTGGTGCACAGAAGATCATCTTAAAAGTAAGCATTCTGATACCAATCTTGGAATATAAAACAGTGTAGAAACAAATTGGCAGGGAGAGTCAATCCAGTAGGTGCAGTTCTACCTGTTTTTACTTAGCCCTTCTACATCTAGGTAACTGATCTTGTAATTGCAGGGAAAAAAATTAGTGGTACATTTGCAAAATGGGATGTCCATCAGGTGGTGGTAGTTAGCTTCTTGATTTATTTGATTTGGGAAGAGGAGAGGGAAAGGCATTTCTTAGAGTTTTATATTAGGTTCTCTTTATTTGAAGGATATAATGCCATGGTTTGACTTTTTTCCTGTATAAAAGCAAATTGGCTCATTTTGCATGATAATTATTTTTAAAATAAAGGACAAGTGAAATTGCATGGGGTTTGTTACTTACAGAAGTGAAGAGTCTGGATAAATTACTTCTGTACAGTTCCTAGAGGCCCTACACAAAGCAGTCAGGATATCTTAGTGTATTGTGCATTACACAAGAGAGGATATGCAAGGGCATGAGAAGAGAGTTCTCCCAAAGGAAAATGATCTTA
Source organism: Myiozetetes cayanensis (assembly GCF_022539395.1). NCBI lineage: Eukaryota > Metazoa > Chordata > Aves > Passeriformes > Tyrannidae > Myiozetetes > Myiozetetes cayanensis. Next base: position 38,546,402 of record NW_026087964.1, on the reverse strand, counting down.
CGCTGGTAAACTGTCTTCAGTGTTGATTTTAATTGGGAACCCCTGGAGTAGGCTCTTTGGAGAGTCTTCTGAAACTGTGACTGGAGACAAAAACACAAGTTATTTCCTTCCAACAGATAATTGAAGTGAGTGAAAGTTCTCTGTAACAGCTACTGGCCCTTTCAAAATTAAACTTCCTCATAACACCAGAGATAAATAATAAATTGCTCTAGGAGATGTCCAAGTAAACATTAAAGAAGATGGGCAGAAAGGACTTAGCAACAGATATGGTATAAAAAAGACACACAATTCCCACCATTATGTGGGGCACTGGGAAACCTGTGGTGGGTTTCTTCTGGTCCCATCTATGTCTGCACCTTGAACACACTCATGAGAATTTCAGATTCTCCCTTAAGGCTTCTAAGTGAGTTCAAGGATAAGTCTTAGAAACCATAACTTGTTAGCTTAGAACAGAAATACTGCCCCTCCTCTACGACTGAAGTCACCCAATGAATTAACAACAAAACCCAACAGAAAACCAGCTAACATTTATAGAAGATTGTTTTTTAATCCGTTAATATTTCACATTGAAACATTAAATAATTGTTCCCCTGCATGGGGTGGTCTCAGATATGTTCAGTTCTGTGCCAGAACAATCATCCTTGTGATTCAAACATGTCAGCATATTTCAGGAACAGGTTTCAATGGTGGTGCTAATGACCATAACAATATAGAATTTATAAAGTTGATTAACCTCAAAAAAATCCCTGAGTTTTATTCTTACATTTTAGCAGTGTAGTAGTAGGACCCACATGAAAGAGGTATGTGTTTATCCAGCTTCCATAAAGCTTTCCTACACTATTACACAGCAAAGAATGTGAAATTTTAAGGTTGCCTCACATAAGTGAAGAACTTGTGTCCCTGGATTCCTACTGTGAAATTGGTATGGACACAATGATATGTGAGGTTTTTTTGTGGGCAATTTTTCTGTTTGTTTTTCCTCCAAGATAATTGGCTGATTTGTATCTCAGTAGTAAACCTTGTCCCCAGCAGGTATGGATGTCAAAGTGTTGTTTGGATGTGGTAAAGAGAACTTGCTTGTCCTGAATGCCTGATATCATGATTCTTGATCCTAAAAATGTGTTTGCTTTTTTGTTTTCTTGCGTTTTTTTTTCCCAGTTTAAAAGCAGAACACACTTGTGCATGTTCTCCACTTTAATTAATACACTATCGTTAAATCTTGTCCTGACACCAAAGTGAGAAAATTTTGTGAATGTTGGGAAAAACTTTCTATCCTCACAGAAAGCATTTTTTCCACTGCTGAAGTACTGAAACTATTAAGAGAATGAAACCAATCTGTGACCATTCTGCAAATTGAAGTCATTAATACAGCAAATTTCAATGTCTAATTTTTAATATTTAATAATGATAATTTAGAGTTTTAAAGCCATGTTAATATGCAGTAAACTTTGTTTGTATAAGAAGAAATGCTTTGCTTTGTGTGAAAACCACATCACATAAAGTGACTTCACAAACACACATATTATATATGATTTTGATCTAGCCTGTAAAATATGATATGCAAGACCTTATAAGTATTGCAGGAACATGAAAGATATGGTTATATTTTTCTTTTTTCTTTTTTTTCTTCCTAAAAACATTTTTACATTTAAAGCATAAATAAATATGGAGTCCTGAGAAAAGTTTGTGTTCTCTGGTACTGTGGTGAGCCTTTGCTCAAATCAGTTTTGTAAGCTAATTTAGGTATTCTGGAAATGGGACATCTTGTTGCATTTGGGATGAGTATCTATGAGTAATAGGTTTTCTTCATGTCTGTTCTAACATAATTGTCGTACATAAGAGAATTCGATGGCAAGTATTTTAGATGAATGCTACAACTTGGTCCCATTTTAAGATGGATGGCATGCAAACAGTTTGCTGTACTGAAAACAGAGCTATGCACAGAAGGTGACAAATGAGTCTGCTGTCAAAGGGATGATTGGCAGTCTGTGGCGCATCCACCCAGCTGAGGCAGCAGCCTGACTGCTCTGGGCTTGTCATTATTTTAAAGATCCGGATTATAGATTGATCTGCAGCAGCAGCTCAACAGAAGGGCATTTGTTCAAGTGGTCTGTAACATTAGTAAACGTGTTACCAAAACAGCACACACCACTCACCATTGTAATTGTTGCTTTGGTGTTGCCAGTTGTGCACTGAACACCTCTAGAATGATGTTAGTGCCACAGCTTTATGAATAAAGAAAATAACTTGGTGAATACTATTACTTCATCTGGGTGTTTTGGCCAAAGTGATATTTTAGTACCTTGGAGAATATATTTAGTAACTTTCTTTTATTCAACAGTTCTATTTAAAGTTCTCAAAGTTCTTGAGAAAATACCAATAGGACAGGTGTGCTTAGACCATCCCATGTCTGCATTATGCTTTTAAATATGAACTTGCTTGTATGAAATTGGGTCACGTGGCCAGAGATTTTAATAGTTGGCAGTAAATTTGTCTGAATACATTAGAATAAGACATACATTATATGGGGCATTTAAATGTATCGCGGCATTTTGAATGACTTATTATTCTGGATTTTTAGTGGTTTCAGTTGGTGTTTCTAAATCTGATGGGAGCATCAGATTGTTATTTAGCAATCTCCCTCGTAAGGTTGGTGGGAGGGAGAGAACATTAGCATTATAAAATTCAGAAAATACCCCTGGGACCCTAACAGTTTTGTGTCCAATAGCCATGAGCTTAAATTTAAATTTTAAACCTCCACTTCTTTCCAAGTGAGGAGGGTGGGGGAAAGAGAAGCCTTATTTTCCTTAAAATTATGTACTCCATTCTTGCACTCTTCAATTTAGCTGTCTGTTAGTCCACCTACACAGCTGTGTAATATCTATGTAATTGTCCCTTCACTTTAATGTTTTTTCTAGCTACTGGAGTCATGGAGTGGCAGTAGATTTGATGACCTTAGAGTGCACTGTTGGTGTTTGCCTAAGTTTTTGAACAGGAAGGAAATGATACTTTACATTGTGTTTAAAGGGAAGGGGAAAATGTGCTGATAATTACTAGTTCTGAGGTACTTCAGGAAAAGAATGTAGAATGGTTTCTGTGTATGTAATCTGTATTAAAAATTACGTACTCCTGTAAATAGTTATGAGTTAAGATGGCTGCCTGAAACTGAAGAATTGAAATATTCTGTTGTTGCAGATCATTAACCTAAAAAGGTTTAATATTCCAAGTATTGTTGACACTGCTTAGGAGAATAATATCCATTTGAGATTATGTCCTAGAATGTAAAATATTTGAGAGGTGTTACAGTCAGATGATGCATTCTGTTCAAGTCTCTACCAATTTTTACCTTGAATTCAGAACTACTGTTTATGAATCCCAAAGCCTATGGGTAGTCCAAGGATGTCCAAACACTTGTAGCTACTTCTGAAAGGTTTTTTTAACTTTCTTTTCTATGACTCCTAAAGAGATATTTACTAGATACTAGATTTCTTCATATAAATATCATATTTCGAAAGCAGCAGGGATAGCTCATCGTGTGCAATTTTTTCACATCAGGTTTATTAACATCTCACTTTAATAGTGTAGAAGTGTTTACTTCTTTTGAAAAATATCTTGCTTTTTTTCAAACTTTTAAGTCTAAGCAAGGAGTTCTTGCATGGGTTTTGAAAAACACATGAACACAAAGTTGCATATAGGTTTTTTATGAAGTATGGGATCCACCCTAGGGTGATGAGGGAGCTGGCGGAAGAGCTCACCAAGCCACTCTCCATCATTTATCATCAGTCCTGCTCACTGGGGAGGTCCCAGATGATTGGAAGTTGACAAATGTCATGCCCATCCACAAAAAGGGGCTGGAAGGAGGACCCGGGAAACTACAGGCCTGTCAGCCTGACCTCGGTGCCTGGCAGAGGTTATGGAGCAGATCATCCTGAGTGCAATCACACAGCACCTACAGGATGGACAAGGGATCAGACCCAGCCAGAAGGGGTTTAGGAAGGTCCTGTCTGACCAACCTGATCTCCTTTTATGACCCAGTGACCCACCTGGTGGATGAGGGTAAGGTTGTGGATGTGTCTATCTGGACTTCAACAAGGTGTTTGACACCATCTCCCACAGCATTCTCCTGGAAAAGCTGCAGCCCATGGCTTGGACAGGGGCACTCTGTGCTGGGTTAGGAACTGGCTGGAGGGCCAGGCCCAGAGAGTGCTGGTGAACGGGGCTGCATCCAGCTGGGGGCCGGTCACCAGTGGTGTCCCCCAGGGATCAGTGCTGGGCCCAGTCCTGTTTAATGTCTTTATTGATGGTCTGGATGAGGGGATTGAGTCCACCATTAGCAGATTTGCTGATGACACCAAGCTGGAGGGGAGTGTTGATCTGCTGGAAGGCAGGAGGGCTCTGCAGAGGGACCTGGATAGGCTGGAGAGTTGGGCTGATTCCAATTGGATGAAGTTCAACAAAGTCAAGTGCCGGGTCCTGCACTTTGGCCACAACAACCCCTGCAGCGCTACAGGCTGGGCACAGAGTGGCTGGAGAGCAGCCAGGTGGAAAGGGACCTGGGGGTTTGGATTGACAGGAAGCTGAACATGAGCCAGCAGTGTGCCCAGGTGGCCAAGAAGGCCAATGGCATCCTGGCCTGCATCAAGAACAGTGTGGCCAGCAGGAGCAGGGAAGTGATCCTTCCCCTGTACTCAGCACTGGTGAGGCCACACCTGGAGTGCTGTGTCCAGTTCTGGGCCCCTCAGTTCAGGAAGGACATTGAGGTGCTGGGGCAGGTCCAGAGAAGAGCAACCAGGCTGGTAAAGGGACTTGAGCACAAGTCCTATGAGGAGAGGCTGAGGGAGCTGGGCTTGTTTAGTCTGGAGAAGAGGAGGCTCAGAGGAGACCTCATCACTCTCTACAGCTCCCTGATAGGAGGTTGTAGCCAGGTGGGGGTCGGTCTCTTCTCCCAGGCAACCAGCAGTAGGACAAGAGGGCACGGGGCTTAAGCTCTGCCAGGGAAGGTTTAGGTTGGATATTAGGAAGAAATTTTTTACAGAGAGAGTGACCAGGCATTGGAATGGCCTGCCCAGGGAGGTGGTGGATTCACCATCCCTCGAGGTTTTTAAGATGAGACTGGATGTGGTACTTAGTGCCATGGTCTAGTTACCATAGTGGTGTTGGACTTGATGATCTCAGAGGTCTTTTCCAACCCAGTTGATTTTATGGTTCTATGATTTATACTTGTTTATGAAACTTTCCAGCATATATCATTCTGGTGTTTTACACTGATTTAAATACCATTCATTCATCACTGTAACCTATAAGAATTCACTGCACTTCTGCTTTAATTATTTTTTATGAAATTTAATTTGTATGTAATTATTTTCTGAAGTGATAATGGACAGTACATATGATTACACTGCGCCACTCTACCTGGAAATGGTGGTGTTGAGGAGGGAGGAGTAGGAAAATGGAATTGACCATTAATTTATTGGTATTGTTTTGACTCACAAATTGTGAGTGGTGTTTTCTTCACCTAATTACATAAATGTCACTTTTCACATTTTGAATGTAAAGTAACTTTTCTGTTTTGGAAACCACAGAGTTTTTGTCAGTCTTGATGCGTGTGAGCATCAGTTGGACTTCGTTAGGTTGATAAAAATTTTTGCAATCATATACAAACTACTGACTTAATTTACCAACAGATGAGTAAAGGTGTACAGTAGTGACGAGCACAAGTAGTAAGAAAGTGTTTCATATGACATGGATTTAGTCATGTTTTCATGTTACTCTTGAAGGCTTATGCTGTAGAAACCTGGGCTAGATTCTGGTTGGAAATATCAACTGATACAGAGTGGGATGCATGTTGATAGTTATGTGTGTGATGGAGTTCAGAAAGTGGTGTGCTACCTTCCTGTTCTGGGGAGATGTTTCTCTTTTGGCAGAACTTCTTTTTTTTTTTTCCTGACATGAGTATGAAACACCACACTCAAATTCTGCTCATGGTGTTAACTACAAGGCCACCGAATCAGACTCAAGAGGTTTTTAATTGCTTTGGCAACAAGTAGTATTTTTTAATTTTGTACTAGAGAGGTTTTGCTGTAGCTTCCTAGAATGCATAACTTCTGTTACTTCTGATCAGCACTTTATCAGAAAATGGATTGTACTCACCATTAAAATGTTTTACAAAGCTTAAGCATAATTTAGCAATTTAAAATCATCTGTTAGTTGCAGTGGCACATAGCAAAGACTTTTAAAAATTCTAAACTAATTGCTGTAATTGAATAATTTAAATAATAACTTATCTTTCAGAATATACTACAAGACCAAGGACACAAGTGTCATAAAATCCTCATAAGTGTAAATATATTCAATTTAAAATATGTGCTGTGTATGAAACAATTTTCATAGAATAACTGTGCAAAAAATAGAATATTTCAGGGTGTTTTCTGGCTTTACTAGAATTAATTTCCACTAAGTTTTATAGCTTCATTTACTAGCAGTCATTGTAAGGAGTGAAGTAATTGTAAGCAGTGTGTAACCGACTGAACTCATTATTAGTGGACATGTTATTTGGTGGAAGGCAGCTGCAGATTTTATGACATAGTATTCTGTATTATCCATTTTTTTGCCCTGTGTATTTATACCTGTGTAATAACTGTTAAGTCTTTTTTTTTTTCTATTGTCCTTGCTAAAAAAAGACAACAACAACTTTGAAGTTATTTTTAGGGCAGGTGGTCTCTGGTTTTAAAGAATGTGTTGTGAAGGCATTATAGAGAACTTTAGTAAAGATGAAGCCTAATGGAAGAGTGCCATGTTCCTGGCTTGGTCAATCCTCTGTCAAGTGGTACAAACTCATGACTCCTAAGAGGTTCGCTGTATAGTGCTAACAATTTGTTCATTGCTTGAGCATGGTCCCTGGTTGCGTTTCATTTTGGCTCCTTTGCAGTATGATTTTGCTAGTATAATATGAGAAGTGGTGTAATGTAAATGGGAGTGACTGGGGAAATTTCTAAGATTAAGATATAGTTACAGTCTGAGAATTATAAATGCCATATGTGTGCCAAACTCTTCCACAACCTGTATCCCCATGTCTTTTCAGTGGAAACTTTATATTCACTGTGCAAGGAGAAGCAGGAACTATATTCAGAAAGATGTGAAATGGTGTGTTAAAAGGTTCTGGACATTTACCTTCCACAACCCCTGAATGGATGTCTCTGGCCTGTGTAGCATGGAAGCTGCTGAAAATCTGAGGGAACTCATCAAGCGCACTGTTTATAAATACGTGATAACAATGTTTACACCTCTGCAGCAGCACTCTTTTGGGGGTGGGGGAAGGAAGGTGATGTCTCTGCTTTAGCATTATCTTCTTGAAAAGTCCATGTTCAGTTCAAGATTTGGCGAGGTAAACGTGGGTTCTCATTCCCACCCTGACTTCAGTGATATTCTTAGGAGCCAGCAGCAAACGGATCCCTCCCCTCTGGGGATGCCTTGATCTTCCGAGGTTGATACCAGACACAGGCAGGAGCTTGCTGTTTTATCTGCATTGTCCATCTCTACCTTAATGAGTGAAACAGTTAAGTATCGGAGGGGGCGAGCCTCAAGGAATGTGTCTTCCATTTAACTCGAATATTTCGGTGGATAAAGGGAGAGGGAGGGAGAGGAGAGGGAGAGAGAGAGAGAGAAATGCACTTACATCACTCGAACTGCATTGAGTGTGTGCCTGTGTGCAGGTTAAGAGACAGACTTCAGTGTCTTTGCTTTCTGCAGGAAGCAGCAATGCCGTTTGTATCCTAAGAGGAATTTTTTATTTAGAAAAGGAAGCATTCTTTCTACCCAGGAAATGGCTTTCCTTGTGCGTTGCTATGCCAACTGCCTGCAGCCATGGTCTTCCAAAGTAAGCACAATAACGTAATTATATTGGCGTATTGCATTCAGACTCATGATTCTCTGGGTTTTTGTGTGTAATTGTCTTGTATTTTAGTTGCTGACTCTTTGGGCGGTAGAAGTGCTTGTCTTGATTGTGAGGAACAGGCATCATAAAATTAAATGTCCATCAATGTCATGCTGCTGAGATTAATTGTGCAAACTTGGTTAGCTGAGTGGAACAGAGATCACTGGTCACTACTCTGTCAGCATCATTAGCAGCCAGGGGAGGAGGTCCCTATTCGTGTGCGCTGCCCTGATTTTGGGGGAGTGGAGGGTAGTTGTGGTGGAGAGGGGGGGAGGCTGCGTGTGTGAGTGTGTGTGATTGCAAATGAAACAGGAGTATTAACAATGCTTGGCTGAGTGCTGGAGGCTGGTTCCTGTACCCTGACTAATATAATACTGTATTAAGCCTTTTTGAGGGAGCCTCTGTGCAGTCAGCCATTTTAGCTTTTTTCCTCCTTTTTTTTTTTTTTTCCCCTTCCCATTCCTCAGGCTCAGGGAATGGTTTTCTTCCTTTGAATGGATGCTGGATATGTAGGGTTTCATCAGGCTCTGTACATCCTGACATGCTTAGACTTTCAGTGTTACAAAAATGGAGACTAACGCTGTCATTCGGATTGCTGCTCTGCACTACAAGTGCAACGGGGGGTTTGAGCTTACCAGTAGTGACACTTTTAGCTCCAGCTTGGCTTCACCCCCTCCGCCTCTTTTTAATTTAATGCTGTAGAGGGTGACTTGCCATCCATAAGAAATTGGTACATGATGTGTAAATTCAGTTCAGCTTATGTTTCTTCATTATGAAACCACTTGCAATCCCAGCTAACCATGGAGTTATGGGCCAGCAGGAGAAACACTCTGTAAGTATTGCAAATTCTGTTTGTTCTATCAATAACCTGTCACAGGCAAACTGCATGGAGATTGAAACTGCTTGTCGTCCTGCTCATGGGCTTTCTTGCTTGTGAATTTAACAGCGGGTTTGGAGGGAAAGCTGTACCTGTGGCATTAGTGTCGGTGGCTGTATTTAAAATTGTTTTTGGCTTAGAAAAGGCAACTCTGTAGGTTCTTTTTGAATGCTAGAAATGTACTGGAAAAATGCTGACATACTTTCACTGGGCAGGAAGCTGCAAGCATTCAGTTAAAATCCTTATGCATTTGTTTAAACTTTAAAGAAATATGTAAGCTGTGTAATGACTGATATAATTGTAGGTGGTGATAAGAATAGATTTATTCTGTTTAGTGTATGGTACTAGTGCACCACTACCTTGTAGCATGACGTTTAACATCTGTGATACGCTTATGCTGAAAATGCAGAAACTGTTAGTAAAACATGGAGTGAACAAAAGGCATAAGTACTGATGCTTTCTAATTGATCCCATGAGTCAGCTACACCTTTGTCATGCTTTAATCCCATAGGCTGCCTGTGTTTATTGTTTGGGAAAAATGCATTCATAAGCAGAAGAGCAAACATGATTTAACAAGGCCTCAGGTGTCGGGAATTAGGAATTTAGGTTTTGCATGATGAAAAGGTTCTGTAAGTTTTGTAAGAATCCATAGATTCTTATTGCTCAGTTAAAACGTTTAAATCTTCATGCTGGATTTTATATGGCTCACTATAATTTTCAATCTTACAATTTGTTTCTTGAAAATATATTTATATATATATGTTCTGTGCATACTGAGTGTTAGAATGTGCATGGGCATGTGTACACTGTGATCAGAATATACAACTAAGAATCGGTAATATTGGGAAGAGATGATAGCAGAAACTTTTTGAAGGAGGAACATTTTTTCCAGGAATTGAGTTCTGATTGTGTAGAAATACAGAAAGTAATCTAGCAATGTTTCAGAATGTGTCCAGTGGATTTTTCTTATGCAAGTATCAGACATATCACAGTTTCTTGTTGTAGACTGTTTTGTTCCTTTCCCTTCTTAATTACATTCTAAGTATAAGGGAGTTCATGTTACCAAACCATTTGGTATTCATGAAATATTTAGAACAAAATCTAAAGAAAGAGGGAAAAAAAAACCTTCTGAAACTCAAATACCAAAAAAGGTGAAATGGAATAGTATATCTTGAATTTGCAAATAGGAATAAAATGACAAAGCTGCATATTGATTGGATTTTGCTGCTCTTTCTACTCTCGAAAGAATGTTGATGAAAAGTTCTAGATTGACTATGGTAACACACTTCGTATCACTTAGACTTAGCTAAGTGCTTATAGATAAAGAAAAAATTAAACTAGCATTTTAGTAACTCTATATAGTCATATTTTAGTTGTATTACTTTGAATTACTTGAATCACAGAGGTGGACCAAAATGTAGGAGTAGTAAAAGGGAAAAGGTCAAGGTATTGCTTTACAAAAAGTTAGTTTACCTTAAGAAATGTCCCCATCTATGTAAGAGAAAGAAATCATGCTTTGACATAGGGCTGGCAAGCAATTGCAGATTTTACAATAAATGAAAGATGTAGTTTAGAGATTATATAGAAGTTTAAAGTGTTAGTACACAATGTAGCTCAGCAAAACCCACCATTTTGGCAATGAAACTTTTCATATTTGTTCATCAGGTAGACGTTATTTCCCTTGCAAAGTGGAACTGAAATTGTTGGTAGAGAGGGAAGGGAAGCTTGAATTTTCAAGGTATACAGACTTTTTGTCTTGCTTTGCCTAAAAGGAAAACTCACTGAATTAATTATTTCTGGTAATGAGTTATTTTCATGTTAGTGTGTTCCCGGAGTCCTAAATATTTTATTGATATCTGATGCAATCTTATTTCAAGGAAAAGGGCTTAATTACTTCTATGACATCCCCTCAGTTTGATTTGCTGGGACAATCTAAAACTGAATGCAAAAATCTCCTGTGCAAGGTTTCACAAAGTTCTTTGAATTAGTTTTAGTTAATGCTGGGAAATCTTAATTTCACACTATTTTAGTCAGGGAATGAGGTATAAGGTTTATATCTGCTGTTCTGGGAAAATGGTGTGCAAACTGATCATTATGTTAATCATGGTGAAAATGGAGAGAGGATGAGTAAAAAAATGCTCTTGCATTTCCTAGATTGTTTAATGTAAAAAATAAAATCAGTGGCATCAGTCAGTTGTACTGGTCTGCTTAGTTCTTTTATTTAATGTACTTAGCCAGATTTCATTAATTCATGTAATCTTAGAGTGGTTTGGCTTGGAAGGGACCTTAAAGATCATCTGGTTCCACGCCTCTGCCATGGGCAGGGACACCTTCCACTAGACTAGGTTACTCAAAGCCCCATCCAGCCTGTCCCTGAACACTTCCAGGGTTGGGCATCCAACACCTCTTTGGGCTTCTTCAGTAGGTTCGTTCTATTTGACTGTGTCCTTGCTGGTTATAAGAGTCCTCTCAACTAGTTTTGTAATGCTTTCGTTATAATTTTCCTAATCTCAAATTTTAGGAAGAGGAATGATATTTCAATAAACGTTGCTTTGTGGATGTTGAAACAACAATCTCTTGAAAAGCTTTACACATTGCATTTTATATCTGCTTTATTATGTGAAAGAAATCACATGAAGGTCTAGTGCATGAAGGTTCCTGTGGTAGGCTTGGGCCTTCAAAAGTGTTGGCTTTCTATCTAATTTCTCCTTTTCCCTTGTTTATGTTGTTTGTAGGAACTTTTCTCAAGGTCAACTAAAGAAAAAAATTAAAAAATTTACAGGTAAAATGACTTTTAAAAATGTTACTTGAGATGCATAGTTCTTCTATGACTGTGTAATCATTAACAACTCATGAATTGCAGAGTACATTGGAGTGACTTATAGACAATCTGTAAGAAAGTATGTTACATTTTTACTTTGCGTGTAATAGAAAGAAAGTCTGCTAGTAAAGGATATATTTCACTGCCAGCCCAGTGACTCTTCTTTAGTGATCATGAAGGTACTGCAGTCTTTTGATGTGCTTGACCTGTCTTGAATTACTAAGAAATATTAAAAGCAATATCACAAGTTTTTGGGTTATTCTAACCATATTTTAGTTCACAAAAATTTGTGGCCCTCACTCCCAGGAAAGAGAGGGAAATAAGTGGTATTTTGAGGAAATATCTCGAAGTGGGAATTGTTCAAATATGGTTATTTTAGTTTGTATAGTAAGTGTGCTGGTTGGCATACTTTGCTAAGAAATGTAGAACTGTACAAAATAAATATCACTTTCTATTACTTGAAGAGATCGTCGGTATTTTTTTAATAAAAAATGTAATCTGGTATACTTATTTGTCTTTTAAGTGAGCATCACACATCACTAATAAGATATGGGAAAGAGAGGTGTGGTGTTGTGATCAAATGGCTACAGTTTGTAAGCTTTTATAAATTTATACAAATATATCTGGAAAAAACAATAGAGGTATGAAAAAACTCTGACTAGGTAGTGGTAACCTATTAACTGGTGTAGCTGCTGGTGGGTTGTGATTTTATTTATCTTAATGAATTACATTGCACTGGGACTTGATACAGATTTTCTTCTTTTGTTGTTAGGCACCTTTATTTTTAGCAGAAACCAGATTTCTGGTTTGGCCCCTTCTTATCATGCCTTTCCTTTTAATTTGTGAATTTTGAAAAAAGTTATCCTCTCTGAAGATCAATAAAAGGGTTGTAGATTTTTTCATGTGACTTGAAATAGTATTTTACCCCTTTATAGGTGCGTTATGAAAGAGTCTTTAGTTATGTGACCACAAGATTCATCTCAAGGTGGATAGCTCTAATCTAATGAGCAACTGTTTGATATTTTGGGCTAGTTTCATTGCTCAAAAGGCCAGTTTGTGTTTATGTGTACTATTCAAGTTTTACTTAGAAAACAAAAGCATAAATATTTTCTCTTCTGTGACTTTTTAAGATGCTTGCAACAACAGTGTTCATGCAATTCATTAAAGTATTGTGGGGGAGGCATCTTAATTTTTCAGTTAGGTCTGTTGAAGGAAATCTTTGGCAAAATGTAAGGACAGAATTTTGAGAACTAAAGATACTTATTTCTCAGCATAGGTAGATCTTAGTAAGTATTCAAAGAATGGATTTTGTTACTTGAATTTTCTGTATATTATCGCAGTTCAGGCACCCACACCCTAATGATCATATAACAGGTTGATTTTAAGTGACTTGTCTGGCATCCTACCAGAGATCTGTGGTAGACCCTGGCTAAATTCCTATTCTGCAGGACAGCATTTAACTGCAGATTTTTCCAAAAGCTTATAATTGGCAGATTTTGGGTCATTTCATAGGAATGACAGTGAATGCATTTAGTGACCTGGAGAGATGGCAATGGAAGTATCCTTGGCAAATAGAAGACGTCCTGCTATCTTTCTGTTATGGTTTCAAGGCCTGGGAATTGCACAACATATTTAAAGGTGAGAAAGAAAAAAAAAAAGAAAAGACAAAAACCAAACAAACCAAACCCCACAAAACCATGCCAAAAAGGCTGCCATCTATATGTATATTATGTGTGCATGCAAAATATTGCTTTCTCTATCTTCTCAAGAAGTAGCTAAAATTTCTTCATGTCAGCATGGATAGTTGGTATAGAAGATTGCACAGGAGGGCATTTTTTAGCAGATTTATGGAGTAGGAGAGTTTCAGGCCTCACAATGAGAATTGGGAAATTAACATAATCAGTATTATGACTCTGGTTTATGTTCTGATGTGTCCAAATCTGTTGGAGTGTTTTGCAGAGTGCTATTTATGATGGTACATACTGAAATGTGGTATTTATAGTCACAATGCAGATGTGAACCTGAAAAGGAAAGTCAGCTTCTTCCAAAATGCTATTTTGAGACCGACAGACTAAAGCTATTTATTATTACTGAGTTGTTGGCACTCCTGCCTGATCTTCAGATGTACTGAAAATCTAGCTGAAATTGAGAGCTGCTGATACCCAACAATTAAAAAAAAAAAGAAAACCATCCAAGCAACCAAAAATCCCAAACATCAAAAGAAGTAAAAACTCCTAAATCCCTTAAGGTACAGTTGGTTTGCTCCTAATTCTATGAGTTAATAAAAACATAGGAATAAGAGAAACTTTAAAAAGCAGAAGATAATGTGTTGTTAAGTAGCATAAGTTAAAAATATCATGGAATTCACATGCATGTTGAGTAGCATGAAGTTCATTGCAACTAGAAGCAAGCACTAAGGGAATCCTATGCCTCAGCATCTGAAGTTGATTATTCCACCTGCAAAATAAATGCACTCCCTTGTTAAATGCTGGTTCAAGGGTTTTATGATACTTATGCTGGTACTTAAACGATTTCCAAGTGATGTAAACTTAACAGTTTACCTAATGAAACTGTAATAGTATTCCAGTGAGACTGAAGGTGAAACTTAGGTTTTTGTAAACTTCGTTTTTAGTTATCTAAGGCAGCGGATCTCCGATAGTGATATGTAAAGAAATGCGTAGCTTATAAGAGGATTAGAAAATGCTGTCAGTTGTGCTGGTTGTTTTTACAGTCGTGATTGTCTCTGCTGCTGGTACTACTCCAGTATGCAAAAGTGAGGGGAAGTGTCTCAAGTTCTGTGTCTGCTGCTGAGGTGACCTGAAACTCGTCTACAAAAAGCTTCTCTACTTGATAACTTCACAGGTTGTCTGTAAAATCAATGAAGTATCAAGAGATAACCACAATGATTTAAGAATATAAGCGTTAGGAACCGTGATTTCTAAATTTTAAACTAGAATTTTATAAACATTTAGTCTATGTTCAGACCATCAGGAATCTGGAATAATGATGCTGATGCTGAAAACTCTTAAATGTAATATTTTTAACCTTATTTAATGTTTTTTTCTTCAGCTATCTTACATAATTTTTATTTCTTATTGTATTCTAGGCTTTAAATTGCTACAAATTAGGCCTTAACAGCATCCTTGGTGTTTGAAAAACTGAACTAATTTTACTAACCCCTTCAGGAATACACAGTTGTGTGATTTTTGTTTGACTGAAATTAAGACCTGAATAAGATTTTCAGGTTCTCAGGATTATTTTATTGAAGTCTGATTTTTATTTTTGATATCTTAATTGCAACAGATTTATTACCAGACTACTAGTTCTTTGCACTTAGTGTTACTGATGAATGTCTTGTTAGCATTTTCTAAACTTAAAAATTAATAGAAGTAATACTTCTAGAAAGAAAAAAACCAAACCCTTTGATAGAGTATTTCAGGAGTTTGTGCAATACTAAGTGTAATACTAAATGATTTTTCCCAGCATTCCTTATTGCCAATGGATGAGAAATAGAGTTAATATTAAGGATTTGAGAAACATGAAATATTAATGTCTTGAGATTTACCCTTGACCAAAGAACCTTGTACATATCACGCTTCATTTTCAATATTGTATTTAAGAATCTGGTAGCTGTAGTGCAAGAGAAGTGGGGGATGGCCCTGCAGGTCTGCAGTGTTTTTAGGATTCTAACCTCTGCATTCTTAACCCATCAGTCTGTTACTGAAATGTTACATGTATGGTGTCCCAGAATTGGATGGTTGGTGGTTATTCCGGTTTTGTCAGCGTGCCAGTAGTCTTCGTTGCTGTTCATTTTGAGATGGTGATGATTCAGCTGAAAGCCATGGGAAGAATAAGCTGTGCTGAAGGGGTCTCTGCTCAGTGGGTTACTTGTGAAAGCTGATCCTGTGCCCAGAAGCTGGAATTTTTAGGAGTGTTTATCATTCCTTCCAAACCCCTTGTTTGTATGGGCATATGAGAAGGGCGGATGAAGGACAACAGATTGCAATGCTTTTATGTGGGTGATGTTGAAGGTAAATAGCTTTACATTATAATAGCACCTGGCTCAAATAGTGCTGCTACTTAGTCCCTAATACATCTGAGATGTAAAGGGAGAGCTATTGCCTTATTTTATATTATTTTTTGCTTGGGAAGGATCAAAAATCACAACATTTGGTGAAATAACTGGAAGATAGGAAATTTTGTGTATATGTTGTTTCTAATCTACTCTTGTGATGCTGGAGTGGGTTATTAGACTATCAAGATTCTGGTAATTCTATTAGCAAGAGTGTGGTCCTTTGGGCAAGAGGCTACATCTGTCTTTTTGGGTTGCTCTCACTGCAAATGTGAAGCTTGCTACCGTGAACCAGTTTCACAGTGTTTAGCTAACCTGGCATTCTCTACTTGGCCTAAACCTTAATCTGCTCAAAAAGCTAAAAATAAGGGCATCAGTCTTTTTTTGATCACTGGTATCCACTGCAAATGTTGAACAGAAAATCCTGGCATGTTCAGTTCCCTTTTTGTGAAAAGTGAAAGAGGATTTTCCTGAATGGGAGTAGCCTGCTAAACCTCCCAGCTTGGACTGGGTAGTTTTCTAACCTGAGTTACAGGCAGTCAAGTTGATGTCTCCCATAATATGCCATTCCTACCAACACCTGTCTGGAACACCTTAAAAAGGCATCAAATAATTTGATCTGCTACAAATTTCAACAGTTCCTTTGCAGTGTATGGATTGTGACTACCCTTCCTTTAATTCATATGGGCTTTCTAATTTTCCCTATGTGTCTTCTGAGTTCCAGTTTAGTGACTACTGTAACTGACAACAGAAAGCTCTGAACCATTTGACAAAATGTGAAGATTTTACTTTGAATGTGAAGATGCTTGTGACTCTCTACACTCAAATGTATCCATACCTTCATGGCATTTGCAGCTCTTAAACAGAGATGACAGCTCTCCTTTGGACTGGGAATATGTAAAGTGGTTTAAGACCAACCTTCTCTTTCAGTCCCAGTATCTCAGCTGGATCAAGAGCCAGTTGCTTTTCAAAACAGAGGAAAAGCAGGCTTGTGAGTTAGGATACAAAGTGCAAGGTATTACATTATAGCTGCATTTAGCATCTGTTAGTAAGCTAACAAATGCTGTGACAATCACAAAATGTAGCTCCATGTAGCTCATGCAACTTTTTTCGTGTAGGTGATTTATTTCAACTGTCCCAGGTTTGGTGAATAAATACCAGCTTTTGGTAACTGTAATGCATCTTCTTGGTAACTGCAGTTACCTGATCTTCAGAGGTATAGGGACAGCGAGCAACGACATTGTAAACCCAGATAATAACACGGTGGTCAAATTCCTCAACCTCTGATTTCTTTCACTCAGTCTATAAATATTGCCTTGTTTTATCTGACTGCAGCCTGTCAGCTTGCTTGCTTACAGCCACAGATGCTGTCTGCTGGGTTATTTGGACAGACCAGGTAGGATTTATTAGTTTATAGCTTGACTCCAAACTATGACCTTGCAAGTATGAAAAGTGGATTCGAGCTTTCTTCTTTTTTTCCTCTTCTGAAGAATGATTTCATAAAAATGACGTCGTGCTATTTTGTAGGTCTCCCTTTGTGTGTGTGGTCATGTTGGCTTGTTTTATGGTTAAAAATAAGCTTTTACTGTTCTGTGCTGCCGTTATTCCTGCAGAGGCAGGAGAATGGGAGCTGGGTTGTGCTCTTAGGATTCCATCCACAGCATTGTTTCCTAAATGCCCTTCTGCTGCTGTGTGCCTGCCAGCCTACCGAATGCTGTAGGAGTTGCATGAGTGTCAGGAAGGTCTAACATGGTCTAATGATTTGAAAGAGCATGGGAATGCTTGAAAAAGAGAATATGACTGCAGAACTGGACTATAAATTTAATATTGGTAGTGGGATCAATAGCTTGAAAATGGGGTGATGAAGGACATTGTACTTGAAAGTGGTTGAAAAAAAAGCCATTCTAGATTTTGGGAAATCTAAACTAATTTTGGGAATTATTTCTTCTCTATGTCCTAGGTTTGCTGAACCATCAACCCTGTTCTCATTTTATCCCAACTGCATTTTTTGTGCTCTAGATTTGTTGTTGTTGTGTGGGTTTTTGTTTGTTTTTGTTTTGGGGATTTTGTTTGGGTTTTTTTTTGTTGTTTTCACTTTTCTTACATGTAAGGAACTAAAGGTTCTTCAAAACGTGCACTGTACGCTCTGCCTGTGCTGCTTCACTGATCAAGGTACAGCTTGACCTCTAAATCTTAATGTATTCCTGATAACAAGCTAGGAAAAAAAGCAGCCCATATTTTCCAAATACTTGGCAGGCTCTTTACGCTTCTAGATCGCTCAGGAAAGAGCCAGATGTTAGACTTAGATGTGCCTCCCTGGCGTGTTTGCCATTTCAGTCTTGACCCACATCACCAGTGGATTTTCATCTAGGTTTTTTGACCTTTGATTAAAAAGCTGACTGTAGAGGGGCTTTGTTTGAAATATACGTAAATAATGTAGAAGGATCTTTTTTATATTGTCCTTGCTTTTAACAAACTAGGAAGAAAACAAAAATGCATGGATTTGTGGATTTTGAAACCTTTGTAAAATGTGCTACTTAAATAATTAACTCTGTCTGAAAATGGTGGTTCCTTGGATTTTTTCTTTTTTAAGGCAACAGAGAAGACTCATACTAATTCTTTTAAAAGTGAAGCTGCTCACAGCTGTAGGTGCAGACTAAAAACCAAACTGATATGAAAACAGCATTAGTTTCTTCTAAGAACTGTGAAAGTCTGTATTCTAGGTGTACCTCTCCTTGCCTGTTGGTGTTTGACTTCTGGAAACATTTTTTGTTGTCTGACTCCAGGAGTTTCTGTCCTGTTCAGTCTTGCTTATTTTTAAATTAGTAGGTTCTTACAGTTGATAATACTGTTGGTGGTGGTGGGATTTTTTTCCAGTTTTGTGAGAATATTAGAGACTTCTTGCATTTCAGGGCAAAGGATTTTGGAAATTTCCATTTAGCAGAGATTTCCCAAGGTCCCTGAATACAGCTGCTTTTCCTAAATTAATAGGTACTAAAGTGTAGTTTCACAAACAGTGGCATGCATCTCAGCAGCAGGATACAGAAAATCTAGTTATTTACTTCTTTCCTGTTAAAGGAAGAGGTTGTTTAGACACTTAAATGTCACTCCTACACCTGCCACTTCCAGTAGTATTGTATGTTGTGATGATGGTACCCAGGGAAAACTAAATTTAGGAATGCCTGAATTAGAATAATAGTATTCTTTTTTTTTTAGTTTTAAGTGAAACCTCAGTGTTCCAACTGGGTGGTTTATTCAGTTAAGCATCCAGAGATAACATATTTAATGCAGTAATGACTAAAATGTCTACCACTTTTATGAAAGAAAGTAACTTTATAAATCTCTTGTACCATGTGTTATAGCAAAGTCCACTGTAGTGCTGCCGTGAATCTGTGGTTGACTCGACTCTTCAGATTATCTGGTTATTGCAAGGTGACCTAATGCAGTAGGTGATGTAAATGCACACATTCTGAGTCTCTAAAGCTTATCTTCTCGTAGATGGGAGAAAAAAGATGAATGTCACTAATTGTATCTGTAGAATCAGCTTCAGTTATTTGCCCTGATATTTCAAGCTGATTTCTGTGTTGCTTATATTTCTGCAGCTTGGCAATCTGTAATGTAATGTAAAATCTTTTCCTAATTAAACACAAGTAAAATATTTCATGGTGTCAGTAGAATATATAAGTTGCTACATGGATTGTGTTTTTAGTATGCTGTTGACTCAAGGCAGGAATATAAGGGATGATTTAAACTCTGTGTGCACATCTGCACAGACACAAATAGATAAATTTCTGCAGGTGACATCTGAATGTCAGCATTTTGAGCAGAATAACATGGTACTTTAACTGACAATACCTACTTACTCTAAAGCAGCCCTGATTTTAGCAGGCTCCACATGGGACCTTCTTGTATTACTTGTCTTGTATGTTGTTGAGGACATTTGTAAAAATTAGGTGATTTAAAAAAAAAAAAAAATAAGTGGGAGGCTAGTGGAACTTAGCATTAGATATTATAGTTTTAGAGAAGTGCCACTGGGACTACAAAGAAAAGCTCTACAGGTTGTTTCAAAATTCAGTGGAGATACAATTAATATTAAAGATGCTTCTGTGTTGATACTTGTAAATAATTTTAAATGGCTTTGCACAGTGGTTGCTGCACTGTGCTCCAGAATTCAGAGAACATCTTAGCATTTCCTAAAAGGTCCTTGACGAAAAGAAGAAAAATAGTCCTTTACTTTTTCCCTTCCTACGATCACAGTGAACACAACTAGTAGGTTTTTTGCCCCAACTAGTAAATATTTATAGTAGTTCAAAGAAGTTGGAATCTTGTTCTGTGTGACAGAATAGAAACTCTGGAGGTATTAGAAATGCACGATGGCACATACAGTTTTAAAAGCTTGTGTCATTGTGAAAAATTTTCATTAATTTTCTTTGACTACCATGTCAGGAAAACTGTAAAATAATGTAGGAAGCAAAGTCAGGGCTGTTACAGCAACATCCACTGTGGCTGTATTGCCATTGCATGAGTACAGTTGCACTTTCAAAACTCATAAAATAAGTACTAAAGCTCTTTGACTAGTAATCATGTTAGTATAGGGTTAAAAAATCATAGTTATGGGAAAATTATACTATTTTAAGATTTTGCAACATTAGTCATGTAAAAAGGGAAATGCTTGTCATTTGAAAATATTTTGAGTTATCTCATTGCTGTGCTATTTTTACATTATCCAGGAAAACAGCAAGAGTACCTGTATCACTCTGTAATGCAAATATGAAACCTTTTTACTCTCTGTGTGGTGGTCTTATAAGTATTATCTGTAGACTTAAAGGTCTTTTTAAGTAATAATTTTTTAAAAATTCACCGTACTTTGAATTTACATCATCCCCATTTTTAAGCAAAATTAATTTGCCTCTTATTTGCCCAACGTTTTTTATAATTGTGTCATTGTTTTAAAATACTATTATGCAATTAGCAATCTCAAACCATGGATTATGATAATACACATTTTTGCTTTATATTAAAGAATGCTACAATCAGATTATTCTTGAAAACAAAATTTAGCAAGAGTTTTAATGTCCACTTGTGTGTTGAGATATTCATCTTGTAATGCAGTTCTTTTTTTGTTGTTTTTTTGTTTGTTTGTTTTGTTTTGTGGGTTCTTTGTTTGTTTGAGGTGAAGCAAAAGTGCTCAGACAAGGAGAACAGAGGAAACTTGTACCCACTTTTCTCCTCAACTACTTCTTGATATTGTAAAGCAGAGATAATGCTTTAGTTAAAACTCCAAGGGTGGCATTGATATGGCTGCAGCCATCAGACTTCAAACAAAATTTTCATTTAATTGCTTGTGAATAGTCCTGTCTCTCTTTAAATTTTCATCAAATTTTCCTTCAGTTAATCTGGTATTTTATAGAGGCAAGACTCAGTTGGAAATCTCCAATTTTTGCATCTGTACATAATAGCTCCCTATTTATCTATATCTTTTAAAAATTTGCTTTGGAAGTGTACAGAATACTTAGATGACTACAAAGAAGCAACCGATAAGAAAATGTTATCGTGTCAATCGTGTTGATTTTTGTCTTTTTTCCTCCTTTAGCTAGTCTGCTTCTGAATGATAAGTATATAAAAGAACAGTTGCACTTCAGATTCTTTTGCTTGAAGGAGTGACATGGATCTGGAAGGGAATTTCTGGGTCGCTGCTGTTACACACTGTTGTGCAGCACACTTATAACTTGGCCTGGCTTCAGTTTGAAAACCGCCTCTGCCACAGATCCTGTGGAGTCTGGTTTTGAGAATCTCTGTAGTTCATTGAATAGCAGCCTTCTTTCAGCTTCCTGCTCGTTAGGCTTCACACCTGCATTGCCTTTTACTGAAAATATTTCTTTTCCCTCCTTTCTATTTCTGGATAGTGCTCATACCCGCTCTCAGTGGGGGCTGAAAAAGCCGTGCTGTTCCTGAACGTTCTCAAATATTAATTTTTCTTCTTTTAGTCCTGATAGTTCTTCTTTCACTCTATGTATGTGTATGGCTTTAAGCCCATCTTTATTTAAAACATACAGCTGGGAATGTGTGCAACATTTCCAAATAAGATCCCTGCTGGGGTCGTGGAGAAGAGCCCAGAACTGTATTTCTGGAGGATGCATACTGTGATCTCATTGGATTCTCCTTCTGCTGCATCACCTGAACAATTCAGTCACCTTCTGATCAGCTGCTACATGGAAACTTTTCAGAGTTGTTTCTGACAGGGAAGTTCCCAGGTTCTTTGTTTTTGTCTTTAAGTGCATGATTTCATGTCATCTTCTACTGCATTGTGTTTCTTTTACTCCAAGTAGGAGTCATTGTATGCTCACAGAAGTGTCCTGCTTATCTCTTCTCTCAACAGTGTCTTATTGCACTGTGATACCAGCAGGTTTTATCAGCACCTTTGGTTTTTTCCCCCTCCACTTGGAAAGAGGGGATTTCTAAGATATCTTCTATATCCATCATTTTTCATATTACATCTTTAAAAAAATAACGCTTACTTGAGTAGCGCTTAATTTATTCTAGAATCAGTTCACTTTGATTTCTTTTACCGATGTAAGTTAGTTTAGTGCAGTAAAATTCAGTGCTGTAGTTCAGTAGTAAACTGCACTAGTTCACATTGACTGGCTGCAGTTCAAAACTGAGCTATCACCTCATGAATGTTTGAAAAACTTAACCAAGCTTTGTTAGATTGGCTAGAATGCTGTAATCATAAAGTATTCTGTGATCAGGTATAAAACAAAACCTGAACAGCAACACATGATGTAAGAATGCTCTACTGATGGGAGGGCTTCAACAGTTGAAATTGTAGACATATCATAGATCTTTGCTTTAAACCATTTAAGACGTGCCCAGAATATGTTTTAACCTTTGGGGCAAACTCTTTACTTCTCCGTGGTGGTTTCCAATTCTGAGTGGTGCCTTAAAGCTGAAAATAAAATCTGTCTGCAGGTGCCATCAGTTTTACCCCTGCTGGTGTAATTGCTTTTTATCATCCCCCGTGTCTACTTGTGAGATTGCTATGTAAGAACCCCATATGAGTCTGTATGTGAGGTATACATGAGCATTCTGTTATTTATTTAAAATACTCTGTAGGATTGAGAACATCTTGCTTGAAAATGTTTGAATTAACATTTCCTGTTAACATATGTGCCTACATAAAGTGTTCTTGAACTTGTTTTGCTTTTACATCCTTAGGCGTAAATCTTTTGTCTGGTTTCCTGTGGAAACAAAGTTCGTTACAAGGTTCTCTGTTCCTTCCTCTCCCACAGTTACTTGTAACAGGCCAAAGAGTTCAAAATGTAACCTTACAAGCCTCCAAAAGCCCTGAAAATGGGCCACTTCGTTTCCAACCCAGCAGCAGTTCTCAGCATATTAAGCACCCAAACAGCCACAAGAGGAAGTATTTAGAAATATTTAACTGTGGGAAAAACATCAACTGGAGCATGCATTTTGTTAGTATGAAAATCAGTTATTCCCAGGAGAGAGATCTCTGCAAAGCCAGGCTTTATTATTATTTTTTCCTCCATGTCTGTTGCTATTAAATAGTGGGGAACTTCTACTGAAGTTCAGTGGTTGAACTCCGTTTTCTACCCTCCTACCCTAGAGATATTGAAATACCTCAGAACGGTCTTTCCTTCATCCTAAACGGCAGTCATCAGTGAGTGCCTGTCTCTGCTTGTCAGTTTTAATTATGTAGATTTCCGCAAGATGAATTCCCTTCCCAACCTTATTCAGTGTTTTTGGGAAGCTGTTAGTCTGTGTGAGGGTGTGGGCTGTGCAGGCTCTGTTGGGGCTCTTAAATGCAAGTGGTGGGACAGTGGGATGCTACCAAGAGTGGTAGGGTATGTCTTTGGACATGTGCAGACATATTACACCAGAACAGAGATTCTGCTATTCACAGTAGTTCAAAGAATGGGATCCGATCTCAATCTGAAATAAATTTATTTACTTATGAAATAATACAAAATAGCAGATACTTAATGAAAAAAGAGGAAGCAAATCTGAAAATCCTACATAATCCCTTCTGTAAAGTTTTACTTCCATGTTTCTTCATGTGGTTGAGGTTGTCAAAGAGTTGTTGGTATTTAAATGTGTATCTGCAGTCAAAAGTTGTAGAGATCTTTCTAGCTTGATCCCTATGCAGAACTGCTATAATTTTAAAATCACCACAGAGTCCATATTTTAAAATTACTGAATTATCGTATGTTGCCCAATTAAAAAGTTACACTTTTACAAGCCATTTTTTTGACTGAGATAGACTTCTGAGTAAAGTTCTAAATAAAAATATTTTGATCATGAAGATTTGTTCCATTCACTGTAAATTTGTTATAATGGTTTGAGTTCAGAATTTCAGGAACCTGAGAAGAACTTTGGAAAATTGTTCAGTATGATTTAGTTCCATCCTGCAGTTTTTTTCTTTTGTATTTGTGGTTCACTGGCACTGTAAATACCTGGATGATACGATTTTTTTTTTTTAAATTTTCCCCACATGATTTGAGCTGTAGTCAATAAATTGGCATTTGTGTTTGCTGAAGGAATAATGTTTGTCAGATTCCCTGAAGTAAGGCACTTGAATATAAAATGCCACATTGAATCTCTGATTCAAACACTGTCAAAAGAAAGTACAAATACTAACATATTTGATCACACAACAGAGAAGGTGGTTAAATTAAGAATGGGTGTGTTTCAGTGATACATTTCTTTTCCTTTAAAAAGACTTGTCCCTAGGAGCTTTTTCATTCCCTGGACACCCATTTAAATTTTACACCTCTGTCTCTTTGCAGAAGTCAAGAATCCTTCAAGCAAAGGATTCAATGCGTTAAGTGCTCATAGGATTAGCTACTGAGAGCTATGAGTAAGTGGCAGTCGGTGTGTGTTTTGTAAGGAGAAACAAAATGAAGTTCGTGTGCATTTGGTCTGTCTTGCTCTCTCCCTGGGACCAGCAGCTCACGTTGCATTAGCTTAGAATCTGAATAGTTTCTTTTTTTTTGGAGGTGGGGGGAGGGTGGTTAGCTATAGCTAAGTATCAGTGGAGGAAAGTATTAAGAAATTGCCAGAAAAGATCCTTATAATACTTTCTTTTATTATTTTTAGAGGTGTTCTGCTTGGGCTTTGTATGTAAACAACTGCTTAACAACAATAGTATCAAAATGCAATATTTTCAGAACATAGGTTATGTCTTGTGTTGTACTCAAGGTGAAGAAAATATTTGAGTAGATCTTCATGAAGTTTGAGCCACAGCTTCACAGAAAGATGTCTATTTGAGGAAAATTTAGAGATCTGAAATACACGAGGTGTTATTGTATAAAGTGAACAGTTGAATACAAGACGTGATTCAAGTCAGTAGGTTTTTATTTAAGTCTTACAGAAGTTTTTGTAGAATATATATATAGAAGCTTCTTCATCTTTTCCACCCCTAGGTACAAGGAAATCCTTCTTTCATGTGAATTGCATGCTAATTTGAACCGTATATAGTTTACACTTTTATTTTAAATTTAATTCTCCACTGGACATGTCAGCCTGCATCATGTCTGCAGACAGAATCGATAAAAATTACTTTATTATTCAGTAATTACTTGCATTGACTGCTGTGTTTAAAATCACTCAACCATAAAAATGTTTTCCTTGATGTCTCCCTTGGTTAGTGAAAGAATTACGTTGAAATAGTATGTTGGTGAATACCCACCATTATTAGAAATATTTCTTCTTTCATTAAACACCATAAATGTGTGTATATATATATGTATGTATAAACGTGTATAGCTTTAAAATACAGAGAAAAGTCTTAGAAACATTTAATATAAAAATGAGTATCTCTATACAACAGTAAAATAAAATGTTAACAATTTGATAGGATACTGAAGAATTCTGCCTTGGTGAGCTACACTTTTGTAGTGCAATAAAAATTTTAGAATTTCTGTCTTGGGGGAAAAAATGAGAAAGACTAAGACACAATATCAGTTTATTTGTCTGCTGTTCTTCTTCCTTCACAAAAAGATACAGAATCCCAAAAAAACTTTGTTGTAATTTACTTAGTTATATTTGGGGGACTGTGTCATCTATAGAATGAAAAACTTTTTATTATGATGGCTTTTATTTTATTAGTAAAGAGTTACTACAAAATAAGTGATCAGATACATGTGTTTAGAGGTTAAAGAATCTGATTTTGCTTGTGTTTCAGAAACTGGAAATAGAGGCTATAAGGGTGATATTTGTCTACTGTATTATACTGTACTTGCTTAGCTTGTCTCAGTGGCACTTAATTACCTATAAGAGCATTCATTGGGAATTGCATAACAGAATGTTACACCTTTGCTCTCTTTAATCCCATCTTTCTGCAGATGTACTTCAGTCACTTTGCAGGCTTTATAAATTTTTCATGAAGTGCTGTCAGCCTTCAGTAGAGGACCTTGTTTATAAAATGCTTACCAGTATGTTTGCTTTAAAATGAGAAGCTCTTTAACCAGAATTCTTCTGGTAATTTAAAATTACATTCTTGTGTCTGTCTCTCACGTTTTGCATTTATACTTGTTTTCACTGTATACAAAACACCAAATAAAAAAACAAAACCAAAACAAACCCCCAAAACTACAAAACCCAAAACAAAACAAAAAAGCAGCAGGAGTACTATTTAAATAAAGAAAGGGGTTTGGTGTAGTTTCACTTATTTTCACTATTATTCTCATAGCTTTTTATGCTATATCCAAGGATTTTGATTTCTTGTCCAGTAAATATTCTGAAAATGTATTTAATTTTTTTTTAAATACTGTATCATTAGGATAAGCCCAGTGATTTCTGAGTAGAAGCTGCAATAGCGGTTTCTTTTGTTATATAGAAAGGCATGCTGTAGGGTAGGAGAAAATCATGATGTTCTTAAAATAGAAGGAACATATTCAGAGCAAAGTAATTGTTAGTTTTGCATGCATAAAGCGATGACTCACTTTGAGGGTGGAAGTAATAAAATGCTGCTTTTAAGATAGGAAGATGTGATAGGGTTTAAGGTATTGTAGAGTTCAAAAGGGATATATGTCTTTGTCCTTAAGATAGTTTCACATAATTGTTCGAGTTTTCGTTTGTTTTAGGGTTTTCAAGAAGTAAAAACATGGAGTTCCCAGATGTACTGTTTTCCCTCTGGTTTCTATCCATGTGTGTAACCTATATGGATGTGTGTATGTGTGCGCTTATGCCTGCTTATTGTGTTTATAAAATACTATTTTGACTGCTCTCTAATTAAGATTAGTGCTTTGGTGGAAACTATTTTGTTGGTTCTTGTTTTGTATTAACAACTTCTGTCCCTTGTTACACTTTATTAGATCTATGCTAACACTCTCTATCTATGCTTTACACTATTAGATCTATATATCACTTTAATGCTTGACACTTAGGAAGGTTGTCCTGAGAATAGGTCATCAGGACAGTTTTCTCACCCTTTTAATGACTCTTAATTATTTAATGTAGGAATATATTCTGAAACTATATTTACTGAAAAACAAATCATGTCTTAATTTTTCTAAATTATTCCATTGTGTTTTTACTGTCTGCTAGTTCCTTCTGATGCTGTGACTCTGAGTGTTCGGTAATGAAGTTAAATGTTGTAGGTGTTGGCTTCAGCAAAGCTGTTAGCTTAGTGTGGTCGCAGAAAAATAAATGCTTGTTATGTAAAATAGACAAGTTGCTTTTGATCCTTGTTACGTTGAATGACTCCTAGCCATCATTTAATGAAGATGGAAGACAGGATAAAAATGAGTATTCAGTTGTGATGCCATTTGTGGTGTTGTCAGTCTGCAATGGGTGATGTTTCTGAGGCAAAGGGTGTGTCCTTAGGCTTCCTCATACTGCTCATGGTCTGGTTGATAAAGCATGTGCTCGATCTGGCCAGTATGTGCCTCAAAGCGTTGCAAGAAAACCTTTAGTTTTATTGTTATACTAAATATACTAAAGTCAATACTAAACTTTAGAACAGAGTAATAGCTGAATGTAAGAACAGAGTGCCTAATAATTTAATAATAAAATGATACTCAGTAGCACAGCAACTTCACCTGTTGTAGTGAAGTTAACTGCCATATGTTTCCCAAAAGCAGAGATGGTTGTTCCTAGCAATTTTTTTCACTGGGTTATAATAGCATGGTTTCATGTTGGTATTTTCTGAATATGTTCCACTGTAAGTAAGAATTTAGATGTAAATATCCTAGTTCGGGGCAGACAGTTTTTTGCTTGTTGTTGAATGTTGCATTTTACTCTCGTTTTAGTTACTGAAAACCATTTACAAAACATGCTCCAGGAATAACAGGTGTAGCTGATATTGGGTTTGTGTGGTAGGATTTGGGTAGCAGGGGGATACAGGGGTGACTTTTGTGAGAAGCTGCCAGAAGTTTCCCCTATTTCTGAAGGAGCAAATGCCAGCCAGCTCCAAGTTGGACCTGTCACTGGCCAAGGGTGAGCTCATCAGTGGTGGTGGTAGTTCCTGTGGGATAACATAGTTCCAAAGACTAGGGAAAGAAAAACTGTGCAATTGCAACCAGAGAAGGGAGGAGTGAGAACATGTGATAGAAACACCCTGTAGACACCAAGGTCAGTGCAGAAGGAGAAAGAGGAGGTGTGCCAGGTGCCCCAGCAGAGATTTCCCTACAGTCTGTGGTGCAGACCATGGTGAGGCAGCTGTGCCTCTGCAGCCCACAGAGATCCACAGGGGAGCGGACATCCACCTACACCCCATGGAGGAGCCCCATGCCAAAGCTGGTGGATGCCTGAATGAGGCTGTGACCCTGTGGGAAGCACATACTGAAGCAGGCTCCTGGCAAGACTTGTGACCCCACAGGGGAGCCATGCTGGGGCAGCTTATTCCTGAAGGACTACACTCCGTGGAAGGGACCCACGATGGAGCAGTTCATAAAGAACTGCAGCCTGTGGGAAGGGCTCACCTTGGAGAAGTTCATGGAGGACTGCCTCCTTTGGAAGGGGAAGAGTGTGAGGAGTCCTCCCTGCAAGGAGAAGAGCAGCAGAGACAACCTGTGATGGTAACCTGATGTTACCAGGGGCTGTAACCCCATTCCCTGTTCTTCTGCACCACTGAGGGGGGAGGATTTAGAGAATTTGTGAGGTTGAGCCTAGAAAGAAGGGTAGGGTGAGGGGAAGGTGTTAAGTTTTGTTTTTTCTCATTAGCCTACTGTGATTTGATTTTTCACGGAGTTTACAGTTTAAATGTTTTGGTTTATTAAATTTTTGTATTTATTTTTTTCCTCATGCAGCCTCTTGCCTTAACTTTGGGGGGTAGGGCAGTCAAAGTGGATGCTGCTTTCGGGCATGTAGCACAGAGATGTAGTATTCTGCAAAGATGTGAGCATGTGCTTTCTGCTTGTAAATAGTCCTATTTGATTAGCATCAAAGTGACTAGTTAGGTTGCCTAAAGTAAAATGCCTGCTTCTGATCTTCTGTCACCACTTGGCAAGTCCAGCTCGTGCAGCATGGCTTTGACTTGAGGAGTTACTCTGAAACCCGTAATCACCAAGCTTTCAGCTGATTGTCTACAGCCAAAAAGATTCTGAAGACTTGCTTTTATTTGCAATGTATTCCAGCAGTTATTGTGCAGTCCCCTGCTTCTTCCTATTGCCTGTGCAGTAACAAAACATAAACCCTTGCTGTTCATTTAAAGCACTAAGTGCAGTCATTATATTAAACGTAGCTTGATTTCATTTTTTTTAACGTACTAAGTGGATTTACTTTGATGGAAGGTTCTTTAAAATTTTTAGTGCATTGATAAAAAATAAATGCCATTGTTAACGACATGGAGATATTTGCAGGGCACTATGAAAAATTGAATGTGTTTGGCTGGATGTAAGACTGTATTCATATACAGCTCTCTGTGGAGTTAATATTTATTTGGGACTGAACTAGTTTGTTATAAAAAGTAAAACTCCTGAAAATATTATATCTTTTTAAGTTATTAAATATATGAATTTGAGATAATTGGTGCATGTATCTTAAAATGTTATGTAGGATTTCTACTTGGAAATAAACCTAGACTGCTTTAATTATGAGAGATTGCACTTTCAGAAGTAGGCATTGACACATTACATAAGCTGTGGCAGTTCATTTCCTATGCATTCTACCTATGGAATGTATACTTACTTGTAGAATGCCTCAAATAATGATAAAAAAAAGTTGTATTGTGGCCTAAGTATCAATATATGTGGTTCAGTTCTGTGATAATTAAAACTTACAAATTGAAAAGTGAAGTAGCAAAACCAACAGATACTGTAATGCACTCCCTTAATGCCCTGTATTCTCCTTCTGGTACATTATCAAAAGTGGTGAGCATAACTAGATTTTTCTGGAGGCAGCATCCATGGCTGTATGTATTAAAGTATTACTTTTGTTAATTACCCTCTCTTTGTTGATGAAGATCAACTCTAGCTCTGGGCTTACTGAAGCCTTTTAGTATTATTAGTGTCTGGTTTCTGGTTTTAACCCCTCTTTCAGGTAAAATACTAAGAAAGAATGTTTAAAATGTAGCCATTTTCCCTGTCACTGATACAGTCATGCTGTGAGAAGAAATCCTACTCAGATGTATTCGAATAGGAAATGCCAGTCAGTCTAAATAAGACTAAACTTTTCATTTGTCTGTGCTTTTCATGGCAAATCTTAAAGCCAAGGTTCTTTCAGGTCATGCTCCATGAACAAACTTAAGGCAAATAGCAGTAAAATCATTCAGTATCTTTGGCTGTACAGAGCTAATAATTTTCTCAAGCATGCTCTCTTGAGACTTGGAGATGACTTTTTTTCATAACCTTTTATACTGATCAGCTTACTCTATCTTAACGCTGAATGAACTCTTATTTCCATTTCCATCCAGGGAGAATGGTAATAGCACCAAGGTAGCATTCAAAATTGACATGGATGGACATACTGTATATGACATTTTTCATACAAACACAACTTCTTAAAGATGAGAGTATCTGCCTTGTCTGAGTTGAAAAAAATTAACAAGAAAATTATTGAAGAATTTATTGCTCAACAAAACTGATACATTAGCATACTTTTATTAACTAGCTGTGGGATGCAGGCTTCTCGGAGAGGAGTGATTTGCCCCTGAAATAGCGTTTAAATATTTCTTCAGATAGCAGATATTTTCCTTTGTCATTTCTGGCAATGTTTGCAGTTCTTAAAGATTTTCATGGGAGCTATGTGCATAAAGCAATAGTGAAAATACACATCACAAATCTTGGTGGATGATTGTTCAATGATCAAATACATGGTCTTGATTCATTCTTCAGCACTGCATGTGAGCAAACTCATTTCAGGATTCTAGCTCTTTATAATTGTATCAGTCTTCCCACATTTCCTATTTGCTGTCATATTATGTGGCTCAAAGTATAATGGATAGCTCAGTGACTTGGATTTTACTTTTCTCTAATGTACTTTGTCAACTTGAGAAACAAAATATACCAAATCTAGAGCAGTGCTTTTGATTTTTAAAGGGTGTGACTTTACTCAACTGTTAATTCTAATTCTACAGGAAACTATTGATATTGGAAGTAGCACGACATTCATATGCATTTTAATTCTATCCAAACCCTATAGCAAGATATTGAAGAGTTTTGGCACATTAGTTCACTAGTGTTTGTCCTCAGATTATGTTTTTCTTAAATCTCTTATATTTGCAACAATTTGCTGACCTCTGCATGAGTTCAAAAAGCTGCAAACCTCAAAATTTTTATGCTGCATTCTCAAGCCCCAATGGTTTTCTTAATACACTTGATACTGGCAGAGGGTAAAGTGACATATATGATTTGAATTAATTTTGCTGTGTATCTCCCTCAAATTGTAATGATGCTTTTTTTACTCCACCTGTAGCTTCCTGCAGATTTCACAAAGCTGCACCTTACTGACAGTCTCCACCCACAGGTGACCCACGTTTCATCTAGTCACTCAGGATGTAGCATCACTAGTGATTCAGGAAGCAGCAGCCTTTCTGATATCTACCAGGTAAGACTGAAATGGATGCTGATGGGAGATGCAATTACCAACAGTTTTGCTGTTAATAGCTGAATGGCCATGCTATTGCCTATTGTCAGTTTTTGTTTGAGGAAGTACTTGGTAGACTTCAAAAAACTAACTTTTGTTTGAACTGTAATAATTTCAGGGTTTTATCCACCATGTATTAGTCTGTTGTTTGAAAACTCAGCAAGTAATCTGCAGCACAGCAACATGACATGTCACTGTAGTTTGTCAGCATCTGAGTCAGTCATGTAGAGATTTAGTGTTTCATATATCAGGATTGTGCTTTGCGAATTTTTGTTAGTGATTTGAGGGGAGGAAATCTTCCTGAACTTCAGCATGGAGAGCCAGTATGGCCTCTCCATATCCATAAAGGGACCTAAAAGGCAAAGGAATTCTCTTCCTGACTCCAGCACTTCACCTCCTCTTTCGGTCTGTCTGATTGGCCAAATGTTTAACAGCAGCTGTGATGTCTACAGATCAAAACTATAGATGTAGGACCTTGTAATATGAGGGATTTTCTTCTTGATGCTGTATTTTGTAGTTCTTAGATGTGTTGGCTTCATAGTGTAGAACCTATTCAGTGATGGGGAAAGTAAACACACAGTGAACAGCCTGCACTGGCCAGACTTGAGGGGCATATTTCAGTTTCTCCATCCTGTAGAAACCTGATGCCAACATCTTAGCCGTGCATTTCCTCCTGGCCATCCTCAGAAACATGTGTAGGTTGAACTGGTGACGCTTTTTAAAGTTATACTTCTGAGGGCGCTTCATGTTATAAAACTCTGTGCTATTTTTTTGGAACAGCTTGATTTTGGGCAGAGTAACTGTGAAACTGATCCAGAGTTTAAATATAAATTGGAAAAAAAAATCTAAAGTGAAATAAAACAAGAAGTCTGCATTTTTCACTTGATGTTTACTCTTCTTGCAATGTCAGAGCAGGATCTGTCCTGATAGGAAAGTATACCAATTTGTTATTCTGAAAAGAAGGCATCAATCCAATTAAAATGTGTTTCTATCAAAATAATAATAAATTAACGAGACCAGTTCTACATAAAGTACTGTTTACGAGAAGAGGAATAATGTTTGTTTGGGATGCTTCTATAATTGCAAGTGTAATAATTTAAACAATGGGAAATGCATCTATACAAATACATACAAGTTCAGTTGTGATCATAGTTGTAGGATGTAGTCTGCTTCAGGTGAATAAGATTATAGGCTTTTCTTTTGTGGAAGAGAAGCTATAAAAAGGTCCCAGTTCAATTTAGACAGTTAATTGCAATAATGCAGAGGTTTATTTTTGTGAAAAGTGTCAAGTTAACTGCACTTCAGGCATAGCATTTGTCAGTCAAGTAGGTTTGTCAGAATTTCTTCTGAAGACAGGATTACTTTGAGACAGGATTTATGTTTATACTGTGAGAGTGAAGAAGATGTAAAATCAGCTTTGTTCTTGCAGTCTTTTATAGATTTTCATCCTTTTCATTGCAAAGATTTTCACTTTAACATAAAAATAACAAGTACCTCTAGAGACACAGTCATAGGTGGCATGTAGTTACAGCCATACTTAAGAAAAGTTGGAAGTAAATTTTTTGCAAAGACCTTCAGCAAAACTTTCCTAACTGTGAACAGGATCATTGAATTTCTGTGCAATTACAGAACCCCAACCAAACAATATAACAAACAACTACAGAAACTTCAGAGAAATACTTCTTTAGGTAGTCGCCAGCCTGGTCAATGACTCCTGTAAGTTTCATTG
Source organism: Myiozetetes cayanensis (assembly GCF_022539395.1). Taxonomy (NCBI): domain Eukaryota; kingdom Metazoa; phylum Chordata; class Aves; order Passeriformes; family Tyrannidae; genus Myiozetetes; species Myiozetetes cayanensis. The sequence continues at coordinate 38,512,926 of NW_026087964.1, read as the reverse complement.
GCAATAATGGAATCAACAGAATGGTTGATGTTTGGAGAGAGTTAATGATTTACTGAAGTATTTACACAGAGAAAATTTACTTCTTAAATATTCTTTTAAACTTACTTTGTAAATATAATCCATTCTTGGTGATCTTAAAAATATTACTAGTTTCTTCAATTAATTACAATTAATACCTCATTTAAAGGTGTCTTGGCACAGATGTTGTTGAGAATCATGTAATTGCACAATGTCAAAGTAATTTTTAAAATAACCTATGTCCATATCAACATCAAGAAATATGATCATATATTTTAGAATTAACCCCATGTTTTTGTCTTAATACACATACTTAAGGAAACATTTATTAAGAAAATGGTAAGTTCAGGTGTGGAAACTGATAAGATTTTTAAATTCTTGAATTTAACCTAATGGTACCAATTATTGTTTATCTGATTTCTCAAATTGTGGTAAGTCATTAATTTCTGGCCTCAATTTCAGTCATAAAGGAATGTAATGTAGCAACGTTAAGGTATGTTAAAGTACTACCAAAAACCCCCCAATCCTGAAACAAAATAAAATGGTTTCTCTAGGTCAGATTAAGGAATAAATAAGCATAAATATTTTTTTCCTTTTTAATGAAGAGACTGGATCAGTCATTCTCTCTCAATTGTTTACCTTTTAATTCTCTCCCAAGTGTTTATTCAAAAAGAGTAAACCATCACCAAGTCATCAACATGTTTTTTTCTTTCAAATTTAGTAGGTCTTGGGCAAAACTCACGATGATCGTTTTTCCTCTGATTCTTATGTTCTGTATAGAATGACATTTTTCTGTTCAGTGGAGTGGAGTGGACTTCTGTTCATTATGGCTAAGTAGAAGCACCGATTTAGAAAAATTACCGTCTTACCTTCCAACTGATAAATAAATGTGGGGTTTTTTAAATTTTATTGTTCTTTGTATCTTTACTGTTGGGATCTGAGGTAATTATATGTCATGTTTTGCATCTTAGTAAGTTTTAGTTCTGTAGCCTTAAGAGCAGCTGCTTGCAGTGAAAATATGTTCATGGCCTCTTAAGATTTTTTTTTAATAAATCATGATGCTGAATCTTCAGATGCTTTCAACATTGAACTGAGAATACTTCCTTTTAAATATTAATGTGGTATCTAAATTTGTTTGTCAAACGTTGCACATGAAAGAACTTTTTAGGATAAGAAGTACTTACCAAAATAAAATCAACCTTTATGTTTACCCCACCCAAGTCTCAAAAACATTTCAGATGCCAATTAATAAGTTCCTTAAACACTGTTACTTTTATTTTAGGAAATAAGTTCATCAAGTGACGAACTCTGTAGGGTGACTTGAGAGGAAGGGGATGCTGAATGTTAGTAGATTGTGTGCTGGCTTGTACTTGCCAAGAACAATACTTTGATTCTGTCTTGTATTGACTTGGCAAAGCAAATCATTCACTGCTGCTTCTCATGTATGGCTGCTCCCTCTTTACTCTCAGGCTTAGTTAATGTTTGCTATATGAAAGCATATACCTGTTCTTACATGCTTCTAAGTGGTTCCTATACCTGTCATATATATTACGAGATGATGTTCCTGGTTGGAGAGGGAGGAGATTTAAGCTCATGAATGTGTGTTATTCCCCCCACCCTGTTTTGGAAAGGCGTTGCTGTGTTGGCTCAGCTCTTTGCCAGCCTTTCTTTGCCTTATCCTGTCCTCAGACTGGTGGCTTCCTGCCACCTCTGTGTGCCCTCTGGTGTCTGCCCAGATACCACTGGCAGTACAGGAAACCTGGAACATCCTTTCTGAGACCCTCCCAGGATGCGTGTATTGCTTAGAAATTTTCAAGATGTCAGCTTTGCATTCTCATGAGTCTGATAAGGTAGCTCCTACAAGAAAGGTCCACCCTCCTAGAAGTCTTCCTGAGGGAGCCCAAACTTTTATTTCTCAAACCAGAGAGTCCATGGAGCCCTACTAAGTCACTGTATGCAAAATACAGAGGTTTTACCTTAAGATAAAGTCAGTCTTTTCAACTGTATCAGCCTCTGAAATGCATGGCTTTGGGTAATGCAAGAGCAGCTGGAATGGCTTGGGTAACTGTGTCCTGTGAGCTTGCCCCCTCCTGCCCTCACAGTTTCAGCTAAGTCCTCTGCGGTACCATATTGCTCCTGGTAAATTGAGGTCCTTCTAATCTCTCCTGCAACTCATAGCTGAGGAGTGCCTCCCAGAGTCCTTGTTCTGTAAGCTTCTGGTCTTGGTGAACGTTGCCCATTCTGAGAAAGCACCTATTAGTTGGCGATAGGGCAGGATGCTGTTCCTGGTGTGCATTGTCTGGATTGTTATACTTTTTCATCTTTAGTGAGGAAAACTGCTCAGGCTGACTTCTGTGACAGGTGTGGGCTGCTGTGTTGTAATTTTTTGGTAGATATTGAAAGAACATATATGGAGAGTGCTGTAAAAATCTTGGACTAAAGGAGTTTTAAGGTATTTCATGGCCATTTGCACTCATGTCAACAGAGTATGAAAAATAATTTTATTACCTTAGATTTATGTATGATTTGCATATATGTAATAATTATAGTTGATTGTAGTACATATGATAAATATTGAATAAACAAATACATATTATAATTACATGGATTGAATTTAATCTTAATTTATTGATATTGTAAACTCTTACTCAGTCTTCTGAAAACTAATTTAAAACAAAACCCCAGCCATGGTTTCTCTCTGTGGAGAAGCTGGATCCAGTGTCTCTATGTGACAGGAGGGAATGTTTCAAGCTAATGAGACTTTTACAAGTGATTTCATGAGTCAGAGACAGTGTACTCATGAGGTAGAGACAGTGTTCTTGGTGTTTTGTATCAGTACAGGCTTAAAATTAGAAAGTAATCAATGAATGTTTTTGCTAATAAACATTCTTAATTTCAATTTTTAGTTTGTTTTTTAACCCTTAAACTACAATGGTTAAAAAGTAATGAAGAACTGGGTTTTTTGAGCTAAGCATGGTTGCTTTCTCTGTTAGCTTTTTTTTTGGTCTCTGGTGTTTTTCTCTTGCGTACTTGGAGAGTTTGGATTGTTGATTTAGGTGGTAACAATAGTCACAAAGGGAATTTATTCTTCAAAATGATGCAATGTTTCCTAAAGAAAGTAGTTAAAATAAAAATTAAAAAGTAAAGGTTGAAATAGTCTGTTTGAAATACTAAGAAATCAGTAGTAAATGTTATTTTACTTGTTTTCTAGTTTTTTTCTGTATGTTATTATTGACTAGAAGTTTTTTCCCAAAACCAGTATAGAAAAGAAAACTATGAGGGCCCCCTAAAACAGAGCCAGTCATCTTTTAAGCACTTCTCCAAGTTTCCCCACTTTTTCCCATACTGTGAGTGTGCGATAAAGCAGTTGTTACACTGGGATGAGAGTTACTTAATTGAGTAAAGGTATAGATCCCCCTTGACCTCTTCTTATCTGTTTTCTCAAGAAACCCAAAAATTACTGGAGAAAGAAATGAACCGTAAATTGGGTCATCTTCTTTAGCTGCTCACATAGTCCATCACCTCTCTCATTATGGCCCATCTTCATGATGCCTCTGAAAAATGAAAGACCAGCAGAGTTGGGATTAATCAGTTTCCTCTCACGCCAGTCTAAAGGGACCGGCAGTGTCTCTATTTCCCCAGTTTCACCTAGGGGAAATGAATACTAGTTCTTTACTATTTTTGATCCTCCTCTCCTCCCCCCAGTCAGTTAAGAAACCAAAGGCTAATCGAGAACTTATACTTTATTTTACATATTTTCCCACTTATTTCACAGTATTTGTTTAATTAGTTATCACTCAAATCTGGAAGTGTGCTTGGACTTCAAGATCCTGAGCAGTTAGTGCAACCATTTTTTATTGTTGCAATATTAGCCTTTATAGACACGGCTTGAAATTGGGCAGATTGTCCTTAGGTATCAAATGGGAAATAGCCCTTCAACTCAGGCTTGAAAATGTCTGTCTTAGTCTCTTGATCTCTCGTTGGTGATGTGACAAATAAAATATTAGGCTGTCACTATTGTGAGATTCCTTTGAAGCTTCGAAAATTTTCTTCACAGTTGGAAAGATGACATGAGAAATTTAGTCTCACAGTTGGTATTTGGACTTTGGAGAAACATTGTTTTGTACTTCAAGCTGCAACCAGCATTTTTCTTGCATGCTATCTTTTTAGATTTATTTAAGGGAAGCTAATTTCTCTTATTACCCAAGAAACCAAGTACAACATGCATCAAGGAAAGGAAATTCTGATCCTTGATTAAATGCTCTGAGAAGCTCTAAGTCTCACTGTTGACTGTAGTACAAATTCTGTTGGATGTTCATCTTATGTTCTGATTTTCAGCTGCTGAGGTTTATAAGGAAGCCCCTATGCTCAAAGGAGCTAATTGAGGTTTCCCCTTTAGTCTCAGATGCAAGGCTATTACTTCTTAACTAAGGGTTCCTGTGCAGACATACTTGATTTTTCTCGCACATAAAGGAGCGCAGAAATACTCAGAGTAGGTTGGTTACGAAGTTGAATGTGTCAGCAAGAGGACCTTGAATACTTAATGTCATACGTGATGCTACTAAGCGAAAAAAAGCTCTTTGTGTTGGTTTTGTAACAAAACTGATACAAAATTTTTGCACGTGTAAACACAGGGAGTCCTCTCAGAATGAGGTTTTTTTGGTTTTGTTTTTGGTTGTTTTTCTGTTTTTTTTACTACTGTGAAAACATATTTCCTATGAGGAAAGGCTAAATTTATCTTCCTTTGCTAACTTTTGGGTGATCATAGCATTTTCAGAAAGTTGCTTGAAAAATGGTAATTTTTTTTCTCAAAAGGTATTTCTAAAGGTGTCCTAAATTATTAAACTTTCTTATTACTTTGGAGATTATTGTATTTAATGCTGAGCTTCTTTGTTGCAATGGTTTGTATTTTTTGATAGCTAGTAAGTTAGAAATAGTTGCTTCTCATTCACCAATAGCTTTAGTTGTCAAAAAAAAAAGTGCTGTAAAAAGTGATCATCCTCAGGAAATGCCTGTAGCCTTTAGTAGTATTTAATTTGATGTGAGAATTTGTAGTAAATAGCATCAACTTTTCTTGATACAAGAGCTTCAACTTTTTCCATTTTTGTTTTATTGCTCTAAGACAGTGAAATAACTTGTCTTTTAATTATCAGATTTTGGACAATATGTGGAAGTTTCTCACGTGTGTTGTGACTAAATTGAGCTCTGCATTCATTTTACTAATGTGCTTTTGAGAGAGCTTAACCTGGGCAGATAGGAGGGGCACTTGTTAGTAATGGGAAGGTTTGCGAAATCGACTGTGAATCAGTCCCCCTGTCACTGGAATTTTCACTGTTGGAAACTTCAGATTCTGACAGATTGGTGTCATAAGCTGTGTGTCTACTGACTCATCGCCACTAACTTTTCCACCAGTCACTTTTGATGAAGGCTATTTTGCAAGAGTAGTTACAGCAACTGTTTCAAATGTATCATAGGGAACATGCATGTTAAACACAGTAAGACTGCTAATGAAAATACTGCTATTGGTGCTATTGCTTTTCTGATTTGTTTGTATGCCAGTAACGTATTTCCTTATTCTGCTTAAAGAATGAGCAGTATTTTTCTTAACAACAGCAAAAAAAAAAAAAAAGGCAAAACCAAAAAAGCGAAACCCCCCCCCCCAAACCAACAACAGCAAAAGAAACCAAACCCAAAACCACTAAGTGAGAGTAATTTGAATATTGTGTGGATTTTGTTATCATGTTTGTTACATTAACAAGGCCCAGTTACAAAACCTGTGTTGTGCTGCAGGACAGAAGCATTTAAGACTCTCAGTAGCATCCCTGATCCATCTCCAGCCATATGTTACCGATCATAAGGTGGCTGTTATAGTGGCATTAAAGTAACAGATGTCACAGAAAGCCGCAGCTAGTGAGGAAGGGAGAGGGAAGATGATTCTACAAAATCACCAGTGCAAGTTGTCTTACCTTCTCAGTGTTTGAGAGTGACCTAGTTTTGTGGGCTGTCATTTTTAGAAGAGCGAGAGACAGATCCATCAGACAAGCTTTAGTAGCCGTGTTTGTCCCATGTATTATTTTTAAAGCAGACGTGAATGCATCATGTGTGTCCAGAGTCTCAGAAACAAACCATCCCTGTAAGGCCTATGAAACTGGATTTCTCAAACCGTGGCTTAAAACTTGCTCGTTAGAAGCTTGCATTTCCTTAAAAATTGTCATAGCTGAGCCTCGGCAGCTGCCATGGTTTTAAATCAGGTTCTGAGAAAAAGCAGCTTTATCAGCTGTGACAGACAAATGTTTGTGGGATTTATTAAGTGTTTGGTCTTCAAACTGAATCATTAAGTATATTTACCTTTAGGTGCTGTACTAATGACCTCAGGCTATATTTTCATTCATTTTAATATGATTTAAAGGAGGTTAAATTTGGCAGATATTCTGTGTAGTCCATCTGTGGTGTTTAAGCAATGATTTTGCATTTTTTTCTGCATCTGTAAATTCTTAGGTAGTTTATCAGCAAATGAAAACCATATTTAACTATGTTCAACTGGAATTGTAAAAGAAAAATACAGCCCTACATTACTGGGAGATAGCAAAATTCCTGTAGCATTTTGATACTGTACTTATTTCCCAAAACTGTCTGTTTAAAATTACATCATGTTTCTAAGTGTCTGAAAATGCAAAGATGAGGTGGGGACAGAAACTGTCAAATGAACTGTTTATTGAAAAAAATGATGTTCAACTAATAGTAAAAAAAATTGTTGCTTGAAATATAACAAATTTCCCCAAAGTCCTACTGATTAAATAATGTCTGTTGAATTCTTCTTATGTGTGACTTATTGAAATGAATGTTAAAAGCTCTGTTTAAACACAGCAGGTTTGGTGGATTTAATCATTAGTTGTTCTAAAAAGATATGTGAAGAAAAAAATAATATAAAAATATAAAATGACCGTCTAACAGATCACTCATTCATTCAATAAAAAGTGTTTTTCTTAACAACGGCCAAAATATTGAATGAATTTGATTGATCTGTTAGATGGCAGATTTCTGTACATCTAACTAGAAATCTGTGCCAGAAGAACACATCTGAATGTTTTTTTGGTGGTTTTTTTTTTCTTTTAATTGTTTATACATGTATTAGGCTACAGAAAGTGAAGCAGGTGATATGGATCTCAGTGGGTTGCCAGAGACAGCAGTGGATTCTGAAGATGATGATGATGAAGAAGACATTGAAAGAGCATCAGATCCTTTGATGAGTAGGGATATTGTTAGAGACTGCTTGGAGAAAGATCCAATAGACAGGACAGATGATGACATTGGTAAGTATTGCAGTGTGGTAAAGTACTGTTAAAAATGTTCTCCTTCACCCCCAAAAGAATTAGTTTTTGAGCCTGAGATTTTATTTTAATAATTGGCATTTGTAGTTGGTAAGTTTAGTATTTGTTATAATTATATATATATTATTACAGTTATTATCTGTAAGGAAAATCATAAATGCCATAAATTCAGCTAATGAACAAGTATAACCGAAGAAGAAGAGGAAAATGCACATAATATGGGTGAAGCCTATTACTTGCTGGCCCTTTTGATCTAAAGCATCAGCTTCTAATTGATATCAGAACAGGTTTATGAAGTAAACATCGTTGTGAACTGGAAAATAGTTGGACAGAACCTTGGCAAAGTCAGCATTAACGTCAACACTGCTTATCAGAGTGTATTTTTTAACTGTAAGTTGTGGTGATTTGATTGGACATTTGTGATAAACACTGGAGCTGTTAAGACCTTAGCATAAATGTGCATCTAATCAAACTAATTTGCTATGTTAGCATACAAGTAAACACACTGAGAGCAAAGCAGAACTAGAAATCAAATTCTAATCTAATCTGTTTCACTGGGGAGATTTGATTTTTTTCTTTTATTGAAGTATGACTAAATGGTGATTAAGGTTGATTATCAGATGATTAAGGGACTAGAGCGTCTCTTATATGAGGAAGATCTAAGAGAGCTGGAACTGTTCAGCTTGGAGGAGACTCAGAAATCTCATTAATGCATACAAATACCTGGAGTGAGGGTGTAAATATGACAGAGCCAGACTCTTCTCAGTGGTACCCAGTGGGAGGACAAGAGGCACAAACTGGAACACAGGAGGCTCTATCTGAACACGAGGAAATGCTTTTTTTAGCTGTGACTGAGCGCTGGCAGAGGTTGCCCAGAGAGGTGTTAGTGTTCCTTCTTGAAGATATTCAAAAGATGTTTGGAGACATTCCTGTGCAAGTGGCTGTAGGTGGTTCTGCTTGAACAGGCAGGTTTGACCAGATGACCTTCAGAGGTCCCTTCTAAACACAAACTTTCTGTGATTCAGAGTAAATAAAAGTTTAGGGAAAAGATGGGGTCCCATTGAATGCTTTTAGTAGATGTTTTAGATCAAACTGGATGCAAAAATGTTTTTAGGGCATATAATCACTCAGCAGGACTGCTAAGTAAAATTGAGTACTGTAGTTATGAACAATATAAAAAATGAAAATGCAAGAAGGATGTTGTTAAATACAAGTACAACTCAAGGGCATGCAGAAGTCAGAGCAGCAGTAGTCACCTTTAAGACAGTAATCCTGTCTGGTCCATCTGAGAGGAACTTTGTGAAACGACCAGACAATGATCAAGTACAATTTACTGTTAGGTCTAGACTAGGAGGGGATGGCTTTACCAAAAAACTTGTTCAGCTTTGTGAAATTTGTCTTGCTGTGTTTTATATAGTCCTGTCCTAGTCTTAAGGGAGTTACTGTGCTGACTGGAGTATTACAAATATCATTGGTAGTATTCAGAGCTCTTGGTTACATTACAATTCTTCCATTATGCTTTTACTTTGCAGGGCTTCTATTGATAATATGACCAGCCAGTCTGTGTCTACAAAATACCCAGTAATTAAAACAGGCCACTGTACATGACTTATTAGTATACAGAAACGATTGTGCAGCATTTTAGCTTAAGTAGCCTCGGGCATCTTGCTGAAGAACTATCTTTACTGTGCTTTGTTGTTTTGACATGCACGACTCAGTGGGCTTTTTCTCCTTCAGAACAACTACTGGAATTCATGCATCAATTGCCTGCTTTTGCCAACATGACAATGTCAGTAAGGAGAGAGCTCTGTGCTGTAATGGTGTTTGCAGTTGTGGAGAGAGCAGGAACTATTGTACTAAACGATGGGGAAGAGGTCAGTAGAAGTTGCTTTTAATTCTCCTATTATACCAAACCTCCCAGATTCTACAGGGTTAAGGTTCTCCTTTGTTGCTAAAAAAAAAAAAAAAAAAGTAGTATCGATCAGGTAAATCAAGCCTCTTTTTGTTGTGGATTACTCTGAAAGCTTTTGTTTAAGCACTCACACATTTCTTGTGCAATAAAAATACATTCTCCATATTGTACAAAATGCTTCCTGCCTATTTGAGCTGCTCTGGGGAGTTTATTTCAGTGTTGAAGTGGTGTTTTAAAACCTTCTTCCCACCCCCCACCCCCCCCATTCTTATGTTACCTCTTAATATTAAAGATAAACTTAAGACCCCAGTTTTCTTCAGCTTGAAGTACTGTACATTTAAGGCAAACCAGCTTATAATTTTTCAATAGGTGCTAAAAATAACTTTTGTTTTAGAACAGTTGTGAATGTTGTATTTATATAGTATGATATGACAATGTTAAGTGATTTGGTCTTCATGTATCCTGCAACGTTTGATTTGTAGCTGGACTCCTGGTCAGTCATTTTGAATGGCTCTGTGGAGGTTACGTATCCTGATGGAAGAACAGAGATACTGTGCATGGGGAACAGTTTTGGTGTTTCCCCTACCATGGAAAAGGAATATATGAAAGGAGTGATGAGAACCAAAGTGGATGACTGCCAGGTAGAGTGTTGGGCTGTAATACGTGCAAATTCACAAACACATGGGTGTATTGCAACTCAATAATGAGACACATTTTTATTTTTAAATAAATATATGTAAAATCTCCAGTGGGTAACCCTGGACAATAGTTGGGTGATCTGGCTCCTGCATACCCACCATCTGCGAAATTGAGTGATCTTTTTCTGGATAGGGATCATTTTGGATGAAGATGGTTGCCGACATGCTTTCTCCAGAACTTGAGGCCCATCAGTCTGTTCCACCCATTGCTTCCGATGTTCCCTTAGTAGAGTCTTAAGGTCCGACTGTTAGCCATTACAGGCTCTTTTACTTCCACAGCTAATAGCTCTTCCTTACTCGACTCAGCTACTGAATATTAGGGTAATACAAACTCTCCTATGGTTTCAGTGAAAAATCTACTTTTGGCTAACCTGGCCTTTCAAGGAAAAAGCCTTGATGTTTGCTACAATAGTAGCAGTCAGATGTGAGGAATGCTTCTCATAGCATACTGGCCTAATCTGGATATGTAGTTGCTATTTGCTTATTCCCATCCAGAAGATAATAGCTGAGCCCTGGCTGAATTAAGCATTTTGCTTGGTCCTGATGGCTAATTAACTTCAAGTAGGTGACCTATGAAATGGGTGTAAATGTATTAATAAAGTCACTTGGTTTGATTTGCCCATCTAACTTGCAAAATATGCATAAATGGTTTCTTGTTAGGATAATGTTTTCAACAAATCCAAACCGTGAGATTTGTTTCAGCTACTACTAGCTGCTAGAAAAAAGAAATGGTATGTAAATAAATTTAAAGAATGCAGGACAAAATGCTGTCTCTGATTCTCGTGCCTTTGTCCTAAGTACGTGCATAATGAATTAACAACTTTTTAATCAGAGAAACGCTTACTTCCTCTCAGTTAAGTACCCAACTTCATATAAGAAGACAGTTTAATCTTGCCTTGAGAAAGAGACAAAGGTTTTAAAATCTTAGCAAGTTATAGAAGGTAATTCATAGAGTGTACAGTATTGTCTTTTTTAGTTGTTGTGGTTGTTCTTAATTATATTTGCATAGTGTAGGTGGTAGGAATATTCTTTAGAGTTATTCTTGCACTTATTCTTTGCTGAACAGATGATTCTAGAAAATAATTTTCCTGCTGTAGGTTTTAATCCAGAAGTAATTTGTTTCTGTGTGCCTGCACTCATTAATTGAATAAATGTTAGTTTTCTTAAGGATAGACTTAAATAATAATAATAGCTATGAAAAATGAAAATTATTAACCATAGCAATAGGAACAAGAAACAAAAGCTAGGTTTTCACTTCACTCTCTTAACCCTTCTAAACACCACAAAAGCTTGCATAGAGAAAAAAAAATACTGGTTAGGATACTGAACTACATCTCCAGCAGTGAGGAGGTCAAAGCAGCTGAACGAAAATGGCTGATAATGCTAAATCATGTTGCTCTGATGGGCCTTGGTCTCCTCTAACTGCAAGATTGTAGTGGAAGTACTGTGCTTGTGTATTCATCTGCTTACTACAGCTGAACTGCTGGAAAGACAAATTTGACTCACTGCAGGTTGAGAAGCTACTTTATCTTTTCTATTAATAGAGTACTTGCACCTTAAGTCTACGTGCTTTTCTGAAGATTTTACCTTTTAATACTGGTGCGTGATGATTCTTTCCAGTTTGTTTGTATAGCCCAGCAAGATTATTGCCGCATCCTCAATCAAGTGGAAAAGAACATGCAGAAGGTGGAAGAGGAAGGGGAGATTGTGATGGTGAAGGAGCACAGGGAGCTTGACCGCACTGGAACAAGAAAAGGTCACATTGTCATCAAGGTAAAAGCAAAAGAAAGAGTCTCATGCAAAAGTCTGCGTTATATAAACTTCTTAACTTGGCAAGTTAAATCCAGGATTAGTGGAGAACATTAAAAATATATATTTGAAAATAGACTGTTAATATTTTTTAGATTTTCTTTAAAAATACACACACTGACAACTAGGTGACTTCTATAGAAATTTACATGAATTTTTACATTTCTTATCACGGTGTTTAAGGCATTATGTTTGCTTAGCTTATCAGTTAATGGATGGCAGTATTCTTTCTAGTGTAATGTGTTGAAAATCTGTTTTAATAACTAAGATTTCATTGTTTTGGTTTTTAATAGGGAACAGCTGAAAGGTTAACAATGCATTTGGTGGAAGAACACTCTGTGGTAGACCCAACATTTATAGAAGACTTTCTGTTGACATATCGGACCTTTCTTTCCAGCCCAATGGAAGTGGGCAAGAAGTTGTTGGAGTGGTTCAATGACCCCAGCCTCAGGGATAAGGTTAAAATCTGCTGAATTATGTTACCATTTGCATTGAAATATAAGCTATTAAGAATAAAATATGTTTTAGAGAGAATGACTAAACTAAATAAGGTATAAATAACTAGTGACATTTTTTAATGGCAGAATATATGGCTAAAACTAAGAACATATTATCCTCATTTTATTTAAATATTATTGTGTTCAGGAAAGGTAAAATAGCCATGTTTTTACCTTGCTGTGTTTTTACAACATAACTTAGTTGTTTACAAGTATACGGAAAGGTTTTTTCCAATAATCAGTATTTTTATTAAATTTTATTGAATACAACTTTATTGTGTCTCCAAATTTGAGCATATAACTAAGTTCTGGTTTTTTGTACATGATACTTGTTCATGCAACTTGGCAAACATTTTGTGATTTTTTTCTTTTTTTTTTATGAGACTAGAAAATGCATGCATTAAGAATCTGTTGAGCTTTATGTAGCATTAAAAAAATATGCTAAACCCAACCCTAACACAAGAAAGCAATCAAATATCTTCTTCCCTAAACAAAATTTCCATGGTGGAAGAATAAGGCTTATGCAGTTTTGGCACACTGTCTTTTGAGAATATGTTGTACTTCACACTGTATTGCTTTATTTTCACTTGTATGCAACTTTTTCATATGTAAAATAAGTAGTAAACATTTCCAGATTTTTTTTTTTTAAATTTGAAACCAAGGGAATTATGTTATTAAGGCTAAAGAGAAGTTTAGTTTTCAACTTTTATTTAAATCTGGGTATTTCTTCTAGAAATGCTAGTATAGCTATGCCTCGGAGGAAGGATCATATATTTGGCATAGGATAAGCTTTGCAGCTAATGCTGTTACAGCTTCAGAGCTATAATATTGGAGTTCATCTTGAAACTCACTTTGCTTGTCCTACCAGTTGATAATCCTCTCAGCCTCTGGAAAAGCATGAGCCAGCACAGTTACTGGTATCAGGTCTGAACACAGAGCAGCTCTTTGTTCTGCTGCCTCAATGACCAACCTTTTATGACATCCAGTAGCACTGACAAAAAGGCAAGAGGCAGAGAACAGCTTGGGACAAGTTGAGATAAACAAGTATGGAATAAGGAATCTGGAAGATTTTGGCTCTTTTGTATTGAGGGCTGACAGTGAAGAGAGTGAAAGGAGTGAGTAAAATTTCTTGGGCATGACCAGTACTCAGGAGTAATCACAGTGGGACACTTGAGATCCAGCCTTACTCATGATTTTGCTGAGCAGCAGGGTACTTGATTTTACAGCTTTAATTGTCTTTTAATACTGTTCCTGATTGTGACACAAGTAGTGGCATTCCTTTGGAAGTCACCATTCAAATCCTCCCAGCATGGTGTCCTTTGGGTGTAGATTAGTATGTCCCAGCTTGGAAAGCAGCATTGACAGTGAAGCTGTTACTGCAGAGTTTTATAGTATGTTACATGGTATGACTTGTAACTTCCCAGCCAATTTAGAAAATCTGCAGTTAGCCTAAATTTAACCAGACATTGTCTGGATCTTCCAGTGTCAACCACAGTAATGAAAAATATCAGATCTGTTTAACAGGAAGTAGTTCATCTTCAATTTTGAAGGTGGAAAAATCTCAAGTATGTCCCTGTGGCTGGGAGCTGCAGCATGTAGTGCTGTGCAGTTGCCTTCTGCAACTTAGAATCTGAACTCTTGAGGAGTTCTGAAGTACCTTATTAGTTTGGTCATTAATTTCAGCAATTCTTCTTAATTCATTTGATTTTCTGGGGTAAAAGGAATACTTAGAAACTGTATGTGAGGGTGGCAGTGGTTGGTTTCACATACCTGGTGTCAGGCCTTTAGCATATGAGGCAGACATTTAGATTTTGGGCAGACACAAAGAATGGACAGGGGTTAGCACTACCTGATTAAAATTTTTATGAGACTTTGTTCTTAAGCTCTAGCTTTTGAAATTTTTGGAGATTTATCCCTACTAATTTACTTTCCCAGCATAAAAGAAGTACAGCTGTATTTTTACAGGTAGTGTTGAGTGGCACAACCATTTTGGATTAAGCAAGAAAATAAGCAAAAAATGTTTTAAAAATAGTGCGAATCAATATTAATTCAAGACGTCGAAACTCTTTTATTTTGTCAGGACGAGTGCTGCTGATGTTCCAAATCAAGTCACATGCTAAAAGAGAGAATATCATAGTGGAAGCATATAGTTTTAAAAATTGCAGCTCTTATTTTGTGGCTTTACCTTCATTAGTATTAATTAGTAGCATTCCTTTAGGGTTTTTTTTCTAACAAACTGTAAAATACCAGCTTAGATTCTTCTAAACTTGAAGAATTGTAGTTGTTTCTGGGGAGTAGCGGTGGAGAGAAAGAAGGAGGAGTAAACAGAAAGATTGACTCTAAGGAAAGAAATTGTAGGTTTTTGCTGTTAAAACTTTTTTTCTGCATCTTGCAAGAGCTCCTTTTGCCTGCCTCTCTAAACATACAATAACCCTTTCACACAGGTAAGTGCCAAATGAAGTTAATAGTGGCACATCTAAAGACTTAGGAGATTCAAGAACCAATATAAAGCTGTCTTGTAAGCTTTGTGATCATGTGCTTGAAGAACTAAGCAGATTTGGAAATGTACATGAACAGGAAATTGTTGTAATGAGTCAGAAATGGATCTACGTCGTTGGCTCTTACCTGTGTGCACTGTTCCCTACTTAGCCAAATTTCATACAGCCAGTGTTAATTTTCTGACTCATAGCATTTGTTATGCAATACAGCCTACAATTGCTTATACAAGTGAAAACAATTTTAATACTTAATTTGTTCTATCCTTCTGAGAAATAATCACATATTAGTAAAGTTTGCTTTGGAGATATATATATGTATATAGATATATATATGTATGTATATATAATATTTAGGATTCCAGCAGGAATTTACAGGGCCTTTAAGGAACAGGATTTTTAAAGGATTTAGGAATAGTGTCGGTCGGAGAATTCCTGGAAAATATTTATATCCCTGATTAATTTTCAGGTTACACGGGTAGTACTGTTGTGGGTGAACAATCACTTCAATGATTTTGAAGGAGATCCTGCTATGACTCGATTTCTGGAAGAATTTGAGAACAATTTGGAGAGGGAGGTAAGACTGAGTGGTTTTTTTCTGGCAATTTGGGATGACAGGGAGTAGACAGGCTGTTGTTATGTATAACTTATTATTCTTTTCTCTTGTAGAAAATGGGTGGACATTTGAGGCTGTTAAATATTGCTTGTGCTGCTAAAGCTAAACGAAGATTGATAACCTTAACAAAGCCATCTCGAGAAGCTCCTTTGCCTTTTATCTTACTGGGAGGGTCAGAAAAGGGATTTGGAATCTTTGTTGACAGTGTGGATTTTGGTAGCAAAGCTACAGAAGCAGGCTTGAAACGTGGAGACCAGGTATCTAATTTTAAAATGTGTCACCTATTCCCTCCCTTTTTTTTTTGTTACCTTTCCCTTTACTACATGAAAATAACATTACTTGTTTGAATTTTTAGATACTGGAAGTAAACGGTCAAAACTTTGAAAACATTCAGCTGACAAAAGCCATGGAAATCCTTAGAAATAACACTCATTTGTCTATCACTGTGAAAACCAATTTATTTGGTAAGTTTGTGCTCACTGTTCAAATTTCTGTTCTAATTTTGACTTAAATTATTTTGTAATAGTTTAAAATAGTCTTGTTCGAAACTCTTTTGTGCTAGAGACAATAGAAAAAGGAAACTTGCAGGTCCTAAAATACCTTAGTTTGTAATTGCAAACAAAAACTTATTAGTAGTCTGTTATGAAGTGATTTCGCTCTCAGAATTAAGAGGAACTGTATTAAGAGGAACTGTTGTGACCATGTAGCTTAAACTTATAAAATATGTTTGTATATATAATATTTAGTTCTTTCTCAAGAAAAAGTCTCTTTTGGCATTTCAGTTGATCAATGGTCTTATTCTGTCTGCTGAATTTGATCGTAGTTTTTCAGCCCACTATGAGTGTAACAAGCACAAAGCTAACACAAACTTTCTTGCCAGCTAGGTGAAAGACTTTTGCTAGCCTCTGTATTTATTGTCTAAGTTTTTCCCTCTGATAAGTACTTAAGTAGGCATGAAGGAATCTTTAAGCAGCTCAGGGCCTCGATTAGCATGAAAAATAATTAATAGCTTGTGTGTTTGGTTTGGTTTTTACCACTGGATACTTGGATTACTTGTACAACTTAGTGGTGTGTTGCCCAAGTATCTCTTTCAGAATTGGTTTCTTCATCACAAGTAAGTAGGGCAGAATATTATCACAGCATGTCACTGCACTAACTGATGATTAAATATGCCTAGGTTGTCTCCAAAAGTCATTGGTCAAATCTGTTTCCTGGGGATTTTTTTACTTTACAGTAAAGATTCTAATATTTCAAATGTTTTTAATAATTATGACATTTCTTAATATATACACTATTTGCTTGTTACTTCATGGGTAAGTTCTGTGTAACCATTCTTCACACACTAGGTGTTTGAATCTCATGTTGCTTTAGTATGTTAAAGATTAAACCTGATTTTTTCTTTTCTTCAGAAGCTGTGTTTTTCCTATCTTGTTGTTCCAGTGCAAATACTGAAATCAGATCCCAGTAGAGTCTCAGAGCAGTTACTTTTTGTGTATTGCATGCACAATTCCTTCTCCACAAATCCCAGAGGGAGAGTTTCCTTTTTTCAACAGCATCTTCTTATCTGTATCTAATTTTTCTCTCCAGCCTCCAGTTCCTATTCAACAGTACAGTTACTGGCTGGGATTACTTTCCTTCACTTTTATTTGTGTGTCTTATTTGAAGCTTTTGAAGTCTCTTTGTGATTTTTTTTTATGTACCTCTGGAGATAAAGATGAACATTAAGGACAAAATTAATAAATAACAGTAAAACCTAACCCCTAATACTTATTCTGAACTGGTTGCCCTTGTTCTCATGTTTTTCTACAAGTTCTTAGTTTTAATTATCAATTTTCATTTATTATTACAAATTAATTCATCAGATGATCTTTCCATTTATGTATGGGAAGTTCCTGTCATACTCAGAATACGTGAGTCGGTCTCCAGATGAGTTTTGTTTGATTTATTTAAATATATCAGCATTTTTGTGAGGCTGAAAATTGCAGTAGAATAACTAATTTACAAATCTATCAGGTATTTCTGCCTTAGAGATGACTCTTTGCTAGGGACCTGAGGGAGAATGAGAGGTTTTTTTATGTCTGGCAGATGGATGCAACAGCCCTGTCGAACATCCAAGGTGTCTCAATAATCTCCTATGTTGTTATATTTTCCTTATGTCTTTGTTGCAGTTTCCCCTGTGATATTTTTGGTCCTGTTGCTAATAGTTTCTTGTCCATCTGAGAGCTTTTGTTGCTGCCTATCTATTTAAGCCTTCCTTCTCATTTGTGTTTTTCAGTCTCATTTTTGTCTAGTGTACTCTTTTTATGCATGTTACTGTTCTGCAGAAGCCTTTGTCCTTAGGCTGAAAAGTCAAATTCCTTCTGTTGATACCATCCATGCAACCATGTGGTCACTAGTGTATTTCTGTTCTAGGCTGGGCCGATTTATGTTGCTTCTGACTTGTACTACAGAAAATTAATGCCCTTTTTAAAATAGAAAATGTTTTTAAAGTCTTATATCTAAATTCGTTTCATACTGGAGTTGAGAGAATATGCTAATCTTTTTTTTTATAATGATTAATATTAAACTGGTCTGGTGTACAGAGTTTTCTTTGACATTTTAGGGGTTTTTTCTTTCTTTTCCTGTCTTGTGCAGTTTTTAAAGAACTCTTAACACGGTTGTCAGAGGAAAAAAGAAACGGTGCTCCCCACCTGCCTAAAATTGGTGATATAAAAAAGGCGAGTCGTTATTCCATTCCTGACCTTGCTGTTGATGTGGAGCAGGTAATAGGATTAGAAAAAGTAAATAAGAAAAGTAAAGCCAACACAGTTGGGGGAAGAAATAAGTTAAAGAAGATACTTGACAAGACTCGAATCAGTATTCTGCCTCAGAAACCATACAAGTGAGTTTATTTCCTCTTAAATATTTGCTTTGTGTTTTAAATTTTTGTAATTCCTAAGAAACTTATATTTTGTGATGATACTTTTTTATTTAATACAAATCATGCTTATATCTAAAAAATATGCTAGAAAATACTACTCTGAATGAGCATAGACTGTTAACAATACAGCTCATGACATCAGTATGGATGTATTTTGCTTCTTGTAGATAAAGTGATGACACAAATACTTCTTTATGTCATCTACTGTTTTCTTTTAAGAGGACTGTTAACTGAAAGCATCCCAAGCAATTAATTTCAGAATAACAGATCAACTTCAACAGATCAACTTCAGAGTTGATATGAGCAGTGATTTCAATGTATCCACATTCCAGTGGTCTATAAAAATTTCTGTGTAGTGATGTAAGGGAGGCTGAGGTTAAAATTTCAACTTGTCTGTGAAAGAATTGTATATTTTTTTAATGAAAGCTAAATATGCTATCTAGTAGCTTTTATTCTATGAACACATTTTAGAAATAGACTTCTGACAAGAATTGTTGGAGACAATTGAAGAGTGAGTTGTATATGATTTTTATGGGAATCTGGTTCTTGGCCAGGGCAAATGATATCGATGGGGGAAAAATTAGTTGTAGAGGGCAGCTGATGTGTGATGAGTGTTTTCTCTTGGATTTTTCTTTCCTGTGTCCCACTAAAGAAGAAACTATTCCATAAAAATTTGTAAAGAAGACACTTGTGGTGAAAATCTAGAATTTTTTTCCTGCTGTTACTTTAAAAAAAAATTTACCTAACTAATGTTAGATATTCCCTAATAAATGAAGACTGTTCTGAAACATTATATGTAGAATGTTAGTAATAGAAAGACTAAATTAATGTAAATTATTATATCCAAATAATGGATGTTTCTTAAGTTAATGGCAATATTATTTCTGTAGAGGAGAATCAGTAAATCCTCCTTTTGTGTTGTTTGTCTTTAGAATGTTTTTGTTTCACTGGTCTTGCATGTTTGTTCCCTTGATCATCTCTGCATACTGTTAGGCTTGATATTCTGCATTGTTCACTATTGTTCTTAGCGTTTGCATAAAATTTTCATGTTTGTTTTCCTTCTTTTTCTTTTTTTTTTTTTTTTTTTTTTAATTTTTACACTTTTTCTGTGCAGGGACCTCTTTGGGTAAGATTCAGAAAAACAATACATTTGACTTATTTTATTTTCCTTTTTGCTAGCTTTACTTTGCGTTATATATATAGCAATGGGTCTGCAAAGTCTGTTGACATTCAGTTGTTTGTGTCTGCACATAGACATCTGTAGCTGTAGACTTTACTGTTTGTGCTTTTCTTTCCCCTATTGCATAGAAGCATCTATCTCGTTCTTCCTAATAATTGCATATATTAAGGGAATTTACCTATTCTCACGTATTTTTACATACCTCATCACTCTCTTCAACTACCTGAAGGGAAGTTATAGCCAGGTGGGGGTTGGTCTCTTCTCCCAGGCAACCAACAACAGGACAAGGGGACATGGGCTCAAGCTCTGCCAGGGGAAGTTTAGGTTAGATGTTAGGAAGAAATTCTTTACAGAGAGGGTGATCAGGCATTGGAACGGCCTGCCCAGAGAGGTGGTGGATTCACCATCCCTGGAAGTTTTTAAAAAGAGATTGGACATGGCCCTTAGTGCCATGATATAGTAATTAGAGTTGGATCAAGGGTTGGACTTGATGATCTTGGAGGTCTTTTCCAACCCAATCTATTCTATGATTCTATGATTCTATGACTGATTTACTCATTAATTAAAATAGGCATTTAAAGACTTCATGAGTCAGCTAGCTTGTAAGGTTAAACTCTCCACCTTTTTTTGATTGTGAAGATTGCTGAAGTCTGCAGTGCCTCCAGGATGTATCCAGACAAAAGCAATCTTTAAACTAGAACGAGGTCACTCTTAGAGGGAGCTTGTCTGCTTCATGAGACATTAAATCAGCATCAAAGATGAATCAGATTGAGCAGGAGATAATGCCTTCCTTCAGTCTTGCAGTTTAGTCCAATAATGTCAAGTAACTTCCCAAACTGAGCAAACAGCACCATTTCCTCTGCTCCTACTGCGAAATCTTCTCTTCACTGGCTATAAGGCTTCTCTTGTAGTTTGCTTCTGGCTACAGCCTCCACTCGAGCTCTTTGTTTACTTTTCTAATGCAGAGTGGCTTTGTGGTCTGTAGGCTCAGTCACTCCAAATAAGGATTAAACACAATCCCCACCTCCCTTTCTAGTAAAGTTCTGCCTGGTCCACAGTGCAGCATCCCAGATAAAGAAACAACCTCCATCTCTCCTCTCTGTTTGCAGCCCTGCAGTGGGATGCAGAGGATGCTGTGTTTTGAAGGAGGAAGCATTCAGGCAGCTCTACCATTCCATTAGCACTTCTGCCCTGTTTGTCGTTCAGCAGGAAAGTTATTTCTTAGTTAATATGCTGTCTCCCTGCATGCACACAGATGCACATAGAAAGCAATAGGAATGCTGTTTCCTTAAAATGACAACCTCATCTCATCGGCATAATAGAATACTTTATATAACAGTAGGACAGTTGATCTTCCTGGTGCCTGGATTTTTTAGCGTTGCTTTTTTTATCTGAAATTTCCGGCATTCATTTCTTTTTTTGCATAAGTTAGAACTCACTCAGATTCTGATTTAAGTTTTAAAAATAGACAAAACTGAGTGTAAAGTAAGTGCTTTCCAATTTTTGTATCAGTGCTTAAAACTGAGAAGAATTTTGTATACTTCATTTTTTCTTTTAAACCTAACATTTGTCAGTTGATCCACTTTACTGAAACTGCTTCGGTCATGATGCACAGGGTTGGTATAAGAATATGTAAAACTGACAAACTGCAAAAGGAATGCATAATGCAAATGAAACTATTAATATAAGGGTGAGAGTCACATTGTCTTCATTTGATTTGAATTTAGAGAAAATAGTGTTGTGAGACTTACCAAATCTAGTATATAGTTGTTTAGAACCTCCAGAAAGCTTTGGGTTTGGGTTTTTTTGTTTTATTGAGGGTTTTTTTTTAATGTGAAGTCATTTCTACTTTAAAGAAAATACATTAATTGCCGGAAATTTTTTTAGTTGTACTGAGAGACTTATTTGCTTGTGGCTGAGCATAAGTGTTGTGTGCTGAACTGAGCGTCACTGCTTGTCACAGTATTTTGTTCTTGATATGGAAGCACAAAAATGCAAATGTTCAGATTTCAGCTTAACTTCTGATTGAGAGAGAATCCGCTAACTTTTAGTTATCTTATTTTTTAAAAACAAAACAATGAGAAAACCCAAACACATCATACAGAAGTATCCCTCCAAACTTTTTTGAGTTGCACTGCATTCTAAAAAGCAATTGCTGTGTCCATGTAATTAAAATTGTTTTAATTGCCCAGAGATACTGTTCTAGCTTTCCAGAGTATTGTTTTACTCATAGCACTTAAAGAAGTGGTACAAGAGTGTATTGTGTAAGCGAATTCATTGGTAAGCACAAAAGGATATTGGTGCTGTAACAGCTATTGGGGATAATTATCTGGCCCTATATTACTTCTGTTTAGATTTTCTGAGGAAAACTGGAACACTAGTCACAGGTTTAAGTGCCCAACATTAGGGCACAAGTGGTCATTTGTGTTGCCTCATTTAATTTACTAGACTGACTTTTCAGAGTTGTAGCAGTTTGCCATGAAGTGTAAGTTCTGGCTTATGCTTTATTTACACATGTAGATACAGATTTAGATGTGCTTGGCTTTTAGAAAGGCTTTGCCTATGTTTTCTATGTTTTTAGATGTTTTCACTTTCTATAATGACTGCTACTCAACATTTTACACCCTCTGAGTATTTTACTAAGGATTTGAATCTGTGTATTTAGAGAAAAGTTCAATGGCTGTCTCCAGCTCTGCATCCTGTAACAGTTGTTCTGCTTCACTTAGTACTTATGAACTCAGCAGCAATAAGCACATCAGTGCCTACTATAATGTGATGATAACTGTCTCTGATCCATCTAGCACTACTGACCTCCTTTGGGACCCTGCCTTACACAATTTAACAGACAAAACCCTTCGCCTTTATCATAGAATGCTTAATTTACGGCTGTCAGGCACTTTGGAGGATATACCAGTAACACACAAGTTCAGCTGTTTGGCTTAGCCTTCCAAGTTAACTGGCATCGTTTCAGTCATATTGAGTGAAAAGAAACTCAGAGAGGGGATATAGGGTAGGAAAATGAATGATCTCAGTGATCCTCTCTTATCTGTCTATTGAAAGATCTTAGATAGTATGGCTACAATATGTCACAAAGTATAGTTGCAAATGCGATCTCTGATGGGGTGAAAAATCTGTGAAATTCAGGTCTTGTAATAAAAGAGTGCTGAGGGGACAGCAGTATTAGTCAAAGTTTGAGTGATGGGGTGGTGCAGGAGTGATGAGGTACCACCTTTCATTCAGAGGTACCACCTTTTGAATGAAGATCTTGTCCATTGTGAAAAATGGTCAAAAAATAACAAGCCTAGCAGCTTCTCAGAGCTTAGTGGTGAACGTGAGGATCTACTAGCAGTGTGAGCAGGCAGATCTAATCATTGAATGGACATTTGGGTGCTGTTGGCAAAGCTAGACAGTAAGTATTGTTGTTTGGAGAACTTTGACTACTAAATATTGCTGTACTAACAATAGGAAGTGTAAAAAGGTAGCGATAAGGGACATCCCTGAATCCCCCCCTAGCCCAAGCTCTGAATGTCTGTAAGCCCTGATTTCATTTCTTTCTGGATGCAGTGACATTGGAATTGGCCAGTCTCAGGATGACAGCATTGTGGGACTGAGGCAAACAAAGCACATTCCTCCTGCTTTACCTGTCAGTGGAACCCTGTCATCCAGTAATCCTGATCTACTGCAGTCTCATCACCGCATCTTAGACTTTAATACTACTCCAGGTAAGGATCCTTTTTGTTGTTGTTCTTGACCTTTAAATTTCCTTTAATAGATCAGGTTTTTTTGTCTGAACCTGCAGAGACTGAACAAGGCATGTGAGTTTTTATTAACTATATGGTATCACTCACAGATTACCCACATATTAGTGCATTAGGATTTATTACATTTGGTCTAATATACTTTACCCTATTATAATAGGTTTCTGTTTTTCAGGTATACTGTATATAGAGTGCTTCTTACTGATTGAATACTCTTGGTCAGGAAAAAACCTATTTTGCTTGGTATTTTATAATTTGCTCCAATGCATCATTATTTACAGGACTGCAGTATTTTCAAATAGCACAGTAGATCATTAGCTTATAGTAAAGGGAAAGGGCGTTGGACTGGGACACAGGACATGCTTTTCAGTCTTTTTCTGAACAGACTTACATAATCTTGTACTACATCTGTAAGGGACAGAGTTTCAAAGTTTCCTGTTAGTCACCTTGCCCTACAGCTGTATGCCAAATTCTTTGAATATAAAATCCGTTTCTGAAATAGATAAAAAATGAACACATTTAGAGAGGATCAAAGCACAGGGGTGAGTGAGGGAGAAATAGGGGGAGAATGTGAGAAACTTGAGAGCCTTATCTTATGAGAAGGGTTTAGCTGGAGCTCCTGGGTGAGGCTGGGATTTGGGCTTTTATCTGGCTGCAAGAAGATTCTTAGTGGGAAACCTTCACTGAGTTAAGTATCCAAATCTTTGCTATTAAAATGTAGCTGCTGGAGGAGGATATGGTGATGCTAACTGTGCAGACACATGGTTATTTTAGTCTAATCTTTAGAGTACTTCTCAAAAGTAGAACTGAAAATTCAGTGCCCTCCTAAGCCTGAGGGATTTCAGACATTACCTAAAGGGATGCTGCTTGAGTATCAGCCTACACATTGGCCATGGTGGTGCAATCATTGCACTTGAAACTGTGATACTGAGCTTAACTTACTTCATTGGAGTTTTTTTAGGGCTAGAGAAGACTGCAAGAAGGTGATTTATGATTTTTATCTCTGTGTCTGAGATTGATCCTGAGAGAGTTGGAAGATTGATGGGGTTTTTTTTGCATTTTATCTGATGACTAGTGTCCAACACCTTGAAGATATACCTTATCAATAAGAGCTTAACTTCTCATCAGCACTTTTTCTATAAATGGTGGAAAATTCCATTCTCTAGCTTGCTGCTTACCTAGACCAGTCAGTTCTAGGTAATTAATATGCCCCTAATGCCAAGCACAGCAACTGGCTAGCTTCCAGAGCTGTGGGCATTGCTGACTTACACAGCTCAAAGAAATATCCATGAGTTGAGAAGGACAGCTGTTACAGGCCTGACAACCCTTCCATCACAGATGGAGTTCAGAGAAGCTTAATAAACAAATAAGGTTCTACTGTTTGCATTTTACTTTGAGGAAAGGACATAAATATGATGTAATGCCATTGCTCCAATATTTTAGCAGCTTTTCTGTTATTTTTGTAGAAAATGTATTTCTTTCTCAATTAAAAAAAAAAAAAATTTCATTTGCTTAAAATTTGCCCAAATGTCAACACACTGAATATTTTTAAGGTAATTCACAGGTAAAATTTTTTTCCTGTGTGGGAAATAAGGGAAAGAGGGATTGAAATAAAAAACATATACCTTAAGGACGTTAGAGATGGTTGCAGTGTAGATAGAGGAGTTGAATTATTCCTCTATATATTTTAACACTTGGGCAAAATTAAACCCTGCAGTTTTTAATTCCTTTTACTACCTTGGTCTAAATTAAAGATGGAAACGGAGGCAGACTGCAAGAAATTGAATGCATTGGAGAAGAAAGAGAAAAGTGGTAGAGCAGCTGTCCTTTGAGGCTTTGGTATATATCCTTCAGGATAGAAAATAAAACAACTTACTGTTTTGGAAGGGAGTCTTTGAGGAGAAAGTGTGAACAGCTTGAAATCTGCAAGAAGTCATTGTAGTTTCTGTTCTGATTGGCTCAGGCTGTTTCAAATATACTTTTAAAGGGTTTTTTTTAAAGGTTCAATAGCACTTTGATTTCTCTTTTCTTGTGCTGTCTTTGTTATATGATTGGAAGTCAAAATAACATAGTAATGATGAGCTGCCAGTCACCAGTACATTTTTTGTCCCCTCACAATCTTTCTAAGGGCCTAGATTCCTATCATACAGCATTGCATTCTTCAGCCTGTCATCCTAGTTTCCTTTATGAAAAGGAGGGAAGTGGGGTGATTACGATTCTCTTCAAGCGGTGTTTTATTTAAAAATTATTGGGCTGAATTACTTGCTACCATTGCTATAGCTGTAATAATTTCAATTGCTGGCAGACTCCTCTGTATTCTGTGTAGTGCTTTTGCTACCAGCTCTGATAGGTAAGCAGCCTGAGAAACTGAGTGGTAAAATGCAGTGCTAAAATGGGACATTTCTATTTGCAGTTCTCTGTGTTTCTTCCTATTGACTTCAGTGATCTAGCAGTGCTGGTTATTTTCTCCTTGCATAAAACACTTATTTCTTGGGACTCTTGAACAATTTCTGACCTTTTGTACAGTTTACAGTACCTTCCTAGCTTTGGAGCATTTCTTTGAGCGGCAGGTATTTCTCTAACAGCAAGAGGCAACAAGATCTAGGGCATGGTCTGTTTTTCAGTAACATCTCTGAAAGGCTGTGTCCTTGGCATCTGCATTCCTCAAGATGTCAAAAAATGTAGAAAATATTTCAGGCACTCCTCTGTATCCCTCTTCAGCTAATTACTGGAGGAAGATCGGTCAATATAGAGTTGGTGATAAAAGGCAAAATCGACTTGCTAGTTATAAAGTATTTGTAGATTTGACTAAAGTGCTTACGAAGGGCTAGAAAATGGCCTGTAATATTCTTTATGTATGACTGATGATATAATCACTCAGTTCTAGTGTGTTTCGTTATTAGTGCTTCTCAAGCTGCAAAAAAACTACTATGAGCTTGAAAATTATGGACTTAGTTGCATGAAATTTGTAAACTAATATATTTAAGCCTAAACAGCCTTTGTGGTGTGTAAATCAACTCATATCAGTCAGATTTATCTTAATGCTTTCTCAATTACTATTTTGGAAATGTGCAGCAGCAATGGGGAGATTTAATTTTTGTTCTTTTGTCACAAGACTTCTGCTGCTGAATAGATCTTTCTGTAGTAACTTTGGTATGTGTTATGCACACTCAGGACTTGTCAGAAAAGACTGTGGTTGTATCAAAGTGAATGTTTTCATCTGGCAGCTATTTTTTCAGTATTTTTTTGATGGTCATTTTGTAGCAGCAGGTTCAGAAGGCTTTCTATTATTAAATATCTTCTTGCTTGTATGACCTCTGGGATTTAAAAAGATTAAATTATTTTTAAAGAGCCCATATTAATTAAAGAAAAATTACTAGATGTCATTCCTCACAAAACTCAGAAAGCTTATTTGTAACAGAGGGAAAAAGTTAAATTAATTGAAAGTACTTATCAGTTAAAAATACCTGATGTTAAAAATCCCATGGTGGATAGCTGTACAATTTCATCTCTTTTTTTAATTTCTTTTCATAATACAGTGGTAATAACCAAACTTCAGTTCATTAGTGGATCTGGATTTCAATCCATTTGTGAAAATATGAAAATATTCATGGATTTGGTATCTCCATATCGCTTATGGAAATACCAAATCCAATGTTAGTCTGGTAGTTCTTCAGATTTCCTAAAAAAACAGACACCTTGTAGGTGTTTGCTGTAAGTTTGGTGTCACCAGTCCCTTGAAACAATAATATATTTAGAACCTGAGTATTTGTGATGGTTTGTTTTATCTCTGGCTGCTGTAGTTCTTAGTTACTAAAACATTGGCACAGAGAACTAAAGAGCAAAGTTTTCAGTCGATTACACACAATGTATAAAGGATAGAGTATTTTTGATAATTGAGTACTTAGGTGCATTAATACTACTGCACTTTAAATGTGTACTCATGCATGTTAGGCATTGTAAGAGCATCTTCTTAGCCTCTTATATGTACACGTCTTCCCTTTGTGTGTGGCACTATGGTTGAGTGTCAGAGCTAGGTAAATGAGTCTATTTTCTTTAAAACATCCTTAGGAAGATTGACACTCCTATCATTGAAGTGTGTAACTTGCATGTAATTTTTTTCCAGACTTGCCAGATCAAGTTCTGCGGGTTTTCAAGGCAGACCAGCAAAGTCGCTACATAATGATCAGTAAGGACACAACAGCAAAAGAAGTGGTTATCCAGGCTATCAGGGAATTTGCTCTCACTGCAACCCCTGATGCATATTCTCTATGTGAAGTATCTGTCACACCTGAGGGTGTAATCAAGCAAAGGAGGCTTCCTGATCAGCTATCCAAGCTTGCTGACAGGATACAGCTGAGTGGCAGGTAAGATTGGAGACTGAGCTAAAGCAGATGATGGCAGTTTATTAAGTCAAAATCCTGTTAAGGGAGGGTTATTTAATTATTTATGTTCTGTTTCTTTGCAACAAATTTGTGATTATGCAGCTTCTCCTTAATACCTAGGCCTGGTAAAATTAGTTTTATTATAAGATTCCAACTGGATCATTGCTGTAACTTTCATCGTTTATCAAGTATATTGTATTCTAGTGTCTTTTTGAATTTTGTTTTTACAGGTATTACCTGAAGAACAACATGGAAACAGAAACTCTTTGTTCAGATGAAGATGCTCAAGAGTTACTAAGGGAAAGTCAAATTTCCTTACTACAGCTCAGTACTGTTGAGGTGGCAACCCAACTCTCCATGAGAAACTTTGAGCTGTTCCGTAATATTGAACCCACAGAATACATAGATGACTTGTTTAAATTCAAATCAAAAACAGGTTGCACTAATCTAAAAAGGTTTGAAGAGGTGATAAATCAAGAAACATTCTGGGTGGCTTCTGAGATTCTAAGAGAAACCAACCAGCTGAAAAGGATGAAGATCATTAAGCATTTCATTAAGATAGCACTGCACTGCAGAGAATGCAAGAACTTCAACTCTATGTTTGCCATCATTAGGTATGGCCAGTAATAATTTTACTTCTAAGTAAAAAGATAAGTCTTACTTATGTTAGTTAAAAAAAAAAAAAGTAATTAACAGAATAAACCTAACATCAAGACTTGGCAATTGGCAATCCGATAAAGAGGGCATTTTCCAGTAATCTGAACTTGCCAATGAAATGTTTGCTGAAATATTATTTGGAATGCTGCTATTATGTACTTACTGCTTAAGACAACATGGCAAGAGTCACTAGTGAACATGGCACTAGACAAACTACTGCACTTATTTAAAGACAAAGACCAAGAGAAACAGTAGTTATAAACAGAAAAATTAAAACATTGTCATAAATGAATGCTTTAATTTCCTAAAGACATTTTATATGTAGTTCTCAGTATATATACCATTCCCAGTGTGAATGAATGAATTCATTCAGCCATGTTACATTCCTTTGTTTTTCTTTGTATCAGCAGTTTCCTGCATGGAACTCTGCTAACAGTCAATACCAGACTGTGATATTATACCATATTATAGGCTGTAAATAAAGGTCTTTTAATAAGAATTTTAAAAAGTCTGACAATCTCAGACAGAAAACCTTTCTTAGTTTTGGAATGAAAAGGAAGAGAGTTTTCTGGTTTTGAATAGCATTCGATCAAATATGGCAGGTTCCAAAGTCAAGGATCCATGCTTATAATTGGTCAACATCTCTGAGACCTAAAAATATTGAGATTTTGTTCAGCTATTTCAGCTGATCTCAATGAGAGATAAGAACAGCCTTCCTACTGGGAAAAACTTGAATGAAGGAATGTTTCCAGATGCCAAACTGGGGATGATCCTGACGTACTCTTAGATTACAATATTATTATCAAATTCAGACACTGTCCCAAAGCAGCAAGTATATAGTCTGTATAAGGTTTAATTACTCATCCAAATGTAATTTTTATCTGTTTATAGTTACATCGTTAACATATCTCCAGTTTTTATGGCTTATTATAAAAATTACCTGAATTATTCTGGAATAATAATTATTAGTGTAATAATTCTGTGCTGGTGAAATTTTCTCTTTCTATTACTTTATTGACATTGTTGTACTATACTATGCTGGCTATATGGTATTTCTCCAATACAAAATTTAACATGGTCTTTTACAGGATTTTTTGTTTCTTTCTCTTATTCCTGAACTTTTCTGCACTTTTTTTTGTTTCAAGTGGCCTCAATTTGGCACCAGTTGCAAGGCTCCGAACTACTTGGGAAAAGCTTCCAAGCAAGTATGAAAAACTGTTTCAAGATCTACAGGACTTGTTTGATCCATCTAGGAATATGGCAAAATATCGTAATGTCCTTAACAGCCAAAATCTACAGCCCCCTATCATCCCCCTGTTTCCTGTTATCAAAAAAGACCTTACATTCCTTCATGAAGGTAAAAGCAGAAGTTCATCATCTTTTACCACCTAAGAAAAACTAACTTTCCTACCTAATTACTGATGTTGTTGCTTGTTGATTGTAGGAAATGATTCTAAAGTGGAGGGCTTGGTCAATTTTGAGAAGCTGAGAATGATTGCGAAGGAGATACGCCATGTCGGTCGCATGGCGTCTGTGAACATGGATCCTTCTTTAATGTTTAGAACAAGGTAAGTGTGTTCTATCAGGCAAAGCTTTTGGCAGCTGAGAGAAGCCTAGCTGTCAGCAAGAGGGGCTTTGGAGTAGTATGAGCTTCTTGTTGTTAACGATTTGCCAAAATTATGTGGTGGTCTAAAACTGGAGAAACCATTCTATTTTGTGCTTACTGATAAATACTTCAAATGTTTCTTATTATTCTTTAGCTGACAGTTCCTTCATAAAAACAAGATTCTATCAGTGGGAGGGAGGGGGAGAAACTGTCTCGAAAATATATGTATTGGTCTGTTTGAAACATTGACATGTGCCAGCTTATAGTTTTGTTTTAGTAGACGTGGTAATGTATCTGAAGCAGTGTCAACTAGTGGTCTTCGAAAACATGGAGTTAATGCTCTTTGGCTTCATGTTAGACCAGCTTATTGCATACTCTTTTTCTTAATTTGAGGTAGAAGGGTTTGTAATATCTGACTATCTGCTCAAGTCAAGGCTCTTTTTAGTATTTGTGAACTTCCAGAACTGCTTGTTTTGAGGTCTGGTCTTTTTCTTTCTGAGCTTGTGATCTTTCTCTGTCTCTTCTTAAACCCGTGCTTTACTCTTCCTGACTCTCACTTGCAGGAAGAAGAAATGGAGGAGTTTGGGGTAAGTGGTTGGACACAACGCACACAGACATTCATTCTTCCTTTACCATTTGCATTGTTTCCTACTTGCTATCTTTAATTTTCTGGTGTTTTGACATTTTTTTTTCTCTTGTTAACCCTTTTTACTGACAATACATTTACATTTTAATCTAGGAGTGCTTTTGCTTTTGAGGTTATAACACAAAAATTTTAAATTATTTTTAAGTGGTTGTAGATAGAAAAGGGATGTTCTCCTCCCACCTCCAATTTAAATTGCTTAAGAAAGTCTCTTTCAGTCAAAGAGAATTATAAAATGACAAGGTTGCAACAGCTGAAAATAGCTGTTAATTTTGTTATACCTATTAAACAATTATCACAATCGAATTACAAAAATTAAAACTTAAGTATTTGCTAAACTAACTTATTTTCATATTACATTTCAGCCATCATATTTGCCTTAACAATTCAGGGCCAATGCATACCTTTCATATAGATACACATACACTGAAATGTGCATGAACTAGTTGATCATTTTATTTAACAAAAAGCTGTCTTCAACCTCGCAAGTTGCAAAGAAGTTCTATTCTGTAAAACCAAGCTGTATATTTTGTATACAGTCTGATTTAGAATGTAGAGGGCTTTCAAAATGCCTTCTGTATATGTATTTGAATTTGAACCTCAACTGTAGTCTTCTGTCAGCATTCCCTTATTGCATGAGCTTTTCCTAATGCTCCAGTCTTCTCAGTAGCTGGCTTATGTGAGAGAGCTACCTTGAATGCTTTCTAGATGTGTGAAGTGATGTTGCCTAGTTGGAGCAGAATAGGTTAAAATATTTATGTAATTAAAATAATGCCTGTAACCAAGTAAAAAGATTTCCTGGCCCTCATCTTTCTGTCTGTTACAGCTGTTTGATTTACTGGAATGAGGCATGTAAGCTTTACTGTAGACTGACATTCATACAATATTTTGCACGTTTCATGTTGATTGGGTGATAGTGTGTTGGACTAAGTCATACCTTTCCCCTCTTTCCTCTTCCTCCTGCCCCCCTTCACTTCAGGTCTCTCAGCCAGGGCAGTTCCAATGCAGCTGTGCTGGATGTTGCGCAAACAGGGGGCCATAAAAAGCGGGTCCGTCGCAGCTCCTTTCTTAATGCTAAAAAGCTGTACGAAGATGCTCAGATGGCACGGAAGGTAAAGCAGTATCTCTCAAACTTGGATCTGGAAATGGATGAAGAGAGCCTTCAGACACTGTCTTTGCAGTGTGAGCCAGCCACCAACACATGTGAGCATTGTCATTTGCTATGGATTTCAAGGAAGCTGTTGAATATACCTCTGTTTCTAGTCCAGAGAGGCAATTGGGAAAACTAACTAGACAGTGAGGTGGAAAATTAGGTGTTTGATTTCATTTTTGAGTACTGAAAGTCTATGAATCTTAAGAAAATAATCCTGTAGATTAACAGGATACAGACGTAGTATTTATACAGGTGATAAGGCTTTAAGATGATGTCACACTGAAGTGTACAAGGGCTTTTTAGATTTGTCTGTACAAATGATCTGGAGGATCAAAAGTTTTTCTATGTACTCAGGTTATTGGTGTGAATGGGGATATGGTTATTCTGAGGGAATGGAATAGGGGTTTTCCATATGTCCAGGTGTTTCAGAGATACCTGGAGGGCTGTATCTGGGGACAGCACAGGGCGACCTTATCCTGGATATATCAGTTTCATTTTGATTTGAGGGAATACTGTATGTTGCGCCCTTCCCTTGCTTCAGGGTAGCAAAAAATAATAATTATACATCCATTCTGAATCAGTTTGTAGTCCTTAATTGTATAAGTATTTGGGCACCTTTTAATTATTAATTGGAGGGCTGAAACACCCACCACATTTTTAACTAATAGTCATTCAGTGTTTTCTCCCCTTTCTTGCAAAGTGCCGAAAAATACAGGAGACAAGCGACCTGGAAAATCTGAAACATCACCAGTGGCTCCCCGGGCAGGCATCCAGCAGAAAGTGCAGCAGCAGCAGCAGCAGCAACATAAAGTAAACCAAGCGTTGCAGGTCCCTGCTGTATCTCTTTATCCCTCTCGGAAGAAAGTACCAGTCAAAGACCTTCCACCATTTGGTAAGTGAAACAAGGAAGCATTTGGCTTAATACTGTGAAGTGTATTCACTCATGTCAGGGAGACATTTTGAATCATATAAGGTTCAGGCATTTATTTCTGGTAGTACGATATGCAGGTTATGCCAATTCATGCAGTGTCTGTCCATAATTTTATTCTCTAAAAAAGGAAAGAAAGAAATCTAGGGAAAGCATCCTGTCAATTTAATCAGTACAAGTATTTACTTGTTACTAGCAGCTGGAAAGAAGAAACGGTTCTGACTGTCTGCCCTGGGATCTTGGCTTAACTTTTCTAAAGGGCTTAGGGATATGGAGTTCTTGAATGACCCATCTGAGATGTTTCCAAAGTTTCGGTGTCTCTTCAGAAGTTGAATTTTTAATGTGAAATTCAGGCCCTCAGGTTGGTGGTCCTGTTAGAAATGCAGGTCTGAAGTTTCATGTTGACAATTGTCCCTTTGGCTTTTGCTCCCTTCTACTTTTTTATTGTTGTTATTCAGTTGTTGCTGCCTCCATGTTACTCAGAAGGGCACCAAACTATAGGAATTTTTCTACTCTGATTTCCAAATCTGTGTCCCAGAATGTATACATAACATAAATACATGATTAAAGAACTTCTTAAATCACTTAAAGTGTGGTAATTATCCTAATAAGTACATGTAGCATAACTGGCCTTTCTTATTGCATGATGGTAATTTCACAAGAGCTTAATTCTGATTTTGCTGTTTATCAGTTTTCCTCATGCACTGCTTAGGCTGCAACAAAGCATTAGAAGCAGTAAAATGAGCAAGAAACAGTTCATTATTTATCTGGATCTTGTTGATTTTACCATTAATTTTAAGTCTTAAAAGGACTTTGAAGCTCCATAGACTGCATTTTTGCTCACTGATGCCAAGGTTTCTGAAAACTGACTGGGTTATGCTGATGAAGCAGCTGTAAATTATTGATAGCAGGATTGCAAACCAGCAGATCAAAGATAAATTCTGTGAATGCTTGAAAATAACCTCTATTGCGAGCATTGGCAAAACTGTCAGAGAAGCTCTGTCTTCACTGTCCTAGAGTGGATTTTTGAGGGGAGGGGAAAAGAAAGATGGATAAATGTGGCCTGGGAAAAACAATTCTTGGTGCCCTAGATCTTTACATCATACATCATCATCAGGATGTTTTTACTCTTCAGTTTCCCAAAATAAGCTGGTGCAGAGATAGTTCTCAAAAATGAAAGGGAGAAAGGCAGCTGCAGGATGACCTTGTTTCATAAGCCTAATCTTATTAATTTTCTTTCCAGCTTTCTTTGACTTTCTAGGCTACTCTGAATAGAAAAGAAACAGGAGAACAGTTTCAATTCTTAGTGTATAAATCTTCACTAACCAGTGAGATTGGTTTGTGTCTGTATTCAGCATAATTTTAGTTCAAGTTTTTCACCGCCACTCCTATGCACATCCTCAATTTTTGTATGGGCACTATTCTACAACATTAAATTTTCATTGTGTTTTCTGTGGCAAAGTATTTAAGTGGCCAGAGTGAAAGACCATCTGCACGAATATGTGGAAATAAAGCACTATATTTTAAACAGGAATAGGTTTAAATATTTTGCTTAATGTAAAGTGGTGTCAGAAAATTTAGGGTTTTTTCCTGTATGGTGTCTGCTCTATAAATGCATTGTGAAGCATGAAGATCTATTTATGCTGGACTTTACATCTACTTTATTCTTACTTAAAGGCATTAACTCCCCACAAGCTTTAAAGAAAATTCTTTCATTATCGGAAGAAGGAAGTTTGGATCGTCACAAGAAACAATCTGAAGACACAGTCTCAAGTGCATCTTCACAGTTGTCTTCTCCTCCTACTTCACCACAGAGCTCTCCAAGGAAAGGTATTAGATGTTCACTATTTCTCATCCTGTTTCCCAAAACTCATGGACTTTGGAAGCTTCTAAGAAAGAATTTGAACAGTTGATAAACTACTGCTGCTCTTTTTTTTGTCACATATGGTCAGCAAGAGGGCAGGAAATGTAGCTCAGTGTGAGTTACCTAAAAGGATAATTGTGAACCTGATTTCAAGGGTACTTGAAAGCCCTGTGGTTATCAAAAGCCAGGAAAAATAGCCTGGTATGATGCAGGATTTGATGCAGTAGGTCGCTCTCACTGCAGCTACTTTTGCCAAAAAATATTTCTATCTTCAGTGTTTCCTGCCAGTGTAAGGATATGCAGTTGAAAACTTAAAATCTTTGTACAGCGTTGACCATACTGGTCTATTAGAGGAATTATTTGCTGTCTCATGCATGTGTATGGGATGTGACCTTTGTATGGCAGAAAAGGCTTAAGATATTTAGGATTCAGATCATTACTAGAGAATATTTTAATAGCAGCCTGATTATTCAAGCCATGTATATGACTATTTAAGGAATGGTATTACACACTGGAACTTCCTTGACCAAGGTCTTTTTAAGTGATTTCTTAGAGCTGTTTTTTAAAGTGAATTTAGGACTTTAAAGGAATTTTTTAAAGCCTGGGTTTGGGTTTTTTTGTTTTTTTTTCATGGTAGTTGTTTTGGTTATGAATTGAGAAACAGAAGATGGAGGCATTGTGCTGTAGTTTAAACCAAAAAAAAATCCCCTTTAAAAGTATGATAGCCTAGATGTATTACAGGCAAAGTTATTCTCTTTTCAGAATATCATAAAAGTTCAATTTAACAGTTACATAAAATAATGTTATGGTAAAATATACACTGGGGTTGAAGTGACTTGTATTGAAGTATTATTTACTAAGGTCAGGCGGAGGAGAATATTATGTAGAGAATATATCATTTCAGGTCCTTGTAAGCTGTCATCGTTATTTCTCCCAAATACTACATCAGTAAACAGTGAATTTCTATAAATATGGCCAGGCCTATGCATTTCTTGAATAAGGACTTGGAATTCTGTACTTGACTCATAATGGGAAAAGCACTTTATTTTTGCAAAAAGCAAATCATAAACATGATTTTAAAAAATTCTTGGTTTGATGGTGACATGA
Source organism: Myiozetetes cayanensis (assembly GCF_022539395.1). Lineage (NCBI taxonomy): Eukaryota > Metazoa > Chordata > Aves > Passeriformes > Tyrannidae > Myiozetetes > Myiozetetes cayanensis. Next base: position 38,477,349 of record NW_026087964.1, on the reverse strand, counting down.
AGCTAATGTTACATTCTTTCAGACAAAAATTACATCATTAATTCTGTGTTCTCAGCAAGTGAAGTGGGATAGATTTCTTGAAGTAATTTTGACACTTATGTGTAGACTGAAAGCAAAAAAAAAAGAAAACTGCAGTTACTTGTGGATTTATGTTGTTTAATGATCTTTAACTTAGCTGACAAGAACATTCACCACAACTTTGTTTAATACTAAAGCAAAAACTGAATTTGCTTCTGTGACATGGTATGCAGATTTTACTTCAGTCTGACTGTGTCAATGCTGCTTCCAAATTTCATTATAATTCTGGTAATATATGCTATTTGGAATTAATTAGTTAGCCAAGTATAATAAAGAAAGCTTGAAAACCTGGCCCTCTCTCAGCTAAAATATGTAATAAGCAGTCAGCCCAGGCATCTGGGCTTCATGTTGTATCAGCTGTTCATCTGTGAAGCATAGCTTTGCAAACAGAAAAATTGTATGAGAAGGTTTCTTGGAGTACTTTAAGCAATAGACTCATCCCAAGCATCTCTTTCATTCCAGTCCTGGAGACAGTGTTTATGCACAGGCAGTTTGTTGAGAAGTAAGATTTCATAATGTGAGGATACGAGTATGATGATGAATTTGAAAAGACTTTGAGGTAGGAGGGCATAGAAGAAGGCAGGTGAGCAGTTGGTTTGTAAATGAGTAGTGTGTGTTCTCACAATCTTAAACCTCTGATTAAGAGACCAAATACACAGTGTTACACAGTTTTGCTGTGCATCTTTATCTTTTGCAGTGTTGTGTAAATGTAATCGTAGCTTTGCTCTACTATGGTAGCAGTATCACCAGCTACCTGACAGGTGTCTGAGCAGGTGTCTTGAAGAGTCCTATTAACATGATGTTCCCTTTGCAGGCTATACTTTGGCTCCTAGCAGCACGGTGGATAACTTTTCAGATTCTGGTCACAGTGAAATTTCTTCTAGATCTAGTATTGTCAGCAATTCCTCTTTTGACTCTATGCCAGTCTCCCTGCATGACGAGAGGAGACAGAGGCATTCTGTCAGCATCGTGGAGACAAATCTTGGTGTGGGAAGGATTGATAGAAGAATCATGATTGAACCAGATCAATACAGCTTAGGGTAGGAATTTTATTTATGCTTACTTACATTATACTTTCATATAGTGTGTATGTGGCATGTGTATTTGTCCATGTAACTTTCTCTGTATCTCTCAAGTATTTTTTCTCCCCTGCTCTTAAAAACGACTCTTTCAATGCTGCGTATTGTGATAATGCTCCATTTCTGACAGGAAAAGGTTTTGCACTCCTGAGTGCATGATGAGGTCTACAGCAGTAAGAGTTTACCTCAGTAGACTTATCATCTGAGCATTTCAGTGGTACTGTAGATTATCCTCTTTGTGGCAGACTAGTATTCTAGCCTTCTTCCTATGTGGGGAATTAACTGAATTAGATGAGATATTATTCATACAATTATTCAGTGATCAAACTGAGAACAGAAATAGCTAGTGATTTTCCAGTCTGTTTCATGGAAAAGTGCATATTTGTCTAACTCCAAAATATTTTGCCTAAAATATCTCTTCTAGTCAACAATAATTGGAAGCTAAAATTCACATTATGCAGCTGGTTTTCTAGGTAATTAACTTCTGTAATGGTGGGGAAGCTAGTGCTGTGAGGAGTTCTCTAAATCTCTAGTAGTGAGCCTTGGTGTGAAAATAATTGGAGCTCTGGCTCCTATTCAGTCTCCACTTACTTTTTTTTTTTTGAGCTGTTATTTGGATGCTTCGGTCCTCTGAACAATTTCAAGGGTTTTAATCCTGCAGTGTCTGTGAATGGCAGACCTGTTCCAAAACTGATGTATTTCAGCTCTGGGAATCCCAGGCTATGCAAACTCTCTAATCAGATTAATATTTGGAAGAACAGGGTTTCAGTCTGCATAGCAAGCTGCCCTGGAAGAACAAATCCCAGGAGCCTGGATAGCTGCTAAGCAAAAGTGACACTTTGTCGTTTTTCTCTGCTGCTATGTAAGTGATAGTGTCAGGCTCACTTAATTGCTGAGAGGCTACAGAGAACATACTTGCTCTAGGAAGTAGCATGTGTTTCCAAAATTGAGGTTGAAATACGTTTCCATTTGCAGGAAATGTTGAAAATTTAGCCTTTAGAGTTTCCTAGGCAAAAAAAAAAAAGTCTGAAAAGGTGAAACCTAGATCTGAATATCAGCCACCTCCTTCTAAAACTCTAGCTTTTGAACCTTTGCTTTGCGTGGCTGGAAAAGCAGTAGGACAACCCTGTCTGTCAGTCTGTTCCCCTTTATGTGTGTCAGTGTGGTTTGCTGGTCTTAAAAGGCTGCTGCAAAGTTAAGATTTTATCTTTTGAAATAACTCCCTGAAGTGTAAAGTTTTATCAGGTTATCTGTCCAGTTGGAGGTTTTTTTGTTGTTTTTGTTTTATTGAGGATGAGCTTGAAAGAAAAGTGTCCTATTCTCAAAATTGAATTAGCCATTAATACAAACAAAAGATAATACAAAGTGCATCAAACCTTCAATCATAGAATCATAGAATGGTTTTGGTGGAAAGGGACCTTTTAAATGTTATGAAGGTCATCCAGTCCAACCCCCAAATATGTTCGTTTTTCTCTTGATTGTTGAATTGTGTGTCTTGTACGTGATTTCCAATTCCAACACTGGGTTTTATTTTTTTTCCCCATCATCATTGTGCATCTAGCTCATATGCACCACTCTCAGAGACCAGAGGCCTGTATGCTGGAGCAACTGTGCTTTCTTCTCCTAGTACAGAAGAACTGTCACAGGATCAGGGGGACAGAGCTTCGCTTGATGCAGCTGACAGTGGCCGTGGTAGCTGGACTTCTTGTTCGAGCGGTTCTCACGATAACATACAAACAATACAGCACCAGAGGAGCTGGGAGACTCTGCCTTTTGGACACGCTCATTTTGATAGTTCAGGCGATGGGGCAGGACTGTGGGCCTCAGGCAGCCATATGGACCAGCTGATGTTCCCCGATCACGGCACAAAGTATGGCAGGCAAAGTCAAGGCAGGGAGGGCCTTGATCAAGCACAGTCCAGAGCAAGCTGGGCATCCTCAACAGGATACTGGGGAGAGGACTCAGAAGGTGATACAGGTACCATAAAGCGGAGGGGTGGGAAGGATGTTTTGATTGAAGCTGAAACCATTAGCATAACATCTGTACCAGCAGAGGAGACTAAACCGGCTCCTGTGCCCACTCATACAGCAGTGACATCAAGTAGTTCAAAGGGGCATGTTGGTAAGTTAAGTTTTGTTTACCATGAAGTATTTTAATTCATTTGCTTACAGGTTTTTGTATTGTTCTAAAACTGCATTTCTTTTGGCTGGTTTGACTTTTTTTCTTTTTTTTTTTTTTTAAGGTTTTAAAACAAAAAACATTTTACAGTCTCTCTTAAATTTTTCTGTGCAAGGAAGAATATTCATTGTTGATTCTCAGTTCTGGCAGTGCCTTTGTGTTTCAAGAGAGCCTTACCTACATCAAAAAACTAGCTCAACTGCTGGACAGTGTTCTGAGAGGTTGATGCATTTAGATGTCTGTTCTGAAATGTGAATTTCTCATCACAGTAAGGCTCTATATGCTATATTTAGAAGTCTTTAAAAATGTGGCCTGATTTTCATAGAAGTGTTTTACTTTATACCTCTATGACTTGTCTGATAATTGTGAATATTCCTTACTTCTGAAAATGGGATCACTTTGTGCCTAAATACCAACTGTAAAATGTTTCTTTGGACTGCTGAAACTGAGGAGGTTTCTAAGTTAGAAGTGAAATACATTTACATGCAATCAATAATAGAAAGATCGTATAATCTGTAAATTAGTATGAAGGTCTCTTTGGCAGAGCTTAACATTTTTCTCGTACTGTTCCTTCTATGCATCCCAATTCTTAGGCCATCCAAAACCTCTGAATTTTTGCCACTTTTCTTCCTTTCATTCTCCTTCACTTTGCCTTTTGTCAGGTTAATATAAAGAACTACCTAAGAGCCATTTTTTGCTGACACAGCTGAAAGTCTGCCAGATTGAGGATCATGCTGAGACCACTGTGATAAAATGACTTTTCCATTTTCTGCTCAAGCATACTGCTTAGCAGTGGCAGGTTGCCTCAAAGCTTGGGTTCAGATCTGAATCCCTGGACTATGAAGAGCAGAAACCTGTTCAGTTCAGGACTTCAGGTTCAGATTTATGCCTCTCTCTAATTTTTCTCTTTGATACTCTTGCTTTCTTCCAGGATGTGTAACGAGTGCGCTTCCAAACTTGCCTCTCAAGGCAGTGGTTGCCACTACATTTTTAGAGACTTGAAAGAACATGAAAGAGACCTGAAAACTCAAACCAACACACTTCCATGCACTTGACTGCTATTAACTAATTATTCTGCAAATATAACTCTGTACATCACTGTCCAGCAGAACCCACTGTTTCACGTAGTACTTCTGCACTGAATAGATATTGATCTCTTGCAGTATTTGAACAGTAGTTTTCTATAGAATTTCTTCTCCTTTTCAGAAATATTTGAATGAAGTTTCTCAGAAACCTCTTCATGCTGCTTTGCTCAGCTAAAACAGTTTGTCCAAGAAAAATACTTAGAATCTATTGGAAACTATTTGGTTTTGTTATAATACCAGGGATTTATTTTTAGTCCATAAAAACTTGTATCCAAATAGCACTGGTCCATTTTGAGCTTGTACTGCCCTTTCATTCAAATCATGCTGCCTAATGCGGGGTGGTGGTGTCATCACCACTTGTGCAGGAATATACAGTGTATGACAAGCTGTGGAGAGTAAATTGTCTGTGTCAGTGGTTTTTCCTGCTTTATTTTAAGGTTTGTCAGTTAAGTGGTCTTGTGTTAAAGCGCTACATCCACAACAAGTATTCAGTATCAAAGTCCCAGGTGGCTTTTCTAATTACATAACTGAAAAAGGGAGTCTTGCCTGTCTGTTCTGTGTCTCTGCAAATGCTTAGAGTTCTTAACTGCTGTTTTCTCCCTTGAAGTTCTCTGCAAGAGAGAGCTTCTCATTATGCCCAGAGTTAAGTCTTGTTCAGGTAAACAATTACATCTTAGTGAGATCCACAACTTAGGTGGTGGTCTTTCCATCTCCTATATAAAATCATATTAAATCATTGCTCTTATGGGCATACTTTCACTTTTACTTAGAATACAACCATGGGGCAGTGGGCAGTCGTGCATTCATAAAGTATGGAGATGAAGCCCTCTTCCTTACCTTTTGGAATTGTTTGCTACTTCTGTAGACCCTTTTGTCTTCCATGTTACTTTGATCACTGTATGTGTAATTCTATACAATTGATAGAACAGCTTCAGTTGTGAAGTTTGAACAAATTCCTCATATAATTTGGTGAATTTTATTAGACTAATGCTTCACTGGAAGAATAACTGGATCCCGTGTATGTTGTATATTCTGTACTTTCTTGATTGATTTATTTTCACAAGCTCATATGCTTATAGCGTATGATGGTTAACTTTTGTCCTTCAGATTTTATCTTCCTGGCTGTTGAGTTGGTTGATGTTTACTTAGTAACTATCTGTTTTCCTTTCAGCAGTGTTTCTCTTCCTGTCTCTTATAATCATCTGTTGTTTTCCCTGCAGCACGAAAAGAGGGTCGATATCGGGAACCACCTCCAACTCCTCCTGGTTATGTAGGAATACCTATTGCTGAGTTTGCAGAGGGTGGCTCCCATCCCACCAGAAAGCCTCCAGATTACAACATAGCACTTCAGAGGTCTAGAATGGTGGCACGGACATGTGAGGCTCATGGAACATCAACTCCACAGCAGCAGTCTCACGGCCATTCAACCAGCAGGCCTGCGAACAAACCTCAGTGGCATAAACCAAACGAGTCAGATCCACGTCTCGCTCACTATCCGTCTCAAGGGTTTTCCACAGAGGAAGATGGTAAATTTCTAACTGGTAGAGTTTGAACGTGCTGCATGCGAAACTGGTCAATGCTTTCACAGACACAAAGCAAATTACACAAATGTATTCTACCACAGAAATTCTTGCCATAATTTTGAACTCTCTTTCATTTTCACAACTTGCTGTTTGTTGACTTTTTGTAAGGGAAGGAATTCAGTTCATGGTTTAAAATTTGGAATGTAGGTCCAAGTGAGTCTTGGACAGCCAAGTAGTTGGCTTAGGCAACTTCTCTGGAGGTGCCTGTGTTCACCATGTACCTCCCCTAATTTTTTGCACTAACCCAGTATTTAATGATCAAAAAGTAGCCTGGTCTGTAGAATACCTGCCCATCCACCCCACAGAGCATCATTGGTCAGGTTTATTTGAATAGTCATTCACATTCTACCTGACACTCTTATGCTGTGGACACTGAGTTTTCTACTCCAACAGTTTCACATAACGAGCTTACTACTGTCTTGCTACCTCGCTGGCCCAATTGTGTCTGCATCTTTGTGCTTTAACTCAACTATGATGTTTTTCTGTGGAGTGTAGGTATAGCTGGATTACAGCTCTAGGCCTAGGCGCTCAAAGTTTAGGCAGGAGGGTGCCCAAATCCTACATTTGAACTCTTTATTTTGCTTAATGATAGAAAGACTAACATTCCCCTTCTCCCTCTAACTGCTTAGTTGCTATGTGCAGGATGAACTCTGCAGTTGAATATGATGAGGTAAAAAAAATGAAGTCTGCCTTAACTTAATTGCCTCAGACTTTGAGAGTTACCATGACAGAGAATGTTAATTGTTTCTACCAATGATGACTAAATTGCAGATGTATTCAGGGAAAAATATAAGATGCCTTTCTGAAGCTATTGGCCATCTAGGAGTAGCTGTTGTGTTCCTTGGGCTGAGGAACTGGACGTAGCTCAGTTAGGTGATTGTGTTCTTTTCTTCAAGAGCAAAATTGCAAAGGAATACTTCCCATGAGACCTGAAATGTGCTGAAATTTAGATTATTTAAAGTATATACCTAGGAGAATGAAATGGAAAACATGTCAGCACAGTATATATAGTTGTTATATGCACAGGTTTGTTTCATTCAGTAGCAGTCTTTTTCTGTATGAACTAAATTCTATTTTCCCTTATCCTATTGTGTTTGCAGAAGATGAACAAGTCTCTGCTGTCTAAGACTTGGGCTTTTCTGGATCCAGAGTGAGCCACCTTTAAGGAGAGCACAAGAAGACGTCCCTAGAATAGGAGCCTCGGAACTATGATTACAGGATGGTGGACCTATTTGCCTCCTTCCCTGCCTTAAAGCAGCATGGGGCTTCTTCCTCCGCCCCTCCCCCTTCTGTCCCCTCTCCCCTTGCATGTGAAATACTGTGAAGAAATCGCCCTGGCACTTTTCAAACTGTGTTGCTTGAAATGCACAGTGCAGCAATCTCCAAGCTACCACTGTCGCTGTCTGCCACATCACACAGTATCATTCCAAATTCCAAGATCATCACATCAGGATGATTAACTCTGGCTGCACTTCCCAATGCCTGGAAGGGTTTTTTTTAAATCTTCCTTTTAGATTTTAATCACAATCCTAGCACTTAGTCTCATTGGGATAATGAGATAAGTTAGTTGTCAAATTACATTTGGCCTTTAACCTACGAAGAGAAAAATGCTTTGAGATCCTTCAAGGAGGCAGTGCTTACTTGCTTGTTTACAATGCCTTTGTTACAATTTTGTATGTTTGCATTTGGAAGATCAAATACTGCATCTGCATAGTAATTACAGTATTATTTCACACCTCTAAGTAAGGTTGCCAGCCTGAGCTCCTGGAGAGAATATTGCTATCATGTGGCTGAGCAGGGTAGAAGGGAAGGCAGAGGTTACAGGATGCAGCCTTTCCTTGACCATCTAGCTTTGCTCTTAATGTGCTCCACCCTGGAATCTTCACAGGTTTGTAAATGTTAGTGTTAATGGCATTCTCATCCGGGTCTGGTGTAAATGCAGAAACACAGTGCTTGCAACTGGTCGATGGTGGAAGAGGACACTGTGTGTCTCATACCTGTGCCTTGTGGAATACAGGATGGCATACTAAAAAAGTGTCCCATTCTAATAAGACAGATGGCAACCCCACCTTTAAGTTATGTACTTTTTTTTTTTTTACTATATAGTAGTTATATTAAAATAAAAATTAACTGGATAACATTGCAGTGAAGCCAAGTTGGGATGTCACAGCTCGTGTCAGCTGTTAACACTGATCTAATAACTTCCATCAATTGACTTTGACATTAGGGGATAAACGAGCCTTTAAGTAAAAAAAAATAACATGATTAGATTTGCCAGCCTTTGCAATGCAGGAATAGTCACAACTGTTAATGGCTTCATGGAACACTGCATGTGTAGAGAAGGCCAATGTGTAGCAACCACCTGCTCACAGCTGCTATTAACCCTAGAATGACTGAAATGACCCTCCCCTCTATTTTTGTGTTGTTTTTGCACAGACTCCGGAGAAGTGAAGGCTGCCAATCCGAGTAGTACTCAAATGTGAGGAACTGCTGGTCTTGGATTTTTTTTTTTTTCCATTGAACTCAGCTGATCATATTGATCAGTAGATAAACGTAAATAGCTTCAACTTTTAAAGATCAAATTGCAGTGTTTTTTCACTGTATCAAACAAATGTCAGTGCTTTATTTAATTCTCTCTCCTGTAATCATAGCTTTTGTCTATTTGCTTATATATCACATTGTCAATTATGCATCTGTAATTTTACATGTTATATGCATTATTTGCCAGTTTTATTCTCAAGGCTATGGACCTCATGTGCATATAGAAATACAAAATCTTAGCTCTATCACAAGTTGCACAAATGTTATATAAGCATTAAGTAATTGTAGACCATAGGACTGCTAATCTCAGTTCGCTCTGTGATGTCAAGTGCAGAATGTACAATTAACTGGTGATTTCCTCATACTTTTGATACTACTTGTACCTGTATGTCTTTTAGAAAGACATTGGTGGAGTCTGTATCCTTTTGTATTTTTAATACAATAATTGTACATATTGGTTATATTTTTGTTGAAAATGGTAGAAATGTACTATGTTTATGCTTCTACATCCAGTTTGTATGAAGCTGGAAAATAAATAAATATAACATTAATGAAGTCCATATTGATTCTTATGCATTTTACATGTTCCACATACTTGAACAAATTTATGAAAAAATTTTACTTCTCTGTGTATTAATATTAAAGGGACATTGCCAAGTGATGTGGGCAAACCATTGGTGTGGAGTTTTTCTTAATATACAGTTGTGCTGCTGATAATTTTTGAGAACTTTGATGTGTGTACTGCTGAGTGAGAATGACTGATATGTTGTGTGTTCGCAGCAGAAACATTTGAGATGCCAAAAAACGTATGGTCTTTGGTGTGTATAGAATGTAAACAGTTTTAAAGGCAAAATTGTGTTCATTTTATATTCTCAGTGCTGTAAAAAGTAAGGAATACATGGAATACATATTTTAACATTTAAGTAGGGAGAAGTATGGAAAGTGACCCATTTGAGTTTTTACTGAACAAGGTGTTTTAAGTAATAAAAATGACTCAATAGCATTCCCAGTAGTAAAAGTTCATGTTAATTCAATGTTAAATCTGTAGATTTTATTTTCTTCCCTCAGAGGTTAGATTTGTTATTTTCAATGGTATGCAGAAGTCTGGGTTAAAATGGTACTGCTTAAGCCATTAACCGCTGTAGCCTATTTAGTTTTGAAATGCCTGGCAGGTGGTGCTTGTGAATCTGAAATTAATTCATTGCAAAGAAAAGCAACAAAATGCTGTCTAGATTTAAGTCTTCCTAACACAACTCTGGAAATGATCAACATTCATAAGAACGTTAAAAATCACTGAAAAGATAGGATTTGTAAACATAGCCTTTTAATTGCTGTAATCTCTAGCACTGTAGGGAAGGAAATTATGGAGACTGTTAAATTTGTGTGGTGTGAGTGTCAGTCTGTGGCTAGTATTTCTTGGGTACATTTCAAGAAGTTAAAGACTACCATTGCTTTTGACATTAGTAGAATGAACATATGTTTTTACATGTCTTGCCTACAAGTTTGTCCTTCAGTAATACTGAAGTTACATTGATAGGGAAGTTAATCTTCTAATCAACTTGTGAGGTATTTGAACTGTTTGCACACTTCTCAGGTTTTTTCCATGTGCTTGATATAGTATTGAATTGGGCAGAATTCCCTATCCTCCTGTTTATGCCTCCCATCTGTAATTAATATTGTTAGAACACATTATGTAGAGATGCCCTCCACATCCAATACAAATAGCTTAATTCATTGTGGATTGAGGGATAAAGAACACTTCACACAGCAACTGATCCAGTAGAAATAAAGGCCTTGGTGTGACTTGTTATGAAGTGAATTCATATGTTGTTGTAATATATGTAATATGAATTTTGTACTTATTGTGTGGATGCAGCAAGATGCAGACAAATAAAGACCAGTTGCCAGTATTTGGTGTTGCATTCACCAAAATCACACAGAACACTGAGATCTAAGGAGATTTTCTTTTTTGTTTGAAGAAATGTCATTCAATTACCTGTGCTTTGTTTTTTTACTGAAACTTACTGAGGCAGAGGCTACACCTTAATGCAGTGTTTTGCATGTTGGAGTCAGCATGAATTTGTAAAAGCTTGGAGTATTGAAGGTAGTGCTTTAACGGATTAACCTTAGTATCTGGAGAAGCATGCAGGTTTTACATCTGTAAATCTGACTCAAATATTTAGACCACCTAAGGTGAAGAACAGGTTTGTTTTAAGATAGTGCAACAAAAACAAAACCCCTCTATTTGCTTCAAGACTATTAGGAAATTTAATAAAGTTCCAGGCTGTCTCATATGGATTGTAGCATCCTTGAAACAAAATCAACTCTGGAGAATGTGAGTAATGATTTAATTGCAAGTATTAATATTCATGTATTACTTGGTATGTGATGAAACATTACATCTGTGAACAAAGGTTATGTAGCAGCAACAGCCTCTCTAACATATGTTAAATAACACAGATCTATTGAAGAAGATATGAACATTGTTAAAATTACTCTGAAAATTGACCCCCTCTGGAGACAGCAGCCGTCTGAGATGATTAGTATAATATGATCATCTCTCCCTAGATTCCTTTAAGTAAGCTTTAAAGTCTTGTGTCTAAAAATGGCATGCTTTGAGAGAAGCCTGGGAGTGAAAGTAGGTTTATTACTGATGGGAGGTGGTATCTGTTACTTTCTGATTTCTGTTGAAAATGTGATAAATGCAAATTTATAGTTTTTATTAGAATATGAAAATCTTTAAAGCTCTGTCTTGCTTACATGTAGTGAGCATTTAGGAATAAGTTTAAGGTATTCAACTACTAGCAATCATCAAGTGCATTTCTCATTTGATTTTCCTGTGATTAAATTTATACACTGACACTCCACACACCTACACACAGACTGCATTGCTTGTGGAGAAATAAGTCTTGGCTCTCTGTGTCGAAACTAAAGTTTGCGTTAAGTAGAAGTGCTGGCTTCTCCTTAAGCATAGAATTGTCTCCCTCTGCCTTTTATTTGGTGGCACTCTCTCATGGCTTGACATGCTCAGTCTTCTCTTTCAGTTTGGAGAATTTGCTTGGATTTTATTTCTTTATTTGGTGGATCCCTAAAGGTGTAGTTTTGTCCTAGGTAGTGTAACCTCTGAGAGGAGGATAATTTTCTTTGCACCATTGTTGCCCTTGCAGGCAATGACATCTTTTGTATATGTATATCAAAGCATTATATATATATGTAAATATTGTATATGTGTGTATATATAGGAAAAACCCCCCACTGTATACCAGTGCAGCACCCACATTTTTAGCTAGGATGTCTGCACTGGAAAAGAACACAGTACAGCATTACTTAAAGGCATTTGAGGGGTGAAATTTGACAATCTTTTTTTCAGTGAAACTTTTGCTAGAGTACTGATGTTTCAAATGCTTTCTCAGTCACCAACTATTTGAACATGCAGTTGTTATTCTTCTGATAGAGTTCCAGAAAAAAATTGTCATTTATCTCAGGGCCAGTAGCTGTGGCAGAGATAAACTGCCTAGGTGGTGCGTTTAATCTGTTTTGAGGCCTTTTTCATACCTAGAGAAATATGAGGGGTTTTTAACTAGTTTCTGTTCCATTTTGTGTAACAAGTAAAATGATCTGAACTGTTGCTTTCTAACAGAAGGTAGTCCATGTGGCCCAGGATGAGTTTTCTTCCTTGGTGTCTTGGGTCAGAGTCCAAGTAAAACACAGGAATTTGCACTGAAAAAAAAAGCAACCTTTCACACTGAGGTCTTACTTTCAACATCAGTGTAGAACTGGAAGGGTAGTTCTGATTTGATGGTCCAGAGAACTCTTATACAACCTTGACACATTCTACTCTTAAGAGATAACCTTTGTTGCTGTATTTCTTAACTGAGAGACTGATCCATTGCTCTGGTAGTCAAAAGATAACAAGTCTTCATATACTGGTTTATGTGTATATGAGATTTTTGTATTAAACATTCTTTAGGCTGAGTAGCTCTCTTCCTTTCTCTTTTCTTGCACCTATACCTTATGGTGGCCGTATGTTTTTCCAGTCTGTCCTGTCAGAATAAACCAGACTTCAGTGGGACAGGTGGAGTAGAAACTTAGTAGACACTCTGCACCTTGTGCAGTTTGGTTTTTTGGTTTTATTTATTTTTAACATAGATGTCCAAAACTACTACTTGAAATGAAGCATGATCTGCATTTTGAGTTGAATTTTATCCTACTTTTGTCACTGTGATTATCGTGTCATCACATCCTCCTCATACAATATTCTGATCTATCCTCCAATATACTAGTTTATCAATCTTTGTTTGCTTTGCTTGCTCTGGTTTGCGTTAGAGGATGGGTTTTCCTGGTCACTCTAAACATTTTCTTGGATTAATTTTATTTCTTCCCCTGCTGATAATGCACATTCTGGACAGCTTTTGTGTCTTGGATAACCTTTGAAGTAAGTGAATCTTCCATTCTATGTAATGTTAGCAGAGAACTTGGCTGAAGAATTTCATTCAGGTTTTGGTACCGTGCTTTGGGAAACTGTGCCTTCTTGATAGAAGAGAACAAGAAAACTTAAAGGTTTGTGAAAGGCAACTTCCAGGGAGAACTGGAATCCTATTTACTATATTTACTATATACTGAAGTTCATGTTCATATGGATTATGTATTTATTGCTCTTGAATATGATTCAACAAATCATTCATGTTTAAGTGCTTTGTTGACTAAGAAAGGGTGCACTTAGCTACTTCTCCTCTTCCCAGCAAATACGTGCTTTTCCTTTCTTATGCCTCCTTTGTTCCTTAGATGCATAATTCTTCCTCCCTGTTAACCTCTTCCTGTTGCTTATATTAGCAGCTTTCTCATGCAGCTTCTCTTTGCTCCTTTGTAGAACACAGCACCACCCATTTCCTTCCTCCCAAAGTGTGTTTTGTATGCAGTCCTCAGAAACAATGGAAGGAGGCAGCACTTTAGTGCTCAGAAAGCTTGAAAGGAGTGTACCCAGGCAGGGCAAATTCAGACTTCAGTCCTTTGTCTGCATGTACATAGCCTTTTTCTCAATTGTTGCCTGAAAGCTGTTTTGCTCATGTTTCTTTGTAACACCCATATATATTCATAGCATAACTCTTACTTTGTGATCTGATGAATAGATAGCTTTTGGGTTTTTATGTGCTAAAACCTTTGTCCGATAGAAATGGAGTGTGGCTTAGGACCAGTGGAGGGAACTGGGGAGGAGGGGAACCAAGGGAGGAGTTGTGGTTCTGGCCGGATTTCTGAAATGCAAACAATAATCTTACAGGAGGGGTCTGTTGTGTAATTAAAAGGGTTTAGTCTAATTGACTATTTTTTTAAATCACTGCTTTTAATCATATTTGACCAAAATGTATTCTCTATATCAACATGTTTCTTTACAAAATATTGTTGAAGATCTCTACAGGACTGAACTACCTCCACATCGTGTATTAATGCTTCCCAGGGAAGTGGTTACAACACTTAGACAATACTCTTAGGCACTTACTGTGATTCTTGGGGCTGTCCTGTGCAGGGCCAGGAGCTGGACTTTGATCACAGTGTGTCCATTCTAGCTAAATAGCCTTGTGATTCTGTGATTACAACGTTTGGTTGTTTGGGATGTCTCCAGTCTGGCACTTGCTCTTCAAGCAGCTGGCTTTCCAGAGTGCTGTGCATCGGCACTCTTTTTTTGGTGTAGTTTTGTGTTTTGATATTTTAATTTTCTTTATGGAAATTGATATATCACAGGTTTATTTAATGTCTTTGAAGTCTCCCTGGGTCTTCTGTAATTCACTTAATATTGTTTTCCAGTTCTTGGTTGCTTGTGCTGCAAAGCTACCTGCGTGAAGGAGTGAACTGGATACATCCTACTTTTCTTGTAACATGTAAGTGGGATGTAACATTGCAATTTCAGTTGGAATGCAGTAATTTGCAAATTCTGATTACTTGATGAAGCTAATGTCTTTAGGCAGTTAGCATCACCCTTTTCCTTTAGGGGATTTTACTAAGTCTTGCAGAGGTCAGCACATGTTCTGTAGGTACTATTGACAATTTTAATTACACTTTTCCAGATATTTCTTTAGGTATTTGAAGGTTATGGCTATACCTTCCTTTATGTTATCTTTGCATTATGGACATAAAAATGCCATCACTTGTGAGCAAAGCACCCTTGAAGGCTTATTTGCATATCTGATGGAGTCACTGTGCTCAAATACAGTTTTCAAAATGTCAGTCCACTTACAGAGAGCAAGTTACTCTGTTCAGTCAAGTGATACTGCCTGTAAATATCATGAAGTGTATGAGTTGGTTTAGTGTTTGTTTAAATTGCTTGGATCTGATGCAGACATTATTTTGGTGTCCTTACAACTACTGTTCTGAGGTTTAAGAGTCTAATTTCAGCCTTTGTTTTGCAGAATTTGTTTTTCTTTGAGTGCAACGAGTTCTTCCTGAGGTAGGTGTGGTACACTACGTCTTTTTAAATCTTTGCTGACCTCTTAGCTGCTGGGATGTCACATTACATTGTTTGCTCTTAGTTCTTTTCTGGTTTGTTTTTTACTCACCTAAGTATTGCTTGAATTTTATGTTTCAGCTTTAGGGTCACTGAGATTTCTGAATTCGTGTTTCAACTGAAATCAGGAGTATGGGTTGTTTATGTAGCATCTGCAGTGTCAGCCTTTACTCCTTTCGTAGATGTAAACTTGTCCTTGGTTTTAGCGTTGTCCTGATAATTGCGTTCTCATAATTTTAATAGCTTTGGCTGAAATTTCACCTTCCACTTCTGTATACTGCTGAAGAAATCTTTGCAGCTGAATGTATTCTGCTGCCTGCTGACGTGCTGATACTGTTCCTCTTTGCATCTGGTGCTAGTGCAGGAGTCACAAACGATTTCTTTTCCTTGTGTTGAAGTGCAGCTAGCGAAATGTCGATTTCTCTTGTATCCTGTCCTAGCTTGTGATGTTAGAATTCTTAATTCTTCATACAATTCACAGGTGCCTGAAGAACCTTCTCATTGCAGTCTGTACTGTAACGTTGTCGTTGCTGATTATTTTCTTAAAACAAGCTGTCATACTGTGTATTGGTTGTCCTGATAAGATGTTCCTAAAGGAATCATTTTTGTGGCTGGAAAACTGAGTAGCCCAGGTTTGCAACTGTTTCTGCAGCAGAAAGATGCTAGGGCTTCCTTAGTCCATTTGGCAAAGACTAGAAGTAAGAAGTGCATAACTATCTAGATATGTAGTTGGAATTCTCAGCACTTTATACTGTGGAATGGATAACCATGCTTATTTCTAATCAATGCAAAAACAATAATGTGGTTTTTTAACAAGATTTCTATAAGCAAAAGTCATACTCCTTTGTATTAAAATAATCTACCTTTAATTTCTTGCTCCCGCTCCCTGATATTGCAACTACATTATGCAGTGTTTGTTCTAACATTGTTTGATTATGATTTAGACCTCTATCATATTTTCTTCTAGTGAGTCATCCCAATGGCTACATGACTTGCTATGTAATTTCATTACAGCAGAAGTCCCAGTTCAGTTCATTGTGGAGCAGCTAGTGCTCTGTAGCTGAGAGGGTCCTGCCTTCAGTCCTGATGAATATTTATGTGAGTTGCTATTTGGCATGGGTCACTACAAAATGGCCTTGTGGTTGAAGCATGAACTTCTGCATATTTTTGATGCTCTGAAAATGTGCATAAATAAAAGGCACACGTGAATAAATGGGAAGAATGCAAATGGCTGGCCTGCTGAAAGTGGTCATGTCCCCCATTCATCCAAATGAGCTGCTTGACAGTAGTTCAAATTCCTGTGGCACGATGGGCTAAAGGCTTTCTTGTGGGCTGTCCCACTCTCTGTGCCTTGCTGAATCCCTGCCTGCCTTGTGTCCTTGTGGAGACAGTGGCATAAAGCTGACTTAGCTGAGTGATCAGTGGTGTTCTTTTGATTATTCACCTAGGATAGTCAAATAAATTGCTGTTGCTGCTGTTTGGAAATTTGGGCATTGTAGGTTAATGTTTTATACATTATATTATTTCTCTCTTCAGCTATATGTCTTGCAGTCTTTGTCAGTTTAGTCTATACCAATATTTGTTTCATGTACAAGCTTTCACTGCATTGTACGAGCAGAATCTGCCCTTCATTCCAGTCCCTCCCTGTTTACCTTCACTTACTGCATCCAATTTATATGCTTAATTTAGACTGGAGACCCTTTGAGAAAGGCAGTATGCATTTATAAAATAATATCAGTGGATAACTCTTGGATTTTTTTCTTTCTCAAAGCATGATCTGCATTGCCAAGTTTACAAAAAAAAAAAAAAGAAAAAAGCACCCAGTTGTCTGCAGATTTCTTAAATTATAGATGCACATTTAAATAGTTTAAAAAACACTGCTTGTGTTCACTTCTGTGAAGGTCACCTTCTTTCTGAAATATTATTTTATAAATGAAATGTGCTGGGATTTTAGAAACATGGAATTGGCCAGATGTACCAAATCAATACCTTTCACAAAACTGCTAAAAATATGTACTTAGAGAATACTGCATGTTGATGACATAGCATTTATTCTTATTACAATAAATTGGATTTTTCAAAGATGAGAGTTCAGTTAAACTTCTTGACCTTTTCATACATACCTAAGGAAGAAAAATAGTGATAGAATGACTAAGACTGCTATTGTTATAATGGTCTGGAGAATTTGAACAAATTTAATACTTATTTCAATCTTCAGCTTTTGCTCAGCATTTCCAAGTTTTTGTTACAAAATGATGTGTTTAATACCAAGGAGAAAAATGTACAAGGAAGGTAATTAGTCCAAACCACATAATAGACATGATGGTAGTCTGACTTTCATACATCTTTATGTATACTCACATTCTGGGCAGACCACAAGCATACAGAGCATGGATAATACACTTTAAAAAGTCTTCAATGCACTTAGTTTTGCAAGACAGGGTGGCAGCAATTCTTTCACTGGCTGTAAGTCAGGTGAGATTAGATCTCTTTACAGATCTCATTTCTTCTTCTCAAAAAGGTAATCCAAACTAATACTAAGAACAAAGCACAATTCAGAGAATAGGACATAAAATAATATGAGAAAAATACTCCTTAAAATTATGCCATGAGAACTAATATCCAAAGAAAACAGTTCTGAAATGTTGGGCTTTAAAATCCAATGGCCTGTATTCATAATGATAACTTATATTTGTAGGTTGACAGGCTGATTCTGCCTGTGGGTCATTACTTGAACTCTTTTTGAGTCTCCCTTTCATCTAAGATGTGGTAAGTAATAAGGTATCTACACATATTTATATATGAGTAGGGTGCTGGGGCAAGCAAGGCTTAGGGCAAGCACTGTATGTTTGGCATGTTTATGGTCTCCTTTGACAATAATGTACAGTAGAGATATTGCCAGGGTCAGAAAGGTCTACCCACCCCAGGACCTGGGTTAGGGACATCACCAGGAAACTTCCCAGATGGTATGGCCCTTGGACTGCTACCTATTACTGCTGTTCCATGTGGGTGGTGATGAAGTTGCAATGTCTAGTCCAAGGGCAATCAAAAGAGACTTCAGGGCCTTGGGTTGGTAATGGAATCCAGAGCACAGGCTGTATTTAACTCTAGCCTTCCAGCTGCAGGCAGAGACATCAGATGAAACAGAGAGGCCCAGATCCTTAAAACATGGTTCCACGGTTGGTGTCACTGACACAATTTTGGGGTTTTCGATAATGGGATGGTTTTCGATAATGGGATGGCCTACACTGCACCAGGCCATCCTGGTGTCAGATGGAATTCACATTTCTCAAAGGAGGAAGAGGTTCTTTCCTCAGGAGCTCATGGAGCTCAGTGACAGAGCTTTAAATTAGATTAGAAGGAGGAAGGGCATAATACCAAGCTTGCGTGACAAGCTGTGGGAGGACAGGCCAAAGTTAGAGGGACAGGGTGCTGGTGAGGGCCCTCAGCCTGTTGCTCTGAGATGTGCTGGCTACACTGAAACACACCTGAAGTCTTACAGAGATGAGCCATGTATAGGTAGGTCAGCCAGAAAAGGAAGGTCAAAGAAATCATACTCACCATGATGAGCAAAACTAGTAACAAGGGACAAGGAGAAGGATGTGGTACTCTAAAACTATTTTGCCTCAGTATTCACTGGCAGTCTCTCTTCCCACACCTGTTGAAAGGATGGATTGCAAGACAGGGACTGGGAAAACAAAATACATCCCTCTGTAAGGGTAAATCAGGTTTGTGACCATCCTGGGAACCTCAATATACGTTAAGTCTATGTGAGCTGATGAGACACATCCCAGAGTCCTGAGGGAATTGGCTGATGTAGTTACCAAGTCACTCTTTATGATATTCAAAAAGTCATGGCAGTCAGGTAAAGACCCTGGTGACTGGAAAATGGGAAACATTACACCCACTTTTAAAAAAAAGTAGAAAGGAGGACTCTGGGAACTACTGACCTGTCAGCATCACCTTTGCTTGGCAAGATTGTGGATCAGATCCTCCTAGAAGCTATTCTAAGGTACATGGAGGACACAGAGGTGATTTGAGACAGCCAGCATGGCTTCACCAAGTCAAGTTTTGCTTGACCCACCTGATGGTGAGGTCAAAGGAGCTGATTATGCCCCTCTGCTCTGCTCTCTTGAGACCCCAGCAGCAGAGTCTTTGGTTCAGTTCTGGAGCCCTCAGCACAGTGAAGACATGGACCTTTCGGAGCAGGTCCAGGCGAGGGCCACAAAGATGCTCATAAGGATGGAATGCGTCTCCTATAAGGAAAGGCAGAGAGTTGGGGTGGTTCAGACCAAAGAAGACGAGGCTCTGAGTAGACCTTATTGTGACCTTTCAGTACAAAAACTTTTTAGCAGGGCCTATAGTGGTAGGACAAGAGGCAATGGTTTTAAACTAGAAAAAGGTGAATTTAGACCAGATATGAGGAAGAAAATTCTTACAATGAGGGTGGGGAAACACTGGAACAAGTTGCCCAGAGAAGTGTTAGATGCCTCATCCCTGAAAACATTAAGCTCAGGCTGGACTGTGCTCTGAGCAACCTGACCTAGTTGATGTACCTGGTTATTACAGGGGGCTTGGACTAGATGAACTTTAGAAGTCTCTTCCAACCCAAACTACTCTATGATAAGCTCTATGTCAATAGAAGGTCAGGTTTTTACCTGCATCCAAAACGTATGCTACCTTTTTTTTTAAGACACATGGAAAACACCTGGAGAATAATACGGATGGGATAAAAAGCGTAGAGATATTGTGTTTAAAAAAGTTGCGAAGAGGAAAGGGGAATTCACAGCTGTATTCCTAAAATTCCTGACACCAGTTTGTGCCTGAGCATTGCAGTGTGCTTCAACAGGAGCATATATATATTATAGATTTTGTAATTACATACAGCCAGAGTAGAAATTAAAGGAAGGAAAGGCAGGATGAAAAGGAGGGCAGCTGAAGAACTATAACCAATGAGAGCAGGACTGCCCTGAGTATGTGTATCCCTGTGTGCCTGCAGCTGAAGTGCAGCAATGCTTCTTGCATCTATTTCATCAGCTTTCCCTTTCTTTTCTGCAAGATCTGCAAATTAAGAGCTTGGCACCTTGCTCATGGGGGCTTAGCTGTTTTGGGGAGAGATCCCAGACTTCCAGGCTGACCTGGAAATGCTGTATGAGCATTATGTATGCATGTATTATATGTTATTCCTCACGTGTGAGGCAGGGCTGAGAGATGAATCTCGGCGTGTGCTGGAGACCTCGTGTGCTGGCTGTGCGGTACTGCATTGCTTCTGGGAAGGCCTGAAAGCTTATTTGGGCTTTTCTGCAAAAGTGCAAAAATATTCTGAGATGATTACTTAATTGTGGGAGAGGGTTGGTTTGTTTGTGTGGGGTTTTTTTCCCTATTTTGGTTGGCTTGTTCATTTTTGGATGGTTGGTTTGTGTTTGTTTTTTTTCTTTCCCCTAAAGATGGTGCTGCAAAATTTTTCAATTTTGAAGTACGAGTTTTGTAAAGAATATTGAATCTCCTCTGAAAGTAGGAACAAGACTAGAAAAAGCAGCTGTGTTTTAGAAAATGTTATGGTATCCACACATGGTAACTACATGTGTATTGAAGAAGTATGTTTTCTGTAGAGTAAATTTCAGAGATGCTGAAATTGCAGGAGATTTTTTTTTCTTTGTTCTTGGTTGTTTGTTTTTTTGGATTTTTTTTTTTTTTTTAATTACGCAGAGATCATGAGCCAGCCTTGAGTTCTTAGCAATGGTTAGCATGTCCAAGAAGAATGGAAGAATTGTTAGAATGTGGTTCTCTAAACTGTCTAATCCTACTTAAAGTGTTATAAATAATTAAACTTCAGTAACTTATTATTCAATTTTGAGTAGTCTGCCTTCAAGGCCAAGTTCTGGGAGCACATGTATCCTGTTTACATTTGGAGATTGTTACTCTGAAGACAAAGCATGTGAGATGAGATGAGTGAGTGAAACTGCTCTTTTCAGGATTTACAAGAACCTCTATGTGTGTGTCCAAACCTCATTACATCAAAAATGTAATGAATGGAATGAAATATCTGTCTCTCCAAACTTATTTTAGTTATATTGATTTTCGATTATAACTTCATTGATGTGCAACTTTTGATGTTTGAATGTTTGAACTTTTTGGTCACAGTAGGGATCTATGTCAGGTGCTGTTACTGCACGAGTATCAAAAAGCTACCTGAAAGTGGGACAAAACTGAAGAGTGTGAAACAAAATACTAGGGGGTTTTGTTGTTTTTTAATCCTTGTTTTCTGCATGGATTTTCTGATATTTGAAGTCCAGTAACCCTTCTCCTACAATTTTCTCTACATTAACAGAACACTAACTATACATCCCTTGTATACTGTCACATTTCAAAGAGATGGAAGCTGTATGTGAGTACAATATAGTGTAGAAAATTTTTGTTATTCAGGAATAAAGAATATTATCTTAAGCACATCATTAGAGTAATCAAAATTTATGGATTTTCTTCAGTAATGACTAACTCCTTGGAGGAGTGCTTGCCTTCTGCAAAACATGCTGTTAAGAAGCATGTTTCAAGCTGCTTTATTATAATATCTGAACTGGGAAGGAAAAGTCTAGGCACTGAAGCTTTTTGGAAAAAACATGCACCAAATGCTATGAGCCTTGTTTAGAAAAACAAAATCATGCAAGCTGACAGGAGGTGGCTATTTTCAACTTAATCTATTGGCAACAAGTGTGTCACTGAATCTTTCTTGGCGGTCAGCAGGCCATTTTGGATGGGGACTGGTATGCAGACACTTGGCAAACAGGCAAATATTCCCACTGGCTTTGCTCCCAAGCTGGTGTTCCACTTGACTACTTGGTTATTGGAAGACAAAACTTAATTTGCAAATACGCTTTAGTAGTGGAAGTTACATAGGAACAGTGACGTATTAAGTGTTGCAAATAACAAGACAAAAATCTTTGCTCTGGAAGGTAACAACAGCTATGGCTAAACAGACAACTTCAAAATCTGTCAAAAAACCATAAGAGCTCCAAAGATCTCAAAATCCATGGTAAGTACTACTCAGCAAAATGACTTTTGGAAAGCCTGACGAGGAAACAAATTCAGTTAATGAAAGATTTTAACAAAAATTTCCTTGTCCAATAATTTAAACTGTTTGCATTTACATTCATTGCTGAACATAGTAAGTAGCCTTTAAGCAACTTGACATTTGGAATGGTTGTCTGTGGCTCTGCCTACCAAATCTTCCTGCATGATGTTTGGCTTTGCCTGCATACATATTCTTGCTGGCTAGAAGTATGTAGCATTTGCAGTGCAGAAAAGAGATGAACATACTAGAGAAAGTACAGTGAAGGGCCACTAAGATAAATACAAGACTGGGGCATGTTTCCTACAAGAAGAGGCCCAGGATTCAGTGTTGCCTCACAAGTGCTGAGAAGAGGTGAAGAATTGGTTCCCTCAGCCTGCTGGCACCACCTCCTTCTAAAGCAGCTAAGGAATCCATTACCCTTCTTTGCTGCAAGTGCACGTTGCCGGTTCATGGTCAGCTGGAGGTCCACCAGGATGCAGAGGTGCTTTTTTTCTCAAAGGTTCTTCCCACATGAGTCACTGTTAGTGTATATTGGTATTTGGGATTGTTCCTTCCCAGATGCAGAACTGTATACTTACCCTTACTGAACTTCATGAGATTCTTGGCAGCCCATTGCTCCAGACTGTCAAAGTTCCTCTGGAAGGCAGCACAACCCTCTAGCACGTCAACTACTTCTCCCAGTTCTGTATCAACAGCAAACCTGCTGAGGGTACACTCTGCCGATCCAAACCATTAAGGAAAATGTTGCACAGGACTGGACTTAGTGTTGACCCCTAGGATACACTGCTTATTACTGATCTTCAACTAGACTTCCATCAGTTTCCACCCCCTGGGCCAGTATATTCAGCCAGTTTTCAATCCATCTCACTGCTTATTCAGCCCATGCTTTAACAGCTCCTCTATGAGATCCTAACGTGAGACAGTGTCAAAAACCTTACTGAAGTCCAGGTAAACAATATCCACTGCTCTCCCATCATCTGTCAGACTAGTCATTTTATTGTAGAAGTTTATCACCCCTGAGCGAAACCATGTTGACTACCTCTTTAATATTCTTTCATATGCCTGGAAATGGTTTCTGAGATTAGCTGCTGCATCACCTTCCCGGGGACTGAGGTGAGGCTGACTGAATTGTAGTTCCCTGAGTCCTTCTTGGAGGCAGGAGAGACATTTACTTTCCTCCAGTCTTCTAGTACTTTTCCCGATTGCCTTGATCAATCCAAGATTATCAAAAGTGGCCTCGTGATGACATTGCCCCACTCCTTCAGTACAGGTGGGTGTATCCTGTCAGGGCCCATGGACTTATGTTAATCCAGGTTGCCTAAGTATCCCCTGATATTTATCTACCAATCTCCTTGCTAGAGGTTTTCCTCTTGATCTTTGGGAATTTCCTGAGGCCAGACTTGCTAAAATAGGCTGAGGTGTAGAAGGCATTTGGCACATCAGCCTCTTCCAATATCCTGTGTCACCAGGGGCCCTGCTTCATTCAGCAGTGGGCCACATTTGCACATAAGTGCATGTGTAATCAAGCTCCTAAGAGTATTCATGGGCAATATTTTTGGAGAATTTGCCTATGAAATAATTTACTACATTAGCATAAAGGCCTTGCTAGAAGCATTGTGTACTAGCAAAACTCTCTCTTCTGTTACTGTATTAACATAAGGGCCTTATTACAAGAGAAACCATCTCTTCTGTTTGACAATCTGTTACATTATAATCATGCTCTACATACTGTTATTGCTGTTGGGGATGGATCCAGCTGGTACTTATTATCTCAACAGATTCATTGTATGATAGGAAACTCCATGTACTTCTATTAGTTGACTATAACCTACTTTAGGAATAGAAAAATACAGCCTGTTTTAATGGGAAGATACACACTAAGATAAAAGAAGGTCTAAGAAAATTAGGTGAGTTTTCTAGGTTTCTCTTTCTTTTTTTCTTATCTGAGTTTTTCTCCTCACTGGTATTCTGAGGATTTATTCAGATGATTTTATTATCATATATTTTCTTTGAATTGTGAACTGGTAATTTTTCAGACGTATATTTAAGGAATAGATTTGTGGAGTAATGTCAACCAAATTTCAAGTGCCTTCAGTATACTGTATGTCTCTTTGTATGGACAGCTTGTGATGTATATGTGGAAGCTGAGAATGTTTGCAGTTGCAAAACTGTCATGTGGAGGTTTAAAAATGCTGAAGTTATGTTTCAAAGTAATATTTATTAGCAGATTCATTCACAGGACTGAGAAATTACTGCCTTCAAACAATGTGCTTCCTGTAGTCATTATCTTAATGTTCAATAGTCTAATAATAATTTTTCAAGCCTAAAATATGAGGGTATTAAATAACTGAATAGAAATCGATCTATTTTAAGAAGAAAGGACTTCTCAAATGACAAGTTTCACACATCCAAAATAGGACTTAAGCAGTGATCCCTTTCTGCAAAATTATTAGATGTTTTAATGGAAAACATTTGAGTTTCTTTTAAATTAGAAAAATGAACTTTTTCTGCTTGTTCCTTTCTGCATGCCCCTTCCCACTCCTTAATATGCAGTGTTACTTAAGCCAATCCAAGTATACGCTGCCTTTGAAATAGGCAGCCCCATCTTGGGCAAGCTGCTCTCACTTTGTATTAGCACAGACATTTGATATGCCAGATACAGAAACTGATATGACTGGAAACAACTTCAGGGAAAAAAAAAAGGGGTAGCTGGATCAGTTTCCCATAGTGAGTGGTGACACAGAAGACGAAAAAGCAACATGTGGCCAGCAAGAGGAATGATTCCATCTTGGCAACTGCAGCCTTCACTCACCCTGTAATTCCTTATCACCCGGCTTCTGTTATCTTTGTGTGATGCTGGCTGACTCAATGTATGGAAATACGCAGCACTTGGCTGGTGCTACCACCTCATGCAGTTTTCTACCCTGTCCCCAGGCCCAGGCAGGCAGTGCAGCCAGGTGTGCAGAGGAATGTAGGGGTTCTGCCTGTATCGCAGAGTCTGCTTGCTTCTCAGTCCTGTAAAACACTGGTTTAGATGATGCCACACTCCCATTGCAGCTAAGCTGTTTGTTCCAGTAACTTTTCTAGAAATGATGTGATACTGCAAGTGGAGCTTCAAAGAAGAGTGACAGAGGGAGAGGATAAACTGGTTCTGGATTAAACATGGTGTTTTCTTTCTCCATTTAGACATTAGATGCAAATGCAGGTGATATATGATAACATTAGTCTAACTACTTTCCTTGTATTTCAGCTGTGCTATTTCCTTGTATTTTACTTAAGCTACCTGCGTGTACATATGACAACATATTTGTACTCTGTATGTGTATTTAGCAAGAGAGCCTCAATGAATTTGTGATTCCATCGGTGGTGTTTGTTACAGGCATAATTTGGAGTTATGTTGTTGATACAAAGGCAAATGGCTCACATCTTGCTTTCAGCAGAGAGGAATTCCTGATATCATTTACATAAGAATCTGAAAGGGGTGAGCAAATGGCTTTTAAAAGTGACTCTCAACTCATTAAAATAAGATACAATCCCAACACAGATAGTGTGATAAAAGTAATGCTAAATTGAATTCAACTCCCCTAACCCACCAACAAAAAACCCCCAACAAAACTCAACAGCCTCAAATTCCAGTGATCCCTCGGTCTATAAAAACAACCTACAACCTTCTAAATAAGTTTGTAATCTGTGTATTAAAATGATCATGTTCATTTCTAATAGAGGAAATATGTTGTAAAGTACTCCTGTTTTCCCCCTTGATTTAGAGATACTAAAGCATGCTGTTTGGAGAGTTTAAAGATTTCTTTGAACTCTGAACAGCGCAATTCAGTTCTCAGCTCTAGATAACTGGTTTTATATTGGTTCACTTTACTTTCTCAGAAGTTAAAAGCTAAAACCTGGTTTCCAAGAAAGTAGAGGACTGCAGCCAACCATAGGATTTTAATATCATGTCAAAACTTCAAGATTTTGTTTGCAGTGTTATGAGGAAATGAAAGGAAATGTAGTCTAAGGAAATGAATGTCTGTGATGAACATGCAGGCTATCTTTAGTAAAAACCCTCAAATGTAAAAGAGGATGTTGGCATTCAAACTCATTCACTGCTCTGTAATAGACTTACTAAGCTTCTTGATACTACAAGAAGTTAACTCAGGTGAAATGACATTTGTTGCCAGATTGGGCATAGTAACCTAATATGTCAGTCCTATTTATCTTTACAGAATAGTTTACAGAGAGGGTCCACCTTAAGGTTTGCAGTGTTCAGTACTGTACAACAGCTGTGACACTTGCTTTTTGGCCCTGACATAGAAGATCTGTACTGGGTACAGATAGCTAGCAGGTAATGGTCTTCAGGAACTTGGCAATTGGGTTGACAGGGTCCTCACAGTGCCTGTCTGAAAGTGAATATTTCTTGGGGTAATTTCAAAGGCAGGTTCATACCTGCTGAGGCCATGAGGGGGTTTTTGTGAGTGTGTGTGTTTTCGAAGGTATTATTGACATTTCTGTCAACAGGTTGAATACAACTGAAATAATTCTTGGTGCCCATCTAACACAGAGAACTGCAGTGACAACAGCCACCTACGCGCCTTCAAGTCCCGGCTGGAGGATCTGTGTTTTCTTTGGTTGCACCTGAAAAGGCTCAGCTGGAGGATGTTGTTGCAGTCACACTACAGACAGGTAGGTGATGACTAGACCTAGTATTTTACGGAAGTGCTATGGACAGAATAGGCTGCTTTCCTAACATTTAACATAACGGTTGTTTGAATTGGGAAAGGAGAAGAAAAACGTAATACTTCTGAGCTGGGTTTCTATACAGTTGAAATTTATCCCATTTCTCTAGGGCCTTTGAGTTTTCAGAAGGTGAAGTAGCAATTGCTATTTTTGGGCCTCTGTGTACATACATGTATGTATGTAAACATACCAGTATGAGTTCCCAGTTTGATCTTAATATAAATACATATATATTTTTAGGCAGAATGAGGCTCTTTTTCTCTCTCTCTCTCTTTTTTTTTTTTTTTTTTTTTTTTACTGCAACACAAATGAGCTTCAAACTCACAAGCTCACTTTTAAGACCACTTAATACAGTGTTAACAATTCCTCTTGGAAGATGAAGCTTAGTAACGTTTGTAGAAAAAACATCGAGCTAGAATTCAAGCCTGAAAATAACTGTGTTTGGAAAACAGTTCTGGCCCATCGTTTTCTATTGTTTTTACTACACCAGAGAGCGAGGGAAGGGTCGGCTTTTTGCCTTCAGAATCTGAAACATAATGGCCCGTTACAGGAGTGCGATGATGGTTTAGAAAGCCGGATTATTTTTGTTTCGATTTCTCGAAGGCTTTCGTGGTTTTCCTCCCCCGTGGCTGCCCGGCGTGCCGCGGGGAGCGGGCGCCCCGCAGCGGTCACGGGCGGGAACTGCAGAGCAGCTCTTCCAGGCGGACGGGGGGAAGGAACGCGCGGGGAATCCACACGCAGAGAACGCTGCGATCCAGGGAGAGCTGAAGACCAATGTGTGTTCAACAGAGTGCACTGTTTTATAAATTAATACTTGCGCAATCTAAGCTTTTCTTCTTTCTGTAAGACTTCAAATGTACAATCTGTAGATAAATCACATATTGAAAACTTAGAACTGTAAAGTGGTCTAGAGAACATGAAACATATAGTCCACTAGCTAGTACCTTCCCTAGTTCCTTATGCACTTAATTTAAATCCCCTCCCAGAGCACACAGCTCGTATAATTTTGAACTATTTGTGATCCCTGTCATCTAGCAGAGTAATAATATTACAGGCTCATAAGCAGTAATACAAAGTGGTAGTTTCTATGTATTGTGCAGTTTTACTACATAACACTAATATAGCTAAACTTCAAATGATTAGCCAGGGAGATTAAGTTATTAAATATTAATGTTATTGTTTACCGAGTAATTGCCTGTGTCTGATCTCCATTCAGACAGTTGATTCAAGCCCCAGTTTTCTATGATGTAAGGTTAAACTGCTTTTAGATACCTACATTCAGGATCTCTGTTTGGAAGAGATCTCACTTTTGGAGCTAAGTTTAATTATTCCCACATCAGTGTTTATTGGAGGTGCCACAGGGTATCCCATCTGGTGTCTGAGAGGGCATGAATAAGTGTCTGGCAGTGAGCATGTCTATACTATCCTTGGTCACAAGCTAGGGGCAACTAAACTGAGTTCTAAAATTTTTTCCATCCAAAATAGCTACCTCAAATACCAGCTGTTCTGTGAAATGAACCTGTTTCTTTCTTTTTCCCTTTTCTTAAATTCTTCATACCAGCCAAGACACATTTTCTGACTGCTTCTTTTTTAGGTCTGATATTCTAAATCAAGTTTTGATTTTAGAATACCAAAATACTGAATGAGCATTAGCTGAGCACTGTTGCTATGATATTGCAACGCCACAAGTTCCATTGTTTTCACAAGCTTTATGGCTTAAATGTGTCCAAGGTGACCTAAAAGCCTCTGATAACTGAGCTAACTAACTAACTGATTTGAACAGCCTAGGCCTTGCTTTGTTGGAAGTAATGATTGATTGCAGAGATCCGATGCTTCTGCAGATAGAGTTTATGGCATATGTAGACTATTATTATAGGGGTATATTTTCCTGAACTATGCAAGCATAATGTTCTGTTGGAAAATGTATTTACAAAGCAAAAGTAACCTTTTGCTGCCATGAATCAGCATGGACTGGCAGGGATTTAATTTAGATTTCCCTTTTGGAAAAGCGTCTGTAATGTGAAACTGCTAAATGTTTATTATCCAGCATTTTTGTGTAGCAGCTTCTGAAAGATCCAGTTCAGAACAGACTTCTTTTGTAGCTTGAATGGTTATAAACATATGTACATAAAAAGAGAAGGCGTGGCTGAAAAGGAATACGATACTAAGGTCTGGATTTAAACAAAAGTTAATGATCAGAAGTACAAATGCATTTGAGTAGGAGGGACTTTGGTGTTCCAGGGTTGAGCTGATGTCAGCGTGCTAGTGCAAATGGAGATGTGCCTTTTAAGTCGATCTGCTGACTATCCCCACTTAATGTACTTTGCTTTGCATCCTGGGGCAGTTAGAGAAATGGATTGCTCTTGGGTGAAACACTGGCAGCAATGCTCCAGGAACCATCTAATGTTCTCCAGCCACAGATGGGTGTTCTGTTCACAAGGAAAAGTCCAAAATGAATAGATAGACAAACAGACAAACCCTAACCATGTCTGGTGTGGATGTCAGGTCCTCAGGACCAAGTAGTTTTCATTATAAATTTTCTCCTATTTTTCCCCAGTGCCTCCTGGTAGTCTACAATGTCACGTTGCTACATGCTGTCATGCACCACTGCTAAGTTGTGACTCCACAAAATATTGTCGTGGCTGACAGGGAGTTACAGCAGTGCTTGGTAAGATGTGAATGCACCTGGAACCAATGTTGGGTAAGTAGCCTGAAGCTTGAAGCTGGAATGAAAAGTCAAGGGGGGTATGGTGAATGGGACAGGAAACCCTTTTCAAATATTCTTTTCTAATTCACCTGTGCCTTCTTGTTCCCAATGAAAACAATGTTATGGATTCAAAGTAGTGTGTACAAGTTGGACAGAACTTTTCCCTCAGAAACTCATGTCAGGTAAAAGAAGCTTATAAATAATTGAAATACAGCCTCCAAGAATAAGAATGATGTCTTCATCCTGAGCTAGAGCAATATATTTCCAGGAATGTCTGCAGTTAATCAGCCTCTGCTCTTTCTACAAACAAATTAGCCATTGATTTTTTTGGGAAAAGGTCTTGTATATACATTCAACATTAGTGAGGTTTTTTTACTGGATTCAAGCAAATTGATTTGCTCATGAAAGATGTTCTGTGACACAATTACAATGTATTAATAGTATCTTCTGTGTTACTAGCAAAAATGTCTTTAGTGTATTAGGAAATTGTAGTTGAGACTGAAGGCATATATCTACCATGGGCTTAGTTGTTATATGAAAAATGAACTGAAAGATGTGTTACGCTCCTTTTATTAAACTTTAATCTTGTATCAAAAAGAACTAATATTACAGGAGAACTTCATGGTCTTGCACTGTAAATTTTCTGCTCATGAGACAATTACCAAAAGTAAGATGACTATTCTTTTTTTGTTTCTTCTTGGCTAATACTCTTTAATGACATAAAATAACAGTGTTACTGACATGTGTTTCTACAGTATGGTAAAGTTTTCTACAATGTTTCAGTATAGTATACAATACTTATTTCCATAGATGCCTAAAATGGAGGAACTCTAGAAAAATAAGAATTAAAGCTTACAAGAGTGGTTGCTGTTGAGTTCAGTTGTAACAGTGAAAATGAGATCAGATGTTAGATACCTGTATTTGCATGAAATCTAGCTCTCAGACCTTAAAGAGATGACAGAAGTACTCTGTTGATATTTGGGTAAGCAACTCACTGTACCTAAATGTTGCTGCAATTCTGTCATCCCTGGACCTCCCTGGAACACACAGAGAGTCGTTCTCAAACTCTCAGTGCTTGCAAAATCATGAAAGGCCAGCCACGTGCACTTAAGTTCTCCCACGTACTATGAAAATACAGCAATGGTAGGGACTGTTCCCTGTATGTGCCACCAATGAGGCTGGTGGTGTAGAGCAGTATGTACTTTACAGACATGTTCATGAGGAATTCTTTTAAGCATCCAGTAACAGCACCTCAAGCATCCTTAATCTATGATTCTTGTTCCACCATTGCGTTTCACAATCCCCCTCCTCTTTGCTATGTATCCTTATAGTTGAAGCAAAGGATGTCTCACAACTAGCAGCTGTTGACAGCTAAATTAACCAGCTACTAACACTGTTCTCTCTGTCTTCACTGAGCAGAAAAAGGCTATTTGGTGGGTAATTTTTGGTGTCTTGCTTAAATGCCCTTAATTGCACAAAGAAAGACCTTCTTCCTCTTTACTACAGAAAGTCTTTAGATGAGCTAAATTTTGTTATTCCATTAGGTAATATGAACTATTTTCTGTGGTGATAATACTGCATTTCTGATACCTACTAATTAATTTCATATTTTCATATAGTTACATTTTTTAATCTTTATTTCCAGTAGCTCCCTCCCCTACATGGCAAGATTGTTTTTCTAGCCTCACCAGAGAAAGCTGATCTCCACTGACTAAGCACTGAGCGACACTGAAACTTGAAAGGAATAAACAAGGAAAGTCCAAAGACGGGAAAATGGGGCAAATAGATCTTCTGCTGTTGTGGAGATTCACTAGAACCTGGTGGTGAACAAAAGAAGAATGAGTTGTAAGTAGTTGTGGACAATTTTTTTCTAGTCATAGGACATGGGGGAACATGAGCTTTCGAAAAAATAGGTGGTTGCAAAGATTTAACAAAAGGCCGCTGGAACAAGGTTCAGAGCTAGATTAGGTACCTATGAATCTGACAACAAAAAAACCCAAAAAACCAAAACAACCCAACAGACAAGGTGGTCTGTGATTGTTAAGGTGATAGCTGAGGAATTACGTGAAATGATTAGGGAAACACAAGATAAGGTGTGTATTTACAAAAAATGGGACTGTGGTTCTACCATGAAACAATGCTGAATGCAAGTGTTCCTGCTTGCTCATTTGGCAGGAGGCAGCCACATATCTGTACAGGCTGTCTGTCTGCCAGCCAAGCACAGCGTGGTGAGTGGTATAGAAATTTGGGGATTGGAAAATCTAGATGAAGGGCCAGAATTATGTTAGGATCTAGCTAATTATGGCCTTGCAAAAATTCTTAAAACTTTCACACAAGTCAAAAATACCGACTAAATCTAATAATAAGTGTTTGTTTCTACAGGAAAAGAGTTGCTGCCAGCAATAAGGTAGACAGAGATTTTTTTTTCTTTACGCTGAAGGCAAAAAAGACCACAAATAACTAACTTGTTGTGATAGTGAGTTTATTTCCTTGAGATAAACTCACCAGAGACTCTTACAACTACATAAGTGATTGTGGTTAGTAATTTTTTTTCCTTGTCATATGTCACTTATTTCTCAGATGCTACAATCTTTGACAATAGGACAGAATTTGCTGAGACTGAATGCATTAAATTGGTGGAAGAGTGAAGGTTTAGACATGAAGTTGCTAGAGCAAATTATCTCCAGTATAACAGGGTACTGGGAATTGGTATCTGTATAATTAAGGTCATGTTAGCTGGAAAATACAAGAGAATCACTCTGATCCACATTTAACATTGTTAAATTATGGAGTAATGTTATTGATGCATAAATTGTTATGTGCTAATAATTTGGTTGCTATTTAGAAAGATGTCTGTTGGGGCATACAGGCATATGAAGGCCCAGATAAGGAAATCATCCCCAAACACCTCTACCCTGTAAACATAACAAAGCTTGGCATGATTTAGTGTGCAGGGAGTTTCCCCTATTTCATGACAATAATGATGTGAATGAATCTACATTGTGCAATGAAGCACTGTGCAATTGCCAGGACAGTTGTAGAGAGACAAGCTCCCATAATAAGGAAAATTTTCATCCCCAGGCTAGAAATATCAAGTGTATTTACTGACCCTCACAGAAAGAGGTAAGAATAAAAAGTCTTCTGTTTATCTGAGACAGGAGCAGTTACTGCAGAGGAGGCTCTATCTTTACCCTAGTCTTCTCTGCAGCCAGACTGGATTGGGAAAGATAAACTTACTCTGAGTAAAATGGTGTCTACCTGACACTGTGAGGATACTCATTTGATTTCTGGAAGCACTGTACGTGCATTTAGGTGGCTATTTCTGTGCTGCTTAGCCATCAAGACAAAGCTAGTTAGTATGGGAGCATGCTGTGAGGGTGTTACTGCATTGCTCTTGATGCTGGGGCTGGCTCAGGGATGCATGCTCTGCTATCTTTTGTGCAGTGTAGGCATGTCTTGTGTATAACTGCTGGGAAAGAAAGGCCAGGGCTGCCACAAGAAATAACCTTTAAAGTCATGTGACTTTGACATCCAAAATAGCTACATGCTTTGTAGAAATAAGCAATGCTTATTGAACTTGAGGTAGGAGGGAGCAAAGCGGGTCAGATTTGAACATTTTGCCTAAAAGGGCATCCCCTTTTTCTGTGAAGTATTGACAGAGACAGATTAGAGTCATTTCAGTTACTGAACCAGAGAGCACAACTTCTTGGAGAATTCAAAAACTCACATGGTAAGGACTGTGGAATGAAGGCTCACATTCTGCAACCTCAAGCAGTGCTATAGCTATGATGTAATTTAGGACCAGTGATGTTTTTCAGCACTACTATGTTGTAGATTTGCAGATGTGTTTAGCCTCACAGTCATTTCATGTTCTTCTGATGGTGTCTTTGGAATTTCTGCATACATCCCTCCATTTGTATATTATTCTGTATATGGACATGCAATTATCTCAACCCTATTCATATATTTGACTCTAGTTTTCTGGGGGATATATTTAAAGGCGTGTGAAGTGGTACTGAAATGTGAGATAGCATCATAAAGAGAAACCCCTAACTATTACCTGCAACACATTTGCGTATGCTATGAAATAATTTTCTCTACAGTTGGAAGAGAAGACTTTACTGTAGCTGCAGTTCTGGGGCAAAGACACAGCTATACTTTGAAGGTATTTTATTCTTAGCTGAGTGTGGCACTTTCTAGAAACGTATTGGGAAAAGGTCAATAGAGTCACTGTGCAATTTCAAAGAGAGGTTCTTTTTACAATGCATTTCTGAGGAGACACTGAAATAAATATTTGCAATCCAGCTTGGGAATTCTAAGCACCACTGTGTCATTCAACAAAATCTTCAGTTGTGTAAGACCTCTGTAACAGAGTGTGTATTACTGAAGGGGGCTTATAGAGCAAACAATAGCAGCGTCAATATACAGTACTGCACACTTAAATCAATGACAGCTGCTTTTGACTTCAGGTTTGCTTGTGTTCACAAAAGAATTTGTTCACTTCAGTCTCAGCAGTCCATTGTGAGATGTTAGCTTTCTGGTGAAGGCGTTCTCATTTCTTTGTTCTAGGACCTGTAGTGACTTGCTGACAGAGGATGCTATTGATTAAAATAACTGCATTTTTTCCTTTTTTTTTTTTTTTTTCCTTTTTTTTCCCCAAGCATTGTACGGGTAAATTACTGAGCTGGTGTCCTCATTGAAAACCTTCAAATAATTCCAATCTGCTTTATGAAGAAATACAGTTGATTCAACATAGTATGCCCTGTTCCTTTATCTAATATTTTGTTATAATGAGAAAGCACACTATTACTGATGAAAGTAATTGTTTGGTTTTGAAAACTTGTATCACTTTTTATCAGGATAAAGTTAAACTCAAGTTACCTTGGGCAATACCAAATTTGGTCCTGATGTCCCCCAAAGGCTGTACTCCCTCTTAAAAGGTCATAGTGTGAATTGCAGGTGAAAAAAACCCTTGCAAGGTAGAAGATAAAGAAAAGTAATTTGAATAGCAAAGCTCCATACTTTTTGCCTGGGAAATGCATGAAGAATGTTCCTGCTCCCACCCCACCGGTACCTATTTGAAACATACAGAATACAAACAGTCGAAATCCCTCCCTCTCATCCTGCAGGTGGCCGCAAGATGGGTGTTGCTCTGAAGCCATATCCTGACACCGTCTTGCTGTAGGGAGTGACTGGCTGGTGTCAGGAGAGGTGGTGACGAGCAGATCGGTGCAGGAGGGTGTTACACTCTGAGCTGCACAAGGAAGTGATCAGAGGAATTTTGAATTAATGACACTCGTCCAGTATAGTGGTGCTAGGATGGATCATTTCAGAAAGCCCGTCTTGTGGCGGCTGTGCTGGTGTGCTGCAGAGGACTGGTGCCGTGGCTAGGTGGCAATGTGCCCTCAGGAACGGCGGGCAGCGCTGGGACGGACGGAAGCGGCTCA
The DNA here is from genome assembly GCF_022539395.1 of Myiozetetes cayanensis. Taxonomy (NCBI): domain Eukaryota; kingdom Metazoa; phylum Chordata; class Aves; order Passeriformes; family Tyrannidae; genus Myiozetetes; species Myiozetetes cayanensis. The sequence continues at coordinate 38,442,349 of NW_026087964.1, read as the reverse complement.
GCGCGGTCCCTCCGCCTCCCTCCGAGATCCGACCCCCTGGTCCTGTGGTGATGTTGCTGGGCGGCATCTGCATCAAACCATACACACAGATATAAAAAAAATATACTGCTTTTTATATATATATATATTCAAACTGCTCAAACTAAATGAGAGTAGGTTTGGATTAGATTAGGAGGAAGGTCTCTGCTGTGAGGGTCGTTAGGCACTGGAACAGGCTGCCCAGGGAACTCGTGGATGCCTCATCCCTGAAATTGTTCGAGGCCAGGTGGTATGGAGCTTTGAGCAACCTGGTCTAGTGAAAGGTGTCCCTGCCCATAACAGGAGGGTCGGAATTAGATGGTCTTTAAGGTCTATTCCAAGCGAAACCATTCTATGATTCTATGAAACCCCTTTTTATTATATAATTAATTAATGTGGTGAGTGGAACAGAACCCAAATCCCTGCTCTGTCTTAAGTCAACACACAGGGCACAATATAACTATGGGTGCCTCTGGAGCCAGGGTGCTGCCAAGCCACCCAGTCCTGCCCCAGCCCTGGGCTGATCAGCCCCCGCCTCTCTGTGTGGGAGGTGCCACATGTCAATGTTTGGGAGCCAGGAGGAAGGGGCTTGAGGACAAACTTTGATATTAAACGTTTTACAGCTTAAAGCAGCTATTGGCAGGGATAGGCTACTACTTTAAAGGCTGATGTGTATTCCTGTGTTTTTTGTGTTGTCTTTGGTGTTTGGTTTGTTTTTTTTTCAAAATTGAAGTAGGACCATGATGCAAGATGTAAACCAAAGATGTCTCCATATGTGCCTGCAGCCTTTGCATGTCGATGAGTGAGTTACCTTCACAGTGCCTTTCAGTCTGGCTCTCCTCTTTGTGAGAAATCTTGTGTTACTTGGCTAGGCATAAATTGCCCTGTGCTAATTGGTGTGCTGGAGAGAGCTTTTCTTCAAGAATGAGACAGAGTCTTGGGTTCAGAAAGCTTTGCTCTGTATAAACAAATGCTGTTTGTTATAGATGGTAAAATCCGTTCCAACTTCTTGTTCTGAGCAAGATGTGCCAAGGCTACACTCAATATTTTTTTTTACACTGGTAATTGGGGGTGGAAGGGAAAATTCCTTTCATCCATCTGATCCTGATTGTTATTTACTCAGAAATAACAATTACTTTAAAGAGAATTAATTATGAGCTAGTCACAGAACTCTAGTTCAATGCAGCTGGCTGGCAATGACTGATTCAAAAGCAGTAATTATTACAGGTTTGAGAAGAGAGCCGAAATGACCCAGATGGTTAGCCTGATTAAACTGACCCAAAAGTCATCAGAATTAGCACTAATCCTCTATTTCTATTGGGTACAGCAGTGCATAAATACCTGTGATAGCAGGGAACAGGTGCTAGTGAATCAGGTTGAGGTAACGGAGCTGCACCACAGACATTCTACTGTAAACCAACTGGGTACACTTTTGAAGCACAGAGGCCCTGGTGGTGAAAAGCTGAGAGGTTAAAACACAGACACTGAATGAAATAGATCCCCTCTGCCAATCTCTGGCTGAGTGCTTATTGGCCCATACACAGTAAAGGGATAAAACAAACTGAGGAAATTATCTGTGAAGAAGAACGAGGGCAAGAAGAGCCCCATTCAGATTTGAAGCTCTCTGGAAAATAATCAGGACAGAGTTTAAGCAGTGTTTTGTTTTCTATCATGTTTGCAAGCATTATATTCCAACAAGCACCAAGATTGTCTGGCAGTAATCTTCTATGTGACTAGTTTTGGAGCACTTAATGTACTCTGGCAGTAATAGCTGTACAAATGTGTTAGTGGAAGCTGCTTCTCTATGATAAAAAGAAACACGTGACAGAAATGTTTAAAAGAAGTGAGGAAAAAAGTGTGTTGATGTGAAAATGTATTCACGACTGCTAAATCTGGTAATGCTGAGGTGCAAAAGAATGCAGGAGGGCCCTTAAGAGTGAAAAAAATATGACCAAATTATCACAGATGCTGTATCCTTTCTCCAGCTAAAGAATAATATTAAAGAAGATTTTAAATTTTACCAAGTTGCTTCCAAAAAATTGGGCCCGTCATAGGAGAGAGCTTTAGTAGTATCAAAGAATGCACCAGTCAGGAGGCTCTGAGGTTGCAATGAAGTAGTGGTGTAGCATGTGTAATCTACAAATTCATACGTAGTAATTTGGTGGAAAAGGACATCAAAATACTTGAGTGTCTACTGAAGGAGTATGCAGGTTCAGCCTGTGATCTCTTCTTAGCTCTGCTAAATTACAGGATGGATACAATGAAGTGTGGTTTGTCATCTTTAATATTTGTTCAAATAGGATTTGAAAACAAAAAGTGGATCCATAATATCACCCAAAACCCCAAAACAACAAATGTGGGTCAGTAGGGAATTGCAGATGTATATTGAGGCAACTAAGGCAAATCAAACCAAACCCTGGTATTCTTTGGGATCGTTAATCCTGTTAATCCATAAAATGAGGCTAGAAGTACCTGCAATAGAAAGAAAGCCTATGAAGAGCAGGAGTGTCTTGAGAGGTCTCTGTTGGATTGAGTGAGGTTGTCATTCCAAACAGTACCATATTCTAAAATAATGGTTTCTGCAGGTTCCAAAAGGAAGCAAGATAGGGACTCTGAACTAGCTGGCCTGACCAAGGAATAGGCAATAGACAAAGCAGTGGTAATTTGTGGAACTAATTATCTTAGCACCACCTGATAACTATGACCCCTTTGTGAGAGGGAGATCACAAGAAAATTAAAGGATCCACAAAGACATCTTAAACGTTTCTTTTGAGCTTACATGCATATATGTATATTTCTGATGAAAAACATATGGTATATACTGGTGGATATTCATTGCTACATTTGCATGGGAAGGTAGGACAAAGCCAGCTGTTCCCTTCGGAGTTTCTAGAACTGATTCTGAGCTGATTGTTGTGTGACTACTTATGTTGAACAGAATTGTCTTGGAAGTCTGACACCAAACGAAGCTGATCTCTCCTTGAATTAGATTTCTAAATTCTACAGTGTGCACAAAACAGATACATATTTGACTGATAAAGGTATCTTACCAGTCTGTCCTCTTTCGGGAAGACTTAAAAAAAAAAGCTTGATGTGATTTAGATGAGGCTGTCCAGTAAATTGCAATATACTTAAACAATGACATTGGACAGTCTTTCTTCAAATAAAGTAATCTCATCCTTGTCCTTTACATTCATTGCTTCAGAGCTTAAAAAATCAGAAATTACCCCATACTGTTAATTCCATTTATTTCTCTATATACTTTGCATTATAAGTATTTAAAAAAGCATAATTACCTGAAAAGTCAAAGTGAACAGGTCTTTGTTGACAGCCTGTAATGACTTAAATTAGCATCTTTTGTGCAACACTATCCTTGAAATGAAAGCAGTTACAAAAGCATAATTTTATCTAACCACTGTACAAATATTTTAGAAAATAAGCTCTTTACACCAAGAAGTATCTGTTAAACAGATACTGGGCCAGCAAAGACACCAAATCAAATGGAAGAGATGGAGAAGGCTGTTAAGAGAAAGGATTAAGTTATTCATCTCTGAATGGCGTTTCCATTACTGTGAAACTACTTGGAATGAAATGGGCAAATAGTTTTGTCTGAAGAAAAAATAGCTGCAGTGTGGTGGTATCATTTGCTGAGGTTATTATGAGATGACTTTGATTTGGAGGAAGGGTGAAGAAGAGTTGGAAAAGAATTTTAATCAGTGCTAGCAGTAAAAGAGAAAGGACAGAATGTGATTCATGCAGAGGAGCATACCCTGGGCAACAAGCACTTAGATAGCTGAGCAGACTGAAGTATTTTCCTTGAGCATTTCTTTCTTCTTCCTCTTTCCAGCCAGGTCATGGATATAACAGTCATTGTTTGCATGGTGCCACACACAGCCTTTCAAAACTTCCCTCTCTACTGGTCAGTGAGATTGGCTGTGGACTGCTCTTTCTGAACTGAGCATTGGGGAAAAAGGAAAAGAGGAAGGAGTTTGTAGAAGTGCAAAGGAGGGCTGTCTGAGGCAGGACTGCTTTTGATCAGATTATCACTGGTAACCTAAGCATGGAGTCTAGATTTGCACAGGATGGTTCCAGGATTATAATGAGTGTTATGGGTAGTGGGAGAACAAAACGTCGGTGAAAGGAACTAGATTGGAGTTATGCCAGGGATAATACAGTGGTTGGTGCTAAGTTCATTTCTTTTTCCTGAGACACTGTAAAAGAAACTAGTTTGACTTCAGTTATCACAGTTTTCCATAAAAATGATGCAGGCTGTGGTTTTGGAAATACCTGGAAGCTTCTTAGCTCAAAAAATGTGTACCCTCCTGTGTTCTGCTGTTGTGAGGAAGAATGATATTCTGTGGAGACCAAAGGAGGGATTATTCTGAAATGCCAGATTCTCAGAAACCCCAGTGTTGTTGATCTCATTGCTCTTTCCACTGTTCAGGGAAACTGGAAGGGCTTGTTTTTGGTTTACTTTTTGTTTATTTGTTTGTTTGTTTGTTTGTTTCTTCGAAAAACCCCCACAGATCTAGTTACACAGAGAATGAAAATGTGTTTGATTTCCATTTCCTGGCTTTTGAATCCCTCCCATACTTTTATCCTGTTCAAGTGCACATACCTGTCAAACAGGTTGAGATAGAAATACATCAATTTTTTCACTGGAAAGCAAGTATACTAGTAAAAAAATAGGCACAATTGTTTCAGGATGCCATGGAATTAGCTTTGAGACAGAAGTGCAGCTTCTGCTTTTTTTTTTTTTTTTCCTTGACATTAGCAGCGTCAAAGGAAATTGCTCAGTCAAATAGTATTGTTAAAAATTGCACCTCTGTGGTATTTCTAGTTTGGTTTATTACTTCTCTGTACTATATAAGAACCCTCCAATGCTGTGGTGTTCTGTTACATTCAGAGACACTGCTGTCTTGCGTCAAAGACATTTCTATTTTTTAAGAATAAATAGTGTAAATTGAGTCTAAACAGTCAAGTAAAGCAGTCAGCAAGTCTTGCTGTCTCTGTGAGCAGAGTGGGAGAGCCAGGCTGCCACATATTACAGAGGTGGAGTAAAGGGTGATAGATGGTTCTTTGCTGCTTAAATTGGAGAGGATAGAAGGATGGGGAATTTCAGGGAGAATATACGATATTCTCAACCTGGAAAAAAATAATAAATCTAGATCATATTTCAGATATACTTGCCATCAAAAGGCATCTGCATGACTCCATTCTAGAATTTAGGGAGAGCTTGTGTTAAGCACTTGTTGCTGCCTTAGGATTTGGACCCAGAATGCTCTTGTAGCTCACTGTTATGCTTGCTATTATAGTATAAGTTGTTGGACTTTTTAATTTTCATACTTTTTTAAAAAGTTATTTAGCTGCTGCCTTTCCATTATAATTTTCTTTATCATCTGAACAACCTGTTTTATTAAGTTCAAAATAGTTTCATAACATCTTGTTATTTTGTATATTTTTAGTAAATAGAAAAATATTGAAAGAAGTGTTAATAGTCATACTGTTGGGGAAGGAACAAAACATTTCTTTATTTACTTATTACTAAGCCAACTTTATGATAGGTTTTCAAAGCAGGCATCTCAGTGTATTGTGATGAAGCTGAGAGATGCCTCTGTAGTTTATATAGCTTCATTAACCTTCAGATGGGACAGATAACTGTTGTATATTTTATACTTGTGGACTTGGTTTGTGAGACCTAGTTAATGTAGGTTAAATTATTTCAAAGACAATTCCAATCTCACCATCTGCAGAAGCACCAAATTTCTGTCATCTCAGTCCTAAAAGGCAAGTTGTCAAGAATATAAGCATCTATCTGCACTGTGGGCAAAGCTGTGACTGGAAGCATAGAACGTCAAGCCCCTACTCAATTTCTCCAGGGCTCTGCTGTCTTCCTTCTTTTAAAGAGCTTCTGTTCAAGATCTTTCTTGCTCTCCAGTGATTCTACCACTGTGTGCACACACTTGATCAAGCAGGATGCCAATGTTTAATTTTCTAGCATAAAAGCACCATGATTTTCCTTTCTGTTACTGCTAGAAAACCAAATCACTCCAAATTTCCCACTAAAAGTATTTACATTGAGTTCCAATATGTTGCTCTGGAAGTCCAGTTTAACTAGCTGTTACTAAAGATGCATTAACACTAAAGCTTGAAAATCTCTCCTTTTCCTTCCTATTCTTGCCTGCTCTGGAGGTTCTTTGTCTATACATAGGAGTGATACATCTGTACAGTGTTTGCTTCCATTTTCAAGCAATTTCAGGACTCCAGAATTTTCATGATTTCAATACACATTACTTATGTATATCTGAGGTAAAGCCTTTTCAGCTCATGTGTTCCTGCTGAACTGTAGTCAGTTTACTCTGATTTTTTTACTGTGTTGTGACACCATAACAGAATATTAGATTGTAGTGGTGTAATGTTATATATAACAACATGAAAGCATGCAAAACATCGAGCTTTACATAGCCAATGTACTCATATCTTTAAACTCCAACTTGATTTCTTTTCAGAAGGCTGCTTCAATGATTAAAACATTTTAAATGCTTCCATAAGAACATGCAAATAACTTTTTAAAAAGCAGACTTTTCAGAAGTTTCACACCTTTATGAATCAAACATCGTGCACTCTGGAGCAGCATATGAATAGATGAGATTCTTGATAGAAATGATTTAGTAAGTTGGACTAGCAAGCACTGAATCAGACAGCATTTAAAAATCTGAAGTCAGTATAGTGTTCCCTATGTCACTCCTTGAGTTCTTCTTCTATCTTTTCTCTATTCCTAGTTCACATCTCCAGACCAACTAAAGCTCAGACATGTAGAGTAATTTTAGTGAGACAGTGGATCTCAAGACTAGAACTAGAGCAGAGCCTAAAATATCCTGCAATTGGATAACAGTTTTTTACCTTTCTCACAGGGTTTGCTCTCCTAATAAATCAATCTTTGAATGGTGGAAAAAGCATAGGCATAAAAATACATGTGTTTGTGAAAAAGAAAACAATGACAGTCTTATAGTTAGGGGTTTGTTTGAAAGCTGTCATTTCCAGGTTTAGATACCCAGAAGAGTCCCTATTACCTACCATAGATTCAAAATAGCTATTCTTAATCTGTCAAAGTTCTCCCAGAACTAAATTTATGTTGTATGGAGTCCTCTTGCAGACCCTACAAAAATGATCACTATATCTTCCTTCCAGTGTAGGTTTTACCCATTTACAGTCATTCTGTGACAGCTGTTATAGGTTCCCAGAGATTCATTCTTGGATTTCACTATATTTTTGCTTTGTCATCACTAACCACCTATACTACTTGCTTTTGACTCTTTTTTTCCAAGCAGTGGAGAATTTGGATTACCTTCATATGGCCAGAAAAACCTGGTAGATCACTGTAACGAACGTCCAATGTGACACTCCTTTAAATACATGTATATATTTATGTACATATAATATACTTAATATAGCATATAAATGCATAACCAAATTTTTAAGATGGGCAATCCTAGTCCCAATGATACACATTTATGATAAACAAACCTGACAAAAAGACCAGAGAGAAGGTACTGGGGAAAAGACATACCCACAACAAAAACTGACCTTATTTAACATTGTTGTCTAAGACAAGAAGTATTGCATGAGCCTATGTGGTACATGAGCCATCTGAAAAGATACAAGGAACTCAAAAGCTGCAGGGGATGGCAAAACATTCCAAGTTGCAGGCAAGAGTAAAGCATGGCACATGAGGTGAAAGCAGGCCTGTCTACTTTTGATGTAATTCAGAAGCATCTCATCAGGTTAGAGAGATGAGCAGAGAAGAACCAGCTGAACTTCAGTAAAGGCAAGTACAGGGTCCTGCACCTGGGGAGGAATAACCCCAGGCACCAGTACAGGCTGGGGCCTGATCTGCTGGAGAGCAACTCTGCAGAGAGGGACCTGAGGGTTCTGGTGGACAACAAGCTGTCCATGAGCCAGCAGTGTGTCCTTGTGGCCAAGAAGGCCAATGGTATCCTGGGGTGCATTAGGAAGAGCACTGCCAGCAGGTCAAGAGAGGTGATCCTGCCCCTCTACTCAGCCCTGCTGAGGCCACATCTGCACATCTGCAGTGCTGTGTCCCCTTATGGGCAGACATGCCCATACATGCTCCAGACATGGAGCTCCTGGAGCAGGTCCAGTGGAGGGCAATAACAGTGATTAAGGAACTGGAGCATCTCTCTTATGAGGAAAGGCTAAGTGAGTTGGGACTGTTCAGCCTCAAGAAGAGACAACAGAGAGAGGATCTCTTTGACGTCTCTAAGTACCTGAGGGAGGTTGTCAAGAGAAGGGAGCCAGGCTTTTCTCAGTTGTGCCAAGCAAGATGACAAGAGGCAACAAGGAGAAACTGATGTTCAGGAAGTTCTATCTGAATACAAGAACTTTTTTACTTTGTGGGTGACCAAGCTCTGGAACAGGTTTTCCAGAGAGGTTGTGGAGTCTCCTCACTGGAGGTATTCAAGAACTGTCTGAACACAACCCTGTGCCATGTGCTCTAGGATGATCCTGCTTGATCAGGGAGGTTGGAACAGAAAATCCACTGTGGTCCCTTCCAACCTTATCCTGTGATTCAGGCCATTACATGTTCCTTGTGTGGGAATGGTGTGACTCTTGGGAAAGAGCCCCTATAATGGTTAAATGATCCAGAGAATAAAGCTAGCAGTTTGAGGTTGAGACAGCTGGGGTTTTTTGGTTCAGTAAGTGAAATGAGGGGAAAAAAAAAAAAGTAAGACAGATACTGTTCCAAAACATCTTTTTTTCCTCTTGGTAAAAAGAGGCAAAAACCCAAGAACAATTAACATTCTCTTAGAAAAGGATTCTGATTGTTCTGAATAAGTGTAACCAACTTTGAAAGGGAAAAAGGTTCTCATTTTTTTTTTCCAATCTTATACCAGATTTTCTGAGGTATTTAATATTTGTTGGCTATAGAGATATACCAAGCTTGACTTGAATTCACAAGGGTGAAATTTGAAACTCCTCTCAATTTTGTTCTAGAAATGCAGAATTATAAGTTTCAATTGCTGCTTTTCAAGGCAATAAGAACATACCAGATGCCAGTCGAAGAAGCTGGAAGAAACTTAAGTATCTGGAAAGGACTATTTAAAAACTACCTGTCTAACCTGCCTACTGCTGTCATGGAAAATCCTCTGTTGCTTCAGTGAGCTCCACTTGGATGGCTGTGTGCGCTCATGTTGAAGTATCCATTAAAATCAAGGGAGAGTCTGCAGAGGCTCATGAGTTTGCAAGTGTAGGATTTACTGCTGAATTTTTATTGACTAAAATATTCTTCTAAAGTGTGTGTGGCTAAAAGATAGATCAATCTCTGAAAGCACCAGAAGCAAAAGGTTTCAATTCATACTTTCATCTTATTAAGCAAGGAATGTAATCCAGAAAGAAAGATGTCAGAAAAAATAGTCATGATGGAAAGGTAAAATGTTGTGACATGCTTCTTCCTAGTGTGAATTAGCTCTTTTTGGAACTTCAGGTTTACTCTTAATTTCTGATACAGCCTTTTTGTGCATTAAACAAGAAAAGATGCCAAATCTTTAGTTGATAAGAGGATGAAAATGATTGATGTCCCTCGATATGTACAAGATGATTGAAAGGGTGAATTTTAATGCTGTAAAAGTAACACAGAAGTGTTTACTCTTCTGACAGGCAAGATGATGTTTTCGTTCAGCAGCAAAAAGAGGGTGACCTAATGCTTAACACTAGGGAAAACTATGCATCTAAGTAGAGGTCTGTACAAAATGGCTGTCTGCAGCCTTAACTGTTAATTAGTTCCAATACTGGTTCAGCAATCACAGCCATGTTTCGTGTGACCTCACTGGTGTGGCATCTGGGCAATTATCTTTGGGATAATGAGCCCCTTCATCCATAGCAGAACAACAACATGTCCACTTGGCTTGCAAAAGATCAGAGCCAGTCTGCTGCTCATCAGGGTGCCTGCCATCCCCTTTGAATCACACCTTATTTCTAACCTAACCTTTCACATCCTATGTTAATTGTTTTTTAGATTAAAAATTAATGAATCAATTTTAACAGCATTGGGCAGAGGTGTGTGTGTGGGGGTGGGGTGGTGTTAATAAGAACCAAGTATCATCCATGAGGTAATTTGGATCTTAAATGTTCCTGTCTGAGTTTTGAAAAGAAAGAGAAACAGCATTCCAGATCACTGGTTACAAATGACTGTAATCTTTTTCATCTGTGAGGAACTGTAATTAGCAGAAAGTATGGTCCTTCTTCCTTAACAGTAGAGTTTTAATGAAAATTATATTTACTAACTATTCACATAATGTACAAAAATTATAGAAACAACCACACAAAGATTAAAGCATTGTTTAATCATTTTGTATTCCAAACCATGGTGTAGAGCAAAGCTTTTAAACTGTTTGACCCTTTGCAAGAGGTTTTTATCTTATTTCAGTTTATTCTTAAAGGGTAATGTGAAGACTTGCTTGATTCCACTGAAATAATTGAACACATCATGGCTAAATTTGTGTAAGACTCGTTCATGCTTATTGATGAGCTATGAAGCTTTTCCCTTGTTTTGAAGAGTACTTATGAAGATACGTTGCAGTTTCACAAGGTGTGGCAATAAGAGCAGGAACATGACATGAATTGGTAATGTTTTGGATTGCTTTGTGTCAACAAAGCATAAACAGGAAATACTAATGAAAGCTTGAATTCTGTCTCCATCTCCTAGGTTTTACAGACTTTGTGGTTATACCTTTTCTCCCCCACTTGCACATTACAGTTAAGCTTCTTCTGCAGACTTTGGTTAAGCTGAAGGAGAGCTGTGTTTCATTTTCCTCATGGTCTGAGGCAAAAGTGCTTCTTCCAGCGAAGAGCAGTTACTGAGTTTCCTTGAAATGGCAGTTTGAAAGTTACCCAGTGCCTAATATAAAGCAGAAATATAAAAATTTGTTCTGTTGTTCTCTTTATTTTTATATGAGCTAACACTAATAAATCATCATGTTGTCAGACCTACAGAACATCTTTGCTGGCACTGAAAATATCTTCTTTGTTTTTATTCACATAGCTGTCTCAAATTTGGTGTTTTTTTCATTCATCTGTAACTCTCTACTTATGATTTTCCATGTCTTTGAACTGTTAGCTTCATGACTCCAGTTTTTGTTTCCTTTGGATCAAAATAATCAACTACTAATAACTAATGTACTTGTAACCTACAGACTTCTCATTATCACACTGGGAAGGTGAGAGACTGAGATTAACACGTATGGGATATTTGTGTAAGAAAGTCAGAAGGAGATTTTTATGTTTTCATGTATAAACTATTTAAAATTCTATGTTGTCCTGATCATGCCTCTGCATAGCTTTAAGATTACTTGGAATCTCAGCTAGTCAACCTTCTTAAATGCAATAAATTGAGAAATCTTCTATGGAGTTTAAATTACACAGGTAATTTAAAGGCAAGGTATTCAGCCTCAAAAATTACCTATGTTGAAGTCATTCCACAACACAACTTTCTGACTTGTTTGCATGACGTGTTGTGAGGGATGAGAGCAATGTTTTGGGAAAGGCATATTGTCACACTCGACTCGCCATACCTCATCAGCTCGTCCTGATGCCGTCTAAAAGCTTTCTCTCAGAATATGTTGCCTTTTATTTTGGATACCTGGTGAATGCAGCTTCTGTTGCTGTGCTTAAAGAGCCATTTTCCTGTGTTAATTATCATCTGTGCTGCTCTTCTATTCCTGTGTTGAGTTTGCCCTTTCAAGTGCTGCCACTGCTTTGATGAGAGAAAAAGAAAAAAAGTCTACTGTTACAAACACTCTTCCTTTTTGGTGGATAGACAATTTAGTATACAGGCTCTTTTGCCGTTAAAATCCCCCTTATGAATCTTTATGAGACATCACAAATGTGCAGAGTGCAAATACAGAGCACAGTTCAATCAGCAAAGGTTAATGAAGACAGCCTATTAGTATCCCGCTGGGTTTGTTGCTGAATGCATTGTAGTAATGCTTGAAGGCTTTGCTCTCAAGGGAGCCCCAGTACAGTAAGGCAGGGAATACACCATATGTGGACAGAGAAATGGAGAATACTTTTAAGTTCATAGACAAGGCTGAAAAAAGAGTTCTAGTTAGATGACTGAACCAAAACCAAAATTTAAACAGCATGCAAGGACCGTTCACAAGGGTTCCTGTCTCTTACTTTGCTAAGGTGGATATAGAAATAGGAAAGTTCTTAAGCACATGGTACAGGCAAAAGTACTTCTCTTCTTCTGTGTTTATCAGGGGCAAGTGCTCTTTGCGGCTGGGCCAAAGTCAAGACTTTGGATGTTGGTCAACTAATTTGAAGGTCACTAAGGCCCAGGGTCTAGCTGCTCTGTTACCAGTCTGGGAAGAGACGCTAGAGAACACAGCATGCAAGCTGGAGTTACTCAGAGTATTCCAGTCATTGCTGATGGGGAAAACCTGCTTTTGATTCTAGAGGCTGTTTTGGTACTGAAGGTGTTTCTGAGGAGTGAGCTAAAGAATAAGTTGCTTGCTTGTTAGCAAATGACATCTGCATGACAGGAACAGGTCTGTCATGGCTCTTTTTGGAGCTGATTGGCAACCAGTGCTATTTTAAAAAAGTCTTTTGCTTCTCTGAGTATTGAGATAGGCAGGGCTAAATGTTGGCATTTTATAACATTGCCAGCTCGGGGCTCCAACCTCACAATTCAAACACCAAAATTGTGAAGTGCAACTACTAAGTTTGTTAAATTTGCATTGTTACTGAAACTCAAAGAGTTCTGTTTTCAAAGTCTCTCTGCATTTTGACAAGAAGGGCTTGAAAAATAACCAAATACTTCAAATAATCACACTGCTGAAAACCCCAAGGAAAATCAAGTTCTTCAGTAGCTGATTCACTTCAGCTGGAGAGTAATAAAAGCACCAAATATGGCATGGCTTATTGACTCTGAAGATACCATATATTTCTGCAGGAGAGAAATCTTTTTTATTATGGTGCCAGTGTTCTGGAGTCTGCCAATATCCTTCTCATGTTAGAGTCATCTCCTGCCAAAATGTGTAAAATGGATAGTTTGTGCCACATGGCTTAAATGTGGGACATTACCAAATGCTGTTGCAGAATGACTGATTGGAAAAGTGATAGCAGAGCTAAGAGGAACACTTTGAGAAATATGTTTAATGTAGCAAGAAGTCCTATAATTTGCAATATCTCTTTTTATGATATAGCATGACAACAATGATTTTAAATGCTTGTGGCTATGCATGCTTTAATAAGAGATTAGTGTTCTGCTCTTGTTCTATATTACAGTTATATGAGGATGTGCTTAAAGTATGTTAAAAACAACATAAGTCTTTCTTGTGAATGTCTTTAAGCATAGAGAGTTCTGACATTTGAAAGGTAACAAATACATTTATAAAGAATCTACTCAAGTCAATGGTTTGTGAAGGATGTTAACATAAGTTAATACCATCTGGAAAACAACAGTTAGATGAAGATGGAGAAAATAAAAGTTGGTGTTGCATAACTTTATTAGGTGTTATTTGTCCATGACTAGAAGTTCAAGCTGTATCCTGAGTTTATTGAAAAGTCACCTTTATTTAAATTTCAAGAAAATGAACCATTACTGAATATTGTAAAATTTAGTAAATAGTTTTCTGCTAAAGAAGTCACATGCAACTTCATGAGCTTAGTGGGTTTGAAGGTTGCTCTCTCTTCAGGCAGGTTGCAGGTATGCATGGAACAACAAATGTAATGATGACTTAGTTTTTCAGGTTAGTTCCTTCTGTATCCTCTTTTGATCCTCAGTGTCAAAGAAGGTTGAATGGCTTTTCACCACTCCTTTATCCTCCAGTGGATATCTGTGATTCTTTAGTTTTTATGGCATATCAACATGTAGAAATTTACGAACTCAGCTTTCCCTACCTTGTCTACTGAATACTACTGTCCAGCTGAAGCACTTCAAACCAAAACAGGTTTTTGTTTATGTGGAGTGCTGATCCTTGCTGAATATTTTGATAGTTAGGTCTGATAGCATTTACGGTATAGTCAAGATCCAGCAAAAGACCACCAGGTTTTACATATAATTTGCTTGTTTGCAGAGACCACACAGGCTTGTGGCTGTGTAACACACTGCTGAATATTTCTTGTATGCCCTCATATTTTCTAGTTCAAAATTTCAAATTAATACTTGAAAAAACTACCATAACTTACCCACACGGTTGCTAGAAATTTAACAGGGTGTAATACAAAATAAAGCATGCAAGAACATGAGTTTATGACACCTATAGGAACCATAAATTTGTATTTCCTGACTTTTGAGTGTTAAAGAGGGGGATAAATTCCTAGTTGTACTAGCTTTAATATAGTTTAGTGCATTAAATACCTTTCCTTGCCCTCACTCATTTTTCTTCCAGACCCAGCCGCCAGTTTCACTGTTTTTTTTTTTTTTGGGAAAATAAACAAAAGTCTTAGTATATGCTTAGGATCAGTTGATTCTTGCTCTACCTGAGTTAACAAATCAAGCTCATACTTTAGATAAAATAACCCTCAGTATTTTAGTTTACACAGCAGGAATAAAAGAGAAGGTGAGAGCATTATTCAGCTGTGGGTGCTTGTTAAACAGTGGGGAATGCAGAAACTTCTAAATAAAACAAATCATGCTTGCAGGTATAAAACTTGAAAAAAAGGAGTTTAACTAAAGCACTACTGCTTCTGTTTGGAAGGGATTTTACAGGGCTATAATAGCAACTGAAAGGTTAATGAAGACCTGAAAATGAGGTATTGTTTCAAACTTAATGTGGTTTCCTCTCTGTGAATATATTAGTGGCAATTCTGAAAAGTAATTGTGTCAGCAGTAAGAAAACTGTGTTATTCTCAAAGACTTTAACTGAAATATATTAAAAAGTAAGACATCTGATGAGATGATGGTGGGCCTCGAGTAGAATACTGCTTCTAGGAAAGTCTGGATTTGATAATGATGAACTTTTTCTTGTTTACTTCCTTGAGCTAAAATGAAAAAAATGCTTTAAACCATGGTAGTGGAGAACAATATCTTGGGTATCTATGAAGCCTCTAACTTTCTCTAAACCATTGGCATAAGGATATAAAAGAGTGACTTAAAAAATATCTGACCAATTTCCTTTCTGAAATACTGGCAGAGATGGCTGTAAAATTCCCCACTGATATTATCATCCTGGATATGTATCAAAGGAGTATAAAAGTATTCAGCCTTCTTAATAATTCTAAGGGCATTCGAATTTCTGGTTGATTTTGTTGTTGTTGTACATCATGCTACCAATTTCAGAGAAGAAAGATTATATTTTGTTTTGTCCTGTAAATATTTATATTTGGCCATCTTGATGGTGTAATAGCAGTTAGAGGCAAAAATTTTAGCCTGAAGTCCAAAATTATGTCCCCAGTTCAGAAAATTTTTTAATATGGAGAGAATTGTAGCTAAAGAAAGCTAGTGCATTGCAGAGTACTCTGTGGTAGTATTTTGTATGTTGAATAATAGGTTCAGTAAGCCTGATAACCATTTATTCTGTTAAGTCTATTTAATTTTATTGCATCTTCCTAATTTTGCTGCTTCTAGCACTTGTGCTTAGTGGACTGGTGCAGAATTGACAAAATGCCTATCATTCTGGAAGCTGATAATCACATTTGTTGGAATCCATGATCATACAGTGCAGACACACAATTACACAAGAGATAATACCTTCATTCTATGTACTTTCATTTTATTATGAGGTTACTGGTGCTACTCCAGTGGTTAACATTAAGTTCCATTTTTCACTTTAATTTTATTAGGTTTGTGCAACTAAAACAGCATATTCAATGTGTTTCATAGAATCATAGTATGTTTTGGGTTGGAAGGGATCTTAACGATCATGTCAGGGACACCTTCTACTAGACCAGTTCGTTCAGTACCCCATCCAACCTGGCCTTGAACACTTCCAGGCACGGGGCATCACAGCTTCTCTGGGCAACCTGTTCCAGTATCTCACCACCCTCACCTAAAGAATTTCTTCCTAATATCTAATCTGAACATACACTCTGTCAATGTAAAGCCATTCCCTTTTGTCCTATCATGACATACCCTTGTAAACAGTTCCTCTCAGATTTCTTGTAGGCCCTCTTCACATACTGAAAGGCGTCATGAGGTCACCCCAGAGCCTCCTCTTCTCCAGTGAAATTAAAGTTCAACTTTTAGCTTTACTTAAACTTTAGAAATTCAGGAACCTCTGTAACTAGTCCTGTTTTCTTTGTTGCATTACACTTCAAATTTTTCTGTTGTTTCATACAGTTTTGCTGATGAAAACCTGAATGCACAGGTGTCAGCCTTGTTTCTTAAGAAAGTCTTATGTGCTGTGTAGCTGTTATGATTATTATGATTATTATTAATATTATTATTAACAACTAATATTTTTTGAACTCATTGCCTGGCTTCAGCCATATTGACAGAAGCAAGAGATCTCAAAGGTATGAAGGGTCTAAAGTCTGGTGTAAACTGGTGGCTGGACAGAAGAGGAGGATCAGGGGAGACCTCCTCACTCGCTACAACTACCTGAAAGGAGGTTGTAGCTGGGTGGGGGTTGGTCTCTTCTCCCAGGCAACCAGGAGTAGGGCAAGAGGGCATGGTCTTAAGATCTGCCAGGGTAGGTTTCGGTTGGATATTAGGAAGAAATTTTTTATAGAGAGAGTAATCAGGCATTGGAATGGGCTGCCCAGGGAGGTGGTGGATTCACTGTCCCTGGAGGTTTTTAAGCTGAGACTGGACGTGGCACTGAGTGCCATGGTCTAGTAACAACAGTGGTGTTGGATCAACGGTTGGACTTGATGATCTCCGAGGTCTTTTCCAACCCAGTTGATTCTATGATTCTATGATCCAAATCAGTGTCAATTACATGGTGTCAGTGGTGCCAGACAGCTGAGAGGCAGGAGCCAACCAGCAGGCTGTATGGCCAGATCAGTCAGAGCAGGCCATGCTCTGAACTGGCCCTGGCATCTGGTGCCTGTGTAAGAGGCAGGAGACTGATGGAATGGAGGGGATGAAGAGAAGGAGTAAGAGAAGGGGTTAGAGTGTGGTGCTGCATACGGATCCATGCAGAACTGGGTGCTGGTTAAACAGCCTGTTATGGATATTATGTGGTAGTGTAGGTGAAAGACGAAGGATTGCTATACAAAGATATGTAATTGCTTTCCTTGTATTCGGTCAGTAACTGCAGTTATTTTCAAATAAACCCACAGTAGCAGCAAAGGTAGTTTAATCAGACATCACCTTGAGTGATTCTGTTGATAGAAATGCGTCTTACTGACAGGTTACTTCCTCTGTAAAGACCCCCATATGGCTGCATAGTGAATTCAAATATTAGTGAAAGTATTGCTTTAGGAAAATCAAATTTGTAATCAAATTTATGTCACCAACTGTCTTCACTGAAGGGTTTAAGCAAGTGTGTCACTTGCTGTTCCTTTTACCGAAATGTTGCTGTATCTTCCACTTTGTCTGTCTTTGTAAGTTTTTTCCTTTCCATCTAGGAAAAATGATGATTTTCAAAGGCCAGGTTTTGGTGATATTAATGTTACATCTTATAACTCTTTATGATAAGAAATAACAGAAATAACATTTGTTATTTGTTGTAACATTATTGTGAATTCCAAATATACTTTACATGAAAAAATGTTAGCAACTCTAATTTTAAGCTAATGGAGCTGTAAAACTGTGTAGCTGCTAAGATCATCTGTGATGTTAAAAAAGTTTGTTATACTCTATATTTGATGGTACAATATGCTATTATATTTTCCCTTCATGCATATGCCTGTGCCTGCATAGTTTGCCAAATAATGGATCATAGAATATTGAACAACCTGAGAAACTTTGGGGGTAAAGCTTGGTATAGCAGCTTTGTATTACAATTGCGCATGGAGTTTTCTAAATAATTCTTAAGTGTGCTAAAATACTGCCACATGCTGAATTTCTACAGGGACTAAATAACTAGAAAGCTTACGTACTAGTGGGTAGTTTTGTACTCCAGCAGAAACGTTAGTGATATGGTGTATGGGGATATGTAATGTATAAACTGTTCTGATGGCTAAACAGTGATTTTCCTTCTACTAGGATGGACCTGGCTAAATCCTGGGATAGCTGCAGTTATGAAGGGGTTGATACGCTGTGCTGTATCAGCCTAGCTTGGTTGACTGGGCTTATGTCCTCTTCTACTTTGACAGGAATTGTAATGTGCAATCTTGCAGTATAGTCAAGTCGCCCAGTATCCATGTTGCTCTGTGTCCTACTAATGGGATTTTCACCTTGCTAACCTGGGGAAATAGTTATGGCAATAGTATCTGGCCATGAGTTTCTGCAATTGTAAATACCCTGGGGTAAAAAAGGAAAGGAATCCCATGCTGTTGCTAGTATAGTTTTTGCAGTTGGGACTACTCATGAGTGCATTTTCATATTTTTGTAGGGTGCAGATGGTGCTATACAGCCATATGGTCCATCCCTGACAATGGATTTTTAATGCTGTTTTCTTACCAACAGAAACAGGAAATGGAAATGTCTTCAGAGTCAATGTTTGAAGAAATGGTGTTTCCTGTGTGCTATGGTTCCTGTGGAAGCAGAAGAGAATGTATGCCAGGATGTGTGCATCCTCAGTAAGTAAGCATATTCATGTTGGTTGTTTCATTGCTGAAGAAGTTGAGTCAACCAAGGTAGCTGATTTGCTTACTTGTGTCTTATTCTGAGTCTGCGAGAAGAGATAAGAATTTTGCATATATACAAGAGTTGTAGTGGATAAGAATTTTGTAAAAAAAAAAAGATACAGTTTCCACTGCAAGGAGAACTTCAAGGGACATTTATGTAGACCTTTACTGAGCTTTTTATGCTGGAATAGTAGTTTGGCTCAGCTGCCTAAGGAGTTTTTGATTTAAATTTAGCGTTAAAATCAAATCAATCAGGGTTCTGACTGTTGTGACATTCATGAAACACCATTTTGAACTGAGAAATTCTTATTTTATGCCTTGCTATGTGACTTCAAATTTATGTCCTTCTTGGGATTTGTGAACTTAAATGATGTTAAAATTATAATTTTTTTTGGCAGTCAAAGGTGGTTGCAATATTTTTTCTACATATTTCCTTACCCTGGGTCCAAATTCTGTTATTCTGTAAGCAAATATGCTTTTCTGTAGATAGTATGGTTAAGGAGGGGGTCACTAGGAAGTAGATAGTACTTCCCTGAGGCACCTAAAACCTGCAAATAATTTGATCATACTGAAGAAAGCTGAGCTTGAATATAGTCTTAGAGAAATGTAATCTAGTTATTCAGAAATGTTTACTTCTTGTAAGAATTTTAGGTTAAAGGACTTTTAAAACCATTTATAAAAGCCTATAGCAGGTTTAATTTTTTTTGGTAGTCACAGGAATTTAAAGAAAAAAATGAAAATACATTTAAAAGCTGCTTTCAATTGCACCTTGATGTCATTTTCATATAGACTTTAAATTATTTTGTTTAATTTTCTTCTGCTTTAAGTCAGGCTCATTTAGAGAGCATTATTGCAATACACATATTGCAATGGTAATGTCATCTCATAAAGACTGATCTTTCAACTCAGCCAAAATCTTCCCCTTTCCACCTCCAACAATTACTAGAGACATTTATGTAAAAACTGTGGTTGCCTAATGTGCGTATTTTGAGCTAGGTGACTGTAGTGGGTTGACCCTGGCTGGATGCCAGGCACACGTGAAAGTCCCTCTATCACTCCCATCCACAAGTGGAGAGGGGAGATAAAATACAAGGAAAGGTTCATGAGCTGAGATAAGGATTGGAAGAGATCACTCACCAAATACTGTCACGGGTAAAAGAGACTCAGCTTGGGGTTATGAATTTAATTTATTACTAAAAAAATCAGAGCAAGATAATGATAAGTAAAATAAATTTTAAAAACACCTTTCCCCCACTCTTCCCACACTTCCAAGCTCTATCTGCCATCCCCCCGCCCCCCCCACCCCAAGAGGCACAGGGTGATGGGGAATAGAGATTATGGTCACATGTTGTTCCTGCTCCTGCTCAGGGAGAAGAGTGTTTCCCCTGCTCCAGTGTGATGTCCCTCCCATGGGATGCAGTTCTCCACGAAATTCTCTAATGTGAGTCCATTCAATGGGCAACAGCTCTCCACAAACTGCTGCAACGTGGGTCACCTTTCCACGAGGTGCAGTCCATCAGGCACAGCCTGCTCCAACACGGGTCTCCCACAGGGTCGTAAGTCCTACCAGGAAACCTGTTCCAGCATGGGATCCTCTCTCCACGGGTCCACAGGTCCCTGCCAGGAGCCTGGTGCAGCACAAGTTTCCCCCAAGTTCACAGACCTCTTTTGGACGTTCTCCTGCTCTTGTGTGGGTCTCCTCCATGGGCTGCAGGGGCAGGGCTGTCTCACCATGGGCTGCAGGGGAACCTCCGCTCCAGTGCCTGGAGCACCTCCTCCCCCTCCCTCTCCACTGACATTGGTGTCTGCAGAGTTGTTCCTCTCACATATTCTCACTCTGCTCTTCTCTGGCCACAATTACATCTGCACAATAACTTTTTTTTTTTCCTTCTTAAATATGTTATCACAGAGACATTACCACCATTCCTGATTGGCTCGGCCTTGGCCAGCACCAGGAGCTCGGCCTTGGAGCAGCCTGGCACTGGCTCTGTAGGACATGGAGGAAGCTTTTGGGAGCTACTCACAGAAACCTAGGAGCCCCCTGCTACCAAAACCTGGTCATGCAAACCCATCACAGTGAGTGCCTACAGCAGCAAAACGATTTGAGAGAAAAATCTGCATTTAAATAAACTCATTATTGAAATAGGTGAGAAGTAATAAACCAGAATTTCCACAATGAAAGTATGGATAGAAATTTAATACAGATATGAGAAACAGATAATGTCATAATATTATTGTCCATTTATCTATAACAAGGTTTTGCCTGTATTTCTGATATTACTTATCACTTTAGACTCAGTGTTTTGAGAACAGCTGCAGCACAAGTATTCAATTAAAATTAATTTTGTGATATGGAATAGTTATTTAAAAAACAGCTACCTGGATTCTCACATAGTGTGGTTTTTAATTTATAAAGTAATCTCTGAATTCTCCATTTTTACAAAAGGTTTGAATTTTAATTAAGGTGAATGTCAGCAGTGAGATGAGTGTTCTAAGAATCATAGAATCATTTAGGTTAGAAAAGGTCTTTAAGATCATTGAGTCCAACTGTTAACCTGGCACTGGATTTCACACAACCATGGGGTCTAGATTAATTGACAATGAACTGAAAATCACAGTAAGTACTCTTTGAAAATTGTAGGACTGGTCTGTAACTCAAATCTAATTGCTTGCAGGCATTGTTTAATTACTGAAATCAGCATTTGTGAAGGAATAGAAAAGACTTGCAAATGTGGGGAGGATTTGGCCAGTAGTTATTCCAAGGGAATAAAAGACAATAGATTTGGAGAAACTTGAATCTTCCATTTTAGCATTTTTTAAAGTCAGGGTTCTTTCATCGATATGTTCAGAAAACATGGAAAGTTATGGTAAATATGGAGTTGTGGAATAATCTTTTCTCTCAACCCTTCCCCTTTAATAAATTATCAGAATGCAGCAATCTTCTGAAGATGGAGAAAATTACAAGAATTGTTTTTCAATTTACATAGCTAAGAAAAATGAATACAATAAATCCATTACCCATCTGGTTCTAATGCAATCACTGTTATACAATGTTCTGCTTAAACCTGTTGTTAATATTCATCGTATATTTGCACTCTCATGACCAATTTCAGTCATCGCATTAGTAGGCAGCAATATTCTGTGGAAAGAGAGAGTGAGAGGGAGATGAAAGATGAGTATAACTTGGGGTGATTAAAATGATGGAGGTCTCAGAGCATACTCTCTCATTTTCCTGCAGTTCTTGGTTTGCTGGAACACAGCTGTCTCTCCTTGTTGCTGGTAGTGAACATGTTTTTAAAATGTAAAAGAAAGTGCTTGAAAAAATCAAAGCACTGGGGACAGATTAAGAATGTAACCCGGTGAAATATGTCTCATAGGTTTCTTTGTGTGCTCTGATTTTCTTCTCCTGAATATCTCCCTTTTGTGAAACTCCTCAAAAGTTAGGATGAAAGGGAAATAAGAGGTCGTAATTTAGCAGATTTCTCTTACCAAGAAATTTATTACTACATATGGTGTGTCAATCAGATATAGAAAACAGTTGGTGTATTTGTAAGTAAATCATCTACTACCAAGGTATAAATAAAAACATAAATTAAATGTATCTGTTTAGTGGTTACTTTTCCTGTTAGAATATGACCAGAATCCCCTACTGAGATTGAGATTTGTTTACAGCTGTTGGCATTCTATTTTTTCCCCCACAAACTGCTTATTCATGAAGTGAAATTAGTTTATAAAAATTTGAGTTTCAACATTTGAATGCAATCTGATACAAAGATAAACTGGTATTACCAGAAAAATTATGAATAAATACTTTGCTAAATTGATCTAATAGTTTTAACTTTTTTTTTTAACCTTATGAATGAAGGATTTTAAAATAGCCCTAGGTTTATACAGGGTTTTTTCTGTAATAGTTCAAATGGTGGAGAGCTGGTTTCCATGGACTCTTACTTAGAAAGTCACCCTAAGGTCTAATACAGGTGAGTATCAAATCCTTAGTTACTGCATGTGATGATTTTCAAACTAAGTCAGTCAATACTTCCAAATAATTGGATATACTTGTGTCTCTTACCAAGAGATATATCAAGGATGGTCTGAAATAAGCACTCTGAATCTGCCATGTTTGTCCCGACCATATCAAATGTGGTGTTGCCGTTTACTGAAATTAAATTTCAGGTTAGCAGCCTGAAAACATTTTAAAGTTGCTCTTCACTTCAGCATGCTGTTTTACTTTGTCTCTTATCTGTCTTGATGTGTGGGATCCACAGTACTAAAGACTGAGGAAAAAATGTACATCGAGCTTGCAGTTTGCAGTTTATCAGAAATAATAGGGCAATAGCAGGGAGCAGAACTGGAAGGGAAAGTATTTAGACATAGGAAATAGTCTGAAGAAGGCCAAGGTGAAGAAAAAGAAATAACAGTTCACCTGTGTTGGTTGTGTCATATTTAAGAACAGTGGAAACTATTTTTTCAAAAGGAAAAAACCCCAATCAATCTAGCCCTAGCAAACAAAATAAGACTTCCCAGGAGTTTGTAGTAGTATTTAGGCAAAACCAGAGTTCAGAGGTATTTAAATCTCATGGTATTTAAATCAGGCATCAGATTATTATTTCAATTATCCACTGAAAAAATCCCAGAACAAAAGTAAAAATCTTATTTTTTTTTACCAATAAAGCATTCTAAATTCTGCTGAAATGAACATTTGCTATTTGGTTATGAGATAAACACTGATCAACAACAAAACTTTTAGTTCAACATCTCAAATTTTTGAGATGTTTTATAAATAGATTTAGTTATGAAATTGGAAATTAAATTAATTTTTCTATGTCCTATTGGTACAGTACCTCTTGACTGAAGTGGAGGAGGCTAGAACTCCTCTCTGAACCTGGGAAGTTTTCCTGTATACCTGTGGTACCGGACATCTACCCTACATGGAAATTAATCTGAACATTTGAAAATGACCCATATAATTTTAGGTATATGAATTAAATTTTATTTTTGAAATTTTTAAAATTTAGACAAGCTCATAATCAGTTTTTTCAACAAGATTCTTTTCCTGCTTAAATAATCTTTTATGATTGCTTGGTAAAAATATATAACACAGGCAAAATTAAAAGAAAAAAAAAGAATTAGAAAGAAGCTGAGTACTTCCTGTACCCTATGTACACCTCTCTACTTTACAGTTTCTTGATGTTAATATTAAACACATGAAGGAAATAGAAGAAAAGGCCCTTTTCTAGTCTTAACCTGTAGTGACATGAAATGCCACTACAGGTTCAAGGAAAGTAGATTTTAAAGAAAGATCAGTCCTCTTTTTGTGAGATGATTGTTCTATGCTGCCTAATCAAATAAAATTTGGAGTTCTCTATGTCCAACAGTTAGATGTAGATACAAGCTCTTGTCTATCTAAATTAGAGAAATTGCTTGTTTCATCATATGTACAATTGTAATGATGAAAAAAAAATAGAAACATTTCAAAGTGCATTTGAAAAATTATTTAGCAGAAATAGATGGAGGTGGAAGTAAGGTACCTCTCACGGTGTCTCTCCCAGGTACATGCGCTAGAAGAGGATTTACTGAATATTTACAATAACTGCATGAAAGAAAAAAACACCAGAGTAAAAGACTGAATTTAATGAGCAGTTCTGAAAAACTTCACCTTTTGATGAAATGTTATGTGAAAATTGCAGACTCTTCCTACAGAGAGAGAAGAAGTAACAAACCAATTATTTGATATGTACTAGAGTACTGAGGAGTGGAGGATCCTGGGGCTTGGGTAATCTGTTGGATTTGCTAATACAGGAGAGAAGAATGGGCAGAATTCCAAAGAATATTGAGACACACTCTTACCTCTCTATGAAGGCTGGTAATGAAGAAGAAAGGAGAACTGGGACAGCAAAGGAGGAAAGATATTGACCAAATTACATGGAGTGGCTTTTTAGCTGAAACCAAAGTAATCTCTTCATCTTTGCAAGAGGCAACTAATATTTTTAAGATCTGTGGATCATTAAAGCCATAGTCTAGTTTGATTTAACACTGGATTTTGCATTAACGCCAGTGGGATGCAGAGAGATGAAGGTAAGGAAGGCAAGTTTTATATGATGGCTCAATAGTGTTGTTATTTGATTGTCATATTTGATTGTCATGAGAACAGAAAATATACTGTTAAGGCAATTTCTGTGAGGTTTTAAAATTTATTTTCTGTATTTCTCAGCTTTATGTTTTTGTTGTTGCTGTTTATTTGTTTGTTTGCATTAATATATTTCAAAGCAGTTAATTCTTTTAACGGATGAAGATAGATAATGCCATCATTAGGCTTGGTCTTACATAATAGAATCAGCACGCTTGTAGCAAGCATGGGTAGAGCCCTTCTCAAATCTTCGTTCGTGAAGCCTGGCCATGATGATGACATAATAGAAGGAGAGAAAGGGAGGCACAGCATTTACCTGGATGTTTTTAGACTCCAGGACATTATTTGCCAATATATATAATACCAAGTAGAGACCTAGCTCTGTCTGTTACCTGGCCTACTGGCTTATTTCTAGTACAGCAATTGTGGAGAAATGAGTTTCACATTCTTTAAAAAGCAGCCCA
This sequence comes from Myiozetetes cayanensis, assembly GCF_022539395.1. Classification (NCBI taxonomy): domain Eukaryota; kingdom Metazoa; phylum Chordata; class Aves; order Passeriformes; family Tyrannidae; genus Myiozetetes; species Myiozetetes cayanensis. The sequence continues at coordinate 38,417,044 of NW_026087964.1, read as the reverse complement.
AAAACCAGCTCTCCCCCAAAAAAATCCAGCACAGCATCAGATTAATCCACACAGGTCTGAAAATGTAGTTGGATTAGGTGAATGTTCAATAATGTTTTTTTAATGTTTACATTCTTTCAGGAATATTTACAAAAGTGGAATTAACAATTATCATCTACGTAAATGTTCTGTGGGTCAAGGATCAGTGGAGAGCTATAGAAAATGAACCTCAGGAAGTGAAGTTATACTATAATGGAAATGGAGCATCCATCAAAAAATTTTTCTCTACCTGTGAACAAGGTATGTTGTCGTTTAAACTTGACTTCAGGCAACTGTCAATTTTGGATCAAGGTTGGCACTATAAAGAGTACAAAGCCAGAGGCATAGCAGATGAAAGTAATGGGCTACACAAGAACTAATATATCAGGGACAGGAATACATATATTGCCCTAAAGACAATATTATTCAGTGTTAGAAAGAAGTCCATACCTCTTGAATGTACCCCAAGTGTTGAAAAGTTTGTAATATGGAGACAAAATCAGTGGTTTAAGCTCAGGGTCACTCATTATTCTATGGAAATGAAAGAACAGAATGTCAGAACTGTGGTATGTATTCAACTCAGGCTTTAAACTTTTATGTGAATTATAGCAGGATTTGTTTTTTGGTGTGGCTGCATACTTAGTAATCAAAGAAGCAAAGTACATCTCTCCAGGAATAATTTGGAGCAAATGTGATGTGATTTACACATACATTAATTATTAGTTACTCTACTACCAGCGGAATAACACGTGTAGAACATTAGGACTTGGAAATGACAGTTTGGGTAACTACTTGCTCTTTGGGACATATTAGAAGTTGGCTCTCTATTCGTGTTATTCTGAATATTGATGAGCAACTAAATGGGTACATTTTTATTTACTGGGAGCCAAAGGAATGCTGAGCTGCAAATACACTTAGGCTCCAGAGACTTTAAATTGGACTATAAAAAGAGAACTTTTTAGATTTGCAGTCAGAAAGGAGGCACAGGCTCCTCAAAATACTAAACTGTTTAAGAAATGTGTGTCACCTCAGTGTTTTCATAATTTGAAGTAACAGAAACATTGTAAACTGGTCAGCAATCACAGGTGAAAACTAGGCCTTGTGGGAGTCAATAAGAATTCTGCCATCAGCATCAAAGGAGTCATGATTTGCATATTAATTTCTGGATTTGTGTGCATTACACTCATGAATAGCTAGAATGAAACGCTCTGCCTACACCCGTAAATCTACATTTCATGTTTCTACATACTAAATAGGTATAAAATAGCGTATCCTATCTGCTAGAGCCTTTAGCCTTGGGTATGAAAAAAGTGGATTCTAAATATGTCTATTGACAAATATGCAGATTTCCTGAGAAAATCCTCAGGTGCAAAAAATTTACTACTGGCTGTATTTGATGTGCCTGCATATCAATTGCAATGACACAGTAAAGTTTGTTAGAGATTTACAGAGATGTAGTGTGTATCAAGTTTAAAGGGTGCTTGAGGAATATAAACTACCAAGAAAAACTGTAGGAAAGAAAAAGTAAACTGTGTCTCTACGCATCAGAATAATGGCGTTAAGAGCACTAAACCTGAGGGAGATATAAACTAGCTGCATTAATGTACACCTTTTACAATATGTATGACACAGCACTACTTTTAGGAACAGTGAATAGCCCACTGAAAATTTCTCAAGTTTTCTTGTAAGGGCATGAATTTGAATGGTCACTAAAATTTTTTTTCCTGTGTGTTACCTTTTTGTTCACTTTTCATGTATGTTTACATGATTAAATTTTATTTTCATGACAGTTTGCAAAAAGTGAGTTTCAAAGTCATGTGCTTGATGGTGAAAGCAAAATGGATTTTAAATTGACATGCATAAAGTGATCTCACCAGCAGTATTTGCACATTCATCTACTTGGGAAACAGGTCTAATGGTGACGTTCACTTGCTCCTACTCATAATGAATAAAGTGCAAAATAATTTTTAGTCTCTTTAAAATTATCTTGAGAAGTAAGGCATTTCTCAGAAGAATTAACAGTTATGTTCCTGTTTTAGGTTTATTGCAAAGATCTTGTCATTTGGTACAAAATCATTAGAAGGCTCCCATAACCAGGTAAGCTGGAGTACATTTTGCTGTAACTTTAACGTAGATTTTATTTTCATTGACCTTTAAAAATACTTGTATTATGTCACTTCTTGTCAGCTGCCTTCTCCCAGCTTCCCCCTGTTCCAAATTTACTTGGTACTATATTAAAAGCACATAATTTATGGGGATACAAATTAAAAATCACTCAAAATTTCATAGAATAGCCTACATTTTATGCAAGTTATTTTAAAAAAATTTACTGCAGTTCTATAAAGGTTTTGGAACCTATGCATAGTGATGTTGATTTGCAGTATTCATAAACCTGTTTTATGAATTTGATGAACAGAATTTAATTCTAACATCAATTTAAAAGTTCTAATAACTGGATCATTTTATTTCTCAATGTAAGTTGAAGCAATGCTGCTATTTACATATTGAGCTTTTACAAAAAGGAAACTGGCCAAAGTATTTCTGAACTGAAGGTGTTTCTTCCATTAATTGCATTATAATTCCCTCTGTGACAATGAAATCCAAAGTTAAACATACAAGTAATCTGATCTAAATATTAAGATGTGATCTCTTCTACATGCCAGACATCTTAAGCAACCTGCAGTCACACGAGTTAGTTTTCTTGTATGTATTTGCCCTCAAAATTAAATGTCAAAGTTGTTTTTCCAGTTTTCTCCGTTATTGTGTGAAAACCAAAAAAATATAGCAGTTCCACTGGACCAATACACAAAGAGATTTAATTTTCAATCTTTAATTCCACATTTATATTACCTTTCTAATTTGCACTATTACTTCTTCCATTTTATCTGTATAGAAATTCGTGTTGCAGAGAAAAGTCTTGACTACTGTAGTGGATTGTTTTCATTTGCAAGACTTTTATTTCCCTAACGAAAAAGTTGTTGTTGAAAATTATGGAGTTAAACTAGAACATGCAATTTCAAACTTTGTCCTTTATAGTGTACTAATATAACTTATGTTCCTCCGTAGTTTTGTTTTAACATATGGATGCATGATATTGTGCCTAAATGAAAATACAGTCAAGAATCAAAACATTTCATGTTTCTTTGGCTTGCAAATTAGCTTTGTTTTTTGTTTGTTGGATTTGTTTTGTTTTTGGTTTATTTTTTTTTTAGTCTCTGTCGAACAAGGTGTCAAAATTGTGGAAGAATTGTAGCCTAAAAGACCCTGGTAGCTTGTAACTATACTCAGCATGGGCATGGTTTACAGCACAACTATTCACTGCCTGTGTCACTTTAGAAGATGGTGATTCCCAGGAGAAATTCCTTTGTCCTTTGACAGGATGAGCATGCTAATAAAAGGTTTACACACACCTAAAATGTAATTGAACTTTACACAAACTCTGGCAGACAATACATCCCACTTGCTATTCATTCTGCTCCCCTGCTGTATTTTGTCTTCTGATGATACAAGAACTTCTGAGTTCATATTTCAAATAATGCTATGGAAATGATAGAGGTCTCAGACTCCTTCAGGGTGTTTTCCTTTAATTAAAGATGTTCTAGAACAAATAGCTCTAATATTTCATCCAATTTTTTGTTTACCAACAAGAGCCCTGTCTTATATTGTAGGCAGAATGATTTATAGTAGATAGAAAACAGGTTACAGGGTCAGGAGAAACTGTATGAAGCTCTTCTTGGCCAAGGACATGCTAAATACCTATGGAGTTTTTCTCATCACTCTGTAACTAGAAGTGGTAAAATAGTGTTTTTTTCAATGATTATACTTTCTTTGTGTTTATCTTCAGAAAGTTTTAACTCTTGTGATAGTTATCCTTCGTCTACTAGTGGAAGAGGTAGAAGTTGAGGGGAGTAAGAATCTTACTTACATGGAATTTGGGTTCCTACACTGATTTGCAATCAGCTTGCAAGATCATGTAATGCCAAAATTACGCATTCACATCCATATCCTGGGTCCTCAAGTTTCTTTGGGTTTGATAAAACTCTTTTTTTATAGTACAGTATAGCAAAACATCACTATTAAGCACTTCCATTAAGTCTGACAAATAGAACTAATTTAATTTTAATTAAGTCTAAAGTGACTTAACTAGAAACATTACTGGCAGATGAAAAACATGTAAGCAAACTGCTATCTTTTCTTCCTTCAGTCAGACAGTTTTTGTTCTTCTTCAGTAGTTTTTTCTGTGATGTATTGAAAAGAAACATTTCTGATACCCAAATAAGAGTATTTCACTAAACTCCCATTTCTTGTATAGAAGGAAGTAGCAACCACAAAAAAACTAAGTCACAGCACATTGTTTAAAGGGACATGCAAACTTTTTCCTTTTTGGGTGTTGTATATTTTTTGCCCAAGTATATGTTTCTTCTACCTTTGTATGTGTAATTTAACTTATTATAAACTCCAATTTGTGCTTTAGTAGCTCTTCTCAAAAAGTCAATTCAACATATTTATGTGTACAGGTAAAATTTTACTGTATCCTGTATGAGAGATCAATATTTACCAACATTATTTACACAGGACTTTTTTTTTCTTTACTGGTGAGTTACATATAGGGTCAGACATGAAAAAATTCAAGAAGTAGTTAAAAAAAAAAAGCTAAAATAAGAAGGACTTCTTATTACCAGACTTCTCATGTACTGCCTATCTCCAAATATATAATATTTGTTTTTGCTACACCCACAGCATGGCTTTTTGCAAAGCTCTACCCTTTTTTAAAGCTTATGCTTTCTTCAGAAAATCAATTTTTTCCAGAAAAAATTATTGACTTTGAACTGAAATAAAGATATGAAATCAGATATATAGGACTTACCATATACCACTGCATGAATTCCCTTTTGATTTTTAACTTCTTAAACATGCTGGTTTTTAAGACAAGTGTTATATATATCTGTTCAAAAAAAGTAGTTATCAGTGCTTCTCTATGATTTTTCTGGATATGAAACCTATTAAAAACATCTTACCTAAAAGTAAGAATGTCTGATTTAAAAATGTCGATCTTCTGGGAAAGAGGTGAGATTAATATTTAGGCACTGAAATCATGAAGTTCTCAAAATTTCCTTTTCCCACATATGCTTTTGTAATCTTGGTTACAAATGAAGGCTCAGAATAATGTCTTATCTAATGAAACAAGGTCTTCATCATCAAACCATGTACATAACTTTTGATAAGGCACACAATTCTGTGCAGACATAAGAAAATAAATGCAGAATAAAAATAATTTACAAATCTTAGGTAGCTTCAGTTAAAAACCAAAACCAAACCAGACCCAAAATCACCTGGCTTTCACTGTATATTCTACTTTGCTGGTTCTATAGTGGGAACCAGACTTCATCCCAAGTTAGTGTAGTTCTGTGAATATTTAATTGTCTGATACAATCTTCCTCATTAGACAAGAGGATGAACTGAGAGACAACCTTTGAGGCAAATAAAGGAGAAAACCCCTAGTGACTCTCAACACCAGCAACATACATTTCTTTCAAAATCAAGGTTCTCAAAACCAGCTCAGGTAAATTGCACTCTTTACTTCAGCCTAAAGGAGACCAAATAAACTGCAAAACTGATGCAAATGGAAAAATTTTCTTTCAACTTTTAGTAATTATTTAGTAAGTTGATATCTAACCATGTGCTTGCAGTAAGTCATATCATGAGCATCACAAGTATCTGCTTTGCTATTATATATTCAGCCATATCTTCCTTCAAATAACACAATATGTTCAATCTGGAAAAGAGTAGACAAAGCATAGGATTTAATTTCTGCCTTCAGGTGCCTCGTGGGGATTACAGCGAAGAGAAAACCAGAGTCTTCTCTGACTTTGGAGTTGACTCTACTTTGTATGTGTGTGTTTGTGTGTTGGCTTATATGACCTCCAGTGATCCTTTCCAGCTTAAATTATTCTATAATTATATGATACAGCTGAACTGGGAAATTTGTAGCAAAGTTGTAATGCCAAATGATTTTAAATTTAGATTGCAATAATGAATATCCACACAGAATCACCTGAATGCCAGATGTCCTACAGGGTTCCAGGGGGATAGTTTGCAAAGCAACAGTCATCACATTTTGAATAAGCATTGCACAAAGAATGGATATTTACTTTGGAATCTTTCCAGTGGGAGCAAAAGAAGTAAAATCTGACTCTGGAAGTTGAGAGACTAATATAAAGCTGTGTAACCTTGTGTATGTAACCTGAGTCAGCTTGGCCAAACAATAATAGCATTTTCAAGCTGATACATATTTACCAGGTCTGCAAGTAAATAAATGCATTCCAAAATTATGTGAAGTTTGTTTAAATGCCCTTCTGATAAGCAATCCAATTTTACAAACACCAGTTATGTGTGCTATGGACAATCTTTGCAAGAAGAATAATCTTGGATGCAAAAGTGAGTCTGAAAGCTCCTTTAATACCTTTGATTGGTCTTGGAGCTTAAACTGAGGATACAGCTCTGCTAGCTCAATGGAACCTGTAGGGGATTAAAAAAATTCTTTAAATAATTGCATGGCATATACATGATACAGAAGAATAGCAATACTTTTTCTTGTCCATTTTACATCTTTCTCTCCTACTGTTTCCTTTTTTTCAACCATAGAATACTTTCTTACCCACTTCATCAGCCTTTTTATTTTAGCCAGATATAAATTTCATCTATCATTGTGGAATTGCAATCCCTTCTTTTGGTTACAGCAACCATGGCTTTCACCAGAAATGGGAATTATTTGTCCCTTTTGGTGTCCCTTTTGATCTCAGTCAATGTTATGGCTCTCTTACAGAGTTTTATATAGCTGAAATATTATAGTAAGCTTTTTCTTTTCTTTTGATTGTTCATCACGTTTGCTTCAGCTTAGTGCAAGGTTGTGTTTTTACAAGTATTTGAGATTTTTATATTATTTTTCATGAGAACAACAAGCAACACCTAAGGAAATTCAAGTATTATATCCTCCATTAGCTTTCCAAACATAGTAACTCATTGTATGTTTGGTTACATATCAAATCCAGAAGGCAAAAAAAGATTTTGTGCATGCATGTTAAGCACTTAACAGGAAAGTTAAGTGAAGCCAAATTGAGCCAATGCTTATTTACAGCATAATTGTCAAAGCAGAGAGAATGTCATAAAAACCAATTTTAGAATAAGAAAGATTATAGTGTTAAACTTACCCATAGGACAGGATGTCGAGTGAATTATTCCTCCAAACACTAGAAGGAACCTCAATTTTCAGTAAATTCAAATGTCTTGGAGTAGGTCTTACTTATAGCTTGTAGCCTTAATCTTTTGTACAGATAAGAATTAAACTTTCCTTTTTTTTTCTTTAAAAAAAAGAACAGATTAAATACTAGTGACAAAAATACCATTGACCTCTGGGATGAGTGAGTTTGTTATTGATTTATATAAATGTACTGTTAGAATGAGGTAAGCTAGAAGATGAAAAAGGGAAGTGACATCTATCCATGTTCATTTATTTACTTTCTTACAACTTAGATATGAAATGCAGTCTGAGAATAAATTGATATTTTCTTTTTACTTAAGAAAATTGAATCAAAAGAATTGATACTCCAGCTGAATTCTGCATAGTATGTTGGTTTTTTCCAGTTCCAGAAGAAATTAACAATCTGACTTTGCTTTGGAAAAACTGCTTTCTAAACCGCAAAGCTGTATTAGTCTCCTTCTCAACACTAAAATAAGTAGCCATTCTTTAAAACAGGCCATTAGAGAGCTGAAGTGTAAATATTTATTACAGTTCTCTGGAGAAAAATGCATCTAGTTTGTGAAAATTATTTGTCTGTAATTATAAAACACATTCTAGAAGAAAAAAAAAGGGAAAGATGACAGGCATTAATCTGACAGTGTAATAGGGATTTATGTTTATCAATGTCAATATGGTAGAAAGAAGTTAGAGGAGTTAACAAACTACAACTTGTCCGGAGGGAAATGAGGCTTTGACATGAAACAACTTTTGCTAATGTTAATATCCTAAAGAATGTTGTCTGCAAGAACCATGCATGATGAAGAAGGATATCAACAAGCATACAAATATGACCAAGCCACCTGTCATCCCACTGTGCTACATAGAAATGGTGCTGGTGACAACACCTTTTAATTGGCTTAGATGGTTAGGGAGGAAAAAGGCAGTTCTATCAATGTTTAGGATTTTGATTTTTTTTATGACAGTGGATCTTGCTTGGAATTTCAGATATTAAAAATATATTTTCTGGAAAAAGCAGTGAACAGGGAACTTATGACTCCTACTAAAACCATTATGGAATGCATGGTTAGTGAAAACACAGAAGGACTGTTGACCACTTAAGTTTGGCACAGGAATGTTTATACCCTTTGATCAGTGCAGTTACACGTGTAACAGCCAAATTCATTTGCCTGAAGCCACAGCAGCGGTAAACAACACCCGGCAACCCTTAACGGAGATTTCCATATGGGTGGTCTCTGATAACCCCTGCCAAGGCCTCTAGGAGACTGGTGATCACGTCAGGCTGTGGTTGTGGTTTCATGTACGACTGACACCATCATAGTTGCAAAAGGGAGCTACCCTGGGCTTGGCTGCTGTGGGATCCTGTCTCCTGCAGTCTCCTCCTTCAGCCAGCTGAAGGACTTTGCCTCCTCACACCTTTTCTTCTTCCCTTCTGCACAGGAAATAGTGAAGTGATGACTGGAGTCTCAAGGTGCCTTGAGGAATTGGACATTTACCTCCTTGTCCGAAACTAATCATTGCTGACAGGTAGTTGTTGCAAAGAAAAGACCTAACTTTTTGCTCTTCTACTAAAATCCCAAGTCACTTTTTCAGTATCAGCAGACTCAGAAGGAACAGGTTCAAGGTTTGTCTATCTTAAATTTGTCTCAGGGTTCACCTGTTCTTCCTCCTCTCTTTCCATACATGAGCTATCATGTCTGTCTGGATAGTATGTAAACATTATTCAGCAGATGATAATTTATTCAGTAATGTTTTGAATTTGCTTGTTTTTCCAGCTGATCTGACAGTGTTTGAATACAGTATTCTGTAAAACTAGCAGGAAGGCTGGCTTTTACCTTCTACTGAGCGTTTATAACCTCCCTCTCTGTAAATAGACTTCAAAAAAATGAAAAAATGCTAGTAGTGGGTAAGAATGGCAGAATGGAGACTAAGAGGCTGGATTCCTTTCTCAGTGCTGCTCCAGAAGTGCTGAATTACTGACCTTGTGATGTGACTGGTCAGAATGGAGAAAGTCATATTAGTGCAGAAGAAATAGATAATAATTATATTTTTATTGGAAATGTGTGTCTCTCACTGGCTCATTTTTGTATTGTGATCTACTGAAGGGGTTAATTGTTTTTTTTGGAACAAATTCTGAGTATCTGTGTCAGCTGTGACAGGAGAAGGAATTACTTTGATGAATGTGCCTGTCTGTCAGAGGTTATTCAGGGCTTCCAGTTGAACAGTTCATATGAGTACCTGCATACGTGTTTCAACTAAAATGAACTGTGATCAAAAAGTTGATCTTTGATAACTTGGCTCAGCTTGTGTCTGTGGCCTTAGAGGTGAGGATGGTAACAGGGGTAAGTTTGCTTCAAAGTGCCGAGGGCTGTCAGAGTCATCTGACTGCAGATGTACTAGAAGTGCAGCAGCAGGCTGTGCCTTTTAACAGTGGCAGCTAAAGTCTGATCCAGAAGGGAGATTGATAAATAGTAAAAAAGCACAGAGAGAACCTGGTGCAAAGAAACCCACCATAGTTTGGGGAAAAACCTAATCTCCTAAACACAATAGAAGGAAGAAATGCATGGTATCTTGGGCTAGAGAGGCAGGTAGAGTTGCCAGTGCACATCAACGGTACAGCATCCTTTGCCCTTTTAATTCCAGAAACTTAAACAGAGTGTGCTACATGGTAAACAAAGATCACTCATAGCTCCCAGGAAAGATAAATCTCCAGGGTTCCTTTGGAGTTGGATGGAGGGTGTTTCCTCTGATAAGAAAGAGAAATACTGAAGCTGGTAAGACAGATTTTGGCATTTGGAGTTCTGTGACCTAACTTTGTAACATATGTTATATCTCCAGCAGATTAAACTCACATCCAAATTGTATTTAAACTGTTGAAATCTTAAACCTGGAGTCATGCTCACTATATTTTGAACATGCTGGTGCTCCAGGTCAAGGACACATTGATATTAGAACAGAAGCTTTTGCTGATGTACTTAAATATCAACTTGTTCAAGCTTATTCCATGTGTGCTCAAGGGTTGCATCAGGCTGGGTTTTTTCTGTGATTTTTATTTTCCGTGCTTTACTCTTTCACAGTGCCTTACTCTTGCACAGTGCCGGTTTCTGAACCAGATCTGACATTTTACAATTTCCCACATAGCAAGGCATTGATACTCAAACATTAAAAATCCTAAATAATCCTCTTGTCTAATAACTGTGTGTGTGAAAGCTGCCCTTTTTCTCTCAAGCATGTCAGCCTGGCCAAAAAAAAAGGTAAGATAGCACTTTATGATGATTAACAAAGGATGTCTGAAAACTTCTCTTCACTCCAGTTTCTCACCTCAGTCACTGCTGACTACAGAAAATTATTGACCTTTTGTACTAAGCAGCCCCTTAACACAGGAGTTAACAAAAAAGCAACGAGGCAGAGCTGGGAAGCACTGTTTTTCTTTCAACAACTCATTACATGTTGCAGACTGTATTTATTAGAAATAAATTAGTTCAGCCTAGAGATAATAATAAACTAGTAATAAACTTCCCCATGGAAGTGGTCACAGCACAAAGCCTGACAGGGCTCAAGAAGCATTTGAATGATATTCTCATGCAGATGGTGTGATTCTTGGGGATGGATGGTCCTGTGCAGGGCCAAGAGCTGGATTTGATGATCCTTGTGGGTCTCTTCCAACTCAGCATACTCTGTGGTTCTTTGAAATTTGTAAATTATTAGCAGTAAATAGGCTGGTTTTGCTGTCTACTTTTAATTTATGTGAAGGAAGATGAGTCAAATTATGAATGCAACTCGGTACACACATGTTTTACTTAATATGTCCCTTTAACAAAACTGCCTTCACTGACCTGCTGTGAAATCTTGAATCAGCTGTATCCTTGCCCTATGTCATTTCAACTTGCTATCTGAAATTTAGGGATAATTTTTCCTTTGTTAAATCTTTTCCAGAATACCCAAGGAAAACATTATGCTTGAGCCAAGTACTAAAATCTTTGAAGTAAAAAGCATGTGTCTCAGTTGCTGGTGGTTTCTTACTCCTGTTCTTCCTAGTTTTTCAACATAGTTTATTCAAGCCAGTGAATTGTAGTGGTTTTTTATAATTCCTTGTTTGTTGGTTTCATTAAAAAATGGGAAAGAAATTATAAGGCAAGGCATTTGAAAACTAAACTGATGAGAGGTTTTCTTAGTATAAGACTGTAGAAGATGATGTACCTTGTGGCTGTATACATGCAGACAAAATATGGAAAGTCCAAAGGCATAAAGGAGCTCATAGGATATTTGGTTTCAGTCTGCTCATTTTGGATGTAACTGCTGTATTTCAGGTGTTTTGAGGTTGAATATTCCTCAGTTTTTAAAGCAAAAAATGAGGTTCTCTGAAATGCTATTGCTATTGGTATGATGCTAACGGGTTGTAATCCATATTACTACAGTTGGAAATCTCAATTAGGTTATAGGGTATTTACCAGATGGATTTTGTGAAAAAGCAAACCAAGGATGAGGACTAGGAAGGCTTGATTTGTTGGAATGCTGCCAATGATACCCTGAAGATCAGCCATAATTCAGGTGAGTGTGTTGTCTGCCATCATGAGGGCATCCATGGTCACTATTTGTGATTATCACTGGCTAATGTTCAAACTTCTCCAAAACAGGTGTGTATTGGAAAAAAAGAAAACAAAAATTAAAAAATTGCAGGTACATAGAGATCAACATGGAATTTATAACAATAAAAAAGGCAGTGATGTCAGGCATGATTTGCAATATAACAGTTTCAATTATTCTTCTAATGATGAGAAACTGTTCCTAAAACATGCAAGCAAACAGCAGGAGTAGGGAGCTTTTACTCTAAAATTTCTGCATGTTGCTTAATGTCTTGTTCCTTTTGCCTGCCTTCAGTCACAGAGGACCCCATTTTGTGGAAGAGATTAACCAGCTGTCAGATAATCATAGTCCTAGTTGAATAAAGGAGGGAGAAACAGAACAGTTAAAAGGAGCCATTACTGAGGTATATCCTTAATGCACTGTGAGTAGCTGATAGTGTTACTAGTCATTCCCTTTTTTATTTTCATGAAATATTGAGCAGAATCAGTCACACAGCAAATAAACACTTAGAGAACTTGGGACTTTTATTGCGCTCAGTCTATCCTAATATATTGTCTCCATGGCTTTGTCAGTAAAAATGGTGCAGAAGCCTTATAAAGACTCACCCTTCTTGTAACTTTGTAAAAGAATTTAAATAGAAGAGGCATTAAAAAAAAAAAACACACAGGAAAGAAATCCTTTTAGAACTCTGTCTTTAAGCACAAAAGGGATCATGGGTCATAGATTTTATTTATTGAAGCTCTGCTTTTGTTCTAGTTTGGATTTATTCACATTTGGTTATAAGCATATGAGCAGAGGCTGGTTCTCTGACTCTCTTACTCAAAATGTAAAGAGGAGTAGCTGCAGCATGTGCTCAGTTAAATTATGTTCATATAAAACTTCTATGAAAAGGTTGGCCTTGTGGTTGGGAAGATCTCACACTGAGAAAGTTAGTAGTAAAATTTATCCCTGAGTTTGAATGAGCTGTGACATTCCCATATACATATACAATGCTTTTGTAGTTGAGAAAGTTTGAGATAATGGAAAAATTATATAGCAGGTCAGGAACAACATTCTATCATTTTTCTGATCTTGTCATGTCTATGACAACAAAGAATAAAAAGCTTCTATTAAGGCACTTGTTCTGTTGTTAGCTCTCCATGACCTAGACTAGCAAAACAACTGAGGAAGTAACTATATTTGAGTAAATTTGGGTAATGGCACAGACAGCAGAGAGCATTGAAAACTGCTGGGAACTCTTCTTTTTTTTTTTTTTTTTTTTTTTTCCTGTCGATGAATGTTTCTAAGACCCTGCCTCATCATGAAGTGAGTAAGCAGCAAACATTTGTATGATTTATTCTAAGCATTCAATATACTCATGCATGTCGCAGTTCTTTCCTATGGAACAGTAGGTCAACTTGAATTCTGGATGAAACAATTTATGTTTTAGATGGGAAAAATACATGAGCAAGACACATTCAGAGACTTTGGACACTTTGACCTTTCATCTGCCTACAGGTTCAAATGCCTGTTACCACAAGAGATACATCAGTCCCGATTTCCTTTGTACTTTCTATTGTACTTACTGTAGAATCAAAAGTGTTTGCCTACTCAAGCTGTTCTGGTAGAATTTTCTTTCTAATTAATTGGTTACAGCATAAATTTTGTCATCAGTCTTCTTCACTCCTGTTATGGAGCACTTATTAAAACTTGGACTCCATGGCATTTTTGCCTTTCAGTATATGAAATTCATTACACTGACATTTAATCACTTCAAGATTTCCACTCTGATTTTTCTGATGCTAGTAGACTGACATTAGAGCAAAGGTACACTCTGCAATTTGGCTTGCAAATGAAGTACTGGAAAGTCTGATGAATCAGAGTCCTTAAGCACATAGTTAATTTGTGCTGATGCCCTCTCGACCTCAGAAGGAGTGCACCCATTTTTAAAATGTTTCATCAGGTCAGTAGAAACCATCAAATGTTAGCCTTTTATGTATTGCTTTCTGATTAGAGCTTTCGAAGACAGATGACTGGTATACGATTATCCAGTAACCTTCATGTCATTAGAAGAAGCTGCACTGCTCCCACTTATGCTTAGAACTGAAATTCTTTCAAGATCACATAAACTGTTGCAGACAGAGCATGAACATGCTGGGAGAACCAAAGAGACGGATTCAGAATCTGATGTGGGTGAGGTGGGGGGAAAATAACGTTTTCCTGCTAGGGACCTTGATGGAACACTGAGAAAGGAAGAGATAAAAAAGAAAGACAGATTTAAGTGTTTGCAAAGAGCAGCTGGAAAAGGAGAAAGAACGTTTTTATTAGAAAATAAAAGTTCCAATTATAATATTTCAGCTTTTGAGCATAATTGAGAAGTTGCTGTATGAATAACTATGGAAGAACAATACTGCAGCTTACGAATATATTAATTGCTTACAAATCAAGGAGAAGCTGGATGCCTAGAAGATAACTAGAACAAAAATTAAAAGTGGTCTGGTGCACTTCAGAAATTTATATTGGTCTATTGGACCAGAATGAGCAGTTGGTGGAAATACTTGAACCAGATTAATATTTAAGAGAGCATTAGATAATACACTTAAGGAGTCTACTGTAAGGGGAGTTCTTGTTCTCTGGGATGTATCTTCCCACTTGGTGATCAGTTATTCTGCAGTCTGTAGAGCACTCAGTATAACTGTATCTCGGTAAATATATTACTATTTACTTTCCAGCACTTTGATGTTCTCCTCAGCAGGTATCATGTTCTTACCTGTAAAAGAAAGAAAATAAAACAACTCATGATTAATTGTTTAGGGGTTTTCATGCTTTTCACGTGTTAGGATTATTTCACCATATGCTATGCTTTCTTTTATCCAGAATTGATTTGTTTGATTTTCTTATGGAATACCAAGATCACTGAGCTCTTGGGTTAAAGTGTGTTGTTTCTTTTCACAGTGCTGTGTTAAATCCTTACTGCGATTAAACCTTGTATTAAAATTGACTTTCTTTTCTGTAACAAATTCTAAGAATGAAGAAGAATTTTCAGTATTTGCAGGATTTTTATCACTGAAATATAATTTTTTTAATTTAATTTCTAGTGGGGATTTAGAATACTTGTACTCCTTTTGCTGCAAGGCTTGACATCTAGCAAATTCTTTTTTCTTTCATCTTATTTGAAAGTGAGCTGAAGAATCGCATAAAGTACAACATAAACATGCTTACTAGGCTTTTACTAAGAGAAGTTTTGGGGTTTTTTTTATTGTAAAGTGATAATTTGGAATTTTAAGTGAGGGATTCTGAAGGTCTTATGACCTTCTTTCATGGCACTGTCCACTCATGTTTGTGTGAAGATAGAGGTAAGCAGGAGTGAAGTGGCAATTGTGAAGTGAGCAATTACCACGTTCCTCTCATGACCATGGCAATTTAACACACAACACCTTCAACAAATAAATTACCTATTCAGTTCCCCTAAGAAGAAATTGCTTTCTTTTTCTTTGTTACTCCTGTCACAAGTTATCCTATTTTCTTGTAGTGATTCTTTCTGACTAGTAAGCTGCACTTTGACAAAGATCCACAATGATGTTTAATTAAACATTTGGCAAATGTAGACAGGACTAATTAAAACTCTTTACTCAATAAATGAGCATTTCAGCATTCAATTCGGAAGTGTTTGTATATTTTTTCTGACTTGTATCTTCTCTGGTATATTAGACTTTAACCTCTGTGTTTAGATTAGCCCAGCTAGGGATATAACCTATGTCAGTGTGGGAAATGTGTGACTAAGAAATTTTATACTATGAAAATCCATAGACATAATGTTAACATTCCTTCACTGCAAAGCATTCCCTCTGTCAGAAGGAAATTTTAAATTTTTATCTTAGTTAAACCAAAATGATGTGTGGAAAACACAGTTATATTTCATGAGGGATGAATGGAATTCTTTCATTACAGGTTTTGGTTTTGTTGTTTTTGTTTTTTGTTTTTTGTTTTTTTTTGTTTTTTTTTTTTGTTTGTTTTTTTTTTTTTTTAAAGAGAAAAGAGAAGTGAAATATGCTGGAATACTCAAGTTATAAATGACAGGGTAAATATACTATAGGTGAGAATAAGCCAATTAAATCTGATGGATATAACAGCACTTCTTTATTGTGAAAAATAGAAAGAAGGATATATTTGAAGATGTAGCCTCCAGATCTTAGCAATGATCTGCTAAAGGCAACTTAGTTCTTCAAACATTGAATTGAAGGGTTTGTTTGACTACAGTTGTCTGTATAAGACAGAGGAGTGGGATATAGAAGAGGGAAAAGCAGTACTCCTAGAGTTTATCAGATTAAGTGACAGGCAGAACCTTTAGAAAAGGTCTGGAGGTTAAGTGATATGATGAAGAAATTTCCAATTGGTTGTTTCATTTTTTTCATGGAGTTCACAGAAATGCTCTTGAGCCAGTGGTTTCCCACCAATGCTGTTCTCCATCCTTCTTCACTCTTTCCAAGACCTGTCATCATGTTATATTAGTTTCTCCACCAATGTTAAATTCATTTCAATGGGGGGAGGCAATAAAGCTTGACTCAATGTATAATTAGATTGTAGCAATACATAAGATGTTACAGGAGCTGAGTAACTGAAGTTGCATCCCACAACTTTACTGAAGTTACAAACACAAGTATTTGAGTGATTTCTTCTATCTACACTAATGTTCTCTACATATCACTAGGGGTTCTCATACACCCTTTTTTAATGTATACAAGTGTAGATTCAGGGGTTTCCTTGGAATGCTTTTTGAAATGATGAATATTTTTTATATCTGTGTCAATACAAATATCTTGGGCTTTGATGACGTTACTCTCATAAATAAATCCTTGTTCCCACAGCACGCAGGCATTAACGCCAACACTTTGCTATTTGTTTCCATTTTGTTGGGCTCACACTCTACATCTAATGGATAGGGTATACTTCCATTGGGTCTTAGTCCTAATGCAGTGCCTATAGTGGGTATAGGATGAATCTCGAAGCATTGTGTATTATTAAGACAAAAGCTATGGCCTTATTGTTGATGAGGTCATAAGTAAAATGGACTGAACCCTACCAGGACTGTGTTGACTTCCCAGCCAAGTGGGCCACGAGGTTTTGTTAAGGTTGGCTCCTTGTTAGGTAGGCATACCAATTTCTGATCGTGTTTTCTGTGCAACTCCTTCTGTGGGACTAGTCTCCTTTAGGATTGCTTCTAGTAAATTAAATGATCCATTAAATGCAATTAAGCTTAACAATAAAGGTAATTTTTGCCATTTGTGGCTAGTTTGAGACGGGTTACAATAAATAGCATATTCAGCAAAACCCCATACAGCTACTGTAAGGTTGCAAGGGTGTAACTCGTCCCAGTGACTGCTACATTTTTAAGTTTTCATTTACCCTTTTGTCTGCCTCTTTATGTTCTTATTTCCACTCCCAAGGTTTGCCTTTCTGTAAGAGTGAGTATAATGGATGGGAAATGATAGAAAAATCTCCAATATCCTAAAGTTCCCATTAATTGTTGTAACTCCTTTCTCGACATTTGCAGCTCTTTCGTTTTTCCTGAGGTATCTGAAGGAATCACTGTACTGCCTGCTATTCACCAAGTACCTAAAAATTTTACTTCTAAAGAGTTACAACTTGGTCCATGACATTTTCTTCTTTCTTTAGTGCTCATCATACTACTGCTGCTTTCCTCACCTTCTCAGGGAAGTTTCTCCAATCCAGATATTATTGATATGTTGGTACATTTTCATATCTTGAGGGAGTAAGACTGTATAAGTTCAGCAAGTGTGGCATGAGTAATGTTGGCTGAATGTTTATATCCTTAAGAGAAACTGTTAAGATGTGATCCATTCCCTCCCAAGTGAAAGCAAACTTCTCTTTATCCTCCTCCTTCAAGGGAACTGTAAAGAGCACACCTTTTGTATCAAACCCTACCATCCATGGGTGTACAGCTGCTTGCAACATAGATGTTAAATTTGCAATGTTTGATACAGCAGCTCTTAACAGGACTGTGTCATCAGTTGTTAAACTGATCATCTCTTTTCTGGTGATCAAACTGGCCAAGCAGGTGAGAAAATGGGGAGTGAGTTCTGGAGGTGATTTGTTTTTTCTCCACATCAGCTGTGATTTCTGAAATTTCATTTCGTGCAGCAACAGAATTTGGACATTGTAATATGTCAGTAATTTTTGTGTCAGATGGTACAGGGGCTGTGTGCAGTACTCATAGAGCAGCCTCCCTGTTTCTGTCTGAGCCAAAGGAACACACACTGCTGGTCACCAAGGGCTGGCTTAATCCATTTAAAACATCAAACCCAAAAATATCTTCATGATGCTCTTTAATTGTGAAGCGAGCAATTGCCATGTTTGTCTCACGACCATGGCAATTTAACACATAACACCTGTGCAGTTCACACTGCTCACCTCAGCTGTTTGCTGTCTGGATAGCATGCCCTGCTTCGTGGCACCTTGTGTTACCACTGAAATTTGCGCTCTCATATTTATTGAAAATATCATTAATGGTCCCTGAGGACCAACTGGGGTTAAAATGTATGGGCCATCATAACTTATCCACTGATCAGCCTCCACTTTCTGGAGAGGCAGGCCCAATTGCCTTCCAGACATTACTCATTTTTTCACTTAATGGCCTGTGATTTCTCCCTGAGGGGAG
Source organism: Myiozetetes cayanensis (assembly GCF_022539395.1). Taxonomy (NCBI): domain Eukaryota; kingdom Metazoa; phylum Chordata; class Aves; order Passeriformes; family Tyrannidae; genus Myiozetetes; species Myiozetetes cayanensis. The sequence goes on along the minus strand of NW_026087964.1, from coordinate 38,398,523 downwards.
GAAGCTTTATAGGGAGTTGAAATATGCCTTTTCCTTTCACTGTTATCTTTTTTCTGGAGTGCTTTAGTCAGACTGAAGGTAGTGCCAGTAGGCTGACCTTGAATTGAGGGTCTGGGAATGCCTAGGGCTAATGCATCCTACCATTATTCATTCCTCTGTTCTTGAGATTCTGTTCGAGGGCTCTTACATTTTTTACCTTTGGTCTAGTTTGTGTTTCCTCTTTCACAGGTCTGTCTTTGTGAACTCCTCTTGGGGGCTTTGTTTTTCACCTGCTGCATTGTCCCAGCTCATTTCATGGCTGTATTTAGCAATGCTGCTCATTATTTCTATGTATTTAGGGAGTTGTTTTTATTATATTCATTATCACTTTTAATTTCATCCTGTTTTGCATCTGGATAAAGTTTAAGGATTGCCATGGCTCCTCTAACTAGTGGTTTTAACATTGTGAAATGTACTGTAACAGATAGTGGGACATCATGGGGTCCTCATTCATGCGTGGTTGTATGCACATGGCTTTCGTGACAGCTGTAGAACAATCACTTAGAGATTTAATGGAGATTATGGAGGGTACACTTTGCTCCATGGTGTCTAACACTGCAGCCCAATTCTTATCTGGTGATAGGATGGAGGAGTTTGTTGCTTTGGGTCCTATCCTAAATTTAAGAAAACTCCTGGAGCCCAATAGCCGTTTTCTATCAACGTGATTCTCACACCTTTACTTAGACATAATTGCCACAAGTATTCAGTTTCAGTTTCCCTAGGATTCTGCTTCATCTCCCTTGCAAATTTGTCAATTGCAATTGATACCAGGGAATGGTTCTCTTAGTGTGTCACAGATGACTACCCTCAGGTCTCACAGGTTTTAGTTTTAACAGTGGGTTTGGCTTCATATTAATGAGATTTTATGGGGAAAAAGGGATCATATTCTGGTTCACTGACATCAGGATCGCCCCAGATATCTCCATCCCAATCTTCAGGGGACACTATCAGTTTCCTAACTGAATGATGCTAGGGGGATGGGGAGCCATTAAAAGCATCATTTGGACCTTTTTCCCCAACTTTGGTCTGTTTTTATTTTCTTCTTGCACTTATTTTTGCAACTACTCATTTTTTAAAGACAACAATAACTCAGCTACCTTCCTATGCTCTATTTGCTTCTCTGAGTCCTGCTCCTTCCTTTGTCTATTCTTCCTTTTTTTGATAGGCAGCTTCTAAGCAGTATCTAACATCAGGTAACTCCTTTTTGATTTCCATTTCCATTCTTTATGTAGCCCCTAGTTACCTGTTCTTCATTTAATTCCCAGTTGCACCAAGTGTCATAAGCCCATTTTTTTGAGAATTTGGGACTATTCACTCTATGCCTCCATAAAACAATGTGACACTACTTGCCATCATGCTGATGGATGTATGCCAATTTGTTATGGGTGGAGTCATGCACTTCACTCGTCAGAGAGAAACAACACACACTTTATTGACATAAATCAGTGAGTTGAAAAAGTTCAATGGCAAATGCAACTGTGGTTGAAAAAGGTTTGATGACAAGTTATGCTTGATTATTTATCTGCTGCACAGAGGACAGGGACAAATAAAATTATCAGGGATACCCTCCCATTGAGTCATATGTGGACGGAGCACACCACCACAGTCACCACAATCTGCTGAAATGCTCAAATTGTTTGTTTCAGATGCTTTCACAAGTATAAAAACAAACAAACAATCGTTTAACTCCAAAGAGGAATCCATTAGCAAAGCGTAGGGGTTTTCAATGCGTAGAACATAAAAGAAGGAAACAACAGATTTCTTAAAGATAGTTTGAAATAAGTGATTCTCTCTTCTCTGTTCCAAGCTTTCTAGGTTAACTCCTAGTCTACAGGCAAGAATTTCAAAGTGTAAGATGAGCATAAGTTCCCTTCTACCTGATGGAAAAAGACCTCTAGAACTCTATCAATATCATAACCTTGCTGTTGTGGATCAGAGGTACTGTCACTCTCATGAGTGTTTCTACTGTGAAGGGAACACCTATTTGAAAGACTACATCTGCTACATGAAGAGCAACATTAGGTGAGTAATGATAAAATTCAAGGTGTGAACAACTGGGACAATGTCTATGTTGGGTTTTACAAATATTTTTCGTCTAACACATTTTACTCTCTTTAGATTTGTATTTTTCCTTGCCTAACAGCAGAAACTTATTTGCAAGTTATCTATGATAATTGAAACTATTCTAGTAAGATATGGGTGTCACAGGGGCAGAAGGCATTCAGAGGCAGAATGAAGCTGTAATGTAAAGTCAGAGTGCTGAAGTGAACAATATCCATATCAGGAGGTAGGCTTGGGGATTACTCTCATGAAAGGGAGACTATTGAAATGATGGAAGGATATGGCCAAGAATTGCTCTTGCATCAAGGCAGTCCTGTTGGAAGTTTTGGAGGGTAGTCCATGTGATTCTAAGAAATATTTAGCACATTCTATGTTATGAATTAAGAGAGTCCGGTAAAGAAAAGTATGATATATGTAAAGTATTTTTGTATTTGACTCTTTTCAGATGTGAGTTACTTTAACTGGCTGCTGCTTTAGATCCCAGGATGAAGTGCTTTGCCCTGTCCAGAGCCAAGGGGGCCTGTAAGTAATAGCGAGAGTACTGATTCAATCTGAGCAAGTTGCAGAACTCTACATATCTAAAGGCCAGAGGGTAGGGACACACCACAGCTGATTTTGAGCAGAACCAAGCTGGTTCCACCCATGTTGAGCCCTTGTCTGGATCATTATTTTTCATAACTTAACAAATCCTAATCACCCTGTATCTTCCAACAAGATCAGGGAGCCTTCATACAATGGTGGGTGTTGTATGTGGCAATAAATATTTCTTAGTTTCTCTTTTAATTTGATGAGAGTTATGCTCATGATGCTAGTAAATTCCAGATGATACGAAAGCAAGGTGAGAGAAAGATTTACTGGGATTTGGATGCTGCTAAGGAAAACAAGCAGGAGCTGAAACTGTGTGGAACAGGAGAAAAACATCCCCTATGTGTCTCTAAACATAACATTCTCAATTGATGTTTAGAAACAAGATGTTTGTTTAAATGTCAGACGAGCAAATGAAATGATAACTGTTTCCTTAGGTAGTGTACTTTTTAAAATACACTGAGAAATGTGAGGGAAGGGGATCAGAAATAGCAATAAACTTTGAAAACTGCACAAATAGCAACTTAAAATACCAAAAGATAAATTTTATATAATTCTTTTTTTTTTTCTTTTCCGTGTTGCCATTCATAAAGACAATAATAGGAATTTAGGCAGCTTTTACCCATTTATTGATGGGGAATTTTCAATTAACTCAAGTATCAAAAACATTGCTCATTTTCTTCTCGAACTCCTGACAGTGCTTTTCCTCTGCCAGTTCCCCTCTTTTGCTGTAATTTGATGTGGAATATATGCCCATACATTCATATATATGGACAGTTTATGTTTTATCCATATTTGAAATCAGATGTGATCGGGACACTCATCATTTTTGAGCATCTACCTAATGCTGGTGAGTTGGATGGTGGTCTCTCTCACACTCCACCATTACATGGGACGGCAACATATAGTGAGTGATATGTCCCATCTCAAACAGCCATGTGCAACCATGCAGACAGCCAGTTCAGTGAGATTTGAAAATGTCTGCTCGCATGCTATTGTATGCCACTTGTATTGAAATGTTTCCCACTGCCATATAACACAGAGGTTTGTAGTACTCATGCAAAGGCACAAACATAACAAGCCTCAGAAGGACAGTGAGAATGCTCACCAGTGTCCCATCCACTGCACTAACAGTGTACAGGTTCAATGAAATTCCCATCTGAGTTGAATCTATGCTGCACACGTCATGGTGAACATGAAAGAAACAAACCACCCAAAGTTCAAATAGTGAATCTACAGACCTACCCTAAGGAGTCCTTTCTGACTCTGTCTGGTCATGATTACCAGTCCTCCTGGATACTTGATTTGGTGAGTCCCATGTGTGTATCTAATTTTCTATACTTATGTAGCCATCTAGGAAAGCCTGTCAGAGGAACAAGAATTCTTGTCACAAGGAACTCTTTTATCTACTTATGCAGTTTTCTGTATAAACTCATAAGTCTTCATCTTGAAATAATAGAATTTTCTTGCTGCTTGTATTGTTCTATTTAGAAGCCTTTTCCTGAACTTGTAAAGGTGCATTTATGGCTGATTTATTATCATTTGATCTTGTGCTGATGATATTGCTCCATTTAATTCTCTCTAATAATTCTAATCATCTTTCTTAGCAGATATTCCAATTAAAGTTAAACTTCACTGAAACTGGTTGCCCAGAACCATGCACAATAATCCTAATTAGACCTTTCGTTTCCTCTCACAACAAATGTCTTTCTTCATGCATTTGTGAATTCGTTACCCCATTCATGGCTTCAGCAATCTCTTTTCACAGCAACCTTCCAGTAGCATGAATCTACTCTTCCTTATATTAATTCATATCTCATTCTATCAGTTGAATCAATGTAGTCATTTAATGCTTTTTTAAGATGTTCTAGTCTTTGTAATAATGACGATACTGTACAACTTTATATTGTCTGCTAATTTCACCTATATTTTTCCTTAAGACCTTTTAGTAACTTATTAAACAAGACTGACAAGACACCTAGTAAACCTTCCTTATTCCATGTCTGCCTAGTCACTATAAGCTGTTGTTGACCCCTCTAACCATGTCCTTATCTGCTTTAGAAATTGAGTGTTAGCACCTGGTTTCTCCACTTTTAGCAAAACTTTTATGCAGGGATAATGAAATAAATGCCATATTTAAATATCTGTTGAAAAATATTCTTCTGTCTGATAAAGCAGATAGCTTTTGAAAAGAGATATTAAATTGGTTTTAGATGATCTACTCTTGATAAAGCCACATTATAATTTATACTGCTTTCCATTTATCTCAGTGCCCTTAGCTCTTCCCTCAAATGGTATTCTGGTTATTTTTTGTAAGTCAATTTACTAGGTCTAGTTGTTCTTGAAGCTGTCATTGTTCGTGTTCTTTTAAGTGCAGGTTCTACATTTACTCTTCTCCAGTCAGAAGATACTACCCCCAAAAATCCTAGCAGTTGGACTTGCAATTTCATTTGACAGCTTCATATTTTTATATTCCAACATGGAGACTATCCAGCCTGCCTTATTTTTGCTTTATGAGGTATTAAGAATGTTAACATTTATTTCTCCCTCAGGTGTTGTAATTTCTGATGCACTACCTTCATTTTTACTTCTTACTCGACTAATGTCCTCATCATTAACTTTACAGAAAATGGAGGCAAAATATGCATTTAATATGTGGATCAGACCTAGAGTAATATTAATCGGTAATGAAACTCTATTTAATAATAAATTCTATATTTACATACTGCAACTGTTTTGTTCCCCATGCTTCTATATTGGTTGTAAAGAATTTTTACTGATTGTTTTAATGGCAAATGTAGTGTAGCTCAAAAAATTTTAGCCATTTTACTCTTTTCTACATCCTGTAACTTCTGAGGAATAGTTCTTTCTCTTTGTTCTTGGTAGATTTGCATGTGTACAAAAGCAGCTGATCCACTGAAGGAAGCTCATAAGCTTTCTCTATTAGTTTCTTTTCTTGCATGCAATTTGAACTCTAAATAGTGTCTGCCCTTTGATTAAAAGTAATTCCTTACTTTCTATGTTTTAAAAGCTTTGCATTCCTGAATTCACTCTTTAGTTGGTTTCTTTAGTTCCTTTCTAAAATCCCAAACATTAGTCATAGGAAGGCCTGTTGTGTGTCTTGCAGTTTGATAAAGACTGACTGATTCAGTTTATGATCACTCAAGCCAAGATTATTTTCTATGAAAAGCGGTTCTGTAAGACCTTGATTCTTGCTAAACCTGTGTCCAAAGCAGCATTAATTTTCATTGGTTCACTGGGTATTTATTAAAGGAATCTGTCTTATAACAGGTTCAAGATTACCTAAGCCTTCAGCTCTTAATGATGGCATTTATATTGCATCCAAGTTCGGGAGATTAGTTTCCCACGCTTACACAATCACTACTCTTTATTTCTTATAATCTTATAGAGATTTCTCTTCATATTCTATCCCAAGCTTAGCATTTCTGTAACAGTACTCTAAAGCCATCTCTTCTGGTGCTTTTCAAATTTTATCCTGAAGAGATTGTGTTTTTTTCACCATAGGATTAGTTTTCAACCTATGGTCTGTAGGCTCAGGGAATTCCAGCATTTATGTCTTTAGGATGAGTAGCGGGTAATTAGAAAGGCAAGTTTAGCATCAATAGGCTTAAACACCTAAATTCTCCCTAGACAGCTTCATGCTGTTGTCTTACATTTCTATAATGATGCAGAGCTGCCCATTCATCTCCAGACTTATTTCTGTCCTTCAATAATTGAAAGGTTTAGCTCTTTTACTTGAATCATAAGTATTTTTTTTGGCCTGTTTCCATCTCTGCAATATTAAGTTACATTTTATGCTTGATGTTAGACTTGCAAGAACTAGTTTTTGGACATGTTTTACTCAAAAAGTAACTCAACAGAGAATTAATCTTTTTTTTTTTTCTTTTGAAACTGGGAAACATTTGGGGTTTTTGTAAACTTTTAGCATTTTCTCCAATCCTCCAAAATACAGACTAGAACCAATAATATATCAGTAATATAATACTAAAATTTGGGTGTTTTCTAATTTTTTTCCTCAGAAGCATAAAATACTCTATTTTAAATGAAAGTGGTTCTAATTTAAATATTTTTGTGTTGGACAATGTATTTCTGAAGTAGCTCCTGATCTAACTCTCCTTCAGAAGTTTGTGCTTTGCTTCACTACCTGAACACTAGTAAACTGACATTAAATGCTTCAGACATTAATGTAAGTCATTTATGACGAGAAGAAACTAAGCAAAAATACAAAAGGCTGCAAAGCACCGAAGTATTGCCTGTGACAGCTGTGCTTTTAGAGTTTAGGAAACAATTTCAGAGCTAGATGAGGTTAAAAAATCATCATAATTAACAGGAAAAAGAAAGATGAAACAATCCTTCAAGAAGCCAGATCTAATTAGTGAAAAAATTTTAAAATGCCGTTATTAAAGAGGCTGATTTAGAATAAATATCTCTTCCTTTCCCTGCAAGAAGAGAGAAAATTTCACCTGTTGTATTTTATTAGGATTATCGGGAGTATATTGCTGCTGCAGAGCTATCAGGCAGGACGGCAATAACTCTCAGTACACTGGTCAGCAATTACTGCCAGCATCGAAGTATGAAAAGCTGAGTAGAGAGAACTGCCATTTTCTTCCATATGATTTGCTACCCTGTGTGCACCTTGTTCTCAGGATTTCCCATGGTGTTCCAAAGGCACCTTGTAACTCTCCACAAGGACAAACAAGTAATTTCACCCCCAAATAAACAAATAAATGGAACTGTGCAGAAAAGAGTTTTCTACTGTCTGATGCAACTGCAAGTAGGTTCCTAGACACAAAATAATCATCAGGATTCTCAGAAAATAGAAAGTTTTTAGAAGTCAATATTAAAAAAATATTAATATAATTGTAAATATTTACAAATACTCATTTTGGGCAGCTGACTGCTCTAGTATTATTCTAAAGCTAATATGAAATGGACTACTGTTTTAAAACTTATGATCTAGTGTTTGCTTTCTCTTGTAGTATCTAGCTGTTTCACTTTAAGATCTTCTTGAGTGATAACTTTCTATAGTCTTTTTCTGTCTGAAACCATAATTGACTAAAGTGTATTTTGCAAAAGATATGCTCAAAAAATGAAAGATTAATAGCCATGAGCCCAACTGACTTATTCAATATTTTTTCCTTACAGATTTTAATCTTAATATTACGTATAACTTGAACACTAGTCTTAGGTTTCAGATCAGCAGAAGTATTAATGCACAGTGCTAACACTTTGGCTTTATAAGTTCCTTTTAGTCTAGAAAGACAAAGCTTGAAAGACATATGTGTATTTAGTTGTTTGCAAAATTGAAAATAACATTTCTCCATTACAGGTGGGAAAATTATATGCAAACATTTACAAAATATCAAACAGTATGTTTGAGTCCTGTTGAAAATAGAATGGACTATTCTTTTATGAACAAGATATGTTATCTCCTTATTTGTCCTGGCCAGCAATTTCAGGGTACCATTTTTACAAAATCTAGTATAAGAGTTTTAAAAAGTATATTTTTAATGTAAAATAAATTTTTGAATTAATATCAGAATCTGAAAGACTGGTAATGGGACCAACTTTCTTTAAAAATAAAAGTGAATATCTGTCTCCAAAGCCAAATTTAAAATATCTGAGTGAAATTTTCAAAAGTGTTATATGATTTTTCACATTAAAAGTAATATTAGCTATTAATTATTGCTGTATTACTTATTAATTTAGGGTATTAGCTACAAGATGATAATCAATAGGAGAGATTTAGTCTGAAATTGGTTACCTGGTTTAGGGGTTCTCGAGAACCCATTGTGATTTGACAGTTGAATTGCTCTGCAACTCAAAAAGAAAGAAGCTGCCAAAGACTAAAAGCTGAGCTGGTTCAGCACAGAAATAATTTATGAGAAAACGCTTGAAAATTTTCAGGTGAAAGTTTCACATCTGACATAATGACATATGAAATAATTTAACATGTCTGTCTGGCTTGCAGAAAATTCTGACTTCAGTGATACCCATTGGTTGAATGAAGAGGAGTTGGAGACCTGTCCTGGTTTTCGCTGAAATAAAGTTAATTTTCTTCCTAGTAGCAATATAGTGCTGAGTTTTAGATTTAGGATGAGAGTGATGTTGATAACACATTGATGTTTTAGTTTGAGCTAAACTGTGTTTGCACAGAGTCAAGAACTTCTCAGCTTGTCCTGCCACCCTCCCAGTGAGGAGGTTGGGGGACACAAGAGGCTGGGAGGGGACACAGCTGGGACAGCTGACCCAAACTGGCCAAAGGGATATTCCATATCATATGACGACATTCTCAGTACATCAGCTGGGAAGTAAGCTGGTCCAGGGCCACTGTTTGGATATGGCTGGGCATCATTCAAGAGGTGGTGAGCAATTGCATTGTGCATCACTTGCTTTGTGTGTCTTAATCCCATTATTAGTATTGGCATTACTATTTCCTCTTCCTTTTCACTCCTATTAAACTGGTTTTTTTATCTCAATGCACAAATCTGACTTTTTTGCTCCCCCAGTTTTCTCTCCTGTCCTTCTGGAGTGGTGTACGGGGACTGAGTAGTGAGCAGCTGCGTGGTATTTGACTGCCTGCTATGTTACACTGTGACAAGACCGATGCAAGTTCACTGCTTGCTGTTGATTCTGTTTTTTACATCTAAGATTGTGTTCTGATATGCATGGACCATTGCTGGAACAACTGTGTCTAGGATGAGAACAACATCCTTCTAAAGACTGCCTTCTAAAGAAAACGTGTTTCAAGAACCAGGTTTTAGATAAAGTTCAGTTCAAGTGTCAGAAGTGATCAGAAATAGAACCATCACTCCAGATCCTAATAACTATCCTTGTATAGTGTCAGGAGGGGTATTGCATATATGTGGGATTTTATAGGCCCCTAGATGAGTTTGAAGTGTATTAATGAGAACTTGTGCTTCTTAGTACCATAGAATCATTTGGATTGAAAAATACCTGTAAGCTCTCTTAAATCCATTTTTGGGAGAAGGGAATAAGGCTTTCACAGCATTTTGTGCATATTCTAGTTTTTCTTTTAGCAACTGCTCTCTCTCCCTAGATATCCCATGATGAGAGCTTTATGGACATGTGTGTTGAAAGAGATTAAATATCTCCAGCATGCTTGTGTGTAAAATGTGTCCTTCAGAGTCAATTATAATTAAGGCTGGGGTGAAGAGTGTGAAGTGTTTTGAACTGTTAAATGAATTTGTTTCAAACAAGCTTTCTCCTTCTTTTCACCTCTCCTTGCTCTGCAGATAGTCTGACAATCCTAAACATTCACAGAATGCGAGGTTTCATACACTGTGGGAAAGAGCTGCATTTTACTTTGAGTTGCACAACAGTCAGAGATGCCTATAAATGCATCCAGTTGGGAGAGTATGCAAATGAGCTGCAACACAGCTGACCAACTGCAGCTAAACACTGCTCGGATTTTGACCATTTCAGATCAATACTTTTTTAGATATGAATCAAATCTCAGTGTTAAATTCACACAAATGGTAGCCTACTGGCAGCTTGTCCTGAGCACCCACTCTGTCAGTATCACTGAACAAATTGTTCTGTGAAAATTATTCAGTAAGCATTTTGCATAAGTAGAGGAGTATTCAAAACTTTCCTGCCCTTGACTGCTAGAAGATAGCCCAGTTTTCTGGCTTTATATATGATACTGTTCCATGGTTGTGGATGTAGATGAGGGCAGACCTCAGGCATTCATAGCTCTGAAGTTACTGTATGCCCATATTGCAACACTTGTGTATTTTAGAGGCTTCAGATCAGCTCCAAAGGTTTCACAAATCCTTCTTTGGAGTTGATCTGAAGCCTCCAAAATACACAAGTGACAGTCTCAAAATAAATTTTGCAATGCCAAGAACTGCTTGGCTTTCAGTTCAGCTGGAGCTTCTCCAGAATGTCTACTACTTCTATGGCAACTGGAAACTATGCTTGGAAAATATTCAGCAAACTGCAGATTGTTTTTGTTTTTTCTGACAAAAAAAATCAAGATCTGTTGAAGCTCTGACAGCTGTACTTTGTCATGAAGAAAATACTCCAAAGAAAAAACAAACGACCATTAAACTTGATAGCACACTAGTCTAATGATTAGTTTTATTTTATACATTTTTACTGCCAAGATATGCTGTTACATTTACAATGAGCAATGACAAGTTCATTTTTCTTTGCAAATCACTCCTGAAGCTTCATATCTTGTCTTTAACTTTTAGATCAAAATTACCATTCAGTGTAATAGGATGAGAATAATTTTTAAAATAATATTGTACCTGGAATAACTAGGGAAATGGTAGATGACAAATGGCTGATGGACTGCAATGAAAAGGACCTTGCAATGAGTAGCAGTTGTATCTCAGTGTCACTGTTAGCTTTCACATATTCATATGGTGTCTATGAGAAAATAATTTTATTAATGTTTGGAATTACCAGTACTAAATGCTGTTCTTTTATATGCAGGTTTATTGGGGAATTTTCCTGTGATGTATTAGCTTCATGGCATGTAGATTAGTTTGATTCTTCTACAGCTATGGAAATGGAATAATTTCATGATCCATATTAATAATGAACTGAATTCGTGTTATCTTAATCCTTCTCTGAAGTGCATTGAGTCACAGAGAAAGTGTTACTCTGAAATACTGGCATGTCTTTGGAGTGACTGCCAGAAATGTGAGCAAAATCCTTCATGCTAACTAACTTTATTTGGTTGTCAGATACGCAAGGATGAGGTAAGTGGACACAGGGCTACTGTTCCTGATGATTAGGAAAAGTTGTTGGAGCAAAAGGGTAATGTGAACCCTATAGATTTAGGGTCTAGACCTAGCAAAGCTCAACCTTTGTTATCTTTGAAAGATGGTTTTCCAATCCACTTCTTTGCTCCTTCCTTCTCACTTCTTCTTGCCTCTGCAGTTCTGCCCTTCCCTCATGCCAGCTTTGGTGTCTGTCAGACATTTCTGGGAGCCAAATTCCATAAGCCAGGATAAAACAATCCCAGTCCCCTGCTTTATAGGAGCTAGTTTTCTGCTAGCTTGATGCTTCAACTTTTCTTACATGGAAGGCCCAACAAATGCCGTGGCTGGTTCAAGACTGATACAGGAGCACAGCAGTTGGAGTGGTGCAGAAGGAAGAAGCAGTGGTATCACTGCCAGCTGGAGATAGTGAGCTGCTGGATATTAGTATCATCTAGTTCTATGGTGTTTTTTTTAGACTCAAGAGTGAGAAACAGTTTTCTTATGTGCTTCCAGTAGTCCAAGAAGAGCTAAGCAGCTCGAGTAGCTGGCAGCAGCTCCATTCCTCCAAAGTCAGGGAATAAGTATGAATACTTCAAAACAGGAGTTTTGGCTACCTCTCACTTCTCAGCTCTAGAGGTATTGAACTATTGCCAACTGAGGGTACCACTCAAGGAATTTGAGAAAAGCTCTGATAAAATGGAATATCTTTTCCAGTAAGTGTCTAAGTATCTGAAACTACACAGCTGAGGCAGTTTCAGTTGAGTTCAGTCCTTAAAATAATGTATAATATGGTGGAATGCAATTAAGTCTGTTAGCTTTGATGTAGAAGGTAAGCCCTAGGAGGAGAAGTCAATGATAATGTCAAGTATTAAGATATATTGCTAAACAGATAATCCTGAAATTGAAATTCTTCCTTATGATACCAATACTATGTTAGAGAATATAATAACTTCATACTTTTGACCCAAACACTCAGTGTTAGAGAGACTTACGGGTTCTTCCCAAGAGGCAAATAGACTGATAATGGAATCATATTTCTTTCCCATAATCCTGATCATTTCAAAGAAAGAAAATTCTGTTGCCCTGAACACAGTGTGAAAGAAACAGTGAAAAATAATTTCCTTTTTCACAGTTCAGAGCATCTTTCCAGCTGGTACTTTAACCATTTTTTTTCCTAGCTGTTTGGTATTTGAATGTTATGACTTTTTTGTTGCATTCTTTTTTTGTAGCTATCTGTTTTAAGAGGTCCCAGAGAGCACTCTTTTGTTTTCTAGACTACTCATTCAGAAAGTTATGGTCAGCTGAATTGTCTTCTGCAGACAGAAAGTCAAAAGACTTTCAACTGAGTAGCTGAAAAAAACAGTAAGTGCAGTCACAGTGCACTTTTGGGGAGGGTAAGGAAGTGAACAAAATGTTGGTCTCAGTCTAGAGGGTGGCTTAGGAACATATGGTTAAAAATATCTGAAAGGAAAGCAGAGATCTGAAGTCCTCAGCAGCCTGCCTGAAGATACTAAGTAAATGTGAATACAGTTCTGGCAGCAGTGGGGTGGCTGTCAGTATAAGTTCCCAGTGGAAAAAAGGCAATTTCTTGCGTATTTTTAAAGCTGTAAAAACCACAGATTTCACAAGAAGGGTATTTTTTATAAGACTGTCATGCAGACTTGAGTATTCCTAACCAGTGATAAAGTTGGATAGTATTCAAAGCATACTGTCACGAAGTGGCTGTGTTTCAGTCACAGTCATCTTTCCTGTCTTGCACTTAGCCCTCTACTCATGGAGGCTGTTTTCCTGCCTGTTCAGTCTGCTTTGTATTTCTTCTCTCTAGGACAGAATTTGAGCTGAGTTACATCCATGTCTTCCATTTTTCATAGGCACTAAAAAGGGGTGAACTGAGTAATTAATAAATAAGCTTAATGTCACATGCAGAATGGATGAAGCTTCTGTGTATTCAGCTTTCTTGTACTTGCCCTAATATAATGAATATGTCCTGGAAAAAAAAAAAAAGTTGGTCTCTGAAATTGCTACAAGTTCTTGCCTGTTCCAAACAGGGACAAAAATGTTGAAGAGAATCTCTGTTGACTGACTTGTTTGGCTTATTTAAGCAGGGAAAAAACTGGGAATAAAACCAAACCAAAAAAACCTCCAAAACAAAGAAACCACACAAAAACCCAAAAAGGTGTGTGTGGGGAAGTAGAAAGAAAATGGAGTAGCTGAGACATTTCTGAATACCCGTCCTAGTAATTCTACTCTTGATTGGTGTCCAGTAATCTCTGAAAAAACCTTTTTGATAGTTTTAGGGAAAATCCTGTGTAAACTGTTTAGCACATGCCTAATGAGAATGGCATATCAGTGTAGTCCTTTATTTTTGGTTTCTAGGAGCTTTGAGGATCATTCTCACGATAGACAGACTCTTTAGAGAACTTAACTAATAAGCTTTTTGAAAATCTCTGCTGGACACATGCAAGTGACAGTTTATTTCATGGTTGTAGAACCCCACCAGGTACGGATGAATTCAAGTCTTTCAAATGGTAGACAGCAGTGAGTAATGACTCCCCTTTGAAGTTTAAGAAGCACTAGAATTTATTAGTGCAGCAGCCAAACTGATAGTTTTTAGGTGGACTTTTCTCCCACCCCCCAAACTCTCTCAAGTTTGTTTAAAATTGTTTATTTAACTACATATAAACAGGATTGTTGAATATTAAAAACAAAACTCCTCCAAGTCCATCAGTCTGTGTAGACACCCAACATGGAAAATTTCAGCTAAAATGATAATACCAATAAAAATTATAGAAGTAAACAAAGACAGTGACTTTTACTTAAACATGTCTGGATTTACTTCATAGCAAATCCCAGGGTCTTTAGTCCAAAGACTCTGGTTTTAAATTATTTTCTCAGTGCAACTTTTCAACACTCAAGAAGCCAGTAAACATTTTAGTGGAACAATAGCGAAAACAAAGTTCTGGAGACTTCTTTGAAATACTATGTGTTCCTTTTTTTAAAACTAAAAGATGAGAGCTGTATTACTGGTTTTGTACTGTCCAACTTTACGTTGTAGAAGTACTTTCGCTGCTGATGCTTTTTAATCAAGTTTTTCCATTTAGGTAATAAAATATACATAATTACATTTTTATTGCCTCTGAAAGAGATCCCTGTATTGCAGGATGTCACAGCCTTTGGGCTTAGTTACAATTTTCTTGGTAGTACAAGGACCTGGATATTTATCTGACTGTTAACTGATATCCATTTTCCATAAAGTGTTGATTTACTTCATTGCATGCTTAACAAACTTGAGATTAATCTACTCTATCCTTGTAACTCAGTACAGGATATCTGCATTTTAAGCAGGAGAACCAGGAAAGGTTTTATACGAGGATAAAACAGGGAGTGTCTGGATTGCCTCTAGGTGGCAGAGAGACATTATTTCTTGACATCCACTGCACCGCCTGTTTCATTGTCTGCAAAGAAAGGCTTGCTTAATTACAGTCTGAGCTTTACTGTGTTTTCAAACCATTTTGAATATATCTTGAAATCCTGAACACTGTATTGTGATAAGATATACATGGTTGCAAATCAGTTCAGTCCTGGAAGTGCAAACAGATGTACTCTGTGACGTGTGCTGGGAATGTGACAGTAGTAACACTGGTGGGTCCACAGTATATCTTCCTTTTTCTTTTTGGAAATCAATGGCTTCAAAGGTCTTCTTTACATTTCTGCGTCTTTTGTATGCTGACGTGGCTGCACACTAGCACAAATTGCTTTCAAGGTGTTTGTACAGAACTTGGTCTAGTGAATGGCATCCCTGACCACAAAAGGGGGCTTGGAAGGTCCCTTACAACACAAACTATTCTGTGGTTCTACGATTCTATATTTGGCTCAGTGCAATGATGGTACATGCGATATTCTGTTCATGACTGCTTTTATCCTTGAGCATGAGTAATGAACCACAGTAAATGCTGCTAATAAAGGGATCACAGACCCTGTAGTAAGTCCTTGCTGCCTGACAGTATTAATTGTAAAGCTGACGAGATGGAAATTGGCTCAGCAATTGTAATTCAGGCTCTGATTTAACAATGTGTTTAAATCAATTACTTTCCGCATGTGCTTGTGTTGGCTGCATTTTAGCAGTGTAGCCACATCTCATCTGGGGAATGTTTTCACTTTTATGAATGTCCTTAATTCCAACCTAGGAAAGTGCTTTTTGTGCATACACAAAGGAAAGCATGTCCTTAAATGCTTTACAAATTGGAGCATACGTTACCAGCTTTGATACTGTGGGTTAAGAGTAAGAAACACACTTTTTAGCTGTATGGGTTCCACAATGATCAACAGAAATATGTTTAAAAAACTGTTTTTGCTATCATCAAAACACACATCCTTCTGAATATCATTAGTTTCCTATTTTGGGTAAAAATGCAAATGAGTTTTTTATTTAAACAGACGACACTTTTAAATCTATGTTTTGCATGGCTAGGACTAACATATACCTCTAATAGCTCGTCAGGAAAAGGATAGCGTTAGAAACATGGGGGGTCTCAATTGCTTGAGAGTTGAATATTTCAATAAAAATGTTTTGTGAATTGTGCCAAACAATGTAAAATGTGGAGTGAGCAAACAATTTTAAACTGACTGAGAAGCAAATTGTATATTTGGTGGAGGTTTCCAATACAATATACTTGGGTATTAAAATGTAAAATTATTCTGAATACTTTCCTTTGAGAAAACACTGTGACAATCAAAGACAGCAGCTTGATGGATGTGAATGAATGAGGATCATAAATTGAGGTACTGCAACTGGGATTGTTACATTAATAAGAATGAGATTATCATAGTGTTAAATCCAGCTATACATTTAAAAGTATGCACTGGGAATAAATGCATATTATGTAATATGTCTTTGTCTTCTGCTTTCAGCCCAGCACTACCCCACCACACTGCAATTATGAACATTGGAAGATTCTGACAGTCTCACATGAGAAGCAGTTTTCAGAGGTAGGTTTATTAAATGAGTTGTCCCTTGGCTTAGTAAGTGGTAAACAATTACTATATAGCAATTGTTACTGAATTATTATATTCTTTTAACACCGGTGAATTGATTTGAAAGAAGAAAAAACCCCTGTACAATAACATTGTCTCATAAGAAGTATTTAAATGAGAACCCTCTCAAAAATCCCTTTCTGTTCAGTGGGATTGTCAACCAAAGTTGATAAAATGTTTGTCAATGCTACTTTAATCTAACATTGCATTTTTTTATTTTGATCTTTCCTCGTAGGCCCTTAGGTGCACATCAACAGGTAGATACTAGTGAAAAATAAAGATACTGGAAAGCTGGTTAAAAAGGTTTAAATTACATATATTGTCTTCAAAATATGCTGTTTCAGGGCTATGGGTTAATTCTGATAATTCTCAAAAATTCAGATAACATTTGAGTATTTTTGAGATTTCAAAGTTCTTTTTGTTACTTTTGACCAGAAGAAAGAAAAGAGAGTAGGAGGAAACTGAAATACCAGTTAAAACCAAACCAGCCCCAAATCTGAATGCTTCTATTTGGACTAAAGACACTGGGACATGTTGCAATAATATTTGAATACTCTGGTTTTGTTCCAGTAAAGGACAAAAATATATTTCAAAATGTAAACTGATATGGAATGCAACTGTCTACTTAAAACTAGGTTAAGATTTTTTTACATAAATTTGAGTCTGCATGTTGATGTTTTGTGTCAGCTATTGGGTTCTTAATGCTTGCATCAAGAGGTATTTTTTTTATCTGAGAATTCAGCAAAACTGAAGACTGATGGTCAGTAGTTTCATGCTTTGATAAACTTTCAGAGATGAATAATTCAGATGATTCTACAGGAGACCTGTGTTCCTGAGCCTTCATTCCTTTGTTGGTTGCTGCTCCTTCTTTATTATCAAGGCCTAGGTGCATGAGTAATATCAAATTTGTGTTACCTCTTTTTTGGTACTTCTCAGACTGACAAATGTGATTTTTTGTTTTATTTTATTCTTTAATTTATTGTTTTTATTTAAAATAAAGGAATTATTTCTTAATTAAATAAATGCAAAATGTTTTGGGGTTTTGAGGAACATGGCATTAGCTTTGTATTTTTTCCAGACAAAATATATTCATATTTTCCATCTAACTAGAAAAAAACCTTCATTCAACTTTCCTTAAAATAATATTCATTCTTCAACATTAATCCAAGTGAAGCAGATCTTAGGAGATCTCAGATGAAGTTGTTAGATTTTGACACCTGTTTAATCTAAACCAGGACCTCAGGTATAGCCTCTAGTTCCAATTCAAAATCAGTGCTCTTGTAAGAACAGTCTTGTCATATTTTTTTTTTCTGTTTATTATATACTGAAAACATTATTGGTGAAATAGTGCAATTGTAAACATAATCCTCCACTTTACAGTCTATCACCTTAATATGAGACCAAAATAGATATTCCATAATGTGTGATAAGCAAATAATGGTAGCATTCCCAAGTTCATCCACCTGTATTTTGTCTGTGTTATGTGAGCTTACTAGAGATCAGTCCCTACAGCACACCAAGAGAGCCAAAAGATTTGCTGTTGCTGGTTATTGCCTTGCTGTATATATCCTGCTTTTTGTTACAGCAGAGACACCAATAGGTCCCTTCTGGGTTTGTGAAAGGGAACAGCTCTAACACATAAACCACGTTTGTCGTCCTATCTTCCCACTAGTAGCTAACAAAGAAGCAGCTTTGCAAAGAGTGTCTCAAGTGAAAATTGCATTTTGATTTCACAATCTGAATTGCTTAGTAGTGTTTCTTCAAAAGCATCTGTGCATGTTAACTGCCTAGCTACTACCCTGGGTATCTAGCTGTTCTATGTCTGGTTATTTGTAAGGAAATTCTCCAATGAATAAATTACCAGAAGCATTCTTATGGAAAGGAAAATAAAATCCTTACATTCTCCTTAAACATTTATATTCTATTCTGAGTCTTGAAACTGCCATTCTAAAGTCAGGATGAGAGTCTAGGTAGGAGTCTGGAGTGAGAGTCAGGTTACTTAGCAATATTTTCCCTCTATAGTTACAAAGAATCCAGCTGACAAAAACCCACAACAAACCCAAAAAAACACCACCCCCCCCCAAACAAAACACAACAGGAAAGCTCTGGAATCCATCCAGAGCTTTAAATTGCTATTAAAAAATGTAACTGTTTTACACCAGTGATATTTTTCCTCACTAACTGGTTGTGATAACTGCATGTGCAGGATGTTGGCCTATAAGCTCCTGGTCATGTGATTTATAAGTCTGTCAAGCTTTATTTAAGTCATGCCGTAGCTCATACTTTATAAAATATATTTAAAATTGTGTGTATTCATGCCTTTCAGGTATGTCTACTATCATAGGGGCTGAGAAACAGGATAATTAGTCCTTACTGAGCATAGTGATGGCAAGTTAGACTGATCATTTAAAAATTAGTTTGGGTATTTCTGTGTTGCAGAAAGATTGCCAAAGCTTACTGAGAAGGAATTGAAGCTTGTTTTTCCCCCTTCCTCCTTCTCCTCTTCTTCACTGGCAGTAGCTGTGACTCAGTCTTACCGCTATGCAGTCCCGTCCTGCCTCCCCTCTGCCTGCATCTGTCTCAGGCTGACTCAGTCCTCTTCTCTTGTTCTCATTATGCACTCTCTATGATTTCTTTCATTTTTTTTAATACCTGGTTCAGTGAATGAGATAAATGCAATCTCAAGGTACCCAAATAAGAACTGGGCAGATATTTCTCTCTAGTGCTGGGATTTCCAGAGTAGCTTGGTGTTGCGTGTCCGGCTTTCACTGCCCTTCGTACCCAGACTCCCATACACACCTCCTTTGAAAACACCACCTGGAATTTATATGCTCCCCTAGTATTCTGTAGTCAGCAGGTCCCTGAAGGACTGTTTCTCACTGACAAATGGTGCAGCCCCTAACCAGACTTCTCCAGGGGTGAAGGTGTTCCAAATCAAACACCTTCTTGCTTGCCTCAGTCTGACGGTCTCTTAATCATGCCACTGTGATTCTGTGTGGAGTCACGCTCCAGAGCAGTCTGACTTAAACACCAGCAAACCACCCCTACCATTAAGTTGTCTTACTGCATAACGGCAGGTGCATGCCTCCAACCTGGAGAGAGCAGGTGTTTTCTTAAAATTGCTTTGGCGTTGGAGAAATTACAACATAGGACAATATCCTAAGATGTTTTTAAGCATAAAATGACCGCCTGCAATAGTTGTTTACAAAAGTGCTAGGTATAGGTTAAATTCTCTTTCTGCCCCAGTAGTAAGCATAATATATTATTTCAGTAGAAACTTGAGGACTTTTTATTTTAATTTTGCCTGAGCATTCTGATTTGACAGATGTTTTTATTAATGTGTTTCTGGTGTTGGGGAATGAAATCAGATTACCCAAAGATTTTTCTGTTTGCTAAATCTGGTTAGAATGATGATAACACAGACTCTGTGCAAGAAACAATGTGATGATGACATAATATATGTCTGAAATGATGTAGTGTTTTCACAAATCACAAGGTGAAGGGATAGCTTATCTTCAGATTTTAGCACTTGCTGCTGCAGTATGAATTATATTGTATAATCTTTACTTCCATTCTGAAAATTGTCAGCAGTCACATATATTCAATTTAGGGGAAAAGCATATAAAGTAAATTGGGTTAAAAAAACTAACTCTGCACTTTGTAATGTTGATTTAATAGAAAGCAACATGAAAAAATATAGTAATGGTAGAGCATAAATGTTAGTGTTATGTATAAATAAATGTCAGGCATAAGTTTCCTTCTAAATTTTTCTAAAGAACTGAGTTAGGATGGATGTCCCTTGTGACAATAAGTACAGAATATCTGACAAATGCCTGGCAAACAAGAAGTTTGTCAGAAAGCAGGTGATAGGAAATCATGTAACATTCAACACAGATCTCTCCTGAGTAATCTTCCCTCATTGCTCTCCGCCAGATTAGTGCAGATGAGAATGATCATAATGATGGACATTTTAGGTCCCCCTAGAGACAGAGGGCTGGGAACTGGAGAAAACCTACATCTGTGAAGTTTCTAAGGAGCATGGGGAAAGCTCAATAAAGAAACTCAGAGAAGAACAAAGACCAGATGGTGCTCTGACTACCAGATTCAGAAATTGAAGGATTTTCTGTCTAAGTAAAGGTTCCATTCTTTTATCCTAATAAGATAAATAAGTTAGAGTTTACAGTTACTTGATACAAAGCAGATAAACCTCTTGCATGTTAATTGTCCCACTCTCCTTCATCTTCAGAGTTTCATTGTAGTGATATTCTTAAGATGAATATGAGGTGTAAAACCATGAAGAACTCATTTAACCATTAAATGTGAGAGACTGGTGCACTGTTTTTCTCATTGAATTATGATAACAAGTGTACAGGTGACAGTTTTGACATGTCTGGTAAACAGAGAAGTATTATATTATTGTTCATTATCTCATGAATTGTAAGGATACTTCTTAACTGTGGTTCCCATTTTCTCTTTGAAGTAATGTTTAGCTAGACTTAACCAAATATATGTTCTGCCCAAAGATACTGTATGAAGAAAATAATAAATTATGCTTTTAAATTACAGTAAACCAAAGATTAATAGAATGATCAATAACTTAATTTTCAGGTGTCCTAAAGGTGTCAGTAAAATATATGTTTTCTCATGCAATCTGATTTGTATGTTTAGGCAATTTTAGAGAAGATCACATAGTAATGTCAATTGCTCTATCCATAAGAATAAACATATGAAGATGTTTTTGCGAAGGATGACTGCTTCTAAGGTTGAGAAAGCTAAACTGATAATTTCATATTTACAGAATGCATACTCTTAAGTCTGTGATCAAAACTGTTAGGAAAAATTGTAGTGTTTATGCTCTTTATTTGTAGTGGTTATATCTTCTGCAGTCTTCATCTTGGAAGCAGGAGGAGAGAGCTGTCCTAGAGGGGAGAGAGAAGCTGGGAGAAGGGTCAGCATCTCAGGGGTAGTCAGCTTGTTCAAATTATTCTTTTTAGCAATTGAACACCAGGGTCCTGATAGCAACTGTGGGGCTGCAACCTCTCCCCTGCCCTGATGACTCTGTACAGTATTTCTAATTCTTTCATAGTGTCATTAATACGCACACACACACATACAACACATTCTAATGTTAGCTTTGTCCAAATTCATGATTGCAATGCTTTCATAGACGTCACTAGATTCTTGTGAGAAGGGTAAAGTTGAAGGGGGGGGTGGTTAGTGATGGAGTGGCTAACCTGATGGCTGGCCGGTGGAAAGTTTGAGAACACCTATTAAAATGTCTGCACCTGAGTGCTGCTCACATCTATGAAATTTTTAAGATATATTCCAAATTAGCTTAGTGTGAAATATGATTCTGAGGTGATTCAAATTTTGTGGATCACAGCAAAAAA
The DNA here is from genome assembly GCF_022539395.1 of Myiozetetes cayanensis. NCBI lineage: Eukaryota > Metazoa > Chordata > Aves > Passeriformes > Tyrannidae > Myiozetetes > Myiozetetes cayanensis. Next base: position 38,376,658 of record NW_026087964.1, on the reverse strand, counting down.
TGGCCAATAAAATGGTAATACTAGTAAGAAAGAAAGTTACAAAATGGTTGTTAAGAGCATAACTCAACCCAAAAATAGTTCTTACAAAACCAAAATTGCCTTTTACATGGTTTTCAGCTGTAATATCTCAGAATAACTAACTTGGAGTATTTTTAATATACTGAAAGAAATAAATTATTTCATTGTAACCTTGAAATTTTTGTCCCAAACATGTGACTATTTTTAGGCTAATTGAATAATAATGGAAATTTGGTGGTATTGTTTCAATTTCATTTCCTACCATTACTAAAAGGAACCTAAAAAAAAAATCAAAAAATATTTTGGTAACTACCTGGATTTATCTGTGCATTGAACCAGGAATGTATGTGTACAGTTCTGTTAATTTTTATGTGAAATACTTGGTATTTATATTATTTTATTTATAATTACTATAGTTTGTCATGTAGTGAGGAAATGGCATGCCAAGGTTCTTCTTTCTTTCCTTTCTAGATTTGCAAACCTTGTATGAAAGAGAGATAAGCAAGAAATTTTTATAAAACCCTATAGATTCTGCTCATGGAGATTTGGTTGGTAAATTTTAAAGGTTCCTTATATAGAAAATGCAATTACCTGAAATGTCAGTGCTCACTTGCATTTAGTTCCTATGGGGCATTTGAAATTCATGAAGTAGGTATGTTTTTTATTTTGCTCAGGCTAAGCACCAAGGCAGCTTGTTCTATGTACTCCAACCACTGCTTGCTACAATGAAGTTGTGAAGTTTGGTTAACAAATCTTACTAAAAAAAAATTTACATCCTTTTAGAGTAATTTTGCTAGTGCCATTGGAAGTAATGACACCTAAACTGATTGCATTACTGATAATTTTATTGTGGTTTAGAGTTTGGCAACTCTGTGCATGCTTCTGCCAGCTGGGTCTACAGACCAGGTTGTTTAAAGAACAGCTATACACAGGAAAAAGTCACTCTTCTTTCTAAATACCAAGGTGTATTTTCTACAAATAGTAAGCTTTCTGTTACAAGTAACAAGTGTAAAATAAAAGAGGCTAATTCTATCTAGTTTGCCCTTTACTAATGCAGCCAGTTTTCCGTGGGTTATCTTTCACACAGCCACAGAAAGGAAAATTTTTTCTTTGGTTGGAAAATATGATTACAAAATCAGAAAAAAAAATGGCAGAACTAAATCATGGGTTTGGTAGGTTCTTTTCTTTTTGGAGGGGGGTTGCAGAGGGGCAAGGCTTCATATTCTCAGTATTTCAAGTTGGCAGCATCCTGTTAAATTGTTTTGTGAGAGCTAGGAGTTTGTTGGTTGATGAATGCATACTCTGTACTGTGTGATACCATGCATATAAAATGGTTTATTGAGCAAAATAAGCAATTCTCTGCAGTCTCTGTCAGACAACTCTACATTTCTCTGCAGTCTCATAACTGGCAGCTATGACCAGCAGAGTCCACTTGTGCATTTGCAATGCCTTCTCTCCATTTCATATAATTTAACCCCGAATACCTCTTTAGTAGTGCACACCTGTCACTTGTTTTGTTAGTAGGAATTTTTTTATACTCTAATTATGTGGTATATTAGACACAAAGCATTTAACAGCAATATTTAAATGTGAAGCTTAGGCTGTCATAGACCTTTCAGTTATCTCTCTAATATCTTATGTGAAGCTGTTGTTGCTTCCTAATTAGTAAACATATAATTTTCTAACCATTATTTTCAGTAAGCAAAGGGAGGACTCAGGCAGTGTGTGCTGTTTAGTTACTGCCTTTAAAGGAACAAAATTTATGCAATTTATTTTTATCATCTAGTTTTCATATTTTCTAAATGAAAAAGTGTCACAGAAACATGGGGACCCTAACTTTTAAGAAGTTATACTCTTATTTGAGATTTTTTTGTCCCTGCTAAGTGCATTCTTTTATTCCATCCTTGCCACTGATTTTGTAGCTTTTATTTATTTGTCTCAAAATGCATAGGCAGAAAAAAATACAACATAGCAGAACCATTGCAATTTCATCCAATATGTCAAACTGATTTTCAGAATTTAAAATGGTCTTGTTTTTCTGGTGTACAGTTTTTAACAGGATAAGATTTCTGCACTCTTAGATACTCTTCCAGCATCCTTCATTAGTGTTAAGTATACTGAAAATAAAAAGAATAGAATCTATACCTACCTCAATGATAGCTCTGTGATTCTGTGCTCATTATTTTCCAAATCTGAACAGAGTCAATATTCAGTTGAAGGTGAGAGGCTGATCAAAATCAAGACAATCTTTTTAAGGTATGCCATAGAAACAATGGTCTGTTGACAGTTACTAGGGAATTTTGTGATAATGAAGTAAATTCAGAAGTTAAAAAGGGGTGCACAAGGCTAAGCATGTTGAAAGCTGTTGTGCTGTTTCTGCCAGGGCTGACCCCCTTCACTGGGGAAAACTCTTCAAAAAGCCCTAGAGTCCTTGCTGAAGAGGAACACTATGCAGAAGTACAGAAAAAGTGATGTGTTTTCTCCTATTGTCTTTCAGGTGGCTGTGTAGTGGTATCCTGGATTAGTATCAACAAGAAAATGCCAGCAGATGACTAGGTCAGTTTTCTATTTTCTTTATTTTTTTAAATGGTATTAGGAAGAAAAAGTTTCATATTACAAAATTAATTATTGAGTGAATCAGCCTATTTTTTGGTAAGTTGACAATGCATTATGTTTTCCACTAGTAAGATATTAAAATTTTAGGATTTCTATTTGAAAATCTTCTCAGCACTTTCATACATTAAAATCCAACTCTACTTCCCTAATAAAATTGTTAATTTGTGACTATTGTGAACTTGTATAGCATGGATCAATATTTATTTTCTAAACTGGCTTCTCACTGGACTTATTGAAATAAAAAATCTGTAGAAAAAATCCTTGTTTCAATTGAGCAAGAAGGTGCTTGAATCTTTTTGCTGTATTTCGAGAATTTGAAGGCTCATATGAAGACTTAAAAAGACGTAGACTTGCCTAAGGCAATGAGTAATAGTTTTTATGGTTTTCAGTCAAAAAAATCTGCACTAGGAGTAAGAACATTTCAGTTATTCCAGTCGCTAAAAGAACAGTTAAGCTTTTGAGAGGTTCACAGTTCTTGGCTTCCAAAGGCAGATTATTTAGACCCATTTTGGTTACTTTGATACACAGGCACAGAATCAGACTATCTAATGACACTGAAGGATCTGACATGCTGGTTGAAATTCTTTGTCTATGGGGAAGTGTCTGGGGCAATATAAGATTCCCTCAGGGTGTCCAAGGCATCTGTGCAGAACTAGGAAATATGACACAAGACCAACAGGAGACCCATGCTCTTCTAAAATGTCAACCAAAGGCCAAGCTAAAAGCCCTAAAGCATCTGAAAGGTACTAGATGCTTATATATGAGCAAGTGTATCATCTCCTCCAGACAGAAAGTTGGAGAATGGCACAGAATCACAGAATATGCTGAGTAGGAAGGGATCCACAAAGATCATCTAGTCCAAGCCTTAGTCTTGCACAGGACCATCCACCAAGAGTCACATCATGTGTCTCATAGTATCCTCCAACTCCTCTTGAACTCCAACAGGCTTGGTGCTGTGACGACTTCCCTGGGGAGCCTGTTCCAATGCCCAATCTCTCTCTGGGTGAAGAACCTTTTCCTAATATCCAACCCAAACATCCCTTGACACAACTTCAGACCATTCCCTTGGGTACTCTCACCAGTCACTATAGAGTAGAGATCAGTGCCTGTCTCTCCTCTTCCCTTCACAAGGAAGTTGTAGACTGCAATGATGTCTCCCCTCAGTCTCTTCTTCTCCAGGCTGAACACACCATGTGACCTCAGCCACTCCTCATGGCTTCCCTTCAAGGTCCTTCCCCATCTTAATTTCCCTCCTTTGGACACTCTCTAATGGCTTAATATCTTTCTTATACTGTGCTTCCCACAACTCACACAATATTCAAGGTGAGGTCACATCAGAGCAGAGCAGTGCAGGACACTCCCCTCCCTTGACCAGCTGGTGATGCTTTGCTTGATGCCCCCAGGACACAGTTGGCCCTCCTGGCTGCCAGGGCACTGCTGACTCATATTCCAGTTGTCATCAACCAGGGCCTCCAGGTTCCTTTCTATGGCACTGCTTTCCAGCATCTCATTCCTCAGGCTCTTACTGAAGCCGTGAGTGGATAGATAGTGTGGTTTTGAAGATTTTGTTTCCACACTTTCTTCCCTAAGCTTTCCCTTTCCAAACCTTCAAACTGTTAACCCCATTTTTTTTTTTTTCTTCTTTTTCTGCATGTGACATTTTGGCTTGGTAGATGTAAAGATATATATTTGGTTTGATCTAAAACATTTATTTCCCCATTTTTTCCATTTGTAAATATCTTCCAAATTCTTAAAGATAGTTTTGTTGGTTTATCCATTGGAATTGAACATGAGCCCTGTCCCTAACTGAAACTGTGGAGACTGCCCTGTTTTGTGTGTTTTGTTTGTAATAAGTTACATAGACAACCCTTACGATGCAGCTGTTGGATGTAGTCATGACTGACTGCTCAGAAGCACAAGGTAAGAGCACAGAAGCAGAAGTTCAGCTTACTGAGGGAGAGAGTCACTAAAGGAAACTCAAACATTTGCTGGTATAGTGGAAGGGGCTCTGTTTTATGATATGATAATGAATAAACTCTCTCCAAATGAGGTCCCTGTCTTCCCTATAATGAGCAGAGAGAGCTTAAATAACCAAGGAAGAGTAGATGACGGTGTGTCCCTAAACTAAGGGTTTTTTTCTGATCATGACTTAATATTTTAGTCCATAACAGTCCAATATTTTTTTCCATAACAGAACATGCACTATAATTAGAAACAAGTTGTAATGAAAATGTTTGAAATAGAAATATTTTATTCCCTCCTGTTTTGGACATTTTTTAAATGATATAATTAAAAGAAGTTACCGGGCACTCATGACACAGAATTTGCTCTACATATCTGCAAGCAGAATTTTCAAATCAGCTGGCTGACTGGGGTAAGGACCTCACAGGTGAATTCCACATGAACTGTTGCTTATTAGATCTTTCCTGGTTTCTAATGTCGCTTTTACAATGTTAGCTGGTGCCACCTAGAACTGGAGAAATGTTGATTCATTCAAGTTTTATGGATTAATCAGTATAAGAATCAGTACCTCAGAGACTCAGAAATGTGTGCAAACTCTGCTGTTCCATTGCCCACAAATCTCAAACAGGTATTTCGATTGAAATTCTTGTGTGGTTTTTTTTCCACTGAATGGCTAAGCAGTAAGTGAGAGATTGTGGCAGAAGTAAAAGTTGTTTATTTTCAGTGACAGAGAAAGTGGGAAAGGAGGCCATAGGGACTGTTTTAATCTCTCCTGCATGGTTATGGTGAATATATCCATTTTTGCCTCTTTTATTTGTTTGGGGGTTTTTTGTCCACCAGAAAAAAACAAGTGCTTTATTTATTGTCCTGTTGTTTCCTGAATTAAGTGTGTCTCCTATGGACCTCTTACATGCAGATTAAAAAAAAAAACAAAAACAAACCAACAACAAAACCCCAATTGAAATTCATCTGTTTTTCTGTGATTTTGATTTTTAAGTGAAGAATATTACAATAATCAATGCAAAATAAGGAAAATGCTAACCTGTGATGTATCTAATAATCTGCAACTGGAATGGATTTGTCTGAAATTTACTCTGTTGTCTGTTTTCTGCTGTTCAAGAGTTGTACATAACAAACATAAAACCCCCACAATTAAGCTATATTTGCTTTTTTCTCATGAGATGAAGGTAAGGATGCTGGAATGTGTGAAGGATTTCCTTTGCTTCACCTGCTCTCTCATATGTTTCCTGGCACACTTGTGCATCCCCTGTTACACTTGGCTTCCTACCATCCCTTCAGATTAGACCTGCTGAAAAGAATAGCTTAAGTAAAGAAATATTTATGATTAATGATTAATTTTGCTGCCCGCCTTCAAAACTGAAAGCTTTTTGGAAGGAGGAATATAATTATCTACTTAGAAGAGACTTGCAAAGTGTTGACCCTTTTTCAACATGGACATGTTTTCATATTTAGTCTCAGTGGGAAGAAACAGCTATCCCACCCCAAGGTAATGATGAGTAGGAGACAGTAAGATACCTTTGGCTAAAATTCCCTGAGACTGATGGGGTAAAAAAGCACTTGTACAAAACCATAGTAAATGAAAGGTGTGATTCAAATTACTTTAGAGAATATAAACTAAAAGGATCTTAACTGTGAAAGAAATTAAGTAGCACTGATAGCATATTAATCGGTATCAAAAACAAATCTTCAGTATGTCCCTGTTCCAACAGTTATATCTGTGTTCTTTTAATGGAGAACTGCCCAAATTCTGACTTATTAAAACATGCATTTTCTAAAATTTTGGCCCAGGTTTACCTTTTGTGCACTGAAAACTAAAGTACAAGAAACTATGTGTTAAAGTACAACCACTATGATTGTTGAGACGATCATATGAGTTAAATAACTTGGTGATTTTTAAATCAATTTTCTTTTCTTAGGTTGTCAGAAGCCTGCCTATTTAAACGCCAATCTAATACACTGGAACTGGTTTTGATACATGTCAAGTAGAACTGAAATCCTTGGTTCATTTAAGGTAAATACAAACTATGTAAGATATTTTCTTTATGGTCTAAAAGGAACTATTTTCAAACTAATTTTCTTTCTGAGTACCTGTTACTTTGTAATATCAGAGTATCCACTTTATATTCAGAGATACTCAGCACAAGTGCTTTAAAACTAGACAAAAGAATGTCTTGATGCATTGCAAAGATCTGGAATTGCTGTTTTAAGCACGAAACTCATCTTACACTTAACAGAGGAACTAGAAACAAAGCTGCATAAAATACAAAATCCCACTGCTTAACAAGTGCTTTATCTCGATGTGGGTCTGCTTCATGGTCCTTGCTTTTACTGAGCAGTTGTGTTATGATCTAAGAGCCACAGGTCCTCTTTGTGCCATGCATAGTACAAACTTGTAAGGAAAGGGACAGTCCCTGGATGAAGTGTTCAGGTGTGCTAGGCTTTGCATTTGTGCTTCTGGGACCTAAAAATGTGTTAAGCTCTATGTTTATTTACTTGTGTTATCTGATAATATGCAGAAGAGTCATCAAGTGAGCTGTTCATAATCTTTCAGACAAACCTCTGTGTTATCATAGTAGTAGCAGCTGCAATAACACTGAAATGCAAATAGTGCCCAGAAAATCCTATTTGCTGCCTCATTATCTGGATCTGGATCCAGGTTTGGTTTTGTGGTTTGTCTTCAGACTCTCTCAAAATCTTTTTATTGAAAGGCACACTGAGTGTGATATTACACTACTCAAATTACAACTGTAAATACATCTGTATCCTGTCCTTAGGAAATGTTTCTGTAAGATTTTGGTTCCCTTTGCTTAAAACCCAACTTTGGTACAAATATCTTTGATAATGATGCTTAATATTTTTGTACTGTATAAGAGTAAAATAATGAGGCAACCTCAGGAACCACAGCATTAGCAGCAGAACTACAACTTCTGTAGAGTTTGCACTTTCTTTGTATTTATGAGGTGCCTTTGGTGATAATCTTTAAAAATTAATTTCAAGTTCTGTTTTCTTCGCTATGCACTGCTAGGAGCTAAAAATTAAGGTTTGGAATAATCATTGCTATCCTACACTGATTAGCCCCTTCAAGTAAGAGAGCTTATTCATACACTGTTAAAAAGTCTTTGGATTTTTATGGGGTTTGATTACTGTTGTTTACATAATTTTCATTCTTTTTGTTTTTCCTGAACTTCCGTGTGACACATACTTGTTAAGTAAAGTCAAGAATGCCTGCCTGAAACACCTGTTCATTCAAATTTCTTGGGATAGTGCAGACAGAATATCAGGTCAGATCTAGTTGAGACACTAGCCAGATTTTGATCTCAGTTAAACATGTGTGTTTGAAATTGATGGCAGTGGCACTTATCTCAGATTTATATCCATGTAATTGAGAACAGCATCTGATCCTCTGTGGCTGCTCTGTCCCCCGAGATTTTCTGTACTTATCTCATGCGTTAAAAAGATTGTCCCTGTTTTCTCATATCTAAGCTTTTACATAGATGTTATCTTTACCATTTTTGTATCATCGTTGCTGGTCCTACCCTGCTCATTATTGTATCTTAAAATTTTTGAGTTGCAGTCACAGCAAGTGAGGGAAATATCAGGATAGTTTCATCTGACGCAGTCAAATCTGAGTGCCTGCATTCATTGCATGGCAATTACTGCCAAAAAGATGGATGGGTTGAATTGTTATTGTTGTTACCATTGTCCATGTTCAAATATATCCTGAAGAGGAATCAGAAGACTTTGCAAAATAGAGTGGTATGTGAAAGGAGTCCCTTTATTTTCAGAGCTCTGGATCAACATTTCTTTGGTGTCCGAAGGCTAGGCAAGCTGTGAGGGGAAGGCTGCTCAGCAGTCCAGTCCTGATTGCAAGAGTCTTTTGCTTTGTGTGCTTTAGTGAATAATTCAGTCATGCTGGGTGAGGTTGTCAAATAAAGTATAAACGATCACTTTCTGTGATGCTTTTGTAAAGTCCACCTTTGCAGGTGGAGTGGGCTAGGCTAGGCCTTGAAAGATGTTGAACCATCTTTTCCTCTTCTGAAAAACATGTTGTGATTTGACTTTGATTCATCCACTCTGATCTTAAAACACTTAACCTAAGTATTCTTGTTACCATAAATTAGTGCTAAAATTAGCAGAGGATGATTTAATTTTCTCAGTTAACTGGAAATGTGAACTGTCTTCTGGACTGGCCAATTTATCTCCATTTTAAACCAAGAGCCCAGACTGTCTTGGTTTCTAATCTGAAATGTGTTGAATTCTAGAACTCATGTCTCAGTGCCTTGTGGTAAAATTCCTTTGTCACATATAAAATGAAGGAAATACTTTTAAAGTTGTGGAGACATACATGTATGTGAGATTGATGGGGCTATTTTCTTCAATTTTACACTAAGTGCTGGAAGTATTCACCTTCTAACTAAAAGATTTGGTAAAGATTAAAGGTTGTAGAATATTTGAAGATGTTAACCATTAAATAAATGCAACTTTCTATTATGCTATTTTTGTTACTTTTGTTTTGTGGGAAAAAGAATTTGCTAATACTGTGAACCGGGTGCAGTAATACAAGAGTGGTTTTCAGTACATTGATTTTGCTTTGTGATAAAGGAAGTGCCAAATGGTTCAGTGCTCCTAGGTGTACATGAGTCACACTTCTGTTCATCTCATTTTGAAGTGAAATGCTCCGGAAATTGAGTATATGAGCAATGCTAGATAGTCAGGAAGATACTGGTAGAATAAAATAAGTTGCTTGAAATTAATTATTTGGGATGTGCTTTGCAAAGCAGAACTGTAAAGGAGGTAGCATTTTCAATGGGCTTATTAAAATGTGACCACATTATATTAATCAGAGAATTAGTGATTAATGTCCCATTTTATTTTCTTATAAGGTACAATATCTGAAAACTGATGTACACCTATCTCCAACATACATAGCCTTCAAATTGTTCATCTGTGAAGATGTAGTTTAGTTACTCGTTAGGAATTTCATCTCCTATTTTAATTTGAACATTGATTTCACTGTTTTGAGCTACCTGATATTCTGAAAATTGTGTATTTTCCAGCTAAACTTAGAACTGAATCCCACAGATTTGCCTTTTCTACTTGAAAAATCTTCCTTAAGTGGATTTTTGGAGAATAATTTTCAGTTCTCATTTAATTTGTTCCTTCTATCACTTTTTAAGATGTCTGTGTCCAAGATAAAAGTGTAAGGGTATAGAGGTAAGATCTGTAATAGCACTGGAATGCCTTAATGTTTGAATAGGTTCCTAGTGTCTTGTTTTAAAGAGATCTGAGTCTTCTGACTCCCTTCATGATTATAGACACTGAATATCTAAACAAAACAAACAAAATACCAACCAAACAAAAAACCCTGCCCCTTACCATACTGGCCTTATGATATTAGGCACCAAATCCCATTTTAGAAGAATAATTTGTCCTCAAAGTAATTTGCATTTGTTGTACTCCAAATACCTACATAACCTCTACAGTTCAATATGTATTAAATGGATATATATTATATGTACACACTACAATACATCTTTTTTGTGGACACTTTCCTCTGGAAGGTTAGCAGGGTTGGAGATGTGGAGTGCTTGCATGGGAATCTTGGTATGGCACACTATATAGGCCCCTGAGGTGCACTGGCTGTATTTATCCCACGTTATTAAAAGTCACAATCAGTGTGAACTGTACACTGAATAAATTTTGCTCTGTAAAAACCAGGGTGTTTATAGGCATTGAACAAAACCCCTAGGGTTAAGCAAACAACCAAAAGGGGAGATCTCAGCATTGTGGTTTGAATTGGAACATTTGGATCCTTTGCTCCAGATCAATTTGTAGCTCAACCTGTACTCGGGTACCAGGGTGAGTGGAAAAGATCAGCTCTGCTGTATTTGTTGCTTGCACTGGGAAGGACATTGTAAGCTGAGGTACCAAGCATTTTGGGTGTGCAAGTAGTCAGCATTGCCTAAGGCACTGCTCCAGGATGTGTCACAGTAGAGATGCCATGCTGCAAGGGGTCATGCTGTGCTGTGCTCAACTCTGTCTTCAGAATCCTGTGGTCCATTTGCTATATATTTACCCATTGTGATAAACTGTGCAGTGCAGTGTGGAACAGTTATCTCCAGGAGAAATCATTGTACTCTGAGTCAAAATCAAATTTCAGTGTGACTGGCGACAGGAGAAAATGTGGTTTCAATAAATAGCCTCCCTGTGTCCCCATTTCCATACCAACAATGATTCATTGTGCACCCAGATTCTCTCTGTTTCTCAGTTAAGAACCTATGAATTGAAAACTGGAATTGACGTTTCAAAATCCTGCAAGGACTTGATCCCCTTGGATTTTTATCCCTCCTGCAACTGAACATTTCAGCCTTCAAAAATTTGTTTTGGCTTTTGAAGTAGGGATGTCATATTATTTTACAGTAGTGAGTGTTTCTTCCCACTTGTGGCAATGTGGAAGTCACCACAGGGACCGAAATTGTTCAAGTGTTCAGCAAGAAAAGCTATATCACGTTCATAAATCTCTAAGTCAAATCTGAAATAAAAGTCATGCAGCAAAACGGAAAATGAATTTTATTTTAAATCGAAACAGGGATCAGCAGATATAGCCTGGGATTTGGAAATGATTAAGTGTAAGATTCAGTTAAGAAGTTTCACCTCTCAGGAAAATATAAAGCAAACATTCTTATTATGCCTGACCTATAGATCTTCACTGTGTTCAGAATAATAAAATGACTGATCCAATCACATATTGATGCAGATGATCTTGGAGCACTTTTACTGAGACATGAGTCAATAATAGATTTTGTGGATTTGGCTTTTCTTTTCTGGGTAGATCATGTTTTAGTTTCAACACCTCTCTCCCTGAATTGTAAGACCTACTGGTAGATATTGAAATGTGCTGAAGGCTGTGTTTCACCTTATCTTTGCTTACATCAATGAAAATCTTGTGTAAATTGAGATTGCAGTCCTGAAGGTTGAAGTGTGCTTGTTTTATTTCTTATCTTGTAGGGCCATGTTCAGTGAAGAAATTGAGGTTCAGAAGGAAATATATTGAGTAAAGTATGTAAATCCAATGTCCTAAGTGGATATAATCAGAAAACTAAATTAACAGTGTTTCTAATTGATTCAAAGTGTACTTGCACTTTTCAGCTTTGAATCCTAGAAAGATTTTCAAAGCCTTCTTAATCCTGTTGAGACTCTTCCCTGCACCAGCTATTAACCAGACTTTCTCTTCATTGCCTTGTCTTGTCACTCAGTACTTGATTTTGAGGTTTGGATCATGGTTTTCTCTACTGCAGCTAAAATGACTTCTTATAGATCTCCAGATTTAAAAGCCACGCTGTGGGTAACGTTGCTGTATCTTGACTAATGGTAAAGATAACTTCATCTCATTTAACTCCTATTTTTCTTTACTTACTTTACTGGATTAAGGAAATGACTGATAGTGTTATTTAGCATAGCCTGTAGGGTATGTTGAGGTAGTAGGAAAGCTATTTTGGGCACTAACATATAATCCTAGAATAACCCTATACTTGCTGTGCGTGAATTATGCATAGAATAAATTCCAGTGGGCAATTTGAATATGGAATAAAAACATGACTGAGAGTAACATTTGCCATTTCCAGGTGGTGATGCTCATACTTTTGATGTGAAACATTGCTTCTTTTACTCCATAGAGGAATCTGGTAGACTGAAGCATCTTCTCAGTCAGCCAAAGACATGATGGCTATTAGTCCCAGTCCCCATCTGTCACTGGGGCTTTTCACTGGCCAACTCCTGCTCAGAAACAAAATTATAAGAAGCTGAGGTTGGATATGTAGACATACAAACACAGATTGCATGGGGAAGCTTTTCCTATGGGGAGACAGTTTTTTTGGAAGACGTGTCAAGGACAGTAATTTTGACCTTTGGGAGCAGGAGACAAGGTTGCTTCCTGTGCATAGGATCCCTATGCTTTTCCAAAATTTCTCCATGCTTTCTCTCCTACCTTTACTCTTCCTCTTGTGATGAATTCTTACAACTGGAACTGCATTTTATCAGCTGTTGTGCCCCACTGAAGGGAAGTAGGGGAGAGTTTTTAGCTCCTATTTCACCTAAGTGCTTGGTGGGCAAAATTCTCCTTGCTTTGGCACTTTTCTGTAATTGAAGCAAGGGATGCCACATTTGATATTACTTCCATTAAGCTTTGTAAGATTTAAGGCAGAATCACTGAAGCAGTGATCTCTAACTCTGAAGAAAACTTGTTCAAGTCAGAGCTCTCTCTAAGAGCATGATACATAGATTAGCAGATCTGTCAAAACTGGCTTTAATCCATCATCAGTCCTCCTAAAATTCACTTGTGTGTTATTTACCTTTCATTGACATATAATAAATGCATCCCCACTGAACAATATACCAGAATTTGGAATTCAGAAAATAATTATTTCAGTCATCTTGACCTGCACCTGATGTCATGGGAATGTAGCAGCTTGGAAACTGCCACTAGTATGTGTGAGATCTAATGTTTAGTCTAGCTATGTTGTAATAATTTACTGAAACATCAATGTTTGGGGGTTTTTTCCTGCAAAATAAAGAGCTAATGTAATGCAGTATCATAAAAAAGGAAATCAAACAGAGATACTTGTTTTACCTTAATCTGAAAAATAATAATACTAAAACATCCTGATGCATCAATTCTGTACTTAAAAGATATAAGCAACTGGAAATAAAGATGTGCTAGTGTTAAGATTTTTTAATAGAATTTGGATCTTGGAGCTGGGAGGATGTGAAAAAATATGCTTAGCTTAGCTTCATGATGGATGAAGCATTTATTATTAATTAATACTTGGGAAGATAATGGTGTAATGATGGCTTGCAAAGATCAAAGGGCATAAATCTTCCAGGTTTCAATTCACATGAAATTTATACACACACTGAACTTTATCTGGAGAAGTAATGCTATGAAACTTGGTACTGAGGTTGGACAGGGAATTCTGAAAGTAATTCTGAAGATAATATTTCAAGATAAACTACTGTTTAGATTAAGAAGAAATATGAGTATTATGTTAACCTTGCTTTGCAATGTCCTTCATCAAATTATCCATTTATTACTTTTGCTGCAGGCATTTTCTTCTTCTCATCTGTACCCAGATACCTCATGAGTATTGCTGCTGAAATTGAACTGAGCAACCTGATCTGAAATCAATTTGACTCTCCACTCTGAATGGCAGATCCCTTCTAACCTGAATTATTCTATGATTCCATGTAATACTTATGAGGGGTCAGAAAAGGACCCAAGTAAAAGGGTATGTATTTGAAAATTCAGGTGCACTGGAAATGCAAACAGCTGCCACTATACAGGCAGAAGTAAAATTGTACCTTCTAGCATTAATTGACTGAAAAAACTGATGAAAATCTGCTTTTCTGAGGAATCATAAGAGGAGAAACAGAGATTGAATTAGGAAGGGAAAAATCTATTGATGTGATGCTTTAGACTGTTGAAGTATGGGGTTCCAAAATGTGGTAATAGAACTTCAAGAACTTTATTTTAGGAGAAATTAGATGCTAGCAGGTATTTTCTAAGGGGCAAGGTTACACTGGCCTGGAGAATGGCAGCAGGGCAGTCAGCAACAAGTAATCCCTGGAGTGTTACATCAGTGATTCTGCACACCACAGCCACTACCAGCACTGCTGAAATGTGTTCTCATGACAAGGAGTTCAGCTGCTCTCTCTAGGATGCAGGTAAATTTCAGCTGTGGTTTCACATCTCATCCTTTTTCCCCCCTCTTCCTTTCCTCTTGACTGATATTGATGCCACAGCTTTGTAAAAGGTAATTCCAGTATTTTCTTTGCTCAGCCTGACTGACTCACTCCTTGGTCAGTAGTCATCAGCACCTGTGCTTTGTGCACTGAACTGAATGACCTTTTCCACCTACTCAGGACAAATCTTTTTTTTCCTCAGCAGAGACAGGCACTTTCTTCATCAATAGTGAACATGTCAATTTAAAGCTAAGTGGGAAAACTGAACTCTGGCATCCTAGTTCCAGCAGGCAATCTTAATTTATATGCCAGCAAGTTGCATGGAATTACAACACACTTTTATTTGAACAAAAATGAATAGTTACTATAGTTACGAAAAAACCCACAAGATGATATACAAAACTGGAAATAAAAAGCATTATCATTAAAGGACAAAAATGCTGATGAGTAAGAACAGCCCTTTCCTTTTGGTAATGCTTTAATCAACAGTGTGATGACATCATGTCAGTTGCTGTTACATACAATGAGAAATCTAACAGAATATTGAACATTTTATGGAGTGAATACATAAACATATAGCTAGTGCATTTACAAGCATACCTCAGATATATTCCTGGCATTTGTGTAGAAACAGTAATTTACAAAGAAAGCAACGTCTTTTTATTTTCTCATACAAAACGCATATGATTCTTTAATGCTGGAAGGAGATGAATCCATGATAGGTAGTCAAGATCATGAAGAGGAGAATCAGCTTTCCAGAGAAAACTGAACAAACTTGAAAAGTAGACCCATCTCCTGAGGTTCAACAAGTCCAAGTGCAAGGTGCTGCATCGGGGTCAGGGGAACCCCAGATATGAGTACATACTGGGAGAAGAAGTCATGGAGAGCAGTCCTGTGGAGAAGGAATTCAGGTGTTCTTGTGGATGAAAAGCTGGACATAAGCCAACAGGGTATGCTTGCAGCCTAGAAGGTCAACTGCATCCTGGGCTGCATCAAAAGAAGCATGGCCAGCAGATCGAAGGAGGTGATTCTGCCCCTCTAATCACTGCTCTGTGAGGTAAAGTAGTATAATCTGCACGGTGGCAAGTTTTTTCTCATATGACTGGGTAGTAGGAAAAACTAGACAGAGTTATGAAAATATTTCTGTACGCAGAAAGAAAGAAAAAGCTTAGAGATGCTCCTTATGGTGATTATCTGAGATGATGACAATAATTACAAAGAAGATGCAATTCTCTTTGAACAGAACTGGTCAGGAGAATGATTTCATACAGCATGGTTTATCACAGACCCTTACATTTTTTATCATTGTGATCACTGGCAAGGAATCTGTAAGTGGATGTAGTTGAACAACCATCATAGGAATAAAATAAATGCAAATATAAATTAGATAAATAGGAAAAAGTAAATACCATAAACTCTGGCAGCTTAAATACAAAATACTATTCTGCAAGTAAAAGAGGATTGAGAAAAAGCTAGTTAATGGAACAAAACTGGAACAAAATATTTTTTCCTGTACATTTGGAAAAGAAGCCTACCAGACAACCTGTACTGTTACAGCCAGATTATAAAGTAGCACTCAGAGAACATGAGGCCATTTCAGGGAAGGTACATGAGTTTTATGCATTGATGTTTATTATGGAAGAAATTAAAATGTTTGCACCCTATAAGGCTCTAACAGAGGAGGAGAGCACTCAGTATAGGATGTGTCTGAAAACACAGACTGCAGAAGAAGATGTGGTACAATTAGATGGAAGGAAAGCCCTGAAAATAATTAGGATTAGTTAATATTCGCATACAAGTTCAAACACAGTTTAAGAATGAAGTACCTTACTCTTGTAGTCACTGTTTAGAATAGCCCTGGTATCCAGAAACAGAATGGCAATTCTAACATTCTAAATAAAAAAGTTTTGGTGGCAGCAATGTGGGAAAGCATATTCTAATTCTTGTATTGGGCAGATCAGGAGAAGCTTTGGTGAAGGGCAGGGTCTGACAGACTCTGGGTGGAGTTCAGCACAGCTCTGTTGTCAGAGGTCATGCCTTTGTAAGGCTTCTTGGAGTCCTTTTGAAGTAGCAGTAAACATATTGATGGGATGGTTGGGTCTTCTAAAACCATGTAATGAAGTTTCCAAAAGGCAAACATTCTCCAAGTGCTCTTAAGGCATTGATGGCGCAAGAGGAAAGATCATAGCATAGATTAGTCATTGACTGAAAGATAAACAGAAGAATGAGTTGGTTAGAGACAAACAGTAAGAAAGTGTTTGAGAGATGATACTGTGTTAGTGAAGGTAGTGAGGGGGTCAGTGGCAGACAGAGAAGACTCATAGGAGGACTTTACAATACCCAGGTAACAGTGAAATGATATGCAAAATCTAATACAGCTAAATGTAAAGTGATCCACTGGGGAAAACTGTCTGAGCTTTGCGTTAACATGGTGAGCTACAAACCTGCCATTTCCTAGTGTTTTCAATTGTGATTGTCTTAGGTTTTGCCAGATTTAAGTGGAATCCATATGTGTTTGTAGTGAAGGACAGAAAGTCCTTAAATCACGCTTTTAATATGTGCATTTCAGAAGAAAGAGATAATTCTCTCAGTCTCTGCAGTCATTTCTGAATGAGGGAGGAAATTCTTGAATTGTACTGTAACCTGTTCCATTAACTGAGTAGCACAGCAGTTTCCATTTTTAGATCACTTCACAGCGTGCAGCAAGGGAGCAATTTCATTGCCTTCCCAATACAATCTGGGCTTGACTCTGTATATGGGCTTTTTAATTAGCCCCATCCCCCGCACACATATTTATGCAGGGAAATTTATTCAAGAAAATGTACTTTTGGGTACATATCCAAGTTTTATGCGTAAAATAGTATTGGATGTGAAAGAAAGCAGAACCATTTCAAATTATTATGTCACCCAGACAGGAAAGAAAACAATATAATGCAGAAAAAACCAAATGATTGAATATTCATGAGAATAAAACCTATTTAAACCAAAGTTGTTATAGTCAACCATTTATAAGCAATCCACAGGTTGAAATTTGTGTGCCATATATATATGATAAACAGTTGTAAACAATAAAGTAAAAGCCAGTCAAATAGCAGACAATTTAACAGTAGCAAAACAAAAAAAAAAACATTTAACAGCACTTTTTTTTTCTCCTAAAATTCTCTGTGCTGCTTTAATATGTCATGGGTCTAGAATGTTACTTGCAACAGAGCCTTGTTTAATAGATATGGGATCTTGTTCTGAAATCCAAATTTCTGATGCCCCTGGGAGTTGATGGTTGGGAGGTAGCTGTATCACTGATTATTATAGCACAAAATAGTCCTACCTCATGGCTGATAGCAGGGGCTGGGGACATACATGACTTATTTGGAGATAAAGTCCAGCACATTAAACACCTCAGATTAATTTCTTGCTTGGCACTGCAGTTCTATCTGAGTGAATTTTGTTGCTTATCCTGCAATTCATTAAGGAATCCCGTCTGTCTTCAATAGAAAAAAACCATGACACAGCTAGAAAACCCATATATACATAGAAGCTGTGATTGTCCATGCTCACGTAGGAGAATCAAGGCTAGAATAGAAATTACTTGCCCAATTTGTTGGGGTATAGTCTTCTGTCTAGCTCTTAGCCCCTCATACACAACTTATACTTTTTCATGTGGCTTTGAAGCTTTCATAGATGGTAATAACCCTCACACTTCTAGCATATTAACCATCTACGTGCCTGTGGCATTGGTACATTAAAGTACTACGTACAAAATAGAAGCAAATTTGTAATGGCAATAATAATAATTTCTTATGAGAAAATGGTGGCAATAGAAAGATGGATATAATGACAGTAAATGGTAGATATTCACAGATATTAGAAATTCTTATTCTGAATTGTTTGACTGGAAACATAACTGCAGTTCCGTGTCACCTTAGGCTTGCTTGGAAAAGTTAAAATATTGAACAGAAGGTTGTAAATAATACAGGCACACTAGACAGATGTTGCTTTTGGTTGACTTCTGTCTTCCTTACAAATATAGTGATATCCATTTGGTCAGGAATCAGAGGCAATGCAATGTAGCTGCTCATCTACCAGGGAGCCCAAAGTAGGGGAAGGTGAATGCTTACAATTATTAACTATCTAAGTCCAAGCCATACTGGAAAAACAATGTTGTTGAATTAAGTTTTTTTTTTTAAATATAGTACAAAGACAAGGGAAAAATTTTTCTAATCATACATTATCTCAAGACATATTACATCTAGGTCTTTACCAAGTGTGTAGTATTGTTGCAAAATGGTTGAATAGTATTATGATTATTAGCTGACAAGCTCCTAAAGCCATCTAACGGCAAAGTTTCTTAGATAAATTGCATTGTTTACCCAAAATGTACAAAAGTAAACTTCTGGGTATAGTGTTTTTGATTACAATAATATTTTGCAAAACTAGTGACTAGATAAGATTACTTTTGATTATGAGGACTAACTGTAGATGCCAAACCGTAGATGCTAAACTACTACAACAATAATTATTGCAATCTTGCACTATTTTCTTGGATCTTGGAAGGAACAGCTCCCAGATATTTACAACACATAGCATCTTGGAATCAACAGCTAAAAAAATGAAATAGTAACCCTATTACCTCCATCTGAAATTCATTACTTTTCCTTAATAAGATATTTTTTCTTATGACTGTTCCCATCTGTAAGGATAGCAATGAATTTCCTAAAGGCAAAATTTACTCTGTATTTGTGTGTAGAAACTCTATATTTTATCAATCTGAGGAACAGAAAGAACCTCAGGCTCATTGGATCTTGAGATTGCCATGGGAAAAAGGACAAATAGACTTGGTGCAGATCTTCAAAAACAGATAATAAGGTGGGTTTGTATCAGAAGAAAGTTAAAAACCATACTAACGCTTCAGAACGTGCACTTGCTGATTGATGAATGTGTGTGGATACTGGGGAAGCTGAGGAAGACTATAGAATATAAAATGCACTTTAAAAGTATATTTTATTGCAGGTGGTGGTTTTTTTCTTTTTTAGATCTTCCTCTCAGTAAAATAAGACCCATTATTTCAGTAAATTTCATTAAATTTTATTGTCCCTTCATCTATGCAAGTGCAAGCAAACTGTCAAGTAACTGTCTATCTAGCTGTAGATCTGTTTTTACACCTGAGATTTTTTATTTTTATGTTTTGTAATTCTAAAGAAGTTGCTTGATGAGCAGTATGAAATTTCCAATGTTTTCTCTCTTCCTTCATCAACTTCTTAATTTTGACTGATTTTTTTAGTTGAGATATTCTGCTTTTTAATAGTCATCAGATATTCCTTTTCTTTTGTCTTGGTTAAGAAATGGTTATTGTTCTCATGGAAACACACTGAATCATGCATCACTCGCTCATTCATCCCTTCCTCTGCCCCTGTGTTGGGCTGGAGAGGAGAACAGGAGGCGCAAAAGGTAAAGACCACGGATTGAGATAAGAAGAATTTACTGGAAACAGCAACAATATTAATAACAGAGTGATTACAAAAGAGGTAAACAATTCACACACGAGTGCACACCACACAGAACCCACTGATACCCCCACTGCTCCCTACCATGGAGGAGACTATTAAAAATTAACCCTGTCCTTGCCAGAACCAGGTTACTTCTATTTTAGGAATTCCTGTCTTTAGGAATAGTCAGTATACATACACATAATTCCATTTAATGAAACCTGTAGTAGACAATAGCAGGCACTGAGGATTTTGGTAAAACTACTTTTTTCTTGAAATACGTGGATGTTTCTGTATGTTATATAAATGGCACATTCTTCAATATTTTGCTAGTGTCTTTTCTCACTTAGAATTAGATTAACTATCTGCTTTGTTAACAACTTTATCTTGGCATGTAGAGTTTCCTATTCATACAGATAAAGCATGCCAGCAATGGGCAGTTTTTCTTCAAGAAATTTGTACAAATTCTTTCATGTTGCGTCTATCTTTGAAAGCTGTTTTCGTCATTTGTTTTGGTTTTTTTTTTCCGCAGCAAGACACTCAATTGTATCTTGGTTTTGTCTCCCTTCTACTTCCTTCACATTTCCATAGTAAAAATTACTTTGCGTTCAAATAATTATAACTTCTATTATAGCTTAGTAAGGAAAGACACGAGGAAACACTTGTTTTCTAAGTCTCAAAATCTAAAAGTTTAGTGCATGCAAAAAAATAATACATACAGGAAGTTGGCCTTTGTATCTGGGACATCTGCTGCCACAGTATATCTTAAAACTTCAGTGAAAGTTTCAGAGCCTTTATAAAAGCTTTAATTAAGACTTTTAAAGTTATAATAACTTTTATACCTATACAGCTAACAGGGGTGTGTAGAGTATGTGATGGTTTGGAGTATGTCTTCTTCACTTAGCACTGCACTGATGCTGTAGGTTTCGAAAGGTTACGTATCTTAATGCTTTGACAGACCTAATACATACTTTCAGTTTGAAATATGTGCCAATGGTGTCTTATTGATGATGTTTTGACATGAAGTATCCCATCTATAAATTACATCTACATTAGACATCTTGTCTGAAGAAAGGAGCTTTAAGCACTGATTCTAGTAAAGTATCAGAGTAGAACATGAGTCATGCTGTGAAGGAAAATGTAATGTCCTGGAGTGACTTCTAAGAGGCTCAGCAATGGAAAGTCTTTACAGATACCTTTGCTTGGATTATTCTTCAGCTTAGTTTTTTATTTTATGCCAAAAATCAGTTAATATGATTTTGGTATATGTGGTACCATTCTGAAGGTCAAAACATGGCAAAGTTGCTGTGAAGCTTACATAGCTGGTCACTGGAAAAGGGCAGGTCACTCACATGGCTGGTCACTAGAAAAACCAATGGATGTAGGCCTCTTGCCTGCTTGCTGGTATGGGAAGCTCTCAGGTACTTTGGAAATTTACCTGGTCAAATAAATGCAAAACTTTCTCCTTGGCTACCAAGCAGCTTCAAACTCAATAAATTTAACCTAACAGTTAATTGCTCTTACATTCAGGTGCACCAGTAAATCCATCAATATAAAGATACTAGACTGTTCATGCTTCAAAGGTCTTCTGTCTCAATTAAAATTCAATCAATATACTCTCAATCTCACTTGTTCATATGCAAGTCATTGGCCAATTGTGAATGTACCTATTCAGCACTGTGCTCTGCTACAATAATTATTTTCCTGATATCTCAACTTTAAACCCCTAAAATTTATACTGAATTTTCATACAAAGCCATCCTTTACACAAGAAAACAAAAAAAATTGAAAATTTCACTGAGACCAAACAGTAAATAGCTTCCTTTGTGACTAAGGTCAGTAAGATAGAAAAATGTCAATGACATTTTAGAAACTCAAAGCTACAGGCACCCTGTACTACCAAACCTGCACATGTGACTTATGCACATGGATTTGACTGTTGTGAAAGCTAACAAAATAGTTCACTTCACTACTGATGATCATGAGGTAGATATGGAAGAGTGAAGATATAGAATACAGATTTCAACTAATGCATAATTAAAATGGTTGATTCATGATTAAGAAACTGTTTTCACTCCCTACCCTGAGGAATCATTCCACAAGTGTTACTGATTCTTGATTCAGGCTTTGACTTCTTTGCACTGCTCTGTTGCTTTAATATTTAGTCAGCAAGGGGTTGCTATTGCATGGGATTGCATACCCAGGAATCATCTTGCCTCAGGTCAAAGGTTGTCACACCAATGGGATCGCCTCTGTTGCTATCATAGTGCCCGTAGACAACTTCATGATCTTCAGTACCTCTGTGGAAAGAGAATGGTTCTGTACTTCAGCCTGCCCACAGTGGTGATTTTTAACCAATCTAATAATCCTTCTAAGATGAAAACAAATGAGGAACAAGAGTAAAAGCGTATGCAGATGTGAACATTAATCAATTTTTATCTTTTTACATATTGATGTACATATTTTTATGAGGGATGAAGTCACAAGTACTCTGTCATAATTAATATTGTGCTCCAATTAGGAGCAATTTCTCCAGTAAGTCCAGGGGGCATGTGGATGACCTCTCTTCAAGATGAACTCACAGAACTGCTGATCAAAAAATCCTGGAGAACTGGAAGACTGCTGGGGGACCTCTGTGTACATTTGGAGTTTTGAGAGTCCACCTGTTATCAACCTAAAGGCATTTTGTTGCCTGTAGATTTCTATAAAATAATAGAGTTTTTTCTCTAGGGTATTGTTAGATTAATTCCAGAAGCACAAAACAAAAAAAGGTGAACAAATTATCTTTCAAGGGCTAGAAAAGAAACAATCTTCTGAAAAAATCTGGGAATACTAAATTACAATTAATAAAATGGATACGGATGTTGACTTATCTTGCTGGCTGATAAGTATCTACTTTCTTATTGGCTTACTGCTGGCCCGTTTGAGGGCTGTCTTGCTGCTACACCAATTTCATTACTTTGTGGAAAGGTTTCGATATCCTTTCTTTTGTTTTAATGTCACCTTGCTGCATGACTGACCAAAAAGATATCTGGTGAGAATGAGGATATGAGAACCTCTGCCATAGTAATATGTTTTTTACAGAGTGTAACTTGGTAATAACTCATGAATCATGGTCAAAAAGACAATGTTATATTTTATAAATTGTCCTTTTCAAAGTAGGAAAACACAGGTGAGACAATTTTTTGAATACTGACAGTGTTACTGACTACTGTGAATCAAACACCCAGTGGTCTGTGATTTCTGCTGTAGCATTTACTGTCAGCTTGCCAGAAGTTGCATCACAATTTTCAAAATATGTATTTTTCTTTTCATAGAGCAGATTTCTCAGGAATGCATTTACTATTTTTAAGATTCCTTTAATAGCAAATATAGCTAGTCAAGGATGAAAAAAATCTCATAAATATGTGGTGGTTTGTTTTATTCTTTCATGGTAGTATCTTTGGTACCATGTGTATTCCAGGGATTTTGAAGATATTTTGCCTGCTCACACTTTACACATTTAAATAAAAACAATTTAAATAAGTCAATTTCCAATTAATTGTGTTTCTGAAAGTACTTTTAAAAATCTAGTTATGACTAATGTGTTGAACACATTTTGTAAATGTTTTATGAATTTCTTTTCTGAAATGATTGTGAAGTACATAATTAGATATAATGTATACCAGCAGGCAAGCTGCAACTGCTGAATGTTAAATAATTTCTCATTTTTTAGTTACACTTTTGACACTTAATTGACCTTTCAAAAAAGAAGCAGTACATGCATAAATGTATTTAAAGTCTACTACTTCTTGAAGTAATGTTTTTTCTCAGCCTTGATTGAATTTAGAAATACACAGAAAGCTTTTAATTGCTTTTATATTTCTGCTAATTAACATTAGGGTTTGAACATGGGGTTTTTGTTTGTTTGTGTTTTTTTCCTTTTTTTTCTCCTTTTTTCTTTTTTTTTTTTTTTTCAGTTCTTGATTTATGAACAACTTAAAATAGTGAGAGGAGAATGATTTGTAAGAAAAGCGTGGGGCTATTCTTGCAAGCTGTACCCACTGCCTGAATGTGCCTGGGCCTTTCTTTGGGCTCTGGGCAGACACATTAATTATGGAATTCAAACTTATACCAAAAAAATGATGTCTGGATTAATGCAATAATCCTATCCTCCAGAAATTAGATACTGTAGCTGGAGTCTGGAGAGAAAATACATTGATATTTATAGCTGAATGTACTGGTTTCTGCCAGAACAGGGTTTATATTTTGCAGTAGCCAGGAGGGGGACAAGGCCAGGACCCTAATGTTATTTGAGACCACCTCATGCCATTGCCAGGGGAAGGGGAAAATGACTCTCCCCTTTCCTGGGAGAAGGAATTCCTTCTAATCGAGTTAACCTGGTGGGGCAATCTTCTGTTATTGTTTGTTATCACGGGCTCTCCATGTGAATCCTTTTCTTTTCTTACATCTTTTGTTATTAATATTGTTGCTGTTACTGTTAATTTTCTTATTTAATTACTGTTTTCAGTAAATTATTCTTATCTTAACCTGTGACCTTTACCTTTTGTGCCTCCAGCTGGAGTGGGGGACAGAAACAGCACATGGTTTTAGTGGGGAGTACTAAATTGGAGAATACCAATCCTAAGCCATGACATTGAGTTACCCAAGTACATTTTGCACATCAGTACAACTGAGACTGCACATCTACAGGTTTGTAGGGTAACAGTATTGTCTATGGCATTTTTGGAAGTTATCCATGTTAGTCATCTGAATATTTTATGTCTCTCTTTGAATGCTTGTGTTTATATTCTTAGTGTCCTGCAAAGTTTTCATTCTTCTAGGGGAATTAAATAATGTAGCATCTCTGAGTATTGCTCCTAAACCTTTCATGTTTTCATGTTTCAGAATAATTTGTATCTATTTGGTGGATTTTACATTAAGTGTCACAGTTACGTAGGAATGCATTTTCTAGCCATAGATTTTAATAAATGCCTTCTAATTCTCAGTCTAGAACTCTTGAACCTTGTCTCTTCCTATAGTCTTTCTTCCACCTATCTTCAGTATTTCTCTTCCAGTGAGGTCTATAATTCTCTATAAATTTTATCTCTAAAACTACTTCTGACAGTTCTTTACTGGTCAGTGATTTTTCTGTTTTGTCTTCTGTTGCTCCCTTTGTTTGTTTACCTGCAGCATTAACCTGCTATTTGAAATATAAAATACTAAAGTTAGAAAACAATCATGTGGATTGTGTTACATTTGACTGGCACAAAATGAGTAGAGAAACAGAACTGATGAACTTTTCTGGTTTTGAAGAGAACATAGCATGAGAAGATGGGAATGATCCTGTTAAATTGTTTTCAGTATTAGTTCCATTATTGCAATTGACAGCTAATTCTATGGTGATACTTTCTCTTTTTTCCTATTGGGTATATAGAACTGGGAAAATATTTCAATAAAACATCTTAGAAACTTTCCACGGAGAGCAGAGACTTTTTAGTAGTATGTTTAAACTTTTCAGGTGCTTCAGACACAAATACATATCATCTAAATGTGTATATTTTTGCTTTCATCTTTTTTTAAATTTTATGCTATGTTTACCTTGAGACATGAGTAGAAATATAGTCTTTTATAGTTTTATTGCTTGCATTTTACAGCCCCTTTTATTTTGAAGGTTTCGTGTTAACAAGGTTTTTAAATAGTCTTTTAAGTATGTTTTATATACAATGGCTGAGATTACAAGCAAATTTGCTGAAGTGTTTACAGTGTTTAAAAGTGACCTCCAGTAAAAATGAAGGAACCTGTTGTTAATGCTCTGTGCTTACAATACTTATGTGGAAATGATGGAAGAACTGGTTTACTGTTCTTGATCAGAGGAGGATTTATGTAATATTGATAATGTTTTCTAATGCACACTATAGAAAAAATTCTTGGAGGAGCCCCAGTTTCTGTCAGTCTGTGCACATTAAACAGAGGCCTAGTCTAATTCCCCTGTCTGGCTGAGTTAACCTGTCATTCTTCTATGCAAAATGCAAGCCCTTTAACAGGAATTATTGATCCAGACATGCTTTATAGAAGTCTATGGTCTCATCTTTCGTTTTGGCTACCAATTTCAGTCTCATGATCTGAAAGTACACTGAGCATTAATATCATATTGTAGTGTCTCGTCTTGGTTCGGACAAGACTGTCTAGGAGTCAAGGGGTATTTTTTATGGCACAAAATTTTGCAATCTTTGCTTCTGAAGAGTTTATGTTTTCAAGAATTGTTATTTTGCTTTGGAAATTTCCTACTCAGGTCTAATCTTGCATCATATGGATATTCTTAAAAATTCTTTGAATGAAAAACAAAAAAGGTTTGTTGCATACTGTTTTACTTATGAAAATTGAGATAGACACTGATATCTGGACATAAAGATTTAAACTTGCCATCAGTATGTAGTGGTCAATTAATTCTAAAGGCTTTATCCATCCCTTTTATTTATTTCAATATGTGTTTCATTCCTGCTTGCAGAAATTTATATTCCAGAGGAAATTGGCTACTGGAAGTAGGAAACTATCTAAAAAAAAAGTTACATCAGCTGAGGTAGAATAATCAACCAAGATACATAATTTTTTAAAATAGATTCTTGCATCAATTACAGAAAGGGTAACCTCTGGCTGGACTCTTAAACAGCTCATAACTTCCCTTTATCTCTCTCTCATGACAATGAGAAAGAGAGGAAGATGCACATTCTGCAGGCTAAAAATGTTTTACAGACAAGGTAAAATAGATATGACCAATCTTATTACATATACCCATTTTCACAGAGCTAACAGTTTGACACTAGTAGTAATTAATTGCTGTCCTAGTTTGTTTTTCTCTATGCAAAGTTTGGAGGGGTGTTCCACACAGTTTGTTTTAAATGTTTTCTATGTGGGAAGCTTAGTTGCATTTTTGACTTCTGTAAATTATGCTCTAGAACTATAAAGCATACTGCTGTGTGAAAAAAAAACTCCAACCAAAAGCCTCTTATTTTTCTCTGTGGGCATTTATGAAAATATTGTCTTGGTGTTCATAATGTAAACTTAAGAATTATGCTGACTTGTGTAAAAAGATATCAACCTGGTCATTTGACTGTAATCATTAATTGTCTTTGTCTCTTTTTTGGAGTGTGATGCAAGACCAAAACCGTCCTTTTCACTATCACGTGGTGAGATACAGGAATGCTGCAGTGAAGCATCTGCTTTTCTAGATACAGGTAAAGTAATCTGTAAGGTACTCTAGAAGTAATCCTAAGTGTCGTGACTAAGACTGTTTATAATATTAAAAAAAAAGTCAACAAAACTGGAAGTCATTTGTCTTGTTTTACACACACAATGAATATTCTGCAAATAGCTGGGGTTGGAATTTTGACATGTATCTAAAGGAAAAGCAGAGTAAGATTTTTCTGAACCTTCTTATGGTATCTTTGTTTAAAGTGTAGCTCTGCTTACAAAACCATATTCATATTACATCACAGAAGAAGGACAGAACTTTAGGTGTATTCTTAATGACTGTTTGGAATTCTTAAATATTAAATCTAGATTTAAAAAAAAATAGATAACAATTCATGTGTTATTAATAACAATTTACCTCTTGATGCAAAGAGGAAATAACTTCCTTGTTTTGTTTTGCTTCTATGTGCGGTTTTTGTTTACCTATTAACTGTCTTTATCTCTACCCATGAGTTTTCTCACATTCACTCTTTCAGTTCCATACCCCATCCTACCAGGAGAACGAGTGTGGTGGTTGGTTGCCAGCTGGTGTTGAGCTCAGCTCCAGCACAAATTTCAGTTCCTCAGGAACAAATTGCTGTTACTCAGCAATTTTTCACATTAAAAATGAGACCAACACTAAGATGGAAGCCAAGCCAAATCCTGGATGCTGTGTAATGTAGCTGCTTTTGATTTCCTAAAAGGAGAAAGCCCTTACCCTCTCCATTCCACTTCTTATTTATCTTAAACCTCCATTTAGGAAGCATTTGTAATAACTATTACATATTACTCCATTTTAAAATCAAGTTAATTAGGGCAAGGGATGAACAGTCTTCACACACTGACTGAAAAGTTCTTCCCCAACATCTTATTCTGATGCTCTCTGTACTGAAGTTGTGCTTTCACACCCCTGTGGGCTAGACCTTAAAAAAAAAAAACTTCCTTAAAAGCCCTGAAACCCTATACCTGTATTAGCCTTATCAGTGAGCTATTTTATTAACAATGTTTGGAGTACCTCCCTTAATCAAAGGTACAGGGAGAAACAGCTCTGCTAAAAATCCTCCTTTGGGCTCCGAGCAGATAGCAAGAAGCAATCAAAGCACAAGAGGATAAGCTTAGTCATCATTGCCCTGTTCTTCAATGGTTTCCCTACAGTCTTTATCTACCATAACTGAACTTGCAGACCTAGGAACTACTGTGATT
Source organism: Myiozetetes cayanensis (assembly GCF_022539395.1). NCBI lineage: Eukaryota > Metazoa > Chordata > Aves > Passeriformes > Tyrannidae > Myiozetetes > Myiozetetes cayanensis. The sequence continues at coordinate 38,348,405 of NW_026087964.1, read as the reverse complement.
AACTTCTGGTCCAACAGACCTGAGGTTAACACCCCCTTGACCTTCAGCAGCCAGAGATGTGCAACAAACGCATCTGTAATAAGCCATGGCAATGGGAAGATGCTTCCTGGCGCCCTCAATGAGTACAGAAGCTCAGACGGAGAGTTAGCAGGCTCCAGTTTGAGTTACTGGTTCCCAGTCACAGCTTAAAATTGCCTTTTCTAAGCAAAGTACTTAGGTTTAGTACATGACAGCACACCCTCATACAGTATCAGTAGTAAACTAACTTAACATGCATAGGTTATAACACCACAAAATATGTTTGCTTTTTCATTAATTTTGAGATGGACATTGCCAGAGTCCTTGCTCCAAAGAAATGGTAATGTGTAACTGGTCTGCCAGCCTGCAAATTTCACCACAGTTTATCCAGCTTCACAAGTTTTCTTCATTTCTCTGCATACCAGCTGTCTAGTTTGCTGCAATTAGAATAAAATAAGGAGAAATAAATGTCTAGGTATTTATCTTCTTCTTTTTTTTTTTTCCTCATTAAAATTTATTTAAATAATATTAGGGAGATATACAGGAGACTGTACCGGCAGTTGTGTGAAAAATTTATGTGCTTAATTTATGTGTAGGGTTTTTTTGTTGTTGTTGTTGTTGTTCCCCAGCTGCACATCTATCTCACTTTGGGTATGTATACTTTCAGACTTCCAATAAATTTAACAGTTTTCTTTATTCATATAAATATACCTCAGAATGGCAGAGCAATTAATTTATATAGCGGGTAAGTGATTTGACAGAAAGTTGCTTAATGATAAGGAAAACATACATCACTGGATAAAAACTATACAGCAAAGTGAACACATTCAGTTGTACAGCATAATTACTGTCCTGAAATCTCATAATACTGCTCTGCTTATAGATCCGGGCTGTTATAACATCCCTCACCTTCTTTGGGTCCAAGGTACTTCAATTTTGTCCTGTGGAATCCTGTATCATATCTGTTTTCAGTCCCACTTCACACATGATAAAAAATTTGTCTTTTTTATAACTCTTTCTCTAAGTCTACATTTTCTTTGGGTTATTCGGGTTTTTATGTTCCTATGTGAGCAAAACTCAAAGCTGACTTCTCAGGAAATTGAGCCCTTGCTTATAAAGCAATTTGATACAAAAGTAATCTAAAATTTATTATTTTATTCACTAATTGTATGTAGCTGCCTGGTGGTTAGTCAGGATAAGATTAAATTGCTAGGCAAAAGCAGTGTGAGTGATGACAATGTACTTGAGGTTGTCACTGTATATCTTTAATGAATACCAGGGTGAATTTTAAAGTCAGGTTCTAATAAAGTATTAGCCACAAAATAAGTGAGCAAGAACAACAAAAGGAGAAGAAGGAAAAACACTAACTTTCATTCACACCATTCAGGAATGTCAGAGGTGTTTTTCATTTGAAATGGCAGGTTGGCAATCTGTAGTTCATTGCTGACAAGCAGAATTGCAAGTATTTTAAAACTAAGCAGATTTTGAAATTGTTGATTCTGTCTAAAACTCAGTCTGGTTTGTCTGTAGCACTGAATAAATTCATTATTTACTGCTAAAAACCGTGTAGACTGACAGTTATTTTTATCCAAGAAAACTACATTAGAGAAAGGGAGTGTTACCCTTACCATATGGCTTTCTGAAGAGAAAAGAAAGTTAGAGCTACAGTAAGTGCCCTGCAGGCAAAATCCAGGAGCTTTTTTATGGTTTGGAATGGTGGGTGTAACCTGAACTGTAGAACATAGTAAGAGAGAAGAACTGAAAGCTAGGGTTAGCAATGGTGTTTCGTGACAGTGCCTGCTGACAGATGCTCTGGGCAAAAGAAGAAGGTCCATGATCTAAAGGTCAGCTGAAATAGGAATGTCTGCAGTTTCCTATCACTTGTTTGTGCAGGATTTGGCATTTTCCTTCTCCTGTAAATCTAGCCTCCTAGCAGAAGTAAATACTTATAAATATATATTTAATAAATATAAAAATATTAATCCAATTAACTGATAATTCAAATATAGCTTTACATAATATATGTAATGAAACCCTCAGAGATACATATGTATCAGAGATATGTATACTATTCAAAGGACAAACGTGTTTTTTATTTGCCTGAAACTAATTAGTAGACAATGGAAATTACTACATAGGTTCTTTGAAAAATAATGTGTATTCATTTATTGTTGTTACAGTATTTCTTATGTGTGAACATTTTGCCTTTATAAGTTCTTGATATAGTGATGACAAGAAGATTTTTACCTCTGTCTCCTGCTGTGATATTAGATTAGCAGCAAACATGAAAGGTATCTTGTGGGGCGGGTTTCAATAAAATTATAATTATACCATTTGTTGGTAAAAGCTGATAGAAAAAGGATGGATGCCATTTATGATCTTTTAGTTTGTAACCTGAGGGCTGAAAAGAATTATTTCATCCAGAAAAAGGGAAAGAAAAAGAAGATAGAATTAAATGTTTTAAATTTTGATTTGAACTATTGTATTTAGAAACTTGCCTCAAAATAATTGACACCAATTTTAAAATCTTTGAAAAAAAAAGATAAAAACTGGAGAAACAGAACCTTTGTGGCTGAAAATCAATATATTTCTTTTGTTTGTCCTTCTTGATTTTGTGAGTTGATGTCACAGTAATAATTGGTACATGGTCAGCTTTCTGTCCACCCTGTGGGTAGTTGTTAGCCTGTTACTTCCTTGTTTCAGGCTTTGTAGTTATCAGGCACCTATTAATTAGTTGCATCTTCCCTGGGGCAGCTCTTGCATTATATGGAAGCTCCAGAATTTCAAAGGTCCAGAACTTCATGGATTGTCTGGCTTTTTCGTTTAGTTGTTGGGTTTTTTTGTTTGTTTTGTTTTTGTGTGTTTTTTTTTTTTGGTGTGTGTGGTTTTTTTTGTTTGTTTGTTTTGTTTTGTTTTTTTTTCCCTGCTCTGTTCTGGGATGGGCCAAGACTCATCACCTTTTTCTGTACTGAATTTACGTTTTTTTGTTTTAGGAATACAACTTCCTGGAAGGTACAAATTTTCAAGACACAGTTTTCCACTTGGGAAACAAAGATTTCCAAATAGATTTTTGTTGTTGTTTTTGTTAAATGAAGGAGATATGGAAATATTTAGGGAAGTTAATATTTTTATTGTTGCTCTTTGGGAGTTAAACTGTCTCATCACTGATAAAGGAAAGTAACGTATGATCCATTAGTAAGAATATACACATTTCTTTGTGTTTACTTGTTCAGTCATGAACAATTATACCAAAACTCTTGATGGAAAATCTTGTTCTGAGAAATCATTATTAATGATCTGTTTCACTCATAAAGAAAAGGCCAGCAGAAGTAAATAAGACTCAAAAAGCTTTCTGGCTTCATTTGAACATTATATTCACCACAAATTAAAACTGCTAAAAGGCTTATCTAACATGATGACAGTAAGTAATCTAGATTGTTTTTGTTATCTGTGTTGTATTTTAGTCAGTGAGCCAGACCCTGTAGAAGAAGTGAACAATGTCAACAAGTCACAGATCTCAGCTCAACCGTATAATTAAAAAATCTAGTGAATTGAAAAACACCCATCTTGATTGTGTGAACAAGAACAGCTCGCTGGAATCAGTGGAATTACAACAGTATAATTCTTAAATTTATGGTAGAAGGATGACACTTCCATACATAGCTATACACTACAGGAAAATTCAATATAATTAAAAAAATAGTTCCTTACTGTTTAACTAGTACTGTCAATTCCAAGTACCAATCTACTCCCAACTAACTGAAACCCCCAAAATCCAACTATTTCCACACCAAAGAAAAAAATAAACAAACCAACAACACCTCCCCCCAAATTCCCCCCCCAAAAAAAAGAAGGAAAAGAAAGATGGCTCTCGTATTCTTATTTAACCATATAATTACACACACATATATGTTAAGAATTTTTGATAACACAAAAAGGCAGAGGAAAATGTTGGCAAGAATGATGCAGATTTGCCAGAAGACTAGAAATGTAACATAGACTCTAAAACAGCAGTGAAGGGAATAGGGACATTTTAAAAGCAAAATTTTAGTGGCAGTCTGTAAAGAATATAAAGAACACTGATTTGTGTTAGTGATGTGTTTAAAAGCACATTTGGCTGAGTAGTCTGGCTTTCTGTGTATGTTTTCTGCAACAGATTCAAGGAATAATATATAATGAGGCAGGTGCTGCGAAGTGCAAGCAAACAAGAAACATTAAGTTGAAAGGACATAAACGTGTTTGTAACTCAAGCAAATAGGCCATGCTCCACCAAAATATTTTGGGCTTTATCTGTTCTATGAAAGATGAGCACTGCCTTTGTGCATTTTTGTTCTTAAAATCCAAGTTCTTCTGCAAACTCCTTCTGAAATTCAAGTAACATTGAGATATGTTGTTGTAGTGACTATTTACAGCAGTAAGAGAGCTGACGTTTCTTCTGAGAGATACACAAATGTTAACGTTCTTGTTGCTTAAATTATCATATGAATAATTGCACATTCAATTAAATCACCTCTATAGAATGATCAAAAATTAATTGAGTGAGAGTTAGGTTATACCCTTATGGTCTTTGCAAGGAATACTTTCAAAATTATGGATTACTGAAAAATAGCAACACAAAATAATAAAAAAAGTCAAAGCTGATAATAGTGATGGAATAGATAGTTGATTCTTATGCACAATGATAAAACAGAAGAGAAATCTCACTTTGGCTGCACTGAACATAGCTGATCTATTGGCCATTATTATTATTAATACTAATATATATTTTGCAGTCAGAATGTTTCTGCAGCCTATAAACAATTTATTCTTTCTCATTAACACATGCTTCCTTGCTGCTGCAAGAAATATTGAAAAATTTTCCCCTGAAGTCAGGTACCTTATGTAAACATATCTGAATGTGTTCTTGTAAAGCTAGAATGCAGAATCCTACAAATAAGAGCATAAATATTGCTTGTAATGTTTCAGACATTCTTATTTAACTGCACATGTGCCAGGACATATACTGCTTTTTAACTTGATGAACTCTCTCTCTCACACTTGTTTGTTGTTTTGTGTGTCTGTGTGTTTTGGTTTGGTTTTTCATTTTCTTTTTTTCCTCTTTTCTTTTCACTTTGAAATTTTGTTCCACTGGATGTTCTGAAAGGAAGGTATTCAATCAAAAAAAAAAAGGGATCCAAAAATAGTTTTTAATCTGACAGATTCTACTTGCTTATTCTGCTGTGGTTAAAAATGATAAATCACCTGCATCTTATCTCTGTGTGTGTATGCCCTCCTTATACATTTACAGAAGTGATTAACAATAAACTGCTTTTAATTTGGTATACTGTAGCAACATTAGAGAGTATACTGATGTTCCTATTGCTTTTTTTAAAGACCTTAAATGAACTAATTACACAGGCACCATTTCTATGCTAATTTACTGACACTATAGGCATGAAATTGTTCAACTAGCTATCTTAGGATTCTCTTTTATAAATTTGGGAGCAGTGAGCAGGTGGTCATATCAGATGTGTTCATTTTGCAAGACAATACAGTGTTGTTATAGAGACATTTTAATAAACTGCTAGTAGATTGCACTAGATATTTATTGAATGTTATAGGCACTGCAAGGTCAGCAATATCTCTTATTGATTGCAGTAGCTCATCTCTGGAAAAGATGGTGCAATAAAACTCTCTGTTTTCAATGCCTCCAGTAAAATGTCATGCATTTGGTGTTATTTCTTTACCTTCATCAGCTGATAGTTACAATTAAAATTCCATTTTGTATTGGAATTTTTTCTCTGAAGCATATTATGACTCAACACAGACATTTTTCTCATATAGGCTCACTAATTGTATAGAAAATATTATTATGTCTTAGCATTAAACAGTGGTTGCTTAGTAACTTCCTCAGTCACGCTTCATATTTTTCCTCAGATATAGTTTTATGTGTTTTTCTGCCAGATTTAACAACAATAAGAATGTTTTGAGTAAGAAAAACTTTTGTTCAGAAGCACTTCATTCCTTTTCACATATCTGAACACAGTGAAAGTCTTTCCTGATGAAAGAAAGATGAGATTGAGAAAACTAATGGTAATACATAACTGAATAGTGAAAATAAAAATTAACCAATTTTTAATTCCTTATACATCAAACTTTTCTGAGATTACTGCACAGTATTAAATATGACTACTTTGCCTTAAATAAAAATTTTGAAATGGGAAAGAATTCCTAATTTCAGGACTGTAAATTTTTTAAAACATTACTCTGCCTTTAATACATAAAGATATCCCACCAAGGAAGAAGTTTTTTTTTTCTTTGCATTGTCTTTTTGGAGACAAGCCTGAGAGACAAACTTTTCCAACCTACTGTCCTTAGGTGGGTTTTGTATGGTACTCAGCAAATTCATTTTCATTCTGAGACAATGTTTTGAGTTTTACAGTAGGGCACATGAACGCACACTTGATGATACAGCTAAAGGAAAGATCTTGGGTTCAAGGTGAGAATAGTAAAGACAATCCTTTGTATTATATTTAAATATATCCAAGGAGAAATATATCCAAGGAGAATTAATTTTCAGAGGGAATACTATATAATGCATAAAATAAGTAATAGAGACTGGGTTGGGCAGCTCTTTTTTTATTTTGTTATATGTCCTGGAGGTGTGAAGAGGAATTGATACCTTATTTCAGTTTCTTCCTTCCTTTCTTTTTCTCAGTGGTTTGAGAGAAAGTTCTGCAAGAAGATGTCAGATATTCTCATAATTTTCCATGCATCACAACTAAATGGGAATGAAATTTTTTTTATTAGCTACTTGGGATGCTCAACTGCATAGAGTCACTTTTAACTACTTGGGTTAATCAGCTTCTTGGAGTTGGAGTCAACCTTGATTAACTTTACAGTAGAAAACTGTCAGTATTGAGAACTAATTAATGCAAGCATAATGGATGCAGTAGATACAGGGGAAAAAAATATTGGTATCTCAGTATTTTTGCTTTTCCTGTGGCATCAGCAGTCTCACCACTCTACTCCAAAAAATGGTAGAACTCCATCTGTCCCTGTGAGCCAAGAACTTTGGCAAAAATTATAGAACAATTATTTTCTGGCTCTAATATAAGATGTCACAGGGTATGGTAATTTACTTTGCTTCAGTCAGATGGTTAGGGGTCTGTGGCTGTATCCTGGGCAAAGCTTGCAGAATTTTCTGTGAGTGTGGGACAGACCTTTAATGCATTGTTTTAGACATCGAACAAGTGCTGCAGTATCTGAACATAAAATGGGTTCCTTTGATCCCGTTTGGAATTGCAGTTTTTTGGACTTGGGAGATTCAAAGCTTGTTTGGTTTTTTGTTTGAGTGAAAACATGAGACACCAAAGCAGCTCTGGGGCTGTTACCACTGAATATTTTGTACCATACTTGTACAAGAAGCAAGAACCACCAAAGTGGTGCAAAACTGCGAAATCTTTGGGGCAGCTGCTGGCTATACTGTGGTGCCTTGTGAGTTAACATTGTCCTTTCACCTGTGAAAACAATCTTGACAAAGGTGTGCTGCCAATCTCTTATCTTAATTCTTTTCTGCTTTGTGACCATGTTTCCACCAAGGTGTTGGTGCTACGTTTAGCTTTGCCTTTTTTAACCCTATAAATTTCAAGAATTTGAGGAAATCGAAATAAAGTGCTCCACTTAATTGCTGAAATACTGAAACCCTTAGAAAATAAAAGTCACTGTTATGCCCTTGACCTGAATTCTTTGTTCAATTCTAGTCATCTAGATGAAGTCTAGACAGCAGCTGCTGGAGTAATCAGAAAAGTAGGGAGGTCATTTTACCAGAGTGCTGAAAGAGTCTGTCTTTTTCTGTCTGGCTCATAGATCATATAATTGCTTGCTAGAAATTTATCAAAAGGAAAAACAATGCTGGTCAAATGCCACAGAGAAATTGTCCCAGTCAAAGAGCAAGTGCACATGAGACAAAAGATTAAGGACAATGAAAACCGATACAGCAAAAATTAGAATAGTAGAGAGCTGGTAGCTATAAGAAGAATGAGTTTTTGAAGTAGGTTTTCGTTTAAGTCCATTTTGTCTGTGTCACCTAACCCCTTTGATAAGAGAGCACTTCTGAAAGGGACTGGGCTGTAAGATACAGATTGCCTCAGGAAACAAGGAGTTAGACATGATGACAATGAAAGCTGTTTTCGTTGGTTTCTTTGTAATATAGTATCTTAAGCACCTTGTACCATGCCTAGGTATTATTTACAGGTGGCTGCTCTGATTCTCTTTCAGTTCAGATGTATGGCATGCCTTATATAGAGTAAAATTCTAGATGTTGTCAATGTGGCTGCATTAAATTACTTCAAGGCTTATCTTGCTCCAAAAGCTTGTAATTCAGGCTGGTATATTCAGAATGGTTGTTGGATTTGGGTGTCTAAATCACACTGATGTTGCACATAAACATCAGGAGTTAGATATATTGGTTTGAGGTCTGCACTCCTTATCTGTGAATAGATTTTTGATTTAACAGTGTAATTTGGATTTTGAAAAATGGCTTTCTGATCTTAGGTCTATATTTCTGTTATATTTCTATGCATTAATTAACATTGCCTATTAATTGACATAATTAAATAACGTATAATCTCACCAATATTACTGCTTTTCCTGTAAAATAGGGAGTTCGTTCATGAATTTGATACCTTTCAACAAGAGGAAACCAGTTTTCCTCGGAAGTTGTTTCAGTTAATTGCCATGAAAGGATCAAGATTCACTGCATTAGCTCTTTGTAATTTTCATTACCTTTCATGCTGCTATTTTTTCCATTTTATGACCATAGAATCCTATTTGATTTTAAGAGGGTCTGACTTTTAGAGGGTGTTTCTGGTATAAAGCATATAAAACATAAAAGTAAACATTTACCAGAACAAGATTCCCACAAAAGCAATCTCTTTGACTTGAGTAAGACTATTTAATTGAACAATTGCTATTTAAAATCATCAACATGGATCAATTTAATTCTATTTTCCAGGAGAATGTGCTGTTATCATGGATTGTTGCTGTGGTCACATAGAGAAAATGTTTAGCAACTCCTTGTATGTACTGCTTTCATATTTACACAGAGAAAAAGTGAGCGGAAGAAAAATCTGACAGCTAGAATGAAAAATGTCTGCTGAAATAAAAGATAAAATCTTTTTCAAGGAGGTACACTATCTTCTAGGTTTCAATTAAATTTAATTTCAGTGTCAATTCATCAAAGTGCTTTATTTTCTAATGTCAAAAAGGGTTAATGAACTGTAATTTTGCTAAAGTTAATTGCTTTTCCATACAGTTTTTCAAACACTTAGATAAAAGAGAATTCAGGATGAGACCCTGCACTTCGCAGGTAAAAGGGCAGAGATCCCGGTCGTCATTACTTTACTTCTTGTAAGTTAATTTTTCCTGTATGTGCAGCAGTTAAGCTGAAGCTAGTTGTAAGAGTTTCTAATTGAACTTCCTATTCCAAGTAATCTAACGTTGAAAAGTTTCATTTTTCAACTAAAACTTACTTCTGTCTCTGTGTTTCTGAAGGAAAAGAATATGTTTGTTCTTCTGCCACTATCTGTGCCCACATATAAGATCAGTTTCTACAGCTTTTTCACTTGGTAAATATTTTACCTCCTCCACAGGGGCTCAGTGGTAGGATGGATCATGCTGGTTTGGCAGAGAGCAGCTCCATCTTCCCTCTCCTCCGTGCGCCTGACTGAGGCCAGCGTGGCCTCCTTGGCAACTCCAGTTGCCTCTCTACACACCTTCATGTCACCCATCACTTCATCAGCACTGGGTTTTGTATTTATTTCTGGTTCATGGACACCACTGGTGTTAATCTGTACTTCCTTAGTTTAGTAATCAGCCCAGAAGCACACTGATATATAGCCATGACTGATGAGTATTTCTGATTAAGGCTGTTTCTAATCATGTGCCTTCAATGTATTCTATATAGCTGGTTTGGACTTGGCAGTACATGATAACTAGTATCCATGCAACTATCAGAACTCACAGGACTCATAACTCATCTTAGGACATTTATTATAGACACCTTTCTTTTCCTTTCTTGCAGTCTTTTGAGGATACTCAGATCTGCAGCTGGTTTAACTGTTGTTGTGTCAGGATTCTTTGGATTCTTTTGCTCTAAAATAACCAGTAAAGAATGTGTTGTTATTATTATAGTGGTCCTTTTGTGGTTTTACTTATGAAGGAAACCAATCACAATTTTGAACCAAGATGCTTTTCCCTCAGGAAAAAGCACTGAAAGTAAAAGTCTATAAAACCTCATCTCCATTTTTTCCCCATGTGTAAATAAAATGTAATTCTCTCTGAACTTCCTCTAAAGCACTGAGAATCCTGTTAAAGTGATATAAGCCAAAATATGGTAACATTATTGCAATTGAGGAAGTGATAAAGACATCATAAAGTGGCAAAGATGAAAAGTCCATGAAGCTGCATAACTTTTCTGTTATTTCTGGTGAAATCTGTATGTATTTGTGCCTGTATATATGTGTGACTGTATGCATACAGTGATAACTCTGTGTGTATGAGCATGTGTATCAAATATCTTACAATTATTTTAATTTATTTCCTTTTTCTTATCCAGAACACTTTAAGATTATTTTATCCCTTTTCTTCCCTCAGTTCCCTGTTTACTTACATCACAAAACTACTAAAACATATAATTCTTTCCCTTTGATTCTAATAACTGCTTGCAGAACGAAGCGTCACTGAGAACATAAACGTGCCTTGAAATAATCCAAAAGGAAGAAGAAATAAGAATAACGTAGAATAGCACTCCATATGTATCAAAGTGGCTGCAAAAATGTTTCTCAGGTAAGCAATAATTCTTTTGCTGTTGTTAATTCTGGGTAGTTTATGTGCATAAATTTGAACTACATCAACTAAATGCACTTTCATATATTGGTCACTTTAGTCAGAACTCATGATAGGTTTTTTCTGAGTTTAAGTTGCCTTAGAGAAAGCAAATGACACTTAATGCAGAGGAAAATCTGGGAGAAAAAAGCTACAAAATGGAAAAAATTCTAAGTAATTATTAGTTCATAAATGGTTTGCAGTAGCTACTACATTGAGAATAATTTCTTTCTGTAATCAATCTTTTTTTGCTAGATGAAATAATCTAGGAAAGAGAAATGACATCTGAATTTATTTTACTTCTAAAATACAACAGACTGCTAACAAGATCAAGTAAACGTTTGATAAATTGAGTCATTAAGTTATTCCTGTGACAACATAGGCAATGTACCTCTGAGGGAAAGCCAAATTGCTGAGTGCTGGAAACATAACATTCAGCTTTCTTCTGAAAGTGAAGAATTTCTAACAGAAGTTTTACATGGCATTGTTAAATTTTCTATTAATATCTTTTAAATAAGGTTCAAGTCTAGACAATGCTTGTTTGCTTTACAAATATATGAGTTTAAAATTAATATAAAAATGAAAGACTTGTAACATATCCTGATTGAAGGAACTGCCTTCTAGGTACTATTTTCTTCTAGGCAATAGTTTAAAACCTGATTAAAAAAAAAAAACAAAAATTCCCTGTTAAAAATGTTTTTGTACTGCATTTGCATTTTAAAAAACTTTAAGAGACAAAATATTTCACTAAAGCTGCAAAATATTACATTTCTGCTTCTGATTATTATAGCAATTAATTGTAGAAACAAAAACTGAGTTTTGAGTTTTCATTTATCTTAATGAAAATTTATTATGAAAATGTTATATGTAAACCTGAAAAAGTCTGAAGAGGGATTTGTGCAGGACTGAGGCTTTTTTCCTACTTACAGGAAAAGAAGGTTACAGGTTACAAAGTCAGAGCAGACAGAAAGAAATTCTAAGATTAAGAAAGTACTTAATGTTGGAGTTCAAAAAGTTGCTTGAGTCAAAACACTGTAGTTTAAAGCCTATAGCCTGAGAAAGTAATACGAAGAATTTTATTCACACCTTTAAGGCAGAAGGAAAATTATTATAAACACCAAAAGGGCTCAAGATGTTGAAGTGGGACCTGTAAAAGAACATAGGGTAGCCATGGCTTATTATTAGTGGATATCGCAGGCAATTCAAATTTGGCTGCATATTTACTCAGTTGCACAGGAGAAAAAACAGCCATCCATTTTTATGGAAGCTACAGAAACGTCTTCTCAATAAAATATTAGAATTATGAATTCATTGCCATGAGATATGAGAAAAACTACAATCTTAGTCTGGGAGAAGAGGTAAATACATGTGTTTGTGTGGTAAATTTAAGCACAGTTATACTTGGTGAATAGATTGGAAATAATTCCTTGTGATACAAGGCAGTAAATCAAATATTTTTAAAGAAATTCTGAATAAGTTGTCATGTGTTTATCCAGTATAATAAATCTCTTATCTTCTTTTGCTATATTCAGTACTGGCCACTGATAGAGATAGAACACCGAATTAGAAAGTCAATGTGGCAAATCCTGTCTTAATGTGGCCATTATGCAGCTATTTTCCCAAAGCACATTATTATTGTTACACAGCAACCAGTCTTGATTATCACTTAGAATATAGAAGAAGGAAAAAAAAAAGAACAAAGAAAGAGTTCTTTCATTTTGTACAAAGAGTATATAGCTGTTGATTAGCTATACAGGTTGCTTCTTCAAAGAGGAGTGTAAAAGAAATTGCTTTAGTATTTTGGGTGATTTACTTATACTGATCCTGGTAAGGTCCATTAAATACTAGAAAAAACCCAACCTGATGCATTAGATTAAATTTCTGTAAATGTAATGAAATCCTGTGCTAGGTTTGTTCATGTAACAGTAAAATAATTGCATTTAATCAAACATTTGCTTTGAGTCTGGGCAAAATTAAATTAATTTCCCTAGCTGTGAACTTTAGGAAAGCAACATATAGTAAACTGCTCAAGCATTCAGATTATTGACTCAAAAGGCAGAGTTACAACAGAAATGTTGATGTATTAGTAAATGGAGTCATTAGAAGAATTACATTTAATTAGACGAAAATGAATTTTTGGTTATACATAACAGTTAAAGTAGAAGAATAAAAGAATTCTTAGAGGATGTTTGTTTCCTTCTACCTCTTGGGGTTTGACTTTAAAGACACGAGTTTGCTCCTCAAATTCAACAGGATGGCTGACAGGGTGAAACTAAGCTGAGTCAGAATCTGACAGAACAAAGACAACCCTGTTTGCCCCCTTATTGGTGGAAAAATTTAAGTGGAAGGAATCTGAGAGGTCTGGGACAAAGGACGACTATCTACACAGGAGGAAGCTTTCAAATAGTTGTCATACGCACATGTGTTGAATAAGATCTTGATTCATTAAAGGGATTGTGAATGGACAAGAACAAATAAAAATAGTTGGGACAGATTTTGAGGGCAAACTTGTTCCATTTTCAATAAAAGTTTGCATCAAGAATAGGAACAAGACATTTCTGCAGTCTTCTGCTCTATTTCTGCTCTATTTCTGCTCTGAGCCAAGAAGAGGTGCCAACAGAGTGCTGAGCCTTGCCTGGTAGCTGCTGCCCAGAGGCATGAGTTCAGCACCACTGGGTCTGTGGGTCCCAGCTTCTTCCAGTAACTTTGTGAATCTCAGACTTCTTCTCCACTGATTTCCCTACAAGTGAGTTAGAAATAAACAAATATTTCAGAGAAAGATTCAAAAATTAATAATCCTGATATGATCTGAGGTGCACCAAAAAATCAAATTTTCATACAACCAAATTTTAGTGCAAAGAATATCTGGCTAAGTTTCTGAACTAGAGGAACACTTATTCTCCCTGAGTGTCTGATTTGAGTCCTTTAAGATTTAATCATAATTTTCTATTACTTTGAAGAAAAGGAATAGAAATGCAAATGCTAGAGATGAATAGAGAATTCATTTTCAAAATGTAAGTCCAACATTCTCACTCAATTTAACTTTAAACTACTTTACTACTGGTATCCTCAGTCTGACTCTTTCACATTTCTTGTTCTTGTATGTATGGGGATTTTACTATTTATAGCACCCACCCAACTAAATATAATCACAGAAAGACGGTCAGCATAATCACTTTTTGATTTTTGTGCACATTTAGTTGCACCAAATCATAGACAGAGTAAAATATGGAGGACACTTCTGTACTAAACTCTACATGTGTAATGTTTAAAGGAAACCTTGTAAGCAAGATTAACTGCAGAACAATATCCATTTTTTGAACACAAGGAAGCCTGGGAAAGATCTGGTTGATATGGAAGTATCAGTGGCAGATAAAACAGAAGTGGAAGGAAAAAGAGAATGTTTATTAAAACACATTGTGTTTTACCACCTCCTGGGTGGATCATCACACAAATAAGGAAACTCTTTAATTGAAATGGTATCTTAAAACAAATGCTGGAATAAATTTTTGCTTATGAAAGCTAAAACTGTAACTGGTTACAAAGTATAGTATATCATACTTGTAGAATTTATACAAGGTTTAGCATCTGTCAGTTTATTTGCATCTGTTTTAACTTCTATTATATTATGACACGTAAATTAAATAGCTGATTCACATCTGGATGAAAAAAAATGCATGTAAAATTAATATCTATAAAAGAAAAAATATTTCATTTATTTTACGTGTGTCAATTTGCATTGTTCACTTCTGCATTTTCTAGAGGCAAGCGCAATTTTGTATACTAGAATATAAATTCATAAGAATAAAAGGCTTTCTGCTATCAGAACTGGACCATTCAGTTCAGCCAGTAAGTATATTATACTTATTTTGGCCACACTCTCTTTTTTTTTCCCCTGTAGATCTTAACATAGAACTCCTGAGAAGCTATTTCCTTACAGTCTTTTTAACTGGCTCAATTTTTTAGAACATGTTTGAAAATTGTGATTACAGTGTTAATAGACTTAATCTGGAGTAGCTAAAAATTATTTTTTTATCAATTTGGTGTGGATTAAAAGACTTTGTTACTGTAAAAATAATTATATGGTGAAAATCAAGCTCCTAGAATGAAAACCAGGATCCTATACAATTTCACTATTTTATATTGCTTTGGGGGATTGTGTGGGTTTTGTTTGTTTGTTGGTTTTTAAGTCAAGCAGTGCTAGAATGCCAACTATTCTTGTTCAGAAAGGAGAAAAGCTTTCAGTAAGACTTGAAAAGCCACAAGAAAAGATAGAAACCAAGCCAGAAAGGACAGAATACTGACAGGCAAAACAAAACAGAACTCTAGTAGACTGAAAACAGAATGTGTGAATGAGGCTTTAAGGTGAAAGACATAGCTGAAGCTATAAGTACTGCAAATAGTCTGCTAAAGTTAACTTTGAATAAACTACACAGAAAATATAAAATGGAAAAAAAGCGGAGAAGAGGGTCATCTTAGAATCTGTTCAGTAAATTCTGGGGCTGAGTAACTCTAAATGAAAACAGCATTAAAATAATGTGGGAGGTATACAAGAAATGCCATGCAAAAACAACCCAGCCCTCCATCTACTCTAGTATTCTGTTTTTAGCAGTGACTCTCAGTGCCATAACAAGTTTTAAAGAAAGCTGGAAGAAGACATGTGGTAAGCAATTATAAAATCTGCCCTGAGGCAAAAGTTTCCTTCTGCAACCCACCAGTTAAAGGTTTGTTTATGCCCTGAGGCATGAATTTTAATATTCCCGCCAAATGCTTTTGTTTTATAAACTTTATCTTTTTATCATAAAAATGTTAATTTTAATTATTATTATTACTCCTACTGACCCACTGGAAGCCAAGAATGTCTGCAACAATAAATTCCACCATATAGTTATTTATTTATGTGACAGAAATGTACTGTATGACTTTAAAGGGCAGCTGAATAAGTGTATGCTTCCAAACACTCACTTAGGTCATCACTGACAAAACAGACAGGTGAGACGAATTGAATGTGATAAACATTAGCTGTAACTATCGTTACTTATAATCTGTTTAGATTACATGAACCCAAACTTTCTAAGAGTCAGTGAAGATTACTTTATTAAAGACAAAACTCCCATGTCTCAGAGTCTTAAGTTTTCTTTAGAATACCTGCAGCAACTATAGGAAAAGAAAAGGAGGCTTGCAACTCCTATTTGGACAGGCTAATTTCTTGCATTCATAAAGCTCACTCAATACATACATTGTAAATAAATGAGGTGAAAATATATTCATGGGTTTAGGAATCTGTTTCCTCAAGCTGTTGCATTAGAATAAAAAGTTTGATCCTAAATTTACCTTAGTTTGTTTATACATTCAAACCTTTGTAAACTGCAGTGGCTTCTACAATCAAAATATCCCAAAAAGAGCCATTTATGAAGGGGTTTTGTTATTGTTTTAGGAAGCTATATGCAAGACTATTCAACACACATTTCCTTGCCAGAAAACCATTAAAAAATAAATAAAGCCTCTCACATTCTCAGTTTCTTAAAAAATACAATATGTGAGTATTGTGTTTTCAATGCCTGAACTCCTAAGAGCTACTTAAGTTTTTGTAGTAGACAGGAAATGCTTATATTTTCTATATTTAAAATGAAAAGTATGATTAACAGATAACAGAAAAGTATGTGTGTAAAGGAACCTTCAGGCATCAAGTCTCACAGGAGTTCTGAAAAAAAAAAAAAAAAAAAAAGTAAGGCCAAGTAATTCTATGGTGACCCACACCCACCTAATATATTCGGAAATACATATTGCTTGCAGGAATCCCTCACAGCCCAAAATGTTTTATGCATTTATAAAAAGCACAGTGAGAGAAAGAACAGACTAGAAGAAAATAGATGTTAAAGACTGATAGGAGGAAACAGTAATACAATGACAAATAAAGGTCTTAGCTGTGGCATTTGACCACAAAACTACAGTGGAGGTAATGAAAAGCTATCTTGCTTCTGGTGATGCTTAGGGAGCAATTAGATAAAGATAACCTTCTTGAGTTCCTGATGCCAAAGAGCTCTGCTGCTGATGTCAGTCTTTTAAATGGCCTGTATGGCCTCCAAGCTAGTGACCTAAGAAGAAAAACTGCTGTTTTGCCTTCTGCCCACTTTCTACAGCACTGCCTGGCTGCTCAAAGAGGAAGTTCTTCCTTTATTCTCAATACTCCATTCAAGATATAAATAACTACCACAGAAAATACTCAGAGGAAGAAGGTCTAAAGAAAACTTAAAATATTAAGTAACTCTGCATCCTTCCCTCCCAGTTCTCACCACGTGCAATATTTCAGAGTTGGAAATATTTGCAATTCTCTTAGTAATTCTATATTTTCTCCTATGCCAAAATCAGGACTGCAGACTCTGGCTTGGAAAGATCTTGTAGTTTAGACTGCTGTGATATTGAAGGACTTACCTTGCTTGCAAACTGATCCTTATTCCATTTTTATTTTCCCTGGTGACGGATAGCACTTAAATGTGTATAATGTGGGTTCTTTTGTGCCTATTCTTTAATTTTCTGTTTTTCGCTCTGATGGCTTGCATTGATGCTTCTGCTGACTGCATGACAGCTCGGAATACTTGCCATTTTCTTTGTATAAAATTTCAAAGGACTTTAGTAAGTAGGTAATTTCTTATTCCTTTAATTATAGCATTCATTTAACTCTGGTTATATCAACAGTTTCAATGATAATTGAGGTAAACAGCATGATCTAAGCCTTGTGATGGATAGACTTAATGCTTTACCTCAACTTTTTGTACAGCATTGGGTTTTACTTTGTGAGGTAGATTTGTTAGAAAAGCTTTAGCTATGAAAACAGTGAAAGAGCACAAGACACAGACTATACCCTCATTCTGAGAGATGTACAGTGATGAGCTATTGTCTATATTGTCTTGCAGTTAATTGAAATTCCTTTCTAATCCTGAGACCTCTTTGGCACCTGCATCTAATTATAACTTTAAGACGCACTTGCAATAAACCCTGTTCCCATAAATGTAGGGACAATATGTTAGTGCAATATAGAGCTACACAGGAGGAGGTCGGGACTTTCTCTTACCCCATGTGCCAGCTTTTATCATCCTGCCATATGCATTTATCCTGTTGTTTGTCTGCAACTGACAAACAGGTTTTCATGCATATCTGGATTTCTTGATGCACCACAATATATATTTTTCTGAGGTAGGGAAGCCTTTAAAAAGAAAGGCAGATTTTTTACTTGGACAATGTACATGTACGACACTGGATGACAAGAATATTTTTAGGGTAATACATAGGTTTGCAGAACTACAGAAGAAAATGTGATATCATTTTCCAGAGAGAATGAATGGGATTTGGACTAAGAAAATGCACAGGCACTGTGCAATGGTCAGCGTCACTGAGGCAACGTAACCTTGGCTTTGAAAAATTGTAAGTGGAGGCTTTGATGTGTAGTCCACTTTCATATCTAAGAGCATTTTCTAGTCCCCTGCCCCTCTAGTCTCTTTGGGTTCCTTTGAGGCATTGTTGCCTCCGTGGTGGATACGTGGGCCTTCTCTTCAGCAGCAGTGATAACAGGAATTGTATCAACTCTGTGAGAAAAAGACATGGCTCTGACCCCATCCATGTTACGCATATCATTACTTACACAAACAAATACCAAGCTTTTTCCTATTCTTTCCCTAAAGAGAGAAATAACTGTTCCTCAGAACTTTGTGGTTTCTCACATTCCCTCTCAAGGGTGTGCAATTTATACATTAACCCTTGATTGAGGCCATTACTAGAAATCCAGCCGTATCACAACAACCAGGGATTTTGTTTCCAAAACAGCAACCGGTTCACTCTGTAAACTGAATGCCCTTAAGGATTAATTTACTTACTAGCTTAATAAAAAGGGTATTTTGGAGCTTTATTAAAAAAATTTCCAGTCAATTTTCAACAAATCTTAGAGACTTTTAAATAGTCATAAATATGGCACATGGTGGCAATAAAAACATGTATCTTTCTAGCAGTAGGACTCAGCCTACCTTGAAATACTGTTCTGGAGACTGTGAAAGAGGTCTTACAATTGCAGGAAAAATGGAATTCTGCTGTGTCAATTGTGATATAATCCATAATATCTGTAAAGTTCTGTTTATGATGCTACCATCAGCAGGTACTTTGCAGAATATCATTAGAGAGTGATATTTACTATAAGAAAATATTCAGGAAGCAGAGTCAGCTTCAAAATAAAATCAATGATAGCTCACTTTCTTTAGATGAGTTCAGTTTTGAGATGCAATTGTATCTATATTTACTGGAATTAGCTATGGACAGGGAGCATTCACTGTATATGGCTCTGCCTCAGGATATCATGCAACAAAATATAGTGGGCCTGGAATGCATGGAAATATTGGTACAATGCTTAAACATTTGCAGATCTGTTGGGACTATTGTTTAGGTGCTGTATTTGTTTCATCTATGGAGTTAAGTAATTTTTGACCACTAGATGGGACTATACAACTTCATGCAATAGCATTAAAAACAACATTTGAGAAGCTTTTTTACTTGCAATTGTTGCTTTTCTTTCCTGCTGTCACTTTACTGAAATAGAACTTTGTCCACAACCTTTGAAAAGGGTGAAACCGACAGAGCCTTGAGTAAACAAGGATCTCTGTAATGCTACTGAGAACAAAAGCATAACAAACATTACCATCTATCCTAATAAAAGATCCAGCGTGCATGAAAAACAGTTTTAAAGTTGTAGCAAATCAGCTTATCCTCTCTGGATTCTAACATTGCAATCATCCTTCTTGACTATGCACTACTGCTACTACATATTTCTTCTTCATTATCTTTTTCCTTGATATGCAGTTATCTTAGCTGTTAACAGCTGAGCCTGACTCTCTAAACTATGCATTAGACACTTTTCTTTCTAATCTTGGGCTTAGCCAGGGTTCTGTGGTACTTTATTCATATTAAGATGCTGTAAGAAGTAAAAGAAATGAAAACTAGTTATCCCTTTCCCAGCTAATTCGTTGCATTCATCTTTAGTTTTCCAGTGACTAGATTCACAGTGATCTGGAGGCTGTAACAGTAAAGCACTTTCTAGTTTGATGAACTCAGCAGGTTTTATTTCATTTTGAAACAATGTTTGGCAGGTGGAAAACTGATCTTGGTTGGCTATTGTGATTTTAATGTTTTCCCTTCAAAATGTTTTTGTTGGTTATTTTTGTTTGGGTTTTTTTGTTTATTTTTTTTTCATTTTGCTTGTTCTCCATCTTAGAATAGTAATTGTGCCGTGGTTCTTTTCATTTGATGTCTAAAGATGTTGACTTTAACCAGAATAGGATAACACATTTAAGTCCCAAGGCTATTTTAATCTGGAGCATTCAGGAAAGGTCTTGAACATGTGGTAGGAGTTGTTGCTGAATTTAGTTTTGTTTCGTGTTGGAAATGTGAATTTCAGACTCTGTGGCTGTCTTTTAAAAAACTAAATTAAAGGAAACAAAGTGCAATTTGATTTTTTGCTTGTTTGTCTGGAATATTTGATAAGAGTATCTGCAGCACACTTTTAGCTTTAGAATAACGAGATAGTGATTTTACTCACCCAGTCCTTTTGTGGAAAATACTATTCAAATACTATTTCATTTACTAATATATCCACAATGTATATCTAATCTATCTTTTAACATTTCAGCTCAGGCACCGAATGCTGTAAAACTTTTGGTTTATTGCAGCCCACTGAGAATTTGTACTCTGAAATAACAAGGGATCAAAACAGTATTATTCCATTTTACCTAGGCAGCCCAGAATAGCAACGATATAATTAACATGCTGGAAAAACATCCAGCCGACATGCACAAACATTGTAGAACTGTGGTTCCTCATGGAAATGACTTGGTCCACTGCGGTTACCCAGATACTTTCAACAAGATAGAGATAAATTCCCATGTTCCTGTGAACATCCTATCCCCCTCAGGTCCAGAGATGTCTCAGAACTGCCTTAGAGTTATTAACACAGATAGCCAGAAAGAGAGGAGGCAGAATGATCATTTTGTCTTTTATGATTGCCAGGAAGAGGTTATTGACTATCATAATTGATTCGGTTTCTATTTCTTACAGCTCTGTAAATGGTGTGTGTGCCTGTGTGCAAGAGATATCTAGATAGACAGATACAAACATACATTCTGCTTATTTAATGACAAATGAAGTGTGGTTACAGTATATTCATATCTCTTTAAAGCCAACTGTTTTAACCTTGGCTGATTCTCAAGTTTCATTGTGGGTGAGGAAATCTGGCAGGGTTCTTTGGCATTTTCAGAAATCTACAAGTACATCTGACTAAGCACAACATAAGAGTCATTGTGTGTATGAAGAAAAATACAGGCAGTTCATGGAAAAGTACGTGCACATGTGTATAAACACATATGTTCGTGTACCTGTGCTTTCATAAGTGCATATTGCAGGCTACTTCTCCTGTCGCTGTCTCAGATGCATTCAGAAAAGTTTCTAGTGTGTCAAAGATACCTTGAAAAACAGACAGAACTCTTTCAGCTGTCAACATTTTTGTTGGTCAGCACGGCATATCCTGCTTCATAACTGGCTTCAAGAGCTTGCTTTCCAGCTACACCCCACCTACTGGTATGCACCACGGAGAAGAAAGAAAATAAAACACTGTAATGTCTTAAGCAGAAATGCCTGGCATTGCAACATGCGCTTGCCTATTTCTCATTTTTTTATCACTGACTAAAAGGAGGAGGAAGAAGGTAATGTGTGTGTGCATTGGGAAGACTGCAGGGTGAGATTGTTTCATACCTGAACATGGACTTGATCAGAACTACCTGAACTCCTAAGATTCAGGAAGCCAGACCAATCTCAAGAATCGTCTTCATTCCTTCTCTGAGCTTCATGAAGCAGGTATGTGGAAAACAAAAAAGCAAGCTTTCTCCCACCCTAAAACACACCCTTTCTAGAAAAATTTTACAAGTCCTTTCTTCAAACAATAGCATAGACTTTTACAGTTTCCTCCACAGAGGTTATGACTGCTGCTCCTGCTGTTTACCTAAAGTAGAACACAAGCACTGTCACTGTTTTAGAAATGAGAGACCCTATTCATTCCTTATAATTTCTTTTTTTTTTTAATGTATGCATAAGAATTAGATAAATGCCAATAAGAGAACACTGATACTGGTGTGGTAGTTTGGTTTTGGTGTTTGGTGTTTTTTTATATTTTTTTAAAATTTTTTTTATTCTTGCAATACCCTCAGGTTTCGAGCAGATTCCTTTAGGAATAAAAAAATCCAATAATGCTCTCATTCATGCAGTCATTCAGTGTGCATTTTAGGAGACACAGTTCCCTCAGGCTACTACTGGTCATGCTAAGGCGTACCAACAAAAAATGGTAAAATATGCACATATCTGAAGGTGAAAGAACGGTAGAAAAGCATGTCTACAGATTCAGTGCAGTGGTGAACCTGATAAATTAAAGCATACTAAGGAAAATATTAAGTTGAAGTGAAGATAACATACTTGGAAAATCCTGTACAGCAAAATGAGCATACAGGCCATATTAAACATACCATCAGGTCTGTAGCTACAGATGTTTGAAAGGAACTTATTAGTACAGTCCTTTTCTCATAAGGCAGTCCTGGAGATGTGTGGCCTATGCATCACTGGCACTAAGTAAAATTAAATAGAATAAAAGTCTTTGACCTTAGTCTCTCTGAACAAAAATCGTTTGATTTCATTATTTACAGAAGGTCACTGTTAGCTGAAACTGACTGTAAGCCACTTACTACATTGCCAAAAGGTGCCTGGCAAACAGCCTGTAGTGAATAGAATCATCATTTTCAGCTGCAAATGCATGCTTTTTCAGAAAAAAAGGACCTGAGGAAAAACTGGGTGGTTTGAGATACAGATTCTGAGGCTACTTGACAAAAGCAAGTGGGTAAGACTCCAGGGCTAGGTTCTGTACCTGGCCATCTGATACAAAGCAAGCAGGCAGACCTACCCTGCAAAGACAAAATGAGGGGTGATTCCCTATACTACCACCGTGATATCCTCTAAGTGGTAAAACAGACTATTATCCCTAGGCAATCGAGTCTTTTAGTAAAGAGGATTTTGTTCAAAGATACCTGAAGAGCTGCAGAAGAATATCACAGCAGGGTAAAAAGAAAGTGATACAGAGTTGGAAAGATCTTAAAAAATGTATGTTTTATACACAAAGAAGATTGAAACTAAAGAATTTATAATGTTTCTTTCCCATACATCAAGAATATGGGAGAGTTTAAGTAGTTTAAGAACAACAGTTCTGGCTACAGCTTCAGAAAAAGTGGCTGCTGAAGTAGTGTATGCACAAATGTATTTGCACTTAGAAAAAAAACCATTTAACATCCCTCTTTACTTTGAATTCATTCTGGGCTGCTGTTCTCTCTTCATTGATAGAAATACACATTTACAGACAAATCTGTGCTGTGTAAATCAAATGCATCTTCATCAGAAATTAACCATATTATATAATAGTTCACAACGGAGTTTAGGAGATATGGAATGGGCCATTTCCTATCTGACCTATTGAAATAACTCTTCAAATCATCCTTTAATGTTTTCCTTGGTGCTGTCAAATAGTAGAACAGCAGGAAAGGGGTGTGTATTGTTACCTTTTGGCAATTTTGTTAATCTAAAACTGCAAAGTAGAACATCTTCCCCTGTTAAAAACTAGTATCAGAGCACTTAGGGATCTGCAGTTAAAAGTGCAGATAAAGCAGATATGGAAACCTGTCACTTTGCCCTTTTGAATCTCATACAGTTGGCCTCAGCTCATCAATCCAGACTATCCAGATCCCTCTGCAGAGCACTCCTACCCTCCATCAGACCAACATTCCCTCCCAACCTGGTGTTGTCTGTGAACTGACTGAGAGAGGACTCGATCCTCTCGACCAGATCATTGATAAAGGTATTAAACAGGACCATCCCTAGTACTGAGCCCTGGGAAACACAGCTACTGATTGGCCACCATCTGGATTAAACTTCATTCACTACATTATCATTTGATCCTTTGATCTTAGCGTGTGTTTTTATTTTTTTTTAATTGCTTAATAACTTGCCTCATTTGTGAAAATTTTATGTTAAAACTCCTGTGCATCCAAGACTTAATAGGAGACCCAGACAGTCTTGTATTATGGACAACGTGCCTGAGAGTATATATGAAAAGAGAAATGATAATAGAAAGAAAAAAGGATTATTTATTTGTTATATTTTGGTCATCCTTCTGTAGAAAAGTTATATTTATTCTGCTCTGACCTAAAGCAATTTCTTTGGTTATCAACACTGAGAAAAACATCATAAGGCAACCACGAGCACAGGATTCATGTGGTAGCACAGATGTCATTCCCAGCAGGCTTTCAGTGAGTGAAAATTGTGCTCATTTTTTATATTCAAGAGCAAGCCCCTCTAGCTTAACTGCTCAGATATTTGTTCTTACAGTGTCTTACATAGCAAAATAGTGACCATGATGTTTAAGAAATGTAATCATAAATTCTCTGCATCAGCAAAGTTCCTCCTATTTGAAAGAGCTTATGCATTTTCTGTTCAATACTTAAACTGTAAAAACTGTTTTTAAATAAGCAATTTATCACTGAGAAAAATGACAATATTATTTCTTTACAGTGTTTTATGTGTGTTCTTAATAAAAGTTCAGACCTTAGATTTGATGAAAACACTAATACTTAACCCTGTGCTCAGTAGTGAAGGTAAAATGACACCTAAAAATTGCTTTCTTGAATTCTCACAAGTTAAGGGGTTTTTTTTTGTGTTTTGAATAGAAGAGAACAGTTCATTTCTGAAGTCAAGAATTTTTCTTTAATGGCTTGATTATAGCCTATGAAGACTCCTGGGATAGAATTCTAACATAACTAGGTTTGTCCTTAATATATTCAAGTCTCATCAATTTTGCTTAAATGATATTCAAGCATGAATGTTAACTAGTAGAACTGTAGTCTTTGGATTTGTAATCGCTGTGGAATCCTAGTGGAATAAGGAAGACGAGATTCTTTCATGGTTCTGACTGTACTGTTCAGCAGGGACATAGGGCAGATCACTTGATTTAATAGAGATTGATTATGAAGTAAGTGAAAACAGGAGGAAAAGGTCTCCTCATGAACCTTTTCAGCATGTAGTGTAAGGGAGTGTAGTTTACTTGCTGTGATTCTGCTTTTTCATTAGCAATATTGTCTCCTGTCTGCCTCTCACTGCAAAATTACCCAGACTTTGAGGAAGAAACAGAAAGGCAGATATTCATAGCAAGTAGCATAGCTTTATGCTTTTTATCATCAAAGAAGGAGCTGTTGCAGGATCAGTCCAGTAAACTGAGCCAGCCAGTGCACAGTAGGCTCTTCTCCAGATATGGCTTCTGTTCTGATAAGTATTTTCGTATTCACATGGCTTGTTATATATCTGGAGAAACTTAAAACATGTAACTGCAGTTAGTGCTGTGTACTGTTGTGTGATTTATTTAAGAAGGGGCCTTCTGTAGAGGGTGAATAGAAAGAGCTTCTCAGCAGTGTAAGCTAGAAAAGTCCTGAGTTCCCATACATCCTCTCTATTTTGAAATGCTTTTGCTCTTTTGGGTCGGTGATCCTTTCTACTTGCTTTTTTTCATAGTTGCTAAGTTGTTGATAAGCTGTTAGTATTTCTATTAGACCTTCCCCCTTCTTTATCAAAGGCTTGATCTTGTAAGGTTTTTAGTTCTAGACACTTTTACAACAGATGAGTTCGAAGAGTGCTTCTCTGCATCCCTGCCGCTCTCCTGAGGCACATCTAGTGTGTAAGTCGGCCTGCAGCTTCACTCCCCTTGGTGGTACGTTGAGGAAGGTGCCAGGTGTGAGGTGCTCTATGGCTCAGACTTGCCTTTTCCTAGTAAAAGAAGTATGTTTAATCAAGAAAGTTAATTTCCGAGCTATTTATATTTGAGTTCACATTATACCATCCAAAGATAAGTTAAGACACAGAGCACCTGTTTTCCCCACAGCAGTATAGCATCTCAGTCTAAATCTTCATTCACCATTAGTTAATGATTAGAAAACAATGAACTGATTATGTTGATATGATATAAAGACTACCCCTTTTGACTTGTACCCTAACCTATACAGTCTAAACAATTTACTAACATGTCTGTTATAATTAGGCAGTTTGAATCATGATTTCTGACTATAAAAAAGTCAGGAACAAAAGGAAACTCTACAGAATATGACCAAAGTTTTTTTACATTATTTCTTATTGATGATATAATGGAAATAAAATTATATGGGGAGTATAAAAATAAAAGTTGAGAACATATACAAAAAAAGACCGAACCCCAAACACAAAGAAAGGAGAAAAGGTTAAAGATATAGTGAAGAGGTTCATCTCGATACATGAACAAACAAAGAGACGTGTGAAAAGGGCAAGAAGTCAGGAGAAGATTATCATATGGCATTTGTTGCGCAGTAGGATTTAATTTGGAATGTGTAATAATTTGAAATCGGTGATAGATAACTAGAGGCACATCTGAAATGCCAGTCTACCACTGTGTCTTGGGTATAACTTCAAACTTTTTAATCTTATAATGCCATGGGCTAAATCGGGGTCTGTTATGCCTGTGTACCCTCTAGCAACAGCACTTGAATTCAATGAAATTACACTGGTTACTAATCAGAGAAAAAGCCTTCTGGCTTGAGATCAACATGATAAAAGAGAAAAAAAAATAACTGTCAGGTCAGAGTACAGGAAAGCATTGAAAGCAAAATCCTAAACCCGAGTTTTAAAATAGCAAAGAGGATTTTGAGTACTGTTCTGATAGCCATTACATAAGAAAGAAGGACTTACCTGAGGATATAATTCTATTTTGGGTATACACAAATCTTTGCCCTTGCTGCATTATTCACTCTTTGAAACTGAGGAATTCAAAAGTATTACATTATATATATGCCACTATTTTATTTTTATTGGTACTTTTCTCCCAATGTTACTTTAAAGTGAGCACTGCTAACAAACCCTTTAGTTATTAATTATATTTCTACTAAATGTTTGTACCATAAGTGAATGCTCTTAGAGATGTCATTTTAAGAATTGTTGTTGTTTACTGTGTTTTTCTTCAAATCTGTTAGAGGTCTTTTTCCACAGGGGAGAAGTTACTGAGAATTAAGTTTTAACTATGCCAGAAAAGAGAAACAAATACATAATAGAAAACTGTGGCTGATAAAGTCACTGGTCATAATGTCAGAATAAGTTGCTATGAATGTGATATTGTAGTGTAAACAGTGTGGTTTTTTGCAAAACAGTAGACAGAGTTTGTCTCTTACAGCAATATAATTCAGAATTACTTTTTAGAAATTTCAAAATTAAGATCAAAACTCCTATCCTTCAGGAACTTAGCTGATGTTAGAAGGAGAATAAATATTATGATTGTCAATACCTTCCTTCAGAATTGAAACGGAAATGCATACTTTTCTAAATTCATGAAAAAGTATTATTCATTAATGATATAGCAAAAGATACTGCCACTGTCCACAATTTTATTTCTTGTAATCTCAACATTATTAAAAGCAAACAACAAAAAAACCAAACCCAAAGCCCAACACATATTACATATTTATTTTCATCATTTTACTATTTGAGAAATGAATAGATTCATATTTCGTATACTTAATAAAGTAACTGTCATTAACTTTGAAAATTTAACCAAAATTTGACATTTCATCCTTGATTTGAATAAGAGCTGACATTAATTTTGGATTGCTAACTTTTCCATATAATCAAAGCTTTTTTTTTTGAAATGTAAATTTCTTTGCAGCTTTACTTAGCTGTGAAATTTCCTTGACAATCTTGAACTCTTTCTTATCTTTCAGAGCAGTTGCATGGATAAATACTATGACCACTGGGAGAATACAGCGAATGACAGTGAAACACTGGGCAAGACTTGTATTAGAGTACAAACAATAACATGTCAGTATTTTAGATGCAAATTGTTCTCTAATGCCAGTAAGTCTAGTAATAACAGAGAACTATGAGCAGTTCACAAAATTTGGACCACTAACCCCTTCCATCACCTGTGTTATGAAAGTAATTACATTTAAATTATTTCTCAAATGTATTGAATTAGTGTAAATTATACTTACAAAGAGAAGATTGCTCTTTCTTAGTTATGCTAACATACATCCAAAATCAAAATATTTAAGTAAATATCTCTTTTTGAGATTTAGGTTTCACTAAGTAGTTCTACTGATGTTCCTCAAAAATGCCAAATTTAATTCCATTTTCTTCAAATAGTTAACATCCTCATTAGGTAGTGTTTCTCTTATTCACAGCATCATATGAAATATTAAGTGCACACTTGAAAAAATAAACTAATGGGACTAAATGTTTAATTTGTCTCATAAGTGGTAAATTTGACTTTATTTTCTTACGTCTTTAAAACTGAGAAAGTCAAGTATCATTATAATGTTGTTAATTTCAGTCATTCTATTATTTTACTGAAGGCTGTGTGAAAGTGACTTCAAAATTCCAAAATGGAATTCTGATCTGGACAACTTAGACAAAATGGCATAGATTCACTTAATGTTTAATAATTTTATGGGGAGTAATACACAGTTAACCTGAACTTTAATGGGGCCTCTACACAGCTGTGCAAAAGAGCTACTAACCAACCACTAAAATTTCTTTAGGTAGTTTTACAGTAATTAAAACCAGATGGTCAATAACATTTTCCACAGTGCTACAAACTTAGTAGCTACTGCTTGCGTAGTGAAACTCTGATTTACTTATTTATAACGTGATTTTGTGACTGGATAAGGGCAAAAAGAGGTTAAAGAAAAATACTGATCTCAGTGACATAACATTATTCAACTGAAGAAAATAACGAGCCTGGATTTACAGCAGGATAGAAGACAGTATGTAGCTCACAATTCCTGACTCTTAATTTTGAGAAGTTTTAAAGAGAATGAATGTCTTGGTCCAGAAGCTTCGGAAGTATTCTCCACAATTATTTGCATTCATAATCAACTTTTGGTGCGTACAGTTGCTCCTGCTTCCTCCCCCCACCCTGCTTTTCTAACATTTCAGATTAGCTCAGTTGCATAGAACTTGTTGCTAATGAGGACAGTGTCATGGGTTCAATCTCATGGATGGTCATTCACATAAGAGCTGGACTTGATGATCCTTGTGGGTCCCTTCCAACTCAGAATATTCTGTGATTCAGTCTAACCTATGTTGTTTTAAGAAGAACCTTTGCTCAGATTTGCACAGCACTAGCTGTGCTTCTCAATTAGATCAATACACCTACTATTCAAGTTGATTCATATCAGTCCTGACTGAATTATTTTAGAGCTTTTGACATAATTGGTACTCTCACCTACTACAGTGAGACAGGTTGCATGTGTTCCACATCAGTGAAGAACTGACAAATTAAAGGATATATCTGCAGCAGTGTTTAGTTTTGAAGAACTTAACTTTTAATATCTTGTCTTTGTTACAGAATCTACATTCTCAGACTAGTAGTCTTGTCCTGAGTTTCTTCATTGTTTAGGAATAGCCTTCCAGAGGCTATTCTGGAAGCCATTTTATGGAGGTGAATTGGTAGCTGTAGCTTGTTTAGCTATTAGTTAGCAAACCTGCAACCTATATTTTCAAAGTAGCTGATGTATATGTAAGGAAACAAAGACGCGGTAAGGTTCTGTCATCCAGGGTATTTGTAACTTCTGTCTTCCTCCAGGGAGATTCTGAGCAAAGCATGAGAATTAAAATAGCCTGATCTATTATAATTAAATGAATGATAATTAATTAATTTTAAAATTAATTATAATTTTTATCATTATCTGCAAATAAAAATGAGACTAAATGGTAAAGGAAGGAGATGCATTCTTTTTTTTTTCCCTTTTTTTCCCAATTTTATATTTGAAACTGGTTTTGGCTGAATGTGGATTCTCAGTTGAGTGTAACACAAAATACCTACCCTTGTGTGCTCTGGGTAACTTTGTAGTGAGTATCTAAAGGCATTCAATCAATAAAAAAGATGGAATAGTGCTAATGGCAATCATGATAATTACATTCAAGGGGTTAAAATCTATTTCAGTGATGCTTTCTGGTTAATGGAATTGATCTTGACCCTTCTCTTGCAGATATCCCCGTACAGAGTTGTACATAACATTAATGCTGTTCTCAGCATATGTTCTGGTTAATTCTCCAACAGAACATACACCTCTGAGGATATGCTTAATGAAGTACATGTCAAGATAAGGAGTTAACTTGAGGTAAGATAACACTCAGAAACACTTCTATGTATGTGCGCATAAACATCTGCCTTCCTTTAGCCCAGTAAAATCTCTGAATCAGAATCTAAACCCACATAACTCTGCATCTCTCTGTGGAAGACATACCTCATTTACAGCTTGTCCTTATTGTTTAACTCCTTATTTTGTCTATCACCTACACAATTTGTCTGTGGAATACTGAAGGCACCTTGTACTAGAGAAAGAATGTGACTTTTAAGTTGTACTCAACAGCTGGGCTATGCAGATTCTTATTGAATGTTTTGATTATTTCAATAGTTCTGAAATAGATGTGTACAAAAAAAGGGGGTTTTCTCTAGGACATAATTGTTGACAATTTTTTCTTTTTTTTAAGAAAAACTCAAAGTGTCATCTCACAGGCTTTACCTTCTACTGCACTGACTTATTTTTTGCTTTCAAACCATGTTTCTGATTAATGCCACATTTGCGTAAGTACAGTTAAGCAACTATTGCTAAAAATACTGCAGGGGAAAAGGTAAAACAGCAAAGTAGTGCCTCATGAAACTAGTAGAGCTGGGTAAGGCTTATCTGTACCTTGTACACTAACAGAAGTAATAAAATGAGACATATACATAGCAACATTTTTCCTAGAATGGCTCACTGCAGTATCATTAATTTTCTTTTCAGCTGATGAAGGCAAACCAAAAGAAAAAAAGATTGTCTCACTCATGCTAGGAAAGAGGCTCAGATTTATTTGGATCCTCCATCCTACTCTTTCTCTAGTTCTTTAGTATGAAAAATATTTTCTGTGATTTATGCCCCAGGGTTTAAATTTATAGAAAATATATTGATGTACCAATTAATATATTTTATTATTATTCTGGAAATAACATGGGAAGGCAAATAGCAAGTGGCAGAGATTTAGAATTACTTTATTATTTCTTTCCATAACAAATATTTCACTAAAATAACAAATCCAAGGCAGACTCTTTTCCTATGGATTTCTCTCAGATCTCTTTGACTTGAGTCTGGAAAGGTTTAAAATCACCCTGAAGCCTTTCTGTAAAGATGGGTATTTAAAGGATCTTTTGCCTTTGTTTTCCTTGAAACTGTAGAAATGCAATTATTTTTGAGACTGTTTCACCTCTCTAAAACTCTTCTGAAATCATTCAATTCATGTGAAAGTAATTGAAGACACATTCAGACACTGACAGACGCACAGAGAAAGTTATTGAATCATCTTGGTGTCCATTGGAAAAAAGCTGAAGTAAACCAAAGTATCATTCATGATGAAAAATCTGCATTAAAGCTTAGAGGTAAAGAAGCCTCTCTAGACCTGCAAGATAAATTTAGTGCATCAGATGTTCTTATTTGTGTTAGTCACGTTAGTTTGTATTTTAAATGCACTTTATCATTTTCCAGTGGGTTTCAGTGTTGTCATTTTATTTCCTTCCTTGAGACCTGTTACTGGTCTTGTTAATGCTCTTGTTTTTCTAAGAATGAGAATTGATGTTACTATCATTACCTGGTATCTAGAGGTCATCCTTTTCATACCAGAGCTGATGAAATCAATTTCTAGTTTCTGCTTTATAACACGAGCAAGAATATAAAGAAATAGAAAAAAACATAACCTGACCTGCTTAATGTTAGTTTTTTTGAGGTGTCTCAGAAATACTCTTCTGCAATCACTTTCAAAAGACCCTGAAAATATTTCAAGATTTGCAGCAGACTCTTCTCTCCAAAAACATTCCACCTACCTTCTCAATTTAAAAAATATTTTTACTTTATTTTGTTATTGTTCAAAGTAATAACTTTTCAGTGACAGTATTCAATAATGGTCTACAAAAACCATTTTAAAACACAAATGCTAATGTGCTACTGTCATGAGTCTGCATTAGGGTGATCTTGCACTTCACTAATCTGTATGTTGTTATAATGCTTTAGCACAACCAAGACATAAACGGTGCTGGAGCCACATTGATTTCAGATGAAGGGATGGTGGTAACAATTCATGCAACTATGAGTTACTTTTCTGCACGGAAGTTTCTAGCTAGTGAGCTGGAAAAAGAATATTACAAGTGATAAATAATGAGCCTGAGAACCACTCAACCATCACTATATTTTGCAATGATAATTTTGTAATAAATAGGAGTCTGTAATGCCTCAGAACTCTTCCCAAAGTTTCTTAAGACATCCAATTATTCAGTATAATGCTTTGTTCAGACACAGCTAAATCCAAATGTGAAGGTTTGTTTTGAGTCTGTGGAATACAGTAATTACCTTGTCCCTTAATTTTCTGAGTTTTACTTCATTTATTTAGTAGCTTCTACAGTCATGCTAAAAAAATAACAACAACGGATATCCAAAGAGTCATTTTAATTATACATAATTCAAAGGCCACAATAAGGAAAACAGTTCTTAATAGTAAATTAAAATTGAAGTACAAAACTAAAACTAAGCCTAGAGACTTTTCATTATTAAATTCCAAGCAGAAGAGAAATAAATAGAATTGTCTGAAATATTGTAAAACTAAAATCTGAAAGAGGAGATTTTTTTCCTATCAGAAACTGCTACATAGTTCTAGTAAAAAGAACTGTGATAGAAATCTATACCTTCTCTGTTGGAGGTGTTTTGAAGCTAGAGTTGATGCCCAGTACTTTCTCAACCCATCTTTTCTTGTCCTCTGGCCGATGGAACATGTGAAGGGAGGTTAGAAACCAGAATCCAGGCAACAAACTGTTATCTTTCACAACCTAGTAATACGGAATATTACCATGTCTAGTTTAAATAGACAGACTCTGTATTGACCTGACTGGACTTGGGACTGAGCTGATTTTAGCTTTTTTTAAACAATTTTCTAGGGTTCAGTCTTGCTTGTATGTTTTAATTCAAGCTCATCATAAATATCTAAATACATAGGGAGTAGATTAACAGGTCTAGCATGCCAGGTAGTATGGTAGCCCAGCAAACAACAGTGCTTTGTGCAAACTGTGACATTGGGAGATTATTCTGCAGCTTTCAAAATTCATCTGAAAACCAGTGGGGGAAAAAGAAAAGTAGACTGTGATGAGAAAATATTTAAAAATATATTCAAGTGGATCCAAGAGTAAGGAAGAAAAGAGCCCCATCCACCAGCATTGTGCTGCTCCTGGTGAATAATTAAGGGGGTTGGTAATTCAGAGAGACACCTCACAGGACAACTCTGCCTGGAGAAGACCGAGAGTCACCAACTTTCTGACACGTGAGGACGTTGAAAACAAGAGCACAACATGAGGGAAATGGATAGTAAGTTTTTTTTCATGACAATTTTAAAGCATTTTACTATTATTAATAGAGTATTGATGCTATTGTATCTAAATGAAAACTATCGTACTTTGATTGGATAATTTGCATGTTAACTGAGCTAACATTAAATTTTTCAGTCCACTTACAAAGCGTGTTTTACTTTTGCCAACAAGTAAACTTTTTGTTTTGTAAACTTTTGGTAAAGTCTTTGTGGAGACAATGCTTCTCTTACTCCTCCATTCCCCCCACCCTCTGCTTCTGAGATCTTGACTATTGGGCAAAGCTGTGGTTGGACTGAATTGCGAAGCAGTGTGTGATGTAATAGATCTAAAGCCAAAGAGAGACTCTGGTGCTGCAGGGATGCATGGCACAGTTCTTGCTGTCAGAGGGACCTGCTGATATGGACAGTGGGATTCAGAGACTTGTGAGTTGCTTAAAATATACAGAATGCTTGTGAAAATATCGTTTTGAGGAGGTTTGTACTCTGTATCCAGGAATAAGAGAAAACACAACAGGTTTTGGGATTAGACAGTAGAAGGCTGAGGAACAGGGATACATTGTTTTTCAGTCTTTGTTTGAGAAGATACAGAAGGGGGCACAATGAGGGGAGGAGAATGTAATTTTTTGCTAAATGGATTTTGCACTGTAGTTACTAGAGCCTAGAGGTTTGACAAGTCAAGTGGCATACCTTTTTTTTTTTTTTTTTTTTTTCCCCAATTCTTCTCTGGTAAAAAAAAAAAATCATATTTACTTATTTTGAATTCTGGAGAATCAATAAGTTTTTAAATGCTTGTACTCCTCTTATTTTACTTTTAGGCTTGTGTAGGAATCTCGAACTGGACACACTGTGCCTTGTTTACTGCTACTCATTCTACATGTGTTAGAATCCTTAGTCTTTGATTTTTTGCATCTCTCGAGTGAGAATCCTACATTCATGGGGTTTTGTTTTAGGAATCTCCTGATCTTTCAAACATGCCAAATGGTATTTGACAACCACCCCCCCACACCACCACATTTTCTCCTGAATGTCTTTCATCTTCAGGGATATACTCAGCCCTAACTGGGTAAATAGTGCTCTCCAGATGGAAAGGGAAAGGCAGTCAACCTCACATACCTCTTTAAAGCTCATACAGTTCAAATAGTTTCTGTAAAACTGTTCCCAGTAGCATTTCTCAGGAAGATGCACTCATGTCTGTGAGTCCATGAAATCTGAGCAAACATGTATGACATGTATACTGCATACTGTACTGGGTTATCTGCCAAAAGCAAAATTTGGTAGGTGTATTTGAGGTGAAGTATCCCCTTAAACTGTGTGAGTTGCTAAAAATCCATCTGTCTAACTTGTCTACATACATGTATTTTGATTCCTTCTAGCAAGGGAGTGTTTAACATAAGTTGTTTTAGAGACCTATGCCTCCACTGAAATATTTTCAAGTTTTCTGTCCAAGGGAGCTATTTCATGTACTAATATATGTGATTGTCACACAACTCATCTTATGGATTAGTGAGAAAGGAACATTTTAAGGTATGATCTTTATAATAGGATTTAATTGGAAGCCTTCTCTTCAAATAGACCAGGATCAATCCACTATTATAACAACAGCTGTTGGGCAGCTGGATTGCTGTATTTATTTTTTAAATTTTTTTCTTGTAGTGTTACATTTTGAAAAACTGACCTAGAACAGAAATTTAAAAAATTTTTTTCTATGAAAGACACTTTTAATGGAGGAGTCCTACAGGAGGCTTTAATTTCTTGAACATGTAAGGGAGTGCAGAAATTGTTTTTCACTCTGATTCACAAAACAATGAATAACAACATACTCTTCCATGACAGACCATTCCAAAGGACACAGTGCAATATGCTTTCCTGACTTCTTCCTATACCTTTTTCTCTCAATCTGGAATTTTTCTGAACTCCAAAGTTCCATTTTTAATTATGGTAAAGAAAAAACCATGAAACATGAATTTGTGAATCTAGAATT
Source organism: Myiozetetes cayanensis (assembly GCF_022539395.1). Lineage (NCBI taxonomy): Eukaryota > Metazoa > Chordata > Aves > Passeriformes > Tyrannidae > Myiozetetes > Myiozetetes cayanensis. The sequence goes on along the minus strand of NW_026087964.1, from coordinate 38,313,013 downwards.
CCTGATTACAACTGGAATGACACAAGGCAACTCTTTTAGATCATGTGAGTAGGTAGTTCAATAACATATTTCCACAAAGGACTGGTATGGAGAAAGACAGTGTGTAAGAAATTGAAGCCAGATCCTGTAAGCCTGTTGGATCAGCACAAATGAATTCTATTTTTCTTGTTGTATTAATTGAAATGTAGATACTATGAAAGAACCAGGATTTTGCATGAAAGAACATGTTCCTGTCAATTAACTTTAGAGAGTTAAATTTAGAGAAAAAATGAGGGAGTTCATATTCACCTCGTGTTTTCAATATTTCAGTCTTGAGAAATGTTTGTCTGGGCTTTTGCTGTCAGTTTTGACCTGAGTGGTTTAGAGACTTGCATGTCCAAGACTGCAGAGAAATTTTTTAACCTTAAATAATTATATAAGAAAATAACTATTATTTTTTGCACTTCTCTGAGTTTTTTAGAACTATACTAAAACCATCTATATAAACACATTCCAGAATGAAGGATCCAATGCAGAAATTCAGCAATGATTAAATTATAACATTCTGGAAAGTAGTGTTTGTAATGGAAATGCTGATACAACATTAACAATAAAAGTGTATGTAGTCATAATGAAGAGTTTGATAATGGGTCTGATAATGAGTTATGGACTTCTTTGTGCAGTAGAAGTGATGGCATGACTAATTTATTTAACTTTTGTAACTGTAGATTAGCACATACATTTATTCAGCTGTCAAAATTCACTTACAATTTTTTTAGCTTTCTATTCCAAGATTATAATGGACTTGCTAATGGGGTATTGACTACTGTTTCTTATCGTCTGTCTTGTGGAAAGGTGATTATTACTGTTCACTAAATATTTCCCAGTTTTCAACACATTCACATAAAATTTCTTTTACTAGGAATTCATTCCATTTGCACTTGAAGATAGCCCCAGCAACAGCTAGTGTCTAATAAAGTTATTTTTTGTATAGTATAAAATTGCACTTTCAGGGATTCATCAGAACTTAGAATTTTTTCCTGAATTTGAGATTTATCAACCATATGCACATCTTCAGACTTGAAATTTGGGTGCTATCAGTTCAGTTGATAAGGAAAATCTAATATTAAATTTATTTAAAAAAAGTGATGGTGGAATGTCTCATTAAAATTAACTGTTGCTGAGAAACTCTTGAGAAGAAAGAGTGAAAGTAATATATTACACAATATAGTTCTCTATTTGGATTCCTACATTCTTATAACAAAAGCCAGGAACTACGTAATGGCTCCAAGGACAGGAATTTTCCAAGCATTTGGTTCTACCAGATGTAGTGCAAGAAGGGGAAAATGCAAGAACAATCCATTTCCCCACGTTTTCAGTAGGTCCCTGGGATAGTATCTGCTTTTATTAGAGCTCGTAGTGCCTTCTTCTCCCTGAACAGTCCCAAAAATTTTGAGAAACTACTCAAATATATGTGTTTGTTTGAATCACCAATGTTTAAAGTCAAGCTGTACCTTAGAAAGTGACACCTAGAAATGAACTGAAGCTCCCTCTTGAGTCAAAACATTCATTCCTTAGAATTGTACTGTTTTCCTGAATTCATGTGCATAAAATCCCCTCTTCGATTGTCAAAGAGGGGCTAAGCAAAGAGATGCAATTCTTTTATAATATTTTTAGATCCTCATAGACATATTGATTTATACTGGGAGAACATGTTTGAAAGCTTTAACAGTCCAATTCATATTCTGTTTAAGCTGTTCTTTAACTTTTGATGGGCAGCTTTCAAAAGTGCTCTAAAAGAAAGGATGAGAATACAGTAGAGTGTACAGCATTAAAAGTTTCAGTTATAGAGAGAATTAGTTCAGTGTTCAGAAATTTTCCAGATTTCTAGAGGGGATGTAGAACCTGTGACCAAACCAAAGGAAACTCTCTGTCATGCAAGTTGAAAGTTAGCTTTATTTGTGATCCTTCACTAAAAATCATTCCCACTTGCTGACCTCAGTCCCCGTGGCAATCTGTGAGAACTCAAAGTTAAGAGCTAAAAGCTTTGTGCCTACAGTTTAAACATGAACATTCAACTCCAAGATACTCTCTGTAGTGACTTTTACTTTGTTACTGTGCTCATGCTCTGAGTTTTCTCCACAGTGAACTTACTAAATGGGTATATTCTTTTTCTTTTCTTTTCTATGTAGGGATTGTCTGAGACTGTGGTGTAGTCATCTGCATCTGTGGTAAGCTTATAAAGATTTTTTTTTTCTCTTCTTAAACAATTTCTTTCAAGTTAAAACATAGTGAAAGGAATTGTGATGTGCAAAAGATAGTTCCTTATGTTTAATCAACTGTATTCAAATAATTCTAGTCAGTACTGAGAAACAGACTGAACAGTTGTTACCATGTACTTTTACCCAAGAAACATTGAAAGATATTAAGATCTGTGTTCAAATCTTACCATATTAGTAGACACTTATGTTGTCACTTTCTGATTGCCTCTCATTATGAACCCATATAACAAACATATCTAACATGGGAATACAAAATCTGCAGGCACAGACATTTACAGACAGTAAGAACAAACAAAATTTGCCATATGCTGAAAAGTTTTTCAAATACATTATTTAGAATTGAGTCATTGATTTTTTGTAACAGGCCATTGTGCCCACAAGTTTGTGGTAACTGGGAAAACGAAATAGGAAGTATCAAATGAACTAAATCTACACTTGGACACATTTTTTTTTAAAGCCACACCAGTATAATGTGTCATTTCACCTACACTATGTAGATCAAAGATATTGATATATATTTGATCATTTATTCTCCTGTGAGCAAAAGTCATCAGGATACCACTTTGAAATTCATAACTTTCTACTCTCTAAAAAGATCTTATTTCAGAACTCTAATTTGCCCCCTCCATGTAAAATGATTGTCATAGCTGATTGTAATACTGTCATTTGACCTCCTAAGGTCAGTCAGTCAGTGGGGTGGTGTCTTATTTGACTTCAGAGATGGCGAGATTTTAGAGCACCCAAGTTTTCTATTATTAGTTTGAAATTTTTATCTTTAATTGTACACTTGAAAAAAAAAAAGTGAGGGATTCTCAGGCATTAATTGTAAGCTGTGTGGTCCCATATAATCATACATGTCTTATGGGAACCAAAAGGAACAGCCTTTGGAAAGGAGCACAGTGAGAAAGCTGCTTTGAAGACAGAGGTTTTTTTACCTTATCTTGCAGCTCTGGAGTGGGTTCCTAACAGGGGAAACCCCTGCAAAGCATGAACTATGTGGTGATTTCTGGTTACACCATGCATTATTCCCCTAAGATTTACAATTCTTACGGCAGTAGACTTTACTGCTGTTACAAGGAGCAAGTTAATCCATATAACTTGTTTTGCTGCATATTATATACATCACCTGGGAGCCCCTGGTGGTCTAGTGGTTAAGGATGCGGCGCTGTCCCCGGGCAGATGGAGCTCGTTAACCCTGTAAAGGCAACCCATCTACCTCCTGAGGACCTCGCTGCCACCATCCAAGCTCGCTTGGCCCCGGCAGATGAACCTTAGGATTAAAGGGTGGGCTCAGTTCCGCGCACACTGTGTCTCACCTAAAAAATCCAATGCGCAGGCTGGAAGGTGTAAAGACCTTCCCCGGATCTTCGCTCGCGAAGACTGGCCATTATATTATTATATACATCACCTACATCCCAACATATCTCACCATGCAGAACTGTCTAAGCATGAGGCAGTCTAAAAAAAAAGTGGAAATAATTCGAGATTGTCCTTGCCTGCTCTTGCCATTTAGAAGCTTTTTATTCAACGCCTCCTAAATTTGCTTTCTTTCTTGATTGACTCTTAAGAGCAAATGATGCAGTAGAGCAGCAGAGGCAACAGAAAACTTATTACAAACCTGGTCCTTAGGGACTGAAGATAGAGGTTTGAGTTTATGGAAATAACTGAAAATGCTCTGCAAATGTTCCATGGACTGTAATACATTACTCCATTACTTCAGTGCTTTTACAGTGCAAACAGATTTTTAAATTCCTCTTATGTTCCATGAGAGAAAGAAAATTATCATTCCATTTACATTCTAGCAAAGGGGAAAATACAAGGAAGGCTCAATAATGCCTTGCATTTGCTCCTAACAAAAAATAATGTAGTTGGCTCATTGGAATGTTAACAAAAACGATTATCACAGTTGTCATTTTTAATAGGAACAATATCCAGGTCTTTGATCTGTGGCACGACATAGAAAATATTGTTGTATTACTCTGCTGGAAAAATTAATAATGCATGTTATGGCACAGCATGTAATACTACAGAAAGAAATTATTTTGAGAACCATTTTAGTTATCTACTTAAATTGTTGTGCTTCGTAGTTTGATGATACAATTTTGGCCATGGTTTTCTCCTGTGCATTGTTACCAGAAAGAGTTAAATCTTATTTGCTTTGTTGCTTGCATTCATCTCTGTCTCTACTAACCTGATTTTCACAAGCACTAAAAATTTATGCTGTCTCTGGATGGAGCACTCCTTTCTGCACGTCTGCTAACTTGTACCTGCATCCACCGTGATACATGAAGACAACAGACCACTTCTGCAGTGCAAAGAGCAGGACTCCATGGTATACTTGAGGCAAGTATATCACATAAGGCCCAGACAAATCTGCTTTTTAAAATGGTGTTCACAGTCCCTCTGGAACTCCGGAGCAAACAGATATTGGAGTGTTTTATTTGCACAAAGCACACTGAGTACCCAGAGAGGATGAGCCAGGAATTTCTTCTGAGATATTCTGAATTATTTTATATAAACATAAATATATGCTTTCTCATAAACTTTATTCTATCCTCTGTCTAGTATAGCATTTTTTCATCACAGTATATTATTCTGCAAACATTGGGGGAAAATTGTGCACTATCAAGGGAGAGATATGTTCCTTGAAGATGGTCAGATCTTTTTAGCTTCCATTCTTTGTGAAAAAGAGCAGGAATAAAACCAATTCTGTAGACCAGATTACTTCCCAAGCCCCATATACAGCCAAGAGTTTTAGACAAGCTTTCTCTGCTTCAGAGGAAAATGTTTATACCAACACCTAGTCCGTCATTTCTACTCCATTGTTTTGTCTGAAACTTCACACAGAAGGGCCTCTGTGGGGCATAGGAATGTTTGGTTTACAGATAAAAATATGTTTGAGATTAGAGAAAGTGCAGCATAATGTGTGATCTGGGAACACCTTTTAGACTGATTTATAAGCAATCTCATTTCTGTAGGCACGTGTCTCCTGTGTATCAGAGGTCTGAGGAACATAAGTTGTACCAAATCCTGAGAGGCTCTGTTTGGAAAATCTCAGCCTGTTCCCATGGACCATCTGGCTAAGGAGTGAAGGTTTTTTAAAGCTTTCAAAAATTTGGTTTATTATGGTATACTTTTAAAATTATTGTGGTAAGACGATGAAAGTATCTGGAGGGTTTTATCAAAGAAATTATTATGTATGCATTGTCAGTTCTATGATGGGAGAGTAAATCCAACCTGGGCAGATCAAGTTGTACTGGAGTCTGACTTAGCACTAATTTCAAAGGAGATCATCCAAGACTGCCATCAGGGCAGGCATAATCAAAATATTGCCATAACAGAGAAGTGCCACAGAGTCTGTGGAATATTTGCAAAGCATTTCTCAGTTATTTTTCATTAAACCAAACCTCCTTTCAAATCCCCGAATACCAGTATTTCTGTAATCTTGTGTTACCACTGCTGCTCTCCTGCTCTCAAAATCTGTATAGTACAGCTTCATGACTGACAAGTGCAAAAGAAAGATGCCAGAGGCATATTTCTTTCTGCTGAAAGAACGAATTTGTGCTTCCACATTAGAACTGTCAGCCATGAGCTGTTAGCAGGATGCGAAAGAACCAGGTACTGCACTACTGCGTGTAGCCTGCTCCTTTACAATACTGATGAAACAGATCATCCAGGCATTTAAGCACTCACACTGACTTCCAGCTACCGAGGAAAGCAACTGTAAATCTCTAGATAGATAACTATATTGGTCATAAATCACAATATATGACCAAAATTTCCCAACATATGTAAGCCGTTAAAACTCATCTAAATTAAATAAGTATGAGAAGTTGTTAATTGGCCACCTAAGAAGCTTATTTAGATCAACCATGCATAGAAACACTTTGCAACTTAGAAAAGAGCCAAAATGTATGAAGTTGAATTTCTCCAGGGCTTATGGTTTTATATTTTCTATATTTTGTATTTTTGGAACTAAGTGGAATACTGTGAACAAGAACAAATCCTACCTACCTACTTTATTGTAAGTATCACTGAAGACTTGAGTTCTAGCCCAGTATCATCACACATCTAGAATAATTTAAGTGCTTGCAAACCTTGAGGGATCAGTCTTGTAACCTGGCCTAGAGTACATGTGTTTTGGATCTCCTGCTTCCTGTAAAGAAGTAAAAGAAAAGTGCCCGTGGTCAAGAAATGTGCCATAGAGATCAAAAAGAGAAATATGTGACAAAATTAAACTTAGAATATACACATCCAGTTTGCTGGTAACCCAACAAAACAGGTAGGCAGAACCCTGATCAGAATATTCCGAGCATTTTATCTGTGACAAAAATCTAGATACAATTATCTTGATGTTTTTTACCCCTAATAATGTCAATGCTAGTTTCTGCATTCTGCTAGTCCTGCAGCAGAGAAAGTACAGCCCCATAATTTTCTTTCAGTGTCCAGTTCCACCTGAATGTTCTCCGTTATGTCCAGTGTTCTACCACTAAGCTGCTTGCTGCCGCATGCAGGGGAGAAGGTTATTTTGAGACTTTGCATATATGCTGCAGATGTCTTTCAGCTTAGGCAGCTATATAACGTGTCTACTCTTCGCTATGGTAAGAAAAATCACATAAAGAAAATACCAACCACTTTGGCAAAAAGTTGGTCTTACAGAGAACCACAAGCAGCCATAGTAACAACAGAGCCAGAGACCTGCTTTTGAGACAAGATGCTCTTCAGTTATGCATAATGACAAAAAACTTTAGGTAAATACATTAAAGTTTAGTCAGTAGCATCCTGCATTTGAAAGCCTCACTGGGCCCCTTGCTGGTAAGTTTTTTGTCATGCAGCATAGGTTAACAGCAAGGCAGCTAACGGAGAATGAGCAGCTGTCACAGTAGTTTCCAGGCTCCGCCCTCAGGAAACATATGAGAGCTGCATTTTCTAGGAACTTCTTCTGATAGCTTGGTGCTGCCAGTGAAAGTTAAGTGCTGGAAGTAAAGAGATAAAAAGAGAAACTCCTATCACCACAAGTGTTGTCACCAGGCACAAACACTGGCACCAGGGCCTAGGAAGGTGCTGAGACTTCTATCCTTGAGATGTCCAAGGGCAAGACTTGATTGGACATGCATGTAAGCAACTTGGTCCTACTAATTCTAGTTTGAGTAAGGGATTGACTATTTGACCTCCAAACATCCTTTCCAACCTAAATTATACTATGATTCTAAGATCTTCCAAACTGATTACTGATAACCTAACACTTAAAATATGTTGCATAAGCCCCACTGTTTTGTCTGGCACCTAACCTATTTATGAGGCCTTAAAAAAATGAAGACAAAACCTCTACTTTACTATAGGAGATTTTTTTTTGAAAAAGATTACTCTAATGACTATGAGAAAATGTGTTTGTCTAGAATTACTCTGTTGCTATTGAGTACTAACAAGGTCTTTATCTGACCAGAGATCTGCCCTTTTGTGTTTTACAGTACCTGAAGTAGTTGTGCATCTAATGTTACTGAGTTCAGTAGCACACAAAATTGATACTCCTGGCATTACATGAGTTAGAGTGAGGGAATGTTGTTGCTCTTTTTATTTCAATTGTTAGAGAAAGCTGTATTAAGGAATATAGAAGAGTGTATGGGGTTTTAATACTGTATTTTATTGATGTTTCATACGGTAAAGAAAAGTCTGATAACTAAACAGAATTTATAGAATTAGAAATGTAGCAAGCAGTCTTTTCTCATTCTCACTTTTTTGTTCTATATACATGGCTCTGAGAGACTTCAGGCCAGCCTAATACATTACTCACTGAAGAATCTTTCCAACAAATAAATTCAATAATGAAGTAGTTGGAAGCCCTGTATATTCACATTCGTAAATGGGAAAAGTATCCACAAAGGCATGTTATTATTGATTTTGCAATAAGCTGCACTAATTAACTAACTAACAGGCCAGCTGGAAGTCAAAAGGGATTTTTTTTTTTTTTTTGTGCACAGGTTGAGAGAAGCAACATTACCAGAGGAAGTACTGGAATTTTTTTTTATTTCAAAGGCATGTGCTGTGAAAATAAATGAGTCCAAAGCAACTGTGTAGTACGGTTTTCCAAAAAAGGCAACAAATAAGCTGAACCTCTACAAAGAATCTTTTCTCTGCAGAAAGGTATGTGTTTCTACCTGACTTGTTTAAATTAATTTTCTTTTCTGGGAATGCCATCCATTATTTTGACATGCTTTATGGTGAGTAAAAATCCTTGATTGCAGCTGCATACCAAAAGAAGGAGTTCTGCTACTTTTTACAAAAAAAAAAAAAATCTTCAGAAATGTCAGAGGCCATTTAAATGTCATTGCTTGAGAAAGTACTTTGAGAATGCTCCAAAATGAGCTTTTTTGCAGATTTCAACTCAACTCTTGGAAAAAAAAATATCTGTCTATCCATGTTGGATTCACTTCTATACAGGTTTCCTTGTATGCAAATAAGAAATATATTAGACATGCTCAAAACCAGGGAGCTCGGACAAGTCAGAACATTTGAACATTTCTCACAGAGAGAAATTCACAGGTTACTTCACAAGTAAGATTAATTGGACTTATTTCAGTTTGGCTGCTTTCTCACAGATAGAAAAATAGCATACAAAGATTGCTGGTACTTTGTTTGATTCTTTTCTACTGAAATTTCTATTATAAAACTCTAGTACTCTGAAGCCCAAATGCTAAACCTCCATTACCTTATAAGTGTATGGCTTACAAGGCATTTTAGAAAAGTAACAGAAAGGTACTGGTTTGTTTTGTAGCGTGGTATGTATTTATATATCATTCTGAAGACCTCAACAACATTTCAAATATTTCTTTGTTAATATTTAGGTATTTCTGTTCATAAATTTTGAGGTAAGATGTCAGAGACACCATGGTCATCTTGTTCTGACTTCCTTTACCACAGAAGCTATAGAACTTCTGTGAATGATACTTGACTGGAAGATCCACAGTGATCAGTAGTCACTGCTCCTAGAAAAATACCTTCAAGTCTTGAGTCTCATTTTCATTGATAAAAAAAGCTTATTAAGTTATCCCAAAGGCTAATTGCACTCTTTGTTATAAAAAGAACAAATTTTTTTTTAAATTAAATTTATTAAGTTTTAATCCAGAACTTGTTCAGATTTCATTATATCTTAATTTGAGAAACAGATGAGATAGATTCTTAAATCTAGTTTCTTTGTCTTTTATATCTAGGTTGTATGCTTCTTTGCAATGAACTAATTAGAAGTAGCTTTTAAAATTCTCTACGACTCAAAGATTATGATTACTTGATTGGTTTTTGGGGTTCATCTTTTTTTTACAATTTATTGTTATTCTTCCTGAAATGTGAAGGTCATACCTGGAAATAGTGCTCTAATCCAGCACGTTATACAAAGACATAATGTAACCTTTCTTCTACTACCATGACCTACAAGATAGAGGGAGAAGATAGAGGGAGCAAATATTCCCAGGATGCAAACTGTGTGTGCCTCAGTCCTGCAGGTTCACTGTATGATGTGATATCTGCAGAAGTGGAGAGTTGTGCCTAATAAAACCACTCACTGTTTTTCAGAAAATTCACTTATATTCAGGAACCAGTGTCAGTGGACATTTAGAAATTCCCTGCCTCGAAGAAAATTTTGATGAAACATCCAAAATGTCCTGAATCTCCTGAAGCTCCCAAGAAAAGGTGAGAGCAACAATTATAGCCAAGCTGCAGATCCTAAGGAAACTGTGGACATCCTAGTAGCACAGTGCAGAGACCCTCCAAACTAGCTGGGTGTATGTGCTTCAAGGCAACTGCATGAGTTGTAGTCTCAACCCAAATCAAGAAAATGCTGTGTGGAGGGGTAGCTGATCTGCTACCAGTGCCATGTACTGAAACGATGCTGCACTTCCAGAACAGGGGCATTCACCTCCAGTCACAGTTCTGGCAGCGATGTCACAGTAGTGGTTGCCTGTGGGTTTTTTTTTGTTTGGTTTGGGGTTTCTTTTGTTTGTTTGTTTGTGGTTTTTAATTTCTTAAATTTTATTTAAAATTTAAGTATTATACCCACATCCTGTAATATGTCATAGGATGCAACTCATATATATAGGATGTAATTCATATGTAATCATATATAATCCACATGATAGTGAACTGAATAAGAAAGTGAACTGAATAATCCAATAGTCTTTAAAACTGTGAGTTGATTTTCTGAATAAGCATAATTTATGGACCTCAAAGTTTCCTACCATCCCTCTTATTGCACCTCAAAATGAAGCTAAAACTTGCATGAACGCAAAAAGAATTACAGCTCATAGATTGAGACACCGACTGCACAGCTAATAACACACACTAATGAATTCAATCTGATCAAAAATTGTTTCTAAGTGTGCTTATATTTTACTGTGTTGAAACAGTTTTAGAGGGTAAGGGTGTCTGTTGCTGTGCTAGACTAATTACTCATCGCATAGCAACCAACAAACTTCTGACTGATGATGATGATCTATGTGTTATACTTCTGTTGCTTTATTTTGGCTGGTGATTTTAATTTTTACATCTACACTTTGCTTTCATTTGGCCATACTCCAGATGCTGTGAAATCTGGTTATACTTTTCAGCTGCATGATAGAGCAATATGAAATGTATATCAGGAGTTAAATACGAAGAAAAACATTATTGCCTGCACCATATTGCCTGCTTTTACTCTTATCATTATTGCAAACTCTGTTGGCTTTCTGGTTTGAGGATGAGAGGGTAATAAGAAGCAAGTGTTGACTATTGCCTACTAAAATCTCCTATGCTGAAATCCTGACAATATGCACTGAAAGTGATATAATTGACAATGAAGGAAAAAGGAAAATATGCATTCTCTGCCAGAAGTTAATGGAATTTGTCCTCTTTCCTTTGCACTACATAGTTCCTAGTTTCCTCCCTTTTTCCCCAGGAGGTATGAATACCTGCTAAGGGACACTGCTTTGAAGGTATTACCTGTTTTCACCTGGTCACCTAAAAAGCTTCGGGAATTGCAGGTGGAATGTATTTTAACACTGCTCAAGCTGCTGTTTTGACAGAACTTTCTGATTCCTCTTGGTCAAGCCAGTATTGTTTCCATGTATATCAGTTAATGCATGAGATGAGCAGACTGTAACACTGTCCTTTATCATTGCTTCGAATAGATTTTCTTTTCACATGTTACCACCATGCTGTGTGGTCTTCGTGTTGTGCAAAGGTGTGGAATGCTGTCATGCATTTCTTCACAGCTTGTTTCTTTTTAGTAGATTTCTTCTTTATGAACTCTATTGTAGGTTTTATTAATCCTAATATTTGATCTTCATGAATTCATCTGGAAAACATTAAGAAAAGAATGAAAATAAGCAGAGCTATCCAACTTATCAGGTTTATAGTAATTTTCTTTTTCAGAAAGGACTTAAACTTTCAGCTAATTTTCTCAAACCTTTTTTGTTTGTTTTTTTTTTTAATAGAAATTTATAGCCATGAATGTTATCTTTCCATGGGAAAATTTGCATGATAGCACTGGAGTTTCATTTGGTTGAGTTTACAATTTTTTATGATTCTGCTGACCAGGCAATAGATATACCTTCTTCTTAGATATGTTTCAGAGGTATTTAATGCCACAGAAGTGTCAACTACAATTTTTTTTCCTCCAATTTAGAAGTGTTATCACTGCGTTTTGATTTCTTCATGCATATAAGCTCAAAACCACCCAGTAGTGTCTTTGAGTAATTAAAGCAGACCTTCTAAGGATAAAGTGAAAACATGGCAAGTTCTTTTAGGACAAGAATACTGTGAATTGTCAAAGTGGATCTTGCAGTCTTTTAGTTAAACTAGTTGTGATTCTAATAGTTATATTGTGTTAAAATCCCACTTTATATTGGTTTTAGTCTTCTGATAATAGGGATACTAAAGATACTAAGACTTGCTGGACTGGAGATTGAACCAGATACCTGTTTGCATGATGCCTAGTTCTCACAACATTCACCATATATATTTTTTAACAGAAAGGTGAAATAAAACACTGACCTTACCTCCAGTTGTATCAAATCTGGGACAATTCAGGTAGTTTCCTTACCTGCTATCCTTCCTTTCACAGGCAAAGTTTATACTTGTTCTCATTCCATACTAGATAAGAGCAATGGTAAAAGCTGTGAATTTTTTTAGTCATTATTGTTTCAGTATGTCAAATAAAGATTCACAGACCTGCTGAGTTGATGATAGAATGACAGATGATTCATTAATGCTCCTAATAATATATAACTTGTCATATTTAGTTTTGAAAGTTCAGCCAGTTTTGGTCTGTCTTTTTGCCTTCCTGACAATGTCAGCTCTGATATACTTTCGCATTCCCATGTCACTTTTCATTTCGTTATTCAGCTTGGAAGTAATTTATAATTTAAAAACCCCAAAACATTATTGATTCACTGACTTATTGATCTGTTCACCAAAAAGTTCAAATGAAGCCATCATCCTACTGATCTCTTTGCATTTGCTGCTTACTTTGCTTCCATTTTACCAGTCTGGATACTGCAGAGTTTTGTTTTTAAGAGGTGTGAAAAGAACTGGATTTGCAAATTGTAAGCATGCTGTGATTCCCTATGCTTTTCCAAGACTTCTCATTTAAGCATTTAAGATTTTTCTCCTCTCCAGGATAGCTGTGTTGGCAGAGATGGTTGATTTTGTACAACTGATTTAGTATCAAAGCCCTCCTAGGGATTAGTATCACACTACCTCAGTATGGCTGTTCATCTCCTCTGTAGAAACAATTTACATTTCCCTTTTATATTTGCAAGGTTTACAAAGATGTTTTTCTTGTTTTTGTTGGTAGAAAGATAATGAGGTAAATATTTTTATGTATTCCCTAACAAGGTAAAAAAAGACTTTTTTTTTTCTTTTTTTTCTAAAGGAAAACCAAAGTTGTTCCCTTGGTCTTCCCTCATGTTTTTCTATCAAAAATGACTACAACTCTGAGTTTCCAGTTTTACCTGATAGCCTTGGAAGAAAATAAATTTTTTTTCAAATGAAACTACATGATAAGCTTCAGTTTCTGAGCAAGCCCCTTCAAAGCGCAACAATTCACTAAGTACTCTGCAAATATACATAAAAATGAGCCAAAATATAGATTTAACTCAAATTTCAGTGGCTAAAATAATGAACGAAAAGGTGCATATTTATTAGGAAAGCAATTCTTAAAAATAGGTTTAATTCTTTGTAAAAAATAGAATATTTTTTAAAATGAACACACCTAATTGGGACTTTTGCTTCCTTGCTAATATTTTTAAAATGTGAATACCGTGATTTTCTTCTCCTGTTTTTTGGAAGTTATCTCATGTTCAGTGGCTATAGCACCGTCTATGAGAGAAGAACACAAATAGAAAAGCACAATAACCCCTTATCCATGTGCATAAATGTTGGATACTTTCTAAAATTCCATTACTACTTCTTTGTTCATTTCATGTGGAAAAAAAGCGTTTGACAAAGTCCTCCATCATATTTGAGACAGTGCCTGGAGTTAACACACAGTTATTGTGCATCTGAAAATGCTAGTATATCTACAAATGCTGGATGGGACCAGGGAAGCCAAATGTAGCATTTTCAAGAGCATGCAGCATCCTGTTCTGCTTGTCTGACTGTTCCAGCAGGATTTTTGATATCAGGAAATTCTGAAGAAGTTTATGTATGGTTTTCACCCCAATATTAATGCATCCTGGGAGAGTTGGATGTAACATGATCAGTCATAAAGAGATAATAATTTTATTACTTTTCCTCATTGCAATAAAGCCACAAACAACAGATAAGTCTTTCTATTGGGTTAAGTCAGAAATATTTGATAACATTTTGGTGTAATTTGTAAGAAAAGTGGCATTTGCCTTAAATCCTATAATAGGATTTGGCATTTGCAAGTGGTTTATTACACACATACATAAGAGAGAACATGTGGTTTTGGTTTTTTTTTTTACTTTCTGTTCTTTCAGGTCAGTTTTATTGTTTTGTAGCAAACTGACTAAAACAGAGTTGTTTTTGATTTATAGCACTGTAAGTCAAATGACAATCAGTGTTGCAATTTTTATTTTTATTTTTTATTTGTTGTGCAGATAAAGCACAATGAGGAAATGGTGACTCAAATTTGACTATGACTGGGGAAGAGAAACCAGCAGATTTCTCTATGATTTGAATGGGCCTGATAGGAAGTACAGAAAAAATTTCGTTGTTGATCACTGCACCGGTTTCCTGTGTGTGAGAAACAACACTGGCAATTGAGAACACACAAACCTCTTCACAGATTAATCCTTTACCCTTGATTTTGTTCTCTCTTCAAGTACAAGGTGAAACTACACCATCTGTACAATTTTTTTGGCTTCCTTTTTTTTTTTTTTTTTTTTTGTACAGACAGTTTGAAATGCTGGAAAAGGAGAAATATTTTTCTTGGTGCCACAGCTCTTGTAAGCTAACTAGATTGTCTATACTAAAAGCAATTAAGCTAGTTTCCTTTCAGCTTATGCAAAGAATCTCTCTCATGACTTCTGTATTTTGGAAGACTTTTCTCCTTTGCCTTTAACAATGCATTATCAAGTGATATCTCATTTCCTACTTAATACTTTCAGATATGTTTGAGCAGTGGAAGCAATTTATAGTACTTATTATCTGCATGAATTATACCTTTATCTGTACCTAGAAATCTAGATACCTCTTTAATTAGAGTTTCTGCCAGGCTGAGAGCCAGATTTGATTTGTATGATTAATCCACATCTTAGATGAATATCCTTCATACCATGCAATTGAATGTACTGGAATGGGTTGCTTTTAATCTGTTCTTTATTTTTCTATAAGTAATTAAGTATCCATTGATTCAAAGAGAGTAACTCTACTTACCTGGAATATGCCAGAATCAACCAAGTCCTTACTCCAGCTGCTTCAATGCAGATGCATGAGTCTGAACTGTTCTTGCTTTGATTTCAAATGCTGTATTTAGAGATCTTAGTCTGAACAGAAAGTCTTCCACAGAACATTCTAATATTGCTTACTTTTAATTTTACAATAGGAAAAGATATTGTAATCAAGAAAATTCCACATAGTCATAGGTACTGCTGTGCTACACTTGTAAGCATTAGTGATCAATAGCAGTTTCTCTTGGTCTGTCTTTGATGTCACAGATATAATTATAACAGCATTTGATTACATAAAAAGATGTGGGGAAAGAAAATAATGGGGGTATATTCACATCATCAATGTGGTTGTCTAAGGTAGGATGTTCTCCCTAAACTTCCTGCATCACTAGTACTTGTTCTTCACTTCTCCAGATGTTCAGGATAGGAGATTAATTTTGTTTCTCTGAATTGCAAAAAGCAATAGCCTTTTTACTCCAAGGACTTCAATATATGTCTAATATCTTAGCTTCAGCCTAAGATAGATTTTTAAGATTAGGTATATGAATATTCATCATGTCTAAGAGTAAATTTCTCTTACTGTTTCAGTGCATAGAAAATGGAAAACTTTGGAAGGGAATTGATATGTTACTCAACTATGGAAAGCAAAGACCTACAGAATTACACTAAGAAATATTTTTCTCATTAGGATACTTTTGGTCAACTTTGAGACATTTCCTTGTCCTTTCATGAGGTCTTGAAGTGTAGATTGTCTTTATTTGTTCTGTGTCATTCACATTGAGTGACTGCTCATATAATTAAATAGAATGAAATCCTATGGCTGATTACATTTTAGGAATCTCCACTTGGGAAATAATACTGTGTTCACTTAAATCTGAGATAAATGCAAGATTAAATCCTCACAGGTACTTCCCTAAGGTAGGAAGTTGTGCAGGCCTATTGAATCCTCAGGTTATCTCACCACTTGGTATTTCTTAGATCTAAGTAATATTTTCTTTTTCGGTTTAGAATATAGTAAATTAAAACACATTTTTCAAGCTCTCAAATCTCTCTAGGATTTTAACTAGTGAACAGTGCTGCTGTGATTTCTTTTAAAATATTTCTTTGGACTATAGTTGATTCAGGTATACATATAGCATTTTCTACTGGACATTTAGATGTCTAAACCATCTTACAATTTAGAAATTTTTATTTTATTATCATTCAAATATTAAGACTATGCACAGTCTTGGTCAAAATATGGGCAGTAAAAAAAATTTTAAAAAATAAAAAATTAAAAAAATTAAAAATAAATTATCCCATGGGAATTAAATTAGATTCTGTGTCAGAAGATTTGTTATTACACTAACAAATTAAATGACATTTTAGTTAGAAAGTAGTAGAAAGTTTTCACTGGAATCCAACACCAGTACCACAAACAATTAACAAGCACTCTTCTTATTCTTGTTATCAACTTCTTTGTCTTGTGGGTTTATCCAGAATCTGTCCTTTTGAAACTTCCTATGGAAAACATTTCTGAGCAGGAGAGAGTTTTATGCATGCCAGTGTATGTGTGTTGGGAGGAATGAGGAGAAGAAACTAGAGAAGAGGAGACAAGCGAAAATGGATGAGAATATCAGTATAGCTAGGGAATGCTAAAGGATCTCATATCCATTTTTTGCACTGTAAATACTACACTAGACATTGTAAATAGCTGCTCTATCTGCAAGTAACTTAGTGAATGGTTCCTTGAAATCCACTGTCCTTTGCAAATCTGCCTGGTTTGTAAGCACCTATCATTTGTCATGGGAGCAGCTGTCACAACAGGGCTATAGGCTGAGACAATCTGTGAGCGAAATGCTGCCGTTATGCACTTTTGTGAATTTTAGTTTAGGTTGCTCCTCTCTGAGCAGCATAGAAGCCTTTCAGGATGGAAGAATTTACTGGGAAAGGGTCAGCAAAATACTTGCAAAACAAAGTGAAATGGATTACACAAGAACAAGGAGGAAATTAAGGCCCTGTAGAAATGGTTGGAAATCAGTAAAGTCTGAGAGGAAGTGAATTTGCAGAAGAATTGCCATCTATAGTGCCTAGGTTTTATTGAAATAGTCATCATGATGTAGTGAAGGAGGAAAGGTCAGCAATTTTTGCTTTGCTTTTTTTACGGGTACTTTTAAAGATTATACCTGTCTGATACTCATCTTAGAAAAGTGTAATTCCTAGATTATATACAGGGGTGTATTTCTGTTGCTGATTATATGCATTAGAAGAGTCTAGGATGTTTTAGACTGCCTCAGAATCACAGAAAGTATGCTTTGTGAGACAAACATTTTGGATGTCAGTTTTTTACTAGCTGATTAAGGAGAAGTTACTGCATCTAGATTCAAATTCTTTTACTTAAATAAAAACATTAGCATAATAAATTAAGTTTTTGATGTAGCAAGGTGCGCAAGTGGATCTTTCTCCTTTCATGCTGGTTGCGTATCTTAATTCTACAGACAACAAAACACAGATATAGTGGTTATCTTTCAGAGCTTTACTGAATCAAATAGAGAAAAATCTGTGATATCCCTGTTTTCTGGAGGTGTGCATTGCAAGTTCATCATAAATTAGTTGTTTTAAGACAAATGAGATATTTTAGGTTACTGATATGCAGCCAGTGTCATAAAAGATGCATGGTGAGAAGGGCTAAGGTTTTTCCTCCAATTTCTTCTCAAGACTTGGGAAGAAATCTACAGTGATATAATTGGAAGAAGTAGTTTGACCGAGGTCCTATTTTCATGCAAACTTTTTAAAGCCACGTGATTGCTCATATAAGCTGGAGGTAGTAACTAGGCATGCCACTTTCATTAAAATGGAGAAAATGTCATTAGCTGAAAGTTTCATTTTGTGGAAAGAGTAGAATATAGGAGAAAGAATAGAAGAGATAAATCTAGCATATGGGGGATTTTTTGTCATCTAATGGCTAGAACTAGTCCAAGAGCTGGCAGTCACTACTGGAGAAGGGAAGTAAATCAAAGAAGATGGTAGAAGTTACTACATTTGCAGTTATTTATAACCTTAGGAAATGGAAAACCCAAGAACTTGGCCAGAAACTTTGATGTATAGCTTAAATTTTTAGTGTGATATGCCTCACCTCTGAAATAAATGTTTAGCAGCTGATATTGTAAAATAAAATAATATGAGTGGGAAAAATATTTGCTGCTTCTCTGTGCTTGGGGTCCTAGTAAACCCTTGTCATAGCAAAAATTGTTGTTGCTTATGTGCAACAACATACTGATATTCATTGCCAAATTTCCTAGCTGTAAGAAAACTGGATATTAAACTGAAAATTTTGGTACCTGCTCTACTAGGTATCAAATATTTAACTTAACTAAAATTTGAGAGTTATATCTTCTATTATTTATTATTAAATACAAAATTTGTATCTTTACAAACGGTTTTGTTTCCCTTAAAAAATAGATTCAAGAATACCTTTGTATGTACATGGGACTGTCAGTTTTAAAGCACAGTAGTTTAATAGTATTACAAGCTTTTTAAAGTAATCTTCCATGCTTCTATGTCACCTACAGCCTGAGTATTGTCTCTTGTGGAGTGCTCAGTGGGAAAGGAAGTTTTGCCTTGAATTCTTCCTTCCAAACCCCTTCAGTTTCCTGACTGTATTCTCTCTCTGCAGGTGAGAATTTATATTTATATGCATCATAAACCATAAAAATATGATTTTGTAAATCTGAAAGGCTTATAACCTGAATGTCTGACTACACTTGTTAACCATGAATTTTGAATGATTCAAAAGGGCGAGTGATCATTCTCTATTGGCTTTCAGTTTTCAGTGTGGTCTTACTGACATCTAGTACTTCCTACATAGTAAGCAGAGACTGCACATTTAGTAGGGGTTTTGTGGTTACCAGGAAGAAAAGAATCATTCTGACTGCCGTCTTCCTTGACCAGTTGAGTTCTGTCTGGAGGGATGGAAAATGAGAACATAATTTATGCAACCAGACTTTTTTAATGGACATTTATAGCTGTACCGAGGTAAGGGTAACAGTATGAGACTATTATGTCATCGTTAATAGTAACAGCTCATCCTTCAGAGAAGATGGCTACAATATAAACTACCTGTACCTTCTCACATTGCCAAGAGAAGCCCCCTAAACTGAGTGGGGCATATGTTTCTATATCCTTAGCAGGCCAAGGAATCTTTCAGGGAGAAAAAAATCTCCCATTAAACCAGTGATGCAACTGTGAGCCTCTCCTAAATACGATTAACTACCAATACTTAACTAATCTTAATGAGTTGTCAGAGACGAAGGGAAGGGGAGACCAACATATGAGAAAGTTAGGAAATAATGTCTTTGGTCTTTCTCTCTTGTTTTTCAGAATAAAACTGTCAACAAAGGTATAAACATTTTTATTTGTGGATTTTTTTCCCCTGGGAATTAACCAGGGCAGGTGCTGCTTTTCTTTGTCCAAGGCACCTGAAAAAAGTAACATCTCAATAAGGCTGAACATTTCTAATTTTACTTCTTTGCTACGGTGACTGTGGTGCTATTTCATCCTGTTATGGGTATCATGATACACATGTGTATATATGTGTGTAGATGTGAAATTATTGCTCAAATATTCCTTTCATGACTTGTTATAACTAGAAATGGAAGTCAGGACAAAACTATTGGTTCAACTGAAGCAAATTTTTACTTCAAAAGGCAGTAACATAAAGAGAAGGATCTTTATTGCAGGATGTTTTGTTTAGGTCACTTCTTTTAGCATTACCTGGGCACATCCAGGCATTGCCAAACTTGTCACAGACAATAGTATATATTCTTCTCTTCCATTAAGGTTGTTCTGCAAACTTATTACCCAGGAGAATAGAGTAAGAATACAATTGGAAGACATTTTGTCACTGCTGTTATTGCAATTCTGGGGAGCTTTTGCAGTCATTCTGCAAAATTTGGAATAAAAGCACTTTGGGAGGGTTGGCCAAAGCTCTAAATTCATTAAAATATGTTGCAGTCTTTTCCAGCTCAAAAATGTTGACTACTGGACCTAGGAAAACATGCATGTGAGAAAATTGTTGGCTCTTTTCCTAGAATCCCATTTCTACTAGCTACTTCTGATAGTGTTTTGGATCCACATTATGCCCAGCAGAGACTATTAAGGTGAGGTCTATACCTTGGTACATAATGTATTGAACATATTTATAATTGAAAAACCCTCTCTATATATCAATACAAACAATTAAACAGTAACAAAATTAAGTCTAATTATTTCCAAAGGGAGATGAGACCAGTGTTTTTGACAACGTCTAAATGAAAATAATACCTATCACTTCTTAGTAGAATAGTGTTGTGCAAGCTGTAAGAAAACATCTCTTTACTTGAACTTTTATGGGTAGTCTCTGTCCTATGAATACACATTCTATTTTTACTCTATTCTTTGTAATAAGAACGAAAGTAGCAAACCAGAAAGTTTTGGTTTTTTTTTCAATTTAATTTGAAATGCGCATTAAAGAAAGATAAAAATTGTGAAAATTGCCTTT
Source organism: Myiozetetes cayanensis (assembly GCF_022539395.1). Lineage (NCBI taxonomy): Eukaryota > Metazoa > Chordata > Aves > Passeriformes > Tyrannidae > Myiozetetes > Myiozetetes cayanensis. The sequence goes on along the minus strand of NW_026087964.1, from coordinate 38,292,350 downwards.
AAATTCTGACATAAACTAAAGGATTCTAATTCTAATCTCACAGCTCTTAAACGTATTTTGTGCATAAAAGATAAGTGGAATTTATACCATATTTGAAATTTGTGTATATGAATATATATATAAATACATGAAATTGCAGAAGATAGCAGCCAATCTCACTCAGAAATCTGAGCTAGAGGAGTGGAAAAAAATACACTAAAAGTATTGTGCTCCATCAGACAATTAAATGCCACAATCTAGATGAAGGAAAACAGATATACGAGGTGAGATAGCCGAACTTAAGCAGGCTAGTGAACATATTTTCTGGGAAGAAAATTCTACAAATATCAACCCTCAAATAAACAACTTCATTTTTACTAAATATTTGCGACTTTCTTATTTCCACAGAACCAATAACAATAATTCTGTTTCCCACCCTGCTTCTTTCTGAAAGCAGTCTTACAAGAATGGGTGTTTCCTTCAAGATCTACCAAAAGATTCACTTTCTAGTGTTTTTTAACACGAAAAGTGTTGCAAGAGCCATTTTTCCCTTCATATGCCCTGGCCAGCTTTTCATTATCTAGCTGACTAATTTCTGTCTTTCTTACCATCTCCCTAGTTGTCGTAGCCAGAGAATTTACCCTGTGATGATTTCCAGGTTTTCTAGCATTATGCCTAGCAAATGAAAAACTTTCAAAGAATACTAGAGATTTACTTAATGACCTGTATGAAAACAAAAAGTCATACTCTTAAGTCTACAACTTCCACAAAATTATTTATAATTCCAGCTCTGATAATTCTCCCTCTGGGATGATTAGAAGAGAATAGCTGAGTGCTTTGGATTTTTTCAAAATTGATCTTCAGTGTCTGTCATGTTATTGCTCTAAGTTAGACTGTCTACCTCAAACTAAGAAAGAGGTCGCCTCTCAGATGAAAGTTGGAATATGAGAAATGTCACCTCATAAAATATTAGGAGCCTTACAGAAAATAGAGCCCTAAAACTGATGTAAGAAAACTGGAGAATTAACAAGTAAAGCTCCTAAGCTAGAGACACAATAATAATTCTTAATAGAAAAAAGGGCCAAATAGAATAGTTAAAACAATTTATGATACAATTGCCTATAAAAGGACCATTAAATCTGAACAAAAGAAGCTTGCCTCAGAAGCTTGGGTCTACCCTCACAGAAGCACTAAATAATGACCTCCTCCACCAAAAAAATACATGAGCTTCTGGAATAAGACCATGTTATATCATTGCAAATACCTATGATGTTAGTTCTTAATAGTGGTATAAGTCAGGCATAAACCAGGACAAATAACATTATCAGGAAAACACAACAGATCATTAACAGGATTGTAACTTTGCCATGTAAAGGACACTCTAGCAGTCTCTTCTACTGCCTGAACTACAGCTGACATTGCTGCAGGAGCTATTGAAAGGTTTTATGCTTAGTACCACCTCTGTTTCTTGAAGGAGATGATGATAGTTGAAGCAATTCCCCTGCTTAGCCAGCCATAAGAACATTTTCTATCCCCTTGAGCCATGTATTTTATGTATGATCTGATGAAGATATTTTTAACTAGGTTGTGCCTTCCACCTTTAGCTTTATATGTACATTTATGAATTGTAGCTTCTGAAAGGATAGAAAAATACTCCATGCTATGGCCTTAACCCAGTTATTTTTTTCATTCAATTCAAATCTCATGAAAAACTCTCCTTAAATTCTGGAAGGACAAATTTTACTTCAGATTTTCAAGCTCACACTAAAAATTTTAAAACCCCAACTGATTAATCTTCTTGTAAAAACTGCATCCTTAACCAGTTATTTTTATTGTTAATACTGATCCTTTCCCAGGATCAAGTTCCTTGTATTGAGTAATGATTGCATCAAGTTATTTGTGATAAAGAAGCCAAAAAGACTGGAAGCTGATTTGCTTCATTCACATGTTTATTTAAGTATCAATATGGCAGTTATAGTGACAGTACTACACTGGTTCAGTATGAAGTAATCTTTGTTTAAATCTGAATAGAAGAGAAAAAAAATTACTGAATACTTTATTTGGTCTTCAGTCTCTCAGCTGAGAAAGCAGTATCTGCTGTAATACCAACTTCTTTGTACAAAGTCTTATGTGACATTATGGACACCTTTGGGAAGATGGCCCCGTATTTATAGTAGCAATAAAATTATTTAAAGTTTTACTTTAATTAATTGTGGCTGATATCAAAGCACCTGCTCTGCAAGATACTTATTACTGCCATTCTCTATTGCACTGAACCTTAGGATACCAAACATATACAACAACTGTTTCAGTAATTGTCTAAAAGGCATTTAGTGAAATGTGAATCTCAAATTGCTAAATGTGTCAGTGAGCCAGAACAAAAGGAATGGGAAAGGAAATGAAGGAGAAGACAAATTTTGTGTGTAGTTGCTGCCTCTTGAAAGAAATATAAAATACTCTCCAGATTTAAGGGGTCAACTTTTGAATACAGTTTGGGTTTGCTTGTGTTTTTTTCCCCACTACTTCAGTGAGATATAAAATACCATATCTTTTCAAATAAACTAGCAAATATTCCTCAAGAGATAGTTTTCAGGCACTGTGGACCTCATCTCAGCTAGGATTAATGGTCTAGAAATCACCTTGCCCCTTAGTAACTCTCTCCACTGATCTAGTCTCTCTGGAATTAATTTTTTATGGTCAGATTAGAAAGATCAAAATAGAACAGAACTGAGTGTTGAGTGGTATAATTGCTGTAATATAAAGGAGAGTATTCAAGCTCTTTCATGTCCCTAAACAACTCACTGAAACACGGTTTTAATGGCAAATATGCTAGAAGCATTCTATCCTATCTGTAAAACCTGAATTCTGTCCTCCTAATGAACTGTCTCAGTTCATCTGAAGCAGCTCTCAGCCCTTTACTGAAAGGATTCCCTCTTTGAATTTGCAATCTCTTTTAGAGATGGACTAGTTGTTACACAGATGGCACTGTTATTGCACAGTCCCATTTTAGTAATCTATAGTAGCCATCTGCGTGCTCTCAAAACCCTACCAAATAAAACCCCAAGTATTTCTGCAGTCCAAAGGTGTATGGTAATGTTTTAGGGTGGATTTAAGATGAGGATTTAATGGGAGTATAAAATTATGTTACTAGGAGTATATTGACTTTAGAGGAACTGCATCTATGTGTTCAAAGAAAGGACCCAGACCTTCTCATTAACCAATTTGAATATTTTTTGTCCAACCCAATTTTATTTTGAACTGATGAAAAGCATTATAGCAAATTCTTAAATTATAACAGATTTATAAGACTCTTTAAGGAAGGCTTTATAATTTCATAAGGACTAAAACTTTTACGGTTCATTGGAGAGTTAACTGAGCTTAAAAAATGTAATTTTTAGAAGGAAAAGGAAATTTGGATCATTTTAATAAATTTTTATCTAAATGGAGATTGGGACATAAATTGATATTTGCCCCCAAAATTTAATTTCTTTCCACTCGGGTCTACAAGATGAGTAAGCAATGAATATGGACTCCACTGACTGTTTTGGCCTTCATTTTTCTTTCCTTTTAGTCATTAGTCCCTTTTCTAAAATAAAACTGATCTTAAGTTTAAAAAGAAAAAAGGAATCACATTTTCACTATCCTATCAAACTGTGGGTATTTTGCCCATAGGTGAACTTTGTACCTGTACATTCAAAAAAATTCCAATATTGTTTTGTTTTCTGAAACAAACAGCTGAAACATGCTGTTAAAGTGGCATAAAACAGAGTTAGAGATGCATGCTTCCTGTTACAAGCTACATATTTCGGATGGAGGACTGTGGTTTGCTATAGCTGCTCATATTGTTTCAAACACCAAAAGGCAGTGGAATTTCCATTGCAGAATTAACCTAAATAATTACTTAGCCCCAATTCTACCTAAATTATGAGTTTACTTGGAGGCAAAGATCTGCTTCTGTAGCTGAGATCAATGTGTGCATCTAAACCTACATTCCTGATGAAGGCAGTCAAAGCCATTAAATGGTTTTTAGAACATTTTTCTGCAGTGTATGGTGATAACAAGGTTAGTGCCTGCTTCCCTCAGGGGAAGACAGTAAAAGGAGAGGGGAATTGTCCTTGTCCCTTTCCTGTATTTTACTGCCTCACTGTCTCAGGCTATTCCAGCACAATAGCAGTTTCTGCAGGGTGAGAACAGGATGATGAGGGAAATACAAGGTGTCTCAATTCCTTCTACCCTTGCTCATAAAGGAAGAGTTTTGGGTTTTTTCCTCCAAACAGCTGGATGTGTAATTACCTTCTGAAACCTTTGGTTTCAGTGTGGTCTCTTCTTAATCATCAGATTATCAGACCTTGAAGATGTCTTTCTACATCCTTTGCAAAGCAAACAACCCAGTTTAGCTGTACCTGGGTCATTGCTTATTTTTACATATCAGTTGAATTCTGGAAACTGAGTAGTTCAGAAAATAAAACATGATTGCTATAGCTAGATGAAGTATTGTTAAATCCTTTTCATGTTGTTTTATGTCTTGTCATGTAGTAGTGAACTCAGAGAAGTTAATTTCTGTTGGTGTTGCTGTTGCACATCATATTGTGACAGTGTATCATGCGTGCATGTTTCTTTCTATGGCTAGATTATACACCCAAACACATATACATCATAGAAGTGACAACAAGGTATTTAATACCCAGATTCATTGTTTTCAGAAGTGAAACAAAGATCAGTTGTTAAAATTCTCTTATTTGGTAGCTTGACCATAAAACCAGAAAAAATATTGGCAACTAAAGATGTTATTGCAAGCAGAAAGTGTCAAGTCTGTTTTCTGAGCATAGAGGATGTAATTCTTATGAGATTATTTAGGACTTTTTTTTTCTTTTTCCAGACAATAAAGAAATGAAAATGAACCATGGACTAGTTCTCAGACAGACGTGATTGCATGGTCTACATCATAGCATTATAGGAGAATAAAAGTGTTTTCTCACATTAATGTAGAACTTTATGTAACTTGGTAATTTACATAGTAGAACAGATGTTGCTTTTGTAAGAGTAGGAATTCCGTGTAGTCATAAACTATATTGGAAGGTCAGACCAGGGCAAGCCTCAAAGGTGTCTGAAGAGTTTGATTGCTTGTGGAAACTGAACCTACCATTAATCCTTTCACAATCTCAAATAATGTGAAGCTCTAAAATCCTTTCTTCCAATCATAATAATGATGCTAGAGTGATAGTAACTTTCTGTGCAAAAATATAAAGTATCGTGTAATTTAGGTTTTAATTGGTCATTATGACATGTAATTTATTTTAATCCCTCTAAAAGGTAATCATATTTAAGAATTGCAACAGGATTTGAATAATATTCAGAGACCAAAGTGAAATTTCTATTCAACCATGAAATATTTGTTGCGACTGCTGTTATCCTATTTCAGTACCAAAATTAAAAAGCTTCTTGGCCTATACTGGTTTGCTTGACTATAGAGCTATATGTATTTGCAAATTTTGTTGCTAGTCAGAAGGAATCAGCAGATAAAAAAAAAAGAAAAATACTGTAAAGGACACAGTTCTCAGGTTATTCTGATTTTAAGATCTATAGTTGAAAAGACAAAATATAGAAAGTGAAACTTAACTAGCTTAAAATTTAATAGAGATACATGCCTTTATTGAGATTTCTGTATCAAAAGATTTGTGGTCAGTAGCTTCAGTAAGAAGATAGGAAAAGTAAATCACTCTGTTTTCAGAACATTTTGATTTTAGTGTTCTGAGAATTATCAGCCTTATTTATGGGTAGTATTTAATTTGATTTATTAAATGATTCTACAAATAATGTTTTACAGTGTAATAAAATCACAGACCTAAACACTAAGGTGACCTTCATCTGAAATATGTATATGAAAATGCTCAGTTTATATAAAGATAACCATTACTTTTCTTTAACTACATTAAATAATAGTTTCCATTTATAAAAATGTTGCTGATAATTTACCCAATAGTGTAGCATCTAACTTTACCTGATAGTAAAACCAAAAATTTAAACCATCCAAACATGGTCATATGGCTGTAATGACTTGATAATACAACATTGTCACTGAGATTATCCTTCTGAAACTTATGTCTAATACAGTTTCTTTTATTTTACTATAGAGTGCACTTTCATATAATTTTTTCTGTCCATTTTGTGACTTGAATATATTTACATCATCACAGAACAGGAAAATTTATGATCATCATTAAAATTATGGATTCCATTGTAATCTGTTCTTCACTCATAAAATACTATGTCATGAAAAAAAATTTTGTTGTGGATCTAGAGCATAAATGAAAAAGAAGAATGGTGAGAAGTAGCACAGTGAATTAAAAAAAAAAAAAAGGAGAAACATCTACAGGGGAGTAGGGTACATCCTCAAACATTTCCTCTTGAGCAGTACTGCTCTAATTATCTCTTATCTATTCTTGTGCTCCAAACAGTACTATCCGTCAATATATATAAACTCTTCAACTTTACTTACTCTGAGGCAAATTACATGGGCTGGCAAAGCTGCATATTTCGAATTTATGTTTTATTATTTGGAAGTGTGAAGATCAGTTGGCTACTGTCATTTACATTGGCAAAAGTAAGAATTGCCTCCCTTCTAACGGTTACCATTCTCTGATTCTGTGATCATGATATAATAGGGAATACTTTGATGAAACCTATGTTTTTCCCCTTTGGAAAATGCAGATTGATTGACCTTAGAAATAATAACTGGTAATTTATTTTTTATAGTGCCTTTTATTTCAAACAAGCCTTTCAGTGTGGGGAAGTGTTGCACACTTTTTGAAAAACACCCGTTCTTTTTTTGATGGAGTACTGTGAGGAGAGTTCAGAACCATAATATTTTTGTCCAGTTTAGTGAATAAATCAAAACATTTTTCTTGCTTAAGTATGATTTTAACATGTCTATTCTTTTAGAGCCATATTTCCAATTAAGGAGTGGATTTTCATTTTTTTATTTTTCAGATTGCATGGACTTTTGCTCTTTGTTCTAGTTTTCTTACAGTGTAGATGTGGCTTTCTAATTTCATCACATGGCTTAAGAGAAGATTATGTCAATTCAGATACAAAGTAACTTCTATCAATTGTGCCTTAGGGAGATGCAGTTTGATACTGAATTAACTTGTCTCACAATATACAAAGAATCTTCTTTTAGAATGTAATATGAAGGTGCTGACAATGTTTGCCAGATCAAAAAAGTACCCAACAAGGCACAAAAAAACCCAATTCAAAGCACAGAAAAATTTAATTTTTAAAGAAACTCTCTTCAGGGCAAGTTTCTCAGGGCAAGTTCCTAAGCAGCTCCCAGTCACCTTGTTACATAGCTTTGCCATACACTTAATATCATATGGAAGTTTGTCAACTACCTGTAGCGTAAACATTTACATTCAGTACGCAGCAGAAGTAGAATCCTCGTGTTCTGCTTCTGGGGAGGAGGTTGATTCTTTGAAATGATAGACATTTAACCTATTTGTGCAGTATGGAGTTGTAAGCAATGAGTCTTCCTTCCAGGTTTCCACCACTCCCATTCTTTCCCCCTCTGTAAGTACAGAGAAATTTAGAATATAGTCCACAGTTGGCTCTAGAAAAAGCTTCCTTTGTGAATTAGACAAGCAAGAGCTGGCTTATGCAGGATACAAGGCACAGTAATGGGAGGAGGCAGCTATTCAAGTGGTGTAGGCTAGAAAAGGTCTGTTAATCAGTTTAAATATTAATACCAAATTGATTACCAATGCAGTAGGAACCCACCAGTACTTGTACTCAACCCTATTATTTGGGGTGCAAATGACAGCAACAACACTTTATTCAGTACTAAAATGAAGCAGTTATTTGATAGTGTAGCAACACAGAGCAAGATTTAATAGGAAATAATGAACCATGCTACAGTCAACACTTTAAAATAATATCTGTAATTAATAAAGAAATGGAATTATTAAGAAAGTCAACATCACTTCACCTGTTAATCTAGTGAAATTATTTGATTTATATATAGAGAAAACACTTCAAGAAATAAATTTGCCTTTGATTATATTATTGCATAAGACGAAACCCCAGCCAACAAGCACAGTAGAAAGTAGAGCACTAATAAAAATAGAGTCAAGAAACAATAAACTGTAAAGAATAAGAAAGAAATGGCAAAATACTTGTGTACTAGAAATATTTTCTCTGTGAACCCAGACACTGAAGTAATTACAGGAAGGAAAAATTCCGTTAAGCCAAGAATTGTCTTGTGCACTCTGATATTGCAGAAACATGAATATTTTATAATGTTGGCATGCTGATAATTTAAGCCCCTCATTCTCTCCTCATAATCTTATTAAGCCTTATTTGCCCATCTTTTAATTCATTCTATTTGGGTTATTGCATAATGGTAACAAATAGATAACAAATAATGTGAATTTTGGTCCTTTATATTTTATTCCCATTTTGCATATTTAGAGCCTTCAAGTGTCTGTCTGACTTTGCCAGCAATAATTTCATCGCCCTTGTTTCATTAATTTAATTTTTCATGCTTTTATGAAAGTAATTAAACAAGGATTTTATTAATTCCCTGTAGGATCTACTTTACCTTTCAAAAGTTCTGTCTGGGTTAGAGCTGTCATATCTCACCCCTTATAGGTAATCATCATCTGCCCTGAGTTGTTTAGGCTTGGATTCAGTGTGTTGCATCTTAGCTTTTTTATTATTATGAAAGAAATTTGAAGGAGAAATGCTCTTAGCAACCTCTTTTATTGTAGTTTGCTTTTTGCTTGGGGGTGACCTTTGCTATCTCAAGTATGAGTCTACTAGCAAATCATGATTTTAAAAGTAACACCAGTAAGACTAAGCTGATATTAGTATTTTGCTTGCAGCACTGATCTTAGAATCTCCAAATTATCCTTCTTCTTCACAGATAGCTGGGATATCTCAAAACTGTTGAAACAACAGTGCTGACACAGCCTTATACGGCCCAGAAATAAACTACATTCTGATAGTGAATGGAAAATACTATGTGCAGAGGTATGTCTTAAACCTAGGTCCTACAGAAGACTGCAGGAAATCTCCTACAGAGATTTAGCACCTACAGAAGAGTGTAAGAAGCAATGCATACCTAGTCATGCCCATGTTGCAGCCCACAGACACTTTCAAGTGGTAGATGCCAATCTACCTTCTTTCAGAAATTGGGAGTGAAGCAGAGGTGAGTGGGAGAAAGAAGGTAAAGAGGGAGAAAAATGTCTTTCTTTAAAAGTGTGTTAATTCTTAGACAAATTTTCTTTTGTTTGGGAGCCTAGAGTTTGGAATACATATTGAAGTAGAGTGAGGCAAAAGACTATTTCTCTATCTTGTGTGAGGAAATTCAAACTCAGGTTTGTTATGCCAAAGCAGAAAAAATGTTAAAATTACTGGGGCTGAAAGAGAAGAGCACAATTACAAATACAGCTGAATATCCTGGTAGTTAGACAACACATATGACAGCTGTATTTATTTAAGAGAAACATGGGGAACATCTATTTGGAAACTGTGCACAAGCTCCTTGAAAGATGGCTAAAGTCTATAGGAATATTAGAGTTAACTTGAAACAGAAACAAACATTAAAAAGATTGACAGATACTTGTGAAGGTATAGATTCATAGGACACCTTTAATTACAATTCTCATTTAGCCATCAGGAAACTGAAAAAGAGAATCTGAACAATGCAGTTCAGGTACAGTTCCCAAGTCTTTTGACTTTAGTCAAGATTAGGGAAAGGTGGAAACATGGAAATCGATGAGGAATTTAAATACCTATTGCCTCAAATCTGGTCGGTTTAGTTAGTGTAAAACTCCAGTGTATGGTAGCTTGTCCTGCTGGTTCTGTGCCAGTTGTATTGTAAACCTGGCAGAAGGTTTCATAGCTGTTTCAAAGACCAAGCACAGCTTTCCTACCTTTGGAAACCAAGGTGAAAAAGGACACATTCAGAATTTTGAGGTCTGTTGGGTCTCTTGTCCAGTTTTGCTGGGCTGTGTTTCTAAATCTTCTATGGTAGATATCAATTTAAAATTATCTAGAGGGAAGACAACATTTTCTTCATATGTTGACAGATAAGTATTATTTACTATTAAGTATGGCTCAAATTTATTTTAATCAGTTTTTAACAAACACGGGAATGATTTGCTCTAGAATTCATTACCTTTTAATTTAAATCAGTGAAAATAAACATGTGTTTACATTATAGCACACATTAAAAAACTTTGGGAAGCAGTTCCTAAATTTTGAAAAGCTACAACCTCTCTTCAATTAGATATTAAAATATATATTTAAAATGTAAAGTTCAGCAGCCTGGAACAGATTAAAAAAGAATGATTCAGATCAGATATTTTAACCATATTAGCATCAGAATGTTTTATGTTTTTTGCAAAGTTTCAGAAGTCTATAAAATAATCTAGTAGAACATTAAGACTTTGAAGCACTCAAGCTTGAAATTTTAAATTGACATTCAGAAGAGTTTGGAACAAAAATAATTCACTCCATTCTCAAGAGCAATAGCACTTAATGTAGAACCTTTATTTGCTGTTGGCATTACACTAAAATACTTCAAGTGTGATTGTGATCCACAGAGGCCATGGATGGGCTTTAGGTTTTTGCAGTTAATCCTCCTATGAGGACAACGTGCTTCCCTGCAAATCAGCATAAATTCACAAACTAGTAAATACACTGGGCTTTCAAAATAAAATACATTAAAAATATAACTCATACAGATCCCTATTTCTCTAAATATATACCTGTATTTCTAATTATATTTTATGTATTTCTGAACTACTGAATCACAGAATTCTTCCTCAGTCAAAGAAAATCTTGCTGTCAGAAAAAACACCTTTGACACTATGTGAAGTTCACTAGACTGGTTCAAGCAGCCATTTTTTAAAATGTGTTTTGCTGAAATGATAGTAAACATTTGCAATTCTGCTAGCAGAAATATCAAAAGAAATAGAAAAAATGAGGTGCAATTATTCCTTCTTGATTTATTTAAATGCTTCTGTCATAGTGATCTTGAAATCATGCTTCAGAGGTAGTTTTATTGCATAGACTGTTTCTGGATTTATTTGCTTTCAGCTTCTAGCTCTGCTGCTATGTTCTTTCCTTGTAAGCATCTGCAAAAACCTGCAGTTATGAAGCAGTATTTGTTATTCATACTGTTTTCTGGGGCAAGTGGGAGACGAGGAAGACCATAGGTCACCATAAACCTTTCAGGTCAAGCAGTTTGGATTTCATAATCCCTCAGGGCTATCATCCTCCTGCTTTCTCAGCAGCTAACAGCATATCATAAAATGTCAGTGGTTTTGGTGTCAAGAAATGAGTAAAAGCAAATCCAGAAAATAAATATACTTCCTGTTTAATCTGAATAAATGTTCTGAATATTGTGGCAGTACTGCAGGGGTTGTTTTAATATATTTTCAGTTGGCCTTATCAACAATCCCTGAGGATGTGCAGGCAGATCCCTGCTGACCAGAACCTAATACCATCAGTGTTCAACAAGAACATGATGCAAAGAATCTATTGCAGATGACACAAAACTCGGAGGAGTTCTTGGACTCCCTTGAAGGCAGGGAGGCCCTGCAGAGAGACCTTGACAAGTTAGAGGACTGGGCAATCACCAACCATATGAAGTTCAATGACTGAAAGTGCTGAATTCTGCACCTGGGATGGAACAACCCTGGATGTTCCTACAGACTGGGGAATGAGATGCTGGAAAGCAGTGCCACAGAAAGGCACCTGGGGGTCCTGGTCGATGGCAAACTCAATATGAGTCAGCAGTGCCCTGGCAGCCAGGAGGGCCAACCATGTCCTGGGGGCATCAGGCAAAGCATCACCAGCTGGTCAAGGGAGGGGATTGTCCCACTCTGCTCTGCACCAGTGTGCCCTTAGCTTGAATATTGTGTGCAGTTTTGGTCACTGCAATATAAGAAAGATACTAAGCTATTAAAGAGTGTCCAAAGGAGGGTAATGAAGATGTTGAAAGGCCTTGAGGGGAAACAGTATGAGGAGTGGCTAAGGTCACTTGGTCTGTTCAGCTTGGAGAAATGGAGACTGATAGATATTAGGAAAATGTCCTTCACCCAGAGGGTGGTTGGGTACTGGGACAGGTTCCCCAGGGAAGTGGTCACAGCACCAAACCTGGCAGAGTTCAAGAAGCGTTTGGACAATACTTTCAGGCACATGGTGGGACTCTTAGAGATGGTCTTGTGTAGGGCCAGCAGTTGGACTTGATGATCCTTGTGGGTTTCTTACAACTTGGCATATACTGTGATTCTGTGATACTACATTGTTCTCAAAGCTTGTGTTTTGCCATCTGTTTTTATTGTACATCTGTTTGTGAGTGGCAGCATCCTTTTCCACATGTTTAGTGACTGTTCTCAAAGCCCACAAAAGCCTAAGAGAAGTATCAAGAAAAAAAAACAAACTACAATAATTCTGAAAAGATCAAACATTGGATAGACATTTGTAAAGGTAATGTGTAAGAGTAATTTGTAAAGGTAAAAGCCTTCCTGTTGTATCTTCTTACTACTTTCATACTGATTTATTTTTCATTATTGTTAAGGACAGAGAGATTCAACACAGGAAATAAAATCACAACATGGAACTCTAAGCATGTTCATATCAGAGCATTTTGTGAGCATGTTGGTCTTCCAGCAATGTGCCTTTTTTTCTATATATTTGTTTTAGCCACATTTTTAACATGGTGACCATGTTAAGCAGAAGTCTACTAACTGTGAAACACCAGCTGTTGATATTTTGGCAGTTGCATGAGAAAATTTGAGCCATTTGTAAAATATGTCCAGCAAGTTATAGAAACACTTAGGGAAGCAAGAGCACTTTTGTACAAAAATGCAAACATCTTATCATTTTTCATGGCAGCTAGCAGAGCTATTTTCTTTTACCTTGACTGGTAAATGCTACTTAAATTAAGCAGAGCAGTAAATTAGCTTCTGGCATTTTGCATCCTGGACAGCTGTAATGCTTAGAGCCACAATGATGACAGTTAGAAAAGAAATTGCATGAGCAGTATGGTAAACTGCAGGAGGAAAAGAGTCCTCCTAATCCAAATCATTTATCCAAAAAAGATTTCATCAGGCTAATACTAAACAATGTTCAAAGGAAATGTGCCTTCTGCTTCCCTGAAAAAAATCTGGGTGAACTGTTATCTGTTCCTGGCATATTTGCCATATTTGCTGTGTATTCCATCATATCTCATGTTAAAGTACATTAATCTATGTTATTCATAGACTAAGTTAGAAAAGTCATTTGTCCTACCATAAAGGTTATAAAGTACTATACATTCTTGAAGGGAATTAATTCAAAAAGTAATTAAATTATATGTTGGTTTTTTTAAAAGTATCTTTAGGGAAAAGAAAATAATTCCTATACAGTTGCATGGACTGATAAATCTATTATATTCTGAGTTTGTTCATACTCTTTTAGAGAGGATTTTTTGCTTTGGGTTGGTGGGACTGTATTATATAAATAGTGGTTTTGCATTACTATCTTTGTCTCAGTTTGCTGTTGGAGAATTAGAGATGCTATTTCATTAGTCTCTAATTTTAAAAAGAGTAATAATTCCAGTACTATGAATTGGCTTCAGTTTCCAATTGATAGAGAATATGGCAAGAAGAAGAATGGATATCTTCAATAATTACCATATTGAAGAAGTCAATTATTGGGCCAGGTTTAAAAAAGCCCATTTACTTTTGCCTTTCCTTCAGTTTCAGTAAAATTGCATATTGTTGCCTTACAGTGGTTTACGTCTCTGTGTTTCCATAAATTAGTTTGTGCAATCTCTCCCTGTGACCTGAGGAACCATTCTCCTCCTGTTTTTTCTGAGGCATATGAACACTGATGCTGAGACTGGAAAACTTAGTAGAGCTGATAATTGATTATTTACCCTGTAAGTGAACATAAGCTGGGCTAACATTGAGTTGGATGGGTAACTTTATTTGTATCAAAGCTGTAAACACCACCGGAAAGTAAGCAGAAAGGGAAACTTGTCAGCTACTCACTGATTAGAGGGAAAGAAGGGTTTTTTTCTTCTCAATCCATTGTTATGGATTCCTAGTACTGAGTGTGAGATGGAGGCTGATGTGTTGGTTCCTTCTGTAGCTCTAAACCCCTAATATCAAACCAAAAGTTTTAGAGGATACATGTATGATAAGGAGGAAGGGATGGTGATTTCAGATTACAAATTGTGGACGTACAGCTAGGAAGGGTGAAAAAGATGGTATAAAGAACAAAAAAAAAGTGGGACTCTTGAAGTACTCGAGGCTCTGTTCCCTTCCCCACTCTCATGTTTTCACATACATTTGTCTTGTTAAACATTTACTACCGTCTCATCACAGTTAATAAAATGCACTTTGATAAACTCAAGATCTACAGAAAGCAGCAAAAACATCAACTGTATTTTTCCACAAGATTGAAGCAGGAGAGATCAGACATTCAAACAGCATTTGTGTTCCTGCAAACCTTACCTTTGAGGGCAAAAAAATGGCTAGGAAAGGCTTTTAAATCCAAGCTTTCTGCTTTGCTCTATGATCACTTGTCATATTTTCTCTAATTTGCAAAGAACATAAGTGATACCTCCACATTTTAATTTCAATTTTAGAAGTTCTGGGAAGCATTTCATTTCTACTATGTTATTATAAGTAAAATTTGTATTAGTGTGACCATAGACAATTGCATCTTATAACTGAAATAATTCTTCCCTCATCTTAATGTTTGCTCCTTTTCCTTCAATATTTGCAATCTTTATCAGCTTCTCTTTCCAGTTTTATTTCTGTAAACTAAACAATCCAGGTTATTTTAATCTATTTTTCAACTAAAGAAAAAGTTTTTCTTCTAATCATTTTAGTAGTCCTGCTATAAAAACCATTCCAATTTAAATTTACATTTTTCAAACAAAAAGGGACCAGAAATATTCACAATATTCTGAGGTTTTTTCCAGTTTGGAAACTGATTCTAAGCTAAACGTAATTTATCAATAGCTTTGAAACAATAAGTCTCTTTGTGTTCTTGTATTTGCTAAGTTATCGCATTACCCTCAATTCCTTTCCTGATATTTCATGTAATTTAAAAAAGGATTGAAAAAACATTTGTTTCCCAATTATCCTTTATTTTTGTTTTCTTTCTTTTGCATTTTTTCTTCTTATTCATAATTCTAATATTAAAAAGAAAAAAAAGCAACTGATGGTGATTTTGGTAAAAAATGTCATCACAGTGCCATCACAATCAGTATATTATAGTGATAAAAATAAATTTGCTATGAGTGTCAATTTGCATTGTCTACTGTTAAATATTATGAGTAACTTTGGAAATAAAGGTTGAGGCTTCCCATATCTATAAAATGTCATAAATACTACATATAAACATAGCTTAGAATTTTACTGTAATAAATTTTATCTATTAATTAATGCTATCCAAATAAATAAAGGTTATATAAGTGGAACATTTACTTAAAAAAAAAAATCTATAAAGCTGGTATATCCAGTGCTTTCTACTGATCTGATATTGCCTGTGGATTCTGCCTGTGGCCACCCTGCAGCTTTAGAGGAAAATACCTAGGGATTATAAAATTGACTGCATGATGCCATGCCTTGATTGTGCAAGAGTAAGCAAACAAGAATGGGAAGAGGAAAGCATTTGATCACAGTAGGTTAAATTTCTATTACACTTATTTTTCTTGCCAATTTAAGAGTTAACAGGACAAGAAAAACAGTATAATGAAAACATAAGGTAACAATCTATTCATATACATTTTTGAAAGAAAACATAAACAAAACACAATGCAGTTCCAGCAACTGTTAGAGAAAATGACACAGTATATATGGAAGATAAGATGCAAACTTCAGACTTAGGCTTTGATCATGTTTCCTTCGGAATCAACAGTTCATTTGATAAACTGATACAAGTGGATACAGATACAAGTGGAAATGAGAGTGAGATATAAAATATTTTCAGCTATGAGGAATTTACTAGTCATGATGACACATTCCTTATTGCCACTGACAGGAATGCTTTTCAAGATATTGCTAATGTTTTCTTTTTATTCCCCTGTCAAATACTGAACATGCTTGTTTCAGCCTTTCATTTGATTACTGTTGTTGGATGCCCTCGGTCATAGATTATCCAGCTATATAAATTAACATGGAAAATCCAATATTTCTTTTTCAGAAAAGTACACCTCTGAATATCCTGGAGAGACGTTGGAAGGGAGTGGTGGAGGTGAAGAATTTTTTCTATGGAGGATGACTAAAATACCATTTATGTTATAGTGCTATTTTGAGCAAAACGTAAGTGGGATTCAACATAATCATAGACTTTTTGTTGACCTATTGGACTGAGATGAATTTTATCCAGAGTAGAGATCTTCTGCAAAAAAGTCAAGAGCAGCAGCAGAGTTTAATATTAAGAAGCCATATTCAGATGTGATATATTCAGTGGATCTTTGCTTCCCCAGTAGCATTCCAGTGGCTAAAATAAAAAATGTCAATTCAGTACAAAGCATTTGAAATGCAGTCTTATTTGTGACACATCCATCATGGAATGATTTGTGTTAGAAAGGACACTAAAGATCATCTAGTTCCACCTAGAACTCCTGGCTTTGAGCATATACAAGAATGGGGCAATTTTATGCAGGTATTGAGCTTCATCTTCAGTCGGTTGTGTAAAAAAATAAATCCAGAAATGCTAATTAGCTGAAGGTAATGACAACCAAATGTGTCACTAACCACTGAAATACAGTCTGAAATTTTTTAAAAATTAATAAATCATCACACTTTGCCAAATCAAATCAGTCACTGTAATAAACTAATGACAGTGCAGTGCATTGATGTATAGAAAGTACTGAGTATAAAATATCACCAGTGATTAACTACCTATCTTTGTACCACAGACCATAATTCACCTTTCTGAGAAAGCAGTTATGATAGAACATAGTACAATGAAGTCTTTCAGCAGGGGCCATTATAATGAGGAAAACTGACTCAACTGAGTGTATGCATCCAGAGAAATTTTTATCACTTCTAAAGGCAACAGCTTCCTATGCTGACTGCAGCCCTTTGAATGAAGTTTTCCTTCATTTTTTGGGACTATCCCTGTCAAAAGCCAAATTATGCACAAAATAGCAGCAGAATTTTTTCTATGCGTCTCTTGCAAATATGAAGATACCTTGACCTCTAATAACATGCTTTCCCTCCCTAGGTTGATAAATAACATCTTCTTCAGTATTTTTAATTATCAAAATCAAATGCTAGTCATGCTCCATTCACTATGTGTTTCACCTATTTGTTATGCTATTATATTCTTTTTTTCCTTATACATCATAAAAAAAGTAATTTTGAGAAATGGATTCATTAATAATTGCAATCATAATGCTCTAACTTTAATTTCTTCAGAATGGAATGAATAGCTGTTATATTACTTTTTAATTTATAAGCTGGATATCCAGGGAGCACAAAGAGGTAAAATGTTTTCTAGAACTTAAAAATGGGCTCAGGATGTTTGTGAATATAAGAGTAATAGTAAGGAAAGGATCAATAAATCAGGTAAGGTACAATGTAACTAAGAATTTATTGTGAGGATGGTAAAGGTATAGGCAACATGTCTAAGGATGCAGTCTTGCAAGCTGTTACTGCTGTGTTAACATAGATTTTATCAATAACACAGCAAAACTTGGTGTTGTACACGTGCATTAACAGCAAGAAAGAACAAAAGTGGCTAATGCACAATACTGTTTTTTGTGACATCTGTGACACAGTTGGTGTCACAAAGCACCTGCCTTGTACACAACAGGAATGCATATTTGCATTAGAAGACCTAAGTGTCAACTCTCCTGTGCTCCTGGAATCTTATGGCCAACAAGGTTAGTCTGTGGTTTGCCCCCTTCCATTTTACCCTCATTTTGTGTCTAGGGATTTCCTATGCAAAACAAAGGTGACAGTAATAAAGTTGGGTGCATTTTTATCAGCTCTGAGAAACCTGAATTGGTTGAATTCAGTGTGGTGATTTCATTTAAAAACAAAATGCAGATCAGGTAGTGCTTCCCAGCTTGTCTGTGGAAATATTTTCATAAGATCTAAATAAGATTTCTAGCATTTTTAAATCTCATGCAGAGACAGCCAGTAGCATGGCAGCAAAGGGCAGCTTCCAGCTATGATGTTCCTTCTCAGTGGTCAGCTCAGCAGTTCTGAAGGAATGGGATGTAAACCAACAGTGTTGTCATGCTGCAGGGCACCACCAGTCACCGTGGGCAGTGCTTCCCTTGTAGGTTACTTTCAGACAGCACAAAAAATCTAGTTTAAAAAGTGGCTGGTTTATGAGAGCAATGGGGGAGACTGCTAATCATTGAATCCTTCAGCAAAAAAAAATTGTTTAGATGTGGGAATTAACATGGTATGTCTTAGATTATTTTAATGTATAAATACCTATAATGACAATGCTCACTCTCTGCTGGACCCTTCTAAAACTTGAAGATCCTGACCTTTCTTCACTGGATTTATACTGTTTTATAAGTGATAAATTGTCCTAAACAATGATTAGTCTGAATGGTTATTTTGGCAGCTTTGATTAGGTGCCAACTACTATGAAGTTTATGTGTAATTTTGTGGTTTGGTGTATTGAGCGTCCTTACATCTAATAATGATTGAAATTAACTTCTATTACTTTTGCAGGAATTGGGTTTCTGTAGCTATTCCTAGAAAACTCCCCTTGGCGTAATTTCTCAACATAAGAAAAACACCTTTGTACACTCTTTCTGTAGTTTTTGTCCATTTAGACTTTCAAAAGCATATGCTTTTGATCCTAAAGTTCAGCTGAAGAGAAAGAATGGTGAGTGTGAGATATTTTGCTACTCTCAATACCTTAAAAATAGTCACTCTCCTACCTTGACAACATTGATTTACCAATTAATGGGCCATCATCTTGCCTTTGTGTGAAGCAATTTCTCTCAGCACCTGCTGAATTACCAAAGGAGCTGTATAACATACTGCTGTACAGTGTAAATGTTTACACTACTCAAAACTCTGTGAGAACCACCAAATCACATTAGGACAGCAGTCCCTGGTTCTTGATGTGTTCCTGAGGCAGATGACCTATTGCTCCCAATAAGGACAATTTAATAGCTTGAGACTGTACAAATCAGTAGCCTCCACTGGAGCTGATCTGTACCCCACTAAAATACTGTGCTCACACTTCTTTCAGCTTTCATTTCTGCTGTGTGAGCAGCACTGAGCAGCTGGGTTAAAAAGATTCACACAAGCCTTATGCCCTCTTTGTATTTCCACTGAAACTCAAAGCAGATCTTAAGTAGTGAGTAGTTAATCAGTTGACTTAAATCAGTTGTCTACAGGCCTGATGTCTGGAATGGAGAAATTGCAAGTGTCTTGGAAATGGAAATGGAAGAATACAATTCTATTTGATTAAGCAATGTGGAAATATGATGTTCTGGAGGTTTCATATCCTTTCCAAACCCTTCAATTAGACCTGTAGTGTTCATGCAAATTTTGGCTCTTGACAGTATATTTATTTTATGTGCAAACCATTCACTCATCACCCAAATGTCCACAAAGTACATTTGTTCTGTAAGTTTGTTTTCAAGGAATATTTTGCCCTTCCCTCCCTCTGTTTTTTTTCTTAATGCAGACAGCTTTCAAACGTGCTTGTTCATCCTGAATGCCTGTTCAAGTGCAGCTGCCTTGGCTGTAAATTCTTCCTTTGATATTTGCCTTCCTGAATATTAAAAAGTGTGGAGAATATAAAATGTTACCTTCTATTTCTTTTGCAGCATTGACTGTGCCCAGTTCACTTTTTGAATTCTTCTCATTTTTATCCTAAAATTAATGGTATTATATTTTATAGTTAATGTTGACAAATCCAATAGTGCTTGTGGCCCATTCCCAAAACACCAGCCAAAAAGGCTGGAGTTAAAAATGACTATGTGTCTAGCTAGGTCTCTAGCCCTGAAGTTTGTATTCACTCTTGCCAGCAGCATGTTTTTCATATGTGTCCATCTCACAGTTTGACATATCATATGTAAGGTCTTAAAGATATTCTATGTCAAGAAGAAAATCAACTGAAGAGAAGTTTCATTAACTGAATAAGAACAGATATGTACATAGGGTAAATTATTCCCCATTAAAGGAGAAAGTGTATGACCTTTGCAGCACTTAAGCCTGAAATAGCTGATAGGTAGATGGTGTGGAAGATTATCTTTCTATGAGGCTCTTGCCTGAGCCGTTTGGAGTTAGTTGTTATGCAAAAGTTTATTACATATATATTTGATACATAGCCAGCTAATGCTCAGTAGATCTTTGTCATACTGCATAATGTGTGATAGATTCTGACAGAGCCTAGTTGATTTAAATAATAGATTTGTTTTAAATATATAGTTTTCCATGTTTAGCTTTTGAAATTTTTTTGCATGGATGTGAAGCAGAGACTTGCAGAACTGCACTGCTAGAACTATGCCCTAAATTATCTTATACTTGCAGTACTAAATAGAGACTTGGTTAAACTGCAGTAATCTATAAGATTTTTTTCTGAACTAGTTCTCAGGGACTATTTGATGTTTGATTAGTGACCTGTGGTGATTTACATGCACTCCAGTGAACAGAGGCCACTTCCCACCAAAACTGTCCATTTTCCATGGACATTTTGTCTCTGAGTGTGTGAGATAACTACCACTAGGATTGTGTCTTGCAGGGGCAACAGGAAAAGGTGATCACACTGGGCACTGATGGTCATCATAAGTTTATAGAGATCTCTTTTCTCAACTACTCTACCCTTCTGTTTTGCTGTATGTTCTTTAGCAATACTCAGCACAGACCCTGAAGATTCCCCACAAATATAATAACTACAGGCCCTTTAGATAACAGTAAAGGTTTTTAATCTTTCCTTTCTCAGTTTGTACCCTCTGGAGACAGCCAATGAAAAAGGTGCACTACTTCTATCAACCTATTTAGAAGAGTCTGAAAGCAGATAGCATTTTGTCTGTGTGGTAGCATATTGTCATTTTCTGCCTTAAATCTTCTTTGAGCTTACTTACCAAGGACTGACAGCTTCAGTTCTTTTGATTTCTTTCTTGTCCCCTGTTAACCCCGTGATCTATAATTAGGTCTTTCAATTTTCATCCAGGTTTGAAAGAGAATAATTTTAAAAGGAAAAATCAAAAGGCTAACACACAAGCTGCCAGAGGACATTCTCAAAAGCTTATGATTTTTTAAAAGCTCTCTAACATTCATGATAGGGTTTTTTTCAACATGTTAACAAGGCCAACAAATACAGTGGTAGTAACAATCTTAAAAAAAAACCCAACCTTTTCTATTGCATCGCTTTAGTGCTGTAGAATTATTTTCATAGTTACAAACCCCTAGTTTTTTCCACTTCAGTTTAAGAATTTACAGCAAACTATCTGTAGTTAATTTGAAATTTTCTGATAAAAATGTATCTTAAAACTTCTTATACAGATTTTGAGACATATCTATTATATGTGTCTACCTCTTAGGCTTTGATTTTGCCATTTAAGTGTTCATCACTCAGCTCTGGCCACAAGTGGAATACAGAACATTAGCAAAAAAAAATCTCTACTCCAGATCCAGTCTAGGTTTGACTTAGAATAAGCATCTCATTTTTCACTCTGTAGCCATAAATTTCACTAACACATCTTACAATGTCCCACTTGAGTGTATTCCAGATAACCTTTCTCTTAATTCTTCCTAAATCTTACCTGAACTCTGGAAATTACTTATCTACGGAGGACTTTAGTTTTGACTCCCAGTAGATCTCCAGGAAATTGCTGGGATTAGTTCAGACAAGGACCAATACTTCTCCTGTCAGTTCTGGAACCATATTTCTTTATTTGCTGGATCTGAACGCAAGGGCAATCTCATTCTGTACTTTGACTTAACATACTGTGAACAAGAGATGAGAGAATATAACAAAAATTCTATATAAAACATAAATTTCAGTTGCTGTATGCTAGATAAAAAAGGGGTATATACTGCAGATTTTTTGCTTAGGAAATAATGTCTAAACACCAGCTTTTCAAGCTGTAGCTCCAAAATTAAATCCATTTAGAGTGCACTTATTCTAAATAGAAAATGTTTTGTAGATGCAATTGTTCTGTTGCATGAAATCACATCCAAATCATTCTTTTTCTGTGAGTAAAGTACTTTATAACTGCAGTTGTGTAATGAAGTAAAGAATAATATACTGCATATATGAGAATTATACTGTAATTGCAAAGAAAAAATACTTTCCTTGCATTCAGCCTAACATTTTCTGAAGTTGTCATTTGCATTTATGAAGTCAAGCCCAGAATTTTTTGCTTTTTGGAAAATGTTAACCTAAAACTGGAACACAGAAATTATTAGGGTATGCTGTGTTGAAGTTTATATCCAAACAACCAGAACCAAAAGATTTGTTTTAACTTCAATTATCACAATTCCAAACTGAAAAGACAGGAGGTTAAACAAAGATTTTAGTAGTAATATTTTCTAGGTAAGATGAATGTATGGCATAGTTCAGAAATCTGTACTAGAGGGCTAATCTGAATGTCAGATTAGTTAGAATTATTTAATACATTCTATTTAGCAGAAAAATCTTTTAAACTGGGATTCAGCTGTTTCTTTTATAGAATATGTATTCATTGTTGAGTTAATCCTAAGGAAGAGAATTGATAATCTTCACTCTTATCCATTTTATATCAGAAATCATATCATCACTGAGTTGCAGAATTCACCTCTCAGTCATAAGTAAATCTCTTATGGGTTTTGCTTGTTAATTACTCTAATTTACTTCTTGGATGAGGAGGTGAGAGAACAAGCAAGATGCTGATGATAACTTTAAAAGAAACCCCTTACCATGCATAGTCATGTGTTGATGTTTAACGTATGAATATCAATTTAAACATGGATTAAAAACTGAAGTTAGGTTAGGGACAGTCCAAGTGAATGAAACAGATGAAGGTTAGAGAGCACAAATCATCCTAAGGAAAAGAAAGGGCAAGGGAGCAGTTACAATAGAAAAAAATGGAGGAAAGGTGCAGCTGTAGTTAATCTGCTAAAACTTCTTTAACATTGGACTAATTCCACTCCCTAAGAAGTGAATGGGAATTTTATTTCTGATTTCAGTGGGAATTATTAGGTGAAGTGGGTCAAGAGCCTGACTTGGTCCTATACTACATCTTAAAATAATTTAAAATCTCAGTGGTGGGGCTGATTAGATTTTATGTAAAGCTTTTTGCTAAGCTTTACCCTGCTCTTTTAGGGGAGTGTCAAGGTGGTGGGAAAGTGGTAAGAAAGGTCCTTGTGACATTAGCTGTTCAAGTCAATAGGCTAGTTTAATGTGATGATTGGAAAATATGTGAAAATCTTGAAGGACAATAACAGAGGTACATAGTTACATTTTTTTTTTGGATTACGGTAATATTGATCTGAAGGCTTGTACAGGAAAGTTGAATAATATTTTAAAGATAAATGTCTTGTGTTAAATGCTACGAAAGGCAGAGGCAACTGTGACAATGTTATAATAGCTCATAATAGTCTCTCTTCTATTTTGCGCTCCCTCCTCCTGCGCTAATTGCTGAACCCCTGAACACACAGCTCCTTTGAGAGAATTCCTTGCACCAGCTTCAAAGTTCCCTCATGACCTGGAACAACAGAGACAAAGTGCACCTGCTGGGTCCTAGTCCCACTGAGTAAAGAGGAGGAGTGGATTACAACAGCTTCTTCATGGTGAGACAATCCAATCAGAAGATGAGATTAATAGAAATGAGTATGAGCTTCTGCTGATGAATCTCAGCATGCTTTACCTCGTTGGAAACATGTGTCTTCTGATTTTGGTTAATGAGAAAGTTGACAAACTCCTGTTTCTGACCTCTTTTGCAGCCATTCTCAAGTCTTCAGAAAATAGTTCAGAGGCATGGATATATTTATCTTCACCTCCTGTAAACAGATAGATGACGAGGTAAGTATTGCCCTCCATTGTTTTGACTCCAATGGAAGCATGGTGTAGAAGCTCCAATGATTTGGTACTCACATCTTGGAAGCCCTGTCTCTAAATCATATATGTTGTCTGTATTCAGGCTGAATCTTCTTGCCAGTATTTCTTATCATGAATAAGATAATTGCAATGCATGTATGTAATTCAGACAGGACAACTGACATAAGGGAACTGAAAAAGCATGCCTCGGTCTTTTGTGGATTACCACCACAATAGGAAGACTTTTTCAATATAACTGCTGGTAATGTTTAAAGATTTTGTTAATTTTGAGCTTAACGACAGTTATGGCTTTTTCGGTGATAAAAAAAAACCACGTGATTTTAACATTCTGTGAAATACACATGTAAAATTCTTGTAGGGTATTCATTAATATCAAAAGCTATTCTTCTGGATGAAAGGAATTATTCTTGAGTTCAGGTAAAAGCAAAACTAAAAGAAAACAAAAAAAAGTTTTGATTTATTTCAGAGAAATTTGATGTCTTTTAAATTACAATTAGTGTTTGTAGAAAAATCACAGCTAATTCCTTGTACATAAAAAAATGTGGAAATTCATAAGGAGTACAGAGTGTTCACTGTGCTTGGGCAGAAAATTCATTACAACTAAGTTGCCACCAGGTATCTGCATATTGATCATTGTACTCACTTGATTAGGTATGTGAAAATCCTGAACCCTAGCTCTTCATCTGATCCTGTATTTTTGACAATCACTGTCAGACCATGAGTCCACAGTTAACAGTAACCTTGACAGCTCTAAAAGTCAGTACAGACACGTAAGTCATGTCTTTCTTGTGCACAGTATGTACGGAGAGCGTTTGCTCCTGGGATTGTTCTGAAAACAACAAAAAAAACAATGTTAGTGCTGCTACAGAGAACAGGGCTCAACTGCTGAGATACATCTAAAACAGTTTTACTATTGTCAAAAACCTTTTTGGGCTATATTATTTTCAGTTTTGTAATCAAACAGGCTAGACCTTGTACAAACAAATAAAAAAACCCCCACAAAAACCAAACCCAAACCAAATCAAAACAAAAAAACCCAAGCCAAACAAAACTCAAAAAAAAAAAAACCACAAAAACTGACCAGAGATGCTGGTTTCCTCCTGGTAACACCAAGAATGAAAACCAGAAAGAAAATCAAGAGGTAGTTGCTGTTTTTTAAAAAAAAACCCTGTACTCATTTGGGTCAATTTTGAATCTATGGCTCAACAGTGAGTAAAGGTCTTATAAAAGGTATTATAAAGGTGATTATATTTTTCACATGAGTGACAAAATCAAAAGGATTTCAGTATTGTTCTGAAAAAATGGAGTTGTTATTGCTGTATTCCAATTCCAATTTGTGTAATTATTTTCTCCTTATATAACTTTACCTGCAGTTCCAAATAGATGTAACCTTAATTCCTATTACAAAGGATTGTGTAAAATCACTATAGCCCCTGTAAATTTATCCTAAAACTAGTAGCAGTTCCTGAAAAGATTCTTGCATGACATACATTCAATTTGTAAAGAGTTTTGATATCCTTGTCAAGTGATATGTGTATATAACTATATAACATCACCAAATGTTAGATAAAGTGGGGGTTTCTAGCTAAACAAGTCAAATGGCATAAAGTTAGCCAAACTTTTGACAGGAGGGAAGGGATCAATCCATTACTCTTTAGATCTTTTTTTCTCTTCATTCACAGTTCTGTCAGTTACTCCGTCAGCACCTTTTGTGTAGATGGAGGTAGGAGATGGAAAGGAGAGAAAAAGGTTGACTAAAGGGAGAAATTCTGTTGTAGACTTATCCTCAGCTGGAAGAAGTGTAACATTCATGAAGTCAGATTGTACCACAGAAGAGGACCACATTCCTTCCATCACAAAAAATACCTCTCCTTCATATCTTTTGCCTCTCAGGACAGGAATGCTGCTCTTACAATTGTACTTTTTTTTCCTGATGTTACACTGGCTGTCAATAAAATCAGTGAGATCCCTGAAAAGCACTCTGTGGGTAAATGCTTTAAGATAGGGAAAGAGGAGTTCAGAAAAAGTCAGAAATGTATTCTGGGCTGTTGACTTGAAAACTCCTGAAAATCTCACATTTTTATGTACCATAAAGGAACAATTGAGGAAATTTTTTACAACATGATTAATTCAACCCATACTGCCCCAAATCAAGCAAAAGAAAACATAAAGATCAGGTTTGCTGATAGGATAAAAGACATCTCAACTGCAAAATCAGTAATTCTACAGGATGAATAGGTTCAAATGGCACACCACCTTTACAAATATGCATTAAAGATGTGCTGTCATGTATTTCGCACTTGCTGGAAAGGCAGAGTTTTTCTATTTATACTGTACAACCTAGAGAATAAAAAAAAAAAGTTTCACCAAGTGCTTTCAATGCTCCAACCTGTCAGTAAACATTATAGATAGTCACTATTTGTATCAGTGCAAATGAGTGCCACTTTGAAGGCTAGATTATAAATTTGCATGAAGATTATAGAATTTGAGTAAAACATGTAATCTGTCTCATTTTTCAGAGATTTTAGTACATGTTGCCAACATGTCTGTTTCTAGATCTGGTCCACAGATTTGAAAATCACTTTTCAGGAGTTTTGTCTGCATAATTATAAAATTTTACAAATCTCTGTTTTCGTATGCCTGCCCTGTTCTCTCTAAGTTTACTTAACTTGTGTCAATGTAATAATTCCTTTGGGTTAGGCATCTTTATAGGCATCAACTATTGAACCAAGATGTTTCCATTATTCCCCCCATGTAAGATTTCCCTTTTTAATCATACATTTGTTTGGTTTCACCTCTTTGGATCATTTGGATCATATGTGCAGTGATTTCTAAAATTATAATTTTAGAGGTGCCAAAAGTCGCAAAAGACCAATAAGATAGTGATTACTAAGACAACTAACATAGCGTAATGTAGTTTAATTACCTGTTTAGGTAATTGTCCTCTGTGTGTGATAAACACAATCAGTGTAGGTAGCTTTCTATACTACTTGGCAGTTATTGATAGAAGAATGGAAATATGAATCCTTCTTATGCTACAGAGGATGGTGCATATCAGAATAGGGACACTAAAGATGACTTGCAGCAGTGGTGTCTCAAACAAACTGGATGATCAAGTTGGCTGCAAAGGATCCTAAAGCAGTGACTTTAATCACTGCAGTTTGTGAGACAAACAATGAAATGTCAGATATTCCCATTTATATTCTGATATACTGGTTAGCTAAACATGATTTTTTTTAAAAAAATTTATTTAATATTACAAGAAATTTCATCAAGTGGTGCCATTAGTCATTTTATTAAAGTCCACATTAAAAGTGGTTTGATGTTTGGGCTTCCCAGTATTTTGTTAACAAGGTACTTGCTTTGAATTTCCAGAACGATTTCAGTTCTTTATGCCCAATTTATACTCATTTGTTCTTGTCACATTACCCTGGCTATGAAGTAACATTTCTCTCTTTTTGTTACAGTGCCTCTTGATATGTCTGCAGAGGGCAATCATATCAAACCTTGAACTTCTGGCAGGTTATAGTATCTATTTCTCTGTCATATCTATATCTTTTTTCTGTGTCTGTAGCTGGAATGATCAGAAGATGGATTTGAGTAAATTTGAAGGCCCTTTGAGCGTCCTGTGGTAACAGAAGTGCTTCTTTCTTTCTGCAGATGTTGAGAAACCCTTACCCAGTCTCCTCAGAAGGATGTTGCTCTCTCTGAATGTGGTATGGGTGTGCTTTGGTGCTGAGCGAGGTAAGAACTCTGGCATAGTCTCACAGCAAAGAAACTCTTGTCCTGTCTTATACCTGTAAGGTAATAACTTACAAACTTGGATGTTCATAATCTGGCTCAAGTGCATAGTAAGAGGTTTTAGCTTAAAACCCCACAACGCTAAGTATTCTGACCTGAAATCCTGCTTGTATTGGGAGCATCCTGAGCCCTGTTTCTTTTTGTGTACCTAAATTGCTGAGTTATAACTCGTAGGAGAATGATAGTTTTAGAATGGAAGTAGAACATAAATTGGTGTTATAAATTTCCAAGAGTCATTCTTGTACTGGGCATACTTCTTTTACAACTGCAGAAACCTATCAGCTGCTTAGGTTCAGGTTGAGTTCATTTGAATGGTATGAGTGCCAACATGGGGGAAATAAGGTCTCTCAAGAAGGTCTGCCAATGGAGACTGTCACTCAGAGACAGAAATACTACTTAACAAATAGAGGTAGGGATATTTAGAAAGATATCTTTGAAATAATTTTCAACATAATATGAACAAAACTGAACAAACTCTATTTATGCAAATTGTATATTATTCCACTCTGTGTAATGTTTATGTTACACCAATGAAGACTGACTGTGGTCTCATCACTACACTGAAAATTTTGACACTGATTAGAGTAAGATCAAGATTTTTTTTTCATCCATCCAATCTAGGTTCATTTACAGCTATTGTGAGACAATAGATGCTCTCATCCTTTCATTACTTTGTAACTCTCATCATGTGAGTGTGACCAAATTATTTGAAACTCACGTGCTTATCCAGAGGTCATGCATGGCAATATCCTGGACAAGTTCTGTGAATACAATGAAGATTTGTTATGTATCTATACATATTTATTAAAAAGAAATTAAAAATGTTAGTTAACAAATATACCTGTATATAATGTTCCAAGCTTAATTTTCTAAATGTTAGCATGGATCATGCATAGAAATTTCAAAATGAAATCCTTTAAATGTTCTCTTTGGTTTTTTCTGATTCTTTTGTTGTTTGTTTGTGGGTTTTGTTTGGTTTTTTGGGTTTTGTTTTGGTTTTGGTTTTTGTTTGTTTGTGTGTGTGTTTTTGGTTTTTTTGTGTTTTTTTTTTTTTTAATGAAAGCTTTATGATATTCCATGAAAGAAAAAAAACCCTGAATTACTTTACTAAACATTCAGAAATGTGGCATGAAATAAAGTCAAAGTTGTACCTGCTTAAATGTTAACATAAGAAAGATTGTGATTTTATGTAATAACAGCTGCACAGTAAGATTGTTTCATTTTAGTTGATTTCAAATAGGATCAATAAAGAGTAAAGCTTCATAGCAATGTTCATTCACTTTCCTCTTATTTTTTTAGAAAATAAATGGCTTAATTTTATAAGATGTTGCAGGATATATAAAACTCTCATCAACTCTTGATATTTTCTCCTACCATTTTAGAAATGAACTGTAATTCAGGAATAATGATAATAACAAAAAAGTAGTCTTGGAAAATGTTGGTAAAATTGGTGCAGTGGGGTCTGTTTTATGTCTTTTTTTAACAACAAAATCAATTTGGACATATGGAAACAAAATACAAAAAATTTAAGGAAATAAACTTTGTTGAGGAAAACCAGGTATATTCACAGAATCACAGAATGGATAAGGTTGGAAGGGACCACAGGGGGTCATCTGGTCCAATGTCATACTACAGCAGACTGAGCAGGATTGAGTCCAGACCATTCTGGAATATCTCCAGTGAGGGAGATTCCACAATCTCTCTGGGCAATCTGCTCCAGTGCATGGTCACTCACACAGTAAAGTTCTTCCTCATGTTCAGGTGGAACTTCCTGTCCACCAATTTCTACCCATTGCCTCTTGTCCTATTGCTTGGCACCACCAAGAAGAGCCTGGATCCATCCTCTTGGTGCCCCACCCCTGAGATATTTATACAGATTAATGAGGCCCCCTCTCAGTTATCTCTTCTCGATGCTGAACAGGCTCAACTCTCTCAGTCTTTCCTCATAAGAGAAATGCTCTAGTCCTCCAGTTATCCTCACTGATCTCCTCTGGCCTCGAATGAAGAATGAATGATTTAATGACAAAGGAAATAGAGGATTATAATGGGTGTATGAAAAATGCTTTAATGAAACACTAGAAAGTGGAAAAATAAGATTTTAAATTTGCATTTCATTAAAATGAATCAGTATATAAAAGCACACAGTTTTGAAGAGTACAAAAATAGAGTTTTCAACAGTCTGGTTAGCCTTGTTTATCACAGATATACTGTAATATCACCCAGTGACTGGGGAATTCATGATACTTTATTCTTCTATTTGTCATATTTATTTGGACATAACTTTGGAAGTGAGGCCATAAATGTTTCCTTTACCTACTAAAAGACATCTCTTTGTTTTTTATTCAATAGCTATGCTGCCATTAAAACAATGAAAAGCCCAATATCTGTGATGCATAGATGAATATGTACAATAAAGTATGCACCATGAATTATAATTTACTAATCATACACCAAGCTGCTTTTTAGGATAAAGTTTGCATCAAAGCAGACACAAGGTAAAGATAAAGTGTATGATCCATGGGTGAACTCAAATGCAAAAAAAAGAAAAAATCTCAAAACAGTTATACCTAAAGATGCAAGAATGAAATCACATAAAAAGTATTGCTTAATAAAAAACCTAAACATCACATAAGCAAGAGACCATACAGTTTATTATGTGGATATTCTAGCAGAAGGATTACTTAAAAGATACTATTGTTTCTATTGATCTATTTCTGTTTAAAAATCTAATGTCACTCATATATTCTAAATAAATGTAGATTTCTTTGTTTTAGGAATTGTAATACTGGAGTAAGTGGTCTGGGGGTCCGTCTAATCTAGTATTTTCATCTGACCTTAGAAAGGATATTATTTACTGTATGTGTAGCTATAGAGGTAAAAAAAAAAAGCTAAAAAAAGAAATGGGAGAATTTCTGGGTTGGTTAATCTGGAAGAATTTTCTTTTTTTCCTTTCTGTTCCTCTAGGTCTTAAACTGACTTCTGCTGGATATAAAGCCTTCAGCCTTTGTTCTGAAGTTCTGTACATATTCCAAAACAAAGTTTATTGACACTTGTAGGAATTCTGGATGTTCATCACATATAGATGTTCTTTTTGGATGTCTAAGATTTTGACCTCAGCAACTTTGAGGAACAATGATTTCTATTCTGCTACATATGCTCTGCTAAAAAGTATTTATGATTAGTTTGCCAGTCTTTAATTGCACTATTTGCTGGCTATTTATTACAAGAAATGGAGATGAGAGGCTCCCAACCATTTCCAGACTGTCAGTGCGTATGTTTTTATTGTGATGGGTATAGCTTTAAACAAAGAGTAACCTTTTTCTATTAGCTTTTTAAGTAAAACTATTCCAACCTTACTGAACCTTTTTCCATCCATTTGATAATTTCTCTGAACTTTTTTGCAGAGATTTGAACTCCCATTTCTGAACCTCTGCCACTTTTTAACATTTTTTCAGAAACACTGTGATCAGTGCTGCACATATTATTCTGGAGGAGATGGCATTTTAGATGGATATGTGGTAATTTCTTGACTGTAATAGCACATTGAGAAATTGATGTTTTTTATTTCCTCCTTTTCTCTTTTTTCATTGTAATTTAGTTTGGAAGGCACAGTCTAAATTGTTCCAAACCCTGTATAGGAGTACCAAACAGAAATTGAAAGGAGATATGATCACTCTTTTTTATTTTCTTCTTCCATATCAGTGTTGAATTCAATTACTGCTGTCTTTGAAGTTTTCTGGCCCAGCTAGAAAGAATATCTTCTTCCTTGATAAGTGATTTAGTTTGAGGAGAAGTTCTGGGATGGTGGCTGGGGTAAGGGTTTGTGCTGCCTTCCTCTGAAAGAGTGGAGCTACACTAGGGGCTGGCAAGGGCAGATGCTAGGAAAGCTTCTCATTGCAGTGACTCTTAGACCCCTAAGTTACCTGTAGCTGGTTGGTGTGACAGGCTCTAGTTTGCTTCCCTAAGTTAAACCTATGGCCAGGAGTCCCTGCCCATGGTAGGTTGGGGTGGAACTAGATCATCTTCATGGTCCCTTTGAACACAACCCATTCTGTGATTTAAAGAGAAAAAGGAATTTTCCCTTTTGTCAGACTTTTTTAGCCTGTAGTTTTTTACATGATATTGTGTCAGGCATCATCTGGGGGTTTTCTTCAAAAAGTTCCCTTCTATTACAGAATCTCTAGATGTAGGCAGTATCCTTAATCACTGTAGCCTTCCTTCTCTAGTGTATTTTCATTTTAAATGCCTTTGATCTTTTGTGTTAAAGGCCCTGTTCTGTGACCAGATGCTGAGGCATAATTTGTACATTGAGGAGTGTTTTACATCTTGTGGATAAGATGCTGAGGAATTTTGTACTATCAGAGTATCAGATGTACGGCTGACTAACTTGGTGAAAGTGGTTTTAAAAGAACACTGCTTTGTAGTCTGAGTTCCTGGGTGTGTGTAGAAGGGGAAGAGAGAAAAGCAGGAGAGGTGGAGAGAAGGGATTTGGAGTGAATGTGAGTATAACTGCATTCTTAAGGTTGGGTGTTTGCTGTGTTAAAGAATGTGGTCTTAGATAGGAATGCAGTCCTCAAACCTGTTCATTGATTTTAGTTCAAGTAAGTAGAATATAGATTGAAATTTGTCCCTTGCTGTAGCCCATATTCTAGGCTGCAGAGTACCTTTTCCACTGCCTAGTCCACTTGCTTTACAAATGTTATGTGGCATTGGTTTCCAGCTACACTCTGTGACTTCTGTGGGTTTTGAGACTCCTCTTTGTCCTCATAATTCTTAAATTGAATTTAGAACACTAAGTCAAAGACATAGAATTCATTAAAGGGAACAAGTGAGAAAATAGATGTTTCAGTACTGTGGAATTTAAACCCCTCCTAAATTTGGATCTGAGATCTATTTCAGATATAAAGGTTTTCCATAATAATTAATTCTGCATGAATAATCATAATCAGAAAAAAATGCCATGGAAAATATACAGAAACAGAGAAAATATCTCCACCATTTCCTAAAAATTTGGAGATTATCTAAAAATGAAGTGTGAAATTTGGGCTGCTATACAGGCTCTTTCAAGTAATTTCTTCACTCCTCTTTAAAGTTTTATGGTATAGGTGACCTTGGGCAATATTTTTTTTTTTTTAGAATGCAAGCATAATATTTCAAAGATGTTTTACTTTTATTTGCCATCTGTTTATTTCGAGACATTTGGACATAGAAGCCAAGATGCTGCACATGCAGTGAACACAGAAACCAGATAATAAAACAAACTTCCCTTTTTTCTTTTTCTATTTGGCATTACTCTTCTAGCTTTGTTTCTTTCTGAAGGACTAAGCAGGTCATGAATTCTAAAATCTAATCTTCTATAAGTGTTAGTAATGAGACAGAGCAGCAGAGAGGCATGGCTTCTTCCCACAAGGTTTTACTTTCATAATGAATTAAGTCATATGAAGTGTGGAATCTGAGATAAGGCATGAAATTTTCAGGTGGTGCCAGCTGGCATAGCTCCATTAAAATCAATGGAAAGACACCAGTTTTTACCACTAGCTTGTGACTCACTCCTAGGGGAAATAAAGTAGTTGATATAAATGTTTCAGTCATGAGCCTTTTAGAGTGAACTATTGACACGGCAAGGACAGATGCTGGTATTCAAAAGCGGAGGTACTTTGGCATATTATATTCTGGATGTGAAAGAAACCATAGGTTTTCTATCACCCAGTATCTCTTTGAACCCAACTCATATTTTAACTTAGTAGAAATTAGATGAATAATGTGAAATTTCTTAGGGCTGTGGATTAAACTGGGGCTGCTGCAGAGCATTAGGATGAATTCTAGCTTTTCTTAAAGACTCAGTCAGAGAAGGGGAAAATCAAATCTTTTCCTCTTCATTCCTCATGAGACATTGAATTGTACTACTGAGTTCTTTGTAGCAATATGTCTATTGATAGACACTGTAACTACTAAATTCAGTAAAATCACTTATGCTGATAATATGCATGTCACTTTCTGTCTTTTAGTGTAAGGTGGGAGTGGGTTGTTGTGTTCCAAAGTGAATGTGGCAATAGCAACAGCCAAATGTATTAGGATGCATGAACGGGCTTGGAAAGAAGGGGAAGCAGATATGGATTTTTGAAGAACCAGTTTCAGATTTTGCAAATTCCTACTATGAGCTCAGGAAGCCACCAAGCAAGTAAAATCTAGAATAAGAAGCAGAAACATAGTTGATTTATCTACTTTAACTTTACCCTTTAACATTGAGATGAGCAGGGAGAAAAAAAAGCAGGTAAGAGGCAAAACAGAATTATCTTGTCCCTTCACTGGAAAACCATGATAGACCTTTATGAATCCTGCTTATACAAGATGTGAAAGTGGTTTATTTCATGGACAGCCTGGTTTGTCCATTTACATTACCCTTGGGTCAGTGCACAAGCAAGTTTCTCACTTTGGAGTTTTATTAATGAAGCTATCATTGAACAAGCTAGCTCAACTGTTTTCCTTTCAAATAAAAAAGGGAACAGTTCTATGGGCTAAGATTTGCCCTCTAGCTAGGCATCTGAAATCTCACCAAGTTACAGCTTATCCTCTACCCATTTTAACTATTACAGTGACAATGAATGGACTTCTAGCAGTTTCAAAATATGCCCCATTAACTATAATATATGCTAAACTTTGTTGTAGAATTTTAATTTTCTGCCTTTCAGTACAGCTGTACTTTTTCCAATAATGCGGCTTTTCTGTTGAAGAGAGTACAGTACTGGCACTAGAACACTAACAATTATATGTTTCTTGAATTATTAAATTTATTGAAATTGTAAGTTAGGATCATAGGATATTTCAGACTGAAAAGGACCTCGGGAGTCATCCCCATGCAATTACCTACTCAAAGCAGTATTAGCTATGAGGTGAGATCAGGTTACTCAAGGATTTATCCAAGCCTTTAAAATCTTATATACATAGGGGCAGAATCCACCTCTGTTGCTGGGGTGACAGGGGGACCCCAACAGCTGACTACACTGGAAGCTGACGTGAGCATGATTGGGAATGAATGGCAAAAACACCCCATGTCACTGGCCCAGAGACCTCCTGTGACCTTGACATAGATTACCTCAGGAGAGGGTATTTACATGCAAAATGCTCACTGAGCCTGACCTGATATGACCAATCACAGCTGGCAGCACTCCACCCTGATCCTCTGTCTGCCAAGCTTGCTCCCAACCAGAAGAGGAACACCCTTCCTTTCAGAAGTGAGAGTCCCTTTCCCCTGTGTCTGGCAATGATGTAAGATGGTATTGAATAGTATTAGGGTTTGGCCACTCCCACACGACTTCAGGTTCTGCCCCTTCTTGGCTACTAGGAAAAATTAACCCTGTCCTTGGCTGAAACCAGGACAATTAGTTAGAGTGCCTCCTGAGGTTAGGTACAGTTCTCTAGCATCATGAGCATGTGTACCTTCTCCCAGTGACCCTTCAGGCAGTCTGCAGGTGCATGACTTCCTGCTGTTGCTAGACAGTGGCTGGTGGGCAGGAAGAAGTGGAGTGCTGAGTGGGTCAGCTAGCGTGACCTTATGCCTGTGTGATTGAGTATGTGCCCAGTGTAAAAGCAAGTTTTAATACTTTGAATACTCTTTCCATGTAATTAAAGTACTAGAAATAAGATTAGCAATGGTAGCTTGAGATCAATGTTTTATATGATAAGGGTCAGTTGTCAACCCATTCAGTCACCAATTTGTGCAACTGATTAGCAGTACCCAGTTTATCTGACTGTGTTGCTTGCTTTCATGGTAAATTTCTTTTGCTTGTTCTCTTCCACTGCATCATTGAGTGTGGTTGTATCGTGATCACTAATGAGCTAGTAAATGTCCATGAAGGTAAGCAACTAATATTTGTGATGCTGAGTGTTACACTAAGAATAAGACAAAGGATTCTAAAATAAAATGAAACTAAGAAAAGGCTTTTTATAAATTTCAGGACATCTGAGGATGACCTACAAGTTCACATTCACTGTTTATGAGGACTGTGAACCCAGCTGGGGTACGCTCTACATCTCATTAAACTCTTTCACGTTTCCTTTCTGGCACCAGAGGGCGTAGGCTAGGAAATAGGGCTGGTGCTTGCTTGAGTGTGACAGGGAGCTGACAGATGCTCTTAAACCTGCTAGACAAATATTCCTGCCTGTCGTGTTCACACTGTTCAGTTATGTGGCCAGCAGACATTCCTCGTAAGGGAAACAGGTTACTGCACCTAATTAAAACTGCTAATTCAACTGAGCAGTCAGAAATATTCTTTTCCCCTACTGTCTTAAGTCACGTGGGCAGCTTCTAAAAAACATAGCTAAATGGCTAAACATTTCTCAATGACACCATCTCAGAGAGGTACTAGTCCTAGTTTTCAAGACTCATACGACCTCATAAAATGTATGCCTGTGCTACAATAGCTGAACAGAAGATAAGGGAAATGGAAAAATATGTAAAAGATGTTTTGAGAGCTGGAAGCTAGAGTTAATTCATACAAGTAATACAAGTTTCCTCAGACTGTAGTATCTTCTTTTAACTGGGATTGGAGAACATTGCTTTTTAAGATATAAACTATCATGTTACGTGAAACTTTATTTCCTTGTATCTGTAAGGAGTGTACCAGCAGTGATTTTATTGACAACTGTCTAAGAGGTTTTATTTTTAACTAACTGCTTGTTTATCACAAGGCCATTCACTGGAAAAGGTGGCTGTAAAATTTTTGTGATCACTCACATTTATTTTTGTTCAATGATAGAAATAATTATTTGTTTTCATGGAAGACTCAAGTCAATCTATGTACTGTGGAAGCAGAAAGGTTTCTTATTCAGTTCTCTCTATATTCCTCTCCTCAAAAAATATACAACTTTGGAAAGTTTCCAGTCAGAAACTTTCCAAGTTGACACAACTCTGA
The DNA here is from genome assembly GCF_022539395.1 of Myiozetetes cayanensis. Classification (NCBI taxonomy): domain Eukaryota; kingdom Metazoa; phylum Chordata; class Aves; order Passeriformes; family Tyrannidae; genus Myiozetetes; species Myiozetetes cayanensis. The sequence goes on along the minus strand of NW_026087964.1, from coordinate 38,255,625 downwards.
GCAACATGATGCCTTGATAAATATCTTATTAACCATAAGAACAATGTGGGGACTTCTGGTTTCAAAGAGTCTACAGTCATAGGCAAAAAAAAAAATCATTCTGAGCAAATTCATCACTACGTGTAGGTCTTCTAGACTGACACTGGAAATTCAGAGCTGAGTCATCCTTTCTTTGAAATTCTGCTAATATTTTCTTCAAATTAGATAAAACATGAGTCAGGATAAACTAGTGCAGATTTAACAAAAATTTAGTTATGCTATTTACTTATGGAAGTTGCTAAAGGGAAACTTTCAGAGATGAAGTATCTCCTCTCATTTCAGTCCTGAGGAACAGGAAGTAACTCATGTGTAACAATTATCAGTTGCATAAAGCTAATGAATTCATACTGCTTGTAAATAATAATTGTATAATAATAATAATGGCCAGTCTTCGTGAGCGAAGATCCGGGGAAGGTCTTTACACCTTCCAGCCTGCGCATTGGATTTTTTTAGGTCAGACACAGTGTGCGCGGAACTGAGCCCACCCTTTAATCCTAAGGTTCATCTGCCGGGGCCAAGCGAGCTTGGACGGTGGCAGCGAGGTCCTTAGGATGTAGATGGATTGCTTTTTTAAGGGTTAATGAGCTCCACCTGCCCGGGAGTGGCCCTGACCGGGAATCGAACCTGGGTCTCGGCGGTATATCAAATGGGAAAATATACAGAAGATTAACATTTTGTAAAAGCACTGACAAGATCCCCGAAAGAGAAGTATAATTCAGTTTCTAAGCAACATTTACAAGTTATTCTTTAGTTCTACTTCTTTTAGATGAGATAGCAAATAGTAACCTCCCTGAGATAGTCAGGTGTTATGATACATTAGGAGATTACAAAAATAAAATGAGCAAACAAGCCATTAATCCTCTAGATTAGTCTGTGTAGCATAGCTTCCTCACTGTTCCTGCATTTAGATTGCATGTTTGTCAGTATCCTAATTCTTTCCATGTGTACTGGATACTTTTAGCAAGATGTATTAAGCACAAAGTTTAAGTAATGCTATTTTGGTAAAAGGTCTGAGAAGTGCTTACAATTTTAACTCAGTTCTACTGTGTTTATACTACAAAGTCTTAAATTCAGAAGCAGCTTCAACAGATTTGCACACAGCTTTATGCAGTTGGGGGCAAAGGTTTTGTTCTAACCTTCTGTTATCCTCATTTTTGGTACCATATCATAGTAGATTATACTAGTCTCTAAGTGTAACCATAGTGTCATTACATAGGCTAGAAGTCAGCCAGAGTGAAGTGGCACTCTGACATGCCTCTCCCATCAAGTCTTCACTTATATTTCATTGCCACAAAGCAGATGTTGTAGTCACATCTCTGTCATCAATCCATCATTAAGGGATCCCCTTAGCTGCTAATCTAGAGGAGTTTTATAACTCCTTTGCACATTCATAATGTGTAGCTTATCAGGATAAAGATCATAACGTTTTTCCAAAACAGTGCTTAAATACTTTAAAATGGACAATGGATATATTTTCTCTAGTCATTATCTTCTTGTCCATCAAATAACATTATAGTTCTACTACTGATTTGTAATACTATTTTATAACAAATATAATATCCATAACACTCTATCAATACATATTTTATGAGAAAAGCTCATATATGTAGTTCTTTTGTCCTGTAGAAGCATAAAAAAGCCCCTAGTTCAACATTTTTAATCTGACTCCTGATTAACAAATATACGGCATTGTATCTCATAATCCTAACAAAAGTAACTGTACTCTGTAACCTCCTTGCAGCAGAAAAAAACTTCCTCTTGGAAATACACTAGGCTTATAAAGACAAGGATGTGTTTAACAGGAAATTTAAATATCATCATAAAAATGTGAAAACTACGGGAGTGATTTTTAGGGTGTATACACGGATAAAAATTTCCCCTTATCCATACATATTCATAGAATATACCTGTCCTGAATCAATGAGAAGGTTTCTCAGCAACAGTTCCCTTTTTGCATCAGCTCTTGTACCAAACCTTCCTCAAACCCTCAACAAATAACTAGCCATGATCTACATGTCTGTTTAGCAGGCTTTTTATTAGTGTCCCTTCTGCCTACTTTTGACTCACCAACAAAGTTTGTCAAATCAGTGATTAAACAAGTTACCAACTAACAGTACATCCATACAGTGAAACTCTTTGTGCTGTGGTTCATTTCATTTATTCACAGTAAATGTATTAATCCGCAGTAATACCTCATCAAAGTCATCACGGAATTAAAAGTAAGGATAGCTTTGGTGAGATCGAAAGAAATATTAGGACACCTAACCAATCATGGATTTAACTACACTAATCAAAGTAAAAGTTAAAACCAAAAATGTTCACAGGGACATTTCAATTTAAAAAAAAAAAAAAAAAAAAGCTTTTTGATTAACTGTACTTCTAGGTTACTGTAATTAAAAATTAAGAATAAAGTGGCCAGTAATTACTTTACTTACATTATTCTTTCCAATGCGCTTGAATAGGTTTTTTTTTGACCATGTCCTCTATTCAGTTACTTTCCCTTGTTGATTTTGATGATATTTCGAGAGGGAAGATGAGAAGGAAACAAAGAAAAATGGAAATCAAGAAAATGAAAACAAGGAGGACTCACATATAATGCCTGATTGTGTTTTCAGACATTTGGGCTTGGCTAGATTTCAAAGCAATGATTTCTCTGTAGAAATAAATATTTGAAAATCACATTCTTGCATACATGAAGTCCCTACTGATGGTTACCATAAATTTATTTTATCTAATTGAATTGAGCACTGATCCTGAGTCATTTCCCTGGAAAAGGAGGCAACATTATCTAATTTGTGGCTCCTTTCATTTGTTGCTATTGGTAATTCAGTGTAGGCTGAAGCAATCCTGAAAGTCTTCTATGTAATTCTCCAAAATCTTAACTAACTTAATGACTGGGGACCTGAGCAACTGCTACAGAGCAACTGTTCCCTCCTTCGTAAGTGCATAAGCCAAACAATAAATGAAAAGTTGGGCTGTGAAATTGCATTTTTGTCTCAGAGTAGCCAGAAATGTTAAATGTTCAAGTTCATATAGTCATTATCTGTAATTTTAAATACAATAAAGCAGATGGCTCAGAACAGAACCAGCTTCTTTTGGTTGTTGACTTGCTAAAAGAAAAATGCCACTGATATTAATGCAGTAAAATTTTAGCTGTGAAATTTGATTCCTTTGTTGCTTTACTACTCCCTGCAATTAGGAAAATATTTAAAAAATTAAACAGTTGTTTTGTATGCTCTGTTGTATTCCATCCAGCTGATGTGTACTTTGACTTTATGATTAACAAGTTCTAGAGTACTGACAGCATCATTTTTAGAAAAGTTGCTGCCATTAATAAATGTTCCAGAAATGTGGATTCCAATGTTAGCATTTCTAAGGAGTGGAGGTAAAACTACCTTTGAACTTTAAACTTGATAAGAAAATTAATAGAAAATGTGTTTTTGCATTTCATCCTGAAATCTGATTGTTCAGTGTGTTGATATGAAAATTTAGCAGCAGCTTCAATTCTTACTTTCCTTTTCCCCAGTTGTGATATAATCACTGTAGAGATCAGTTAGTGGAAAGGCCCGGGTTCAAGTTTCTTGTGCTCTTAGAAAGAATGTAACCTTGCAGCTATAGCTGAGCAGTTTTGCTCAGTAATGTCACAGAATGGGGTATACAATTGAATACTAAGCATCCTTACTCTATAAACGAATGGAAACCCTCTCTTGTTACCTGTTAAGTATTTGAATGAAAATACATGCCCTCATCCAAAGATTTCTGAAACCAGTAACTTTCTTTGGATTCCTCCCCTGCCATTTGATGATGTCTTGTTAATGAAACTGTGTCCCCTTGTTCCACATGATAAAGACTGATGGATTGGTATCTTTCACTTACGGGGAAAAGGCCTTGAAAAATCCGTAAGAAGTTAGGTTTCTTTGGTTGATTGATTGAGGTTTGTTTTGCTTTGTTTGTTTTGGGATGCATGTATTCTGTGAGGGGAATGACTGAATTTTAAGTTATTTAGATAATAATGATCACATGTAAGACTTAAAAGTCCTTTGTGGTTTATGGAATATTTCTATCACCATCTCATAATTAAGGGAAAAGGGGGTGGGGTGAGTTACTGAAGGTTACTCTGAAACTTAGTGGTAACTTACTTGTGCCAAAACAATCCAAGCTTTGCAGATTCTCTAGATCACACTAGTGAAAAGCAATAGGAGTCTAGAATATCTTGGTTGTTTGTTGTTTGTTTGTTTGTTGTTTGTTTTTTCATTGAGAAATATGTATGCTATTAGAAATACTATATACAAATCTGATACCTTCCCAGAGGAGTTTAGACTTTGCACGGACTACATGAAGAGAAAATGATAGAGAAACTAAGAGCAATCAGCCTATTTGATTTTATGTCAGTTCCCCAGATAGCTATTTAGAAAGATTGAGACATATATAGACATACGAATCTCTCTTTCCTAACAGAGTATAATCAAGGAGAGTATCAATATATCATAAACAACTAAATAGACAGCCTCATTTTAGTTGCTTTCAGTCATCACTTTCGTGATAAAAGAACTAGGTTCAACAGGCCAGCTGAAAGCATCATGTCTCAGGGGAAAAAGCTGAGGCAACACAATGGATGAGAGCAAGTAAATAGATAGATATATAAGAAAGAATGAAAACAGGAAGTTTCACTGTGTGGAAATGTGATGTGTTTTCTCTTCAGACACAGAAGGACAACTGCCTTATTTCTGGGAATGTCAATGAGTTTATCTTTGCGTTTGACAGCCAAATCAGTACAATCCTTTTTATTACTTTATATCAACATACTCCTTGAGGAAGAACCACTGCTCTGTTAGATCACTCAGGAATGCAGCAATGGGAATAAATGCACCACAAAGCTCAGCCTTGTCCTGCTTTAGACCCACAGGGTCTTTCTGTTGCTCTCACCCAGCAGCATATATGAGAAAGCTTGACTCATCTAGAGTCCGCACAAGGTGTACAAGGATTACCAGATGAGCAGCTGTCTTTGATGAGATCTATTTATATAACAACATTTTCCTCCTCTCACCCTTCCACTCCTGCCTCACTAACTCCACCTCAGGCAGCTCTTTCTGTATTTCAGAGCTATTCAGTTTAGTTTACTTCCTTCAGAAGATTAGAATGGACTGCTGCTGACAAGTGAATCCCTTGCAGATCTTCTGCAAACAGTGGGTGCTGTAGTCATTTTACCATTGCTAGTCCATAGGGCTGTTCCCAATGGAGCCAGTAACAATCAGATCAGTCTCTTGTTTTCAGTGCTGATTGTGGCAAAACAGTCAAAGAGGGCTGCTGGGGAGTTCTGGATAATGCAAACCTGGGTGCTTGGCAATAGTGTAGGACTGGGACCCTACGTGTGCAGGAACATCCGTGTGGGAGATTATTTTAGCCATGGCTGGCAGCCATCCATTTTGATGGCTTGCAGCTTGTTGCTGAGGACTTGAAATGTTAAGAATTTCTGATTCCATATGAAATGTAATGAAATTTCTTCACAATATAGAGTGGATCACTGTTACTAGACATGCTGGTGCTACTGGAACACTAGTCTTCTAAGAATATGTGAGACTAGTTTTATGGCCTGTGCCTGTATCACAGAGATGTAGAAACAAGGAAAGCACCAAGGTGTGGTTTTTTCTGCAAATATTTCATGAAAATGTAATTCTGTTTCACAGCTTTCTACATATGTTAGCAGACTGAAGAGAAGCAGGTGGGAATGCTGCTGAGGCTTGTGGCAACAACAAAGAGAAGCAACAACTAAGGGACTTTTTTACTCAATAATGAAGGAGGTGAGCTCAAAATAGAAGCTCAGGACTTGGGGATTAAATGTGTTAGAGTTTCTCAGTTATTTATAATCTATGACTTTGAAAGCTGAGAGATCATCTTACATTTATATTAAAGGGTTTGTTACATTATATTTAAAAAGTCATGCTGGGTAATTGTGAAGGAAAGTAACTGGAAGAAAATCACTCATAAAAGAGTATTTCTAAAAATAAATCTGTAATGGGCATAGAAAGAAATTCTGCCTATTTAGTGAGGGGGAAAGAGCGGGGTGGGGGAACAGACTCCTAAAATGAGAGTTAATAAATGAAGGTATACAATGAACTGATTTTTATGGCTCAGTCATAAACCTTTGAAGGCAAGGGTTTATAAAGAAAGTACTGACATTCTCTTAAACACTGTAAAACATTCTGTAATGGTGCCAGATTTCTGAGATTTCTTTATAAATATATATATGTATTTAATAGCTAAACCTTTTTGAAAAGACATAGTACAGATTACAGTAAGAACTACAGATGCAGAAAGGTAGCTTTTTCTTTACTCCAGTATAATAGGTGTCAGTACTAAAGATTATTGACTTTATCGCAACATACTGTAAGTAATCACAGTAAAATTCTTGACCTTCTTCTGTTCAGTTAAAACCTTCAAATTGAATTACACTTTTAAAAATACCCTTTTTAAAATGAAAGCTACTTACTCAGTTACTTTAAATAATTCTGCTGATTATTGATTTTTTCCTTGTTGTGTTCACATTCTTCCCTTCACTCACAAGAAATTACTTTTTGCTTCAGAAATGAAATATCCATGAGTGCCACATTTCTTAGAGATGAGTCAGTGTGCTTTTAGATAACCATAATCATTCCTTCCATTCCCCAGACTTGTAATATTACTTATAACTGTAAATCCATAATTTTGAGCCAGATGTTACATACACAGAAACACTAATTTATTGTTATGAAACTGATCTGATATTCATTCCTTTGAAAAAAAAATCTTTCTGAAAGATAAGGATTTTAAGATGTAAAATCACATTCAACAGCTGGGATTTTTTTTGTTTGGGTTTGTTTTTTTGTTTTTCTTTTCAATGTTGCACATTTTTATCTACTGCTATTTTATTATTGTTAAATTATAATTTAAAAAACTCATGGTGTATTATGGATAACAATGGATAAACATGTTATCACTTGCAAAGCTGAACCTTTCTAAAGATTATTACTGGCAACTGTTGCAGAAGCTCCAATCTGACCAGTAACTTCTGATTCATGACAGTCTAAAGCCTTTCTACAGGTAATGTGGGAAGCTGTGCAGAAATAAAGAACCATCATCCCTTCATCAACCCTTGCCATCCTTCTACAGTAATGACTGATTATACCCAGTCTAAGATGAGCATATAATACCTTTTTTAAAAGCAAGATGTCTCCTTTTAAAGAAGGAACTGGAAGCCAGCATTCACTGAAGTAGGTATACGTTGAAAATGCTGAAGGTAAAAGCATTGTACATTTTTAAAATGACCTATTTGCATTTTTCTCTAAAACCTAATGTCATAAAATGATGGAGGTGAAGCACGTTTTTTCTTGCTTGCCTGTGTCTGCTTAACTAATGTGATGACTATCTGAGTTTTAGGGGACTGGAACTTCTGTTCCAACTATTGGAGGCTGTGCTATTTCAAGGACCTGGTATCAGCCTTTACAGACAAGGCTGTTAAAGGTTTCACGTCCTATGACTTCAGGGGCATTTGTGTGCTAGATTGAATATAACAAATCATTTAAACATAAACCTTTTATCCTGAATATACAGAATGCTTTTTTTTTTTTTTTTTTAAGCTATATGATCATGTGGTACAGCATCTAGGAGATATAGAAAAAGAATGTTTAACAAAAATTAAGGTTTATCTTCTACTGATAGTAAGCATTGCTGGATTAAGCACTGTTGGTCAAAACAGCAGATTTAGAGTAGTGGAAAACAACCTCTTTGAAATTGTCTTCAGTGGAGCTACAGAAGAGGTAACAAGGGAGAGTGAGTAAATTCTTTAATATGGTGTCAAGTTTGAAAAGGTTTTTTATGGTCTTGAACTGTCTCTAAATGTCTGTTTGCATAAATGAAGTTTGAATATATCTGTATAGACATGTTTTCCCTCAGTTTTATCTGTGAGGGACCTGTGAATGTTTATTCCCACAAGAATTTTCACATATATACTTTGTTTTTATCTCTTGAAATTTCCAACTGCTGCTTCCATGAATCTTATGAAAAGACATCTAGCATGGTTGCAAAGACCCACAGGGTGGTTTCTTATTTTTCTGAGTTTATTTCATCAAAACATTTTTCATTTGATTTTTTTAGCCCAGCTTTAAGGTTAAAAAGGTTTAGTTTTAGTATTAAATGTCTAGTCTAGATTCACGTTTCTATTTCCAAATCAGATACATGGGCATGAGTTTAAAATATCACTGAGTTGAAATATCACTGCAACATTCTGTCCTTATTTAAGCCACAAGATATTTTGGGCTGAAATTATTACTTGAGAGAAAATAAAGACATTTGGTAGTTAATAAGGTGAAGTACACAAATACTGTTTGATTTAGCTCCTGCAATGTCAGCTTATTCTGTAGGATATATTGAAGTTTTCCACAGATATAGAAAATTGTCTAGGAAGAGAAATAGACAAGGCCAAAATCTTCTACTTTTGAAGACTGATCTAAGAAAGTGGCACTCAAAAAAAAGGAGCCATAAGTTGAAGGTGAAAACAAATCAAAATGGCTTGTAACAAAAACATTTCAAGATGAATTTTGTAATGTATCAGTCATAATGTGTTTGACTCTTGTTATCTTTGTGCTAATTTTATATCCCTGTAAAAGAAGACCAGTCCATTATCTCATAATACAGTGTAGAGAAGATTAACATATGGCACAAGGGAGGCTGTGGAAATTGTACCCCTTGAAGTGGTTTTTCTAAGGCACATCACATCAGGTTGGCCAATCTGTCTTCAGAGGCTCTGTTAAGAAGCAAACCAGGTTATGTTGAGAAGCAGGCCATGCTTTGTGTTATAGTTTTAGTAAGTGCTAAAAAATACTTACCAATTAGAACAGTTTAGCTCCTTATCGTGTCTGAAATACTCTTTAAGCTAGCAAGACAATGAACAATGAGGGAATTATTTGACTGTTTTCTACAAAACTGAAATTTACTTTGCTATTGCAGCTCTAGATAATTTTTTGTCACCACGTAGTCTCTTTCCCTATGCAGAACGCTCTCTCATGAGTACTTTTTTTCCTGGTTGTATCAAGCAAGCAGGAACCAAGCAAAAGCCACCAGCTTAAATCTGTAGCATGTCAAAATGAGAAACAAGATTAAGTGTTGGATGCAGATATAAGGGAGAATAAAGTCACATATTTTAAAGATTCAAGCATATCATAACCTCTATGCAAAAATACACATAAAATGTGTTTTAGAACAGTAGCTAGCCGTACCAAAGCATCTATTCAAGTTAGACTGATAAAGTGTTTTAAGTGCCTGACATCACTGAAGTCTGGTTTTGACAGAGTATGAGATTTGAGGGCTGCTTTTCTTCATGATTTTTGTGAGGATAAGACCTATGTTTTTCTTAGAAACAGGCTTTCTGGTAAGTTTTTATTCTCTTTTTATTCTACTGTCCCAATGTTTTCCCTCTTGATGGAAGTTTTGATTGCATTTGTACTCGCTCTATCTACTGTTCTCTCATGATAAATGGAGTTAGTGGCTGTTTTACACTGCTGTCATTCAAACAATTATATTCTGTAAACTGTGGATGTTAGTAGAAAACCAAGAGTAAAGAAGTGGCTCAGAATGGGCAATTAAAGCATAACAAACTGTGAACTTGATACCACTTTTAGCTGGTGAAGCAGATTTTCCTTTCAAGATTTTTATACAGAAAAAAATTAACATAACACATTTAGCTTATGATTAAATGGTTTTAGAAAGGTATGAAAGATGAAGACACTTAATTCACCTTGTTACTGAAAATTGGCAGATTTCCTATTTTGAAAAATATCTCGTGGATCATTATATTGAAACCATGCTGCCTATATTAACCAAACTGTCAAATTAACAGAGGCTCCTTGCTCCATTATTGTTTCTTCTTTATTATAACAATAGAATTTAAAGTGTTGAAAATGAGCCAATATTAAAGTCTAATTTCCTTTTAGTAGTATAATGAAGTAACAAAAACATTTTGATTTAGGTTAAAAGTTTCTCTCTGAACTAAAATCATGTTAATTTCTTTTTGTAGCTTCAATGTTTATAAAAAACTATCTATTAACTGTATGATTTCATTAAAAAAACCCCTAAACCGAAACCTCAAACCCCACAAAGATAGCCAAATTCAGCCCTTGCTGATCCCAGAAATGCTTGTCCTCAGTGCTCAGAAGACACAACAAAATCATTTATTCAGCTTGATCATGAACATTAGCCTGGATTTGTCCTGTGAGCAAAACTTAAACAAGTATACATGAGGGCAATTCCTTCACACCCTGCACCTAGCTTGATTGTTTCCTCTAACCACACTACCCCTTGTGATGTTTGCTGCACAATAATGCTCACCACCAGGTATTATGTAGTATCCAGATGAAATGTTTTAGTAACCAGAAAAAATGCTGAACACATAGGAAGAGGCTTTTCTCCTTCAGTCTTAAAAGTACTGGACAAAATCCTGCTCCCAGCTGTACTGTGTGAGCAACATTCATATGATGAAGTGAATATCTGAGCATAGTTACTTGGTTACTTGATAATGTCTTTGAATGAGACATAATGGGAAAAAGAAACTAATTGGAATAAATAAGTCTTGACGGGGCAGAGGATCAATTGATAATTCTTTTAAATTCTTTTAAATCTTCACAAATAAATGCATATAAACCAACACATTTGGAGCTTTTATATTGCTAATGGCTTGTTTTATTTAGCAGTTTTCAACACCAAGTTCTAAAGCAGTAATTAAATTCATAAGCCAAATTCAGTCATTAGCTGAATGCAGGAACCACTTCCAAGTTTAGGACCAGTACAAGGGTTTTTCTGTGTTTCTGTAAGTGTCAGACTATGAATTCACCCTGTGTTATTATACAGCTGTATTACAATATTCTGAGGACTGATTTTTGATAAAAAAGCATTTTATGTATGTAGTATTTATGAGAAGAGCATCAAACTTCTGGAAAAGCCAGTTGTCCATTCAACCATACTTAAGCCTCCTCAATCCATTGAAGATGTGGTTTGATGATTTATCCATTAGTTGTAAGCAACCTTACAGTGTAATTGTCTCCTCTTCCCTAGTGATAAAATTTGAAATACCTTGCCTTTGTCCATGAGAGCAGAAATTGATGTTGTAGCTTTCAGAAATGTTTCCTGGAAATTTTTTTTGTTGTTGGTTCTAACTGAAAGATAAGAGGCTAGAAGAGTTTCCAAACACCTTTGAAAACATGTTGGAAATGACATTCATGACAAGTTATTAAATATAAAAGCAATACAATGTGATCCAATTGTGACTCAGAAGCAACTAGAAAGTCGGAAGGAGCCAGAGGTAAGTACTGGAATTGTCAGAAAAGGTGATCAAGATGTATTTTCTGTATTAATGCAATCACCCAGGAGGCAGGGGAGAAAGAAAGCATGGATGGCTGCCAGTGCAAAGTGTGTTCCTGAGGAACAGGATGTTTGCCCCCAAGTTTGCTTGTGAACTATAGGTCAGAAACAGTGAAAATATACAAAGTATGCATATGCAGCCAACAACAGTTACCCTACTCAATGTCATGTTGAAATTAATATTTTTTTATTAATGAATTGTAGGAAATTTGCAATTAGTGTACTTATATTAGGTTTAATACTATTTTGTTATTACAGGCTATATAAATCACATTTATACAGCCCCTTCAGTAGGTTTCTGAACAAACTGATGCTGAGGAGAGTCTGCAAGGGTTTTATTTATATGTATGCATATATGGAGAGAGAAAGAAAGAGTACATGATTGTCACTGGGAATGGTTCTTTTAAGTGATGTTAAACACAAACTTGGCAAGTAACTTATATTTGCAGGACAGTTTTGCCTCTGCAGACTGTGGAATGGCTCTAAGCTCAGGTCTCATCATGTCCCGCTCTGCTTCTCAAATTGTATCTCCTTCTGTTTCCTGAGTTTCTGAAAGCTCTGTGGTTTTCTGCTCACTACACACTACAAAAAACTTTGTGAAAAATCAAGCAGAAGCTAATATTAGTATTATGTTCTCTCTTTGGTTTTGGATTAGCCTCCCCAGGAGTGGCTGGCCTTGGGGTCTTGAGTTACACTGACAAATAATGGATGATACTTTTTATTCAAGATGTATCCATTTTGGGGCACAAGCTGTAGATGATGTCCCCTATCTAATCATTGTCTTGTTTTGCAACAAGGGAGCACTAAAACTTGGTAAAATTGTAAAATGTGCTTTGTGAATATATACACTCTAGATTTCTATATAAGCTTCCTTTTTAAAGAATTTATCACAAACATGTAGAGTGATATTGCTTTGAGTGTTGATGTAATTTCTGAAGTGATGGACAATAGAGCTAAATGGAAAATGCAGACCTTTATTGTTAAGGAGTCTGCGTCTTAGTTAGGCTTTTTTTTTCTTTTCTTTTCTTTTTTTTTTTTTTTTAATTTCAAATCTGAATAAAAGGTCAGCTCACACATTGTCTTCCATAGGGTTTCCAGATATTTTAACAACTGATGTGGAACTTTTTAGCTTGCTGGAAATACCTGCAGTGAATGACAATGGCTTGCGCCCTAAGCTGCAAGGCTACCTGGGCTGCCTGAGAGCACCAGGAACCAATTAACCCAGGAGCTGGGCACCTAAAACAAGCTGACACCTAGGGCTTGCTTTGGAATTTCTTAGACATTGACAATTGAGTTGTTTGGAATTTACTGCTAAAAGGGCACTCAGTCATCAGCTCTGAAACCCAGTTAATTAATACTTGTCAGAAGAGCTTTACCCTGGATGCCTAATGTCTAGTTATAATGACCTTTAAAATAACTCTTGCAGCTGAGATATCTACCTAATAATAGCACCCTGTGTCCTGCATGCTGGCTTTCAGAAATAGGCACAGCAGGCTTCTCATACTCTTTTCCTTTTGTCCAAGATTGTCATACTTCTTACCCTGCTTTTACTCAAAACTTTTCATCTAGCCATAGTGCAGACACAGCTACGGCTGAGATCACTTACACTTTTCATGTTGCCTGTGGCCTCTTGCAGACATAGTCAATACCTGTTCTAAGGACTTCCTTGTGCTTGTAATTGCATTGTCATCCGTAAAAAGTTTTTTTCTGGCTGAAGTGAATTTCTTACTGCTCACAAAATTTTCACCTGTTATAGCAGTTTATTGCTCTAGTCTCATAAAACTGATTCACAAGGCATGCCTATAATCAGATCTGTAATGTCTGATTTGCTTATAGCTTTTAGTGCAGACCATTTGTAAGACATAAACATGAAGTTTGGTTTTAAGAGCAGATTGTCCAAACACTGGCATCCCATTACAGAGCCAGGTAGCAGGGAAGCAGAGGAGCAGCAGCAAGTAAAGTCCCTCAGCAGCTCACGCACAAACAAGTTGCCACAAAACTGGCATTATCCAGGTTTTCAATATCTGCAGCTACTCAGGCATTAATACCTCTCACAAGGCAGCTTCTGTGTTCTGGGATTCAGTTTGTCTCTGTGCAGGCTGCTACTGCCCACACAGCTAACAAGCCAAATGGTGTGCCTGAGAACTCTGAGACTGTGCAGGTCAGTGCCTCCTGCTGCCACTCCTGTTTGGCAGGGTGGGAAGCACTGGAAGACATGTCTTCCTGAACACATCAGAAAACAAGTTGTTGGGAACCTGGGAAGTAAAGGAGCTCCACTTTTAGGGAGTGGTTTTTAGCATGGGTAGGTTGGTGACTGGCAAGAAGTCAGTCAGCGTTGCCTCAAAAATTAGAAATCAGCTGGTTCCAACTTTGTTGAATCAGCACTTCCAGAGGAAAGGTGTTAGAAGATTTTCCACCCAATATAATGAGTAGAACAGTAAAACCAGCACACACTGTAGGAGGAGATTTTGAAAATGTCATCGACTAAGTATTCATTTTCCATTGTAATATATTAAGGATTGATGGCATATTTCAAGAGCTGAATGATGCCCAAATGCTCAGTTGTCTTTGGAAAGTTACATTTTTTTCTCTGAATCGCCCAACCTGAATGTCTGGTACTGATGCTGAATACCTAAAATTGCCCTTTGGAAAATAGTCCCCACATGTGGTTTGCACAAGTTTTACTACAATTTAAAGGTCAGTCGTGTTTTGTTTTTGTTTTTGTTTTTTTTTCTTTTCCTGAAACAATTTAAAATTACTGAATTACAATATTTCAGGAAAATAATTTTATTTTGTTCTAGTTTATATGCATGCAGTAAAATCACCACTTTAAAATACAATTTGACTTTTCTAGAGGCATAAATCTGACACAGTCCTTCCAAAAATTTGGACTTTCTTCTAAGGTACTACAGTCATCTGCCTGCACAACTAAACAAAATAGAGAGATATTGATATTTTTAAAACATACTTCACAACTAAACAAGCAGAGTGCACTTCAAAATCCAATGACATTAGGAATGTTGTGATTTCACAATTTCAACAAAGACAATAATTGTTTCTGAAAAAATGAAGACAGAAAGCAGAAAATAGGAACATTTTTTCATCTGAAAAGAAAAAAAAAAGGAAGTGACGTATTTTGTTTCCCCATAAATGGGGAAAAAGAAATAGAAATAAAAGAATCCAGCAAAATGTGGCTTTGTCAGTTGTGTTTTATCATAATATATAGCTAAAACTAAAAAAAAAAAAAATTGTTAATGCTAAAAAATCAGAGAACAAGGGTGACAAGTAGAATGTAGTGTCTGTTTTAAGTGTTGATTTCCTGAGTCCCATCAGCATTTTACCTACTCCTAAGGTCTTTACACGAAGAAGTTTTCAGTTATAACAAAAAATTTCAATGCAGTCCTTTATAAATTTTTTTTCTATAAGTCTGTTATTCTATGAGTGGAAACCCTGCTTTTTTCAGAGTGTGAAAGTCGTCATGTAATTTTAAATCTTGATATAATTACTATCCCAAATCCTAACCCTACTTACAACTTTGGTTTTACTGTTATTTATAGTAGATTTAGGGATACTTGCCACAAAGCTGAGGTAGCAGCTCATGCTTTGGGAAGTTGGTGTTTTTGTGATTTAAGGAATGAAAAAGATTAAAGGAAGTGTTCAAATGTGCCTCTGTGTGGGGGTTAAAGCAATTCGTGCTACATTATCAGTCATATTCCATGATGTGCACTATTAGAAATATGGTAGAGAAAGTAATTTGTCTTAGAGTAAATTCCTAATATTTTAATTTACTGTCCATAGAATATAGGTAGCTCAGAGACAAACTGTTATGGTACAAATATGCTGATATTTCTTTCTATGTTAAACAAACATAAATCTTAGTTTTCAGGGAAATCATGTTTTTACCAGAAATTTGTCCCTCTGGGCCAAGTACTGTCACAAATATGAAGAGTAGTCCCACTGCATCAAAGAATGAATTCTCAGCTATTTCACGGGGCTGTGAAAAAATGCAAGAGCTATTGAACTGGATCAAAACAATGGTGTCTAATATCATTTATTTGCAATCATTCCATCTCTACATTTCAGAATTAAAACTGTGCTCTCAGTTTCAGTCATTTATTTAAGCTTTGTTGAGAGAACACTCATTAGAAATGAAAAGTAGGCAAAAACTTTAATGAGCTCTTTCTGTTGTTTTATGAGCTATGTGAGTCAGTCAGCTCTACAGCATATGTAGGGCACAATTTTTACAGAGCACACAGCACTAAATTGTTCAACTGTACAACACTTCAGCACCTCTAGACAGCACAGAACTTGGCAAGAGGCCAAAGCAGCTGAAGGGGTTTATGCAGGTGCTAACCTTGTAAAATGAAAATTGTTCACTAATGCCTCCTTTTGTGAGATATCTGCCTTTCCGACCTGGAATTTGCAAGAGCCCTGGTATGCTCTGCATACATGTCCAGAACTGCTCTGGAAAAATTATCCAAGACCTGACCAGAGAAGGACTGCAGTCGCTTGAAAAACCCCATCTAGTAAGTGTTTTCCAAATGGAATGGATACACCATCAACTGTCACACAATCTGTGACTGATGCAGTGTTGCTGGTATGGTTCCACATACTGGGTGTGACTGGTGAAGCTGCAGGGTACTGGAGAGCTGTGCTGTAGCATCTCCTCAGTCAGAAGGAATTCAACATACAGTCAGCATGGAGCAGTCATGGCATTACCCCTTCTGAAAAAAGAGAAGAAAACAATGCCTGCAGACCTTCACTCTAAAGAATAGGCTCCAGCCTGCATTCAGAGGGGAGGCAGGCTCCATGCTTTAAGGCAGGGTAGGAAGTTAGATATATACATGAGTTTATTGGTTTGCTCCAGACTGCTTTCTCCTCACAGCTAATGCATTAGGATTATTCTCAGCAGGTGGCTAATTTCTTTCCATGCTGCCTATAGGAAGCCCAGAAGGTCTTTGAGTTCTCTGGGTTAGGATCAGCTAGCACACTTTTAGTTTCATATGTGTGATCTATCCTTCAGAAGTATAGTTTTGCCTAAGGTAAGAGGGTGTTTTTCTGAAGATGGAATCTGAAGAGGTTGGTGAAATAAATGCAAAGCAACCACTTGAATTACATGTGATACTGCATATGTCTTTCAAAGGCTTGTAGAGAACACCAGTGCTGAGGTTATCAGTCTGCTGTTTCCACCCACTGAGAGCATCTTTAAATTCTGGTGACAGAAAGTGAAGTAGATACTGCAATGTCTCTAAGGCTAGTGTTTCTGAAAAAAAAAAAAAAAAAAAAAAAAAAACAACAAAGAGAAAAAACACAACCAAGAAATAAGAGAATTTTATAAGATAGCTAATGTCTCATGCTTTGCATGCAGTACAACCGGACAGGTGTTTTGTGAAAAACCCCAGGGAATGTCTGCAGTGATGTAAACAGGAAGGAGTTTTCATTTCATGAATCACTAGATTGTCAGTGATGCATTATACCTTGTCACAGATGTTATGGTGCAAAAATGAGGTATTGCCCTGAATTTTACACTGCTGTGACTAGAAAATTAGAACCTGGGGATTTAGCTGTAATCATCAATGGCAATTTTGTTAACTACAATTATTACTATGAGAATTTTTGAGATACTTTGTTTATAGATTTTGTAACTGGATATAGTGGTTAACCCTTTAACATCTTCTCAATGATAACTACTCTCTTCTCTTAAATGCTAAATAATATAGTACTGAATATCAAGCAATTGCTTTATTTTCAAAATAATTATAGTAACATATTACTATAAAGAAAGATTTGTGAGTTAGTCTCTGAATACTGATAGATAAAATAACCGTTCAATATACACTGTGTGTAGTAGTAGGTATACTAGAGAGCTGGGCATTTCTTTATTAGTGACACTATGAGGCAGAGAGCAGTTTTGTACCTCTCATCATGCTCAGTGAAACATGCCACTAGAAACTGGTGGAGAAAGTTGAGATAGTCAAGGTAATGACATATCCTTACTCTTCCTAGCTCAGAGGAGCAGAAGACTAGAAGAATGCTCATATAAGGCACAGAAAATAGCATTCTTCAACACAGTCTTGAATACTGATGTAGAAAGAGTATTGCATTGTAGGTGTTCTTGTTTTTTCTCCATCTTTGCTGTCATTCATTTCACTGAGAGATATCTCAGTGGCAGAATTACTTGTGCAAGCTTTGAGGAAACTGTACTAGGCTTAAAAAAAACACAGCAAAACATACGTGGCCTTTTAAAATTCATTTTGGTTTGGAATTCTTTTATTCCCTCCCAGAAGTCTCTCACTGAAGCCAGTGTGTCAGCCTGGTGTTCACAACTTGGTATACTACCTTGAACTTCAAGGATAAATCTGTTATAATATTTTTGCATAGAGTGTTTTTACCACTAGCTAAATATAACTTATCCACTTCTTTAAAATGAGGTATTATGCCTGAATACATTACAGTGAATATGTAACCAAACTCGGAGTTTATTCACTTTGGTGTAGTAGAATTTTGCCTTTAACTGTTTCCAGCTGTTACCACTTTGTGGGAGTCATTCAGTATGGGCAGAAAATACAGCAATCACCTTTGCAGAAAATATTTTTGACCTTGTGAATTTCCAAAATTCCATTCCATTTATTTGAAAGCTAAGTTTTAGCATAGTGAACATTGGAAAATCTGTAGCACTTAGTCTTCTAGCTCAGCAAAACACCAAATTAATTCAAATTTGTAAAGGACTCTCCATCTGTAGCAAAAGCATGTTCTCAATTACATATTGAATTAAATAAGAGATAGGAATATTTTTGAAAGCTTTAAATTTATGGTTTCATTAGACTGAAAAATTAAACCTAAAAATGTGTAAAAATCCACATTAATCATTTAGTTTTAGCACATAAATGCAAATGGCTTGGAACTGAGATCCATTTCAGACTGTAAGTAGTAATTACCTAGTGACACCTCATGAGCTTCATTAGAACCCTGCTTTTAATGAAAGTGGGGAACACTAGGGAACTGCACAAATAAGAGGATTATGGTACTTAATCAGCACAAAGTGGTAACGATAAAACTTCATTAGATAGCATTTCCAAATATGAAATCCAGAAAGACAATCTTAAATGTAAGTAGGTTAAATGATCATTTAAAAGTATTTTATTTAGTGCGTCCTCTTTTCTTCTGTTCACAAATGGGTTGATTTGTACGAATTAGTTTGGTGCTTGACATAATCATATTCAACAATTAGTAGACAGAAAACTCTTTCTTCCAAAGTGTTATTCTTACACAATGCCAGCCTGCAACTGGTTTTTTTTATTCATTAGTATTTTGGTATTTGCTATCTATCATTTGTGATATTTAATGACTGCATCTATCACAAAATTATTTCTGGTCCATGATTGACCTATCTATCATCCACAAGATGTAAGTTCATATGCAACCATACATACATGAGAATTCATATTATGATGGAAGTAATAATACTGAAGACTCCTCTTGACAGGTATTTTATGTTGGTTTGAATTAATATTTAAAAGATATAAGACAATCGTCTTCCTTAAGCACGTCGAGAATTTTGTTGTGCATACTCACTGGGTGCAGATATGAAGTCAATGGAATTATAAAATTGAAAATTATAATGAAAAGAGAAAGACCTACTTCTTTTTCTGCAAAGCAAAATTTTGGATGAGAGGAGTCTCTCTACTGCTATTCAAGCTTTCTTGTGTAATACCAGTAAGTAAAATGATTAAATAATTTTCTTTCTCATACTAGTGAACTCGGGTATTGTATTTTTGCTGATGTTTTATTTGCAATCACCCCTAAATGTATTACAGATATTATGACATTGTGCTTGTGAAGGTGATTTTTCTGATGGCAATTTTATAAGTTTGGCTAGTATCCAACACAGTATTTGAGATATCATGATCTACTGCAAAGTTTTGTTCAGGCAGAAAAAATGTACATTTACTCTTCTTAAAAAACATCAAGACCTTAACTTCTTTTTTTCATTCTTTTTTGTACACTCTCATCACGTTCTTGAACACTATTTTTCGTTTATAACAAAAAATTCTATGGAGTGTCTTATTCCATTGCTTTGACAGGTGGCTATATCTCATCTTACAATATCCTCATCACTGCATCATCATCTTACAATATCCTCATCGACCGTGAGTTTATAACTAGGCCAAGTGCTACCTTTCTAGAGTCCTCTTTCATCTGTTCTTGTGCAGATCCAAATGTTCTGGTTTTTTATCTAGTCATGCAAAACTTATGCATGTACAAATTGGAAGGTTCCATAAGAAAAGTTCTTAAAGGGTTTGGGTAGCTATATCTAACTTCACAAATGGTCTACACAAGATGCACTTCAGAAAATGTACGTAATTATTGCACATCAGCAATTACGTTTTTCATTACCCCAATGTCCAATTGCATGTCTTGAACCTGCTGATCTCTACATGAATTTGATAATTGAGGGCTGTTAGAGAAGAAAATTATTTTAAAATTACATCTTTCAAGCACAGAAGTTTTATAATTGAAAACACCCAGGCAATAATGAAAGTCAATGATGATTCTTGAAGAATGATTTTTCTGGTTGGGCAGATGGAATTTTTTATGATTTCATATATTTTCTCATAAAAACCTAGAATTTTAAGTCATTGCTATTGCATCAATATGTAATTTAGATGTTCTCAGCAATAATATGTTTATGACTGTATTTTAAGTTCTGCATTGATTGCTCTTCTACACCATAAGTTTCACTGGTTTCAGTATTCTGAAATTCCCCTTTTTTCTCTTATGCAGTATAACAATTTTTTTACTATATAGATCTTAATCAATGCATTCAACTTAAAATGTTGTACTTTACCAGTGGTCATTAAACCATGTAGTTATAGCCTTAACAAAGCATTAGCGCTGGTGTTTTTCTCATTAAATTTTTGTAAAGGCATTCTGGAACATATAGATCTCTTACATCGCTGTTGCCAATTCACTGCAATAAAAAAGTATTTTCTATAGTTTTTATATAAAACTTGCTCTGTAGGGTCTTGTTAACCTGTTTTTCCTGGAAAGGTTATAATTCCTAAAGTCCTATCATGTGTAATTCACAAATTTTTCAGAATAGTATTTCTGTAGCATCCAAATTCTTCATACCTAGACTGAAGAAAAGTAACATTAAGGTCAAACATGCCTAGGTCTGCATTGTCTCATCTGCAAATTGTCTCAGAGAACAAGATATTTTAAAATAATCCAATTGCAAATAGAGATCATTCGATAGTTTGGGTTGAAAGCGACCTTTAAAGGTTATCTAGAAAAAAACCCCACTGCAATGAGCATGGGCCTCTTCAAATAGATCAGATTGCTCAGAGCCCCATCCAGCCTGACTCTGAATATTTCCAGCGATGAGGCATCTACCACCTCCCTTGGCAACCTATTGCAGTGCTTCACCACCCTCATTGTAAAATATTTTTTGTTACTTGTAGTCTGAATCTCCCCTCCTTTCAGTTTAAAACCATTACATCTTGTTCTATCACAACAGACCCTGCTAAAAAGTTTGTATCTGTCTTTTGTATGAAACCCCTTTCAGTGCTGAAAAGCTGAAATAAGGTTTGCCTGGAAGTTTCTCTTCTCTCTCAGTTTTTCCTCATTGGAGAGGTGCACCATTCCTCTAATCATCTGGTTGGCCCTCCTCTGAACTCACTCCAACAGGTTCTTCTTGTGCTGCGGACCCCAGAGGTGGATGCAGTACTCCCAGTGGGGTCTCATGAGAGTAGAGTAGAGAGGCAGAATCACCTCCCTCGACCTGCTGGACACACTGCTTTAGATGCAGACCAGGGCATGGTTGGCTTTCTGGCTGCAAGATCCTTCTGGAACAGGAAGAGTGCATGCACATCATTTTTCAAGCATTTCAATCATTCATAAAATCTTCTGGTTTAGTCTGTGTAAAAAAAAAATAATGTTGAATCTCAAATTACTTTTGATTTCCTTGAAACCTTTTCTGATTTAATCAAATGTTTACAACAAGCAGCCCTTGCACTGAGAGGAAGTAGAAAAATCTCATTCTGGCACAAAATGATTCCTATGTCCTTATCTTCTTTGACATTACTGGGGTCTGTAGGTGAATCCAAGCTCATTTATTGCTACAAGAGTTTGTGACTGTCCCTAAAATCTGAACCTGTCCATCATAAGACTTTTTGCTATCTAAGAAGGAATGCCTCCAGGCTTTCAGAACAAATACAGCTGTTTCATTTTCTGGCCATCTGTCTAGACTGAAAAACAAAAGTAATAAACAATCCACAACATCTGTGTCATTCAGTACCAGAGCTGTTAATGACTGAGGGTCAAAGTCAAACCCAAAACTTAAAGTCTCTCTTTCTGGTTATAAATGACTGTTTAGTTGGAGCCAAACCATTTATTGTTGACACTTATGTCATAAAGTAATTTATTAATATTAAGGTCTTGGAAATGACTGGTGTCTTCACATTTGAAGTGTGAATATTCAGAAAATATATATGAAACTCTCAAGACTGACCCTGGAACTGTTTGAAAACAAAAAACCTAAGTTCATTTAATAATTAATACCCAACAAATAAAAAAATAAAAAGAAAGATAAATATGTGCATTATCTAGTGGCACAGTTATGTATTATCCAATGAACATATCTGATGCTTTATAATCTCTATTTGCATCTGACAGCTATTTTCAAACTCGTAATCTTTCTGAGTTTGCAGTTCAGATGTGTTGTTCCAGATGGAGTTCAGTTGGTTAAAAAAGTTGATTCATAGCTTCTCCTATGATGTCATCACCTCCAAGAGTTATCAGCATTTATGTTTGACAACCTAGGAGCCCACTCACTCACACTACTAATTTGCTTCTGTAAAGTTATCTGGGTTAGAAAACACCCCTACTATTATCTTACGCTAATATGGAGTGTTGACATCTAGGCTAAGCCAATAGACCTGAGGGCATGTTAATGGGAAGGAAAGATTGAGGAGTGGAGAACAGTATTGCCTTAATCCAGCTCAGATCCAGCCAAAAAAAGCACATCAAACCATTGTCTTATATGATCCCAAGGATATTGTTATACTCTGCTGTTCCCTTATTTAAGCACAGGAATGCCAGCTAATTAAAGACACTTTATAGATAATTTTAGACATGAACTGAAATTGAAATATGTTCTCTTGTGCCCCAGAAGTAATATAAATCTGTTAAAGCTCTGGTCGAGGAAATATTATTCTATAGATGATGTAGCAGAGGGTAGCGTTTTATGGGTTTTTAATAAATTTCCAAAGTTAGGAAATACTGGACCAAATTTATACTCATTCTTAAATATGAATGTGAGTTTTTTAGCTCATTTAACCCTATTAATGTAACTGATGTTGCATTGGTATTCCTCAGATTCCAGTGATATAAACACACTCAGGGTGTAAATCAGAGAAGATTTAAACCTATTACCCTTTTGAGCTATCAACTTTTGGCTTAAAAGAATTTTACTCACTTTGGAAAGATTTAATTCTATATTTCCAAACAGTTAAAATGCTTTCCAGTCTAACACAGTTTTATTGGAATTATCACAGAAATTAATTCTGTTTTTTTTTTTTTTTTTTTTTTTTTAAATTCCATTACCTGTGGCAATTTAATTGTAACAGATTTTAAGCAGTACCTTAAGGTGAAAATTCTTGTGATTAATTGTTCCTAGAACAACCCTTGGCATAATAAATATGTAAACAGTGAATATTTCTTTAGTATGACTGCTTTTATTAACATTACAAAAATAATAGGATAAACTAAAGATCAGTTTAAACATACATTAATTGAAAACAAGCAAGTTGTAATGCTTTAATTTGGAAAAGGCAGTGCAATTAAAACCAGGCAGCTGTTGTGGAAACGTTAAGGTTTAATAGGAAAAGCTATAAATCATGATTTATAGTGAGAGAATGCAGTTACTTGAAATGGATAAAACCTGAATTAAATCTCTTCCAAAAGTGCACTTTATAAGTTCTTTATCTAGCTTTATATGATCTGCAAGAGGACATTTAAATGGTAGCCAAGGATACAATTTGTACTTCCCATGAGAAAACAGAAACAAAGTTAAAGCTCAAGAGAGTGTAAAGTACATTATATGTTCTAGTCATCCATTCCTCCTCACAATATCTCTATAAAGTCCTTTTCACTGCAGTTATTTTTTTTTTTTACACTAGCATTGGACATTTCACTATTTCTGTGGTCTTTGAACTTCATGGGATCATATATCCAGGAGCAACTTTGTAGCGCAGACTAATATGAAAGGGAACAGTATTATTTCAGAGTTCATCTTCAGAGTGAGAAGGTATGTGAAGGTATAAAGAAATGTTTGTGTGGGAGAAATATATCAATACAGATTTACATTGTCAGCCACTCCTCTAGATGAGAGGGCTGAATAGCAAATAGCTCTTAGGTAACATGACTGCAATTATGAATATGTTAATGATCCACATGAACAAATTATATATAGGGACAAATCATAGGGACAGATCATCCATATCTGACCTTGCCCCACAGCAAATGAATATTAAATTTTCAGTGGATGGGACAAACTTGGGCAATAACCTCTTAGCCTTGTCATGGAACTGTAGAAGCAGAACTTCTAACAGATTTTTTACCTCCTGATGCTTTCAATGTCCTGTTGGATGGTAGTGTATCTTCATTTCTAGAAGGCCCAAGGTATGAACTCTTCAACTCCTCCTTTTTCTTCAACTTTGCTGGAGTAGAAAAGATATTCCACAGTGTCACAGAGATTGTTTTCTTTTTTGTATGCCAGAAACAGTGACAACCAGCAAAGTAGACTGAGATCAGCACCTGTATCTTCTTCAGCTGCTGATGGCTTCACAAAAGGTAAGCTGTTATTCAAAAAGTGAACTTACACAAGTAGGAAAATATCCATTATAGTAGAAATTATTGTTTAAGTCAAAACCAGACTGCATTTGTTTTCAGTGTCAGCTGTCTGTGTCAAAATCTGACTGAACAAGACTATTGTGGGATTTATTTTGATGCTGACAGGCATGCAGTATTACCATTGGTGCTACAGACAGGAACACAAGGCAGATGGGTGCTGTCATTTTCAGAGCCATTAGCATTCCAGGAACTGAGAAAGCACAGAAAATAACCCAAAATATGTAAACACATAAAAATGATTAAAATTCAGGAAATTATTTAAACAAACAAGCAAACAAGCAACAGAAATAAACACAGAGCTCAAATATTGAGCAGCATGCTCAATTTCCTAATCTGTTTTCATAGCCTATTAGGTCTGTAAATCCACAGTAGGCGACACACAGACACACATTTTAAAATTTAGTTACACTTGGTTAGAACTGTAGTGTTCTAGAAAATGGATAAACCTACTGCACAAAGAAATGTTTCAGTTTTTATCCTCATTATTTGACCTGTAAAATGATAGGCATGGAAAGATGTTGTTTAACTTCTAAAACATTTTAGGAAATTGAAACATTCTGATTATGGTTAGGAAGAGGAGATTGTTGGTTGCTCAGATGAAGATTTGAGTCTTCATTGAGAAATGATTATCAGATCCATGGATGTGAGTGAAAGTCTGTGTTTAGCCAAGACAAATGGCTCATTTTATTTCACTTTTTTATAAAACCAACATTCAAATCATGGCTTGTGTGAGTCTGGGCTATGCATTCTGAGTTTCTTGCAGCATGCTGTGGTGGCTAACAGTCAAACACCTACTACCAACTGGCTGCTTGCTCACTTCCCCACCTCAGCAGGAGAGGGGAGAAAAGAGGAAGAATGGAAGAGAGAAAGCTCATGGATCAGGATAAAGGGAGATTTCTTACCGTTACTGTCACAAGCAAAACAGACTCAACTTGGAAAAATCAGTATAATCTATTGCTAATTAAAATATGTATTTATTGATTTAGGTAGTGGGAAACAAAAAGATAAATGTCAAAGCAATAACCTCCCCCTCAAGCCCACCCTGTCCCTCCCATCCTATGCTCAACATCATTCTTTCATTTCTAACTCTTCTAACCCTGCTCCAAGTGGTGCAGGAATTTACAATCGGTACATGGCAGTTTCTTTGCTCCTCTTTATTGCTCATTCCTCCTCACACTCCTCTGCTCCAGCATGGACCCTCCACATGCTGCAGGGGATATCTGTTCTTCCATGAAACTTGTTCTCCTCTGACTTTTTCCCACCCTCTCTGTCTGGCATTTTATGAATTTTTTAAAATGTGTTTTCATGGAGATGTCATCAGCTTGGCTGATGTGCTCACTTGTGTGCTGTTGTGGGCTCATTGGAGCTGATTGCGTCTGGCACTGGGCAGCCCCTGACCTCCTCCCACAGAGGTCCCCCTACGGCTTCCCCAGCTACCACCTTGTCAAGAGCTGGAAAATTTTGTAAAATTTTAATCACATGGGAAATCCACTTCCTTTCCAAATTTTTTTGTTTCTTTCTCTCTTATATATCACAAGAGACCAATTGCTCTGAATTGAGTGAAAGTTGAAAGTGCAAAACCATGATGTCATAGGTTAAAAATTAAATTACATGGTCCAGAATACAGCTGTGCACCTAAGTCTTTGCTTTCAGAAAACATAGTTTCTTTTATTCTTTAGCACTGCTAATTGAAATTACCATCTTCCCTCTCACCACCAAAGTTATTCTGAAATCGAGCACTGATTAAGAAGAAAGAGTCTATCACCTCTGGAAAACTTAACCTTAAAGCTTCTAATTTTCAATAACTGAGCTGCAATTAACCAATTACTTTTATTGTTTAGTGCTCAGACTTTAACAGCTTCTAAAAGCGCTGTTATAAACATTAGTTGTTTATGATCCCACAGTTGTAAAACAATGCTATTTGCAGATTGGCAGGTATTTAATCTCTGGTGACTGAGGGATAGATCATTCTTGAAAGCTCTCTCATAGTATTTTGTATTTCCTGCCATTAGCAGTGAAGCTGTAGTTCTAGTCGCATTCATTTTGGTATTTTCTTCTGGTTCACCTGTGTAGCAGCTATTAGAAAAAGAAAATCTTGGATTTTAGTCAGTGCACTAAGTATTTTGTCTAATGATTAGTAATCACTCAGCTCTGGCATGTTGCAGGAGCAACAAAAAGAGTAAAAGACTTGGTGTTTGACCTTTTGCAACAGGAACTTCCAAATCTTAATGTTGCAAGATTCGCTTACCTACAGTTTCAAAGTAAATAGCTCCAAAATGTTCTGCTATAATGCTGAACTATTTAAAAAAAAAAAAAAATCAGCAAAGACATATTCAACTGCTGACAAATGAAAAAATACTTCAAACAGGAGGCACAAAGGAAAGCAAAGTGCAGAAAAGAAGCAATCAGAGGGGAAAGCTAATGAAGGAATGAAAGAAGAAGAGTACTTTATATGCTGGATATGATAAAGGCTGGACAAAGCAAATTAAACACCTTCACTCGAGCAGCCTACTCTCTAATGGCATACAAAGCTGTCAACAAAAGAGAAAATGTCACCAAATGTCAGCAGCAGAATAACCACAAAATAAATCAGAACACTTTCCTTGAGATAAAAGCTGCATAAACTCCATGAAACTTTCCCAATCAAGCTCTAATAGAAGGAGAAAAAACCCTTAGGGAAGAAATGTCAATGCTAATAGACAGTCAAACAGAAAACAACCCCATTGGGACAGAATGAAAAATAAATTCCTAATAAGTAACATCCAGCTACAGACTGACCTGAATGAATGACCTTGTACCTGAACCTCCAAATTTAGAGGAAAAAAATTTCTGAATTAGAATATAAGGCAGTAAATTGTGATATGAAAAAAATTAGATGTTCTGTGGTAGTGTGTCAGTGGAAGTTATGTGCTTAGTGCTTTTCTAAGTCTTTTTCTACTGTAAAGATGCACTTTGCATCTTTCCTGCAGTTTGATGATTTAGTTCTTTGGCAATGAAGAATAAGTTCAATTCCTTAATACAGCAAACATCTTGGGCTCAGGTACCTGGAAAGCATGAAATCTGTTTTGTTTTTCTCCTGCCTAATGAACATTTTCACCCTCATATGTTTCCAGACACCCCTCTTGTGTGTTCAGGGATAAAGCGTCCTCGTTACCATCTCCTGACATTTTTGTCACTTGTATGAAATCATGACCTTTTTAGTACAAACTATGAAGCATCCATAATGTATCAGCTAATGGATAGTTTTGCATTTTATATATATTTTATATATATATATATATATATACTGTATACAACAGAGGGAAGGAAAAAGATGTAGGTAAAGGGGAATTTTGGTAGAAGAGATGTACTACCTTGAAACAAATGCAAGATTTTGCTTCTATGAAAAAGGAAAGAAACCAGCTCAAATAGATGATATTAGGTCTGATACTACTGCCACAGAAACAATGGCAAGATCACAACCCTCTAGGATTTGTGTCTACTATGAGTTTAGTAGCCTGTTTGCAGAAGCATCATCAACGTCTAAACAATATATTATATGCCTCTACTGGCTCTATAGATGCCAAGGTAGGTTCTAGAGGATTTAAGAAAGAACAAATAGAGGAGAAGGGGTAAGAAAAAGTAAGAATCAAGACCCTTGCATCAGTATAATGCTTGAAGTAGGAAATATCTGTGTTGTCCTGCCAGTCATTACAGCAGGAGTAGTAAACCTGACCTTTCATGACTGGTTGTAGTGGATTTGGCTGAAATGGAGTTAATTTTCTTCACAGCAGCCCATATGGAGCTGAGTTTTAAATTTGTGACTAAAATAGATACCAATGTTTCAGTTATGATTAAACAGTGCCTACTGTGATATTCCATGCACTTGAAAGAGTGCATGTCTCCTCCTCTTTTCCTTCCTGAACTACTGTATGCTGCAAAAGAAGGGCTCCACTAGGCCCTCTGATGCCCAGTGCGGTAGTGCAAAAAGGCACTAATGGAATGGCAGATATTTAAACAAAACAACTGACAAAATTTCATATATATCTATATCTAGAGGAAATCCTTTACAAGAAAAGACATTTCAGGAAATAATATCTGAGAAGGAAAGAAGCCTAAGCATTAAGTGAGGTTCTTTGTTTAAAGAGTACTTTAGTGCCTGGTAAAAAGCCTGCCTTTCTTTATGGATGCTGAGATGACTAAATCCAGGATTTAGTCATCAAGGTTTACACTTGCATAGAAAGTACTTGCTACTGATTACTGTCCTGATTTAGATACCTCACTTAAGAGACCCTTTCTCCCTCATCACTTCCTCCTTATCATCCTGACACTGGGTTTTCTGATTCTTGTTCCTGGGGTTGAGACAGATTGGGTGAGACTGTGAACCCCACAAGATGACAAACTACTTAAACCCATGTTACTACCACCTCTCAACCTTCCTCTCCCGAAGCTTTATGTATGATCATTTTGGTGATCAACAGTGACATCAGAACAGAGTTAACATGGCCTTCCCATTATTTCCCCTACCTCTGACTGCTGAAGGATCCAATTCTCAAAGATTTATGTTCCATGAGTATAATCCCACTGAACTCAAGAGCAGAATTTATGTTTGTGTTTATTCAGTATATGGCCCCTTCTGGCTTTTCATCCATGGGCAAATGCAGCCAAATAAAAGCATCCAAAATCAAAGAGGTCCTGCTCTCTGTGTCAGTTTTCCATGGTGTCTTTCTAATCCAGCTCTCCCGTTTTTGTTTTACGTTTGTTGAAATTACTGGGCAATTTAAGGGGTACTTTTAAGTCCTGTTACTTGTTGTGATATTAGTGTGGACGTTAGGAGTCAGATCAACAAAGTACACACCTAGGGATATAGAAAGTTTATGAGCACTGAGGATCTTGTTCACTAGAAGGGAGGAATGTTAGCTGGTGCTACGGTAATTAATGGTTAAATTACCCTTGGGTAGTAGGTAGTAGGTAGCATAACTTTACAATCTGGTAGCTTTAAATTTCATGACTAATTGTAGCAGTGGGAGTTAGAATGCAGGTTGAAGACATAATGAAATTACCACAGGGAGGAACAGACTAATGAAGTGAAGTCCAGCAAAAGTTATGGCTACATTACTGTCAACCTGAAAATCTGTAAATAACAACTTTGAAAACTGCTGAGGGCACTAGACAATGGATTTTATGTGTATATAAGTATGAAATGTGGATTGGGAGGAATAATTGAGTTTGTTATATTGTCAAGTATGTACTTGGAAAAAAAATCACTTGGTCATCATTTAATCTCCTTTGCACACCTTTTTCATCTTATTTGCATTTTTAATGCAAAACCTGACAGAATATCTCTTCAATCATACTGAATTGGTTTGTGTCAAGTATTTGGTGCATATACAACTTCCTAAGTCTTTTAATTCTTCAGCAAAAAACTTAGAGAAATGCATAATAATCTCTTTATGATTTTGGTACTTGGAATGTCAAAGTCAAACTAACTTTCACAGTTTTATTAAGAATTTGGAAATCTTGATTTATTGAATACTAATTTTCAAACATCTTTTTAATGAAGTGGACTGTTTTAAATCAAATTATCTTCAGTTAATAAAATACAGTAGAGTGGATACAGTGCTTTAGAAAATGTGGCTGAAAACTGGTCTCTATAGGGGTCTTTTCTTCAAGACGTTTTAATGCGAATTTATAGATTTATTTTTTTATTTTTCCAAGTTCCTTTTCTGAGAAAACATCATATGAAGATCAGGTATGATGTTTTACATACTGTATAAGTTTGAAAGAATGACATTTTCCCTTTCAAAGAAGGCCTCCGTCTCAACTTGTTATGAAAGCTTAAATGCATTCGATGGGACTCTATAACATCATCTTCCTAGGTACTGTAGGTTGTTTATGGATTATCACTTGTAACAGCTACATCAGCTATATCAGTTTCACATATCAACAATATTAGTTTCTGCTTTACCCAAACCTTTGTATTGCTTAGCCCGTGAATTGTTCCAATAGTGGAAATTCCATTAGCTCACTGCTCAACCTATGCCATCAGATCAGTCCTTCTAATCCCAATTCTTTCCTAATATCCTGTTCTTTTTGCTGTTAGTGAAGCCTGTTAATTCTTGTTCAGTATGTCACTCTAATGCAGGAATAAATTATTTTTCCTTTATTTCACAGCATTTATCATACTTAAAACCTATCCCATGCCCCCATTCAATAATGTAAGAAAAAATTATTTTCTCATTTTTCACAGCCTTTAACATAATTAAAACCTATCCTACTGTGAGAGATTGAAAGGGTTAATGACTTAAACCTTGTTAAAATCACTGAAAGACTTTTGTCCAATGTAGCAAACTATGCAGAGAAGCAACTGCTCACCAAAGCCCACCCCTCCCTGAATACACTGTAGGGATAAATACAATTTTGGAAGAATTTGTAAGGAAAAGTTAGGAACTCAGTGTTCTTTAGGAGGGCTTTCTGCCTAAATGGTAACTCTTTCTCAAAGGCAGTTTCAGTGCTTTCCCCCCTGCCCTGAACAGGAAGAGAAGTTCTCAGCCTCTGTCTGATATGTGAGAGAGAGAGAGTCCTAATAGACACGCATAGAGGCCTTGGGAAGGTGGGGGAGAGACAGAGAGGATAAAAGGGGCCCTGAGGAGGCAGGAACTCACCTTCATTTCAGCCATCACCTCAGGCTACAAGCTGGATGTTGAACAAGGTAAAGAGAGATGCAAATTCTTTCAGATGAAGTAATGTTTCTTTCTCCTTACACTAACGGACTCAGCTGTGATAACTCGCTTCTGGGGAAGTACTGAAAGATTCGTGGATGGCCTGGAGATATCTTTGCTGTTGGGCCACAATTTGTCATAATGGACTCAATTGTGCTGATGGTAACAGGCAGCTGTAATGTCTTAGAAGGTGTCAAAGGCTCAAGAAATTTCCTGTGATCCAGTATTACATCATCCAATGTAAAAGTCCTTGCCCCAGGGGAGGCACTGGGGCATTTCTACCTAGCCTAAGCATAATAAAACCCCTATGGGCTCTGTGTTTCATCCGGGCCTTTCATCAGCTATGGGCTTCCCTTGAAGGATCTAGAAAGCAAGCATCACTTTGACAAGACTGGAACCCTCACTACCCAGAAGACTGGGAGAAGAGGATCAATGGGACACCACTGGAATCCACAAACTGGTGATATTTCTCTACTTAATCGTTCCCTCTGTCACATTCTTTCTCTCTCCACTCCTCTCTCTTTTTCCTGTTTCTTTGTATCTGTACCTCACATTTACTGATAAATATAAATCTGTAGTATTTGTTTTGGCATATGGTCTCTTTTGCAACTTAATTCAAGCAGAGGCATCTCTCTAATAATTTTAATAACCATGTATTAACACCTACATCCCTATTCAGTTTTGTCTTTAGGTTGAAAAGCTGTCCAGTCTTGTCTCCCTGTCTTTTCTGGTCCTCTGACCACCTGTTGATAATCTCAAAACTGTATTGAGCTAATTGCCATCTTTCTAGGACTGCAGTAACTAAGTCTGCTCAGTTCATATATCTGTATTTCACGTATTTCAACCAATCATCTCTGGATTTCACCAACAATAAGTAGTTACTGGGTATAATGGGAAGATATTCAGAATTATCCAGAATTAAATTTCCCTGATAATACATTACAGTGGTGAATTTGAATCATGAAACTTGGTTAATAATTTGTGCTTCATTTCCAGTTTGAGTTTTTCTGATTTGAGCCTCTAGTAATTAATCCTCTCTTTGGTACACCTCCTTTCTGGATTAATTGGCAGTCTTTTCTTTCTGTAAATGCACTTATAAGCTGTGATCGATTCAATTTTCATTTCACCTCTGAGAAAACAGTCTGAATTCTCCTTGCAAATATCTATCTCCAACAGGATACCTATCTGTTTTTATTCACTGTTTCCTAGGATATGGTTATGCCCTAGGATAAGGTAAATCAGTTCTATGATGGATGTTGAAGGGGTGGTCAAGGTGCTAAACTGTGAGTGTATGGGGTTAAAAAGAACTGATTGGATAAGGTATGAAGTTTGGAGATAAGTAGTGCTAAAAATATGAGGAAAAGCTAGGAGAGGAATAAGGCAATTGGAATTCCTATGCTGAGTGTAAATAAAGTGTGAGGATAACGTGGTTTTGTTGTTGTTGTTGTTGTTGTTGTTGTTGTTTTAATATCTGGCTTAGCTGAATTTATGATTACGTAGGTAATACCTGTTAATAAAAATTAGATTTCTTTAACATTTCAAAGATTTTAAAATTGTTTTCTTATTTTCATTTTATTTTCAGAAAGTGAATGAGCCTGTCTGAAGACTTCATTTTGACACATTTACCTGAAATATAATAATTCTCCATTTCCTTGTTTGTGGTTTAATTAATAAAACATACAGTAAGAAAGCATACAGATATAGATGGCAAGCATATAAAAGCATAAACTAAGCCTGAAAGTTAAATTCCTGCACTCAAAATATATGATAATATTATGATTTTAAAGCAATTCTTTTAATCCCCTCTGAAAACCTTCCTTGTAGAGTATACATTTAGGCATTGTGTACAGTCCATATGATGACAACTTTGATGTCATGTAAATTTAGCAAAAATATAGGGCCCTAATTTTAGGATTCAGTACGTATTGAGAAATGAAAGAAAATAATCCCTCCTTCCCCAACTGCTTAGTCATTGTCAGTGTCGTAGTTATCTCCAGTAATAACTCAAACTGTTTATATTTGAATTAGCATCTTAAGTCCCCTTAGTTGTAGCGTAAGTGGTTGCAGTGCAAAAAGACATGTAAAACCACATATGAGGGCTCAATTAATAACAGAAAACAGTTGCATCAGCCTCTTGGAGTACTTGGGGCTCCAAAGCAGTACCAGACTAATCAGGAACATGCAGCTGCCATTATTTTCCTACTGGCAGATCCTTTTTGAATTTCAAGTCCTATTTAACCTGAGGTGGACACTTATGTGTGTACATGAGAGTGGAGTTCTCAATGAGGTATAACTTTTCTTGTTTCAGAAGCTACCATTGCACTGAAAACAAGAGCATGAACAGTCAAGCACTTCGCTAATACTTACACCTTCATTGGCCCTCAATTTCTGTTTTACTTTATTCTACCATCAACATTCTTCATACAATAAAACACATAATCAAAGCAGGGAGCTCAGATAAAAGTGAAAAAGGCACTAGAATCTCCACTTTATGTGCACTTTTTTCTCCTAACAAGCTTAGTCTTTGATCATTTCCCATTTGATCAAAGAGAGCTTTGATGTTCTTTGAAGAAGTACTGAATTATTGGAATAAAGATAGAGAATTTGATTCCCATTTTCATCCGAAGAAAATAAATGAAAGAGCTGGACTAGTAGTTTGCAATAGATCTCCAAATAATTGGAATCCCCCCCCCCCAAACATAAGGAAAAAAGGAGCATAATCTAGTTACAAGCAAACGTTAAAAGTGGGAAAGAAAGCCAAATGTATGGCATATTTGTTCTAGAAAATATGTCTCTAACTGCTAGTCAAACTGTGATAAATGTCTTCAGCTCAGAACAAAATGTATGCTTATGAATATCAAAGTGCAAAATGTATTGCAGATCCATGCTTGAACAACATTTGCCACAGCTGGAAAGATTTACTGTAAAGAATGCTAGAAAGAAAGGAATAAAAGGAAAAAAAAAAGGTATAGTTTTAGCCCTCTATGTTGTACGTAGTGTTGCATAGTAAGTGAGGTGGGTTTTTTGGATTTTTCTTGTTGTTTGATGATAAAATTCGTGGTTTTAGGCCTTTAATGAAATACTTTAGTTTCAGTTTGGAGTATGGATGGTTAAGGATAGTCAAGAAATCAAGCCAAATTTGAAATTACAAAGTTTCCTTTTCTTTTTTTTTTTTTTTGTTTGTTTGTTTGTTTTGTAGTGGGTTTTTTGTTTATGTTTTTCCTTCAGTTTGTTTTGACCTCATAAATAGCCCAGTGTTAGAAAGTGCCAGAAAGTTCAAATCCAATGACTAAATAGACTGAAAGTTGCATTCAGTCTAGAAAGAAAAAGACTGCTATTCATTCCAATTATAACATATATATTTTGATCAACTCACCTTTGTTGTAGAGCAGTTATTTAATGAATACTTTGTCTAGCTTGTAAATATTGATTTAAAGATGCAATAACTTTATAAG
The DNA here is from genome assembly GCF_022539395.1 of Myiozetetes cayanensis. NCBI lineage: Eukaryota > Metazoa > Chordata > Aves > Passeriformes > Tyrannidae > Myiozetetes > Myiozetetes cayanensis. The sequence continues at coordinate 38,221,127 of NW_026087964.1, read as the reverse complement.
GTAATAACTGATTATTCCTATTTTCAGGAGAACATCTACACTGTTGAAGATGTGTTTACCCTAAAGAAGCTTTCATGGTAATCACGTTTTAGGTCTCTATGATCTGATTGAAGTAATGTTAGTAGAAGTTCTGGTACTTAATCTTTTCAGCAAAATCCCTTCCTTCAATAGAGATTTCAATGACAATTTATTTTTTTTTAAGTAGTATGAAAAGATGAGAAGTCTTCATAAACTCCAACTGATGTTTGTTGTAGTGAGGTAGAATCAGATTTGTTTTAGAGGGTTTGTGAGGTTAATTTGGCTCTGATAGTAAATATACTTAACCAGGCACGAAGAGAGGCAAATGACATCCATATTACACAAACAAAAGCAAATTTAGGCAAGAAACTCCAAACAAACAAAACCCAGACAACCAGTTCTTGAACATGGAGAAGACAGCAGAAAAGATACGCTCTGAGAAATGAACAGAAAGATGCTTCAGATTTGGGGAAGAGGGCATTTGAAAACTTATTTTCTTGGTCCTAACAATTCAGGGAACAGAAGGGCTCAAAATAGAAAGAATACAGCTGACTCCTACACCATCTGTTTAGCAGAAAACAAATTATTAAAAGTAGTCTGAGATAAAGACTTTGAGTATTTTTCAGGCTTTATAGGCCTTCTCAGAAAATTACTTGACTTCCTAACTCATTGAAGTCATCTTTGCTATCCTAACATTCTTTTTAAAGAACTATTGGAATACCTGGAACATTCCAGAAAGTTGGAAAATTGCTAAATTTTAAATTAGCTGGACCATGTGCAGTTGCATCATTCTAGATCCACACGGACACATTAAAAAAAAAGTAGAAACATTGTAATATGCACAAATGCAAAGTGAAACATTTAAGAATAAGGACCACAGAAGATTTTAGACTGAGGAAAGATGCAACTCTGAGAAAATTAGGAATTATTATAAGTGAATGAAAGAATCCTTTGTTCTGTTCCCGACACTTCTCTTGTAGTTGTCTGAGAACAAATACCATGTCTGTGGTACCTCTGTTGGCTCTATGTTACCTCTGTTGATCTCACCAAGGCTTTTGATACTGTGAGCAGAAAAGGTCTGTGGCAGATTTTGGAACTGATTAGGATGTCCTCCCAAGTTCCTCAAAATGATCATCTCTCTTCATGAGGACCAGCGCGGTCAAGTCAGATATGGCGATGCACTTTCTGAGCCATTTCCAATAGCCAATGGTGTGAAGCAAAGCTGCATTCTCGCACCAACTTTATTCACAATCTTCTTCAGCGTGATGCTTCAAAGGGCCACAGCAGAACTTGATGATTTCCTAGATTGCTGGAAATGTGAGAGCATTAATTTCTTTGTGTGTTGATCAGTGTTGTAGCTTTGGCCATTAGGGGTGAGATAGAGTACACACACATAGATCCAAGATGCACAATTTTATCCAACTTATGAGTGCTCATATATACCCTCTAAGAACAATTAGCAAACATTTCCCTGTTCAAGCAGAGCACTTCTAGGATGTGCAAGCAACAAAAAGGAGGCCTGGGAACTTGAGGGAAAGCCGTGGACAGGCATCAAGTGGCTTTAGGAGAGTTCCTCCAGCTCTGAACTGGGTAGAGAGTTTAAGGGGACATCAACTGCACACTCACAGATGGGAGACACAAAAAACAAAGGGAGTGCAGGTGTCACTCTATCAAGATTTTCAGTTTTCAAGGCTAATTAGCAGTGCTTGTACACTGCAAGATGAATGCATGTGATGCAACTCTAAGGCCAGTAACAGGTTTGCAGTTGCAGATTCCAGATCATAGGAATAGCTTTAACACTCACTAGATCTAAAAAATACCTGAACAGCTCATTAAGTATCGATACAATTTATAGCAGTTGATCTCAAAATCACATCCTGCTAGTGTTCCTAAGAAAATGGATGCAACTCTATGATGTTATCAAGTTGTTTTGAATGTTATATTCAGTTCTGATTATCCTGTCTCTAAAGAGATTAGGCAAGAGGATACAATGATGAAAGACCTTAAGAATATGACAGATTAAAAAGAAAAAATGTGATAAAAGAAATAGGGAGAAGTTTCAGTAATGACTGTATGGTAAAGATGCAAAAGGATAAAGAAAAGGAAAAGGCCTTTTGATGTACCTTTTGTTATAGTGTACAAGGCTGTAAGACAGAAGTGAAAACAAGGGAAAACACTCTATTTTGTACACATTGCAATTATCCTGTGAAAGTCTATCACTAATTATTTCTAGAACAAAGAGTGTTGTGGTATTCAGAGAACAATCAGATACTTATACTGATGGTGAAAACATTCAGAAATTTGTTACATTATATAAATGATCTATAACTATAGATTTTTAGAAGTTTTGTATGTGAAAATATATGGCTAGTAGAAATTTAGCTAGCTGGTGGTAAATAAGATTTAGGATTATACTTGTCACATATATATATACACTTACACACACACATACACATATCTATATATAAATAGAAGTATTTATTGCCTTATAAAAACCCCTAGGAGTTTTCTGACATCTTCCTTGAACTGTGCATAGTAATAAGGAGCATAAGGGAAGCCTTGGGACTGGTGACACAAGAACTGAAAATTCATAAAATAGAGGCATGCTTATGGACAAAGGGAGAAATCAGCATCTTTTTTTGGCAGTCAGCATCTCTTCTACATAGTAAAGCTTATACAAGCTAAAATGCCTGTGATAAGATATACTCTATTATATCCTTTATTTTTATTGCTGTCCTGACACCTGACAAACTCAAACTGCTGATTGTGTCTGGTTTAGTGACAACTTGTAACACTTTCTTTCCCTTGCACTTTCCCTTTACCCTTTCCCCTGCCTCTAAGAATAATTTAAACAAATTATCACTATAATCTACATCAGTTTCTCACCATATTAATTTTCAGATATATTATATTCAAATCTATAGATTTACAGATATAGATATGTTTGCTTTTTCAGGCACCAAATTTGCTTGTACTGTGCACACAGCTCCAGGTGTACCTTGGCAAACAACGTATATCACCATTGCTACTACATCACAGAATCACAGAACAGTTAAAGTTGTCAAGCACCTCTGGAGATCATCTAGTCCAAACTCCTTCTCAAGGTAGGGACACCTAGAGCAGTATGCTCAGGGTTGTGTCTGATCAGGTTTTGAATATTGTCAAGAAGGAAGACTCCACACCTTCTCTGGGCAATCTGTGAAAAACAAAAATAACCCCAAGCATCTTTTTCTTGTGCCCTCTTGCCTAGTCACTGCATCCTCTGAAGAAAAGTCTGGCTCCATTTTCTTTACTTCTGCCATTTATAAACATTGAAAAGATCTCCTCTGTGCCATTTCTTCTTCAGGTTAAGTAGTTCCAGCACTTTCAACCTCTCTTTGTGTGACAGATGCTCCAGTCTCTTACTCATCTTTGTTGCCTTTTGCTATACCCACTCCAGTAAGTCACCGTCTTGTACTGGAGAGACCAGGCCTAGGCACAGTACTCCAGATCCATCTCACTAGGGCTGAGCAGCCCTCCACCATCTGGCAATGTTCTTCTTAATACAATCAAGGAGGTTCTTGGCCTTCTCTGCAATAAGGGCACATGGGCCTCAGTTGATGTTCAACATTTCCAACCAGTCTGCAGCCTGTACTGGTGCGTCTTGGACTGTTGCTGCCCTCCTGTGTTGTTTCTCCAGGAAATACTGAGGTTATTCAGGTTTCTCATGAGTATCATGGCGAAAAAATTTGAAATTATCTGAAGGCTTCATCTACTTTTTCGTGATCAGGTGTTCTGCAGCAGACACACACAGCTATACCACCTGCTTTGGTCTGACATCTAATCCTGTCAGAGACACCCATGAGGTCTCAGCTAGCTCATCATTCATCTGAAGGCAGATTTTCATGTATTCCTGCTTCACTCCCATAAAGAGTGACTGCTCCTTCATGCCATCCTGACCTGTCCTTAAATGTCCCTAAAGTGGGACATGTCTCCATCCATTGCAGCACTTCAGTTGTGTGATTTCTCACCACACCTGATATCTCATCACTTGATAGCCCTGCAACTACACCCTGGTCTCATCCTCATTTGTTCCCCATGCTGCATGTGTTAGTGTGCAGGAACTTCAGAGAGGCACCAAGGTGCGCTCTTTTTCCCAGAAAAGGTAGAAGTGTTTTCCCCATGATACTGTCTTCTCTTGCAGGTAACTCCTTTATTTCTGTGCATATGCCTGAAATGAGCCCCTTTCAACATTTTCTTGATAATGAGGATGCTACAGTCCACATCATCATGAACCCTTTGCTTGCCAACCTAGTCTGCCGTTTCCTCACTTAATTGCTGGTTGTTGACTCCATGCCCTGTTTCTACCTTAAAGTTCTTCTTGCTTGCACAACCTATTGATAAAGATCCTTTTGTCCCACTTTGAAAGGTGGGTCCTGTCTCTTCCCAACAGTTCTTAATCCTTGGATAGTCTCATGGTCACAAAAAACATGTGAATATTTCCAATATTACCCTTGCAGAAAAACTGATGCGGCACACCATGCTGATCCCTTGTCACAATTCGTTTGTGCAAGACAGACCCTCTGTCAGTGCACTCCTCCTGCAAGCACAGAACCCACCTACTGCTACCCCAGCCTCAGCAAGAGAGCCCAGGCATCCCTGCAGCCCCAGACCTGAAGAGATGTATCTGCACTGGAGTCAAGACCTCAGATGTGCTGGGGAAAATGCTCCAGTGGCTGATGGGGACTGAGCCCCACACTGTGTCTCCACCGCTGCTAAACAGCACATGTGCTGTCCCTCCCCAGAGGGTCTGCCCCACTGTGTGCCCTTCTGCATGTACAGCTGCCTCTGTTATATGCAATAACCCATCACCAGAGCCAGTGACTTGCTAGTCTGAACTGGCAGGTTCCTCGATGTTCTTTGAAACTCTGCAGTGGTTTTCTTCTCCCTGCTTTATTACAGTGTCAGAATAATTCTTTGTGGTTTGACAGCAGGGAACTGTACTGTTTATTCAACAATAGATTAGGTCTGGAGAAGGAAAGGTGTGAGGGCAGGAATGGGTACACATAATCTCAGATAGGAGGAGAATGTCAGAATTAATAACTTGATCAAAACCGAGGATGTCTATTAACCTGTTCCATACCAAGGAAGAAGAGACCTGGGCAGAGAATAATTGAAAAGGGGATAGTAAAGACAAATAATATATTTGGGGGTTATGTATTTGTTTATTTTTTTTAACTTTGTATTTTCTTAGTCCATACAGGCTCACATTTTAGTGTCTAGGGTGTTTTCCTTGCTGTATTTTGAGATGGAGTGACAAAGGATTCATTTACAAGTGGAGAAAGGGCCCTTAAAATGTCATTTTGCCATAGGCACCAAGAAGTATTTATACACACTGATTAGCAGCCACTGTCTTTTTAATGAGAAAGTGGGATGTCATTTGTCATTGTAGCAGATCCTGCTGTCATTGTTCTCTGCCGTGTTTTTAGCAACTCCATAATAAATATCTGCATACAACAAAATCAATAGCTGGATTGCTCCCAAATGAGGAAATGCTCAAAAAATCTCTGCCAAACCCCTAAAATGCTTATCTCTTAGAAACAGAGAATTATTCTAAGTTTTTTTGTAAGACTACATTCTCTTTCAGTAACATATAGTAACAGTATATTAAAAAACTTTATTTGATTCTAATTAATGATTTTAAATGTTAAAATTGCATTAAAAATAAAAAAAATACAATATCTGTAGATCTACTCATGCCATGCAGGTGGTGGGGAGACAAAGTTCCATGAATGTGGAATCATTTTACATGTTATGTAGTCCTGACTGCTGCCAGAAACAATGAATGAAGCCCAAATTCCCAGAGTTTTCTCCCCAGATACATTTAGGTTCCTTTGTTCTAGTAAATGCGTCATGGCTCCAGCTGTTTTGAAGTAGATGAGAATTTAGACATTGATGCTAATAGAAGCACTGTTGGACACTGAATGGTAGAAATATTCTGGAATATTTCCTCACTGTGCATGTTGCCCAAAAGTAGATGACTTGGACAGCATTTCTATACAATGGACACTGTGTTGATTTTGCAGTAAGATGAGATGATGGTAACAAGTCTAATCATTATCTATTGCAACAGAGCTCTTAGCATTAGAGTTTCTGACAGGTCCAATATTTGTGCCCCTGACAAAGGAATGAAAAGTTCAGTTGTTTACCTGAGCACCGGGTAGAACTGTGACTTCATGGTAACCCTTATAATGTAAGAAAGCACTGATTTTATAGATTTAATGACCTTTTAGTTTGTTTGTGACTTCTTTTTTACCCCCCCTCCAGATTTCCATAGCAACAAGATTTTGAACCAATTACTTCATCATAAACAAAGACTTTAGAGAACAAGAAACATAAGTAATACTGAAGTCCATAAGTCTGGTGTTCATGACAAATGTTGAAAATTTATGAGGAATTACCCTAGTATATTGTAAGTTTACTTTACTGTCTCTTCTGTACACACAAAAGGAATATGTCATTGTTTCAATGATACAACATACCATCTTCTTTATTGCAAAAATCTAAAAATAGTATGAATTTTAACAGATCACAGTTCTGATACCATGGTTAGACACATATTTATGCATATTGAGACAAGATTAGGTCAAATAGCAATCTGAGGTGGGATTTTCATTTTAACATCAATTCTAATCACTGATTTTCAGACTTTCAAAAAAAAGTCTAAATGGATGTGGATTCACGTTCTTGCTGCATACATATTTTGGCAAATGAAAATGCATTTACTTTTGCCTTGTTATACAGCACCAAAGATCATGGATATACGTTTCTTTCATATATGTTTGTTGCTAGGGTTAAGCTTCAGAATGTTCATGTTTTCTGCATATATTAGTTGTATGTGATGTAACCATACAAAGTTCATGGAGATGAAAAGGGCAAAATGATGGAAATATTTTAAGCAGCTTTAGTGAATGCTGTAAAAACACATAAGTTAATGGCTAACTAACAGGATATCATTAGTTACAACTCATTGAAAGAAGTGAGCCAGAGCAGCAGTAAATACAGGCATTTGCTGTTGTAAGCAAGAAACTTCTCAGCAAAACAGAGCTTTCCTTAGCTTTAATGCCAGCAAGGCAGAATTTAATTTGTGCGATAAAGGAATTTTGTGGTTTCTTTAGGAAGACAAGTATACCAACCTCAAAAAGGTAAAGTGGACTGAATGAGTAATTTTCAGATACAGATTGTTATGCTTTTCAACCTAGTGACAGGTTGAGAAGTCTCCTTCTTCAAAAGGAAGGTTCTGCAGTGGGAGTAGTTTTTCTCACTGCAGGTTCCTCATCATTCAAAATTAGTAAGTGTTATTGCTGGATTTTCCTCACAGCTGTTGAGAGCATCAGGTAAGAATGTAGAAATTGCTATAACTTCAGGTACTTTCTTGATACATTTGAGAAGCTTGACAGAGTGAAGGAAGTCTTGTACGCATGGAAGAGCTAATACAACCAAACTGTGACAGCCATGGTACTGATAGGCTGCCCCATCTTTGATAAAATGGGATAGAAGTCTAGCTTCCCCTCAGGCACTATACAGTGGGCATTCTCTGTAATGTTAAAACAGTTTTCATAGTGCAATAAAATGTAATTAAGCAACACTGAGTTTGAAATTAATTTGGCAACAATTCAGATGTTTCTCAATAGTTTGTGTTGTTCATTAGTATGAAAAATCATGGCCTTTACCACATTTATATTCATCTTAGGGGTATATAATGAGGGAAAGTTGTAAGAAAACAAATAAAAACCATCTGTATTACAATGCAATAGCAATTAAGAAATATAATAAAATGAACACAACCACCTAGAATTATATGCTAATTAGAATGATGTATTGTGCCCATAACAACAGAGTTTGATCTAAGCTCTTGGTTACTTACTGGTGAGAACAGACTGTTGGGTGACAAACAGATAAACTTTTTAGATCTATCTATCTGCCAAAGTGGTCCTATTCAAAGTGCTTTCATATGGGATGTTCAAGTGGTCAATTGAACCAAACATTTTACTTAATGTTTATGCACCAAAATATGTGATTTTTTATTTAGCATGGAGATTCCTCATCCCTCACACTGGTAATAATTATTCTGTGAAAAAATGTTTCTCTATAGGAACACAGTCTGGAAGAAATTAGCCATTGAGTCACTGAATGCAGCACTTCAGAGCTGTAGGCAAGCATTAAATAAGCTGGCTCCCAATCCCTTTTAGCAAGGTACTACAGCTGCTATCTCTTAATCACAAAACTGTAAAAAATATTTAACTTAGTTTTGGCTTGTGTTTTTTTTCCCCTTCATCACATAGACAAAATCAAAATATTTTATTGTCATTGCTTCCGGAAACCTTGGACCACCTATTCTTGAACTAATCAGTCTACCTTAATCTTATTGACTTCAGAGGTATTAGTTGGAATTAAACAGTATTTCACGGTACAATATTTCAGACAACCATTGATAAACCATTAGAATATTTTTGTCCACAGTTTAAGAAATATGCAATGTAATATGGTGTTTCATAGGGACTTTGCAACACATTATAGCACTTACAGTTCCACTTACAGTTCTGTGAGGAAAAAAAAGAGAAAAGAGAAAAACCTTAAAAGAGTCTGTTTTACTATAATTTGTGCTGTTTATTTATTTTTCTGAATCATCTGCCACTCTTTAGCACTGAAGACTTCATTAAAGTGTTTTTTTCTGATTATAGAAGGAACTTTCAGTCTAGTTTATTTGATAGTTGACTAAAGTGTATCATTTTCTTTACTTTCATGGCATATTAATTTCCCTTATAAGGCCAATCAATTTTGTTAGCACTAATCAATGTTACATTAGACCAAGAGCTAGGAGCTGCTCCCGAGCTATGTCTCTGTGAACTCTGCTACTAAAATGGCCTTTCTTGACACTGATTTGGGCCAGAACATTGTGAACTCAGAGACTCCTATTCACCTAAGGCAAAGCAAAATTAAGCAATTTTGCCCACTAACTATGCAGACTGAACATTCAAAGCCAGCATTTTGAGAATGACTGTGGGGTTCATAAACCTTGCATGAAGCCTGGTGGTCCCCAGTGCCAAACTGTTTCTAAGGAGAATTATTGCACCAAGGCTGCTGTAAATTTGTCATCAGTGCCCAGTATTCTGTTTCAAGATCGAGGGATTCACATAATGCAAGGACCTGTGCTTTATGTCAGTCTCCATCAGAAGACTAGAAAGTGGGACGACTGAAGGTGATGCCCAGAACAAATGGTGTAAATTTCATTGCACTGGGAACTGCAGAAGGTCTGCAAAAGTAGAGCAGCAAAGACTGTATTTCCTATTAGTATTCAAAATCACAGAAGGATTTTCAATGAAACAAAAATAGATTGCTTTTAGGATCACAGAAAGTGTAGGCTTAAGGATCAGTCATTACTAGGAGATAATTAAGGACGTGTAAGTAACTTCATGATTTACGAAATAAAAAAAAGCTATTTTCTGGTGAGGAGTGACAGAGATCCCCTCCGTCTCCAGGGTGATAATGTCTATTAAGAAAAATGGGGACACAGAGACAAGGTTCCTATACAGGAGAGAAAACGGAGAATTTTCTTGGAAAACCTTTTGTTGTTTTAGTGAAATATCTAAATAATTTCAATAATATCAGTAATTTTCATGTTATGTACGTAGTCTTGGTTGGATCTGAAATGAGGAGTAGAGTAAGGACTCAGACTAACCTGTGACATAATGCAGAGATGCTCCTGGTATTTACTTTGCAGGTCAGAATCACAGTTGGAATTGTCATGCTTTGCTCACAATAGTGGCTTAAATCTCTTACATCGGTTTCAAGTAAATACTTTTCCTATTAGTTTACAGATCACAACAGAGTAAAATCTGTTCACTCATCTTTGCTGGAGATTTTCCACCTTTGGTAAGTAATTCAATATGTGATAAAGCCCTGAAATTGCTTGACTTGAACTTCCAGCTTCCCCGAATTAGGTGGAGCAACTCCTATTGACCTTCTCTTTCTTCTGATTCTTCTTCCTGTCTTGCCTCACTTCTCTTTTGAAACTTTCATTTCACGGAGAGTGAAAGTAATTTTAAATCATAAAAATGAGTTCCTAACTTGCTCTGGCAGGCATGGTGTTTTGGTTTTATTTTTGTATGTGTGGGGTTTTTTTCCCCCTTAAATTCATGTATTTCTTGAGCTGTGCAAAGCAAGATAGATCTTTGAATGTCTGTTAAAAATATACACCAAGAAATTCTATGGTCCGAGAGTTGCATGGCAAAATGGACAGGCACAGCAATGGAATTTTCTCAAAATAATAAAGGTTTACAAATTTACTGATCTAGAGCTGAGATCTGAATAAAACGATTTAATACCTAACAGGTAATTTTTGATGGACAAATCTCTCTGGCTTAAGAAATGCAATGGATTAGAACTAGAATTGTCAAATTCTTTCAAGTAAGAGAACAATTTTGACTGATATTGAGGTGATAAATACATGGAAATCAATTCCAGAGCTTATAGAAAATGGTTAATTTTAGAGGATTAATACTTTGACTGAGATATAATAAGAATAATTTTGATCATCAGTATTTTTTACAAAAGCTAATTTCTCCATGATTCAGCAAGGAACTCACCTTTATTTGCTCAATTTTCCAATAAAATTGATGCAAACTCCTTTTGTTCACACAAATATTTGGAGAGGAGCTTCTATGTGTGTGAATAAGGTTACTGGAGCATGAATGATCTTTTCTTTTTTTTTTTTTTTTGTGCAAACAAAGGTGTTCATGCTGAAATTTCTTAACTAGCTCCCCAATACAAAAAGGCTTTGTGCATCTATGAGCTATGAGTTAGCAATCAGAGGGAGACAAAGAGTGCTTTAAAATATAAGAAATAAATAAGCTGTTGGTGTGAACTAGCGTGAGCAGAAAAATTTGAATTAAGGGATCGTGTTCGGTAATAGCAAAGAATAATCACTGAAAGAACAGTTCTGTGCTCCTGGGAAGAAAACCACTAGGGTGAAAAATTTGGCTCATCAGCCTCAACTCACCTGGGAAGGTGATAGAAAACCCAATCCTGGAAACCACTTCTAGGCACATGAAGGACAAGAAAATGAACAGGAATAGTGAGTGTGGATCCACCTAGGAGAAGTCATGTTTGACCAACTTGATTATGTTCTGCAATGAAATGGCTGGCTTGGTAGATGAGGAAAGAGTAGTAGGTGGTGTTTCCTAGATTTCAGTAAGGATTTCAATGCTTACACAGAAGTCGTTGGAAGCATGAGCTGGATGAACAGATGGTCTACTGAATACTGGCTGAATAGCCTGTACTAGGGGGTGGTGATCAGTGGTACAAAGTCTGGTTGGAGGCCAGTAAATAGCAGAGATCAACAGTTGGTCCAATCCCATTCAATATCATTAAAGATCTGGATGATGAGGCAGAGTGTACTCTCAGCAGGTTTGCTAATGTTACTAAACTGGGAGGCGTGGTTGACATGCCAGAGGGTTGCCCTGATTGATATGCCAGAGGGTTGTACTGCCATCCAGAGGGACCTTAACAGGCTGGAGAAATGGACTGACAGGAATCTCAAGAAGTTCCACAAATGGAACTGTGAAGTTCTGCTCCTAGAAGGAATATTCCTGTGCAGCAATATATGCTGGGGACTGACTAGCTGGAAAACAGCTTGGACACCAAGTTGAAAAAGAGACAGAAAAGTACTCTTCCCTGCCATGTGCACTTTTAGCAGACAGGTTAAGATGAATGCTTCCAGGAGGTCAAGAGACGTGATCCTTTCCCTCTGCTCAGACATAGTGAGGTCACACCTGGAGTGTTGTTTCCAGTGCTGGACTCCTCAGTACTAGAGAGATGCAGAACCACTAGAATGCACCAGGCAAAGGGCCATAAAGGTGATTACACAACTGGAGCATCTGTTGAACAAGGAGAGATTGAGAGAATTGGGACTGTTTGGCCTACAGAAGGGAAGGTTTAGGAGGGCATTTATCAATGTTTATAGATATCTGAAAAGTAGATGCCAGATTCTTTTCAGTGGTGCCTAGTCCAAGAGACAAAATAGACACAAAATGAAACACAGAAGATTCTGCCTGATCATCAGGAAACACCTTTCTTTTTTTTTTTTTTTTTTTCTGTGAGGGTGACTGAGTACTGGCACAGGGTGTCCAGGGAGGATGTTTGAAAGCTACCTGGACATGGTCCTGGGCAGCTGGCTCCAGGTGGCCCTGCATGAGTAGAGGGTGGCTGAACCTGATCCCCTGAGATCCCTTCATACCTTGTGGATCTCTTCCAACTCACAATATTCTGTGAAACCTCAAATATTCTGTGATTCTGTGATCCCCTCAACAGTCCAGAATTTAAAACACAACAGACACACGCCTGTGGCAAAATGTTTGAAAAAGTATCATCTATGCATAACATTCCCTTATTGTCACTGCAGGATATGAACCCTTACCCACAGTGGATGTCCATACAAACATCCACGGCTCAGTAAATATATATTACTGGTTTTCAATCTGCTTATAATAGCTCTTGCTCATTTTTTGGAGTGGCAAAATTATTGAGACTGTGTTTAGAATATCTGTTTTAGAGTAAACTAAACAAAGGAAATTAAATACTTCAAAATGTGTCATCAAAAAAATAAGCTTTATTTTTTTTTTTCAACACATTGGCCATATGTATTTTTGGTTCAAGGATAAAACCCTAAGATTAAAGACTAGGCTTGGTATTGAAATAAGTAATGTCAAGCCAAGGAAAGTGAGGAAAAAAGCAGACTCATTTACTTGCATTTACATCAGTCTTCAACTTGGATGCCTGTGGGATCTGTACTCAAAATGTGATTTTGAAAGTCCCTGTCACAGCTAATGCAGTGACTGAGTGATCACAAATAAAATATAAATTTTGATAGTTAGCAGGATTACAGTATTCTGAAGTATCACCCTTTATGCCTGTGTTTTAGACAGATCTGCAGTAATTTCTAACCATATCATGGTTTCTAACACAACTATAATGAACAGAGATGAAGGTATACATGAACTTTTCACTACTGTTCTCAGTTCAGCTGTAGTCCTTTCCATACTGAGGACTGTCACATTGAAAAATATTACAGTTTGTATAAAAGTAGACCTGTTCTGCAGGGCTGGTAAATTCCTTCATTGTCTAAGTATGCATTTCCAGATGAATATTAACATTGACTATGTGATATGTAAATTTGCGCTTATACATTTAAGCTTATAAATTTCTGAACCTATAAAATGTGCAATAAATTATACAAGATGAAAGTTTTGGAGGGTGAATGTTGGAATATCTTGCATACTTGTTGTCACAATCAAGATATTCTCATGCTGTTTCAATTTGTCCATGTTGCAAAATGATTTATGGATGAATTTACATTTCACAGAGACTCTTCACACATACTGAGGCCTAGGCCAAGCAAATATTGTGATTGTGTAGAACACTAGAGCCCATTTCCAAAGGCTTTAAAGCTTCTTGTAATTTACATAATTTGCATAACATGGTAAAAATTAATGCAAATTAATGTAACTTTTTTTTTGAAAACTTGAACTTTTTTACAGCTGAAACTGAAGTTTGAGGTCACTTTGACAGGGATCAGTAAGAGTCAACAGAGAGTAAGGTTAGCTGAGGCAGCATAGTTGTTCAACAAGCAGGGCAAGAAAATCTGATCCAGCAGCACAACTGCCTGCCTGGAGTCAGTAGCAGTCATGTAGTGTTCTAGTAGTTGGCAGCAGACAAAGGGCAGACGAAGTAGCAATTTACATCTTGAGAAACAGAAAGAGAAACATAATCAGACTCAAAAACTCAAGACCTTATTGACCTAAAGAAAAGAGTTATCCAAGGTAGCTGATAAGCCTATGAGACCATGCAGTAAACTGACTAATGGAGAAGAACACTGTGACATAGGTGTTGTGAAGATGCCAGAAAACCACAAGGGAACAGAGACTATTGCCTGTCTCTTTGTTTGTAAAATGTGTAACCTGCATTCCTTAAAACTCAGCACAGACGGACCAGATATTTATGTTACTTATGTGCCTGAATCCTTGATTATGTGGTTCAGTTACTAAAAATGACAGTGCATGTTCCTTTCATCAAGCACTACTATAACTCCATTAAATGCTTTAGAAATCTCAATGAATCTTTCCTGAATTCCAGCTGAATTCCTCTGAAACATTCCTGTTTCAGCTACTTTGCTGTCTCTGCTATTGTTTCTTTGGGGGTCACTGTAGAATCGGGGTGTGGGCTGTCTGCAAATTCTACCTGTCTGTCTGCTTGTTACTAAGAACTGGTTGTCACCTACCTCTTGCTTTCCTCAAAACCTCATCTTCAGGATTCTGTGCCTCACAGAAATGAGGAGTAACCTTTCTGATAGCTGTGGTCTTTTCAAGTTCATGATTTATCTGTGTAGAAATGAAGTGGAGCTTCACCTTATAATGGATTTCATACTTTTGAATCCCTGTTATACCATGCATTTTTTTATGTCTTTATCAGTTTTCCTTGCTGCATGTTACAATTTGTTCTACTGTCTGCTGCAGTTCTGCTAAATTAGGAATTTGCTTTCCCCTGCTAAACCCAATTTCAATAGTGATGTACGTGCTGTAAAGGCGATGCCCTTAGGTTTAGCAGAACTAAACCCTTCCAACCTCTGTAACCTTTAGAATTGTCTTTTAACTGTCTCGATTTTTTGTTCATCAAAATCTGTTCAATCACAGACATCTGTGATGTTAAATGCTGAAATACGGACTCAGAAGAAGTAGCTTAAACAGTTTACAGTAGACCCTGATTCTTTGGTTCATTAAAATGTGAACCACAACCAGAGAAAAATCTTGTGGAGTGTAATGTCCTGCAAATACAAATTTAATGTACATTTATGACATATTACATGATTCCTCTTAACTATATTACAAACTTACACTAGGATTTTCATGTTGATTCTCCAAGAAACCACAGAATCATCAAGGTTGGAAGAGATCTTTAAGATCATCTAGTCCAGTCATCAACCCAGTACTATCATCGTAAGCCTCAATTCATTAAACCATATTGCCCGGCACCAGATCTAGATGCACTCTTAAACAACTTCAGGGACTGTGACTCCACCACCTCCCCGAGCAACTTATTCCAATGCCTGATCACCCTAACAGTGAAAAATGTTTTTTCTACTATCTAATCCAAATCTCCCTCGGCTCAGCTTAAGGCCACTGCCTTTTGTCCTCTCACTACAGGCATGGCAGAAGAGACTGGCCACCACCTCACTACAATCTCTTTTAAGGTACTTGTGAGACCAAACCAACACAGCTCCCTCAGCCATTTCTCGTAAGACATGTCTAGACCCTTCAAAAGCCTTGTTGCCCTTCTCAGCATATGCTCCTGCACCTCAATGTCCCTTTTGAAGTGAGAGGCCCAAAATTGAATGCAGTGTTTTAGGTAAACTCAAAAAAATCTGAATAATAACACAACGTCAAACTGTTTTATCCAGTATCTGAAAATATGGGCTAATTTTCTAACTCCGTAACACAGCTTCAGGATCTCTCTTTGTCTTTTGAATTTAACCTGCTTATAAATGCTTAGCATATTTATGGGCTTAGCAATTAAAACAAATATAACCAGTTTCATTTTCACTTTTGCTTTTAGGTTCAAGATCATGTTATTCTTCAGGAAGAACTGCAGTTATTCCTCTTTCAGTTATTTTGGTGAGGATTCTAATGACCTTATTTTCTCACACAAAAGCTCCTAGCTACAGTTTCCTGTGCAGTATTCAATTTGGTATCAATATCCAGTCTATAATTCAGAAGTGTTCTCTCAGTGTATAGGGCAAGATGTCAGCTCTCTGTCTTCCCTGCTTTCAGCTTTTGAAGATTAAGGTTCTCTCTAGAAGACCTTTCCAGAATTTTTTTTTGGCCATTTTTCTCTTAATACATAGTACTAGAATGCTGATATTTAATACTGTCAACTTGAAAAATATTATAAAATGGTTAAGTTCATAGCCTCAAAATATGTATTTTGAACAGTTTAATCTATGCATGTTTCTACAAGTAATGCACTTTCTGTCCATCACGGCTTCTTGCAGTTCTAAGAGATTTCTAATTTTATATTGTCTTTCCATTTTCTAATTTCCCCTTGTGATAATCTGTTTATCCAGTGTAACTGCATCTCAATTTTCTTCTAATATCTTTTTGACATGTCCTTATTGCTTCTCCTGATCTAGGTTTCTATCTTGTAGCTGTCATTCCAGTAGCTTTATATCTTTGATTCCAATCACTATTTGATCTGTTCTAATGGAATCAGTCAGTGTGCCATAATTACATGGCTGACTTGTTAAGTGACTGTCAGTCAAAGATTCCTCAAATTTAGAGAAATGAAAGAAATTCTGTTCTTTGAGAGGCGCATGTGATGACAATGATATCCTTCAAAAGTTTCACTTTTCTTAGGAGTAAAATATTTCTCCTGCACATTTTCAGAGGCATCTTTCATTCTCTGTTAGTATTGAACTAACAAGAAAATGGAGAACTTCAGGTACTGCTTTATTCAAAAAACACGTTTTTGTTATTCAAAATACGTTTCTGTGATTGCTTTTAAGTCCAGGTGGTTATGCACAGGTTCAAAAGCCTCCATAAATCTTCTCCATGATTCTGCAGCATTGCTAAAGAACTTTAGTAATTTCTCAGTCTCAATACTATTCTTCTCTCAATTTCTTTGAAAACTTACTTTTCAAGAGCTCACTTCAGTATAATGCAACAGTTGTAGAATGCCTGATTATAGAGCAGCCATCAAAAGGTTAAAAACACTGCTTCTGTGTGATGTAAATGTCTTTGGTTACATTAAAAACAACCAACACACAGCAAACATAAAAAAACCCCAAAACTACTGGGGAAGGTAATGACACTGACTTCCTGCCACTGAGAGCATTGTCTGCGAGGCACTGGATTATTATATTATTATTGGGTTGGAAATAACTGAAGTGTAGGGGGGGGTGAAGGGTCAGCCCTGAAATTCACATATCAGTGGTGCAGCCTGATGCACATGGCTGCCCCAGGGCAGCTGCCAGTCAATAGGACAGCCTGGGAACTCCCCCACACCTCACTCCCTGTAGCCACTCATTGGCTACACTACCCCTCATTCCTACCTAGAAGGCACTGAGTGGTCAGTGCTAGACATCCCGCCTGGGAGGAGTGGCCACAGGTGGCCTAAGCACATAAATGCTGGAGCACATGGGATTTGTCTTGTGTTTCATTTTGGGACCTATTGATTTTGTGTGAAACCAGACTTCCATAGGACTCTTTGGTGGTAGCTACTTAATAATTTCCTCTCTTCCCACTCTCTCTTATTTATCTTTCCTCCTTTTCCTTTTCTTAATCTCTTTTCTGTCTTTACTCTTTTCTTAATCTGTTCTGAGTAACTTAAAACCGATGGGTTGGATTCTGCTAAGTTGTATGGGCTGGCATGTGCTAGGTCGGTGCTTTGTAGAATGCTCTACTTGGTGGTATGTTACTCCTTTTAAATTTTTGCCATATCCTTATTTTCTCCCATGTTAAAAGTGTGTCTTTGGAAAACTTGTCAATGTTCTCTCTTTAAGTTATCTCTAGGTATTAAGAACTGAAGAATCCCAAAATATTCAATGGGCAAATTTTTTGTAGTATTGTACATTTTTAAAAGTAAGACTTCCAGTTAAACTTGTGGCTTCAGGACTGGGGTCTTACAACTTGTTGAACTGTCTCTCTAATCAGACTTCCCTTGAGATGGTTTTTTTAGGGTTTTTTATTTTCCCATCTGCCTTGCCGCTGTGTCTTTTGTCCTCAATGCTCCAAGACCGTAGTCTTTCTGTGAAGCTGGTTTATGTCTGTATATAGCAAAATGACAGTATTGTTCAGTGCACAATCTGACAGTGATGTTCAGGAAGACCCAAAATTACAGTCAAAGCCCAACTTGAAGCCAGAGCAGTGATTGCCTGCAAGATCACACTTCAAAGTCACACTGGGTTAAGGTACAAAAGCAGTTCAGGATTTAAGGGCAAGTATTTATGCCAGGAAGCCTCCTGGCTTTCATTTCAGATAGTATGAAGTGCTGTGTTGTTCTCTGCCACTATTTTTTAGTGTAGACATTTAGTGAACTCTGTACAGCTAAAATGAAATATTTGAGAAAAAGTTATTAAAAATGCAGAGAGATAATGGTGGGATTACTGTTATATAACCGTGGATGTTTCAGTTCAGTTTGCTATTTTGGCTCCACGATGAGGAAGTGGATCAGATCACATTTGGGATGCCCACAGGTTTCTTTGCTGACCTGAGCTGAAAAGAATTCTTGTCTCATAAGAGTTTGAAAGTTGCTAACAAAGTATAAAAAGGGCCATTAGTTAGGCTGTTAGTGTCTCCATTCACCTTTTACCCTGAAACCCTCAGAGATCTTTGGGTCTAACCCATCATCTGTGAGGTCATTGGTCTACTATGATGCTGAATTTAAGAGTACATGGAGAGACAAATGTCTACTTTTCTGAGTTAATGAATCTCAGTAGCTCTGAATGGAGCTACATTCCAGTGGTACCTATAGGCAACAACCAAAAGCATGATGAACATGTTCTGAAGAAAGCTTAGAAGACGGTAAGGTGATCTAGAGGGGTAAAAAAATAAAGAATGGAAATGTGATTATTGTTAAAAAGGATGAGCTGGCCACAGCAAGCCTATAATGTCATATGTTTTAATGAAAATACTGCTCAGTCATATTCAGAGAAAGAATAGTTAATTTAGGTGAGAAGACATCGTCAGCAATGTTGTGTAGGATCTTGTTACCTTCCTCTTCTCATCAGTTGCAATTTTCATTGGCTCATGTATCCTCCTCAGCATTCTGCAGTGGAAAAGAAGTAGTCTGATACAAAGGTTCCCGGGAGATTCCATGCCAGCAAAGCCTGCCATGACTCTCAGTGACCCTATGGTACCCATCAGCACTATGATGGGGAACTTGAACAGTCTGTGCTGGGTTTGTCCTTTTCATATAACTTTCAGTAGTCAGTAGGTACTGTTGGACAGCATATAGGACTTCATGTACCTTCTGGTATGGCTCAGTACAGTTCTTATTTTCTTTTACATAAGTGTTATGCAGAAGAGGAGATTCAGATATCAAGCTGTACCCTTCTGAAAGTTACTGTCGTATTAGTTTCCTGCCTTTGTAAGAGGTGAGCTCAGTGCATAACTTATGAAACATCTTTAGTATATTGTATGATGTCGGCATGCTTTCCTTCTTATGCACCAAATTGCACAGCTTTGTAATTTTTTTTCAGTCTGGTCATTTCATAATTTAATAATCTGATCTTAAAGAATTTCAAACCCCAGGCTTAAATGATTGAAGAAGAAGAAGAAGAAGATTATTTGAATGACATGCACTCATCCATGTTATAAACAATAATTAATGGCCAGTCTTCGCGAGCAAAGATCCGGGGAAGGTCTTTACACCTTCCAGCCTGCGCATTGGATTTTTTAGGTGAGACACAGTGTGCGCGGAACTGAGCCCATCCTTTAATCCTAAGGTTCATCTGCCGGGGCCAAGCGAGCTTGGACGGTGGCAGCGAGGTCCTTAGGATGTAGATGGATTGCCTTTAAGGGTTAACGAGCTCCATCTACCCGGGAGTGGCCCTGACCGGGAATTGAACCCGGGCCTCGGCGGTGACAGCGCCGCGCCCTTACCACTAGACCATCAGGGGCTCCCCTTCTATGTTGGATATAAGACTAAAAGCATCCCAGGGCAATAGGTCTGCAACTAGTCCTGCTGCAGACCTATTACAGTGTTGCATACCATGGCTCTGTGATGTATCTTCTCATCTCAGTTACTTACTACATTTCTAGATGGTGATGGAGGAGGCAGCTCAAGACAGGTCTGTATTTTTGTCTGTGAGACTGTATAATATTTGGCTTACAGGTATTAGAATAAATATGACATTCTGAAACTATAAAGCAAAAATTTAGGCAGAAATAGGGAAGTTATGCAGATAATTCAGGAAAGAAATAAAATGGTTCTTGGTTACCTTTGCAGCTTAAGTTCTTGACAAGCTATTCTGTGAAAACAGTAAGGAAAATGTGTAGGAAGTTTAGTAAACAACAGAGTTTATCTAAGAACACCAAACTCCATGCTTCATCTGTTGTTTCCCCCATCTACTTATGTGGTGATTACTGTAGCATTTCCTTTGTCACAAAACATGGGTCACAGACTAGACTTCCTGCTGAGGAAGTTGCATTAAAATGGCAGCCTGCAATGAGAGACATCAGAACAGCTCACAGCTAGGCAGATGCTGAAACGCTGCTAGGGTGTAATACAGCATTTCTGAAAGGCTTCATAGCAATTCACCTGTGGATTCAGCCTTTATAACTACAACATTTATCCTGGAGTATTCAAATGATTTCCCCTTAGTTAGGCCTCTAAAGATGTCTAAATATTCATTGTGAGAACACCTGAGTGGAGTGTTCTGGCTGTTAGTGGTCTTAGATATACCATTGCTATCTCCTTCCTCTTTAGAGATAGGAGATCTATTGCACTGGAATCTAGATGAAAGTCACTCCTGTTTGGATTTGTAAAGCAATCAGTTTTTGCCATGAAGATGTTTATGAAAAGCTCTATTAGGCCTCATTTACCTCCTATCTCTAGGGAAAAAAGTTAACTTTTCTGAATGACTCTCTGACCTGAGATTAGTTATCATGTAGGAATGTAATGTCATCCATTAATTAGGATACGTCTTTAGGATATGTGTGAAACCCAAACAGCATTGGAGCTGTTTGTCTCACCTGCTTTAATTCTGGGTGCCCTTTTACTCATGGCCTGCACCTGCAACCTTAATTTTCTTGGGTGTGGATTTCTCTCTTGCATCTCTCCTGGGCAGTTCCAGTAATGTTAGGTAGGACCTCTTTAGTACATCTTTCAAATGAAGGAAAGTGATATTGACAACAGATGTAAATTCTTGTCTAATGATGTCTAATTCTTGTCTAAGAACATAGCCAAGTTTCCTCTTATTTACTGTAAACTTGGAGTAAATGCATGTGTCTGTTTAGTGGATTAAAAGACTCTTGGTAATTTTTTCAGACATGGGAATATGATTATGTGCTTGATGTATGTCTCAGCTCAGCCAAGAATATAATGCACCATGGCATGTACATCAGCAAAATCTGAGAGCCCTAATGGTGCCTTGCAGCAAACTTGCAGGAAGGATGCTCAGGTTCTCAAGCAGTAATTATTTTCTGAATCATCCTATGCAAGAAAATTTCTTTAAGGATTATTCTGGTTATCTACTACCCAAAGTAGATGAGTATCTACCTCAGTGGGTAGACATTCAGTAGGATCATTCTGAGTACTTATAAAGGAGAAGAAAAGTAAATAAGATAATCAAAGCTCAGAAGTATAGATTTTTGATCTTTGACGTGCTGTAAAAGAAGTGGCAGCTTGTAGGCTGTTTGTTACTGGGGATACAACACTGACTGATTGCATTATATGACTGCTGCAAAGCTGGTCGTGTAGTTTTGCGAAAGGTGACTAGTTAAATCACCTGCCAGGATAAGCAAGTAAGGCTCTTGTGAGACCCATGACATATTTAGGGCTTGAAAGGGGAGAAAACGTATCTATTGCAATGAACTCAACATACAACAACTTGGTACCTCTAGGAAATTCTAGGTGAGGCATTTACTACCAGTAAATGCTGGAATTAAGTTTAGGAAGGTGAAGGCTGTCATTCAAGTGTTATAATATGGGACATATAATAAATTGTTACTTGGAAATTGGCTGTGCTATGCACAATTAACTGCTTTCTTTCTCCTAGAGATAAAAATAAAGAAATGAGCACACTTGAGAGAGCGCTACCTGCAATGAATCACAGAATGACAGAATAGTTTGTGTTGGAAGGGTCCTTAAAGTTCCAACCCTCCTGCCATGGTCAGGGACGCTATCCACTAGATCAGGTTGCTTAGAGCCTCATCCAGTCTGGTGGTGAACACTTCCAGGGCTGTGGCATCCACAACTTCTCTGGACAACTTGTTCCAGTGCCTCATCACCCTCACAGTAAACAATATAAACCTACCCTCTGAAATGGAGAATCATTAAGTTTCTTATTAACAAGGTATGTTTCCATATGGTTTATCAGGAATACCAAAATCTTTAAAGAAAAAAGTGTAAGCTGAGATATTTGTTCAGAAAGACAAAGTGACATATTGTTGTCTTATTGCAGGCAGTGTAAATGCTGTTTGCTTTCAGAAATATGCTACTTATTCCATTAGCATGTAGAGAAACACAATTTAATCTCAGCAAAAGGCATTTATTAAATAGTTAGTATATAAGTAAAGAAATAATAAGACCTATGGAAAAGGCTTTATGTAGAAAGGATTTAAAATAGTGTTTGGATGACATCACCATCGTGGCTAGGCTTTGTGAATGAAGATTTGAAAAGGGCTCTACCCACGCTTGCTACAAGTGCACTGATGGCTAAAAAGGCCAATGCGAGATAGACAAGTCCAGTTGCAGAAGGCACAGCTGGAAAGTCTCCTGAGGTGGTATTGGCAAGTCACGATTCTTTCTGCGTTGTCTTTTCTCCTCAGGAATGATTCTACATGTTCTCAAAAGCAGCAGCAGCGTTATAGATGGTGTGTCTCCATGTCTCCTGATTGGAGGCCAGAGACCACTGATGATGATCAATATGGCCAAGTCTGAGGGATTGTTTCAGGCAGTCCTTGTATCTCCTCTTCGGGGCTCCTCTCTTGCAGCAGCCAGTGGCATGTTCCTCATAGAGCACGATCTTAGGGAGGCGGCAGTCCTGCATCCTGGAGATGTGCCCTGCCCAGCGCAGCTGTGTTCTCAGCAGCATGGCCTCAATGCTTGTGACTGCTGCCTGTTCAAGGACAGAGGTGTTGGTCACATAGTCCCGTGGATGTTTAGGATTGTAGGGAGGCAGCGCTGATGGAAGCGTTCTAAGAGACGCAAGTGGTGCCGGTAAATGACCCATGATTCGGATCCATATAAAAGAGTAGACAGTACAACAGCTCTGTAAACACTGATCTTTGTACTTTTCTTCCAGGTGTTTATAACACCAAACTCTTTTATGGAGTTTACCAAAGGCTCTGTATGCCTTTGCTAACCTGTTGTCTATCTCTTTGTCAATTTTACCCTCCAAGGGTAAAATTATGCTTCCCAAATAATTAAACTGCTGGACTGACTTGAGCTCTGATTCACCAATGATGATATGGGGATGATGAAAGACTTCCTGAGATGCAGGTTGGTAGAAAACTTCTGTCTTCCTCAAGAAGAGGAAACTTCCAGACCAAAAAGCTCAGCAGCCTCTGCAAAGCAGGATGTTAAATGCTGCAGAGCTACTTCTGTGTGGGCCATGAGTGCAGCATCATCAGCATAAAGCAGCTCACGGACAAGAAGATTTAAAGTCTTAGTAGGGACCTTCAGTCGCCTTAGGTTGAAAAGGCTTCCATTGGAATGATATCGAACGTAGACACCATTTTCTTCATCGAGGTCTGCTGTGGCCCTTTGGAGCATCATGCTGAAGAAGATTGTGAATAAAGTTGATGCAAGAATGCAACCTTATTTCACACCATTGGCTATTGGAAATGGCTCAGAAAGTGCATCGCCATATCTGACTTGGCCATGCTGATCCTCATGAAGCAAAATGATCATTCTGAGAAACTTGAGGGGACATCCTAATCGTTCCAAAATCTGCCACAGACCTTTTCTGCTCACAGTATCAAAAGCTTTGGTGAAATCAACAAAGGTTACATAAAGTCCTTTATTGTGTTCCCTACACTTCTCTTGCAGTTGTCTGAGAACAAATACCATGTCTGTGGTGCTCCTATTAGCTCTGAAACCACACTGGCTTTCAGGTAGAAGTTCTTCTACTGTAGCAGAAGAACTGTTGTTCAAAAGAACAGCTGTTCAAAAGTATTCTTGCAAGGATTTTACCAGCAATGGAGAGCAAAGTAATACCTCGGTAATTTGAACAGTCTGATTTATCTCCTTTCTTCTTATACAGAGTGATGATGACTTCATCATGAAGATCTGATGGTAATTCTCCTCGTTCCCACGAACACACCATGAACTTGTGAAATTTAGCATGGAGTGCTTGGCCACCGTGCTTCCAGGTTTCAGATGGAATTCCATCAACCCTAGCTGCCTTGCCAGTTTCCACCTGCTGTATGGCCTTAAGAGTTTCTCCCATAGTAGGGGAAATATCTAATTAATTTTTCACCGATTGGCATGTAATGTACTGGATTGCTGAGCCTTGAACTACACGGTTGGTGCTGAAAAGAGCCTGAAAATACTCAGACCGATTGATTCAGAATGGAAGTTTTATCTACGAGAAGCATTTGACCATCTGCACTGAGTAAGGGCTTTGAACCTGGTGTGTAGGCCCATACACTGCTTTCAAGGCCTCATAGAATCCTCTGTAATCACCTGAGTCTGCGCATAATTGAATCTTTTCTGCTAGATTGATCCGCCACTTGTTCTGGATGTCACAAAGTTTCTGTTGGATCTTACTGCATGCAGCATGAAAGGCTGCTTTTCTTACATAGCAGGATGGCTGAGCAAGGTGAGCTTGGTGAGCAGTTCTCTTCTTTATCAATAATTCCTGGATCTCTTGATTTGTTTTGGATGACATAATGTAAATATAAAAATAAAAAAAAAAAAAAAGGCACAAGTCTGTGGTAAGTTGTGGGAAGCCTATCATGAAGGCTAAAAGTATATTTATGTGTGTATGAACATCTCTGGAAAGTCCAAAGACATTTTCTTCTACTTGTGACAAGGTAAAAATTTTGTGTTTCTTACTTATAGGATAGGGTTTAATATAAATTAAACCGAGAAATATATAGGTGGCCTAACTTTAATTTTTGACACAAATTTAATTTGTAACATTAGATCAAGAGAGCTGTTTGGGCCACCTACTTTCCTTTATCATTTACCTGGGAAATTCCTATTACTGTTTCTATTTTAGATTGCACGTTTCTTTATGTGTCTGTGATTAAGTATCTCTGTATAGTTTGGAGTTTGACCAGTTGTACAGTCAGATGACAGTTATACTCCATTACACCTGAACTGTTAAATTCTTTAGAGATATTTGGCCTTCAGGAATTCTCAGAGTCACTTTACCAAGTGACCAGAGCCAAAGTGGAGGCACTGGAGTTTAGTTCAGAATATATACAAAAACAACATTGATTTTTTTAAAACTAGAGTTAAGAGTACATCCCTGGAAAATCAAATATTACTTTTTAGGCCTCCTCTGCTTGAGTAAGATGCTTCTGCTCCTGAGAATGTTGCAATCACTAAGCTGATATGAAATGCTTTAATTTCACTGTTGAATTTACAGCACCAGGCAGCAACAATGAGATTCTTAGAGTGAAGAGAGTCTGGGGAGGACAAGATATAACCTGGGAGGAGGAGAGAAAATTTTCTGATTCATATTTTATATTAATACATTCTGCCAGTTTATTTGATTTACTAGTGAGTGGCAAAGTATGTGTGTGAGGCAGAGAGACGGAGAGGACATTTACCTATACTACCCAGGATTTTCAGGGAGTTTTAGTCAATGAGTTCTGATAGATTTTCCCCAAACTGATCTTTAAGATTTCCCCCTGCCTCCCCTTGAGGTTAAGCCACTTTTATATAGTTGTATAAACTGCAGAACGTGAGGAGAAGGGCTGCACTGGTTATCCCACTGGGAGCCTGGGATTTCAAACATCTAAGAGACGACATCCCTTCTGACTGCTGGGTTTCAGGGCTGCGTGAGACAGTGTGCCAACTGCATCTCTGTGCAGGACCCTCCCTGGCTCCCACAGAAGCGCAGTGCAGAAGGCCTGTGACCTCTCCTATGTGGCTGATGCTTCCCTCCATCCCCGCCACACAACACAAAGTGTTGTCCCAGAGGTAATACAAATTTCTACAACAAATATTCATTTAGCTTGAAATAGTCAGTTTTAACAGAAATTGTAATGCAATGTAGCTAATTCAGTACATAGCAAACTAAAAAGTGCTAATCTCATATAATTTTCTATTTTAGAAGGATGATATTCACACTACAAATATCAAAACTACCAAACTGTTAACACAGCATTTAATGCTAGCTGTACCTTAAATGATCATTTGCTGTCAGGGGAACCAAATCAACTGTAATTGTAAAAGGCCATATAATTCTAATGTGTTTAAAGTAGTGAATGACAATAAAGATTCTAAGTGTGTGATTAAATAGATCAGTATCAACACCATTTAAACCCTGATCTTATCACAGAATCATAGAATATCCTGAGCTGGAAGAGACCCACAAATCTAGCTCTTGACCCTGCAGGGGACAGCCCCAAGAATCACACCATGTTCCCAAGAGTCTTGTCCAAACACTTCTTGAACTCTGTCAGGCTTGGTGCTGTGACCACTTCTCTGGGGAGCCTCTTCCAATGCCCAGCTACCCTCTGGGTGAAAAACCTTTTCTTAATATCTGACCTAAACATCCCTGGACACAGCTTCATGCCATTCTCTTGGGTCCTGTCACTGGTCACCAGAGAGAAAAGAACAATGCCTTCCCCTCTGCTTCCTCTTGTGAGGAAGCCATAGACTCAGATAAGGACTGTGCAGTAAGTGGTCTAAATTATTTCGCTGAATTTGAGGACATTTACCTGTAAGGCAAGTGAAATAATTTTTTTAAATTATTTTTAATGAGGAGTTTCTGATCAGGTTCGAGAGGAAAGGAGCAGACTATCCCGTTAAGGTGATACCATTCAGAAAGACAAAGAAGCAGATCTGAAGTCCTGGGAGGGCCTCATAAAAGCTTTTGGCTTTGGAGGTTATTTTTAAAACTGTGAGCAATAAAGTCAGAGTTTGCACATAATGCCCATAAACAACTTCTAATAAATGAAGCATTACTAAAGTCACATTTTGCATGGGAAACATGAAGGAAAATTGGCCTTATTAGCTGAAGGAGTGTCTGGGACTTGTGTCTATACAAAGGTTTTTCTTCAATCAGAGGCCGGGGAAAAGAAGCCCTCAAGCAGGATAAAAAGATGAATTAACGATCCAAACATAAGTCTTGAGTTGTGGCTACATTAAAAGGGATTTCCAGTAGGTGTCCTCTTATCTTTAGACCCATCAGCCTTAGCATGGTGAGCTTCGTTACCTTCAGACTGCTCCTCTCCCTCTCACACACAGGATGCTGTTACACAGCCTATACATGGCTCGTATAGGATCCATTGTAGCAGCAATCTCATTCAAATTTCTTTAAAGTTTATCTGCATCAGACATTACCTTTATCCATGAATATTGTAGTTCCCATGGAATGATGGCGATTAAGTTTGTTCAAATGGACTTGTATTTATAAAGCTGGAATTTTAGCTGTACTATAGGTGTGGCATGTTTTTTTAGAATTACTAAGACGTAGGTTTCAAATCTGCTTTAGGTATTTCATGAATTCTCTTTGTAGAACTCAAAACTAAAAGAGATGAAACTGTCATAAAATCTCTGTTCAGATAGTTCTTCTAAACAAAATTATTTTCAGCTTCTTGTAATATCAAGAAGATACTAAATATATCAGCATTAGAATAGACTAGATTTATTACTTACAAAAGTTATTTCAGCCACCTGCAAAAAAGCAATAACAGGAATGTCCACAGCTTGTGCATAGATGATGGATTTCAAAGATTATTTCATATTGGCAGTTAATTTTCCATTAATAGATTGGTGTCTGCATTGAGTGATTAGTGAACAAATGCAAATTTTTTCTCATTATTTAGGTCTGAAATATGAGGAAGGAGAAAGGTTGCAAGGGAGAAAAGCAATGATGGCTGTGTGTGGGACTGAAAGTTTAAGCTAATCTAAGTATCTAATAGTTGAGTGGCACTAGATTGTAGCGAAATGTCTCTGCCATGGTGGCAGAGATCCCTCCACAGCAGTGCTGATTTGATACCTTTGACAGTGTGATAGATAGCTTTGCATCAGACTCTATGCTAGTTTGCCAGGAGATGATGTCTATTTCATGCCAGACATTTTCTGGATTGGTTCATTAGCTAGGAGCCCTCCTGGTGTGTTTTGCTGTCTTACAGATATAGCCAGTCTATTTTCTCATGCAACAGATATGAGGAAATAGCTCTTCTGTTGATTTGTTTCAGATTTGTACACTAGTGTAGCAGCAGGCAGAAGCTCAAGCTATAAAGCTGGGATAAGATCCATAACTGGCAATTAGCAGTAATTGTGATAGCTATAACACATTCATATCACACTGGTTTTGAAACGCAGTTCTTTGGCACTTGAGGCCATTTAGGGAAGGTGCAAATTATTTTTCTGCTGTTATCCCTTTTCAGTACTGTAAAGTATTTGGAAGATGTGAACAAACTACAGTTGCAAGGAGAACACTTACCTGCAGACCTTCCTCTGTAGGTCTCATGCTAGTGGAATATAAAAACAAAACAAACCCAAAAAAACCCTCAAACCAACAAACTTGTGGACAGTTTTCAGGAATTCTGGATTGTTCTGAATTCTTGCATGAGGAGCTGGAAGCCAGTATAGCATCTTTTTCTTTTTTTTTAAATTCTTTTTCCTTTGACCCCAAGCTTCATATTCCATGTTGTACCTAGTTCCCCTTTACCGTATACTCAGCACTGGTGAGGCTACACTTCAAATCCTGTGTTAAGCCTTGGGCCCCTCACTACAGGAAAGATGAGGTTCTGGAGCTTGTCCAGAGAAGGACAACAAAGCTGGTGAAGGGTCTGGAGCACAAGTCCTATGAGGAGCGACTGAGGGAGCTGAGGCTGTTTAACCCAGAGAAAAGGAGGCTCAGGGGAGACCTTCTCATTCTGTACAGCTACCTGAAAAGAATGTTTTATCAAGGTGGAGGTTGGCCTCTTTTCCCAGGTAAAAAGTAACAGAATAAAAGGAAATGGCCTCAAGTTGTACCAGGAGATGTCTAGATTGGATATGAGGAAAAAATCCTTAAAGTGTTGCCAAGCATTGGAACAGGCTGCCCAGGGCAGTGGTGGAGTCACTGTCCCTGAAAGTGTTCAGAAAAGATGTAGGTGTGTTGCTTGGAGACATGGTTGAGTGATAGACCTGGAAGTGCTGGGTTAATGGTTGGACTTGATGATATTAAGGTCTTCTCCAACTTTAATGATTTTATTATTCTAATAAAGAGGACCCTTAAGATCTACTTTAGCACTTTTCATATGTCACTGAGCAACACTGTGTAAAACTTACCAGATAAGCTATAAGAGCACTTATAGGACCCAGACACTCAGATAGAAGCTTGGCACAGAAAATAACACAACTCCTTAAGTTGATAACGTCTTATAAGCATTTGCAGCTAATCAGAACTTCATGTTACTAGTGCATTGACTAAACATATTACTGAGCCCTGTTGCCTTTTAATTTATTTTTTCTAATAATGGCATGTAGTCTTCTGCATAAATTATAAATATTTCATAAAATGTAGAATCTTCAGTGTCTGTAATTAGTAATTTACACACAATATATTAACATTTAATATGCAAGAAACTTCTTTGAATAATTTTTGACCTGTTTGGTTACTATCATTTTACAAAGGAACAAATTCTGGTAAATAATTCTGCTAATAACACTGCCAATGCCATTGCAGTGAACATGAATACTTGTGAAGTTACAACCAAGTTAGAAATTTACTTTATATATTTAGAGAAATTTTATTATGTTTCCATAATTTATAACCCTGGATTTCCAAATTATTATAATTTTTGGATTGTTAAATTCATATTTGATTCTCTGAAGAATTTTTCTGTTTAATCTCTCAGGTCACTTTCATACTAGTCTTTGAGGATTTTTTACTTACCAATTTTTCTTGTTAGGTTATTTGAAATCAAGCTTTTAAACATATATGTATATTTAGTACTTGTTGAAAAGCACTAGGAAAAAATTGTGATGTTTATTTGGGAGCATTTTTCATAATTTGCTTTGTTCTTGGTTTCTTGTTTTCCATGATTTTTCATCCTCTTCCTAAAAGAAAAAAAAATACTTCTGTCTTTTTCAGCCCCTATTATGAAGTTAGTCTCTAAAAAAATATTTATCAGCAATAGATGTTTCTTACAGTAATGTATCAAGTGAATGTAAATATTTGCTGCTCAGCAAGATGTTATGAACCAAATCTACTTGGACCATAAGGAGGTCCAAGGATCAGAGTTACAGAATATATGCTGATAGTGTCATTATATCTTACATATGCAAGTTTAATCTTCAATTTAGAATGAGTAAAAGGGCAATAAAATAATTATTTTCTAATGATATAATTAAATATCTTAATGTCAAAACAAATTATATAAAATTTACCAGTACGAAATTAATTGCAAGAGCATTTCCTTATTGACAAGATATAAAGTATTAAAACTAATACTTTGAGCACATAAGGACCCTTAGAGAAACTCAGTTCTAAAAACCACCCTCATTTATACTGTAAAGAAAACTTCAACACAAAGCAGAGAGGAAATTTTGACCCATCTGTAATGAATTTAATATGATATCTACAACTTCCTTGTGAGGGGAAAAGGTGGGCACTGATCTCTTTGTGGTGACCAGTGACAGAACCCGAGGGAATGGCCTGAAGTTGAGTCAGGGGAAGTTTGAGTTAGATACTAGAAAAAGTTTCTTCACCCAAAAGTGAAGAACAGGCTCCCCACACAAGTGGTCACAGCATCAAGCCTGACAGAGCTCAAGAAGCATTTGGATGATACTGTCAGGCACATGGTGTGACTCTTGGGGATGGTCTTGTGCAGGGCCAGGAGTTGGATTCAATGATCTTTGTGGGTCCCTTCCAACTTGGCATATTCTGTGACTCTGTGATATCAGCCAACTAAGAATCTTTCTCATGTTAATTTTCTCTTGTTCTGTATCACCATAGTCGCTTACATCTGTACATTTTAGTTTCCTGCTGAAACTAATTTAAAAGTCAGTTTTAGGGCAAACATCACTTTGTTTTTTGGCTTATAACAGAAAAGCTTCCTACTAAACTCTTCAGATGATAATTTTGGGAAATTAGTGCCCCAAGAAATCTTTGACAGGTTAAAACAGGTAAATGAACAACTACTGATTTAAGCTATACCTAACTTTGGCAGCTTGTTAACCGAGATGGTGCTTATACCGTCTCAGGGTGAAACAAGGATGTTTTGACTCTGGCAAGAAAGCAAACTACTAGACTTAGTGGTTGAGACAAGCTTGAACTTTAGCTAATAACCAATACATATGGAATAGATATGGAACAATTTATCATTAAAAAATAGTTTAGTCTTGGAGTTTAAGAAGAAATCTGAAGGAGTGATATGGATCTGACACAGAAATGAAGGAATGAAATGTGGTACCTGCAAATATGCTGTTACTGAAAGGACCTGAAGGAAAAAAAAGACAATGAAAAAAATTTCAAAATATCAATCTATTAAAAACTTGTTTTGATTGCAATTGAGATTTTGTTCTTCTCTTTGTAGAATACCTTATTGTGCTGTATAAATTGTCAGATGATACGTCCAAATAATGCCTTATCCCTTAATATTTTAAAAGTGGTGTGGAAAGTGGTGGGGTTCTACTGTGGAGATAACTTTGCAGCTGATATCTTACTGTGTGCTGGAGTATCCTTAAAATTACCTTTCAACATAGAAAGGTTTTTCTGTGTCTCTTTCATTTCCAGCTTGCTGCCAGCTTGGAGGCCTCAGTGTTTTTGTTTATATGGTCAAAACAATACAACCTTGCTGTTATCAATTTATCTTAAAATCTCTTCAACCAGATTAAGATAAAATTTTTGTTTTGTCTAGAATATCTAAAATAGGCAAGCAGTTAAGAATGTTTATAGAAGGCATAGTTTAAATTGCTTTAAATAAGAGCAGACAAAGATTTCTCTTCCTTCCTTTCTTCCTCCTTCATTTTTTTTTCTTCTAACAAAAAATTTATTAAGGTTTCCTCTGTGAGTGTATATTACATTTCAAGTCACATCTTTTAGAGTGTTAACCTTTCTAGCCTTCACCACAGAACACTCCCAGAGGGTACCTCCATCTGGTACCTCTGTTAGTCTTTATAGACCACCACTCTTGAAATTTTTCACAGACTTCAGACAGATTAATTCTTTTAATCTTGAA
This sequence comes from Myiozetetes cayanensis, assembly GCF_022539395.1. Classification (NCBI taxonomy): domain Eukaryota; kingdom Metazoa; phylum Chordata; class Aves; order Passeriformes; family Tyrannidae; genus Myiozetetes; species Myiozetetes cayanensis. The sequence goes on along the minus strand of NW_026087964.1, from coordinate 38,189,001 downwards.
ATTCATCCAGGGGACAGTAAACTGTTCTTCCTCAAAACAAACTGAATTTCTCTGTTTAGAATAGTGGCTTGATGGAGATGCCATCAAGTATTTTAGATGTTGTCTGGTGTCTGACCCAACCTCTGACGGATGACCCATAAGGGCACAGGTTTTGTATAACTCCTGAGAGATGGCGAGACTTATGTTTCTTGGATACTTCAGGGCACTGGATTCAGCTAAGTTAAGATTTCTAGCTTGTTTGTTTGTTTTGTTTTGTCTGAAATTAGGTGTGACTATAAAGGTGCATATCAAACAGCAGCAGGTTTTCAGTGACTGATTCCCCAATTATTTGTCCTTAAGCATATTACAAGAAAGCTGCACATAAATGTGACACAACTGTTACACATGTCCACCAATTTACTGTCAGAGGCTCTTAATTTATTTGCAAAGCATACTGCAAACTGTCTGAATAATTATCTGAATATCTGATTTCTGTGGAAAATTAGTTTCCAAGACATGTTGGAAATAATAATTGTGACAGACTATGTAATGTCCCTTTCTGTGGTTTTTTTTCTTTGTTGTTGTTATTTTTGTTGTTGTTGTTTTGTTTTGGTTGTTTTTGTTTGCTTTTGGTGGTGTGTTTTTTTGTTTTGTTCTGGTTGGTTTTTTTTTTTTTCTGGAAATGACTATCTGATCTTCTAAAATACGGAATGTCATCTGTCTTTGCTGACTAGTTACTGCTGCAGTGTATGTTTCTCTCATGCTTAGAAAGCTCATTCTTATGTTCTGTCTGTTTCCTACCAAAAATCCTCCTAAAATTTGTCTACTAATCTGAAAGAGTAGAAAATTTAAGAAAATTTGGATTTGTGTGCAGATATTTCACAGTCTCACTGGTTGAAGGTGAGTTGCAAAGCTACCAGTTTTCACTCAAAGTCTGCATTTATCCAGACAGTGTACTTTAGAGAAATGGACTTCTACTGTCCATTAGTTTTCCCATTGTGGGAAAGATGATACTGCAAGACAAACATTGTTTATATGTTTTGCAGGCCTCATGAGTTGTCCTAGCTAGCTTTAAATAGCTATTTAAAGTAATAATAGTGGATTAATTGTATGGATTGAATGTATTAATACCACCTAATTTTAGACTAGTATTGTGCAGATCTGAAATAATCAGCATAAGCCATTTTTCTAGTCAATAAAGAGAAGTAGGCATTTGCAGGGGATAATTCATCTGACATTTTGGACATCCTTGTTAAGGTGAATTGTATTCTAAATGTGTCTTCACAGGTTATGAAGGGAAACCAGATTACTAGCAAGACAAAAATGTCTAGATTATAGATGTTTATATTTGATCAGATGCTTAAATACTTACCCTGGGTCACCCACAAGTTTTGAATACTACACTTTAAATTTTAGGTTGATTCATCTGTATTTCTATTGGTTATTTCACCTGACTGTTTAAAGGCCATCTCTGATTTACCTACATGCCTGTAAAGCAATAATCAGTAAACACAGTGTCCATAACTGATTTGCTTTTCCATCTCCCTCATATCCTTGAATCTGAACCAGTAAAACTAAGGCCACTTGCATAATTTTTATGCTTCAAGCAATGTTACACAGTGTCTCAAAACCAGATTAGGAATATTTGTACTTCTTATCTTATGGTCTTTTTTCAGATGTTAAATCATCCCTTTTTTCATTTCTTCTGTTGAATTGTAGTTGCATGTGTTGCATTTGTATTCAAGTTATCTTATAAAGAAAGATTGCAGAAAAAAACCACAAACCCAATATAGGAATTTGAAATGGAAAAACAAAGTTATTACTTTATATCTGATTTAACTTAGGAAATTTATTATTAGCACAAGTACTTACAACAAAAGTGTAAAAGCAAAAGGGCCAGATTTCAACCTGATGCAGATCAAGGTATATACATCAAAGTCAATGGAGAACATCAGTTTGATGTAAGTAAAAGTATGGCCATTGTGTGGAAGTATTCTGAATCTTTTTTTTTTTTTTTTTTTTGTGAACAGTTGCAGTGTGGGAATAAGAAATCAAAGATTTCCTAAATCTTGCAGTTAGGTTTTATAAAGCTTGAGTTTCTATCTGTTTCTGTTGCAGTCTTATAAACTCCCTAGGTAAGGGCTGAGCATATGAAAGATTTTTCGTTGTCTCATTGTTTCATTTGATCCTAAAGAAAGCCTTAGGTTAAAGTCTACTATGTTATGGTTAGAAAAGTCAAAATTCAGAATGTGGTGTTCATCTTACTCTGGCTTTGTTCTCTCGTAGCTCTCTGGATTGCCATTCTGTTCTGATTGTCATATTGACTTCTGATAAGCCAGCTGTTACCTAAGTTTTTTCTTTGATAGACAGGGACAGCAGGGACTGAAAATGCTTCTTCATATAAAAGAGAGTTAAAATGGAAAAATCTCAGAGTCAGAGGGAAGAAAAGAGCTTTACTCATTCTCTTTCCGATACTGTATTGCAGTAGACAGACAGCAGATAGACAGACAGATGGACTGAGAGATTCCTGACAAGATGTTCTCCAATGCTTAGGCTCTTTTGGAAATTTATCCTTGTGCTTTTTAGAAAGTGTTTCCCTATAGTTCCTTTATGATTCCACAATCTTTCTGACCCCCAATATTTCTCTTTCTTCAAGGGCTGACAGGTAAAGAAGTGAGTGTACTATATAGTAATTTTTTACAGATTTGAAAATTATGATCATGTCTGCTAAAAGATGGGGGGAGTTGACTTGTTGGGTTTGTGTTTTGGTTTTGGGATTTTGGTTGGTTGGTTGTTTTCCCCCAGGCTTAATAAAACCTTTTTTTTTTTTTTTCCCCCCAGTATTTTCTAGTAGTTTATATAATTTTTTATTACTAATTGTTCTTGCTCCTCTCATCTGGCTACTGCCTACCTGAATCACATTTTTTCCTCAGTTAGAGTGCCCAGCATTTGATGGTGTGTTTGCATCCAGGTCAAACTTATAGTGAATGGAGAAGATTATCTAAGGGACATTTTGCTTTATGTCCTGGTATAATTATACCAATTTGGGCAACAGGCACTCATGACTTAATGTCTTACTGATTCTGATATTCTTGAAGCACCCTTATTGCTGGTACACGGCAATGGAACCTAATAATTTTAGAATCTTTTAGACACAAATGTGTAGTGTGTATTTTTGCAGACTAAGTATTATAACTACACATACCTTTTTTTTTTTTTTTTCCCTTTATGTAAGGATAGGTCTTGTAAGGATTTAAAATGAGGTAGGCCATATGGCTTTATGTTTTATGAGATGCAAAAGAAGAGGAAATGTCTTTGCATCCCCACTATGGCAACTCTCCTTCACCTTTCTCAAGGCCAAGTGACATGCTGAAATGGGAAAGGAAGCACAGCTCCACTGATGATTTCTGTACTAGGCATACAGCTGAGAACATTACATTCATGTACAGAAAAAGGTTGCTCCACTGTACTTTGCTTCTGCTGATTTATCTGCTATCCTTGTCCCTGTTCTGCACCAAAGGAAAATGCACCTAGCTTGCCCCAGAAGCATCAGGGAGTTTACTTCACAAACTAAAGAGTAGAGTTATGTGGTATTTTGTGGATTTGAATCTCAAAATGAAAAAAAAAGATTATACACAAGATACTAGGAGCAGTATGAATATTTACTTTAGAGAAAAAAAGGCAACCTTAAAAAATCCCTAGGGACAAAAGATATGCATCTCACATAAAAATTCAAGATTCCTTTGGAAGAAGTTCTAGCTGTCTAAACGAAGTTTGTTTCTGAAATACATCTCAGTAAGTAAAATTCAGCTGGTTAATTATAGAGAGGCAAGATCTCAGTTCCAATGAGATTAAATCGCTGTGTTTTCATATTGACATCATATCTGTACATCTAAATGCAAAGAACTTTCTTTAACAAGAGCGAATAATATGATTTGCACTGTTCTGGCTGGTACTGACTTGATGAAAATAAGTGGTTGTACTTTTGCTGCTGAGGCAGGTAACACTTTCTTCATATTTATTCATTGTTTAGCAGTTTGGGGATTAAATTTGTGACTCTGGGAAATGACTGGAGTGAGAATTTGATATGGAGTATTAACAAAGGAATTAATGATTAAGTAAAATTACTAAAAATCAAGTAAAATCAGCAATTATAGTAGTTTTTCCACTCTCATATTCAACAATTCCTAACACATTAAAATATTCTTTATTTCTCTGTATAGATATATCTACCAACCCCAAAAACAGTGGAGAGACAGTGTCGACAGATTCACTACTCCGTTGCACAAAAGGTTAAATGATAAGCAGGTAGGTCTTTTACAGTGTACCTCTTCTGAAATAAAATGGTCATCATTTTTATGTCTAGGATTTTCAGGATAAAATTATGTGCATGCATGTGGTGTGACACAGTTACTGTGAATCTAATGTGTCTGACTTACTCCTTCTCATGGCATAAGTCTGGACTGTACATTCCCTATAATTAATAAGGATCTTGAGTGCATCAGACTATTTTACCGTAGATGTGATATTCCAATTCTTATGTCACTTTTTAGATGTTATCTCCAGGAATCCAGGAAACTAAACTGCAAGATGTCCATAGAGTAGAGAAAATGCACAAAGCTTTTGAATTCTGTTCAGAAAATAATTCTGCACTACAGGGAAAAAAACCCACAACAAAATCTTGTCTGTCTATGTAATAGCCTTACTCATCAGGAAAACATTCAGAGCCTGTACAAAGAACATAATGTATGGCACAGGGTATGGTATCCTGTTTTATTCCTGGAAACTGTTGTGAGAAATTTTGCATGGGTGACCTTTAAAAGTTCAGTTTCTTGAATACTTATGTATTGATCTTTTTCACACAACTTTGTTGTAGTAAAAAAAATCCACAGTCACATAATTTAGCATGATTCAGGAAAGCTAGTAATAACCTTTGAGAATGTATTAATAAACAGGTAATATTTTTACCTGTATTTTAGTACAGGTAATTACAACAGATGTAATACATTCAATTGTAATATTCATTAACCATTTATCTTTCCTGTGTATTTCACAGCAGCTTGTAAACCTCTGAATTTTTAAAAGCTTGCCTTACAGAAAGAAATGCATTTTAAAGTTATGTTCTTAGATTAGTCAAGAAAATAGAGGCAAAGAATCAAGTGAAAATAAAAAAATCCCTTAAATCACTCTCAAATTTTCATACTTGTCTGGTATATATGGGAGCTTTAAAATAATTTACTTTCAATATTTTACTTTCTTTTATTATAACTGAGAACAAATGGGTTAAATAAAAAGGACTAAACATAAAACATATTCATATTTTTTTCTGCATTATCATTAAAATATGAAACATAAAAATAAAACTAAATTCTCTTATCCTTTTACCAAAGCCAAAATTTTTCATTAAAATGGTTCACAAATTTCAGTTAATTTTCCTTTAGCCTTTTTGTATGCCTTAGGCAACTGCTTAAGAGCTCTGAATTCTGGGGCTTTTCAGACCTGCAGCTGAGGAGAACAGTGTGAAGAATTTTGTGCTGTTGTGTGGTTCATAGGCAGACACAATATTTCTTTTATTTGATCCTGCTGTGTTTAGCAATCATCAGGTTATTTTCTATGGTGCTAATGTTTAATTCTTTTGTTTTTATTCATTAGGACTGTTCTGGGCCCACATAAACAGCCAGGAGTGCTTCCTAAATACCTGACATCACCTGGTAATCTCCCTGAAGCTGATCATGAAGAAAATTGTTGGATTTCAAAGGAAAAGATCTGTCCTCTGCTTGTGGTATGAGCCTTACTGAATGAAGATTCACCAAATGAGAAAGGGATGGTTTATGTTCAAGTTACCCTATATCTTAATTTCATTGAAGACTTTTTTTTAATTATGAGCAAGTTATAACAATAGCAGCTTCCATAAGGTAAGCATAGTTCTGGTCTGTCAGCAGCTCCCTACAACTAGTTTATTTTAATGCTTAGCAGCAGAATGGCAAGATTTTTTTATCTCTTTCAAAACTGCCTAATTTAACAGAGGAGATGACTGAAACCAGTTTCTGTTGCTGGTGCCCTACTTCCCACTCAAACACCCTCATTGAACAAGAGTGAAACACTGATACTTGATATTTCCTACTTGTGCTGACAGGTTGCTGAGGGAGCCACAGCTCACTACACTGTTCATGGAATTAAAAAGAAAACCTAAAAATATTATCAAACCTAAATGTTTCAAATCTGCTAGTGTGAGACAGAGTTGAGCTGTTTTCCCACTTGGAAGGGGGAAGGGAAACAAGCAGTACTCCATGTTGCAATAACTACCAATATTAAGCTAGCAATGTCTGGTTAGAGAGTCAAGTGCAGGTTATCCTGATTGTGATCTATAGGGCTTTACCAGAAAGGACAGAAATATTCTGGAAGACACATCTTAATTCCTGCAGTCTGTTTCCTACAGTCTGAATTTTAAATGGTAAACTAAGAGTTCATTAGCACATTGTTATCTTGAGATAACCAAGTTATCTGAAGCTAACCAAGTTCACTGCAGTGGGTACTGGTTAAAGGCCCATTGCAGTAAAGATGAGTGGCAAATATTTACCTCTGATTTCTATAAGCACCATACTGCCATAGTTTCCATTGTATTTACCAGTGTCATGACACTGTGTGCCTCAGAAAATCAATCATAAAGAGACGCTCAAAATTAAAGGCAATTACAAGACATGTCTGACTTGAAGAATTTTGGCCTTATTTTCCTGGATAGATTTTGGAAAAGATTTTTGAGGAGCAAGCTATTATACAACATTTAAAAATTCCAGCATTAAAAAGATATAATGCCTGTGAGGGCAGCTATAAATGGTAAACTGAAAGAAGATTAAAAGTGAGCAACTCATAAAGTCTATAAGCTATGGAAGAGAGAGCAGATAAAACAAACAACTAACTCAATTTGATGTTACAGCTGAAAGTCTACACTTACAAAGAGGCTCCTTCTGTTGCTTTTACACAGACTCTTTATTCCCATCAGGTGATGAACAACGTAGGGAGCTTAGGTTATGGGCATAATAAATGTTCAAAACTCTTCCAGAATACATGCAAATGACAAAGCTAAGAGTACATGCCTAGGAATAATTTATAATCCTCGCATCAGTCAGAACAATATAACAGCAGCACAAGTTCATTATGCACAGGAACAGACCAGCATTTGACAGCTTTCCACTACAGTTTACAGGGAAAGAAAAGTTATCTTGGTATTTCATAGTAAATGTTCTCAATGATATTCACGCTGACAAGCTGTAAGTTAGCACACGTCATTTCTTTCTTTGCAAAGAAAGAAGAAAACTGCTGGTAATTTACTAACATAGCAGTGTCAGTTTTCAAACAATTGTCTGCAGCTCTGAATGATCAGACCTCTAATATCCCAAGAAGGACACATTTTCTTGCTAAGTATTCTATATCCTGTTGGTATTAAAGGAAGAGCCTCGCAACACTGAACTGTCACAAGTTTAACAACAGGAACTAATTAATGATTTTGATTTCCTACCTGGTGAACAATTGCAAGTTTTTTAAATTTTTGCATCTATGTAAGATCTATGGATAGCCACATATAACAGTTGGAAAAGCAGTTTATATGAAATTCCAGTATAGGCAAAAGTTCTTATGGTTCTTTGAAATGACCTTCAAATTTCAATAAAACCATGTGGTTTAGATGGAAGAAATATTTTAGGGAAAAGAAGCAGAGTTCTGACTGGTCATGGTTTAGGTCTATTTATTCTGTACTGAATTAAGTGTGCAAGCTCAGGCACAGTTATGGAGGCATTGAGAGAGACATGAAGATAATTTGTAGGCTCATGCTATCTTACTATAAAGTGAAAGCAAATAAAACAAAGATTCCTAATGTATCATGAGTGTAAAATATTTACATTTAAATAATGTAAATGCTGTGTTGCTAACCACAAAAGTATTTAGCTAAAGAAAACTGAAAAAAAAATTGTAAGAAGTCAGAAATGTTTCATTTGCAAAGGCAGACACTTGAAGGTTTGTATTTTTGTTTTATTATGCAGCTTTAATCCTGAGTGAGACAATACCCTGTGGTGAATATATGTGATCCTCAGGTTGAAGATCATGTCCTGTTGCATAAGCATAATGACAAAGTAATTACAGTTTTCCAAGGAAGTGTAAATCTTTCATGTCTTAACATTTAAGATAACCCTAATTTAAACTATTTTTGTATAAAGATTATGTAATTGATTAAGATTTACATTTAATGAAAAGCAGTTGAAAAGCTATGAGTCTGTTTTCTCCAATATAATGTAGAACTAAATTAAATTTACAAGATCTGGGCATCTTGGGGAAAACATGGAATTCCTGTGCTATGTTTATTAATGTTACTATTTCTGTTTTGCTGTATACTTGTCACATTAAAGCATCCAGTATTATTCTCTGCTTTTTCAGAATACTTGCACAGAAGGACATTTGAGTTTATAATGCAAAGGAAACTAAACATCTCTTCCACTGGGGAAGTGAGGGAAGGGAGGTGCTTTCATAGCCTGAAGGTTTTACCCTGTCAAAGTTCACAGGCTTTGTGCAACTAAGAAGGAAATGGATGTATTAAATTGTCTTGAAAATCTCCTATCAGCTTGTCATTTACTATACAAATGGCTTTTTACAATTTCAGAGCAGAAAATACAGAAAATTTTGTAAAAATAAAAAGTAGACAATAGAGCCCTGATCTGATCTATTCTTTCCTGCTTTTTAAATTTATTTTTATTTTATTTCCCTCAACTTCTTTGGTTCTCTATCTGCAATCCCTGTTATTTTTGTTTCAGAAGTAGTTATTTTGATTCAGAAAGTATGATCATTGCTGACAGTACAGACTGCTGAGTAACAGCAACAACTCTACCATTTATTCCTATGTGGACATGATCCCTTGTGAGGGTCTTAATGGCTACAGGAGAGCAGAAGGCAGGCTCTGTCACCTCAGCTATCTTCTCCTGATGGGGAAATGTTATACTCTTTTCTGTTTAAACACTGGAAGTACTGCTAAATCTATGCATAACATGAATGGAGATGTCTGAGAGTAAATTTTCAGTTCTAAACTGTGCTTCCAACCATGATTCACATCAAAAACCTATTTAAACAGTGGTTTAATCAAGGAGCCTGTACTTTACCACTATTACAAATCTAAAAGTCTCTTCTTTCGTACATTGGGGCTCTATATTATTGCTAGGACAAGCCTCAACAGTTCTTGTCCATTGGTGACAGTTTACTATATTTATAAAAGAATGTATGTACAGATTGCAAAGCACTGTCTAGTATTATTGGCATAAATCTACTAGAAAATTTCAGGTACATGCAACTTTGTCATCTATGTGTGTTGACATTTTATATTATAACAAGAAGGAACATTTCTTCATTTGATGATGTTCATCCATAAATGATGATGCATGCAAATAATGTTACCAATAGCCTGAATTTAACCTTATATTTTGGTTTTTAATTACAAAGGTTTTACCAGGTTGGTTTTTTTTTCCAGTTTAGGTCTAGCTGTTTGATCATTAAACCTTGTTTCTTTAAAATAGCTGGAACATTTTTTAAAAATTAAAATAACTGTGCAGTGTTCTAAATACTTCTAACTTTAGGCTTCTGTGGACTATGGAATCCATTTTTATTCCATTTTATCAGCATAATCCTCATTAATTAAGATTTATTTTTGATTTCTAGCCTCTTGTTTTATCTAGGACCCAGGCCTTACTGAAAATTTTTAACCCAGAATATAGCTTAGAAGAATAAAAATATGCTTAATGGAAAATCTTTATTGCACTCCTTCTGATACTAAAATGATTTTGAAAATGAGAATAGTAGGCAAGTTATCAATCTTGCTGACCTTGCAGTCCTGAACCTAGAGAGTTAAAAATGTTGTCTTTAAGGTACTGTATTAAGGTACTGTATTAAAGTATTATACTCTCCTCCTTTCAGCTGTCTAGCTTTGTAACCTAAAGTTATATTGTAAATATCAGTTCCCTTAATTCTTCCTCCTAGCTCTTTTAATTATACCACGACTAATGATTTTTATGTAGTATCTCCAGTTAAAACTTCCTGCCTTGTCCAACATTGCAATTTTATATGAAAATGAATAATTTAAAAGATACAACATTAATTGTTCTACTCAGAATGTCATGTCCTTTTTCAGTTCCCCAAACTCACATACAATCACTCCTACTCAGGAACAGAATTTTTGCTTGTCCAACTAACTAGATCTCTGCAATCAGCAAAAGGTAGTAACACACAGTGGCGTGTTATCACAGCAGTAATAAAGTAGTCGCTGGATTTTAACAGAACAGACACTAAAGACATAATCATAACAGGAAACATGCTTCTTGTGTCTTCTTACATGGCAAGGAAAACATCTTAAATAATATGCAAAATAAACTGTCATTCCAGTATTCTTTGGCTCAGAAGTCTAAATTTTCAAATTGTTCCAGTCAATACAGAGCAATCTTTTCTCTGCTTTCCAGGCCATAACAAATTTATGATCTGCTCACTTGGTGCTCACGTAAAGAAACTCAGATCTGTCTGCTTGCCTGTGTGTATGCTTACTGTATCTTGAGCTATTTTCTTCTGCGAGGGTTCATCTAGATAGGAAACAATCAGAATCATAGTGATTGTTCTCTCCCATATTAAGGATATTCAGCTGCAAGCCGCCTACTACACTTTTGCCCTTGGAAAAGTCTCATAAGGTGCAGATTTTTTGGGGAAGCTCAGAGAATGTTTGCTTTTACCATACCAGGGTCTACTTCTACATCCTTGGAAGAGTGGTGGTTGAGTATGCACTGTTTTCTCCTCCTTTGCTTCAGCTAAGGTAGGATTACACACATCTTTCTGGGGATAAATCTTACTACAATATTTTGGACTTCATCTCAGGATCCTAATTTTGCATCCCATCTATGAAAAGCTGATGGCAAATGTGTATTTTCTAGGCTTGTGGATTGAAAAAACACAATTGCAGAAACCAAAAGTATCTCCTAGCATTTCTCTTTATCTGGCCTTATGGTAAGAATACAAGTTCTAATAAAATGGGTATTATTCCAAGAACTCATGCACATGTGCATATTATTTAGAGCTCTGTTTTTCCTATCTCTGTTTCTCACAGCACAAAGAGATACAATTCATATTTATTTGCTTCTGTATTTACAAAATACAGTCTAAACTCTGAGCCTAGAGATGTTGGGTGCTGAAGATGGCAGCTGAGAAGCAATGAATAATCTCCACCATAGCTGGTGAGATACCCATTGAGCAGGAATTACTCCTTTTTAATCCCATATGCCTTCTACTTTCCACATCTGTTCTTTTTATTCTTATTGAAAGTAAAGTAATCCTTTTTAGTATCCATTGGAGAACTTGAGCATTTTAATGACTGAGCTCTTAAGGAGAAATTAGACTGACTTCACTCACCAGCCAGTCATCCTTGAAATAAAACCAAATAAAATAAACTTTTCTCTTGGAAACCAGAGTAAGATGAACATAGCATTCCCTTTTTATGTTCAGATGCGAAAGAAAACAGAACCTTCCTAATGTGCCAAGCAGCAAAATGAGCTCAATGAGCTGATACTTCTGCAAGCATTTTTACCACTGCATCAGGAAATGGTTGCTATGGAGTGAAGGTCACTGCTAAGGTGACTGTAAAGTAGCATTTCTTTCTTCCTTTATTTTCTTGGAAGACCTTATGTTTTGCACTTGTTGAAATGGTAACATTTTGTTCTTCTTAAGAAATGACAAGTATTCCAAAACATACAGTGGATCTGAATCAGTGAGAATATAAATTCTACCTTATTGAAAACATATACAAAAATTTCCCATTCATTGTAATTTCCAATAAATTCCTCTACACTTCCTACTGCCTATTTGATATCATAATTGCCTAAAGATAAACTTATTTTCCCTTTCATATCTTCATCTGCTTTCCTTTCATTATTATTAAGCATAATTATTTATATACAGCTCCTATTGGCTGATGTCAAGAGACGGTTTCTGACGTAGTGAAAATATGAGCTGTTGTTTTGCTGTAAGTGTATTGTCTGAAATATGATGACTAGGATAGAACTCTGGTCAGTTTTCTATTACATGCAGCGAAGGTGACCTTGCTGTTTGCTGTGGTTTGTAGACCTTTGCAGTGAAATATATTGCAGAGATGTAAAATATGTTACTACTTCGAATTTCGACTCATTATTCTGTTTTGCTTTGCTTTCTTTTGAACTTTCTGTTGAAGAGATATGAGCATTAGAAGGGTTTTAATGTAATGTACGTGCATTTTTCATATTACTAACACTTAATACTCGAGTGTGCCTTAGTACATGTAGAAAATTATATTATAAACTGATTAGAGGTGACTATTAATTTTTTATGGATAACATGCAATCCTCTAATGAATTTCATTCAGCAGAAAATCCACAAGTTTTTGGTTCTTTCAGTTTTTAAAAGACCCATGTCATGATAGAACAAGTCTGTACTCCTATGTGCTTCCTTTCATGACTCATTCCATTAAGGAAATCAGATTAAGAAAACAGAAGCTTACGAAAATAGCACTTTCCACAGCTGAGTAAAAATCTCAACTTCTTAGAAGTGCTCTTCCAGATATTTCTGTGCACCTATGAATATAATTAAAGCTGAATGAATGAAACAGTAATTTCTTATTAAGGAGGTTTTATTTTGTTGTGTATTTATTTTGTTTACTTACCTGTTTGTTCTCACTGACTGCTCTCAGAGTCACGGGATGTCAGGAAGGATATAATAATGGCCAGTCTTTGTGAGCGAAGATCCGGGGAAGGTCTTTACACCTTCCAGCCTGCACATTGGATTTTTTAGGTGAGACACAGTGTGCGCGGAACTGAGCCCACCCTTTAATCCTAAGGTTCATCTGCTGGGGCCAAGTGAGCTTGGACGGTGGCAGCGAGGTCCTTAGGACGTAGATGGGTTGCCTTTTTTTTAAGGGTTAACGAGCTCCATCTGCCCGGGGAGTGTCCCTGACCGGGAATTGAACCCGGGCCTCGGCGGTGACAGCGCCGCACCCTTAACCACTAGACCACCAGGGGCTCCTCAGGAAGGATATATAGTAGATATATACTTATATATATTTCAGGATATAAGAAAATTGCCACACATGGAATTCAGTGGCTGTCAAAAAGAAGCTATTACTTACCCGAATAAAATTTTTCTGGGCATTAGATGCTCAAGGAACCTGTATTGCCTCTTTCTATTTTTGAAATGGCTTTTTTTTTTTTTCCTTCTTTTTTAGGGTATTGGTGCTACTTGGAAATGTAAAAGTGGATCGACACTAAGAAGGACAATGGTGTATGATGGTTGGCGTATGATGAGTAAAAGTACCCATCCATAGCAGAAAGCACAGATCTGACTTCATAGTGGTGTTTCTCTTCTTTTGAACAGGTGTGTGGGATGTGAGTAAAGAAGAAGGATGTGGATACCATTCCATCTTCAAAGGTCATAAATCAAATATTTTGTTTCTTATTAGTTCCAGAGTATAGTCAATCAGTCAAATCTTCTTTTAGGGATGGATCAATTTTTATTGGCATTATGGACTGGCCAGCCAAAAAGATATTACTCAAGTTTACAGTACTCTGTGTGGTCCGCTGCTAGAGCACAACTAGCACTGCTGCAATGTTGCAATAATTTATGTAGTGTATTTTTAAGAATGCAATTGCATAGTAATCTGAACTGTGGTACTGTATCAATTTTATCAAAAAATCTTTACTATGCAGAATGTTTTTTTCAGTTTCCATTACGATGGGATGTATTTGTGTGTGTACACACACATAACGTATGTGTGTGTCTGTGTATGCATGTATGTTGCATAGTCTATATGTAAATGTTTGCATTCTCCAGTAAATAATTGGAAGAAATATAAATATTATTTGTTCTATGTCCCTCCCCCCAGAATATATTTGCATTATGAAACAGCTGTTCATGTTAAACTTAGCATAAATGAACTGTAACCATTCCACAGCACAATCATTAATATCTGCATGTACTTCATATAACTCTGATTGCTGATATTTCTCTCATGTTGTAGTCTTGATCTTCTTTTTCCCCCCCTCACTTTCCTGTTTATTAAGTAGCTTCAGAAAATCTTTTCATGAAGCAGAGGCAAATAAATACTTGATCTTATAATCTTTTAGCAAAGTACTTGAAGGGATTACTGAAATGTGTTTGATCCTTTTTATGCTATTTTATATGTACAATAAAAGCATACATAACCTTCCAAATATTTCTGGACAGCTCTGTGATTTTAGAGCCATCCCGCATTTAGACTCCCTAAATTCCTAATTTTAAAACCTAAGCTGTAGGCTACAATATAAATGAGTATGCATGTATAATATCTGAATTGGTCTCAATATGGAGAAGATATAAATATTTTATCCAAATAGACATATGAATTAAGAAAAATAAAACACTTTTCCTTTTTTCTCATACATGGAAAACACTGTGATAATTCTCAGTCACCAAGACATTTTTTTTCTTATTTTTTCGTATCTTTTTTCCCACAACATTTTGGAAGAACTGTTGTTAATCTTTTCGTGTGACTTAAATATTTGAAAAAAGGGGAGAGGTCATGAATCCTATGGGCTGGTCCAGTGCCATTTCATTTTGCCACACCTGTGATGCTTTGTAAGTTAAGGCATAACAGAATGTGACTGCAGCTGGATGTAGAGATTCTCTAGACATCTTGAAGAGAGCTCTTGAAGTCAGCTCTTCTAGTCAGCCCTCGAAAAAGAAACAGCACAGCCTTTTTGGGTGCATCACTTTGGACCTAGCAGCCTGGCTGAGGGGTAAGCTTAATTAAACAGGTCTCATTGCTATGCAAACATGTCTGTCTTCCTTCTGGCATCCAAGTTAATAAGACCACTGAGTACATGGCTGTGCTGTACTGCATGTGCAGTACTTACTGCGACATCTCTACATGGTGATGCCTTCTACAGTTCAAACATGACCTGAGGCACAACTCAGCTCCTAATGCCTTTTAGAAAAACTCCAACATGCTATTGCTTTCCCCTGCATTTCTCCTTCCACTATTATCTCTTTTCTACCTCTGAAAGTGACTGTACGTGTATTTATTAGCAGAGAGGAGCTTAAGTGAATCCTTAATTTCCTCTGCTTTTTATGGGACAAGTTAAAACCAACTCAGAGAGTCAGGTAAAGTGGTCAAGAGATAAATCTCAGCATTTTTTTCCCCATTTTATATCTTGTGAGTATTTCTTGGAAAAATGTAGTCCCAAATTTGTAATGGAGAATTCTGAGGAGACATTTTGAGTGCCATCTCTGCTCTTTGTAGTCCCTCAAATGAAACCTTGGGGAACAATTTTCATAGCCAAATACTCTTACTTTCAGATCTTTCTTTACTCTTTCCTTTTGAAATATCTAACTCTGTGAAGGTGTACACTCCTGTATTTCTCTTCATTATAGAATGTATCTGAGATGCTTTCTCTGGTATGCTAATTGGGTTACCTTGTATTTCTTTGCGTGCTCCTTTGCATCTAGTTATCTGTTCATGTCAGCAAAGTCTTACAAACTCCTTCATGGAATATTTTGATTTTGCTGTAGAATCTAGAGTTTTAAAATCCTTGAGAGTTTTCATGCCTGCAGAGTTGAAACTTATGTTGTACATCCAAGGTCTTTCTCAAAACAGAATTTTAAATATAATGACTTTATTTTGTCCCTGCCTTGTGTGTTCTCTTTATGAAATAAGACTGAAAGAAGACAAGTAGGTCCATTTCCCTAGTGAAAATGGATGTTTTACCTTCTGGGTATATAGTATTTCTTAAAATATTTTAAATAATTATAAACACATAAATTTAATTTTTAAAAGTCCTTGAAAAAAGGTTTATAGTTTATGTAATTAATTTATGCATTTCTGGTTATTATCAGTACAATTTTATAAACACTAAGGTTACAAAAATAATTAGTTTCTTCTTTTTACCATATCATACTTTAATTCCTGCCTCAGTGGACCAAAAATAATTTGTCAAGATAAGAGGAAGTTATCTGTCAGTATAAGTGAATACAAAGCTACTTTAGCTCATCAACTGATAAGGAGACGTACTGTAGAGTTTCGTTTCATTTATAAGTAAAATAGCTTCATTCTTGTCCCTGCTTCTGCCTCCCTAAACAATATAGGGTAGTCAGGAAAAATACAGTACTGTGCTGCTGTTTCAGTCAGCCCTGCCCTGAGCTAGAACTACTTCAGGGAGGCAGATTATTCCTTTAATCTTTAGCTGCCTCTGCTGGTTTTGGCTGGGGTATGGTTAATTTTCTTTTCAATAGCTAGTATGAGGCTGTATTTTGGATTTGTACTGAAAACGGTGTTAAAAGTCCAGGTATGTTGTAATTGTTGCTAAATCCTGTTTACACAGAGACAAGACCTTTTATGCTTCTCACCCCATCAGCGAGGAGGTTGGGGGTGCACAAGAAGTTGGGAGGGAACACAGCCAGGACAGGTGATCCCAAATCACCAAAGGGATATTCCATACGATATGACATCATGCTCAGCATATAAAGATGGATGAAGAAGAAGGAAGGTAAGGCACATTTGAAATGATGTCATTTGCTTTCTCAAGTAACCCTTATGTGTGATGGAGCCCTGCTTTCCTGGGGATGGCTGAACATCTACCTGCCCAGGGGAAGTGGTGAATGAATTCCTTGTTTTGCTTTGTTTGTGTGCATAGCTTTTGCTTTACCTCTTAAATTTTCTTTACCTCAACTTATGAGTTTTCTCACTTCCACTCTTCCAATTCTCTCCCCCATTCCACTGGGGAGGAGTGAGATAGTGAATGCATGGTGCTTAGTTGCCAGCTGGACACTGCTCTGCTGGGATTGCTGTCTAGAGGTCTTGTGTGTAAGACTGCCCACTGCGAAATGAATGCATGTGAAATGATTCTCTGTATGTGTCTCATAGTCCACTAAACAACCATAAAATGAAATTAGCTTTTCTTCATTACCAACTCAAATCATATTTAAGTGAGAATATTATGAAAAATCATTCCTGATTATCAATTTTCTGACCCATCTACTATAGCCTGGCTTGGAGCTTTTGTGCAATTGATGTAGGGTTTTGGTTTTTTAAAGGCAATAGTTTCTGATTCAAGCAAATAGCAGCTGAGAAAAACTCTAAAGCTTCCGCCCTCTCTCCTTTGCTTTGACTATGGTAAAAAGCTTTGATTATAACTGTAAACGTATATGCTTTAGTCATCCTATTGTATGTCTTTGTCCTTGCATTATCTTATGTATCTTCCACAAACTATCTTCAGGTTTTCTTTTCTAGTGTACCATTTCCATTATGAGTAAGCCCGAAGGAGAAAGTATTAATATAAAATGTTTTCTCTTTTTTTGTCCACCTCTTCTGTCTTTTAATTTATTTAGATATTAAATCTATACTTCCTATTTTGCCTGAAAATACTTAAAACATTACAAAATTCTGATGTCTGCTTATTAAAGCGTGTGATCTTCTGTCCTGTTCTACAAATCGGCAAATGATGATCTTGCATGAAGGCCTAGGAGATTTGAAATAAACAGGTAGTGACCAGTTTTACTCACTGGTTTTTATTATTTACTTCAGGTGCAAGCACGTAGGTAGTTTAGTAACCCTGAGATTAGCTCAGTTGGTTAGAGCATGGTGCTAATAACACCAAGGTTGTAGGGTAGATCACCATAGAGGCCATTAACTTGAGAGTTGAACTCGATGATCCATGTGGGTTCCTTCCAACTCAGAGTAATCTGTGAAGGTGAGGGAGAATAATTCTTTAATTGATTGACTACACTTTCATTGACTACTACACCAAGAAGGGATTTCTGTAGACAGCATAACTTGTGTTGAAAACAATGCGCTCAATCTCAAATACGTACAGCCTTCCAACAGCAACCATCAAGAGTTTTACATTTTCCTAGAGGAACCCACATAAACATAGGGATGGATTAGCCTGGGGATGGATGGAGGAATGACTAGAAGATGAATGACTTTATAGTACCAAATTGAGTTATGCCAGATAATGAGGTTGTTTTTGTTGTTGTTGTTTTTGTTGATTTGGTTTGTTGTTTTTTTTGGTGGTGATTTATTCATTTTATGAAAAGAAAAAAAAGGGGGTAGGTATAGCTTGCTGCCTTTCAAAAGAAAAAACCCTGCTCTGTTTCAAATTGGAAGCAGCATACAGCCAAATATTCCAGTACCTGGGAGAGAAATCCTTAGGTAAGATTCTTGTGCCAGGAGTTGGCAGCAGTAGCTACAGGGATGGCCTCTGAGGGAAAAGGCCAGGGGCTATCCAGTGCCAGACACAGCCCATCCCAACAGACCCACCACAGGGCACAACTGAACCTCTCAGCCACACTCATGGCATTTCCTGGGAAAGGTTCAAGAAAGGGCATAAATCACCAAAAAGAAAGAGGAGGAGAGAGTAAAAAGTTTGATGAAGGCCACTGTCAGATGAGAGGGAGGTGTTGACGTAACAAACCAACAAAATTAATTTAAATTTCTCCAGGTTGAACCTGTTCTTACCACAGCAATAACTAGTAAGTAATTTCCCTGCCTTTATCCTGACCTACAGACTTTCTCCTTAACAATTTCCCATTTTCTCCCCTGTCCCACAGAGAGTGAGGAATGAGTGAGTGGCCAGGTAGCTACTTGGCTGCTAGTCTTGATGGTCACGGACTCAAACTAGAGCACTATCTGGAGCAAAAGCAGTTGCAGAAATATATGAGAACATCAAGGGAAGCTGGAATTTGCCCCATTCCCTCCTTCTCTATAAGTCAACAATACAAGGCATCAGGTGCAGTTAATCAGATTTAAAAGGTGCTTGCTGGTTTAGTCTGGGGCTAAACCAATAGAATTGATAGATATTGCAACTGGATAAAGCAATATACACAGTTTTGTCTTCCAGGGAGCGTCTCAGTAATTTTGGTGTGCCGGCCAAGCCAGGTATTTTTGGCAGTTCAAAGAGGGGCCAGCAGATCAGTGGTGCCAGCAGAGCACTGAGTACCACTTGTAGCTGTCATTCTTATTACAAAGCTGTTGGTCCCTCAGGAGGCCACTGGTGGACCTTTAAACTGCCTTAAAAACTCTGCATTATTCTCAGCTTCCACCTTTCCACATTGCATTGCTTAGTGAATACCATCTATCTTGAGTATTTTATGGAAGAGGCAAGTTTATAGCAGTATTTCGTTAAGAGACCAAAAATAGTACAATAATGTAAATGTCATGATTATTTTAGTTACTAGTTTTTTTAATATGACTCTATAGATTTGCCTTTCTATTTGATAGATCAACAGATTTAATGCTGCCAATTTTTAGATTCAATTAATAAAAGCTATAAAAATATGTTAAATAAACATATGGTTCTTTTAAGCTGTCTTTCATGCAAATAACAAGCAGAAATATTTATTTGTTTTCCCAGATATTAAATTTCTTTTGGCCAAATTGCGCCTGTGGGTATAACCATGCTGAGGGTGTTTAAAGTATGTTTTTATTTTCTGTAACAATTGATGTGTTAGGGAATCTAGGGAAACTTGCCTGAAGAAATTTTTCTTTATAGTGAGAGTAACAAACCCCTATTCATTGAAAGGATAAAACAAAACAATTTTCATTGTCTAAAGAACATTATAAATTAATGGAACTCCTAAAGAGGGATCAGATATTTTGTTTCAAAAAGTATTTGCTTGGATTTCTCATTAATAAAATATGATTTCAATTATGAAAGTCGATAAAATTGATTTTGTACCAATCAACACATATTGCCTGCCTGTGGCACTAATGTTATGCTGATGTGCTCAGTAAGAGTGGTCTGAGATCAATTTAAAAACACTTAAAACAATGTTCATGAGTTTCAGCTGTGATGTTTTCAGGCTGTTTGCTTTATAATTAACTAAGCCAATAAGTTGTATGAAGAGAAAAATATTAAACTATGCAGATTTTCTGAGAAGGAAAATAGAATATTATTAGCACTAAAGGTATTCATTATTCATGTGGTACAAAAAATTGTGTAATTGTTTTTATATGAAAATGCAACTATGGAAACCACTTTTAAGTTTTCTGGAATACAGAAACATTTGGATCTGGATTCATTTGGACTATATTTAATTTGGAAATTGGTATTTTCTTGTTAACATGAACATTCAGATTGATAATTTTTTGTTTGTTTACCACTCTTTGTCATATTTATTTTCATTCAGACTATAAGATCTTTATGATCAGCACTGTGTCTCCACATACTTTTGTATTAGCACAGTGGTACTGTTATATGGATGAGAACTTCTGAATTCACTTATAAGATCTCACTGTGTAAGATCAATTACACAGTGATTGTAATGACTGTTTGCAAATTCAGATTTCCAGTGACCTGGGAAAGATTTTGTTTGAACGTTTAATTTTAACCACATTTGAGGAAAAAAAAAAAAGCAATTTGCAGTGCAAATGCTAATAATTAAACTGATGCCAGTTTAAACATTGAAAATGTTTGTAAAAGTCTAACTGCTTGATGAGGTGATGCTCCCTGGTTCATAAATGTTTCAATTTATAAAAAACAAACAAACCCTAAAAAAACCCCATGCAGGAAATAACACTCCAATACTCAAAAGTTCAGTAATTTGTTGTAACAAGATTTTTTTAGAACAATTAAATTATCCCGGAACCCATATTTGAAATTACTAAGAAATATCTCTAACCCAAAAAGCAAGAAGAGTTACAGCTGATGCAGCCTTCCACAAGGGCCCAGAGCAGTGCAGAACAATCACATGGCTCCTTTGTGTTTACTCTTCAAAATGTTAACAGGTCTGACAGGGATTTAAATATTTAGAGTAGAAATTAAATTTTTATAGTTACTATGGGGACTGTGGGGAAACAAGTAATAGCAACCTTACAGTAAAAACAGCTTTAGAAGACAAGTGACATTTAGTTCATACAAGGCAGCATATGCTTTGTCTCCTTCCTTCAGCTGTGGAAATGCTCAGGCTTTGGCTCTGTTCCTACAAGATGATGACTACCCTCAACTCCAAGTTCTGTTCTCCTTGTTTACTGAAGTAATTCTGGAAACACCCCATTTATCAGGAAAACTGCCACTGATTCACATCAGTGTAGGGTAGCAGAATTGGGCATTTACTTAGGTTGCAGTGCAGGGTTCTTCAAAACATATAGAGAGAGACCCTTAATTTGCCATGTGTTTGAAACAGCAAACTACCACCAAGGAAATTAGCACACATCTTTGTAAATTTTTTTCTTGGTATAATTGCTGATTTTTTTTTTCTCCCTCCCTTGTCATAACTTACCTTTACACATCAAAGACTGCATAAAATAAGAAAAATATGTATAGGAACACCAGAGTGAGAACATGTTGAGGCATACAGCTGCATGGCTCAGACCAACCATGGGTCATTTGGAAGGCAATGCCTCCTGGAGCTCTTTTGTCTACAGGGCTGTGCACAAACTGACACCTCACAGTGGGGTGCAGCACTGTCCCTCTGCACAATGTCTCTCCCTCGCTATAGCTGGGCCAGTGTACTGCCCCTTACTCTACACTTTCAAACAGTATGCAGCCTCAGAGATCAGGGGTTGAAGCATCAATTCTGTATGGCCCATATGCTGGAAAAAAGGATGGGGAAAAAGGCGTGGCATGTTATCCTCCGCACCTGAAACAGGCCAGCCGGGCATACTGCGGCTCGATTTGTGAAGATTTTCTTTTCATTAAACTAAAGGTGAGTGACTCATAAAGAACAAATTTACTACAGAATTTTATCTTGTTGTTTATGTATAATAATGATCAAAAGTCATTGAAAGCATGTAAATAAATCATACTACTTTTGTGGATTTCTTTGGTTTCAAAGTTACTGATAAGAGCCACTTAGGAGGTTAAATCATATTATTGGAAATCTCGTTAAACATCTCCTTATTTTCAGTTAATGCAGTTACTTTTATTCTTAAAACTACCATAACAACTGCTAGGTGAGTTATAGATGATATATATCTATAGCTATATATCTATCTCTATATATCTATATCTATCTATATATATCAGATGGAGATCATAGTTACGTACTACTGAATCATTAACAGCCTAGTTAAATGTCAAGAGCCAGATTCTATCAAGAGCTTAGTCACTCAGAGTCAGGCTTTTAAGGAGGGATAAAATTTGGGACTTGGTGCTTCTGTGGAGTAGGGTGTTGGAGTAGGGATACCCGTATTTGGAGTGCTAAAGATGTAACGGCATGAATTATGTGTGTGGTTTAGATATTCACATAAACTGTGAGATTTTATTTTGTATTATTTATTTTACATAAAAACACTGCATCTGCTATAAGAAGAAGGGTACATGAGATTTTCTGTGTTTGCTAATTATCTGAGATCATCTTCCTACTCATATAGGAAAAATCTTTCAAGTTGTGGATTGAATACATTTTAAATAACTTTGACTTTTTTAGAACATTTTTTCTTGAAGAGACATCTCATAACATATGCCAAAGTCTGTTCTTTCATAGTTTGCAAATGTTATTTATCCCTTCTATGAAGGTTTTGTCATGTAGAAAATAATATCTAAGTATTATGTTGATTTTCATGGATGTAAGCTCTTTATAAATATTGCAAATTTATTGCATAGTATCCAAACACATAGAAACATTGACAGCTCCTTTTCAAGACCAAAGCTGTCAAGTGACATCTGAACTTTCCATGCTTAATTTGATAAACCTACTCTTGTGTTGCTGGGCATTGTGTATTTTTGGGGATTTTTTTTTTTTTGGTGAAGATTATGTTTATTTGTTGGGGGGGGGCTTTTTATTTTTTTCTTTTTTGTTTGTTTGGTTTGGTCTGGTTTTGGGTTTTTAAATTTTTTTCCCCCTTAAGAGGTTAATAATTCTGCAATGCTGCACATGTTCAAAATTGACTCTGGTTCCATTTGGATGCAGTCACGAATACTTAGTAATTCTACAAATGCAGTTCCAGATATCTCATACTAGGCATATAGAAAAGGAGGAAGACAAGATTAATGATGATTCATGTTCCACTTGCTAAGTATCCTGTTCATGGACAAGGTTTCTGTCCAGTTGTCCATACTAAATTTTTCCTAATTGTGAAATAGTCTCTTTTCCTGTCCTTGCATCAATGAATTCCCTCTTTCTCAGTCACGGCAATGACTGAAGCAGAGCGTAGATCATTCTCTAGTACACAAATAACATTAATTCTCAGAATTCTGTTTTTATGAAGTCATATCTGAGTAGTTAAATTGCAGTTAAATATTTACGAATAGTTAAAGATTGTGAGTGAAAAGCATTTCTTAAAAACAGTATCAAGTCACCTCCTGGATATAAACTTTATAAAAAAGAGCATTATCATCTAGAAAATCATATAAGTTGGAAAGAAAAAAAAGAGGAAGGAAGGACTAGAGGAAACAAACACAATTAAAGAACAATTAAAAGAAAGAGCAAGTAAAAATTATTCTTTGACAATTTTTTTAAAGAAGAATTAAAACTTATGTAAAACACAGCACTGCTTGTGCTGTCTGTTAGTATTTAATGTGCATCATCAATTTGCATTTAAGCAGCTTTGCTCCATGGCAGAGATTGCAGCTAGCTGAAAATAAATAAGTAAATAAATAAATACCATTAACTAAGGAATTTGAATAATAATGTCATTATTTATCAAATAATTTGACAAATAATATTTTGATTGCTGCAGTATTGGTTAACTATCATAAGAAGTATTTGTTGAATAAATTAGTCAATGAAAAATGACAAAAATTCAGTGAGTAATGTATTTGAGAAATAGTATTTAGCAAGCTCAACTGCATACATAATTTTATTTTCTGAATCCTGTATTAAGTAATCTTCTTAAAAAGCAGAAATAGTTAATTTTTTTTCCCTTCAGCTCTCCTATGGTCAAGTGAGAACTGCTGGTTTTGTTCCTTGCAGTAGTGTTCCTCTAGTTGTACGTGAATGAAACTGCCCTAGAAAAAAATCATATTTGATAGATTTGACAACATTAAGGTGTGAGGGGCTGGAAAAAGTTATTAAATCCAATTTTAACTGCACCTGTTTTTTTTTTTTTCGTAAATGCATAATGATGATTGTAGACATAGGCAAACATACTAAAAGCATTATTTCTTACCATAATAATCAAACATTCCAATACAAACTAAAAATGAGAATTACATGAAAATAAAAAATCTCCAAATCCTCATGTTTAAAACTTACTTTTTTCAAATTGACGTTTTTAGTATCTTTAATTCAGTAGAGTTTTAACCTGCTTCAACTGAGTTGATGATGAACTTCCATTACTGTTTTCTGTGTGTGTTTGTCCTTTCTTCCTATAACATGACAATAACAACTATTAATTCTCTCAAAATGTTTAGGAGCAACCCTAGAAAGAAAAAAAAAAAGAAGGTTGTGTTGGTTATTTGAAATCATATGTCATCTTCATTCTCTCTCTCTGAGATATTTCAAAGGTTTTTCTAAGACATTTTAAAATAAGCTCCAAAGGGACACTATTTAATGCCCTTATGTAAGGGGTCAGTATATGTGACTAATATTATTCTCCCTTTACCCTTCAGATGTCCTGGTTAGTGCCTGGAGGCATAAAAAAAACGAATTCAGGAAAAGATGTAGATCAGAAGAAGAAAACAAATGTCAAGACTGAGAAGCCCCCTTGGCCTTGCAGAACTTGAAAGGGAAGAGCAGGCACAGCAGCAGAGATTCTCTGTCTGTACAGGTTCTCAGGTACCAGCAGTTCCTTAATGTCTGCTGCACCCTATCTGAATGTCATGTTTTAATTTTTCTGCAGATTGAAATATTTTGGTTGCTAAAATTTTTTCACCTGATAGAATATGTCTGAATGAAACCTAGTGGTTTTTGATTTAAGACAGGGCAGACAATGTAGTAATTGAAATTTCTAAGGAAGGATGGGACAGCAGGGGTTAGAGATGAAAAGGTGTTTTTGAGGCCTTTGGCTGACGTCTGGCTTATGTTGCAGCTGAAGCTCCCTGTGGGCTGCTTGAGATCCTGCAGAATATTCCATCTCGTTTTACATTCACATCTTCTTAGGAAGAAATTGTACGTGTAGGATCATGCAATAGTACTACTGGATTCAATTTTGTATGATATGATGAAATTTCCAGAGGAATAAACACCTTGTGTCATCTTATACAGTAGGAGTTCAGTTCTGACATTAGCTGTGAAAGGATGAAATTGTATAAAGAGTCTGTCAAAAAATGAGTATATTTTGCTGTACTGTAGTGATATAAACAGGATGAAATACTGTCTTCATTGCAGTCAATGAGATATTTATGCTTGATTTAGTAAAGTTGGGAGGTCATCACACACACAGCTAAATCAGATGTTAAAATAAGCCTTTGTCCTTCTTTGGATTCAGCAAATATTTTAACCCTCATGTAAGTTAGATAAAAAAAATGTGCGTTTAAACATCTGCTTGGATAGTTTAACTATCTGTTAGTACAGAATCATGTTTTAGTACTCCAGACTAGTGAACATGGAGTGAAAAGTCCTAACAACAACAACGCTTAAATTCTTTGTGATACACAGAAGTATATTTTACCAGTTTCCTGATGTTAACTTAACCAAAATAGTGAACAAACTAATAAAACCAGCAAAACCAGATAAACTATTAACAATGCAATACCCCCAAATAAACTATCTAAAGCTTACATTTACTCCTTAATCTATAAACAATGCTGCATCAGGAAGCAAATGACAGATCAGGTGACATTAACCCTGCGCGTGTTGCTGGGTTTTAGCAGTACTGATGTACCAAGCTGCTCCATGTGCTAAAGCTGCAGTGCTTCTGGCATAGGTCCAATCAGGTTTAGAGTGATGACAAGGGGATTCACTGGCCTGCACAATCGGATGACTGCACACCTTTCAGCTATCATTGAATGTAACAGCTCTGATGAATGTCAGAGTCACATGCAAGCTTGTGGGGTGTGCTATCTCACTTCCCCCTCGTTGCATATAGAGAACTAAAAGTGAAAAATGGATATCCAGAGGACCTCTTTGAGGACAGAAAAGAGACACCACAGTGTTACTTTTTTTGTCTTTTTGTTGAAGTTCCAGGGTAAGGGTGTCTGCTTATTTCAGTGAAGAGACCAGGGATTTAAAATAAAACCTCCTTAAATATGTCTTAATTAGTGAATGCATTCACATGTCATCTCTGATTTAACCACAGGTAGTCCTCCTTCTAGCTGTCATGTTGTGCCTTCAGGATAAGCTATACCAGTTTAGACAAGTATGTTTTCCTCATGTTCAGCTGTAATGCTACTGAAATTTAAAACCAAAGTAATGGATTCAAACCAGTGAAAACTGTTTAATTTTTTTAATGAAAACCAGAAGTGTCCTATATGTTATGCTTTTAAAACTGTCTTATCCTTGCCCAAAACTGAAGTCATAAACTGCACAAAACGCATTGTATGGGCTTTGAAAGGGAGCCACTCTAATGCAAATAGCATATATATATGCAGGTAATATGTTTTCATAGGCTTGTCACAAAGACCAAAAAAAAATTAGACATTAGTTTTAGACATAGACAATGAACTGAGGACTTTTGCCTTTATAGTTTATGTCAAAACTTCCACTAATTTGAGTTCCGTCAGAGCAGAGCACTGGCACCTTGCAGTTCTGGAACAAATTTCAACATTTTGCTGTTTCCATTGCATTTTGCTACTAATGTTTCTGAACCTTTGATTATAAAGACCCACTGACTTTTTCTCTCTCAGTTGGTTCAGAAAAAGCATCTTCTTAATGAGACCAGTAGCTTTGAGTTTTCAAGCATAGTTTTCCACAGTACTGTTCTGAACCTTTTCTAAATTACACTATTAAAGTTTGTGCCCTGACTCTGCATGCCACAGAGAGCTCAATTTGTTTTACACACATGGTGATGAGGGAACATTAAGAAGGAGATTTGAAAACTTGTGTCAAGATGAAAAAAAGGGAGAGAAAAGTGACACAGAGTGGTCTAATGGAGGATGGGTTGAAGTAGTGAAAGGCAAAGCATAGACTTAAACCACACGGAAAGAACAAGAAAGCATATAGGAGAGGATGTGTCAGAGAGGCTACCTTTAATCCCAGCATACCAGCTGAGAAATTTGGTTTCACTCTACACTTACACAGCATGTAAAAACACATCCATGTAAATATTTTAATTCATGTAAATACATGTATTAAGTAATAATCAAAGAAAACTGTGAGTGCATGCAAATAAGTAAAAATATTGGAATGTAAAATATTTACACTGACTCCCTTTCTGCAAGAAGAAGGAAGAGAGCGAGTGACACATAGCATGCCTTACATTTGTCATAGTGCAGATGAGCACATTTTTAGGGAGTCTGTTGACATTTGTGCAAAATGGTTGTTTCATAGGAACAAATGGGAAGCACAGATAGAAAAGGTGCTTAGAACTGTACCTCTGGGAGAGTCCAAGAGTTGATTTGACAGCATTATATTATAACATTTAAGAACAAGCCCAGTGTGATTGCTCTGTTATTTCAAGGCAAAAAAAAATTAGATTTTATTACATGAAAAGAAAATAATGCTGGAGTGGTTGTGCTAGTAAACCAAACACTTTCTGGAATATCTGCTGATACTGTGACTGAACAACATGAACTCCCTTGTAGATGTAAAATGTAAGTTTTATTGAGCAAAATCAGAAGTGCACAAAAGTGGAGGCTTTCCACTTTCTGCAGAAACCCTGCAGTTAATCCCTCAATACCTTCAAGCATCCTATTCTTACCTCCCCATAAAACATCGCCTTGTAGTCAGCCCTTTCCAATGTGAACTTCTGAACTGGAGATGTCTTCACACTATCAATTGTTGGTCTAAGTGATTTTGGTAAATTTAATTTGAGCCTATCATCCTGAAAAATCCTGGGCTCATCATGATGGATTTGGCTTGGGTAGAGTGGCTGGTATGGGGCTGTGTTTTGGATTTATGCTGAACATGAGCCAGCAGTGTGCCCAGGTGACCAAGAAGGCCAATGGCATCCTGGCCTGGATCAGGAGCAGTGTGACAAGCAGGACGAGGGAAGTGATTCTTCCCCTGTACTCAGCACTGGCATCGATCTCTTCTCTCAGGCAACCAGCAGTAGGACAAGAGGGCATGATCTTAAGCTGTGCCAGAAGAGGTTTAGGTTGAATATTAGGAAGAAATTCTACAGAGATCAATCAGGCACTGAAATGGCCTGCCCAGGGAGGTGGTGGATTCACTGTCTCTGGAGGTTTTTAGGATGAGGTTGGATGTGGCACTGAGTGCCATGATCTAGTAATCACAGTGGTGTTGGATCAAGGGTTGAACTTGATGATCTCGGAGGTCTTCTCCAACCCAATTGATTCTATGATTCTATGTCTGATCAAGCATTGCATTCACACCAGATTTTAAATAATTTAATAATCATAATGCTCACTGTATACTACAGAGACTGAAACATAAAAATTAAAAGTATTTTGTACAATTTGAAAATATTTTTCAAATATCTGGGGCAATATCTGGAATTAAATATATTAAATGTGTGGTAGTAGTTAATGGTAATATCCTAGCATGAGCAACCAGGGGAAATAGAGGTTATACAGAAGATATATAACTGTTACACAAAGCTATTTATATTTCTTTCCAGAGTCACTTTTAATATTTATCAACATTGAAACCTATTCAGTTTGAGCCATTTTTGGTTGTGAATTTTCAGGGGTATGATATCCATGTTCTGCATTCCTGAACAGCAAAGACAACATTCATGGTAAGGCAATAAAATTTTAGTTTTCTAATTCATGGATAAATTGATGAAACTCACGGCACTGGAGCTTAATGACGAAAAAAAAAGTGTGGCTAATCAAGTGTATGCCGTTGGAAAGAAGACAAAAGTAATTGTGCTTGTTGGTGTTTTTTTTTTCTTTGACAAGGGGGTTACAATATATTCTGACTTCACAGAATAAAACATATTCTGACTTCACAGAGGAACTAAAAAAGTTTTGAATGATGCATGAAATAAAAAAAAAATCTGACCTACTGATCAGAGAAAACGCAGTCAGCATTGTGCTTTCATATTTGGGAGAGCTGTGTCTGTTAGTTGTGAAAAATACACTCTGACAGAATAAACAAAATACAAGAAAGCTCAAACATCTCCACATTAAAACCCTACCCCCTAACCCATATCACAATATTTTCTGCTTTCTTTGCTTTCCTTAGGTAGTCACTAGCTTGGAATCACTGAAAAACAGAAAACCTTCCTTATTACAGAAACTGCAACTACGCTGTTTAGCCTTGGAAATGAAAGGTAAAATCTAGAAAACTTATTTCAGTTGAACCTTGGAAAATTCTTGAGAACTTCTAAGTAATTTCTTCATTTATTTCATTTGGCTATTTTTAATCTTTTTTTTTTGCATTTAGTCCATAAAATGGTTTGTATAAAAAATATAAACTAGAGTTGGAAACGTTAGAAAGGTCAGCAGATAAAGAGAGCAGCTTCTCAAGGAAACAGAAATATGTTATTTATCCTGTTGTGCAGCACAGCTGGAGTGCTTTCAGTGGCAGAGAATGTTCATGCTGAAAATTAGGTGGCAAAATCAATAGCAGTAGGAAGATTACGCTTTTACCATTTTAGTGATCATACATTCAGCAAAAAGTTTAGAGTTCTGACTAACAGAATTATCAGAATGGAGGTACCACTGGAAAAAAACAGTAAAATGTCTATCAGAAGCTTTGTCTTTTATTTTCTGCACTTTTATATGGAGAAAGTCTGCTTATATATCTATCAGGAAAGTATTATTCATGATTAGAGACCATGTGGGGCAGTAGAAACATGCTTATGATGAATTAGATTCAGACTGCTAGCGAGGAGTAAAAAGTGCACGGGGCAAGTCTTTTACTAATTGGCATGTGAGAGTTTTGCCAGCAATCAGATTGCAAATTTTCTATGACTTGTACTGGTACAAAAGTAGTGAATAAAGCAAAAGACTCTTTTGGGAGATGAGACCTTGCATCTCTGGATAGCTTTGAATCAATCTGTTCTTACAAGTCAAACTCCATGCCTTCATGCATCTCTCTATGTACTGCCTTACTCTTGCATCTTTTTCCTCTTTTTAAAGGAAATATATATTTTTCAGCATACATATAGGAAAAACAGGAAACATCTACAAAATAATTCAGAAATAACAGTTTATGAAAATTTATGTCTAGTTTATAGTTACTCTGCAGAAAAACATGTAAATCCCTCTATGAGAAGAAATCATTGTGGTTGATCTACCAGTATTTACTGAAGAGATTTGCTAGGAAAAAAAACATTGCTAGAATTTCTGTCATCTCTGATTTATCAAGTCTGTGATGGTTGCAGGCATTAGTAACCCTTAACTGAGAAACTTGTGTAATAATTATTTAGGAGATTAATGTTTTAATTTTATGAATAGGCAGCTTTGATTTAAGATATATCTTATAATCTTAAGTCTGATGGTAATAAATGAAAGTCCACTCAAAAATATGATAGAAAGTTGACATTTTTTTAATCTTTTCTATTCTTCTGTTGGCTGTTATTGTGAGTTTACTTGTTTCCTCTCAGTTAGGGCCATGTAGGTGTTTCTGCAATGTGTTTCTTATAGTCTCAGTCCTAGGGAGACTGACCAGCTTCAGTGCTTGATCAGTTCTTACCACAGCTTGTCTGCCCTTCCACTGCAGCTAAAATAGAGCTGAAGTGAACACTGTGAAAAAAACTTGGCCTATTTTCAGAAGCAGTTAAGATTCACCTAAGCTTATTAAAGGGAAACTGATGTGTTAGCATTATTTATATTGATATTTCTGTAAGTACTTTATCAAGAATGTTACTAAGTATTCAGTACAAAATGAGCAGCAACATAAAGCTACTGCTAGGGAGATATAGGCAAAGACAAAAAACTGTAAAGAATCCTGGTGGTTCGTCTTTTGAATCCTAGCTGGAAAATAAACGAAACCAAAATCAACTCTCCCCAAACTCACAAATAACACCATAAAACTTTTTCCTAGAATACTGTTTTATTATAGTATTATTATATTTCCTTACTTTTCACACCAGTTGAAAATTCCTTTGAAAGTCAGTGTAAACTACTATTATAAATATTTTTTTCTAATATTTCTCAAAAACAACTCTTCTTAAGCAAATGAAAACAGACTTGATATCTGTTTGAAGGGAAATTATGTTGCATATGATTTTGAAAGTGATAATCGCTACACATTCACAACAATAAATATTTCAGGATAACCTGTCATGCATTTCAAATTCTTGGCTTCTCTATCTGACATGTGTCCTATTTAAATTAAAGCCATACAGCAGGAATAGAGAAGTTTCTCTGACAATATAAGTCAACACAGATTCAGTTAAGTCAATTGACCAGAGCTAGATGAGAATACAAATTAGTTGAAGTAATCTTGTTTCTGATTTAGGTTTTAAATAGTAAATTTACCATTCTTCATCTACTTTCCATGTGACTCTTATTCATAACCAAATTGGGAAACTGTGAATGAATCAGACAGAACTCCATCAAATAGTCTCCTATTTTTGTTAGTTCTTATTGATTCAAGTGCTTTGGCAGACAGGGATTCAGACATTATCTCCTTTTTGTCTCCTGCTTGTCTCAGCATCTTTTTTTTCCCTGTCATATCTCTTCTCATATCTTTTATTGTATATCCTGGTATCTGAAAGAACAAGACTCTTTTTTTTTTTTTTTTTTTTTGCTACTAAACAGCTTTGTAAGTGGAAGGAGTTTATATGTGAGAAGCTCAGAGAGAAGTATCTCCAAGAACACAGAAAATGGAGTAGAAAAGTACTCAGGATTGAATGCTGGAGATAAAACAGGTAGTATAAGATGATGAGTATGAAAGTAAAATATAAAAAGAAAAATAAGAAGAGGAAGAAATTAAAAGCTAGCAAGGGCAATGTGGAGAAAGCTACAGCCTGAAGAAATAGGAAAATTGAGACCAAGTCACATGAAAGAAGAAAGAGCAGCAGGAGTTTAGGCTGAATTAAATCCCAAAGTGAACACACTGGAATCGGCTATTCATCCATCATGGTGGATTTGGGAGATTCCTCCTAAAGTATCAAGAATTACTTTGCCAGACTGTGAGGTAGTAAAAGATTTAGAATATGAAAGGATTTCAAGTGTTATTTTTCTCATATATAAAAAAAAAAATGTAGGTGGAAGGACTGAATGAACTCTGATAATAGATAGATGACTGTGGAGATAAAATAACATTGACTAGATTTTCCAGACTTTCAGCAATATAGAGATGTTCAGAAACACAACACAGTGAGTGGATGAAGTCCATTTTGGAGATAAACAGCCTTCAGGTTGTCATGATTGCTAAGATCCTGAAATTCAAAGGGTACAAGTTTGCACTCACTATGCAATGGCCATGCCTACTTTTAACATACAAAAAAAAAAAAAGGGAAAAATAGAGTCACATGGGACATTGAGACAGATAGAGATGATCATGAGGGAGGAAGTCTTAATAACACAATAACAAATTAGATGATAAATGTTCATGAAAGAATTGCACATATGTAGTTGTATCTAGTCAAGAAGACAAACAAGTCCAAAGACAGACCCAGGTGGGTAAACAAAGAGAAGAACCAGAACTACATATGTAAAGTGGATATTATATAGACTAGTCATTAAGTGGAACTCAATTATAAAAAATTAAAAAATCAAGAAGCATTATAAAAGTGTTCAAGGAGGAACAGACATTAAAGAGCTGAAAAAAACTCCACAGAAAAAAAATGAAATGAAAATATAGTAATAGCAGAATTAGCCTGGATCAAAATAATTTTTAAAAAGTTTAAAAAGCTGTAAAAGTCATGGCAGGATTTTTTTTTTTTAATCATTCACATTAATGAACATGTAAGAGGTGACTCTATATTAGACTCAGTTTTGGAAAGAATTAACAGAGACTTACTGGATGAAGATAACGTCTGTTTAGGTGACAGTAAGTTAATTCATTTTTTTACTTCAGTGAGTAGAAAAAGGCTGTGTGATATAAGGTCTTCAAATTCAAAAGATGATGAGTGTTCAAGAAACTGCAAATTTCTTCATGCTAGAAAAACTGTGTATAGAATATGAAAATGTTATATGCCTGGCAATCTTAATAAAGGAGCATTGTACCGCTAGTAGTGAGTTTTAGTTTTAAAATCGTGGTTTCTTTACTTCTATTTCTTTTAAGCTGGTGTGAGAGACTGAAATGGTTAATGGCTTAAACATTGCTAAGATCACCAAAAGACTTGTCCACTGTAGAAAACTGTGCAGAGAAACAACTGCTTACGCAAGCCCACCCCTCCCTGAATATACCTACTAATTTGGACTGTGAGGGACACTTGAGATAAGGTTAAGGTGGTACTATTGTCCAGTTATCCCAGGAGGAGAACATATCCACAAGTGTGAGAGACTGGAATGCTAATGTCTCAAACAATCACGGTGCAAGTTGACAATGTGCAAAGTAACCACCCAGCTGCTGAGGGCATGCACAGCCATCACCTCAGGCTAAAACCTGGGTGTTGAACGAGATAGGGAGAGAGCAGATCCTTCAAGGTGCATTAATGTTTCTTTGTCCTTACACAGATTACTCAACTGTGATAATTCCCTTCCAGGGAACTGCCAGAACATTCACAGGAAGCCTGAAGATAGACATTCATCTCTGCTGTTGGGCCATAATGGGCCGTAATGGACTCAGCTGTGCTGACACAACAGACAGATCTAATACCTTAGAAGGTGTCAAAGACTCCCAGAATGTCCTGTGATCCACTATTACATCACCCATTGTAAAACTCTCCACTTCACAGGCGGTACCAGGGCATTTCTACCTAGCCTTAGCCTAATAAATACACGGACTTACTTCCCTTACCACAGAGGCTTCTTCCCTTACCATACTAACTTCTTCCCTCACTACGCAGACCTCCCTTACCACACGGGTTTCTTCTCTCACCACAACAGATTTCTTGCCTCCCCACACAGGGCCTTCTCTCAACACCCTGGCCTTCCCTCTACGGATCCAGACTGCAACCATCACCTCAACAAGACTGAGACTCTCACACCCGAGAAGACCACAAGAAGAAGAATTGATGGGATTCTGTTGGAATCCACAGAATGGTGATACTTTTCCTACTTAATCTGTGTCTCTCTCACTCTCTTTCTCTCCCCCCACTCTCTCTTTTTCCTATTTCTTTCTAACTCTACCTCACATATACTGTTAAAAAAAAAAATCTGTACTATTGACTTTGGCATATGATTTCATTTGCACCTTAATTCAGGCAGAGGCATCTCTCATAATTTAAAGAACTGAATGACAACAACTGAAAATAAGACTTTCAGGTTGTCTGATTCTGCACTGAAAGCTCATCATGTGAATCTCACCACTTTCTTTACTTTTCTGGGGCATTTGTGGTGGTTAACTATTGTCAGTATAACTTCAGAGTTCTTCCAATTATTTAGAAAAAGCATACTGCTGTTATAACTGCTAACTACATATAATTTCTCATTGTTCTTAAGTGGAATCAATTTCTTTGACATTTCAGGATAATCATGTCTTAAACCTTTCTGAAGTAAACTTGAATTTTAATAAAGGATTCCTGGCTTCAAAAACATGAACTTTCCAATGCACAGATTGAGAGCTTCAGATTTAATGCACTTATTTGTTGCTGAAAGGTGTGAGAGGGTCAGGAATGAAAATACAGATACTGTGCTAATGCTGGCAGTTTCAATCTTGCATCTGTTGGCATCTCCATATTGCAGATGAACTCTGATAAATTATACCAATTTGTAATTCTAAAGCAGTCCCATGGGTATATTCTTTTGTATTTTGGTATGTATCTGTAGTGATACAGTTCTGCAATTCCCTTTTCATAGCAACTGTTCAGACACTTTTTTTACTGTAATTGTCGTGCTGCACATGAAGACTGCATTAGGATTTGAGAAAAGGCTGTTGAGCGCATCCTTTATGATAGCTCTCACCTCAGCTAATGTATACTTTGATTCTGTTAGTCCAGGTACTACGCGAAACAAAGTATAGATACATATTTGATGTGATCCACACGAATTCATAAGAAAAAGCCTGACGAGTACCTCAAGAGGTCAGTTTGTCTGCTCACCCCAAGTGCTGAAAGGATATACAGAAGACTCCATGCATAGAAACATTTGGTTAAATTCTGTGTGTCGTACTTTTAATATGTACTTATGATAGTCTCCCTAATTCCCTGATGATAACTTTTAGTTGTGATTATACTGTATAATCAAAATATACAAGATAAAACATTTAAGAGGAAAATTAACACGTTAAGGAAAACAAAGTTGTTTGTCTAATTTTAAAACTACTAGTTATTCTGGTCTTTTTCCTTGCTTTGATTACATTTTACAAGAAAGAATCATACTATTTTAGCAATATCACATAATTCAGTATTTTCAATGTGAAGACAAATATTTCAAGTATGTGGGGAGTTTTGAGGCTTTCTTTTGTTTTTATGTGTGTGGTGTTGAAAACAATTTAAAATAAACTACTGGAAGCTTTCTTCTAATTTTTATACCTATTTACCAGTAATGTTTTTACATTTACACCATGGTAGAATATTATTTTAAAGTTATTTAGGACAATGAAGTATCAGTGGATCTTTCAAATTTTAAATGTTGATGAATATGAACATATCCATATACATGCCTTAGAGAAATATGCCACATTGAATACCATAAAGTTGACCTATCTGATAAAAATATTTTATCATCAAGAAAAGACTTCATCTTAAATTACTATTCATCGTTATTTCCATCACATCACAGTTTATAATGGAATTAAGTGATATTTATGTATTTACTGCTGCAGTATTTCATTACCCATCATTGAGTTTTATGACATTTCTAAGTAAATTAATTATACATCTCTCCCTGTTCCTCAGTCTGCACATTTATGATCAGGGACCGTTTGAATAAGTGTCTGTATATGTCCTGAACTGGAGAGCTGGATTTGAGATACTTTTGCATGTATTTGTAGTATGGAAATTCCATTAAAATACCAACAATAAAATAAGGCAAGAACACCTGAAATAAAAATAGCAGAAAAAGATTTAATCATGTTATACTATATGTAATGTATTAGCTTGCACTTATGTTCTGTATGATAATGGAACTGAGAACATATTTAAGTATTATTCATTCTGGCCAATGTTAAAAGTTTTGTTAAACAGAATTATAAAATATTTACTTAAACTACCGTTTTTAATGGTACCAAAATATGATGTTTGTAACATGTTAGTTACAAATTAATTTATTCTTTCACTAGTTATAGCACATATTATAAACGACTCTGCAATAAGTGACATTATACAATTAAAATCATATTAAGAATAATTAGATGGGTGTTGCAATCCAAAATTAATGTTACTTTTTAATTCTTCCCTATATTTAACTGACTTATAAAGGGAAATATTTCAGTTTACAGTAATAAGGAAAAATATTAGTTGGAACAAGTAACAACTATAAAGGGAATGTGGTGGCACAAAACTGTATGAGCATTTGACATAATATGATCATTGAAGACAAAATTGAGTGTCTCTTGTTTTCCCAAACCCCTTTTTTAATAGGTATAAATGTAACAGAACGTTAACAATGGTCATATTAAATACCACCTGATTGTTTATTACACAATGGTATAGTTTGCAAAAAGAAATAGAATTTCATAAGAAAAAAATTTTTTGTTTCATGTTTGCTGAACATTATGCAACTCAATATTCTACAAAGCCTTCTGCTCAACCACTTTCAAGTTTCTAGAATAGTCTTTCCATGAAAATAAACCAGAAAAATTGTGTTCAGCTTTCAACAAAGCGTCGACCCTTCCTAGCTTTTAGCACTTTTGTGTGAAATGTTGGCAAATAGAATGAACTATAACAGTCTGAGTAAGTATCAAACTTTCTTTCTACTGTAGTATTTATCTTGGAAAATTGCAGCCATCTCCAATTTTAAAAATGACCCATCTTGTTTTCCTCCTTTTTGTTGTTAGCTTTGTGCTAGTTTTATGAGAGAGATAAAATAAGGTGAGATTGCGGGAAAAGAAGAATTGGTTTTATTTATCATAATATACATATTTGTACCTGTCTGCGTACTGACATACTGATTTTATTCCTAGTATATTATAAAAAGCAGTGGAGATGGTTCCAGAAATGATAAATAGGTTTCCCTTAGTACTAAAGCATATTAAGGTAGAATCGTAATTGCAATGGTTTTTATTTAAAAACAAAAATGGAAAAATGCTATACTGCCATTAAAATTTCCTCTGCGTTTTGAACACTGTTGAAGCATGTTACATGCCCAGATAATAAGAGTGGAATAAATATATGAGATGCCCTCTTCTGGGCCATATAACAGATTTAAATATATTACATTAAACCAAATTGATTCCAATTTTTACCATCAGCCACTAATAGTTGTGTGAGCACAACCATAGTCCTGTGAAGTTCTACATGCAGATTGCATAGATATTTTCCAAGATGCAAAATTAGATGAAGTGCTGGGTTTCAGGCCTTAATTGTAACCATATGTGTTTTGGCACTGAAATCTGACAGGAAATTTAAGTACTGAAGGTTAAGTTTAAAATGTAACATTATTCACAACGTTCAAAACATATCTCTGCACAATGACATGGTAACCATGGGCACAAAAACGTCTGCAAATTACCTGGAAGGGGGAAGCTTCCATTCCGGAAATGTTTTTTATGTGTTATTTGTTCATTTGGAGGTAAAGATGTATCTCCTCAAAATTTGGGTCTTCTGTGTATCACAGTAGTCACATGCATAACTAACTGATTTAATATCTTCATTGATGAACACTGGTAATTAAGTAATTTAGCAATACTAAAGAATATTAATTGGTCACTATCTACCAGTCTCAAGGTAATATCTTTTGTAAAATGCAAATGATTGTACTTTGATACATTTTAAAAGTTTAAATTTTGAGATGAAGTGTAAAGAAATATCAGTATGGATCAAGGAAAGTTATAGTTTTGCAAAACAGTTACTTGGAAAGATGTAAGCTGATTATAAAGTTGATGGTTATTTTATATGCTGAAAAGAACTTGACTAATAATTGGGGTGATGTTTTGAGGTGCAATTTATTGTCATGATCAGTATCGAAGACATATAAATGGAGCTTAATTTAAATGCAATCTCCAAATTCCTGTGCCAAAATTTGATCTAAAATGTCCATTTGCTCATAAACCTGTTCAAGGGACTAAAAAGAAAAAAAGTCTCTTGTACTCTGACTTTCGCTAATTGCATTAGTGAAAGCAGCTCTCAAATCTTAAAAAGACAATATTTGAATCTAATTGTTATTATCACAGTGATTGGAAAAAATCCCCAGAATGCTTAGATGGGTAGACAGTGGCAAATGTTTGTACTTTCTAAAATTTTTATTGTCTAAGGTTCCTTAAACACTGTTCTGCAATGGTTAATGCTCATGAATGAGTATTGGGAAATAAATGCATACTAGAGAAATGCTTGAACTTTAAGGAAAAATGTTGAATTTGATCATAAAATATAGGCAGCAACTTCCCATTCTCTATTACTCCTTCCTTACATAGATAAGGTAGCACAGTGAGCAAACCATCTTCTTAGGATATTGAGAATATTTTGCAAAATATATATTTTGCATATTATGCAAAATACTGATTCCTAACATTTTCAACACAATAGTTAAGGAACCTCAGCATCAAACACAGAAAATATGTGAAAACTTGCTGCTTTTTTTTTTTTTTTAATTCGAAACCACACTTTTGATTTTCAACCACAAAATAAGACTAAAACTGTGTTTAAATATCTTTGTGGTTTTGCCTTTAACAGACCAAAAGGAAAAAATACAATAACCAAATTTAGCTACCTCTGCACATCTTAGTGCTGCAAGCTGAATTATGGAAATAATTTTAGTCATAAATGAAATACAAATTGGTTATTTTTACATCATCAATCCTATGTGTCATCACAATGCGCTTTACATGGAATCAACTGCAAGCTACAGAGCACATTAAGATTTTAAGGTAAGATTTAAATCAGGAAACAGGTTCAATGCATATGCGAAAATTAGAAAGAAAACTTTATATTCACTGGACATCCCTTTTTTATAGGACCTTGTGCTTAAAAAATATGTCATTGCTTAGCAGTGACTGGGAAATGAGTTTAGACAAAATAGCAGTGATAATTTTGGGGACTTAAAAGGAAATGAGATTTAGTGGGGAGGAGAATAGGAAAAAATTGTACTCTTACATATGTACATATTTTTGCAACATACGAGCGACAAATGTGTTTGTGGAACTGGGACTCATTTTTATATGAAAATAAACCAACCTAAAATAATAGTGAGTTCAATGAGTAATGACCAAGTCTTTGAGGATGACTACACCTATTGTTCCAGGCACAAACTTGAGCTCTCAGACAAAAAGCAATTAGTGTGTTACTTTTTTTCCATTGTTGATTTTTTTTCTGCAATGCATAGGAACAACAGAAGTATAAGCAAGTGGGACTGCACCTTTCTAGGAAAAACTCCACTTGCTTAACAGAGCACAAGGAACTGCATCTTTTGTGGGAAAAAAAAAAAAAAGAAAAAAGAAAAAAAAAGAACTCTAAGTTCAGGGGCATGGTTTATGAAACAATAAAAATTATAAATTATAAATACTTTCTACTATAAATTAGGACACCTTCATATTTGTAAAGGAGTAAATATGTATGCAATGTTATTTAAAATATTTTTTTCACATAATTATGCAAAGTGTATTAAGGGGCTGGAGCACCTCTCATATAAGGAGAGGCTGATATTTGAGACTGTTTAGCCTAAAGAAGAGTAGGTTCAGGGAGATCTTATCAATGTCTACAAATGCCTGACAGGAGAGTACAGGAGCCAGATCCAGTCTCTTAGTGAAAGGAAGATCAGAACAAACTGAAATATTTCATTTAATCAAAAGAAAACCCCCTCATTTCCTGTAAGGGTGATTGAACAGTGGCAGAGTCTGCCCAGGTTTGTTGTGGAGTCTTTGTTCCTGGATCTGTTAATAGTCTAACTGGACATGACCTTGAGCAATCTTCCTTTAGCACCTTGACCTTTCTCTGAGCAGAAAGTGGGAGTAGAAAATCTGCCTTCCAACCTCAGTAATTCTGTGACACATTTTATATTACTGTATATGAATAAGCATTCTAAAGAAGAAGTTGTTCTGGCAGAAAAAATGTAGAATTAACTAGACTCCATTTGTCATACTTGCCAGAGTCAGATGAGTTGCTTGCATTCTTTTTTTTTTCTCTTGCTTGAAAGTGGCCCTTCCCTGCCAGTGATTGCCACGGCAATGAAATTGTCTGACATGACTTTTGATTTACTCTGGCAATAAGCATACAGAAAATATTGCACTCTCTGCACAACAGACTATGTGTGTCTGCTGGGAACCTTTGCATAGCTAAAGCATTATGGGCTAAGTCAGCAAAGGACCTCCAACTGTCAGAAAAAAAGTGCTGTATTGGCAGACTTAGTTTTCTGCTGGGTACAATCCTCCTATGAACAAGCTATTCAACCAAATTATAGCTTCATACACATATGAAAAAGTCAGATCTCCTGCCAAGAAAGATCTCTATCTTATTATCTAGCATTTTGATTGGAAGAATGGAGTGGTTGTTCTGACACTGTCTGCTAAACTATGATCAAAGCTAGGGATTAACTGACTGATGGGAACAGCACACTATATATAAAACATGATGTATGAGTGTTTTTTAAATGCCTGAAGTTCAGTGTTTATGAACTCAGTTTTTATCACTGTTCAGTCTTAATTCAAGAACACATTTGTATTCAGGAACACATTTATAAACATCTGAATAAGTCTGGCCCTAACACATCAGAAAAGTAAGTTATAAGATGGAGCATAAACTACTAGGCTAGAAGAAAAAAATATGATAATCAGATGAAAGAAATGCCTCTGTTTGATACCAGACTTAGACAGAATGAAAATAGACATTGTAGTCATACTGGAGACATAAGCCTGCATAATATTCTAGCAGACCAAGATTCTTACGTGTGTGTGTGATTGGTAGGAAAGACCATATTCCTTCAGGTAGCATTTTGCCTGGTACATCTCATTTCCATTGTTTTGCAGATCTGTATGTGACCTCAGTGTATTTTGTGTCAGGAGAAGTGCTTATATAACATAGATGTTTGCAATTCAAGGTAATGTTTAGTAGAAAAGGCTACGTTACCTTAGTGAATGTGACAAGGCTGTGACATGAGCCCAGCACATAAATGTTTATTCTGTTGCGTTTTTAGAATAGTGGCTGATGCAGGTCAGCTAAGACTATCACTAGCAAACCATTCCTATTTTCTGGCACAGGAGATATATCTCGAGGCAGAGAATGGTCCTCCTGAGCAGTATGGCCAAAGCCATGTAATTTTTCTACACTGCCTTTCTCTTCCCCATGCAGGTCTCAGTATAGCCTGCCCTGCCATGCACTGCTACACCCATGCCTTTATCCCTCTTGACACACAACATGATGTCCTACTGTGAAAAAACCCTGAATGCTGAAAACTCCTGAACTTCACCTTCCTGACTTGGGTGAGTTGCCTTAAGTGTTTCAAATTGCAAAGGAGGTCCAGCTGAAAGGCCAGCAGCCTCTGTTCATGACCTTGCAGTGGCTCCCATTGTTGATGGTCCCCATTCTGAGATTAGCATTGTCCTGAAGAAACACCTTCAAAGGATGAAAGAGAAGGTGTTGGGGAGCAGTCATCTTTTACACAGTGGCTTACCATCACCCATACTGATGAGCCTGACAGAGTTATAAGCCCACAGTCTCAGATCTGGTAAGAAAAAAAGTGCCTTGAAATATGTTTGAAAGTGCTAGGTTGAAAGCAAAAAGATAAGGCTACTTGCAAGCTCTTGTCACAAAATGGCATTTGAAGACAGACTTAATTCTGATGCAGTTTAAATTATAGCAATTGAACTGTATTAAAGTTAATTTTGATTTATTATAATTTAAAGTCTGGCTACCAGAGGATTTAAGAGCTACTTTTCACTGAAGAAGCAAGAATTTGCTTTTATATTTTACCTGAATGATGTAATAAGAATGACTTAATAACTACAGACTGAGAAAATGATATATGTTGGCTATGACTCAGGTAGATTATTCTCTGTTAACCGAAAAAAAGCCCATGTGAAAATAGATCCCTTTTCAGTTGGTTTTATATTATAGAAGTGTACTGAGCATTCTATAAATGCTCATTCTTTACATTTACTGTCAGTTGTTTTACATGAATAATTTACAGAAAATGATCTCCAAAAATTTAAATCTACAAAGCCTCTGGATATGCAGAAGCAAAGCTTTTATATTAATTAGAAATAGATATTAATTTTCCCCTGACATGTAAGGGGGAAAAAAACCCCAAAATAAGAATTCTTTTAGAGTCTTAGTAATTAGTACTTATCAGTTTATTTACTAAAATGCAATGTGCTGTCGTAGCATTGTCACTGGCATTGATGTCCTTAAGAGCCTGGTGAGGTCTGCTGCACAGGAGTTTTCAGGGTCCTTGTTTATGATCTTATGTTGTTTCCTAGTGGGAACCCAATCAGTCAAAAAAAGCATAGATAAAACT
Organism: Myiozetetes cayanensis; assembly: GCF_022539395.1. Taxonomy (NCBI): domain Eukaryota; kingdom Metazoa; phylum Chordata; class Aves; order Passeriformes; family Tyrannidae; genus Myiozetetes; species Myiozetetes cayanensis. The sequence continues at coordinate 38,146,393 of NW_026087964.1, read as the reverse complement.
GGGGAGTACAATGTGTCTTTTCCATAATTATCCATAAAATATTGCCTTTGTGTGCAAATAAGCACTTATAGCCATAGCCTGGAATGCAGGAGAGTTATGTCTGTTTACCTTGCTGTTTATGGGGAGTCACTCAGTAACACTTAAGCAGTTTGTAATTTTTTTTTTTCAAAAGTTGATTATATTACTTCTTTTCTCAATTTGTTTAAAAAATATTTCAGAGTAAGAATTCTCTTTTTTCTTCTCTGTGCTTGAAACATTCCTAATATCATTAACATTATTTAGATATGGTGATATCTAAATGATTTTGTGCACTAGACCACTGGATGTCTTCAGTGCTCAGTGGTTAGCAAGGTATGGGACTTTTGGTCCTTGTAAGCTCTGTCCTTGGGTTGGACCCATAGCACAGGCAAAGGAAGCCCCACTGTAGACATCAAAGACAAGCTTGTACCAGGTTTATTTCTTTCTCTTGTCAGACAGAAAACACTAGATGAGGAGGTCTTGCATTCTCCATCCTTCTTACTTGCGTGACACACCCATCGATTTCATGTTGTGACAGTCTTTTCAGAAGCTGCCTGTACAGCCCTCACAGTATTTCATATACATTGAATTGAACACACAGACACATATACACAAACACAAGTGATTATCATGTCTTAGGAGTATTGCAGGAAATCTGGTGCTAGATGCATGAAATGCAGCCAGTCTCCAGGATTTGTCCTCAAAGCCAGAGGCTCCCAGCCATGTGTGTCTACTAGCTTTTTTTTTTAAACACGATTCATATAGTCATTGTTGTCTTCTGGTACTTAAAAAAAAAATAAAACAATAATAAAAAAATCACCCTCTTGCTTAAAATCTTACAGAAAATATTGCCCTGAGGAAGACTTTTCAGTTTACAGAATGGCACCCAGCTCTCATACAGCATATGGCCCTTACATGTGAGCCCTTCAACAGTGACATGTCAAATACCATCACTGTGCTAAGCCCAGTTCATTGACTTTACTAAGTGAGGGAGGCCTTGTCAGGGAGAAATTTACACCCACTCAAACACACACATATATACACACACTGTTTGTGCTCAATTGCTTTTCAGTTACATAGTTACCAGTTTTGTACCCATCACCCAATAGTTAATGAGTCATTGCCATTTTTGAATGGGGGAAAGGGGAATCATTCAGTAGAAAACTAAGATATATATTCAGCCCTTAGATGCAGAGACTGTATTACATCCTGGATATGGAAAACAAGGTCTTAAGCTAAGGTGTTTCTTTAGTACTTAGCATACCTATAAAGAGGGGAGAATGGCTCTCGTCTGTTATTTCGAAGTCTGTTGTGCCAGCCTTAACTATTTGCTTTATAAATACATGGTAATCTACACATGCACTATTGTACAAGTATATATTAAAGAAAAGGGGGAAAACAATTTGGTAACTCACAGCCACCTATTCCTAAAGATGAATAGCTACTTAATTTGCTTTGTGATAGGGACCCTATCCTCAGATCCCCTCTCCACCCCTGCTGAACTTCTTTGCTTACGTTTGTGGTGCTTTTTGATTTAGAATATAAGTTCTTGCAGAAATTAACTTGTAACATCTTGCATATTATGAGGAGAAGATTGTGGGGTTTATCATCTTTGCTTCTACCTTAGGACAATAACAACATAAAACTTCAATTTAAGCTTTAGTCTGAGAAGGGCATGGCTATCCCACTGCTTGGTAGACTACTAGATATTTTGTAACAGGAGACCTCAAACATCATGTTCGATGTTTTAAAGGATAACATTTGTTTTGCTCAGCCTTTCAGAAGCTATGCCAATGTATTAAGATATCTAAGAAGTAGCTGAGTAGCTGCCAGTGCTTCTGAAGTCATCATTAAGCTACAACAAGTCATCCAGACACTGCTATACTCAATATTTTGCACTAGCCAACTATTTTCCTAATCAGTAACTGAAATTTGCTGCCAGAGGCAACTGTTCCCACTTGTGTAACTGATTCCTAGGAACCAGATACAGACAAAAGTAACTCTGTGTTGAAAAAACCAACTTTGTAATTAATGAGTTAGAAAGAGAAGCTGAAGTGTATCCATCTTTAGGATAGTACAAATGTGACATCAGCAGTAGCACATAACAAAGAATCCCTTCTAATTCCATAGTTACAACATTTACAAGCTTTGCTCTGAACTTCAAAACCAAAGAAAAAGAAATGTAATTTATTGCTTACTCTTCTTAATACTACCTGTCAGATACGAAACAGAGTAAGAGTTTGTGTAGCAAGTGCAGTTAAATAGTTAGGTTTTCTTGTGTGTGAATGAGTGCATTCTTAAAAGAGCAGCTTTTTTTTTTTTTTTTTTTTTTTTTTTTTTTCCAAGCCCACAGCGTGAAGGAACATATTACACAAGCACACAATCTTGTCTTTAAAACTGTCTTTATCATCTAAGGCTATTCTCATTAGAACAAATAAAATATTGTAATTGTCTTCAGTGAAAACTCAGTTGACCCTTTGCTAGCATAGCATCTATTATGCAGATCCCAATTATGTTTCTGTAGACTTGATTATGCTTTTTATTTTAAATAATAGGGATAAAAAAACTTAGCTTTCACAAGTGAAAATCCTTCATTAATCAACCTCATTTTTTAATAATTCATTTGCTACTTACATAAGTATTTACAGACTCAAAAGCAATGTTTTGGTTGATGGTGTTATTTCACCCTTTGTGGAGAACCATTCCCCTGAGTCATGCAGTATTAATTCTGATACGCATGAATGCAACAATTTAAAAATGATGTAACAAGAAAAATAATTAGTACTTTATGCCCCATTTGTATTGTCAGGGTGAAAAAATTTAACCAGGGAATGGAAAAAAAAAGTTAATGAGAAGATTTAACAAGCAACTGTGAGCCAAAGTCATTGTTCTCATTTACGTATCAGTCTGCATTACTCAAGCAGCACTAGGAGAAGAGAGATTTAACAGTGTAAATAAATTAATTAAAACAGTTATAAAGATAGGAGCAATAAAGAAAATATATATATTTAGAGAAGATTTAAAAAGTAGATGTGTGTAGACTGTGATATATAAGATGGCTGATTTTTCTAAAAGAAATTGATGGAAGTGGAGATAAGTGACCAGTATAGCAGATGTGATTGGTCTATAGACAAAAGAGACTGGAAAGAAACAGTCACAGCAATATTTAAGAAATTGGAAGGAAGTATTTGAAAGCAACTAAATCTCAATAGTCTGCTGAATCATCTTTAGATGTAAAACATGTAAATGTACTTTCATAAGCAGGGGGTGTGAAAATATTAGCAGGAAAGAAAACAAAACATATATTTGCACAGCTAGTTATAAAACGTATATTTACAGCTAATTATTAACCAAAGCAAGACATGTCTGAAAAAATGTAATTCTTGCACATTAGAAAAGAAGTTAGTCTTGATGAAAATCTGGGAAGATATTGGTTATTTTATGTGACATGACAACAAATGATATCAAGAAGGACTGAATGATCACAGATGTAGAATCAATATTCAGGTTGTCAGATAAATGGCTACTTCCAGGCATACTAAGAAATGTAGAAAACCAAACCTAAAATGGCAAATGTTCCTACCACTTTTCCCTCCTCTCTTATACAGTATTTTCTGCTTTACTTTCATCAATTACACAAGTGCTAGCAGATGAATAAGTGTTAATATTGTCACACTGGGAGCTCTGATCTCTGAAAGGTGGAATGACACCACCAGCCAGCAGATTGAGGGAAGTGATTCTACCTCTCTGCTTCACTCTGGTGAGACACCGTGTAGAGTTCTGCATCTAGTTCTGGGGTCCCCAGCACAGGAGGGACATGGACCTGTTGGAGTGAGTCTGGATCAGGGCCGTGGAAATGATCAGAGAGCTGTAACACCTCTGCTATGAGGAAAGGCAGAGAGAACTGGCGTTGTTCAACCTGGAGAAGAGGAAGCTCTTATAGAATCCTTCTGGTATTTAAATGGGGGTTATAAGAAAGATAGAGACAGGTTTTTTTAGCAGGGCCTGTAGCAAGAGGTCAAGAGGTAATGGTTTTAAACTAAAGGATGGTTAATTCAGACTAAAAATAAGGAAGATATTTCTTACAATGAGAGTGGTGAAGTACTGGCACAGGTTGCCCAGAGAGGCAGTAGATACTCCATCCCTGGAAACCTTCAAAGTCAGGTTAGATGGGGCTCTGAACAATCTGTTCTAGTTGACGATGTCCCTCCCTGCACATTGCAGAGGACTTATTCTAGGTGATCTTTAAAGATCCCTTCCAGCCCAAACAGTTCTATTGATTTTATAATATGGTGTCTGGATAATAAGTGCTAACCTGCATTCCAGTCTGAGCCACTAATATTATGCCTATCACTATTATTATAGATATGGAAATAATTTTAACAGCAAAAATCCTCATATTATTACTTTTTCATTAACTGCACTGTTGGCATGTGGGTTTTTTTTGTGGATAATATTGCAACTGTCTTTATTTTGGTATGCTTTTTTCTTTATCATTTTCACTTAGGTAATTTTCTTCTCTGTCTTATTTCCAAGGACAGGGATACTCTGATTATATCTGCATGCTAACTGTAGCTAATAATTGTATGTTTAAACATAAATTGGAACTAAGGGTTTACCTCCACATAGAAGGTTGAAAATTAAGAAGTTTGATTTTCTAACACTCTGTACAGTCATGTAAACAAATTGACACTTCTGGAGACTTTTGAAGACCAAAACCTGCCAACCTTATTGTCATCATGTCCAAGAAAATGTTGCATAGAAAAATTTCTGCTGAGAAATGAGAAAAATCTCCTTCCCTGTCCTTTTCCTCTTCCCATAACAATATTTTATGTAATCAATTATATTCTTCATTTTAGCACACTCGTTTAACAGGATTTTTTAACTGGTTATCAATATTTTTCATTTTATGATGCTATAATTATGAATACTTAAGTGACATCAGTGATAACTCATTTACCTGTTGCTCCATTACTGGACATTTAATTCAGTTTCTTTTTCTGCCTCTTATTTTCATCTTTCTTACATATGCACACACTGGTTTTGAAGATATAATAGCTAGTTTATTTAATTTATTGATTCACACTATTGCAATATCAATGCAAATTCCACAATCACAGCTCCTTGCAGGTAGAAAGAAATTAATCTCCCTGACTTACTATTATAGTTACTGACAGTGTCAAGAATGCCTGGTAGAGGCACAAAATTTTGATCTTGCTTGAGATCCTCTTTCATAGTAACAAAAAGAGGGGTGGGTTTTTTTTATGATTATAGGTATTTCTGAAAAGCAAGTGCACCTTAGTAGCTACTGCTAGTATTATTAACTATAATTAACTATGTTTTTATTCTGTGGGTAAACATTACCTACTTTCAAAGCTATTCATATGTTTTGTGATCTGTCACATATAACTTTAGAGGTGAAAAAATACATTTTGCAGACTGGACCACCTAAAGTTTTCATACAATCACACTGTCTCACATTATATTTTATTTGTAAATGAAAATGTTTTTACACAGTGATTACTCTTTGTGAATGATTTTAGCAGAACAAAAATAGGTATTGTGTTGATACAACTCCACTGAAGCATGAGGTGATTTAAGACTTTTGAAGATGCAACTGGGAGACTGCATTTGAATTCACGTGAGTACAGTCCAATGTAGCCTTCAGGCTGAAGAATATTGCAAATATTATACATAGCCCACAGGACACAGTAAACTTGCATCTTTTAACTGCCTACTGAATCCTGATCATATATAATTCATTCATTGCAGAAAACATTTTTATATACAAATATTAAGAGCAATTATACAGAACCAAAACAACCAGGAGGTAGCATTGACATGCACTTCATTATGTCACACTGCCTTAACACTGCCTTAAATACAGTCCGATTCAGATTTTATTTACTCTATCTAATGAATCTTTCATTATAGAATGACTTTGTATTCCTGATACATTTTCCTACTGTTTTGAAATTACCTTTTCAGAAACTGAATAAATAGATACAACCACCTCTACTAGACTGGAGGGGGAACAATTGCAATTAGCTCCACATTCCCACTCAAAAAACTGGGCATTTCTAAAATTCACGGAGGGCTATATTTGATGAGAAGATTGAAGCAGTGACTGTTGACATATGTTCTACTACTTTATTAAAGTTCTCAATAGAAAACAATATATTTGGGCTTTTAGGGAGCAGGAAGCAGCCAAAAATATATAAGCAGGGATATGCAAGAAGGGCCCTCCTCCTTTGCCTCCCCTGCCCCCTAGTAGCTGGCTAAACCAGTCCATTTATAGTCTCAAGACACCATAGCTCAGGCCTATGCTAATACATGACCAGATAACCTAACCACAGGGCTGAGCTGTATTCCAGGGTAAATTTCTCTCCTGTGGAAAATGCTAGCCTTTCAATTAAGAGGCTGCAGTGTTCCTTGGAGCAAGAACTAGAGCCTGCACATGAATCAACCTTTTGTTTCTTCCCTCTCCTTTCTTTTTGTTCCAGTGACTGTTTCATTACTTTCTGGTAGGGAAATTAATTAAATACCTTCAGCTGAAGAAATTTAGAGCACGAGAGGTATGTCCCTGACTGTCTGGTAACATTGCAATTAGGGCACTGTGCTGAGATGGAAAATACTTCCATCAAAATGCAATCAGATATGGAAGAGACACTGACTGAGTCCCAGCTGAGCACCCTGTCAGCTCTGCAGCTGTGCTCCATGGCAGAAGTGGACACTTCTCTGTAGTTTTTTTGCAAGGGATTCAGATTGCTTTGAGCTCGTCTGCAAGGTCCTACCCTGGAGGTCTAATCCCTGAATCCCACTGTCACTGAGATGCATCACAGACAAAGAGCGGCTTTACTGTAGGCATTGCTGTTCATCCTGAGTGGCAGAAATGCCAGCATTTCAGAGCTTTGCTGGGTGCTTTGATGCTATAAGTTCAAGTGACTTCATCAGGTATGTGCCAGTGCACCTTACTGAGCTAGAGCAGGAGCTGCAATAATGTTCTCTTTCACAATACACTGCAATGTGCAGGGCATCATCCTCCTCCCCACCTGGAGGAGAACCTAAATGTGGTCTCTGAGATTCCAAGGTTTACTACATAACATACTGCTGTTGTCTGCCATTTCCTATTTCATGCAAAAAGTTACATGTCTGAAAGACAAGACAGTGTGGACAGGTTCAGTGGATAATCTTACACCTTGCTTTACCATTAGATTTGCCATTACATTTTTGGGAAAAGGATTCATTCTGTGCCACAGTAGCACACCAGGCAGGGATATATATCTGCGTGATCTGTAATTCAGATAAAACTCTTCTGCCAGAGAATTCAAAACAGTTTCTCTTCAGTCTGTATCAAACAGATTTATCAAGTATTTTGTTATTTTTTTAAAGGGAAGGAAAGAAAAATTAGGTCAGAAACTATGCCACCTAGTCAGAACAATCAGGAGATTCACTGTAAAATGCATCTGTGAAAAGCATAAGCAAATCATGGCCTGGGGAGTAGAAATAAGATGTCTGTTTAATGAACTGGTGACCTGACAGTTTGTAGATCTTCCATTTTCCTTGATGTTTAGCAGCTTTGTATTTTAAAAAATCTGAAAAAAATATACAATAAAATTTTCTGGAAAGGACTAGCTTATAAGATTGCTTTTCCAGTTTCTCTCTTAAGTATTCTTTCCACGTCAGTGTGTTTTCATGCTTGTCAGTACACAACTATCTGAAGGGCTCCTGCAATGCTGAAAGTGACAAACATACATCTCCATAACCAAATCTCACTGTGGTCAGAATATAGCATTCTTTTTCCTGTCTGTCATTTTTGTGCTCTATGCCTTAGCAACACTTTGAAAACCACACCTCATCTCTCTGTACAAAGGGGCTTGCAAGGAGTTTTCGGTGAATTTACATCATTCAAATGAAATGGTAGTAAACCAATAGTTAACCATTTAGATTATACAGAAACAAATTATAATGTTCTAAAGATATTGTTCCAGATATTGTCCAACAGATATTGTCAACCAGTTTGACAGCATCCGGCCACATAATGGAGACCTGCATCAACATAAGAAATAAATAAGAAACAAGTTGGTCAGCTGTGATGTTTTTCTAATCTGTCCTTTATACCTGACAAGAGGGTATCTTTCTTGGAGGCTGTAAAGCCGACTATAAAAGAAAATCTGTTCATTGTTGTCAGGAATATGTGATATCTGCTGCAAGTTTTTATTTCTCTACTTCAGTACTCTTTTCTTTAACTACCTTTTGTGGGGTTTTTTTTATTATTTTCTATAGTATTCCTGTTTTTTCTTTATGAGAATTCTTACAAAATTTCACATAAACTTACAGAAAGTAGAACAGAACCTTCCACTGTAGAACTTTTTCTATTGTTTTATTTAATTTAATCTGTTTTAATTAATTTAATCAGTTAATTTCTTTATTGACTTACAGATGATATTTTTACTTTAGAGAGAAGACAACAGCTCCTAACTTTTACAAGCCTAAATTGCCCACTGAATCCAGTCCAAGAAAGGTGAGCAATTAGAGAGTGATGAAGAACATTAAATACTACTTGAAGATCAAGAAAAGCAAGGTATAGTCAAAGGTAAAAACATTGCTTCCAAAGTTTTTCAAATGTTAGTATCTCCCAGACAAGATCACAATGAAAAATGAGCACAAAGAGGATAATCAGTTATATAATTCCTAAATGTCCTTATGCAGGTGTTGCACATTTGCATTTGAACTGTGTTAAATATCTTTAAATGCATGCAGTTGCCATCACCTTATAGGTTTAAAAGTTCAATATATTAGAACTCTTTGAAAGAAGGAAACCTCAGATTTTGCTAGTGAGATAAACAACACATGTAGGTTCGTGCTGCTGCATACAATACTAAGAACTTAGATATGGCAATATTTAAAATAAAAATATTTGTTTTACTACTATGAGGTTGTAATATTCACAGACTTTTTTGTCTCCTCCTTCATAGGCACTGTATCTCTAGATATCAACATGCCAAGAATTAACACATACTAGGATTGATAATTTGACTAGTTAATATTAGTGCAGTGGGAAGAACATTAATATAGTAGTTAATAACCTTTAAGGAAAAGTACTAGACCATTAGTCTCTTTAATAATTCACTCTAATCTACTCTACACTTATCAATAGTTAGAACTAATTGTCCCATGTTAACAGTTCTTACTAAAAGCTGTATCTTTGATTCAGCGAGGAACTTCCTAGGAGTTCAATTCTCTTTATTTTTTTCGACCATTTAATTAATATTTTCTTTTCCTATGTTTTAGAGGTATTTCAAAATCATTGTGAACACATTTAAATGCAAAGTACTCACAAGACATCGTTTCACAGAAGAGAGCCACCCTTAATGCATGAAGTGCCAGTTTGATGAATACCCTGAAGTGAGTGATTCAGGTCTTTTTCAAATTGCTATTTTAATCTTTAGCCAGATCAATGCATTACATTATTCTAGTAGATCTTCTGATAGTCTTTTATAATATGTGTCCGATTCACAGCAAATTTTGGGTTTTTTTACTTCCATTTTTCAGAAAGAGCAACTGATGCTTAAGACAACTCAGGATTAAGAAGATGTAAGCTAAAAAAGAGAAAAAATATTCCTGTGAAAGATGAATTCCAATGTCATCTGCTCTTCAAGTGCTTTGAGACTAGAGGAGTTAATTAGTGCTGGCAGTCTGCCCTGAAAGTGACCACCTGAAAACTGTGAATAAAGCAGTTTGCTGACATGTTTGGGTAGAAGCAACTGCAGGCCCAAAAGAAAGAGTTAATGGAACTTTCTGCTGTGTTGCACTTACATAAGTGAACCACAGACCTGACCTATACTTCTAAATAGAAGCAAAAATTTGTATACATGTGTTCTAAAAGAACAATATCTCTAGTATTGTATTATTACTCTGTGTTTCTCTTGTGAAGGGGAGCTTGTGATCACATTAAGAACTGGTTCATGATTCACTTCCTTCAGGTTCTCTGCTTCAAGTTGCTAATTACTTTCAGGAAGTGCATTTAGGAGAGACTTCTTATTAAGAAGCACCAATCACAATTCTACAACAGGAATTAAACATTAATAATAGAATATTTTTTAATATCTGTTCATACTGAGAAAAAAATCATATCAAAACAAATGCTTTCAGTCAGAAGAATTGTTTCCTGTCCATGGCTCTGAAGTACTTTATTAGAAAATCCCTCTGACATATGACATATGGGACAAGAAGTAGCCGTGTTCCAAAATCTGTTTTAGCTTGAAAACAGTGATTCTCTGGGCAAGGAGACATAGCAGGACAATGTGTAGGCTTCCTGTCCAGAACCATACAAAGGGGTGGCAGATCACTTCTGCCATCCTTCCACTCAGTGTTCTTTTATATCTCACATCCCTTAACAGAGTTCTTCAGAACAAAATTCTTAGTAACTCTTCAAAGGGAAACAATATCCTGTATGTGTAGTCCTAATTCTCAGAGCTAGTCCACATTAGTATATAAAGTTCTAGGTGTTAATTACAAATCACATACAATGAAATCAAGTTGGTAGTTAGACCATTAAATCCCCTGGAATATTAATGTGCTAGTACAGGATATTTGCGAGTCTTTTGCTGCAGTTGTATTGGTTTTCTTTTTTCCCTGTCATTGAACAATAATATTTGAAAAAAATCTTTTAGTACCTAAAAAATATATCGTTTTATGATTTCTTTTACCATTTCTGCACACACAGACGTGAACTCCAAGGGGACTCCATGAAAGTATATTTCTACTAACTCAGACACACAGTGGAAAAATGTAATTTTTTTATGTTATGTTTAAAATGGTACTGATATACTAAAAGAAAAATGACAAGGTAATTACTGTGTGGGAGACAGCCTTCTGTAGCTATGTGGATTTTTTTCAATTCTTCAATGTCAAAGACTGTGTGTCATTGCTAGATCTACTGATGTGCATTTGAATACTTCAGGAGAAACATTTTATGTTAGCTCAGTTTCAAAGACTTTGCTGAATAGGTACTTTACCTGCCCATCCCCCCACCCCCTGTTCTGAGATTACTGGAAACAGTATTAAATTGGGTATTATATAGATGATCTTGTGTTTTATTTATAAAAATGTCATCCTCATCCACCTAAAGAAGAAAGGAAAACAACCAGTTCCATTATTTCAGGTGAAAACTTTGTGCTAGAATACCAGAAAACAGATAAAATGCAGTGCATTTATAACAAAGGGGAAATGCAAAACAAACAAGCAAACAAAAAATAAAGAAGTAAAATACTAAGTAGGGCATATAGGAGACAAGTGGAGATGAAACTGATTTGATTGATTCCTAATGTGGTATCCTGAAAATGGAAAGAAATATGATAATGAAAGGAGACCCATGGTAACCTCAGAGGTAATTTCTTGAAAAGAGGCAAATATCTGAAAGAAGGAATGGATTAAAAATGTGGCATGAACCAGTTGATAGCTTAAAAAAACGTGTCAATCACTGCTAGTCAGAAGAGAGAAGGGTTTAGGAAAACAGTTCCTTAACAAAAAATACCAAAAGAAAACCAACAGAGTACACAAAAGAGAGGCTACTTCCAAATTAAAGTATGTGTTTGTGAGATGGCAAAATTAGAAAATAGAGATGGAAGGCACCTCAAGATTAAGTCTAAGCCATTTCTCCATCCAAAGATATGATCCACTAAATCAAAACTGTTCCTGAGAGATAGTTTTTTAATCTCCTCTTAAAAGTGTCTGAGAATCCTAAAGTCTCAGAAAAGCTGTCTTGGAAAGTAGACAAAAATTCTGTGCCATTTACAACACAGTCTGCTTAATAATATCCCAGTCAATTACAAAAGCTGTTACCAGAGGTAAGGCTCAAATTTGAGAAGGACTAAGGGAAACATATGAATGTGCTTTTCACAATAACTTTTCCTAGTCTGATTTATTATTTTTTTTCCTTTAAGCTTTTTATTGTAAATACAATTACATTGTAAGTACATGCTTTTTTTTTTTCTTAGAAGCGGTACAGCACAAATAGTGCTTCTAATAGAGACATTTTACTATGTATTTTTTAAAATATATTGACATGCTGGAATTCCACTCAAAGTGATTATCCTTACTACAAGATCACTTGAACTCCTTTAGTTTATAGGGGATGATATTGACTTGCCTCTATTATCAGATTGAAGCAGGAAATTAAAAGGAGAGTTACTACTTGTTTTCAGTGGAAACTATGCGTTTCCCAATCAATCAAAATTTCAGCTCATTTCCCCTAGAAATTAATTCTAAGTCTCAGTCTCAAACAAACCAACCCAAATGAAGACTTTTTCAAGTCAAAATCTCGTCAGATATCTAGCTCAAACAACTTAGCTCTGTTGTTTGTTTCTGATTTCAGTCTTATACCCAGTAGTCTAACAAAAGAAAGGACAAAACACATACGTATTACTCGTAGGAAAGTGTCTTGGAGATGCACTTGTTTGTAATTTACTGATGCCACCCTGTTTTATTGCTATAGGAACTTAATAAGTGAATATACTCTTGTTAAGTGAATACTGGGGCATTTGCTTACCTGCCTTTAAATAAGTAGGCACCAAACAGGCCAATTCCTCACTCCCATCTTCAAATCATGAATTTGTGAAGAAATTTAGAATTTTCTTGAATTCAACCAATGGCATATTTGGGTTTTATATGAGGAAAGAATTTCACAGAATGGGAAAACTAGATTATAGTTTTTGAAAGTGAAAGATCAAGTAATAAAATAATGGAGACTGAAATAAAGTGAAATAGAAAACAATTCATGAGAAAAGGACAGAGATATAATAAATAGTATCAGCTGCAAGACAAACTAGAAGTCTAATGAAGAGAAATCCCCAAACCAGAAACTAAAATCAGCAGGAGATAAAAGAACTGGAAATTCACTAGTAGGCACAACAGATGAAAAAGTGATTGTAGCTGGGGGGAGAGATGACAAAAAACCCACAGTCATCTGCTGCACACATATCAAAATCTTTGGCACAGAAAGGTGTTCTGTTAATTATGTGATCTATATTTATTAAGGTAATTGAAATAGCAGAGCCTGAAGGAAGAACTGCCCTAGTGATGTGCAGGCTGCTTGTTGATACCTTGCAGTTGTTTTTCTCAACATGTTGTGCTGGGGAATAGGCTCTGCAGAGTGCTCTTAACATGGACGGTTGGCAGAAAACCCTGCACTCCAACTTTTTTTTTTTCCAATTTGCAAATATTAATGTTACAAAATGCCCCCTTTATCATTTCACGACTAAGCTGATTAATATAGTTTCACCTTCCTGCTGATGGCATCAAAGCTACAGATCAGCTCTGGAGGTAATAGGCTGCATGGAAGGAGAAGGAATCATTCACTGTGACATCTGAAGCTTTTTCCTGTGTTCTCCAGTGGAATACTAACATTAGTGAGGGTGAGAACACAGAAGGCCCTAAGGACAGCATGGAGATGATGGGAAGATAGATCCTCCTTATAGATCCTCTTCCCAGGACACAGAGCAGCCATCTGGACAGTTGCTGTGCTAGTCTTTATTCAGGGAGGGTATATGCACCTCAGGCTCTGAATAACTATGAGGGTTTACTGATTACATACAGAACATTTTCTGAGAATAAACACTGTACATAGAGTGACATAGCAATTAATACAAACACAACTGAGAATATGGACTCAGTTGGGCATGGGAAGCCATGGTTTTCAAATTGCTTGCTGATTTTGTAATAGCTGACTTGAAAGTCCAGCTGTGTGATATGCAACTGTTGGGCATTATAGTGATTTGAAAGTTATTTGAATACACTGAGCACAAAAAGAAAATGCAAATGAGCTATTTTTCATCATTACATTTTGATGTCTCATATACTAGCAGCCTTCACAAGGATTACTATGGTATGTCTTTCAGAATAGTAAACACCATTTGCTACGTGGATCAGGGAAGAAGACTCCCATGAATAAAAAGATTGTGCTTTACACAGAAGGATGTGTAAGCACTGTGGTAGCTTATTTTTTCTCTTTGCATTGTGAAAGATAAAATGAAACAATTTTATTTGGGAAATAATTGAATTTGGTAGAAAGAATAATTTCCAGTTTCAATATTATTTACTCCCAACTTAAACACGGCATTACTGTAGGAACCAAAAAGAAAGTTGACCAAATTTCCTTATCTTTTAGATAACCATAGGAAACAAAATCTAGTGATGGCTGGAATGATCAAGTATAACTACATATACATAGGGAAAAAGGAATATTTTGAGTGTTGTTGTGGTTTTTTTTGTTTGTTTTTTTTTTTTTAAGTAGCTTTTGGTGATTTTTTTGATTAGAAATGATAATTTAAGCAATTTTAGCACTCTGAACATAGTAGCATAGTTACTCCTGCAAATCCTGCATTTCAGTCTGAAAGAGGATAGCCACCTTGAAGAGGTACAGCAAAGAAAGCTTTATCTTCTTACCTCATCTTTCTTTCCTCATTCTCCTAAGTAGGCTGGTTTCAATTATTTGTCTCTGTTCACACCATTGCAGTGAGGGGTGAATTCAGTGTGCACTTTGAATAAGAGAAGACCTTGCATGCTCCCTAGCAAACTGCTGCCTTTAAAGTTCTCTTTTCCCTAAAGGAGAATGATCAGCAGTGAGAGCTTAGAACAACTTCCTTTTAGCATTAGCTAAAGTAATGAAAAATTGTCATTCTTTACTCAATAGTATGATGTTCCTGTAAATTTCAAAGAAAATTAGAATGACAGCATAGTAAGTAAGTGTTGAGCTTATGACTGCTTTGAAATATCATTGACAAGTGTTTTATTTCTACAAAGAGCTGTTAAAGTGTTATTCTAATGTATTTTTGAATATTTAAAAAAGGCAGGAGTAGTTATTATTTGCCATTATTTCAAATGTATTCTTCAGTACATATAATTTTCATCTTGTATCTATGGAAATAGAGTAGAATCTTATATAAACTGCCTTCTACTATATTTTTGTTTGCTGAAAAAGATATCCTGACAGTTTTTGAAGCTAAATTGAGAAATCAAACCAGCAGTTTCCTTCATATATTAGCCTTATAATTTTTTTCACTATTAATAATGTGCATGTCATATATATATTCTATTTTTTTTTGGCATTATACTTCAAAATTGAGGTACTACAGTTTAGAAGAATGTAGAAAATAAATGGGCAGGAAACAGATTGGCATTGAAACAGATAAGATTGGTAATAATAATCAGATTTTTTTTTATATATATATAATGCACTGGTAATGCAGAAGTATAATTTCTCTTTGTAGAATTCTAAGTTTTCCAAAGTTTTGTTTTGAACTATTGTGAACTTTCATTCTGAACTTTAAAATTTCAAGCCAGACCTCACTCCACACTTCCCAGTGACATAAATAACATTGAAGATTGCTATAGAGTGAGTTTGGCTGTAATGGATTTCTTTTTCTCCATGGCAGCTTGTATGCTACTGTGTTTTGAATTTGTGACTAAAGCAATACTGATAAAAATACAATTTTTAGGCTGCTGGTGAGCAGTGCTTGTACAGCATCAAGGCCTTTTCTTTTTCTCACTCTACCTCCCTCATAGGTGGTAGGCTGGGAAAGAAGCTGGGAGTGGACATGGTCAGGAGAGCTGACCCAGGCTGGCCAAAGGGATGTGCCATAGAGAGTGATGAGGTCTCCCCTGAGCCTTCTCTTCTCCAGGCTAAACAACACCAGCTCCCTCTGGCTCTCCTCACAGGACTTGTGTTCGAGTCCCTTCACCAGCCTGGTTGCTCTTCTCTGGACCTGCTCCAGGAGTCTTTCCTGAACTGAGGGACCCAGAACTGGACACAGTGCTCCAGGTGTGGCCTCACCAGTGCTGAGTGCAGGGGAAGAATCACTTGGCTGGTCCTGAAACAGGCCAGGATACCACTGGCCTTCTTGGCCACCTGGGCACACTGCTGGATTGACATAAAATAAATTCAAATCTTATGAAAATTCAGGCCTGCACTACAGTGAATGTCTGTATACAGAGCACATTCTTGGCCAGATAGATACACAGCAAAGATCCAAGTTGCCTAATTTAGGTGTTTCATGCATAAATCATAGGTGGTTGGCTCTGCAACACTCATTATAAGTATCCAATTTAAGGTCTCTCCATGGAGTTCAAGCTTGGATGGATATAAAACCATCCTGGTCACATTGGCCAGATATGAGCTCTTTCCTGTAACAAAGGTTGTTAACAGAGCTGTTAGCAAAGAGTCCAACCTTAGGTATTTTGCCTTTCATTGTAACTTCCTTTGTCAGAAAGAATGCTCATCACAACTTACAGCAAGAGGATCCACAGATTAATGCAAAGCAAGCAACTGGTACTCTGGAAGAACCTACTGCCTTATTTTATGATTTAATTCTTTCTTTCTGCATTGAAGTAATTTTTTTTTTTGGGGGGGGGGGTGATATTTGATTCTACTTTTCTGCATATAGTACTTTATGCTTGTCTTTAGTCCTTATTGAATTTTATCTTATTGATTTCGGTCTGTTTCTGCACCATCAAGAACACTGTGAATTCTAATCCTATCCTCCAAAGTGCTTGCAAATGTTCTCACAAGATTTTATAGGGAAACACTTCATTCCATAATGAAAAGCATTAATAGAGATATTGACCACTATCTTGTTCAGTACAGTCCACTGAAAAACTCCTGTGATGTGGCCTGAGAACAAGTTATGAATCAGTAACATTGATGTTAAAAAAGTAGAGATTCCTAAGGTTTCATGACCACAGCTTTCCCCATTGTTGTCCAAGCCACTTTTCAGACTGTGAAATTAAAATTAAAAATAAAAAACCAACAAACACTGTTTTGATTTGATTTTTCCTAATAAATTCACTGGTCATTTGACCTTTTGACATGTTTTGGTTCTATTGAATCAAATTCTGGTCTTTCAAAATTTTGCTTATAGTAGCTCTTTAATCCATGTAGCTTCATTGGAATCATGATACGTTCAAGTAATTTTTCCTCCAGGCATTTATTTCTGGAAATTGCAGCTGGATACATTATGTTATTTATTTCAGTATTTTTAAGATTTAGAAGCAACACAGATTACTACCAAAGCTACCTGTTTTCAGACTTGTGTCTTAAGCATGTACTGTATCCTTTGACTGCATTAATTTTCATTGGTTTGAGCACAATAGAGAGACAGACAGGGTAAGTTTATTTCCAAGTACTTGAAACTGTAACCTACTGAATTTCTCTCATAGAAATAGCCTTCACTGACACATCTCTAGCCTGTTACTTGGCAACCTTGACACATAAGGTATTAGCTGACATCAATGTCACTTTCTTACCTAAAAAAAAAAAAAAAAAAAAAAAAAAAAAAAAAAAAAGAAGAAGAAAGACTGAAGCTTTTAATAGACAAACCAAAGCTGGGCTCTATCTTTCCAAACCAGTGAAACATTTTCTATTTTGACAGCTCATTTTGTCAAAGTCTATACTATTAACAATTATTCAAAACAGAGAATATACCTCTGACATCAAGTCTATAAATAGAGAATTATCTGCCAGCAGACACAACAGTGCTTTATATTTCATGTTCCTATTAATGTCCAGTAATGCCTTTTTACCATTGTCTTTTTCTGTGCCTTCTTTTTCTTTGGAAGGACAAAAGAAAAAAAGGGAACCTACAAGGGCTGTCTCTATCACGTCGGTATGAAGAGTAGACCACATATTCAAATTCAAATATGTATCATAGCATCTAAGAAACAGGACTATATCTTTTATGCAATAAGGCTGACTTCTTAATGAGGATAATGAGTATTTTCTGTATACAGAAGGACCAGAAAGATACTGAAATGTTTTATGCATTTAAATGAGAGGTTATTGTGTCTTTGACCTGTCCCAAGGACAGATCAAATGCCAGTAGTCTTTTTAAGTGCAATGTGTGTCTTTGAGAAAGATGTGAGAGATTCAGCCTCTAAATCATTAGAGAGAGTAAAATTCTCACTATAAATCTAATCATCAGATGAGGAACATCTGATTGAAGAAGACATCTGAAGAGAGACAACTCATCAGCTTTAGTTTAACAAAAAAGATTTGCTTACTACACTCAGAAACAACATACATTGTGGAAATCTCCTTGATTTGCTAAGAATGCTTCACTTTTGTTATAGCTGCCAGTCTTACCAGAAAACACTTCATGTATTGGTTTGATTAATGCTCACAAACATACATGCCACCATCTTTTCCTTATCTGCTGACATTGAATAAAAGCAGATGAATTAAACTCTACAGTACATAAACAAGACAGGACCTTTACTTCAACCTTGGTTATGCTGTCGAAATAGCTGGTGTAGCTAGAATCGTTGTAAACTTAAATGGTGAGTCAAATGGTATTACCACTTCAAAATACCTAAGAGCTTCACCACATACTGAAGACCCAATTTATATCATCTTTTGACAGGCAATTTACAGCTGCTTCTCTTCAATCCAAGGACCTCAAAGGTAGATTTACTTATCCTTTTTTTATTTTTTTTTTTTTTAATTTTTCTGGCACTAGAGTAATTTAAGAAACCTGTCATTCAATCTTCAGTAAATGGACTACAGAAAAGTATTTCATAATTTAAATCTTTGAGTTTGATTTTCGTTACTCCATCCAGCTGGTGTTGATGCCTTGACCTGACACATATCACATGTGCCTAGAAGAAGATGGTGGCATAGAAAGAGCCCATGAATACTGCTGCTTTCCTTACCTCCTCACTGCAGCTGAGTGACCTGCTGTAGCTCAGAGAATTCCACTGGCATTTATAGCAGTTTTATGAATCTTCCTGAATCTTATTATTTAATTGTGAAATGGCAACTGTTCTGGAGATGAGAGGCATGAGAGCAGAAGTTAGTGTACTAAGAGGTATAGGAAGATGGTATGATGCAAATTTTCAACTAATGGTTGTATATTGTGACTAACAGTGGTACTCTGTGCAGAAAAAAAAATTACAGTTGTGAAACTTAGAAGAAATATAATGACAGAAGAAAATGTGAGAATATTGGAACAATAAAAATGGAAGCCTTTATGTTCTAAATTGACCCAATTGGACCAATAAGAGAATACTTCCATGGAGAGTAAGAACAAGGTAATATAATTTGTGTGTAGTCAAAGAAGAGATGGAAACTGGAATACATGGGAAATGATTAAACTGAAAGATCAAGAGCTAGCACAAGTACAAAATTTTTCACAACAAAAAGTCAAGATCAGTGAGGAGTGTTGTGTTCAAATGATACAACAGAACTTTTTTGTCTATGGCAAAGATCCTCAGTTTGCCATATCTGTTCCTTTACTTTGTTACCTGCTGTGCCAAACAAGAAAACTGCTTTACTTTGATCAGACGTCCATTTCAGCATTGAAAAAACAGGTACAAAATCTACTACCATCAAAGCTTTGGTGGATGAAAAGATACACAATGTAGAAATGTTAGCAGTTTTGAGGGATAATGTTGTTTCTGTATATGATACAGAAGCATAAAGCAATGTTGAAGGAATAACTGACTGCTGGAATAATTGTGAGGTGTTAAAACCAAGGACAGATATCTACAGATTTAATGAAGGATTGACTGAACATCCTTTAGATCAGGAGACCGGGTGGGATGTTAAGAAAAAGAAGAATAATTGTCCTAGATGAATTCAGAGGTCATCTAGCACCAACTGTGAAGAATACCAATGAGTATCGATCTTGTGGTTATGTCAAGAGGAATGACATCAAAACTCTTTGTGTAATAGTGAACATGCTCCTTAAGGACCATTTAAATATTTTCATACTCAGAATGGCTGTGATTGAGCATTGAAATGGGCTACCCAGGGAGGTGGTGGAGTCACCATCCCTGGAGGTGTCTAAGAAGAGACCGGATGTGGCACTTAGTGCCACGGTCTGGTTGTCAAGGTGTTGTTCAGTCATAGGTTGGACTCAATGATCTCAGAGGTCCTTTCCAACCTGGTTGATTCTGTGATTCTTTGAAAAGTTTGCCCTGTTACTAGTCTTCCCTAGACATTCACTTTTGGAGAAATAATGTTAGGTTAGGTTGACTCTTGGTCTTAGCCAGTGAAACCATTTTCATAATCTTGTGCTTTACTGAAGCCTACCAAACCCACTAGCTTTGAAGGACTGTGGATCATGTGGATCAAATGCTGCACTGACAAAAAGATGGGCAGTGGATGAGCATCCTTAAGTCTGTAATCAATAATATACCAAAGTATTCCCACCAGACTCTTTTTCAAGTAGGAGGACTACTTTTAAGCTAGACGAAGGTGTCTGAAAGGAGTCCTTGTGATATGATAAGGACAATGCAATTGCTATAGTTTTTCACTGGGATATGAACTATGATTAGACCCACAGGAAATCAGAACCATAATCACTTCTGCTATATTTGTCACCATGCAATGACTATGTTCTGGCATGTTCCCCAATTATTAAAGGATCACCTGGTTTCACATCATCTGTTGTTGTACCTAACAACATTTATCATATCACAGCTAATAATAAGGCCAGGGTTTCACTACTCAAGGAATAAAAGATAATCATAAAGACAAAGGAGTGGTCCTCCAGGTTATGGAACGTTCCAGGCTGCCACCAAGCCTGCAGTGAACTGAAGGAAAGGGCATAAATTTTGTTTTCCAAAGCGTCATCATTTCTGCCCAGTCCTATTGATTCATGAAAGCACAGTGGCAGCTGGAATAACTATCAGTTAAAGCCTAAGATTAGTTTCATATTTAAAGATGTTCTGGAGTGCTTTTCTGGACCTGGGCCAGATGCTCAGCATCTTCCAGGATCAAGTTCATGTTTATGAATGCTTCATGAGTGAAGAAAATCATAAAATTTAATGGTTTTGTTCCCATTAAAAGGGAAATATGAAGCACTCAGTGCAAAGTAACCATGTGTTAAGTGCTCATAGAACATTTTTTCCTTTGTTAATTAAGCAAAAATTTCATCTGGGGTGGGGCATTTCCTGGCAGCTGATTTTGAGGAAAGAGTCGAGTTTTAATTGCCACTTAAATCTAGGGCATTTCATTGAACAGGTGGAGCATATCCACTTTGAATGTATGCAAACAGCTTGCTTTATCATAGAGAGGAGAATGAGTTTCTGATTGATTAGTTCCTTTTTATTCCAAGCAGGTTGTGGCCAATTGCAGTAACTGTAGATTTTCTGCATTGAATGTTAACACAGTTTATATAGAAAACTAATTCAAAGAGAACACTTAGAGTTTTAAAATCTGTTCTAATGTGAAAGAAAAAAAAATCAAACAAGCAAGCACATTCCATTTATAACTCAGGCAAATGGGAATTATTAATTGAAATATGTGGCTGAAAATGAAAAGAATCTATTTAAATCTGACAAGTCTCACTAGCTCTAAACAAGCAGCCATTTCTAGGCTGACACTTTGTAGGATACAAGGGTTAGCCAGGAACCAGCTATTAAAGTACATTAAGTCAGTTACCAAGCTACATTCTGTGATCTGGAAAACAACTCAGTAGTTTATATTTTTGTTTTTAACATAAAGAGAAAGGGACAAAGCATTTGTGAAATGCATTCCATTTTATTCTAATAATAAGCGGTTAGCGTTGAAGAAAGCTTTCTTTCCTCTGAACCACTGCCAACACAAAGGTAACTCATGCAAACAGCTCTCAGAGACAACACATTAATTCATTGCATTCTCAGAAGTTTAGATGAGGTGGCAATAGATAATATGCAATTTATCTATATGGATGTGCAAGTGCAAGGCTGAAGAGCACTTCAGAGCTAAGTAGCTATAAACTGGATCTAAGTCTTTATCCTTTTAGAATTAGTTTATACTTTTGATTTTCAGCTACCGAAGCCCTCGATTCCATTATCAGTGTGTTAATATGTGAAAATACGTAATTTGACCCTTAACTGACTCTGTACTTTGTGACATGCATTACTTTATTCATGTGAAACAGACGAAAATTTGCAATTAGCCTACAACAGACTGTGCATGATATTTATTTTTTATGACTAAGGTAAAACAAATTTTCAAAAATTTTTAATACTGTCTACAATTTTCTTCTGCATATTTTTTCTATATTCTGTATTTCTTCAAGAATAATTTTAGAGTTAAAATGGGAGGATGCAATGCTTCTTCATATTACACAAGAGTATTAAAGGGATGCTATTTTTTGAAAGGAAAGTAACATGACCTTCAGGTTATTTAAACTGGGTAAATCTGCACTGGGTTTATTTTGAACACAATGTTAGCCATCAGAACTGATATATGAACTAATGTCTAAACCACAGAGAGAAGGAAAGCAATAACTTAGGAGTAGCAGCAGGGCTGTGGTTAAAAGCAGGCCAAAGTGTGGTAGAAAACTCAGGTACCCCAACCCAGAAGACCAAGTCAGGAGTATGATTAGAGGTCAGATAAATGGTCAGCTAAATGGGGAACCACAACACTGAATATGCTCTTGGGATATTAAGTAAAAACGAAACAAGAGGATGTAAACTGATTTTGAGGACAAATAAACCCTGAAAAGGTAAGAAGCACAGAAAATAAATGATATGGCAAGGGAGTATCAGTGAAGATTTCAACTAACAGAGGGTTGTTTAACTTGAAGCCATATATGCTTGTGCCTACATGATATTACACTGCAACTTACATCATCCCTATAAATGCATTACAAAATAAAACCAGTTTTTAATTGTCACAATGATCAGTTTTTTAGTTCTTTTCATCAATAATAACTGGGTTCTTTCCTGCTATTAACTCTTATGCTGATAGGTCTTTTAAGATTTTTAACTTACTCTATTTCATTAGTGGCAACATAGCAGTCATTTAATGTGCAAAATTTAAGTTGACCATGAGCTTCTTTTAATGTTTCAGTGTAAGGTTCAAGTCTCTATCAGGTTTCAAGCATCTATTGTCTCTTTCTATTGCATTAATATGTAATACTTTTATCCAAAAGTAATCCTTCCTTAAAGAGAGTTTGCTTTCCAAGACCATTAGGTACTTGCAGATCTACTTACCTTTTCATATTTTAGACACTTCTCAGGAGTGGTTTATCTCTATTGACTATCTAGGGATCAGCTTAACTGACCATGCTTAACTTTGAGAAGGTTAACCTTTCCTAACCCCTGCTTCTGGAAAGTTCAACTGTGGGTTGGTTTGGTTTTTTTTTTTTCTCTTTATCTTTCTTTTTCCAATTATCTATGCACTATTTCCGCTTCTCTGAAGATTCATTTATCTGCAAGCTCTTTCTGCTGCACTCTTCTAGATAATGGATTGTCTCGAAAGGAGTTAAGGAGCTTTATTTCCTGATGCTTTCCTGCCAGATATTTGGCATACATTACCTTTCACTTTTGCAGCACTGCATCTCACATCTGTCTGGAGAAATATAGCCAAGTGTTAGAAGACAAAGAGCAATAAGATTCATGAGAATGCTTTTTCTTGTAATGCTATGGCTTTAGAGTTGAATGGATATTACTTTTAATGATAAATTATTTTGAGTTTTTATTATATAATTTTTCTAAAATGATTTTATATATGGAGAATTCTCATATAACAGGTCTTTCAATAATGGAAATCTGCTAAAAGACTAAAATTTCAGTATTTATTGAGGTATAAGTTAGGGACACATGTTTTTTTAATGAAATGTTCATGCGTTTGTTAGGAATTTTTAGGCAAATAAAGTAATTTTAAAATTTATTATTTGTATTATTTTTTATTGGTGCTGTTTCAAGCCTCTGCTTCCAATGATGTTTATTCTTACTACTACTACAAATATATAATTAACAAATCATGTTAAAAAAAGACAAAATATGTTTGATAAAATTAAAAATGTGTCAAAACAAGAACAAAAGTCATTAAACTTGATGTGTCATTTCTTAAGCTCTGTAAAACAATTTCTTTTTAATGCTTGGTAATTGTCAGTTCTGTGTGTTTTTTTAGAATACAATAAAGCAATTATGGAAATTTTAATGTTTATAAATATTACAAATATTATCTATATTATCAGTAGTCTGCAGCGTCACCCATTTGTAGGGTTGTTCAACTGTGATATGTAAGAATGAAAATAGAGTCCTAATGCAATTAAAAAGCAATTATTTTCTGTGTAATTTCACTAATATGTTTTTACTTGGACTAAATTTTTGGAAGACTTCAGTAAAATGAATTCAGTCACTGTAAGGTAAAGAAAGGTGAGCTTTAATGGTGCTAAGAAATTCTAGCGATTTCTCTGAGCATAGACAGAATCACTGTGTTATAAGAAAGATATCTAGTATTTGATAGGATTTGGTCAGGAATACGCTACTCATTATAGAGGAGAGGAAATGGCAAGAGAGAAGTGAGAATTGCAACAGAGGTAGTGGGCATTAATTCAGCTGTGAGACAGATGGATCCATGAGGAGGGGAAGCATAAAGACTGAGAGATCCCACAGCCACTGACAGTGAATACAGAACCATGCCCAAATAAACAAGAGCATGGGCTAAAAAGGGCGGGGAAGTCCTGGCAGGAGTTAAGTTGCACAAAAATAGAAGAGAGAAACTGATTTGATGAGAAATAGGAAGTAAGAAGAAATTTTTCTGTCTGAGCAAAGAAGTAGGAGTCTGGCAGGGAAACACTAGTATGAAAAGGTAATCAAGCAAGAAGATTAAGAAGATGAGAGAATTAATGGGGACTGGGAGAACTGGA
The DNA here is from genome assembly GCF_022539395.1 of Myiozetetes cayanensis. Classification (NCBI taxonomy): domain Eukaryota; kingdom Metazoa; phylum Chordata; class Aves; order Passeriformes; family Tyrannidae; genus Myiozetetes; species Myiozetetes cayanensis. The sequence continues at coordinate 38,121,731 of NW_026087964.1, read as the reverse complement.
TATGAAATGAGCAACCTGAAGAAATGAATGCTGTAATACACAGTCATTATGCAACTATGTGCATTCCTTATTAGGTAAGATTCTAATAAATAAGCTGTAGAATAGCAAAGGTTTCAGTGTAATTTCTGGCAGTGTCTGTCAAGTACTATTCCTTTGGAAAAAAAGGACAGACTGTGCTCTGTGATGGAAGTTTCAACATCAGGTGGTAGAGTGGTACTAGCGTGAGGATGAGAGTGGGTTGAAAATTAGTGTAAGATGGACTGCAGGGTAAGAAGGGAGTGCTGTGTTTGGTTAAAGCATTCATCAGAGTTAGTGTTTTTTGAAACATGGTAACAAAAGAATAATAACCATCAGAGGCTAAATAGTGTGTAGACTAAATAGTTTTTTAGGACAAGCTTCACTAACACATAGGTGATCAAGATGGAGAAAAATCACCACAAATAATAAAGCTCTGCACCCTCCCAACAACTTAACTAGAAAATTACAGCTCTGTGTATATACATCTTAAGAAAGTGATTTTCTATCAACCAATGCAGTTGCATGACATTGTCTCTCATAGTTCACCAGAAAATCTCACAATTTCCTAACTTTGAAACAATGTTTTGAAAGCACTTCGATAAAATGTTTTTATATGGGCAGCATATATTTCTCTAATATTAATATTATTCAGAATTGACCAGTTTTGTTCTGATTCTAGGAAGATGTAATCTCCTGATGGAGCACTCATAATTCAAAACCTCAGTCATGTAAGCAGCTCTTCTGGGATTTTTCTAGTGTAAAGTCTGAGAGGTCTATTGCCTCCTACAATTGTTAAAGAGCATAAGATATATAGTTAAAGATCACCTTCCTGACAGTCATGCACCTGTCTAAGCCTCTAATAGAGCTATTCAAGAAGCAGCATATAGCAACTTCAGAAGCAGTTGGGTCAGCATGGTTCCTTGGGGAACCATATAGATTTCTGGATGCCCAAAAGAAAAATTGCCACTGATACTAGCTGGCAGTCCTTAGCAGAGCTAAACTATGAAGCAATCCAGCTGTACTCAGCCATGGTAATATAGTCCAATATCAGTGTTGTCAAATGTCACTGAAACTGTAAGTCTGAAAAAAAGTAACTGTAAACTGAAAAAAGTAAGACTGACCAACTTTGTTAATTCTCCTAACTAGGTTATTTTGTGCCTGAAAAATGCCAATTTCTTGAAACAAGAAATGAATTTTTATATTGGAAGAAATTAAATGTAAAGAACTTAACAGTAAACACTTAGTTCCTTTAATGTATAGCTTTTTGTTTGATTGTTTTGTTCTTTATCCTAAGGAATGTAATGGAATTCCTAATGGAATGTAATCCATTTTAAGGGAGGATAAATAAGTTTTACCAGTGCCCTTTTCTCATCTATGTCCACATTTCCTTTTCTCAGTGGTATTTGATAAAAACAAAAAAAAATTTAAAAAAAGAACAAACCCCATCCCTTATCCAAGAACAAGAAACTAGCATTTACCAATGCTCCAGCATGTGGTCTTTGGTCACATAAAAATCAGGCTGGGATCCTTCTCAGTAGTTAAAGTTGATCTAAATCCCAGAAAATATTATACATATATAGACCTCTAGATTCTGAATTGAATTGAAATTCAGAAATCTTCAGTCCTAACCTGAAATTCTAAGCTCACACAGACTACTGGTTTGGTTTGGTTTGGTTTGGTTTGAGGTTTTTTTGCTTATAAATCCAGAGAAATAAGTCAATGTTTTACCTTTGACCATGTGAGATTTAAACATAACAGTAACTTAACTCGAAAATAATCTTTTCAGCAGTAGATGAGAAAATGAACAAAATCTACCTCTTAGCATTAGGCCAGATAAATGCTACCTGCTGGTGGGGTACTGTGAGTAGCCCACACATGGATAGGGGGCTCTCAGTCCAGGGTGAACCAGGTGGGGATGCTCATCTCATGGGTGCATGTGGGACATCGTAGAGGGGTTTCCTCATGTCGAAGAAGCTCATTTAATAAGACCAATAATTTCTTTCTAGGGAGGCATGAGGCACAAGGCACAATAAAAAATGACCAAAAAAATGGTAAAAAGTATTTCAGTATACCTTCATATTGAAATGTGAATAGTGAAACAAAAGAAATAGCACAAGTCTTTATGGGTTTCTAATATAATGAAGAATACCAGTCCTCATATTTATATTATACTTTTTAATCATTACGTATAATTTGAAAAGGAACCCAGAAACCATAATGGCAATTTAAGTGCTATTCATTTACAAAAGTAAGAAATAAAGGCAGTTAGGGTAGAGACTTCTCATGGTTCTGAATCTGTATTTTCTGTATAGACAAGTATATAAAGTCCATCAAAGTACAGACAATCCTGCACCTGTCTTTAAAGTGAATAGTACAGTTTAGGTTCTAGAAATCCTCTGTTCTTAAGGTCTTTTGGTTAATTAAATTACCTTTTGAGTTAGCTTATTTGAAAATGTCCTGACTTATTCCTAACCTGTAAATTTCTGTAATACTCTTACTAATCTGCAGAGGGTCTAAGAGTTATTAACAAAAAAGAAGACTTCTTTAGGAAACTCCAGAACAACTGATTTCTTACTAACCAAGAGTTAAACATACCAGAAAAACGATCTCTGCAATAGTCAAATTCTTTATTAGTCAAGATTATTCAGGATTGTTCAGGTTATTCAGGAAAAATTACTGGTTTCTATCACAAAGACACTGATCTGACACAATACCTCTAGTGTTCAGAATTGCTGAAAATGACATCATTCTTTTTTCATTAGAAGAGGTTTGGAACTGAAGCAAGACTGATACACATTTGGACTGAGATATTAGTTTTTCATGTTATATGGAAGGCCACCAATCCTGGAAACCTTCAAAGAAACTTCATAATTTTTGGCAAATCAGGAAGCTGCAGCCATTTGCAAAGATAATATTATTCTTATTACTATTACTTTAGCTATCAGAAGTAACAAAAGAAAATTATAATTTCTTTTCTAGGATTAGCACTAATAGTGTTGTCACCATCACCAAAGTCTCTGCTTACCATTTGCAGCCAACAGAGTTTCAGATCCCACCAGCTTATTTAACTGTTTGACATATTTATGGGGATGTAGATGTAGTATTTGATCAGCTTCAAGTTTGAGAAGTCTGTTCTCCCAGACTAATTAAAACATTGTTTTAGTGGTTTATAATAGAAATGATAATAAAGTCCAAGATTTTAATAATGTACCCACAATAATGAATTGGTTGTTCAGATTATAGTATTTTCCAAATAGATACTTAAGAAAAGCAACAAGAAAGCAACCTTTTAAGATTTCTTTTGGCTAAGAGACTACTTCTTAATCATGCTCCTGACTTAGGATATTTTGGCTTGTATTTGCTAAAGTTCTTCAGTAAAGTAAAATCTAAAGCTTTCATAATCTGCACTTGACCCACAGAGAAATAAATATGGAAGTGCACCAAAATTAGCAGATGGGAGAATCCATGCCATAATTCTGCCTCTCATGGGTTGACTTTTAGCTATTTTACTTTTATCTCCTCTCTGACATTTTACTGAGATTTGGATGCATTTAGTTTCACCATTGCAGAAGTTGTAAATATTTGAAAAAAATAAAGTAAAACTTCTTAAAAAATATATATGTAGATTTGGGAATGTTGTGGTTTAGGAGTGGTACTCCCCAATTTATCTCTCCCACCAAGATTCTCCAAACCATGCTGCTGTAAATTGCTCTCCCCCCCCACCCCCTTCTTCCACACTCCCTCGCAGGTGGCCAGATGAGAACAATTTATTGAAAACAGCAGTCAGATAAGAAAACAGACAGTGACAGCAACAATATTAACAATAAAAGTGTACGTAAGAGAGAGTGATTTGCATGCAAAGTGCTCACTGAACCCAACCCAACATGATGCGACCACAGCTGCAGCCACCTCACCACTCAATCCACCATGTTTACTTGACTGGAAGGAAACCCTTCTCCCTGGAAGAGGGGGAGTATCCCTTTCCCCACACCTGGCAATGAGGTGAGTTGGTATCCAATAACCTCCATGTCCTAGCCATGCTCCCTCCTAGCTGTTGCAAAAAATTAACCCTGCTCTGGCCAGAATCAGGACAGGGAGGGATGTTTTGGGGAAAATCCAGGAGGTTATGTTGTTTTGCACAAAAAAACCCCCAAACGACCACAACAGCAACAGCTCCAGCCACCATCAGCTCTAAAGTAAGTACATGTCTGTTTCCTGAGATCTGCAAGAAAAGCTAAGCATCATGTATGAAACTGAAGAATGTTTGACAGATTTGTCAAATTTCATTTAGACTGATCATAAAATGAATATTGTAGATATTATATCACCTTATTAAAGTACAGTATCTGTTCTGCTTTTATACTGGAAAAATAATTTTCATTTTGTATAGCTATAACCTGTCAAGTGATCCCATAGATCAATACAGAACTTAAGCTAAAGGAAAGTACAATCAAACTTCCTCTTTTAAAAGGTTTGACACTGAAAACAGATGCACTTAATGTCTGAGAGTTAATAAATTAGGACTACTTTTGAAAGTCAGCAGCTACAGACACATTGAGTGCTTCTGTTGATTTCAATGTCATTGTATTTCTACAGCTGAAATGTTATAGTATGCATTTTCAGTTAACACTGACAGGGAGAAACTGAAGGCAATTTCAGGTATGCCATGCCAGAGCTCCTGTGTTCTTGGCTTCTTGATGCTGCAGGAGAGAGAAACTTGCATATACGTTGTTTTCATCAGCTCTTGCTCAGCCATTGTATGAATTAGTTGTTTTCCTCTCTAGGAAAAAGAAACTTGTCTGTTATGCTGATTTAAAGTGGACATCTGCAAATAGAAGGACCTGATCTAGAGGAAAATTATAAAATAATCTCAATACACAACCTATCAAATTCTTAAGACATTCACATTTCAGCTCATCTCCCCTTTGTGCTGTTTTTCATTTCACCAACATAAACAGTTTCTTATGATAGCAAGAGAGAGAAGACTGGAAAAATAACCTGAAATTCTTAGTCATCACAGCATGAAAGTTGCACGCTGTTCTGTGCCCACTCTTTTTTTATGCTTACCAGTATAATGCCATTGGTTTCTTATTCCCCTTCATGTATTTTTTTTAGTAAATTATTCTCTTTTCATCCATCCATAGATTATTAACTCTTCAGGACAGCCAGCAGCCTTTGAACTCCTCCTTCTGCAGTATTTAATCTGTGAGCTATTGCTGATTCCACTCAAATGTGCTGTAGTAGAAATTTTCAAATGAATTATACCACATTATATTATGCTCTAGATACAATCATCTCCTGTGCAAAAAGAAAAGAAAAAGATATCCTTTCTTTGAGAAAGAATTCAGAATTAAATTCCTTATACACAGAATTAAATTAAATTTCTTATACACTTTAGCATGTGGTAAACAAGAAAGAAGTATTTTTTTAATATAAAGTGTTTTTATACATATACCTGACTAAAATCGGGGTGATTATAGCACTTAAAATATCGGGGCTAAGTAGGCTAACAAAATAACATACCTATTTCTTATGCCTCAGTGGCCTCATTTTATGTTCTGGCATGTGTCTTTTTGAACTGTCAAAATCTCAGGTTGCTCCCCACAGTCTGATGGTAGTTTCCACATCTTCAGTCATGTCAAATGTAGAGAAAAAAGCAGAAACAGTTTGAAAATGTCAGCCTAGTCATAAGACTAGAACTACAGCCAGACTTTGCAAAGACACAGTCTTTTTAAAATTTCAGCCTAAATTACAAAAGCTATCACAGTACCTTGGGGAAACTCCTGTTACTTTGGGTTATTCATACACACTCATTTTGAAGTGTCAGAAGGGCATTTCCATGTCAGGGTTGACGTTACTACATTCAAACAGATTCTGTTTCAAAGAACATCACTAAGGACATATCTAACAGGCTATGTTTCAGTAGTACATTGTAAAGACTTGAAACAAGGGAAAAGCACTGTGATGTGATTACTAATTTCTACTATTAAAATGCATTTTTATACATATGTATAATGGCCAAGATCAAGATTGCTGGCTGGAGTTTAGATCATCTCTTCATTTTTATGACAGGAAGAGACCTAAAGCAAGCAGATGATTGAGGTGAAAAGTGAGGTGTCTCCCATCCATTTTAGTAGACTCATTCCAACACTGTGATACATCTATTTGGGGACTTCATAATGACAGTGATTACATATCGCAGGATATACCATTTACAGCAATTTTTTTCTGTTCATATTTTACTTCTGCAGGTGTAGAAAATGTAGCTTTAATCATCATTATCTCCTGTGGTTTTCTGTTTCTTATTAGTATATAAATCCTTCCATCTGGATCTCCTAAAGACTGAGTAGACAAGTTTGCCATCAAAACTACGGGTTTTGCTTACAGAACGTTTCTTCTTTTCCCACTGTTCTTTCAAGGCTTCAGCATTATGAGAAACCTATAGGTGTGCTATTTAAGCTACTGTATGTTTAGCTTTCCTCTTTTTTTCTTGTCCAGCTTCACCAGCTTCTGTGTCCTTTCAAAACACTCCTCTTTACTGCCCACTCTCCCCATTAAAAATATAGAATATCAATATAGTTTGATTGATAAATGTGTACATGAATCTCTAAGCATGCCATCAGAGTGGCCAGCTTGGGAAACATGGATTATGAGTTGATCTAAGGTCAATAGGCAGTAAAGTCTTCTGAGCATTTTCCACCTCAGATTAGAATCAATTTCTTGACTAAATAAATATGCAGCCAAACTGCAGCTGACACATAAAAGCAGTAAAATGTGGGAGTGAAGGTTGGCAGTCTGGAGAAAATATTTTACACAGTGATCAGACAGACCCCACCAGGAAATAACCAACTATGACACACAAGGTGGCTCAGCAGGCATATTGGCAGCAAGTGATCCTTGTGTTGAAGCCTACACCTACCACTAAAGTGAAAATCAAAGTAGGGTGTCTGCATCATTTGTCTAATTGAAACAGACATTGATGGGGGGAGGAAAAAGCTTGTCCTTTTTGAAATCTAAGGTGCAAGCAACAAACGTCTGTGAACTATATAACTTGTTTGGAAATCTGGAGTAAAATGTTGTGCAATAACTTTTAGCAATATTATGAAATTGTACTGAAAACTGTCAAATGTGAAGACAGGAAAATGTTAAACTTAAAATAAACCTGTCAATAATAATGGAATTGCATTTTTCTTCATAGACACCAACAATTAGCATATTAAGAGAGAATACCTGAGTCCAAATAGTTTATCTACTTTCAAACACATTTTCTTTCCTCCTTAGAAAAATATTTTCTTTAATAAATTTGACTTTATTTATTATCAGTGGCAATTTTACAAACTTTATAAAACTGTCTTCAGTTGATACAGGAAGGCCTGATTCTGAGAGTTTTGCCAGATTACTACTTAGTTTTTCTGACACATTTAAAATCAGATTGCTCCTGGCTCTTGCTGTTAATTTTATTCTGGTAACCAGAATAAAAATTTCATCACAGTGCAAAAACAAATGTACATAATCTCTTATGATTTAGGTATTTTTTTAAAAACTGATAGTCAAAACAATAAATACGCATTTGCATTTTAGAGAAGCAGGTAGTGAAATTTCTAGCTGCAATTATTCAATCAAAAAAGCATGTTTTACAGAAGAGGCCATTCTAACTCTGTCTGTGCCTTCTGTTCTTAGTTCATTAGGTTTTTATTATTTAAATAAATAGCAGGAAAACTATTTCAAAATTAGCAATATATTTGGATTACACACACACACACATACATATATATATTGGCAGCATGTCATTAGACCCCTAAGGCTTTACTCTAGTGTCATGCAATTAAACATATTCTACCATTCCTGGGTGCAGATGGAGACTAGAATTTGTTTTTTGTTTGTTTTTGTTTTGTTTTGTTTTGTTTTGTTCTTTAATAATGTAATATGAGGTTCATAATTTCTCATCTATATCTTGTAAAGACCACTACTTAAATTTTTCTTTCCATTCCTCTCTGGGTTTATTTCTCTTTTCTTTTTGATTTCACTTATATATAGCTATTCACACCTCTTAACATCCTTAACCTTTCCTTATATCCCTTTAAAATTTACTTAATTGTTTCTTGCATGACTATCATCTGTAATGATTTTTCAAATTACCAGTCCCTCCATAGTCTGTGACGTACATTGGGTTGCTAGTTTGAGTTCATATTAATGACTATTTAGTAGTTTTGCCACTTCAAACCTTTCGTTTTTAAAATTTATTCTTTTTACACAGAAAAATTTCACCTTCCTTGTAAAAGATCTCTTTTATAACTACCAGAATTAGGTGGAAAATTATCTTGTGGAATTCAAGTTTTTTAAAGCAAACATTAACACAAGAAACATCTTAGAAATACAGCTGTAGAAAAGATTCTACTACTTAGATTTGGATCTCACACAGATGAACCATACCTCAAAAATCATAAGAACTTTTCTCATGGTGTTTGTTTCCAAATGCAGGACAAAATTGGTTCAGAAGGAAAGACATGATCTGGCCATTTAATCATTCTGTGATAGGGAAGACTAACTACATCCCTCTGGACATTGCTGAAGTCTCTTCCTCAGAGACATTATTTATAGTGACAGTATAGACACTAGTCAAATGAAGTGTTTTCCCCTAGACAACAAAAATAATAATGTTTAAAACCAAAACAGAATTGCCTTTACCTCTCCTTGACTGTTCCTTCTCTGGAGGTTTTTTTTTATAAAGTTGCCCCCATCAAAATGGAGTTTCTCAGAAGCATCTTCTGTTTTCACCCTGAAAGAATACAAAAAGCTTTCTCTTGGAAACACTGACATCAGACATTAGAGATATAAAAAACAGTCTCATTTTCATCCCAGAGGTGTTTAACTCATTTGGCACAGTCTGTTTGTTTAATCTTCCAACCCATCCTCAGCTTGTTCTCAGCTTTGCCTGATCTTCCAAGCCATTCTAAACTCTCCACTATCCTGGCTCTTTGTAAATCACTTAGCTGGAGCAGTTTGTATCCTGGCTAATCCTTTAAGATTCTCTTTCAAACATATTACTCAGAATAATCTAGCATCTACCCCTGCTCTTGCTGTTTATTTACGAGAAAGATAATCAAAAGAATAAGACCCTTCTCTTGCCAGAATCTATTGCTAGGAGTCATCAGTTCTGAGTATGACAGATCTTGAATTCTTTATAGTTGCATGTTATATGCAAAACATGACTAGTCTGTGTGCCCTTCTCTCATGCTTATTCCAAGGCCTAGTTTTTAAGGTTATGCAGGGACTGTTCTGTTTGAGAATGCCAGATTTAAATGGCTTAAAACAGCTAAACACCAAGTCTCATATAAATATGGGACTGTGGCATTGTAATCCTTAGCATTGTGAATCCTAGAAATGGGCAGCTATCTCTCAGAAAGTCATTGGCAATGCTAGTATGCTTATTTGTGTTACAGAAATGGTAAAGGCAGGAAAAGTAGTTAACCTGGACTGGTAATCAGAGCAATCATCACTGACCAGAGACAGACTGTAGGAAATATCAGACTAGTATAAGACTGTGAATGAAACACTGTTCTCCACTGCAAGAGTATGAGTGAGTCTGTGTAGAGCCTGAAGCCATATGTATTGCTCAGAAAGCAGCGTAGCTAAAATAAAAGGCAGGGGCAACTACCTCATGCCTTTTGTTGGAGTGGTGGTGGTAGTTCTTTTGCTGCTTAGTCTCACCTTTGTCTTAGGGGATTAGGATATGTGGCTGTGAAGGGTGAGATCTAAATGTCAAGACCTGTTTTCTTCAGATACGAATTTGATGTTTAATGAGTCTCTCGTGTTTCCTTTTAGTCCCCACAACTCAGGCAATCTGGGCTACACTTCCGTCTTCTTCAAATTGAGGAACAGGGTGGCCTACATCTAAGGAACTTCTTAAGCATGATCCTGCAATGTGACTTGAAAATGAAAAAAACCTAATGTTTGGCAAGATGCTCAATTTACAAGATCAAGCTTCTGTTATAGAACTTTGCGTCATTTCCTATAGTGCATGTAAATTATGCTTCAAGAACACTTTGAAAATTCAGATCCTGGATATAATTAAGCAAGAAAAATATTTTTTTCTGGTTTGTAAAGGGAATCAGAGAACTATATTCTGCCATTCCAATCAGCTATATTAGGGCAAAACATTCCTAGCTGAGTACCTGAAGCTCTGTTATTTTTCAAAAGGAATTTTCTTTTTTATATTTCCCCCTTCATAAATTTAAACATTCTATAGTATGTTGTGCATCAGAAAGAGTTTAGAAGGAGGTAGGACCTGGATTTTCTTCCTTGCCTGAATTTATACATCTGAATTATTCTCCCTGTGAGCTTTAACTCAGGAAAGGCAAGATCTAGAACTACATTTGGAAAAACAAATCCATTAATAAGTGACAGAAATCTCCAAATCAAAAAAAAACAGTGTCCCATCACTTCTTCCAAAATATTGTTGGAATAAGTTAGTCAAATAGTCTGTTTACAGTCATTCCATGACCATAAGAAACAAGGGGAAAAAAAAAAAAAAAGGAAAATTTAATATGACTATGCTATCTGAAGGAAATTTTATGCTTAGTTACTTTAATCTGATATTATGCAAACATTTAGGAAAACATGCTTCTGAAAGATAAGAAATAGATTTTATGTGTGGTAATGCAGATTTGCTATTTTGCAGCATGATAGAATTGCTTAATAGACCTAGGCATACATAACAGATGTTGCTATGCACTGTCCTTGAGTTATATGACAGGCAAACTCCCTAAGCGAGGCACATATGTGTCATGTCCTGCAGAGGGGAAAATACCCCTGCAACTTGCTCCAAATAAGGATGAAAACAGATTTAAAATGTAACTTGCTTTTTTGCTTCCTCCTTTTAGATTTTTACTGTTACCAACTTGCCAGAAACATTGATATTATGAGGATTTGATATTCATTAGAAAAATGTACCTAAATATATCTCAAAATATTGTAATGGTATTGCACTATTACATTGCATTTTTTTATTATATTAAGTGCAACTAATCTCTAAACATCTTATGCTCTAAGCATCTTAAGAACTCAATTCCAAAAAACTCACAAGCTATGCTTGGCAGTATTTTCAGTCCTTCAGTCTTTTTTTGATGGCAAAAAATTGGGGAGTTTATGAGATAAATTAATTTAGAGATCATTTGGGGGATTGCCATATGGTATCAATAAATAATTTCTCCTTAAGATACTGCTATACCTTAAAATAGATAAATATATGTCAGTGTATTATTGCCCCATGTCCAATGGAGCCAATGCCAGCCAGCTGCAAGATGGACCTGCCACCGGCCAAGGCTGAGCGCATCAGTGACAGTGGTAGTTAAGAAGTGGTCAAAACTGCTGCACAACATCAGCCAGAGAGAGAAGTGACAGTATATGAGAGAAACAGCCCTTCAGAGGAGGGCGAGGAGGTGCTCCAGGCACCAGAGCTGAGATTTACCTGCAGCCTGTGGTGAAGATCATAGTGAGGCAGCTGTACCCCTGCAGCCGTGGATATCCCTGGGACAGCAGAGAAACACCTTCAGCCCATGGAAGCTGGTGAATGGCCATGGGTGGCTGTGACCCTGTGGGAAGCCCATGCTGGAGCAGGCTCCTGTCAAGGACCTGTGGACCCATGGAGACAGGAGCCCACACAGGAGCAGATTTACTGGCAGAATTGTGACCCCATGGGGGAGTCATGCTGGAGCAGGCTGTGCCCAAGGGACTGCACCCTATGGAACGGACACACAGTGGAGCAGTTTGTGAAGAACCATAGCCTGTGGGAAGGAGTCAGAAACATTCATGTCTCCCATGGGAGGGACCACACGCTGGGTCAGGGGAAGAGTGTGAGAAGCCCTCTCCCTGAGGGGGACAGAGCAGCAGAGGCAATGTGTAATGAACTGATCACAGCCCCAGTTCCTCATCCCCCTCTGTCCCTGGGTCGGAGGAGGTAGAGAGAATTGGGAACAAGGTTGGGCCTAGGAAGAAGGGACGAATGGGGGAAGGTGTTTTTAAGATTTGGTTTTATTTCTTATTATCCTACTCCGATTTGATTGGCAATAAATTAAATTAACTTGTCCCCAAGTCAAGTCTGTTTTTCCTGTGATGGTAATTGGTGAGTGATCTCTCAGTGTCCTTATCTCAACCCATGAGCCTTTTGTTGTATTTTCTTTTCCCTGTCCATTTGAGGAGGGGAGTGACAGAGCAGTTTCAGTCAGTACCTGGCATTCAGCTAAGGTCAACCCATCACAGTCAGGTACTCATACTTAAATCCATATCATTCCACTCTAAAATACAGCCATACCTATTAACTACCTTGAGTTGACTGACAACGGCTTCATCACATGACTGAGGAAACTTGAACAAGTGTGGACGGAGCATGTCCTTAGAGCTGGATGCAAAGCAAACACAATTTTGCCTTCAGCTACCCCATCCATCCCATGAAACAATCACTGACAAGGTGAGAGGCTGAATTAGAATTCAAGTCCAGTTCCCGAGTCTCTTTCCCTGTACATCATTCTCCAACTTTTTGATGCTAAGCATAGGCTAGTAGCAGTGAGCGTTTTTTTGGTGGTTTATGACAAATTGAACAGCTTGGATATGATTTCAGAATGGTAGCTTATTTTTATAACTGTGTCTTCACTTCTTTTTCACATCTACAGTGGCAGCACGGAGCGAACCTTTGCATATGAAATCATGTAATTTCAGTAAACCTACAATTTCTTACACAATCTTTTTTCTCTATGCTTACTTCAGTTTTCTTAACTAGCATTGTAGTTATTGATTTCTAGGACTGGAAAGCTATCAGTTGTTTTTTTTAGTTTTTTTGTGCTCTTTTTATCCCCAGAGGCTCACCAGAAACACTGTATTTTATAATCTACATTCTGTTCCATGTACTAGTATAGCTTATGGCTTTCTATAGAGAATTACTTTCTGTATCTAGGGGAAGAGATAGGTCAGATGCACTTCAGCAAAAAAGAGCTTAGAAAAATACATTTTGTAGGGTCAGAAAAGAAAACATTGTAATCAGCAGACTACTGCTGCTGCTGTACCTCTGACCTCTTCCAAAATTCTTGCAGCATGCACCTGAAACCTCTACATCCTAAAATATTTTTTCTCCTCACCACTCATTTTTTTTTAAGCCTAACTATTGGTATTTATTTTTTTCCCCCACTAAAAAGTGTGAGAAAGTTGATATTTAATGCTTTAATATACAATTAATATACAATTTCAAAGTTACACTTTGAAAATGTAAAGTTAGCTAGACTGAAATACCTTATATTTATAAAGTAGGTCCATAACAGTAAACTTGATTCAGAATTGTCCAAACTGTGATCATTAAAAAACCAGCATCAGACGTGAGGGGATCAATAGAATAGAATAGAACCATGCATATATACCTAAAATGCTAGCGTGAGACACTTCTAATTGTAGAACCATAGCATCATAGAATCATAGAATGGCTTGGGTTGGAAAGCACCTCAAAGATCATTTAGTTTCAATTCCCCTGCTGGGGGTAGGGACACCTTCCACTAGATTAAGGCACTACCGTACCCTTCACTTCTAGGAGTGTGATGTGTCTCTGCAGCTGCTGTAATAAATCATCTATTTAAATGAATGAACTATCAGGACATGTTGGTCGTATTTACATTTATCAGCATCAAAGATATTTTCATTAATTTGTGTTCATAGTAAAAATATTATATTACATTATTCATCTACTATATAGATTTAGCTTTGTGTCAACATTTTAAATTCTTGAAAGTAGAAGAAGGTGTTTAAACAGTCATCATCACAAATAAATCAAGTATCCAACAGAAAGCTTGAGGTAGGCTTCATAGGACTGAAAATATGCTGAGCAAGTAAATCTGAAATTAAGGGAAAAGCAATGGTATTAATTGTTTTAATTTGTAAAAATGAGATAGAGTATAATTCTGTTCTATGGGGTATTTTGAGGAAAAAATTAACTGAGAAATTAATGATATAAAATCATAGATTATCTCAAGTTAGAAAAGTCCCTCACTGAACTCCAGCTCCTGGCCCTACACAGGACCATACCCAAGAGTCAGACCATGTGCCTGAGAGTATTGTCCAAACACTTCTTGAACTATGTCAAGCTTGGTGCTGCGATCGCTTCTCTTGGGAGCCTGTTCTGACACCTGTTCTGGTGTCCAGCCACCCTGTGGGTGAAGAACCTTTTCCTAATATCCAACATAAACTTCCCCTGACACAATTTCAGGCCATTTCCTCAGCCCTGCCAGTTGTCACCAGAGAGAAGAGATCAGTGCCTGTCCCTCCTCTTCCCCTCACAAGGAAGTTGTAGGCTGTGATGAGGTCTCCCCTCCATCTCCTTCAGGTTGAAAAACCAAGTGACCTCAACCATTCCTTGTATGGCTTCCCCTCTAGATCTTTACCATCTTCATAGCCCTACCTTGGATGCTTTCTAATAGCTTTATGTCCTTCTTACTCTGTAACATCCAAAACTGTACACAGCACTCATGGTGAGGTCTCACCAGTGCAGAGTGGGACAATTACCTCCCTCAACCAGCTGGTGATGCTGTGCCTGATGCATCCTAGAAATAAGGACTGTATTTCTGTAAGGAAGATCTTGTGAAATTAGCCTGAATATAAGCTGAGAAGTCTGCAGTGTATAGAGTGCTGAAGTGAATTATATAAATAGAAATATTGATTTATGGTCTGCTTAGGAATTCCTGTTTTGAATATTACTATCTGTTGTAGAACATAAACAAATTTCATGAGGTGAGGGGTAAAAACAACAGTGACATTTTAAAAGATTGTCTTCCACCATTGTATCCATAACCTGTCACTCTGTTATTACCAAATTTTAAGGGCACTGAAGTGACTATAAACATACACTAAAAATGTTCTGAAGCAACTTGGCCAACTTTGCATAATAGCAGGTTTATAAACCACCTTCCAGATGAGTGGTGGTGCCAAAACCTCAAAATGAAGGCACATACCAAACAAACTGTGGGCAGTTAACACATTTAATCAACTCAGGATGTTATGTGGTGGAACAAATTTTTCTGAGATTACAAGAAATTTACTGATAAATGAAGATGAAAATGTCATTGTTTAAAATTTTGATCAAGAAGCACCTTTTCCAGAGTGTTTTCTCAATTGTATAAATGAGAAATGTTATTCCTTTTAAAACCACTAAGAAATATACCCTGGCCTTATTCATAGAATTCCTTTCCATATGAAAGACAGAAAGAGAAAGAAAAGTACAAATGCAAAATATGTTTCATGGACAAAACAATATGGTATAATTTTCAATATTTTTAATTATAAAATACTCTTTGTTCCCTGTTAGTTAACTTTTTAAATTTTATTTTTTATGAACCTATATCCTATAAATCTTTATAATTTCCTTTATTGTCTTTGCGTTCAACTTTTTAAAAATTATTTTTTTTTTGCTTTATATTTTCCCCTTGGCTTACTCAGAAAAGTTTGATACTGAAATTAATTTCACTCACTTAAAATGTATGCTGTTCCAGGCATTGTAGCAGCATGGAGAGAAATATGGCTTTTGAATTAGCACAGGGATAAACTATTAAACTCAGCAATCTACTTCTAATATGCAATAAATTTTTTACCAAGGAGCAATCTGAAGGAAAATGCTGTTTCATACCTTACTTTGTCATTTCAACATGAAAACTTGGATCACTGAATGGGGGCTTTAATGCTATAACATAGGTGGTACAGGTTGCATGTAAGTATGATGATTTTACAGCTAAGAAACAGTCTTAAAAAAACATAACCTTTGAAACATTGTATATTGTCATTTCTTTTCTCTTCTTTTCTCTTTCTTCTATAGTATGTTTCCAATATCTACCTTCATTCTAATCTGCAGGGAAAGAGTAGGTAATATAGACTGGAATAACAAGCAGACAGTAATGGTGTAAGAAAATTAAAAAATAAAATTAAGAATTCCAACTCACTTGTCATCACCTTAAGTGTTTCTGTAACTTCTCCAACAGGGGAAAAAAAATCTTCAGAGGAAGGATTTGTTCACTCAATGTTTCTTTCGATCATGTTGAAGTGACCATGAGTGCAGACTGTTGAAGTTTGCTCAAGTCCAAGCTCAAGTCCTTACAAGAAATCAAATTCACACAATGAAACAAATATTTAGTTAGAAATTTTTTCAAATATTAATTACCTATTTAATCGATATAATAATTACTATAAAGTAATATATGTACACTTTATACACATATAAAATAATTAATGTATTACTTTTTATAGAGAGAGTTAACTTTCAAATGAAGTTGAGCACAGGTTTACCCATAGTAATAGCACCAATGTGAAACATGTTGCAGTCTGTCATTCTGCTCTTTAGGGATGTATTTCTTTCTTTATTATTCCACTTATATATCACTTTCAAGTTAAAAGCCCATGAAGAAATTTTACAGGTTTTTTTTTTTGGTACATTTTCATCTTTGAATTTAGAAGCATTTTTACAACAGCTCAGGAAAAATTCTGCAGTAGTTAGCATTATCTCCTGGAGTAAAATTTATGTTATAATTTCTTTTAAACTATAATCTATACTTTGTTGCCCACTGATCTGTGTGATATTTTCCAAAGCATCTGTTAATACATAAAAAAGGTAGAAAACAACATAGATTCTCAGCTTCCACGCAATACTGATTATGAGCAGTTTGTAAGGCTCTCTAAAGCAGGAGGGTTCATCCACACTATCGTTTGATAGTCACATACTTCTTAGCCCCTATGCATTCTGACCTTTACTTCACCACAAGATAATAAATCCTGCAACTTGACTTTATGTTATCTGAAACAATACTTCCATTTATTTTTATTTCACTGCTTGTTTCATATATTTTACCATGTAAAATTGAAATGCTGTTGTCCTTATTCATTGCAGGATTAACACACTTTTGGCAATAAGGCTCAGGTGGGAGAGAAATAGATTGGAGGCTTTGAAAAAGGAGCATGATTGATTTTTTTTTTCTATTTCTATAAAGTCTTATATATAGCAAAAACTATATTTGAAGATCAGAGATATTGCTTGTTTGTTACCAAGCTCATAGACAGTGCAACTGATGCCTAAAGATTTTCAGGTATTTTGTAGATTTTAGCATAGCTGTACAGTTTTCTTTTACCTTAGGCACTTGAGACAGTTACTAAAGTCTTTTCTCACAGTTTGTGCAACATTCCAAGGAATTTCCGTTTAACTGTCTTTTCAAGGCAGAATATTTTAGCAAGGACTGTTTGAGATGTGCACCTGGACCAGAATAATAAGATGTATTGTAGACAAAACAAGATAAAGGACCCAGAACCCTTGGAGGGGCTCCAAGGGGGCAGTTCTGGGGGTGGTACCAGGAAAAGAGCGGTCTCTGGGTTGCATGTACCCCCTAGATATGAATAATTACTTGCAGTTATAAAAGTGTGAGAATTCTGTATGTGGGTGTGTACCTATGTACTCTGTGCATCTGAAAGCTTTCATTAAAGAACTGCTCTCTACCTTATCTATACTAATATTGTTTGGAGAATTTTTTTTTTTCCATTTTAGGCATGACAACCTGGAATTTTTAGATTATTATTCTTGTCTGTAATAAAATTGATTACTGACAGATATTATTTGTGTCTTGAGACTTTAGGAGAATAATATTTGAATTCCTAGATGTTCAGACAAAGATTAATAACATATTATTTGGACCTCTTTCTATAATTTTGCTTTTCAACAAGAATAAATATTATGAAAAAACAGCTCTGACTCTCTATCACTGTAAAAGTATCACTTACACACAATTTGTAAGCATAAGCTAGAGTCCTTGTTTACTATATCCACCTCAACATGCTAAATTGAAAGTACTGGGAAATAAAGATTCTGAGTTACCATTAGTCTTCAAAGTACTTTTTTCCCCAGAGGCATTGCCTGTTAAAGTGGTATCTGAAAATATTTACAAGATGCTAAACAAGTTATCATTGAAATGAAAATATTCATTGTCAGCCTGCATTAGCAAGTCTCCTTGGACTTGAACCTTCCCTAACCTTTAAAGTCATTTAAACAATAAAGTTTTGCTGACTGTAGCTCCAGTGCAGCATATTACATTTTGGGTTAACAATTACCTGTTAAAACAAATATATATTCAGTTTTTTGTTTTATTTGTATATATACACGTATATATATACACATATATATATACACGTGTGTGTGTGAGTAATACAAGTATTCATCTGAAGTGTTTTTGTGCATAGAAGAATGAATGTATTTGTTTACACACACAAGTATATTTGTCAATTTCTGTGTAAAAATGTGAACGCCTGTGCCATCATTATTATAATGAACTCGTATATTTTTAAAGCATACACATGTATTTATAACAAGAAATAGAAATATCTCATTCTAAGGTATCTTACTATCACAAATATTCTTTCATTACCCTAGGTGAAATATTCTTTTGTCACGGGGAATAGTGTTTATTTGAAGTTGAAAATGATGTTTCTTTAAAAGGAATTTAACATCACTTTTTCAAAGTACAGAACAGTCTCAATGCAGGGGAGAATACTCTCACCACTCCCTCTGCTCCCTTCTAGAGTCCCCCCCCAAAATCCAAACAAAACAAAAATCTGTCATTAAATAAGCATTCAGTAAAACTGAATAAAATGAAAGTGTAATGTCTACTGTGGGATGAAAGAGCCAGTGTAATGATAGTTAAAACATAATATGTTTAAGCCTGGGGATAAAGTGAAGTGCAGATGTGTCATTCCTTGAATAAAAAATAAACTAATATTTCTGCTATACAACCATAGCTGCAAGGTTTTTAGAGGCAGGTAAGAATAAATCAGTTTTTATGTGCCATCCAAGGTCTTTTATCATATTCTCTGGCTGATCTTTTCTTTGGATTAAGAAGCGTTTTTGCTCATAAGTTCTGTTAACCTTTCCAAATGTAGGCTTTACTTTTCTAATCAAGAAATATGATTTGTGAAATTTCTATGTGCCTTTTTTAATTTTTTTTTTTAACTTGGTTGGTTTTTCAAATTCACACACAGTGGTATATATTATCTTCTTTAACGTCACTTCCTGTTTGAAAGCATTCACCCTACTCTTGTATAACTGCACAGCAACCAATATTTTGCATTCTCTCAAACTGTATTTTTACCTTTTCAGAAAGCAATAAGGATGAGGAGAACCACTGTGTCACAAAGAAAACTACTCTAGTGTTATAGGTCTCGTATGTAAAAGCTTAGATATGGCTGAGCCACAGATTTCCTGAGCTATCTGGAACGTGTTGATGGAGACAGTATTGTATTTATAGGTTTCCACTGAGCAACTTGCAAGTATTTTAGTCTTAGAACATGGAGCTGGTCACTACATTTTACTGGCAGTTATGATTTCCCCATCCCAAACTGCTAGAGAAAAGAAGAAAACCTACCTTTTTTGAACTATGCCAAAAGAAACTTTTACAGAAAATTACCCTCTCAGTAAAAGCAACTTGAATACACTTACACGTTTCTCCTGAACGAGCACAAAAGATGTGTCAGACCTTGTGAGAGAGGTAACTGTTCCTTCACTCTCTCCAAACATTCACCACTTTATCTGCCTTGACCTTTTCTAGATGAAGAGGTGCTTTTCATTTACATTAAGTCTAAAGTAATGATCCTCTACTTTTTTATGTATTTTTCAATTTAAGCGTTAGTACAACAGGCAAAAGGACTGCGTGTGTAACCGGGTAGAATGCTTTCAGTCTGTGCTTGTACCATTTACACTTTCTTATGCTGCCATAATAGGCTCTGTAGAAGCCATCTCAAATGCATGAATTTGAATAAAGGGAGAAAGTCTAGGATGAGAAAGACAGTGTTTAATCATGAAGAATGCATTCTGTTTTCTAGATATGTTTTAATTCTATGTTACAGAGTGAAATATTTTAGTAGAAAACTGTTAGGCATTGTGTCAAGAGAGAGAGAACAGCATGTTTCATGAAGAATGCAACAAGGAATGTTTGCAAGAAGAAAATAATATGTCAAAGTGAAATACTTTCCTTTTTTCTTTTCAGAGTGATATTTATTTTAAATAATTTTATTTTTGTAGTGACATTAGCTGTTGAAAGGAAGAAATAGGACTGTTAATCAGCAACAGCTTGAAGCAAAATTTTAATGCTCATAACAAATGATATTAGAGAAAACTGAAAATCTCTGTGATCCAGCAATAATGCTATACATTTAAGTGTTATATACATACTTTAAAAGGACAGAAAACTGTAATTTGTCAGAGTACTTTCACTATTAAAATGCAAATTGTGCAATGACAACATATTTAACAGCTCTTATTGTTTCTTATTCTTTAGGAGAGAACTGATTATGTTTATAGTGCTGAGGGGGAGCTTTTCCAAATCACTGTCTATGATTTTCCTTAACAATAGAACTAAGTAAAACATGGTAGAAGTATTTTATAAAATCTAATGATAGTCTCACATTGTAATTTGTGAACCAGGTTAGATAATCTCTCAATAGTATTATCATTGTTATGATAAAATTTTTCTTTCTAAATTATTATGCAGCAGTCTAAAATTGTGCAGAAATGTAAACCATAGTTCCATTTTTATAGTAATGTTTTAATTGTCCTCAGGATTTTACACTTGGCTAATGGCAGAGAAAAAAAAACCATAAGCAAGCTAAAAGGCAATGTGCGAAGTTGGATCAGCAAGGTGAAAATGTATTTACTGCAAGTGTCTTTGAATCCAGTTCATAGAAAACATAGAACTTTTTTTTTGCTTAATCAAGTATAGTACCTCCAATTTAAATTTTATTAACTCCTCCAAACTTCCAGGAGTACTTGGTCCAAGAATAACCAGAAAATAAACAACCTGAAAGTGAGCTAGTCCAAGTTATTTCAATTTCATTCACTTGATTTTCTACAAATAAACATTACAGCTCTTTAAACACTATTAATTAAGATTAGGATGCGATCTGCATTTCATATTTGAATTTGTAAACAGTCACATGCATTTTCTAAGTTTGCAAACATTGCAGAAATTCTATAAGGCTCTGGAGCAGACTGGAGACTTTGATTGATTATTCATGCAGGTAGATGAAATGTAGTATTTGGGCAACACTGTTGCAATTTTCCCGTTGTTGTCAGGAATAAGAGCAGAGAACCACCATACCCCAGAAAATCCTCCCTCAGAGAAAGAAAATTAATAAAACAATAAACTCCCAGACAAATGCAATAAAAAGTTTAAGAAAATTAACAAAAACATTGAATATACATTATTATGAATTTTATATGAAAATTGCACAGCCACAAACAGAATGTGTGAAGTGCAAAATGTACCCCTGGGCTGCCCTATTTCATACCCTCTTGATGGTTTAGAAAGCAATCAATCACAAAGAGAGTCCCCTATTCACCCACCTTGTGTAAAATTGTATTCACATTGTCTGCAACTGGCAATTTACTCTCCTTTGCCTCATGGGAACTCAAGCACCTTGACTCCTAGATAGACACCAACCCTCATTCAGGCTTGGAAGGAAAAAGGATGATTTTCTCCTATTTATTATTTTCTTCTACTCCCTGACTCCTTTTCTTTTGCTTCATTATTTACAGCTTCTTTAGCACCGAAGTCATCCAACTTAAGAGTATTTTCGAATCTAAAAGATATTGCTGAGAGAGATTTATAATTTCTACTTGTTTTAGGGAATTATTCATTCTATAAAAATTAAAGCAAGCTCTCACGTCCCTGTTATTACCATTGGATTGTATCTTAATATGCAGTGAAATATAACCCTTAGAAATATTTTTATTTTTCCAATAAATATTACCTGCAACAGTTTTAACAGCAATGACAACTCAATTCAGTTTTTATTTTCCCCTATTTCTTTTTTTTCTATAACTATACTGTCAGTCATTTTGCATGGAGATTGTTCCATGAAGCCACTGAAATTTTCTATCTTTCACCATTCAACTAAACCATTCTGCAGAACTGTGAAAAGAGGCAATTTATGCCAAATATTTACAACTCAGTGAACTTTTATAGGGAACCATTTTTAGGAATACATCAAACAAAATTTTGAAAGAGAAAACTAAAAGAATATAGTTTATTAATTTATAGCAAGGTTACTGTTCTCAGTCTAGATAGTGTTAATTCTTTGTCCATCTAGATTAGTATTGGTTTGTTGAGTTGGCTACCATTTCTTTAGTTTGTTTTGCTTTGTGGGTTTGGGTTGTTGTGTTGGTGCTTTTTCAACAGTGAAATTACATTCTTACCTGAGATTCTGAGCTTTACAAAATGTTCTTTTTTTTCTGAGTCCTCCCATCACCGTCAGGAACTGCTATCCACTGCTTCTATGTAATGGGCTTAATCTGTAGGAAGAGAAGCTGTGAGAGCACAAAACAAGGAAAGTACTCAAAACTGTGTGTTGGAGTGTGGGAAGGGGATTACACCATAGCATTTGATAAAAGACTTACAAAGTAGCACTAGTAAGGATGCTATGTAAGAGTAAACCAAATAAATAGAAGTGTACAGTATTAATCCTTCATTATAAAACCTACCCAGACATCTAAATTTTAATTCTATGATATACGTCCTAGAGTATGTTTCCAGTAAGGAGGAGAATTTCAATGCCAGTGTGTGCAAAGCTACCACCATGAAATCAGAGTTACTTTAGACAGAAGCTAAAATAAATTTGAGTCACTTAACTAACTACATTTTATTAATAAAATATGGCCTCCCAGTAATTCAAATCAAGCCTTGTCCAATAAGTAAAAGGTACGGTAATGTGATTTTACAGCAATTGAAGAATTAAATAGAAACAAATCAATGAAAATACATCAAGTATCCATCAAGAAACATACAGTGTTTAAATGCATAGTAGACAACTGTACACACTCACTTGACAGTCTTTGGTCAATCTACATGTCAGTGTTCCCAAGCATATGTCTGTGCTTGCCTCAAGGAAAAAACTGGCTCCAACAGAGCCCTTTGGAAGGGCCACTCATGTAACCAGGAGCTGCTGAATGTCTTCAGGGACAGAAAAATTACTGAGCTGGTAAACAAGATTCAGCCTAAAGGCTGGAGCTCATGCAGAGTCTAAGAGGAAGCAGAGAGGATGAGTCTGGAAGCAAGACCACAAACATAGAGGAAAGAGTTTCTCTGGAACAGAGGATAAATGATCAAATTTTGCTGCTGTTCAGAAAGTAACAAGCTAATTGAACTGAAATACAGAAGTAAATTTCAGTCTACAGGGACAAAATGGGGAGCACATTAACGTACTATTTCTGTTCTGTTTCTTCTTCTGCTTTAACTTTTTTTGAAAGTCAATGCTGTCTTTTATTCCAAAACAGAAATGTAAGAAAGTTATTTTTTAATCTAAACCGTTTGTGTCCCTTTGGAGACTTTCTCTGGGAGAAAGTTTAAGCACACCTCTTCTGCAGCAGTGGCTGAATCACTTTCACTGTTTATATGTGCAAAGGTACAGACCAAGGCTACAGCTGCAGCAATGTGCTCACCAAAGGATTTTAAAACAAAAATCACATCCCTTATGAAATTATGACAGTGAAGATAGAGACTATCACAATGTTTCTGTAGGTAATGTGATGCTCAGGTAAAATGACAATTTCACCTTACTATCACAGAACAAGGAGACAGAATAAAAATCAACTTCTCCTATGCTTCTATTGCTTCCATCTCATTCATATTCTTTCTGGGTGGCTAAAATATAATTTGTAATGTTTTCCTACTCTCCTTACTGGAAATAGCACTCTTAGCATTTCATTGCCCCACAAATATATGGTTTTGTAACTATCACTCTGGCATAAATGCTACAATATTAGTCCCTTTAATACCTTACTAACTGATTTTAGCTTCTTGAACAAACATACCTCTGTAAGTTTTTTATGCCTTTGATGTTATTTTTTAGCTTGATACCCTTGTTTACTTTGGTATTGTCTGATTTCCATTGATTTCCTTCTTATATTTTTCTAATAACTTCATATCATATTCAGTGAAGCTGCTAAGCCTGTTTCCTGCCTATTGTTTTTGTCTACTGTAAAATTCACTTTTATCCATCCATTTTCTGCTGTGTTTTCTCATCCTCTCATCTTTCCCAACAAGCACAATACCATTTTTACCTGTGTTTGCTTTCTGTGCACAAACTGAAATAATCCATAATTTGGTTTAACAACAAAGACATAAAT
Source organism: Myiozetetes cayanensis (assembly GCF_022539395.1). Taxonomy (NCBI): domain Eukaryota; kingdom Metazoa; phylum Chordata; class Aves; order Passeriformes; family Tyrannidae; genus Myiozetetes; species Myiozetetes cayanensis. Next base: position 38,097,529 of record NW_026087964.1, on the reverse strand, counting down.
AAAACACATTAGAAGAAAGCCACTTGCTGCAGTATTCATCCTAGTTGTTGATTTCAGTCTACCTTTATATCTTATCACTAAAAATGCCTTCTTTTTTTCCCTCTGTCTCCTTGCCACTTCTGGTTAGAGAATTAAGAAAAATCCTGTGTACTTTTTCTTACCTTTTGAAGAAAGGTTTATACTTTGAACTCCTGACCTCTGAAGAGAAAAATCTCCATCTGCTTCTTTATTTCTTTTCAAATTTTCAGGAATATTCTACTCCAAGTCATCCCCAATTAAGTGTTATAGCTGGGTAATCTTTTGGTATTCAACATTGCACCTTCTCTATGGAAATAAAGAAACCTTTATAATCTTGCTAATTAAAATTTATCACATTAACAGCCTAAAAAATTACCATGACATGATTCTCTAATTGTCTGGTTTACTGTTTTACCAGTAGTAACAAAACTACTTTGACCATTTTTTCCTTTTGTAAAGGTTAGATCAGGTTATTATTTCCTTCCTGATGAGTTGTGGGAAGTACTATTAATTGCCACCACAACATCATTGCTCTGTTACGTGCAGTACAGGGAAAGACTGAACCTGCTTGTATTCTTCTCTTGTTTCACTGTTCTTAGAATAATTTATTCCCAATCAAATAACTGTATTTTTACTCAAATAAAACTTTCTCCCTGAATGACTTTTACCCTCAAAATATCCTTACTTCCAAATTTATAGTGGGGAGCAAACACATATAAATAGCTTTATTCAATCCAGTCAAATATCTTAATTTCTTGATCAGACTTTAAGTTTATGCCTTAGATTACAATATCAAGCACAGTTGTAATAATGAGAAATTCCTCTGAATTTTGCTTAAGATCCTGATTCATCATTAATGAGAATTGGGGTAAAAATGTAATTTAAGAAGTAATTAATTTTATTCTCTTTAAAAAGAACTTAATGAACAGAGAAGTAAACAATCTTAGAATAGTGCCGCTAAAGCAGAGAGGTTGAGAACCTGTAGGAGATGGAGATAAAACTTTCTGCAATAGTAGTGGAAACCAAAAACAGAAAAAAAAAGGAAGCAACAGGATAAATCATGTATAGTATGATCTACCTTTTTTTCCACTTGTTTGAGCTTAATATTTTATATACCTTCACCGTAACATCTCATGACAACTACTGTAGGAAGACTTCAACTGAAACTAAGTCAAGTGGAATTTGAAATTTCACAAACTTCCAATTTCTCCCACTAGGCTAAGAGCCAAGGAGAGACACAATTTTAAGTTACACAACTGAAAAAGAGAGGGAGAGAAAGCATATTCAGCAATCTCTAAGGTAAGGGCTGTTGAGATGTGCAATAATTACAGAGCAGGTAAGTGGTTCCCTTTGCTGGGAAAGATGAAGGTTCTAAACCTAAAAATAAAATAAAATAAAAGTTGTCAAAGTAGAGCTAAGTTTCTATAATGGTTTTCCTAAGAGAACAAGAAATACATGCTGTGCACCAAGGTAATAGGTATAAGGTTATACCTTGGACACACAGAATAAAAATAGCTGCAGGTACAGTTACAATAGCTGAGTTACCAATTTTAAATGCTTAATTTTAAAATGTTTTGTGAACTTTTTCTTATTCAACTCTGACTAATGGACTTTCTAATTAAAATGTACTTTTTATTAAAAAATAATGAAAGGAGGGACTTAATACAGAAAATTGGTAGCATAGAGTCTGTTAACAGCAACCTGAACTGGAAAAAAATTAATCAACAGAGCTTAAAGAAAGATTTTAAACTTGTCAGAAATCTGTCCTGGAGACAGGAAATCTACTACTTTTATTTTGTTGAAGTCCGGCAGCATTTATGACTGTTGTTTCAACTTAAGATTAAATCTAACTTTCAATCTAAGAATCTTATTTTTCTATAGGTTCCATTATATTAAAAAGAAATTATCACTCTATGATGTTAAAAATCTATTTAATTCCAAGTATATGGAGTTTCCTCTGCAGTTTTAAAGAATCCTACTGGGCCAGTATTGAACCTTGGGGGACACCACTGGTGAGAGCTATCCAAGCAGGCCCTGTGACATTAAGACCCACTGCAACCTGCTGTTCAGCCAGTTCCCAATTTCAATTCTTTAAGGTTGTGTGAATACCATAAATTTTCATGTCCTTGAAGGCTTAGAGATATTTGGTTGCACCTCTGATCTCCACATTCCCAATTAGCCAATGTTGTGGTTACCTTTTGATATCTTCCATCAAAATCAGATCTTGAATTTAATTCCATGGAAGTGTTCTGGGCATTGCTTTTTTTCCCAGAAAAGTGTTTCTAGTTTCTATTTTTTTTTTTTGCTCTTTAAACTACAGAAACAATGGATAAGCAATTATAAACATTTTATAGAAACTGTAAAGACCTAAAGCATACCTAAGCTATTTTCACATGAACATTGTGACAATTTTCCTTTATACTGTGTTTTGGTTTTTTTTAATTTTGTCAGAGAACATAAACACCTCTGTTATTCTGGTACTGACTGTTTTTTAAATCTCATCCACTACAGCAGTAAAATGATTTAAACTCAGATCTATTGAGTGGAAAATGTGTTGTGGATTTTTTTTTTTTAATGTAAATCCCAGAGTATGAAAAACGCAAAGAAAAACTTTAAATGACTGCTTACCTCAAAAATGCCTCCTACCTTAGTTCAATGGTCCTCTGCTGCCTCCAGGTCCACTTTGAGTCCCACTGGGGTTTTGGGCTCGTAGACTGTAGTGAATTTCTGAAGTTATGCTTGTTTGTCACATAGGTTGGGTTTTTATCTCATTTATAAGGAATGTGATTACTTTTAGAGAGGGAAAAACCCCACCTTTTTGCAGAATTTGAGTACAATAACCCATTAAAGAGTGAAGGGATCAGAGCTTTTGCTTTGGTGGATGTTCCTACATTCTCTGATTTTGGAGCAGGTGCATCAACTGGTGAACACTTCTGGTGAAGACTGAATGGAATAAAGATGCATATGCTGAGGACATAAATGCAGAAATAAAGTCCTTCCCTTTATATTGCAAAGGTCAGAGTTTTAAGAAAATAGCAAGTTGATCTAAAGTCTTGAGTCGGTGCCCACTTGCTCCAGTGCTTCTTGCTATTTGTGTTCATATAAATTCACCTGACAAAAATCAGGATCCAAAATCATCTTGTGCCAAAAAGTAATTCAATATGCAACTTAAATATAAAAGAGTTGTATAAAAGGATTTGAAACAGAAAATAAACAAGATGAAAATAGAAGTTCTATTATTTTATGTGCAGATTTGGGGTACTAGGAACCAAGCTTATGAGAGGGGAAAAAACCACAGAAAACACTTTCAGGTATGGACTACTGGTTCAGAAACATGCCTTTGAAAACTCCAGATTCTGTGGTACGACTAATTATTCTGTAGTTCACCATGAAGCATTTTTAGCTACTTTAACAAAGACAGAAGATTGCTGCCTTCTCTACTGAGCACTACAAGAAGATGAAGATTATTAAAAGTTTCTGAAATACATTGTTACAGAAATTCTTGAAGTTAGCAGTCATTGTTCTTACTATGCTACTTGGATTTCTGGACTAAGATTAACCTTTTATATCCATTACTCCATGGCATTAGATGTCTCCCTCCTTGACATTATAAATCTAGAAGCAGCTCATCCTCTCTTTGCCTTTAATACCTGCGGTTTTATGAAGACGAATAGGATCATTAGGAGGGAATTTGTAATTTTCATTCACAGACTACCACAGTTATCACAAAAAGTCTCCTTTACAAATAAAAAGTTCTTTATAGGCCTTCTCTAAATTCCACAAATGTACAGAGTTAACTATTCTGCACAGTTCAATCCAAAGAATACATCTTAAATTACCGAAAATCCAAAATGATTTTTCAAAATTTTTTTCCTTTTAAACTCTCAGCCTGAATCTTAGCCTAAGGACCTTTTTCCTTTAAAATGGTCTTTAAAAAATAGATTATTTCCAGGAAGTGGTATTTCTGTAAAATGATACTGAACCAAGAAATATTTATTTATTTATAATGAAATAGACTAGTTGTTTTGGAATCTAGGACAATTATTTCATCAGCTGCATTTATTTAATTATATTTTTAAAATGCAAGTAAATCCATCTGATAAAGAGTAAAAGTACTTGCCTAATATGAATAAAATGCAAGAAAATCAGTGGAACTGAATAGTATTTGAAGTGAGGCATATATAGAAGTTCACATTGCTTGGCTTGTATCAAAATGAGGAAAAAAAATCTCATTATGGTGATTATTACGTAATGTAAAACTATCATTAAGTCATGAGATACAAGTTTGAATATGTATGGAATAACACGTAATGAATGTTGCAAGTATTTATCAGTGTTTTGAATATATCATAAGGAGTGATAATTAGAAAAATAACGTTATTAAGTGCAATACATTTAAAATAAATACTTGATTCTAACCTCTAACAATTATACTCAGAAATCATAGTTACAAAGTCTTTAGCGAGAGGAAGGTTTTGTGATTCTATTATTGGAAAAATTTCATAAGTCCTGAAAATATTCTCTGCTAACTTCCTAGTATGTACTGTTACTTTTATTTTAAAATATCTTACACACCAGGAGACACACAAGATTCCCTGTAAAACCTGAATAAATGATCTTTTCACAAGGCCCACTCCATTAGTCATGTATTCTACAATCTTGTAAGAATTGATCCACTATATAGAACTAATATAAATAGCTATTTAACAGGAAGGAGATACTTAGAAAGACTTGTAATAGAACTGGCAATGAACCCCTTTTGTTGAATAAAAGCCAGATAATTCTCTTAGATTTTAATATAAGGTGCAGATTATGACAGTAATTGCATATGTGGCATGGCAGGGATCCTATGTATAATCCTATTATTGTCTTGACAATAAGTCATTAGCAGTTCAAATAGAATTCAAAAAATGACATTAAGCCAAAATATGAAAGCTACTTTAGAAACTGGAAAAAGAAAGACACATATACTACAGCTAAAATAGAAATTAGAAAGCAATGGCTTAGGACAATAATATACTGTTATTGAAGGAAGGAAATCTTTCCCTGCTTAAAGGCAAGGAAGAGATTAAGAGGACCATGTGAGTAGGAAGACTGACAAGGTCCTAGGAGAGGAGAAAAAAAAAGTAAAATAAAAGAAAGAAAATAAAATAAACACATGATAGTGCAAAAATATTTAACTTTGAAACAATTCTTAAGGAAATCAGAAGAAATTATATAATTTGCAACATTTAGTTAATATACATCGATGAAAGCACTAGAAAATGCATTGCTTCTGCCCCTTTCCCCTCAAATGCAACTGGAAGCAAACCAACCTGCTCTTCTTTCTCCAGCAGCTATTATTTTGCACCGGTAGAATATCCCAAGGCCTAGTAATAATATCAGAAACTACTAGGGTGGAGAAATTAGCTGAAAAAAAGGAAAAAGAATAGTATATCATAAGAAAATGTTGTTATTATACCTTAGATACCTATTACATCCATCAACAAGGTTTCAGGCAAGAATAAATCCTTCCAATATTTCAGACAAACAGATTTCCTATTTTGGTAATTATCAGAAAGTAGCAGAGACTCTGAAAAGAGGGAGAATTCCTACAAAATACTGTTATTTTTGAGCTATTTTCAGCCTGAAGCTTAGAGGGCTAAGCACAATGAACACATGCTGATTACTTAACTACATTTTGTATCCTTTTGTAAGTGAAGTCTCTACTGGGGTATTTTAATGCAGGTTGTTCACTGAAAATCCACCGAAATGAGTTAAAGGTGATTATTCTCACAAACTCCAAAGGACAAAAAGTACACATGAAGCAGAACTAGGCTTCTCAAGCCTCTCAAGATGTACCTGCAATCAGCATACCACCAAGAAAACCAACTCAGAGCAGCAGGAACAGGTGTATTTAGCAGTAACATAGATTAACTGTTAAATAGAAAACTTCTCATGGATGTTCCCAACTTAGCTGTCATCACTAGCAATTACAGCAGCTGTTTACATAGAAAAGTGATAGCAGGAAAATATTTTTAGCTGCCTTAGTGGATACAGCAATCAGAGGCAGCAGAGTTCACACTGTATGGTGTGTCAAGAATTCCCTGTGTACCAGCTTGCCTAGTGTCAACTGTCACCACACTAATGTTTGAGAACTATTGTCATAGAATAAAAATGTTCTTCTCTAGTCAAAATTTCTTGTTACCTTTTGTCTTTTATCACTGATTTTCAATCACATCTCCTGCTAGTATTTCAGTAACATTGTTTTAGTTGAACCACAAACAGTCAGAGCATCAGTGTGATATGACTACTAATTTTAGACCTGTTACAGTTCATAAGTTCTTTCCTATTCTAAATTGCCTTCTGAAAAAGAATATTTCATATAATTTTATTTATCTTAAATGTTCTTATCTCCCCCTCAATACCCTGGCAGTGTTGCCTGCTGTTGCAGAGATGGCCTCTGTTTCCTAAACTTTGGGGGGACAAAAGTTCTTCCTGATTTGTGAGGGTTGAGTATGCAAAAAATTTGTAACCTTCTGTTATATGATGTTATGTCCCAGGCAACAGTAATGAAGGTAGTTAGGAGATAACAGAGGAATCTAGAGTAAACTTACACAGATACTTGACGTTTTTACTTGACTTTTTTGTCACTTGGTTCGTTCATCTATGATATTTCACTGTAATTGTCTAATTATTGCTATACTCCTATGTTCTTTTCAATTGCCTCAACTAAAATTGAATTTCCATTTTGTGATCAATTTCTGTTTTGACTTAATATCTTCTTAAACATTTAAAAAACCCCCATAGTTCAGGAGGTACTTGTAAAACTCCATGTACAACAATAAAGATTTTTCCCTGAGAAGGATCCTCACTGACAGGAGATAAACTAAACTTATTTTTAAAGTCACACAGAACTGAGATCTTGGTCTTTTAAGTAAGACAGTTCCTTGCAAGTAAAGGAATATGCCACAAGGTTACACAGTAACCCCTACTGCATTGTAAATTAGATTAAGACAAGACATAGCAGGAGGTATTCAATTAAAAACACGTTATCAGCTGTGAGATTTTATTTTTTCTTAAATAGTAAGAGAGACATCTCTGGAATCAATAACTATTTTCCAGGCCTCAAATTATATGGTCATATCTGCATAGAGCGAAGAATGAAGACCACAAGAAATAGTTGTTCAGGACTATATATTTTCATAGACAACAGCAATATTTGAATGTGCTGAAACTGGAGGATGATGAATTCCAGAGTTCCAGAATTATGGGCTTCTGAGGGGTAGTATATATAAAGAATTTGAGATGTACTAGAAACATAGTTGGTTAAAAATGAATTGATGTACAGGACATGAAGCCAGGGAAAAGTATTAAGTAAAGCTTAATATTGCAAGATCAGATGACAGTGTATCCTGTTAGATCAACATTTTGTTCCTGAATGCTGCTTGATGCATTTCCACGTTTGAGGATTAGTATCCAAATAAAATGGGAGTGCTTTCTATTTGTGTCATAAAATGGCACATAAAAACAACCTTATGCAAGATTTCTTCCTGGGAAGACATCTCCAGTTATGGGGTGCTTCCTCTCACAATATCCATCTGGACAAAACATAAACTTGGAGAGTAGATTTTGTAAACTCTCATTGTGTTAGTAATTAGTTAAATAGTTGATTAGTTAAATTAGTTATTATAGTATTTGAGTTAGAAGTTTATTGCTGAAATTTAATTTTACTTTGCAAATCTCTTGAAATCACCAGTTTGCAAGTCATTTGAAAGAGAAACATTTACAAAAAAAATCCAAGTGTAAATGATTAGTATTTGTTTAGCTGGCCAACTACTAAGGAAAGTAAGAATGTTATCAACAGACTAAAACAGCAAATAAAAATATTAGTGTTATAAAAACTATTTTCTGTGTCAAAATTTTTGGTAGAAGCATTTAAAAAACATTAATATAAAATATTTTCAAGTTTTATGCTTCCTTTCAAATCTAATCAATAATATTTTTTTCTCTATTGTTTTGCCCTGGTAAGATTCTATAACAGCCTCAAGAGACTCAAAAAAGAATGTGCTTTCCTGTAGGTGATACAACTTGTTAGTCTCTTTTCTTCATAGAAGTTTTTTTTCCTGTAGAAAGTAAACCCCAAAGCTATTTCTAACCTCATTTAATCCTTTCAATACCTTGATAACCTGCCCTGCAGTATTTTATCTTTATCACAGTCATGAGAGAAAGTGCTTTGGTCTGCAACTTTTCATGGGAACAAAATTGCACCTCAGACTTGTGGTTTAAGACATGACACTGTAATGTGTGAACCATGAATTATTGAAAAAGTAAAGTAATCCTGAAACAGAGTCTCTTTTTCAAAGGCAAAACTTCAGTCCAGGTTTGCAGGACAGTTACCCTAAACATCAAAGCCAGCCAAAACATGACCTGCAGGGAGATGAGTCAGGATATCTCAGGTCACTTCCTGACAATCAAGATTTGTATTGAGTTCAGGTGTAACATGAATCTTTCACTGAGACAACAAAACACATTGTTGCACATCCATGCTCAACGCCTTTAAATAACTCTTCCTCTCTTACCCCTATCTAGCTATGGTCCAAGCTAATGATACAGTAAGTGAAAAAAAAACCCACCCAAAAATACTCCCCCCCACCAAAAAAAAGTACACAAAACTCCGCACCCCTTCCTACCCTCACACACCCTGTGAGAAAGAGCTCCTAAGAGTTTTGAACCTAGAGTTTTGAAATATTAAGATCAGTAGGTAAACTTAGAGTATTTAATAGACATATAATACATATCCAAATCCAGTGGATTGAAGGATGCAAGTGGTCCATTCCCTACCGAGCTGACTGAGAGGATCTGCCCTAGTCCCATTTTCAGGCCTCAGCAGGAATGAAGCTGAACCCTAATCTCTCATGGGCACACAAAAGGTCTGTGCAGACACAACTGCTTACAAACAGATCAACAGACAGGAGAAAAGCATTGGCACAGACACCTACTTAAAACAGAGACTGCATGAATAATCACCCAGTCGTTTCTCAGAGCTCTGGGGGAAAAAATCCCTTCTCAGATCCCATCAGTGTTTCACTCTCAGGTGCTCCATCTCTCTGGAGTCCTGCTATCAGATCCAAAGTTTGCAGTTTGCCAGCTCCAAGACCCTTGGTGTCTCTGCTAACCATCACCCTCACTTCTCCTGGCTACCAGATAGACTGCCTTGAATTTTGCTACTAGGTCACATATGCAGAATAGAGAGAACACTCAAGACAGAAAATGGTTAAAAATGGAGGTTAACCAGGAAATGATGGGTGATGATCAGCTGCAGGGTTGGTGAGACAAGCACAGTGACCAAGAGACTGCTTACACATTCCTAGTCTCTTTTATGCCCCTTTCCCCTCATTGCTCTGCATTTGTTCCATCCCAGTTCAGTCCTATCTCTTCACTTTTTTCTCTGCTTAAATATCCAGTAATAATTTCTGTACAATCTTCAAATTCTTCAAAGCCAGAATGTCCCTGTCCACCCCTCTCCAAGTTTCCCCTAGTATGTCCTATCCACCTTTATGCAGTCGTCCTCTTAGTTTGTTCAACATTCCTCTGTGGAAGCGCCAAAGCAGGTTTTCCAGCAGGGATAAAGGCATAGCTGTGCAACATAAAGACTGAGATCTATCAGTCTTGCTAGTTTTAGTACTTGATACTGAGGGACTGAGATTCCCAACTCATTACTGCTTCTCTGATCGCTGCTTTCTCTTTGTCTCTGTTTTTAACAGCCATTAGTCAGGTATCCTTTGTTTTGTCAGTATTTCTCCAGAACAGGGAGCAACGGAGTGCAGGCAGCCTAATTTCATGGTTTTCTTTCTTACTAAAGTCCTTTGCATTTTATATAGTGAGGTTTAAAACCAAATTCCCCCACATTGCATGATTCTATATGCCACTGAGAGGTTACAAACAGCAGTGAATTAGTGACAGAAAGAGATACATAATTCAATATATTAAGTAAATGTAAGTATTAGGTATTTGAAAGATTCCAAAAAGCTATCTAAGTAGAAACAAGCTAACACAACTAATTGTAATACTTAGAAAAATAATGGCTACTTAATACATTCAAAATCAGCAAAACTTTCTTGAGGTGGTTGTAATTTCAAATTTGCCATTGTAACTCACAGAAAGTTTGATACAAATACTATATCACACATAGCACAGTGTACAAACAGTCAATGTGAAGGGATTATCCTCCTCTTTAAAATTTTAAACATCTTTTTCACTAGATGTCATGCTTCTGAGCAAGAGAGCATGAACTCATTTCAGATTTATTATCACAGAATCATGTATTTGTAACTAATACAAGAAAGTAAGCTGAGAAAAAAAAAAAAGGAAAACTAGTTAAGTGCTAGTTCACGTGGAAGATATTAAAGGATTTTATACACTTGATCTAAACCCCAAAGTTAGGAACGAGAAAGAGAAAGAAAATGGTACTCAAGTGAAATCAAGTATGGGTTTTTAAGCCTTTTTGTATAGTTATTTTTTCACTTTTACCTTGAGATGGATTTTTCTATATATTCCTTCACCCAACCATAAGGAAAACTGCTTCTAATACTTTTCAAGAACAAAGTAAGCAATCAGTGCCTTTTCAGAAAAAAAAAAGAAAAACAACCAAACCCTCCCAAAAATCTTACAAATGCCATATAAATGCCATTGCTTCTTTTCTGAAAGAAAAAAATCTTCTTTTTGAAACTTATTGTAATGGTGGATGTTTGGGGTTTTTTTAAGTATAACAGTAATTTTATCAGTTTTTAATAGTAATTCTTGTTTATCAGGCTCATAGCCTGAAGTGCTTTAGGAATTACCAAGGTGAACCTTGGAAATACCAAGGGAGTGTCTATACTTGACTTAAACTACTATTGAAACTGGCTTCCAGCTCTAAAATGACAGAAAATTTGGGGATTTAGGTAATATCCTAAAAATTGAAACTTTCTGTATTATCATTATGAAGTAACATGGTAAGATAGGACTAGATCATAAAATTCATACCAATTCAAAACACACATCCATGTGCATACTGTACTGTAATCCCGGTGTTCCTCCTGAACTTCTGTGGAATTCTGACCATGTGGCTACAGAAAAAAGTATGGACTTAGTTAAGTGGTTACGACAAGTTAATTATAAGCTTGTGCTTTTCAAAACAAGTATTTCTGACATGTTTGGGCTTTGATTACACTTCTACTTTGCAGAGGGTCATTTTGAATTCTTTTATGCCAGAGCACCCTTAATCCACAGGCAAAATGTTCCTGTGTGTCATTTAGCCTGTGCAAGTGATTTTCTGACCCTAATGAAAAGCAGTTTCATTGAGATGTGGGATGTTTTCCATCATTGAACTCAATGTGAACACATTCCTGAGGCACAGACACTGTCAAGGTTCTTTTGCCAGTACCCTGCATAGTTTTGGATTTTCTTTGGTCATTCTTAGCTTCTTTTAGGCTATACCTGATACAAAAGTGCTCCTAGCTTCACTCCAGGAAGTCAATTGCTTGCATGGCACATGAGCTTGTTTCTGCAAGCATGCACACCTTCTAGAACATAAGGGAGGTATATATGGTACTAATCTTTTGTTCCCTGCCTGCTTTGTATCCTTCTCCATTTATCTATATAGACTACCTCAAGAAATTGAAAGCTATACAGAGGGGGAATTTGTAAATCACAACAAAAAGTGTAACAATTTGTATGGAGACTACAGTCCTAATAAAACAGTATGTCCTCTTCTCTTACTGTCTTTCTTTCTAGATCTCTGTTGCTGAGACTAGCACAAAGATACCATCACTCAGTGAATGCCAGGTCATTTATGTAAGAATGAAAGGACAATATAATTTTAAATAATTCTGTCTATATCTGGAAGAAGAGACAAAAATAAAAGGACAAAAAATTCATAAACAGCTTTTTTGAAGGAGATGTAGATACTCCAGGTGAGCATGGTGACCTCTTCAAGTATGGTATTACCTGCTACTATCTCCAACTTATAAAAAATAATCTTAAGACTTCCATCAAAAGATGTGGAAGTGAAAGAAAACTCTTTTTAAGATATGTGCTTTCCTCCAGTAACTACTTCCCAAATGCATGAAAATTTAGAATTCTTATCCTCAAATTCCATCTCTAAATTTATATTTGTGTTTCTATCTTTTTCTTAAATTGGTTTAAAGGTTTTATTTTTAGCTGGTGATGACTAACTACCTAAAGGAATCATAGGTTCTGCCATGCTGAAGAGATCTCACATGTAGATGCCACACTGGTTTTGTGTGCACAGCATGGACAGTGCCTTCAGATGCTGTGAAATTCTAACAGCATTTGTTGGCCCAAGTCCTCAGGACTATTTTCACCCACGAAGCACAGTTTGCTACCTTAGCTTCATTGCTGTTGCCTACAGAAGTTACTTCAAAGAAGATAAAAGAGAAAGGTTTGCTCAAAGCAAGCCTACCTTCCCATCTGCACAACCATGGATGTATTTCAACTGAATTAAAAGAGGTCAGGTACACCTGTAGTAAAATAACACCATTGTTCAGTCTCTCCTAAGTCTTTTGCTTTGAAGCTGATCCCAGGTCACAGAGGGAGAGGGGCAAGGAAGAGAAACCAGAGGAAATAGGGAAATTATCCAGTATGATTAAAAACTTTGTGAAAGAGTGGTCAAAAACTATTTTAGGGATACTTGATCAGTGTTGAGTCCTTATTTTAAAATGCTAAGTATTTAAAAAAATAATACAACATAACATTAACAGAATATGATGTGTACAAATGACATGATGTAGGTGTATAAAGTACACACCATAATTAATTATTAAATGTGGTCCTTGGGAGAATATCTTAATCAAATAAACATTTGAGAAAAACTTTAAGAAGTCCCTTAAAATACACATATATCACCATTCATTTTCTCAAGTCAAAATTGTATTCAACATTTGCAATAACCTTCATATCAATTATTAGTAGAGGTTATGGATTTTTCATGTTGAGTGTTACACACCATGCTTTAAAAAAATCAGATCTCAAGGTTAAGAGAATAAGGTAAGAGTTTGCTGACATGCAGAAAATATTTTTAAGACAGTTACTAGTAACAAAACACGAAGAAAAGAGAAATTATATTTGCACTAGTTTTCATCTGCAGTGCATTTTTTCCAGTTTGCAGTTTGCTGGGGTTTGTTTTTTAAATGATTTGTTTCTTTTAAATGATCCTCATTTAAAACTGATACACGTGTTCATTGACAAGAAAAGCATAGAAGCAACCCTTTTGTCCTGAAGTATTAAATCAGTCCTATGATCTTATAGAATCTTTGCACTATCTGCACTTCTATCATTATGTTTCAATTGTCAGGAGATATTTGTGAAATATACCTGACTGATCTTTTTCCTTAAGTTTTATTTTAGTTGCAAGAAATCTGGTGTACTACTAATAACCCTAACAAAAATTCTGTTACCAGACTTCTCCACTTGCATTAACCCTTTGCAAGTCTTCTAGCACTGATCAAGGAAGAAGAATAATTAAGTTCAAATCATGATTATAATGTGATTTGTCATACATTAATGTATTCATTATCTGAATGCCATGATATTTACCAAATACAGTTGTGAGGGTAACATTTCAGGGCTTCAGGCTTTCCCCATTTGTTTTCTTTTCTAAAAGTAAATAGATAATTCTACTAAATGCTTTGCTGAACTCATAAATGAAAGTTTATGGTCCACATAATCATTTAGAGAAGTGATTAATTTTATTTAAAAGAGAGGAACCCCAACAAAAACTATTATGTTCATTTTAGTGTGGTTTTATATCTTATATCTAACTGCAGTGTCAAACTCAGCTGAAACAGTCAGAGAGGATAACAAGAGCTTGCTACTGATTATTCCTCTAGAGTAATATCTAGTATATGAAATTAATGGCCAGGACTCAACAATGCTACAATCTAACTACACCACTGACAACAGGGCTATCTACATATGGAAAAACATCACCCCCACATGAGATATTGTGTAGTTTCATTAACTGCCAAGAGACTTATGCCCCTACTTATGCTCATTCTGTCTCTTTTTGTTTTGAGTAATCATTTGACAGACAGATTACATAAATATGAGACAGCATTGACAACTGACTTTCCTGGTGTGACAGGCTGCATGTTATGCATGCATAATTACTTCAGACTTGTCAAAGGGAGAGAGAGACAACTGCAGACTGTAGATAGTGTACTGTTAATGATGCATCTCATCTGAATGAGTGGACAGGTTAGGTAGGCTACATGTGCTTGCCAAATATCTATCCATTGAGACAATTAATACAAGATGTTCAGGAAACAGATGGTCAGGCATCTAAAAGTCAAATCAGAATATCTTTTATGGTCTGTGGGGAACAGTTACTGGTAGCAGAATTGAAGGCGATTAGCAAGTTGTTGACAGTCTATTCAATCTTCTCTATCATTTATTTAAAAGACAAACCTGACTTACCCTTCCATCCTACTAGGATAGCTGTACCTGAGAGAAGACCTACAAGTGTTTTCTGTCACACTAAGTGTAGACTTCTCTGAAACACAAGAAACTATAATAATGGTGTTTTCAGTCTCAAAAAAGACATATTGTGTAATCCAAATTCTTCTCACCATGCTGACAGGAGCTTGGGTAGTTTTATCCTGCTATTCAATTTAACTTTATTAATGTGGAGAACACTATCATATTCCCTTTTATTACAAGCTAGGTAAGAAAACTCAGTGGGAAGTCATCCCACTTATGAGTTTAGTCACTTTTTTTATCTATCTTTGCAACTCTCATATTTTTTCTGTTCCTTTTCTCGGGAAGTCTTTCAGCTTATTTTTTGACAATAAGGTAAACCATACTGTAGTGTAGGGTAGGTGCAGTACCATCTGAATGCTTTATCAGAACTATTAACATTTGGTATGTGGCTCTTGTGTACCTCACAAAAACCCACCATTTTCTTAATTGAGAACTTTTTACTTTGTCACAATAACAGTCAAGATTTTTTTTGCTTAGAATGGAGAAGCAGACTAGAATTAGAATTAAGCCTAGTCCAGAAACAGTTCTTACCAGTAGCACTTCAGAATTTAGAGAACAAGCAGAAGTTCTTTCTAGGTGAAGATTCATCTATGTATTTTCCATGAATGAGTAGCATTTGAGCAATATTAGACCACATAAAAATCACCCAAGGATATACATCAGATGAGTATTATAAAGTGATAAAGTGTAAGTTTAGCTAAATCAGTACCTCCATTCTATACAAATAACTCAGCCTTCCATTTGTAATTTACTCGTACTGACAAATCACACTAATTGTAATGCATTCCAGTCAAGGTAACAGTGGAGGAAAGTTAAACTAATTTTCTCATATGAAATAATCTTGTACAAATCTTATTTTTATAGTACTGATTTTAGTAACTATATCAGTTATTATTATAAAACAACTTTATAATACTTATGTGGAATAAAGGCAAGTATGGAGTGGACTTGCTTCACCTTCAATATAGAGTGAGACGGGACTCAATAGAAATTTTTTAAGGATGATTTTTTCCACTTGACTGTTGGTATCTGCTTGAGCATATTGCACAAGAAAGCAATTATAAACTAGAAATACTAGTGCCAGGCAAATCTTATATTTCTGAAATGTTGAAAGAGAAATTCAGAAAGCCCACAGCCCAGTAGACATCTTGGAAAAAAATTGTAAATATTTGAACAGGTTATAGAGAAGTCTGTAGATCTCAATTTGATATGTCTAATAGTTAGACAGAGAAGTCCTATAATGTAAATAAATGTTTCTAACTGCATTGAGTTTTGGCATAAGTTTTTTTATTTTCACCATTGCAAGAAATGTCTATTATTTGATTCTGTGCCCAGATGACTGCCCTGATAGCTTGATGACAATTTACACTATGCACAAGAAATTAATCTGCACTATATTTAAACTTCTTGAAATCAAAAAGTATTTCTTAATTATAATTTTCTTTTTATAATAATTTAATTATAATTTTTCTTTTAAAATAAATGTGATGAGATGGCTAAGAAGGCTGTGGCATTCTGACTTATTTCAGAAACGGTGTAGTAGCTTTATTGTACAGCATAATACAACTTTATGGTCACACATAACCATATGAAGTGGGCTAGTGTATGACTACGTGATGCACTAGAGACCAAAGACATATGCCACAAAACTGACAGAAAACTTGTGTATCCTTCTTGGCTTTTTTTTTTTTTTTTTTTAAGTAATTATGAATATTCTGACAATTCCTATCACCAATCATACATTAAGAGGCAGCATTTTTTACTTTCAACATAGGCAAAATTGAAGATATAATTACAGCCCCAAATAACCTTTTGAAAAACGTGCAAGTCAGTAGGATGTGTCATTCAAATTTGTGCTCTTGAGCTCCTTATTTTCTCAAAAGTTCAAATAACTGTTTTCAACCACATCAAGCTGGTGACATCTAGATTCCTTATTTCACATTTTTCTGATGTGAACATATTTTGACCCTTTTCCACTATCATTTCCCTCCTCCATTTCTCATCCCTATTCCCTCCATATTTGATGAGATGTGTGACATATATGCCTAGTTAGATATCTACAAAAATTCCCTATGATTCTATAATCTGTCCACTAGATTTAGCAGGTTTTCTAGTGAATTCTTATGGTCTAAAAGCAAAAGATTTATATTGGTTAACACTGTAATGGAATTTTAAAAAATAATTAAAAAATTGAATATAGCTTAAATCTATGTCTAAGAAGAGCATACAATCCAAAAAGGCTTGCTACTCTAATTTAGTTTCTCATTTTATACAGTATTACCTCTTTGAGTCCAGACTAATTTTATAACTCATAATATCAAAAACCTGTAAATTACAGATGGCTCACAAAACAGTTTCCAGTTAAGTATTCTTGTTGAGACCCATATGCTGATTATAATGATTGACACTAAGCAAGGTCTGAAATCAGTGTGGGATACTGCAGACTTATTCATAGATACAGCCATCTTTACTATGCAGATCCTCAAGTGACTTCAAAGCTACTTAAAAGTAAACCTTCACAAATCTTAGCCCTGCTTGCCAGAATATTAATTTTAATCTCCTTATTTTTTTATTTATCAGTAAAACGTATGGAACTCATTTGACACTAAATAGAGAATATGTAATTTCAGTAGTACCCATAATTTATAAAAAATGAAGATGATGCAGGAAGACAAAAAAATGATCCTGAAGGAATGTACTAAATTTTCTGCTACACATATTTCAATAATGATCCTTAACCTTCCTTTTCCTTATTTCCATAAGCAGGCCTGCATAAAAGAGTTTAGACCAAGAGAAAATTAATAGCAATGATTAATCTATTTAACGAATGTAACCACTCTTCAATGAGCACAAACCTGAAGGAACCACTTGAATCACTCACCAGTATTACATAATTCTTTCTAAAACAATAATACTCTGTTTTAAAATCAGGCAACACAACCTCCTTAGTCACCTTGCATCACTGTCTTTTGCTACATGGTATTATATCAAATGTTTCACTGAAATTAGATTAAAACTATTGACTTTCCCTGTCTAGACAGTCAATCAGTTGTCTTATCAAAGACATATACAAGGTTAGTCTGACACAATCTATTTTTGATGAACTGATGCATTATTTTCCAACAATTATTCATTTATAGGCATGACTTGACTACTTACTTTCAGCATTTATTCATAAGACATGAATGCTGCAGAGGATAGCCTAATCAGCTTGCAGCTGCATGTTTTTCTTTCCTATAAGCTAGATATTGTATTTTCCTGTCATATGGTGCCACTCAAATTTGGTAGATTCATTACAAATCCCTGCTAATAACTGCCAATTTCATAGGCCAGCTGTTTTAAACTTCTGTGAATGAAGAACATTTAGTCCATACAATATTCAAGCAGACCCTTTTCTTCACCTTACTCTAAAACTTTTTTTTGATCAAACTTTTTCTTTTATCCACCCCTTTGTCACTGTCCATTCCATCAGTAATATTCTGTGAGAGCCATTCTATCCTCTTCATTTATTTCTTTGCTGACTATTTTGTCAGCATAAGACACAATCTTTAAACACTCTTACCCAATCTGTTGACTGGAAAAGTCCTTTCCATAGTGTTTAAGTACCTCACACTCATAGACTCTAATGCCGAAAGATGGAGGAATAAGAAGGAAAATTTAATAAACTAACATATACCTCCAATGTGTCAGAAAAAAAGAAAAATCTGAGAAAGGTTTTTTTCAACCAATAAAATTATTCTCTTTTTCTCTCTTTAAAATCTGTGGTATTCTTTAAGCACCTTCACAAACCTTCAATATAGTAGCTTTAATTTTTAAAAAAGGATCATCCCTGAAAACAGGAATTTGATATGTTTTTATTTTGTTGTATAGGAATAGAATTTCACAACTTTAATATAAGGCCAGAGTTTAAATGAGCATATTTCACCTTCTAGAGCTCAGAAAGTGTTCCTCTGGGCAGTCTCTATGTTAGCTGCATGGTAAAGTGCAATTATGTTGTGTTGCTCTCCCCACGCTTGCTGCAAGCGCGCTGATGGCTAAAAAGGCCAATGCGAGGTAGACCAGTCCGGTTGCGAAAGGCACAGCGGAAAGTCTCCTTAGGCGGTGTATTTTATTGGAGATTGAGCTGTGCTTTGGCAATCTGAGGAATGAATAGTGTTGTGTGTGATACAACAACCTTAAAAAAAAGGTGCTTTTGTTTTTGTTATTAGAGACCCAGTGAAACAAACAAATTTCTTTAGACAGACCATGCTTACAGTTTCAATGTTTGCAATTCCATTTTTACATTAAAAACTAGAGGATAAGAGTCTACACAGTTTAACCTGATTGGCTTTGTAGGTGTAATTTAAGATTATAACTTCATGAACACTAAGGAAATATTAATTTTAAGGTCTATATTTTTTGTCAGCAATTCCTGCTCACATAAGGTCCTGAACATACCTAAACTTCAGTATTGTAAAATAACACATGTAATCTTGTTTCAAGAGACTTTGCCTCAATAAACATGTCACAAATGTTTTCTTGTTAAGTTTGAATTACTTTAACAGACTTGGCATTTGTCTCTGTTAATCAACATCCATTTTATCTCAGTTAAAGTAATTTAAGCTGAGTTCAATTAAATTAATTCTCAGTCTCATTCTTAGAAACTTGTGTTCAAATGTGAAACATTGAATGAAACTCCTCATGTCACTAACTGCTCCATTCAAGAATTTTTCCTCTTAAGATGAGAAATGCTTAAGAGAACACTAAAAGCAGTTCAATAAGTACATTTCACTAAAATCAGTCTGTTAATTGTCTGAGTTCTTTTGAAAATATGGTCTTTGGGTTTTGACGGGTTATTCACAGAGGCTAATTTTAAGCTGGTTTCCCGAGGCTCTTTCTACTAGTAGCAAAATGAGAGACATTATTTTAGAGGGCAAATTGGAGCATACAAATCACCCTCTGGTAAGGACTTTCCACTTCTCTAAGTATAGGGGAAACCTAGGGAGACAAATCTCTTGGGCAGATATGGATACCACTAAAACCAGAGGAGTTTGAAATTTGAACATTTTTTGAATTAAGTAATTTTCTTTCCATATAGTTTAAGCAAGATAACATGCTATAGTAGAAAGAATGAATATCAGTAAATCATATTAATGTAGAACAAAAGATGTTAAGAACTATCACTTCAAATTTAATATCTCTTTTTAAATTAGGTCTATCATCTTCTGAAGGAAAGTAAGAAGATGTTTTAATAATTCAAGAACTCAGTTATTCAGGGAGGCTAAATCTATTTAACTGCTAAGGCACTGATGACAAGGATGTCTGTATTTCTCTTTTTTCATCTTCTTTTTTGCCCTGCCTTGACAAGTCTATATATGACTTTGTTCAAAATGATACTGTGAATTTGAAAACTACTGATCACAAATTCTTTCTTACTGCCAGAAGATTGTTTGGTATAAGAATTAACTAAAAAAAATTAACAACCAATTTTAGCTGCTTAATATTTCTAACTGTTACTGCACATACAGCCTGCAGTTGCTGTTACAAATCAAGGATGGGTAGGGGAGGGGGAACTAAAAAAAAGTACACTGCAAATACTTATCTGATATATATGCAGGAGCTCAACTCAGTGAATTTACCAACCTGATACTAAACTAATGCCTAAATTTTTTTAAAAAAGGTAACCTAAAATTCTATATTTATGGCAATTATAATTTATATATGTATTTATATAATTTTGAGCTGTCCCAAGTCAGAACCTCCAAATATAAGAATACTCCTATGACATTACTACAGCTGCTTAGTTCCAAAAGCAAAGACATTAACTATTCAGATTTTTTCATCAAATTCAATATTATTCTAGTAAATTGCTTTTAATGTTTTGGAAAATCTGAGAAAATTAATGACTAGGAATGGAGAGTGCTCTTCACAAGGTGGAAACTAAGATTTCTCTCAAGTAGAAGTCTCCAACAGAGATAGTTAATGTGACAAATGTCATTATGATAACAACAAATTTAGATTCTTAATTTGAATTAATGACTACTGTGACCTGTAAGAAAAAATATTAGATATTCATGTTCAGTTTTCTTTTATGCTGTTATCAGATGTCAGCATATTACAGTGAAAATAATATTCACTGGATTGAGGTATTTGGTCAAGTTATTTTTCAATAAGCATAAATCTGTTAATAACTTATCTTTAAGAACAGCAATAAATTTCAGACAGCTTGGAAAATCTCCACTCTATTAATTAACAGTACTGAAACTCTTAACTAGACCTTCCCACAGTAAAGCAGATCCACCTTTAACATTCAATGGCACCAACTGTGATGCAAAGTAATTTTGGTAATGTCTTCCATAGTTTCACACTGTGTCAATATATGACATTACTGTATGTAAAAGCAAAATATTACACTAAATATATCAAGGCTTGTAGGGTAAAGCAGGATTAATAATTACATAGTATATTCCATAGTAGATTTTACTACCTGTACTGAAATAACCGTCAGGACTAATAACTGCCAGTAACAAATTCCTTCTCAATGCATACATATTATGTAATTTAACTAAAAATCAGTAAGAAGTATATACTCTAATTGAAGAAATATAGCTTTGCCCCAGGGTTCAGTATGCTTAGAGATATATAAAATGTTATTCCTTTTTCCAAAAGGCCAGCTTAACATTCCAGGCATGCCTCCTAACATCTATTCTGCAACCACTGAAAGACTGAAAGCAAAGGGCTGCTAATCCAAAGATTCTTCTTCTGAACATTCTTTTTTAAGAAAACAGATCAGAACCTCACCGCCGCCCAAACAAACAAACAAACAAAAAACCCCAAACCCCTACCCTTATATTTTTATTTTCTAAAACTGAATGATATGCTTAAAAAAGAAGAGTTGTGTAGCTCTGACCTGTGACAGAATCACTTGCAATACTTGGTACATTCATATATTGTAGAAATGTTTCTATTTTTTAGATAGGAACCCTCTTTACCTTGTCTTTCGCAAACTATCTGAGAAGTTTATTGGTCTTTTTCAGTACAGAAAATCCCAAAACAGTATATTTGTTTCAGGCATTAATTCTGGTGTTTTATTGTTGTAGTTGTTCAAAATCCTTCATCTGTATTACTTTTTAATCAATATAATTAGACCACTTCTTCTTTGCTCTCCTTCTTGTCTCCCCCCACACACCCCAACTGCGCAATTCAACAGTTTCTGATCCAGGAAATTTTTCATGTTTGATAAATTTTGCAGCTAAGTCCCTGAAGGCCTATTTCTGAAACTATTTATATTTATACATTCACTGTGTATTGAGATAACATTTCGAACCATTCAGTTAAAGTCTCCACATTTTGTATACTTAGATTAATTTTGTTTGGTTTAGAAAAGATTAGGGGTGCTATAGATTTCCATACATATATCCAAAGCTTTTCTACCTGAATTATGTTCTTTTGTTGTCTTAATTTCATTTGGGATAAAGGTAATTTCCTTCTAGTAACTGATACTGTACACATAGGTATTTTAGGTGTTGCTCAGTAGTGCTTACTGAGCTTACAGGTGCAAAAGATGCTGTGAGGGAGCATGGAGGGCCAGGACAGCTGACTCGGACTGGTCAAGGGATGTTTCACATCATAAATCATCATACACAGTCTATAAAGTGGTGGGACTTGGCCAGGAGCTGCACAGACTGACTGAGCATCAGTCAGAGGGCGGTGAGCAACTGTACTCTGCATCACTTGTCATTTTTGGCGTTTATTTCTCTCTCTCTTTTTGTTGTCTCCCATTTCATCGTTATCATCATCATCATTATTACTGTTATTATTATTCTTAAACTGTTCTTATCTCAACCCACAGGTTTGACTTTTTTTTCTGATTCTCCTCCCCATCCCAAAAGCTGGTGGAGGTGGTGAGCTGCCAGCTGTGCTTAAAACACAACAATAATATAATTCATATATCCATAACCAAAGGAAGCTTTCCAAGATATGCATCTGATTTGCCTAATCACAAAAAGTTTTTTAAAAAAACAAACACCAAAAAACAGCACCCACCTCCCTGCCCAAAAAATCCCCCAAACTCAAATTTATGAGAGGACAAAAAGAAGAGTTACTCAGGAAGAAATGAGAAAAAAATGATTTAAAATATGAATTTGAACCTTTGAACCACTGATAAGAATTCTGATATATGATTATGCATCAGTATATAAAAACGATATGCTAATCAAGGGCAAACTAGTTGATTTGAAACCTTTGATGGACTACTATCAATAACAGACTGGGTAAAAGAATTTCAGAAGACAGTGTTAAAACATATCTTTAAATATAAATTAAGGTATTGATTGTTCATGGCTTCAGAATTCTAGAAGAAATTTTCCCTGTGGTTATCATGACCTCATTTACAACTATATGATATATATATACATATACATATATATACACACATAAGTAAAGAGGGCTTAACAATACAAATTAACAATAGGGAAATATGATTTGGAAACAGGTGTTACTAATGAGATATTTAATTGTTAGTCTTAAACTCAAATTTAAGACTGTTTTCTTCATCTTCTGAAATCTATCTCTAATTAAAGCACAAAAAGGAGGTGCTGTGGACTTGACCCTTGTGGGTCCCTTCTAACTTAGAATATTCATTGATTCTGTGAAAAAATAATTAAGAAATTCCTGTACAAAACATACGCTGGGAGGATATGAGACCTTTTTTAATATATATGCTATGTAGGTTAATATATGTTAGGGGAGCAACAAGGACAACATGGATGTGGAAGAACTGTGGATAACTGGAAGTTTCTTACTGCCTCAGAAAATGTACTATACTGGTCTCTCTCCTACTATGCACCATTTAACTCTGTGCCCTGAGCACAGCTCCTATGTTGGCTCTGTCTTTTATGTCCCACACACAAACCAGAATTGGGACCTGTGTAAAGTCAAGACATTCACATCAAGTCCAAGCAGATTCTGCTGGTGCTTTCGAGTGCAAGAGAAGGGGAGCCCTTGTCATGGCACTCAACTGTCCTTGGGGACAAAAAAGGTTTGAACCACAAGGCATTTACAGGTACAGCTTTTCCCCATATGAAAGATACTCTCTAAGGTGTAATGTATTGTAGCACAGAATAGAAAATTATCCTCTAGAATACTCTGCAGAGTTAATTCTTACCTCTGCAGGTATTTCCTCTTATTTCCTCTGCCTCAAAGGAAACACTGTCAAAATAAGAGCCTTTATAGGCAACAGCTACTCAGAGGTCAAGAACTGACAGTTCCCAGGCTCTAGCTGCACCCAGAGCTAATTTTTTATAAGGTACCTTTCAATAAAACAACTGATCAGACAGACATACCTAAGACTAAATAACAGCTATTGGGAAAGTTTAGACTTGAAGACTTTTCTGTCAGTAAGATGAAATTTTTTACATGCATATTGGTATCATCAAAAGAAAGGACACAGCAAGTAATTTTTTAAAATATTTAAAGAAATAAACAAATATTTAAGTATGAAGGTTTCCCTAATTTGTTAACATTGGTTTCAAAAAAGGTCTAAACTGCAAAGGAAAGCTCCTTTCAAAGGAGTTCAGTCCTTTCAAAACCCAAAAGAAATAAATCTAATATTATGCAAACTGTATGAACTAAAGAACAATGCCATGACATATCCTTTAACATTAACCGTTAATGATGTTATGCAAAATATACTTACATAAGGTTAAATATCTTGACTATATCATAATAGGGAATTCTGAGATGGGCTAATGGCTTACTTGAGGCAAAGGGATGTCAATGTCAGAAGCACAATTAAAATTTCACAGGTTTACAGATCCTAGTCCTACACTATTAGCTCACGCTTATGTCTAAGATGTCAAGAGCAAAATGACATCCTACTGTCATTCATTAATCTAAAAGCCTTCCAAAGCAGTGCAGTTAGTTTGTAATATCATCTACGTACCAAAGTGACCTAAATCACAGTAGAACACTCAGTTCTACAGAGAACCATTACTGTTGTAAAGAATCAAGTCTGAAACCTTTGGCACTGCTTGACAAAGAACAAAACGTGGTGGAAGGGAATAAATAAAAGAACTATTTTCAGCCTGAAACAGAAACCATAATTTACCACTTGAAAATATTGTAGGGAGTATAAACTAAGACAGTAGATTTAATGAAACAACTGCCAAAGTAACTGAAGTTACTTTGTACTTTGTTACTTTGTTACTTTGTACTTTAATACTGAAGTACTAAATAATAATAATGCTGTAGACTTGGGAGGGAAAAAGCATGCCACAGTCTTCCTGTTTTCCGGAAGTGTTAAATATGCACCTCGGAAAGGCATCATGAGCATCTTTCCACTTATTGAGGAGATGAAGAAAATGAGCTCTTTAGATACCTAAAGGAATTCATCGGTCTATATACACTTAGTCCAACACCAATATCAAGCTGTATCTTGCCCAGCTTCAATTTAATATCTATGTCCAGATTCAGAAAAGAACTGATGATCTTTAACTTCTACTGATTAAATTTATATGATGTAAATAAGTAATCCAGCATGCTCTTGATTGACTAAAAGTTGAAAAATTGCAATGTAGAAGTGATAGTTTCTTGTACTACATTTTCTTTCTTGGGACACTTACTTACCAAGTAAACTGACTACTGCGCAAATAACAGAGCATCCTTTGTGTTTAGGCTTCTATCTGTAGCTTCTATCTGTGAATGGCATTCTATCTATGCCATTCACAGCAAACAGGATATACAGAAGGATTTATATGTATTATGTATAAGCAAGCATATATATGTGCATAAGCATGTTAATATATGTATGCATTTTACACATCTGGTGTTCCCTAGTGATTTATCAGTTTCATAGGCTTTTTCTTATGGTTCTAAGAAACATCAGAGAAAAAGAGATCTGTCATTTCCTCTCAACTACCTTCTCCCCTCTTTTTATCAATAAGTAATACTACAGAGTTCCTTTAAAAATGGCAAAATACTTACATTTGAAGTATTGGAAGACTAGAAGAGGTAAAAAAAAAAAAAAAGTTAAAAAAGGAAAATACATATTTTTTTTCTTAACTTACAAATTTACATTAATGCAATAAATGAAAACTAAAACCTGCATATTTTTGATATAGAACTCTAAGGTTAGAAGAAGTGGAAAAATCCCACACACTCAAAACACAATCTCAATTAGAGCATGCCATAATATTAATATGTGAACATTTTTATTCAGGTAAAATAAAAGAGAACATGTTCCATGTGGAAAATCTCACATGATACAAAAAAATAATTTGAGTGGATCTGAGTGATGGTGAGGTTGGAAATAGAGTTCAGATAGAAGTATAGATTATTAATAAAGCAAAGGACTGATGATACAGCTGACGATATACTGATGATACAGCTGTTTTCCTCAGCAATAACCTCTTTCTCCTGTTTCTTTCTTTATTGAAGGGGACTGGCTTACCATCAATTTAAAGTAAATAGAGCATTTGTTCCTATAGTATCTTAAGTGAATTTTTAAGAAATATTTTTCAAATCAGATAATGCATATAGGTTCACTTCCTACAATTAAGGAAAAAAAAAAAAGGGGAAAATGAACCATCAGTGCACTTAATACAATTAAATAACTGTCCTTTGTCTGTACCTTGTATCAAATAGGATTTTGATTCACCTTCACATAAAATATCTTTGATAGATACAACCAGTTAAGCAAACTAAGAGATAACAGAAAATGTGTTTTTTCAAAAGAACACTAACTATGAAAGGAGCCCTTTTTTTGTTATCTCAAGCATTATTTCATTGGCAGTGCATTCTGTTTTCAGCTGTAGTGAAATGAGACCAAGTCATACACTTCTCTTTGGTCTTTTTTTTTTGCTGCTACAATGTTATAGTAGTCACGAGTCCAGAAATGCTTGTTTGTGTAACTGGTTACTTAGAGGACCCATTTGTAATGAAGAGATTTTGTCCAGTAGTATGGCACTTCTTTTATTACACTATTAAGGGGATGCTCATGTCTAAAATCACTTACTCATGAAATTCCTTATTCCTAAGACATTCCTGCAAATTTTAGTCAACTAGGTCAACTAGGTAAACTACCTGTATCTTACAGAATCAGAATATGCTGGAGTTTTACAGTCACCATGGAGAAGAGATCAGTACCTACCTCTCCTCTTCTCCTCACGGGAAAGTTGTAGACTGCAATGAGCCTCTGCTCAGTCTCCTCCAGGCTGAACACACGAAGTGACCTCAGCTGCTCCTCATACAGCTTCCCCTCAAGGCCCTTTCATCATCTTCATTGCATCTTTTGGATGGTCTCCAGTAGGTGATTATCTTTCTTACATTGTGGTACCTACAACTGCACACAATATTCAAGGTGAGGCTGCACCAAGTGCAGAGCAGAGTGGGACAATCCCCTCCCTGAACCGGCTGGCGATGCTTTGCCTGATGCCCCCCTGGACACGGTTGGCCCTCCTGGCTGCCAGAGCACTGTTGACTCAGATTCAACTTACCATCAACCAGGACACCCACATCACTTTCCATGGCACTGCTTTCCAGCATCTCACTCCCCAGTCTTTACATGCATCTGGGGTTGCCCCACATCAGGTGCAGAATCTGCCACTTTCCCTTGTTGAACTTCATATGATTGGTGAATACCCAGTCCTCTAATTTGTCCAGATCTCTCTTCAGGGCTTTGCTGCCTTTGAGGGAGTCAACAGTTCCTCTCAAGAAAGCTCCCTGTACTTTTCATGCATCTCTTTTTTGATATTATATAATAATAACAATAACAACAACAATAATTATAATTTTTAATATGTTAGGCTCTGTTTACCAGTTTCATGAAGGCATTTTAGTCCAAAAATTTACTGTCTCTGAATTTGCATTTGCTAAACAATATTAATGTCTAATAACTAAACATTAACATCTAATTAAAACATATAATAAATTAAATAAAGCAAAATTAGAAATGTCTTCTTGTAATCTTTGTTTACATCCCTCTCAAATCAAAGCTCTTTATTACATGACTTTACGTCTTTGTACAACCCTGAAGACATGATCACCATGTAAATTTGTTGTTACCTAACCAGTTAGTTTTTTAATTTCACTACTTATTGGCTTAGGGAGCTTTTTGAAAGAATGTTCAGAACTCTCCATGTCCTTCTATACAGATAAAAACATTAAAAATAGCTCCCTCTCAAAATGGTTCAAAAATAGTTAAGAAAGAAACCAAAGATACTTTTGCCTTGTTCTCTGATGGTGGCACCCTAACAGAATGCCTTTGTTTTCAGAAGTTTAACACTGGAATGATGATATTGGACTTGAATTCTATATGTCATTTGGGAAAAGCTTAAACTAATTCTGTATTCTATCCATCAATAAATTTCCAGAAAATTAGGACTAAATTTTCATTGAGTCCAAAACTACAGACCAGTTTCTTTTGCTGCTGAGATAAGAACATAGGTCACACCCAGGAAGTATTTTGATGGTTTTTGCTCAATAAATTAGTTGCTTCAAATCTCACAAAACAAAAGTGAAACAAATACACAAACAAATTTCATTCAAACAACCAAACAACCCAAGATATAAAATTAAAAAAAATCACAAGAAACCTTTTCCAGCTGAAACTCTTAGCTCAGAAAATGCAAACCTGCTCTTCTTAGCCCCCTAACCCCCTCTGCTTCCTCAGTCCATGTTGCTGACTAAATATTTTCATAGTGAGAGAGGCAATATGTTACAAAACCCCTCAGCACATGGGAAGCAGTCTCAGTAAGGACATTTTAATATGAAAGACTAGAAGAAGATGTTTCCCAACCCTTTAACATTTCCCAACTTACAATCTGACTTTTCTGTGACAAAGAAAATGAAGTTTCACACACTTTTTCAGGAATTGGTCAAGATCACTGTGTTCTCTAGATTTGCTGTTACTTGTTGCATTTTCTGATATAAAAACTAGAATTCATGTCCAGGAAATTAACATTTGAGTAGCAGATATTTCAATGTTAGTTGAGCAAGTAACTTTGGTGGCAAGGGGTGTTCTGGCAAAGAACAGACAAAACCAATTATGCTTTCCAACCATGTAATATTGTGTCACTCAGAGAAATTATGTTCTCTTATGAAAGCTTATATATTAGAAATATTTATAGAATGTTGTTTCCTTTTTCTGTTTCATGAAAGAAATTCTTGAGCAAAATAAACTGATGATATTTAAAAAAAAAAAAAAAAGGCAATTAGCAGCTCCTCCTGACATTGCAGATGCTGGTGTACCTATATTACTCTTGCAAAAGAGTTAAAAAAAATCAGCTTTCAGAATGGAGGGCTGTTATCAATCTCTATGTTAGTTAAGAGTCATCAGTTGCTTGAGGTCAAATTTATGAATATTTAATACTAAATAGAAGTGCTAATTGTGTTTGAAAAATACAGAACTGGACACATATATTCTACACAGGTATTATAGGAACATAAAACATTATTATAATTGTGGAGTTTTAAGTGCTTGAAGGTAGAAAAACAATAAAAAGGGTCAATTAATTTTATTAAATGCAGGAAAAATACAAACAAGAATGGTGACTGCTCAGGGGAAAAAAACCCATCTTTTTGCACAAACTGCTTTCTTTGTGTCATGTGCTTGGGAGCCTGGGGCTGCTACAGGATAGGAAGAGCATCCACATCTTCAGTGGTAAGAGAAGGCTGGCAGCCACAGACCACTGAACCACCCAGATACCCAGCCCTTGTAAATAATGATGATAAAAAGCCATTGAATCATTGCTAGCCTTTTTTATGCTAATGGGAAAATGCACAAGTGAGATGCCTATGGCAGAATGGCAAGCATTTATAAATACTAAAGGACTGACTTTTGACATCATTGCAGATTTAGTTCAGAGTAACTGGAGAAATGTCATGCTACACATAGCCTAATTTTGTAATTGTGACAAATGATTCATAAATTTCTTGTTTATGTTGGGGAATGATTTCAGAAATGCTTTGACCATAAATTGATCATCATTATTTATGTTAAAAAACAAAAATCATCTCAGTAAATCATACTTTATTATCACTTCTTTATATTTTGCCTATATAACAACTGTAATAGAATTACTAATAGAATTTTTATGCTTCTGTATAATAATAATAACAATAATAATAACAAAAAATAAATAATTTGCATTTGCAGGACAGAAAGCACACAAGCATGTGCACATAATACAGGAGAAACATTACAAATATCAAGATCAAGTACTCTTGTAAGATAATTTGGGAGTGACACCAGTGGGTATTAATATTTTGAACTTTTCAACTGGAAGTTTATTTATTTATGGTATTAAAAATAGTAATACTATCTTCAGTCATGTAGGTTTGCAAACTAAATGTTAGCTGAGGCTGTCATTACATTTGAGTGCTTTAGTTTACATGTCAGACTGGTTTAGAGGAGCCTAGTCATGTTCTACTCTCAGATAAGCAGCCTTCCTTCTGCTAATGCAGAGCTACAATTGACTTGCTGTGTGCTCCTGTAGTTGAAGAAACTTTGGGATCCCCTATTATAATAAGTTATACAAGATTTTAAGTTGATCTGAAAACTCAAAAACCTATGCCATTAACTAAGAAAATTCAAAGAGAAACCATAAACATTCTGACTGCAAACATACTCAGTCAAAAACTGCAGCTTTAGCCAATAAAAATGAGTGAATGTAGAAACATCGTGATATTTAAAATTTTACATTTGAAATTTGTTTACACAAAACTCTTGGTTTTTTGCATTAAAATTGTCCTTTTACACTATTTTCTGTAAGTTTTAAGTTAAAATCTTATTTTTTCATAATTTAAAAGAAAACTAGTTCACAAACTCTACATAATAAATACATTTTTAGTAGCCATATTTGATTAACTGAGGAAGAAAAAAATAGTTCTATTCTACGTAGTTTTTCTCAAAATGGTTTCTTTTTTTTTTTTAATTGACTTTGTCAGATCTTAATTGGATACCAATTCACCGGATCAAAAAAGATCAAGAAGTACGATCTGTGCCCTTTTAGTTTTGCGGAAGGCAGATGTTCAAATGAAAACGAATGAGTATGCATTTTTTTCATCGTGTGTTTTTTTCTTTGGAGGTGTATATTTTTTTGTTGTTTGGTTGGGGTTTTTGTAATATCGAAATGCAACAATGTATCTCAAACATACACACACTTCTCAAACATACAGACACCTTAGTATGTCTACTACCGGCGAAGAATAGTTGAAACAAAGGTTCTTCTGGTTTAGTCACATACTCGCTCTCTCTCTCTCTCTCTCTAATTAATATCAACTGAGAGTTATGGTATCCTAATCCACATTCCATTATGTAAACTTATGGAGCTTATTTTCTTTAAAAAATCTACAAACGTGGGGAAAATATTACTTTTAGTTCAGCATACCAGAAGAACGGAGTCTCAACTAAAACAAAATAATGAGTTAAGTGTGGCCCGCATTAAAAATACCATGACAATGTACTGGCCAAGTAGATTAGAGCATCTTGGGTACACGGAAAAGTTAAATAAATAAATAGATAAACCTGTAGGCAGACAACGTTATATTTTTCTCATTTATTCCATCATAGTTGCTGCCAGCCAGCTTCACCTTTGAATCAGTTGGCAAAGTCATTTATTGCTCATGCAGTCAGCACTTAATGTCTTGTATTGAATTGGAAAAAAAAGGTATATGTCACGAAAAATTACAAAATTGCACTCAAAATCACAAAACCATTTGAAACCATGGTCCATATAAAGAAGACCACTCAGCAAATACTAATACCACCAAGAGTAGTTAACTCGATATGTAACTGTAGTGATGATCAGAAAGAGAGAAGTACCTAAATTCTTTGTTCAGGATTGACTGCAAATGCCAAATTATTAAAACAGTAATTCCAAGGCAAATGTATTTTATTCAAAGAATTATCTTTTTTTGTGCTTTTATTCTTCATCACATGCAACAAGAGTACCAATGCCCTGTCTCCCTAGGTTCAAATAAGATGAAGACCTTAGTCTGTAATTTTTTGAAAAGGTAATCTATAGAGGTGAATAAGGCTTTTATGTAAAGATAATCTTATAACTTGTTATGGTTATACAGGCACAATCAACTATGAAGAGGTGTCCCAAAGTGTGGGCAAAGCATCTATGTAGTTTCTCTGATTTAAAAGGTTCTGCTGAAGGAGACAGACTACACTGTTTTTGTTTCTTCACTGAGTTATGGCCATAATTACTGCTGCTTTCTAAATTGTTTGAAAGCGCGTCTCACAAGAGAATATGGTGATTGACCATTGCTTTGACTAAATCATCACAAGTTCTTTCAATAAATTGACCATAACAATACTTCAGTAGAAACTAGATCTATAATAAATGTTCAAACAGAGGTAATTAGAGAGAATTCTTTATGAGTTATTTTAAGGCAAATGTTTGGCTACTTCCTGGTTTAGAAGTGAAGAGATCACATGGAGATACACAGTCAGATACATTAAACTAAATCCCTGTCAGGAGTAACACAGAAACCTTGAGTTTTGCCCTTTCAAAAAGGGCAAAACTCTCAGACACCACTTATAGAGGGAAACTAGAGCACAGTGAGCTTGTGCAGACTTACTGCAGAGGAGTTTACTACACCTGAAGTGTTTCACGAACCACATTCCCTTAGTATAAATCCCCAGGGCTGGTTCCATGGGAACTGTATTGGAAGGAGTAACGAATACACAGTAAATTCTCACATAGTCCTTGCAATATAATCACAGCTAATCCTTAAATTGTTCTTTTCTGAAAACTTCCTTAAAACTCGCTATGTTTGAAGAATTCTCAATAGGTAGAAATGGGTATACTAGCCTATTACATATATGAAAAGTGTGCTCTAGAAGTTTTCTGAGTACTCCATGAGAGAGAATGTAATTTTCTAAAATGTGCTATAGAATGTTTATCATATCCACAAGGGTTTTTTTCCAAGAAATTATTATATCTTAAGGATTATGCTTTCAGCAGCAAGTATGGCAAAAAAAGAGATCCCAGTGGTTATAATTAGTGTGAGAACTGCATGACTGATTCTCAGCACACAGTAGCTCACTCATGATAGATGTTGGTCTACAACAACCTTTATGACTGTCCAGAAGAGATCTGCTGTGTGGAGGCAGCATCCACTGAAAAGATTTAAGTCCTTCTTCCATAGCTGCAGATGCTACAGAACAGCTGGGGCCAATATCATGGATAAGTTACACAGAATGTTTAAACTAGTATCAAACAAGTCCCTACAAAGGCATCTGTGGAAGTATACCAGAAATTACTTCACTGACAAAGCAAGTAAAACTAGTAGGGGAAGAAATATTAGAGAAGCCTAAAGCCAACTAAAATGAAGAAAATCCCCGGGAAGTAGTAAATTGAGACCGTATGTGAAAACATTCTGTGTACGTGTCATATGAAGGCATGGGCTAGAATGTACCACAGAGCACTAGATCTGGCACCATTGTAGAAGCCCACAGAGATACAACTTTGTGGGCTTAGAAGTTACAAATCATCTATTACATAAATTCACTGTTTATTACCATTTAGAAGAGCCAAAAAAACCCTGTCATACTAAGACATTTTTGAAACCACTTGGTATAAAACCAACTGTCTTTGTCTCTCTATCTACTGTGTACAAAGAAGACCAAGTTCAACTCTTTGGGCTTGGTACAGTAATATGATTGTGCCTTGTGCCAGCATTATCAAAATATTTGCTTTAATTGACTCCTCTATTGCAGTTCAATTTGTCTTTTGTTATCTTAGTGAATTAATAATAGTTTGAGTTGGAAGAACAGCCATCTATTAAAATATTTCCTATTTATCATGTATGACAGACACTAACACAAATCTCTGGGGAAAAACTAGGAAGAATTGCTTGCTCGATTGTTGCATCACAACCAGCAAAATCTTAATAGGATACTAGTTTAACATATCAGTACAAATGCTTCTAATGGGCAATGAGGGGAGAAAGGGGAGAACACGCGAGAAGCTGTCATT
This sequence comes from Myiozetetes cayanensis, assembly GCF_022539395.1. Classification (NCBI taxonomy): domain Eukaryota; kingdom Metazoa; phylum Chordata; class Aves; order Passeriformes; family Tyrannidae; genus Myiozetetes; species Myiozetetes cayanensis. Next base: position 38,064,026 of record NW_026087964.1, on the reverse strand, counting down.
TAGTATATAAAGTAGGTATACAGCTGACAATAAAGCTATTCACATTCAGATAAGGAGTTCACTGCAGTGATATTTCTCTGTTACAGTGATATTGAGGAAGGGATGCAAAACTAAATTAATGTCCTCTTTTTCAGCCTGATTCTTTATTTTCAGCTTCAGTAAGCAAAACTGATGCTTTGTAAAGGAAAACGCTTTTTGGAAGCTGAGGTATGTATTTTTTTTAATAGCAACGAATGAAGAAATACTTCCCAAATTCAACTGCCTTTCAAACCCAAACCATGTTATGATTTTATGCTTGTTTTTGCTGGAATTTTTATTCGAAGAAACACTATAAATGGAGATGCTGGTTTTCTTCAAAGAAAGGAAATGTTTCTTGTCAGGTGGTGGGATAAAAGTGACAGAATTGTCTGGTCTATAAATTATCCTTAAAATAGCCAGAATATCATCATCAAACCTCCCCAGTCATTTGTACTGGAGGAAAGGGCAGATATTGAGGCAGAGCCAAAAAAAAATAGCTCTTCTTATTTTGTAGATGAACAGTAAAAGTGAGCAAAGTGTCTGGGTTTAATAAAAGAAAAAGTTCAACTGAGAAAAATTATTACCTTCTCCCTGCTCTAATAATTTAACGCATTTGGGTATCCCTTAAATCTTTCTCTGATTAGAAAAGGCTGAGTTTAGCATGAGCAATCAGGGTGATATGGTCCTTCTTTTAACATCAGCTCAGTCAAAGCTGCTCTTCAATAGAAACTGAACTTTATTTCAAAAATGATAAAAAAGAACATCTTCCTCCTTTCAGTTAGGTAAAATACAAAAAAAACCAACTTCAGCTTGAAAAGATAGACTGTTCTAGAAATGTCATCTAAGCTGAATTTCAAAAAACAGCTTGAGAAGTTATACATGTGACTGAGCCTTATTTGGATCCTTGTTCTGTTTGTGTGTATTTACACTCGTTGGTGTAGGTGATGACATGAGCTACTGTATCTCTAACTTTTGGTATTTCTCATACATCTGGCATTATTCAAATGCCATAAACAGATGCCAGTGAAGCAGTCAAGCTTCAAATGCATGTCTGCTTTTTTTTCTCTTTTCTTTATTTTGCTTATGGATCCAGAGGGATGAGAGTTACTGAGACTTTTTACATCTGTACCTGTATTGTTTGCTTTGGCTCTCACTGAGTATAAAACACTAATCTTGCTACAAAGTGGTGGCTCTTTAGTGATATTATGATGACATGTTGATAAGTTTTTACAAATAGATTTTTTATATGTGGAGTAGAATAGCTGCAGAGCACAGTTTTCCAGCTTGCAAAGCTCAATGCCCATTAAAAGAAAAAGTTTTGCTTATATTTAGGTGCCTTGCACTTCTCAGAAATTCTGTATGCAGTACTGTTGACAGTTTACTCTGTAAGGTGAAGAAAACAAAAAATCCCCCTCAAAAATAGGAAACATTTAAAATATTTATCCTAAATAAGAGGAAACATCAGAGTTACAACTGGACAATGCAAGAGGTTAAAGTCAAAGTGAATTAAAAAAAAAAAATTAAAAAAGTTAAAATTCTTTATAAAGCAAAAGAGGAAAAAAATAATAAATAACTTACTGCCTTTTCCTGATGACAAGTTAGTAATGACACATCTTCCAGCGAGGATCATTCTGAGTTTTCACTTGCTCTTCTCAGCCATACTTATCTGTGTGACATTCCTTGGCAAATGTGTGGTTTGACTATCTAGAAAAGATGTGATTTGCAGTATTTAATAGTGTAATTCTGACTGGTTGCACGTGTAACCCAGTCTCTTCTCCCAGGTAATCAGCAGTAGGACAAGAGGGTACGGGGTTAAGCTCTGCCAGGGGAGGTTTAGGTTGAATATTAGAAAGAAGTTCTTTACAGAGAGAGTGATCAGGCATTGGAATGGCCTACCCAGAGAGGTGGTGGCTTCACCATTCATGGAGGTTTTTAAGATGAGGTTGGATGTGGCACTGAGTGCCATGGTCTAGTAATCACAGTGGGGTTGGATCAAGGGTTGGACTTGATGATCTCGGAGGTCTCTTCCAACCCAGTTAATTCTATGATTCTAATTTCCATCATAAAAGTCATCTCTGAGAGGGTTTTCCCTGCAGAAAGATGCAAAAGAAACTGCGGGATAAATAAACAGCCTGGAAGACTCAAAGTTAATCATATAAAACAGTGGAGTTCACTTTCTGCTAATAGAAGTAAACAAATAAGTAAATAATAATAATAATGCAAAATCTTCATTTAGTGATTTAAGGGTAGGACCTACATATTTTTGTTATTTAAAACACACTGAGCACTCCAAATGAAGTTGCTTATTTAAAATATCTACAAAGTATGTATGTTTTATGTCTTATTCAATTACAAATAATATGACTGCATTAATTTCTACATTTAATTTGAAAACATAGATTTATATAATATCTCTATCATTATCATATGCATATTTGTGCTCAAAGGCATAGACACCAGAACCTACTGTAAAAGAAAGAATTAAAAAAAAGAAGGAATAATTGAATTTAAAGTATAAAATTTACTCCTAAGGAGCATAATTAAAACTCATATTCTGCAGCCTACCTTTTCCTCTCTATTATACAAAATTCCATATCATGCACTGTAGAAAGTCTTGCTTTTTTTTAAGTAAAAATTAGTTGTTGAACTACAAACTGAGAAGAAATAAAAGCTGATGTTACTTCTCTCTTAAAGCACATGAGAGGCACTCAGGTTCTCCTGCGCTCCAAGTAATTTCCTCTCACTGACAAGACTCCTGTAGACCCAACAACAAACCCTTTGGTTACAAGAGATCAGTGAGTTAATTCCCCATAACTCACACTACAAAAGGCAAGAGGAGACTCTCCACTGCTTTTCATGGAGATTGGTATCGAACTTCTGCTCAGTAAGACTGTTTGCAAGGCAAGGTGCTGAATGAATGCAAGTGTGTGAGAATCCAGCACTGTGTAAACAATTACTTTTACCATTGCACATTCATTATAGTCAGCTAGCTTCTTTACTTATGCTATATTTAGCTCCTGGAGTATGCTAATAAGCCATAAGATCTAGCGATATTTCCCTTTAGATGGGAATTTAAAGTTAATTTAAGGTTAAATTTTAGTTAATATATTGCTTCAGTCAGCACTGGAAATCACTTTTATTAGCTTATTAGGAGCTCCAGTGACTTTTCAAACCTATTTTTTTTTCCCCATGAATGTTCTGCTTGAGATTGTTGCTGTGGCACTGTAAAAAAATCACATGAACTGAAAGGTTTTTCCATGCATTGTTTTCCTACCATTTTTACAGATTTGTCTATCTGTTCTGACAGGAAAAAAAATGTGACAGAAAAGTCTACAGGGAAAAGCTGTAATTCAGATACGGTTCACCAAATGACCACTGATTACAACACAGATACGTATGTGTATCTATTCTTTGACAGCAGAAACTTAAGATTTTTAGAATAATTGAATTACTATTCTCATATTTTTGACAGAATTACTACTATAATTTAATATTAAACAGAGACTTACACCCTAATTGATAAGATGTTACCTGAATTGATTTAAATAATAAATGAATATATCAGCATTAGAAAGGGAAAGTTGTCAACAGCACTGTAGAAAATGATATTACTAACCATGCCTCTGAGACAGATCACTACAGGAAAGAAATAGTCACATCAGGTCAAATTAGTCATCAATGTAGTTCAGTATATTATACTGAAAATAGGCAGCAATTCGGAGGAAAGTTAAATAATTTTCTGAAAGCTCCATTCTCCACAGTAATTTTAGTCCCTATCACTTTGTACCCAAAATCATTGTACATACCAAAGCAAGCCTTCAATCTTTAATTTAATCAGTTATTAACATCAGAACAGTTCTTATGTTTGACGTAATTGCCGTGTGATGAAAAAAGCATAATGGCTTCTTTTAACAGGGACTCAAATCCAGACCCATTATCCTCTCAGGGTGCATATTCACCATTAAAGTAACACATCGTTTTAGGAAATCTGTATCCCACGTAGCTAAAGCAGAAACACATTTTACCCATAAAAGTAGAAGCACGCTGTGCAGATTTTAACATTATTTTTTTCTGAACCCAAACATAAACATACAGATATAGTAAAACTTTTTTATACTTTTTTTGTGCATTTGTGTGCACAAGTGCCCTGTAAAAACATTACAGAATCTGCTGGTAAGAGGTCAGAAGCTCTACATTAGCATGTTTGCAGCCCACAGTGCAAGGTGTCAATGCTGACCTGCAGGCTTCTCATCAGCTTCTCATCAGCTGTGTGAACCTCAATGTGATACTGGGTGTCTTGCTACAATGTGCATTTTAACAGCAGGGTAGCAGCAAAGGCTTTGACAGTGTGGGCACAGCTTGGAAGTGGAGGCCACAAGACTGTAAGCAGCTCACTAATGGTCACTTGTGGGTCACTGAAGAAGGCCAGCCTTGAGAGGCGGGGCAGGACTGGAGTTGGTTAAAGAAGCAGCAGCTCAGCAAGGGAAATAATAGCTGAGAAACAGCTTAAAATAACTTCCCTGATGAAGTAACACCCCTGAAAATGCTTAGCAGAGGGACACAGTCCAAGAGCTGCAAACTGCCTAGAAACTCAGCTGTCTTATAGAAGGGGACATCTCATACACTGGGGGAGAAAAAGCGGATGCCTGATTTGGCTTCTGCTCCTCTTCTCATGAAAGAGCTCTGAAGACTGACCACCTTGATGTCTAAAATCGGCAAGTACCACTGCCATCAGAGCTAATCAGCTCTAATTACACACTAATTTAGATCCATTTTCCAAATGCTCCTGTCACACTCATCTCTAATTTCTTCTTTTTCATGATCTGCTTCTTCTACCATTTATTCTTCCTCTACTTTCTCCTCTTCCTCCTCCTCTTTTTTGAGGAAATGGCAGGGAGTTGAGCTATCACTGAGAAACACATATCAGAGGTTTTTTTTTTCCTTTAATGAAAAGCTGTGTTAACTATAGGTTCGAAGATACTCAAGAACATTTTAAAAATTGCCAGCACTGGGCATTGTTCTACCATGATCAGCCTTACATTACACCTGTCAGACACTGGGTGACTTTATTCTGCTAAATACTCCTGGAATTTCTCATTATTTATTTAGTTCTATCATAACTAATCAAGGGTTTGCTCATTCCATATATTTTCCACATCATTAATGCAAACAGTACATTAAACCAGGGTAGTTATCTTTCAAACATGCTGCTGTTAATATTTCACTCTTTTCAAAAATGAGGAATTATTTAGAATCTTTGTCTCTCAATCTCATCCAGCTTCTGACCTGCGACAGAACATTAGCTCTCCTCTTAAGACTGATAAATTTTTAAGGCTTGTTGTGAAAGACTTCGCAAAACATTTTTTTAAAGTTTAGACAAACATGTCTACCAGCTACTTCAATCACTATTTCATTGACATCCTTAAGGAATTATACTATATTTCCCCTTAAAGAAGCCAATCTCCTGGTAAAATTATAACCCATTAAGTATTTCATAATTATTGAGTGAAGATCAGTGATTTCTAGGATCTCACTTGCTCCTCTAACAAAAATAGGCAAAATATTTTCTGCTACAGAAGCTCATTGTAATGAATAGCTGAGTTTGGGAGTTTTCAGTTTGGTAGGTAGTTTTTTGTTTGCTTGTTTCTTTGTTCATTTGTTTGTTTTATAGGAACTCAACCTCCTTCACTATGTTCCAATCTATGCTGTTTGATTTATAATTTGTTAACAGAAATTCTGCTTTAGATACTTTAATCTTGACTAGTGTCTGATCTTTAACGACTGGGAAAGTGGTATAATTTTTCTCAAAAATAAACGTGAATACTTAGAAAAGATGCATTTAATAGGCATTCATTACCAAGTAGTGCCATTCTCTCTGATTATGTACAAACATTTCAATTTGCTGGAGGAAAAAAATTAAGGCATTTCCTCTTTATCTTCTACTCTTCCCTGACAAGGACTTGTCAATTTCCTTCTACAAGGGTTTATTATAAATGAAGACAAATAGAGTTGTGGGATTTCTCTTGGAAAATATTGGTAGTATACCTCCAAGAGTTGCATGAAGTGTTAGATTACTAGTGGACAAATTGCATGTGCCACTAAATACCTGGATCATTGTGGGAGAAAATGTCAGTATTCCGTATTTCAACTCTGTGAGCAGATTAATTTTCTCAAACTGTCTTTAAAAATTACTCCTTTTCATAAGCACTAGTGAAATTAATTGGAAAGACGAAAAGTAACTTTCATATTTCTGTTGGAAGCAATTCATGAACCCAATTACTGGAGTGCCAGCACATATCTACCTTTCAAAGTATTTCTTGTCACATACTGAATATTTCATAACATTCAGACCAGCATATGCATATTTATTTCAAGATGGTTTAGGAATATTATGTCCTGTTAAAATTGTATTAATTCCAACAATAATCATGTTATATATCAGCAATATAAAATCATATCTTTCAGAGTAGAAAAAGAAGAAAGTTTTAAACATGAAAAGTTCTTGTTAAGGATTTACATTTATCCAATACTAACTTGCAAATTATTTAATAATGAATGAACAATTCTTCACTTCTGCAGTCTTGAACATACTGGAACAGTGATTTCACCTATGAGCTTTATAGATTAATTTAATGACTACTGTGGAAATGACAGAGTTGAAGGGCTCTTTTGGAAATGTCATATTTGAAATATGTTAGAAAAGTTTTTGCAACATTCAGGAGTCAAAGATCTGACTTTGTTAAAAAAACCCCACTACCATGAAACAAGTAATTTTACAGTAAAATTTTACATATTATGGCAATGATGGCAGCATATTTTAAAATGTAAAAACATTCTTCTCTTTCTCTGGGCATACAGAATGTGTTGCTAGAAGAGAAAGAGATTTTTAAGGGCATTTAAAGTTAACATACACAAACAACTTTTACTTTCTAGCAGAGAAAACACATTATCATGATTTACATTTCCAGGCATTTGATTTTATGAGCATTTTGTAAAATTTTCATGCTTATTATTGAAAATTATTCTACTTCCTAAAGCAGGATTTTTGCTAAAATATTTTTTATCTTGTGGAGTATTTCTGTGACATTATGATTTAAGATCCAGTAGACTGTAAATTTTTTATAAATCAGAATTAGAATACTGCAGGAAAAGCAGCACAGCTGAGGTGAATGCAAGTCGAATGGAAGCACATATTTGTAGATGTGTAGAAAAGAATCTGTCAGCTCTTACAGACTTATGGAAAATATCTTACCACTTATGATTAAACTGAAGTGGTAAAGAAATTTAAAAAGGAAAAAAATCTTATATGTATATATGTATGTGTGTGTATATATACATATATATACACACAATCTCAGCTCTCATCTCTCTCAAACCTTTCAGTCATACTTGGAGTGGAGTAGAGTTTCTGTTTCATTTGGCAGGTGTTCAAGAGTTTCCTCGTTGCTTTTGAAGATGTCACATATTCAATTTTTAAAGCTTCTACTCAAGCTCCTTTGCTTTAGTTCAAGTTCATTTCTTTAAGAAAAACCTACAGTTATACCTCAAATGCTTTTAAATAATACCTGTTTTTTAGAAATTAATTTTCTGATGTAATACTAGTTTACCATCTCTTCACATTTTATTGAATGGAAGTGAAACACTCAGACTTCAGACTTTTCCATCTTTCGTAACTGCTTAAATGAAACGTGATTCATACTCAAACTACCTTAGTCTATAAGGCCATGAAAAATTATACTGTGAGTAAAATAAAAATCACTGAAATGTAAGCAAAAGCTACACTTCCACTTAGATGAGGAAACATTACACTGTTCTGCAGCTCATTTGGATGGTACCAGTAGGCAGGAAGAGGAACCAGTCCATCAGGGAGTCTCAGCAGTTCTCAGGATACAAGGTGAGCTAAACAACCAAATTCAAATCCTATTTCTGTTTTGAATTCTCCCCAAACTTACTGATAATTAAAAACTTTGAGTTTATTCCAACTCAAGTTACCATGATAAACTGTAACAATGACTTGTGTAAACAGCATTGTAAACAGTCTGAGAGATCTGCTTTACTGAAGAGTTGTCACTAAAAGAACAACTAAGTGCCCTGGCACATGTTCAAAAAAGCACTTACATGAATGCTTCAATCAAAACTCCTGAATCATCTCAATCAATACCTTTTTTTTTTTTCCCCCCACATTTCTATCACTTTGTGCAGGTTTACAACACTATGAAGGCTTTAATTAAAACTAGCCTTTATTGTCTGTTTTAACTCTGAAAAAAACCTCAGTCCACTAGAAAAACTCTCTATGGCTGGATAAGCAAAAAAGTGAATTACACTGTAAATATGGATATATGCATAAAGAAAAAAACAGGTAGGCTCACAGGTTTTAAAATAAATGAAAAATGAATAAAACTAATTCCACTTTTAAATGCAGCTTGATTTCTACACATCTATTCCTTGAAGGACAGTTCCCTCAACAGTGACTTAATTATTTTGTCTGGTTAGTAAAATTCATTGTTTGCATGATTGTCAGATTTTATTTGCATTTGATTTGTAACTACTTACATGTGTACTCATGCTTCAAGTCACTTCATTCACCAATCATTCTTAGAAATGACAGCTACAAAGATAACTGTTATATGCTTCTGTTGAAATTAAATAGGCTATTTTTAATAACTGCATAAAATTCTGAAATGTAGCAGACCAACAAACAGTTTTTCACATCTTGAGTCTGCACAGATACAAGAACAGACAACCACAACAAAAGCAATAGCATTCTGTTTCCCCTCTGTATTTGTTTACATTGAATACATAGCACTTCAGAGGAAAAGCAACAAAAAAAGGAAACTGATAGGAGGTAAATAGTAATTTGGATGTTATTCAAATGCACATTCCCTTTCAATTTTTTTTCATTACTTGAAGAATTTTGTTTCTCCTTATTTTTTCAAACAACTACTTTAAGGTGTCAGTGAGTCAGCTGCAGAACAAAAAGGTCATACTAGTTTTGTTATTCCATGCATTTCATAAAATAATGTACTTTCTAGATTTCCAATCACATCAAGTCTATTCAGCAAATGAAAACTGATCCAAGCCACAAAAATCAGACATTTGGCAACAAAGGTTTTGTCTTGAATCTACCTGAGGTCCAAGCAGAATTCAAACATGCAATAGGTAGTGAACCAAACCCACAAATAGTCAAAAGCTCATGGAAATGTGCCATCCTTATTCAGTGCTCCCAAGTACCTTCAGATGTATCCTTTGGATGAGTTTAGGCAGAGTCTGCCTGTTTCTCATCCATAAGTAATGGCTTACGTTACTTAACATTGTTTTAAACACTACTTTTGCCAAGAGTCTCTCCATCTATCTATTTACAGAGATTCAACTTTACATTTCATGCATGGTCCTCAAGGAACCACTTGTTGGAGCCTGCTTGACTTCTCTGGGCTAACAGAGAAAGGATCTGTTTGTGCTGTCAAAAGAAGCAAGCAAAGACAAAGAACTTCCTTGTATCTACTCTCATATACTCTACTCTCTCCTGAGCTAGTTTTAAGAAATAACCTATGAATGACAGACACAACTATGCAGTAAGTGCATAATAAGATGTCCTGGGCTTCTTTTAAAGAGCATGACAGGCTTTTAAAGGAAATAATTGTCAAAGAAGTAAGGGAGTATTCCCTTTTAGCTGAGAGTAGCAGTTCACAGCACTTCAGTGTCTCTTACTGAGACACCCATTCAACACCTTCTGGAAATCCAGGGCATGCTGGAGAAGAATTCCATTTAGGATAATAAAGATTTGAAGCAATTATATGAAATACCTTGACAAAAAAAAATGTGTTTCTCTGTTTTTATGGGGAAAAAATATTTGTACTTTTCCTTTTAAAGAGCTACTTTCAAAAGTGGCTACTTTGCTTGAAATCTTGACATATCTCTTTACAAGTATGACTAAGACATTTCAAAGCTATCGGTGTGAGAAAAATTTCTGGATGTCTGTCTACTTCCTATGCACACTGCCTTTCCAAGATATTAAATGAGAAACAAGGCAAAATAGAGAGGTGTATTGTCTCAGTTTGGCAGAGGGATATTCAGAGTTGCCTGATTTCCAGCCCTGAAGGTATGGCTTGTGAATTCATTACCTTTGTGTGATTTGCAGGACTAATTGCACCACACGCTTTGGCTTTGTAATAATTCCTAAAATCACAAATGAGAAATTTAGATTCATACTTAGAAATACTTTGTGTTTGTTTTGTACATTAGGTTAGACTCTTAGTTTTTAAGATTCCAATTGCAAATGAATTCTGATAGGCAGTAACAAGTAATGTTCTTCAAGTTTTCCTATTGGAGTTGATACTGCCTAAAGTGTTCATTCATGGCTTGGACAGCCTAAAAAAAGTCATGCATCATGTTTTCAGATGACTTCAGACTGGGTGGACTGGTCTACACTAAAGGGCTGGTATGCCATTCAGACAGGTGCTGGATGAAGAAGAAAGTGGATTGAATACATGAAAACACCTCATGAAGTTCAACAAATGCAAAAGCAACAAAGGCAAAAGTATTATATTTGTGATGAGATAAACCCTTGTAATAGTACAGGGTGGGGACCATGTGGTTAGAAAGTGGCTTTGTACAAAGTGATCTGAAAGTTTGTTAAAGGCAACACATTGAGCAAAAGCCAGCACCACATCCTTTCAGCGGTGAAGACAGATTTCATATTGGATTGTATTAGCCATCAGCTGCAGGGAATTGACCACTGGAACTAACTATCATGGATCAGCAAGAGCAAGACTCCTACATCAAGGAGGATGAGCTAAAGGTACCCTTGTCACAGACTAGGGTAGGGACTTCACCAACACTGGTGCAGTTCCACAGGACCAAGTAGGACTGGTGACAGTGACAAGCTCAGCCTGGCGACCATCAGACAAATGTGATGTGATGTGACAGTCAGGGCTGAGCTTAAGGTGTAAGTCCAACAAAGACATAAGGACCAGCAGGAAATCAGGCTGGATGTAGGACTACATGCTCTATAGAACAACTAGGCCCACAACCTGAGCTTAAAGAATCTCCTGTATCAAAAGACAGAGGATAGATACCCTGAGACTGTTCAAGACAATTAGTGCTTGTGAGTGCACTCAGGGCCCTGACACCCTGAGACCTGAATTTTGCATAGTTACTGAGTCTTTCTAGATTTAATCATTTTTTTCTAATGCCTTTCTAATTATGTATCTATCAATCTGTTTATTCATATTCTCAGAACAAATTAGAACATTACTTATGTCATGTAAGTAATTAATTTTATTGTGTTTTCTGGTTACATGTTGCAGTAGTACAACTTTTATGTTTTTATTTATTCTTGCACTATCTGACTATAGGATCATCAAAAATACTTAGGTATTTATTTCTACAGCATATTTATCTGTCCATTTATATTTCATCTAATTTAGCTCATAGTATGTCAGTAGTGAACTCAATGCTTTACTCCAAAAACTGTACAGTGACAGTCTGCAGCATACTAAATGCAAATAAGTGTGGTACTTTTAAGTCATGAGAGAAAATGGTTTATTCTACTATTTCAACTTCAGAAAAATAAGGTACATTTCTTGCTGTGTTAAACAATAAATAATTATTGCTTTTCAACTTTCTAACCCTTTCTTTAATGTAATAATCATCATGTTTTGTAAACCACAGGAAGAAGACTAAATGTCACAAAAATAATGGTCTTTTATACGTGAACTTGGGGAAAGGTAAAGTTGAAACAAAGTAATTTAGAACAAACTGGAAAAACCACTCAACATCAACCCCAGAAATCAATATGCTATCTGACTAAGATATACAACATATTTGTAACTTTTCGGAATAAAACCACTTTCTTAGATTCACCAACAAAGACCTTCTTCAAACTGTCAAACAGATTTTGGACATAGCCATCCATCAATATATTCTACTCTTTACATACCATATTTCTTGTGTTCTTGTGGCACCTATCAATTTAATTCTTTTTCCCTCTTCGTTAGAGTACTAATCCCATCAGCTCTGCTCAGATTTTGTAAAAATAAAAAAGTTTTTGTATCTTTGCCATCCTTGCAGTAACTAAGTATAGATCCAGAAACAAATTTATACATCACAGTAAGAAATGTGGAATGGCAGCATTAATTTTTAGGTGACTTGCTCTCCAGGACATAACACCCCCAAACCTGATGCCAAGTTTCTAGACTCTGTTTGTAATCAATTAAAAAAAAAAAAACAAGGAATAATTAGCAGCCAGTCACCAACAGTTAGCCAATTCAGAAGAACACCAAGCTCCTGCAGCAGAGGCCACCCATTAAAAGGGATGTCTTCTAAACCAGTGTGTCAGTGGTTATCCTCTTACCCATTTAAGATCCAGGTAGCACTCGTTACTCTGCCCAAATACCATGTGAGCTCTTCAGTTTCTATGGCAAAGAAGGCCCAGGAGCCTGTCAGCTCCTCCTCTTTGAGCTGTTCCAAACCTAATGTCCAGCCTAAGAATCTGCAATCTTAAGCTCTAATTTAGCAGTAGGGCACTGTTTCACTACTAAATACACATAAAGTTCATTATTTCTGTGCATATTGTTACATTTTATATTTCACAACCTTTGGTATTGGGTCTTGAACCCAATATCCTAAGAAATAAAAAAGCATCCACAGGTTGAATATAAATATCTCCATCATACAATATCCTGGTTCCTCAGAATTTGCAACAGTCATTAGGCATGAACAATCTAGAAGAAATGAACTAATACCGCAAGCTGCAGCAGGAGATGTGGAGTAGTTTCAAAGTGGAAATAAAGGGAATTAAGGGCATAGGGGAATAACAGAGAGCAAAAGAAAATCCTGAAAGGTAATGACCAGATAATGAACAGGTCACCACAGAGAAACAGCAGGAAAAGAGAAAAGTGCAACAACTATCAGCCAGGAAGTATCTAAGTCCTTGGGAAAAGAAAACTGACAGTACATGAACAGAATTATCTGCGTGAGAAGGAGCAAAGAAATAAAAAGCTCAGGGATGTCTGACTATTGAATAGACAGGAGAGACATCTTCACTATTTAGTTTGACATTCTCACTAAACAGCAAGAAAAAAAATGAACATTTCTATCTATGAAAGGAGATAGGCTAAAAGAGCTTCTGGACATAGCAGCAGAGACAAAAAACCAAAAAAACAACAAAAAAAACCCCAAACAAACAAACAAAAAAAAGCCAGAGGGTAGGACTCTCTATTGGGCATAAGAAAGAGCAGGTTCTGCTGAGTGTCAGGGAAGGTGGGGCTGAACTTTTATTGCAGCTCTGCTGGATCAGAAAAAGTTGCATTGTTCCAAAAGCCGTAGTTCCCATTTCCTTGTAAGCTTTCAGCAAAAAAGCAGGCAATAAGGGTTCTTTATTAAACCTCCTACTGTTCTCACAAAATATCAGACCTACATCAATTAAACTATGAAAAGGAAAAGAAAGGCTATGTCTGAGAAATGTCCCCAGGGCCAGAAAATCCTAATCCTCTCGAAGGGGTGGGAGCCCTGTTGCTTTTGATTTTAAGAACAATTTTGGACAAAGTACTTGAAAATGCCAATAAGGAACATTTGTGCAGTGGCAGGAGATTAACTCAATGATCTAATAGGTGTCTTTCCCCTCTAGCTTGTATCATTCTTGTTTAAATTGCTCTTTAAATTTAGAGAGTTAAAATTAAATAAAGACAAGCTGTCACACCAGTATAGGCCTTTGAAAAATCTATTAAATTCATTCATCTGTTACAGCTCTCTCCATGGGCCAAATCCTTCCTTCCAGGGTAGTGCTGTTAAAATCAGTATGAGAAATTTGAGTAACTCTTTATTCCCTTTCAGGAGATGTAGCTTGTTTGGGAGTAAATGATCCTAAGTTTTTTAAACTCCAAAACCATCCAAGAGCTTATTGGTCATTATTCTTCCTTTGAAGGCCAAAATAATAACAACAACAACAACAATAATAATGATAATAATAATAATGTAGCTTAAAATTGAATTTAACTTTGTGTGGGTCAAATACTGCTTTCAGCTCCAGTGGTATAAATGACAACAAAATTTACTTTGAGCTCCCATTGTTATTTAATGGTAAAAGCCATGAAAGGCAACAGTGATCAGAGGCCCCCTGGAAAATAAAAATCTGGACATCATAACCTTTGTGATTTCTCTACAGTCTGTGTAAGTGTTATCAGAGCAGTGGTTGGTTTCTTAAATGGCTCTGTCAGCTGATCTCATCCTTGAGTTTCATTTAATGTGTTTTTAACACAGAGTCACAGAATAAGTGGAGTTGGAAGGGGCCTCTGGAGACAAGATGGCACAACCCCCTTCTCAAGAAGGGCCAATTAAAGCCAGTTTACCTAAACCATATCCAGACATCTTTTGATATGTGTCCAAGGACAAAGGCTGCACAACCTCCTTAGGCAGCCTGTGCCAGTGCTCACAAATTAAAAACAATGGTGTTTCCTGAAGTTCAGATGTAGCCTCTTTGTGTCTATTTTATCTTAGGCCCTGACAGTGGGCACAACAGAAGACCCTTTCTTCATCCTTTTTTCATCCTCCCTTTAGGTATTTGTATACATTGATGAGATACCACCCTGAGCCTTCGCTTTTCCAGGCTGAACAATGCCATCTCCCTCATTCTTTCCTCACAGAAGAGATGTTCCAGTCTCCTAATCATCAGCCCCCGGACTCTGTCCAGTATGTCCATGTCTCACTTCTGCTGAGGAACTGAGAATCATTCTCATTTATAATCATTATCCTATCTGCATTAACAGGCTAAGCATACATGGACTACTTGTGCAGCAGTAATAGTTTTGTGGGTCTTCTGAGAGGTTCAAATGAATTTAGAAAAGGACTGTTTTTTAAATAAATGACCCCTTGATTCTCTGGGTAGACTAGAAAATGAGCCCTATTTTCCCTTTAGTTATCTATACAGAATGTTTCTTTTAGAACTTAAATTTGTTGTCACAAGCTTCCTGGTTTCCTTTATTATTTGTATAATTTTTTTAAGAGTTGATTGAAAAAAAGCACATGAAGTAATCACTTGGAACAAATAAAAGCCTTTCATTCCTTGTTTTTCAACTGCAGTGATGTCAATTATGTCCCAGAGAGAGGCATATTATCAACCATAAAAGTATAAGTGATCTCTGCATCTCACTAACAATAAGAATGTTAGGAAAAAAAAATCACTGTGGCAGAAGATTAAACCATTTTAGCTAGCAGCACGCTTACTCAGTATGAGGACCATTTCTAATGCAGGACTTACTGTTGTCAATTTCTAAGGCATCCTCAAGGATTAGAATACATAATAGCTGTCACAGCAAGACTTCTTTAATAATTATTTTAGTGGTAGGGAAATAGAGTTCTTCATGTGGCGAGCAAGAAACCGCTGCTTGCCCTCAAGGAGAGGTCCAACATCTCAATACAGCATGGTTCTTAGTCAGCTATTTAATCATAAGTACATAAATGACCTCATTGCACTAAAAGGTCAGTCAGTAGAAAATCTTACAAAATTAGAAAGGCTTTGGCTACTTGTGTGTACCCACGCATCAGTCCAAACCATATTGTCTCTATTGTTGTCCATTGTAAAGAATAACTGATTATACAGAAAATGGTACGGTAGGATCCTGGCACCAAAACATGCTCTCTTTTTTAACAAACAAAGGGACTTGGTATTTCTTCCCTTCTTTCATTCAGGAACTAGCAATTTGTCAATCAGCATGTGCTGATACAAAGCCTGTAACTGTCCCAAAGGAACAGACTAACAGAGGTTTTCACCTGAGTCCTTAAATACATTGCTTCCCACCAGGGTGAAAAAAATGTTGTGTTTATTTAAAAGTGCTGTAACTTCCACTGTAAACCTGATTCCTTTTTGCTTGACAGTAAGTCTGCTGCTACAGAAACACTATCCTGTCTAATAAGGGGTCTTCCACCTGCACAAATATAACTACTGTGCCTCTTCCAGCCATAATTTACCTCCTGTCACAACAGCGTGCACTGGGTATAGAGTTGGCATTAGCTGCAATATAAGCACATTAAGTTCAATTTTGAAACACACAGAACAGGCCACTGGATTTGCAAGTGCATGGAATGCTAGTGAAAAGATGCTAAACACAACCCTTTTGTGTCAACCTCTACATCCCAAACACTACTCTGCCTCATAAGCAAACACAGCTTTTCTGTGGGAGCAACCATTACCACTTTCAAATTCCATATTTTCCTGTAGGGAAGAGGTTTTCCTGATGTAAAGGAATTGTCATATCCTACAGAATTAAGTAAAGGAGCTATGTGAGTCTGGACCACAGAAGGAAACCATATACCTTGGTGGGACTCAAGACCTTCCTTTGAGGAAATGGAGTAACTGGGGAAAGGAGATAACAAGAAACAATTTCAAAGGTAAAAATAATCATGAAGAGAAGTGCACATATGATTAAATTACTTGTTCAGTTGTTAGTCAGCCTTTAATGGAGTCAAATGTTGCTAGATTTTCTTCCTGCTTTTCTCACATTTTACTCGTTCTATAGCTTGCCTTGTTTTCACACACTTTGATAATCATGAAATATTCTGTTGCATTGTATGTCTTCTAATAAATGAAGTTACCAGAAATGCTGATCCAAACAGAAACAGAGTAGACATGAAAAATCTATAGAAAAACAGTACTGTTAATCAGGAGTGAGAGAGTCTCCAAAAGAGAGAACTGCAAATGGCATACATATCAAAATGCTTTTTTCATATTACTCCCTTAGTAGAATGGAGAAAATAGAATTAAGGAATTAAAGTGACCCTATTATGACAGTCATTGGAGGTCCAAGACAATATGCTCAAGAGCTAATTTCACTGGATTAACAAGACATTCAAAACATATTTACTGGTTTTGTATTAGCTTCCCTTCTCAGCATTACCATAGCACAGTTAATTTTCAGCAGGATTTTGAATTTAATGAGCTTCTTTAATGAGGAAGCATATTAACATTCACACATGGGAATTAAAAGGGCATCCCAGTCTACGAGCAAATGAATCTTAGTCCCTTTGGAAACTATTAGAGAACCTGTGTATGCCTTTGTTTGGTGATCACTGCACCTGTGCTACAAGAGGTTCAGAAAGTTTGGTGTTACTCTGCAAACAAGAAGCTTTGCCACACCTCATGAGGATTTACCTCCTCACTATCTTTCCTTGGTTTTACCACAAGGAGTTGCTGTTTCATCAGTTGTACTGACAGACTGTGCCTCCAAGTCATTGTCTTTAACTTTACCCTTTAACCAGGTGAGATTTCAACAAAAAAGAATTGTACCAGATATGTGAATGGGTGCATATGTTTGAGAACACCCATGCATATGATACAAGAGAGGTTTAAAACAAGATTACCCCACAAAGCACAGTCTGCCCAGGTTCTTTATTATCAGGGCAATTCTAGCAAGATGAGAATATTTAGCTTTTAGATTTTGGAAATCAGGAGTAATAATCATTACTTTTTAAAGGATCTTCTAAATTTCTCTGACATGCCTTCATTCACATTCAGCTCTCTGATTTTGGGAATGGCCAGAAAAATCCCCATTGAGGGGTACTGTGCAGGCACATATACATGTTGAAAACTCTTTGATGCATTTACTGAACTTCTTTTTTGATGGAAAAAAAACCCAAATCCCAGAATTTTTTCTTAATGCTCATTGAAAAAAAAGGAGTCTAATTCATAAAGCTATTGAATAAATTCTCATCATTTTTGACAAAAAGGCAGTATAGGCAGGGTATTTGGTCCTCTAATTTTTTCTACCTGACAGTTTTGCATTCTGTCACAGTTGCTGTAGGCTTGTCCCTGTGATCTTGGGCAGAGCTGTGGAAACTCCCACTATGGGTGACTGGACAAGCACAGCATACCTCCTGCTTGAATACTCTTCATGTTTTGGTAGTGTTGCCTTAGAATCATAGAGTTTTTAAGATTGGAGACCTTTAGGATCATCAAGTCCAACCATCAATCAAGTGCCACCACCCTGTTCACCATACACCATGTCCTCAAGCACCATATCCATATGTTTTTAAAACTCTTCCAGGGATGGTGACTCCATCATTTCCCTGGGCAGCCTGTTCCTTTAAAAAAATGCTTAAAAACCCTTACCATGAAGAAAATTTTCTTAATATCTAATCTAAACATCCTCTGGCACAACTTTTTTGTTTTGAAGGCCATTTCCTTTTGTCCTGTCACTTGTTACCTGGGAGAAGAGGCTGACACTCACCTCACTACAACCTCCTTTCAGGTGGCTGTAAAGAGTGATAAGGTCTCCTCTGATCCTCCTTTTCTCCAGACTAAAGCATCCCAGCTCCCTCATCCATTCCTCATAAGATTTTAAAAAATATTTCCACAGTGAGAAGAAAAATAATGGAACCAGAGGTACAGCTAGAGAAAGAGATGACGTAGGCTACTGCCCAGCAGCCTAGTCAGACTAGTAGTGGAGGAGGTGGCACTGGTGGAAAAAAACGTGGCAAGAAAGAAGAAACTGACTTATGGACCAGATTACAGAAGGGTGACATTCCACAGGCTGTCAGGGAGTTTTGGATGTGTGTAGAGGGAAGTTCTGGGAGAGAAATCACCTGGAAAGACTTTGTCAATAACTACCTTTTTAAAGGAGTGGTAGACAGACCTGAAGTGATGAACAGGCACTTTGTTCCCATGATCTTTGTTTCTGGAAAGTTTTCTCCTGAATGGTACATTTGATTTAATGTTGGTAGGGTGGATACTTTTTAATGGAATCTTGAAACTGTGGCAACAAGAGCTGTGGAGAACAGATTACCTGTAGTCTACTCAACAGAGAGTGATGGATCATTTCTCCAGAGTTTGTTGCATACAATCCTGGTTACTGGCTCTTTACTGTGCACATTAAGAAGGGTCCTTCAGGGTTAGATTCAGCAGGGTATGGAATGGATGGACATTTCAGTGTTGGTGAAACCATGGCCAAAGTACTTACGGATGAAATAGACATTAAATTTAAAGATGTAACTGGATAAGAGGAGACTAAATTAGAAATAATGAAGTTTGCAACCTTTCTGAAAAATCCCAAACAATATGAGGATCTAGAAGCAAAAATTCCAAAGGGGGTAATTCTGATAAGTCCTGAAGTACTGTGGAAACACTTCTGTCTAAAGCTTCAGCTGGAGAAGCTAATGCACCATTTATCACAGTAAATGGCTCAGAGTTCTTAGAAATATTTGTTAGTGTGCTTCCAGCCCAAGTTAGAGACTTATTTGCTCTTGCTCAGAAAAATGCCTTGTACATTCTCTTCACTGATGAAATAGATGCAGTAGGAAGGAATAGAGAAAGGGGCAACTTTGGAGGACAAAGGGAGCAAGGGAATACACTCAATCAGCTTCTAGCAGAAAAAGATGAATTTAATACAACGATTAATGTAGTGATTTTGGCATGTACTAACAGGCCAGATATTTCTGATCCTACTCTTATGAGAAAAGAGTGCTTTGACAGGGAGATTCACATTGGACACCCAGGTATAAAAGGAAGAGCATCTGTTTTCAAAGTTCACCTTAGACCTCTGAAATTAGACACCATCTCAAATACAGATAACCTAGCAAGAAAACTTGCATCACTAACATCTGGTTTTTCTGGTGCTGATATTGCCATACAAATGTTGGTGTAAGCAATTGTGCTGCCCGCAATTAGAAAATGAAGGAAATGAGATACAAGGGTTTTATTAAGGGTTAGAAATTTCTGGTGAGGTAGTACTTTGCCACACCTAAAGTAAGTACTTCCCACGATCCTTTTTCCCCTCCTAATAATTTTTTTAGTTAGACTGTACATTTTTGTTTGGATATGGATAATATTTTGTTTGTGAGCTTGGGTGATTTTAAATAAGATTTTTCTTTGTTCTTGGAAGTTATGTGTAGCCCTTCAGTTTTCCAAAATCTCTTTAGCAATTTTGCCTAAGAAAACAGCAGTCACATTTAGGAATGCACCTTCCCTTCTTTCCCTGGATTTTTCCTAACAAATGCCAATGACTCGTCACAACATCTTGCATTCTCTTTGCATACAATAGAATTCTGGAACGTTTACAGTTTCAAAGGTTCTTAAAGATCATCTAGCTCCAACCCTTGTGCCGTGGGCAGGAAACCTTCCCTGTTTTAAATACATCCTAGATGTTCAGCAGTCTGGAAAGCATGCATGGGTAAAATATGGCTGAAAATATTATATAAACAATTCAAAGAATAAATATAGAAAAGGCAGGACACATACAGGATGAGAAGAAGGTTTACAGAGAAAAAAAAGGGTAAAAGAAAAAAGGAAGAAAGAGGAAAAATGAGCACTACTTGGGCTGAATACATAAGGAAGGCCTAGAGGAAAAGAATCAGGATTTCAGGACACCAGCCACATTTTTCTGCCTTTCAAAGCTCAATTTAGAGACAATTTCACCATGATCTCCAGCCCCTTTGTGCTATTTTTCCCTAGGGACTGCAGTACCCTGTCTCTCTGAGGATGGTTTTTGGTTGTTTTGTGTTTTTTTTCATAATCCATACCTCTTTTTCTCCAGCTTATATAGTCTGACAGGCCTTTCTTTTCTGTGAGCCAGTTTTGCTTTTCTCTCACTCTTAGCTTTGTGGTTTGACTCTAATAACTTATCTTTTTGGTATGTGGCAGTCAAACAGACTTCTGCACTTCCTAAAAGAACTTGTCATATTAACTTAAGCTTCACCTTGACAAACATGCAAAAACAGGCTTAATTTTAGGTTTGAACTTCAGTGAGATAAAACACATTTAATGACTTCCTTGAATCAGGACCTCAGTTTCATAACTCTAATCTCACGCTCCTTCAAGGTGTGCACAGAGTGATTAATACATTTATAAGTTTTTAATCATGCTGAAAATTTTAAATGCACACAGAAGCAATAGTAAGTCAGTAAATGACTTGAAAATTACCAATCTCTTTCAAGTCTATGAAACTGTGTGCTCTTTGTGTGTGAGTGTGTGTTCACTCTCCAAAAGTAAATTGTTGTGTTACACCAAGCACTTACAATTTTTCTCTGAAAAAAAAAAAAAATCCTGAATTTATTTACATAGTAAAATGTTTCCTGATCCTTTCTTTGCTCTAACACCAACATCCAATGTTTCTGATGAGAAAAACAGTTCACATTTTGTGTTACTTCTGCTCCCATTATGCAGTGTATGCACATCCTTAAATATTCTTTTAGATACCTTCTTTCCCATCTCAAGCCTTTTGCTATCAAAATTCATGCATTAACTTACGTTAATAAGACAGCGTGAGGCACTGGTCCAGAGTCTGAGATTTACACCATTTCACTGGTGTAAATCTAGAACAGCTATTAGTTTTAGTAGGACTGTTTACATTTATTATTGGTGTAGTGAAATTTTGAGATTATTTATTATTTCCTAACAGGAACAGCTATTTTTATTCTGTTCTAAATTGGAATTTTTGCTCCTCTCTTTAACAGTAAGATTTTCCAACAGATGTTTTCATTAAAGGGAAGGAAAGTGGAAAACAGAACAAAATACAACAAAAAACCCCAAAGTCATGATTCTTTAAATTCCTCCTTTTCCTAGCTTATCCTAGCTATGCTTATTATTTTAATGTGGAAAAGTATAAATGTAATTTCTATTCTTATGTCAATGATTTGTTCAGTACTTGGAAGCCAGAAAAATACCATACAGTCAGGCTTTTTTATATGCTCCATGCCTGAAAATTCTTTCATATGAGTTTTCACCAATGGAAAGGGAAAAAACAAACCTGGTATGTATACATCAATCCTAAGATGTAGAGTAACATATGCTACAATGACAGAAAGATTCTTGGATAAGATTAATGAAAAAGCTTCCCATAAAATGCATGTGAAAAATTCTGAATTATAAACTGTATTTATAAATGTAACATAAATCTTAATATGTGGAAATCTGTGTGATGCAATACATGTGCAGTACATGTATAAATCAATATATTTTAAATATAAATCATGTGTATGCAATTTATTCTATTGTCTCTCAATCCTGGAAATAAAAATTAATAAGATGTCAAATAAAATACAGTACAATAGAAGAAATCTCATAAAGCATAAATACACAGGCAAGATCATAAATTATATAAATCCTACAGACACAATTTTAACTTTGCTCACTGAAATCAGTGGGAGTAGTAGCAGAAATTTCAGTGTCAGAAATTTCTCATTAATGGACATCAGTTGGAATGGTCACATAGACAGGAAAGCAAAGTACATCTCTCGTGCAATAATACAGATTTTCATCAGTTTCCAAATGTATTATACTGTATGTATTTTATGTATGTATTTTATGTATGTATTTTACTGTATGTATTTTACTGTATGTATTATATGTAGTAATACTAGAATATAACAGATGGTACGGGACTGAATACAAGGAACCAATCCACTGTGACATTCTGTCATAGTTATAAAACTCATCAACAGAATAAAATCTGGAGTAACAAAGAAGCATGAAAATTTTTACCAACAAGTTTTCTGCAGTGGACTTACATATTTTACTTCATATGTTCATATGTTCATCAGATTTCATTTAATAAATAATCTGAAAAATAAACTGTAAATATTAATGCCTTTTCCATCCTTAAAGTAAAAACTTTAAAACTTTTCTCAGATAAGTTCTTACTCTTGATTAAAAAGTTAACAATTATTACATTGGCAAACTATGTGGGTCACTGGAAGACATAACACTTCTAAGGAAATATTGTAAGAATTCAAACAAGATATAGCCTGGAAAAATCTTTAATTTGTACTGATTTTTCCTGTTAATTTCTAAACTCAGATCTGATTAGAAAACCTTACGCTACTAAAAGCAAAGAACAACAATACACTGGAAAGGGGTAGTGTACTTTTACGCTGTTATAATGCTGAAAGTTAAAAGTATAAAAAAACCCCAAGCAAGCAAAAGATTTTTTTGGTACCTTGTTTTTTTTTCCAGTACTCCCAAAACACAAACTCTATGCACTTTTAAGTCTGATTTTTTATTTTCAGTCAGAAGATCTGATATGCTTGGAATTAAACCTAAATTAATAATTAATAAGTAAACATGATGATAATGTAAAATACTGACTACTAATTGTAACTTGAAAACAAAATAACTTTAAATACTCATTTAATTATAAATATTTCACATTCTCTTAAAGAAATTCTTGCCTCTATTTCCAAGTTTAACTCACTACTGGTGATGTAGATCTGACTAAACAAAAGATCTATTAGAGAAAATTATCATGGAAGTGTGAATTAACAGAAATGTTTCTGAAAATGGAATCTCCAGTGATATTTCTCTCTTTTTAAGCAAAACATAATAAATAATTTAAGATTTTTATTCAGTATGTAGGGGAAACTTCTGAACTCAGTAACTTTGGGTCAATATATGCAACATTAGAACTTAGAATATTTCCTTCACTGTGCCAATAGTAAAAAAGCCATACTGTATATATATCTTATTGTCCCAAAAAAACCCCACCAAGGACCATGGATCTGGTTTGTATTTTTTCCACATTTTTAGCTGAAATGGCTCCATTAGGAATAACAACTCTGAAAGGCAATAAATGGAGAATAACCTTGTAGTCAAGGTTGCTAACAAAGAAGGTGATTTAGAAAACACATGTAGTCTTACAGTTTAGTATTTTGGGTTTGTTTGGGTTTTTTATGGTTTGTTTTTTGTTTTTTTTTAATATCAAGTGAAATATCAGGAACTTTGCCATACTACACAAAAAAAGTGAGGTACTTCAATTTTCACTTCATTTTTCATTGAAGACTTTTCAAAGCTAGCCACATACTCCAATGCCCTTCGCCTGACATCAGTCAACTAAGGACTATTTTCACTAAAGGTTTATTAATTTCTGTCAATCCTGGTAGTTTCAACTGAATTTGTCAGTACATTCTTCAAATCTAAAGAAATCCCAAACTTCACCACTCAAGAAACAACCACACAAAGAACTCCATTGGCACAGAAACCTTGGTCAAGCTCTGTGGAAAAAATAAGTAATAGGGATAACATCTCTTCCTTTCAGAGTCTCAAGAACCGTTGTCAAGAACCATTTGCACTGATACTCGAAGCATAACAAACTTCAGTACTTAGCAACAGATTAGAGCAGGCACAATGCAAGGCAATCACTATCGCACACTGATTTCCCTAATGGCTAATGACCTTTATAGTTTCATTACCATAAGAAAGCAAAACTATGAAAAATTTCATTTGAATTAAAATTTGGGAAGGGAAAAACCCCGACCTTCGGCAAAAGCAGTGAAAATGCAAGCAGCTACAGTGATCATTCTGACTAGGAACAGGAGCTGGTAAGTAGGAGAAACTCACTCCAAATACATGTCATCAAAAATATCACCCGAGGGCTTGTTTTCACAGATTCCCTTCCTACATAAAAAGAAGATAAATACTTACACTGCAAAAAGCTCCAAATTTTTTATGTTTGGTGTGGAAATTGCTTATTCTTTAAAAATGCATGTATTCCACCCTCCCAGAAGTATTCAGAGAATTGGATGGGAAAATCTGTAAGATATCAGTTACCCAAAACTACCAGAACACTAAGTAATTCCTTAGAAATTGCATATTCTTCCAATTTCAACTCCCCACAATTCAGATCCTTAACTGCTCCTGAATAGTGAAATGTTCTTCTGTTCTCTATAAAATACCCACTTTAATCACGATGAAGTAATGACTGAAGCATAACTGATTAGGGAAGCTCTCTGGAAGATGGTGAAGAGTTTTTAATTTTTTTTTTTTTCCTGACTTCAGTTTTTTCCATTTACAATTCTTTCCTTTCCTCACTTAGAAAAGTCTGAAATATTCTGGAAGTAACCCATAGAACCTTCTGTTCCACAAAATCAATGATTCGTTTCAGTGAAAAATAACAAACCTCTCTCAAATTCTGGTATTTCTTTGGTTTCTCAAACTTATAGTGATCAGCACTACCTGATCTGAAGGGTCTTAAGAACAGTGAGGGTTGTGAGGGTAAAGTATGATCTGCTAGTACTTCAGAAGTGACTCAAGATCACCGCAGAGCTTGTGAGAGAGGCCCACACAGTATTATTGATTTGTATTTGTGCTGTTCTTTATGCTATTTATCTTTTCAACAGAAGGTGACAAGGTATCTGTCTGTTAAGCAGGTGCATAGGGAGATGGTTTCCAGCTACAGAAGGTTCTTTATTTGGTATTGAGGAATAGAAGATTTCAAGTTAAATATTAAGAGTTATAAAGAGAGTCTGCTTTTTAGTGTGGGTTTTATTTTGGAGTTTTTTAGCTGTAGGCTTGCATCTGGTAAAAGTCTCCTATTACAATAGCTTTAAAATGGCAAATCTGGGCTTTCACTTAGCTGTGAATATTAAAAAAATATAATCACATTTTTATGTGACATATTCCATTAAGAAAAACAACCAAACAATAAAATCAAACAAATGCTTGAAAAATAAGTGTTTGGTTTGTCTTTCTTTCTTTCTTTTTTTTTTTTTTTTAACAAGGTATAGGAAAGGCATCAAAATGTGAAATCCAGGCTAGAACTGGCAGCCAGAGATAAAGGCAGATTTTGATGCCATAATTTGCAACTATCCTTTTTATACACACAAGTCATCGAAGTAAAAACTGGATGTGGTTGTCACTTACTTTTGGAACTTAACTTTTCACCCAAACCTGAATGAGTTTCTTAGAGACACAGAAGTTTAGACTTTGGATTTTCCATACTATGAATTACAGAATTCATACATTTGTTCACAATTATATTCTCACAGCCAAGGGAACCAAATATAAGCTACAAATATAGAATTATGGGTTGAACTGCACCTTTCTCTCTCAAATCTCTCCTCCTAAATACCTTCCCAATTATTCATTTAAATAAGATCTACAGTGAATATTGTGAATATCAGACTCTTAAAGGTCACTGTGACCTAGGAAAAACAAGCAAATTTCTCCAGTGGATGAGTAAACTTTGATAAAGTTTAGTTCAGTGACAGTGAATTAACTAAGGAAAGCAATACAACATAGTCCCAACAGAGACAGATACTGTCTACTATGTCCTTATCTGCATTTACTGATGATTAATTGTTGATCCTGATTTCTTTCCTTCACCAGCTTCTTTTATAACTCACATTAAATGATACAGGATATGAGGCAGACTATTCAAGGCACAAGTTTATTATCAGTTTATTCCATCTGATTAGCCAAAACCTTCATTGCAATACACAGTGGAATTCATTATTCCTCTACTGGAGTTTAACTCATACATAAAATGCCCAGAATAATCTCTTCAGCCTGAAATTAGACTGCTTTGCTTTCCCTAAACAGCTCACTTTTATTTCCAGACCACTGCAGATAAGAATGACTTTAGCTATAGATAAATCTATTATTTTAATTGGTAGAAACATTTTCCAAGTTAAAAAAAAAACAAACAAAAAAAGGATGAATCCATGTCTTTTTATGCATTGCTTTAAGCCACGGAACACGGTAATTAACCGAGCACCAAATAAATCCTCGTTAGTCTCTATTTTTTTCTAAATTAAAATTTGTTTTAGTTAACGAAATATTTCTGATATTTAGTAAATTTTCTATTAATTGTATTTCTGACAAATTGGCAAATGTACTCTCACTCAGAAAAATGCAGCTGCAAAAATTAGGTAAGCTAGCTTCGTTTACCCTTAATATTTTTTTTTTTTTTGTAATGAACTCAAAGACTCAAAATACATTTTTAGAGTAGTGTATTTTAAAACCCAGTAATGACTGCTGCCTACTAGCTAGGTATGAGCTTCAATTTATATTGTATTGGAACTTTTGAATCTACCTTTACTCTTCCATATTTTGGAATTTTTCAGTACTTTAAATAATTCCTAGAAAATAGTAATCAAAGATGGTTGGCATATTTACTGATACTTTAGAATGATAAAAAAATCATCTCTCTCAATACCTCCAAAAGTAAACCCTTTTTAGACTAAGTAAAAAAACCTGGAAACATCATCTTGATTTTAAATTTTTGTCTCCAAATTCTTTAAGTAGAAAAGGAGAGGTTAGGATAGGGTTCTACTTACATGATTCACATTCTATGACTTGAAAGCTTTCCCGTAGCCCTAACTCAGGAAAACCCCCTTTTCCTTTAAATACAACATTCTGCTACCATTTCTTGAGGCATAAAATGCCATTACTGCATCAGCAAAATACCATCATTGTTAGTAGCACCATATCACAATGAGTAACAATATGAAGTGTCCTTACAATGCAACATTTTAGGAACCTGGAAAGCCTTCAAGTACGTTTATAAAATTTTCAAGTGTTTACTTAATACTAATGAATTCAAGCTACTACTGTTTAGCATCATTCTGAAGTTTTATATATTGAATTCAGCTTTTATATGCACAGCCACACAACACTGCAGAAGATAGAAATTTTTAATTGGAAGATGTAAAAATGTAGATCCTACCTATTTTGAAGTTCTAGTAATTCATATTTTTGAGGCAGTAACCATATGTAGAAAACAGCAAAACTAATCAGGAAAGTCAAGAGTTTTGGAGAAAAGTGTCTATTATTTCTAATGAACTCTGCCAGTTCAGAGATTCCAGTGCAATTTCTTTTCTGTGGAGACATAATACATTTTATGATGTAATACTTTCCACACAATTATGGCACTCAACTGTTTAAATCGATAAACTACTTGTAAAGACTCAATTTCTGTTCCACTAGACCAAAATGAAATAGATTCCCATGTGTGTTTTAAACATTTTCTTTGATAAGTAAATAATCTCTAATAAGGTAAAACATCTTCTTATTTGGGATGAATATGTAAGTTAAGCCTGAGAGATAAAATCTTATAAAAGAATAAAATCCATGTTTTTTCTTTATTTTTATCTAGATTTTCTTTGATATTGTAAAATATCAAAAGGCCAGCAGGGATAGGAAAGACAAAGTATTGCTATCTAGAATTAGGACTAAAATGAAAAGCAAAATAATTCTAGCCTAGTATTTGAGTTTCAACCAGCCACACAAACACGAATAGTTACATATATCTAAAACCATTTTGTGTTTCATGTGTCTGACTGATGCATGCCTGAGCCATATTGGAAGAGTCTCACAGGTGATAGATGATGGAGGTTTGATACATGAATAGGAGAGCTACTGCTCTTCATAAAATCTGTTTCCTAAATAGAAAATGCATGTACATACAATAAAAGTTTCACATCAGAAACCCAAAATTAAAATCATAATTAGGATTATTATAGAATATTTACATAGAAAACAGTATTTTTTCACTACACAGTATGCAAGTAGAGATGAAATACCATCTTTTATCAGTCAAAAATTCTGGGAGCATTGACCAAAGTTATGTCTTAATTTAGTATAGCAAACCAACCCTAGAAATTCTCTGCAGCTTTAATAGGAGACATCGCACATTTGGAGCTACCACTGCAATAACTGTCAAATGAAATCTTGTGTGAACATATAAAATATTGCTAGGGAAACACAAACTACAACAAAAACCCAAACATGTATCTATACTGCTACTGAAATGGAAATTGTAAGTTAGTCTACACTTTTTTTACCAACTACTCTAGGGAAAAAAATCCTGTATGTCAGTAAACAAACACATACCTTTATTAACCCATTTAAATAAGAAGTTAACTTTGTCATATCTACAACAACTTTATGAGCCAAAGAGTTATAGGTAAGACTCACACAATGCAATCATGAAGAGAAATTCAATAATTCTGTTTTTGAATGAGCTTACTTTGCCTGAAATACTTGATTTCTCATGAGTCACTAAAATTTCTTCCTGCATCTCTTGGGGGCTAACTCTGTGTAACACGCTATCATATTAATATCTATGACTAACATTAGCATACTGTATTAGCATTATAATATTAATATACAGTCACCAGTTTAATTTTAGGAATTTCACATTATGCAGGTCTCTTTTTCTCAGGCCAGAAATTACTTCCAAGCTATTGGGAATAACTGCTGTTCTCAATCTGATATTGTTGTAAAAGGTCTTTGAGACTGCTTTAAAGAAACCAGTGGCTGTTGAATGATAGTCTCCAAGTCACAAAAAAGGGAATGTACATCTGCCTAAAACAGTAGCTTAGCAGCTGCTGAAAGAATCTTAGACTGTTGATTTCAGGGAAAGTACAGTAATATATTCAATGGAGGAAAGTGCAATTACTGTAGCATCAAAATACAGCTAGATGAAAGTGGAAGGTAAAGGGTTATGTTTTCATACATGCACTATTACAGCCAAAAATGAGCTCAGGTAAGTAGAGTTTAAGTACTCAAATTTGGACAATCTAATTATTTCAAATTACCCACTCTAAAACACGTAAAGATACACATTTGCTAAAGAAATCTACCACTACCTTAAAAAAATATAGAGAAAAGGGTGCATTGCAGGAGGAAGTTCTAGTTCAAATACGTAAGTGGTCTCTGTAGTCCTTTCTTCCTCTAGATTCAACTATTAACCATTGAACAGAATCATTTTATGGGTTCTAGATTTCATGGTAGGTTTCTGATGAAATTTTTGCTCAAGATTTGTGTATATTGAAATTACAGTAATAATATTCTCTTTCATTTGTTTAATGTTAGCTTGTTGTAACAGATAGAGGCTAGTTTCTTATTTTTAAATGATGAGAATAAATACTTTTTTATCCTAGATTTTGATGTAGGAGGTTTTAAAAACTACTGTCTTGAAATTACTTCAAAAATCTAGAGTGTCTAATAGCCCAGAATGATAAAATCACCGAGAATGGAAATTCTACAGTTTCAACTACCCAATGCATTTCCAAAGCCTACATTACACTAATGAAAATTTGTTTGACTTTTTTTTTTTAATGCAGGAAAAATGACAATTTCTTCCCTTCACTAATGTTCAAGTGATTCATTGAGAATATTGGGAAAAGCACAAAAACCACAATTCTTACATGTACAGGAAAGAAAGTTGATGAAAAAACAGAGGAATACCATACAAGTTCAAGGACAGACAAGTCTTTCTTGGTGGTCTCTCATCCTTACATCTCCTGCCCTCCTGGCTCAGAGCAGTGACCTTGTCTTGCTCTTCTCACAGTTGTAAGACAAGTCCTTTTCCCTAGGTTTTGGACAACTACTGCAGAAGAACCATATTAAACTCAAACTTGCTTTCAAGACAGAAATGCTATTAAAACTGGGGCACACAAAAAAATTTCATTTCAATTAGCCACATCATTAGAAATTATTGTGCAAAACTAATTATGATAATCTATACAAATTATGTTCATAGTCTTCTTTCAGGGGAGAGATATTGGCCTGGCTTCTCTGACAGCTGTCTCCTGTTTGGTCCTGGCCACAGCAAGGCTGAAGAGAATGAATGGTAAGTGGAGAAAAAAGCTGGGAGCTAAAAGAGTTCACCATCCTGATTTTTGTTAGTTTGAAGGAGGTGAAATTTTAGCGAGAATAGTGTTTAGCACCCTATAGGATGGTCCCTCCATAAAATTCAATTTCTCTTACCTCGCACTGCATTAAAAGAGGGGGATGATCAGAAGCTTATCATACAGATAAGATGTATGGTAAGATAAAGCAGATAGGATAAGGTAAGATTTACATACATGTAAATCTTGGGAAAAGAACAATTTAATGGAAACAGCAATGAAATAAGAAAACAAACAGTAACAGAAACAATATCAATAACAAAAGTATACAAGAGAATGATTTACATGCAAAGATGCTCTCCCTGGATGCTGGGCAACAATGAACAACAGCAGATGGCTTCTTTGCTCCCGCCACGTTTTCTGGACCAGAAGCCCCTACCTTCTTGGAAGCTACGGATACCTTTCCTCCGCCTCTGGCAATGACATGAGGTGGTACCAAAGAACCACATAGCCACGCCCATATGGCTCCAGGCTCCACCCCCTCACAAGTACTGCAAAAAATTAACTCTGTCCTGGCCAAAACCATGACACTATATAATGTATATTTATATAAATGTTTGAGTATTTTATATATATATATACACACACACACATATATATACACACACTCCCACACCTGTATACATGTAACTATAAAATAGTTGTTACTTGTAAAGAGCATTTATCCACAGACAATTGTAGACATACTAAGCTAGAGGAGGCTGACACCTCATTCAGACAGTATGTACAAAAAGAAATTAGATAAACAGGGATGCCTCATAATGAAGTCTGCTTTGTTGATAAGAGAACAAGCTATCTGATTGCTGAATTCAGCTTGCTTCCTGTTGTTGCAGAAATGTACTGCATAGAGAGATAGCAATGCAACAGTCATTTCAAAATTGAATTTGAAGATGTAAAGTCATTATGAAACTAGGGACGGGTTTAAAAAACCTACAGATGCCTTGTTCAGCTCCCACTTGGATTTAAACCAGAAATACTTTTAGTACAGAGTTACACAATATATGTCTCATTTAGGATTTATAACTTTGAGGCTAAATTCTATAAATATACATTAAAAAACATAAAAAGCAAGCTTGTATTAAAGACTCATCTT
The DNA here is from genome assembly GCF_022539395.1 of Myiozetetes cayanensis. NCBI lineage: Eukaryota > Metazoa > Chordata > Aves > Passeriformes > Tyrannidae > Myiozetetes > Myiozetetes cayanensis. Next base: position 38,032,522 of record NW_026087964.1, on the reverse strand, counting down.
AATATTTTCTGGTTGCATAGGGAAAACACTTAGAAAAACACTGGTTTGTTTCTTGGAAAAAAGATTTTCAAAGAAACATTTTTATTGTCGGTATCACACAAGGATCTACCATTATAGATTCACTGAACCCCATGGAGGACAAAATAAACAAACAAATAAGGTCAATATTTTGCTGCTTTTAGCACCAAAATCAGAGAAAGTGCATGAAAAATGTGTTGCATCTCTGTAGCATGTGTGGTTGCTTAAAATACAGTATAATAGAAGTACATAAAAGTGGAAGATCTGTAGCATTATTAGCAAACATTTGTACGATTTCCTGTTCAACAGGTTAATATGTATTTGCAATATAAATTCTGTAATAATTTTGAATCAATGTGGTATGGTATGCCACATTTTCTCAGTTTTACTCTATACAAGCATTATTCTTTATGACAGAGTGGAAGAAATCTGTCTAAATATATTTTACCCTATGGTTAAAACAAATGTACATGAGTAGGAGTAGAAGGAAGGAGGGAGGGAGGAAGAGAGGAAGGAGGAAGGGAGGAAGGAACGAACGAAGGAAGGAACGAACGAACAAAATCAGCTACCCAAAAGCAGAATTACATACATACTGAATCCTTAGGGGAATTTTTGAGTTTGTTACATTGACGCAGTCATTCTTAAAGAGTGTAACATTCACTCACAAATGAGTGATTTTTTTGGCCTCTTGTTGGCACAGTGAGTCTCCTCACATCAATAATTTCGCTTTTAATAAGAAAGCTAAATAAGAAAACTATCAGTAAAATTATATTCCAATATTTTTGGCTATTCTTGGACATCCTAAGACTTTTTTGCCTCTATTCATCCAGATTTAAGATGCAGTAACATACAGCATTAGTACTAGTCTCACACTTCAATTATTTTTTTACAATCGTCAAGAAGGCAGGACTCATTTTTGTTTCTTTAGATCTCTTGGAAGCCTTTGATACATAGGATGTCTGAGGATACTGACATGAGAGACAAGCTCAACTTACTGCATTCTTATCTTTCCTCTAGGTGAAATGAAGATTAGAATTATGCATCACCTATTCCTGGTCTTGATCATATAAAAAATTGAAGTGTTTTACTTTGCTCCTATTCTGAGGAGCATATAAAGGCACACACATGTGTACATAAAATATTTGAGATACAGTAAAAAATACATGTGTTAAGATATATCTGAGAAAGTGCAGCCTTTTTTGTCTATATATTTAACTGCAGATAATGTACTCACTCTTGTTAGTAAGACTAGATTCATTCTCTGCTTTTCCCACACAGACTCCCTATGCCCATATGCAGACAGAGTTAATTTTTCCATATAAATAGTGATTGAGCACCTGAAATCTCTTCAGTCTTTCAGAACCCAAAACATTAAAACTGATAATCAACTTTTATGTTTTCTGTCTTCCAGAGAAGAAGCCCTAGTAAATGGGACAAATGGCTGGAAAGTGCTGGCACACTAATTGAAGGTGACATAAAAGCTATTGTGGAGTACTGGAAGCAATGATTTCTCATCTGAAGGAATAGGTATGCCAGTAGTGAGCAAGGTTTATGCTACGAGTATCATTAGTACACCAACCATTCTGCATACTCAACTTCAAGGTGCTGTTGGGAAATATGGTTCCTCTGCTCCAGGAGTGATTTATTGTATTACACTTTTATTACTTAGAGTTGTCTCTATCCAGCTGTACAAACTATTCAATCACTTTCTCCTTGAGTTTACTTCTTATTCAATTACTAGAATCAATTTTGACAGTTTCCCACTCCAAGAGATACATACTTGTAAATATTCTTCTGTTAATTTTTAATTTGAAGACCATAACAGAAGGGCTAAAGTGATCTTCTAAAGTGTGTATGTTTTTGTATGTCATATTAGATTAACATATATTCTGCTATGTAAAGCTGAGCATCCTGGAATTTTTGTTCATCATGATATAACAACTCTTTTGAAATAAGAAATGCTTGAAATAAGCGTACACTGACATAAGCACAGTTCACAAGAATTAACAGTCCATCACATTCATCACATTTCACTGAATTTATGCTCATCACATTGTGATTTCTCAGTTATGAATCTGTGCTGTTTGCAGACAGAACTTCTTACATGTATCAGTATTTTGCTATATATACATCAGACAATATTTGTGTCTAGCTTCAGTAGTTGCCTTCTTGTCTAGGTCCCTCTCTAATCTTTCCCCCAGGCTCCACACATTTTCTGCACTGAAAACAGTACTAATCTTAGTCATGACTTTGTTTGTCTCCACTACATCCTTTATACTTCACTTTCAACCCTCTTGTCCCAGTGCAAGTCTTATGGAAAATATAACTTGTTTAATCATTCTTGGTAAAAAATAGATAATAGAAAGTTATTAGTACTTTCAGCTGGAAGACAATTTGTGTCATTTGTACTTTAAAATGGATTATATCAAGAGAGAAACAGTGAAGGTAAGTTTCAAATAAAAATTAGTTGTACTCAATAAATAACTCATTGCCCAAAAAAACCCTAAACAATCCTCAAACAATCCTAAAGAATACAAAGTTATCACAAGACAACTACTATTATGACTTAACCAGTTACACATGTAGTTGTAGTGACCAGGTTCCTAAGTTTTTTTAGGAGTGTCACACTGTAAAATATCCTGTGGGTGGTATTTTTTTTTCCTGATATTATTCAGAATGAAATTCTTTTCTTAACAGTTCTGTTTAAGCCTACTACCATTTCACAAGATATGTCTTAATTAAAAAACTCAAACAATTAAAAAAATGCCAACAAACCTATCAATTAATGCCAGTGTATACAAGATAATAGCAGATTGATTTGTATCAGTACAATTTAGGTCACAGTACGAAATTTTGATTAGAGTGGGATAAATTCCAAGCTGTGAGAGCTTGGTACATATTAGAGAGTAAAAGTGCAACAGTGATTCAGCAGGAACATTAAAAGCATTAATGAATAAACATAATAGTCTGAAAATGAAACTTCTAAGAATGCAGAACAGTTCCCTGTAAAAATAAAACCAGGAAACTGTAACAGTTTAAAGTAAAGGCATTCCCAAAAGATGCATGCAATGCAACTGAAAACAGAAACTCTTCAGAGGTAGTTAATTTAGAGTAAAACTGAGTCCCACACAAAGAAACTCACAAGAGTGCATCTTCAACTGAAGACAAAGCCGCAAATGAATCTCTAAGCAAACATTTGACACTATCAAATTTAATGGAACACACATTAAATTAGTCTATTTGTAGATAAGGTATTTTTCTTCTCACAGAGGGAAAAGTTTCTCATAGTGAAAGCATTTTTTAAACTGAATTACTGTTTCATCAGCAATAGCCACCCATTGTTTGGTTACTTATGTTACCAGCATTTCCTTCAATACAAGTTTTCTTGACAGTGTATCCGCTATATCCGCTATAGAAGAAATAAGAATGGCTGGCTGTCTGCCCACAGTCTGAGGTCATAGTGTGATTGCTGTGCATGGCATATATTCACTACTTAAGTGCTAAGCCAGCCAGAGAATAGTAGATTCCTGACTGATGCTATTTATCACTGTGTGCTGTGTATGACCATTTGAAGGATTCCCACATTAAGGAATAATCATAAGAATTTCTGGAAGTGTTTGAAATAGCTGAAAACTTTATAGTTGAAGTGTTGTAGTGGTACAGGTCTAATATAAAAGTTTTTCTTCAAGGTAACCTCTGGAGAAAATTTGTTTACATACCTCTTTCCAGATAGTCACAAAGAAGTAAACTATTTTGGATGCGTCAATAATCACTGTGCTTACTCATTTAGAAGCCATACTGTATGTCATATCCCAGGCTCAACTGGAAGAATACTACTAAAGCTAATGTCTTTTCTTAGAAGTAGAAATGAGGGTCATGTTTCCCACATGGCTTAATATAAAATGACTTAATAACATACTTAAAATGAGAAAAAAATGTTATTCTGGTGCACAACTTGAGCCACTAAGAAAAAAAAAACACACTTCATAGGCTTTTTAGTGCTTTCATTATTGCCTTATTTTTTTAAACCTCATCCTCTTTTCTTTCTTTTTTTTTTACTTTTATAAAACTCAAACATAATCTGACAAAAATTAAATTGTTGGAGGTCTAAGATTAATAGTGGTTAAAGAGTTACATGGTCAATTAACTTTCTGCAATTAGCCTTGTTGTTAACAAGAAACACTTACAACAATTAAAAAAAAAAAAAAGGTAAATTTTTACAGCAATATCTGATGAAGGCTACTACAGGAGGGAGAAGAGATAAAAATTGATTCTTTCCACCAGTTGCTCCTCTATGGCATTTTTAAACTGGCAGAAGGATTTTGGTTTAGGAGTAATGCCAGTCTGACAGATGGCCGTAAGTGCTGCTGTTCAGGGGAAACCAAAATGTGCATTAGCTTTGAGGATTGGGATTATATTCTTGTCCAGGGGATATCAAAGCAAAAACTTGAGCCAGATTTTCTTCTCAATTGTAAAGATGCAAAGGTATACAAATGAAAAACTCAATTTCTTTTTCTACAACCATAATATTAGAGGATGAAAACTTTTGTTCTTTAAGATGACCATCAGGAACAAATGCAGTTTTAGTTCTATTTTAAATCTTTACAGGTTGCTTCTGATTTGATATAATTTTTGTCTGATTTTTATCTTATTTTGTCTGATTGTCAGTCTTACAACTTTTCTTGATTCTGATTTCTCTGAGTAGATCTACATTGGTGTTTTAGCTTGGAGCCTGATAAAGGCTCAAAATTCCTTTCCACACAACCTGTACAGAGCCTCACTTTTCAGTTCAGGTCTTAATTCTGTTAGGAAAAATAGAAGGAAAATAAGTGAATTGATAATAACTGCGTCCTACAAGCAATATGCATACAACCTACTTAAAGATCACTTTGAATGCTGTTAATAAAAGATAAAAAGTCACTCCAAACACAGGGTTTGGAGATTTTTTATTTGCCTGCCCTGACTGTTTCTGGTGTTAGATTTGGTTTAGTACAATATATCTTAATATATATGATACCACTAAGATCAGATTTTGACTTCTCACTTTCTTTTCCTTTAAGATCTCTACAAGAATAACTGTCTTAAAGTAATATCGTTTACCTGATAATATTATAATACCTAAAAATAGGCTGTTTCACTTGATCTTGTGTTTCATGACCAGCTTAGTGAGACAGCTATTTCTCTAACCCTAAAACTGAACAAATATAATCTTCAGAATTCAGGTTTTCTGTTTTCCTGCTTTGCTTTCTCTGAAAACACTGGAATTACTGATGCTACTTAGCCATTATATCTTAATGATTTTTCATGTCCTAGCAATCACTGGAGAACCCCCACACATTTTGTGTGAGTGTGAAAACCAAGAAGAAAATGTTTTATTTCTGTAGTACAGAATTCATTGTTAGAGACAGACCTTAAAACCAACTGACAAACAAAAACAAAACAAAACAAAAATATAAAACCACCATCTTAATATACTTTACACATTTTTTTACATAGATCACCTAGAAAATTATCCACAGAGAAGATTAGAATTATTACATGAGAGTCAATTAATTGCACAATGCAAGGACAATATACAAATCATGATCTCAGGACCTGTTCTACCTTCTCTACTCTGTGGAGAAGTTCAATTTCTTGTCTCAAACAATTCTTCCAAAACACATTATTTTTAAAATATTAGGCCTAATGCTTTATCTACACCTTTAAATGTCAGGGGGAAAAAAAGAATCTAGTCAAATTACTTCAAAGTAGCAGTTTAAAATACAAAATTTGCTTTCTTTTTATTGTAAAATGTGTACAGCTATTCCCATGTAAATTTAAAAAATCTTGTGGTATTATTAATGAAACTTTGCATTTTCTTCTAATCAAAACAAATAAAACCATGAGAAAAAATTCAATGCAAGTGGATGTGAGTTATGTCTAGGAAAACTGAGTTAGAGGTTAGATCAAACAACTTAAATGCCTGTAAGCAATGTAAGAGAAGGAAAAGTATTTGAAAGAAAACCATAACCTGTATTTATAGCTTGGACATGGTTGTACATCTTCTGTCAACTGCCTCTAGCCTGAGCACAGCTGATTTCTGTCACCCTTACACCACAAGCTATTGTTCCTGATGGTTTTATTAGCTGTGGTTCTCATATATTAACCTATTTCAGTCAAAGTGGTTTAACTTAGTAAAGACCTGACACTTATTTTGCTTAAGTTAGGACTGTCTAATTATCAGAACTGATTAGGAATTCTTTTCAGAGAGAGTAGAAAGCTGGTTACAGAATGTCACATGCTTTGATAATTGTATTGGTTGTGATCAGTGCATAATCTGTACCAAGGATACTGCTCTTTGTATGATAATACAGCTGTTTGTACTTTGCATTTACAGTTTCTTCATTTACATTTAGCTAATCAGCTTGTACTGGTGCCTTAGGGTTATTTATTTATGGCTGTGCTTTTCCAAAACATACAAAGGAAGTCTATATAGGTTTCATTATTCAATAAAATTTTACGACCTTCTGAGTACCGTGTCAGTTAAAAATATCTGACATTTTTAAATCAAATTTACAATGCTGAGTTACCTGCATTTATTACAGAACTGAGTTACAATAACCAACATTAGTTCCAACATCCAATTCTCAAAGTAAAACCTAAGTATGCCAGCATGACTCATTACTCCTTTCTAATGGGCTGATAAACCAGCCCTTGTTCTTGTGGGTGACTTTAACCTGCTGAATGCCTGCTGGAAACTCAACACAGCAGAGAAGAGGTAGTCTAGGAGATTCCTAGAGGAAGTGATTCTTCCTCTGTATTCAGCACTGGTTAGGCCACACCTGGAGTGCTGTGTCCAATTCTGGGCCCCTCAGTTCAGGAAAGACATTGAGGTGCTGGAGCAGGTCCAGAGAAGAGCAACCAGGCTGGTAAAGGGACTTGAGCACAAGTCCTGTGAGGAGAGGCTGAGGGAGCTGGGGTTGTTTAGCCTGGAGAAGAGGAGGCTCAGGGGTGACCTCATCATTCTCTACAGTTACCTGAAAGGAGGTTGTAGCCAGGTGGGGGTTGATCTCTTCTCCCAGACAACCAGAAGTAGGACAAGAGGGTATGGTCTTAAGCTCTGCCAGGGAAAGTTTAGGTTGGATATTTGGAAGAAATTCTTTACAGAGCGAGTAATCAGACATTGGAATGGGCTGCCCAGAGAGGTGGTAGATTCACCGACCCTGGAGGGTTTTAAGATGAGACTGGATGTGGCACCACAGTTGTGATGGAACAAGGGTTAGGCTTCATGATGTCAGAGGCCTTTTCCAACCCTGTTGATTCTATGATTCTATTGCCTTTGGACCTCTCAAAGGTGTTAGCTGCTACACTGGGGAAGAGCATCAGAGAAAAGAGGTAGATGATAAAGCAAAATTACCTCTGTTGTCACCTAAAAGGTGATAACATTTGCCTGGAACTCTAACAGAGGAGAGCTTTTGACTGCTTGTAGAAGAGAAGTTAGAACTAATCCTGCAGGAATTTTTAATGCTAAATTTTTATCACTTTTATGCTGAAAAATGTACATAAAGCACATTTCTATCTTTGAAGAATTCAAAGAATTGTCACAACAAAGTGTATTATTCAATACTCTTACTGTTTTTGACAGTAATTTACAGGTAACATTTACAGTGATGGATAAAAAGTGAAATGTAATTAACAACTTAATATCAGTATATTGCTTCACAAATAATAATGGAAATTTTCCAGTTTCCAATTTTCTTATTTTCCAATGAGACAATTTAGAGAAAAATTGTCTCATTATGATAACAAATTGATAGTTACTTCAATTTTAAATTTAACATTTTTTTAACACACAATTATTTGTGCATATGAACACAGTAATAAAAACACTGCTTTAGTTTTTATAGGTAATGTACGTAGACATTTAATCAATAACCTATTTTAGTCACATGTAGAACTTGAGAGATTGTTGAAAATTGGATACTGGCCTCACTTTGTATTTTGTTCCTGATAATTTACTGCTATTTTCTCTCAAAGATAATTTTATATATGTTTAAATCAAAAAAACCCAACCTTTTTTCACTATTGATATAAAGGGAACCAGAACCTCTGGTGAAGGCACCAGAGGGTGTCTTCAAATACAACCTCTGGACTGTAGAAACAATTAAATGTTAATGCTCTTATGTTTGATTAACATTATTACAGTACTGTTACTTTGAAGTATGGAATATATGGAATATAATAACTACTGTGCTTATCTTACTGTGAAATTCCTGACAAAGCAGAAGTACTGACATCTATGACTCCACCAGAGATATTAATCTAATTAACCCTGTGGTGAAGAAGATACTGTGCATTTTCACATGAATTTCCAGTGAAGTTTCCATTACTTCTCCCTTCTTTGCTCCTGCCTCCCCTTCCTCACCACCCCAACCTTAAAAAGAATTTCTGGCTCCTGAGTTACATTTTTGCATCAGTACTCTATTGAAAGGTAGAGGACCATCCTCTCTGTATCTGGTTTGGATTCAGCATCAAAACATAGAAGTCTGGCCAGTAAAATTGATTCAAAATTTGGCCCAATGCCCAACATATTCAGTACCTCCTTTAGAGTGGAGCTGTAAAGTAAAAGCCAGATTAAAACTTGATCATGCTGTTTAGTCAAACCAAACATAATGAAGACTGATAAAAATCTAAAATAGAAGCAGCTAAATTATGACCCCATAAATATTGTCCAGTAAAAAATACATCCTTTCGCTCATGGTGGTTTTTACCTATAAATTAAATTTACCTTTCCTTTCATGGTATTTTAATTAATATGCCCATTTTAGAACTTTTTTTAAAATCTTCTATTCATTTTATTATTTCAACTACACCCTCAAAAAACTACAAGTTAAACTTCTTTTATACACTTTTATTCCATTTCATTGTAGTCTTTACATAGGACACATATGTGGATGAAGTTTGCAATGTAATCAGTTTATGAAGAGAATTTTATGAAGAAGTTCTAGAGGTAGTTTTATTTGAACTTTTATTTTATTTTGTTTTATTCTGAACCTTTGTTTTATGTTTGAAAGCTTCCAAAAACCAAATACGGAAAATAAAAGATGGAATAAGAAAACACGAATGCTCAATAGATATCTGAAAACTATTACCTATTTTCTACTGCAACTTTGATGAATGACTGTTAATTCCAATTTTGTTCAACATTACCAATTAAATCCTTATTTTGAAGGAGTCTGAAGTATCACTTAATTATACAAAATAATCTGAAGCATGGTCTACATTTCAGGCTCAATTATATATTGCTTTAAGGTAAATTAAAAAGTAACTTTTGAATTTCTACTGCTCATACCTGACCTGTCATATGCTAAAATGCACAATGCATTTCCAGTTTGGAAAAGAACAAAAGAAGTCAGTCCTTTTTAAATGGACGCACTTGTTCATTAAATATGATTGATTTGCTCTTCTATACCAGCCCAAGAAAAAGAAAACTTTCCTCTCAAGCAAACAAATCCTATATGAAAGCTGTGTTAATGTTCACCATGGTGTTTTTACAGATTCAAAAATTCCATCCTCACAAAACTTTCGCCAGAGGAATGAGGAACCAGCACAAAATAAAGACAACAAAAAATAATTACTTCTATTTCTTCTCCAATCCTGGTTTTTACTGAATGTAATTCAAAAGACATTTTTTTCAGCCATAGGACAGAAAAAAAAGGCTGTTGCTACATTGCATGACGAAGCACCATACATCTAAGCAGATATGACAAATTATCCCAAACAGCAGACTGATTACACAGCTGTATACCGCTCCCTCTTATTGTTCCTGGGACAGTACAAATATTCCTGCACACCCTAACACACTATGGGCATGCCAGATGACCTCTATCATACATATTGCACATGACTTTCACTTTTACAGAATCAGATAAATCTAAAACTAAATGAAGTCACTTGCTAATAACACTAACTGAAAATACTCCAACTAAAGCAAACATTAGTAACTGAACTGAAATACTTTTTCAATTGTATTTTTCCCCACTGTCACCTTACATGACTTGGTTGAAAGCAGTTCATGCCTAAAGAATATGTATTTTGACCTAAAGTATTTATTACATATGAACAGGACGAGATATTAGACAACATAAAACATAATAAAAAAGAAACTGATAAAACGTCTTTAAATGTCATGGCTTCCAGACAGTGGGATATTCAGTTTTATTTTGAATGATGAGGAAAAAACTACCCAATCTTCTAATTTGTGCTGGGCAAACGTCCAGCTTGATGCTTTACTTTTGAGTGTAAAGTCTATATTATTTGTAAGGATGTGACATGAATCATCCTCAATTTTCCTATGGAGGAATATTCCTATGCACCTGTACATGCTGACTGCCCAGAAAAACTGTGGGGTCTCCTTTTGCAGATATAATCAAAATCCAACTGTACTTTATCCTGGACAACCAGCTTTAGCTGACCCTGATTGATCAGGGAAGTTGGACCAGATGATCTCAAGAGGTCCCTTCAAACCCAAATCTCTGTTGACAGATGATGTTGACATGTCAGAATAACTCCCTGCATGTAGAATGTAACATTTAATTTACTTAGCAGTCTCTTAATAGGTTTGTGTGCCCTGATTGACATTTTTAAAATAAACCCAACCTCTAAACATTATTTTTTGACACAGTTGTCTTTACTGTGGATTAAAATGAGACCACAGACTTTCCCTAGTTTACAGGGAAAAAATGGCACCAGCAAAGCTAAATGACAGAAACATTTTTCTTTTACAGTGCTTACCAACTCTCAGAGGACAGAGGAAAAATTCTTGCAGTGTCAAGTTTGCAATTCACTTGTTTCACTTTGTTGCCTACTAATTGACATTTTGCCACAAGAATCCAACTTGCAACATTTAATAACTAAAAATGGAAACTGAAAATTAGTTGCCCCCTATTTAAAGCTCCCAGTGGGAAACATGCAGACAAGTCTGCAATGTTGCACCTTTTTAAGAAAGGCCAAGCCTTTGGGCTGCATTCAGAGCTACAGACAGAATGATATCTCCTCAAAGGCACAGGGATTTTGATGCCATTGATTTAATTGTTTGGATTGTGCTTCAGTGGCTTAAAACACAAAGAAGCCTTATTAAAGTTGCCATTGACATAAATGAGGGTAATTGGTACTTCAAAACAGACATCATAATTTTGCCCTTCTTACAACTGAAATGAGGGTGAACAGAGAACTAAAATCTGAAACAGAAATAAAGGCAATCTGTCTTCATTTCCAAGGGAAGACATTCTGGTAAGTATAGAAATGATACTGAGAAATCGCTCCTAATGTTCATCTTGCCACCCTTGCTAAATGTCACAAAGCATAACATGTCTGAAAGTAGTTTTGATTTATTGATTAGGAACTTAAGGTCATGTTATCTCATGGGCTTGTCCAGAAAGAAGGAATATCTGAAAAATACTGTTACATACAGGAGTTATTTTTCCTAGAAGAAGGTTACCTCTTTTACCATAATCTAAAGGAAGAATGCATCATTTGGGTTTCCAAATCAGCCAGTGAAAATGATTGAAGGCTGGGTACCTAGCTCCAGAATGACTCCTTTGAAATCTGCTTTTAGATGTTTTAAGCATGTTAATTTAGACTATCTATATGCAGATTAGTCACATTCAGGAGTGTCAGGTGGTTAAGAGATTACTGAGGTGCATGAAATATGTGGAAATTGATATTATACAAATTTGATGGTATTTTGTTTCAAACAGTTTTTTAAAAGCAGTCATATAGAATCATAGAATATCCTGAGTTGGAAGGGACCCACAAGGATCCTCAAAGGTATATGTCTCCTTATTTTACACAGCGTAGAAAAGTTGAAAGAATTGTGAACTTTATAGGGAATCAAGAAGTTATTTTTATCTGAAGTTGTCTTAACTTAAAAAAGAAAGTTTAGTTTCTGACGCCATCTTTTTAAAAAAGAGTTTTCTTTTTTTCCTCTCTGCCTATTACTTGTTCAAAAACATTCATTCTGAAAACAACTTATAAATAAACATATTTCTCACAGAAATAGTTATACTTTAAGCCCACAAGAGTATACTTCAAGTCTTTTTCCATTTTATATCACGTATTTCATGCAAGAGATTTTTGTTAGTTTTGAAACAGCTTTTAGGAGCCTCAGCTCATTTCCTTCTGGATTTTGAACCTTCAGTATCCATTTCTGTCTTTTGACCTGAACTCATCTTGATGTTAGAAGACCAAAAAAAGCAGGGAGAACAGATTGTGAGTGAATAGTTTTCTTCCAAGTCATGAAAGCAGGTTATGAATTAATTATTATTGCAGCTGAGCAGCAAGTGACTATGAGCTTATTTTGACACAATGCAATAATATAATAAGAAAAAGTTAAAAAGATTTTTCCTCAGAAAGTCAAAAATCTAAGTGAGATATATGACATGAAAGTTATACAAAAATGTGTGTCATCAGCAGTAGTGAGCCAGATTCAGGAGTCATATGCAAGCCACATATATAAAATGTTACAAACAGAGAACCAGTTCTTGGATGGGACTACATCCACTATTAGAACAACTACATTTTGGAGTCTACATATGTACTAGATATCTGATTCCTACTGTTGCCATAGAGTCAAGAACCGCTAAGCATTCAATACCAGTCTTCAATTCCACCAAAAAATGAGATTCCCATCCATTATCAATGCCCTGTGAGATTTCAGATCTCACATTAACCTTAGCACCAAATAATAATGCTAACTGTATAGAAGGACAAAGAGCTGAAAGAGCTTCATTACTCCTCAGTAACAAACCAAGAAAAATATACATTACATACTCTTTTGCCAGATAGAGAAGGTAGCTGATTTACACTATATGTAAAGAGAGGTAGAATGATCCTTACTACCCTTACTCTCTCATGTTGTGCAGCAGAAGGCCCTACCAAAACACTACAGTGCCTCCATAAGTCATTGCATGGATGAAAAGAAACACAGAACATGTGTGGTTTCAGAGAAAGAAACCCATTGCCGCCTTCAAGGTTTTTCTTCAAGTTGCACTGCTAATACTGTGTAACCTCCAGGGTAGGTCTGTGCGTTTAGGAAACTATAGCATTGGCTCCCACTTGCTCCCTCAGAAACCAGCTGGAAAGCCTTGCCTTGACAAAAGGAGATGCAGAGATTTTTACCGTGTCAACCCTAAATATAACTACAACAGTAACCCTGTAACAATATTGTTGAATTCAGCATAAATCAACACCTGCTAACTGCCAAATCTCTTAGTTTGTCCATCTGTGCTGTATGGCTAGACAAATATCCAAAGTCACTCTCAATATTTTAGGTTGGCACAATGATTTATGACAATGAAGATTAAGGGCTGGGGAGTGGGGTGAGAGCTATACCATTGCCTTGGTGTAGATGTCTTGTTGAACTTGAAACGTAAGTACAAAAATAAATATATTATCCTGTCCTTATTTTATAATAATTTTGTTTTTCTCTTTCTGCGAAGATTTTGAATCATGCTTAAAGGCATTAGGCATGCTTGGTTTCTACTTCGTCAGAAGCACTCACAGCATGTGTGTAATTTTGAAGAGATTGTTTTATTCTTGTTCAGCTAGAAGGTTTACATATTTCTGGAATTGCTTTCCCTCAGAAAGCATGAAAGAGGGATCAGTAAAGGGATGATGTGTGAAACCCTTGAAATCCTTGGTATCTATTATGAGAGTTGATATACTGAAATACCTCTATTTTTAGCACTGATTTATTTTGTTGCGTGAATGCAACTCTAATGCAATTTACTAAGATTTAGTAATTCTAATCTCAATTTCTCTCTGCCTCTAGATTTACTGGCTAAAAGGGAACTTGGTAGAAAGTAAAAGAAATTCCACATTCTATGAGCCTAGAGGAAATATCAGATGAATATCATCAGTATCTTTACATTACTTTACTTGCAATTATTTTGTACCAGAACTTCCATTAACTTTTTCATGGATGAAATTGGACGATGGACACAAATTAAATAACATGAAATTTCATCTGACCATGAGAAAAAATATTTTTACTGTGAGGATGATCAAAGACAAAACCAGGTTTGTCCAGAGAAGCTGTGGATTCTCCATTTTTGGTAATGTTTAAAGACTGACTGGACACATCCTAAACAATCTTATCCTCTGACCCAGCTTGACAGGTGGAAAATGTAGGTGAACTAGGTGATCTCAGAAGGTCACTTCCAAACCTCAAACATTTTTTAATTCTGTGAAATTCAGTTTTGTTAATATGAATGATTTAAAATCCTCAGAATATATTCATGTTCATGTCTGAATAAAGACAATCATGGGTTCTTCTGTGGTACATAACATTTGAGTTTCAGTACAGAAACTCTGAAGTTAAGTAGATCTCGCATTAAATTAGAAAAATTTAATGTGCTAAAAAAAATCACCAACCAACAAAAATACTTAACAATACAAAAAAAAAGAAACTCTGAATTCCTGAACTCCTATAAACTCTTTACTTCTTTTGCAAGCCTGGATTCACATGACTTCTGTAAAGAAGCCAACACACATAATTTTAGTTTAGCTGATTTGGGCGAATGGCAGCTGAGTTTCCCCTTTAGCTGGCAGTCTTTAAAAAAAGTATAGGAAATACATTATATGTGTATCTTTATGACTGGATGGATAATTTCTAGAAAGGAGGTGTCTCCTTTAAATCAATTCAGGCCATGCTACTTGTTTTGGGTTCTATTTAATTCTTGGCAACAAATTTGTGCCATCGTTTTGCTTACGACAAAAATTTTGGTTTTCTCATTCTATAGAGATATCCTGACTTTCTAAATAGAAATACCAGAACTTATTTAGGTCTCTTGAAATAATTTTACTGATTTTTAAGAAATAAAGAAGCCACAGTCTAACTGCTTAGGATTAACCATATCCCAGGGACAAGAATTGGTCCAACCAGCCTTCTTTACCCACACATGCATAGAAAGTGGACTGGGAAAGTTGGAATCCTGCACTTTTCAGTATTTAAGATCACAGCAAATTATTTTAAGAATAAGGTTTGTTCAAGCTTTTCTATCCAACATGGTCTGTTATGCAGCATATTAATTAACAGAAAATAATTTTTTCATATGTGAAGAGAGTAATTCAACACTGCGAAGTCCAACTATATTTTTAATAAGAATTGGATAATTCAACAGATTCTGTTATTAAATTATCATATTCCTTTGATTAATTAATCATATCATATCATTATCCTATTATATTTAACATATTCTGTTACAGTCACTACTTCCATAGATAAAAATAATTTTTAAAAACCAAGTTTAACTCTTACTTACAAAAAAACTAGAGACAGTGAAATGTTGGACCATTAATAATCAGTTAAAGTGACATCTAAAACAAGGTTGAGAATCTTTGTTACTGATAGATACTTAAGACCAACATTTTATCTTGTATGTAAGAAAGCATCAAAGTTGAAAGTGTCATGGTGGTTTCATGACTTGTAAGTTAACGACACAGGGGCCTAGTTAAATTAAAAACATTTGCAGTTAATATTTTTCCATAAAAGCTGAGCAACTATTATAGAAGTTCTTGAAGATGGAAATGTTAAAATATTAGATTTACAGCTACATGTCAGAAATGTACTTCAGAAGTGGATGTTTCTTCAAATTTTGCCTTAAAGCTATGATTTGACACAATAGTACTAAATAATAGAACAGAAGCCGAGAAGTACGGATAGCAGTAAATAGGGAGTAGTGTAATGAGCAGTCATCTCTAAGACAGAAAAATAAAACCCCTGGAAAGTAAAAGGAATTGATGATAGTTCATATATGATATACAACTGAAAGACAAATAATGCTTTGTCTATCAGTACACTACACATGAATAATATATACATACATTAGACCCAATCCCATCTTCTATATATCATACAGCTAAAGCAATAAGTAAAAATACCAAGGACAAAAGGGGAAGGACTGTTCAATATGCTAACACTACTGTATATAGTATCTATTTTTTTAATAAAAAAATATTATTTCAATTGAAAAATATGAAAATTAGAAAAAAATGCATTTTTTTCCTGATGAAAAGTCAGAAACCTGCTAGGCAACAGCAAAAATGATGCACCTGAGACTTCATGAAATATGTCAAAACCTAAATAATTAAAAATTGGGTAACAATTACTCCTGTTGGAGATCATGAATAGGCTGGTAGTAGTTAAGACAGAGAAATAAACTATATAAATGGAAAGAAAAAAACCATCAAAGTAGGCACCTAGGTGTCAGCTAAAAGGAAGGAAGACTGAAGGAAGATGAGATGTGACTGATATATATGTGAGTAAATAAAAACAATATTATTAAGAGAGATGGAAATAATCCCCATGTGAAAACAAAATTACTTGAAAACTTAAGTAGAAGAATAAAAGGGATGTAAAAAAAGGTTTTCTGTAAGATGTCATTTAAATAATTAGAAGGAAAGCAATAAAAGTTGTATTAAAAATAAGGAGATCAGTAACTGTAGTTCCAAGAAGTAATGGAAAACTGGGAGTATGGAAATTTTTAGTCATCTCTGTAAACTGTCTCTAAGGTTTGACCTGTAAATCAATAGAAGGTAGTTCAATTCATCACTAGAAAGTGGACCTAATCAGGCATTTTCCACATTTCCTTCAGCTGAAACAGAGGCATTCCTATTCCTACAAATAGGAATGAAGATCTATCAGGCTAGAGAGAAAACACAGAAATGAATGTGGTTTCAGGCTTTCAATTAAGGTACCTCCATCCTAACTAAGTGAAAGATACATGCTGTGGTCCCTGCCACCAGTAATGTTTGACCTTTGAAATAAATTACTTTCTGCCAGATGAACAAGAGATCCTAGAGAAGCAATTTAATGGCTACAACCAGCCTACCCTTAAAGGTATACTCTGTAAAGTTTCCCTTGACTTTTTTTTCTGCATTGGACTCCAGAGGTCTGAGAAAGAGAAGTTAAGTAAGGCACTGTTGTGGTTCAACCACAGCCAGCTATGAAGAACCGAAGAGTCAATCCTCACCCTTCCCTCCTTTACCCCACTGGAATTGGGAGCAGAACTGGAAAACAGGAAAACTCGTGTGTTGCGATAAGAACAGTTTAATAACTGGAATAAAGTAAAATTATGATAATGAAAGAGAGAGAGAGATTGAGAGAGAGGAGAGAGAGGAATAACATCTCATAACAATACTGACCAATGCCCATCCCATCCCTGAGCAACAACTGACCACTCCTGGCCAACTACCCCCAGTTTATACCTGATGTTCTATGGTATGGAACATCCCTTTGGCCAGTACAAGCCAGCTGTCCCAGCTATGTTCCCTCACAACTTCTAGTGCACCTCCTGACTGGCAGAGCATGAGAAACTAAAAAGTCCTTGATTTCCGGTAAGAAGTACTGAGAAAGAACTAAAATATCAGTATGTTATCAACACGATTCTCATACTAAATTCAAAAAGCACAACACTGTTCCAGTTACTATGAAGAAAATGAACTCTATGCCAGCCAAAACAAGGACAGAAAACATATAAACATAAAATACTAATTTCATTTTGATGCTCAAAATAATCAGAGCATAAGGAAGAAAAACTGTGTTAATTAATAAGCTGGCATTTGCTTGGCTATGACTTTTCTGCAAATCATGGAAGCAATTTTGAATAATTTTCTCTTTTATTAAACCAGTGGCTTTTATGAGTGGTTTAGCATCTATAAGTCGCAGCTATAATAATCATTCTCTGTGTCTGATGAACCGAACCCATCAGGAAATACAGTCCCATTTTCATGAAGTGGACTGATTTATTAAAGAGGAAGAAGAGAAAGATGATCCCATCTAATCTGTGTACATGTGCATTCTTCTCATCCTTCTTGATCAGACCTGGAAAACTAGCCTTGAGTTCATTGGTGTGTCCCTTACTGTGTGACAGTTATACCAATTTTAACAATTGCCTCAGTGCCATAACACACAGGGCTTGAAATGCTATGAGGCTACCCTGAGAAAACAAACTGATCAGTTAGGTTTATCAGTATCCTAGTTATGTTTTGGAATTTAATAGTGAACAAATAGTAATTTAAGAAAAAAATATTTTCTAATATTTATCCATTTCCTTATTACTTCCTTTAACTCCTCACTATATACTTCTATCTCTTGTCTCCACTTGAGAAATTTATGGCAAAGGATCATCACTTTGTTCTACTATCCAGAACATTTAGAAAAATATATTGGTTTTGCTCTGTGCATCTAATTTGTAATACTGTAATTCAAAGGCACAATATTAAAATAGGAAAAAACTCAACAAAAAACCAAACTTAAAAACCAAATACCCCAAACCCCAACCTATTTCCAACACTATTATTAGAGAAGTGTTTCAAAGCACAGTCTCTATAGTACAACAGAGATTAAGAAAGTAAACACCATAAAAAACTTTAGGAGTTGCTTATGTAACCTTTGTTCTCTCTCTGAACTCTTTTTGCCTTTACTTTTACAATCATTTTCATATGATTACATTAATAGGATTTTATTTCCAGTACTTAAAGTGATTTTGTTTTTCTCTATGCCACCAACCGAACTTCAAGCATGATTATTTTCTGTGTATCTTCTCAGTACACACTTCTGTGCATTACTTGAGTCTTTTGTTACCTATGCTTTTTACTTACAACCCTAAGAGTTTTCCCAGTGTGAAAAACATATGCCTAATTTTTTGAGAAAAGGCTTTCATTTACACATCCTTCAGCGGGCAATCACTGCTGTCCTAAGCTATGAGGAATCTAGCTGACAATGGACTGACTTTTGATCCAGACATATGCTTCCACTTTGCAATAGGAGTTATTTTAGATGTTATTCTGCTCTTTGATGTTTGTAATTTATTGAAAAGGGTCACTTAGTTGAAAAAGCTGTATTGAGCAGTTTGCATGTGGCTAAAAGATAAATGCAGTTTGAATCACCTATGAATAAAGGTCTTCTTCTGTAGGGTCTCTTGAGCTGAAAGACTGAATCCAATTTTGTTTTTACACTGCAATAGGAAAAATGTGTTTTGAATCCTATCTAAATTTAAGAGAGGTAGTTTCTTTTTCTCTGGAGTTCTGTGCTTTCCTTCTGGCAGCAGGTCATTTCCTTAAGAGCTCTCAGTTCTGAGAACCAACATGTAATAAAAATTCTTCTGTATATCAATAGTATCGCTGTAAGCACATTTAAAGTAACATGCAAATTCTTTTTTAAGTTTTTTTTTTTTCTTCCCCCTTCCTCCCTTCTGTCTCTGTTTCCATTGCTTTTTCTATCTCTCCTTTTTACTTATTATTTCACTATCGTGGAACAGTGAACTTCTGCAACAAAAAAAAAGCACTTCTTAATAAAAGAAAAAAGCTACCTCTCATTCCAGCATACAAAATAAGCAATTTCTGTACAAATAGAGACTAATAAATTGTTCTGTGGTGTTTAGCAAGAGACTTTTCACGTCTGGAACAACAAATGCATTTCATGGAGACAAATTCAATGTCAATATTGACATTTGAATATTTAGCAATGCTAGCATTTAGTTAGCTGATTCTCTCATCATGGCTATTCCACAAGTCTGTCCTTACCTGAAGTTTAATAATATAAATACATTTTTTCCCATTAATACAAATTCAGTCATCTCTCTTAAAAATAATTTTGCCATTCCATTTGCCATCTATTGATATATAAAGCAAGGGGGTGGGAGGGTGAAGAATTGAAAGAGTAGAAGTGAGAAAACTCAGGGGTTGAGACAAAAACAGTACAATAATAATAAAAGTAAATATTAATAATTATTATAACAACTTTTAATGACAAGGAAAATATCAAAGAGAAAGAAAATGAAACCAAGAAAGTCAAGTGATAAAAATGAAAACAATTCCTCATCACCAAACAACTGCTGCCCAGCCAGTCCCTGAGCAGCAAGTCCCCCACTGATCTCCCCCTAGTTTTATTGCTGAGTGTGATGCCATATGGTGTGGGATATCATTTGGGCCACTTGTTTTCAGCTGCTTCCCCACCCAGTGTCCTGTGTCCCCCAGCCTCCTCACTGACGGGATGGGATGAGGAGCATAAAAGGCCTTGTCTCTGTGTGAACACTGCTTAGCAATAACAAAACCACCTCTGTATTACAGTTTCCCCCATACCAGTTCCTGAGAAAAAAATAAACTCTATCCCAGTCAAAACCAGCACAATACCATTATTTGTGTATAGTCTTAATAAGCCAGGCTTCCACATGGACACGCTTTGGTATTCTTTCTACTATATGATCAAATTGTACCAGGTAAATTCACTGAAGCAAATAAAAGTAATATCAATCAAATCTGATCCTAAATAATTCTATTTTTATCCATTCTTTTCCTCTCTTGCTTGTCCATTTCATAGGTGCCTGTGACCATGACTGGGTAAGAATTGTGAGGCTGCTTCAGCTGAAGCACCTGACTGGGTCAGGGTCAAGATCAGCTAGCTAGTATGAAAAAGAAAGATCACAGAACATGTCATACTCACTTCAAAGTTTAGTGAATACCTTTTACCTCTTGTTCTCAGACAACACAAGGGAAATTATGTAGCAAAGCTGTATGCTGCAAATTACTCCAGTTGCATTGAGATCAAGCTTCAGTACTGTGGCATGCATATCCTATCTCATCTCTGCATCATATTCATCCTTTTTTATACCTTCAAAGTTGATGACTCATTTTATGCAACCAAACTTCTACTTTCTGGCATCTTATCAAATCTGTTTGCAGGTGAAAGTTATTTAGAATGCTTTTCCCTTCACACTACAAGCTTAAAAAGTTATATCTGAGTTTAATATCCCAACACAAATTTTTTGAGGGCTTAATGGCAAGTATCGTTTCCCTTCTATAAGGTTCTCTGTTAAGCAGAAACCTCAGAACTGCATTAATATAGACAGATTTCTGTCCTACAGAAGTGCTATCCTGGTTTTGAAATAAAATTATGCAATTTGATCAAGGAATTAGGAGCACATGGTGACTTTTTAATATAGAAATACATGTAGGTTTTTTCTGGGCCTAAAGATTCAAGTGTTCTCTTTGATCCTCTGTTACCTCTTAAGTACCTGGTAGTGGTTGCACAGTTCATTACCTGTTATTGAGACCTACCTCTGATCTATTACAGATGCAGCGTCTATGATTTTGCAAAGCACCCTACCACCTACAACAGTCCCTCCTGTAAGGTAAATCAGTCATCCATATTCTGCTCATTTATTGTCAGCAGCTTCTGCCGACAGAAGCTGCAGCTGCACATAACTTCTAAGACTCCCATATATTTCATTCTATAGTGGTATCTAAAGCCATATTTTTTTTCACTCTTAGAGCTATTTTATGTTTGCAAAACACATATGTCAAAACATTCAGCATTTACAAATTCATAGTAAAGTTTGAATATAATATCAGACATAGATGTTTTTCTTTACAGTTGCAAAACTTGCCTGCACAAATGTAGAATTTCAAAATTTGCAATATCAAAATTAACACTCAATGTTTAATCTTTTAGAATTAACCCTGAAACATCTGTTTTTCCCATGCATTTCAAGGACAGAAAGATAAAATTTTTTATTTTTACCCACAGACCTTCCCATCCACAACGCATGCACAAAATCTATGAAAACTTCAAAAAGAAGAGATATAAAAGATCTCTTCCATCAGTAAAGCTTAAAAACACTACCAAACAACAGAATCAGTGACTGAAACACTCAGGCGTGAGGAATACTTCAATTATATTAGACAAAGTTTTAACTTGCTTCTCTGTTTAATGCTTCCTGACTAATTCTCTTTTATCCGTCCATTGCAGCATTTAAAATTTCAAGGAGAAAAACAAAAAAATGAACAATACATTCTGTTTCAGTACACAAGATTCAATAACAGAAGATTTATTTGTATGCTCTCCTAGAATTAGATAATCTTTGAGTGCACTGCGTGTGTAACAAAGTTATATGAGTACAACTTCTACAACATGAAAACGTAGCAGCCTACCTAAGTCTCTGGAAAGGTTTCACTCTTACAACAGCATTTTCCACCACCAGAGTAGGGAAACTGTAGAGCAGAATGAATAAGTGGAGGCATGGATGAGCAATACTGGTGACTGAGACTTTACACAAGATGTCCACAGTGACCAAGGGGACCAACAGCAGAGATGAAGGAAACAGCAGCTCTATCATAGTTGTGTGTCACGGAATAAGAAAATACAGGAGACATGTCAACAGAGGCCAATAAAACTGATCTTTTTTAAAAGGTATTAGAAAAGAAATGTTTAAATAACTTTATTAACCCATATTGATTTAATAAATAACTGATAAAAATCTCTGAGGGAAAGATATGAGTTGTTTTCCTCCTTTTCTTGACTTCCTTTTTTTTTCTTTTTTTTTGTCCCTGACATAATGATAAGCATTTTGTTCTGTATGGTCTCTATTCCCCAATTACAACCTAACCTGGTGCTTCTAAAATCTAAATAGATCTATGGGGACTGACCAAATACTGGGACAATTCCACTCAACAATTTTAATGACCAAAACTCAGCCATTAATGGAAAACACTCATCCAGACATATATACTCCATTTCCATTGAACTGCTTGAATTTGTGAGTTTTCTGTATATAGAGAATACTTTGAAAGCTAAGTTTAGTTCACTTCTGAATACATAAGTTTGTTCATAAGAACTTCAGTTGTGAACTAGCAAAAAAATTCCTTATCCTTCCTCTGTAGTAGCCTGTCAGTTTGGGAACTGCATAGCAGCATCTTCACAGTATTTAGTAGAGAAGCTGTGAAGAGACACTTCAAGGGTGAATGTTTTTCACTTCAGAGAAGGTGTTTAGATCAATTAAATATGCAGCTGTAAGTCTTGCATAGATATGAGAAAAAGTGTGAAAGTGTAGGAAAGCTTTATTCTAAAATACTTGCACTGACCTTAAATAAAGTAGGAATGGCATCAACAACTGGGTTCTCTTTACTACAATTAGTATATTTGAAGGGTAACATAAACAACTATAAAGTCCAATTTTCATAGTAGGCAGACAAATTGCTGTTTATGAAGCAGACTGCAGTTTACTGCAAAGCTCATGTTTTCTTTCCATTGTCCCTTTCATCACATAAAGCAAATGAAGTCCTCTCACAGCTTTCCTAGTATTAGCTATACATATATGTTTCAGTACTAATTCGATGTATTATATTACTTTATTGTAAGCCATGCCCTCAGCTGGCTGAAAACTCCAAACTTTGTCAGGAGACAAATAGATCCAAGCTACTAAAAAGATTTTTCCCAACAGAGGCTTTTCAAACTCAGGAACCAAGTTACTTTCACTGACTATTGAATCACATCCCTTTTGAAGCTGGTGCATTTCAAGCATAAATGAGCACCTGAGTCTGCATCTTCCTAAAGAACAGACCTAAGTAAGTAGTTGAGTTATATGCCACAGTATTAAGCTGTTGCTTGTTAAAGGCAGCATGTAAGCTCCAGTACAGTTGCAGTGTGTGAACTAGAGATATGGCAGTTTGCCACTCAGAGTAGGACTCAGATTCTGCCTGGTTAAGTAACAGTCTTAGTTGCAAATCCTGCTACAAATCAACTGAATGCTGCTTCTAGTGCAGCTGGCATATAATCTTGCAAATGACAATGGAATGCTGGTTTTGGAGCACTGTTTATAGGTCTTTTTGCAATAGATGGAGATCATACATAATTCTCTACATATCACTCAGATTCTGTTAAAAACATAAATTACTACTTATCCATAAAACAAAGGAAGGAAATCTATGTTATTATTCCCCTGGAAAATATAAACAAATTATGCAACATCACGTTTCCGCCTACTAGAAAGCAATAAATTATTTATGTAGAAAGGGGAAATAAAAGTGGAATTATCAAAGAAGAACAGAATATATCATAAGAATGCTGTTCACACTACAAGATGCAAGGCTTTATCACTTTTTCTATTCTGATCCAGTATGCTCTGGGGATCATCTCAGCCTCAGAGCAATTCTTTTCACTTGATGTATAATTCTAAAGTGAATTTGCTCTGCTTTTTTTGTTTAGTCCATCCCTGTAACCAAAAAAGAAACTATAAATGCTACTGTACATGTACCTGTATTAGTGAGATACAGTAGGCAATTGCCTCTCATAAAATCTCAGCATGAAAGTGTATTTAAAGTAAGGCATAAAGACCAGCATCGCCAGATACTTAGAGTTTAGAATAAAGCCACTAAGAAGCAGAGACTGGGAGTTACTCAGAATTACTAGTACAGGATACGAACTGCATGCCTGGAAATTTCATAGTGAGGGAGAGGTAGTGACACAAGTAACAGAAAAAATTCCTTTGTCAGGCATAGAGCTAGCTACTCACATATTCCCCGTTATTTTGGCACCCAAGCAGCTCAAATTCTTTGGTTAGATATATCAGGAATCTAGCCTGTGGGATCGGGGCTCTTGTATTTTTTTGAAGAAGGAAAAAAAAGGTATTTCAAAATATTGGCCTAATCAATTCTGCATGTGTTTTTACCTTGTTTTCTTTTTTGCCTAAAACTGGTAGAATAGAGCGTGATTTTTCACAGGGCACAAGGAATCTTCATGCTTCAGTTTCTTGAGAGGAAGTTCATATAAAGTGTCTAGATTTTTAGCTGTTCTGAAATGACTTGTTAACAGACATTCAAGGCTGTTTTTCCTTCTCCAGGAACATTTGTTCACTGCAGCAATCACCACAGAAAGGATGTAACTATCATTTAAGAATTGTACAGCAACTTATTGCAGTGGTCAACAATTGGACTGTTGTGCCAAATAGCAGGGTGTAAAGTAGATGAGAGTCATTTGACTCACACCTCTTGTTGTGATTGCTTTCCTCTGCCTAGGCTCATGTGTTTCTTGCACAACATTTTGAAACTCTTCAAGCTTAATTCTATTTACTATTAATCAAGTTATGAGAAAACAGAAGAAGTACCACATTCACTTTTTACTCTTGGATACTTTGCTATAATACAAAGACAGAATGCAGGCTGTTAATCATGCTGAAACACCTCTAAACTGAGATAGATCTGGCAAGATGAAACTTTCTCCTAATGGTAAGCTATACTTTACAAGAAAGAAGGATGCAGAAGGTATTTCAGGATTCAGAATTTAGGGCAATAAAGTCTTATAACAGAGGGTATTTTTATCTCGGTTACCTTTATATTTACATTTACCAGTTATTTTCATGGAACATCCAACTTAATTTTTCTATAGATCACACAATTTCCTCTATAACATTCAAAAAACCCAAATCTAACACCAAGAAGTGTGATCTGTGAATTATTTCCCTTTGATTCACACTTCCTTCAATTGTTAATTTATTTACAGGAATTTCTTTATTGAAGACCATATTGCCTCATCTAGATTTCCCTTTAATTTATCATAAAAAGGTTATTAAAGGCATTAAAACATTTGAATCCCCATAAATGCATATAACTCTCTCTCTAACTTCTTATACAGTCTCCTTCTCCTTCCTTGTTCCATCTACCTACATGAAAAGTTATGATAGACACAGTATATTTGCTCTCAGTGTGTCCTTTAAGTTCCTTTACAAAGAGTGACTGGGTTAAAAGAATTTCCTTGAGGCTTGCTCTTGCTTCAGGTAGGAGCTAAGAGCCTGGGGACAGAAGATTCAGAGGTTACAGACTGTAGTAAGTGAACAGGAAGCCTGCAGTGAAGAAAAAAAAGAAAAAGGAAGAAAAAAATACAGCCCGATGTCAGAAGGGGACAGAAGGAACCTTCCTGTGGACTGATGGTGAGGACTGAGTGTGCTGTTATACAGAAAATGAGAGAACTGGTTGAAATCAAGCCTTGAAGCAATAATCTGCTCTGCTAGCATGTGGGCAAAACACTACAAGGTGTAATTTCTTACAGTTACTTAATAGTGAACACACATGGCAAAGTAGTTCTCACAGTACGTTGAAATATCTACAGAGAGAGTAATATCAACTGAACAACTGTTAAAGTAACTGTCATGGAAGGTAACTATAGTAATTTCCTATGCCATTTATTCCAAACTCACAGATGCAATCAGTTGGGGTTTTTTTTGTGATTGATTGGTTGGGTTTGGGTTTTTTTGGGTTTTTTTTTTGTCTGTTTTTTTGGGGGGGGTTGTTTGTTTGTTTATATGTTTCCTCCTAACCTAATGAGAAATTCCTGACTGCCACTACTCTAGAGACAGGAAGGAGGACAAACAAAATTTTTTAATCAAAATAACGAATGGAAAAACTACTGGTCTTTCCTTTAATAATTTTTTCCTTATTATGACTGATCAGAATCATTAGAAAAAAGACCAGAAGTCTTAAGGTGTTATGAATTTCTGTTAATCCTTAAATCCATATAATCCTTCATCCATGAACAGAGAGGATAAAGAAAGAAATCTTGGAAGAAGGTAATGGCTGATTTCATACTATAAAACATTAATGACTTAGATAGCTAAACTAGCTAGCATACCACACTTCTGTTTGTTTTTTAGCCAGCTTGCAAGACCAGAAGATAAGAACAAAGAGGATTTTTCAAGAAATATTTCCAAAATGAATTGTGTTTGCACTGGGATAAGAACTCATAGCTTGAAGTACACAAAAAATAAACAGCCCAACAGAAGTGATATTAGATCTAATATTGGGAGAGGCTCCTGTGAGTTGTTTGTTACTCTGTTGACATGTAATAGTCTGTTCAGCCTTACTACTTACATTTTTGTACTACAAAGATTAGCAAAACTTTTGAGTTAGGCAATAAAAAATTAATCAAAAAATACTACTTCTTTAAACACTGTAGCATTTAGCAGCTTAAGCCAGACAATCTTGATTGTCATACTGTCAAAAATTTATGTCTTTTTGAGTGTTTGATTGTTGTCTAGCCCTCTGAATTTGTACACAGAAAATTTTTCGTTAGAGGGAAAAATTTCAGTGTATACTTAGTTTCTCTAGATTTGCAGAATCCACAGAAAAGGAAGTTTACAAAAGCATCTGAAGGTTAGTTACCAAAAGAAAACATAACCAAACCATCAGAAAAATTCAATAACTGTTATTTGACATACATTTATGCATGGTCCAACACATTCAAATCAACTTTTTCATCTCTTACCTAAGCTCAAATAAACTGCTCAAATGGGTAAAGTAATAGTGTTTACAGAACACAGAAGGTAAAATCATCTTCCAAAAAGCTTTGAGTAGAATAAACATCATTGATTTAGTCTAAGTAACATAATCACTTTTTGAAAATTTATTAATAAATAAAAAATTCCTTATGTGTGGGGTTTCAGTTGCTGGGTGCCATGGTTTTGCCAAACCACGACACTGGGATTGGCTCATATATGCAGGAGTACTTTATGGTTGCTTGAGGTAATCAGCTGATTTCAAAGGAAGATCTACTATTACAATAAATTACTGTGTACAGGAGACAAAGGCAGAATATCTTATATGAACACAGAAAGTGAGGAGACATCCACTGGTATAAACTATAATGAGAAAAAAATTAATAGTAATTGTTTTTGTAGCAGGTTTTGAAATACACTTTGCTTTCAGAAACTGAAAAGTCTTGCATTCCTTTTTAGAAAAAGAATTGGCTTAAGAGAGAACTGGTTGGCTTAAGAAAGCAGGTTGTGATAGACTGGAACTTTTCATGCTGTGTGCTGGCATCCAGAGTTCCAAATGACTGCATGTTGTCACACTGGAACATGTTCTGAAAGCCTTTTTTTTACTTATTAATAGCCCAGAGAATTAGGCAATATTAATCTCAAACTATCTTAGCAAATTCTTCTACCTATTTTTACTAGCTACAGTAGATCTGTTCGTATCTGGTTTCAACAAAACTAAGAAATCTGGTGGCTTCAGAACATATTCAACACATCGTGGTCACGAGAAGTGATGATCTGTAATGACCTTCAATCATCATTAGCCAGGTATAAATATGATATATAATGTTTGCTCCTGAAACTGAGGTTGGAGGTGGGGGTGGAGAGGGAAGAGTTATAATCCTGTTTGTAAATTGACTTCATGAAACCTGAAAACTCCTCTGATGCCTGCCACTAACACCTATAAGCTGCCATAAGTGAATTCAAGTTACATAGCGTGACAAGAACACACAGACAATGGAAAATAAATCCTGTCAAAGCAGCTTCTATAAACAGCTTCATAAAAATACATAAAATTGTCAGATATTTTGTATTGCCCGTAAGAAAGAAAATGTCTTCAGTAAATCTCCTCTATTTGATGACATCTCCTCAGACTTTCTTAAGAAGTTTAGATGAAATAGAAGTCTCCAGATGCCAATGTTCTTAATTTTTAACATTATCTGATTAATTCTGTTTTATGCATCACAGTAATAACATGAATATATGTGGCCAAGACTGTACATATTCTTAAGAAAAAGTAATTGGTCAGAGCTCATAGTCATTCAGTTATCTTCTATAGTTTATTGGTAATCTTCTATACTTAGCAGGTGTCACGAGGCATTGCAAAAAGTTTTAAAATTATTTAAGCTATAGTTGGAGCAAATTGTATAGACAGAGTAAACAAGGTTTGTAATGGGTTTGTGATACCTGCTCAGGTCTCTGTTGAGACTCACTACATTCATTCACTTTTCATATATATGACATTGTCTGTTGAGAACATCAGTCTCCTAATAGGTCAAATACCATAAATTCACTCTATTCTTACAGTTAGGAGTAGAGAACTGCTGGCTTCCCTTGAAAAAGCCATTTATATGAGAATAACTGTTGTCAGACTAATCTGAGTTTCTGTGCTTTTATCGCTGTACTACCAGCATGCCCGAAATTTCTTTTCTGAGAAAAGAACATCAGCAATCTCCCTCTCAACTGTTTAACATCCCCTGTCACTCCAAGCCTTCCCACGAACATATGGTATCACTATCCATTACAAAGCAGAAAAAATGGTGTTGGTTTCTAAAAATCTTAGTGTAACAAGATCAAGGATACTTTTATCATCAATGGTCTCTCTCCACATACGTGTACGTGCTCAACCACCCAACACCCTTCCACCCATCAAGATAACAAATATTACACTTAGTATGTTTTTCAGCAGTCCATCCTTATCACACCTAAAGGAACAGAAACACTTGTGCTACTTTTACTACATAAAATATAGCTTTGGAGGGGACTCAGGATGCCACTCAGTATAGCAGCCTTCTCCAAGGTAGAACAGGTTTTTCTGAACCTCACTCAGAGGTGTTTTGAAAACCTCCAGAGTGTCTATGGACAGCGTGTCCAAAAGGGTCAGTCACAGTGAAGAACTTTTTTCCTTACACACCTACATGCTACTACAGATTGGGGATGCCACCTCCTACCCTTCAGTTGTGGATGTCTGAGAAGAATCTGGCTCTATTTCCTCTACAGCCCTTCTTATGTGGTGGCAGACTATGATTAGATTTTCCCCACTTCCAGAGGTTGTTCTTTCCCAGGCTAAGTGAATCAAGTTCCTCTGGCCTCTATTTGCTCATCTTGTGGTTCAACACTCCCAGTCATTTTAGAGGTCTTTCATGGCACCTTCTTTAGCTTATCAATATCTGTTTTGCTCTGAGCAGCCCCAAACCATAGAAAGACACTGTGTAGCAGTTGTCAAACCCTTGATTAAAGGAAGAGTATTTTAGAAAGAGAGCGGGAGTGGAATGGCTGATAAATAGAGGTTTAGGACCTAAAATTAAAGGTGTGATTAACAGAGGGGACAAAGTAGATGAAATTTAACGCTATTTCATACCTAACTCTTCAATCCTATTGCATCCTCCCCCAAAATTACAAAAGGACAGATATGTAGTGGTATAATAATTGCTATAGGGCCCTATTTACTATCTTTCACTAGGTAAACAACACTTGAAAAAGAAACTACACAGAAGAACTAAACAGTATGAATCTAGTGATATATTCCCTTAAAGCAGTTCAGGAAGATATTACTACATCAGTAGAAAAGAAATATAGAACTGGTTTGAGATCAATCCTTTAAAAACATCCTTTAGATGAGTAGTGGATAAGGAAGGCATTATACTGTGTAGTCAAACTAAGATCCTTACAGATTTCACCTCACCCTGACCACATAGATTTAGGAAAGGTATTGGCAAGTGAGAGTGACTGAGAATCTGAAGTTACTAGAATAGTAACATAAAATAATTCAAGCAGAGTCCAACAGCAACTGCTGTCTTTACCTTCTGAACCGACTCCTCTGCTTTCTGTCTGCTTGCTGCAATTCTTGTCTTTTCTTTTGGACTTATTTTCAGCTTTTGTCTTTTCTTTGTTGTTTTTAATTCTTTTTCCTCCTTTCTCATGTCTGTAGTCCTATAAATGTTTCTTTGCAGAGTAAAGTTTCAGATTTTTTTTTAACTTCAAACTAAAAGCCTTGGGATCTGGTACCCAAAAGCAAGCTGAAAAATCACTGATCTCCTATTAAATTATGGCACTTACAAAAGTGATACACTTTTACTAAAATTATGTCACTCACTAGAGCCATGTGGTGGGCCACTCAGAGTATTCTGTTGTCAAGGTGAAACAACAAAGTCTGGCAATTCTCTTCAAACCCCCTTGTACATCCCAACCACTCAAGTATTCCCACTGCTTAGTTATACACATATGCCTCAACCTGCTTCATTCTCTTAGTTTATTTTTCCACTTATCGTATAGAATATGATCAAAAGTTCATTTTGAGTAATTCATATAGAAGGCAAAATTCCCTCTAAATCTAATTTTATGGTATCTCCAGGCCCTTGCAAACCTTAATACAAAACAGTACAACAGAACTCAAAGTGATGGATCCTTTTTTCTGTCAAAACTGTGGGAAAACTACAGGTTATTTCCAAAAAGGAATCTGTTGTTTTCCCTTTACCCGAACTGGATGCTATCTTTTATAAAACTATATTGATATATTTTATATCAAGCAAGCCTTGCCAAGCTATATTTCATCCATTCAGCCATCACCAAAACCTGCTGTTGCAAAACACATATAGTATAACCCACCTCTGAAATTAAAAATCTGTCCATATCTCCATTTCTTACATTTTTTTTCCCTATTTTGATTAACAACACTACGAAAGAGGGATATTTTTCCCTAAACTTGTAAAGTTCCTGCCATGGTTAAGTTTTAAACATAAACATGCTAACAGACTAAATAATGGTAATAATAACAGTAAAATAGAAAAGCTGTGTCTTTCTGTTCACATCCAATAGTCTTATAATATGTTGCTGAGAAAAATCTGTGTATTATATATATTAATCTTTTTACTTGGCAGCTATGTTACATTAGCAAAACTATGGATGTCTGAGATGTGAGATTATAGAAAAACCTTAAATCTCTCATAAAATAATTTGAAGGGAATAATGGAGATCTATTTCAACCCTTCCTTCTAGCTTTTGTAAACATCATTATGAAATAATAAATACACACCGCAGATATATACAGCATAGTAATTTTCTATTAGAGAAACAAAAAACAAGAACTGTAATAGGACTGCAAATAAGTAGAAACCTAAATTCTTCTACAGGCTTTTCAACACAGATATGTACAGAATACAAAGATGAACAGGTATTAAGTGCAGCTTACTAGCTAGATTTAACTTATTCCAAAACATCTCCACGTTATTTTCCAAAGGAGATTGGAGCAGATCAGTGATTGCCTTTGCATGATACTATTTCCTATTTAACACTTACTTTTAGCTCCATTATTGTTTCTGATTTTTACAGCAGAATGTAATCAACAACAAACACTAATCCCAGAAGCCAAAAGTATAGCTGAGAAGATTCTGAAGTTGTTTAGAGAAAAGGGAGTCTTTAAGAAGGATATTTTATGACAATAAAAAGCTTACTCGGTAGTACTCTGCAATATGTCTAGTAATAGTGAGAAGTACTCTGTAATATATCTAGTGTAATTAAGTCCTGTTTGGAATTCCCTCTCACTTGTCAAAGAAAAGCTTTCTATGAGGTACCTGAATCTATCTTGAAGTTTAAAACTACACAGATTCTGTTCCAATGTAAAGTGTATTTTGTATTTAAGATTGTCAGGGGTAGTCAAACCATCCTGTAAAGGGATGAGCAGAATTACCAACAGGAAAACTGTTGAAATCCAAACAATAAACTCTCTCCTAGAACACACCATATTTTTAATATGTTTTGCTCTTTATACAAAGGAAATACTGCTTTAATTCTCTTGACAGCTGCTGTACTTAGACAGCATCATTGTAGAAAAAAGCTCTAGCAGTAAATTTGCTACATCATTATATTTACTGCTTTATAGCCACAGATAGTTTTCTTATTTGGAGTCAGCTAGTAGCCTTTTGCTGTCAAAAGTGTGGATAAAAACAAATAAGAAACATTTTTTTCTAGAGAAAGAGAAAAAAAAATAAGCACTTCTCTCTCAGATTTTTTACCTGTCAACAAGAAGTCTAATAAAAACTAGCTTTTACCTTTTGTCTTGCTAATAACATGTTGAAAAGTTTTCATTAAGAGTCTTGCTTTATTTTAGCCTCTTTGAAAGAAACACGTAGATTGAATATTTTACTGCTTATCATTTTGCACTGAAAAATACATAGGAAAGAAGTAGAGTTGCTCAGCTGCTGTTCATAGTAAAGTAGATTAAGTGAAGATATTCATTGGCTCTCATGTACTTGGAGTCTCTTCATTAATATCAGTAATCAAACACTTTATGGGGTTTATCATAGATAACATTTTGCAAAAATGACAGGATTATAGGAAGCTTATAGTAAGTTGTGGAAGGAACACTCTTCTGTTTTCTTTCCACAGGATTTATTAGAAGACAGTTTTCTGAGACAAAAATTTGTGTTTTACAGTCAGACATTTCTCTAACCATTAATAAAAACATAACCATGTGAAAAAATAAAAAGAAATTGAAAGCTTTTGAAATGTGTCCAGTTTACTCACAGAGCATTATTTAAAGGAAATGGATCTTGCAAACACAGCAATTCAAAGTGGAGACATTCAGCTTTGGACTGCAGCTCATTTTCCATTTGAAATTTTCAGGCAATGCAGCTGCAACAGGATGTCTTATGGTGAACTTCAGGAGCCCAATAGAAGCTTTGCAAACACAATGTTCAGGCAACATGTGTTCAGTGAAATATCTGAAAATTTGTGTCAGGTACCCAGCAATGGCAAGTGACACAAATCACCCAGCTCAGTAGGCCAGAAGCCACCTAAAGAGAGTATCCTTAAGCACAGCATTGCTGGCCAGTTAAAGGAGGTGATTGTCCTACTTTGCTCTGCACTGGTATTGGTCTCACCTTGAGTATTGTGTGCAGTTTTGGGCACCAAAATACAGAAGAGATATTAAGCTACCAGAAGGCATCCAAAGAACAGCCATGAGGATGGTGAAGGATCTCAAGGGAAAGACATAGGAGGAGTGTCTGAGGTTACTTGTCTGTTCAGCCTGGAGGAGACTGAGGGGACACTTCACCACAGTCTACAACTTCCTCAAGAGGGGAAATGGCAGGACAGGCACTGAATTTTTTCACTCTCATGGCCACTGACAGAACTTGAAGAATGGTATGTCTGGGGAAATTTGCGTTAGATATTGGGAAAAGGTTTTTCACTCAAAGGGTACTTGAGCACTGAAACACGCTCCCCAAGAAGTGGTCACAGCACCAAGCTTGTATGAGTTCGAGAAGTGTTTGGACAATGCTCTCAGAAACATGGGGTGACTCATGGATCCCTTCCAACTCAGCATATTCTACGATTCTGTGACTCTAGGTGTGCAGTTCCTTACATCCTCAGGTGACTAATGAAAGAAAATACAGAAGTTACCATTTGTCTGAGCTCAGTCAATGGAATCAGAATTATTTCATGTCTCTGATAATTTGGTATCTGCATTAAGCTAGGAACTCTAGCTTAAAAATTAGGATGATAATGTCATTCCTTTTTATCCTCCACAATAAAAAAATAGACTACTATGACCCACCACCTCCTTTAAACAGGGGTTAATATCAGGTTTTGCAAGAACAGAGATCAAATACTTTAAAAGTGCTGTATATAATACCCTTCTGTTATAATACATTTGGCTAATGTTATACCAGATCAATTAATTACTAAAATAATTTGGGGAAAATTGATGTTATTCTAACTGAAAAAAGGTTAATGGGTGGATTATTATTTTTCAAAGAAAGGAGAAGAGGGGAGGGAGAGTAAACAAGACTCCTATTTTTTGACCAATTTTCAGTTTCTTTTGTTTTCTCTAATTAGACTCACTTGTCTCACTGTAATGAATGATAACCTATAAAGAGTTGGACAATATGCCATATCATGAAAGAATTGGGTCAAGCTATTTAAGATTATCAAGCGTAAGGTTAAGTAGCGAATCGGTCTCAGTTTGTGAGTATCTACAGCAGGACAAAACTTTTATAATGATTCCAGCCCACAAGGATGCAACAAAGATGTAAGATCTGGAAAACCAAGCTATATAAATTCAAACTAGCAACACAGCACACATTTTTTATGATAAGAAACTAATCATAGAAACAATTTAGCAGTGATTGCAATTGATTCTCTGTCACTGACACAGCTAATAATATCTGATGGGATAGTTTCTTTTTTCTAGAAAACTATATTGCTGCTCAGGGATACACAGAAGTCCTATTTAGTGTATTATAGAATAGCTATGCTCATATTATTTCAGTCTTCCTTAATCATGTATGAGTAATTATATCAGATACCACTAAAATGAGCACACGTTTAGGGTTTCTATTAACAAAACAAATTTGTCACTTTAGGTGATGGCATATTTTTCCTTACCTGACATAACAATAACATTTCTAGAAATCTTGAAATTAGTCAGGTTATGATTTGGAAAGAAGTAGATACCCCTAAAGAACCATATAAAGTCTATTTATTTTTATTCTTTCTGTTAAGGGACTATATGGCAAAAGAAACTTCAATCTCCAATGCCTCCCACAAGAAATATTCCATGTTTCTCTTTACTTGTCACCCACAGCCAGTGCTGTTCTGAAAAATGGCTACTTCAAACAGCAGAATATGATTCCTTCCTCACATATAAAGCAGCTGCAAACTGTGGGCTTTAGGCAGGAATTAGAACACAAAATTCTCTATTTTCTAATTATTCTATGCAAGCTAGTAACACCTCAATAAAAGTGGCATATATAAAGCAAAGATGTAAAACATGCCTACTCACTAAATATATAGAGTTTATGTATTTACTACTTACTTTTTCTCACTGCATATTTTCCCCTTCTTTTATATCCCTAAAGTTTCTCTTGGGTTTCAAAATGCACTGTTATCTAAGGGAAATCAGTATGATGCCAAACACAGGTGCACTTCAGTGGCAGTTCATCATGCTTTCTTACCCAGCATCATTCCAATATGATGACAACTAATTTCCAGCAGACTACATAGACTCTTCTTTTCTAATCTTTCCAGTGTAATTTTTTCTTTACCTGAATGCTTTATGTCTTTACATTCTTCCTCACATCCCAGAACTAGCTACATTTCCTGTGAGCATAAATTTGGAAAGGAGAAGTGACATTAAAGGGTTTCACACAAATGAAAAATTTTAATGCTGATGATTTTACTGTCATATGTTCTGTCATCCAACAGACTTGTTCAGCTAGTAGCTGCACATTGTAAGAACTGTCTTTTAAGAAGGTTTTAAAACTGTTATTGACTCTGTACCTCCTAAAGGACAGACAAGAAAGTATTGTGCTCTTCACTGCTATTTCCTCCCTTCTCTTCTTGATTGTTTAAAACAGACAATGAATACAAGTGAACACATCTTGAACTTGATGTGCCTGAAAGAAAGGTTGCCCAGACTGGATTAAACCTGTATTTTTCTAAATTGCCATGCATTTGTTTGTCATGTAGCACATTTGGTTCAGATAACACTAATTACATTTTTTTCTTTTTCAGGGAAAAAAATTCTTGTTGAGTATCAGTTCTGAAAACTGTCTTGTCTTTATAACATAAAGGTCAAATACAATAAAGCTAGGTTTTTGTTGTCTGGTTTTCTGAGTACTGTTCTTTATTTAAAGGATTTAATTATTTCTCCCACTCTCCCCCCCCCAGGGAAAAAAAATTCGTCTGGCTAGGAAAATATACTGTACAGGAGTATGGGAAGAAATTTCCATAGGAGGTAGAAAAGGTTAGTTTCTCATCATATGGTTAGAATGAAGGGGGAAAAAATTCTTTCTGCATAGCAATGCCTCCAAAACATTTGATTTTATTTAAAACTTGAGATATGGGGGAAGTGAGTCATGTTATATCTAGCCTGTAAGAAAAGTTCCATTGAATGATGAAATTCACAGTTGATTTTTTTTTGTGGAGTACTCCATATACAGTTGATGAAAGTGCAAAAATGGAAATCAATGCTGATCTTAGCCCCAGAACATTGGGTGAAGAATAATAGCAGACTGGGACTGGGTAAGAAATGAGCTACAGATCAAATATGAAAGATTTCCTGCATACTGTGCTTGTGCAGAGCTTTACCTTTAGCTCAAGAAGCAAGCCATGCTCTTGAACAGTCAAAGGTTTCCCTTTCAGTCTAATAGAGGATTTTTGGATATAAATTACTTTTAATTGCACATTTATTTTTGTATAGGACTGTAAGCAGGTGTATGTGACAGGCCTCATTGTACTAGTATAGAAAATGTCAAGCTATAAATGATTTTTATTTCACAAGTGCAGAAAGAGTCAATAATTCATATGTGGTATAACCACAGGAATAATTCCCAGGTATTTCTACACATATCAACTAAGATCTATCCATAGCATACTCTATACTGTATTTATTTGGGAGTTTCATTCTGTCTTTTACTGAATATAGTGCCTTTGTTTTCTCTCTGGTCCCTAAAGTTCTAGTCCCTGAGATTCCAATGACATTTGTTGAGAGTCCCTTTGTTGCAACTCGTTCTTGGTAGTTTATGACCAATTTCCTTGACTGAGAATAATGTAATTAAAAAAAAAAACACCACCACCACAACAACAAAACCAAAAACAACAACCAAAAAACCAGCCAACTAAACAAAAAACCCAACACAACAAACCAGGTACATATTGAGATAGCTTTGAAATTTCATTCTGATTAAGAATCACAGTAAAATAAGACAGACACCTGAGAAAAGTGTTCTCTAAAATATATAATTTACACCCCTGGTCTTGCAAGCAAATGCACCATTATGAACAACTACCAACAAACATAGTCTTTACTGGCTTTGATTGGTTGGGCTGTAGATGTGGTAAAACTACTGATTTTTTAAACTTTCCTGCAAAGTAATTTGACAATGATGCCTGGAGCATATGATAGGCACTTTCCTTAGCATAGTCACAAATCTAAACAAATAAATTATACTAGCAATGGTATTTTCCTCCCAGATAAAACTCTTAGATTTTGCAACATAAAAAGCAGGAGAAGGAAGAGGTAAATCATTTTTTTCATAACACCAATTTAAAATCAATTTAGCTTAGCTGCATAATGAAAATGATATGAGAAAATCATGCACTTTTAAGTGTCAACAAGATATACTTATGCTAAAACGTTGTCACCTTCAGTTACTATGATGTATGTAAGTTATGTACTATTATGGGTAAGTTACATTTTATACTGTTAAATTCTTTAGTTTTTACAATGATCATTTGCATTAGAAAGATAACTATAGAAACATTATGTAACACCATCTGCAAACAACTGTAGAATAAAACAAACATTGCAAATGTGCAGCCAGAAAATAGCATTAGAAAAAAAATTGTTTAAAATGCATGCCCCCAGAATACATTGGAAATTTATACTGCTCACAATTTCTATTCCTATCTAAATCTTTACTAATGTGCGTAACAATACATATGCTGAAAAGACTTGGATTTTTGAATACTGCTAAAATTAAATACCCCAAACATATACTGGATGAAAGAAGTCATGTCAGACTTCATAATATAAAATAATAGGTACAAGGAGCCATATCTGGACAAGAAGCTATGGGTACGACTCATTATAAAGATGAAAATTTTACCAAGAGGAAACTGAGGTATTATGGATAAATTGAAATAAAAGGAAAAGTACAATCCTGAAATCACTGTTCATCTATTATTAAAATTTGACAAAAACAAGTTCTGATATTGTACATCTCAGTGACCCATTACTAACTCATGGATGCCTATCACAGATTCTTGATTAGGTTTTCCAAGTTTCCATTTCATAGATTTTAGGAGTGACATAGTACAAAACTTTCAGATACCTCCTGGGATGACTATGAAGAGTGGTGATCAATACACATTGGAATGTTTGAATAAAGTTTTGTCAACAAGAAAAAAAAAAACCAAATTAATTTTAAATTCCAGGACATTAAATGAACAGTCTGAAAGGATAAAAATTGTCATTCACTTTCACATATGAAGGAAAAAAGAGTTAGCAAGTTAAATGGAAAACTATGGTACGGCAAGTCAGGTAACACCTTAATATAATAATAAAAATGTTCTCAAGCACAGAAGAAGTAGGACAACTGTAGAGTCAGTGGGGCCAGTAGATTATAAAAGTACAAAAGGAGCACTAAAGAAAGAGAAGACCACTGTAGAAAAGATAGAGGAATCCTTTCATCGGTGTTCTCTATGGAGAAGGTCAGGAAGGTTACCTTCTTCACAAGGCATAAGATGGAGAAATGTTTTTTCTATTTTCTTTTCTTTTTTGAAACATCAGTAGAAGAGATTCTAGTACAAATTAATAAATTGAACAGTAACAGTTGTCAGGACCAGGCAATTTGTTCAAGAGTGAGGGAAGTCTAGTATGAAGTTGCTGAGTTACCAAATCAGCATATAAACTATTGTAGCATAAAAACTAGTGCTCTAATCAGACTCTGTGGGAAGAGGAATAAAAAAATAAATTGAAAAGACAAATTCTTGAAAAAGGACTCCTGTAATGACTTAGGGGTCTACTGAAAAGAAATTGAATAACCATCAGGAAAATAGTTTAAAATTATTATTCTAGAATTAATAGATATATAGATAAGTATGAAATATTTCCTAAAGCTGAATATGGCTTTCATAGGCAGTAATCACCTCAAAATCTAAAAGATTACTTTGAAGGCATTAATGAGCATTAATCATTTGATATAATTAATTTGGATTTTCAAAAAGCTTTTGACAAGGTTCCATTCTCCAATATTTGGTCCACATTGTTCTTCCTTTTTTCATTCCTTTTATTCCTTCTGTTTTCTACTAAGTACATTCTTTTCTGTTCAACTATACTATTGTAATTTCATAAACCTACTCTTTATACTTTGATTCAGCTGTTATATTTTTAAGTTATTAAAACAATGAAAAACAGAAAAATCTTTGATTCACATTCATAGCTATCTAGACTATTGATCAGCCAACCTGCAATATTTTCTAGGGTCCTTTTACAGTGAAATTCTGACATTGTGCCCTGTCAATTTAATGATACTTGCATCTCCTAGGATAATACATAACTCAGTTTTCAACCTAGTGTTTATTCTGTTCAAAATGCAACTAATACCAAGTTAACAAGAAACACTGTCAATTCCCAGAGTCCTATACCCTACAGATAAATGCATGGAAGACAGTAAATTTTTATGGAAGCTGGGCAGAACACCCCTCTTATTATCCTGAAGAACAACGTTGAAAGAGTAAGATAAAAATCCATTTTAAGAAACCCAAAAAGAGAACAGCTTCCAGGTATTGGATTTGGATGTGCTCCTTCTAATTGCCTTTAAATATTCTTCTCTAAGTGAAAATGTATTAAGAGAAACTGTTGAACTTAGCCACAGATGGTGATTTAAGATTTTTTTATTACTTTTAGTAGAACTGCAGTTTCATAAATCAAAAAAGAATATAGTTAAACTAGATAATGCAGCTATGATTGCAGGACAGAGTTTCATCTCAGCTGAGAACACTGTGTGTTAGTCAAACAAAGGATTAAATTCTCTCTCTTGAGAACAAAAGGAACAGGTCCCTGTTAGCCCTGTTTCAGTCCTCCTTTATTCAATTATTTAAATTAAATTTATGTTCTATGCAAGCAAACCCAATTAAACCTTACAAGGAAATATCTCCCTGGGTTCATTTGCTACAGTTTTGTTTGAGGAGGAGAGAAATTTACCCTTTGAGTGGCAACTACAGCAGTCAGCAATATCAGATATAGCACATAACCATCCATTTCCTTGTATATCATATTACCAAAATATGTCCTTTTATATATCCTCATTTTTTTTTTTTCCAACTAAAAAGATGGAAAAGCAATTACACTGAACACAAAGTTTAAGATGTTCTTAATAAAGAGCAAAATGAAGCTATTCAGCCCTAGGTCAACTGGTTGATATCTTTGTTTCTACTGATGCTCTAGTAATTGTATATTTTATTTGTGTTTAATTCCTTTATTGTCTAATTCTAATCAAAGATTATTATATAAAACAGAGAAGGGAGAAACCATTACACTTGTCTCCCCCCAATCCCACAATAAAAAAAATAAAAACCCCCAAATTGGCAACAAAACTATGATATTTTTCAATACACAAAAGATTATATTGGTCAAGAAATATTTAAAATCTTAAAATATTACCAGGTAGTCTATTTTGTATAGTTAAAAATACCTGTACCAAGCATATAATACTGTCTGCAAAAAAATATTATCTTGGTCTCTGCGATGTCAGTTTTGCATATTTGAGCAATACCTGACATCAGCATTCGACTACACAACACAACCTTTGAAAGCAAAAGTAAACACAACAATTTTTCTTTTTAAGCACATCATTAGTCTGAAAGAATGAAAAAAGGACTGTCCAAAGGACTGAAAGAAAGAAAAAAAGGACTGTCCAAAAAATTACTTTCTGTAGCCCAGTATGATACAGCAAATAAAGAATAAATGACTAACCTCTTAACTACCTATAATCAATAAAACATGAATCCCAAAATGAATAAAGATAATGTTAAATCCTCAATTTAAATAAAAAGTTACTTAATCCAAATCCATTATAGTACCAAGGAACTGTAGATGTCCAATAGAAATCCTCAAATAAATGTAATATATTGTATGTGAAGACCTCCACCCGTACTATAAATCCTCACAATTTTATTCTCATAATAGTCCTGAACTGAATGTATTTATTCTCAATGTTAGTGTGAAACAATTTCAATAAATTTATAAAAACAATTTTGGTGGGGGTTTCAAGGTTCTTTTGGTTGGTTGGTTGGTTGGTTTTTCTTAACTCCAGTATTGTAGTTCTAATACCACAGAACCGCAACATCGTTTTTGTTCCTAAGAGAACTTTTCGATTAGATTCCAGTCAAAAGTGAGATCAGATAAATTTCAAAGTCACATGAAAAGTCTCAAATCAAAATAATGGGATACCATTTTTT
This sequence comes from Myiozetetes cayanensis, assembly GCF_022539395.1. Lineage (NCBI taxonomy): Eukaryota > Metazoa > Chordata > Aves > Passeriformes > Tyrannidae > Myiozetetes > Myiozetetes cayanensis. The sequence goes on along the minus strand of NW_026087964.1, from coordinate 37,991,195 downwards.
AGGATACAGTAAATATTTTCAAAGAACCCTTCCACTAGAGGTGACTTTATGTTAGTAAAACAGCCTTTGAGAGACTACAAAGACACAATGCTTAGATCACCATAGTTTGACAGATTAAAAGTTTTTTCTTTTTCTATCAAAAAAGCTTGACAAGAATTTGGAAAAACTATTTCTATTTTGGGGGGAGTTGCTAACAAACGTTGCAAATTTTGCCATTGCATTATTGTTTTTTGGTCAAAAAATCTCATACTAATATTAGAAAATGTGGCTTATTACATCAACTTGTATCATAAAAGGGACACCTTTAGTCAGTATACGCGCAGAATCCAGAACTGTATAAGACTTGCTGTTCCTAAACATATTTCAAAATGATGTCATAAGTATTTTGAGGATTTTTTGGTCTTCACGGTAAGTTATGTTGCATAGGAAAACAATATTACCAAATAAAATTGGAACAAGAATATAAGAAAGAATGGACAGAGAAAAGCAAAGAGATATATTAAGAAGAGTCAAGGGAGTAGGCAGAAAATTAATACATGTAATTTGAAAAAAATGGGATCACTATAAATGAAAATTCAGAGATAAAAGAATGCAGGAAATGAGATGACATATTTTTAGCAAGTCCAAATATTATCTGCACTAATGAGCACTATACAGAAAAAAATTTAACCATCTTTCTTGAAAATGAGAGAAAACTCAGAGAATAAGGCTGCAGGGAAACTAACAGAAAAGTTTAGACATTGAAGACCTTAGGCAGTGTAAGTGTTTTTACACAATACATTGAACCCCCTGCAGTCACAGGGAAAAGGGATGTAGTTGTAATGAGTCAAGGATATGAATAATACTTTATACAATTCCTTAAATAAGTCTTTTGTACCATAAGGATTTATTTCTTGAGTCAGTGTAACAGTATTGGTAGCTACACTTCTCTAAAAGGATGGAGCAAATATTTGTCTGTTGGGCTGTTTGAACCCTGAAACGAGCACTTTCTTTCAGAAAAAAGGTATATTTTGGTCCTCCTAGGTTGAACCATTTTTGGTATCTCTACTGAGTCTGTCTAGAAGGGTGAAACATGATTACGAGGAACATGGACATACTATCATTCCTCCATAAGAAGCTACTAAAAATTTATTCAGTGTGCACTTCTGTTAAGATCTGAGATGACCTTGGCTGAGTTTGGTGATTTAAGGTGAAATCGTATCATAGAATCAACCGGGTTGGAGATTATCCTCTGAGATCAAGTCCAACCCTTGATCCAGCACTGTCATGGTTACTAGATCATGGCACTAAGTGCCACATCCAGTCAGTCTCAGCTTAAAAACCTCCAGGGATGGTGAATGCACCCTTCCCTGGGTAGCCCATTCCAATGTCTGATTACTCTCTCTGTAAAAATTTCTTCCTAGTATGCAACCTCAACCTTCCCTAGCAGTACTTAAGACCATGCCCTCTTGTCCTACTGTTGGTTGCCTGGAAGAGACTGACGCCCACCTTGCTACAGCCTCCTTTCAGGTAGTTGTAGAGAGTGATGAGGTCTCCTCTGAGCCTCCTCTTCTCCAGGCTAAACAACCCCAGCTCCCTCAGCCTCTCCTCATAGGACTTGTGCTCCAGTCCCTTCACAAGCCTGGTTGCTCTTCTCTGGACCTGCTTCAGTACAATATCTTTCCTGAATGTTGATATAACTTCCAAAACTAAATTTTAGGCACTCTCACATAGAACAGATTATCATTTTAATGTCAGTTGAACCACTGAATGTTTTTAATGATGTATAAAAACCGTACGTAACCTCTGGCAACGTGGAAAGGGATTTTTTAATCTACTATCTGCTTTCCAGTTGACTGGTAGCACACAATGCAAGATAGTAAAAGAGTGAATTCCAACTCATCCATGTCAGAGGCTTATAAAGGAAGAATTCCATCTTGTTCCTTTCTTTTCTATAACACATGTATAAATGTTCATAATTATTATAATCACATACAGTTTTATATCTTTAAATTTATTCTGCTAATTCTGTAACATCTTTGGGTTCTGATCAATTAGCCTTCAGCATGGTCTGCACTCCTCTTTAGACCTGTGTATTACCTTGTAATTATCAGCTCTGCTATTTGGTTCTTCCAGACATTGGAAAAACCCACAGCTGCTGAGCATAAAACATCTGCAGTGGGTTTTCCTAGGTGGAAGATCTTTCAGGCAAAACAACATCTCCGTTCAGCATCTTGGTTCCTTTTATAGATTCACTCCACATGATTTCTACAACATATGAGGGATGTTGAGTCCCCAGATTATACACTTTCCTCTTCTACTAACTATAACAATAGTTTCTAGCACTGTGTGTTTTCCTGTTTTCAGTTTTCTCTGGACAAAACTGTCTGGAGTTGGTGATCAAAGCTTCATTCTTCTTGGTACCCCTTAAGCTTAGTTTTCAGTCATTCTCTAAATCATCTTTAGCCTTTTTTCACCTTGATCATTTTGTATCTAATACATAACCTTTGCAATAGTCAAGAACAAACCTCTTTTGTGAGCTACTATGAAAAACAACTGGTGGAAAAAGCATCCTCATAATCCTAGAACCGAGATGTGTTAAGAATTACTAGTTGACTGAGATAAGCAGGAGAAAAATACCTCAAAGAACTGTGTTAAAAATTTTACCATACTTTTGCCCTACTTCAGACTATATTCAATCTATCTTTTATTTGATTTCCTTCAAATACTTTTTTATTATTACTTACTTCTCAGTCAAAGTGACTTCCTTCTTTTAAGTGTTAGTCTTGAAAACAGAGACACCACTGTCATCTCTAACCACCAGTAGTAAGAATTACTAGAACAACTCAAAATCCAGTTAGATGTGAGGAATTACAAAGATCTGTAAGCTCTAGGGAAGCCAGAAAACACCACAAGTAGGTGGAGCTTGAGATCACGCTGCCTAGAAATCAATCTATATTTTATGGAAGAGAAGGATGGACTGAAAAAACTTTCAGATCCAAGAATTTCCAATCCAACATTCCATCTCCCGAAAACAAAACAAAACACCCTCCCCCCCAAAAAAACCCAAACCAAAAAATAAAAAAAATTAACAAAGAGTAATAACTATAGACTAAAAAATAGAAAAATGGAAACTATATCCTTGGAATATACAATTATGTAGTAAGCATAAAACTCTAAGATATTTTCATGAGGATGCACTAACTTTGGTGTAATTATAAGTGTTACCCAGATGTTGTTAACAATTGAGATTCATTTGGTTTACAGAGTGAAATATTCTCATACCCGAAGATATACCCATATTGGTATGTCTAAGTCACCATCTCACAAAAGCAAGATAGGAAGGCATACTTTTTATTTACTTGATATTATATATTATTATTATTATTATTATTATTCAATAGTATTTTTCATTAGGTACGAAATTCCCTGTAAACCTTTGTTATGTTTTAAATCTAAATGCTGCCTGCATCTCATTAAAAACTTGTTTGGCTACTTATTTCTCTCCTAGAGGTTTGTGGTACACTACATACTCTATACAGTACTGTTTAACTCTGGTTTAATCATTCCTATGTGTTGTGTCGCAATGCAGAGATTTCATTTGTGCCATATTAAGAATGCATTTTGTTTAAACAATGGCATGGCCTATGCTCTTGATTTTGATTAGGTTGCATGTGATGGGTATAATTTTCTGTTTACATAACCTATTACATCTTCTGTGTAACTGCATTACATTATCTCTGTAATTATATTAATTAGGAGAAGTGTGAATTAAAACATTCAAGTATTTTTTTTTTTTAGTAATTAAGTAATAAGAGGATTAACTCTTTCAAGTGATCAAGAAGGAAAATTCCTCTCTCTTTTCCAGAGTTTCATCCTTGTTTTCACCATATAGGAAGCACTAGCAAAACATGACTGCTGTAGTTGCAAACTAGCATTATTATTCCTTTGTAAAATATGTAAACAAGACAGATTGTATAAGGAGAAACATGATAAACCCTGTCTATGTTCTAGGTTGAAAAGAAATGAAACACCATGTCTAGAAATCAGAAAGCTGGATTAGCACAAGATTGTGTTTCAATAAACCCTGCTTAGAGCCAAGACACAGCATCTAAGAAGTGTTTTTAATATTCATAGAATAATGGAATTAGTATGGTTGGAAAAGGCCTGCAAGATTATGTACTCCAGCTATTAACCTAACATCACCATGTTCAGCACTAAACCATGTCCCCATGGACTGTACGTACATGATTTTAAGCACTTCCAGGGATGGTGACTCCACCACTTCCATAAGCAGCTTATTCCAACATCTGACTATCCTTTCAGTAAAGAAATTTTTCCTAATATCCAACCTAAACCTCAGCTGGCACAAACTGAGGCCATTTCCTCTCAACCTGTCACTTGTTACTTGGAAGAAGAGTCTGATCCCCATCTTTTCACAATGTCCTTTCAAGTAGTCATAGAGAGCTACAAGGTCTCCCCTCAGCCTCCTTTTCTCCAGGCTAAACACCCTCAGCTTCCTCAGCTGCTCCTCATAAAACTTGTGCTCCAGACCCTTCACCAACTCTGTTCCCCTTCTCTGGACATATTCCAGTACGTCAATGTCTTTCCTGTAGAAAGGGGCCCAAAACTGAACATGGGACTTGAGGTGCAGCCTCACCAGTGCCGAGTACAGGGGAACAATCACTGCCCTGTTGGCCAGGGCAACAGTCAAGTACAAACAGATTGTATTTCTGATACAATCCAGGATTGTATCAGAAAGCTCCTGGCTTTCCTGACCACCAAGGTACACTGGTGGTGTTCAGCCACTGTCAAACAGCACTTTCAGATCCTTTTCCACCAGGCAGGTAGCTTTCTAGGTTGGCTACTCAAAGAAACCCAATGGCAAGAGCTGGTACATGTTCTTGTTAAACCTCATACAATTGGCCTTGGCCTGTTAATCCGGTCTATCCAGATCCCTCTGCAGAGCCTTCCTCCCCTTCAGCAGATCAACACTCCCATCAACTTGGCATCACCTGCAAACTGACTGAGGGTGCACCTAATCCCCTTGCCCAGATTGTCAATAAAGACATTAAACGGGGCTGGCCCCGGGACTGAGCCCTGTAGAACAGCACTAGTGATCGACTGCCAGCTGCATGCAACTCCATTCACCACCACTCCCTGGACCTGGCCATCTAGACAGCTTTTTGCTGTCTAACGATGAGTACACCTGTCCAAGCCATGAGCAGCCAGTTTCTGCAGAATCCTGTGGGAAACAGTGTCAAAGCCTTTACTAAAGTCCAGGTAGACAACGTCCCAACATCCACAGCCTTTCCCTCATCCACTAAGTGGGTCACCCTGTCGCAGAAGGTGATCATATTGGTCAAGAAGGACCTTCCTTTCATAAACCTATGCTGGCTAGGCCTGGTCCCCTGGTTGTCCTGCATGTGTCACATAACAACACTGAAAACAGTCTTCTCCACGACTTTCCTTTGCACTGAAATCAGGATGATAGGCCTGTAATTCCCTGGATTCTCCTTCCAGTCTTTCTTGTAAATGGACATCTCATAGGCTAACCTCCAGTCAACTGGGACCTCCCCAGTCAGCCTGGACCAATATATATGGTTATTTAAATGGTGGAAAGTGACTTAATAAGCACTTACACCAGCTCCCTCAGAACATTTGATTGGATTCTATCCAACTCCATAGACACCTCCATTTGGTGTAACTCATTCCCTGACACTTTCTCCTTTTATTGTGGGGGCTTCATTCTACTTCTCATTCCTGTTTGAAAGCTCAGGTGGTGGATGTCCTGAGAAGAATTGGTCTTACTATTAAAGAATGAAGCAAAGAAGGCATTAAGTGCTTCAGCCTTCTCCTGCACATTTGTACCTATGTTTCCCTGTGTATGCAATGAAGGACGAAGTGAAGATTTTCCTTGACCTCCTTTTGATGTTGATATATTTTCAATTTTCTTGAAACAATAAAATAATATTAAACAATTGTCTTGCTTTTACAGCAGCAGTGAAATTAAGTTCTAGCTGCACTTTGGCCCTTCTAATTTGCTCCCTGCATAACCTCACAATATTTTTGTAGCACTCCTGAGCTACCTACCTCTTCTTCCAAAGGTGATACACTCTTTTTTCCCCCTCCCTGAGTTCCAACCAAAACCTTCCATTCAGTAAAGGTCAGTCTTCTTTGCTGGGTCATCTTTTGGTATATGGGGATACCCTGCTTCTGCACCTTTAATATTTCCTTCTCAGAATGTCCAACCTTCCTGGACTCCTTTGCCCTTCAGGAATGCCTTCCCAAGGGACTCCATCAACCAGTCGCCTAAACAGGCCACAATCTGCCTTCTGAAAGCTCAAGGTGGCAGTTCTGCTGACCCCCACTCCTTACTTCAAGAATTGAAAACTGTGCCCAAGGCTTCCTCCAACTACCACATCTCCACCAGTCTTTCTGTGTTCACAAACAGTAGGTTGAGTGGGGTATCTTCCCCAGCTGGCTCCCTCACCAGCTGTATCAGGAAGGTATATTCCACACACTCCAGGAACGTCCCTAGACTACTTTCTCTCTGCTGTGTTGGATTTCCAGCAGACATCTGTCAGGTTGAAGTACCTCATCAGAACAAGGGTTTGCAATTGTGAGAGTTTTCCCAACTGCTTAAAGAATATTTCTTCTACCTCTTTGTCCAGACCAGGATATCTGCCTTATTGGCCTTCCCCCTGATTCTTAGCCATAAGTACTCAAGTCTATCATCTCCATCATTAAGCTCCAGACAGTCAAACACCACTCCAACACAGAGGTATAGACCCAGTTTTCTCCTTCTTTTCCTGTCATTTCTGAAGAACTTATAGCCACCCATTACAGCACTCCAGTTGCACAAGTCACACCATTATGTTTCTTGTGCTGACAACCATGTCATAGTTTTTGTTCTGCTCAGTGAATTCCAGCTTCTTCTGTTGCTTGACCATGCTGTGTGCACTGCTGTAGATGCACTTCAGTAGGGTATTGATCCTGCCACCTTTCTGGGTGCCACAAGCCCTAATTGCCACATTAGGAACCATTCCCAGACTTATCTCTAGCAGTCCTGGTTTTATCCCCTTCCTCCTTTACATTTAGTTTAAAACTCTCTCAGTGAGACCTGCTAATTCCTGAGCAAGGTTCTTTTTTTCCTACTTTCAGACAGGTGTATCAGATCTGTCACCAGTAGGCCTAGTGTTGTGTAAACTGATCCATGATCATAAAGTCCCAAAATTCTGTTGGTAACAGCAGGCTCTGACCATTCATCTGTATGATTTCCTTATTTCTTCCCTCATCATTCCGTGTAACTGATAGGGTAGAGAAGAACGCTACTTGTGCTCCTGATCCCTCAACTAGTCATCCCAAGACCCTGAGGTCTCTATCAGTAGTCTTTAAACTTCTTGTGACTTCATCACTCCCCACTCGATGAAAGAGTAATGGATAATCACAACAGGCTGGAGACTTTCTTGGTGACGTTCCTTATCCAGGTCCTAGGGAGGCAGCAGTCTTCCACATGAGTTTGTTCTAGTTGGTGTATTGAGCCCTCTGTTTCTCTGAAAAGGAAGTAACTGATGAAAACTATTGTTCTTTTTTTTCCTTAACAGAAGTGTAATGCTCTATAGGAGAAGGAAAAATGTAGAACACAGACTGGAATTCTCCATAAATTTAATAACCCTGGATCTCCAAATTCATTAGTGTGAATTGTGTTCTCTGCTTCTTAGTCCCTCCACAAGATATGGATCTGTTTCTCAAAATTGCTACCCAATTAACATGTAGAAGTGCCCCTGAATATTTAAAAATTTCAGCCAGAGGATTGACAGTCTCTGATGGAAAGGTCAGTTTTCAATTGAAAGATTTTTTTTTTTCTCATTTTTGTGCAATAGCCCATAATGAATGAGCAAACTGTATTTCAGGATTGTAGCTCAACTGGAACATGGAAATTAATTGTGCCAATCAGTCAGCAAGTAGCAACCTGCCGCAAGTGCCTGCACATATTAGCTATGAAATGAGTCAAAAGAATAAATATGCAGCATGAAAACCTTCTGAGAGCATAGCACAGTTATGCCTACTTCCAGTAAAATTCACAGCACAGCTGTATTTGCTGTGCCAAACAGAAATAGAAGTCTAAAGCCAAAATTGGATTAATTAAGCAAGGGTTGTAGGATCACCACAGACTGATCCCAGCATCACAAATGAGATGATGCTTCCAGTTCCTCCTGTGTGCTGGCCAAAATAATAGTTCTGTAGCAGGCTGTACTTGGAAAGAGAGGCTGAAGGCCATGCTATTTGGTAACCTCTTACAATTAAGCCACAAATTAATCTGCTTGTTAATGGTTGTCATCATGGAAAGACACTTAAAAATCCTAGATACATTATTGCTGCCCACTACAGCCATCTGCAATAATCAGTTCCTTGGAATATATTTCAAAGTACTGCATTTTCAGCTAAAGCTGTGCTGAAAATTAATGGCTTAGAAAGGCCATGGTTTTATCCGTGGTTTTATCCATTTTATTATATATGGTGTGTTAACCATATGCTTATGGTATCATTCCCATATTAAAATTATTGTAACCAAGTAAGATTACCGAGATAAGCCTTGAATTTTCTGTTTCTATTGACAAAGAATGGCTCAGCTACACCGTCTCTCTGTGTACCATTACTGCTCAGAGGAAACAAACCTAACAAGAAAAATAGAACCACCAGAACTGCATTCCTAGCAACTAAACACAAAAGATGAAAAACTGGAAACTAAGGGACCCAAAAACCCCTCTTGGAAAAGAGGTGGGAATAGAGAATCCAGAATCCATGAGAAAACCCCAGGCAGACAGGCTGAGGCTAGCTAAAAGGGAGCTTCTCAACAATTGTCCAACAAAACCTTAGGGCTCAGTATTGAAGAGGAATAGACACCCCCAAGTTAAAAATTTATCTAGGTCAGATCTGAATAGTGTTGGATGAGACATACCAGGGCAGCCAGGATGCATTCTTCTTGTTAAATATTGATCATTTTGCTATTTAATTTTTCACTTCATCACCCAGTTTCCAGCCTCATAATTAAGACAACCATTTTTTGATTTGCTAAAATAATTCTGTTTTGATTCTAGCCCACAGTATGGTTATGACAGAAAAGCATTTAGGTGAGGGTAATAAATCTGCAGCATATTTCCCCAGAGTCAGTAGAAATCAAACGGACTATACATATCACATGTATGTATACCTCTAAAAGATTTAAAGACCTTAGGTGCTGTTTGAGGTATTGCAGCATCCTGTTAAATCAAACTAAGATTGTGTGGGGACTGGTAACACTTCCTGTTTTCTGAGGAAGAATTTCCATTAGAATTTACAATAACACCCGATCAGTAAGGAACAGAAAACAATAAATCCCCTAAATTTTCATGATAATTTGGAAATAGAAAAATATAAATTATGAATCTATAATTAAAGGACACTTATTTTTGTCAATTAACAGCATTTAAATATATCATAATATTTATGCATCACTATTTATAGGGACATTAAAGGAAAGAGGGAAAAAGAACTCATGCTTTAAGTTTAGAATTTTCTTTCCATTGCCGTTTTTGCCCCCATTTCTCTTGAATATTTCTGCTTGTACCTAAACAAGAACTGTGATTAAGTTCTAATTCTGCAAAAACCTTACAGCTTCTAACTCACTAAAGAAAATTAAAGAATCATATATTATCTTTAGATGGAAGGGACCCACCAGGACCATCAAAACAAAACTCCTGGTCCTGCACGGGATCAGCTCAAAAATCAGACCATGTGCCTGAGACTATTGTCAATGCAATAGAAGTGCAAGTAGGGAAAAGGCACCTGGAAATGATCCTGTATGCTCATTGTCAGAATACTAACTGCACTTACAGCATCCCTGCCTGGGAACTTATTTTTTGTCAAAAAAATCATATAATATTATAAATAAAGTCTTTTCATGTTTTCAGTCACTGAAAGATTCATGGAGCATGACTTTTTCAATCCATTACAACTGCCAAATGTTTAGCAGGGAAAGAAAAATCTGGAAAACTTGAGCACAGTACTTTCAAGGGCTGTGTAGTATTCAGACTTATGTCTGATAGAGGCCTTGGAGATATCCAATAAAGCACTAAATGGGATAACTTGCCACAAGCACCTAAATATAAGTCTTATTCCTGGGAATAGTACTTGCAAGATAGGTTGGAAATGTTATTTCATTTATGGGAAGGGGGGCCAAGGCCTCTTTCAGGAGTTTTAAACATGACATCAAATCAACAGTCCAGACTGTAAAAGTCTTATTTCAGAGGTGTTATGTAACATATGCAGCACGGATGTAACATTTTCAGAGATGAAACAAAAAAGGGTATCTCAACAAATGAGGTATAGTTCAAATCTAGAAGAATTTGGACAAAGTCTCACCTACAAGGCTGGCTAAAGAGGAAGACATAAAATGAAAACAAATAGTAACAATAGTATAAACAAGAATAGGGTCTCTGTATTGAAGAATCTGAGTTATCTATTTGGCCATAATGTGATGTCAGAGCCATTTTCCTTGGTAGTAAATACATCTTTTACTACAGGGACACAAGAAAAAAAAATCCCTGTACAAAAGACCAAGAGTTAAACTGTTAAAAAGAAACAACAAGAAAGGTGCGGTACAGGTTGCAAAATCAAAAAAAGATGGAAGTTGGATCAGGGTCTTCCTTTCAATAGGTTAATTTGAGTGCTACACAACATCACAATATCTTTAGAAAGCAAAACAAAACCAAAACACACTTCCGTGATAAAAAGTCCATCCAGTTTCGTAAGGGTTGTATCCCCTTGTATTATTAGCCAGCATGTAGCCCGTAAAATACTTTGAGAGCAGCCTGGCCCTACTGCCAGGAAGTGGAAAATTTGGTATTGTCTTCAGGGGAGCCAGGATGAAAGTCAGCAGTTCGATTGATTTCAGCAAGACTACTAATTGTCTGAGCCTATGCACAAGCATGAACCTTCAAAGGAGTAGGGCTTTGAACAATTTGGTTGTGCGTATTCACCAGTTAAGAAGACAACAATGTTTTAAAGCAGGCTTCAACACTGACATGTACTTCAAATGAAATTAAGTGCATTATTTTGTTATGTTGAATCTCAGCTATGTGCAGTTTAAGTGAGATGAAGAGTGTGGATCAGCAGGTATCAGTCCTCCACTGTGAAATTAATTCAGATGACTAAAAGCAAGAGCAGCACCCTGCTGCAGAGCCCAGGAGCTCTACACGTACTATACCTCTGCATTAGGAAGTCTGGACAGACAGGGAACCATCGCTTAAGCCAAAGCTTTTAAGGTTTCCAGACTGGCAGTTTTCAGTATCCTCATTTCTATGGAGTAGAAAGGAGGGGACATCTCTAGATTGAGAGAAGATTTTGGGGTGTCTGGGCAGTTTGCTCCTAGATGTGCTGTTGCCTTAGATACTCAAGTTCTTTCCAGCTTACATGGGACAGCCTAATTCCCAGAGTTGCACAGTTTCTGAAGTCAAAGGCATCAAGGGGAGGCGCCGAAGTCAGAACAGTGCAAGACACTCTTCAAAGGTGGAAGAACTCTACATTCCATTTTGCTTTCACATATAAAAGACAAACCAACCCCAAAAATGTAGGGATTCAACTTCTACCCTATTTATTTGCAAACTTTCTTTTTGTTCTTGTTTTTGTGTGTATAAAATAAGAAAATTTTTACATGCAGAATTTCAACCTCTTCTAACATTGTCAAAACTTTTCTTTATAAATTTTGTATCAGGTTCACACTAGCAAATTTCATTTCTTATCAAATATAATAAATTAAAACTGAGAACTAAGAAAGAAACAATACAGTGTGATACAGTGTGTAACAGATAAGTTTATGCCAAGTACAAAATGTACTTAGATGACTCCCAAGTCATAGAAAATACTCTTTTTTTGTCTACTCTAAATGATCTTTACTATCAAACAGAATTAAATCTGCTCCTTTTTTTTTTTTTTTTTTAAGTACATATCACCATTACAGGCTGAGACTGCAGAAATGTGTTCTGTAAGTTGTTTTTTGTTTGGTGGGGTTTTTTTTCGGTGTTGGGTTTGTTGGGTGGGTTTTTTTTTGGTGGTGGTGGTGGGTTTTGTTTGGTTTTTTCAGTTTTCTTTCTTTGTTTTAGTATGTGATAAGTACAATAACTACATAAAAATGATTCTTCTTCATTCTTATTCTGTTTAATTCCCTACCCCAAACTGGGAATCTTGGGCATGATGTGCACAGTTGCTTTTTCCAGTGCACAATGAAAACATAAAATTGCCCTAGTACAAATAACACTTTCTTTTAAGGCTGTATGTTAACTAGAACAATCTGTTTTTCAACTACCACTCTATAACTTGTCTAATCAACTCTCAAATGGATATTAGATGCAAGTCACTGATTAGCTCTTTTCCCTTGATATAATTTCTTCTACAATTTATCTCTTAGTTCCATAACTTTATCCACAGATATAAAGTATATGTTTAAAGTCACTATATATTTAAAGTCACTAGGCTTTCAATTCTACTAGGTAATACCAGCTGTACTGCAGCTAATTAACCTTAGTATTTTATAATCTTATTTACTTAAACTCTATCTTTTTTACATTATTTGTATTTCACATAAATTTGTCACCAATAAAATCAGAGAAACAAATTGTTAACATTTTCTTGAAAATCCAGGACAAAACTGAATACTGAGGAATCTAATGCTCTTTGTTTATCTCCACCTTAAAATAAGGCTACTTTTATAAAACAGGCAAATATAAAACCCCAAAACAAACCCTAAATCTATATACTTAAGGTACTACAGTTTACAAATTGTCATATTGGCAATTTTTACAACTAAAAAAAGAATACTGAAATAGTTAAGATATCTGCAATCACTGCCTAGTTTGGTCTGTTAACTTCATATTTAATAACACTGTTATTTAAATGAAAACACAAAATTTAGTCCATAATGTGCAATGAGGTCAACTTTTTAATATTATGTAGAAAACCACTTTATCAAATATATTCTAAAGTTATTTACTACACTTTCAATGTTTTCCTCCCTAAAAAGTAATAGTAAGAAGTCAAGTTAACTGCATGGAAAAGTACCAAAGTTCTACTTTTTTTAATTATTACCTGGAAAGACAAATCGATCGAGGTCTTAACATTAAAAGTTCTGTTTTTTAATAAAGCTTTTTTGTAATTTGATTAGCACTGTGTTCAATTTGGTTTAAAGGTGTTTTTCTTTATATAGAGGACATTTGAAGGACTGTCTCTGCCAAAGGACAGGAAATTTCATGAGAAAAGCATAGATTAAATTAATTTTGCTGAATACTTATGATAAATCAATCTCATCTTTATAGTGATGAACACCTGAGACATTATTTGGATCCTAAGATATATTCAGCTATGCAGGGAACAGCAACTGTATGACATTATTTGTATCACTGATCAAAACAACAAGGATTTTACACATCTGATAAATTTTATGTTGAAGTAATTTTTTCATTTGCATTATGAGCTTCATTTACAAACCTGAAAAGTGTTCCATTGTGTGAACTTACAATTACCCTGACTGGAGACCTGCCTGAAAAATCCTCCTCATTTCCTCTTGAGCATTTTCCTCTTTTCCCCTTACAAAACCCTATGAGTAAGGAGCAATAAGGGCATGACCTGCCATCCAGGAGGACAGGCAAACCACAGCCAGGAAATCCTGATTTTTCACCCTATTCCTGCAGATAAACAACCATGCATGCTTTGGAAGATCTGAATCAAGGCTGTCTGCCGGCAGACTACATCACTGTCAGCCCAGCCATTCAAACCTAGCAAGCTTATGGTAAAGCAACATCAAACAAGACGCTCCATTTTCAGAGTTTCAAAGTTCATCTTAAGTCTTTTCTCAATCAGACATAAAGCAAAGCAGTCCAGGATTACCAAATACATCAAAATGTTAATCTTCCAGAAATCTGAGAGTATCAGTGGAATTGCATGTTTGACTTGGATTTAAATGGTTTTAACAACTCCCAGAGACACATAATAATAATGGCCAGTCTTCGCGAGCAAAGATCCGGGGAAGGTCTTTCCACCTTCCAGCCTGCGCATTGGATTTTTTTAGGTGAGACACAGTGTGCGCGGAACTGAGCCCACCCTTTAATCCTAAGGTTCATCTGCCGGGGCCAAGCGAGCTTGGACGGTGGCAGCGAGGTCCTTAGGACGTAGGTGGGTTGCCTTTAAGGGCTAACGAGCCATAGTGGCTGGATGAACCTTTCTGCTATGAGGTGGGTGCATGCTCCTGTCTCTGCCAGCCTACCAGTGCCTCAGACAACCAGACTGAGAACTTAACCGAAAGCTGGGTAACATTCTCACCTTTATGAGGTTAATTTTGCCTCTGTATTTGAACTTTCATACTGTGAAAAATAGTGTGTAAATAAATAAATAGTCAAACAACATTAGCTAGTTTAATTAAAACCCTATAAATCATGATTTTATCGCACTTATAGAGAGAATATTCACTAAAAGAAGTGCTCACCTTCCACCTGGCAAAGTCGAGCATACAGGAAAAAAATAACCTCCTCCACAATAGAAACTTCTTCATGTATATAAGTGTCTTTTAAGTAAATGTCTATCATATTGCTATCTGTAAACATGCAGATTTTTTTTTTTTCTCAGTAATAATATTGTGGGGGGAAGACAAGGTCTGAAAAAGATCAAGACAGCACAGACACTGAGGTTATCATAAGACAAAGTATTGTAAAGTAAGTGAAATATCGCTATGCAAGCTAGAAAGGGGACTGGAAACTGTAATTGCAGTAACATGATATGTTATGTTGCTGTGGATACTTTTTTCCTCCATTTAAAGTACTTTGTCTCTATGATAACTTAAAATGCATGCTATAGGCATACCCAAGAAATTAACTTGACAATAATGTTAAATAGCACAAGTACAAAAACATTCTGGAGAGCATGGTGAGAAGGGACAGAGGGGAATGTGTGCCCTTATACAAAAATTACTTGCCCATACGTAGGGGTTAGGTAGGTATGTATTCATATCACATTTTTAAAAATAATGCATATCATATTTTTATATACCGTTTAAAAAACGTACAAAAAACCTTACAAGTGCTACCTAACAGATACAAACAAAAGTATTCACAGATGTTCCAAGACCTATGGTGTATTCAAGCAATATATTCAAGTATTTAAAGTGGTTTTGTTCCTGTCCTTTTCTTTGAAACTACATCACTGAAAGTAAGAAAAATATCAAATGTTAACATTTTTCAGATATTAGTATATGCTATATTGGTAGTAACCCCAAATACTGTTCTCAGAGCTCATGATTTATTTTAGTGGCCAAATGGACTTCTTAAGACCTCGAAGAGTTTCATAGGATACCTAGGAGGAGGTAGTGTAGAGTACAGCACAGAGTAAAGAAAGGCTTTTGTATATTAAGAACCATAGACCTTTACAAAGGACACTAATTACTTGTACCCTGCAAAGAGTAACAAAATTATCTGGAAAACGAGAAATCTTTGAAAATACTTGTTCCATCCATACCACATCCATTAGAACACAGGTTTAATTTAACAACACATCACTCACAACCTTCATTATCGTGATCCATAGGAAGTATTCATTACCACAAAAAAAATTGTTTGTTTCAACATAATTTCTTGGAACAGTGTTCATTTAAAGCTACATTTGCTGAAAAAAAAAAAAAATCTGAGACAGTTATCTTTCTAAATCAAATTGCCTAACCCTGACTTCCCTCTGTGTCAAGTATGTTTACAAGCCTGTGTTTTTAAAGGAAGTTTACAAGGCAGACAGCCACCCATTTACCTTTGAAATTCACTGATAGTTTATACAATTCCTTTTCTACCTCCTTGAGAGATTCTAAGCATACAAATAGCTTTGAGAGAATCAGTCACCAAAAAGTTTGTGACATTAAGGTGCAAACTGGTTTGTAGAAAAAGATTTATTTTCATTCATGATATTATACTGAAATACTATTTTAAATAGATGTATATTATCTTATGTTGGTATTTTTACTATATACAAGGATCTTTTGAATTACGCAGTCTTATTACGTCACTTTTATTAATTAATTAATATAAATCCATTCCTTGATTCTAAGTCACAGTTGAGTAGCTGTAATTACAGGTAGTCTTATTGAAGAATTATGTTTAGCCTTTTACTATCAGTAAGGAAGACACAGTTTCCATAATAAAACCCAATGACTCCATAATAAAGCATCTATGAAGCCTTTACATGATATTAAGTGTTTGTTGGGGGTTATTTACACCTTCAAATAAACCTATGTACAGAAAACCACACGATTAATTTTAAGTAATGAAGCATTCATAGATTTTTAACAATTTCATCTATATTTGTAATTTTCCAGACACAACAGGACTTTTGAGGATGGCTGGTTCTATGACATATAACATCATATTGAGATTCAAAATGCTAAAAGCTATAATTAAGTGAAATCAAATGGAGTTTTCCCTCAGCTTCAGTAACACCTCTAAAATGTTTTTAACTTTTAAAAAAATTAACATTTACCTAAAGACATTTTGATGACTGTATTTTGGCCTACATTAGGGCTTACATATAGCAAAACCACAGACATATATGTATCCTGGCAAAGCAGTTATTTCTGAGTGGCCCATTTGATTTGTTTTTTAAAATGATACTGAGATATTTACAATGCCACATAACCAAGGAGGAATTACTGTGGCCTGGTTAATGCTGCACTGCACTGTGCTTAATATCTCAGACTGGGGTGAATGGAAGGGTTTTTCATATCTCTGACTTCTAATTTCTCTGAGCATATGATCTGTTTATCCCTTTCTGACAGAGGGCACATTTTCTCTGCTTTCTTTGTCCTCCAGCTCTGTGTAGCAGATACCTTCCACTGGAGACCCGAGATGGGAGCTGGGCTTCCTGCAGTGCTCACCTCTGCTGCACCTTTCTGCTCAGGCTTATACAAGACGGTTTATTTCATGTAAAGGGAGAGTACAAGAATCCCAACTGTTATAAAAATGGTTATCTCCTGAAAAAAATCACACCTGTATGCTGTGTGGGTATTTGGTCTAAAATGTCACTTTTTCCAAAACCAGATAAAGTCGTCATTCTATTGTCATTAAAGAATGTCTTAATAAATATTAAGGGATTTTTTTTTATTTTTCTTAGTTCAAAAATATCAGTAAAGGAATAGTAGGTAACAGGCTTGGTGCTGGTTGATAAGGATTGTCAACACTGGAAGTGGGCTGGATGATTTGCAGGACAAATGTCAACTAACTTTCTGTGCAGAGGGAATTGAGTAAAGGAGGTAGGAACTACCACTTGGTGTTGTCAATGATAAAGTTATGATGTCCTAGTGTACATAGGATCCCTAATGAATATGGGCCTTGTTGATCAATACAAGCCAAGAACATGATACCTTTGGTTCTCGATGATGGTCGAAACCCATGCACAGAGCAAGCTATGTTATTACGCAACCTTTCGTAGGCAAGGACTGATTTAAGAGCTGCAGTGGCAGCAGTAACTTTCCATTGGGACATATATAGTTTCAGAGATACACAGTTTCAAAATACCAGTAATAAGACTTAGTATTTCATAATCTTTTTAAAATGCCCATTTTCAAGCACAATACACACTACACTCACCTGCACATCACACTCATTTATGACAGTTTTGAAATTAATTTCAAGACTAACTAGCTACCTTCTTGGAAGTAGGTGACTTTAACTAGATATTCAAGTAGGGGAATTAATATTTGACTGTGTCATGACTAATTAATTTGTTACCACTGTTACCCCAAACTGAGTTTTACTGGCAACATCTTACTCCTGGTTGATCAGGACAACTTTTGGAAAAGCTGAAACCATTACTAACATTGAAAAGTTGGACTTTCAAGTCTCAAACTGAGCCCTGATTATCTCTGAGGGGAATACTTATTTTCAGACTCAAGGGTGTATTTCCCCTTACAAAAAAGCATGCCCAAAATTAATAAAGCAAATTAAGTTCAAAATTCTAGCTCAGTTACAACACAGAAATTAAAGCTGGTTCATGATTACAGCAAACTATCAGAAGACTATTGGCTTAGTCATCTTTTGAAGTCTTGGAAATTATAAGACAACGTGTAATTTACAGAAGGGTGTATGATCCTATGTTTCTCTTTACATATTCATTATATATTTGACAGTACACCAAAACAGACAGTAGTTTCTGATACACAGACTATAGTCTGATCCAATAGTACTTTCTGACCCTACTTTTTTGAAAAATATGCTGATATAATCTTTTGTGGGGCATCTGTTTGGTTTCTTTGTTATTTTATGGGGGTTTTAAAATGAAGAGAGAAACCCAATAAAATATTTGTTTGATGAAGACTATTATGAGTTGGTTTGGGCTTTAATTTTCTTTTTTTTTTTCTTTTAAACAGGCAAAACTGATGCTATTGCAACAAAAGCACTATGCAGTATGTTGAAAATAGAACAATAATTAAAGTTATTTATCTGTACCACAGACTATTTCTTTTAATCATCTGCCAAGAAGTGTTTAGCCCTAACTAGGAAAAAAAAAATTATTAATTTTAGAAAACTAAAAATGAATTCAAACCAAAAACTGTTATAACTGGCAGCAATGTTATAACAGTAATTTCTTATCACAGGGTTTCAGAAAACATAAAATGTGAGAATTTTTTTTCCATACAGGAAAATTATAAGAACTGTTTGATATGCTTTAGTCTACATAAAATATGCATACTAAATGCATTACCAAAATAGATTAATAATATACATTACCAAAATATAAGTTAATAAATGCCACAAACCATCCCATATAGTGTGCGGGTTGAATTTCTTTTGACTCTTAACATAAAAATAAAAAATGAAATCTGAAAGCAAGTAATCCAAACTCTGCTGCAGAATCAGAGAAGTCCCTAGAGCCAGACTAGCACTTGGGAATTCCTATCTTGGTCCAGTTCTGGGTGCTTGCACCTGTGACTCAAAAGAAAAGATGAATGCTTAAAGAACATGTTTTGTATCTGTCCTGTTCCTCTTGACTCACTAAATTTTAGCATAACAGTGCTCACTATTGTCTCTTTCCCACCCTGAGAAATTTCAATAGCCAAATCTGCTCGTGTCTAATTTGAGGGGTTTGTTTTGGGGGTATTTTGGCTTTGTGTTTTTGGGATTTTTTAGTTTGTATTAATCTGTGCTTAAAACTTGCTCTGATCCTTGTAATGAGATTTCACCTGTTACAATCATTTTTAATATGTACGGGTGAATAAGAAAGAAAATGGATGATGTGATGCCTTAATGAGAATGTTTGCTGTCATAGAGATTAATAGAGAAAATGGATTATACCACCAACTGTTGCTGGATTGGATCTGAAGTCTTGGCTGTGTGAATAAAATAATAATTGCTGGTGATGGTGTATGACAGAGAATCTAAATAGAGTTTTGGGCAGTTTCTAAATAGCACACATTTAAATTACAAAATACATTAATTAGTAGTTTCTGAGTTCATACTTTTGATAGAAAGGAATGGAAAAGCTACATCAGTTCTATGAAGAAGTTATAAAGACAGTACACCTACTTCATCCCATGGCTTTCTTCAAAATATAAAATCCATATTCTAGCTTTTATAACTGGTATCAGCAACCCTGTGCATAAAGAGAAGGGAGGATAGATCTTTTCTTTTTTCATTTTGCCAATTTGACAGAATTTGACAGTCACCTTTTGGTATAAATATTACAACTGTTTGTGCAAGACAAAAAATGGTATTTAAAAGGTTACATTCTTCCTATTAAATGGAAAGGGAGGCAGCAGACTGGAGATCAGAATAGACCTTCAGATGAATAACCATAACACAGCTATAGTAGTATGTTATGAAAACATTTTTCACAAGCTTTTTAAAAGTTTTTTTCATCTCTGGAGGTTGTGACAGAATCTGGGAGAGATTATAAATTTTAAAAATAAAATCTAGATACTATTGTTTGGGATATTCCTCAAATAGGCCAAATTTTGCACTTTCTTTTTCTTTCCTCAGCTGAATGCAAGTTTGCTATCAACACACAGTAATCACTCAAGAGTAGGATAAACTATGATCATGGAATCAAATGATGACCTAACTACAGAAACTGAGCAAGTAGTTACACCAACCACTTACCCTACAGCAGCTGAGAATAAATTCCTGTCTGTGGAAGGTGTAGTCACCTTTACCCTGTATTTTTCTTTATTACATTTTTTCTCTTATTTTTCCCTGGCTGACACACTGAATTTTTTGTTGTCCTATCATTGATCATAACCTCTATCTCTAAAGTATGAAGGGAATTTAAATGATAAAAATAAATCTTGTAGTAGTAAGCTAAAATGGAAATAAATTTCAGCCAACCTCCTTTCAAAAAGGAAGAAGTTTCACAACAAAGATTTTTTTATTTGGCATTTGTTTGCCTTCTTGTTTGTTTGTTTGTTTGGGGGGTTTTCTTGTTGTTTTTTTTTTTTTTTTGTTTGGTTTGGGGGTCTTTTTGTTTTTTTCTTAACTGAAGACTTAAAACACTGAGTTGAGATGAGATACAAAAGTGATTTTTGTTATTAGTCAAAATTTTGATTCCTTTGGGTATGAGTAAGGATTTATCTTTATATTCTCTAAATATTAATCTGTTTTATGGGCTTCCTTTTCTTCTTCTCTGACTGAAATTTTGAGCACGGTGAAAAATTAAACATTGGGACTTTATTCCATTGCACATTTTGAAGATTGATGAAACTCTATCCACCTTGAATGACATACTGAATACATGGAACTGTGGATGTGGGAGCTATGAAGTGAAACAGCAAAGTTATTTGTGATTTATAGGCTCCCAAAGGCTTTACATCAAAACAACAGGAAGGGTTTTCCTATGGTCTAGAATGAATTCTGCTTCTTAGCAAAGAGGAAAAAAACCCCTAAGAATGAAATTTGATTTAAAGGATGCAATCTTCCTGCAGGTGAAAGCACACCCCTATTGCTACTTACTCTAAATGAGACCCTCAGTTTTATTCCTAGCATCAAGCATTTCTTGGCTTCTGAAGGATTTATTACTCTCCAGCCTGAGTTTCCAGCAAATACTTCTCTTCTTCAAAAGATGAGATCAATGGCCTTAAACTTTTAAAGGTGTAGTCTTCCATAATTTTGAAACTTTAAGTTATATTCTGGGAAATTCTGGTAGACATAGCCTGTTATGAACTGAGCTATAATTACAACATGTTTAAGCAGCTACTCAGAAAGTTCTTCTGGACATAAAGTAGAAAAATTCACTTATTACCCATCTTCCAATCTATATATATTCATATATCTATCTAACTCTATCTTTTCTTCAATTTAGCATAGATCACGTCTATTCAGTGCAGGTGATGCTGGAACACAAACAGCAACATCCCATCACAGGATAACGAGACAACAATAAAAAACCACCACACTGGCCAGTACAAAGGTCTTCATAAAAATGACATGCGGAAAGACTCCTTCACTCTCCCTTCCCTGGTATGTATCCTACAAAGGCCAGTACCACCCTGTTGTACTCCAAGTCCATTCAGTACCCACTAACTCTGCACACCCCAGCTCCTGTGACTGCACTGCCTTCCTGGGAAAGCTCTGCAGACTCCTTGAGGCAGAACTGTCTATCCCGAGCCATTCTGAGACTACACTAATTAAGAAAAGGACCTATTTTTTTAAGTCAAAAAGGAAGACAGATGAGGACATAATCCACATAAATACATCCACCTAAATATATGGAATAAGATATGTGCAGATGTGCCTGTGTAAATAAACGTATTCTATCCCTTTGACTTTTCAGCACTACTTCCAGTTCCCTTTTCTTCTTGTGCCGAGAGTGACTTCCAAATAATAGATGAATGATTGTAACATTTCATCATCTGCCCAGAAAGCTTTAGGTTGTTGGCTTTTTTTTTGTTTGGTTTAGGTTTTGTTTGGTTTTTTGTTTGTTGGTTTTGTTGGTTAGGGTTTTCTAGCTTTGTTTTTTTATTTTGTTTTATTTTGTTTGTTTTTATTGGAGTTTTTTTGCGGGCATCTTGGGAGAAGTCAGAGAAAGTTACTTAACTTTTCAGCTGGCTTGCCCATACTCAGTATGAAAACTGATTGGAGAGATTTCAGGGAAAGCCTGAGGCTGTGTTACCTCTCCAAGGTACAGAGAATCCAAGACTACTTAGAACATTTGAGCTCAGTCCTGGTACTCAGAAAGGAGGTCATCCCCACAGTTTGACAGCTGCTGGTATCCATCTTTATGTTATGTCAAAAAAAAAAAAAAATCTCAGAACAAATGTTATTTGACATGCACAAAAGATAACTCTATGCCACTACTTTTATTTTTTCACTGTAGTAATAGTGATTTTTTTTTTTCTTGTGTGAAGGCTTTTGGTCATCTTGCACTATGTCTTAACTAAGAGAACTGAACTCTAGCCAGGGCCATAACTATTTCACAGAATTCTCACTTTCTGAAAACTTAAAACAACTCATTCAGACACCACAGCCCCTGGGGCAGTATCATCAGTTCCAGTGTGATGGGAACATTTATTTCATGATTACCATATTTCAATTAGGTACTAGAATCACTGGAATCTACTAAAATAGATTGTAAAGAGTTTTTTCCTCTCTGTTTCTGTAAGTAGGATGGTTACATAATTTTATACTGTTCTACTTAAAATGTAGAGATGTATAATAGACAAAGATGACGAAGAAAATTTAGTTTCATGTAAGACCTCACCTTATCATTTTAACTTTTTATCCCCCTCTTACCCAGGTAGGAATGGTAAGGCTGCATATATACATGTAATGCAATGGCATATTCAAAATATATAATTCTCTATTTGTTTCAAATTTTTCTAGAGGAAAACAAACTTTTATCAGGCAAAAAACTACTTTGTTAATATAGCCTAACTGGCAAGCGTTCTAAACCAACCCCCCAAACTACCATTAAATAGGTATTTTTGTAATCAGGAGTGTTTCAGGAATATGCATTGTGTATAAATAATTTATCCTATTGCTAATTTCATTAAGATTTCATTAAGATGCATGACAATGCAATCATTTAAATATCATATATATATATATATATACTTTCTGTCAAAATTATGAGAAGGGTGAAGTTTGTGTGTCAAGTTTTCGGCTGTGCCCACAGAAGGCATTTGGGTACGGGTGTTTAGAGCAGCAGCAAACGCCCTTGCAGACACACCAATGTGGTTCCACCACACGGAGGAACAGTCTCAGGAACAGGAGGAGCAGGATGCAGAGTCACTCATCTGCTCTTAGTGGTCTCGTCACTGCCAAGAGGTAAAACACTGATGATATGGAGTCAGACTAGCCCACAGAAAGGCAGCACAGAGGCAAAAGCAGCTGCACAGTCATCCTCACTGCTCATTGCTGTGACGCTCACAGGCAGAATGGAAAACCCAATTGCTTCAGGTAGTTCAGCACTAGGACTGACACTTTCCTTCTCTTTCTCTACTAAATGGTTATGGTAGGGGCCTTCTACAGTCTGAAAGGAAGTTTTGAGTGAGCCAGAAAACACAGACATCCATTTTTACAATTTTACTAAATCTATGTTTATATATTCCTTAGAGAAATTCTATATATATTGGAAGATCATAGTTTGGATGGGTTTATTGTTCATTTAGTTTTCTTTAGCTGTCTGCAACTGATTTCATCCTTCTTACAATTATTTTTCTGAATGGAAATATACCTCCAATATCAAAAAGTTGTGGCATCTAAGGATTATCTTAAAAACCAGGATTAAACATTTCAGAGATTTTGAAAACATAACTACTTACATATTGTTGCTGAGTGATTGAAACACTCTGGAGTAAGGCAACTGATGCAAATTCCTTATAGTGTTGTTTCAGACTTCTGACATTACTGCCATTAGAACAGTTAATTAAATCCATTCAACTAGAACATACTCTAGTAATCACTGACTTAATTTAGTGAGCATTTCACATTTTAAATTATTAAAGATGAAAGGTACAAAAGAGAACCATTGATCAAGCATGCTACGTTTTTCAAAATATAACTTCTCTAGATTTCTTATAAAGGAGAAATCTAAATCAACATGTCTACTATGACATGAATATGTTTCTTTTCAAGTGTCAGAGCTATTATTCATACCAAAGATCATCCTACTAACTGTTCTTTTTGGTGTCATAAATATATGCAGTCATTTGTCAATACAGTCTCATCTCCCCTAAGAATATCTTCTGTGTGAAGACTTTTTTTTCCCTTTTCCTACCTGTGAAGATTTACACTTGCCTATGGATGTGATATTTCCTTAATCTTCCTATATATGAAAAGTCTTAATATTTGGGATACTAAATTACACTTGTTCACATTAAATACCACTGTTTGAAGCCAACAAGTGCTATAAAGCTCAAATACATCCAATAATTATCTATTACATCACCACCAGAGCAGTAAAAATGATAATTCTTTCCACTGGTTCTGGGTAAAATTTAAAGGAAACTTTACTCTAGTTTAATGTAGCTGACAATGTTCTGTATCATGACATGGCCACATCCTGTTAGCTGATTGGGTCCCATCCCCTGAATGTCAGTGATAGTTTTCTGACATCTGAAAATTGTCAGAAGATGTAGGACTAAGGTTACCAGAGAAGAAAAAAATGAATAGTCCCCCTAATGTATCCTGATGAAGTCCTGATGAAGCAACAGGTACCTCTAAGCAACTACCAGTTCCCAGAGGTCTGCCTTGAGAGCAGACAGATCACAGCCCAAGTTGGGCAGGTGACACAGCCAGTTTTCCCAAACTCTGGTTTACACACTAAGAAAAAAACAAACTGTGGATCATTAAACATGACAGTGACAACCACCTATAGCCTATTGATATGTCAAATTACAAAATTATTTATGTTGATGAACAGAAGAAAAGAGAAGGCTCTGAAAAGCTGTTTCAACCATTAGTCTTTGATATGCTCAGCTATGTACCAGCCAACCTAATGAATTAAAGAATATTATTAGACTAGCTTTAAAGAATAACAGAATGGTTCCATAGCTTATTAATGTTACATTGTAATGTTTATCATTACAAGGAACTACTTGTAAAACTACATTATGGCAGTATCATCAAATTCAGGAGCTCAAGCAGTGTAGAACATATAAAATCCAAGGCTTTCTTGGAAATAGTATCTTTTCTATTCCCTTTTTAAGTAATTTTAACTGCATAAAGAGCTGTAGGAAAATACTTGCTGCCTTTTTGCCTACTTCTTCCCAACAGCTATGTATTGAAAAATGTAGATAATGCACATCTAATGAACATTTCGTTTGCTCTGCTTGAGATCAGGCAAAGCACAGTGATTTTCACTGAGACTGATTTGTGTTCATACAGAATATCACTGATAGAGCAAAGTGTAAGCAATTACTTTTCTCTATAGAAATGCATCTACCTTTAACACATACATTCAGTGGACAGGGGAAAAAATAATCCATGACACTGCTATCACTTTGTGGCTATGCTTCTGCAGTCATTGTTAAATTCTTGCTACGGTTATGCTAATACAGGGATTTAATTCTGCAAATGCATTTTGCTGCTTGCCATGGATTTTATCACACATAAAAAATAAATTACTATAGAAGGAGCCTAGTATAAATCAATTTCAAGTATTCTGAGAGCTACTGATTGCCTTCTCTCATTAGCTGCAAGTGAAAACTGTTCAATAAAGTATAACAAAATAATAAAGGAGATCATTGTTTTTAATAATCAAGTTTATGTATTGCTTATCTGTGGAAATGACTAAAGAATAAAGTAAAACCTAGAGTAAATCCTCTCAGTCATGAACATTTCTATTTTATCTAAAGATGTCTTTCTCCCCTGGCATTTCAGTGAAACAGTGTGTCCATATGTCACAGGTTCTGTTCCATAACAGCAATGCTCTGGGGTACAGGCAAGTAAATCGTTGTGGGGAATAACATTCCTATGACATTCTCATGCAATGGGAACATACTCCTTCTAAACCCCTTTTGGAGAGAGCCCTTAATATGACTTCTTATTGCCAGAATGACTTCCAAATTCAATAACATTTGATGATGGGGCTCAGAAAGCAGAGGGGAAGTAATATGGTGACAAAAGGTTAAAAAGGACACATGTTCTATAAACATGGGATGTTATTTACTGGGTATTTAGAATTACAAGAATATTAGTTCAGAAGAAATCCCTAATAATAGGAGCCCAGGATGCTAACAGAGAGTAAAAGCACAAATCAAGAAGGTTATTTACTGGTCGTTAAAGGAATGCAGACTTTAGGGCTGTGTGGAAGTTGATTTACAGGATATAAACAAGAACATATCCAAGAAATTTGAAACAATCTAATACAAAGATAATACAAAAGACATAACAAGAGAGATAGTCCTCATGAGAATGAGAACCAAGTGAGAGCAAAGAGAGAATTATTCCAACGTTGTTTTCTGTAGTTAAGGATGCAACACCTGACCAGTGCCAGTACTTCAACATCCACATGAGTCACCTCCCTGTCAGTAAAGGAAGAATGTCACTTTTTGTTTCCTCCTTCCTACATTTTATATATGATTTCTGAAATTGCAGAATTTTGAAGAGTAACCTATGCATGTGTTACATGTCTAACACAAGGAGATGGATATCACAGCATCAATTCACAGAACACGCAAATGCAAAAACAGGCGTGTGACTAGGAGACAGCAGGGATGATGGCAGAGGAAAAAGTCTATGGAGAATGGTTAAGAGTGACTGAAGCATTTTTGTAATGCAGGAACAAGTGGTAAGGGAGTAAAAAGGCATCAGGCAACTGAGAAAAGAAAATCATCTGTTGCACTTAAAAAACCCCAAAAAACCCAAATCAAACCAAACCAACCAACCAACTAAAAGACACAAACCAAAAACACCAAAACCTCAGAAGACTAACTTGGCTTGAGTTTTCACTCATTTAAATGGTTGCCTTCCTTTCGTTATCTGGGACCTGAGTGAAAATATAGGACAGTTCCGGGGAAGGAAAGAATTTCCTGTGAAGTCAGTGATGCAGAATCCAAGTTCTGAGATTTGTTATATGAATTACATTGTATATAAATGTTTAAAAACTAAATGTTATATTAATGTACTGCTGAATCTATAGAATATTTGAAACCTACAGATTTTGACTCTTTTCTAATGAAGTGTATATCTTTTTACATTAGACTGCATTTTTGATGACTAGGTATTTAGTTTTCCCAGGCTCATCACACACACTGGCAGCATTTGACACAAGTTGCTTGTAAACATTCTCATCTCTGCTATAAAAATAATACAAGACCCCCAACATCCTACATATGCTAGCAGACAACCCCTGTGTATCAGATACACCCAAATTTTCCTTGTTACCTCTAATTTTTCAAAGTCATATAATAATATTAGCATCGACATAGCCTCACAAATTAGGTCTATATAATCAGGTTTCGCTTCTCCATTTTAAGTATTTTCAACAACTAAGATATAGTCTATTTGCATATAGATTGGCCAAAACCTATGCTCCATGTATGCAAATATTGTTTATATTTTGTATTAGATTCTTAAAATTAACTTTTAGTTATTTTGACCCAGTGTTAATGAGGAAATTTCTGGACCGTGCTTATTTTTTATCTGATACCATTTCAAAACATTTCCCCATCTTCTTGATATAAACAATTTTAGTAGTTCCTAAATTCAGTGCCTTCTGAATTCATGACTGGCTTAAAAAAACCTGTATTTGTTTAGTTCTTCCCTGTAGATATGAAGTAAAACAAACAAACAAAAAAACCCAAAAAAACACAGTATCCAAATATGACGAACTTCTGTAGAAGGAAAAAGGCTTATTTCACAGTTTGAATTCTTCAGCCACCTATTTTACATTGACTTCTTGTCAAAACTGATAATAAATAACAAAATTAATAAGATAGCTATGGATGTTGGTGTTATTTCATAAGAACCAAACTAACTCCTATAACATGAAAGAGCAACTAATAAAGTGTCACTTAAAGTAAATAAATATAAGCCAAAGGCTAGCCCAAGGAACAGTATACTAGTAATGTAATAATATATTGCTCCCATCAGACTTCGTTATAGTTCCTGGATTTATTTAATTCTATTCATGCCTAACACAGCTCTCAGAAAGAACTATTAGACTATATCATCTAGCTTGTCACAAAAAGAAATACAAGTCATCAATTTCAATCTAAAAGTAAACTGGAAAAAACCAAAAACAAACTAAATCACCTTTACCTACTATTTCAATGTGTTCATTCTTTGTTACTGTTAGAATTTCTGTGACAGCCATAAAATAACAATGCATAGAAAAACTGAGATCTTGGGAATGACCATAAAGCTTCTTGAGACATAAGCTCTGACTTTTGCCCCAGATAGAGAGGAGGAAGAATGCAAGTTCAGGAAAACAAAGTAAAGTTTTAAAAGAGCAAATAATTTCTACTGAACATTTGAAAGATGTAAAAGATACCCATATTTCTTCCCTTTTTAAAAGTTTCAACTTATAAGAAGTTTAAAATGCCACATCATTTTAAAAGAAGGAGGTAAGATCAGGATCCTTTCATCCATTCATGAGACAGGAGAAGGGAATGATCTCAATGACAGTCACTGTAGGGAATTCCAATTTCATTGTTTTTTTAGCTATTCTTTTCTTTTCCTGTGCACCCTGCTCTCACACTCCTCAAAAGAAAAAAAGAATTTTACCCATTTTTTTAATGTGAAATACTGTGCAAGAAATTCAAGTTAGAACCTAATAATCACAGACAAAATAAACAGGCATTAGTTTCAAATATCATATTAAAGAATACAATGAAAACGTGATGATACTCTTCCCCACCTTGTCATAAAGTACTTTGGCTCAACTGATTAATGCATCTACAGTGAAACTAAATGAGAAGAGCATGTTAAACAATGAACACATTTTTTTTTTAAATAAAAACTAGAGAAAAAAAGATTCATTTATAAGATGGTTTTCCCCTTCTAAATAAAAAGGAAACATTTCAAAAAGATAGTATTTTATGTTTGTTTTCAACAAAGCTAGTATTTAAAGTAACTTTGTCTACGGCATATTGTTATTCTGGGACCGTAGCTTTGATACTTTTGCAAATGAGTCTATAAATGAACAGAGACATTAACACCCATTCAATTTCAAACATAACACTAATTTAATTTTGTTGATTGCAACTGCCTCTACTCTCAAACCTGGTTACCAGAAAACAGATAAATTCCAAAAGCAGAATTTTACTGACTACATTGCATGCTGACATGATTTGGTCAGCTTATATGCCAGCTAAGAATTTGAGAAATACCAGCAAAATTTTTAGCAACAACATTTTGATGCAAAACACAGCACTATTCACTAAGAAATATTTTTAATTTATAAGTATAAGGAATTCACAATCTTAATATGTTGATCACTCATGTTTTTGGTTGTACTTTAGTGTAATAATTAGAGGAAAAATGAAGGGTTGATTTTGTTTTTAATCTACTTACACCCTTGCCATTAGTTTCTTCTTTCCATAAAAATACTCTTTTATTAATTTTTAAAAGTGACCAATATTTGATCAACTTCAATAAAGTTACTAATTAAAAATAAATTTTCAACATACATGCCTTTGTACACCTGTCAACTTATTTTACAATTAATCAGAAGTATTTTATTCTAAATCACTTCTGAAAAATCAAGATTGGTATAAGAATGCTTAAATGAGAACTGTGCACAAATACGTTATAATCCTCTTAAGCAGTCAGTAGCTTAGTGCTGCAAAATAGTCACTTAGGAGGGATTCAGCTGATTAAGAGATAACTGCACCAGACCAGTGAAGCCTAAACCTCACTTTCAGAGGAAAATTATTGTCACTGACCTCAAACAGGATGGATTGCTTCTGTCTTGGACCTCACTCTCAAAGCTTCTTGTAGAGGTCTACATGACAAGCCTAATCTAGGTACTTGAATTTTACATGCACAGGCTTAGGTAAAAGGAAATATACTACTAGTTTTCATTTACTCATTTTAATCATAGCACTTTTAAGACAAAAAACCTTCAGCTAGGTGTCTCATTTTTTATTAATTGCCTCTAGATTCTCTAGGCAAATCCTCCAGATCCTCTGTAAGACTCTCTTCTCCAGATAAGGTGGAATCAAAGTCTAAAGTTATTTGAAAGCAATTACTCACAGGGCCTTCAGAAACAGAAGATTTCTGGAGTTACCTAATTGAAACTTACCACTTTTCAATTATACTGAATAATTGTGGACATTTTCAGCTCTGTGTGACTACAACTCCCTTAAACCCTTTTTGAATTTTACCCTTCCTACTTGAAGTCAAACACCTTTTTCTGTATTTTGTGTTATATATTCACTCAGTTTTGCTAGTTAACAGCAATACCACAGCTGCAATGGTTTTTTCCTGAATCATATCAGCAAGCGAAGCCCCAGACCACAGAAGTACTAAGCAATTTCAGCATAAGAAGGCATCCTGAAGGAGCAGTTCCAGTATCTACCTGGGAGAGACAAGCTCTTTGAAGTATGAGGCCTCAGAAATCTCTCCTGTTTCCTGAATATAATCCATTTAGTATTAGAACGTATTAGTCACAATGTTTTCATTTATTTCACTTTTTATATTCCCTTTACCTTGTGCTCTGTAAATAGTAGTTTCTGGAAAAAATAACTGATGTGCAAAAGAGTAAGGTTTTCTGCTGTTGATCATTCCTAGTTGCAAGGCTTTCATTTATTTTCTGGGAAATGTAACATTTGGGTTTTTATCTGAACAAAATGAGGACTGAGAACATCTAGATTTCAGCTTGGATTCAACCAAATCCTAGATCTGATTTCTGCCAAGTATTTCCAGTATTTCACTTATCCTTATCTCTCTCTCCTTTTTCACTCGCACAAGGTTAAAAAAAACGTTTCTGTCTGTAGAGGACAAGGTTCACTGGGACCTGAAACTTCCTCTTGGCAAAAACTGTTCCAAATTGCCCATCAGTTTTCATTTATCTGAGAAAGTATAGAGTTATTTCTTTAGTTAAACACAAACTTCTTGACATGTCTTTCCTTCACCTAGGTAGTAAAATGCAATAATTGGGAAATAGGCTTGAGATTCACCCCTTCACTGCCAAGTCAAAATATGCACCACTTTTGACAAAGCAAGATTAACATACGCAGTTGCATGACAACCAACAAGTGATCCATGTGATCGATATGTATTCCAACTTCACTTGCCCAGCACAAAGTAAGTTATAGGAACTGTCAATGGCTTTATAATTAATTTCCTTTCTTGTTTCCTGAAGTAACAGATTTTATTTTGACATAGACTGCATGAGAAATTATGATGCCCCACCTGTTCCTTAAAATTGGGGTCAAACATCTTTTCAGTTGCATTAATTCACATTTATGATTGTGATCTCCAGGCAGAGATAGATTGCAGACTAGTGGATCACCAAAGGGTTTGGATGAAAATTTTAAGTTCAGAGCTTTCATTTAACTGTAGCCTGAAGCAATAATAAATCATTTTCAAACAGTACAGTGAATAAAAGGTATGTACAAATATACCACGATCGATAGTCTGGGGATTTTTTCCTTGTATAATTCCTTCCTATAATCATGACCACAGTTTAGTCATGAGAACGTTATCTAGAAACAAGTTTAATGACTTGAAAGCACCGCAACAATTGAACAGAAAATATAAGCTAAAAAAGTCTATTTGCCCACTAAAAAACCCAAAAACAAACAAAAACCCAACGAACAAAAAAAACCCACCACAACCCCAAAAAGTAACCACACCAAAAAGTTCAGAGTTTCAGCTGATGACAGCCATGAGACATTGGAACCTCTAGTTTAACAAGTATCCCAAGCTTTGAGATATAAACAGGAAAAGCCTAGGAAAATTAGTTCCCTGGATATTAAATATTTGCCAGAAAACGTCTTACTTGTGTTCCTTATTTCTGCATTTGACGCTGAAACTTCTAGAATTCCACAATAACCTTATTTTTGCTAATGAAATTCCAGAGACAAAACCCTTTTATTATTCTGTTAGTAACTCTGCCTTATGCTGCACCACTGCACTTCAATCCTGACCTGTAAAAGTGGTCTTTTCTAGAGATAAGAGTAACTGGGTCTACATTCTCAGTAAAGAAAAAACAATAGTTGTTCCAAAATTTTTATTTATGTTATTAACTAAGCAGATTTCAACTAGAAACTATATTTGCTTCAAATGTGTCCTTTTGAAGAAATTATTAAAAGAAAATGCTTAAATTTTCTCTAGTTAGGATATTTGGAAAGTAAACAGTGTAGCTGGTCAAGGTACATTGTTAACTTACATTTTCAGTAACAATGGATTTCATCACTGTAAGTGACTCAAAATGAGTTTAAGTTCATCGTATTTAGTTGTTATTCATTATTTAGAATAATCTTCACAGTGAATTGTATCTTTCCTAACCCCACTTGAGTAAGTACTTCTTTTGTCACAACGCTAGCTTCAGAAACCAGATTGATATTAAACAAAACCTTCAAGGCAATAAGCTAACAGAGAAAGCCCTGTAGTTCTCATGTAAACAAAACTCAGCTATGAGAGCAACTTATTGAAGACTGATGTATGCTGAGCAGCTGTACTGTACTCACTGTGTAGGAAAAGAGATGATTGTTAAAATTGAGCAAGGCTAATATTCAACATACAGGTAAAATAATCTTACACAAATTCTTTACAGACATCAGAGCTAAACTCACTGATCTACCATTTCCTAAGCATCAATGAAAGCCTATAATCTCAATTTAAGGAAATGTGATTCGCAAGAGTCTGCCCCAAATTAAGTTCAATTCCAAATCACAGTAATAGAAATGTGTGAGAAGAAACATAACAACAAGTTGATGGACCAAAGTTAAGATGAAACAAAATTAAAAAGATCGTGGGGGTTAAAGTGCTACAATTATAGTACAGCTTAAGAAAGTGAAATTCACTTCTGCAGGTGTTAAGATAAAGGAAAAACTTGAATGGTTGACTGACAGAAATTTAGCAATTTCTGATATCTCGGGGTTATTTTCCCCTCCTTGTATTATACAAAAGCGAAACCATCTCCTAAGTGGTTTATTAAAACTGAACTAACCCTCCCACGGGTAGGAAAGCACACTTGATTTACTTCCCAGGCTACAGTGCTGCAGCACTGGTAGGGGTAGTTCCTTACTATGTTCCTCTGTTCCAGACATGTTTACCTATGCCATTTGTGATTTAAGCAGCTGTGAGGAGGCACAATTACTTAATTTTAATAGCTAGTGTGGGAGGCTGTGATCTGACTTATTCTGTCTATTATTTTCTCTCCCAATGACTTTCAAATTAGTTGTCTGTAATTTTTCATTATCTGGTGATTTACAGTTAACTGATTTTTCCACGATTTTCCCATTTTCTTCCTAGATTTCTTTCTGCAGCTGGAAGACAGACTGATCTCTGACAACATTTTGTTTACTTTTCTATTTGCTATGACAGGTGATAGATGTCCCTATTAAAAACTGAACTAGGTCCTTGACCCCAGTAGCTCTTTTTATTTTTGACATTATTAGAACAGATTGTAAACTCCAGTGACCTCGAGCTGGGAGGAAGACAGCTTTCAGGATATAGAGGATGGATAGGTATGAAGCTGTGAAGGTGTGCAACACATGGTTACTTCATTCACAAAGGCTACAGTGAGAGGGGCTGACACTTTACAGGAACATGGGAGGAGAGGCTGTAGCTGTGGCAGGCCCTGCACAGGCTGATGTTGCAGGACACAGTGCACAAGCCAGTCTGAAGGAGAAAGTAAAAGTTCCCATGGCCACTAAGTACTTCCATATTTATGATCTCAGAGCCACATAAATTCAGTTACTTGTTTACACCCCTATAGACAGAACATAGAATTAATTTCTAAAGAGCTTTCAACACTCCATGTGAGTTTGTTGTTTCCAAATATAAAGTTTTTGCAAACCACGTTAAAAAGTTTTCAGATTTTGTCAACCTTTCATACATTCTTTCCAGGAAACTATGGATGATTAATTAGAAAGTTTGAGATAAATTAAAGGCGCTTTCATTAACAGCATCAAGTCTAAAATTAAATATTTTTTAATCTTTAAAATTAAAAACTTACATTTTTTTCCTTTTTTTCAAATTGTTCTAAACAATACAATCCTCACAGAACACACAAATTAGAGTTATCGTTAGTTATTTAGTTGTTAATTAGTTATTTAGTTGTTAATTAGTTATTTAGATGAAAAAATAAATCCAACAAACCCCATTACCTTCTAAAAATTGAGAATTTAAGAAAAAAAAATTCTTGTCCTACAACAATTAAGATGGTAAAATTAATTTTTTTTAAATGAAACAATATCTATTTTCTTCTGGAAAGGTTAACCTAATTAACAGTAATGTGAAGTTAATATTGAACTTTTCACACATCCCAAATGGCAGTTTCAGTTATCACCCTTGTATATGTATCTAATTTACCTGAATAGAAATAGTTGATTATGTATAATAGAAAAGGTAGAGCTCATTTAAAAAAAAAAAGGAAAGAAAGAGTTCTACTCTGTACTGCATCCCAAGAGGACCTAGGGCTTTGAATTTTTCATTTTATTTCACTTAGTTACTGGAAAGAATAAACCAATACTTTCCAGAGGTATCAATGTATTCACACAGGTCCCTCAGGAAAAATACTCATTTATTTTATAACTCATGTCTGAAGAGATGATTGTTGAGGTTGAAAGCTATTGGCATTTCAGTGAAGTCTCCTAAATTATCTGTATCAGAAGATTTGAAGTTGCCACATGCTTTGCTTTATGAACACCTTTTTAGTTTTGAATATTTCTATTTTTTAATCCTTTCACAGCAGTAATACATCAGCTTGACTAGTTTGTATGAGCCCTC
Source organism: Myiozetetes cayanensis (assembly GCF_022539395.1). NCBI lineage: Eukaryota > Metazoa > Chordata > Aves > Passeriformes > Tyrannidae > Myiozetetes > Myiozetetes cayanensis. Next base: position 37,956,312 of record NW_026087964.1, on the reverse strand, counting down.
TGTCCTTTATGCCACCACCAATGTTTTCATCCTAGCTCTTAGCAGGAGCAAGAAGCATCCTGAGGGAGGAAAACCATTGTTATTACCTTTTCAAAGTTATTCTTGCATGGTAAGTATTTATAAAAAGTCCATGCATCAATGCAGTCCAGTTTAAGCCAAACCACCTCACATGCACAAAGTTTCTGTATCATTGTGTTGTGATTCTCCAGAACTGACAAATCCTGATTGTTTCAGAAACCAGGCACCTGGCTCCAGCATAGCCCTCATGTTGTGCATTTTGGCGCCTTTTTTTTTTTTTTTTCCCATTCAAGACAGATTTGTATTTTAAGGAGTTTTTAAAGTATGCCTTCTTCATGGAAGATCTACTACAAATAAAAAAGCCAAATTCCCACTCATTTTTGTACTATGTCTCTTTCTTAAACACTAGTGCAACAGAAAAGCAAAAATACGTATAAGGTGTCTAAAGGTCATAAACTCAATCTGAACCCCATTTTCCTATTTTCTTTCTTAATTCTGCAACAGGATCCTCTGAGAAAATTAAAGCATACTATTTACCTCAATTTTTCAAGAAATTATGTTAAAACTATTTCACTACAAACATAGTCACGCTTTTGCAGACATATCTGAAGAAGTAATTTAGAATCATATATTAGCAATGTATTGAAACATCTACACAACAGGCTGGGGAGCAGAGTTATGTGCAGCAATGTTCTTCAGTTCTGTCTTATTCTTAAGGATCGTAGCAATAAGTTCTATTGTTAATATAATCTTCTATAGTCTTTATTAGGAAATTTATTTCAGTATTTTTGTTGGTTTTAAAGGAAGTATCACAGTACAATGATATGGAAAACACATAGTAGTACCAGTAATTGCATTGATAAAAGTATAGTTGTATACTACTATTCTGGAAATTCATGCTGTAAAGCAAGGGATAGTTTTAATTAATTTACCTCTTAAAGGCTGCAGAAAGATTGGCTAGGTAGGACTGGCAAATAAAAACTAAGCGGAGAACCAAAGAGAAATAACCCAAGATTTGAATGTTCATTCCATGTCTCTGATTTTGATACTAAAATAATTTCATGGGATACAAGAATTGCTGAAGAGTTCTTCCCAAGAATACCTTTGGGCAAGTTCACTCAAAATCATGTTAAGTGTTTCTATTATATTATCTACCTGTATTTCCTAAAGGTACATTAACACTCCCCATATTTTATCACTTTCATTTGTTTTCCTCTGAGTCCAGAACACTAAAAGGACAAGTTAACATGAGAAAGATACAGCTAAATTCTGCATTTTGCTTCCTATAAAATACTAGCTTCGTACAGATTGTCAGCAAATGTATGGATACAATACTTCTTCCACAGAAAAAATCTCAAGAAAACTACTCCACACCCCACCTGAAAAATATACAGATAAAACAAAAAAAAATCAAAACAGAAACCATACACAAATCCACCACCACAACAAAAACAAAACCAAGTAGATTTTTTTACTGAAATAAGAAAATTCACCTCTGTAGAATTCAGTGTCTGAAAGCCTTGTTGTAGTAAAGCATACATTTATATGACATAGTTGCTGTACTTCATCCTTTAAGCAAATAACAAGAATAGAGAGCTGGATGATAGACCATGTATTCTTAAACTGAGGTAGACAATTTACTTCAATACCACATAACCTTAATTGAAAATAAAAAGATCTTTAAAAATGAGGATGTGGCTTCTGCTCTCTTTACAAACCATATTTTATGGTTACTCAGTATTTTTTGCTACACAAGCAATTGAAAGATATACATCATAAATTTTTATGATTACATGGAGAAGTAGGTACTATTCCAAGAAGGTAATAATTTTATAAGTTCTAGAGAAATGAATGGCAAATAGATTACTGGTCCTGCTGCCTTTTTGACATGCCCTCCAATAACATTAATCATTCCAAAGGACATTTATTCAAATGCTTATGCTCAGAAGTCCCCTTCCATACTGAACATTCATTGCATAATGCCAATTCCTGCAGCTTATTTACTGTTGTAGGACATTTTCCATTTCTAGCATCTATAATTTTAGGGCAGTTGGTCTTAATATTGGAGAAATTAGAAGAATTACCAGGGGAATTCAATCAACAAAGACAGGAATTTCCATGATAGAGATGGTACTATGTGGAAGCGTATTTGAAGATACAGTCCTAACATTTGGCCATGAAGAGACTTCCTCATGAAAGTGAAAATCATCTGTTGACTATGTCATTGCTGTGGGATTTTCTGGATGGATTAGTTACAAACCTGTACTGACATGATCACATTCACACACCACTTCCATGACATCCTGCTTGTAGCCATATATATGTATCACATATTCAAGTAGCCTACAACAGTATCATGGCTGAGAAGGAAGATCAGCCATGACTCCTGCAGTTATTTCTTCTATTATGAGATATCTTGACGCTATACTTAACTTCCTGATAACAAATGGAAACAGACTTTAACATCTATTTGAAAAATTGTGTCCTCCTTAGTTTATACAGTGTGTGCACTTTTAGCAAAATATGATGTTAACCAGACAATATGGCAGTCCTGTGATTCGTACAATAGAAAGACAACTGGACAGCCATCACTGACAAAGTCTAATTACTTTAATAGGTGGAAAACAGAGAAATGCACCATTTTTATTAAGTCACTGAAGTTTGATCCAGGCACTTATTTATTTTGTTAAGTCGAAGGAAATCAGCCTATTTCCTCCTGTCAACAGAACCATATACTTTCATCAATAGGTATCAGAATTTCCCAAACAGAGAAATATTAGGTTGATATTCCTTACATGTCCTCACTTCTACCAGGTATTTGTTCCATTTTCCTCTTTTGTCTTCAGTACAATTCTATACCAAGTTCATCTTCTTACTGTCTAAATTATCTTTTCGTGTGTATAATCTTCTTTGTTTTATTATATCAGAAAAAATAAAATGTTCATCTCCTTATCTCCCTTCTATTTAGACCGTGCTCAAATTTGTCTGACTTCTACTTACTGATTCTAAGGCAAAGTTGCTCATGCTGATAATTCCCACAACAGTTTACCATCAGTTTTATCCATATATACATATGAACAGCTGCTTCTCCTCTCTTGCTTTCCTCCATTCCAATCTTCATCCTCTGTTCCTGCTTCATCATTTGTTGCCTTTACTATCTGCATTACGTCAGCATTTAGCAAAACTAGGAAGCACCTTTACTATTCTTTTCTGAGGCAGAAATAGCAAAGAGCAGTGATATCTTCATTTGATTGCAACCTAACCCATCATAACTCCATGCTAACACTACTTAGCCTCACGTTTCTTCTTTTTCTACAAATATTATGAAACAGAAGACAGCCTTCATCTGGTGTCTTCCTCCCCATCTCCCCACAAATGCTGCAAGTGGAATGCCTGTGTAACTCTCCTTCCAGAGTTCAGTTCTCTCCACTGCAAGGTCTAGTTCTGAGGGAATACAGCTACACATTTTTCATATTGTCAAACCTAGGCTAAGCTGTGAGAAAATACCTAGACTGAAGCCAAGCTAAGTAGGAAAGGTAAAATTGCTGTCAAAGTTAAGCTCAGAGATTTAAGAGGAAAACAAACATGCAAAGGCATACAATTCATCCAAGGATGAATAGAGACTGACCCTTCCACACACAACAAATGAAGTCTTGGGTAGCAAAGGCACCTCTGGTGTCACAGGAATGACAAACATTAATGCTTAGGCACTAGCTAGCTTGGTCGCATCAATTGTGAGCATTTGCCAGAAAACAATTTCTTTGGAATTCTGTGCTGTTTAGAACCTACTTGCGTTCTCTGCTTGCACAGGCTAAAAACAATGTATCGAGTCACCTGGACTGTGAAGGATGTCAAGACCAAGACTGACCATTATAGTCAGTCAAAACCCACATCCCTAATGACCTCCGGTCCCTCACAATTTGCCATGCTAAGCAAAACTGACATCAGAGATGTTACCTCTACCAGGTCACTTAGTGGTAAATCACTAAAAGACTTTTATTTCGACTTGGTATAGGAATTAAAAAATATGTCTTCTTACCATCTGAATTTCCATGTATTCTTTTTATGTTGATTGCATTTCCTTCTGCTAGGATGTGTTAAAGGACTGTAAAGATTACCATGGTGTCATAGAACCAAGAAAACTTAAGGTTGGAAGAGAACTTTAAGATCAATGAGTCCAACCATTAACCCAACATTCTCAAGTCCACCACTAAACCCTGCCCCCAGATGCCATATGCACGTTTTTTAAACACTTCCAGGGATGGTGATTCTACCACTTCCCTGCACAGCATCTTCCAAGGTTTGACAACGCTCTGAGTAATGTTTTCATAATATAAAATGAAAACTCCCTTCACACAATTTGAGGCCAGTTCCTCTTGTCCTGTCACTTGTTACTTGGGAGAAGAGATTGACCTCCACCTGGCTACCATGTCCTTTCAGGTAGTTGTAGAGCAACAAGGTTCCCTCCCAGTCTTTTTTTCTCTAGGCAAAACACCCCCAGCTCCCTCCACTGCTCCTTATAAGACTTATGCTCCAGACCCTTCACCAACTTTGTTGCTCTTCTCTGGACACACACCAGCATCACAATGTCTTTCTTGGAGTGGGAGGCCAAAAACTGAACACAGAATTTGAGGTGCAGCCTTACCAGTACTGAGTATAGGGCAACAATCAAATACAATCAGATTCTATTTCTCATACAATCCAGGATACTGCTGACCTTCCTGGTCACCAGGACACACTGTTGATTCATGTTCAGCCACTGTCAACCAGCACTCCCAGATCCTTTTCCACCAGGCAGGCAGCTTTCCAGACTGAGTACTCAAAGAGCAACTGGTCTTATCCTCAAAGACTGATGCAAAGAATATATTAAGTACCTCAACCTTGTTCTCATTTTTTGTCATTCTATTTCTCCCCATATCTGATACAGAATGAAGTGTATCCTTATCTCTCCTTTTGTTTCTGATGTATTTATAGAAATGTGTTTTGTCATCTTTTATGGCAGTAGCCAGAGTAAGTTCTAGTAGAGTCTTGGTATTTCTAATCTTCTCCCTGTATAGATAGCTTCATGACATGCTGCCTGTGGTGAAAGACAGGAAACAACCAATGTGCCCTTTCTGTCACTCAGACCACTTTTCATATTTTAGTTTTGAAAAAAACCGTTCCCCTGTCAGTAGGTAATGTGCTGGCATTGTTCAAATACACAAGTGAAAGAAAAATGTGGTGTTCTAACAGAAAACTGCGTTCACTGAAAAAGAAACAAGAACGTCAAATAAGAAGTTCAGAATGGTTTTGACTCGCTACTCATTCACAGGCTTTGGAAAGCAGGAAACAAAAGGAAGGGTGGTAGTGACGCCAGTTTTGAGATGTAACAGAAGTTACTGAAGCACTAGGAGTGCTTGCAACAGAGTGTACCATAGAAATTTACTATTTCTTGCGTTTGCTTGACTGATTTCTTTAAATCAAGGCTTTGGTTACACAGTAAAGAAAGGAAAGGAACCGAAGCAGCCAAGTAGATAAATTGTTGTATAACAACAACTAAGTTGTTTTATAACCCAGTGCATTGTCTTGAAGGAGTTCATAAAGTGGTGACTAACAACTTTGGTAGCTCCAGGCACAAACAATCATCAGAGACCCTTGGTGAAGTCCCTCAGAGACCTTATAAGAATATGTATATATGATAAGAAGTTTTGGGAAATGTCATAAATATGTAAAGGGATTTCAGGAAGTGAAAATGATTAATCATGTAATGCAGACATTTAAGCTATAGTGAAGATACCTTTCTGTGCACTTTGGCAAACTGATTCCTGGTGCATTCAGCACACTGTAATAAAAGAACACTTGCCTGCTAAAACTTACAGAGTCTTAGGGGTTTCTTTTAAGTGCCAATTTTAGGCGACAGTAGGTATTTTTGTATGTCATAATATGAACTAGATAGCTGAGGGGCATTACATGTACTGCACTGAGCAGGAGATATGTAGAAAATGAAGTAGCCTCAGATAATCTAATACAGAAATGGTTTTTCGCTCTGGGAATTTGAGAGAAAACTCAGCAAGCTGGAGGATTAAAGAACTCTGCTGGTGGACGCTAGAATGCTCCAGGCAGAGAAAAAGCATTTGCAGTCATGTAATGATTACAACTATTCTCTTCACACAGGGCAATTCTTTCATTTTACGAAGCACTGAAATACATGTATGAAGCTCTTGTTGCCATTTTGCCTAGGCTGTGGACTTTGGGGAATAAGAAAAATTCAGTTCCATGTTTTAACTGTTAGCTTTTCTGTTGATGAACTAGGGGAAAAAATGATGCTTATTCTTCCTGTGAGAACAAGCAGTTTCTTACAAGGTCTACCAAAAAAAACAAAACACAAAAAAAACCAACCAAAAACCCAACCAAACAAAGAAACCCCAGCTCTTGTAATTCAGTTCATCCTTGTGTATAATCTGCAAGTAATAATTTGCTAGGTAAAGTAGAAATTTAAAAACACTTTTTTTCTCATGTCTTACCTAAGTCAATTAAAGAATAGCTGATGCAAAAACTTTTTGTTTGTTTGTTTTGGTGTTGGGTTTTGGTTTGGTTTTTTTTTTTCTTTGAATATATTGAAATCTCTCTAAGTTACAAATATAGATGTTCTTCTAAATTCCAGTGAGATCAGCAGAGTGATTTTTCTGTGGTTTAGACCCAGCTCGTTGCATGGAAGACAAAAGCACCGTCATGAATTTGAAGTATTTACATGTCACTAGCCAAGCAGATTATTCTACACAGAATGTATGCTTAAAATGTAAACCTTCACCCACAAATACAGAGAATTAAAATGCAATTAAAAAGTACCTTAAGGTATAAACTGTTCATGAATTAAAATTACCAATTAATTTTAATTCACAACATCCCTAGCTCTACCACTATCACTTTGTTTTGGAATTTTTTTGTTATTGTGGTTAACGTTGTGTTTGACTGAATTTTATAGTCGTTTCTCTCACTGGCTTTCTGCCTGCACAGATCTGATGCATTGTAAAAATGGAGTGGGATGGGAAATCTGTAGGAGAGAAAGCAAAGAAATTCAACAACATAAAAAAGAATTTAAAAAAAAATCAGATAGAGCTATTCTTAATTTTATTACCCCAAAACAACAAATACAATTGACCTGTGAAGTTTAAAGAGATGTTTAAAGTAAGCCTTAAGAAAACCATTTCACTTGGATAGAATAATACTGGGCACTGTGGGAACTATCACACACAGAAAAGTGCCTGTCTTTTTCTTTGCCTACCTTGCAAGAAGAAAAAAATCCACCTTTCAAGAAACAAATAACAGCAGATACTATTCTATGACAAAACATTATGGTAGCAAGATTTATGTTCAGGAGACCGCAAAAGTCACGTTAGATATGTCTTTCTAGATCACATAGGGAAGTGCTGAGAAACTCTCTGAAGTACTATCCAAGTCACTTATATTACTGAAAAAAAATCTCATATTTTTTCAGCATCTATATGATTCCTTATATTCTTTCCAGATAATTAAACCAACATAGGTGTACATAGCTAGAAAGAGCGAATAAATATTTGATCTTAATAGAGGGTTTCAATCTCTAGTGTAACTGAACTATCTGTGTCAAATATTTACTTTTAAAGTTTCATCCCCATATGAATTTCAAGAAATTGGACTACAAAATTCTTTTCCTATGTCCACACCACCTTTAGGAACTGTGGAGGGTTGACCCTGGCTGGATACCTGGTGCCCATCAAAGCTACTCTGTCAATTCCCTCTTCAACTTGACATGACAGAGAAAATATAATGCAAGGTTTGTGGTTGGGATAAGGACAGGAAGATATCACTCAGCAATCACCTTCACCGGTAAACCAGATTCAACTTCAGAGTAGGATAACAAGAAATAAAATTAATCTTAGGTCACTTTCTCCCTCCCTTCTTCCGAGGCTTAACTTCACTCCCAATTTTCTCAACCTCCCCCCATTAAAAGCACAGGGGGATGGGAAATGGGGCTTATGGTCATTTCATCACACGTTGTCTCTGCCATGCCTTCCTTCTCTGGGAGGACTCCTCACGCTCGTCCCCTGATCCAGTGTGAGGTCCATCCCATGAGAGACAGTCATCCACAAACTTCTCCAATGAGAGTCCTTCCCTCAGGCTGCAGTCCTTCACAAACTGCTCCACCATGAGTCTCTTCCCTAGGGTGCACTCCTGCAGGAAAAGACTTCTCCAGTGGGGGTTTCCCCATGGGGTGATAAGTCCTGTCAGAAAACCTGCTCCAGGATGAGCTCCTCTCTCCCCAGGTTCCTGTCAGGAGTGTGCTCCAATATGGGCTTCCCACTGCATCACAGCCACCTGTAGGCATCCACCTGCTCCAGTGAGGGGCTCCTCCATGGGCTGCAGGTGGATATTAACTCCACAATGGACCTCCATGGGCTGCAGGAGAACAACCTGTCTCACTCCAGCCCTCCTTGGGGGCTGCAGGAGAATCTCCACTCTGGTATCTGGAGTACCACCTCCCCCTCATTCTTCACTGACCTTGCTGTCTGCAGGGCTGTTTCTCTCCCATTCTTACTCTTCTCTCCAGCTGCTGTTGTGCAGCAGGTTTTTTCTCTACTACCAACATCTCTTTCCCTGCTATCAACACCTCTGCTATGAACTGGCTCAGTCTTGGCCAGTGGCAGGTCCATCTTGGAGCTGGCTGGCATTGGTTCTGTTGGACATGGAGAAAGACTCTGGCAGCTTCTCACAGAAGCCACTCCTGTAGACTCCCACTACCAAACCCTGACATTCAAACCCAACACAGGAACAGAGAGTAGACTTAATAGCAAGGTATAATTTTATGCTTCTTTCCCAAGAAAATATCAGCTGAACACATTTACATTTAATTTAAAACAACTGTGAACATGAATAGCTGGAGGGCTTATGCCAACATGGAAGATTTGATTAGATATGGTTTAAAAAAGCAGCTTTAAATGTCCAAGCATTATATTTCAGAAACTTCTGAAATCATTGTTTTTCCATTGGATAAGCAATGTTTTTCTACTACTGAAGACTGTATCAAATACACTGATGATTTGTTGTTTAACCCCAGAAAATTTCCTTTTAAACACCTTTGCTTCTCCCCCAACTTTGCTCGAAGTCCTTTATAAACAAAATCATCTCGTAAAGAATCGACATCAACAGCTAGCAGACCCTCTGATTGACTTCCTATTCATTACTGTTTAGGGAACTCATTGAAAGAAGAGGGTTTATGATCACTTCAGAGTATACTTCATTCAATTCTTAATGACACTTAACATTTGACAGATGTTTTTCAGCTCAGTCACTGCATGCAGAGAATTACAAGCTGTGTGTCAACCAGAACCACCTGAAAATCAGATTTCAGATCAGATTTCTCCCTATTATGAAAAACTGGTTTCTTTCCTAAATTTAATTGCTTAAGCCAAATGTTTCAGAATCTTTCTTTTAATATGGGATATTTCAAATTAAACATCTAGGTTTTAAATATACACACAAACAAAAAAAGAAATTGTAGAAGCTTCCAAAGCCAACTCCTCTGAAAATCTATCATAGCATTCCTGTGTCTTTTTGAGTTATTACACAGTTTTTGCTCCTGAGAATATTTTAGTTGAAAATTTTTATATTAATTTAAGTATAAGGTGACCTTTCACTTTGCCATAGATTTACAGCCAGGGTAAAGCAGATATTCATCATATCTCAAAGTTAGCACTTGCAATTTGTGAACCATATGTACTCTTTCCACATGTATCCTGTTACCAGGATACCATTTTAACTATTAAGGCAACAGACAGGTCATTTCCACTCATAACCAATGTTCAAAGCTTTTTGTTGTACTCTATGAATATAATACCTTTGCTGCTACCCTGAATGCCTGAACAAGGCAGGGGAGACCTTTCAGTAATCAGTTATTAGGAACTAACATGATGGATCGCTGAACTTTGCAAACTGTAAGCATTTTTAAGCATTTTATATGTTTACCTCCACATACCACCATTAATCTGAATAAATCAACACATTAAATTAATTTCAATAATAAAATTGTCAACTTTTAATATTTCTGAGAAATTGTCAGGAAAAAACCCATATTATTTAGGAATTTAAATTCTTCTTTACGTGTCCCCTAGTGACAAACTTCACAATAATCTTGCATTATTCTGAAAACTATCACAGTTTTTTAGTATATGCCTTTACAATATTGCTAGTTATTCAGTAATTCTAAGTAATCTCAAATTGCCTATATTTTTTCAGTAGTCAAGTCCTGTCAAGTCTTATTCTACCTGCAGTTTTTAATATTGACCTCCCAAAAGAAAAAAGCTCTTTAAAGTATTGTTAGAATTCAACATTCAGCAGCTCTTTGGTCAATTTGCATCACACCAGGGTCCTCCTTTTTCAGCATTCTGTGTAATTTGAGACAGGTTTTTTCTTCACAAGAGCAGTGGGATCTAATCACTAACTCTAGCAAAGAGAAGAAAAATAATTTGCTGCTTTTCTGTAAAAAATTTAGTTTTTCTTAACAGTTAGATAGTTTTTCGTGTTACATGAATATGCATATAAAGCCATTTTCAAAGAAACAAGCTAATTTCATGATCATAATAAAAACTCTAAAGATACAGAAATTTTTAGGAGATAAAAAACCATTACTAATCACCTATTTCACTGAAAAATCAAAAGTAATTTTTGGCACTCAAAATATCCAGTTAAAGAGGTATAAATGTATTGCTCAGTTATTTGTTAAAAAATCAACCGAAAACATTAAAACATTACATTTATAAAATGTAAAGGAAATGCCTCTTAACTAAAGCATTTCTGTGCACTAGTAAAGTATTTTGGGGGTTGTCATGCCATAGATTATTTTTGTAACTGTAATATACAACACACTGAAAACTGCTGAATCTTAACTACAGCGTAGTTTTGCCACTCCATGGGTAACAACGTTTTGTGGAGGGATTAATTTATATGGTGGAACAGTTTGTGTGGGACAGGAACCTGCTAAAGGGATCTGGACCTTATCTGCTCCTTCTTCATCTATCTTTTTTCTTTTTTTTTTTTTTTTTTTCCTGGTGTAATTAAGTGCTATAAAACTTTCCATTATTAGAATTATGGTTATCACCTTGTTCAAGATTACTACATTTCATGAGCTGAATCCTGTCCCACTGTGGCTACCATGGGGAATAGGTAGGATAAAGATGTACCAGGCATAGCACCGATAAAGCTTACAAGGAAAGACCAGAACTAACTTACTCCTACGGAAGCACCAGTTATCCAGTTATCCACTTCATTTTCCTGAACCAAGACAGGAGAGTGAGCATTTAATACAAGGTTACTGGAGAAAACAATATCATTATATTGGAGCCATTGTATGAAGGGGGAAAGAAAAATATCCATGAACCACGCATCAGGAAGATCAAAGGTCTTTGATTCCCAAGAGTTTCCCAGCATAATACCAGAAAAGAGAAGATAAACTATGAGTGGTGGAAGAGGAAACAACCAACCAAATAATAGAAATATTAGTTATCATTCTTTTCTCTCAGAACCGTGAGCATTGCGTCTGTTCTGTCTTCTTTAAAACTATCCTTGAAATTTTACACCATAAACCAGTTTTGGTTTTTTTTTCAAATACATTTAAGGACCATAAAAGTAGTTTTTTTAAAACAAAACAATACACAAAAAATTACAGCCACTCTCAATAATCCTCCCACACACCAAAACCACCTTACTGGTTTCTGAATTTTCAACTGCCATCAGAAAATCATCCCTCTAAAACAAGTTGCAGGAATATAGGTTATCTCAAGAAAGTTGTAGAAGTTTAGTTAACCCTTAAAGATTTGTAATCCTTAATATGAAAATGTATTTTTTTTCATGTTTCAACCACAAATAATGAAATGTGCATACATAATTAGAAAACAATTTTAGGACAGCAAAAGGAAAATATCTACCATGCATTTTTGTTGATTTTGAGAAAGGATTTTGATGGCACAGGAGAGGACAGAATTAGAATAAAACCTCAGAACTCTCAATAACAAGATTTCTTATAGATAGATAGTTCTTCCAATCTTTTTAAATCTTTGCAGTCAAGTCCTTTCTACTGGCACTTTATACTGCAGCTCCATTACGTCACTTCTAAATTATTTCCACCTTTCAAGATGTGCTTATTGTTGAAAAAATGGGCTATGAATTTTGTGTCTTAGAAAAAACCAGAGCCTCTTCCTCTTTAAAATTTCACATTCAACTCTTCTGGCATCCTTTGATCAATCTCCTCAAAGAACAAGAGAAACAACTTCATTTTCCTTGTTTAAAACTACAGGGTGTTTTATTACAAATGCACTAAAGGCTCTTTGAAGGCATTTGGTTAATTTTACATCACTAAATGTATCATATTGAAGAAAAAACCTAACAAATGACCAAAATCCACAAATGCATCTTTAAAGGGAAAATTATGGTTCCTCTATATGCTTTAATGTCCATAAAATCAACTTGATTCATGACTTTACATAACAGCTTGCACAAGAATAATTCCTCATGCAAACAGTACATAAGCTGACTTTCACAATTAAATATGCAGGAGTGAAGGAAACAATATTTTACTTTAAATTGCAATAGACCACAAAAGGTCAATTTCTTTGCATATGGGTGAGATGTCAGATTTTAAATCAAAATAATAATGGTCTAAAAAGGTTAATTAGAACATGTTACAAAATATAGATCTTAAGTCAGTTGCAATATCCTCTGTTCACACTACCTTGGAAAGTCAGAGAGATTTACACACGATGTATGTAATAACAGGAATCAATTCCTATAACTTCTGCTTTAAGGTGAGGAGGGTTTACTAAACACCAAGTTAGTTGTCATTTGCTGTTGAAATTCAAATTGGGTACCTTTATCGCTGGTGAACGAAAATCCTAATTTCTTTAGGTGGACAAAATAAAGACCCTATATGTGTGAGAGAGTGTGTGTGTGTTTGTGAGCGTGTGTCTTCATGAATGGCTGGCTATATACACCAGAAGTTTGGCTACTAATGTTAGAAAATAACAAAGAAACAAGTAAATAATTTATGTGTAAATTCTTCCAATATTTCACTATTAAGCATCATGTCAGTCTTATGTTGTACAAGTACTCTTTTTTGGTCTCATATGTGGAATATTCCCAGAGTTACCAACGGTAATATATGGAGGCAATAAAGGTTGCTTCTCATCTCAGATTTTCTTGAGTATTGTATATTTTATGGGGTCAATTTTTAGAAATTTGTCGTTTCCACGGTTCTTGCAATTTCATGGTATTTGAGTGTTAACACCCAGCTGCACAAAGGAATTCTACTATACTGTATTTCTTCCTTTAAATCTGCTGTACTGCAACAGAATCAAGTAGATATGAGTCCATATTTTTCTATTCATTATTTAATAGTAGTGATATCTCATTGAAGCTCCCAGAGCAGTTGTAAATTTTCTTTCCATAGCTGACACATGTTACAGGAACACTGTTTAAGTGCATCTCACCAAAGATATAGGAAGATTTTATTTCAGCATATATTTTCTCTCTGAAAGACATCACAACAGTCTGTTCCCCTTTTAAGGAATATTGAAGATTTATTTCTTTTAGGAACTCATTCTCACTGAATTCAGAACTAGGTGCAATGTAGTGCAAATATCAGTGTTTATGGCAGAATGCCATTTCCCTTCTCTAGGTGCTTTAAAAAAAAACATCCCTACAAAAGAAAAACTCTCCACCAAGCCACACGTATTTAACATCAGTAGATATTTCAGAATCAGTGCTTTTGAGCATAGCAAGTTATATCCTTGTCTTTCTTACAGATCTGTGTAAGCTAACATCTTTGCAACTACAGAAGGGGTTTTGTGCCCACCCACCTAAAACAGCTTCAGTAAAGAACACGTCAGTGACAAACAACATCATTTCTTCCAAGTCACATTTCCTGGTTTGCAGAGAAAAACCCATACAGTGGTAAATACATTCTTTCTTGCCAGTGCTTTTTGCATCAAGTTATGAAAAGCATGATCATTTCTATTTTTAAATCTTACTAGAGAAGCATAAGAGTTAAATCTAGATGATTCTAACAGGTCTGTTTGGTTCTGAAAGAGGTTATAGGGATGGACTTGTACTGTGCAGCACAGGAGGTTAAAGAAGAATTTTAAGACCTCATTTTTATTGAAATATTCACTTGCCTAAATGTACACTAGTAGGTTGTTTGTACATATGGAGCACTGACTATGATATTGAATAATGCAGGTCATCGTTTCCCTGTGATCCAATTGTAAAAAACTATTTCTTATTTTATAGGTCAATGGTAATTTCTTTGGAGCAGTAACTGTGTGTGGTGTGTCTAACTAATGAAATACATATTCATCAATAAAACACCTATGTTTACAGAAGTGAAGGGAATGTTACATAACGAACAACTAATCTGCAATATGAAGATGGCTGCTCAGAATAGCTGAAGACATTTGGGTAAAAGCTTATGTTACTCTATTTTTCATACTGCTGATACTCTATATGTCTATATGCTATTATGATTATCTTTTACATTTAATTCACTTTTTCAAGAAATAATATCATACAACTCAGCAGATATGGAAATTATCTTTGTAAAATAGAGACAGTTCCTGTTCTTACACAAAATGACTATGTTTTGCTCTTGACTGTCTAAAATCCTCCACTTCCAACCGATTTAATTGTATTTAAAAGTTTTATTCCTCACCCCCTCTCCAAAATTTGCTTATTAGATGCTGATTGGTAGAGCATTTATATCAAAATTCTAGCAACAACTCAGTACACTACCATCAGATAAGATGATGAAGGTGTGGAAAACTGCACACTATCTAAGTAAAATTATTTTTTTGTTATGTGGACAAGATATAAAGTAATCTGAAGAGCTTACAATAGTGTCCTTATCCAAAGATACTGGCTGGCTGCATGTAACAAAACAAACATTAGAGGTGTACAAAATGCATTAGATAACCCACTGTTTTACACTTCAAAAAGGAGATGGACTACATCATAAAAAAAAAAAAAAAAATCCCTGCTCAGTATATTCATCAAGCTTTGCTAAGGGTGATTGGACTGCTTTTACTTTATTGCGATATAGGTCAAATAAAACAGTATCTCTCCTTAAATCTCCAAACCTAATTTTAGTTTCTGAAACACTCTCTTAATCATTACAAGTAGTTCTTCACTTCAGTAGTCTGTTCCTTGAAACACTGACTAAAGTGAATGTCATAGAAGCCAGCTAAGCCAGGGGTTTACATTTCACTTGTCTGGCACAGGTCTTCAAGAGCAAGTTAGCCAACTCCAGCAACATGTTCAGTAGTTCAGAAATAAATCAACTATACATTGTAAGGGGTACTTTTATTATGGATATCTTTTTGACTACCAGAAGGTAACTTAAAGATTTTAGCACATACATGCTTATCAATTTAAAGGTAGCACACAATTGCACATTATATTTTAGCTTCTCCAGAATCCTGATCTCTTTAGCAACATCCAATAGTACAACCTTTTGCAAGATGACATTGAATTCATATGTGATGCCATGAAAGTCAGGGAAATTATCTGATTTAGTATGAATTGTAAGACAATGCATAAAAATTTGGGAAGTGTTTCTTACTTTGTACTTAAATAAAATACCCAAAAACCCCTCAAAACTAAATTGATAAAACTGCTGTGTACCTAGTACTAACTAGAAGTAAAATTGTTAACATTGGTCGATTTAACTGAGCAATTAAAAACAGAATTGAATTTCTTAATGTATTTTAAGTTTCATACAAGCTGTATCACATCTATCTTGTTAGTTTCATATTGTGAACGTTAATGTATACTTTCTATGAATGCATTAAGTTGTCATATTGCTAGAATTATTCTATTTCTATGCCTACCATGTATACAAATTTTAATAATCTTAAAACTATTCAGAACTCATCTGGTTGTGTTCTGTACTTTCTGTGTTGGATGAACTTCCTATTTCTTCTGTCACCAGTAAAAGCAGACACAAACTTAATTTGCCATTACTTTAGAGGGTATTTATTTTGGTTTCTGTGTGCAGTCTCTGCTAACCCTATTTTCATGGTGGTCTATATTTTCCATTAAGCTTTACAAATAATACTTTAATTGTAGAGTTATTTTTAAATAAACATATTTCAAAAATAATTGTTAAATAATTTTTCTCCTGGTTCACTTGCTACAGTGTGTTACGTATGAAAAATCATGAAAAAAATTATTATACACTATTTTGAAGTAAAGATTTAAAGATTGACTTATGCATCAAATTTGGTTGCTAAAGAACTAATCACATGGTATTGAAAAAAGTTAAAATCTTCACAGTTTTTTGTATATAGACCAGCAATTGAACACATGTGGAAAAAGAATTCCATACAGTGAGGTTCAGTTTAAAAAACAAAAATAAATCAGACTCAGATTTTTACCATATATAAATCACATGACCTATCTGAAGAAAGCACAGCAACACTAACTTAAAGAACATGATAATACCTCCACATTTCATTAATTCAAATAAATGTTCTAAAATCTAAGTTGCTTCTGTTATAGTTTCAAGAAATCTTGCCCAAGATTACTTGACATCATACATCAAGCTGATGTGGTCACAGGTCAAGTGATAAAAAAGAAAACTTATAGAACAGCACAAAAATAAGCACATGCACAAGTTTTAGCTTCAAATGCAATCACAATAAAACTCATCTTCCTCTTTATTTGTGACTTTAGGCCTTCAGTGGAAAAAAAGACCCCTAAAGTCTTTTCTGAGATGCTAGGAAGTATTTGATGACTTTCAATTTTCAGGTTATACAAAGGCATTCTTTATAGATAACCAGAATTACACAGAGTGGGTACTACGTGTTTTGTCAGTTTTAACGGGTGACAAGTACAATCTATAGCTCTAGACTCTCTCATTATTAGTACATTTTTTCCCAATGAAAGCAGTCTTTCACAGTGATTTTTTTTTTTTTTTTAAACAAAGCAGTTTCAAAAATAAATAGAGTAAGATATTTAACCCAAAGTCTTCTTGGAAGTTAAAGCATTTTGCAGCAACTGAGGCAAGAGGTTAAACAGACAAAAAGAGAAGTCTGTCAGCTTTAACATGATCCTGTGTTTCTAAAGCTTTTGGGCACTCTCTGACAGATTTGTCTATCTAATGTACTCTAAATTTTACCTTTGTTTGTTCATCTAATTTTCTCCCTTCCACTACTATCCTCAAGTTGTCTTTCCATACCAGCACATTATTTACTCTCCTTATACACAAGTCCAGTTTACTGATACCACATTTAGCAGAGAGAAGCTAAGTAAAACACACAATAGTCTTTTAATCCGTTCAGTTACATCTCTCAAATTTCTTCAGCCTTTCTTCTCTATTAACAAAGTACTTTTCAAATTACTATAGAAAAAAAGGTAAAGATTTCCCTCCTCTCAGTATTCCTCCCTACAACTTCTATGTAACTACTCCTATAATCTTTCTAGTTGTAGTCCTTTGGATGCAAGGTACCTTTTCCAGTGAGATTTCTTCAGTGTTTCCTGCAGCTACTACAGTGTAGGTATTTTCTTTGATCTCCAAGCATTCTACAGAATAGTAGAGCAACATCACAACCCCAGAGCATACAAGCAGACACACCACAGAATATGCGTTTTGAAGGAAGACTTATTCCAGCATGGAAATATCTTCATATAGAACAACTCTTGGGCTTCATCTGAATATTTTAATTTAAGTGTGATGCCAAAACCAAAGTTCTATTAAAGTTCTAGTTTGTTCTTGAATTTCCCCGGGGGGTAAATGTGATATGAGAATGTGTCACAATAGGTGGAAAGCCAGGAATTTCAAAGGACCATTGAACAGAAATACTCAAGAGTAATATGCACATGCTACTTATCACATAACTTAAGCGGGAGTGTTTAATTGAAAAGTGTATAATGTGTTTTCATCTGCCAAACATTCTTCAAGGTTTTAGTGATAAAACCCTTTGGGGATATCTTGTCCTTTACAGTACAGTGTTTGCAGCATAGGATGAACAAAGCAGCATTGCTGAATCCATGTTTTTACTGTGAATATCTCAGTATGATCACTCATAAAATTCACAAAGATTCTCTTCAGAAAATGGAAGTCACTGTCAAACACCCAAAGATGACAGAGGTCCAGGCTGTTGTTTATCATTATATGAAGGAGAAATCTTCTTACCTCATAGAGGGCAAAATAATAATTTAGGGATAAATTAGAGAGACCATGCTTTGTGTCAGTAGGGAACTACATTTAATGATCCAAGAAGGCATTTCAACTTCTATTTAATATGGACAGACAAAAGCCTTCACTACAGGAAATGGATTTTGTAGCATGCGAACGTCATTGTCCATGGCCAGAGTTTAAAACAAATAAACAGTCAAAACTGCCATAGTCTGATAAACTAGAATTGCAAGTGCATGTATAAGATACAATAAAGTTCAATCAACTGCCAGGGAAATTAAGACATGTGTGGCCAAAATACTGGATATGTAAATGTTCAAAAATGATTGTATGAGTTCTATCTGCAAGATCAATAAGGAGTCAAAAATGTCTATATCTTACAGACAACAAGTGGCATAATTGTTGAAATAACTAATGTTAAATATAACAAAATTTCCTAAAGAAAAATAATACAAAAATTTTGAATTTCAAATAGAGAACTAGTAGTATAATTTTTGAACTAATTAATGTTAAAAATAATATGATTTCCTAAAGAAAAAATATGTAAAAATGCTGAATTTTAAACAACTGGTTTGCAGCCCAGACACTATCGAGTTACTGTTCTATTTAAGGTTACCAAATATAACCTAAACCACCTTTGTTGCTTGGCAACTAATGCCAATATGAAGAAGAAAAACCTTGTGTGGTTTCACCCAACACACTCCACTCCAACCACTGAAGTAGGTTACTTTTGGAAGCATTATACTCACAAGAAGTATGATTGTGATTATATTTTTACCTCATGCAAAGTATATAAAAATAGAACAAATAACTATGCTTCACTAAGACTGAATTATTGCTTACATCAAAACTGAATCCCTAATTTCCTCTGAGTTTAGACATTGGTATTTACTGCTAGACTCCAATTGCTGCCTGATATCAAATGGTAGTAGAGTGAATTATAAGATATGAGGAAGGCATATTTGAAGGTAAAAATCACTGAAAATCATATAAAAAGAAAAGTGCAATGGTGGAACTGCAGAAAGCAATACAGGAAATACATCAACAACTTTGAAATTAAGAAAAAAAATTCTTCAGAAAAATCTGGCCATATTGCTATTATTAAAGTATTCAGCCCAAGACTTCCACTTTAACATGGTAAAACTGCATTTTCTTCCCAGAGTAAATAGTGACCTGCTCTAAATACAGAACTATACTGACTACATAGCAATGTGACTGCATCTCTTCCTAACTACTCATATCTGAATGAAAAAAAAAGAAAAGTTGATTAGGGAAGTCTTGTTCTTCTATGAGCTTTGATGTTTAGCCCTTTTTTCTGCCTCTATGCACTTTCATATCTTTATTCTAAGTGAACAAGCTTTCAGCATGAAAAATCCTTTACTTCTCTACTATTTCTGTAACACAACAGCTAATACATATTTAAAGGTTTTTAAGCTAGTTATCCTAACTGAAATCAAGACAACTGTGTCTTTAGTTCACCTCTTGGTTTTAACTAATGCATAAACTACAGAGATTTATATTTTACAGTTTTTATCTTTGGATACAAGATAAGAGAGGATTCACAAAAAAGTTTAAAAGTTCCTTAGCTCTAGTGACTATGAAGTCACATAAATATTTTAATCAAAGGACCTAAACTGAGTTATACGCTGCTGAAAAGATCCTACTTGATTGTTTACTTTGTTACCCCCTTTCTACAGTTGTGTTTTCTTCACTACTTGCCTTAACTTCATTAATTAATCTGTTTGGAGATCACCTCTGGTCATGCTTATTCAGAGCAGACAAGTTCTACTGCATGGAGCTGATAAATCAAAGGCAGCACAGGCTTGTTCAGAACAGACATTTGTTTCAGACTCTTCTCAACAGTTCTGAAGGACTGTCATACCACATATGTACAACTCCAATCAGACAGGAATGTGATTTGAAGGAATGTTTTCAGTTCTAGACAGTGTTTTCTAACGGGTTCCAGCTGTTTTACAACCTTTTCTGTCTATACCTACATCTTTTTGTCTCATGGTAATTAAAGAAAAAAAAAAAAAAAGAGACTTCTAAATTCCGACACAGGGATATGAGAGGATCATTCAGCAATTATCCAACACTGCAGCTAGCTAAGTTCCTATGTGCTCAGGATTCTGCTGTTGAAGTCTGCCCATGCTTTATGATGTTTATTGGTTTTTCACCAATGAAATCATCATCCTACCAAGTACTTGGCACTTTGAATAGGATTTTCAAAAAATCAGACTGCTTACCAGCGGAATATTTTATATATTGACTCACAGCATAAAGTGAAATATAGATTTTCTTTTTGTTAGGAAACTGCCCCCACAAAATAGAGCCCAAAACAGCCCAATTACAGAAGACAGAGCATTGGTAACGTAGACGTTTCACTTCCTCAAACCAAAAAATATGGTCGGTTGGTTTTTTTTATTATTTATTTACCAGTTTGTCCAGGAAATGTACAGGGAGCCATTGGCAGTAGTATGTTTAAAATTTGCTAGTAGTTCAAGCTTACATTTCCTTTGCAGCTCTGCCAGCCATAAGTGGCATTACTGACTCAGTCCTTCTTGCTGCAACAACAAAAAACCACGGTCTCCTACCAAAACACTTTTCCCATTTCTATGGCAGAAGAGCTTCTTATAGAAGTGTGAACTTGGCAGGTTTAAGAGAGAAGAACAGCAGAGTGCTGAGTAAAGAATTTGACAGGGCTGGGGATGTGGTGGAAGAGAGGGATCTAATACTTTCAACAAAGCATTAAAGTTTTCCAGTCTCTTCAAACACCTTAGCATCATTTTACAGCCCTTTTCCAACCTCCTCTGACTCAGCCACCAAATGTATTAGCAACCTCAAAACCACTTCTGATGCCTTGGGACAGAAATTTTTCTCCCTCAAGGTTCCTGAAATAACTAAGGTTTTTTATCTTTATCCTTAGGCCAGTGAATTTCTGATATGGCTTACACTATTGAAAAATTTGAAAAAGTTCTTAAGGAAAGGACAATCTTAAATTTTATTTTGCTCTAGTGCCTAGACTTAAAGTAGGTTGTAGAGAAATGAAGCTCGTAGCTGGGGATTCACATCCCTGAATCCTCTTCTGGATCTCAGTGTCTAAATCCCTTCTTGCAAACAGTTTTCCTTTCAAAAATGCTTCCAATACAGAATGGCAGCTAAAGTTAAAATGCCACTTCATTTTTCTTCTCTACTTGAAATCATTCAACTCACTGCTATTGTCATTGTAATGCTTTTTCATTTTCTGTCATAAGTGAAAAGCAAGAGAGATCATGATACTTTATCCTACCAGCTCAAACACTCACATGGTGCATTAAACAGCAGGAAGTTTGTTAAGGACACTTGAACTTCACTAACTAATCCCATTTAAAAGTAACAGCCAAAATCTGATTTTAGAATTTTAGCCAAAACATTGCAACTTTCTCCTAAAGTAAAATCGCGTTTGGATACAAAGTCCCAAAAGCCTAGATAATCACGGGCATCCCACCTTAAAAACGTCCTTGGTCTGTGCCATAAGCATAAGTCATTTTTTTCATAACATAAATCTTCTCATAGTGACCATGTAAGGTGGTTATACCTTTATTTTTGGACAGGCATTTTCAAGCCTGTGTATGGTAAAAGTTCCAAGCCAATAAAAGCTGAATTTTCACTAGCCTAAGATGACATGATAAAACAAAGTATTACATTATCTCTTGGCAACACTAACACATGTAAAAAGAAGCGAAGAGGTGCACTTTACTGATAAACAGCTTATACAGAATTGTGGTTCTTTAGCATCTTCACCAACTTTTTCCTTTTATCTGGAAACAAATCCAATTGTTTCCCTGGATTTGCTAAGGACATTCTGTCTCATGAATGAAATATAAAGGTCAATTTATTCCACACTGATATTCAAAACACTATGTGGGATGTTTCACATAAATGTATTTTGTTCATTGCTAGTCTATGGAATTGTTAATGTTGGAAAAGACCTCTAAGATTGTTGAGTCCAACCATTATCTTAGTAGTGCTGCATTCACCACTAAAACATGCTCCCAAGTGTCACATACATATTTTTTTTACAGCTTCCAAGGATGGTTCCACCACTTCGTTGGGCAGCCTGTTCCAGTACCTGATCACTCTCTCAGTGGAATTTTTTCTCAATATCCAATATGCATCTCCCTTGGCTCAACTTGAAACTATTTATTTCCTCTCATCCTGTCACTAGTTGCCTGGGAGAAGAAACTGACCCCCACCTGGCTACAACCTCCTTTCAGGTAGTTGTAGAGAGTAATAAGGTCACACCTGAGCCTTCTTTTCTCCAGGCTAAATAACCTCAACTCCCTCAGCTGTTCCTCCTAAGACTTGTGCTCCAGACACTTGGCTAGCTTCATTGCCCTTGTCTGGATATGAATTGTCAGATGAGCCTGTCTTTTCAGCTTCCTCAACTCTCTTCTTTGCCATCCAAAGGAATACTTAGAGCATAGATAATTGCCATTGAGTTTACTGAGCAACTAGCTATGATCACCAAACAGGAGGAAAAAAAGTCTAGTATACATCATATAGGCATGTTCTTAATTTTGTTTGATAAAATACTGGCCACCCTCCAAACGAATATCTGAATAATCCTAATTTGCATCTATGTAACTTCCTTTTATAAAAGTAGTATAGATTTTAAGTGTATTTTCACAATAGTCTTCAAAGGTAAAAAGCATATTCCCACTTGTAAAGAAACCTAAGAGCTTAGTCCACAAATTTTACCATGTAAACCAATAAACAAAAAATCAAAATTCTCAACAGGTGCTCCCTCAGTAGATGAAATAGTTCTCTACAGAGTTGGAGGTGAGGTTCAAATCTCCTCTTAAGGGAAGCACCCAGGTATTTCTTCGCTATGGGGTCAAGCTGGAACCACAGCTCACTCATCTGGATATATGAGCCAAATTCAAAAGCACAAAGGTGGTTACTGTAACAGTGTAACTATGTCAGTTCTTATCCCAGTACCATCCTTGCTAAACTTGCTGAGCTACATTCTACCAAAAGATTACTCTTTGACAGAAGCTGACGAAATGTGTATGGTGAAAAGGCAGCTGTTTCCAAAACATATTAGAAGCCAGTTGTGTGGAATGATTTGTCAGTAACTACAGTATTAACATCATTACCAAAAGAAATGGACTGATAAAGAAGAAACAAAGGACAACAAAGAGCTTACTCTGAGCACAGAAGCTTACATATACTAATTGAGCTCTGCTTACACAGCGACCAATAGAAAAAGTCATATGAGCAACATTACATTCCTTCACTGGAATTTAGAGGATGATGCATTTTTTTGTGTTCTGTCTATTACCTGTTAGCATTGTGTCTTGAACTGGCCTAAGACTGGAGAATTTGCCCTTAAGTAATGAAAAGAGAATGGCAGTCTCATAAGGGCTTCCTTTCTGAGTTAATACAGCTTCTGAATAGCTTTATTTCTGGTATAAAATTTGTCACATTCCTAAATATTGTCAAAAATATTTGTAGTTGAATGTAAAATATCTCATGGGTCTGTTCTTGTAAATTTATTTCCAGGTAAGATAGAATAATTTCTATGCTAATAATTTTTTTTTGCTACTTTGCTGTCATAACATCACTTACTCAGCAGATCTCTGTTGTTGCCTAACTGTGTTTCCTACTCTGATGTTGCAGAAATAATTAAAAGGAACAAAACATTACTTGATCTCTGTAATTATCCTATACATTCAAAAATAATAGAATCTCTTGAATATTTCAAGTGAAAAACAATTTTAGACAGGTCCTTTAAAATGTAGAGCTAAAGGTCTGTGGGCTAAAAGGCTCCTCATTAGATAACATAAGTACATGGCATCCACCATCTTACACTGAGAAGTGTACTAAGTGGCTTGATAAGTAGCTTTGAGCAAAACTAGAAACTCACTGGTTTTCTACCAGTCATATACTACAATTTTATTCTCTTTTATTCTCTCTTGTGCTAAAGTAACAAGTTCTGGTACACATAGGTTGAGTAAAACCCCAAATAAATCATCGTAGAATATGATTCACAGAGCACAAATAAAGTCACGCATACATTTTAGTATTTGCAAAGTATTGAAAAAACTGTAAAGACCTATCAAACAGACAAAAATCTGTAAAGATGTTTTACTAATCATCAAAGGAAATACACAAAAAAGGTAAAACTTAGTAGAAGAGAGTGCAGTGTTAACTATAAGACAGTTTCTTCAACTATTTTAGGTACAGTAACCTCTGCAACTTCTCCAGGAGAATTTGGATTACCTAGCAGAAATCTTGATTCAAACCTAGAAAAAGTTCAAACCTGCAAATTTATTTGATCAGTCATACTTTATAACTAGTATAAGTGCTTTTTCAAAGCTTATGACATTTAATGGGGAGGATTCTTTTACACAGCTGCTTCTTGAAAATTATGTTTTTGTATGTGCTGGTCTTTAAAGAGAGTGTCCCATAAAGAATCTCGTAGTTTCCAAGACTGATATGTTTTCAAATTTCATTTTCTTTATATAAAGAAGAATACATTATCACATCAAGTATACTGTATTTGACTTTTGTGGAGATCTGAAAGGTGTTAAGTTTGTACAGATAAAACCCAACTTATTTTCATATATATGTTTTTCACAAAATTCATATCTTACTAATTATCAAAATTCCATGAGGATACTTTCTACTTAGTAGTGGTTTAGATATAACAGCCTGGTCATGTTACTTGTTCTGATGCTACTTTGAAAGGAGCTAAGCACACTGGAATCTACTTTTGAGAGTGTCCTGAAAAAGATCCTAATTGAACTCGCATGATGCAATATTCCAGGTAACAATTTATTTTTGTCTCTTCCAATTTGCTTTCACAGATATATTGCTTTCACTTTTTTTGAGGTAGGAGTCCTAACTTCATTTGTCAAGTGCAAATTTTTTTCTGCACATTCACCTCCGTGCCATGCTAAAACTAAGAGAATGTTGTCTCTTTAGCCCATTGGAAGACTAAAAGCAGAGCTGAGGCTTTCACTTAGAATAAGTGGAGAACTCTGATTTAAAAAAAAAACAAATCAAGTAAATATTATATTTTCTTTGTTATGGAAAGCTGGGCTAAAGTAAGTCATGTCAAGTCCTAAGAAATTTTATTTTCAATTAGTCTTAAATCTTTTGTTGTTGCTGTCATCACTGATAATAAATTATGGTATGCTTAGAATTTCTGTGGAGAATATGTTTACTGTCGTTCATCACTGAGATTTATGGAGATCCCATAACAGCAATTAAATGTGGTTGTTTACTCATATGCTGTCAACAGAAGAGGATATAACCGGTAGAGTGGAACTATTCAGGGACCTGAAAATGTTTTATTTGTCAGTCACATGTAAAATATGTGACAACAAGCCTCTTTTTTAGCGTCCTCTACACATTTCAAAAAATTCAGAATTCTTGGCCAACAGAGTCTTTGACTTAAACCTGTTTCACCCGTAAAGTCAAATGAAATACTTCATTAACCCATTCTTAGTGAAAATTCAAAATTATAAAAGGATGACTGTCTTTCTTTGTAAGCAATTCTGTGCTGTTACTGGTAACCCTCACTAGATACCATGCCTATTATTCATCCTTTGGTTAAAGAGAAGTTGAATGATGCATAATTCAGTACAGAAAGTGCAAAAACATTTGCTGAGAGATTTAGACAGAGGAGGAATGAAATAAAAAGAGGAAGCATTTCTTTTGCTCTACAGATCAAAACTGTTCTTCACATCAGATTTTCAGAGATACATATAAAAACATAAAGCTTTGTATCATAAGATCCTGTGATATGTACAAAGGAGAATTTAAGTTTTTTCATTCCTAAAGTGAAAATAAATAAGTGATTTCACAAAAGAATAAGACTTTATCATATGTCCCATAATAAATAATGAAAATCTTTAATAAGTACAAGATATAATGCCATATTCGACAGAACGGCATGAAGCTGTGTTGGAAAGGTTTGGGTTTAGATATAAAGAAAGGGCTTTTCCACCAGAGGTGGTTGGGCACTGGAAGAGGCTCCTCCTGGAAGTGGTCACAGCACTAAACCTGACAGAGTTCAAGAAGCATTTGGACAGTACTCTGAGGCACATGGAATTCTTGGGGCTGTCCTATACAGGCCAAGAATTGAACTCAATGATCCTTGTTGGTCTTTTCCAACTCAGGATATTTTCTTCAACTCGTTCCTTTCTTCAATTCCCTAGGGTTGAGGTACACTTGAGAGAGTTATAAATAACTGCTCAGTAAACTCATCGTAGTGGTAAAGTAAATTCCCCCCCAATGAAAGAAAGTACATGCAGAGCATCACGGTATGAGTTTTCTGCAGCATTGCTAAGGACTGCTTCATGTAGTAGGGAAACTGCATGGGCATTCCATGCCAATATTCAGTATATTCAGTGAAATAAAAACTCTACCAGGCTCAACTAATCAAATAGAGGTTATCACTCCTAACTGGAGCAACAAGTGATGCATATCATATAAAAACATTATTTTATAGAAGAGGGTCTCTTTAATGCTCCAAACCCACAAGTGAAATAGCTGGCATGACGTTCAGTTTCCAGTGTGCAAGTATTTTTAGCAATCCATAACTGTCATAGTTGATGGAACTTTCTGCTACCATACCTAAAAGCTTTGTAAAACTTCCTTTATTCCTGAATAATTAGTAATAACGTGTGGTTGTTCTAATGGGTGCTTATGTGTGACTACAGTAATAAGAACATACTCTTTGACTTGAAGTACTTTGTTTTTAACAGGAAGTGTTATAATAATTTTCAAAATTTCATAGTCAGTTTACTTTAATAAACTACAAATAATTTCTTCCACTGCTACAGAATATTTTTAATAAGTGCTAGATAATTTTAACAATTTTTATTTTCCTAGCTTTTTGATTTCCAATTGATTTGTTTAGTGAAATCCATAAGCTGGAAGAAATATCATGACCCAAGAAGCTGTTTTATATATAAATATATGTATGTATGTATGTATATTTACATCATCAACATTAAGTTAAGAAAATTGTTCCAAGTTTTTAAATCAAACCTAAGGTAGAACACAATCACATTTCTAAAAGTACCTTGTTACAGCCAAAGGAAAACCTACAACTTTAATTTAACTAAGTATATCTTACTTACTAAGGTTACAGAAGATATGATGTTTAATCCCAACAGTACCTCTTTCTTCACATACTTTTCAGTGGCACTTAAAACTAATTTATAGGAAATATTAAATAGTTCCTTCGTGAACCAGGAAAATCCAAGACAAATATCCTTTGAAAAGTTTTCTGTTTTAGCATGGATACCAAACACCAGGTCACATAGGTATTTGGGCAGTTTACTTTTACTGCTCCTCAGGGAAAGTCTCACAACAGAAAGTAGATAGAGAAAAGCCTTATACTACCCAGTAGAATTTGTTAATGGACATTTGTACTAAATTTATGCTACAAGGTTATGATTGTGGGGACGTGCCAAGATGATTTCTATGACAAGACACCAGGAGCCACTGCCATGTGAGACAGAGCCAGCGTCCCTGCTGTTCAAAGCTGAGCCCATCAACAACAGTGGTGCCCTTGGGATAACATATTTAAAAAAGGTTAAGAAGCGCTGCATGCCAGTTGTGAGAGAGGGGAAACAGCTCTACAGATACCAAGGTCAGTGCAGAAGGAGTGGGAGGAGATGCTGCAGGCACCAGAAATTCCCCTGCTACCCATGGAGAGACTGTGGTGAAACAGGTTATCCCACTGCAATCCATGAACAGGACCACGGAGAAGATACACACACTGCTGCTTGGTGAGGGAGGAGGTAGAAGCACCATGAGTGGATTTGAGCCTGAGAAGAAAAGAGGGATGAGGGGAAAGTGGGTTTACTTTTGTCTTTGTTTCTCACTTTCCTGTTCTAATTTTAATTGGCAATTAATCTTCTCCAGTCAAGTTTATTTTGCCCATGATGGTAATTGTCGAGTGATTTCCCTGCCCTTGTCCTGACCCCTGAGCTTTTTGATCTCATTTTCTCTTCCTGTCTTGCTGAAGAGATGGAGCAAGAGAGCAGCTGGGTGGGGGTCTGGCAGTCAGCCAAGGTTAACCCACCCCAATATTGTAGATCTAGGACAAAAATTATTTAGCCACAGAGGATTCTGGAACAGCCTTCCAGAGTCATCTAAATATAGAAGTTAATTGTTTTATGAAAGGGCTGATACAATATCATTTCCTGCAGCAATGACACAGGACATCAGCAAGGTCTTGTGCTATGCATAAGACCTTTAATCAGACCTGTTACACCTCTCGTTAGATTAATGCCTTTAGAAATTTATTCAATTACAACTGTTATTAGCATTTTGGAAAACAGCAGCAAGTGAATGTCAGTTACTGGTTCTTGACAGCATTCAGACCTAAATGAAAGAAAACATAATTTAATTTTAACCTTCCTACAATTTCAAGCACTACTAGTAATTTTGGATTCCTGTGATTTCCAATCTGAAATCACTTTGAGCATGATTTCTATGAGGTGGGTACTCAGTATTGTCTGAACGTCCTGTACCTCTGACAGCATTTTTTATAAAATCACTTCCAGAATTCCCATGCCTGTTTTTACTTTGAGGCAGTTCTCAGCACAAAGATGTTGTTACTTTAGTTTAAGGAAAGCAAACAGGAACGAATAGGTTAAAAAAAAAAGGCTCTGTGAAAGATTATTAACTGCTGAATTTAATACCTTTAATTTAATACCTTCTTGTTCAAGAGCACAAAATATTCTGCCTTACTGAGCTGTAATTCAGCTTTTCTTGCTTACACTGTTATAGGTCTGAATTGACAACATGAAAAAGTATCTGTCTTGAGAAATGGATATGAATAGGGTCTGTGTTTGAAATGACCATTAGAGTAAGAATAATTTCAAATTAAAAGAAGTTTCATGACAACAGAAAATTCTAGAAGTTTTTAAAAAATACCCACACGAAGGCAGAATGTAAATAAAGCCTTCCAAACATATACAAATATCCTGAGGAGTATTAGTCTGAGGGAAGAACTCTGATTTCTACAACAAATTGTTCTCATAGTACCATGACATCCAGTGTCTTCCAGATAAAAAGAGCAATAAAAGTCTTTCCTGGTTGTAAGCCCTAAAGTAAAGGATTGCTGTGATAAAGTCAAGCAGTTGTCTCTGTAGAGCATATTAGATTGTCTGCAGCAGAAAAAGATGAGAGTGAGACATAAGTACAGGAAGAGAATCTTTCTGGTAGTGTTTGACATTAACTCACCAAAAGCCCTCAAACTGTTGAACTGGTGTTTCTCCTTCCTAGGGTTCTTAGCACATTCCTTCAGAAGTTGAATAGGTTTTTGGGTTTTTTTGTAACAGAGAGGACATGGTAGGTTCTCCTATTCTTATAGGAGAACTCCACATACATTAAATAGTGAAACCATATATACAAAATTATAAAAATCATAAGTATAAAGAGTACATTGAACAGGATACTTACAATACAATAGTACAAAACTCTGGGGAAAGAGATATTGCTGTAACTTCCTAATGACTGGAAAAAAATGATTCTAGGTGCTGCAATCATTTCATTGAGAAAGAAGTAAGTGGATAACAGCAGAGAATACAAAATTCCCAAGGTTGATTTATTCACAATTATTTGTATGCCTGAGCAGGTGTCTTGATGACAACATCAGCAGCGAATTTTACAATTCACAGGTGTAACACTCCTTTCAGAACTCCAGCAAAGACAGCTGTGTTTGAACAACTTCAGCCTGCCAGCAGTTTCTCATACTCCTGCTTTTCCCAAGATGCTGTGTCCCCAAAACTGCTGCAAACTTGTTTCACTCCTTCACTACAAAGAAATGAAAGGCTCTTTGTGCTTAGGCACACTCATAAGGTTATTTGATGTACTGCTGTTTTGCAACTACATATATAGCATAATCAGCAATTCCCTAGTATACAGAAGCAAGGTTACTAGCAGTTTGCAGTCTTCAAATTTTCCTCATTTACAAGCCATGCAAAACTCCAGTGAGAAGTTTGGAGTTTGTCACAGAACTTATAAGTTCATTTTAGATATTCATAGCTACCCATTCCAAAGGTATAGCAGCTTCACCTAGAATAATGGATTTATCTTTATTTCATACTGGGGAAGACTATTATGTTGATTTCACAGGGAGGGACATGGAAAACTAGAGTCCTGAATCCACAGTCCACAACTGGCTTAAATGACTATTCCTTAAACACAGGAAGAATTATTAATTGTATAGTAAAATAAAAAGTTTCTTAAAACTCCATTGCTAAAAGCACATCTACCTAAAAGAAAATATTGTGTAATATTGCATGGTTACAAAACTAAAATATTTCCTCTGTGCTGTGGCAGCTTTATTTTGGCATTTAGGAAGTAGAGAGTCTTATTAAGTCTCAATATGAAAATCTGTCCTTCTATAAGCCCTCTAGAAGTGGAAAAGATACTAAAAATGCAGTTTGCATGGGCTCTGTAAATTCTCAGATAAATTGGATATACTCTGTTCTTTTGTTGTTTTTGTTTTTTTTTGATAGTGTGAATACTATTAAAAGATTATTATTTTAATGGGATATTTGAACAGAACAAAGGAAATCAAAATGAGGAAGTAGTCTTCATTGCACCTCTAATTTTGTTAACTAACACTGAAAGCTGTGAGAAACACTCATGCTCAATCAAACCTGTTTAAAACCAACAAGACAGAAGTACCAAAGTGCACTAATTCTAATCTCACTAAGACACAGCAATTTATACAGATCTATTGTTCCACTAATTTTCAAGACTTATCATCACAAGGTCTGTCTACTCTACATAAGAGAGCTAAATCCATTTTGCTGTTGGATATGTGGTCTAGCTATCCCAAAGAATGAAAGCACAAGCCCAGCAGAGAACAAAAGCAACTGCTGCACTGAAGGCAGTGCTTTAAAGAATGACATTTTAGTTCTAATGAATCTCTTCCTGACATCCAAGTGTATCAGAAGTACTGTTGTGATCTCAGTTCTCTGCTCCTCAGTCAGCAGGGGCTGAGATTGACAGCTCACTTAACTTCATAGGAAGAGAGACTACCTCTTACCTCATATAACTTAAAAGTGATCCTTCTGACTAGATAAGAGAGGTGGACTCCAATGGGAGAGGTATCTGTTCTTAGCTGAAAGGAAGGTGGTTCTGACGACAGGATTCAAAGGTAGAATAATGAAAATACAGCAGAGTGGAGGAGCATTTTTACACTGAATGATACTTATGATCCCCTAGTGGATGTCTTCTTGTTAAACTTAAAATTTTATTCATGTCTACAATATCATGTGTCTTGTTAATTAAAATAATTCAGTATCATTATACAATGACATTTTACTATGACATATGCTCAGTAACTGCAAGCAGGTTATAAATACTTCATAAATATATTTTTGAAACCTAAACAGGCCCTTAGAAAACAGCAAAGACACCCCTTCCCTTAATGGCATTTGTACAAACTACATGTTTCAAAAATCTTTTGTATTATATAAGTGTTTCTCTGCACAAGGAAAAAGTACCTAGCTCCCCCCGTGGCTGAGAAAAATTAAATATGCACAAGATACTCCGATGTATCAATTGATCATGTAAAACAGGAACAAGTCAAAAGAAAATACCTACAGTTCTATAGAGAATTTTTTTTATATAGATAGTCCAAGGATGGCATTTGTGGCAACTTCTGAAATACCAGTTCACAACTCTGTTTTCCAGCTAAATCATATTTTAGTATTAAACCCTCAATACAGCTTGACAGACAGTTCAAGTACAGTCCTAAAAGGCAAGTATTGATCAGTATTTTAGAGTTTGAAGAACTAGGTAAGATTGACAAGCCCAATGTTTTCATAAATTCTTAGCAAATTTCTGTGTGCATGTGTGTTCCTAATATAACAGACTTGAGTAATTCAGGATGTTTTGTTTATTTTGCAATTGGTTTTCTTTTAAAGATGGCCTGGTTTGGGTGTTTATGTTTGGGTTTTTTTTTTCCACAGTAGGTCCATTCAGCCTTGAATTTCTGTTCTACTAGAGAAACAACAAATAGAATTCTGAGATTTTGCAAATAAACATGATGATCTCTGCTAATCCATTGATCTAATGAGTTCTTTTGGTATTTCCAGCTAATGTCATGCACTAGAAATTTTTGGCTATTCAGAAGATTGTTTTCCCTTCCATATGTTACAATCAGAATGGGTTGGTTACTTCCTTATTTTATTATTGAAGTCTTTACTGTAATCAAGCAGAACAGCTATCAAACCCCTAGCTAAGCAGAATTTGACCCTCTAATAAAAGCAACCAAGGAAATAACTAGTAACAATTAAAAGAATATGGAAAGAATAAAATTATTTGAATGTCAGAGTTCTTTGGTCAACCAAGAGCTAAGGTGTTTTTTTGGTTTTTTTTGAAAAGTCATCAACATAAACCTGCAGCATTATTTGAATGTCAGAGTTCTTTAATCAACCGAGACCTAAGGTGTTTTTTTGGTTTTTTTTTGGTTTTTTTTTTAAAAAGTGATCAACATAAACCTGCAGCCAGAAAAAAAAAAATAACAAATTTCTCCAGTGATTCCTCTAAGAGTTTGGAAGAATCCTTTTAACTGGTCTTAAACCACATTTCTTTAACTTCAATTTTGAACTGTTCAGAAATTACATGCATGTTTGCTTTTGTGTGCTGGGCAGCTGAAGTTGCCTTAATGGTGGAGTTACTATTTGCAGAAACCATGGTCTCTGGAATTGTCCATTTCATAATCTCAAAAACAATGAAGATGATAAATATGTTCATGCTATGGGACTGGCTGGTCTACTAGCCTGTCCTATGGGACTCAGCTAATAACATTCATTTTGTCAGAGCTGCCAGCACTAATGTGCATTATTTTGAATGTTTTGAGATACCAATCATTCATTGTCCTCCAGGGCTGCCTGGAGGACAGGAGTACAGTTTCATGAGACAATATCAAAGTTTTCATCTCATATTAGAACAAAAATTATAAATTTGAACTTCTGAAGAAAAGATGCAAGAGAAGGAAAACATTTACAGCCCAGGTTGCCATCAACACAATGGGTTTAAGGGCCCATTTGGTGTGCTAAGGGTTCAGAAGCACACCTTGTTTCCAAGTAAATACTTTAACAGACTGACTTCACCATGCCCCTTTTACACTCTTATCCTCCTCAAACAATAATTTTTTGCAAGAAACAATGCATTCGAACAAAAGAGAGAGTTTACCTGAAAAAATCAGGCAGACTTTCGGTGCAGTTAGCTACTTACTCATGAGGAAGTACAAGTTCTGTCTTGTGTTGCTGATGACAGCTCATTGAACTACTCTGTCGCTATTTACTGACTTCAAATTTGAAAAGTGAGCAGACTAGCTATTACTGTAAGAGACATACAGCAACTGCTGGTTTAATATATAGCATTTCAGTCTTGCCATGTCCCTTCCTGTTGCAGTTTGCTTTTTTTGTGGGACTTTTTCATGTTTTGATTTCTTTTATCCTCTCTGCTATTAAAATTTCACTGTAAAATGCAGAAATTTCAGAGTAATATCCATGATTTTCTCATACTTTGAAAGCATTCAATAACATGTAAACGTAACAGTACCATAAAAAACAATGAAACAAACAAACCAACCCATGTCTAACGAAGTCCACCTGTGCCATAGTATCTGGTTTACCCACCAGTTTAAATGATTGCAAGTGCTTTCAGCATTCTTAGTTGGGACAAGATCCATTTGGAGATTGAATCACTCAAAGTTAGGCATTTACATTGGAACCAGGATGTTACAAAGGTGAAAAAGCCAAACAACAAACCACCCCCCCAAGCACATAGATACTGAAATCTCTGAAAAAGAGTATATTTACTTAACCTGTTATTCATTTCACTTTTCACCAGTGAATGTTTTTTACCATTTTACTTCGCTTTATCATTGTAATCCACAACCTTATCCATGCGAGGATTTATTCAAACAGTAAAATAAAAAAAAAACGAATGGCAACAGAAACCTCAAGCTCTTCCCCATTCTGAAAACATTTAAAATATACTTCAAGTTATGTAATTTTAAACACACATATCCTTATTGAATTTTTTATTCTGAGATGTATAAACTTAAAAAAATATTTCAAATAGAATGAGGCAATATGGGATGTAAACATGACATTTCCTCAAGTTCTTTAATGAAAAGATTAAGCTACATGCTTGAAACAACTAATATTATCTTCTGAGGCTCACTTCCCCCCTCCCCCCATAGGAGCTAGAGTATTTTCTGCAAAGAATATAGTCTCTATATATAGTGGTCCTGGAATTTACTGTCATATTTTAATTTTTCCTCCTCCTTGTAGTTTGAAAAGCAGCTTTATTACTATTTTGGCCTCCTGTGGTTAAGGGGCATATCTTTAATTGGAACTTTAAAGAATTCTCAGAACATATTCTCTTGGAATTATGCATCTCATCTGTGAAATTGAAATGCTTTCTTTAGAAACAAGAAATGCTGTGGCCTCCACTCATGAAAAGAATATCAATATTCTGCAAGGAGAGATCACTCAGTACAAAAACCTAAGTGTTTTTAATAGGATATATTTAAATATCTGTCCTATTCAGAGACTTTCAGATGACGAAGTACAATGAAAGGAATTCAGTTCATTATTTCCTTCACCATAGCTATAAGTAGGTGATTCTGGATGTGAAAGTGTATAAAAGGAAAAAAAAATACTAAAGAAAGAAATGGAAACATTTCTACTTTAAGAATGGAACAAAAATCACAAATCAGATGATAATAATGTCACAAACAAGTTCTAAACTTGTGGAAACTGGTGGAATATATATATCATATTGGCACAATGTTTAAGAAGCTGGTTTATCTGTAGATCTTAAAGGAGCATAATTAGCCTCCAAAACACTATAGAGAACATTTGCGTTTATCCTATGTTACATTTGTGATTCTTCAGTCCAGTCCATCAGAAGTGGCAAACAAATTTCATAATCCCTTAACAAAAAATTACCGCCCCAATTTAAAATTTTTAAGATATGTACCCTCGTAACTCCATGCACAAAGTGATTTCACCACCTTCTCCAGTGACTTCCAATGTTCAGCCTAAATGTCATTGTGCAGACTGTACAAACTGTTAGCTTTTCCATCACTGCTATCTTTTACCCTGACCACCACTAACTTTCTGCTTTTGGAAATTAGGAGAATCCACATCCTGCTCTAAGTGTTATTACACCAAACTAAGAAAACAATTATTTTTTTTTTATTTTTCTCTCAACCCACAATATAAGCATTCAATTTTATTATTATGCTGGCTGTCTTCCTTCAGGGTTCAACTTGGAGTTCAACTTGCAAGTTGTAAACAAAAAAGATCTCATTAGTTACCTAGAAGACTGTCTTAAGACTGCCTTTTTTTCCACTGAAAACATCCTTTCTAACAAGCTACATAGAAGAATATTCCTAATTATTTTTCCAGTAAACCTGGGTCCCTTTTATTCACATCAGTGTGTTAACATAAAAATAACATTTGTTTTGATTTGATCCAGATTATGTGCGATCTTGATCCCAGTTCCCACTGTATAACGACTTCATGCATTTCCTCATTCTCATTTTACTTGTCAAGATTTATGTTCTTTATTTTGATTTCCACAGTTTAACTAATACATTTTTCTCCATTCTTTCTTCATTCTTTTATTTGTATCCTCTAAAAATAAGCAAACTAAAAACACTTTTTTTTTTCTCCATTTTCCACCGAGAAAATTCATAGGCATCTTGCTTATTCTGTACACCATACATTCTTAATCTTTTTATTTAAATGCAGATATTAACAGAACACTATCAAGGACCATGGCACCAGCAACTCCTCACACTCTATGCAGAGCTCCACAGTTCCCTGAAATGGACCACCTCTGTGACCACATGTACCACTTCAGAGTTGAACAGGTATATCATCACCTTTGAAAATTTCACTCTTTTTCATCTTATTTGTACCTCTAAATTGCCCACAGCTGTGGCTAGACCTGCAACAGACTCCATACTAGCCTATTTGGGTTTTGCTCATCCAACAAACATCTCTGTAGGGACTCTTAGAATACATGTGTGGTAGCCTGTAGATTAAAAATAAAAATATCTATTTTCTGGGGTAGCACAATATGTCTAGGTGCATGACTGATAATCTTAGGTGAAAAGCAATATTTTACAAAACATCATTCCACATCTAGATGGTACTTTCGAATGGACTACTACTATACCAAACAATTCGAGATAACATTGCATTGAAAAAAGAAAGGAAGTCAGAATTAGTTTTCTAATAGAAAGCAACCTCTACAAAACTGAATTGAAGCAAGAAATACAATCTATCAGCAAAATAATATAAACATTTAAAGAGCAAGAGTAAATAAACTTTTTCAGTGCTTTTGCTTTCTCAGATATGTATTTGGCTGTTACAAACCAGATAATTATGTTCTGTCCTCTGTGATAAGGCATTCTTCTGACTCTAATCCTCCACAAAAATAACCTCTAGTACCTCCAAAGCATCCATTTTTTGACAAGTTTAGATTAGCAACACACCAAATAATTTCATTGCTGCTATTTTTTTTCTCTCTTAATTTTTTGCATCTCCCATTGCTTGCAAAGAGATTGCCAGCTCCACTCACAGACTCTGCTCTGAAACACCAAGCTGCCTGTAGAGTGACTGCTGTATTTTTTAAGGGCTTGCTACACCCTTGGCATTTGAAAGCAGAAAAACTTCTAAGAACAACCTGTTCAGGGCACATTTCATCCCTGCCACTTTCCAGTTTAAGTCATGAGAAGCAAAATAAACAACCTGGGAACTCCCAGGAGGTGCACAAAGTTTAAGAAAAAAAGGTTAATGCAAAAACTGTCTAATCCTGTTTCACAATATCATCTCGATTATCTTTTCAGAACTAATAGGAGAAACATATGCCATTAAAGTCAGCAGCTCATATCAAACACATATAAAGGTCTATCCATCATTACAGACATCACTGCACAATTTAAATACACTTGAAATTTCTAGTTCTAGCTAAATGATTAGTTTTTCTTTCAAAAGAAAAGACATGAAATCCATCATACAATTACCTTAGCATCCTGCTGTGACAGAAAGGGTCTCCGTAACTCGCCTGTAGCTGAATACTTTGCTTCTCGTATAACAGTTGAACAGAACAAGAACAGTCAATTTGAGTATGGGGCAGGAAATCTTAAAAGACCTCTGGTAGTCTCTTCTTGGAGATTAAACAAAATCCTGTTTCTGGGGACCAAGGTTCTTTCCTGGAGAGAAAGAAGTCCTCCTTCTTTCTGAAAGTACCTGAACAGCTTCAGCTGTGTGATCACACCCCCAGGAGTCAAACACATACAGGTGTGGATAAGGAGATTTGTAAAGAAGAGCTGGGGATAGGGATCACAACTAATAAACAGAGGGGAAAGAAGAAGCAGGGTGGAATTTTGAGAGGAAAATAATTTAATTTTTTTTATATATCTTGTTTGAAGTTTTTAGTTGAAAGAAATACATTGTCACTGATGCTGAAAAAAATGTTAGTTTAACTTTAATAAACTTCAAGTAGATCAATCAAAATCCTGTTTACTTTGCAGTCCCAGCATATCCTTACTTCTTTACTTTCTTTAAAATTATTTGTTTTACCAAGGGAAAAAAAAAATAATTTTCAAATCCACATTCTTTTTGTAATCCTTAAAAACAGGACATAAATCTAATTATGGTTGTCAGTAACAAGTGAACTCTTTAGACATACAAAGATACTATATTGGTTACAAAATGGCTAGAATTAAGAAAAATTGTGAATACATAAAATAAACCCCTATCTTTTTGGAATCAAATGTTCAATGAAAATTCATTGATTCCAGCAGAACAAATATTTCTGGGTTCTAGATAGAGGTTTAAAACTCAACAAAGATAAAAGAAATAGGCAAGGATTTCCATATAGCTACGGAACGTTGTAGTCCAAATATTTGATTTTCATAGCTCTAAGTAAAGCTAGGAGCTGTTGTCTCAGGCAGTTTTTGTTACAGTCGCTCTTTAACTGCTTTTGCAGCTGCTACATAAAATGTTCAGCTGGGTAAAAGGAAAGGACTCCCTCACTTGGTGGTCAGCATGTACCCCTGAGTCAAGGATAAAAATGACTGCTCTCAAACTGCAACTGCAAACACATTAATCTCAGAATCACAGAATATACTGTGTTGAAAAGGACCCAAAAGGATCACAAAGTCCAACCCTTAGCCTTGCATAGGACCATCCCCAAGAGTTACACCATCTGCCTGAGAGCACTGTCCAAATGTTTCTTGAACTCTGTCAGGTTTAGTGCTGTGACCACTGCCCTGGGGAGCCTGTTACAGTACCCAACTACCCTCTGGATGAAGAATCTTTTCCTGATATCCAACCTAAACCTTCCCTGACACAACTTCAGGCCATTCCCTCAGGTACTCTCACTGGTCACCACAGAGAAGAGACCGGTGCCTGCCCCTTCTCTTCCCCTCATGAGTAAGTTGTAGACTGCAATGAGGTCTCCCCTCAGTCTCCTCTTCTCCAGGTGGAACACACCAAGTGACCTCAGATGCTCCTCATACGGCTTCCCTTGAAGGCCCTTCACCATCTTCCTTACCCTCCTTTGGACACTCTCCAATAGCTTAATATCTTTCTTACATTGTGGCACCCAAAACTGCACACAATATTCAAGGTGAGGCCACCCTAGTGAAGAACAGAGCAAGACAATCCCTTCCCTGGACCAGGTGGTGATGTTTTGCCTGATGCCCCCTAGGACACAGCTGGCCCTCCTGGCTGCCAGGGCGCTGCTGACTCATATTCAACTGGCCATCGACTGGGACTCCCACACTGGAAAGCACTGCTTTCCAGCATCTCATTCCCCAGTCTGTTCGTACATCCAGAGTTGCCCCATCCCGGGTGCAGAATGTGTCACTTCCCTTTGTTGAACTTCACATGGTTGGTGATTGCCCAGCCTTCTAATTTATTGAGGTCCCTCTGAGGGGCCCTTCCCAGTTTTCTGACATCTGCAAACTTGCTCAGTATCCCTTTCAGTCCTACATCCAAGTCATTTATGAAGATGTTGAAGAACATAGGGCCAAAGATGAAGCCCTGTGGAACCCCACTAGTGACAGGTTGCCAGTCTGATGTTCCCCCATTCACTATTACCCTCTGTGCTCAATCCATGAGCCAATTTCTCACTCACCACATGATGTTTATCCAACTGTGCTGGACAGTTTGTCCAGAAGGATCCTGTGAAAAACAGTATCAAAAGCTTTACTGAAATCCAAAAAGATTACATCAATTGGCTTCCCTTGATCAGCTGGGTGGGTTACCTTGTTGTAGTAGGAAATCAGCAGGGAATCAGTTCATAAGCAGGGCTTCTCTCTCATGAAGCCGTGATGGTTGTGACTGATGACAGTGTTGTCCTTCAGGTGTTTTTCAATACCCCCCAGAATAATCTTCTCCATGAGTTTACCAGGCAGTGAAGTGAGACTGACAGGTCTGTAGTCTCTGGGTTCTTCCTTCTTGCCTTTCTTGAATACTGGGACAATGTTTGTCAGCTTCCAGTCAGCTGGGTCCTTTCCAGATTCCCCAGACCTCTCAAAAATCATCAAGAGAGGCTTTGTAATGATATTAGCCAGCTCTATAAGGATTCTGAGATTAATCCCATCAGGCTTCAGAGGTTTGTAGGGATCCAGCTGGAGCATCAGATTCTGCACAGGTTCAAGGTTGATTGGGAGTTGTTCATTCTCACAGCCATGGTCCTCCAACTCAGGGCAGTGAGACCTCCTTGGTCCATCATCCGTGTTGAAAATAGAGGCAAAGAAAGTCTTTAACACCTCTGCCTTGTCTCTGTTCCTGTTTGTGAGGTGATCAGGCTGGACTAGAGAGTGTTTTCTGAAGTGCTTTGATTAAATGCCTTTTTGGTAGCATGTCTTTAAAAAATATCAAATCTTGTAAATTGTCTATGGGGGGAAAT
Source organism: Myiozetetes cayanensis (assembly GCF_022539395.1). Taxonomy (NCBI): domain Eukaryota; kingdom Metazoa; phylum Chordata; class Aves; order Passeriformes; family Tyrannidae; genus Myiozetetes; species Myiozetetes cayanensis. The sequence continues at coordinate 37,916,120 of NW_026087964.1, read as the reverse complement.
ATTTTTTAGCTGTGCCTTGCTCTAGGAATGTTATCAAGAAATTACTCCTAAGGAACAAAACATATGCATTAGTCTTAAAAGAAAATACCCTTAACAACTTGGACTGCTAATCATAAGGATGGGTAGGGGATTCATTATGGAAATTTATGAAGCATCTCACTGACATCCCAACAGGACAATAAAGCATTTTATAAATATTAGGAATGAGTAATGCAGAATAAGAATTTCCTCTGGGTTTTTTGTTTTGTTGTCAGTGACAAAGGTTCTGTTAAAACTTTGGTCATCCTGAATGAGGCTGAAACAAGAGCCTTATTGCTTGAAATAATTTCTAAGAGATAGCCTAAGAAATTGAGGGATCTAGTGAGAAAGTAGGTCTGATACTTCCTCTCCCTACTGTACTGTTCAAAACCAGTGAACAAAGATTAGCAAATTGCTAAAAAAACCTCCAACTTGTTAGTGAAAATTCAAATTTGAGTATGCTGTAATACAATATGACCATGGTAACGTAAAGATATTATATTTTATTTTTATTGCTGATAACACAAAGCTTATATGTTGTATCGTAGTTTAAACTATACACACACTAAAAGACCGAAGTCAGTTTATCTTCTGTTCTAATGGCTGTAAGAACTTCTACAGACTCCTAGCAAAAATTTATCTAATCTCATGTACTGCTTTAGTAGAAGACTGTAGTAGTTATTAAGAAACATATAAAAATGAGGGGAAAGTAGAGCAATCTCTCCCATCTTCTGATGAGAATTTACGGTTCTTCTGAACTAGAGATTTGAACTGAAGATCACATTTAATACCTGTTGGAAAAACAGGGATGTTAATTCTCCATGCTGCTTCACAAACTGGTCTGAAGATTTGACCCAAAAACAATATTTTGCCTTCACCATAAAAAGCCTTCTGATTCTGAAATTATCTGGTGTCAATTGCACAAAAGTAGGATTAACCAGCTTTGTAAAATACTTAAGAATTTGTTAGGCAAGTCATACTTTGTGACATTTTTGGATTTTTCTTTGAAGACAATACTCTGGAAAATTGCTAGTGGAACAGAATTCTCTGAAAGACAGCTGGAGAAAGAAGTTAAGCTCATACAGAATAAAATACATTATTGTGAACAAAAAGAGGTTATTACAAATGTCACTCTAAAATATGTATGTATTTACTTTTATCTAAAGGAATAATCTAAGTGACAGATTTGCAGGTTGTCATTACAGCTAGCATCTGCAGCACATTGGAATGTCCTAATTTAATCCTTCTCTTCGACACTCCCCAAGTCCTAAAGGGTTTTTGAGAACTCAGGTAGCTTCTGCCAAACAGATTTTCCACTTGTCACTGGTCCAAATAAAGTTTGGATAATACTGCATTAGTAAGAAGAAAATTCACCTCAAACAACAGTAGATTAACAGAACAATCCTGTCTTCTAATTTCCTTATGGTGAAGGAGACTTGAAAGTTCATCTGTCGTATGACTCTTCTGCTGTGTAACTGTGTTTCTGATAAAGATCCTGGCTTGTTTGTTTGTTCTTTGTTTGGTTGGGGTTTTTTCCCCCTAGAAAAGGTGGGTTTAAAGTATTTGGACTATGTTACCTGGAATAGAAAAGTTGTGAGGCAGTTTACTTCAGGTGGATTGAATTCAGGGGCTCTGGCTACATCATTTCAAGTTGTAGATTAGTGTGGGGGGTTGTAGAAATTTCTAATCCTGTGCAAGAGTAAGATAAATTTAGAGGACAAAAGTATTTTGTTGTATTAGCAATACATTTTTTTTCCAGGAAAACAGCTGATTTTCTTTCTTATGCAAATTTGTAGGGGCTATTTTTCTGCAGATAGCAGTAACTTACAGGTAGTAGAAAATCCAGAATAGTCACAATTCCATCTTCAACAGCATAAAAAGAACTGTTCATCCCACCTTCCATCTCCTCCCTACATTCTGTCCATCTTTTGTTTCAGAGGCAAGGCCAAAAGGTAGGTAGGTATATAGGCAGCTAATTATTGTAATGAAAATTCTTGAGAACTATGACACCATTTCTAGTTGTGTTACAGTGCTGAGAATTTTTGAACAGTTTCCAGCAAGTATCATGAACCTAAAACATGTAGCATGTCAGTGGATATAGACAGTGTCATTTTTTGTATGTTACTATGTAAAGTACATCAAATGAGAGAGAATTTGCATTACAGATATCATAGATGATGCAGTTTTTATTCCAGGGATTTCATAAGCCAGTAAGTGCTTTAAAGTCTAAAATGTTCTTCCAGTCATTTCTCCTTTAGTATTGATGTGTTATATAATCATTTTTAACTATTCAATAGGAGGAAGTTACTATGGACAGGTCTTGCAGACTAATTGTGTTTTCAGGAACAGTGGAGAGATGAAATGAAATGAAAGGTGAAAAAGATCTTCTTAGTTCTGACGTAGAGCTGATAGTGCCTGTTAGGGGTATGTTATACTCAAAGACATGTTATGGCAGAAAAAGAACATAATGTTACATACAGAGCCAAGAACTTATTTTTTAACCTAACAATAATCTAAACAGTCTAATTAAAATAGAAACTACTGCTAAGTAATATTAACTCATAGTCCCAGTTCATACTGTGAAGCCTTAGTGGTGATGTCCTTAAGATTGTTATTCAACACTTAATAATAATGACCATTTTTCTTCAGAAGTTTTATGCTCACTGTTCTCATGGCTCTTAGGTCACAAGGTTGATTGCATTTATCTCCACAAAACAAAGAAGTAGAGTGGAAAACAGTGTTTCAGCAGGCCATCAGCATCCTGAACAGGGCTTCAGTTTAGGTGTATGTACAGGATCCCTTCTGCCTCACTGCTGGCATTCACCCAGGGCTATTTTTACATGGTCTGTTATCACAGTCTGCTTCTTTCACCGATTCCCAACTAAAGTTTGAAAGTTGCACCATAGACTCCCTCAGCTTTGTTTGCCATAAGGGGCTATTGCTCTTCAGGCAAAGAATGAATAACCTCTTCTCTCAGACCTTTAAAGTAAAATCTATTCACAGGGGGTAACTAAAACAAGCTAGGAATTTATCAATAGATCAAAAAAGAATTATTAAAATGAGCTAAAAGCTGCTCAAGCTAAGGCAAGTCCAGATGAGTCCTGAGAGCTTCACTATCAGGTTAACACAAAATTTCTGGCCTTTCACTAGTCATCAAGAAGGTCATACTTACCATCCTAGAGGTAGGGAAAATATGACCATAATGGTCAAAGCAAGCTCACTGAAAGACCAAATTGCTCTAGTAGATCATGCAACTAATTTGACTGTTCAGTCATTAAGGTTTGAAAAGCAGAAAATAATTGAATGGGACCTAGGATGCAATGAAAAAATGGAAGGATCTGAATAAGAAATTAAGGCTGTACGGTCAGAAAGTTGGGTAAAAATGTATTATGGCAGTTAAAGCACTCTGTATGTGGGAAAAAAATGTAGTACTGCCAAAAAAACCTCATAAACCCAAACAGAAACCTACACAACCTGACACTTCCAGAAACTACCATGAATTGAATGTCAAATTTTTGTGCCTTAAAAGTATTAAGATGAATTTTCTCTGAACATATGGATCACAGTACAAGTAACTTAGATATAGAATTTGCTTTCGAAGTTCTCACATCCAAGATCCTAATCCTAGAGATGCATGTTGCAGTGCCACAAACCTTGCAAGTTTCACGCCCAGCCATGTGAGAGGCTGGGTGACAATTTCACCACTAGATGGTGGCGTTGTTCATCAGAGTGTGCCTTCAAGCTTTGGTGTGGGAAGAGTTTCTCCAACGGTACATTTGATTCTTGCTAAGCAATAACTTATCTCTGCGTTCATGGTTAAATTGAAATGTACATCTGGGAAAACAAACAAACCAACCACCCAAACCTGGTCTTGATCTAGTAAATCATTAATTTCTATATAGACTGGATATGAATTTGAAACTTGGATATTGTTGAATGCATTTCATGTTTGATATGTCCAATAAAAAAGAAATTGTATTAGAAAATCACATACTGATCACATGCAGAATTGTATGTGAGTTTGCAGTGAACAAAAAAAGGGGTTTTAATTCTACCTGCAGACTTAAAGAAATTATTCTAACACTTAACACATAGAAGAACACGTTTCATCATACAATCGTAGGATGGTTTAGGTTGAAAGGGACCTTAAAGATCATTCTCTTTCATTAGAAGGGACACCTTTCACTAGACCAGGTTGCCCAGAGCTCCATCCAACCTGTCCTTGACATGTTGTTATGAATTATCATTCTTAGAATATGCTTTTCTATGGAAATAACATGTTCCAAGAAAAACAGATTGGTGAAAAATGAGGGGGAAAAAAAAAGGGAAAAACACTATTTGAAGAAACACAACTATTCTGAAGCACTCTTAATTGTACATGCTTTAGTTATTTAGGCAAATTCCCTTGAGAAGTTTACAGATTAATGTAAAAAGTAAAAACTCAGTTGCAGGAAAGCCCCTTTGCATATATTTCATTGAAATTCATTTTAGTGATGACAGTTACAAAATTTTAACAAATCTAAAAGCACAAAAGAGTGTCACATGAATTTAAAGATGGAGGGAAGTCTATTCCATCATTCAGTTCCATCAGCAAAAGTACCCTGAGAGAAAAGATGTTAAGAGAGAGTCTACCCAGGCTTAGACTGACAACATTGTTGCTGATCTGGCTGTAGCTGATTACCTCATATAACCTCACACAAGAAAAATGGGATTGTATTCTTTGAGACCTAAAAACTCAAAAAAAATTTAACAAAGTGTATTTTAGTAAAGTCTAAAGTGTAACCCAAGAAACACCAGTTAAAGTACAGCCTATTTGTGGAGACAGCTAACCTACATTTGCATTTGACTTTCAGGTTTCCTTGTCTTGAAATGTCCAAATTATGCTCTTTTGCAAGGCTACCTCAGCTTTGATAGCAATGAAGAGCTCTTAACATTTCACTCATGACAGCGTAATCTGGGTCAAGAAAGCAGTAATCCCTCACTGAGCTTGCCTGAAAAGCTGAATCCAGCAGACCTCTTGATTAAAGGTTTGTATAGAAAAATCATGGACAGTGCAATGACTGGAGTAATAGTATGAAGAGTAAACAGGATGAATTTTTAACAGTCTACAATTTATGTGTGGTGCTTAGAGACCTAATAGCAGTGCATACATGAAGCCAGAAAGGCAGAGGAATACTATCTGAATATGGGCTACATCCAACTCATTGATGTGGAAACAGCTATAGAAAAGGCAAACAGTGTTCTAAAATATTCTGGTATTCCCAGCAGATATAGGAAGATACTAATGCCATTGTACAAAGTATTAATGAAATCTTATGTCAAAATCTCCATTTATTCCTAAAGTGTTCAATATGGAAAACTTCTAAACAGATAGAACAAGCTAGGAAGCCAAGTTGGAAAGGTCAGGATCAGTAAAGGGCCAGACAGCAGAGCTTATGCAAGGGTCTGAACTTGTTTGCTGTTCCCAGGCTGAGAGAGGGTCCTAAAGGGGCTTCTCACAGCTTGTTTCTCATCCCTTCACTGATTTCTCAGCAGTCTGACCCAAGGCCACACATCTGTACCACAGCAGGGATGGCCCTGAGCTCAGGCAGCCCTGGGAGGACAGGTGGAAGGGATACACAACCTGTTGATGCCTTCAGGGCCCTGACATGTTACAGTGATTCAGAAAACACTGTGCCATTGCCCTAATATCTCCTTCATGTCCCCTCTATTTCAAACGCTAGTCTTAGCTGCTACAAGGCAAGAAGATCCACAGACTTCCTCTGTTTGCAACTGGAAGGCTGTGTTTCTGGACTTTGGGCAACAAAACCAGAAAATAGTTTCAGAGCTACAGTATGCCTGCTCAAGGCAAGCCCTACAACCACTCTGCTACACACTGAGAACCCGTATCTCTGCCCTCAACTTGTTCAGGTGACCCTCCTTCAACTAGATATCCTGTCAGCAGTGTGTCCTCTGCAAGAAGTTCCCAGGACTTTTACATCTGAGTGGGAAGACTTTTGTTCAGTCTCCAGTTGCATGACCAAGCCTCAGGTCTGTTTGCAAAGGTGGCCTCGTCCTAGTGGCCTTCTGTGTACCTGACAAGCTCCACAGCAGCTGTAATATGCCTAGACTAGAAAGTTAGTTTCAGCAGAACGTTGTGGCACTACTTACACAGTGATTTGTTGTGAGTCCAAACTCTCATTTAAGAATGTAGAGTCATAGAATCATTTAGGTTGGAAAAGATCTTTCAAAAGCAGTACAAACTTATTTTTTTTCCTCCCTCACTGTTTTATTCACTGTATGTTAAGAAGGAATGGTAAGCAGCAGTAGCTGGAAAGATCTTGCTGGTAACATCTGGCCTGAGACTGTTACAAAAGTTGTTGACAAATTCAGAGACAATCTGGCATCATGTGCCAAGTAAGCCAGTGGATCCCACTGCGTTCTTGTGGGAAAAAGGTGTTTGCCTCAGAATGTCACACAACATGTCTGCTTAGCATAAAAATGTGATATGGGATACAACCACATACTGCTCCAATTCAGGTATTAGCAATAGAGAATATTATGGAGAAAAAGAAAATATTTCAGATTTTATAAAACAAAGGTATGATAACAGTTGCCACTATTGTGACTGTGGCTTCCAGTAAGCTGATTAAAGTTTTTTTGTCCAAGTCATACTGGTTTTTTTTTAACCAGTCTGACATAAATGTAACAAACTGAAGGAGTCCTATTATTTCCTGCTTGCAGGGCCCTGTTTGCGTGTTTTTCCAGAGACAAGAGACAAGCCACAATAGTCATTTTGTGCAGCAAAATGAGCAATTCTTAGCAACTCTGGCATTTGCTGACAATCTGCAAGGAAAATAAATGGGAGCTATTGCAGTGAAATAGTGCAGACCTCCCCAAGCTTTTTCATATTGTCATTTATATTGCTTAAAAAAGGCAAACAAAGTAAACTAATTTCCTGGTATGGCATTGTTTCTCCCTACTTTTTCATACAGTGTTTTAAAACTTATGCATCAGAAATGGTCAGGGCTTGCTTGAACTGCCTTGAGATCAGCCACAGTACATATGTCTTATAAATGGAAGAAAATATTTGCCTCATTTATGCTCATAGTAGCAACACGTGTGCTGTATTGATTAGAATTTGAACAATTTTCTTTGAAAAAAGTTTATCTGTGACAGGGTTGCTGAGGCACAAGATATTATGGTGCTTCATACACCTATGTTTTCTCACAAAATTTCCATTCACATGTTGTGAATTCAATTGTGATTCAACTGATCATTTTTAGACCTGCAAAACTCATAAAATGCCTGAGTACACAATTTAAATCCATAAAAACTCTGCTTACCTGCCTCCAGAACTTGGGACCCTAAATTGTCCTGTGCACATCAGCTTCCTCCAACATATTTTCTAGAAGACAAAGTACCTGTTTCTGGGCATATCAAGATTTGACTATATTTCAACAGTGCTAAGCAATTTGAGGATTTATTTCAGACTTATGCCAGCAGAGAGTAGGCTCTTTCTGCCAGCCGAACAGTGAAGTCTAATTCTGCAGGATCTTCTTACCCTGTCCTTGATACCATCCTAACATAAGTAATCTAATCAAATGAATAAAAATGCATCTGCTGTATTCAATACACACAAATAAAAAAGCCTGGAATTTACCACTTAGTTTATTTACATTGGGATGGGTAAAACAAGAAAGCCCTTCCAGCTTGATGGTTCTATCAGTCTTCCTGGGATATCAACTCTCCTCATGCTGTGTTAGGGGAACCAGCGCTTTCACCTGTGGGCTGTGAATGCCTCTCCCACCTTCAAAGTGCAATTTAAGTTGTGTTTCAGTCCAGTCCTCCATCATCTTTGTTTCTTTATAGATATGTTCAAACTGTATTAAGCACATGTAAACACTGAGATAAGAGTTAAATCTGGTAACAAATTTTATTCTCCACTAAGCTAGGACATACAATTGCATGTTTCAATTCATTTGGAGACAACATGGACATCCTTATGTCATGTCTACTTTGAATTAAACCATTGTGTTTCCTCTCTGTCATAACTCCTTGGTGTGTGGCTCTGTAGCACTCTTCCAAAATTGAAAGAGACTTTTTCATTCTCCATGAAACTTGGATATTCAGCACTTTCAGAAACTCAGTTTTGTCTGGTAAACACTTTGCTTTATATATTTTATATGCAAGGCCAAGGCAACCCCTGTGAGCATTGCTGACAAAAATTTCCTGATAGAGGGACATTTCTTGAAATGAAAATTATCATCATGTCAATCAAGACAAAGTGAGTTCATAGAACTTTGAACTAAATGACTTCATTCAACTTTAAGGAGTAAGGAAAGTTTATTATTTCTGAACAGAGAGAGAAATATTCCTTATAGTTAAAAATCACTAAAACAACTATTCTGGATGGAATCATTGCTGATGAGAAGACACAGGTTAAACTAATCGCACAAAGAAAAATATTGGTATAGGGAACACTGAAAAGGTAAACCTCTAAGAAGTAGTTTAGCACGTTGTTTACATTTTGAAGGAAAATTAAATGCATTTAATTCATAGCATTTTATGGCAATTATCTAGTCATCTGTGATATCCCTAAAATTATGTGTATTTGAAAAAGCAAGAAGAATTACAGTATTTAAAATCAATACTACCTCATACCATTTTGAATTAGAAGGGGAAAAGTCAATAGGAAAGCATATAGTCCATTTTCTCCTTTTGACTTGCACCTATACTATGGGCAGTCTAAATTAACGGTTTGGGTGTAGACAAAATTTTAAAATATTTCACCATTTTTCTAGTTTACTTTTTTTGTTAAGAAATGTTTGCTGACCACCACTAATCACAACATTAATGTAATCCTCCCTATTCATTGTCTGGTGCTAGAGTATGTTAATGTAAATATACTTTGTTACTCAATAGATAGTGAAAAGAAAAGCCATATTAAATGTAAAATTAAAGGTAAAATGTAATTGAACTCTGTGAAATCATGACTTTAGATACTAAAAAGACATTTTACTCAGATTAAATGAATTTATTTTTTTTTTACATGAAAGACTTCACAGTTGTTCTGGTCAGTGTGAAAAGTAATATTACAAAATTATGCTCAATCTACAAGCTAACTAGTTCTCCAGTACAAATAATAATGCAAACACTATCAGAAATCTGAGTTTCACAATTTAAAAAAAAAAAAAAGGATTGCCTTGAACAACAAGGGAAGAGATGACTAGCAATACAACACTATCTGAACACGAGAGTTGTTGAATTGCAACCACACAGTTCACTTGTATAAACTAGTAATTGGAAAAATACTTCAGAATTACTGAAGCTTAGAATAAAAAGAAGAAAAGAGTTCTCTATTTTACTTCTTTCTATCATATGTCTATGTGTCAGGAAAAAGTAAGATTTTTGAAGAATGGAAAAATGGTTTGCAATTATATTGATATGAAAAGATTAGAGAGAGGGTGGGAATACAATGCCCTCAAATCCCCCAAAGTCTATAATTCAAATAGAAGTATATTTGGTGAAGCAACAGGGAAATTTAACTCTGCAATTTTAATATTACTAAATTATCATCTGTCTGTGAGGTGTGTGAATAATGATCAGTTTCAGTGAATGAAAATCTACAGCCAGTAACTGAACCTCTAAATGCAATAAGGCTTAGCAGAAGCTAAAAATAACTTCTCTAATTTAAAAAAAACAAAAACAAAAACAAAACAAAACAAAAAAACCAAAAAACCAGTACTATGGTATTAACAAAATCCTTAAAGAACCATCACATTTGTTTAACTGAGAATATTCAGTTCTTGGCACATGTAAAATGTTAAAGAAACCAGAAAAATACTCTCTGAAACATTAGATAGTATATTAGACACTCTCATGTATGCGTGATGATCAAATAATTCCTTCACTTTTTAGATAAAGCTCATCAGACAGTTAGGTTTTCTTGAAGAAGGGCTGCATTTATGTACAAATATTTCTGGATTTTTCCCAGTTATGGTAAGTAGTTGAAAAGAAGTTTATCCCCTCCTAACTTCTATCCTTGGACTATCACAGCTTTACTGCATCTTACGCACAGTTACTTATGTCAGTAAACACAATAAGGGCAACCACGAAAACTAAGGACATATAATCATTTCTGCTATCAGCATGTAGCAAGATGACAAAAGTAGTAATATTTCTGTTAAAGAACATCAGGTTATGGGTGCCAAAACCAGTATTAAAAGTGACAATGAAAAAACAAAATAATAATGAAAAAGTAAAGCAGCAGTAAGGACTTCTTAACTCTGAGCAAAGTTCCCAATCACAAGGCAGTAGTGCCCTGGCTTTGACTGGAATTCTGTTAGACCCCATGTTTTGAAGAGTTGTGTGTGATATTTGGGTTTAAATCTATAACCGAGGTTTGTCTTTACCACTTACTGAGTACAAAACTACAGAAGATTTCTGTGCTAAGCTGAAGTCAGTATTCCACCTGCTTGCTCTCAGCCACAGTCAAACTGCACTGAACAACATCCATTACTCTGTCTATCTGTAATTATTGGCACATCTAGCATGTGAGACAGCAGGAAAAAATACTGTAGTACTTCTTACTTCTGTGTCCTGATACACAAATCCTGACTGATATGATGTTTCTTTTCCATGGCTTTCCTATTTAGTACACACAAAGTGCTTCTAGTAGGGGATATAAAAGCCTAGCTCTACAAAGATACTGAATGAAAGATTTCCGGTTTGTGGTTTAGAAACAGAAACAGTCCATCAAAACTAGAAAAATGTCTCTTCATCACAAGACTGAGGTTAGCCAAGGTAAACAGAGCTTAACAAAAAAAACCAAAAAAAACCCAAAAAAACCCAAAAAACCCCACAAAAACCAACCAACCAACCAAACAAACCCACAAAAACAAAACAGAAAAAAAAACAAAAAACACAAAAAACCCCAATCCAATATTTTCTAGAAATTTAATATTATTTGAGAGAAAAATAATGAATCATTTCAGCCAAAATTGCTTTGAGTATCAGATACAATTCAAAAGGTCATGCTGATCTAGCAGGAAAGAGGCTCACTACCATAGCAGTGCTAAATGTTGCATTTAGGCTCATGGTGAAAGAGGACAAGATATCAATGCCAGTAGGACTAGGAAAATGAATGTCCCTCTGTACTTGACATTGATGAGGCCTCACCTTGAGTACTGTGTGTAGTTCTTGGCCCCTGACTTCAAGAAAGACATTGAGGTGCCTGGAGTGTGTCCAGGAATGGAGCTGATGGAGGTTCCAGAGAGTAAGTCCAATGAGGAGAAGCTGAGGGAGCTGGGGTTGTTTATTCTGGAGAAAAGGAGGCTCAGGTGTGACCATATTTCTCTCTACAACCACCCTGAAAGGAGGTTGTACCCAGAAGGGCTCTTCTCCCAGGAAACAGGACAGGAGGAAATGGCCTCAGGCTGCACCAGGGGAAGTTCAGGTTGGACATCAGGAAGAATTTCTTCACTGAAAGAGTGGCTAAGCTTTGGAATGGGCTGCCCGTGGAGGTGGTGCAGTCGCCATCACTGAAAGTGCTCAAGAAACAACTGCATGTGGCACTTAGTGCTATGGTCTAGTTGACAAGGTTGTGTTTGCTCAAAGGTTGGACTCAATCTTGGAGGTTTTTTCTGACTCTACTGATTCTATGATTCTGTGGTTCTAACATAGCAGGAATGCCACCCTGGGTGTCCACTTAACTGAAAATACAAAGAACCCAGAAGGCACCAAACAGTGGAGGAGAGGATATGGAGGTCTGATGCTCCAGCCTAAATAGCAGTAAATTATATCATTCTGCTCTCAAAGCATTGCAAGAAGGTTTATTTGGAAAGAGCAAGTACAGTTTACAAGTGTATCTCATTACTTAATCTTTACAGTAAACATAGTGAAAATGGCTATTTATTTACAATTTTAATTAAGACACTTGAAAACTAATTTTGTTATAACTTGGAGATTTAGTTCTTCTTCCCTTTTCATTTATGCAATAATTTTTCCTTATGCAGTCTTCAATATAAATATGCTGTTGTTTCTACTTCCTCACAGTACATAGCTGTATCATTAAAAGTGATTTAGTATAAGTCTACTGAGATGGTATCTAGAGAAGGGAAGGGAACCTTCTTGTGGAAGATTCTAGGAAGTTATTGGGGTATGCTGGATTTTCTTTTAAAAAAAATTTTTCTTGAAACTCACACAAAAAAAATACTGAAAAATATGAGACAATTTTTTTTGCTGTAGATTTAATGACATTTAATATAAAGGGAAGTATATATCCAAGTTTTCATTACTAGAGAAAAATATAAAAAGAAGTATTGCAAAATGAGAGAACTACTGTCCATCCTTGTGTAAAGGACACACTACCTTAGGAAGATTAAAAATTAGAACGTTAACATCATGACTAATAACAAGAAGCTATTTTTTTCATCTATTAGATTAAAATAAGAACAAGTTTAATATTCATAAGCTAGGAGAAGAAATTTTTCATGCATTAGTTCTAAATAGAAAAAAGCAATTTCAGTATCTTTCAGTCTTTTATCAGTAACTGAATTTGTCATACTTTGTGAAAGATAGCTCCATGAAGACAGTTTAAAATCATTTTTAAAGTAGTGGCACACCAACAGGGCATTTAACCCATTTAAAGGTGACAGGCAGGAGATATTCAAGTGAAATATATATTTTTAACTCCTGTTTATGAATTTTTATAAAACTGATGTCAATAGGGTTTTGTTCTGAACACAAAGTCTTGTCAGTACTTTCTGCAAAGATTTCTTTCTAGGTTACTATTTTAACAATACAAAACAATCCCCTCGCCCCAAAAATAAAGCCAAAACACCAATTAACACCAAATAAACAAAAAACACCCTAATGAAAAGCCCTTGAGCAATCTGGAAGTTGATTTCTATCACCTGTGCCAAGGAATGTAAACATCTCTGTGTTATTGGTTTAAATCTTAGGTTACTGACCCATCATAATCTTTTGCTTCCTCAGTGTAAGAATGGAATAGCTCACCACCCTGTCTTTGCTGCCTTTACTGTGCTTTACTTAATGTGATACTGACAATGAAAGAATTCCTAACACTAGCATAACTCTGATTTTACCCATTTCTTCCAACATTTAATTATTATTTTGATACCATGAAGCACTGACTTTTTTTTTAATTTCAGTATTATGTAAAATAGATTGATAACATGTGAACATTACAAGTCCAATACCTTCCACATTACAAGAGTTTAAAGTTTAATATCAAATTTACCTGATTTAATTTGTGTTGAATGGAACTGTGATTTAGTAGAGTATTACAGCAGTACCCTGAAATCATAACAGATGCATAATACAGCTATTGTAATATGCAGTTAAATCACCACAAAAACATGATTCTCCTTACCAGGCCCTGTATTCTCACCAATCATGGTACTGGATGTGTCCAGTCACTCAGAGGAGTGCGAGGATTGAACCAGGACAAGCCTATTGCTCTCTTCAAAGTTCATTTCAATAGCTGGCTGGTTTTCACATCTGACCATTAGGTTAAGCCGCCTCTATACTTTCTCAACCCATGCTGCTTTGCCTAGCTCAGCAGTACTCTCCACTAATTGTCTCAGGGAAAGCTCTTTACACAATTTTATGACTCACTGGCACAGCTGTGTATCTAAAACAAAGTTTACTCTCCAGTCCCCCTAAAAGTGCAGCTCTCTTTTCAATAACTAGTGGTCACTCTTGACATTCTTCCCTGAGATCTTTACTTTTGCCCTTCTCCTCTGAGTCTTCCTCCGTTGCGGGGCACTCAGTCACAGTGAAACACTGTCAATGTGGTACAAGTGCAAAGGTTCTCAACTGCTGGAATCCATCTCACATCTCTTGAAATAGTAGATCTTAATGTACAGAATTACTTTCTTCTCTCTCTCACCTTGGATGCTCCATATTGTTTCCTAAATTTGGCTGAAATAAGGATTTTTAGATTCAGAGTTAAGCCTATGGTTTTCCCTGTTTAAGAACTGTATTCACAGGAAATTTAATTAATACTTATGGGTCATTACAGCTGAATAATGTTTAAATATGTCTTTTTTAATTCCTATATGTTCTACATTTTAATTGCTAACCTTGAAACAAAAGTCTTCATAGCTTTCTTAAGGACCTTCTTAAGATGAAGACTAAAATGCAAAGCATAAACTGATGAGAGGTGAATAGGACTTTCTCCATATTTTTTCCTTTGAAGGGGTGACCTATAGTTATGACATGAGCTCTTTTATCTGAAACTGGTTAGAAAGTTAAAAAATCTTTTTATTCCACTACTGAACCATATTATAAATGACCAGAACAGTTTTACTTGAAAAGCTGAGACCAAGGATACAGTTAAGTGGCTATGGTCACATTTAGATATATACTAGGAGTAGTAAAAGATTTTGTCTAAAGCGGTTTTCTCAAGCCCTCCTCTCTTCTGCTAAAGCTGTTTTTCACATATTTTGAAAGGAGCACTTACCTGTGTAAGTTCTATTATTAGCTTGGGATTTCCTGGAAGCCAAGAAATGTGTTCCAGATTTCAAAATGAGAATATCTTTGGTTTAAAATGGGATATTCAGAGCTAAGTGACAAAACATATTCTTCCGAGTTTTGCTTAGACCATACTTCAGCCCAAAAATTAACACTTGCAGGTTTACATTTAAATACCTGTTGTGCAAGCTCATTCAGAAACTTAAGCTGAAATAAATCAAGTCTACTGTTGTTTCTGTCCCCAAGTCATAATCACAGAATCACAAGACAATTCAGGTTCTAAGGGCTATTGGTAGGTCTCTAGTCCAACATCCTGCTCAAAGCCAGTTCAGCTAAAATTTAGATGGGCACAATCCAGACAGGTATTGAAAAACACAACTTCTCTGAGTAACCTGCTCCAACGCTAGACTGTCATCACAGCTCTTCCTTATATTCAACCTGAAACTATTGATTCAATTTATGTTGCTGTATCTTGTCCTCCTGCTATGCACAGATGTGAAGAATCTAGCTCCATGTCTTTTATAACCTCCAAAGGGTACTAGCAGGTTGCTATTAGACTTTCTTGAAGATGATATCTTCTCTCTGGGCTGAAAAAGCCCTTTTATGTCAGCTCTCCTCATTGGGCTGCTAGCAAAAAATGGAAACTGAGGTACCAGCTCTTTCCCCCACTCAGATTAAAGCTTTCAGTTGGGCCATCTGTATCTGAGAAAGCTGAACTTGAATTGCAACAGCCATGAAAACAACCATGGTGAACATGAACAAAATGGTGAGAGTTGTTTACACACACAGCCTGGATAATATTATTGAAGAAGAAGTAGAATTATTGAAGTCAATTACATCACAACAAATGGCATAGTCATGAATTAATTTATGCTGAAACTTTTGCTGTTTTAACAGAGAATTTAGTAAAGCTTTAAAGGATTTTATAAATAAATGTGAGAAAGAAGTCTGTGATAATCATCCCATAAAATCTGGTATTTTGCAAAAATGTTTTAAAAATGTCTTTGAAGATGTGGCTTTCCTTTTCTTAAAAAATGTAGCTGCAGGAAGAGTGGAGAAATCTTCCTCCTTTTTGTACTCTTGTCCAGGATACAGCATAGCCTGGTTCAAATCCACACATTTACAATATAAAGCTACATCAGCCAAAATTGGAATCTGTTGACTTGTAAGGTATTTAACAAAGTATTGATCATGCATAAGGCTGCTTGATAGAATGACTGACACAATAAGGAAAATAAGTGAAAATGTTAGTTAATGCAATTTTCAATGTTTGTAGTATTCACTAGGCATGTTCCCGTAGCAGCTGATTGATTCATTTTTCCAGTTCTTGAAATACATTACAGGTGTTCACTTTGAAATATGATGAAAAGGGAGAAAAATTAGTACATATGGCTGGTATTTGTATGAAAGTCTTATTTTTTTTTATAAATATTTGAAATCCACCAGTTTATTCACAAAATATCCTTCAAAGTATTTCGCTATTGGTTTTTCATCAGGTAAAATCAAATTTCCCATTTAAACCGATGATTCTCTTTCAGTTCAAATCAAACTGAGTATCTTCTGGTAAGTAGGAAAAATTATGTAATAACTATTCTTTTCTTAATGCTACATTCATAATTTGCAAGCTGTAATTTATATTTCAGAATGCTTCATTTCTAACTGAAATGCAGACATTACCTTGATGTAGCAAACCAGCTGTTCAATAAGACAAAGAAATACCATATTCAAGCTTAGAAGACTGTTAGTTAAAAGCAATTGAAACTTCTGATGAAGAGTCACTATTTAAAATCTAAATAATACATTGATAGTCATAAATGACCACACACCATTTAACTTGTATTTAATAAACAACCTGACTTAACAATATGGTGTGAGAGGAAGGCTCCATAAAAACTCAGAGTTTAAGCAGTTGTTTAACTAGCAATATCTCTCAGAATATGATATTATAAACCAAGCAGATGGAAAGTATACAAATGAAGACAGATGAAAATATTCTGGACCAAACACAAAAAAGTAATATTTTGAAGTAAAAATTTCTACTAGTTTATAAAAGAGACTTTTATAAAGAGGTTTTAAAAAAACCCCAGCACTAAATTTCTATTTTTAATCCCTCATATGTATTGATTGATATGCATGAAGTAGTGCAGCAAATAACTATCTGCTTATCAGTATGGAATATTATTTTTAAATATACCTTTGGGCATGAACTATTAAAATGTCTAGTACTAAACTGAAGGGAAAGCTAGGATAATTTTTTTACTTTGACACCACTTTTTCTTTCCTTTGATGTCTCTTAAAATAGCCTGAGAGAGCCTTTTTTCCACATCTCATAAATAATATAGTTTTTAATTACCTTAAGAAAAGCAGGTCTATCATCCCAATACCCGTCGAGGAGCACTCATTTTGTCCTCACACATTCTTCTCATATTTTTAGTGTACAGGAACATCGTGAAAACTTTGAGCAGCTGTGACAGGGCTTTGTCATAATATACAGTTGGCTTGTTCCATTATAGTTCCGTTATCTTCCACTACTTTTCTCTAATGTATTTCTGTAAGGAAATTCTAAATCTTGAGAGTTTGTAATAGCTTGTGAGAAAGAGTGTTTACCCCAGACTAAGAGAAGGCATTTGTTTCCTCTGCTTTCCTAATTAGCAATTAGGAAAGACAGGATTCAAAACCAACTGTTGTTGCATTGTATAACCAAAAACTGGAAACACTGAAGACAGTGTTTGAGTTTTCATTTATTCAATGGGATCAAATGACTCATATACATCAGAAACCTGTTTAAGTTCCAAACAATGGGACAGAAGCAAACTGCAGTCTTTGAGCTATTACACTGGACTAGCTAAAAAATAATACTGGGAGTTGGCAGTAGTCCTTTACCAAACTGCTTTAGCTACAGTCAGCAATATTCTTGTTTTGGGAATAGAGAAATTGGTTTCAATCAAGAATTCTAAGCTGATGAGGACAGTTTCTATACCACACAAATTACTGTGATGTTATTGACATAGTCAAATCTGTGAAGTTTATTAGTAGAGGTTTTTGTCTCCTTTTCCACATAATGAGCAACATACCAAGTTTTCAAACTGCTCCAGCTGCGAAACATTGCTAATACAAAAGAATAAGGTGCTACCAAAACTGAAAACTGATTTGGTCTTTGATAGAGATTGGAAAAGAGATCACGTACAGCATGGGAAAATTTTAATTGTCGAGGGATCGTTGTGGAATTCAACCCTTATCTTTAATGTTAAAAGGCCAGGAGAGGGCACAGTAAGTGTAGAATCCCCCTACACTGAGACTGGACAGGGAGTTGTTTAGCTGTGCTGCTGGAGTGCAGGCTTCTTGTTTTGGGCTTGTATGTTGGTACAAGTTCTAGACTAGAGGTTTTTAGCTCCAGAGATTAGACTTGGGAATAGACATCTGTCTGCACTCTAATTACTCTCTACCTAATTCATTAATAGAATCAGAATGGTTAGGCTTGGAAGGGAACTGCTGGTCATGCCTCTTTTGATGCAGTCCAAGATGGAGTTTCATTTCTGGGCTGCAAGCTCACATGAGTCATACTGAGCTTTTCATCCACAAACACACCCAAGGCTTTCTCCCCAAGGTTAGTCTCAATACTTTCTTCTCCCAGCCTGTACTTGTGCTTTAGATATGCTAATAGATGAGCTTTTCTTTGTAGCAGTCAAAGGAAATTTTTCCAGTTAGTTAAGTTTTTCTAAAAAGTTTTCTTTCCACACTGCATATACCTCTTTTTTTATACATATATATATACATATATATATATATATAAAATAATAGGTACTTTCAAATAAAGTCTGTGTTACTTGTCACTTCAGTGTGGTTATATTGGACCATTCACCAAAGTCGGTACTGTTTAAAATTTATGGGGTTTATTCTCCTTTTGTCAAGCATTTTCTACATACAGAACATTCACGTGGTATAAATTACAGAACAAAAAATGCATGAGACAGACTACTGCAATTAAGTGACTAACAGACGGTTTACATGATTCTTATTTGTTCACAATGGAGAAGAGCTGTTAAGAAGGAAAACAGATTCAGTAGCTAGAAGTGTAAGCAAACTCTTATCTTGGTTAAATCTACCTACCAGGAGGTTTGCTCAAGCTAAAGAGAGATCTTCTGTACCACATAGGGCAGGATGCTAAATGCACAAAGTTTACAATGCTAGAAAATCCCAGATTTCTACGCAATTTTACACAATCTAAATTGGAGTAAAATTTTGTTTAAAAAAAGATTTTTTTTCTGATTGCCTTCAGTAAATGGAGGTCAGTTTAAGAGCTTATAAGCATTCTTTAGCAAAAACATAATAAAAATAAAAATACTCCCAAACTTCTAAGTCATTGCTCTGAGTCTGGATAGCTGTTTACTGCTGGCTTTCTGATCCTATTGGTTTGTTACTCTACTTCTGAGAACCTTATTTTTCCCATTTACATATTTAACCAGTGTTAATATTAGAATACTAAGTAAACAAACTATAAAAGATACAAAGTTTTTGTTGTTTGGGGTTTTTTTGCACTAATCCAATTGGATGCATGGAATAGAAAACCTGTTGAGTTAACTAAATGGTTTAAAAAATATGGATCAATGGTACAATGAATAAGCAAAAATGTTATCTACTTGTGGTAGGCTTCACTTCTCTGCATTTTCATTTTCTTAAAATGTATTTTCTTTAGTCTTAATTGACAGTTTCCTCAATGATATAAGTGAAGCTTTGTGATGCCAGGTTTTTAGAATGTGGTTTACTCTGACAGGATATGAGAGATTTCTCTTCAGTAGACCTGAAACTCCTTGCTGATGCAACCCTGTGATAGCTGAGGAACCTAATATCTACTTTTTTCTAAAAAAAGGTTAAGCTTCTGCAAGCAGCTCTCTCAACTAAGACTCACCATAAAAATAAAATCTAAAATGCAGTGATTGGAAAACACTGCAAATATAATTTCTCTTTTTTTTTTTTTTCTCCCCACATATGTCCCACTACTTGAGACTAGGAGTTTGATACCAAAACTTTCCTTCCAATGACAAGCAATCCTGTAGCCACAGTGGGAATAAATTTCATAATTTCTGTTTATCTTTCATGTGAGACTTTCGCTTCAAGGCACAAAAAGATTTAACAGTGGACTGGACAAAACAGGACATAATATTTCAGTTTAAGGAGTCAAAGGTTGTACAACAGCTCTTATTTTGTGTCTGAAGCAAATCAAAACAAAATTTGAATCATGTTAAAGTCTTCCATTTACAAATGCAAAGTATCATATTAAATTCTCTGAAGCTTTTTTGGGATTTTTTTTTTCCTGCTTCCTTTAAAATAATTTATTATACTTACCACTGATTTAAGTGTTTAGTAATTTTGGTCAAACAACAAAATATCAGCTGATAATTGATAAGGACTACCATTATCAAATAGCCACTGTTTTAGTAACTTTTATGTGGAAGTTGATTCAACTTGTGTTCAAATCAAAGAAATAACAGGTATAAAAGGGTCCTGCAATTTAAAATTAAAATGGTGTAAATTTGAAGAATGGTGTAATTTAAGTGCAATGTACTGTAAAACTATTAATTCTGTAAATATCTAACATAGAACTTTATGCTTCTCCAACCCAAATTACTGTGTTTCCTCTCTCAACTTCAGTGATTTCACAATTTAACTTATTGAGCCGTCCATCCAGGATAAACAGAGATTCCTTGGAAGGGGTCATGAGATACTGCCCAAAAAGGCCACTGTCTTTTATAAGACGGTTCTTACTGTTCCAAGGCCATTCGCTTGCCTTGATGGGCTCCTTCAGACTCTTCACCATCTTAACCTTGCCAGAGGAGAGCTCCATGAAGAGAACGTCAGTTTGCGTGCTGGAGCTGCAGTAGACATTGTATTGATGAGCTTCAGTGAACGATGGTTGAAAAGCTACATCAGATATGTGCAAATTAGTGTGAATGTCAAATGCATCCTGTATTTCTCCTCTCGTCGTTATGGACTGGATCCTCATGAGACCTTTTGCGTCGTCAATGCTGAGAAGATAGTGCCCATCGGGAGAGATATGTGGTGTGCCCGTCACGTCGCCATTGTAACCAATCACGGAATCAGTAACACTATCCACTATGAGCTGTGGTAGGACAGCCCCCGTAGTATCAGGCTTACAGCAGATAAAAAGATAACCTCCAAGATGTGTATAAGCCAGTGACTGAGGGATGCAATTATAATCCCTTAAACTAATTGTCCTGATGTACGACATCGTTTCGAGATCAATTTTCTGGAGCACAGGCTCATCCTTATGAAGAACATATCCAAACCTGAAAGGAAAAGCACAAAATCAAAAAGAGTCAGATCTGCTCTGTGCATTAATATATGAATGGAGAAGGCCACTATAAGCGAAGGAGATGAGTACAGTAGTGTATTGTTATATAAATCTCAGCTTCAGGTGTTTCAGATATTAAGCAGTTTATAATATTTAATTTTTAACATTCTTGTAATTTAGAGTGCATCAAATAAAATGTCTAAAAACCATTTATCTGATTAATTGGAAAAGTTCTTTCCTACTGACATAGGGGAAAAGGTAAATATTACTCTTAGCATATCTATTCACTTCTAACTTTTACAAAAGCCAGGAAGGAGAAAAAGATTGAGTATCAATAGAAAGTATCTCCAAAATCTTTGAATTTGCTTCACACAGTTCTTTGACTTTCTTGGGAACATCAGCTTAACCCAGTGCTCATTGTTATTCAGATAATTATCTGAATCTTCCTTATTTTACTTCAGTAGAAATGAACAGCATGAAAGGATTTAGGCTTATGCCTCCTAACTATCCAAGTATCATATTTCTTACAATTTAAATGACCCTGTATACCTTTTCATAAATCAAAAACTCCTACTGAACATGAATATGGTTAAACTTTAAAATCCTAGAACTGATTGTTTATTACCTTTAAAACACAAACTATATGACTATTCTTTAATGTTAATGTATAAGTTCTGACTGCACAATCCTTGACTATATATACATATATATTGCAAATTGTAAATATTATGGAGTTGTGTATATTAGCTTTGCTTATCTAAGTAGCTTTCACAGCACTTTTCCCAAAAAGCTATTTTCCTTTGGTACATTTCTTGACATTTTCCCCTGAATAGTTGATCTAAGAATGAAGCTGCATGCTTATATACACAATTTAAAAATACCTTTCACATCCTATTGATATAAACCCCTATGTCAGACAGAATATTCCAACAATCAAGTTCACAATAACACAAAATTTTCACACTATACTTGCAACCACAGTGTATTTACTAATCAGTGAACCACCAAAGTAACAGGCAAAAAGGGTTTCAGGACATTGTTCCATCAGTTCCTCTGACATAAGACTATCTGCTATTACAAGTTGAGCTGATTGTGAGATCATTTTTGTTGCTGATTATTCAGCCACTTATAAATATATGCAATCTGAATTCAATCATCTTAGTTATAAAAAGGGTGAGAGAGCCTTTTTGAAAGTTGCATCAAGATAACAATTGCTGTTACTTTTCAATTCATGAGGTCTGCTGTTCTGCCATAGAGAAAGACTAGGGTCATGAGGCAGAAATGGTTTTTCAGTTTTTTTGGCAACCTAATATCCTTTTCTTAATCTTTTTGGGTAGCCATAAATTCATTGATTCCTGATTCCATTATTAATTAGTAAACATTTTTCAGTAATAAGAAACAGAGTTGTGTTGTGTTATGAACAGAATCATCCTGTAAGAGAAAAGGTTAAGTAGCAAACAACATTGACATTTCAAATGTCTCCATGTGAAATAACTGTTACATGTTGCACTCTAGCAGTGGCTGCAAAAGGATGATAGAATTGGCTTATTGATTATCTTTTACATAACAGCCTCCATTGTAGAGCAACAATCAGGGAACTATCCACAGATGTTCACAATAGGGAAAAAAGGAAAATATCTAATTTTAGGTCATTGTGATGACAAGTACTGAATAACTTTGTTTTCAGCTATTAGAGTATTATTTTGTCTATTTTAATGTAAGTACACAGCATAGACATTTTTTGCTTTTGATCTCAATTTCAGAAGCAAACACAGAGAAAATATTTTGTGTTTGAGTTTGGCAAGCTGACTTTGGGTTTGAAAACATTATTTTTCTCTTTCAGTGTACCAATTTATAGTAATGGGAAAACGTAGGAAATCTTATTTAAAAGAGAAAGAGCTCTCACAGAGGTGTTTTTAGCTTATGCAGGCACAAAACCACAAACTTATATCTAAGTGAAATTTTCTAATATACATAAGTACACACAAAATCAATACTGTGATTTTGAAAGTCCCATCAGACATCATCTACATGATTAAATATATAAATATTTCTAAAAGTTTGGCCTACTTTTTTCAGCAACTGCATTAAACATAGTTATAAAGGATTTTCTGTTATAAATCAGTCATTTAACATTTTAATATATTTGATACATTTTATTGTATATATGTGTCTATCATATTTTATGGTACCTTCATGTAACTAAGGAAAAAGATTTAAAATTTCACTATATATTTTGAGTTGCACTCTATTTTCTATTCCATTTGAGAGAAAACACAAGTCATCTTTAACAAAAAAACCCTAACAAATTTTAAATCATTTTCTATTGTAAAACAAGTTCAAGAATCTAAAAAAATATATTTTAAACTGAAACTAAAAGAACTGTTTTCCTTTATCATATGCCACCTGGACAAGCAAGAAAAAGAAATCTTTATGCTGCCTGCCAATTTTTTTTTCCAAAGATTATTCCAGCTCATAAAAATTACTCTTTTTTCTGAAGTAAAATAGAAATGCAAAACAAGATTAGCATCAATTATCTAAATCAGCAAATCTTACTTGCTGATTTAAAATGTGATTGAAATGAAGGATTTGAATCAATTTGATTAAAAGAAATTTCCTTGCTTGTTATTATTTGATTAAGCAGTGTTAGTGATCAATTTATGTGATATTTTTACATTCAAATTTTATTGATTTCAAGAGGAATACATAATTTACTAATATTTGTTTCTCAAATGCTATTCCTAGTATATAAGTTTTTGAAGCACAGCTTATGATAATTTTGATTGCATAAACCCTTTGATTCCTGGAACTGAGTGTGTTCTCTGAAATGTAAGAAAGGGTCTTGTATACCTTCCCTAAGGGCAACATCCTTGAAGGTGTGCAAAGACTCACACTTGACATCTAGCTTTCCCTGTGGAGGAGGATGCAGCCACTGCTTTGTTCTCCAGCTTCTCACTACCTGGTGGTACCTTCTGCCACACAAATCCCCTAAATTCTTCCAGTTAAGAGGTTTGCATAAGTATTCCACAATGCATGCCATTAAGATGAATTTAGTCACTGTGGAATCATTTAAATGCTTTAAATGTGGTGGGGTTTTTTAATAACCTACTTGGTGTGAATGAAATAGTTTAGGAGTCACAGAAGAATGTGGGTATAAACTTTCTGACTAGCACAGGCAGATTTTAAAATAAAGGATTTTTGTCCACAACATGGGACTACAGGTCTCTATGATTATTCACACTCTTATTGTAGATCTAATCAGAAAGTAAATCAGCTGATAACATATCTTGTCTCAAGCATTTCAATCAAAACTTCCTTAAGCATTCTAGTTTCTTGTGCAGCCTTGTCGATCTCTTTGCAACATTTAGTTCGCAGTTCAAAAAGCCACAATTAAGAAGCTTATACTGTCTTGGGCAGACAGTTCCTGCGATGAAAACAGTGGCTTCAGCTTTGGTAACTGAGTTTAGTTGAAACTGGCTTCAAGATTCAGACTATCTTATCCTGATACCATATCTATTGCACTTAGGAGGTCTACTGCCCCTTGTTCTGAAGCTATTTAAAACCTTGATTTTTTATGCTGCAGCAGCTAATCATACATATTCTGATAATCAGTTAGACCTGAATGCCCATTTACAATGTATCTTAAATTGTGCAGTTGAAGGAGCAGTTTAATATTTTTTTCCTGTGGTTGTTTATTTTCAACTTTGTACACTTACAGTTATTTACAGCTATCCGTGCTATTTGTTGCTTTCTACTTATTTCTGACTGGGAAACAGGGGCTTGTGATATATGCTCTCCCTTCCTTCTTTAAAGTATCGGCTTCTCTAGCGCTGAAAAAATATAATTCCTCTTTCTTATAACGTTAACAAGCAAAACACTTTTTGCTTTATAGTGTTTTCTGGTTCAAGCTTAAAAAGTCACTATTTTGGACACAGATGTAAGGTTAACCTAGAAGGTAATGTTTTTGGAGTGGAGTGCACTAGAAGATAAGCTATGTGAGCAGAATAATACATTGAATTTAAGTAGCAGTTTTTACTTACTGATTTCAAAGCCCTGTACAGATATTACAGCAAGTAAAGAAAGCTGA
Source organism: Myiozetetes cayanensis (assembly GCF_022539395.1). NCBI lineage: Eukaryota > Metazoa > Chordata > Aves > Passeriformes > Tyrannidae > Myiozetetes > Myiozetetes cayanensis. Next base: position 37,891,224 of record NW_026087964.1, on the reverse strand, counting down.
ATTATATAGCCTACGGCTATATAATGATCCACTGGTGAAGTCTGGATGAAAATACAGGTTAGCTAAGGCCCTACATGGTTTCTAGCCTATCACACTACAGGCTACCATTGCAACTGAAGTCTTAAGAAGACAGATGTAAGAGAGTAAATAAACCAAAAATATATAATTTTGAATAAGAACATAGGAAATTACCCTGTCAAATTTTTGAATATTAAAAACAGACGGAACTTTGGACATGGTTGTGAGAGAAGTGGCAAAGTATGAAGCTGGTAAACATTGGCAAAGGAGTCACCCTTCCCCAAACCAGAAGTATGGCTGCCCAAAAGGAATTTATTAGAACTTATTAGAAAAATGGGATTTTTTTCAATACTACTGTTTAAACAATTCTTTCTTGGCTGTCATACTGCCTGCAACATTTCCATACTCCAATTAAAATTCAGTAAAGCTGGACAGAAGCATAAATACTCAAACAGCTCAACAATACAGATAAAAAGGAAGTGGGGAAAAAACAATTTCAAGTCTGCCAGTCTTCTTGGATGTAAAAGGATTTGGCAAGCTGTGTGTTTGATATGTTTGTCTGCCTGCCTCAGTGAGAGCTGTGTGGCTGGAGTTTTGAGAAGCTGAACAAATTAAGAGAGGTCTGCTTGTGTGCCTGTGAGGTTTGTGTGACTGATTCTTGGTCTCTGAGAATTGCTAGGCAGAGGCGTAAGGATGGAAAAAGTAATGAAGTTTTGGAGGGAAGATATAGAAGGGAAAAGGGGAAGTGAAGAAAACTGATAAAGCAAGCTGAGAATTCCATGTCTGGTATAGTTAAAAAAAAAAAAAAAAAAAAACCCCAAAAAACACCACCACAAAAACAAACAACAAAGAATTAGAAAATATACATTTGTTACCTAAAGATCAGAAAGTATTTTCCAAGCCACTAGCAACTGAGGAAAGTGATAAACATGTTTTTTATAGGAATATATGTCTGTCAGGTTAGATAACTTCTTCCCAATAATTTTGAAAGAGCTGACTAGCTGTTAACATTTTAATAAATCTCAGAATATAAAGAAAATCTGGAAAATCTAAAAAAAAAGGATTGTTGAATTACTCATAAGACAAAGTCAGGTATCCCAGGTATACTGAATAGCTTGATGCATATCCAAGGGAAATAATAAAATAGATGATATGAGAATGAATTACAGAAAATCATGAATATAATGCAGTCAACATGGGTTTGTGAGACAAACCTAATTTAATTTTTTTATTAGAAAACCATCTGAAGGTAACTTAATATCAGGAGGGCATAGCTTTCTTGGTATATAATCCAATACCTGAAAGAAAAATAATTTCTTTGCAATAAAATGTGGCTGTCAATGCAGAATCATCATTTTGCAGGGCACTTTTGCTTCTGCTTGGTACAAACACTGATACTGCACAAAATTTTCATTGGTGATTTCCAAGTAAATATGTGTCCATGATGCTAAGGGTGTACATAATAATGACAGAAAAATCATTATTATAGTCCGTTGCTCATTTAAGCAAACGTATTCAGAGGTAGCCAAGTGTAAAGCTGAGTAACTTGACACATGAGTGAATAATGCAGGACATGCACATAGAATAATATCCTAAAAAGCAGTGACCATGAAAGGATTTAAGGATCATAGCAGACATGCAGGTCAATAGAAAAACTGAGTTTAACGAGTCAAAAAATTGAAGACCCTGAAACCCTTGTAAAGTCCTTGGAGGTATATACAGGGACAGGTGAGTAAGAATAATGTAGCAGACTCATATCTGTATTCTGTATTAGGGAGACAAGACTAAGAATGCTTTATATAGTTTCATTTCTACCCTTTTAAAAAGGAATATTAAAAAATCAGGGGTAAGGAAAAATGTGAAAATTATTTGAGGAATGGAGACAATTATTTTATTCAAAAGTCTGAATTCAGCATAATAATGATTGCAGACTGAAACCAGATAAATTTAAATTAGGAATATGCAGTTTTTTCTAACAATGGGAACAATAAACCATTGCAACAAATTACCAGAGAGGTAAGTAATTTTCTGTGATGGGAATCTCTTGGTAAAGACTATGCTAATACCTACTATCAAAGGAGATATAGATTCAGAAGTATCAGATTTATTATCTGGATCTCTTGATGACTATTTGAAATGTTTAAAATCTACAGTATAGAAAAAAAAGTCAGACAAAATGTTCTCATGGTCTTTTACAGCTTGTGAATATATGAAAGACCAATTTTTTGGCTTTGCCCATACAATGAAAATTGCATAACTACAGTAGATTTTAATCTTATACTACTCATTCATTTGCTGAGATTTTAAGCAGCCACGTGTTTCAAATATAATGAAATAATTGTGTTTTGACATAATACCTTATTTCATACACATGTGCACACATACATGAGTAGTATGCAGATGAATTTGTCTTTCTGCAGGCCTGAGGTTGTGACACCACTTTTCCATACACTGTAAAGAGTTGGTTTTTAAAACTTATCTTACACTTTTTCTCATCTTAATTAATTTTTCTCATCTTAATTAATTTTAATTTTCTCACGACTTGCTAATAATTTTACAAATACTGATCTTTCATGCACACACTCATACTTTTAAAACAAATGTCCCCTTGACAACACATCAGTCTCTAAATTCAGGAAGTTTGTGAATTCCTTGTAAAGTTACAACTATACAACTATGGTAACAGCTATAATTCCACTTGGGATGAAAGATGTTCTACGGCTGGGATGGTCATTCTTTTAAGGCTTATTCATCTAAATGTAGAAGATCATAGTGAATAAGTTGGAGGAACAGTGATAGATCATGGAGACCTGCCTTTAAACAGTTACTTGTTTACACACAGCAGTGATCAGTTGCAAATAAATTTTAGCCCAGTGTCCAATAACCTAATTTCTGCCTTCCAACCATCAGACAGATGAATCTGTCTGTACTTCATTCTGGGTAGTAGTAAGAACCTTCTCAGAATACCAGTGTCAGATTATTAACTGCCTATTGCCAGATTGGCCTTCATCTTTCTGATGAAGAGGCAAAAGCAACTGTAAAAAAAAAAGTAATAATTTGCAAATCTGTCAGAAAACAGTATCGCAAGTCACTAAGGTGATGGTTTTGCATTGCCCAGGTTAGTAGTTTGTGGGATGCAAAAAAGCTGTATGTAATAAAAAAGGATAAGAAAATGTCCTCCAGTGGTGCCTCTAGATCCAGCAAAATAGGGACATTTCACAAAATTGATACTAGTAAGAGTTTTGTGTAAACCCAATCAGTAAATACATGTGCTGAGTTTTCACTATCCTAAGACTTCTTTTTCCATTCAAAGTAAATCAAAATTATTAAATCTGAGTAAAGAAGTGTGCACTTCTACTCTGTGTTCTATAGGCAGCTAAACCCAACTTCAAGTTACCATAATATTGTAACTTTCTAAAGCTCTTGGCTATCTAAAAGGATTAAAAATATATAGCCATTCATAATCATGTGATGAAATTTTGTCTGTCACCTATGTCCAACTAGTCTGCTTTTTGTGATTAGGCTGTTGAAAACCAACAAATGATAGCTCAGGGTACCTTCACTTTTCCTGAATGTTTTATAGATAGCTGATGGAATATTTAATGTAAAGTTTCCTCTCATATAGATTGATAGGTAGAAGCCTCCCACTGTTCATTAATCCCTGATTAATATTTATGAGAATTTCAACCCTCATGTCTCTTCTATGCAGTGAAATCATGCACAATATCAGACAGCACATAAAGGTGTGCACACTGGAATCACATGTAAAGTAAGCCTGACAGACTTGAGAGCAAATCATCACATTTCCAATAATTTACTTTGCAGTTAATGCAAGACTGCGAGCATATCACTCCAATTGAGTAAATGCTAGAACTGAAAAATCTGTGATTGTTTCTTCACTTATTCTATAAGAATAAATAATAAAGATTTTAGTTCCAGATTTTCAACCATATGTTGTGACAAACAGTTAAGTGAAAGGGAAATAACAATACTTTCCGACTCTAAAGAACTTTCTGTGAGAGTAGTATGCTAGATTTGGCTGGGATGAAGTTAATTTTTATCATACCAACCTGTATAGTGCTGTAAATTCATGGGGGAAAAAAAGTGTTAATAACCTAACACTGTTTTAGTTCCTGTTGAGAATTGTTGACTCAACAGAATCAAGTCCTTCGTTGTTTCTTACTCTGCCTTCCCCATAAGTTGGCTGGGGATTTGGAAGAGGTTGAGAGGTGACACAGCTGGCTACTGAAAGGATAGCCATGCCATGTTCCTGACATTATGTTCAACAATAAAACTTCTTCCAAAGTAGCTGTTGCTCTTGCTAGGTTGGGGCTCAGCTGCTGGCTGGGGATAACCCACCACAGGGAGTCATCAGTTGTACAAAATTAGCTTTACAGTACCCAGACACAGGGAAACTGAAGAAACTGGAATTTACTTGTCCAAACCAATTTAAAAGAGACAGGAAAAGTATCCTAAAAGTTGTTAATTGCAAAATGCATAAAAAAAAAAAAAAAAGGTGCAGCTCATATGGATGACTGCCTTATTTTTCTAATTTAATGATAAAAAATGCCCACATATTTAAGAGTAGCATAATCACAGTGCTGAAGTTAACAACACATTGAAAATTATTATTTTTGTTATTGTCTCACAAAATAAATTCAAGGGTAGATTTTAAAACTATTTTTAAATCACTTCAAAATTATTTAAAATATAGGATTTTATTCCTAGTTTTATAGAACTGTAAGCTTGTTTGTAACACAATTCCTAGTAAGCCTAGGAATTATATCATTCTTTTCCCAAAATAGTTGTCATAATTACCACTATCCTATTTCCCTAACCACAAAACTAACTGCCAAACTATTAACCTGAAAACTCTCATTGTCAAACTGAAAAAAATAATCCATAGAGCAAGTCAGATTAATGCTATACTAAAACTACTCCTTTCTCTCACCAGAATATCAAATGTCTCAGACTAGGCGAAATCTTTCAACAAATGGAATAACATGCTCATGGGTACTTGCCCCTCACTGAGAAGTAACTTATGACATGAGGCACTAACATCAAACTCATATTTGAAAAAGTAATAATTTTGGAAATCTTACTAGGTTTTATTGTTAGACATCCTCATTATCAGTTTTTACAAGTCTTACTCTCCTCCCGCTTTCCATACAAAATTTTCACATTTTTTTATCCCACAAAATTTCCATCACCTTAAGTTCCATTGTTTGTGACAGGTATAAAGGATAAAAACAAATTTTCTTTTCCTTACATGCTATACAACTTTCTCTTATGAAAAAAGCATGAAAGTGCAGATTATCATACCACAACAGGATTTATATAACTGGCTCCCTTTAACTGTCCAAAATAAATTATTCAATCACTGTCCTTCAAGGTGATGAGCTACTTTCAAACCAGATTGAAACTCCCTGTTAATAAAAACAATAGGTTTTTATGGTTTTGAAAAAGTAATGTTGGTTTTATATAAAATTCCTGTCAAGTTTTTTATCAAGTCTGTTCAACCTAGGTAGCTTTGACTATTGCATAACACAATGGGAATATTTTGTTTTTGGTGATGAACATATTTTTCCTCTCAAATGCATTACTGTTTCTATATACATATATATGTTCCTATATTACATCATTGCTCTTTCTATCTATACCAAAAATGCTTTGAATGTGATTAAAGAATTTAAAATGTGCACAGCTTCCTTCTCTGTTTTTTTGTGGGTTTGTTCCATAAAAAGAGGCTAGATTTCAATAACTTAATTACAAAACATGTTGTAGAAATATCTCTGGGTAGAACGTATTATGTATTGGTAGTGGTAAGACAGAGTGAAAGACAGAAACTTGACTGAAATCTTTAGTGACTTACCTGGTTCTTAAAATTAAAAAACGTGTGCTTTAGATTAAGTGCACATACAAAATAAGCACACTGCCAAAATGCTGGTTTAATTTTGCATACTGTGTTTTTTATAATCTAGTCTTTTCATCTGTTTATTAAAAATTGATATATGAACCAGGAATTAAAAAAATTACAAAAAACAATACATCTCTTAACTGTATCTCTTCCAAAGTGGATAAGCATATCAATTTGTTCATATTTACTGTGTTCTGCTTTGAAATAAACAAGAAAAACCATATTTCTGCAATCCTATATAAACACAGCTGCTTACCTCCGATCATATCCGCAGTCAATTAGGAGGTTGAAGAGTTGCCATCACGAATGTACAGCCTCACCACAACTCCTCACTACAAAAACACTCTCTACAGGTAATATTTCTTTCCCGTAGACACCTACATTTCTATTCATAACTCGGCATGTCTGCATATGAGTTAAACATCCAGTCCATACAGTCAACAGAGTCCAAAGGGTTTGCTAAGATGATCAGTACCAGAGGCCTGCAGGAGGTGACAAAAATTGCCTTCCAAACTCTGTTATCTGTATAGACTAGATCTTCATTATAGCAGAAGACAGACAGTTTGTGCCCAGGGGTACACTGCATTTTCACACCTAAATCCAGGTGCCTGCAATCGGAACCTCACACTCACCATAAGCATTCTATCAGCATGAAAACATAATATCCAAATATAGTCTTATAAAACTTTGTATAGATTTTGAAAATTGAGGTTTAAATTACACTATATCAGGATATAACTAAGAGCTGCAATTTTGTTTAAAATATGATTGTTTCTCTGAGCCCTAATAGTAAGTTCAGGTATCATATAGTTGTAGAGGCTATTAAAGCTGCCCTTTGTGGTCAGAAACTAAAATGACAGCTTAGAGGAACAACTAGCACTCTTGTAAGTGCCTGGATAGAGAGAAGAATGTTATATAAGTTTATAAGCAAAACAGTCCTAAAAGCAGAGATGTCCCTCCAGAATTTCCAGGGATCTCTGAAGATGGTTTTCACAGCTCTCAAAAGGTAGCTTTAACAGAAAACCATTAATTCACTTTGTTTTCCACAAAAAGTGTATTTTTCCAACCATAACAATCAGCTACAATATTTTCTCAAGGCTAGAGAGTCATCAAACAGACAAATGAAAACTCTTTGGAGTCTGCCTTTCATTTTTATCTTCTTAGGGTTTTGCAGAGCTCTAAGAAGTGCATGCAAACCTTGTACATGACTTTTCCAAGAACAACTGTGTTTATCACAGTTTAGTGAACTGTATTTTCATGCCACTATTAAAATATTTGACATAGTCTATTAGAACTAACACCATAGTTACTACAAAATATCAAGATGGAATTGGATTCAGACACTGAATTTGCAAATGATAACAAATATTTTTCCAAGAAACACTAAATATAATGGAATGTGGCTAGTAACCATGCTATATCTACTGATTTTAAAAGTTTAGGAAATTTCCTGTTTTTCAAAGAATAATTTTTAGGTGTTTCTGTGGACAGGAACTACAAAAGCTGTGCAAGAGAATTGCACACCTTCAATGTTACACAGTTTTTCCCATTCCAAAGCAGGGGTCCTGCAGGAATAACACGGGAAGAAATTCAAGCCTATTGAGGCACTATTTTTCAAATTAATTATACCATAGTTAGGCCCAAATTGTCTTACTTTTATTTATTGTCTTTATAATACAGTTAGCTGTACGCTAGATTGTTGTGCAAAGCATACAAAAACAAAGATCATAAGAGAAAAAAATCATGAAGAAGAAACTCAAGGCAGGACTTAGAGCAGTCCTGTATGAAAAAGGTTTATATTCATTTGCTGCATTTGAAAACCTTTCAATTTATCTTGTAACAATACCACATCTTCAGCAGTTCTTCAGACTGAAGGAGAAGACTGAGACCTGTATCTACAAAAATAGTAAAGATGTAATCTTACTTCGATGGGAAGCTCTAGCCAATTAAACTATGAATTAATAAATAACCAGATATATCCATACAAAGTGCCCAAATAATTTGAATTCTGGCTCTGCTTCTTCAAAATTGTTTCAGCAAGGTATCATTTTTTCCATTCTTCAGATAAAGTTACTTTGCATCTCCTATGCACAAACAGCCAAGCAAAATGCTAATGTGGAGCTACCAACAAGCGACAAATTAACAACCTGCCCTCCCCTGTGCTATTTTCTTCCTTTAGACAATCCGTATATATTGCTTACCACCACAACTTCATTCACCATAAAAGAGGAAATACTTAGTAAGTAATGGCCAGTCTTCGCGAGCGAAGATCCGGGGAAGGTCTTTCCACCTTCCAGCCTGCGCATTGGATTTTTTAGGTGAGACACAGTGTGCGCGGAACTGAGCCCACCCTTTAATCCTAAGGTTCATCTGCCGGGGCCAAGCGAGCTTGGACGGTGGCAGCGAGGTCCTTAGGACGTAGGTGGGTTGCCTTTAAGGGCTAACGAGCCCCACCTACCCGGGAGTGGCCCTGACCGGGAATCGAACCCGGGTCTCCGCGGTGACAGCGCGGCGCCTTTACCCCCTAGACCACCAGGGGCTCCAAATATTAATACTTAATATACTTAAGTACTGGTTAAAAAGACAAAAAAGAGGAAAGCTCAGGAAAATTTTACCTAGGAATGAGGATAAATTTCACTTTTCTTTTAATGAATATATTAACAAAAAACTGTATTTATTCTTGAGTTCAGAAAGATCAACAGTGTGGAAAATGATGATAATGAAAGAAAAACCCAAACACTATCTACGTTATCCTGAGTGAATAAATATCATGCTTAAAGCCATTCTACATTCTATGCATTAGAACCATTTTTTTTTTCCAAAATTTATGCAAAAATCAACCCAGGAAGATAAAGTTTTATTATTACAAACTTTCATCAAATCTGCTGACCAAAGGTTTTCTTGGACTCAAAAGTTAATGCCATTAACTGCCCAAGAACAATGTGTTAGGTGTTCAGAGACCACTTGATCCTACAAAAAGTTTCTAATCTGCCAATATGGGAAAATATTACCAATTAAACAAAATTCTGAAACAGTAGTGTATTATATACCAAATATTTTTTCTGTTGAAGTTATCCACAGTAGCTCTGGAGAAGGAAATATTAACAATTAAGGAAAGGAAAAAAGGAAAATTGTTGTAAGAACTGTTTACTTAGCTGTATAGCTCAATTGCCATCACCAGTACTTCATGTTGCCACCAGCACAACTAAAGATTTTCTAAGAATTTAACATGTTTAACATACAACACTGCAACCATTATTTGCTTTATTAGAACTACTCTTCAGTTTACACTCATAAACAGGTGATTCTAAGAAAGACTGCTCACACTGGTTTATTTTACTTCAGATGGCTTAAATTCATACCATTCAAATCATTAAACAATTATATTTTTCTTACTTAAAGTGATTTTAAAATATACAACTTTTAATTGTCATTTTCTATTATAATTACAGTACTATAAAAGAGAAATAAAAAATTTACCTCTAGATTAAGCCCCACATTTTTAATTTTGGAAGTGTTTCTGATTTCAAAAACTCAGCACTACAAGACCATAACAGTTTTCATCTCAGGACTTACAAAATTGTTGTTGCCTAGAATAGTCCACTTCTGGCAAGTTGTTCAAAAAAGACCTTTTTTTAATTTTTGCAGTTCAAAAATGCTTATTGGATGATAACAAAAAGCTAAGTGGATTTCACCCAATAAGTATTGCTCATCAGCACAAATGGTGCCTTTCTTTTGGGTATTATAACACTTTTTGACCTTTCTAAGTTTGTTTTCCTAATTAAGTTCCTGGTGCTCTTTAGAACATTAAGAACACTTGCTTCATAGTTTTCTTTTGCGTCAGAAAAGGCTTTTTTTTTCTTCTTTGGTATTTGAATGTAACAGCATTAAACACAAAGCATCTTCCTATCCAAGGAAATATTTGCATCTTGGAGAAAATCTTGATAATTCTCTGGTTTTGTAAGTGTTTATAAGTGTGAATATATACATTCACACACACATCTGTAAAATATTTCTGCCTTCTTCAACATTTTATCTATTTACCTGCTGCAATTATTGTAAATGAAATATTTAAAAGTGCCACTTAAAAAAGAGAAATAACATTTGCAGCAATATTGTGTGACTGTGATAATGCACCTGTGAAGTAGTAACATAGTAGTCTTAAGAAATAAGAATGGGAAAGAATTGGTAAAAAAAAAAAAATAAAACAGCAGAACAGAAGGTTGTTGGGCCAGTCTTATGGAAAATGAGTAACTTAAGAGTAAAACAAGATCATCACTATCAGTTTTGTTAGGTGATTTAAAAGGTTATTTCTGATGAAAAACAGAATTTGATAGCAGATCTTATTTTCTAAAAATATTTACAATTTTGTTATACTACTGCTTGGAAAGAAGTTCTGATTTTGAAAACTTTGGGTTTCTGAGTTCTTAGGGAGTTGCACATTAAACTCATCTGTACCTTTCTAATTACAGGTTTTCTTTGAAATTTTTAACATATGTGGGATGAAAGAGGAAAATTAACATATAGATATAACTTGCCTTCACTAAAATCAATATTATTTTTATTTTTAATTGTGGTTGTGGATTAAAGAATACCTTTTTAGGATAAAAAATAGATGCAAGCAGAGATCTAACTCATCATTAGTCATATATACCTCACAAGTTTACTTAATAATATTGATGCAAATAAATGAAGGTCTTCATAGATTAATTCAGAAAAGAACTTAATATTCAGTTGTAAGATATATGAAGGGTATGTATGAAGGGAAGGTATGATGAAGATGTATTTGCATCTTACTAGTACTAGTGATGCAGGAATCTGCTAATTTTCCTTAGATCTCTCCTGTGGAGCACTTGCAAGATGTGTATATACAATACACTTTTTAATTATTGCAAATTTTTATCCAATGATAAGAGAGACAACAAGAAATAAATGAAGAAATTTTAGAAAGAAAGGAAACACCCTAATTCCTACATCTTTAGAATCTAGCAATGTTCATCTTTTATCATAAAGGAACCTGTACAGCAAAAATCTATTTTTAGTATTGGCAGCAAGTGTGGTTTTCTTTTTTGTACCTTCTAGGGAAGGAGAGCTAGCAATTCAATAATAAAAAAAAAATCACTTCATTTTGAAAGCAATAAAAGTCAAAGAAAGGGCTAGCTATATAGACACAGTGAACAAAAGACATTCTAAAGATGCTCCTAAATGTCAGTACAAGGTAGGATAGGATTAAGAGGATCTGGCACTTCAGAAAATGTGGTAACATCAAGGTGGGCAGATGTCATATGGAATGCACAGCCAAATTTATATATGTCAAAAGAAATAGTCAGCACTAGTACAGAATGAATAATGAGGCAGAGATAGGGACTACAAAGGTGATAAATTACATATGTCAAAACAGTCGAAAAGATCTTTTGCTTCATTTTAAAAATGAAGTTCACATACTGTTATAGCTGGGGATATGCGAATACTCTTAAGAACAAATACTGAACTTCACCAAAATTCCTTTCTCTCCCATTTTTTTTATAATGACCTAAATAAAGAAAATATTAGACTGAACAAAAAAGATACATTTTTTATGAAAAGATTATGATTAAATAATATTTTGTGCAGATAAAAACATCAGAGACCACATTTGAATTAAAAATATAAGATTATCATGGCAAGTTGTTGTGTTCTAATTTGTGGGTAATATGGGAGGTGAGGGTTGGTTGGGGTGGCTCTGTTAAGATGGAAGTTTGGGCATTTTATTCACCACAAGATGTTACATGCTGACTGTTGAGAGCCCATGGAAGGAACTCAGACAAAACAGTCTATTTGTGTAGATTTGGAAGTCTTCTTAAAGCCTTTGATTTGTGTAATCACTAAAAATTTTAAAATAGGTGTCCTATTTTCAGACAGGAGAGAGTTAATTTTTTTTTAGAGTAGCTCGGCATGGCACACACCTGTAGTCCCACCTTCCAGGCAGGCTGAGACTGATGGATTGCTTGAGCCCAGGAATTCTGTGCTGCAGTGCAGTGCACTGAGTGGGTACGGCCAACACCCTAATGTTATTCGGTACCACCTGACATCATTACCAGGGCTGTGAGTAAGGGACTCTTCCTTCCAAAAAGAAAGATGTGGCTTCAGGTAGAAAAGTGTGGCAGGGTAGGGAACCTGTCCGTCATTGCCACCTGGAGTCCACAATGAGCATTTTTTTCATGTAAATGACCTTCTCTTTGTACACTTCTGTTGTTAGTATTGTTGCTGTTACTGCTCTTCTTCTTATCCCATTGCTGTTTCCAGTAAATTCTTCTGATTTCAGCTCGTGATCTCTGCCTTTTGTCTCCCACCAGAGGGGGTGGGACAGGACATCAGCTCATGGTTTTCTTTTTAGTGGGAATACTAAATTGAGGAATAGCATTCCTACACCATGACAATAGGCTTGTACCATCAAATAGGAAAGCATAAATGTAATTACCGTTAAAAAAATCTGAAAGTTTAAAAGTAGAACTGAACAAATGAAAATTTCCAATCAAATTTTCACTATTCCAGTGTCACAGATCTAAACCACAGCACCATTCTGGCTGCTGTCAGGAAAACTAGCTCCACCCAAGCCAGAGGCAGCACAATTTTTTTAAATAATTGTGCTCTGGTCGTCTATTAACAAACATACAAAAAATGGTTAATTACATCATTTTGAGATTGCCTCCAAGCTAATAGATGAATTTTTATAATTTGGGGCTTTTTTTGAAAACCAGTGAGTAATTAAGGCAGCACTAAGATAACTTCTAACCACCAGGTACAACAAATTAAGTGCCATAATTGCAGGGATTAGCTTTCCCTTATAGTTGGTTACATTTTTATACATTTCATTGTTTCATGTACTTTCACACACTGAGAAATGCTGAATTTTTAAAAGCAGGTAGGTACTAGGAGACAGGTACAACATTTATTTATAGTAATGTTTTGGCCACTTCAGATGGACAGATGATGTTATCCTAATGGTAAATATTCCTGTAATGACTTCTGCTAAAAAAGAAAAAAAGTTACACTGTGAAAAACCCCAAACATTTACAATGTTTAGCAAAACCATCTTTGGCTGTACTAGTGCTGACTAGATTTAAACCAGGCTCTAGCCATTTTATGAGCTAATGAGGAAAGACAAGCAGAACACAAGGAATTATTTTTTTTACTGGTGCTATAGTTTTGTAGTGCTACAAGGCTGTCTGCAATCTCTTGTTTATGTAACATTTGAAGGGAACTTTCATTTCAAAATAGTCACACTGAATTGGAAACAGTTTTTGATACAATTTTTTTTTTTTTTTTTTTTAGTGACAGCTTGAATTTTTGTTTGTGAGCTTTGTGAAGTTAAACTCAAGCTACCCATGAGGAAAAGATTTGGGCATGAGTTAAATAAATTGGTTCAAGCAGTATTGTATGGTCAGCTGACATGGGAAAAGGCATGCGGAATAACTGATTCCAGAAACAGAATAGTTTTCCAAACTGATTTTTTATATACGTGTGTTTCTATGTGTGCATACATATATATATTTTGTTAAGTTAGAAACAGTCACAGATTTCAGTACATTATAAAAATGCACTGAATAAAAATATTAAAATATTTTATGTTAGATACATTTAAACATGAAATTAATTATTAATTAAATTTCATAATACTGAACAGAAAATGAACTTTAAAAATATTTTCTTCATTAATTCCAAAATGTCCTGGATTAAAAAATGTTATGTACACCTCAGAACATCATTTCAGTGACAACAAGTCTTAAATGCATTTGTGGAGTGATGGCAGTTCATCATTTCAGTAGGTGCTCACCCGCAGGCACTGTTGGGAATCCTTAATGCCTAGCACAACTTAAAGCCTGCAAACACTAGTCCTTTTCAGTTAGAATATAGGAATAGAGACGAAGGAGGATACAGCTGAAGTTTTAATTTGGACACATGGTATATCTTACCTAGAGGACTGAGAGTTCCCTAATTTAAAGATATGTTGTGGCTACATTTATGGACTCCTAGCTTTTTGGCTGGGGACAGACAGGTGAACGGAGGTGGACTGAACTGAAGAGAATAGATTTGCCACACTAGGACTACCTGCCATTTTCAAAAAGGTACTTATTTCAATAGATGTTGCTGTTGCCAGTGGTGGTCTTTGGACAAAATAAGTTTCAATGCTTTAAAACTGTTTGAGCTGAATCTCTCATTCTCCACATTCCCACTGGAACAAAGGTGCTCCAAATTCCACTATGAAAGCAAAAAACTACGCAGAAAAAAACTTTTTAGTGTCTTCTCTCTGTCTTTCCCAAAAGATTCTATGAGTTTCTTTTTCAAAAGCAACACATTTATGGAAGGTTCTTCTTTTGAGGGGGCAAATTACATAGAGAGGGGAAAGAATGATTACAAGGTTTCCATTTAGCTCTACTCTCACAAAAACAGATTGGGAGACTGCAGAATGAACACCTAACTCAGTTGGACCTCCTTTGTGAGTTGTGCCACCATGTAGGATTCATTGACAGATTCCACAATCATTAAAAGAAATTGCAGAGAACTTTCTTGATTTTCTCTGCTTGCCCTGGTACTACTGAGCTTTCTCTGATTCCTCAAGCTTTCAAGCTGTTTCCCTATTTTCCCAGTAGCACCTTATATGTTTCTAATTTGATGACTGTCTAAAACTTCATGCTCCTCTTTTATGCATTGCTAACTAAATTTGTAAAATATTAAATTCCCCCCATCTTTGCACTAAATCATATTGTCTATGAAAAAAATCAGCCCCTAAATTAAATCTATCTCTTCTGTTGTCTACAGTTGACTCACATTTAACACTTCCATTGTTTCACTTGCAAACCAGTGAATAGAAAGTTTTTTTCTGATTATGTAGGGGTTTTGAAGCAAAAAATAATATTTTCTGTTTGATTAATTGCACAGAAATACAGAAAATGCTCTCACACCCCATCAGCTACTTCACACCTCTGTAGGGGCTTAAACTCTGGAATGAAATGTGAATTTATGAATCACTTCCCCACATGGGATTCATATAAGAAAGTTCACAGGAATGCATTGCCAAGACATTCCAATTACCTTTTAAAGAGAAGCTTATTTTTTGGACTGTTTTGTACAAATGAATAAGTGCAATTTTGGAAAGACTGCTTCCCCTATTACCATACACAACATAAAAGAGAGAAAAAACTCAAACTGAGAATATGTTAACTCTATTCAGTTACTGAGCCATCTCACCAGTGAGCTGATTGCTCATTCTTCCACTTGTTAGGTCGGGTAACTGTATGACATTTAAAATACTTGCTAAAAGATTAAAACATCTAAAAAGTTAGAGTTACTCCATTACAGTGAGTTCATTTAATACTGCTTTTGAAACGTTTTACAGCAGTGTAGTGACAGACTTTAATTTATTCCAATTATCTTTTGTTCATTTCGATTTACGAACAGTGGAGCTGAAATAATCAGCCCTTTTGCTCCTTGGGCTTCCAAGAATATATTTTCATGAGTGTTATACAAGTCATCTTTCTGCAGCCATCAGACATACTAATTCCAAATGTCTATTTTTATGATAAGGAGTGGTATTAGCACAGAATTAAGGATAAGATCATTGGTTGTGCTGAACTGCTTTGTCACAGAAAAGAGTTCACTGAATAAAACTGTCTTTTTAGTAAATGTATAAGGCCAAATACTGAAAATATATACTCAATTATTATAGGATGTATCTACAAAACAAAAAAGCTTCAGTAATAACTGAAGAAAAACAGCTTGGGATTTGTACCATTTATTACAGAGTAATAGACCTCATCCTATCTACTTTTGTGGCCCCAGCGTCTGATAATTTTTCAACAGAACTCAGAGTAGAGGGAGACTTTTTTTCCAAGCTGTGTGCACTGAAAATATGGGCATGACAGTGTGCATGAAAAACAGTGCTTTATATTCACTCATTCTCTTGGTATAATTCAATGTATATTGACAGTGAGTGCACTTATCAGAGGTGAAACATAGCCAATGATAATAGCAGGACAGGCTATTTTTCAAGATATGTAAGAAGAATATATGATATGTGCCCTTCAGATTTCAAACAGCAAGACTGAACAAACTTCTTTTAGGGTACTTTCTAATATAATTACTGTTTTGTGTCATTAGCCTCTTTTTTGTTACGGATTGGCTAAGAACTTTCGTGCATTACACTACAACTAGCTGGCACAAGAAACCCAATAAAGTCAAGCGAAAATGACTTTCTCTAAACTCTAAGCTTGTTTAGTGAGAAAAAGAAGGAATTTTATTTCCATCATGAAGAAATGCTTAAAGGCATGAGACAACCTCTCTCTTAGAGTCAGCAGGTGAACTAGTCTTTTAAAAAAAACCCACAGAAATTCTAAAATTCAGTCGCCTATATTTTTATCATGGGGTGTCAATCAGAGCTATCTGCAGCTAAGGCTTTCTGTACAACCATGGATTTGCTAACCGGGGGGGGCTCTACACATTATTAGGGAGATAATTAGTAGATTTGCACTAAAACTAATAGATATTTTCTTTTCTTTATAAAGACGCACACATACACATATATATTTGTATATATTTATAAATAGTTAGCATATACAAAAGGATGATAGCCAAAATTTTGTGTGATTCCTAAAAGAGGGTTTAAAGATAACAGAATTGGTCTATTCTTCCTCTGTTTTTTAATTCATGCCTACTTTTTTTAACTGCTGCTTTGATGGTGCATCATAGTTATTCAGAGCATGAATGTTATGCTTGCTGGCTATGAACCAAAAGGTTATTTGCCCTGACTCCTGCTGTATAATAAGTACAACAAAACATTGCTTTAATCAGTGGTAGGGAAAATTTCGGAAAATATTTTTTTCCTTGGGATGAATTACTGTTTACCTCAGACCAAAATTTACAGTATTGTTTAAAATGCCTGGTCTGGGGGAAGTGTGTCCTAAATTATCTGCTGCCCAAGACAGCATTAAGATGTGCCAAGTTTTCTTTTTTAATAATGGGCAGCCCATTTGCATTTTCATATATAAAAATAACTCACCTATGTAAAGCAAATGTATAGTTACATCACTTCTTAAATAAAACTATTTTATTTTTTTCAATAATTACAAAAGTTTTAAATAATTATATATGTACTACTAGCAAATACCATTTTAGCTACTATTAAAATGAAAAAAAAAAAAAAGAAGACCCACTGTAGCTTTAAATTATTCTCTCTTACTTCTGTTCCTTGGTGCCAACAAGCCAACCTATCTTTACTTTCTGTCCCTTGATCTTTATAGTGATTAAAGAATAGCTAATTGGACAGAATATGCAGTAGATAACAATACACTGTAAATGGTAGCAGATGGTTTGTGTTAAGTGTATTACAAAACAATTCATTCTTTTAAGTGTTATGTCTTTTTTTGCTTAGAACTGCACATTTCATGCAGAAAGTTTGGTTCTGGATGTTAATTTGGTAAACCACACATACTGTCTTCTGCTCTATCATTTGAAATTTTAGCTTGCAGGTGACAAATGTACCTAGCTACAAAAAGCTATAATTTTTTCTGGAAGGGGCTGATGCATGGTCAAAGGGAACTGATTTTTAACAAAGAGTTAATAGGGCCCTTGGGCAATAAACTCACCAGTTAATTTAGCCAGTGGTGTTATTTCTCTTGTAGCCGTTTTTTACAATTCACACTCATAAATTGCTCTCCTGTTGGTATATACTCCAAAGAATAATAAGCTCAAGGTTTTATGTCTGTTAACATCCTTAAGAAACACATGCTGTTATTGAATGGCTTTTTGTTGACTGGGTGATATTAAATTCAAAAGAGATTTTTTCTATATCACTACTGATTTGATGAATACAGTTAATTTTAAAATCTTTCCTGACACTCTGTTCACGCAGTTCATATTTATTTAAACAAAAGAAATCAAACTACTCACAGGCCAGACATTTTATGGAAGGCAAATTCATTTAACAGACTAACATAAATAGTTCTTCAAAGAATACATAAAAAACCCCAACAAATAATGTGTACAAAAAGTGAGGGTTTTTTCCTTTTCTAGAAAAAGCACTCAGAATTAGACTGCATTTCAAGTAAGCTCATGAATCAGTAAAACCAAGTAATAGGTCTTGAATTGATTTTGTTCATTAACCCCCCAAATCTATGGCTTTCGGATTGGACAAACTACTGCAGGATTTTTACCAGACTTCAGAAATTTTATTTGGTCTTTATCTGGCATATGAATGGAAAAAAAAGGAAAAAAAACCATGGGAAAATAAAAAATAACAACAATTTCACTAGTCCTGAATTGATGTACATGCTTATTTTATATCTGCAGTCACTTAACTGATTTTATTCTTTCAGTGTTCAACTGAATTTCATATTACTTTTTTATTTCTGTGGGTTCTCTTTATTCTTTAATTCTCTTTTCTTTTAAGTTGCATATAGGATGGGTGAAATGACTCATCAGCTGAAGGTAGCTGTGACTCAATACACCAAGCAGGAAGTGCATATTTGACCTATTTAGGCAAAATATCAACTTACACTAGTTTGAGAGTTAGACAAGATGAGCTCAACACTAGCTTCGGACTGAACCTATTTTTCTTTTCCCTGTCCTGATTCTCCTCCTTCTATGATGTTCATTCCTTTCAAGTTTTTATTTTCCTATTTACATAAAAATTCAAGTATCTATATGACTGATTTCTAATTTACTTGTTAGTTAAGAGTTTTGTAGAAAATTTTAAAAAATTATCTCTCGTCTACACCATCTTTAGAAGAAGCCAATTGTTTTTTGATACAGAAGACTAGATTTTTCATAGACACGTATAGAGTGAATTCTGAAATCAATTGTAAACCCAGCCTAAATTGCATGTTTTCACATTTCAAAGACTACCCCCCACTAAAATCAGAATTTAATGGGGATGCATGTTTACATTCATGATTTGAAATTTTTGCTAGACATGAATGATGATGTTGTAGGTCAGTTAAGAACATCTAATGAAGGAATTTCTATAGAAACTTGAACTTGCAATATCAGAATAAACAATGGAGTTAATTGCTGGCAGAGGTGTTTTGAGATGAAATGGGTCTGTGTCAGCCTGCAAAGAAACTTAACAGTCCTAAACATACAAAGTGCTAATATGCATTATTGCAACACTCTGATGTACAAGTCCTAGACTGCAGAAATATTCAATCCCTACAGGTAGAAAAGTTGAAGAAGAAAAAAATAGAAAAGAAAATTATATATCAAAGTCTTATAATGTGCTTTAAGGAGGACAAATAGACTTTCAATTAAGAGGTCTTGGGAAGAGCTCAGCTTTATGCCTGCGTTAAGTGTTGCCCTGCTTTTCTCAGACTCCCTTTCTCTGTCCCATTGCATTGTGTCTGACTGAGACAGAGTTCATTTTCCCATAGCATTTCTCATAGCTGTCATAACTAACCAATTCAGCTGGTCAGTTTTTTCCATTCATCCATACTTAGAGTATTTCTATCAAAGCCAGAACCAGTCTGTTCTTTGGCCAAACACAAAGACAATCATACATTCACTGAGAGAAATAATAAGGTCCCAAGAATTTATAGTGTTTACCGGCATATCTATAGTATGAACCATTTCAACATCTTGTACTCAGCAATTTTATTCATGCACCTTAACAGAGTTCATGTTAAATCCTCAGTCATGGTTTGTTTTGAAAACAGAGAGCCTTTTTTAAAAAAAAAAACAAAACAAAACAAAACAAAACAAAAAAAAAAAGTTTAGAAAGAACTGAATAAGCAGGAGAAGTCAGTTCTAAGTTGTGTACACAATTAAGTTGTACCACAATTCCATTTAAAACTCCAAAAGTGTTTTTTTTTTTTTTCTTTGTTTCTTAATGAAAAGAATAACTCTAATACATTATATGTAATACAACGTGGTAAATATTATATAGGGCAACTGCTCTGAGCAGCAGAAGAAATTAATATGTATTTTTCACAAATTAAGATGTATACATCTAACTTAAAGAATTATCTGAATATTACAGTTATCAATTCCTCAAGAAAACCCGAGATAACACTGCACCTCAATTTTACTACACAGAGCGGCTGAACTTTTGAACATTTAGTGAAACACAGAAGAAAAATGCTAATAAATGTGTATATTCTTATATAGTTTGTTTTCACTTCAACTTGAATTTAGTTTGTTTATGAAAAAGTGTTTATGAAGAAAATATTTTAGTTCATTTGAAAGTTAATTATAATTCAGCTGAAACTCACCTTATATGGGTGATGATGAGGGTTGTAGTTGGAATAAAAAAGTCATCCACTCTGTCAAACTGCTTTCCCACTGGCTGAGTATGGATTGTGTGATGAGAAACACTCCCACTGGCTTGCGTTATCACCTGCCAAGTAACATCATTATAAACTAGAGAAATACCTTTCCTTTCAAAATTTGATCTCTATCCAAATGAATTAATACAGTGTTGCCTCTGTATTCCTTCTCTTGTATTATCTTTCCAGTTACCAAGAAAACAAATACAAATTAAAGTGAATGAAGTTAATCAGCATTACAGATTTGAGATTAATTTCATATTTGACTTAATCTTCATATTTATTTTTCCCCTCCCTCTTTTTTATTACCCCTGAATCCATATATATTCAATTACATTACTAGAACCCCTAGGAGTTCTTAGTTCAAATTAAATTTTTTTGTTTCCTTTTTTTTTTTTTTTTAACACTAGATCCCAGAGTCAGATTAATTTCTTAAGCACTTCAGCCAGAGTGAAAAGATAAATTGCTATCAACTGATCCACTGGAACATATGGCTGCATATACTTCCAATTCTTGTCAATCATGAGATAATTCAACATTCCACAGACATATTTCAGAAGAGCAAGTTGAACTGAGTTTACATATTCCTTACATTGTTATGAACCAAATTTTTTTGAATCTTGTCTTGGACCTTCTCTGAGGTAAATGTTTATAGATGAATAAAGGAAAATTCCATATAATAGCCACTATGATATTCACATGCATGCGCTTAAGAGTGGATTTTTTAAAAAATGAAAATAATCTGTCATCTATCCTGTAAGAAAAATGAGAGTAAGGATAATCAGTCACTTTAAAATGTGGTAAGATTGACTCAGTTATCAGTTCTGGGGAGGAGTGACAGCTAAACTCCTACAAATTACTTGCATGCTCAAAGTTAATAAGAGTCTGTAGGTGCTAAAAAGGTGTTTTCAAAAGTTACTAATTTTTCGGTTTGAATTTCTCTTCTTCTTTTTCTTATATATAAATATATATTAAATACATAAGGATTTCATTAACTTCTAAAGAAAAGGAAAACAAACTGAAATAAAAGTGAATTTTTAAATTATGACAGGAAGATGATTATCATAGTATCAATGGATTACTTTAAATAAGGTACAGCAATTAATGAGAAAGGGGTAATGTAAGTACAATAATAGCTTCTTGAGATGTTTCCTTAGTGACTGTCCCTAGGCTTGTCACTGCTTAGAGGCATGGGAAAACTAAAGATTTTTAATATTTTACATCTGAAAAAAATCGATAAAGATGGAGCTTGACACTTCCAGAACGTCAATATAAAGTTAGTGAAATAGAAGTATATCTAAAGTCCAGTTTATCCTCCAATTAGGGACAAAACCATCATAAAGAGCAACAGCTTGCTCTCAAAAGATTGGCAGTTACAGAACATACTGCTGCTTTCAGCTGCATTCCTTATCCTTCTATCGATTTGCCAAACACTTCTGACTAAGGGTTTGAAAATAATCACTAACTTTTTTAGCAATCATTTGTCTGACTTGTTTATGGGTTACCTGAAATCTCTTCACTGCCCCTCCTGGTAATGATACTTAAAGGAAAACACACAATACATTGCAATTACACAAAGGTTCAACTTGTCTAGATTTTCTTACATAAAATAATTCTGATCACCTCACCTGCAAAGTTGGTGAATTCTTTTCCATGTTTCCCCAGCTCAGCACCCAGACTTGATCATGTGATTTATCATAGTGTAGTTTCACTGGAACAGGATCTGTACTTACTGCCTAAAGCATAATAAAAATAGAAACCCTTAGTTTCTGTCACATTTCCAAAGGAAAAATAATTTATTTGCTTGAATTAAAATGATGAGTAGACATGTATTTCCTGATGTTTTCAGATTGTATTTAAAAATTATGTTGTCAATTGTTGCAACAACCCTCTGATTAATTCAGAGTTACTGAATTGCTGAAAACGTGGGTTTTATTCAATATGTGCTCTAACACTTGGCATAAAAATTGCATTATACTGAAGCTATTAAGAAGCTGAAAACAAAGGTTTTAAATCAAGTAAAAAGGTACTTATCTCCCTTCCCTATCGTAACTCTCACTTTATACATATTGGTTGAAAAACTACCCAAATTACTGGAAAATGGTTAAAGGGGAAGCATATTCTCAAGCCACATACTGAAATCAATGGAAGGTGTTACCGCGTAAAATGAACGCAATATTGCTGCACCCAAAGCTAAAATGGGTTTATTTTGTTGAAGTTGGAAAGGTTGTTTTCATATGTTTTCCAATTACAGTTGCTACTTTTCATGGGCTTGTGATCAGAACCAAAGTGTTTTCCCTAAAACCTTGCACTCCATCTCTTGAGATGAAGAACCTTTTAGACAGTTGAGCTCTCAACTTCCTTTGTTATGAAAACTGAAAACTTCAGAGTTATGGAACAGGAGGACAGTGTATTTGATTAAGAGGCGTTCTGCATAAGGTAAACAACTGGGGGGATTACTTTTTTATTTTCATCATTAAAGCAGAAAAAATAGGTGGAAATTGTTTTTCAGTCTTACCATTATGGAACTGTAAAGCACAGCTTGTTTATCAGTGTGTCAAGGATGAGTACCAGCTGGCTAATTAAGTGAACCTAATTTAAACTAATGATGTAGATCCTCAAGATAATGCACTAATGGCTGTCTGAGCCTGCTGATGATACTTAACTGTACTCCTGAGGTGTTGCAAGCGACCGCTTCATCTAAGCAGAATTTGTTTTTCCTTTTGAAAATGGAAAATGAAGCCACGTTGCTTACTGGTTCATTTAAAATCAGAAGTTACCCCTTGAAAGAGGTCATGTATGTTTGATAACATTTTTCTGCTGCACGCTAGAAGACAAGTTGTTTAAAATAACACTTGGGCTGTTGTATAGCTAATTTGTTCAGGCATGTCAAATTTCCTTTTGGCTTCCCCAGACAAAGGTCTGACCCAAACATGTTCTGCCGAAGGAGTGCCAGCTGCGTTCAGGCTCGGGGTCATGGCACAGCCAGGAGGAGCATAAAGAATTGTCTGTGGGGTCAAGCATAGGTAGAACAGCTCTCAGGAGAGGAGCCAGCAACAAAATGAGATGAGCATCTAGGAAGCCGGCTTTCACAGCTGTTTCTAGCTAGCCAGGATGATCTGCCGGCAGCACACTATGGACTGAACACTGATGACTTCACCATGCCTCTCAGTCATCCCAGTTAGTGGTGTGCTGCTATGCAATACTGGACAATTGCTGGTGACAGTGCTTGCTCTCAAGAATTTACAAATGAAAGCAAATACTTCTCTTCATGTTATAATGAGAATTACCTAGATAAGTTAAAAAGTCTCTCTCTATATATCTCTCTAAAGGTATACCATCGACATTTTCAATACATTTCATTTTAATCTGCTCTGGAATCCTCTAAAGTACTTATTTTGATAAATATAGCTGTCATAAAAATCAATCATCCTCAAATCTAATTGTTACCTATTTGCACACTTCTTTTACATTAACTTCAATGGTAGAAAGGAGTAAGTGTAACATATATAGTAGTACTTCCAAGACAACAACATAATAAGCAAAACCAAACCAATACTATTTCTACACAGAAAACAGCACCGTTACATGACTTAATGCCCTTTCAAATATATTTTGAGTTTTCTTTGGTTTTTTTATACGGTGACAGAAATTTCATTAGAGTGCTTCTCACTTTCAAAATATGAAGTTATCTCCATATTAGTTCCAACTAGCATATATGGTTTTTTAAAACTTGAATTTACAGAGTAGAAGGTGGCTCCTTATTTAAGATGTAGACTACAAATAGTTACATGTACAGGTATGTAAATAATATCCCCTTTATTAACATGGCACTTAAAGAAAAGGCAGTCTAACAAGAAAAATGCTCTTCTTTCTGAACAGCTTTGTTTCTATTTTCTAAAAATTTGTTACCTTTTTTCTCCTGTGCTAGGAAGTACTATAAATAATGAAAACAGACTGATCTGACTGAAAAATCAAATTCCCTTCTGTACCTCCTGTTTGTACGACTGTTTGTGTATGTGCATATCATATGAGTGAGTAAAGCAACTTTAATGGCTAGAAAATTCTCGCTGTTTGCAAAAAATAAAGCCAAAAAATAGATGCTTATTTTCAAAGGATAAGAAGACAGGGTCATGCTTGTTATAAGAAATGCTGAAGAAAGTATCTCTTGACTTGTCTCTAAATTCCAAATTAGCATTACTTCAACTCTAAAAGCTATCTGTGAATCAGTAGTGGTTCTGTTTTTTACAGTTTTATATGATGTGCACAGAGGTTGTGTAGGTTTTATGTTTTCATTATTTATTTGTTTTGTTTGTAACTACTGTTGCTTTTCTAAGTTTATTTTGAATAATAGCATAGTTAAGCTGGACACAGAGCAAGTCGCCTTGTACTTTTCCCAAGTATTTGGCTAAGTGTATGCTAGGAAATAATACTCAGATCAGTAAAAAACTAGCAGAAATTCTGCTGAGGTGTTCAAAACACCTTTTTAATTTATTTATCCAGTTCATCTGTTACTCCTTAGGTATATTGCCTTACCAAATGTCTGTGTTAAGTATTGTGAAATGGGAAGATAACTTATTATGAATACCTAATTGCCTGGAATCATCAAAATAGAGACTTTCATTCCTGCAAAAGGTTTCTGTGCGGAGCCAAAAGCCTGACTGCTATGAAATGTGGCAGCACAAATTGGAGACTAAGGAAGAAGTCTGTGAAACTTCCAAGACTTACACTCTTAGTACTTTCAAGTGATTTCCCGAGTTGTGTGGACTTGTGTTAAATCTTAGGCTTCATACTGTTGTATTCTGCACCTTTGAAATGTACTCCTCTTTGTCAATTTTATGAGGGGCTCCCTATGTTCAGAA
Organism: Myiozetetes cayanensis; assembly: GCF_022539395.1. NCBI lineage: Eukaryota > Metazoa > Chordata > Aves > Passeriformes > Tyrannidae > Myiozetetes > Myiozetetes cayanensis. The sequence continues at coordinate 37,866,133 of NW_026087964.1, read as the reverse complement.
CCCCATGTTAACCCCCTTTTCCCTGTTTCTACATTACAATGTACCTTTGTTTATTAATATTTATATTTATTATATGTATTATATATTATATTTATTAAATATTTATTAATACAGTTATGTCCCTTATATGTATGTCTGCTTTTCAGCTCATTAAGGAAACTTGAATATTTATGTGATAGAACAGTAATTTATCTGATTTTATCCAAAAACTGGACAATTGCTTTACATACTTCTGGGGAAGGGTTGCACTTTTAATTAGTCATTAATTTACTGAATACATCTTTTTGTAATTAACATATATATTTGTGGTAAGCATCTCTAAACATTTTGATAATGGGAAAGTAATATATATTTATCCATATTTAAAACAATAACTAATGTAACTGAAGACAAATTAGAAGAGTCTACCAGTCAAACTATTTCATAAAACCTAAGTTAAAAAGAACCTCCAACTATTTTACTCAAAAGGCTTAATGTATTTTTTCCACTGAAGTCTAAGTGCTAATAAATGCAATTACATTGTTATTTTATCCCTCATCTGTAGGAAAGGAAGATGACGCATGAATGTCAGTTAGAGACCATGGAAAGCATTCTAGTCTTTCAAATTCTGTGCATTGTACTAAGACTGCAGGTTTTTAGTCTCTCTTCCTGAAGCAACGTATCAAAATGGTTGTAAAAAAAGTCTTATTTTCAGAATGGCTGAATCAACCCACAGGAAGCCCATGCTGGACCAGGTTTCTGGTAGGACTTGTGACCCCATAGGGACCCAAGCTGGAGCAGCCTGTGCCTGAAGGACTGTACCCTGTGGAAAGGGACCAACACTAGAACAGTTCACGAAGAACTGTAGGCCATGGGAAAGATGTTGGAGGAGTTCATGGAGGACTGTCTCCCATGGTGGTGACCCCACGATGGAGCAGAGAAAGGACTCCTCTCCCTAAGGAAGAAGCACTGGCAGAAATAACATATGATGAACCGACTGCAACTTCCATTCCCCACCTTCTTTCACTGCTGTTGCGGGAGGAGGTAGAGTTTCAGAAACCAAGTTAAGCCCAGGAGGGCTGAGGGGAAGGTATTTTTATGATTTGTTTTAATCCCCATTATCCTGTTCTGATTTTGATAGGGAAATGAATTGAATATATTACCAAAGTCAAACCTGTTTTCCTGTGACAGTAGTTGGTGAGTGATCTTTCCCTGCCCTTATCTCAACCCACAAGCCTTTTCTCTCCACTGTCCGATGGGGGGAGGAAATGACAGAGCAGCTTTGGTGGATATCCAGCCTCCAGCCAGGGTCAACCCACCACTCCTGTATTCCATGAACTATGACTGCATTAATCCCTGTACCATAGCATTGATTTCTCTCTTTTACTCAATTATTTATTTTCAGTAAACATAGTATCTTCAGCATCCAGAGACCAAGAAAGAGAAGTGGAGAGAAGTTTGCATTCATACTCTCCAGTCTTGGCTAAGGATGGTGTTCATTTTTATAGTTTCAGTAATTTCTGTCAAAAGTTTATAGAGTAACAGTGCTCCACCTTCTTTAGCCAAACCTGACCTTTCTTGTCGAAACTGACAGACACATTCTTGTGATGATCCTATTTTAACTAATCCTCATTTTCAAGGTAAAAGTACTCAAGGCAGAAACTTCCTAAAGAACTTGGTTTCCACAACTACTTGATTAATATTTATAAGAGCTATTTTCATTCTATCTCTCTCCCAATTGTGTATTGAGAAGAACAGTCACTCAAGAGAAACTGCTGCTGAATGTCAAAAGTGGATGAACTTTTTTCCAAATATTGTATTTACTCTCAAGTTAATTGTATTTTGCTTCTGAAATATGAAGGCGAGTCTTAAATTCTTGTGTACAAATTAGATATTGACTTTAAAAAATGAGAAATAAATACCTGCACAACTTTTTGAGACTGTACATCAACAATAAGAACTCTGTCAAGTGTGGGCTGAGTTACGTAAATGAACTTATTTTTTACATTAACAGCAGTTGCCCATACACATCGCTGAACAGGATCACCATCGGCTTTGGGACAAACTTCATCCTATAATTCAAAAGAAACAGAGAAAGTGTAAGAATCAAAACAGTCGACAACACAATAGAAAGAGAAATTATACTCTTGTTCTTTTCTTGTTCTTTTTTAACTGTAAAATAAAATCTCAGAAAATGTAGGGAAGGAATAAGAACAGTTGACATTTGGACATAAACTCAAATTAACTAAATGGCGTGTTGTAAGTACCACACAACTCCCAATCACTTTAATGCAAACTTTACACCAAATTTTTTGGATGTTCTCTAGAAATTCAAGAAATTAGTGCTGTTGGCCTGAGAAAAGTTTATTTGAAAGAACCATACATGTAGAAATAAAGTTAGCAAGGGCCAGGAGACCTTAAAAACAGAAAATCAAATCAGACACATAATGCCTTGCTCCTATGCAGTAACTAGCAGCTCCCCCTTGTATACCATCACAATGCCTTGCAGAGGAAGGCAGTGCAAGATAGAGCTTACCCTTCCAGCTGAGAGCATAGCAGTAAGCCAGGCAAATACATAACTGGGTAGATGACAATGTGGAAATGTAGTGTGGTGCAAGTTGTCACATGGCACAGGGGCAAAGCAGCAGCAGTTAGAGAGGACTGTTCTTTTGGTCACATGTAATACTGATATGTTGTTTGAAAGACCAAGAAGTTTGGCTGTTTCTGCCATAAGACATTCTCATGACCTATCTTAAACCCAATAGAAATCAAATGGCACCTTATTATCATTTCTTTCCTCTCTGTTCTTCCATTCCTGCAAAAGGCTGAATTTGGAAAAAAAAAAATCCTGTTGACATTGGTGAATTTATATTTCATAAAAGATATAACTATACATTTTCACTCCAAATAGCTAAATGTAGTTACATGTTCACGATTTCATATAAATATGCACCAATCATCATATATATATTTATATTTATCTACCCATTTGTGAATATTTGCTTTCAGCAAAAGCTTGTTTTTACCAAAATTAAAAGTTACTTGGTCAAATATGTTACTATATTTAGAAATTCCTTTTAGATTAGTGCAACTGGTAAGAGCATGGTGCTAATAACACCAAGGTTGTGGGTTTGATCCCTGTACAGGCCATTCACTTGAGAGCTGGACTCAGTGATCCTTGTGGGTCCCTTGTAACTCAGTATATTCTGTGAAATCTCTGAAATAGCATGATTTTATTCCTCTAACGGACATAAAAATTATGTAAAAGCAAGGAACTGAAAAATACTCTCCTTGAAGAGGTACAGTGTGTGTCAAGTTTTTTATTTTCCTGGCCTTTTCTTCTTTTCCCACTTATTTTAAATTCCTTGCATCACAAGGGACAATTTCACCAAATCATAAGTATTTTTTCTTTTTACCACTTATCTGCTGCTTATTTCTAATTTAGAATGCCCTGTCTGACACATCATAACTGGTTGCTCTGAAAATAGTTATGTCAGCAGATGATGACTTCAATATAGAATGAGCAGCAGGAGTTGATGAGGTCTTAAATGAATTCTGTTTCTAAGCATCAGGCTCCTTTTCAAAGGAACAGGACAAATTATGTGACAAAAAACCGTATCTGGTAGTAAGCAATGCTCTTCAAGAAGATGATGCATTTCTACACTAACTTTTCTGTGTCATCAACATTCTTTGCCTGCTGTGCCTTCGTGTTTTAGAAAATACACTCAATTTTTATATGCCAAAATAAAAAATAAATCAATTTCCAGCTTTAACAGATGGAGTTTCTTTACAGAAGATCAAAAGCCACTGCTTGTTCCTACATGGTCCTTAACCCTCAACAAAGGAAAGGTCTTTCAGAAATTACATTCTGCTAAACTCAGATACCATGGTATGATACATCTTCAGGAACTTCAGAACTTAGAAATAAGTAACAAGAGTAAGATTTACTTTGCACTGATAGAAAGCCAGGTACTTCTAAGGGAGAATTTTAAAATCTGGTTTTTAAAGAATGATAGGCATGGGACAAATGGGAATTTCATTCTTAAAAGTTACTAAAAGCTTTTTGCTGCATAAAGGGAGGTGTAAACATAAACAAGTATGTCTCTAATATGATGTGCAATCATTGGATCAATGATCTATTGTCATTTGCCTTCGGGGCAATTGTCACTTCAAGTGTAAGGTTGTTTCACTGATCTCATTATTTTTTATATCTATTCTAAATACACCTTGTCTTAGTTCCATATTTATCTAAACAGATAACTACATCTAGACTGTTCTGCACAGTTCTCTTTATTCTCAGAGAGAACACCTTCTTCAAACAATGCATCTGTAAATGTTTGTAACAAGTCTGTGCAGTGTCATTCTTTTCAGTCGTGTCTCTCAGGGCCTCAGTTTATACCAGTTTGGGGAACTGTGAATTCTACAAGGGCACATTCAATATATTATTCAAAAATAACATCAAGTCCTGCTGAAGGAATCTGGGTTTCTCTCACATGGACTCATATGGATTAGTGTAAATGATTACTCTAATAATACCTTTCCTTGTGGGAAGTATATCAGAACACCAAAATACTCTAACTTAAGCCCTTAAAACCATATCCAGAGATAAGCTACTTCCTTATACCTTTCCTTGCATCTGAGTCTAAAATACTGACTGAACTGTATTTCTCAAGATTATTTCATCGTAACCCCAATACAAATACAGTCTTTCATGTATATGTATAACCACACACACATTTAAATTAGAATCTAAAGGGCATGATTCTTATTAGGGCATGATTCTTATTAGGGCATGATTCACAGAACTTGCTCCTCATGTTCCACTTTAAATACAGTAAGCAGAAAGCATGATACATTCTCAGAGCTAAAGTAAAAAATATGAAGTAAAATATATATCTACATATATAAATGCACTTTACTGATCCTAAAATATTATGTTGTAATAAATTTCTATAATCCAATGCCAACTTTCACTTTGCCCCAAAAGAGTGAAAGAATAAAATAAAAGCAAAAAAGTTTGCTTTTCCAAAGTAACAGTAAAAATTATACGCCAAAATTTTCACACCAAAAATAGAAAATTTTTTTTCCCAGCATGAATTGATTTACACAGTTTTTTCCTAGTTATTTAAACCTACATTTATCTGAAGCTGTTTCAACAGAAATGAAATCTTGTTTTTGAAAACTTAGTATTTATCCGATTAGATAGTTTGGATTTCTTTTACTTAACAGGCAGTAATTCTGAGGCTCCATATTAATTTCCCCAGTGGTCGAGTAATTGGTTAAAATAATTTCTTCTTAAAATATATGCATAAACCCAACATTTTCTTCTTCTCATTAAAATGTGAGCAATTTATTTTTTCCTAATTTATTCTCTCGGAAAAAAAAAAAAAAAAGCTAACATCTGATAAAACATTAATTTACTTCATTGTTGTATTCCCCTCAGACTTTTTAATCAAAAAGTGACTTGCCCTGTAACAAGTCAGCAGATGGAGGAAAGTAAATCCTTAGAGAAAGTTTTTCAAGATAGTCTGTGGCAAGAAAATCTCAATAGGAAACATGTACTTGTAGCTTTATATGTGCAAATTCTATGTTTATTAACTTGCACTTATCGCAAGGGTCCTCAGTGTTTTAACAAGATGTGAGTCAAACTCTTTAAGAAGTATAATGAAATATCTAACTATGAGATGGCTGTCAAAGAGTAAGATGATATCAACACATTACAACAGTGCCTATTTTAAGACAGGAATTTATGTATCACCTTTTCTTTATTAAGTTACTGTTTACTTGACACTGTACTAAAAATCAGACTGTGGACTTTTTTATTTTTTCTTTTTTTGAAAACAAGTGTTAGCATTTACTACACTTTCTGTGCTGTAAGTGTGTAAATCAAAGCAATTTATGTGGGAAGTATGTTTCGAGCTAATTTCTTGTGGAAACTTTGCTCTGCCATGTAGTCACATTATTTTGAAACTAAGTATTTTGCCTCCACCTCTAGCATATATTCAAAAGTGAGACGGTATAGTTCACTGAAATATGGTCATTATGTGCTAGTTCTTGTAACAGATAGGAAATCAGGTTTATGTTAGAGCCAAAAGGATTTTTTCATTGGTCTCACAGAAAGCATCTGTTTCAGTTGCTTTTTTTCCAGTCTGCTGAAATAATTATTCTAACTGGGATTTATTGGAAAGGCAAAACAAAAACACTTTTGAATAAGAATTAGAATTTAAAGGCTTTGGATGTCATTAATTTGCAGAAGATAAATAGAGGTCGCATGTTAGTGAGGAAAATCTCCCAAGCATTTCGGAATGAGAAGACATTTAACAGGTGAAAGACTCTACATGAGGATCTATTTGTCAACGAGTTAAACAGTTTAAACAAACAGCTGTTGAAGCTGGTCTACCTAAGCAATATCTTGCATCAGAAAGCTGAAGTCTGTCCCTATGCATCTAGAATTGCCTCTATTGGACTAATAAATTTCTACTTTCACTTGACATTACTTTGGAAGACTTGAGTAATTTAGGAGACTCGGGGAAGGAGAGGACGAGAGTCTTTACAATTTCCTGTGAACCATGATGATCCAGTAAACCACTAAATTTTATTTACTACACTTACCTACAAACCAAAGACATCTAAAGAAGGACAAGTCTATACCCCCTTTAAAATTAAAGTTATCAAGTAGCCTATTTGCAGAGGGACCTGGATAGGCTGGAGAGTTGGGCTGACTCCAATGGGATGAAGTTCAACAAGGCCAAGTGCCGGGTCCTGCACTTTGGCCACAACAACCCCCTGCAGCGCTACAGGCTGGGAACAGAGCGGCTGGAGAGCAGCCAGGTGGAAAGGGACCTGGGGGTGCTGATTGACAGGAAGCTGAACATGAGCCAGCAGTGTGCCCAGGTGGCCAAGAAGGCCAATGGCATCCTGGCCTGCATCAGGAACAGTGTGGCCAGCAGGAGCAGGGAAGTGATCCTTCCCCTGTACTCTGCGTTGGTGAGGCCGCACCTTGAGTATTGTGTTCAGCTCTGGGCCCCTCAGTTCAGGAAAGACATTAAGGTGCTGGAGCGGGTCCAGAGAAGAGCAACCAGGCTGGTGAAGGGACTTGAGCACAAGTCCTATGAGGAGAGGCTGAGGGAGCTGGGGTTGTTTAGTCTAGAGAAGAGAAGGCTTAGAGGTGACCTCATCACTCTCTTCAACTACCTGAAGGGAAGTTATAGCCAGGTGGGGGTTGGTCTCTTCTCCCAGGCAACCAGCACCAGGACAAGGGGACATGGGCTCAAGCTCTGCCAGGGGAAGTTTAGGTTAGATGTTAGGAAGAAATTCTTTACAGAGAGGGTGATCAGGCATTGGAACGGCCTGCCCAGAGAGGTGGTGGATTCACCATCCCTGGAAGTTTTTAAAAAGAGATTGGACATGGCCCTTAGTGCCATGATATAATAATTAGAGTTGGATCAGGGGTTGGACTTGATGATCTTGGAGGTCTTTTCCAACCCAATCTATTCTATGATTCTATGATTCTATGATTTCCTGGTATCTTTTTTTTTTTTTTTCCCCAGAGAATATAAGTATTATGCTGCTGTAGGTTTGAAAGGTTCTAAAATTTCACTTATCCATCCTGATTATTGCCACATTTCAATAAAAATACACCTAAAATCTAGGCTGCACTTTAGACCAATAAAATTTTAAAAGACTTCCTAAATAATCAGCTCTTGAATTAAATAGACATAAAAAAAGCTTTTTGGCTTATTTTTGGCTGAGTCAACCTAATTTCACTTAAGCAGCACAAATCAAGGTATGATTAGCTGTTCAAAGCATAATTATTCACACTAAAATAAATCTTGTTACTGAGTACAGCATCCTTTGACATCAATAATGTTAACTGAAGAGGTAAACTCTATTGAGACAGTTCTGCTGCTATTTGAGTGTGCTTTAGGCATTAAAGAAAGAAAAACATAGAGAAAAAAACCTCAAAGTGTACAACTCATGGGTTAGTACGCATTTCAAGGTCACTCATTCAAATACAAATGAGAAAAAGTTATTATTTTTGAAAGGTGATAGATCATACCGAGTAAATCTTAATGTATTGGCTAGTACCAAGTGTTCCTGTGAGAACATGCAAGATGTCAGCTAGCAATTTTATTAGCAGTAAAGGAAAAACTTCACAAGAATAAATGGAAACAGAGAATACACTAGTGTCTTAGCATCCTACAAAGGGATATGGTGAAATTAGCTATAAATATGTTAACAATAAAGTTATTGAAACTACTGATAGGAATTTTAAGTCATCATCTGACTAAATTTTCAGTCACTGATGAAGCATCAATCATCTCTACTAACTCTCACAGGGGATCTGTGAGAGTACTTATCAGTATAAGGATTTGCTTCACAATAGCTGACAGGTTAGTATAGACAAACATCCAGTGAAGAAAAAGAAACCTTCAAAAATAATAACTTTAGATCTTATATTTACTAGAGAGAGAATCAATCCCTGATTCACAGAGATGAACTTAACTGGTGAGTTGGGGGTCAAGAAATAAAAAACAACAACAACAAATTCAAAAATAAAGAACAGAGAGCTGTTAAAGGACTGAGAAAGGAGAAAGACAGTCAAAGAAAATAAAGGGTTTGAAAAGTGTACAGGGAATACTCAATAAAAGACAGACTGAAAGACTGAATTCAATCAAGGAAAATATAGGAAATTTTGAGTTCACCATTATAAACTATTTATTATTTGCGAAGACATAAATTTATCAAGCAGAAAACACTAAACTAATAATAGTTTCTTATCTAAAGGAAATTATAATTGAGAAAACACTACGAATAAATTTTTTAAAAAGACTTGCCTGAAAACCGAGGAGTTTTTCGCTAGGCTTAATATGTCTCTGAAATTCACATTCCACTGGTTGTATTACTTTGATTCCATCTTCATAAAAAACATAAAACATGTTCCCAATTCCCAGACCTTAGGAACAAAAACACATTGAAATGTATAAAATTAAATAATGACAAAAAAGAAAATCCTTGTTGAACTAAAACCCTAATCACAGTTTTGGTTTGAGATCAATTTGTTAATGCGTGTAGTGGTAACACAGTTAAACCTATGGGATCTTTTGTTGTAAAACTACTACAAAACTGTTACATTATTCCGAATTTCACACAGTTTTCTCCATTGGCAAGACAGTGTCTTTATGAATACAGATCTAGAAATACACAGTTTGATAGCTACAGTAATAAAAGTGATCTTGTGAAATCATCTACACTGCAATCAAATTAATATAAATTCTTCATGTATTCTTGTTTGTTCGTTCGTTTGTTTTGCTGAGTGATGGAAGAGTTAACATAATTTCTGCATAACATTGAAAGAGAAGACCTGAATCACTCTTATAAACCCTTATTTGATACTTCTTTCAGTCAGAAAATGAAATATTGTCAATTGTATTTTATTGGAAAGACAAAGTTGGGTAGATGTTCCTTCCAAGGTTGAAGGGCCACAAATGTTTACAGAACTATTCAATCCTTTTACCACAGGGTTGCTGAATGAGAAGCATGATGTAAAGTTTTTGGAGAAGGTGGGAACCAGATCTGTAGGATGAAGTCTCATAATATTTGATCATGGTCATGACCACAGAAAAGGACGGTCTCCTTAGTTTATGATGTGTCAACTAAGGTAACAGTTGTTGCTTTGCTGTGTGCTCATATCTGTAAAATTCCATTAAGAAAATCACAGTACTCATACAATTATCACTATAACCACTCTGACAGCTAAACTGTGGGCTTCAGCGATAAAAACGTACATGTATCCTGGGTATAGGGCCTAAGCTTCCACCTGACATAAGTTTTGGTATAGGAACACAAAGGAGTGAAACCCAGGAAAAATTAGAGTCTGAAATTCTGCTTATCCTAAATTCTGAAGGAAAACTTATATTAATAGAGAGAGAAAATGACTTAATAAAAAATAAAATAATGAGAAAATTAGGAGCGGGTGGGGGAAGTGCACGTTTGCGTATAGGTTTGTGTATGGACACACATGCACAAAAGTTTCCAGTCCTTGTTAGGAATCACATAGATAAGACAGTCTTTATAAGGTAGCAATATGCAGAGGGCTGTCAGGCTATACCCAAAATAAGCAAGTTCAATAATCTTTGAGAAATCTTGTGGAATCATTTCCCATTTCTGGTCAAGTTTTCTCAAAAAGAAAGAAAGACAAGGTTTTCCTCGCTTTATATTGACTCTATCTATTGACAGGTTACCAAAAGTGGGACAGAAATTTGTCTGTGCTGCATTTGGTGTAGCACTGAAGCAGAGCAACATGCCCACTCCAGCCAGTGGGCACTTCCGTATGCTTTTGCAGGCAAATCATAGAGCCTATATAAGATAGTATGTTAAGGTCTTTCATTAGAAAGTGCCTGATATTGTATCCTAAAAGAACAGCTGAAATTTGTAAGTAAGCCTGACTGAGGTTAGGCTGTCCCTACTAGTGAACACAGTGATCAACAGGCTTATTGTGTCTCGGTGATGAATATGTGAAACTGACTGGAGACAAAACAGGGTTTTCCCTTCTCCTTCAGCTCATTGACTAAAGTATATTACAGTTATTAGCAGGATAAATAATACCAGAACATGAGGAAGTAAATCAGATGAAAGCCCTAGGTGATCCAGATATTGATAAACAGGCTCCTAAAACTTCCTCCTCAGTTGCCAATACTCCAAGGCAGGCTTGTACAGGTAATATTTGTGTATAATAGCCCAGCCCAAACTTTTCAGTTTTTATTTCCAAAGTCTAGATAGTAATGTTCACCAAACTGTTCTTCAAAATCAGTGAAAGAGACACAGTAAGAAATATCCTTCTTCCATCTCAACACTGAGTTAAGGAACTCAGTTCACACAAAGAACCTTTACCTGTGAATCCGAATAGTCCGTCCCCCCTTCCAATTTATTATGACCCAAAACTCTTCATCTGACTGAGTGGCTACAAATACCTGTACAAATATCTAATCTGCACAGATATCTTGTCACCTAGGTAAGCCACTACACTTCACAACTATAGGAGCTATTCCTGTAAAGACTTAATTTTGCAACCCTCCCCCATTAAATACAACTCAGCACATTTATAACACAGTGAGAGAGACAACAACAATAAATGCAAATAAATTTGCTTCATTTAGACTGAATTGATATTTAAAATTAATACTGATTTTTTAAAAAATGGTGGTGGTTTGGGTTCTTTTGCATTTGTTTATATATTGTATTATTATTGTAACACTATTGTACCTTCAAAATCCTTTCAGGTTTTCTGACACATTTTTCTGACTGTGTACTCCATACAGAAATATGCACTGTAAGCACTAAAGACTATCTATGGTTTCATGATTTGATTTTCCTACTAATTAACTATCCCTCCCTTGCTATCTGTTAATACTTTGATAACAGAAAATGACAGAGTATGTACAGCCCAGAGAAGTTAGTGGTGATGTTTATTAACATCCTCAGGGTATTGCTCTCTTGTAAACAATTTCCAGAGTTGCAACTAGTAAAAACATTTTTTTAAAGCACAAGGACTAGCCAATGAGAAATGCAGGAGAGATTGAGAAAATCTGCTGTAGAAGATAGAAAATTTGCTACTATAAATTGCTTTTTGTTTAGTTTCACAGTAGTCACAGGGAAATTTGAATGTCTTTACCATAAGCACTCTGGAAAGCTATTATCTTTAACTGGGTTTTTTGTCACAGAATTTAAGTTTTCTTTAAGTGCTTTATAACCACTGAAAGCAGCAGAGGATTTGACTTGAAAAGGCAATCAAGGGGGTACCAATCATGTTTTCAGTTTTGAGAAACACAAGTGATACCTTCCCAGAAAGAGGTGAGAGCACCATACATTTGAAAATTTTGGTGGAATTGTTGCACATTAGTTTAATTAACAGTAGAATTGTATGAAACTCTGAACACATAATTTCTACTGTGCAAGGCCAATAGAGCAGGAGGATTGCAGCTGAGCTCCATTATAATCAGGGAGGTAATTGTTTATACCAGCTGGGCAACTGCTAAAACAGGAGTAAAAAAACCCCAAACTAGTCCATATTATAAACACACCAGGAATGCTCAAAGGTAACTAATATAATTAGGCAAGTGAAACATCAGATTTTTGAATCTTTAAATTAATTTTAAACAAAACTTTAAGAAATGTGCAGAAATACCATTTGTAGCATGAATTCCCAACAAAGCCTGGTCAACTTAATGCATTATCAATCTTCCAAAGGAAATAATTGAAACAATTTTTTTACTCCTGAAGTATATTAATACCTAAATTGCAACTTCAAATGAAAAACAGGTTACTTAGAGCACCAAAATGGGAGCTCATGACAACACTTGAATTATTGTATTTTTCTGGATTATGAGATTAATTTTTATGAGATTATGTCCTATATATGAAATTTAATACCTATCTTTTTCCAGTAAAATACAATTTCCATGCTTTCTATGTTAATAACACTTGATTCTGTCTGTATTTACATTTATCCTTCAGTTTGTCACAAATCACAAACATCCATTTCCCCTCCCAACATTTATTTACAAACTCTTCTTGAGTGTAAGAATAAAATGCTTTGTTTCATTAAACAACTGGTATTTCAATTTTAATTAAACTGTTTAAGGTTATATTTTTGTCAAATAAGATTTATTCATATAAGAAGATAAATCCAACAGAAAATAGCCTCACTGGTTGTAAGCTTTACCATGTCAGCAAACAAAGAGAAATTTAAGGTCTACATTTTAAATCTGAGATTCTTGCTGTATACCTTTGAGCAATTGTCTAAAAATTTTGAACAGCTTATTTTCTTCTCTCTCCCCAAAAGTAAAACCAGTTCACAAAAGTGTGAGCATTTAAAGGATTATTTTCCACTTTAATTTTTCTTTAAATCAAATCCCTCAAATATTGCATGGGGGAAGGTAATTAGTGTAAGTGTAGAGTAAAAGCAAACACAGACACAAACACACACAAACAATAGACGAACATTTCATCACATATAGATTTACAAACAAAAGTAAAAAAGTAATCTCTGTTAGTACCTTGCTCTCGCCACAAAATGTTTGCAACTGCAGCATGTAAGAGAAAGAACAGAAAACATAAATGAACAAGAAGAAAACATGAAATGATATCTCAATTCTGAAATAATTATGATGCTTTAACCTCTGATTCACTAAAACACTTCCACAGGTAAATCAATGGAAACAACGAATTAATAATAGTTCTCTATGTCATATAACAAAATTGTGATTAGCCATAACAGTTACAGGAGACAGAGTAAACCCCATCACTTCCACTACATCCCCCACAAGTTAACTCTATCAGCCGTTATCAATAGTCTGTTTCATAATCCATTACAAAAAGTATGTGCAGTTTGCATACACATAAATGATCTATATTAATGACAGGTGATGAAATTTTCATAATTGCCTTTAAGCATACTGGACTTCAAAGACATAGATTTCAGGACATAGTTTTGAGAGAAACATGCAAAACCAAAATGCACGCAAGATATACTTCCATATGGCTGTAACACCACCATGCTACCAAAGTTGTCATGCTGTATAACGTTTGCCATTATCTTTGGAAGACCAAGATGGGAACTCTAAGATGGCATGGTAACCAACTAAATGTTTAAGTTGATTTTTCTGAGAAAATAATAAGTTTTTATTTGGCCATCTTGTTTACAATTGAATTTCAGACCCTTGAGACAAATGAAAATTATAATATGCTAGTATCGCTTTTTCTACCTGGGAGAAAGAGCAAGAAAACAAGTATAATTCTGCAAATTTTAAATATTTAGAGCTCAGCCTGCCACAAAATAAGATTTTTAAAACACTATCACTGAAAACCAAACCCTATTGTAATGATCTTAAGAAATAATAATAATAATAAAAATTAAAAGAAAAGAATAAATCACAAAAAACACATACATGTCATATAATAAAATGGTGATGTTCACTGAAACAGTGTTGCAAAAGCTAAAAACATTAGTGTGCTTTAAAAAAAAATCGCAAAAAGTAATGAAAGACAGTTGAAATCGAAAATTTCAATTGAAATTATTGAAAAGTATGTTGGTACACAAAAGTTCCTCAACTGCTGACAGTTGAAGGTTGTGATTGAAAACAGGAACAACTATAATTCCAGAGAGGACCTGGGTGTTGTGGCTGTTTCAAACATCTTTTACTGGGCATTGCTGAAGACAGGATGAAGATGGGCTTTTTGCCTTATTCAGTGCAGCATTTTTCTCGTTCTTGAGCTCTGAAAGAACATCCAGAGTCCCAAATATGTAAAAGGGTCCTTGGAAAATGTGTCTATCTACTTTCTAACAAGCTCTTGATTTAGAAGGCTTGGGATAACAGCACAACTGGGCTTTTGTTTTTCCTCTCCTACTATTTTTCGGTTCCTGATTTCTTTTGACACACATTGTCTGAATTTGTGAGTTACCTCATTATATGACCTTAACACAGTATTTAAACTGTCATTAAATTGTCCCTTGACAAAATGAAGATGATTATTACTTCTTACCTTCAGTGCTTTGAAGTGAACAAATGAGAGATCCCCAAACACACAGAAAGTAGCAGTAATACTGCTGAAGTGATACTAAATACTAGAATAAAAAATTCTTCTTTCCCACCACAGAACATCCATGCAGCTTTCAAACATGCACAGTCTGTGTTTTATTACCTCTAAAAAAGCTTTATTTTCCTGACTGCTGTCTGCACTATTTTTAAATACAATACTTGCTTTTTCTGTAATATCTGAACTGCTAACAGCCAAGATTAACGGACTGTGCCATCTTGTCACTTACTCAGTAAGTAAACCTTTATATCAGGAGGCAGAATTTCTCTTGAACTGCTCCTAAGATCAAAATGAAGTCAATAGGTTTTAACTATTTCTCAGTCATGTGCCATTAAATGTGTTCTTCTGATTTAAGGTTCTTCTCAACTTTCAGAAGAGATTAGCTTTGAAGGACATCTTGTCTGTATTGGCTGAGAATGTGTCCTCCAGACATCCAGCTGCTCTAAAAGAAAGTTCTTGTTGACTAAAGTGCTAATACCAGTACGATTCTTAGATTTATATCCAACACTGACAGCACAAAATGCATTTGGTTTACTGTTTATTTCAATGGCAAACATGAAAATAGTATTTAACAAGTCTCTTCTCAATAACATTTGGCTGCTTATGTTTAAGCTGATTATACTCCTAAACTAGACCTATGACTGTAAGTTACAATCATGAGACAGAATATGTTTGATGCTTTATTGAGAGCTATTATTTTTAAAATGAAGACCTAATCAGTAGATCACCAGTACTGTAACTACAGAAAGAATAGACCAAAAGGTTTAAGACATATTGAATTGTTTTAGCTTATATAAGAAGAAATAGGTATTGATTTTCATAAAAAGAAAATTAATGAGAGAACTATTTCCTTATTACTTTGGAGCTGCAGAAGATAACTTTTTTTTACTGCAGATTGGAAGCCAGTAAAGACTCCTCCAACATATTCCATGACCAAAAGGAGAAGAAACTGGGACGATAATTGTCAGCTAAACATGACGCCTACTTTGAAAGCACTATGCAGTCAAGTCTTTCTGTCTAAAAGATGACAACTTCAAAGAGGGCATGCTAAGGGGTTTATACAAACACAAGGGCTGTTTCCCTTTGTAGAAGTGTTAATCGATCATTTGAGCTTTGACACAAAGGAGAGGGAAAGAAACAGCCCTGTGGTATGACACAGGTGACTGGTCCCATGTGGAACTAGTGGCACAGCCTGTGGGGCTGGTACTTAAGCTGGCGCCCCCATCTGTGCATCTAGTCTGTACTTCATCAGTTTGTCTTTGAGGGTGTTGTCATGTCCAAAGACAGTGTCCAAAAGATCTCTGAGGACAAGCTAAACAACAGCTACTCCTCCCCTCATCCACGCTGCCAGTCACCTGACTGCAGAAGTCAGTCAGGCTGATCAGGCCAGCGTGCCCAGTGTTTGTGGCTGCATCCTATCCAGGCCCTTTGACTCATGAATGTCCGGTTTGTTTAAACAGTCACAATCAGATCCTATGCACCACAGATAAGGCTTCCTTGCCAGAGGATGAAATTGTTCCCACACTTTCCCCCTGGTGTCACATTCCTGGGGACAGTTTTGCCAGTAAAGACAGATGTGAAGAAGATCTTTAGTACATCTTGACCCCTTCCATATCCATTGCCACCAGGTCCCAACTCCACTCAGCAGCAGGGCCACATTTGCCCTAGCCTTCTTTTTGCTGCTGGTGTCTCTATAGAAGTCCATTATTTGCCCTTTATATCCCTCACCAAATTCAGCTCCAGGTGGGTTCTGGAATAATGGCTCTAGATGCAGGTCACAGTTCTGTGTTTGTCTGTGTTTTCTTACACAGACTTTTTTATGTAATACAGCAAATTAATTTCCTCAGGGCAACCTGGAGGATTTTCTTTAAGATTACTTTTCTCTTCACATTGTGAGGAAATAACCATGTAATATATGTCACTTGAGATCCCATAAATTCAGCCATAAAGTTCTACTTTTTACCAGGTTTTTTTGTAAGGGTGACACAGGAAAGAAAAAAAAAAGTAATTACAATTATGCAACTTTGTAGAACTGCACAGTATCAAATGGAATTATTTAAGATGCTAAGTACAGAACATATTAATTTGTGTTAATGCAAAATGATACATATGATTTTAAGCTTTGCTTAAAAAAAAGAGCAGCATAAAAAAAGGACAGGATAAAAAAGTGCTTTAAAAGCTCCACATGTGTTAATTTTAAAATTAACAAATCAGCTAGAAGAAGATTGAGATATAGTTTAAGAGTGAAATACAAAATCATAAACAACAACCATCATTTCACCTAACACAGATCAAGAAACCTCACTTTTTTTTTTTTGATGAGTCCTATAACTTCTGTTCAGGAAAGATGTCAACTCTTGAGATAAAGAGTTCCATGCTGGAACAAATATAACATTTGCAGATAGAAAGCATGCTAAGAAACATATTGTTTGCCTTCCTTTTTGGTTAAGCAAAATTAACATTTTTGAGCCACACCCTATACTCAATTCACAAACATTTGTAAGCTTCACGATGTAAGAATACATAATTATTGATAGATCTCAGTAAAATTTTCTGGCTTCAAGACAGAATATCATCTTCTCCTGTGCCCTGCTTCCATAGAGTTATTTCATAGGAGACCTACTGGGAGCCTTGCAGAAGAACGTTGTATTCAAGAAATTTGTGACCCTGAGCAGGCTATTTCTGCTATATTGGGCCTTGTACTTATTGTTTGGGAAGCCTGCATATTAGCATGGGTAGCTGCTGCAAGGGTATATGCTGGAATGCCCATAAAAAAGCCTGTGCTGCACACTTGGAGGTCAAATATAACATTGCAACCTGTCAGAAGATATATAGGTTTTTTTGTTACTCCAGATAAAAGCCACCACAGAATGGGATGGAGAGGGATCCTCTTCATGGATAGAATCTGTGCAGTTTGCCATGGGAAAATGCATCTACAACTAATCCCATGCTGCATAGATGTGGGAAGTACAGCATGTGAAGGGATGCAGATTTACTCCCTATCTATATTCCTCTTTTTATTATACCTCATTAAAGCAACTATTTTATTGCATCATTTGTTGTTGGGCCTTTTATATTGTCATCAAAAAGAACCCTGCCTCTCTCCCCCTCCCCTAGCAGTGCAGAACAAGGGTTTCTTGAAAGTGGTTTTCTTTTTTTCTTTCCTTTTCTTTTTTTTTTTTTAAGCATGATTACAGCTCCATAAAAATCACTCTTCATGGTTCTTATATAACTATTCTGTGGTTCTGTGCTCAAACCTAGCCTTTGATTATGGGTAGCTAACATAACATCTGAAAGCCTACTCTTCATCTTTGTTATTCATTGTCTGTGTTGGCTGAATTGTAATAGGTTGCACATTTTTCACTAAACTCTGTCCTTAGTACTTCATGAAAATCTGCAGCAGACTAACAACAGTATAAACTCTTACCCATTTTGGATGGAAACAACAGCTGCAAATATCCATGGTTTTTCTATTACTAAATGAATGAGGGTATTACAATATCTCTTTCCAAATAAATTATGTATCCTTCTCTTTCCTATCACATCTGTAATAAATGTCATTACATTTACTTTTCTGTCTTAACAGACAATTTCAACTACAGTGTTCTTCCTCCCTACTTTTCTTTTTTTTAAAACATTCAAGGCAATTTGGAAATAAAGTGTGTGTGTGTGTGTAAGATTGACATTCAGTGCGTTTGAAGATTAAATGCTTCTGCTTCCTTTTGGCATTATTATTAGTAATCAGTACACAATACTATATACCCAGAGAAAAAACAGAGCAGGGTAATCATATTCAGAAAAAAACCTTATTGAAATACAGTTTTTTCCTAGAAACACTTCTCCCTCTTCTATCATATGCTTTAGTGGTCCTTACCCAAGAAAACACTCAGTGGGCTTTTAAAATCTGCACTGATACTCAAAACTTTTCTGAAAAATTTCTTTGTTTGCTTCACTAAGAGAACAATGCAGTTAAAAATGGCTTTAAAAATAGTGGAAACCAGCAAAAAGACATTTTTATACATTGTATATTATTCCAATAAATGGGGAGGGGGGGAGGGAAATGTGAATAATTCCTGTTCATGAATATAGAACCACTGCTGGGTTTTTTGTCTTATCCAAAAACAAGCTTTGTATTCAAAGAAATTTAACTATTTTACCTGAATTTCTATCTGAACCTAACAACTGATAAATAAAAATAAACTGTTACATATCAGCTGATTTCCTAGGCTTTGCAGCATCAGATGGGAAACAGCTGTCCCTTTCCATGCCTTCAATTCCATGATGGCAAGAGGTCACAAGTAGACATAATAGAAAACAGGACAATGAGGAAGATGCAATAAGGTCATATGACAAAATATGTAGTTCAACACTATTTTTCAGAATTGTCCTATCATAATCTGCTGTACTTTCAATTGCATACAAGAAGTAATTTCAAGATGTTTGAAGGGATTTTGTCTGCTTACTTTACTGATAGCCACCACCATTGTCAGCTGTTCTGATTAATCATAAACACATTGTAAAGAGAGTGTATCTGTTATCTTACTTCTTTTCTCATATCTCTAATGTATACACATGTGCCCATATGTTACAGGGTAAATTGTACCATCATTACTATCTGTCTGCTGAGCCAAACAAGTTTTTAATTATTAATTGTATATTAAAAACAATTGTGTTCAAAGTGAAGATGAGGTTAAGGTGAAGTTTTGCTCAGCTTCCACAGTAAAGCAGAATGAAAAACCTTATGCAAATACCTGCTTTAATTTATTATTTTGTAAGAAATTCAGATTTGTTGTTTTTTACATACAAATGTAAATATAAAAAACTTTATTTGTGAAGCTTTTTTTTTTCAAAGTTATCTATTGCTTTCTAGCTTCAAGTATTTTAAAAATAATTATGTCATTACAAATTCTATCAAAATTCCATTCTCTTCTTGTGTGACATGCATTTTAATTTCATTTCAGGTTAGGTAATACAATAACCAAATATCTGTTTTATGTATATTAAACTATTATTTATCAGTTAAAAGTCAACAATTGACACTTCATTTTTGGGCAAATATGAACACGTTAGCTGATTTTTCTATATTTTCTATAAATCTTTATAATGAATCATGTTTTAGTCCTTTCCCTTAGCACATTAACTCAATGCAATCCACACAAGCAGGAAGAAAAAATAGTTCATGGGCTGAATTACTTGCAAGTTTGAAATGAAGTCTTTGCCTACGATGCTGTCAACAAGTATAAACTTGTTTAGCTCTACCATAAAATAAAATGCCAGCATAAATTATCTCTGAGGAAATTAGGTAAATAGGTACCATTCAGTATCAGATGTGACAGGAAGATTCTATTAAAATTGCATAAAGCCTTTCAGAGAGAATTTGGGCCATAAATCACCCTCAAAAGGCTTTTAGTCTCATTCCCAGCTCAAGACAGTGGAGATGCCTCGTTGCTCATGACGGCCATAAACCTGTCAAGTCAGTAGCATTCAGATCACATAATCTCTTGTTAGGTGATACTACTATAATATTACATAAAAAAAGGCAGTTGGAAATAGATCTACTTAATGGTATGGAAAAGGTATATTATTTTTTAAATTTAGTCTCAAGACACAGTGCATGAGGCAGAGACCTTTTATCCCGCTTTTTGTGACTACATGAAATAATCTGTAGGATAAGTTAGTTAGCCGTATATGATGATGTCATAGTGGGTGAATTGAGTAACACAAGAGTCTATGAATGACGATCAAAATTAAAAGTTACTAAATGTTAAAATATCATCATGTACTGTCAAATCAGTCTTGAAAATGTCTTAATAACATTATTTGATAACTCTCTGTTGTGACAGATGTCTCACCAAGGTGCATACATACGTCTCAATAAAATTCAGAGGAACAGCTTAGAAGTCGTATTAATCAATGGCAAACTGAATTGCATTTTATGAAGTGACTTTTTGGAAATAATTAAGAGACATAAAAATATTTTTAAAAATAGAAATTAACAACAAACCCACGAAACTATTTCACTTTAGAGGGAACAAAATGTGTTTTCATGATCTATGACTCCAGTTTGAGGGGACTATAATAAACTGAAGCAGAAAAGAAACTGAAGCACTACTGAGGTACCTGTCAAAATCATCAAGAAAGAAAAAAAAAATGGATTTTTAAAGTTCTTTTACTTGAGAATATTTTACTAACAGCTAAAATAAGAATTCTAAGTACTTGAAAATTACTTTTGAAAATATTCCCTGGTCTTTGATGATGAATATTTTTTATTTTCCTGTTTCCTTTACTGACAGATTTTCTTCCTTAGAGATAACTATAGTCAGTGTAATCTGATTTTCTATGTGTCTCAGATTACACTGATATAATCTACTCCATTGTTTCTACTAAATTTTCCCCCTAGTAGTATAAGTCTTCCTTCCTTTCTTTTTCCTAAGTTAACAAAACGGTTTATTTAGTATATTTATTTATGTATTATATTCCATGTAATAACAATTAATATTACTTTGACTAAGAATTCCATTAATCCTAATACTACCTGAATAGAACCTGATTAAATAAACGAATCCCACAGTTGTAATTTCTTCATCCTCAATTTGTGATTATTATTACCCTATGTATTAACAAAAAAGGCAGTAACATGCTGCCCACTCCACTTTTTTCATTAATATATTGTCAAGATACACTGTCAAATTATCTCTGCTCTGTATTTAAATTCTTCAGCCTCCACACAGTGTTTCAACAAAAGCAAGCTGATGACTTTGGTTTGCCTTATGGATTGTAGGAGTTGGATTGATCCAGTCTGTGTCTGTGACTATCAAAGCTAGTCATTAACATAAATCTACAGTGCAGCTGTCTATTTGTGTGTCCATGATTTAAATGGTGCTTAATCCACTGGTATGGAAGAGAAAGCTATCTGTTAATAAAGATTTGAGTGTTAGTTAAAATGAGTCTGCACGTACTACAAGCTAGAAAATGAAAAACCATCTTTATCAGTTGCTGCAGAGATGCTAGAATAAAGAGCCTGTTTACAAAAAGAAAGAAATAAGAACCTTTAAGAAAAGAAATAGCCTTAAAAAGAATTAACATCCCATTTTTCTGCTAACAGAAGAAGTTCCAGTAGTTTGATATTCCTTTACAACATTGTTGCAGAAAAGGCCCTGGAAATCGTCACAGATAGTTCCTAAAGGTAAAAGAAAAGTATTGTCTGTATCAGAGATATTCAAGGTTTAAAATGCACAGATATGATCCAGTTTTGGGTTTTTAAATGGTCTATTACCAATATTCTTCTATAAATATTTTTGTTCTGTATTTGAACAGGAGCAGGATAATAATTGAAAACAGAGGCTGATTAAATACTTTCTACCTTAAAAAGGAACAAAAAGGAGGATAACTAGGGTGTAGCCAGGACAAATATTTAAAACAACCAGGTCCAAATGCAGTGTATGAAAATAATTGCTAAAAATTGTTTCAAATGTTTAAAACAGTACCATTAGTTTTGAAAAAAATTAGAATATATAAAGTCATAAAGTACCACTACATATACCCCTAGTAGTTCCCCCACTCCCTGAAACATAATAACTGAAGTAGCTGTAGGCTAGTTAGACTGGGGTGTATATCCCAGATAAAAGAACAGGCAACATTTGTGCGGAATTAAATTCAGTAAGACAAGAACATAATTATAAGTCAACTAATATGTTCTAAGGGAGACCAGGTCTTCCCACATAAACCTGATTATATTCTTTGGTGCAATTAGGAGTTTGGTAATGTAAAAATTCATATAGTTGTAACCAAGAATTTTGCTAAATTTCTAATTTGTTAACACAGAATATTCTGATTAAATATTAGAGTGATACAATAGCAGTAAAGTACAGGTTAATTATGTTAAAAACAGCCAAAATTATTAATCTGAAAACATAGTTTTCATTGTTAAATTGTTAGTAAAAGGTGAAGAAGAAAGTTCTGGAATGCATCCAGAGAAACAGCTAGTGAATTTTGTCTTAGGCACTTTCATCAGTGATGTGTAAACAAACAAAAAATCATTTCCTAAGATGTCTGTGAATTATCTGTAATGATAAATAACAGTTCTAAAAGTTGTTTGAATTAATTTGTCAAGTTCATCTGTAAAATAAATTAAATTTTCCTATAGCCAAATGCAAATCTAGACCCCTCGGAAAACACAATACAGACTACATTTAACTGAGGCAGATGAGAAAGAACATGATTTGGAAAGTGAGTTCTGATAGGATATAGGGCATATGGGAGATAAACATACATCTACGTAAACTTCCACTGCTGATACTAATGGAAAAATGTGATAAATAATCAGTGGATGTGAAAAAAAAACACCACACATTACTGAATATATGCTTCTCTACATAGAACATTAAAGAAGCAAATAATACATTTGCTTCTGCAAAGAGCAGTTCCTATTTTTTTGAGACAACTGTACCAAAACCAATTAGAATCCTCAAGGTAAAAAGACTGAGTACTATGGCAACTGTCTTATTATGAGAAACTTATATTTAGTGTGTGTGAGAAAAATTAATCAATATTCATATATTCATAGGGCAAGAATTATTAAGAGGTCAATTTATTGGGAGGGGGAAGTGAGAGTAGAAGGAGGAAATTGAAGAAAAAGCTGACTTCAGAATGTAAACTAAGGATTATTCTATATTAGTGAAAGAACAAAGCAAAATACCAAGAGAAATGAGGGATTTTTTGACTCTGCATGTCTAACTCAGGTAGATGCATATCTATGAGGACACACTTCAGGCAAACAAAGCGTTAGATCTGTACTCAGGCAGAACAGGATGCAATTTAATGTCTTGTGAAACGGAGAAGATAGAATATTTAGATAGAAGGGTTCCACCATGCTTAAATCTATGAATCCATTAAATATCTGTTCTGGAAAATCAAAATACATTAGAATGAAACTAAAACCAGATTTTAAACTGCTATTTGTATTTACAAATGTGATTATGCCAAAGACTCTTTCCAATACAACTGAGCTCTCTCAGGTATTATTAGAGGATCATGACAGTAGGGGAGACTCTTCTGTCTTCAAGGAGATTTAGACAAGGCCGTTAATCCCCAGAATGTTTTTACCAGTCACTGCAGAGATTATTCAACTATCACTCAGACCACCTATATCTCATTCCTGATGGTTTTAACCTCAAACTTGAGGAGAAATGTAATTCACAGAAAAAAAAAAAAAAAAATTAAAAAAATTCCAGCCTCTGGAGATTCAAAGCAGCGCAGTTCTTACATTCAGAAACATTTTGGATGATACTCTTATTGTCAACATGAAAGGAATCTAGGAACAGGATCTAACAATAGAGAGTAGCAGATATTTATTGCCAGCTAAGAGATGTTTGTATAGTAATATAAATTAAAAATTTCTATTACAACTTCACAAATCTAGAAAAAAGTGTCCATGTGTTGGGACACAATTGATAAGTGTATAAAATTACATTTACTGAGCAGATTTGGATGACAAAGCATTTTCAGAGTATTTTCCATTCACTTCCAACTAAGATTACCACCTTGATGATGAACCATTATCATCAAAGTATATTGACTTTTCTTGGCAACTGGATATTAAGTTTCTGAAACTGGAAACTTTAAAATAAACAAAGCCTTGCCACTTTAACTCACACTCTTCATTGTATATTTTCATTTTTCCTACTACCGTCAGTATAGATTTGCCATTCATTCAGTTGCTTTTCTGTTTATAGTACAGACACATGCATTACATGCATCTGTAACCAATCCTGTAAATTTTGAAAACCTAGTAATCTGCTAGCATTTTTGGACACACAGGTGAAGGAAGGTTTTGCTTACTATTTATTAATCTATTTATTCACAATAGCACTGGCTTTAATTCAATCAGAGGTACCAGAAAATATAATATGTTCTCTTGCGAGCTGTTTACACTACCCATTCACAAAGACATGAACTCGCTATGCCCTTTCTGCCATGTATATTAATTTTTTCTCAAAGCACTGTACTGAGTTTTCTGTAAATTTAGGATGTATTGAAAAGGGAGATTCCACAGAAAAAAATAATGAAAATTTAGTTTATTTTGCGAAGTAGCTCTAAAGCCTGAAAGTTTTCATATATACAATGGGTCAGATAAGTACAAAAGTGAACATTTACTTTGACTATTAGACTTTCTAGGAAATAAAATGCATGCACTTGTAATAATGGAATCATGTTCTGTATTCCTTACGTGGCTTATAAAATTATTGTCATGCTCAAGGCAATGCAATTGTACTTTATATTTTAAAACTCAACTGTGAAATTCTCACTAACCTCCCAATGGCAAATCAACTCAATGTTCGGAGAAGCTTTTAGTTTGCTTTGATTTTTACCTCATGTGACATTACAAAAGAGAAAAGCCTGCATTAACTGACAAGCTAGTGAGAATTTGTGCTAACTTTATTCAAAACAATATCCTAAGATTTCCAAAAGGGAGTTCTCCAGTAACCAAACAAAAAAAAAACAAAAACAAAAGAAAACAAATAATTAATTATAAAAATATCATCAACTACAGGTATAGTTTATAGGAGGTCATATGGAATCATATTTATATTCACCAGAAGCTATCTTTAGAATGTAACTTGTGACCTAATGAGCAGGCTTAAATTTAAAGTAGCAGTAGCATTGTGCTTAATATGTGTGGGTGGGGTAAAAAAAAGCCCACAATCCTATCCAGGTGGTTTTACCTATGTCATTTTCTTCCCTAATAATCCCTAATTTTCTCCACAAACCTGTGTGTTGGAGGAAATATGAAAACAAGCAGAGATTAGTTAACAGCGAGGTCCTTCCACTCCTAATATCAGTTTGCTAATGCTAGAAACTCCTCCCTGTAAAGGAGCTTCTTTTAAAAATGGTAGCATTTTTCTTTTAAACTGCACCAATCAAAATTTGTACGTGTGAAGGCAATTTGTTTATGTAGGTGTGATAAGGATATTGAGAGTGACTGCTTTTTCTATTAGTGCGTACCTTAGTTCTTCCTGCATGTACAGAAATGGGGTTTTGAGCCAAAGTAAGTAAAGTAGAGCTTATCATGTGAATATCTGTTGGACCTACATTTGAATACTATAATTATGCAGCTATGGACTACATGAGTACTTGCACATGCACCAACTTTTAGGAAACCCTGTTCAGACACCAAGGAACTGGTAAATGCCTTTCTTCAACATACAACACAGAACTTGTAGAGTAAATTACTTCTATAGGAAGGAAGGAGACTATATATTTTAGATTAATTGTCTTAGAAATAGTTGGGTTTGTATTCTGTCTTCCTTCATTTACATCTTTCATGACACCAGTGGTCATCCCAACTGCTTAGTGCTAGTAGATATTAAAGCATTTGTTGCAAAGAGTGTTCATAGCACGGCTTGTGATTTAACAAATCCTGTAAAGTTAGCTGACTTAAAATTATTACATCACATTACAAGTCCTGAAAAAAGTATTTTGCATAGGTGTGGATGTCCCTACATGATCACAGAACATCAGGGCTTCAGAAGATACAATTAGGCGACTAAAACACTTTGAAACTGGACAGTTGGATATGAATATTTTTGTTGTTAAGTCCACACAAGTTTTAACTAAAACATCAATAAACTAGAGTTTGTCAGGGTTTGTAATCTGGCAACATCTGTAACATTTTTCACACAATGCAAAAGGCAAATGGAAGTGGCCAAACTTCCTCATATCACCAGATTACCAGAAACTCAGCATGATCAAAAAAATTAATTATCCTCAGCTGCCTTCTCAGAAATGTCTGAGCAGTCATTTTCATGACACTTAAAAAACCCTCCATGATAAGACCTTTGAAAAGATATTCGTAATTAGTGTTACTGAAAGCAGCTAAGTAAAGATATTACCATTTGGTAATCTTCCTGCACGGAAGATTTCCTCTGAAACATTTAAAGTGTAGTAAACCTATATGTAACTGAACTCAATGTCCTGTGACTTGGAAGTGTCAGGCAGACTTGCAGTGCTAGTAATTCTGCCTCTAGTTTTCTGTTGAGTACTTTGGCACTGCTGAATAAGCTTTTAGATAAACATGAATGCCTTAAGTTAATGCAATCAGACTCACTAGTAAAATAACTATCATTTTACCAGATATAGTTCTAATGAATATGTAGTATCCATTAAAGTAACAGATTTAAAAGAAAAGAAAAAATCCCAAGCAAACAAAACAAATGGGTAAAGTGTAAACTCAGAAATGGATTTTTCTGAGCAGAGGGAAGTAAGGGCAGAGGAAAGAAGTATCGAGGTAGACAAACAATAGGTTAACAGGGTTTATAGATCCTACTACCATTTAAGAGAGGATGAAGAACGCCTATTTTTGGCAGTGGTAGAGATTTCTTTGGCACATTGAACTCCCAGCTCAGTAAGTGAATGTGGTCACTGTTGCTCTGCATTTCTGAAGAGCCACAGTCATTCAGGCACAAGAGCAGGCTGGAACTGATCTGGACCTGCTGCCACTCTAGTCTTGTAATTACTCTCATATCCTGAGGGCCAATTTTGACTCGTGGTATATCTCAAGAACATACAGGAAGAAAGACTGGAAAAGGTCTTCCTCCCACACCCCCATCAGCCCCCAGAAACCACACTAATGTTTCTTCTTTCCCTTCACAGTCCCTTCATACGCAATAAATCTATCATGAGGAAACTATCAAAACTTTAACATCAATGTGATAAATAGGTTGATTCACAGAATGAATCAGAGATTTCATTCTACTTCTAAATAAACATCAGATTGTTCACTCTGCCTTTAGTGACTCTTGGACACCATTATTTAAGCTTACAGGTTTTTTAAATCAGCTATCTACACAAGCTCATTTTCATTTATTTATTATTTCATAGTTTTCATACCGATTAAATGTTTAAGTCACGGCTACACGTATTTTTCTACTTCTCATAATACTTACGGGTCTTTCGAGCAGAATCTTCCACAAAAAGAGAAGAAATATCTTCATCCACCCCTGCTTCATTCTTTGCAATGCAAGTGTATGCTCCTGTATCTTCATAGCGCACATTGCTAATGTGAACTTCACTACCATTTGCTGAAAGGAGAGGAAAAAAAATCAACATGCAGACATGGTACATTGCCTTCGGATTATAAATTCAAAAGAGTTTCTCTGCTCATATTAATTAAACCATTTTCATTCCTGAGTTCATAACTTGGAGGCATGCCAAACTAGTCCAAAGGTATTCAACTGGTTAGTGAATTACATGCACTATTATTCATCTCACAGATATCCAGACTACCTCAGCTGATTTTGCACTTCAGAGCCAAATATCAGTCCAAGGTTTTATATATGTTTAAATTACTATAACTGTTTCTAAAATCTGGTAATTTTAGGTTTTTATTGTGTTGCATTTGGTCACTTGACAATATTATTGTCTTTACACAAAATAACCCATCTTTCCATGGAACTGAACAGGCTAAAATTTCAATGTAAAGAATAATTTTAATAAAATTACTTGTTTCTCGTAACCAGAGGCACCTACTTTTGCTTTTGTGTGAATGCAGTGTAACAACAGAAAAACAGGTGCAGTGAAATTTTACACCTACATCAATGTAGAAGCGTATGGAAACCACTTTAGGAACTGTGCATCAGCTTGTGTAGGAATGTCAACAAACAGTCTAGGTTTCACAGGCAAAGGTCTTTCAAATAATGTGATGTGACTAATGATGTGAACAATGATTCATTGCATTTTAAGTATAGTATGCTTGTTTAACTGTAGGAACTAAATAAAAAACAGCTTTGTAGGTATTCTAAAGTATGGACTAGAAGGAGTACAGGGTTATAATGTAATATTCCTTCTATCTTGATGTTCATGCATAGATAGTTTAACCCAGGAAAACATCTGGGAAAATGTAGTGAGATTTTCAAAATTTCACAGAAGTACATTCAAGAAAATTGAATTTAATGAATTTTTCTTAGAGAAGAACCCTTTTTATTTATTTATCATAAATATATGAAACAAAGATGTCACTCAAATCCCTATAGGAGAAATTAACAGCGTGCTGCTATTGAAGAGGATTCCATCACTTTCTACTCATAGCGGAAAGTGTTTCTGCAAGGCAATTTTTCACAAATATCCAAGACAATTGTCCATGAAAGAACAGAGAACTATGACACCTGCAGGGAAAATAACTCTTCAGGAAAGCACTTTCCATGCTCGTCCCACTGCTTCTTCCAGTGTAGGCTGAGTGCCTATCCTAATGACACATTCTGTTTTTGTAGATGAACGAGAAAAGGTTTTGAAGGGAACACTAACAACATAAGGGTTTTTTTTCTATGGCTGATCAAAAATCACCAGAAGCACTGAAGAAACATGAAGATTTTATGCTGGATAGGTCCACTGATTTTGTTGAGCCCTGAAGATTCATAGATTGACTATTGATTAATCTTAACTGTTGATTACTTAAAGGAAAGACTTTAGTTTTGGCTGGGGTTTATTTGTGGTTTAGTTTGTTGGTGGGGTTCTGGTTTTTCAGGTTTTTTGGGGGAGGGGGACAGAGGGCAGGGTTTGTGTGTGTGTGTGAAGTGTCTTTGCACTCCCCTGGAGGTGTGCTGATAGTCCTGAGAAAACAGCATATCCATTTCAGCTATTTCTCCTCCTATCCTGTTCACCATCAAGTCCCCAAATCTAATTAAGATTCTTTTCATTCAAAAAACCTGATATTTTCAACTAATTTGCAATAAAGGTAAAATTTAGGCCATCTTTTGATCTAAATTAGTGAAAAAATAATCAGATTGGCATCAATGTATTAGAATAAAACATTGATTCCCAATTTAACTATTGATGTTGAATACCCATTGAATGACAATGTAGTTGTAGTGACAAATTCTGATTGGGAGTGGGTCTTGGGCCACTCACTTCACTCAGATATTGCACATTTTTGAATAGGAAAGAGAATATTGGAATTTACTTGTAATCCTGTCATTAAGTACAATCATTATTCTAACAAAAAGACAGCAGAGAAGGTATCTGCCTTGAGGAGTAACTGAAAGACATCTTTTGAAATGTTTTAGATTTAGCTTAGGCTTCGACCCTTAGTTAAATCTGTGCCAGAAGGGCACCTAGTACGGAAAGGATGCACTGATAAAGCACTAGCAACCTGCAGAAAGCAATAAATATCCCCCTTTACCTTGAAGAGTCAGCTGTTTAGACAACTTTGGAGTGATATCAATTCCATTCTTCAGCCAACCAAGCTGTGGGTTGGGAATACCTTCAGCATGGCACCGAAGGCTAGCTGTCACACCTGGCTCTCTTGCCTGGCTTTCTGGATAGACTCGGATAACTGGTGGAACTGAAGACAGAAAACAATTCTAATTTAATGAAGAACAGCATTATCTTCATTTTAAGAAAAATAATTACAAGCAATTCTAAAGACTCCTGTAGCTATATATAACAACACACAGATGTGATATTAGTCAGATGTTCAATGACATTCAATGTGGAACTCTGTCTCAGAAAATTTATGAAGCAGAAGGAATGTTCACTGAGAAAAACCTGTTTTCACTGCCTGTGGTGTGAAAGAAAAAAGCCTCAATTGTAGTTCAATAGTTTGTTGTTGAGTAATAAGATTTTTATTTTTCCTTAGATTTCTTTATAAAATATGAATACTATACAACCAATAAGTCATTACAGATGTAGAGAGGCTGTAATTGTCCTGTTTCACAAACCTAGACACTTCATCTTCCCCCTTTCTCCAAAACACCTATGAGCAATCCATTTTACTTTTATAAAACCTGTTCAGGTTTATACCTGTTCAGACAGAACCTTCTGTGCCCAGAATACCATTTGCCTTCTTGTATTGGTTTGAGACAATTTGGAGGGGTGAACACCTCCCTCAGATTCAATATGCATGGTTTCTCCAATAAAGAGAGAAAGACCAAATATGTCCAGACATAAGTGAACAAACAAACAAACAAACAAACCAACCCAAAACCCTCTTTACCAAGGAGAATGCTAATAGCAATACTGATAAAACTGGTTTAAACCAACTGATGAGAAGAAACTTCCCAAGCTCCACTCACTGGACCAGTGAGATGGTGGCTGGCTTCCACCACCCGGAAAAAACCACACATGGCCACAGGACAGAGACAAGGTGGTTGCCCTTCCACATGGTTCATCTCCCCCATGCCTGGAAAATCTGGTAGGAATGGTTCCAGACATGTTTGGACAATGATGTCATATGCAATTCTTGGGGTTTCCTGCGTAGGTCAGGAGCTGGACTCAGTGATCCTGATGGGTTCCTTCAAACTGAGCAGATTCTATGATTTCATAAGACTAGTATAAGACTATGAATATGACTAGTCTCCTGAGTTTCTTTATTAGTAAAAGATAAGAATTGTTGACATCACTTTTTTGCAAGGTTTGAAAACGTGCTGCACTATATGCTTGCCACCTAAAAATCTGCTACATACCACAAATCAGTATTGGCAGATTGAGGACATATGATATCACAGTGGACATAATCCTATTGGGAATCAATGATTAAGCAAGATTTAAAAATCCAACTATGTAAATTTTTAGATTAACAACTATATATCTTTAATTATACAATTAGAGAGAACTTGCTTGAGGTTGTTTCAAACAATAAAAAAAATTAACCTTAATAAGGTTAAAGAAGTATATTTTCTGTTCTTCAAAGTTTTGTTTAATGCAGCTCTAAAAATGTGGAATACTTAGGTTTTGTCACAAAACACAGCTGGATAGAGTATGAAGTATCAGCTAATAATGAAAGAAGATAACAAGATCAAAAATTAACTGTGTCTATTTTAGCACAAGATTAAATATTTTAAAATGCTATCCAGCTATTTACAAGAAATGTCCCAGTATGCTGTCCTATTAGAGCATAGAAATTCCTTAAATTTCTACACTGCAAAAAATACACAAATGTACTCCATCTCAGATAGGATGCAAAAATCAGTAAGTCTCAGGGATATTTTAAACCCAATGAGAGAGAAGAGCCCTTTCAAATAATGTACACAGAAAATTGTACATAACCCCAATATGCAAACTGCAAAAATGTAATAAAATACCAAGGAATAAGGTTAAAATTTTGAAAACTATGGCTGTTAGTTTCTTAGACTACCAGCTGAGAGAAAAAGCATACAGAAATCAGAGATTTAAGGTTTCCATTGAGTTTCTGGAAGGGACTTTACTGGATCTTTACTTTTCATCTCAAGACTGGTATTCCCACTCCTTTCCCCCCTCCACTTCCTCCTTCTGTCTCCTCTCCCACAGCATCTGTGTGTTCCATAATGAGACCTTGCCTTCCCCACTGTGCTCCTCAAACCGAGCCCCCCTCACCTGCACGTTCAGTGGTCTAAACATATTTTGGCATCTCAGCTCACAGTCTTACTCTACCTGTCTTCCTAAGAACCTTGACACAAGGTCCTTTAGGTAGCCCACCTTGTGTTGTAGATTTCCCACTGCAGCAAAACCAAATAGCTTATTCCTCCATCTTGTCTCAGAAAATCTCCTTAGAAACACGGTTGCCATAATCAAACATTCTCAAGTATCTCAGCAACAGAAACAACTTTTAGGATCAATAGTAAGGTATTGTATTAATTGCATTCTGACTATCTATGACAGGATACTTGCCTTTTTTTCTGTCAGTGAAACATTGCATATAAAAGCTTATGGGTATTTAACTACCACCCCTTGACAGATTTCTACTGAGCACTTGTGAAGAGAAATTTTTAATGGTCCAACATATTAATTTGGGCAAAAGATAGATATTTTTGGGGCAACTTTGTTGTTAAGAAAGTTTTAGAAAATATTAAAACTGAAATAAAATATTTCCTAAATAAACAAACAAAATCCCACTGTAAATGACAAGATGTTATTGTTGCTAAATTAACTATTCGGGTGTTGTTAGGAGATGTGAAAGTGAAGACCTGCTCAAATGAAAGCATGTCTGAGTTTTCTTTACTATCTCTTATTTCTGTAGTAGAACCTTTTCCCTTTAGCAGTGTTTTCCCAGGCACAGAGGTTCTTGCATTACAGGGGAGTTCATTTCTTGCCCTACCTTTCCTCTATTACTTACCATTTCCCACTGTCCTCAGCAAATCTTTACCTGATAGGTTATCTATACAGCTAGAAATATTTTTTACCCCTTTTTTTGCATTATACTTTTCATTTCATATTATCCTGAAGCCTACCTGCTATATAACACTAAGAAACAATTGTGCAACTGAGGCACACGGACAGTGCAACTGAGGCACACGGAGAAATATTACTGCAGTTGCGGGATCAGTCTAAAAAGTTAATTTGGTACGACAAGTTTGATGTAAACTCTTTGGGTCCATTTGAATAACATTTTTTTTTTTTGGTGTAACTGAGCATAAATATTACAGAAGTCAAATTTTAAGTACACAATTAATGTGATTGTTCACAGTTAAAGAGGTAAGTTCTAATGTCTTAACCTTAGATTACTTTACAAAGGAGATATCATTACATAGATTAAAAATGGAGGAGAGACACTGCATGTTTGCATTTAGCAGAGTAATGTATAACACATAATTGAGTGAATCCTACATCCCTTATCTTTCAGTTCAAGAAGCCATGTGAGACTTTTGGCTCCAAATGTGGTGCATATGTAACTGTTCAATAAATCTTACATTTGCTATAAAACCTCCTGAATATTATTTCAGTTGGGTCTAATGGTGGGGATGGCAGAGGGGGAAGTGAAAAAATAGTCTGTTCAAGCTATCTTGAATCCATGGAGAATCTATGTGTTTAAAAAGAAACAGGTAATATATTTAGTGAATTAGGTTCTTCTATTGCTGTATATAATAATACTTTTATTAAACTGAGATATTTTGGAAAAACAAGGCTGGTAAACAATTCTTCAGACATAATAAATACCCAATTTACATCAGTCTGAGGGACTGGGGTCTCCTTTCTTTATCTTAAGGTACCCAAACTGCTGACCTTTTGTCTTGAAACCAAGGTGGGGAAAATTCTTGTCACCTAGCTTCGAAGAACTTGACTTGTAAATAAATGTAAAATCTCAGGGAGTAGGATATCATTTTTAATACACAAGCAGAAAGAAAAAAATCATGTTGGTGCTACATATATATTAAGTTGATTGTAACGTACACCATAAACTTGTAGCATTTTCAGAGCAAGTTTGAATTTTGAAGTCAGTCTTCCTTTTTGTTTATGATATGGCTAATGACATCTTGCTTCTCTGTGTGAAAACAACCTTCCAAAAGTGAAATTAATCAATTTTACACTTTAGAAAATCTAAACTATGCCCTGTATATGCTTGATAAATAGAAAAACTTGAATCATGAAAAAGATATTTAAACTCATTTAGGTATCATGTCTATATCTGTCAGTGTGATCATTTTGGCTATGTGTGTGAACAATTCTGGCTATGAACAGCATGGATCTGTAAGACAATAAACAACAAGTTAATGAAAAAACACAAACTTTCTAGGTATTTCAGCTTTTTCAGTAGCAATTTTCAAGGGTTTTTTTTGGGGTTTTTTTGTGTTTTTTTGTTTTTTTTTCGATGTCAGATATAGATATTATATTAATGTAATCCTAAGAATGGTAATAACAAGAAAGAGTTATAATCTTTAATAATCTTTTTTAACAAGTTAACACATGCAATAACATAAACATAAGGAAAAAATCCTGTTTTGTTAATAAATTTCAGTTTTTACACTTAACTGATGCATACACTTCTGTTGTATTAAAGAGTTGAATATTTGTCTATAAAGCAGCAAATTGAATACATCAATACTATCAAAAGGCATTTTAGAGATAGGTACTCCACCTACCAAATACACCATCACTCATTACAAGAATATCTGAGTTTGTTACAGATTTTTTTCCCTCTAAGCACCATTTATTAATTTGTTTAGAAGAATTTGCCCAGCATTTACCAGCATTCGCCCATAAAAGTTTGAATGGCTGCTCTGGACAAAACACAGAGACTAATAAAGAAGCATAGGGGAGATGATACAAATTCTTCTGAAGTACAAATTAAGTAAAGACAGGTTTTAACAAACAAATTATGGAGTTGATATAAATAATTTGTAGGAGATCAAATTGCAGAGCTCCTCTTTGTCTTCAGTGATACTAAGACCAACACATACAACTATCCCTCTGAGAACAGACTTTCTAGTTAATGGGATTCACGCCGTGTGATGTCAACAACAGTAGAGGAAAAATAGGTGATGGAATTAATTTAAATATAAATGATATATTAAAAGAAAGATAAAAATAAATCTTATAGACTCAGATTCATATAGTCATATAGTCTCAGAGTCATATAATCTCAAAATTGTACACATTGAAAGGTTTAAATCTTTTGTAAATGCTAATAATTAGGACTACATTGTGAAACAGGTTACAAGGGCAGGTTACTCCTGTCCCATTACAACTTTGTATTTTGGGGATTTTTTTATAGTTTATATGAAAATGTTAAATATTAACTTTTTATAATATTGCTTACAATATTTACTCTATTATTTGTATGAGTAAACTGAATTGTTTACAATAAAAAAATTCTTTTACAATGCTCATTAACTGTATTTTTACAACTCCAAAGAAAGCTAATTCTCTTATTCTTTACTACTGTACCAGATAATTCAAAACCAAAAAAAAACCTTAAAGGTTTCAATCTTGAAAATAAATCAGATTTTTATATATATATTTACATATTAGTTGATGTAAATTTTTTTTCTAAAAATATATAGCTGTATATAAATGGAAATTAAAAAAGGACTCAAAATCTAATTACATTGTTTTCACTGAACCTTCGCATTACATCTTTGAGATCAATGAAGCCTCATTATCCCATTAACCTTTTGACTGACTCTCCAGTTAATACGAGTATCATTATATTAATTAGTCATTATCACAGCTACAAGTACTGACCATCATGCCTGTGCTTAAGAAGATTATTGCTTAGAAGTATAGATCTAAACTGTGGAAGAGCTGTTCATTCGACCTTTAATCTCAATGGATTTAATTCTGTTTTTCCACAACAAAATCCAAATGATCCTGTTGCTCAAAGGGCCTCCTTTTCCCATTCCTTGTTCACCAAAATATCAACAACCAAAATCGTGTTGCGAGGTACCATTCCAGTGCCAACTTTTGGAACAGCAGTAATCTGAGGTTTACAGTGGTTTCCAGATGAAAAAAAACAGTATCTTGACTGACAGTTCCATCACCAGAAAAATCTACAGTTGTCCTCTCTCGAATTATGTTTCATTATTTTCTAATCTTGTAGAAAACCCTCAACTTCAGTGGAGTTTTGCCTCATTGTGTGCTGAACTGAGCCAAAAATGAGGAATCCTAATATTTTAACTGCTGCAATGCACCTCTGCAGGATTATTTACACGTTTAGATAGATAAGGAATGTGTTGACAAGAATATAATTTTTTTAATAATTTAGGGTAAACCAAAACCCATAAAACAGAGGAGGAATGTTGGTCAAGGACCTTCCAGTATGTTCAACTCACCACGAATTCTGCTATGTCTGCAGAAATTAAAACATGAATAAATTGCACTTCAGTCTAGCCAGTATTTGCTACCTGGCTTTTTAAATGACAGAAAATAATCCCAGAAGAAAAATTTGAAGGAGGAAAAGTGCAAAGTCTTGGGGGCCAGGAGGGGAAGAAATTGGAAAAAAAATAAAATTTATGGATAGATAAATATTATAAGCCAGCTTCTGGTGAAACATAACAGACAACATGTTTATAAAATGGCAAACAAGCACTAAAAGTCAAAGTAATTTAAAAGGGAAGGATATCAGCAACAGAAAAGGGAAAGAAAAAAAGCTATTAAAAGAAGAATGAATCATATTAAAAGTCAAATTAATCTCAGAAGCTGTATTTCATATGCATATCAATGAAAGATAAGAATAACAAGATATTTCAGCATTCTTGGATGAGTTGTCAAGAAAAGTCAATTATAATAAGGCTTTACGCAACTGAACAACAACTAATAAAACAAGGAATAGCCAGGAAACTGGGGTTTGTGTGCTTCAGGAGAGAAATAGAACCTGTTGATGCAAAGTAAATTTGGAGGAGAAGATTGAGATCAAACACGATTCTGGATAGGATTAAGTAAGAACATGAAATGGCAAACACTGGTACTTTACTGCAGAAAGGGAGACTTAAGAGTCAAAGACAAATATGAATTGAAAAAGCATGAAAGTGCAGGGTTACTCAAAGAAAAAAAAGACATTAAACCTCAGTGGTGATAAGGTACAGCAGACCTTTCATCAGTGGACAATAAGAACTGCTTAAAATAATTCAGAAAAGGAACTGCATATAGGAAAAACAGCTGGGAGAGGATACAGCAGTTTTAGAGAAGGTAAAGGCCTGTATTCAGGGCACCAGTAACAATGCAGTTAAGTTTTGACCAAGTACAGAGTTTAACAAAATGTTCCCTAGAACTTGAGCAGATGTAGAAAAATGTAAAGATCTAGATTTCAAATCCAGATGCCTGAAGTTCATCTAATAAAATCGTGGTTAGATTTCAAAATAATAAATGTGAATTTAGAAGCCTACATCAATTATAATACCTTTAGGGAAGTGCATATTTTTAATTTTATATTAAACATGCATTCTTTACGCAAGAGACTTACACACTTATTTTTCCCAATGTGTTCTCCAGAATTAATAAATTAATACCAAAACCTACTCTATCTGTGTATATCTATACGTATAAATAAAACCACGCATTATTTTTCATAACATCACAGGTGCAAAGCAAGCCCTCTGGTCTTTCTTTACACCTTTTAATAACTATTATTGATATGGAAGTAATAACTGAAATTTTTTTTTTGGTAGGTTATTTAAAGGTAATAAGTGAAGACAAAATTATATATCTTTTTTCTATAAGCTGTAACACAATACAAAAAAAGTAAAACAGCAACAACAAATCTGCTTAAAGAAATCCAAACCCCAAGTCTCTAATGACTTGGTAATTAGAACATATTTCCTTACCAGTCACTTGGAGAATATGAGTTTGATAGAGCTTATCATAGCCATCAGCATAGCAGGTGTAATTTCCCATATGAGTTGTGGTAACCTTAGTAATGTACAAGGACCCATCATCTCCAAAATCCTACCAGGAAAGATTAAAAACAAGGTTATCACAATTAAGCCTGCGTCTCTGCAGTAATTATGCTCATCATCTTGGCAACAAAGCTGTGATGCAAATATCAAACATTACAAATACTAAATGAGAATATCTGACAGTAATCTGAAATTCAAATATTTTACTTGTGAATGGTGTTGCTTAATCTTGCCACATATACTATGTCTGTAAAAGAAAATACAGTTTTTATTTTATCAACTAGGTAAACTCTGCAGAAGCAATATGTTTACTTAGCTGTGATAGTTATTTGCAGAAGAAAAGCTATTTAGGATTGGATCTGATCAGCAAGAAAAAATAAATCTCTGCAAAAATTAACAAGTTAAATGACATCCTCTGGAACTGTTGTCATCCTTTGAAATGATACACACACAAAAAAAGAATCCTCATTTTTCTTCAGTTCTTATTAGATTCAGCGATACATTACAGAAGTACTACAGTTGTAAACTGATTTCAGGGATCTGGAATTCCTGAAATCCAGTATTTCTGGTCAAGACCATGGCAAAGTAGGCTTTCAGTGCATAAGTCTCTTAAACTTTTGGTATCAGGTCCCATGACCGGCTCAGTACCAGGTCCATATTCCCCATAGTCTTCCTTTTGCTGCAGATATAGTCCTGAAACTCTGTTAGACCCCTTATGTCCCTTACCAGATTCAATTCTGATCTGCACATTCAAATAGTATCACCATGTTCTCCCTGGGTCACCTGTCTGTCCTTACACCTTTCTTCCTTTTACTTGAGTTCTGTCAAGAGCTCCTTGAAAACCAACCATCTTCTCTTGGACCCCTTCTCTTTTCAATATGATCTTCTATGGAATTCTCCCAAGAACATCCTTGAACAGGATGAAGTCTGCTACCCTGAAGTCCATGGCTATACTCCAGATTTGTGCCCTCTTGCCTCTTCTTAGGCTCCTTAAATCTACCATCTCACGGCCAAGAAACTTTTATATTCCCAACTAATTCCTCCTTGTTTCTTCACAAACTTTTTAACTTTCTCTATAAATTCCTCAAGTCCACAGAAGACTCTATCAAAATCCTGTAAAAAAAAAACCTCAGCTACAATACACTCAGGAAATCTGTACATTGCACAGTAAAAGAACTTTGATAGAAAATTATTACTACGTGCTCTGTTATTCTTACATTCTATCCTTTGGATGTTATCAATGAGAAAATACTGGGCTAGATTAACCTCTGGTCCATTAAGACTATTCTTCCATTCTTCCATGAGCTCACCTATGACTTTCCCAATTTATTGGGAATTTTTTTTTAAGACCTTACTTTCTAATTTATGTTCTTACCCAGATAACATAATCTCAATGTCTCAATGTTTTTATGCACATATTTCATTTAAGATTACTTTTACTATAACATCTTGAGTATTCTTGCAGACTGAAATTTAAACATGAAAACTGAAATCTCTATGAACTTTATTTTTGCAGACTTCTTTCTTTAAAAGTACTCAAAATATTATTCCGAAAACATATGTGTCACTACATTTCTTCATCCAAAGATGAAAAACCAAATTTTGCATTACACAAATCTGTGTTTCAGATGATTATGCTAGTTGTTCATTCAGAGAAGAAAATAACACATCTAAAAATGAACCCACCTGGTAATACTATGAAGAACTTGCCTTCCTTAAGATAACTCTATCTTTCTGTATTAGCACTTTGGTTGCATAGACAATATTTCTACTAACTCTTCAATATACCATTCCATTTACCACTGCAAACATTGAAAAAGAACCCTCTTTAAGACTTAATTTTTAGCTTTGATAATATGAACTGATACAACTGGGTTTCCCTTCAAAATAATCCACCTGGTTAACTTCAATAGACTTCCTAGTTAGGTATTTTGATCTTTATCTCTTTCTAAAGTGTATGAAGCAGAAGTTTGATCTACTTTTCTCCCTTTCAAGATAAACACGTGTTTTCTAACTGTTATTCTTCAAGAACATTATTAGTGGAAGATGGAAGAATAGCTGTCCAAAAGAACCAGGTCTTCGCATTTTATCTAGAAAATGGCTATTATTATTGCTGTCTAAAATTTTCTGCCTAAACTCTGACAAAGGCATTTGTGAACAAAATAAGACATAGGATGGAGTGTATAAAAATTGAGTTGCTAAAATGCAGTCTGAAGACTACTTTAACATTCTTTATGATGCATTATTAGATGTACACTTACCTGTTCCAGCCCTTTAACTGACTCACTATGGCATATGATATCTTTAGGTATCATAGTTATTTTTTAAGTAAGTGAATGCTTGTGTTATGCCTTTTTCTTCTTTTTCTCAGAAATAATGGATAAAACATCCCTGTGGTTATTTTACTGAGACATCAGTATTTCAAGCCATGAGTATTTCAATAATATTCACACATGACAACATCATTTCATAACTCAGAGAGACTGAATTTTATGGATGGCTCTTTTTTTGTTAGTATTGGTTTTGTCTGGTTGTTTTGTTCGGGTTTCCTTTACAACTACAAAATAAATATCCCTAGTTTATTGTTATAGCAGTTCAATGTTTGTTTTGTTAATTACTACTCAATACAAAGAGAACTTGATGTCCTAAGCAGGATTTGAAAAGGGATGGTGAAGTATAAACAGAGCTATTTGACACTGCATGTTGACAAATATTCAGTGTTTTATTGACTAACTCACAAGCTAAGTCCCTGAAAACACCTGCACCTGTAGTGACACACAAACATGGTTGAAACAGACAGAGCCTTCAAACATCAACAGCAATAAATACAGAACATTTGATGATGGTAAAAAACTGCTACAAGCTCAATTTCTGTTCAGTCTCCTACTGTTCAAATAAAAATGGCAAGATACCTCTAGAATTCCATTGAGAAACTAATTATTTTTGTCATACTTAAAAAGACAGAATTGAACAATTCCTTTAACA
This sequence comes from Myiozetetes cayanensis, assembly GCF_022539395.1. NCBI lineage: Eukaryota > Metazoa > Chordata > Aves > Passeriformes > Tyrannidae > Myiozetetes > Myiozetetes cayanensis. The sequence goes on along the minus strand of NW_026087964.1, from coordinate 37,825,490 downwards.
ATTATTCCGATGTAACTCTGTTCTGTTGAAGAACTTGACATATTAAGAATCATGATATATGTCATGAATAATGAGGAAAACAATATAGGAACAAAGCTTTAATTTGATAGCCAATCTTTCCTTTGCTGTCTTAGTGTTTATACAGCAGAAACCTAAAGGTAATTTTTGTTTTTATATCAAAAATTATTTCCTTTGGTTTTATAACTTGCTTTCATATGCTAACTCTTTGCATATAAGAGAGTTTATGATCATTTACCTCCACTTCTTCATCAACAGCTCTACAAAGACTGTTCCCAGATTTTCCCCACAGGAGAATGTATAATGAAGCAGACTGCTTGAATTTGTTCACCATCATAGAACCTAGGATTGGTTTTGGTTTTGTTTGAGTGTACTTTTTTTCCCAGCCTTTTTTGCCAATATATTGTTCTCTTAAATAACTTTTTGGCGTTTTTTGCTCTTTGTAAAAACCTTCTGTACTTAAAATCTTGAGTATTCTCTCATAGAAAGATCACAAGTTTCCCCTAAAAAACATCTCCCCCAAGTAAACAATATCATGTCTTTATTTTCCTTTTCACTAAGTCCATCCACACTGATCACTGCCCAAATCTAACTTGCAGTGTGTAACTGAGAGTTCACTTCAGAGATTTAAGTAGTTCAGGAAAATGGATCGAGAATGCAGACTACATTTAGGTGGTCTGAAGCCATTATACCCAAAACTGCAGAAGATTTTTTTTTCTTTTTTCTTTTTTTTTTTTGAAATCAGAAAACATGGTTTTTCTAGAAAAAAAGTCTAACTCCCTCACAAAATATCTATAGATCTAGTGCTTAGAGCCCCAAATAGAATATAGGTATGAAATAGGAAATTCATTAATGCCACAAAACTCAAACTAGGGTTTGGTGCCTGGATTTTCCACATTTTGAGTGACTGAGTGATCCCAAGGGTTCATCCTGAACATCCAGTACCTCCACATTGGTACACGGTAAAAAAGTGATTTTCATGCACCAAAGTTTACACTCATACACTTTCACAGTACTGATTTTATGGAACATTTCATGTAGGTCAGAAGAAAAATACAGTCTTACCTCCTTTAGTTTTTCAAATTCTAATGAACTTCAAAATATTACTTTTAACTCCAAAACTCCACATTGTGAGGAATGATATAAAAAAAAGAAAAATAAAACCAATAGGAAAATAATGCAGGCAATGTGAAATGGAGATGTGAATTATTACTTAGATTATACTGAAACAAACAAAAAAATAACTTGGTGGGTCCTTAATAAATGGAATTAGCAAACACCCCATATTTTTGAATTCATAGCTCTTACATTTCATATGACCTGTGTTTCTATTTGCAGTCTTTGACAAATCCGTAACAAAGTAAAATTATACTGTTTGGTCTCCTTTTTACTGATGGTTAATAATAGTTTCAATGATAATGACAACACACTTTGGGTGTGGTAGTTTACAGCCTTTTAAAGGGAAATCTTGATTTTCTTATGGAAAAAGGCAAAAAACCCCATCATCTGCTTCTAAACTGAGCAAGCAAAAAATTTGAAGCTAAGGATTAAAATTTTTCATTGGTTTGCTGAGGGAAAGCTGCATCAATAATTGCAGACAACCAGATATTTTCAAAACAACAGTTGTTTGCTTATAAAACACAGCCAGTACCCCTTATTTACCTTGTATTTCCTACACTTTCCTCCAAGCTCTCTGCATTTTATTTCAATCAACTCATGGAAGTACCAGTAATACTAATGTCACATTCTTGTTAAAATTTTACATATTTTTCAGTGTCTTTAACTTCCTTTATTGCAAGGACACAGAGAGTAGATAACCTTTTGAGGGTTAACTGGAAACACTTTTAAAAATAATCATTTATGTATGCTTGGTTTGCCAGATAAACTCAGCTCAGGTTTTTCATGCTAATGTCAATGTTACAACTCCTATTTTCCAAGTAATCAGTTTCTCTGTTCACATTGGAAAAGCAATGCAACTCTGCAGTTTTTTACTGCCTGTCAGAAAGAAATTAAATTCCACAAAGAAGTCTGAAAATAATTGCATTTGGCACGAATCCAAGAGGGTTTTTTTAGTTTTGCTTCTATCTTAAGAAAACAAACCCTAAGTTTCAGAAGCACAAATTTTGCATACCTTCTCTCAGTTTCATATTTTAAAGTTGCAATAAGAATGAATCATGAATCTAATGTAAATCCACTAGTCAAAGAACCAGTCTTACAGAGAATGGTAAATCATGTCAAAGTCTAAAAAAAAAGAAAATACACAGTCTAAAATAAGCACTACTATAGCATCTAGAGTGGAAAGCGACAGGATCTTAAAGAAAGCTCTATTCTGAAGGATACAGGACAACAGTTCATGGCTATTAATGCAGGCTAGCTTTAATCAAAGGAAATTAATATTTTTAAGCTTCTTTTGCAGTCAGTTGAGAAAGCTAAAGGTAGCAAAATCCTTCCATTGGAAAGTTCAGTGGTTCCATCATTGCTCCCTGCTTTAGTTACCATCTAACTCTCTCCGCTGACCATGGAAACAAACTTCCTAGCTACAATTAGACACTGTAGGCATTTAATTGGTCCCTCTGTTTCTTAACACTGGGGAGACTGCAAAGTAAAAAACAAATCATGAGTGAATTTTACAAAGGGCTGTTTTTCATCACAATAGCTTTACTAACATGATTCTACTGCTCCTGGGTAAAAAGGTGATCATCTGGTGAGCAATTCAGAACATCTAACTAAATCTCCAATGTTGATAAAGTCTTTGTGCATACCTTCCCAAGATTCTATTACAAATGGTCAATGCAGAGATCATTTTCTATTCCCTCTTTCTGAAATAATACATGAGCGCAGATCATTAGTTGAATTGAGCAGGATTTGTCTGTATTCAGCAAATCTCAGAAACAGGTTATTTCTCTGACTATAAATGAAAAGAATAACACTGTACCTGTTTAAATAATTTGTTAGAGATATATGATTTTCCCTTTATTCTCTGGTATACAGTAAGGACTGCAGTTTTACTTCCTGAGGAAATAGTAACAGCTAATAAATGGTAACATCCATTTTTCTACAGAAAACATGAAACTCGTTTGTGCTTTTCAAAAAAGATGTCAGTTGATTAAACTGACATGGTTTTGCTATTTTGAAATCTAATAATGTTACAAGCTTCCTAAGAATCTGAAGAGGGATGACACAGAAAAGTCCCATAAAACCCTTTACTACTAGATCATCAGCGAGAATAATGACTTCATTTTATATGTAGATGTGTAAAGAGAATTAGGATTTTTTCTTGTTTATGGGAATCACTAGGCACAAGTGACAGTTTTACCAAAGTACTAGAGCTCTTGAGGCTAGTCATAAAACATCACTAACCTTTTACTTCCCAAAAAACTCTGTAACTTTACACTATCTTGCTATGAATCTGCAATAATGACTGCTAATTTATTTAGACATTCAAAATCTCCAACCGAGTAGATGTAGCTTATGTTAAATGAAGATTTCAGCATGCTCTGATACAGCTGTCTTTTTTATTGCTTCACGTTAGACAGAGATCGTCAGAATCACTCACATACCATTCAAGTTTTACTCCTTTCTAACAAAACAAATTGTTATATAATCAGATTTAATTGAATAAAGTATCTGACTTTAATGCCTCATGTATTTTTCAAGTTCACCTCATAATCAGTGACATGAATTTATAATTATCCAGTTACCACAGTTTATTATCATTTCCCTAAACTGTTCTTTTTTTTTTTTTTTTTTAAATCAGTTTTAATTGTAGATGTATTTATTATTACACTCCAAGCTGGTTCTTCAAAGAGCAACTAGCTTTGCACTGTGCAATTTACTTGGATCACATTCCAAAGTGTATCTAAGTGCCAGGAGGCCCCAAAGAAGCAGTAATGATTCAATTTACGCTTTAAGGTCTCAATTTAGGATCAGATTTGTGGAATGAGCTAAGCAAGAGCATCTCCATTTCTACTTTCTTTCTTTAGAGACATTTTATTTTTAGGATTAGTGCAGAGAAATCACTGAATTTTACTGATTTCCCTGATACTAAAAATATCTGCTCTTCATAATTACACTGTAAGATTTAATCTGTTTTCAAATACTTAGATTGCAAGCACTTTAGTTTTAAATTTATAAAGTTTATTGAAGTTTTTGATCTTCCTATTGCATAAAATACTGGATTTCAGGTTTAGTTTCGTGAGTGCAGAACCCCTTTTCCTATGCTGACAATAATTCATATCTTTCTTTTCTGAACTGCACTCACACTAAAAGAACCTATTTTATTTCATAGAAACAAATTTCTTCAGATGTTTTCTCACAAAGTCAAGAGAATCTACAAAAAACAAACAAACAGCAACAAAAAAAAAACCACCCACAAAAAAACCTCAACCTTTAGACTTTCGTATTACAAACATTTTCCTCCAGTTTTCATCCAGTCCATCCCATGTATTTCTGAACTATCCAGGAGTGAGACAGACAGGCAGGTAGAGTATCTTCAAGCTTTATACAATCCCTTGTGGGATAAATTTTGGTTTATCACAAAATCACTTGTGTACATGTGATAAACTGAATGGGCTACAAAACACCTGTTCAAACACATACAGCTTTCAAATATCTTGCAGACAGAACTACCTAAACCAAAAAACATAGAGACTAGTTGGGAATCTCCTACTACATGGTAACTAAAGAGGAGATAAGGGAAAAAACAAAAAAAAAAAAAAAAAAAGACAAAAAGAAACCTAGTACCTTCAAACCTGATATAAAAATCAGAATGATTCTCTTTACCTCATTCTTAATGTACAAAGTGGGACAAAATCATATTGTAATTTGAATATATTTTCCTTTAAGTTGATCTCTCATTTTAAATGCAGCATTAATGTATGATCTACAGACAACAGTAGAGACAAAAGAGGGCCAGTCACACATCACTTGAATTATTAATACAAGGGCCACTTGTATCAGTTTATCATGTTTGTTATGTAAGAAATGGGGACATGCATGCTTAGAAAGACTTTGAATGGAATGCCTATATGAAAGACTTCTTATAAGTATACACCTGAATACATACAACAAAGTGATTGACATCCATTTATTGCCATCTTCTTCTCTTTGCTAATAAAATCAAAATATTGGCAGTTTAAATGCCAGCACAACGGCTTCACTTAACAAAGGTCTAGTCAGCTTGACACATTCAATACTTCTAAAATATTTTTCTTAGAGCCTTTCAAACAAACAGAAAACCCCAGTCAACCTGAACTAAGCACTCAGTGAGAGCAAGAGTACTACAAGCAAATGCTGAATTTACACTAATAAGCAAAGTGAAAGGTGAGATAATTTACATTTAATACTAATCTTAGTTATCTAAGTGGCACATACACACTGTCTTTGCTCAAACCACTAATATAACACTCCATGTCCATCAGTCTAATCTTTTATCACAGGAAAGCTTTACTAGGCAAGATCAATTCCTTGATATCAGTGATAGAAAAGACACCTTAGGGTCATTCACAGCCACCTTTCACTGTAAACACCAAAACTACTTATGTAAGAATCTTTTGGGTTTGCTCAGTTTTTTGGAGTGTTGTTTGGTTGTTGATTGGTTTGGGGGTGGTTTGTTTTGTTTTATTTACCCTCCCTACAGAAATGAGTTGTGATGATACTTTTTAGTGGTAGCCTTTGTATTCCCTTGTTGTGGTTTCTGGTCAAATTAATTATAAGCCACTGCAAAAACATCCTGGTATAAAACAAGACAAATTACAGTGTTCAGAAAATTGTCTATATAAAAAAAAAAAAAAATAAAATTCAGCATATAGTGGCACTGACAAACAGATTTTGTAGAGCTGTACAAAGTATGACTTCTGTTCTTTTACTAATATGAAGCCAAGATGTTATGATAAGCCTACAGGTATCATATATTTTGATAGCTGTTCATACACAAAGATAATAGCATAATGGTGAAGTAACAAAAATCCCATTATTTTCTATACATTATGGCCAATAAGATATTTCTTTTTGATCTAGTCTGTGTTCGAGTCACAGAAGTAAGGCTGGAAGTTCCCCATTTCCTAAAGGGATTGTGTATAGTGGTCATAAATATTTTCTGGCTGTTATTAATAAAGTAAATAAATCTTGCTGATGTTTAAAACTTTGTTCTTATTAAACACTCACATTTGTTATACATATAATTTTTACCATATCCTGCTACTTGTAGTAGAAACTGTGTATTATTTAAGGGCAAAATGCCTAATTGAGGTACATATTTTTCTTATGTATTAGAACAGTAAAAGAAAAAAAAATAAAATCAAACACAAGTACTTTCAATTTCCCAGTTAAAAATAAGACCATAAACTCCAGTTAAATAAAACACTCATATAAAAGATTTGATGCAAATAAGAGTACCACAACCATATTCCTGTGCTCTTTGAATTGAGTAAAAGGTTCTCTTTCTATGATACATCCAACTACTCTGCAACCAATTCTCTTCTGTTGCAAGAACAGCTAACACTTTCTTAGCACATTTCAACTTTCTACAAGATACACCAAAATAACTTTACTAGTCAGAACACCATTATTGTTTATATTTGTCTACTGTAATTAATTTTTGCTTTCCTAAGTACTGCTTTTTGTAATAGACCCAAAATTTCTTTAGAGGTACAAGTCCTTTATGAACTAGGAAACAATACACACTACCTCTTCTCTTTTCATGTTATTCTATGTTTTTGTTTTAAATAATGGGACAGCACTATTCATTGGAAAGCTTCTATGCTACTGTCACCATATGTAACTGTATTATTGAAATACCATCACGTATTTTTTCTTATATACAGTATAGTCTTGCTTTGCAAGACTGAAACGTACAGACGTTCTTTTTCTATTGCTGATCCCTCTAGCTAACCCTTGGTTTCAGTTATATTTTACTCCAGTTATAACTCTATCATTAACTGTTGCCAACTCTATCATTAACTGTTGCCAACTCTATGATCATAGAATTCATGTCAGAAATAAGATCTTTATTAATACAGAGAGGTGGGAGAAAAGGTGGCTTTTTGATCTGCCTCCCTTTTGCTCTAATTTAAAATGTTAATTGTTTAACTTTCACAGGTTAAACTTCAAAGCCTTTTTTCATGAACTAATTTCTTGTCTGATGTTAAAACTGATGTATATAATGTCAAAAACTTAAAGAGAAAATGAGATTTCAGTCATCTTTCATTAACTATAGATGACAATAGCAAGAACTTTACAGAGTTTCTAATATTTGCCAAATTGCTGCAAAAAAATAAAAATATCTCACATAAAAAAAAGTGATATGGCATTGATATTTTACTGTGCCATAGTATGGCAATTCTGTTTTATTTTTCATTGACATAAACAGGTCTGCAAAGAGAGACATTTGCCTGGAAGGAGCCCAAATGCTATAAAGGAAGACAGTCTCCTCTCAATTAACAGGACTATTTGAAATTAAATGCATAAAAATTGTTCTTATGAAAATTCTTAAGAGTAAATGGACACATAAATCTGATTTAAATCAGACAAGGTAGCATACTTCAGATGAGAGTGGGTAAGAACATTTTCTATTATTAAGATACTCTGAAATTTATTTTCAATTAAAAAATTATTCTTTTTCTTCTTCAATATTTCAATTAAGTATCTATATGCTTAAACATATCATTTGAAAACATTAATATATATCCCTTAGAAAGCTCTAGAGGAAAAATGTTAATCACCAGCAAAACCAAAACATATTTAATAAGTACTTTCGGGTAACTGTCAAAAAATCCAGTCACTTCTATCACATTGTATCTGCAAAAGTACACTAAAGAATGCAGATTCATTGATCCTCTGTAAATTCCCCTGCATTTTCCTTAGAGTAGAACAATTTTTTATAACAAACCAAGCTAGGTATTATTTAGAAGCACTGTTTCAACTTTCATACTTCTGTTATAGTTTGAAGTGCTACAATAGGCAGGCACACATAAAAGGAGAATCAGATGGACAACACTGATGCACCTGTTCCTCAATTCATACTAAATTTAGAAAAATCTTTAGTTTATTGTATCTCTCCTTTTTAACAGAACAATGAAAACTCTTTGCTATGGATACAAATACTCTTTATACCCAAAGAGAAAAAGTTCTGAAGGTAAATTTTTGATAAAGAAGCTCTAGACTACTAAGATAACTGTGTAAAAATGGTATAAACATGAAAAAGGAAGAATACACATGAAGGTGATAAAATTAACATATGATACATGACTTGGTGTGGTGAAAGAGAAATCAGTCTGAGCTAAAGTAGATCTTAATAAAATTTAAAAATGAATGGATGCCACATACTATCAGGTGTATGGGTAGGCAGATCACTGACCAGTTTGATTAACAGAAAGCTTACATATCATCATTTGAAAATCCTGGCAGACATACCCTTTCTGTTGTTATCCAGTCAGAGCTCACAAACTAATCAGGCTTGATCTAGGTAAGTAATTTGCTTCATGTTCACCTTTGCAAGTAGCAGTATCGATTATTTTTCAGGTAGGTAGCAATTTTCTTTCTGAGCCAGTACTGAGTAAATACCTTTGTACACTTCTCCAGTTTTCTTTTAAATTATTATTATTTTTTTAAATATATAAATGCCAGTTGAGCCAAATTCCTGAAAGGTAGTTATGTCCTATGCATCCTAATTTTTCTTCCTGGGCTTCTTGTAAAGGAGGGGAAGATGGAGTTTCTTTTCTTATTTTTTCTTTTGATATGTAATTGTGCCTCTCTGTTCAATGAAACAGACTCCTGGATATCAAAGCACTTTTATTACTGGCGATATGGCCCTCCTATTTAATGTACTATAGAAATGATTTGAAAGTCAGGGCTGTGAACCACAGGAGGTCATTATTAACAAAGCATCTTTCTCATGCTTTTAAGAAGGAATGACCTTTACTGCTAGCTGTAGCCTAGTAGAGGTTGCTCTTTTGAGGTTTCTTTTCTAAAATAATAACCTGAAAAGCTTAGTAATCTTTTTGTGTACTATAAAACCCTTTCAGATATTTCTTAGCTGTGAAAAGCATTAAGACTAGTAGGATAGAAAAAGAGCTGCAAAATGACCTGGACAAGTTGGAGAAATAAATATGAAACAAGTAATAAAGTAACTCCGAAATTATTCTGGGTTTCACCCAGCTGATGGAATGTATATAGCAGAAAAAGTGGGAGTAGTAAGTCCATAACTTTACATAAAAATCAAACTACAGTTTTTTCATGAACTAATCAGAAATTAATAGCCCAAACTGAATTTGCTAGTAACAGAAATATTGATTGTAGACATAACCTGCATCTCTCTCTATATATATACATATACAGAAAAGAAGAGAGAAAACTATGAACTTTAAATGAAAAGAAAGAGTTGAGGAAGAAAGATGCTATGGGGATGAAAAAGTGATGCTTACAAAAATTTTCAAGTCTTCTTATAACACAGAATATTAAACAGCTTTCCACTAATTTTAAAATGCGGGGAAGATAGGCAAAAGTGAAAAAAAGGTAGGCGTGATAAAAGTTCTGCTGTCCTTGAAAAAAAAAAAAAAAAAAAAAGGAAAAAAAGCAGGACATTAGGAAACAGCGTTTGAATGAATAATATAGTAGAAAAATCATGATGAATCTAAAAGCTTGCTGAAAGGAAAACATTGATATAAATGAAATTACTATCTCTGTACCTTAAAATAGTTACATATTTCTACCGAATCTGTTAAACACTATTTACTATACAAAAGTTAAAACAGGCGGGGGGGATACAATTACGTTGTGCAATGCCAATAATAAATAAAACAGAAGTTAAAATATCACTGACGTATTTTAGAAGAAACTGCATTTTACAAGAAGATATATTTATGAAGAACAAGGATAAGAATGTTTTGAACACCTTTGATATTTATATATTTCAGCTCCCACAAAAGCTCCTCTTAAACATCTAGGAGTACAGATTTACCATTTCAGCTACTCTTCTAACAATGTGTTCAATGTGTTGTTTTAAGAAACTGGTTTGGAAGAATCAAGTAATTCAGAAATCCACAGTGTTCCTTTGTCATTTTATTAAAAATTTCTGTCTGTAAGTGTCAGAAACGTATAGCATTATCTTCAAGGTAGTTTAATATTACTTGCCTGGAGTTATTTTCAAGTATTTCTTTATGGTAAGGGGGAATGGATTTACATGTTATCATCACCTTTCACTGTCACAAGGGTATTTATTTTAAAATGCAGAAAAACAAATATGAAAATATTAACAGATTCAGCTATTTTGGAAGTTAACAGTACAAACAACTCTAGAACGTAAAATTATGAGTAGTGCAAGACAAGGGACTCAGCTGTGGAAGAAACAGTTACTTTGCCCCACTCTGTAATAGAAAAATGACCAGATCCTGATCTCAGTTACACTGCTGAAAGCCTGAGAGGAGATGATGGTCCACAGAACATGATTCTGTTCACCTCTGAAACAAATACTTTCATTTGTAATAAAGATACAATGAAGTGTACTGATTGAGCACAAGAGTAGAGAAAGCCTGTGAGGATCTTAACGTTTCTTCATAAAAACAATCATAAGCTGGCTCAAAATAGTCCCCACCATAAAAAAAATGTACATAATAAGCTCAGAAGTATTATAACTTCATGTAGGCTAGATTTATGCAAGTGGTATATCCAAATTATTTTAATGGGAATTGATACTTTGTGAATGAAATCCAATCCCAATCTTTTTTTGCAGTACTTCATTAACCCAGAAGCCTACAGATCAGTTTTGGTACCTGATTTATATGTGCCTTTACAGTGTCATGAAAACACAATGTATAGTCCAAAGTAGCATTCATCATGCCATAACTAAAATAAATATTAAAATAGCCTCAATATTCAAAATAAAACATACCATATCTTGCAAGTCATACATGTGATTTATCCCAGCACTAAACAGTTAATTAGGACTCAAAATCAGATTCAAAAAAAAAAAGGAAGAGAAAGAAGAAGGATGGAAGGGGACTGAATGCAATGATTGCACTGGGGGTCAAGACTTTTGGCTTAACTATAAGTAAACAAAAAAATTAGGTATTTCATAAAGCTGAGTAGCATTTTTGACAATAACTATTTTCACTTTATGTTTAATGGAAATAGAAATAAAAATTTAATAGAATAGAAAAAAAAAACAAACCAAAAATAGTATTCGACCCATTCAATAGAAATGGTAATTATACATCCTACTTACAAGAAAAACCATGTAAAAGATAAAGGGTAATTCAATACAGGTAAAAATAGAAATGGGCTGACTTTGATGAGTCACTGTTAAACAAATTGAACTACCTCATTAAAAAAAAAATCAGTAGAAAATACATGAGAAAGATGTAAGAGATGTGTTTAAGAGCTGTCATAGCCATAATACATAAGGAAAACCTGCAAGTAGGCTTTTAAAGTGAACTGCATATATCCTGGTTGTAACACACAGAATACTGCTGGACCATATCGAAGATCTGACACTGCAATTGCTGCACTGCAATTTACTAATAAAAGCTCAAAATAAACTGAGCAGGACCCAGATTTTGTATTGAACAAGACTGGTAGCTTTTTGACTATGGTACTATGGCTGAACAGTTTGGTTTCTTCATTGTTGGACTATGAGTTACTGTCTTCCAAAAAGTAGTAGCATCACCTCTGAGGTTCTGGTGTTCCCTTCACGTCTTAGGACTCCTACACTTTTCCTCACACAAGGGTGAGAGACCCCCAGCAAAGATTCTGCAGAGTAAGAGAGCCAGTGGGAAAAATGTCAGGGAGGAGGAAAAACACCTGAGGAATGGAGAAAGAGCAGGTAGAGCTTGCTGCAGCAAATCAGAAAGTCAGTGCATTGACTAAGCCATCCCTGCAAGCAGGCATTCCCTCTTTTAGGATACTCACAAATAAAGAAATTGGTTTAACATGAATTTTGAATATCTATTTGTCATGGTTTAGGAATGGTATTCCCCAATTTACGGTTCCCACTGAAACGATTCTCCTCTCCCTGTGGTGAACTGGACAGGAGAATTGGAAGCACAAAAGGTAAAGATCAGAGGTTGAGATAAGAACAATTAACTGGAAATAGCAATGAAATAACAGAATGAACAGTAACAGCAACAATACTAATGACAGATTGTACAAGAAAAAAAAGGCAAGTGATTCACACACGTGATTACTCACCTACACCCCTCTCTGCCAGGCTACCTGACCTGGAAGAGAGCCCTTTCCTCATCTCCAGAAAATGGTATGAAGTGGCTCAGAATAAACTTCATATCCTAGACATGTTCCCATCTGGATACTGCAAAAACTGCCCCTGTCCTGGACAGAACTGGGACACTATTCTGTTTTGATTAATAATCTTCACTTTCTTTAAATTTTAGTCCTCTAGTTTATATCCTAATAATTTTTTTTTTTTTATTTTTTTGCTTGTAAGAGTTGTTATATTTGGGGAGCAGATAAAAAAGATTGAGGAATATTTCCCTGACATTTATGGTTCACTTAGGATTCTGTCAGAACTACAAACACACACACACACACACTCACTCAAATTCTTGGCAGACAGGGCATTTATATTTCTGACCATCACCCTAAAGTCATAACTGTGTTTTCTTAAGAACAATTACCCATGCATGGAGAGAAGCTTGTATGTAGGTCCATAGCCTCCCATGGGAGAAAACAATGTGGAAGAGAATAATTCATGAGGTTCTCCTGAGATTTTTCTTAAGAATAGAAAAAAGGAGAATAAAGGATGAAAAATTGGAAGAAAAAGAAGAGGTCAGATGTCAGGAATCCTTTCTAGAAAACACACTTAGTGTTTTGGACAATCTAGAAACCTTTCTGTAATCAATAGCTGAGCAGAACTCTACAGAATATAAGCTATCATGATCTTTAGAGAACATTAGCTTTCAGTGGCATTCTCCATTATGGTGCTTTGGTGTTGTGTTTTTTCTTAGGAGGTAAAGGGGAGATATGTCAAGAAGAGAATATCAACTGTTGAATGACACCAAAAAATACTGGCAGCTGTACTGTGGAAATTAATTTTAACAAGATGAAAAAATAAGAAGTTTTAAGAAAAAGATAACCTACACATAACTTCAAGAACCCCAAATGTTATGTGCTTTCCAAGAAGGCTGCCTAAAGAAAGATGCCATGGGTTTTTATCAAAAGGAAAAGTTGAACTACACTCTTTTGAAGTTACTGTTAAACTGTGCATATGGACAAATCATCTCAATAGATCTTGAATACATGTAAGAACAAAGGGTTGAGATCTTATAAGAAAGTGTATTGCTCATGTGTATAGGGAATAACTTGAAAGCAAAACTGGAGGAAAATATCAGAAAAAAAAATAAAGTAAAATAAGAAATGAAAGCTTTAAAACCCGAATGAATTAACATTTAAAAAAGTAGTATGTATGGCATTTGGGAAATATATCTGCTATTTTTCATACATTGGAATTATTTTCTCTAATAATAGGTTAGATAAAACATATTCCAAGAGGTAAGTGGAAAGATAAATATTAAATTTAAGATGCAGGATAACAGCAAGGGGGAAAAGAAGTCTTTCTATATGTGTACTAAAATATCAGCAAAATGTCCTGTGATATCAATTCTGTAGTGAGTCACAGACCAATCATATTACAATTTAAGTAAAGTAAAACTTGCAGAGGCATATAATTTTTCGTAATTTCACTCAGATGGATGCTCATTATTCCTGATTCCCTTTACTTTCAGTAAAAGAAAGATTACTATTTCTGGAAGTATTGCATCTTTCTACTGATAAGTACCATAAGAAGAGTTGAGAAGTACTAAGTACTTTTAAAATTATCAACTGAATATTAACAGTTACATTATTAATATCTGACTGCACACTTCATAGAAGATTTTAAAATGCATACTTAAATATAAATTTCTATTGTAATCCTTTGAAAGTGAAACAATATTTCTTCATATTTCTTTGTCTTAGAGTATATAAAACACTACTCATTAAGACTCAGTCTTATCCACTCCACAGTTGACAGCTTTAGAGATACATCCTATATACTTTCAGTATACGACTAGGATACTAAAAAAAAAAAAAAAAAAAAAGAAATTTAACTATCAATTTCAATTTAGATTTGGACTCCTTTCCTTCTTCTTGTTGCATTTTTCCATTTGGTAAAACAGTAGGACATTATATTGTTCAGAGTCTGTCCCTCCTTGAACCAAATAGCTTAACTCATATTGGGAACTGGATAGTGAAAAAACTTCATTTATAAGTATGAGCACTTGCTATGATTTACAAAATCACATTGTCACTACTGCTTACTATGACTATGATTGGTTTCATATATATATGCTGACTTCCAGTTATGTTGATAAATTTGTTGAAGAAAAAACCCCAAACCCAAACTATCTTCCCAGGTCAGTGTTTGATTTGGTATTGTCACAAAATAGATTACTGTTTACACAACATTATTAGTCTTGAGATGCACAGGTGTGGTTCTTGTGTAACTGAGTAAATTAAGAATTCCCAGGTTAGGCAAATATCATTGTAGTTTATAATATAGCCTTAGTAAAGCCTAGTATAGACTTCCTCTGGGGACATCTTAAATTATACAAGGACTTGGGGGTTTTGAATGTTTAAAATTGCTTGAATAAATATAACACATTCTTCGATGATTAAATACTGACAACATACATTGGTGCACATTCTGGATTTGTCCCTTTGAAGTAATATTTATTTAGGTATTAAATTAATTTTCTATAGTGAAATATAAGACACCACTTTTTTTTTTTCCCCACAATTATTTTTCTTTTCCCCAAGGTTTTATTTTTATTACTTTGCCTGAATGCATACTAAATTATGGTCTCATAACAATCTTTAAGTAAGAACCAAAAAAGTAACTATATGATAAACAGGTTCAGAAATAGATCTAGAAATAAATATATAGATATCAAATCTGTGGAAACAGTGAGTCGTAAAATAAATTTTGAAGAGAAGAAACTCTGGGGACCAATCTAACCCAATGTCTGTCTACTCATTTTTTTTTATCCAGACTCCACTTCTTTGTTTCTACATTTTTAGCTTACCTAGAAAGAGAAATTAGATTAATATCACACAGATATATTTGAGCTCTATTAATTTTAGTGTCTCACTCCATGGATATTGGATTTGACCTTCTCTTTCTATATTTAAATCATAACAAAACTATTAATATTAAGGGACTGAATATTACTGAACTATAATTATTGTTTAAAAAGACTTCCAAGCATTCCAGTCTGTTTATATTTTTTTAAGCTAACAAATAAGTGATGAATACAGTCGTCTTCAGAATTATGCACTCCTATCACTGGAAGCTTTCTGCTCCCTTAAAAGTTTCTACTGTACCTGTACACAAAATACACACACCAACATAATCCTGGTGCTCAAGTAAGATTTTTCAGACCTTTATTTTAATGTTTGTGGGTTATCACTCTAGTACACTGTCACACATTCCTCCTCTTCTATTATAAATATAAACAAATATGGCTAATTCTAGTAATTTCAGTTTTGCTTATATGTTTGATCACCACTGTAATCTCATTTCAGATTGTGCATCCCATGAGTCTTCAGAATTCCACACTCAACTTTCTCCTAGCTGTGATAAAGATTTCAAAAGTGTGCTCTGGCTAATAGCCAAGCTCCCACCCATCTGCCCTTTCAGTCATTCCCCCCACAGCCCATGGCAGGACAGGGGGAGAAAATAAGAGAAACATGAACAAGAAAGCTCATGGGTTCGGGTAAAAACAGGGAGGTTGCTTAATAATTACCATGGTGGGCAAAAAGGCTTGATCTTGGGAAATTTAAAGAATCACCTCCCTTGACCTACTGGTCAATCTTTTTTTGATGCAACCCAGGATGCAGTTGGCCTTCTGGACTACGAGAGCACACATTCAGCCTCCCATCCAGCAGCAGCCTCAGGTCCTTCTTGGCTGCTCTCAATGACTTCTCCCAGTCTGTACTCATATCTGGGATTGCCCTGACCCTGGTGCACTTAGACTTGTTGAACCTCATGAGGTTCTTGTGGGTCCAC
Source organism: Myiozetetes cayanensis (assembly GCF_022539395.1). Lineage (NCBI taxonomy): Eukaryota > Metazoa > Chordata > Aves > Passeriformes > Tyrannidae > Myiozetetes > Myiozetetes cayanensis. The sequence continues at coordinate 37,809,418 of NW_026087964.1, read as the reverse complement.
TTCTCATGTTTGTTCAGGTCCCCCTGGATGGCATCCCCATTTTTCAGGTGTGCCAACTGCACCACTCAGCTTCATGCCATATGCAAACTGCATACTTGTATGTATCAAGCTTAGAAAACACTTGATCTTTTCATGTCTGCAAAAAGCAGTCAAGTGAACCTTTCAGTCTGAAATGGAGCTGTTAGTTCATTATTTCCATTCATCATTTTCCTTCTATTTCTCTGTGTACAGATGCATCTTCCTGTTTCTATCTACAGCTCATCCCAGTTGTTATACTTAGAAGCAATTAGTAAGAACTCTAAATAATTTTTTTGATCATACATATTTACAGAAAGGTAACAAATATTGTGAAAAGGAGATTGTTAACACGGGCAAGACACTTTTGAATGTCAGTCATATGATAATATAAAACTAACAAGACCAATTATTCTTTAATAGAGAACTTTTCAGATGATGCTGGGTTTATCTCAAGCAAGATGAGCTTTGAAATTGTCCCTTATTTCACAGAGCACCACTGTGAGGAAGCTCAGGTTACTAACAGAACTAACAAAAACAGAAACAAAACAAAGATTATGCGTGAGAACAATTGCCACCTTAGAAAAAAAATCATTAAAAAAAAAGAAATAAAAATAGACAGACGAGATATTTGATTGTGATGGTATTCCACACACATAACAGTTCCAAGGATTTCAGATTCACTGAGGTCAGACAGAAAGCACAACTCCCAATGTATCAATTTGTCCACATTTAAAACTTTGCTAATACAAAATGGCATAAGCAAAATGACCATATCCAAAAGCACAAAAAATACAGCTGAAAGCTATTTTTAGAGTTTTGTCAGAAGATGTAATTATGTTTCTCATTTTCTATTTTTCTCTGATTTTAAGGTCAAGACAAAGTTAGGCAGCAAACATTTGCCTTCCTAAAAAAGAAATTATAAATTATACTAATATCCTTTTTTTTCATTCTCTGAGAGGTACCATACACACTGCCGAATATTTGGAGGAATGAGCAAAAGAATCAATTTCCATTGGACTATTAGAAGATAAGGTTGTTATTATTATGATCTGCTTGTACAGATTGTATGCATTTCTTAAAAATTTTCATTTCATAAATTTCTCTTTTATTCTAGACGTTTGAAGACTGTATAACCCTGAATGTATAATGCTGACTGTATTTTGGGCTGCAATTTAGTCCTCACGTTTTTATTGCTATATTTGTTCTTTTAAATGACTGGTCTGTGAAACATCTTTTCTCTATATTTGATAGCAATGGTTCAAGTATAAAGCAAAATAAAAGGTAGAATTTGGCAGGCATATATTTTCTGTTTCTTTTCTTTGACACATCAGGATTAAGGAGCTTGTTATTTATTACTTTTCTATTATTTATGACAAGTTTTGATAATAAGCTGTTAAATAGAACTTTGTGTTACTTACACTGATATCTTCCAAATCTAGTCTATTCAGAATGACATTGTTCCTCTTCCAGATGATGGGAGGTCTCAGTGTTCCCTGGATGGCACAACTTAAGACAGCACTTTGTCCCACTGTTGCTACGGTGCTGCTTATTTTTTGATCTTCAGGCAGACTCAGCTGAACTACATCTGCAAAAGACATATTGTTTGTTAGATCAATTATCAGGCAGTTTCATACAGTTAATTAGCATGCACTTTTTGAACACCAGTAATTTGAGTATTTTAAATGGAATGAAAGTAAAAAGAACTTCCAAAACCCCAGGAATTTCAGAGGATTTCAAATAAAGGTCAGCATGACATTTCAATTACACTGACTGACAAGTATCATGCTGTAAGAAGTAGTATTTAATGTGAAAATGAATTTCAGAGGCAAGACTGTAATACACATGATGATGTATTCAAAGTCAGACACAGGAAGTTATCTGACAGTTAATGCCAGAGCAGAAGAGTAGCCAGAACCTTCAAAATCGTTTTTTGCATGTTAACTAACAGTTTATCATTATTCAATATTTAGGAAAATCTTTAAAAAATTTAGATGTGCGACAGGAGTCCAGACCTTGAATCTTTCTCCACCCACCTATGTACTAAATAGCTCCAGTATTAACAGAAGGCCACTTCACTTCTATGTCCCATAACTCATTTGGACACTTGCATAAAAAAGGATTGATACACATCAAATTGGTGACACTGTATACTCTTCTTGTGTAATTGCCTTAGGCTACACGCTGATCAGCTGAGAGTTGGCTTTTTCGGTTGGGGTGTGCCTGACTAAACATAGTATATAAAAATTCTATATGTGTAAGGATTTTGTCATATTAGACAAAAGAATTAGATGGGAATTGAAGATCATCCAAATAGCAATTTTTCCACTCAACTACTAAAGAATGAAAAATGTCTACTTTTTTATCTTTCATTCTTCAAGTAAACTACAAAAGGCATCATGTATCTATTCTTTTTTAATCACAAAAATACTTTCATATAAGAAATTACAAAAATACTTTCATATAAGAAAGACATCAATACTTTCATTATAACAAAGCAGGAACCTATAAGGAAGATAAGATCCTCTATATGTTCTTTTTAGCCTCATAAGAGCAATACTTTAAACCCCCCCAGCGTTGCAAGCATTAGAAAAGTATATCGATATCCTCAGGAAAGTAAGCTTTGCTGTTAAATAATCAAACTAAATTGTTAAAAATGTGATTAAACCCAACAATTTTATATTTAGATCCAAAGAGAGCCCATCCTGATTCTTTTCCCTTTTAGGAGGATTGCTCTATGACTCAAAATGGAAGTGACAGTGCCCACCAGACATGCCCAAATGAGACTGACCTTTTTTAACTAGATGCATTACCTGACAAAATGCGTTACAGTAAGAAAAGGAATATGTACAAATTAAATTGACTATTCTGCTATTTACTGTAGTTTTTTAAACCTACTGCATCCTCAGAAGCACTTCAGCTTCTGTGTTACAGGAGATGGTTTTTCAGTGACACTATGATGCAGACTTACTGAGAGATAACTGCATGGTTACTGATTGATTCAAAACTGGTAGCCAACTAATAGCACACATATTTTGCCTCTTTACCAAGTTTGCTATGCAAAGATCTCAAAAGGTAGAGAAGTATTCTGATATTCCATTTATAAAGGGGTAATTATCCGTATTTTTTGAAGGCATTATTCAATATACTTCAAGGCACAAAGTAGTGATCATGAAGTCATCTGGTGTTATAGGGCCTTCTATGAAAACTGCTAAGTCTCACATGATAAACTGACACAGATAATTTAAATTCTACAAGATTTCAAAGCTTTTATTTAAATAACTCTGGTATTATTATGTATATGTGTATACATAAGGCCAGTCACTATTTAAGTATATTTATAACTTTTAATTAGAGCACAACACTATAAAAGAGAACACCTATCAAATGTAAAATTTAAAATTTACTGCATCAGCAAAGATGATATTCTGAAATCAAAACTAAGAGACTACTGTGTGGCAATGGATTTACCCTCCAAATCAGCCGTCGTACTACTGTATCATATTGTTGACACTAATAGTTCAACTGCCTTTTTTTAAAACTTTGTTAATAGTAATTATAACCATAACAATAACAATAATAATAATTGTTGTATTATATAATAATAATATACTGTATATATATAATACTGTATACTGTATTATATAATAATAACAGTAATAATAATAATGCATGATAACATAAGTTTTGCCTGAGGAATTCCCTAAGAATTTCTTTAAAAATTCTCAGTTTTCAGTACAATATATTTAGATGCCAATTACAACAGCTATCTCGTGCTTATAAAAAACAATCAAATGTAAAATTTTGCAAAATTAGGAAACAATTTACTACCTGGAACTGGTAAATGCACTGAGGTTATGTATTTCTTAAAAGTTATGAAAAAAACCCTACTCTAATAAATGCACTAGAATCACTTCTTTCCCACAAAATATTAAACAACATTTATGTAAAAAACCTTCATATATTATAAAATTACTTATGTTGTAAATGATTCGTTCACAGGAAAAAATGTATATAAGTTGCATTATAATTTTTCTTATTTTCTAGGGGGGAAACTATCATATGTGTTTTCTCCTTATTGAGGAAAAAAAAGTACCACCCAGTCCAAAAAAGTCATAAGCTTACAGGGCAGTACCTAGTGAAGAGCTTTTTGACAGGTCACTCCCTGAAAATCCCTGTCTATTAACTGTCTGCAGCGATGTTGAAAGAGGCAAACACTGCTGGGGTTGAAGAGTGTGGTCTGTGCAAAAAACTCTCAGGTGCACAGAGCAGCACCACTCTCAGAGCCCAGGCTTCATGATATTCTTTTGGAAACAGAAAAGATAGGCCCAGGAACCAAATGATGCATTTACCATCTCTTTTTCCTCCTTGAAAGAAATAAAAACCTGATTCTGAGACAACAAACTTTTTTGACAGATAATGATGTCAGTTCACTGAATGATATCCCCAAGTAGGACAATTCGTAGCTTTGCATCCATGTTGTCTTTGTAGATCAATAAAAATTATTTGAAGTTTAGTCACACACCTTTTGTTTATTTAATTTTAAATGTAAAGGCAAAGCAAAGGTTTAGAAAAAATGGAAGTGAAAGGAATTCTGTTTACTGACACCATCACCAAGCAAAAAAGTAAATGTGGATATTGTTGGTTAAAGAACAGTAATATATATAAGTAGCCATCAGATATTACCTTTTATAACTTGCCATTATCAGAAGTGTGAATGCTCTACTAGGGTCCACCTTATTAGTCAGTTTGTTTGTAACTCCTCCAGATGCAATATCAATCTGACATGCATCCCTTGTTCTTAATTACAAAAGTTACTGGATACATTCTTTCAGACAAAGGAGAAAAATGCAAACAAAAAAGCCTCAAACAATCCAAACATTTAGATAAAAGCTAGATGTATAGTTAGGAGATGAAGACAGTGGACAGCTGTGTAAAAATATCTGGCTGGAAACAACATAAAATGAGGTGATCATAAAATAGGACAAAAATAGTGTTAACTATTGGGAAGACATTTTCAAACTTTAACACTGACCAGGAAAAAGGAACTCTTTCTGAAGAGGCTCAAAAATATCCAAGATTTTAAAACACAGAAACAAAACAAAACAAAAACCCTTAAAAACAAAAATCCAAACAAACAAAGCCCCAAACAAAACTCAAACAACAAACAAAACCCCAACCAAACAAAAAATCCCAAACAATGTACCAAACCAAAACTAATTATTTAAATATAAGATATTCCTGCATTGGTTGAGGAATGTGTGTTATATGGTTGAAAGGGTTTGACAAATTTCCTGGCTATTGCAGCCATTCTGCAAACTCCACTGTCCTTCATCATGCTTAATGGTCCTGAGCCAAGTTCTTCTGGTTCCTCCCACTATGTTTTTCAATACTGAAGTTCTCACTGTATTTCATCCAGTTTGAATTCAACCTTCTTGAAAACACATGAGAGAAAACTCTACACAATATTTAGAATAATGAAGTACAATGTGTCAACTAATCCATATCTTTTCCTGAACAATTTCAATCAATATGTCTGTAGAATGCAATTGCCATTTTCACACAGATCTCATCTGGTTCCTCACAGTTGCCTTTTGAATGTCAGGTCTACACAGCTTTCTTCTACTGTGCTCTTGGTTTAAAGTAAAATTTCTTCCTATCAACCAAGTATATAATTTTGTACTTCGTAACATTAATTTTCATATACCTTTTAATGAGTCAGACTTCAATGCTATCAATTGCAAGCATTAAAAAATTTTTTTCTCAGGTGGTCTCTGTATAACTTCAATAATAACTCCTCATAGTGGTATTTTCCCATTTAATTGAACCCATATCATCAAACCCATATCATCTCCCTTTCAGCCAGCTCGTTATTCATTTTATCATTACTAGCTGCCCAGATTTTAGTTGACTACACAGATTCTAATGTGTAATCATACCAAGAGTTTTACTGAACATAATCTATGTTATAGCCCTACTTTTGCATGTCCTTATAGACCTACTTTTGTGTGTCCTTCAGTTAAAATTAGATCAAATTAAGAACAGTTTTTCTATTATAAATTTCTGAATACTTTCTAATATAAATATTTTCTAGTAGTTTCCTAAAATATCTTCAGTACTTACTGAAATCAAATGCAAAATGATATTAAATGAATCATCAAATAAAATGGATAATTATCAGACAACTTTTGGTTTGGGGGTATGTTCTGTTTTGCAATGTCATATCATCACTATTATATATACCGTTGTATAGCTTAAAGTATTAGTTCATCTCTGTTACATGTCCCATAGACAGGAATTTTTTGGAAGATGTAAACAATGAGTTTAAATAGTTTTCCTTAAATAGCTTACAATCCAAAAGACGTGAACATAAACACAGTGAGTGTGTTCACATATAAGCCTTTTAGCTCCACATGCAGCTGCCTTTAGAAAATGTTTTAAAATTTATCGACCAATCCAAGCAAAAGCAGTTAAACATTAATAACTGCAAATGATGATCAATTAGAATAGAGTGTAAGTCCTTAATTTTCTCAGTTTGACCAATATTTAGTAAGTAAACTGAGAAAAGTGGGAAAAAGGAGTTTTCAAAGCTGATATTTGCAAAAATATCCCAACAGCAATAGGAATAAATCGATAATGGAACCTTATTTTAACAATTATTTTTTCAAGAGTCATACATCTTTGGTTGTCATTCGTAGTATAAGTCAAGCTATATCAATATTCTTGCAATTCAACAGATAAAATTATATCATTGCACTTCTAAATCAGAGCAAGGGGATAGGGTTTTCTTAGGGAAAAAAAGATAGTGATAGTTGTACAGTGCTTTGACCAACCTTTCTGTTTTCTTAATCCTAAGTACATTGGGTCAATGTTCATAATATGGAACATTTTGATGCTCTAAATTTATCACATTTATGAAAAGAGTTGTTATACTTGGATTTTTCTGAAGAAGTTAAAGAATAGATAGTAGAAGCTGGGCTATTTCAGTTCTTTCCCTATACATGAAAAAACCCCTAATCTTCAACTCCTTTAATGTCCCAAAATAGTCTGTATGGGTCTGTACACAACCATAAAACTCATCTGTGGTATTAGAATACCAAATCAGGCTACTAGAAAAAGAAACACTAAAGTATATGAAATTCATTGAGACTAAGTGGTTCCTTACTGTATCAGGATGAGTAAAGAACAGCCACAACATCACTCTGAATAAAAGGTTTTGAAACCTTAAAAGTATGAGAAGATATCACATTTTAAGTTTGTGTATCACTTTATAATTGATTATCTGTTAAAGGAGGAAGATCTTACTTAGCTGTAGATTGTGTTGGTTAATTTAATTACATTAATATATGTGCAATTTGAACCTTTTTATTAACTTTCTGTAAGTTCTACGTAGTTGTTCATAGCAGCCACAAAATACTCTTCAATGAACATTATGCCAAACAGTACCCACTATTTAAAATTAAGACCACATCAAGCCTGTATTTATATTGCTTGCTTGTTTCAAACCTAATTTAAAATAAAACAACTTTTAAAACCAATGAAAGAAGCCTTTTTTTCCATGAACTGCAGTAAGCTGTGAACTTAATGGATAACATTACTTGTTGGCTTGAAATAGCTGAAATGAAGTTAGGTAATGTGCCTTTTGCACTTCTGGCATTGATCTCAATTTACTCAAAATGGCATAACAAAAGCTTTTTCATCAGTGTCATTTTGCTCTTCTTTTACAGCAATTTTAAAATCAGCACACATCACCATTAGCATGACTAATTTTGTCATTTTCAGCTGTATCTTCCGCTTTGAATTTGTTGTAAACATATTATTCACATATTTAGCAGAATGTTTCAGTATGAAAAGTACGAGAGCATAATTCATGAGTGGTTGTTTTCCAGGGTCTTATGCCAGCAAAGAAGTCTTCCTTGTTCCCAAAATCGTTTAACAGCACACACATAAGCAAGGAATAATAATAATAAAAAAAGGCATAAATATCTTTTTCACAACTCCTCAATGTTTTAGCTGCAAAGCCTGGATTAACATTCAAGACTTATTTTCAGCCTTATGCTCAGGGTAGCAGAGGATTCTCAGTCTGTATTACAGCAATATGGTTGTTACTCAAAACTGAAAACTATTATCATTACTATTACTTCTTATTCATCTTTTGTCTTTTGCTGATGTGGTGGTTTGACCATGACAGCTGACAAGAGACTAGAAAAACATTTTTTATTGAAAATTATAATATTGTAATAGCTCATCTTGTTAGGAAGTCCTTTATGAACCAATTCGATAAGAAAATGATCAGAAACCATGAAAGAAAACACAATAATTTCTGCATTTATTTATAGTACTAGTCAATGAGATTTAATGCAGAGTGATTGATAGGTCATCCTAGGAAGTATTTATTTTATAAGAGGACTTACAGCTTCTCTGAAAGACAAATATGAAGCTAACACCCCATGGTTTCTGTTTCCTCTCACAAAGATAGAGTATTTTTTATTCAAATAACTAGAAACATTAAGAGTGCTTCAGGTTTTAAAAGTACAAAGGGTAAAGTAGAATATGTCAGCTGGCCTCTTACTTCAGTGAACTTTAACATCAAATTCTTTTAATATTGAATCTTTGATTTTCTTAGGACCAAAAATTACTGCATAAGAAAATTTTTGAAGAAAATTTCATCAGAAATAATTCAAATTACTAAATAAATTATAGATTATTATATCTTAGAAAGGTTTATAGATGTAAGCACTAATAAAGTGCTTATCATTGAACCAAAGTCTATATGTTTTAATGGTTCTTTGAAGTAGTAAGAATGAATGTAGGCTGTAAGAAGTAGCTCAAGGACTTTATGAGACTGAGAACTCAAGTAATAAAATGGTTGATAAATTAAATGGGAGGGAAAAGTATTAAACAACAGCAAAAGCAATCCTTTGAATCTAGATCAATAGGCTGTAAGTTGACTTGTCAGGAGAGCAACAGTGGAGTCATGATAAGCAGTTTTATCAACTCTGTCCTCTCTAGCAGAGAAAAATTCAAATCAGTGATTAGGAGTTCTTTGGAAAAGAACTAAAAGCAAACAAAAAGCCACATAATTTTGCTCTATGATTTGTCCACATGAATACCATATGCAGCTCTGTGTCCTCTGCAAAGTGAAAATCCTCTACTCAGAGGAAAGACAAGGATATAGATCAGGTTAGGTTCAAAACAAAGGACAGTAGTTTTCATGTTTGAAGTGATAGATCTAAAAAAAAAAATATTTTCCAAAGATTTTTGTGGATCCCAGAAGGTTACATCTGCAGGAAGAGACTACACAAACACTTGGGAGAGTAAGAACAAATTATAATTATGTGATTCTTATATTTCTATAGATAGCAACTTAAGTTCATGTGGAGAGAAAGAACTGGGTTAGCTGGACCTGGGACCAATACAGTAATTTTTATAGTTTTGAGGCACGTTTCTTAATTTTACATAGAAATCACCCAGCAAATATGATTTCTATGGGTTTTTTTTAAAGAAAGCAAACTTTTTAAAGTTCATTATTAAATTAAGGGAAAATAATTTAAGGTATTCTAACATTTTTAATGAAAGAAGGAAATTGACTGCAATGCAGTTGAATTATTAAACAGTGTGTACTACTTCCTGAAAATAATTTTACCCTTCTGGTATTTTTAATTGCTTTTAATAGGATTTCCTCTGAATGTCATTGCTCACATATCACAAATGTTTTAACTTTTTAAAATGTTAATGATGCCAATCATTATGAAAATCAGCGATAATCACTTTCTGTTAGTTTTAAATTCATAAACTGATAATGCTAAAGCAAAATTTCAGAGATCATTATGCACGTGTTTTAAATTTAGTTCTTACTTCAGTTAAGTGAATTTCACTCACTATGTCCATTGAATTAAGCTCCTCCCCAAGACCTTGTGTTTCTCACAAATCTGCACATTGTAAAGCACTCAAAAGAACTCAAGTCATAGAGTGAAACATGCACTATAATGATTCACTGAAGTCTTTATAAAAATCAATAAAACATATACTTTCACTTGCTCTTCAGGGCACTAAGATCATTAAAAAATAGTTCAAAAGCACAGTTCATAGGCATATCAGGAGTCATCAATTCCTTAAGGCTCCCTTGTCATCAAATACAGAAACAGAGAATGTTTCCATGAAGCTGTGGGCTGCACCTCATTGAATACATCATTCAAGATCAGAATTACCAGAAGAGCAGTATTAGCAGCACTAACTGACAATCCAAATACATTCTTGGAGTTTCTCAAGCATATCATGGTTACTTTGTATCAAACATGAACCATATCAAACAGCTGGAGAATTACTTAATGGACAGGAAATATATGAAATAAAAAACCCGTCAAGATGTGTCAATCAAATCTGGCTAAAGTCACTTTGGAAAATATAAATAAATATCTATACGTATTAGTTAGCCTAAAATTCTTGTACCAGTACTACAGGAATACCAGGTAAACCTGAACATGTTTTGAAAAGTATCACTACTACATATGTTAAAAATGTTTACAACAGTGCAGATAAAGGGTTCATTCTACAGACTGTGTTGTTATGAGAACCCTTTGAAGTTGCAGAGGCCATCCAATTTTCAGCCTGGAGGAAAACACAGGCCAAGAAAGCCAACTCCTGATCTAAATGGCTTCAAAGTCTTCTGTTGTAGGGGAAATCAGTAATCTGCACCCATAATGTCCACAGCCTGTTTCTCACAGACTATTTATTAGGGATAAGCAAAAAAATACAAACATTGCATATCCTGATTGACAGAACAGTTCTTTCTCCTTATGAAGAAGAATGGAATTCCAGCTGTTATGCATTTACATCTCTTGAAGAGACAATAAACAAAGTGGTAGATAATAAGTCTCTCTCCCTCCTGTTCCTGCTATCATCTCAGCAGATTGAAACTGCCTGCTCAACCTTAACATATCCTCTCAGTATGTTCTGTAACTGATTTCATGCACCATTCAATGAATCCTAAGGGAAATTTCAAAGTTATTGTGGTGGGTTAAAATTTGATTTGATGCGTGTTACTGGAATTGCTGATCTGAAAGTAGTCAGATATGGTATCTTAGGGTTTTGTGTGTATATAAACTCACAGTTTTTATAGACTCAGTATTCCAAGTTAGACAACAATATATTTCTAGCCAATAAAGTTGGTGCAAAAGTTAATTTTAAAGTATGTTTAAAAAAGGATTTAAAAGTAAATGAAATATTAATTTCCCAATAACCTACTACCATTTTTAGGCTTAGATCCCATTTTAAAATTATAGAAACCTTGGCAGTCCAGAAAATATGAGAAGTCTTCTGACCTAAAATGATACATAACTGTTTAAGAAAACACGTCAAAATATCTATTCTAATCATACCTGTCCTGATATGTGATGGTATCACACCCACAGCTAGGACATCTTCCCTGTCTGATCATTTGTATGGACACATATGAATAATGACTGTGCATGTATAGCATTACAACATTTTCTGATACACTTTCTTAAACAGAGCTGTTCTTGCACCAAGAGTTACTTCTAAAAACTCCTTTAAAAATGTCTTCTTTTTTCTAAGAGGAGACCATGCGCTAAAAATTACCTGTGCATAAATAAAGCAGTAATGAGAATCTAGCAGATCATAGAGCAATATTAGCATATATACTTCGATTGAGATTCATTAGAATTTCAAAAAACCTCATAGACTTGCAACCAATTTGCTCATTTAGTGTTCAACACTTAACATTTTAAACTTGTATCCACCATAAACTCAGCAAAGAATAAGTGGCTTTTTTCAGAATATGGAGAATACGATGAATCTCCACAACACTGACACTGACGGTAAAAAAGTGCTGCCTGCCCTTGAGTTTTAGGTGTTTTCTTTAAAATAGAAAAACAGTTCTTTCTATGCTAGTGTATTGCTGACAAGGACTATTGCAGAATGGGACTGAAACGTGTCAGTTTTTAAAAACAATAACAGCAGAAAGCAAGGTTATCAAGTATTGATGTAACACTAATAGGATGGTAATTTTAGTCTCAGACCTTTGTTGTGGAATCTCACAGATTAATTTTCTGAAGTTAATATTTTTAGATGCACATAATAGAGCTTCAGTTATAAGCTTCCAAAATTACTGTGCCAAGTCTTTGCAATGATGGTGAAAAAGGTATAAAGAAAGATGTACAAAAGAGAAGAAAAAATTCAAAAGAGGGACAGAAAAGGCACATATATATATGTATATATATATAAAGTTATTAACTGAAAAATTTTGGAAGTTACTTAGGTTGAAAGAAATTTTCCATGTCATTACTAACATGACCTATCCTATTTCTTCTGGGGAAGGAACATATTTCATCTTTGTCAAATGCAATGCACCATTTCCAAAACACCTTTCTAGTTTTGCTTGTAAAATCACATTAACACCAGCTTATGCATATCACTAAGTTTCTGAAAAGCTTCAGTTTGTTACTTCTGTGCATCCTGTCAGCTCTGCGCATTTCACCAACTCTTTTGTGACATATTTCTGTGCATTGGAAATTATCTACACCAGAAATACATATTTTTAAATATATTTTAACAATTTTTCTTGTACATTCTGGAAATGCTACCTACTATAGTGACTAAACATATGGGAGAAAGCAAAGAAAGATATGATTGCTTTCTACAGTCACTGTAAATATATTCATTCGACTTTGAAAAACAGAGAAAGGTACTCAAATCCCTAAACTGGATATACCATTGATCTTGCATCTTGGGCATATAGGTGATTGCACAGATATCACTGCCTTCAGATTATATTTAGTTGGCAGGGCAGAAAATGTTCAAGTGAAAGTCTTTATTTTGCTTGTTTTCTTACTTATGTTTCTTCAGTTATATATCAGTGTGGGTTCATTAAAAAAAAAAAAAAGCATTAAAAAAGAATTATTAGCAACATTGCATTTATTCATTGAGTTTTGGAGTGATGTAGGCAGAAAAAATTACTAGGAAGGGATCCTTCTGCTGAAGAGAGCACTGAATGTTCTGCTACTGTACCAGAATCTATAATGAGTGGCAACAAAACCTTCAGAGAAGTGTGAGGAAGAAATGCAAAGAGGCCAGATCAAGCCACAAATTTCCACAATTGGGATGTACTTGCAGCTGTGAGCAGCCTAAGCAATGCTTCAAAATAGCCCAACTAAAGTGGAATTCATCCAGATAGATAAAACTCTTAAAACTAGGATACTTTTCCCCATGGAAATGCTTCAAAAATACTTATAATTTGATGTCATCTATTCTATTCAAAAGATGAAAGGATTACTTTCCGATAATAGCTTCAAAAAGCATCTCTCTTCAGGAAAAAAAAAAAGAATATATGAAAATGACACTTCATAGAAAGATAACATGGAGGTTGACATTCAACGACTGTAGTGTTTATCTGCAAATCAATAACCACACAAAAAATGCCCATTCAATTTGTACATAGACACAACCTTACACAGACTCTTATATTAAAAATTAATACTTTTGGCAGCTTCTCTGATTTAATTCCATTTAAAATCTATTAATAAGCATTTGCTTTTTCTTCTAGATGCTTTCCCTACAGAAAATCACTACACAGAATCTCAGAAGCATTTCGAATACCCTCTGCTTTTTTCTTTCCTTCTTCTCACTCTTTCCTTTCACCTCTTCCTATTCTCATCTCCTTTTATTTCTTCCCAGCCCTTCTTCCCCTTTTGCTTCTCTACATCACTACTCACATCCACAGATCCTGTTAGTTCTTCCTGTCCCTCCTTAAATATATTCAGATATGCTATTTAGGAAATAACTCTAGATACTGAAGTCAGCATCAACTGGTTTCTGTTACATCTGGAATTAACTTATTTGGCTTCAGCACCGGCTAAGGTGATGGGGGAGGGTTCATGGTTATGCCATGGCCTGGCAGCACACCTTAGTGTGCTAACATGTCAATTTGCAGGAATGCATTCTTACCACCTCCCATGTGAATTCTGGGCAAGTTCCATCTATACCCAAATGTACATCTCCTCACATATGGGAAGAGGGGAGTTGTAATATTCCAGTAAGTATACTAGTCTGGACAACAGGGAGATCATGCCAGTAAGCACTCTAATTTTCATCCAACAATTTATCTCAGATATTTTGTTCAGATTTAGATCTTAATCTAAACAGTAGCACAGCCTTTAGAAGATGCTACCAGACTATAATTTGTTGTCAGATTAGCAGAAGTTTATACACTTAAGTATGGAAGTATTAACCAGATTGTCTTCTATTGCTACTGACTTTCAGTTTGTTCCAAGATAACAAAAAAGCTATTTTCAAGACATGGATCAGAAATAAATTAGCCAATATAAATCAATGCTAAAACCTACCCAGATTCTTCCATTGACGTATCAAATACATAACAATATTTGTGATTATGTCTCCCTGTGTGTATCTTCTAGAGGTCAACTGCTATGGACCCAGATACTGGGTCACCAAGTCTTTTAAATTTCTATAAAATAAAGATTCTAGAAACCACTTCTTAGATCACTCTTGTCTGATCTTCTAGTAGAGCTTTTTGCCAAGACCTGGAACATCATTCTGCTGTCTACAGAGTTAAGTCCTGAGATCTCTGGAACACCCCCTCAGCTGAAATGCTTTCCCAGCATCCCATCCATTACTGTGTTGTTTCATAGTTTATCTTCTCAGTCATGCATAGAACAAGCCAGTGCATATTGCAGATGCAGATTTAAGTTCTCCTTCTTCCAACCTCACAGGACACCACTATTTGCATTAGAATTTTGTCAGCCTCCCACCTTTCTTGGAGACAGACCTTCTCAAGGTCACCTGTTACTCATCTAGCAGACAAAAGACAGTCTTCTCCACACAGTGAAAGTTTAACTAAAGTCCTGCCAAAAATTCAGCCACTGAAAAAACAGTTTGTATTCAGTTTCTACCTTGGATACTTTCAACAGCTTTTAATTTGCAGGACCTTACAAAATTGCAGTTGTTATGAAAGCTGCTGATTACCGACCATAAACTACTGGTAACAGACTTTCTTTTCTTAATCTTCACAAACCTCTCAGTCATAATTTTGCCCTTACAATCTATATGAATGTGAAATAATTGAACTTTATGTAGTAAATATGGTTGTAGCTAAATATTAATAGAGTTAAAAGGTGATGTTGAAAAAAGTCAAGAATTAAACAAACACTCCCACCTTCAGGATTAATGCAACTCTGAAAGACACCTTATCATGCTGACACTTTAATTATCAACTATATTCATTGACTGAACCACTGATGGTATTTTTCTTTAAAACACCTGGAAAAACTTTAAGATACAAATAATAAACCATGATGACTGACTACCTTCAAACAAAGACTTCTCAATTTGAAGAATGCACAAAAGGCTGATAATTACCAAAAAACATATGGGAGGATTATATACTACATTTTCTAAATCCTCACAGGAAATCTAATGAAGTATAAAGTCAATAATGATTCATTATAAGACCAATTATAAATATTTAGCACATCACCAGCATAAGATTCACCCAGTACTGGATATTAGAAATGATCAAAAAGGAATGCCATAAAACAAAAATAATGTTTTCCATCAAAACAGTGGCACACATAAGTATTCATTAATGGTGTTATATGATAAAGCTACATGTTAATTTTTTGAACTTTAAATAAATCCATTCAAATTATGCAGCCTGTGATCATGGTAAATTCAAATACAGAGACTGGTAATGAATGAATAATGATTTTATAAAAAGGTTTTAAAAATACAATGTCAACAAATTTGCAGGCTGCAAAGACAGACACAGGTAACATTAACATCAGAGGACTTCCTAGAGAAGTAAAAAAAAAGCTGTGTGTAGGGAACATTTTGCAGGTATACACATGAATTTAAGCCTGAACTGGCTTCTATTATAAAATGATGGGGCTCCCCTGGTGGTCTAGTGGTAAAGGCGCAGCGCTATCACCGCGGAGACCCAGGTTCGACTCCCGGTCAGGGCCACTCCCAGGCAGGTGGGGCTCGTTAGCCCTTAAAGGCAACCCACCTACGTCCTAAGGACCTCGCTGCCACCGTCCAAGCTCGCTTGGCCCCGGCAGATGAACCTTAGGATTAAAGGGTGGGCTCAGTTCCGCGCACACTGTGTCTCACCTAAAAAATCCAATGCACAGGCTGGAAGGTGGAAAGACCTTCCCCGGATCTTCGCTCGTGAAGACTGGCCATTATTATTATAAAATGATGAACAATATCATTAATAGAACAGTAGTGAACATCCTTTACTTTAGTAATGTTTTGATTCTGTCACTCAGAATACTATTAGGTCCCAGCTAAGGAAGTGTGGATGGCATGAGTGGATTTTAAGTATCTTACCATACCTTCAGGCTCGAAGGGATATGGTCAGCATTTTACAGACTAAGGGTCAGCTCACTACAAGGGTTTTCAATAATGGGTTGATACTGTTTAATTTTCATTGGTGACCTGGAGGACATGACAAAATGCACTCAGAAAACTTGCAGCTGGCATCAAATTCACAGGATCAGGAAGCATACCTCTGCAAGACTACCCTTCAGAGGGATCTATATAAGCAGAGGGAGTAGGCTGACAAACTGTTAAACTCTACCAAGACAAATCAAAAGTCTTGTACTTGGGACAGAGTATTTCCATGTAAACATATAGAAATTCAGCTGGCTAGAAATCAGCTTTGCAGACAAGGATTCAGGTAGACCACAATTTGAACATGAATAAAGGAGCTTGGCCAAGTGCCTGCCAGAATTCCCCTGTGGCGTGTTCTGCGATTCAATAATCCCAGCTATGAAGCAGTCTGTGACAAATCTGAATTCTAATGGTAATGGTGAGGGTTGCAAAAGGCAAAGGTGATCCACTTCATGTAGCTCCGCGGGATTTCTGAAAAGCTTTTAACAGTATCTCCCAAGTCTTCATCAAGAGCTTTGAAGGGACAGCTACGTGTTTTACAAACTCTGCCAGCATGCCTTCATGTCTCAGGGTAAGTCTCGGGAGCAATAATACTGACACCACATAGTTAGGGCTTGGGAAGTGAGGCAATAAAAGCTTAAGCTGTCCAAAGTGTTCAAGAGGCCTGGGTTCCCAACATGATACTGTTCTTCTTTATGAAATGGTATCGAACCATTTCACTTGTTCAAAGTACAGCTTCAGTTTACTTCAGCTTCATCCAAGAGTACTCAGAACCTGTGCAAATGTATTCTTTATCCTGAGCATGAGAAATATGCAACCCTGTTCAGCCAAACAATTAATCTGACTTGAAGCAACTATTAGTTTGATGTATTACGCTAGTTAGGAGCTTTGATGCAAAAGCAAATTTTTCCACTTAAAAGCACATGTTTGTTTACCATTATTTTTCTCTTTTTTTTCTTATTGTAATTATCTGTCTTATTCACTAAACACTTTTCAGCACCAATAATAAAAGATGCAGAAGTTTTAACAGACAAAAGCTATTTTTGCACTAAGCTTATGATTCATTTTCCATTCTCTTTATCAAATAAGACAGAACACTAAGGCATATGTGCAGATATAATTATGATTTGTTTCATAATGCAGTAACAAAAAGTCAAGTAAAGTTAATACAAACTTCTTATAATAGCTTAATTATATTAAAAGATTGATGTTAAAAAAAATCCAGCATCTAGAACTACTGAAAGTCCAGTTTACATAGATTTAGACCTTTAGAGTGTATGAATCTCAAACTGATCTAAGAAACTGTAGGCCTAAGAGTTGCCACGGCTTCTCGTCTTTCTACAAGCATCATTCACTATTTCTGCAGTGGATTCCCCAGTTACTTAATGGCAGCCAAGAGAAATGACCCAAGGATCATGGCTTTTAGTTTTAGGTTCTGAGGGAGTATTTGTCAATTACAGACATCTTTGACATCTTTTTGCTTAAAAAATTCACTTGTTTAAAAAATTATCTTGTTTAGTTAGGAGTAGCCTTTTCTGCTGCAGATTGTTGTGCTTTAGATTATGTAAGCTACATGTTGCACTGCCCAGAACTCAACTTTTTATCTAAAATAATTAAAGCTCACTCAGATTTTTAAATTAGCCCGCAGCATAAATATCTAGTGCTTGACTGATAGAGTGTCCAAAATGCAATGAATTTTTGACATTCCTTATTTCTGTGGGGTCTACTAAAGCATTGGGAAGCAGAGGATGTAATGCCTTGACTATTATCAAATGTCCTCTTTCCAGTAGCCTTCAAAAATTTGCTTCAAATACAAAAATACCATAATTTTAGAAGTTTGGTATATTCCAAAGTACCTTAAGATAAACGTTATCAGAGTATGCTTCCTTATCTGTTTTTCAGATTAATAACTGATTAAAATGAACCTCAAAACATCTGTAAATCTAGCCCATCTGTTTCCAATGCAGTCATAACGAAGAACAAATCAAAAAATCATAACACTATATTACTAAAAAATAGGCACAGAATCAAATTTTGTTATAAGCGACGCTTTTACTGTATATTGTAAACCACATGTACAGCAATAAATTAATAAGAATGGTATTTGGGTAATAACAGCCAGTAATGTGCATCAGGAATAACACATAATTAAAAAGGCATTTAGCCCATTACTGCTTCTCATGTTTTCTGTTTTTCTCTTGAAAACAAATTTCACAGGAAATGAAGTTATGTGTTAAATACAGCTTTCCTACCCAGAGAACATGGAAGTGTTAATTCACTAAAGTAACAGTGATAATCGGTTTTGACCTTAGTTATTGTAGAATGTTGTTGAATTTGCCTAAACAAAAAAAAAAAAAAAAAAAAAGGAATTTATGCAAAAATCAATTTATGTGTGTTTGTTGTATTTGGACACGACTTATTCAAGTAAAAACATTTTATCTAAACGCTAGGAGTTAGCGTAAATATTTTCAAGTAATTTTGCTTGTATAGATCCAAATTTAATACTCCTGTTTATTGCAAATACAGATGATGAACATCAATACTGCGTACCTGCAGTTACCTCAAATGAAACATTTAAAATGCGGTGGTTCAATCTATGAAGTATTTCTAGAACTAATCAATAATGAAATGGGAATTTTAAGAGGAGAGTTGGCAGCCTTGGTAATTCATAATTTTATGCATGAAGCTTTCAGTTTATAAATATAATACTTTGCCAATATTATTTACTGTGTACCTGCATTTCACTTTTGAATGTCAAAGTTTTTTTCCCAGAATGGTAATAGAATTTCCAAATATTTAGGATCTGTGGACTTGGCCTGAGTTTTATAACAACCCAATTTTGTAAAAACTATCTCCTCATCCAGTTCTGTCACGAGAACGAGGACAGTATTCTAAAATAGTAATTCAGGGTTAAATTAGCTGAACTGCAAATGTAGTTAGAAAGCCTAAAGCATAGCAGAAATACCATATTTCCACACAATAAAAAAGGTGTCCGTGCAACTGTTATTCATGATTTCCCTAAAATCTGCAGACTAGAGTTACAAAGCAGCTCCTCACAGAAATCTTGACATAGAAGTAAGCATAAATGAGAGCAGTTTTAGTAGGAAGGAGATTTTGAAAAAAACCTACTGACTGGTTGAAGTGACTATTGACACTTAGAGTGAAAAAGAAACCAAGCAGAACTCAAAGGAGACTCTGTTACTTGACTGTACAGAGGCTTATAACTTTTGTTATTCACTGAGTAGTATTTTACTCCTCTTAAGAATAGATGCTTTTGTAAACATCCATAATTTCATGTTGAACACAGTGACATATTCCTAGAACAAAGAGGACTGTGGGTATTCTGCTCTCACCTTTGCATCCCTGGTATGTTTCCCCAAGATCAAAGCAGGTAACAGGCTATGCATCTAAGAAGATCAGCACAAAGGTTAAAGGACAACCTAAAGACTGACTGGAATAAGCAATTATTCTTAGCACTTTGCTCTTGTATACTGCAGTCCTACTCACAGTATTTTCTGAGCCACCTTTTCACTAAAAATGGGCATCAGATCTTGTAATGTACTGGGAAATGACCTTCTTTCACTTCTCCTTTGAAGGAATCTGTTTGCAAGTCTCTTCTGAAGAAAAGTCACCAGTGGAGTTCCACCTGGACAGCCACTAGAATTCGTATGTTCAATTTATTGTTCAAAATCATTCAGGAGAAGCGGAAAGAAAATAAAGTGATAAAATTTTCAGGGCCAGAATTTATGGATAATCAAGTAGTTTAGGTAGCAAACACAAAAGTTGGCTTCCTTGAAGACCTTAGTTATGATACTGGTATCAATGTACGACAATAAAAGGAATTATTAGGCAAAGAATAGTACTCAAACAGAAAAACATTACTATGCCACTGTATAAATCCATGTCGCATGAGCAACTTGACAGTTTGCTTTTTGTCCCTCCCCTTGTAAAAAAACTTGCAGTAAAATTTGAAAAAGAACAGAGAAACACAACAAGAATGACCAAAGATTGAGTGCTTTTCCATACAAGCAACTATTAAATGACTGGGGAGTTTCAGAATGGAAAAGAGTTGACTACAAAGATATGTCAGCAACTGAAGGGGAAAAACAGTATTTCAGAGACTAGAAATATAGAACAATTGTTCATGGTTTCTTATCCTACAAGAAGTAAATAAATGAACACAAGCTGCGTGCTATGAAATAAAAAAGATCACTTGTAAACAGGACTCAGTACATTGTGAATGTCTCTGAAGCAGAATGCTGTAGACGCTAATTTCACATGGGTAAAAGTAATCAAATCTCTGAGTGAGGCATTCATCAAGACCTATTAAAGAGAAGCAGTCTGCGAGACAAAAATCACTAAAGAAGAGAAAGTATGTTAGGGGAATCTTACATAGTTTTGCTTCTTTTACAATCTTCCTTAGGCACTCTTAGAACAAAAATACTGGACTAGATGTACATTTGTAGTAACTCAGAGAAGTTGTTAACATGTATATATTGAACTCAAAGTAGACATTAACTCAACAATTCATAAGCAAGAACACATTAATCTTTGTTTAGCATCAACTATTGCTTAAATAGAGTGTTCAGCAAGTTTTAAAGCACTATAATTTTTCCATCCAACAAATATGTCTCTACCACGTCTCAACTTGGAAGAATTATAATCATAATGTAAAACAAATTTTTATGAAATGAAACTTTCTCCAATCATTTATTACGCCAGAGTGGCAACCAGACGAATTGTTTGGATCTTTACCATCTTAGGCAATCAGGTTCCCAATTCTCACATTAAAGAACTTCATAGAGAAGTCTTATGCGATTTTGCTCTCCTCTAGGTTTTCATTGTTTTGCATCTTTCTTTAAACTCATTTTGACACAATATTGCACTATGTGTACCTCTGCTTCACAGCCTTTGTATGATACCTTCTTTTTACTATGGTCAGAATTGCATTTCCATATAAATCACCTGCTAACCTACTTAAGATAAGATTGGACACCATGCAAGCATGATCTGTTTAGAAAAACAGCTGGAGAATCTATTGAAAATTTAATTCTGTATACAACCCAGGCACAGGGCTATTTTGTTAGCCTATTTCCGTATTTCATTAGGTAGAAAATGTTCAGGTTCTTTGCTGGGGATTGGGGAAAAGAGGGGTGTTTTGTTTGGGTGGGTTTTTTTTTCTTTAACTCCAACAGCATCTATAATACATTTGGATAATTGCATATATGTTTTTAGGCTGTAGATAGAATCATAGAATCATTCAGGTTGGAAAAGACCTATAAGATCATCGTGTCCAGCTGTTAATCCAGCACTGCCGAGTACACCACTAAGCCATATCCCTAAGTGCCACATCTACACATCTTAGATAATATTCATCCAACTAAATAAGGGCTCCAGTCACCAGAGGGAGTGGAGTTAGCATTACAGGAAATTTTATCAAATATATGCAACCCACACATACATAAATATTCCTACTGAATTCAAGTCACATGTAACTCTCTAATGAATACATAAATAATTATTATATGCAATTATGAGATGTTTATTTCTGAACATTTAGAAAACCAGGAGTGATGAGAAGGAAGAAGTTTCACAGTTTACAGTATCACAGATCACTAAAATAGCTTTAACTAACTGGAGTACTTGATATTCTATTCCCTCACCCATGCTGTTGTCAATATTTAAATAGAGTTGTAGCAGCCCAAATTCTGAGGTGACACACTCAACTCTGTACACATCCAAATATTTTTAGCAGTGACAGCATATGAGAAGCTACTTACAAACCCTTAAGGGATCTGTGCTATATTAACCAGGTAAACGCTTGATGATGAGAGATCAAGACTTATTGAAAAAAACAAACAAACAAAAAGATCTTTTCATGCATATCTTCAAACATACCAAGTAGTTCTATCACTACAGGATTAAATCGATCCTACTTTCATGACTTTAAATAATAACACGTAAATTATATTTTCCTGCATTCAATATATGACTTCAGAATGCAAAGTTAGATACCAGTTAGAAGTAACAATCTGTCACAATGGAATCTTTCTAACGAAGAACCTTATAAATGCACTAAAACAACTTGCATTTTCTAATAAGTATAGTAGCTGTTACAGACTACACTAATAAGATTAACAGATATGCTAAAGAACAATATTCTGCCTTCAAAAAATCTTCATATATATTTTTCAAGTGTTTTCTTGAAATGCTTTTGAGATTATGGTAAGAATCACAAAACGATCTTCCACTTCAAAAAAAAAAAAAAAAAGTAAGCCTAAAAGTCCTATTCTAAGAATGTCTTTAAAATTAAGTATTCCCTCTAGCTATTTGACTAATCTATTCATTTTTATAAAACAAAAACGAATTCATAGGTAATTGGTGTGTTTCATTAGGGGTGGGTAGTTTAGTAATTATTTTTATCTTTCTGAAGTTAGAAATCAGTTTGTAACTACATTGCACTTTTTTAAAACAAAAACTAGGTTGAAAGAGAAATAAGGCATTTGTCATATTTAACTAATATTGCAATTATCCTACTCTCTCCAAGTTTTGTATCTTTAGATCATTAGAATCAGCTGAGCATTGGAAATCTACAAGAGAGATGATTTTGATATAGAAGCACATCTATCCTCCTTTTAGGACAAACAAGTTCAGGAGATGCAAGTTACTAGGATAGTTATGCATTTCTGACTTCCAAAAGGATGCATCATGAAGCCCCTTGCAAAGCACTGCCTTTTTAATTTTTCTTCCTTATCATACTTTATGAGTGAGCTACAAAAATTTTGCCAAATACAGGGTAAAAAAAGCTTGGAAATCACGGAATCACTAAATGGTTTGTGTTTGAAGGGATCTTAGAGATCTCCTGGTTCTAATCCCCATTTACCTTGGGCAGGGACTTATTCCACTAGACCAGGTTGCTCAAGGTGCCATCAAATCTGTCCTCAAACACTTCCAGGGATGGGATATCCACAACTTCTCTGGGCAACTGTTCCAGTGCCTCATCACCTTCAGAGTAGACTTTTTGTCTAATATCTAATCTAAGCTTGTCCTCTCATTTTTAAGCCATTTCTCCTTGTACTGTCACATGTTCTTGTAAATAATCTCTCTTCCTAATAGTCTCCAATTCCATGACTTTTGTGAATTTCTCCCCTTATTCTATGACATTCTCCAGCATATGGGTCAGGAGGACTTTTATGAGCAAAACTTTTGCATTTAATTAATCTTTGTTGACTTAGGACCAAACCAAGTCCTGAAAACATCAACTAAGACAAAACTACTAAATTACTTTTAAATAAACAAACAAACAAATAGATAAAATAAATAAATATTAGGCAGTATATACAATAAATAGAAGACAGGAAAATGGTCCTTCTCTCTGAACACAGTGAAAGTGTATTATCTCCTGTAAGATCATTGCAATTACTATGGTTGGAGAGTCCTTGTAATAAATACAGACATATTACGACTTTTGCCTTGGGAAGTTAAAAATGAAAAAAAAATACATCTGAGGGAGTCACCAAGGAAGAAATTCTTTCCAATACTTCCACTATTTTCCTTGGTGAGGGCCCTGCAGTACCTTTAGAACTCAGTAGTGTGGAACTGTCCAGAAGCTGTTCTCAAAAGTGACATTAAGAGGGCATTTTCAAACAGGAATTCAAAGTCTTAAGTGAATACTTTAAAAAGCACCCATCAGATTAAATTATATACCCACACCTTTTTATCTAGGGGTACATATATGGCATTAGTATTCATTTCTCTGTACAGTACACTATTTTAAAATAGATTTACTCCTTTTATGAAATACAAACAAACAAACAAACAAAAGCGCCCGCCCTAAAAGGTAGGACACTTCAAATGGTTGTTGAAGCCCTTAATTTAGGATGCCAAGATTCATTTACTTTTATTTATAACTCTATTTAAAATGTAATAAGTTGACAATTTTAATATTGAAAATTAATTTATACACATTTTATGTGACATATTCGATAAAATATTTAAATCCTAATATTTAATTCACTGTGTACTTTAGTTGGCCAAAATATGGATATGTTAAGATTGTTGTAAACTGCAAAACCATACAACATAGAAACCCCTCACCCTAAGGAAGCGAAATATTAAAGAGAAAAAAAAATATAACAAAAGCTATGGAAAAAATCTACAGTTAAACTTGAAATTTTCCTATTATGTTTGGGAAATTAAGTTACTAATTTTACTGAAAAAGAAAACCTTACCAGAATCTAATTAACCATGAACAATGAAGTGAACTAAAAGGGTTTCTTCTCCAATAGATTTATTTGCAATGTAGGCATTTTTGAGCCAATTTCTCCTTACTATATGTAATGAATAGTTGAGAGTATTCAATAAAAAAATCTTTCCCAATGCACTGTAATATACTTTTCTCTAAGATCTAGTGAGAAAAACTCACAAGCTTCGCAAAACTGGAATTAATTTTTTTTATTAACTCCACTTACAGAATTTTCAAAGTACTTTCATAAAATATGGTGTAAAACTGTATCTTCTTTTTACAGTGGAAATGTATGCTTAAGATATCCAGATGTCGCAGGAATTACTAAAAATCTTTTACAATCTTTTTTCTAATTACTAATTCTATTTTTATTTACCCAAATGCAAGAACAAAACCAAAGACAGCAGAGTGGAAGAATTATAAAAGAAAAACAAACAAAAACCCCCACAAACAAACAAACAACAAAAAATCAAAACCAAACCCAATCAATCAATAAAGAAAAAAAACACCAAAAAATATTTTGAGTAAAATTTGTTTCCACTTTTTTAAAGTGAACATTAGTATTTGATATTTAAAAACCACTAGTATAAAGAAGAGGCAGCTTTTCCATTCAATTCTAATCTGAAATACTTAATTTAGTCATCCAGATGTTCCCCTTTTGATAATATGGGGAGTAAATTACAACCACCTTTTCTTTCCCTTTTTCTACTTATTAACTGCAACTGACACATGACTTCTGAGTCTTTACAACATTACAGCAAAGTTTCTTCAGATTTTAATTTTGCAGTGCTTGCAATAGAATTTTTTAATATTCCAAATATTTTACTATTTAAATTTAATGCTGAACTAATAAATCATTTACTTTAAAATGCAGGAATGGTTTAAAATAAGAAATTATTTTATTGAATGGATTTTAGATTTGTGCTTTCAGCTACATGGAAAAGATAACAACTATCTAGGCACATAAGGAAATAACCTGAGACAGAGGTTTGAACATTTCATCCATGTCTTAAATTCAGATTAAATACACTCATTTTTTTGTAAGAGAAAAAGGATTTCTCTGTGCTGTTTTCTAAAGAAATCAAATGCTTAATATGACTGGAGTTATTTTTAAAGGAAAGATAAATTTCGTTGAGACTTAACAATAATTATGAAAAATATTTTTAAAATTATGCTTATTTATTGTTGGCCAACAGTGTTTATAGAGAGCTGCTCTTGAAGTTGAAATTGGTGACCAATTTTAGCTATGAAATTCTGATACAGAGGTAATGACATGGGGTACAAAGGAAAAAAGTAATGCAATGGTTTTCTTACTAAATAATATTTTATGAGCTTATTAATTTTCATTATAGTTCCAGATGACTAATTCTGCCTTGAAGTAGAGATACTTAATGTTCTTGCTTGTGGATTAGCTACCAATTGTCTCCTTTAATGCCCAGTAATGACTCCTTATGTACTGATAGAATTTTCCCTTTCTTCCCTCCACCCCATTGCCATTATGGAGAAAGAGAGCTTCCTTTAAAGTAGTTGGTAAAGGAAACTAATTATAAATTGTTATTTTAAATTTGCCTTGAAATGTTCTCTATAATTTCTACATAAATTGTAAGGATGTTGGGATTGTGGATGTTGGGACACGAGTCATGGCTTAATCTCACAGGTATGCTGCTTTGCAGAGATGAAAATATTCTCAGAATTAGCAATTTAAAGAAATGAAATTCACTTATTTAGCATCACAAAGTATTATTTTATTAGTTCTAATTATCTGACCTTAGGAAAAAGCAGCTTATTTACACTTAAATGTGTAAATAATTAATTTTCATGATTTTTATTCAGTTTTTAAATTACCCAAGTCAGCATAAACATTTATGTCCTAGGAGAGACAATAACAGGGCTACATAAAGTGATGAATATCATACTGCATCAGAGCTTCATGACAAGAATGTAATATATCTGATCTCATGGTACTTTGATAAAATATTTCATTTTTTGTATAGCCAGATGAAAGGCAAAAATCAGGTAAAATTTTAAAAGAATAGAAACCTTTAGCTGCATGATAGCACTTAATTATTGTCAAATGTTCGGAATGTATGCTGTAAAGAAGGTGTGTTAAAATCATTTATCTCCTACTTTGATCCAGTTCTGAACGGACAAACTACATCAACAGTTTAGAATTTCTCAGAGGACTTGTACACTGCAAACAACAAAGAATTAAGTTGTTTGGTTTTGGCATTTGTGTTTTTTTAAGGACCCATTTTACTCAGAGACTTTTAAATAAAAAAAATTGTTAAAAGTTTCTAAAAAAACCCCAAAACAGCAAAACCCACCAGCATAAAAACCCCAAACCCACAAAAAACCTCACAGTCTTAGTGATGAAGCAGCAGGTAAACACATTCATCATGATTTAAAAATCACTTGGCATCAAAATGAATTGACTCAGTGACATGTGAGAAATTTCAGGCAAACTACTTCAATACATGAAACAATATTTAATACCTTAAACATTTCCTTGTTTCTAATGTTCAATTTAATGCTCTGCCCACTCAATAGAAGAGAGTGCATTTTTTTCCGGCTGAGATTCTCTAGATTGAAAATATATGTAGCACAGGTAAGAATTTGAAAGACAGATTGGGTTGAACTAAAAATCATTACCATGAAGTCCAATAGCTCCTACTCAGTATGATGTTAACTGGTGTTTTCAGAGGTTAGTGGTGAAATATAACACCCTCTGGAACACTCTAATACACACAAGTTGTTGCTGAAAAGGAATTAATGGTAGCAGGAGATAGAATAATACCTCTTCCTCCCTCAGAAAATATTTCCTCTACTATTTGTTAACGTGTTTTACTATTGAGGACTTATCACAGTTATAAAGCTCTGACTCACATTCCACACTAAACACAATATTAAATTAATTGGAAGTATAAATTCAATAAGTATTTTTTTGAGTTAGGTTTTGTGGACTTGAGGATAACTCAAAGAATCCATTTATTTCATTGAGTAATTCAGTATAGATTTTTTTAATTTAGATTTTGTTATCAGTGTTTTTTAAGTTCTGGTCTATTCTGCTTCAAAACCAAATATACATATTGAAAAAAATGGATTTCTGAGCATATACCTGTAATAACTGCATTTGAAAAATTAAAATAGAAGTAAAGCTATTATAATGAAAACATTGAGGTTTCAGAATATTTTTTCAGGACTAAGAAAATGCAATAAATAAGCATATGTGACCATAAGGAGCCCTGTATTTATGGATACTTCTTGCTGCTTGCCTTTCCACATGATTCAAGACACAACAAAGCACTGAGTTTGACAGTCATGTTAGGCACTGGCCTCACATTTCCTTCTGAAAGGTGAGCCCAAGGACAAGTTCTGTAATTTCAGACCAAATAAAAAACTTCTCTAATAGCTGCTGTTACTGGAGTTTTATAAATTACTTCATACAACACCTGGGCAATAAGGAGTGCTTGAAATCCAAATCTGATATATGTGACCTGAGTGGCATTTCAAAGCTGAAGGTACTTTTAAATAAATAAAGCAGTAGCATGTACATTAAGAGCATACATGATCCTGAATAACAGCTGCACAACAGATTAGATATTTTTGATAGTGTTGAGTGGTACCTGAAAGCACAAGTAACTCCAGTGAAACCGTAAAGCATCAGTAATAGAAGAAGGGACTATACGATTGGGTCATGTTCTGTTTTGTCTAGATTATTCTTTCTCACAGTTTGTTGCACATCTAGGGGTAATTTTTACAGTCAAGGCGTCAGTGTGAGGACCTTCTGCGGCCCCTTCTACAAGCATAAGATAACATCTAAAATACTTCTACACTAACAATAGAAAATGATTCTGAAATACATTGTTATTTTTCCTTCTTTTTATGCAGGATATCAGTTGTTACATGGAGCAGTTAATTCGATTATGTACAATAAATTAGGTATTTATATTAATTTTATTCAATCAGATTTTTTTCACAAATGTCTAAATTAGTGTCATTCTTCCTACTGAAATCAGAAAGGGAAGTGTCCACATGTACGTATACATCTTCATCTGCTGAGTGATAAAACAAAACAATTTATTACTATTTACTTGCTTGTGGTATGCCTTGAGGTATTGCAACCCACCATGAGGGCCACCTGGAGTACTTGCTTTGAAATTTTATTTGAGATGGTACTTTAAAGAAGGAAGACTCAAGATTATTTCTTCTAGAAAAAGCACTAGATGAAAAGTAAAAAGAGACAACATTTGCAGCTAACACAAAATCATCTTGATGCATAGGGGATATTAACCAAAGAAGGAAAATCCATCTTTTAGGACATAAAACATGATATGGCTAAAGAAATGGAGGACTGAACGAGATGATTCCACCAGTCCCAAGCTCCCAAAACCTAGCTAACCTTTCTAGTTTATCTTCTTATGTTAAAGGAAACAATTTTTCAGGGTCCTCCCTGCACACACTAGTGATCTAGTTAAACTGTTACGGTATATAGTAGACAAATAACTCACAGATAGATGACATAACATCAAAAATTACCCCTCATAGTATGACTGAAAACAGCCTATACCCAGAAAACCACAGTAGTTTTGCCAGTATGTAAAACCGTACAGAAACCAGTAAGCATCTTACAATATTCTGTGAACCTGGACTTGGCACAAACCCTCAAGGAAGAGAGCACTCTCTCAGACATCTTCTTTCTTACTACCTCAGCATCTGACCTTCTGAAGGGTGAAGGGGATTTTTATTCCATTGCATAGAGTTATCTATGTTTGGTTGTCCTATTTATTGTGAACTCGTTTGGTCAGATAAAATCAGACTGTCAAAAGTAAATCACAGAAAACAAGTAAGCATGTATATGTATGTACGTAGATATAGATTTATGTGCATGTTAATACCTTAAAAACAATCAATGATTAATCTTTGCCCTTAGGGTGGCTCCTTTTCTACTACTGGAGAAAAAACAGAATTGCTGGTGTTTGTGAGGAAAATTTCTACTTAAATATACCAATGAAAAAAATCCTACCTGCAAATGCTAATGAAACAGAGTCTCATTTCTGTTACAAAAATAAACAAGAAAAAAAATCAAACAGCTCCTTTGAATTCTGTGCAGAAGTTTTGAATAGAAGTTTTGAATTTCTTCATCATTGCAAAGCCAAATTTTCTGCAATGTATTCTGAGGGAATAAAAGTCACTAATACTTTTTTCATCAGTTGGATGAACTTCAATACGGAGAGATTTACATTTTTCAAATCCGGAACTCCACCACAATTAGGGATAGAGGCAAATCCACTATGAATAGTAGGTATTAGTCTGAAATTAGGTTTCATATATACATGAAAACGGTAGAGATAAAAGAATGAAAAACCCATGAAAAACACACTGTCAAGTTCACTTGATGGAATACTGTTCAAGAGGTCAAGAAATTCCACAAGGAATTTTTCAATGTAAATTAACAGCTATGTCTTCTAAGTGTCTATAAGCATAAAACCATAATATTTTGGAAGATCATCCCCTGCAATCACTAGTACTTAGTTATAATATTTCTCTCATTATAACTGAAAATAATTTAAAAAATAATTTGAAAAAACTTTTCTGTTTTGGTTTCTATTTGTTCTACATGTTTGAAAGTGTCTAAGCTGGTGAAAAATAATATTTTCTATATTGTAAAAAGGGAAAACTTCAAAATTGTAATAAATAATCACAATATAATGTAATAATAACATATCATTACAATATAATAAAATAGAATGCTAATTTCAAATTATTAAGTTGTTAAATAAAATTCTGGAAAAAATCACATTTCTCTTTGTAATAAATATTCCTATGTCACTTTATTGAAGAAAATTAAAATATTTAATTCTGTAGTAGGTGGACGCTTAATTGACAAGATACCTGTGTGTGGTATAGTGTGTACAAGATGGGCCATCAGTGCTTCTTGTGTATATTTCCATACATGGATCTGGCTCCCTGTCTATATTAATTCTCTGTATCCTCGTAAATCCAAACTTACCATTACTAGTCACAGCTCACAAGCTTTGCCCTAAGCAAACAACACAGGCCTCTGGACAGAGGCTGTCACATTCACTTTACCTTGGGTTAGCATGGCTTGTGTAGAGAGCTTGGTTTCAGCTTTGGGTCAGCTTGTTTAGCCACAAGAGCAGTAGTCAAATGACAGCTTGGCTCATTTAATTTGTTTAGGTTTTGCTTAGCTTAGTATACTTTTATAGCAATATATTGTTTTTGTTAATGTTAGTGAAGGAAGTCAAACTGACTGAATTCAAACTGTCTTGAGACCAAACGCAATGGAACTAGTGTATCTAGCTCAAATTTATTTCCAGAGTATTTATTTTATCTTAATTACAGAGTCTAATGTTATGTCACATTCCTTTGGCTTTTTGGGCAACATACAATGAAGTGCACCTGTTTCTGGGGTTTTGTTTTTCAACAGTGTAGTGAATATGTATGCATTTTGTTAACTACATAGGAGAATGAATCTTGGTCTAGATATCATCTTCCAAGATAGCCTTATAGTTTTAGACAGGGTCTTCTCCACTACTGTATTTCAACAAAGAAACCTAAATTATTCCTAATCTTATGTAGTCTAATGTTTTCATTATCATTCATAATAAAGCAACGCTTAACATACAATATGGAAATTATTTTTATTATTCAAAAGTTCATTAAAAATATATAAGAAAAAGCTATTTTTATGTCTGAAGTTTTACAACAATACAAAATAGTACCTCAGAGACACATCAAAGTCTTATTTGGAAGAAAAATGTTGTGCTTCCATTAATATAATGTTTCAGTGTTTATAAAAAGCATGCTAATGCTTTAAACATGTCTTTAACCCTCATGGATTGCTATAAATGTTAAATGCTTCCATATGAATTTCCACATGGTATGCACATAATCAAGAACTAGAAGAAGAGCACCTAATCATATAATCATAGATAATGTGTGGGTGTCTTTCTGTAGATGCTATATAATTCTGTACATTTTTGTAAGCCAAATTTGTAACACAACTCTAAATAAGGAAATTAAGGTATTTCCCAATGTTTTGCTGCTACAGATGAACCAATTTATCTCACTGTCACAATGTCCTAGCATCTCCCACTTTCTCCCCCGCCCTTTCTTGGCTGTACTCTCACTTCTTTTGCATGAGTCATGGTCTGACCCTTCCCTTCATCAATTCAGGTCATTCAGCAGGACTGGGGGTGGGATATGGAGGGTGAGTATTTTTCTGCTGACTTAGTAAGTGAATCAGAGGAGAGAGTGTGAGTGTCAGGACAATGCAAGAAAGGCAGTCAGATAACCTCAGGAAGCAGTATCAAGTTATTTTTAGGAGCAATAAGCCATTTGTTCGGCTAAGTAGCATCACAAAATCAATCACACTTTCTGAAAGATTTTCAGGGAATTAAAAATTGTCAAAACTACGAAACTTTCAGTCAGTCTGTCTTGCTTATCCATTTCATGTTTATTCTTCTTGTCATGCAGCCATTTTTAGTATGTATTCATTACTTTTTAGTTTTAAACTCTATAAGTGGTTTTGAATCTTTTTTTTCACTTGACATCACCTAAAGTGGCTGAGAGCTCTCATCTGCCTGAAGATAATGTACAAGAAGACTAAAGCATCAGGCTTTAGTCTCAACAAACATGCATTAATGGACTAGTCAATGTATAATCAAGCAATAATTATAGAAAGAATTTAGCACAAATTTCATCTTCCATGCTGCCAGGTTTTTGAATTTGGAGTAACAGCTTTTGAAATTGAAGTCAATTTTCAAGATTCAGTCTTAGATTTGAGGTATATAAGAGTGAAAAATCAAAGCTCTGATCTGGATATAGCAGAATATAAGGATATTGTATTTAACATACCATATAAAAGCTCTCAACATCTTTCTTCTTTCTGCTATTCACTACCATGTTGTCTCTTACCCCAATGTTTTTGGTCAAGATGTTTTAAATCCTATACACAATTGTCATGACACCCTCTCGACACTGAGAGAACAAATACCTTGCAAAACTACACCACAAACCTTTTATCTCCTTCCAACTCCTATGAAGACATAAGACACGTAATAGAAGTGGTAAATTTGTTGCTAGGTTTGTCAGGAATGGTCTTATCAGCAGTCATAAATACAGGGTGTGGAGAAGTATTTCTCCACAGAAGTATTTCTATAGATTATGTCTTGACCACACTACTTGCCACTTGTCTGCACCACAGACTTAGCAATGCAAGTTGGTATCAAGAAAGATTATATACAAATTCTTCATTACCAAAATCCCTCATAAATCTGGAACTTTTGATAGTGAGTATCACTAATTTCTGCTACAAAGTTTTCTGCTATATCATGACTTATAAGTTGTACGGCATTTGGATACACAAAGATTCAAAAATTAAAAAACACCGTTTCACAAAAACGAAGCAAGAAAGAGAAAACTGAAAGAAGACTAGGCTAGTCGTGGTACTTACGAAAAGCTCTATAGAACTCTTCCAGTGCCAGGTGCTTGTCACTGTTATAATCATCGTATTTCAGCAAATCGAACACAGAGCAGTCAGATGGTTCCTTGCCAAGCTCATCCCGTTTTATTACCTGACAAGAAAATTATAACCATGAAATTGCATTTGAGCTCTTAGAGTTCTCTGGTATAATTAATTGTTTCTAATAATCATTTAATAGATCATTTTAAAGTTGCTGTGGGGCAATGAACTGCAACTGTGTAAAGTCAGGGATTTTCAGTTACTTTGTAATTATTTATTACAGTTTTAAAAGTTAATACCTTTAGGACAGACTCTTTGAAATTACACAAAAGTTCTTAGAATATACAGGGGATATATATAGCAGGGATAGACAGAAGCACTATAAAGGCACTGGGAATTTTAAAGCTGATCTTACTTTATATGTGCTGGAATGGTGATTAAGAAACATTCAAATATACTTGAAATAATAATTTCACAAGTTCAAATGGCATAATGTCTTTTTCTTCTCAGTCTAATTCCTAACCACTGAAACCAAGTGCAGACACTTTCAAAAATAACTGATATAAACTCTTCTTATCCTGCTAATTGTATCAACTTCTTACAGGCTTTGGACAAACCTATTATCTCCCCAAAGACCTGTTATATAAGTAGTTGACCTGAAAAGGTTTCTGTTTCTTAATGGGGGCACATAAAATTTGTAAATAGGTCATAATTACTAGCTATTAGATTTGTAACTCCAGTGGACTTACCCTAGAGAAATGTTCTCTAATATGTGCAGCATTTTGGTCTAAATCTATAAATGTAGTAGACATCTACTTAGATTCCATCTGAGGAATTTTTAAGATGCTGATAATATTTCAGAATTGTCATTTTACATGATGCATATATTAAAAGTATTATCACATAACTCAAAGAACCAAAACTATTTCAACTCTTTGTTGTAAGAGTTTTGTACACAGTTTTGTACCAGGAACAGAAAAAATGGAATATGTCTACAGTTAACTCCTATGTAAAATAATTATTCTTCCAATACTTGACCTGTCTCCCAAAATAATTGCTAAACCATTACAGTTGTATTAACATAGGATAACTTCTGGAAAACAGGGCATACAGGGACTTTTATGTTTCAGTTGCTCTGCAAAGGAATTAATTCAGTTACTATTCATGTAAATACAAAATAGCTAAAAGAAAAATAGAGAATAAAAGGAGCAGTAAAGGAAAGAGAAAAGACCCAAACATTTTATACTACCAGAAGTAATCTCCTATATATTATTATAAAAGCATTATAAAAGATAATCACCTTGTTTGTACATTAGAGAGTATGAAAACCATTTACATAGACAAGAAAAAACACCATAAAAACATCTTTTGTTATTATTAATTAAAAATACAAACTATGCTACCTCAATATTAGTGCTTACTATTTCCCACACTTTAAAAGCCTGTTTACTGAGTTCACATTAAACTGAATTAAGAAAAAATAAAATTATGTAGATCATGCAGCTGGTGCATAAAGGACAAAAATGTAGTCTGGGAAAAATTAGTAACTCTAAGCCCATTATAGTTATACAAGAAGTACTAAATATTCAATGGTGTGTAATGAAAACTTTACCAGAAATCACTGAGATTTCAAGGTCCTGAAACGTTCTTAAAATCATAGCTGATTCATGGAAAAGGCACATTTAGGATGAGAATAGTTGTTCCTTTCATTGTCTGAAATCGTTTTAAACACCTGTTTTCACTTGCTTCAGCTGTACAAATAAGGGTGAAACGTTACACCTAAGGTTTTTTTAAAGTCCCAAAACACCTGCTTCTATAGTATCCCATTTTAAATTGCAAATTAGTGTTCTCAGCTTCTATTCTTTGAACTGAAATCTGTCTTATGATGCTTTTCATTTATAATCAGTCAATTTTATTTGAAATAAGAATAATCATAATTTTTAAAAATATTAGATCGAATGAATGTGCTATTTCTGATAATGATATTACAGACATGTACATTTTATCATCCTGGCAATTATTTCATTTTCATCCTCAGTAAACCTATGATTTTGATTACAGATGTAAGATTCAATATTTGTCTATGTACAGACATCTTTATGCTGGTGATATACTTTGGGGTTCTTTGGAAAATACACTCACTGTTGATAAATCCTCTAAACATGCCTGTGAGGACAGGTTTCAAAAGGTACAGAAGTGATTTGATATTGTGATTAATCTTAACTATCTGTGATTTGCTGCTAAAAGAGTTGTTCCAATCAGAATTCTCTTGTGCAGGACCTAGCTATCTCCCAGCTCTGCAAAGGGACCTGTGGATCAAACCAGCTCTGAGATCAAAAGCAAAATTAATCTTTGTGGAGCTTTAGGTCAGTTGGTTGGGGTTTCCTTTTGAAGGGGTGGGAGATTGATATCCTGTCACATGAGATATGACTCACAACCAGGTACAACTCAAGGTGCAGGGGTTTGGATTTCGAAAAATGGCCTGTTTCTGTAGCAGCTTGAAGTTAGATGAGATCAACTGTGACATAAAGTTAAAACCTGTATGCAACTCTAGCAAAGTAAATATGACTGGTTACCAAGCCACTAGCCAACAAAGAAGTCGTTTAGAAACTTATGTTGGCATCAAGTTCTATAATCATCAGGACCAAATGGTCTGTTCACAAGAGTCCCTAACTCAGCTGAGGAGACCTTTTTCATGTTGGCATTACCTTTCAGCAGATCTTCAAGTATCAGTGAAATTCCATGAAATAGGATATATAATGATACAAGGTCAAGATTAAGATTGCAGATGTTTTTTGTGTTTCTAAATGCTGTCACAGCATGATATTTTAAAACCATTTTCTAGGAAATACAACTTGTCAGACAACCTCAATTTCATTTTTTTTTTACCTATGTAAGAGATTTAATTTACAAAGGTAGCTTGCTAAACATAATATTTTCTTTTAGGTATTTTTACACACTATATAATCACAAGATAAAAATACTATGCAGTATCAATAAGGCATATACTGCATGAATAATATTATCAGTAATTGCAAAACCTGAAAAAATTAGATGTCTGTAAGGAGTCATCAATAGCTAAAACAATCCAGTGGAATTCTTTTAAATGTGAGGTCTCATCCCAACCTAAAAAAAATAAAATTGGTAGATGGTATGTACTGTTGAGGTCAATAATAATGAGGAGAAGGACAAGGCGACATATGGAATGAAATGGATCCCATGGTTGAATGTTCTCAGAAAAAGTACCTGTGTTTTTGTACAATGTAATATAAGGTCATTCATCTAAAACTAGGAACCTCGTAAAAACCTAATGTAACAATCTCATACCTTAATGAGGATTAATGGGCTCTGGGAAGCATTTTCTCTGAAAAAAAAGTGTCGAGATTTGCTGGGCATAAAGAAGCCTTATAAATTCCAGGATCGTTCTGTAGCTTAACCAAGTAGTATGGTTTTTTGAAGAGTTACAAGGTAACTAGGGCTAGAAAGGCAATGGTGGGACTGAATTTGAAACACAGCATTCAGTTTTGACTTGAACAGATTAAAATTTAATGTTGAGAAACTAGAAGGGAATTTACCAATTTAGAAAGGATCCATAAAAGCAAACCAAAGTCTGCTGAGACACTTTACATCAAGTGAACTGAGAAAAATCAATCTTTATAAGTTTGAGGGAGGGGGAAAGGTTTTTTAGGTTGTTTGTTTGTTGTTGTTTGTTTATTTTTTAAAGGGAAACTTAGACTTGACCATGTCACATTGCATAGGTAATTTTTCAGGGGAAGAAATAAATATTTCAGTTTTGAAAATCATTAATAGGATAGGAAAAAAATGGATAACTCCTATAAAACTGGAAAAGAAAAGCCATAGGAACAGTTAACCTTGAATACTGTGTCTTTTACATTCTCCTTGATGTTTTCAAATCAAGGCTGCACACTTCCTTATAGACCTTTTCTGGAAGACATTACTTTTTTAATTAAAATAGTAGGATAAATAGAATAAAGTCTAATGTCTATGATACACCATCATCTAATCAAACTTTTATATCACAGATGATCCAGCAATGTGTCTTAAATTTTAAACTTTATTAATCTATTAATCTCTGGAAGAGAGAAGAGTAGAATTTAAGGAAACTGTTTCTTAGGACAATTCTTTAAACACAATTTGTCTACTCCTTTGTTAAACTAAAGAGACAAAAATTCATTGGGGAGGGAGAATAGAAACTGGCAAAATTTTTAGTAAGCCATAGGCTAGAAATAAAATAAGTATTATAAAAATTAAAGTCTGATAAAGATTATCTGCACAATTTTATGATTGTGACATACAAGTCAAACATGGATTATTTCTTTTCAAACTTCTGAGCTGAAAATTCATACCAGAGAATGTTTTCAAATATTTATGTTCACAATTTTTACTTTGCATTTCCATAAAGACAATGAAGTGTTTACTTTCCATATCATTGACTTGTAAAAGGCAAAATATACAGCAAGAATACTGCTCTGTTCATAGTACATTGTGAAACCCCATAAATACTGAAAACTTAGAAACTTATCTAAATTTTCAAATTAAATATGGCTTTTAAAAAATATGAAGCTTATCCTTGAGAATTGAATACCCTCTGAAACTTGAAGGAAGGATTTACATTCTTTAGAAAATACTGGACTTCTTAAAGGTATAGCACACAATTATCTATTTCCCATGAAAAAGCATACTGTTAGCTAAATTCAAAACCTCTCAGAAATTTAGCCAGTATAACTCCATATTTTAGGAGAATGGGAAAGGAAATCTGATTAAAAATAACAAATTGCACATCAGAACAGATTTAATATTTTATTATTTATTTATTTATTTATTTATAAAGTTTCATTCACTTCAATTTTATTTCTGGCAGTCACAATGCAAAATCTGCAACTGTTATGCAAATAGATCACAAATAACGTAACATTTCCTTTGTTAGTCCACCTTACCTGGAATGTTATCAATCAGTAGGTTTTTTGCCTGTCTGTGATTGATGGTCTTTAGGTACCTCTCCAAAGAAAATGCTACAGAAGTACAACTACAAACAAAACCTTCCTTTAAATCTAATATGGTCACTTAGTTAACATGTGTTCATCTTTCCTAAAGGTATCTCATCACAACAGGATCTCTCAGTGCTTGATAAAACACCAAATACATCAAACACTGTGAGAACAGTGCTCCCGATTAATTCTGAACTGCACAAGGGATTCAATTACTTGTTCCACCATCTTCCACAGCAGTATAACTTTGTATAAATTGAAAGAATGAACCAGTTATGAAAGCAAGTTGATAATAAAGGTTGGTAAATTGTTTCTTGCTTTAACTTCCCTTAATCTAAGTTAAATCAGTATTCTTATAATTTACCAGCACATTCTGTAGGGCAGCAACACCATCTGGTATTTGATGCCTATAGTAGACAGTTTCCTTTGGGAATTTGATGCAGAGTGAGTAAAGATACAGGACTTGTGCATCATAGAATGGTCATGACATAGAGATCCCCAGGCAAATGGATATCTGAGCTGCTAAGACCACACAAAACGGCACATAAAAGCATGGACTAAATTTCATTTAAAAGTATTATCTCAATACTATCCTATGCTAATCAAGTTACACAGCTCAGGTATGAGATTTTTCCCTGCAATCTACTTTACAGAGAGGCACATTTCCCTGCCTTTCCAATTCACCACTTAGCAGGGGGAAGACCTAATCTGGCTCAGAAGATGTACAGTGTCTGCAAATATAATGCTGATGTTACAGATGCCTAGCTCACAGTATAAGACCGGAATAGATATTAGGACCACATAGATGACATGGGTAAAATTCCACACCTCTGAACTATCCAGCACTCTGAGCCTGTGGCTTTGGACTTAAACAAGAGAAAACAACAAGTGCAAACAAAATCCTGCACTGTGTCCATTTCCAGTATAGCACCAACCCTTGAACCTATCCAGTAAATGAAGCTTGGTCCTGCTTCCTTGATGGCCTGTTACTGTGTTGCAAAGGACACTTTCACAGGACAAAATTTAGGAATCATTGAACCAGAGAGAAGTAACTGAAGAAGCAGAACTGCTTTGCCTAACCTCGCAGTCATTGGCTGGAGAAAGGAATATCCTAGGTAACCCCAGGTTCAGAAACTGGGGGCTTCTATCTTTAAGTCACTAGATGCACCCACAAAGTCTGCTGTCTTAAGGTTCTCTCGTTTAGAAAACACTTATTCTCATACTTTAGGCGTGGGCTTTGTCCCTAGACAGAAAATTAGAAACTCACAGCTGCAAAACAACCTAAGAGATTATGCAATGCTTACATAGCTCCGAGGTTGCTAAATGCTCTGTTTGGATTGATGAAAAGACTTCAGGCTGTCTACCCAGCTATGTGAAATATTTGTATGTTTTAAATATATATGCAAAGCTATTAATCTAACAGCTGGATATAGGATAGAACAAGTATCATTTTAAAATCTCTTAGTAGCTTTTTCTTTCTTCCTTATATGCCTTTCCAGTAGCTAAATAATTTCTAGTCCAGCAGTGTAACTCAACTATCCATTATGCAAGAATATAATGGGAAGTGCTTCTCCTTGATAACAGCAAAGGCAGCAGAGACCAAGCTGTTAAGAGTTTAGTATGGTGATCACAGTGCTTGTAAACTTTAGCTCACTACTAATCCCTGAAGAAGTCTCTCTTAATTTTCCCCAATCTTAAATTTTCTGGTGGGATTCTTGTTTGTGTTTTGAATCTAGAATTGAATATAGCACATATTCAGTTTTTGTTAGATTAGTGATAACACAACATAGGGAACATAGTTTAGGAATCTTAACCTTTGAAGTATAAAATGGAGCCACAATTCAGGTCAAGTTGTTGCATATAAAAGAACACATCTGTTCTCAATTCACAAGCAAGAGGTTGTTAGCAAATAGAGTAACTGACAGTGCCTGAAGCAAATCTGAGAAAAAAAGAACTTAAAGAACAAATAACAGGAAGAAACTAATTAAAATGTGATTTTACCTATACATTTGGCTGCAATTAATGTTGTGTTAAACAAACCAATTAAATATATAATTCCTTCAGACTACATTTTTTAAGTTACTGTACGCAAACTAAGTAATTTATAGATACAGCTCTACTCTTCTACAGAGAGTGTACTTCTCAGGTATGATGTATTCCTGAGATTTACAGGAATTTTGCACATATCTACACACAGCCATAAAGACAACAGTATTTAATGTCCTACTTAAAATTTGTTTCTTTTTTAGTACATTTTTTATTGGAACTTTTGAATTAATGCTTTATGTAAAGATGATTTATATCCATATACACACAAACACACACACACCAATCCTGTGTAATTATCTACAAACACACATGGATCCATAACACTACTCAAAGGTTCATTAAATTTTATGAGAAGTCTGAATTTTTGATGTCACCTGCAACAGAAGCATATTGAACTGGTATAGGAAAATGACATACTTAATCTTGCAGTAGTTCCTGTAACTTGCTCTTATCTTTCCTTGAAACAATTACAAACTTAGTAAATCTCCTGAGAGTGAGGGGTTCTTTTCCCTGTTTCTTAATTGGTTTTGTTTGGTCTCACTCACTGGAATTAAATGACACTGAGAAAACTCAAATAAAATGCAGAAGTGAGGATGAGTTTTTATGAAAAGGTAATGTATTTTCATTTAGCCTATATTAACCTGGTAAATAAAAGAAATATATCAGATATTTAAAATTACAAATACTAGTTCAGAAATAAGGATGTTAAATTATTTCTTTGAATCTAAAAATCAGATCATCAAAAAGAAGGAAAGGAAGAGGAAAATTTATTATTATTACATATTCAACTTGCTCTCAGGCTTGTCACTTCCCTTTTCTATAAAATTTTACTTTCTTAGTTCA
Organism: Myiozetetes cayanensis; assembly: GCF_022539395.1. NCBI lineage: Eukaryota > Metazoa > Chordata > Aves > Passeriformes > Tyrannidae > Myiozetetes > Myiozetetes cayanensis. The sequence continues at coordinate 37,768,344 of NW_026087964.1, read as the reverse complement.
GTAGTGTAAGACATAAATAGAAGAAAAGCTGCTCTAAATCTAATCAAGTATAGATTATTTCCCTTCACACACAGAAGGAACTTGAATTTCACTGTTGAGCAAGATGAAGCACTCTCAGAGCTTATGCATCTTTCCCTGAAGGGAACCAGAAAAGGCTTACTGTTTATAAAAAGGCAATTCCACCATACAGGAATAACGACATCCATCACTGAAAAAATACATTTTATTCCCATGCCTACTCATAACACTTCTGTTGTTTTTTCTCTTCTATACAACAAAAACAATATAGAGTAATCAAGTAGTCTACAATGATAGAAATACTGGTATTTCACTTACAACTTTTTATTAAATTCCTGTTTGGTTTTGCATAAGATAAAATAGATAAACAAATGAGTCTGTTAACAACTGAATATTCATAGCTAACAGGATGATTCAATTATCTTCTATTATTTTGGATTCATTTGGATTGTTTCAAAGTACTTTAAAAGCAAAACAAACACTTCAAGGAACCACCTCACTATACTAGAAAACTTGCAGATATGTTGACCAGAGGTGATGAAGATGATGAAAATCCTGCCTATTTCACAGCCTGTACTTTTCTGATTAGTATCTACTGCTCAAAACAGTGGTCTAAAAGGTTAACTTTATCAGTAAGTCCTTTTAAAATCAAGCCACATCTCACTTGCCAACATAGGGTTTGGAAACTAAAACATTAAAAGAGTTAGGCTCAGCAATGAAAGCACTAAGGCAGAGAAGCATTTATATGAGAAAAACCCTGTTAATGCAGCCTGAGTGGAGCTACATAATCCCACCATTTTTCTATTACATTTACACTGTGTAACAGAGTTAAAATTACTTATAACTGCAATTCTGTATTAGTCCACAAAGACATGAAAAATATTATATCCAGGCACTAGAATTGTTCAAATAGAAGAAAAAAAAGTCTGCCAATTTTTAATTTACTGCTATAATACTTGGAGTAAAAACAAACAAACAAAAGCCAAACCTACACAAAACCCAGACAAAAAACTTTCTCACTACTTGAAATAGTTTTTTTAATAAAAACAATACTCTTGCTTTTTCTACACAGGAATATCCATTTCTCTTGCATCAAGATGCAAATTGAAGAACCTTATGACTTCAGATCCAAAATACATCAATAAAAATTGGAGTCTTGCTGTCACCATTTCCAATCTCTAAATGATTCATTTCAATTTTCCATTAGGTAGGATGACTATATGGGCACCTATGAGATAATAAATGCAATCCAAGAGCCTGATTTCACAAGAAGATTGACAAGATGTAAAATGTAAGATGCACTAAAAACTGAAGTCCACTATTTATGTGAACATAAATTAACTCCAGGAGTCCTTGTTTTCTGCAACAAATATGTTGCTTTTCATATCCTCTTAATATGATTACCTCTAAAATGTAGACAGGCACCATCACTTATGACAACTCTGCAGATTTTAAAATTTTGACTGTATTGTGTGCACAACTGAGAGGAAGTCTCTTAATCCTGAGAACATTTTCAGGAGTACAGTAATGTCTGCCTGTGGATGGTTGACCCACCAAAGCCTCTCTGTCACTCCCCACCTCAGCTGGACAGGGAAGAAAAAATATAATGAAAGGCTTATGGGCCAAGATAAAGTCAGGGAGAAATCACTCAGCAATTACCAACATGGGCTAAGCAGACTCAACCTGGGCACAAATAATTGAATTCATTACCAAGAGCAGAGTAGAATAAATGAGAAATGAACCCAAATATTAAAACACTTCTCCCTCATCCCTCCCTTCTTCCTTGGCTCAACTTTATTCATTATATTCTCTACCTTCTCCTTCCCCTGTAGTGCCAGGAGATGGGGAATGGGAGCTGCAGTCATTTCATCCCATATTGTCTTTGCCACTCTTTCCTCCTCAGAGGGAGAACTTTTCACACTCTTCCCCTCCCACAGGAGACAGTCCTTCATGAACTGCTCCAACGTGAGTCCTTGCCATGGTATGTGGTTCTTCATGAACTGCTACAGCGTGTAGCAGTTCACACAGGGAACACGATGCTCCAGTGTTGGTCCCTCATGGGGTTAATTATTGTGTCTCTTGTCAAAACATAAAATAACAAACTAAGTGGTACTAACAATGATTTTCTTTTACATTAATCTTTCAATCGAATAATTTCATGTTTCTGCAGTGAATTATAGTAATACCACATAGCACCACGCTTGGATTTTAAGGCCATTTGACCTGTTTCCATACTTGTGAAAAAGCACTACTTTACAGTTGCTATTATAAATTCATATACAGGCACCAATTTCCCTTTAAAGCTGAGGTTCTGAAAGAGTCTAAAAAGCAGCAGGAAAATCAAATCTTATAAAAGTACAGAAAAATAATATTTTTAAATTAGTTTTTTTGAAACAGGTAATTTATTGGTAGTTGATAGGATACCTATATTTGCAGCTAGCCTCTGGTCCTGGAAATTCCCACTAAAATTTTAAAAGTTATCTGAATGGAAATGATAACTCCAGCCTTACACATTAGGCATTATATATTCACTTGTAAATATTTCTTAACACTGCCACTCCACATAAAACACTGCACAATGATTAACAGTCACATTTGAAAAAATCTTGCATTTCATAAATTTTTAATTGGTTGCCTAGTATTAGACCCATTAGTATAGTTTAGCCATTATTATGTTCCTCAAACATAGACCTCTAGTAAATCAAAGTACATTTGCCCTAACAACACTCTTTGACAGAATTATCCCTTTTAGGTTGATTAAAGCCAGTGCTGTTATGCCTAACAGAGCAGCAATTATTGGTTTAGATCTGTATTAGTTAAAGTTTACTGTTCAAAGACTGCCATGAACTTTGCGAGACTACTTCTGTACCTCTCTAGCCCTAACTTAGATGAAGCAATAATATTTTAGTATTAAAGAAGTGATTTACCACATCATTTTAATTGTTTTCAACTTCTACAATACAGGTATACTCTTGGGCTTTATGATAGCATGCTGCAGGTAATAAAACAGCTCATGGTCACAACAACCTAGAGTGTTCTAACCCACTCCACTATATTCCAAAGCATTATATTAAAATTTCCAAGTAATCACTGCAGAATTTCTGAATAATTCTCAAACGAAGTTTTCCACTTCAGAGACTCACAAACATTTTCTAAAGTAAAGCATCCTAAAACATAATATTCCATGTGTGTATGTCCTGACGAAGACAACTGAATAGCTACCATGCTAATGGAAATAAAATCTGAATCTTACCTGAGATAACTCATTAGTGTCCACAAGTCCATTCTTGTCTGAATCAAAATAATTGAACATTTGATCTACAAGAAGTTTCTTTAAAGCCATTTTCTCATCAATGGTTTTATCTTTTGATTGGGTAATGTATCTCTGATTTTGTAGATCCAGCAACATATTTTTCACTTCAATGTATTCAGTAGGCTTACATTTATCCCCTGAAAAGAAAATACACAAAAACAAGACTATTTTGAATTTGATTTTCTATTAAAAGTTTAAAGATAAATAAAAAATTTGAAAAAGCAAAGGCTATTAACTTCTTATAACAATACCAACAGGGTTGCTTTAAGAGATAAGGAATTAAGTCTGTAGTTGTCTGATCCATACCATTTCCTTGTCTGGTCTTCAGATAAAGGTAAAAAAATTTATTGCAGTTTTAGATACTTTCTTAGACAAAATTTTCTGTGCATAGAAACTAAGGAAAGTTTTATCAGTTTAAAAGCCTGTATTTTTTTCATTTAGACCATTCTGGAAAGGTGCATCTGAAGTGTTACCTTTGATAAAGCATTTTGTATAACAGTAGAAATGTAACATGTACAGGAAAACATGCAAATATGATAGAAAATGAAACGCTATATATTTCATTATAATATTTGACTTCAGAAAGCAGAAGTTATGCTTGAATGCTTATAAGCTAACTCTACCTTTTCATTTACTGGACATACCAAACTTATTTGAACAAGAAAAGTGGTATTGCCAGAGAAAGAGAAAGGATATCTTTGACAAGATCTGGTTTATTCTTTTCATTATCAAGTCTTCTATAAAGTGGAAATTGCTACAGCAAGCATCCTACATATAGTAATTACAGTCAGTGCTTATTCTAAACTGAAGCATAAAATAGTGCATGCCTAGTTCTCTTAGATCAGTTGCTGCATATTTTAAATTGAATAGAGAAGCGGTTTAGAAGTTCTTGGTTTGTTTTTTTTTATTAAGATAACCTTAGGATTTCAAGCAGTTTTATAAGATGAGATATGCAAATATGTACCAGCAAAATACCATGCATTTGTTGCAAATTACAGTTACCTACTGCTTCAAGTAGTGAAGTCAAGGCTAGAGCAATACGCTGATTAGCAAAGAAAGCTATTTTGTGTTCTTCTTTTTAGATACTATGCTGAAGATAAAAGTATTAATGAGAAACAACTATTTACCTCACCAAAACTGCTTAGGCAGTTGTTTTGTTTTGCAAGTGGATCCTATTTATGAAACATCATACTTACATTTATGAGACCGAAGTTTATTATTTTAGTACATTCAATGGTGTGTATATTATGGTGACTGCACCACATGAACACCTCCATAACCATTTCATAAAGCAGAGAGAGAAAAAATTCCCAACTGCTTCTCACTATCCTAGTGAGACTGAGAGACAGAAGGATTTATGACAGAAATTGAATCAAGGAAGCAGACGAAATGTTTTTCAGAATCAACAACACTCCAACCTTTTGTTTGTTTGTTTCTTCTAAAAGCCACCACTGTTACATAGCTATCTAAGTAACAGAAATAAAAAAAAAAAAAACAGGTTGTTTTTAATTGACAGACTAAGCTACACACAGTATTTGCATATTTGTCCTCACCTGACAGAGCCATGGAGACTGAGGCCATACAATTTGTAAGAGTTCAGTTCTATGTGACTGCTTTTCAGGGGTCTAATGCATAAATACTCAGTAGGGAAACATGTTTATTCCTCAGGCATTCTGAAGCTGCAGTGAGCAAACCTTTCCATCTGAATGGATGCAGGCTCCAGGTGGTGGGGAGGGAAAAGAGCACTTAACTTTAACATACTCTAATTCATTTGGGTGAACTCCAAAAGACTGGGCCAGAAAACAAGTATCATCTTTGTCTCCCCTAAATAACTTTTCTGGCTGTGCTATCCTCAGAGAGACAGTTTGGCTTTACTCTGCTGCAGCTGATGGCTAAGACCATTTTACCTGTGGTCCTGGTAGGGATGGGGGTGATGGGGAAGACAAGACAGATCCTATTAGACAGTATAGTGCTCAGACCTAGTTACCACATTCAGATTTTAACCCCTGTAAATCATTCTTGTTCAAACAATCTCATTCTGCAAGGAGCTATTTGTACCTTAGAGATACACAACATAAATAAAGCAGTTTATTCCTTGATAATATCTATTAATCATGGATTTGTCACAACAGCACTGATGAGATGCTACATGCCTGAGTTCAGAAAAGAAATAGAAAATGAAAAAAATATTCACAGTGAATTTTTTTTTTTCTTGAGGCACAGGACAATGTCTCTTGTCAAGAATTGAAAAGAGGTTCTCATCTCTTCAAAGGTAACAATCGTGCTAATGTTCATTAGAATACTGAAGATTAGTTATTTGTTTACTTATTTATTTATTCTGGACAACTACTACATGAATTGAACAAATATTTCCATGAGTGATTTAACAAACGATGTAAACATAGAGAAAAAAATTAGAATGCCTATATCACATGACCACGAAAAGCACTGTAATAACTAGTTGTTTTTGCTACTTTTATCTCAAAAGCAGAGATAATGGAAAAAAATTAATTTTGATCACAATCCAGTAAAGACATTTTGATACACTTTAGTCATTCACTTTAGATCTCGAGTTTAAGGAAGAATGAACTAATGTATTCTCTCACAATGCCTGTTCAGACAGACAAGAAAGGATACAGACAACATTTTTTCTACAGCATTTCCTTTTTTGTACATTTCTCATTGTGCAGCACAAACTTCTGTAAACAGTCCTATAAGAGCACATAGTTATATATTACATGTTTATCGACTATTTTTACATATTTCCAGAAGGGAAGAATATTTGTACCAATTTTTTTAATATAAAACATAAGTACTGTCTAATACAATATGATCTGAGAGATTGCTATTGCCACAAGTTAAAGTACTTCTTGTAGAAAAACTTCATTCATAACTTAAGAACAGAAGGCTGTTAAGTGTTTGGTTCTCACACACTCAACCTAGTAAAGCTGTGTCAACAAAATATCTTAAATTACGCTGCTTTAGTGTATATAAGGTTTATATTACCTCATCAGTGAAAAAAATGCAATTTCCCAAGAAGAAGTTGCTATAATCTGTCACAGGTGTTCTACCCTAAGATAACTTTTCATTTTTATTTTTCCTGTTCCTGTTATGTCCTTTGGAAATATTTTTATCCCACAAAGTAGTTTAAACTTAGCAATATACTGTATGATTACTAACAGACAATATTCATGTCTCTACTACTAATGAAAATAGAATTAAGGAAAGATTATAATTAATTATGTAAAATGTAGCTTTTTTTTATAGATGCTGAAACATTAATCACTGACTTCTAGTATGGAGGGTTCATGTCCACTAGAGCCTAAGTGTGATTCTCTCAGTGCTTCACTAACTTCTTTGAAAGAGAGTCCTTATGATGAAAATACCTTGATAAGCTGAGGTGGAAAAAATAATAACTTACAAAAATAACCTGAAATATTTTTCCTTCCAACACAGTGTAAAAGTTATCTATATGATAAATCTTTGGAGAAGCATAGATGTTCAGGGGTCTGGGTAGACACAGGGTACATGCTGCACACAAGGAATGATTAGTTACCTTTCCTGTTCCCCTACCTTATCATACTGATGGAGAATATCCAAATTTAATGTTTGCTATAAAAGCTAGGTGATATGCTTAGCTATTATAAGTATATAAGTAAAAATAGACATCACTTGCAAACACGAGTTGTTTAAAAAAATGGTGAGAAGATTTTGTTTTAAATTGAAGCAAATAAAAAAGAGAGAATATAGAGAAAAGCACTATTACTTCTAGTATATATACTTACATAAGTGCAGGTAACTTACACTCCTCAAAGAGCATGAACAGAGTATAACAATTCTGCCACAATATCTATATCCATTATTTTTTTCCTATTACAACTTTAGTTTTCATTATGTATTTCAGCAAAGTAACCTGTTGCAACAGAATTACTATATTTTTTATATTTTGATCTACCACCCATCTTTCAGATATTACCATGCATTCTAACAATATGCTTTAGGCTGGTGAGAGATATACCTTTAGTTTATGATTTAAGCTAATCACAGTTGTGGTATATCAGGTTTCCATAGCTATTCTACATTAAAACACTTTTATTTCATACATAATTGAAAGTAGTCTTTACACCAGTGTTCTGAATGTAAGGACAAACATGATCAATGGATGCTGCTGACAGATAAAGGGATTGCAAGGAAACAATGAGACACTCCTAGTCAACACAATGCAGTTTTGTTAACAAATCACCCACTTATCTCATTGTCATGACTGCCTTTTACTGCGATATTTGAGTAAATGTGAAGCAGATGTTTAAACAAGAATGAGGCTCTCTTTACAGGAGATCTCCCCCAGGCTGGAGTACCAGCACAGAGAAAAACTCAGTTGCTTTATTTATGTTCTAATTTAGTAAGCATTAGTTGTGAAATAGTTGTCTCAATGACACAAAAATGGCAAATGGGGATTAAGTACATCAACCTTTATAGTGAGGAAAAGTAATTTATGCTTAACATAATTGAGAAAGAAACAACTGGGAATATACTACAGTTATATTACTTCCAAAAAGACCTACTAAATTCTATATAATCACATGCATGAAAGAGTAACCAACACATTGTGCATAATTTACTAACTTAATTCAGTTTTCTAGTACTTTTTTTCTTCCATTTTTGAACTAGGTTTCCTATAAAAAACAATAGATAATTTCTGAAAAACTACTAAAAACCAATAATAGAACAAGAAAACAAAAAAATTGCTTTTCTGTTTGTTTCATTCATGGAAAGGACCAATTCTACTACACAGTACTTTTTGTCAAAAAAAACAAAAAAAACAAAAAAAGAAACTAAGTAAAAAACCTCTACTATGATTTATTTCACAAGTTTTCTGACATTGTCTGTGCAATCATAGAAGGTGTGCACGAACCTAAAAGTGACAAAACAAACACACTGGAATCTAACTGTAATTCTCTCATATCTTGCAACTTCTGAAGCAGTGATTTTCCTAGGGCAAAAAAAGTAGAAAAGTGGAAACATTTGCTGTTTCCTTCCATTCAGTACAACAGTTTTGTAGATGTATCCCTGTTACCTAGGAAACAGCTGTAAGTTAGGTTTTGTGTGCTATTGTCCTTCTAGACAGTATTGAGTAGATGTTATCTACCCATAACAGGAAAAAATTCTGGTTGACAACTAAAGCCTTATTTAATTTGCAAGAGAAAGAGATATATCCAAACTAACTAGTTGTTTATGAAAACATGGCAAATAAGTATACACATTCGTAGAAAAACATTAAAGAATCAGCTAAAATAATAGTTTAGGGAACACTCCATAAGTCCAAAGTCAGACATCAGATTCTTGTATTTTGTAGTTTTCATAACAATGCATAGAAGAAAAGAATTAACATATCATTTAACAATCACAGTAAATGTGTTCTCAGTTCTTTCACCACATTCATAGTTAGTACAGGCACTTTAACCTTTCTTTTCCTGAGCATCCCCATTTACATAGCAGGAACAACTCTTATGTCAGAGAGCTATTGAATCATTTATATTCATGGTGTGTCTATCTCCATAGAAGTCATCAGTTGCTGAAATACAACTGGATTCTGAGATATTTATAATTTTGAGCTAAGTTTTATGTGTATAGCAGAAATGGTTTCCAAACAGCCATTTTTCTTTTAAATATATTTCAATCTACCAGAAATGGCAGCTAGTTTTCAGTTGACTGTAACACATATGAATAGCTTTAAGTAATCCACAACTGATATATACATAAATAAGCTTTTTGGAAATGGAACAGACCTCATAAGCAACAAGCCTACTTTTAACCTTTCCACATGCACTGAACAAATTCAGAATAATCTAACTAGCCAAAATGATTCACTGCAAAATTATATATCATGGAGCAAAACTGAGAAATTAATCACAGATAGTGTACATATCTATACATACACACATGTATAAACTAATACAGATATGTACATATACCTCCATACACAGGATGAAGAAATAACTACAGGGGCGATCTGATATCAATTCAATTTCAAATGTAACACTAGAGACAACTTGAAGGTCTTCATCCATTCAGCTATTTTTCAAGATCTATCTATGGATGAATCATAGAAGTTGTAATCTTACTTGTAGCCCTAACAAATAAAGATACATTTTAGACCACCAAAATTGCTTTTGAAAGAAACTTTAGGTTCAGATATCATTTCACAATATCCTATTTTCTAATATAAAACTCTCATTTTCCAAATCTGGAGCTCAAGTTTTGACCCTTTTTCTCTGGTCTCCACTGAAGTTCTGGAACCACACTTGAAGAGAAACAATGTCATCTCTCCATAAACATAACTTTTGACCTTTGGTCCAGAGCTTCAGGCAGGTGGAGAGGAAAGTTTAACACTCAAACAAGATAAACAGGGATTAACATCAAAACTTTTCCCTGTTGCAGCTATGTTTTAGATAATAAGTGAGAATTTTCCACCATTTTCTTAAAAACATGAGAGTTCAGGGCTGCAAATTTTGGCCATGCAGCTTCTCAGCTTTACACATTCAGAGTACCTAAGAAAAAAAATAAAATCTTTTTAAGTTATAACTGTCAATGTGTATGACAGATCATTTTCAAAAATTTTTTGAACCTCAAAATACAATTTCAAGCCTATAGAACATAAGGTAGAGAAAGACTAAACCTGCAAGTGATGCATGAAATTGTTAAGAATTATCAACCTGATCAGATACTTATGCTGGTCCCAGGCAAGTGTGGCTAGATTACATTCTGGTGAGGATTCAAAGGTAAATTGCATACTCCTTTACTTGAGTTTCAATTTATAAATCTTGCTTTTCTCCTTTTATTGCCAAACCATCATATTCTTATATGTGGTAAGGATGGAGAAAGCAGGGAACAAATACAGAATTATGATGCTCAACATGGAAAACGCTATTGTATCTTCCCTAGGCTGGCTAAAATCAAGTTTCATCACATACACTTCCTGACCTTGGTCCACAACAGCTCATATTTCTCTGAATTGCTTTAACTTATACTGTATTCATTCCTCAAAAGATGAATAGCCTTGTAGGATTTTTTTCCCCTCTTTTTTTTCCCCTTTCTTCCTGGTTTAAAAACAAACAAATGAACAAACCACAAACCCCTTTGTATTGACCTGACAGTGCAGGCAGTCTCAAGACTTGCCTGGTCTTGCCTTGGACTGAGCTGATTTTATCGGTTTCAAAAGTTGCCAAGTAGTCAAATGACTATTGCCTATTCTGTTTGAGCTCTCTCAAAACCATAAATGGGTAATTTATTTTTATCAAATAGTAGCCTTGCATTTCCACTGAGGGTTGATTTGTCCACTTTTCTACTTAACACTATTCCCCAAGCAGGTTCTGATAGTGAAACATATAAAACTAAGCCACGGACAGGCCGAGACTGAATAGAAAGAACGTCTCACCATATCTTCATGTTCCTCCTCTTCCTGAGGAAAGGACTGAAACCTTAGCACCCAGAGAAAAAGTGCAAGTGTAAGCATAAGACAAATATTTCAAGAGAATACTGGTAAGGCTTTTAAAAGAAATTTTATCTGTGTAATTAAGGCTTTTCTGAATTAATGAAATAAATGGGCTAATAGACTTAAAATTTTAATTCGATTAACAATAATAGATGTTTGGTTCCATATATATACACGCATAAAATTAGTTCTATTTTTCCTATAGCAAAAGGCTGAATGTAAAAACTTCTGTAATTAGCACTAGAACCCAACTGTGCTAAAGGTGAAACAAAGGAAGTAGTGGAAATAGGTGATGGTGGAGAAGAAATAGAAATGGAGCAACAGAATGTCTTTTTTTTTTAACTGTGGTACTGTTTTAGTTAGGCTTAACCCAGTCTTGAGACCTCATCTTCATAAAGCTCTTAATACTCTGCATCTCTTGGAAGCCCTTAGAAATGGGGAAATAGTGACTTAATATTTCATCTCTTTCAGTAACTTTTTGTTTATTTGTTTTTAATAAGAGAGCCTGCTGATATATGCTTCCCAAGAAGTAAAAGCAGAATTCTGTATAGATTTTCTGGCTAAGCTTACATCCCCTAAGTGTTTCCCTGATTGTTTGGAATACTTTTTCATATTTTCTTTTTTTTTTTCTTTTTTTAATGTGAGCCTATAGCATTTCATAGTTTTCAGAGTATCACTTTAGATACTTCAAGTCAAAAATTGTTTAAGCCCTGTGGGAGGAAGACTAACAGCAATGGATGGGTTAACTCTACTAGAGTGGAAAATAAAGTGCTGCATTAAACTTCTGTCTCAGCCTTCATTTTTAGTAATGCCTTCCTTTGGGACACAGTGCTTTTCTCTTTTTGTCTCCTAATTTTTCTTTCAAAAAGGACAAGCCCAGATTATTTTATTAATGCTATACATTAATGTTTACTTAAGAAATGGAAGTGGTTTTTTCAAGTTGTATGAAACAAAGAGAAAAACTGATCTGAAAGCTTGATCTGGATACAAGAAAATAAAAATTTTTTTTTGTTAAACATACCTATTTTCATCTCTTCTTTTTCATGGTATAATATCCTGAAGCAAGCACCCAAAACATCAAGAAATTCTGAGAAGTGATATAATTGATTAAAAGCAGTGTGGATTTATAAGTTTTCAGGACAGGCTCAGTCTTGTAGAAGAGTCTTGCATTTGTCAGTTGCAGACTAGCACTGCTTATGGTGTTTATGATGCTAACATGCAGTTCACACGACCTGAACATTCAGTGTTTTCTCAGCTGTGGAAAATTATGTTTTGCTCATTATCTTCAACCTGTTATTCCTTTCAAATGTCATCTTGAAGGTGAAGGTTTATATGACCTGTTATATTCTGTCAAGAGATCTCTGGTATGACAACTACTCCTCACTAAAAATTAGAAGTCCAACATACCCCACCTCCCCAAATGCTGATTTTGGTATTTTGCTTCATTTTATAGTTACTTTTTTGATTTACTCTTTATCACTTCATATAATGTTTGCTCTAACTAGTCCTGAAAAAAAAAAAAATTGAAATAGTATTACCTATTTTTCTATGTTCTTCATGTAAATTTATTCAGCTTCTACTGTTATTTAACCTAAGTCGTATTTCTGTAAGGAAAATCTGAATATTTTATCTGATCTATTCATTGTTTAAGCACTGGAAAACTGTTTATATGTGTCTTGTCTCCCGATAGTTATTACTTCTGTCTTATGATCTTATGATTTTTTTTTTCTGAAAAATCAGAATGATTAAGAGCATTTTAACTGACAGTATTTGAGGAAAGGACAGCATTATTCCTTATTTACAAAGTGCAATTAAGGCTTTAATAAGATAGCTTCATTTCTATTTTATATACCAGCTATGGTATTCAAGTCCAACCCTTAGCCCTGCATAGGACCATCCCCAAGAATCACACCATATGCCTGAGAGCATTGTCCAAATGCTTCTTGAACTCTGCCAGGCTTGGTGCTGTGACCACTTCCCTGGGGAGCCTGTTCCAGTGCCCAACCACCCTCTGGGTGAAGAACCTCTTCTAATATCCAACTTAAATCTCCCCTGACACAACTTCAGGCACTTCCCTTGGGTTCTGTCACTGGTCACTACACAGAAGAGATCAGTACCTGCCCCTTTTCTTCCCCTCACAAAGTTGTGTCTGCAATGACAAAAACAAAAAAAAAACAAAAAAACCCACACCAAAATAAAAACCAACCAAACAAAACAAAAAAATAACAGAGCAAGTAAAGCTCAAATTTATCTGAAACATCAGCATTTTATAATTGTATATAGAGCTAAAGCCCAAAATCTAAATTCCCAGCTTGCTATCTCACTGTCTAACCTTTCTAACCTATCACAATTTGTAAGTCCAGCAAGAATTAAATAGAAATGGACTTTTTGAAACGTAGCAAGCTTAAAAATGAGATATATAAAGAGCACAGAAATTCTACACAGAAGTATATGCACACATACATATAGAGACACCATCCAGATGTACAAAGGCAACAACTGAAAATACATATTCAATTTTTAACATTTATATTTTTTTATATAAAAAAAAAAGAAATTGGAAATTTAGGCCCTAAAGTTGCTGAAATTTGGTGTCATATAATGCTACACTCAGTGGCTTTATTTTTTTGCCAAAAATGTTATGATATAATACTTGATTAGAGTAGAATGAAGGGGATTGCTTTTTTTTTTTTTAAATTTGTCCTAATTCTAATTTCAGTTTCTTATAACTTTTTTGCTTTCTCTCTGTGACTGTTGGATAAGGTTTTGTTACTAGTTAATGCAGTTACCTCCCAAGCCCAATGGTGGCTGTATTCTAACCATAACTCAAGAGAAGTCTCAGACATACCACGTTGTCTAAATGAAGAGTATCACATATGTGTCAACCATTACAATTAACATGTCAAGAGAAAGGTATCTGCAGGCCAACTTTTGCATCTGAACCAAAGAGAAAACATTTAAATATGTTAGTTCAGCATTAACTTAATTTTGCTTATGAATTCTGATATCAGGCATTGTATACCCTAAATAGAGGTAACTTTCAAAGTAAATGTGTAGTGAAATTAGAGTTTAAATAGTTTTAATGATTCTGTAGCATGTCTTTCCTTGAACAGTACTTTTTGTTTTATTTTCACCTTTCTTTAGGATAAAAATCAATATATTTAAAAAATCCAGTTATGTTTTTACTAAGGGACAAAAGATGATTTGAAAGACAATTTATGGATGAAAATACCATATAAAAACTCTTGTTACCATTATTAGGTGTTAAAAACATATTCCAGAGATGCATTATAATGGAAAGTTTCAATCAAATAAAATATTTCCATGATAATACTAAAATTTATTTAATTGTGTTGCCTAGTTAATGGTTTCTCTTGAGAACATTTTAGGGATCACTGAGGAGAGTCCTAAGAGACTGTGGAAATTTGTCTTTGTAGTACGTAACATATGTATTGCTTCCTGAACAGGTATACTTATAGTTACTATATTTTATATAAAGACCCTGAAATAGGGGATCTGGTTTATCTATATAAACTTACAGTGATAACAAGATAACATCTAAGACTTTAAAAGATGGACTTTCAACCTGTCAACTTATATGGGCTACAGAGCAATTTTGGGTGCATCTATCCCCTCACAACATACCCTGTAAACTGATAGTTCTCATTCTATAAATCTCCTGTTCACAGATAAATGAAGGGAGGCTGTCCAAGATTTAAAAATATGGAATCTGCAAAACAGATGCAATTCTTGTCTATTTATAGAAGAATTACATCCATGTCTACCTTTTTTGTTCTCCTCCTTCCAAAGTTTGACTTTAAAGTAAATAGGCTTACAGTCTCTATAAACAAATACTGAACGAGAAAAGGGCAACATTATAGGCTGCTTTTTCGGGTATTTCTCTTTAGAAGAATTCCAATCTCAAACCATATTAAAATGGTCTGTCCTACCATAATATTTTGTTATGCTTGTGTCATGTCTTTAAGCCATACAGGCTCAGCTGGCCTATGGAGAAGGAGACGTTCTCCCTCCTAGAGGTTTTACCTGGTGCAAATGCCAAAAGTACAACAAGAGCAGAGAATCTTTCAGTGACTGAATTAAACTAATATCTGCAGACTAAAGAGACCCTTAACTATGAAAGAAAATGATATATCTTAAGAAAACAAAAAAGTGTGGATGTTTAATAGTAGCACTTAATATAACTAATAAATCTCTAACATAATTTAGGTAAAAAAAAGGCCATTTTTCTTCAAAATTATTGAAGCAATAATTATATTCAAATTCTTTGTTAACATAATGGAAAAATTATCATGAGATACGATGTATTGTTTTAGAATAAAATCAGTTCCAGTTTCAGATGCAGTTCTCCAGTTACCCATGTTAAAGGACACCTGCAGAAGTGCTGGTTAACAGAACTACAGCAGCAGAAGAGTAATGGAAGATGAGAAGTATGGACAACATAGAAACTCCACACAACAATGTATTGTGAAAACTCATTTTGTTTCAATTTTCAGAGTGCTAAACAACAGGTGCAAATGTCAAACAAGTTAACAAATAAGAGTAGACACATTAAACATTAAATGCCATTAAAACTCACCCCCTGACATGCAGTGTCACTCTCTGTTACAATTCCATAGAAAATATGATGCTGGGAAATTATGTCAAACAGAGCATTTATAGAAATAGGTATATTTATGTGTATTAAAAATAATAAAGCAATAGCTAAGTTGAATTGTGAATAAGGTAGCAGATAAGTATTTGTTCAAAGCATTTAATCTTTTGAAAGGTGTTAATTACCCAATTAAGAACAGGAAAATTGTTTCTGCATAATACTGCTTAAGATATCTACATCCATAACAGAACAATTTTGGCTTTGGCTGCTATTATATTTTATTTTTTACAAAAAAGCAGGAATACAGTGGGATACTACAATGGGATACTACAATAAAATACTAGCAGTTGCATAGAAATAATTGTGGCTATGGTTATAAACAACAATTATAATATTTTTTTTTTAAACTAGAAAATAATTAATTCTGAAAACTCATTTTAAGAACTACAAACAAATTTTATATAAATTTCATCTTGAGTTGGTTGCTTGAAATAACAGGTATAGATTTGATTTAGATAAAATTCCCTCCATTTTAGCTTCTTATATCAAACAACACTAAGATAAAAAAATTATATTTTGAAAAAGATATTTTCTGTTACCTAACTCAGAAATTGAATTTTATCATTTACAAACAAGGGATACCACAACATTCATGTAATAGAGGCAAGGTACATTATTTTTGTTGTTATTATTATTATTACTATTACCACTCCTACCCTGAGAAAAGAGTGGGATTAAAGGATTACATAGACTTGCTTTGCAAGAGTAATTTTTTTTATGAGACAGTTCCAGTTGCCCCCTGAAAAAGCTGGATTTTCTGCTTGTCCTCCAAACTAACTAATATAGTGCAGGCTTTCCAGACAGACTTACTATGCAAATTACCTTGAGAATGAAACTGAATCCTTATTTCTCTTCTTTTTTCTACATTCCTTATCTAGTAAAGAGGAAGTGGGGGAATGGACATAAAATGGTCTTTTAGAAATTAAAAAAAACACCCTTAAATTGTATGAATATGAAGATGTTAAAAGTCATCAGTAATATTGCTCTGTTACTTTTTCTACAGTTGCAAGTACAGATGTTCTTCTTTTCTGGATTGAGATAAGGATGTTTCTGAATTCTGTTTTGATTTAAAAGAAAGCAGAAATCCAAAAATTCTCACTTTCATACTTCTCAGAAATTCATTATTCTTCCATTAGATGTATTGTCAGGACATAAAATGAACGGCATTAAGATACAGATTTTCACCTTTATAAATTAATAAGCTTATTTCACCTTCTAACTTTACCTGCTCTGTTATCAGAAGAGATAGTTGAGATCCTCTCCCATATATTCAAAATACATTTTTGAAGTCTAAAATAGATAGTAAATATTAAGAATATTTGATTACCAGTAACCAGAATTCTCAGAGATGCCAAGTCCACGTGTGCATTTATATTTTGTGACTGCAACGAGTTAAGAAATATTTTTTGCCTTCTAATAAACAGGCCAATATATCCACAATACAAATTGTAACATGATCCCTTGGGCAAACACTGCATATAATATAACACTTGACTGGACTAAATAGGAAAAGAATGGAAAGCAAGTACACATGATATTCAGTTCTTTAATAACTCCCCATTTGTTAAATTAACGTTTCTTTAAAACTCTAAGGAACTACCACTATGTCAGTTCAAACATTTAGTGACTCCCTGACCACTTAAAAATAACTTTTGAGTCCTTCCTGGGAATAAGGATATTCATGAAGAGCTGTTAAACCTAGCTAATTCAGCAAGGATACACTGCTGTGTGAGTAAACAGAAACTGCAAGAAACCACGATACAGCTCTCCAAGAAAGGAGTGTTCTAGTTACATGTGTAGGTCAGCTAAGCGTGTTGAAAGCCTTTAAGGTAGTTCCACCCTTTCTGACTTGTAAGAGGTTTCAAAAAGATCTGTTATTCTTCAAAAATCCATCAAGACAAATGGTCAAGAATTTTAGGACTGTATTTGAGATCAAATGCCTGATACATGGTCAGCTTCATAGCATCACAAGTCTTTATGAAAAAGGTATCAGTAATATGAGAAGACGCTACTGAAGGTGGAAATTAGTTACCAAACATGAACCTCTTACCTAGGCCAAACACAGTGCTTGCATTTATTCTGAATAGTTGTGGATATGAAGAGGCCTCTTCTGGAAGACTCTTTCAAGTTTAAGAATAACCTAATTTTTTTTTTTTTTTATTATTATTTCTGTTGAATAGTGCTTAAAAATTATTTGGATATGGTATGTATCACCAGAGACAGGAGGCGTGTACCCAAACTCCATCCTATGCCAAGCAAGAGAGAAATTATCTCATTAAGAAGAGAATATTTTGCCTTAATGGTCTTAATTCTCATGTTAAGTAAATTAGCATGTGTCATCAAATTGAATTATCATCTATTCTCAGAGCCTGCACTCCTGAAAATGCAGATGATCTGACCCTAAAGAAGGTGGGGACAGACTTCCTGGGCCTGAACAAGTGCCCAGGCTTCAGAGATATCTCTGAGGCATCTTGGCAGGCTCAGTCTCAGATACTGAACAGGTGCCAGAGGACACCAGGAATTTGAAGAAAAGGAACTGGAAAAGATTTAAACACGAGAGGTCTGACACTAAAGCATACTGCAAAATGAGAGATTTCCTCACCAAGTCATGTTCCTTACCAGTGCACTAGGTGACAATCATGGCACAACACTGACATTTCTGTAGCTAAAAGCTTCTTAACCCATTTGTTGGCTCAGATAAACCCTGTTGGTTTCCACAGTGGAAGCTTCTAATTACAAGCCATATCTCAGGCATACTTCAGGTGCTGAGAGCAGACACTGTGGCTATAAACTGAGAAATCCATCTATATCTTAACTGGGCATAATCTTCTAGGTTCCCATTTTCTGACAGTCTTAAGGGATTAAAAAAAAAGATAAAAAAAAGCCTTAGCAGAATAAATTTAAAATGTGACAGGTGTGTTGTGAACAATAGACCAAGCAATTCCTGAGCTGTGAAGGCCACAGGCAGGTTAACAAATTTATTATTCTGTTTTTTCCCCAGGGGAAAGAGAGATCAAACATGTAAAAAGAAAATCATAATGGTAAGGACAAACATTTAAAGATTAAGTAGATTTGACTGAAAAAAAGCCAACAACAAATAATTCAATTTTTTTTAACAAACATTTTAAATCAGAACAGGAAGACAAAATGAAGGATGTGGGTGAACATACCAACTTCTTTATCCACGCATGACCACAGAACATCATCAACAGATACTGCTGAAGGCAAAACACATACCAGTAACAAACATTTCTGACGTCTACCAATTGAAGATATACATTAAAAATAAGCATATACTGCAATTCATGCTGAACAAAACACTCTTGCTGATTTGCTACAAAGTTTCTTGCAAAGGGTCAGATATAGGGATCTAAATTCCAATCTGAGCGTTAACTAACTTTATGTTGTGTATCTCTGCAAAAGAGTTGGGGAACACTCAGAACCTTCTCAGCGGAAAATTTTCCAATTTAGCATTCACAAGTGGGTATATATTTAGCCAGTTATTTGAGTCTTCTTTAACTTCAACATCAATATATGTTGCTATGGTATGACCTGGAACAGAGTCCATAGTAAATATTTTCCTTCAAAACTCTTTCTCATCACACAATACTGATGATGACTTTTTATGCCAAAGGTAGTCCTCTAAGTAGAATTTTATCAGGTATATGTCATATAACCATTTCTTGGTGTATATATTGTCAAATACAAAGAAAAATATTTTGTCAGAACAGAAATATTTGGTCAGCTGTTTAAAGAGCAGGTCTCAAAACAGATGTAGTTTCTATTATTGTCCTTTTGCCATCTGACACTAAAATCAGCTCCAGTTTATTTAGATTATTATTTGTTCTGTGCTAAAATTATGTCATGCTCAGCAAATATAAGCGTTATCTGTTCAGAAGAACTTATATTCTAAAGGCAAATTCACAGAATCTGATCACACACCTCTTTCCCTTATCCCATTCTATTTCTCTATCACTAATTTTTCCTTGACTTGTTGAACAAGTTGGTTTACTCACTATGGTAGAATTAATTATGTTAAAAGCAAAAGAGACCTTACACTTTAGTGTATTATCACTGAATTTCTATCAGCACTATCAGAATATGCTGTTCCTCAATCACGGAATGAATTAATATGCAAAGATTCTCTCAAAAGCACACACTGAACATTTCCACACATTACTGCAGTTGCTCTAGATTATCTTCCCCCCCCACCCTTAAAGCAAAAAGTGATAAAAGTCTTGATGTGCTTTCCCTGTGGACACAACGTTTCTATCAAACAGATGGGTGGATTTCTTCAATCTTTCTAACAAGAATTAATGGAAATTAAAAAAGGATTTATTGACTGGTGGCAGATGGCTGAAGGATTTTGCTTAGGTACGACTCATGTAAATTACAAAAAAAAGCAAATTCAACCTCTTGCTGGGGACAAGAGGTTACTTCTGCATTAAATTAGGAGCATTCTGTTTAGATGTTAAAAGGAAGCAAACGTTTTCTTTTATACTTTGTCAGATATGACCATGCTAATACATCAAGACATTAATGGTCTCTTGATCATCATGCATAGTGCAGGCCTGCTTTTCATTCTTGGGAAGAAGCCCATAGAAACACTTATGATAAAAGACATTATGCTCAGATTTAAAATTGCTGCCTGTGTATGTACTTGAAATTGTCTCCTGCAGCCCCAGCTCCTCACAATCCATAGCCTCCTCATTGTCTACTGACAGGTTCCATTAGCTTGTGTTCCTCATGAGCAAAGCAAAGGCAAAAACAGCTAGAAGAAAACACAAAAACAGTAGAGCTTTTTGCTGCAGTGCTGCCCCATCTCCCCCAGATATGAACTCCTACTAGTACACATCATAATGGAACAGTTATTCTAGGAAAAATTGACATGCTATCTGAAGATAACTAGGAATCATCATTTCCCTTTTAACAGCTAAGTTTGGATACCAGTAAATTAATAAAATTGCCTGTCAAAGTACATCTTGCTTGTCCTGAAGCTTCAGTGTCATCAGCAACTGTAAAGCTATGGAAACCCACACAGGAAACTACCTGTTGTCCAATAATATAATATAATGGCCAGTCTTCGCGAGCGAAGATCCGGGGAAGGTCTTTCCACCTTCCAGCCTGCGCATTGGATTTTTTAGGTGAGACACAGTGTGCGCGGAACTGAGCCCACCCTTTAATCCTAAGGTTCATCTGCCGGGGCCAAGCGAGCTTGGACGGTGGCAGCGAGGTCCTTAGGACGTAGGTGGGTTGCCTTTTTAAGGCTAACGAGCCCCACCTGCCCGGGAGTGGCCCTGACCGGGAATCGAACCCGGGTCTCCGCGGTGATAGCGCGGCGTCTTTACCACTAGACCAGCAGGGGCTCCACCTGTTGTCCAATACCACCTGAACAAATGGTAGAGTACTGCAGGAGACTATTTACCAGTCTTGTAGGCACATGAAGTTCTCTATCCTACATTTTCCTCACTGCTGAAAGCTTTTTGATACTGCTTTCTCGAGGACAGACGTAATACAGGGGATTCTTTGTAGTCACATCAGACTCCCGAGAAATGCCAAAACACAGGTTGGTGAACGTTCTTCTGCACAAGACAGGTATTAGCAGCAAATGTTCAGCCCACTATTTCAGCACACAGTAATATTGCTTATTACATAAGTCATATGCTTGGGAAGAGGGGGACAAGGAATATGAAATTTGCTTTCTATTTCACAGAATCATGGAATGGGTAAGGTTGGAAGACACCACAGTGGGTCATCTGGTCCAACCTCCCTGCTCAAGCTGAGTTGTCCTACAGCACATTGCACAGAATTGCATCCAAACAGTTCTTGAATATCTCCAGTGAAGGAGACTCGACAGCCTCTCTGGGCAATTTGTTCCAGTGCTTGGTCACCCACACCTTAAAAGAAGTTCCTCCCCATGTTCAGGTGGAACTTCCTATGCATCAGTTTCTACCCATTGCCTCTTGTCCTACAGCTTGGCACACAAGGGGGTAGTATCCTCTTGACACTCTCCTTCAGATACTGACAGTCATTCATGAGGTCCTCTCTGTCACCTCTTCTTGAGGCTGAACAGGCCCAGCTCTCTCAGCCTTTCCTCATAAGTGATCATCTTCCTTGCTCTCTACTGGGCCTGCTCCAGGAGCTCCACGTCTCTCTTGTACTGAGGAGTCCAGAAGTGGACACAGCACTGCAAATGTGGCCTCACCAGGGCTGAGTAGAGGGGCAGGATCACCTCCCTTGACCTGTTGGTAATGCTCTTCCTAATGCACCCCAGGAGACCATTGGCCATTTGGCCACTGCTGGGTCATGGACAATTTGCTTTCCACCAGGACCCCCAGCTCCTTCTCTGCAGAGTTACTTTTCCATGCCTGTGTAAAATCTAACAGCTATGAGTCTAAAGACTCCAGGACTGAAATTTTAAAACACACATTTTTTGTGTATTCAGAATATTTTGTTACTATGCAAAAAATTGATTTCTTCTTTGATAAAAATATATATATAAAGGAGATATTATCTCTGCAAAGATTAAGAATATTTATGTACTCAGAATCAATTTAAGTAGATTCTATTAAATATCTTAATAATAACAACATTTTTTGTTCTCATTCACAAAGGTTTTGATGGCCTAATATAATATTAAGTTACAAGCTATGAAGCCTCAGAAATTATACATTAAAAAGACAATAACTTATTTATAGCTGCATTAAATGTTTATGTTTCTTCAGCTAAAAAAAGGAACCCTTTCATTTTATATTGTTATAATTACAGAAACTAAGCAGAGAATTAATCCCTGTTTCTGGTGAAACAATAAACCAATTAAAAATATCTTCTGTCAAGACTTAATAGTATTTAACCAGTATCTGCATTTTAATATAATTTATCTTTTAATATTTTTCTGATTTTATGATCCACCTAATTTTTATAAGCACACTGGAAACAGATTAAGATGATGGGTTTGGGCACTGGTTTACTACTTGCTTCTTTTTGTCCCTCCAGAACAATAGCTTAGATATTTGTGTAGTCTGTACGGAATCTGTTCTTTTACTAAGAAAAAAATCTCTATGTGAACAGTTAAAGTAATAATTACCAGGGTATTTCAACTCTGTCTAGATAGTAATATTAGTTGCAATTCCAAAACATTAATGGATTTTTGTATTCTAGACTTTAGGTGAAGCTTGCCTTGATCAACCTTAGTTAAAAATTGCAAAACTTTTCTTAAAGTGGCCTCTAAGAATTCTTACCTCATCATACAATATAATTTCTGAAAAATTTCCAAAACCAGCAAAGCTATTCCCAAATTTTTTTCCTATAATTATTAACGTACATATTATTAATATTATCAAACTTATCCAAATGTATTCAGCAATTTAAAAAACAATATATGGATTGTATGATTTGCTTGGTAGATGAGTACATTCTGAAGAGCAGTGTGGAGTTTTGAAAGTAGTCACCCCTGATTTCAAGTGTGATGGGTACTTAGAAACAGTTTTCTTTAGTAATGCAACACAGATACTTCCAGAACTTGAATGGCTATACGCAAAAGTAAATTGAAGGACATGACCCCTCATGTATTTATTAAAAACAGGATTCATCCAGTTCAGTCAATGATAATGTTGCTGTTTTGCTGAAAACAGTAGCAGTTTTGCTTTGCATATTTGGTCTACAAATCCAACAGGAAAGCAACAACCTCATGAAAAAAAATGAAACAGAAAAAATAAAACCCTATTTTTTACTTATCACAATTAATTATTGTAACCCAAACAAACAAAGAAAATTTAGTTTTGGCAGAAACTGCAAACTTCTACAAACTTATCTGACCAAATGAAGAATCAGTTTACAGAATTTCTTTCAATCTTAAAGGCTCCATGGGTAAAACTCAATTAATGAAGTCAATAATTTGTCACATATGCTTACTGCTGCTGGATTTCAAAGCTGTATTCCATGTCCTGGTCTTAGCCCACAGTGAGAGCTACATTATTAGAAAATATCTGTAGAATTGGTTTGTGAGAAAAGTAGCTAGAAAATTAAGAATTATGTCCCACTAATATCATCTGAAGATAAGTGTTCCTTATCCCTAGTCAAATTCTAAATAATTTAACTCAAAAAATTTAGACTTTTCTGCTACCTTTTAAGTACACCTAAAAAGAAGTTATACCTTTTATTTTGTATTTATTATGGGCTTCAATGATTTAAAAATTAAATAATTAACTGGACTTGATGAACTTTAAATGAGTTTTTAAATAAGTGTGTGTGGGATGAACTCCTGAATTCTGCTCCATGCTAAAAAGATATTTTTATGGAACATTGATGCTGAATACACCTAACTTATCTTTTGAAAGCCGTGTAGGTATTGTAATGATTTTTCTATATAATAGTTGAAATAGATTGTTTTTCTGGCTTGAATATTTGCATCTTAAAAACTCAGGTTCTGTGATAATTAATTGTATTAAATTGTCATTAGCCTAAACAAGACAAAACACAATAATATCGAGTTTCCTTCCAGAGAGTAGAGTTCTCCTGAAAATATCAAATGTAAGATACAATACTACCTTATTCTATTTTTTCAAGGTAGTCGATGAGATATAAGTACAAGCCAATTCTATATAATTTATATGCAAATAACTTTGATTTTTTTAAAAAAATAAATCCACAAATCATACTTTTTTCAATAGATTAAGCCTACATAATAATTATTTGGAACAGATTAGTTTATGAGCAAGTCATTGACCATGAACTTCCAAATAGAAGATTAGAACAATGACATGAGAGAGTAAAAATATATAAATATTAAAATATTTATATTTTTAATATAAACCAGGAAAGTGTGATATGAGTTTTTTTAAATCATTCAGTCAAACTATTTGATGCTAGCAAAACATAGCATCAATTAACTAAAATTGCTAATTATTCCTAATTAAAATTATTTTTAATAAACTGGAAAAAAAATTCAACACAACTTGTCATTGAACCTCTGCTAGTGAGAATTACAGGATGTAGTTATCTCAAGAAAGAAATATGTCATAATTTATGGGGAAAAGTAATTTATCTTGACTGAATCCTCAGCAAAAATACTCAAGAAATATTTCTACAGGCAGAGTAATATCCTTTGAACTTTTTTCAGAACCTCCAAACCTCCTGAAAATATAATCTTTTCCCATTCCCATTCATCTCTCTAGTATTTTGTATTCATGTTATTATGCTAAGTAACATATTCCTCCTCCTCCCAACCTTTATATTACAGTTATATATTAGAATTAAATAGTGTCCACAGTATGTCTTAAAGAACACTTTGCACTGCATATGTAATTTCCTCATAAATCAAACCCTTGGCTTGAAATTCATCATGAGAGTAGATGGATTAGTTCAAAAATTTACATGGATGGAAAAGTTAATCTAGATTCTGGTATTTCAGCTGCTGAAGGAGATACACATGCTGTTACGAAGAGAGGACACACTGCCTTGGTCTGTTTTGTCTGCCTCTCTCCCATACAGGTGATTAAAGTGCTTTCTCTCTGTGCTGACACCAGCTTTGCTACAAGATACCTGACTTCTGACTGCTTGTCATACTTCTATATTATTGCCATTTCTCTTTCAAATATTTAAGTGTAGGTCTGGGTGGGCATTTGGACAGTCAGTCCTCAATGATGCTTTACACAAAGCATATATGTGGTTTTGCACTCCAGAAATGCTGCAAGTACTATATGCATAGACTGCTTAAAATTTTCACCCATGTTGAGAAAAGAATACTTAGGAGAAATTGTCATCCTCATGAAGATTAAGACTATTTGGTGCACCAGTTATCTGAACACCTCAAATCATTGTCAAAACATCCTCAAACTCCTTGACTGGATCACATAATTATTTAAGTGATAGCTGCAGTTAGTTTCCTGGTATCCCATACAATGAGGTTAAGTGTTTTAATGATTTTGGTTTTCCTTATTTGTTACTGGATACATATAGAACTTCTGCACAGTATAGAAGATCACTCAAAAGCAGAAAACACTAGACAAGTTAACACAGAATCAAAACCTCCTAAAACTCTCCATTCTGAGGACCATTTCTTTGTCTGTTTTAGGCTTTTCCCAGCACTGATATTATTTTATTTCAAGTATCAAAGCAGCCTTTGCAGTTCAAGAAAATGGGCTCTGAATAATTTACCATTTTTAATTTTCTTGGATTTAATTCTGTAGTCCAAAAGATTTGAGGTACCAATGTTGGCTCACATAAAATTATCATGACTACAAAAATTGATGAGTTTAATCTATCTAGATTACTAGCTAAAGTAAAATAAGAACAGTAAAACATCTCTATTGATTGACTCAGATCAGTGTGCCCAGCCCACAATCTTGTCTTGAGACAAACCTGTTATCTGTCAATCCCAGAAGAAGCTAAGGGGGCAAAAATATTTTTTCTTCTATCTCTCAGCCTCTGGTTATTGAAGATGTTTGTCTAACAATGTTGCCTGCATCTTTCCCCTGTCCATTCTACTCTGCAATGGGTCTTTCCAGTCAGAGATTAGATGGAAGAAGTTTCACATCTGCTACCCAGCAGAGTTCCTCAACTATGATTCCAGAATTAAAATGCTGGAACTAGGCAGAACAAGTGGAGAAGACTTAGTTAGTGGTACTCTGTGTACACTAATATATGTCAGACGGACACATCAAAATGTAACCTGATTTCTCACAATTGCATGCTCTGGAGAAGTTGATGTTTTAATCAGTTTCTATTGATTTTATAAAGCTAAATGGAACAACTACAAAAAAGGAGACACACTTTATTCAACAACTACAACAAAATCTTGACCCAATAGTTACAACTTCCCCCCAAAAAAATCTTTTTAAAGGTTACAAAACCCATGGTAATGGGCAACTTGTAATAATATGCTACACTTGGGATTATGGGAGGAAAGACTGATAGGATAAAAATAGATTTTTGGAAGAATATGATGTAATAATTCACCAAACATTTAGAATTTGCCAAAGTAAGATATTCTCAGAGACAGCTAAGTCATAACAGAGCATTCAAAAGGCTACCAAAAGAATGTTGTAAGGCAACTGAGCAGAATTCAATGTCAGAAAACACAGAATACCACACAGAGGAACTCAGGAACATGTCACTTGGTTTAAAAAAAAAAAAAAAAAAAAAAAAAAAAAAAAGGACAAAATTGTAACAATTATATCACTTTTCCTCAGTTAAAAGGCTTCAGCATAATATGCTCAGCATGGCCAAAAAAGGTAAGAAAAGTTTTATTCATTAAGAGGAAAAGACAAGACTAAGCAGAGTACAAGCAAGCCACCAGCTGCTGAATAACTTGCTATTCCACAGCCTGTAAACCAAACTCAGGAGAGAATGGATCTGAAAGCACCAACAGTACTGGGAAGAACACTACATAGCATAAGATGATTGCTACCAGAGAAAGAGAAGAAAAAAAGGTCTATATGAATGTCATTGTGGCATAGCAGTAAGAAACTCATTTAAGTAACATTCTTTTTGGTGACTTGATTGTATGACTGATCGTAGAGTGTTTATTACCAAAAAAGTCAGGAAAATCCTGGCTCCCAGAGACTATTTTCATCTGTAAGGATACCAATTTAATGCTTTGTCACTTTAATACTTTTTTATTAAAAAAACCCAAACAAACAAAACACAAAACAAAATGAAAAACAAACAAGACCAAACCCAAAAACAAAACACCAAACCAACCAAACAAACAAAACAACAAAAAAACAAAACAAACAAACAAAAAACACCAAAAAAACCAAACAGAAAACACCAAACCAAACCCAACAGGAATGTTTGTTCTGTTAGAAACTAAGGTTCATGTCACTGTGTACCTGTAGACAGATTAAAACAGATACGGCAAGAGAAAAAAACGTAGATGTGACTTTGGGGTTTAGGAACGACCATTTTTTCTCCAAAGCATATTAATTATTTGAGAGAGTTGCATGTTGCAAACATATAGGAAACATCTTTCCAGAGAGATTAAAACATCTTTCTTTGAAGCCAAATAAAATATTTTTGGTTTGTTTTATTTCATTAGGTCCAGATGTACTGTGCTATCATGAATACTCAGCAAAATTTATGAATAAATTATACCCTTCCAACAGCAATGTTGGTAACTCAGCAAGATCTGCACATCACTTTGGCATATGAAAAGACAACTCAATACGTCCAATATTCTCAATATTCAATTCAGTTAGATTTTTATGAATTACTTCATATTCTGTATTGTACCACTTTAAATGCCTATGATGAGTGTCTTCAAAGGCTTTAGCATGAAACAGAACAACTGAAACTCTCTGTGCAGGATCAGCAATAAGAAAAAGGATGCAAACTTCATGACTTTCTTCTACTTATAATAAAGCAATACTGATAGAATGAACCAACAAAAAATATATATTTTAGGGAAAAAAAATCATATGCTTACAACATGAAAATTATTCAGTATGTGAATGGCTTGCTAATTATATTATGAGGCCTCTCTGTTCAACAGTGCTGACAGTATTTGAGTCCTCCTCTGTTGCAATTTTCTCTTACAACAGAAGTGAACTGAATAGCTTTGGGCTGACAGGCTGTGTTCAGGAATCCTAAAGTGCCTGGAAGTTTCATTGTTCCAGAGGAATGCAGTTCTTATGGGAGGGCATAGCCATGCATTTAGACTAATCCTTTCAATGGCTTTGATGGTTAAAACCTAGACCTTGAATTTCAATTTATATTCAAAATGTGAGCTGGTGTAGCAAGCACAGTTCAACAGAGGAGGGACAATAGTGCTGACTATTGTCATTAACCATGCTGCTCAGTTTTAAACATGTTGAAACATTTCTCAGAGTTGAGGCTTTTATTTACATGTACAGTTATCAGTAATTGAGCTTGAACCATTGACCATCAACTTTGCAGCCTTATGTTACAACATGTCTCATCTTTCAGATAGATTTTTCCTTTTTTTTTTTTTTTTCCTTCTTTTTAACTTAAAGCAGACATAACTACATGTTTAGCAGTGTCACTGAGGATTCCAGAGCTGCCCTGAAGCCTTAGCAACTCAAGGACAGGAAATGTTTGATGAATAGAGATCTTAGAGATATAGGTAGTTCTACTAAATGTTGTGGGAGTTTTAATCTTCCCTGGAGCTTTGACCTTTGTTTCATTGTTCAGCTTTAATTTCCTGCTTGTCCTCCAAAAGCCAAGATCTTTTAGCCACTGAGATTGCAGTTGTAAGGGACTTATGGATTCAACTGTATCAATAAATGAGTATCATTCAGGTTATGTGAGCAGAAAAAAAGGTGGCATTATCAGGGTATTTTGAACAGTAAAGTTGAATATTTGTTAGGCAAAGTAGCAAATAGCGATTCACAGAACTATAAGTAATAGAAGAAGCAAGACTTAAAAAGTAAGAGCAGTACTTCTTGTCTATTATTGCAAGTGCATGTTAGGTACATCTGCTCATACAGCAAGGGAACACATTCCTAAAGAATAAAAAGTTAGAAATGCAAATTAGAAAAATCTTATGAAGAACATACAGTAAGTGAACTTACTTCCTTTTCCCCTCTGTTTTAGATAAGTTACAAATTTAAAAACAGATTAAAAAAATAGACACTACAGTTACAAGTTCCCAGAAAAAGATGTCTCACACACATCAAAGCAACTAACTACTGTAATAGCAGGGGGACCTAACAGCAGGACTATTACAAGTAGAAGCACTTTATTATTATATAGACAACATCTGTGCTTCCTAAATGGCAAAGTAAATGAACATAATGGTTACTGCCCTGTATTCACATTTTGCCACCTGCGTATTCATGGCAATATACTGAGTAATCAAAGCAGAAGCACCAAAAAACCCACAAAACTCCCTGTATCTATCTTTCCACTTTCCCTTGAACATCTATATGGAGTGTGTTTATATGCAGCAAAGCAATACAACATAGTTCTACAGATATCCTAACCAATAACAGTCAACACTATTAGTTGTAATAAGATCGGGTCAAAATCAGCAATGTAGACTTGGCAGGATGAAATAAAAATATTGGAGTAGGTTCTACTTGATTGTATACACTCAGTAGTTTTATCAATGTAATTATGTAGTAATTCTAGAAATCTCAGTTAAGCATACACATCTGGGACTTTTTAGGAATTGAGGTAGGAAAAAATCCTTCAAATATTATCATATTTGAATACCCCTCAAATAACTTTCTAGGGCTGCACCTGTTGACTTCTACACCCATCAGTTCTTTAAAGCCAGTCATTATTATTTGAGGGAAAAAAAGGATATAAAAAGGTTTCTAGCTATTATGAGAAGCTAAGACTGTGAAGAACAGCATACCTTTCTGTTGAGGGGAGGGAAATATGTTCCTAGAGGAATGGCAGCCCGTAAGATTCAAGACAAGGACTTCAGTTAAGGACAAATAAAGGAAATGCACAACCCTCTTTCCAAGAGATCTGCTTGTTTCTAAGACTGGATTCTGCTTGCAGTTGAGGTTGTATAAATCTTATTCTTAAAAGAACATTTTCATTTTATTCCATGGTATCTCAGCACTTTGTAAACAGTTGCCTGCATTTTATGTGAACCAGTATGATTCAACCCCCAGTTGCATCTGTGATCCTACAGAATGGTGGAATTGCAGAATTCAGTCTTCCTGCTGAATTACTAGAACAAATTGTTGAACCACACTGCTCCTTAAAGGGACTAACTACTTCAAGTAGTTTTAATAACAGGCTCGTTTAAGTGTAATGGAAAAGCACTGCTTTGTATATCAATATATGGACATTCCTTAATCTTGCTTAATCTTTAGTTAATAAAATTTAACCTTAAAACATTTAGAATATATATAGTATATATAGTATGGTTTTTTTAAAGTTCTTAAAAAATTAGGTTGGGTTTGTTTTGGTTTTAATTAGCTTTAGTCTTTACATGATTTTACTATTTTCTAAGTATTATGAATAGTCTCTAAATCATAATGTTACAGCAGTTATACACATGCAGCAGCCATTTCACTTTCCTGACCCTAAGAAATATGATATGAGAGCATTTTATTACACCATGTGGGAGGACCCAAGAGTGTTCATCCCAGAGAAATTCAAATGTTGTTGCTCTTTATAATTAGTGTCAGGACTTCCATAAGTTTAAGATAATCAGAATTCAAAGGAGATTAAGTATGTTTTCTATGTTAATTCCATAAAGGCTGACATTATGTCCAAGGAAGTGAAATGGTTATATATCAACTGTCCGTTTCCCTCTACAAACAAATTTAAATAAAATTTTGCTGGAATAAAATTACTATCAAAAATACAGTGCTATGCATAGTAGAAATTTTAGGGTCCCCCATGTTTAGCAAACCTCAATATTTGCAGTAGTCAGTAAAGAATCATTTTATGCACATTAGAAAACACTTAATTAGTGTTAAGACATTCCAGTCCTAACTGTGGGCAGGACTTACTGGGCATGTTACAGTTCCATAAACATATAAGCATTACTACCTTGTCATTACCTATAGTAGATTAACTGACAATAAAATTGCGATTGGCAAAATACTGGAAACAGTACAGCTAGAGGTAATTAGCCCAGCTGGAAACACATTGTGAGGAGCCTTTGACTCGAGGTGACGTGAGAGAGGTGAATATTTGTTTCCAAACAGATGACACTGTAAACAAGAAAACATCAGAAATAGGTGGTTGAATTTTTTTAGCTAGGTTCAAACATTGCTTGCAAAATGTGCATATAAGATTACTGTGTAATTTAATTTTGTCCACCTAATTACACATGTATGTTGTTTAATGTTAATGGAAATATGTTCTTTTACAAATTCGCTTTAAATTCCTCTGCACAGAATAACTGCCTTTTAAAATATTAGTCAGAGACTGAGATCAGAATGAAGGAAAATCTACAGGGAAGGTTTAATACCATTTTAATACCCAAGTTCCGACTGAGTTTATAATGAAGATATCCCCACAACTTAGAAAATGAAGAATTCCTGTGTTTTGAACTTTGTAGAAAATGAGTGAAGGTGAGGAGAGGTCTTTGTTTTCAGTACACATAGATGTTTTACCTAACTCCCTAGTGTACAACACCTTACCAGGAAATCTCTTCTGTAAAGCACAATACTGCACGTTCAAAATAATAAAAAGAAATTTTATTTCAATTATTTTTTAAATGTGTCATTCTATGCCTCAGATGGTTTAGGCACAAGGTACTTGCTCCTAATTACTTGAGATTCTGTCATTTATAATAGCCCTGTGCCATTACGAACAGCTGGTAGTTTTTCCTTTTCAATTTTCATTTTTCTCTTAACATTTCCAAAAAGTAGCTAAAATCAAAATTTTTAAAATGTTTCACTGAAACCCTAAGTAAAACATAAGCCCATATAACATGTGTTAAGCAAGATTATATTGATTTTATTAAGGATATTCATATGTGGAAGTTTAGGCCTATATATTTTATATGCATTTATCAAGTTTTCATTAAATATATTATAATATATATTTTTTAAAAATCACTAAAATCTGATTGAAATGATCTATGACTGTGTGCAAATACATAAGACACATGAGAACAACATTATTAAGCAGAGTGGTTTTGACTTTTCACAAGCAAATAATACTGACTAGAAACTGGCTTTAGTACTCACAGTATTATGGGGGAAACACTCAAATCTGAAGATAGCTTTGAAGTACAAATGGAATGGGCTTATAAACTGTACTTGAATGTTCAATATATTATTTTATTTACATAAAGAATTTAAGCTTACACTTCTAAGAAGTATTCCTGTAAAATTTGAAACACCTTTTATATCAAATGCAATTGTAATGGAGAACTCCAAGCATCTAAGACAAACAACCACTTTGTCTTTTATCTCCATATTTTTTCTCTTATATAAGGCAGTATGTATAGGTATGTAACTTTCCCTATTAGTCTTCAAGGGAATACACTACAGCTGTTGATACAAAATTATACATGTTTCTTAAATTTTATTTTGCACACATATATGTTTTAACGTGCTTTCTATTCAGTTCTTTCAGAAACACCATCAGGATTAACATTGAAACAAACCAAAACATAAATAGATTCTCCTTAGATTTCGAAAACAAATGTGGCCTCAGAACTCACAACTAAACTTTAAATTTCTTGTCTCTTCAAGCTCGTGTAGTGGTGCACTAAACATAGTTAGATTATAAAAGCTTTAACTGCAGTCAATATCCCAGTACATTAGTAAATATGTTGTAAGAATATTGTTTTGAATTTCATCAGCTCTGGTCATTAACTTATCATGTGGTGAAAGCATATCTAAAACTGACTGTAGTGCCAAGACATATTGTAAAAAAGCTTAGGAAAAATTACTCAAGCAAGAACCAACAACAGATTTTGTTTACAACGAGGGACTGAGGAAAAAATCATTAACACAATACAGTGTTTTAAAAGACAGATGGCAGAACACTAGACTTAAATTTAGCCATACAACTAAAATCATAGAGTACATGGAGAAAGAAATAACACTTTGAAAACTTGAATACAGTTTCTTTTTCTGGTATAAACACATATATGTTTGGTGGGGTTGTTTTGTTGTTCTGCTTTGGGTTTTTTTATTATTATTATTCTAGAGTATTTACATTATTAAAAATATAAAGAGTTGGCCTATGACTTGGAGATGAGTGATAATTTTCTATAGAACTTGCTTCTGTATTTCTACTTTTTAACTGAAATTTGCCTCTTTAAAATTCATATTAAGCCAATCACAGAACTGTTATATTGCATTTCAGGATGCACTAAAGGTTGCATTTTCAGGTGCACTACACAACTGAAATTACATGACATGCACCTTTTTGTGCACATATCCTCCTCAAAAGATGCATGAATTGAAATTACATACTTCACTAGCATTTTTGTTTCCCAGCATGTATGTCTGCTGTTGTATATATTTATCTCTTGCTAGAGAAGATACTGTTCAAGAGAAGAGCCAAGTATTGGAGCAGAACACGTTTCCATAGACCTTGACAGAGTTCAATTTAAAGTTTTGAAGGGGCTTCCAAACAGAGCTCCTTCCTGCATAGCTAAGACTTCCAAATAATTCTTTTTAAATTACTTTTTGCTTTAGGGAGAACTAGTGGTCTTGCTTTCCACTTGATATCATTAGGTAGTTAGTTACAGATTAAGGATATACAAGACAGTGAAGCAAAACTTTGACTCTGGATTTTAGTATATACTCAAGTTTCCTACTTATAATCATACTCCAAAACGTGACATCTAAATTTTAAAGAAAAACATGCCAAAAGTTAATTATTTGAGCAGGATGGAGCAGTCCTTCCTGTCTAGATAAGAGTATATTCTTTGACTTGAAGTCCTCAAACAGTAACATCCCTGAAGGATCTTGAATCACTCTATTAATAGCTATAAAATTGTATCATCCCATCCCAACTCCTCAGTGACTTAAAATAAATAAAAGTCCTTTCAATCTTTAACTTAATATCTTTCAGGTTTACTCAGAACCAGTTTGAATAAAGTCATAGAGTAAAGTTGTAGGTTATCTGCATATTTCAATAAGTAACTCTTGCCATTCCTGCTACTGGTGGTATACACAGGTTGAAAAAGAAATTGTAAATCTTGGACTGAATTTTTTTGTAACACACTGTTTCCACTGATCAACAAACTGTAAACATTTGGATATGTGTTGTGGAAAGGATTTGTGGATTCAGATGGACAAAGATGCACAGTATTTTTGCATTAGGTTAACACTAACAACTGTTACTAATAAATCCTGACATGATTTATAGATGTTTTAAACAGATAAAGCAATTTGTCTTGAATAGACAGTGAGCTCAGATACTGGCTTAGCTTCACCGGAGACAAAGGGATAACGTTCTCTAACTCATCACAGAACCTTGATAGAGATGTTTTCAGCTATTCAACAAATAATCAGATTTTACAAGTACGGGACTGTGAATCACATCATGGCTACTCATGCGGTCTGTGGTTATGCTCATCACACACGCACTCTGCTTACCCTGTAATCTCACCCATTCTCAATGCTAAGTGTATAAATAAGGGCCTACTGAGTTCAGTAGGGCTAGAGACGCTGCACTGTCATCTCTCTTACACTCATCACCCCATGTTTGACAACACTAGTAACCACCCCATACAGCCTGCCGAACAGGTTCAGTGCACAGTGCCATGAAGCAGCAAAAAGGCTGCACTCACGTGCAGCAGCTACACATTTACTGCTTAACTCTGCCCTGTATTCAAAGCAGCCTTGATAATAGGCTCAATTCCAACAATGCCACAGTTCCTTCCTACTCCCATAATGTCAGGCATGGCGTCTCACAATGGGTAACAGGGTACTCCTCAAGTCTGAAAGGCCAGTTGCATTCAGCTATCAACAAAAGAAAAGCATTTGGTATGGTTTTATAAATTTTGGTCACCGTTTTATTTTAGGGACAAAAGCCTTCATGCATTTCTAAAATCACATCCTCAGGATTTATTTTGCACAGCACTTCCTAGAAAAGTAAACAGTACAAATCTAAGTTACCAGTATTTCTTATAGTTCACAGTGCCTTCTTTAAACAAGCTATCTTCCAGAGTTTACCAAAGCCATCTATTATAACCAGAAAAATAAATTATGGGGCTTTTTGACATTCTCATCTGGCTATGACAATAAGTGGTATTAAGGCAGAGTTCCACATATTTCTAGGGAACATGTCATTTTTCTACTGAAAAGGATTGTCCTACCTTCTTTTATCAAATCCAGGAAGAATCAGGTAGTTATTATAAGATATAGCAAAGAGTTTTGTTTTGTTGGGTTTTTTAAATACCAGTTCAAGAAAGAAAGATTCTTTATGAAATATTTTAGGAACCGGTGTCAAAATGGAAGTAAAGGCTGCAAGAGTGGGTAATAGCATGGATAAGCATGAAATGAAGAAGATGATGACCTATATGATCCCTTTCATAAAAAAATGGAAAATTTTTCAACACTGACTTAATTCCTACAAAGGCACAACAAGTACTTAAGTGATAATGAAAAATACCAGCTTTGAAACTGGGCAAAGGGAAATCTGACATAGTCTCAAACTTGTGTTTGTGATTAAACCACAATCAAACCTTATGATACTATAAATAAATTATGTTTCTCTTTTTTCTTCTTCATGTTTTTACTCTTATATTTTCTCTGAAACAGCCAGTATGGTAAAAATGAAATTCACATGACAGCTGTTATTGTAATATCAAATAACAAAGCAATAACTGAAAGATACTTTTTTTTTAAAGTAACCCTACACTCTAAGAAGAAAAGATCTAGGAATAACACAGTTTGATGCAGCAGCAGATAGATCAAGTATCAAGAATTATTCTTATCGTAAAAATAGGTTTTCAGCTGTCAGCAGAAGAAAATTCACAATAATAAAAGAATTATAGAAAGCAATGTACTAACTCTCTGCCTACAGTGCTACAGTCTCTAAGAGATGAAAGAACAGATTTTTTTCCCCTAAGGGTTCCCTCAGCGTCTAAGAAAAGCTCAAATTCAATGCAAGTTTCTTTTTTTAGAAAACACAGATAGACAGAGTAAATGAATACTACTAAGTTTAATGATCTTCCTCACTAACAGACATTTTTTTCACAGTTCCATTCTCTTGGAAAAACCTTTATACAACACTCTTTATTGGTGGATTTTATAACACCTCACGAGGAAACAAGGTATAATTTTCCTTCCATTTACAGTAAGGAAAACAAAACTGAAGTCCCAGTTGATATCCCAGAAGATATCAAGAGAGATTCTTAAGGCTGGAATCACCTAGGAATTTTCAAACAAGGTTCTGGTGGTGGTGCCTAACTCCTATAACCCTAAAGGCTTGCAAAATCTCAACAAGTTTTTTCTAGATATCTATGGAGACCAATGGAAGAGTCCCTACCTTTCTCAAGGGCTCCTGGGACTAGGGCTTCCCAAAAGCTATTCATTTCCAGTTTTACCCTAGCTCAATTCAGAAACGGTAAACAAAGCCAGAAACAGTTGCTAGGTCTCAAAGATGGAGAGTGATGATCTAGCGAGCCTGAAAAGATAGAACTCATTGATTTCCAAACACTGATTTGGCCAGCATCTATGACAAAACAAATGATACTTTTGGGGGTTTCCCTTTTATAATCTCAAACCTGATTTGACAGTATTTTTAAGTCAAAAATTTTTGAACAAAAATCTTGAAGAGCAGGTCACTGAGATCCAAATCAGACCACAAGCAATGAGCAGAGTCATGGTAAAATCTAGAAAAATCTTGACTGAGAACTTCAATTTCTATTTGATATTCCAATGACACTTTAATCATAAGTATTTACTAAAAGTTTACTTTTATGTTGCTAATATAACTATGTTATAATATTATATGAAGTTTAATACCAAAAATATAAATGCGTAACATAAATTATAAAAAGAAAAAAGCTTAGATTTCAAATTCTTTTATGCCTCATTTCTTTAACACAAATGGACTCCACTTCCACTTAAAGAATCTCATCGATTTACGCAATATTAATAGCTACATTTCTTTTCTGTAATACAATGTGATTAGTAATTATGATCAGAGACAGACAATGTACTCACATCACTCTAGTCTCACAAAATCAGGACATCATTATAGCACTCTTGAAAAACATGTTTGGAATGTGTTACAAGCTTAACAAACTGAGATTAACTCACAGAAGGTCAAGACCTTTTAGAAAGTTTTCAAACTCCTGGCTTAGCATTAGCTTCTTCTGTCAGTTCTGTCCATCAGTTTTCCAAAAATCACTTTGAGAAAACTTTATGAATTTCCAGGAGTACATTTCTAATCCTATTAAATCCTTACAAACTCTTCAATTCCTACACTGTTCAGAAATCAAGTAGTATTTTTCATATTCAGCTTTATGTGACTAGACTCCTGTGTGTCCTCTAACACTTCTCCAGCACCCCATGTGCAGAAGCTGTTTTCACTGTTTTCTTAAAAATGTGGGTTTGGGGTTTTTTTAAAGTAGTATTCTGAAGCAGCTATGGCACAAATGTAGAAGAAAATACTTGAAAAAGGTAAAGATGCAGTTTCATGAGATATTTATCTCAACATAAGTTCAAACTGTTGCAAAAAGTGATATTCCTCTGTTCCTCCCACTCAGGTTTCCTCCTCCTATTTGTCAACATTAGATTTCTAATACTCAGCAAACAACTTCAAAAAACAATCTATCTTTAGATGTCTGAATTGTTAACTCTCAAATTTTATTTAAATTCGTAATGTTTCTACAAATGTTGACCTGACTTGGCTAGAATTTCCCACAGGTTCTTGAACCTATCCTTGATTATTACTGACAAGCACGTGAACATTTATCATAAAAACAATTTCTTACCTATCTCAGAAATTTACATAAGAGAACTTTCTAGCTTTGATAATAATCCCAGCTCACAGGATACTGGGTATTAGTGGAGGGTACTTGTATTGTGATAACGGCTTCTCAGGACTAAATCCAGATGTCTTTAGCTCTTTTTTTGTCTGAGTCTGCCTTAGGTGACTTAGTCAAAAAAATGATGACTTGTTCAAAAAACAAACAATCAAACAAACAAAACACAAACAAAACAAAAAACCACAAAAAAAAACTCCTTTACCTTTAGCTTTATGTCCTTTAATATGCCAATTTCGCATTCTCCATTTCCCAAAAGTCTTAAACTGATTTTCAAGGAGACGACAGAGTTAGCTGTCAAATCCGATTTTTTTTTTTCATTTTGTTTTTGAGCTTCTGCTACACAAACAGTGTGATGCTTGTTAAGGGCTTAGTTCCATGGCCACACAGTTTGAACACCTGTGCTATGGGAACTGAACACGATTAACCCAGCATCGTCACACTGATTTCTCACAATAAACACACATAAATTGCTATCGTGTTTTGTAAGGTCAAAATTGTAGTGGAGATTTGTAAACTTTGGGGCACTGCTCCTGTAAAAGAAAAGTCTCTACAGCTCCCTGACTTTAGTGGACCTACAATGTTTATATTGTTAAAAGATGTGATCCACTGTAATTTGAGACTCGAACACAGATACAATAAAATTTAATGTAGCTAGGGAAGAATCTATTCTAGAAACAGCTTGTAAGCATAAGATAATTACTCTCTTCAGATAGTTACAAGGGTGGATTAATTTTACATGTTTCTCATTTCCATTTTGTATGATGCAGATGAATCAATGCTACAAGTGGAAAAAAGTGCAGGAATGTTTATCAAAATGTGTAAACATGTTTACAGTCTTTTGCTGCATATTCATTCCATCTCATTTTTACTTAATTACAGATATTCTTGAGTAGCAATGAAGAAAGCTTCTGAAGAAATCCCTTCCCATTGAACTATAAAATCATAAAAAAATGGCAAAAAGCCTAGTTCTCCTGTAGGGACTAACTTTCTAAAGGCCAATGCTGATCTCATGAGGATATTTATTCCTGGTTTTTTATCTCTGCTATATAATAATATAATGGCCAGTCTTCGCGAGCGAAGATCCGGGGAAGGTCTTTCCACCTTCCAGCCTGCGCATTGGATTTTTTAGGTGAGACACAGTGTGCGCGGAACTGAGCCCACCCTTTAATCCTAAGGTTCATCTGCCGGGGCCAAGCGAGCTTGGACGGTGGCAGCGAGGTCCTTAGGACGTAGGTGGGTTGCCTTTAAGGGCTAACGAGCTCCACCTGCCCGGGAGTGGCCCTGACCGGGAATCGAACCCGGGTCTCGGCGGTGATAGCGCCGCGCCCTTACCACTAGACCACCAGGGGCTCTGCTATATAAGTTATTTTTAAAAGATCTTTGAGAGTTGCATTACTTTGAGTGGTCAAAAAACCTAAGAAATTTGTAAGACATATTGCACTTAAAGAGGAGATACAAAGGAAAATTTTCTTTAGTTTCTAGAATCCTGGATTATGGTTTCATTCTATGAAAACTGTACTATGACATA
The DNA here is from genome assembly GCF_022539395.1 of Myiozetetes cayanensis. Taxonomy (NCBI): domain Eukaryota; kingdom Metazoa; phylum Chordata; class Aves; order Passeriformes; family Tyrannidae; genus Myiozetetes; species Myiozetetes cayanensis. The sequence continues at coordinate 37,728,922 of NW_026087964.1, read as the reverse complement.
TCTGTCCTGCTGGTTAGATGGAGTTAACAGCAGAAATATTTCATATTCTCCAGTTTCCATCCTTCCAAAAATGTCTCTACTTCTAGTCATGTCCTTTTTATAATTTGAGTACACAAAAGGAGATAGTCATCTCTTTCTACAGGACTGAAGCAACTCTTTCTAGTTCTAAGGCCTTCTCATTTGTGTAGGGTTCCTCACTCAGCCCTGAGAGACAATGTAAAGTAATTCAAGAGCTTTAGACAAGAATTGATTTCCCCTCTACCAAATCTATTAAGTAGGTGCAGTACTTTGAAAATAATAATTGCTATATAAGAGCTAAATTCTGTTGCCATTACTTCATTGCCAAGGGACAGTTGCTAGCTGTCATTCCCTGTAGAATTATTAATTCAGAGTTTTCCATGAGAAGCCCTGCTTTACATTATTCTTACCTTGCCAAAATGTAAGCATTTGGACTGTAATATTTTTGTCATTTTTCTCTTTTTAAAAATTCAACAATGGCTAATTGATGCTTCATATAATAATATATGCAAAATCCACTGTTTTTAAAGGTTACAGCTTTCCTAAAATTCCTGGAGCATTTTTTTGTGCCCATAAAGATTGTCTCCAGTAAACTCACTTGAAATCTGACTGAGAATAGTGTTCATTCTGCAATTACAGGGTATATTTTCCTGTCATTAATTCTTCTAGCAATACTCAGTGTATAAATTCACAAAAATTAATATATTCAACATAGTTTTTATTGACTCTGGTGGCTAAATAACAAGATTTTCACTTCAATAAGCATACCTCACAACTTTATTCTTCCCGAGATCCTGATGGGGTTGTATTGCACTGTTACTGTTACTCTAAGCATGCAGAGAAATGTCCTTCATGCACCTGAGAACTCCAGCCCAGCTACATAGGAGGAACATGGTAGCACACATTAACTTGTTCTAGTTTATTTCTTAAAAAGAAATACAATGTTTAAAATATTAAAGAAATAGGAAGAAACTATAAACCATGCTGTAAAGTAAGCTAATGGTGGTAAGTTCAAATGTAATTTGACTTCAGTGGACAGACTCAATCCAATATAGTATTAAAAAAACAAGTGATAAACCACATCATTAAGTCTAAATACAGACAGTCTCAGGGAAAAAATGCTCAGGCTCAAATAAATGGATAACACCTTTACCTTAATATAATATATGAAAGAGTTTTACATGTTCAGATAAAAATCAAAACACTGTACTCGGAAGGTATTTTATAAGGTATGTTTCTTTCCTGAGCTGGCTTTTCAGTTTAGTATTGCCTGCTTTTCCACCTATCCTCATGAAAGTCTGAAGAATTAGCATTGAAGGGGCACGTGCAAGAAGAGAAGAGAACTCATTATTGTCACAGGAAAGTGTCCAAATAAGAAATTCTGTGCTAGATTACCAACTTACCTGTAACTAAATGTCTTACATTGCAAAGTCTTAGATATGTATCTTCAATGATGAAAAATGAAGCAATAAGTAAGGGTCCTGAAAACTACATTCTGTATATTATGAAAGGAGACATACCACACTGGTTAGGAAGATTTTTCATGTTTTCTTTTTCTAGAACTGATGTAAAGAGATGCTTGTTCACTTTAGAGAATTAGATCTATAAAATTGGTTGACTCATTTGCATTTAAACCAGCCTATAGCAGTTTGCATTAATAATATGAGAAAATAGTATTAGAAAGTAATATTAAAAGTTAATTTTAAAATAGAGGGGGAAAAAAATCATCAATCCACAGGAAAGAAAACAGTAATTTATTTTGAAATACAATTTCTGATTGAATTTCATAGTTATTCAGAAAAGCACAGAGAATAGGAAAACAAAAGCATATAATGAATGAAAATTATTTCTATTTCAGTGAGTGATTTAGCACAGTCACAAAGTTAACTCATACTTACTAGAATTCATAAGGGAAGAAAATGTTAATAAGCCACACTCAACAGAGTTTTAAGCCACAGCGTGTATTGAACAGTGAAAGGTCCCATCTAGGGTGATATATTGAACTTTACTAGGCCTAGGACTCAGCATTTTCAATAATGACCTAAAATGTTCAGTAAGTAATAAGGTCAGGAAATGCATAAATCATGCCAGGGGTAATGCAATATGAATGAGATAAAGATTTTCAAAACATAATCTAAAAATATGAAATTGTATTAGACTGTTAAAAATAATTTAGAACAGATTCTGAAGAAAAAGAAGAAATTTCCAGACCAACATCAAATCAGAGGAGTTAAGAGAAAAAGCAATATATATTTTATTGGTGTGAATTGGTAGCAAGAAACTTTTTGCTGTGTCAGGTTGTGTGTATCAAAAGCTACTTACACGAGTGTTTGAGTACTTGGTATCCTGCACTTCCACAGCTGCTTCTGGAACAGTATGTTTAGTTCTGGGCACATGACCAGAAAATTATTGTCAAATTAGAACAGGTTTGAAGAACAATGAAAAACTTAAATGCCTGAGGGAATTTTATGTTACAAGACTTAAGTGAACTAAATATGAACTACTCGTCTCAGCAAGGACCAAAAAACTCCCAAAATACAAATATAATTATAAGGTTAAATAATATAGTTGGAGAAGATTTAGTTGTCATATGGAACTTTTTTTAAAAAAGTAATGATATTAAAAGAAAAAAAAGTGAAATATTTAACTAACTGCAAAAATATTCTAAGATGAGAGTAAAAGTACTTGGTGCTGTGACAGTCTTGCAAATTTGAAACTAGGATAGTCCAGAACTTTACACACTAAGAGAAGTCAAAGAAGCACCCAGGACAGGGACAAGATCAGGATATGGCAGGAAACAGCAAAGGTTTAATGCCTGGGAAAAGGAAACCAGTGAAAAAACAGAGAGAGCCCATGAATACCAGAAAATCCTAAAGCACCAAGAAATGGTATCTCAGGACTTCTGCTGCTCAATAGTTTATATCTGTAGCACCAATTTCTACAAAATATATTTTTCAATTGTGGATGTATATTTGAGGATATTCTGACTGGAAACTTTACTATGAGTTATAGAAAATATTTATTATAAATGTAAATGAGAACAGAACTAAGAAAAGTAATTCAAATCAAAAAGTCTAACTTTCTTACAAACTGAATCTACCTTACTCTGAAAGTAATTAGCTCACACAGATTCAAATGTACAGATGCAAGACTTCAGAGAGGGCTGACTTAAACAAGAACTTGCCATGAAAAGAAAAAAAAAAAAAAGTAAACTCTACTGCAGAATAAAATAATCAAAAAAGTCATTCTAATATACTCACACTTCAAGGACCTCTCAGGCATGAAACATGAAAATTTTAAAAAGGATAAATTCAGCTCTCAGGTATGCCTGATTAAAGGTAGATTACAATAAGAAATGACTTTAATTATGGCAAGGCAGCAAACTGTATCCCTGAAGTTTTTAGCTCTAATAGTCATAGTTAAGGAATTTTGAGAGATTCTATCATAACCGCCACACTCATATCAAAGCACATTTGGGACCACATTTTGCCCTTAGTTACACCATTTCAAATCAGTATTAAACTTTCCAAATTAATGTAGATGATGTTTACAAAAGCCTTCAGACACACAAAGCAACCAGAAATGGAGTGTGACTTTAATAGCTAAAACAGTGGAGAATATTTCTTACAATTGAGACATTCACAGGAAAAAAAATTAAACCCCTGAAACTTTCTTTAGACAAATTATTCCTTCTCAGATAATGCATCTCCAGGAAGATTTTTCAGCTATGAGAATTGAGAGTGTTATGAAAAATCTACCTATTTTTCTCTTCAATTGAACTTCCACAGCTTAAAACAGTAACGGGAATAAGGACTAGGGCTTGATCCTCTCACATTAGTGCTCCAACTAGTAACCTAGAGACTGTTTTCCACCAATTGACTGGTACACTAACTTTGTAAGACTCTCTCAACAAGAATAGAGCAACCCTCAAAATTAATTACTGTTGTGTGCTAAGGTTCTTGAGTTAGCCTCCACCCCAAATGAAGCTGAAGGGGCATCTGATTCGTGTTTCCCATATTACCACAGGAGGAATGAAAGAGGGACATCAGCACACCCTTGCTTTACAATTGCTTCAACAGAGCTCTGAATACACGTAGCAAAATGAATCCTTACAGGTGAAATACATGGAAAAATGAAATTGTGACTCTATGCCAGACAGATTCCAAGTGATTTAACTAATTTGTGACAATCACATACTTTGGCAGCAACAAGCTCTTGGGTCCTTGTCTAAAGAAACACACATACTTGTTTCTGGCATTAAATATTTAACTAAGATTCCAGAGAGATAGTTAAATAAAACAAACAAACAAAGATTTCATTCAGTCCTACTCTCTTAGGATCTGGGGTGAAGTTGGCTAGGATTGGAGGAAATATTTGGTTACTATGAGGGTTACTATGAGGGTCTCTTTCTTATTGGACTACCTAAGTCATACAGTTGGAGAATTTTCTGAGTGTCATGCGTTAACAACACCCTTTATTCTACCATTATTTGTTTAAATCAATCTTTCCCACACATTTCTTCTGCTACCACAATATGTGTTTCGTGTTATACCAATTCCCAATGTGGTTTAAATATAATTTTCCACAATTACCAAGATAAAAAAACAGAACCAAAATCATGCAAGAACATTTCCCCATTAGGAAAGAGAACTAGGATATTTACTTTGAAAATTACATACATACGTTGCCTGAGTCCCATGGATTTTGGTAAGCTGAAGCTAGTTACTAAATAATACTGAATTAATAATAAAAAAGAAATAAATATGGGAGAAGAACAACAGTGAGACTAGTAAAACAGATTTAAATAAGCTATATTCTGAGAGGCAATTTCTAGTATATCTTACAAAATTTATCTAAGGCAAATTTGCCACAGAAATATTATTTCAGTGTCTTGAAAACCCCAGACTTACACATAGTGTTGCAGGGTATAACCATGCCATGAATTATCTGTCTCACTGAAATAATGGAATTTGAAATAAATTTTTTAAACAGTAGATTTAAAACACAAAAGGAAGAGCTTTTCATATATGCCACAATTCAACTGAAGAAAACATTTTTTTTTATAAAATGAAAGTATAAATGGCATTAGTTGCAGAACAAGTCATCTGGGAGCTCTGAGTCCTTAAATCCCTGGTTAGCAGAATCTAAGAAAACATATCTGGGGAGAATGACTATATCCATTGCCTATTTCTTGATTTTTTTTCAGAAATATCCACTACTGGCTGTCATCAAGAACAATATATCAAACTGGGCACATGTATAATCTGAATTAATTTCTCTTAGTATATTATATGCAGTGTGAAGAATGACGCTCATATTTTCTCTACAGTAAGTTGGTGAGGTATGTGTCTCACTATAGCACCCACACATCAATCAGAATAGCTAACCATAGAACAATATTAAAAAAATAAAGATACATCTGAAAGTCTATGCTTTTCCAGACTCAGCAATTATAGGTTTGCGTTTCTCAGCACTGAAGATTCACTGCTACTTTAGATTATGTCCAGATTCAGAAAAAATTGAAGATGATATTAAGTCATATGAAAAAGAAAAAAGCTGCACAGGCATGAAAGTTAACTGAAAAAGAACAAATTACAGATAAAAGTTTTTTAACAAAGTACATTTTTCATTGATGAATAATGTAAAACTAAATGGGCAAAGCAATAGGCAAGGGAAATGAAAAAGAAATTATCGCAAAGGAAAAAAAAAATCTAAGACAGCTAAGGAGACTAATTTCATAAGTGCATATTGGGATAAAACCAATCTCTCCCCTCCCTCAGTATACAGTTCTACTTTGAAAAATCATATACTAATATTTAATGCTCAAATAGAAGGGAAGGGGAGCTATAAATGACAACAGTAGAGTAGGTGGCTTGGAATTTCAAGAAACATAATTATGAATGGTTGTGTGAGAGAGAATTGAACATGTGATTAAAAAACCTGAAGTTTCAAGTTTCTATCCTTAAATTGCTGCATAAAATTATGTAACTTAATATATTTTACAACTGGATAACTCAGAAGTATATACTAGGAAAGCATCAGAAGCATAGGTCATATGGCAGCTGTGAAAGGAATGGTTTTGTTCAAGATGAAATATTAAATATACGAGCCAAAGTAAGCCCTCATTATTTCTATGTTTTTTTATCTATTGGCTGTGTAAGATTTAAAACTTGAAGTTGTTGAAGGGAAACAACATTTTATTTTTTGTTATCTTTTAGTCTCAGGAGAGATACTCATAAAAGAACTTTGAATAAGACGAAAACCATAAGTTTCTAGCAAAATAGATTCTTGATAACACACAAGAGTTTTTTTCTGTTGTTTCAATAATTAAAATAAAATTAACTATTAAATTCCATGTCAATGAGCATTTTAGTGATCATAAGTCAAGAGTGAAACAAGATTCCATTGTGCCAATTCTAAAGTTCTCTGTTCCAAAGAATTTACTACTTCAGTACATTCAACATGTACCCACAATGTTGCTAGAAATAACAAATAAGTTGTAGTAAGGTTTATATACACTCACTGTTCCTGCTAGTTAATGTTTTCTGATGAAAACTCTAGTCAAAATGAACTGGAAAAAGTCCAAGCCATACACAAGTTAATCAGAGGGTAACTTCCTTGTACATATGACAAGGCCATTACACTAAAGTATTGCTTTATTTGCAAGAGACTTCTAAGCCAGTATTAATTAAAAAGTTAGTAATAATATTTTTCTACACTCTCACCCAAATCCTTCCCCCTAAAACCATAGTCTCTTCCCTAAAAACACCCAAGAATTTCTAAGTGGTTTCTTCAAACAGTGGAGATTGCATTTAAATTATAAAAATCTAATTTAAGCTCCTAGAAAATGATGATGTAAGGGAAGGACATAGAATACATTAAGAATTTCTTATAAAGTGATGCCCATTGACACTGAAACAAGTGATGTGACACATGGTATTACTTTTGCCTCCTTATGATTCCTTTCCTCCCTCTGTGATGAAATTTACCAACCATAACAAAGCCAATGAAAGAAACGCTCTGTGACTTGAGCTGAGTCAGCTTTTTGTGACTTCTACTGCAGGCCAGGAGACAGAGTGAACGGTCTGTTAAATCTCACTGCAGTAATAGTCCACTACAGGAGAGATTCAGATACGTTTTGGGGAACCCAAAAATCACTCAATAATATTTACATATCTGAAACACCAAACCTATCATCTACCTTCAAAAGCTGCAAAAGTCCCAGGACACTTTGAATAAGGAACCTACATGCTGCCTGTCAAGGGAGGGGATTGTCCTGCTCTGCTCTGCACTGCTGCAGTCTCTCCTTGAATATTGTGTGAAGATGGTGAAGGGTCTTGAGGGGAAACCGTATGAGGAGCAGCTGAGGTCACTTGGTGTGTTCAGCCTGGAGAAGAGGAGACTGAGGGGACACCTCATTGCAGTCCACAACTTACTCATGAGGGGAAGAGGAGGGGCAGACACTGATCTCTTCTCCATGGTGACCAGTGACAGGATGCAAGGGAATGGCCTGAAGTTGTGTCAGAGAAGGTTTAGGTTGGATGTTAGAAAAAGGTTCTTCACTCAACAGATTCTGTGACTGTGTGTTTAGGACCAGGTTGGATAGGGCCCTGAGAAATCTGGCCTATTGAATGGCATCCCTGCCTGTGGCAGGGAGGTTGGAATTAGATGATCCTAAGGTCCATTCCAACCTAAATATCCTATAATTCTGTATTGCTGTGAGTAGTGGCAAAGGTACCTCCTTCTTCATTTTCTGTTCTACATAAATTCCAACAGGAACTAAATAACAAAATAGATCCCTGTGCAAAACCTCTATCTCTGGATTTCAGGGCATTCAGTTCAGATTAGATCTTTGCAGACTATTTTTTGCCAAATTTGACTTCCACTGAGCATGCAACAGTGCAAGTTAACCAACAGGTTTAGTCAAAATTGAGTGAAATTTTGAAAAGTACAGGAAACAGTGAAGTAGGTACACAAAATTCAAAGCTTCTCTCTAAAGCATAAAAATGACAGATAACACTTGTAAATGTGTCTGAAACAGTGAGTCAGGCTGTGTTGTTAAGCAGAAACACAGAATTAAATCTTCCTGCGCAATTATTCCTACTGCTATCTGCAAACACATTTTATAATCATTCTTCATCACATTATCTCAAAATCTGTGCACATTCATTTTTCAGGGGTCTTTAGTGTCATTAAATCTGCCATGATGAAAAAGTATATCCCATATGGAAACGTCATGTGTAATATTCTTCAGGTCACAAAATGCTAAACAAGCGAAATCCAAGCATTTGATCACCAATTCAAATAGTATCTTACCTTCAAACTTATAATACAAAACTTCAGCCAACTCATTACAGATATTTGCAGCTCATGAACAATTTAGAAATAATGAGAATCATTAACACAAACTCCAAAAGTTAACTCAGTTTCACCTTGCATAAGGTACATGGAATATGAAAGAGATGTTGGCAAAATACACTCTGTATATATTGTACGTATTAGTCAAATATTTGTCTACTTCCTGAAAAACAAGCCTAAAAATATTTTTTGATGTATAAAATTATAATACTTACAAGGAAGGTCAGTTTAGTATTTTTTAAATTTGAGCAGTACTAGTTTCTATATAAAAATTATTCAACAAAATAAATAGGCCTGTGACTATGTCTACTTCTCACTTGTCTGAAATTACAATTAAAAGCATAAAAAGAACACCACATTGCATTTTCAAGGTCCATTTTGCCATCCAGCATTAAATTCAAACCAGCACTGAACAACAGCAGACAAGGCTTTCAGAAATTATTGATGATAAATGCAGTAGGAACTTAAGGGAGTTTTATCTAATTAATTTATTGGAAGAATCACTAGCACATAAAATACAAATTCAGCTAAAGGATTATGGTAGTGTACAGAGTGACTAGCTGTTCAATTAAAGATCTCGTAGTTTTCCTGCAATCATTTTTCCTCTTGTATCTTATATTCATTCATCTGCCAAGGGACATCTTAAATACCTCCATGACTATTGCTGTCAACTGTTTCGTCAAAATAACATAGCTCCTTCTTGTAGAAAGATGACATAGAGGATTCAGAGCTCAGAAATAGATGTTCTAAATATCTCTTTTAAATACAGAACAATTCTGCATATCAATCACGAGATGTACTCGAAGACAACATTTGTCTTGAGATTCCCAAATCCTTTCCCTGCTCAAGGCTTGGATGCTATTTATGTTCATAAAATGAACTGTGCTGCAGGTTGCAATCAGCAAATCCAAAATTATTTTCTTTATGACTTCTTACTTACTTTCACATTTTTTCCCTAGGTTTAAATTGCATGCTTTTATTTTTTTCTCCTGATATTGATTTACAGAGATACATTATTTTACAACTACTTGCATTAAAATTGCCTGAGTCACAGGTTCATCTATTCCTCCTGATAGAGCTCTGATTATATTTCTTAAGGAATTTTTCCAGTCATCCATCACTGATAGCTATTCTCAGACTTTATTTTCAGTCCCTCTTTTCCCCCTGCTGGGCATTGTTCTCAGTATGACTAGAGAGGAATTAATCTTTTCTTCTTAACACATGCAAGAACTCTACTCTGCTGAGTACCTGTCTTATAAAAAAATGTTCTTAATTCAGGCTTCTTTTTTTTAATGACTACTGACTTATTACTGTAAATCCAAAAATCATCTACTAGTTTACCATTAGAACTCCGTATCATGCACAGCAAAACTGATTTATTGTGCATACTGGTTCAAACCATTTCAGATACTTAATTTGACTTATTAGGATGCATTTAAATATGGATTTTGTGAGCCCCACTCTGGAAAGCTACATGTGAGTAAAAACAGAAACACTTGATGACCTTGTGTTTATTTTTTTGGAGGTGATTGGTAGCTTCTATCTGGTCAAGCAACTACAGGAAGACTATCCTCAGCAGTGGATTTTGTAGAGTATAAATAAAGTGTTCTCCACAGAGTGACAGAACAGAAGCAGACCTGCTAAGTGACACAGGTGCATTATGCCTGTCTGCAATAAGAAGAGTCCAAGGTCATGCTGGATGGAGCTTTGAGAAACCTGGCCTAGCAGGTGGCAGCCTTGCCCATGGCAGGAGGGTTGAAACTAAATGACCTTTAAGGTCCATTCTATGATTCTAGGAAAAAGGGCAATAGGAAGAAGAGGGAGGACATGTGAGTACACACATACACACGCATGTAACCCTCCCCCAGTAACTTTGCCTTTAGTTGGCTATGCCATGTTCCTCTCCCACTAATTACTACTAGTATAACTACACCAGATAAGTACAATTTCCATCGTTCTCTATATTAGCAAATAAGGTAGAACAGACACATAACAATGATGTTACTCCAGGCAAGATATTACTTCAGGCAGACCATGGAACACAGCTCATATTGCCAGTGGAAGAAATAGAGTTTAAAGAAAAGTTATGCCCTCATAAAAATTGTATAAATTATTATTCACTAGTAAATGCAAATGATTTTGTTTCTATGACACAGCAGTAATTTTCTACAGAGTTTACATTTTGCCTGACCCTTGCTACACAATGTCCAGCTCAATCCTAGCCAACGCGACAAAGTTAACACAGTCATTTAAACTGGTCAGCGTTCTTAGCTGTTGTCTAACGCTATCATGAGTTGCTCAAGCAGCTACTGAAGTCAGCTAAAAGAGCCACTCACATGGTTTTCATATTAGACCTTAAAACAAATTTACAACACAGTCCTGTGCTTGTTGTAAGTAGTGCTGCACATGTATCAACATTATATCTATAGACAGACTTTTACATACCAGACAATTTAACAAGGAATCTAATTTTGTCCCCTTTTTTTTCTTTAATGTAAACTCAATTAAAATGAGAACATTTTTGGATTTGCAACCACAAGAAAATTGTTGTGCATTCCCAAAATATAGTAAGTCAGTAAAAGGCTTATGGATATGAATACAAATTTTATGAATTATCCCATAAAAATCATGCCTGGAAGACTGTTCAAAGGCATCGTTTTTAAATTGTGAATTAAGAAAATAATTGTATATTTATTAGACTGGTCGAATTGCTATGACTCTCATAACAGTATGAGATGTATTTGAGAGTTGATACTGGATGTCAGTGGAAGAAATTGAAAACAGTTCAATTGATAAGTTTCTACCTTTAAGAGGTTTCTTTGCTGTTAAGAAAATGGTGCTATTGCCTGCAAATGCAGTTAAAAATGCTATTAAATGCCTGTACTTTGAAATCCATCCAAAAACTATTCGATGTCTCTTCCTGCATCTTATTAGCAGTCAAGAAAATTCAGATGACCAAAACACTTAAAAATGTTGCCCAGAGTAGACAAATTTTTATTGTGAGCAGAGATGATTATCAGGTAATCAAGGCACTTTTTTCCAAAGGCAAGTCTGAACCAGTCATTTAGTGTTCATACTGATGAAAATACTCCCTGCAGAGATTCAAAACAGAGATGAAAACTCAATCTCAGCACCACAAGGAAAAACTATCAAGGCTCCTTTAAATAAATCCTTCCTTTGGAAGATTATTTTTGTAACAAATGGGTATCTACTAAATGGAAGTGGTATAACATAGCAATTTCTGGACACTGAGACAGCATAAAGAAGTGGAAAGTAAGAGCAGAAGCAAAAGCAATGAGCCAATTTTCCTTTTTCCCTTAAGAACCTCAAGAACTTCTGAGATTTTTCTTTGCTCCATCTCTTATCAGTCATGTATAAACTACAATGGTCATTCCCTCTTTAACTACTTGAAACATTTCATTTCTACTCCACCCAAGCTCTTTGCCATCACCCTTTTTTTTTTTTTGTTTATTTTAAATACCTTTGAAGTTTCCCATACTACTGTGTTGTTTGTACCTTCCATCTCCCTGGCAGGTCCAGAGGACTGTGATAGTACACATCCATTGAACATTGGACTAATTACTATCAATTCTGGTTACATAGTTGTCACTCTGGATTTTTTTTTTTTTAAATCACGCATAATTAGTGATGGTAAATCTTCCTTCTCTGAAGACACGATTTCACAGCCAATATTTTTATGTAAACATATTAATATGTATAAACACATAAACAAATTTAGTATTATTTCATGGTTTGCAGATACAAATATACATACAAACAAGAACCTCTTTGGATTAATTTACCTTAAAAACTAAGAGTTTTCTTCAGTGGCTATATACTCTGACACAAGGAAGCTGGCTAGATAACCTGGGCTTCAGCCACTACTACACCATAAACAGTGATAGAGAATAAAACCTTACAATTTGCACAGCAAAATGAGTTCACTGTGTCCTGGTTTTGACTGGGATTGAGTTTATTTTCTGCACACCTCTCTGTGGTGTTTAGCTGCCTGCAGGTTAAACCACAACAGCTGAAATCTCAGGGTATTACAATTCTTTCTACAGCCATTAAGCCCCCAATGAAGATGAGAAGAAATATTCAATCTTAGAAAAAACATTGACCAAGGATACTTCAAGGAAGACCAAGCAGGTTTTGAGTACTAAATAAAAGAACACAGGGGTGACAGCAATTTGTCTCAACTGTCACACTTGTCATGTAAGAAAGGGGGGAAAAAAAACTCGTGGATGCAGTTTTCAAAAATGCAAAACAAAGCAGAATAACAAAATTCCAAGACTCAGTGAATATCCCTGCTGTATTTTGGTCCCTAAAATATAAAAAGAATTTATATTTCACATAATAGATGTGCATCCTCTGAAGGAGAGAAAAAAAAATCCCTTTAAATAATTAATGGGAAAAAATTCTTCAACTTAGGACGGTCTCACAGGGAACAAAACCCACAAAATATACCAGTAGACTTGGTTTGTTTCTGGACTGAGACATATAAAGACTGTCAAGAGGAAATGGGATTCCTCAGAAAATCTCTGTCCCTGTATTCTATTTCATCACAAACCAGTATTAACTCTACCTGAATCTTAAAAGACCTCCACACTCTGCTGAACATCACTATTCCTCAATTACAAATAAGCATATGAATTTAAAGCGAAGAATATGATTCACTTCTCTGGCAATTGTAATAGAGTCTACATTTCAGAGGCATGAGCCATCATTCCTAGAATAACAATTTAGGAGTATTTAAAATTTGCACACACTAAAAATTTAATGTTAAGAATGTGCTAATCTGAACTTCAAAACATAATGATTTGTTGAAACAAGCAGACCAAATTGTGCATAGTGTCATCTCGGCATTCAGCAGCACTTTTGAGAGCACAACTCATTCTGAAAATTCTAATAATCTATAAAAGATGTTTCATCAAGTTAACCTTCCTACATTCCTGAAGTTAGGAAAGCAATAAGTGAGAAATGCAGAAAAAATATTATTAGATAATTGTCCAGCCTTTTATTTGCACACAGATAATTTTCCATTTTTCCAACAAATCAGAAGACAAACTACTGCTTATGAAGATACTTTAAAAAAAAACAAACAAACAAAAAAACCCACACAAAATGAAGGAGCAGCTGCCCATTTTCAACCCTCAGAAAGCATCATTACCTAGTTCAACTTTGTGTATCAAGGAAAAGATTAAAGGGGCAACAATAATCACAGCCTGTGAATATTTGTGCTACTGTAAGTCCCATTCAACTTATTGTAAAGTGAATCTCCTCTTCCCCACCAGTCCAGTAAGCAAATAATAAGGGTTACATATTAAAATGACTCACTTTCTCTTAAAGGAAACAGAGAATTAAGATCCTTTATTCTTTGATTTATCCTTTGGCTTTTAGAAATAACAATACTCCAGTCTTCTGCACTGAAAATTCAAGTCCTTAAATCATGCGTTATAAAAGAGCCTTTAAATATTGCAAATACTGAACCATTCATCGGGTGAACTCTGCATGAATTTTTTGTGTTATCATTATCATTTCAGAGTCTCATTCATTTTCTCAAAATAAGAATAAAGCACTGTCTAAAGTTTAACAAAAACAAGAACAAAATTAGATATCTGTCTGTGCCACCATTCACTTTTCATTTAAAAATTCCTTTAATTTCAAGTAAGGTCCAGAATGTTTGGTAAAATATTTGTACACAACTCGGGATATTTGTTCATGTAGACTGAAAATGTATCTACAATGCATCCTGGCATTTCAATCCTTTGATCAAACAACCCTTTTTTTAGTCTATTTACTCAGGCTTTCGTCTTCCAGAAGCAAGTATGCAAAGTGGGCACCACAGACTGGTCCCATTCACAGATCATTTATGGTACGAAAGAAATGTAAAGATGCACATCCAGGCCCCATGAGGCTGGAAAGTGTCATTGTTGCCACCATCACCACTGATATTTGCCAACAGAGTAAAATAACTAATAAAATGAACATTTTTGTTTTTAAACACTATTTTTGGGGCTGAAGTGGAAGGTTTTTTAACTCAGCTCAAAGTAATGTATGGATGCACATGTTGGTGTTACACACAGAATGCCAAGACAACTCTAATGGCTATACATATTGTGCCCAGACATATGTCCATTTCTCCATGAACTAAAAAAATGAATAAAGGCTGCAAGCTGTTATAACTAGCTATTCAGTTGAGTTCCTGAGTCTCCTCTGTTAACTCAGGACTTGACCTAGTAATATCTATCCCTGATCTATATAGAGTTCCTGCTGCCAAGGACAGGACTACACCATATTGCAAGTTCACAGAGCAAAAGATTAACGGAAATGCCTCTATTTATTTCCAATGTTATTTCTTAGTCTAATATAAACAGAATTAAGACCAAAAAAAAAATCAAAAAACCAACCAAACAAAAAACCTCAAACCACCACAACAAGCACGTGAAATGCCATTAAGAATTCCTTCTGACTTCTCCTTTTGTTTGTTTCTCAACTACTTATTCTCTACAAGTACTAAAGAAAGTCTAATTTTATTTTTTAAAAGTATCAACATCTTGGAATATTTTAAAACTTTTTAACACTTTATTGGAGTCATACAAGAAAATCTTAAAAAAATTATAAACTGTGAGGCAAATTTCTAAAACATACAGAGTAGGTAAACCACATCCAATATAAGTGCGGAACTGACACCAGCTGCTATATTTACCAAACAAACAACCTTTCAGAGACAGACAGTTTAACAAAATATTGCACCATTTCACTATGCCTATGTCTAGAACAGTGGAGCTGGGAGCTCTTCAGGGTTTCTGGGTCTGGATTTACATTTCAGGTAAATCCTAAAACCATTTCAGAACAGCATTCAAGTTTACTAATTTGTGTCCTTTTCCCTAATCCTCACTTTCTGTGGAACATACTAAGCAAGTAAGGGAGAAATCGGGACATGGTTCCTGCATCATTAGGGATGATAATCCCAGGGCATACCAACAGGAAAAGCCCCAGTTCAGCATACAGGCACTCTATGATACATTAACTTAGGAGCCTTATTGTCAGCTTTCTGCTACTTGATGTCAATGAGTTACTTTCCACATGAAAAAATATTTTAAAGATTGAGTATACATTTTTATTTTGATATTAAACACATCCAGTATCTCTGTAAACTGTCACTGGAACAGCTATGCAGCAGGATACTAGACAGATTTATGAAAAGCCTAGGCTACAGCTTCTTTTTGAAGCTCATGGCCCAAACTATGAGGCCTGTGAAAGAGTATTTAAAATCTTTGGAGTGT
Organism: Myiozetetes cayanensis; assembly: GCF_022539395.1. Lineage (NCBI taxonomy): Eukaryota > Metazoa > Chordata > Aves > Passeriformes > Tyrannidae > Myiozetetes > Myiozetetes cayanensis. Next base: position 37,713,257 of record NW_026087964.1, on the reverse strand, counting down.
TTCCCCTTACTGGTGTTCTTTACTGTTATTCTGTACCTTCCATTTGGGTACTAAAATTATCAAACAAGACAAGTGGGAAGCTCAAGACTTAGTCTGAGATCTGTGATCTGAAAACAGACTTCAGAACATTGACCTGATTGCATTTTGTATAAGAACAACAAACATCACATTATTGGTAAAAACAGTGTGGTTTTAATAGTTTTTCATTTGTTTGGGATTTTATTTTGTTGGGTTTTGGTGGATTTTCGTGGCTTTTCTTTTGTTTGGTTGGTTTGAAATAAATAAGCCTTAAAACCCCTCCAAACTTCTTACCCAGTATTTTCTCCTTTGGACTCCCTTTCACATCTTTCATGTTTGTAAATATAACAAATATTCTTCAACTGGCTGACTTCAATGAACCTAATCTTCATTTGACTCAGTAGAAGATCCTGAGTTCACTCAAGTGGTAGTGCCAGAGAAACATCCATACTACTGTCCTTGGTACTTCAGAGTTTTTTGTAAACAAAAGTCTGAAACACATGGTCTTTAATTTCTTTAAAAGATACTTAAAGTATTGTAAAAATTAAAGAAAGTATTAGCACTCTATAGATGGTATGTGTCACTTATGGTTGCTCAAGTATTTAGTCTATATCAATGTCATGTACTCAGTACTATTAGGGACCTTAAAAGCTTTTAGCAGTTTATTTTTTCCTATAGGATTTATCACAAAAATATGCTTTCCTAACTATCATAGCTAAAATATCTGCTTTAAAACTTCATCATACTGTAAAAAAGATAGATATATTCCCAGTGTGGCCATTCACCATCTGTTTAAGCAAATACACTTAAAGATGCTTCTACAATTGTGATAAAGCAACAGCAAATCTAAGAGCACACAGAGCTCATATTCTAAAATGATGATTGTACAACTATAGTTTGCATCATTAGAGACCAATAAAAATCTTTATACTCCTTTTGAAAATCAAGGACCTTTATCAAAGAGAAGGTGGAATGGGAAAATAACATAGAACTGATTCATTTAGGAGTTGACTTAAATTTAGAAGCACTAATGAAACAACTTCTTGACCATAATTAGTATTTAACACTGCAAAGATAATTTTTCCTACTTTCAGATTTTTTTTTCCCTGATATACAAGGCTTACCATTTCACTAGATTCCAAGACTGCTTCTTTCTCCTTTTCAAGGTGGGATTAAGAATATAGAATCTACTTGTTCTCATGATTAACAACAGTTCTGCTATTATCTGTGCATTTAGATTTTTATTCTTCTAATATTATCCAAGTGATGACTATGAGGTGCTAATTCATAGCTTCCTCCTTCACAGTGAAATATCCTGGCAAACAAAGGCTGAATAATAAATGAAAACTTAAAATTTTATTAGTCAATAGCTCTTTTTCTATTCTGTATAACAAATGTTATTAGTTTGATATCAAATCTGTATTAAAACACTGCTAATAGCAAAACTTCTATAGACTGCCTATTTACCAGGAGTCTTAGTAATAACCCTGTAGAGAATACAGCTAAGAATTCTACTGCTTTAAGGCCAACATCAGCAGTTTCCTTTGGCAAAAATACTTTTTCTTGTTGAGATTCAGCAGACTTGGTCTCTAAATGGTGAAAAGAAAAAAAAAATCTCCACCATCTGTTCCAGCCCAGAGGGAAACAAACTTTCCTGGCAGTATATAGTTCAAGATTTAATTGCACCCAAAGTCAATACAAGTACATGCAAAAATATAAAGCATCATTCTTAGTAAGTGGAAGTTTTGTATAATTTTACTTTAGCTTCTTTCTTTGGGCTATAGTTTAACCTATTTTTGCTGTAATCTGTTTTCCTTTCTTTCTGCTGTTTGCTTTCAACAATTTTAAACAAAATCTATATTATCATTCCAGAAAAAGAGAAAACTAAAGAATCTAATTAGATTTCATCACCCAATTTATAAAATTTTTTTTTGCTCTGTGCCTGAGTATCAGGAAAAGTACATTTTCTAAGGACCATGAGAGAAGGCTAGTTTCTTAATGAAAAGTAAAAATTTCAAAAAATATAAATTTTACACATTTCATAGAAATTAATTATAAATAATCAGTAACAAAGCTCTGTTTTCAATGACAGTAAAAGAAATTCAGAATCAAATAAAGAGAGAACTAACTTGCACAGAGGCAAAATTAACTGTTTTGACTTCCTGAAATTAATCTTTTAAAATCAGTTTCAGCTGGAGGACTCTTTTGGTCATTCCATATAAATTTGAACATGAGCCATGTCTGTTTTACCTCAGAACAAAGTCTGTTCCTGATAATATACTCTATTTTAATTGCAGTTTATGTCAAAAGGAGTATTGTATGGTATCAACAATTCCATAAAAAAATAAAATGCTGTCATTAAATCCCTTATTATATATAGCTCTCTGCCAAACTTTATATTATTGTCTTTTGCTTACAATGCTTTCTGTTACAATAGTAAAAGTATAAACACCGGCTACAGTGGCATAAATACTTTATTTTTTCAACTACAGTAATATACTTATTATACAAAGACTGCCAAGTCCTGGAAATAAATACAATATATACCCTACAGTGTTCATCAGAATTGTGCTACTTTATTTTTTTTTACCTGTCTATGACACAATTAACAGAGTATACTGCCCAAGTCTTTGCCTGTAGAAACTGCTTGTAGCTAATTGTTTTCTGATTACTTCTAACACTTGTTCATGTCACTTTAAAAAATAAAGGCATAATAATAATGTGATAACTGCCATCACAAGCATGGTACTAGGAAGTTATCTTTGTACCACAATGTGTTCTAGTCACAAGATGAGATGAATCAAAAGGAAAATTTGAAAATCATCTGGGTAGTGACCTACTAAGATTTTAAATTTGGACGTATCTGGCTTTTGCATCTCATTACTTATACTCTGCACTTTCTGTTAGATTCCAAGAAAGCTTCCAAGAAGAAACCCAATATTGACAGATATTGGGTGAATTTACCTAAACTACTCACTATCAATTGTGTAGATTAAGTTCCTTTGAACCATAGTCCATTTCTCAGGTTCCACTGAGGTGCTACACATTAAAAACAAGCAAATAATGCTGAAAAAGCAACACTAGTTTCCTAGTTTTAGTTTACCATAAACCCACAAATATTTCTATTATCCTGTGTTCAAAGAGAATAAACAGCAAGCCACAAGAAATAGCTTTTAACTTACAAGTTTCATCTTCTGTAGATTTACTTACCCCTTTCATTATTAGCTACTAGAGTCAGAAATGGAAATTAAAAATCATTTTTCATACCTACTTCTCTTCAGTGTTTGTAAAAGAAGCTACAGGGTTTTTTTTAAGTTGGTATATCATATACGAGCCAACTTGAAGTACAAATATCAAGCCAATACCTTGTATATGTATCCAATTGCTAATGATTTTTAAAGGCCAACAATATGTTCCATCAGAAGTATTTCCCACAAGACCTAATGGTCATTCTGACATTATTAACTAAAACTTTTTAAAGTTTACACTAGACAAGTCAAAGTGAATTAACATTTTGAGCTTACTCTAAACTGAAAAATTATGTATCTGCCTAAAGACTTCCTTTATTATAAATTTATGACAAAATGTTTAATTTAGTTTGATTTACTGCATAATAATTTTCCCTATCCCACAGTACTGAATTTGATATTAAAAATTGAGGATACAGAGATGATTTGAACTATACTTGTACAATCCTTGTACTGCTAGCAACATGTTAACACTTATGACAGTACTGAAAGAGTAGGAAGAGAGTAAACAATCTCTCTTATAACCAGTGCTGTCCTAGCTGTAGGTCCAAGTTACCCGGTTAGAAGCAAGGACACTAGTAGGACTCTAATGCCACCTTTCCACTGACCACACTTTGTCAGAAACCTATTTCTGATCTTTCCAATTCTTCCTCAACAGTACTGGAAACTACTGGCTGAATTTTAGCACCATGTGCTACATTCTGCTTCTTCAAAACCAGGCTGAAGATGAATAAGTAAGAATGTTTTTTAGAGATGCTTATCCACAGAATGGTTGAGGTTGAAAGAGACCTCCAGAAATCATCTGATGCTACACCATCATTATTGGAAGTATCAAAAGTTTTAAAATTTTCTACCACTGAAAATCTGTAACATCCACAGATCTATCTCTATGTGTGATGTCAAACAACAGTGATGACCTTACAAGAAATTTTTAACTTCATTAAGTTTTGTACAGACAGAACACATTTGTACAGATAGAATTGGTATTCCTCGTCTATATGAATGCAGAATATATGACAGATTAGAGCTGATCAACACACTCCAGCACTGAAGGAATTGATATAGAAAGATTGGGACTGCTCCAGACACTGAAAACATGTGATGTCTTTGCAGTATATCTTAAACTAGTCAAAAAAACCAAGCCTTTATTCATAACATGTTTGAGGCTTGTCATTGCCCCATTCTATATTTTGGCGGTATGAATTTTATGCAAAGTAGAGGTCCAAACTTTAGTTGCAAAGCAGTACAATATCACCAAGAGCAGTGATGCAGAGTCTGCTGAATGTTTAGTTTTTAAATTAAGCTTGTTATGTGCGGGTTCTCATAAATATCTTGAACTTAGCTCCACTCTGAAAATTTAGTAGCAAATATGCAGGTCTTTCGTGCCAGTTAGCTTACAAAATTCAAGATAATTGTGTAGAATTTAAAAGAGGTATTTGTGACAAATCTTGCACAGATGTTGGAGGAAAAACAACCAGTTTTCCAAATCTCATGAGTAATGCAACTCAAGAAAATGAATCATGTGGGGAGAGAAGACTACAGTAACAATGCTAAAATTTAGCATGATTTCAAAGCACATCAAAAACGACCAGTTTTCCATGGGTTAGAGCATCACTTTCCAACTAAGTGCTGAAAGAAGCAGTACACTTGCCATTAACAGTGATTTTTACTGCTCTATGAATGTGCAATTACCAATGTTAACAGTTAAAAACGTATACAATTCTTGCATAAATTCAGTATTTAAGATTAATTTCTTCAGTGTTGCACTAAGCGAACATATGAGATCATCAGTTGAATTACTATCCTAAGTCAAATAATTCCTATCCTCTTTTAAACTTCTTTTGAGATCAAGCAGAACCCTTTTCACTTCTTAGACTTCTGGTAGGGCTCTGAAATACTTTTGGTATTTCTTTTCACAATCCAGTTTGCCTGAGCATACAACTTGAGTTATAGCTGAAGCTTGACAGTTTATCAGCAGCAACCTTAAGGGTGTATGCTATCTGCAGGAATTCAAGCTTTCAGAAAGAGTGTAATAATGACATTTTTGAGATTTTAACAGAGAAGTCAAATAATAGGCAAAGTAAAAAAACAAATACATCTTAGAAAATAAATTCTTTTGCAATGAAAATACTGCAGCACTATATTACTCAGATTAACATGCCATAAATTTCTTTTGAAAGATTACCTAATGATCAACTTTAAATAACGACTGTTCAAGATTTATGTTTAAGACAATCTGAAATACGTCCTGCAGTGAAACTAGTAAGATGACAGAGACTTACTTGCTTTTGAAGTACATGAACATCAAATGAGATTAAATAAATGTCAGTGTTTCTAAATTAATGTGTCAATACTTCAGGACCCAGTCTAAGACCACACTCACCTAGGGCACAAATCACATATAGATAGAAAAAATTAAAATCTTTGAACTATTCCTGTTCAAGTCATGGTAGAGGCTACATCAGTATTCTAGATCTTTTCTGTGAGCTACCGATGGGATTTAGTTCACTTCAACTCACTCCCCCCAGCCCTTTTTCAAAAGGAAAGCCTACAGCCTTTACCCTAGTATTTACAGTCCGCTTCTGAAATCCAATATTGCTTTTACCCATGAGATCTGCTGTGTATCAAACACCAAAGCTTGTTTTGAATCTGTTCCTGCTTACTTATTCAATCATTTTTATTTCTTTTACTGGAATACAAGGCAGCCTACTCATATCCACTCTTAGTATGCCCTAATGATTTTTTAAGATGCCACTATATCCTCTTCAAGCCATTTGCTACTTTTGGTCATTCCTGCTAATGTCTTCTGCACTTATTCCAGTCTGCCCATACTTATTTTGATTTTTTCCACAGTCAGTTCTTATCCTCACTGCCCTGAAAAACTCAGCCTCAGGAGTAAACTTTCTTACCTAAGCTTCTACTCTTTTTGGGAAAAGTCTGAAAAGCAAATGTTATAACAGTCTTCAGAAATCTAGACATTTTAGTAATAGTAGCAGGAAAAATGAAGATCACAGAACATTTAACAAATTCAAATATTCACCAAATGAAAAAGGAGACAAAAAAAGAAAGTGAAGAATTTAAAATATTTTTAAAATCATAAGGATGCTACAGAAGCTACTTATAAGTAAAAAATCTTACATATAAAGTAATCTTTATTCCAGAAATATTCTATAAAATTTATAGTACATAAGAGTATTTGTTACATGCCTGAAGATTCCAAGCAAATTTCCATTTGTCATAATGATTGAGTGCATCACTGTATAGAAATAAATATAATGTAAGACATACAAACAGCTCAGCATGCAAAGAAAACATGAGATGAAGTTTCTCATGGGGAGTTTTTTAATCTCTCATTTAGATTTACTAGCCTGGGTTTAAACAAATGAAGCAAAAGAAATGAACACAAAAATGAAAATATAACTGAAGCTTATTTGACGTCCAGATTGTGACACTCACTACCTAGTACATTGTCCCACACAAGAGTCCAACTGAACTTAATGGAAGCTGAAGAATTTAATTTCACAGTGCCACTTCACAGAATAAAGGTAGGGTGGAGGCATCCATTTGAATCGCCACTCTCTGAGGCTTGTTAAAGCTACAGCTGGCAACAGCCAGGAAGGGCTCAGACAAATGCATCAAGCCCAGTGTGAGTCAGTTGGTTGGTTTGCTTTTCTTACAGCAAACTGAACCTGCTCTGAAACACAGAGTGTGTTGCTTGAGAACATCCAGGACACCAGAAGCAGAGAACATGCAGAGGCCACCAAGCCTGTGCATGCTGTTATGCTCATGCCCTGGATTAACTACTTATTCACCAAGCAAACAAAAGCAGTGCCAATCCACAACAGAATATCAGAATTCCCAGCTCATATGGTCAGTATCAGAACTAATGAATAATCTAACCTTTGAACTTTGAATGCTGTCATTAATATTTCCTTTAGTTCCTTATTCATGTTTCTTCTTCTTCCCATCACTGAACTCGATATCCTGGGAGTTGACTATTATCTCTTTTTTTCCTCACTGATATTCTTTGAAAGTTTCTTGGATCACAAAGCATTTTCTAAAGAGTTCTTTTGCATTATTAGGATAATCCTAAATATTTTGCATCTTTACAGTTAAGGTCTAAGAGCTCTTCTGAAAGCGTTTGCAAAACTGTCATTCACTAACATCCAGTTACAGGATGGACTTTACTGGTGGGAAATAGAAGACTCTACAGGCATACAAAATACTTCTAATCTAGGTACATAGAAAAGGGATTAAAAGTAAACACTTCATCTGCAGAATACATTTTGTTTCTATATGAGAAGAAATTGAGACAGCTTATTAAGTAACTCTCGAGGTCACAGTCAAGATCTAACCAAGCCATTAGAAAAATCTTTGCATCTGTTACATCATGACATGCCAATATGCAACTGATGGAAAAATTACAGCAAGAATAGAGGAAAAGTAATTTCTAATTTAGTATGACCATTATCTTGATCCATGTCAAAAATGTACAATTTGCATAACAGTCTCAATCATCCAGGAAAAACAAAGAGATACTTAAAACTTTCAACTTCAATTACCTTTTATGCCTGTGTTGTGCACATTTTGGAAATATGGGTGATTTAATTTGGTGTGAAATAAAAAAGCTAGCAAGTGACAATGAAAAAAGGGGAAAAGGGAGTTTAATGAATCTGGTGATAAATAATCTAAAATGAAAGGCAGGTAATGGACAAGAATTTGAATTTTCAGCAGCACGTCAACAGTAGTCAAAGCTGTCACTAGAGTACAGCTTTTAAAGAACTAACTTGCACTACCTTAAAATACATTTCAAAAATGTTTCAGACATTGCTCTCTGTGAAGGATTTGATACTTTTTGTCTGTGTTGTTCCACTCACAGCTTAGCTAAGGCACACATTTCTCAGTGATGCTAATGGAGTTTCAGCATATAAGCCAAAGATCTCTCTCATTTAGGAAGTCAATCCTTTAACTCCACTTATCATGTAAGTGTTTAAAAGGGCAATTTTCAAACCATTAAGTAGAACTCATGATTTTTGAGATCAACTATAAATCATTCCGTTACAAGATGTATTATTTAAATAATTATAGCTACCTAACTGCCATTGTAATGTTAATTGGGTATATAGAACATTTGCTTATAAAATTTTATTCTTCACACAGAGAATACTAAAGTGTTTTCTGGTAAGCTTACTCATTTAAATAAGGTGTATTTCTCAGCTTCGCTCATCTTAAGCTCCATAGCCAACCTAAAACTTAAAACTTATTTAAGAAGAAATATTTTCCCCTGAAGAGGAAGGGGTAGAAAGAAGAAATCAACCCTGTAGGAGGATTTGAAACCCAAAAACCACAAAACATGACATTGCTAGAGATGAAATTTAAAACAGATAAAATATATTTAAAAAAATACTAAGGACACAGTGGTTTGATCTGAAAATCAATGATGAATAATAAACCAGAAAGTAAAAATACTTAATTGCTGTCATAATATAGTCATTGTTGACAGTGACTACCTTATCATCTTGCAGGCATCCTTGTAGGAATCTCTTTCTCCTCATGCCCTGCCCCAGTGCAGATTAACCTCTATTGAAGAATTTTGTGAAAGCCTAAACAAAATGCTCAGAATATTTGTTTTCTGAATGCAAGATCTTTTTCATATTTCTCTGGCCTCAGAAGCAGCTCTTTGAAGTGAGGTCGTTTGTGCTAGAGGATGTCTGCTAAACCAGCAAGGAGGACATGTGGCGGTGCCGTTCTGACCCCATCAAGTCTCACCACCCTCACAGTAAAAAATTTCTTCCAACTATCTAGCCTAGATTTCCTCTCTTTCAATTTGTACCCATTGTTCCTCAACCTATCCCTAGAGTCGCTGATGAAGAATGCCTCTTTGGCTTCTCTGTAGCCCCCCTTCACATACTGGAAGGTTGCTGTGAAGTCTCCATGCAACCTTCTCCAGGCTGAACACCTGAACTTTCTCAGCCTGTCAATATAGGGGAGGTGCTCCAGTCCTCTTATCAACCTCATGGCACCCCTCTGACTTGCTCCAACAGTTCCATGTCCTTCCTATGCTGGGGACACAGGAACTGTAGGTCGTACTCTGAGTGGAGCGGTAGAATCACCTCCTTCAAACTGCTGGCCACACTTGTTTTGATGCAGCCCAGGATTCAGTTTGCTTTCTGGGCTTTGAGCACGCATTGACAACTCATGTTGAATTTTTCACCAACCATCACCCCCAAGTCTTTCTCCACAGGGCACCTCTCAACCAATCCTCCACCCAACCTGGGATTGCCATGACTCAGGTGTAGGACCTCCCACTTTGCTTTGCTGAACTTCATGAGGTTTGCATTGGCCCACTTCTCAAGCCCTTCTCTCCACCATGTTTGTTGCACCACACAGTTTGGTGTCATCAGCAAAGCTGCTGAGAGTGCACTTGATCCCACTGTCCATGTTGCTGACAAAGATGCTGAACACCTTTGGCCCCAGTAATGACCACTGCAGGCCACCACTCGGCACAGATCTCCACATGGGCAATGAGCTGTATTTGTGCGTGGGAGCTTGGATTTGGTAAAAACGCCCCAGCTCTTCATTTAGATGACAATTCCTCAATGATGAATGTAGTGAAAAATTCAACTTTAAAAATTTTTAAACTGGTTTCATTTGAACAACCTTATACTAATATTTTAACCAGAATTAAAAAAATTGTATTCAAGTGAAATACTGTAATTTAAATGAATGTTCCCTACAAAGGTGAATTTCATTTAGCAGAAATATTTTAGTAGACTTTTCTGTGGTGATAGTAGCTATTAGTTGGTATTACTCAGAGTGCAAATATACCCACAGCATAGAAGACTTTTAATAAAAACAGACCAGTCTTTAAAAAAAATATGAATCAATTCAACCCCTAGGTAGACTAATTAAAAAGGGTCTTACTTAAAAAAATTTCCTCTCCCCTCCAAAATCATCCACCTATTTTAACCAGTAAAAACATGCTGCAAATCTGTAAAGTACTGATAAACATACTTAATCAAAGTCTGTACTGGCAGACCTCCAGAAACCTGCAAGGTGTGCTCAAATTACACAGAAAAAGGCAAGTTGCTATTGTTGACATCTTCAGCATAAAATACTTAATACAAGGTGTATTTCACAGCATTCAGGTTGGCATCTCTCAGCATTCAGAAGATTAAAGCTCAACTAAACTTTCATGCTGTCATAAGTATACAAGTAAACTCTTCCTTGTCCAAATTCAAAGCAAGGAAGACCCTTTTAGCCATGAACAAGCTGCTGGTCCAGCAACTTCAATACCAAATACAAGCACAGATCCTGCAACCTTCCACAACCCCTCTGAAATGATAAATTCTGTTTTTCTGGTAACAAAGAATAACATCCCAAGGCTTTGGGACTGTAAGTGCATTCAGATGAATTAGGTCAGCAACCACATTTGTAAGGTAAGCTGCCATAGATTAGTTTCCAAGAGACAATTGGTTTATTCAGGTTAAAAAGGGGTGATTGCTGAGAGCACTGAGTATAAATAAAAGGAAAAAAAGAATCCATAAGATATCTCCAGAATGCAATACTTACTGTATTAACTTTGATTCATTTATTCACTGTACATTCAGTGCAAACTCCATAGAGGTTTAATTGAACTGCTTGAAAACACATACTCGATAGCCATATTCCAGGTATTGTTCAGCCATGCTTACCTTTAAAGAAACAATCTTCATTGTGTACAATGGTGATCTTTTGCTTTTTCAGACAGGCAGCTCTGTGCACTTCGCAGTGGTTTGGATAGAATTCTCCATCAGAACCACACACAGGCTTGTAATGTGGTTTGCAGTGCTCCATGCACAGACACTCTGCTTGACCAGTCTTCCCATTCACAACGCAGTGTCTGCCCAGACCACAATACTTGTTTTCACAAGATCCAAAATGGTCATCCTGACCAAGATAACCTTAAAAAAAAAAAAAAAAAAAGCTTGATTATTAATTACATTTGGTTTAATTGGATGCAAGATACAAAAACGATTGAATTGTGTACATAAAGTGATACTATGTCTTTTGTTCCATCCTTGACTAATGTTTAACATAAGTCAGCCTGAAATGAAAAAAATTTAGTCTCTTTATCATAACTTTTATGCTTTCATTCATTGTCATATACTAACTGTAATTAAGAGTATGATCTAGTAACAGGATTTACTCTTCATTAAAAAGAACCTCACAGTAAATCATGTATTTTTAAGTGCATATTGAAGTTTTTCACCTTAAGATCACTGTACTATTGCATGTAATAGAACAATGCATTCTTGAGAATTTACATCATAGAATATCTCAAGTTGGAAGGGACTCATAAGGATTATTGAGTCCCACACTATGCTTCTCACAGGACAACCAAAAACTAAACCATATGACTAAAAACATCATCCAGAAGCTCCACAAACTCTGACAGGAAGATAAAATAGACATTCACACATGAAGACTGAACACAAGAATAACTAGAGCTGGGTCAAGGTTCTTAACCAACATGGAGAATTTAAAAAAAAATAATACATCAAAACCTCTGTAGTGGTAACATAATAACATTTTAGGGAACAGAGCATGGATGAGCAGGATATTCAAGTGAATGGTGGCTAGAAGTTAAATGAGCCTCTAGCAGAATTTCAGTGAGGACAAATGTGATTTGGATAGCAAACAGAGTTTTAAGAGTGCTGCAGTAAAGGTAAAGGAGTTTCTACTGGCCACAACTTCCAGTTCCTTCTGCTCCTAAAACATGGACATGGATTGTCTACATTAGGCTACCAAAGCCACCTGTCCACTTTCTATCCCATCTGTGCTGCTGCCACCACATAAGATAAGGACTATTTGTCAGGAGTAGATCTCTTGGTGAAAGACCAAGTTCAGTGCAGAGTAATACTTCCTTATTATATCCTCAGTTTCTATTCTGGCTGCCATAGAACTATGGCTTCTTGGCAACGGAAAAGGGTATGATGTGAAAAACGAGAACAGAATTGTCAACTGCAACAACCAAAACTTCAATTACACAGGTGTTCTGATAACAGAATTGTGTCCTAAAACAAGCATAAAAATACTAAAATGCCTCCAAATGTGGAAATAAGACATTGTCCTTCCAATTCCTTTTATTCTCTCACCCCACACTCCTAACCTCCAGAACAAACACCTAGCATTCTAATTCCTTCCAATACATTCCTTATCCTCACAGCGTAGCTGAATAATACTTGGCTAACCCATACAAAAATAGTGTGAACAAACAAATCATAATTCCTAATTTGGTAATAATTTGGTCATATTAAATTCATTTCCTGTACTGAAGTGCTAACACGTCAGTACCACAGTTTGACGTGCATTTCTTGTAACGACGGAGAATTTATGTTCTTCACTTCAGTGGTAGAAAAAAAAATCTTATCACTTTTTCTTCTTAAGCTTACAGGTCTATTAGACTACCGTGCTTTGATTTCTTGCTTTCTCATACAGTACAAATTTTCTAGACTAAATGTACTACAGAAAGCACACAACCATAAAATTGGGTCTAATGACATGCTTTTGTTATATTAGTTGATAACAATTTCAGCACAAAGTTAAGAGGACTACATATTCACCTCAGGTGTTATATGGCTGATACAGCTACACTACAGTGATTTTTATTCACATGTATAGACTGGACTGATGGTGGGTTTAACTGTTCATGCACCAAACTGACTTGAAACAGCCAAACCCAATTCAATACTCAAAATTTCCCATAAGTTTTTGAAAATATTTCTTCTTGGGCCAATGTATCACCACTATTACAAGAAACAGACATTAATTGACAGAAATTCATGTAAACCCAATTTCCTTCTACTAGTGCCAACCTCAAATAAGGCCTTGCAATGTCCAACAGTGCTTTAAAGCATAGGTCATGCACACATATTACAGAACTTAAGAACAACTTCGAAGTGAGGGAATTGTTATGGTTCAAGGCCAAAGTCCATAAAGTCATTATTGTTTTTGCATTCTGAATGGAAAATAAGGATCTCAATCTGACAACCTCTCTGAATTATTGACAGGTGTGTGGTGACTCAACAATACATTGTTATATGTTGCTATGAAAATACAACCAATTTAAGACTACGCTTGGGACTTCATTTTAGTACTATAATTGAATCTGATGCCTGAATGCAAAACAGGCATCTACCTTTCAGATAAGAGAGAATGATTTACATAATATATACATGATGTATAACATAGACATGATATTTATAATATTGGAACACGTCAACATATACCAATTATGGACAGCAATAAACAAGCAATATTTTGCCTTAATGAAAAACTATATTTGTTATGAAATGTTTTATAAGTTTCAATTTTAGACCATTAGCTATTCAAAAACAATACATATTTTTTCATCCTCGTATATCTTCATATGCAACTTCTTCAGTTGAGGTCTGTGGTAAAATTCCCATTGACCTCAATAGAGGTAGGATTCTTTCTCCAGACATAGTCAGAGGCCTTAAGTTATAGTCTTAGGTTTAGCAGGTTTAAGAAACACTGTTCTGTGCTGAAAAGGAGCAGCTATGTAGATTATCAAGTGTTTTATAGTACATGCAGTACATATTTAAGAAGAAAGGTTTAAAAGTATACTCTGAAACAGTCCGCCAGCCAGTGTTTACCAGATCACTCATAGAAAAAAAAAAAAAGTAAAACCATGCAATTGCAACTGAGGTGACAAAAATGTTCAAAAACATAAATTTGAACTAAATTCTAAATAATGACTGTGAGATACTAATAAATGAGTTTAGACAGCAAACCAACCAAACAAAAAAAAAAACAGCTTAAGTAAAACCAACTTCTGCTGCTTTTCATTGCTTCAGCCCAACTTGCAAAAATCATTATATTTGACAAATCCTTCTTTTTATTTTATATTTCCAAAAAAGATATTTCTATAATTTTCTTCTTGGAATAGAACTGCTAAAAAGTTACAGGAATCTTGTAATTAACCTCCTATATTTTCAAACAATATGGCCAATTCATGAAATGCCTGTTTCAGTGACTCTCAGAAAATCAAGATTACCATTTTTCCTTCCTAGAATTATTATTATTGGAGCTATACTTTTGATAGCATAATAATGGAAATGAGTTGGTTTTTTTAGTTTTCTGAGGTTTATTGTTTAGCATGCAACTCCCATTAAGGAGACCATCACCATCACAAACACCAAGTGTTTCTGAAGGTTGTGCTTCTATCTAAGCATTTAAATTTAGGAAGTGAACTAGTAAAAGGTGAACTTAGGTTTCCATATTTAGATATAATTCAATAATTTAGTAGAGAAGGCAAGCAGCCTGGCATATTCAATATTAAGAGAATGAAAACCAGTCAGGATGACAAACAATCTAGCCATAGATGTTAATATTTTCCCATCAATTTGTTATTGCTTATGTGAGGACAGGTAAATCTATATTTGTCAAACGTCATAACACAACACAGGAAAGTGTGCACCCATATTAGCACATGCACTCAATTTTCAGCCAAAAACTATAATATCTATGCATTCTGAGAGTACCTACAGTACTGTGGAAAACAAAATGTATTTTGTTCCATTTGAAAGTAAGGCAGGAAACATTTAAATTATCTTAGCCTTAAGTTAAATATCTTACTCAAGAACTACCAGTAAAAAAGTATTACAGCCAAGACAGCCAAAGCAGTCCCATAGATTTTTCAGATTCTCTTGAAATTTAAAACTCTTAACATATATAAAATAACAAACAAAAATAAAAGTTTTTTTATTCTAAAAAGTATGAGGAAGTGCAACTGTTTTAGCTGTTAAGAAAAAAAATAAATACACTTTCAAGTTGTCAGTTGGAATTCCTCATACAGGTTTCCTATTTAAAGGCCAGTACTACAGCACCCAGAGTTCAGCAAGTTGTAGGTCACACTTGAATAATTTACAGTTGGGAATTAAGTGGATGTTTTAGCATGCACAGAAATCTACAGTTTTCCCTTTTAACTAATCCGTTTAAAGTAACATTCCACATGGAAGCTTTGGGAATTCGTGAGCGAATGAATCACCATGTTCTACTGTTGGCCCTGGGCTGGAACACACACAGGCTTTCTGTATGCTGAGCCCTTTCTCACAGACTTACTGCTTTTTATTTCTCTAACATAATTTGCATTCATGGCTTCCATCATAACTTGCTGCATTACCTACGTGTCACGTAAAACAAAATGGGAGCTGGTTCTGGAGATAATGCATCGATATCCTGTGTACAAATAACTAATGGTTGTTACTGGTGTCCTATTCACCCCTCTTTTATTTAAAACCATTTTGTAAATGACAATTATAACTCTACAGTTGTATCTTTGTTTAATACAAAATCCTATGAAAGGCCCAACCAAGACTGTAATCGTTACTTTGGTAACTGTTCAGTGTAGTCTCAAGTTTCACATAAAACAGAAAATATGCCAGGGACATCAGAGGGAAGAAGGAAGGAAAAAAAAAGGTAAAAAAAAATAGCAAATAAGATTGATCACCACCTATCATTAACAGTCATAGGGCATTAACACTGAGCATGACCTCAATATGAACTCTGAGTATTTGCTCATAAATATTAAAATTCTAGACTTTTTCTATTCTTAAACTGTAGCATTTTAGCAGAAGTTCTTTGACAAATTTTGATTTCACTAGCAAGAGCAGCTTGTAATTACATGGACTGAGTATGACACTAAATCTGCATTACTCATTATCTAGCACTCTCGTTATATGAAATTATTCAGTAATTTAGCATTTTTTATTTTGGTTAGAAATATTTTGCGCAGGGGGAAAAATGTAAAGAAAAAGGTGGATTATTTTAGAATAATTCAAAATTTGTCAATATAATGCTTATGTTAATAATTTTCCACCTCATAACTAACAGCACATATCTTAATAAACTAAAGAGAGAAAAGATTTCAAACTCTTCTTACCAATCTGTTTTCCAAATATGGTAATAGAGGGCCTCACCTGAGCATGTCTTGACTTGAAACTGTAGCATCTTTGATTAATTGGTTGTTGTGCGAACCAATATCATAACAATACTGTTTTAACAACTGAAACAACTGGTTTTATTAATGGATTTGCATGCAAAGTAATTTTAACGTGCATCTTCCATAAATTACATCCTGACATTTCTTGCAAATTGTTAAAGCAAGAAAAATTCTTATTCCATATTTATTCGCTTGTCTTTCTGTAACTGACTTATCCCTAACAGTTACAAGTCATCTTCAATTTAAATAGTCTTTCCTACCACTAACTACAATCTGAAACTCATACAGGTAAAAGGACATTTACCCCCAGATCTCAAAACATCACCTTCGACACCCTAGATTTAAAATCTCTACCTTAAAAACAAAACAAAAACCAAACCAATTTCACATTTTTTAAAAGTTAAAATTAAACTCAGAGGTGTCTCGTCTTTACACTTAAAAGTACCTTCTCATCTCTTCACGTTCAAGATTTTTTTTTCCTCTCAGCTTTTCTAGGAGCTTAACTTTAAGCAGAAAGAAAAAAATATAAATTAATTAGCTGTCCAGTACATTCTGAAGTTCTTTGTCTACATGGAATAGTAGAGGCAGAAGGTCAGAGAGAAAGAGCGAACTATGGCGAGAAACTATAGCTGAGAAAAATTACTTAAGTGATAGCATTTTTTCTGACTGCACAATAACAAACTTGACAATTAAAAAACCAAGGTACAATAGTCAAGTACAAAGCTCATTCCTCTTAAAAGAAACAAAGAGCCACTTGTCTAAATAAATTTGGTAGAAGAGAAAGTAGTAAATTTTGTCACATCACAGGTACAAATAAAAAAATTTTATAGAAGAGAAAAATTGTAAAATTATGGTCCTTCACCACAAGGACAATCATTAAAGTACCAATTTAAACTATGGTCATAGTTTGAATACAATTACTATTAACAAAATAGAGAAATGTCTGAACTATATCCCTATTCACAAAGAGTATTCACAAAAGGTTGATCATGAAAATAAATATTCTGAACATGAGTTCATCAATTACAGATGAACAAGTCTGAGAGACTTTCCTGCCTTGCACTGTTAAGGTATAACCTTGTAAAGTTTGATAATGAGATAGAAAATCAAAGAGCTTCAAAAGATGACCAATATATAGCCAGAAGAATGTGCTATGTCACTCTGATAAGCAACAACAAGCAAGCCTGCACATATTGAGTTACCAAAAAAAACCAAAACAAATGGTGGGTAAGATGTTGTGAGGGAATGTTTTAAACCAAAAAGTAGGATTAAAAAGATGGAGCTCAAGATAATCACAGAAAGGTAAAATCATTCAATGTTTACTTTAATCAAGGTTTTCTATTTTCTAATTATTTGTAAAATAGTTGTACAGCAAGACTGCTTTAAAAAATTTAGGGGTAGGAATAAGCTTTTGTTAGAATATTGTTCTTCCTCCCAGGAGGTTTTCAAGAGTAGAAGTGCAAACTCACTTTGAAAAAGATAAAACAAAAGTGAGCTATTCCCATTTCCACCCCAGAAAGAGCTTCTCTTAACAACTCTGTCAAGCAATTCTGTGGCACATACTTTTTTCCTAAACTCTGCTGTCACTGAAAGCATTAATTTGGATCTCCTTCAAAGTTTACTCAGAGTCAGAGACAAAACAGAAGATTGCATTGGCTGCACTAGTGGTTCAAAGATGCAAAGGTGAAAAACAGGGTCAAACAGAAGTACCATAGCCATGCAGGTGCAGGATGAGCACTTGCAGCTTCAGCCCATAGCCCTCAGCAGTAGCCCCTTGCAACTCACACCCCTCAGCCCTGCTCCCACCTGTAGGGGTGAAAGAAAATCACACAGACTGCTGACCATTGGCTTGCTGTGTCATAGTTTTCCTTCAGCTTCAGCCAAGTAAATGCTTTATACAACAGTTTACTTTGCCTGTGTGTAAAATCAATTTTTGGCTGGGTCTTGGATTGTCCTCTCCTCTATTCTTTCCTACCTGACCCCTCTACAATCACACACACAAAAAAAGTTCCATTGTAAAGATTTGCACCTCCATATCATTTGACAGATCTTCTGGTATGCTTAATATTTATTGCTGAGGACTGAGTAGCAGAAATAGACACAGGCATTATGACTGTACGGGCTTTTTTCAACCTTCAAAGTCAAAGCTAAATACACTTAAGAGAATGGTGGTCTCTATTCAAAATAAAGTCACTTTTTTATTGTCCTTTAAAGGTATATTGGAACAAATTAGGACAAAGTACCACACTTGCAAAGGCAAAACTACAGTGAGAAAAAGGAAAAGAAAATTATATCAAATAGTACCAAGATCTGTACATTTGAATACCCAGCTAGTAATCTGAAATATTGAAATCTCCTAAAAAAGTGCATCTGTCAGCCAGAAACAATCATTTTAGCATTTTTGCCCATGTGAATCCTTTTCTCCTGTCAGCACTTAGTGCCATCTTCAGCAAAATTCACAGAATTTAGTTTCCTCAGAAAAGCGAAAAATCAAATCACACCTCCTCTACTTGAATCAAATTGAAGACTGGGAACAAAAACACCAAAGTAGAAAATGAGGACAAATCACAATGCAACATGAACTATGCAAGAAGACCTTTTGCTTTTTAGTCTGAAACTTTTCCCACCTTCCAGAGCCTTCACCTGCTCCTCCCTCTTCCTGGTAGCAGCCCCTTTATGGGGGGATTGCTCTGCTCCAGGTGCCCACATCAGGGCAGCAACTGCCTAGCCTTTGCCTCCTCCAATTAAAAAGGTTTTCTGCAGATTCCTGCCTCCGTAAACTTCTTTGCTCACCTGTAGAGCTATTAAACCCCTGCTTTGATATCAGAGCATTATAAATGACTGTGACAACTTCACTGCACAGCCTGTCCTCCAGTGAGGCACTCTGTTCAGCTTCCTGCCTGTACCAAAATTACCTTCACCACTGAAGTCCTGCTGGGAAGTGCTCTGGCCCTGTGCCCAGGACCCAGACAGTAAGGTCTTGTGCAAGCTCATAGCCTAAGGGTCCGCCAGTTCCCTCAGGTGACCTTGCTGTCCTAGCAAGGAAGGTTCACATGCTCATGGGAACCAAGAAAGGGTTGCCCAATCCTCTATCACTGGTAGGAGGTGATCTTTGGGCTCAATACTAAGCCTTGTGAAAATCTCTTTCCTTAATCACCCTCCTTACATTTGACCAGGGACCATTAAATTGGTAAAACGATCTGTGGGCTACAGATATGCTACTTGCCTTACAGAGGGGAATGGAAAATTCACACAGGTCTGACACAAACAGCTGAATAAATTTGGAATAAGAGTACTGCTGGCTCTAGGCATAAACATAGACTGATGTCCTTTGAGCAGTTTCAAGCCAGTAATTCATTACTTTCAATTAAATCCTTAGCTGTACCTAGTATTTACTGTGCGTGTCTTTCTCACATATTATCTTTATCTTTTGAAAAATGTTTATTATTCATTTAACATCAAACCAAGGGCAAAAAGAGTTTCTTTAAAACAAATAGGGAAACAAATTACACGTTTGCCTCATCACAGATACATGGACCTTTATTCAAATGGTTGATTGCTTTTCAATTGCATCACAGCAGGCAATTCTCTATTCTGCCAAACAAGTTACCCAATGTCACCAAGAGCAGGAAATGTGCATCACAGCGACAGCAATTTTGAAAAGGTCATAGCCTGAACAACCTTTCACACATTTTAATGCCTATTTGAAGTAAGGCTTGAATATCATAGAGGGCTAGCTTAGTTCTCAGTCAGACAAAACAACCTGTGTATTGTTCACTTGTTATTCAAAAACCAAACTGATTACCTTCAGCATCAATGATCAAAATAAACAAAAGTTTCAGTTAAATTATTGACTGGAATTTTTCTTAGTTAAAAATTAGAAAGGCTGTTAGGATTTGGTTTCAAGAACCAAGATAGTAACTGCTGTATCACACGATAATATTAAATTTTCCTCTTTGGCAACTTTTCACCTGAAGAACAGATTTGTCCATTTTGACTTAATAGTATAGTAAAATACTATTGTTTCCTTCATAGGCATATGTGGCTTTGCTGGGATTAAAGGTGTTTCTATATGAAACAATATTTTATAGAGAAAATTTAACTCATCCCCTGATCAAGTAGTTGTCACTAAAAAAAGATCATTCAATTATCCATGGTCCAAACTAGCATGCCGTTATACAGATACTATGCAATTCCTGTGTTAGGCATTGAAACAACACTGGGTTTTTTTTAGTTTTCCTCTTCAAAGCTTCCCTTGCAGAAAAGAGCTGTGATGTCTTTCTGCTACCTTCCCCAGGGACCTCTACTAGAAAAAGTAGTACAGACATTGAGCAGCATTTAACCATATGGTTAAAGTGCAGCATCATTTCTGTTCAACGAAAGCTAAAAAAGAAATGTCAAGTATTTTCAGTTTTACTGATGTGAAACATTTGCTCCTCGTAAATTTTACATTGTCCATTTTTTCCTACATGTTACTAAGGAATTGTGGTGGGTTGACCCTGAATGGCAGGTTCGTGCCCACCCAGTTACTTGCTCAATCTCCCAGGAACTCAGAAGGAATTCAATAATGAATTCATTCACTAATTTCCATTGATAGGCAGATGTCCTGCCATCTTCTAGAAACCACCACAAGTAACAAATGTGCTTGAACATTCATGACTTAATTCTGCCACTTTAAGTAAGCTAAAAGTGATGCATAGCACAATGCACTGTGCATACACCTCTTTTTTTTCAGAGCAGGACTGATCCTGTCTGCTCTCTATGTTCAGCAAAGTTGTGGGATTTTTTCTGGAGGTGTTACAGTTAACTCAAAATATCTACAATTATTAAAAATCATACTGAAAGCTAAACTGTTCTAAAACAAAAAGGTAAAATGATTTTACAGATCTCTTTTAGGAGATAATATTACTCCATGAAAAGAAAAAACATATGGAAAAGTGAAGTATCAAAAATCTTCATCTTGACATATGAGAATATTTCTTTATGAAAAATCTATAAAAGCAATAATCTACATATGCAGTCCATTTAAAATTATTTTTCCACGTTTGTATAGGTCTATTAAAAAATGCCTGATACACCAGAGATGGCCACTCAAATAAATATAAAACTAATTTCTTTCACAGAATATAGTGTACACACAGTTTCAATTTTATATCTGGTAGCCTTTGTAGAAATAGTTCACTACAGAATAGATTATTCTTGTCTAATAAATATGTAAAAGCAAACTAAAGTCAAAATGCAAAGTCCTATCTCCTACATCATGGAAAATCAATCTTATGAGAAAAGTGTATATATCTTTATGAATGAGAAAGCATTTAGCTTCCAAAAGAAAGAAAGAAAAATTCTAGTCAGACGTTCCAACTGTCATGCTTTTTGTATTAGTTCATATAACTTCTGTCTAGTGACAAATTGCCCTTATAAACATGGAAAAAATAGTACTTTTTTTCTTGGATAATAGTAGAATTTGATAAAACCCATTAGCATTGCTACATATGGATTAATCTAGGGCTCTACTAGTAGATGATCCTTAAGCATTTCAGAAGTACAAGCTACAGAACTAATTGTACAAAACCAGAAAAGATAATTTTAAACTGTTATTCAACACAGTGCTGTGTCCAAGAACACTTGTAGTGATTCATAACTTTCATATCTGGCTCAGCTGTTGCATTTCTTCCCATCAGAAGATGGCAGAAAGTTAAACTGAAGCTTATGGCCAACATAGGTACCAAGTCCCTGTCAATTGTTTCAATGGCTTAGCTACAAAAGCACAGAAACTATTTAAATGAATCAATAATATTAAAATCCTGGTATAATATTTGTTGTATATGGAATTTCCAAAAGGAAGACTAATTTTATGCCCATTAATAAAGCTAAAAAGTTTGTTACATGTCATACTTTCTCAAGTAATTTCAAGTAATTTATGAAATGAGACTTGCAGATGCAAATTTACTTGTTATAACTAGAGAAATAAATTTTGCTATAGGAATAACTATTTTGAGCTACTAATTTTTTTTTTAATTTATTTTGCTGAATTGAAAGTTATTTCAGGTCAACAAATCCTGTTTATGCCTGGTACCCCTAAATTATTTATTGCAGCAGAAATAAATATTTAATCACAAATACTTTTAAAATAGCAATGCCTTTGTAACTAAATTTTTACAATTTTTTATCATAAACAGTTTAGTTAAATGACTGAAATAATATTTTTTCTCTGTGCTTAGGGGCTGCCTTCACAGCAGTTTGAAAACTGTCAAAGAAATCTATATGAGATCTGTGTGAAATTAATTTAAATTAATTGAAAATTAAAGTTCCTGGAATGTTCCAGGTAACTGGCTTAATTTCCCATAAACAGGTTATATCTCGACTCTATGCACTTATCCTTACACACAAGCATAACTGAATTATAACTGTTTGGGGTTTTCTTTATTACTGTTTTTATTTACTACTGCTGTAAGGTAACATCCACATAATTCTTACGTTCATTTAAAGTCATGGCAAGAGCTTATTTTAGAGTCTTAATTTCATTTTGTATGCAGATGAACTAGCACAGCACAAAAGTCTAGGAAAAAACAAGTAAGGTACAAATACGAATAGGAATGACTTTTAAAGAAATTAAACCACAAATTGCCATAGCTGTTTCTGAATAATTTGGACATCAGTGTACTTCCAGTCATGCTGGTTAACACAGACTTCTTGTGTCTTTAAACCTACTCATTATTTCATACAGAATTTAACCTGTGCCACTTTTTGAATATCCAACTAAAGCTAAAAGGTAGTTTGATAGTATTGCTATGTGTGTATTCGTAAACAAATTTCACAGTAGCACTAGTAAGCACTACAATTTCTAGAAAACAGCAAAATGATGGATAATGTATTTGTGTGTAAAGGTCTCTGGAGCTCTCTTATACCTACCTTGAGAGAGCTGGAAAGCCCATCACCTAGAAAGAATGTTTTCTATTTATCAATATATATGACCTATTTCTTTTTTTCAACATAACTTTATTGGAGTGTAGCAATTTTGCTTGAGTATGTATGCTTAACAATGTGCAAGTACTGAACTTATATATTCCTCTCTCTTCCTCACCCCTACAACCATTATATACCTTCCCTACCCAGGTTTCCCTGCTTGAAGAATGTTTCTGAATAGACAACAGTCTTGACAGTAATATTCCACTCACAGAAACACTATAAGTGCACCAAAAATTAACTCAGCAAGAAAAAAATATGAAAGTTCTGTGGATTCTGCATCAGTCAAGTCAAACTGATTTTTTCAGATAGAAGGAGACACACTTTCCTGTAACTTGATACCTGTGTGCTATTGTAAAACAGATGCTGAAGATTTCCAAAGCAGTGAAGTGATGCCAGTTGAAACACAGAAAAATGTGCAAAGACTTGAGCAAAGTGTTAAGTGCCCCATCTGAAGTTGTGTCAGTACCTTGAGATTCCTGCAGCTAACACACAGAAAGTATAGCAAGTGGTAATGACTAAACTCATCTGACTTTCAAGGTCTGAGTTTTATTGAGGCTTATTTGAGTGGATTTTTTTTCCTGAAAATTGACTATGTGCCATTTTAATTTGCTTAACTTGAGTACTGTAAAAATGAGAAGTCATGTTCTATGTTTTTTTGTACCACTATAATTTCTGTTCAGTAAAATCAAGGAAATATCATTTTATGGTACAGACATTAACAAGTAGCTCATGAGTGATCCTTCCTAGTTTATTGAATCTGCATGGTGAATAGCAGATTTTTAAAATAGTACTGAGAGCAAGGTAAGTTCATACTGAACAAACGTATAAATAACAAAACAACAGACAAAAAGTGTTTAGCAAATAGAATGATTTTCCTATCTTTCCTTATCTTTTAATATTACATTTAATAAAAAGGAAAAATATGTCTGGACAATTTCTCAGAGAGTATTCAGTGCTTTTGACTGTAAAACAATGTGCAGTCTCATAACGATATCCAACAGTCTCCTTTTAAAGACAAGACATGCCACAAGACAGAGCAGATGAAGAAAGTATTACTTTTTTTCCCAATTTTCAATTCAGTCCCTAGAATCTAATGGTCAAGAGCAAGGGCCATACTCCTATTCCTCACTTCTGAATTCAGACCCAAGATCATTTGTGGGAGGGGGGAAGAACCTTCACTCCAGTTTAGACTTCTGGAGGGATAATCACCAGCTTGGCAAAAACATGGGGGTTTTTTATGCTTGTTTAGGTTAATGCTTTTAAAAATCAATTTGGTACTGAATCATTGAATCATTAAAGTTGTAAAAGACCATTAAGATCATTGAGTCCAATGGTTAAGCCAGCACTGCCAGGTCCACTAATAAACCATGTCCCCAAGTGCCACATCTACACATTTTTTGAACACTTTCAGGGATGATGACTCTACCACTTCCCTGGACAGCTTGCTCCAGTGTCTGGACACCCTTTCAGTGAAGTAATTTTTCATAAAATCCAATCTAACACACACACACGCACGCAGATGTTGATGGCAACTTGATGCCTTTTCCTCCTGTCCTACTGATTGCTACCTGGGAGAAGTGACTGACATCCTCCTCTCTACAACCTCCTTTCAGGTAGTTGTAGAGCATGATAAGGTTCCCCCCTTTTCTCAGGGCTAAATAACCCCAGCTCCCTCAACTGCTCCTCATAAAACTTGGGCTCCATTGCCCTTCACCAGCTCAGTTGCCCTTCTCTGGACATGCTCCAGCACTTCAATGTCTCACTTGTAGTAAGGGGCCCAGAACTGGACACAGGACTTGAGGTGTGGCTTCACCAGTGGGGACAATCACTTCCCTAATCCTGCTGGCCACATTATTGCTGATACAGGCCAGGATGCCACTGGTCTTCTCACCCCCTTGGGCACTGGCTCATGTTCTACCACTGTTGACCAGCACCCTTAGGTCATTTTCTGCAGGCAGTTTTCCAGCCACTCTTCCCCCACCCTCTAGCATTGCATGGGACTGTAATGACTCAAGGGCAGGACCTGACAGTTCTTCTTGTTGAGTCTCATACAATTGGCCTCAGCCTATTGATCCAGAGAGTTCAGATCCTTCTGTAGAGCCTTCCTACTGTCCAGCACATCAACACTCCCACTCAGTTGGGTGTCACCTGCAAACTTTCTGAGGGTGCATTCACAGTACCTCATCCAGATCATCGATAAAGACATTAAACAGGACTGGTTCCAATACTGAGACCTGGGGAATACCACCAGTGACTGACAACCAACCAGATATAACTCCATTCACCACTGCTCTGGACCGAGCCATCCAGTTTTTTACACACCAAAACAATACACTTGTTCAAGCCACAGGAAGCCAGATTTTCCAGTCATGACTGAACTTAGGTTTGATGGAAGACACAAAGACAGGAAAACAATTAATGAAAGACCTTAAGCATGTGATTTTGTTTCCTAAATTCACATCTAAGGAAATACAAAAACCACAGATAAAAAAATAGTAAAACATCATGTTCCTTTCATTTATTTGATTCAACCAAAGCATTTAGAAAAAAGACGTCTTTATTATGATCTCAAATATGTTAATAATCTACACATCCACCATAACCTGTTTTCAATACCAAGTTATTTGAAATGTTTTCCATTGGTTAGAATATCCTTCTATTCATATGATATCCTATCCTGTTCTTAATAACTTACACATAAAAAGGGGGAAAAGTTGAAGACCAAAACAGCAACCATTCATGTCTGTTATCTGAAACATTTATCTGTCAGAGTTCTATGGAACTCCCCACTTTGGTTTGTGGTATTTGAAGATTCTGTGTGGCCTTGATTGAAGCATTCAGTGATTCAATTATTCAAAGAAAATGAGGGAACTAAATAAAATTGAAACACAGGAGCCTCATATTGAACTATAGCGTTTTTCTACTTCAGTACCAAAAAAAAAAATAAAATTTCCAATATAAAGTAAATCAAGGATGTGTGTATTGCTTTACTGTTTCTCCACATTTTACATGGTTATGTTTCTTACCTGTCCTAACTTCCCTAATATTTTCTGTGAAAATCCAATTTTGCATTAATTCAGTCTATAAGTAAGCTATTAAAAAAAGGCCTTAAGCATATCTTTAATATTAAAGCTAAATATTACATTAAGGTCAACCTGTCATGCAAATAATATGTTACTATACTACAGTTATCCTCATTCTGTGTTTGCTAGGATTCTGATCATTCCTGTCTATATAACATGTTACAAGCGATTCCACAAAATTAAAAATTGAACTTGTAATGAAGATATAAGGCACACTTAGTAACATGAAGGAATAAATAAACTCCTTCTTTTCATAAGGATTCTGATAAAGAACACTGGAAAAATCATTATGATCTTTCATACTTTTTTTCAAGTACTTCATAAAATCAAAGGAAATTAAATAAATTATTAAGGAATTAATAATCTTTGTGAACAAATAAGGATAAATAAAATTTTCTGCTAGAGACACATTGAACTTCAGATTTTCAGTCCACATTGCATGTTTTCATACATGTGCTAAACCCACAAAATACAGCAAAAGTCATCTCACTTGCTTTCTTTACTATTCAATATATTTCAGAGTCAGAGAAGGGTTTAAAATGCATCAGTAAGCATTTTGATCCTATGGATACTGAGAGAATAATGATCATATGGAATAAAGCTGATTAGAAACTCTGTTCTTACCAGAATCAGAAAATGTTTTTCATTTACATACATTTTATTAGAAATTTGTTGAAAAAAATTCTCCATGGGAATATATTTACTTGGAAAAATTGACCAGGTAAAGTGGTTGAGACTGTAATAGGCAGTAGTCTGATTTTTGATGAGGACACGGGATACTAAAACAACTCACATTTAAAATAATAGAAGGTAGTAAAATTTACTGAGGGTAAAAAGCCCCTCAGCTCTGAACAAATAGTAATTAATTCAGAGAAGTCTCAATTCATTGTCATCATAGAATTTTGACTCACTTCTAAAACAAAAGAGGACCAGCAACTTCAGTAAAAAAATTTGTCCAAGCCTGAGCATACTTTCAATTTTCCCCATACTGAGAAAGTCTTCACCGTATGTCTCTGATATAGTGCAGTAGTGTACTGCAAAGCAATTCTGTTCCCTTCACAGCTTGCTTTCCATTAATACTATTCACATTAATGGTATTCAGTAGGAAAAATCTTCTTTATAGAGGGTACACCTAGGGTTAAGCTTTAACTGTATGAAAGTCTGACAACAGATAACAGAGTACAAAAGTCTTATAATCTGTTCAGAAACCTCATCTCTTATATCTTCTTGGAGTGAAATGATATTCTTTCTAGTGTCATTTCAGAAAAGGAAAATGATGAATACTGCTCATTCTGTACTAATACACATGCACGTCTCTCTTCTCTGCTGTCCTTTACCACACTTTGGAACAGCATTTTGTCTTATTATTTCTAAAGTACAAAATTTAGAACTTCTCTCTTTTCTTTTTTCCCATTTCTATTACTCCAGCTTTAAATAATAGTATCTTCTGAATGCCTTCTGCTATTCTGAGATAAAGTTTTAAAAAAGCACAAAAAATCCTCACCCACACAAAGATAATGTTCATATTCATTTGCTGAATTCTAGTAAAGGTAAGAAGAAGGAATGATAATAGTTTAGTTCTCCCACAGAATATCATACCGCTGTAGCCGTTTTTACAAAATAACACTCCCATAAACAACAAATTTCCGCCACAGAATAATACTGATGTTTCATAAAGTAGTGTTATTACAAAGTCACCCTGTGCAAACTGATCCTGGATGACTTTCTATAAAATTTATCTAAGATAGCCAAGCTTCATTTAATACAAATCAGTCAGAAGGCAAATTTTAACCACTTTAATACCACATCAGTTCGCTAAACACCAGGCACTCTCCTGGTCACTGCAGTAAAACAGAGCTGTTCACACCACTTTAGACATCAATAGCAAACTATCCATGTAAGTCACTCATTCCTCCAAGGAAGAGGTGGAAGCCAAAGAGGAAAGACAGGCATATTACCCCCTGCTGCATATTAACTGATCTGACTCAGGTATTCAAAGCCCACATGATTCAGCCCTGAGATATATGGACAAAAATTAGTATGAAGGTCCATTCTTGCATAAGGATTAAGATTCAACGTTTAAGACACATTTCTGTTTAGATCCTGAGAATACGACAATCTACCGTGGAAGGCACTCAGTCCTCCCTTTACAGAAACATGAATTTTATGATACAGTTTGCCTTTTTTCCATCTCTTTTATGAAGTTAAATCATTTTATTAGTGAGAAAATGAAAACCATTTGGCTACATCTAATAAGGATTAAAAAAAGTATATAGATTGTTCTTTGACCCACCAGCCTAATGAAACTTGTTTTCTCACAGATTTTTGTCTTCTATCTCTCAGTTCTTGCCTTTGCTTTTTACTTTTCCTTGCTCTGAAACATTCTCCTTTTTCACAGTAAATCCATGTTTCCTATAACATGCTACCAGGTAATAGAGTATACGATGAGTTGACCAAATAGGTAAATCAAATGGTATGCTGGCATGTCAGTAGTGGTTGGCCTGACATTACTCATGTGCAGCACATATTGAAAACATCTTCTTTCCTCTTTGCAAGATACAAATTAAGTAGTTCGTTTTGTAAAGTTGTTGATTAGGACAAATATATATCTACAGTTTCTGTTTCCAAGTTGACTCAACCTGATGAATATGCTTGAAAAATTATTATGAGGGGAATGGCAAGAGAAAAAAGGAAGAAAAAAAAACCAAGGAAAAGATGACTCTAGAAGATAACAAGTAGTCAACTGTGTACTGACTAGGAAGAAGCTAATTTACCTTTGGACAGAGCTGATAATTAAGGCGAAACCCCTATACATATGAAGAGTTTTGTTAAAGAGTGAAAGGGTTTCAAAACAATTTTAATGATATCTAAAATTCATCAGGCAGTTAAACTCCTTGTGATAGGTCTACATCTTGTAAGTAAACACTAGCATTTACTAATGCTAGTAAATAGTTTCACTCTAGTCATCAAGGGCAGTCCTTATCTTTTTAATGCAAGATGAGTTCACTTTTGCACTGCCACTGGACTTTTTTGCCTATTTCATTGCTAGCTGTATTCACTAGTTCATAATTTTGCTTGTCATTTTTCTTAAGGCTTAATCATCTGCAGCATCTTTTAAATAGCCCTAAGTTCTATATTAAAAATAAAACCTAAAATTTTATAAAAGTCTCTACAAGGCCTATGTCTGTTGCTCACTGCAAGTTTGAGAAGGTCAGAGCTACAAAAATACAATCATATGCAATCCTCAAAATTAATTTCTCTCCATAACTTGTACTTGAATCACAGATGACCTCTGTGAACGTTCATGTCATTTATGTTATTACGGCACTAGAAGAACATGAACAGTTCATGTTCTCAACACTAACATCAAACTTCTTTTGAAGTCTGAAATCACAGATAGTTTAAATTTGCAGAAAACTGTACTAAAAGTCATGTGTCAGCCTGAAATCTCCTTCATCTGATCTTCATATTTCTCAGCACACCAATGTGAAACCTTCCCTATCTTTGTAGTTCCTCCTCAGGGTTAGAAGTGTTCCTTTTTCTCTGTGATCCCATCATAACCACGCTTAGAGGTGTACCTCTGCTCTATAGTTACAGTGGACTTGACACCCTACCTACTTGCAGACACAAAAGCAAATCCAGAGTTATTAGGATAAATGACAGAACACAGAAAGGTTCCAGGTAAAAAACATTTCTTCAAAGCAGTGAAAGAATGAAAATTCCTCTGTGTTTCCTCATTTGTCTTTTTTCTTTTTCTTTTTTTTCCAGAGCCTAGAAAATTTGGTAGCAGACAGGGTTTTCAGACTGCTGCCTATATTTGTGAGATGCATAAGAGTGCACTGAACACTTTGAATAAATTAACATCAAAACTCTACGATTTTCTAACAATGTTAGTTCTTTTTGCCCCTAATAATGACACATTCTTGCTGCATGGTACCTTGGAACAACTACTACTAAAAAGGTTCTCTGGGTTTCAGAAATTAGAACATTTCCCTTTTAGGGTCAAAATTTCTTATTTAATATACCATAAGTAGGAATACTGAGCTCATGCTGTGTGTTGAAAACTTGCCTAAAGAAGTTCCAATATGTATTAAGCAAGCTCCAGTTCTTAAGTTCCAGGGACTTAAAAATAAACCTAATTTTTTTCTGCAGTAAGTAGATAATGTGCAAATCTTTCTTTTGCGCTTTATCTCATTTAGTTTTAAGTGTATGTACTTTTCATGTTACAGCTTAATTGCATTTTCACTATGTTGCACTCAGGAAAAAAAGTCCAAAGAGAAATCTTCTATACAGAAAAAACCCCACCAATACTCAAGGAATATGCCTCTCAAAGAATATGTCTTTCAAAAATTTTGTCTTCTACGGACAGTACAGGTAGATGGGAAATGGAAGGAAAGTGACTGCTAGCATAGCAGATAAAATCATAAAATTTCTATTAACTACAAATATGGCACAGAAAGTTTATTTCCTATTATGGTGGATAATGTGACCAGGCCCTAGAAAAAAAGGAATTTGTGTCATATAAACACACATTAACTATTGAAATTAAAGTTTTTCTTATTTCCATAATATCCAATCCAACTTCAGCTACAAGAAATTACATCAAATGAAATTCTGGAAAGAAAAGGGAAATGCTGTTTTCAGATCTTCAACTTTTCCCACTGGTTTTTATGCTACTAATATTTCTAATACCTATAGGTATAGGTATGTTTCTAAAACATGTTGTCTAAGCTACGATACACTGGACTTGAGGTCTGGTGACTTTTGTTGTATTTCTACCTTTGCCTCTAAACCTTAAAGACTAGGTAGTTTAGACTCTAATGTTGTTCTGATGGGTTTTTTTAAACTGTCTAAAATACTCTCAACATGTACAAACAATATCGACCAGAATTAAGTCAACAGAAGTATACCCTCCGTAGTATTAAAATGCTCTGTATTCACTAATTCCACATATGCTACAATTATGTTCTGAAAATATGCTTTCCAATTCTTATAGCTGTCTCCCTAAACTCAAGAACACAATGATAAACTGTTAGAATTGTAGCAACATTTACAGTCCCTGAGATGGAACAGAAATATTCAAAATATATGTTCCTTATTATTAGATTCTTGACAATACTATATATCTATGTCATGACTGTAGCTAAGAGCATTCCTTTAATTTTCTCAGTCTTTCCTCCCCTACCTGTATTCAGTGTTGTTAGTTGTGGAGGTTTTTTGTTTTGGTATATAAATGCACCTTATACACAGAAGTAAACTCTGAAAGACAAAGGCTGATACAGACTGTTGTTGTCTGATAGCAGAGAAGTTTTGTCTTCCAGGTAGAATTCCAATTTTAACCTTGGATGGTTTGGGAGACATAAAAATTGCCTTTCTTCTCTATGTAGAGTGCCACATCCCAGAACAATAGAAACATTGAAATAGGTTCCTACTATTGAAATAGATTCCTGCTACCGAAATGAAAAATCAACAAATATGAGATTAATTTCTTCAAGTTGAAGGCTATTTGTCATGTTAGGCAACCTCAACATGAACAAAATCATCTTCCTGCCTATTGACATAAATCTAGTGCTTTTGCCCATTCTCCTGTAGATTGCACACTAGTTTCAGTGAAAATTTAATACCTTAAGTATGTAGTCTTGATTGCCTATGTTTTTTAATGTCTGTTGTCCATGGTCCTAAATTTCCAGCATTTATCTCGAGCAGAAATTAGTGATTCCCAAGCAAACTTACAAATCATGTCAGCAAATAATATAAACTTTTACCATTCACAGGCATTTTAAAGTGTAATATAAATGTTTGACAATAGCACAGCCATTTTCTATTGCAATTAGACATTTCAGGTATGTACAGCTGAGTCAAGAAAGACAATTTCAAGTAACTGATGTCTTCTTCAAGATCAAAGTCAGATTTTTTTAAATTGCTTTTTGATATTTGTTTTACTTCTGAATGATTGTACCAACTTTAGACTCTACATGGGTTCATTCATTCATGCTAGTTTGAGATTTAATTATTAATTTCTATCTTGTATACTATTTTTATATTTCTGTGTATCTTATCAGTGTCTCCTCCAAATAAGGAAATATCAAACACAATTACTACTCAGTTAGACTTGCCTTAGACAAACAATAGAAAATCCCAGAACAGATTAGTGGTTTGCCAATATTTTAATGGCTCCCTCTGAGACAAAGTCTGGACTCCTTTAAGCAGCGAGTAACCCCTGTGAGCAGGGATAACAAATGTATATTGGGGATAGCTTTTCAGTTCAAAACTTCTGTGACCAAATCAGCAAAATATCTGTTAAATACAGAAAAATATGACTTGTGATCCACCTAGTGTTTATAAATTGGGGTAGTTTTGTATATTCTAGAGTAAGGAAGTACCACAAGAAAAGCTGACGGAAAACTACAGAAGTCTTCAGATTAAGGCTCTTGAGGACATTCAAGAAGTACAGTCAAGGTCTCATTTTTTCAGAGATAAAAGATTTCTCTATGAAAATCTGTTTTGATGTGCTGCATATGCAATATGTACTGTCATTTACTGCCAAAAATAAAGACACAGAAAGTCTGTAATTTTAGCAGAACCCTTGGAGCATGAACTAGCTACAGAAGAGTACTGCGTGGGCTAAATATAATGTCTTCATTTTAGGTTACTGCATTTTAATATCTATGGTTAGATCACCTGTACTTGAGGAAATCTTCAATACAGAGATGTATGTGGAATGCTATAACTGCGGATAGTACCTGCAGCAGCCAAATGTGCATTCGAGAGCATATTGGAGTAGAGGAGTTAAATTAATTATGGTAGTTCATATGTAAGAAAGAAGCTCAGTGGTTGTTCTGCTGCCTAAAAAATTAATTAATCTAAAGATGAATTTAAACAAATAATATAGTTCTCTCTCAGAGTCTTGCCCAGACTATTGAACTGTATTATGATCTAACTTCATTAGTAAAATCAGTAGGATCTGAATCAAATTCAGATCCTTCATATCCTAGAAGGGCATATTAACCTCTGCACGAAAAACATAAGAGCATAATCTCCAATGACTTCTACCCAGTGTTGGTCAGGGGTGGGGATGGCAAGTTTTTCTGAGTAAGCTACTCAAAACCTGAACTCTAGCTATTTATAGGCTCTAGTTTATGTTTTTTCTTGCCAGACTATACAATCATACCACTACAAATGTATTTAATTTTAAATTAGACCCATAAAATCAACCTTTTCCAACCAGATTCATCAGATGTTTGTTATAGGAAGATGGTTTACAATTTTCACAGGCACTCATCTGTCTCACTGATGTTTTATCCTATCAGATATTTTCGGTCTCTCACTACTGCTCCCAAACTGACTTCTATATTTTGACATCATAAGTCAAAGATATTTTAATATTTCAAGCCCAGCCTAACTGAAAAGATTTTTCACTGAAACAACTATTGCAGTGAAAAAAGATTAATATCTTCCCAAATACTGCAAAATGATTGTAATGACTACTTGCTCTCCTATTGTAATTTTAAGTAATTCATAAGTCAAGTTCTATTTTTAAAGAAATAAAAATAAATCTGTAGTGCATACTATAATTTGCTAATAGCATGTACCACAATTTTCATGCACACAAGTTTTCGGATCATGGATAATATAGCTTTTAATATTAAATCTTTTCTGGAAGCCTTTGAAAAATTACGCTACACAAGGCAGCAAAGTAGATCTAAACCAGATTATCTACTCAGTGCTGTGTTATGGAGATTTAAAAAAATTGAGAGTTACAGATAAAAATTCCATTGGGCGCCATTGATAACTTCCCCCCATCAATTTAGATATGATTTTTGCTGTTGAAATCTTGCATCAGAGGAAGGTACTTTCTTATTCTGCATAAGGTTCACATACAAGGAATATAAACGTAAGGTTAACCCTTATGCTTGAAACTCTGTATGCACAGAAGTTTTCCTCAGAAAGCTTGCATAGGTATCTAAACTATATGTCCCGTATAAATCCCTTTCATATTTACAAGATGATGTGTTTTGCTTAAGTCCTTTAAGGAATGCAATCCTGTAACATTGGACTCATCTATTAGAAATCATGTTATTGACTGAAGCAAAAAAAAAAAAATGTGTTTCCATGTCATTTAGTATCTTTTTGATTTGTAATACTGTATTAAAAGTATTAGACAGTACACAACCATCTTTTCAGCAGTTTCAGTAGGGGTGTAAGTTCATCGGTCATTTAGCATATCAAAAGTAATTTGTACACATTCTAATTTCTCTTTAAAATTTCCCACTACCTTACTAATGAAATGATTTTATGCAGTATAAAATTTACATATCCAAACAATAAGCTGAGAAAACCAAATTACAATAATTAAAACAAATTAGAATGCTTTATTACTTTAACTTCAACATCTTTTCAAACATTTGTTTAATCAGTCAACAGTTGTAGTTCATAGTCAAGATTTGTTAACTTTTCACAAGTGTTAAAAGTTGTTAAAAAAAAAGGAAAACGTTTTCTAGCTTGATTTTATGGCATTTAAACACAAATCATTGCTTGGATTTGCTGGCTTTTAATCAATTATTTTTAACAGAATTTTCAAAGCACTGCTCAGAACTTTTAGGATGTTAAAGAAAAGAGAAATGAAGAAAAGGAAAGGTAAGTAAGGTTTGCTCACCTGGCATAAAACTGTGAGGTTTTACAATTCTTATAGTACAAAGTCTTCACTGTAGTGGACTAATTTCCTTTTATATTAATTTTTCCTTATATTTTAGTTTAATAAAATAATTAATTATATAGGAAAAAATACAATGTTATCAAAAAAGATAGAAATGTTATAGACTTTAGCTCATAGGTTCATCTAGAAATTTTTTGTGTCATTTGGATTACACTGTAAACCGTTTTGGTAACAAAGTTACTTTTAATGTTCTAAAAACATATATGAGATGTGAACAACAGAAGTAAGGACTATATTTTTCCTACACTGTATATTTGAAGCCAAATCTCTTCACTGATACCACACTGCAAAAGTTCAGTCAACAATTCCATCACAACACATTCTTCTAAACACAATTAATATAAAAGAGAAAGTCAAGCATTTGACGTCCCCTTAAGAGATTTCTGTGTAAATTTACATGTCAATCACAGGGCCCTCTGTCAATACCAGCATATGACGATTTGAGCAAACTGGAATCAAGGTAGCACTAATTTTGTAAACATTAACTATTACTGAAAAGGCAGACAGTGTTATACAACCTAATAACTGCATTCATATCTTCATAACATTCATATCTTTGAAGAAATCTCAGTGAATATTCAGACTACCTTTTAGGCTATATTCAAAGACCATTACTCCACTGAAGGCCAAAAAATATACACTGATTTGTCAAATACTTATTTTGTAACAGAAATATTTCTGGTTTTTGAAAAGAGCAAATAAAACATATTCTTCTAAATCTTGTATTGCTAAAGGGAAGAAGCAGATCAAATCCAAATGTATTGCACATTTTCTGTTATCTGAATAATGTAAAACCTACAAACTAGTTATCAATTTTTCAGGTAAAATAGAATGGTTTATTTTTTCATTATATGAATTTCATTATTTAGTAGAATAAAATGACTACTTCATTATTTATCATTTGCTGTTTATTTATTTAGTATAGGGGTAGCCAAATATTTTCAATCCACCAGCCAAAAAGTCACTTTGATATGGTTCAAGATGACATTGTTTCTAGCTCCAGAAAAACATGTTGAAATGTAAAAGGTGAACAAGGGCAAGACATACCCTGTTCTTCTCTCAGGACAAAAAAGTAGAATCAATCAAACAGAAATCCATACAGAGACAAAAATTATGAAACTATGGAACATTTAGCAGTGAAAAAACAGTAAGAAAAAGCAATACACCAAAAGTAAAGCATTTCTGTGTGCCTTGTAAACCTGAGTGGAAAAATTCTACATATCTGAAATGTTTATGTTTTACACGACATGACAAAATTTCAGAAATCAATACATAAGCACTGGCATTTAAATGAATACAATGTGTATTTCAAGCTCCTGGTCATGTATCTCTATGGAAAGACTAACAGACTTAAGACTCTAACAAATTCAGTTCATACACTATGGACTTCAATTCCTGCTTCTGAAAGGTTTACCTTATCTCTCGGAGTTCTTGGGAATAAAAGAACCTGTAACAACTGAGGGCATACAGATACTGCAAATAAAGATCATTTTCCAATAGCTGGATGGATTGCATATATGTTCCATAACTTTAACAAAACCAAATATTATATGAGTATTCCTTCAAATTAGTGGACATGCATCCTATAGACAGTTTTAAATTTAATGTTATCCTTGCAGCTTCTGCTGTTGTATGTTGTGGTTGATAAAGTGCTACTGTTGGCTTTTTATTTAGAAAATAATAGCACATTTAGCCCCTAGGTTCCCCTGTTCACCGACTTCTAGAAAGCTTTCCTTTCTATTTAGTAGAATATCTAACAGTTCACAAAGTAACATCACCACAATCCACCCCATGACTAAATTCAACTTCTCTGGGCCTCTATACCATTTGAAGTTATAAACCATTCAGGACAGAATAAAAAGTTAGTAGCCTGTTAGCTTTCTTTGTGTGCATGATGTGATTCATATGTAAAGCTTACTAGAGCTCACAAGCCCTGAGTCAAACACCAAGGAAAAATTAAGACACAATCAACTAAATTGGTTCACTGGTATCCAGATTTTCTCTCTTATTTTGAAAATGGTGCCAGAAGAAGTACCCAGTTCTCCCTCTTGCTACCTTAAAGCACTTCCCTGATTGCTCTGATGTCCAGCTCCATCTTCTACAGATGCCATCTTCAATGACCAGAAGCAGGATTAAATAGGCTGGTCAAAATTATGTTTAACAGATGGGTATCCCCTTCAAAAGAAAACTTTAAAATGCATTGTTTCCACCTGTTGGAAGACAGTATGATTTTTTTGGCCCCTATTTTTGTGCTAAACACAGCCCACCTTTTCTGATTAATCAATAAAAGTAGCACTTTTCTGCGCAAAGAAAGCAAGAGCACTTTCATGAGCAGAATCACTCTGAAAAGAGCTACAAATTTCTAAATGACTGATCTCTACCCAATATTTTCCAAAGCATAAGGGAGCAATTTTGCAAATGTACTACTAAGATACTTTCATGGTACTCTTAAAAGGATTTTTTCTGCATCCCAAATCTTTCAGAATTATGTGCTCTGATTTAAGTCTCTGTCTGCCATCAAACTCGAGCACACCTGGAGAATTCCACTGAAGTCCATCAAGCTCAGTATACATTTATAAGAATTTACCAATAGAGAATACTTCTGACTCCATGGCCTGGAAAAAACAATTTCACTCTAGATAAAAAAAATCCTCATACTCAAATTAGTTTTTTCTTAAATTCCGTCAATTAGCTAATTTTTAGACCATTTAAAAGACAGTAATGTATTTTATGCTACTGTTTGCAGACAAACCAAAGTATCTCAGCAACTAGTGTTGTTCAAAAGTTCTTAAAAAAGTGATAGACAAACATAACATGAACTAAAATGGCTTCTCTGTGTACACTTAACATTCTATGAATTAAAGCACTTTTGACATTTTTCTTCAAGTTGTCCTTCCAGTGCCCTAGCTGAAATTAAAGAACATCAAATTCTAAGCCTGTTTAATTTAGAATAGCAATGAATTAATCCTAATAATGAAATAACTTCATACAACATTGTCTTTGAATCATTAGAGGATTTGCAGATAGTATCTTGTGAATGCAAACAAGATAATCATACAAGCACAGATACCAAATAACTCTTTTTCCAAACACTGGTGGCCATGCATATTCAACAAAATGCAAATATTGACTTTTCTGATAGCAACTAGATCAGATTGCTAAAGTGTCTGATGGTATACTGAAATCCCAGTGTGGGAAACAGTACTGACCTTCATGCTCCGTATGGCAAGCATGCAGCTTGCTTGCATTTATGATTCCCCTAAACTCTAAGCATTTCCACAATTGGAAGAATAAAGTAGACATGTGGAAAAGGGCAATCTCAGTCAGTACAGAAAAGCTTGAAAGAAAGTAAACAGGCTTCACATCTCATAATATCTCTCTGGAGAGACAAGGAAAGGAAGAAATGTCATTTGCAATTGACTGCTTATAAAGATAAGTGGGCACATCAAAAGACTTCTTTTTCTTAATAAAGAAGGAAAGAGGATCATAACAGGTCACACACCTCGCAAATTCAACAATCAGTATGTCCAGCAGGTATGTTAGAAAACAGACCTATAAAAAATGTTGATGTTTTAAAGTGCATTGATCCAGAATGAGTGCATGAAGTCATGTAGAGTCACATGACATGCTTTACCAAAAACCACCCCAAACACCCTATAAAAACAGATTTAAAAGAAGAAACATCTATACTATTGGATACTTCAGCTTGTACGTTTTAATCTTGAACTACACTTCCTAATCTTCCCTAATCCAATACTTCAATTTGGAGTGGAAATAAAGAAATGGATGGGAGAAGGCTCAGGATTTCCTGCTATTTTTATTACACCTGTAGTAGACGACATGATACCTCCAAAAGGGTGTTTAAAATATGGATTTAAAGGCTACTAAAGACTCACAAGAAATGTTTTTTTTCCTAGATTCTTATTTCTGTTCTGAGTAGAGATTCTATTTCTACATATTTTTTACTGTATATCAGTTGTGACATTTTATGTGCATGTCTGTGAGCATATATTTCATATATATAACAAACATATTTCTATATGTTTATGAATATTTATTTACATAGGAGCATGCTGAACCACCCCGGAAAGACTTTAAGAAATATAAATACTTTCCCTTTAGCTTTTGTCATTCTGTATGACTTCTGCAGATTTTACTTCAGTTACAATTATAAAGAGTAATAAGATTTTTCAATGTTTCTAGGGAAATAAAGTGGGATTACTGCTAATTAGACAAGAGCACAAGTTATATACATTGTCCTTTGAGCATAGAAATTATGATTATACTACCAGAATATTTTTATTGCATTTTTTTCCCCATTTGTAATACATTTTTAGTGGGAAATTATTCTTAAAGCTAAAAAATCACAACCTTTATTTTTTATGAGGAAGAATCAATGTGTGCTTATTAGAACCTTGGTGGCACTTATAATACAAATGGGATTTTTGTATTCTTTTCTATTTACTAAAATTCTTTAATCTTTCCTTCCTTCTGAGAGCCTTAATTTAATCAGCTCTATGCAGGACTTTATAATGCTAAGAAAAATGTTTGCTTTAATATTCTTGGATTTATTTATTTCTGAGATATAATGAATTTTTTTCTTTAATTCTCATTAAAACAAATGACATCATTGATTTTCACAGTTTTTAGAAGAACTAAAATATCAAGATTTGACTGATTATTTATAGTGGGCCAGCATTCACATTTGTATCCGTGTTCTTTGCACATAACTTAAATAGAAAGTAATTTGAACCTTATTACTGAGAATTTTCAGTGTTGAGATCCTGACAGCATATCATTCTAAGTCTATGTTTAGGTTAAGTTTAGGCAGGATGCCAAATACTAGAAAACCAAAAATTTATGCCTGGGCACCGTACGTGCAAATAAATTCTATGTGCTACAAAGTCCAGCAAGCATGAAGAGAAGAAAGCATCCTAATCTATCACTTTGTTTTTGAATACAAAGACACTTGCTTACAGAATAGTATTTAAGACATGCAATCACTCGTGTCAAATCTTTTAGATTATCTAACCAACAATCAGCCATTACTTTATCAACCATGGATTTACCTTTTAACCAATCCCTGTGCAAGAAAAGTCCGGACAAAAATCTGTCCTACTGTATTTCTTTCTCAAGCTGGGAACTCTGATAAACAGCTTTTTGATCAATAACTCTTGCCTAAACTGCCAATAGCCTCCCTTTATGTAGTTATGCAGGGCCACACAGAACTACAGTTTGTTGCTGTCATTCAATGATGCCATATGGCTATTCTTTCAATAGCCAAACAAAACAAAACTTGGCAAACAGTATTGCCAACTATTACAATTTTGAAAGACAAACTTTTTCTGACAATTACCTATACATCATATACAAAAAAAGACCCATAAGAATTTATCCTATTATGATTTCAGATAATATTTTAAAAGTTAGAAAATATTTTAATCACAATTAATAAAATAAAATTATTTCTTGAAGATTCATCAGGCCCTCCAAGGTGATAAAAGCATAGGTCATATTACAAAAAATATGCCTGTAAAGACAGGATCCAAAGTGGGCATTCACCTTATCTCTTTTCTCTCCAGACTGTCCCATAAAGTCCACTCCTCTTTGGAATCTGAAACTGAAAGCTATGTTTCTATGAAAAAAGCTAGAAGTTACTTCAAATACTTGATCTCTAAAAAGCTTTGAAAGTTCAAAGGCATATCCTAACCTTGGATATTCAAGGGAGGTTACATTTTAAGCCTTACACATGTTCTCTCCTGAGAACACAGATTACTTTCTGCCATGTCAAATCATAAAAATGGTAAGAAAAATGGAGATGGAGTTTATGCAAAGTAGGGCACAGGTGGGAAAGAACACTGAAAAAGAAGGCTTTATAGCAAATGATCCTGGCCATGGCTGCACAAATAGAGACATCCTTACAATGGAAAGTGAAGGCAAAAACCCAGAAATTTTTATCATAACCCAAATGAAACGTATTACCTTGCCCTATAAAAACCTTAGATGAGTCTTTCAGATAGAGGAAGTCTTGCTGCAATTTAAAGGAGAGGCTGAGGGGCTCCTCGTACCATCTGTTTCAGGCAATTTCTGAATGTTTTTCTTTCTTTAATGCATCACTTAGCATGAATTCAAACAAATTTGTGTACAGGCAAAGCACCAGATCCCCTCCTTAGTTTCACAGAACGAGAGAAATTCTTCCCAAAACAGGTATTTTACCTTGTCACTTGCACACAATCATGCATAGCAGTCTTAATACTCTACTAATTCAAGCAAAGAGGAATAAACCGCACACAGAGAAATGTTTTGCTGCATGCAAGGAGTACTATCTCTAGTTTAAAGTAATTATAATCTAGTTTACTTTTCATTTCAGGAGTTCCATGCTCTTTTCAAGCATTTTTCCAACATACTGTCAGATATTCCATTCTGCTATGAATAACACACTGTGTTCTTGAGTTTTGCAAAACTTACTTACAAAATACTGTCTGATCACTAGAGTAACCTTTCTCTGCATTTGCTCATGATTAAATTGAATTAAATCTAAAACTTGAACATTCAGACATAGGTATATTATGTCAGGTGAGGTTTAAGTAGTGTCATATATGACACTTTTTATTATTTCTCTATCTCTGCTAGGAAAACCTTTCTTGATATGTTATGAACATCTGGGTTTTTATGGCATTTTGGTTGCTCAAGTTATCATACAATTGATAAACTTCTTTTTTAAAATTTCTCTCTGTTGTTTCCTGATTATAGCAAAAAGGTTATTCCAGTTTCTTGAAATTCGTGCCTTCATATTTAATCTTATGTTCAACATGAACCTCAAAATCATTCAATCCCTTCAGTAATATATTCATCTCTATATCTTAGTAACTCTACTGGCAACTTTTTGCCAAATCAGTAGTCTCTTTTTTCTTCACAGGATGCTGGATTTTTTTAATTAATTTATGTGTATTTAAAGAAAAAATGAAACAAACATTTTTTTTTAAATCTCTAATTCATTTTTACATTTCAGCAAACCTTTAAAAAGCTATTTTGAAAAATGCCCAGAATTTTTGTTATTAGGAACAAAGCATAGAAAGTTGTATTCATTTGCTAAAGATGTATACAACTGCATAATCACTTGAATAGCTTCAATATAAACATAATTTTAATTTGACTCTAGAGTATTAAATTTTAAGCTATATCTATTCATTGTTTTAATAGAATTAACATCTTTAATTTAAATAGTTCAGTTGCTTCTACTTCTAATTTTTATCATGTAGGAATATATATGGATAGGTCTATTTTCAATATTTGATGCATTTGATGTAATTAGTTTACAGCTCATTCATCTGAGGAATTAGCTTTTCGTACTTGGGGAGCTACTTTAAATTTAAGGATTAAATTTGAAAGGAATTTATAAAAGAAATTTAATTTCTGTATTTGTATATTAAAAAGTAGAAAGACATTTGAGTGACTGCAACCTCTGGTTTGGATCCCTTCAGAACAAGGTCTAATAATTACCCACATTTAAACAGCTAGTTAAAATGGATGTATTCATTCCTTGCAAAGTTTCCTTAGAAACACTAGACTTCTAAGCATAATCAAAACAGACAGCTGGATCCACCCTTTATGATAATGTGACATGCAGCTTTATTAATCTGACCTTTGGAACAAATGAGGAATTTTTTACTGCCCCACCATAATTGTTAGTGGCAGGCATTTTAGCAGTCTTTAATTTGCACTTTGCTGTAATATCTGCCTCCAGTTATGATGTAAACATTAACAGGATGTGACATTGTTAATTGTGTTCTAGTGTCTGAAGCAAGTGGCAAAAGGGTGTGCTTGGAGTAAACTAGAACATGACCTTAATGATAATGAAACACATCAACCCTTGCTATTCAAAGACTAAGGCAAAAAATGAATACTGTAATTGTTTTAACTAGCATCTGAATGATATACAGTGCTGCAATTATTGGGATTCAGGACTGAGGTGGAAATCGTGTTCAACAGACTCATCTTTCAAGTCTTTATAAGTTATGATTGTCCT
Organism: Myiozetetes cayanensis; assembly: GCF_022539395.1. Classification (NCBI taxonomy): domain Eukaryota; kingdom Metazoa; phylum Chordata; class Aves; order Passeriformes; family Tyrannidae; genus Myiozetetes; species Myiozetetes cayanensis. The sequence continues at coordinate 37,670,188 of NW_026087964.1, read as the reverse complement.
TTAAGTGGTTTGCAAGAGATACCAGATATGAGAAAATATGTTCTTAATATATAATCAATAGCATTCTGAAGAATTCAAAGTGAATGCAAAACGTAATTCCGTTTTAGACAGCATGAGTATAGAAATTTCTCCTGTGTAACACAAATGTGTCAGTTTTTGTCTGCATAAGTGTTCTTAAAAGTTTATAGCCCATAAACAGCACAGAAAACCTATATGCAAGATATGTTGACAGCTATTATTGTTACAAATATACAAGAAAAAGCAGTGCCATGGTACCTGAGTTAAAAAGACACCTATTTACAAGTTGGTTTTTTTTAAAGAATATAAATTAAATAGAATTTATTTCTGAAATACCAGATCTTTTCCTCCTTAATGTTATGTATTCCTCCTGCATTTTGCTTTTTACTTTCAGGATAACCCTTCCTCAGCTTTAAACACTTCCTTACAAATGGTCTAATTAAACTATTGCCTATATTGGGTTTTAAGTTTCTATCTAAATAAAATTTTTTTAGAGCTTGTAAATATCTCTGTGAATTTTTAAAATGGTCTCTATGTATATCTTTTTCAGTGATATAAATATCCTAGCCTCCGTTTTGCTCAGTAACAAGGTATCTCGGCAGAATATTTTAGATAAGCTTATATTGAGATAATACTCAGATCTACTGATTAAGAAAGGGTTATGCTATAGACAAATAAAAACTAATTAAAGAAGTCGCTTTCCCAAAAATACTAACATGGATTTTTTTAGCTATTACATTTTATACTTCTTTACAAATAAAATGTAATTTTCTAGTGTAACAGTATTAGGATAGTTTCTGACATACAGTACTCTTTTCGAAAATCTATTCTAAAAGGAAAACTTCAAGTTGTTAAGATAAGAAGATTATTGTGCTTCAACAGTCTGTTCCACAAAACATGAATTGCACTATCTTTCTCATGTGATTATTTGTGATCACAACAACTGCCTTCTACATGACAACTACTGTGAAATAGCCTGCCCCACCTGGCTATTTTATGGCAAACTTAACCAAGGTACCTGTGGTGCTGATGCAGATCATATTTTGCTCTTCATTCCAAGAATGAAGGTTCCGCAAAGGAATAGGGTACGCAGAGGAGAGGTAGGTAACATTTTAAAGCAGATAAGCTTCACCTGTTTTACATTTAGATTTCTATTGTTAGTGTAATCAAATGAATATTCACTACATGTGAGAAACATGACACACATAGCCTACAGACACTGCACTAATGCATATATATATATATATAATAATATAGCATATTAAAGGATCCAAGTATACTTTTCCATTGTGTTGCATTGCATTCTCTCTCTGAATTTACTGCAAGTCTTCAGTGCTCAAGAGCTAATTCAAATTACTTCACAAAGCCATCTGTGGTTTGCATACCTCTTTTAAGATGAAAGAGGTAAACAAAAGCTAGTACTATTGATATATGACATTAGAAACCTTTTAGCATTAATTTTTAAAACCTCGATATTATTAATAATAAAAGAATAGACTAACCTAAAGCCAAGTCATGTTCATTAACTCTTCTGAGCCTACTCCTGAAACAATAAAGAAACTATCTAAAACATTTGCAATATAATGCTCAAGTTAAACTAGCTATTTTTATATGGAAATTTTTAAAAAATTACATAAAAAAAATCAAACTGTACTGCTATTCAAAATCTTTTGTGGATCACACAGAATGCATTAAAATTCAGGCTACTAATACATTTATTTTTAAATTTAAATAAACATTCATCTTTTGAGATACTTCATTAAAGCTACATAAGTCTTAATAGGAATGAATATGTATTCCAGTCAGTATTCAGCACTCCCCTCCCCTCCCAGTGTTGAATGTCTTCTCTGCTGTATCTGTTCAAATGAAGTGTTTGTGCACTACAGAGAGAAACTTTGTGAATACTTCTGAACATGTTCTCTCTAGTCATGCTCATAATATCCACTTTGAAACAGATTTAACAATTTAACAGAATGTAACCTAAGTTTTAGGAGGACACAGATGAATTTGTAAAAAATGCTAGATCTCTTATGTTACCTCTACTATTCTACTACGTAGAGAAATAATGATTATATCTCTTTTTAGTATAGATATACCATTTTTCAGAAGAGTTCTTGCCTGGAATTTTGACATAGGCCATACATATGAGAACCAAAAATAAAGTCAGATGTCCATTTCTATGCCATAAAGAAAATCCAAAGAAAGAAATTCTTGGTAGGTATAATTCCTAAAGCTGCTAATAAGTCAAACACATCTCACATGAATCTCATCCTTTTATGAATGCACCAAAACACAACATACAAATATGTAGAACATATTTGCCTTCACATTTTCTCTATTATCATTATATATACAATACATATGTATATTATAATTATATGTAATAAAGATCAATATTTGTCTCTGTAGTGATCATGAGATTATGTGTGAAACCCTTACATAGTTCTAATTAGTGGCAGAAATAACGGACAAGTGAATCTAAGAAAAGTTACAGACATCTCTTGTTATTCCAATTCATCTTTTGAATATACACAGACAGCTGTGCATTTTTGTGTAATTTACAAAAGCTTTTCAGACTCATTCTGGCTCTTTTAGGTTTTAGTTACTATTCTTTTAGTACATATATTTGCTTATAGCAAAAATTAATTTAGAAACTTTGGAGCCAACCAACCTGAAGCTGGAAATAACTCCTGTGCAGAAATGTGGACATAATGTGTAGCATAACACTCAAGAAATTCTATAGGATGCTGTTCTTTCCTTGACACTGCCATACCAAAACTGCAGATAATTTTTCATTGTTATGGAATACATGTGTGGAGTTTATGGAATGTAAAATATTTGCACCATGTTGTATTCCCTTGATATTACTGATGAGCACTTTTAATTACTTTCTTGACTAAGATAAAATACATTTACCTCAAGACAGCAACTGGAGGGTCAAATATATTTGTGCCGTTTACACTGTTTATCTCTATGGTATTACATTGGTAGCAAGTCTGACTAGATTACTATACAAATACTGTGCTGTGTTTACAGACAGATATCAAAACTGGAATTCAGTGTCATCAAATAATGCTTTGTTTAAAAGAAATAAGATAACCTTTCACAAAGATGTAGAGTACTACACAGACCTTGCTCTTAATGTATACTCTCTGTGTGTCTGGGTAATCACATTGTTATCAAAGATATTATCTGGAACTGACATCTGACATTCTGACTCACGTACTTTACTTTCTCACAATGACCTTCAGACCTGTTCAAATATAATGTTGTAGGATTAATTGCTATATTAAAAATATTTTCCCGCATAAGGAGGTTTGTTTATTTTCAATGCATTTCATAATCTGACTGAATTGAATCAGAAACTAGGGGGCAAAATGAAAGGAAATTTTATAAATACCATGGCTAAAGCTATTCCAAGATAAGAATAAATAAAAAATAAATAAAAGAAACAAAAACAAGCAAACAAACAAAACAAGACAACACAACATTCAGTTAACAACATTATGTCTGTAGCTCTTTTGTAAAAGCATGAAAACAAAAAGGAAATGTGAACTGTTCGGGTGGAAAACAGAATTGTATTTCCTATGGCTTATAGTATGGCTTATGTCACTTAATTCTGAAGTGACAAAAGAGATTTGAGTTTTGGTTGACTAGGCTTCGGAGGGGCCTGGGACAGTTAAAGGGGATAGCATTTGGAACACTTAATTCAAACAAACCTCATACCAACTCCTGAAAGTTTATTCACTCAGGTAAGTTGGAACATAATGACAAAGAAAAAAACTTCAAAAAAAAGAACACTGTAGGTCAGAGTATTTAGTAGCAGCATTTCAGTGAAAACAACATTCTTGAACATACATTTACTAACTTACTTGCTCTTACACATATTCTCCAAAATACTACATTTTCTTTCTGAAATGTACTGCTCTAGTAGAGACGGGTTATTACAATGCAACAAACTAAGACATTAATCAATTCAGTCCAGGAGGATTCCAGTTCATATTCTAACACTATGCAATTAATACATGACTAGTGAAATACAAATTTAGAATAATTTAATTTAGCAAACATAATAAGTCACTGGATACATTACAGAAAGTAATGATGTGGGGTTTTTGCCACAGTTAATTGGTTTAATATGACAAAGGATGTTGATGTCATGTATTCTACATCAGAACATACATAGCATTGTCTGTCATCAAAAATAATAAGACATATTGAAGGATAGATCTGTTTGTTGACCTACTGGTAATTGAGAGTATCTCCAGATACAATTTCATTTTTACAAGTTATTGCTTTAATTAAGGCCTTACTGGTTTTGTCCTTTAAATTCTTTCAATATTGAACTATCTTAAGCTTTTCTTACTCCTTCTTGTCTTACATTTATCACTGTATAGAAAAAGATTACACCAATCTGGAATCCCAGACGAGGCCACAAGTGCAGGTATGCTAACTTTTTAAGGAGTAAAAAACAAGATATGCCGTAGATACCCATATGGTTTCCCCTTTAGTTTTGGTAGATAAAGATTATTAAAGGAACAGATGGTTGTTGATGATATCAGAAAAGTCTGGCAATATGTCATAATCACAGAGAATTATGTGTTTGAAACTGATCTGTGAGTCAACAATGGTTTTACATTCTGATTACTAAGGTAAGCATAAAATGAGAAGTATTAAGCACAATTAGAAACTCAAGTTGTAATTAAAAATATGTCAGTCAAAATTCTCTAATCTGTTTAGTTTTGAGTGTTAGTGGCATTTAAAGCTCAGATCAATAGTAGCTCGCAAATATTTTAGCAGCATACTATACAGTCAGTATCTAAAGTACATTTAACTAATGTAAAAGTCTTTGAGTTACTATCATTAAAATTATTTGCATACACGTTTTGAAAATGTCATGAAAAGTGCATCTTTTCCAAATCTTAGGTGGAGCACTTTTTATATCTTTCAGTGAATGTTCTTTATGTTATTAAAATAAATAGCTAACGTTACACAACTTGCGTGCAGTATCATATCATTCTTCGATATCAGCAAAACAATCACCTTACTCTCAGCAGAAAATCAGAATTTGTTTTCTCTGATTTGCTGGGTTTCTTTGGAAATGTGTATTACAAACTGCTTATCTATACTGAAATCGACTGAAATAAAAGTATTGTGCTGTAATTCAAACTATGACTGAGTTTAGGAACTGATCATCTGAAATGCTTTTTGCAGCTTGTTGTTTCTGGGTGCTGATGATTTTTCTGATCAAAGGAATAGAGATGCCTTTCAAGTTTGGTAAATAGTTGATTTATTTCACTAGTCAACCTTCTGGTACCTCAGAAATAAAAGGTTTTTAGAATAAAATTGTCAGAAAGCATTTCCACTTTAAAGTTCGTAATGTTCTTTACTAAAAGGACATGAATGTCTCCAAAGTCAAGCATAGGCCGTGAAGAAAATTTTTCGCATTGCTTGAATGTAACACAATTTCTGATATTTTCAATTCATTACAAAAATATCTATTTTATCTTTCACTATAGGTTTGGAATAAAATGGATTTTTTTTTGTCTGAAGGAGCTTACACTAGAAAAGAGAGGTAAAGAAGGTCAAACTGTGACTCCAAGCCAGCAAGTAAAATTCAGCAAAGTTTAGTTAGTGATTATTTGCCTTGGTATTTCTTTCATATTACAGAAGTGGTATGAAACTAATCTTATTTGTATTTTGCACCGGTGCTAATCATTTTTGTGCACAAAAAATTCTCAGAAGTACAAGGAAGTTTGCCAGCATACGCTAAAATTGTAAATGTTAACATTATTTTACATAAAAGCAGTGTTGCTTTCCTCAAACAGTATACAAAAAGATCTGTTACCTTTTAAATAAAACAAGAAAAGGAATATCACAGATCAGAGAGAGATGGGGTTACTGTCAGAACAGGGTATGTTTGAGTATTGACTTCTCTTCTGGTGTGATTGACTTAGAGGCTGACAGCAGAAGTAACAGATGGGAAAAACAAGCAGGTCAGAAAAATGTCAGGAGAATAAACAAACACTACAGAAAAATAAGAACATCCTTACTAAAATATGAATAGTAATCAGTTTTTTGTTATAGCAATAAGTAAAGTAAAACGAAAAATTACTGGCATTCATAATATAAGATACAGAATGGTCCTTGTTACTACCATGTTGATCCCACTGAAGTCAAAAAGTATTCAACTTCATTATGCTGCAACATCCTCTCCTCTTATAAAAAATACAATGTAATGAAATTATTAATAAAAATTAGACACTGAAATACCAAGTTACGAGGCACAACAGAGACTCTGGTGTCTCACTAGGTAGAGATGAGCTGTAATTTTCCTCTGAATTAAGACAGAACTTTTTCTGAAAGTGTCAGAGCAGTCAAGGAACCACAGAAAACATTTAGTTCTTTTACCACATAGAGTGGCTGCAATATGCAGAGTGTAAGGAATACTGTTAGAACCTTGTCCTGAGAATCTGAGGATAACTGAGGTATCTCACAAGAACACATGCAGAGCACAAAACCTTTTAGATATTGCATACGAAGGGTAGTTGTTCATTGCCAACATAAGAATGTTTATGCTGAAACATTTAGTCTTGTTTCACCCACATCAACCAATATTTTAAGCAGAAAGAGTTTAAAGATGCTACATGCTGTAAGTTACAAGTAAAATTAAAATATACTTTTGAAAATTTGCAATGACATGGAAAAAGAGCATGTGAACAAAAAAAAAAACCAAATCATTTAAATAATATGAAAAGAGAACGCAAAAAAACTCCAATTGTAAAAGCATCCAAAAAAAAAATTACAGAAAAAGTATATCTGTATATATAGATTTATGCTGCAAAACCTACTTTGTGCATGAACAGCCTTCCAGACCACTAAAATCTTCCAAGCTGAATTGTCAGTTTAGGCAGAGACATGCATATCATGCAGAAAATTTAGTAGGTTGAAAATTTCCACAAGAGATCTCACATATAAAATCACAATAAACTTTGTGCAGCTGTGCACCAATTTCACTGCCAGTTTGGAGACAATGGATATCTTCCTTCAAGAGGAGTTTACTGCATTCCTTTGGATGTAGTTGTGGGTGATATTTTGTAAGCCTTTGAAAATATTTCTGTGATTAGTTAACTAGACTAACAGCTAATGAATATGACAGGCACTCCCACCTAGGTCATTAGTTTATTCCTACTTTTACTTATCCCTCACCATAATGACCATACCACAATGACCATCTGGCAAGAGGATGGGGTAGGGTGTGGGAAAAAGACTGTCAAACATCATAATAAACCTGAAATAAATCATGAAAAACAAAAAAGTGGTCCATTTCAGGATCCTTCTTTGTAGACAAATGCTTAGAGTTTCTAATTGTGAATACTTTATTTTAGAGCAAATATCTTAATTCTGTAATCTCACCTGTGTTTTCACAATCTTTTTTATAATTTGTATTAAGTCATAAGACATGAAAGGTTTTTGAATACATCATGGATACACTCACTACATGTAGAGATGATTCAACTCTATATTGTATTACCCAAGAAAAGAAATTTATAAATCACAAATTGGTTGAAGTTGAAGAGGATCTTTTTGGTTCAGTTACTTTTCCCATGCAAATTCTTCAAGTGAAGGACCATAGGTCCTTCAGATGATGTAAATTATCATATCATCACGAACAATGTAATTGTCCTGACACAACTCCAATTAACCATCAGCTTTAGTTTGCCTTTTGATGCTTGTGTCTAGCCTTAGCGTGAGGGGAAAACAAGGCAATTGAGATAAATGGGTACTGCAGTACAAAAATAACTGAATAAAGAACAGCTAACTCCAGTGATATGGTTACACATGGTTTCCTAAGGCAATACAAAAGATATAGGTTAGTTTGTCGCTTAATTCCCTCCTCTCTTTGTAACATATAAGTGGTGTTCTTTCTTCCACCTTCCCTCTGTTTTCCCTTTTAAAGTATCTCATAACCTACCTCTATAAAGAAGTAACATATGAAGAGAACAATCTTTGCCACTATTGGCAATTTTGTCTTTCGTTGTTTGCTTAGCAAATTTTTAACTGAGAGATTTCAATGTTCTGTCTCTTAACAGACTCTATATTGGAAAAAGAAGCATGAAATCCATAATTTGGTTTTCTGAAGTCCTAATTTTCTTAAAACAAGGCTGTTTCTTTAACCCAGATATTCTATTTCACATGGTGCTTAGTCACTGGCACTGATTAAGGTGCAGTGAAAATATTTTGTAAGCAAAAAACACCCACAACAGTCATGTTGCAAGGCAACCTATTAAGGAAATGATTAATTTGTACATAAACTGGAATCGCATCCAATTACAGATTTACTGAATAGAAAGGAAGAAGCTAAATTGATGGTACTGATGTTTCATTGAAGTATAGTAAGCATCCATAGCCAGGGACAAACCTAATGAGAAGTTAAGTGTGCAGCCAATCCCATCCAGACTATAGCAGTCAGCCTTGTTCATCTCAGAGTTCCAAAAACAGTAGCTAATACACATACTTTCTACATTTCAACCTATTTCCCGGATATATTTTTGTAATTTCAAATACCAAAATACTCAGCAAACAAATCACCTGGATATTTTTTACCAATAATGAATATTAGATTTGTGCTAATTCTAAGAATGCCCACATTTAAAAAATAATTGTCACTTACCTTTATTTCTTGAGCTTTCCTGATTCTTTTCCTGCTGCAATTTAAAGCAGAAAAATATATTATTTGCAGAATCAGTTATCACAAAAATCATAAAATCATAGGCATACAGATCCAAATGAGACAGCCTAGTTCATCCTCCTTCCTGCTCAAAGGTGAAATCAGCACACTGTTTCTAAACTCCTCCACTGTTTTTCACATATTTGTTTTTTTCACAGTGACTTTGATTAAGTGCTGGAACACATTATCCAAAGAGGCCACTCAGTCTCTGTCACTTTACCTCTATCGTGGGAGATGCTCATAGTTCAACTGCACAAGTCCCTGTAAAACTTGGTATCATTTTGAAGAATGAGAATTTACTCAAGGCAATAATCTGTCCCCAAAATTTAAAATCTTGATTTTACACAACATTTGCTCAAAATTATGCTCTTTGTTTTGGGTACTGCAATTTTTCAAATATTTACTGGTTTATAAGTTTATGTCAGTAAAAATAGCATTAGGAATAGGCTAAATGCAAAACTCTTCTAAATTTATTTCCTATTATAAGATAGATGTTTCTTTTATAATTTTAATAAAAAGAGGAAACTAGATAACTTTTTTCTTTTGTTGCAATTTCTAACATGTTATATTTTTAATATGTTATAATTTTTAATGTATTATCACCTATTGATAACAGAGTGTATTGATTACCTTTCAGTACAAATTGCAGTGGTTTATTTTATCTGTATACACCAAGAATTTGTTATATTGTGCTCATAACAGGTTCATTTAGTCTTAAATGCATCCAGACACATAAATTTACAGAAAGAAGTTAATACTTCTATGTCAATACACGTCTTTTAATAGTATATCTTTCGATAGTGTTTTGCTCAGTTACTGTTCAAATAATTTCAGAATATGAGCTATCTTTGAGTAATATAGAAAAATATCGCCTGAAACTAAATCTGTGAAGTCACATAGCTGGTTAAACTCTACCAAAGAAATTTGAAACTGATCTGAAGAACAAAGCTGTAATCAATAATGCAAAAGTATTTTCTAATTTACATGGACATAGAAATGTTGAGGTACCATTAACTTAAGCAATGAGGCCATCTAATCTACAACTCAACTTCACATTTCATGAAATAATATGGGTAGTGATGCAATATTTGTATTGTTCCCTGAAATGCAATCTTACAAATCTAAGCCAATTACTCTTTTCTTGTCTTTTTTTTTAAATAACCCTGTCCAAACCTGTACCTATGAGGAAAGTATGTTTTCAAATTTCTCCAGGTCAGGGAGTGAAACAGACTTTAATAGGCCAGTGTAAATGCAGAGGAACCTCATTCATAATAAGCAGTTTGTGCTTATTAAAATACCAACCAGCCAACCACCACCATTTAGAGTAAAAATGTAGCTAAGTTATGTCAGCATTCAGATGCTGCAATTTATAGGCTCCACGGACTCTGCTGAGTCCCACAAAACTCACTAGTTTTTCCCTTTAATTTGAAATCAGAAGAATAGAATTTTTTTTCCAACAAAGCTGCAAAGCCTATAATGTCTGCTGCTTCTTCTACAATAAATAGATCCTGAAGACTTATTCCAAGAATTGATTACTAGATCAGAGAACCTTGTGGGAAAGCAATACTAAAAATCAAATATTAGTATCAAAGGAGAAGAGAAATAGTAAAAAGGATGAGAATAAATTTTCAGGGAGAACAGAGTACAACAAGCTTGGCAAAGAAGAAACAAAATTACTCAGATGAAATTTTAAAATTAAAAAGAGTGTTTGGGTTTTTTAATGGAATGTGTTAAGGTTTCAAGGAAAGGAGGCATTAGCTGAAACTATCTTTTCAGACCTTAGTTTTTCTAATATCTTTATTTTCTTAAATTTCAGCTGAAGATTTTTGCTTAAGCTTTTCATGGCTTAGTTTTCTCAAAAGACTCAAATTTTAATTTTAAGTTACCATTAAAACTACTAAGAAAAAACTCTCTTAGCATATCACAGACAAGCCTTCGTGTGATATTTCTTGGGACAGTAACATGCTTGGTAGCAGCATCCAGAGGAAAAGAAACTTCTACAAGCCTCAAGTTATTTCAAAATTAACCTGTGAAATAGTAACTGCTCATCTTGATATTAAACACATAAAAAAAATAAACAAACCTCTCAGGGTCCTGCAATGGAAGAGAGGTAAACAAACAATTGTTTATCATGACATTTATTTCCAACTGCATTTGTGCAGCACGCTAGGGTTTTGACACTAGTTGTCCTGAAAATAAAAAAATTCTATCCATACACTATTAGAAAGTATGTGAATGTACAAATATCACCATATGAAGTAAAACATACTAATTCTGTATAAACACTGGTGTGGAGGATTTTACAGATCCACTTTTACACATATTTCTGTTATTTTTCTCCTGTATTGCACTATGATATATAAGCAAAATATTTTCACCTGTTAACATTATAGTAAATATCTACATAAAATTTAAATTAACTACAATACTATATTGTTACCTATTGCTAGGAGTCATGTGTAAATAGAACAAATCATCTTTCATTCCAGGATAGTTTTATCAGCTTCAATATAGCAAAATAGTTTTGAATTGATGTCTCCAACCAAATTAATTGGACAACTTGCATGGTTTTGCATGGTTTTATGTTGCATTATATCCTATCAGCCTGGTGAAATGTATCAATGCAGAACAAATGAGCACTGTAAAGAAGCTTTCTTGTATGTCCAACAGACTGAATTTAAAGTAAATTTATCAAAGCACAGTGGATGTAAAGGCAGAAAATATCAAATTTTCTGAATTTTCTGTTGTGTCTGTGTACCAAAAAAAGATCATGAGTGGTTGACCACACAAATTGTTATTGTTACAAATCATAAATTATAAACTATTTGCAATATATATCAAAAAAGGTTCTGCTTAGAAACTGATTTAAATATTCACAAATGCTTTCCCGAGGTGTAAATGTTCCTTTTCTTATGCTATTTTCTCGTTTTGTCTGAATACATATATACCATCAACATCTCTTAAAATATCCTAACACATTGACATCATCATTGTTCAGAAATTATGTGTTTATTAAATGTGGTTGGTATAGTATCAAGTCTTATTTAGAAGGGCTTCATATCAGCAATAAGATGTGTAGAGAATGATGGTCAAGGGGACTCTTGATGTACAGTGATTCCTAAGAAAGTGCTAAGCTATTTATAAGAAAGACCAGAGATGATCTGTAAAGGTAGATGTCATTCTAGGACTAACAAAATAACCTAACCATGCTAAAAACAGTAAAGCTCATTACTTAGCCCCATTTAAATATGTATCATGTCCATTATGTTTATTTTTCTCTTTTTGAAAGAAAAGTCAATATTTATAAACCAACGGATGTTGCACATAGAAGTATATTCTCTTAATTCTATATTTTTTAAAAGACAAACTACATAATTGTATTGTATCTAGAACTCACTTTTCTCTGTGCCTGAATCATCTGCTGAAGATTTGGATATCTGTCTGCCAGAGTGGTCTACTTATAAAAAAGAGGAGCCTTATTTGTTCTTTGCAAAACTCAGGCAAAGTTTCCTATTCCATGCTGGCTCTTTAAAAAGTAGCTGCTGAATTAATGGAATTCTTAAAATAAACAAAGTACTAATTAGTGTAAAACATATGGTAGATTGTCCTTGATATGTGACAAAAATTTAAATAGTTTAATAAACATAAACCACTAATTACAGAAGCTCTGTTGAAAAAAGGAGTGCAAAGTTATTTGCTTGATTAACATTTTATAATGAAAAATTATCATTAGTCATATCATAAAATGTAGTGAAAATGCAGAAAATCAGTTTTGTGTTCATTCCCTTCAATGCTAATTCTGTAGCAGGGGTGCTTTGTTACTCTATAGTAACTAATAATAATAATAATAATTAGAAAATTAAAGAAATAGTTGCTATTAAAGAAAATATTTCATTGAGAGAGATATCAAGATAGTTATTTCTATCATGTCAAACCATATAGAAGCAAGTAGTTGAATAATAATATATTCACTTATATTAACACAACAACTTTAATTACAAGAAGTCTGAATTACACTTGTAGAGAAACTTTTTGTTCATGGGTGAAATAGCAGCATGGTCACAGCCACAGAGTACTGGTGCACATACAGCACAAGGCAATCTGGTAAACTATTCTCAGAACCAATTTGATCAATGCCATTTGGCTGAACATTTGTCTTCAAAGAAATTTCATAGAATCAGACTTCATCAGACTTAGCAACTGCAGTACAATTGCAATTTAAACTAAAAATGTATGAAAAGCAGAGTCAATGACATTTACATTTGTAAAGATATTCTGTTAAGCAGCAGTAAACGAGGCTTTGCTTACTATGGTAAGGGTGAAAGAATGTGCAAGAAGTGAACCATTTTTCTGTTGCCCTTGTCAGAACACTATTTACTGCAGAGAGCTTTTTAGTTTAATGTTTGTAGTAGGATTCTTGAACTGGTAGTTTGCATTCACAGCCCAGTCTTCTTAGAGATTGACACCATTTATAGCAACAAATTCTGAGAAAATGATATGCTACAGGTTGTTCTTGTATTGATTAAGGTATAATATGAATATAAGACTGTGTGAAGGAAACAAGATGTAGAGTTAGGTTGCTAGGCAAAAATAAGGAAATATATAAAGCTGTTGAAGTTTTCAGACTTAATAACATTCCCAGGAGTAGTTATTACTAGATATTATAGTCTTAGAATAAGTTTTACAGGCCTCTGGAGAAAATCTGATGCAAAGACTTGAATTCATGAACCCATATGAAAGGAACCCAACAGTATTTGGGAAGCCTAGATACATGAGATTTGTATCACTAAAACCAAAACCAAAACAAAAAAAGCCCAATCCCTGGGGGAGGGAAGAGCTGGAAAATGTGCTGATTTGATTCTTGTTTTGCTGATTTAGATCCCTGAGGAGCACAAAGAATGATCATGGTAGACTCAGGATGGTGCATATGAAGCAGTTGTTTCTCTTTGCATGCAGCACGTGACAAGCCAACGTGCAAGCAGAGAAGAAATAAAGATATGAAAAACTTACAAATAATTTTGTCTATGCCCACATACTTGGAAGGAAAACTCCCTCTAGACCAGGCTTCAAAAAAGTGTGTGCTTTTGTGTGTGGAAAATGGACAGAAAAAGTTCTACACTGAGGGAAACCCACAGGTTTTTTTATTCAGGCCTGTCTAACATAAAAGAAAATCACCTAGATGGTGCAAGGGCACATATTAGTCTTAAAGGCAGCCTTGGACCATGTAAAGCAGAGCAAACAAAGCCTTTGTCCACAAGGTGAAACAATTGTTCTGGGCTAAAGCTACAGTCTAAATCCCAGTGTTCTTTAGTAACAATTGAATCGAAGTAGCTTCCTGCTAATGACACATTAACATTGTTTACACCAAATGTACACACCATGTGTTGTGTTCTACAAAATAACACTTTTTTTTTTCAAAATAGGCAGAGCAAGACACATTAATGCATTTTCAAAGCAACTATTCCTTCTGGTAGGATTGTTCATGATTCATATGGACACATTTTCTAAAACTGCTACCTAGGGTAAAAAGACCTGTGTGGAGCAGGTTGCAGGTAGCTCCCAAGAGAAATAAGCACCCTAGAGTCAGGCCTAAAGGCCCTGATAACTGTTGCAGTTGAAAAGAAGCTGAGAAGGAGTTTTGGGTTTTATCTTAGCTTTAAATTCAAGAATTCTGATTTCACTAAATAATTTCTTTTAAATAGGACTGTAAAGTTTTCTATTTCTTTCTTTTTATTATTATTATTATTATTATTATTATTATTTCCAATGTAAGACTTTGTCCAAGAAGAACTGTAACAATTATACAGGCCCGACAAAACAGTAGTCAAAGGTCAAATATAGTTTTCCTTAATTTTACTGAAGCAGAGAAAGGCCTGTTTCCAAAATTTTGCAATGTTTCCATAACGGAAAAAGAAAGAATCTAATACAATCTTCATTCTGACTTTAAGGATTAATTCTACCATTGGCTGTAACCCATTATGGTAACATGAGGACTTCATTAGGTCAACTGTTCTAGAAAAAATGGCCTCAGTTGAATAGGAAAAAAAAAATAAATCTGTAGAACTGAAGCTTACTCTGGGTAAATTTCTTAGGCAGCTCACTCTTACAGAAATACACTGTAACTGTAGCTTCTTTAATATGGTGTCTTCATATTTGTTCTTTGATGACAGACCAAAGGCATACAAAATTTATAAGCGGTTTCATAGCACATGACAGAAAAGTTCTACCAGTTTTATACTGCTGTGTGGTGTTGCTGGTTTTATAACACTTTAATCATTAAAATGCTTAGTGAATGGCTTGAGCAGGGGAAGAATTGTATACTTTTGCATTAAAACGTAGCACTGTGACCAAACCAGTTCATATACTGAAGACTGTATAAGCCAACCTATGTAGTCAAATCCAGGCTACAGCTCTTCTTCACTAAATTGGAGAAGCTATGAGTGCTATGTAAATAATGACTTTACAGAAGTAATTACTGCTATTTGTGCATAGTTTGCATTAAACTTTAAATGCTCAGACATTCAGTGTAGAATTACTTTCCCATGCACAGACTGCAAAAGATGTTTTCTTCCAGCCTACCAAGTAAGACATGCAGTAACACAGGGCAGTTGATGAGGTGCTGTAGATGAATATACTTATTTCATATAGCTCATAGGGTATTCATATTCAGCATATATATTCATTTTGAAATTATCTGAGAACACTCCACATTTGAGTAGGCAAAGAAGGGAGAAAGATAGCTCCAAGAGGCAATATTTTAGCATACTGAATTATCACTGGAGGTTCTAAGAAATAGTATATAATGGGTATGCTATTATCTTCTCCCTTATGTGAGCTCCTAAAACTCCAGGTACCCTCACAATTACTGAAAAGTAGTATATTTCCTAACAATATAGTGCTATTTATTTTTTCCGTAAAAAAGAACCTACCCAGTACAGATGGATCTTAGCTGCACAATTCCCAATGACATTAATGGGAGTAATTTGCCTAAAACCGCTATTCGTTTTTCTTTTTAAATTTCAGAGATGGTTTTAAAGTGTAATTTTCCAAAACCCACGTAATGTGCATTGCATTTTATTATTCAGTCTGTCTGAAGCTCATTCAAGTCTTATTTTTCCTCTTTGCAAATTTTTGTCCAGATAGAAGAAAATCTGCAGGAAGAATGACAGCTGGAAAATGTAGGAATGAAAGTATAAATATCAATTACCTTCTTACAATCCAGGAATGCAAGTAATATTTAGTCTGCATTAAGACATAATTATGGGTCAAATTGTAGTCTACCACTATTGATTAAAACGAATATGCTGAGACAACTCTAGGGATAATAGTTTGTTTCTACCATTCATTTTGTAAAGATGAAGATAAGGAAAGATGCAGAGCGAAAGAGAAGTTCATTATATGAATATTAATTGGTTGCACCTGCCCTTTTGTAAAGCGTTGAACTCCATATTGGAGAAATACATTCATATAAAACAGAGATTTGATGAAAGGTTATATAATATTACCCACTGGGTGACATTTAGGAAACTAGAAACTAAAATTAAGATCATATTTTTTCTACTGAATCTTCAAAAATTCAAGATTAACTTGGTATTTGATTGTTGTATTTCAACTAATCTTTCAAAATGAATTATGAAGTACAACCATATACACTAAAGATATACTTACAATTGGTTACAGTTTCCCTACTGTGAGCTAAGCAATGTACTGTAAAGCTTTAAGTTATTTTCTCTTGGCATTCATGTTAAAAATAAGTAGTTTTAAAAAAAATGTGCAGAGAGCTGAAATAACAATTCAGTAAATATCTGAAGTCCTAATCTAATGGATAATAGCGTGTTTTTCAATGTTAATTCCATCTTTATATATATATATAAAGACATCTATTTTTCTTCTATGTCTTAGACTGATACTAGTAGGCAAAAATAAAATAGGGTTTCTTATGAATCATAAACTACAAAAAATGTCTTGCAAATATTTCCTTGTACCAAATCAATGACTTTCACTGTATTTTTTGTATTCCATCTAATTGTGGAGTATACATCAGGAAATAGTCACTGGAAAAACAAAAAAAGGTAAACTGTTTTTTTTCCAATTGCTAACAATTAACCACCAAAAGAAATTATCAGAAAATATTAAGGCATAGAAAATATTTGAAGGTATAGCAATGTCTTTGAAAGGAATGCTTCACTTATGCCCCACTTAAAGGAGGAATGAAGGTACAAAAAAATAAATGCATGACCTTTATATGCAAAGTCAGACTGGCCAATGTAATGGTTTCTCAGACCTTTAAAAAAAAAAACCCACAAACTATCAGTTGCAATGGGATTAGTCTTTCACAACTTTTAGGATCAGCTTACGGTAGTTACTAAAAATTTCAGAATCATTACATCAATGATGTAACACCAAAAAATGGTAGATATACCAACAAGTTGAATAAATTCTATTAAGATAATATTAATGCTTTATTACTTGCACTGATGTATGCAAATAATGCTC
The DNA here is from genome assembly GCF_022539395.1 of Myiozetetes cayanensis. Classification (NCBI taxonomy): domain Eukaryota; kingdom Metazoa; phylum Chordata; class Aves; order Passeriformes; family Tyrannidae; genus Myiozetetes; species Myiozetetes cayanensis. Next base: position 37,652,943 of record NW_026087964.1, on the reverse strand, counting down.
AGGTAAGAGTAATACAAAGTAATGGTATTTTCATGAAACACCAGCCAATTGAAAATTGTGCTGATGCCTCAAGAGAGTGATAGACTTTACTTTTCCCTAGACTTGAATTATAGGCTGTTTATTCCATGTTACATAGCCTGAGTTGTAAGCAATAAATTAAACAAATGACTAACAATTTTAGTTTGGTTTGCTTTCATTGGAAGCAGTGGTACAGTATAAGCTTGCTAGATTTTCTTACTTCAAATTAGTATTTTGTTACGTGCATTGAGCAGGGGAATTAAATTGTATAAGGTTATATGATTGAATTAGAAATAAATATTAAGCAGATGCTATTAACATTATGCAATGTTAAGGAAATATTTTTTGTTATTATACTTAGTTCATACAAACGTACTCTTTAACCATTATGTGTTCATTTACATGAATAGTATAAATGCAGTTTTGCAGTTAACAAAGTACATTAAATGAAAACTTCAAAATAACAAAAAACTAACCTAGAGAAGAGAAGGCTCTGGGGAGACCTTACAGTGGCCTTCCAATATTTAAAGGTCTATAACAAAGCCAGAGAAACTTTTCACAATGTCACAGGACAAGGAGGAAAGGCTTCAAATGGAAAGAGAGTAGGTTTAGTTTATTCTTCACTATGAGGGTGGTGAGGTACTGGAACAGGTTGCCCAGAGAAGTTGTGGATGCTCCATCCCTGGAATTGTTCAAGGCCATGTTGGATGAGTCTTTGAGTAACCTGATCTAGTGAAAGGTGTCCCTGTACACATCCCTACAGGAGGGTAGGAACTAAATGATCTTTAAGACACCTTCTAGCCCAAACCTTTCTATGACCACTTTTAATGAGGTCAAATAGCAACATTTTTGTATTAGTAAAGTTTGGGAGATCTTTCTTTTGAATTTTATGTTTTAGGCATTCAAAATCCATGTTCTTAGAAGCATTTAAGCATAGTTGTTATCTCTGCACAATAGTTAAAAAAAGAGGTATAATTATGACATTTTTTAATTTGGCTATCATTAAATTCTCCATTTTCTTTGTGTAGGCCTAAGCATAGCTACCAAAACCTTTAATGTTTTCAATGGACATCTTAATGTTTAGTCCCATTATTTAAAAGGAGACTGGGGTTTTTTTGTTGTTGTTGCTGATGCTGCTGTTTGGGTTTTTTTGATATGGAAAATAAACTAAACTGAAAGACAACCCATTCCCTTAGCTCTTGGTTAAAGGGATTTGAGCATAATGATGGATGTATGTTCTTGTCTGGTACAATTTATCATGGAATCAGTTATCAGGAACAAATACAATGCCTTGAGCTGGACTATGTATATGATTCCACCAACAATATAAAAGAGGAAGAGTAAAAATAAGATGTCATGACAACTACTGTAATCTAGCAGTCACTCTACCCAGAACTGAAGACATTTTAAGGTAAGTACAGACTATTCAGTAAGTCCACAAGATAAGAGAACAGAAGTCTATTAGACTTTCTCACTGATATTTTGCTTTATAAACAGTGGAGATAAAGTTAGAGTTTTCCAGTTACAAAACTTGTGAAAGAAAAGGCTGCTGAAGAAAGATAAATCAAATATATAATAAATAAAATATATAATAAATCAAAATATATAATAAATCAAATAAATAATATACATAAACACAGATCAATGTGTTTTTTACCGTGGTTCCTTGCAAAGCTTTCAAACAAAAAAAAATTAAAGTTATCAGGAAAATAAACGCTAAAGAAATAGGTAACATATTGTGCTAGCAAATACTTGATACTACAAGAGAAAAAAATCCATGGTTCCGATGAAGTACAGATGGGTTGTTTAACTTGACATCTTGGTAACACAAAATCAGAACAGTGAATATTGTAAAAGCAAAGAAAAAAAAAGGTATAGTATAATTTCACAAATATGGGTTTATCTAAAAAATACCAGATTTGTGCTCCCACTGAACATAACACTCTTAGTAAAATTATCACAGTTCAAAATTACTACTGAAAACACAATAGAACGAAGTAAGTAATGAAGAAAGAGTTCAAATGAGTGAGAAATTTTCCAAATTCTAAAAAGCTAATTTCTCCTGAACTTGTTTTTCTACAACTCAAAGTACTAAGGGTGTTTTAAAATACAGATATTGAAAAGAAACACGGATGTAAGACCTAATATTTAGCCATCCTAACTGGGGCCAATTTAGAAGGAGTCTAATAGTACACAAATATTATGCTTTGATTTTACACTAAAGCCCAAGGTAACAAACAGTTGTCTTACAAAACATTATTGCTGTATACAAATGTTGCACTTCCTCAGTTGGGAATACATTACTATATAGATGCACAGTATACTAATGTTTAAAACTGTAGTGGGTTGACCCTGGCTGGATGCCAGGCACCCACCAAAACTCTATCACTCCCCTCCATAAGTAGAGAGGGGAGAGAAAACATAAGGAAAGATTCATGAGTTGAAATAAGAACAGGGATACATCACTCACCAAATACCATCATGAGCAAAACAGACTCAGCTTGAGGATATTAATAAAATTAGCAAATAACAAAATCAGAGCAGGATAATGAGAAGTATATTAAATCTTAAAAATATGTTTTCCCCACCCTTCCCTCCTTCTCAAGCTCTACCTCCTTTCCCCACAAGCGGCACACGGAGATGTGGAATGGTGGTTACTGTCAGTTCATCACAGATTGTTCCTGCTGCTGCTCAGGGAGCAGCATGAGGTCCCTCCCAGACAGTCCTCCAAGAACTTCAACATGATTCCATCCCACAGCAAACAGCTCTCCACAAACTGCTGCAATGTAGGTCACTTTTTCATGAGGTGCAGTCCATCAGGCACAGCCTCCTCCAGTGAGGGTCCTCCACAGGATCACAAGTCCTACCAGGAAATCTACTCCAGCATGGGCTCCTCTCTCTACGGGTCTGCAGATCCCTGCCAACACTCTGCTCCAGCATAGGTTTCCCATGGGTTCACAGCCCTCTTTTGGGCACACACCTGCTCCAGTGGGACGCAGGTGGATCTCAGTATCCCAGTGGTCCTCCATGGGCTGCAGTGGCACAGAGGATACATGGCTTCACCATGCTCTTCACCACAGACCGCAGGGGATCTCAACTCCAGCGCCTAGAGCACCTCCTCCCCCTCCTTCTCCACTGACCTTGGTGTCTGCAGAGTTGTGTCTGTTCTCACTCTGCTCTTTTCTGTCTGCAATTACATCTGCAGAGTAACTATTTTTCCTTCTTAAACATGTTATTCCAGAGGCATTACCATCATTCCTGATTGGCTTGGCCTTGGCCAATGGTGGGGTCCATCTTGGAGGCAGCTGGCATTGGCTCTGCTGGAGGACTTGGGGGAAGCTTCTGGCAGCTTCTCACAGAAGCCACACCTGCAGTCCCCCCCATCCAAAACCTGGCCACAAACCCAAATGTTTAAAGTACATCATTATTTTAATTTTGAAAGTGAATTTAAATAGATAATTAGAATCAGAAAGATGGCAAATAAACCATAAGCTAAGTGGATTGTTATTTATTAAAAAAAAAAAAAAAAAGATTCTGGGGTACAACTCAGTTTGTCTGCACACCAATAAAACTGTTATACATCATGTTTGTCATTTAATAATATTTTATATTGATTTTTGCATATTATTTTTCATAGTATAAGCATTGTCTATGCTACAGGATATAACTTTCATTTTAACAAACCAAGATAATAAAGGTTAATAAAAATAATAAAAGTCTACATCTTCTAGGTAATGAAAATAGGTACTAAATCCATGGGGGAAATGACTGAGAAAAAGAAGCAATGAAAAAGAATTGAAAAATAAAGCAATTGACTGAGAAAAAAAAAAAAAAAAAAAAAAAAGGAGTTATAAAGAGAGTAGTCTTAAGGACCAGAATAATAAAAGACAGCAAGGAAGTCATGGAAAAGAGCCGCATCTCATAAACACAGACTTCAAGTACCTGGCCTCTTTCATGACCTTAGAAATCCAAATAGCACAAATTTGAGCAGGAGCAAACCATCCCTTGTACTATATCAAACAAATCTCATCAGGCTTTGTTTTGCTACTACTGTGATTGCAACTTGTGGTGATGATTTACCATCACAATAGAATACGAAAAAACTTAATGCTAATCAAGAATCTGAAATGATAGCTGACACAGATTATATTTACACTGATTCCCAAAGAAAAGTAAAAAAACATTGTCTTATCTACTCAGAGGCTAACTGGAAATCATTTTCCTAGAAAGCAAAGCGAGAAGGCCAAGCTGAGTACTGAAGAAGATAATCACACTATCTCATATACCACTACTTTGTATTTTATTCTATGTTGCCACCCTGTCACATGAGATTAACAAAGCAATGTTAATCAAATGGTAGATAATAGATGTGAATCTCATAGTTCCTTAAAATATTTGAGTGAGATTCATCTTTTCCACCATGGTGATGTTCAGCAACAGGAACCGGCCCAGTAAGTGGTTCAGTGCAATAGGTAAGACTCACCTTTGCTCCCTCACTAACCCCACTGATTTAACTAAAAGTTTACAGATAGGTGTTGCTAATGAGTATCAGTAGGCAGCTTGAAAGGAGGATTCATACTTGACTTAATTTCAGATTTTGACACCCTAATGACTGACTAGCTGAAAGAAGGACTATAGAAGAAATTTTAAAGGGATTTTTAGAAGCAACTTTTCTAAGACTTTTTAAAAATTACTCTGAGCATGCAGTGAGAGAGAGTAAAAATAACATGTTTAATTGATATTAGCTTATTAATGTACAACGATTGTAATGAGACTTAAAAAAAAACACCAACCTACGCCTTTGAATGATATTGCCCACAGTACAAAGTAATTATAATGCAGTCTCTCTCTCTAGGAGAGAGGATTTTAGAAGACCAGATTTTATGACGTCTCAGATCCTGCAAGCTAACAGATTTTCCAGATACACACTGTAAACTATAAAAGCTCAGATTGTTTGGAGACAGACCACACAAGGAAAGCTCAGGCTATTTTTGAATCCTGAAGTACTACTTTCTGTGCATTTCTTTCTTGGCCATGAAACCCTAAATGAGAATAAAATCATAAAACACAACTGTCTACATTTTACAGGAGGTTCACTGTGCTGTTATTTAGGTCATTATTTTATAACCTTTGAGAAAAAAACTAAAAACAAAACATGTTTTCTGTGCTTTGTGCTTATACATTCAAATTAATCTTTAATAAACTGGGAGAGATGCTTATGTTTTTGCCTTGGTTTGTTTCATTCAGACCAAGTCCTTATTGCTTAAACACCTCTAAATTGGACCTAATTCTAATGTAACCTAATAAACTCCTCTAAACTGACCTAATCCTGAGGCCTAAATTAATGAGAATCAGGGTTGAACTGCTGAATTTAGCAGTGAACAACGACAGTCAGAAGGGAAGGAGAAAGGAAAAAGGGAGAAAGGCAGGTTTTTCACAGGAAGTTAAAAGAAATATTTTAGTCTAGAGAAATATCACAGACAAGAGTGAGGGTTGCACATCTGAGTCAGTTCCTATCAGCCCTTTGGTCACACAAGACAAAATCAGGACAAGACCGGAAACAGTTTGAATCAACATGGCAAAAGCAGTTGTCCATGAAAGCCACTAAAATCAAAGCATATCCCCTTTGCTGCACCCTCTGTATCCTGCATGCTCAGATGGACAATAAAATCTCTTTCCTGATGGAGGGTTCTGTACAGGCCAGGGCACAGGCCCAGGCTAAGGCTGAGGGTTGAACCCAGGCCAAAGCTGGAATTCCCTCGATTCTGCCTCCTCTTCCCACGTTACCCTGATCCTACTCCCATCCATGCTGCCAAAGCAGACTTTGCTCTCAGAGAGGCACTACAACCCTATTATAAGTGTAACAGTCCTAACTCCATAAATTCAGAATTGTGCCGAAGTAAAAGGAGACCAAGGGATAATAACTAATTTAGCACCTTCACTGACTGTCTCTTGAGACTAAAACTTAACAGCTCCCTACCCATGATGGGATCATTAGCAACAAGCCAATATTGCCAGTATTATTCCCTGCTAAACCATGTGAATCACCTTGCTTGCCAAGGACAGTTGTGTGTGCACGTTAGATATGCAGGGTTGGCATTCTCTGAACTATACATATGGATGTACAGGCTACATTCCATGTTTCTTAGACTCTGACAGAGAATCAGCAGCCAACAGTTGGTTCCTGTTGGCTGCCACCTGCCTGTTTATACCTGGAAATCCCAGAGCATTCACTTTTTCACTGAAAACATTGGTGTCAGAGGCATGCAAATGACAAGAAGAAAATTCATTAGGATGCTAGAAATACTTCCTAATGATATCAGGTGGGAACCTAGGTATTAACAAATTTCTTACAATACCTCAGCAGCAATGCAAGAAGACTCCCAAATGGAAAGTACCTTACGAACTTTTCCATTGTTTTGACAAATGAAGGACCAGTGGTTACCTGGCTCAATAAGAAATTCACATGCTGTTCAGACACAGCCTACTAATTTCCAGCATAACCATGTAAGTGTAAACCATGGCAGTTACGCAAGGGAAGGGAAGAGAAAATAAAACTTTCAGGAGTGCTTTGTAATATTCTTTCTCACTTCTGGTTCAAGAGAACTCATCGCTTCCTGGTTTTGAATATTTCATATATAAGCAATGCAGTCAAACATTTGATCTGCATCGCCATTATAACGGCCTTGATAATGAACATTATTATAATTATAGTTTGGGTCATAATTATACTTAGGCATGAACTGCTTCAAGTTCTTAGGCCTATATTTAATCAATTATTGCAGATTTCTGTTAGAAAATTTCCAGAAAAATAAGCCTAATACTTGCAAGTCAGCAGTTCATCTTAGGTACCAGATATTAAAAATTCCACTGTAATGCTAGAGCAGTTCCAACTAATGTATAACAAAATTAGAAAACCTTTTCATTAATGCAGCATATGATAAATTAAAAAGTCTGAAAAAGAATAGTCCGTAATTCCAACGGATCAAGTTAAACACACAAAAAAATACATTTCTACACAGTGAGAAATGGCTGCATATTTAAAGGCTATGAAGAGCAAAGCTGGGAAATCAACAATATCCACAGAACTAGATCCAACTTTTGATTAGTGTCAAAACATGTATATTTCACATAACACCACACTGCTCTGACATTAGCCAAGGAAACACTGCAGTTCATACTCAAAAATTAGGATACATAAAGCATATTCTCTTATAATTTTCTGGACAGTTTTAACAACAACAAAAAAAGGTAATATTGGAGACTGAAAAATAGTGCTTTCAATTACCAATAAAAATGCTGGTTTCTTAGAGGCAGCACAGTTATCTTCTAAGGGAAAAACTGGATGCAGGCCATCGCACACTACAGCACTGAATATTTCTATCAATAATACCAATTTTCCTAGTTATTTCTAACACTGAAGAAGAATATGAACTCTGTACAACTGTGCTATAAGAAATAATTCAGTTATATATTCTATTATATTTAAAATAGCATGAGATATCATCATGTAATTGTTCGGGTATCTGTCCTCATGTTTAACTTATTATAAATAACTTAAAAAACCACCCCAAAAATCTATTGAAACCAGGAACCCACATGATGCCATCTGTAGAGGAGGATAATGATTATCTCAATATTCTGTTACAGGAAAAATGTATGTTCATATTCCCTTTCTGAATGCATCATAGGTACACACAGAAACCCAAAAAGTCATAAAGACACTTACTTAACTGGAAGGTTCTCTAATCTCTAAATTGGATCTTTAGTTAATTTTTCAGAGCTCCCTAAAAAGCCAAGTGTCTTACCTGGAAAAATGTGCTGAGACTTTACAGTGATCTACCTGCACGGCTTTTTTTTCTCTGCAAATCAGGATTCTATGAACCACACAGATCTGAATTGCATCCCAACACAAACTTCCCAAACAACCACTTGGGCTAAATATCTTTATATGAGAACAGTGGATTGCAGATGTGGAGGAATGATGTATAAAGCAGTTAATAAAACCTGATATGTACAGAATCACTTCTGAGTTTGGAAGGGACCCACAAAGACCATCAAGTCCAACTTTTAAGTGCATGGCACACATACAGGGATCAAACCCATGACCTTGGTGTTATTAGCACCATTTTCTAACCAACTGAGTTAAATTGTCTCTACTAATCCCCTGAAACACTTGTCAGCCACCTCAGATTATGACAGGTGGATTATTTGTTGCAAGTAAATGATAAATATCATTCAACAGAGAAGGCTTCAATAACTTTTGAAGGTGGAGAAGGTTTTTGAAAGTTGAGGAGGGAAGTTAAGGGTCAGAACAAAGATAGATTATATCAGTGATTTCCTAAGTAAAATTATTTCAAAAGGTTTTGAACAACCTTGAAACCAAATTTGTGCTAAAAATTTGATATTTGAAACCAAATCTGATATTAAAAAATTAAAAACTCTCCAATTTAATTAATCACATATTTTGGTATCAAGCAATTAAAGCAGTGGATTAAGGAATATTGTATCTTGTTCACTATTATGACATTTATATTTTCTAAAATCAGTTTGTAAATCTCATTTAAAAGATTTTGCAAAAACTTTTTTTTTTTTAATCTTTTGCCAAAGATCTAAAAATCGCTTTTAACCTTTTGAGGTTTCATCAGTAAAACCCCCAACTATTAGGTTGACTACATAAATTGATAAAAAACCTTAGTTATATTTTATTATATGTAATTATTAACTATGTATTATAATGAAACACAGAATCAAAGAATGTTTGAGGTTGCAAAGAACCTCTGGAGGTCACCTTGTCCAACCTCCCGGCTCAACCACGGCCACCTACAACAGGTTGCCTCGGACCACGTCCAGACAGTTTTTAACTATCTGCAGGGATGAAGACTTGACAAGCTCACTGGGCAATCTGTTCCAGTGCTCAGTAACCCTCATAGTAAAATAACGTTTTCTTATGCAGAAAGATTTTCCCTATTTATAAAGTTTTTCCCTTATGAACGCTTTTCGTATGCATTCAGATTATCATATGTACAGGCTAAATACCTACTTGTAATTTCTGTGCATGAGAAGCTGAGTTCGGTCATAATCACTTTTAAAACAACAAAAGTTTTATGATATGGACGTCTGTTCTCAATATGAACAAAATTATTATTTTAAGAGATTATCTAAGTACCAACAGGATTGTTTTACCCTGCATGCTGACATTTGGAGTTGCTCTAGCTGGACTATCATCCAAGTCAGATAAATTCCCCTTTATTAGAGTAAGAGTGATTACTCTTTTTTTTTTTTTTTTAATCTTCACACATATAAACTTGCATACATATTGCTTGATCAAAGCAAATATGACTCTGCTGATATTCATTATCATCTGTTTGTAGTATTCTACTTGCATAACTTAATCTAAGCACTTGATTTATTAAGTGCTTGATTGAAGCAGAAAGTCTTCTTTACCATATTATTTACATGTTTTGAATATGTGTATCTGTGCCAAAGTTGCTTTTTAAAATTGACTTTAGAAAAGTTTTGCATTCCTAGCATTCCTATCTTTTTATACTAACATATACCTAATACCAAAGTATTAACTATACACAGAACTATTTTTTTCATCTAGACATATTGCCTAGGAAAAAAAACCACCATACCTTCTTTGTTTTTCAAAATAAATTTTTATATCAAGTTTTCAATATTTTTCTTTATGTTTTTTACATAAACAACATGTACGTATGATCCCCTGCAGTATTAAACTTGAAATGTTTATGACCACCTATTCCAAGTATTATACAAGCATTATCAGTGGATTAAAGTATTATTAAGAAAAAACAACATATTATTAGTTCCACATACATTCATTAAGGTTAGAGAGCATCTAAATCTCAGAAATGCTGATTATAGCCCATTTACACAATTGTATAATAAAATTTGGAGCCCCTGGTGGTCTAATGGAAAGGCGCCGCACTATCATCGCCGAGACCCGGGTTCGATTCCCGGTCAGGGCCACTCCCGGGCAGGTGGGGCTCGTTAGCCCTTAAAGGCAACCCACCTACGTCCTAAGGACCTCGCTGCCACCGTCCAAGCTCGCTTGGCCCCGGCAGATGAACCTTAGGATTAAAGGGTGGGCTCAGTTCCGCGCACACTGTGTCTCACCTAAAAAATCCAATGCGCAGGCTGGAAGGTGGAAAGACCTTCCCCGGATCTTCGCTCGCGAAGACTGGCCATTATTATTATAATAAAATTTAAATTTTAAACTTTTATCTTCCATCAGTTAGAAAATTTTTTATATTTAATCTACATAGTATACAATTGTCAGTGAATAGGTAAATATTTTACTTGTTTGAGAACTCAGTTATCAGTTCCTCTCCCTTATACACTGAGATAGAATCACACAATTCTGTGTCTTTTTTTCAAACTGAGGACAAAAATAATTATTTTTCACGTTTTATGAAAAGTATTGAGAGATAAAACTAGCTAGATCTTGAAACATTAACCAAAAACTAGCATTTAGAGTTTCTGGTTATAACTTAGACTTTTTTTTGTTGAAGCACACATATTCAGAAAGGCAAAGTTTTTTAGTATCTTTGTTGGCCTTACAGTAGGCCTTAAGGCTCCTCAGATGTTGCTTCCATAACTACTGCTGTATCAAGAAGAACTAAGTTGATCAGATCTATGCTAGTTCTAGGTAGCCCATGGAAATATTACAGCTCTTTTCCTTCCATTCTTCTTTGATGGGCAGTTCCCTTGTTTGCTGCTTGGTCTGAAATTCAGTGAGGACTGGGACAAGTCATTGCCTCTAGCAGATGCTGACAGTTGCTTTAAGACATAGCCTCTCCTGGCTCTCTCTCTCTGAGTTTCTGTTGATACACTTAATCTCTGGTTTGTGAAACTAAAACAGATCTTAGCTCACCCTCTGGGCTTTCAAGTCAAAACATTTCTTGTTTACTCTTTTACTTGTTAAATCAAGTATATATTTTTGCAGGTGTTGTTACTGTAAAAGTCAATTTCTGAAAATTACTCCAAAAAACAAAAGCAAGATAAGGCTGGAGTGTAATTTATCCCTTGACCATTGAACAAAAGCAAGAAGTATTAGAGAATAATCCATACCTTGTGGCGTAATCTTATTAGGGGTTGATAGGGCCTAAAGTCGTATCCTTCCTTGACTGGCCACCCGTCTGCTCCCAGCAAAATGCATCCAAGAAGTAAAACAGTGGACCACCACATAAACATCTTTACAGGTCTGTTTCTGTAAAAATAAAATGTAAGAGTTCAGTGATGTCATATTACTTTGGTATGAGCCATATAATAAAAGTTTACAATACTGATATTCCATTTGTGGACTTGAATAAATATTGTAGATATAGAGCAATCCATCTGGTATAACAGCAAAGAGAAAAAATAGTAGCATTTGGTTGTGTATATCAATGTAATATCAATTTGGTTGTGCTGAACGGAGTGTTTTTTTATCATATGAGAGAGTCGCTGAGGAAACAACCAGGAAAAGCCACAGAAAAAAACAGAACATAATAGAAAAGCAGTAGTGAAAAATGTAAAACATTTTCTCAGATGAAGGAAAAAAAATTACCATCAATCAACTTTTTCTTTCAAACAAAGGCTCTCACAATGCACTGTTCACAACCTTAAAGGCCTATAACAATCATACACATTTATAGATACATATGGCATGAGAGTTTCTTTATGTGGTTCCTAATGGACCTACAAATGTGCATTTTGTCAGCTTTCTTTGAATCTATAAGAAATATGCAATAATCATTACTGATATTCAGCATTTCTGTTGAAACTATAATGTTAAATAGACAACATATAAAATGGATTTTCATCACTTTAAGACACTCCCAAGTCAGTCTGCTTAGTCTATATTGATATGGGACAGAGACAACAACAAAACAGACAACAACTTTCATGCAGGTTGACTTACACTAGTGGTTTTGTTTTTTTCCCTTTTCTGCCTTGCTTTTAGTTCACTTACCCCAACAACATATAAATCTCTGATAAACATAAAGATATACAGGAGTAAGTACAAAACACTCTAAGTGTGCCCTAGGAGCACAGAGTGTGTACAGAATGTTAAAGTCTTGCCTGACATTTTCTTTTCTATGGAAAATCAGCTGAGCACAAAATGTGAACAAATTGGGGATCACTTATTATCCTGTATCATTTACAGTCATGCTCCTGGCAATACTGTTACACAAACCGTGGATTTGATTCCTATCATTCTTCATATCGCAGTAGTTTTCACAGAAAGTCTCTGCCTCTGAAGTTAGAGACTGCATAGAATTAGTTCCTGTGGAGATATTAAAGGTAGTAAATGGACTCTAGTCTCACTCTATTCACAGTCTCAGTAACAGGATCCTACTTAAGTCTGCTGCGCTTCTTCGGGGACTACTCCTTCAAACTTGGTAAAACCTCTTAAAGGTTGCTGTCTGTTTCATTCTCATTCCAGCTGATTTTTTACCAGCCTGCCTTGCTTTCTCACTTGTAACTCAAATCAGAGCTTGACATTTGTACACCATACTACTTTGACTTTTGTTCCACCAAAACCCATCTCATTCTGGGTCTCCCTAGTAATCAAACTTAACATTTTTTCTCATTTATCATTGCTTATTCCAACAGTTTCCACTTCAATTACCTTTTCTTGGTGCTCCAGCTTTTCTAATATATATAGTAGAAGTATCTCTCCTAAGAGAGCTCGCACAGAATATATTAAGCAAAGAATAATTTGAAACACAGAAAACAAGCTCTATTACAGAGAGTTATTTTACATAAATAACTTGAGGCTTGTTCTTCTACACCTGTTCTGTAAGTGGATATTATACAGAAGACAGGAAATAACACAGTTCATATGTTTTCTTGGGTTCCCCTCATACTTCCACCTGTTAATCAGAACTGTTAATCAGATGTTCCAGTGGACCTTTACTATGGGATTATTACAACAAGAAGCTTATGGACTTGAAACACCAAAAAGGCTTATTACAGAACTCTGAGGTTTCAAGTGCATTGTGGTATGGCATTTTCCTTCACTGTTTCTGTGTTAGTTCTCAGTATGACTGTTATTGGAACAATAAGTCCATTAAAGGAAAAAAAAAATAAGAAAAATAAGAATCTTGACTTTTAATCTCAAAGAAAACATCCCTTTATTGGTATTTGTTAAAAAAAAACTTTGAAAATACTTTATTTCTGACTTTCAAGGTCAGAATTCAATTAGTTTCGCACTTGTGCATGCTAAAACTAGCTATGCACAGTTGAAGCTTTGTCCCCTTTATGCACTTGTGGAATATCTCTCCATACAATGAAAGTTTGGTTGGAGAACAGTCATTTCACAGAAGATGGTAAGGGCAGCCACATTCCACCACCCTCCCATCTAAGCTGTACATATTTTAGCCTCATGTGGCAGAAAAGAATAGGGTCCTTATAGTTTTGAAAATTGTTTGACCTTGAAAGGCTTATTCTTTGCACTTGTACAGAAGAAGAGAAAATTATTACATGCTCAGTTTCTGACTTCATTGCCATTACTTGGATGAACACTTAAGACATAAATTTAAAAAGTCAGCTTTTTGGGCATATGCCACCTAAAATCCCCAAATTATACAGGGTGCCTGCAGTTATTATTTGCCTTTTTAGAAATTAAAAAATCCATTTTTTTTCCAAGTACCATAAATCGAATTTATTGCACATCTTTTAAAACTACTAGCAAAACCACAGTTCTCCTTAAAACAGTACTAAGTGTTCATTTTAAGAAAAATTATGATCTGTCCTTAAAGGCTTACACATTAAAGAGTTGAACTAAAGAGCAGGAATAAAAATTACTTTTCAAAGCTTCACTACATCTTCAGATTTTGTTGCTGCACATAGGTGAACAGAAAGAAATAAGATATAAAGTCTATATATTCATGTTACCTAAAATTACTTTCTTCTTTTTTCTTCTTGGAGGTACAGCATAAATAATAAGTAAAGGATTTCTGTACTTTTTTTTTTTTTTTTTTAATATTGTATTATCAATGGATCAAAAATTGTGTTTTTATGCTATGCATTCTAGGGCAAAATGACATATATCTGAGCTCAGTTTTGCAATATGATCTAGAATTTATTTACTCATTAATTATAATCTGGCAGAATTTGATGTTTCAGTGTTTAGATAACATTCTTCTGTATTTTTAACTCCATTAGTTATACATTTGTAAAGCAGTTGCTTTTGTTTTTTTATTATAAGACTATTTTTATCTTCTCTTTCTTTTTAGTTTGTTTCAAGTCCTTCAGGAAATACTGAGTTTTAAGCTGTCAAACTTTCCATATCATTAAACTTTAATATATGAATGACTACAATTACTTCATATGCTTTTATTAAGTGCACAGGATATATTAAGTAGTGTATTTTTCACTAGAACTGAAGTGGGCTTAGGGAATTTCAGGGTCAAACAAATTGATTAATTTAGTTAAATGTTAGAATCAAAACTATGTTTCACAGGAAAATGCTGAAAATAAAAGATTTTAAGCAATATTAATACAGATTTTAATAAATATTTTGAAATATAGGGCTCTTGAGTATAAACAACTTAGTTTTTTGTATTTTTCTGCTATCACTGCTTGGAAAAGTGAAAGAAAGAGTTCTACTTTAATGTCCTAGACAGTATATATACTACACAGAGCTTTGGAAGGGGTGGGGACTTAATCAAAGGTAAAGAAGGCACAATCTCACTTTCCATCTCTCAGGGAAAATGGCACAGACTGAAATTTAGGATCTGAATTAAGCAAATGCACAGCCAGAGAAGACCATGGAGAGACCAGCTTTGAAAGAAATGTTCCAAGAAATAAGCAAGTGTTATTCAATTATGTTTGACAATTTCATTGAAATGCTATTGAACAGATAGTTTTCTTTGTGAGTTTGTCACGTCCCTGAGGCATCACCCTGAAAGCAGTGTAATGAGTTTGGTTTTGCTATGAAAGTTGTGAAATCAGACTGTCAGGCAGATACATTTCTGACCTTCACCATTTTTTCCAGTGATGTGTTTGTTCATGCAACATACTTAAGAAAATATAAGCTCTACCTATTACAATACATCTCCTACATACCTGTAAGGATTTCAAGACAAGACAAGATAATAACTTACAAGTTGATTACTATACTTATGAATAGTCTGCTGCTTCTTCTCAATTCTGAAGTTATTTAAGCTAATTTTAAGGCCTTATGGAAGTAATTCCCATATTTTCACCATTCTAGTGTTTAAAATGTTTATTTTACTTTTCCCGTTTCACCAGGCTCTTAAACAGCTATAAATCAAAATGTACCTTGTTGTTTCCATAAATGTTGCTTCAGTTCTTTATTTGCACTAAGCACTGATGTGATACTATAAACAGAAGAAAATATTGTTTAATAACTACTTATTATTAAATTGGTGGCCAGTGGTGGATGCTTAAAGAAGTAAAGATGCAGGGATAACATAGTATATTCCCTTGAGTCCATTTACTGTCTGAGCTAGAAACTGCAGCTCACCAATTTGTCTAATAGCCAGTGATGGGGACTTAGCTCCTTAAGTTTGTCTCCTTCATTTTTTAATGTATATTTTTTATTTTCGTAACATTACAATGGTGTCAGGAGTGTTGCTTCTTTATATTTATATAACTATGTTTAGAAATCTGATGAATTTATTTGGTTACATTCTTTTTAAACAGATATGAACCCATATCTCTGCATTTTCCTGTTTTCCTTTTTCTTTCTTTTCACATTCCTCATTTATAATACAGCCTACAGGTTAAAATGTAGAGAGAAATAAAAAAAAAATTCCAGCACATCTTTTATTCTATATATGATTTGTCTGTCAATAAACATTGAACTGACATTCTTAAACAACTACTAGCAATATCTCTATATCTTCCGTACTATGAATGCAAACATCTAATTTACAGCTACTCATTGCATGTAAATAATTAGGGTTTGAGGGTTTTTTCCCCTCACTGCATGCAAATATTTAGGGTGCTATGTTTCTTTCGTCATGTGCATTAATTCTCATATTAACAATTACCTTAATGTGCTATTTTAGCATTAAACTGATCTATGTTGTAGGAGTCTTTGGTGTTGTTCTTTGTCAGCCCCAGATTTGTCTTAAAACCTGAGGTGCCAGAGTGGAGGATGTGGGACAGATAATGGTTATTCCTTACTTCTCATTGCACAGCAAGTTCTTCAGCATCAAATTTAGATTTTCCTTTCTGATTCTCAGAAAGCTCTGTCATCTCACTTTTTAGCACATTTCCAGAGCGTTCATGAATCTGATGCACTCTGCAGTTTTCTCGCTATTGACTTCTCTCCATTTCTAAAACTTTGATAAATTATTATCTATGAGAGGATTCTTTTATTCTGTGACAAGTTTGTTCCTTAAAACCCTTTGGTGAGAAGTGTTGCTGGGAGAGCTATACCTTCTGAATTGACAGAAGGAATACCTGAGGGCATCTCACTTGCCTCATTTAGATAAGGAAACTGGAACCCTCAAATATTTTTGAGCAATTTTTTCTTTTAAACAAAGGAAACTACATGAAAATAGAATTCCCACTGTTATTCCTGATGATCAGTTACTCACCCCTGAGTTGGAGACAATTTCTTTGAATTCTTGAGAAAAAGCAATGCAAACCTGTAGTTCCCTTTTCTCTCTGATAGTGCTTTTCATCCTTGCAAGTTCAGTATTTTGTGAAAAACAACCTAAATCCTGGTTCTGACACCTTACTTATGAATATCTAATAATGATTAATATATTTCACAACACCATAGTGAATGCTTCTTCTCAAAGTTATCATGATTTCTAATCTTCTCAGCAGTTGATTGATAATGTAAAAATTGCTCTCTGCCTGACTCTTCTTTGTTGGACTAGGATGGAGGTTGTTACTATGAGAGTTTAGCACTATGTTTCCTGTCCCCATGCTGTAATCTTCATAGAAAAAAATTGAAAAAATATCATATTATACACAACCGGTTCCAAATGTGATAATGTATATTTACACAGTGTATTTAAAAAATCTAATTAATATAAGCTGGCTTAGCCAGAGTTTATATGAAGAGTGAAAATATACACAATTTATGAGAATATCCTATTTTAAAAGGTATCATATTTAAAATTAATACATTTCCCATTTTCAAATACTTTTTTCCAAAATTTCTCAGCTATTATACTCTCTTCTGGGTTAAATGGTGACTAGCCAGGATATTTGGCATTAAGAACAGAAATCTAATTCATTTGAAAACATAACTCTTTCACCCCAATAAACTTATCTGATCAACTTAATGCCTCTACAAAGTATAATAAATTAAATCTTAAATACTAGTTTGATCACTGCATTCTTCCTACCTTTAAAAGAGAAGACACCTCAGATATTAACCTGGCATTATTTAACAGGTCACTTTTAACATATCAAGGAGTAGTACTGTATACTCTCAGGATATGTCAGTCTCTGTCTTTTACATACTACTAATCTCAATTTAAAAACAAAATGACATAAAATTAATTGTCTATTTTGTGTGGATCAGAAAAAGATCATAAGCTCTGTCACCATATTCAATGTTATTAATAGGTTTATAATACAGCTACAGTAATAAATATGAACCATGCTTCATTGCCTTTGACTTTGAGGAATTCATTGCATATAATGATGGATGCAAATAACTGCCCAGGAGAGAACACACTGCTATCATTTCTTAAGATGCCTTTATCTACTCTTATGGTTTCAGGGCAGAAAGGCACCCGCAAACAAAGTATTTTTTTGTCTAAATAGAGATTGTTATATTGCTTTGACTTCAAACAAGTAGAAGTAGTTTTAGCTAAAATCATGTCTTTTCCCATTAGCCTGCCTTTACTGTACCCTAATGCCCTATATCTTCATACAGCCTGTGTCATCAAAAACCTTACGACAGATATCATACTAGAGACAGTATCATTGTCTCTCTATGAATGCAGCTACAACCCACATTAAGCAAAGTTTGTCCTTGTCAAAATGTTACGTGGAAAGCAGATCACAGTGTCGTGATGGCAGCTCTTGCCCCCAGGACTTGCTGACAGCTCTTGAGCACTGCATACCTCATGCTGTCACCCTCCAGTTCTCCTCCAGAAGTGGCAGCCATGCTCTGAACCAGAGTTGTTAGGTCACCTTAACTGCGTACAGCAGGCTTGGGGCTTGCAACAGTGAAGTGCAGCGCTGCCACGGCAGCCAACAGTTCGTGCATCTGTGTACCAATCTGTTCCGTCTCTCAGCTGCTGCTTTATGTGGCTACAGCCACTGACTGCGCAGGCACATGCTCTTCATCCTTCACCCACCAAAAGAGGCTGGCACAGTCATTTTGGAACAGCCAGAGATGCTGCTGACAGCACATGTGCTGGAACACACATGCAGTGAAACGCTTTTTTAAAAAAACCTCATGAAAAGCACTCGCCATGCCAGACGAATCCTGCCTCTGCTGATTGCTGCCCATTTCTCCCTCACTCCTTTTCAGATTTAAACTGCAAAACCATCATACTGCACAAGCAGGAAGTGGAGTGCAGACCCTTGCACTCTTGGTCCTGTTTTACTGCATTTGGTCTTTGTGTAGACATTACAAACTTGTCAGGTGTCTCCAAGGCAAGTACATCAAAGCACCTCCGTGGTGAGCAGCCAGGACAAGGGCCAGGTTTCCCTGCCTTTCACTATTACTCTCTGTCCTCACACCACTTGCACTGCCAGGTGCTGGTGGGTAACAGCAGAAGCCAAGGCAGCAAAGTGTCTGTGAGGGTGATGCAAGCAGGATTCATTTGCCCAGAGCTTTTGTAGAAGAGCTTCTTTGGAACTGGCCCTAGAGGCTTACAGTGACTCACATGAGCCTGTATGCAAGTGGCCTGAGTGCACCAGGGGCATTTGTGAAAGGTCAAAACACCTAAAATGCAGATGGTAGCGAGGATACTTATTAGGTAAAATTTTTGCTGCTAACTTCATGCTCTAATTTAATCTTACCATTTTCTGTACATTATTTATTTATTTATTTAAAGGATGACTCATAGATGCCTTATTGTTAGTGACTCAAGTTTCAATTAATTATGATAAAATGAATAATGAAAATTTCAAACCTTTCTTAACATGTTCTTCTTGTGGTCTCTTAATTTCTTTAATATTACAGAAAGAAGAACAAAATGAAGGTACTGTATTTCACACATCTCAGAGGAACCTTTTTAATGGATCTGTGCTGGATTTATTGATCTATTTTTTTCCTAAGATTTCAATATCAATGTCAGGGTGGTTTTAGCATCATTGATATATGCAAGTGCAAGTTTGTGGAAGTTATACTGTTGGCAAGGTGGTCTCTTTCTTTTCTCACTAAGCAACTTTGTCACAGTTGGTTCCTTAATATCCTAGAAGATTAATGTTTACATCATGGTAGTATCTGAACCAATGGGAATTCAACTGCTTCGTGTTACAAAATCAGAAACAGAAAACCTGCCAGCTTAGAACTCTGGTGATTGGTTGATAATGCTAATATTTTACAAAATTTGTAAATTACCACCTAATATACTATTGTGTAACTGTACCTCGCACATGCTAGAAAAAAAAGTATTTTGGTTTTCAAGCTTTTGATTTTGTCTCCTTAAATAAAATACAATTGGTATTACTTAAACTGAAGAAGAAACAGCATTGTTGACAGTTCTACAGTAAATTGTTGTATATTTTTGAGCAGTTATTCTAGAAAAGGCAGAACGGTCGCTTAAGATACTTCTTCTTTAAACAGGTAAACTGCTAAATTAAAGACTGAAATTCTACATATTTGCTATGATATGTTAAGCTACCACCCTTATGTTATTCAAGGATTCTTATTATGTTCCCTTTTGTTATTCAAGGAAATTCTGGCATTTGGTGAAACAGTAGTTATCAACAAAATCATTGAAACCTTTGTGCTCTTGAACTCCTTGAATGCATGCTAAACCATACATCTATCATTAATTCAAACAGCCATTTTCATCTCTTTCTATGAAGTATTCTGTTTAATGTTATGATTTTATCCCTTTACATCTTTGAAACTCACTGCAGTAACGTACTCTAGCCAACAGACATGGATTCCATCTTTTTCACCCAGTGAAAGATATTTTTCAATAACTCATCTGGGTTAAGTCAACACGCCTGCTCAAGACTACCATGAAAACGGCAAAGACTGGAATGGGTAGGTTTGGGTTTTTAACCTTTAATTGGATTTGAAGTAACAAAAAAATTATAAAGTACTAAAAAGTCCTAAAACAAAAAAAATGTAAAGACAGAAGGTATCTGGGAGCAGGGGAAATAGTGTTTCAGCAGCCTTCAGAGGTTGGAAAGATAACTAGAGTGCATATCAGAGAGAAATGTGATATGGGAAAGCCTATGACGTGCAAGAAACCATGAGTTCCTCAAACACAGAAGGACACACTCTGGTATGACAGAGAGGAGTATACACAACAGTGCAAACACTGATAAGAAATACGAAATTATCAAACTGCAGAGAATAAGGATGCGTATGGATTTTGGTCTAACTGGATTGAAACACAGTTCAATCAGTAGCCAAAAGGACTGATGAATGTTGCAGCTATTTAAATAAACAAGGACTATTTGTAGCTGAGGGCAGTTTGTCCTTATCAGAATTGAACCAAAAATACATTTGCCCTCCAGTACTCTCCCCTAGGGCCCACATTAATATAATTATCTACTGATGAAATCCTGACCTAATTAACAACATGAAAACAACTCTAAAATCCACATGTGATATGTTGGGTCCAGAATTTTACCCTTTTTACAGGATTTAGTGAACACATTCACAAGGATGGAAACAAAACTTTAAAATAACTCTGTTAACTAAAATGAAAGAAATTCCAAGTTGATTGTGATTATCTTTAAAAAAAAAATCTATGTCCATTCATATAGGTTCACAGAAATATACAAATAGAGGAAAGTGTTCCATACTTGAATAGCTAAAATAGTTATAGGTATTTTCTTTATTTCAATTTAACTGCTGTGGAGTTTTTCTCCTCTCTTCTTTCCTGCTTTGTGATGACTTGACTCACTTTCTTCTTTACTGCCAAAAAGGTCAACTTTCTTCATGAGCCTGAATTCAGCACCTTACAGAAAATCACACTTGTTCTGTCAGTCATAAAGCTGACATGAGTTCCCAGTGCAATGTGCTTGGACATTAAAGTCCAAGTGAATAAAAGAAGGATCTTCTCTCCTTATGCAAATGAAATTAATAGACTGAGTATAATAGGAAGGAAAAAAAATAGGAGATTTTATAGAACAAAAAACCTCACCCTATCATACCTGATAAAAAAAAAATTGACTGTGACAGCTGACTTGGTCTTTTATATTCTACTATATCCAGTAAATTTAGTGCACCATTATAGGAAATATTAATTATCCATGAAACAACTGAAGCCTTCTTTAAATTTTGCATAGGTATTTCTAATAAAACAATGCGTTTCTCTTATTGTAATGCTCACAATCCTGTTCAATAGGATCAGAAACTTCATTTCCTGCTACGTTTTAACTGTCTTATACTATTTTACTGGATTTTATTGTTTATGTTTTTATATTGCTCGAATATATCTACTAGGCAAAAGCCTTCCAACTGCATGCTGGAAAGCTGACAGCAAATCAGAAAACTTACAATGTCCTGATTAGATTGTAGCTAAATAGGATTGTAAAATAAGATTTTTTTCAATAATTCATTAGCTAAAAAAACTGTCACTTCTAAGAAGAATGGAATGGGGATAGCACAAACAAAAGAGCAGACAGTATGTGGTGATGAACTGGTAGTATGTGAAAGGAAAGTATTTTGTTTCTCCTCAACGACCAATGTTTTCATACACTGAAAACAAATTTTTGTGTTCATTTATTGACCTAAAAAAAATAGTTGTATATATTTTACTTGTTTCAATTTTTTGAGTGTTTTATTTGATGGTTTTTGGTTATTTTTGGAAAGGCAAAAAGGTAAATATCTTCAATTTTACTTATGCAATAGAAATACAAGAAAAAGTTAATATAAAATTTACTGGAATGAACTTTTCACCATCAATGTGCCAGGAAACACAAGAAAGAGCCTCTTAACTATATATATTGTGTATATATATATATATTTCAGCAAGAAATTAGTGCTCAGATGTCACCTCCAGACACTCTGTATCACATCTGGTATGAACTGTGTGCATAGGCAAGAACATCCCATCTCTCTTCTCACATGAGGGCACTCTGAAGCTACAGCCTCAAGAGTAACCACCCCACTTCCCTGAAATGTAAGTCTCTACTCTCTTTGTCATCCCAGCTTGACACTATTCCCCATTTTTGAGTCAACTGCATAGGCTCTGGGATTGTCTAGGACATTGTGAAGTGCAACACTTATGAACAGGAGCCAGGAGACATTACTGAACATTCCATTCCAACTGCTCTGTCACAAATGCCTATCAGATGGCTGGTGGCAAATGTCCAAGTGCTGCAGCTACACACAGACGCCTTATTGATGAATCAGTTACTGAAGGCACGAATGCATCCGCGGTGCTGACTCACATAAGCATCCATATGTTATTAGAACTGAAAGCTTCTTTTGCCTCTGTATTTTGAAGGTCTGGGAATGCCTACCCTTCAGCAATTTCAAACATTTCTTGTTATGCAGATGAGATTTTCTGCAAGCCACAAAACAGAGAAAACTATCAAAACAGAGAAAACATTTTTGAAAGTTATTTTGCAGGAGGTTATATATGAAAAAAAAAAAATCCTCTGGTCCAGCAACACGTAATTGAATCTGAAAATTATTTACAGTCTTGCAGATTTGGCCCATATTGAAAAATTGGGATTACCCTGCCTAGATATAGAGGGAAAAATCTACCTTTCTTTCTCATCTTCAGCGTCTTAAAATTGCATAAATGAGGGAATCTGCACATTCAATGAAGAGAGGGGGTAACAATTACTATCCTCCAGAGTAAGAGAGCACAAAGAGCATCTCAAACCATAGCTGATAGCAAACGCTGGTCAAACCTCTGTCTGGCTCCTCCAAAAAGAAGGCCTTGGACTCTATCCTGTGTCAATAGAAAGTTCCAGCAGGAAGGAGTGTCAAAGAAGGATAAAGGCAATCAGTGCAGGGGACCAAACTGATGCATCAAGTTCACTGTTCATCTTGTTGTCGTGGTATAGGAGATGAGGGAAAAGGGGATCGATCTAAGAGAGTAGCAGGGATATACCATGTAGCAATGCATACTACTCATATTCCCTAATTTTTCACTTAATAAAAGATTGCCAACCCTCAGCACTGACACTGCAGCCAGTGGTCGCAATTTCCACATTAAACACTTGGAAACAAGAGCAGAGCCATTGCTGTTCTCTCCTAAAGCTGGTTGCTTCGGGCAGCCTCCTGTTCTTAAATCCAGCCGCGCCAACTGCACAAGCTCCAATTTGAGTACTGCTCCCTATTCACGGTCCGTAATAGTACTGTGGCTTCTGAGTTCCCTACAGTTCTGAGTGACCAGTATGATAATGCACAATATACACTGCGGAGAAAAGAGAGAAGGTGCCGCTAAAGGCATTCAAAATTATCCCTTATTTCCAAAGTTACTTGACTTCTTTGAACTTCATCTATGAAACATAGCCTGGATTAGCATCTACATTTTAGCCCAGTTTTGGCTTCTCTAAAAGCCTAAGGGAGATACTAATCTTGACAGAAAATATTTAAAAACTACTCCAGAAGAACCATTTACAAAGCTGGACAAGATAGTCCCTTCCAACTTTGGGTTTGGGGTTTTTTTAAACCATAATGAGGTATCAGAAACATGCCTAGGATGATAAATGCAGCCACTGTTTGCCTTAAATCAAGCTCTTTCTAGAATAACATTCCCATAAGCCTATCATTACCCACTAGAAAACCTAATATAGGGATAAAGTATCCCACCAGAAGCCCTGAGAGAAAAGTTTGAAACTATGTCTTAGGATGTGAAGGGGAGGGAGTAGTTACCTGCAGCTCAGTGGCTGAAGTCATAGGACTGTGTAGCTCTATTCAACTTTTATCTCAGACAATACTGTTACAGTCTACTGTATGTCTATAGTAATACACTAATTCAGATCAGTTTTACATAATTTTGAAGGAAGCTGGTTTATTCCATGAGAGCTTAAAATTATTTTCGGCCACGATATTCCAACTGATAGGTGGAGGGCAACGGAGCAAAAGGTTAATTTCTAGCCAGATCAACTCCCTAGCCCAGCTCACCATTCAAATCACCACCACATTGGTCAAAGGTGGAAGTATAGGAAAGACTGGGAGGTAGGAGTGGCCCCAGCACAATTCAATTAATACTATTAATCTATTCAACTATTATGTCAAAGTGAACACAGTAAACTTTAAACAAACACACTTGAAATATAACTGATAGGCTGTTTAAGCAAGATTAGTGCATTGGTATCTGTCTTATATTGCTGTGACAATAAACTTGACCCAGAATTCCACAGCAAAACGGAAACTTTTTTGCTAATAGTACTCTCAATTTTCTATTATTTTATCTATTGTAAACATTCATTCTAGAGCAGCATTCTCAGGTTTAGGGTGAGTGTTTTATTTTGTTTCATTACATAACAACAACAACAACAACAACAAAATTGACATTATGCACCATAACAGCCCTTCATGAGCACTCAGTAACTGTGGACTCTTCTTTAGTAATACAGACTTTTAACACTGATTTCCTTCATTGTTAGATTTGCTCACTGGTTCTAATTTTATACTGTTTCTTGAGTATGGCCAGAAATAACATACATGAAAGGATAAAGAGGGGGAAGCAAATTTCAAAACAATGCCATAATCTTAGTTACAGAAGTGGTCTTCTAGTAATTAAGTGTGGAGCTGCACATATGGCATCTGATTTATCCTCATATTTTCACTAATGAAACCTGTTATGATAATATTAATGTAAATGTAACCATACCCCTTTTCAGTCAGTCTGGGAGCACAAAAAAGCTATTTTTTTTCTCCTCTTTTTCCACTAGTAATTCCACAATTTTTTTCACACTAGAGACTGCTAGCAAGAAAAGTAGCCACAATGTCACAAGTTAAGCTCTTCCAGACTTCTCTCCTTTGTATATTTAAGGGAAGTAGCTACTTTATAACTTCATTCCCTTGCAGTGGACCATGAGTAATGTTCTTCTGGTTTAGGATTATTTCCTCAATGTTTTTACTCCTAGCAAATGCTATGATATCCAGCAAACATGAACAGTTTCTGTTCATGTTCTATTCAAATAGGTCAAAGGCTTCTACCCTCTGCCTAAATATTTTACACTGAAATTTTATTCCTGCTGAAGAGAAAAATGACACTGTCTCTTAATGTAGAGCAAGAGAAAAAATATTTCTCAGTCCATAATGTCCTCCCCTCTAAGAATATTTAAGAACACATTCTAAAGTTTTTGTTAATTTATATATACAATTACTAGATTTTTGTCTTCATTTTCCACTCTGTTTTTAAGCCCAGGTCTGCCAAATTCTGACCCTTCATTTGTGAGCAGTGATAGGGGTTTTCCTAAGTATAGATGTATATTAGTACTAGCCAAATGGAGTAGAAGTATTCTTACTATCCAGCTTCTAGAAAACACAGCCTTTTATTTTCTGTACTTCATTTCTTGATAACCTTGACAGGCTAGGTAAACTCAGAAACGTCCTGAATTAGAAATTTATGAGCAACACTTATTAAAAGGTACTTTTTCATGTTCAAAAACTAAAAGATATATAGATATAGATAGAGAGATAATGATAATCCCAGCTTTTTTCTCACTGGTTTTGTATGATAAAATTATTGTAAATATGATAAATATATTGGTAAAAAATGATAAATATATTGTAAAAATATTTACTATGAAAAAGCCTTTCTCTGTGTGTTTCTCCTCCAGTTGTACTTATTAACAAATTCACCTGTTTGCCTAGATGCACCATTTTCAATCAGGAAACTTCAACTCTGAAGCTTCACTTTTATCACTCACTTTTGTAAATCAGCTGAACCTTCACTGCAAATTGCATATTCATTTAGATTTGCATGGTAATCTGACTGAAAACAATTTGCCTCTTTTAAGTAGCACTTCTTTATTTCTTTATACCTCAGTTTAAGTTACTTAAGGAGGTGTTTTAACTTGTGAAGTCTTACAGTTGACATTGTGTATTCTATGCAAGGCTACATGATGAACAGTGTTACATACTGTTATAGATAATTAAATATGCAATCTTTAACACAAAAAAAGCTGGCTTTTTGAGGCTAAAGGGCCATTTGTGAAATAGATGGCTATCAAAAATAGGGACAAAAAAAGAAACAATTTAAAAGGAAAAACTAAGTGCATAATTACTGCTGGACATAAATACCAGAAATAAAAGAAGGTTGGAATGCATTACATCGGTTCCACACAAATAATTCTGATGCAGTTATTACAGGATTGTAAGAGAACTGACCCCTCAGACACTAGTCAAAACCAATGAAAAATTCACAATGATTAATGGCTTACAAACCTGGTCTAAAGGCAAAATAAAGACTATGTTGAGAAGCTACTTGTCCTCAAATATTCACTAACTAGAGTGATAGCAATAAACTGTTTTAAGCACATGGTATTCCTTTTTGATTTCTCATATTAGCTGTGGCTTGTAAATCAGTTGGCTTTACCAAGAGTCACCTCAGAAATCCACTTTTGTTGAGAAACGACTAATCAGTGCTTAAGAACCCCCCAAATTACCAAACCCTTTCCTTTCTTAAAAACACCAAACTGGATTTTACAGGGTTGTTGATGGATATGAATCAAAATACCCCAGCATGCTTCTGCTGCATGCTGGCATAAGAAAATTAATGTTGAAAATCAAAATAATAATCTGAGACCTTAAGAATCTCAGATGTATGGCAAGTTTAAAATTAGTCTTTACTTATTTTTAATCTTAAAAAAACCCCCAAAAACTAATAATGATTTTTGCAATACTTACATATAACATTACAACTGTTTTTGTAGTTCTCTTTGGAAGAGCCCAAATTGAGTAGAATCACAGAATCATTAATCATTGGAAAAGATCCCGAAGATCACTGAGTGCAACGGTTAGCCCAGCAAGGCTGTGTTCCCTGATAAACAATGTCCCCAAGTGCCACATCCATGTTTCTTGAACACTTTCAGGGACCGTGGCTCAACCACTTCCCTGGGCAGCCTGTTCCAATGCCTGACCACCCTTCTAGTGAAGACTCTTTTTTTTTTCATGGAAAATATTTAATGTTAATACTTAAATAACACAAGTTTTAAAACTGAGAATTACCATACATGTATGGAAATTCACTTCCTCCTCACTTTCTTCATTAAAAAAAAAAAAAAAAAAACCAAAAAAAAACGAAGAAGAAAGGTAGAAGACTCTCTGCTTATTGTTTTAAACATTAAGAGCTTCATGATCAACACTTTAGTCTTTTTTCCACCATTTACTCATGATAACTCCAGGAGCATACCCAGATTATCAAAAACACAAGAATAACGCACTAAAATAGGACTTTTTGTCCCTTAAAAGGAAAGCAGAGAATGATAAAACCAAAATTATTGGTTATAATATTTCATACTGTTCATGAAGGAGTCAGATGCAGCACATAAATTAATAAAAGTACTCTAAATCATTACAGTCAGCAAATTATATCACAAAATTTCATTTGTATCTCATTATTAATGTGAGAGTCGTTCTACCTCAGAAATCATAGCAACAGGGGTTGTCTGAGACTTTGGAAATATAAATCAAATTTTCAGTATAGATTTATTAAGGTTTTATATGTATATAATGTACATTTTTACAAAGACAAGCATAGCAGCTCTTTTAAAAGTTTACTTACGCGTGAAAGAGATTACTGAGAGCCTGGAGCAGTAGATGGATATGACTATTACACAGAGAAGATATAAAGGACATGAATATATTAAAATATTAGATTTTTGGTCTTTTGGGGACACCAATTTTGAGATCTGATGCTTGAAGCACTCTACTAATGTTTCAAATGAAACCCCCAAGGTGCAGCTAACCTGGCCCACCCCTCTGACTGCAACGAGAACATACAAATGTAGATTGTTGAAATATTTCTGTGACAATGATTCTTCAAGCATAAAATAGAAGAATCAGCCTATTATTAGACAGTAGACTAAAATGCAATTACAGCTAAGCAACACTGTTTAAATTCACTTGAAAAACTGTCTTTAGTTCAAAAAATAATTAGCATAAGACAAAAGTTAAATCTCAGGAGTGATGTTAATTATGTTTTTTCTTTCAGTGTCCCAAGGAAAGAACTAAATCAGCCCATGTGCATCAATGTGTAGAAATTTTTTTACAGAATATTACAGCTTATCAAAAGCAGCCTTGAGCAAAAAATCATAAAATCTAAAAAAGAAATATAATCTTTGTGTTGAAATACTACCATAGCACTAATTATTGCTGGGTTTTTGAATTACACAAGAATATAAAGGTAGTATAAATGGAAGACAGAAACATAACATGTATGTTAGAGGACCAACAAATTTTAAAAATAATATTTTTAACTCTCCACTATACTTGCTAAGATTCATTCACCTTAAAAGGCATAGGAAATAAATAAGAAATATAATAAGTCATCAAAATATGTTAACCTGGTGCTGTGTGTCTTGTAGTTATTTTAAATAAGAATTACCTCTGTCAAACTTCTTGATAATATGGAAGAACAGCAATGTGATGAACTGTATTTCAACTTCAAAATCAGCCCTCGAGATTAAAAACATCGATTTCTCTCTGAAGCTGAGGTTATGGCTAACCTTGGCTGTTGCAAGGAGAGGGAGTACCCATGCAACTTAATTCCATTTTACAAGGACAAACTAAATGTACTGTCATGAAGAGAATTTCTTCTTTTTCTGTGACCTTTCCACTGCAAAAACAGATGATGAGCTGAACCTATGTTTTCATCTTGAAACAGAGTGGAGAGAAAAGAAGGGCTTGCTGTCAAACTAAGATGTCACTATTTAATAAATAACTAAATTTAATTTAAATTTCATTAATTTAAGTTATTTATCTAAACTAGAGACACATGGATTTGATGTGTGAACCACTTGGTGGATAGGGAACTGGCTGAATGGTCACACCCAGATTTGTGGTCAATGGCTTGATGTCCAAGTGGAGACCAGTGACAAGTGGTGTTCCTCAGTGGTTGGTATCAGGACCGTCACTATTTAACATCTTTGTCAGTGACATGAACAGTGGGATTGAGTGCAACATCAGCAAGTTTGCCAATGACCCTAAGCCACGTGGTGCATTCCATATACTGGAGGGAAGGGATGCCATCCAGAGGAACCTTGACAGGCTTGAAAGGTGGGCCTGTGAGTTCAACAAGGCAAAGTGCAAGGTCCTGCACTTGGGTCAGGGCAATCCCAAGCACAAATATATGTTGGGTGGAGAATATATTGAGAGCAGCCTGGGGGAGAAGGACTTAGGGATGTTGGTTGACAAGAAGTTCAACGTGACCCAGTAATGTGCACTTGCAGCCCACAAAGACAACTGTATCCTGGGCTACATCAAAAGGACTGTGGACAGAAGGTCTAGGGAGGTGCTTCTCCCCTCTCCATTCTGTCCTTGTGAGACCACACCTGGAGTACTGCATCTAGCTCTGAGGACACCAATATAAGGATGTGGCCCTGTTGGAGTCCAGAGGAGGGCTGAAGGTGAAAAAAGGGCTGGAGCACCTCTACTATGTAGCATATCACCAGACTCAGAGAGCTGGGGTTGTTCAGCCTGCAGTCTTCTAGATCCTAAAGGGGGCCTACAAGAAAGATGGAGAGGTACTTTTTACAAGGGCTTGTAGAGATAGGACAAGGGAAAATGGTTTTAAACTTAAAGAGGGCAGGTTTAGATTATGTGTATTAGGAGGAAATTTTTCACTGTGAGGGTGGTGATGCATTGGAACAGGTTGCCCAGAGAAGCTGTGGAAGCTCCATCCCTGGAAGTGTTCAACGTCAGATTGGATGGACTTTAGGCAGCCTGGTCTAGTGGAAGGTGCTCCTTTTGATGGCAGGGGGCTGGAACTAGATGATCTTTAAGATCCCTCCCAACCCAAACCATTCTTTCTTTGATAATATCAGAGTTTGCACTGATACTGTCTTTCTGACAGCCTTCTGAGCATTCATTTCCCAGACCTGAGTAATACTTGGAAAACACTGAGAGTATCTGCCTTTACCAAAGGTACCTCACTCAGATTTCTCTCTACAGGTTCAACAATCTCAAATCTTTCATAAAAAGTGAATAGTTACCAAGATACAGTACAAACTTCACGTCTTTTAAAAACTTCTGCTTTTTGTTGATTCAAGACTCAAAACAGACCCTTAGGAGGGAAAAAATAGATTCTGCAAGAAATGATGATGCAGAAGGGACAAAAGCCCCCACAAAACGTGACAAAAAAATTCTCTTTTTCTTAAAAGATAAATGCAAAAAGCATTTTCAAAACCAACATGGTGCATCTTGTCTTTTACTTAGGTACAGTAGGTTATTTTCTGCTGTATTAAGAACAATTTGGACTCTGCAACTCTAAAATATAGGTATTTGTGAACTGGTCATTCATTCATGTGCATTTACCTTTCCATTACCCTAAAGTTTGTTCTCAGAAAGTAGATACTAGTCTTTTCTGTTTATATACTAAACGTGTTTGAATATTGCATGTTTCTTGTTATCACTGGAAGGACATGACTGTCATCAAATACAGTCCTCAATTACTTATAGAATTGTAATAGTAGTGCAGTATATTCAGTCTGTAACAGAATCAAAAGTTGTACTTATTACAAATTAAGATTTCCATTGCACCAGAATGATGCAAAGGTGCTTTTTTTCTTTGCTGGCAATTAAGTTTGACAAAATTTAATAAAACTCACAGGTAACATATATTATCAGTTATAGTGGTGTTTTAAGTAAGGTTTACATAAGAAAATATATTTTTTAAAAAAATAGAACTTGAAATATTAAACTTTGAAGCTCTTTGAAAACAAAGTTTATTTCCACTACCCATCATGTAAGAATTGTCTACCTGCTTTTGTTTCATTGCTCATTCATTTATTTAAATGTGATTAGAAGTATAATGACTTACATATTACGTAGGAAGACAAAGTTTTGTTATAATAATGAGAATATGTATAGTTCAGACTTACAATGCAGAAAGACTCTAAAATATTTTGTTTCCCTATGGAAGCAAATGTATGTAAAGTAATAATCTAGAAGTTCCTATCATTTAATAAAAGAACATTTTCACTAATGAATAACATTTTATCTGATTAAAGTTATGAGCTATTTTCAGATTACTTCTTTTTGTAGATATTAAGAAATTCTGTATGAAGGAACTAAAAATACTTTCAGAAAGTTTTTAATATACTGATCTAAAAACGATAGTGGCTTTTAGCACAAGACCGCCTATTCAGTGGTAAAAATATTTCAGATTACAATAAGCCTCACTTGAAGTAAAATGAGAAAAAAGCTCTCCCTGTCAGGAAAAGAAAGAAGTATTTTAAATATCCTTCTTCATCTTCCATCTAACATTTTCAAGAACTTTATTAGACAAAAAAGTCTTTCTGAAGTCTGCTCTGAAAAGCACTGTTGGACACCAACCTCAGTTAATTCAAATGCAAATAAACCGTGAACTTCAACCTACTTCAAGCAGTCAGTGCAATCTTTGCCAACTCTCCCTTCTTTTAACTCTTTAGAACTTCTTATTTTCTTAAGTTTTGCACAACTTAGCAATGCAGCCAAATAATTCACCGCTAATTACACGTAGTGTACGCTAAAAAGAGTGATTAATTGAATAAGGTAGTAAGGGTAAATACCTGCATTGTTATCAAGGAAAGCTAAAAATAGATAACAAATACATATTTTCAAGTCATTCCCATAGCCACTTGGTAGGGCCCATACCTGGCTAGACCACAGCAACCTCTCTTGGCCAGTACATTTAGCCAATACAAAGAGAAGTAACAATGGCATAGAGGAAATGAGACATACTGGCAATTAGGGAGCATTTTTACAGTAGTTCTACCACTATAACTGTACAGAAAATTCTTGATCTGCATTGGTCCATCTGAATGAAGACACATCTGTTAATAAATGTAAGAAGGTACCTTCTATTAGACAGGATTTTGTAACTAGAGGTTACTCAGCTAACCCTGAGTGTAAAGAAAGATCTTGTAAAATAGCAGAAAACAGAATGAGCCTGTGGATTTGATTTCTCTTGAATATTTTTCCTGGGCATTAGTAATCCTTGATATTGGAGGTGTAAGAGGGAGTTTGACATAGCAATATTTACAACTCTTGGTCAACCCACAGCCTTCTCAATGTCTCTTTACTACAGAGAAAAATTTCAGCTTATTGCTCTTCTAGTAATATAAATTTGTTCTTCGTCTTTTCTGTCTACCAAGAGGTAAGAAAAAGCACGCTGTATTAAATATGTATAATATCTTATGCAAACAAGTTTCCAGTCTTTTCATTTGCTGCCAGCTATTCCCTATGCTTCACAAGAAAAAAACAAAAACAAAACAAAACCCCAAACAAACAAACAAAAAAAACCCCAAAAACAATACTTGAAGTGAAAAATGGGATTAAGAAGATTTACAAACAAACTTGCTAATCAATTTATTTTACTTTAAAATTAAGTACCATAATAGGCCAAGTTACGCTGAATAATTAATGATTATTGTCCCACTTTTGCTTAGAAAGCCTGAAAAACAAAGTCAAGAGTGGTATTTAATTCATTGTTTCCCCTTGAGCCAGTGATTCACTCCTGCAATATCTAATGTCCAGAATTATCCCATAATATTTGCCAGATTGGAGACAAATATTCAGAATTTAATTCCTAAATTTCATTTGACCTGTTACCTTTGAGTAATCAAAGCCAAGTTCAGATTCATTAAAAGTCAGAACAATTCCTATTAGAATTCTGCTTTTATGTTTATGTTTATAACTAACAAAACTCAGCAGAGCCTTGTTTTCATTACTATTTTGGTCTCTAAAGATCAGAGAAGAGTGACACAAAATTTACATTTTCTAGAATGTTATATAAAGTCATGAACAGCATGCATTTGTGTAAGGAAAACAAAAGTTTGGTATTTATTAAAGACATAATTTGTGTGATTATAACAGTTCTTTTCTTCTAAAATCAAATAGCTTTGCTTTTTTAAACAAATACTGAGGATTGGTGGATAAACACACACACAAAAAATCTGAATGACACACTGACATGATTAGGTAAGTCTAGAACACACCTACAACTGAGTAACCACAGCATTTGGGCTTTTACTGATTACCATTTACTGTCAAAGGCCATAACCCAGCAAATAACCAAGTGATCCACTTTTAAAAGTAAGTTTTGGAACCCTGACAGGTTGTGCATATGTTGATGTTTTTAATAGTTATAGGTATATTCCCTCACACCCACATCTTTGGTTATTTTGCTCAGCACAAGTAGGGTCTATAAAGTAGCTCTTTATACAGGGAGATTCCCTGAATCCTGTTTTTACAACAAAACTCTTCCCTTATTTTGCATTAGTTCTGCAGTCAGCTGTTTGGCAAGTCATTAACATGTGGGGTTTTTTTAGCTTTTGTATTTTGGTGTTAAAGGTCTTGGAACTGCATTTTATACCAAATCATATCCTTACAAGTTTACAAATATGTTTGAAGAAAGTTTATTACTGAAGACAGAATTTTTCTAATTAGAACCAGTGACCAAAAAGGCTATGGACCACACTGGATGTATATGTATATTTAGAACACCATTTTGTTGAAAAAAAGCAGTGCCATTTTGCTCCCTTTTGAGTCTACATACCATTTAAAATCTCCATTTTTTAAAACATGATTTATAAAATAAAGCAACCTAATACGAACGAAGGCAAAACATTACATAGGAAATAAAATCAGGTATAAGACATAAACTTAAAAAGCACAGGATTAATGTCTTACCATCAAAGTTTATCATCTGATTGATGCTGGCAAAATGACTGATCTCAGCAAGGTCAATGACTTTTAATTATGTAATGATGGAGATAGTCTTTTTTCCAGTTAGCAGGACTATGTGTATGAATAAAAACTACTCAACTGAACAAGGATTTGCAGGTTCAGACCCTGTATAAACATCAAAAGTTCGGTCATATAATTAATGGGCTGGGGGTTATTCTGTTGAGGGTGAGGTTCTAAGCTACATGGTTCAAAATAACTTTTTCAGAATATTTTTGTAATGCCTACTTTAGAAAGTAAGCATCCTGAATCTCCATACATTAAAAAGCATAATTCAAAATTATACCAAAACATTTCAAAGCAAATTAATATTCAGATCAATGACATATGATAAGAGTTGTCCTAATTTATGGGTGGACTATTAATGAAGATTTGTAAGCAGTGCAAGTGCTCTGTAATAAACTTTCCCTAATGTTGAGAGAGGAAAGAAATAGTTATTTTATGATTGGAGAGAGAGGGAGGGGCAGAGGAACAGAACAGTAAAATATATTTCCTAATTCTACCCAAATGTAATGAAAGCCTTGACAATCAAAACAACTTTCTCCTTAATTTGCTTGCTTTCAGTTTTACTCATCAGTAGCTCTGTGCTGCTGCCCGATGGTTGTCTTTTTACTGTGTGCTTTTTATCAGCTAGAATATAAACAACCAACCTTAACATTAAATAAATTATCCAGGAGCAGAAAAAAAAAAAAAAAAAAAAAAAAAAAAAGGAGCTACAATATTATGAAACAGCTTCTTTTCATCAGCTTCATCTCATCAGCAAAGATTACCTTATGCTCACAGTTACTACAACTTGTGCAGGACAACTGTGTAGAGAAACACTTGTGGTTTAGGTCCCAGTTCCCAAGAAAATTTATCACAGCCACAGAGTTTGAAGTGCTACATAATCCTAAAAAATACAAGGTGAGGACTTCATTTGCCTGCTTGTTTTGTTCAACCATCACAGTAGCACTGGCTACCAGCAACAGCCTGTTCCTTCCGTAATCAGCCTTAATCTCAGACAGAAATCCCTGTGTGGTGCTCAGCTCTGCGTGTGCAGAAATCCCTGCATGGTGCTCAGCTCCGCTTGTGCAGAAATCCCTGTGTGGCACTCAGCTCTGCATGTGCACAACTCTGACAACTCTCACAGAAGCAGCAGCAAACTCCTCTCTGAAGCAGAGCTCCTTACCAAGCTTGTGAAAGGTTAAACAGTGCTGAAAGAACATTTCATCTGCCCACATTTCTCAGTTCTATTCAATTACTGACAACAGCAGTCCTAGAAATGCAACATAATCCAGTATTATTAAATACAAGATTTGCATTTACGCCTAGCTGCAGCCTGGAAGCAGGCCTGATGTTCAGTCAACATCAAAGGAAAAAAAATCCACAACTTTCACGGACACACACAGAGCACATTGACCTTGGAGGCATAGGTGGTGATAATCTCTTTCATAAAGGTGCTGTTTCACAAGTTCACAGTGTTACGGCGCTGAATTGTTCGTCGAGTAACAAGGTATCACCGTCCTTCTGTTACAGATGCATACAGGCACGCACAAGAACACAGAGCAACATGGGGCTATGCTTCTAAATCCTCTTTAATTCCTACTTTACTCTCTGCTTCCCAGAATGACCTCACATATCCCCTCTTCCCCCAGACAGAATCAATCGGAGCTTGTCTAGTCCCCCAAACGCAGCGTTTATACAAAGAAGGTTCTGAAACGTCTTTTGAGACATTTTTATAATATTCAAGATTTCTAAAAAAAAAAACCACAAAAACCCTCAAACATCCAAACATTACCCTAAGAGCCAGTTTTCAATAAAAATAAGCCTCTCAACTTCTCATTCAGATTCATCTTTTGTTCACGGAGCCCTTTTCACTGAAAACTGCACCCCTACACCGACTTAACAGGGTTCCAACTTTGCTCTGCCTTTAATTTCAGCTTCTCCATCCAATCTGGCACCCATTTCTGTGAAATACAGACGGATAGATAGATAGATATTAGTAATGCTGCTTACCTTGTCCAAGAGTGACTAAAATCCACAAAGGGGGAAAAAAAAAAAAAAAAAAAAAAAAGAAGGAAAAAAAATAAAAAACCAAGCGGCCGCGTCCCCGTGCAAAATCGCAAAGAGAGGCACACTTCTTCCCTTAACAAAGCCAAGAGCGATGCAGGGACGGAGGCACCGGTCCGGAGCACAACTCGCAGCAGTTCCCGCGGCACGCGCGGCGCTTTTCCCGGCCGGAGCAGCGGCGGGCGCGCGGAGCAGGCGCGAGGCGGCGCGGGGCGCGCGCCCTTCAGCACCGCCGCGCGCGGACAGCACCGCCCGCGCCGCTGCCGCCGCCGCGCGCGCCGGGAGCCGCCCCGCCCTCACGGCCCCGCCGCTCGCGCCGCCCCCAGCACCGCCCCCGCACCGCCCGGGCTCACCCGAACATACAGCCTCCCCCTCGCCTTTTCTTTTCTATTATTTTTATTTTTTTATTATTTTTTTTATGGGACAGGAAAATACAGCGCCTCGCGTTTCCCCACCCCTTCGCACCAGAGGGCTCCCCACTCCTCCACGGGGGGAAGGGAAGGTGGGAGCAGGAGGCGTGTTGCCCGGCAGGGTTCCCCTTCTCCCCCTCTCTGGCGTCCCTCCGCGGGACATCTCACCTCTCCTTTTCTTTCCTTGTCCTTCCCCCGCCCCCTTCCCCCAGTCCCCCGAGAGCCGCGTCCCCGGGCGGCGGCACCCATCGCCCCGGGCAGATGGCAGCGCGGCCGCCGCGGCGAGAAGAGCAACTGCTGTGAGAAAACAGCGAGTGGTTCCTCGCCCAAGCACAGAGGGTTGCTGTGCTCGCACGCTTTCAGGGAGGGTGGGTGTTATCCAATATTTATAAGCTTTAATATATCAGCGGGCTATCTGAAAGCTCAAGTGTGCTGGAGGCTTTTCGCAGCCTGTGGCCGGTAATCCCTACTGTCCATACCAAATTTTGGTGCTTTGAGTGTCGAGGCAGAGCTCGGTGGTAGCCTACGCCAGGCACAGTGACGTGTTACTGGGAATCATAATTTACTTACGAAAACATACAGGAAAAAAAAAAATCACCTTGAGATAAGACCATTAATTACATGCTCTGTTTATAAGCAGGAAAAGAGGTACCTTTGGATGAACAGAAACAAACGAAACAAAAAATCCGACTGAAAGCTAATGGCTTAAAAAATTAAAAATATGTTTAAGTGAAGCCAAGCAAAGAAACAGTAGTCTCACTCGAATCTGCTTTATTGTGAGATAACAGGTTTAGTTATCTGATTTATTACTTTTAAATTAATTTACTAACCATTCCACCACTTCTAAAGAGTAGCTACTTCATCTTCAATGTGAAATCATTATGAAAATTAAGTATCTACTCATCATACCATTATGGGTGACCTGTTTCGTGCCTTTTGGGAAAATACATTACAGATTAAAGTATTAAACTGTCTTTAAATCACCCATGACTAGGGTAAAGCCAGACAGAGGTCAGCTGCTCTGACGTACATCAGCTTTCTAGGTTAATTACACTTGTGGCGACATGTGGAATAAACTTGTAGTGAGAAACAGAACTAGGTAAAACCTAAAAACCTGAACTAGTTAACATAGGAAATGGGATAAGTTGGATTGCATTAGTTTGTTACTATTTTGTGAGGCAGTTCTTACTGGACTGCTAATTAGGTCAAAGCACTGCAAGAAGAAACATTATTAACTTTGACACACAGAGTGTACAATATAAAGCCCAATAAGCCAGACTTGCATTGAGCAAACCCCTTATACTTGCCAGTTATCAGGAAGGCAGCTTGGCTGGCATCTGTATAGCATTTCTGAACCCCTGTTACTTTACTTCTCCCCTGTTTTTTCTCTTAAGCCCTGTCAGGTTCTTTGCAAAGACAGATAGACAGAATAAAATTCCACTCCTTAATGACAATTTCGCACTACAAAACTGATTCTGAGTCTACTAGCACAGCTGCACCAGAAACTCCCTTGGGACAGAGGTAAACCCAAAACCAACTTCTTCAAAACTGAGAGGAAATGGAAACATTGTGAGGGTGAACAGGGATCCTGCACATCCATTCTCATTTGCTGTTATGAAAGTACATGAAACAATCAACAATTACATGAATGTTTTATATAACCCAATTAATGAAGTAGTTAGGAAATCTATCAAATTATGAAAGGTTTGACATACCATAACTTACTGCTTGGCTTTGCAAATTAGTAGACAAATAACCCCAAAAATAGCACATGGAAGACCCTCAAAAAGATCTGAAAATCTCTGTATTTTGGGAGGACTTTCACTCCTGAATTTGAGTCTAAATAATGATACAACAGAGTAATACATTAACGTATCTTGGCATTCTTGCAATTTTGAGAGTTTATCTGATCGTGCTTATCTTTCATCTTTGTCCACTCTCCGTGATATTAAATTTAAAAGCTTATACTTAATTAAAATTACTTTGATGTATTTGTAGTGAATACTTTCTTTCTAATTTTTCCTCTAATTTAGATCTGTATCAACTGTCCTAGACTATAGTTGGAAAATAAACTTTGCCTATTCATATCCTGACATCTGTCTTCTGCTAAATGGATACTATTTACAAGCTCCATTTTGTTCAGTGTTGACTCTATTTTTACACACTAAAAAAAATATGTTAATGAATTAATTTTTTAATTTTCTTTTTTTGTGACCCATACATTACATCATCATTTTTAGCAGTTCAAATATTTTCATCCACAGATTATTGCACTGGGATATTACTTTACTCCATGTAATGCAAACCAATATACACTACTTTAATGAAGAATTTATGCTGTGTTAGCCATTAATTGTTAGTCCAGAGAGACTGCTGCTGCTTAGTGGTAAGTTTCTGGTTTCCATAACCTTAATTTGGATACTTTATGATAGTATCTTACAGATCCCATATAGCATGCCACACAATTTTCAGTTTGGTATACTCAGGCCTCATGTTCTTGACAATCAATCATGCTTGGGTTTTATTTTTCTACCCCAATTACCATATTTGAAGAGTTGCCATTGGGTAAAGGAGAACACATGCAGCAAGTGCTGATGTTTTCTTGTAAAGAGGAGAAACATAGAGGAACTTCAAAGCTGGTTTATGTTTTTAAGGCTATAGGTATTAATAACAAAGATTCCCTTTGTTGTATTTATCAGATGCTGCTTAATTGAAGATCTAATACAGCAGAAAATTTTATTTAAGACAAACAGAAGACCAAAGTCTCAACATGTTAAAGGGAAGTTAATGCAAATAACACGTAGTAAAAGTCATTTAGCAATCCATTCAGTACTTGTCCATGTTGTGGTTTAACTTCAGCTAGCAGCCCAAACCCAGGATTGTCCAAAACATATGCTCTCATACTTTACAGCCTATCCATAACTCTCTAAAGTTAGAACAACAGTCACTTTCTTTGGCTGATTTTTATCTCCTTTTCTACTGCAAATAATTCTGGAGAAGGAGTTACATTCCTTGCAAACAGCATTGCATGCAAAATAAATGCAGAATTAGAGAGTAAGGATAGTATTTCGGAAGTTACTATTTTTCTTTTCTTGGCTTTTCTACTCATAACACTTCTAAAGCTAATTTTTTTTTTAATTTGTGCTTGGCATTTTGTATTAACAATCAGTAAGGGAAAAAAATATGAAATTTCAGAAACTTGCACTGTTAATCACTCTTCAGATTATTTCAGTGACTTCTGTGTGGCTTGGTACCCCTCACCACCTGTAAGTTCAATTTATTTTTCTGTGATATGTCTTTCAACATTCAAATTGGGAAAAACATTCCGGGGAATACTTACTGAAGAATTAAAGATATAAAAATCCGATACTACCAAGTATTAATTGATTTGTTGTCCCAACTAACCTGACAGTTACAACATAGTAAACAAGACTAAAAAAAAAACCATTTTTTTTCTTTGAATCAAGAATATGCAGCACTTTAAACACACTTGCATTTGTAGCCTGATAATAAAAATAGTTTTAGGCACTGATAGATTCAAGCAGTAATGAAATCTTATTTCAAAATATGCAATCCAAAGTACTACCATTTGTAGGGTTTAATTTCCACTTCTTAACAAATTATGCCTTTTTTTTTTTTTTTTGAATACAGCAGCTGCCCCTTCAGTGCAGCTGTTACTGGTGAACATCATTGATTAGCTTGAAGTCAATGACAGCAAAGGAACTCTCAGGGTGCTCTGATATGGGATAGCGTGAATAATCCTCCAAATCTCTCTCTCTCTTGCACAGACACAGCATGAAGTTTGGACACATACATCTTTCCCCCATTTTCCACTGGTCTAATTCATTCAGTGTCTGTTCAGTTTCTTTAATGAAAGATGATAATGCATCCACTATAAACTCGGTCCTGAACAAAAAGCACAAGAATGTACTTAGAATGTACTTAGACCTGGGCTGGTGCTTTTATAACAGCAGGGCATCATGAGCACCAGAATGACAGACACTGGCAAATGGCATAGAAGAAAATTAGCTTACTTGTGGCTTGGAGAAAGGTTGTGCCAACCATCTGTCACAGGAGATCTCCCAAATGACAAAAAATGATAAAAGCACATTAAGGTTTTTCCCATATCTCCTCAAAGTGGGTTCTCACAAAGGGACTCAAATAAAAGGAATATGTAATATTGTTCACACACAAGAAACCTATATTTGAAATTCATCAAAATAATTCAAATTTATACCACAAAATAACAGATGTAAACTCAGGAGGGGAAAAAAGCCTAGACTCTGAGGTTAGATCTGTAGATTTTTTCATTATTTATAATCAAATAAATGGTATAAGTTCATTTCAGTGTGTAGCAGCTTTGCAGTGGTAGTAATTCTGACAAGATGACATTGTCCCCATTCTTGTCTTGTGAATATAAAGTAACAACTGATTAAACAGTAAAGAGATAATACACTACAGAATTAATATCCACATTAAAAATTACTATTGAAAAATAATTAGGCAATAAGGATAAATATTTAATTTCTTATCAACCAGCTTTTTTCAACTTCATTTGGGATCAAATAATTTCATTATTCATTATCACTGAAATCTGAAAGCATAATACCACTCGAAAGTAGATTCTATTAAAAAAAAAAAAACTCCACACAAAGAGAAAGCTGCAGATACTCAATTTCAGTGCTTAGTCATTACACTTATAAGAGATCTCTTAGGGCATCTACTGGGGAACCTTAGCATTGCATGTCAAAGAAAGGAGCCTGTAAAAAGGGTAAGAGAAGGAACAAGTTCTCTTTTTTTTTTTTGGTTTTTTTTTGATGCCAGATTTAAACAAGAACATTAATTCAAACTTTTTTCCTTCTGCTGTGCAGTCCTCATTCGATTGACTGGAGCACTTAAACAACCAAATGAGAAAATTTTGCAGCTGAAAGTATTCACTGATACAAATGAAAGAGCTAAATAAAACTCTACATTTCAGAATTTGGTGGCTCATTCAATCCTGAGTATTTGAATGTGTATAAAGTTAAATAGATCATGCTATTTTGCATTAAAAAGTTCATTAAAACCATAATGAGAAAATTAATTTATATAAATTATATATTAACAAGAATGTCAAAGTCTTTGAATTAGGCTTGTTTATTCTTTAAGATGGTGGTTCCAATATATTTAGATACTTTGATTTTTGACTTTTTACCTACGAAGTTCTATGGTAGTAATCCTGACATCTGTACACCTTTTCCATTATTTATTTCTGTCCACTAATACAGAATATTCTCTATTTTGAAACTCATTTCCTCAAAGTCCCACATGGGTGATTTCTGGAAACATAGGCTGTGTAGCTAGGAGTTTAGCTGGACTGTGATAGAATAGAAAATAATTGTTTAACCTATTTTACAGAAAGGATAGCTTTTGAAATTTTATGGATAAAGTAGCAAGAACCCTATATCAGCCTTATAAAAGTTCTCTAAGGGTCTCTCTTCCCTTAACATATTTATGTGTTTTCCAAGAGGCAGTGACCTGTAAAAGTCATGTAAAAAACTCTAGGGAGATCTGTCTGATACCTTGTTAAAGAACACACTACTACCAAATCCAAAACAGTAATGCTCCTAACTTGACACTGAGGCACGTTGGCAAATTATTATTCACTATCACTGCAGTTTACATAACCTTTTCCCAACCAATAAAAATCCCCTTGAGCAGCAATGGATAAGTATCATCCTTTTGTTTATTTTATGTATTATTACAGGAATTAAACCTCACGAAGAAACTTTATAAAGCCCTGCAGACTTCTGTGGCAGTGCTCAAACATAAAATATGCTCCAAGGCCCTGTGCAGTTTTTAAGCATCCGTGAATTGTCTAAACATTACAGCACTAGAGAATAATTTCTCCTACAATCTGAGAGTTCCTGCATTTGTCCTAAACCTGTGTGATGGAGATGAGGCATGATTACTTTTTTTTTTCAAGTGGATTTTACTAGGGAATAAGCCAATAAAAATAGTGATGGCATGTCTGGAACAAACGTCTAAATTAATATACACTGTTGTGTAGCCTAATTCACTCCAAACCATGTATCTCATCGTATATCTGATTCCATCCAAAGTTTTACTGAGAATATAAAGGAACCAGTTCTTCAAAGAATGCACTTACTCACTTTGAAGCAGGTAGGTCTGTGAACTCTGATATCTACACGGGGTAAGAGACATTTTCCTACAGTTCTAGAGAACAAGAGGAGAATATAATAAGGTTCATAGGCACATCTCACCCTGTTTCTCCTTGAGAGCAATCAGCTTGTCCCAGAAGAGCACAAGGAATATTAAATTGGGC
Organism: Myiozetetes cayanensis; assembly: GCF_022539395.1. Lineage (NCBI taxonomy): Eukaryota > Metazoa > Chordata > Aves > Passeriformes > Tyrannidae > Myiozetetes > Myiozetetes cayanensis. The sequence goes on along the minus strand of NW_026087964.1, from coordinate 37,610,141 downwards.
AAGTGTTGCGGCTTATTGTCTTTGTGATTTTGATATTGCAGAATTTTTCACTTCTTTAGGAAATAAATTTCATCAAAGTCTTATACTGATATTACAACTAGTAGATATGGTAAAGAATGCAGTGAACTTTTCAGCTGGGAGACAATGTCATTATTCTACACATCAGTTAGTTCACAGTTCTACTCAGCCAGGATCCCCTTTTGTCTTTCCAGACAACATTATACCATTCTGAATCTGAACAACAGCAAAACAAGACACAAAAAACCAAACAACCACCCCCCAAAAAAAATCCCAAACAAACAAATAAACAAGGTAAGCCATTTAAGAAAAATTAAGAAATTACATCACTTGCGTCCTAATCTCTTCTTTTACCCTTGCAACTAATTTACCACTATTTTACCACTACTCCTGCACAGAGGAATGATGTGATGTAAAAGGGAGATTGTGGCAGAGTCATGTCAGCAAATACTAATGCAAAAAAAAAAAAAAAAGGTATCTTCTTCATATTCCTTACTTACTTTTGTTCCTCGGAAAAATTAAAGCTGTAGTCTTATATTCTGCACAAATTTTATTTCATTTTCCTTTCTTTTTCATAGGTCACACTAGAAACTCTGACTCTCACAAGAAAAACTTAGTTAATTTAAAGTGGTGGATCTTTAATTACATATGACATACTATCCAAATAAATGTAGAAAATCTATTTTCACCAGTACAGTAATATTTGAAAAGTTGAGATTTTTAAAAAAATCAGATTTTCTCTAAGTGGTTTACACAAGAAGGAAAAAAAAAGAAAACTAAAATAAGAAAGAGAAGATATAGTGTATTACAGCTCAATAAATATTCAATTAAAAGACCTTTTTTGTGGTTTATCATACCCTTCATGTCATTTGTATTGGAGTCAGAAACAGGCCAAGTAGGCCCTTGTTCTTCATTTCTGTGAATTCACAGAAATTTGTTTGAAAGAGGTTACCTAGTCACACATGAATATAATGAAATTTGGAATAGAAATACTAAGAAAAGAAATAGGACTTTATTTTGTTTTAGAAACAACAAAGAAGTTACTGAAAGTCATTATAAAAGAAATTTCTGCTGTTTATCCTATGTTTATCTGATTACTTTACTATTCACAAATACAGGAGACATTATTCCTGCATATTTCCGCAAGAAAAGAAAACAATGATGCCCTCTTTTTGTTTAAATGGGGAAAAGAATACTGAGAGGCTAAGCTGTTTAAGTAGTCACAACAGAAATCTGGGGCACTGCTGGGAACAGAAGTTTCCCATTTCTTATTCATTCTTAATCACATGATAATCCTTCCTTATCAATCAGCATGTCAATTTAAAAGCGGTGATTACAAGTCATCAGTTGTGATGATCTAATATTTTAGTATAATAGAAAAAGACACACAACTGAACTTTAGAGAGAGTTCAGAAAAATCACAGTATGCATGCCTCTTAGCATGAATGGTCCTGCTTACCTGATATAATCCAATACTATTGACTCAGGAAAACTATTTATAGTCTCTGTAAAATACCCCTGCTGTGCTCACTTGCTCAGCGTGTGCTACAGAATATACAAGCACCATATTACTTCACTAAAAAAGTCCAGAGATACATATAGTACAGTTATACTGTCAATATTTTGACACAGGATCAAAATACATGCCACACTTTTACATTTGCATCTCTTTTAAATCATTTACTTGTTTTCAGCTGGGAAGCCAACATCATTCTAAAGTTTCAGAATTCAAAGATTTACACAGTACACATTATAAAAATATATTAGGTGCTCATGATAGTTTGGACCTGGCTCCCTGTCAAATGCCCGAAACTCACAGTAGCAACCCCCTTCCCCCCTCTCTTCTTCCCTTAGGGCAAAGGAAAAAAAAACCTATAAAAATTAAAGAGCACAAAGTCAAGCTACTTATATAAAAATATATATATTTACGTATATTAGAGTTATACACAGTTAAGATGCTATGTACACAGTAAAAGGGAATCCAAACACCCCCCGAAGGGATAGGGAAAGCGGAAAAAGGGACAAAAGGGAACAAAAGGGACACCGAACAGGTATACGCAATCAAACTCAAGAACTATACTAATAACTAGCAAAACAGATCTCACCATGTCCCTTAGAAAAGCAGGATTGGCAGACATGACCAGCACTCTCCAAACTTCCACGTGGCAGGACAGTGGATGCTGCAGGCCTCAGCCTTAGATAAGCGAGACCAACGCAAGGACCCACTGTTCCCAAACCTCACCGGAAGAGAAGAGAGCAAGGTCTCTAATCTCCAACTTATTTATACCCTGGTTTACTTAAAAATCATATGGAACACTGGGTACTTGGCCACTTCCTTGGTTACAAACTGGTCACCAGGAAGGCCTAGACCAAAACCATCATAGTGCTACTTGGAAGTATAGATGTTTAAGATATTAAGTGATATTCATATAAAGTTACATTAGCAAGCTTTAAGAAAAGACTAGTATGTTGCTAAATAAATCACCAGGTTTGAAATGCAGGTGCAATATGCATAGTCAATTTGCACATTTCTGTAAGCATCTATATTCTAGCACAATTTCTGTTCACACACACCACAACTGGTTTTCTCCAGAAGCTCTTTGTTCAGTGAATAAATATGGGTGAGACAATGTCTGCTTGCAAAAGCTATTTTCTTTGGGCATATGAATTGCTAATCACCTATGAAGTGTTTGTTCTTAGTGATTCACTAAGCAGCAAAGAGACAGAAGTTTCAAGGCAGGAACCAGGTGAATAAACCCAGAAAACCTATCCTTACTCCACCTGCAATCATGTACAACATAAATTTAGTCTTCTACAACAAGTAGCATATTTCCTATGGGAAGTATTTTACTCACAATGTATTGGTGTCTTTCACAATCTTGAGGGGTGATAGAGAAAAAAATAAAGGTGTGATATAGACAGAGTGGATTAGGTAAAGTGACTAACAACAAATACTGAAGTGGCAATATTAAAAACAGGGGCAGAAGACATGGAATTGAAGCACAGAAACACAGGACTCAGTGTTATATTTCTAGGAAAGGATATTTCCTGAGAGAAACTTCAATGGAACAACCAAACAGGTTAAATGGCAGGATAAGATCACAGACAAAAAGGTTCTCTGGACAGCTGAGTACAGGAAGTAGAAATAAAAAGAAGTGACTTAAGAGACAAAAGAAAGAATTAAAGAGTAGAAAAAAAGGGAGGCGAGAAGGAGGAAAGGAGAACAGAATTAAATTTCTAGAACAAGTGGAAGGGCTAGAGACAGAGAATGGATAAGAAAACAGTACATAGAATACTGAGGAAAGGAAAAAGAGATACAAAGAGATCACCTCATGTTTTATCTGTTTTGGTTTTTTTTTTTTTCTGGAAAGAACTCAGCAAGATTTTGTTCAAAATGAAAGAAGCAAATGAGAAACTTTGAGAGGTGAATCACAAATGGTTTCATTTTTGGTTCCATCCAAAGAATGGGAAACTGTAAACAAAAACTATCACTCTGAATTTCGGGACTAAGAAAACTCAGTTCGGTATTTGTTTAAAAATAAAAATTTGCGAGTCATGTTAGAATGTCTTTATCTATTGCAAAGCAGAATAAACCCAATGTAAATTGGTAATACTGATAATCTTCTATTAAAAGTTGTCTAGAGATGAAGATTTATTCACCTAATAAATTCCCACATAAGTTTGAATAATGGATATATTTGAGAAGTAGTGATTTGGCAAATACAGGCATAGCAAAATTAATGAGTTAATCACGCAATGTATTTGCTCAGTTCAGGTAGATAGTACTCCAAAAATTCAGGTGAAAAAAAAGAAATCAACAGCACAACACATTTGTTCAAATGCATTCTGGTACTACACACTGTGTATAGGTTTTACTGGACATAATGGAGCTTATAGTGGAATTAGCAACAATAACTGGATAGTGGATAATTACCCAAAACTCTTAAAAATAAAATCATGTTGCATTCAAACCTGTTACATGCCATGCAGTACAAAGCCCTATTAGGAGAATTACCTAGACCAGTCATAAAAAGTAGCAAAATTACATTCTCCTATTTAAAACTGCTATTCTCGTAGGACCATATATTAGTCTAAATGTCTGTGTATGCAAGACAAAATTAGTAAGTGTGACACTTTAAGTGTCCCAGCTGTGGCTGCTAACCCCATCATGGAACACAGAAATACCTCAGTAGCTAGTTTAACACTAGATCAAGTACAGGTGTCACAGAATCACAGAATTGTTAGGGTTAGAAGGGTCCTCTGGAGATCATCTAGTCCAACTCCCCTGCCAAGGCAGGGCTGTAGTAGCCAAAGCAGACTAAGATGATATACAACCTATTGGTAGTGCAGATTTACTAGTGTAAGGATTCTTTGAAATACAGTGTTAAAATAAAACACAGTATTAAACTGTGGGGATTATGCTCTCTTTTCTAATTTGGTGGTACAGTAATCAGTGGAGTAGCCTCACTTTAAAACAAAATATGTAAAACCAAAGCCAAGTTCACCACACTGTGAGTATACTAAAGCATTCCAGCAGAACAATAAGACACAGAGTTAAACAAACAGTTCAGAAAAATGAAAGTAGTGTAACATATTTCTTTTCAAACATTAAAAGTAGTATAGTAAGTGATTTGATTTGCTGCTTATGGATCCATTCAATTAAGTTTGCAGTCACTCCAGTGGATCTGTTTGGCTATGTATAAAACAGTGTGTGACTACATATGAAGCACAGCAATAGCTGCAAAATTAAATCATAGCAAGGAAAGGATGAAAAAGTGTGTTGTCATATAAACAAAGTAGCAAAATGATGATTTAGTCAATTTAGACATATTTTGGTGCATGGGTCTTATTTCTATCCAGTTCTGTGGAGCATTTACCAAGTTCACTTTCATCAAAGACAAACACTTCATGTTAGGATATAGAAGTGCCATTTCAAATCTATAAGCAATGACTGATCAATAAACCTCACCTGAATTTATGACCAACCTGCTTAAAATTCTATCCTAGCTTTCATATCTTGCTTTAAAATCCCTCATTCATTGCCCATCTGAAACAATTAATTCATTGTAATTAAACCCAAAGCAAGGTCACTGCACAACTTCCCTTATTCATTAAACTTATATATACTCAACAGGTCTTCTTAACATACTAATGACCAGACTGCAGATAGTATACTATGTACAGGTCAGTTCCTACAACCTATTTTGGATAAATAGATTTTTCCATGGTATTAGCAAAACCATCATAAGGCACACTTCAGTTTATATTGATTCTTTCCCTGGGTTGTCTTTAAAACAAATTAAGTAGAATTAACACTAATCCAAGCTGTAATTGATTTTTCCAACTGGTTCCATCTTGCGCTCTTTCGAAACTCAACTACGTACAGTCTGCAGATATTTCTGCATCAAGCAAACATTTTTCTTTTTATGAGTAATCATTATTTTATATTCCTGTTACAGTCTTCCAAATCTCCTAGAAAGGACAATTCTGGTGATTTTAAATGCAATGGTATTTATTTATCATATGAGACTTTTCATATGTTGTTTCCTTCAGTAAACTCTAAAGCAATGAGGCAATTATTTTGATACACTCTCTCAGAGTTTAACTGAAGATTTAGATACCTATTTTAAGCATCAAGACTTGAAGAATAATCATTTCTGTTCTACTTGAGCTCTTCCAGCAGTGTTTGTTTTGATTAGATAAACATAAAGTAATTAGAAAACTCTCAATATAAATGTTTTGTTGTATTTTGGCAGACCTTATCATATTCTTGTCCTGCCCCATACAGCTCAAAACTTCATGCTGGCATTAGCAGCTGTGCTTTTCATTTCCATCATCTTTTGTGCCTTTTTCATCAAATATGAAACAGTAGAAACTCTTTGGTGTGCTGTATCATATCTGTCACACGCAGTGTTCTGAAAAGTAAATGTAGAAGTGTAAAAGTGTAATCTGTATTACTGAAAAAATTAGCAAGTGGAGCAATCTGTAGAACATTAAACATTTTCTCCGTATTGCTTTTCTCCTTCCCTTTCAAGTTTACATAACTCAGGATGTGAATAGCATACATAGAATGATCTTACAGAGAGGTATGGACTCCACTGCACAATTCAGATCAGAATTTTTAGAAAAGAAAGTATTCTCCTGAGAGATGTGGACATTTCAAATTTCATCTTTAATCCCAATTAAGATGAAAAAAATGAAGTTGTTTTCTTTTTAGAATTGGACATATACTTAAAGGAAGACTCTAATCACATATTCTTTCCTTACAGAAGATGGTTAATTCTTCTGATTTTGTGGACTGCAGCTAACTGAAGAATTAAGTTTTCAATCTGTTTATGTCCAGCTATGTTAAAACAAACAGTGCTATAAAAAACACTATTAACCTTGATGATCTCTTGGTAATAATAATTAAATTATTAAAATTGTAATAACCTCACAAATATTGAAAGCATCACACTTTCATAAAACAGAAAAAAATCATTGATAGAGTTATAGTATTTAGTTGTATAGTCCTTATTTTGCTTTATTATATTTTTATTATATTTCTTTTTATTTTGTACTTTAGCCGTGATTTTTTTTTTCCAGAAATTCAATATGAACCTCAAAATTATACCTATACTACTTTTATCTGCTTAATTTCCAAGTTCTTGGCACCTTTTATATGGACCTCATTTTAATGTTCTTTTGAATTTTGTCAAATAATGAGTATCTTGCATTTTTCCAGGTGTTTTAAGCTGCTATCCTGACATCATGCCCCTCATGAAGATACACCAGGTTTTATTCCCTTAGGCTTCACCAGTATTGCTGAGGTTTTGCCCATTTTCAACTCTAGGGAACAGGTTTGCATAAATTCTGATGTAGCACCTATTGCAAAGGACATTGAAAGTTTTTAGTGGAGTATCAGTACGGACAGTATTTGAAGTAGAATTCCTGATCTCTTGGAAACAATTAAAGGATTTCCATTATGTTCAGTAAACCAGACTGAAGATACCATGTCCAAACAGATATTTACTCCTCCTACAAATATTCAACTCAAATGAATGTTACCAAAACTAAAAAACCCTCAAGAATCTGATTATCCCCAAATAAAGTTCTTGTTACATAATTTAAATTGTTCTTGATTGATTTACATTGTGTTTTCACATTACATATTTTATGTAATCAATATATGCTTCACAGCCAGTGTCAAAAATTGTAGGAAATAAATGCAAGGCAGCATTCAAACATGTGACAATACACTGCCCATGATTTTGGCTAAAATACCCATGACATCATCCCTTTTGGTAGTGATGGTTTAACATGCTGTTCTGTTTCTTATACACAGGTATACAGAAAAATTTAAGGACGTTTTAAGTCTGAATTGAGAACAAAGTACCTGTGAAAACACTTGAACACAGTTTGACAGAAACATCTGTGATAATAATTCTACCCCTTATCTCACCCATATTCTCCAACAATAGCTGATGTTCCTGAAATGTCAGTGGCTTAACACAAAGACTATGAAGTGTGTCTAGCAGTTATCAAAAGAGCAACCAAAGGTATAAATACGAATATTATTATTTGAAACATTTTAGGAGAAAAAAATAGTCTGTGAGGGCATAAGTTTCTGTATTGTGATGCAGAAACTGTAAGATTTACATGTTATTACTAAATGATCATTTTAACTATTCAGAGTTGTGCATTTTTGTTTTATTTGCTAGGCTTGTGTTTTCTAGTTAAGCTTGCTGAGGTACTGTTGCAATGATCAAAGTTGTTTGTTAGTAAGTTATTGTATTACCTGGAGACTATATTAAAAGAAAACAGTCTCTTTCCTTACTCACATTAGTCCCTGTCATAGCAACGCTGAAAACACAAAGACCTTAGAAAGGCAGCAGAAGAATCAGAGCATTGAGGAACCCACTACAACTAAGTTCAATAAGTATAATAAGTAATCTAATGCTTTCAAACATGATAATGCAATCTACTGAACTCATCCATCTTGCTCTTATGAGTAAACAATTCATTTGCAACCTCAAACTTGCCTATGATAACACAACTCCCTGGTGAAAAACCAGCTTCCAGGTAGAGGCAGCCTGAGTCTTTGCTTATCAATTCTTCCTTATGAAATATGAACTTTCTCTGATGTCAATTTGATTTAAGAGTGATATTTTTTGTGTCCTTCTGGTTTTTAGTGCAGCTACCTGGGGAACTAATTTGAGAAAGAAACAGAATGCTTTCATTTTGCATGAGAACTCAATCTGTAAGTTAGGTAACTTGCTCTAAACTTGCTAATGTTTAAATTACTTAGCAAATTAATTCTAGACTTAATACATAGAAACTTCCATCAGCTAAGAGTATTATACAAGACCATATTTGCAATCTCCCATCTTCATTAATACCATTCGTTTTCCTCATCCTCCACAGAGTATTTGATGTCTCATACTAGTAAAGCCATCAAATCAACAAAAATGTGAAAAAAACACTTTTTCCATATCTCAGCCTGGAAGAATTCAGAATTGCACTTTGACACTTGTAGGTTTTGGTTGGTTGTTTTTTACTATTTTCCTTACTTAAATACTTAGTCATGCTTTAATATGATAAACTATAAGATGTAGAGTTATCATACTGTGGACATATAAATTATAAAACTGCAAGCCTTGTACGAACCATTTATTTTTACTAGGTTTAATTTGTTGTCTTTCATCTAGACCAATCATTTCTTGTTTTACATGAATGCTTACCAGTAGCTGCTCTGTCAATCTCTCCCTCTCTTTAAGCTCTTTTCAGCAAAATAGTTATGTGTCTCTTATTTTTATCCCATATTTTTTAACTCTCTTCAATCTTGTTAAATCCTGTGCAATACAATATAATGGCCAGATGATTCAGTGGTTCCCATCTGTACAGGAAAAGCTCTGGTAGCATCAGTGAGGATTTTTATGTAAAATCCTCTCATCTGGGCAACATTATTGTTCAGTCAGGGAGATTTTATGAAATCATAATTCTTTCAAATTCAGAGGAAAATAACCACTGCACACTCAAGAGGGTAGGATTTTACCCATTCTGAAGCTTGCCCTGCCTTTTTTTTTGTGAAATAAGGACCTTCTAGTACAAAAGGTATAATTATGAGTGTTTTTAAAAATAGGAAAAAAAATATTTTTTTTCATTTTCAATCCTACATCTCTAAAGATGTAAGGTAAATTTAGATTCTAGATATTTGTACCAAAAGGGATTATTCTGACGGCTTTCTTTCTTTTGTTTCTATTATTCTTCTGCAGCATGCACTTGATATGCCTTGAATGCTATATATGCTGAGATTACCCCTTCATTTCCCTTTATTTTTTTGGCTTTAATATAAGACTGTTAACCACAAAACAACACGGCTGCTACAGAATGCTCATACTTTTCAATACATTGCTATTCATCAGATTAAAATCTACCACTTCAGACCATCATGTTTATTCTTTCCATCATGACTTTTAGATCTCCAAGGACCTATCTTTGTTTTTCTTAGATTTGCTTCCTTGGTATTATTTGTGCTCACAAATGATCTCTGCTTTAAGAACTATAATTAGGCTAGTGTTTTCAGCCTTCAGGCAGCTTTGACTAAGTAAGAGAACTGTGCTATTTGGATACCTGAAAATGAATACTACTTCTTTAATTTGGTGTTATACGCTACCCGGGGCCTGGAAGAGGGAAAAATAAACATTGATTTACTGCTATCAGTCCGCTGCTCCTGCATCGCAGTAAAAACCTAGACACTATAAAACTTGAAATACAGCACATTTTAACTGAGGTTTTAACTTGCTGGCACCCACATGATCTGTGATATTCTCTATGGGATCGGAGGATGCAGCTTTGGTACATGAGGTCCAACACTCTTCTCCCCAGCTGTGCTTACCTGTGCTTGCTCCCAGCCACTCACAATCTGTAGCCTTCTCCCACAGTCTCTTCTCTCAAAACAACACTATTCAGTTTTAGATAGGTAGAGATATACTGGTTCCAAAGTTTTCACCATTTCAGATTTTATTTCTCCTTTAATGCTGGGGGGTTTTATCTGAGCTACAGATTGTGATGTTGAAGTAGACACTCTTAAAATAATATTGTGACAGAAAAAAACCCCAAAGTCTTACTGATAGAAAACATGAAAACAGAAAGCCACATTTCAGTTGGGGAAATAAAACAGTAAATTAAGGTCCTACCTAAAAAGAAAGAAGAAAATGTACTTGATTATACGTCTCAAAGAGAGAAAATACCAGAATAGATACTACAATGTAGAAGGAAGCAAAATTAAATTTGGCAGAAGAACGTAATTTCATTGGTAAGCACTTACAAGTGTTTATTAAATACAAGAATAAACTGAGTTTGTTCAACAAAGAAAATAGGTAAAGGGGTACATTTATAGCCGGTAGCTACTTACTTAAGTAACTCACTGAAACCAATAGTGGATTAAAATGCAAGATTTAGAATGGGGAAAAGTGTAACCACTTTACTTGTTTTTTTCCACAAATTGGGAGATACTGCACTAATATCTCTTATAATATAAGACTGTAAAAGTAATGTTTATTTAGTGTCGTAATCTCTGCTTATCTTGCCTTGATTGATAGAGAAATCTTAACATATTTTTAATACCAAGTCACTGATTAAATTAAGTCAAGTCTAGTTAAATGTTAGCTAATTTTGCACATATAGACTTAGATGATCACTGTCTATACTAGTGTAACTTCCATATCCAAAACTGCAGTATAAATATGATGAGTGCATCTAATTACTAGCAATGCTAGCTCTAATAGCCCTCCTGGATTCACAGCTGAAAGTCTTCCCTGTGAAGAGAAGCATCCACAGCCCTCAGCTTGCCATCTCACATACACACAAACAGATACACAGCATAATGACAATGGGTTCATTGTTATACAGCTATTCTTCTACCTTTCGTATTGTTTTACTGTAATGCAAGAGCAAGTCAGTACCGTGTTCCACTGAATATGGAATATCACAAAGTAACAGAGGTAGAAAAGGCCAGTTGGGTAGCCCAGACAACAACATCTATCAGATTTTTCATGAATTTCACAACAGTTAAAAACTTTTTATCAATATTTGAACTTTGGAGACCTGAAAGAGTTTTGGCATTCACTTAAGGAAGACATACACAAGATAAAAACATAGGTTATCATGGTTCAGAGCAGTTCTGATTCTGAGCTTATTGTGGGTAATAGAGATTATGCATTTACATGGCACAAACAATAATGACTAATTTCTTTCACATTAAAAATAAAAATCATCATTGGTAAGCTAATTCAAAGTATTTCCAAAGCATTTCTAGAGACCCCACAAGTTGAAGGTTCCCAAGCATAACAAAAATTACTGTCAAAAACACGGATGCCGATGTTAAAAAAATAACATAAGGTTCTAGAATAAGAAATTCCTACATAAAAGCAGTATTAAGATCAAAAAGCTATTTTGTACAAATACTGGCCCTTACTATATTTGTTTGTGTATATACATATAGTGCACACATACACCCATACGCTGCATACATGTATCTTCATAGACAAGTCTGTATGAACATCAGTACAACGTAAAAACTATAAAAGTTAAAAATCCATGGGATTCAAGATTTTTCATGTCAGAACTTACTAATATTAATTTGTTTTTACTTTTCCTTGATGACAAAATTTACTTGGTTTTCAGATCATAGTAATCATTCCTTTAAAAAAAATAAGATAACTTTTGTATTTAGGGACAAATATTAGGATATATTTTATGTTTGATTCTAATTTCCACATTTGTGGAAGTTTGAGTTTGTTGACAGTTTTAGAAATCCCAGTCAAACTAAATCTGCTTTTGACCCTTTTTTAAACTCTGAAGAGTAGAGATTGCACAAGAAAGTGATCTTACCTAAAATAATTGTGTTTGACTCGTGAGTATATCAGACACGTGCATGTTTTCCCAAAATTAAATAGCTCTGCCATACTCAGTGTAATTATGAAAACCATCCCATGGAAGTACTTCTCCTCTTTTTTAATCTGGTTACTGTGCTCATATTGTGTGAAAAACCTTGCAAACCTCTGAGTTCTCTCTGCCAGTGTTGGGAGTCAGTGGGGTGCCAGCAGGGCTGTCTTGCTGCAAGATTACACAAGCAAAATGGACTCACCTAGCAGCTGGTTCCGCACCAGGTCTGTGCCATCAGAGGATTTTTCAGGCATTGGTTGACTCTCCCTACAGCTATGTACAGAAGCTTTGTCTATGTTGCACATCAATATCCATAGCTCAGGCTGTCGTTCCATTACCACACAACCACCTTTAATAAATTCCTGAGCACTTCACTTTACCTTATGCACTACTTACTCCTTTTCATCATATTTTTCTTCATAACTCCATACATAACAACATACATAAGTGAATGGCACCAGGACTGACTTGACAGAGAGCTAGCTATCACAGCCTTAACAAAATACAGTACTCAAGAATCTCAGAGCATCTAAACTTGGTATAATTTCTTTTGTTACTAGTATATTTTGGTTTGTGATTTTTTTTAATGAGACAATATCTTATACATTTTCAAGCTTATCAATTTTTATCAAAAGACTAAAGATAATTTGAATCAACGCACTACAACATTAATCTTGGTCCTATTAAAATTTTTCAGTATTCTTCTTTTTACTTGAACAACAACATTTAACTAAGCAATGTGTAAATAATGATGTATAAATCAGATCAAGGGTAAAGTCTGCTAATTTAATCTGTTGGTGACTATAAAGAAATACAAACCAATAGGTTATTAATGCTTTTATTTGTGAGACAAATGTTGGGGTTTGGGTTCAGCACTGTTCCTCATTTGCTTACTATTATCCCTTTAGTAGATGGGTAAGAGGATCAGAGCAGTTGACCATGAAGAGGAAGCACAAGAGCAGAAGAGAGATGAAGAAAATTGAAACTAGAAGAGATGTTCCTATTTCACAGCAGCTCCCTTATCCCTTTGTTGTCCAAACAATATCAGCTTTTGTTATATAATGTTCTTATAATTGCTTTCATAATGTATTTCTCCATCAAACAATTTTCTTCTAAGAAGTCTGACACAATTGATAAGGTAGTTTATTAAGGCCAATACCTACTTAGTTTCCTATAATCCAGAATAACGCTCCAATTTCATCTCTGTATCCATTCTTCTTCCTATTCATATCTGCATGTACTCATGCCCTCTCATAACCATAAAACATATTGTTAAAAATTGAAACAACTAAAACCAATACTACACTCAGTGACAGGACAGAAGATATTAAAAAGTTATCAAAAAAATCCCTATTAAATGACCAGTTACAAAATAGAAAGAATTTCAAGAGTCAATACTGCTCTGATCAGTTCAAATACTGTCCTTCACTTGACTTTATCTGAAAAATTTTCCAATTTCTCTGAGTCACTACAAAAAAGGGAGACTGATCCTTATGAACTTAAAATATGACTCCACCTTATAATGAGAAATAAAATTAATTTGTCCATAAGTATATAAAAGGGTGATAATGGAAGGTGCAGAAAACTAAACCAGAAAACCAATCAGTGGTAATTAGTAATAGTAAAACTACTTTAAAAAGTAATATAAAATTAGTATAGAAATCACCATTTGAAATATGGTTTTCTTTTTTAATATTTCTTTCTCAGAGTAATTTATTTTTAAAAAAGGTACTATTTTTCACTTGTAAATCCGATCTTCCTTAGCTCATTTTTGCCCATGCCTGATGGTTTCCAATCACATATAGCAAGCCACATCATTTTTGTTTTGCGTTCCAAAGTGTTGGATGACAACTTTGTTCAGGAACATGAAGATCTACAAGTTTTCCTTGAAAGAAACTTTGATGCAAGACCATATTACTTTTATTTTTCATGTAGTGTATAACCCCCAGTCAGTTACAAATTTCCCATCTTTTCATTCCCATACAGCACTCAGCAGCTTTACAAGTAATTTCTTATGTACTGCTTCCAGTGCTTTCTTGAGTTTCCTTCACTAAAAGGAAACAAACTGAAAATTTGGCAACTACCCTATGGTTTGCGGTTTTTTTTTTTTAATTAATTGATAAGGCCCATATTTTGCTTAAAATCAAAATTAGTATAAGTAAAGGAAGAATTTAGTAAAAGCAGATTGTGAACTACAGTAGTGGAAGTAAAATACAAATAAAAAAGTCATCACAAACAAATTAAATATGTATGTTGTTTGGCTAAAAGAAAACTAAATTTGCAAAACATTAATGGTTTCTTGTTCCCTTCAAATGTTCAAATATCTACTTACAAAATATTTTCAAGTATCGTATTTGTCTAAATAATCAATATACTATTTTCAATTCCAAATATATGTAGTAAGCATTACAATATTATTATTCCAGCCAGTTGAAACTGATATTGCAAACAAACCCTAACACTTCCACAACTCGATATATAAAAATATGTTTCCCTATAATTTATACTTCTCCCAAAATCAGAGATATTCTTTGATTAGAGTTAAATGGAATTTACATGGGTTGCAAATAATTGTTATAATTTGCTTTTATCTTTTTCTTGGAAGTCCAAACCCTTTTAAGTTGTGTGAATATCTATTTTAGCTTATTTAAGCACTCTGAATAGAAACAGCCCTACACTCACCACATTCATTTACTGTTGTGCTTAGGCATCTCCCTGTTCTATGACTGTCAAGTTTTGTTTGAATTAACTTTTTTTTTAATGTTGTAAACCACAGATTTAGTGCCTCTTTTTCACATTTCTTCTCGCTGTACTTGGGCTAGTTTTAAGGGCTTTGTTTGGACAACACTGATCTTTCTAATGGAAATCGCTAGGGAAGACTGACTCTCCCATGGGGAGTAATAGAGTCCAAGAGAAGCTCAACAGGAGCAGCAGCAAGTAATTGGGAATCCAAAGCTGCTGCAGAGTCCAAGAAGTATTATGTAAAAAATGTAAAAAAAAAAAAAAAAAAATTAAATTGTCTGTTTTGTTAATAATGCCAATCATTTGAGTTTAGCCTACTTTCTGAGACTCCCAGAGTTCGGAAAAAGAGCTTCAAAGCTTTAATCTAATGCAATGCCTTTCTCAGCACTAACCTAAAGATCAATACTAAAAGAAGAATAAGAGCATTTATATTTACTTTCCATATACATGACTCCCCAGATTCCTCCTGCCAGGAGGAATCTGGGGAGTCATGTATATGGAAAGTAAATATAAATGTAAATATTGAAAAGAGAGACAAAGGCCTGAAGAAAATACCAGAGCATTGTTTTCTTGTACCATAAGTTTCTGGAAAAAAGTGGGAAACTACAGCTCCTGTGTGGAAATAAGTTTAATTCTACACACAAAAGCCCAGTCAGTAATACACACAGGTCCACATGAAGACTGCATAATAACTTGTTTTTCAAGGAAGATGAATTCAGAGTACAACTGAAGCAAATAAATGAATCCTAAATTGGACAGTATACAGGCTCAAGGGTTAAAGGAGAGGACCTTGGCTTGTTTACCTTTGAAAAAAATAAAACAAAATAAAACAAAATAAAACAAACTAAACCCAAACAAACAAACAAGAAAAAGACCAACTGGGAAAATAACTCAAGTTTATTAAAAAATCCTTATGTGAAAAACAAAGCAAACAAAATTCTAGTTCCATGTTAAAGGAAAGATAATCCTGGCATAAACAATAAACAGTATGCACTTTATAGATTCAGGCCAAAGCAAACCTCAATCCAACAATCCCAGGAGTAACACTGAATGTATATTTAGATTGAGAAAGTCTCCTCAGTCTAGCTACTTTGAAATATTATTTGGTCACTCTATGAAAGGAATAATTCTATATCTTTCAGTAATCTATTAAGGGATTGGTTTCTTTTATTCCTGTGTTCCTACTTCCTGTTTTTCAGTGCCAGTTTTCAGGTAATTTCAATAAAAACAAATAAGTTTAAATTTTTGGAACCTTGTAACAGTTCTTTGAAAACAATGAATCATAATGTTTAATGTGACTTTTGTTTCATGGGATGAAAACCTTAAATTAATAAGTATTTCAGACTTAGACATGTGTGCAGAAAAACACTGCTGTAGGAAAGAGAATGTCCCATATTTTGGGGCACATGAGAAAGTGAAATGCTGCAATGCTGAACTACATTCTATAACTAACTTCTAGTCACCTATTTTTTCTCTTTTCTTTGTTTTTACTTCATCTATCTCTGCCATTGGAAAGCAGCATCAGAATAGTAACTAGATGGACTGTATTCAGGCAGGTCACCATTCTCTCAAGCAGAAAGGTGGGAGACTACCACCACTGCCATACCCTATCAGACTTCTTCAAGGAGAGGTTGAAAGAGGTCTGAGGTCAGAAGTTCAGGGGATATCTAATTGCTGCCTCTGACTGCCTAATAGAGGTCTAGAGAGAAGATAGATCTGGTCTCTTCCAGAAGCGCTCAGTGGAATGAGAGGAAACAAGTAGAAATGGCAGCAGAAGAAACTCCAGCTACTTGGAATAGACCAGAGTGAGAGCATTGAAACAGGTTGTTCAGAGGGTTTGGAGGCCCATCTTTAGAGTTATCAAAACATGAAAAATATCAAAATATCAAAATGAAGAAATTATAACATATGTACTTTAAGGTTATACCCCTCTGATTATATTTAACAATCACATAAAAATCATTAACAATTTACAGCTTATTAATTAAGCAAAGAATACTATTGGAAAATAAGTAATACAATCTTATCTATAAAATCCAAACCAGCAGATAAACCAAAATAGGTCTGTGGGCTAATTTTACAGAGACTTAGAATTTCAAATGTGTTGCAGGTATAAAAACCGATATGCTGGATCCTCAGGGTAATGTTAAGTCTTCCTACTAGGTTTTGAACAGCTACAGGTTTTTAGTTGAAATGCTGTCAATCAACATTTTTATACCTTCATAAAAAGAAACAAAAAACCCAAGAAAGCAAATATTGTTTAACATTCATAAAGTATTCTGTAAATATTGAAATCAGTGTTATTTCCCCCAAACATTAGCTATTGCTTTTATGCATGCCAACAGCGAAATGATGTGAAAGAATGTTTTTACTATAAACAGAACCTTCTTGACATAACTGTCTGAAAATCTAACAATTTATTCTGACTAGAAACCTGCATCATTACGTTGGTGTCAATGTTTGGACTGACTACAAATAACATGCTCTTTCTTCATGCAATTAAAATGAGATGTAAATACCTAATAAAAATATACACCTGCCTTGTAGTAGCATTGTTCAGATTTGTCCCTTTAGAGGCAAATTAGCAATATAGCCTATGTGTAGCCCTGTGGTCCTATGAACACAGTATTTCCAGCACTAGTAGGAGGTCACATAATTCCTATTTAGTTGGCAAGGCCTCTGGACTAAGCTTTATGAGGTTTGCTTGCTTTGGACTTGGCTTCACCTGCCTCGAGTTTTCTTCTTTGCTTTGTTTTGCTGTAATAGGAATTTGTGAACAGCCAGATGGACATACTTTTCTTGGTATGGTACACTTATATTTTTATTATATGTAGTAGCAACAAGTAGCTGTTCTGTGTAGAGTGGGCTATTTATGGCTTTAATAGAGACCTGGCATGGCAACAGAGGCCTTTAGAAGTGGTAGTGTTGGGTGCAGGATAGAATAGGGGCAAGAATAGGGGCACAGGCTGGCAGTGGAAATTCCTGGTTTTACAAACTGTCAGCTGAAGAAGCAATAATCGAATTTCAGACAAAACTGGGTTTTGTACCTGACATATGTATACCTAAACAAGTATCTAATGAAATGCACCACAGAGCACACTTGCAGAACAGTGAAGAAACTAGGTGCAAAGATACCCTAGCAAATGTATAAGAATGCCTGAAGTTTTATATTCTAGGGCAAGGAAGAAGAAAACTTCATGGTCAAACTTCTTGAAGTAAAAGGATGCTGACATTTTTCTCCCTTCTTCCTCCTCACTACGTCTTGCTGCAGTGAAATATTAAGAACTACTGGGAGGAACATGTAACTGTATTATTATTTAATTTTACTAGCTCTTATTCCTATACTAGTATTTGTCTTATTATTGTTTCTCTTCCTGTAATAATTAAATAAGAACTACTAAACATAATTCTTAGATTAATCTGTTAAGATTTCCATTAAGAAAATAACAAATTCTGACTTTCCTTAAAAGGTGTGTTTCTCTTTTGCCTGTAACAAGATTTTGAGCATAACATTTGCTTTATCTTTGTTAAGTGTCATAACAATAACAAGATCATGGACGATAGTTGAGTTATGCCTATAACACTGTTTAATTACTATTTAAATATTAATCTAGATATTAATCAAAATAATGGGAGTCAGTAAAGAGTCTTTTCTATTTCAGTAAAATATTTTCATATACGTATCTTAACACATTGGTTCTAGGTGAATGTTGTCACCTCTTACTCAGTTTTCATTGCTTTTCTTTTGTTTCACAATACTGCAGCACACAATTAACCTTTTTTGGGTTTTTTCCATCTTTTATGCAAACTCATAAAAACCCAAAGATTATTACTTGTTCTGAAAATCAGACTTAAATTTGCAGCCATTTATACCTATAAAGTTACTTGAAAACAGAAATATACTTTATGGCTAACTTTATATTTGAATCAAAACCATCAAATTCTTCCCCTTCCCTCCACCTCCAGAGAATATTTGATGAGTATATCATGGACTTGTTAACTAAGTATGAACAAAGAAAACTCTTCCAAAGATGTTCTCTTTGTATAACATACACTCAGAGGAAAAAAAGAAATTTTTTTCTGATTGTGGGTGGGAGTTTTTTCAGTAATTGCATGTTTTAGTGATTCTGTACATGGCATTTTTTTAACATAACCTACACTACACAAACTAAGTCAGTTGCCCATCTCATACACTATAGTTCAACTTCTCTCACTCCACTGAATTCCTTCTTTGCTGAATTTGGCTATGAACTAATTAGCACAGAATGAAATATATATACACCCAAGAGGGAGTACTACAGATTTTGCCTGTAAAATTTAACAGCCCAAATTAAGCATACCCAGAGTGCTGGAAGATTTGTCTTCAGTATGCAGAAACTCATGCTTTCTATCAAAAATTGCAAAGCACTATCATGATACACATTTCTGGAAGGCTCTTTTGGAGCATCTACAGAGAGGATTGAATAAAGAGTAATTCAATATGCATTGAGCTCATTAAAGTATTTCTTCCCTAGACTCCTATTTTGACACAGTTTCTAGAATAGATGAGCTAAGGTTGAGGGAGAACTTCTGGCATATAGAAATTCTAGAAATGTTAGAAGACTGCCAATTTATTCTTGAATACTAATTGTGTAATTGTGTGATTCGGAAGGAGATAAAGGGATTTGGAGAGATTGTGGTCACAGGAGGTACATTATACAACTGCATCTCAGAGATTTTGAGGTAAAAAAAGTTGTGTCATTTTGATTTGATTCTTTTTTTGTTGTTAACCTGTAACTTGACATCTTGGAAATCCATACTCTAAAAATACTATATTTGTGTCATTAGTGCTTCTGTATCAAATATATGAAGATACTCAGAAACTAATACAGATAATGGATCTTTCGCATAATGTCAGTTGAGATGAAAAGTGATGTTAGTTAAAAACTTCTGAAGTTCAATGACTGCTTGAGTAATCTTTGACAAAGTTTGCACTATGCATATTTATTCTCATATACAGAAACATGAGCTTATTCCTGTAAAATGCATGATGTGTTAAGGCTCAAATACAGCAAAGTACTTGCCGCACTCTGGTTTAAAACAAGGTTTCAATCTCAAAGGGTTCAAAAAGGCTCAAATATAATTTCATGTATCTATTCTGACAGGTGCAAAGCTCCGAGCCAGAAGCATTTAATGAAGAGCCTAGCATAGGCTCAGACAGCACAGGAATGATTTCAGATAGTAGCAATTTCACATCTATAACCCAGTCATGTTCCACTGGCCTAGTTAGTGGGTTTGATTTTATAGGTGCATTGAAAGCTGCTAATACCTGGGCTGAGCCTACATACACTAAGATGCTGTCCCCAAACCAGGCAGCAGGAAGAGTTTAGCTGCAGCTCTGTGCAGACCATTTCCAAGATGAAAAGGTGTTCTGTGTAGAGTAATTCTTAGTGAATCTGGTATACAGAATGTACCCAAGAGGTTTCACTACACAAAACTGCATACAATCAAATCAATATCTGCAAGCAAAATATTACAATGTGTACAAAAATTATAATAATAATTTCTTTTAGACTTAATATGTGTTGAATAAGATCACATTAGATATAATAGTGACTGAAGGTGGACAGGAAATCTTTAGTTTTAATAACAAGGTAAGCACTGTTTATTTAATGGTTTAACTTGCATTTGAATGTTTGATGGTGCTTTTATACTGGAATGTAAATAATGATTTGTGCTGGCAGTGGTAAATATCACCACTGACATTTTCTCAGGGGAGAAAAACAAAAACACACACATTCATACCCTCCCCAAAATCCCAAAACAAGATAACAATCTTCCTGTAAATTACAGTATGTATTTAGTTTGTATGTGGAATTATTTTATGCAAAAATATGGGATTCAAATAAAGATTTCTTAATTGCTTATGAATCAGTTTTCTACTACAACCAAATCATATTCCTTCTGCTGCCTTCACTGAAAACAATATTAAAATGAAATAGATATTGAAGTTTATCTGAAACCACACCATGAACATAGTTTATAAAATATTAATAGACAGTTTTGCATATCACTGAAAGATCAGTGCAAACTCCCAAATGCAACTGCATACCCAGAGCATTTGGCTTTATTTGTCACCTCTTATTAAAGATGACACCTTTGTCCCACCAAGCAAGTGCTTGATCTAAGGTGACAGCAGGGATCAGCTGAAATACTGCAATAAATAGGACACATGTATCCCTGCATAGCTGAAGAACATTTTTGTCTTATCTTTGCTTTCTCGCTGTCCAACAAAAATGGCCTCCACTAAGGGCTAAGTGATTTTACTCTTCAAGATAAGTAATAGAAATGTCTTAGAAAAAAAAATTATGATAAAAACAATTGTATAACTGACAATTTTAGACTATTATGGTTAATGGAAATGAAGGAATACAGAAAAATCTGCTTTACTCAGTTGAAGCTTAGTGGAGGAAAAGCCACACACGCTCAAACCTCCTATATTTCCTCTGAATGGATGGCCCACTCTAGTAAAAAAATAGCTAAAAAATTTGAGGCCTCTATATTTATAAATAGAAGGCTATAGCTCTGAAATACTGAGGAAAATTATGGCTCCCCTGTCTTTTCCCCAGATGTTCTCGAAGTGCTAGGTAAGTGCAAGATCCCTTCTATCGAAGACAGCAAGCACTGCAAGAGATAGCTGAGGGACCCCTTGAAAAGAGGACAACAAACAACCTGGTAGACCCCAGCAATCTAAACAGCATCAAAGAGGAAGAGAGTTAGATGGAACAACACAACCAAGAGACAAGTCAGAGTTTGTAACCAACAATTCCGTAGCATCTAATAAGAACCTGTAAAATCTATTCCATAAACCACATAGGCACTATCACGCTAGATGTGGAACCACAGCTTGTTAGATATCTTTGTTTCCCACTGGCAATGGTTACCAGATAGACACTGATGGGCTTTTTTATCTTTTTAATATATCCAGGGATGGAGATTCTATAACCTCTCTTAATGATGTTACCAGCCATGCTTAATGATGTACAGCTTACTTTAGACCAGAGAGCAATCAAAAGTTAAGCATCAATCCAACGGTGTAAAAAGATACCTATGTTAGCCCATAATTTACAGGGTGTTAACATTACACCTCATTAGGAAATTTTCAATCAAAGTCTTTGATCTGCTACTACTTACAATACATAATCTAAGCAGATTTTTTACACAAGTTCCATGACATGATAGTTCAAGAAAATCCTTCTCAAAGCATGTTTTCTGTAATGAAACCTCAGACTTTGGGAGGGGAGAGAAGGTTATTTTGTTGTTATTGCTGAGATTGTAACTTTTATGTCAAGCATTCAGGCTCAGTGGAATACTTTTTGAAGTTAGCAGTACTTGAATTACATGAGCATTACTTTTATCTTGGATATTTCTTTTTTCTTACCAGCCAAGATTTTAATTTCAGATTCATGGAAAATTTAGACTGTGACGGCATTCCCTCCCTTTCCTCCACGCTCCAGTCATTTTTTTTCAAGTGCTAATTGCTCAGTACTTCCTTTTTGGGTACAATAATTAATTATATTGAAGATTGCCTAGTCATTGCCCTGTCACCACGAGTGAAGTTTGAAGAACATCAGCAATACCACATTCTCTCAGAAGGAATGGGAAAAAAGTTATGTCAGAAGAATTTCCTATTTTTGCATTATATAGATAATTCTGTCACTGTCTTAATATCTTTTAAAGTACCAAAAGATATCAGTCTTTATGATACTTCCTTCTATAGGAAGAATTATTTTACCTAAGGCAGAAAAGTATGACTCAGTTGCAAAAAGAACATAACATGTATAACATAGAAAAGAATGCTATTCAAAATGCTCAAGAACCTTTCGAATTACCCTTGAGAACAATTTACGTTTCAGTTCCAGCATCATCCTTGTACATTAGAAGCAATTCTGTAATCATTCAGTAAATAAAACTGAAGTTTCTTCAGTAATACCACATCTATGGGGTTTTTTGTGAAAGAAAGACTTTTCACCTTTAAATTAATGTTGAAATTGCAGTTTCCTGTATATTATTCAGTCACCCTCTTCTCTCAAACCTCCAAATAATGTCCCTCTTGTAATGATTTTGTTCTGTGTCTCATTTTACTGGTAGTCGGATTATTCTGTCTAGAACTATAAATAAATTTCATACAAAGATCTTTAGATTTTATTTAACTAAACATTTCAATTATTTATTCAGACTATGCACAGTTAGGCTTTCTCTGCAATTTATATATTAATTGGAGAAAAGTATAACTAAAAAGAAGTATTAAAAATAAGAGAAAAATCACTAACTTCTTATAAGAATACATATACAGCTAATTCTCTGAACACTGTACATCCACTGTGCTCAGATCAATGACTCAAATTTCATAGACTGTTAGGTTGACAGAGGCCAAGCAGACCTCGGTGTGTGAGGTGATTCCACAATTCTGGCTGTAACACATTATGGGCAAAACAAGGACATAACTGAAGAGTGATTCAATAATCTACTCAGAAAATCAGCCTGTGACTCAGACACCTGAATTAATGTGATGTGCACAAAAGCAAAAAAACATTTAATGCAGATCCTTAGTTTTCACTTCATTTTTCCCTGTCAAACTGCACTGGCAGCCCTTGTAAGGCACAGGGTGCTAGTTTCTAGTGTTTGATCATGCACAAGCTTTTTTTTGAGGGACAGAAGAACAAAAGTGTAAAATAATAAAAGTTAAATATGAAAAATATGCAAGCATTTAAAAATGGTACTTTGTTGCTTTGGAGTTGGAACAAGAATTTTCAGCTAGCATCACATCTACTAGCTGAAGACACAATACCAAAACAAATACATGTTTTGGCTACTACTCAGTAGCCAAGACCACCTAAAATGGGACAGCATAAAGAGTGCAACATTTTGTATTCAGTTCAGAAGTTTAATCTCCTTATGAATCTGTTTTAAGGTTCTGGTACTGAGATTTTTCTCAGCCCTTCGCCTCAGCTATGCTGTTGGAAGCAAGAGGTATAGAAGTACACAGTTCAAGTCCTGTGACTTACATGCTCCTTTAAAAATCGTAGATAAATAAAGGAGCTTAGCTAATAAGAAGTCTTGTGGAAGGAACATCAAGTTCAAACTCTTGTTTGGAAAATTTAGTACTCCACTAGACATATGACAGCTGCTTCTTCCTTTACTTATATTAGGTTTCCAAAAATAATCACCTCCTAAAATGTTCATGTAATTAGAACATACAGCCGATTTTAGTCTTCAAGCTGCAGATAACTGTTAGCTTGAGTTAGGTGTTAGCAGAGACAAATATTGTGTTATACATAAATGGGAAAAAAACCTACATACACCGTACATCTATGTCATTCAAGAATGCTGTAGAAATAATACAGTGTGATAGGAATGATGTGTTAGATTCAATCGTCTGCAAGAAAGGGAAAAAGAAGACGATGATCACTAAAATAATGAGAAAATTAATAGTAACTTATTTGTGAAAGATATTGTCATAATAAAGAGTGAGAGAATTCTCATAATGAAGATTGAGAGAATTTATTTAACAGATGACTAATAATCTTGTTTCTTGCTAGCCTTTAGACTATGGTATTTTGATATTTAAACTAGAGAGTGTCTGTATCTAAAAAAAACCTCTTAATTGCAACAAATATTACAATATTTTGTGTTAATTAGAGTTACATATTAGAATTATCATGCTCATGAACAGTGCATAAAAGTTTAATTAAAAGACCACTAAATTATTCATATTTAATGAAACTGCCAGGAATTCTACAGAGAAGTTCAACAACATTTATCATTTCATTACACTAATGAAGCTCTTTCTAGCTAATGAATAAGAGTTGGTAAGAAGTAATAGGAATTTCTTAAAAGTTGATGTGTCTTCAGATGTATAAGAAAAAGCACACCTAAGATCCCAGATCTTAAAAAAATGAACTTTAGGAAAATATTCATGAAAGCAATACAATGAACAAAGTTTCTACTTTTGATGAGAAATTAAGAGTATTTTCAGAAGAGTACACAGAAAAATCATCTTTATCCAGACGCAACCTCTTTAATAGAGGTACAGATCCAGATCTATTAGTCCAACACAAGGCCATGGCTCCAGTTCCAACCTGTAGCAAGACCAAGCACCTATTCCCAGTAGACACACACACATAGAGCAAGTATGTACATATACCCAGTCCACAACACAGAATGCTAACACACCTTTTTATGTGTGAAGCAGCATCTCAGCATATACTACAAACTGTTTTAGGTTTACACATCCAAGCCTATCCTTTTAGTTCATGAAGCAAGAAACCTTCATGTTTTTTTCCATCATCTCCATGCATGATGTTAACTAATATAAATTTTATTTTCAAGAACAGTAAATAACATTAAGGGTTCTTTTCCCCCAATATTTTTGATGGGGTAGATTAATATTCTATTTAAGCTATCCGACTCCAGCCCTGAAAGTTCTCTTCCAACAAGTCAGTGGAAACATAAGTTCTGAACTGAACAATTTATCCTAAAACATTAGTAAAATATGCCAGAGTATGCTGTGTCTCATCACCTCAGTTACAAATACTCATTATTCATATTCGAGTCTCTGCAAGTAGGGATGTTCAACTTTGTTTCTGCAGCTCTTAGCAAACTGGTTTATGGCTCTATACAAATAAATAAAAGCAACAGTTTTATGCAAGATATTAATCCAAATCTGAGCTGCTACAAAATCTCATTTAACATTTGCTGTTTTGGAGGGAGTGGTAGGATGGCATAAGCATGAGAGTCTTAAGCCTGTCCCCTACTAATGATGTCAGTAGAGCTAAATCTTTTATTTTCTGCTTCAGAAACACAACAATTGATTGTGTTTGCCCTTCCCATCACCATGAGTTTTGGTTTCTGACTGTTTGTTCTTGCAATCACTGAAGATATAGAAAGCAATTAAAAAAATATGTAGTACAGGGATGCATAGATAACTTTAGATGAAAAATTAACTGAAATAAAAGACAGCAGATATAATTTTCTCTAAATGCTAGCACTTCTGAATTTCTGTCACTGCTTTTCCACAATCTGCTTTGTTTGAAAGCCAAAGCAACTGCCATTATAAGGAATAAACTGTGCATAAATCAAATACTGTTGCCAGGGATGTGGGATTTTGAAAACACTCATCAAATTTGTGGTTGTTTAAGACAGCTATTGTATGTGACTCCCCAGAATGTTAGAGCAGCTTCAAACCTGCAATCACCTAGCCTGACATAAATGTTTTTTAAGCTAACACTTATTTGAATGTTTTTTAATCCTCAAGCTTGGCTAGGAGCTAATATAATTCTTAAGAAGGTATGAAATAGAAGCTGAGAGGATAGATAAGCATGAGCTTATAGGCAAGGAAGGACAGAAAAAATAGTATTAAGATTAGGCCTCAACAAAAGCTTAAGTTGAAAGACACATGAACCTCCAGGCATGAGGAAAGGGAAGGATCTCAAATTCACTTCTGTCCAATGTGAGCATATGTGCATTAAGGATAGTAATAGCTCAAAACCTTACCCTAAATTTCCTGCTGGCCTCTGATAAACATTTGGAATTTCAGTAAGAATAATATTTTTTCCAAATAACTTCAATGAGAGACATGCCCCACCTCCTGGTTGTCACAAATAGTAGAAACCTGAGTAACCTGGGAAATCATGCAAAGATGACAAAATTTTGTCATCTGAAGTCTTCCTGTGTATTTCCTTCTCCTCTGAAGTTTGGATTGTAATTATTTTTGTCATAAATCATAGCATTTTATTTATACTTTCTCCTCAGTGAAAAATCTCTTAAGAACATGAAATACTAAATTAACTTACAATTACAGTTGATATGACAAACCAAGTGTTTAGAGAAAGAGGAAGCTTATTATCAAAAATGACTTTACAAGAAGTAGGCAAAATTTAAAACCTAGCACTTAAAAACCACAAACTTTTCATCCTCAGCTACAATTAACAGGAAAAAATAAAGAAGTAATCTAGCAAATCACAAAACAATCTTTAATGATTAATAATGAAACAGTATTGAAAAACCAAAAACATTTCATCACAATTTCTCAGAATTGTGTAAACTTCTTCCAACAACAGCAATAACTTATAAGTTTTTCTTTACATTTTCTGAATGCTCAAGTTTTATACTGTAAATCTTCCTGCACATCTTCATTAGCAATAAATCTTTAAGTCTTTAAACCCTTCTTTTTCTAATTATAGAAAGCAGAAATGTATTTCAATGCTTACATTAGTTTCTCAAGCTGTATAACTGAAACATTGAGAGGATTTTATTCATTAATATATAAAACCTCAGCACTTACAGGTGACTTTCCAAGTTGCAGGTCTTTATGTATTTACTAGTGCCCAATAAAACAGCAATATTCTGTTTGGTACTCACAAGTTGTACAACTGGAAGAAGCTGAAGGAGAACACTTTAAAAATCTTTTTGATCCTTTGGAAAAACATCAGGAATGGAAAAAAAGCTTATATTGTGCCCTGGGGGAAGAAACTTGCTTTCTTGATTGGGGGAAGGCAACAGGGAGGAGCTGCAGCAGGTGCCTCTAACCCTAATTATCAGCTTCTGGAACCATCAGGGAATACTCCAGCAATCAACTACTGTCTGTTAACTCTCTGGCCACAGGCAGCCTGTGCAGCCACATCCATTCACTTCAGAAATAAGCTGAGTGTTTGTGCAGCCCACTGGCTGCTGCTGGATGGTCTCCTGCTATCCTCCCGACGTATCCCATATGCCCCAGGTGTCAGCACACACATAGGCTGACAGTAGGTGTACTTGGAAAGTGACGGAGAAGCTCATAATGTTACATATTTGTGTTTTTCCCCATGGGCTACCCAAAATAAGTACTTCACACTGCTTCATATATTTAAATGAAGAAATTAAATCAGAACTTTAAAGACAACTGAATAAAATTGCCATGTATTGGCTTACCGTGTATGGTGCCTTTCCCATACTTTCAAAGCAAACAAAACAACAAAAGCCATTCATTATTCATGTAGCAAAACAACTTTGATTATGTGCTAGTCTTGCTGCGATGACTAGTAGGCATGAATACCCAGTAGTTCTGAAAGCATTATATATATAGATAGATAGATATATAAAATGTTTGTCTGTGTGTGTGTGTGTGTGTGTTGTAGAGTCAACAACTCAACCAATGACTCTAGGACAGAGATATATGTAAAAATACGTGTGAACAGGTTGTGCTAATAAAATGCTTTTTACATCATCAGGACATTACATCTTGACCACTGAGGACAATAAAACCTGACCTTAACAGCAGAACCCAGCAGTACAAGCACAGGCTGATCAGAGAGGCCCTCCGATCACAAATCTTTAAGGGTGAGTTAGCTGTTGCTGGAGGGATGCAACCTTGGTAACAAGGAAAAAAAATAACAAAACACTTTCAGGGTAAAAGAAAAATAAAAAAGACCAGCTATCCACCAAAAAATGAAACATTTCACTACCATTTTTCCAGTTTGACTTTAAGAGTGCAGCCCATTTTTGGGTTAGGTTTTGTAGTTAGGTTCAACTACAGCTGATCAGCAGAAAGATGCAGCTTTTTCCATGGTGATGACAATGAACACTCTTTGCCATTAGAGAATTATACATGAATAATTTTCATTCACATAAAGTAATTTTTTTTTCCAAGTCTCTTTTTTTCCCAAGACAGCTTACATTCTCCTCCAACTGCATATATGGTTTTCATTATGGTTTTACATTTTTAAGTTTAAATGCATATTTCTCTTCCCTGCTTTTGTTACAGTCCTGATTTTTTTGTCTATCTAACACCTTTTAAATGTTTACCATAACTTTTCCAATATTATTTTAAGAGAATGTTACATTCAGAATGGTTGTGTTTTGTTTGGGATGTGATTCTCCAATGGCTTATCTCAGCAGCAAATGCTGAACAGCTGGAAACTATCTAATTAGAACAGAGAATAAAAAAAGAAAAAGGATGTTTGAGATGAATAATAA
This sequence comes from Myiozetetes cayanensis, assembly GCF_022539395.1. Lineage (NCBI taxonomy): Eukaryota > Metazoa > Chordata > Aves > Passeriformes > Tyrannidae > Myiozetetes > Myiozetetes cayanensis. The sequence continues at coordinate 37,581,458 of NW_026087964.1, read as the reverse complement.
TCATATCCATCACACTCATAGTTTTTCTTATTTATGTAGAATACACCTGTGTCTAATTGGCAGTGAAAATGATTCTAGGAGGAAACACTGAGCTGACCTTACATCATATTTCTCCTTCAGTGAGCTTTAAACAGATTTTGTATGTTCCTTTAATTGTATAGGTAGATTTGTTTACTGAAGTATTCACGTTAAAACTCATTTCATGCAAAGGGGCAAATTACATTTTTAATTATGTTTCTTTGGGAGGGCTGCATAGTTAAGATGATTTGCTGTATGCTATTCTCTACAGACGATAATCATGGCAACTCAATGCAAAACACCTTCATGGCATTAAGTTTTCATACAGTAAATATGCACACATTTTTAAAGCTGTATCAGTTGTATTAGAGTTTTCAAAAATACCTGCATTAGCGACTCATCTACACCTTTAGGTAACAAAGTTCTATAAAGCTGAAACAGGTTGCCCAGAAAAGTTGTGGATGCTCCATTCCTGGATGTGATCCCTTCAAGGACAGGTTGGATGAGAAAGAAAGTAAGTCAAGCAGAGCTACTTGCATGGATAATATTAAACAAATAGAGAAACAGAAATGCTACATTCCTTTTCTGTTTTCTGCATGTTTGTTAACATCTTAACAAATTTCCTTTTTAAAATCTATATTAGTGTAAACTTTTCTCTCTCGTGATTATAGAATAAACCTTGGAATTGTTTCTGAGCATATTAATGGCTCAGGTCCAAACTGCGAGAGCAAAAAAGATCCGGAACTAGAGAAAAAAAGTAAAATAACTATTTGGTTTGTTTGTTTGTTTTGAAAAATACTGTAGGATTTTTAAGGAAATCTCTGTGTTTTCTTGCCATAGAAGAGTTTTGATCGTATTTTCTAATTGTACAACAGCATTAAAAATGGCTGCAAAGAGTTATAATCTTGAAACTACCTAACTCAATGCTCTATCATTTCAAATTCAGTTAATATCACTCCAGCTAAATTTGAGAAGAGATGATAATAAAATTAAAATATACTCAGACACATTAATTTCTAATAACTGTTTCAAATAAACTAGTTAGCTAGGAGTCATCTGTAATCTAAATGAATCAAACTGTAAGTTACTTTGAAAATAGGAAAGTAAGCAGACAGCACACTGAAAACGGAGCTGTAGTGAGTGCACAGAGAAACAAGACATGATGTAGAAGAGAGGGTTCTCTTTCAAATGTTGCTCCTAGTTTGAAATACCAGTTATGTCAGTAATATTAAGCATCCGCTTTTCTGCTGACATGCTAATAAACTGGGGGCAGGAGCAGTGGTGTTCACTTCATTCACCAATGCACAATGCAATATTCTGTGAATTAAAACATATGAGTTCAGTATTTGACCCTTTCTGAGAAATACAGTGGATGGAACATGAGTACCTGGAACATGTGCTATACATCTTTTTACATATATGTCTCTTTAAATGTTATTTGAAACTTTCTGCCATATTTATATTCCATGCTCTTATAACTACTGAATTTTCTAATGGCAACAAAAATCCAAACCCATTTCAATTTTGTGAGGGGAGTTTCCAGTTGGGGATTTCTTTGCCAGCTTTTTGGAGCCTCAAAAACTAGTTTGTAAAATTTTGCTCTGCTTTTAGGAGAAACACATGTAATTCAATTGCCATAGTTATTCTGTGTGATAGAGTTTCATATGCACTTCAACCTTTTGATTAAATGCCAGAATGATGTAATCAGGTAATCACTAGTCCCCTTGAAGAGCTTTTTGATTTCCTATGATGCCTACCACTCAATTTTCAATTTCACTTTTGTTAAGTGAATATGTCTCTCCTAAACAAGTTCATAATTTCTTTAAGTGTAAAAGCTTCATTTCATATTTCTTGCTAAGAATAGTCAAGGACAATATTGTACATTGCTTAGATTGTACTGTGTGAGTTCTGTAGCTTGGAGGTGTTTGCTTTTGTTTGGGGGAAGGGACTTTTTATTGGATTTTTTTTGTTTTCTTTTTTAAATGAATGTATTACTCAAACACAAATTGTGCATCCTGTCAACCATTTCTCCTCTAAGTAATTTTAAAAATAAAATTTACAATATCAAAAAGAGAAAGAGTTGGGGTAATGCATCAGTTCAATCCCCTCTGTCATACTGTTTTTACTAAAGGCGCAGAACACATCAGATTTGGAAAACTGTCAATATGTTTGCTAATTATTACCATACACTAATTTCAATAAAATAAAACAGTAATTAAGCCAAAGTTACTTATCAAATGTTTGTGTTACATATGACTTTGAGGGGTTCTTTCTGTCTGACTTATTAACTCTCAATGGAATGAAAATAGCCATACAGCAAACTCAGTCTGACATTACTCTCCTGTTCCTTAGTCATAGAGGACAATCATTTTAAAGAAATGTTATTGCTGATGGTAACACTTGCAGGTTTCACTTCCAGCCTAATCATACTCTGAAAAATACTGCTCATCTTTATGTTGGAAAAAGTGTAGCTGCCAGTGCTTTAATTTCACACAGTAGGCAGGTATCCAACTTACAAAAGGCTGCAGTCATGACTGCCTGCTACTTGAACATATTTTTTATTATTTTTTTTATTCTTTTAGCCAACTTGATGCTTGCTTACTGTTCATAAAATCTGAGCTGCTAACTGCTGAAAGACCACTTGCAGTATCTGCATCTGTAATAGTTTCATATTAAGTATTACACAGAAAATTCAATAAAACTTTTTGGCCTTGAATCTTGGTGGTGGTAACTAAAAGGCTGCTTCTCTGGCCTTGTGTCTGTGTACATCAACATGTTAATCCAAGTCAGGATTTATGCTCTTAACTACTATCTCATATAAACCCCATACTGAATCCACAACCCCCTGCTCAGCATTTGTCTCCTGAACAGGGGAGGGGGCTTTTATTTGCAAGTCAGTTCTTTATTCAACTCAAAACTGTTCTGGGTGTGTAGGTTTTGGGTCTTTGCACAATCAGAACATCTGTAGAATGAACAGCCAGGAAAATTTGTCAAACTCTTCAGCATACAGAATACTGTCTCATTGGCCAAATCCTGTAAGTCCCATTTCTTAACAGGAGAAAAAGCCCTAATCAGCAGCTTAAATGACAAATCACACAGTGCTAGTCTCCAGCTTTCTCTTGGAGAAAAACATGAATGGAACCAAAATAATAGCAAAAAGAAGACCTAAAGTCTACACACTTGAAACGGAGGGTTCCTGACCCTAATCAGAGGAAAATTTTCTTTCTTTGATCCTAAACTGTAAAATTAAAAAAAAAAAAAAATCTGGGAGCAAGAAGAACGAGCAAGACCATCCTACAACTCCTTTCCTTTCTGTTAGCTTCTCTTTGATGACATTTACACAGTTGCAGAGGTCAGCAGAGTCTACTTGGTCTTTTAATTAGGCCACTAGATACTTTGCTAGGAGTCATGGTATTAAACCTTCCAGTGAAAAATGGTACAAGCCCCAGATTTATTGTTTACCACATGAGTTCTGCATGAAGTTGTGTAAAAGATGTTGATTGCAGTGTTTAAAATAAAGTTGATATAATTTAAACAAAAATTCTAGACATATGCAATAGTAATATGCAGTTAATAAGCAGGAGTTTGGGATTGCCCTTGTGAGACATCTTGCTCAAGCAGAAGCTTGTTTTATCATTTCTGGTTCTATTTCTTTTCATCAGGAGCAGATAACTAAAAATATACATTATTCCATCACAATTTGTTTTTTCCTTCTATCTATGTTATAAACTACATAATATATCTATACCCTACTACCTATTGGCACACTGTGTTATACCTACAGTAGCTTTTACCTGCCCAGAGGAAATAAAAAATAGCCTCTGATCCCAGACCCTGCCCCCAGTGCAAGTGTCCCATGGTAGATAGAAGAAACCACAGAAAACCATTCTATTTTATGATTCTTATATGTTAAACAGATAGAAGGACCAGAGGAAAGACAGCTCTTATACACGCAGCAGCTATCACCTACCAAGAGGTAATCAAAATGCCCTCCAAAATTTAAAACTGGACTTCACCTCAGCATTTTGGATTTGAATCCCTTTGTTTGTATGCACACAACTCAGGAATTTGAGTGAAATTGAAGGTTTTATTGAAGAAAAGTTATAATCTATTAATGTCTATCTATCTATCTATCTATCTATCTATCTATCTATCATCTGTCTGTCTATCTATCTATCTTATAAATGACCTAATCTATAGCTACTACCTATTGACACACTGTGTTAAAACCATGATCCAGCTCAAGTCCTACAGTGCCTTTAGGGCAATCATAGGCTGGTCACAGCTGCCTGGTGCTGGCAGCCCAGCGCTCCTGCTCCTGCCCTCATGGGACACAGGTGCCAAGGAACAGCCTGTGCACAGCCCTGAACACCCTCCCAAACAGAGAATGTCGCTGCAGACGTGCCGGCTTGGGAGTGGCAGTGTGGGAGAAGGAGATCCGTGACCAAGGAGCTGAGCAGGCCACACACAAGCTCCTGCCTGCACCGCCGGAGCCAAGGGCTATTCCCAGGGAAGAGCAGGCAGTGCAAGCTGGCACTGATTGTGGCGCTGCCAGTCTGGCCTGGGTGCTGCTTTCCAAGACGGCTGCATTTAGAGAAAAAAATAGCAGCAATCAAAGCACTCTGCAATAAAGGAACATCTCATCCCCTTTAAAGGATGGGTATCCTGAACATTTTACTACTTTGCCTACCCCTGCGCAGAAATACAAACGCATTACTTAAAAGTTTGAAGGTTGTTGTGTTACCGGGATTCTCTTAGATACCAGGGAATTTTCATGGGAACCTAAAACGTGAGGTCCCTATTGATTTCACTGGGAGTTCCGCACTGAACTGGATATATTTCCTTTATATAGTGCACAACTGATAACAGGGTAAGCGAATTCCTTTACAGATTTTATCACAAGATGACAGAGATGATATTATACTCATCTGACCATGAGAAAGGCTTCTGTAACATATAAAAGGAAAGCAAGAGTATAGTTTCTAATCTTTTAGTGACATTTTCAGATGTCTTCTTAACAGCGTGAAAAGATTAATTTAAAAACTTGAAGAATTCTACTTTCCACTGAATCCACAATCAACAATATTTGTGTAATGTGAAACTGTCCACTTTATCTGTAATCCTCCAGGTCAGATGCTTCAGGATGAAAGATCAAAGATTTTGGGTAGTAATGATGCAATTTTCTCACTTCTCTCTCTCTCTCTCAAAAAAAAAAGCAAATAATAAAACAAAGCAAACAAACAAAAACCATTAACAGGGGGGAAGGAAGGAAAGGGGAAGAAACATCACATTTCAGATGCCTAATTAGCAAGTACATCTTTAAGCTTGCATGTTTATGACAACTAATTATGTTAATAAGTCACACAGTGACTGACTCATTTTTTAGAAAGTCAAAGAAGTCAGAATTTACTGTATAGCTACAGTTTAAGATGACAGCTGTTGAGGGATACATTTTCAGAGCTGCATGTGTGAGTTACAACAAAGGTAAGCCTGGCCATGACAACATTTTTCACAACTGTTGATGTTGTAGCTCTTTCTATTCAATATTAATAAATTCAGCATGCAATTATTTTGCCATCTGTCTCCTGTAGAAACATTTATTTCTGTCTTTCAAGTGTGGAGCTGGACTTCACCACATGAGGAACTGGACTTTTTAATTGCCTTAAAGCAACTTTAGTGAGCTATGGAAAGAAGCCATGAGTGAAGATAAAGGCTGAGGGGAGGAGGCTGTAGCCCACAAACTCTTAGCTTTGTGAAGGCCCGAGGTGATGTGATGCCTGACTGAAGGAGATCAGTGGCACTCTCAGAGTGTGTGCTGCTTATCTCCTATGAGCCAGCTCATGTCAAAGAGGGCCCTCTGTGCACACCTCCACCACTACCCTGGATAAGGCCTCACTCTTAGCAGGGGTGCCTCCAAAGCACGCCCCCACCCCCAGCATAAATGACTGTGCAAAACCTAGCACCTCCAGCTCTCTCCAAAACCAGAATAACAGTGCAAAACGACACCCCCACATACAGGCAGGGGAGGCACCAGGAGGGTTTCTGGTAGGATATAAACCCACTGAATTTTATGTTTCGTGGGCTTCTCTACCCCACCACTCTCTGACGGTCCAAGACACCAGTGACAACTATAGCAACCAAGTTCACTGGAAACCTTTGAGTTGTGACTATAAACACCTTTTCCTCTCTCTTTCCTTCTCTCTTTTCCTTTAAACTCTTATTCTTTTCTCTTTCTTTTTCTTTCTCTTTTGCCTTATACATTTTTCTTGGGTAATATCTTAGGGCTGTTACATTGCTATATTACAACTGAAACAGACAAATACCCGTTCTCCTTTACAATACCTTTATGCTTCTATATTGCCATGTCACTATAGATAATAACAACCAAAACAACTACACTGTTTTATTTTGCAACCAAATTTTTCTAAAATAAATCATATATATATACACACATTTACATATATATACACACACATATGTGGAAACACTGATCATCTAGTATTGATTTACTTTAATTCACTCCAAAGGATTTATTAATAAAACAAAAGTTACTCCTGGCTGGTAGGGGGGATTGTAACACACCAAGAAAATATATTGACTAATTTTGCCAACTCTAATAACTAGTAAATTACTATAATGGGGTTTTGTGTAGCATATAAGAAAGTAAGGCAATTATTAAATGACTTTTTTACCTTTTTTCTGATATGTATAATTGCCGAGACAAATTACTTAACTGTAGAATAACATCATCATATCTTTTAACATGTACTAAGTTTTGCTTTGTTTTTTTTTAATTTACCTGTGAAAATTTCTATCAGCCTAAATTCTGCAGTATGAAATCAGTTGGTTCAAATTTTCTTTCCAGTTTTGTTGCTCTCTGTCACTATTTGAACAAGAAACTTAGTACATGTTGACTATTCTATTTGTGTTAGATAAAACAAACAAACAAAAAAATACATGGATACATAGGGTTATTCAAATGCAATCAAATGTGTATGAAATTTCAAATACCTTGGAATTTCAAATAAATGGCCCTTCCTGCTCTAGTTATTTGATACCTGAAACAACCAGACATATTTGTGAAATGCTGAGGAAAGAGAAAAGTGTGTGAAAACTTGAAGGACGAGTAAAATCTGGTGAATAAATAAGTATTTATGTGCAAAATTCTCAGACTTCCAGAGCTTAGAAAAACTCAAATCATCATTAAAATCAAAACTGAACCTTCAAAGTAATGTCTGTTTTTATTCTATTTATCATCTCTTTAACATGCCATATTATTGAGGAAGAATATGACATAAGATCCAACAACAAACCCATAAGACTGAGGAACTAAAGTATCTAACTTAATCACAGAGAATACTAAAATTGAATGGCCTATATGCACCTGGTCAGCTAAGGAGAGTAAGAGGCATGAAAACATGGCCCTACTTGTACAATCATGGTAATAGTGACATGAAGAAAAGGCAAGCTGGGAAATCATAATAACTGGAAGAAGTTTTATAAGTAACTTCTTTCTATCACTTATGTGTTTTCTTATTGCAGCTTACTTGTTATTTTTCCTACATTTTTGACATATCAATAATGTGTGTTATAATTAAACAGTAGGATTTCACACTAATTTCTTAGAAGATTAATTTGAACAACTATTTATTATTCTGGCTTGAAAAATGTGAGATTGCACTGAAGTATGCAAAAAATTGTATTTTGACAATTGTAAGCTGTTTCAGATGAAGGATAAAGATTAAATATATGCCTCCTTAATGCAAGTAACCTTGAAGGGCCATGTCATTGTTATAAAGAGCTGCTAGAGCAGCTTTTCCTTTTTAGTTACTGTTTTGAGAAGTCTTTCAGGTTTTGATCAACTTTACTTCCAAATATTGTTGGTGTTTACTTGAATGAATTAAGCATGAATGAATTATTAACTTTGCTCTGAATAACTGTTAACAATAAACAGATTTTCGTTCAAAATTGCAACTTCGAGTGGGTGAGATATATTTCCATTTATTTACAGATGAGATTTAGGCTCATTTGCATATTATTTTGTCAACTTACATGTACAATCGTTTTAGAGCAATGAAGCATATAAAGCTGCATTTTGCTTTCAAAGTTGCTAAATAGGTTATCATCCCTGGAAAGTTACATTCCCAACTCCTGTGAATGTTTTTTCATGACCTAAAGATCTCCTCAAAGTGAAACACAAAGCAGATTACCACCTCCTTACTTCTACATTTCACAATGTTAAAAAATGAAATTTTACCACTAGTAATCCTCTTCAAAGTGCTAAATCCCGTGTAACGTGTGTGTGTGTCTAGCATTTTTTCTGTAAGATATGTAAAGCAGTATAATGAGACCATTGCCTATTCAGACTGTTTATATCTCTTGTTCAGAGGCCATGCCATACACTAAGAAGCAGCTCTGCCATTATGGTCACTGATCAAAGCAAAAAAAAAAAAAAAATGTGAGGAAAAGGTATTTAACACCTTCTTTACCTTAGTCTTCAACAGTAAGACAGGTTGTCCTGAGGACAGCTGGCTTCTGGAGCTTGTAGACAGGGATAAGAAGCTGAATAGCCCCCCTGTAATCAAGGTGGGAACAGTTAGAGACCTGCTGAGCCACTTGGAGCCTCATAAGTCTATGGGACAAGAGGAATCCATCCTAGGGTGATGAGGAAGCTGGTGGAAGAGCTCACCAAGCCGCTCTCCATCATTTACCAACAACCCTGACTCACTGGGAAGGTCCTGGATGACTGGAAGTTGACAAATGTCACGCCAATCCACAAAAGGGGCTGGAAGGAGGACCCGGGAAACTACAGGCCTGTCAGCCTGACCTCAGTGTCTGGCAAGGTTATGGAGCAGATCATCCTGAGTGCAATCACACAGCACCTACAGGATGGACAAGGGATCAGACCCAGCCAGCACAGCTTTAGGAGGGACACGTTCTGTCTGACCAACCTGATCTCCTTTTATGATCAGGTGACCCACCTGGTGGATGAGGGGAAGCTTGTGGATGTGTCTATCTGGACTTCAGCAAGGCGTTTGACACCATCTCCCACAGCATGCTCCTGGAAAAGCTGCAGGCCACGGCTTGGACAGGGGCACTCTCTGCTGGGTTAGGAACTGGCTGGAGGGCCGGGCCCAGAGAGTGCTGGTGAACGGGGCTGCATCCAGCTGGCGGCCGGTCACCAGTGGTGTCCCCAGGGATCAGTGCTGGGCCCAGTCCTGTTTAACATCTTTATTGATGATCTGGATGAGAGGGTTGAGTCCACCATTAGCAAATTTGCAGATGTCACCAAGTTAAGGGGAAGTGTTGATCTGCTGGAAGGCAGGAGGGCTCTGCAGAGGGACCTGGACAAGCTGGAGAGATGGTCTGATTCCAATGGGATGAGGTTCAACAAGGCCAGGCCCTGTACTCTGGCCACAACAACCCCTGCAGCGCTACAGGCTGGGCACAGAGTGGCTGGAGAGCAGCCAGGTAGAAAGGGACCTGGGAGTTTGGATGGACAGGAAGCTGAACATGAGCCAGCAGTTTGTCCAGGTGGCCAAGAAGGCCAATGGCATCCTGGCCTGCATCAGGAACAGTGTGGCCAGCAGGAGCAGGGAAGTGATCCTTCCCCTGTACTCAGCGCTGGTGAGGCCACACCTTGAGTATTGTGTTCAGCTCTGGGCCCCTCAGTTCAGGAAGGATATTGAGGTGCTGGAGCAGGTCCAGAGAAGAGCAACCAGGTTGGTGAAGGGACTTGAGCACAAGTCCTATGAGGAGAGGCTGAGGGAGCTGGGGTTATTTAGCCTGGAGAAGAGAAGGATATGGGGAGACCTCATCACTCTCTACAACTACCTGACAGGAGGTTGTAGCCAGGTGGGGCTTGGTGTCTTCTCCCAGGTAGCTATCAGTAAGACAAGAGGGCATGGTCTTAAGCTCTGCCAGGGAAAGTTTAGGTTGGATATTAGGAAGAAATTCTTTACAGAGAGGGTAATCAGGCATTAGAATGGGCTGCCCAGGGAGGTGGTGGATTCTCCATTCCTGGAGGTATTTAAGAAGAGACTGGATGTGGTACTTAGTGCCATAGTCTAGTAACTGTGGTGGTAGTGGATCAAGGGTTGGACTTGATGATCTCAGAGGTCCTTCCAACTCGGTTGATTCTATGAAAACATTCTACCTCACCTTTAACTTGGAGGAATATTTTTCTATTGTATGTTTTTGTCATTGAACATTTTATTGTTCCTTATTCTGGCATACTTATCCTGGGAATTTTCCTGCTCTTATAATCTATCTTCATGCAAGAAAGAGTAGCCTCATTATGTGGCAATTAACAAGTACTTTTAAATCTGCAATTCAGTCCAATTTTTTACATTTACAGTTTCAAGACTGTAGACTAAAATCCTGTCACGAACAAATAATTAAAGTTACAATTTTATCTCACTGAAAAAAAGTATGGCATCTGTAATTTAACCACTTGAAATATGCTTTTCATATAGAAACAGTAGAATCTTTAATCAACTGATTATATCTCCAAGTCAGAGATATTTTTTTCTTACATATTCAAAATGTTTTTATTGCTAAAGAAAAGTTCCAGGCTGATAACTCTAATGAATAACACACTCAATTTATTTCCAGATTTAATTATTCAGATGTAGTTGAAATTAAAAGAAAGTAATCCTCCTCCCTTTTCTGTGTTCTTCACCCTCTAGTTTCAAGAAGCTGATTGAGTACTTGCATGCTATTACTGATAGAAGATAGGTTCCCAGACTCCAAAAGAGCAAATACAAGATAATAAATGAAAGTAAAGCTCTTTGAGTTATTCTCAAGAATCATGTTAGTCCTCACCTAGAAAAAAATTTCCCAACTTTATAACTAGTTGCTACTTGGTCTCTGGGCTGAAATTAATTCTGAGGATCTACAAAAGAAGTTCTAAGGCAATCACCCCTAGATTTGATCTATGATATCACTTCAGATACTATGTAAAACAGACTAAACTGTCATATCACTCAACAATGAAATGAGAACTGTTTTCTGTAAAAAAAAAAAAAAACTGAGACAAAAGATACCACATAAAAAAATGTCAGCCTACCATTTGTGAAAATACTTATTTATCAGTTCCTATATCAATTAAGTTGTTTCTGTGGATAACTCAGGTTTTATTCTATTTTTCTGGTGGTTATTAAGATACTCGAGCTTTGACTGTCAGATGAGTTTAGATAGCCCTGAATAACCAAGTTTTCATTTCGTGCATCAAAAGAAATGGGATCACTTTCCTTGATGCTGATATCCACTTTCTTACCCACTCTTCAAGTAGGAAAGTTCAAGGTAAATATTTGAATTACAGCTACACCTTGGAAAAGGAATAATGTACTGGATTTTGACAAATTTTGTGGGATTGCTAATCTGAAATGTTGGATGATACAGCGTCAAAGCACCTTCAGAATATCAGTTATGAATATCAATTATGCTGCACAAAACTCTGTTGGAGGTGAATAAGAAAGATGTATCTGAGCTTGAAGTGACCTTTCTGTAAGTCATTATTTCAACATTTTTCCCTCCCTGTTTGGTTGTGGTCTTGCCCTACCTAATGGCAACCTTCACTTCAGAACTTCAAAGCCTTGAAGCAGAGATACGAAGGCAGGGGTTGCAGCTTAGGGAGCTGTATAATGCAGATTGGTGCCAGCCCTAGTGACTAGCAGAAAGAGTAAAAAAAGGAGATAATGCAGATGAGGTGATTGTTAGTGGGAAAAACAGATTAATGAGGTACACCACAAAGAGATATGAGGGAATGAAAAAGGAAGAAAAAGAACCAACCATGGTAATTTGACCCCAACAAAAAACATACCATTTACGATGAGGGTATCATGGAAACTTTCATTTCAGAGATATCAGTGAAGCTAGGTTTGCTTGATAGGAACTCTTTCTCTCATTATTCCAACCTGTTGCTAGTGTGCAACTCAAGGTAAACTGCCATGGGTGAGTCACTGCACTTTCTTCCAGATAACACATCCAAACATCTCCAGACACCCCTGCTGTTGTGTCCACAGATAGGGGAGGAGCTCAGATAGCAGTAAAGAGTCACAGAACTCGTTAACAAGCAGTGTTCAACATCAAGAAAGACAATTATCTGAGAGCTCCTGCTCTGCTCTCATGATGGCTTAAATTAACCTGCTTATCACTGGATTGAAACAGAGAGGAAAGAAATGCTTCAGTTCTCAGGCGTAAAGCAAAGATTCAGGTAAAACTGAAGACTAATTTTTGTATCTTTTCATCACACAATTCCTGGGAAACAGAATAGCCCCAGTATTTCTAGTTGGCATCTTTTCAAGGCATAGATCTTTTCCTAAAGCACTTTGATATTTTGACTAGTCATTTCTTCCATTTGAGAATCAAAACCTGTGTGTTTACTTGCTCTATATAGGGCATCCAAAAAATTCCAAGACTCAGCTTATAAAATAAATTTTAGTATGGATTTGAAGTAAATTGTAGTTCAAATTTGAGGTCCAACTTAACATAAAGTGTACACATACTCCCTGAGATTAATCTGAGATATTAAGCAGGTTTTTTGGAGACTAAAAAACTTAGTAATTTCATCTTTGTTTAATTACCTTTTACCCTTCTTTTTCTTCAACAAATACAAACAGTTAAACCATTCCATCATTTAAGTAAAGGAAAATTTCAAAGATAACAAGAACAAAAAATATTCATCGTGGGCCATTCATGGCAGTGGCAGAAGGGTGCCCCATATTTTTAAAGCTTGAGCACATTAGAGATTCTAGCTTTCAGTGTTGCTCACAAAGCTCTTTACTGGCAGAAGTACCTCATTTTGATATAGATGGCCAAGTCAAACAGCTGATTCATCTCATTCATAGCTACAATATACACACAAGCTTGGGATAGACCAGCTTGCTTCAGATCTATAAGCTTTTTGGCACTTTACCAAAAGTGAAGTAATTTCTGTTCATTTCTATAGTCTGGTTTCCATTCCTAATCATTGAGAATTTATTGCATCACTGTCATTTTGCAAACACTGATGTAGCAGCTGTGGAGTCAGCATTTCACCTTTCCTTCACTAAGCAAATCCAAGCAGACAGTGCTGTTCTAACGCATCTGATCTTGACTAGTCCATCTGGCTAAAGGAACAAGACCCCAGGGTTGAAGGAGTTTCTTATATTTCTACAGTTTAGAGCTCATTTATTCTAGAGATATTAATGGAGAATTAAAGAGGCATGTACTCTGACCCACAACAAATATAAGAACAATATGCTTCCTCATCCCAACTGTATTCATCCTACTCTGTAATAATACAATTTAAAAGGATTCCTGCCTGTTGAGTTGTTAGGTCAGAGATTAAGGCTGTAATGCTCTTTCCCTGGTGCGGTATTTTATGCAAATAGCACTGTATTCAGTAAGAGTTTGAAGCCATGAGCACCGAGAAAGCAACTGAATCAACAATTTCAGTGACTTGGTTTTTAATCTTCATCAACAAATGATTTAAAGACATTCTGTCAACCTGTCTTCTCCGTAACTAAGCATGTTTTGTGAAAGTAGAAATAAAGGCTAGTTAGCAAAACAAAAAGTTAATTTATTCAAATATTAAGCAGATTTTCCTTTTTCTATTTTTTTTTCCTCCTTCACTAAAATCACACACTGAGAAGGAATCTACTCAGTCTAGAAACCTTTAAGGCTAAGCTTTCATACTTTTCTCAGAGTATCCCAGGTTCTCAACATGGCCAAAGAATCATAGAATATCTTGAGCTGGAAGGGACTCAGAAAGCTCACTGAGCTCAACTCCTTTTTTATTTTTCTTTCTCAAATCTTTTGTTCGTCAGTCATATTGCCCTTAAGTTCAATGCACAACACATACATGACAGAATTACAAATGGTTTTTATATATAGGTTAGAACACGAGCAAAAAAGAAATATGCTTTATTGCTTTTTGAGGTAAGCAGCTTCAAATCAAAAAGACCAAAACTCAAGGCGACATACGTGACTTGAATCATAATCTGGGAAACTAAATAAAATCATCAAGTAAATCCATTTGCAAATGTTGTATGGAGTAAGATAGAACCGCATCAGTTTAATTCTTTTAATATTTAAATCAGAAATTTTAATTTCCGTTTAGATGCCAGAATAATAAATATTGGAGAAGTGGGAACAATACAGGGAATTTCAGCACATGCAGAAAAGTATAGCTCCTGGATAGATTTAATATAGTTTTTTTGTTCTTGTTCAGCTTCCTTTCCCTTCCCGACATAATGATGACCAAAAAAAAAAAAAAAAAAAAAGAAGAAGAAGAAAAAGTTTCCTTTCAGATGACCACAGAATTTGGAATAAATTCAAATAATTCGAAACATAAAGCTGAGGTCAGCTCAACAGCATTTAGGAAGCTGTTTATTTGATTCCAGTCACGAGCCAAGACTCTGATCATCAATCATCCTAATCTCATGTGGGATGCTAAATGTTGCTCTATGGTGAATTTGACAACACAGAAGTAGCAAGTGTCCTCCTAATAAGTTTTATTTTCTGCACATGATAGAAAAAGTGTGGGAACCCTTTTAAGTTTTCCTTTCATCAATGATGTATGTCTCTTCATTCCAGAAGAAAATCTGAATAGGGTTTAAACGACCAAAACATCTAGAGACATCTCCTTCTCCATAGAACACAAACAAAGCACTTATGCATAATTTATACTAGCTAATGATTTTTTAACATTGAGATTTATCTTAGACTTTCAGAAACCTTCAGATTAGCATAGCCTTTTAATGTTAATCTCAAATCATCTGGTTCCTAGGGTTCATCTTGATTTTTATCTAGGTTTGCCTTGATCTTAGTATTGCCTCTCACTGCAAGTGCCATTTAGCACAGATTTTGAAATACTGTGATCTTTACTGAGAAGATTTGCTTGACAACAGTAAGTAGAAATACTTCCTATACAAACAGAAAATAACTTGTTCTACTATTTCTTAACAGAATTGCCTGTGTTTTTCACCAGGCACTGTGTATTCATAACCACAATTAATTCCTAGAATGAATAAAAACATTCTTCCCTCCTCAGCTACCAAGTGCTTCAAGAAGACAAAATGAACCAAGTAAATTTAAGAAAAATTGTTGATAGCCTAGCTAAGTATAGAGAAAATCCCCATGGCTTCTGACTAACCTTCCAAGTATTTAATGAGGGAGGATCTGGCATAAGAAGTAAACTAGTGAATTGATGAAGATAAAGCACCACTGTTTTACCATACTTTTTTATATTCCATGTCCCCAGTGTAATCTGGTGAGCATGTCTAAATGAGAAGCACAGATTACTCTTTAGAAAACCCTTTTTTCTCTACTGCTCTTTCACAGCATATTGAGACATATAAACATGTCTACTGAACAAATCAGATACTAAATCTCAATTTAATATACATAATATTGAGGTTAGAATAAGATTATCATTCCCCTCATATCCATCTATGTCCAACTTCATAGACAAAAGTTTTATTGATAACTTAAAAATTTCAAATCTGAAATTTTTCTGTATTGAGAAGCATACTGTAGAATTTGATAATAGACACATATAAGAAATTGCTTAGTGTCACAATATACATGCAGTTGGATACAACTATCAAAAGCATTATTAAACATTTCTATCTGTGCAAGCCAGGGGATAATTTCAAGAACCATCTCTGAATTCCCTGTATATAAATAATTCTAATCTTCTATCTGTAGCTGGCAAAACAAATTAATATTTAATTGGTCTTTGTAATAAAATAAGCATCTAAATTAAGGGACTGATAACGTGGCTTCCTATTGCTTTTTTTTCTAAAAAAAAACAAAATACAAAACTTAAATTAAACATGGTCAGCATAAGACATGATTTCAAAAGGATTTTCTAAAATGAAACATAACATCTTAGAAAAAGTCACAGGAAAATTTGATATCAGATTTAATTTGGAAATACTTTATATTTTAATATGTTTACTTGCACTAACTTTATCTTCACATTCTTTGAAAGAATTGTTACACAGAAAGTTTGTTATTATGTATACTCTAAGGTATTATGTGGTTAAAAATAAAAATTCTGTCAGTTATGACAGAATTAACCCAACATTTCGTGTTATATTTAGGAATATAAAACTATTATTAGAGTATATTGCGTACTGCTATTTAATTAACATATTTATGAGCACAGATCTTTTCAACCAAAACACTATTTCTGGTTAAATAGACTGTTGAAAATATTTGAGAAAATGAGAAAATAATCCTTTCTTCTATTTAGTTTACTGATTAGCTATTTAATAAACATCACTAACTCCTTCAGAATCCAGCAGAAGCTACACCTCTTGGCCATCCAGGCATTGTCACTTGAGCTCAATTTTTGGGAACATCTGGGCTCAACTCAAAGATTGCTTACTTGCTCCATCCCTGATCACCTTAGTACCTGACTTTCTTTAATCCGGTATGGTATCAGCATCCTTTACTTTCCTTTAAATAGAAGAAGGAATGGCATACCTCAGGTCTGTTCTATCAGAGTAGGAATATTTCCTCATCAAGGAGTAATTTTTGCTCCTATTACTATTCCTAAAAAGGAAGCACCAGAAAACAAACGAACAGACCAACTCAGCCTCCTCAAAAAAAAAAACAAAAAAAACACAAACAAACCAAACCCAAACAACAACAAAAACAAACAAAAAACCAACCAAACAAAAAAAACCAACTAGAGATATCTTTGCCTTTAGTAACCTTTACTGAATTTGATCAAGGTTCTTATAAGCAGTAGTAAATGAAACTACAAAAATTATAATAGCTTGTTCAAGTGTTTGCATATAGTTAGAGACACTTTCACAACATACATATGTAACTTTAGCTAGGCTTTATAACACATAGAAATAAAAACATGTCGTTCTGTCTATATAATGGTGATGTAAGATTATACATTAACCCAGACAAAGACTACAGTGGGGTGTTTTGAGAGTGTTTTAGAAGAACATGTCCATTATCAGTATGAGTGGACAAAAATCATTTGTACAAGAACAGGTTCAAAACTCTGCAGGAATTCTGAAGGAAGCATGGTTGGCAGGATGAAGTGATAATTTCCTATGCAGCTGTAGTCGAGTTGGTTGGGGTTTTTTTCCCACATGTTTGTCATTATGATGCAAAGATCCCATCCCTCTGGAAATAAAAGATATTACCAGAGGAAAATGAAATTTAAAATGGTCTTCAGTGGCAGCAGGTAAAGCAACTCTGTTCCTTTTTCCCTTTACTTCATTTTTCTCATCTAGAAAAATGGGGAATGTTATTTCATGTGTTAGTAAGGCACTAATAAAATTGGGTTTTTTTGAGACATACTGATGAAATGAGCATTAAAAACAAAATAAAACAAACAAGCTAACCAAAACCCAAAACAAAAAGGCAGTTATTACTTCTACAGAGTTACATGAAGCAAGTGATTTGTGATTTAAAAAAAAAAAAAAAGACACGGCAAGTCAGTTTTGATATCTGTCCTGTCTCTCAGTTATTCAGGCAAATACAAGAAACCTCAGAAAGATCTGTAGCCAGGGTAAACCAAACTAACACATCCAAATCATTTAAATACACTTTGTTCTGGAAGATGCATTACTTGAAGAAGGTATTTACTGGTTTGAGAAGAATGAGAAAAACAGAGTGGTCTCCATACAACTAAAACCTTTTGTCTAAACGACTGTCCAAAAGAAAAAGCAAAATAAAAATGGGGAGTAGGGGCTAGAAGAGGTATCCTAGAACTAGGAATGATAAAATAACCCAGAAAACTGGTTAGAAACCTTTTTCAAAGGGGCCTATGGAGGTCTATTATAAGAAATGGTTTCCAGAACCATTTTGACTCCAGTGAGGCAGCCAAGCACATCACATGCAAACCTATAGCAGATGCAAAAATGCAGACAGGGTTGTTTGCTTGGCACCACAGGAGAGAAAAGACAAAATAAATGTTAAAAGCTGCACACCAGAATTACAAAGATCTTAAACTAAATATGTGTGTGGCACAGAGATAAAAACATGCCCCAACAAGAGCCACATCTGTAATTCATGTAGGTAGGTACTTATTTGAGAGGACACCTATTGAAGCTGGCTTTCTGTTCTACTCTCAAAGTAGAAAAAAAAATACAAAAAAGCATTGTTATATTCGAAGTGCTTTCCAACTGTTTTTTGCTTTCATACCTCATCTACTAAAAGAATTTTATTCTCTCCTTTTCTTCCCTCAGATTTTCATTTTTAATTTAAACTGTTGAATTGTGGAAGTCCCAGCAGAATAAGAACAAACTTTGTTTAACTATTCAGTATTGTAAATACTTTTTTTCACAATTTCTCCCATAATAAATGCTCTAATTTAAATGTAAAAAATTTATTCATTGGGTCTATTGTATTAGCACATACACAAATATTCTTATTTGATACTAGAATAGCACAACATTTGTTGGCCATCTGTAATTACACACTTAGAGATTAGCCCAAGGATACCTTCTGCCTTAAGTGACATTTTAAAATTATGTCAGAGAAGAATAAATACGAGCCAAGTGTTTTTCCACCCATTCAAATATCTTCTCTTCTTGCTTGTGTAAGTCAAACCTTAACCCGAGCTATAATACAGTTCATTACACTTTTTAGATGCATGGCTGAGCCAGTTACTTCTGCTTTTATGCTCCAGCAGCAGATGCATAGGAGTGTGGCCATATTGATAACTCTCCCTAGAGTCAGGAATGCCACTGAAAGTTCATCCCTCCACGTGTACTCTCAAGCAGAAAAATTGCAAAAGGTTCAAATTCCAAGTGGATATCTAGTAATCCAAAATCCAAATATACTCAGAGTACAACATTGTTGCATTGTCTCAGTTCTGTCCTTTATCTACACATACAGAAGCACTTCCCCCACCTAAATCTCTTATCACCTTTCATAAGCGTTCTTTTTAAACAAAGGAAAAGAAGAAAAATTAAAAGCAGGATACATCCCTATTATAAAGACTGTACCTCAATCTGCTACAAAATAACATACTTAAGCTGAAAAACAATAGCAAGATTTTTTTTTTTAATACACTTGTACATTTTACTTACTCTCAGCAGTTCCCAGTTGGAAAAGGAGACTTACAGAACAAAAAATGTTTCTGTACACCTTGTGCCTATTCAGGACAGTATCACTATATTTCTGTATTAGGAATATATTTATTATTATATGACACATCATAAGACAGCTGACTTTTCTTACTTGTATATTAACCAGAATATTAAAAACTCAGCAACATATTCACATATCACTAAATCCTTTGGGGACACTTATTTTTCAAAAGCTCAGTTAGTACAATGTGATTGACAGTATAATAAATTAATCTAGTTAAGTTCTTGATTTTTTTTTTTCCCCTGTTTTTACTGTACTGCTGTTGACTGCACATTCTCTTCTCGCTTCTGGTAAAGAAAGGACCATTATTTCTATCTCAAGTAGTTTTATATTGGTTTTAAAAAGCTTTTAGACACAGTAGCTACATTGACGATGGAGCATTTTTCAAGTGTGTTCTGCAAAGTACAGAAGAAACTCAGCAAGACATGTTTCTTGTTTCCTTTTATAAAACATGTAAGTGATGACTGCCCAAATAAGATTTGCATAAAACATATTGTGAATTCCGACAACTAATCATAATGAAAGTGTAAGGGTTATGAAACATGTTTCCCACAATAAACAAAAGGAAGAAAGTTTACAAAGTGCAAGATTTTCTGTGTGACATCAGCATACTGTTGGTGATACCACATAAAAAAAAAAATTTAAAAAAATGGAATGGTAACTTTTTTTTGCCTCAAAGAAAAAGAAGAGTTGGAAATAAGTTAATTGTAGCAAATATGGCCTTACGACAGTTAGGGCTTGGCTTTGAATGATTTTTTGCTGCTTTGAATGATTTTAACCTGCTCTTAGTTCCTGAGTAATCACAGTTACCACAATGAAACCCAGGTAAGTCTGATCAAACAAGAATATGATTTTAAATCATGAAGGGAACAATCACAAAGAATAACAAGAGTTTTAATGTACAGGTGGAAATAGATTCTGCGGCTCTTTAAAAAAAAAAAAAAAGTAAGTAAAAAAAATAAAAAGGAGATTATTTTATTTTCAAATATCTTTAGCTGGCAATCAGTGTAGCAAGTGTGGAGAAGAACTGATATATAACTATGTTTCTTCCATGACCCAGCTCAGGTAAATATTATATTCCAATGTGACAAGATAGGAATTTGATCATCGGGGATTATTTCAGTGAATACACAGAGGTACAAATAACTATGTAAATTTCAAGGTCCTAGAGAAGCAAAAATATTTCTTTTAAAACCTTATCTTAAACCTTTTGTAGCTATTTTAACCTCTTCTATTAACTGTCATCAATTTGTTTCCAGAAATAGTAACCAAAATTTTATACTTGGTAAAAACTACAGCACCACAATATTTAGTTTTTAAGACACTAGAGATGAAAAGGTTTCTTCTCCCTGAATTATAATATATTCACACATTATATATTTTAAAAAATTACTGGTTCATTTACAAAGCAGGAAAATAAAATTTAAAAGAGCAATGAGAGAAGAGAGAGAAAATAATCATCAGAAAACTGAGGGGGCAAGATGAGGGAAAGAAAGATACAAGCACCAAGAAACATAACTGAGGCATGATACTCTCTCTCAAAAAGTTGTTATGTTTAAGGTTAATCTGCAATCTGTTTGAATATCAAGACTACTAAAAATTTCAGAGATAAAAAAGCCAATAAATCAAGAATCTTAAATGGCACTGGGCTGTCATAATTCTACCCCAGAGACAAATTGATCAGCCATTTTCCTATCAGTAATAAAACCCCAGATTCTTTAAAGTCATCTTAGTATATCAGAAAAATTATGGACTAACATTTTTTCAGTGTTTGACACAGCATATTCTTCAGTGACAGCGATAGCTGAGAAATTACATTTAAGACTTGATATTGAATTAAGACTATATTTCCATAACAAAAAGAAAATACTTTTTATGGAACCACCTGGCCAAGTGGGGCAAAACCATGTTTGCCCCAGGCTGACTATTTTGGTAAGGAGAACTTTAAACCAGGAATAACAGTGGTGGACCAGGTTGGCAAGAAAAGGATACAGGGATGAAAGGGGTCCACTTTGAACGTATGCACGTAAATATTTGGAAGTCTTCAGCACAGCATCACGGTAAAAGCTCTTATACTTTTTCAGGGAAATCAGTATGACTGGATGCTTTCCAAAGAGCCTGCACTTATGCACACAGCATAGAAAACAAACAAGAGGAATTGGAAGCCTGCATGCAATTGCAAAGTTACAACCTCAATGAGATCTCATCTGCATAGTGCAACAACTTACAGGCCTAGAGTGCTACTATAAAGGACACAGGCTTTTTAGGAAGGCAGGCCAGTCACGTGTGGATGAAGGGTTACCCTTTGCATAGAGCAGCAGGAATGCATGGAACTAAGCTGAAACAATGAACCAGCTACGAGCTGATGGGTCAGGATTGGTGGGTGTACATGGGCAACGTTGCATGGGGTGGGTGTCTGCTACAGGCTATCTGATCAGGATGAAGTAGATGAGGACTTTTTAAACACTTGGAAGAAGTCTAATGATCACAGGCTCTTGCCCTCATGTGGGACTTGAACCACCACTATCTTCTAGAGAGACAACACAGCAGGCATAGGCAAGGACACAAGTTTCCTGACACAAGTAATACAGAAGTCAATACGTCAAGATGCTCTGTTAGGCTTCATACTTACAAGCAAGAAAGAACTGGTTGGCAATATAAGGCTGGGAAGTAGCCTTGGCTGCAGTGATAATGAGGTGATGGAGATCAGAGTACTGAGAAGAGGAAATAAGGCAAACAGGTACTTTAGGAGAGCAGTTTTCACCTGTTTAGGCTTCTGCTTCGAAAGAATACTATGGGAAACTCTTATAAAGAGAAGGGACCAGGAAACAGTTGATTTTCAAGGATCACCTCCTCCAAGCTCAAGAACAGTCCATCCTAATGAGCAGGAAATCAAGTAAAGGTGGCATAGGGCATACATGGATGAAAAAGGAGCTTCTGATAAAAAATTGGATGTAAAAATGAAGGGTATGGAAGGTGGAAGCAAGGACAAGGGACCCAGGAGGAATATAGGTATTGACTGATTGTGCAGGAAAGATGAAGTTCTTTTGGGGCTGAATCTCACAGATTTGATACTTGCACACACTACAGGTTTGAGCCTGTCCCAGACTTACACCTACTTGATGTCTGGCACCATCCTATTTAGGAGATGACACATCTCCAATTAGCACTGCTTTGCAGTGTACTCTTGATGCAACTGCATTACTGATTAATATTGATACTCCATCCCTAAAAACACATGTAAACCCATTAACTCCTACTTACCAAAATCAGCAATTGCAGAGGACAGCTGTATTTTAGTCTTAACCAAAGTGGCCACATTTTGCAGTGATATCTACTCACCCGAGCTTGCAAAGAGAATAAAGTGAGGGAACTCATGAATCTTAAATAAAATTCTGAAATACACGAGGTGCATATTTGTGTGGTATTGGCAATGAGAAGGGCAGTACTTTACATGCAGATAGTCTTGTCTCACCTTTTTCAAAAAAGTACATCCCATATTATTCTTCTCCTTTCATTGTTAATCCATCAGCAAGGTAGAAACATCTAGATGAGATGTATAGCTATTTCTGATACTAACAATAGAGAAACCACAATCATTTGCTGCAGACTATTGCAACTCTTTGTGGTTTTCCACAAAGATTTAAGGCGAGTTCCTTTATTTTTCAACATGTCACAGGCAACGTTTCATGATGCAAAGTGAGTGTGTCTCTTTCCCATTAGGCTTGTTGTAGAGTTATTGTTCAATCTGTAAGTTGGATCTGTGGATGAAAATAACATAAAAAAAGCTCTGTTGCTCTAAATTTCACCCATTGCCCGGTGCAGACTCATCAGGCTGCATGATAACCACACCCCTCTTTGCATGTGTTCTACAAATAGAGCAGTTTTCAAAAGATGACATAATTTGAAAAATTTATTAGATAATCATTCTCTCTATTTATCTGAGTCTGTGTAATAACCCATTATGCTACTTTTATATTTCCTCTTGTCTTTCCATTATATCTCATCACACAGGTACTTATTAAACTTTATGACCCTTTCCTCTGTGGTTTTGTCCCTGAAATTCATTTTACTCATATAATAATGCTTGTGTTGTATTTATGTTATAATCTTCAATTTTCAAGAAATTAGGTACAATTTTGAAGGATAGCTAGAGTATATAACTCTCGTTGGCTAAAAAAAAATAATTACAAAAGTTCTAACTAAAGGAGGTTGATTTATTTATCCTAAGCAACTGGAGCAGGCAATGCTTCAAATGTAATATATACAGAGCACATTACTTCTCACTTATTCAGCACCATTCTGAATAATTTTTCTCTGTAATTCCTACCATGTAGTAATAGAATGTCAATTTCTTTTTGCAGCATTAAATCTCTCTCTTCCTTTAATGTCTTCTGAAAACCTCTCTTAAATAATAAATAGTAGATGTCTAGAGAGAAATAAAGTCCATAAGCTATGATAAATAAAGTTAACAGGAAAAGTTTTGGGGTTGTTGATGGGTGTATTGTTGTTATTTTTAAGTAAAATAGGCCTGTCTTTTATTATTAGTGGTTTCTGTGACCACAACGTTAGTACATTTTTCTCTTATTAAAACAAATAACTTCACTTCACAGACTTTATGGTTCCAGTAAAACATTTTTCTAACAGCAAGGGAAGTACATACAGTGCAAAATATCCATCAACAGCACCACTCATGGCCATATAACCAGCTTTTCCATCATTGTATAAAAGAAATGACAATTGTCTTTCTGCATCAATAGGAACAAACTGAGGCACATTTTAGCTCAAAAGAGAATCTCTTATGTCTTCTGTCTCATTATCTGGTGATCCAAACTACTGATGTCTCTAGGAATTCCTGTAGGCTTCCCTGCTGGAAACATTCCGCTTAGCACATACATACATTAAACAAATAAAGGAGTGCTAACTTGCAAAGCTTTGCTGCTGATTTACTAACAAAAATTTCAGTTCTGTGTAAATACAACAGTTGATTGAAAGGGAAGAGCAGAAATTAAATATTCTATGTGAAAAACACTTGAATTTATGTAAACACATGAAGCATGACCACAATGAAACAGTGCAGGAATACCGAAACACATAGAATGTACAAACATAGAAGGCAGTATTTATACTTCGTGATTCAGATTTTTCCATTCATATGCCTTTCAAGAAAGTAATTATAAGGTATTAAAAGCTCGTGATGTTTTGTAAAGTGAGCTAAAAACCTATAGAAATATTATATTAAATACTGGAAGGTATTTGGAGAGAATAGTTTTGCCCATTCCTTGTTTCATATTGTGAAATATTGCCGTAAGAACTTTCACCACCAGTGCAGAGCCAGACTTAATAAATGAAGTAGGGATATGTCAGCATATTTATTGGCATAAATAATTTTCAGTATCATGAATTATCAACAGTGTTCACATCAAATTATCTAAAGCTTGTACAGTAGTTCTGTGTCTATAATGAGTGCTGTTTTCTCGTGGGTCAATAATCTTGACAAACTAGTTAGCTGGAATGGCTTTCTTACAAAGAAATAAACAAGAAAAAAATACTTCTTCAGCTAACTCTAAGAAACAGCACTTACAAAAGAGGTAATTTTTGGCATGTTTATTGAAAACTTGTCGCCTTCCAAGCTGACTTCATTATTTTGAAGCCAGAATAATTACTTCTTATAGTACCTATAGGAAAAATATTGGGAGCAAAATCAGCTCAGTGGAACATCTGGTCTTCTTTTAATAGCATTCATAACTTA
Organism: Myiozetetes cayanensis; assembly: GCF_022539395.1. NCBI lineage: Eukaryota > Metazoa > Chordata > Aves > Passeriformes > Tyrannidae > Myiozetetes > Myiozetetes cayanensis. The sequence goes on along the minus strand of NW_026087964.1, from coordinate 37,556,578 downwards.
AAGAAGTGACTTTATGGGTATAGCACCTCACTCTTACCAATTCTTAGCTATACCTTTGAATATATGGTTTATTGGGCAATAGGAATATTTTTATTCAACCACTGAGATTATAATTGTGCCCCCACAGCTATTATTGCATTGCCTGGCAAAGTTAAGGGATTTGGTGTTACTGGTACTACTATAAAAACCCTCAAAAATGAACCAACAACAGCAAACCACAAACAAACAAAAAACCAAACCAAAACAAAACCCAACACCCACAACTTTATAAATAGGCAAAAAAATTTGGAATACGGTACTATAAGACCACGTTTTAGCACGTAGCATAGACAAACAGGATCAGCATATCTATATTAATAGTTTGAGAACTTACTAATTTAGTACCCACACTGTAGGAATTTTATAGGTTATTTCAACTAGCTCCACTATGGTTCAAGGGATCAATTGCCCACTGATGGTTGATGTGCATTGAGTGCACTCTTGTAAAGCATCTGTAATTTGATTTTGTCTGAGGGTAATTCAGTTCAAGTAAGAAGAGACTTCCCCACAACACCAACCAAAGCACAGAAATCAAGACAACCAGACTATTCACATGAAAAACAGACTTCCATTCCAAACTAGACTACTAATGTTCATCATACTGAGACACTGCCTGATGTATCAGTCTTTCTCATAAGATGGAATTTAACATTGATGTTCAACTGATAACAAGCAGATTTGTTAAGGGATAATGATTGTGCGAGTGATTTTAAGAAACGTAAAGCAATGGGGAACATTGCCCTAGAGGAAATAAACTTTCAACATAGAAAACAAAATATTTTTATTCATAGTAGAAGGTAGCTATTTTTGAAAACCACAGTCATCTAGTCATCTTTATTAGATAGATATTAATTGGTTGACTCTCAGAGTTTTAAATCTCTACAAGTATAAGCGTGCAAACTGAGCAAACCTGAGGTGAGTTATGTCTTGCTGTCAGTGATTTTGACAAGACCTTCAACCTGAATTCACCATGTCTTAAATTTACAATTTAATGGCCTACTACACTGAAGAATACTGATAAATTTTTCTTCAGCTAAGGAAAATAAGTGATGGAAGACTCAATGACATCTGTTAAGCTGGTTACATGTTAATACTTATGGATAGGTAACTACACTTAAACAGGAACAGATTGAGCCCTAATGTAAATAGGGGTCTTTGGACCTCAGGTCCATTAAAGGGGATGGGCATGCATTTGATTACACGTCCCTAAGAGAGGTAATTGGGTAGCCACCTCGAGAAAATTTTTTATGATGAATGATGCTGTATACACACTGATTAACAAGAACAACTGATAAAAGATGTCTAAAAGGCTATAAAATGGCACTAACAGAAAATGTTTATTAGTTACAGATATTTACCTTACACAGATTTTAATAGAAATTGGAAAGATTTATATATAGCCTTAAAAATCTGAGGGAAGAGAAGGGGGCAGAAGGAGGAGAAAGAGCATGGAACAATTTGTCTGTCTTCTGAAAGATGCCAAATTAAATTCCAATTTCAACTCATGCATTGTTTTGGACCTAAAAAGTGTTTTAATCTCCAGAGATGAAATTCTATCCAGTTCAAAATTAATGTAATTTTTTGTTGTTTTGATGAGATCACTGAAATCGGTAGAATATTTGTTTGTAACTATTAACAGAACTCAAAGGTGTTAAGTAGCCTATATTCAGCAAAACATGTATATGTGCACTTTAATGCCTGGTAAGATGTTTTACAGAATAGAATTTCCAAAGTGCAGCTCATATTCCACATGAAAAGTGTTCTCATGAAAGTGTACACCCTTCTCAAAGCCAAAACTTCCAGTTCTAATCTACAAACCAGAAACTACTGCATAGTACTACTAAGATGTTAGGAAATACGTAAACACACATGCTCAAACAGAACATTTCCACAAATTTGTGTTCCAAATCATGCTTTGCAACTTCCTGAAGTGTTCCAAACTATGACTGTTTTTTTCCTTTTTGATACTGAGCTATGAAATGTAGGTCCATGATATTTACATCCTCACTAAAGTATAGTACACAGTACTTTTTAAAGCAAGAGGGTAAGGAAGAAAAGTATTTTACACCTTTAGCCAGCAATGACTCTAAAAATTATTTTGAAACAAAAAATAATTACATTTCCCTCTATTTTTACAGAGCTGGTGGATATTATTGCTTCCAAACTACACATACCAGTCTGCAAAACAATCTTCAGTACTGCACTTCAACTTATCTGATCAAGTCCACACTGTTTAAAAGTTACTGTCACCATCTAGTGGCAGTCTGAGGGAGTTTAGATAGTACATTCTTCAACGTGGTGGGGTTTTTATTATGAAAGAACAATACATTCAAGTGTTTTCTATTGGTATGGGACTCATTTGAGCCTGCCAGCTTAATATTTGGCTAGCCTTTTAATGTAGAATCTAATTGTCATTTATGCAATTGACAGCTTCGTAATATTTATTAAAAACTAAAAGTCATATTTCCTGGCAGTTTGCTGTCCCTTTCTAATAGACCCTTTTATGTAACTCTGGAAGTCAGATACGGGTCTACCTACAATATTTAGTATAGACCAAGAAAAATTCATAGATTTTTAATTGCAGTATTTGGTAAAATATTTGAAATAACTGCTCATAGTTATTACTGTACTGTCATTTTTTCCAGTTGATGTGAGACTTACGACTCACAGAGGGTGCTCTGTAACACTGTTTTGAGGATAGACTGCTCTCAAGGTGAAATATCTTTGTACCTGTGGTTAAGAGACAAAATCTTTTCAATAGTATTGTTCCAGTGCTGTGTATACCACATTTCCAACCCATCCACTTTTTTCTGTTCTCCTCACTTTCCCTATTTGCAATCAATTGGTGTAGAAAGAATAAAAGCTTTTATTATATGGTAATCTGTGGTAATAACGTGTTCTTAAAAACAAAGGTATGCCTCTAGTAAATGCCATTTCTCAAAGTTATTGTGTGGTAGTAAAATCACTGGACTTCACTAAACACTGTTCATAGAATGGGGTTATTAGCTTTTGTTGTTCTGGTATACTGCTACTACTTTTCCGCTTCAATTATAACAAATAAATACTGATAGTTTGTCTTATTAACTACTTGTTTTCTTTGATAATTCAAGAAAGTTTTTAATATTTGAGAAAGAACACAGGAACTTTCATGCCAATTATACCCATAAACCTTCAGAATAAATACGTTAAAATCCAAAAATCAATCCTTCTACCACAATTCTCTAAAACTTCTACTTCCCATGTAGTACAATACGTTCTCTTTTCTTATTTTATTCATCACACTTCTTACTATTTTGATGTTTTATTGATGTCAAGAGAAGAATCCTCTGTATTGCTCTGAGGAAACATGGTTCAGTTTTCACTCCTGACAAAAAGTTTCTACCTCAATTCTTTGGAGAAATTTCAACATCCTGCTCCATAAAAAAAATTCTTCCCTTTGCATCATTGCCATTTTTTCCCAAACTCAACCTTCTCCTTTTCTTCTAGGTTTCTGTTTATTTAGTTGGTTGATTTGATTTTTTTGGATTTTTGTTTGTTTGTTTGTTTTCTGGGGGTTTTTGTGTACACAAAAGATTCTGTTTAAACTTTATGTCTCCAGCAGATACTATGCAACAGAGATTACTACTGCCCTCACCAAACTATTAAATCCCTCCTTACCTCAGTGCACAACATTTTGTATGCTTTACTAACCATGGAATTCTATCATTATTAACTTAGAATTCATGGAACAGCTATAAATGCTGTAGACTCTGAAAAGTTCTCCCAGTAGGACTGCAGGTTTTATTATAGAGCCTCTCCTCTCCAGCATACAGATGCTGCAGTTTACAACCATAGCCCAGTCTGTTTTAAGAGTCAGAAACACAGGCTGGTTGGGATACTGTGTGGGCTGAAGAGCCAGTGAAAAAAGACTATACCTGACTGTATTATATCAGAGCAGCAAAAAGTCAACTGCAAAAACTACATAAACATTTCAGACATGAAAAGAACATGTCAAAGAGCTGAAAGAAGCAGTACTCTTTCTCCATTTTCTTTGAAGGATGTGATATTCAGGGGAAAGAGATAGGTGAAATCTCCACTCTGTAACAGGCAACAACTCTCAAGGCTTTTGGCATTGACAGTTCAGTCCACCATGAACACGAAGAAGATTCTAAGTTACTAGGCACAATCACTCAGCAATTACAATCATATGATACATGGAAAAATGTCAGCTGGCAAAGTTATAAGGGGGCATTTGTATATTTCGCTTTTGAAAAAACAGCTGTAAAAGTACAAAGAGTACATAAATTTATTTATAATCAGAAAAAAAAAACCCAAACAAACCAAAAATACCAAAAGCACAACAACCTTATCTATAAATGTCTGTCTACTGAAGTCTACCATATATTTTTCAAAAGACATAATGAAACACGTAATGGACTCAAAAACAGTAAGAAAATTATGCATTGCACTCGTTTAAGTCCTGTGGGTTGCCAAAAATGCTGATATAATACAAATTATTAGCAACCTGTGATTCAGAAAACGGTGAATGTAACTAGACAGTGTAATTGCCTGTTATTGACCAACAATAGATGCCATTTAGCCAACAACACAGTCTGTCATTAAAATAAACAGTATCTTTTATCAGCACTTCAGTTATGGTAGCAATAGGACACACAGGGATGCTTATGAGGCACATCATTTTTTAAATTAATTTCTACAGACTGCCAGAAAGTGGCATTACAGAAGGATTTCAAGCTCATAATTTTTTGGAAGCTGCTAGTTTGGAAGGAAATAAATTAACTTTGCCCTCTTTTCTGTATTCTCATTCTCTATTCCACAGAACGTGACTTTTCAAGTTAAAAAGGAAGAGAAACAGACAGTCTTGATGACAGGAAAGGTGAGGCATCTTAGGGAAGTATGTGAGGTTTTTTAAACTTCCTATTATCTGAAACACTTTGGTAAACATTGTATAAAAGCAGAAGGGTTTTTTCCTTATCCTTCTTTGGAAACTAAGGCACAATAAAGAGAAATTATATAACCAATTTGGTTAAATTCTGTGATTTCTTGTGACTATTTGAATGGTTTTCACACAGCATATAATTAAACTTGTTTAATCCTGGTTTGGAAGAAAGCAGAAAATAATAAGGCTGCCACATGTAATTTCAGAATAAACTAAATTAGAAAGAAAAATAACGTATCACCTCAGAAAAGGAAGTTATTTCAAGAGGAAAACACTAAGACTGACACCATAGTTTCAGTGACCTGAAATGAACAATACCTTCATTACATTACCTAGAACACATTCTACATGAGCAAAAAAAAATCATGCAGTGGTTTTTGACAAGAGACAGCTAAAATTTAATAGCAAATACAAATACAAAGACAGCAATAAATTATTTTCATTAAGAATCAAAAATATATCTGTCCTACTGTAGAGAAGCAGTTTCTAACACCTCTTAAATCAAAGACATCAAAAGTCTACTGGGAAGAGAAACAATAACAAACATAAAGCAGTTTGTCAGAGGAAAATATCGCCATTTTCCAAAAACTATCTCACAACACTTCTATATTTATACTCCACTTCTTTCCTATTGTGTTTACACACATGCACATTTATGAGAAGAAAAAAAAAAATTTAAAAAAAAAAGAAAAATCATCATCTGATATTACCCAGGGACTTTTAGACACCATTTAGAAACAGATGTTAAAAACATTAGTAATTAAAAATTTTTACACATACTCTTGATCTTACCCAAACTAAAGGTCTGAAAAATACTGACTGGATAATGGTTTGAAAAAATAGATTTCTAACATTTTTAAAAAAGAGGTAGAGACTTGCCTAATGTCTAGTAAAAGAGAAAATACATAATATAGTTACAAGGGGTTGCCTACTTCAAAAAAATAGAGAGCTATTGCTTTCACCTGCCCACCTCACTTCTTTTACCTCTAACATACGTTCTGTATTTGATCATACTTGCACTTGTTGCAGAATCTTGGCTAATAAGAAAAAGTCAAGGAAAACATGCTTCTAGAAGAGTTTCTGCAATCTTTTGAAATGGCACAGTTCTTTGATATAGGTCAATGTTTATCAGCCTTTGTTTTAAAATGCCTTCCTTCTCTATCCCTCAACACCAAGGCATACATACTAACTTCTGGGGTCACTTTACATCATCCCAGTGGAAATACTTGATGGCAGGAAGGAGTGAAGAAAGCAACATCCTGAAGAGTGTGACAGAGAGCATTCTGCCAAAAAATACTGGGACTGGAATGGAGAAACAGCAAATGTGCAACTGCTCAGCTGAAACCCAGAAGGGACACAGACTTTCAAAGCCTGCAAAAGCCCTCCACAGCCCAGAGGACTTCCATGCTTCTATACCAACATCTTGACCCATACCATTACATTAGCAATATGCCTGGCCACATGTTCCCTTCCCCACTCCTCTACCTTGCCTTCCACAAAAACATTCCCTAAGGATCATTCAGTTACCATGAGAACCATTGATACAAGTATATATAATCAACTTACCTTTTTATTTTAAATATATTTTGTGTTTCTGGATTTTGCATTCAGAAGATTTCATTCTGGGTTTCATTTAAGTTATGTTTCTTTCCTATCATTGCATTCATACCCTGATATAAATCTCATTTCCCTTTGAGTATAGCATTTTTGCTATAAGATACCATAACAAAAAATTTGCACATGAAAATAGCCTTCTGCGATGCTATTTAAGACAAGTAAGTTATTCAGGTACAGGAGGTTTTAACTTAAAGGGCAGTAGAGACAAAAAAACCCATGAAGACCAAAGTCTTATAACTATAACACTGACTTAGCTAAGTGCTAGAAGAGAGGAATTTTAATTTCATACACATGGAAAACATGTTCCGCACTCTTGGAAGTACAACAAGGAATTACATCATTGCCTGTATCCCAGCAAAATGTTGGTGTTCTAATTAACAGACCATTTAAAGTAGTGTGTTAGAGAGGATTCATTCAAACAACAAGCTTTTATTTAAATAACAAATTTGGAGACCACTGCTTCTACTGTCTGGGTGATAATCTTCATCAGATATGCCTTGGAGAATCTTCCCTTGTGGGACATCTTCCCCCAGAGCACATTCTGTTTCAGGGAGGTACTGTTCACTCAAAGATTGAACTCCTCCAGGAATGCTAATTACATGAATTTCTTTTATAGAAAATGACATATCCCACTGGGTATAACTAACAACTTCATGCTTCATCAAAGCAGGAAATAACAAACAGCCTAGAAATAGTTTTATGGGAAAGCTTCAGAAAAACAAGTGTGGATAACAAAGAGGAAAAAGGTAACCTGACTCCTTTGTAGAATTGATGCATTTTACTGCAGTTAATGAGAAGGTTTGTTGTGTGGATGATGTAACCTGATATAAGAAATTCATCTGGAATAACCTTTTCTACGACAAGTATGAAGAGAATATTTTTCAGACAACACAACATTACACACGTCTGGATTGTGGGAACTACTCTACTGTTAATATAACTATTTTAGATCTTACTTGAAAAAAGTTATCATCATTATTATTTTTAAAAATTAGAATTTTATTTGAAAATATTTTATGTAAAACCTCTTGTACATCTTCTTTTTGTTTATACGCATACATATATCCTGTCACTGTTTTAAATCTTAGGTTTATATTTTATAGCTTTCCCAGTATTTCTCAGTCATCGGACAGCTTATTCTTCTATTCTCTTACAAATGTCCATGCACACAAGCAAAACATCAGATATGTTATTTCTTTAGCAGATACTACCTATACATTGAATATCAGAATTCTGTCATTAAATTTCCAACAGTTTGGTTTTATTGTTTCCATGAGTTATTTCCCCTGTGTACATTGTAACTTCAGCTTTTATTTTCTAAACCATTTCAAGGACTGGTTTAAAGTGTGCTATTCCACTACCTACCCCAACCCCCCAATAATTCAACATTCTTTTTGTTGAAAATTCTTTCATTATAGGACACTTGGGCATTTTAAATGCATTTTTCATCTCCATCTAGACAGGCATGAAAGACAGTTATGATGAGTGGATTCTAGTACAGATCACCTTGCTCCAAACTGTAAGAAGAGATGATACCAAAGGATCTGTTGGGACTTCCTAAGGGTTAGTGGCAAGGTTCCTCATAATTTCTCAGTGCCTAGAGAGGGTTCTGATCAAGCCCAGGGGAGAATTGTACTGAGGGAGTACAGATATTCTTCCTTCAGTTCACATTGAAAACTTTGGGCATATTGGCCAACATTTCACAGTAGACGAAGGGAAAGGAAGAGTAATTATACACCCTCTGGGTGATCTAACTCATTGCGTAACAACATTAGGCTGGTTGCACATGCATAGCCACTTTTTTCCTGTATTAAACAGGCCAAGAAAGTGACCAAAGTCAGTACAATGTAAGTGAAAGCAATATCTGTTGTCCAAATTGTTAGAACTGGTAGACAAAGAGCAATAGACTTTAGCAGAAGCATGTGACAAAGAGAAGTTTATGGATGTTCCCACCACTTTAAGCAGCCCAAGTTACTTTTTAGGAAAAGGACAGTAGAACTGACATATAACACAGCAGGTTTACTAATAATGGCCAGTCTTCGCGAGCGAAGATCCGGGGAAGGTCTTTACACCTTCCAGCCTGCGCATTGGATTTTTTAGGTGAGACACAGTGTGCGCGGAACTGAGCCCACCCTTTAATCCTAAGGTTCATCTGCCGGGGCCAAGCGAGCTTGGACGGTGGCAGCGAGGTCCTTAGGACGTAGGTGGGTTGCCTTTAAGGGCTAACGAGCCCCACCTGCCCGGGAGTGGCCCTGACCGGGAATCGAACCCGGGTCTCCGCAGTGATAGAGCGGCGCCTTTACCAGTAGACCACCAGGGGCTCCAGCAGGTTTACTAAAAGAAGTAAAAAGGGTCACTAATATTTGAATACTTGGGTCTGAACTCTGCACATTCAGGAAGAAAATTAATAACTCTAGTAGACTAAGCTTACACACAGAAAGCAGAACAGACCTAAAGATTTGTGACCTAGTGCTGCCAGCAATGAATACTGTAATCATGTAGGGGTTCAAAAAATAACAAATTTAATTGTTAGTCATTGCTAAACAAAACAACATACCACTAATTCAGTACTTTAGTAGAACTACATGAGTTTTTTCCCATATTGTGTACATTAACTCTGAGTTAGTTTTACACATGAATAATCTTGTTATAACTACTATTTGACTACATTTAAACTTAATTCATCTCTCTATGTGATTAAGGGTTTTAAATCTCTACCACTAAAGGATTTTTTTAGCCAGTGACTTTAATACTGTTACAAATAGTCAGTGATAAATGCTTAGAAAAATATGGATATGAAAGGTCCCCACAGTATTCTGCGTTTCTGAAGCTGCATGAGCTCTCATATGATGATCAGTCTTCATTAAAATAACAATTCTAGAAGGTACTCGTACAAAGCCAAAAAAATGCGGAAGCAGTAGCATCACTGCAGCTAATGGAAATACGTAATGTTTTGTGGACAATTTTAACTAGTGTATTAAAACAAATAATTAGAATTTTAATGTCTACATTATTTACTGTAAAATAAGAACGTGAAAGTATCTACCAAAAGCATGAGGTTTCATATGAAAGGTACTAGGTATCTCTGTTTTTTCTAATGTCAATGAATCTTACCTGGACTGGTCATCCAGTGGGGACAGAGGGAGGGCAGGGGAAAACAGCTGATGGGGACATGTTTAGGCTACTCTTTTTGGTTTCCTAATTTTTATAGAAAGGTCTTTCCTACAAACCAGACTACAGAAGTAGTCCAGATAAACCAGTCAAATGTAACAGATGTTGTACATATTCGTATTACTTACAGCAATCATCTTTGATGTGGTACATTCAATTAACAGTGTTATATAAACAGTCTCTCAGCTTTCAAAACTAAGCAGAAAGCAGAGGAAACTCAGAAAACAGAAATCAAAAATTTGAATTTCATATAAAAGATATGGGAAATAAAGAGCAGAAGGACAGACATTACGTTGTTTTTTTTGATTACTAAAGCTGAAGAGTTAGATAAATGCTATATACACCAAAAAGTATCTGAGTAGGAAAAAATGCAGAAATCTAAAATTTTGGCATTTAATTTATCACCAAAGATGGTAATAAAGAGAACTCTGCATTTATTGTCTTTTTCTGCAAATCTGATTATTTACTTTTTTAAAAGAAAATATGTATATCATCTGTAAGAGTAGATTCTGGAAAAGTCCCTTTTCAATAATAAAGTTTATGTCAAATCCTCTAACCATCTTAAATAAAACTAAAAGCAATCGATAAACCAGTGCTTCCAGTAATTTCGTTTATGGTATCCATCCTGAACTTTGTTATAGTTTAAGTTTTTTTCTCCTCCTTCCCATTTACTCTTTTAGACCCCTTGACTTTGACTTACCTATAGATTTTTATTCTAATTCTTCGGAAGATGTCACTGACACAGTCTACCTTAGAACTCAAGAGATGGATGGCAAACATGTCAGGGTGTTAAGGAAACTTCACGAGACTCTCTGGCAGTCACACTCCCAAGGCCAGAGACTTCACTACTGGGACCGAAGACCCTTTCACAGCAGGCAGCTCCAGTGACCCAAGGGGAGACCCACTTGACTCCCTGCACACTCCACACTCACCAGGTTTCCTCACCAGTTTGATTCATGGTTTCCCATTGCAGATGGGAAGTTCCATAAAGTTTAAATTCTCACGTCTCGTTCCACTAAGAAATTTACTCAAGATGCAGCAACACAGAGACAGCCCAAGCTGGTGCCTCCGAAAACCCTACCAAAGGAACTCCTGGGTTTTATCCTTTACAGTCTATACCTGAGCACAAATCTCACTCTCCCCTCGAGTCTTTGGCTCCTGCTGAGTCTCTCGGTATCCATTCACCTGGCTAGAGCCACCGGTCTTTGTGGCCTTTGTTACGTAAAGGGTTGTCAGTTCACGGCAGTTTTCTTGCCTTTCTCTCACTCCCCATCTCATTCTGCATCTTGAACTTCAGCTCACAAACCGGACCACCTGCACCAGAGGTATTCCTCAACGAGAGGTCTGTGGAGGGGAACTCCCTAGACAGCAATTGAGGTGTAGTTTTCATTTGCTAAAAGTGAAAAGTATGGTATGAATTATATGAGCAGTACTTGAAGGATATATACTTAATAATTTCCCACACTAGCACCTGAGGGGTCTTATTACTCTAAGTGTTGTGTCACAAGTAGGCAGCTTTCAGAACTACATTTTCTATCTCAAAAAAGTCAGGTTTTGGATTTAAAAGTTTCTCAGTGTTGTTCATACTCCACTTGTGCTTTAAAAGCAGAAAAATATTTAAATGTAAAGTAAGGCTTAGTGGAAGTCTATGTAAAACAAAATTAATTGCTGTTCTTTGCTTTAAAGCAAATTCTTTAAACGTTTTTATTGACAGTAAGCAAAGGAAAGGAAAAAAAGACACTGAACGACGTTTCCTCCACACACCACAAGATAGCAGTAAAGGATAAAAGGAAAGAAGATTTTAAAAGTAACCACTAAAGGCCACAGGGCAGAGGGAAGGAGGAAAGAAATAAACACAGAATCTTGACAATTTTGATGGATCCCTTGTGGGAGGAACATGATGAATGTGTGAGCAATTTATATTGCGTGTGGTACTTTTATAAACTTTCATATAGTTTTATAGGTACTAAAAGTTATAGGTGTCAAGATGGCCACAGGTGTCTTTGCTAGAAGAAAAGGAAATCAGTGCCAAGAAGAAGGTGGAGTTTGATAAAGTAAATAATTGCCTTGTTACCTGTTTATAACCAATTATAAAGGTATTTGTAATGCATGTTTACATCTGGACAGTGACCTGTAACCAATTATGTGCTTCTTGTCACGAGACCTTGTATACAGATGCTATAAAACCCTGAGCTATCCTAATAAATCGGACATATTTTAGATCTCACAGGTTGTGTATGTATGTCTCAGAGCCTCCCCGTCAACAACCCCTCACAGTCTAATTACATACATGTGCAAATGCAAAGGATGTCTAGTTTGGTGTAAATTACATATTAATCAGGCTGAAAAGCTATGTTTTATATCTGGGTGTTATTTCAACCAGACATTCAGGTGCAGTCCTCCTTTCCTTGGAAAATACTGAGTTTTGACTATTCTTTGTCTTTGGTAGCCTAGCAAGACACTATCATCACTGTTCAGTAGGGAATCATCAATTTTTGATGGTCAGGATTGACCAAACTGAGCACATTTATTGCTGCATTTTCATGGATTTCCTTCTTCCACCACCCACTACACCCTCCAAATTGCATTCATTAAGATTATGTCTGCTGTAACTGAGTGGGGTAAGCAAAATTACATGAACTTTGCAGACCTCATAGAAACCGAAACATTTTTTACTTGGAGACAAAGTCGACAACCCTCAAAACCTGAGCATCCAAATCATCACCTTTGAATTGCACTGCACATTTAAACACCAGATGGCACATACTCCCCATCAGACCTAGTATTAAGACCACCTAGTATTAAGATTCAGAAGTATTTTACAATTTTTTTTTTACCGTTATCATAGGTAACTTTTGTTCAGCTTTCTCTTCTGTCTACATCAAACAGTATTCTGTCTGATAGGAGAGGGAAGAATATTTTCTTGTTCTTTTCAAATGAAAAGAACTACTACTTTTGCTGTTGCTCTCAATAACTTCTGTCAAAATGATTTTTTCACATAAATGTATGTCCTAACATTGACTCATCAACATGAAGGTAGACAAGAGCAGTAAGTGACAGGAATTCCTTGAGTAAAGCAAGACAAAGTGACAGCATCTGCATTTAAAAAAAAAAAAAGAAAAAAAAAGGGAAAAAAGGAGAAAAATTTCTTGACAAGGTACTTGATAGTAAGAGTGCTCAAGTCTGTTAACTACTTCAGAAGCCTATGTTCATGGATTTGTTTGTTTTATGATCTATGATTTCTTGGTAGAACACAATTTCTAGCTTTTGATACTTTATCATCTAGCCTGCAGTGCAAATGTGAATCCTATTCTGAGGTGATTACTCACTTATGGCTCTTTTGTTAAAGATGGTAATATGAATTTGGTGACAATTACAAAGTTCGAGATGTAAAGATACATAATCTGCCATAGGTTTCCATTATTAATATAGAGGGGTATAGCCATACAGTGTGATATTGAGAAACTGAATATATGCTTAATTAGAAAACCTCTCTTAGGTAGGTAGGATCTAAATCACAGTAATAGTTACAGTTCTTTAAGAAATTGCTGCAGATACGTAATATATATGTAAACTCACAGCACGAGTTTTTGATAATAAGCTGTTATTTTCTTCACCATCTTTGGTTTTCCAAGTGATTTCACAGATAGGTAGTATCAAAACTATTATTTTGACACCACAGTTCTCAAAGAGAAGCACCCTGGTCAAGAAGGGAAACAAATCTGAACTTCCAAATGAAAACATGTCTGAAAAGTGAATCACAACAGATCAGAGGCTAAGGCAAAAAATGGTATTTTCATTGTCATCCTGTTATTTTACATTCTGCGACATAAGTCTTTCAGGTACTTTTTCTCCAAAGTTTAATCTCTACTTGGTACCAGGTAAAGAGTGTCAAAATAATGTTTATGTAAAAAAAAAAAAAAAAAAAAGGAAAAGAACATCCAACACTTGCTGAAGACACAATGGGCCAGGGTTCTCACTATTCTTTTTCATTCCTGTTTTCTATGGTATGCCAAGTGAAATTTTTCACTGATACCCTGCACAGTGAAATAATCAAGATAAAAAGCATGTGTAAGTACCTTCCAAGCATTTCTTAAAATTGAGGAAATATATATTTCTGTATGTTTCTGTATGTTTTCTTTTCTTGAGAATTCAGAAAAAATTGTGAGCCTTATAAAATTATGTCTAATATAGTCACATGAGTAAATAATTTTTGAGGGCTCACAACAGTATGAAAGAAATGAGAAAACCTCTATTCACATTGTATGGATACAAAATGTATAGGGATTCAGTGTCAACTTATTTACAATTCAGTTATTTCTTGCTGAAGTTTTGTGCAAATTTTGAACTTAAAAAGCCTGTAAGGCAATAAAGAAATATACTTTGAGTCTTCCTGCAGCAACTTGAACAAGTTTTAGCTGCAATGTGTTAGGAACCTTTTCACAGCAACTATTCAATATTTATTATTCATGGTAGGGGTAGCTAGAAGGTTTTTGAGTAATACATAATTGAAGAATTTTTCACTGGTAATAGCTAAATTATTTACTTAGAACTCTTTTTCCTAACTTTTTTCGTTGTTCTAAATTGTGGTATATATTTTAAATGGAAGGAAGGAATTGGTTGAGATAACCAGTGGGGGTCAAACTCAGGAAGTTAGTTGTCCTTTAGGTAACCAAATTATATTCATCTCTTGATGTCCATAAGGGATTGAAACCATCTCGCTCATTAAAGAATGATGAATACTGCACTACTCTCTCTGAACAGCTCAATTCACCAATACTTACCTCAAACTTATTGGGATTAGAGGGCAGTAAATTGCCTCCATAGTTAGTCCAAGACATGAATCAGTCATGAGGTATATTCATATATTTAGATGTTTCTATCTAGCATGTTTGATCATATGCAATTTTATATACCACAGAAAATTCACATAGGAAGATATTTCACCATGAACTATTCTCTTGAAAGCTAGGATAGTTTTACCCTTTGTCAAACCAAGAAATTGTTACCTAGAGATATTTCAAATTCTGTCAAAATATTATTACTTATAATTCCAGATAAGTGACACATTCCTCAGTTCATTTAAAAGGTTGTAAGCTCTTTTCTGAAATATCTACATGTAAATATATATCAGAAAAGAATGTATTTTCCTGGACTTTTTGAAGGTTTTCAAGGAAGCTTTTGCTATAAAATCCAGCATGCATAAACCAGGATAAAAATTGGTTCTCCCTCAGAGAACACTCTGAGAAAATGTACACCAAAGGAATAGAATCTTCAAATAAGTCCATTAAGGAGTTACCCATGCCAGGTAAATTCTAGAGCCAAACCTCTCCTTTTCTTCACTGGATGTCTTTTTATATAGAGACATAGTTTATTTAAATTTTACTTAATCTGGCACAACTAAAGACTGGGTTTGAAGGTACATGGTTAATACATCTCATTTCCTGTATGAAATTCATCAAGTGGAACACTTCTCGGAATAGAAAATTGATTTTTTGCAAGTGTCTAACTTCCCAGTACATTTTACAAAACTTTTAAGCAGTGGGAGTATGTATCCTTAGAGGAATTATGCAGGACAGGTTACAGAAACCAGGTAAGAAAAGCCAGTTAAATATCATTGAGAGTTTAAAATCTAATATCTCATCTGGGACATCACCAAAAGGGGGTTAGATTAGGTCCCTTCACTTTAAAATATCTTAATTCCACTCACATTGGGTTTGGACAGAAATAGATTCAAAAGTTCCAGAAAGTCAGCAAATTTGAAGGTGTTGTAGCATCTTGAGAACATATGGCCTCATCCATATGTGTTCCTTTTGCAACTCTCCCCAAAGAGTCCCACGCCAATGGCTTTCTAAAATACCTTTTATACCTTCTTTTTTTTTTTTAGATTGGAAGATGCCAAAATAAAAATGCCTGAATAAACATGTCTCTGAAATTAAAAGTATTTTCCATTTGTTTTCAATGCATCCTACTATTTATAAAACTACACACTGAAAGCACAAATTGAAACCGCTGATTTTGAGAGCACAAATTAAAAAATGACGTCCAAGTGTTTGTCTGAATATTCCTAAATTATATGATCCCAGAGATGAAGGCAATTATGAATAACTATGCCAATTTTACAAAAGTTTTCTTTTTGTTTCAGACAGTATATGACTAGATTTTTAAAATAATATAATTTTTTAGGTTTCTGTAAATTGCTGCATTAAAAACTGTGAAATGGAAGATGTAATTGTAGCACTCCTAAAATTTAATTTTTTTTAACCTTTTTTTTTTTTTAAGTGAGCATCTAGCCAGTGGTCACAATTTTGAACCATTACAGCTTGAGTTGGCCTAGCCTTCCTTAAATAGAATTTATACCAATTTCTGAAAGATAGCTTCTGCCATTCAGCTAGGTGTTATTCACAACATCAATCCTCCTCAGTGCTGAGCCTGACCCCTGTGTATAACTACCCAGAAAATTATCTGCTTTAAGAGAACTGACACTTAATCTTTCTCTTAGTGCCATCCTGTTATGGATAAAGCACATAATGAGAATGCACCAAGAAAATCATTAAATTCAAGTATTAAAGTTGCAAAAGCATATGCGATATTTTGTATAGCAAGGATTATAAAATTAAATCAGAGGGCAATTTTTAAAGCTAGAGGTCAGTCTAGTTTAACCTTCTCATCTCGTTAGTGTTTTTTAAATGAAATAATCAGAATTTTAAGGGCACTCAGCACCTAAAATATCCTTTAAAAATTATAAAACGTGGTGAATACCTTGGAAAAAAAATCAAACCACTTATATTTAGTAATTGGTTTACAAGCTTAAGTGCAAGCATCTAATATTTAAAATTCTGGATAGCCTTTTTAAAATACATGGTTAAATGAAGTGCTATTTTTGTCCTTTCACCAAGGAAAGAAAAATCCATTTCACTCCCAGATACATCCCTTCACCATGCTTAAAATGGATGGTAGAAAGTGCCCCGTTGCAGCATTATTTACAGAGCCCAGCAAACCAATTGTTTTAAGAATGCAGGCACAAAACAGCAATATTCCCCAAATGCATTGACAAAGCAAATCCTTTCAGAGACAGAAGGCAGGCTTTTAAACACATACCTATCTCCCAAACCCAGAGTCAGTCCATTTCCAATGGCTCCATCCAAACAAACAAGAGAGCATTTGCATCAGGCAAATGCTATTGAACTCAATTTATATGTGTCATCCATTCACATAGAGAAAAACCTATGTCATTTTAAATTCAGTTTTAATACCAATGGCTGCTTTGCAGTCCTCACCATCTGCCACACCATGTTGCATATTTTTTCACCACAATGTGATATTCTCATTCTGCCAAATAAAAATACTTTTTGTTTCCCTGAACGGGAGACTTCATGCATTTTGCTTCAAAACCTGAAAAATATTAGTAACCTAGCACAGACATTTAATGGGTTTTGAGATACAAACTACACACACAAACTAACAGAGTTTCAGGCACAAGTACACATACTTTAGGTTTCACTTTAAAAATAACAGTTATGTTTTATGTCATTTGAATATTTCTTTCCAGAAAATAGTTTGTTTCTTTTGTATTTAGTGCTATCAGGAAGTTCTGAAATTTTATCCTGCAGCCCAAATTGCCACAGTTTTTCCAATAAAATTCTCTGTATTAATTATTTCTGTGGCACATTAAAAGACATTCTGATAAATGTATCTCCCAAGAAATTTTAAAAAAAGTAAAAAGTTGGATGTGGAAGTAGTCTCTCAGAAAATCCTGGAAGGGACTTGTTATTTTATTCCCTTTGAAAGTCTAAAAATAAAACACTAGTCAAAATGTTTTGAGTTTGATCATAAAATAACATTGATGAATGGTTCAGATAAAACAGAAAGTGATTCTTGGTTTGTTGTTTTTTTTTTTTTCCAGCAAGTGCTACAGAGAATTGAAAGTGAAGACAAAGTGGTAATAAAATACACTGTGGGAGATCTATAGGCTTTTGAAGTTGTTGGTATCCTTTCTTAATAAGCGTGTCACTCAGCAACTCCATACCAACCACAAGCCTTCAATTTCCTCCTAATATAGTTCACAGTAGCTTCAGAATCTAGAAAGAACCCATGATTTTTCTTTTTTTTTTTTTCATTAGTACTATGTTCCCTACACTTTCTAGTCCCTTAGTTTGTCTTAGGTAATGCATCCAAAATAGACTGCCAGTTCTTCAAAACACCACTTCTCATATCATAAAGATCCACCAGGCTCTGATTTGTAAATGGCACATATTTTCTGCCTGTTGAGGATCTGCCCAGTGTAAGAGCTGGGGAAACTGGAAAGAAACTGTTTCACGGGAGACTGCTGAGCACTGGAAAATGTCAAAGCTGCTTTGGAGTCTGTGTCTTCCTGCATTCTTTCATAAATATTAAACTCAGTGCCTGGGCTAAGTCATCTACTCATCTAGAGTGCATACAGGCAAATATCTCCTGGTCTTTCATCAAACAGTTAATATGACAAGTCGTTCTTAGCAAGTCAACAATATGGCTTTGGGACATTTCTAATGTACTCTGCTGTTTCCAGTAACAATAACTAATAGTGCCATGTTTTGCTCCTTTTATGTTATTGGCACAACTGTTAGAATCAAATAATTTTAAAACTTACAGAAATTTTAATATTCTGGTCATTGTTAAGTGTCAGTATACTATCTATAAAAAGTGTTAATTTATGGTGCTTTGATATTTACTGCTCTGCAGCAAAGTGCACTACAAAAAATAAAACGTGCTTTGAATATTAAATAGACTTTTAAAACCAGGATGAATGCTATTCCTTAGCAGAGGCTGGTTGGAGGATTTGTCAAAGTTATTTTTAATTAGAAAAATAGACCTCTTGAGATTTAAAACTGTATTAGAAACAAAATTATAGGGAAAAAAAGAAAAAAAAAACCACACCACAAAAACACTCCAACACTTTACAAGGAAAGAGACACACTGAAGTTATAACCCAGTGAAAAGGCATTCTTTTTTCACAGAAAAAAAAGACAGGAATTCAACCTATGTTTTCTCAATATGACATTAGTAGCTTTTAAATACTTTGGGATGGTTGTAATGCCTGCTTTTCCCCCTTTAAACCACACAGGAACACAAAGGATTGGATTTCTGTTGATATTGATGAAAAAAAACCGTCAAAATATTTCAAAAATTATTTGCAATCTTCTGTTTGAGCTGCCATGCTAGTGATACTGCTGGGCTCCCACTGCAGAAGCAGCTTTTCACAGGCCTTCCTTAAAATAATGCTGTGTACTCACAGTGAAAAATTACATATTTTGTAATTTCTGCATATAAAGTCAATGGGGGAAAACAAATCAACAAACAAAAAAGCCCAAACCAAAAACCAAGCCTCCTCTCCTAAAAAAACAACAGCAAAAAAAACCACCACAGAAAATGAGTGCTGCTTTCATGCACATAGCTGGGGCAGGGGTGGGGAGAGAGAAAAAGAAAAAAGCGAACACATAATTTCGAGTACATGCGTGATTTAGAAATGGGTTAAGATGCAAATGACTCCACACAAATTCTGGTACTGTTTAATATCACTTTTAAGGTACAGTCCTCTGGTGTGGAACTGCTTTATCAGTTTAATGTTTCTTCCTCAATTTGTCACAGTTCTGCTGTAGTATATTTTTGTATTAGAGCCTACTGCAGAGCTGAGCTGTGTGAATAATGGATTTTTTACTGTACTGTCTGAACCACAAGAAAAAAGTCTCAGACCAAATGGAATGTTTAATTTGCGGTTTGTTTGGGAGTTTAATGCCAGATTTCCCCCTTTATTAGGCAAGCTTCTGAATACATCTTCTTTTTTTACATTTTTTTTAATTTATCAAAACATGAATACTTTGCCTAAATAAAAATTGCAATGCTAACTCTCCTAAAATATTCAATAGATCAGTTAAGGAGTTGTATTAATAAGCACTTTGCCCAGTTTTATTCCTGAGAAAACTTCTCATTTCTTCGTGCCATTTGGTTGAGCTTTGGACCTGAACAAAGACAAGTACTATTCTTCTTTTAGTATTATTTGTTGCTATAAGATACAATTTTTTGGACAACTTTCATTAGATAAGTCTGCTTTTGTTTCCTGTTTTATGTGTTATCTAGTCCACACAAATCAGTTGTGCAGATTTAGCTTTCCAATTGGTTTTACTAAAACACTCTTCACTTTTAAATTTAGCATACAATTCTTGGGACAGTTTAAACTTAGGTGGAATAAGATAGTAGAATATATTGCCTTAACACAATGAAGTAAAACAACAGCAAAAATCTATCAAACACATTCTCCACACTTTTGGAAGCAATTTAGTAAGAGCTATTATCCAACCTCAGCCACTTCATACTAATTACACAGAGACTAACTGCATGATTTTTTTGGCTTAGTTGCAGATATAGTTTAAGCAGTGAGATTAGAAGACTGAATGCCATGTGGTCTTACCCTCACCCCTCTAAATCTGAAATCTCAAAAGCTTGAAAAAGTGGAAGTGAGTGATATTAGGAATAGAATTGCATGTTTTTGTCAAAGTAAAAGTAATTCTTCCCTCTTGTGGTTGCATACAAACCTTCCTTTTTTTTTTTTTTTAATTGCCTTAGTAAAATTAAGCACTGAAAAATTCAGAATCTATAGAATTTTTCACAACCAAAAATTAAAAAAATTAGTGACAGTTCTTATCTTGGATAAAGTTAATTCAAAACCCCTCTTAGAGGGACCAAAATGAAGAACATATATTAGCACTGCAGTTTTCCACATCCAAGGAAGTCTCCCAGCCACTGAAAACTGTCATTACATTTATGGGCTCATATTTGCAGTCCAGATTGCAGCTAGTGAGCTGCCAGGAACCTCAACCCAAGTGAGTGGGCAATGTGACATGCTTCCCAAATAAGCTCTATTCCCTGAAGTGAAATGAGAATTGAGATTAGAAGAGCATTGTCTTAATAACAAAGTCCCTCTGAGTTCTCACAATCTAAATTTATCTTACTCTCGTCTTCCTACCATCCTCATTTTTGCCTTCTTTGCACTGATGGGAAAAATTTCTCCCCCCAGCCTGCCTGTGTCCATTATGGATTGGTTTGTCCTGAGATCCCCAGAGCAATTCAGTCCAAGTACTATCCAGTTCTAGGTCAAAGCATATCCAGTACAGGTGGTATATTTTAAGAGACAGTAGATTTATATACATATATATATATATACCCACCCCTACAAACACACACACAAAACCCCCAAACAAATAAACAAAAAAACCTAGGTATTCTACTGACCAATGACAATGCTTAAATTCACCTCATCCCAACAAGCTATATGTTTTGAGATACTGCAGTTTCTGCGAAGTCACCCTCTACTCAATACAGTGTTTCTGTGTTTATTATGGAAGCCAAATGCCTTAAGCAATTCAAATTGACATCCAGTAATTTTCAGCCAAACATGTCAGTTCTAAGCATCTTAAAATACAGCTTTGCTTTCAGGAAACTAATCTGTTGGCAAAATAAATGTGTAATCAGCACTGCATTTCAAGATGCTAAAAATCCCCCTAAAATGGAGATATTTTCAAGTTTACCATGTTGTGCTCACTGCCCTTTCCCATGTTTCCTTGAATACAAAATTTTTCAGGGGAAAGAGGATATTTGAACAACTGGACCTTGACTCTGATCACTCTTAAAGCTACTGTTGCATGATTATCTACTACATTAAGCTATTAAGTAGCAGTGATTCAGTTTTGGAGCAATGACCACAGCAGCTACTACAGACAGGCTGGCTGGGAGCTCTACAGGAAATAGGCAGGTGTATTTGTTGGAACCAACTATATTCAGCATGCTGTACACCTTCACCAAAAAAGACTGAGAGCTATATTTAAGAAGCACATGGGGAGTTCAGAAAAACGGGTGAAGCACGTGTCCTTTTGGAACAAAATTAGTTTAGACCCTGTAACATTTTTCTGCTTAAATCAAAACGTTTTTCTGCATAAATATTAAAATGCATACATATCCTTACATCTATATTTTCTCACAGCCTTTGCTATTCATGTGATCTGGCAAGATTATATAAGTAATAACATTTAAATTTTTGTTACCTCAGACTTCATCATCATTCTCTGAAAGTCTTTCATTCATAGCAGTTGCTTCTGAAGTCCCAAATCACTAAATTTTGTGGAAGTAAAATTAACATTTGGCTGTATCTGGGAGAGAATTCAGAAGAATAGCAACAACATCAAGCTGAAGTTCTCTTGGGAAGGCACCAGAAGTAGCCAGCCAACAAACCTATAAATTTAACAGACTTTTAATAGGTTTTTCAAGCAATAGGAAGCTAACAATTTCCTCCATAGATTGGTTTATTAGTCTACCTATTTTTGTGTTTGCTTTTTCGTGTGTGTGCTCATCTTTTTTGTTTGGTTGGTTGGGTTTGGTTTTTTGGGTTTGGTTTTTTGTGCGTGTGCTCATCTTTTTTGTTTGTTTGGTTGGGTTTGGTTTTTTTTTTCCTTTTTAAGAGTACTCAGAGCTAAATGTTGCTACTATTGGAAAAACACTACAATCCCTCTGAGTTCTGGTGAAATGGATTTGTTCTGCAACTATTTAGAATGCAGGTGTAGCTGTTGAAAAAGAAAAAAGGAAGGTTTTAATAAAGAAATTCATGTACTGTTTGCTGGTAGTAATTAAAGCAGTTCAAAGACTTGATAGTGAACCTCCTTAGAGTGTATAAACAATTTCTTCAAATTGTATTTCAGTTTCTAACAGCATGCTGGAATGAGATTGAAACAGTGGGGAAAATAGTCTGCACTGAAATCAAAGCTTTAGAAAAATACTTCCATAAAAATTTTGTTGAAGAATAATTTAAACAAAGAAGAGACCACATTTTTCCTACCTTCTATGAACCGCGCATAATAATACAGTAAAAAGCCTGCACTGCCACCAGATATCTTTCTTTCATAGTAAAAGTTATAGGAGTAGGTTCCAGGAAAAAAACAAAAAACAACAACAACAACATCAAAATATCACAACCTTCAAATGGCAGCAGGGTGGTAGGTGTTCTTGCTGCTCAGTCATATTCATTCTAGCACTGTTGTGGTTACTTGCTTACAGACGCTTTTTGGTCTTGTGTACTAATTTCTATTCCCTTTAAAGAAAAAAAAAAACCCAAACATAAAAGTTTAATGCCACTTTTCTATCCAAATTCTGTCTTCCAAGTTTTATAATGTAGTAAGTAGGCAAAAAAAAAAAAAAGGCAAGTCATGGGACATGTTCATGATATTGCAGTTTTCTCAGATAAGCCATTATAACTTTTGGAGCTCTTAATTTTTACACTTTCCTCCTAGCTCTGTATACATTGAACATGGGGAAAGAAGTTGTGCCCAGGTGCTGAAGGTTAAAAATTAAAAATCAGACTTCATCAACCTAGTGTTGAATGCCTTCAATATGAACTCTAAAACTACAAAAAGACATTACTATACCCATATACCAAGCTGGCAGATAAGATGCAGTCTCTATGCAGTAACAGAATGATTTACGATTCCATACATTGCCACAGTTAGTTTAGGCAATGTTCAGATAAAAGGAACAGGTCCAATTTATTGTTAATGACTCACTATTGATAAAATTTAGACTATATATATAATTGTTATTATGTATTTCTTCATTCATTTACCAATCTTTGAACAGCCCACATCCATTGTATGGCTGAGGAAAGATCTCCCTATACTATACTGCAATAGACTTTGTACTTCTGCAAGTATTTTAGGAGCTAGAACCTGCAAGATGACAGAAATCAATATCATTTTAAATCTAAAGAAGGTCTTTTCCTCTTTTGGAAAGGAAGACAAAATAGCCTGAAATCATTTTGAAGGAAAAAAAAAAAAAAAAGCATGTCAGGAAGATCTCTCTCTTACTTCAATTTCCAGGGTTAAAATGGGAACAAGAATCTGCTGTAAGATCTCTCAGTATCATACTAGCCTGGGAACGGTGTGTGAGTATAGGCAGGTGTTATTCTCAATAGGGTAAGAAATTACCATTACAATACTCTCAAACATCAGAACAGTCCCTCATTTAAGCCTCTGATTTCATACTTAAGGGATATAGATAGTGTTTCTTGAGTCTTTTTTCCTCTACTAATAACTTAGTTTCTAGGAAGAGTTTCTGTTTTTTGCAAATATCACACTATTTCAGTAAACAAAAAAATAAAACACTAACAAACAAAAACGATAAAAACCCAAATCCAACACCTGCCTTCACACATACCAGTAACAATATTTCGCTCTTTGCTGTATAGAAGATGTTGAGTTCTCTGTAATTCACAATGCAATACTTATTTTGTTCAGTTATTATTTTTTGTTGTATAGGGATAGAGTTGGATAACATCCCATTCTTTTTAAGGCTGTTGCAACAGGGAGAAAGAAGGAGTAACAAGGTTTTGTCTGTATATTCTTGAGAATCAAGTAGGAATGGAAAGTAGCCTTGATTGCTGATATTAGCTCCAAAATTCAAAAAAAAAAGCTATGTAAATTTGAGATGGAAATTACAGATAAGAAGTTGTAAAGCCGTAAGTTAGGATATCAGGTTGCTGTTCAAAGCTAGCTACATTATAGAAACCTTTTCCAGCCTTGTCAAGGTTAACTCATTATCCCTAACTAAATATGTGGATGAGAATAATGTTACAAAGATTCCCAAGATGTGTGCAAGGTATCAGGGCAGGGAGGAAAGAGAAGTTTTTGACTAAAAGTTTTATTTCATGTACCTTTATACTGAATCTTCTGTTTTGTTTTCTAGTTGTCTATTGCCTTTCTAACCTCACACAGTGTGATTAATACTCAACATGGCTTTCACTAGATCTGTCAAGGTAGATACATCAAAGCATCAGACTTCTTTCTGCCACACACCAAGGTAAATTCAGGCACTCATCAGCCAAAACAAAAAGGTGTGCAAGACCTACAGACGTGAAGGAAGGACTGACAATGCTGTCTCTTTTTCTTCCCCTCCCTTCCACAACTTGAGAATGTGTGTGTGTGTGTGTGTGTGTCTGAAGACAAAAGAGGGAAGAAAGCAGCAAACACCATGGAAACAGAAACATCAGAAATAGTCATGGGCTCCAACCTGATTGTTTCCTTATTAACTTAACACAGATGAACCCAGAAATATGTTTTACATTGAGCACTGACTGAAACTTTCTCTACTAACAGCTTGAAGTTTCTATCTTTATCAATTCCTACTGTGCTAAGAGCAACATGATTTCACACATAATTCTATTGAAAACTGCTTTTTACAAAGACAGCTACTCTGTCAGCTTCTCCTGCTGATTTAAACAGCCCCCCAAACCCTACTAGAAAACTTTCAACTTCTGTCAGAGAGACCTTTTTCGTTTGTTTTGTAATTGTTGTGTTTGTTAAGAAGAATGGGAAAAAAATACATCCCTAAGACCACAACCAGTGTAGTCTTTGGCTCCATTCACACTGAAGACTAAACACTTTACAGCAGAAGGTAACCAACGTGTTTCTTGGCTCCTGTTACACCCAAGTTTTCTTTCAACCCTCAGGAGGATGGAGACCGTGGAATGGAAAGGCTAATACACAGTCACATCTTACCCCAAGACAGCACCATAACAAAACTATAACAAAACCAGGTATACACTAAAATAAAACAAGGAGATCCCTCAAGTCCTGATGTTTAAATCTTGTAAGCCAATTAGTTTTAATACAATTGTACGATTTGTGGTTTTTTCACTACTAAGGACTTCATGGAAATCTGGAAACTTCAGAGATTCCCCAGTGAATTAGCTATAAAAAGTAATATTGGCTGCTTTTTCCTTTCCTAATAGCACAGAGAGAATGTATCTTCAGAAATTCAATTAATATGTGTGTTAGTAATCAAGGGAAAAATTCAGGAGTAAGGCTTGTTGTTGAATCAGTAGTGACCTTATATGCAACAAGAAATCTGTCGGTTATCTATTCTCCTGAGCAAGTGTTAGAAAATACAGTATGACAACATAGCACAGTGTCTGCTCATGGCAATGAAACTGAGAAATCTGCCAGAATTTCTGCTCAATTCTTTTCAAAAAGTGTATGATGAGGATCACAGGACAGCCAGGGGCAGACAATAGTTGCCCAGAACACCGTGTTTGGAACCTGACACATGTCAATAAAACATAAGATATTAAATCAAGGATTACAAAACTTGCATGTGCTTTAAAGTGATCCTTCAAAATATTTTAAAAGGCTGCATGCACTTTTTCTTTCTGCTAGAAGGATTCTGGCAAAATCCTAGAAAGCCTTAATCAGTGTCCTGGTTTGGGCTGGTGTAGAGTTAATTTCTTCCTAGTAGCTGGTACGGTGCTGTGTTTTTTTGATTCAGAATGAGAATAATGTTGACAGCACACTGGTGTTTTCACTGTTGCTAAACCAGGGTGGGGCGGGGCAGAGGGAGCAAGTGAGCAGTGTGTGGCTGTACCTGCCTGCCAGGTTAAACCAGGGCAATCAGAAATAATTAGAGCACCCATTCTACTGAAGAATACATCCTATTGTGCAACCAATCACACAAGCTGGAAAAGAGAAAGAAAAAAGCTGATGGGTTTTAAACTATTATGTTAAATAAGGAATATAATTTTTAAATGCTGTACAGATATACTAGAGAACCACAGGTGATACGGGAGGAGATAATCTTTCTCCTTTTCTCAACTTTAAATTCAGAAAAACATAAACAAATTAAAAAGCATATAGTCCAGCAAACAGAGCAGATGCTATCCTTATACAATAAATGTCAGAGTACAGCACTATCCAACACTATCATATCAGCCATCTCAACACTACAGAATACTGAATCATCACATTTTATAAACTTCTATCATGCAGGAACAAAATTAGGAGGGTAGGTTTGTGGTTTTTTGTTTTGTTTTGTAAAGCCATTTCCAACATTGGCTATTCTCCCACTATCATTACAAAATATTGCTAATACTATACCTCTCTATAAAAACAGGAAAAATACAAATCAAAACCCACAACTTCTACCATTCTCAGAGATGTAAGACAACTTTTTTAAAACTGTTTTCAAACCTTCAGGGGGAGAACCGTGGAAAAAAATAAAAATTCTACGACATCATCAGAACAGAAAGAACATTTACGTTGTAAAAAGAAATCCAGTCCCTCCTCTGTATGCAGGAACATGGACAATTTCACACATTTTCCAAAATTTATCCAATTCTTTGTCAAATTCCCCCATTCTGTGGTTACACTGGCATGATTGCACAGGTTACACAGCTCTAGTCACACAGCTCTGTAATGTTTCCTCTCCATTTAACAAAACAGAAACAAAAGCTGTCACAGAGGGTTTTTAAAGTGACTGTCTTCGGTTTCAACTAAAACTAAATAAATCCTGCTGCTCCAAATGGATCAGAAAGAGGATTTGTGGTCAATTTTAAGACATGTATACACAAGCTCTGAGCTGTGGGAGCACTGAGCTAGCATGGCGCTATTACAACACCGAGAAGAAACACGTTAGAGAGGACATCTGACACTGGCACATCTAGACTACGCTTTCTGAGATGGAAGTTTGAAGTGAAGAGTTTCAAGCATTTATTTCCTTCTTAAATTAGGTTCACAACTTAGTTAGCATGTTTCCAAAATTCAATCTGAACTTGAATACATTGTCAGTCATCTCTACATTATATTTTTTAGTATTAACCGACAAGATTATTTGTTACAACAATAGCTGACCACACAGACAAAAAAAAATGTTCTGACTTCTATTACAGCACACAACACTGCAAAACACACACACACACACAAAAGTTAAAGAGATATTTGAGAAGGAACAAAATTAAAAGACAATGCCCATCTGCAATTATCACGAAATATTTTGATGGGTATTTTCACCCTAGCACATGGTATAGGGGAAAATACACCAATTTACACATATTTTTTTTTTAAAAAAAACCATAAAAATGACACCGCCTTTTAAATTACTTTAAACTATGCTACAAGTTCCAATCATGTTCTGAAAATTGAAACACATTCTTAATTACAATTTTTCACATGAAAATTACCAGAGATTTCATTTTTATATGTTTCACCAAATCAAGAAAAGTATTCAGGTTTTCAGGATATGAGAAACTAAATGCATTTTAAAGCCTGAATTGTTACTGAAACATCTAATCAACCTGAGCTGGCACAAATCACAAGACCAAGATATTATTCTCTTTCTTAGTTTTCAATATCCATTCTATACATCAAATATGATTATTTTTACCATGAAAAACTCATTTTTGCAAAAGTATTTCCTTCTTTGTCATTGTTATTTAACTAAGAACAGAATATATGTATTGTATGAGTAATGAATGACCTTTAATGTGCCAGGCAGTCACTCTACTCATACAGTCCCCCAACAGGTAAAATAACAGTTTCCTTACTTATAGACTCCCATTTCACTCAATTCTGATGTATTACATTCTCCATGTATGTTTTTCCTTCCCCTGTCCATAACATAACAAAGCCTGACTTGAAGTTGAGCCTCAAATAGTATTATGTCTAAGGGTACTAATCAGATCTGTGTTGCAATAGTAAGTGTATTTAATTTACTGCACAAACCATGTGATTAAAATTTTGTGATTATATTTTTTATGATTAAAGATTTCATACTTCTTTTTAAAGCTGGAGCATGCATTTTTAGACAAAAAGTTAAGCTAAAGGTACAGTGATTTTCTTCTTCCACTGTCACCTCAATCTACTAAATGTTTCCTATTCTGATTAGATTCTGCACAAATAGTTAGAAAAACAGATGAGTCCAAGTTTAGAAACACTGTTCAAAAATGTATATTTAGAAATGCCATTCATTATGCGGAAAGCATACTTCCTCCCACCCCCACATATCTTCCCAGAAATACAAGAACACGAGAAACAGAATGAAGCATTGGTAGAAGCCTTTTTATCAAACAGAACAGACAGATTTGTTCATTTTTTTTAAAGTTCCTAAAGATACGCTTTATTACCAGGAAAAAAGACTAACCCAGAGGAAAGACCTTTCCTACTCCTATCTTGATCCACAGTAGCTCTCTTCTGCTGGAATCTGCAGCAGCAAATACCTGTCTAGGATGAGATAACATTGACCTCATGGCTTTGAAGCACAGGCAAGGGATGCCCTACCCCAGGAAAAAAAGGCACCAGAAACGTTTGGTAGCCTACTGCTTAAAGGGCTAATTTTGAGCCAACCCTTTTATTTTGGCTCATTACATGAGGGAAAATTCCTCCAAAAACTTAATTAAAACTCCCTCCACAGAAGGCTGAGATTGAGATCCTCCAAGAAATTTGGAAATTAAGGCTATTTAAATTGATCATTAGTAATCACTGTGATAAGTAAACATATTGATTTAAAATGTGCTTGATAAAGCTCAATAAGATAAACTGTTGGATGTTAGAAATAAAAATTAAATAATCCAGTTTTCAAGCCAATTTCTTTTTTTGGAGTTCTGTTAAAAGTAAGGTGAATTTCATAACAGGAAGTAAAAATGAGATAAGCATAATTCCATACAATTAAGATCTCATCATTTTAGCAAGGCATTCTGAATTGTAACATTAAAATATATTCTGTAGCACAAGGGATAGGATCAATAAACACTCCAGGAGGGCCTGTTAAAATACCCCTGAAGAAATATCTCCAGTAAGTATCTCCAAAACACTACCAATTGATATCAAACAGCTAAAATGAACAGTTTCAGTAATGTTACCATTTTTCACTTGTTGTAGTGCACTTTTCCCGAAAGCGTCTCTAAAGTATTTTACAAACACCTGTATATTTTTAAAGTAGTTACTTATACTTTACCCATTTTGGTTTCCTATTAGTGCTGCTGACCGAAAGGAACAATTGCTATAGAGAAAAAGAAACTCCTGCCCTCTAAGTCTTACGTTTAAAAGACAAAGCACACGTGGATCACAAACTCAGCTTGGCCTTATACTTTAATGCCACAATTATTTTCTTCAGAACACAGGTTTCCTCTTAGAGTTAGAACATGCAATTAATTTTTTTAATTTCCTGAAATCATAAAAGACCCCTTGCTATTTTAGAATAATCAAGGCCTTCTACAGAGATAGGGCTGACACCTTCTTTCAGATGTCTTTTCCAGAACACATTTAAAGCCTTTTATTAGGCTTAGATTCCAATCTATTCTAATAGTTATTTTATTAAAAAGGGAGGGGGGAATTAACAACTCACAGCAAACATATTTTTGATTAAATATTTCAGTATTATCTACCAATATGCTACATTGAAGTAGGTACTGTAGGTACTCAAAACCAATTTGTCCTTAGTCCCATTCAGTAAACAACTTTTGAGAAAAATCTTGAACTTCCTTGGGTAAAAATTCACCTTTAATCACATTTAAGGACCAGCTCCCACTCTGGAAACAGGATTTAACTAATAAGAGTTTTGATATTTGGATCTGATACATCTGCAAGACTTCTGAGCCTCCTTCAAGGCTGGTTTCACTGATGATATAAAAAAATCAACCAAACAACAAAACAAACTAGTATGTGATAACTCACGTGCAGTCAAAGGCCACTTTCAAAAGAATACAGAACTCTGGCACAAACAGAGAGCCCTATCAGCTTTCTACACAAGTAGGGAATTTAGCACCCTGCCAAGTGACAGTGGCAACAGGTCCCTAGTCTTTCTTGCAAGATTTCTTCTACATTCTCTATTAATTGTCAAGGGGTGATCTGGCTATGTGCTGTGCTCCATGTTGTTTCTCAGATCCTTCACAAAAATGGAGATCTAATACCTTGACTTGATTTTTGTTGTTTGTTTTTTTTTTTTCTTAAAGTTTTCTCTGTCTCCCCTAAAGACCACTCAACATTTCCCAGGAAACTACAAGCGGATACTGTGTGCTAACAAAAATAATGATGGCAGCTATAGAATTTCATGGAAACCTACACAGAAAAAGTAAAGTCTAGAACTGGGACAAACATGGTCTGAAATGGCCTGTTTCAAGTAAAACTATAGAGTTAACTAGAGTTAGCCTCAAACTCTTATTTGTTCTACTTCTGAAGTCGCTATACTTATGCTTATCCTCTTCAGAAAATAGGAAAAAAAATTGCAAGAAGACAGCTCATTATTATTTTTGTTCCAGTTCTCTGCACTGATAGTTACACACAAATTGATAACGCTTCAATAAAATCCACCATAATAAGCATATGTCACATTAACATATCAGTCTGATGTACTGGTATCACCAGACAAAAAAACTTTGTTTCTCATTTACATTCTGTTCTTCATTCACCTATAAATTAAGTTATTCTCACTAGTAATTAAATGGGACGTACACATATTGTGCTGTACAATATAATTAGACAGCTTCATTTTAATTTTCCTTCCCCACAAAGCTGTTGTTAGATGCATAAACTCATCAAGAAATCTAATTTTAGTCATTCCAGTGTAAAATTAGTTATTTAAATTCCTTTCATGTTTTCCTCAAAATACAGAGGATATATTACTTTTTTCCCCCATTTCAAAACAGAGTTAGGAGAAAAAAAATTAAGGACTGAGTTAAAAATACATAAACAAACGAAATTAATACATAAATTAAAACGAAAAATATTTATATTATAACAGGAAAAAATATAAAGTTTATTTACCTTTAGATCAGGACCTAACAAAATTTTCTGTTGACACTATTTAATTTGGCAGATATTGACTGACTAGGAAAAAAACCTTGCCAAAATGTAATTGATTCAATGAAACCCTTCTTAGAAACAGCTTTTTTTTTTTCCCCTCAGGAAAAACATTCTAGTCAAGATCAGGGAAGGAAAGTCTTAAGTAGTCCCACACAGGAATGCAAGTTTAATCACATGGCATATAAGGGTTATAATTACACAGCCAGTAATAAACCTTCAAAAGGAATTCCTCAAACATTATTAGGTGAACAGAGCTGATATTTGTTAAATAATCAATGGGTTGAGAAGTAAATCATTCACCAAAACCAGTTGTAGTAATGATCAACAGGACCACATGGATGTGGATGACATGCTCACCTTGTGGATTCACATAAATAGAGCAGCTTCAGATGGAAATACTGAGACAAAGCATGTAAAGAATATCAATAACTTGGTATTGAAGTCCCTTGTGAGATTTCAAAGGCTCTCTAGAGCCTTTTGCTATGACTGTGAAAGATGATATTTTAATTAATTTCTTCAATTTTTAGGAGCTCCTAAAAATGATTTAGAAATATTGACTTGTCCTAAGAGAGTATGAAAACCCAAGAAAAGTGATTATCAGCTGCCTTTGTCAGAAAGAAAACTTAGCCTTTGGCATATTCTTGTACTACTACTGAAATTGAAAAACATAATTTACAGCTACTATAGTGGAAATAAATAAATAAATACATAGGCTGGGTTTCATTTTATGTGTTTAGAAAAAGCTCTGTGTATCTCTCTTTGTAAATGCTTATAAACATTGTAGAAGAAAAATGCTTCTACTCATTAAAGGCACTACCTTAAGTCTTTTGTAGTTGAAATCCTCTAGTGAATACAAAAGTGATATTGAATAAAGTGGAAAAAAACTTAGTACTCTAAGAAAATAATTTTAATTTTTTTTACAATTCATCATCTTTCTTCTGCTGTCATGACTTAACCTCAGCCAACATCTTACACATAAGAGCCAACAACTTATGCATAACTCACAGCCACATACTTTCCAGCAGGATGGGGGAAAAGATAGTTAAAAGGGTAAAAGTAAAAAACCTTGTGGTTGAAGAACAAACAGATAAATAATTGGAAAAAAATGTAATGAAAAGGAAAATTTAATTTAAGAAAAAAAAGAAATAAAATGATTGCTCACCACCAACTTATCAATACCCGACCAGTTCTGAAGCTGTGGTCCATCACCAGCTTTCCCCTGGCTTTATATACTGAGCATAAATCCATATGGCATGGAATATCCCTTTGGTCAGGGGGCTCAGCTGTCCCAAATGTGTCCTCTGCTAACTTCTTGTGCACCTCCAGCCTGCTTGCTGGTAGGGTGGGGTGAGATGCAGAAAAGGCAGTAACTAAACCACCTCTATTGTCAACACTGTATTCAGCATGAATCCAAAACACAGATCCGTAACAGCTACTGTGAAGAAAATTAACTCTACCCCAGGCAAAACCAGCACCCTGCAAAAAATCTTCATAAGATTTTTATTTCTTTTTTTAAACTAAAAGTTCAACATTATTCCCTAGAGAAAATATTTGCAATTTAGGTAGCTGTTCAGAAAGATTTAAGGCAAAACCAGTAAATACAGATATTTTCCTGAGCTAGTACATTTGATTATCTCAAAACTTTGTTCAATATTTTGCCTTCTCCCTCTCTTCTCTGAGAGATCTTATCTTAAAATGAACAGTTTCAGAAGTCTGACTGAGGGATAAGTCACTCATATGCAAACTGTGTTCCTCGCTCTATTTCCAAAGTTTTTCAAGTAATTATTTGAACACAATTCTTAGCTGGTCTACTGTTCCGTTAGTCGATAAGAATTTATGAGTATTGTATTACTCACAACACTCACTAATTTTAGTAACACTCTATAAAGTCTTTGGCTTAGGATATTGTATATATTCTACAGAATCTGGAAGGCCCGCTCTACCTAAATTACAGAAGCAAGCGCAGGATCAAAACAGAGAAGCATTGCAAGCTGGCATGGAAATTTGTAAAACGAAAATGTTTGTATTTCCTAAAAATAATTGTTCAGCAGAATTCAGGAGACTTTCAGGGATTTTACTAAATCCTGCTTTACATGCAACTGACAAGTATCTGAGATCTGCAATGGATGTTCTTTAGAGAAAGATGATTTTTACAAGAACTCATATTCAGGGCATATGAATATGCTAAGTATCAGCTACTTTGATTTAAAATAGCAATGTTTTTAGAGGGGAAAAATAAAGCATGGTGTATGTCTTCTTATTTTTTTCCCTCCTCTAAATGTGTGTCCCCATTCTGTCAAATCTAGCCTACAAAATTCTACTGGATTAAAGTTACATGTAGGTTACCAGTGGAATGAAATCTACTGATGTTGTGAAAATTTGGAAGGGTAGGGAAGAAAGTAGAGGAAGAAAGGGAAAAGCAGAGAGTAAAATTTCAGTTCATTTCAAAGGTAAAGATTATGTCTTCATTCTGATGGCATTGATCACTATTCATTTGCTCTTGTTCACCTCAGATTGATTTTAAGAGGTGCATTTTGGTAGCATCTCTGCTTTTCACCAGCAGCATGAACTTATACAGCCCAATAAGATGGACAATTTTCCTTACATATGTGTTTAGATTTTAGATAAAGCAGTTGAGAACGGCATACAAGATTTGTTACTAATATTCATCTTCTAAATCACTGTTTAGGAATCTAAATATGTAACTATAATTCTCTACTCTTTTAAGGTATAGAAATCAAATAGTTCTTACAAACTTCAGTTGCTGGCATTTGCAGAAATTATGGTTGTCTATATAAAAGTGCAATAGCACATGCTTAAGGACTCAAGCCCGCTAAACCCTGTTTCTTGTACCAAAATCTATTACCATGTTTTCCTCATTTCAAGAGTTTAGCTGCTACTCATTCCTTTTACAGAATTTGAAAAAGAGATTGAATATTCTCAAAGGTTGGGGAAAATTTCATGCACTGGAAATATCTTGTTTTCCTTATATATCCTTAGAGAAAATTGTTCTAAATCACTGCAGGTTTATGTCAAAACTTATACGCACTTTTTACACAGTAAGAAAAGACATTCAGAAAAATCTTTTTTCAACATGTGAAGAACCATTTACACGATTCAATAGGGTTAAAAATAAACATGAGTGGAGAAGACACTCAGTGATGGTTTTGTGTTTCCATAGTTACCTATTTTTTTTCATCAATGATACAACCATGTAAAAAGATATCAAGGAAAGTTTTTCTTCTGATAACACATTCACCTATTATTAGGCACACCTGCTAAAGGCATTAAGAGC
Source organism: Myiozetetes cayanensis (assembly GCF_022539395.1). Lineage (NCBI taxonomy): Eukaryota > Metazoa > Chordata > Aves > Passeriformes > Tyrannidae > Myiozetetes > Myiozetetes cayanensis. The sequence goes on along the minus strand of NW_026087964.1, from coordinate 37,521,870 downwards.
AAAAAAAAAAGAAATTGTTCTTTATAAGAACTTTCAAAATAACCATCAGTTATCAACAACTCTCTCTTCACATGCGATCCCTTCTGCTTCCCATGTTGTGGCAAGTAATGGTGGTGTCCTGGGTTACACAAAGACTCTGGTATCCACCTTTTCTCCAAATATGCCTACTAATTTAGACTGTGGGGAGGGACTTAAGATAATGGTGGTGCTCTCCTAGGAGAAGAAAGTATTCACCAATGTGAAAAAATTGAAAGGCTGATGACTCAGAGGGTTCCTCAGGCTACCTGGATATTGTTTCTTTATGCTTACACAAGTGACTCATCTGTGATAACTCCTCTCAGGGAGACATCAGGACAACTCACATACATATTCATCTCTGCTGACAGCCATAATGGATCCACATGTGCTTGGAAGGTGTCAAAAACCCTTGAAATGTCCCATGATCCAGTATTAATCATCCAGTCAAGAACTCTCTGACCCAGAGGAGGTACCAGAGACATTCCCACCTACCCTGAGCCCAATAAAACTACCACACTCAGACTTCATTTGGTAGGTTGAGTGTCTCCTTCCCCTCACTCCAGAGGACTTCTACCACCCAGGCTTCTACCACCACCTCAGCAGATCAGGACTTTAACCACCATCAGAGTTGCAGCAACCAGGTCTCATCTGGCTCGATCTGGCAGGTGTCTTGTGTTTTCCAGTTACCTGTTCCAACTGTCTGTGCCAGCACTGCAGCCTCACTCCAGCATTGACCCTCCAAACTGTTCCTGCCAGGTTTTAACAGGTGGGGGGAGGCTGGCTGCCGTCTTGTTTTGGTCCTGTAGGTGGGAGCTTGGCAATTTTTTCCTCACTGATTAGCTTAACCCAGTTTTATCAGCATTGTTGTTCAGCATTCTTCTTGATAAAGAGGTGGTTTTTTTTCCCGCTTACATCCAGGTGTATTTGGAGTCTCTCTCTCTATTGGAGAGAACCAGGGGTATTGAATTGGAGGAAGGAGACTCCATCTGAGGTTCCTGCCCCTCCAAATTGTCTCAAATCAAGACAGGTGGGCAACACACAGGCCTAGAAAAGGAGTGTGAATCCTTCACATCTTACACATAATAATCTATGTGACATTTCTCATTTCTGTTGTTTTCTAGAACTATTCTTAGTTTGAGACTTAGCACAGTTTAGAGAATTCAGGAAAGTCCCACCCCTTGCTCTACTATCCCCTCTAAAGAGGTACCTTTCTTCTGTCATTGTCTTGTGTACCAAGATTTTGGTTCCCCTGCCCATGACTGATCAGCTATTGTCTCAAGCACATCACCTCCTGGCTGGATACCCAAGGAGGGGGTAACCCAAAAGGGAAAAAGGCAGCTTTCTGAACACTGTCCTTTTTTGGTTGGTTGGTTGCTGTATTTTCTCTACATGGTTTTATAATTTCTTCTACGCAGAAAATAATGTTTAGAATCCATAGCAAGGCAATGGATCACAAAGTCAGAAAGAATTCAGAAGCAGTTGATCCTTCCTGTCAGTCACTGACTCACTCTCTATTTCAGATGTGGTGGCCATATGAGCAAGCAGTCTCTACTCCATTCAGACCCCGGGGAGCCTTCACCCACTAGTGGTTTAAGACAGACCATTTCACTTTACCTAAGTAGAGAAGCACTCAGAGACCACAGCTTGTAACTACATAAAGGATCTCTGTATGACTACGTGATCACTTCCCAGACACTTGGGAGGCAAGACCTTAGCTTTAACTGTTAATCTGAAGTGGTACTGATAAATTATGTATGAGGGATAGTCATTCTGTAACAACAAACAGCCCTGCTTATTTTTGCAGTGGAATAAAGCAAGCAGTGAGGGACACCAAAAGGCTCTCCTGCCTGTTGTGTCAGCTTAGAGTTGCCAAAATCCAGCTGAATCGTGTTTAACAGTACAAAACTGGGCATGATAAGTATGGGAGCTCAAGAGATACTGAATCATGAACCTCAAACCTGAGCATGAAAAATGATCCTACACTTCATTACAAAATGGTCTTTCACTTCTTTTTATACTAATGAAGTATGGTGGGCATGGTGTACTTAATTCCTACCACAGACACTTGCAAGTCAGGGGTAGCTAATTTTAAAACATGCAATTAAAAAAAAAAAATTTCTCTTTGAAATTTTGAAGTTGTGGAAATGAAATATCTTTAAATATTAGTTTAAAATAAATGAAATCATTCTAATAAAATCATTCTAATCTGCTTATTATCATTGCTTTTTGCTGTTCTCCCTTTCCAGCTCAATGTAAAGACCTAAATGATGATAAAATTCAAGATAACCATAGAAGGCTACTTGACCTTGGTGCTCATGTAATCTAATGCATGTCCCCACAAACAGACTTGGCTATTTTGTAGACTAAATCAGTATTTTTAGTTCTTACATTTCTGCTTTCAATTCCAAAAAGGTTTCAGGCTCTAAATTGAAGAAGGAGATGATTAGTCCAGGGGAAAAAAAGAAAGAAAAACTAAAATGTGGAAAGCACATGGGCTCACTTCATCCTAGCACATGGGCTCACTTCAACCTGTGCATACCCATAAATATGGGGTTTTGTTTGGAATCTTACAAAGCTCACGTCCATCAGTTAAGTTTCAGATCCGGCCCTAAAAATATGGAGCCAGTGAGCTCTGCTTATGTGGCAAGTCTTTAAACAGGATGTCAGAATGCTTCAAAAACTGTAAATGCTAGAACCTGCTTAAAATAAAGGAATTCTTGGGAGCGCACAACTTAAGGTATTGCAATGTGCTTCAGCTCCTGCTTTAAGGAGTCCCATTTAGATACCATTATAGTAACAGTACCATGAGTAACAGTATCCATTTATACTGCTTATATCCCTGTATTCCTTAGCTACTATTCTCAATGTTATGAATCCTACACTGCTAGGATACATTTCACTGCATTCAGAATTTTTGTTACAGATGCAGTGGGAGATATAAAACAAGACATAAAAATAGGGTAGATAATGGAAGAAATATTTTTTGCAACCTGAGAAAGATGCTGTAGAGAAATAATTTAGATGTAAGAGATAAGACTTCTATTGGCATTTTTTCCAGGATGTACTGTGAGAGCAAATGAGAAACCCAAATTCAGAGAGACAGCATTAAGTTCCACTGGAATGGAACACTAACTAATTAGCTCACCATAAATTATTCAGCATAATTCAAACAAGTACCTTGAAGGGTCCCAAAAACTCTGCATATATCACACAAGGATGCTTTAGTGTGCCACATCCCACTCTGTGCTTCAAAAAGGCAACAGGGCACCATATTAGCATGAAATTATCTGACACAACAACTTTTGATTATTTTGGTAGCAGCTGCCTGCAAGATCTACAGAGTAGGCATATTATTACTGAATCTTACAACAGATAAATTGTTGTTCCAATTGTGTGTTCATACACTTTAAAAACTTCCTTTCTTCTTTTTCATGCATCTCATTCCCAGCTATATCCATACATCAGAATCAGGCTGAAAGAGATTAGATGATGATGCCAATCACTTGGTCTTGCTAACAGGGTGACATTAGCTACAAATCTAAGCCACTTCTTAATGTTTCTTAACAGAAAGAAAAGTTATGTACATGAAGTCATCTCTGCAAATCAATCAACACAGCTAGCCATTGCACAAGAGCTTCAAACACTTTTGAATTATAGAATACTATTATTATGTTTCTCATGTAGTTAAGATGAATGGGTTAACCTGTGCTATGAACAAAACCAAAAAATTACCCCCTAAAACCAATGGTTTCATTTCCAAATTAGTCTGCTGTTAGCCAAACAGTTCTGCTGTTAGTAAAGTTGTGTGCCAGCACAAGAGGAATCACGGAATCTTCTGAGTTGTAAGGGAACCCACAAGGACCAAGTCCAGCTCTTAAGTGAACGTCCCATACAAGGATCAAACCTACAACCTTGGCATTAATAGAGCCATGCTCTGACCAACTGAGCTGTTCCCAAAACCCATTTCTTTCAATCTGTAGCCTCTACATAGTTCCTGTTTGTCAACCTCAGTATCAGAGAAAAAAAGTATGAGTTATAATACTCCATCTATAAACAGCTGATAAAGTTCAGCAGTTCCAAGTTCCAGATTTACCATTTTTTCCATGAAGAAATATCTTGAAATCCTATACACACACCACAATCCCCCTCTCAAATAAAAAAATGAAAATATAGGATAAAATATGAAACTACACCAGTGCTGTCTCATGCTCTACTGCATTTGTCATAGAAGTGAGACTGTTGGTGAGCATCCTTTTTTGTTATTGCAGATATACAATTGCTGAGATATATGAGCCAAGAAGCCATTTAGCCACATTTAGCAGACAACAGTGTTAACAGTGATAAAGCCTGGCTTTGCACTAGGCCTCCATTACACAAGTACAGTGCCATATTACTGCCTTCCAGATGGGAAATGGCTCACGTGCTAGTGGAAAGCCAGTAGACAAGGCACGTATCTGTGAGCCTAAGAAGGTAAACATTCCATATTTATATTCTCCCTGTAGGGAAGATTATGGCAAACCATCTTTCACTGATAGCTGAAATCAAATTACTTTTTTTCTCTTACTCTTAGGCAATTACAAAAGCTTTTAGAGTTCTTATCCTCAAAGTGCACACTATGTTGTAAGCCAGTAACTGCTGAACATCAAGTCTTAAAGGATATATAGCAATAATACTTACTAGCAAGAAGAGGCATCAGCGGAAGAGAAATCAGGACAGTCAAGATAATGATTAATATCTTAATTATTTGGAGGCAAAGTCCATAAAGCATGGATTGCTTTAATTAGTCTGTAGCAGAAACAGGGAGCCTCCATTTAGAAAACTGTTGTTCTGTATAACCCAAATAAAGCTGATCTCTCTCTTCTGTGGTTCTAGCTCTAGGGGTGTATGTGTGTGTATACATATACATCCAGATCATTTCTGCTTGAACAAATATTGATTTTGTGCTGTACATTGAAAGTCACTCAGAGCAGAGACTCTTCAGAGAATGCTTGCATTCATAGTCCCTGGAAAGATGGACTGTAGAATAATTATATCCTCTTTCTTAGCACAACATTATCTCTTTTTCACCAAATGCAACTGCTTGGGAGCGTTTGTCAGCCTGTTATTGAATAAGTACTTCTAATGCAGGAATCACAAATAAGTTTGCAAAAAAAGCTTTGCCATGCTTTTTTCTTCTAGGATGCAAAGAATATATTTTAAAAACCAATTATCACATAGACATCCCTGGGCAAGCGGAAGGAACAGCAGTTTACCCATCGCTTTGTAGAAGCTGCAAGGATTGACATAACTGCATCTGCAAAGCAAGGGTCGTGGCAAAGTTGTTATGTGAAATGATGTGGATAAGCAGTGTTACAACTGTGAGTATTTCTCTTCTGTAGATGAAGCTGATTTTTTCACAAAAAATAACTGGAAGAGGAGAAAGGAAAGGAAGGTTAGGAAGCAAGAGCAAAAATTAGGTCAGAAGGTCTGGTAGCGTTCAGGTCTCCATTACTTTTACCTTCATTAAATGAAGGCATAACACCCAAAAACATAAATTTTCTTTTCTGTTGGGGATATAAAACAACAGAAAATAGGGGCTCTTCTTCAACTAGCATAACTAACAAACCAAATGTTAGGACAGAGGATATAATTCTACTTTTTCAGGTTTGCAAACTGTTAATATTCTTACTGTTTTTTAAATTAGATCAGTCAGTATGTATCCGGAATAATGCACATTCTGTGAACACGATGTTATTGCGAGTTATTTAGTTAGTTTGTTCCTTCTCAAAAACTGAGAGCTGTACTTCCACATGGATGCTGTGGAAATGTCAATTATTTCTAATTACATAACACTTCAATGATTAAAATTTTATTTCTCTCTCTGTTCTTTCAGTAGTCTTTCAACAATTTTTAGTAGCATCTTTTTGGCTTCTTTAAGCAAAATTAAATGTATTTTACAAAGAAGTTGACTGCAAGTGCTAGGGGAAAAAAGAAAAAAAAGAAAAATGTCAAAATTATAAAAGATGTTGAATTTCTTTAGAATATTGACTCTTGAATATTGTTCTGTTCTATTGATAAGTAACTGTGGGATTTTTCATAGAACTTGCTTTTTTATTTTGTTAAGAAAAGAATCAGAAATGTTTGATGTTTAAAAAAAAATCACTATTTCAATGCTGAATTGTCTAACTCCTTCATTCAATTTTGTGAAAGAAACACAAACCTCCTGGTAAGTTACATTAGAGGAAAATAACAACTGAAAAATCACTGAAAACAAAATCTGTCTTACTCTCATTTTACTGAAGGTAATATGCTGTACAGGCTGCAATATCAGATTAAATAATATAGGAAAGAAAGGAAATAAAAAACAAAGGAAAAATCCAGTATTTTTTCACATAAGCTGAAGGCAACCCATCTAGGTGTGAGATCCGAGAGGAAAAAGCATTTTGTTGATTTACTGCATTTGCATATCTGTCAGGCTTAAGCTTCCTAAAGCGCCCTAACTAAAATATTATCCAATTGTGCTACCTGGAAAGGTATGGTAGCTTTTAAAAATTAAACTGTAATCGTGTTTCTGTTCAGTTTCTCCCCAAATGAGTGAATAGTCAAATTCTAACCTCACTGTTAGGGAGGGGGGGGATGTGGGGAATATCTGTTTGTAGCAACTGCTACATTTTATTTCAATATTTAGTCAAACATTTTTTCCAGGATAAAATGGGTATTTTTAGAAATTACTTTACATAAAAATGGATGTTGTGTGTTCTGTGAAGCTCTATTTTGATAGGTTATTAAAAATTATTTTATATCTGTATTTAAAAAAAAAAATCCAAATGGTAACAGTAGTAAATCACCAGCTCCTACTCACATCCCATTGTACAGATTAAGAATTACAATGTTTAAGGGGGGAAAAAAAAATAAATCTTTAGTCTGAATAGAATATGATCCTCAGTGGAATGAGCATGTTCAGGAACAGCATTCACCTCTGTCTCAAAGCCATCATAACTTTAAGATTTGCACCAGGACTACATGAAGAGTCAGTGGCAACAAAGACTTAGCAGGTGCAAGAGTGTGCCTACGTAGTAAAAAGCACCAAAACAAACCACAGAAGATTAAGCAAGAGGTCAGTCCTCCAACAAACTGATGTGTAGAATAACACAGAGAAACGTGAATTCTTCCCGAGACGTCCAACAAACAGTGATGGAAAGTGTACCTGCTTAACTGGAATTTCTTTGACTTTTCTCATGAAATTTAGTTTCAAAGCCCAAACCCCCTTGAGTGTTTGAGAGAATCTCCATCGTACAGTCAGTGAACACTACATGATTTCCCACATTCAGTTCATACATGTGAGGTGATCCTTCCTAGGCAGAGTCCCTTTCACTAGTGCTGTGCTAACTTTTAATGCCCATTTTCCCACCTCATGTGACTGCTCTACTCAACAGTCTTCATTTCCTTTAGATTCCCTGGCTGCTTGGCACATCACTAGACAATTCTACCTGTTCCCAGCTTTATTAATGAAAATGAGTATGGCAGTGTGATGTGACAAAGTTGTAGCTCCTACCCTACCTTACAGTATAATCAGCTAGGGTGGGAGATGCAGTGCATGTGTTCCTTCTTCCACTTCAGCAGCAATGCTGGGAATCCTTCTCTCATTTAGTATAAACTAATTAAATTATGGATAGATTCAAAGAGACAACAGATTCAGTTCTCACCTCTTACTAGGAAGAACTGCAAATTACTGTATTGTGTGTTGTCTGACTTCTCAGGAAGATAAAAATGTCTGCTTCCATAACTACGACAATTCAGGGGAAAAAAAATCCCTCAGTCCTCTGTATTTACAATACAACCAAAATGGACACACACGTTTCAAAGAGGATTACCAAAACAGGAAGGATAGGAGAAGAGTTGTGGCTAGCCAGTGAATATTTGAGACTGTTACCCGCCCTCCCCCCACCCAAAAAAAAAAAAAAACCTCAAAAACTTTAGTGGAATTGATGGTGTGCTTTTTACATACATCACTGTTTTACCCTGCCAGCCACCCATGATGTACCAAGAACAGTCTTTTCCAGAATTTTGGCCCCAGACGTATTCTGCTAAAGACAGAAGAGGCGGAAAACCACAGATTGGAACTTTTGGGTGAGGTGGTCCCTGGGTGCTTAGTGGACAAAAGAGACAGTACTGTCCTTAAAGGCCAGCAAATTATGTTTGAAAAGTAGATATTCTTGAGAAATTGCACTAGGATGGATGCACAAGAGAGGTTGGAAAGCAAAGGTGTACCAGAAAGACTGAAGATGTGAGGAAAGAATGCTTTGCAATCTGTAGCAAGCCCTTCATTAAATTTCAAGTGCTTGGGCTGTTCTTCACACATCTTGAAACCACATGTTCCCACACTCTTAGCTTTTGATTATAAATGCAACTTTCACATTTTCTTAATGTCGAGTAGCTATTGCTTTAGGCAAAGTAGTACTTAACAGCATTCTTGAGTGTGTGAAATTTAGGGTAAGGGGAAAAAAATCATCTACATTTTTTTAAAATTTTCAGCCTTGTTTCGAGTAAACATAAGTTCTCTCATCAGCTGCTATTATGAGAAAGAATGCACTCCAAGTGCACAGATGTGGATCCTGGAAACAAATTAGGACTAAAAGATTTTTTCTTTTCATGAAAAGAACAAGGCTGAATTACACATTGATTTTAATAACGGACAATATTGCATGACATTTTTTTACTTTCCAAACTGGAATTTGTTCCCAGTTGTTATTATTTTAGCCTGAGGTTTTCCAAAAGCATTAACCCATTAGTAACTCCTATATCTTCAGGTTGAATTTAAAATAGAAGAACATAAATATGACTTGATTGAATGTGAAGTACTGCCACACCCCCTCCAAGGAATCTGAAAATACTGGAATTCTCAAAAGTGTATTCTGCAGATTTGATTTGCTGTCATTGTTTACATCTAAACTCTATGGAAGAAAAGGAAGTGCTACAAATAGCTTTAAAAGCTTATGTACACTGACAACTGGATACCAAAGACTAGCAGGAATGTCTTTCTAAGCAAATGATTCTTTTCTGAATGAGCTCAAGACATTGCTTTAATTCTGAAACAATAGGCACCATTATTTTCTGCACATAGGAAACTATTGTATTTATAGAAGGCATCACAGGTGTAAAAGACTTATGCAAATCAGAAACTTTTTTATCCATTTTTGTCCAGGAAGTTTTAGCCAATCCTTCACTCCTCTCTGACCTGTAGCTGGTTAATTGCTCAACTGTATCAGCCACCCAAAAGTAACAGAAATTCAAAGACTGAGCAGAGCAGAAACATCAAGCTTGTGAGTTTTTCATGAACCAGATTCTTTTATCTCTGGGGCTCAAACAGTGGGTCTTTTTCATATTGAAGGATATGGCATTTATCAGGGACAGCAAAGCTTACAGATACCAATATTCTCTATGCAAAACCTTCATAAGAAATTTATCTCTGAACAACGAAAAGAGGAGCAAACTGATCAAAAGTTTGATATCAGAGCATAAAAATAAAGTAATAGTGAGGAGGAGAAAATAAATAGTGGGAGTGGAAGGAGAGGGGGAAATTAAATGCAAGTACTTCCCAACCTGAAGCCCCTAAATTTGCTTGCAACCTTATAATAAAAGGAAATTAAATTAATATTTGATCAGTATTGTTAGAAATTATTAATAAATATGGCAATAATATTCTATAATAACAATAAAAATAAAATGTATTAAAATATCTTCAGTAAAATTAATACAATTAGTAGTAGTTTCAACAATAATCAGATCTCTCTTATCTTAATGCAGGTTGAAAAGAGAACAGTTTATGACTTCACAGCTTTAAATTATCTGACTTGATGCAAGTCCTGTGTTCTGCTCCATCTCTGCAAAGAGATTCTACTGCTATAAGACTTTTACTTACTGCAGGTCAAAGACAAGATATTTTAAGCAGTTCATATACCATTAAAAAAAAAAAATCACTTCTTTTTACTATGCTTTTTTTCTAACTATCTCACAGAAATGACCCAGTAAAGCACTTAATCTTTTTTTAGAACTCCCTAAATTGTCTGCTAAAATGAGCTATTCTTATGCCTTTTTCTGTGACAGATTTGTATTCAATAGAGAGCTTCTTATTCAGGAAAAGCAGGAAGTCATTCTTTGTCCACCCCTTTTTGCTTGAATTTGGACATTGTGAATGAATGAATGTATTTTCCATTAATAATTACCTACTGTTTGACTACAAGGCATAACTATATTCATATTAAATGAAAAGCGTTATATAAAGATTATATAAATAATGATATAAAGTTCAAGCATTAAAAGAATTTTAGCACCAGCTATTGCAGTCCCCGTTCCTGTATCTCAATTCCCATAATATATGTGAATATATTATATTATATATATATTGTATTCCCATATATTATGGGAATTTAAATATCCTGTAAAATATCCTGTAAACACACTCTTTTAAATATGTCTCATTCCAGAACAAGATGCAACCTCTGGATTTTTCTGTTTGGGCCTTTTTTTCCCCCTCCCTGTTAAAATCAGGAAAACCTATTATTTAATAATTTTCCATGTTACTCAAATATTTCTTTTTCACACAGTCCTTTCCCAAGTAAAACACAACTAAGCCAACTACTGTTTAAAAAAAAAACATTTCTCTCAGTGACACTAGACATGGCTTCTCTAAACAGCATGCTTCTATAGCTTTGCTTCTCTATATTTCAGAATATTCTAAATATTCTGTTTAGTCAGCTGTGTAGTTAAAAAAATGCACAATGTGGCCATGCCTTCTTATCACCCCTATGAGAATTTTGGAACCTTGGAGAAGTCATGATATCCAGAATACTTGTAATGAAAACTCATATTTTGGAATATTTTTAATGCCTTAGTGAGAAATAGCCTACTCCTTACATGTCATTTTTAGTCATTTTGTGGTATTATTTGCATAGCACATTCGAAGTTTTTCTGCTATGTGAAAAAACTATCCTTAACTCCTAATTCAGCACTCACACTCACTTGTTCTGCCTGATAAAGCTGTGTTTTATACCAGTAAATTAAAAAACAATAAAATACAAATGGCTGTGTAGCCAGTAGTGTTAAGGACCAATTACATTAACCACAAGTACTTTGAGTTCTGGTAGATTGCTTTAAAAATGGCATATTGCAAAACTTTAGCTAAAGGCCCCATTTAAATATTTTTTTTTCTTTGAGTCTGTAAGATAAAATCACTTTCTTGAGAGCTTGCAGCTCCCAATATTATGCCATTCTTGCTCTTGTAGCTTCTACAGATCTAGGATCAAGCAGAGCTTGCTTTCTATTTCCCTGTGGGTCTCCTTCCTGCCCCTTTTCTCCCCAACCACCAAAAGCAAAGGGCTGTCCTGCTGGAAGGTGCTTAACTAAAGGGTTTACCATTTTCAGGAACATCTGTGTTTTCCATTTCTTTTTTCTGCAAAACATTTCAGAAATTTGTAGTAAACAAAGAACAAGACCAGTGTCACTTTGGAATACAAAAATATTAATGTATTCTTGATGTTTGCCCATATGAGATATGCATACACACATCAGAAAAATGAGCATATACAGGTAAATGTTTGTAGCATGTATAAAGAAATGTTTTTATATAAATCTTAACACTTTTTAAAATCTAGAGCAATAAGAAGTTGCTAACAAAAGAATTTATGAACTGTTATAATTAAAACAGGGTTTGGCAAACTCAAAATAATTCAAACTAGAGCTTGGATATGCTGAATTTATTCAAACTCACAGAATTCAAATTTAAATTTGTTTCATTTTCTGCAAATCTCATGGAGAAAAGTGAAATCAGTGGAGCTCTTCCAAGTTCAAGTTCACAGCTCTCTTGTTCCTATGCAATGAATCATATCTATAAATTTACCTAAACAATAAGAAAAATTCCAGTGTAACCTACTATAAGTTTAGGAAGTAACTGTTAAAGAAGTAAGAACTGGAAAGGTCAAAAGTCGTAACATTTCAGTTTTACTGACAGACACACAGATCTTCACATATTCATCCTAACAAAAACAAGGCTTCAGAAGTTACTGAGTCTGGAAACATACTAGCAAAGCTACTGTAGAGCAATAACATTAATAATTTTTTCACAACAGGGTTCTTTTTAAATTAAAAGCCTCTTTAGCAGTACAATTCAACTACAGCATCCTAAACCCAGAATATATTATAATAGTTTCTTACTTTATTGCAGAAGAAAACTGTGGTACTTTCACAGCTTAAACAGAACCCTACCAGCCCCAGTTAAACTTATTATGCCATGTAACTACTAGTCCAAAATTAAAAAAAAAATAGAAATTGAAACACAAAAAAAAGAAGAGGTGCAAACAACTAATGGTGAACAATCTCTGTCCTTCCCTTACCTTATACAGAGGCTGAGAACCTTTAAAAGTTGGTATTGATCATTCCTGCTTCTCAATAAGACAGGCCCATGAGAACAGCTACATAACCTTAAGAATCATCATCTGAAGTACAGTACAACACTCACTGTACATTAAACTCCATTTTCATCTAAGCATAAATCTGTTTCTTTTCCTTTTATGTTGAGGATATCAAGTACAGGCCACTCCAGAAACACTTCTTTGGTCTTGCTGCCCATGCATAGCAGACCTGATGGACCTTTGTCAGACCTAGGATGAGCTGCCCGTTGGCTGACCAAGAACTCAAAATAAGAAAGTGATGCAGGAGCCAAGCCAGCCATCCAAAATATTGAGAATCCAGGAACTACATTACACCACAGGAGCTATGTTTAGGCAAAAGGAAGGCAAATTCTAGATAAAGAGATAACAAATCTGGTGCAAGACCGGGCACTTCCTCAGAAGCAGGAAGAAGCAGCAAAAATGGAGCAGCTAACAAGTGGCAAGTGAAACAGACACTTTTGATAAGGACAACACATCATTCCACAAAAAAAGTATGGCTAAAGTGGTGTTAAATAGCACACACAGCTCTGACAAACAACTTTAAAGCAGATTCAGAACAAGTATAATATAAAATACTTTGTATACAACCCCTTTTGAATCACCATTTTCTTCCAGAATATAGTCCTTTCCCCAGTTTTGCCATCTGTGCAGCCACTTTCATTGTGTTTTTTAGTCCAAAAGAAGTTCAGTACCATATTCTCTAGGCCTCTAGGAAAATGGTTTTTCTGTCATCTGTGAGCCTGCTGTGACTCATACTTATCGAAAACTAATATTTACCAAATCACATGAAGAGATGTGATGCCACAGATTGATGTCTTGGTAGCCTTTGGTGACTCTTTTAACTTTTAAATCCATTGTGAACAACTAAATAGCTGTTTCTCAGAGATGTTTATTTAGTATAACTCACGTTACAGAAAGCAATACTACCTAATGTAAAATCCACAGGATATTTCTATATTTAATTACTGTTTTATAAACCTCATATGAGTTCACTTATGAAAATAAGACTCCTTGTGTAATGTAATGTCTTAATTCAACAGAATACAGAGGCATGTGTGAATTACTGAAATCGGTGAGCTGAGCTACAATCTAGATATGGGTAGGCTCTTACTGTGAGATGAGAACACTCAATTTGCAGTAAAAATTTTGAAAGATTGGTTTTCTTAGTTATGAAAACTTTCTGGGTTTGTTGCTTTCATTTTTTGAGAAGAAAAAGATGACTATTAATTCAGGAAACCTGTCCTCGTAAATGGGTTTATTCCTTTAAATCTATTAATTTTTTCCAAACCTGCAACATCTTATCTCAAAGGTACATTATGATATCAGTTTAGCTTAGCAAATACAATATCATCAGTATTTTGATTTTCAGGGGCAGTATTCCTCTTTTCTTCCAATTATAAAATGCTCTCAAATATACAACAAGTTCTATACACCTAAATTAAAACAGAACTAAACAAATCAGTTTTTCATGAAATGCAATAAAGTTGCAATCAACAAGTCAAAAATACCAAAATTAAGACTATTGCTATAGTTGAAAGTCAACTTCTGTTTTGCAATCCAAAAATAGAGCATCATCAATTAAAACCTAGTTTCTGGCTGTGCGTGGCTGGTGTGCACCTTTTTCCTTCAAATCATGTTTCTCCCATTTCCTTCCTCTTTTCTTTGAGAAACATCTATTTCCCATCTCTACAATTTCCTGTATGTCACAGTTAGTTTCAGTGACCTACACCTGCTACACTCATACCTTAGGAAATTCAGCAACTTCTGGAAATTTCCAGCACTTCGTGAATGGGTTTAGTAATAAGACAGCATGCTGAGACTTTAGGTTGTTCATCAAAGAGAAAGACATCTTCCATTTTGAGGTTTATCACAACTAATAACAATGGCACACTACCAGAACAATCTTTCTTTACCCTCCCAGGTCAGAAAAAGAAAACAGTTATACTTAGGGCCTGATTTTATTCTTTTACAAAAGAGAATTTACATTATCAGAGTGGATGCCTTTGTTACCTTTATTGTTGTGGCTTATTTTTTTAATCTAGGTTATATCAATTTTTTATATAGCCAAAATAACACTGAAAGAAAAAATACATGACTTTTTAATATGATTACAAAAGTCTTACCTATTTTTTTCCAGGTGTTTACACAAAAAAAAAAAAAAAAAAAAAAAAGGATTAGTTTGATCAAAACTCATCTTCTAGTAGAAAAATGATATAGTTCAGACTCATGCCTTTTTTTTTTTTCCCCCAGTTGAAGGAAAATGACTACTTGGAGAAATAGAATATATTAAAATGTAGAGCTTCTAAAGTTAGCAACAAACTCAAAAACCCCAGAATTTACAGGTGCTTGGAACTGCTAAAGAGCAGTACTTTCAGCATATAAGCTAGGCATGATCCCACTGTTTTAGCATATTAGCTGTCAGTTTGTCTTTACCACAAACTGCAAAACGTAATTTGCTTGCACAATTGTTAGTGAGTTAAAGCCTGCCTGGAGTTTAAAAAGAAAAAAAAAAGTACAAGTTATCATTCCCAGCATGCATAAATCAATATATACTTGATAAGTAGACATTTATCTTACATTTTGGAAAGATTATTTTGAACTGATGGAACATTCTGCTGCTTTGATAGAATAATAAATGTCAGGCTAAATTTCTTTTAGCAAAACATTGAATTTAAATTCAACTTTGGACCGACAGACCTCTGGAGACTTCATCCAACTGAAATTATTCTATGATTTAAATTAAATTCTTTGTATTTCTTGTTTAAGTCAGCTTGAGGATGATTCACTGAAGGATTTTTTACAAGAACTGTTTTGATTCAGTACTGCTATCTACTTAAAATGTTACATGTTGAAAAACAAGACAAACTCCAAGGCCTTTTACTTTTTGTCAGACATAATGTTCTGTATTTCAAGCCATTAGTTAAAAAATAACCATAAGGTTTTAAACAGTCATGATGAACTATGTAATATTTCCCTTTAGCACTAAGAATAGACAATGCAAAATAAAACAAGGAAAAATAGTTCAGTGTGATATGAGTTACATAAAATCCTCAGAGACTTCTAGATGCTTGGAGAAAAACAGCAAGCATGCTTTCCTCCTAACATATATATGAATCATTTTAATGGACAGGAACTGATAAATAACTACTCTGAGGGTAGAGCCTCCTATAGCAAAATGTCTAAATATTAAGTTTAAAACCTCTAGGCTGAGGCTAAACTGATGTAGTTATTTCTCACAGCAAAAATAATACTGAATTTGCAATCATATGCAACCTCCTTTACAGATTAAAAATAAAACCAGCTAAAATGTACATGCTTTTATGCGATTTGGCTAAAACCAAACAAACAAACAAACAACCCCACAACCCCCCCAACAATACAAACAAACAACCTCACAAAAATCAAAACAAAACTTGAAAAACAGTTTCTCTGACTAGGTAAACTGAAACGTGTGGAGTGTTTTATTAAATATAGCTTTGTTTATTGAAAAAAAAAAATGGAAAAAATGAAAGCATGCTGCAGGTTTCCAAGATTTATGAAAAATGCAAAGTATATTTCACCAAGTGTGAAAAATTTTTCTGCAGAAGCAACACCCATCTGATCACAGGATAGTGGGGGCTGGCGATCTCAGGACACCTCTACTCTAACCTTATGCTCAAATATGCCTAAAAATATTTAAAGTTGAACATTACAATGTACCTTCACGTAAGGATACTGATAGTAGTCAAAACTCAGCTGTGGAAATATATACTAAGAAGAATGGGTTTACAGCTAAAAGCTTGATCTACAGCTGTAGATCTACACCCAGAACAGCAACAGTTTCATTAGCACACTCATAGTGATCAAGTTGGGAAGTCACTCCAGAAAGGGGGCAGGGGAGAAAAAAATATAGGAACCGTGGACACTTTTAAAATACAGCTCTCTGTATCTGTCCCTAAAGCTTCAAAAGAAAGGAAGTCAGTCCAGCTAAACCTGAAAACAGCACATATTTACACATGACTCAGATACATACAAGAGAAAGACATGACTCTTAAAATACCTCAGACTTTAAAGTATCTTATACAGTCCCCCATATGAAGCTTAATTCTCACAATGGTTTTGCAGTTCGACTGAACTTCATTTCAATTGCTAAGCTGCAATTCTGGGGTATTATTTAGTTTAATGGCATCATTTTCTCTTCCACAAAGAAAATCTCCACAGTACATTATGCAAATATAGATATTTTAATTTTTCATTTTGAAGAGTTATGTGCATATCGCAGGAGAAAACGAGATATTTCAAATGTTAAGGTTTTTCAAGTCAGAAACTTCTCTTTGTATAGGATTTCCCACTGTGCTTATATTGCACACTTCTCTCAATTATAGCAATTATCTGAGATCAGGTTTTTTTAAGGAAACTGGTCACCAGAGTAAAGACATAAAAGCACCAACATCATAAACACTCAGTCCAAAAAATGTGAAATTGATTTATAGTTCCCTTTTCCAATGCTTAAGAAGCAACAGAACAAAATACTCTTCAAATAGAAGTACAGTTCAAAGAATTCCAATTAACTTATTTCCAGGAAATAATTATTTTTCTCAAATATTTTTAGATGTTTGTTATCACCACAGAATATAAGTAGTCTACACAGAAACCTTTAATTAAATTTTCTTATTAAAAAGCCTTTTGAGTTTTTACTTTTTCGTCCTGATTTCCTGTGTTGCAGTTTTGCATTATACTCATAAAAGGTGGGCATTTTCAGTCCACTTTAGTGTAGAAAAAAAATAATAATGGAATGACACTGTCTTCCAGAAATAACATCTGCTCTGAGAGATCCTTTTTATTTTATTCTGAGTCCCATCTGCTTCAATATTTCTATCATCTCAATTTCCTGAAGACATATATAAATGAGGAGGTAAGATTAAGATGAGGAACTACCTCCCCTGGAGTCATTTTGAGAAGTGATTGACTAAAGAGAATTGAAAAAAAGTGAAATTTACCAGAGTATTTTTCTTATTTTTGTAAACTAGGGAGGATTATTCACACACACTGTTACAAGCTATGACTATGTCAAGAACCAAGCATCAGTTCATTCTCTGTGATAAACAACAGAGCCCCATGAGCAAGCATATCTCATCTCATTAGGATGGAACTTACCTAGAGGGAAGTTGCTGTTAATCGTGACCTGACCACACAAGCACGACCTTTCTGTTGGGTACAGTCAAGGAAGCAGGGCTACCGGCCTCTTGATAAAAATTACCCTGCTTCTCCCCTATTAGTCTCTAAGTAGCTTCAAGTTGTTGTTTTCAACCTCCTTTACAAATCTTTCCAGAAAAGCCTTAGCTACTCCATGAGAATTAAATAAGATCAACCTGAATTCCTAGTGCACTGCATCCCCAGCTGAGATGATTTAAGAAAATCTCCATTATATGTAACTACCATCAGGAGCACCTGGGAAGAGGTTGACATAAATGCTGTCAGCTGTGTAAGTAGGAGAGCTCAGTAGGGCTCTTGAGAGAGATCCTGGCTCTTAGCTGAAAAAGCCTGGCAGCTATTTGACCTAAGAAAGGGCTAACGGACCAGTTGATGCCCAAAGGGAAAAAGTCACGATAGAATGTAGCAAACTGACTCCAGCAGATGATACCAATACCTGGAAGCCCATCACAATGGTTCCAAATGGGGTTTTCTTGGGTGCTATTATCATTGTTTTGGTGAGGTCCTCGGATCACAGTTGTGTAGGTGTTTCTCCTTGTCACTTGCCTCTTGCTAAGGGCCAGCTGCTGCTACCTTGTGGTACCTAGTGATGCAGGACCTCCAGGATCACACTGCATCTGCAGCAGTACAGAATTGCTGAATTCTTCCCATGGGTGTCTGAATTAGGACCATCTCAGTGTAGTGCCAGAGAATGCTTCATCCTTTACAGATTTTTAACAGGCAGGAAATGCAGCTCTGAGCATGCTGCCAGCATATAATAGAAAATATATTTGGAAAATTAGCACCATGACAAAGAAACTGCTAAATGGATTTATTGTTCTAAAAGACATGGCAATCTATACAGCAGATGGCAAGTAAATTTGGTGTAAGCAGATGCAATTTTTAGAGTGATATACATAAAATATTACAAGTTTCTTTACGGCCCACCAAGGGGGGAAATTGCACATCCAGAATTCAGAGAAACTATGTGGGCTTTTGTTTGGGAAGACCAATGAAATCTGCCATGTTGTCAGTGCAGTGTGGTAGATCTTGCTACAGTGCCTTTGACAATGCAGTCAAGAGAGTGTTTTGGTTTAGAGCTAGATTACAGTGTTTTATGCATGAGTTTAATAGTACAATTTAAAATCTTTCCCTTTAATTCTAGGCAAACTTGATTTTATGACTGCACAGTGTTTGTCTCCTACATTGGAAAAGAGATAGATTCCCTGAAGGAGAAGATGATTACACACATAAGCCATTACCATAAGAAACAGGGGTGGGAACTAGTCTGACAAATAACAGAAGACCAGCTGTTGTCAGCACTGTCCAAGAGTGACCCTCTCTCTGGAGGGAAGATCCATAATGTTCATAATTTGAAAAATGGTCCTTCATGAATAAAGCATGAAAGAATAAAAGAATTCTAACTCTTGAATTATTAAAGGGTATTTACAACATGTTAGGAGTTTTAGAGCCATATATTACACAGAGAATATAATATGATTTTTTTTATTATGATAACAAAGTGCTGTCCACAGCTTGGATAATAACCAAAGCAATTTGAGAGTACTCTGAAAGGAAAGAATCAGCATACACAAACTAAAGACAAGCTGAGAGATTTTTAAAAATATGATCATTATTCTAGGTTCACAATGAGTCCATAGCTGAGGAGAACATTCAGCCAACAAAATAGGGTTTAGTTACAATAATGGAAATATAATCCTGAAACTTTTTAAAGCAGTTTTCACAGACCTGTATTCTGGGCACAGGTACAAACCTGTAGCTGTATTACACTGAATGAATAATTCTGTTTTGTGTGATTATCAGAAAAGGGCAGCTTTCTGCCAACCATGTTCTCAAGCCTACAGGCTTGCATTTCGATGCATAGAAATGCAAGGCATAGCATTTCAATGCATAAACATCAAAAGGCATAGCATTTCTTAAGGCATAGCAGTTCGATGTTTCAGATGGTCAGAACAGTATTGAACCTGTAACTGTTATCAATAAACCCACACTGAAAATGTGGGTTTATTGATAACAGTTGACTAAATGTAAGTGACTGAATCATTTACTGCGACCCACTTCTCTTATTTAACTACTTTTATTTCTACAACTGCTATTGCATTTTGTTGCTATTTTTCCTTACAACACTGATTTTAAAAAGTGATCTCTAGAGACTGAAAGGAAAAAGACGAAAAGAAGCAGATGTGTTTGCAAATGAAAGGGTAGCTTATAAAAATTAGACAACACAAGGAGTATTGGGGGGAAAAAAAAGATTGAGTTTAAAAGAGGAATCTATAACTGAAAGGAATCTAGAGAAAGGGCTAGGAAATTATTACAAATAAAAATAAAATAAAGGAACAGCTAAAATTAAACAGATGAACCATTCTCCTGGACTGGATAATAACAGGATTTGCTATCACTTTAGGTCTCTCAGCTGAAAATTTAATTTCCTTACAATGAATTTTAATTTAATTTTTCAGATTAGAAATCTAATAAACTTCAATTAGTGCTTTTTGATAGTATTTTTAATACTTTTTATGTGCACATGTAATACCAAAAATTAATTCTTTTGGCCTTACAATCAAAAATAAAGGCCTGAGATTCAAAAAATCATTCTTTCCCCCCACCCCTCAATCTTTAGTTATCTGTAGGATAAAAATTATCAACAATCACTGCCTAGTAGATTTTTTCTCTCACATGGAGTTTAATTCCTCATTCTCCCATTTCTCATTACTAAAATCTCTCAAAGTGTCCATGTAGTGGAAACAGCAATTTTTAGGTACAACTCTGTAATTATTTCCTGATTATCTTTCCTGATCAATCACTGATATACTGAACACCAAAGAACAAGAAGGTATATAGTTCACATTCATCTTGAGTTTTTTACTTCCACTGAAGTATAACATATTGGTATAGTTAATAAAATAGATTACGCCAGAATTTAACTAACTTTTTTAAAGATATAAAACATCCTTTAACACAAATGCTGTATTACTTTTTCCAGACCTTTCTGCAGAAATCAGTTGTTTACTTTTTTCTAAGCTAAAGCAAACTGATGTTGAAGGTTTTCAACAACTCAGATAAATATTACATTTGTTTTAGAAAAAGAAAACTTCTGATTAACTTTGTAGTTTCATTTACTTCACATTTAGTCTCTGAATTTTGCAAGTTTGAACTGTGGTTTTAGTACAGGAGATTAGGTGTTAAGGAAGGGTATGTAGCATGTCTTGAAGCAGTAAACAACAAATTATCTTTTTCCTTTTAACAGTACAATTTTCAAATCATTCTTCTTTAGTGTGCAGTGTTGACCTGAAGGAAAGTTTTAAAATGCTCTGAGTAATCCTGCTGTCTAACCAGCTGTACTTATACTATGACTCAAAATCTGGATACTGTTGAGGCAATTGTCCTACACCCGAATCATTCACTAGATGACACTCTTGTATCGTTGTAAATTTTCTTGGTATGCATGACATCAGACTGACTCCTTCTAAATGAGAACACAAATTTTTATTAAATAATTAAAGGCAATGCTTCATATTTTCATGGAATTCTTTTTAGAGAATAGTTCACAGTTACCGGCTAATGTAAAACTAAATTTAAAAATATTATAACACAACAACTATTACTAGAAAGAGGTCTTAAGCATAATAGAACCATCGAGCAACTGTACATTCATCTGAAGTTGAGGTGTTGCACTCAAGACAAGATAAACAAATGAGGGGTTTACTTCCTTTTTTTCCCATTAAATTATTACATATATTGCTTTGTAGATTCAAAGTACAGCAACAGATTCTGCAAGAAGGAGTTACTATTTTTGTATATGACCCAAAGTAAAAAGCAGAGAATAAATTACAAAATACAACCACGAGCTTTTCTTTCACCTAATTAAATTGGGAGATCGAAGTAATGAATCCTGTTACTTTTTTTTCCAGTGCTACCCTGAGAGGTTGGGATTCAAATGATTTGTCCAGTAACTTGGGAGAACTTCTTCAACTGAAATGAGCACTAAATACTTATAACATTTATTTCACCAGCCACTTCTCCAGTCTCCCTCCAGGCTGGTAGACTTGACCACATGTGAAGACTGTAGAACAGATTCATCATACTTTATTTCCTCCCACGAAGACAGGTTATGAAAACAGGAACAACCAGTGCTCTTTGTGTCATATTAGAATATGTCACAATATAGTGGTCCTCTTAAATTTGTAGCATGTGTATAATCTGCACAAAAGTTCCACGTGAGTTATCTACTATTCTAGGCCTGGTCTAGCACAGACAGTGAAAGTGGTCTATGGTAGAATCTACTATGAAGACTGAGTTACTGTATCCCAACAGGAGACATCAGCACTTGTAACTGCAGAATACTTTCACCTCTGTACAGTGCTCCTAACCTTGGAGTTTAAGATAATATATTTTACTCTTTTAAATAAATCTTTTATAAAATTTCCTTTCTGCAGAAGAGATCACGCTAAACAACATTTAGACTTTTGCTTTCTTTGAACAACGTTTATGTTTGCAAGAATTACATAAGCATAATTTTTACTATAATTCCCTCTTTATTAGAAGTATGTGCAAGGCTGCTGTGTTCTCAGAGTGGGTGAAGTATTTCCAAAGAGTAATTCATGTGTATGCTTGAAGATTTGAAGTTCTGATTTGCATTAGAATATACCCAGTTTTCAAAACAGAAAAATATATACTTAGGGTAGAAATATTTTAGGTGATCAAGAAGTTGATTTGAAGCATTTCCAAAGTTATCTATTCCCATATAAATGTCTCCAACTCAAAGAGTATCCTGAGCTTGATGCTGTTTATTTCATAGGAACCCTCTCAGTGGTTCTCCCTTGCCCAGACTCATCTTGACCTAAGCATATTTCTGACAATATTGTCATATTTCTGACAAAATTGTATGCCTCATTTGCAAAACATGCAATCAGAAATTTGACGTATTGATTAATTTTAAGAATCCCACCACAGTGGTCGACATTAATGAAGCGTTCTGTGTGCAGTCATACGTGCAAAACTTATGTTTACAGTGTATGAGGAGAAAATAATTTCCAGCAGAACCAAATGTAATATAAAATCTAAGTCACAAAAAGAAACAGGCACAGGATTTGTCTGAAACATCTAAGACTAGCTTAATTCAGATTATGCAGGTCTCTTTCAAATATATTAGAAGAAATGCAAATTTCCAGAAATTACAATTTAGAATAATTCATTATTTAACACCTTGATTCCTTTCACTGAAGAAAGGGGAGACAATGCTTAAATATGGAAGCATGGTATTCCATTGATGGTCAAAAAAATGTGTTGATTTTGGTGACTGGAAAGGCTTTTAGGCAAATAGCACAACCACTTTCTAATATTAATTGATCCAGGATGAGTTACACGTGGCTTACTTGGAAAAATTCTTAAATCAAGGATTGGATAAAATTTTTTAAAATGTCTGTGTTTTTCAAAACATATATTAATATTTGAATTAAAATAAATTCCTATTATTAGTGATTTCCAGTCAATAAAGCCCCAATCCAGATGCTTAATTAATACAGCTCAAAGTTATATTTGTCCTTCTAAATATTTTAGGGGTTTGTTTTCCTCACATCCACAATGGTTATCACCTGCACTTCTTCAGATCTGTTGTCAATACCATTGCTGAAACTCTTCAAACTATTTTCCACCTATTGAAAGCTCATCCTCTTATTCTTCATTCCTGGTGGACAATTGCATACTGTCAAAAAAAAAGCAGACAAACCTGTGGTCATCTTCATCAGACAGGTACCTGACACTTGTGTGGGAAAAATGAAAACATTAAACCCAATAAAAGGAGAGACACAGATGTCAGGAGAATTGGCTGAAAGCATGATTAATTTCTCCTGCTCAGTTTAGGTCAATTAGGTTATATGAGTATGTGCCAAGTAAAAGGCTTTTTTTTCTGACCCTGTGCAGCTTTCAGTCAACCATCTTTCTCCAGGCTAGTTAATTATATATGTCAAGGATGTATGATTTTAAAGACAGCTCTCAGGTTGACAGTACAAGCAGCTGTCTCAAACAGTGATTCAGAAACCTGCAAAAATGTTGCTGATAACAAGGCACTAGAAATGAATCTGCTATTAAAATGAGAGTCTGTAGCACCAAACTGTGAGAAAGAAAAGCTAATACACATCTACATTTATTCAGAACAGGAGGACAAAAACAAGAATAGCTTAAAGCTACTAAAAAAAAAACAAAAACCAGGTAGAGATGTGCTAACCCAGGTATCTAATTTTTAGACTTCATTGTCTGTAGCAAGTGTCAGCTGTTTGAGACAAAACCTCCACTGACAGGTCTCACACTGAGTTTTGGTTTATGGTTAAATTACTCTGCCCTATAAAGGGTTGATTGTTAAGAAATATAGTGTGCTAACTAAGACACAGGGATTTCCTAATTATACTTTTCCCACACTGGTGCACACCTGAGCAGCAGGAGAGAGAGCAGCCAAACACACATGAATAATCAGAGACATTTTCCCATTTAAAACATACACCTGTAATTTATTATATGTAAAAGCTTGAAATGTCATTTCTTTTAATGACAGTTGTAGTCAGTGCTATGAAGTTTGGATGATACTTGAGGATAAATACCATAAGAAAGATGGAGAAGGGCTTTTTACAAAAGCATGTAGTGACAGGACAAGGTGAAATGGCTTCAAACTCAGAGAGCAAGTTTAGATTATATATGAGGAAGAAATTCTTTACTGTGAGGGTGGTGAGGCACTGGAATAAGTTACCCAGAGAAGTTCTGGATGCCCCATCCCTTGGAATGTTTAAGGCATGGTTGGATGGAGCTCTGAGAAACCTTGTCTAGTAGAAGGTGTCCCTGTTGTGCAGGGGGTTGGAAATAGGTGATCTTTAAAGTCCCTTCCAAGCCAGGCCATGGTATGATTCTATGATGGTTCTATGACAAAATTCCTACCAATACATTTCCTATTGGATTATCTTTTCCTGAGAATTCAATCACAATTTATGTATCAATTGGTGTTCATTCCTTAGTTATGTCACGTCTTGGTTTTTTGGGGGGATATTTTCCTGAAGTAATTTGCTTGTCATATTACTGAACATTATTTGTTTTTTCCACATTCAAGATTTGGAGTGTTATGATGTTTTGTTTCTTTGAAATCAATTATCATCCAAGAATGAATTTGATAGTTTTGTTGTAACAATTACTCTGAGAGCCCAGAAAAACTATAAATTATTATTAGAAATGCATGGACACTCAAATTATTTTAAAGTAGCCTTCAGCCTCCTCATAAGGATTAACATTGCTAAATCTGGGTTCATTAACATTCTCTTTCCCAGCTTATTCTCTAGTAGAGGATCAACAACAATTTGGTTTCACTGGAAATTGTCCAATGCAATATGCTGAGAGGTGGTTAGGAATGGATATTTCTTATTACATGATAGAGGCCATGAAGTTTTCTGTACAGTCTCGCCTTTGGGGTTGAGAGACCAAAGTATGAATTTAAAATTGCTTTATTTTAAGAAGATCTCACCACTAATAATAAATTTATGATGTTGCAAACATAAAGGATGAGACAGACTCAGTTTTAGAAAGCTGACTTAGAACACTCTGCTATAGTGGACGAGTGGGAATACTCAACATGTACACGTAGGATGGTCATTTGATGTTATTCATTCATATGGCTTAGTACGACAGGGACCTAATATGCACTGAGATCCTGCAATGCTTGTTTTTAAACTGAAGGCAAGTTTCATATTTACGCAGGTACTCCAGAAAGTAGGATGCTATATAGCATTATGATTCAGAATTCCCCTGATCCAAACACTATGAGGCAAAACAATATCCTTTAGGTAAATCTTCTTTGATTTACCAACAACATAATTTTTAAGTACCAATATGTGCAGCAAGCTATGAGAAATGCATTACTTGAAATGCTATGCTGTAGTGTCTTAATTTTAGGTAAATAGTTCAGAGTCTGCAGGGTTCCTCAGAGCCTGCACAGTCACTTTACAAACTACATGATTAATTACTATTTCATCAGCTGAGAACGATCAACAGGGAAGTAATTCAGGCATCAGATGTTACATTTTTATTTTATTAACTGTCTTAATGTTGCAATATTATGTTTCAGCCTAGCAGATTCTTTTCCTGTTTTTAATTTTTTACCAAGGGAAGTATACAGAAAAATGTAAAAAAATTTCTAGACTTACCAATTTAAACAAATTTGGGTCAGGAAAATAAGCATAAAAATATTTTATTAGTATACTGAGACCAGCTACCTCTTCTAAAAACAGTGAAAGAGAAGAGAGGGAAAAAAAAAAGCAACAAAAACCCCAAAAAAACCAAAAACAAACCAACAGAAACAAGACCGAGAAAACTAAAAATTTTTACATACACGACTCCCTGAGTAACTCTTCAGGCACTGAAAAATTTCCTGGGAAACAAACAGGACTGTTAAATGAGGGTTTACAATTCTAATCTCAGCAGAGTTTCTGTAGTTTAAAAAAGCTGAGCAATGATATGAAATTGAATCCATAATGCTGGAATTCTACAAGAGCACCTGTATGCACTCAGAACCACATTTATTTCATTTATATATGTGCATATGCGAGGGATGCAAGAAGGAAAAGAGCCCGTGTAGTACTTTTCTAGAATAGTATATTGAACTCTAATTCTGCCAGCCTTGAAGCCAGCTACATTTTATGAGTAGTCATGAGAAATTCACCTTGTGAATTCTTAGGTACCTCTGAAATAATAAAAAGTGGACGGAGCTGCGAGTTGCATCAGGTGCACGTTCTGCTCTTTTCACCTCACCTTTCTCTCCTATGTCTGTAACTTTCTCCCACTACTTTGATCCAACTCAGGAGAAGACAAGTAGCAGCAGGATGTTATGGAGCAAGGTACAGCTTACTAATCATACAGAGAGGAGGAGATCACAGCATTAGGCAGCTACAGTCCTGCTCCCTTTTGCATTCCTCTTCACAGTTTCCCAGGGGAGTTTTGCTTAATCCAGACCCATGTGTAGAAGACTGGACTTTATCACAGTCTGCATCCAAATACTATATTTAAATTGTTTAAAACAGCACGTCACAATAAAATAGGAAGAAAATAAGAAGAATCAAAGCACTTTCTACTAGAAATTCTAAGCACAGTAACAAGTGAAATGCATGACTGGTGATCAAAGGTGCTTTTCAGAAGATCAATAAAATAATGAAAGTCATTTGAAATTCTGGGGTTTTTTCTTCATACTTTGTTGAATTTACATATATGAAAACTTTTTATAGGCAAAATAAAATTTTAAAAAACCTGAATAATAAAACTAAGTAAAACATAAAATGACAAATCTAATATTCCTGAGCATCTAGATAGATTACCTACAACATAATATTACCTAACAATCAACAAATTCTCAGTTTACTCATCCATCATCATAGTATCTGTACCTGTACTACAGTAAAGCATATGCTTTATCTTTCATTTTAGCAGAATACTTAACTGCTATTTGTAGAAGGTCATAGAAATGGGAAAAACCCCACATCATAAAAAAACCTTTTGTAGCAATAATTTTTCCAAGTGTATTTGAAAGATAATCCTCAAATGTATATATAGAAAAAATAATAGAAACTCAAAGATAGCAATATGATCACTTTCACAAGTGGTCACTGTTCACCTCTTTTGTAGAAAAAAGA
Source organism: Myiozetetes cayanensis (assembly GCF_022539395.1). Classification (NCBI taxonomy): domain Eukaryota; kingdom Metazoa; phylum Chordata; class Aves; order Passeriformes; family Tyrannidae; genus Myiozetetes; species Myiozetetes cayanensis. The sequence goes on along the minus strand of NW_026087964.1, from coordinate 37,494,569 downwards.
AATTCCAAAAGATTGTCCTTTGCTTTTTTCCTCTTGCAGTCTCTCATTTATAATTAAAGAAACAAAAAAAACCACAAAAAAAAGTAAAAAAAAAATTTTTTTTTAACAAATCTAGGAGAGTATCTTGAATGGCATTATCATATTTCATCTCAAAAAGACAATTTAATGGTATGTAATCCATCCCAAGATCACCAACTGATAACATCAGTAGTTTCTCTTCAGTCTTGAAAAGTAATAACTCTTTCTGTTATCTTTATTCTCAGATGACTGAAATCCATTCGAAATCCTGTTTCACTGAAATACGGATATTATAGCAAGTGAATTAGACTACCACCTCCACAAAGAGAATTTTACTGAAATCAGATTTTTGTACAGTAATTGATCCAGAAAATCACAAAATCATGACAATAGTTCTATTAATACTTTCAGGTTTTGGGAAAAATGAAGACATTTCAGGTCTGAGAATTTTGAATTACACAAGCCTCTTGATTAGGGAATACTATTTTTATACAGAGGAACTTGCATCTATTTGAAAAACAAAGAATATGATGCTATTGGGATATGTATACTCAGTCCCAGCACTGGTTTAGCATCATATATTTTGATAAGTCACTTGCAAGGTTAAATTGTAATTATGTAACTGTGATACCACTGTTGATGTAGAATTTATGTAAATATAAAAGATTGATCTGTAAAGCCAATAAGAATTTGGCTCCTGCTGTACTAATTATTATGATAGGAAATACTTGAAAACATATATTTAAAATAGGACAAAATATTTAAGCAAATTAATGTTTAAAGCTCCAGGAAATGGCTTACGTGACCTTCCCTTTCAACAATATGAACCTGTGAGTTTTACGTGCCTGAAAACACAAACAGCTAAATCACAAGTGCCTAATTTTGCCTATTTAAATCTAATCTGACCAATTGCATGTTTTGTAACCTGCTTGAGGGAAAAAAAATAGAAATAAATATTGGAAGGAAAAACCGAAAAGGAACTCAATTTTCCCCGAAGCCTCTTGCAGTTGGATCGACCCCAGTACCATAGTCATGAAAAATGAGACCTGGACCTGCAGAAAACGCACTCAGCCAAAATTACATTCTTTTGGAATGCTAGAAAAAGCAATTAACAACCACCAGCAACAACAACAACAAAAAACAAAAAACAGAAACAACAAACCATGGCTGAGGTCAGTATAGGAGGAAGAACCTCTTTGTATGTTTTTTGCTTATTACTCCATGTACCGAAGCAGCAACCAAATATTACTACCTAGCTGTTGCAAATGAAAATATTCCAGTTAAGAATTAACCCAACAGTGTTAGTCATTTACTCATTTACTTGCTAGTAAACCTGACTAAAAATATCAGTAAGAGTTTATTGGAATTTGAATTATGTTTCCACAATGCGAAAAAGTTCTTTATAACTGAAACAAGAAACACTTCTATTTGCTATATGGAGCTGCTTTAGTAACTTATAGTACTCATAGTCCAGGTGGAGTTTCAACTAAAATAATATATGGTGGAATGAGAGAAATAAATAAATAAATAAATAAACTCACCAGCAATAAAAAAAAAAAAAAAAAAAAAAAAAAAACCAAAAAAAAAACCAAAACAAACAAAAAAAAAACATAGAAGATTGTAACTACACAACTCACAAACTCACATTTGACTATTTTCTTCACTTCAGAGAACATGGGTGATCAAGACTTTTTGACCCCTATTCTTGTCACCACTTACATGAGTTAGAAGAAAATAACAGTAAGTACTGTCTTGAAGGCCACTGTTAAAAAATGAGAAAACATACAGATGACAAAAGGAGGAATTCAACCAAATACATGGTCAGAGCAAGATTCTGTAGTATGCATCCAAGAGCCATATATCTTCTGCCTTAAAATAGGCCATTACAGCCCTATGAGACAGATGAGTTGTAAATAATTCTAAATTAGTCATAGGACTTTGTAAATCAAAACACTTCCTCAGTGGCCATCCCATCTCTTCTGCATAATATTGTGGAGCAGCCGATCTGAATGGGGGCATGCAGCTGCCAGCCATTTCTAAAGCAAATATATTGAAATCTTTTTACATAACTCCATATTTTGTCTGGAAGATCCCAAAGGATGCTTTATTCTCATGCATTACTTTTCATTACTGTACATACCATGATATGTACAACACAAACAGCACACTAAAAGGTGACACTCTAAGAAACCTGCTGAATCATTTTTTTATTTGGTGAATAATATGTATAAACTATTCACTGCTTCAGGTATACTCTCTATAAGGTACATATAGGAAATATCTATATATACCTTACAGATATATATACCTTAACTATATATACGTTACATATCTATCCACCTTATACAGAGTCAAGTATTGACTGACTTTGAACTGGGGTATATCTTGACAGGAAGTACTCTCTTGTAAAATTAGATCCAAAATTAATACATTTTTTCCTTATAAAAATATATATATTTGTGTATGACCAAATATCTGGTTTGTGCTTCAATACTGAAAATACTACAAAGAAGGAAAGACATCTGTTAAATCATATTTTTTGGTTCACAAGGAATAAAAAGGTGGAACTACACTGTGAAATGCTCCAAACAATTAACCTGGGAAGTGGTCCTAGGCTTTTTATACTTTTTCCCCTTAAGTGCTAAAAGGTTCTTTTTCCTTTGTGAATGTGATTTCAGAGAGGTGCAATATACATGATTTAACATAAAAACAGGTGGTTGGTTCAGTGTTCATGGTTCTCCTAAAATCTGCTCTTTAAACTTGGTGCAGAATATACCCTTTAATATCAGGTTTAAGGTCAATTGGATGCTTGTCATTCATTTCAGGAACGCTACTGAAGATCTAAGCAATCTGTCGGATGAGATCTGGCATCCTAACAATGTCTCACCTTGAAGGTAGATATGAAGGATGGTACTGAATAATTCCTCTTTGGAAAGGCTCTGATCACAGAGTTTGTAAGTAATGTCAGGCCTGACCTGTCAGCTGGATTTTAAAGTAACCACTTCTGTTTGTTTCTTTATCAACTTTAACCAGGATTGTTGGCCCAACTCATTTCAGCACACATGCACAAAAGCTTGTGCCAACAAAAGAAAAGTCATGACACAGAAGTGGGACTAAGCTAATAAGTCCTTCTTTTAGCTGCAGGACACACCAGGCTGCCTTAGAGGCTTCCTAGCAGCCTGACCACGCTAACACTCACCATTCTGAAGTAAGAATAGGCTAAAAACTTCTATTTTCTTGGACAGTAGTTCCATTATTTCCAATAATAAGACAGAATTGAAGCAGCACCAGGACTGTAAACGCCTGTCACAGCTTGTTGCCTCCACTACAGATTTCTGGTCTACATAGCAAGCTAGAGAGAGGATAGACAGAAGGGAGCATAGCAGCACTCCAGCAGGCACCGCTACCACCAAGGGAAAATGGCAAGGGTCTACCAGGAACACATGGCTAAGTATGCAACTGCAGTGGAAGTGCTCAGTAAACTGTTTGAAATACAAATAAGCTTCAGGTTTTTAATCAGGGTCTGCTGTAGTCTGAAAGCAAAAGCAGCCGGAAGGTTATTAAAATGCAAAAAGAAAGATATCTTGCTGTATTCTGCTACAGTAATTGTGAATATGTGGTTGGCATGCCTATAGCTTTCAAAAATAATCTTTCATTGGGATAGTGAGCGAGGTGCTAATGAAGTCACATCATTTAAGTAAATGTTGTTTTGGGTTAGGTAAGAGTAGTTCTCCAAAGTTAGTAATTTCTAATAAACAAGACTTGATCAAGAAAACAAAATGTAAGAGTGAATGTAGCATAGCTCATATCAAGCCATAAATCATACCTAAATAGTGTTAGCAAAAGACCCCTACCGTTGAATATATATATATGTGTGTATATATATATATGCTATATTAATAAACCTGTCTGAAATAGGAAAAGCTAAACATACTACCAGAATGACATTACATATGTATCTTGTTGTGGAAGTGTTGACTAAAACGAAATCTTATAGATATTCCTTGCAACCTACTTTATAGATTCCAGAAAATTTCACCTTTATGACATAGATTAAAATGCAAATTCAATGTACAGCATAGTTTAGGATATTCCTAATAAGTGAAAACATTGTAGAATCCTAAGAGATTCAGTCTCCTCTATCAATGCACTGTTAAACAATTATATTTGCTACTCTGAGATCCATCTGAGAGAGTCAGTAATTTTATACTCTTATGTTAGTATTAGGTTATCTTTGAAAAAAATTAATGTTCTGGCTGGCATTTCTGTTAGAACAGAAGCCTGACTTGAAAAAAAACCAACACTGAGTATCAGTACAGCAAAATGCAAGTGTCGAGTGACACAGTATTTCTGCTGAACTATGATGACATAGAATAGGAAGAATTCTTTTTTTGTGGCATGCTGGCTTACCCTTTAGCAGGTGGAGAACGAGCTACTCCATCCAAAAAAGCCAGTCAAATAGGGATTTGCATGATTACACAGAATTGTCTCATTAAAGCATTAGTGCCCAGATTACCAAGTCTCTTTTCCCTCTTTTTTTATTTTTGGCAGGAAATAAATATGTGACTAGCATCATTAAAAGTCTAAAAAATCTAGTTTGGAACATCTGGTGAAAACTATTTTCTTTAAGGCAAGCACAGTTGAAAAATATACTTTATATAATAACTGGTTTTTTAAAAGTTCAGAATGCAGGATTAGAGAGTGACAACAGGACTTCAGGGTGAAAGGACTGATGGAGAGAAGAATTCACTGAATAAAAACCAGTACCGAAGTTGTTCTGTTTACTGTTAGAGATCAAGTGTGAACCACAAACACATACTTTAAGAAAATGGGGTTACAAGAGATTTGAGACAATATAAATATGCTTTAAACTAACAATCACCTTGTAAAAACAATGAAAATAGCAAAGAATTAAACCGATGCATCCATATTTCTGTTGTTTCGAGTAATTTCCTAGTCATATCTACAGCATGCTCTATCAACACCTCCTAGAGCTATAATTTCTATCAGAAGAGAGAGCATCACTGATTCTCTTACTGTTAAATTGCCTTCCATGGCTGTCTTGAAGACAGAGTTATCTCCACTATGATGAATTCCTGACTGCTCTTTAAGTGAAAAAGCCTTTTATTGTGTGACACAAATGTTTATTAATGCAACTGGTAATTCAAACGTAGACCTTCCTAAAGCAAAGTGAAGTCTTCTTCTGTGGATTCATTCATACTTGCCATGTCAGATATTCCATCTTAAAAACTGAAATGACAACCAACTTACTTCTGCAGCTTTGATTCAGAGAGAGGGAATCAGTCATCTTCTTCTGTGTTTACTGTAAACAGATCCATTCAAGTCCTCAGACAACCTATTCATGAAAGAATTTTGCTTAGTATTCAAAGGTACCATCATCAAAGTCCTAAATAAGAACAAAGTAACTCTGAGAAAATTAATGAAATATGTTCATATTAATATCACTACTTTTATTGACACCATTTTCCAAACACATGCTTATAAAAATTAATTTACACAAAATATATCACTAAATCACAGAATATGGTGACTTGGAAGGGACCCACAAGGTTCCTTGAGTCCAACTCTTAGCCCTGCACAGGACCATCCCCAAGAGTCACACCACGTGCCTGAGAGTATTGTCCAAACTCTTCTCGAACTCTGTCAGGCTTGGTGCTGTGATCACTTCCCTGGGGAGCCTGTTCCAGTGCCCAACCACCCTCTGGGTGAAGGACCTTTTCCTAATATCTAACCTAAACCTCCACTGTCACAACTTCAGGCCATTCCCTCTTGTCACCACGAAGAAGCTGAAGGTTGCTGAAGGCTTCTGGATCATGCCAAGGCTCAGGGGAAGCTGCACAGGTTCCTGAACTCAGGAAATCACCTGTAGTCTCTCCTCCTGGACTTCCCTTCAGCAGCTTGAGCCTCATTGACTGAGAGTTTGTTTAGGTCTTACCAGGTTTAAATCCTGGTATTAAAGCCCTAGAGATGACAGAGATGCTTGCAGCTTCTCCTAATCTGTTATTAGAGAACAAAATTCAATAAAGAGGAATGATCCTCTTCACCCTGGAATTCTAATCAAAACCCACTTTTTTGCCTCAGAGCTTTTGGAGAAAAAAATGTGTATAGTTTGCTGGTACAGATTATCATAGATTAATAACCCCATACTAAGGATTTTAAAACTACCAACACTGTGAAATTTAAATTCTCCTTAAAACATTTTTTTCCTTGAACACCATCTGCATAAATCAACATTCTCCTATAAGCTGCATAATACAGACTACTGAAATTGATGTTCCATTTTATCATCCATGAATGTATATTTTTAATAAATCTTCACAGAAGAAATATAGATTTATACTTGGGAAAGAATACAAATAAAAGATTAATCGTTTTTGTATTATTAAAAAGTTTTGTCTATTTGTGTAAAAAAAAAAAAAAAAGAAACACGCACCTTCAAAATCAAAGATTTTATTCTGATTCAATTGAAAATAGAGTTGTTCAGTATTGTCTTACAGGAATAGCCATGAATGCTGAGTGTAAGTATACTGTAAAATCATAATTTCTACTTAAAAATCCAGTTTCACAGATTTTTAATAGAAATTTGTATCACTTAAAGTCAATTCATGGATATTTTAAATGCCCAGAAAACAAGTGTGATTCTGATCCTTTTTGCACAACATCAGAATGATGAACTCACGGGATTAAAAGTAAGTTAAGAAAAGGACTACTTACATGGGACTCCAAAGATGAGAACTACTAAATAGTAAGATTTTTATTGTAAAGTAGAAGAACTATTGAAGAACTGGTATAAAAGATACACTTCAATAAATACGAGAAACATAACATGCATTTGTTATACTCTCAATCACTATACTTTGAAAACATATCCTTGGAAAGGACCTCTTTGCATTACTCTTATAGACTGCTATTTTGTTATATTGATTTTTCACCTGCAAAACATGTCTTTCTTTTTGAACTATTTTCCTTACATTAGTTATATATGTTACTTAAAAGTTAAACAAATAGATCCATGAAAATACAGAAGAAATAAAAGAGTATGACCTGTTTATACATTTTCCAAGATACAGAAGAATAAGCATAACACAAATTTTTAAAGCAAATCAGTTTAAAATGTATATCTAGAATATGCATAAACTGCTGTTTTACTCACACATTTTTTCAGACAGTCTGAATAGATCAGTTAATAAAATATCTGATCAAAGCTATATGCATGTACTATAATATTCTCTGAGCTCAACAGTGTGAAAGTAACTCTAACCATCTTTAAGCTGATTATGGAAACTGATGAAATATAACAATAAGTCTCAAGCAGTAGAGCCAGATTACTAAGTATTACTCTACTAGTAAAGAATTTTCATTTGTATTCATGGTTTCTCATCAAAAATTTAAATACATATTTATCATAACCCACATTTGTTATATGAATTTTTTACTATGAAGGACATATTTCTAGGAGAATGTACAACTGAAAGTTCTTCAAACATTTAAGATATATACTTCTGCATATGGATTGAAGTTTTGTCTGTTAGATTTTACCAAGCTACTTTCTGAAAGCTTTTTATAACTTGAAGGTTTGAAGTTTTTTAAACTTCTTGCATCAGTACTTTCTCTGACATCATGAGAAAAACTTTTCTATTGAAAGTCAGCCACAGGAAAAATGCAATTGGGAACTAAATCCTTTCCCTCTCCATTCAGCTAAATATCATTCTGCTAAGTGTCTTCATAACGAAGATTCTGAAATCTGGACTTAGATAAAGAGAAGAGAGAGAGAGCATATTTCTCATTACAGCAAGGTACTGATGAGGTTGTTGATGACAATGATAACAAAATCATAATTTTTTTAAGACTTTTTAAATTTCCACGTAAGGAGGACTTGGAAATTGCATTTTCCCTTCTTCCAGCCTTTCGTTCTGACTTTATGTCTACTTGTTCTCTAAAATCTTGATGATTGTTGCATTTTTTCCCCAACAGGACTACCCTTCTTCCCTTCGCTCAGTTCTTTCTCTGTACTGCCTTTCCCCTCTCTTCTTCCTAACATAACCTCATAGTTAAAGTCTACGTGGCTTGTCAGGTTATAAAATATATATCATAGAAATATAGGTATATAAAGGAGTCATCTAGTACCTCAAGACATACTCTCTTAGATAAAAAGTATTATGAAAGCCCACTCTGGCTGCTCCAGGTGTGAAGTATGTTTCTTTGAATTTTTCTCCTCACCATTAATAGAAATTGTTGTGGAAGTTGGGAGAAAAAAAAAATTAACAAAACCAAAAAAAACCACCAACCCCCTCCTCCCCCCCAAAATAAAACCCAACCAAAAATCAGTACACTCACTCCCCAAACACAACAAAAAAACCCCACAAATATATGTTCTACTGTACGGATTTCTTCCTTGAGGAGAACAAGAGATTCTAAGATGTGTTTTAGTCACTTTGATGAGTGAATATCACAGAAGGTGTTCAGATAATGATGTGACAAACTTTGACACAGCAAATTTAAAGTTGGTGGAGTTAAAAGGTCACTTCACATTTTCATTGCTACCTGGCAACTCCCCACATTCCCCCACCTAACTTCCCACATTCCTTTTTATTTTACCTACACATACATTTTTATGAAGTGTTCATTATTTTGTGAATTATTTTATGAACAATAGATGAGAAGGTTTCAATAAGAAATTTTGCTGAATGTAATAGGAATCTTGGAAATGTGTATGGCTGCTAAAGACTAAATCTGAAATACAGAACAGAATCATAAAACAGCCTGAGTTGGAAGCAACCCATGAAGACTACTGAGTCAATCTCCAGGTCACACACAAAGTTAAACCAAATATCTAAAAGCATTGTCCAAACACTTATTGAACACTGGCTTGATGCCAAGACCACTTCCCTGGGAAACTGTTCCACTGCTTGACCACCCTCTCAGTGAAGAACTTTTTCCTAATATCCAGTCTGAATTTTCTCTGGCATATTTAAGCCATTCCTTTGCATCTTATCACCAGACAGCAGAAAGAAATCTGCACCAATCTGTGCCCTCCCCATCATGCGGAAGTTGTAGGCGGCAATCTCTAAATACTGTGACCTGTTTCTGGGTTTGGTTTTGGTTGGTTTGGTTGGTTTTTTGTTTGGTTTTGTTTGTTTCATTCGTTGGCTGGGGTTTTTTCAAATTCTACTTACTTTTAGTCCTAACTGTGAAAGGTCAGATTCAAACTTGCAGAGCACTACACTGATTTCTAATTTTGCATTTTAGAGAAATACATTTTGTCCAGTGACTGGCCAAAACTGACATAACGAAAGAATAAGAAATTGAGAACAGAAGAGTCACATTTACCTACACATAAATAAATAAAGAAGGAGTTGTTAATAATGTTCTTTTAAACCTGCTATATATCCTGGGGTTTTTATCTGTTTTGCAAAAGGTTACTATCTTGTCTTTGGGCATTAGCAAGATTATTTGTTTTTATAAAACTGTGACATTCTTTGTTTCCATGTGACAACAGAGAATTATTTTGTCTCGAAGATGATTACAAACACATAAACACAACTTTAAATCTAGAACTATGTCATGTATTAGCCAGCATTAATATTGGAAGTCCTTTCCTGAATTGAGAATGCAGAATATTAATAGAAAAAGAAACCTTTAAGAATTCAAACAGAATAGTTTCCAAACTGAAAGACTGAGAAGATCAAAGAGCAGAAGATAAGTAAATGAAAAAATGTAAATTATTTTTATATATGCATTCCATTTTACTAAAATTTCAGTGTACTGTATTTAGATAAAGAAATTTTGCACATACCTTGACTAGGAAAGTTATTATTCATCTGCATTAAAGACTTTTTAAAGTAATGTGGCTGGTCACTGTTTGAAACAAAGAGATACATTGCTTTATTCATCAACATTTTTAAAGCAAGACTTCAGGACAAATTATAAAATGGTCCTAGGTCACTGTAATAGTACACTATTTCAACCTCAGTAAGAAGAGAAACATTTACAAGAATTAAAAGAACACAAATTTATTGGGGGGGATGTTATTTATTTATTTAATAAATTTTGAATTCTGACACAATCTGTGAAGGTCTGTCAACCTTCATAATGAGGAATCTTACCCCAAGCCCTCATGCCCAGGAGCACTGAATTATTACATTCTGAAATTTCTCCTCTCTAAGTCTGGACTTAGATTTTTTTTTAAAATTTGAACAAAAATATTAATTGAGTCCCAAGAAGCTTTTAATCTCATTAGGTACACTAATGAAAATACTTAGAATATTCTAGCTTTCATAATCTATAAGAATAATCATTTATTTTTCACAAAAAAAAAAAAAAAAAAGTGATTACCAAGATTTTTTCTCACCCAGGTTAAGCTCATTTTGCCACCAAAAGTGTGGCCCACTCCTCTTACTAAATCCCATTTCTAACTTCCTCTCTTCTGGGACTTGTACTCCCTTGGATGCAAATCAGGAAACATATATTAAAATACTTTTAACACCGAGTTACTGCACAATTGCGTGAGTGCCCATACAAGGAAATTAATGTTTAAGGAAATTCAAGTTTAACCAAGTCATTACTGCATTGTTTTCTGGAATCAGTTCAGGCATTCTGTATGGAAAAAAAAAAGTTTCTATTATTCCTGTATGTAGCTTAACAAGTAACAAGAATATTTGCTTAAGGAGCAGAGAGAACAAGATTTGAAGACAGCACAATAGACCACATGAGATTCCTCAAACATATACATTCCCATTGATTTCTTCCATATACAACAGTCCTCGCACAGTTTTTATTTATCTTTCTAAACTATTAAGTGAATTGCTTCCAACTTTTCATAAAAGAATCAAAACACCTTTTACCTTCTCCCTTTTATCATCTGTAAGAATATAAAACTAGTAGGTATTTTCTTAATTAAGAAAAGTACGTCCTAAAAAATCTAATTGCAGGTGGAAAGACAAATGTTTGGTAAGGACATGTTACAGAAACTTTTAAAACACTTTTGTAATGCTTTGGCAGATGGATAAAATGATTGAAAACTTTGGAACCGATTATGACTTCCCTGATGCACAAATTGCTGTTTTAATTACTGAATGTGCTGTACACAAGAATTTTCCTTTCTTTTTTCTTTTATTAATTTGTTGAATAGGGGATTTCCATTAGTCTCAAAGGATGACACATTATCAAAGTTCAAACTATGTGACTGGAGAATTATTTTTCCTCTGTACTTCATGCAGTGTGTTTGCACTTCTTGAAAATAAACCAAATAATGCATTTTTCTATGCTTGGATAGGTACTACCATGATCTGAGGTGAGCAAGCATATACAAAAGTAGGCTTTTTATGGGAATAAATTTTCAATTTCTTCCTCTGAAAAAGAATCTATTATATTCTTAGTGATACAAAAGGCTTTTGTCATGCAAAGATAGACCAACATACAGCTATAGGATGTGAATTCCAGTTGTAATAAAACCAAGGATGTTTCAAGTGTTATTTCCTTAGAAGATTTGCCAACATTTTTTTCTGAGTCACTCTCATTGCATGATGCTTCACATTTGGTACTTGAAAAAGCATCTCTGTTCTTCATTTTATGAAATATAATTAGGGTATTTATTGGTTTTCTTCCTGATCCGTATGAAATCATTGATCATTACAAAAGTGCAAAATCCCTTTTCCTCAGGATCAGGGATTTTACCCCAGCCAGCAGCTGAGCATCCACGCAACCACTTGCTCCATCCCCCTCACTCCAGTAGGACAAGAGAAATTAATATGAAGAGCAAATGTGAGAAAACGTATGGATGAAGTTAAAGACAGTTTAACAGGGAAGGAAAGAGAAGAACAAAATATTTTAAAAAGCAAAGCAAAGGAGCTTGCTCACCATCTCCCATAGTTGCAGCAATGTCCAGTCCTTCTCTGAAAAATACCCACCTCTGAAGCAAAAAAAAATCTTGCCTTTTTCTTCCTCTAACAAAGTTTTTATTGCTGAGCATGATGTTATGTGACACGGAATACTCCTTTGCTCAGGATGGGTCAGCTGTCCTGGCGGTGTCTTCCCTCACGTTCTTGCTCACCCCAAGCCTGTTTACTAGTGGGCTGGGAGGAAGAATGGGAAAAAGAAAAAGCCTTGTGGTTTTGCAAGCACTCTTCAGCAACACCCAAATGCTGGTATGTTATCAACATTATTTTAGCCACAAATCTAAAGCACAGCACCTTACAAGTGGCTATAAAGAAAGTTAACCCCATCTCAGCCGGACTTAGTTTTGGTAGTGACCTTACTCTCACCCTACTGGTCTGTTCAGAGGATGTAAGACAAATGACTGAAAAATCATGCATTAAAACCAAAAATATATCAGCTCAAGCAGTTTTCCTCATCATCTTTTGTGGTGCTGATGACATGAGCATAAGCTATTCATTTTGTCTTTCTTACTTTGCTCCAGACAGGAGTTTTAGTTTTCAAGCAGTGATCCTGATTATCACTTACATTTGCATTCCTTATCCTAGGCAAACAAAAAAATCCATTTCATGAGCTAGTTCTACCACAGGTTTCTAAAGTCTTGATTCTACACAGCTTTCAGCAGCATCGAACACATCAGTAGCACACTGTGGGTAAGTCTCATACACCCTAGAGATTCCTGTATTTAAAGTCTACTGAACCTGCTCAGACACTGTTAGGGAAACTTCCTTCTTCCACCATCCAGGAGCCACTCTGGAAGTCATACTGACATCCCCTGAGCTGGGACCAAAGCCCCTTCACAGCTATGCATCCCCCAAGGTTCCCTACCTGGTTTGACCCTGGGTTTCCTATAGCAGTGTTTCAAACACCTTGATCTTTAAAATAATTTAATAATACTAATAATAGTAGTAGTAATAATCTTGGTGCAATAACAAAATAACAGCTTGAGGTGGTGCCTCCGAGGAGACACCCCAGACAAGGAAACCCTGGGCTTCTGTACTCTGATATACCCTCACAGTGTGAACACACCAAAGTCTGGGGGTCATGGGCTCCTGCTTTGTCTCTGAGTGTCTGGTCCATGTCTCCGTGTCCTTTGTTATGCAAAGGGTTGGCACTTCAGCTCTAGCCACCCAGGGCTCAGCCTGAAGCTCTCACTGCAGCTGCACACCGAGCTACCTGCAATGAAAACACTTAAAACACTTAAAAACACTTCTACAGAGTTTGGGAAAGGTCCTTCTCCAGGCACTGCCAAAATATGTGGACTTACTGCTGTGTTTCGAAGGAATTGAGCATTGAACTGAGTTAAATAGTGACTTATACAGTCTGTGTTCCTTCACAGTGACCTGATTCAGCTGCTTTCTCTCATGTTTCAGAAAGAAAATGAAATAAGGATTTTCTTCTAAAATAAAAAATGGATCATCATGCTGTTGAATTAAACAAAGGACTGTTCTCTTAGATGTTATGTGGGTGGTTAACCTAATCATAATTCCTGAAAATCCACCTGAATATGTGAATTTCTAATCTAAATTCCTTAGTCAATTTTCTCTGAAGTGACTGTTTGCATTAAGGGAATGACTCTTACAAACATGGAAAGAGCTAATACCACTAATGGTTACTAACTCGTGAAAATGTTTCTTTTTTTGAAAGTCTTTGAGAAAAATCTCTATAGAAAAAATAATTTCCTGTATATTTTCTTCCAGGTTCATAAGAAAGAAATGTTTATCAACAGACATCTCTTTTTTCTGTTAAAATAATGGACAATAGGGTAAAGCCATTTACCTTCTGCTCTCAAAGCTGATATCTCAGGAAATTCTACTTGAATAATTTTATAATAAATGAGTAAATAAACAAGACAGTATCAAGAATTTTTTCATAACAATTTTCATATTTTAGCAAAGTTAATTCTATTTATTGTGTAAATATTTGGCATACCAGCTCACAGAGACATCACGTACCCATAATAGTGTGTGGTAAACATGTGACTTAAGCTAATGTATGCATATTAGGACACTAGAGAGAGAGACCAACATGTCCTGGGGGGAAAAAATATTGCTGATATAGTTGAACAATTATGTTATTCCTAAGAACATCTGCTGCAGGCCAATTCACAGCATTCTTTTTTCCTAACCCATCAATAAAATAAGTATAAGATATCCATGACTGAAAACTGCAAAAACAAATAGTGAAACAATGTAGTAACAGTAAAATGAGGTAAAATTGTGAACAGTACTAGTAGGGAAATATGTCTTAAAACCATATAAGATAGCATTTTACAAAGGCTATATTTAAAAGATACATGCAAGCAATGAAGAGACTATGGAAGAAGGTTATGATTGCAGCTCTTTCAGGTTGGTTACACTTTTATATCACTGACAAATTTACTACCTGCAGTTTTACCGTCAAGAACATATTTCCTGTGATTTTAATTCATCACTTAAATTTTATACTTTCGGGAACATTCACAATAAGACATTACACCTGATAGAGAATAAATACTATCTGAGTTTTATTACATTTGACACCAATTTTCATTAATTTACTGCAATTAGCATTGGTTTTGACCATTGATAAAGTCTACTTGGATACCTTGATATCAATTAGGTTGAATATTCCTCAGACCTCAGATATAATTTATTGTCTCAGCTCTGAGGTACTGGTCCACATAGTAGCATTCTCCTTAATATGAATAAATTTACCAGAATCTCAAACCTCCAAAACATTCTGAGATAATTTTGGATACTGTTACAGTAGTCATTTCCTGCCTACATTCATAAATATTGTTTTATGTGCCTGTTGGATGTGAGGCAATATTCAAAGTAAGTAATTAGCAGAACACTGTGCCCACAGGCTAACATCTCTACAGGGATATAATCCTAAATAAAATTAATCGGTGAATCATAAGACTCATTTGGTAGCCAAGATTTTATGCTGTACTTAAGGGTCTACGAAACAAAAAAACAAAAGTGATTCAGATCTTTGACTTCTTTTAGGCTCTAGTGTTTGCTAACAGATTTCTATTGATCTCTCACTGAGGATCAGATAATGAAAAACATCCCCAGCAGTGACTACCAAGTCGTTTGATGTTGGCCCACGGCATAATTTGTCAGTGTGGCAGCAGAGCTTATCTCGTTGCCAATTTGTAAAATGCACCAGAAGGTTTGGCACCTGTTCAGACCTGTAGTTATGCAAACAGCACTGGGAGTCTGCAAAATGCTGTGGGAAGTCAAGAAAAGAAGCTTGCAAACTGAACAGTCTGCTTGTCTCCCCACCTTTTTCTCAGCTGGAGTTTCTAAGCCAGAACATTGGTTATGGGATTCTGCCAACTGTTAATCTAATCCAAGGAGCAAAAGATGTGAGTGAGTGCAAATAGGACTCTCACTGCTGCTGGGATAATATCCTGGGATCTATGACTGGGCATAGGTCTGCTAGGTACAGTGGGATTGTCTGAACCAACATCTGCATTACAGGGCACCAAAAGCCGACCAAAGCCATACCTATATGATGATGTCTTGCTAAAATAATCATTAGAAAGTCCTATAGGATGTCTTAATTCCATCATGAGAGGTTAACAAGGAACTTTCTCTCCAACTGAAACCCCTGAATTCTCTGGAGATGATCATATAAACCCATTGGTCTTCCAATTTTCAGTAGGTCAAGGATTAAATTAATACATTAAATATTCACCAGCATAGGAACAAGAAACTCCTAGTTCCTTTCCCCAGGTGGATATCCCAATTATTAGGTGTGATTTTCTTTCTAATTCTTGAATTTACATAATTTGTGTAGAAAGAAGCAGTTTCCTCATGAAGAACAGAGAAACACCACCACCCCTGTCCCAGAAAACAATTTAATTCAATTTAGGGTTCAATCCTATCAATAGGAGATGTGGGTTCAGTGTCCAGGAAAGTAAGCCTGCATGTCTCAAAAGTGGGTAAGTAATAAGGCAGCACTGCAGGGAGTTTTTAGGGAGTTTGCTTTTTTTATCAATCACTTGTTTTGCTGCCAAACCAGCACCTGTGTTCTGGGGACGTAGGCCACAGGACTACTCAGACTTTGGCGATCTGTTTTTTATTGGAGATTGGTATTTTTTGGCCTTTAATTATTTTGTCAGGATTAGCTAGTTTACAAATTTTGAATGAAGTCATGCATTCTCCTTACTAGTAATATCTGTTTCTTTACGTAGCTATCCTTTATCCTTTTGCTTTCTTATCTGTTTTCCTGTTAGAAGACCTTACGCTTTAGATACAAGATTTTCTGTTACAAGACTTTAAACTTTATTTTGAATTAATGGGACAGGAGCTTAAATGAAATAACCTCTATCAGAGAAGGAAAAAACCCTGAATTTCTAGCACACAAAGAAAGGGAAAACAATTTTAAAATTTATCAAAATACAACCCCTTCCCCCCACCCTTTTATTACTTCAGACCTACCTTCCAGAAAAGGATTTAATCATACAATTTTCATTTCATATACCCATTTCCATTCAGGACAGCACCATCCTCTGTAAAAGCCTTAAGACTGTCAAATACATATAAATTAGATCTGAATTTTTTTTTCCACAGTAAATGCACTGTGTATGTCATTAACTGCTGTGCATCATCAACTATATCAGCAATTTGTAACTATTCCTTCATATGAGGTAAGAAGCACCAGGGTACTTTATATCATTGATGTCAATGACTAGCTCAGTTTCCTCTGTAATTCTGTCAGCTATGTCATGTCAGCTTTTGAATAAAGCCTCAGCTATAATTAACTGGCTTCCTAGGGTGAAATCAGAGTTTTAGTCAATATTGCTTAAGTTTAAACAATAGCTCTCAAATTCTGTATAGCACCTGTCACTGTTTCATCTTTGAAATGCTTAACTAAGGTGCTCAGTCTTTTTCAACAGCCATTACCATGAAAAGCCAGTGTAGGTGGTAGCCTGTATTATCATATTCCAGCTAATTGCCTTTCTGTATGCAATTTTCCTCCTAGCTGCTTTGCATGCAATTATTATGCATTCTGATAGCACCCAGATGCTCAAATTGAAAACACAAATCCTTTTGTTGAGAGACTGTACAAAATATTCCTACACTAATTTTTGTCCTCAAGAGTTTGGACTCTGAGCACACAAAGCAGACAAACAAGCTTATATGAATGGAAAAATATCCTCACATTGAAGAGGAGGATATTTTCAAATGTTGCGCTTGTTAATAATCACAATGCTCAGCAGTAACTCATCCTGACCCTCACTAATGAGAATATTTTAATGACAGTTAATGAGTATTTTGCAACTAACTTCAAAAGAGATTAGAATTTTATCTTCTGAATGTAGATCCTGTAGAAATAAAATGTGTGGATAATTATATTTTACATGCTGACTCTAATTTCCTAAAGCATTATTTCGTAGACTATATAGAAAAATTCACAGTAGATGGCTGTAATCCTAATTCTTTGTTTCCTGTTTTCTTTTTCACATCTTTTCTTCTGTGGTGTCGCTTGAAATTAAATATAACACTAAGTCTCTTTGAGAATTATCTTTAAAAGCAGAACAGTTATTGATTATGTCATCTTGCCTCATGATATAATGAAAAATCAAACCTGATGATTGTTAAAAATGTTGTATCTGACACCATGATATATTCAGTATCTTTAGGAAAAGAACTTTATATCTTATGAGACTGATTCTAGTTGATGACTCATCCTTGCACAAACTAAAGAAAGAAAAAGCATCCCTACCTTAACAACCATTGAAAACTCACTGTAAAACAAACAAACAAACAAAACCAAAAAACAATTGTTACTATTTCTTTTCAAAAATGTAACCAGAGTTTCTGAAAATCGTCATAGTCCTATCTTCCACTGATTACTGACACCTAAATCACATTACATTTTTCACAATAATGGAGAATATGGTTTTTTCAATCCACTCAGTTAAAGATGTATCAAGCCAAGTAAGCATCTAGAAGAAGACCACCTGTTTAGCATACATGTGCTTTAAAACTGATTGAGTGTATGCTATACAACAGATCTTGAAGAACTAGTGGGTATGTTTTATATCTAAAACAAAGAAAGAAAAAAATTATGCTGTAATGTATCATTACATAGAGAGACCTTTACCAGATCTATTCAATTACACTTATTTGTAGTACTAAGAATTACTCCACAGACAATTTGCCAAATAGAGAATTCAATATATGACATGAGAAATAAATCAGCTATCAAACATGAGATTATTATCTGGAGAGCTGAAGAAATGTTTTTTTAAAAAAAGATAAGATAGTTTTACTGTTTATTTGTCAATCCACTGACTAAAGTTAAAAAAAGCTTTTGATGATTAATCATGCTGAAAGTACACCCCTTGAATAAACGTTTCTATCCAGATTTTTATTCTCATTCACTGGACATCCTTTTTTCCCAGTTTTGGTATGCTTTAGAACTTCAGTAAAGGTTTATCATATGCGTAGCTGCCTTCCTGAACAAAGACTCATTTGACATGAGTTATTGACACAGAATCTTTAACAGGAACCACCATGAATTCATACAGCAGAAATGCATGCAAAAGCAATTAAGCATCCATCAAAATGGATCATAGTCATATTTTGTGCTCTAAAGGGCTGTAGGAAAAAAATGAGAATCTGCTTCCCAAAATGATGCAGGGTGGCTTTTACCTGACATTAGCAACCTACCACCAGTTTTTTCTGATGGATTGTTTTGGTTGTCTTTGTTTGTGTTTTAGTGCCAAATCTGTAATAACACCTAGATTTCATATAAATTTATATTAATATTATCTCTTTGTATTTAAGGTAAATTAATTGAAAGGGAATTGTTTCCTTGTATGTTTCAATAGGTCATAAAAAAATTTTATATTAGCAGGTCAGAAAGCTTTATTTAATTTGGCTTTCTTCATTTTGCCTTCATACTTTCAATTTTATTTTATTTTATTAAGGTACATGGTCTTATGTAAAAAATGAAAATACTTTCTATGTCTAATAACATAATGTGTCATAAATCATAACATTTGCTCCTCACTGAAACAAAACATTTCAAAAATATAATTTCAAAATATGTTATTCAAAGTTTCTGAAGTAAGTCTTTTCTTGACACTGCAGAATGAAATATTTTTTTCGTATTTATCCTGATATTTAACATGAATTATATCTTTATATAGTAATTTCAGTAATGGCAATAGAGGGAATGTGCGCTTATTTTCCATGAGATCACGCAGCAAGGAATAACAATACAGAGCTATGATAATTCAAGTTACTGTTTCACTGATAGTTATAAAAACATGCATTCATGTTTGGAATACCACACCAATTTGATCTTTACAAGATGTGATTTTACCTCTGTGAATGAATTAATGGAAAACCCACTAACTGGTAGAGGTTAGGAGTTGTGGCAGTGATTGATTTTGTTTTGAAAGAATGTGTTGACTTTGACATATCATGTAGCTAATCAAGAGCATGGAACACTTGGATGTGGGAGATCTGAGGTACGTAAAACTGCTTTTGTGTGATATTTATTCATCTTTATCTATCTTATTTAATTAAAGCCTTCATACAGAACAAGTGAGTACAGATTTCATACCTTCTGAAACTCTGGTATTTGCACTGCCAAGACTATTTCACACTTTACCTGGGTGAAAACCCGTACATTAATAATAGGTATATTTATTTTCTAAAAGTAATATAAGCAAGATTAGGACTGTTAAGAAAACTACAACCAAGCAACTCTCCCTACCCATACAGGCTGAGGGGTGAGCAGACTGAGAGCAGCCCTGCTGTGAAGGACTTGATGCTGGTGGATGAGAGGTTGAGCATGAGCCAGCAATGTGCTCTTGCAACCCAGAAAGTCAGCCACATGCTGGGCTACATCAAAAACAGTGTGGTCAGCGGGGTGAGGGAGGTGATTCTCAGCCTCTACTCTGCTCTGGGGGGACCCCACCTGCCGTGCTGCATCCAGCTCTGGGGTCCTCAGCACAGGAAGGGTTGCAGTGAGTCCTGAGGAGGGCCATGAAGGTGAGCACCATTCCTGTGAAGACACGCTGAGAGAGTTGGGCTCATTCAGCCTGGAGAACAGAAGGTTCCTGAGAGAACTTAAAGCAGCTTTTCAGTACTTAAAGGGGTCCTACAAGAAAGATGTGGACAAACCTTTTAGTAGGGCCTGTTGCAGTAGAACAGAGGATAATGGGTTTAAACTGGAGGAGGGTCAATTTTGATTATATATAAGAAATAAAGAAGGTTTTTTTCAAATGAAAATGGAAAAGTACTGGAACAGGTTACTCTGAGAGGTGGTAGCTGCCCATGCCTGGAAACCTTCAAGATCAGGTTGGATGAGGCTTTGAACATCCTGGTCTAATTGATGATGTGCCTGGTCATTGCAGGGGACTTGGACTGGAAAACATTTGAAAGGTCCCTTCCAACTCAAACTATTTTATGATCCTATGACAACTACAAAGACATGTATTAAGATCTTCTTATTATACACCATAAAATATTACAACCTTCTCACTTAAAAATACAATATATGGGAAAGAAATAATTTAACCTCTAACACAGAAACATGCAGGTTATGAACAACATCAACTCTAAAGCTGATTAAGGCAGGCAACCCTCACAAAATGAGGAGAAAACAAGCCCACAGTCAGTAGTTACATCACTACTCCAGATTTCAAAACTCTACGTGAAGTCTGCAGATTTGCAAATCAAAAGACAAAACCCCACTAATTTAGTTTGTCATGCTCCATATCACAGGTCATTAGATCTCCATCATGTATCCCTGTGTTCAGCTGCAGTAATTGGTGTTTAATTAAGGGAAAATTTTGATAAAGCAATCCAATTTGGCTTTGGCACAACATTTACTATAAGAAGAATGAGGGAGACAGTAGCACCCTCCTCCTCTCCTAACCAACAGGATTTCAGTTGGAAGTGCAGAATAAGTGCATTATGGCTCCTTCCAGCCATGCTGAGGACTTTAAAGATGGTAAATTTAACAGTCCTATAGTAATTTGTTCCAGCATTTAATTATCATCATTGTTAAAAAGCTGTTCCAAATTCCTGATGCAAGTTTCTGTGGCTCAGTTTCCAGACACTAATTATGTCTTTTTCTGCTGAATTTAAGAGCTTTTTATTAACCACTATATACTCATATGTTACAATCAAGTGATATCCCAATTTTTTTTCAGATAAAGTAAACAGATCAAGCTTAGCTCTTCACATCAAGGTACTTTCTAATCTTAGGAACATGTCAATAGCGCTTTTCTTCATCTGCCCCAGTGCATCAACGTTCTTTAAAAATTATGGATTTCATGAGCAATATCTCAATGTTGTATACAAAGACCTAAGACTTCTCACTTCTCTTTCTTCTCAATTTTTTTTTTTTTTACAGATTCAAAGGTTTCATTCATCCTCTTTTTCCCCCAGTCTGAACTGTGGGAAAGAATCTGGAACAAGTACTGCCCTGTTTCAACAAAAAATTTTCACTGTGGGGATAAGTGGAAACAAAATCTGCAAATTTTGCAAATTCAGCAAGGTAATAGCTAATTACAGACAACTAGCAGAATTAGCCAATGTACTGTCATTAAATATTATTGGACATCAATTCCCAACTGAAAACCATGTATTCCCAGGGTGTACTTTTCACTAACACAAACAGTGTTACAGAAGGAATACTACACAGTAATTTCCAGTGTTAGAGCACAGTCTGCCTTATAGAATCATAGGATATTCTGAGTTGGAAGGAACCCACAAAGACAACTGAGTCCAAACCCTGGCCCTGAACACGACTGTCCTAAGAGTCACACCGTGTGTCTGAGAAACGCTTCTTGATCTCTGTCAGACTTGGTGCTGTGATCACTTCCCTGGGGAGCCTGTTCCAGTACCCAACCACCCTGAGAGAACCTTTTCCTAATTCCCAACCTAAATCTTTCCTGACAGAGCTTCATGCCATTCCCTCAGGTCCTATTGGTGACCACCATAGAGGAGAAATCAGTAGGCACTGCCTCTCGGCTTCTCTTCGTGAGGAAGCACTTTAAGTGCTTAGGTGTTTTCCTGAGGTACTTCTGATTTCTTATCCAGGATATTGTAAACAAAATAGTTTTGTAGCATCCTCTTTATATTTTTTTCATTTAATTTTACTTTTTTCTTTACTAATCACTGTGAAGTTTCAAATGTCAGTGTGCTTTTACTGTATTTTAGGAATCACAAGTTCCTGGATCTGAAAAGTAACACAAGAGATGAACTAGTCAACGAGCCCTCCAAAAGGCAGGATCTATTGAAAACAACCCTTCAAAAACATAGGAAAAATGGGTATTTAACCTCTTTTATGGACTATCATAAGGATTGAATATATTTGCTGGAAAGTCTTACTGTCTTTTTCATTGTACTAATTTTGACCATGCCTTGACACTTTTAGCATCATATACAAAGCACTGAGAGAACTAATGTTTCATTTTCTCTTCTCTGTAGCTTTTTATGCATTTGTTTGCACATTCATTTGCCCTGCTTTTATGACATCCTACATTTTTAGAAGTTCACTAGAATTCTCCTCTGCTTACGCGGATCTGCTATACCCAAAAAGAAAATGCTTAGAACTGAGCTATTTCAACTACATGGTTAGAGCTGGGTAGAGGCACTTCAGCATCCCTGTGAACTCAGCACTGCTGAGAGTTCCAAAGCATTTAGCAGCCTTAAAGTAGCTCTCCATGACCATTTTATCTGCATCAACCTTTCCCTGACTTTTTCCTGAAGTACCCTGTCAAAACCCTTTTTCTCCTGAGAAACACATATATTGTACCACTTACTTGTACCTCTTGATTTTCTGGTAAGAAAACCTGAGTAACACAGCTTCAGTTATCTGAGATAACATAACAATGTTACGAAGCTGCAAAAATTCAAAACAGTCTATGACACATTTTTATGTGTAATTAATATCACAGATGTCATTTTCCTACCACTCATATAGAGCAGAGGGCATACAGGTACAGAGTACAAATGGGAAGGGTTGAGCAAAGATAACTTGAAGGATGGTAGAGGATCCTCTAACTTAGCAAGCAAGGCTGAGATTAGACAAAGACTCTTAATAAGGAATCAGTTGCCAAAACAAAATCCCTAGAACACAGATTACTTGTGAAAAGCCTTTTAAATGGGACTGGATATCTTTCTAAAAGACAAGTTTCATTTTAATCAGAGTCATGATTTGAACCTTGCAGCAGAAATTTCACTGTATCAGAAATCAAGATATATTATTATAGAGATAACTTGTGACCTTAGAATATGCAGACATATGACATTTCCCTGAAAGGGCAGAAATGGTAGCAGTACGTGTAGGTACAAAAACTTCTCTTCCAAGAGGATGCAGGTATATATAAACAAACAAACAAACCACAAAGAAAACCAAACAAAAATGGATAAATATATATGTATAAATAAGCAAACACCAGACATGTAAATATACATATCCACACAGAAAGAAAGACATTTAACAGAAAATCTCTGGATATGTTTTCTCTCTGAATTACTTTTACTGCAAGAAGGAGAAAAAAGTAACCTCAGAAAACTTTGTGAAGGAAGGAAGAAGATAGGGGGCCTATGGGAAATACTGATGATTATTACGAAGTTCATGTCTAAAAGAGAAAACTATTCTTAGTGTGTGTTTGAATGTCTTTATTTTAAAGGTACATTGATATTCCTATGGGAGCTGTGGTCCAGAATGCCTCACAGGCCAGAATGAATTCTAAAATTGAGAGTATCCTGTACAGAAATTTCAGATGGCTTTTGACAATGCTTGTGAGTTGCTTTTAACCCATTCTTTGTAATGCTTATTTCCTGGCTTTTGATGAGTACTAGTTTAACTAACATAACCTTTTTTTCTGGAATGTATACAAATGAAAATATTTATGATACTATTGTGGAACAGGTGAATGTTCCCCAATATATTTTTCTCCTTTTAGCTTTTTTAACCCAGAATCGGTGCTCAGTTTTACCGGTCCCATTAAAAATATATTTCTGCTTTTGCTATGAAAGCTATTGACTTACTGATTCTTTATTACTAGTAGAGTCTTGTTAATATCAACACAGAAATATGAATAAATTATCAGCAAATAGAACTCTTCTTTGTGTGAAAGGTGAGACTATCTTTACTCTTCTTTAGCACACCTGGGTTTCCATCAAAGGCAACCAAACAGTGGGTGCTGAGTCAGGACCAATGACCTAAAAAGCTACAGGGAGAGGATCAAGGGTTGATTTGAATACATGATGTGGATAATTGAAACAGACCAGTCTTTCAAGCACTTCAGCTGCACCTGAAATTAATCTAATACTGATAGTCACTAATGTAATTAAGAGTCAGAGTCAAGAAAAGGAAAAGACTGAGAAAACAAAAGCTATTGCTAGCACACAAGAGAAACTGAGAGATCTCTGAAATTATGGTGACATTAAGAATAGCGATGTGTTTCAGTAACCACACTGCAAGGAAGGTTGCTTTCACCTTGATCTCCACAACAACTTTTCTATAATTAATGTCATAAACTACAATAAGTCAACCTCCAAGCAGCTTTGCAAGATCTTTCAACTTACTGCATTTAAAAAAATTTACCCCCTTTCAGTTAAGTTTCAGTTAGTGACACTTTAATTCAAACAAGTTCTTTGAAGAATTTCCTTCTTGTTTTGAAGTATTTAATTAAAAAGCTCTCTGTGAGCTCGTGTCATGTTAACTGCAAATTAAAAGAAGTTACTAGGCAATGTCAGATCAGACCATTTTTATTAAATTCTTTTTTAAACACTACAGAAACAAAAGAAAGAGACTAAAGCCAAATCCTAATCCTTAAAAAGCCTGTAATTAAGATTACCAAAATATGCTTAATTTCCAGTGTTCCCCAATTCCTTTACTATGTGTAGTCTTTTTTTCCTATGTGCTCTGTCACATATTTGGGACCACACAAAATTTGAAACTATATCTGTTATCATATATATATATATATATAATAATATCCTTCAGATTTTCTATTTCAGGATTTTTTATAGTGTTTGTCGCTGTTACATTACAGTGATGGATTGTCAGAGACTGAAACAGTTAATGGCTTAAACATTGTAAGATCACCAAAAGACTTGTGTCCACTGTAGCAAACTGAAAAGAAACAGCTGCTCACCCAGCAAAGCTCATCCCTCCCTGAATATGCCTAAAGAGAAAGGACCTTCAGATGAGATAAGTGGATGCCACTGCCCAGCTATCCGGGATGCAGAAGGGTATGCATACCTGAAGCTAACAAACTAGATTTCCAGGTAAGGGAAGAGGCTAACAAGAAGCAAATCCTATGGGGTGGGATAATCCTTTCTATCATGCCAATTTCCTACCTTACATGATGACTCTGCTGTAAAAATCCCTCCCAGAAACTCAAAGAAATTTCTCATCTAGCCTGGGCTATGCATCTCAAATGTTGGACTGTGATTGACCATGATTGGTACTGACATAGTAGAAGGCTGTAACATCTTAGGATGTGTCAGAGACTCATGACAAGTCCTGTGACATTGTTAATTGTAAAACTCCCCACCCCAGGGGAGGCACAAGTCATTCCCACCTGAGCATGAAGTGTATAACAACCCATGAAGTCTTTGAGTTATGAGGTGATTTCCCCCGGCCCAAAGAGACCAAGAGCGTTGCTTAGACAGGACTGTGACCAACTCTTCAACAAATAGATATGGAAACTGCAACTAAGTTTTGTTGCTGGAGATGGTAACTACATATATCTTAGGACCCTTTAATTTCTTTCCCTTTCTCTCCCTCATATATTTTCTTAAGTTTTCTTTAGTTATTTTTATAGTTTAGTATTGCTATGTTCTTCTTTTTATGCTTTAATATTACTGTATTACTATAGATGATAACACCCCAAATGTCAACATACCTGTTTACCTTTGAAACAAAATTGTTCTAAAAGAAACCCTACATATATGTTTACAAACTGATTATTCAATGTTGTTTTACTCAAATCCACCCCAAGGGATTCATCAAAAAGAACCTGGGTTAGCCTCTCTTTCTGGGGCAGATCGTAACATGGATACTTCTTTAATCAAGTGAGGCAATGAAACCTTAAGAAGTGGTTCATCTTACTTGTCACTCATCTTCTTATCATGTATACTGTGGCCAAGTCAACTATCCTGAACATATCCAGGACTAAATATCTAGCCAACTAAGATGTCTAATCTTAAAAGTCCCATGAGGCTTTTCATTCATAACTTGCTTATCTAAATTCTGTATGTTCTCTCTATCATGCACTATTTTATTCTGCTCAGCTCACCAGCTAATGGCTAAAAAACACGTCAAAAACAAAACTATTAAAATGGTAATGAGACTTGCTGACCCCTATAAAAGCCAGGAATCCTTGGACACTTCTCTGGGTCTCAAACCATGAAGCTGTAACAGTGCATGAGTTTTACACTACTTTTAAGTCATGTCAATGCACAAATAGAAAAAAACAGGAAAATATAAATATTTCTCACCTATTTCCAGCTTTGCCAGCCCATAGACAAGAGAAATAATATGATGTGATTTCATGCACTTTCTATGAGTCTGCCTCTAGAATAAATCAAACTTTGAGAGTGTTACTGAGGGTACCACAAATCTATGAGCACTTACCTCAGTCTCCTGGCTCTGTGACTGGTCTTTGCTGGCATCCACTGCTGAAAAACTTTTGAGATGTTAAGAAAATTCATGTTCGATTTTCAAAGCATTTGTGGAGTTCAGCAAATACCCCAAACCCCCCCCTTCCCATATGGGCCTATGTCAAAATAAAGCACAGCTTTTGTAGAAAGCTGCATTACTTGAAATGTGAGGGAGATTTACAGGGGAACCCTTTAAGCTTCAGGCACCAACAGGTATATATAAAAGACAGAAGTTTTAAATACCTCTTCAGTTTAACTAAATTAGTTAAAATACCTTTTTAATTAGTTAAAATACCTTTTAGTTTAACAGCATACTCTCCCTGGCAATTGCATTTTGTCATCTTCTTCTCCTCTAAAAGCTGTTTCTTCCAGGAGTAAAAGTAGCCCCTCATGAGCTTGGCTGATGTAATCTTGTCTTTTTCCAACTTCATACCTATCTTTTTCCTCCAGTCCCTCAACTCTTTCAGTTTCCTAGAGACCATAAGAGGGAGTGCTACAAACAGGCAGGCATCCCAACTGTGAAAATAAGCTGTAATCAGAGCATTTTTGACAGCAGTTTTATGAAAGAGGAATGAAGATAACATACGCTCATACAAAACTATGCAAGAATTACATCTGAGGAAAAATGAAAAATGATCCTGCACCCCTCTCAGTGATCGTGTCAGAAACTCCAGGGATCTCAGGCTTCCTTAGAGAACTGCAGCTTTCAACATTTTCTGTGTGGTTGCCATCCATTACTATCACTAAGCCAGGTACCATGCTTATATAAATGTGAAACCCGACTGCCAAGCGTCTATGATACTTGATACTGTTAAAACACCAAGAATGGAGACTTTTCATACAGAAGATTCAGGGTCGATAAAAGGATTATTTCTCTCACATTTCTCATATATGTGATTCCTGTTAAGCTAGATGTGTTTTTTCACATTTGGGGAGAGCTTTAAGCTCTCATGCATATGAGAAGAATGCTTCTGCTACACGAGTTCTGTTTCCTAGCATGTAATTTTTAGTTTAGTGGCCAATTATTTTCAAATGTTATAGAATATTTAACACTGAGCCTGCAAATTTTCCAATTAAGAAATAGAGAGAACTTCTCTCTTAAAATTTGAAAAAGCAGAAATCTTGTCACTCACTTTCCTTTCCTTTGGAATAGCTTTAGGGTAAATCAAGCTATGATAATAAAGTTTCACTCTGTAAGTTGGTAAGCTGCTAATTTACAAAACTTTTCCATGTTTCTTTCCAAACAGCTTTTTTTCCCCTGATACAATATATTGCAGCTTTCATCTAGGAAAGAACTCATATTCCAGAAAAATATCAAAGTTGCAAGTATCAGATTTTTCCTTTGTTCCTCTTTTTATTGTAATGACATTTTGGTATTACCTGTCTTGTCTTTGTTTTCAAGTTTAACTTTTGTCACTCATGTATAAATTTATTCTTTTGTTCATTATGGATTAGTTAATTTTTTAACATATTAACACACTTTGTTCATACCAGCAGCTACTGTCTTGAAATGAAGAAATCACCAAAAATAAAATAAAGCTATCAAGTACATCTACAGGTAAAAGACAGGAAAGTAGCATCTTTCCCCATCATATAAACTGAAAAAAAAAAAAAAAAAGTTGCAAATACAATTATATATATCTTCAGTAATCACATTGAAACATGTTTCCACTTGCAAAAATTAATTTTTTAAGCAATTGGAGATAGTATTTTTAGTGTCTCACAATCTACTGGTCTAATAGATCCAACCAATGATAATCACAGCCCATCTGCTTCCTTCAAATTCCCTTTCAAGGGTATTAGCACACTTCAGCTGCATTATGCCACAGTTACTAAGGCAACAACTGTGTGAAGCAGGCAGAAACTGTGTTTATTCACCTTAAAACATTATCCTTACAGAAAAACTCTACAAAATGATGTATCTTAAAAGCTACACTTCTGCACACAGGGAACATATATAAATGGACACTGGGAGGAGGGGAAATATACGTCCTATTTTTCTTCCTTTTCTTTCTTTTAAAAAATACTTTTATGCTTGTGGAGTAAGGAAATGCAGGTTTCATAACAGCCATGATAAAGTATGACATAAGGTAAATTCAAATTATTAAGCGCAAGTTGTGAACATATCCAAGTCTGCAGCAGACACAGAAGTTGCTTCCTCAAAGTGCTTACTGTGCACAGTCTGAGGCAACAACCAAGATGTGTGTCTATATGCAAAGTTTCTCACATGCTCACTGGACGATGCCAGCTTGGACTGCCCTGTAACTGTCAGGCTACTCCATATCATGTCACCTGGGAGTCCTTACTCAAATGCCACGTCTGGATGTGCTGTGTCCTATATGACCTTAAATTTGGGCTAAAATATGCCCTTCCTCATGCTCATCTTTCCCCAGAAAAGCAAGACAGATGCTTTTTATCAGAATATTTCACCGTTTGGCTTATACTAAATATATTTCAGAAGTTATATGCTTTGGAAGGACAAAAATCCCAAGGTTTCTGAAAGGCCTGAGAGGTTACCAGATAGAATCAGAAGATATGCCAAACACAAAACCAATTCTATGTCTTTCATCAATTTCTAAAACATTCTACCCTGATCTCTAATTCATTTCAACATTACAAATATAAAACCTCTGCATCTCTTAATGTTTTCACTAAGTGTAAAACTAGTTGGAACTCTGTGGAGAAATAGAGCCTCTGATGTTATTGAAGGTCAATAATATGTTCTGATGAATTAGCTGAAATATTAATGTAGCAAAAATGATCACATTGCACACTGAAGGCTGACACAAATTTTTTCTTTCTTTAAAAAGGCAAATAGCATGCTTTTGAGGAGGCAAAAGCCCTTACTGGGAAAAAAAGGAAAACTCTTCCAGTTTGAATGGAGCAGCCAGGAGAGCTCACTTTAGGAATGGTTCCCCCTACAGTGAAATGTTAGCAGTTTTGTTTAGAGCTAGACAGAAATTTTCCTGTGAAACAAAGTCCATCAAAAGTGGTAGCTTATTGAGCTTCAAATTATTGGTTTGATCAGCTGTGTTTCTTTATCTGTGTCCCACTTGAAAGATTTATTCTGCCTTAAGATCTGTTTCAAGCACTGAGGAGATTTGCTTGCCTATTTCTGAACTGTTCATCCAAGGCTCCTTTTCAGAATCGGTAGAGAAAGTGGAATTTATAGAAATATTTATCTGCAAACTTTTAGCCCTGTTGGAGGAGTGGAGTTATGCCCTATTCTTTCCTGTTTCTCTCCGTTGATTGCAATGGAGGCATAGACATGATTTCAGTGCCC
Organism: Myiozetetes cayanensis; assembly: GCF_022539395.1. Classification (NCBI taxonomy): domain Eukaryota; kingdom Metazoa; phylum Chordata; class Aves; order Passeriformes; family Tyrannidae; genus Myiozetetes; species Myiozetetes cayanensis. The sequence goes on along the minus strand of NW_026087964.1, from coordinate 37,464,674 downwards.
ACTTCTCATGTGAATTCTGCTCACATCAAACAGATACCTCTGGAAACTGCATGATTCACCTCTTAGCACTCCAGGCATTTTGAAAGTGAGCTAGGATCCGGCTAGGTTGTTCTGTAAATACTTTTAGTTACAAAGGTTAAGGTATAAATACGTTTTTCTTAAATCACATTGTAGACAGTCTCGAATAACACATACACAAGAGGGTGGTTTATTTACACTTCGGGCACTGATAGATTATGCCTTTAGCAAAGACTCTGTTGGGTCATCAGATTTCTGACACAGACTAATAAAAACAAAGGAGATGAGATATCGTCATTGAACTAATGGCATGTGATACAGCTTTGCTAACTGTGGAGGTGTTGTACCAGAACTACTGTAGCCCAGAGTAGAGTAGATTGATCCCAAGCAGTTACCAGTGTTAAGCTCAAAGACAGAAAGGTGTCAAAAAATTCTCTCTCCTTAAGTCAAGTTGAATTATGACACAGCAAAGTTTCTAGTCTGCATTAATTTCAATATATCTGTGTTTTCACTTACAGACACTAACAGTGTCCAAAAGCAATTAACATTTTGTAGCTTGCCTGTGTGAAGAAGCAAGATGAAAGCACTTGAAGCTTCCAAAATCATGGGGGTGTTGCATTATAGTGTCACCTACAACTGCAAATGATAGAACTGGAAATTTTTGTACTGCACCTGTACATGTCTCATGTGCTGCTAGTAGTAGATAGGTACATAGATTAAGATGAGTCTTCTGCCTCTTGCATCAGTGGTTCTGTTTGAGACAGCTGCTTACGTAAGCTGGACGAAAAAGTGAACCTGCTCTGCAATGTGAGAGCACATCAATAGTAATCACACAAAAGTAAAAGAAACCAGAGCGAAAACAATGCAAGTAGCAACACTGTAGGAGAGCATTATTATTCTAAGTAGTTTAAAAATGTAGAAGAGAATAATTTACCATGGGGTACCTATTTTGAAATGTAATTTGTATTTTTATACAATTATTATAATTACTATTGTACATTGCACAGAAGCTTGGTGGACACTGCATAATTATCTCCTTAAAATGCAAACAAATATCTGCTAAGCTGCATCCACAGCCCTTTTGGTTTTTATAAATTCTTTAATGGCAACAGAAGTTCATTTAAACAAATATAGCTGGTTACCTGCAGTTACTCTTGTTCCAAAGCTTTCATTGTGGAGACAGTTCAAAAGGTTACCCACACACATGCATACACTGAACACACAGCTATTATATGCAGTGAGAACGGATTTGATTTTTGAACATTCTCAAGTAAACAAAACAGGCTAACAATTACTTCATTAACCAGACTGAGCCTGTGCTTTAAGCTTTACATGAGGCTGCTCAGTTACTGTGGCCAAACCCATCCAGAAATGTTTTTGATTCAGATAGTTGCTCTTCCACAGCACATCTCTAGTTTCTAGGGTAGTCTACTTTCCCAGAGGTAAATAATTTTCCCTTTGACTGTGTAGTTGCACTTTTCAGTTTATTGTATGTGTGGATCCAAGTCTATCTATGTCTTAGCATCTCTCTCTTCCTGTTTGCACTAAAACATACTAGTGATGCCTGAGGGTAGCAAGCTGAGGATGTCACTGCAATAGTTCCCATTACTTATCAGTCAAAAACTGGCCACTGGAAAAGCCAGACTTACATCAGACTCTTTAGTCTGAGCAATTTGTGGATAACAAGGATGCATTGTGAAGGGAACACTAGTGTAGTCATGCAAGATGTGCAATATAAATGTAAGAAATTAGCAATCTTGCAATATTTTCAAAGAAAGAAATTACTTCCTCTCACCTACAGCTGATAGCCAGTGACATTAGTTGCTTAACTACAGGGTGATTTTGATCCTGTAACTTCTGTGCATATGGATTGCTAGCAGTGTTTCTGCATCTTTTCAAATTGAAATACTACCTGCTCTGACTTGGGAAGAAACCCAGAACTCAACAAACCTGTGTACCATCTTATTCACCTCTGCCCTTTGTGTATAAATCAAATAAAAAGATACTATAAAAGAAATGAAAAAGATAGTAAATCTTGAATAGTCATACATAATTATCCCTTTCATTTTTTTTCTTTTACTGCATGCATGAAAATGTGCATGCTTATTTGGCTTTTGATTCATAGCTGTGAAGAGTGAGTTTGATGACTCACTGTTCCCACGCAGCAAAATCAATGCTCTTTATGCCTCTGACTTATCAGCTAACACATACAGAGTCAATCAGAGATGTATCAATCTGTTTTTCTGTATCTAAAACTGATCTGCACATATTGAGCATCTACTGGTCCAAAATTTCCAGGTGTCATCTAATGCATCAGGAAATCTCAGACAAATGGTTGAATTTTTCTTCACGATGAAAACATTCAATAGCCTGTATTAAGTAATTTTCTGTGACAAAGACAGATAAAAATGTTGCAACCTTCTTGCATAATGCTGCTAATTGCAAGTAAATTTTGGAAAGAAAGAAAGAATTAATGGCTTACGTGTTGGAAATATTTTTTTCTAACAAAGTTATTTTTGTTATCTATCCAAAAATAACACGATAATGAAACATGATGATTCTTTAGCCACTCCAATAAGCACCATAATATCTCACCTGACTTTCGCTTTCTCATGAAACATTTCCTTCCCCAGTCTCAGGCCAAAGGTTCAGTTGTTCTCCATTAACTGCCAGGACAATTATCATAGATTTACAAGTTTAACTCATAAGTACATCTTAGTCTAACTTTTTTTAAAAATGGACCTTCAAACAAGTTCCTCATACACAAGATGATCACTCAAATTAGAGGTATTTCAGGTGGTAATGTGCCTATGTATTTTGTAGAAATTACTTAGTTCAGACCTGTTATGTAGATTTCCGGATGAAAAAAAATTGTTGTAAAATGGACAAAAAAGAGACCAAGTAAAAATTTGATGTAATAGAGACGTAGAGGAAAAAAAGTCAGCAATAAAAAAGCAGAACAAGAGAATAACACGGTTCTGAAGTTTAGCAGTTCCCTGGGTGGATTAAAAAAAACCTCACACAAACAAACAAACATAACACCTAAAATTATTATTTAGGTCCTTTATAAGGATATCTTTAAAAAATGAAGATCATTAAAGTGACATTTTGGTAACCTTTCTAGGTCACCACAAAATTACTGATTCAACCTAAAAGAAAAATTCTGATCATTTTTCTTTGGGGGAAATCTTTATTGTAAATTACATTTCAGAACAAATCATTTGAATTGAGATGTTAGGGCATTTTGATTTAAACATTTAAAATATAAATTAGGGGTGCAAGGAGGATTTTATCTATTTTCAGAAAAAATAATATTGCAATGTTGACATGAATTCACAAAATATTTTACTTGGTGCAAATCTCTCCGTCAACATAATGTGTAGTTTTGAATCAAGAGAAGATCCTTTTGACCAAGGAAAAGTGCTTGACCTCCACAAGATGAACTGTAATGTGTTGAAAACAAAAACATGACAATGTAAGCTTTTTTGATTTTCTAGTAAGAGATCATTCTCACTGAATTCTTAAAAACTGCAAGTCACAGACATAGCAGACATATTGACCTCACCATTGTAATCTTGCTTGGAATTGAGAACAATGTGTATTCAGGCCTAGTGCATATCCTAGAAGATGCTTCAGGGCTGATGGTCAAGTCTCTCTCATAATCCAGCAATAAAAATTAGATTCAAGATTTTTAATCAAACTAGAATGATAAATTCTGGTAAGGTACAAAATTAGGAGTAGAATTGGAGGGCCAGCCTGTGAGCTTGTCTTTGGTTTAGCATCTAAGAATATCTGACATGGATCTAGATACTGGAGAACATTTTCAAACTTTGCTATGAAAAGCTTGCTATACATTCATAAACGAAATGATCAGAGAAACAGCCGTGCAAGTGTAAAATACAGATAAATTAGTTGCCAAATTTATTAATATTTTTTTCATAATATGTTATTATGAAAATAGTAGAAGAAAGGGCAGATAGATGACAGCAAAAAGAAAATAACTCAAAAGATAGAAAACTGAATATTCTAGTTTCAGCTGATAATTTCTGCTTTGATTCAGTTTCTTATGGTAATGACTCTAAAGAGTTACCTTTATCTCAAGGGTTATAGAAAATAATTCCTTAAAAGAGATGACTCTGAATATTTTGCAGTCATTACTGCATGGCTAGACAGTACATTTGTGAGAGTCTGCTGCCTTTTCACAGTTAGATTCTGTAATGCTAAGAAATCTATTATCTCCATTTGTACTACTTCGCAATCTATTATTGCAAATTTTCAACTATAAATCAAGAAAACGTATATAACAATGAAGAAGAGGTTCTTCCGAAGAACTTTATACACATATATAAAAATTGCATATACAGTTTCTAGAGGAAAAAAAAAGATAATTTTTGAAAAGGAATAAGCTATAAAATCTTTTCTCATTACAGCCTGACTTCTATTGTGGGTCTGCTTGCAGGTACTCATATAAGGCATAACTTTAACAAATGTTTTTACATGAAGAGGATCAATTCTATCTATTCAGCTATTTCTTTTGCAAGTTAAGGGATGAGAAAGATTCTTACACTGTTTCTATTTTAAGGACATTGGACATGAAGGGAAATCAAGTGTAGAATGATATAAATAATTAAATATGTCCATAGACAGGCAACTCCTGCTTATATGCTGCATGGTTTTCATCTGGGTGTCATATGGTTAATTGTTTTGCTCAATCTTACTATACATTCACAAGCTAGTTTTATTAAAACCAGCCAATCTGTATGTTACCACATGTGTTTTAAAAGTATTCTCTTAAACTTTGAAACTCTAACATGAAAGTGAAGGAAAAGGTGAAGAAAAAAAGTACTGGTAAACCTTGTGTAAGTCACGCAGCTAATCAGAGAAAATTACAAAAATTGCTGACACTCTTGTCACACCATAAGAGACAAGTATTAATGACAGAGACAGCTTCTCCAGAAAAATTGCAGGTAACAGTTATCACTAGTCCTGCCACTAAGAAAGATGAGCCGCGATGTCACTCGTCTGATAAACAACCCCGGGCTTGTTTAATGGTAGCACATTTGTAGCACTCTTTGAAGTCTCTGCAATGACTTTTTGTACAGCACCTCACACAGTATTGTCTGTCACTGTGTTCCTTAAGCATGCTGAGAATTAATGTGGTTAGTAATAGCAACCAAAATAAATGTGCATTATGAGTGATATTTTACTGCCAAAAGAATCAACAGTCATAATTTGTGTCTATGTTAATTACATTTCCACTATGACTGGTAGATAACTAGGTCAGAAAAATAGTCTGCAGCCTATATTTAATAAATCAAATCAATTTAAATCCTTTTATTCCATACAGAATACAAAGGAGAAATTATGGTGGGAGCACCTTTTGACACGCATTTCCCTGTGAAGTTTTAGCCAGACTGGAGAAAAGGCAACAGTGTTCTGAATGAGTCTGAAGATGCTTGGAAGTGCCTCAGGCAAGGATGCTTGAAGGGAAGCAGCTCTTTCAAGGACTTCCTGCAAATACAGTTTTGAACAGGCTTGTCAAAAACAGCATGCATACAATTATGAAGAAATACACTCCTGCAGCTGCATTTACACTTCCTTGCAAAGTAGCTGTCAACTGTTTCTTTGAGATAGTTAATTATTCAAAATGAGACTTAAAAAAAGATACTAGAGCATAAACTAGGGGTATGATATATTACAAAAAAAAAAAAAAAAAAAAGACAATTACCAATTCTCATGTGCAGTTTTGCTCTGCATGCCTGTTGTGCCATTTGTAAATCATGAAAATAATAGTGTGCATGTGTCCAGATCTGGCACACACACATCACTTGGCATTAAATAATACCTACATTAATGTTTAGGCCTAAGTGATATTCCTTGGAAAAATAGTTGGGCTTGACTACAGTCCTACTCTTCCATCAGAATAATTTTTTTTTAACTCAATTATTTCAGTTCAACAAGAAGTGCTAGCACTATAATCCTGCCTCTTGAATAATACACAGGGAAGACCATGCTCGACACGACAGTGACCACTTTCTGACTTCTCCATCCCTCCTATCTCTCAGCTGCTGTAGAACCAGACCTCAGTGACTGGAAGTGCAGTTCATCATTGAGAAACAAACTTGCTGTACTGTGAAGCAAATGTGCTAAATGAAACTGTGCTCAAGACAACCATGCCTGGGCACTGATGACCTAGATAACTTTTTATATGTAGCCTTTCAATTTTAGTTAGATTTACTAAGGTTTATTTTCCTACGGAAGAGAATATGCTAACAACTCCTTTTAATGAACAATAGTTGGAAGATCTTCTAACTATTCTTGCACAAATTACAAGACGTAATTACAAGAAGTAATTTTTGCCCACTTCTCTATTAACAAAATATTTTGTTTATTTTATTAGTGATAGATTTATTGAAATATGAACTTCAGCTCCTGTTAAATCTCTCATAAGAAAGTATATCTCATAAAATGGGAAACAAAAATAAGAAAACCCCCTGGATTTTATTTCAAAGATTCCACCAAAAATCCCAAACAACCCATACCAATAGTGGGCAGAAAACAAAGAACACACAGACTTTGCGTAGTCATAGAGTGGTAACACCTAATTTATTTGTCATTAGCAAGGCCCAGCAGGTACATGGTTTCTTCCTCAAAAAAAACATTAAAAAAAAAAAGAAAGAAAGGAGTATAAACACTGAAGTAAACATCCAGTAAATTGGAACTTTTGTTTCCATTTTTTCAAGACCTTTACACAAAACAACCATATCATTTCAGTGAGATAACACCCTTCAACAGAGGAGAAAAAAGAACAAAAAGAATAACTTTTCTAGGCTAGGTATTGTCCTTGACAACTCAATAAAAATCTGGTATAATGATGAGAAATATCATGTCATGCCATTAGCTTGTCATTAATAAACAGTTTGTCTCATTATTTTACAGTTTCTTGATGTTAATAATACATAGAAATAATGCCTTTTCTCACTCTGAAAGTAGTATTAAAAATGCATCAGTGAAAGAGCTCTAGGGGGAAAAAAAAATGGCAATTTCTATGTGCTTTTTCACATCTTCTTTCTCCTTTCAGTTCACCTTGAAGTTCACGTACTAAGAAATACAAGTTTCTTAAGTTTCCCTTTAAAAACAATTAAAAGGCAGCAGCCATCCTAAAAAGATTCTGAAAAAAATTTCTTTCAAACCTACATACAGATTGCATACCCGACCTCAACAAATTTGTTGGGTTTACTTTTATGCAGCAATTTCTCTTTGAGATCTCCATGCTTGACTAACCTCTAACATGCACATTATACAATATCTGTTCAATGATATCCATCCCAATATAATAAATCTCTACAAGTGCACAGTACATGTACATCTGCTATACATGAAGCCAGACATGGGCAAATATTTAATTTTAATACTTTAAAAATTTCTCTGCAAGCATAAAACTAAAAACTTAGCCAAATTAATCAAATTCTCCTGCAAAATCTAAAAATGAATGGTTTTGATTGCCTTACGTTCTGGAGTGTTTCCTTCCTTTAAAGTTCTACAGAATACAGATTATTTTCTTAGATACACCAAAACTTAGGAAAGTTGAGGTTAGATACAAATAAAATCAGTCTCCTACCATCTATACTTTGAGATACTCTATGGAAGAATGAAAAGCTGAGCCACTTAGAGATTCAAGTAGCACTAAGGATACTATGCTTTTCTTTCTCTGCCTCTCTCCACTGTTACTCAACCCACAATACCATTATTAAGAGAAGTCATCAGTACAACTTTGTACTTACACTGCATGACATCTTTCAATGAACTCAAATGTAAAAGCAAGGATAAATTACACTTTCCAAATAATTTTCTTTAAATTACCAGCTCCTGATTTCTGTAGCTTTTGAACACAGCTCCTCTGACCTAAGCAGTCAAGGTTGCAAGTCATTTTAAATTTAAACATTGAGGGTTCATAACCCCAGAGGAACCTTGGCAGTCCATGCAAGTACTGAGAGCTGGTAAACGAAATTGGTAAAGAACATTATTTTTTTGAAGAAGCTACTATAAACCTGAAGATCATTTCTGCTTTAAAACAATAGAAGAAAGATAAAAAGACAAGAGAAGAAAGGAAAAGTGACCTCAAGGATTCAGAACTACCTGTTCTGAGCATGGGAAACATTTTAAAGTAACAGTGTCTCCAATGAAGCAGAATATCTAAAAAGTGTAAAGCAGAATATCCACAAAGCGGTCAAATTGCATTCAGCAGCTGTATGTGTGAGAGCTGCTGAAATGACATAACAGAGGCAGAAAGACACCTACAAGTTGTTTCAGTTTCCTGATCAGAGCTAGAAGTAACTGGTTAGAATGGTGGTTATCCAGGCTTGTTGGGAAAGATTAAAATGTGTGCCCAACGAAACACAAGGAAAGGCCCTCACTGCTTTAAGAACAGACATCCTGCTCCCTAATTCTTTGCTTTTTTACTTCATCCTGAAACCCGAGAACATCATTGCTTTGATAATATGCCATGGACAAGAGGAAATATACATAAAGGTATTCCTCTTTTTTTTAATCACATCTGAGAGAGACAGATATCTTTGTCTGAGGAGGCTAATTTGTTTCTTAAGAAGCTTCTGAAACTTGTTATTCAGCTACTGGCCTTTGGCAGTGAAAAGAAAATAGGAGAAGAATATTAGTTCATACTGAATTTTATAACACTAAAAATTGCATTTTATGTATGGGATAAGGATGAAAACTAGGATCTAAAACTCCCAAAAGAAGAAGGAACAGAAATTGGAAATTCAGGGCAACAAGTAAATTTGTTTACACTAGTTTTCTCAGACCAAGACGGGATGACTTTTATTCTGTGTTGGAGATCTACTTCTTGCTCCTCACTCTGAATGTCCTAGGAGATTTCCAGCAGCTGGAAAAGGTTGGATTGTCTGCCACACACAATTGTTTAGTAGAGCCTGAAGGACCTGAACCAGGGACTGCTGCCAGGGCTTTTAATCAGCAGAGCTCCTGGAGCTCCCAGGGCCTACACCATTACACACCTCTAAGACAAAAGATTGGAATTCTGTCCAGGGCAGGATTCATGAATTTCTAAGCTTCTATCTCTGCAAGAGAAAAACGTGGGAAACATGCCACAGGCAGCTCCACTTGAACCAGCAGAGCTGGTTAGTGAAAATTACCCCTGAGAAGCTCTGTGCTGTCAGTGCCACTGCAGTCCCACGGAGATATATCATTCATTTACCGCTCAACAGGCATATCCTTTCCCATTTCTGCCCCCTGCCCTATCTCGAATGCATGAGGAGGCACGTCCCTAGGCTTTTTTGGAACTTTCTCGGACTCATTCCCAAAATAGTTTATTAAGTGCATCCTCCAGTGTAAGAATATAAGGAAAACTGAACAGAGATCTGCATATACATCTTCTTCTGGGAATCACAAAGCAGACAGAGTCATAAAACAAGTAAACACCTTAGATAGTGTAGGAAAATATATGATTCATGGACATAATTAAACACATATCTATAATAGTTATTTACCATCATTTAAAAGAGGAAAATATATTGGTTGATAATTTTCTATATCAAAATAGTTGGAATATCTTTGGGGCAAAGATGAGGGTAAGGACAAAAGGAAATCAAACAAAATGTCTATGTATCCCCAACAGTTCCTGGAAAACTATATTTTTTTCTGGATTTTTCTACATTGTTTTGCTGACAAATATTTCAGCAGAAACAGATAATTTTCTTTTTCTTTTTTTTTCACCCTCTGTAATTGAAAAATACTATGTTATTAAAAAATAATTATTGTGGAATATGACCATGGCCAGAGACTCCAGACAAACCTGAAAAATGCAAAAGTTGTCCAAAAAAAAAAATCATATAGAAAAAGAGGGTTTTTTTATCAAAATATCAGACCTAGGAGAAAAGCTTAAAAAAGAGTTTATAACTTTTATGTAGCACAATAGTAGTAAATTCATGGTAAGCATGATTATCTCCAGAGACTTGGAAAGGTATAAACGTTCCTCAAAGCAGTTTACCATGCAGTAAAATCTGTATTTAATGGCACTACGTATATAAGGTAATGTGTAAAATGAGCTAAATAAATATAGTATCACAGAATATGGTTTGGTTTGGAAGGGACCTTTAAAGTTCATCTAGTCCCAACCCCCTGCCATGGCCAGGGACACCTTCCACTAGACCAGGTTGCTCCAACGATGGTGCATCTACCAGCTCTCTGGGCAACCTGTTCCAGTGCCTCACCACACTCTTAATAAAGAATTTCTGATACTAAAAGAAAAGGGAATTTGGAAAAATGCAAGGACACACAGAAAACTGAACAGAAAAGAGCCCATGAATCAGCCCTTTTGCCCTGTCACCACCTCATGTATACTGTCAGTGCACATTTCAGAAATAAACTGGAAAAAGTTCTTATGTCACTCAGGGATTGCAATCTCAGCCCCTCAAACAAAGGTGCTTAGGGAGAGAAGGAACTAACACTTCTAAAAGCAGGATTTAAAGTTTTAAAGCAGTTTTATAAATCTACCTGAAAAAATCTGTCTGAACTACAAGAGGCTAAAGGGGCTGAGACCTAGGACATAATGTTCCCAGAAGAGAAATATGTAATGACAGCAGCCATCCTAGCAATTCAAGGGAGATCCTCAACCTGTGTAGCAAATCTGTCCACTCCAGGGTTCTTGTGCAGTTCTCAAAGCATAGAGGAAAGGAAGAGGTAAAGGCAGCTAAACAAAAGACAGAAAGACAGGTTACCCTCAGAACTGAAAAAATTCTTTGTCAAACTGAAGATTTCGCTGTAAGCAATTTCAGCCCCCGTGAACCAGCATTTCCAAATTTTCACTTTTCCACTAGTGAAGTTCTGACTGGTTCACATTGGCCAAAATCTTTTATGCTAATATGGTTAACCTTACCCTCTACAAAAACCTAGCTGAAGGGTATTTTTGTGGCTTAAAAAAAAAATATCAAAAAACCCAAAACAAAGCAAACAAAACAAAACAAAAAACCAACCAAACAAAAAACAAAACAAGACACAAAAAAAAAAAAAAAACACCAAATAAAAACTGAAAAAACCTAAAGCTTTCACGTGATCTATCCCTTGTAAGCAATTAGAGGGACTATATGTCAGTTCATCTCTAAAATTTTCCCAAAGGTAATAATGCAAACACTCCTTCTTCAACTGTGGTATGTCTGCTCCCCCCAGCACCTCAGTGCAGCTAAATACAGATAGCAAATACATCTTCAGATTCCACTGCCTTTAGTTAAGTGTAACCATAGCTGAACTACTGCCAGGAGGAACTGGGTCAATGACACAGTAGTGTATGGTCATACTGCAAATGTATGTCTGATTTCTGTTCTCAGTGTCCTCTCAGGACTCCAGCCACATTACAGAGCATGAGGTAGATTGTAATAATTTTCTGCTCTAGTAATCTTGTTTATTTGGAAATTGAGATTGATTTTGCTCATTTTGGACTATGAAGATCCTGCATAAGCCTGCTATATCACAGTATGAGGTGGCATCAGGCACAAAAGAATTTGATGTTTTGTAGCAGCTGTTGTTAGCCACAGAGCTGGCAGCTTCAGGAACAAAATGTGAACATGTTGCTCAGGGAGATGAAACTTCTTCCTTTACCCTATACAACCGATATATTCTAGATAGGTACTTCTACCCATTGCAGAGAGCATTTATGCTTTTTTTCTGTCTTGTTTGTACTTTTTCTGGTTTGATTAGAATAGTTTTAGTGTTTGCATCGACCAAATCTGCTTAGTAAATGTTTTTAGGGCTTGCAGAGACCATTATATAAAACAGTGGAAGACTTACTCTGGCTCTTTCCATTTGCAGGACAGGTGGGTCAGAAGAATAGTTGACTGCATCATTGCATCAAGAAGACATCAATAGTAAAGTTAATTTTCTCCCATGCCAAAAGAAAAAAAAGAAATCAACTTCTTACTCTGTTGTGCATTTCCTTTAAGTATCAGTGAAAATTCTAGACATAACACAATATAGAATATACTTTATCAACCTTTTATTAGGGCTGATCTTTACACTAGCTGATATAAAGTACTCAGTTAACATTTTATATCAGTGACTTTTCAGAAAACTCTTTCATTTTAGAGATTTTTAGACATTTGAGATAGTCGCAAGGCGACTTCTGTTTCTTGACAGAGATGTAAAATTGACAAGTTCATAAAAAGTTCCCCTAGTGGTAAGATGGGTAAGAGACAATAGGCTAATTCCTAGCTCATATTAAGGTAGTAGCTCATGTTAAGGTAAAGTCTGGAGGAATTCATTTAACTTGTCAATAAGATATCTGCATAAGACCTTAAACTTTTCTAAATAAATCAGTTAGAAGGAACAATTACATATAAAGAAAGATGGGGAATTTATTGAGTAATGAAAGGAAACAGGAAAAGGTATTAACAGGAACTAATAAATCACTTGAAAACTGGAAGTCTGTGGACTGGTATTTTGAAGAAGTAAAGTAATTTGAGCAAAGTACAGAAGATATGTTACGTCTGATGTCTAATGAAAAAAATGCAGTTGCATAAACTTTCACATTTAGACTGTATCTGTGAAGTCTGTTGGGAGTTCCTCCACAAATGTCAGATTGTATAGTGTGCTTCATCTGAATAATGATGACCCAAATCAAGTAATCATCAGATTGTGTCTTTATCGGTTGTTTGCTTTTAAAACTGTGGATCAGAATATATTTTTGATTTTGTAAATTGAAATCTGTAGCAATAAATATAACACCTTTTCATTCCAGAAAAAAAAAAATCTTGCACTTTATTGCTACTAGGAAGTCCCTGTTAGGCCAAGGCCACTGTTGCTTGCCTTAACAGAGCAAGAAAAATGGGTTCTTTTGTTACCCTGGATTTCATTCTCCTTACTTGAAGTTACTACGTTCCCCATTTTCTTATAAATGTATGTTGATTAATGGTATAATTTATTTTAAATTTACACAAATTTGGGAGTTCATATTTTGGAAATTATCCAGATGCAATTTTTGTGACTGTTTGAATGACATATGTACATATGATTATTCTAAGATATGAGATCAAATTTAATTATAAGGAGAGATGAAGACAGTAATTCTCCAGTAGAGAAATAAAAGAATCAACCAGAAGTATAAAAATTCAATTTTAAAGGGAACATCAATGGTCATGCATGAGTGACTCAGATCATGTTTAAATTCCAAGATTACTTGAAGAGATAACCCTGTATAGATCTTTCATTGCCATTAAATAAGAAGCATTTGTCAATATCTGATACGTATGTCAAAAAGGCCTCTCAGAAGATTTTACTACCAAGAATCACAGGACATTTCTCACAAGGCATGAATGTTCTTTACCCCTGGAGAGAAAATTTCAGACCATTCATTAATTTAAAAAAAAAACAGTTAAGGCATAGGTATTCTTACCTGTGAGATGAAATAAAATCGTACTAAAAAATATTAAGAACCTCCTTCAGGTATTGGGGGGTTTCAGGTGAAATTTTACATATGCTTTTTGTCCTAATAATTAGCATGTGGATATTTTAAATTTCAAAATGTTTAAGCCAGTGAAAGACTCTTCTCACACTAATATCTCATATTGCCAGGATTTATGAGGTATTATAGGTCAGTCTTATGCACAGCATTTGAATAAAATATCTTTCCATATAGTTTAGGTCCAATTTTGAAATATTTCAAATCTGTCTGACATTATTGTTTGGAATTTCTATTAAAATGCATCAGCTTATTTTTATTTACAGAATGAATATATAAGTCTGGTCCTTGAGAGTTATATAAACCTCTCAGATCTTATTTCCAAACCAAGGAGCTTTCAATGGAGTTCGCCAATTCATAAATATAACTTCATAGAATGTAATCAACACCTGAATGTTGGGAATTTAATTGAGTTTATTTATAAAGTATTAAAAAATAATTGTGTAGGTTTAAGTGCAATCATAACTTGCTTACAGCTTAGCATTAACGGGCCTTTCTCAAAGCTTGGCATAGGTGGAATTTAAATGAAATCAGTTTGTTAGCATGAATGGCTGAGCAGAGGAGAAATGATAGAAAGACTGGATATCTTCAGATAAGGGTTAAGAGGCTGTAAGGCTGGCCCAAGCTGGAAGATAAGAACAATTAATGGCCCACCCGTGTGAACATGCAGATAGAATCCAAAGAGGTGTTAGAATAACCCAGGTCACAAATCACCACTAGACCGAGACGTATGTGCAGGGCACATGAAAACCAGGCGGACATACCATGAGGGTATAAAGACCAAGGAATTTCTTTGTTCAGGGAACCTGTCTGGAGGCACCCATCTTGAGCTGGGCTACAATTAAACATTACCTTACAAAATTAATTCCTAATATTTGATATATAATTTGGTTTAATCCACAACATCTAATTAAAAACTAATAATCCTTTTATATATTGTTAGCCTTTAAGTGCTTACAAGAGGCATTTTCTCCTCTTAGCCCTTGGAGAGGCAATCAAGAGCTTCTTTTTCTCTTTAAATACTGTCTTTTCATCCTTTCCAGGAACACACAATTGGCAAAATGTTTACGTCTTATTGAAGCAATGAGACAAATTATTTTCCACATACTAAAGTGTTTTGACCTTAGATGTGATGCCTATAATGTTTCCAAGGAAACACTAAGTTCAAATCTATACTTTAATTAAAATTGTATTTGAGGGCAATTATTTGGGCCACAAAATGTAATTTGCTTTATCACTGGTCATTACTCTTTCAAAACTGTGGAGTTATTGTGACCTCAGTCAAAATCTACTTGGGTAATTGGTTTGCTTTGTAACTCTGGTTGGATGAATAGTCTTCATTTTGTTATGTTACAATTGTGTTCAGCTTTTCTGCTGTACTTTCTTCTGACAGAGGGCACTTCACTCCAAAAGTACATCTATTTCAATGTACTTCTGGTTGCAAACTAAGGTTCTTTGGGAATGCCATGCCTTGAAAAGTTTTATATAAATGTCTTACTGTTTAATTATTTTTGAAACATATTTTAAAAAGGCCTTTTTATCTCCAATAGACAATAGTAAATATTAATCACTTATACTAAAATTTTGCTACCCTTTAACATTTTTTTAATTAATAAAAAATACATTAAGAAATCTCTAGTATTTTCTAGAGCATCTAGTACATGACATGCATACCTATCAGGTGCTAATGCTTACACCCGTTATCAGAAATAATTATGTTTATACAGAAGACCTTTCTATTTTTCTGAACTGCTGGAAACATTCATTCAAATACCATAATGAAACCACTGGTAATGATCACACTAGCTTGTCAATAGGAAACATTGTTATTTCTGTTTTAACAGTCAGATAAAGGTGGGCAACACCATTGTGTTTTCTGCACTCCAGTCATCAGCTCAAAGTGTAACATACAGAGCCTTTTATGACTTATGTTTTCTAAGAACGCCATGCAAGTGAACAAACTGTAGCTACAGAACAAACCATCACTTCAAAAGGTTTGTTAGGGAGTGTCTAACCCAAAGAGCAATGACTGAACTTGAGGACGAGTTGTACAAAGGCCCTAGGGGAACTCTGATCTGCTTGTGATGCCATTTTGGTCCTAAGAAGACCCCTATTGGTGTGTTTGTCAAAGGAACGGAGTTTCATTTCGGAGTCTCTAAAGGTGAGTGATGATGCAACTCTGAGTGGTCTTTTTATGGCAAGAAAGTGGCAGTATTTAGGAGACTCATGTGCAGAGATTTGACAGAAGTGTATAAAGAAGGTTTCAGGTAACAAAATAGGATGGGACAGTAGGGAGGGACTGTAGAAGGCAGAAAACAAAGCCTGGTAGAGTCTTACCAGGAGGAGTTCATGCTAGGGAAAGGTAGCAGGAATACCCCAAAACTATCAACTTCCAATGCAAACAAGATTTAGAGCCTGAGTTTAGACCCTGTCTTTTCTATTAGTGCTACCACCACAGAGGCTTATCCTGGGAGTTTAATAGGATGATGTAAATACAGCAATAGATAAATGATGTATTTTAAAATAGAAACACATGAGATCAAGGTGTTCAGACTACATAATAGCTCAGGAAAAACATGGCAAGTCTTTGTTTCTTCTGCTTCCCTACCCAGGCTTTCCAAAAAAAAAAAAAACAAAAAAACAAAAAAAAACCAAAACAACAACAACAACAAAAAAAAACAAAAAAAAAAAAAAAAAAAAAAAAAAAAACCAAAAAAAAAGATACTTAAAACTAGACTTGTGCTACTGTTCATTAACAAAGGATGGCAAATGATCAGAAATAGCCTATTAGGTTAGTCAATAGAGTTAATGTTGTTCCATAAACTATGATTTCTCATATAGTAATCAAGTAATAGGTAGAAATTAAGGGAAAAGACATGGGTCTGTTGGAGTAGGTCCAGAGGATGATGCTTAGAGGTCTGGAGCACCTCTCCTGTGAAGACAGGCTGAGTCCACTCTGTTCAGCATGGAGAAGAGCAGACTCATAGCAGCCTTGCAGTAGTTAAAGGCAGTGTATAAGAAAGATGAGGATAAACATTTAGCAGGGCCTGTTGCAACAGGACAAGAGTTAATGGTTTTAAACTAGAGGAGGGTAGGTTCCAATTAGATATAAGGAAGACGCTTTTTACAGAAACAGTGGCAAAACACTGGAACAGGTTGCCCAGTGAGGTGGTGGATGCCCTATCCCTGGGAATATTCAAGGTCAGGTTGAATGGGGCTCTAAGCAATCTGATATCCCTGCTCACGGCAGGAGGTTTGGACTAGGTGATTTCTAAAGGTTCCTTCCAAACCAAACTATTCTATGATTCTATGACACACTACAACTCTAGAGAGCCACTGTGGAAAAAAAGAAAAAAAAAATTAAAAGGAAACAAGAAAAAATAAAAACGCCACTTATAGAAACTTAAAAGTTAACACAGCGTAAGAATATTACTAGAAGGCAAAATATTGTTAATATGGGAAAAACCTTAGTGGCGTAGTTAGAGTGTTTATTTTAACAGTCTGGCTCCTAAAAACATTCTGGTGATATGGGAGAAAACTTATCAGTTTAGTGGGCAGCATTCTTACTTATGTCTATATTACACCAGTATAATATGGGTGAAAATGCTTCACCTTAGAGGAATGCTAAAGCTGAGATTCCCTATTGTCACTAAGAGAAAATATTTCCTAGGAAATCCAGATTTACAGTTGAATTTGCTATGTTTAGCTGAAGAAAATTCTTCAGTCTGATTTACTTGCAGGGCATGTGACTCTACTTGCAACTATTGACTGGGGCATAGACACATCCACTGCATTTTCTAAATACTATTTTCTAGTTAGAAAAAAAAAGTCTTTTTTTCCTTTGGGTATTTCTCATTCCTTCAGCATTCCTCTGACACTCTTTTCAAAAGGTAAGTAGTATTGGTATGATCTATTACTCTGAAGGGTTTTAAAAGGAATACCATCTTTTTGCTGCTTGGGCATGGGTTTGGGTTGGTTGGGTTTTTTTGTCTTGGGGTTTTGGTGGGGGGTTTGGTGTTTTGTTGTTGTTTTGTTTTTAATTTGAAAGAATAGCTTTAGCAGCACAAAAGGTTCATGACTACCCCAGCATAGCCTTAAGATTGCTGACAGACACCATAACAAACATTTATAACTACTACAGGTCACTTTCAAAAAAGAAGTAGAAATACCAATATGTGATGTATACAGAGGAGGATCATAGAAGGTAATTTCTAGCCTAGTCTCTAGAAATATCCCAGATAACAAAGCAAACATTTTTCAGTACTTTTTCTAAATCTTCACTGTGCTCAGATACATAATTGCCTTACGTCCACCCTAGAAGGCTGCTTCATGGTTGCCTATAAACTAATTTTCATTCAAAATTGGTACAGTATTTCAACGAAGCACAAACTACAATAAATCATTATGTACATCAGAAATAGCACAGGAAAAATGTACAAAATATCTTATTAAATATGTCAAAAAACATTAGCTAAAAATCACCTGGTCTGGAAAACAAAAGTGCTTGCACATCCAGTCTCTCACTCCACCAAGGTGAGAGAAGGAGGGCAAGGGAGAGGAAGGAGGTGGAAGAGTGGGAAATAGAGGGGAATACACCCGCCCCTAGTTTAAAAAAAGACCCCCTACAATAAAACCTTGGGGAAAAAAATGTGATTGGAAATGTGATTGGGTCTTAAAAGGAATATTTAGTCATCTCATCTTCCTTTCATCCACTACAACTATCCAAAATACACTAGTATTTAATCTCCTATTAATTATTTAATTTGCATATGTAGCTACTTAAATGTAGCTACACATGAATATATATATTTTCAACCACAAGACTTTGTCCACCAAGCACATTTTGATACATTGAAATAAAGGATAATATTAGAATAGCCTTATTTCTTCAAGAAAATATGTTTTAAGTTGCATTAAGTATGCACTAATAAAATAATACATAATGACCAGGATCTTTCAGATTGCAATCAAGAATCTTTAATTCTCTCAAATGCTGGTAATAATTATATTTTTAGAACAAACAAACAAACCAAACCAAACAAACAAACACCAAAACACAACCAAACAGAAACCCTCTCATGCAGAGGTTGTGTTGAACTTCTATACAACCTGGTCTAGTGGAAGGTGTCGCTGATCACAGCAGAGATACTGGAACTAGGTGGTCTTTAAGGTCCCTACCAACTCAAACCATTTTATGATTCTATGATTTATGGTTGAAGGGTCTTTCTGAAGTAAAAAGTGGCATGGCATGCCCAAGCAGAAAGACCATCTAATTTCAGGTGTGTGTGATTTCTGCAGTAACAAGCCTTGATGGAACTTGTTTGTGCTAGTAGCACAACTTGCCACCACCAAAAACAAAAGGCTAAACCAGAAAATAAAAATGCACAAGAAAATATTTTTTATGCACCTCTCTTGTACAATCTTCATAATTCCCTGCAGTTAGATCACTCTCATTCATTATTACTATGAAGAACACTATGAAAACCAGATAGATTTTAAGCAAGACAGCCCATATTATTCTCATCCTCCACTCCCAGCTTACCCTCCCTTGCAAAGCAGTCTATGCCTGCTGCTCCCTGACACATGTTCGTTGCTCTTTGCTCTAGTTCCAATCTGAGCATGAAGTTCCTATTAAAACAAATGTACCTTAAAAAGCCAAAACATAGATTGGTGCTTGTCTTTTCATGGTGGCATTGTATGGCACAATAACTTCTAGAGTGCAGCCATCAGTCACACTGACCTTCACTTACACAATGAGCTACAAGCTTCTTACACTTTTAATAGGAATAAAAAAGCTTTTAAAGTGACCATTTAGCTGCAAGTTACAAAATCCTTTTAGCATTTAGGAGTTTTATGTTTTTCTCTCCAAGAGGTTAAGTGATGGGAATATAAATCAAACCCCCATTTAGATACTGCTCATGCTGCAGAATAGCATTCTGTAATGATATTGAGGTTGTTTTGCAGTTTGTATTAAGATCCAGAAAATAAATTTGATTGTATGGGATAGGATTAAAGACACAAAAATATTGTGACTAGTTTAGGTATACATGCATATGCATATGTGTGAATGTGTATCAGATGACAAAAACTTGCCTACAAAAAGTGTGACTCCAATTTAAAAAGTAATTTCAATTATCCCTGAGAAAATTAAAATACTAATTTTCTGCTATAGTCACTTAATATTTTAATAATTTAACACCTAAAGGTTTCAAGCAACAATCAGACATTATTGGACTTTAGAAAATAAACAAATTAAGTAGCTCAGAAGATAAAATGAGAAAGCTAAAATTATAAAGGAAACATGTAGTGTTGTACATGTAAGACAAACATCCATGGGGTTTTTTTCCCAGCAATTCATGAAATGTATGATCTGCATTATTATCTCTTGTGATCTCTTGACCCTAATGAGTTGGATTCCAAGAAATTGCTTTCTTTTAAGCACCATGAGTTAGTTTTCCATAGGATTTATCTGTAAGTTTGCAACTGAAAAAGTGGTCTCTAAAATAACTTAGAACATTGTTAAAGGTAGAAATAAAATCTTCTTCTACACTTCATGCCCATTAGCAGATATTTCTCTTAATAAGTTATTTTGCTATAATATTTGATAGGTAATGTTGGAGTAGCTTGGAAAGCATTAGCAGTCACTGAATTACAGTCCTTTATTTCTACAGTCTGTTGTTTATCTGAATGGCTGAAAAATATACACTTTCTTTTTATTTAGAAGAATGAATCTAATTGAAGTATTGGTTTTACATAGCCCAGAACCACCACTGGCCAGGTGGAGCTGGAAATCTTGAGCAGATTTGAAATGGAGAATCTAGAACACAAGACAGAGCTTTGATGCTCTTCATTTCTGGCATTATTGGTAGGACCAGAATCAGATACCACTAAATTGATGCATCCACAAGTGCTGAGAGAGCTGGTAGACACAAAGGCTAGACCACTCATGATCATCTTTGAAAGGTCGCGGAGACTGGGAGAGGTGCCTGAGGACTGGAAGAAAACAAATGTCACCCCTGTCTTCAAAAAGAGCAAGAAGGAGGACCCAGGGAACTACCAGCCAATCAGCCACTCATCAGTCCATGAAAGGTGATGAAAAGCCTCATTCTGGAGGCCATCTCTATCCACATGGAGGACTAGAAGGTGATCAGGAGTAGTCAGCATGGGTTCACTAAATGTAAATCATGTTTGACCAACCTGATTGCTTTCTACAATGAGATAGCACCTGGATCGATGAGGACTGTTTGGTGAAGGGTCCCCATAACAGGACACTGACACACTGGTTAGGCACAAGACACTTGGCTTTCCTGGGCCACTGACAGACAAATAAATCACTAAGGGTTGAGGAAGTTTCCTCACAATAAGGGTCAGGGAAATCTCCCCTTTTCACATGAAACCTCCTGTGGTCACTTCCAACCTTACCCATTCTGTAATTCTGTGAAATCTTTCTTCACCACTTGTTCTTACTCACATGAGTTCTTCCTCACATGTAGATGTATGTTTGAGCCCAGGTTGTTCACATTTACTTCTTAATGCATAAGAAAATTTGAAAACAACAAAATAATCATAAAGATGAAGAGATAATTGATTACTATCAAATGTTTATAACTTTGAATTTTCAATCTTACAATAAAAAAATAACATTTTTATGATTGTAAGGGACATAACTTCATAACCGAAGGAGAAAAATAATTTTCCATTTATTTTTTTCTGTCTAAAGGGACAAGATTTTGAAATAATGAAATTCTTTTATATTTCAAGGGAGAGAGCACTTGCATTTTCATGCTTCATGCCTCTTTAATGCTAGTACATAATTCTCTGAGCTCTCATAAATCAGAATCCAAGCTTTTACCAATGAAGGTTAAAGAAAATAAAGATAATTAAAGAAAATAAATTTCTCATAGAAAAAAGCTGTATAAAGTTTCAGATCTGGAGCTGTACCTGTTGAATTCTTCAGAAAATGATTTGACAGGAGGAAAATAA
The DNA here is from genome assembly GCF_022539395.1 of Myiozetetes cayanensis. Classification (NCBI taxonomy): domain Eukaryota; kingdom Metazoa; phylum Chordata; class Aves; order Passeriformes; family Tyrannidae; genus Myiozetetes; species Myiozetetes cayanensis. The sequence continues at coordinate 37,443,187 of NW_026087964.1, read as the reverse complement.
AACCCACAGAGAACTATTGTTATTTAAACTGCAATTAAGCTTGGAAATAAATCTTCACTCTTTGTACAAGGTTAAAAAGCTTTTCCAGCAAGAAAGGATAACATCTTTTCATCATCTTCTTCCCAAGAATACACCCAACAAATAGCCTTCTAGTAAATTCCTTTTAAAATGAAAAATTAATTTATTACCTAAAACCCCCAAATTTAAACACAAAGGCAATGGTAAAGACAATCTAGCAGTGTTCTTATGACCCTCGTAATGCGGAAAGTTGAGCTGAGCAATCCCATGAGCCATTTTCTTACCTTGGGCGCCTGTGTTTGATGGGATGAATAAATGCCACTTAATTCAAGCCATTGCTCTTGTGCACGGCACACCACAGGTAGCAGTTTTACAGTACATGTGGTACTAAACTACCTCACTGCTACAGGAAATTTAAAATTTGGTCCTAGGTTGGGCCTCTTTAGGTCAATAATGGTGTGAAATATCCAGCTCAGTGCTGTGGGGTTCATTTTTTTCAATCTTATTTTCCTATTATGGCTACCACCAAATAACTGTTATTTTGATATCAGTAGTAATTATTTAAAAAAAAAAAAAAAAAGGAGGAAAAGAATCTTACAAACCAGGGCTTTTAACCCTGTCCCAACATTGCCACAAATACTGAAGAAAAAAACAAGAGCTGACAAAAGAATATAAAGTATTAACACTCCTACTAAAGCTTATAGTTACTATACCAGTGTTATCAAGCAGTAATCTGTTTGTTAGATTACACTGTTAAAATGGTTGTAAATAGTTATTGCACTGGAGTATTTAATTTTTAATTGAATGACTTAATGAACAGTGTGATGTAGCAATGCACAGATATCAACTACTACTTTTCCTGTATTTTAAATATGAAGCTACTGAAGTTGTGCCAACACACTTGTAATTCCTTTAAATAAAATTTATTATTCTCTGAGTATTTCATGTCCTAGAAAGGACCAGGGAAAAATTCCTGAAATAGTAAGTACTGAACAGAATAAAGAACCCATTTTTTACATAATAAATCTGTATAAACATTAGTTTTGTACACAGGTTCTGAATTCAAACAAGAAAAAGTCAAATACGACAAGATTTTTCTGTGGTACAACACTTTGAATACATTAATTTCTATACAATGGGTAAGTCTTTATAGTTTTTTCTTTTTAAAGTCAAATATATGTATTTCAAATGTGCTAGTATACATTTAAGACATAGATCAATCAAGTACAACTCAAAACCAACCACAAAAGCTTGAGTTTTACCAACTGGATCTGCTTTAAGAATGGGATTAAATGAAGGCAAAAGTAACCAGTGTAGTTGTACTAAGAACTAAAGCTAAAAGAAACAAGGCCAGGTTGATAACGTTTCATGGGTGCTCAGCTTTTTACCTGACATGTCATATTCAGTGCATTCGGCTTCTTTATCTCCAAAATGAGCAGTTGCTCATATTTATACTAACAGCATGCATAAAAATCTAATCATGCACAACTGAGTCATCTGCTCCATCCTTGTTTTCTTCCTAATCTACCACTGCAATCATTACATTTACAAAGACGCTAAAACGTTACAGAAAAGTGATCTATCTAGTTATAAGTGGATTGGATGTTCTGAAAGAATACAAGCTATTCAGCCTACTGCTTGACCTGCAGTAGCATTACTGGCATAAATGAGAAAACGGACCCAGCTGGGTCTCACTATTTCTAATAGTTTCCTCCTACAGTTCTAAGAGTAGAAAGAACAGTGGTGAAGATTGAATCGAACATTTTCAATCAAGAAGGAGTGGGCTGTGCATTAAAGCAACAACTTTAAATAACACCGTAAACAACTTTGGAACCTTGAGTTTGGAGGAGGACAAATCTTGAGTCCTACCCTGGAACCTTACTAAATGCCTGATCTGTTTTTCAAGTTACCCTGGGTATACTGGGAATGGACACAGATATTTGATGTTTGGCCCATCCTAGCAAGGTGAATGCTAAATGCCTGGAGAATATAGATGAAAAGAACTACAAAGTAGAAGTCAAATACCAGAATCTTAGTTTAAAAATAGATGTAAAGAAATTACATATTTCAGATCTCTGGACCAGCTTTGCAGGTCAGAGACAGCAATATCAGGTAAGCATAATTTGACCTAGGTTTTTACGACACTAACAAATTGTGATAACTCTAGTTGAGAAAAGGGGAGTGGGGGGAGGGGTGGGGAAGGAAGATTAGATTTTTTTCCATACCTAAAATGAGGCTTCTAAAGTTTCATTATCCTTTTTCATACCCTTGCAAACTGCAGCCACCAGGCTCTAGATCCCCAGATCTGTACTGTAACTACAGCTGGCTTTCATCCATGCTATAACTTTTTCTTTTATCCCCCAGCCAGGACAAATAACCAAGGGGGTCATAAAGCCAAAGGGTATCTATCTTTAGCACAGAGTTCAGCAAGATGACAGGCACAGCTAGGGAATTATTTTTGGCACCAAGGTCATAAATATTTAAATGTGGTGGATTTATCATTTTAGAAGAAAAGACCATTAGAAACTATGCTGTTGGAGAGATTGATTTTCTCTTTTTTGCTTTACAGAGCTTGATTTCATTACACAGCCTACTGATTTATTTTACATCTGAATGTATTTCAACAAAACATCTGGAAAATGCAACTATACTTCATTAAAATCTGTATATGTATTTCCCCAGGAGTCCTCTGAAAGAAATCTCAAGAAATCTGTCCTGTTCTTCTGTTGAGCCTGTATTCCAGGCTCTTCTATGTTAGTCTGACAGTTTATGTTAAGACATGGTGGTAGATAATTAAAGAATATTATTTCTAAGGGTTTTTTTTTTCACTTCTCTATCATTAGCTTCTAGATTCTTTATTTTTAATCAAGTTTAGAAAATTTTCGATTACTGATATGCATATTTCTTCATTTAAATTTAATTCAATTTGGTATTTAGTATGCACTGAGTATTTTTAATTATTTTTAGTCATCAGTATTTGTTCTCCTGCTATCTTTAGATCCTATATACAGTTTTCAGACATGATGCTGCTTACATACAATGCAATATAGCATAAAGTTTTGAAACATGACAGCAAAAAGCGACTTCACAGAATAACAGCATATGCTGAGTTTGTTTCCTCTAGAACAGCTACAAGAAATGCTTTTGCACAAATTAGCTAGATAGATTAGAGATTATGAAGAAACTAGAAATTATGAGATTATGAAGAAAATTCTCAGCCACTGATAGTAAACCATTAAATCTACAATTACAGCACTTAGAGGCAGAGGTTTGCCTTTTCTGGTAAGAGGTCCTTCAGTGGGATACTGTTTAGCAGAATCTGATAATGAACAAATATTCTTTTAAAACAACCTTAAATTTTTTAAACATATCAATATTATTGATAATGACCTGCAATATTTTTTTTCCTAAAGTTGTCCTACAGCATTTCCTTTAGAATTTTTACTCAAAATTAACTGGATTTCCCATCTGTAGTACATCAGACGAGTGTTTGTTCAGAACCACTATACTTTATCATCTTTCTCAGACCCTTTTAATACTACAGATGCTAACACTAAAACATTACTTTGAAGTATTTCTCATTCTTAGTAACCTCCTTATCAGGACAAGGAACAAGTATGTTCTGCTATTAAAAAAAGCCTGTACTACTGTCTATACATGCATAACAAACATGCCTGGATGTTTCTTTGAATTTCTAAGGAGTCCATATATAAATATATCTGACATATATACTATTATATCCTTGATTGTATAATGTCTGAGTACTTCACACCATTTACATGCAATGAGGTCATCTATCCTGGGAGCTCTCTGATGCAGATGAAGAATTGGGAAAAAAGGGAAAAAAGCTGGATTAGCTACCAATCTAGTTCAGGCAAAGGTAATAAGAAAAAGTTTTGTATCCCAGTGTCACATTTTAGTTACTGAACCATCATCCTTTGAAAGATGTACAATTGTTCTATTCTTTGCACATCTTCATAAGGAAAGGCAAAATAAAAAAAAAAATCAATAAAACCCCCTCAAACCTCTATGACCCTTTGTGTTTAATAATACCTTTTATTTCAAAAAATAAAACAGAATGTTTCAGTGCAAGAGTTCAGACTTCTCTGATTCTTAAAACTGCTGACAAAAGAACAAACTTCTGCTGTTAGTAGAAACACCTGAAGTATAACTAGAGACTACAGCAAAATATAAATCTTTGTCTCTACACTGCCATAATGAACGGGGAAACAACTAAACCCACTGACATCTAAAATAACAAAACTCAAGTCAAGTTGTCCTGATTGTGAAACTTTGTGATGGCTCGAAGCAACACATAAAAATCAGCTCTGCACCAGTGATGCATTTCTACTACTTCGCATATCAGACAGGAACCAGCGTGCTTTTGATTGCTTACTTGTCCCCACAGCCTTGTTTGCAAAGGCTCATCTGCATGCAGCTGCTATTGTCTGAGTTGTTCCAGCTTTAAGCTTCAATTTTTGCACTTCTACTCACAAGTCCAAAGTCTTGGTGTGAGGTAGTTCCCTCAAAAAAGAGTGCAGATTACTCATTAGTAGCTAAGTGGAGTTGGTGGAAAAACCGAATCAAAAAAATAAAAATAAAAATCTAAACTGCACAAAGGAGAAAATGGTTTCTATGGCTTGGAAAATATCTTAGCTATAAGCACATTGGAATAAAAACTTTGAAACCTTGGCAGAAATAAATAGGGACCATATTCACAAATTATCTCAGCAAATACAAACACACTAACTATTGGTTCATCTTATCTAAGTGAGCAGATGCGTTGTTGTTTTTCTTTTTAAGAAACAATGCATCCTTCAGGCACTGATTCTGAAATAATTATACAATTTAAAACCTGACAAGATTATGTAAAATTAACACTGCTCATTGTAACTGTGTCTCAGATTAAAAGCTTAATATCTCAAGAGCTGCTGTGCTGCAAACAAAGGCTTGTTTCTGCCAAGAATGGCCTTTCAGGGAATCCTTGATTTCTGTTTTTCTAAAGAAGTATGTGAACACAGTCTGGTAACTGCTGGTGCAAACATCTCTTCCTCCACAGCTTCTGTCACATGAAGCTGTACTTCTGCCTCTCATCCACGCCATGTACTTATATAATTTTGGAAATTCATTCTTTCTTTCTTGTTTATTTGAAACACTTTTCCAATTGTCTTGTAATCTCTTTCAATGTTATTATTTACAGTTCAAAATAGTAACTTTAATTCACTTAAGTACTGTAGAGGAGGGTTTCTCGCTAATGAAATTTACTACAGATTATCAAAATCAGTAGCTAATTCTCTTGATTTAAATGAGTTCTGAACTGGGCTTTCAGCTATGTAAAAGCTACAGTGCACTCAGTATCCTTTTGGTCCTCCTACATTTAAGTGGTATGATTTGGGATGTGTGTAAACAGAAGGCACTCCACAGTTTTCAGCTGTCATGACTTGGATAAAGTGTCAATACCAGCTATTTCAGTTCTATTACCTTTGAGAACACAAATTTCAACCCCTGAAAAAAAAAAATCACAGAACTTTTTTTTAAAAGTTTAGTGAAATGAGATAGTAGGGGACATAAAATCATCAAAGATAGGTCAATGGATTCTATTGATGACTACTACCAACATCAAACCAAATCCTAAATAAAAAAAAGCTCTCGGTTAACAGCTTTCAAGAAAAACCATTTAAAGATGACAAGTGTCAAACAACTACTAAAAATATATTGACTCCTGCTTAAACCTTTTACACAATCACACTTTTTTCTGACTAGGGAGTTCAGGGTAAAAATAACTTGGGCCAAAACACAGATGCTGCTAAATCTCCAAAAAAAAGCCAGCACCTCCTCTCCAGGACTAAAACTGTTGTTGGGATGATAAAGGAAGCCTGCCCTACTAACACTGCAGGTATAGCAAAAGTTTCCCTTATCAGGGTAATACAAGCCTTACAGCAGCAATAAATCAAATTTCCATATATTGTGTCTTAACATCAGTAGGCAGCTAAGCATCACACAGCCATACTCATGGACAGATTTGATACCATGAAATTAACTTTTGAAATAATATAGATGAAAAATTGAGATAGAACAGATAAAAGCTTGGTAGACATGAAAATAAGTGTTAAAAAAATTTTCTATAAATTTAAAAGATTTTGTTGGCAGAAAGGTATGATTCCAGAGTTAAAACTTAACAGCAGTAAATCAGCAAATGAGTTAAACAGAATCAATGAAACATGACATCCCTAATTCCAGTCAAATGTGCAGTGTATTTTCTCTAGGTGTTTTCAAAATTACCTAACTGGAATGCAAAGGGTTATAAAGTTTGAAAAAAAAAAAAGTTACTTACTTCATACTAAGAAAATGAACAAAAGTTGTATAGCAAAGCATGAAAATATCAGGTGATATACTCAAAATAGTGTTATTGAGCATGAGTTCTATAAAGGCATGTATTCCTTTTGTAGAAGGCTAAGACAAGATATGTGAAAGAAAACAAGCAGATACAATTCATTGGGACCTTGAAATTTCTTTTGACAGGGTCCTTGAAAAAAGGTTTTAAAAGAAGTATTAATAGCCATATAATAAGAAATATGATTTAAGACAGACTACAAACCAGTCAGGAAAAAATAATGATAAATGGTAGTACAAAAAGGTAGAATAGCATTTTGTACCAGAGATAAAGGCTAAACTGGTATGGTTCAAGTTTTTTAGGACACGAATATGCAACAGACTAAATTTAAGGATGCACATTATTACTTGATTAGGTAGAAAAAGAACACCCAATATTGTTAACCATTCCAAAAAGATTTAATTCAACAACATAGTTGGCAGTACAAGAAATTCAATTTAATTTAACTTATGAAAGAAAAACTCATAGTATATAAAACTAAAATGATTTTGCAATGGTTGTAGATGAAGCATCACAAATAGTGAAGGAGACATTTAAAAGCTGTATGGATCTAAAGCAATATTTTAAACTGTGTTTTCAAGGATGTTCCACTACCCTGGGTATTGAAAACACCACCTTCCTACATTATGTCCTTTGTCAGGAAAAATTCTTCAGAAGCTGCAGAGGAAAAACAAATCATTTTAAAATCCAACACATCGAGAAAGTTTGCAGTTTAAATATTAAATTCTTGACCTGAGAAAACCATATCTCTTTTCTCAGTGTTGTATACTAAGATTTATTCTACATTAATACTTCTATGCATTCTGAAGTACTGAATCTTGGAACACGTGATGTGTGACTGTCTTGAAATAAGAATAGCATAGATCAAAATTAAAACTAGGATGCTCTGTTGTTTATCTAAACACTCACAGGCTTGTATCTTTGTTTATTTCTTCATCTCATCTTTAATATGCCCTAAAAACACTGAAGGAAAAGTACTCATAATTATGTGAAAACAGGATGAGGTTACAGGATGATAGCTGGAAGCTTCAGTTCCTACAGTATTGTAATTCAGAGTCCTCTGCCCAGGTCTGCTTCCTTCTTAATGTCCTCTGAACAGGAGAAAATAAGAAACTGAGCTAATGCATTTCTTGGCACAGCACATTTGTTTTTCCAGGGTAGCATAATTTTACATTTACATTTCATTAATAAGTTTTACCCTCAGGGTTCAATTCTAATTAATTAAATGTGGGAAAAGCCAGGTGACTTTCATCTCTTCAACTGCAGCTTGAATTTAATCCTTTAAATGCAAGTATAAATACCAAGCCTGAAATATGATTGTTCTACCAGGAAAAGCTAAACTCAACACAATAATCCCCAGACCAAATAACCTTGAGAGCACAGGGTGAAATTTAAGTCTTAGTGCAACTATGTGCATGTGTAAGCAGTCTTAACTTTTTCTGCTTTTTGAATTATTTTTATCTTCCCCTTTAGAAGCATAACAAATCTCCAGGAGAGCAAGCTTTGAAGATTCAATTTTCTCTGAAGATTTTCACCCATGACAGAAGATTTCATAAAGTACAATAATTCACAGTTAAACAGGTGTAGTTCTTTCCATTCTTTAATTATAAAATCGTAATATAAAAGATTTCCACTAAGTTCCTAGAGTGTATTCTTCTTTGTCACAAGAAATGGCAATGCAACAGTTGTTCCTCCTCATGAGACTGTGCTATGGTGGCATCTTTAGCAGGAGCTCCTTGTTTATTATAATAGTTACTTACACCGATTATTCATATGTGAAACATTGATTGCAAAATAGAACTTGACAAAGAAGCTCATTCCACAGAATGATTTGATGCTCAGTACACTTTTAATAAAGTAGGATAAAATGTGGTGTGTCCTTCCCCAAATAAAACCCACTTATTCCAGATACAGGCTAACTAATATGTAGTAATGGTTCTTCTACAGGAATATGGGGTGAACATCAGATTCTGGAGAATCTGTTCAGTGAACGTGGACATTAGCATAAACATAGTAAAACAGTGATATGTCACTTAAATTTTATGTTCTTTTTCATTGCACTTCTCTGGCACAGGTCTCTAAAGCACTGCCAAAGAAAGCTTGTTCCATAAACTGTTGAACTTACTACCAGCTTTAACCTCTGCTAGCAAGATGTTTTGGGGATAACAACATCCATTGCTTTTTAATTCAGTCCACCATTACACACAGGCCAGCATTTTGTCACCAACATATGTTAGAAAAGTTCAGCTTCAAGTTCAGAAACTTCAGTTATCAGGGTTTCTAAGGCTTTCTACAGTATTTTTATATGGCTTGTCTTTCAAACTTAAATGTTCCATATACTCCTCTTTCATCTGGTGGGATCCAGTTCTCTTCGTGTGTCTAAGCACACTAGATTCTCCAAAGTACTGTGCAATTTCTCATATGCTTGGGGGAAGGAGAAGTTGTACTATACTGCAAGAATCCTCATCTGTTCCCAGGGTGTTTCACTAGAACATTCCATCTTTGAAATGCCACTAAGCTGCTTACCTGTAAGCAAAGGAAAGTGTGCTATGACTCGAAATCACGGGTCTCAAAATTACAGCTAACTAATTTATAATACATTTGCATGCAGCAAAGAAAGGGACAGGATTCTGTGACTTAAAAGGCCTAATCACTCTTACCTTCTTTGATTTTGATGTTAAAATGAATTATTTAGCAAACATTTTATTTCCTATGCATCTCTCAAAAATTACCTGCAGGAATGGTGCCTTTTGCAGTCACATCTCTTTGGCATTTCTGCATAATCCATCCAAGGATGATTTTATACTGAATTTACTTTTACTATTGCTCAAGGTCAAAACTGCATAAAATATACCTTAAATGACATTTCAAAATCTGTGAATCTGACAGAAGTATTTTCAGTACCTAACCCTGTTTGAATGCATAACACAGTTTTGTAAATAGTACTTTATATCACCTTTAAACTAGATATTACTTTTATTGATAGAGCCAAGGGGAGGAAAAAAATCCCCAAAAGAAAAAGATGGAAAAATTTTGGGTAGGAAGAATCTTCTGTCTTTTATAAAGTACATTAATTTATAAATTTGCCCTGAAAATTAAGGGGGTTTATAGTCCCTTAATTTTTAATTTCCAAATTCCTACAAAAGAAATAACTATAACCCCAAATGTAACTTCTACTATTTGAAATGTAATAAAATTACACATGTGAGCTGTCTATGATACAACAAGTGCTTAAAGAGCTAAAAAAAACTACCAGGACACACTGTAAAACACATGTGATCTTATATTTTTCTCAGTTTTCATATATAGTGACAAATACAATCAGATTATTAGTAAACACACATCTCTCGGGACACTAATAAAGTTAATAATTGCTCAAGACCATGTATATTTGCAGATTACTTCTTTTTCTTACAGTTCTGAACTGTATGGACACTTTTCATGCAAGGTTCAAAACTTCTACTCTCCAGAAGGACCTTCCCTGAAATATCATGTCACATTCTAAAATGTGTAAAAATAGTAGAGATGAAACCTGAAGCACGAGACCACATTTCAGCTTGTTTGTATCATTGTGTTGTTTGGGTGGTAACGTCCAAAGAGGGACCTAAACAAGGAAAACACAAAGGAGAAAAATTTGATTCACAAAGTGCTGCACCTAGGTAACTGCAGTCTTCTATGAGGTAGAAGATCTAATACCTAAGAACTTCACAGGCAGCAATAAATACATATCTGTATTTAACGCAGATTTAATGCACATTGCAATAATGTAGATAACAGCATTCTGCCCCCTTTGACCTTTGTAAGGTGAATATATGTCTTACTCAAAGTAAATTTACGATGTAAACATATACATGCCTGAAATTTTTCTTTAACACATTCCACATATGTTGGTTCAACTTAGCGATTTTTCAAGCTAAGGTAGAAATGTATATATATCAGGAAATATTGATTATGTATATATCAGAAAATCAGCAAAGGCTTACTTTTTCATAACCCTGAGTAGAATGAGAAAAAGAAATATGCTGAAAATTTCCTGAGCCTATGACTCTTCAGACACAGTAGTTCAGTCAAGCAGAAAAGATACAATTTCCTAAGAATAGGGCCCAAACAACAGAATTAATTCCCCTATTACAGTTGAGACAGTACAAACCAAATTCCAAGTGCAAGGCTCATTCCTTTGAATTGCCACCTCGTACACAATACAGGCTACAGATCTATAAATCACAACTGCCAAAGGAGAACAATAAATAAAAAAGCTCTATCCAAACGAAACACTTCATTTTACTTTCCCTCAGTGATAAAGAAAAAAGAATTAAAAAAGTAAAAAGCCTCATGCCAGATACTGGCATTCCTAAATGCTTACTAAAATATACCTATTTGTCATAGAATATGATAAGGAATAGAACAGAAGTAAGACTAAGAAAAAAATAGAAGATTGGTGGACACCGTCCCTATGATTCTGACTTAGTTTCTAGAAGAAAGAGAAATTATTAAAAATCATTGTTTTCATCATTTATTTGTGTGTTTCAGCCTTTAAGGAGTAATAAAAATAAAAAATCAGTCAGAGATAAGGTTTGCATGGTAATGAACACTTCATTTCTATTTGGAGTGCTTTTCTTTTCCTTAAAATCAAAGGAACCACGTTGTCCACAACAAATATACTACTGAGTACTTTTAACTGTGAGGTGTAAGACTGTAATGCCAAAATACATTCACGTAAAATGCATTCATTGTAGTATACAAGAATTACAAAAATTTCATCAGGGGCCTTTTTTTAGTTCATTAGTTAATGCACAGGCTAAAAGAGCCAGCTCAAAATCCAAGGTCAGCAACAGGTTTAGTTTTTCAAATAAAAATTCAATATATTGAGTACGCAGCTTTGCCATGAATAGAATAAAGATCAAAGAAACCCACTGGGGCAAGATTGCCGTAAAACCATACCACATTCAAGGACAAAAAACTTTACAGAATGGGTAACCTTAAGAATAATTTCACTTCAGTGCAGCTTGTAAGGGAAAATCATGTTTCTAACATATCTATTTTAAATTAAATAGAATAATTGTACTGTAGCGAGGATTAATCTTCTATTATTTTTCAATGTTTACCACCTTTAAATGTGTAACATGTGAAGGCTTTTTAACAGATTAAATATTGCCATTATTGTTAACAATTTGAGTTTCTCTAGGCGTGGATTTTGTTATTAAAGGATAAAACGGCTAAACCACAAGCAAGTTTTGTGCATAACAACTTTAATTGTTTCTATAATGAAAACAATCATAATCCTCTTCCTCTTTCATGGGAGTTAAGACTTCTAGAAATATTAGCTAAAGGTTTCCCCAAAAGGTCAATGAAAGCAGCAGCTAGAAAAGCCAAGGGATACAGTTTGCTTTCTGCTTATGCCCCAAGTCCTTTTTTTATTTCTGTCACTCAAGAACAAAACCTCACAGCAGGTCTTCTAAAATCGCCAGATGAAATTTAGTAGTGTGACTTTATTTGGTCTAGTCCATGTGGAGAGCTGATTGACAACCACAGTATGCATTCTGCAAAGCAGGTGGCAAAAGCCATTAGTGCCTGCTTTTCTTCACGCTGCCCTTCAGTAGCAGGTCCACTGGCTTGTGCCTACAACTACTCCATAAATAAATTATTGATCCTTCACTTCTGAGTTCACACTGTATTCGAGCCTTAGAACCTCATTGTTTTCAAATATGTCCTAGGGATTAGAGTAGAGTAACGAAAAAAAATTATGCATATAGAAACAGAAGGGAATTTTTAAAAGACCTATGTCAGTTAGGGACTCTCCTGTCCAGAATTAGACTAAGAGATTACTTAAAAGTTTTTGAATGAAACATATTGCCTGTATCTTGAGCAAGGAGTCAAAAATAACACAGATAAGTATATAAATCACAGTTTTGCAAATGCACATGATGAACTCTAATCTACCTATATCAGCACCATTATGTACTTGATATCCACAGAAACATCACCATATCTACTTGGCTAAGAAAAAGCTGCAACAATCTAGATAAGAATGAGTTTTAAAGTAAGTCATTGGAAATAGTGGCCCAGGAAAGGTCCCAGAACAAGGACAAGAGAGCCAGATTAAAGTAAAACATAGATGGGTAAATGACTTCAAATTACAGTTGAAATATCTGTGTATGCAACCTATAGATATATATATATAGGAGAATTATATTTAAATACATAATTGCATTTGGCTTCCATATATATTATTACATTGATATAAAAAAACACAGAGAAATTGTAAATTGAAAAATACATATGGTCTGTATATAGGAATAATATGTATAGAAATATCACACATTTAGAAAATAGTTACAAAATACATGTAATAATAGATATATCTAGAAATATATATAAAATCATATTTCTGTATATAAAGAAACTATACACAGAAATCAGAAATAAAAACAATGAAAAAGAAAATAGTGCAGACTAGAAATACGATAAGTAGACATCATTAGGTAATACAGGAGAACAAAAACACTGCTTCAGTATCACAGATCAAAGTTAATCTGGAAAGCTGGAGAAGTTTCCAGATGAAGGAACAAGGTACCTTTGACTTGGCTTGTTACTTCTATTACTTTCCATAATTTCATTTTTTTTAATACTCTTCCTTTCCTTTTTCACTTCTAGTAGAGTAAATAATATCACTTTCTTTCCTATTCTATTTTCCCACATTTTCAGTACATAATTTGGTTTTTAAATATAGTCTTCACATTTCGATTATTTTTATTTTTTAATATTTTTATGTAATTCTTCTGGTTAAAAAAACCCCTAACATAGTTATCCTTTTTATAGTTTCTGAAATTACATTAAAAAACCAACCATCAGTCAACTAATTTAATGTTTCTCAGAGAACTTCTGGGTCATAAAAGAAACAAAAAAATGTATTAGAATTTACCTGTCTTCTCTGACTCTCTCTTCTTTCATTTTGCACAGCTTAGCTATTTTTGTAATAAATGTAAATATTCAAAATTTCTTTATTGTTGGTTTGTTTTTCTTTTTATTTATGTATCCATCTTTTTCTAGAATCTACAACACTCTGCAAAAACGATCTAAGAATTTCTATAATCTTGACCTGCACAAGCTGTACTTTGCTACTTTTCATTATTATTGCCCTACTTCAGTGGGCTTTGTAAGTGGGCTTTGATCAGCCTGACAGCAGCATTTATAGTCAGATATCCTTTTCTTTAGAGAATATCATGCCATATGATCAATTTTGTATAAACCTTTTTTCCATTAAAATGTATCAACAGCAAGCTACTACTTGAAAAATATATTGCTTGAAGTATCCCGGTGCTTTGCAATCAAAAGTGCCTGGCACCTTTTGTGCTTCAGAGCCAAAATGTTAAACATTCATTCAAGTCATTGATAGAGGCTGCTGGGACTTTGTAGATAGAGCTGGTTTACCCCAATTTTGTACTTTTTTGAGCACATTCAAACTTAGTGATAAGTTGTGTTTTTTCTCAGTATTCTGATTGTAAACAACTTCAGATGATTCTTCCAATAGCCCACAACTTGGGAAAAAAGGTTATTTTAGTCCTTGCTCGGGCTGTTCTTTCCATACTGTCTGCTTGTAGAAATGCCATCAGTAAGAGTCTGTGAGCTTCTGAAGAAAACAGAAGCAAAACAAGATAGTGAACATCACTCTTGGCAAGCTAGAGACAGAAGGTGACCATTGATGGGGGAACAGACTGAGAAAATAAAGTTAGACTATCCTACATGGGTATACATCAGGAGGCTTGAAAGTGAGGAGGATGAAAACAGAAGGTTGATGTCCTCATTTAAAAGGAGGGAAGAAAACTTGAAACTGCTATGAAAAAGGAAATACAAGAAAGGCACGTGTCTGTCTGTGATGATATACAACCCACTCATTCCCAATGACACTGCTATTTATACCAACGGTACCTAAATAAAACCAAAACCAGAACACAATAATGAGCCTTCTGATCGTCAGAGGAAAAGTTTAGTAGAGTTCTCTTTCCCCCATTTTACACACCCTGTCAACATTTTCTTCTGGTCACAAAATATACTGGAAGGCTGTAAAATTGTACAGAATCAAATAATTGTGATCTTAGGGCTCAGCTGTGCTGTACTCCATTTATAGCACATCTAGGTGCTCTTCGGATCATTCAGGGACAAAAGTATAATTATTTTCACATGAAAATGCAAAACTATCAATTTCTAAGGAGGCAAACTTGTATTTTTGGCCAATACTACTAAATGTTCATTTTAAACACAGTTGTAACCTTGCCCAGGCAGTCTATACTACTTCTAAAGCGAAGGTATAGTTATATGACCTAAATAGGATCAAAGCAGACCTGAATTTATCTCTAATTTTGAAGTAAAATTAGAAGTCTGAGCCTCAGTAATCGCTAGCTCAAACTGGGAGGGCATAGGACAAAGTATGACTTTTCCTTTTGTTTAGGCCATAAGAATTATTTTCACTCTCAGACCCTGAAGAATCATTCAATTTTTTAAACAATTAGAGCAGTAAAGACTAGGTATCTTTCTTCTAAGATGGCATAACTTCCAAATCCAGTGTTGGTTTTTAAATGCAGAACTCCTACAGCCATGATCGTAGTAAATTTGTCTTTGACAGATTGCTTTCAGTCTCATTAAATGGTAACTATAGTAACAGAGTTCTGAAATTATCAATTGTGAGTGCATATATCTAAATAAATAAAGATATCATCTGCCTTAAGTCTTTAGTTACATAGGGAAAATTAAGAGTTAATCGCAACAATATTAAAGGGATCTTAGCATTATTGAATTTTTAATCAGGTAATAGTATTGATATTTAGGTACATTTACTGCAGTCTGATGGAAAAGTGGTCAGATGGAAAAGAGCTGTATTAGTTGCAGTATTTTTTAATACTGATTTTTTAATGGTGATAACACTGTGATATTTTAAATTATTGCTGGTGCCTTAGCTTACTTGTTAACAAATTTTATAACAGTCAAGAAACTATCGAATGTTGTTATATACAAAATTTTTACCTTGCAAAATATATCTATTGTATCCAAATTCCACAAACATGATCAGCTAAAGTGATTCGTCACCTACCCCCAAACCAAAATTATTATCTAATTTTAAAGTTGACCTCTTTTAAACCAGATCTTTTTGTTTCATCTATGCTGCATTCATATCTGCCCATTCAACTACATATGGAGGAAGAAAATTACATTAAACAAAAGAGCTGCTATTCAATTATCCGTAAACATTTCAGCTTCATGAGGAAACCATTGATTTGTTTCCTTCCTCTCTGACACATTGTGAAAATTGGGATAACGCACAAAATAGGATAGGTTATTAGCAGTGTGCTTATCCATACGTGTTGCTACAGAGATAATAGGTCTTTTGAGTGATTTAGATACATTGACTTGCTGAAGACTCTGTGCCATCTACTGCTAAAAAGTAGTGACTGTTAAGGCACCACTGAGAACATTGTTGAGATGAGTAAATGACTAACAACCAGTGGCTGTTGACACAACTCTGCCTTTCAGAAAGATGGACAGTTGTTAAGTAAATTATCTTACACTTTTATTGCTACTATTACCCTTTGCAGCTTGCAATGGAACCAAGTAAATGGCTATGAGTGATCGTTAAAGAAACAGCAAGCCTTCTGTTTTAAATCAGGTAAGTTTAGTCAAACATACAGAACATGAAAACTTTACACAAGGATGGAAGACAAAAAGGCAGAAAGAAAACTTTAAAATGTCTTTGATAAAATAATTATTCAAATAATGCTTGTTAAGACACAATGACACCTATTTCTCTTGAAGTCATTCAATTTCTAGCCCACCAATACAGCTGAAAGCAAACAGTCACTGCTGTATTACGCATAAATGCTGTCATATCACTAACATTTTAGCTGGACCATTTCAAGGTTAAGACTTCATCACAATTAAAACACATGGGTCCCAGAGCAATTCACCCAAAGAAATACTGTTCTAAAAGTAATTAGTTGGCCACTGAAATCTTAATACCCTCTGTATCTGCAGATTCAGTATAGAGCCCCATGATATTTTTACTGCGTTGAAAATCTTTCACTAGCTTTGGTTACCAGCTTTATTCCCAATGAATAAAAGTGTAGAAACATTTAAAAGGTAAGGTTTTTATTCATTATTTCCCATCAACTTTCATTTCCAGTTCCTTGAAGTTCCATTTGATATTAAAATTAAGCAATCAGCATAGCTCTAGAGAACATTAAAAACAAAAACAAAACAAAGAAAAAAAAAAAAGAAAGAAAGAAAAATAAAACCACCACAAAAGAAAGAAAAAAAAAAAGAAACCCAACAGGATCACTTAGACTCTTAGTTGCACATTTCTTTAATCTATCCTTGGTTTTTTTCACCCCTGTTTTGGAACACATTTTAATTGACTCATCTATCTCTCAAGTGAACATGTTTCAGCTTTAATAAAATAGTGACAGGGAAATATGATGGTCTATATGGTCTGCTGTTGTATTGAATTAAATGAACTTTCAATTTTATTCTCCTTTATTATTAATTACTTAAATTCAAGAACACTCATAACATTTAGGGCAAAATGGTGCAGATCCCTGGGAATGCCAAACATGGAGCAAGAGCAGAATATGCAACAGAAACCTGCAATGCATATAAGGGGTACACAGTCCACCTCAGAAGTCTGCCTTGGGGAAATTGTGGGACCCCAGTGACAACATACATATCTATTTCTTAGTATTGCATAGAAGTCTTAGAACACCTTCCAGTGAAATTAGATTGCCCATTTCTGTGATAAACTGGGAAAAATAAATTAATAAACATTGTGTTGCACATATAAGCTGGAGGATGGAGGCAGCAAATTTAAAAGTTATAGGAAGTGAACACTGATCCTTAATATGCTTTCCTTACCTCCAAATTTCAATCCCACAAAGCTTTTGTAAATTGAGAGCTAGCATGTGTTTCTATCTGTTCATTGACAAGGCAATACTTCTTGTGGTGCATAGGAGGATGGACACACAGACAGCAGATATGTGTAGGTCAGTCAGCAGCAGCACATAGGCGGATATCAAGAGACCTTACATAATCATTCCATGGTGGCCAACTGTCCCATACAACTAAGAAAGACTTCCACTCTGGAAACAGAACATTTAAAAACTTAATGTCACTAAAACTGCTTTATTCCCAAGGTAAGTCCCCCTCCTGAAGAAAGGCAACATTTCATCAACAAACACAACACTGTGAGTCTTATGAGTGCTACCAGAACATCCTTGAGCTATATGCATCTGAGGTTTCATCTTCCTGACATTAAATTTAAGTAGGAGTAAAAGGAAAGATGTTCCGGTATTACGTTATTAAAAACAAACTGCCCCTCTTTTGGCATGGTTCTGGTAAAGCCGCAGGATAAGGCATCCAATTGGTGGGAGATTTACAAAGTCTTTTATCAGCTTATATATAATTCACATAAGTATGTGATATATAAAAGTAATATAAAAGAAATATAAAAATATAATTACAGCTTTTCAATACTGGAAGGAAATTTTTGCCCAAGTAATAAAAACCCATTTAGGAGTGCTGATTCTTTTTTTCTGATATCACCTATAGTGAATAAATTCAGAACAATTGGCTAGAGTAGTTTTTCAGTCCTCAGAGAAGGATTAGTAATTTCCTTCTACTAACAAATCATAATTTAATTAAGCAGCAATAAATTTAACTACATGCATTTTCATGAAGAATGTGCAATCTTAGAATTCTCCAAGGGTTGTCTAGACCTTACAAACATTGAACCCAATAGCCTGAGAAGTGGAATAAATAAGCTTAGCATTTAAAATAAACAATTAAATTATAAAGTCATTTAAATACTTGTCACTTGGAAAGTTTTCCTGAATAGCACTGCTGTCTGACAAATTAAGATTATTCCATGTTAATAAAATATGCCATAACTGTCAAGATTGCACAGACTTTATACAGATGTCAAGGACAAGTACCTGGAAATATTATCTGACAAAAATATGAAACCAATATCTATACGATACTTCATATGACCACTTCTTCCTAGTGAGAATTCAAGTACTTGTCCATATTTTCATGGATCCACATATCTGTGTTTACAGCTGCATTAATGACCTATAAAAAGTGCATCTTCTGAGTCATTTACTTAAACATTAAGTTTAATATGAACTCCTACTGAATACAGGTCATCTAAAGGAGCTTGCAGTGGCAAACAAATCAGAACAGCAGATAGGAGAAAAAGAACAAAGATAAAATTTCCTATCTCTTCCTTAAAATTCCCTTCTTTGCACAAAATACCATTGTGTCATGCTAGCTGGAAGATAACATCTCACTTTAGATACAACCCCACGTTTTTTTTTGTTATAGTCACTGAATTTCGAACTGAGACTTCAATGGATTCTCTCCTCAACAGAAATTATTACCTGTGATTTAGGAGACCAATGTCAGTTGTCTAAAAATTCTGATTAAAAATAATTAAATAAGAATAAATGCACTAAAAGTATCTATTATCCAGCCAAAAATACTAGATAGAACTGGACAAAAAAAAAAAGAAGATATGACTAACCCTGAATAGTTTCTTAACTCGTATATAGTGTATTATCTTCCAGAAGCAATAAGATGTTGAAAGGTACAGGAAGCAGAATGATCAAAGATCAGAATCAGAAGGTTTTCCTTTTTTTTTTTCCTTCTAATCTTCAGGGTGAAGAGGTGTTTTGACAAGATAAAGCAAGGAATTCTTAATTTCTTTTTTTGTTGCAGCCCATTTTGTTGTGACTTATGAATTATACATTAGTGATAATATTCAGAAAGGGTTAACAAAATAAATAGACAAAATAAATTCATCTTTATTGTTATTATCTGAAATTAAATACTGTATTTGAAGAAACATCACCAGGTTAACAAGGGCTATGTACAAGAAAGCACCCTCAGAAGTTTAGCCTGATGTTTTACTATTGTTCTGCTTTTGTTATGTGTAGGCATACCACTCCGCACACATACCACCTGCATTCCTCTTTTATTTTAGGATTCAGCAGAATGGTAGTCTGGATCGATTCTACAGTTTAATAAAAAAAAATAAAAAAATTTAAAAAAAAATAAAAAGAAGAAGAAAAAGAAAAAGAAAAAAAAAGACCCTGCTGAGAAGCAACATGACACAATAGTCCCATATCCATTCTGACCCATGCTGCAAATCCATAGAAGAAGCTGGGATGCAACCAGTGGGGTAATTGAGAAGTTTACTAGTTCAATTGCTTTTGCTTGAGGGTAGAGTATATTCAACTAAAAAAGAACTGATAACACATACTTGAAATGTACAGTGAGGGAGTCGGATTTTAAAAAGCATGGTTCTGAAAATGCATTTCTTTCATGATCTTCCCAGCAAACCAGCAGTCTGAAAATTTACCATGTCCATTTCTTTGCACCACATGGTAGTAATTCTACTCAGCAATTAAAGAGCGAGAGAATTTCACTCAGTGGAATAGAAAGTAAAATCTCAATTACATAATTATGTTCATATTAGAACAAAAAGACAATAGATTCCAAAAAACATACTCTTTCCCTTAAAAAAGAATCTCCTGAGGAGCAGCTTCATTTAATTTCATTTCATTCCAAAACCACTTTCCTACTGCTATTTAAAAAATACACTATGCAATTCCTTCCTGTAGAGTAAGATTTACTCTACAACTCTGCACTTGATAAATAATGCAAGAAATTTTGTTCTCCTTATTCCTTCAGATTCCTGAAGAGTTACAAAACCATCTCTCCTTTACTTTTAACATTTCCTTCATGAGAAATGTAGGCACGTGAAATGCATTTGAACCACATTTAGTGCCTCCAGTGATTCAAGAGGTAATTTTAAATACTAAGCCCTGAACATATTAGATCGTTTTAGGTAATTCAGATGCCCTCTTTTGCGTTATTTCAAACCATTTCATCACTCATTGCAAAGCATTAGGGAAATAATAACAATTTCCAGATGACAAAGACTGTGCCTCAGGGCTTTTATGTGGGCTTGACTTTGTTGTCATTAGTTTCTCTGTCAGACACAGTGAATAAACACAGTACAACAAACTGATGCCTTTTTAAGAATTATAACTACCATAACTGCTTTGTTATAGTGAATAAACTAAACACAACATTTATTTTACCATTAAATGTGTACTATAACTCAATACTACATAGAAATGTATTCATAGAATTTAGGGACAGACATTCATTTCTCCTGCATAAACACAGTTAGGAATCAAGTTAAATTAATCAATATGTTCTAACTAGAAGAACTTTCAAGAAGTCTTTCTAAAGACAGATAGCAATCAAAAAGTAGCAAAAGGTTAATTAAAAACTCAGTCATATCAGTCAGGGAATTTTGGGTATGAATAGTGAGTGTGAGATTGAGAGATGGGGGCAATTAGGAGACTCAGGGTATTGCTGAGAATTCAGAAGATCTTCCTAAATGCCCTACAGAAGCTGCAATCAGCATCAAGTTTGTTTCAGTAATCTTCCCTTTCTTACTCTTCTACTGGCCAGAAAATGCAATGGAAATTTTGTGTATGCAGTGTAACTATGCCCTTGTGGGAGTAGTACTAGATATAGGAAAGATCTTTTGATATCTTCCAAATTTTATCTTGCACTATTTAATGTCATGTATGATTAAACATTACAGGTATTGATGTCATTTATTTGCATGGATGGAAGTTTCATGACCCCTTAATTTCAGTTTCATTTGTAGTACTTACAGTTTCTTACTTCACTTTCATTTGTACTCTTACACTCATTGCTCATTCTGCTGTGCAATTGGCACTGAGCGTTCCCTCCAAGTATGGATTTTCCATTTTATGAAGCAAATAAATAAAAGCTACCTTATAGATCATTTAATTTCCTCTGTTTATATCCAGCGAGTTGCTGTTGGATGGTGACAATGCAGAGCAATTTTTTAATGATCCATAATTTCACCCTTTGCTCCAGTCAAGTGCAAATAAACAGAAACAGAAGAATACAGTGAAAAATCAGGAAAACCACTGTCAGAAATTAGCCAAGCCTGTACCACATACTATTTCTGGCTGTCCATAAGAATAGTAAGGTGGAATTAGTACAATTTGTAATTGTAATTGTAATTTGGTTGTTATAGGCAGTCCATTTAAGTAAAAAACCCCAAAACATTATTTGCTGTTTCTTTCAGCTTTTAAAATTGTGAGAACTGTATGTCTTAATGAAACATCAGTAATAACAAGGAAACTCGAGGTGAACTTTCCTCTAAGAAAATTACCTCTATTTAACTGACAAAACAATGCTTATTTCAACTCTAAATCTTTTTATTACAGGTGGCTTTCTGACCTCTCAATTATAGGCTCTCCTAATCTGTTACAATATTATTATTCAAAATCTTATCTTAAATCTGCTGTGAAAGGGTTTCAGCATCACTGCTTTCCAGAAGCCCAATGTGAATGTATTTTCATTCTGTTTTGAGAAAATGTATTAGTGCAATTAATCTTCTCCTTTTCTCAAAAAGCCAAATATTTTTTAAAATTAGTCACATTATGGAGGGAGAGGAAAAACTGATAAAAGGAAATAATTTAACTCATTTGCATGTATTCACCTCTACCAGCTACAATCACCCTCCTATAAAAAGATTGAATTTGTGTAAACATTGCTCTGTACTTGAAAAAAAAAATCCGTAAGGTGTTACAGTTTTCTAGTTGAAGCAAGAAGTCGAGGTATAATTTTGGGGTTTTTTTTCCATTCGGTTAGAAGAATGAGAAATGATTAATCTTACAGAAGATAAAATTCATAACATTTACATTCTAAAAAATGCTTTAGGAAGAAGGAACATAAAGGAAGCTAACTGATTTGAAGAATATTGTTCATATCCTCTTCGATATTTCATATTGGTGCCTAACACTCACAGACATGTAGTGAGAACTAGATATTTAAATACTCCTGAGAAATAGGGCTGAAGTGCCTTCTTGCCTCCCTATTCCTATTTTCCTTTTTTAAATAAGAACTGTAGAGACCTGACCTCTCTCTTTTGGTGTTTTTTTAAACATAACTTCAAAGATTTTTAATTCAGATCAGTGGAGACCTGACCTCCTTATTTTAGTCTTTTTATGGAGCAGAATCTCCAACAATTTTTAGTTCTGCACTGTGGAAAGCAGCAAGTGCTATACGTACTGTTTATTAAGCTTGAATGGTGGGTGAATAAATTCCCTACACTCTTAATCGTTGGGGACACATCTCTGCAGAGGTGATCTAGCTACTTATTGACCTCGGGATCTAAATGGTAGACCTTGCACGTTGCTTAGGATTGAGTGTCATGACTGGTTATTAATAGCTGCAGTTCCTGAAATAACATGGGAACCCCCTAAGAGCACTTGTTGGCCTACCTTTAGGCCAACTACTCTGCCTTCCCCCGGGACACTGTTGTTGCTTGTACTTTCCCATCACCCAGGAAGCCTCCCAGCACCCCCCAGGACCTTGAGTAAGCCACCATTGGTCTTACTGCCTCATGACTGAGCAAGTTGGCAGAACTCAAAAGATGAGAATGCTGGGAGTGGAGAGTTGGTATTGGAGAATTACAGAAAAGTTTCTCTGTCTGACCTGTCTTATTCTAAAGCAGATTAAAACCTGCCTTAAGGGAAAACAAAGATCTTTATTTAAGCTGAACATGAAGACTTTTTGTCCACAGAGTTTGATCATTTCTGAAGTCTGTTATACTTTCAAAGTCCAACACAATTGGAGTTAAGGCAAAGCCTTGGTTACACAGGATTAGCTTTTATGTCCTTAAGACACATGTACACAGAATAAAGCTTTCTAAACATCTTACAGTTTTCTTAAGAGACAAGAAACACCTTTCATCACATTGTAAAATATGGGTGGTTATTTGGGACTATTTATTCTTGGTATAAAATATAGAATCATAGAATCAACCAGTTGGAAAAGACCTCTGAGACAATCAAGTCCAACCTTTGATCCAACACCTGAATGGTTACTATACTATGGCACTAAGTGCCACATTCAATCTCAGATTAAAAACCTCCAGTGACGGTGACTCTACCACCTCCCTGGGCAGTCCATTCCAGTGTCTGATTACTCTTTCTCTAAAAAAATTTCTTCCTAATATCCAACCTAAACCTCCCCTGGCAAAGCTTAAGACTATGCCCTCTTGTCCTCCTGCTGATTTCCTGGGAGAAGAGACCAACCCCACCTGGCTACAACCTCCTGTCAGGTAGTTGTAGAGAGTGATGAAGTCACCCCTGAGTCTCCTCTTCTCCAGACTAAACAACCCCAGCTTCCTCAGCCTCTCCTCACAGGACTTGTGCTCAAGTCCCTTCACCAGCCTGGTTGCTCTTCTCTGGACCCGCTCCAGCACCTCAATGTCCTTCCTGAACTGAGGGGCCAGATCTGGACACTCCAGGTGCGGCCTCACCAGCGCAGAGTACAGGGGAAGGATCACTTCCCTGCTCCTGCTGGCCACACTGTTCCTGATCCAGGCCAGGATGCCATTGGCCTTATTGGCCACCTGGGCACACTGCTGGCTCATGTTCAGCTTCCTGTCAATCCAAACTCCCAGGTCCCTTTCCACCTGGCTGCTCTCCAGCCACTCTGTCCCCAGCCTGTAGCGCTGCAGGGGTTGTTGTGGCCAAAGTGCAGGACCCGGCACTTGACTTTGTTGAACCTCATCCCATTGGAATCAGCCCAACTCTCCAGCCTATCCAGGTCCCTCTGCAGAGCCCTCCTGCCTTCCAGCTGATCAACACTCCCCTCCAGCTTGCTGGCATCTGCAAATCTGCTAATGGTGGACTCAATCCTCTCATCCAGATCATCAGATAGAGATGTTAAACAGGACTGGGCCCAGCACTGATCCCTGGGGGACACCACTGGTGACCGGCTCCCAGCTGGATGCAGCCCCATTCACCAGCACTCTCTGGGCCTGGCCCTGCAGCCAGTTCTTAACCCAGCACAGAGTGCCCCTGTCCAAGCTGTGGGCTGCAGCTTTTCCAGGAGTGTGCTGTTGGAGACGGGGTCAAAGGCTATGTTGAAGTCCCGATAGACACATCCACAGCCTTCCCCTCATCCACCAGGTGGGTCACCTGATCATAAAAGGAGATCAGGTTGGTCAGACAGAACGTGTCCCTCCTAAACCCATGCTGGCTGGCTCTGATCCCTTGTCCATCCTGTAGGTGCTGTGTGATTGCACTCAGGATGATCTGCTCCATAACCTTGACAGGCACTGGCCTCACACTGATCATCATTTAAGACACACCATTAAAACATAGTTTCATTTGTAACATCTATAGACAGATGAAAATATTTTCTGAATTACTACTTTTATTAGAAAAGAATTATCCTTTTATATAGCAGGCAAGTAAACACATACTACTGCACCACATTCCAGTTTTGCACTGCACCATTAATATACTACCTATGGAATATATTCTAAAAAACAAGTCCCTAAAAAAACAAGTCCCAGGTGACAACTGGAAAAAAATCATCATCACTATGAGGAGTTAACTAAGACTGCTGTGCATGACAGTTTCTGTGCTGTAGGTTTGTTCTGCAAGGTTCACAGCATGTGAAGTCTTCTCTGAAGACTTGGTGCATCCAAAGCAGAACTATTATTTACAAGTTCATGTATTCCAGAAAAGAACTGAGCTGTATTTACTGGCCACATACTACATACATTTCTGTCAGTTCTTTCAAACTTCCTTTTGAAGTATCAAAGCAACATTACCTGTTAGACATTAATATACTTGAAAATTGAGAAAAATCAATACCTCTAGACCTAGAAATACTCTTCTGTGCACCAGAAATTGAGACTTACTCTTTGAAATATTTGTAATAATTGCATTACTATAGGAGCATATCTTTTAATTGGAGTTTAAGTTTGCAGTCTGGGAGCTCTGGCAGAAAACCTGCATTCTAGGGTCAAAGCAAAGTGAAACTGAGCAGGGCTGAGTATTTTACAGCTCTATAAGTATATTCATTTTCTAAATTTCTAAAGTGGAAGAGCACACTGATAGTGTTGTTAAGATTGCCCCCTATTGCATGAAGACTGCTACAGATACTTAGCATCACAATTTTAAATACTGATAGCAAGATGATAAAAAGATTAATTCAGTGAAGTATCAGGCCAATTGTTCTAAAAATATCCCAGGTTGTATAAAGAAGTCGTGTACAAATGTGTAATTGATATCCTACATAGATGCAATTAATTGTATTGTGCAGATGAGGGAAAGGACAATAAAGTTTTCATAGAATCATAGAGCATGCTGAATTGGAAGGGACCCATCAAGATTATCAAGTCCAACTCTTGGCCCTGTCCAGGATGCCTCAATAATCACATCATTTGCCTGAGAGCATTGTCAAAATGCTTCTTGAACTCAGGTTTGGTGTTCTGACCATGCCCCTAGGGAGCCTGTTCCAGCACAAAATGCTATTTGCAGACAAATATCGTAAAAAGTCTGAAATTCTGTTTTGTTAAGAAAACTATGCCAATAGAAGAAGAAAGCTATTATTTCACAGCATCAGTGAGGTGGCTTAAAAATTTTTAAAGATACAGGAACCTACTGCACAGAAAAATGTAACAAAGAAAATTATTTGAACAACATATCTGAAACTGGGTTTGTTAGCCTTAAACCATAACATAATTAATTTTAAGGATTTTTTTTTTCCAAGAAGAAGGTCATTTCTAATCTCAAGTAGTGATCAAAGCTACAGAGCTGGAAGATTCTAGAGAGATTATGTTGAAACAGAGATTATGTTGGAAGACTGGCATATATAAAATTCGGTGAAACTAAGGAATTTTGTTACTTTTTTAACAGATCAACACAACAGACATAAAATTAAAGTCATCACTTCTCACCCGCTGAAAAAGATAGATTTGCAGTTTGCCACAAAAGAGTTTCAGAGTGTGGAGCAAAAAAACCAAATTTGTTCTGTTAGTTTTCCATTTCTATATTGACCACAGCAGAAGAAGGGGGGTTACTGCAGCTGGGCATAAAAAACTGGCTCTATTAGATATAGCAGTTGTTGCACTTCTATTTTACCTAAACTTTTCAATATCAAATAATAACAAACATGGAATACTAATTTTGGAATGCATCTGTTGAGTAGTAGTATCTGTAGTTCTAGTTTTCATTTTTTCAAGGTTGCATGTTATCTTAACATTCTTCTCAAGCTTAGATATGACCATTGTTTCATAAGAACCTGAAACATAAAAAAGATATAACATTATTCTCTCAAGTCCTACAAGCAGTTTGGTTCTCAGCATCTCTTAATAAGCAGTAATGAGCTACAACCCAACTCCAGCTTCGTATCTTTACAGCTCTCAGTTCAGAGGGTAGCAATGAAAACTAGATGTTGGTTTAAAGGTTGTTAGTCAAAGGTATCAGGAGATTCATCAATGATCCATAAACATGCAGGTCTAGGGCATAGACCCTAGATATAAGAGGTTCTGAGCTCTTAAAAACACCTAAGGAATTGAGTTCAAATAGCTGATTAATGAAGAAAAAAAAAATCAACCACTAGCAAGGTAAGAAATATGTACTAAACTGAAGAGAAACAAAAAGATTCCTATAGCAATAATCTGACAAATTCACAAAATAAATTTGTAATCTTTATCTTTTATGTATCCATATAAAATCCACCAAAGCAAAGATTTTTGAATGAGTAAAAAATCTAAATGAATATCTGGTAAGTATCTCACAAAGCAATATTGATAACTTTAAAACTAAAAAGAAGGGACAATAAAAAAGAGAATTTGGTTACAGACTGTCATCTGAACAGACCTGTGTATAAGACCTGAAATTAGAAAGTTCATTGCTATGGATGATGATGTGCCAAATTCCCATAATGCTGTATACATGAAACATTAGGAAAAGCATGGCGTGCCATATATTTTTTCTGATTAGGAATACAGAAGGAAAGCTAAGTAGATAGCCAGCAGCATCTAGAGCAAGTTTACAAGGACAGGGGCCATTAAAAAATACTAATAATTCTCTTGATTGACAGGAGAGCCTCTTAAATACTCTCTAAAATTTCTCACTAATAGATTCAGTTCTGAAGTTCTTGAATTCAGTATTATATCTTTTAAGGGGCACTGGAGAGGTCAAGCATGTCTATAAATAACTTACTCTAGAGCTTACAAAAATTTTGTTTTCTACTTTTTTCAGCATAGCATGAAGACAAAACTTAATTAGCTGACTACATTTTCTGATTATCATGAAAAGGCATATGTTCCAGTCTTCAAGTAACATTTAAACCCCCAAACAGCTTCCTCAAAGGATGTAAAGTTTAAATTTAAATTACTTTTATTTATATTTCCAATCTCTCTTTCCTCCTAACCACACAGGACTCCTACTTGGTGTGTTAGTACCAGTTCTGCAATTTTAAGATTTTTTTTCTTTTTGAGCTAAGCATTTATCAGCTTGGAATATTGGCATCTATTTAACTGGATTTTTTTCTCCTGTAGCATTTATATGCCATCTATGCCATCTTCAACTTATATTCGATTTAGAAATATCATGTAGCATAAGTACATTGCCTGCTGACACGAATTTTGTGTTTAAATGATGCAGATAAATTTGGGCTTAATTTATAACTGTTTAGATGCATCATTGTTTTGTTAATATAATTGTATATTACTATACTTAATTTTATCTATAATCATTTATAAATGTCATTCAATTTATTATATAATTATTAATATACAACAAAACTAAATAAAATACATAATAATTCTTTAATTAATAATTTCTTTTCTCCTGCAGGTTACACTGACACTACCTGGTCTAAGAATAAACAGTCCAAATATATTTTATGCAGCATGAGCCAGGACACTTAAAAAATTGTGCTCATATGCTGCATGATCCTACCCTTTCTCTCTGCACTCTAATGAGATAAAAGTGGTACCTTAATTACAAGAAATCAACATCAGTAGTATAAAAGGGTAAGTAACAGCAAATACTAAAGCTTATTACTAGTCTTGAAAGAATCACTCAAAAATCACAGGAAGAGGGATTGTGTTTCTTCAGTGATGCATTCCGCTCAGGCTTCAACAGGCCATATGAGTTAACAGAAGGGCCCATGGTGATTCACAGAAAAATGGAAGTTTGTCAAATTGTAGCTGAATCAAAATGTTTGAGTAGCAGATTCTAGTTATGGGTAATTTTAAATCTTCATTTACAGCTCTCAGCCTGTTTTTTTTTCCTCGTTATATTCAGGATTTGAATCCTGGCTCATATTTTGCTAGCTTTGGAAGTCCATGGGTTTTACATATAGCTGTTCTTCCTCTGATAATGAGTTTTCTATGTTTAATCAACTGCGTTATACCAGAATTTATGTATGAAAACTGACAATTTACATCTTGTCAATTTGCCCAAATCTTCCTTCAGCTGTTGCCATCCTGGTACACAGTATTTTTCTATATACATTGAAATGTGATACATATAAAAACAAAACTACTCAGTGATCATACACATATTGTTTGTGAAAATGTGACATTTTAGCGATGTACTTATGATAATTCTCTCCTTACTCAAGCCTGGCATGGTAGATACTTCAGTAAACCACATATCAGCATTGGAAAGCAGAATTCAGTTGAGCACCATGCAGAGTTTTAAAAGTAACAACAGGAAAGGCACCTTGGGATGGACTTGCTCTCTCACTGACCCTTTATATTTTTACTAAAACATCTTTCAAGCACAGAAACACATGATAATTCTGCACTGTTCCTGGTTATACACACAGTGTAGCTGCTGATATGCACTGCATTGGATTTTGAAAATATGGATCATGACATAAGATATTGTTCTCCTGTGGCAAGCACCCAGCTTATGTGCAATCATTATCACTTCTGTTGCAAGGCTCTGGACTAGAACAGGAAAGAACTTCTTGGGCTGTGTTTCATGACAACTTTAGGATGCATATAAGGTCACCCACCCACATCATCACTAACCGTAAAGGTTGTACAATCAACCTCTCCCTAGCATACAGTGCCACTCCCCCACCTCACCTGCCCAGCCTGCAGCCCTCCAGCCCAGCCCTCCATCATGGGATGAGTTCCACCATGTCTGACCAATCCTGATGATGTCGCAGCTCTTGGAACTGACCAAAACTTCCAGTTCATCCTGTCTCTCATGCCGCATGTGCTGGTGTGCATGCTCCCAGGAATGCTTTCATGTTGAGGGTGTTCAGGTCTGTTCCTCAAACAAACAAACAAACAAAACTAAAAAAAGACAGAAATTAATAAGTTTTGCTAGTATTTAAAGCTCTCACAGTGATCATCTTCAATCTTGCTGATTGTCTGCAGTCACTTCAGAACACAAAATGGATCCTTAGGAAAGGCTATGGAATAACATATGAAAACAAAATTTCTCACATCCTTCTTTATGAAAAGCATTTTGCTTTCTATGTGATTTCTCTTTGGTCTTAAATTAAAAATGGTTTAACTGTTAAACTTTTTTTAATAGTGTTGAACTGCCCTCTGCAGCTGAATTAGAAGTAAAACGTATAGGAAAAAATTTATATCATGATTCATGACCTATTTCTAATGGTTCATGAAATCATGTTCACTCTTGTCAGATTTCAAACTGTCTGAAATAGGACCATGGGAGCTTTATGATCAGAAGGTTTAGAATATTGAAGCAATGTTTATAGAAATATTGATGTATTTTTGAAAAACTTATGACTACTTGGCTTCTGCACTTCAGGAATAAAAGGGAAGCTCTTTGGGAACCAAAACAGGTTTGGGTTTCACTGTGTAGTTTTTGGTCCTGTGAGATCACAGGGTCAAGAAAACATTCAGAACAAACTTTACAAATATGTTCACCTGCAAATATAAGAACAGTCTATCTGACACCTTCCATGTGCAACTTCTTGTCCAAGAATTGAGTGTCTGAACCTATTGGGGTTTGACTTATGCTGTAGACAGAAGATCAAGTGTCTCAAATTGAAGCAGCTTTTTTATCTTCTGGCTCAATATAGGATAGGATATTATTGTTCCTACACACTTGGATTTGAATTTAATGTCATTCATAACATCATGTAAATTGTGATCCACTATTCTACATGCTGAATAAATGCCAAATAAATGCCAGTTTCTGTGAAGAAGATGATACCATTTACAAGCCAAATAGTAAAAGTTGTCATGGGACTGAGTAGAGCTGGGGCACAATGACTACTGAGAACAACTGTTCTCAGGCAGCTTTAATTGCTTTGATCAATACTAATGAGTAGTTAAGAAATCACACACATTCGTTCATGAAAAATGAACAAAGTCTAATAATGTACACTACCATATTTGCCAGAGATTAATGAGGGATAACGAATGAAGCATCCACAAAGCCAGAAAATTCCATTTTCAGCTCCTGAGAAAGTGCTTGTAAAAACACAACTGAAATTAAAAAAGAAAAAAAAAATCCCAATCGTGTCTTGAATTTATGATATTAGGCTATATCTTCCAAGCAACAATCTCTAACTGTGAAGAACCAACACCTCCACAGCAGCAGCAAGAGAGGAGATACTGGCACTTGAGGCTCCAGTCAATAAGTGTAGAGGAGTCAGGTACCTTGGTAACAGTGGTGTAAGTAATCTTTAAAATTTTATCCATTTAATTCCTCAGGGAGAGAACACTTAGTGACCTGAGGATGCTGCTAAAAGTGATAGCACAGCACCTACAATCACTGATAAATTTAAAAGCATAATTAAAAAAAAAAAATCAGAATGATTAAAAGCAATACAGAACTTCTGAAAAAAAAAAATTGCTTTTTAGTTGTTATTATTATGATTACTTAGATTTTCAGGTTAACACTGAGTACTTGTTACCTAGAAGACCCCAGAAGAAGACCCCAGAAGAAATTATTTCCACAGTATTGTATTTCTGAATTCTAATCTTAGTTCAGGATATGCTTCAATTCCTTATTATTTCCTTGAAACATTTATCATTCTGAAGAATGATAAAAATAAAAACAAAAAACAAACAAAAAAAAATCACACAGCAGTTCTCAAAGAATTTGCGAGAAAAAAGCTTGGGTTTTAGAATTAATGTCCAAGTCCAGTAACTTATACACGTACAAATTTGATACAAACTATGAATAGTATGGTTTACAACATACTAGATATAATGCATCATCATTTATAAAGACAGTCAACTGTGTCAACAGTTCTTACCTGGTCTGATTCAACATCAGTGACAAGTAGTGTCCCTCAGGGGTGTGTACTGGGACCAGTGTGATTTAACATCACCAATAATGACATAGAATAAGGGATTGAGTGCACCCTCAGTAAATCTGCAGATGATACCAAGCTGAACAGTGTGGTTGATACACCTGAAGGATAGGATGCCATCCAGAGGGACCTGGACAAGGTCAAGAAGCAGGCCCATGGGAATCTCATGCATGTTAACAAGACCAAGTGCAAGGTGCTGCACCTGGGTGGGGCAACCCCCAGTATCCATACAGGCAGATTGAGAGCAGCCCTGCTGAGAAGGACTTGGGAGTGGTGGGTTAAGATGAGGCTAGACATAGAACCATAAAACGTAAAGGAGTTGGAACAGACCTTAAATATCATCTAGTCCCCGACACCCTGCCATGGGCAGGGACAGCTCCCACTAGACCAGGTTGCTCAAGGCCTTATCCAACCTGTCTTTGAACTCTGCCAGGGTTGGGGCATCCACAGCCTCCCTGGGCAACCTGTTCCAGTGTCTCACCCCTCTCACAGTGAAGAATTTCTTCCTAATATCTAACCTAAATTTCTCCTCTTTTCATTTGTATCCATTACTCCTTGTCCTATCACTACAGTTCTTGCTGAAGAATCCCTCTCCAACTTTCCTGTAGGACCCCTTCAGATACTGGAAGGTTGCTATGAAGTCTCCACACAAACTTCTCTGCCTGGCACAGAAGTGAGACTGACAGCTCTGTAGTTCCCCAGGTCTTCCGCTTTCCCCTTTTTAAAGATGGGGGTTATATTTCCCTTTTTCCAGTCATTAGGGACTTCACCTGATTACCATGATTTTCCGAAAATGATGGATAGTGGCTTAGCAGCTTCATCTGCCAGCTCCCTCTAGGCCCATGTATGCATCTCATCGGGTCCCATGGACTTGTGTATATTCAGGTTCTTCAGATGGTCTTGAACCTGATTCTCTCCTACGGTGGGCTTAGGGTCTTCATTCTTCCCTGCATTTACCTTTCTTGACTTGGGCAGTATGGCTGGAGCAGCTGCCATTGAAGACTGAGGTATACAAGTTGTTCAGAACCTCAGCCTTCTCTTTGTCCAGGGTAACCAGGTCTCCTATTTCTTCCAGAGAGGGCCCACATAATCCCTAGTTTTATTTTTGCTTGCAGCATATCTATAGAAGCCCTTCCTGTTGTCCTTAATAGCCTTGGCCAGTCTCAATTCTAACTGGGCCTTGGCTTCCCTAACCTTGCCCCTAGCTTCCCATAAAATTTTCCTGTATTCCTCCCAGGCCACCTGTCCTCATTTCCACTTCCTGAAAGCTTCCTGAAAGACATGAGCCAGGAATGTGCACTTGCAGCCCAAAAAGACAACTGTGTCCTGGGCTGCATCCAAAGCATGGCCAGCAGGTTGAGGGAGGTGATTTTGCCCTCTACTCTGCTCTAGTGAGACCCCAGTGGAAGTGCTGCATCCAGCTCTGGGATTCCCAGTACAGGAAGGACATGGACCCGTTGGAGCGAATCTTGAGAAAGCCCATGAAGTTGACTGGAGGCATGAAGCACTTCTGCTATGAGGAAAGGCTAAGAAAATTTGGTCTGTTCAGCCTGGACAAGAGAAGGCCTAATTGTGGCTTTTCAGTGCCAGGACAAGGGGGAATGGTTATGAACTGAAAGAGAGCAGGTTTAGATGAAATACTGGGAAGAAATTTTTTACCATGAGAATGGTGAGACATTGGAACAGGTTGCCCAGAGAAGTTTTGGATGCCCCATCCCTGGAAATGTCTAAGGCCAGGCTGGATGGAGGTCTGAGCAACCTGGTCTAGTGGAAGCTATCCCTGCACATGGGGGGTTGGAACTAGATGGTCTTTAAGGTCCTTCCAACCCAGACTATTCTACGATTTATGAGTTTTTGCAAGTGGTTAAGAAAGTGCAGACAGTCTAGAGACCACACTTATCAGAAAAAATGTTAAAAATAATATTATGTAATAAATTTTATTGCTGAATTTTGAGTGACATTAATACCATACTGCAACATGCAATTATACTTACATGCGCAGAAATACTATGTTCAAAAGTCCATAAATTTATTTTTATGACTACCATTTGTATTTGCTTTCATTACAGCTATTTTAACAACAATATTTTTTCAGTCTACATATTCCTAACGACAACATCTTGCACAACTTTGCTGAGTTGAAAGCAAAAGGTGTCTGAAGGAACTTTTTTCTCCCTATCTGCTTCAAAGAGAGATTCTTTCTGCCCCTTTCCAGACCTCGTATCCACAAAAGAGAATGGGAAGAAAGAGCAAAAGCTGAACTCTGAGGGGTAGTGGAGAGAAAGGAACCATTCCAAACTTTCTCTGCACTCTTCTCCAAGTTGTGCAAAACTCTCTTCAGTTCATGAGCAGAAACCTCTAGTTTTTCTCTGCAGTTCATGTGCTAAGGATAAAGACAATGAAAGGAAGAGCTCTTGCTTGGAATGGGCTGAGATTGCAGCAGAGCTGGAGATTCTTGTGTCATTGTGAGAAAGCCACCAGCTTGAGCTGGAATAATTCAACTCACAAATACTTTGGAAGCTGGGAACTGTCAGCATGCTGGTACCACTTTAAAAAGTGTCCTTTGGGAATTTAGAGATTATGAACAAGCAGAGTATGAATAATGTCACTGCCACTCTAACAGAGATCAAATTCCAGTGAATCAACTAGGTGGGAACCAAAATATCACAGTGGCAGGCACTTCAGAACTAAATAATAAAGTCTCTTTTGTAAATATGATGGGTTAAATCTTAACCCTATTGAAATGAAAACTCACCAAAAATCAAAGAACAGTCGTGTGGCCTCTAGGAAAAAAAATTGTTCAAAGGTTTGTCTTCCCAGCACTATTAGGCTGCTTCTCACATCCTGCTCTGCCTCTGACCTGCTGTGCAACCCTGAATAATTCACTCACCACTCATCTCCATGCTGTGAACCTTCTCTCAGACTGAAACTGTGCTTTAAAAGGAGAATAGGTTGCTTCTTGCAACATAATGCAAGTCATCAGCTGCTAAGCACCTAAATGCTGCTGCTATATTACACCTAACTACAACAGCAAGCATACTGTATCTATCTTTAAACACCATCTTCTTTCCACTTCAGAGTCCAGGTGATATAAACCAGAACTTGCCTAACAAAACAGAAGTCATGAAAGGACTCATAAATCTAACTGCCAGGATGGACAGTATGTCCCCAAATCGGGTAATGCATCCTGCATTACAAAAGAAAAGCAGAAAATTAAAGAAAAAAAAAGTCATCGAGGCTTGCCAATAAAAGCTATTTGGAATCATCCTCCAAACAGGTAATAAGATAGTCTCTATAAAAATCAAGCAAAGGCCATCCAAAGTTGTCAGTTTCAGCTTCTAGCACTAAACATGCAATTTAGGTGCTCTTAGAACAATGCTTAATTCATACAAGCAGCCAAGTAATAACAAGTACAATTAACAAATTCACAGGCTGTTGACCAAGCACAGAAGACTCAGAAGAGAAAATGGAGCCAGTCTTTACTTAGTGACGCCAAGCAATAGGACAAGAGGAAGTTCCACCTGAACATGAGGAAGATCTTCTTTACTATGCAAGTGACCACACACAGGAACAGGTTGCCCAGAGAGTCTCCTTTACTGGAAATATTTAAAAACTGTCTGCATGCAATCCTGTGCCATGTGCTCTATGATGATCCCGTTTGAGCAGGGAGGTTGGACAAGATGAGCCCCTGTAGACCCTTCCAGCCTTACCTATTCTGTGAAGACAATTTAAATGATAAGTCATGACAATAACATCATGTGGAAAAGAGAAAACATATTTAAAAAGCATTAGCTAACTGACCCTCTGCCACTACAACTACATCTTGAGCCATTCAAGGCTGTGGAAGAATTCAGTACAAAGAGGTACAGGACAGAGTGACATTTCTGCATTTATCATACTCATGAAGTCACACTGAATTGAAGAGAAATCACACACTATTATTTCACAGATTTTCTTTGTAGTCATCTGTGAGAAACTAATCTTGTAGAGGATCCTTCATTTGCCAGATTTTCTTCATGATCTACATAGCAGTCATTATGGAATGTTTCTCATGCCTAAATCTGATGTCTTCTTTATCACAAAGACACTCAGAAAGGAAAACTGAACAACTTATTTTGGAAAATAAGCACAACATACTACATGGTACTTACAGTCCAAAGGAGCAGAAAAACATCTGTATAGTGGGCCTAGATGAATAGTAATTCATTGGTGTGAGCTATAAAGAGAAAGATTATATTCAGCAATAGGGCATCAGTCTAATAACTGCTGATTTTTCTACAGCTGTCCATCCAAACACATGGCAATGACCATCTATTTAGGCCCTCGGAGGAAGCACAGTAAAACATATGTACACACAAAGTTTCACTTCATAAACTTATAGATAAGCTTGCCTAGCAGGGTGTTATTTACATAGCAAGCATCATTTAGAGAAAAAGAAGACACAGAAATCACAGATTTAAGAATCTGAGAGAACAAAAGCTCATAACACTGAATTGGACCTGGGAAAGGGTGGGGGGAGAACTACCTCATTAAGATTAAAAATCTGTTTTGGAAAAGTTTATCTATACTGTTTAATTTTTTCAAGTCCTTAATGGATTAAGCTTCTTATTAACCGAATTTGTTTTTTAAACCATCTCCTCAGAAAGCCACCTGCTCTGGCAAAGTCCCATAACTTCATCACTGCAATGAGAGCCCTTTTAAAGATATCCTAAACCATAAAAATGTACAATATTTATGGCTAGTCCTTAAAATTATTTCTCTAATAAGTTCTCGATGTATCATTGTCTTCTGGAAAGTAGCTGAGATTATTATGAACAGCATTATGTTTAGTTGTTAGCTGCACAGCTTCACTGAATATTGCGTGTTGTGTGGCTCCTCTTCTGCAAATGCCCAGAAGTAGCTTATTTAGTGTAGGGCAGCTTCTCTATTTTTTAAAATTATTCTAACATCTCTTTGTACGTGTGCAAGGTGCCAAATTAATTTTTCTTACCTTTTCCTTTTCGGTTGTTTAATTACAGCACATTACAATCACTTTCTGCTCTTCAGATCCTCATCTTCTACTTTTCTTTTAACTTAAAGAGCTTTCTTCAGCCTTTTGCTCTGCTCTGTCCCTTTCACCTTTTGCTTGTTTTACATCTGCAGATTTCTGTCATGGGTAGGAGAGGTTTTTTTTCTGTAGAGGGTTGTTCCTCAGCTTTGTTTTAACTGACAAAGATCTCTGAGATTACCAATCTATGCATCTCGTTGCTGTAAATGACATCATTTCCAAACAGACTAAGCAAGATATTAATTATTCCTTTACTTTCACTCCCTTTATTTACAAAGGTGAATAAGTGCAAAATATGCTTATTTTTCAAATAAATTTTACTTTGACTAAGAATAAAGACGACATATTTTTCAAAATCATCAGAGTACACACTATTCTTGAAAGAACCCAAAATGATGTGTCTTGCAATCACACAAGAGGAGTAATGACTACACTCAGAGCTAACTACCATTTGACGTCACCATAGAGTAAGTAACAGTAGAGGAAATAAAAATGCATATTAAGAACAGACATTGACTTACAGCACATATTGCAACTTCTTAGAGCATTAGCATAAGATAATAAGGTAACAAGTATAAGTCTTAAGTACTGCACTAAAACTCAGAAGGTGTTTAAGAAGCTGGAAGTAGTACTTTATTTTCTTTGTTTTCCTCTGGACATTAATATTCACCCCCCGCTCTGGTGTTTGGTTCTCCTTCATACATACTTGGTTTTGGGTATAATCACTGAATACAATAGGAACAATAGATTTCAATATATATTTTGAAAAATGTATTTTTCTTTAATACAGTTTTTCTTTTCTTCCTATCACTAAAATCTACAAGGTTCCCAGTCTTTTCTGTACAAAGCAGTGGAGCTAACACTTTTGCTACTACACCTAGTAGATTTTCAGTTGTATTATTCCCTATAGTTCAGAGAGCTAATAGGTAAACCTTGCTCCTTTGCAGTAGAAAGCAAAATTACATATTGAGTCAGGCAAATTACATAGTATAATTGTATTTCTAAATGAGATAATAAAAACAAGACCATAATATTTCTTCCACAATGAGGAATAATAATAATAATAATAACAATGCATGCGATCTTATTTCCCAGAAGTCCACATCTAACATCACAGATGTAGTTCTGTGTACAGAAATCTACAAAGTTATCACTCCAGAGAGTCATATGTCAAGATAAAAAATCTGGTCTGTTTTCATTATTTCCTACCTCCTCTCCTGACTCTCATGGTCCTCTGTGGTTTCTCTAGCTCTAACCCCACATGCATAAATACTTTCCTGGTTTACTCCTTGCTCTATACTGGGCCAGCACAAGCATTCATACTCTTACGCATGAGGCAGACTGGGGCACTAATGAAGCTGAAAAAGATATCTAGCAGAAGAAAATAATTAGCACACAACACTAAATTGAAATTGCCCCTGAAAAGCCATAGGCCAAATTTGATCCTAGAAGAGTGCCCGAAGGGTTTGGTTTTGAAGGGTTTTTTGGTGGTTTTTTGTTGGTTGGTTTGTTTTTTTGGTCATTTAGTTTGGTTATTTTCTTATTATGGTTTTCTTTGTTGTTTTGGTTTGATTTTAACTAGGTCTGTGTTTTTATTAAGAACAAAATCTTGCCTATGGGTATTTTCAAGCTTTCCTATACTTACTTACACAGAGTCTTTTTTTTCTGCTGTTAGCACTATAATCATCCTTCTCTGAGTCACTCAGTTCAGCAACTTCTACCAGGTGCCAAGAGACTCCACAAATCAGTATATACAAAGTTCAGAAGTACACAGTAGTTATTTATTCATGAATACACGTGAGAGATGCCTAGATGTACTGAGCAGTAGCTAGAAGTTAATATGCACTCCATTTTCGTGGTAGTCATCACTCAGTGAAGATCAACTGATCTCCTCAGAATGGGATAATCCTCAACCTTACCAAGTCATCAAGTTCTAATTCCCTGCTTTTTCTCTTATTATTTAATAACTTCTCTTATCAGTATTCTTCCTCTTTAATTCTTCCAGGATTAAAATTACTCACATTTTAATAATTTTAAGAATAGAGCTAAGACAACATCAGGGCTTCAAAGCTCTCTTTCAGAATATTTTCTCAGGAATTTCTCCAATTGATACTACCTCACTAAGATTAAAAATCTGTTTTGGAAAAGTTTATCT
Organism: Myiozetetes cayanensis; assembly: GCF_022539395.1. NCBI lineage: Eukaryota > Metazoa > Chordata > Aves > Passeriformes > Tyrannidae > Myiozetetes > Myiozetetes cayanensis. The sequence continues at coordinate 37,404,352 of NW_026087964.1, read as the reverse complement.
ATATTGTTTAATTGATACTTTTCAGTAGATGTTTCCATTTTGACAGATTGGTATTTTCAGATACACAACAGCAAGTTCCAATTTTAAATACACATTTTAAATGTAAGGATTTATACATATTTTTATATATTATATTTATATAAATATTATGTTTAGATATATAATTTTTATATACATCACAAAAATACCTATCTATGATACATATTTTGGTTTTTCAGACAGAGGAAACAGATGTTTGGCCTTCTTGCAAATCAAAAATATGTTTTTTCTGTCTGTGCACATAGGTATGTAAATATGACTAAATGCTACCTAAAATAAATCTTCTAGTCATAAGTCAGGCCTTTATACAGTCATGAATGACAACCAGACCACAGTTTTCAAACATAAAGGCAAAGTATATCTCACACAGATGAGAGATGAATGGTGAAATGCCACAAGAGATAAAGCATTTGAAGCTGCAAGACTGCACACACTGAACTCTGCTGGTCAAGGCTATCAATGATAGTAGTCTGTCATTTTGCTCTAACAGACCACATTGTTTTCTCTTTAGAAAAATCAAAATTGGTCAAGACTAAGCCTTAAAAGCTAGATCCCATTAGATACTTGGAAAATTTGTGAGTATAAATACAAACTTTAAAACCTCGGTGTTTTATTTTGGTTATTGTGTTTATGATTGACTAACTAGTTCTTCAATGTACTCCATTCAAAGTTCATTTCCACTTTCTTGTCTTCTGCACAAGATATAATACATTTGCATACAAAACACTTGTAGTGTAGTACTATTTATTATCCTATACAAATAAGAATTCAGGAACTACTACCAAAGAAAGATTACTCAGTTATATTTGATCCACTGTTTTTTATTTTATTCAAAGGAGTACAAGTACCTGATCTCCAAGTCATATTCAACTTCCTCAGGGCTTTTTCAGAAAACCTGTATACAAATTCTGTTAATTCTTTTAGACTTGATGCAAGTAGAGACCACTTTCTTTTCTTTTTTTCACCCCTCATACTGCTGTTTCAAAAAATTATTTCCATACCAGAGGAGTGAGGAAGAAGGACTACTTAAAAGAAAAAAAACGCTCAGGTTTGATTCTGATTCTGTAGTATACAAAGAAAAATCTAATAAATATTAAGGGATGCAAAATTTCATGCTAAATAATGGGCAACATAAAGAAAAGGGGGGGTTGGGTTTTGGAGTGGGTTTTTTGTTTGTTTGTTGGGGGTGTGTTTTTTTGGGGGGAGGTTGTTCTTTTTCAAATAAAAGTAGGTATCTTTCCCCGTTAAAATTTTGAAGTGTGTTACTTACATGTCATAAAGTATGTGTTTTACTTACTGTCTTTGGCTTCTGCATGATAATCTCAGTGAAGACAAGAAAATACTTGTCAAGCAGTGTTTTTAAAAATTAAGATTACTTGCTCATCAAGAGGTACTGTAACTACATCTGGAAGTTATTAAATTGCTTCTCGAGTTTAAAAAACACTACTCTCTTCCATAATCACAACTTTAATGGAATTTGAAATGCAATAATACATGCCAAAAGAATTGAATATAGGAAACAAGTTATGATAGAGGAATTAAATAAATCACTTCAAAGGTGTAGCTGTAAGGTTAAAGCTCCAGATTATTAATTTTTTTAACCATTGACATTTGACAGTGCTTAGTGATCTGAAAAAAAACATTCTTGTACAATGAAGTTCCATCATAAAGATGTATGGATGTTGAAAATTTCCAAAACAACACATAAAACCATCCACTGTCATTGAATCATAAAATGGTTTGGATTGGAAAGGAACTTTAAAGGTCATCTAGTCCAAACTCCCTGCCACAGGCAGGGACATCTTCAACCAGATTAGGTTTTCTAGAGGCCCATCCAACTTGGCCTTGAATATTTTCAAGAATGGGGAATCCACAAATTCTCTGGACAACTTGTTCAGTGTTTCACTACCCTCACCATAAAACATTCCTTCTTTACATTTAGTCTGCATCTACCCTCTTTTAGTTTAAAACCCTTACCCCTTGTCCTATTGCTAGACTAAAGAGTCTCTCTTCATCTTTCTTTTAAGCCCCCTTTAGGCACTGGAAGGCTGCAATAAGGTCTCCCTCCAGGCTGAACCACACAAAGTGTCTCAGCCTGTCTTCACAGGAGATGCATTCCACCCCTCTGATCATCTTTGTCTCTCTGGACCCACTTCAACAGATCCTTGCCTTTCAAGACGGTACGGTAAGCTACATTACTCCTCAAGACCTTTTGTCTTACTGTTAGGTTTGCTCTTCAACTGAGTTAGAAAACTCATCCCATTGCAAGATGATCACTATTATTCTCAGAAGAAACAGTAACATGGTGGAGAGGTCAGGGCCACCTTTTAGGTGTATTTTTACAATCACTTAACCACTCATTAAACCACACCCTGAAAACTAAAAAAAAAAAAAAAAAATTAAAATGCAGTTAGGTAGAGCTCCCATATGACAGCAAAGCCCTGATCTGACAACACATCACATAGAGCAAAATAGTGAATCATTTCAGAAAGTGACTTGAGAGGAGCATGGTTTCCTCCATTCAGTGATTTGCATGGGGAAAACACAGGGTACAGCCATCTGAGCACCACAGGTAAGGTGAGGAAAATGCTAACAGACTCTCCCCAAAAAAGAAGTTTTCTATTTCTCAGAGGATAATTTAAATTAATGTTTTACTCAGAATACTGCAATGGAATAAGAGCCTTAACATGCTCTATTGCTTTGATTCAGAAGCCTTCCAGTAACTGGTTAAGCAGCACTAACTCAACAATTTTCTGTCTGCTGCCAAAAAACTTTGCATAAAGCGGGGTAAGTTGTATTAGTTCAGAATAACTAACAAATATTTCCTTATACATATATACTCACATATATAATTACTGATGGTAATTTATATGTTAAAGTGAATATATTATAAATCATTTAATTTCATATGTATGCACACATTTCTTTATATTGATGCTACAACTGTTTCCGGAAAATAAAACATTAGATGACACTTAAGACCAACCCTATAAAAAAAAAAATTCTTCCTTGATTAGAAGAGGACTTGCTTCCCAAGATTACTTAGAAAATTAGAATCTAAACAAGACATCAAACATAGTTTCAAAGATTTTCTATGTCTCTTCTTATATTACACTGTAGAGTCAGTCACAATTACTGTTTCCTCATGTCCTCTATTCTTAGACTGCAAAAGAACATCACAAGCTAACTGGATTAGCAATTGACCACCTATAAGGACTAAGCTGCTTCTATAGGCTTTTGGCTCTTAAGAAAAAAGGCTCAATATACAGAAATAAAATCACAAAAAAAAAAGTTGCTAAGTAAACACACTTGTTTCTATGCTATCCTTACATCACACAGATTTGTAAAGATGGGTCTTTAAAAAGTTCCTTAACTAGTTTAGGTTCATGAGCCTGGGACAAGAGAGACCTAGTGTCTGTCCCTGACTTCTCTCTGAAATGCAAATTGAATTCCTCTCAGGATCCAAAGTTGGATGTTTTCCAGACATCCATACTAGACAGATTGATTCTGCCTGAAATTGCTTTTAAATGGAATCTCTGAGCCAGTTTCAGAGCACAGGAGACACTGGCCTAACTTGAACCTAACTACAATCATCTCTTCTTTTAAAAGGACACTTTATGGTTAATTATAATAAAATCATCATATTATTCCACCAAAATTAGTTTGAACTTAATAGGAAATCTTTTGCCTAGGAATCTAAATCTTGATAAATACCATAGCTTTTTGCTAGTTTTCCCCTCCCACTTCTTCAAGGGAAGAAATGGTTGATTTGGTTAAGAGACTGATGGTGACAATAAAATGATCCAAGTGTCCTATGCTGTCACACCCAGACAGTTTTGGGAGGGTATGATAATGCTCTTTCTGCTCAGGTCAGTAAGGAATCACTACACTGGAATTGTAAAACAAAGAACAAATAGGATTTTCTGCTAACAGACAAAAGAGCATTATGCCCTACTTAATTTACCCAGGGCTGTATATTTCTCTAGGGTATGGTAATTGTTTACATCTCAAACTCTGATTTCACCATTTCATCACCTCATGCTGGAGGGATGAAACTCTTTAAAGTCCAAGCAATTTCAGGGTCAGAGTTGCACTGAGAGTAAAAATCAGGTATACCATAAAAAGAACATAATGGGTAGGTAACAGATACACTGTAAGGGAAAAAACAAATAGCCAAAAGCACCAAAAGCAGAATATCAGTGCACATGGTCCTGTACCTCTTTTTGATATAGCAGTGAAAGAGATGAGTGTTGTAGAGTGTCAAGAAGTAGGAAAAAATGCAATATATCAATGTGTTCTTTACATTGCAGAATGTGTTAACCAAGACTAAAGATCAAGTACATCACTACATGGCAAAGCAAAGCTGTGAAGATTGACAATTAGAGGGTACATAAACACACGTAAAACTATCTATGAATTAAACATATAACAGTCAAGAGTGTAACCAAGAAACTAAGTGCTGACCATGATTTTCACAAAAATGTCTCTTCTTTACAAACTTACTAGTTTTCTTGGATATAAGGGGGCATACTGTAATACAGGACAGTCCACGAGTGGTAGAATAAAGGGTGTCAAGACCAAGTAGACAAGGTTAAACAGGTGTAAGTATACTTTTCACTATCAAATTGAGTACTATAGAAAGTCTATCTGAGGTCAAACATTCACATAAAGGAATCAAGTGAAATCTCTTTGAATATCAAGTGAAATACCTTTCTTGAGTCTGTGCTGAAGAAAATATGTTGCCGTTATGTCGTGATGGTCCAATAAAATACACACAAGAAGGTTGATTCAGGGCAACATAAGAAAAGGCCTCTATTATTAAAAATCCCAGCTCCTTTTGTATCATTGTCAAAAAGCAGCAAGCAAGCAGTGAGCAAGTAGCAAGAAAGCAACAACAATCCTAATTGGCTACTCATCATTACTGACACACTTGACAGCAATCATGAGACACCTGGAGATGCCCAAGGACAAGGCTGTGGTTCTCACCAAATCTACCAAATCTAGGCTCTCACTCCCCAATCAGCCTGTGTGCAAAACTTACTTATCTTCAAGGCCACACTTGAAAGTTTCCCAAGTCAATCTCCTCTTCCAGGGAGCTAACAGACCCACTGTTAACTCCTACAAAAATACTTGGTTTTTTACAGATCTCACGTGCATGCAATTCTCACAAAACAGATTTAAGACATATTAAAATTTGAGTAAATATTATTAAATTAATATAGTTAATGACATTTTTCTTCTCTCTAAAGAAAATATTACCTGTACCACTTCTTTCAAAGATACATCTTCATGACAGCTTAGTCTGATACCAAGCAGCAGTTCATTCTTCATGATTAGGAGGTTCTTAGATTTCTGTTTCCTACTTCCCACAGTAGGAAACTTGCAAAGTGAAATCTTCCTGTTTAGAACATAATGCAAACAGTAATCCTTGAGACTTAATATAAACAAACTTGGATACTTCATAACCATAACTGCTCCCATAGTTGTTTCAGCATTTGGTGGAGCAAGTTACTTTATGCCCATGTACTCACACCACTCAGGTGGGCGAGGAAGAGCCAGAGAAAATTCTGTTTCCAAGTTCAAAGCTACAGAGTCTGCCAGTTGCTCGCTCTTGTCTCTGTGTATCGGTGGCTGGCTTTGTGCTAAAAAATAGCAGGCATTATGCATTAAGCAAGACTGAATGGGGCTCTGAGCAACCTGGTCTCTTGGAAGGTGTCACTGCCCACTGCAGAGAGGTTGGAATTAGATGATCTTTAAGTCCTCTTCCAAGCCAAACCATTCTATGAATCTATGACTCACAATTTCCATCAATTTTAGAACTCAGAAGTCATACAGAAAATTCTAATAAAGCATTTTCACAAAGCGTTACCTAAAAAACAGAAAGCATCAAATTCACAGAAAAATCAACAATAGTTCCATAGTTACAATAGATTTCATTTATGATGTTGCCTTAGGGTTTTTGATTTTTTAATATTTTGTAGATTTTAGAAGTAGTTGTGTAGTGAATGTAGATTTTAACGTAGTTGCATTTTATCCCTTACTCTTAACACAGTAGTTACACATAGCCAACCCTGTCACCCAATTCCCATATCAATCCCCCTAAATTCCATTAGCCTGTTTAGTCTCATTTTCAAGGCAGAATTGTAGAGAACATCCCAAAATCTGGGCAAGAAGATATAGCCATAGACACAACGACCTTCAGGCCCAGAGCTTTCGAAAGCCTCTAAGGGCTGCACATGCTCCAAGGAAGATGAAGATGAGGAAGAGGGGGTCCCAAAACTCCCCTAGACTCAAGTCCCGAAGGGTGTGCCTGGGGGCAGAATGAGGCAGAACCAGGGCAGTGGCTGGAAGAGGATTCGATGGAAATCATTATTAAAATTGTAACACCTGTGTTTCAAAGCGCACACATGGGTTTGTATTCCTGGAGCCTGGAGGGTCATCAAAACCTCTGCTGCTTATCTTACCTCCTACCTAATTTGGCCTGGAGTCATTTTCCTCCGCAGCCTTTTAGGCAACATGACTAATGAAGACCCCACATTCAACAACTCTGAGTAAACTTTCAAGGGATGATAAAGAAATATCATTACATGCTTTCCAGAATTATGTATTTGTCTTGAAAGGTAAGTTGTTCCGTAAAAGCCTTGTCATCCTTGGCAGTGCTTTCCATATTTTCACCTGTCACCATAACAAACCTGTCACCAACAGTTTTGTGCAGCTTCATTGATCCTTTAAATCAGATTATGTGCATCACTAAATTTATTAAATAGGAATAACTGACTATATCTTTGATTTGCAAAGAAACAGAACATGGAACCTGGAAACATCTAAGTGTAACCTACAAAAAAACCCCTGTTTATTTGTTTCTTTTCATGTACATGGCACTAATATGCATTCTGGAATGAATGCCTCACACTACTAAAAAGGTCTTCACTAAGGCAAAAAATCTCTACTTTATAGAACATTCTTTAAAAATAATTCTCAGGAGTTTTTTTCATTTCTGTTTTGTTGCATTTTTAAAAAACATTTTGGGTACTGTTCTTCTTCACGTCAAATGAATTCTCATACAAATAAATAGTACAATACAGAACGCTTTACCCCCTAAGGGAAAATGACAGCAACTGAGACTCTCATTATCATTAGTTTCCAAACAACTAATAAAGGAAAAATTCTTCAATTCACCTTACATCCAGTGAAACGGAAGCAGTCATTGCCTCCCACAGCAAGTCCAACTTTTAGCACAGCATGGATATTTTACACATAAAAATCTGTAGTATAACGAAAGAGCACAATAGCATAAATAAAGAGCTAGGCTTCCCAAACACCAGTAATTCCAGGTAGGCTACTTAGCATCTATGCACACAAAAGAAAAAAAAAAAAAAACTCTGGTAAGACAGAAGAATGACAAGAAGAAGAAGAATAACTCAGGCTGGGATGGCTTTCACAGACCACCTGGTCCACCTCTCCACTCAAAGCAAGACTAACTTGGTGATTATATCACACAAGCCCTTGTCCAAAGTCAAATTCTGAATCGCTCCTAGACTGTAGATTCCATCATCTCTCTGAGCAACCTGTGGCAACAAATGCTTCTCTGCTCCCCATACCACTCGTCAGAATTTTCCTTTAAGAAAATGTTTTGTCCCTTTGTTGTTCACCAAGAGAAGTTCATCCCCTTCCTGCTGCTTACTCTTGTCTAAACTCGTGTTAAAGCACAGCAAATGTATCACTGTTGTTTGTTTATAAATTTAAGAGGAATGTTGTCCACTATGTGATTAGTTTTCCATCATCCACGTTATCAGTTACAGTAGTTTATACACTCCAATGGTTTACTGCTCCATACTTCTATTTGTAAACCTCAGCCTTCTGAAAAATTAAATCCAATCTTTCCATAAGCCTCTCTTTCCCTTGAGTCTCTCCCCTCATCCCCATGCCTTAAGCCTTCTCTGGAAAGCAGCCCATGAAGAAATGCCAAATTTCCAAAAAAAAGAGGAATAACTAAAAATGTTACAGAAGTGACAGGGCTCAATTGCAGCTTTTCAAGCCTAATGTGAAAATAAGATAACATGAGCCAGAAATAGAGAAATACTGAAAATATTACTTTACTCAAGACTCACATTTGACCCGTCCCAGCCCTGAGCCTAGCAATCCATGCTACTTTTGGCACAGACAGAGGGCTGGTGGGAGTCACGTCTGAAAATTCTGTCCTGGACTCAAAACTTGTCAGATACTAAAACTCCTTTATGCAACCTTTGCAGGGAACAAGTAAAAACAAAATAAGAAATTTCAGGCTTTTGAGGCCTTCTAAAAGGCTCTAAAAAAAAAGGTTCTAAAAGCCTTGTTTAGAGGCTTTTAGACTTCCCAGCTATACCTCACTGAATGAAAGCAAGCTATTGTAAAGTTCTAATCCCCCAACAACTTAGTAAATTATAAATCCTTAACAATTCAGTAACTAGCTTAAAGTTAATAAAAATACCATAGTAGTATTCCTACGCCAACTACATTTATTTGGAAAAAGCAGTCAGTATTCAAACATAAGTAGTGATTAATTGAAGACACATAAATTAATTTGTAGGTAAAGCTCTTCCATGTGGAAGACAATACATTATAGTATTTTTCTCTTCATTCCAGTTCAGACTTAGGATCACTTAACAGTGTACTTCCAAATTTCTTGTATTCAAAACACTGTGACTGCCCACAAGAACTGCAGAATCCTATCTGTACACATGGAAGGTCAAATTCAGAAACTGAAGTATTTGGGGTTTGTTGGGGGTGGGGGGTGTTTGGTTTTTTTCCCCTTTCAGTTGCTTTTTTGGGGACAGTAGCAGAGGGAAGCTAGATGGCTTTGTTTTTAAACAAAACATATCAGATATAATGATTTTACTCAATAAGACACTGGATTCAACACCTTTTCGGGTATGAATGTACTAATCCAGAAGCTTACCAACTGCTGAAACACAGGCCATAGTGAAATTCCCAGCAAATAGGGATCTACTGGTATTTTCAACTGGCATCAGGATTGAACATTATCAATAACCAGAACAGAGTTTTTAAGTCCTTCTGTCTTTGCATGCCTGGATCAGAAACATTAGTGCCTAGGCAGTATCTAAAAAAAATAAGATTACACTACATGCTGAATGTTAAAATTACACCAGCATTAGCAATTAGTGTGGACCAGCTAAAAAGGAGACACAGAGAAAATGTTGATGCTGAGGACCTAATGTCTGCACAATTCACATTTCACAATTTCTATTTTCTGGCTGGTTGGTTGTTTTAATTTGGAGTATCTCTAGAGAGGGTGCATTACACACCATATTATTTCAGATTAAAAAGCTCAGCCTGCTCCAAAGTGGCACTGATCAAGAATTGAGCTGGTGTGCATTACCAATCAATTTCCAGCAGCAAAGAAAAAGATGTCTTACGTGCTTCATTTGTCAAGGATCTGTCCTTGTGCCTAGGAAGGAACTGGTGTCCAGACATGACAGCAGTTCAGTAGAGGAGTTATTAAAGCATATTGCTCTAACACTTAAATGCAGTAACATGTCGGATATAACACAGTAAAGTAGGAACACAGATTCCTAAAAAACACCCTGACTCAAAAGGTGTCTTGATGACTTTGGTGTCTTTGGTGACTTGAGGCCAAACAAAACTAGGTATTCTTGCCACTAAAACTACCAGGCCAGTTTTCCCAAGTTTTATAGTTTAGGCTTTACCATTTTGCAGACAGATTTAGCAGCAGGACAGACAGCAGGACATTTACCAAAGAGTTAAAGATACAAAGAAGTATTTCCACTGCATCCATTTTTCTACCAAGCATACTCAGTTTTATTTTCCTTCCCCAAAGAACTGGGTGCCAACAGGTGCCAACACCTCAGGTCCCAATCTCCCCATACCACTGCAAGTTTATACCGCATCCTGTATACTGAAGCAGGATCTGACAGTATCTGTGCAACACCACTGACAAACAGCTACATAAGGAAGCCTAATAACCAATGATTACATTCAAGATCTTTCTTTAAAAAAAAGTTACATTACCTCTATTTTGAAATTAAGATGGTACTACTTTAGTAATCTATTTCAGTGTTTATTCTTCAGTATAAGGAACATAGGGTGTAACACTATTTTGGGGAAAGAAATCAATCCTCAAAATATTTCAAACTCATATCATACCTAGCTATCAAGTAATTTCATAATGAAGAACTAAAGTTGATTCCAAGCAAAGTTCTCCAAGTGTGACTTGTACTCACTAAATGCAGAACACCAGTAAAATTTGCTTCAACTTAAGAAACGGGCAAGCGTGTACAGAAACAGTATCGCAGTTAACTACCAAGATTTAATAAAATAGCTTAGACTGCAATATATTTCTGTCAAACTACATTCTGCAAGTCAGTTTTATATTGGGTTTTGTTACATGCAAAATATTTTTATGGGAAAGGAGAGCACAAGCACACCTTAGTATAAGAGAAATCTTAACAGCTTAATCAAAAAGTTATTCTTTGGTCCAGATCCAATTATTGCAGAAAAAAGTGAATATCACCACAGATTAAAAAAAGGTGCAATAGTAGTAATAATTAAGATTGTTGTAGCTGCACTACCTAATACCTCACTCCTTTTTCTTGGTGTTACTTACCATTCAATCACCCCTTTGGATCTTGAGGTTGATGATGTCTCTTCATGCCAGGGCACAAAGCAAGCCATTGACATCCCAAGTACAAGTATGATGTTGACCGTTTTTTCCTCCATAATATAAAATTTTCTTAGGATCCCTTTTATACCTGATAACTCACTTGTAACATCTTGCTTATTCTTCATCTGTCTGCATGTTCATAGCTACATCTGATTTTATTGTAGATGTTGCATTTTACACAATATATACTTTTTCTCTCTGTTATAATCAAAATGTATTTTTACCTTCTTCAAACAACAAGTGGGGAAGAATTTGCAAGTCAGGTCTCCAGTGCCAACTCTGCATGTCCTAACATCCCAGATATTTCTCCACACTGTATCCTGCACGGATGCTTGCACTGAAGCCTCTGTTATGTCAGGTCTCTCTTCCTCTGAACAATCTTATACAATTAAACCCACAAATACTCTGTTCTCTCCACAGAGTAATTATGTGCTGCTACCATCTATGCAAAAACCTGTGGGTATACTACAGGAAAAAAAAAGTACATTTAAAACAAATTCATCATAGCCACCTGGTCATTAACAAACTGCTGTTGTAGCTAAACCAAGTCAAAAGAAAGCTCCAAGTGAATCAAGCAAAGCTTAGACAAAGCAAGTCTGCTAAGCCAGTCACGAGGCTGTAGTGAGTTTACTCACACCTGCGAACTTACCAATGGGAACGGGAATACCTGGGTACAGCTTACATGGCCAGAAATTCACTCCCTTCTCCTTCCCTCCAAAACATAAACATTTGCAACAGACTAGAATTGGACATTCTTTTTACTACAAAAAAATAATCTGCAGGAACTGAGTTAAACACTGATGTCTGGAGTGCTGCTGTCCTGAAACTATTTGTTGCCACTGTGCAGTACCTGCCTGTCATGAACTGAGATCTATACAACCTTCTCAGTTGCACACCTTTGAAAGAGTAGTTCTAGATTATTCACTATTGTTACTCAGGTATACTATGATAAGGAAACTTAAAGGTCTGAAATTAAATTCCAGTTCTCAATAGCACCATCTTGACAAGACAGTCCCTGCCCCTGTGCATTAAAATTTCACTTCATTCTTAAGTTATTTGGAATTAAAGTCTAAGCAACACCTGCACAGTTTACTTAGCCTTTAATTATACACTCTAATTAATGAGGCCAAAGTGAGCTTGAGAATAGAAAGACATAGTGCACACTTCTATCAGTTCTGTTCAATGGTTTAAAGTGACTGAATTGTTAAAGATGCAAAAATGATCGCAAACAGTAATGACTTTTCAAAGGAAAAGACATATTTAAGATGTCTGTCACACAACTACTTTTTTTCTCCTCCTTTTAAAATACTTATTCAGTGTAAGATCTTCCATCCTAGCCATCCTAGAGTGGCTTCCACAGAGACTAATAAAGTCCAGTTGTAGGACTGACTTTTTGGACATGTGAAGGTTATTCCAAGTGGACCTTGACAGTTTCACCTTCCTCCTAGACACAAGCTGGAAGAGTTGATGACCTTGCAATTCCTGGAGACAGTTCTGACTGTACAGACAATCAAGCAACAACCTGCATCTGTACCATCTGCATTTACAAATTTAAACAAGGGAATAATAAAAAGACACACTTTCTCTGCCTGACAGATCTGATGGTTGACTACGTACTCTAGGAGGTATCTATGGGTGTTTCTGCATTAGGAACAAAGACAAGCTAGGGAAATTATGCTCATTATAAATTCTAAATTAAATGCAAAACATCTCATTAACAGGTTGATCTTCTACAACCACTGTAGGACACTAAACTTGACGTAATTCAGCTACTGGTCCAATTTCAGATCTGGCTACTCCAGTTATTTTAAAAAAAGACCACCCAGACCCAGTCTTTTAGTTAATACTAAATTAATGAAGTATTAAAAGTTGGATAACAGTTTATGCCCTAAACGAACAGTGGCAAACCTGGCTTAAAATTTAGATTCAGATTTTCAGTTCCCATGCGAGTAAGTTTCAAAATTTGCAGCAACTGAGAAAAAACGGTTTAACGTAGCAACATACAACCATTCTAAAAATATTAAAATACCATCTACATGACATATCGTCATCACTACTCACATAGTTATAGAAATTCTTACATTTATTACAAAATAGATTTCCACTACGTATCAGTCTCCAAAAAGTTTTTATTTATCATTTCAAAGGAACATATATTATAAAAATAAACAATTATTTAATATTCAGTTATTTTTATAATTTTCTTTTTTGAAACAGAGAACACATATAGAAAAAAGTAATTTTCTATGAATGCACAAAGTACAAAACTCTGCATTTGTTCTATAGTTGCAGGAAAAATATCTTCAAAATAAGGGAATACAGTCTTGGTAGCCCTATACGCTGCAATGTTCTGTATGCACATTCATGGAAATTTAGAAAGACCTGAACTGGGAAGGACGGCTATCTGGAGGAGGGGGAGGCGGCGGCGGTGGAGGAGGAGGTGGTAAAAATGAGTATGAAAAGTTGTGCATGTTTGGGCCTGTCCAATTCATATTGGGAGGAGGGAATTGATGCATGTTATTGACAGAACCAAAAACTGGAGGAGGACAGGGATACTGTGGCATCACTGGATATTGTTTTCTATAAGGTTGTGGAAACACTGGTGATTGATGGTGTATCCTCCTGTCTGAACAGTACGGCTGGGGTGCTCTTACTTGTGGTCTCCAAAACCCTCGAGGGCCTGATGGAGGAGGAAATGAATGCCTGGGAAACCCTCTGCCACGGTATCCCCTTGAATAACGTGAAGCAGGCTGCTGCACTGAGTGATGAAATCCTTTATTCTCACCTAAAAAATAAACAAAAAAAACGAACAAACACACACAGTTGTAGTATTATTTTGGAAAGATCAAGTTTAGTCCTCATAAATCATACAAACTGAAGTCAAGCAAATTATTCTTATCAACAAAAAATGTTTGCTACTAATATATAAACAACAAAATAATACTGTCAAGTCTACTGCTTAGTAACTAATTTTGATTGATGAGAGAAAACAAAAAGGATGATCCTGAGGGCTGCAAATTCAATCATTAAAAAAGAAATCTCATTTTTTTCCCTCCAGGTTTTTTCATTTGTATAAATGAATCATAGGAACACTCACATTTTGAGTATTTTGGAAGCTTTTATTTAAAACAAGATTTAAAAGCAACACATTTTAAAGCTAAAGATAACTCAACACTGTATTACCCTGAGGGAGTATACAGCTTTCCGTCTTGAGTTGGTATTACACCACAGGCACAGGACACAAATGGCTTGAAATTATTCAAGCTCAAATTAATAAAATTAATTTACTCTACCAGCAAAAGGGTAGACTGTACCTTCAGCTAATTAGCTTTCAGTATTCATCTTTTTAAGATGAATTTTTCCCTTTACAGGTCATTGTAAGCATATATTTAAGGTCCATAACAAATGTACTGCCTCTTCATATAAATATAAGAAGAGCTTTAATGGGAAAAGGGCTATAAATGAAGAGCACCAAAATATTGCAAATGTTCCAAAAAGAACATTCAAAGATATTCAAAAAGAATTGTAGAATTGGAACTGAAACATGAACTCAAAAGGATTTTAGGGCTGGAAGCAACAAGGTATTCAGGGACATACCACCACATAAAATCACTGAAATTTAAACACTTGTGTGAACATAATCCTTGGCACAAGACTACATAGAAACATTTTCATCTTCGAAAAGCTAAGTCTTGAAAGGCAGCTAGATACCAAAATTCCTACTAATTTTCATGGGGCATTAGGACTTAAGACTCCTTTGGTACAAGAAGGCCTTTTGGAAGCACTGCAGTGAAGTACTTGAATGAGTATTTTTTTTCTTTCTTCTCTTAGCATATACTATAACAATGTGACAATTTTAATATACTCAGAGTTTCATGAAGATGTAAGCAAGCACATTCCATCTGAGACTGAGTTTGTCTCAATTTGTCACATATCCTTGTTATTTAATGCTATAGCCAAAGCAAATTGCATACAATTTCCATTTATATGCCAACAAATCATAACCCTTGACAGAGTGTGGCAGTTCTTCCTGTTGTGCTCTCAGTTATGGAACATAACAGTTCAGAAACAGCCTCAGCAAGCCCTAGGCAAAGGCAAGTCTGCAATAAGGTAGAACAACAAGGATGTGATGTAAAACATGCCATATGCTAGATAAACGGAAACCAGGAGAAAAAAAAACACCACATCAGCAATGAACAGAAAGTACAGCACAATTCAGATCCTTCTCTTAAGGGAAAACTTCAAAACCAAAGGGCAAAAGCCAGTCCAAGCAAGATGGCAGCTTTATTTAAATGATACAAAGGAGGGTTGTACTGTACAAAAAACATTAAAGGTCAGTTACTGATTTCCCAAATCAAGGAAGAGGGTTTGAGCGAGGCACAATGTATATCAGCTTTACAGTGGAAGAGCAGCAAACTCACAGGAGGAGTCTGTCCTAGAAAATCAAAGGCAGAAGCACCACACTCCAGATAGTTGAAGGATTCTGATATGGAAGCAGCAGAAGAAGAGCATAAGGGTTGTGAGTCAGTAGTATTTAAAGGGAGTGGTACAAAGAGCATGCAGCAGAAGCAGACCAGTGAGAACAGAAAAAAATGGATGTAATATAAATTATTCAACCAAAATAGCACTGAAAAAGCAAAAATTTTTTGTAAGTAGGCACGGGGGACAAGAAAAGAAAATTTGGTTATTGCAAAGAGAGCACAGATGCAAGTGCACAC
The DNA here is from genome assembly GCF_022539395.1 of Myiozetetes cayanensis. Lineage (NCBI taxonomy): Eukaryota > Metazoa > Chordata > Aves > Passeriformes > Tyrannidae > Myiozetetes > Myiozetetes cayanensis. The sequence goes on along the minus strand of NW_026087964.1, from coordinate 37,388,914 downwards.
CTGGAACAGGTACGACAACAGCAGGAGAAAGGAAGGTGCAGAAGGCTATTCACAGTATGAAAAACTATACATAGGTTTGTTTATCTAATGACTGCAGGAAGTGAACAGAGAGGTTCTCAGCAAGCTACACTAGTAAGTTTTTTTAGAGGAGTATTTATATGCCATACGGGAGGAAGAGCTTCCTTTTCAGGTAGAGGAATAAATCCCCCATCTAAGACTTGGGTCTCCTCCCTGACTGCCAAAGGAGTGAGTTTCAAAAATTCGCACGTGGCCTTCCTCTGTATTTCCCCCACACTCAAAGGCTTAAGGTGAACTTGGGCCCAAACAACCCCTGTAATAAGCAAGCTCTAAACTCCAAATGGCACCTGTTCCATATCCTCATTGTGTGTCTAACACTGTTTTAAGGGCCCTTGACTCTCTTCTGACAGCTGCTCTGCTGTGATACCATTTGACTTCCAGGGGTTTCTGTTTTAACAGTAAATAACTTTTTTCTTCTAATAAAATATGGTATGTAGCCACAAATTCACAAGTATAACTGAAAAGCACAGAAATAGTGATTAATTGTATGAAAAATCAACCATTAAGATAAATGTAGATGTGCATTCCAAACTCAGTTTGGAGAGCTGACAAAAAGCATTATCCCATAACATTTACTCACTTGGTGAAATTGTTTCTGGTCTGAGCTTTTTCCTTCCTTCACTTTCAGGCTTCTTTTTCTTCTGTTTTGCCTCTCTTTCTTTTTCATCATCACTGAAATCCAAGACCTGTTCAAAAAAAAAAGAAGTCAGCTGGCTTCTCAGCACAAGAAATTTCTCGTAAGACAATCAATACAAGATTCAGCTATTCTGTCTAGTTTTCCTGAAAAGAGCAATGTTCAAGTACTGAACAAAAAAATTTTGATTGCCTAGATGTTAGTTAGAAAGGAACTGCGAATCTCTGAAGGAGTTGGCTAGTTACTGCCAAGAAAAGTTTTTGAAGGGCAAACTGCAGTCTAGATGAATTGAAATATGAATTTTTAAAATAGGTAAAAATAAACTCTGCAACCAATACATAGCACAGTTAAACATCCAAAAACAAGTCTAGTCTAAAATTGTCACTGAACTGGAATTTTCTGTAGTATATTTAATAACAACATTCCTGTTAAACTTGCAATAGCAATGTTCTTCAAAAGGAATTTTCAGCTTTGAGGAATGTTACTGTTTACAATAGATTCAATGTCACTGCATTTTCTTCTTGTTATGCGAGGTTTTGCTACCTTTTAAATCCTAGCTTACAGTAGAATGAGGAAAAGTTATCACTGACAGGGAAAAATCTGTCAAAATTAATTACTGCAATATAGCTGGCTCATATGACTTAAAAGGGGTAGAGGACTGGTTCCCACCCTTCCCTTCCCAGTTCTGTAGGTAGGGAGTTTGCTGCTTACAGTATACACAGAGTATGTGTTTCAAAAACACTGAAGTGGAACACTACTAAAAAAGTAGTTAATAATAAAAGTTAATTCTGAATGCAACTATTGCCTCTTCTACATAACTGCATTACGTACATACTCAGAGGAAGCCACAAGGAATACAGCAAGATTATACATATCATGATGTAAAATCCTTCACTAACTCCTGCTTTTTCTAAGGACTACAATACAACATACTGCCGTAGAGCAGAAATAATGAACACCAATAGGTACCGTTTACTGCTACCTAATTTCCATGTAACATTCCATAAAAGCTGCATCACAGAAAAATTGCAGCTGTCTGCTCCTGCCAGCCTTGCAGCATACAGATCACACTTTTGTCATCCTATGACCCCAAAAACAAGGCTGGGAGAGACTGTACTAGTGAGTTTACAGTTAAGCTGGGCTAATTAAGAGCCTGTCAGAAAAGGAATGCTTACCATATAAAGCAGCAAGTAAAAAATGCCTAACGTGGGTTAATTTAACATTCATACAAAAATAAAGCCTCACAGTATCACAAAGAAAACTGACTCCAGCAATTGCACACAGTTTACCATAGGGGCTAGCCAGAAAAGTGATAAATTCAGCTGCAAGCTGAGATGTCTGAAAGAGTCTGGCTGTAAGAGACAATTTCAAGCATCAGTAGTGTAAAATTTAATCTGCACCCTTGTCAACAGCTATTACCTTCACAGTAAAAGCTACTTTCTATCAGCTCATCAGCTGTCACAGTTTGGAGAGCCTGGTGTACACTCAGACTGCTAGAACTAACCAAAGATTATTCTAATTGGGGATTACAAGATGTTAGATGTGGATTTTTTCCAAAACAGAGCACACCGACAGATCAGAAAATCAGAACAGCCACAAAAACAAAGATGTCATAAAAAGCAAGGAAGTCTGCCTGCATGAACTTTTCTTTCAATAAAAAGGTACATCTGCATAAAAAAATAAGCCTGCTAATTAATTACTCTGCATAATTTTTTTTTTACATATAGCTGGTGAAATCAAAAACAATAAACAAAAAAAACCACTATAGTTACTTCAGGTGGTGGTTCTTGGTCATGCTTCCAAGATGCATCTGAACCTTTTTCCCTAAAAAAAAAAAAAAAAAAAAAAGATAAATGAAGAACCCAAAACACAAATTAGACAATCCACATGAAGGAATGGTAGTACTTTCAAGGTATCAGATCTCATACACCGAGAGGTATCTGTTTTTAGAGAGGTATTTGTTTCTTAGCATTATATCTAAATGAATAGTAATGTACTTGTCAACTTAGGACTTCACTTGAAAAATCTTCCTGCTTTGAGTGACGACTAAGCACTTCACACAGCCAGTGTTAAGTTTTGATCAATATACCATTAACACATCCTTTTGAACCTAAATTGTTTTGAATCCGAATTGAGGGAGTTCACTGCAATGACTCACTGAAAAATTTAAACCTTTTAATTTCACACAGCTTATCTCACTCTCCCAAGGCAGCCTTGCCCATTTCAGCAAAACACAAACCACTTTTCATACTACAAAGAACTTAGTAATCTTCTTTAAAGAACAATATATATATTTCTTTGACTTCCGCAGTCAGATACTTCTGAAGTAAGATCTGGAAGTTTAACAAAAGGTGATTCAGAGGAATCATGAGCATGAGTTTATCTATTTTTAGCAACAAATTGTTTTCCATTCAGTAAGTTTTACGCTACACTTCATTCTTCTATAAAGTGTAAGGCTTATTTTCATAGCACTTTAACTTTGCACAATGCAAGCAGATTGCATTTTAGATTTCAGAAAAAGCTTCAAACTTAATGTTTCTTTCGTATCTTTATCTTGATTCCTTTCATTTTCAAAGTACTATCACAGTTTTCAGCAGTAGTTTTAAAGCTTTAAGCCTTTAATACTCTACAATCTGGTGTGCACAGCGACAAACTGATAAAAAGCAGAAAATAAAAATTATTGGTCATCAAATTTACAATCTGCTAAGGTCTAAAAGCCTTCTTGTGAAGCACTGACCAAAGCTCAACTTTTCTACTATCCATGCCATCTTGGTTTCTTCATACAGGTCAGACATCAGAAAATTTTTATCCATTTTTAATGAATACCTACTTTGTGAAAAGGTATGTTCAACAAATAGTACCAAATGCCTCACAAGAGCTTAAGAAATTATAGTGACAAAGCCCAGAAATAAAATAGTTTCAGTGAAATGTAACTTCAGTGACACGGTTCAGAAATTATGGGTCTTGTCAGACTATACAGGTGTTCACACTGCTCATTTTAATCGAGGTAAGAAGCAATGTCTGATGCACTGCTCAGTTGTGCTGGTAAGCCACAAAGTGTGAAATATCCTGCCTAGTGTTCAATTTTTTACCATGTATGACAATGAAGTACTACCAAAAGACAAATGGTTTCCAAAACTATTTCCAAAGCATGCAGCAGACGAAAATATGAGTCTTCCATCTCAGATGCTGAGTGCAGTACACTCACTTGGATGCAGCAAGCAGATGATTAAAGTCTGTGCATTTACTGTGCTAAGCAACAAAGTTTAACAGTGCAAATCAAAGACCAGCTGGCATCAAAATGCTGCAGAAAAACAAACAAGCATCAGAGCAAGAAAGTGATCTATTTTAGTCTTCACTGAAAGGAAAAAAATATGCTTGTTGCTCACATAGAAATGAGAAATTAAAAAAAAAAAAAAAAGAGATTCCTACAGGCCTGGCCACACATGCTTGACTACGGAAAAAATCATTCAGTATGAATATGGGCAGAGTTATAATGAATGCAGACAACTAACCAAACCAAGTCAAATGAGAAACTGAGAATCCTAACAAACAGAAACTAAGTCACTTTTATGACAAAGGATTTTAACCTATAGTTATTTCAGAAAATTATTAATCAATAAGTAGAACATTAATATCTAGCTGTCATTTATTATGCTTTATTTCTTTGTCTGTGTCTTTGAGTACACCTCCTTTAAACGGCATCAAGTCCCATTCATACTTGCTCCTTTCCTCAGGCAGGCTGGGATATACAAGTACTACTGAGAAGTTTCTGAACACGGAAGCTTAATATATTAAATTGAATCAGAAGCTGAACTTTAGTAATTACAGCACTTTGAAAGCTTGCAGTTTACAGCTACTGTCTACTGTTCTGAAAGGTAAAACAGTAGTCTTGTAATTACAACACGATTGAGAATATCTAAAGGAAATAAACAGTTTAGTATCAATCTCACCCAAGACCAAACTTTAATCCAATATTTTTAGTTACATTAAAAAACACATGATAATCAGATTAGAAAAGAAATCAGACTCACGTTTTTAGTTTCTCTGTAAATATATACTGGGTGAAGTCCTCCACTGCTGGAGCAAAATACATGCTATCTTGCACATTAATACCTTTTTCTTTGATATGCTCAGAGCTGTTAAATCTTAACACATAAAAAGGATGTAAGACGGGACCAAACACCTCAAATATCTGAAAGAAACAAAATTAAAACGTTTAAATTAACAAACATGAATAGATAGCTAATGTCATTGTAGACAATGGTATTTAAGAAGTTCAATATATTTTCAAAATGCAGCATCAAATAAAGTTCCTTTCATGTTTTAGTTCTATTACCAAAATTTTGTTTGACAGTGTTATTTCCCCAGTTAATTTTCACATTTGTTGTAATGTGGAAAAGTAAGTTCTCACATCCTTAGTAATCCTTCCTTTTGTCAAATCTCTATTTTTTTGTGTCCATTTTGCTTTCAAATGTCTTACACCTGGAATGATCTCCTGATCGTTTTTTTCTCCGAGGTCATCTTTTCAAGATGCCTTTGTGTCAGTTACCGCTTGTTCTGCAGTTCCAGGGACAGCATAGAATTCTGCCATGTTGTACAGAACATCCGCAATTCAGGCTGAGTTTGTTTCACTCACATCTAGCATTCAAGGATACTACAGTAGTAACCATTGTAGATGATGGCTTTCCTTCCATAGAAAAGATAGAATTTTCAATGCAACACCCCTCTCAGCAAACATTCTTCACTGGCCATCAACCAGAACAGCAGAGCACAGAACTGTAAACATTCCCCACTTTTCATGACACTTCACTCTCACCTTTGCCCCTATCTGGCAGTAAGAGAGTACAGCCTGTCTTTCCCAAGACATCATACACCTGAAAGCAACCCCTACCTCTCCGCAAGCACCCTCAGCAAATACTTGGAACTCCCCAGACATTGTAATTCTGTAAGGATGCAATGAATTCCAGGTTAGGAATTCTTGACATTAAAAAAGTAGCAAGAGTCAAAAACATGAAGAAAAACTATATATCGAGGAAACATTATCTTTCATTTAATCGAGTTCAACTCTACTTTTTGGAGCACTAAAGAATACTTTCAATTTTATATTAGAATAACAGGCATTTACTTTACACACACCTTTCCTGCTGGTTGTCGATCTTCTTTAAAAATTATGCTCTCCTCATTTACTGGAGGTAGGCCTCTCAGTGATTCAATTATTACTAAAATGGAAAAGAAAAAGATCAATTAGAACTCTATGTTTCAATAGCATGTAGTTAATTGTACAAAAAACAAACCACACCATTATTAGTCTACTAAAGTTCATAGCACCACAACCAAAAATTCTTGCACACACATGAAGCTACTTAAAATCATACATCCCTTCTCCAGTGATATATGAATGGCAAGATTTACAATGTTTTCAGAATTATTGTTCTCTGGTGTAAAGAAGTAAAAGAGACCAGATGACAGGTACAAAAGAGAACACTCAGATATGTATGTGCGAGCTACCTGTTGAATTTACCCAGGATGTTTCAGAATTAAATGCATAGCAGAAATAATATGGAAGTTTTTTGAGTGCCGATGCAGGTATATATCATGCCTTAGTATTCCAAAGCAAATTCTCCTCAGAAAAAAGAATGGAGACTGCCATTCACTGTAGCTTTCCCTAGTAAGTCCTAAGAATCAGAACCAGAACACAAAAGCTGACTGGCAGTTCAGTCACAATAGCAACTGATAGTGTTGTTTATGTATGCACATACACAACGTGAAATACATTTCTGCAATTTAACGTCATATAAGTCTCATACTACTAATCAATGACTAATGATGGTACAAATGGTCAGAGCAAGCACGTCATTCTACTAGCTCAAAATACGAAATCTTAACACTTAGTGGACCCAAACACTTATAAATGGACACAGAGGCATGTTCTTCCTTAATTAAATATATGATCTCACATACAGGCTCTTTAGGTTTTCCAGATTTCGAGACATAATTCTTATTCTTTAGTGAGACCTTTACAGGAGATCACTCTTCTTTGGTAGTAGTCTGCATTTGTTGCTTAAGTCTACAGAAATACCGCGTCTTCTTTTACATTCAGTAGGAACTGTGCTTAAAGCTCTCAATGTAAAGGCCTAGCAGCATTACACTCAAAAATTCTGATTCTGAAGGTAAACTTCTCTACTTCTAAAACAACAGAATGCTCAAATAAGCCTTCTCAATGCCTCTCAATCAGCAAATAAGGTCACTCAAACACTTAGTGCCACTCATAGACTATCAAAAACTAACAAGATCATCACTGCTAAACTTACACAACAGGACTTAAACATCACCAAGCTAAAAGTCAAACTCTGCTATAACTGCAATCTGTAAAAACCTTTTAACACGATGAACTAGTATGCGAAAATGCTAAGGCTTAATAGCTCACTGAATTTCAAGAGAATTTGGTGAATCAATTTCTTTTGTTCCTACCTCTAAGATAAAATATACAGTGAAAGAACCCAATGTGTTGTTTAAACCTCATGAGAAATACACCTTAGCCAAAAAAAAAAAACCACACACACAAAAACCCCCCCAACACACACAAAAAACCCTTCCTCAAAACAAAACAAAAAACCACATACCAAAAACTCTGAGAATGTTGTCAACTTGACTCATCAGACATAGCCCCCCAGTCTTCAGTAGGCTACAGAAAATATTCTGAAAATCTAAGTCATGCCAGTTCCATGAAACTTAGAAGCATTATCACCTACAGCCTATCTGACTTAGAGTTTCCCCTACCCCAACTCCAGCCTAAATCCTCAGCTTCTACTCTTGCAGGGCCCAAAGTGCAGCCCCAGAGCAGGTTTCTCATATACACCAAAGCTGTTTACTTTCTAGGCTACAACCCACACATGAATGTTTCTCTTATCTTTAAGTACCTTGAAGCAAAACACAGCAAAAGTTTTGGTAAATTTTGATACACTGAGCAAAAGTTCACAGAAAGTACTGTCATCTTGCTTTTAGCTAGAGCAGAGCAAGCATGAACCTATACTGTTCTAGCCTCAAAATTACCTCACAGTATGAAATCCCGAACTTAAAAGTATCACTCACTGCAGACTGATGAACTTGGAAACTTGCTAAGGAGAACAGCAGAGATTTCTGCGATACATCAAAGGGAAAGAAAAAGTTCAGAATATTGATTGTTGCACCAGAACAATATTTGTTGTTTCCAAATGAGACCTCAACTTCCCTCACCCTAGATACAAACCTGGTATACAGAGGTATCAATTTTGTTAAAAAAAATCAAAAAACAACACCCAATTAGCTAGCTGAGTCCCTAATATGGCCACAAATCAATTGAAATTGAGGTCACTCAAACATCTGTTTCCAAAAGAACTGAAAAGAAGCAAAAATATGCTGAAAGAGAAGTCATAAAGCGAGGTGGTAAAAGTAGGGAAATAATCACAGATATCCTCGAGGTTTATGGCATTCTTATTGCTTTAATTCATTATGATTACTAGCTTGTCTTCTAACTTTCACCAACAAATCTACTTCATATGTTTTCATTACATGAAGTAGGATGCAGACTGAAGAATTCACCTATCACTAAACTGACAGGATTTTAAAAGATTATACTCACCAATGAGGACTAAAATTAAAGAAAGTTCTCAAAACTAAAGTCTTTAAAACAGGTTTCTTTATACCTTCACATATTAGACCAAACATAAGAATAATAGCAACTGTGATTCAACTTTTTTTCTTAAACTTGTTTTCAAACTACCATTTTAGCTGAAGATAGCCTTCTTGAAGGCCACATTATTATCAATTAGCAAGAAAGGGCAGAGTAGAACAAAAAAATTATTACTATCTTCCATCCCCTCAAAGCAGCTTCCTGCAAATGAATGAAATTAAATCTTACTCTAAACTAACACCATTAATAAAAATATTGTAAAGGAACTGCCTGTATTACCTGAAGTCTTTTACAGTAGAGAAAAAATTAATAGCAAAGGCTATTTTCTTTCAGTTGTACTCCATTTAACATAAATACTTTAACTTCAAAATTGAACTTAATTTCTAATTTTCATAAGTAAATTGCTTTGAAAGCAGTTCAAGTGGAAGAGAACACCTGAAATAGCTTAAATACAAGCATACTATGGCTGTTCAATAATACCAGCTTCAGCAAAACTTTGATTTCATATACCAAATACTGAGGTTCCATGCAGATCTGAAAACATCCCTGAATGTCTATTGCCTGCAGTTAAGCTTACATTTATTGTGTATCTCAATCCCTTTAAGTTTACCCTCTAGCACCTATAAATCATGTTAGTCATACTATCCTATGACTGCTGACATGGCCAGCTTTCATTCGGTCAAGGTACCAGAAGTGGGATGAATAAAGATAAAAATAAATAAAAAGAACCTGCACTGCTAAAGAAACAAGTCCTTTTCCTGTCCTTGTGTATTAAAAAGCAAGCACTTAGGACTGCATTGTACTGCATCTGTGCTTTCAGTTACACAACTCCTATATGTTCAGAGTTAATTCAAATATAGCCCACGCTATTGGAAGATTTTCTTAAAATACAGTAATTGTTGCCAGAATTAATACAAAAATCATTAAATACACTGTGGAAAAAAGGCTTTCTAAAGAAGAAATTAAACATGAAAGTCACACAGAAACACAAGCATAGTAGTCCTAGTATCATGTGAGCCAACTAAAAGGTAATTCAACACAAATGTCATTTGCTAGTCTGAGTTCTCATTCAGCAACCCGCTACCACCAGAAATCCAACACTGCAGCACTGACACTTTGCAGGAACAGTTAAGTACACAAATAACACAGAGCTATACAGAAATTATATTAATTAAAAACAAAGTAAATACATTTTTCCTACCTAGTTGCTCAATAATGCTGGACACTGTCCCAAAGAGCTTCAGTTCAATGTTATCCGGCAGAACTATTGATAAGTCTTCAACAGGAGGTAGTTCCTGAAAACATCAAGTCAGTGTTCAGAATATAATAATGTACCAAGACATTCATCACTTCATCACTGCAGCAATTTGACAATTGTGAAAAATCTAACATTCTGAAGATTTTATTCAAAAAAAATCTAGTTTGATTTGCCTCTCTCAGAATCATTCCAAATGAACTCCTCTTGGGGCAATACCGCTTTTGAGGACGCTTTTCCTAAAGAGATGCTTCTCTACACATTTCCATTGCAACTGAAGTAGAAGCCAATTTTATTTAACCCAAGAAAGCCAACAACTGACAGGCATTTTATTCAATTTTTTGAACTTTCACGTCAGATAACTTTAGCTCAATGTCCAACACAATAATTAAACAATCAGTAATCAAAAAATAAGACAACTTGTAATTACATTCAACACGTGCTAGAAGAAAAATGTAGACAGCAAGAGACAATATAGCATGAAATACAACAGATGTGTATCACCTGATTTGGTAAAATGTTATCTGTCCAATTATACCAAGACTTAGACCATTATAGAAGATGTAAAGATCAAAACAACCTGTTTCACAAAGAAAATTAATTCTAGCTAAAAGTAGCATTTGGTACAAGAGGATAATCAGAGAACACTTTCAGAAAAAACAACAACAACAACAACAACAAACAAACACACCTAACTACAGATACAAAAATGAGTACTACACAATATTCAAATTAAACTTTTTCCTTAAGTGTAAGGATCAAAATCTACTATCAAAGGCTGATTAACACTGAACTCATCATCTACCTCCGACTTACTCATAAAGATGTGTATGTCTATACTATACTGCTGTAAATTCAATATGAACTATATGGAATACAAAGCAGCAGGAGTAAGCATTATTTTCAAATTCAGTATCTTTTGAATTTGGAGGTAGAGTCCAAATCTTAGCACTAAACTGCACTTTCAAAGGCCATTACCAGAAACAGAATCCCACTCAAAGAGAAGAAACTTATCCTGTTTTCTCAAAACTTCACCTGATAATCTTCACTCTAACAAAAGTGCTTGGCAAAGGCATATAGAGCAACTCAAAAAAGGCCAAGATTTTCCCAGTTTAATGATATATTATAACTCGAGACATGTATTCATATAGAAACACCACAACATTCTACATGCCATTGAGTTTTCCAACATTAAATCAATTTCACTGCTAAGACTTAAATGAGTCACTTTTGTGAGAGCAATTCAAAGGTCAAAGACCAGCAGAAACGAAGTTATAATTTTGATCCTAAATCTCAAAATGGACATTCTGACAATCCTGCACTTCAAAGCAAGAGGTTTCTGATATAGTTCCACCAACACTCCTTAATATATGCACCCCAAAAATAAGACATTTTCAGTTATTAACTGTGGGGGGGTTGGTTGGGGTAAAGTAATTTTCTTCACAGTAGCTGGTATGGGGCTGTGTTCTGGATTTGTGCTGGAACACAGTGCTGACAATACAGAAACATTATTGCTGAGCAGTGCTCACACAGCATAAAGATCTTTTCTGCTTCTTACACCACCCCATCAGTGAGGAGGCTGGAGGTGTAAAAGAGATGGGAGGGGACACAGCCAGGACAGCTGATCTGCAGTGACCAAAGGGATATTCTATACCATATGGCATCATGCTCAGCATAAAAAGCTGGGGGAAGAAGGAGGAAGAGGAGGACATTTGGAGTGATTGCATTTGTATACCCAAGTAACTGTTGCACGTGATGGAGTCCAGTTTTCCTGGGCATGGTTGAACACCTGCCTGTCCATGGGAAGTGAATTAATTTCTTGTTTTGCTTTGTCTGTGTGTGTGGCCTTTTTCTTTACATATTAAACTGTCTCTAGCTCAGCCTAGGAGGTTTGTGTTTTTCCTCTTTTGATTCTATCCCCCATCTTGACATAGTAGGAGTGACTTGAAAATAGATACTTTAGGTTGGGTTAGTAGGAGAAGGTTTAGTACTTACCTCAATAGGTAACTCATCTTTTGTTTTAATACAGTAAGATCTGTCAATCTTCTCATCTGAATGATCATCTTCATCAGATGCTAGTGAAGATATAGAGGAGGATGTAGGCGACGAACTATCTGAATCCGTATCACTGAATAAAACAAAGGTGGGAGTTAGAAGACTGACTTCTCAAAGTCATCGCTCTTGTACAATTCCACCATCAGAATCACGCTAAATGAAAGTCAGGAAAATACTTATTGTAAGCAATGTATCCTGCAGAACGAAAGGGGGGAAAAAAAAATCTAATTTTTGCATAGAAGAGGGATTAGTTTCATAATTCACAGCCTGTCCAAATCTTCTAGTACATATTCACACAGACTAGTAATTCAGTATTTCATGCTGATGCGTGTGTAAGAGATGCTTATTATCTTAGACTCCTCGTATTTCACGTAAAGAGCGTAAGAAACCAGTCCCTATGCATGTCAACATGTTCCTTTTAGTAAAGGTCTGAGTTCTTCAAGAGCCGGTAGAAGAAACAAATGTGGAGCAACTGTTCCTGGTGACTGAAAAAACATGCTACATACATGCAGACAGCTAAGTAAGTTAAAGCTATCAAAACTGCATCTTTAATGTTCATCAGCGTAGCAGGTTTTGGAAGTAAAAAACGCTACATACAGGTGAAGCCCCTGGAAGTCAAGAATTTCACTCTTCATCACTTCATTGTATTCAGGTAAAACTCTGAACCGACCAAAGTCAAACTTTAACCAATTACCTGTTAATGAAGCTTTGTATCTTTAAGAGGAGATTCTTAAGAGTTTACTTCAGCCTCCACTAGTTAAAAGGAGCACATACACGCCTTGCTGCACTGGCCCATGAAGAAAACAAAACTCACTCAAACTGTCAAAGTGTGCAAGCTTCTAACGCTGCAACAGAGCCCACACCTAACCAAAGGTACCTCTCACCAGCTGCACTGAACATCGAAGCACTGACGCAAGTAGAAGATGGAATGTTTTATAAAAAAAACAAACCACAAAATATACAGGTTGAGAATCAGTTTCCGCAATGAGATGCCAACATCAGAGCACGAGGTACGGTCCGCAGACCCCTCACCTGAAATCCTGCACTCCGGCTCTTTCAGCAGTAGCACCGCAGAGGCCGCAGGAGCGCTCCGCCAGGAGCACGTCCAGCCAGGCACTCACACGGACACGGGTGGGCCAAGGCGCTCCACAGGCCGCCACCTAAACTCGTGTTTCCATTAAATCCAACACCCTCACAAGCACTCTTCTGGAGTCCTGATACAACAGGACGTCTCCCAACGAAATATAATTGGAAATGTCATCTTCGATAGGAAAGGCAGAGCTACAGAGGCTGAAACACGGGGGCGGGGGGAGGGCTCGGACACCGCGCTCTGGAGCGCTCAGACACAGCTCCAGCGGCCTAAACGAGCAAAGAGAGACCCGCGGGGAACCCCAGGGCTGAACTCACCTGTCTGAGTCCGAGTCTGAGTCCGAGTCCGAGTCCGATAAGGGCCCGGTGGCAGCGGGCGCGCTGAGCTGAGCGGGTGGCGGCGAGCAGGGCGCTCCCGCGGCCGGGGGCAGTGGGGCCTGGGCTTCCCCGCCGCCCTCCGGACGGGCCGGTGCCTCCTCCGGACGGGCCGGTGCCTCCTCCGGACGCGCCGGTGCCTCCTCCGGACGGGCCGGTGCCTCCTCCGGACGCGCCGGTGCCTCCTCCGGACGGGCCGGTGCCTCCTCCGCGCTCTCCGTGGTCTCCGGTCGGTCCCCGCCCGGCGCGGTGCCGGCGGTGCCGGCGGTGCCGGGCTCGAACGCCAGGCTCTCCAGCTTCTCCAGCACCTCCAGCTGCGCCTCCATCCCAGCACCCGCGCCACGCGGACCGCGGCCACGCCCCCGCCGCGCGATACTTCCGCGCGGGCCGCGCGGGCTGCGCGCATGCGTCAAGGGCTGAGGGGCGGGGCGGTGAGGGGGGATTGTAGACGGGGCTGGGGATCTCGTGTCTTAGTGCTCGGCTCGCTCTGTGGGGTTGGTTTAAACCGAACGCCGAAATTTTGTGTTCGTGGGGCTTGCTCGAAAGACAGAGCTAGAGGTCATAGCTGCTCTTTGCTGAAGGGACCGCTGGGATGGATTAGTTTGGGTGTTTTGTAAGTGTGCCGATGATTCATGTAATTAAAGCTAAACGAATAAAAATTAAAAGCTGTATAATATCAAAGTATTATAGTAATAGTAATTTGTAGTACCCTGATAGTGGCCACGTAATAATAGTTATGTGTAATATGGAGTGACCCTACAATAGTGCCAAGCTCTCCAAAATCTAACCACATCCTTCACCAAGGCATAAATGTCCATTTACATTCTGTGTTCAACGTGTTTGGGAGCCTGAGGGTGGTTTGGTGTCTTGTCTCACACAACTCTGTGAAGGAGCCTTCTCAGGAGCATGTTTTCTCTTGGTATGCTGGGGTCCAGCATACACAGTGTCCTGTCCTGCAGAAGAGAAGGGAAGAATTCCCCTTTCCTCCCCCAACCTCTGCGTGTTGGCAGTCTTAAAGCTCTTCTTCACGAGAGTAACACAGGAGAAAAAACACAGTATCTTATCTTGAACACGACTTATCCATGGGAAATCCCAAAAGATGTACAAAAGACAAGAAACATCGGGAGGGGACTGTGACGGTGAGCCTACAAACCAAACTCTGCAACCCAGACTCCAAAGTGTGGAGTGCATCTGACAACTCCTGTGCTCCTGTGCCAACAGTGTCCCTGACCACCACAGAGCTTCGCCAGACTGTCCTTTGGAAAGGCTTCCAAATGAAGAGCTAGGCTGTCTTCACTACCACACAACAAGTGTGAGCAGCAGTGTGCAGTATAGGTCTGATGGGTAACGTCATTAATAAATACATGAAAAAGTTACATGCGATAATGCTGAAAGTGCCAAAGACAGCTGGGACTTGAATATCTGATGAAATCAGAGGAGCAAATTACATGTTTTCCATAAAATAAACTTCCCCTTCAGGCCTGAGAGAACCATGTGCCCCACAGCTCAAAGGGCACTCAAAACATTTCATTCTTGTCCAGAATGTCCAGACTATGTCAAATATCATGAGTGCTTCATTAGTACCCCACACAGGCTGAAGGGATCATCTAAAGGCCAAAGATGTTGTTCCCTGGTTGTTCCATTCTTCATTTCCAACATGACACAGCAGTTGCAACCAGCAGAATTTATTTAGTAGGAAAATTATACATATGCAAACATGTATGTAGTATAATGCATCAGTATTTTTTTACAGTTGTCTACAATTATGTACAGGTCAAGCAGAATGGGCACATCATGGGCATTTGGGGTTTTTTGCATTGTCATAAGTGAGGAACCTGTAGAGGCTGTATGTGTAAACAGCAGCAGTAAACACTCACTGCACAGTTACACAGAAACACCCTGGTTAGGAATCATCTTCTCTCCAGTGACAGCATATGGATCCTGAAGTGAGGGTAAATGGGAAGCGTGGGCTGGATATTACTGCCCTGTACTGCAAGTCCTTCAACAAAAGGGATATTTAGCAATTCGTGCAAGTAAATGTCTACAACAATTAGATATCAATTGCACAGAGATGAAAGATTGCATGATCATAAAAGTGCTTAATATTGAATCTCACTGGCAAATATATTTTAATCCCTACTGAAATGACAGAAATTATAAATATATTCAATTAAAGAATGAGTAGGGGGAGAATCCTGCTAAAACCCAGTCCTGCAAAAACAGATTCTGCAAACTCAGGTTTCATTTTAAAATTAAGCAAGGAGGGTTTGTTATTAGCTGGGGAGGGGTATATTATTTAGGGGTTTTTTGTCAGAACTGAGACTTGAGATGTATCTGAAATGGACCATAATATAAGATCTGTGAGTTCATGTAAGAAAGTAGATCACTGTGATGGGGAGGGAATAATTTCCCCTAAGCAGATAAATCTGCCAAATCCTTTCCTAACAAATGCTAAAATAATTGATGCCATAACGTAGGATGGAATTAGTTCAATGAAAATTAATTCTACTTGCTAAATGTCTCTTATAAATGTAAAAGCATATTCAAGTCCCTACCTTGCACTTATGTAAGTAAAATTCTTCAACTGTCTCATGAATCGTGTCTTCTGTGCTTTTTAAAGGATTTTTGTGTTTTGTAGCTGTACTGTAGCACCTAGATTGTGTTTTGACAGTTTCCTCTGTGTTTGTGCAGAACTGGCAGCATCTTTCAAACAAAAAGATATTTTATTTCATCTGAATACTGCAGCTTAGCCTTTAACATGTAAGATAACATTTCTCCTAGAATGAGGATGCTGAAAGGCTTGATGCATAGTAAACACTGTTATCCATTCAGCCAGGGCATTTGTGAGTAATCTGCAACGTAGCTGCACAGACACGAAGATGTTCTGGAAAAGGAAAAGAATCATTTCATAGATGAACACTTGAATCACAGTGGTTCCAATGCGTGTTTTCACGGTCTGAGCTGGTAAGAAATGTCACTGCTGGGACTGGAATCCACGTCATCTGTCAAGGCTAGGATAAAAGTGATTGTAAGCCTGTTTTCTACCTCCAAGTCTTTGATGAAGCTCTCTGGAGTTGTTAGTTTCTACATTTATTTTTTCTATTCCTGCTGCTAAGACAGGTGTGTATAATTGTTCCCATCGTACCTTTAAAGCTAAAATGATGGCACTCAAACTATTATTGCAATGCTTTATTGAACTTCTTTGGATGCAATAAAGGAATCTCTTGAAAAACAGTTTCATCATGATATCTCTCCTGAACATGAATGGGGAAAATCAGTTGGAGATTTCAGTGTGCTGCTTAAATTATGTTTTTAGAGAAAAAGGCATGAATAAAAAGGAAGTCTTGTTTCTTAATATATTTGAATTATGAAAACAAATACTATTGTGACACTTATATGTCACGATACTTTCATTTACATTGTACTTTCTAAATTCCTGATAGAGTTTGACTGCAATTAGGTCCAATTTGAGTCTCAGACTTGGACAATGGATTATATTTAAAGGATTTAGCAACACTTAATCATTGAATAATTTAACATTTACAAAGGGATTCAATGGGATTAACTACAGTCACAACAGTGACTTAATTATGGATCTGAGATGGCAACATTCATAGCATACTTGCTGTGGGATATTTAAATCAATTCACACATGCATGCACATGGACACAAAGATAGCTAACTAGCTAGCTAGATAGATAGATAGAAAGAGAGAGAGATAGATATAAAAATATATCTAAATATGCAAACGTATAGCTGTTAAATTTTCTTGAGTTCCATGAAATACTGTTATGGTTTACCCTCAGCTAGCAACTAAGTACCATACGTATGCTCACTCACTCCCTTTCCACCCTTTCCACCCTGGCCCTCATGTGATGGGGAGGAGAATCAGTAAAGAAAAGGAAAGAATGGTAGGTTGAGATAAGAGAAAAAAACAAATTTCTCACCCCCTGCTGACTGACACCCATCATGTCCCAAAGCAGTGATCAGCCCCTTCCAGCTAAACTCCACCAGTTTATAAACTGGGCATGGTGCTATATGGTATGGAATATCCCTTTGGCCAGCTCAGGTCAGCTGTACCAGCTATGCTCCCTCACAGGTTCTTGTGCACCTCCTCACTGGCAGAGCATGAGACACTGAAAAGTCCTTGATTTGGGGTAAGGGCTACTGAGCAACAACCAAAACATCAGTGTGTTATCAACCTTATTGTCATACTAAATCCAAAACACAGTACTGCGTTAACTACTAAGAAAATGAACTCTGTTCCAGCCAAAACCAGGACAAATAGGCACTTTAAATGTCTTAGCATTTTTCAACAGGCAAGGGTCGAGCCTCGAGGATGGGGGATATCAACCCAGGCAGTGTCGTCAGCTTCTGGGGATGATTCTCCGATGATCACAAACTTGAGAGTTCATGAGCTCTGAGAGGGAGATGCATGCTGCAGTCTAGGAGAGCTCAAAGGGACAAATACTTAGGATAAATATTTATAGGGTCACAAGATGATTAGCTTTAGTCATCAGTCATTTTATTTCTATCCTGGTTGCAATCCAATTTAGTAATTACTGGAATTTCTCAAGAGTCCAGTAACATTTGTACAGTTCCACTGAGACTACAATTCATTTAAAGAGTATTCTGAGGTTCTCAGGTAGTGACTGAATATCTCCTATTCTCCTCCTTGGTCAGGCAACAAGAGTTCCTGGTACGGACAGTGTCACCCTCGTCTTAGCCATGCAAGAGTTCCTGCTATGGTTAAGGGCTGCTTCACCAGTCAACTCATTACACAAAGGCCAAGGCCTAACAGGAATTCCTTTGCCTGAAGCTGGCAAATGTTGTCCTGATTTTCAAGAAGGATAAGAAAGAGGACCCTGGAAACTACAGACCTGTCAGTCTCACTTCAGTGACTGGTAAAACTATGGAGAAGATTATTCTGAGA
Source organism: Myiozetetes cayanensis (assembly GCF_022539395.1). Lineage (NCBI taxonomy): Eukaryota > Metazoa > Chordata > Aves > Passeriformes > Tyrannidae > Myiozetetes > Myiozetetes cayanensis. Next base: position 37,370,820 of record NW_026087964.1, on the reverse strand, counting down.
GGTATTGAAAAACACCAGAAGGACAATGCAGTCATGCATGGATCACAACCACAAGTAGGAGAAAGTCCTGCTTGACAAACCTGTTTTCCATTTATGAGAAGCTAACCCACCCAGCTGACCAAGGAAAGCCAGTTGATGTAATCTTTTTAGATACCACTTTCGATACTGTCTCTCACAAAATCCTTGTGGACAAACTGTCCAGCACACGGCTGGATAAACAAGTCATGTGGTGGGTGAGCAATTTGGCTCATGCATTAGGTGCAATGAATTGTAGTGAATGGGGTAATATCAGGCTGTCTGCTGGTCACTAGTGGGATTCTGGAGCGTTCCATTTTAGGGTCATTGTCTTCGTAAGTGTTTTGGACCCAGGACTCGAAGGTGCACTAAGTTTGCCTGCGATACCAGGAACCACTGACTCCTTCAGAGTCAGAGAGGTCCTGCAGAGAGACCCAGACAAATTAGAAGTCTGGGCAATCACCAGCCATATGAGGTTTAAGAAAGACAAGTGCTGGATTCTGCACCTGGGATGGGGCAACCCTGGTTGTATGTACAGACTGGGGAACAAGAAGCTGGAGAGCAGCACCACGGAAAGGGATTTGAGTGTCCAGGCCAATGGAAAGATCCCTGGTGGGCAGGAGGGCCAACCGTGTCTTGGGGTGCATCAGGCAAAGCGTCACCGGCCAGTCAAGGTCGGTGATTTTCCTGTTCTACTCTGCACTGGTGTGGCCTCACCTTGAATATTATGTGCAGTTTTGGGCACTGCAATGTAAGAAAGATATTAAGCTCTTAGAGAGTGTCCAAAGGAGGGCTACAAAGATGGTAAAGGGCCTTGAGGGGAAACATTATAAGAAGCAGCTGAGGTCACTTGGTCTGTTCAGTTTGGAGGAGACTGAGGGGGAGACCCCATCACAGTCTACAGCTTTCTTGTGAGGGGAAGCAGAGGGGCAAGCACTGATCTCTTCTCTCTGATGACCAGTGAAAGGACCCAAGGGAATGGCATGAAGCTGTGTCAGTGGAGGTTTAGGCTGGATATTAGGAAAAAGTTCTAGAGCATGGTTGGCCACTGGGGCAGGCTCCCCAGGGAAGTGGTCATAGCACCAAGCCTGACAGAGTTCAAGAAACATCTGGACAATGGCCTTAGGCACATGGTGTGATTCTTGGGGCCATCCTGTGCAGGGCCAGGAGCTAGACTCAGTGATCCTTGTGGGTCCCTTCTAACTCAGGTTGTTCTGTGATTCTATGAGATTTTGGAGTGACCGCGAGGAGGAAGGGGAGTTGTACCGCAACAGGAACACTATGAGCTTAAATTTGCAACCGTAGTTTTGAAATTACTGCTCCTATCTCAGAGCCTATTTTTTTTTCACTCATTGGCTGAACTATTGGAAGCTAAGGTATTCATGGTCAGGAGCAGTGGTAGGCAGAGGAAATCAGATGAACAGAATTTTCTGTATCACTATTGCTAGTCCTATCTCATTCCACCCAGATGAATCAATATTGTCACTTGCACAGCTGAGATATCTAGTACTGAAACAAGATTAAAATAGCTACAGTACAGAATGTTTTACTCATTTCAAAGCTTTGAATTATTTTACAGAGTTAAATTACACAAGTTTCATAGTTCTTTCTTTGTAAAAAGAGTTGGGCAGTTTATAACTAGATGAGAAGAAAAAATATGACTTATAGGAAAAAACTTTTTCCCCAAAATACATTTCTAAATATGGAAAAAATATATAACTTTTATCTTATAGTACCATATTCTTATTTTACTTTATTTTTCAAAATATAACCAGTAATTTTGATGGTTGAGCTGGCCACAGCCAATTTCATTGATAGCAATCCGAATTCCTTCACAGATCAATGGACAGGTTCACCTCCAATTATTCTAAGGGTTTCTATGGTTCATTTACTAATTCATTTATTGGAGTCTATTGCATTCTTTTTCTAGTTGATTTCAGTCCAATATTTTGAATAATACTAATATAACCCTAATTTGGTTAGTTACAAAACCAATTGGATCTAAGCTGCATCTATAAATGTGATTTAATCTGATATGCACAAACAGCTCAGAAATTTCAACTGTTTGCACAGCTGAAGTCAGTGTGTTGGAGTCTGTAGGGAATCACACTTGGAGAGAGTAATATGATCTGGAAAACTGAGTGTGGCTTCCCTATAATGACCTATTTATAAGAAATAAAACAAGTTTCAGTAAACTGGTTGTTTATCTGATTATCATGATTTAGGCATGTCTCCCCCAACCTTGAGTGAAGTTTTTGTGGCTATCAGAGGATTTTACCAACTGTCTGAAGTCTGGAAGACCTTTATTTCCATCCTAACGCATGCTCTCAACCAATCCATCTCATTTTGTCTGCAGAGCCTAGCATTCTTCTCATGCTTGCAATAATGTTTTGGGTAGACAGGCACTCATTAAAATGTCAATATATGACAGACATTAGGCACAAAATCCATGAAGTAATTAAAGATTGTAATTTTTAATCAACTTATGTCATAATTGTATCTAAAATATCTTTCTCCCTTTATTCAGATGTTTTGCTGTAGATTTCTACACACTTGACATCTCAGACTGTCTTTCTTACGTTGTATTTTCATAACTTCAATGCAACATTAACTGGCACTGACAGAAAAACAAGCTCTTTTACCCTTTGCCCAAATCTTATTTTCTGTCCTGTTCCTTGTGCCAGCATTACTGACCTTGCAAACATGAGTAAAACTGAAAGTTTTACCTCCTCCCAGTCATGAGGAAGAACTAGTTGGTTTATGTTGGGTTTTTTTTGCAAAAGATCAGTGTTAAGCAACAGAATAACAGAAGCACTACAAAAAATTCTTTAAAAATCCCTTTGAAACAAAAACTGATTTTTGTGGAAAACCGCAAACAGACACTTCTTTAGAGTTTGAAGAAAGCAGTCTAGCATAAGATACAGGAGACCAGGAGATGAGAGAGTTGCATATTTAAACTAATTGTTGAATAGCTTTTGAAAAATCATTATGTCCTTAAAAATTTTAATACTCATTTGGCCTTCACAGTTCTTTTGGTACTCAGGGAGTTCGTTCCACAAAATACACTGGGTTTTTTCATCTGTTTGGTCAGAATGTGTTCATCTTTCCATTGCATTCAGATTTAAGCACAGGGAATCAATGTACATTTGACCTTTGACTCAGTTATAATTCTCCGTATCTAACCTCCCATCCCCCCAAACTAATAAAAAAATCCCCAACACTTAAACCTTACAAAAAAAAAAAAAAAGTATTTCGGGAATTGCAAACTTGTCTGCCTAGCAAAAACAACTACTGAAAGCACATTGCCTTAGTGCTCAATTCTTGTTATTGATTCCTCACTGATACATAAGATCTACATCATGCCATCCCTGCTGAAAGCTAAAAGCCAGTTGCAAACCTCGCTAGTAAAACTATGTCTGTGGAAAGAAGTCATTTTGAAAACACACCTGATGAAATATTCTCTTATTCTTGAGAGAAATTACAGTGCCTATGAGCTCAGTGTCTTCAAACAAAACTGAAAATCTTGTAAGTCGAATCTTCTTCTCATAATGTCACCAGTAAGACACAGACGCAGTTGAGATAGATCACTTATTCAATGATTATTCTGAAATTAGTCATCAGAAGGAGAAAAAGCAAGAACTTTTCACATCACACACACAAGTTGTACTCAATGTGCCAAAATGATCTAAAGAAAGTGGAAACAGAAACTAAGATGAATATATATTGCACAGGACTTTCTAAAATTCTTTGCCTCTGCTTTTCCTCCTAACTTCCAGTTTCCCATCCATGAAATAAGTGTTTCATGCAGTCCCTCCATCTGTCCCAGAAGTTCTTTTATCATGCCATGTTTCTTTCCTTTTCTGTCTTGTTTGTTTGACTTAATTAGTTGTTTTGTTTTTATTTTTGGTTGGTTGGTTGTTTTTTTGGGGGGTTTCTGTGTGTTTTGTTTGTTGTTTTTTTTATTGTAGCTCTTTGAGAACCAAGGACAAGAGTCATGGAAGATATATGGCTCATCATATCCAGTCTCCTGTAATCTCAGACAATCATGTGAATCATGTTTGGTCCAAAAGGACTAGAAAAACATCCACTCTCCACATCACAAAATGAAAAATATTTCTTTTTGTTTGATGAACTGTACAATAAGATGAAAAGCAATGCTACTACAGTGCTTCAGGAAGAAAGTAAAACAGACCTTATGAAATGATCAAAACCTTTCTCCCTATGGCACTGAGTGGCCATTTGTTACAGAAATTACTTTGGTTTTGACCAGGCAAAGGGAGAAGTACTGTGCAAAGGGGATCAACAGTGCCAATATTGAGTCTCCACTTATTTAAACCAGTAAAAAGTATTATTATTATTACTATTACTATTATTATTATTATTATTATTATTATTATTATTACTTTCATCCTGAATCCTGTGTTGGGAAACTCTGTGAGAACTTCTGAATTCAGATCTGATTAATTTTTAGAAGTGAGTTTTGAATATGTGGAAGAGCTGAACTGGGTAGCCTGCCTGTGACACTTGTCAGCTTGAATGAGAATGGGCATATATGGACATGGACAATACATGAAAACTTCATCTATTGTCAAAAGAGATCTGGAGATCAATAAGTGGCAAAATTTGCCGGCCTTTGCACTTATAAGGTTAGTAAAGATGAGGGTGACTGTGAAGAATTGCAGAAGAACATTGAAAGACTGAGTGGTTGGGTGATAAGTCAGGAAAACTTCAGAATCAAAATTTATAAAATCATACATATGATACAGAACAGTTGTAATTTAAAATATTTTCTTACATGCTTACTACAAGTCTTGAAAGACACCTTAGGATTATAATAACAGGTCTATGAAAGTGTTAGCTGAGTAAGAATCAAAAATAATAAAAAGGAGAAAAGATAAAAGGCAAAAATAGGACAGAAAAAAAAAGGAAAAGAGAAAGAGAAAGACAAAGACAGAAGGAGAAAGAAAAAATAAAGAAAAAACTAAAGAAAAAATAAAAAGAAGATAAAGAAAAAATTAAGAAAAATATTCTGCTGCAGAATAAATTGATTGTGCTTCTGCATCTTGAATACCATATGTAATCCCTCATGTCAGAGCGGATGTAGTAGAACTGGAACAAGTGTAGGGAAGATTCTGTACTAAAAAAACAACCTCCCGCACTCTGCAAAAAGACAATCCAGATGTACTGTCAGAGAGATTTATGAGGGATATGAATAGGAAACAACTCTTGGCAATAACAAGAGGCTTAAAACAATGACATTAAAACATTAAAACCTCCATGAGGCAGCTCAAAATGAAAAGAAAGAAAGATGTTCCTTCTCACAACATATAAGATTGAGCTAACATTCCTTTCCATGGAATGTTTTGGATACCATAAACTTTTATTAATTGTAAAGATAACGTCACTGCCTCAGAAAATTTCTTACCCACAGATTGCTGCAGGCTAGGAGCCCCTACGCTAACTTTGTTAATTATGCTTTTCTTTCAGATAAGTACCATCATCTATTGCTGCAGACAGAATATTCAGCTAGATGTGTCTTTGGCCTAAACAAGCAGAGATGTTTTTGTGTATTGTCAGAGCAGTAGTTCCTGAGTGCCTGGTTCCCCTGAGACATCCTAACATCCAGGACTTCTGAAGCAATGGCTACTGCACAGAACTCTGCCTGATCTGCTTGGGTGCACTAAGTCATATACAGAAGGGTTGCTCTGAGTTATTGCACAGACTCAGAGACTTATCAGACAGGTTTTTAATATATGCACAATTGGCTTGACACTGCCTAAGAGACAGACAAAATACATGTGGCTGCGTACTGTATTTACTCTTAATTCTGTGCAGAAATTTCCTGAGATACATACAGGAACCCTAGCCAACAATAAAAATAAATTAATTCTTTTAAGATATGGTTACTTCTCCTAGTCAAAAGGTTAATTTCAATTACAGTATGGCACTCAAAACACAAAACTATTTTATTGAAAAAAAAAGGAACGTAGGATCTGCATTCCATGTTGTATTTTAATTATGATAGTTAGTGGATGATTCTCACCAAAAAAAAGTGTGCTACAAGACACATCATCCAGTACATTCAGATTGAATTTCAGTTTATTTCAGGAATTATTATATATCACTTAATAATCTTATTTCTTTTATTGCTTAGATTAATTAGATTATCTCAAAATTCCATTTGTCTGTCAGTATCTGAAGTTTGCTTTCTGAATTTTGGAGATATGCCATAAACAAATTGGTTTTGCTGTTCAAGATGGATTCAGAGAAAACTGGAGAAGGTTACTTTATTGATTAAACTAAGAAAAAAGGTCATATGCTGCAAAAGTTACAGTTGATCAGATTTATCCTCATTTACCATCTGTATGCAATAAGTGTACAGCTGGAAGCTTAGGCCATCATTTTTTTCTTCAGATGCTGTCTTCTATTGAGCTGTTATTGTGAACATAGAAGTTTTAGGACTTTGTCTTCCACATGGATGTCAGTACTATCATTACCATATTTTGTGGGTAAAAACCCTCTGTATAAGCTGGCATACTTCTATGAGAAATGTAACTCTGAGATAGTATGGAAAAGGAAGCAAAACTTCCCTGGTAGTTCAGTTCCTCCCACTCAAAAGCAATGCATTCATTGCAAACCAGTGTGTACTACCTCTATCCAAGATCATACTTTCCTAGATATTAGAAACCAGACCACTTTGCTTTGTGCTGTTTCCACTGGGGGCAAGAAGAGAAAGAAGCGAGGAAGAAGGTGCTTCAAAAGCAGATTGCTATAAGAAACAAAAAAAATTGGAGTAGAGGAAAAAAATATTAGCAGCACATCAGAGAGACAGGACATCTGATTTCACACCCTGTGATGAACTCCTTGATAAATAATTAGAGCTTAATTGGATTAGTGAGAAGTCTTCCCCCATCTGTGGTCAGAAAGTGACACTCAAGAGCTTTCAACAATCATGGCTCTCTCTAGTAGAAGAGAAAACTGGATTAGCCTACTCATATAACTCAATTTAATCAAAGGAAATACCATCCATATATGCTGATTTGCTTTCTGTTCATTTGGGTCTGCCTCTTTATTGTGAATGATCTAGCTCCTTATTCCCGCAAGGCTGAAACCATGTGTACACTGAATACATGGACACACACAAAGGTAAGGCAGCGGTGTGTCCCTGCTTTTTAGCCTTCTGAGGTAACCATCCTGCTTGTTCAGTGTCAGAGCAGAGGAAGGAGTTTCAGTTGCAGATGACAACTTCAGATGGCAAATTTATAAATAAAGCCATTCCTCAGACTTGCTTCCTTGCATCTTCAACCTAAGAAGATTGAAAAATGAAAGAGTGAAAGGGCAGTTGTTTCCACAGAGGCAAACACTGGACTTGAGATGCTAGAACATCAAGCGGCAGAACAAGGCAATGCCCGTGATAGCAAGGGGAAATAAATCTCTCTACTGGAGAAGGCTGAAACAGTGATTGTGAAAGAGAAGGTCATTTAGGAACGTTAGACTATGACTTTGTGTTGTATGTCACAATGACACATGAAGTCCCATTTTATGGACAAACTAACTTTAAGCTACCTAATAAACTATTTGGGAAAAGATAATATAAAAGAGCAGAGGATAGCAATATTAGAGTCTTTAGGGAGGTCATGACCAAGTCTTTAGGGAGGTAATGATATAGTGGTTCACACAGTCATAATAGTGAGAAATTTAAAAAATCAAAGCTAGTCAGAAGACTGAGTAAATTCGAAGAAGATAAAGCAGAATTTTTGCAACTACATTATTTGAGTACTTATATCCTTGTCTATTGCACTTACTTTTAGCAACTTCTACACAAACAAGAAAATCAAATACAAGGATGCTTGAAGGACAATTTCTAAAAGAAATAAAAAGCATGCTTTTTCTTTGCTTTACTACTTTATTGCCACATGCATGTAATTTTTTATTCAATTCCTTCTTTGTCATTTGTTGTTACACAATGTAACAAAACTACTCTGCTATTTGTATTTATTTGCATATTTGTATTATGTATATAATACAACATGTTTTGGGGAGCTGGTGTCCTTTGTGAAGCTGACCAGGATCAGTAATAATATTGACAAAATATGTTGCAAAAGAGTTTGTTTAAATAATGCAGTGATTACTCAGTTAGATATTCCTAGATGCTTCTTAATTATAAGATAATACCAAAAATGTTTTTGTTAGGCAATATTTGTTCTGCAAAAAGCACATTGTGATGTTAGTCATGAATCCAAAATAAAGAATATATAAAATAGATTACAGTAGTATCTGTGAATTCAAAACTAGAAATCTGGCATTTCATCAAATTGCTGGTAACTCCAGATGGTACAGTCCTGTCTGAAGCATGTTCAGAAGACAAGTCCACCAATTATAGTTAGATGTTCTCATTAAAATGTTTTCACAGATAAAATGTTTCATTTTCTGTTCTCCATTTTGTTAGCATATACTCTAAACAAATTTGCATCATCTAATCTCTTTCTGAAGAAAGGCGGTATTTCTATATTAATATACTTTCCAGATTTTTCAAATACCGTGTTTCCTTGACATTTATGTTTGAGAGATACAAAACCTTGTTGAGAAGTCTTCTCCATGTCTGACAAGTCAAAATGTGTACTTCAGTCTCATAGTCACTGACATTCAGCTGCAAAGAAAAGGCCAAGTAACATGGAAGTTAGGCAATCAATTCCTAATCTCTTTACAGCCCAGGGTGGAGTTGTCTTTCAATCAGTTGTGGACTGGAGAATCAGTTATCTCCTGACCACTTATATGAACAGGATATCTGAGTCCTTCTAGATGTTTTACACTGGCATGGGAGGATTCTGTGGTCCTAATGGTTGATTTGTTCTTCAATAGAAAGCTCGTACTTAGGCTAAACATAAATACTAGGAATTGCCACACAAACAGATCAGTAAAATATTATATTCACTGACATCTGTAGGAGTTTTTCTATATGTTACAGTAAGAAAACTCACATATTTTGTTTCTGTCTATGTAAGTTTAATATTCTGAGACCTCAAATAAGGCATTTGCCATCTGGATCGGTGTAAACAGGATTCTTGATCTATTTGCCATCCAGAGTGTTGATATTATGCATCAAAGGCACCTACTCAACCCCATACTTCTTTTTTTTTCTTTGACATTTTATAATGGAAGATGGGGTTTATTAGTTTATGTTGGGGTTTGTTTGTTTGTTTGTGGGATTTTTGTGGGTTTGTTTGTTTGTTTGTTTTAATCTACAGACCTGTTTTCTTGCAGAGTAATTTATGGATAAAGTTTCTGCAATGGAGCATTTTCTTTCAGTGCTTCTCAGAATTTGTAACAATTTTCTGTGTATGATCTACTTCAGGTCAGTCATGACCACTCGGTAGGTGAGCTGGCAATCTGGAACAACAGTCCTGAGGCTTTTTTTACAGAGGATGCAAACAAGTTTCAGAGTTAGTCTTACTGGCCACTATAGACTCTGGACTTTATTTTATGTAGACAATGTTCCAACATGCCTCTGAGGTACAGCAGTGCAGAACTTGTTGAGGTACCTCAGCGGGCATTCATTTTGCAGTGCCACAGACAGAATTTGTTTAACATTCTAGTCTTCAATCTACAATACTCCTTTATGTGAGGTTTCTCGGGGGAGGACGGAGGAGGCATTTGGGCAGAAAATGATGGGCTGTCAGACAAAAGCTCTGAGTCACCTCCGAGGAGTGAGGGCTCAGGTACCTCAGGAGCACTGAGGTACTTCAGGGATGCCGGGCCAGGGCTTTGGTGGGAAGGGCTGGGGAGCAGGGAGCTGTTCTGTGGGAAACACTGAGGTCCTTGAGAGGGCTTCGAGAGAAGTCTGAGAGTTTGGTGATGAATCTGAGTGGGAAAGGCAAGTGGTGATAGCAGAGGCCTTGAGTGAGGTTTGTCACAGATTTCCTGCAGAGGGAGCAGTGCATGGAGGGGACACGACACAACCCAATCCAGTACATCAGAGTTGGGCAGTGGAGATTTTTGGCAGGGAACATCAGGGTGACAGACCATTTTTGGGGAGAAATACTGAGGTATCTCAGAGGGAACACTGAAGGTTCTTAAGGGTAGAGAGTGCTCACCTATTTAAAGGGGACATGTGTAGGAAGGACGTTGAGGTGCCTCAAGTTGATAGTGAAATGTGGGAGTGGGGGAACTACCTGAAGAGAGCAGTGTGAGTGTTTGAACATATGTGAGTGGGAAACACTGAGGTACCTCAGAGGGAAGGAACAGAGTAGGATTTAGTTAGAAGTGTTAATATGACTTAGAAAGAAGAATGAACAGTTTTGTTTAGTAAAACCTGAGTTAATTCATGAGGAAGGTGATAAAGTCTGGGCAACGCCAAAGTTTGTTGAGGGGACAACAGAAAGTTTTGTTGGGAACTGCTGACATATCCCAGATGCGGCATTTTGAGGGTTTCAGAAGCAAAAAGAGGTTTACCTTCATATGGGCAATGAAGAGTTTTGGCTAGATGCGTGGAACTACTTCAGAAGTGATAAAAGGGATGTTTAGGTGGAAAAGGACAAGAGTAAACAGCAAGAGACTTTAAGAGGGAAATACTGAGGTAAACTAGCTTGAAACTTTGTGGAAAAATGTTGAGCTACCTGAGATTACATATACATTAGCAGGATGCAAGAAGGAAGTCTGATCTGGGAAACAGTAAATTAGCTCTTGAAAAAAATAAATTAATAAGCTAACATGCTGTAACAGACTGGCTACTGTGGCAAGGAGAGTAAAGAATGTAGTGGAAAATTTGAAGTATTTTTAAAATAAAGACTAAAAGGGCCTTCAAAAGTTTCATTTCATCCTCAGGGATTCCACAGGGACTGCAAACTGACTCACTACAAGGGAAGCAGAGAAAGGCACAACTGAGAATGAGTTAGAGATTAGGTGGGAAAAGCTGAGATAAGAAAGGGCTACAAAGTCTATCCACATGATGGTAAGTGAGGAAACAATCTTGTGTAACAATGTGCTGAAGTAGAAGCAAAGAATAACTGTTTTAGCAGGAAATATTAAAAAACCTCTTTGCTTTAGGAATTACTTTTGCTTTACATGGAAAGCTGCCATAGAAGTCAATGGAGAGTTATGAATGCATGTTTGGAACAGATTATAAGAAGAAAATGGAATGGCACCCACACAAAGAATGACTGAGACAATACATCACGTAAGCAAGTCTTCAGGATATGGATTTTTAAATTTTAAACCTTTTTTTAAACAAGAAAGTTTATTGGAATAAGACATACAATGCATATGATAACTAAATAATGTATCTTGATAGAACCATGAAAAAACCCAACCAAACCACAGTGCTTGGATGTGTGAAAAAAATTCCATACTGAAACACCCTGGGAGCGAAGATCTTCAGAGGTGCTTCTTCCTCCTGTCGCTGCTCACCTGTAGTTCAGAGTGAGGTGTCCTCTGGCAGGGAGGTGGGGCAGGCAGCTGGGAGTGGCTGTTTCTGGGAGGGAAGGCCTGAGAAGGGCAGGTTGCAAAGCCCCCCTTGTGCCGGGAGGCAGTTAAAGATGAGAGATCACAAACCCTGCCTGATGCCACCTCCCAGACAGGTGGCCCTGTGACAGCAGCTGCTCCCCCGTGGTGGTGGGCACAGGTTTGGGTGTGCTGCCCGGGCATCCATGAAGGAGCAAGAAACTGCAGAGGAGGGCTCTGCCTTCTGTGAGTAGCAGGCAGCTGGGATATCTGTGCCTGGGCAGGGCAGAGCAAGGCTTTCCTGAGCTGCCTTTGCTCTGGCATGCTGGAACGCACTCATGCTGCTGCTCCACGAGTCCATCCATTGATCCAGGTAGCAGGAAGGGACACTGAAAGTCTGTATGTCTCCATCTCTAACTGATGCCTGTGTCTTTTAGCAGGCTGTGGAGATGCAAGAAAAAGGAAGAATGATTGAGAAGACTGAGGGAAAAGAGTGAGGAAGAAGTGCAGATAATGAAAAGTGGAGAAGGGCAGAAGAGGAGGGGTGCTCTGGGCAGAGGGTTTCAGCTTCAGTCCCATATGAGCATGGAGGGGGCTTATTGATCCCCTTTCCTCCTCCGAGCTGGATGACCTCCCTGTAAACAGGGCTGAGGTCTGCAGGATAGGGGCCATTTGCCACATTTCTCCTTTGGCTGTGTGAGGAGCGATGACTCTGCAAGGAAGGTGAGAGTCCCTCTCCTCTGACTTGAGGGGAAGTTCACCCCAACTCCTTGTTCCCCCTGTGGAGGTAGGCACCCTTCACCTGTCAGCTTTCTGCCAGCTGGTCCTATGTCCAGTATGACAAGCCTGTAATTGGGAATTACCCCAGCTGTGGTCTCTTGAGAGAGCATGATGAGAACTCTGGCCTACCTGGGAGGTTTGGAGCTATGTCTCTGGCTATCTGGGGTGTTCTTTCTCTTCTGGAATTCACTTTTTTGTTTACGTGCTTGTGAATGTGGTGTGCCTGTAGCTTTGTGTGGGTTTGTATTGTTTTGTTTTACGTATAATCATTGTGATATATGGTAGTTGGAGTTCACAGGCCTGGAAGACAAACCATGTGGACGCCTGCAGGTCAATTCTGCCTTCTGTCCAGCGCTGAGGAACATTCAGACTTGTTTCTTCTCACTTTGGGACAGCGTTAGCCCACTTGTTATGAAGGCTGGCAGTGTGGCTGCCCTGTAGGCAGGGCTCAGGCTCCTGCTGGCCTGGCTCTCTATCCTTGTCAGAGTCCATTCAGCAAGACTGTAGTCATGATGTGTGTCACAACCCAGGGAGCTCTTTGTCACCTGGAGCATCTTACTGCCCTGCAAGGCAGCAAACAGGAATGGCCCCTCACTACCCCATGTCCCCAGGGCAGGTTGAGGAACTGCTTTGCTTTAAGGGGTATTGAAAAGCTATGGCTTTCTCCTGGTGGGCCACCACACTATTGGTGTTAGAGTCTCTGGGTGGGCAGTGTGACCAGCGTGTAAGCAGGATGCTGGTCAGCATCCCCCACTTTGGGGGTATTTGATGCTCATTCTGAGCAACAAGGGGGATCAACCAGTTGATTGGGCTCTGTGTGTCCCCTGTGCTTGGAGATGCTCCCTGTAAGCAGGTAGGTTTCAGGGAACTGGGCATCTCATTCTAATGGAAAGTTTGGTAAATTTCTGGATCAGACTTCCAAGCCCTTTGCTGGCTTGAATGAACTGTGTCCTGAAATTCATTTTTCTTATTCCAGCCTAGATTTATCTCTTTCTTTCAGCATTAGAAGTTAAAAGAACCAACAGATGTTTCCCATTCTCAGTACATGTACCAGAGATTGCCATTAATATCAGAATACTGGAAAATGGCCTGTACCTATCCTCTCTCCAAGGAGAACACTCATTCCTTAGCAAATGGCAAGGCAATTTGTAACTCTCCTTTAACTCATGCAATCACAACTGCACTTCACATTTGCATTTCACTTTGCCCCAGGTACTAACTTTTTCTGACTGCTGTAGGTTTAGAGTTTCTTTGTCTTCTCAGGAGTATTTTGGGAATTGTCAGTTAGCAGTTTGTTTCTCGCAAAACTTTACTTTCTTTTTTGTGTGTGTGTGTGGGGGGGTTTTTTGTGGTTTTTTGTTTGTTTGTTTGGGGTTTTTTGATGGTTTTTGTGTTTTGTTGTTGTTTGTTTTGTTTTGCTTTTTGTTTTGTTTTGTTTTGCTTTGTTTTGTTTTGTTTGTGCAGGAATTTTTTGGCAGTGGAGTTTTCCTCTAAGAGCAGTGGTTTTCATAGTTGGTTTTGTGGGTTTTTTTCATAACTCATCTTTCAGATGCAGTAGGGAAAGTAAGATGATCTCATAGCATGAATGGATGAAAGTCAGACAATTTTCCAGAAGACTGTTAGGTATAGCAAAGGGGCAAAGTTAAGATGTATGGTGTCACTGGACTAATGTGGAAAGTTAATACGAGTGAGTTTGTGAAAGTTACTGAGATATGTAACATCTTACTGGCTACTTCAGCCCCTTTTCCTCTGCCTAAGTGGGCTGAGAAGGGCCATGTAGCTGAATTGTTCCCAGGAACCATGGTGAACCTCAGCAAGCTTGAATTTCCATGAATTCATAAAGGTGCAACAATTGTAGAAAAATGCAGATGTGAGCTATAACTTCTATTAAAAAAATTACAAGTTATCCTTTGACCAGAGGTCACTGGGATAAACATGCTACTTGTTTACTTCACTAACTGGCACAGAATTTAATTTAACTAGAAGGTATGGTGAATTACCAAATAAAAGTATTTCATTTTTGTTATGCTATTTTAGCTTTATCCAAATCCAGGAAGAAGATAAATTTTTTATTATGTTTTACTGCTGTGTTACATTTTTTTCTTGTAAAACTACTGTGAAAATGGAATAAACGCATCCTTTTCATGACCTCTGACAAAACCTTATTGTAATCCCTTAACTTCTAACGTACTTTATGTAACAGAGGCTTTAAGTTCAGAAAGTTTCTTACCTGACTTTGCATAAATTATAAAGAAATCGAATGTGTGCATTTTGCTTTACTTTGATATTAAAATTTGATAGGGAGAGAGGAGGGAGGTTGAAGGTGGGAGAAGGGAGGAGGTGCACAAAAGGTTGGTTTCCTGTTTGAAATAGGTACAGTGAGCTTGCATGCAATGTCTAATCTGAAATAGTTGTAGATGCTCGTCCCCTAAGATTTCCATTTTGCATTGGTTTAGCTATGTGTTTGCAAAGATATATATATATATTTATAATGACCTAAAGCAATATGGAAAGTGGAAAGTTAGAGAAAGGTGCAACTCTGCTCCTCATTTGTGAGTATGAAAAGGGGGTAATATCTTCATTCCTATAATATTCACCAGAGGAAACTTGGAATTCTGTTTTTTATGTCAGCTTATATTCAGAAGTTAAGCCTCACCATTAACCTGTTTTCATATCCTTATTTTCCATAGTGCAAGAGGAAGTAGAACCCAATGAATTCTGAAAGAATTTTGAAATAATCATCCACTATTGTTGGTACAATTTTGACATATCATTGCCTATCCTTCCTCTCATTCCTGGAAATAGTATAATCTGATAGTTTGTGTACAGTTGCCACAATATATGATTTTAAGCCTTGTCCTTTGCTTCTCATTGTGAAATTTCAAACACTCAAGGCTGTAAACAGACCTTGCTGATGGAGCTGTGTCCTGAGAGAATCACGTAGTTGAAGATGAAAAATCTTTTGATAATTTTTTTAACACCGTACATTGCACAGGCAGCCTGGAGTCACTTACTAATGGTCAAATCAGAGAGAAAAAGAAAAGAAAAGAATGACATTTTAGATACCAGAGAAAATATTTCTGAGTAGAATGACTTATAGAAAGCCCTTGAGAAAAGAACTGATCTTTGACCCTGTGAAAGAGAATATCAGCTTTCTAATGAAACAAACAAGCAAACAAAGCCTTGAAAACATAAATTTATATATGTGGAATTCTGAGAATTGATGACACTAATATTTCATGTCAGCAACAGACACTGGACGCAATGGATTGCTAAATTATACATAGGTAAATATAGACTCATATTTCACACTCCCAGGTGAAGCCTGAAATTTATGGGAAGTATTACATCCAATAATATTATATTATATTATCTGATTGTAATATCAGTTTGTAATATGATGCAGCCTCATATCACAACCCATAAGACAAATCTGATAACATAACAGGAAATGTTGGTTCAGCAGCCACTCACAGAATGCTTTGGTTAGCTTGACTTTTCAGATTTTCATCCTTCTTTCAAAATGGGGTTGAACTAGTGATATGTAGGTAACCACTGAAGTGGACCTGCCTCCTCCTTTCATGATATGAAAATGTGCTGGGTTACCCAAATCTGAACTTCTGCTGGCAGCTCCAGTAGTGCGATGGAGAAGACTACAGAGGACTTCTGTCTGTTCTCATATTCTGTCTGCCTTGACTCCACTGTGGATCTCAAACTATCAGGAGTAAGGACAGGCTTGAAATTTCCTCTCCCAGTGTTCCCCTCAAAATCATAGTAGACTTACTACCTCACTTTACCTTCTTCTATCAACAAAAAGAGAAACATGGCAGTTAAGTGAAAATGCCTCTAAAAAAATGAAGACCAGGTCCTCTGGGAGGGAGGCTATTGCCTTAGGTGGTGTTCAAGATCCATGTTATTTAGCTGATCCTATTTCTCGTTAGTAAACAAAATTCAGATAAGTTAGTAGGAGGCTACCTGAGATTCTGGGAAAAGACAAGTAACTGTGAAGTGCCTTGGATGTCAGGATTTGACATTTTGAGATGGGAACCATATTTTACATAGCAAACAAAAACATATGCTTCAGCTAAGGTAAAACTCTTTTTAAATAAATTTTTGTTATATTTTAGCAACTATTTAGTATATGTAGTCATCCACTGTCCTTTGTCTTTTCTGTAGCCTTGGAAACACTTGAAGGTAGCATATGCTTTTTTCCCTTACATATATTTCATAAATAATCAGTTTTAATTGCTTGCAATAAATGTATCTGGGTGAAAGACTTTGAAGCTACATTGAGTTCAATGGTAATAATGACATGAACTACCACAGAAAGTTATGTTCCATTGCCTAAATGGAGAGAATACTGTTCCAAAATTTTATTTCTTCCTAAGGGCTATAAAATTAATACCAGACTTGTATGAAACATTTTTTTATGATTATTATTCAATGCAGAGCTAAAATCAATGTATTTTTTTTAAGTAGACAGATTGGAACTTGTGCAGAAAATACTGTTTTCTGTTATTCAATAATCAGAGAAGCCAAATCTTAAAATATATGTTTCTTAGTTTTGAGGTCTCTGTATGAAAACATTTGTGTTTTTTCTAATCCCATTTCTCACCATATCAGTGAACCTTCCTATCAGTGCTGCAGGAATATTTATGACAAAAATTCTGCCCACAGAGACTGGGAAAAAAATCACAAAACAAGTATGATCCACTTAGTCTTTGAATAGAAATTATCATGACTCTGAAGCTATGCTAGAAAGACAAATGGGCACTTTGTTACACACAAATGTTCTACACAAGATTTAATTTTTTTTTTCATAATCATCAGCTGAAAGTTTTCAGTGTATTATAAAATGTGAACACAAAGTGCCTATTTTTCTATAACACTCCAGGCTGAGGTATGTTTGCATTACTTTAATCATTAAATTCATTCAGTTTCCAAGTTCAAACCATGGCATTTGTTCCTGCAAATGTTCTTTTAAAGGAAAGAGATAAGTACAATCCAAGGAAATTCATTGCACATTTCAAACAGTTGCATGCTGAAATATCAGTGTGCTCTTTCACCAGCAACATTTCCTTCTGAGAAAAAGTAATGGTAGACAAAACCTGTTCTTCCTCAAAAGTCAGATTTTTTAGATTCTTTCCTACAGTGCCCACATAAGGCTATTAGAGTAGTGTGCACAAATCAGTCAGCAGTACATTACAAATAGCAATGAACTGTGTATCTCATTATCCCTGGATGATCAGTGGCATCCCATAGAGATCTTTGTGCAAGTTCGACAAGGCAGTCATCAAACTTGAAAAGCATTTTGAAGGATTAATGGAGAGAAATGTTCCCCTTCCCAGACAGACTTAAGGTGCTTAACTTTCCAGAATATTTTCTATTATTCAGATGACATGCATCATTTAAAGTGATATCTATTAATTAAGCAGGATTTGAAGACTGTTGAATATCTTTGAATAGAAAGTAATAATGGTGCTAAATTTCTAGGGTTGGGGAATCCAGAAGACAGACGCAAGGGTATTTTTTAATTGCTAAAGATGACTTCTGCACTGCAGGTGCTGTAAAGACTAGAGTGACATATTGTCCAAGATTTGAAACATTAGAATTCACAGCAGATCTTTTTGACAGAATCCAGTATTGCTCAGATGTAAGATCTTAAAACCTGGAAGAGTTTCCCCAGAGAGATGTTTGGAGAAACTACTCTATATGTAACACTTCTGCTTTGTTTAGAGAAAAAACATTGTATTGCTTGACACTTGTCATTTACATGACCACAACGCCCTGGGTATGTTATCAGCCTTGCTAGAAGCATCCTTGCTGTGAAATAAGAAGCATGTGTATTTAAAAACAAACAAAACAAAACAAAACAAAAAAAAAACAAACACAAACCAAAAACAAGAGCCCACACAAGCTTTATCAATACCTATCAATCATTTTAAGTAATACAGAGAAATTAATGCTTCCAAATGTTACACTGATACCCAGCTTGAGAAAAATTGGAAAAATTAACTTTTCTGCACAGTAAATTATGTTGCTTATTACAACAAACTGTGTATACATGGTTCTTTGGAACCCTCAGAAACATTTTTTTTTACATATTTTGTATTGATAATGCTGTGATTTGTTATTCTGTTGTATATGCTGTGGTTTTCTACTGTGCTTTATAACATAACCATACAGGGGAATTTCTAGGGCCACATGATGACAGAGATATCAGTTTAAATAGATAACAATTCCTTCCAGTTCTTGAACTAAGACTTTGGAAGAAATACAGATGGAGGTATCTTAACCTCTATTCTAGCACTAAGGAACAGCAGGAAACCAGACAACTGCATCTCAGAAAGTTCTTCTCTGAATGCAGATTACTATCGCTATGCTCAAATCTGGTCCTTTGGCTGCATACACTCACCTCAACTATTCCACATGAAATTAGACAAATTTTATAAGACCGGCTCTAAAAGGTGAATTCCCTTTGAATACGTTACTGCAGAGTAAGGCATAAGTGATTCCAGAGTCTTGGAAAATTCTTATTTGCTGTAGCCACACATCAAAACACCAATAGGTTTCAGGGATTAGCATTTTTCTGACTTGTTTTAGCACCTGGTGTTTTAGCACCAGCACAGCTTCTGGAGTGAAAAAGACGCAAGTCATGACATGGCCTTAATCCATGCCGAGCTTCACAACTGCCAGAACAACAGGTAATGGGGCACCACACAATCCTCCTACCCAAAAAATGCCATGCCCACCAGTGCACAGATTGTGAGTCTTACCTGGCAAGCGGGCCAGGGCTCACACGCAGCCTGAACAACCTGTGCCTGAGCAGTATGGGCTTGTGTGCTGTGGCTGGTTATCCTACACTGTAGAGTTTTCAGCAACTGCGTCTGAACTACCGATGTAGGCTAAATTTGGGTTGAGCCAAGCTGCTGAAGATCAAAAAGCAAGCTGCCCTTAATGGAACCTGTGTAGGGTTAGCCTCATGTCCTCACTAGTGCATTTACAGTTGGTTAAAACCTCATTGAAGCTGGATGGGGGCAAGGGAATTAAATTAAAACCAGTTTATAAGAGTATAGAAAATTGTTCCCATTTATTTAATTTATATGTGAAGCCATTCTGATACCAAAACTCTTAGGAGAAAAATAAATTATTGGATGGGCAAACTAATGTAGCTTTTCTCCACAAATTCAACAAAACTGTGCAGCTTTTTATTTTCCCAAAAGTCTGCAAAGCCAGGTATGTTCCACTGTAACCTGTGAAAATACCATACACTTGAGAATTTGTTAGATCTGGCATGTCTTGGTGCTGAGTATTGTGCAAGTATCTGGAAGGGATTATTTCAACACACTAACTGTGCTAGCACTTAGATATATCTAATTATAGGCCTGTAAGTAGAATAAGAATTGTTGTTAATGTGTAGTTTCCAACACAGTCAATGACAAAAGAGAGTCAAAGTCATGCTGTGGATGGTTTGGCTTGAAGCCCTGGATAGCTTATGAAGATTTAGACGTCATTAAGAAAAGTCCATTGTTCTTAGAATAATTATTTCCCTGCTGAGAAAACATCCCCCCGTCTGCAAAACTAGCATATTAACTTAGCATGAAAAAACAATCTTATGACATTTATTTCCACTAGGATGCTAGAAACACTAATGAGAAAACAAATGTGCAAAAATGTTTATTGATGGGAAGGCAACACGCTTAGAGAACAAAAACTTTTTCTTTTTTCTTTTTTTTTAAACAAGTTATCGTGAATTTCTTATGATTACATAAGTTTCAGTTCAATGTGTTCACATACAGTTTAATAAGATATTTAGGTCCCACTGGAGTTTAAGATAACCTGGAGTTCTCCTGGCAGTTATCATTGAGAATTATTTTTCTTGGTATTACACAAGATTGCAATTTCAACTATAGTCTCCTTGCAAGAGAATACAAGAACTCTGTGCATCTGTGTCAAGGCTGCCTTCTCCTTTCCTCAGATATACTGACTTACCCAGGGTAACACATATTGCTTTGGACTCATTTTCTTTTGGACCCTTTTGACCCCTCCACACGTGGAAATAAGAAAAGAGTTGCCTCAGAGGAATAACTACCCTGTGCTAAACTTGACTTTTGGGCTGATGGGTGCTGCACCTCAGGCCTCTCTGATGCTAGCCTATTGGTGTGGCAGAAAAGGCTGCATGTGCTGCACCTTTTAATTTTGCTGTGATGTTATAACCAACTATTCCAAAGGGAATAGGCAGCATGTGGTACTGACATTTATTGTAGCATTTAGCTAGGATGGAAAGTGGTTGCTTTTCAATAACAGGAGGAATAGTGAAAGTAGGTAAATGAACTAAATGTTTGAAAAATATTCTGGACCTAAACTCTTGTTTTCATTCATAGAACAAGACCATGCAAAAGGTGATACTTCCTGCACAGTCTCTATTCAGACTTCCTTGGGTTGTTGTCTGATGGTGTCTTCAGCTGCGTTGGTTACAGTTCCAGCTGGGGTCATCAGGCAAAACACAGTCTCTGAGCACATAAAATCATTACTCTTTCTTCTGACATATTTAGCAATTAGTTTCAATCGTGATAGAAAGCTTTTTCCTACAGGTTTAACAGGAGATTTTTAGGTGCTCAGGGTTAATTTCCACAGTCTTCAGACCTTGTACTGCTTTCGTGCCTTGTGCTGCATGCTGAAAAATAATCTTGCATAGATGTTTCTTTATGCATGAATCAGTCTGGGTTTAAAAGGCACACATTTTTCAAGCAATATCTTCCAATATAAAGGCAATTAGGCACCTCAGTGAGATGCATGCCAGACTGACTTGAAAAATCCATATTTCAAACAGGAAATAATTTAAAATAATAATAATTTCAAATATGAAATGTGATCAAGGAGAGGGCCGCTACAATGAATGCAATTTGTTTATAATGGAAGCAGGTGAGACAGTTATATTATCTGCATAAATTCAGCTTTGCTCTTTTCTATGAGTTATTCAAGCTTTCAGAAAAGTCATAAAGTAGGAAGACATCCCTGTGGAAGCACTGGGGGTTGAGGTCTTTTTCATGTTATATTATTGAGTGCATGCTTTCCTACCCTTTCCTATCTGAATTTTAGTTAATACATTTGTGAATCTAAAAATTTAAGATTTTGAATTTACCGTTTGAGTACTATAACCAAATGGAATCTGTGTTAAATTTAAACTAATTAGGGAAAATAGAAAAGGCATGCATTGTTAAATCAAGATCTTAACGTCTCTTTAAACCCTGATCAAGTATGTTTGCTATTTCCCATGTATTGTTCATGAGCTATTTACCCCCAAAGCATCATCACAAAAGGATTTCGTGTTACTCAGCCTGCAATGAACTTGTCATTGCATCCAATTCAAAGAGCTTTGTGGGTATGTGTGTGTATGTTTCAGTAGTACAAGATTTGTGATTAAACTATTTAAAATATTACAGTACACAATAAGAAACAAGAATTGTAATGTTGAAAGAAAAGCAATGGCTATTTTACTTAGATTTTAAAAAACAGCATATAATTCTGTCATAACCAATGCAAAATATTGATTTTGGGTGTTTTAGTTCAGAAAAGTTCCCAGTGTTCATAATCAGATCAATCATTTTCTTCAGTTAAAAAAATTGAGTGTCTAAATATTGGCCATTTGAATTCTACACTGATAAACAGAAAATACAATTATTCCCCTAAATGGAGCTATAGTCTCATAAGAAATCATTTTCACCACATTCAGCCTGTGTTGAGTTAAATGCCCTGTTACCTAATGGCATCTGTCAGTATTATGAAAACTGTAGTTTGATGGGAAAAAAGGAAAATAGCACCTGTGGTTCCACAAATAAAGGAGATGAAAGGGAAAAAAAAGTAGGGAGGACATGCAGATATTAACTGTCCTTACTGATTCATTGCACACACAATAGCCAGGGAAACAAAGGAGGTGAAGGACCAGTTACATTTATTTGTTTTAGTAACTGACAGTTCTGATTGTATAAGTACTCATTTAGTTCTGAGCAGAAAGTAATACTGTAAAAATATGTACTTTCCTGGATTTAATTAGGTTATACCTTTATACCTGTTCTTTTCGAGTGCTGGTTATTGCATTATTATGGCATATAAATGCCTTCCAGCAGCTCACTGGCAATGTGATTAGTACATGCAATGTTATATTTTATTAGAGAGCTTGATCTTACAAAATGTTGTAAGAGCTGTATTTGGAACAAAGATAAATCACCATTTGCCAGCATTAGAATTTCAGGAATGGACTGAAAAGTTCATATTTTATCCAATCTGTTACATTTCATTCCCCACACATAATCTGGTTCTCTCTCTCCCTTTAAAAAATTCAGTAAGAACTACTGATGTTGTAAAATCAAGGATTTGTATCTCTTGTTGGTATGAATTACGTTTATGGTGCCTAATCTGTTTGTTTTCTTTTTCACCTAACAGACAGAAATTAGGTTATTGTTAATGCAAAGGATTTTCTCCTCTTTTAGCTACTTTTGATGACTTCTAGTACTTTTGACTAAACTGTTCAATTTATAACAGCTACAGAAATTCATTCCTATGTCAACAGGAAAGGCTCACAGGTAGAACAAAGAGCAACTCTGCTGTGGCAGAGGACTTGAATCGATATTCCAGGTGGTTTCTTCTAGTATTGTATGCCCCCAAAGAGCCAAGAGAAAAGTACAACAGCTTGGGAAGCTGCATTTTTAGGAATCTTGTACTGCAGTTTTTTTGCTGTTATTTAACAAATCTAAATTCCAGCAATGGGTATGGCTAAAAATAAATGAGATGCAGTAAGTTAGCCCCAGATTTGCAGTGCATTTAGTTTCCTAAAATAGTAAGTGATATTAATAAAACAATTATTATGGTTCAAAATTGTTCCTAAGAAGTTTTTATAATGGCAATGTAATCAATTAGAGAGTATCTGTGCACAGCATTACATTCCAGGGTTATGCACCCATGCATAGACTAGAAGAAAACAAGAAAAACTCTTCTATAACATTGTGTGTGTGTGTCTCTGTGTGTGTGTATACACAGACTTCAACACAGGTATGTATGAGGATACATAAAATCATATAGTCACTTCTGTTTTACTGACTAAGGACTGACACTGTTGTCCCACTAACAATTCATTATTACTATGGCTCAGCTTTAAAGACAGAACACACATTTATTTCTACATCCTGTCAGTTGCCTTCATCCAACTCAATACTTTATTAAATAGCTGAAAGCCTATCCCATGAACAGCCCCCCAACAGACTGTCCCAGCTTTCAGTAGATGAGTTATGCCATCCAGTCATGTGCCTGAAAAACTAAGCCATGAGTAGAAAAGTGCATTTCATTTCTGCAAAGTAAAATCTTGTTAATTATCTGATGAACAAAAGTAACTTAAAGCTTATACAGCTGAAGCTACAAAAAAAAAAAAAAAGAGAGGAAAAAAGAAAAACTGAATTTTAAAAACCTTACAATGGCACATGGCGAGTTTAATTTCATTGTCATAGTGACTACAGCATATTTCTAAGCTTAGTCTTTCTACAATAACAAAGCTATCACCCACACATCTCTCTGCTTATTCTTCATCAAATAAACATTCTAGTACCTAGTACCACGGAGTAAGTACAGTAGATACTGTACTTTGGTGTTTTAGTGAAAAAAAACCAACAAAAAGAGTGTGACCTGTGTGTGTAGTCAGTTACTGTGGAAAAATGTACAAAAATATGAGTTAACTTACTGAAGAGAGAACTGTAATTTGCAAGGTATTAATGAATTTCTCTAGTTTTCATCTTACTTTAAAAAAGTGAAGATATATGACTTTTTTTTCATTATTTCCTGAAGTTATATTAATCTTAGGTGATTTTCAAACTTACTTTTTAAAGCAACAAACATTATTACAGTTTCTAAGATGAATGTGGTCTAAAAGCCATACTCCCAAACTTCTCTACTATTTCTTCTTTGCACTTTCTCTGGTTATGCTGTTTTTCACTTGAGTTACCACTTCCTTTAGGAAGAGAAGTTGGAAAGTTAAGTTACAGACATTCTGCATCCTTTTTCAATTCTCTGTCCCATTTTGCATAGTATTATTGTAAAGGGACTTTATCGTCTCATGTCATTATTCAGATGAGATTGGATTCTAATAGGATGGCCAGTTATTTAAAGTTTTATATTTCACCACCAATTTCTATAGTAATACAATAGTATTTTAGCATCTACAAACATGGAATGCAGGATAATTCATGAAAAAAAATTATGAAAGGAGACAAATGGTTTTCATTCACACTAAAAGGGTTGTCATTTATTGTGAAGTCACATGTAATGTCTAGGATGTTATGAGAGTGGGTAAGAACTCAAGAAGTGCTATCAATGTATTTTGATAAAGTAACATAACAACGAAAAACTTCATTTATTTGGAACAATGTTATTCACAAAACTTGGCTTCTTTCAACTGTATAGGCCATTCACTTGAGAGTTGCGCTTGATGATCCTTGTGGGTCCCTTCCAACTCAGAATATTCTGTGAATTGTGTGAACTACTATGCTTTTTTTTTTTTTCCTGAGGGGAGGAGAGGATTTTAAATGCCTGTTAGTGCTTGATTACTTAGCCTTATCAAAATGTTATGCTTTATTTGGGAAAAAATCCTGAAACAACTATTTCTGAACATTTAATAGCACAATGTGATTTTCTTGTTTCATGACAGCATTTTTCATCAAATTTTTTTCAAGATTAAGAGAAAAAAATGTTTTCAAAGGTTAAATAAATCTGAGCAGTATAATTTTATTTTTAATGAAGTCCAAAGCTGGTATTAACATACAGTCCAAGTCATACATTTCCTTGATGTTTTTTTTTCCTTTCTAAACCTGAACAAAAACAGATATGCTATTATTTCAACTCTAATTTCAGTGTCCAATGAAGCTATTACACATTTTCCTCATCCATTCACCACACTGGATTTTTACCAAAGGATTTTCAAGCTCTGTTTCTTCTGCTAGCAATCTGTGCCTGTAGGGAGATAGCTGCAAATGTTGTTTCTCTCCCTAACCTATAGTCAAAAAGGATATTGGCAGTAAATCAGTAACTGTTACCAAAGCTACTTGTCTTTTTATCCTCAGTGCTCTAACAGCTTCTTACTGATAGCCACCTTCACTGACATTCGATTTTTTTTTTGCCTTATTTTGGGCAGAATTGTCATAATGGGACTTTATGGGTTGAGTGTTTACCCTGGCAAATTGACCTTACTCATCTTACTTGGATGTAAAATTATTTCTTTCAGGTTCAGGAAAAAAAAAAAGATTTTCTAAAAGAGCTATTGCTTTAAAGGATAGCCTGTCCCTTGGAGAACTATTCTGTCCATCAGATCAAGATAGTGTAAATCACCTGTGTATGGAGAGAGCTCTAATCTTGATGCTTCCAGTTGTTGCCTGTTGCCTCCACCATGTTTTGAAGGCTTACTTCTTAAATTGCACCACCTGTACTACTTCAAGAACTAGCAGACAGGCTGGTGAGATTTCAAAGTTATAATTAAATTTAGTTATTAGGCTGTAAGAAAACCATTTTTATTATCCAGTACTTGCTACAATGGTTTCCTTGGTCTTCACAATATTAAGAATATAGTTTATGCCTTGTATTATTGGTTGCTTGGAATTAGTCATGATAAGTTTAAGATATCTAATGTGTGAGGTGTTAATGCAACAACATAGGAAATATGTATAAATATCACAGCATCTTATCTCAGATGAATTTGAACTCTTTCCAACCAAGCTGAGATGATTAATCCAAGAATATCATCCTGCCAGCATGGCTACTAGCAGTGCCCTGGGAACACATACAATTATATGATGACCAGGCCACTCATTAAAGATATGTGTGTTTAAAAAGTTCTGCAAGATAAAAAAAGCCTATGAGAATAAATAGCCTCTTAATTCCCTTTACAGCAGAGGGAATTATCTCTCATCCTTTTCACAGGATTCATCCTTCCCAGTTTTGTCTAGAGGAGGGCACTCAAGCTTTCTTCCAAAACCATGAATACAGGAATCGTCAAGGCTATGCACTAATTGTCATTGAAAGGGAGTAACAAAATTCCAAGCAGGATTTCTGAAATAATCAGGACACAAAAGAACATGGGATGCATCATGGGGCCCAGCTCTTATGCAGCAACAGCATGAATGTTCAATGCCACAAGGAATTCACATCCCATATTGCAATGAAGATTTTTTCCCTATGGATTTTTGTATGCCTCACAGCAGGGCCTTGATATTTAATACTGAGTCAATCAAATGCAACCCAATATTACATTTAAAATTCCCAGCATCACAAGTTATAAATTCATAGCAATTCTAAGAAGTTGCCAGAGGGGATCAGCAAGTAAAAACCTAAGAAGATTATATGAATGGCTAGTGATGACAACTGTGTGGATCTTGGTACATTAAGTTACCAAATTTGAAATGTAAAGGCGGTTTTATTCATATTTGAAGACAGCATAGATATAGAAATGGGTCAACTGTTTTGTGTGTTGACAGAGTTTGGAGGCTGGTTATCGTAATCCCCCACGTGACACAAGACAAATACAGCAGCTCTTACCTAAATTATCTGAAACATATCTGCAGCATAAATGGGACTGTCCCAAAGACAGGCAAGGTACAGAGCTTTAGGAATATACTGTTGCACCTCTTTCTAGACAAGCTATACCATTTGGAGTTGTCAAAAGGTTTTATGCTTCTACAGACATATATGGTTTTTAGTGATTAAAAAACTGAAGGTGTGGTTGCAGTTCATGAAGGCTTATTTTACTATAGTTCTCTGTGCTTATGACAGTGTGAGTTATGAAACAAAAATAAAGATGATCTATGAGAAATGCAGCTAGGTGATTATCCCATGTATGGTATTTTGGTCATTGGCCTCCATTAAACTATCACAAGTACAATAGCCAGAATAATTAAAGGCTAGGGACTAACAGAGATAAACATTCCAAGATCTTTTCTAACGACATTGGACAGGTTACTTTCTGCTTCTTTATCTTCATCACTATTATGTTTATGTAGCAAAAAGAATTTCAATGAAAGTTAGCTGTATTAAGCCTTTATCGTGTCTCTGAAAACCAAGCCTTTAGTGTTTCTGGGTTAGGTTTTCCAGTATACGTGCTGACCACAGTATAAAAATGAAATGGACCCTCTAGATACTGTAAACACTGTTAAAAACAAACAAACAACAAAATAAGAGCAAAGAACTCAAACCTAGATTCTTTCTGGAAAATACTGATCAATTCCTTTTATTATAAAGTTATCTTATAGTGTGTTCTGTTAATTTCACACATTGTATAAGTCAGACATAATTACCTTCCAAGACCGTCATAAAAACTTAGATTTTAGAAGACTGACCATCTAATTCTTTGAATGTTTTAAGTGAGAGAGCTGGTGAGATCATTTGAAGGGTTCAGCAGAAAAAAGGAAAGTACTTTTAAAAAAGAACAGAACAGAAGGAAATTATGGAACAAACTCTGCAGAATAAAACAACAGCACCCAGGAATACACCAGTGTTAGCAAAATATCAATAAGCTTGGAACATGAAGCAAAACCAGCACTTCCTACTACCCTTTCCTCTGGCAAAATTCCTACTGAATCCAGAGAGAACTCTATTTTTATCTCTCAGATTTTGTATCCATCTTATGAACATGAACTTACTGAGAAAAAGGCTGTTATTCAAAATACGAGCCTATAGTAATTTCTTTTTAAAAATGTGTTTTCAAGTATGTGACAGAATATACAGTGTCAAAGTCATTTTACTGTGGAACTTTGGAAAAGTCTAGAAGTAACAGTGTTGTGAAAACTTCTAGATTTTTATTTCAGTCACTTTATTCAAAGCAATCTTTCCAAAACATCTAACAATGGATTTATATGCATTTATTATACATTTGCATGCAAAATCTCCAATGTATAATCCAGATATATGTCCTTGCAATTAATTGCTAATACTCAGCTAAAAGGTCTCCAGACTGGATATTAATATAAGGTGCACATCTTAGGGACTGCACTGAACCTCAGATAAAACAATTTCATATTTCAGATTTTAGTTGTTATATCTCTTTTCAAGAAAATGCGGCTGTTCAGACAAATATTTGACACCAACAAGCCTAAATGAACACAGTAAATAGGCTCTATCATTTTATTAGGATCACATATCTGAGCATATCACAGTCTTTGAGCACTTTACAAGGGGGGATACAGACTGAGCCATATATGATTTCATAAGTCAAGCTTAGCTAAATCAAAGCCGTTCCCTCTAAGTTAAAACTTTGAGTTGAAAACCAAAATTCACAGTGATTCAACACAGCAATTGCTGGTAAAAATGTCCCACATTGATTTAAGCAAGACAGTTTGAACCTACTGGTGTACTACAATATGTTTGGAGAAAGCTTAAATATCAGGGCTAGTGATATTGCTTAGCCTATTCATAGAATTGTAGAATCAATGGAATCTTGATCACAGGAGTTTCCTGAATACAGTTCTGTAGACTCAGAGGTATAACTTCTTTACTTCTTGGATGTAGCCCTGCAACAATCTTCCTCTTCCACTCAGTTTCCAGGTGAAGAAAAGAAAAAAACAAACACAGAAACACCAGCTTCTGGAATCCAAAGACCCACACCATGTATCACTCACATGGTTATAGAATTTACTATAAAATGCATACTTTCATGATTATTATGTTTCTTGGAACAGAGTTAACAGCTTCTAAAGCACAGTGTGCATGAAAGTTGTTTCTATATGGAAAGGCAATAATGGTTGTCAGAACACAAAGCTCAAATCCTGAGACAAGAGCAGACTCCTTTAAAGCAACAAGCACTCAGGCTTTAAAAATCCAACCAAGTTTATTTGTTTGGCAAAACCAGCTGTTCACACAATGGTGGCCACCCAAAGTAAATGTCCTCATAGCAGGTCAGAGCTAACACTGATGGATTAAAAGGTATTTTCCTTATTACAAAGTTTGACTAGCATTTCTTGTGGCCATGCCAGCCTAAGCACTGTGCATTCCCATCCTTAGTTATTCACTCATTCCTCTCACTAACCTATGCCCTTCACACCAGAACAAGTGTTTGTGTAACCAGCTGATAAATGGGACCAATTCCCTCATTCAAATCCCTTCTTTATTTCTAGGTTTTCTGTTCTTAAGTTGGATCTATACCGCAGCTTAATTTACCCTTCAGTGTGACAACTGATTGTGATGCGTAGGTGTGGGAAAAGAGAAAGGTGGGGAGAGGGATTGCTTAATCCTGTACCGTACCTACAAGAGGTCTGTGTGGTCATCATTTCTGCAATTACAACATTGGCTGCTTGCAATGTGAATGCAGAGGGTCAGTGTAGAGAGCTGCAAACACAGCACTGAAAGGAAGCAGAAATAGAGCTTCTTAAACCCAGGCTCGCTTGGAACTTGTCTTACAATAAGTTTCTTGCTGTTCTGGAAACAGTATTGTATAAAAGATGTTTCTAAATAACATTTCATAAAGAACATGTTTATCTCAGCTTCTGTCTAATTAAAACAGTCTTATCTGATCTTGAATTCTGGCTAACTATAGGACACAGTAGCTGAATAGTTTGAGGTCTAAATAAATACTCCTCCAAGCAGGGATCTTCTTCCAGAGAGCACTGAGAAACCAGCATAGCTTTCAGATTGGGTCAGTATGGGTAGAAGCCTTAGGTGAGATTTTTAAAGCATCAAAACTCTCTCTCTGCTACCCTGAACTAAAAATACGAGTTGGAGAGGTGTTTGATGGAGCAGGGAGACGGTTTAAGAAATCACATAAACTGTGCCTTCTGAGCAGAAAGGTTTTGTCTGACTCCTTTTTCTTTTTTGCCTAGCTGCAATCATAGTCATTGTATGAATCACTGCATTTCTAACAAAACCATGCAAGAAGTCAAATGGCAATACCCAGTGTGACAGGGCTGAAACCAATCTTCAGTTAAAATGTATGAATAACAGTTGTGTGTCTTTATTATAAAGTGAGTAGCACAGCTTATATACCCATCAGAAACACTGCTCCTTCCATAGCTTTTTTAAAAAAATGTACTGTACCTAGTAAGCAAACTATATTAGTGCAATCAGAACTCTTTCAAATTCAGATGGCTTTAGAGTTGAAAAAGAATGATCTGTACTGTCAGCACCTTGCTAAACTGGATTTAACTATCCAAATAATTGTGAGCTTTATTTCAAAAATAAAAATGCCCCAAACACAAACCCCCTTAAACACGTGTACTATAGCTTGGCCTAGAAACTGATAATTGTCATACATTTGTTACCACAGGTTATTCTAAATGACAAAATTACTAACATTTGGATTCCATAACTCTATGGCCTGTTCTCAGCCCACCAAATTTGCCTCAGCTCTCCCCTCATATTTCCATGCAGGCTAATACTGCATTACCACAACTATTGGTTGTGCTCAATAACTCTTGAGCCCCATGGTCCTCTTTCCCATGTTGCACTGCCTAGCTCAGACATAAAAGCATACTCATCATCCAGATAATACTGGTCAGATTGCTGCTGTCAAACATAGCAGGCAGGAGTGGGGTTTCTATTCTTTTCCTTACTCAAGTACTGATAAAAATGCTTTTACCTGCATAGCTCCCAGTCTTCCCCAAACTTGTAAGAGTACAGAACTGCACCAATACTGCCTTCAGTCTTCACATCCCTGACAAGCTCTTCCTTGTTTGCAAGTGTTGATTTCTCTATGATCGTTGTCAGGAAATTTCCATCGATGCTCTCCAGCAACATCCTGGATTACTTATGACCTGCAGGTATTGGGCATGATTAAAGTCTACCACAAGGATCAGGGCCTGAACATGAGACTTCTTCTAGCCTCATCTACTGCTTCCCTCATCAGGCAGCCTGTAGCAGACACCCACTACAGTGTCATCCATACTGGTGTGTTGTTTAATCCTATCTCTTAAATTCTCAGCTTAAATTCTCATCTATCCTCGGAATAGCTCCATGCACTCTAACTGCTCTCTCACATAAAGGGCAACTCCACCTCTTCATACCCTGTCCTTCCTAAAGGGCCTGTATTCCACTATTGCAACATTCCAGTCATGGGAGACGTCCCACTACACTGCCATGTTCCCAACAACACCATAGCCCTGCAATCCCACACAGTTCTCTACTTACATTTATTCCCCATGCTGCACACACTTCGTGAACAGGCACTTGAGAGAGGCACTTCTGAGGGACACTTCAGCATGCCATTTTCCCAGAAAGGGTCTGAGGATTTTTCCTAAATTTGTATCTTGTAGGCACTTCCTTGCTTAACTGACCTCATTTAAGCTCTTCACTGTCTTTGCATTCACTTGCACCACTCCAGGCCCTTTGCTTGACAGTCTTGTCCCTCATTCCCTCAGAGACTCCTGGTAATACTCTTCATTTCACATCACTCCCAGTTTAAAGAACTTCTTAGCAAGTCAGACATCCTGCTGGCAAAGATACCTTTGCTTCACTCAGTGAGGTGGTTCCCATGTCTCCCAAGCAGATGCTGATACTCAGACAGGGTCCCATGGTCAATAAAACCCTTTGGCCAAAACAAACTGCACAGTCAGCACAAATGGACAACTGGCACAGCTTGATTTGTTTCTTTTATGAACATTCTCTGAACATAAGAACTGCTAAAGATTTAGGGTTTTTTTATAAATGTATAGAATTTACTTGAAGTCAGCATTTTAAAATGTTTCTATATGTGATAGTAAACATACATATCTATATTCTACTGTGTAGAATATAAGACTTCAGATGCTAACACCTACAACATGTATGTCCTGCTTAAAAGAACAAACTCACTTTTACAACGGGTACTCAGCTCATCCAATCCCATTTCACCCTTAGAAAGCTTTAACAAATCTGTTTGGTCTGAGAGAAAATTATCAAGGAATTAAAAAACCAAGGTTCTTCATTTCCTTATGTTACCCCAACCCTGGGTAACATAAAATCTATGGGTATAAAAAACCAATCTGACAGCTTCACAAACTGATCTCATTTACCTGCCTCATCCACCACATAACATTCTGAACAATGTCAAGAGATGTTACTGCAGCATTTGACTATTATGAATGAGACCAGGCTCAGGTTTTATAATTTCTTGAGGTCACTGGGTTATTTGAATGTACCATTTCCAACACAAAATCATTAATCTTTTAATTCAAGTTTCTCTATATTGACTTAAAGATGCCCTTATCTAATTCTGAAGATAACTGTATTTCAGCAACTACTTACAGTAGTTTTATTCATGATTGCTGGTGTTTCTGCTGTAGGAGCATCTCTATTAGGTAAATCCACAGATTGTGCTGCAGGCTGAGATTCCTTACTGACTGAGGAATTTCAGATGTAAAATAAACTATGTTGTCTGGCTGTTAGTGATTTGTTTGTTTGTTTGTTTGTTTCCCAAAGTGAAAAAAAGCAGAAGTAGTTGTAATAATAATAATAATAATAATTATAAAAGCCCCCACTTTTAGTAGTGAAGAATTGCTAGTGCCATCTTCAATTTTCTGTGAAGCAAATTGCCTTAAATTGATAAGCCAGATAGCTCGGCAGATACATTTAACTTGTAACTGTGTCAAGAAAAAAAATCAGAGTAAAACTCACAGAAGAACTTAAGAGGATAACCATAGTATAAGTACCAGCTGAAGATGACTTTTTGATATGCCCCTTGGACTGACATGGATGACTAAGGAGTTGTGTCTCTGCTGAGTTCACACATGCAGATAACGTCACTTCTTACTGCTGCCCTCTCTAGGAAGCCAATGTTCGGACATATATGTCACTTCAGTGTCACTTGAAACAAGTACCTACCCAAAGCTCATTGAAGTCAATGGGAGTCTTTTTATTAACCTTGCAGTGTTTAAGGTCAGGCTTCAAGGCTCTTACTTTAGCACCTGTTTAGCCATATGCATGGCAACTGACACCCATGTGCCCAAACTGATAAGAAGTCAAGGCTTAACTGAAGTCCCTTGAACTTTACAGTCATAATAATAATGGAAATAAAAGTCAGGAAAGATAAACCAGTCCTATCTATTATATCTCTTAATTACACAACTTCCACTAGTCTTGAAGAGAGAGAAGTGAACACTTTTGCATATATATCTTCAAGTATAGTATAAATAAATGAGGAGCTTTGTGAGAGCATACAAGGCTAAGTAAGGATACAAGTTGGTTACCCAGTGTCTCCTCTTGCTGAATGTCTCTGGAGGCTGATCACCAAGAGGAAACACTAGATACATAAGTTTAGCTGATATTTAGATTACATGAATTAAAATGATAACAAAAACTTTAATTGAAAAGGGCTGAATGACAGTATGTAACAAATAGGTTTTCAACTTCTCTATCCGCTGAAACATCATCACATTGTCAGTCACATTTCTGTAAGTCCTGTGTGGCCTCTCACCCATATGTTCAAGCACATATTGAATAGGATCTTTCAAGGACATCTTTTCACAGACAGCTTTTATAAAGAAACAATATAAATAGAATAATAAAAATGTCATAGCTTGGTGGAGGCAGGGGGGAGAGATTGCAAAGTGAAAAACAGCAGCACAATATCAGTGTGGACATGAGCCAAGAGAGACAAGAAGGGCTTTGTTGATCAGGTTACTCCTGCCATAAACAAACCTCCTCCATGTTGTGCAGGAGTGGAAACAAATGGATTCCTGTGCAGTGGGGGGACACAATGAAAACTGTTATTTTTCAATTGTGCCAAAAAATTTTGTTTCCTTTGTCTCAAAAAGAGATCTAGATTAATCCAAGGTGAAGAATCTTAAAAACCTATATTTTCAGAGTAATTTATAATTTTATATCCTTTTTCAGTAAACTGGAGCAGAGAACCTGTTTAACATAAATACTTTTTGGACCAACACTTTCCTCAACAAAGCATTTACCTGTCAGTCTGTTGGCCTTCAAATTAAATAATGTCTGAGTTTCCCTTCAAGTCTTTTTATTTATATTTGGCAGAAGGCATCAAGGCTTCATCTAGATCTTCTGCTTTTTGGTTCTTTTCCAAACTATCTATTTCCCTGTATATCTGCAATGTTGCATAATTTGTGGCACATTAGTTCACCATGCAGAGCCTCTCCTGTGCATCAGTCTCAAACACATTTGCTTCAGGTGCAAATTTCTTGCAACTAAGCCTGACCTGTGTCAAATAACCAGATCATCAACTCATCTATTTGGAAAACATAATACTGTGTGTGCTGTCAGTTTTGCTGCAATGATTTGGATGTTCTGTATGAAGATATATCCCACATAAGCTCTGTAGATTATGTACTTCTAAATTTTGAGAAACTTGCCTACCAGAAACTTGCCGGAAGATAATTTTGATGAAAGAAACTATTTAAAGCACTGCCCTGAATAGAGTTGATTTTTACCATATACTCAGGCACTCACAAAATCAGAGTACAAATTCCTACAGCTTCCTCAGAAAGCAGCTATCAAGAGGATGAAATACGAAGTGCATGCAGAAGCATCATGGAAGGTGGAGGAAGGGAAGCAGTAGTCACCAGGCCTAGTGCTGGCCCTGGAAGCTGGCTGTCCCTTAGCAGCCTATATTGATAATGGATAGAAAGCCATTTTGGTAGATGCATAGCATCCAGAGTAGTGTAGGTGTGAATGCCCTCGGATTGCCTCTGAAGGAGGCCAGAAAAGCCCCCATCCTTTTCTGTCAGTCTTTGTGAATGTACTCCCCAATGTTTGAAATATCAACTTCAATTAGGCCATTAGCACTCTTTTGCATGGGCAGAAATACTGAATAGAAGTAATTTCTGATCATAGACTAATTAAAGTGTTAGAGACTAAAGCTGGTCACATTTTTTCCTCTTATATGTAATACACAAACATTTGAAATTCTGAAAAACCTGGATAGAAGAAAAAAATTTTCTTTCATATCAACTTTAGTAGTGACTCGACTAATTAGTAATGATTCAGGGATGCAGATACCGTATATTAAAGAACACAGGAATGAAGACAGCATGGCAGATCTTTCAATTGAGAAACGACTGTCAACAAAATTTATCATTTAGTTATAACTGTTATTTCTCCCCCTTTTCCACTCAGCTGAATGAATGTAATCTGTCGCAGACAAGAGATGTTATTTAAGCTCTTGTTTCCTACTGTTATGTATACTTTAAAAATAAGAATAAAAGAAAAAAGTTTCCTTATTGTCTTCATTCTCTATGAACTGGTTCAGTAAATTCTTTGATAGAAAGAAATAGGAAGTAAAGCTTTAAAATGAACCATTATC
Organism: Myiozetetes cayanensis; assembly: GCF_022539395.1. Classification (NCBI taxonomy): domain Eukaryota; kingdom Metazoa; phylum Chordata; class Aves; order Passeriformes; family Tyrannidae; genus Myiozetetes; species Myiozetetes cayanensis. Next base: position 37,335,323 of record NW_026087964.1, on the reverse strand, counting down.
AGGCACTGTACCCCAGAAAAAAAATCCATAGAACAATCCAGAAAAAAAGCCAAACAACTATATGCCATTAATTTATTTCTATAATAAAATTTTTATTACTAAAAATAAAAATTAAATTAAAAAATTAAAAAAAAAATAAAAAGGAAAGAGTGTGAGCTGCCAGCCAGAAGTGCACCTTTATTCAGTAGAGTGCCTAAGCAAATGGTTAACTTCAAGCAAATTTTCCATTTCATTGATCTGAAAACACTTTCCAGAGGTTAGAATGAGAACTTGATATACAGGCCTGTATTTAAACATATGATGATTTACAGTCTGAATATGAATCAGTATCATTTTGCCTTTAGTATTCATTCATAATAGCAAGTACTGTAGTGCAAGACCTCAGAGTCAGAAAATATGAACCCTTACCCTTCTCACCTTAATCAGTGATGAGATACAGTCAGCATCAGCTCAAGCGATCTGGGGGGTCCTGTCATGTTGATTCCTTTCCCTGGTTTAAATCTGATTTCTTTATGTGGTGATAAAAACAGGGTTGATTATATACATATAGATTTTTTTATTTTTTTAATATCCAGTTCTTTCCTGGCCTACCAAAGGCAAGTATTATTGCCAATTAATTGCTTCCTTTATTATTATCCTTTTTTTTAATGTTGATGTAAAAGTTGTGAATTACCATATGTAGTGAGAATGACACAGTCAAGAGACATGTTGAAAAAAAACCAACATGGGAATACAGAGGTATTTATTAACATGACATACAAATGTGCTGGTTTATTTAGATTATTCAGAAGGTTTAAATGTCTCTGGCCAATAAAACTGAAGTTTAAGATGCTAAAATAACTGATAAATGAAGCAGATAATAATGTTTATTAAATAGTTTCATTTGTCATTTAAGGCTGTAGATTTGACATGAAATGTATGACACATAAATAATAAGATACATTATAGATCACTCACTGTTCTGATTTTCTGTCAGTAAAACTTCTCTACCAGTCTGAAAGAATAAATAGAATCTTCAGGATTTTGAGACAGGAATCACCATGTGCTGATGTGTGGGATGTTCGACAAAACAGCACAAAGGAGAAATAAATATCAAACCAGAATGACTTAAAAATTATAGTGAAACACGAGACTCAGCAGCTTACCCTATAAAGAAATTTAGCATATAGAGGATGAGAAGCCATGCTGGAGCACTGAAAATAAAAAATAGGATCCATATTGTAGCTGGTTGTTGGGAGGGGAAAGTCTCCAGCGGCTTTTGAGAACTCCAGCATCAAGTCACAAATACAAGGACAAAAATACTGCTCTCAGTAGATATGATCTATGCCCTGTGGATGTCAGGTCAGCACCTCAGAGAGACTACTTTTATCTCTGTCCTCAGAACAAATTCTTCAGAAAAGCAATGATTTTGCCCTCTGAAATTCTCCAAATGCATTTTCCTGCTGGACACTCTTTACACTGTGTTCCTTTCCACTGTTGTTTGAGGCAGAGCACGCTGTGCTATTTGTATGACAATGCACTACCCTGTGTCCTCAGTAGAGGCTCAGAAAGGTTTCTTGGGGGGAAGTGAGGAAACATATAAGAAGCCTGATTCTAGGACAGCAGTGTAGAGGAAAACTGGCTCCTGAGCTCAACGAAGCTGAGCAGAAGGAATCCTCTTACTTACAGATCACCTTGTTTATCAGGTGTTGGGAGGCAAAAAACACCTGACACATTCTCAGGAGACAGTATGAGACAGTATCACATGGGCTGCAGGCTTTGAGACTCTACCTCAAGCAGGAGAAATGCTGACATAGGAATAAATATGTTGCTATCCCACTGAAGACCTCCAAATCTTAGCACACACCTGTTTTATGTCCCTGAGCACCGACAGGCTCCTCTAAAGTTCCTCCAGCAGCTATAAACATCTCCAGCTATATAAACATCTAATGCAGCCTGATAAAAATTTCCAGAAAACTAAATGGAAAGTTTCTCAAATAATTGAATTTTCTTCTTCCACTCCACTGAAAGAAAGAGGTTTTTAAAATAAAAAAAGAAAAAAAAAAAAAAAGAAAAGGAAAAAAGCATTTAAGCATGTAAAATTCACAAATTCATAGTGACTGTTTTTGTAATGGGAAAAATCCACTGTGACATTCTTAATATATATAAAAAAGGCTGTTTTTCTACATTGTATCTCATGTGAAACTACAGATCCTTTAGAAGGTGAAAATTGTTGCAAAGTGAGAGGGAAATAATTTTGGGAGACCCTTGTCAAATTGTTAGCAACACATAACACAGAGAACCACAGAAAAAAAGGAAATCTCATAAAATACAAAAGGCCAAAGCTCTGAAAGAAACTTCTGTCTTATAATTAATTTCCTACATTCCATCTCTTTTCTCAAGCACAGAAACCTTTTAAATTAAATTATCTTCCAGTAGAGAAATACATGGAATTATAATGCACAAGAACACATTGCTACTTTAATATTCTACACTATTTATAAGACAACACAAGGCACAGTTTTTTACTTTTAAATTCTGGCAACCCAAATAATTTTAATTTCTTAGGCATTTATCTATGTCAAATTTAGAACACAGTAAGTTCACCATAATATCCTGAGATCTTTTTGCTCAGAAATGTATCAGGTCAGATTTCCATTCATGCTGCATTTACATTTATATCCATTTTAAAGACCCTCTTGTCTGCCATAATGATTTAAAATTACTTTCCTGAAAGAAAGTAGGGTCTATATTGTATTTTAAAAAGCTGATTATTCAAAAAGACCTTGATTATACAGCAAAGTACACTGTATGACACAGAACCTCAGCTGGCTAATATTGTGTCATTTCATTTACAGCAGTCAAGTTCTGTGGGTTTCCCTCAACTGGGGATCTAGTCATGAATATTTTGTGTAATTAGAGGATATATATTTTAAGCAGTAACACAGAGAGCTCTATTGTATAAATTTGGCAAATAATTCCACACTTCAAATAAATGTGGAAACTGTGAGTTTGGAAGCTAAGCACACCAGTTATACCCAAACTTTATCCATATCCTTCTTTTAGGTTTTGCAGATCTTGATTTAACCATTCATTGTCTTGGAAATTGGAATCATAGAATCAACTGGGTTGGAAAAGACCTCCAAGTCCAATCTTTGATCCAACACTGCTGTGGTTACTAGACCATGGCATTAAGTGCCACATCCAGTCTCATCTTAAAAACCTCCAGGGACAGTGAATCCACCACTTCCCTAGGCAGCTCATTCCAATGCCTGATTACTCCGTCTGTAAAAAATTTCTTCCTAATATTCAACCTAAATCTCCCCTGGCACAGCTTAAAACCAAAATTATCCAGGTTTATGCCATTGCATCTGAACACAACATATTTTGAAGCTATGCATAATTTATGTAGGTCAACACTAATTACTATGATAAGACTCAGATAGATAAACCTTACCTTTTTTAATACCAGACCTGATTTTCACTGTCACCTGCAAGGGTGGTATTGCACCTTGTCTAGGCACTGTACAATCCCATCTCCCTTTAGATTCTGGACATAGGTCTCAAGGAGAATTTACATGGTTCATAGGCTAGGGACAGCTGGTGTATTTCATCCCAGCAACACTAACTCCCGTCAGTGATGGCAGATGAAAATGGGGCTTGGAGTTTTTAAATTAAAAAGCCTGTGTTATTAAAACCAGCTCTAATCAGCTGGGACTGAAGGCCCCTTTATGCTTTCCTTTGCTGTGGTGAAACATCAGAGTTATCCCATTGTGCACTGTGGAATTACTATAGGGTTTTGTTCTCATAAATGAGAACAGAATTTCTTTCTTAATCCTTCCTTTGAAACTAAGTGATTATAGCCTGAATTGCCACTGTGAACTAGAAAACTGTATTTCCCCATTTAAACATATTCTACAGGTCTCACGGAATCCTTTTTTTGCATGCGTACACTGATTTTAGAGAATTTTAATATCAATCAATAGCTGAATTAAAAAAGAAAGGAACTTCTCTTCAAATCAGAATTTCCTAATTTTATTTTTTGGTGGGTGTCCTCTGTAGTGACAGTGTCCCTGTGGTTCATATTGTTTCTAATGGTCTTAGAAAGCTACTTCTTTGAAAAAATATAATCAATAAATAAGCCTTTCTGCTAAAGCACATAACTGTACAAAGAAAACAGAACAAAAGACAGCTGATGAAAACCATAGGTAGTAGAAGGTCTAACTATGTCTTATAATAAAATTCAGATACAACTTCTGTGAACATTAAAGCAGTAAAAGGGGCAAAAATGCACAGCATATAATTTCAAAGTGACAACAATCAAAGTTCCTTGGAAAAAGAAGAAAGACATTACGCATTTTGTACTTGTTATGTAATTTCACTTGTCCTTGGACACATTTCACCTGCAATCACACTTCAAGCAGTTTGGTGTGAAATTTTTATTACTCCTTTATATTTTTTCATCATCGTCACTATTTATTTTTTTAAATGTAACTGGGCTTGCCTGCTTTAAAGAGGTTTTTGAAACATCTGTGTGCATGGTGGACATGGCTATAGTCTCATAATCCTCCTCACGGGAGTGGAAATGACAAAAATGAAATAAAAACTGCAGGTCCCTTTGGAAATTCTTATTGAGAAACCCGTAGAAGATGGGATTCACACAGGTAGAAATCATGGCAGTGAGGTGGCAAATCAGGAACAACAGGTTGTGGCTGCAAGTAGCAACAGGCAGAATTTCATGATTCCAATCAAACACGATATTGAAGATGGTGAGAGGCAGCCAGCAAACTGCAAATGCGACCACTATTGAGATCAGCATGATGTTGATCCTTTTGGTTTCAGAGGATCTGTACTTACTGTCTCTCATCTTGTCCATCATGTTGTTCCTTTTTTTCAACCGTATGTATATCTGCAGGAAATTCAACAAAGAGAAACACATGGAATAAATTAACCTAGCACTGTCATCTTTGCAAGGATAAACAAACATCAGACAAGAGGATTGTGTTGCAAGAGGATTCCATCTTACCTTCAAGTAGCAAATAAATATAAAACAGAGCGGTCCAAAGTACTGAATGACCAAAAGCGTTGTAGTATAAGAAAGCCTGGCAGTGTCCAAGGGGAACAGGTCCAAGCACACGTATTTGTCTTTATATTCATCAAATGTTACGTTTCTGAAGGGCTCATCTGTTAAGACGTGGTAGATCAGGAAAGGCAAAGAGGAAGCTGTAGCTAAAATCCATATGGCAGCAATCCCCATGTAGGCATGTCTGTTGTTTGGCCTCCAGCCACGGGGATTGATGATCAGCTGATGGCGCTCAATAGCAATGAGGACTAAAGAAAAGACTGAGACGGTGATGGAGGCACATTGCACGAAAGGGTTCAGTTTGCACATGGCCTCCCCAAAAATCCAGTGGTCCATTAAAGTATACACAAAGGTAAAAGGAAGACACATGATGGTCACCAGGAGGTCCGAAAAGGATAGATTGACAATGAGTATGTTGGTAACATTGCGCATCTCCTTTTGTTTTAAAATAATGACAATCAAAGCCAGATTCCCGGAGACTCCCAGAATTATCACAGTCCCATAAGCCAAGGCCAGAGTGAAGACCATGGCTAAAGGCACACGGCAATCCTCGTCCTCAAACTGCAAGATCTGCGAGTTCGTCTCCGAAATATTCAGGTGACCGGAAATATTTCCCAGTGGGGCGAAGGCCGAGGAGGTATTCATGTTGTTTCCAACTCGCCGCCGCCCTTCGCCGCTCTCATCCAGACCGCTCCGAGTTCAGGGGGCGCCCATCGGTCCCGCAGCGGAGGCCGGGCCGAGCCCGCTCCTCAGCTCCGCATCTCCCTCGGGCCACCTGGGGAGAAGGGAAGGAGCGGGGCCGGTCACCTCGGGCACGGCTCCTGGCCCCGGACGGACCCGCCCGGCCCCGGGCCCCGCGCAGGGCGGCGGGAGCGGGGCTGCGGTCCGCGGGATGGAGGCAGAAAGCAGGAGCGAAGCAACGGGACCGCAAGCGGGGACACGACCCCTGCCCGGCCCCTTCCCGCCGGCACAAGTTACGCGGAATAGCGAGCTGGGAAGCAATTTCGGAATTCATCGGCGCAGCCTTCACTTTATGCCCTACATCTCCTTTTCATAAATTTAATCTGCAAACGTCTGATTTCTCAAACTGCTCTAAGTGAAATGACATGCAGTCATCACATGAGCGGGGGAAAGCCCATCTGACCAATGTGAGGGGTGGAAAAATTACTCCCAAAATTGCTGCATTCTTTTTTCCCTAGTGCATACACTTGATGTTGAGTGACCGAGTGCCCACAGCAGCACTGGCACCGAGTCAAAGGCAAATTAGGAACTCTGAACAACTTAATCGCAGCTAGCAAGGCTATGCAGCTCACAAAACAAGACAAAAGATAGCAAAATTTAAACACTGAAGAAAATTTCTTTACCCACACAACACAAACAGGCATGCTTAAATAATCACCCTTTCGCAAGGCCTCAATTTTAAAAATTTGAAACTCAAGCATATATGTTCAGGAGGAAAATAAAAAAATTAAATAAAATAATTTTATAAACAGTTAATAAACAATTAATCAATAACCTGACACACCTTTACTTCAGCTCACCATTAGTGGCACTGAATTCTGCACTGAGCCTGGAACTTTACCTCTGGCCACTCCCATGAGCTAAATTTATTGCTCACTTAACCTCAGGTTATGGTAATGAAATATGCCACTTAAAATTCACACAAGTGGGTTTCAAACACGTCTCCATATGGCATTTATCACAAAAGCTGTAGAAACATTGCCCACTAAAATGTACTTCATTAAAAGTTACCCTGAATAGGTGAGCTTTTGATCTTAAATGATGCTCAATAGAAATCTCTGTGCCATCTAAGTCTCTGGAGAAGAATCGTCTTTGTCTGTTACTGGTGGCAGACACTCTTTTAACCAGCCACATGCTGGGGACCAGAGCTGGGGCTGCCTCCTCCCTAGGGCAGAGCCAGTGTGTGAAGGATGGGCTTGCAGCTCCAGCTCCTTCTGAGGGTCAGCCAAAGGATGACAATGGCAATGCCATGACTTCTTACTGCTGCTGCCACCATGAGCTCACCTCATCTCTGCTGGCTCTTTATAATCACCACATGGCTGCGTGAAACCACAACAGGCAATGTAGCTTGTGTGACATTTTACTGTGAAAGTTAACAGCAGTGATTTCAGACAAAAGGCATCTCTGTCTGAGGTTTGGCTATGCTGATTTTCAAGACAGCTAGGCACACACCTGAGCATTCTCTCTCAGACCTGCTGCCTCTGCGAACTAAATTTATGAGATCTAGTCCACAAGATCTGTTTTAGGGTGCAGTAAAGAAATTTCCACCCCCAGGACCTCTTGAAGCATCACTTCAGCTGGAGCCATAAGTAGGTGCTTTACCCAAAGGAAAAGTGTGTGGGTGATGTGGAGAACCAGGGCTCCTGCAGTATGACTATCATAGTCCAAAAGTCACATCTGGATTTTATCATGATCTTCACCATCACTTGTACAGCACGAGGTGGGCAGTCCAGCCCTGTGACTTGATGGGATGATGGCAGGAGCAGAGTGGGTGAAGAGCCATGTCAGGCAAGGAGGGAACTGGGCAGGTTCTCTCACCAGCTGGGACTAAACTGCACCCAGCAACAGGGTGTCCTGGGTTTCAAGCTCTTGGTTTTTTTACTCCCTTAGACAAGCTCTGCTCTTGCTTATTTATTAAATATCAAACTCAAAACTAGAAACTGCTACTGCTCCTTCTTCCCTCACCTTTCCCCATAGCAGAGATGCAACCTAAGAGCATGTCAGCAAACCAGCTCAGAAACACAGCACTGCTAGCAAGTGACAAGGGATCCTTCTTTCCTGTCCCTCTCCAAAATGGACCAGACATCAGGAGGGGATGAAGTTGCATCTCCTGGACAGCTGCACTGTTCCTTGTCCCCTACCCCACCAGTTCCCAAGTCAGGAAAGAGAACTCTCCCCACTCCCAGGAGTGCTGGCCTGGGACAGGGAAAGCCCATAGCTCTGTAGACCCCGCTGGGTGATTGCACTGTCTCCCCCACCACGCGCACAATCCTGACTCTCCATGAGAATTTTGGTCAAAAGTTTAGCACTAACAGACAGAAAGGGTGAAATAATGTGCTGTGAGGTGACAGGAAATGGACCGTAAAACTATTGGAGCTATTCCAAAGCAAGCAAAAAATGCTGTCAGCCCAAGCCGACAGCCACTTGCAAGTCCAGCCTGGAGCCTATCCCTCCCTTGAATTTTGTCACCTGCACCTGAGAGAGCAACAAACACAAGCCTAACCGGCACACAACCACCCACAGTCATGGGAAAGCAATCGCAGGGGAAACTCACCTTGCAACTGCTCTGCCCGTCTTTGGTCTGCTCAGAGGATGCCTCAGGAGGCTGGATGGAGAAGAGGGAGTAGGGAAAGGGGAAGCATTCTCTGGTATTTCTTCAGCTGAGATCCTAAAGATGGGTGAGGAAGGCTAGAGACTCCCCCTTAAAGCTGAACTCCACCTTACCCCAGTATCACATGATGGTGCTCTGCTGAGTAGATCCTGAAAATCTCACTGCAAGCACATCACCTTTAAACTGCACATCTGGGGGTGGGTTGCCTAGTAATTCCGAAAGAAATGCAATTAAATATTGAAACAAAAGAGGCGGATGGGGGGAAGAGCGCAAGGAAAAGCTCAGGAAGGGAGACAGTTTTAAATCGGTTTGCCTGTTTCAGCATTTTGTCTGCAAGTTATTGCCATCTTGTGGCCAAACTAAAGATGGAAATAGAAGCTGTTGGAAAGCGGACGAGGAAGAGATTTTTAAGCATAAGGAGCGGGTTACAGAGTTTGGGTTTGGCTTTTTAAACCAGTACAACCAGCTTCTGGTCTGAACAGTGATGAATGGATGAATAAAAAATGTCAAGTTGCTGAAACACGTTGTTGTGCCACTCCCAAAAATCATGGCACTGATCTACTTTGATGGTTACAAAAGACGGTAAGTTGGGAATTCTGTGAGAAGTTACCCAGATAAACTTAAGCAACACTTTGAAAATGCCCTGGCAAAATCTGCAGGCTGTGTTAAGAGTTTAGATTTCTTGGAAAACAGAAGTTTCCTAATTCTTCCAAGGCTCCAGATTAATTTTTGTGGTGTAAGGCGTTGCATGCTTTTACATTCTTACTTCAGGCATATACCTATTATATGGCAACACTGTTGTTGTGGATAAGTCTCAACTGAGGAACTATGGTAATTATAGCTAAAAAATTTGTTGCACATAGTAAATGATTGCAACATTTTTTGTAGAAGGAGTCTCATAGGAAGATTTCAGAACCCAGCACTGAAGTTGATGTTTATACTGTATTTCCAGGAGCTCAGCTCAACTGCATTGTAACTGCAGTCCTTGATGTAAGAAAGGAAAGTGCAAGTTGCTGTAAACCAGTAGCTGGGGTGCTGCTGACATTTTAACAGCAGCAGCCATAAGGTAAGTGCAAGCTATATATAATGCATCTCAAGAACTTCAGTCATACATGGGTCATTAGCACTGACCTTTGACTGAATAGAGCAAAGGTGGGTACACTCACACAGGGATCCAAGCTGAAAGTGTCATAAAGGGTATATTTCTGTCTGAATCAGTGACACTCTAGGATATGTACAACTGAGACCTCTCATTACTATGGATGTGGAATGATTCATTCACACTACCAAAAAAAGGAAAGTATTGTCCAATATAGACATTTTTAAGGGCAATAGATAAATTGCTAGGCAGACAAAAAGCACTTTTTTTGTTATGCCAGGGTGTTCCTTCCCACCACCCTTCCCCTGTAATGCTCTTACAAATATGGTCAAGATGGCTATTTAAAAAATAAAAACAAGCATTCTGTGATACAGAACTGTGGTACTCTGCCAACAGGTATCCAGTGCAGAGATACATTTCTAGGACCAGCTCAGAACAAGAGACTTGGGTTTACATAACAAGCTGGGGAGCTTCAGGGATGGCTTCTGCGAGAAGACACCAGGAGCGGGCCCCATGCTGAACAGAATGGGTTTGATCCCCGTAGAGGCCATTCACTTAAGAGTTGGACTTGATGATCCTTGTGGGTCCCTTCCAATTCAGAATATTCTGTGACTCACTTCAAAAAAAGAACCATTTTCAGCTGACTCTGAAATGGATCCACCCTTGGCCAGAACAGAGATTCCCCTGCAGCCTGTGGTGGGAACCATGAGGACACAAGTTGTTTCCTTGCAGCCCATGCAGGCCCATGGTGGAGCCACACTGTGGTCCATGGAGAGGAGTCCACATGGGAGAAGGTTTGCTGGCAGGAATTGTGACCTTGTGGGGAATCCACACTGGAGCAATCTGTTCCTGAGGGAGTGTACCCCATGGAAAGGACCCATGCTGGAGCAGCTATTGAAGAACTGTATCCCATGGGAAGGACCCCATGCTGAAGCAGGAAAACATCATGAGGTGGAAAGAGTGGCAGAAACATGTGATGAACTGACCAGAACCCCCATTCCCTGTGCCTCTGCACAACTCAGGGAGGTAGGAATATAGAAGAGTTGGGATGAAAAAGTGATGTTGAGCCTGGGAAGACAGGGGTGTAGGAAGTTGTGCATTTTTCCTTTGTTTCTCATCCTTCTACTCTATTTTAAATAGAGGCCTTAATTTACTACCCTATTGAAATGCCATTGTTTCTGTCACAAATATTTCTTAAATTTCAGATAGGTATGATCTTCTCTCTTGTCCATTTTGTCATTAGTGATGAGGATCTCTGTTTCAACAGTAAATGAAGTGATTCATAACACTTCACTTTTTAGTGGTTAATATATACGATAATTTCAAACATCGCATAAACACAGGCAAAACAAACCTCACAATACCTCTAATTATGCAAATATAATGATTACCTATAATAGATAAAATATAGAGCCTACATGCTACTCAGTGACCTGAACTCACAGTGATGGCAACAAATATTCACAGTTATTCACACAGCAGACAGATACAAGGTCAGGCTTTGAACAGTGCAGTGGATCAATGGAAAGGGCTGCCTCAGTCACTGAGTCTTTCAAACACATGTGCTACACTTATGAGTGCATATAGCATGTATGCACACATGCTATAACCCAAGTCTTACTGCAAGCTTTCTGCTTTGCCATACTGTTGTGTACCCACCTCAGATGACTGAATCTGTTGGAGCTGTATCAGTCTTCTCTGAAGCACTTCACATACATGTGAACACTAAACACACTAAAAAATAATCACTCTAATAAACAAAGAGACTCTTTTCAAACTTTCCATTGTAGCTATATAAAATACAGGTTGTGAAGCAAATGCCATGTAGCATCACGTATGCTCTGTAAGAAAACTGGGCACTAGCAAGCCTTGGCTATCCTGTGCATCTTCAGTCTCAACACCAAGCTGACAGTCTCCAGCTGGAGCTCCAAGATCACAAAGATGTCAAATGATTTCTCAGTAAATCTAATTTTAGCGGTGATGACTGTCAGGACACAAGAACACTGGCGTAGTAAGATAACCATTGTGCTAAAGATTATCCTCTTCCAGGGAATAAATTCTTCAGTACATCAAAGGCACCCTGGACTGGAAAACTGTTTGTTTGTGTGTATATGTTTATTTGTGTGAAGGCATGACATTGCAAAATGTGCAATGAACAGAACACAAGTATTTCAACTAAGGAAACAGAACAGCCTGAGTAAAGGAATACAGAATTGCTTTGAAGTAAAAGCATTGAGAAGAGAACAAGACATGTTTAAGAAACATGTAGAAAAAAATATACCAAGACATCAATCCATTAAAATTCTTTCTCGCTGCAACTCTCAAAAATGGAAAAGATGTCTTAAAATGAGGCTGTCACTTTCATTGCAACGTATTGTCATGTGCTCAGGCATTGCAATCTCTCTGCAAAACTTAAAAAACACCAAGTAGAAGAACACTAAGAGAATCATTTAAACTTTCTATTTTCTATAAAACAAACTGAAGTCCCCACTATGGAAATGAATGGAAACACTGTCTGAAGGGTTTTTAACCTTATTTTTTATTGTTTTCATTTTCTAGTACTGAACATCAGTGCTATTGAAATACTTGCATTTCACATTACTCAAAGATAAGGGAACTCATGCTGCTTGGGGCAAAAGTCTGTCACCAGTAGACTAAATAGGCCTTTCGGTGTTGAGTACAATTTGAATAGCAGCAAATTCTCTGTTTGGATAAGAGCATGTTTATTCCGACACAACTGCATCTGACACCAAACATAACAACATTTCATTTGACTGCTAATGTCACAAACCCAAATAAGCTGAATGAAAGATTATGTGGTTAATCTCCACTGACAGTCTTGTTGCTGCAGTTCTATTTTCAACAATACAGCCAAGTTAACTAGTGTAAATCTATCCTGATCACATGAAATATTACTTAAAGGCTGCTTGAGATATAACCTAAGTTATGTTCACCTGGCTAAAATACTAAGTCATGTTTTGTGCTGTGCCCACCCTGCACTGTCCATTAAGGATTCAAACTTACATATGCTCATACACAAGTTCTCACTTGGCTTCAGATGAAGCAGAAATAGGTCCTGCAGTTCAGCATGATCATCCAGATGGGTCAGTGTGTGTAATACCAGCCAAAAAATGTGATGACACATTAGGCAACAAAAATGACTAATTACAGGCTCACCCTTGGAAGTATTTTATTAGCTAACCATCAGACGTCCTGCCTTTCATCACAAAGACAGCTCAACCATTGCCACCTCTTCAGTAGTCCAAGATTGGCTGCTTTATGCAAGGTAAGAATCTGTGGAAGGGCTATACAGAAGCCAGAGATTAGTGGTATTTTGAATAATATTTTAATAGTATTTTTGCTGGGTGTGAAGAGATGGGTGAAAAATTTTGACCAACAGAAATGTTTTTTATGTATCTCATAAAATCTCTCAAACTCTGTAGTAGCTATGTCTTACCATTTACACTGTCTTGCCCCATGGATAGGTGTTCCACTGGTGTCAGGCTAACTTTCGCAGTTAGCCTTTAGAGGCTGAATTTTCTAAGATATTAGAATGATACTCCCAAAAGAAAGATACATGTGGGAATGGGATAAGAAACGTGCCAAAATTAATTTGTATTCATATAACCACAGAGTTCTCTGCTATATTTTCTGTTTTGTTCTTCTGACTCAGGAATCTCAATCTTTTCTCTCTGATGCACCATTTTTCTTCCTCAGCTTCTCCAGAATAGGTATCTTTCATCATCACCATCTCTTACTTCCTCAAGGACTCCTCTGTGTTTTCAAGAACCCCATGGTGGCTGGTTTCTAGGGAACTTGTACTTGTCACTTCTGACATTCAATACTTCTAGACCTTTCCTATCTCTAAATTACTGATTTTATTATTCAGTAGTATGACTGGCAAGAGAGAGGTACACAAACAGTGAAAAGGAAAAAATGATAATGGTCTGAATAGTAATAGCCTCTGATGTGCGCAAGTATCAGGGATGAATTGTCCAAATACAGCTGAGAGAAATCTGGTGTTATTTACAGGTCTGTGGGGAAAACAAATAAACAAGCCCACACCTGCCAATACATTACTGGTTGAGGAACCCTCCTGAAGTAGGACAACCAACAAAACAAGTATGATATTTAATTCTTAGAGAAAATTGCTTTGAGGGAGGAATATTTGTGTTACTGACTGCTCCTGCTAAGAAGCACATGATTTCTGGAGGCTGCCTGGGAAACTGTACTAGGTGAACTCCCATCTTAGAAATGGCCTATATGAAAGAAGACTGTTTGTACCTTTATGAAGGTACAATGGTATCCCACATAAATCACAACTGTGCAACGTAAGAAACTTTAATTTCCCTCTTGTGAGTTCTACCAGCAAATGTGGATTTCTTTCTAAAGACAATATGGGTTTGCCATAGCCAAAAGTTTTCATAGAAAGATGCAGTGTCTCTAAAAAGTCATTGTTTCCAGGAGGCAGCTTCCACTATCAGCAGTGAAGCCAGAAATGTGGGAAGCTCTGCTGGAACAAGGGACATCCAGGTAAGTGGGTACCCTGGGAGAAAGTCTTAATCACCTCCATCACATGTTAGAACCAGAGTGGGTTTCTATCTTCAGGTCAAATATTTGCGTGAAAGGCTTCAAAACCATCAGTACTAGGTGGGAAGATGGTCGAAAATGCTAAGAACAGCTGCTCAGGCCTAAAAAGGATTAATTCTGTTCTCCCTTGTGACTAACGGGAAAGCTGTCTTAAAATGATGAGATGGATTGGCGCGTCACTTCCACTGTCAGCTCCCTGTGCTCCACTTGTACATGCAGTGATTCACCAGAAGTGGGTGGTGGATAATACAGAAGCGGGTGAAAGAAGATAGGATGAAATATTCCTTGCCATCCTGAGCTCATCTGCTGAAGATTAAGGTTATTTGTTCCTTGATCATTCAATGAGTATTTTCTAACCCAAGTTAAATAAGGAACCTAACCGGACTTTTCAAAGGTTATTCTACAATATGATTGATCTGGTTGTTTTGGTTTTGTGTGGTACAGTCTCTCACAGGTTAATTATACTGACAGCTTTTCTGCAGTGCTGTGTTAATATCAACTGTCGAAGTAGCGCCTTGGCAAATGGGAAAGTCATTACTTTTTTGTGTCAGATTCTGCCACTTGTGCTCCCACAGACCTGCATGTCACTCAGTTCTCCAGTAGCTCTGTAATAGGACTATGATCAATGGCTCTTCTTGTGCTAGAAGATAACAGCTGGTGAGGACAGCAGAATTTGTCTTTTCATGTCTTTTCATGCTTTGTGCTATGACACACCCGACAATTTTTATGCCTTAAAATACTGCTCACTTAAGAAAATGCTCTGCCTTCCCACTGATTGTTCAGATAAAATTAAAACCACCTTTCAGATACTTTCTTCTGTAAGAACCGAGTTACTCAGCTCGGAAAGGAAAACTATTGGGGGGAAATCCATCGCCTCCCACCTGTTCTAAAATAAAAAGTAAAGCGTGTTCGAGCAGCATGGATGAACGAACACCTGCAGAGCTCCTCTCCAGCCGAAGCGAGGGGAGCTCAGGTCACCGCTCTGTGATTGCCTGTCTGTGCTCCCGCTTCCCCGCGACTCGCAGCGCGTTTCACCTTTGCAAAATGCCGTGTCCTGACCGCCGGGTGAGGCACTGAGAGCATCCCGTAAGCACCGGCGAGCGCGGGGTTTTATTTACCGACTCACTGCATTTCCATGGAAACTCTAATTGTCACACCGTGCAGCGCCGGAATACCGGGCTCCAGGGCCGCCTGGAGCGGCCTCCCGAAATGCGCCAGCGCGGTGGCCCCAGCCCCAGCCCCGGCCCCGGCCCCGCCGGGCGGGCGGCGAGTGCGGCAGCGCCGGCCCCGGGGCGCGGCCCTCGGCCGCAGGCGAGACCCAGCGCCGCCGCAGCGCCCGCCTAAGGCTCCCCCTCCTCCCGCTCCACCGTGCCCGCCGGGCTGGAGCCGTGAGCGCGGCCCGGGGCTGCCCTGCCCTGCCCGGCTCGCCCCCGCCGCCCCGCGGGGCTCCCGCAGCGGGACAGCGCGCAGGTAACGCGGGGCGGGCGCGGAGCCGCGGCGGGCTGGGCTGGGCTGGCGCAAGTTTAGGTGGGGCAGGTCCCTGCCAGCAGTTGCGCGGGATACGGGGGGTTCGCTTGGGCGAGGCGCGGGGGGATCGTGATGCTCCGGGCTAAGCGCGGTGCCGGACGAGGGGCGGTGCGGGCTCGTAGGGAGAAGCGGATCCCGAGCGAGGTGCGCCAGGGCGAAAATAGCAGTCGTCCCCGGTTTGGTGATTTTGACTCCGAGAGCCAGGAGCTGCTGTGCTCCCTCGTAGAAAACGTAGCCGTGCATTTAAAGTTTCCTGTTCTGACCAGCAAATGGCTCGTTACGTTCCAGACCGTTTACTTGGAGCTGGAGGTATATTCTTATTAGTTGGCTTTGGCATATTTCGGGAAGTTGTGTTCTTGTTTTCCCGGAGAATGTTGCAGTTCTTTTTTTAGTCAGGCACAGAAAGAGGCATACCATTAACATGCACAGAAATCCGTTTTTCTGGACTTCTGAAGTCCTTTCAATCTTTTGAATTCTCACAGGTTCTCAGGCTAGTTTTTGCTGTTGCGTGTAATGAACAACATCGGAAACAGCAGCTTTTCATCTTTTAGCTTGTATTGTGAATGCAACACTTGAGTGGTTTCAAATTTTGTCTCGGATTTATCTCAGTCTTTAATGTTGTGAGGGCATAATTTCTCAAGTTGTAACAGCACAGCTCAGTGCTTTCGTTAAGCTGCAGTAGTCGCACAGTAACAGCTTGTCTTATTAACTATTTATAGCTGCGTAGAAGTTTAAAGACTTTCTCTGACTTTTTTCTATGCAGTCTTGATACAAGTCCAGTGTTACGGAGGCAGAAAGGTTGTATTTCCTAGGTAATTTTCACGTTTTGCTTCCTCGCTAAGACTATAAATTGTTCACAGCTATAAAGATTAATTGTCCTATTACAAGAATGGAACTGACTAGACTATACAAGGACCAGCCAGTCAGAGTTAACTTAATAGGTATCAATATTGTAGGATATAAGCTCTTATGCATGAATAAACTTTAATGTAAGTACCTCATCTAATAGAAGGAACATTTCCTGAAAAACAATTGCTTTTAGAGGATGATGGTTGCCTAACATTTGTATTCTTGAAAATTTCCCTTTAAATATTTAGAGAAAGAGAAATAGCCAGCCTATTAACTCCCCTAAATTGTCACTTATAGATTTTGTATTTTAAGTGATAGCTTTAAGTGAAATAATGATATTAATTACAAGATATTAAGCATATTAAATTAGCATATTTTGGGTTATGTGTTACTTCCAACTCAGCTACACCTGCATAATGGATTCATTTCTCCCCGTCAATCTCAGGCCCTAGATTAACTGCAACTGAAGCATGCTTTTGGTGAAAATAAGAATCACAGTAATCAGAGAGTCACACTGAGATATACCATAAATTATTGTGATTTAAGGAGGTGTTATT
Organism: Myiozetetes cayanensis; assembly: GCF_022539395.1. Lineage (NCBI taxonomy): Eukaryota > Metazoa > Chordata > Aves > Passeriformes > Tyrannidae > Myiozetetes > Myiozetetes cayanensis. Next base: position 37,318,287 of record NW_026087964.1, on the reverse strand, counting down.
TGAAATTCTTCAAGATCATGGTACACCATCTGTTATAAAATACATTTTACTGTACCCTTAAATGTTAACTGCTTTTTTTCAGTGTTAACTGATATGAGTCTTACAGTAAATATTCAAATCCACCTTGGACTGCCATGAAACTGAAGTCTCTCCTGCCGTATGCAGCCTAGCCTTCTGTCTCAAGCATTCCATTGAAACTAAAGAAGACCTAAGCAAACCTACGTAAAGCTCACGGGGTGTGAGCTCATACAGGTGTAGCTGGGCACAGTTGGGAGTGTACACAGACCAGGATCACAAAAAGGGAACCTCATTTGCTTGGCTGATTGATGTAGGAGATGAAAGTGATCCAACCTTTAGAGCTGACAGCTGAAAATCTCCATCAGGTACCTTCAGACTGACTAAATTTAAGCTTGAAAACAGGTGCAAGAGCACTCTGGTACTGTGGTGCATTCAGTTTAGAAATACACTTCAAATATGAGGAGAAGGTTTTGAAAAGAGACTCTATTATTTAATTCTATTTCCCACAGTGGAATTTTCATGAATCTCCATTTCCCTAAAAGCTACAGCCACGTGCTGTACTGGGATTGACCAACCAGCAAGAGGGAGAGTGAGAGAATCTCTCAAAATAGAGGCAGCTGTTAAAACAAAGCAGGAAGATAAATGCCAATAAGTGCACATAGCCCTGTAAAATCAGTGGCATGCTATTGAGTTTGGGGACTGAAAATCAATTATACAGGAGGAACACTTTTGTTTACACCTTTACTGCCAGTGGCACTCAAGCTGAGAGCAACTGGTTTCTTTTGATCAGGAGAGGATGCTCAGAGACAAGAGATCCACTTGGCATCTTTTGAAATTTGGGGGCAAAAGTCTGCTTTCATTTTACACATCCAAAATGAAAATAAATCATTTTTGGGCATTTTGCAAAGCAAATTTTTTTCAGCACAATAGTTCTGTGCTGAAACAGCAGATTATAATGTTATTCCTTCCCCTCTGTCTTTCTGCCACTCTGAAACTGTGATTAGAGGGAGATGGTGCAGAAGGGGCTTCAGAGTACTGCAGACTCCTGTGGTGCCCCAAGTGTCCAGCTAGAGCCTGAAGAGATCATGTTGAGGCTTCTTGCAGTGGTCCTTCCTTATGGCAATGAGGACATATGACAGGGAAGATGGCATCTTTTCATCTCTCACCCCAGGCAGAAGGCAGCCATAGCTCAGAAGGGATGGAGCTGGAGAGCTCATGCTGGAGTTCAGAGGCACAGCTACTAAGCTTCTTCCGTGTTGATGTGTCTCAATAAAATGTCTACTTCAGCAAAACCAGCGTATTCACTTTTTGTTTTTTAAAGAATTCTATTAAAAACATAATGAGCAGTTCTGCTAAAGCCATACTGCAAGAGCTCTATGTGGAGGTGTAGAATCTACAGAGCCTGGCAACAATCTTTCAGTTAAACCTTCAAGAAGAACTCTATAAGCATTCATTTAATGAACATGTTACGGTATAACAACACTTAAATTTTGTCCTCTGGCCCTAGTCTTAGCATTGTCTGTATGGAATATAAATTTCTAGAAGATAAAATAATTATGGTGCATCTGACTTGAAAGTCTCTTCCTTTTCACTTTTAGTCACCCAAATCTGAAAGTGGTAGAAGGAAATAACAGTGACACCACCAGATTTGTTTCAATTCTCTTCATAGAATCCATTAATTAAAACTAAGCAAAACTTAATGGAAAAGATAAAGATTTCTTTACAGACCATAACACATAATTAAAATGGAATGGACTACCTAGATAGACAGCCTTTTCTACCAGTAGGAATGCCTGCTTTTTCTTCCATTCACTGATGAACCTATTGCCTGTGAACCTTTTCAGTGACAGCAAATATTACCAAAAAGTCTAGAGTGGGAGTTGTAGTTTTCAACGTGGATCAACAAAACTCTCACACATACATAGCTGCTATTATACCTTAAACACTGGTGTGCATCTTTACTGCTCGGTATGACCTTCAGCTGTGATGATGTGCAGGAATTTAACTGCTATGGAAAATACTTTTAGATACACTAAAAGCAACCCTAATTGCTGGGTTTCTGTGGGAGAAACAGTAACTCCAGTTTGTTTCTTCTTTTGCAGGTTCATCGTTCAACCTAGTATCGGTTAAAATAGAAGACTACGCAGAATGATTGCTGTTAGTACAGAGTTACTTATGGAGGCACAAAAAATAAGTGAAAAGCTCATTTCTTCAGAGTCATCACCACTTTGAGAGCATTGTAAGAGTTTTTGAGTGTTTTTTTGAGTCTTAAGGTGGTACTGTATTTCCTTCTCTCTTATTAGTCTTCTTTCTCTCAGTTGATAAGTAACCAAGATTTGGAGAGATCCAGCTCTTGAATAGTGTTTCATTTCCCTTTCTCAAATACCTCTTGATATGGTTCAAACCTGCTAGCAGGCAATGGGATGTTCCATTAGTAAAGCTCTTTTAATCTGTGCAAGATATAAACTGGCAAAGGAAGGTGTCCAAGCAAAAAGAGAATTGTCCAGAATAACACTAGTAGCATTTCTTTATTAACTCTTCAGTTATGCAAGGTTTTTTCCTACAGACTTCTCAGCTAAGTGTGTAGTGTGGTGGAGCAAAGATAATAGAATGTTCACCCTGAAAATATTAGGCAGGTAATATTTCATATTGAAAAACAACATAGAGTAGAAATGGCTTTCATCAATCAAAAGAGGGTGTGGAGATTACAGGTGGCCTTCACACACTGAAATCTGCAAAAGCGTCTGTCAGCAAAATCCACCATTCCTCCATGCTGAACAAAGAGAAAAAAAATGATACAAGTGTGACATAACAGGGACATAATGCCATAAGCCTGAGGTATGGAAATGTATCTTATCTAGACCAAGGCTCTGCAGGGGGTTCCTCAGGCAAAAGTTATGTAGAGTCATACTTAGGGAAAAGAAAGAAATTTCAGCAGATTTTGGAAGTCATTGTGGTATGCAGATCATACTGGTTTTGGTTGGTTAGTAGCAACTCAGAGAAATTAGCTCAGAAAAAATAAGTAAAAAAATATTTACTTAATTAGCTAATCTTTGCATAAAGAGAAGCCACCCAAAATGAAAATTTCTGATAATATCAACATAGACATAGAGAGATTTGATCACTTACAGAAGCTCTATTCTACTTCTTTAAAGTTGGTCTAGAGGCAAAGGTAGTCTCAGATAGCACTGTTTGTCTATTACATGGTTTCCCACCATTGCATTAAAGACTGGGAAAAACTGAACAGAAATAATATGCATTAATATGACTCTGCTTGTATGCAGACAATTAGAAAATTTAGGCTATCTAAATTCACATATCCAGTTCTTACTTCTATTTTAGCTATTTTAAAGCACTTTAAGATTGACAGAAGTTGGCAATGTTGACTTATTTTCACCTGTTTCCAACACATTACTTGCAAGATATTACTCTTTTTAAGTAAGTATTCCCACTGTTACCTGAGGAGCCTTCTCATCACAACATCACAACACTCTGTCATTGAATATTCTGAGGTTGTTTTAAGGTTTGAGCTTCCCTTCGGCACCTGACAGTAGGAACACACGTGATGTGAAGGAAGGAACACATCTGCATGTGTAGAGGAAGCTGAATAATATTTTTACACTCTGAAGAAGTCAGCACCATACAGCTCACAGAGGAGCCTTGAAGAGCCCTGCCTTTTTTCAGTGACAAATGTAGCCTTCTGCTCAATTTATATATGCTTTAGTATTGTTTAGACATTCCTGTTTTCTCTTATGTAAGACTTCTAAACATTAAGCAGTTTTGTCCAGGACACTAGCAATCTAGAGAACTTTGAAACCTCAGTATATGCAGGTGTTTAAGGTAAACTGAAGCTTGAACTAAATTCTCCGGTCTTTCTCTTTGTTCTAAAATGAAGACAAATACACAGAGATTCTGTAGGCAGAATAACTTTGTGCTGAGTTATGTTTTAACATTAGATGTTTCTATGCTGAATAATTAGTGGTTCACTGAATTTTCAAATGGCGGTGTGGGGTTTGCTTCCAATTAACACTGTCTTCTTTGTATTACATCCAGTTACTTTAGATGTTTTGTAGGCAGTTTTCCTTTCTGCTTGAGCACCAGTTAAAATATGTTCAACTTTTAATAGAAAAGGGTTTCTATGCACACCACATTAGGAATTCCATCTTGGATCACTGACAGTGGATTTCCTGATCATTTTTGAAAACTCTCACTTATTTTGTGTTAGCTCTCTACTAGCAAGGTAAGAAATGCTAGTGCAGTTGTTAGCATATGTATTTTCTGGTGCCCTCATTATAATTTGCTGTGATACAATGACTAGGCATGTGCCCAGATGGTGACTGTCATTTCCTTACCCATATCAATGGGCTGTTATGCACATGAGTAATCTCCCCAACTCAAGATGAATTGCTTTTGTAGCTAACTGTTCCCTCATGGAAAGTCTGACAATATAGTCTATAGCAAAGCATAGTTAAAAGCCAGCATCATAATACAGGACCTTAAATTGCCATTCTCCCACGTGAGCAACCAGGTAGGAGACCAAGGCGTGCTGAACACCACGTGATAAAACCTATGTAACTAATTCATGTTGACCTGAAGTTATACAGGATCTGCCTCACAATAGACTAACATGACTAGTCATTTATTTGCATTGAGGTGATACAAAGTAAATTTATGTTCCTTTACGTTCTGATTAACAGCAATATCATTGTTCCTTCAGATGCTAATTAATGCCTTTCTCGTTCTAAGCAGGGACTGTAAAATGGATTTAGGATTAAAAGACCGTAACAACAGGACACCTACCAGGAACACCTCTGCTACTACAAAGAATTTTTCTGCCTGGGAAGACTATAGGAGTAGTGTTGATGACATACAGTACTTTCTTATTGGGCTGTACACACTTATAAGTCTGGCTGGCTTTATGGGAAATCTGCTTATACTAATGGCCCTACTAAAGTGCAAGCAGAAGACAATAATAAACATTCTCATAGGTAACTTGGCCTTTTCTGACATCTTGGTTGTGCTGTTCTGTTCGCCTTTCACACTGACATCCGTCCTGCTTGACCAGTGGATGTTTGGCACTGTCATGTGCCATGTAATGCCCTTCCTCCAATGTGCATCGGTTCTAGTTTCAACTTTGATGTTAATATCTATTGCTGCAGTCAGGTACCGTATGATAAAATATCCCCTTTCTAGCAATCTAACAGCAAAACAAGGCTATTTCTTAATAGTGACCATTTGGGCCTTTGGCTTCACAATTTGCTCCCCTCTGCCAGTTTTCCATAAAATTGTGGACCTCAGCAAAACTCTGAATTTAGAGGCACTGGAGAACAGACTCTTGTGTATCGAGTCATGGCCTTCCGATTCGTACAGAATTGCCTTTACAATCGCCTTACTGTTCATGCAGTACATACTGCCACTGGCATGTTTGACTGCCAGTCACACCAGCGTCTGCAGGAGCATAGGCTCTAGGCTGTCAAGCAAGGAAAACAAGTTTGAAGAGAAGGAGATGATAAACCTCACTCTTCATCCCTCGAAGAGCACACAGGCACAGTCCTCTGGGCAGTCCAGGTGGAGCTGTGGCTTTGGCAGAAGGCACCACAGAAGATACAGCAGAAAGACTTCAAGTGTGATGCCAGCTATTTCAAGGCATCATCAGGATACTCATTCAAGAGATCTCCCAGAAACCTCTGGCACAGAAAAAAGTCAGCTCTTTTCCTCCAGTAAATTCATCCCTGGGATTCCTATCTGTTTTGAAATGAAACCAGAAGAAAATACAGAGATCCAGGACATGATTACAGTATCCCAATCCTTTGTCAGAATTAAGACAAGATCTAGGAGAGTGTTTTGCAGACTGACAGTGCTAATCCTAGTTTTTGGTTTCAGTTGGATGCCTCTTCACCTTTTCCACATTGTGACAGATTTTAATGCCACTCTCATTTCTAACAGACATTTTAAATTAGTATATTGCATATGCCATTTATTGGGTATGATGTCCTGCTGCTTGAATCCCATCCTCTATGGGTTTCTTAACAACAGCATAAAAGCTGATTTAATGTCCCTTATCCCATGCTGCCAAATACTGTGATTTTATGTGCCCCAAGATAAAGTAAAACAAACAAGTATGGCTTTCAAGCCTACTGGCGTGCATAGCTGTAAAAGATAAATTAGTTTAGTTAGTCTGACTTGGTTATGATTAGTAGCATTTTGTGTAAACGAATAGTTCTATGGCTGCATGTATTCCTTGCATTGGGCAGAATTATATACATATGTTATAACATTTCTCTATCTGTTACGCTTAGGAAACCATGCCCAGTGTACAAAACCGAATACCATTTTCATTACATAAAATGTTGGCAATCTGTACTTTGGAATTATACAGAATATATAATGAATAATAAATGTAAGACAGACTACTTAGACATATCAGTATTAACTGTCATAAAACTATAATAAAATACATATAATTTACTAAATAACTATTGTTGAGACTATTTCAGTGTCAACTTTGACTATTTTCTAATATAATTAAACATCTCTTTTGGGATGTGATTAGAAAAATATTTTTCCTTAGCTCTTTGACTCATAGTTTGCAATATCTTTGCAATATGCTTTGCCGCTGGCTCCTACGTTGCCTTACTCCTTGGTTTGAGGGTTGTTGTTCTTGTCTTGATTGTTTCCATCTCACCATGTTTACCCAGTACAGCCTGTCCCTGATTTCCTTAGACAGTTTTCACTCTGGTTTGTCATTTTATGTAATTTTCCACCAGCCTGAACTTATCTATAGTTATGCCTTTGTTCTTACAGTGATGACACCCCTGAACATACAACATACTTCTGATCAGAGTAAGCCTTCATTACCTAAGCAAGTGATACTGAAAAGAAAAAGAAAATGGAAAGACAGCAGGATTTTTTTCTTTTCCTTTACGAAAAAGCAAAAGCTTACTGCACTTCATTATAGCTGACCCACTTGCTTTGGAAAGCTGTAACAGCTTTCAAATAAATTTGTGCATGTGTGCCTTGACAGGTGGGAGGGATGGGCAGAGTGGATTATTTTTAAATTCAAGAAAGGCAAGTGCAGGGTCCCGCCCCCAGGGAGGAATACCCCATGAACCAGTGCTTCTGGTGTCTAACATGCTGAAAACAGTTCTGTGGAGAAGGACCTGGAGGGTCCCAGTGGACAACAAGCTGTCCATGAGGCAGCAGTGTGTCCTTGTGGCCAACAAGGCAAATGGTCTCCTGGGGTGCATCAGGAAGAGCATTGCCAGCAGGTCAGGAGAGGTGATTCTACCCCTCTACTCAGCCCTGGTGAGGCCTCAGCTGGGGTACTGTATCCCACTTCTGGGCTCCCCAGTACGAGAGAGACAGGGAGCTCCTGTAGCATCTTCAGTGGAGGGCAACAATGATGATTAAGGGACTGGAACATCTCTCTTATGAGAACAGGCTGAGCGAGTTGGGCCCTTTCAGCCTTGAGAAGAGACTGACTGAGAGGGGACCTCATTACTGTCTGTCAGTATCTGAAGGGAGGGTTTCAAGAGGATGGAACCAGGCACTTCTTGGTGATGCCAGGCAAAAGGACAAGAGGCAACAGGCAGAAACTGATGCAAGGGAAGTTCCACCTGCATATGAAGAAAAACTACTGTGTGGGTGACCAAGCACTGGAACAGATTGCTCAGAAAGGTTATGGAGTCTCCCTCATGGGAAATACTCAGTAAATGCACAAAGCCTTTGCCTTGAGTTTTAAGTTGTAAAACTTCTCCCCAGGCCTAGCTGGTGATTATTTCCTTTTCTGCACTAAGATTTTTAATCCAATAGGCCTTTGTATATAGCTTCTACAGGATGAGAAATAAAGTTATTCTTTTTATAAATGGGTGGTTGGAAACAAGCAGTGTGCGTTTTTTTTCCTCAAGATACTTCCCTTCCAGTTAGTCTTAAAAATGAAATGATGATTTTGAGGAATCATCAACTTATTTTTATCACAATGCTGTCATTCTGAGACCTTTTCTCCCCAAGCTACTATCTGCTAAGGAGTTTATTACATACCAGTGGGTAATAGCTTCTATCCGTAATGTATTTTTCTGAAGTCTAGCTCTCAGTAACTTCTTGTTCTTTGTTTTCGTTAGTGATATACTTTAATAGTTTCTTCCTGGACACTGACTATTGCATTTTGCAGATTATTATCTCCTAAAACCCTACAGTATGTCATTAAATAGAGTACAAATGGAACAGAATAGACACTGCTGGAACAATATATTTTAAAGTAGCTTTTTAAACATTATTTATGGCTAGTCTTGGTAGATAAAATTAGGAAAAAGTTAACTGAATTTACATGCAGAGCACAATGATGTCGTTCTATAGAAGTTACAGCAGCTTATGCCCTATTTCTGTCTACAAATTTTTGCATAATTGTAATATATCATTTAATCTTATTTATACCATGCGATATAACCAAATAGTATAAAAGGATAAGAAAGGAGTCACAAGCTTGAAATATTCCTTCTGACTTTATCTATTTACTTTTTCAGTGTACTGTTCTCTTCCTTCCTACTTGCTATTTATTTTCTATTCCTTCCTTTCTTTCAGAATTTCAACCATTTTTAACTCCTACACCAAGGATTGTTATTTTATATAAATTAAAGGTTTATTAGTAGTTACTCTTTTCAGATCAAATTCTACTCACTTTATATAACATACAGAATCATGCTAGGACTTGAATAAGGCCTTCCTCTAGTTTCTGAGCTGCACAAATATTAATCTGTACACTGGAGATTTTATGTTTATATCTATTTGCCTGGATGAAGTCAGTAACTGTGTTCCCTACTCTTCATACTGATCAAAGCACAACAAATTGTAATTTGGCAATGGAGAATTAAATCAAGACAGCTATTGAACTTCTTTAGTCCTATGCCATCTAAATCTCTCATCTTCTCTCTTTTTTTTTAAGTCAATCAATGGTGGCAGAATGTATATTTTTATTTATAAAGCAGTCATCACCATTATATTTTGAAATTTCCAAAATGTCCCTGTCTTTCCTCTGAATTGTTAAATAAAAATAAAATAACTTTTCTACCTTAAACTTTTACTTCAACAGTCGGTGTAGCTTGGTCCCAGTATCAGCAAGGAATACATACAAAGCAAACAGGAACAGTAGCAAGTGAAATCAGTGAGAAGGCAATTCCCAAAAGAGTAACTTCTGTGAATGGAATAGGAAACAACTGAACCATCCATTTAACATTTTCCCAGTCTGGAACATTAAAAAAAAAAAATTCTAAACACAAGGATCCATCCCTCTACCCCATGCGTATTGAGTAGGCCTCATTTAGTTTGAGCTGCAGTAGATGCTTCTATGGCTTCATGCCCATAGAATTTGCATTATATATGTCAATATTTCTTGGGAAAATGTATCTCACCACTATATCCAATGACATTTTATTATTCTCATATGTGGACAGATATATGCACAGGTACAGATATGTATACTTCCTAGAGAATACAGCACATTAAATAGGATTTTCATGTAGCACATTTAATCAAGTCCTTAGGCCAGCTAAAGTCTACCCCTTCTGTAACTAAAAATCTAAATAAACAGTAAGATAGAAGTTTTGCTTTGATAGCATCAACTAAATACAATCAGGAAACACCAACTGCAGAGCCACATATCGATTGTAAGGTAAAAAAAAAAAAAAAAAAAAAAAAAAAAAACCAAAACACAACAAAAATGAAAAGAAAACCTCTCAGCTGTTCTTTCTGTGTGATGAGCTCTTAGGAAGACTCTCATGAGAAAGCTAAATTGGTTTTTTTTAGTTCTACAAAATTGACAAAGTTCAGGTTTTTTTGCAAATGTCAAAGATTAAAATTCACTTTTGTCCCTCTTATTTTAGTGGAGAGGAAACAGAGTCCCTGCCTGGGGTCTGGCAGGCAGGGGAACTGCATCCCAGACAGATGCCTGGTGGGACAGAGCCAGCCCTGGGTAGGGCTGTATGGGGACTGGAGAGCCGGCAGGGACACAGTGGGAGACAAAAAACACATTGCTTCTGTGTTGGCTGCTGATTGCAGCCTTTTCCAGGTGCACAGACCTGTTCCTGGAGCCTGGAAGCTCTCATGACAAAATATTTCCTTCTCAGCAGCGAGAACACTTGAGAAAAGGGAAAAAAATCCACTGATCTGAAGATGTGTGAGATCCAAGAAGATGGGCACAGTCAGGAAGAAAAGTGTTCCCTCCCAATCATGTTGAGATAGGCTCCAGCTCTCCTTTTGAGAAGTATAGGCTGTGTAGCACAGAAAAGTTCCCTATCTAATGATTATTAACAAATTAAAAACCTCTTCTGTAATTCCTAGGGGACTGTCAGATATTGCTGCACTTTTGAAAAGGAAAAATATCAATAGATTCTCACAGTAGTCCCAATACCTCTCTGCAGCATTCAAGATAAACACTATTAAATTTCATAGTCTCCTGAAGGATTCTTTCTTAAATACTGAGGGGTGCAGGAATATAGCCTTTGATTTTGATGAAAGCAAAATTACAACTATACTATTTGCATTAAAAAGTCCTGGCCAGAAAATTTATTAGTACAGTCTGGAACAGTCTTAGCGTGGTGTCAGGACTCTGGTCCTAGACAATTGTCTTCTTTTTTCTCTCACATGACTGCAATAATGGTATAAAACCATAATCCTCACAATTTAAAAGATGATTAGGTAAATTTTTGAACCATTTTTGACCATGATATGTGGTTTATAATCTCTGAGGTCAGGTTTCTTTTTCTTTCATAGTGTTCTTTTATATACAGTTAAATGCAAGCCTCTCTTTTTTTTTTTTTTTTTTTTTTTTTTTTAACTAGAGCCTTTTACATGCAATATGTAATGAAGACTCTTGAAGTTGCTTGGTTTTGATCCAATAATATCTATCTTTATCGTATATTGCTTGAAAGTTGCCTTTGTGTTGGAGGTAGTTAGAGCTGTTGTTATTGTTAATATTCAGTTTTAGGAAGGAAGATAAACAAAAGAGAAAAAGATAAATAAAAATAAATAAAAATAAATAAATAAAAACAGATCCACACTAATGCTAGCTACCCACATTCTGCTAGTGACAAAGGAATGTGTCAGAGCCAGACCTTTCTCAAGGATCTGCCATGGACAATGAGTTTGTAACAGTACCATTGAACATTACTGATCCCACATGTGACCAGGAAGCCTATTGTAAATTTTTGAACCTGAGTAAGTAACAGCTCATAAGTGAGTATGGGAACGGGTACTCTCAAAACTACCCCTCTCAAAATTTTTTTTAATGCAAAAGCATTTTCTTTCTTAACATTTGATAAAGATAGCTTTGACTGTGCTCACTCATAATGCATCATGCTGTGCCATTAAGACAATCTGTGTCATCAAACTAGGCCATGAAGCTATACACATGCCAATGAGTCTTACCACAGCACCTATTTTTAAACCTCTTAAGGCTCAGACATACTAGAAACATCTGCTCTACTGCAAAGCTTACCGTGATCTCCTGGCCCCCTCATTCAACTTCATCTCAGTTTTAAAAACAAAAATAAAAAACCAAAACAACAAACAAAAAAACCCACCGCCACCAAAAAAAAAAAAAAAAAAAACAAACCCAAAACCAAACAAAAAACCACAACACTTAATAAAGTTTATCCATGGTAAAAGTAGTGTTATTGATTCTGATGCGGTTTGTCAAAATCCTGATTTCCTCAGAAAGAATGTAACTGCAGACAGGAAAATATGGTCACAGTGTTTTTCTAAAAGCTGAACTTTGCATTAATAACAACCAGCACAATTGTTATGAAAGTAGTATAACTATAAAAGTGAGACTTTTATTAATCTTGTTTGTTTTTGAAGAGAAAATATTTTAAAAATTACTTCATTCCATGCTAATCTTAGGAAACATTGTAAAAGAAAATACTGCCACAAACCAAATTCAGTTCTTTTGAACAAGGACAAATGCTTCATTTTGCCCTTGTAGTCACATTGAGATGATCCTTTTAATAATAAGACTTAAAAAAGGTCCTCTGGGCAGTAATTAGAATTGTGATTTGACATTCAAGACTAAAGAAGGCTGGCCCTGCTCTTACATCCAGTTAAACAAATATTTGCTTTATCTTAGCAGGAAAAGGCTCATATCTGTATCACTTGAATGTCACATTAATTGGACATTTTTTGAGGAAATATTTATTACTGTCCCTGGGAACAAAATTATGTACAAAAGGATTTTAAAGAGACTTATGGTGTAAAATTTCTTCAGCAAAATAACCTAGTGATGCTGAAAGAGTTGTTCATCTCTTCAGGCTCAGTAGGAACCACAAGGACACAAAACCCATTCTGTGACAGACCATTAAACTATTAATTATAATTTTAACTATAAATCTGGGGTTTCTTTAACTGAGAGAAAAATAGCTAAGCAAGGAGATAAATAAAACCATCCCTACTACAAGTAATTTTACTGCCTCTTTGTACCTTACATCCAGACTTTCTTATGTTGAATAAGATGGTAATCTCACTGTATTTTAACTTCTGGTAGTTCCCTTGGCTTTATGAGGCTCTCCACCAACTTGGGATTCATTTAGCATTCATAAGGATTTTTGCCTCTTGGCCAAAGGATTATGAAGCTGCACAAGAAGTCAGAATATAATCTAAATCTTTACTTTCTCATGGTTTTGTGTTGTTTTTTGTTTCTTTTGTTCCTTTTTTTTTCCCCTCCATTTTTTTTTTTTTTATTTTTTGATGTTAGCACAACTGGGAAAAGCTGTTTACTGCAGGAAAATTAACTTATTTTTATGTAACTACTGGGACCACATACAGGCGAAACAATTATGTATTTTTTAAGACTCCATCCTTTCCAAGGCACATCTCATAAAGGTAATTGTCTGAAGCCTCGATGATACATTCTCTCAATTAATATCCTAGAGCATGAAAGTACATTTCAGATAGCATAGCCTCATCTGATCCTCGCTGCAAATAACTCAGAAAAGAAAAATTCAGAACCTCATTCCTTCTGCAGAACTAAATTGCAATATGCTCTACTTGAGATTGCTCCTTAAGACCATTCAGGGACTGAAGCTTATTCAGGGCACAGTTGATCTCTTACTGGTTTTGTGGGAGTCTGTTCTTCATAAAAGCTGCTGCAAAGCCATTTATGTCACACAAATTACAGTTAGTTCCCAGGAGCTCTCAGGGGCACGTAACACCAATCTCCCCCTTGTACATCATCACACCTGCAGTCAGCAGGGGCCCTGAAGTGCTCTCCCTTACACAGAAGAGAAGAGATAGCTGAAAAAAACAGTGAAAGAGACTGCAAACTCTATGGTACTTTTTTTTCCCCTCTTGATCTGAAATAGTCTAAAATTGGAGACCTTCCAGAAATTTGTGGAAGACACCTGTGTGAGACTTTTTGGAGAAGGAATGAGGAATCACTTCCCAGAGACAAAGCAGAATGAAGAAATCTGTCTCTGTAGGACTAGATGATTAATTCAATGCATCCAGGATCTTAGGGCCTTACTAATCGTATGGAAGAAACCCCAAAGAAATAGAGTAGATATCTGGATATCCAGTTTTGATTATTTTAAGATAAATTTATTTTAAGTCATTGGAGTCTTACATTCTGGTATGTGCTCTGACCCAAGCAACTTCACATTGTAACGCAGTTCCAACACCAAACTACCCTTTGCTGTTAAGCTATTCACTCCATTTTTCTTGGGCCATGTAGAGGTTTCATTTCACCCCAGCCAGCAGCCAAGCCCCACACAGCTGCTCGCTCACTCCCCCACCAGCAGGATAACATAGAGAATCATATGGTTAAAGCCAGAATACTCCTGGGTTGAGATAAAGAGATTTAATAGGGAAAGTAAAAGCTGCACATGCAAACAAAGCAAAACAAGGAATTAATATACTGCTTCCTATGGGCAGGCAGGTGTTCAGCCACCTCCAGGAGAGCAGGGCCTCATCACGCATAATGGTTACTTGGGAAGAGAAACACCATCATTCCAAACATCCCCTCCTTCCTCTGTCTTCCCCACACTTTATATACTGATTATGATGTCATATGGTCTGGCATATGCCTTGGGGTCAGTTTGTGTCTCCTGTCCTGGCTATGTCTCCTCCCAGTTTTCCATGCACTCTCAACTTCCTTGCCAGGGTAGCAGTATGGAAAGCAGAAAAGGCCTTGGCTCTGTGTAAGGCTTGCTCAGCTGTAACAAAAACATCTCTATATTATCAACCCTGTGTTCAGCACAAATCCAAAACACAGACCCATACTGCGAAGAAAATTAAGTCTAACCCAGCCCAAACCAGCACATTCCATTACATGGCACAACAGATCTGATCCTGATAAAAGATCCTGTTGAATTACTATCGTGAAAATGATTAAAGAGAATAGCACTATAAAAAATGGAGCACATCTGTCAAAATGAGAGGTTGACTTGATCAAGATATCCCTAAGAACTATGGGAACACTGCAACATATTTCACTGGCATTTGTTGAAGTATATGAAAGGTAAAGGTTTCTTTTTCACAGTTTGGGGGTTCTTTTTGCTGAAATAGAACTTCCAGTCTATCCCCTTAAGTATGAACATCTATAAAAGACAAGACTATACAAAGAATCCTAGAACCAACAACAGCAAACCAAAAAAAACAGGCTAGAAAAGGCTTTTATGTAAAGAACACAACATGAATTAATAATGGTTTATTTTCTTTGGCTATTGTACTGACTGCACACACTGTAAAAAAGTGATTTCTACTTTGCATGCATGGATTTCATGAGGTAATGCTTACCACTGTCTGTAAGTAAAACTAAACCTGTAATTTACAATGATAAGAACTAAAAAGCAGAGTTCATTTAACTGTTGTTAGAAACACAACTAACATTGCTTTTAATTGTTTTCAACAGAAATGTTGCACTGCTTAGTCAATAGCATTTGTATAAAGATCTTACCACGTTCATTTTTAACAAATAAGAGGTATAATAAGAGGAGATACAACCAGACTGATTCTATGTTTGTATCACTTTATAAATTTACCCTTCATGATACATAAGGTTATTTGAAGTATAGGAAAAAGTCATAAACAATATGAAAAAAAATCCCGTTTCCTCTCTGAAACATTAATTTCTATTTTCATAATAGTGTTTAAACCATATTAAGCACCCCAAAATGAAGGGACTTTATAATGTCTCTGGAATTCCTTTGGCAAAGCCAATAGTAGTGTTAATCTGCACATTGGTGGTGGTGCTGTTCAGAAAGTTGATTTCTATAATATTTTAATGCTCTTTAACAACTGCCTTATTAGGGAAGAACTAGAGCTGAGGTGCAACAACATCCTTAGTTTTTAAAAAAAGTGCCTATTTATAATTGGTCTAATTTATGTAAGATTAACATTTATGATATCTGTAACACACTCGTGAACATAAACTGATTTGAGCAGTTCTAATTTTTCTGTAGCTTCACCTTGTGGTCTTCAAGCTCCCAAGTTCAGTAATATCAGAAGACTGCGGGAGCCCTCTCCTGGTGAACAAAATTTATCTCCCTCCAGCTGCTGCTTGCCAACTCAAGATTATGACACAGACACTTCAGCCGTAAAAGAAGACAGTGTTTAGAGCTTTTAATGTTATTTCCCAGCTGCATATACTATTAAGGTTTTCTTAATTTATTAATACTTTACTTAAATTAAAAAATCCCTGAGGATTTATTTTCCAAATATCACCATATAAAGTGAAGCAGAAAGTCAAGGAAAATACTTCACAAAAAAGTATCTGCAAACAAATACAAGTTTCAAAACACTTTCACACCAGTACAAATTTTGCATGGTTAAAATTGACTTCCATCAGGAAATATTTAAGTGTTGTAAATAAAGGTAGTTCATAGATTTGTTCATAGATAAATAACAGTACTTTAAAGATTTGTTCATTTAGTCATAGGTATTGAGAATGTTGTATGCACACAGTCATTCACCAGGCAGGCAATCAACTAACAAGCAAAAAAAACCCTGTCCCATTTAAAGGGAATCCTGGGATCCTTTGCAGTGGGCAGTGAAGAGGAAGGCTCTAGGCAGGGGCACTTTTTTTTTTCTCCTATGTAACCACCAAGAGAGGGCATGTGCTGGGTGCACAAATCATTCTTTCATGCTACCAAAAATTGTATCTTTTTCTATGCATTCCCCTTCACCCCAAGTGCATGTACGAGGTAGTCTGCTCACATTATTCAGAAATCAGAGGAGAGTATAATAAACACAACATATTTTACTGTCATCCACCTTTCCCTGTCCATAGTTGCTGTCATCAAATTTTGCACTTTGCTTAATAACTATATTTGTAACATAAATTTGGCTTATTCTCCTGCTTTGTTCTCCCTTTTTCCTGCAGTAAACACTTAATTTATGTTGAAACACTGAACTGAAAAATCCAGTCTTTACAACTTGTATTTGTTCTCCTGCTTGTCTTCATATCTAAGCTAGCTTGATTTATTATATTAATTTTAACAACAATGTATCTCTCCATTCCATCACTTTTGAGGCCCTGAAAACAATTTTAAGTTCAAACAATCTAAAGTTCAAATCAGACTCAGTCAATGAACTTGAGTCTAGCTTACTATCTAGATAGCACCTCGGTTCAGAGGCAAAGGAAGTTTAAGTAATGGTATCACAATAGGAATACATATATGCTTAAAGCAAAGTTACTAGTTTGAGAGCTTCAGAATACACAGAGGCAATGAAAACCCTTCCATTTCACTGGGAGCCAAGCACGAGAGCAGTAATCACACCCCTGCATGCTGGGGAGCAGAAGACTCCGCACAGCAGCTTCACAAGTGTTTCTCTGAGAAGCAACAATGGCTCAGGTTGCCAAAAATGAACTCACTGGTTATTTGCATCAGATTCATCTCAGTTGAAAGGTGAGCCTTATCCAGATTGAAAGCAACCCAGAGAGGTTTATGGGCCTGTTTTCCTGTGCAGTAGCATAAATTGTGTTGCCTTATCTGAAGGGTTTGCATGGAGATGGCAGAGGTTGGCTGTGTAGCAACTGCTGGTAGAAGAAATGTCCAGAAAACAAGTTTAATATTATGTACTTTGCTCTTAATGTTGACACATGGTTGATTAAGGTGTGGTGTGCAGTCACTTTAGCAAGTCAGGAAAGCTATATACAACTGAAACTATTACACATTGGATAACTTTTATGATATGCAATTTGCAATCAGTTATAAAAACAAGTGTTTCCCAATGTAAATTTTTCTGCCTGAAAAGGGAAGTTCTAAGTCGCAGCTAGAATACAGTTGTTTTCCTCAACAAGAAGGAAAACATGAGCAGAGAATTAACACATTGAAGAACCCTCCATGAGTTCAAGGACAAGCACTCCAATTTGGCTTACACTAGTGCTGCTGTCTCTTGTAGGGCTCAAAAAAGCTGAAATACAATATAAGGCTTCCTTATGACAAAGGAAGTGCTTTTATATAAATATTTAGCTTAGATTCTCATTTCAGATGATCCAATATAAGATTTCATCTCCTCCATTTCTTTTAGAGCAGCAAAGGACATTAACCCTGCTATTACTAGCTTCAGCTATAAGCTAGTATCCAGTATAGGGATCAACTGGGAGCAGTAATATTTGAAGGCAGAGTAGTGCTAAGTTGATCCTAGGCTGCTATGGCTGAAATGTGCTACAAAGATTCAAAGTGACTGCTAGGAAAGCACTTCCATACAAAATAGACTTCAAGATTATATTTTTTTTTCATTTGTCTGTGCCTTTTATTTTTTTTACCTTAGTCCTTTGCCTAAATCAAAAAAATATATATTTGAAATCATGTGGTATGAAGAGTAAGCTCAAATGACATCAGTAGGTGGAGGGCTCAGTGCTTGTGTGGAACTGAATAATTGCAGTGAAATGCTACACAAAGCAAATCACCTCAGAGCATTTGTACTCTAAGATGGAAACTGGGACACGTATCCTGCAAAGGTAAAAAAATCAGTAAGAGAACTTGTATCACTAGGTGACTTAACTTGAGAACTTTCTGGCAGCCATTGACCAGCATTGCTGCATCAAAAAAGTAACAGACAGATCACTGATAATACTGAATAATTCACTAATTATCACAGGATCCCTAAGACTCCTAAATTAAATTGGGGCAAGTGTTCAGAAGTGATGAATGGTCTGCAGACACCAGTGTAATGAGGGGAGAAAGAAACCAAAGAAAAGCCTCAAAGAGAGAACATGTTTCTTGTTCACCTCCATTCAGGACTTGTGAAGAAAGAGGAAGGCTCTGCAGGCTGCCCTCTGCCTTTTGGAGCCATGCTTACAGTCTCAACTCACACGCTTCACAGGCAGGTAAAGCAAGGTGCACATGGTAACTTCTCCTTTTACCTTGAGGCCCTGAAGAAATTAAATACTACTGTAGAAGTTTTCTCCCTGTTTCTCTCTGTTGACACTATGTCTAAGCTGAAATACCTGGGAGCAGGTGTTTCATCCCAGGCCTGTCACACCTTCTTAGCATGTCTGATTTCCAGACTGGAGCAAGACTGGAGCACACGAGGTGATCCAGAATAACAGGAGAACAAGACAACTCAGACACCCACTGTACCATTTCTAAATACAACCAAGAAAACTAGTTCCAATCCAGTTTAATTAATCTAGTAAAATTCTTTTGGGTAGATCAGTGGAAGCATGAGCTTACCTAGGCAGCAGGTTAAAAAAAAAAAAAAAAAAGAAAAAAAAAGAAAAAAAAGTGACTTGCTTCCTTCTCTAATTCAATAAACTAATGACTTTGTGTCTCATTCAGTAAGCTAATGAGGTGTGTTATTTTAGAAGGGATTTTACAAGATGATAATTCTTAATCGATTAAGGTGTGGCAAATAATGTGTCATGCAGTCCTTTTAAATTAATAGTATGCTTTCATCTACAGTCACATGTGTAATGCTGATCATCTGTATTTAAATAGAGCAGAATAGAAGATGATTAAAGAATCAGATGACCTTCAGTTGATAAATATATTACTAGCAAAAAAGGTAAAATGGTGAACTTCATAAAAGGGCAGCTTTAATTAAAAGTTAATAGAAACCCCTAATAATCCCTCTGAAGGATACCTGTAGAAATGGGCTCTCACATGAACAGAAAATGTAGACTGTAGAAGGACAGTATTAACACAATGCATAATTCATCCATAAATTTGTTGTCAAAAGTATTGAAAGGTCAAAATATGAACTGCATTAATTGATGACAACATAACAGAACTTTTATGCAAAACCCTTTTTACACCTGCTAAGTGATAAAAGACCTTAATCATATCACAGGCTGCTGTAAACTAGTTTTTAAAAAAATGATGCATCAATAAAATGTTCTCTAACTACTGCTTGCAAGGCTCTGAGCCACACCAGTCCCCGGTCTGATCCATTTAGTAATTAATAAAAAACTCCATCCCAAATAGGTGATGTTTTAAGGTAACACATGTTGAAAAAAACCAAAAAAACCACAAAACAAAACAAAAAAACCCACAAAACAAAAAACCACCATCTCTAATACTTTCTGATATAATGTTTACAGAAAGCTAATGACAAATGATCAAAAGAAAAACTGTAGTGATGATAATGAATGATTTCTGTGTGCATTTACCAGTTCAGTTTCTCTGTACCATTCACTTAAGATACCAATTGTGCAGATACTGCCATAAAAAAACAGCTATTCAGCTTAACAAGGCCTGTTAGTTTACCCAAGGATTTAAAATTTAACATACAATAATTCTTGTTCTAGAGTAAAACAGGACAAAGATATGTCATTAACAGTAGAAACCAGTCTTGTAGAAACCAGTAAAACTGGATGCCAGTGCAAGAACTGGCTAAAGAAATAAATATTAATAAATAAATAAAATTAAAAGTAAATTAAAAATAAATAAAATCTTAATAAAAGATTCTCATTTCTGTCATCAAACTATTTCTGAATTAGCTTGAGGTATTACCCTGCTAGTATAACACATTTGAAATTTAATGTCCAGTAATTCTATTCTAGTAAGCGTTAGGCACTGTAACCCAGACTTTCAAATAGGGATAACATGAATAGATCTCTTGGATATTTCTGAACAAGTTCTAGATCTGTCACTATCACTAAGAATCTTAAATGACTTAAAGCTACATGGTACTGGAGAGGAAAAAAGTCCTTATCAAAGATTCGGCTAAAAATGAATTTGTGAGAGTTCACACAGCAGCGATCAAGTGTGTATCAGACAAGACAGCTCAATTTTCCTACAAAAATTGTTTCATTACAGAAAGAAAAATGTCACAAACAAAAAGAAAACAGTTTTCCAAAGAGTGAGCCTCTCACAGTAGATAATATTTTTCTTTATACCAAGACCTTCACTTCTTAGTGGACAGGCATTTCATATTGGTTCTTCCAATTATAGTACCCCATCAAGTAATATCACAGAGAGCTTCAGCTTGTCTTCCCGTTCCCCTCACTGAAATGCATCTACCTGGTTAGCAATGTGTCTCTGTAACTGAATTGCTCAACAGAGCATCAAGGACCAAGCTGAGGCAAGTTATAACGGGCATGGAAATGCCTCTTTCTTTAAAATTTATTGTGACAAGTATTCCTTGGTGATTCAAGGAAGCCATAAAGCTCCTTCCCACCTTGCACTCATCAGTGTGCTGCAACACTAACCTTGGCCCAGCTGCCCAACTTGCTCTCTGCTTCTTATAACTCTGTGACCATTCAGGTTGCTTATGGCAATTCTACCTCCCTCTCACATTCCTAGTTATGCTAGCATTCATTTTAAAGATCCACTTTATTTTGGAGGTGCAGACATATGTGTGTACATATCTGTATCTATATCTCTATCTCTCTATATCTGTTATATCTCAAATGACCAGAAATATGATCACGTTTAACTGAAACATATTGGAAAGTGTGGGACCCAGGCATGATGTAAGTGGTATGGAATAAGGAGTGGATACAGTCCCAGGTTTGTCTGGGGTAGAGTTCATTTTCTTCCTAGTAGCTGATACAATGCTGTTTTTTATTTAGCAAAGAGAATAATGCTGACAACACACTGCTGTTTTAGTTGTTGCTAAGTAGTGCTTACTCTAAGTCAAGGACTTTTCAGTTTCCCATGCTTTTCCAGAGACAATGACATGCAAAAATGGTTTTGTATTTCTACACATGTAAAAGCCTTTTGTACTTTTTCAGTTTATGTCACTTCAGTTAATGTTGTTTCTTCTTGGTTTTAATTATCTTTCCCTCTCCTGTAATCCAAAAACAAAAGGCAAGGCAGAGGAACTAGCAACTTGAAACTGTAATAATATTCCCTCAGGAAATACTGTCACCAGAAGCTGCCCTTTAGTTTATTCAGATCTTTTGAATTACTAGACAGTTTTATGTAGAGGTACTTAATTTTAAAAATAATGAGAATTTACACTTTGCCTTAGCCCAAGCAGTAGAATTATGTTTCCCAAGCATGCCATATTACAAGATCAGTAATAAAGACCTGAATCCTCAGGAGCTGTAACTTAAAATACTGGCTTCAGTGACTGTTGTCCCTAAGTAAGGGTAATGTTAAATCATATTCCAGCATCACAGAAGTGCCAGCTTATAAAGGTTGAGAGCCTGGTTGGAGAGCTTTTAGGAACAGAGACTTTCTGTTCCAATGTTTTGCCTTTCTCTCATCAATGACAAACCAAGAACTTCTAGCTTCGTAGCTTAGTCATGCAGATTACAATTGGTATAATGTGAAAGTCAATACTGATGGGAAGGCTTCTGCCTGAGCTTGCAACGTTGAGGGTCACTTAACCAGAAAAAACCCAAATATGATGCAACATTTTATTTGTCATGGCAGGATATGTATGCTGGAGGCAAGGGAGTCTGGGGCAGGGAACATGGTTTTCCAGAGTCCCTCCAAAATAACTCCCAAGTCTCTGCAGCAGTTAGCAAGGGGATTCAGAGTCTGGTGATTTAAGTGACAAAAATCAGAGACTGATTAGAATAATTTCAAAATTATTTTTTACAAAGAACTTCCTTTATTTGTAAAGAAATATCTTTTCCTACTTTTTATTCCAGAAACTTTTTGTTTTGGTTTGAGATTCATAATTTGACAGGGAATGGAACTAATGATAAATAACAACACCAAAGATCAGAGCTATAGCCTATTAGGCATACAGCTGTGTTGTAATACTGTCAAAGTGTTTATACTCAAATATAATTTCTTTTTATCCTATTTTAAATACCAGAAGCTACATGACAACTTAAACTCCAGTGTATTTTTTCCAAGGTAATTCTTAATATACAAAGATTACGGTAGCCACAGTGCAGAGAATGTCACCAAATTTGCTGTCAGGTCATAGTTAGTGGGAAAATTGCCTTTGGTGGGTGGGTGCAGTTATACCATTGCAGAGCTACATAGGAACAGCTCTGAATGTGGAGGGAGAGTTTTACAGGATTTCATGACCATGATTCAGTGCTGTTAAACTACACAGAGGTCACTGAACATCTTTGTCTTTAGACAACTTTAGTTTCATACAACAGAAGTGCATTACATATCAGTCCCTGTGTTGCATAATGACAACTCTCACACTGATAGCATTCAGTAATTATTTAGATCACAATAACTGTAAGTCTCCCAGTGCTCCCAGTGTTTCTTACAATAGGTGGAAATGTGCATTCAATTCACATTTTTCACAATGACCAATTCAGTTACTACAATCTTAAATGAAACATAATTTACCTCAGTTTCTTAACTTTTCTTGTGTAATTCAGCAAATTACATTTATCCATCAGAAACCCTGTCTGTATTTTCTTCCATACAGCATTATGTACAATCCATGTTCTTGATACTGAACATATGCACAAAAATGAGTTCAACAAAATTATGTTTGATGAACCGTATCACATTTTAATTTTTTTTCTAAATTTATATTATTAATAAGGAGCTATTAATCACCCATTTTCTTGATTGAAAATCCTCTGTCAAAACAAATATTACTATTAAGCAGGGTAAGCTTTTTTTAAGGAATAAATGCACTATTGAATATGGGTCATGGCACTTCTCAGTCCAAGTGATTTTAGAGACTTTTTTTTATACTTTGCAGAGGATGAAATGATCCAATCTCTAGCAATTACATGCTCCAAAAGCTGAAAACAATCCAAGCTCATAATTTTCCTCTTCTTCTAAAAGGTTAATTTCTTTACACAGACACTAATGAAATCATAAGAAACAAATAGAAATCATTAAAGGGATTAAGTAGATAACCAGAAGAATTATTAGGATGGTGGAAGGTTTACAAGGAGAAGTTACATTTATTTAATGAGGAAAGCTAGGCAATCAGCCAAACCAGTCAAACAAAATTTAAAAGGACATAGTTTGTGATAGAGGTATATAGCAGTGAGCCTGAACATATTTATCTAGACTATCTCTAGATCACTCTTGCAGACCTAGTTTGAAACTCAAAAGTATCCAGAATATCTACTTAAAAAAAAAAAAAAAACCAAACGAAAACATTGTAGGAGAGGCATAACATGCTGTGCTGGTACAGAAGTTATGGGGATTGCATGATTTTAAACTGAAAATATCAGACGGTTGTGTACATGCACATTTTAGCTTTATGGCATTTATATTGTGGCATCTTTTGACAATATTAATGAGAAAATCTATTCCAGGTTAAAAAAAAAAAAAAAAAAAAGAAGAAGAAATCAGTACGTGTTGCAAAATCAGACATTATTCGTAGCCTCATAGGCACATGACACCCCAATAAACATGCTGGAGGAGCTGAAGAAAAACTCCTGACACCTGATGGAATCTCAGACAAGATTGAATTTCTAGTGTCACCTCATCCAAAGTATTATACAATATGTTCATGTAATAGCCTCAACTGTTGCAGCTACAAGGCCTGAAGTGAAAATTGAAAAGGACAAGAAGGAAAAAGACCACTCAAAACAGACAGATAGGATTAAGAAATTATATACTGTCACTCAAATTTTAGTGGTATACTAAACATTGAGTTTTCAATTATTTCACATTTTTCTGTTTCACACAGAAATACAATTTTTTTAGGCTAACTCAGTAACCATCTTCTGTATTGACAAAGAATTTTTTCCTTATTTTTTCTATTTCTAGTGTATGTCTAGTGAAAATATCCTGATATATCAAGAATGGGTCTGATAAATTTATTGGAGAGTAGCTTCGATTCACTATTGAAGGAAAAAGTTACAATAGCTTAAGTCTCACAAGAATAAAATTGTGAATTTTGGTTGCAACCTCACAAATAGGTATATTTGAACAGTTATAAGGAGGAATTCTTCAAATGGGTGCCCAAACAGAAGCAATTTTTTTCTCTCAGCTTCAGGCATGTTTCCAAGATATTCCCACATACTAAACTTCAGATTATTTTATCTGAGCATTAAGCCACTGGGCACACCAAGAGCCCAAAGGAAACTGTGGGTTCCAGAGAATCTGTTGAAAATCTGTGTGTATTTACACACTCACATGCACCCTGAGTGGAATCTGGTCCAGAAGAGTGTATGCAAATTAGAGCATCTAAAGGATCTAATACGTAAGAGTTTCTTTTCTTTGCTGTAGATGCCATGCTATACAGTGACTGTATGTTATAGTCTCGTATAGACTACATGTTATACTACTAATCTGTATCCCCATTTCAGATTCTTTTCTCTAGAAAGTTGTAAACCTAGCCATCCAGACATTCAATAGCTTATAACTGGAAACTTGTAGAGCATGTTACACAGCTACTGTGTCACCAAGGGCTATCAAAACGTGAAGTGTATTGTAAACATATAGTGCACCAGAGAGCCTCTTAAAAACCTAAACAAATAAAGTGGCAAGAGCTCTAATTTTAAAAGGTTTAAGAGATTGATTAAAGGAGGCTCTGGCAAAAGGAATAAGTGGTTCTGATTAGTAAAGGAATCCATTAGGAAGAGCTTGAGTGTAATTAGAATGGAGAGATTTAAAAAGTAAAATAGTAGCAGCATCTAGAAAAATCAGGAAATGCAGAAATAGGTAGCCTGCAACAAAAACAAAGGAAAATATTAGGTGGTTTTAGTAGTTTCTTGTGCAATATAGTTTAGAAATAATTGTAAGCCATGAAAGGAAGAGTAAATTATATAAATAGGTACCTCTCTCACATCTTTTCTTAGTTTATCAGCAGAAAAATTAAGATATCTGTGCAAAATACAGCACCAGTGTCAATGACAAAAGCCAAATTTGCTGAATATAAGCAATTTAAAGAAAATTTCAGACAAATGCTAGAAAATCTGCTATAATCCATGTGAGGGACACGGGTTTCAAAACAAGGCCCTCTTGCTTTAGTTTATACTTCCACTGAGTCATTAAAGTCAAATTTGTAGAAACACTGCCTCAGCTATGCAGATAAACATGTTCACAGTCTGTAAACTGTAACCTAAACAATAGCATTTAGACCTAAACAATAGCACTGAATTGACAGGAATGTAATGCCAAGGTATAAACCTGGCTAAATTAAAATAAAATGGCATTCTGTTTATGAAATCAGGATACAGCAAATATTAGGGTATGTTTTTAAACCAAGGAATGTATCCTCAGATTTGCTGAAGCTCAGTCAGTCACCTAACTGTTACAACACTGAGCTCAGTTGTGAGCTGATTTATTCTCCCAAAGGTTGATTTAAAAATAACCCAGATTACATACCAGTTTTCAGTGCTTCATAATTCTTAGTCAATTTATTTATACTTAAACAATACTAGTTTCATTCAAATCCTCACTGCTATGACCAAATTTGAACTCTGCATATGTAGATAGAAACTGGAATTCCTAGGAGCCTATCATTCATCCAGAAGTTTGCAATAAATGTACATTAAGTGAAATAGGGGGAAAAAAACCCATAACAATAACGACAACAACAACAAACCCAACCACAACATAATTTAAAGTTAGTAATATATTTTCTATTATGTTTACTATCATGTGGCTATATCCCTTATTGATTAAGATAATAGCACATACAAAAATCACAAATTTAAGACAGATTAGCTTAGGAAATCCACTAAATAACTGCAAGCATTAACTGCAATTTTCTATTTCTACTGTACTGCTTAGTCTTATTGATAATATGGAATATGCTCAAGAAACTCTACATGTGTCTTTCCACTAAAGCTCTACTACAGATGCATTTCAGACTAAGGCAGATCCTGCCAAAGCTATGTCTGACTGCTCACTGTTCCCTCACTGACATAGTTTCCCCTGCTCACTGCTTTTTCTTCTCACTTGTAAATGCAGCTTTTAATTGCTTTAACCTTTAGCTGATTCCCTTGAACTCCGGAAATTTGTATTTTATTAAAATTAAGCTAACCACAATTTTAACTTCCATTCAAATTAATGCAGTTATAACACTGTAAAAGAGATTTTTCAGAATATTCAGAAAGTCTAACCCTTACATGTCAATTGGTCTAAGACATGACATGTAAATGTCAACATTTCTGAAGATCTGATACATCCCAATCATTATAATGGGGTCTCCTTCTCAGAACTGTAGGGCTACTGTATCCAAAGTACCATACTGTAGTCACTGCTTTACAATATTTAACATGCTTTTTCATAATAACTAGAATTTAATAGCAAATATGTTCAAGGATGAAGGAATAATTAATCTGTACTTAGTAAACCTACTTTATTTTGCATCATGGAACACCATAGGAAAGACTATCACAGCCAGATACCCCTTCATTTTAACTTACACATTTGCAATGGTATCCGTAAAATTGATGCAAAAAAATGTAAATCAAGATCCAGATATTAACATGCCAAATTCAGATTTTTTGTGTCTTTTCCTGCCCCCTCCCCCCCCGGATAAATACATCATTGAAGCGAACTTACATAGCAATTATTCTACACAGCTGTCAAGACATTTTACAAAAGATCCTTTGTAGATGGAGAGAGTGATGTATTAAAAATCAACATTACTTTTTTTTTTTTTTCCAGATTACGAACTATTTAAAGAACAAGACTAGACTAGAAAGCAACGCACATTTACACTGAATAGTTTTTGGGTTGTAACTAGGTCATCAGATCAAATGCACCATCACCCAAGGGTCTCATTATAGTCAACGACAGAAAAACAGCTGAATAGCCCCTTGGAGCTGGCCATTAAGTATCTACAGAGTCTGTGTTTCTTTCTTAAAGTTCCAACTAAAAACTTAAGGTTGGGTAGAATGAGTCTCAGTAATCTTGCACTGTGGGTACCTATCAGCTCCAACTTCTGTCCTAACCATGTACTGCAGCTCAGAAGTAAAACAGTTATACACCTCCCCCTGCTTCCCACCTAGCATTTCTCTGTGAAACAAAAACTAGATAGAGATCACAGCAGTTTTCCTGTGGTATTCTCATGGGAGTAGCATACCTACTGACATTTCCAGCCATGCATGTTCTAAAGTCTCCAAGCTGCTCATGAAAATTAATAAAGAATCTACAAATTACTGTTTTTCATCTTTGGTTTGTATTCATGAGTGGGACCCCACGTTCATATTGTTTTCACTGTCATTTTATAATATTGCCTGACTTCCTGCAGCATCCCTCAGTTAAATCTCAGTTGCTGGTGGCAAGGAGATTTGAAAAGTATTAAAACAGAGCTATTACCTAGTTTGCTACTATGATTACTGTGCTGTTTGACAGCATAACTCTAAATCTATTTACTTGGATGGACTGTTTAAAATTCCATGCTCAGTTTCCTGTCTATGACTGCTACATCCTAAATGATTAGATTAAAACCCAAGATTGCTACTGTCACTGCCTTCTGTAGCAGTTCTGTAAATCTATGAAACAGTTTTATTGCAAGTGCACCAATAAGTAATGTTCCAATACAAGCTGAATGAAGACTTTGCTTCAGATAATCCCAGTATCCTTATGTATTTTTGGTAAAATTTTGGGGGGCATCCTGTTTAGGGACAATCTTTAAAATTAATATGTTTCTTTATATTTTGGTCCCCAACTGTTCTTTCCACTTTTTTTCGCAGACAATGAAAGGATGTAAGAAGTACTGTTTAATCTAAAAGGAGGATACTAGCACAAGAATTTATGACATGTGAGCATAAATTGGTAACAGATGCATTTGTGGCAAGCATTAGAATATTAATAGCACACTATGTTATGAGACCAGACTGCAAATTTGAGCAATTGCTACAAGAGAAGAACATAAGTAATGAGAATGTTTTGCCTGACATCTCAATGTTTAGATTTGTTACATTTCTAATACTGGAGCTCTTACACATTTAAACATCTTACACATCTTAAATATTTGCACATTACAAGCATGTTTGACTCTTTCTGGTAGAAGAATAGCGAGTCTCCAATGGTGACACGTTACCTGGCAATACTCAGAGCTGAAAACAACATTCTCTGACCTGTCATACAACCAAAGATCAAACAAAATCATCATTAAGCTGAACAATTTACTGATAATTCAAAAAATGAAAATATTTTATCATAATAGCGGTGATCTTAACTCGCTGAGTCTTTGACAAGTGCCACTGAGATCTTAAAGAAATTTTGAATTATGTCTGCAGAAAGTTACATCTTAGTAAGAAACATCGGAATCTTGAGGCACCATTCTATTGTATAAAGAATTTTTATTCTGCACTTCTGCTCACCAATCCACACAGGGAATGTGAAATGAAGACATACTATGAAATTACTACGTGGTACTTCAGTATTAATCATAACTAAATGAAAATAAAGGCACATGCATGTGCCAGTGAATTGTTAATTATCATTTAGAAGCAGATCTTTCATACTGTACATAGAGGTTTGGTAGGCCACAATGGTAAAAGAATACATCCTGTTTTTATAGTAACCACCAGTTTGGAAAATAATTTTTATTATCCTTTTGCAGGTGTAAGGAGGGGACCTATACAGAGGCTGGGCTGTAACTAAGGCAGCCTGCTCACATGTGGCAGGGTGTCCTCAGTGGAAGATGGTCACCCTGGCTGCATGTTTTGACCTTCTGTAATATCTTTGTCTCGTACTTCTACAGTATCACAGAGAGGTAAGGTTTGTGGGGAGGGGTGAAGTCTGTCAGCCTATGTGATAAAGTTGGAAAGGACAGGGAAGTTCAGGGGCACAAAGCCCTTTCTAAAGCCTGGTGAGAAGCCATACAACCCAAACCAAAGCAGGACTGATCTCCATTGCTTCTCATTCAACCATATAGAAGTTATTCAATATTATAGAAATTAATTAAAGCACTTCATAGAACAGTTATCAACTCCTGATTAGCAAGAAGTATTCAGGCCTAAAGATGGTGTCTCTGATGCTCAGAGCCGAAAAAGAGTTTTTCCATAGGCCCATGGTTTAGGTGATGATTCTTAACACACATCTCCTTTGAGATGTCTCAGGAGCGTGGTGCCAGGTATAGGGATTTTTTTTTTCTGTTTTGGTGGTGTCTGCAAGCACATTCTCCTGTAACTTTAGGCTTTGATTTTGGACTATCCAAAAGTTGAGGCTGTTTCTTTCTCTTAACCAAGCGATGTTTTGGTTTTCTCACCCAGGTTATTGTCTTTTTCTGGACTTGGTCCCATTTTCTTCATTCTATGCTAAGCTCATTCTTTGCACAGGCACCAGCTGTGGGATTTTTTCATCACCATGATCACCTGGTTCATCGACTACCAATGCTTTCTCTTTTATCTCAAGCTTCTGGGTAGCAGCAGCATTAATTTCAGTTGCCTAAGTGACTTGAATTCAGTGTTCCAGCTGCATTCTTCAGTGGTGGTTTGTTGTGGAGTTTGGGGTTTTTTTCGAGATACCTATCTGTCAACCTCATCCAGGTTGGGGCCATTTGCAGTAAAAATCGGAAGTGGACCTAACTTAAGTGTTTTGAGGCGAAGAATTTTTTTTTTTTTTTACGTTTTTCCCCTTCTTTGGTAACTTCTTAGCGATCCACCTCAGCTGCGGGGAAGATGTTACCCGGTATCTCAATGCAGCCTTTCACTCCGGGGAGACCTGTACGTGCTGTGTTTTAAGAGCACCCTTTATTCCTTTATCGTGGCACTGGGAGCGTAGCGGCCCGGCTGTGTTGCGCAGCTCGGCGGCCCAGCCCGCACCTTTGTTGGCGGGGCAGACCCAGCCTGGGATTGTCGCCGGAGCTGGTGGCACCGGCTGGTGACACCGGAGCTGGTGTCGCCAGAGGTGGTGGCACCGGCGCCGCCCGGCCCCGCCGCGGGACGGCCGCGCCGCCCGCCCGGAGCGCTGAGGCTGCTGCACCGCGGCGGCGGAAGAGGAGTTGCTCGCCATGGTGCGTGCGGAGGGGATGGGGATCGGGAGCGGGGCAGGGATCGGGATGAGGATAGGGAGAGCAGTGGGGCTTCCGCAGCCTCCTCTTCTGGGGCCGGCGGGGGCTTCTCCCGCGGCGCACTAAGCCCCTTCCTTCCCGTCGGGAGCGGCCCCGCCGCGTCCCCGGGGAGGCCGCGGGGGTGCGGCGGGTCCCCTGGGTGAGGGGCGGGCGGCGCTGTGCACCGACACCGGCGTGGTGAGCCAGCCTTGCGTTTAAAACCCCCCAGCAGGGATGGATACTCGTCCCTCTGGCCCGGCCCGGCTTCCCGGGAACCGGTGGAAGCTGCCGCCGCTTGAGAATTCCTGGGGAGTTCAGGGTAGTGGTTTGTTTGGTTTTGTGTTGTGTTTTTTTTTTTTTTTTCCTTGTATTTGACGTAATCTTTTTTTCTCGCGGCCCTAAAGCACTGATGCGAGCACGGGGAATAGGAGGTACTAGAGTCTCCCGCTTATTGATCGGCATTTGTTGCGACGCAGGAAAAAAAACCTCCTTGCTTTCGTGTGTTTTCTTTAGCACGCAGTTAAATTGCGTACTGTTTCATAAAGCCTTTCAGTCCTGTTCAGGCAGTTTTTCACCAAAAAGTAATGTAACTTGAAGTAGTGTGACAATATTTTTGCAATTTGTGGGTAGTGTTCCCTCTCCATGTGCCACGAAGGGCTAGGAAAGGAAGGCCACTGGCTGCTCCCTGGGGTGAGGCGTTCTCATGGTCTCTTGGGAGGGGCAAGAAAATCCCTTTCGTTATTCTGTGCAAATTACATATGGCCTTTGTCAGAAACCCCGATGCAACAATCGGATAGAAGCTTGAATTGGGACATTTACTGCAAAGGTACAGAGAGCTAATCTTAGTTTCCAACCTACAAAATAGGTACTTTGAGAGTAGTCAATATATAAGATTTCTTACAGCGTTTCCTGTGCTCTGGTAGTTTTGTTACAGCGTGTACTGACCTCAGCTAATCTTGTTGTAGAGGGTGGAACTGATAACCTGGTACTATAAATGAAGTGCTTTCTGGGACATAGGTACATGACCTCTTAAGTTTTAATCATGATTTATGGTCCTATCTTCCCTTTACTTTAGTTTTGCTTGATTTTGTTAGTTATAGTATCTTTGATTTCTTTTCAGCCAAAGCTACGAAAAACCCAAGGAGGGAAGCAGGAGAAAAAAGTTATCCATCCATACAGCAGAAAAGCTGCACAGCTTGCAAGGGAAGTACACAAACAGGAAAAGAAAGAAAAGTAAGTTGACTGCAAAATCTATGTACAGACCAAAGAATGATATCACAGAGGATACTCTTTGTTTGGGGAAGGGCAGTGGTAGTGAAAAGCAGACTGATACACTGATATAACAACAGAAAGTCCTGTATAACAGTCTGCTGCTGGGCAGTGTGAACTGACAGGTTTACATTCATTAAATCAGCTTTTACAAAGTACATAGTTCTGCTGCTTGATTTTGTGTGTTGTCCTTACAAGGTAGGTTTCTTGTTATCGCAGTATTTTGCTTTTTATAATCTGAATAGCATGATGCCGGTGATTTCAAATGAAGGTTAGTCACCTACTTTGGCTGTACTTCAAGTTCAGCAAGAACTGAATCCTGCTTCTGCTGAAGTGCTGAGTTTATAGAAAAGAAAACCCAGAAACCTTCCTGCAGAAGAGAGACTTGTGAATAAAGCTGAATAGTTAACTCTTCTTTGGTGGTTTCTTGCTGTTCCATGGCAAGTTTGGTTTTCTGCTTTTAAGTTTTACTTCCCCCTCCCACAGGGGGAAAAGATAGCTCGGAAGACTGGCCTTTAATTTACATTCTCTCAGCTTGCTAGTTGTTATGCTGTGACTGTTTATTTAGAGAATTATTAAAGGTAATGCATTTTCTGTCAAAGTATAGGACAGTACTATGTAAACCATATAAAGTATAAAATCTGGATGGACCATGTGAGCTGATCGTAAATACTTGTATGTCTGAAGGTGTTAAATTGGAAACTCCTGGTACAGAGACTGTGTAATTTTATTGTTGGGATTGATGTACAACCTTATCCAGAGCAAAGTTGTAGGGTTGCTTTAACTAGAAAGGGCCCCTTTACTAGCACAGCAGTGTCATGTAGCCTCCAGCAGAGCTGCTGTGAGAATTTACAAATAGCATGTGTTGAGGATTGGGCAGTTTCCTAATGTGGAAGAAGTTTCCCCTGCTGCTTCATGTTTTGACTGTGCTCTCTGACTGTTGATTTTAAGTTTTTATTGTAGATTATTTTCCTAGTGCTAAACTGACCACTTTTTCTCTTAACTCTCTCACCTTTCACCATAACAGCCACTCAGAGTGCTTAATCACAAAAGATTGTTTCTTAGTGCTTGCATGTGTGACTTTGTACAAGAAAACTTAGCAAGCGAGTGATGTACTGATTATTCAGTATGACACGGCACACTCAGATCTTTTAGTGATAGTGACTGTGGTTAGAGGTATTCTGGTATGAACACTTGTGCTGATGTTTCTTGTTAGAGGGCTTTGCTAGCTTTTGGTTTCTCTTGCAACAGCAAAAAGTTAAAAGGCTTTGCTGAAGTCAAGGTTGACAATACCCACTGCCCTTCCCTCGTCCGTCCAGGCAGAAGGCAATCAGGTTGGTCAAGCATGATTTACCTTGAGCAAATCTCTGCTGACTATTCTTGCTCACCTTCTTGTCGTCCCTGTGGATACAGGTGCTCTCCAGAATGAGGTGCTCCATTGCCTTTTCAAGAATTGAAATGAGGCTGATTGGCTGGTAGTTCCCTGGGTCCTCCTTCTTGCCCTTTTTGAAGACTGGTTTGACATTTGCTTTCTTCCAGTCCTCAGGCACCTCTCCTCATTGCCATGACATTACAAAAATGACCACAAGCAGACCAGCTGTGGGGTCTGCCATCTCTCTCGGCACTCGTGAATACATCCGATCGGCACCCATGGATTTGTGAATGTCAAGTTTGCCGAGATGTTCTCTAACCCAGTCCTACTTGACCAAGGGAAGCTCTTCCTTCCAACATTCCTTAACCCCGGTCTGCTGGTTCAGAGATTCCCAAGGGCTGATCTTGTCAATGAAGGCTAATGCAAAGAAAGTGTTCAGTAATTCTGTCATCTCTGTGTCTTCTGTTAGCAAGGTCCCCCCTCCATTTAGTGACATTAACCTCAGTTTGCCAAGAATAGTGTGTCAGTCTGGACCATCCAAAGCATACTGCGATAGTAAAATGATCTATCTATAAATAAAATTTTTACATCTTAGACTTCTGGGTCCTAAATAATTAACTAGTGTTGTTCACAAATGTGCACTTCATAGATCACTTTTGTTGTGGTGTTCTAAAAATACATTTAAAAATTAGTTGGATTAAAAACATCCTCCAATTGTCTATGTTTTTTGTACTATCTTCGCTTGAAGAGCAATTTAACTTGAAAGACATGAATAGTGTTGATTTCCTTTTTCCCCTGGTGTTATTAAAAGACGTATTAAGGGTTCCAGTTTCTTTTGAATCTCTATTATCTTAATGATCAGCTTGTTAAATTTTCAGGGTTTCTTTTTTAAATACTGGGAGTTAAACATCTGTTAAACCTTTCAGTGTAATTACTTAGCTTTCAGTTTCTGTAATATAATGGTGGAGTTTGGGTTCGTTTTGCATAGTTCTGAAAAAGACAAAATACATTTCTGATGCCGTGGATGGAGGAAAGCTTTCCACTTCTACACTCAGGAAAATGAAGTAGCCCACACCAGTTTTGTTCATCCGTGTTGCTTCTGCAGGTCTATTAAACGTCTTCCAACGTTTTTCCAAATTGCTTCTCTTTGGAAGGTTAATACATCTTTTGGTGCTAAATAGGAGACACTGCCTTGTAATCTATAGAATTTTCTCAGTCCCATTTACAAATCTGGTACTTTTTGACCTTGCTTCTTATTATGTAGAAATAAGTTGTCTGAAGTGTGGGTAGGACCCAAAACTGGAAGCAATATTCTTGATATGATCACACCAGCACTGAGTAAAGGGGATAGTTTCTCTGTGCAGGCTAGTGAACTTCTGCAACATGAAAAAAGTGTATCAGAGAATCTAGGAAGATCATAGAGTTTATCTGTGTTATTTTAATTAAGCTGTGGATTTCCTTGCCAGAAAATGCTCTAATTGTGGCTGACTAAATTTGTGCAGTAATGCTTTTTGAACATTTCTCTGATTACTATTCAATGAAGAGGTATTACCTTGGGTGTAGGAAGCCCTGGAAAGGCATGTTACTGGAGGGTGAGAATGTTTTGTAGAAGTATCACTCAGTGTTTGCTTTGGTTTTGTTTGGTTTGTTTCTTTTGGGTTTGGTTGGTTTAGTTTTCTTTGGTTTTTGTTTATTTTTCCTTTGGTTCTTGTCTGGAGACAAGGTTCAGGACTAGAGATAGTTTAGACTTCAATTTGCTTATAAACCTTTCTTCTATATGTTGGAGGGAAAGAAGTAACTACTGTAAATATTCCCATTTATGTTAACATGAAAGAAAATTACGTGTAGTTATTAAATGCATATTCAAGTATGTTTTGCCCAAACAAATAATAACAAAGGGAAGACATTATCCACAAGGAATTTCAATATTTAAAATGCAGCACTGGGTAAAAGGAGGGAGAAATTCTGCACTAAGTTGCACGAGTCTTTTACAGCCTCCGTTGTCCAGATACTCTTCAATACAGTTCAGTGCAATTCTTGATGAAATATGACAGGAGTAATAAGCTTACTGTCCAGAAACTGTGGCTGCACTACAAAAGACCAATCTTGACTGTAATAAGAGGAGACAGACCAGTTGCTTTTAGAAAATTGACTACAATCTTACGTCTTGTTTACTTGAATTACATCTTTTACCTGTCTGCATCCCTCTTCCTTCTCAGTTCCTTCAAAGTCTAATGAGCAGCAGCAATTTCCAGTGTATTACTACCACTTTATTCTCTCTTAATCTACATGTAAATCCTTATTCCTTTAGGTGACTTGTTTGCTCTCTTAAATAATTACAGACATGTTTTTATGAGACAGCAAAAGCTGTTTCGCTGGTGCCAGTAGAACACTGCTTTTTCTACACTTCAGGATTTGGTACCTAAGCTAATATAGCACTGGATTTTTTTTTTCTGTTGTTTTTCCTCCTTTCTCTTATGCGTACGTTGTAAATTCTTTAGGACTCTGTGGATTTTCATTACCGGTATACCAGTCTAATACTGTCATGCTCTGAAATGTGAGAGCTAGTGAGTTTTCACAGTGAAAGAGGGACATGGAGTGACCCTTTGGGAATAAGCAGTAACCTTAAAATACCTCCTTGTAGAGCTATTTGTTTGATTCTCCTTAGGTTTTACATTGTCTACCTTGTTTAATCTTCCTTGCCCCACTATGCTTCTACTTGTGCTGTTTGCAACAGTAATGCTTTGTGAGGTGGTCTTGCAGATTTTTCATGAGGAGCTGAAAAAAAAAGTTAGCTTTTAAAATTATTTGTTTTGTTTACAGAAAAAATAAACTGCAAAAAAAAATCAAATTTTTTAAGTCTTGTAGAGGGATTATCGTATGGAAGTATTCTAAAATGCTTAAGCAGGCTAACAAAAGTGGACATGCATATGAAGAAATATGGAAGGTATTTAGCAATCTGAAACAATGAAATATGTCCTGTCAATCATGAATTATTTTATTTTTTTCTTAATGAAAAGCCTGCCTTAGTTTTCAGAACCATAGAAGGTGTTTGTATGTGTGGATATTATGGGTAAAAATAGTGAGTAAACTGATTTGGGAAATACTTACTTGTTTTTATTATTTAGAGTAGAATAATTGAATACAATATCTGAGATAAAGAGCTGCTGAAGGAGCATGGCGATTTTAAGTACCTAGTAGACATCAAGAAAACCACAAATCATTGTTATGAATACTCAGTGCCTAAGCAGATGATTTTTGGGAGGCCAAGGGAAGAGAAAATCATCAAAAAATGACAACCTGTCTCAAGATTGTATCCCTGTCCTTATTCTCTCTTTCTCTTGAGCGAAAGATACTACTCATTGTGTGGAAGGAGATGAGAGGAAGTTTCTTTGACTCACCTTATTTGATTAGCCTCCCTGCTAATCCTATTGTCT
This sequence comes from Myiozetetes cayanensis, assembly GCF_022539395.1. Taxonomy (NCBI): domain Eukaryota; kingdom Metazoa; phylum Chordata; class Aves; order Passeriformes; family Tyrannidae; genus Myiozetetes; species Myiozetetes cayanensis. The sequence goes on along the minus strand of NW_026087964.1, from coordinate 37,281,915 downwards.
TCTGGCAGTCAGTGAGGTGAGGTTTTTGTGAAAAGTACAATAAGGCAACATCCGAGCCCATCATTTGTTATTTCTCTTACTGAAATTGTGTACACCAGGAGACTGAAGGTTTTTCTCCCAGAAGAAAATCGTGGTTATGTACTTCACTGCCTTCATAAATAAATGATCTAGTGACCCTAGGAGGTGCAGGTGGTGATATGCACTGTTTTAGAACATAGATACGTGACATGATTCTATGTACGCGGCTTTTCTAGATGGTATCGTAGTTTTCTCCATAGTAACGCTTTACAGTGGTGCTCGGCTGGCGGTGTTGCCATGGAGGGTTCACAGCAGGGACTGCTGGCGTGGAGTTCCACTGGGTGGAGTATGTGTCCTTTTCTTGGTCGCTGTTACTATCCAGAGCTCCCTGCATTAGGTCCTCTGAAGGGGCCTGCCCTAGCTTTTATTGAAGGCTTCTAAACAAATAGCTGACTCCTAATATAAGTTCTTTTTTGTTTCTTTTTTACAGTCTTATCCAGGTCTGTCCTTTAACCCACACAAGCAAGAGTAATTTCTGTTTTAAAATGAAAATACTTTAATGAATCACTGGCTTGTTATTTTTTTGGTTTTTTTGGCAGGTATGCCAAACTGCAAACCCCTTGGTGCTGGGGCATCTATAGAAGTAAAAAGGCTTTTCTTGGAATGTATTAGTGGAATTCTTAGCAGCTCACACATGCTGTGTGTGCATGTGGCTTTTACATGGTCTAAAGTGCTTCTTGAAAAAGCTAATCTTTATTTTAATAATGTAGGTTTGTGGACAAGTGACGAAAGTGTGTTTGTCTCTGGAAAGGAGGGGTTTATCTTTTGATTCCAGTTTTTGTGACAGGTGACAGACTTCTGTGTGTTACTTCAGGTAAATTCTATAGAGTAAAGGAAATGTAATGAAGGAGCACATTAGTTTTGAACTGTGATGAATTTTGGCATTACTTGTTCTTTGTCAGTGATATCTGTTATGATTTACTTCATCCTTTATCAATTTTCCTATTTAATACTAATAATAAAAATTCAGTTTTATCAGAGGTCCTTGAATACATTGAACTTGCATGGCTAAGATTTTTTTTCCAGTAACAAATTTCATATTTAATTCCTTTCTGGAAATAACAGAAAACTGCAACATCCATTGCTGCAGATTGAATCTGACACCTTCACAACAAAAGAGCATGAGGCAGAGTATTACCTGTTAGAAAACTTGTCTTCTTTGAGAACTGCTAAATAGAATGGGAATGAATCCTGAACAGAATTGTGTACACACATCCCGTAGAGTACAGAAGGCCTGGAGTATCCTGCCAGAGATGGAGGTGGAGTTAAAAAATGCTTTGAGATGGGTTTTATAAAATTGTTAATTTTGGTTTCTTAACACAAACGTTAATGGTTACAAGCTTATTAGATAATAGAATGGTATTTTTCACATTGCATACTTGATTGCCAGAATGCAGTGCAGTGAAATCTCCAAACTCATTTAACATACCAACCGAATATCAGAAATTCTTAAGGAAATTGTTACAATGCAGTTTTGTGAAAATTTTTTTTTGTCATCTGAGGAGAGTTTTGTGTCCTTATTTCTTCCAACAGTTTAGTTTAGCATAGTAGGTAAACTGGACAAATTTCAGATAGTAGTTTTATCAAAAAGTAGATCTTTTAGGTGAAACAGAGTAAGTTTTACATTGTTCAGAATTTGGCAAATATTTCTGTTTGACATTTTACCTTGACTTTCATTGTGACTGAAAAAAAAATAATTTTTGGAAAATGAAATAAAGGTTATTATCTATATGGCATTTGTTCCTGGCTGACATACCTGTTTTTTCTCTGCTAGGTTGAAAACTGACAAAGCTTTGCGTTTAAGTATCATTGGTAAGCAGAAACTTCTATTACTGAATACACTGCACAGCGTCTTAGTATAGATTCTAAGCTTTACCAACTTCATAGATAGTCCAGTTATAGTTTCTTCCTCTATAATCTGATTCTGCAGTCTTCAAATAGACTGTTGAAAATGCTAAAATACCTGACATGTTAACTCAAATAATTTATACAGTATTTAATCTGGGGCTGAGTGTTGCCTAATCTTTGGTCACTGTACATGACAACAAGGCAATGTAAACCAAACAGCTCTTTGTAAATGTGTACATGTGTTTATTGTACTTTGTCTCCATGCTTTTCTTTCACTGTTAGTAAATGAAGCTTATATATGTAGGTTAAGAAACACATTGGGCTAGCATATAAATTCAAAACTTTGAGACACACCTGGAATATTTTTCTCTTCCGTGTGACTGACACTGCACCTTTTCAATTTAATCTCTTTAAAAATGGTGATGATCAGAACTTTTACTCAGGCACTGTGTTGGTTTTTTCCTCTTTCTAAGTTTCCTTCCTAAGCAATTGATATAGTGATATTTTAAACACTAATTTCAAGTAAATGTCTTTTTTTTTTTTTTTTCTTTCCTGTAAGGAAGGTATAAAATACATCTGAAATGATGTGAGAATGTTTCTAGTACAGCTGCCTTCATACCTGGTACCCACAGTATCAGAGAGTCTATAATGCCATTCAAAGTCTTGAAAAATGGGGCGGAGGGGGAGAAATATTTAAAAAACTTTGAGGAACTTCAATCTGTGTTGGTGCTACAGTTCTGATACAGTCATTAATGTTAAGTTTATTCTTGTAGGAGAAAAACTGCAATGGTTTCAAAGTCACCTTGACCCCGACAAAATCGAGTACACAAAGAAGGAAGCTGGTGAACTCATTGAAAGGTAAGACTGATGTTAAAAACAAGATTAAAAATCTTGATTTGTCTTTAAAAATAATGTTTTTAAAATAACATCTGTAAAGTCCTCAGAGGAGGATTTTTTATATTCTGCTATTAATAATATCAAGTAGTTGATTTTGTTCCTACTGACATTTACTATATATTGAAAGATGTATATATTCACAGTAAAATTAATAAGTCATGTATTGTGGGTTTTTTTATTTAAGTATATCCAGCTTGTAGTGTGTGGAGGACTCTAAATTATTTGAACAGTAGTAATGGTGTGCATTTGTTGGTTGTTACTCCATGGCAATTGAATGCACATATTTCATACTACTTACTCCTTCATTCTTTAATTTTCCTTGCTGACAAGATTAAACAGTAGCAAGGTGGGTCAATTTGTAGGGCAGGAACTACGAAAATTGAATCTGCTAAGAAAAATCTGACTCAGTTTTTGTGCTGCTGGATATACGTGCCTGTGGCTTGCCACCATTTTTCACCTGCTAACTAAATAACATGAGATACATATGTATTCTCACCCAGGTGTACTAAATCAGTTTTCTTTCAGAAGCCCTGACGTATTTTCTACACTGTTCATGAACAGCATGTTCTCCATGCTCATCAACATGAGTAATACAGCAAAAGCAGTGAAAGCTTTCTTTTTGCATTTGAGTTGGAAGTTTGCAAAAAGATACAGAACATATGCCAAAGAAAAATTTTACTTTAAAATATACGAGGTGCTGAAATCCAGCAATTAAAAGTTAGGAATACTTAGATTTAACGTTGGTCTTCCAAAGCAGGTGAACTATTATAATGAGGGAGTTCTGTTTTATGCAAACAGAGTTTAAAAAAAAAAAAGGCAAGTAAAAAACCCTAATCCTTCTGGAAGCTGCATGATTTAAATGAAGTTCTAAATGGAGATTCCACTTTGAAGATTAAAGTAATCGTTCAAGTCTAAGAAATATCTCTAATTGAGAAAATAAATACAATTAGTAAAAATAACTTCCTAGATTATCTAAGTAATTCTGTTTGCAAAATTTTTGCATGACTACATCTAGCATAAATGCATTTTATTTCTTTCAGTTATATGTGTCGATTCAATGCTGAGTTGGAGCAGATTGAATTACAAAACAGTATTAAAGGTAGACAAGGAAGACAGCATGGTTCACGGGAAACCGTCATCAAGCAGACAATAGAACGTGAAAGGCAACTCTATGAGGGCTATGGAATGGGTATGTAAAAGCATTAGAAATCATTCTGTGGTCACACCTTCTGCTCATAAGGCTGGAATCTAAGCGAAATTTCTAGGCATTATCTTTATTTTTCTTTTGGAAGACATTATTTTTGAAAGTAAAGCGAGATTTAGTGCACCTATCTTGCATACAAATTCTGGTTAGCAGTCTTGTTTGGACCTTCATTTGATAGCTGGAACTAGGCTGAAAGGAAGCAGCTGTAATCGGGTGAAATGAGGAGAAAGACAAAGGGATAATGAAAGCGGAAAAAGCAAAGAGTTGTTTTGAGGAGAGCCAAGTGCAAGATAGCAGTGAAGGTATTTTGTTTTAACCAATAATCATGTTGCAGTTGAGTGATGAACTTGGCTTTAATGCTAAAGTGTTATTCAGACATAATCAGCCCTTCTGACAGTAAAAGTATGTCATGGAAGACATGAAAATTCTACACTGTTCTGTGGCTTGGACACAAAGCACAGCAAGAATTAGGTTGTGTGTCATATTCCCCTTTACCCTATGTTGTGGTTTATCCCCAGACAGCACTAAGCACCACACTGACCGCTCGCTCACTCCCCCTGCACTGGGATAGGGAAAAGAATTGGAAGAGTGAAAGTGAGGAACTTGTGGACCAGGTGTTCAGCTGGCTCCAAGACAGCTGGGCTCCGTCACCCATAGCAGTCACTTGCTATCACTCTGAATGTCTCACCTTCCTCCTTCTTTCCCCATGTTTATATGCTGAACGTGATGCCTTATGGTATGGAATATCCCTTTGGTCATTTGGGGTCAGCTGTCCCAGCATGTGCCCTCACATCTCCTTATGCACCCCCATCCTCCTTGCTGGTGGGATGAGGGTGAAGAGCAGAAAGGGCCTTGGATCTGTGCAAGGGCTGCTCAACAATAAAAAAAACATTCTGTGTCATCAGCACCATTTCCAGCACAAATCCAAAACACAGCCCTGTGATAGCTATTGTGAAGAAAATTAACTCTATCCCAGCCAAAACCAGCAAACCCTGATTTATATTGTACAAATAAAGAAAATGAATGGCTTTAAATTTTTGGCAGTGCAACCTGCAGAGGCAGAGGAATTCAGGAATATCTGTTTGACTTGATGTGTAATCTTTGATTTCTTAGAAGGAGGGAGAAAAAAGTAATAGGAAAATAGATACTATGAATGTCATCAAATAGTTGTAGAAAATCTCTTTGTTTTGGCTTTTAAAGTTTTAGTTCTTTTTTTCCATACTGCTTAGTGGAGAGTTGAAAGAAAAAAGCGGTAGGGCTAGAGAAAAAGATGTCAGATGCACAAGCACAACATAGAAATAACAAAGAATCCAGAAATATTGTAGGCAAAATTTGAGGTTATTATAGCATTAGTAAGTAAAGCATTCAGAGAGCACAGTGCAACTTCACATATTAAATACACTTTCAAACCATTCATTATTTGTTATCACAGCTGCTGCAGGTTTTGCTCTCTGTCTAGAACAGTATTCATTCAGAGAAAATAGTTGCTGCTAAGTACTATAGCAACTAAATACTGTAATTAGAGATTGGGCATAAATGGAAATCAGCTGGAAACAGTGCTTTTATGCCTCTAACTCATTATTATTCCTGGAAGCTGGTAGGGAGTGTAGCTTTTGTAATTGACTTAGTATTTGTTGGGTTTTTTTCCCCGCTGTTCTTGAACTCGGTTGTTTTTGTATGCATGTGCATTTTCTATGAAGAGACTGCATAATATGTATTGTTTTCATATATGGAAGTCTTCTAAAATTTAATGCTGTGTATCTGTATCATAGAATCATTAAGGTTTGGAAAAGATCTCCAAGACCATAGAGTCCAATCTTTAACTGAACAGCACCATGTAAATTAGACCATGGCACTAATTGCCACGTCCAGTTGTTTCTTGAACACTTCGAGGGATGGTGACTCCACTTCCTTTGGCAGACTGTTCCAATGCTTAACCGTCCTGTCAGTGAAAAAATTCTTCCTGATTTCCAACCCAGATTTTCCCGGGTATAGCTTGAGGGTGTTTGCTCTTGTCCCATTGAATATATATCTTAATGAAAAATTAATTCTTTATAGAAGAATAAAAATTAGTTTATAAAAGTGGTAAGATATCCAAAAGTATAGTAAATTTAGTCTATTTTAAATAAACAGTTCCTATATAGGGAACATTTACTCTATCAGTGAGGTGGTTGAGTTTTGTTAGCAGCTTCTTCTTGTTTACTTACTCCTTAAATAAATCTACATTCATTTTACTGAAATTTTCTTCCTCATGTTTACATTTATGTGTATTTAGTGGGTTTTTTTTAATGAGGTCTTACATGTTTATAGCAAAGCTATTGAAAGGAAATCTTAGATATTTATTTACTTATTTGGAACTCAGAGTTAGCATGCTTTCAGTGGAAAAGCATCATAATTATTTCAACTGAACATCATACTTTTTTGATAATTTGCTTCTAAACACCTTGCTTGTTCTCTTAGAAGCATAATATTAATCTAGAGGAAAAATGGCTTTTAAAACTAAACGCACTAGTTTTATTAATTCTTGAGACTTCTCATTACAAGGAAATCAATTTAATCAGATGAAAGCTGTATCATTTTCATGTTCTGCTAATGTAACTACTGTACTGTTTGTTAGCTTCTGTTTTCTGTAATGATCATTACTAGATAACTGAATGGTTCTTTGTCTAAAGAGTATCTATAGTTTCCTTCTTTTTAACAGGCTGTTTGGTCTTCCTCAGAAGACAGAGAACTAAAACTATCTGAAAGGGTCAGAAACATTAAAACTGCTTACTTATTCACTGTTATTCTGTTAAAGCACATAAATTGCTGAATACGTCATCTTAGGAATACAAGTATCTGCTCCCCGAAAGACTGACTGCATTTCTTTTCCATAACTCCTGTGCCATATGTCTGTTGTCCATTTTTTTTCTATCTTTAATTCAGAAAAACATGCTCCTGTGACAAAATTTAAAGCAAATGAAGGAGTTCACGAGTAGCAGCGAAACCCATGACATTGTTTTATGCTAAGGAGATGCATCTGAGTAAAACAAGTCTTATTAAATCACCGTAATTTAGAGAATCAATTACTGTGCAGTGTAGAGTTATTTGATTTCCACACATATGGCACTAGAGTTTCTACTACTGTTCTTAATCTGGCAGCTCAGTGATTTTTATTGTGCAACATATTGCAAACACACATAGCATAGCTTAAAAATTTTGCCACTGCCAAAGCAGTAAAGATCAATTCAGTCCCAAATCTTGGTTTGTCACAGAATCTTCTCCCTTCTGAATGCCCACTTCCTCGTGATGTTCGTGGGCCCTGGATGGCAGGCTAGATAAAATTGATAGAATATTCTCTTTGGAAAAGGTTCTGTAGAAGTTGGTAAAATGCAGTAAGTGCTTTGCCAAAACAGTCAATTGAAAAGGTTTCATTTGAAAGTCTTGTCATTTAGTCCTGCTTTGTCTGACAAGAACACTGAACTGTTTGTTGAATCAGTGGTTTGATAGAAGGAACAAATACAAATCTCAGGCTGCTTCTGGGACAGTTGGCCCAAATTAGCATGGTGCCACTTCTGCCAAACCCACTGTTTACATCATCAAGCTCTGTCCTAGAGGCAAACAGAATGGTGCTGCTCCTTGTAAAATACCTGAGAGAAAGGGAGAACTTCTTTCTTTTGTTAGAGTTAGGATGTTTCGGTGTTTGGCACTGTGCTGCCAAGAGTGCAGTTCAAGGGACTGCAAAGAAAGCAAGAGCAACCATATCTTTGTTTCAAGGCTTCATTGGAAAGTATGAACGTAATGTGGCATTGATGTGTATCAGAACCAAGGAATCAGCAGACAAAAAAGGCATTTGGTAAATACTGCCTTGCCTTGCCTTGCTCAGCTGTGAGCAGTATCACCTTATCTGTTTACTGAGAAGTAGGATACAGAAATCAGCATAATTGTTACCAAAACATTTTGCATATAGTATTGTTCTTCAATTGGTAACTTTATAAACAAGTGTGAAAGGAAGGAATAGTTTTCTGAATAGTAAAGACCATCTGACCACAAAGATGTAATACAGGTATCACCATGCTACATTTTGTTGTAGCAAAATCATCTGTAGCCCTGCATTTGATAGCATGATAAATAAGATAGATAAACAAAGGCAGAACTGTATCTTCAGGGTTTGTTCAAGGACAGTATAAAAGTTGTTGAAATGCCACAATTTTAAAAGCTAAAATAAAGTGGATTTAATGTTACAGAGGTAGAAAGTGTCTGCCATGTTGAGAAAACGGTTGGCTGTGAAATCTGAATAGTCCATAGACAGTAATGAGGTATTTTATACTGTGGAAAGATTTCAAGGCTTTCTAAGGCATAAATCTCCATGAATGAATAAAGATGTTAAACATGGGTCACTTGCAATACTGCAAGACTGACCAAAAAAAGAATGACGCTGAACTGAGGCAAAGCAGCTTTGGCATCCTAGGTAAAAATCTGCATGAGTTGATAAACTACACACCTAGTAGGGAGGTTTTGGCTATTGGAGGAGGCAAATGGTCTGTACTGTAGGTCTCGATACAAATATCTGCCTTTCTTTTTACTACCGAAAGCAGTACAGATTTGTTGTGAGGATATGTTAATTATTTCTGTTAATGGGGAAGACTGAAAACTTTCAGTTATTAAAACTGTTATGTTTGTTTCTGTTCAACCAAGAGGAACATTGGCTTCTGAGAGGAGACAGGTGCCAACAGTGTCTTTAAATGTTATGTTGCATTTACTGCAGTATTTAATAGGCATTTCAGTAACCATGGAATGCTGGTTTCCCTGTTCATAGAACAGGTATTTAACGATGGAAACTATAATTTCATTGGAGTGAGACTAATTGTTATCAAATAGCCGTTCTTTGTTCTCAGACTGTCTCATTGCAGGTAGAAGGAAGGAGGACTATATTCTAAAATCCTAAATTCTAAAATGTGTTCTGTTTAAACACCTAATGTCTTACTGTACTCTTTCCAGTGTTTATATATTAAAATCATACACACACATGAATATTCTTCTACTGCATGGTAAATTTTACGATGTGTATTTAACTGTTTGTTATATTTCCTTACCTGAATTACCAGAATGACTTTTCTAATTGTACTGCTGATCTGTCTTGTTTGCACCAGAGACTTAGGCTGCTCTTTGAATTTTTTTCCAAAAACATTTCAAAATACTTATGGACCACTAATTTACTCATTGATTATTCTAAATTATTAATTTAGAGTAAGGCTTGTATATTTAGGTCAGTTTTGAAACTGAGCTTTTTTATTTTATCCTTTATGTGTTGTACATATTTATATTAAGTTTTACAGAGCAGAATTGGGGCTTTTCATTATGTGGGTGAATTAATGTCTATTAAAACAGGCCTTGATCTTGGTTGAGGAATTTAGTTATACTTTTAGAAAAAATAGTAACTTATGTTCCTAATTTCTTCACTGAACATTTTTAAAGGGAAACTTTGTGTGCTTTTTGCTGTTTCTCAGATGTGTAGGTTTAGAGAAATGGGCCACCCTTTTCTACTAATTTGGCAGGGTTGGATTTTGAGTAACATTTTAATTTTGGAACAGTTTGTAGGTATAGAGTTCACTTCCTTTTCTTTAGCACGGAGAGTCTTCCTAATTATATATTGCTCTAGAAACTTTGTAATATGAATCCTCATTCTCATTTTCTTGGGCTAATTTCCTCTGAAGTAATACGTTCAGCTGTTTAGCTCACATTTCCTTCTGTGAAATGAGACTCACTTGAATAATGTAACTTATCTAATAGAACTTAATTTCATTCCTATTAGAAATTCCAGACATCATGAACAGAAAGCATCTCAAATTTTTCAGGTAAGTTCTTTTTATTATCACTACTAGCCTGTTTATGCAAAACAGTGTCTCTGAAGTTGACATGTTGTCTTTTTTTCATTAAAAAAAAGAACTTATGCAAAACTGTCAAAGAATTTGTCATTTGAAAAAGCGGGGTCGGTATGGCATTGCTATTTTGGCATTTCTGAGCTGTTACAACTGAAATACTGGTTACAGTTATAAATTAAAACATTCAAAGAGTTACATTCAACAGTTAGAATTCCATTTCTCTAATTTACGTATCTTTTTTTCAACATGCTTCGATATTATTTTCTCTTTACCTAAAATTCTGACCTCAGCTGTTCACACTAGTGTTGGTATGTGTATACAGGAGCTGAAAGTTGTAAGGAAATTAATGACTTGCATCTAGTTAAAAGATTTGGGAGCTGCAAAGCTTGTGAAACTTGCTGCTAGCTCATCCGGGCCAGCAAGTGAGTATGTCCTGGTAAGAGATTGAATGAACAAATTTGCTGACAGCTCTGTCAAATGAAACACTTTAAAGGATAAAAAAGGCTTAGGCATGCTTACATTGCAAGGAGTAATATATCACTAACTCCCAGGGGTGGTATGTAGCCTCAAGTCATAGGATGTTAAAATAAAGCCAGAAATCTCCAAGAAGAGACACTGCTGTGTTTATAAATACACAATTGACTTCTTGACCTGGGACATCAAATAGAAGAAGCATCTTGTAACTGGCAAATGCTGCCTTTGCCCTTGAGAAAAATTATCCATGAAGTGCACTTACTATAATTAAGAAAGCATTCTATTAATTGAGTACTGGATTTGACTTAAATTTTAAATAACTCTTTCTCCTTCATGCAGCCTTTTGAAATAACAGACTTAACCATGTGAATGAATGTTTACTAACACTTTGTCTCCCCTTGAAGTCAGTTGTTCAATATGTTAACATTTACCATAAATCATAATGTACGTGGCATATTAGATTTGCAAATTAAGCATCCAGATGAAGAAGCTCTTGCAACCTGCTTTGCTGTTGCTTACCAGACTGGGAGTTGAATGAGACAAAACTAAAAGCAGGTGCCGTGAAGTAACTGAAGGTACAGTAAGTCTGTGGCAATAAAGTTAATCATGTATTTTTTGTTCAGAATGTCAAATCTGAAAGAATTTATTTTTTCGTAGAGAAATTACACGTTCTGTAGTGTACAAAATCAGGTGAAATCTTTGGTGCTTATTCATACCACAGTGGGACTGATAAGAAAATTTAGAAAAGCAGTCTCAGTTGAGTTAGTGTCTTCTGAGGAAAGGTGAATTAACTCTGCCATTGCTTCCTTTCTGTTATTAATTGGTTTTCATTACTTTGTTTTACTTTCTAAGAGAATGGGATGGTGATCTGAGGAAACTGCCAAACATCAAAATGAAAAAGCTCTCAGCTAAGGATGCTGCTTGCAGTCACCCTGAGGTGGCAGATGAGGAAGCAAAAGAAGACTTGAATAAAGGAGAAGAGGTACCGCTAATGATTAAAGAAGAAGAGGTGGCCCCAATGAGCACCAGCTGATTTGAGAGCTGAAACAGTGAAGGAAATTATAAGAAACCTATTTTAATTATCACTGGAAACAAAAATAAAATTTAACTATATTTTTAAAGTCTTTGCTAGTTGCTTTTTTATCATCTCACTGTGTACCTATGGTGAAGAGTAAACAGTAAAGAGTAAATGGTGTATTACTGGGTAAAGCTATTTTTGGTTAAAATTTTTGAATATTAATAAATACTTAAAATCTTAATCTTAAAATCCCAACTAATTGAATACTTCTTCCCTGGTCATAGGAACAGTCTAGATTCAGACTAGAATACTTTGTGGTCAGAAATCCTTACTTTTTCCTGGTAATTGCAATAATCAGTTAAACATGAGGAGCTCTTCTCTTGTACCTTCTCTTCTCTGAGAATCTGTGTGAGGAACATAGCTGGAAATGCTTCAATAAGATACTGAGTATTTTATGTTTTGTCAAGAGAATTTGAGAGAGTTACACTGTGTTGCAGAATTCAGTTCAGAAGCTGATTAAAGTCCCTACAGTCTGTTTTTTAAATATATTTCCTATCGATATTTGTTTTCTAACATCTCTGTTAGGGTGTGCATTTTAAAATTAAGTTGCTTAGGTCTTTTAAATAGCAGGCTTGCTTTATGAAGCAACTTTTTAGATGCCTTTAAATGTGTCTTTCAGGGAAGTTGTTGGCAGATTGTCACTGTAAAAACTGTAAGATGAGGAAAAAAAGAGGAAAAAAGGGCAAGTGCAAAACTGTAATTTCACAGCTGGCATTAAGTAGGACATCTCAGTGTGTACTGGATCGGGCTCAGAAGTCACAGTTCAGTTGTACTTTTTGTGCACACAGTAGTAATCACAGCTCAGATACCTGTTAATTATGTGGAAATAATTATTCCTGGTAGATAATCTTTCTACTACTTGATCCCAGGTACACTTCTATGTGCTAAACAGTCAAGTTTTTGTCATGGTAAATAGTTACATGGGTTTCCTAGATATCATTTACAGATATCAATCCAGGTGTGTATTTCCATAGCTGTGCAGCAGGAGTTACTGATGAGTGTTAAGTCTGCTAACATGTATATTAAGTTTTTTCCTTGTTACAAAATGGGCTTGTGCTATCCTTTCAAGTTTTATGAAACCAGTCTGCTTTGGTTATATAGAGAATTAATTTGGTTATATATATAGCATTAACTATTGTCCTCCTTAAATTCAAGAAGGAACATGAATAAATTTAACAGACCTGAAGCATGTGCTAGTGATCTAATGCCCCTTCAGGTGGACTGCAAGTCTTAAACCTGGATAGAGGTCTTCTCCTGACACCTACCATATCTCTAGGCCATCACATCCTTGCTTTGTGTTTATGTTTTAGAAATAAATGTTCTGAAGTTCAGGGCAAGCCTTTGCTATTTTTATAGCTTTGTTAACTTTGAGCTATGTTGTGGAATTTATCTTGTTTGATTTGTAAAACCTGAGGTGTTAAACTCTGGTGGAAGCTGAGCCAAGGTAATTGGTTTGAACTAAAGTGGTGTATGTGGTTTGTTCAGTGCTTTGACAGATTTTGCCTTTCAGAAGTTAATCTTAAATTTTTGCTTGTATAGAAAGTCTGATCTGATGTGCTTTGAAATGGCAAGTAAAAACATTGCAGAAAAAAATCACTTTCCCTTCACAGTGTGTAAAATACAGAAGGAAAATGAGCAGTGAGGTAACTAGAAAGCTATCATAGCAATTACAGTATATTAGGCTGACATCCTGGTGAATGCTTCAAAAAAGATTGTCATGCAAAGTTATGAAGAATGAGATGTTCTATGTTCCTTGAAACAATCCAGTAATAAGACATTACAAAAAGAAGTTATTACATGTGTGGTAATGTGGTAGTCAAGTGTTTGAAATGATCTCTTTTTTAACATTTGTCTTTCAGACTACAAGTAAATAGCACAAGTCCTGTGAGGAGAGGCTGAGGGAGCTGGGGTTGTTTAGTGCCATGGTCTGGCAACCACAACAGTGTTGGATCAAGGGTTGGACTTGATGATCACAAAGGTCTTTTCCAACCTGGTTGATTCTATGATTCTATACATGTTTACAGTTTAGATTTAATTGAGTTTGTGGATTTTCTCCATTGAAGTCTTTGTATTCACTGGTTGTTTAACTGGGTTTTAAACTCTCTGGTTGACCTAGTGCACAATTAATGAAAAAAGAACAGTTTCTGCACGTGAACTTTTTCCATTGAATTACCAGAAAAAATCATATGTATTATGATACCCATGTATTCATAATTGAATTGAAAATAACCTAGGCGTAAACTGATGGCGTGCAAGACCAATTTACTGGACAAGTTGTTGCAGAATACTAATGCAGCAGTGGCAACAACAAGTATTTATTTCTTTAATTTTAATTTCTGTGCTGAGAGTTTATTGTCCTGAGAGGCCTGGAGTGGAGGGGATGTAGAGAGAGCATTTAGCCTCCCGTGTTACTGAGATGAGGTAATGGAATCTCTTCTATCAATTTCACAATTCAGTCATGCCTGTGCTTTTAAGTCAGCTCTTAGGGTTTTGTATGTTGATGAATTTCTTCCCTACGGTGGGAAAAAGATGAATGCTCTCAGGAGTTCTGAATTGTTATTCTCTTTTTTTTTCAAATCTAGACAGCAGATGATGGTATCAGTGGGAATGGGAAGTATTTATGTGATGTTCTCTGTTCTTACAAGCTTGCTGTAGGGAATACTTTGGAATTCTGTTCATTTATAGCGAAGATTTACAGGTTTTAATGTTAAGTCCTCTGTTATGATTTTCTGATATTCATAGGTCCTTTTTCTGGTTAGAGATTAATTTTAGGGAAGATTTTTTTCTTCTAACTTGTCAGATATTGCTTCACAGTATGTCCCTATGGGTGTTTTTTTTAGTTTTTAACTGCAAAGTTGTAGTAGTTAAAATTCAGGTTTCTTTAATTAGCAGGGCTCATATTAAATATACAACATTGCAAACAAAAAAGTAATATTTTTACATGTACAGCCACTTTTATATAAGAAATTTGGGATTTTTTAATGTGCTTTCCAGAAAGTTCATTGCCCTGTACCTCTCAATGTTCATACTAAGATACACTTTTACTCCAGACAGCCTTGGAAAGCTAAGACTTCTCTAAGGAACTGGCTGAATTACATTGAAACCTTCAGTAGCAGCTGAGTTGTTAGTTGTGCTCTGATTCTGGAACATATCTGTTGATGGTCTCATCTGGAAAGAATCAGGTGAATCAAAGTCCAGTAGAAATATGATTGGGTGTTTTTTTCATGTAGACAAAGCAAATGTACACTAAAAAAACCAAAACACAAACCCAGAAAGAAACAGAAAACACTGTCCTTCTCAAGGCTGGTTGTATACAGTAAAGTGATTCACTTACAGTTCTTTAGTGCTGGAAAAAATTGTAACCAAATTTATGGAACTGTTCATTACAGCATCTGCTCCACAAGTTTTTTCTGAAGGGATGAGACTTCCAGCATTTAGGATGTGGAGAAACAAGCATAGAGTGAGGAACTTACCCTCAGTATTGTATTTTTCCTTTTTTTCTTTTACCTAAGTATGTGTTGATCCTTTTGGAACTCTACTATGGGCAGTGGGATGCAACAAATCAAATATACAATGTATATGAAACACTTTCTGAGCCATTTGTAAGTAATTCAGGGGTTATAGAGTCTCATATGGGGTTTCTGTCTGTCTTTCAATGCAATAAGGTATTTACTCATCTCTGTGGTGATGCTACCACATGTGAGGATAGAGTATGGGGTACAAATATGTATATATTGGAGTTTAACTTTTTTTAAAACTGGGGTTTGCTAGACACCTCGCAGATAGGAAAGGATAGTAAAAAAAAAAAACCCTTTTTTTCTCATCAGGAAAAGTTTTCAGCTTCAGGAATCCTCTGGGTTTAGTTTTCTAGTAAAGGGCAAAACAATGCCCACACTACAGAATTATCTCAAATTGACTTGTTCAGTCAGCCTTGGCATGATACAATGAATACATTGTCTTTCTATCTTCTAGCTCTTTCAAGAGTAAAAATTCATTATAATTGATTTCCAGACTTTCTTCCCCAAAAGAAGTAAGTTTCATGAAGGTAAGGAGGCTTTGCTAATGAGGTGTAATCAAGTTCCCTAAGCCTTAACTGCTTGGTTGCAAATACTGCTCAGTTTTGTTAAAAGGAAGGGTTTAATATGTAACTAGTTACCTGTTCTAAATGAAAAATTAAACTTTTTACTTACTAGACCAAAATGCCAGCACTACTTTAAAAACTGAAGTGTTTTCTAAATAAATACTGAAAAGTGGAAGCATCCTACTAATGTCAGCTCATATTAAATTTCCAATACAGTACCATGGTGATTTGAAAACGGATAAAATGACGATTCCCATTGCTAAGAAATGAAGTGCTCAAAAAATCTTACCCATACTTATAATGAAACACTGTTCTTTTTCCCCAGCTCTCAAAATTTGCTAGAAAACCTAAAGTGGCACTTTTAAGATTCATTAAAGCCTTTGCCTGAACCTCTAGACTGATTTGTTCTTTTGACTGTATCTTCAGGGCTTCTGTAAGTACTTCTGAGAGCCATTAAGACTTGATAGGTTTGTTGTTCTTTTCTGAGCTTAATATAACCCATCTAAATACTGCTACTTTGCCTTTCATTCTATGCTGTTTGTGAACCATGATTAAATTTTGTAGATCATGTTGTTCCCAGGCATATGTATACATAGATGTAATGATCGTTTCATTATAGATGTGTTTCCTCAAATTAATTAGTAATTTACTTAACACACTTAAAAATTACTGTGACCTGTCTTCTTCGGTTTTTATTTCGAATAGTGCTGATTATTGTATTTTCACATATATTACCTTTTATGTGTTTAAAACAAATAAAAAAAAAAAGGGCCGGGGGGGGAAGTTCTGTGATTCGGTGAGCATCAGTTATAAGTGTTTGCAAGTAATAGAAGGGCAAGTTTGTCCCCAGGCCCACATTCTCCAGCAGACTGGAATCATTCTGTTCTCATTCAAGGTTATTTTCTGAGCTCTGTTTCACAGACAGTGAAAATGTGGTACACCAGTCGAAGTACTTTTGGCAAGTTCTTTGTTAACAATTTATTTGACTTTTAGGAGAGCTCATGCAAAACAGCCTCAATATTTTATTGGCTGGGGTTTGTTGGGGTGGGGAGTGTGTGTGGTTTGGTGTGAGTAAATAACCACATAGCATGTTTCCTTGCTTATGTGTTTACAGACATCAAACTAAACAGAAATGTGGTTTGTATTCTAATGATACCCTTCATCAACCCATTGATGCAAAGCAAAAAGGCATAGGGCCCTATACCTCTGCTCTCTTACTTCTGAAACCAAATTTGGCTCCACCTGTCCATATTCTAATAAATGGAAGTTAATATATCTTAATTACTAGAATTTCTTTGGTTATGCTGTTTCTTCTCTGTTATATTTTGTAGGGATTTGTGAATTATTTACACAGTGAGCTGGTTAGGGCAGCTTTAACAAAATGAACAAGCAGTTAGCCTTGGATGCAGGGAATGTAATCTGTTAAAACAATTCTGTGTTTTGAACATATATTCTTACCAGTCATCAGCCATATGATGACTTTTTCCAGCTAGAATTGTGGTGTTTCAAAACAGCCTACTCTCTCCCCAGATGACCATCCAGGAGAAAGATACGGGATAGGTGGATACAACCCTCTGTAGAAAACTAAATTTGCACCTTGGTTACGACACTGTGTTTTTCAAGGTAGGATACTTACTGGTGTAACACCTGACAAAGTACACAGGCTTTTTTATAATGCAAATTTGTAATATTTTTTCATTTAAAAAAAAAAAGTCTTAAAGGTTTTTGGAAAAGGAGAAAATCTCACCATGTAAAAGTCTAAAATGATAAAAGAGATCCATTCTGACACTATGAGGTGGGATTAGCTTTAAAGTACTTTAACTGTCCAGCCCATCTTTAAAGGTTTGTAGTGCTGGACATTCCAAAATCACTATAACCAGCAGTTCATTGCAAAGCACTGCTATCCTTAGGAAGCTGTCTTCCTCTTACCTGCCTGGAGTTGAAACCCAGTACTAGTTGTCCATTATGCTATGGATGTAAACCCATTTGCTTTCTGGGAGTTCTTTGTAGAGTTGATGCCTGCAAGTTAAGCAACCATACTTCTTTTCAAATGTTTTTGTACCATGAGGTATTTTCCTGAGCATTCTGCCAAGCCGTGGCACCCAAAACTAGCCCCTGGCAGTTAAGAGAGGTTTATAAGTATGAAGCGTGCAGCTGAGTATATTGCTCACCTTTCTTGCAAGAGTGTGGTCTTGCCAATTCATGTTCAGCATGTGATGCTTTATATAACAAAGTGACAAGGGTAGAATAGTACAGTAATTTGAGTCATTTGTTTAATACAAATACATTTTTTTCACAACAATAAGCAGATACATTACTTTTGTTTCCCTTGCCTTCTGTCTTTCAGTACACATTCACCCACAAAAACATACACTTTTTCTTTTGCAAAAGAGAGGGAGT
The DNA here is from genome assembly GCF_022539395.1 of Myiozetetes cayanensis. Lineage (NCBI taxonomy): Eukaryota > Metazoa > Chordata > Aves > Passeriformes > Tyrannidae > Myiozetetes > Myiozetetes cayanensis. The sequence goes on along the minus strand of NW_026087964.1, from coordinate 37,263,991 downwards.
TAAACAAGTAACACAAACTTGTAATTCCAAATATACAGAGTAAAATATTTTCATCATAGAGTTTCATTGCATTATTAGAAATTATAAACTGCCCTGGTGATGGGGAATTACTATTTTTTCCACACAACAAAAATAAACACTGCCTTCAGAGAGAACAGTGTGTGAATGGCACAGTTGGACTAGTTGAGAATCTTTGTAATGCTAATGATAGTCAAAAGAGGTATGTTTATGCCAGTTTGAAATAAACTTTTTAATGCTTGTAACTTAGGAACAGAAATGTGTATGTTCACAGGAGTATCTTGTTTAAACTTCCAGATCTGACCTGACACCAGATTATTTCTGTCTACCTTCATTAAAACTTCATTTAAACAAGAATGCAGATTAAGCTTTAGTTGGTAATGGCAGCTCAGAGCAAGGTTCTGCCCTTGTGGGTTTAGCCAGGCCAGATTCCACTGTGAGCTTATTTGCCTGAGATGTACTGTGGCTACACAAGCAGTTTGATATGGTTCTTTACTTGAGATGGCATCTTAATTAAAATGTCTGGCTCTTAAAATCTTCAGTATACTTTTTGTTTGTTTGTTTATTGAGTTTTGGTGGTTTTTTTAGAATAGAATCCCATGGTTATTAAATTAATACAGAAAATTGTACTTTGTGTGGGAATGAAAAACTGCTGGTTGATAAGCATCTGTCTAGTGTCTGTATTTGTGCACTTTCCTTATTAATGAAGACCTGAATCCAAGGCATGGTGGTATGAAGAGCTCGTTGCCCTCTTGAAGAGGTTGTACCCTGCTTCAGAAACAAATTCCAATCCTGCATGAAATCCCTGAAAGCTCTAGAATGTGCAGTGCACATAAGAAGAGAAGGGGATGCACGAGCTAATACTGTAATAATACTTTAAAGACTGCTTCAAGCCTTCTGATGACTTGGCTCATTGTCCATCTCAGCACAGTGTCCCATTTTGCTCTTTTTCTGCTGTCCACAATAAATATTTCAAAGGGAGACGAGGAATTTCAACTCAAGTCTTCCTCCACTCATTTATTTAACTGTAAGCTTAGTTGTAGATACAGTTGAATGCCAAAACAGTGTTTAGAAGGGGATGGCATTAGTATAAAATTTTGCACATTGTTTGTTCTGTTGGTGACTCTTCAGTGTATTTTTAAAAATGTACAATAATTTTGTTGGATGCTGCCGTTCTGCTTTTGGAAGCCTCAGGTGTTTTCTTCTTTGAGTTAAATTTTATACTTGTTCAAGTAAAAAACCCTAATGTGAATTTAAACTGACAAAATAGGGATAAAGTACTTACAATATGGTCATGATGCTACAGCAGGTCAAAGAACAAGCTGCCTAAAGGAGCAGCGTTACTGTTCCTTAGTAAGAAACTATTATTATTTCAGAAAGCTCTTAATTATCCTTCATAATAATGTTCCTTGTCAGTAAATTTTGCTATGATTCATCAGGTTTATTGTAAACATCCTTCCACACATTCAAATGCAGTTAGTAATTCTAAGTGTCCAACTTCAGATATCATGAGATTTACCTTTCAGCAAGTAGCTTTTACGCTTTTTGAAAACCATGCCATTGCAGACTGTCTTTAAACGTGCAGTTATGAGGCATTTGCTAGTACTGTCATCATTCTCTGAAGACCTTCTGAAGTCTCCTCCACAATTTTAAACGGAGAAATGGTTTGCTTTCTCTTGTATGTCATTTCAAAGGAGAAACTACTACAGTTGGTGATCTGCAGTTGTATATTTTGGAAGTTATTTTATATAAAACGTGTGTGCCATTACATTAAAAAAATTAAACATTAATCCAACTCACCTGGAGTAACTTACAGCAAATACTGACATCTGTTTAGGATCCATTCAAGCACCAAAATTTTATGTCCTGTCTAGCCAGATGGTAATCACTCAGTTAAAGCCAAATTATGTGAGCAATTGCAATACGAAAAAAATAATGATCTGATTAAAGACACATTTCTTGCTAATACTGCTACTTCCAGTATTCCCTGAGCCTTCAGCCAGTAAACATTCACAAAGGAATACCTAGTATAAAAACTCCAGTACATCTTAGGCCCAGCATGCTGGATATTTGCAAGAATGGGATCATTCTGCTTTTTCATTGTAAATACTTGAGTGTATAAAGAGAAAATTTACCATTAGAAACTTCAAGCCATCTGTAGAACTGTAGTTTATTTGTAATTGTGGCAGATACCACCCTTAAAAGAACCTGTGCTCTCATATCCTCTTTACTCTGATTCTTTATCTGCTTGTTTGTTTTCCTTCCTTTACCTAAATACAAGATAAAAAAACTCCAAAAGTTTTACCTTTTTTTTTAAATATACATTATGTTCAGGCCCCAGACTTGTCCACACCAGTACATAACTACTCCAAGTCAATACCTGCACTTGTGTCCTGATGGTAAACACCATCACAGCTATGCAAAGTGAATCACAAAATTGGTTCTTTATATATAATTCACCCTGTTGGACAGAGTATTATATCTACATTCATTTATCTATTGCACCTTTTAATGCTATTCACACTTCATTTTTATATGACAATGCTCAAAACACGAAGTTAACAACTGAACTGTTGAACCTCTAACACCTCAAGTTTACCTGTACAGAAGGAAACCATTGATTCGTTTTTTTCAGCCAGGAAGATAAAAACTAACTTTTCAGAAAAAAGAGATAAAAACTAATGTTTTCTTAAGATAGGTAGGTAGGTATGTTCTCTTACATCTACCTTTCTGTATCGTGAATCTTAAAAAATAAAACCAAAAATGGCTTCCGTCTTCACTGTGTGTTTTTCAGACCTTTGATAATGGTCAATTTGCTTTTGTGTAATTGTGCAGTAAACTGCTTTTTTTTCATTTACAATTCTGCCTCAATACTTTGCATATCAAATTTATGTCTAATTCACTCTTATTAGTAAAGTAAACAGCAGGGCTGCTCTTTTAAATGCGTATCTACATATCTCCTCCCTGTACTTACTTTGCTGACAGCTGTATTTAAAAATATACCTGTAAGCTTATGGAGACATGAGTTTATACTGGTTGGAATTGCTTACTTTTCAAAAATACAGGCACAGTTAAAATACCCTTAGTTGACACAGCTGCCCAAGCATTCAGGCTCTGCTACAGTCACATGAATGTGCGTTACTGCGTGAAGCTCAGAGAGTGAGTGCTGTGATAGAGAGCTCTCTATACTTGGATTTGTTAATGCATATGATTGGATCGGTACTCTTTGAAGCATACATTTAAAAAGATAAATAGCAAATACAACTTTTGGTAGTAAACAGGTGAAAGGTTTTGGTTCTCTGTAAACAAAGTTATTATATCAGGTCTGTTTCTACTTTCCTATACATCCCAGTTTGAAAAATAAAAACAAACAAAAAAGTACTCTTGTCGCATTGGTTTGGCATTGTCTGTTAAACCTGTTCTCTATTGCACTTTCTACACTTCCACTTTCACTACACTTGCTGACTAGTTGCGAAACTACTTCACGGACGGGCACATTCCATACAGTAACAAGTTGCTTTGCTGGATCCATTTTCCTTGTAGGGTTTTGGTTTTCGTATGTTTGTTTGTTTTTGTTGTTTGTTTTTTAACTGAAAAAAAAATGCAAAGTCACTTCTACTTTCTTGTAGCATTTGTAGTGTAGAAAACACTACACCTTACTCTGCAAAGAAGAAACAATGCTGTCTTTTGTCAAACTGGCATGACCTCAGATGTTGTTCCTTCCGCTGCTGGCTGAGAGTTTGTACCTGTCTGTGCTACTGGCACCACCACCGCATCCTTGATGTCCGAGCTCTGAGTGCACGAGGAATTTTTCTCCTCCAGTTTTTTGATGGTGTCTGGGCAGTTCTGAACAAAGATCACTCTGTTGTAGGCTTTCAACCTGCGCCACAGCTGCACATAAACCTTACACTGCACATACATGAAGACCAGGCCCCCCGTGAATCCAATGGCCACTACAACGAGTTTTGTCCAAAACGGCCATTCAAGGACACCTGTGAATTAGAAAGTTTATGTTTATTACCACCATTGCACATTGAATATCAAGTTCTGAATTTCAGTCAAATATATTGAAACCACTTGCTAAGAATTCCCAGGTATGTACACACTATTGGGGCAGTTATGGCTTGAGTAGAAAACAGAAGGGGCTTCCTATTCCATAGGCCAGCCAAGAAACTGCCTCCCACTTCTGAATTCACCACAGTTTGATCAAATTGGAAATACAAGGCCACTCTTACAAAGTAAGCGTAATGCTCAATACAGCAATTAAGAGATTTGCATTATATACTTCTGTAAGGAGGAAAAAAACCCCAAGCCTTTAAATAGTTTGAGATACTCACTTAAAACAGGATTTTTAAACTTACAGAATATTAACAAACACTACTAGTATTATTCTGGGCTTTTGGTTTTTCTTCTCCTCAAAATATGTTTATAAAGTGGTTTTTTTCCAGTCTTAACTGTCTTTTTCCCAGCAGTTCCCATTTACAGAGAGAAAACGGAGAAGAAAGCAAACTACTTACATGTCTCTTCCTTCTCCCCCCAAATACATGTTTGCTTTTGTAAAAGTACTCCCCTGTGACAAGCAAATTTTGGGGTAAGAGAGTTCTCGTCACAAACACTTATTTTTGCACATTTTAAGTAGCTCCAAGGCATCTCTTTTTCCATTTTTTAGTGTAAAAAAATCAGCCATTACATTTGGCAAACACTGAATTCTGTACAAATCATAAATACTTTTCGGGCCTACCAAGCGTAATTAATGTGATTCGTTTGCATTGAGTATTACAACAAAAATTCACGTTAGCTGTTTTGTTATGAAAATTCAGCTAATTCACAGAAATAGCTTCCCCTTTGTAATAAGCAGGGTGATGTACTCGTAAATAAAAGTTCAAAGCCATTCCTAGTACTGTCCTTGGGGCCAGTTTTTTTTGAGATAAAAAACAGGGTTACCCATTTCAAAAGAATGCAAAGCAAGACTTTGTGACTTACTGAGCCTTGTTGCTTGTTTTCCTCTCATATGCAAGTAAGGCAAGCATTGAGAGTATCATCAAATATTTATCTAACTAGCAAGGCACAAAGCTCCACCTGTTTTGTTTTCCATGTTAACTTCAGAACAAAGCTAGAGACCTTTGTTCCCCTATTGTGCCTAAAGTCAGTTCAGATCAAAACTGAAAAGCTTTTTATCATCATGATCACATTTAAGACTAAATTTAAGACCAAACAGACTTAGATTTGAAATGGAAAACAGTAGTTCAGTTCATGATATATTTTCCACATATGCTAAGTATGGCCCAGAAAGAAACCTACTTACGTTAAACATCCATTCTATTACATGTGTCCAGTTGGGTTTTCAGGATCTCCACAGATGGACACTCCATGACCTCTCTGTTCCACTGTTTAACCATCCTCACAATGCACACAACTGGATCATGGACATTCACAGTGAAATTCTATTTGAAAGGATGCAGGAATGGCTTTCCATGCCACTTAAGTTCCCCATGAAGGACTAACACAAGTGGAACATGGTCTCTTGGAAGTTCGTATTAGGAAGCTTGTTAATGAAAAGGCTCTATTGTATTTTACTTGCTACCAAGGTTCAAGTGAGTAATATAAATAAATCGCTATTTTAATGACCTGAACTTGCACCGAGCTGTTTGAACTGACTCATCTCTTTGCCTGAGCTTTAGAAATACCTACATAATAGGAGATTAACCTAGCAAGAACCAGCAGGCTAGTTAAGCTGTTGTAATGATTACACAAAGTAGAGTTCTCCCTGCAGGGGCATAACATAAGCTTTTAATGCTGATGCATTCAGAACTTCTGCATTAAAGCATTTGATGTAGCCATTTGTCTGTGAGCTGTTCTTTAAGAACAGAGTGTGACTGGTTACATAGCTGCCTTTCAAAGCCAGCCACTGCATTATCAACGACACCGAAGAAGGTAAAAGATACTTACCATTATCATTGCCTTGTTTAATTTCTTCAGCAGTTCTATCAATTAAAACATACAATGACCAAACAACACAGGTAATTGCAATTACGTGGAATGTGACTGAACACACTATTTTCCTCCTCTCACTTGTTGTCATCTGTAGTTTCTCCCACTGAAATAATAATAAAAAAGGAGTTAAAAAAATCAGACCTGTAAAATTTCGCAGTAAACTGATTAGACCATTCTGGCTCTTTCTGCCAAAACTCCAAGCAGTAATAAAATTAACAAATCCTTTTATTTTGGCAATACACATTACAGGACTATGTGCATTGTCACTGTAAAATTCACAATCATCATCTCATTTTCACAGATTCGGAGGAATGAATAGTTCTATTCCTGTCTGCTTATGAATGATATATAAAGTAATTTAATTGCAATACAGCCATAACATGCTAATAAACAGGCAAAAAGATGAATATTTATTTTAAATTTGTGCTGCTGGTGATGAGAGAAGAAAAAAGCCCAAACATTAGTTTGTAGTAATTATTAAAATTTGAGGAATGCAGTTATGTAACAGTCTTCCCATAAAATAAAAGCACAGGAAATGCACCGCATTGAGGATTAAATTCAATAAACTTGAAAAGGTGATTATGTGGAAATGATCATACATGATAGCATTCAAATAGCCTTAGTAATGCAAGGAGGATCTTCCAGGCATATGTTTCTGAATTATAGTACTAAATCCTAGCTTAGATTAAGGCTATTTAAAGATGAAAAAGGCTATTACCTGCATTTGAACAGTGCAACTCTTGAGACAATTTTTTCTAATCTTGTGAGGACATAATTTATTTTTTTTTTTAGCACTTCTTCAAAAAAAATCCTTCTCTACTAAAACGTTCGCCTTTGAAAACAGATGAAAGAATACGGCATTTAAAAGCAAAATGCCCCAGTTCCCATGAATAATCTCGGAGTCGGACAGTGGCACCTGAGGAAGGGAACCAGCACAAAGCACGAGACACGAGTGCCACCTCCCTGCGGCCCTGGGAACACCAGACAGAGCTGAGCTCGGATCAGTGCCCAGCCTTAGGGCCTTCAGGCTGGGACAGAAACCCTGGCCACTGCAGAGCACCAGGGTGGCACACATGTACTTTGAAGGCACGAGTTTGGCTTTGTTTCCCTTGTTTAGGTTTTTGTATTAGTTTGTTTCTTGTCGGATGTTTTGTTTGTTTGTTTTTAAATGTTTCTGGGGAAAACCACAAATTTCCCTGAATTCTTTATCCCTAGATGATGCCATCTAAGCTACATGGTTAGCCTTTCACCTGAGCTAATATGGCCATTCTATTCAGAACACTTTTTGCTATCAGGTTAAGTTTTGAAGGAGCACAGCTGCAATAAAGCTGAGGGAGGTCAATGCCATGTCACCACGAGGAATAACTCCCAGAAATACTTCTTCCTGCCACTGGTTTTAGAGCAGGACATACCAGGACAAGCAAATTTTGGTTTTTAATGGCAGTTAAAGCTTGCATGTGTCTGAACTGTTGCCTCAAAACACAGTCTCTAGAACCTTGCTCAGCCCTTGCCGAAATTTAATGAATAACAGAATATTTTGAGTTGGAAGGGACCTTTTGAATTTTGAGTTGGAAGGGACCTCTAGTGATTTTTTGTGGCTCTCTTCTGAACTCACTCCAGCATGTCCTAGGGATCCCAGAGCAGGATGCAGCACTGCAAGTGGGGTCTCATGAGAACAGACTAGAGGGGCAGAATCACCTCTCCTGACCTGGTGATCACACTTTATGAACACAAGGCTTAAATAACTGTTTAGGAAAATGGAAGTATTTCCTAAGTAATATACAAAGAGTCAGAGCTATCAGTTTATTTATCAGCTGAGACCTCATTTCAATTTCTGATACATTGACTTAGGAGTAAAAACTTGCTGGGTTTTGTATGGAAGTCTGAAAAAAATGGGAAAACTGATTTTATTTTTTTTTTAAAGTAATAAAATCCCAACACTTTATATTCATTGTAGTTCACGTAGGTAATATTCAGTGGCCAGCCAGAAAGTCTGAGGCATTATTATCACAGTCTTACATTATTACGTCACCAGGTTACACAGCATTTGACCTGGAGACTTTCATCCTTTCTGCAGTGAAAATTCAATGCGAGTCTTGCAAAAGACTTTCTTTCCCAAAAAAGAGTTGTCTTTGTCCAGATAAAGGGTTTTACCTTAGCCCCTCACTTACCTGTGGATGCTTTTGTAAGAGATCAATATTGAACATAAAGAAGAATGAATTGTTCTTAAATAGAATTTTTCTGTCATCTCAACTGTGATGCTACACTTTTTGGTCTACTGCAGAGAAGATTCTGTGCAAAATTTTCATTATCAATTATATGTGCAGTCTCATTATAGCTATTTTATGCTCTAACAAACTTAAAAGCCTCCAAGTGTTGACCTGATGCCCAGTCAAAGACAATTGCTGGTCCTGTGAGTCTAAATGTAAACATTTTGTAGGTGGAAAAAAACCAGACAAAACCAAATGACCAACAAGCAGGATAAGTAAGTGAAGGAACAAGCTCGCAAACTTCAACTGAGATTTACAAGAAAGTATATGAGGAGAGGGAGCTAGCAGAAAAGGGCTAAAGCAGGCCTTTTTGCTAACATCCCGTGATCAAATCTAGCCAGAAAGCAAGCCAAGGCCTACTGGACTGTGATTCCTCTAACTGGCCCCTTTTCTTCTCCCACAAGACACCCTGCCTGCCTGCCTGGATATTCTATCCACACATGCATTACCAGCCCAGAAATAAGCTGGCTGGCAGAGACAGGGAGAGGACATCATCGTGGTTATGGAAATGGAAGATGCTGCAGAGTACCTTGTACTCCCAGCCTGGGATACAAGAAAGGAAAAAGGTGTATGACTGTGTCATACAGGAGCATTTAACAGCTCTTAGTGTGTCCCAAAGCCGTGCTTCTGTTTTGTCCTGCCCTAGCTGCAGTCCCAGTTCTCTCAACTACAGTCGTGATGAGCTGAACTCAGAAGGGGAAATTCAATTAAACCTTGTGTTGTACTCCTGGTGATCCCAGTTGTAGCTGACACAACTTTCCTGTCCTACTCACATATTTTAGATTGGCTGAACAGAGAATACTGTGTGACTGCTGTCACTCTTTACTAAATGAGTGATGTTAGTAGATGATCCAGCAATTTATGTTGTCTTGGAGCAGAAAAGTGCAGTTCACTATTTTAGGATTTTTTCAATAGCCTCATATCGAAAATTTTTACAGCCCAGGACTTGATACAGCCTGAAGTTGCGTGGGGAAGTTTGGCAGGTGCTTTAATGTCTCCTTAACACTGATAAATTCATCCCTGCTGTGTTTAGAAGCTTATGCAGTTCTCGTGGCTTTCCACATTCATGATAGCAAGGTAATAATAAATTACATCATGTTTTGTTATCTTTATCAGTGATCTAGGAAAAAATACAACCATCAGGTTGATGACACTGTAACATGCCATTCACAGAATATCAGATGCCACCAAGAACAGAAAAATAACAAAAGTAAGTACACAGATGCAAATTTTTTTTTTTTTTTGTAAACTTACATGTCAATTCTCCTAAGGTGCTCTAGAGACTGTAAGAAGAGAAAGAAATGGAAGACTAACAGCCAGAGGAGACATTTATAATGATTTGCAAATTACTGAGTCACTAAACTGATAGACAAACTGTAGTTTTTGCACAACCCCCTATGAAGCACCCCTTCACTACTGTACATCCACTTGTCACCACCCACAGATTCGTTAATCCTGGCAGCAATACAAACACAGACTGGAAATCATCACAGATGCAGACAGTTCCATGTCCTGCAAATGCAAGCAATCGCATGAACATCATTAGGCTTCACAGACCAGGTGTGCTAAAACACTTTGTAACATCTAACAACAGTAAAAAAGAGTTTTTACACAAGTCACCAAACAAATCCGAAGTGTAACAATGTGTATCCCCAGCAGAAAGCCTGGAATATCCCCACAGCCCCCTTTTTGTTTTCCGAGTAAGCTTTCCGAACGTGACGCCTGCGCTGTGCTCTGCAAACCACTGGAGGGTGGTAGCACACTGTCTGCCTGCCTCAGAGCTTCCTACCAAGAACCCAGAATGAACTGCCAAAGGCAAGAAGCTGAATTGTAAATGTAATCAAAAACACTCCTCCCACCCCAGCTGTACTACTTACAGCTATTTCTAAAACATGGTGTGCACCTCAGTCTGAATTCCTATGCTTTACTGCCTGAGGAGTTTGGAATAATCTTGAAAGTGGCAGCTGTAAAACTGTACCTTGTTCTTGGTTTCTACCTTGGGTTTTTCTTTTGTTTCTTAAAGATTATCTCACTCAGAAACTTCTTACTGATTTCATAACCCACTCTTGTAATTACAAAATGTAGTCATGAGTCTTCTGGGGAAATAAAAAAAAAAAAAAATTAATTACATACAGGGAACTTCTAAATAATTTGTAGCCAGCCACTTCCCTTTCCTGTAACATAGTTTAAGAAAATCCCTGATATTTATTTTAAAGGACAACAATTTGCCTCCTTCCATGTCTCTTCTAATAAAAGCTTGATTAACCAATATACAACAAATAAATATGGATATTTTTTAGTATCTTCTGAAAACATTGCCTATGAGTATGGGTGTGCTGCTTCATATCCTAGATTCCAACACAGCCTCTCTTGACAGAAACAAATTTGCAATTTTAATTCCCTTCCATACATTAAGCTTTCTGCAAAGTGGTTTCATGATGGCCCAATGCAGAACTGAAAGTTTCACACTGCTCACACAAAAGCTTCACACTGCTCACACAAAAGCTGTTCCCACACCTCACGAAGGCACTCTGCAAACTCCGCTGCTTGGGTTTCTTTTCCCCAGTACCACATTACAGATTTATTGCCTGCCTGCCCCCATACACCACTCTGTGTACTCAGGTTGCCTCTTGCTGCTGGTTATCTTCTGTGACACTGGCCACAGAATTTTGTCTAGACAAGATTTCGTGAAGCAACTGCAGAACCACTGCGGGTTTGCAGATTCACACCTCAACAACTGAAGGTCTCTCTCTCTCCTGCAGGGGCTCAGCACTGAGGATGCCAAATATTGAAGGTGAAGTTAATGGGCTGCTTTGCAACATTCTGTGCATGGTTGGACTTTGAACTCCTGGGTATTTTCAGAAACCCTGTTTTTAAAAATTGCATGTTAGGAGGTCTGACAGGGGAATCTGGTATGAGGATGACATTGCTAATATTAAATATTTTTCCTGTTCTGACATTTTTCTCCTTATCCATCATTTAGCAAAAAAAATGACAATGTATGTCATGTAAACAACACCCCCAGCTGGAAGGACTTGCTTCTGCTCTCACCTAGAGCTAAAGTAATCATGCAACGTTTTCTGAATTCTTTCAACAATCTAAAGAAATACTTTGAACCAACCTTTATCTTGAAGTAATTACTCCTGCAAAATAAAGGCTAAAATTATTAACTAGAGACTGTTGTAGAAACTGCCCCTCTGCACACAGACTAAAAACTCACACAAAAAGACCTTTCTTATCTGAAACCAGACCCAAAGAATCCAGACAGCACTTTTGCAAAAGAACTGGAGCAGTGTATCCTGAAGTGAGCTGAGCAGTGAAAATATGTCAATAGTCTGAACATACGGCTCAGAGTTATTTATCTTAGGGAGGGTGTTTTCTGGTCACTTGTTACAGTACTAATGGGCTCAGGCTCCACAGTAAGCTGTTCACTGCTATCAACCTACCAGCTGGAGGAAAGCAGCTGCCATGGCAGTTTGTGGGAATGGAATTTGTGCAGTGGGTGGAAGAGGAAGAAATAATAGTAATAAAGGACAACAGGGCTCGGCACACATTGGGAGTAAAAACAGCCTTGTGCAGATTTGAAGTACTCATAAGAGATGAGAATTCAAACTGTGTTATTTGAATAAAAGCATTCTGGGCCACTCTGCCATCTAAACAACGTGTGGTTACAGCCTGTACCCGAGGCACTGCATTTTAAGGAAGGTCAAGGCATGCCTTACCACATCCTGCTACAAGACGAGAAGTGCCCCTCAGACAGTCCAACAGAATGTGCCAGGTCTCATGGTTGACAAGAAAAGGGTTTCATCTGTGAAAACACCTATGCTGCATTCTCTTCCCCAAACACATCCCAGAGCACATTCAGAGAGGAGTAACTGAGCAGGTTTACAGAAAATTGAGAAAACATATTTGTCACTGCCTTTTGCCAAAAGATACGTCCCAGAGATGAAATTCTTGTAAGGATCAAGAATAGTTCATAATTAGACCCCTGCTAATTTTATCACTCAACAAGGAAATAAAATAAATTTTAATAATCCCATGTCACATGGTGCATCATATGGCCCTATCTATGCAGAACCTTACCTTGATCTGGTTAGCTCATTGGATGAGCTAGTACAAATCATTCTCTGGCAAACCTGTCCAGAGTTTACCTAAAAACTGTTTCTGTCCCTAGGAGACAGTAAACAAAGCTGGAATTCAAATGGATGTCTGTGATGTATTTAAAATACCTATTGAAAATTTAAAACAGAACCGGAAATGGGTGTATTTCTAAAGTCACACAATTTAATTCACTTTTATGTGCAATATGCATACCTAAATTAATAAAAAAAAATACATAATGAAAAATCTCACTTTGATAAACATCTTAAGATTATCATCTGCAAAGAACTAATTATTCAGTTTTATCAAAATCAAGACTGCACACTATTTTTTTAAGTGACAGTTAAAACCACCAGACTTAAGTGATATAATCAGTATGAACTCTTCACAAACATACAGTTTTTAGCTGTGTATGACATCAATTAGCAAACCCTTAAAAGTGCAAAATAGAAGTTGAGAAATTAAAAAGTATAAAAATTTAGTAATTTAAGAATCTAATTTCTAAAATGAAGTAGCTATTTTTGCCATATGAAGTAATATGGAGAACACTTGTCATTTACCAACTAAAAGAACTTCAGTACCTGCATCCTAATCATCCCAACATAGAGTAAACAACAAAAAAAATTTCTATGCTTTGGAAATATAGGAATAGCCGGATCTTATGTCCCTCTCATCCAGTGCTCTGTCTCGGACAGAGGCCAACACCAGATGCTTCAGAGAGACATGCAAGAAACCCCATTGCAAATAGTTACAGCATAATGTCTCCATATTGGGTGTCTCCTTCTAGTTCCTGTCAGCTAGAAATTGTTTTACATCAGTATACAGAATGCAGAAGTACTCGGCACAGTGTTTATTTTCCAAGCATCATCTTTGAATACTGAAAAAACATTAACCAACTCTTTTTTCTAATAGATTCTTCAGTTCTACCCTGATCTTCTCTTTTTAAATTGCTTTTTCTTCGCTTGCCTTGTGAGATATTTAAGAAAAAGATGATTATCTTCTAGCACAGTAAGCTTCAGCTACCTTATCGAAAAAGATAATCTTGAGAGATAAACTGCAGGTAAAACATTAAACCACTGATCAGGACTGAACTATCACCAGAATGCAGAACTATGGGGAATGTCTGGTAGTAAGAAAAGAGGCACACATCTAGAGCTCTAGAAAGATTTACTTCAGGCAAATGCCTTTATTATTCAAAACTCAAAAAACAAGCAACATGTGGACAGCCCATAAAGAAACAAGGAAAAACAGGGCAGAATCGAAGTCTCCACTAACTTTTATCACAGTTAGTCAAGAAAATAAACAGATGCTACTGTTGTCAGCTCTCCCTACAGTATTTCTACCATCATTCTCTCAAAAGGATCTAGTTTGTCACTTTTATTCTCTTTGCAGCTAGTTGACACCCGCCTCTATCTACTCTGTGTTTCTGAAAGAGCAACACATCTAATTGAAGGCATGACATTTCCTCCAGTCACTAATTAGCAAATGCCTTTAAATCTCAGTCCAGTTCTCAACCAACAACTTACACACACACACACACACACACACACACACACACACACACACACACACACACACAAAGAAAACCATGAAAAGAAGAATCAATCAATCAAACCGCCATACGACATGAGCACAGACCATAACTTTGCTGCAAGGGCAGTTATGCTGAGATTTCACTTTCCAACCATAGCAGGGAGAGGTGCTGCATTTTGCAGTATGCATTCAACAGACAGTACAAAAGCAGCCATGACACATGCTTAGTGGTGGATTTGAGATGGATTGTGCTGGGGTCAGAGCAAGCACAAGTCCTTCCTCCACTACAGTCGCCATAAAATAACATCCCCCAAGAGTCTGTACCTGAGTCTGTCTTTGAAAACTAAGTAAGATGGGTTCCCTTTGCACATCTGAGTGTATTTTGTTCTGAAATAGTGTGATGGATGTAGCACGAAGACTAGGATAGCATGGTAGAAATAGGAAAAGGAGAAAAACTAAAGTGCAAGGCGGATATAGCAAGATGCTGGAGCCCAAGATTACATTACATAGCCTTGTACACCTCTCCATTTCTTTTAGTCCTTCAGTCATGTCCAACTGAAGTGAAATTTCTCTGAAGATCTGTTGTTTTAGGCACCTAAAACATAGTCATAATATATGATCACAGTTTTGTTCAATCACCTTCTCTACAGTATTCATCACACTGCTTAATTTCCTCGATGTCAAATTGTCTAGCCTGCTGAGAATCCGTCTGAATTGTTACAAAGATGTGGCTTGGTTTAAATATGTTTGTATACCAAAACCCTGTTATTTTTAAATACATTGTTGTTTAAACATACCTAGACATATCTTATTTTTGCAGCTATATATACAGTATATACACATATGAATTGCATGCAACAAAGACTGAAAAAAAAAGCTGATACTCTTAATTGTGGCTTTAGCAAGAATATTGACTTCCCATAGCTGAATACCTACAGTTACCTTCTCTGTCTTTTAATTTTCCCACAAGAGAGATTCTTTTGATGCAACTAAATAAAAATAAAACAGAGGAAATTTGTGCTGAGGAAAGCTACAGTGATTAACACAAAACTACAGCCTAGTGCTCTGGTAAAGAGCTGAGGGAAGCTATTAATTCTGAAAAACCTCCAACTAATACCATATGTTGCAATTTTGACACATACAAGTTGGAGCAGATGAATAAAGATCTGAATAATTCCTGGGGAAAAAAATTCTTTTATTTTTTTTCCCAAGTAGTTTTAATAAAATGCTACAAGAATAAAATTAAATTAACAAAAAAAATTAAAATATACTGAATAAACTCATAATTATCCCATTTGTACATAATTTAGATCAATTACTGGAATTTCTGTGTTCAAGAGAACATCACTGTGTTCAAGAGAAGCCATTTTTAGCATGCATTCATTCCACCAACAAGCAAGAATCAGCCTGTGAGCAGATCATTCGCACATCAATAGGTCCCAGGCAAAATAAATTTGAGGCAAATAGCAACTGTAAAATTGTATGTGTTAGTTACGTGACACATAATGATATATATTAATCAGATCATGAATAGCAGCCCCCTCCCATTAGAGCTGGTAAAATTACTAACTTCAAAATTAAACAGTAAGAATGGCATTTGCTCAAAACTCCATGAATAAAAATGACTGGTTTAGGTCAATGCTTGAGTTGATTATGCTCTTAAAATTTCATATTACTAGCTATACATTGTGTACCAGGGTACCAATCTATTCACATTTTCTTTAGTTGCAAAGCTAATATCAAGAGATTCTCTTAATTAATTTCAATGCTTCAGCTACTCAGTCCCTCCATGGTTATAATTATTGATGAGATCAAGCTGTAGAACCAAACACTGAAAGGGCTGAAATAAAAAAATGAAAAGGAGGCCCCCTAGTTCTTAAAAAATCTGAGGCTAATGAACTGCAGGATGGGGTAGGACTCTCTAACTAAAATGGAAATTAAATCTTTTGATGCAAGTTGCATCTATAAAACAGCTCAGACCAAACTGTTTACTTCAGCCTGAGAAAGCACAGAAGATCTGTACCTCCCAGAGCTCATGTCCATGGCTCTGTGCAATAGTGGATAACACTACTAATACCCAGACCTAAACAATCTCCTGAATTCCCTTTGCTTCCGTAAATGCTACGAGCAGAAGTAGCCAATTTGGGTACTAGCAACTAGTTAGAAGAGGACATAGTTTTCCTTTAATTTTCTGGTATAGGATTTTTCATTTGCTTCTTAAAAGAATGGAAGTTAAAGCAATGACAGTAAAAACATCTCATTCCACTTCCAGGAAGGATTTGCTGCACGGGGGGTGTCCCAGCAAAGTATCATGGTAAGAAGGCTTTTAGCAAGCCAGAGGTTATGTTATGGTTTCAAGGTTAAGAGGCACGAGAATTTCTTGTCAGAAGTCCATGGGAACTGGAACAGCTGTGTGAATACAGCTGTGTTTTGAATGGAAGAGAAAGACATATGGAGATGACAAGCTAGCACAAATTCTACCACTATGAGAAAGCTAAGAACTGGTATTCTTGTTGTGGCACAAAAAGCAAGATAAAATTATTCTGCAAACTACAGCGTGCTCTCTATATACAGATAAATAAGCAGTAATGTTCTAATACTCTCAAAAATTAAGGATGCAACTGTCTGAACAAATTAGTCCCTTGCATCCCCAAGGCACCACAATTGGACATAAATGCTATAAAATTATTTTTACTTTAAAACCTTTAATATACACATTCTCCCTTGAGCCCCAAAGTTATTCTCTATAATGACATGACAGCTGATGAGAAAGTAATAGCTTTGTGCCTTTGTGCATACTGGTGAATTGTCTGACCCTACGTATTGCCAGAAATTATTTGAGGCTACTGATGTTTTGAGACAGTTTACTGGAAGACAGATAAAACAGAGCAGGTGTAGCTGCACCAGAAATCAAAAGGAAATGTAGCATCATCTTCCATATTAAGGAGTGCAAAGTATTGACCGAATTGGGTTGAAAGGGAACTAATCCCAAAGCAAGTCAATGATACCAGACCTACACAATATTTGCTATCACTTCTTATCATAACTGTTATTAGAAAACAGATGAGAAAGGCAGATGGTTCATACTTCACAGCACAGGGCAATAAGAATCAAACAGCAAGCAATACGGTAATGACTGCTCAGAGTTTGGGGTTTGTTTGTTTGCTTGTGTTTAGTTTTGTTTTGTTTTTCCAGAGAGACTCTGCAGGTCGCTTCTGGCTTGTAGAGCCTACTCTGTCAGGAGAAGTAATTTCTAATAATGACCACTTTTGATTTCACAGCAACATTTCTCTGCAGGCTATATAACTTTTGGCAGTGATCACCATACTCTTAAATAAGGATTGTAAATACAAATTACCAAGCTACCATTGAACCCAAAATAAAACAATACCCTTAACATATTTTGCTGTCATGAATTTTTCATACATGCTACCAGATTTTATAAAAAGAAGATTTATCCACAAAGCATCCCATTATAAATTAATTCCTCCAGTCATATTTTTCAATAGGTACTTTTTCTATATGACTGTGTTGACCACAGAGAAGGGAGCTGAATCTGTCTCTCTCACACATTAGGTAAGAGACTTAACAACTGACTTTAGAGTAGTTGATGACTGTTTTGTAAAAAAAGGCACCCTATGAAGTGATAACTCCAATAGGGGGGAGTGGAAGTGATGTATCCCTAGTGATACCTGAAGTCTGGGAGTGAAATGGGACTTAAGATATTCACTTTAGACTTTCCTTTTGTCTATCATAGATCAAAGCAACATTCTGATTTTCTTCTGCTGCTTCCATAGACAGTTCACATTGTTTTTAAGGAGCCTGTAGAATTGCTGAATCTCTGCCTTACAGCTGGGCATTACCCACAAGTTGTCTGTTGGTTCAAACCCTACCTTTGAATTGGTTACGAAGCTCCTGCTGATCCAATGATTTCATAGCAAACAGAATATCTTTAAACTATTAAATATTTGCTTTTGATCTAGTAGTTAAATCAGCATTATATCAAACAGCTGAAATCTTTCCCAAACTGATTTAATCACTAATCTGACCACAAAGGGGCACTGATAGGCTTGAACTGACTTTTACTTTGTAGGGAAATTCGTGCTAACCTGTTCCCTAACGTCTCTCCAGGGCCTCAATACCCTGTTCTGGGCAGTTGTGAAACATGTACCTCCAAGTGGGATTTAAATCTTTGAATCTTGTATGAGAGGTAAAGCTGGCCTGCTTATTTTATCACTCTTGTTTATTTATAAAATAAATTATATCAAGCAGACAGAAAGCTTTCCATCTTTCTCTAATGACATAGCTAGATACACAAGACGTTCCACAGAGTTCAAGAGTGTAAAACTCAAGAGAGGGACCTTGTATCACATTTTCAGTATATAGGCAAATATAGAATAAAAGAGGAGTAAACATTTAAAAGATATATGTACACATTCAAAATAAATAAGATCAAGTTCATTTCATTATCAGCATTTGGGTTTGCTTCTGTTTAATTTAACAGAAACATATCACTCTATTCCAAAAGAATATTCCCAAGCCTCTATTTTTAAAAAGAATGGATTCAGATACCCTTTTTATCAGAAAGAAAATTAACCTCAACAGGTACATAATGCTTTCCTAAACAAAAAAATTGACTTGGCCTTCCTTAATGACCAAGAGCAACCACATGGTAACAATGTGCAGTATTGCTTATGCCTCATATAAATAAGACATTATTTGTAAATAATTTCAAAAATAAAATTGGGAGAGAAAATACTCGTCTCCAATACCACAGAATAATCTGTTGAGATAATACATAAAAGCAAAACATCTCATCAGATACCAAATGTCTCAAACAGCAGAATTTAAATATGAAAAGCATTTTGAAGTATAGTGAGACACTGTTAAGAAATTTCCATTTGAAGATATTTCTGCATTTTAAGCTCCTTTTGATACTTTAATCCATTTTATACTCCCAGTATTTCCATTCAATTCCTGCTTCTACGACACTTCAAACCAAATTCAAGAGACATGAAATGTAGGTCCTAATTTACCAGGACTGCATCCTTTTAAAAAAGTGGTTTTCTCCGGGTGAAGCTATTACCTGAGAGAGTTCAGTAAGGAACTCACACAAGCTTCTGGCCACTAATTCTTTCCATGATAAAATCACTTTATAAATTCTGCATTATGGATTGCAAATGCTGAGAGGTAATGCTACAAATGCAACTGTATTATTTATAACCACAGACAGATGTAACAGAGACCACATGAAATAAACCAGACACACAAAGCAATGCTTAATATTTAATCTCTAAATTTATATTGAGCCGAGTCATTAACCTACTCACATATATGAAACGCTTGCAATGCCTGTTGATCAATGCTTAATAGGATTACTTTAATGCAAAGACTCACTAAAATGATTAAACTAAGTTTTATTTGATGTCTGGTGCTTTCAGAGATTCTCTAATTAAATATCTGTTGCGCATTGGCACAAATCTACTGATTTAATAGCGATTATCTTAATTTATGTTAACTTAGTATGCTCCACATTGTCACTAACAGTTGTATGACATGATATTACTAACATGATTCTGCTATAAAACCTTATACTTTGACAGAAAAATTGTTATAAAATCTTGAGGGTGCATGAAAAGCTGAAGCATAAATAAAGATGGTCATTCACTACTGAATCAAATAGTTTATTTTATAATTCAATCATGCTTTTGTGATACTGAAAAAAGCAAAATTATAGATATCTGTAATTAAGTTTGGTGCTCTGTAATTTTTTCACTTCAGGAGACCTTCAGAAGTAGGAATGTTAGAAAGGTATTATGACAAAATTCATCATAATGAAACAATGCACAGTCAAGAACCAAACTTTAGGATTTCATATTATGAGTGATGAGAGATTAAAAATAAAAAAATCAGAACCAGTTGAGAGATGAGACCCTTCCACTTGTAGGATATCACTTCAAATCCAGGTCTAATGGCCATGGAAATGCCATCATCTGGAGCTGGTCAGAAACTTTCACTTTAGGGGAAATAATTTCCTTTTTGTTTTTTTGAATAAATTTGTTTCTTATGGAATTGAGTAGGCACTCTTCTCTTGAAACAAAATCTGTGGTCTTTTGTTTAGGAAGCATTGAAATGAAACCTGTTTTCAGAATTCCTCAAAGCTTATTAGCAAAATTAATAAATATTTGGTCAATTTGGCCATTTCCACTCAGCATACAATGGAGCTGACAAGAATTGAATTGTTTTCAGATACAAATGCTCATAATGTTGCTGCCATTATGACCAAAGAATACCAGACTTTTGGAAATTTTGATTTGCTGCTGCCAGGCCAGACTTAGTGCTGGAGACCGAAGGCTCTCAAGGACTAGTACAGAATCAAGCCTTTGCAAAACCCAACGCTTTCAAGGTCTGGAAATCCTAGAGTCTGTAGTGCTTTTCAGATCCTGCATCAAGGAGACAGAATTGTGGAGAGTTCTGGCATTAAGGGCTGTCTGTCCCATAGCACTTTGGTCTCTGGTAACCACCCTTTGTGCCAATCTTCTGAAAACACAGCCTACCAGGGAATGCTGCACAGTTGAGGTTCTGGGCTTTGTAAAACCTTCCAAGAAATTTGACAGTGTTCCATTGGAACTTCCTACTTTTGCAAAATATATAGGTTTTGACCAAAAAAGCACTTTCAGTGATTTTTTTATAAAAGATGCTTGGGTGAAAAGTTAACAGTCCGTTCTACTCAAATGATGGGTCTCATGATCATTCTTTCCTCCCTTGCCTTGTCTTTGCTACAGCTGTCAAAATGCTTGGTTTACAAAATAGCTTCTCATAAACTCTTTAGTGCTTCCCAAATCTTTGAATGATGGTGATGACAGTGCACACACTTAGTAGGGATGGTATGTTTAGTTTAATGTAACACACAGAGGATGTCAAAGTTGAAGGCCATAAATGCCAAAGAATAAGTAATTTTAACATTAAAATTTTTGGAAACCTTGGTTTTGGTTTCTGAAATGGGTATGACTTATAAGAAAGGATCTATAATTAGATGCTGGGTCCATATTACACAAGACAAATATTTGTTAACACTGCTTTTGAAGGGAAGAATGTTGCCAGCATATACTGCCAGACAGATAAACTACATTTGAGCACTGCTTTGAGCAGAAACCAAAATATCCTGCCTGAAAGAAGAGGCTAATTTTTCCTGTGTCAGAAATCTAAAACATACCTGAGAACCAATGATAAGCTGAATAAGGTGGCAATCATTCAATTAAGAAATTACAGACTTGTAGGAATTCCATTACGACGCTAAGTCTCTCAGCATTCCATTAGTTTCTTTCAATTTAAAAAAAAGGGGAGGTGTAATGACAACAGACAGAACTAAAAGTGCCTACTTCTGATATAAAATTATGCACATTTTCCATTCCTTTTCTCCTTGCTAGTTATAAATTTTGTTCACCTTTTTAAAAGATGCTGTATTATCTAACATAACCAGAAAACGGCTTTTGTTAAAAATACTGCTATCTGTATATTCTCTTGAGGAAAGTAGCTGCTGTGATAGTACTTGTTAGATTAAAGGTTTAAGCAATTGGGATGAAAATGGAAACATATATACAGAAAGAATCCCTCAAAGATATGCAACAGGCAGGGGTTTTTAAACAATTATCTTCTTCCTGTCACATTAGTTAAAATTTATCTGCCATTACTAAAACCTAAGTCGATATAATTAAGTTTTTAGCCATCTTTTTGTCTATGTACATCTGTTTTGATTTCCAGCCAACAGGTCAGATCTACCTGGCATTTGAGAACTGTTTTGTTTCCTATCACAAGCTTTGTTTTCCAAATCAACTTCAATTCCGTCTTCAGCAGTGGTTTATCATCAGGGACTTAGTAGAAAAGGAATTTCATTAGCTCTCATTTCTCTGAATTCCTGCTACCCATGCAAGGCTGGAAAAACCAAAATGTCTTTTGCCATAGAAACACTACTGTGTATGCATATGCTAGTCATAAGTAATAGTTTCTACATGTTTTTCAAGGACTCTCACATTGAAATTTATTTTAAATCAAAACTTGCCCAGTTCTAGATTCACTCAAACTTCAAAGATGTAACAAAACTCCAGGATAAGAGCATTTTAAAATAAAAATTAGAAGACAAATGATCCATTCTAAAGAAAACAGCTTAGCAAACTCTTTACCTTCCCTGTACTGACAGCCTGTGTAGCATTATGTTGATTTATCCTAGAAAACAGATGAGTGCAGATAACATACATTTGCCATTCAGGATGCAAGGTCACTCTGTATTTTAGATTCCATAAACTAATTGAATGTACAAGTGATTAATTTGCCCAAGAGTGTAACAGTTACAACAGATGCAGCTGAATTTACTGTGTTACTTTGTAGTTGCTGTCCCCACACTGGTATAAGCATCATTCTCAACCAGAAGTTACGGGCTCAATGTAAAAATTACTGGGTGAACTTGCCTTCGTTATGCAGGAGCAAAACATGGTAAGATTTCTTTCAGGCTTAAAAATAGGCAGATGAACCAATAACAAAAAGCTGAAGATAAAAATTCTAAACCAAAAAACTACTATTTGTGCATTTACATTGTATGTGTGATAAAAGAGAGTCTATAGTCAAATCCTCTGCTGCTGCAAATTAACTAACTTAAACATAAGAATAAAATCACTGGAACTTATTAACAACAGCAAAAACAAAACCATTTTTGACTGGCAGATGTTTCTTTAATTGTGCTGGTAACTTTACACAGCCATTCTGGACATCTGACACTTGAGAATAATTAAATTCAAAAGCGCCATACCTTCCGAAGAGGTTTGAGCTTGGTCTCCATTATGAAGTCATACTTGCAGAGTTCACAGCAGCGCGTGTCCGAGCTCTTAATCCACTGGTGCAGGCAGGCCTGATGAACAAAGCGCAGGGTCCCTGTGCAGCGACATGGCGTGATGAGGGGACTTTCATCATCTCCCTCACAGTGACAGATCCTGACAGGAAGGACAAGCAAGAGCGAGTGAGGGAATTTGCCAACCAGCCATGCAAAGGCACTGCTTTCTTATCTTCAGACTTGACATTTCAGATTGAGGCCCAGGAACATATTCCTTGTTCCTTTCTGCCATTTCGTAATTTCTCTTCACTTAGTTATTTCTCTTTGAATTTGCTATGTGATCTGAAGGTGAATCAATAGAAACAACACTGTTTTTCCCTTTTATATATGGTAAAACCTTTAAAACAAATACCAGAGCTCTTTCTAAGAGCAGAATAGTTCTTGGTCTGTAAGCAATGCGAATCAAATCCTCAAAGGCAGACAAATCTAATCCACACTGAAAATATCCAGCATGAGAAATGCAAAAAGAAGACCTCTTTGGACATTAAAAGAATCAGAGAGCAGTTTTAAGTACTCTGGAGTCATGCATAGGGCACAGTGTGTACACACATGCACACACTTTTTAGGAGACAGGTGGTAAAAAGTCACGGTTGTTTTTTTCATTCTTCACTGTCCCTTTGAAGCAGACAGCTGTACTACCTGGGAAAACAGAAACTACAGCTCTAAGCAGACCCTAAGATAGAGACTGGTCCCAGAACAGTTTTACCTTATGATGGGATACAGAGCTTTTCACACTGTGGTTTTCATGTTGCATAAAGTGATCGGTGTTCTAACATCATAATCTGATGGGTTTCTTCTGTGACACATGTCCAAATGTCCTGCTGATCTTATTCTATTTTCAAACAATCTCCTGATCATACCAGGAAAATATTCACCCATTGAAACCAATGAGAGCTTTGTTGGTAAGCACCTCTGTGAAGGCAGAGAAAGCTCTACGGTGAGCAGAAGGCTTAACTGAACACCTGAAGTTAAGGAGATTCACTTCAACAAAGAGTAACTCCCTCCCATCCCCAAACCAGAAAAACACACCAAAGCACCCACGCCCTAATGGGTGTCTGAAGTGTCAAATTAGCATGCAAGGGAAAGAAAAAAAAAAAAAAAAGCTGAAGCCTGAGTTCTTTCAAAATAGAGAAGTAGCAGTAACAGCACAGATCCTGGTGTCACACAAATGAAACTTAGGCCTTAGACACTTAGGAACGGTTCCCTCAGAACTGACACATGCAGAAGCATCTGAACATGTCTGAGGAATAACTCACCCTTTTACACAAAAAGCTGTGACTGCACCACAGTCACAAAGGGGGTAGGAGAGCCCTGTGATGAGATTGTCTTCCTACTGGTCAGGTTAGGGAAGATGGGTGACCTTCTTCCTAGGAAGGCTGCCAAGTCTACAAGCTGGGGAGGTGAGGGGAAGGAAATTTCGATGTCTACATGAAAGATCTATGGATCAAGACTGGAAGCTTCATTATTCTTCCATGGTGTAGCCCAGAGCCACGAGAAAATGAATATGATAACATGAAAGCAGAGCAAAGCTGCTTTGCTGGATATATAAAGAGAACAAAAAAATCCAACAAATAAATGAAACTCTGGAAACCTGGTCCACTAAAGACAAGCTTCAGTGTCTGCAGTGGTGCTTGTAGAGGATTTCATACCCCATAGCAATGGAGGGAAGAAGAAAAATACCCAGAATTAACTTCTTACACACTCTCATTTTTTGAGACACATCTTGCAAGAACTCAATTATAGTCTTGTCTTTACTAATCCAGCCAAGCTAGGTGCATCAGTAGCTTAGTTCTTAAATGGAAATTGCCTATATGGAGATTTCTTATTGAGCCTCAAGCCTAAGCAGAACTAAATTTTCAAAACACCGAATAGTTATTTTTCTAACAAATGCATTCCCAGCTGAGAGTTAAATAGAAAACATTATTTTCTTTTTAAATTAAAGCTATTCCCCAAAGGAAAACCAGTATTCGTTGTTCATTTAAATTCAAGCTATAAATAATTTATTTTACAGCCTTAGCATTTAAACTATTTAGAAATTAGACAACTAAGCTGTATACCCAAAAGCCTTTATTTCTACTACTGCCAAGATTGTTTAAAACTATTTTCAGAGCTAAAAATACAAGCCTAGAACTCCACTGGGTTTTTCAATGAAGTGACACTGCAAATTTGAAATTAATAGAAGTAATCTTTAGTCCAAATACTTCCACAGAGAAACACTATATGCATTATACATTCCATTTGTCCTTTTCTTGGACAGAAGTTAAAAGCCAAATGTATAAAGAACAGAGTGACACTAAGAACTTATATTATACAGAAGTTCAGACTAAATAATCTAATGGCCTCTTCTAGCTTTATATCCATGAAATATGTAACTAGAATTAAAACAAACTTCAATAGGAATTAAAATCCAGAGAAAATGACCAAAGGGATGGCTTTCATTACCTTGAATGCTCTTTGGTCTCTTTGGTGCAATTTAGCTCTTCATTATTTGTTTAAGCAGAATAAATTATCTTGAAAGAAATTTGTGCTACCTAAACTCAGAATGACAGTCTAAAGATATATGGATTTCTGACAGCTATGGTAACAGACTCCTGGCTAAATGTTTTAACATCTCTTAAAACTTGGATCAGATAACTTACACTATCTTCCTCAGCCATTAGTATCAAATCACAATTTTGTGCATCTTTGCCCTTTGCTGCATTCATCTATAATGTACATCATAAATATCACAAATTATAGAAAATATATTGTAAACAACGGTTTTGAGAAATTTGTTGTGCAAACAGAATGGAGGTGGGGATACAAAGCACAGACTGACCTGAACCACATCTAAACCAAATAGGAGGCAGAGAATTGCCATTCTAGTTTCCAATTGTCAAATGTTCACAACTGTTTGAAACTTTCATGCATCAGATTGATTATTTACAGGGCTGAACTTATCCTGAGAGGAAAATGTGCTTGCATACTTTGGAAAATAGTTGCATGGAAAAACATGAAACACTCTCTACAGTAAAGAAAAAAATATATAAGTTGTTAAATCTATACTGATTTATTTACAAGTTGTAGTACAGCACTGATCATGCTTAAAGCTGCAGTTTCAGCTGCTCAGACACACCTATAGACTGCATATACTCAGCTTGTCTCAACTTTCTAGTCCTTTAGTAGATAAATGGCCTTCATTATAAACCAATACTTTTGACTATCTGTAAATGGAAGGTAAGAAAATCAGCTATTTGACCTTTTAGTTAAAAGTCCTTTATACTCACAAATTAAGCCTGCATAACTTTTTTTTTCTTTTCTTTTTTTTTTTTTTTTTAAGGTTTGACAGCTTAATGCTTTAAAGATTCCTCTCTATGAACAGGACCTTGCTTTTCCAGAGGAAAAGATGAGCACAAGGCTCCAAAGGAGCTTTTGCTCTATAAATCATGTGTACACCAGACAACACAGGATATGTGATCCATTAGTTGATCTTCCGACTCAGATAAACCAAATTTTGTGTGTGTATAACATACACCTACAGACACATCCTTATACACTGAGATAACAGAATATACATATTTCTTTAAATAAAGCTTAGTGTGAATCTTTATGAAATAATACTCTAACAGTGCTGTCATCCTTATGTTTAGGTTTTTGCTTTATATGCCAGTATTTTAATTACCTAGCACAGATTTTTCTAGCATAGAATTGTTTCTACAACCTTCAGCACACAGATGTACCGAAAAGAGAAATCAGTGCCAACAGTGTGCATATATCAGATGGAAAAAAATATCCACAAAAATTCTTTAAAGGATGTTCTTAAACAGTGGGTTCACATACATTGCAACAAATTATGAAAAAATTTTTCAGGGAAAAAAAATAAAAATTCTAAAACTGAAAACACATTTTGTATAATTCATATAAAAACTGTTGCAGAGCTCTTGTATGTTCCCTACAAAACAACAGCCCCCCAAACAACACCTCAAAAAGAAACAGAGTAGTTCAAATACTTCAATTCAGAAAATTTTTAAAGAACAATGTATGTAAAAATAGAAAGTTAAAGAAGTTTACTGTGAACATTTTAGAATAATTGTTCAGTATTTCTTTTTGTTCAAAATGTAATTGAATTTAAAGCACATTCAAGGGAAAAGAGCAAGAGCTATCTTGGATGACTGTCCTTCACTTCTGATAAATTAAGTTGGGGTTTTTTTCAATATAAACATTTCTTACATAATCTCAGTTCAAAAGCTTAAATAAAATCAGTATGAAACAAGGACTTCACATGCTAAACTTTCAGGTTTTTCTAACTGAGATTTATTCTGGCAAAATCACAGCAACCAAAACTGAAGTCTAGATGATTATCATCCAAGCTGCTTATTCCAAGAGATACAGGTAGATTCCAAGAGATTTGTAGCTTTTCCTTCACATGTAGTTAACTGTTTTACTCTCATTAAAGGGAATAGCTGCTAATCTCTAACCCTATTGGAAAAATAGCAGATTCCCTAACCTGTCTTTCACTAGTCCACCTGACTCTTCAGTAACTAAGAAAACAGACTGATCTCACTCCCTCTGTAGTGAAGTAGAAAACACACTTGTTGTGCAGGACTTAGTGCTCTACTCTGACCCAGCTGGCAAGTGCTCATCTATGACAGTATCTGTATAATTCCATAGATGACTGCTGTCAAAGGAAAGTGATTAAAGATAAGAATCAATCAGCATGCCCCTGTTTCTGCTTCAAGCCACATTAGTAACCTTGTCAAGCAGCACTGGCAGCAAAGTGTTTGCAGGAATTCTGCATCACCAGATCCTGTGGATCCTATATTTGCAATTGACACTGCATCTGAATATCTGATAAAATTTTCAAGGATTTTTGGGCCATTATGTATAGGCAAAGGGTTTAGCTATGGTAATGTAGCACAGATAGCTTTTACAGACTTCCAAAGTAAAATTTCAGCCTCATAAACAAATGTACAACCTAAGGGAATGTCTCTGTGACTTTAAAAAATAGAAGTGCAGATGGGGGCCTGGGCATACTGGTAATGGTGTACAATAATGCTTAAGGGCTATAAATGATGTAATAATGTAAAAATTGTATTGTTCTTTAATATTCCTGGGTACTGTACAGCTATGTCCATGCTAACAAGCATTGCAGTGAAAATGTAACAAATCTAGGAAAGCTATTGAAAAAAACCAGCTAGTGCTAAAACCCGAGGTAACTACCCCAGACACATCTTGGTGGAGGTTGCTTTGATATAATACTGATTTTAGGCTGGACCAGGAATACACCTTGCAGTTTACTTTCACTCAAAGGGAATGCAGCTGGTGAACCCTGAGACCAAGCCTCAGCATGGTAAAGTAATGATGAGCATATGTGCTTCAAAAGCAGGCTCTTTATCCGACCTAAGGCACTAATGGAGGCCCCTTTACTCAAAACTAGGAGGAGCTACAGCCTTGTGACTGTGGCGTGTTTACACCAATTGTGATGCAATTTCTAGGCACTAAATTAATGCAGATGCAGATGCTCAATACCCTTACTGTCATGTTCCTGAGGATGGAAGTACACCAGTAGAAAAGAAATGCTTTTGAACTTTTAACAGATCTCCCTAATAAAAGAGGGAAATATTTTCTCCATATAAATATGCTCAAAGAAGATAATGCCTATTCCAGAAATATTTCTAGTGAGAAATTATTGAAAAGGCAGTTAAATCTTGCCCTTCACTGGAAAGCACACATGGACTCATAATGATTATGCAGAGAAAAATTCTTACCCTGTTCAGTGGGTACATCTCATCTCATCAGCGGGTATATCTCACTGTTGCTAAAGGGAGCTGAGTCAGAAAGAAACAGCAGAGCTGGAAAATGTTGGAGCAAGTGAATCCCTGGATTTGATTTTTGGCTGTGAGGATTATTAGCTTCCAGCATGAAATACCATGAGCTCCTAGGTTATCTTAATTGAACCAAAAGGAACCAATTCCACAGGATTGCAAAAGGAAGCACAAAATTGCTGTCACTACGGTCTGATTTTTTCTTAGGAAAACTATTCTCTTGTCCAAAAAAAGGTCATTTTCTCTTTTGCCAAGTTATAAACTGCTTACAGTGCTCTTAAGTAGCTAGCACCTAAAATGAAAGCAAACATCTTTATTAAAAACTCCCAGCAAGTAATTGTCATTCATAAACAGAATCCACAAAAACATCAAACTCTGCTCATGCATAATTTATCAATTGGAAAAAAAAGTTAAATTCACTGAATACGTTCAGCTTGCAATAGGTTACAGTGTGCCATGTTTCTCTTGCTTTCATTTTACAGGCTTTTTTTTTTTTTTTAATCTCATTTCCATTCTTTGCACTTTTAAATCACAAAGTAATCTAAATGACAAATTGGTCTTACTCTCCATTTAAACACAGTGTAAATGAAGCGCATTAATTCTCCATACCAAATGTAATCAATTTGTATGGATCTTCCCTATCACTCCTGCCTTTCCATTATGCTATACAGTCAGCTGTCTTTACCTGACTAGAGGAAAACACATTTTCAAAATGTTGCACCACACTAGTGGAATTTCATAATGGCCCAGGGAAAGCTTTCTCTTCATTTCTGCAAAAGCGATATGAATTTGTATGAGACCCAAAAGCAAACAATATTACCAAAAGCACACTAAATATTTTATTTTGTCAACATTTCTTGTCCTTCTATGAATCTTCCATTATATGTGATAAATAGGATATCTAGCCATCCGAAGAGTTACAAGTAAGTGCTCTTCAGATGCCCTGTCAGTGCCACTCAAGATATGTGTCTGACAGGATTAAATGCACCAAAAAAGTTCAAAGAACTAGGAACTGCATCTTCAGATTCAGATTTCCTCCCATCCACCTAATGAAAGTCAAAGCTTTAAGGAACCAAACTCCATATAGAAAATGGGTAAGCTTTAAGTATTTAGTGATAGGACCCTTAAAACCAAGGGTCTCCTCTCACCCTTGCTTTCTAGTGGGAAGTGGTGCCATTTCACCTGTTTGCATTAAAAATAATAATAGGTTTTGAGAGAAAGGAGTAGAAGCCAGGACTCAGTTGTCCCCCAGATAAATGGGTCTAACCACAACAAAGACATGCTTGCCCTGCTTTGGCTCTCCTTGCATCTTTGTGAATCATGGAGAACTTCCAAAAGTGACTGTATAAGCAGATGGCTGAAGAGGTGACAGATGGGGCTTTGAACCATCAGACAGAGAATAGAAGTAACCAGAATTTCATATTGCTTCGAAGACTAATGAACCACCAGACCATCATACAGAGGAGGATATTCCTCAAGAAGCAGAAGATTCATATCAAAAAGTCACCTCACAAAAATAAGGCTCTGAATGGGAAAGTAAGTAGCAGTCCCAGTTCTTTTGAAGGAAGGGGTGAGGAGGACGTGCAGGACAAGATTCAGAGACTCAGCTCCTAATGAACGTATCATCCTGACACCGCAAAGTACGCACTAACATCCCAGGGAGAAACAGGGTAGAAACCCTCTTCAGCCAAACGTTAAAGGCTGGAAGTAGAGCATTTCCCTGTTTACAGGGATCTTGGAGGGCTCTGGATGGTATATCAAGTCTACACATTCTACCCTACAGTTTATTCACTGGATCCAACATCATGGTCTCAGTATAAGTATTTAAAATGAGTATTAAATATCAGCGGTAGAATTTAAAGCTATAAATATATCCATCTATTGTTCAGCTTTCTCTTTTTTTTCCTCAAGGACTTGTTTCCTCCCAAGCAGCTTTCTACCTGTTGATTTTGTGAGCACTCCTCTACCTGAATATTTCAGAATGTAAGGATTTTAATGCAAGATACTATTTTTTTGCAGGTTCTACTAATTAACATTATGAAAAAAAACCTCTGTTACAACACTTGATTTTCCAAAGAGAAACTACTTAATCATATTACTTCTTGTCACGTGGAATATAGGCTATTTCTTTCTATTTGTGACTGTGTTAACATACAGAAATGCCCATATTAGTCTTTTCCAAAGTTTGTAATGGCCTTTAAATTTACACACTAGCTTTTAAAAACTAATTTTTAAAAATTATACTTGAAAGAGATTCTGCAGATCTCATAAATCAACATCATTTCCTTTCTTTCTTCTCCTCGTCTCTACCTGTCTTCTGGCATGCCGTACTCTTCTAGTTACTTCTCAAATGAGGGCCTGCTATTACCTGACTGCATAAACAATCATTCAGAGAGTTCAACAAAATCAAAATTCGACTTCCAATAAGCATTTTTTTTCAAAGTGAGAGACTCTGCCTTATTTAAGTGTATGTGGTTTTGCTGAAATGACTGAATCAGTACTACAAAATGATTTTACATCAGAAGCCCAACTAGTCAAACAGAAAATATCTTTCAACTTTCCCAACATCAAAAATAAAAATACCATAAGATTAATTCAAAGTCAAAACACAAAGCACTTATGATGCACTAGTGGTAATATCAACTAACCAATTTTCTTTCCTTAGTAATTCCCATGTGAAAATCCATGGTTCTAAATCCTAACAATCCATTCACTTTATCATGTCTCACACATAGCTGTTCCCTTCAGGGAGATTATCCACATGCAGACCAAAGAAAGCTATTTCTGAGGTTGTTCCTCAAGCCACATGGCAAATTCCAGCATAAAGTATATATGAAGAAAATCTCAGACACAGGGCAACTTAGGAAAAAGGGTATCCAACTGTATGATTTAGAAAGCCTATCCTGGGAATCTTAAAAAAACAAAAAAATTATGTGCCAAAACAACTCAGCATGGGCAGAATTTATGTTGTCCCTAATCTCAGAAGCAGAAACCTTGCCTTCTAATGGATTCCAGAAAACAGCAGTGGTTCAGGGAAGAGATTGTAAAGACCATCATTGATGCCGCGACATTGTTTCATCACTGAAAACAAGGAAACAGTGACAGTAGAAGGGCAAATGTTTCACATGAAGTGACTAAGAGGCTTGCTTTAGACTAGCTGAAAAATATTTTGTGCCATGGTACTATACTTTATCTGACTAATGTGCTTAAGCTGGAATTGGGTGTGTTCTGTCACATTCCTGCTCATGTTGCTAAATGCAGATTGAAGAAACTGCTGACAGTAGTGTTCCACAATTCATGTGTTCAACAGTTCATGAGGAAATAAGAGGAAAAAAAAGTCTCTCCAAAAAATTAAAGACAAAATAACTGGCACCAAGATATGTTTAAGATCCCTGTTTCTCTGCTATTTATTTCCACACAATCCTATTTAGGTGAGGGCCATTCCTCTCAGCCAGAGTTGTCATACCAACTAGAAGATGTGAACAGCTACGATGAAAGTCTTGAAAAGGCTTGAAGAAACACCCCAGGAAAATGAATTTTCCACAGCCATGCTAATCCAGATTTAGAATAAACATCACAAGTCCTCTGTCCTTTTTCTATTTCTCATGCAGAAAAATGGTGTCCATATGCTCAACTACATTGACATGTAATTATCCTTTTTATGTTTGTTTGTTTGTTTGAGATGCGAGATCATGAATTTGAAGAAAATCTTAGCACAGATCATGAATCAATTAGGTGCAAGGACCTGTTCTGAAAAACAGAAACTACAGCCTATAATGAATTGGTAGTAAAAACAATTATACTAACACTGGTTGTTCAAAGAGCATCTCCACTGACAGTGAGCCTAGGGGCACACACTTGTCAAAAGCTTTCAACTTCCCTCAGTTAAACATGTCTGCCTAAAAAATCTGCATGCACATCCAAAAGGTCCTTACTTGAACCAAGCTTCAAGCCTTACAAACAGTGCCTGAATAATTATAATAAAATTCAGTGGGTTGAAAGATAAAATACAAGTCCACTTGTATGTATATATATATATATTACAAAACTTTAATTCATATATATATATATATATATATATATAAAACACCATACAGTTAAGTCCATATAAAGACCCATTCTGCATATTTTTTTCAGGTTTTAGGTAGCTTAGATTCTTAATAATTAATAAATATACTGTGTGTACTACACTGGATCCTCAATACGTGCAGGCTTGATGGTTCAGAAATTTAAGACAGCTCTGAAGATTTTAAAGTAGTTACCTGTGCACACCTCTGCATCAAGCACTGTATATACATTTCAAGTACCACTGTTGCTGTTTCTTTGCATTTCCAAAAGGTGAAGAGGTCCCAAGCCAGTGTGTCTGATCCTGATATACAAGCTCATGTACAAACCCATCTGGTCTTTACTCTGACGAATCATAAATTATCATGACAGACAACGGTCAGACAATGGAAACGTGTATTTATTTCTTGGTAAGTATAACAAGCACAGCACTAGCTGTATTAGTAATGGCTTATATCTTCTGCTGTGAAAAAACACAATGCCTGCATGTTACCTTTTTTCTTTTCAGAACCAGGATCTTTGTACCATGTTTTGAGGTTAGAGTATGCTGTGAAACTGCGTGATGTGGCATAATGAACTTCCTCATCCTGACTGTGTTTACATTGCCAATCAAATTTCTTCCCAGCAAAGAAAAGTGAGAAGTTTTGGGTTACCATATGAAGAAACTAAGTCTGATTTACATTTTGTAGATGAGAGTCAATGCTGGCTCACAAGTTTTGTGAGGGAAAAAAAAAAAAAAAGAAATGCTTGTTTCAGTTCTGTTAAATTTACGGGATGGTGCATTTTCATTTACCACTAAATTAAGTAACTCAAGATCTCCCAGCTGTGTCCTCCAAATCTGGATATTAGCTCAGAAGTGGCTATCTTGCTCTCATTTCCAGAGTAAAATGCTCACCTTCTGATTGCACTTCACACCAAGAACATCCCATTTTCAGAAGCCTGAACTTCTGAACTAAAGAGAACTCTTGGTGTTGCATTTCCTTTCCCAGAACTTATTTTAATGTTTATGCTGCCCAATCATCCTTTTTTATCATTCCAATCCTTGTGATGGGTACTGACCTAACAGCCCCTACACATTCACAGTGTAGAGGTGGTTGGCACTACAAAGTCCCATACAAATTATGCCACACTGGAGAGGATGTTTTGAAGGCACTATCCATCAGATTCCTGAGGTAATGGCAACTCTAGAGGACACTGAATCAAGACCATAAATTTATTTCACATAAGTCAACAAAATGTGACATAGAGACCAAAGCTGGATTTGAACTGATCATCTAAGGAGGAAAAGCTCCATATCCCATTGTATTGAGCTATCTGGCACTCTGCTTCATTCTCTGCCTCTGGCTCAAGATTTAAAACACAGCAATACTCAGAGGACACAGTGGGTCCCTCTTCAAGAAGACAGATAAGAAGAAAGGAGAACATCTGGTTCCCTTGTAGGATTGCTGGTTTTAAGTAAGAGAAGTATGTTTTCAGACTAAGATATGCTAACTTTTCTGTAGGAAAGGTTCTTGTGTTATTTCCTGTGGCCTGCCTGGCAGTTTATTACTAAGAAGCAGTGACAGAAAGCAGTCAAGAGAAGGGCACTCAGAGTGTGGCAGTGAGAAATTCCTCTAAAGAATGCTAAATCTTTTTTATTAGGGACTAACCTGCATACTTCTAAGTCATCAGACCAGTCATCATAGAACACTGGAGGCTTCTGAACAGCATGAGGCACAGTGAACCCTGCCCCAGCAGGTGCTCCATTGTCTGGGACTGCCAGAACATCACTGCCAGAGCCTGCCTCTGCAAAGGAGTCCTTCAAATCTTTACTGTGCCTAAACAAAGGCGCAGGCTGACGATCTCTGTGGTAGCTTTTCGCTTTGCTTTTCCCACATTTTCTTGAGGAAATCTTTGCTTCCTGAGATGATGCTGAAGAATGTGATTCCTTAAGCCTTGGAACCCTTCGGCGGTGGTTTAAAGTAGAATTCTCGGGGTCAGATACCTCTTGTTTCTTTTTTCCCACTGTCCCCAAGGTAACAAGTTCAACAGCATTATTGTTTGAGGACCCATCCTGGTTACTGCACGATCTATTGTTTCTTCTCCCTCTCCTGGCCAGTCTGGCCTTTTCTCTTGCTCTCCTCCTAGCCTGAGCCCACTGACTCTCATCCGAAGATGATGATGAATCAGATGCATTCCAGCTGGATCTTGGAGGCTCAGGATGCAATTTAGAGTCTTTCCCCTTTCCTTGCTTTTCTGTGTGCTCACCATTGTCTCCAGTCTCTCTTTTCCGCCTAAACCTTCGTTTTACGTGTTTCTTACCAGACTCCCTATTAGAAGGGGTCAGCACCATGACAGGGGTTGCATGTTCAACCTCATCTTCTGACAAGTCATGCAAGGTAGTAGATCTAGACAAAGCAGCAAGCAAAGGAAAGGGATGGAAATGGTAAGGGTGGATGGAAAGAGAGAAATCACAAAAAAAAAAGGATGAAAATGAGAACATGAATTTTAATAGAAAAACATGAGACTAAAAAGCATAAACAAAACCAGAGAGATCAAAAGAAAGCTAAAGTCTATGTAAATTATGAATAAAGTTAAGCAGAAGCAAGAGCTATACAATATTTAATAAAAACAAATAACAAGTATCAGCCATATTAGAGTACATTTTTCTCAGTACATACCTACAGATGTCCTGAGTGGAAGGGCAGACAGACAACCGTGACTGACTCCTGGGAGCTGTTCCTGTTGTAGGACTGCTTGCCTGTTGAAATAAGTTAGACAGTTTGGAATCTTTGTCCATGAAATACATTGCAGATATTTTACTGTTTGGCCACATGATTAAAAAATTAAAGTAACTGCTTCTGCTGTTCATAGCTCACTGTTGAACACATAAAAGCTCGCAAAATACAGGAAGCTTGAACAAAAGCGAAACCTATTTGTGGAACTAAGAATGACTGAAGTGTTTGAGCTCTCATTCGCTCATGACTACTTTTTGTCGTTGTTTGAGGAAGCAGCTTTCAACATTTGAGTTTTTATTTTGATCTACTGTAAATGTCTGATGGCAGAGGATATTGGTTTTAATTCAATCAATCAAACAACCATGATGATTCCTTTCAAATGGCATGAAGGGCATTTGCATTATGTTTAGTGATGAAGAACCCAAAGCTAACCTATGCTGGACTGATGAAACAGCGAGAAAATAAAAGTGTGTTTTAAAAGGTTTTCAATGCAATCAGATCTTCTAGAAGAGCTGAAAATGTTAAACTGATGAGAGCCTGAGAAGACCAAAGTGCAGGCTGCATCTCTGCAGAACTGATCACATTCTCAAACAGCAGAAGAGATATAAAACATACTTAGTGTGTAACATTTTGCTCATAAGGTTGTTGCTACAAATTGCAGATTCAGTTACTCAATACTTTCACTGAAAACATATTTTGATGGTGTTAACGGCAAACTATTTCAATCTGCCTCACCACCTACTGGCAGCAGAGCTGTATGGAAATGTAAATCCAAGGCACTGTGATTCTTCAGGATCCCTCATGAGACACAGTATTGTGGGAAGAGTATTCAACACATATCATTCTTAAAGCTCTTACCTTCCCTTAGCTGATTAAGGGCATTAGCTTTTTGTATGAAACCTATCCTGTTGTGAGCACCACTACCAAAAGCAGACAAAAAACTACAAGCCTCAGAGTCCCACAAGATTGTGCACAAGATACAAGGGAAGGATGACTATTAAGCAAGAGTACAAAGTACAACTCATACAAAGATGTAAAGGCTGTCATTGCAATCTCTTGTACTAGCAAATCAAATTCAGTCACATGTAGAGTCTGTAATTAAAATTATTTCTAGCTCAACTTTCACAGATATTTCTGTGGTGTCAAAAAGGTGTTTGAAAATTAGTAGTATGAGCAAAAATAATTACATACAGCAAGTACCTGCTGACACTTCACTTTTATCCAGGGTTCTTAATATCCATTACATTTAATGCATACATCACCACTATGTGCATTTTTGCTTTTGACTGGATACCAGCTGAGACTTAAGAATGGTGCTTTTGCATTAAAACAATCTTCTAGCTTTTGGAATTCAAGTAACCCTTTTTACCTAATGATTAATATCAGAAAAATACACCAAAACCCACCAACAATATTACTGATTTTTCACTACTATGAATGAAACTTGGAGATACAAAAGCCAAACAACTTGAGAAATGAAATTGATAAAGCATTCAGACACAATCCCTATGTTCTAATGTTTTTGCAATGTCTGGAGGAACAAGGAGGAACATTAGTGTGCCTACGTGCAGTCTAACACTGGAAAAAATGGACAAGTATCAGTGAGATAAATTGTATTTCACATCTTTTCTACAAAAGCAACATTTCAATCACATGCACTGTGACAGAGTATGAATTTCTCTTACATACATATTAGAAACCTATGGTATATCTTTATGGTTGGGTATATAATCTTTTTCCACCTCAGCCTCTGTGATTAGCTTTATGTAGTTAGGCATATCTTAAGCTACTTAATGAGGAAGTATGCAGACTTCATCACCAGAACCATGTCCTTGGGCTACATGCTGCTGCTGTGTGAAAAAATGTCCCTCCAGACCAAACCCCAGATGAAGGACTGCTGAAGCAATCCAGCCCCAGAGTCGAGTGTGGACTCCTGAGTTCATCCCTCATGAGGAACTCCCATTTCTTTCTTCCCCTCACAGCTGCAGGAGCGTTACCATTGCTTCTTTCAGGATCTCTGTACTACAGGGGTTTGGCTTGATCTTAAGCAATGGTCAGGTCATCTCCATGCTGTAAAAGCAATTTTTATAGCATCTTTCCACAAGCAGTACCCTTTGAAGGGTTAAGGAGAATGGCTAAGCTGGCCCAGTAACCATACAGTAGGTCTGCATGGGTTCAAGAAAGTTTGAGCAGCTATTAAAGCAGGAAGTCAGCTAGACGGTTCTTAAGAAGGCTGAAATCAAGCCAAAAATTAAAACAAATTCCTTGAAAAGCTTTTACACTTATTATTTGGGACTGCAGACAGGTGGAAATCTAATTATTTTAAAATAAAAATTACATTACCTATTTGATTACCTAAATCTTATATTTCACTCTCAACTGTAAGGAGATCTGGACTGTTTCAGCCTGCTCAGTCAATTTTACTTTCTAGTTCCCCTGCACGGGCATAATGATGTTATGTTTAGCTGTCCATAACTCAAAGTTTTTTCCTTCAAAAATGATTTAAGTAAAAATCTTTTTAAAAAATGAATGCTTTTAGCTTGTTTGTCTAATCCCCGCTGGAGCAAACATGACATCTGGGCAGGCAAAAAGCCAATGCACCACTTCAATATTCAAAAACAAAGCAGGAAAACTCCAAAATGCCAAGTTATACACAAGATAATTCAGATTCTTACCTGTGAGCAAGCTTGTTCAACTGGTTTCTACAACTTTTAACTACAAATTTTGATTTTTATCTAATTCTTTATTACTTTTTTATCTACTTTTTATCTACTTTATCTACTAATCACAGAATCACAGAATACCAGGTTGGAAGGTACCTCAACAATCACCTAGTCCAACCTTTCTTGGTAAAAGCGCAGTCTGGACAACATGTCCCAGCACCCTGTCCACCTGAACCTTAAAAGTGTTTGATGCTGTAGAAACTGTTTTCAAAAACCCATAAAATTCAACTAAGCTGGAAGCCTAGTCCAGACCTTTGCCCCGAAACCCCTCTGCTTTTTCATCCTACTCTGCTCTGCCAGCAGTAATTGCATCTGTTTTCTCCTACCAGCACTTTCTCCAGGCTTACCCCAATTCTTTGGGCAATCTCCCCTCTTAACCATCTCCTCCAAAAGCTATGCATCCCAAATAAATTAAAAAAAGAGCAACAATTATGTATTGAATCCAGTCTCAGAGTGAAGATACCTAATGTGGCATTTAGCTGGATTGTACATTTACAGAGAGAATTGTATATTTTCAAGGCATATCTGACAAACCTGAATAGGACAGTTTGAAGGTATTCTGCTCTCATCAGTCCAACTCTTCTGGGAATATATATGCAACAGATGTTGGAAACAGGCAGACAGATCTTACTGCTGTAATTGCTATCCCATGGCTATATTGCTGTGCAGCACACTGAATATTTTGAGATACTGTATTTAGTGAATAGAGGGATCAGATTAATGCCGAGGACTCCAATTCCACTTGGCAGGCAGAGTAATGATTTTTTTTAAAAATAGTATTCCTTGAATGAATGTCCTCTTCAGACAGCTATATTGTACAGCCTATTGGAAAGGGAAAACTAAACAAGCATTGTACTAATTTTATCACAGCAAATTATATCAGCAGTAGAATTAAATGTGGTAATGCAAAATAAAGCTGTCTCACAATTAATTTATAAGCAAGGCAGCTCATTTCTCTGTGCCATCAACACAAGGTTTAGGGGATAATGCCAACTCCAGCTGATTAGCTTTGACATTTCAAAAACATTGTTAGTTGAGAGAGATTCCCCAGTCACCACCTTCAGCTGCCTTGGCCAGTTTAGATGAACTCTCTTGTCAAGGATATGCAATTCAATTATCAGACACGACAGGGCACTCATACATAATTATTTTTGGTATGTTCAACAGAAATTCATAGTCTGCTTTTCAAACAGGATACTGGTAAATATAGAGTTTTCAGGATAAGTGAGATGATAGTCATGTACCTGATACAAGGGGACTTCTGTGTTAAAAGACCAGCAAAGACAGAAATGGGGGACAGAAAGAAGTTCAACTGATGAAAGCAATGAGAATTTCAAATCAAGACTGCCTTTACTTTGGTGTTCAGGATCTGATAGAATTTTCCAAATAATAACAAAAAATGGGAGTGCTCATAGGCCATATATTGCTTATCCCTGCATGTTGAAACTAGTCCAAGAACATGAGTCAAGTTGTGCACTTCTTAAGAACAGAGAAGGGCTCTACTTTGACCTAACAGAAAAGCTGAGTAAAAACATGTTCCACAAGTGCAACTCACATAGGAATGGAGTGAAGCTTTAAAATAACAAACCAGATGTAACAGACAGCTTATATAAAATGGCCTTACAGATATCACTGAAAGCCTAATGAATCCTCTGATGTGCCTGTTCTGAACAAGAAAGGCCAGAGGCATTTCCAAAAGCTGGTCAACTTACAACACTGCTTAAGTAGAAAGTTGCAGAAAATTGACGGGTGTTAGGGCAGACAGGGAATATGTCTAATGCTTTTATTCTTCTACTGAGTTTGCTCTAATAGCAGTGATGCATCACAGAATCCTCCAGATCCCACCAGCCATTATAGTTAAGAAGATGAAACTCTATCCTATTTAAAAATCAGCACACAAAGGGATGGATACCTTAGAAGATTAGAGCAGTTTTCATGGTAATAAGCTCAGTAGGAGACTGAGACTGTATTTTAATCTGAAAATATTTGCTTTGTAAACTATGCAACTTTTTGTGGAACACATCACCTTTATGAATCTCTATGTGGATGATTCCTCAGGTCTAAAAAGCTCAAAAACCTGGTGAAGGTGACCTAAGCTGGGTATATCTTACAAGCTGTGTCTTGATGGCAACTGAAACTTATGCACTTGGGTTTAGGGGAGAGGTTTCTAGGTTTTGGTTTGTATAGTTTTCGGGTTTTTTCCTTTTCGTTATTTGTTTCTTTATGATGGAGTTCCTGCTTTGTGCTCAAATATCAAAATTGTTATATATAGTCTGATTTATGGCTTTACAGCTACCATTTAATTAATTAGTAACTCAAATTCTGTTAAATTAGCTTTCACAGATTTTTGGGGGTAAATTATTCCTTGCATATTTCTTCCCTAAACCTTTTCTTTGTCTCCTATCCTTCTTTCCCATCTTTCGCTTGCCTCTGAAGAGAAGGAAGAAAGGGAAAAGTAACACAGAAGGAACAAACAGAAATATCCTTATGATTCTGCTGAATAATATCATTCAGCCCCTTTGAAAGTCAGTATGATCATCTCATAAAATGGTTTGAAATCTAAAATCAAAATTGCAAGTAGCAAATCTATCCTATTATTTAAAAAATGAAGCTAACAAAAGTACTTACAACTTCGACTTGTAGATTCAATCAGCCTGTTTAAGTTGTTTTCTCCTGACTCCTCTCTGCTCTATGTTAATCTTTATTTTCAAGGCACAGGTTTGACTCAAAAATCCACTCTTTCTGTAGACAGAGAAGCACTGCTAGCTAAGCTCTGAATGATCAGATGGATTATATTTGCAAAAGTCTTTGCATCAGAGTAACACAATAATTTTGATTTATGTTTCTCTTCAACGATGCATCTTTATAGCCACCATTACTTTCTAAATGAAAATTTTTCCATACTTCTTTGGGAAAAAAATACTCTGATGTAGGCAATTGGAACAAGGGATGTGCTGTTTTTTACACAAAAACTGCAGAACATGAGATCAGCAGTTTAGCTGGAGGGAGCTAAATGGAAATTCACCTGCAGGAAAGGTGAAGCACAAAACATGTATCTTCTTTGTCACTAGATTCTGTAGCACTTAAGTTCTAAAGGTAATCAGTATTAGCATTCAGAGAACCATTTAGACTTTCCATTCCAAAAGAGGGCACGTCTTTTCACATATCCCTCTATCTGCAAGACTAAAAGCCTCAAAATATTCCTATATACTAAACAGGTCTCAATCAGATGACATTTCTGCCATCCTCCCACAAGTGCATATGTATGTGAGTGCACACACCCACCATTTTCTTCCTTTGGTCTGATGGACTTTGCAGGAGACAAACTGCATAAATTCAGGTAGCAAGGATATCATTACTATATTTGAACGACTCTATTGTATTTGTGTGTTTGATATCTATTTACTCCAGCCCAAAGAAAGAGAATGTGCCAAATCAAAAGAGTTGTAGAAAGAATATTGAAATGACTAAACCAAAAGAAGTGAAACCCTGACAACACATCATTACGAAAAACAGGAGAAGTTCAATAAACCTCAAACTGCACAATCCCCTACTCCCCCTCCCCCCCCATTTTGTGCCACTGTGGAAATAAAGTTTGCTTAATTGAATTTCTTTGTAGGACAAATACATGAAATCTGCTTCTGAGTGCCATGGTGAAAAAATAAATGCCATGTTAAGATTGTCAGGATGCAATAGGTTATGTTACATTCCGTAATTATTATAACAATAATTATAAACAATAAGCATATGTAATAAGTTGAATACTCTGTTTACTGAAAACAAATCAAAGCTACTTCTCCTGTATGATAATGCCTATCATAGGAAAGACTGAACTATGTGATAACAAAATGTATTCACAGAAATTAAAATTATATACAGGCATTACACACTAAGTAAACTTGTATAAAAAAATTAAGATTGTGGGTCTTTACACATTTCACACATATAAGCAATTTTGTCTGATGTGTCAGTGTGGCACATTTAGGTATACTCAGAATACACCACTTATAAGAACTGTGATTTAATAAAGCAGAATCTGTACAACTGTACATATTTTTGTATACATACAATCACTTTTTTAATGTATTTCCCTTTCATTAGAACATGAGTTTAAAACAGGAAAAAAAAAAAGAAGTGTATTCAAGAGTAAACTGAAAATTTATTATTTTCAATGGTTGTCCCCTGGAGCCAACATGTAATTAATGCAATTTAATTTGTAAGTTCAAGTTTTAGGCAGACTTAAGTAAATTCTGCAGTCACGCCTTTTGTTAAGTCTATTGTAAATAAAGAATAAATTGTATGGACAAACCCCAAATTATTCTCTACACATAGAAATCAAACATATATCTAGGAAGAAAAAAGGTACAGAAACAGTCACTATGCAATTTAATCTAGTTTAGGTTTTTTGTCTTTTTTTTGCCTTCAAAATTAATTATGTTTTGATGAACAAAATCTTTTCATTAATTTGTTTACTTTGTGCTGTTGTTTTTTTCAGTAAATCAGAGCTAAATGCCAGGTTAGTCTTCACCTTTTGATAATAATGATTCTGTTTATGAGCAAGAAGAATCATTTAGATGACTAACATAACATTTACACTTATATTTTAATGCCAGTTTTGTATACCTGGTATTAGTCACTGTAACAGCACTTTTGAAGACTGTAATTTTATGCTTTATAAGAGCAAGGACTTTTTTTTTTTGTTTTTTTTTACTTGGTTTGTTTTCTTTTTTTGAAAGCCCTACGTTTTCTCTCAGTTACTTACTACAGCAGTCTAGAAGGGATGCTTGGAAAGGATGGAACTACGTGGTTCCTTGAAAAAAAACCAACCATCACCAATCTGGAAGAGAATTTTCACTTGTTATTAGTGTGAAATTGTCAAAGAATAATAAGAACTATGGACCAACTTGTAGCAGTGTAGTCCCCTGTAGAAAAATGCAAGGGGTAACACAACTGTTCTTTAGATTCTGTTATGCAACAGGTACCTTGGAAATGCTGCAATCCTCTTTCTAGTTATCAAAGTTCACTCCTCTATCTGGCTGTCCATGATAAGAACTTATTTTAAAAGAACCTTTATGTTTTTTCCACCATAAAACCTATCATTTTTGCTTGCATTTGCAATAATGCAGACAGAAGATATTACATGTTCTCTGTTGGCTCCAAAAGCATGATAGTAAGTTTACCCATTTAAAAAATGTATGGGATGTAGAAGTGAGTTCTGCTTCAAGTGGTGTAAACCATCCAAACTGAGATACAGGACTCTTCATACATTCACCTTGTACTCAGAGAGGATAAAAAAATTGAGAATTTCAGATGGTAACTTATAATTCAAAAGGATAAATATTATGTTACTTATTACAGAACTTGATACACAGTTTATGAAATATATTTCAGAATCACAAACTGAGTAGCTCAAATCAACAGTCAATCCATTGATGATAAATTTTTCATCTTGAACATTAGTTAGCACTACTCTGACATGCT
Source organism: Myiozetetes cayanensis (assembly GCF_022539395.1). Lineage (NCBI taxonomy): Eukaryota > Metazoa > Chordata > Aves > Passeriformes > Tyrannidae > Myiozetetes > Myiozetetes cayanensis. The sequence goes on along the minus strand of NW_026087964.1, from coordinate 37,220,398 downwards.
GATGCCTTTTGGTTTTTATTTGTATCTCACTGAGGGAACCACAACCTGACACAAGAAATCAGCATAGGAATTGCATAAACATACTGTGAAAACAATTCTTTCCTTCTTTTTTTTTCTTTCTCTATTGTTATCCATACTCTAAATTAGACCAGTGAATATTATCACACACAATATTCCAAAACAATCAACTCACTTCCTGATGTAACTTAACAGAGTTTTATTAGATGGACGTTTTAGAGATTTGTAAAGAAAGTGTTCTAACATCTGCTCCAGGCTTTTGAGAAGTAATTGAGCCAAAATAAAAAACAGGCAATTTGCTCCAAGCCTGAGTTTCTCTGCATTGAAAAATAAGACCAAAGTCTCCATCAGAGAATTTAAAATCTTACTGCTGAGTAAGTATCCTTCTCTATAGAGCTCTTGAATCATAATTAACATGCAGAAAGATAATTACAATGTTTTAGAAACATTTCTTTCAGAAATCATTTTAACATAAGCAGGAAGCCTCAGAAACACATACAAAGCATAACCCTTTATGGATTGTAATTCAAACACAAGATTTTTTCCATTGCTTAACTACAACAGAAAAAAGAATGAATCAACCAGATCCTTTTTGACTAGCTTTTCTCTAAATTATATACATATTTAGGAAGACATAAGAAGTTTAATGAAAAAGTCTACAGTGCATGGAACTAAGCAACGTCAAATAGGTAATGACCAAGTCAAATTTTTAATTTACTTAGATTTTAAAAATGTAGGTAGGAAAATTTCAATTCTGAAATCCAGAACACTGCACAAGACTATCTGTTACAAGGAAGAATAAAGTTGGATCTTCTACCAGCACAATAGGAAATGGGTGGGAAAAAATGTCTAATGCTTAAAAAAATAATAATAACTTAAAACCATCAGGGCTGGTCCATAATTCACATTTCCAATAATTCTACGTTTTTCTTTGTGTGTATTAGAGTAGACAGGTTTTGAAAGCCATAATTAGTATCTATTGCTACACTTCATCAATACGAGATAGTGTGGAATATTGATCAGTCCAAAATATGATCTATTATGATCCCAATGCTAGCATGGCAGAAAGCAAGAAGACCTGCTTATTGACTTATTGATTGTACAGGAAAAATCTAGGTTATTACCAGAAGTGCAGCAAAAATCAAACACTGATACATTTTCCTAATTGTCTCTCCTTGGAAAACCAACTGAAGCAGTTGTTTTGGAGTTCCAGGGTAGTATTGATATTAAATAAAAGATAGAGGTGAATGAATGAATTTCCAGGTGGCTGTTCACTGAAGACAGCCACAGCTGACTGTCAGTCAGGAGTACGAGGAAACAGGTAGACAGAAGTGGGTAGAGTACAGAAGGATGATAGTAAGAAATTAATGCGATATTACTTTCAAAAACCTGCAATTAATTCAGTGGATTCCCCACAAGTGGGATATTTCGCTGCAATAGCTGAAACAGAACACAAATGTGGACCAGCAATCAGTTTGACCGAATGCTCTCTCTCCCTCCTTTGTCTCCTGTGCGAATAAAGCAGAGCCCACAATGGTGTAGGCATGGAACAGCAGGGTCACAAGCATACAGCTACAGGTCTCCTACATTTAGTTTCCACTGTTCCTGTACTCTTGCCCACAAATGAAATAGTGATTGATTAAGCACTGAGTCAGGTTAACCAAACGGAAGAGCAGAATTTTGCCATACTCCTGCCATATTGCTGAAATACTCCGTTATACACACTAAAAAAATTTTACTTCCACAGCTAGAGCTACCCAGTTCTATAGTTTCGTGAAAACAATTTTTAAATATTCTAGTTAGCTTGATTTTTATAATAGCACATGTTCAGAAACATATTGGGCAGGCACTGCTTTTACTTAGAAACATCTATTACAAATAATTTCATATTGAAATAATATTTAAATATTTTAAGTTTTGTCCTTTCATTTGCCTATAGTTGTTAAAATTATATGCAAGATAAGACTTTGCAACATGCTGCATTTCTGCACTTTCAAAGGACAGCAAAAGTGAATGGTAAAACTGAAGTGTTGATTTCCATACACAATACCCCACCCCTCTAGGGAATGTTTGATTTTAAAATCTCTAGATTGAATAGGTAAACGCTAACTAGTATCTGGTAAAGACCAAACAAATCAAACCTATTTCTTCTCATTATGTCTAGATAAGGCATATTCAATGTTCAACAATTCAGTTCAATTTGTAATAGCATAAAATGCAGAGTTAATGTACCTAGCATGCAAAATTGCCCAAACATACTCTGCAAACCTCAGATGTCCTCTCCGAATCAAAAACTTAAGAGAATTATGAAATATGAATTTCTCTTTGCTGAATCTTTGCTATACTTAATTTCAAAAAAAGCTTGGTACAAAATCCAGTGATATCCTGGAACATCTACTTTTTTCTGGGGCAGAAGTTCCACATACAACCAAGGGTGGAATACACAACACAAAGATGTAATTCTGACCCTTTTTACCTTACTCATACAGGCAAACGAAAGCAGTAAAAGACAATGTTTTAATTACTCTAATTTATATTTTTAGATAAATACTTTCTAATTTTTCTGTCCATTGACATTTTTACTGTGTGCAAGATCTGACACTGCACAGAACACAGCTCTTGTCTTTGGTGTATAGTTTACCTGACCTTCAATTTTTTTTTTTTTTTTAAGGTGCCATGCAATATTAACCTGCAAGGTCAGATGTTTGCTTTTTCACGTATACACACATACATAACCTCCCGTTTTTCAAAAAAAGCATTTGAAAACAAAAACATTGGACAACAAACAAATCTGGATTTCCAATCAAATGTCTTTCAGCATTAGAAAAGCTTCATTGGTAGGTAGCTTCACACAGAAAAATTGATCCAAAACAATGAGTGATGCTATACATCAGAAAAAGATTAAGTGCAGTGATTATATCTATGATTTGTTGCAGTGTAACCCACAAATCTGACTTTAAAAAAGGAGAAAAAGTAATATCAAGTCAATATAGACTTACAGTAATTATAGACATACATTCAAAACTCCTAAATAAAATAAATACAGTTCACGGTGATCAAGCTTGTAATTCTAAATCTATATAATTTTTTAAAATAGACAGTGAGCCTGGAAGAGATTTAGCCATATTCTACAACAGGCTAGTACATTCTACAACTTTTTCCCTGCCTTTTTTTTTTCTCTTCTTAATGTAAAAGAGCAGAACCTAACATAAAACTAGTATTTTTAATTAAAATCACAGCTGGGTTTTTAGTTTTATAGCTCCAAGAAGAAAAGAGTTTTACAGTGTGTACCCCACAGACAAAAATATTGTAGGGAAGACTTTTAAAGATACTGTGCTTGCACTGAATGAAAAATACTAAATCTTTAGATACAAACATAATACATGTTTAGGCTTGGATGCAAACAATTATTGAGTTTTTATCTTTTACCTCCTGTATATCCTGGCTTTTTGGCATAGATTTCAGCCACATCTGAACCAAAAATACAGAAAAAAGTAGGTTAAAACCAAAGAACTCCAGTATAAATCACATTTTGCCGTTCCTAAATTTTCCCTTCTTCATTTCCTAGAAACCAAAAAGCATCTAGATGTAAAGTCCTGGCTTCAGTGAACCATAAATCCCTGTAAAAGGAATTCAAAATTCAGTTCAAAATGAGGACAGATTCACAGCTTTACACATTACAGCTGTTATGATTTGGGTAGGGCAGGGGAGAAATTCCATCTTAAACCAAAGTGTTAATGTAACATTAAACCCTTGTGGAAAGCAGGTGAAAAAAGTGCATTTGTTATTTGCTTATTATTGTTACACAATTGCAGTAAAAACTAATTGTACATTTATACTTTATCATGTAGTTTACATGGTAACCATAATGTTCTGCAGCAAAAATTTAAAATCTGATTTTTATAATGAAAACATTATATACTGAATATATGGTTAAGTGGATTAAAGTACTGTATATTATATTTGATAACTTAGTTTTCTTTAAATTGTTTGCAAAGGAAATAGATTTCACATACCTTTGAAATATTACTTGACCGACTTGTGGAACGCCCTGGAGATTTATCATTCTGGAAAACAAAATTAAAAAATGAAGAAAAGTTAGATCAGTTGGATTCTACATAATGGTTTTTGTGATTGTGACTGCAGAGAGTTTTTCTTCCTCTATTTTTCTTCAGTTTGGCTACTGACTGTACAATGGAAGACAGCTCAAAAAACAAACCACTCCAACATTCTTTCAAATTACATGAGTAAAAGTTGAAAGAAATTTCTGTAAGAAATTAATGCTAGCACCTAACTACTGTTGGTTTGTTTTGCAGGTTTTTAAAAAGAAATTTTTGAATCAATGTTATCATCAGAGCTTCTCATGAAAACTGGTACTTATGTGTGAAAGGGAATGCTTCAGGACAACTAATAAAAACCTCCTAGTCACACTGGACACATTCCTGCTTAAAAAGTTGAAGTCATCCTCGCAGCAAAATTAACTGTACTAGATTACTTCCTGGCCAGACATGTTCTGAGAACGATAAAATGAAACCAGGCAGAGATGTAGTTTAATTTAACACCTGCTCCTCCATCCCCTCTCAGCCTTGCAAATAACACATACACATACAAACCAACACCATAGGCTGAAATCCATTAATAAAGTGTATGTTGAAGAGTTACATTTCTACAGCACATGCTGTTTTCTGGTTTGTTGTTGTTCGTTGTTTGTTGGGGTTTTTTGTTTGTTTGTTTGTTTTAATTTTTATTTTTATTTTTCTAGTAATCCAAAGGAGGGAGTGAAGCAGTGGTTCAAAAATTTGTTCAGTATTTACACTTTCCTGGCAACACATTCAGCTTAATTTGCACTAAAAAGGTAAAATATTTCAGAAACAGGGCCCATCCCCTTGGTAAATGCACGTATCTTAAGGAGGTCATGAAAGTATTTTTCTCAGCACTGAGAATGCAGGTTCAAACAGTCAGGTGAAATATTCATGTCAACAAGATTGATTTTTACCTAGAAGGAGCTGAACTAGATATCATGTGTGTAGGTTTATTAGAGAACTTACTTGGAGGAACAGGGGATCAAATCCCAAAGTAAAGGTTTCACCTCTGTAGCTTAATTTGCAATTCATGCATCACTGTGGCAGGCAAACACATACATTAATAATTTCATGCATACATGTCCACAAAAGGCTTTCAACTTCACTATGACACATCTCCCCTCAACCTGAATTTAAAGAGCTAAGAAAAATACAGGAACTGCCAGCTACAAAAGGCTCACGTCTAGTCTAGGAACTAGCATTTCCCATATAATTTGTACCACAGAACAGCTTTGAGATGGCAAAAATGACCAAAAAGAAACCTTAGACAATTTGTCAGCAAACATTCAGAAGAAAGCACTTTTATTTTTCATTTTTGTATTAAAAAGCTGCTTTGATCTCAACTCTAGTAAGCACACTCATATGAAAAAATAATTTTAAAACTAGTTGTAGTTCCATATACCTATGTATCTCTTTTCCTTCAGACTGTAGGTAGCTTATGTTTTTATTCCATCCCTCAGTGCCATCATTTTTTTGCACTGCAAATATTAATATACTGAAATACTTCTCTTTCTACTTTGTCTTCACTAGCATTAAGTGGACTCTTGCCCTCAAAATCTAGCATCAGTGAACTCCCTGATCCCACAGCCCTCTCCATTTTATTCTATCATAGCAGTTAATTCTCAGGACTCAACCACCTTCAGGTTTGTTTGTCAGTCTCATCTTTATTTTAAGACCAATTTTAAAAAAATAACCTCTTCAAGTTATGCATTCATTTACTACACTTTACCCTTTAGTTTGGCCCCATTCTGAACAGGGAAGTGCAGTAGATGATCCCTTCTGACCCGCAGTATCCTATGATCCAAATATTACTTCTATGACATATTACCCACTACAGCTTTGGTATTTGCTTATCTTTTCTCAACAACATTATATACAGTTTTGAATGTCTGCATTTATAACCATATGAAATACAGTCTGGATATTCTGGATACAATGTTCAGAGGAACTCTGCTTTGACCTCAAAATAATAGAAGTTATGGACCCATGAAATTAATTCCCATTTTGAGGTTCAAAATTATGAACAGGGATCACAGCTGAGAAGCTCCCTGCTAAAAGCATGCAGCCTTTATCCCCATCACTTGGACTTTAAAAAAAGAAACATTGTATTTTCTGACAGTGTAATGATCTCTGGAACTGCAACTTCCTTTGTTTTAACATTCCGTCATTCAAGATTAATTTTCAAAATCTGTTTCTTGACTACAGCTCTTGAGGCTTTTTACATAATCCATTCTTCTCCCCAGCACATTATCTCCTTCACTGAGTTACAAGCCTCTGACTCTTGAACTGAAAACTCCCAGCATCCACACTCTGCAAAGTACTAGTTCATACAATAAACAGTCTAAATAGAAAGAGTGCTGGCTCTGCAGCTTTTGGAAAAACAAATAAATAAATTTAATCGTCATTACTAGGTTCAGCTATTTCATGGACATTTATCCTGAAAAGTATAGGAATAGAACACAAAATGTTGCACTAAAGAACCGTACATCAAAGATAGAATTCTTTATTGAAGTTCCCACTGAAATTGCATGACTATTCACACAAAGAAAGAACAAAATACAGAAGTTATGGTAGAATCACTTTTGAAATGTGCCCTTAAAGAATATCTGTGTGCTTCTATTTAATGATTTATCTTTACAAAGTACTCACATTGTTAGGATTAATTGATTTTTGTTATATCTGTAAGTGAAGAGAAACTATCTTTATTGAAGAATGCTTTTCGTACAAGCTTGCTGAACATTCATAATAAGATTCTTTTGCACACATTCAATACTAATTTACATTTTAAAAGTTATCATAGAATCAGAGAATCACAGAATATGTGGAGTTGGAAGGGACCCATCAGGATTATTGAGTCCAACTCCTGGTCCTGTGTTGGACACTCCAAGAATCACACCATGTGCCTGAGAGCATTGTCCAAATGCTTCTTGAACTGCGTCAGGCTTGGTGATGTGACCACTTCCCTAGGAAGCCTCTTCCAGCACCCAACCACCCTCTGGGTGAAGAACTTATTCCTGATATCCAGCCTAAACCTGCCCTGATTTAGCTTCATGCTGTTCCCTCCAGTCCTGTCACTGGTCACCTCAGAGAAAAGATCAGTGTCTGCCCCTTCTCATCCCCTCACAAGGAAGTTGTAGAGTGCAATGAGGTGTCCCCTCAGTCTCCTCTTCTATAGGCTGAACACACCAAGTGACCTCAGCTGCTCCTCATAGGGCTTACCCTCAAGGCCCTTCACCATCTTCGTGGCCCTCCTTCAGATGCTCTCTAAGAGCTTAATATCTTTCTTACATTGTAGTACCCAAAACTGCACACAGAACTCCAGGTGAGGCTGCACCAGTGCAGAGCAGAGGAAACACATATCCAAAGGATAAATCCAAATATGTATATGTTCAAATATCTATTCATTATTTTTGTGCATCAAGGAGATGTTTTATCATGTCCTTCCAAACAGATTATTTCAAAGAAAGTAGCATCCACCTTTTAGAATTACACTTCTCAGCAGGGATTATTTAATGTCTGTAATGAGGATTTTTGATGTCCCTGACTGAGTTTTCTAAATTTATACACACACAGTTCTGGCCCTTGAGCAAAGTTAAAACAAAATATTCAGAAATATCTTTAAAATTCTTAAACTGTGTTTTCCTCCAGTCAACAAAACAGCAAAACAACTCCTCATACAACTCCTTCTGGACAATTATGAGCTTTTTGGGTTTTACGTTGTATTACACAGTCCACAATGAAATGCCCCTCCTTACTACGAGACAACCTATACCGACAAATACCTCATTTCTTATATCCTGTGCTACATCCAGCAAACACTCATCGGGTATCTTTTAAAAAATTTGATGGCATAGAAAGAAGTTCCTGTAGCTATTCTACTAGAATATCAAGAAAAATTAGTCTGTGTTTGTAAAGATTCAGATTATGTAAAGATTTCAGACTATGACATGTTCATGAAAGTGCTTTTGTAGGAATGTTATAAGCACTGTCCTCCCTATTATACCAAGAAAAGAATTCTGTATGCAAGAAATAATTAAAATAATTAAAAATAATTGCAAAATCTCTCTTTTTATGACAGTAAACTACCTCCTAAAACTTCAGTCCAAGACTGGTTCTTGAACTGATATTATTTTCAGTGACCATCTTCAATTTAAGCCCATTAAACTTTCTAATACTTATATGCAGCTCTTTTTTTTCCCGGTTTAAGAAATGTGTCTTGCATTGTTAACAAACAGTTGTTTTTGTTTTCTTTTTTAAAGCAAGAGAATAAAACTCTGACTGGGTAGAGGAACAGGTTAACAATAACAAATTTCTAAAATACAGATGTGAACAGTTCAGGCTTTCATTCCAAAGAGGAAAGCAGTAGATTAGCTGGTTGCTTTCTGACTCATACATAAATATTCATACGCACGGTTAATGATTTTAAGTATTGCTGGGTAGCACAGCGCATTTTAAACTAATCCATTTGTCTGGTTTCTTTCCCTAGCTGCCCCTTGTTTTGCTCTGGCTTTGAGCATCACTCGGGCTGACCCAGGCAGCTTGCTGATGGATTGCACTTCATCTCTCTGAAGTGAGCAAAACAGCATCAAGAATTAATCAGAATATCTCAGTTCACAGCAGAAGCTGTGAAGCAACAGCTTCTGGCGTACAAATACATCCAAACTGTGGGAGGAACATGTTGAATGTGTGAGCAATTTATATTGTGTGTTGTACTTTTATAAACTTTTATAAGCTTTTATATAGTTTTATAAGTACTATAAGTTATAAGTGCCAAGATGGCTCGGGTCTCTTTGCTAGTACAAAAGGAAATCAGTGCCAAGAAGAAGGTGGAGTTTGATAAAGTAAATAATTGCCTTGTTACCTGTTAATAACCAATTATAAATGTATTTGTAATGCATGTTTACATCTGGACAGTGACCTGTAACCAATTATGTGCTTCTTGTCATGAGACCTTGTATACAGACACTATAAAAACCCTGAGCTATCCTAATAAATCAGACATATTGAAGATCTCATAGGTCCTATTCTTATGTCTCGGAGCCCCTTCGCCAACACCAAACCACCCCAAAAAAATACCTTTGTAAAGAATATTTTGTCTTTGTTTTCTTTTCTGTGTACTCTAATTTTTGCATCCCAGTGCTGCCATGTGCTGCACACAGTCTTCAGCCTTGGAGTTCTATACATGATTATAATGACAGACTTTCATCTACTAGTCATGTCACAATACATCACAAAAATAAATTTCTCCTAAATGTAAGCACAACACAAGCCAAACACTCATGGTTTTGCCTGCCTAAAGTGCCTTTCCACCTAATACCCCCTCACTGCATCTGCACAGGAGGTGCTCCTCTCAGCACCTTTTCACTTCTGGAATTAAGAGTAGGAACAGAAACTGCTTTCATTTTATGGCCTGAGCTATCAGACATGTAGATGATCTCAAATAAGAGCATCAGTCACTGAAAGAGCAGGAATTAAGATTATTAAAACTGATGTATGGATTTGATACGCTTATTTCAATACCTCAACATGAAAACAGAAAGACAAAATCACAAACCAGGCAACATTTTCTTTTACTGATAAACAAATACCCTAATGCCCATTATTAATTAAGACATAAGCACACTGTAATTACTGGGCATCATGCATAATTTTACTGTGGAACCCAGAATGTTTTCTATAAAAATGAACAGTTAGATTCAAAGTGACAACTCACAGAAAAAAAGCTCACTGGGAGTATCAAAGACTGTGATACAGATGCAACCCTTAACTAAAACAATAGAATATAAATAACAACAACTATTAATTAATAAAATTAAATATCAACAAATATATGTAATATGTATCATTTATATTATCTATATTACTACATTGCATATATATAAATAAACCATCTAAGATTATATTGCCATCTCTCTATTATTCTATTTGTATTTACTCTTTACTAGTTATCTGCTACTGCAAATAGCCAGAGCCAGGGTAACAGTGTCCCATGGTGCAGCTATTGCTACATTATTCAAAAACTATTTCAGTTTCCTGTGTTTGGGTCTAAATTATTAAAATAAATACAAGCATATTAGTATTTATTTATGACTATTTATACCAAGAAGATAACAACAAGGTCACTAATGACAGAGCACACAACCTACCTCTTGGTAAGTTGGACCTGTACAGTCTATTCTCTGTGGGAAAGGAGGAGGGGGAGGGGGAGTGCTGGTGATAACATACAAAAAGTTTCAGAGTAACTGGCAATTCCTAAACAGCTCTGATGTGGGGAATTTCAGTTCTGAAAGGAAGTCAAAGCAGAATTTAGCTTAAAAACAATATTGAGAAAACAGTCTATCACCAACTGTTATCTTTTATTTTTCATGCAATTATTTTCTGTGCTGCTACATATTTTATCTAATTTTTCACACTTTCAGCTATTCAACAGTCAGCCATATAATTCCTCTTATAAACTAATCATCCCACTAAATTACAAAATATAAAATTATTGGTATTTAAGTCTGTATTTGAAAACGTAACAAAATTTATCTCCCTGTTTTGTAAACAAATAACTTGCCATTCTAAGAAATTTTAACTTCACTAAGAAGTTCAACATTCATGTCAAATCACCTACAAGGACACTAGGGAACAGACAAAAAGAGAAATCTAAACAGACTGAAGGTCTCTGTTGTAACGCACAACTGTGGAAGACCAGCGGATTAACACAAACAAAGCTTCTGTGGGTGTTGAAGCATTTCAAAATGCCTTTCTGACTGTCATCTGTGGAAACAGACTACACAATCCAATGTGACATAAAAGAAGGTAGTTTAATTACCCTAGAAATTGCATGTTTGCCACGTTTATATGTGGGTGGAAGAGTACGTGGCATTGATCAAGGAACCTGCCTGTTCATAGGCTGCTGGGTAACCTTACATAATGCACAGATGCTTTACTTGTCATAGGCCCTGTTACTTATTGTCCATCTAAGAAACCCTTGTGGCCAGATTTGCAGCACAGAAAACCATAAAAATTTTACATTGGTACTTCTACTGTTAAACATTTTAGGAAGTTATTTTCTTTTTCACCATTTAGTTCTCTAAACAAAAAACTGCAATGCCACCAACTGCATGGCACAGACACACTGCTGTGTTACAGCTGCATCTTGTGCTGCTATATCTAGTCTGCTAGAATCCTATCTCCATATCAGTCTCAGTGTAGCAAGTTATTTTCAGCATAAGTTGCTAATAAGCACGATACATATATCAGAATCCGCTCCACCATCCTTCTGAGTTGAAAGTGCTAATTGCAATTTAATGAGGCTCAGAGCAATTTCCGTCACAGGCCAAGATGAGTCAACAGCATGCTTGCTATTCAGGCTTTCATAGTGATGCTTCTACCTGCAATTACATGCATATCTTCTTCCATGTTACAACATTCAGTTACTTTCCCTTATGTTGCACATACATCCAAGGTCGAAACTGTTTAAAAATGGGAATAAATACACCATTATGTTTAAAAGAAAAACAAACCCAGCATTGAATCAACCTTGACACAAAGCACAGGTATGCACAGAATACAGTCAGAAAACAGCATACACTAAACACTCAACTGACATAAGCGAAATTCCTTTCTCAGATCACATAAAAAGCCAGATTTTAATTTGTTGTGCCATAAGTAGCCAAAATGAAAAGCTCCTAGAAATCCTTGCCAAAATTACAAATTAGATAACCATGAAGCTGGAAGTTGGTTCAACACAAATCAATAAAAAAAAAATGTGTCTCACATAGTTGCCATTGCCTGATTATGAGGTAAAAAGCTGGTCAGAGGCTTTTATTGGAAAATTATTTCTGGTAATGCTTATTACGAATGAGAATGAAGTTTGTGCTGGTTTTGGCTTGGATAGAGTTAATTTTCTTCACAGTTGCTAGTACAGAACTGTGTTTTCCACTGTACTAGAAACAGTGTTGATAGTTCAAGCCCTTTCTGGTAGTGCTTACACGGAGTCAAGGCCTTTTCTGCCTTCTCACCTCACCCCACCAGCGAGGAGGTTGGGGGCACACAAGGCGTTGGGAGGGGACACACCCAGGACAGCTGACCCCTGCTGACCAAAGGGATATCTCAGACCATATGGCATCATGCCTATTAAGCCGGGGGAAGAAGAAAGAGGGAACATTTGGAAGTATGGCATTTATCGTCCCATGTAACTGTTAAATACAAGATACAGCTCTGCTTGCCTGCGATGCCTGAACACCTGCCTGCCCATGGAAAGTAGTGAGAGTAGAGAAAGTTGTTTTGCTTTGCTTGCCTGTGTGGCTTTCGCTTTACCTATTAAACTGTCTTTATTACAAACCAAAAAGTCTCTCACTTTTACAATTCTCTGCCCCATCCTAACACAGGATTTCAGAACACCAACACGTAAGGGTAAGCAAGAGACTTAAAACAATGAAACCATACATGTTGCTAAGGATACTTGGGCAATAAGCAGCATGCTGTTCTGTGGTAACAGCTTGGTGCAGTAGATCTTTCTGTTTCCTTGATCTAGGGCAATAGACAGACTAAACCTACTGGTAGAGAAGTTCATGGCGCTCTTCTTTTCAAAAAGAAATCAGATTTATATCACAGAGCTCACTTCCAAACGCCAGTATCTATCAGAACTAGGGACTAGTTCTATATCCTAATCAGGATATAGAACTAATCAATATCCTAATCAGTTTCTAAGTTAACGTACTCTAAAACCCCCATAATTTCAAATCATTGTCTCTATTATTTAAATAGATGCCAAATTTTCATATGCTGCTAGTTTCACTCACTGAAAGCATCAGCTGACAATACTTTAATCCTAAGAAAAAATCAAAGGCATTTTATCCAAGGTTATTCTCTATTAATAGGTATATTCTAAAACACTTAGTATGCAAAAATTGTAATCTAAAATAGTATCTGTTCTTGTTGACTCAAGAACTGTTTGGTGAACAGCAAGCATCAAGCATAACACTGCATGAAAAATCTACTAAAATTATCTGCCTATGCTCTTCAGATTATACCTTGGGGGGGAAATGAAAAAAAAAAAAAAAAAAAAAAGGCTGCTAAAATGATAGCTCCTAGTAGCACTTTTTAAAAGAGACAAGTGATGCTTGTCTTTATCCAATGCTGACCACATACTTCAAAATTAAAAGCTGCAAAGGCAGATAATGGACAAGTAAAACTTGCCAATACTTTCTTATTAAAAAGTCACAGAGAAAAAGATAGGCAAGACTATAATTTAAAAATCAATAAACTGCTAGTATATACTCTAGCGACATACCCTGCTATTATCAAGATGAATGAAATACTATTCACAAATGAAATTGAATGAGAAAATGCAGAGGGATAATATTAATTAAAACTGAAGAAAATGTTATGAAAATAAATAAATATAAAAAATAATACGGCAAATACAAAGAAAAAGAGATGGAATGAAAAAAAACCATGGGAAAATGTTTTCCTTATTTTGGAAACCTATTTTGGGGAAAACCCCATAAAAAGTAACACTTTTTCTATGCATAAAGGCATTTTAAAAAGCTTGCTCTTTAGAGACAGAAGTGAACCTACAGAGAGGGAGAGTAATTGCATGAATCCATCACTGTTAAGTTTTTCACCAGAGAACTCTAGTTATTGACACTCAGTACAAGGCTTTAACTTCTCTGACACAGTGTCTGTAGCTTTAATTGTTACATTTAGAAATATATCTTCACCTACAAATATCTTACTAATGTTTTTGTTTTCCTCTGCTATTTGCCAAGTTACTTCCCTTCAGCAAAAACACAGAGCTTTTAATTATTATTTTATCAATGTCTAACTGCACCCTCTTTAATTTGCACCATCTTGCTATATTAATCAGAGCATTTTAGTTAAAACAGGTAAGCCATATAATTTGTGGTAGATTTTCACATGTCAAAACCTTCTTCCTTCTGCTATTTGGTTCCTAATGTCTAAATTACCTGGCAATAGTAAACAACTTGCATGATTGCACCAACATTTGATTTACATTCATTTAATACCGAAGACATGTTATGGGGATTTTGTGTCTGGGTGTGGCTGATAAAGATAGCTTACCTTGAAAAACTGAAAATGTTTTATGCTTTTTTTTTCTCGGCATTACTCAGCTGCAGAAAATGAAGACAAACACTAATTTTCATATTCTTTCTTCTATAAAATAAAAATGCAGCAGTCTGCAGGTTTTAATCTTCCAATCTGCTTTGCTAATGTATGACTAGCAGCTCACCTGTTTCATTACTTCTGCACAGGTGTGACACATATATATGTCACTGTACATCTCTTGATTTGAATATGAAATAAAGCAACGATATAGTTATCACTTGTTTTCACACTGTGTTACCCTTCTTAAATGTGTTTGACACAAAGAGCAAAAAGTGCAATAAAATCTTCCTCACTGTAACATCAAATTATCACTTTGTCTCTTTTCTGTGATGAACAGAAATGCAACATAATAAATTTCCCTGCAGCACTCCTTAATCAAATGGGTCTATCATTTAGACATTACTACCACTTACAGATAATGTATTTAAGCATTTCTATCCTTAATCAATAAAGATCTGATCTTCCATTCTATCCTGTACAACATTACAGCACTTTAGTACACTGCAATGCCAGAGTCTGCTCAGCGTGTTTAGGGGAAGATAGATGGATTTACTCTGGGCAGTGCATGGGAGAAACAACAAAATTCTTAGCAGGTTAAAAAACAACTTTTACTTACAAACTTTAGAACATTCTGATAGATTAAGCCACTTGCTGAAGCTTAACTTAGCAGTCTTTAATTTACACACACACAGTGAGGCACTTAATAAGGCATCGACTGGAATTTTTTGGTCCTGCTTACAATATATGTTGAGTGGGAGAAGATAGGAGAAAAAAGAGAAAATAAAATGAGACAGAAAGATAGTCACCACCCTATGATCCAGAGTGGTCTCAGCAGCTTTTAAATCTAGGGTAGTGGAGCACATCATGTGGAACAGTTTTCACCAGCTCAGGTCTGCTCCGGCCCTCCCCCAGGTGAGCTCACACTAATTTCAGCAACAGTCTCGTGCCTGCATTTTACACAGAGCAATGTTCCCTGCAGGGCCACTGCTCGGCCACCCCCATTACAGTGTGGGCTGGGGCTGACTTTTCAAATGCTCATGTGCTACGCAGTGCAGGGTGAGAAGGCTCAGGGGGTGTGGGGAGCAGTGTGCTGTCCCACCCCTACAGAGCTTGCCCTGTTCCCCGACCACTTCCCACCTCGTTGTTTTGAGCCAGTCAACCATTCCTCTGGTCTCTTGCATACACCAGGCATTCTGTCTCTTTTCCAAAGCTCCCAGTATAAGACGAAACTTTACTTTTCCGTAAGACTCCGCAAATCTGAAGAGAAGTCTTTTCATCACCATGTTGAACTCCAATCAATGTTTGTTTAATTACCAGTCTGAATGCTCTTGCTTTTTCTCTCATCCATGACATCCTTTTCTCGTCCTTCAAAATGCTACCTCAAACATCTGGTGTCTGCAATGAACGCCTCTTGTAAGAACACTCTTGGTGGTCAGTACACATATTTCAGCAAATAGTTATAAGGAGTAAGGGATAGCAATTTTTTGCAAGAAAGTAGACACAGATCTGTGGACCATGTAATTTTATTTTTAATTCATAGTATGGCATGCATTCAGTTTTATCTCTGTTAAACATGACTATATGCTGATTTTTTTTAATTGAAAGGACCAACTAACTTGTTTAAGAAGCTGGAATTCAGGGGTCATTTTGCTGTCTGCCAGTTATTGTGACCTGCTCGATTCCAGTCAATTAGTACCAGAGATGAAGGACTCTGGATGGTCAAGTAGTTTTCTAACAGCCAAGTCTTTATCAAAGAACAAAAGATTAATTAAATACATAAAGTCAAAGTGTCTTAATTACAATAGAACTATAAAACATTACTTGATTGTATGCTGTATGTTCAGATATCACAATTTTTTATATCTTTTATCTGATTACAAGTTGTATGTCTTTAGTGCCCCTTTAACTTAAACTCCTCTGAGTAAAGAAAGGGAAAAATTAAAGGAAATAGCACTCTCCCCAGTCTTCTAAAGGATGTCCAAGCATTCATATCTTTTTAAAATACAGGTGCCACCTTCCACTAGCAAATTGGATTCATTATTCAGCCTGAATCCACTGAACTCCAATTGCAACAAGAATAGGAGGAAAGCTATAAGTAATTAAGTTCTTAACCAGAAGTTCTATATGTTAAGTAATAAAGCTAAGAAAAAAAAAAAAAAACCACAAAAAACAACAGAACTGGATAAAGAAGAACCTGTTTGACTATATGCCTGGCTTCTGCTATGAAGCAAACCTGTATCTTGAAGATCTCCATGCACAGAACAGAAATGCATGCAGAATGATAGAGCTCAGAGAAACTACTGACACTAGACAAGAGTAGGATTAAGAGAATTTATGTTGTAGTTTGGTGGTCAGGATTGCTACTGTTGAATGCAGCTGAAAAATCATAAAAGTTGCCAACTGAGTAATTTATTCTGTACAAGAAGGCCCTGTAAATCTTGGTGCTATGGGCCTAACATGTCTGAAACCTTACAAGCTGAAAATAAAAAAAGTAAGGACATGAAGAAACGTTATGCCAATTGAATCCAAGATGAACATAGATTGCACAGATACGTTCATTAGCATCTTTTCTACTTCTTCTGGGAATCCCTAAATTCATCTTAATGCTAGATTAACAACTGAGGTTAATAAATAATTAGGCAGATTTTGGCTTATCATTTAATATAATTGTTTATTATGCAGTTTGTAATTTTCAACATAAACATGAACATTGCAACTCATCCCTCTTTAAACATCAAAGCAAAATAAATACTTTAGGGCCTGAATGACAAAATTCCTATAACACTCTTTCCAACAAAGTTCTGTGTGAAAGTTCTTGGAGTGATATATTTATTGTTATATATATATATATATATATTTTCAGGTGATATTTTCAGGTGTAGAAAATCTGAGAAAAAACAGTTTCAAGTTAACATATGTGTCTACAACCACTTCTCTGCATTAGAACTAGCACTGAAGTTAATTCAAATCTTCTTTCTATGTACTTCAATGCATCCTTCATAAACCATAGAATCATAGAATTGTTTAGGATGGAAAGACCTCTAAGTTCACTGAGTCCTACAGTTAACCCAGCACTACCAGGTCTACCATTAAACCATGTTCTCAAACACCATGTTTACACATCTTTTAAATATCTCCAGGAATGGTGACTCAACCACTTCCCTGGACATCCTGTTCCAATGCTAGATCCTTGTTTCAGTTACCTCTAGAATATTTTATGACAGCAATTTTATTCTCCCTTTGCTTTCTGAAATATCCATTATATTCATTAATAAAAGAATGCTGTAGAAATCACAATTAAGTTGGGCTTATTCTTAGAACTCACAAGCCTAACTATTGCTATATATTCATTTATTCAGTCAGGGGATGGAGGGAAACTATTGCACAAAAGTTTGGGTTTTTTCCTTATAGCTACCCTGATGTTTAATTAATAGGCTGAGTATTGCTTCTATTTTAAACATAAAATAAAGCAGGTAAAAAGAAGTGAGGAACACAGTATAGACCTATTTGTTAGCAGACTTGCCAAGCAAGTCACATATATATTCATGACAGGTTTCTATAGACAGGCATGACCTACATATTCAGTCTCAAAGATGTGTTGAGAGATGGACACGTACAGCACAGCATTTACTGATTATTTCTTCTTAGCAGACTTTGTGTTATAAACAGGAATCCCTTCGATGCAAAGAGAAACACCAAGGGGCTAAGGAGGAGGAAGGTGGGGGAAAACAGACTGTCCTGGGGAAGACAAAACGTTACCCTAGCAAGAGAAGATTTTACTGTTGAGACCACAATTTCTGATTCTAGATGTGATGAATGAACAGAAAAATAAGACCAAAATATAAGAAGCGGCTCTGCCAAGATATCTGATCAACCATAATACAAAGACGTTGTGGACAGTTATTAATTCCTCTCAGTCAGACCTTCATGCTTAATAAAAAGCCCCTAGCATAATAAGGACAGACAATAATTCAAACTTTCCCAGGGTGGCTATAAATAACTACTTACCAGAATATAGAATAGACTATATTTATTTGATTAATATCTGTTAATTACGGCATAGAATTTAGACTAATATGTTGGGAGTAACATCCTGACACTGTAATTGACTTGAGTATTTGCACACAATACTCTATGCATTTACATGCATTTGTCTTCAAGGCTCTAGCTGCTAAAAACACCACTGAAATTATCTAGTCTCTTATTCATGAAACATTTTAATTACTGTCTTCGATATCAGTTAATACCTTACGCTTTTAATTTTTTCCATTACTACAGGCAACAATGAAGCATGTGTGATTTCATTCTATTCTTTTCTGTGCTTTCTCACCAAGGAATCCTACTTTGCTTAGTCACATCACAATGAGAAATAACATTACACCCAAGTCACTAGCGTCATTTTCTAAATATAATAATAAACACCATATTTCCTCTCCTTTCAGTGGATTTCAGCATGATAAATGGTCTAGATTTTTAGTCTTCAGTACAGTTCCATATTTCCAGCAGGCTATATTGGAAAGGACTTCAAGCACAGTTATACTATTTTAAGAAAACAAACAATATTTTGCCACTTGAATCTGAAGCAGGTATTTAATTGGTGACTTACGCAGTGTCAACTGGAGATTTGTCCACTGAAGATTTGGCTCATTTATCTCAGGTAGTGGTCCACATTTTGCAATCTGATGCTCACAGAACATCCTCAGCAACATGTTACCTTTCAGATTTTTGGAAACTAGACCTCCCAGCTCATGCAAACATTGGCATACACAAACATAAAAATGCAGATGGTATTCAGGGATTCATTTTAAGGTCTAGAAAACCATCTTTAGCTCCAAATGAATATTTTTTTCCTCATACAGAAACAGTACTCTTGCCAATTATTACTAAAAAGAAGCAAAACAGGGTTTTCACAATCTGAGATACTAGAGAAGAAATTATTACACAGAAGAGCCTCGGAAAATGATTATAGATTCAGTTTAAAGCCCTGATAATTCAGTTTAAAGCCCTTAACTGATTACAAATGCTGAGTGATCAAGAAAAGACAATGTCAAGGGATGAAATCTATATTTGTTTCTCCTTACTTGCTTCCAGAGTTTAGTTTCTCTCAAAACAGCACAAAAAGTCTGTTCCACAGAACTTGTTTGCGTTTTAACTTGAAAGGGCCATGGAACAGTATCATAGTGAGCTGGAAAAGCTGACAGGTTATGGAAAATGTCAGTAGAGAATCAGACAATTTCAGTATCTTCTTTGCTGTTCCTATTTCAGAATAAAGACAAAGTATGGAGATGTAATTTCAATATTCTGTTTTCAGTTTACCTTGATTCTTCCCAAACTCAGCTCTGTGCTTCTTCACTTCAATTATAAACTTTTCCTTTTGTCTAATTCTGGGCAATTATAATGTTTCTGGATATCAGTGATCTCAGTAGTTTTTAAAACATATTCTTGATTGTGTTTCAAATATGTGTCCTGCTTGGAAGGTTAATTAAACTATGATTCTATCTGTTTTTTGAGTTGTAAAGGTCAGTATCCAGATTTAACCTACACTGAAATGAAATTAACCTTTTGCATTCAAAGAAAATAGATGTGCTAAAACCACTGAACTGTGATACATCCAAGCACTACAGCACATAACTCAGCTTACTCATACACATTAGAGACAAACTAAGGAGGAAAGATAAGGACAAACTGACAGAACTTCTGAATATGGTGCCAATTAGCAGGATGAGGAATATAGCCTCATACTGTGATTATATGGAGAAACTTTACTGGCAATAAAAGATGAAAATGTAAACCCCAATAACAACAGCTCTGATACAGCTCTCTTTTAAAATCAATGCACATAGTCTAGTTGGACAGAACAGTGGAAGTCCCTTCCCCTACCCAGTGTATGCAAAAAGACACTCACAGCTACAGTCCCTGTGAATATGAACATAACCACCAAAATCTCTCAGCCTTCACCACTCATAGTCAGCAAGAAATGAGATCACATTATGTTTTCAGGGAAATTGGATTAAAATATGCTCAGAAGGCTCAGATAAAAGCAGAAGATTAAGTGTTACACAGATAAAATATGTTAAGCCTCTGTGATGTAAAGTATAAGGCAAAGAATAACAACTCTTATTATATAAGGAGATCCATGTGGGAGAGAAGTCATATAAATGCCCTAGCTCCCCCTGGTACAACAGATAACACTTCATCCCTGGAGTCACTCTATGACTATGGTATATTCTCAAGGTGCAAGCGACTTGCCTCTGCAAGTTTTAACTGCAAAATTAACTGGAAAGAAGAAGTAGTGCCACTGAATTTTCTTCCCTTCTCAGACCTGTATATGAGCTGCTCAATAACAATCTCCACAGTGTAAGGAGAGAGCAAGCTCATAACTGCAGAAACATTAGGGTATACTTCCAGTTAAACAAACCAAACATTAACATAGCCTTGCTGTCAGTCCCTCAGTTTTGTGATGGCAAAAAATTAGTACCAGCAGCCCTGAATCAGCTACAGGATGTGAAAGATATAAAGCAGAACACCCCCATCCTACCTCTGAGATGCTCGGTCATTACCAAGAATTTATTTGTCCACTTTAAACATAAAAACAAAAGATACTTTTATACCATTTCAAATCACTTCTCCAATGCACTCCTGCTCTTTAAATGTCCAAGAGGATGCAGTTTTGAGTTCATATTTACATTAGTTTTTCAGTTCAGTTTTACAGGGCACTTCTCCAAGGGCTATAATGGGTACAAATTCTTTTGTGGTGCTAAGAATATATGACCTGGAACAGGCGCAAAGAATGAAAAGCTGTGTCTTTTACCAGTACTTACTGGAATCTGAGAGTAGATGCTGGGATATTACTAACTTCCTTTGCATCCTAAAAATAAATGTGTTCTAAGTCCTGCAGTTTATTTAGCTATTTAATATAGCCAAACATTTACCTGATAATCCATTAAGGTGCTCTCTTTACCAGCATTGAATCAGGCATCTGAGTTGTGCACTGATCTCCATGACAACAAGCCTGTATATTTGGCAACTAAAAGAACCCTGGTAAATTAAGGGCAATTTCCCCTCTTTTACTCTTACACACTTTAAAAAGAATAATGTCAAGAATTACATATACAATAGATGGCTCATGTTAGCCATTATGAAAATGATACAAAGCATTAAAAGGCTGTGTTTTTTGGAGTTATTTTTTGCAGTGAATTATGAACATTAGTTGGTGAATAGCTAGTTTATTAAGCTTTCATTTAAAAGGTACTGTAAACTGTCAGCTCTGCTGTAGTAACCACTGTATAGAAATTCCAATATACAGGATATTTTATACTTAAGCTAGACTAAATAAAAAGTAAAAGCACTTTCCTCTCAAAGATTTTTTTTTTGCCATATCTTTGCAAATTCGTCTTGGCTACCATGGCAAACTATTTTCTTATTATCACCGATCATCTGTTGCCTTTGGCTCTATTATGGCTCTAAGCTTCCTGTGAAACAGTTTATCAATTAAGCTAACCAAGACAAGCAAAAGTTCTTTTTTGAAGTCTTATTCTGTCTTTAGCTGATACAATATTGTTGAGCAATGGATGACCCCACTCAGGTCTGCGTTTTTGCAGCACTTCATATTCTGTTTAGCACTGCCAAGTCAAATATAACAAAATATATAGATATAACATAGATATAAAACAGATATAACAAAAAAATTATATCTCTTCAAACGTTCAGAGAAATTAATATTATTATTCTGTATGAAAATTAATGAGATTCATTTATACCTCTTTGAAGCCCAAATTCTTCTGTATTTTGGTTTATGAAGCAGCTAAACAAGATGTTTTTTCCTTGCCTTCACAAAGATATATTGTTCTATACTTCAAAATTTGAGACTCAGGTAAATATCTACATTGCATTCAGTACCTTTGATGTTGAAAAAACTGAATGTACAGCTGTGACGGAAACCTACAAAAAGTTGAAGTTGTGTCCATATGATGAAAATGTGAATACACCCTCTGAGTGACTGTATGTAAAAAAGATATGGGCCAAGAAAAAAAAAAAAAGACAATAAGCAAAGGCATAAACATTCACAGTAATCCTCTTCCTTCCTGCAAGAGTGAGAAGTCTGATAGAAAGTATGTATAGTCAACAGAAGGAATGGCCTCTGCACAAGAAACAATTAAATAACCATTCAAACTAGAAGAAGGACAGTAAGCTGAAATATGATAGAGAGCCACAAAATCATAAGAGGAATGGAAAATAGAAGATTATTTTCCAGTCTACTGGTACAAGAACAAGAGAATACCAAATCAAACTAGATGACAAGAGATTTAGAACAAAGTAAATATCGTAAGTGGATAAAGTTTAATAAGCACATGAGAATTTTTTCACAGCTTAGAGAGAATTAAAAAGTGACTGAACATAGTAGCAGAAGGGGAACACATAAAAAATTACTCCTTGGCTAGGAATTCCCTGAACTACAATATCCTAGATGCTACAGAAATAATCTGGGAAGTCATGCTAACAGCTCATGCTCTTACCTTACCCTTCTCGTAGCATTCACAATGAGCCATTGTCTGAGATAGCATACTGGCTACATGGGTTTTTAGTTTGTCTTCATTTGGACCTTCTTACATTAAGAGACCTAAACAGTAGAGTTTTAAGACTGAAATTTTTCATTTCAATTACCAAGATGGGGATAAATGAGAACGTTTCACACAATTCAACAGAACTGTTGCGCAATATTACTTATGAAAGTATTTCACTAATTCAAACCTGGAAGAGATCTTTATAAATGTGAAACAAATTATTTAGTTCCCATTAACACAAAGTTACTGGAAGTAACTTCAGTTTCCACTAACTGGAAATTCAACAGCCACAAAAATTGTGAGGACATATTTTTTTGTATGTAAATGTCAAAACCTGCAGTACAACAAACCTTTCATGAATTCAGGCCATCCAAAGGTAAGATGAAATCATATGTGATATGAATCTTTGACTGTTAATCCATCTGTATTTGGGGAAACTTCTGCTGAGTCCTTTGTCTGTAGTTTTTCCACACTTTTTCCTCAGAGAGTAAGTTCAGAGTAAATTAGACACTGTCCTTAATGCTACTGAATAACATTTTGAAAATTTCCTACCATTTATAATGAAACTAAATTCAGTGATTTACCATAGCTATGCAAAAAAGCATATAAAGAGGTTACATATAACTAGGATTATCTGTGATTATATTTTTACTTTGAAGTTACTTGGCCAATTTGTCCTTAGTGGAAAAAATAGAGCTAGAGATCAGCTTTAGTAACAGACCAGCTAATTTTCTGTCAATTAGATTAGCTTTCCACTTCTTGAAAGCATGGCTTTCAGAAGTTTATTTTCTTCCTTTCAAACCAGTAAGCATATTCTTACACAAGATACTTCACCTCTGACAGTATGGTCCCACTACTTAGCGCTTGATAACAAGATCTAGTTCAATTGCCAATTAGAAAAAAAAGCACAGTAAGTTATAAAAAAAATAACAAACTATAAATAAGTCAAAGGTCCTTGTAAGTAAACATATTCTAGATATTCTGACTGAGGTGGATACCTGACTATCCAAACTACTACTTCCTTAAACTGGTAGGAGAAATCTACAGAATGTCTACATCCATTTCTTAGGAAATAAAACACAGTGTCATTCAGCTTTTCAAGAATGTAGATATGTAATATTTTAATATTTGTTTAGAATAACATTTTTTATTAAAAATCTTGTTTTATTTAAAAAAAAAACAAACCCACAACATGTCAATATACCTATTTTATACCTGTAGCAAAAAAAAATATATGATAGTATCTCAGCATACTTGTGACACAATATTTTATCAAAGCTAGTAACCACACATTCTGCTTAAGGTACCACTTTACACAGCATATTCTTGCAATTAGCATTGTAAACTTAAAATTATCAGGTATGTAACGTGGCAGACAATAGCCTTTTTTGCACTCAGGTACCAAAACCAGAAACTAAAAACCCAGATGGAATCCTAAATTCACAGTGTGCTTAAGTAGCTAAAGACTCCATTTTTCCAACATTCCTATGATTACAATGCAGAAGCTATGTCAACAAAACCTCATATAAACACACATACCATCACAAAAACATAAACACACTGAGTTTACTAATAGAGATAGTTGAGATTCTTTTTCAATTTTCTTTTTATCAGATGTTCCTCAAAACAAAACTATTTCGTACCCATTAGAGTTTGAGGAAAATTTAATTTGGAAAGGGTACCCACTCACTTACCAAGGGAGATTAGTTGGTGGAACCAGTTTATCCAACTGTGAGACTTGAATGGTACTCCCTGTTTTGTCTGATTCAAACCACATAACTACTACCTCTCCCAGGATAAAGCCACCCTATTGCCAGGGAAGAAAGAAATAAAGAGGGGGAGAAATCTTAGTTTCGCCCTATTCTGAATAGGAGATTTATTGTTGTTGTTGTTGGAGGTATTCTTTTCACCATAGTATGCTTTGAAAAACTTTACTCACCCCTCCCCTATAGTTCTGAACTACCTTAAATTTAGACAGATCACTTCTGTATGAGATAAAGAAGAAACATCATCAGAAACTATATCCACTTAAAAAGTTCCTTGCTAATGGGCAGGATAATCAAGATGTCTGTCTCATTCTTTGCAGGTCATATATATATACATAGAGAAAACTAGTGTATA
Source organism: Myiozetetes cayanensis (assembly GCF_022539395.1). Lineage (NCBI taxonomy): Eukaryota > Metazoa > Chordata > Aves > Passeriformes > Tyrannidae > Myiozetetes > Myiozetetes cayanensis. The sequence continues at coordinate 37,195,494 of NW_026087964.1, read as the reverse complement.
GCATATTAGTAATTCCCTCTTAATGCACTTAGCTAACAAAAGTTTCATCAAAGTTTTTATTTAAATACTTCATAGATTTTTATGAACACCTTTGATGAACCCAGTAAAGATTTCCAGATACATTTTGAGAAATGAAACCAAATGCTAAATAGCAATGTGGGAATATAATTTTACAGGATGCCAGCAAAAGGGAGTGGAAGGGAGGGGGAGAAGGGTTATGCAAGAAGGCAAGTTTCATGTTTTACTTCCTGAGAATAATTATTCTGAAAACCCTGATGAGTAGATTAGTACTAAAACTTCATTAGACACTACATTGAGTATTGTACAGAAAACTTGAAGGAGCTAAATGAACAAGCACAAAATGAGAACAAGATAAAATAAAAATAAAAGAACAAGCTGATCTTTACTAGTTCTAGAGACTTAACAGTCTTAATGCATAGCCCCACAAACCTCTAAGACGATAAGATACTTCAAAGGAAACAATTAAAGAAGGATACACAGACTCAGTGGCTTTGGGGAAAGAAAGGGAACTATCAAAACTATGGACAAATATTAATTGTGTTATCAGTCTCTTTCCCCAAAGTTTGTTTTTGTTTGGGGGAAAGTGAAGATTGGCTCCACATAATGCAAGGAAAGACCTTCACATTTTGTTACTGACAAATGATAATTCAGCCCAACCATGAAATTAAATCATGCACTCCACAGAGTACCTCACACTCGTTCTTCTGGGAACTGAATTATAGTCAACCTGCTCTTTCTGGAACTCTAAATCTTTCTGTCTTACACCCAGTTGAGTAGCATCTTGACATTGTTACTCAGATCATAACAGAAAATGTTGCATTATGAGAAAGTTATAATACTCCTAAAACAGTTTGCTATGACATTCTGCCTTCCCCTGCTTCTGAAGTAGCACAGCCCTCTCTCACCTTGCTCTGAACTGCTATGTCAAATTTTGCTACTATTTTTATTTTTTCCCTAGGGCTTGAAGATTAGGCTTAAGCCTCAAGATTTAATCTAAATCTTTTTGAGTAAGAATTTCTGAAATGTGGACAAAACGTATAGTGTTCTAGAAGTTTGGTCTAGGATTCACTACTGATTTATGTGGTCTCATTTCTGTATCTGCCATATGGTTTACTCTCGCAGTTTTATTGATTGATTCTCGCAGTTACAGTTTCAATAAATATAGATTTTATTGATTGATTCTCACAGTTACAGTTTCAATAAATATAGATTTTAATCCTGAGGGAGGTTCTCTTGAGGAATTCATAACAACACACTGACCATTTTTCTGAAAGTGTTAATTTTGGATGCTGTAAAACCTATTTTAAATTACCATATCTAACTATACAGTATTAAAGAATAACATGAAAATTACAACAGCATGGACTGGACTTAATGGAGTAAGTCCCCTCTAGATATATAATATATTTTCGAAAGAATGTTTTGTAGCTTTCACTACAGAGAATAACTTTTTCAACAAAATTGCTGCTTAGTAGGAAATTTTTTTCCCTTCAGTCTGTTATTCACTGGAAATATGATTTCTAAAAATTTCAAATTATCGATGCCAACAAAATAAAAATTTTTGTTTCAAACTTCACCAATACCTCCAATACCGACAGGCTTAAGCAATGCTTCCACTGTAAAAATTACCCAAGTTTCGGTTTTGAAACTCCTATGAAGTCTAAAATGGCACAAGCATTTTACTGCCATCTGCTCTCAAGCAACTCTGTAAGTACACCCTCTCAGACCTCAGACTACATGCATCAGGACAGGTTATTAAAGACTTTGTAAGATGTAATATGCAAAATACAGTATAAGTAAGGAAGTTGTAGCGACTATGGGTAATGAGATGCTGGAAAGTAGTGCCGCAGAAAGGGACCTGGGGGTCCTGGTCTCTGACAACTTGAATCTGAGTCATTGTGCCCTGGCAGCCAGGAGGGCCAACCGTGTCCTGGGGGGCATCAGGCAAAGCATCACCAGCTGGTCAAGGGAGGGGATTGTCCCACTCTGCTCTGCACTAGGGTAGTCTCGCCTTGAATATTGTGTGCAGTTTTGGTCAGCACAATACAAGAAAGATATTAAGCTATTGAAGAGTGTCCAAAGGAGCGCAACAAAGAAGGTGAAGGGCCTTGAGAGGAAGCTGTAGGAGGAGCAGCTGAGGTCACCTGAGAGTATCATCCAAATGCTTCTTGAACTCTGTCAGCCTTGGTGGTGTGACCAAGTAATTTCTATACTTCACAGATGATTCCACAACTGTCAGTTTCATTGAAATGAAATTATTAATGCAAACTGTCCCAAAATCTATATATAGATTATATATAGATACATAGATAGATATAAATCACTTTATATTCCAATTTCATAAATGATGCATACACTAGTATACATCTGCTTTGATTTTGTAACATTATGCATTTCACTAGTATATAAATATAAAACATATCTAAGTTGCAAGCTATACCATAAACCCTGTATCTTAGGATACTGGTGAATATCTAGTCTCTTTTTATTCTACTTAGAACCTGGTAATAGTATATAACACTGGATTTCCTCATTTGATTTGGGTGCTATGATGAGCACTCCATTAAAACCCTGCCATGCTGTTAGAACTCTGATTTCACCCAACTTAAACCAGAAGTGAAATGAGAACACAATTAGTGACAGCAGCGCAATGTTATAAACAGCAATGTAAATTTTACCTTCCAAATCAAACCATGCCCCATGGCCTATACATCATGGCAGTCCTAAAACCTAACAGAATACCAAAATTACAGTCTCTGATAAATAAACAAGTTCAGCTATTTTAGTGGGTTGGACTATCCACTGCTGACATGAGATTGTGATGACTCTGCAACATATGATAAGGTAAGAAGTTGAAAAAAATCATTTTTTAGTCTTCCCTAAATGCAGGAAATCCAGCAAGGTTGACATTTTTATGTTTCTTAGGAGAATCTGGGTTACACATCTGCAATACTGGAACTGGCTCCATTGATACATTCTGCCTTGTTATGATGCAGATTACAATGCAGTACACATGAAGATTTGTACATTAGTGTATAATCTCCTCTCTATGCTCAGCATTCTGCTTATCTTATCAATCCAATGCAGTGGTGCCACTGGTGATTCATTCAGACTTGAGTTACAACAGAGAAAGTAACACTTTAAATTCCCATTCAATTTGGTAACATCAAAAGCTTTAATGCAAATCTACATGTTCAGTGTAAAGTCTCAGCTTGAATAATCTAAATTGCCGGTCATATTGGTTTCATTTATTCACTAGTAAATTGAATCCTGCTATGTGGGCATGGCTATACAGTCACAAAATTGTAATGAAGACACTGTAATACTGGAAATACATGAATTAATAGAAAGTACCTAATGATATGCTCATGTTCCTGGTGAATGTTACCACCAGTGTTCATAATGAGTCCTGTGCCAACCTATTGTCAGAAGCCTGGAATGCAACTGAAAACTCTGAGATATATTTTTAAGTCAACTTCTGTTTAAGAAAAAAAGAATTAGCAACCCTGCCCATACCCTATCCCCTAGTCAAACAGCCTAAGCATGCCTAGAGTTACTAAAATAAGAATATTGATTTAAAAGTTTAGTTTTATTTCCCTAGTAAATTGAATCTTTACCTTTTCCTACCTTTTTTTTTTTAATTGTTTTTCTTTTCCTAAACCCTAATTTTTCTTCTTCAAAAATGCCATGTACTTGAATCACTCTGAAAATTCCTGGGCTGACTGAACTTGAAAGAGTAGCGCATAATATGGAAAAATTATTCATTATTTTCACTGATAAATTTGGGAGACAGAGTATCGTGCTGGTACTATGGGAGAACTGTAAATTTCCCATTAGTTGTAAGCAATGTAAAATTTGTATCTTAGCTAATTTTCAACTATTTGAGTACTGGAAAAGAGAAATCATAAAGAGAAGTAATGTTTATCAAAATAGTTTATTTATGGTGTTATTTTTAAATTACTATGGGTTTACATTAATTTAAATATAAGGCATTTGATCATATGGCTGGATGTAGCTTTACTTATAATTCAGTGTTGATATCTCAACATACACAAACTACCCAGCATATACTCATATTTAGCAGTTTATCAGGAGCTCAATGTCTTTTCTTAGCTCACTAAATTACTGAAATTAATAATTTTTATAACCTTGTACTGCATACCTGATAAAGCTAGTATTATATTTAATAAGAATGCTGACATCTTAACTTGGAAGTTATGATACCTAGCATACTTCAGCATAATAAGCATACAACAGGACAAGAATTATTACATAAGTATAAAATTACTAAAAAATACCTAGTTAATTGCTATTAAGTACATGCATTTATACATCCTGATGCTTATGGGACAGAGAACAGCAAAAAGCACATAATATGTCAAGCCCCAAACTATTTCTAAAACAGGTTGAATGTTTCAAAAGTGCTTTAAGATTCAGAGACAAACCCCATGCATCTCATTTCTATAGATGTATTATCTCTCTTAAAAACCCTAGTTTAAAATACTATGATACTGCTGTTAAAAGATACCAAAAAGATACAATTAAATATTCACACAGCTAATGGAAAGCATAAATAAAAACCACACTTCTAAATGCAAGTATACTAGCTAAAGGACTGCACAATTAAGCAGAGGTAGAAAAAAACCCATAAAATATGGAATCATAGAAAAACTCTGCTTTGTGACACTATATTAATTGGCTATGCAATGCTAGCAAAAAAAAAATAAAATCATTCCTCCAGTTGAGAGATAAATAAGGTGAAATGCACAAACTGAACAGGTTACCTGCAGCCCTGGCTTCAGGACTAGTCTAACAATACTCTCTGCTGCTATAACATACAGCCTGCATTCAGTCCTTTCTCACTGCACAGCTGTGCATCTTGATCTCCACCCTTTTAGCTTTCCATCACATTAAAATCACATTAAAAAATGTTAATTACCGTTTTCCAGTGAGAGAGCTTCCAATGACAGCATGTGACTCCAGTAAAGCCTTCAAACATAAAGCCATTTCCATATTTGCCTTGTAACTTGGCTGTCTGTCTAATTCATGAAAACAAATAGAAGACTACTTCCCATTTCAGACAGAAAAATAACTACTTTAAAATGAAACTGAGGACTTTGGGAGTTAAAGCGGAAAGCTCAATTCCTAGCAAGTGTTACAGTGCCTAGATATCGCAGAGGGTCTGCATAAATTATGGCCAAATTCTGTCCCATGCCAAAATAAAAATCTGACTTTTAGATAAGTGTACCACACAATGCCAAAGAATCTAATACACTGTAAATGATATACAATGTTGAGGCATCCCAAAATCAGGTTATGTGAGGCATATCAGTTACTTTTGAAACACATATGATCATTCTGCACTGCTGAATTTACAGAAAAGACAGGATCAGTCTTTTAGAAATCATGGAAGATCATGGAAGACCTGCCCTCAAATGGAATTAATGATCTTTTAGTTGATAAACTTTGCTTATGCATGACGGGAGAAAGACTACTGCCAAGTACCTAAAGAACTAACCTGGGTACAAAATCATGAATTTAACTTCTTTCTTCATCTATTCAGAGGAACCTTTACAAGAAGTGATATTCAAGAACAAACCACTCCTCCAAAGTTTCTGCCCTGATCGCAAGAACCTTTCTGCCTAAGCATCCTCAAAATCAAAAAAATCTTGCTTAAATTTTAATCCAAAACCATCCTCCAAATACAATCCGCACTTTCATACTAAAAAAAAATTTTTAAAAAATCGTTTTTTCATTTCTATACTAAAGTCAGCATTTTTTATTTACACTGAACTTCCAAGCTCCTTCCTCAATCATGAAGTCATCAGCCCAAAAGCTGCTGTTCTTTCATCCCTTGCAAACAATAGTGTGAGTGATATGAGAGTAACCTCTGTGAAGCTGGAAGTCAAATGCACACATGCCTGGATGGGAATCCTGGGGGAGTATTGTGACTACTTATGCTGATGTCCTTGCCTCTCTTTCCTGAAGTGATTACACACACCACCAAGACTGCACTGAACAGTGGGATCTGCCAAAATGGAACAGTTATTGCCACCTTCTGCTCCTCCATTCAATTGGTTTTTCAGCACCTGCGAATGGGCTGACAGATTTCTTCCTTGCCCTGGTTATTTGGGAATCCATTGCAGGGAAACCTGAAATTAGGAGTAGCACTCTGCTTGAAATGCTTTTAAAGGTATTTCACATTCTTTAGCCTTCCCACAAGAACAGGTTTTTTAAAGCATTGAGATGAATTTTTTTAAATTGTGACTGTCAAAGGGGTAGAGGAAATAATATTGGAGATAGTATCAGTAAGTGACAACGATTTTTTTTCCCTTTGTAAAATTCACACAACCTCAAAATTGTACAGAAACAGCAAATACATGCTAGGCCTCTGGGACTCTTGGAATTTTTTAATATGGTCTATGAAAGAGGCATAAAGGGCAGTCTTTCTACATCAATATAAGATTTGGTAATTTATTTCAATACGCATCTCAGTAAGAGCCCAGGGATTTCAGTAATAGGAACAAGCAGTAGATCTTCACACAATCCAGTAATTAAATATTGGAACTCTGCCAGAGAAATTGGTCAGTGTTAAAAGTTAATGTTCAGTGGATATTGAAAGGAATGCAAATGGTGAAATTAATGAAATAAACCATTTTTATGATGGGCTGTTAAATATCCCTTCTTCAGTTTGGGGGAGCATGTCACAGACATATTGATATCTGTATTCTTCTACAGGTATCAGTTGCTTTTGAAGGAGCCATTGACCCAACATGACCATTTTTATGTCCACCTTCTTTAGGTGAAGATACATGTGAAGCTCTTACATTTGAATTTCATTATTGCTTTCTCATTGTTCGACACTGACAAAACAGAAAAACAATTCCACTAGCAGCACAATTTTTTCACTTTTAGGAGCACACTGAATAATATCAACTTCTGTCATACTGCAGCATCCTTTAACACCAAAAATATAATGTATGCCTTATTTTATATCATACTTAGCCTCATACAAAGGTATTATGTCTTCAGCTATGGCAAGTAAACTTAATTAGAATTACAAACACATTCGCATGCTAGTTAATATTTTATACTCTTAAGAGTTTATTTAAAAGTTGTATCTGCTACTCAGTATAACAACAAGTAAATTCATGTAACTGCTGTGTGTCCAAGAGCTGAGTGACGAATAATGGAATTTCAATACTGATTAGGCCCAGGTTGGCTTATCTTACAAGATCTGAGCTCATGGCAGTATGAAAGGATAATTCTCTTTATTAATGTGCTCATTGCTACTGCAAGGAGTGAGATAAATGGAATAGGGAAAAGGAATTTAAAAAAAAAAAAAGATAAAGGTACTTCAGTTAAGTCCAAGTATATTTAGCTTTTCTCACCCCTCAGTTCAAATGTGCATATGTATTTTAGAGACACACTTTCAAAAGATCTTAGTTAAGGAATATTGTTATGGACATGCTTATTTACCCTATCCATTGAAAAACATGCTTTTCTATATCACTAAAATGCATGCCTTTGGTTAGATTTCTCTTCTTAACTCACCAAGTATTAACTAGTATGATTACCATCTCAAACCAAGATGACTACTCAGGTAAGAAAGAGTTGAGTGCACCACCAAAATCAGCTACAAGACTTTAATCACTGAACCTTCTACAGCTGATTTTTATGCATACTGGCTTTGACCAAATCTATTCTAATCTGAATATTAGTTGAGATTTTGCAAATCAAAACAAAAATTTTTCTAATGTGTAGTATTTAAGCTTTAAATACAAATGAGGCTAATTTAAAAATGTATTCATCTTAAAAACACCATATCTGAGAGTTGAAGTACATTGAAAATTTATGCATAGTTGACGAGTTGAAAGATAAAAGAGTATAAAATTGTGCTTAAAATCTTCCCCTCCTCTCTCTCTCCTCCAAGACATGTATACTGTCCATTTCTGAGGCTCTGAAATTTGAAAGACCAAATGCTGCAAAAACTTCATCCTAACTGAAAAGACCTTTAGGTCTAGGGAAGAAAGATGTGCACACCTGAGAATGTATTACATGATGAGAAATGGAAGAGAACAGCAAGGACAATGCAACATATATAGTTTGAATGTGATTTTCAAGTTCAAAATGTACTGAAAGGTTTTAACTTTTACTACTTAAAACAAGAACCTAGAACAAATCTGAAAACTTAAACCTGAACATCGATTTTAATTTTTAAAAAAACTTTTGTTAGCAAAGGAACTCAGCAATTACTGTACTTTTATTAAAAAATAAATTTATTTCTTCCAAGGCAAAGCAAAATTAATTTTTAATTCAGTTTAGTGAGCCTTACACAATACAAAAATACATGTTTCCAAGAAAAAAGCAGTTGCAGGAATGTCAAGAACAGCTTCATGGTTGTGAATGTTTCACCACAGCAATCTCTTGACAGCATAGGTTTTACTGAGGATTATAAAGCAGTTTCAACTACACCGTTTCCATTAATATAACTATCTCAGGCCATCCAAATCCTGAGGCAGTGACTGAAAGGCTATTAGAGAAAACTAATAAGCTTTCTTGAGCTGACGTGTTATTCGCAGACATCCTTCTGAATCTATTTTTTTTTTATTGTCTTAAGGATTACCTAAAGATAAACACCTTGGAATACATTTGGGTTTCACTCTCAGCCTTCTAATGCATGTATTTAAAAAGCCATCATTTCTAAGTCTTGGGTCTTGGACTTCATTTAGTATTAGGGTTGAAGGGGAAAGTAGTGAATGTGTAATTGCACTGGGTTTCAGTTTCACATTGCTGACTCCCTTAAACGCCCCATGGACAGAAAAAAAGTAAGTAAAACGCATTTTCTCGCCTCATTCTTTATCATGGCACAGGAAACTTAATTCTTGTGTCTGATATGGAAATATTTGTCCTTTCCCAAAGTATATATAAATTTTATGTTGTTGAAATAATAATGCTAATCTTGTGAAAAATAATATGAATATTAATGTTATTATTAATAATAGCAAAAATCATCACCATCAGCACCATGTCCTTGAAGCAGCTTCAGATGGCTAGTGGAATAATATAAACACTCAGCTAATAAATGAAGCAGTTACATTTCTTGGTGGCTGCAATCAGTCCAAGGCAATTGAATGGTTTATTAAATGTTTCTCCATAACTAAAACAAAAACTGCAAAACTTTACATTACTCCTTTGTGTCACAAGGATCCTCAGTTTTCTTATCTCATGTTTTTTTATTTATAAAACTTATCTTCTGCCTAGAATCTGTAATCAGACAGAAAAAGCAGAAAAATATATCATGAGGCATGGCATCCGAGATTTCATAGTTTACAGACCTCATTGCAAGGAGATTCAAAGCACTAAACCTGAGACTCTGATAGTGGGTAGAAAGCCCTAGAAACAGTAGTCAGCTTGCCTGAGCAGGAATGCCTACAACACCACTGACAACTCTGTGGTAACACGGATGTTATTTGATAGGTAAGCTGCTGGAGTTATTGCATCAAAGTAGACCTGCAGAGAAAAACAGAAGCTACCAAGCTGTGTTGGAGAACTGTCTTACTACATTTTTTGCAACACTGAATGAAAACAAATACATTTTGCTTATTCTTTTACATAAAGACACTATAGCTTTACGTAAAGCCATCGTGGAGACTATTCCATTTATCTTTGATTCTAAACTGCTTCTAATATAAGAAAGCAGAATTATGCTCAGAAGTGCATTACTTCATCTAATTCAGGTGAATATATTAACTTTTTTAAAGAAGTTCTAACAGATTAAGTTCGAAATTATATTTACTTTTCCTGAGAGCTATGCTGTAAGTCTGCAAGCTTGCCAGAGTGCTTTTAAGCTTATTTCTCTGAAGGAGGCAATCTTTATTAAAGCAAACTACAAACTTGGAATCAGAAAAATTCAAATACTAGATTACTAGTCTCTCAGTTTAGAACAAAAAAGCATACAGGCAAGGTCACATCCATTCCACTTGGCTGCTTCAAATGTGAAAAAAATGACTAGTGAACTTGGTCTGATCCCCTGTGAGCTAACAGAAAACAAAAATCTCATGATATTCTTCCATCTTTATACATACTTCGGAAAGAAAGAGTTTACCTGTACCATGCAATAATCAAATGAAAAACAGAACACAAAGCCTCTAGACAATGGGCCCTAGAAACAAAATTCCTAATAAGGTGATCTCTAGATAAGAAAAAAAATTGAAAAAGAGTCTCTTTGCTTGTAGTGGGTTTTTTATAATTAAAGTACATTCTGGATCCCAAAATACATTTTTAATGCAGGCATTTTGTTAGTCACTTCTGAATGCATGGATACATAGATATGCACAAACATCTCTTCTCATTCTGACTGGCCTCTATGCAGTTAATTGCCTCTCAAAAATAAATACATAGATAACCAAACCATGTCGAATTCTCTCATGTACAAAACTAAATTGCTTTCAATTATTTTTTTTTATCTGCAAGAAACCAATTGTTTTACTAACCACTTTGAATTGAGAATAAATATACAAAACTGCTGCACTAATTGCACATCTCATGCATCTGAGAAGCTGATAAACTGCATTTTCCATGACAGGCATGGACTGACCAAAGCATTAACTCATGCTACTGTAATCCACATTGTTTAAAAATTATCTCTTTGCAAATGGTTCTTCAAATGCTAAAAACTAAGTTGAAAAATATTTTAAAAAACTATTTACACCTAAACTCTATCATACTAATAAATTCTGAAGAAATTGTGGGTGACAGACAGGATTTTTATGCCAGTTTAAATTCAGGGCAGTGTATTCATGACTATATGGAGAAAGAGCCATGGATCAATATCTCCTGCAGCCCCACACAACTTGCAGTCACAGTATTTTCCACACTTCAGTGACAGAAAGGACACTGTGGAGCAGCAATGTGATGCTGCAGTGGTTTAAGAATGCAGTGATCCACCTTGTTTCCTCTTTCTAAAAAACCTACCAATAACATCTGAACAAGGGATAGAAGACAATAATGGAAGTACAGCTATTTATGCCGCAAAAGTGGATTTTTTTAAGTAATGCTGAGTATCTTTCACATCTGAACTCACTAAGAAAATTCACATAAAAAGATTTATTTTTTTTTTTTTTTACGAACAGACCATACTTTCAAGATGGTACTGGAGTTTATGTATGGACATGGATTACATGAAAGCTTTTTGTACATGTCATACAAAAAGCTTTTAGGTCACTTGCAGCATTAAAGCCAGATTTTACTGTTACACCTCACAGAATTCTTTGTCTTTCAATCACTTCTTTGGAGCCATGGGAAAAAGGTTTTCCAAAAAACATATTTATATTAATCATGTTATACTGTATATTCTCTGCGTCTATGTTGAGAAAGAAAATAGGATCAACAGCAAGAAAAATTAAAGTTCCAGTGATTAAAGTACTGAAATCAGAAGCAAGATGACTATTTGTGAATCCTGTCAATGATGGTGTATGTAAAACTCCTTTTTTTTTGTTTCCTTAGAACAAACCTTTAAAAACATCAGATTAATGATGGATGTCTCTAATTTTTTTTTACATTGTATATAAAACATGCTTGCATGCTAAAAGGGTAGGCACCCACAGAATACTACAAACAACACACTTACTTGGAAGTGTCAACACAGTGAATGTTCAGCTAATCAATACTGCCTAATACATAAGCCAAGGGGAACTGTGAATACGGTGTGATAAAGCATTTGGAAAAACATAAAATTTCTTTTGGAGAACAAGTGATTTCATAGTTGTACAAGATACTTCTCAATGTGAAGTTGACCATCTGTATTTACATAGAATTAATTTTTTTCCTATTTTTCCTCTGTTATCTTCCTCATTTTTTTTCACTCTCCTTTACAGAAGAACGACAAAAAAAGTTCATCCTAAATCACTCTCTCATAGTTCCAAAAAACTGCAGTGTAAGACCTTGACTTCAGTAACCACAGATAATTTGATGTTATCTAAATTAGATCTCTCACCTAAAATCACACTTTAATAAATCATCAACTCTGAGATGCATCAATTCAGATATTCTAAACATATACTTTCTATTTGTTCCTCTAAAAGTCAGTCCATTTTTATTGAAATCCCAAAACAATGATTTAAAAGCAAATTTTACATTTACACTTTTGGAAAACACCTCTTTTGACTACAGACCAGGATTTTCAGATAGGGAGCATCATTAGACATTTAAAGTACTGGGAGATTAGCACTTCTTTAAAATGACATGACTATCTTGAATTGGCTATCCACAAGATGAGATCCTCAGGATTTTATAATTGTTTTAAATAAAATGGCCCAAACCCACAACAGCAACAAAGCCGAAGGGAAATCATACTTAGTCTGTATAAAATACTCAAACTATTTCATACTACTGTAGGTCAACATGCATTACTACTGATATTTTGATAATTTAGTAATTATCTATGCAGTTATAAAATAATTTAAATTGATTTGTAGAATTGCTAATTTTTCTGCATTTTGTTTTTATCAGCTGTTATTAACATTTCATGAGCAATAATATTTATAGATTACAAAGATTACACTAAGCAATTAGCATATGCTGAAATAATATTACCCAGAGAAAACAAACATCAAACATGATTGAATAAATGCAAGTTTCCATAATATAAAATTAATTCAATTATTTCAGCATCAGGAACTACTGTAGTCTAAATTAGTGTCACTTACCAAGAAGAGCATATGCCTAAATCTGAATAGGTAAAATTATATTTCTTCACTAAAGATGAAGTCTGAGTCTACAGTTTTGATGTAGCACACTCCAGTTTATCAAGAGAGCACCTTGGGAGTCCTCAGAAGCGTGTGTACTGCCGCTGTGGTCCTCATCTACAGTGAGTTTGTCATTAGATGGACCTTCATCAACATGCCTCCTGTTCGATCATCTTGTTACTATAAATTTCACTGCACATGAATTTACTCTGCCTACCTTCAAACTTGCACTAGTCAGAGCCTGTACTCAACAGCTACTCTATGAAATACAAGGAGCAGCTACTTCAGGTTTGGAGATAAGTAGAAAATAAATGGAAAACAAGACCTTCTCTTTGTAATATCTATACATCTATGAAGTAAATTTTTGTTTACTTTTCATTTTTTTCCTGCACATCAAAAAAATTTTGTTTCTCCAAAACAACAGAAAATAGAAAATGTCACAGGGAAAAAAATCATTTTTTTCCTCCACCAGTATGAAAGAGAACTAGTGTTTAACTTTTGGATATAAAAGTGCTAAAAGTATTTGGTGCCTCTCCTCTTAATGTAAGGTGGGCCAAACCTAAGATCTTTTACAATAGCTTATAAAAACCCAATACCTCAGTTATATAAATTGCAACCTACGTGTTTAAGAAGTAAATAGGGTCAATTCAGATTGAAAAAGAGAAAAAATTGAAATATGAGACAGAGAAATAGCAAACGGATGCTTTACCAAAAAAAATAGATCTTCACAAAGGATGAAATACAAACTACAGACTTCTATTTAAACAATGCTTAATTATTAAACAAATTATAGTCAACTGATCTGGTACAGAAGTTGTACCATTCATGCCATTGATTTTTTCAAAAGCATTAGCAGGGCAAGAAAATCTAGGGTGTATTTCCTTTAGAAATAGGAAAGAACCCTACATGCACAAAAAATCAGAGGCAGAAAAAAGCTAATCCAAATATCATGGCCAAATGATTCCATTCCACTTTTCAAGGATCACAGATGTGGGATTCCTGTAACCCTAAGCACAAAATCACACAGCAGCCTAGGACATGTTATTGGCAAAAGTATGCTCTTCACCTTCAGTCTAAATTTCCCCTTAACCTCATTCTATTATTCCCATCTCACACTTTATGAAAGGTCAAGGGGAAGGGAATATAAGATTAACCCCAGATGTAATTAGCCTAACCAGGTCACATGCAGCTTTCTTTCTCAGTCAACAGAGTCAACAGAAGTCATATGGTCAGTATCCATACATGGTTATCTTTGACCACATAGCCATTTTAATTAAATTGACAGAACTGGCATTTCCAAGACCAAGATTTGAACTAACACTTCTGAGATTGCAGCAGAGTACCTAGTTCAAGCTGTTATCTCCTGTGGAATAAACACTAAACTGCAACCTATCTGTTGATTCATTCTGAGAAAGAAATTAGGTCTTCTGCCATATTTTCCCCTCCTCCCTTGTATTAATTATCTAGAGTTTTTTAATCCTTCCACTATCAGCCAGGATAGGTCTAACACCTTTTTCTCTACAGGATTTAAGCACCTTGCAATTTTAAGAGAGATTTCATCCTGAGTGTTCATTAGTTCACACTAATGAGGCTGAAATAATATAGTAGAAATGGCTTTCACAAACTTACATAGAAGTTACATAAAACGCAAATCAGTGCTTTAACCTACATGATGATTCTTTTTCTGCTTCAGTTCACCACTCCAGCACTTTCTGTTGCTGTTCTTTGTTTAAAGTAGACACCACAATTCCAGTTGCAATGGCAAGTATTCAGTGACACTGCCAACTGGAAAACAGAGAGACAACATTAGATTTCAGAATCGTCCCACCGAGTATTTTTGGAAGAATCTAGCAAAAGGTTATTTTTTTATTTGAAAGTCTGATTTCTCCCCAGACCTTCTCCTACCTCAGTCTTCCATCAAAATCTCATAAAAAGGGAAACTCATACATGCCGCAGATTGCAAGAGGTCCTACTTAACCTTTCATGCTACAGCATGTCTCTATTAGATAAGAGAAAGAACAACAGAGAACTGCAATGACTACTCAAGCTGTCTCTGCCCAGGCTAGGTGCTCACAAGACACCCCTGATATGTGCAGACTCATTCTGCTGCAGGAAAATCAGCCCACAGCTTGGTTGGAAGATGGAGCTGAATGTGGGCTGAAATGGCTCCACAATACGTTGACGTAGCATTGCCCTGGAAGAACAGCCAGCTGCAGAGCTGTGGTGCACTGTGCAGCCTCCTGCGACACAAAACCAACGCCAAAGCCTTTTTAGTGTTGGGGAGACTTTTAGTGAGCATAGAAAAGAAGAAGAATGCAGGAGGAATGCATCTAGGGAGACATATAGCTCCCTGTAGCTTTAATGTTTTCTTCCTCTTCCAGCCCCGTCTGTAGTAAAACTTATGTACTAACATGAATGCATGAAATGCCCTAAGTGGGTGCACGAACAACCCTATTTTCCTCTAAAGTATAAATTTTGGAGTATATTTTGCAGTAATAATTACTTTGCAAATCACCTCACAGTGAGGATGAATCCTGTTGAAGAAACTGCACAAACTTATATGATTAGTACAATTTAAACTAGCAAGGTTGAAATATATATATACACTGCACAAACTTGCATGCACATCCTTCACTCTGAGCATGCAAATGGTATTCCTATAGACTATTCAAACAAATTATGCATACATATTTCTGCTTACAGAACTGAGTTACACAAACTGTAGCAGTCAGCACAGTAAAGATCTTAAACTGTTTTTGGATCTTGTAATTCAAGTATTGGAACAGCAAAATACCATACAAAAATTAGGAATCCTCAGGAATGGGAATAAGTAAACTTGCAATTCAACTTAAACACTTAGTATTACCTTGAGACTTTAAATAAGATGAAGTTGCATTATCATCTTCTACCACTACCTTTTTTCTTTTTATTTCTTTTTCTTTTTTTTTTTTACATGATGGGCTTTCATAGCTTTCCTTGCTTCTATTACTTCAGCAATAAATGAAAGAGCAGAGACATTTCTTTGATGCTTCCTATCTTGGCTTCCCCACCACAGTGAAGGTGTTCAGTTAATGACGAAACTGAAGGCTTCACTGAGCTGGAATGAGAATAACCCATTTCACCTTATAAAAAACTTAGGTTAATTACTTGCCCCTGTATGATTTTCTTATTTTCTAGAACTCACTTTCCAGACAGAAACTAAATGGTGATCTGTCAATCCCCTCTTTGTTTCAGTATCTATAACCCAGTATCATATAACCAGGAGTTTTACACACTTCAAACTAAATCTAAGATTTTATGAATGTATCAAAAATTGCTAGAAAAATAAATTATTGAACTTTTAGTCAAAACTTATGTGAACAAGTCTAATGCATTCAGACACAGTTCTCCTCTCCAAAACTAAAAAAAAAAAATAAATAAATTTAATTCTACACTGAAATGACACTTTTTCCTAAGTGAAACAGACTAATTAGACAGTTTCAACTATACAAAAGAGAAACAAATTATGAATAATTTATATGAAATAGATTTGAACCAGTCTTGTGAACACATGTTGCTATGAGAAACAAGATGCATGAAATATTCTGAGGAAAGAATAAAGGATTGAATACAACCTATTAAAACAGTTACACAGATATTTAACAAACATTTTATGCTGATGTCTTCGTATAACAGTAATTTTATCTACAGAAAATTTCTTTCAAATTTCACTGATTGTAAATGCAGACACCTAATACCTAGAAAACATAAATATAATTTTAGTTATAAAGCTAAATGAAACATTACCATATAATATGATCAACAAAAACAATAACAACAACAATAATAATAGTAATGATAACAATAATAAAAACTTATTGTCTTAATGATGCCAGCATTCAGGTAAGCTTTATTTTTTTTCCCCAATATTTATTCTTGTGTCTACAAAT
Organism: Myiozetetes cayanensis; assembly: GCF_022539395.1. Taxonomy (NCBI): domain Eukaryota; kingdom Metazoa; phylum Chordata; class Aves; order Passeriformes; family Tyrannidae; genus Myiozetetes; species Myiozetetes cayanensis. The sequence goes on along the minus strand of NW_026087964.1, from coordinate 37,178,795 downwards.
GCAAAGTAATATTAAGTAATTTTCTGTGTGGCCTCCATTTTTGGTCAGAAAAGTGAAATGAAAAGTGAGAACTGTCATTTTAAGCCTGTGATGGGGGAAGCCTAACTGAAATCACTGCTCAAATAAGTAAAAACTTGACCACCTCTGCCTTGCTCTTAAATAATTAAATGACACTGATATGCACTGGGGAAGAAACTGAGCACTGGGGGACACTTACCCAAAAACTTTTGGCCTACATCTAACCTGCTCTGATTGTTTCTTTATGCATAGAAAAGAAACACAAATGAACTCTTAACAACTTTACATTCCTGGTGAGAACATAGAAGGGGATGGTAACAAGGTTACAACTGCTAATTGGCTTTAAATATAAGGAAAATCAATAAGATTGGCCTGGGGTGGCATGGCTTCTGAGGCCACTGACAGCTTAGGCTGATCCTGTAAATTGGAAAGCAATAAATAGTTAAAACAATTGCCCTGTGGGGCAGCATGCAGCATTGCGCAGAAGGATGTGGAACATCTACATTCCAAGGAACAGTTTCCATAACTTTAACATAAACAGACATTAAGGGACATTGTATAGTTCATTATACTGGGTGAATAATTCTGCACCTTTTGAAATTACATTTCTCTGTATAATCTCTCCCGCAGTTTTATTCACAGATATGCATTGTTTGGCTACTATTAAAGTTACTACTAGATTTCTAATAGCAATGTCTATAGAGAATTTTGTAGGAATAGTATTGTGGATTTCCTAGCCAGTTCTGCAACCTTATTAATAAAATCTACTTCATAGGTATACAAATAAGAAAATAATTCAGATGAAACCAACTCCACATTCTTAGACAATTACTCTTTTCTTACATCTAGTTTTTGAGTAGTAAATTACACAATTTTCTTATAACAAATTAAAATACAGATTTTAAACATTCTCTCACTCCCTGTCAGATTAACAGTTCACTGTTAAGGGAAACTTAGATGGACTGTATTTCACAGAATTTTCACCAAGGCATTACATTACCTTGAGGTAAATCAGGCAGCCAAAGACTTCAAACTCAGATCAGGAGATCTTTCTTGTTCTGAAATTAAATTTGGGGGTTTATATAAAGATTGTAGATTTAAGGAATGATTTGGGTTGGGTGGGACCTTTAAAGATCATCTAGTGATGCATCATTCCTACACTATTCAGAACTTTCACATAGTTAGCATAACTTACAATTAGATGTCAGCTTCTCAGTTTATCATCACTGGAGGAAAACCTGCACTGGTTTTGGCTGGAATAGAGTTAAATTTCATCATAGTAGCTCGGCCTATAGTTTGGATTTTTGCTGGAAACAGTGTTGATAACACAGGGAAATTTCAGTTATTGCTAAGCAAGGCTTACATCAAGGCCTTTTCTGCTCCTCACCCCCCCTCACCTGCGAGGAAGCTGGTGGGAGGGAACACAGCCAGGACAGCGGAACCCCACTGACCAAAGGGATAAATCCTACCCTATGGTGTCATGATTAGTAGATGAAGCTGAATGAAGAAGGAGGAAAAAGCAGAAATATTCAGACTGGTGTTTGTCTTTCCAAGGAACCATTATGCATGACGGAGCTTGGCTTTACTGGAAGTGGCTGAACACCTGCCTGGTCATGGGAAGCAGTGAATAAATTCCTCATTTTCCTTGCATATGTGGCTTTTGCCTTGCCTGTCTTTATCTTAACCCATGATTTTTATCACTTTTTTGCTCTGCTTCTCTTCCCCATCCCACTGAGGGTGAGTGAGAAAGAGGCTGTGGGGAGGCTGAGCTGCCTGCCAGGGTTAAACAGCAAAAGAAAAAAACACTTTTCATTGTTTAGTTATATTTTGGAATGACCTCTGACTACTGTTAGCTTGCTCAGTCAACATCTATAGATCAGATGTGGCAACCTGGGATCTGCCTATGTCAAGCAGATAATTCACAAACATATTTTACTTTCTCTTGGAGAAGCAGATGATACCATTTACTTGCACATAAAAAAAATCTTTCCTTAAAGTTAATTTAGGTGCTTGATCATTTGCCATGACTTCTAAATTTCATTTGCATATACAAACACAAATTATCTAGTTACTCACCTGACTTTACTTCCACATATATTCACCCATAATTCTACTGGGGAACATAACAGGGAAAAATGGTATGTGCTAATAACTACAATTTAGCACTAAGTATGTGCTCATGTGCCATTAGCTTCATGTGTATTGAATCAAGGACCAGCCCATGCCCTATGAAGATGAGGCTGTACATAACATTTAAGAACACAAATTAAAATAATGTTCCATTTCTGAATTAGGACCCAGGGAAACATTAGACACTGTGCAAAGACAGGCAGACACAGAGCTGCTTCAAATCAAATTGCTTAATCAATGTTAATACATATTTATGTATTCCTATCAAAATCATTTGAACTAACCATATATACATATCCTTACAGAATCACACTATAAATGGATACTGTCAGCACAGAGACAAGTGATTCATGAAGAAATAATTTTTAATTGCGTACTTTCAATTATATCCATTATCCTTTCAGAAGACAAAAACCTGCAAATACTATTCCATAAAATTATGGGCTTTCAAGATCTAGATTCTTTTCATGTAAGGAAAAAACCATTACTATTCTTCCCCCAACTGCAAAATATCAGAGAAAGGGAAAGATCAAAAAGGTATGAATTTGCATATAAGAATAGAAAAAGTGTACACATTAATCTGAAACTTTTAGATTTCTCTGAATGAGTATCTTCTTCAGAAGACACATGTATAAATGGATAGAGCCTACATGAAATATATGATAAAACATATGATAAAATAATGAAAAAATATGAATTAGCAGGAAAAATAACTGGTTTCTTAAAAAAGAAAGTTAACTAAGAAAAGGTCTTTTTGCTAATATAAAAAATGGTGAATGGAGAAGACTACATGAGCAATAATAATTTTAATTGATACAGTCTTCCTATATTGATCAAAACTTAATGTAGTTTAGAGGTTTGGTCTCAAAGCTAAAGTAGCAGCTACAAAAAAGTATCAGTAAAGTGATTCTAAATCTATGTAGTATGATGAATGTGTTACTGGATAGGAAATAATTTGTGTCACAATTGTTAAGAACAGAAAGCTTGATCTGGAACTCTGTGCACAGCCGACCACTCCTGTTCAAACTGGAGCAGAAGTAGGCAAGACCTTTTAAGATCCTCATGGGAACATGGAAACTATTCTGAAAGGGGAAAGTAAAGTTGAAAAGTTATATTAAAGATCTCTCAAAACAACTCTTACGATGAATATTACGATGAACCTTCAAAGTTTAGAAAAATGTATGCAGAAACAGATAATAAACTTAGCTTGAAAAAGAGGTGATTTCTAGCTATCAGAGAAGCAAAGTTAATTCCAGATTTATGTCACATTACACCAAGATAGTGGACTGTATGTAATTGTTTAAAGTATTAAAAAAGGCTTACTCACTATGAATTTAAAATTAACAATACAAATGCCCAAATCCAATAAATTGTAATATTAAACAACATTTTTTGAGAACTTATGCCTCATGTTATGACAGAATGACTCAAGGTTTTTAAGGTATACTGAGAACCAAGAAGCTAGAGTTCCACCTAAAACTGAACAAAAAGGCTTTACTCTTAAAATAAAGTATACTAAGGTGATAAAGTACTTATATAATAGTATAATTAAGTTGAAAATAATAATGGAAAAATGTTTCCAATAATACTTGGTTGAGTTTTGCTAAAATAATTCAAATTTATTTGATTTGGATGAAGATAGAACATCTTAACATCAAATAAAAGAAATGGTGCAACTGATTTGATCAAACTCTTTAAATATCTCAGTAAGCCACAAGATTCCTTTTTTCTTCCACTAAGACAGAAAATTTTTTTTCTATAAACTGGACTGGGAAGCCTGCCATGTGAGGAAAGGCTGAAAGAACTGGGTTTGTTCAGCCTTGAGAAAGGCAAGCTTAAGGGAGATCTTATCATTATGTTCCAGTATTTCAAGGGTAGCTATAAAGAGGCTATAAAGACTCCCTTTTTACGAGGAGTTGCAAGGAAAAGGCAAGATGTAATGCATACAAGTTACTCTTGGGGCCACACAGATTAGATACAAGTGGAAAATGCTTTGTAATGAGAACAACGAGCCTTTGAAACAATCTCTGGACACTTTAAAGATTTGTCTGGCAGGGTGCTGGGCCATCTTGTCTAGATGGTGATTATGCCAGGAAAGGACCAGATGATCCTTAAGATTCCTTCCAACCTATTCTATGATTTTATGAGAAATTAATGAGACTTCCTTGTAATTTTCTTTGCATTTACCTTTGGAAAAGTGGGATTGTGAAATAGTCACTTCGGGGATTATTTTTAAATGGAAAATCTTTTTAAAAGCCTTATCTGAATCAGGTGCACATAGGAGCTGTGAGAAATGAAAGGTTAATTCAGAAAGAAGGGACTTGAACAGTTCCTCAGAAGTGGATTTGTACCCTTAGAACAAATAATTTGTTATATTTTTTACTTTCTGCTGTTTCATTATATTTCCATTTCCAGTGCTAAAGTCTGTATCTTCACTCAAAACCTAACAGAAAATTTTTAAATACTGAAAGGCAAAGACCACTAATCAAAATCAAAATTGATTTGAAACAAGATTTCAGATTAAAAATATTCACAAGTAAAATAAGGACTTTCAGTCAACAGCCTGCAAGTTGGAAAGACATTGCCAGCAAAAGCTTATACTGAATATCATTTACTTCAGAAGTGAGGGAAAGAAAAAGTAATGGTTAAGGGAGTAGGAAGCAAAGAAAATGAAAAGGAAAGCTTGGCAGGCTTCAAGAGATATTATTCTTTTATTTCCCTTTGAGAAGATTATTATTCTATAGCCAATCATGACATTAAATGACACAGAATATCTTGCTCAGCTGTTTATATCTCTGGCTTTCTTACACACTTCATCAGCTAAGCAGCACTCTCTACAGCTTCACGCAAACTTACTTTTGAACAAGTTTTAGTATTAATAAGGTTAAAAGATACTAACCTTATGGATTCAACAATTCTGAACTATATTGCCAGTTCATCATTTCTAAATCCCATCTGATACATTGAAATGCTTATCTCGGGAATATGAAACCAAATTAAATGTTGACTAGCAGTCAAGCAGAAATCAAAATATGCAAATTTCTACATATCTCGATTCCTTAATGATACTTTATATTACTAGTAATACCTAAATAGTAAAAGTAATTAAATGTGAAACTAAAATTGTAATAGTAATTAAATGTGGGTATAATGTAAATGAAATTTCCTTTTTCATAGAATTATTGCTTTTTAATTTCACATGATGACAGAATATGCCGAGTTGGAAGGTATCCACAAGGATCATCAAGTCCAACTCTTAACCCTGCACAGGACCATCCATAAGTCACACCATGTGCCTGAGAGCATTGTCTAAGCACTTCTTGAAGTCTGTCAGGCTTGATGCTGGGACCACTTCTCTGGGGAGCCTGTCCCAGTACCCAACCACCCTCTGGGTAAAGAATCTCTTTCCCAACACGCAACCTGAACCTCCACTGGCATAACTCAAGGTCATTTCCTTGGGTCCTGTCATTGGTCACCACAGAGAAGAGATCAGTGCCTGCCTTCTTCTTCCCCTCACGAAGAGGGCTCTTCATACAGCTTCTCCTCAAGGCCCTTCACCATCTTTGTTGCCCTTCTTTGGACACTCTCTAATGGCTTAATATCTTTCTTATATTGTGATGCCCCAAACTGCACACAATATTCAAGGTGAGGCTGCCCCAGTGCAGAGCAGACCGGGACAATCCCCTCCCTCAACCCGTTGGTGATGCTTTGCCTGATGCCCCCCCGGACACGGTTGGCCCTCCTGGCTGCCAGGGCACAATGGCTCATATTCAACTTGCCATCAACCAGGACCCACAGGTCCCATTCTGTAGCACCGCTCTCTAACATCTCATTTTCCAGTCTGTAGGTACATCCACAGTTGCCCCATCCCAAGTGCAGAATTTAGCACTTCCTCTTGTTGAAGTTCATATGGTTGGTGATTTCTCAGTCTTCTAATTTGTTGAGGTCTCTCTGCAGCGCCTCCCTGCCTTCAAGGCAGCCAACAGCTCCCAGTTTTGTGTCATCTGCAAACTATCCCTTCCAGTCCTGTGTCATTTATGAAGATGTTGAAGAGCAGTAGTCCCCAAACTGGAGCCCTGTGGGACCCCACTAGTGACAGGTCACCACTCTGATGTTCCCCCATTCACTATTACCCTCTGTGCTAAACCCATGAGACAATTTCTCACCCACCACAAGATGTATAGTTTGTCCAGAAGGATCCTGTGAGAAACAGAATTGAAAGTTTTGCTGAAATCCAAAAAGATTACACCAATTGGCTTCCCTTGATCAGCTGGGTAGGTTACCTTGCCATAAAAGGGAATCAGGTTGGATAAGCAGGACTTTTCCCTCATGAAGGCCCTGCTTGCTGTGACCAATGACTGTGTTGTCTTTCAGGTGAACCTTTATTTCTCTTAAAGTATTCTAGATGAAAGCAAGCTAAACTAACAATCTAGGATATAAAATAAACTATAAAATTTTCCACTTCTAATGCTGCCTTTTTGTGTTCTCTTCTGTGGCAGAAACTCATATTCTATATAATTCACCATTGAACATAATAATTTTGCCACATTAAGTGGGTTTTTTCACCAAAACTTCAACAGATTTCAAGCAGACCACTGTCTCTTTATTTATAACTCTTTGGAATACCACATTTCATCAGTAGTTAGGAATAATTATTCACCTTTCAGCTTAGATGTCATCCTGGACATGATTCAACAACTGGGGGGTAGTACTTCCTGATCACTCATGCTTCTTAAGATAAAACAAAATAGTGCTTATTTTACACTTATTAATCAAATTAGAGGAGGTATATTTAACTGAATATGTTTCAAATAATCAGTCTTGCTGTAGTATGAAAAAAGTCAGTTGAATTAAAACAAGTAGACAAGTAGACAATTTTTTCTATTAGATGCAGGGCAGTTTGAAGCCTTTACATACAAGTATCAGGTCTTACTCACCTCGGGAGGTCTACTGATGCAAGTGGTTTTATTTCAATGAGCAAAAACTGCAGGGTTAAAATTCTTATCAATGAGTAACTTCATTGAATTTCATATGATTCACATTAACTCCACTATATAAACTGTCGACTTTACATTGCCTGAACATCTACTATCACTAGCTTTGCATGCTATCTCAACCATCTCTTGCAACACTACGTTTAAGATATGAAAACAGTTTTAAAATCCAGCTGTCTAACACAAATTTAGACATGCTGTACTTCGTTCCTGTTACAGGCAGATAGATACTGTCCATCTGTATTCATCAGGGACCAAATGCCATTGCACTGATCAAAATCACAAAGAATGTAAGTAATCCATATTAGGTCATTTCCTGCTTAAAGACTTTACCATTCACAAAACATCAATATTGATTTATAGACAGCATGCAAGTCAGAATGGACCATGCATAACAAAAAAGGTGGGAAAAAAAGCAAATGGAAAGAGTAAATACCTACAGTATCAAAGGGTTTCACACACTGAGGCAATGCAAGCAATGGCAAACAGTACAATTTTTAAAATAAATAGACACCTCTGAAGTTCATCTGAGCATGCCACCATCATGAAATGCAGCTTTTCACTCACCAAAGAAGAGTTATGTGAAGCATCACCTGAGACCTCGGGTGTTCTTGTGCTGTTTGGAAGTCTGTGAGGATTACGAGCTATCGCTTGGCACCAGCCCAACATTTTCTCCTTCCACTTATCCCTTCTCAATTTCTGAAATTCTGAAAATAATTTAGATTCCCTGAAACATTGACACTTTGAAACCATTATGTGCATGTCTCTGGATGCATGCCTTTAAAAACAGCTTTTTAAGTTATATCTGAACAAGCTAATAAACATATTTTTAAAATAACATGTTTATTTAAAGTATTCTGAAGAGTGACACCAGGCAGGTTAGAAAAGAGTTATGCACTTGCAGCACACTTCACATGCATTAATACCATTTCAGTGTCAGCAAATACAGTGCCTTCTCTCCCTGTTAAATCTTTCCCAAGTTGTCACTTTAATTTAAAAAGTGTTATTTTAAAGGGATTTTATTACAAAATAACTGGGAGACTAGCACCATCCTGAAAAACATATAGCATTTGGATGCAAAACCCCACATTCCCTGAAATAACTAGAAATAGCCCTAAAGCATATTTGATGCATATTAAATGCAAATCAACAGTGTAAGAACATACAAACGTGTGTATTTATGGCCAGACACACCAGAATACCTGGCTTATCTTGAAGTGTTACATTAGGAAGCATTGTAAATAGCAAAAAGTAATGTACACAAAACAGCAATAAATGCTATCTGGCAGCTGTAATTGCATGCAAACTTATTTTTAGTTTGTAACAATACAAAAATACCTTTTAAATAATACTAACACACTCAGGAAATGCAGCACTGCTAAAGTGGGGATTTAAGTGTAAGAAACCTTCATAAACATGTTTAAAAGTTCACAGTCTGTTTTTTCCCCACTTGAAATTGGTAATGAAGGTATTCAGTGCAAAACTTTGCTAATTAATTACAAAGAATAACTTTGGGCTATTTTATTCTCCACAACATCTGAAGCAATTTCTAATCTGGTTGTTTATAATGCTTTTAATTTAAAACTCGTTACTCTGTACCATCATAAGACATCATAAACCAAAAGGTTAACCTACCAGATCGAGTGCCTAGTATTCCAAACAGGGTTAGCATTAGGCTGAATAAAACACATACAATAAAGCTAAAGACCTTACATGGCACAGTAGCATCTATGTAATGTCACTGAATATTATGCATCTGTAAAGTAGGTTTATTTTTTCTGCAATGCATCTCCATGCAGTACACCAGATATGCTTGTATTTACAGCAGACATTCATCTTCCCAGGTCCTTAGTCTGACCAACTACAGCCCCTTCTTGAATAACCACAGCTCTACCATTTGCACATTTGACCATTAATATATAATTTTTGAAGTACGAAATGCACGAAGCTGTATTCCCCACAGAACTTCAAGGAACTGTCAGGAATAAGTGGAAATTAGCCTTAGCTTTACTGCACTGGAGATGATTAGATGGAGAAGTCTACAGATGAACTCATATGACTTGAAGTCATTAGGTTATGAGTTTCTATACAGTTGATACAGGTATACATAATTTTAGCAATCTTCAGCAGATCCTCTGTAATGTCAGCTGACAAAAAGTCTGGATTCTAAAAGCCTTTAAAAAACATGTTTGTTTAAAGCTCCACAGTCTGCTTGAGCCACAGATGTAATGGAGTGGATGCCCAAGACCAGTGTGTGCCATCTACCTCAAGCAACAGCCCTCCAAAGATTTGCAAGAAGACCATTCCAAAAACTGACACAACCATCACCCCTCAGTAAGGGATCAGTCAATCCTTTCTACACTGCCTGTAGCTGTGAAGACAAGGAATCATCCAATTATAGTTACAGTCCTATTCTGTTCCTCTTGGTGTGTAGAATCCTTTGGAACATCAGCAGTTCTTTTTTTGCCATGAGCAATCAAAATTATGCACTGCTCAGATTGTAACTGAAAGGAGGGCTTTGCACTTGCTCATATACCTGAAGAACCACCATCACAAATAAATTGCCTGAAAAAAATTTTAATTCATCCCCTATAGACTTGTTTAAAAACAAAATAATTACTCATATTTTTTCAGAGGAGAAAACTTTTATTTATAATTTAGCCAAGTAAAGGGACAAACACAATTATGAATTCAAGTTAATCTTGTACAATATTAATGCTAAATAAAAAGGGGTTCAGTAAAGGCTGATGGGCTGAATGCAGTAGAAATCCTTGATAGCTTCTGCTCTTTTTGTTTCACAGATAAGCCATTGGCTTCTCTCAACCAGCCAGTCAATATTTTAAAAAAAACTGTATTAGAATATATATGATTGTGACAACAGCTGTAAAAGTCCTGTGTAATTCAGTACTGTGGTGGTTCAGTGGTAGTTCTTTCAAGTCAGGGTGGAAAAATTATTTTCCACACACAAATGTGATAACTGTCTGTAATTTTTTTTTTTTCAGAAGTGTTGAGTACCATCTGCCCCTCCAAACAGAGGAATAAGTTTGTGAGTCCAGCACTACATTAAAATAACTTGAAAGGCCATCAAGCTAGTAAAACTTTATCTTTCTGACCAATACCTGGAGCAATCAGCTAAATTACCTAATATGATACCTAATAAAATACCTAAAGTTCTAGTCTCATTAAAAACAATGCGGAGACCAACAGAAAACAAGCACACATGCCCACAAATTACTCAGTTGCCATGAGTCATTGGTATCAACCAAGACTATAATGGTAGTAGTTTTCTTTTATTGCTACCAGATATACACAGTCAAACACCTCTGCATTAAGTGTATGTAAAATTCTGAATTCAAACATGTTGTCCTGTTTATTAGTGATGGTTTTTAGAAGTACTTCTAGGGCGCTACTTGAAGAGTAAATCCAATTATGCACAACTGAATGCCTTTCCCTAACTGCAAAGACAAAACAGAGTTGCCTTAAATTTTAACTCAGCCATGGAGCTCCTTCAAAACATCATCACAGTATCAGCACCCCTCTCTAAAGCATTAGGTATTTTATTACAACCAAGTTTTCTAAAACCTGCTTCAATTGTATATTTAAGCCTGCAAACTGACAACCTTGGCATCTTCTTAAATTATTACCTAAATTATCTCATCAATTTTCAGAGGCTATAAGGCAGCTACTTTGATGTTCCTGTACCACAATTAACCACATCATTATTTCAAACTAAAGCCAGCCTTTGTTGTTTTGGTCTTTTCTGTTACACTGCTAATATGTATTTTAAGTTGTCCTTAGCCCTTCAAGACTTTGATTCTTTTTTGTCACAACTAACAATCTAAATTTCACTCATTACTTAAAAGAATTCAATAGTTGAAAATAAATCAATTTAAAATGACTGATACAATTATTATTTCAGCTGACATTGCTTTGTCTAACTACTTAACAGCTACTATATCCAAAGCACAATAAGAAATCTTTAAAAGATTTCAAAGAAAATAGTTTTTTGGGTTACTAAAGACTTAAAAATTTTTGGTATGTTTGTCCTCATAGTCACACTTTTTTTTGTTTATTTTTCCCCACAAGGAAGGGTATCTCTTCTGTAAATGAGAAAGCAATTTTAAATCACTCAAGATTCTTTAGAAAAACCACAATAGCATTTTTTTTACCCATGGTAAATTTTTAGCATTTTAATTTTACCATTTTGCATTTATGAAGACTTCCAGAAGAAAATGTTGAGAAATGTATACTTATGGCAACTGATTCAATGATTAAAAAAAAAAATCTTTATACATGTAGATACTCACAAATCTGTACTTGCCTATGCAGAGCTTAGTTCTGCTTTTTTTTTTTTAACTATTTTTATAAACAGCATCGATACCATCCTCAAATATGACTTTGTTTTCTAAAAGCTTCTGGCTGTTAATTTCACAGCTACTCTTCTCGGAAACGCTTTCTTATCCAAGGTTAAACACCTCCACTGAAATGTCCTCAGACCTTCAAAAACCAAGGCAAAAGTATGTGCTCCTGGCATGTTCCTGCTACAGGTGAGTGATGAAAGGGTGCATAACCCCTCCCTCAGGATCTCTCCATTTAAATTCCAGATGCATCAGACTCCCAAGTAGAAAGCAGAAAAGCCTTGAAACAAACATGGAGTTGAGAACAAGAACAAAGTACATGTTTTTGCTTTGTGAGTTTGCATATATTTAACCACATGATTGCCAAGCAGCTTAAATCAAAGCTTCAATCAACAATAAAGACATGACTGGTAAATGCACCTGATAAACCATACTTAGCCCTTGGCAGATGAAAACCCTTCAAGGAAGATACAGAAATAGCAGAAAATGTTAACATGCAAAAAATCCACAATAAGTTAAAGTGTTAGCTAACTCATGAAGTTCTGCATGCAGTTATACAAATGTACAGAAGAAGCTACAGTAAGTCTTTAAATAGACTTCGTTCTGCTTATGTAAAATTAAAAGCCTATTTCACCAAAAAAGCCTCTTTCCTCATTCTTATGTGGTTTATTTACAGAAGAAGAAGGCTATGTTTATGGTGTAAGATAAAATTCACTTTGAAGCAGGCAGAACTCACTATTGAAATAAAATAGGAAGACAAAGACAGAAAAAGCTGATTTTTTTTATACCCTATAAACGTTAGATGTCTGAAAGACATAATTCAACCATTAAACATTCCTGTATCAAAGGGTGGATAATTAATACTTAATTTAAATTAGTTTTTAAGGGGAAAGAGAAAATCCGATTTCATTGAAATACCAGAAGTGCACACACCAAAGTGTGCTAAGAGCATGCTTGGTCCAACAGAAGTATCTCCCCTTTTTCAGAGAAGCATTTTTAACAGAAGTTCTTCTGTCAAATACAACGATCTGGGCAGTCACAAACCATGTTCCATTGACAACCCTAAACATAGAAAGCTCATGCTTGTGAGCAGTTCAGATACTGCTCCTCTGTTAGGTCAGCCATACAGAACCCACACCAGACAGTGGCCATCACTGCCGCAAATAAAGGCTTATCCTATTATTTAGATATTATTGCTCTTCGTAACACAATCTGGAACAACTTCATTGCATGACGCTGCTACTTTATCTTTGCTGGTCTCTTTAATTTTTCTTACCCCATTTCAGACAGTTTTCAGAATCTCTTTTAGAGTGAGTAACAATAGCTGTGATTACCATTAGTCATTTGCCCTCATATTTCATTAGATAATTTTATGAAACATAATTGTTGAATTGGTTTCTGGCTGCACATAGCTCATACTTATTTTTAATAAACAGTGTTTGCAAGAAATGCACTCCTGATTAGGGTGACCTAATTGTGGCCTTCTAGTACCTGAAGAGAGCCTACAGGAAAGATGAAGGGGACCTTTTACCAGGACGGGGGTGGACACAAGGGGAAATGGCTTTGAACTGAAGGAGAATAGGTTTAAATTAGCTATTAGGAAGAAACTCTCTACTGTGAGGGTGGTGAGGCACTGGAACAGGTTGCCCGAAGAAACTGTGGATGCCCATCCCTGGAGGTGTTCAGTGTTAGGCTGGACAGAGTGCTGACCAACCTGGTCTAGTGGAAGGTGTTCCTGCACGTGGCAGGGGTTTTGGAACCAGATGATCTTTAAGGTGCCTTCCAACCCAAACCATTCTATGATTAGTGAGAATTATGGTCGTATCCACCAATACACACCTGTAGGTATCCTGTGACTGATGAATATTATTAAGTAGTTGACTTGAATGCTAGTTGACATAAAATTCAGAGTCAACTCTGGAAACAGAGGTGCAGCTACTTTCTTGTTAACAACTACAGACCTGAAATTAGTTAGAAGGTGAAATTTCATCTTCTGTTGGAAGGTACTTGTTAGAACACTTACTAAAATTAAGCTGTACGCATTATAATAAAGAAAATTTTGGTAAATATTTTGAAGAAGGCTTATGTTGTCATAAGGATTAAGAGGGTATACCACCTAATAAGTTGATAAAAAATCCAAATGATGATTAATGAAAATTTGTGACAGATCTTCTGAAGCCAGAAAATTTTGTTTCCTTTTCAACAAAGATTAAATAAGTCCATTTAATAGTTGTTTACCACCAAACTAACTAAAATATACTGTTGCAATTAACTCTTTTTCATAGCCCCCTCCTTCTGGTATAAATTGTAAAGATCATGACTTAAGATCTGACTTCTGCTAGTAGAAAACATGACAGATGGCCTATTTAGGGTTTTTCAGGATAAACGGATTTAAGTTATATATAATTACTGGCCTACTGGCCTAATGCTGCAGTTACTGGTAACAGCTTAAATAACTAGTCCCTTACATAAGTAAAGACTATGTTAACCTAAAATCTAATCATTATGTGAATAAACATTTGAATAGTATTACTTTGATAAATTTTGACCACAATGTACAGAAAACAAATGCAAAAGTAGGCCTTAGAAGTGAATGAATAGGTACAAAACAATGACTCAAACAGCTAAAATAATGCTTCATTTAAATCGGGTTCTCATTAGACAATACAATGATGGTATAATTATTGGAAGCAATTATTTTTGTTGCTCTGGTTGCTGTCAAAAATAAATTAGGAAATACTTGGAGAAATTCAGTAGGGAAAATAAAAGTTGAAAGATTATGTACTCCTAGCTTTTGTGTTTGTAGTTAGTGAAATAAACAAAAAAGTTTTGCTGAATTGATAGCAAATCTGGAGAGGTGCAAGAAGATTGGGTGATTATCAGTATAGCACTCTAAACAGAAATTAGTGGGATTCTTAAGAGTGTCTTCCAATAGTTTTGAATTAAGCCTGAACATAATTTAATACCAGACCATAATGGTTTACTAATTATTTTCCATAGAGAAGATTGGGGTTTGCTTCTTTGTGAGGTGAAAACAACGCACTACATGCAGTTATAACCACAACTCACACAGCTGTCAGTGATCTAAGATTCACACAGGTCATATGCCCATCACAGTTCTAATATGTCATTTTTCACAAACCATTTTTTAAAAATCAAAGATGCAGTATTTGTTGTGTTTGCTAATTAAAGCATAAAACTAGGCTCAACGCCAGTTTCTCTCTTCTATTTTAAAAGTAACAACACTGAGCACAATATAGGTGTCCACCTCTTACAAGTATTTCTGAAGAAGCTCAAAGGAAGATGACATTGACAAGGATACTGACAAAATATAGTGGTATAACACTGAGATCATGACTGTACAGCAGAAAACAAACACAATGCTTGATGGTACAGCATTGCTCCCTGGCTCCCTTTAGTGACTGAGTGAACACAGACAGATACATAACTCTGCTGTGGCTGTGATGCAGCACCTGAGGCAGCTGAGTCTCATTCTATGCCACCCAGCCTTGATCTCTGCCTCCTCTGACTTTGCTGTCACCCACACTGCTTTCTTCTAGGCTATATGGAACACCAGTGCTGAAACTGAGACAAGCCGAATAGCCCAGCACAAAGGTGCAGCTGAGAGAGAGACGTGGTGTGGCATAGCTGTGTAACACCCTGTAGCGCAGTCCTGTACAAAGGTCCTGCTCCAAAAGCTGCTTAGCTGCTGTACTGAAGAGCAGCTCCACGGCTAAGTCATAAGCCTTGCCCTCACGAGAGCTGTTGCACAGTGGTGTGAGACCTCCTTAGGCAGTCACATGACACCTCAGATAAGCTCAGTGCTAGTTCTGTGGTGTCATTTAATGATGTACCTTCATGTATTTAGTGTGCCCATGACCCACAATACTTCAGTACCATGTATTTTTCATTTATTTGCCCCACAGGTGGGGCATAACAGAGACAAGCTTGAGCTTTCCAAAGGTAACTTATACGATTGATAACAATGCAATTGCAATGCATAGTCCAAAGGCCATCAAAAAAGACTGCAATTCTTCCTCTTTTCTGAAAATTTCTCCCTTTTCATTTATCAACTCTGGCTTCTTCTGCCTTCAGCACTAATCTATGTATCCTCTTTTGTTTCAATCACTAAATTATATAGCATTTCTCCAATATAAAAAAGTCTCTTTAGCTGGTACATAGGCTATGCTGTTATTCTTTAGGTTCCCAGTTCCTTGAAGTTCAAATTTTATTCATTTAGACATTTATACGTTTTGCTATGACCTCACTGAAGAGGTTTTACTACAGTCAGTTTAGACATTTTTATTTTTTTAAGGTTCTATTAAGGTTTGTAGTACTTTGATATTTTTAGCTCTCTGTTATACCATTTATTTTCATATTTCATATATATACACGTCTCTAATCAAAGCATTTTTACATGAAGCTTTCTCATTTGAAGTAAACAAGAAAGCAACTTCCATTCTAGCACTAGGTTATTATCTTCAGAAAAATATGTTTAAGAAGAAATATTTGTTGAAAAAGTTAATAAATAAGAATTTCAACAATAAAATTGTGGCAAGGTGGTAGAACCAATGCACTTAATTTTAAGTTAGCACTCAGAAAAACACATCTAAAAAAATCATATAACTTAAATAATTTTCACAACATTATCAGGGAACCTGTCTAAAGTTTTGAGATAGATACCATGCTACAAGTCTCAACAAGGTAACTGGAGAAAGTTTCCCAAAGCCATTCCATTCACTTCTTCAAATGTGTGACTGGATTGAGAACACACTTGCAAGTACTAGCTCAACAGATAAGATTTTATTAAGGACTCTTTCTCTATATATAGCTCCACAGAAAACAGTCTTGCCCCAGGAAACACAAAATAATGGGAAACAGATGAATGCAAAAGCACATGTAGGTAGTTGGCCTACATTCAACTTTAACACTTATTTAGAAAGCTAAGCAGAGAAAAACTAATTTTGAAAGTAAAAGCTGTATTTAACCATAGGTCAGCCACCCACAAAACTAAAAAGCACTTCAAGAAGTTCTCGAGGGGAATAGAAATGCGCTGGTGAAAATAATTACATATAGACTGGCTTGTTGTTGCTACTGAAGTACTTATTTTAAAAGACTCCAAGCACAAAATGAAGAGCACAGTCCCTCTCTCAGCTTAGGCAATCTCTGGGCTATAGCGAATCCAGGTCAGGCCCCTGATAATTGAGTGGAAGTGGGAGGAATAAGCGAAAAACAAATAGCAAAGTGCAAACAAGATACTCAGATGGGTCAAACATGCTCATCTGATGTGAAAAATGGGAAAATGAAATGTGTACAAAGCACACAATAAAGCAAGGCAGCTTAGGAATCTCGTAGCCCAACATGCAAGTGGTCTCTGGGCACTTTTTTGTTGCTGAACTTTCATGGACTTGTTTAAGGACTCATTAATCCACCTGGGAAATCTTTACAGACAAGTTAAGCAGTGAAGGATGGTCTGTTAATTTCATGTCCAAGCTGAAGCTCCGTCATGTTTCGAAGCATCAGGACATCCCCAGACCAACAGCTGAGATGCATCACTATGTTTACAATGACAATCCATCTACTTATGCCAACACAAAGTACTACGACATGGTGTCGTCAGGACAGGGCAGAGAGATTATTCTCAGATACAGAATATATTGATTCCCTGCACATGTATTTACTTAAGTCTTAATTGACTTGGAATTCAAGTTTGCATAGAGAATCACCAGTTATTGTTAATACACACTAATATTTTGCATTTTTTATGTCTTATGTTTCCTGCACTGTAATAAAAAATATATTTGCATTAAGAATGTAACTCCAGCTGATATCTAAGATCATATCAAGTAAAATATAGTTTCTATTTTTGCTTTTTTTAAAAATTACATTTAAATGTAACTTCCATCATAAGACAGAAAGAAATACATCATTCTATTATCAACTATGCAAAATTTCATCCCAGAAATTTTTTTCTCCACCAAGTAAAAAGCCCACGTGTAGAATGAAGGTGCCAGGTCAAAACTGCTTTTCAGCAGAGTAGTTGCTTTACTACAGAAGGATTTCCAGTTTTACAGAAAGAACCATACAGTCCTTAAACTTACAAGATTATCAAAGAAGTCTTGGAATAGAAACAATACTGGGAATTAAAATACATTTTGCTTCAGGTAAGCTCAGTACAAGTACAAAGAGGCATGTTATCAAAAGTGTGAAAATTATGCATTCTTTTTTCACTTGCCACTGATGTGTTCCCATGCTGGAGTACTAGAATGTGCATTTTTCACATTCAGAGACTAGTAAATAATAAAAATATAAAAAGAGGAAAAATTTGAAGTGCACCCTTTAAACACTATGCGAAGTTACTAATTTGGGTTTTCTCCAGTAGTTACCACAGTCATGTCAGGGAATGCTGTATAAATACATCTCTGTTAAAACAACACTCTACAGACGTGTTTTAGTGACAGCCACTAATCAGTTCAGGCAGTTTGTCAGGTCAGCAGGAAGCTATCACAGGCTTATAGTAAAGTAATTAATATATAGAAGTAGGAATTTTGGGTTCCAAAATTTCAATATTTTCTTTCAAGACAAAGAGCTACAATCAGTAGCAATCTCAGCATGGCATCAATTTACACTCCCTGCTAAGACTTTAGACTCACTATTCAGTCTGTCTTTGTTCAGAATAATTAATTCATCTCCATTCATCAAGCTGTAGGTAAGTATCTTATATATTATTCTGGAAATGACGCAGCAGGTCAATCTTCCAATTTGTGTCAATTAGTCAAAACCAAACCAAGACTCCTTGGTATGTGACAAGCAAGATAGGTAGACCCTTATTCTGTGCCCCATTTATTGCTTGAGGAAAGTAGTTGAAGCTGACAAATCAAATAATAAGTTGAGAAAAACACCAAAATTATAACAGCCTGTTATATGTGCACTGTAACTCCAATTGCTCCAGGGTCACACGCTGGGTTTTTTTGCATTACTTCATACATTCAGTGGAAAATAATCACTTAACAGAGAGAAGAAAAAAAACCCAGAACATGAAACCATGTTTACTTTACTTTCGAGGTCCTTCTTCAAAACATGAATTTTTATTTCCTCATAGGTTTTACTATAACTCTTTTTACAGAAAATCCTCCATTATGCATATGTCACTCACCATACAGGTTAGAAACTACTTGTGCCTCTGATGCAATCAGAGAGTTAGTGACAGAGACAGTCTGGTTCCAAACACCTACTTTGCTGACGTATGATATGACCGCAGACATAAGGGTTAAAGGCCTAGAAGCAGTTTAGGTGCAAAATGGTTATTAACTAAGTCCACATAGAAGCTGACTTCTGAAAAGTCATGGGAGTATTGCTCTCCTCAGGAACCACAGCCTGTGAAGGCTTGTTAGCAAAGCCACAACATGAACATATGAAGACAGCTGGGGCCACACTGCTTCTGAGTAAAACGTATCTGACACTGGAGGCACCAGAAGATTTTGTGAAAGGATGCACAATCAATCCTATAGAAGTCAGGTTGAGTGAAGATGAGGTTATTAGTTCTCTGCAGGTCAAATCCTGTTATGCCCTGGAGACACATTACCTGGGTTTTTATTCCAATGAGAAACTGATTGCTACTTGTCTCTGTTAACATAAATTAATTTTACAACTTCACAAAAATCATTTAGGTGACAGCTTGGAATTAAGCTTCTCTTATTGTTCTGATTCTTGTGAAATATAGGTGCCTACCTCTTTCCATTCCTTTATGCCTTTTAAAGACAAAATGCTTCTAATAATCACTTTTCCAGGATTTATGCAATGAGCAACCTTTACTGGGACTGGATGGAGTGAGAATTAGGAAGGAAAATCTCCTCCCTCAAGTATTCTCCCTCTTTGCCTCTTTTATTGGAAAAAAATATATTGACATTTATTCCTTTATGACTTTTTCATTAATGTTAAGCATTCATTTTAAACTTGTGACATCCATAAACTTTCTTTGTGAGGTCTTTCATAGATACGCAGCTTTGTTTTTCATCTCTGCAACACAAGGTATTTTGTAGTACAAATAAAGATAATAAAAACTGACTCATAATAACATTCATGCCTTTCCAATCCTACCATAATCAGAGGCTAAAGCAGTCCTATATATGATTTACAGAGCCTAAAGGGTGCTGATAGACGTGCAGTTTTATGTGCCTAACAGCTTTGTCCTTCCCAGTGTATGTGTCACTAAGAAATTTGGCCTGAGCTGTCAGGAATCCTCCATTCACCAACAGAAATTTAAAGTTTTGTGGCTTTGAAATACCATTAATCACTAATTCTAGGTGGAAATCTTGGTGCAAACACTCAACATTATGCACCTTCTTCGGCTTTTCAGTTCCACTAGATCCTTGAATTTTTAACTGGCTTTGTTCCCTTTGAACAGTTTTGCACAGCATGAGGAACATATGGGCTTAATCATTTAAGAAGGATTTCTAAGACTTTGGAAAAAAAATATAAATCTCATATTTCAAGATTATGTTTCACCTAATTAAGTAAAACTATATTATTTGTTTCAAGAATTGACTCAGTGAAATCTGTCATCCCCTGAATTTCAAGGATCACATGAGTAGAGCATTTGAGTGATAAACCCATGGGAACACAGCTGGTGATTTTACAACAACTTTTGAAGGCTATGAAAAGTGTAAACTTCATCACCTCTACAACATCCTACAATTTATGTCTCACATAGAAGAAAAACATCTGCTTCAGAAATTTAAAAAAAGAAAGGAGAAAAAACACAATAAAGTTTGTTGAGATATTTCCCAGTGTAGCAGGAGAAATGAAGCCAGTAACAAATCTGAATAGTCTCTAGTTTCAATACCTTTAAAAGGCATCCAATATAACAGAATTTTTAAGAAATTCCAGTGTTCTGTACTGAAAGAAAACAAAACATAAACAGACCCAAAAAACCCACAAGTTTCCAAAACAATACATCCATAGTTTAATGTTTCTTTGGTAGTGATCAAATAATACCATATATTATAATCTTCAGAGAGCAGCATTTCTCTATAAACAGACTAATATGCCCATATAAATGTACCTACTCCTGTCATTACACTTCATTTCAGCTCACGTTAAGAAAAAAGTATTTTCAAATGCTAAATGAAACAATTACATTCATAATTTTTTGTGAATTGGCATTTCTGTTAGTGTTTTAGATATGAACAGGTCAACTTGATAGTTTCACATACAGCACACCTTCCTTACCTCAGACATCAAAAATAAAAAATGATGATTTGAAAAAGTTAATTGACCTCTCTCCCATAATGTCAATCATGAGCCCATTGCCTCATTTCAATGACCTTTGAAGAAAAAAGGATTTTAACAAAATAAAAAATTGCATTTATGCAATTAATTTTATAGAATTCAAGGAACTTGTATCACAAGGGGACAATACTAATTTTCTTTCCTGATCACACTTTCGAGCAAACAATTCCATATTCTATCTGCTATAACCACAAGATTCAGCAAGCCCAGTTTGCCTGTTGTATGGTAAACCTCTCTTGATAAAAGGACTGGAAGCAAATAAATACTAGAAGGCATAGCACTGGCATTACATTTAATTATTAGTAGAAGCATCAGTCTTATGTGTTGTAACGTCATCTGACAGTCCCAAAAAAAAACTCTAAGGTCATGAAGTCCAACAAGTCAACCAGCACTGTCAAGTCTAGCACTAACCCACATCCCCAAGGACCACATACACACATAGTTTTTAAATACCTCCAGGGATGGTGACTCAATCACTTCTTTAGGCAGACTGTTCAATGCTTGATTAATCCTTCAGTGAAGAAGCTTTTCCTAATAGCCAATTCTAAACCGCTCCTGGAGGGACTGGTCCTGTCACTTGTTACTTGGGAGGAGAGACTGATCGTCACCTCGTTACAACTTCTTTCCAAGTAGTTGTAGAGAGTAAGGGTGTCCCTCCTGAGTTTCCTTTCCTCCAGACTAAACAACCCCAAGTACCCTCAGCCATTTCTCCTAAGATTTGTGCTCCAGACCTGTCACCATCTCCATTGCCCTTCTCTGGACACGCTCCAACACTACAATGTCTTTCCTGTAGTGAGGGACTCTAAAAACCTGAACACAGGATTTGAGGTGCAGCCTCACCAGTGCGGAGTATGATCACTGCCCTGGTCCTGCTGGCCACACTATTGCTGGTACAAAGTGTCTGAAAAATGAAAGATCAGAAATCAACCTTCTGTCCAGCTACTCTAAAATATAACACCTCTTGTGTGATAATTCAGACAGTATCATAACAAAATTATTAGCTACATCTGTGATTTAGAAAGCACTTAATTGTAAATGTCTTACTCTTTAAGGCAGTGTTGGTTATTTGAAATATGGAGCTTTTGATCTAATACCTAGTTTCTGCCCATCATTCTCTTGAAATCCTTTAACTCAAATTTTAAAACCCTGAAGTAATGAAACACAGTTTATTGTGGCATATTTTTTGAACAAATTCAAATCCCATGGAGGGAGGATGAGATTCAGCAGGAAAGCACATCTTTGCTGAGGACAAACTTAGATTTGAAATGAAGAACAAGTTGAGATCTGGCCTGGAAAATAAATACTTTGCCAAGAGGCCCAGCTGTGAATGAGGAATGGCTAGGAACAGTATATATGATCAGATCTATTTTCCCCTGGTTGCCTAAGCTGTCTGTGTTCTTCCTTACACTCATGACCATGTCCTCACATATCTTAGGAAGGAAGAAACCCAGTCCTCTGGGTGGGCACAGCACAATGACAAAGGGAAAAAAAGATGTAATGTTTCTGTTAATGCACAGTGACAGATGACAGTTTGAAGTAAGAAAAAGAAAAATAACCTAACCAGGGCTTAAATTTTTATAAATGCTAAAATTTTAAATGCGCTGTAGTGCTTCAGTGATTTACAGATGGATAACATTTATAGCATATTTTGTGTGAATATGTTACCCAACATTTTGTAAGGAATGAAGAAATATGAAACTGAGGAAGAGCTACAAAACTTGACTAGTCCAAAAATGTAGAGGTGTGTGCTTTTTCACTTAGTGTTCAATTTAGTGGATGCCTTCCATGGTGTTTTTCTGTCACTCTCCATACAGGATTTATTTCATACTTTCTCAGCAAGATGAAGATAGCTGAAAATAGGATCTGTAGCTTACTCCACAACATGCAATCTGGTTTCAAATTTGGCATGCTGACAGCAGCAAGCCAATCTCATAGAGAAAGTGCCTTTTTAAAAACTGATACTTACCCCCACCCAAGATATATCACTACCAAAAACATTCAAATGGGAAGTTGCTCAGTTAAGTATCACAAAGTAAACTAAGTAGTACAGAGTATATACTGCAATTTGTTTCTGATTAGTGGCAATAAAAATGGTGCTGCAGGTTCAGCATTTCTTTTTCAGTGTTTGCTATGGAATGTTTAATACTACATAAATTTTTCAAATGCACATGTTGACAAATCTCAGGCTTTGAAAAGAAGCTCCTGTCTTTTCCTGTATTATCCCAAAAATCCCAGTACGTTGCAGAATGTTCTGTCTTCATATCTTTGCAATTCCACTGTTTTCCCCACAGATAAGAAGTGTTTGGAATTTAATAAAGACATATTAATTGCACACTAAGATCAGAATCCAGTCTATTTTTTTGCATCGTCTTCTGTTTTTACAGTGCAATTAAAAGTGATTAGACATGAACAAAAATTAAGTAACTTGGGTTTAAGTGAAAAACTCAGCACATAATCTTATAGTCCAATTAAACACAGAATTTGGGGCTGAAATGAGAGATGTGTGAATCGACAATAAATTACTGTGTGATAGATGATTGCATCACAGGTAATAGGTAAGGGCGGAGGCAAGTACAGACTGGAAAACATATCAATGCAGTCATCCCCATATATGTAGGTAAACTCTACAGTTGGACTTGTGCATCTCCAAAATTGTTGCTATCAATACTGACCTCATAGTAAAAGGTAGGCAATTGCCTGAGAGACACAGCAAGTACATTAAACTGTTTTAACTATATAGAGCAATATTTCCACTTAATTCCCTAGGTTGATTTGTATGTTCAACATTTAAGATAATTCTATGTTACTTTCACACACTGATGAATGTCAATGGTGAGGAATTAAAGACAAAAAAATAAAGATAACGTCACCATCATGACTGGTATATAACTTATTCATTCAAACAAACAGCAAAACTTAAGTTTTGAATAACAAGTTTGTTATTCAAAAAGTTTTTTCCAAAGCCACAACTTGGAATTAAATGCAAAATCCAAGGTTTTGCCACACAAAAGGTCCTGCTGGCCTTACACTGAAATTAGACAAACTGAAAAGATACGCTATCCCATCTGAGGATTATTTTTGTTGACTCACATAATCTTTGATTAACTCTTGTACAATTCTGTATATCTAAAGAGGACAGCCCTTCTCAGCAAAGTTAGCAATGTGATAAAATTCTCCTATATTTTCTAGTACTACCAACAGCTCTTGCCATCAACAGTGTATGTGTATACTATGACCTATCAGAGAAGTTCAGAAAGGGAGATGGTTTTAAAAGTTCAGTCCAACTCTGCAAGAATTTGCTTGCTTCTTAAATAAGCATTTGTAATCCCTTATGGATGCAAAGCTCAAGATTATCATGGTAAAATCAAGAACTTGGATTTCAGCACTTCTCCCCAGAAGGAGTCATGAAATTGTAAATGCAGAAGTTGTAAAGGCATTAATATTAATGATTTACCCTCTGCCAATCCAGACTGCTCGAAATAACTTCAGCTCACATAGAGCTCAGTGGGGGAGGAAACCATCTTTAAGCTGGGTAAGTACGTACTGGAAGAACCCATCACAGAAGACTGTGTGTCTAAGAACTGCTTTTCAAACAGGCACTCTAAGGTGGTGAGGAATTAGTGAAATGTGCTAACAACAAAATGTAGCAAATCTGGATGTTTGGTTTTGTTTTGGTTTGGTTTTTTTCTGTAGTTGTGGTCTTTGCTGTTGCTGCTTTGAAAATCAAAATGGGTCTTATTAGTCCTCCCACATCAGACCAACACAATTCATCCTAATAGTCTCTATCACAGCCATTGGCCATATCAGAAAGTGTAAAGTATAGTATCAGGAAAATATGTAATCTAAAATGTATACAAGAAATAAAACATTTCTAAAGCTGAATGCCATTTTTTTTTAATTTCAGTGTTGGGTAATGGTTCTTATACTCAACTTTTATAGAAGAAATTCTATTCATGATTCAGAGATGAAAAAAAAAAAAAAAAGAAGTAAAAAACCAAAACAGAAACAGAAGCTTCTGAATAGGTTAAATCCTAGCAAGAAAGCTAAAACAAAAGGAGAGAGCACTTGCAAGTCCTCATGTTTGTCAGATGACTGAAACTGACAGTGATAAAGTATAAATTCTACTGAGCCACCGAAAGACATTTCAAGAAGTTCACACATTTTTGACAGTGTTGCACTGCTGAGGGCATGCCAAGTACATGGAGAAAATGTTTTCCTTTTTAAAACACACCTAGTAAAGGTTCTGTACTCATAGGATTTAATGAGGTGTTTCTTGAATCTTAAAACCTACTCTGCTCTTCTACTAATAATTTTTACTAATAACACCATATAGAAATTTTACAATTAGCATGGAATTTTACATATTCAATACCTCTCCCAGGCATAAACGATTTTGCAGAGAAGTTAATTTTTCTTCACTACAGAAAAAAACCAAAACTTGTAAAGTCAGGATTTTTCTCCTCCTACTGCTGATTTCTACCATCAAATCAACCAGACATCATCAGCTGCACAAGGGATGGAAAAAGCTCTCAGCTGTTCACATCACCTTTTTCCTTCCTTTAGTACAACCAAACACCTGAGGCCGAGCTAGTGGGAAAATTACAAGTGCCTATAATAAGTTATATGTCAAAAAGAGGATAAGAAAGAAAGCCATATTTCCAGGAATCATTATATCTGTTCTGTGCCTTTGAGAAAGAAAAGGCAACACTGGGAATCTGCATATCTCCTATGGTTTATCAGTAGCCTTACAGTCAGATGGTATTAAAACATGTATTATGTAAGTACACTAATGGGGATAAGAGGGTTGCTTAACCTCCCAAGACAATTATATCTAATCTAGTTTCTTGGAAATATACTACCACAGACCAATTAAAGCAGGTTCTCACTCATTTTTCTGCTTATAAAATCCCTTCAATATACAATCTACATTCTTAACTACTTCTTCAACAAAGAAGCAAATGTATTTCAGAGCAACCTCGAAATTAAGAACTTAGTGTCCTTTTAAGCATATTAATCCTAAAGTATTCACTCTGTTCAGAATTTCTAGTTGACAAATTCTAGCAAACACAAAGAGTATATCTTGAGCACTGTTAGGCTGCAAGAACTTGTCTGCTGAATTCTTTACCTTCTAATTCATTAATTATTAGAATTTTTTAGATTATTAGAATTAGAAACATTAGAATTCATTACCTTCTAATAAGGGAAAGAAAACACAAATGAAAGTCATGTCCTTACATAAGATAATGAAGCATCTCCAAATAACTATGGCTATGAAGAAAACCTCAGATTTCTAAAGGAATTTAGTATCTAAATGTCTGTCACAGCACTTAAAGGTATTTTGGCACCAAAATATTTGGCTCATCTAAGCTTAACTCTCATCAGTTCCTGAAAATTAGGTGCAGTGACTTAAGTTACCAATACATATTTTCAAATTATACCCTTGCATCTTCACTACTGCAGGTCATATTTACTCCTCTTATATCTTTGTTATTATATTACCTTAACACCGGTCTAGATTTTGGGATCAAAACACATCCTGAATTTAAGGCTTCAAAATAACTTTCACAACCATGGCCCAAATTCAGATTTTCCAAGTTTGGACTGGTGCTCCTGGTAAGGCTGCAGAAGCTTCATTCTGCATTAGCTGTGCAAGCATTTTTCTACTTTGTTACTTCATTCCATGCTGACTCCATGTTCAAACCATCATAAACAGCCAGGGATCCGTTGACTTCATTTTGAGCAGAAAAAAAGAGTTGTTTTCATGCCTACATTAGAAGCAACAATGAATAATAAGTACAGTCCCATGAAGGATGGGACGTGGGTAAAATTCTACTTCATAAGAGGGAACATTCAAGACACAATAACAAAGCTGTTAGCAAAGATCTGTTGCACTTGCTATATTTAGTGTAACAGTAACATACCAATTGCTATGTTTTAATTAGGATTTACTGAAGATGGGATATTAATGAGTAAATAAATTACTGTGTATTATATTTACCAATTCAAAATGAAACTAACTAAACAAACAACAACAGAAAAAATAAATCAAGTAATGTTTTTCCCTTATTTTTACTAATTTCTTACCCTGATGTTTCAGGGATTACTGAAGATTCCCTTCATCTGCTTCAATAAAATCATGATGTTAATCAACAGGGGAATGAAGGCATTCTTGATGCCATTGATTCCTGAAGATGTTGGTCAATAGACTTACTCCTTTATGTGCAGGGGAAAGAAAGGAATCTTGTAAACTGTTTGAAGAATCACTACTTTTCAAAAGAGTTAATTATGATTCACCTGTTAACAGTTATTTTGTAACAGGACTTCAACCTTTTGTGAAGAAACCTAATATTCTTGAACTTGACACCATTACTCTTCTCAGCTGAAACCCATTCTTTTAACAAACAGTGAATTCTTATGTTTTTAAACCTTTTAATTAGAACAGTAAGTAACTAACTGGATGATTTAACAGTAACATGACTTACATCCTGATGCATAAGACCATTTGGATTTTAAATAGAAAATTAATATCCTTATAAAGAAATGCTACAATCAACAAATTCACTAAGACTAAGCCTATGCTTAGCGTAAATGCTTTAGATTGTCTTCATATAAATACACATTCACGTGTAGGAAGAAATAACAAATCTTAAATGAAGAGATATAAAATTGTGTGACCTGCAGTAAAGCATCCACTTTTCCGCAGATTGCTTTTTTACTGTTGTTGCACCACTTTTTTCCTCATTCTTCATTAATTTCTTCTATGTTTCTGAGCAAGAACTGCTTATATTTATCTTCGTGTCATTGTAGTTATGTACACTAATTGTGCAAAACAGAACACAATGAAAATGTCTGTAGGATCAACATTATCATATTTGTTATTGGATATATGGAAAAAGGACTCGGGATTTAAGAAGCGTTACTCTTTGTGTAGAGGGCTAAGATAAGCAGAAAGTTTATTACTATCTGCTTTAAGAGTTTAAAGCCTTCTAGAGAACTATCAGTTTCATATTTAACAAATAATATTAGAAGGCACTCAAAACTACCAAAACTCTCTTCTGTCTTTGTTTATTGTAATTCTGATTTATGGTAAGGAACTGCTGTAAGGATTACAGTATTACATGCCTAGGGCAAGACAATAAAACCTGATAAGCCTCTCAAATGTGTTCACAGTTTATTAGGGCTGTAAATTTTGCTGATTTACCCATCCAACTATACTTTTATTGTTCACTCTTAAATAGCATCATAGTCTTTTGCATTTTGGAAGCAGAAGATGCTTAAATTTTTAGAATAGCAAACTGTGGAGAGCAGGAGAGGAGAGGACTTTTACAACTAGTGATACTGAAACAAACTTAAAATTCATACAGTATTTCCGAATGACTACGCAAATACTGTAAGCTTTTGTGTAAAATAACAGGGTGTCTATTGAAGCAAAAAGGTAACCTGCACTCCCTGCAACAATCTGCATACTTGGAATTTTAATAGGCTTGGTTTACAACATCTTCATCTGATTTTACTAAGGAAAAAAAAAGAAATAAAATGTGTATAATGCCAAATGTTTGCTAGCTTTTAGCCTTCTGCTACAGACTTTCCCACCAGGAAAAAGGAGACAAAAGATAGAGGAATCAGATATAATGTATGTTAGTCAATATATTTCATGTCTCATAGATGATGAAAATTTGAATTACTAACCCTCAAAATTCAATGGACTAAACATTCTTGTGTCATTGGTCAGAAAAATTCTTAAACTGCTATTCTGTGTTAGAAACTAGCATTAAAGTGTATCATTAGATAAAATGGAAAAATAAGGGCCTCCCTGTAGAAACAAAAACTCTGAAACTGCAGTTGGGTATAAAAATCAGGTCAAATGAGAGATCTATGTCACGGGACATATGCAAATAATATCTATCCATAATATCTATCCATTAACTGATTGTGGGTGGATGGATGTTGCTTTATTAACCAGCAATATATACTTCACACAGTAAATATCACCATTTTGACTTAACAGCTCTACAAAACTGTCTGCACCATCTGAACAGGCAATACACTGAAATTAAACCAGGTGCCAAAGAGAGGAACTTTTAAGAAAAGACTTAAGTATAGTGACCTACTACGATTAAATGGAAGGAAAGGGATAGTACATAAAATACTAAACAGATTAATAAAAAACACATATAGTCTCAGAAGTTGCAGAAATCATAATGCAGAAAAAAAGTAAAGAAAATATACTTTGAGCTGTTTGCTATCTAAATTCCTCTCCCCATTTTTGGAAACTTCAAATCACAAGTAAAATCATGCTATAATTCATTTCAGAATTAAATTTTTTCATGAAACTAAAAACAAACCGAAATGAAGTCATACTTTGAGTGAATTCTCAAGGTATTATGAAAGGTGGTTTTTTTAATAAATACTGTCAGAAAGGGAAAGCAATAATTTAAATATTTTTTTTAGATTTTTTTTTTGTTGTTTTAGCAGATTTACTTAGCAAATACTATTAACAAATGTTAAGCAAAGATTAGGAACCCCAAGTATGTTTTTATTTTAAATCTTTAACACAATCAGGGGCATACCTCTATCATCTCTTCTAAATATTTTTCACTGAGAGACAGCACAGAGCATTTGGGGCAAACAGGCTAAAGTTCAGCAAAAATATTTCCAACAAAAAACACCTTCATAATGAAAAGTGTTGAGCAACATGAACTATGAATTTGTCAAATTTATTATCTTAGCAAGCTTCTTAAAAAAATATATGCACATACATGCATGTACATAGCATGTCATTGGTTGAAGCTTACTTGAAGGCATCACTCAGATAAAACAAGATCTAAACCATAAGTATGCCCATCAATTAGATGACAATTTGTAAACCAAATATAATTGTGACTGATAACATATGTAAATGGCATAGGGAAGGCTGACCCAAATCCCTGCCAAATGAGAAGGTCTGTCCTGTTCCATAGGTTAGCTGTGCAAGGAAAAGAAAATAAAGCAGTCATACAACTTTATGTCCTTGGAAAATATTCAAGGTGAGAGGCCAGAAAGTCATAGTAACTCAGGTAACAACCACTAACTGCCTTTAGATCCATGGGGAAAAAGTCAGAGATCAGCTGGGGGCTATCCAGCAACAAAGCAGTTGGCTGTTTAACCTGACCACACAAGTCAGAAAGCAATAAAAAGTGAAGAAGGGTGCCTGTCAATGACAAGCCACCTATGGGTGCCAAAAACATGCAGAAGGCTGAGTCTGATGTGAAGCAGCTGGCTACTCAAAAAAGCCAGCTGCAAGCCAGGACTCAGCATATGGACCCCTTGGAGCAACTGCTGTTGCAGCAGAGGTTGCTGTATGCAGTATGGTGCTACTCAGCTGGGCCAGGGGAGCAGGAGCCTTGATCAGTGTGTGTGTCCTCACAGTATGTGCAAGTTTCATAGAAAAGAAAACTTACAACAGAAATTGCTGTCAACACACTTTACCATTTTGTTTGGGTATTTATTTTATATTCTGTTACTAAATGGTTTTATGCTGTATTGTTCTCCTGTTCTTGCAGGTACAACACCCTAAATTCCCCTTAAGAAGGTCCTATATTATGTGCAGAACTTTCTCATATTAAATCCCCATTAACATCTCTAAGAAATAACAATTAAAGTTTTAATTTTGAGGTCCCTCAAAATGCAATAATACATTTCTTGAAAAATCATTTAAATTAAATAAATGTTGCCATCACCACATTTTAACTATCTTACTGAGAGGTAGGAACCACTGGACCATCAAATATTACAATCAAGAATCCTTACCATCCTCTCCCTATTTCAAGTCTATAAATTTCTTATTTAAAGTTGTGCAGGTTAAAACATATCTGACACTGATTAAGTGGTACTTAGTATTAACTGAAAATTCTGCAAACGCTGCCTGCTGTAACACAGCCCTGCATTTAACAGCTATGTGTTATTTCACAGGTATCGTATGCGCTTCTTCCTCCCTGAATCTCTTCCTCCAAATCTGAAAGCTAAGAACATACGAGGTATCATGAAGGTTCATTCCTAAATGTCAGAAGGGAAGAGAGGGACAGACTTTACGCACTCATGAAGAATGAATAAGGAGGATGTGGAAAGAATAATTACTTGATGTCTAGAAATGTTTGAAAACAATTTCCCATTCATCAATTCTACATACTCTGGGTAAAAATGATAGATATTTTAAATGTTTGATCACAAGCTTCAATATTCTTTTCTGTTTAAAATGGGAGTTTTTGTACTATTCTTAATTATTTAATGAGCTATTGCTTCATTTTTACACATAATTTCAGTCTTTCTTCAAGAAATTTTCCTATTAAAACAAACAAAAACCCCATAAAAGGTTAAATGTAATTGCAGAAATATGTTCAGATGCCTGTGACACTGGGAAAAAGTAATTATGTCAGAAAATTACTATATTCTCTGACCCATGCCTGAGACTTCTGCACACAGCAGACTCTGGAGACTTGCAGGCACATGCACATACATACACTTCACTCATCTGGCGTCTTCAAGTTGCAGATTCTTACCCTCCAAGTTGTGAAAGTTGTACAAACTCACAGTAATAACGGGATCCTTATGGCCACCTTTGTCAAAGGGTACCTCATCCCAGCTGCTCAGCTCTGCAGTGTGGGGATTTTGTTGATAGCTATTTCCTTTAAACCTTTCTTATACACAGAAAAAAACCCATGCAAATTTACAGTTGGCATTTCTGCTGCACACTTCTTTATGGCCCATGCATTTATTTCCTTTTGTGTAAGATAAATTTTATGGAGCATCTACTCAGCGTGCAAAGTGTTTAGAATTGATTTTCATAGTGACACACTCTGCTGTTTTTATATCCACAATTTTACATTCATGACAAATAATTGCTATTCAGACATAAATTTTCAGTGCAGAATGAAGGCCAGCATTTTGTAATGTGGTTTTTGGTGTTGCTAACATTACACCAAATGCAACTCACTTTATGAAGACAGCTGGTAAAAGTTCCCTGTTGCTTCAGGCATAAAATTTTTACTCTGAAATGCCATCTTTCTTCCATTTTCTCCAAAACCAGTGTTTTCACATCAAAAAAAGAAGTAAATTTGTGCATTTTTTTGCCTGAGGTTCAAATTTTTCAAAACTTGATTCTCGGTCACTCAAAAGTAAGTACTCTTCACAGAGACCAGTGATCACCTTGGAGGTTCTTTTAGCCTGAATCTGATAGTCTCAATTTGTTATAATTTTAGAGAAATTTTACCACAGGTAGTGGCATGAGGCACACACAAACCCACAAAAAACAAACAACAACAAAAAAAACCCAAAAAAACCAAACAAAACAAAAAACCCAAACAAACAAACAAACAAAGGCCCT
The DNA here is from genome assembly GCF_022539395.1 of Myiozetetes cayanensis. NCBI lineage: Eukaryota > Metazoa > Chordata > Aves > Passeriformes > Tyrannidae > Myiozetetes > Myiozetetes cayanensis. The sequence goes on along the minus strand of NW_026087964.1, from coordinate 37,146,642 downwards.
TTGGGACTAACATGAAAAACAAGACCCTACAAATTTGCTGAAGGAGACAGAAAAACAATCCATATAAAAAAGACCCCTGGCAAAGAACAGAATTAGCACTTCTTACAGAGCTAATTTTACAACCAAAATGCCTCCTATATACAGTACTCAATAACCAGAAATAATCAAGCCCATTAGATGAAGATACCAATGATGTAAAACAGCCTAAGTCCATAATGTGAAAAAAACCAAAACCAAATCACCAAAGAAACAAACCAAAAATAACCAAATAAAAACACACACACAAAAACCCACAAAACAAAAACAAAAACACCACAACACACCTTTCTAACTTTAGATAGAAAAATAAGAAAATAGAAAAATAGAAAAATAATCAAAAGATTACCCTAGGAAACATGGGAGACTTGGTACCTAAAGAACCAAAACCAAAGCAGTGCGCAATCTTGTGATTCATATCCAACCACCTTCCTGGACAGAAAGAAGACCTCAGCCTATTCTCAGCTAAGATTTATTTAGTTGAAATACCAATCAGGACTTTGATTTGACCAGGAAAAAGATGTCTGATGCCTCAGGAATTTCTTAAATCTCCTTGACTGAAAGCATCTAGCATCTCATTGCATCAAGCACTCAGCATGCAGTGAGATCAGGTCTCATAGAAAACCAGTAAAAATCAGTGTTTCGCTGCTTCATGAAACAACAAAATTCAAGATTAGGAATTTATATACCTTTTACATATATTTTCAAATTTTTATTCATATACCTTTTACCTTGAATGTCAATTGAATGCTCACAATTGTTTCCTACTGGGATTTGTATTTATATGTTCTTCTTACATCTTTCCCTAATAAAATGGTTAAAACATCAAAAGCATCTACCAAGAGGTAAATGTTTATTGAAATACTCTTCTAGATTGCACAAAGCTTCTACATTGCACTTAGATGAGCTTGTGAATGTAGAATCTCTTAGATGAGATGGCGAATGTCCTAAAAGCTTGAAGTGTTGTTTTGTGGCTAGGGTTGTTCTGAAACGTAGACCCAGAGTCACCGGGTCTCTGATGGGGAAGGGCTTACAGCGATGCCACCACGGACACGCGTAGAGCCAAGTCCTCACCTTATGGACTACAAGCAGAGTCTTAAAGCTTGGACCCCAAACTGGCCAGGTTGTGAACACTTTCAGAGACTGAGAATCCCTTGAATTCAGATAGAATAGGTAGCAGAGCTAGAAAGCCCCAAAACCCTCTATCTGTTCTCCATGATACTTAATTGTTTAAATTATTCCAGTTTTCAATATTCCTAAGTGGAAATCTGGAAGCAGGAAAAATTAGCAGGATCACAGGAAGAAAAGAAATAGCTTTGCACTGCAACTCCCTGCAGGCCAGTATCGGATTTACTCTTTCCTCATAGATCAGACTGCAACCTCCTTCAGAGTTTCATGGAGTTTTCAGGAAGTGTCTTCTGCACATACTAAGTTGCAACCTTTTAATCTTCTTAATAAATAGCTATTTTAAGATTTTAAAAAGTGCCTTTATTTAAAAAAAGGCTAATTATTCAGACAAGATATTGAACATAGCTCCAGCAGTCAATCTAGACTAGTAAAAGACAGTACAATCAACAACTAAGAAGCCCCCACCACATAGAGTAATATGCAAAGCAAATAATAAAAGGGTTTTTTTCTTCTTCATCATGGGAAGGACAGTGAGTTTGTTTCCATAAATTATATCTGAGATGGTAGTTCAGCATTAAAAATCTTAGCAGCAATCCAGGCAGAGTTAAAACCAAAGAAATACCTTTTAGTTTTTCTCTCATTAAACTGAAGTAGCATAAAATTGGGAATAGGTATTTGCACTACAAATGTGAGAACTCAGGCATGCTATTATATCACATAATGCCACTTAAACTTATGTGACATATAATATTACATTATTATTTTCAATGTCACCAAAATCTTGGTTATCAGTAATGTAAAAGATATAAAACTTACTTTGCAGTCTAAATGTCTGACTTAAAGGCTAGGTATACTTTGACTAATAACTTCACAGAAGAGCTAGAACATCAGCAGGGTTTGCTTCTTTTTATTTTGAACAGAGTAATACTTCACTATGAGGAGAAGTAGAAGTACAGCATTTGTTTCCTCAGTGTTCCACCCTTCCAATTCTACCCAGTGCCAAACATTATTCTCCCAGAAAGTGAATGGCAAATGGAATATGCTTGTGCAGCACACCAGGAAGTATCAAGTCTTAAAGTAGGGCTTCCAAGGAAAAATACAACTAAGAACAAAAAAGATGTCACATTGAAGAGCTGAGTTAAACTTTAGTCAGACACATTTAACTTGCATTTAACTTATCTGCACATTAAGTTACCATACTGAGACATTTATATGAATTGGGGTAATCGTTTTATCAGAAAACATTTTATGAAACAAAAATCCAATCTTCAGATCTTTACATTTTTCCCTAATTCAGGAAAAAATTTGGTTAACAAAATGCTCCAGGTTAATGGCCTTTTTCAGAACAGACACTAAAATGATACCCCAAGGTGTTATAGAACAGGTCCATCACTTGTGTATGGCAACATTGTGAACTGAACTGCAAATAGCAGCAGAAGAGTAGCTATTCCCAGTTATGTCATAATCTATTTATTTAACCTTAGCTATTTGACAATAATGGTTACATTAGCTTCAGAGAGAAAATTGATTCTGTCACATTTCTCCTGTAACACCCAGACAGCAGCAATTCAGAAGTAGGGAGTTCTATATTAAGATCTTATTTTAACTCAAAATCTTCTGTCCAGGTTGGCTGGTGGCAGACACTGAGACTATGATGCCTCTGCAAGTAAAGACTGCAATGCTCATTCTTAAGTCGTGTTATTAAGCAAGAATGCCAAATTTCTCTTAGAAGCCATTGTCTTGCAATTACAATTGCAGAGAAAAAGCTTGATAACACAATCTGCGAAAATATGCAAAACACATTCTGAATGGTTTGACTTTTTTTCAGTTTGAAATGTTTTGAAGCAGGCAATTTTGAATGACAACCTTGGAGCTCATCATTTTTAATATGGTGATTCTTTTTAATGACTTGTACATTTGGCATTGCATTATCCTGACCAGTCTACTGAGGTTTTTATTTTATCAGAAATTAATACGGTGAGCCTGATTGGAAAACCAGAACCTTGAAATAATTTATGAAATATTAAACTGTCCTTCCACCTGTCTGGTAAAACACAAAAGACCAGTAACATGATTTATGGTCACAAAGACTGTATTATTGAAGAAAAAAATCCTCAAACGCTCATACAATCAAAGAGGCACTAGAAATTTCAAGAACGAGAAGCTATATCCTGGAGGCCACAAATATCACGTGATATGTTATTTAGGATTCAACAGTTCTGCATCAAATTCTACTATTATTCTTCCAGCCTCTTCTAACTTACGATTTTTAGTTCTTATGAGTTAATATTCAAAAATTTTAAATGGACAATGAAACAAGTAGTCCAAATTCTCAACCACACTCAACACATGCCCAAGAGATAAGTGATTAACATTTGTATTTTAAAGAAAGCTTAAAATGGCAAAAAAACAAGGAGCCTTCACATGGGAAGTAAGTTGATCCAAGCTGCACTGTATGCACAGAACTTTCATGATTAGGTGGAAACAGTAAAAGCTGAAGGGTTTATTGAAAGGTTTATTATCCATGGAAACTTTTTACCTAGAGGATCCACCTACAGGAAACAACACAATACAGCACATCCATATCCCTTAGAAAATGGACTTCACTGGGGGATTTTATAATGTTCTGTGAAAGCAGAAGGAACAGTGCCACACTTATTTCAGAAGAGAAAAATGAAGGCGCAGAAAAATACATCTGGAATTAGAACAAAAATCAGAGCACTGTGAGGTGCCCATCAAATTTAGACCTTGCTATAATAACTAAAAGAACAGCATTTATAGATGATGGAGGAAGGGGGAAGAAATACAGCTACAAAACTACCATAAAAAATAAGACTATTTTCACACATTAAGTGGTTGTCTATGGATCCTATGAAGGAGACCATCAGCAAACCAGCACTCAGTACTTTCACTGTGGCTAGGAGGGCCAAACCACACTATCTGTAGACAGTGGCTTCACTAGGGATTCCTCACTAATGAGTCTTGAAACAGATTTCAGGCACAGCACGTGGATAGGCTGAGCTCACAGCGGCAATGCCCTGTGCATGCTCTGACCTCCTTTCCTCACTGGAGGAGACTGCAACCGCATCAGAGGGTCTTAACAGTCATTCCAGCTGCTTCCCATCAGTAATAGTGTTACAGCCCTGACATAGGGTTTGGGAAAGCCAATTCACATTCCCACCTGTGCGTCTGATCTCTTGTATTCAGTTCAAAAGTCTGGAAGTGGTTAGAAAACTGGGAGAGCAGTAAAGCTTCCACAACACTCATGCAATCACTGACCCATGCAACTCCAGCACCTTTCACTCTCTCACCCAGAACTGCAGATGGTGTCCTTCCAGGCACACACTCTACTAAGTTACCAAACCAACTCCTTTTTGAGCCGTATACGCTGCCTAATCACAACCATCTCTAGCTGCATCTGTCATGTGATACAGCATACTCAGACATCTTGGTCCCTACTCACCAGTACTGCAGGGTTCACTGCCAAAAAAAGGGAAACACATCTTTGGAATGTATTTCACAAACAAAATGCGCTATTTTCATGAGAGTTGTCCAGTTAACTATTTGCATTGTAATAACATCTTGCATACCACTGGAGAAGTCAAGTGATTAGAAGCATTTTATTTTTCTCTCAAAGATAGAGAGTGTCTGAAGTAAATGGAAGGAATATAGTCAATGTAACAATAGTAACACAGTATTGCTGTCTGACCCTTACCCACACTTCATTTTGTTCTTGCACCACATACTTGGTATTTACATCCCATACAGAAATGAAAGTTTCTGATTTTTTGCTCAGAACAATAATGAGCAATAAGGGGGTGAAGTGCTATCTGTATCTTCATGCCCCACAAACCAACAAAGCCAGTGCAACAGGCTACTGCAGTAATGGTACAGTACAGAATGGAAAATTCTCCCTTTAAGCATCTGCAAGTGTGATTTCTTAAGAGAAATGATGACAGTGTGGGTTTTTCTTTTATTTGGGCTGCCACTAAACAAAAAAATCTCTCTAGTAAGACAAACACTTCTTTAAAATCAGTAAGACATTACTGTAACTAATTTAAACTTTTCAGCATGACGGTGCTGTAAAATACAGCTGTAATCTCAAATATATCTAGTGAGTAAACTAAAAGGGTTTCCTTTGGATTACATGTCAACGGATCCAGACAATTGCTCCAAGAGATAGTTTTCTTATTATTGACAATAAAATAGTCCCAACCTTCTACATTCACATTATCCCATGACTACATAGCTGGACACATTTGGCTAATAACTGAGACAAATGAAGGTATAGGCATCATGGTGATGCCTGAAAAGTTTCATTCCACGACATGGATACAGTAGAAGAATATATTCTGAACAAATAAAATGCTTCCATTGTCTACACAGACTGTTCCTGCTGCCACAACTGTAAAAGATAGCACTGATAGGGAAATGAAGTCTTGAGTCTTGTGTATTCAAAGCCAAGAAGAAGAGTTGAAACATCTACTCATACTTCAAAGTAGGCTGAGAACCATCCTCTATCTTTTTATTAAAGTTAAATCATCCCACCCTTTAATGTGAAACAGCTGATGTTTAATAACATTAATTAATAACATAGAGAATATGTTTCTAATAACATTGGAAAGAAATCCAAATTAAATGAAGTCTGAAGCCTAATATTTTAAACTTAGAGCCATTTTAGAGTAGGAGAGCCAAAATACACACACAAGCCCAAACTTTCAATTTACTGCAACTGGGAATTCCAGAGATAAAAGAAATTATGAGAGCTTTCTTCATGAGACTTGTAGTTAAACTTCAGCAGCATCATAAGACATGCACCTAAGACAATGCACATAACACAATGCACTGTAAGCATTGCCTACAAACATAAAGAGGCAAAAGGCTACTGAGATATGGAATTTTAAGCTTCAAATCCTTTATCAGTGAAAAGATTGATTTTAAAATCAATACTTGTGTTTGATACATAGTCAATACACAGAAACTCAAATTGGGGAAATATACTTTTACGGACTTCCCATAAAAAGCCTGACAAAAATACCATGCAGTCTTTGCATAATCTTATCAGGAAAAGTAGCATATAAAGAGTTGAATTATCCCAAAGCATGCTAATAAAAGCACAGCAAGCAATCTCTTATTTTCTTATGAGTAGCAATGTTTTTTATTCACAGAAATATTAAAAAGGAACAAGGATCCAAAATTATTAGAAAAAACCTAGCATGTATTACGTCACATTTGTCATTTCTCTCACTGTCATGAAATTGCTTGTCATAAGAATCACATGGCAGATTGAAATAATATAGTTCACAAACAGAGGCCAGAAGACTTACTAATAAAGAATTTTCTAAAGTATCTTAAAGATACCTAAGCAACCTTCAGTCCAATTTACAGTTGTACTTTGGGAGAACTTCAACCACTGAACACAAAAGCAATATATCACCACAAAAATACATAAAAACTTCACCAGGAAGCAGTGTCTTATAACTGCAGATACAATGGGATTTCCATGCAAACATAGCATAGAAGTCCAAACCACGGTCATGTCAAGAAAAGGAAAATAACCTCCCTTTTGAGAAATACTAATCCACTGACAAGCAAAGGGATTAGAGATTTTGTCATAAATTGTATGTGACATCAAGTCCAAGATGAGCTTTAAATTAAAAAAACTATGAAGGTAGCGCAATACATGCCTGAGTACATAAGTAAACTGATTCGTATGCTAGAGCTTCCCCTCCCCAGTCTCCCATCCCCACATCTGTTGTTGAATAAAATCTATACTTCCTAAAAAGACTGTAATTGTATGACTCTTTAAAGGCATCTGTGTTCAAAAACAAACGCTCTTCCTGTAGAAAAAAATCCAACTTTATTTTAGGTAATAAACTACAGTATCTATTTTTCTATTAAATTATATATAATTTATACCTAAGAAACTTCGAGATTGTAAGACAATCAGCCACAAAACCAAAATCATCTATCTGGCTTAAGTATAATTTCATCAATATCCTGCAATTCTAAGACTTTTATTCCTTGCATCACATGCCATAATCCATTTTATCAGCACTGGTATAAGTGACATCTTTACATATCAGGAGTTATTCTATTTTCACCCTTTGGTAAAGTGATCAAAGCCACTAACATTTTTAACTACACTAAATATTATGCCTCCTTATCTAAAAAAAAAAATAAAATCAAACCAACCCAACAAAAAATAATCACAACAAAAAACTCCAGTACATTGCCTGGCTTAAGGTTGTGAGGCAATAAAACAACATCGACATTAAAACTTTCACCTTTTTTCCTTAATTACAGACATGTTTCAAATATCAAATATCTCTGTATTTACTTCACAAATGCCATGAAAATCATTTAATAGAAATGTATAAACACTACTTTCTTTGCAACACACAAGGAAGTGTATGACTTTAAAAGTATTTCATCTACCATTACATCTATATAAAATTAAGTAAGGAACAAATGAGACAACATAAATAAATATAAAACAATTCCCACCAAGAGCATTTAGCTGCTGCTTTCTCCTTTAAAAAACATGTCAATATCTCCTAAGCTATTTACAAGCTTTAAGGTAAACCTTAGCAGTAACTCTAGTCTGGCGTTTAAAATAAATGTTAACAGCTACTCAAATGTGGCATTTGAAACAACCATTAGGTTTCAATCTCAATTCTGACGTGAAGATCTGCTTACAAAAACAAAAAAAAAAAAAAAAAGAAGGCATATTCTTCACAATAAATGAGCACACATAATTTTGAGCAGCACACTCTTTTTTTTTTTTTATTTTTCAGGTACAAACACTACAGTAAAACCACAAAGTTCAAATCTAATTTACCATACTCCCTCTGTAAATGTAAAAGTATTTCCCTAGTAACATTTAAAGCCTCCAAAGTTGCAGGTCTCTTGCTTTCTTGCTGCCTTTGAGATGGCTGAAGTGAAAACAGTGCTGTAGATCACACCTACAGGTCCAGTGTTTCTTTCACAGCACAGAACTGTGCGGTGTGCAGAACTCAATTTCACGTCAAAGTACAATAAACACTGGAGTGAGGATTCCTCCTTGCACCTTACTACATTCTATGAAGTTCTGTGAAGAAAACTAATAGCCCTCATCACCTCTGCCAGAACAATGGAATATATTAAGACTACAGAAACACAGTAGGTGTAAGTAAAAAACCATTTACCAGTAACATATGAGCAAAGAATCAAAACTAAAAATAAAGCAACTAAAGCTAAGGCATTACTTGTTAATAGTAACAACAGAATATCAAATTTTGTAACATCTTCAGAATATTTGGTTTGGTTAGGGGGCAACAGAGTAAGACTCATCACTATAATGAGCGAGTCATATTACCATATGTATATTTCTAAAAGCCATAAAAAAAGGCCTTCTTTTTTTCTTTACTTCTAATGAAAATCTTGCCAGATAACCAAATCAAGACTGACTCTGTCACTGTGTTTTTTATTTAAGTATCTTGTACTCTGAAATTATTACACTCAGATAAACAGATCTAATCACGTAGTGAAAACTGGTTAAGCTGAAAAGGTGCAGTGTCTATAAATTTAGTTTGGCAGTAAGGAGTATCTTCTTTCCCATATCATGACATCAATTGTTGGCTTTTACCAACCTACACCATTCTGAGTATACAACATTCAAGTTTATATTTCCACAGTTTATCCTACGACCCTTGAAAACTCTTGGTTAGTGTTATGTAGTATTTCTGGCTTACCTTCACTCCCTTTCCCTGTACAATTTTCTCACTATATAAGTACTTTCTGTACTTAACACACTTGAGAATAATAATCCATGCTCACACATACACAAGACAATGCAAACAAAGGTTCCTTTATGAACATCACCGTGTATGCTCATAAGCAAATAATAAAACTATCACCCACAAGAGGCATATCATCAACCAATGTTCATCAGGAATCATATACATTTCTTTCTCCTTTTTTATCACAGTGGAGAAAATCAACTAGAAATTCAACTTTTCAAAAATTTTCAATTTTCAAAAACTATAACTAGATTTGGAGTCCTGATGACATAATTTGACTTAATTCACTCAATAGTTCTATTAGTAAAGTCTTCTGAAAACAGACACCCAAGTGTTTGTCACAGAAACACAATTCCATACTTCACTATAAACTGATGATATTTCTCAAATATCGAAGAAAGCTGAATTAACTACGGTATAAAAAAAAATAAAGCTCACATCATGTTGCAAATGCACTCTATACTCTATACTTTGGTCTTCGTTTTTGCAACAATCTTTTCCAACTGCATTACTAAAAGAATAAGAAAGATAGCTTGTTCACTTAAATGTTTGAGGCAAAACAAGTAGCACTAATGACTGTAAAGCTTTCCCAAAATCAGTGAAACAAACCAGCAGAAGATTATACCTGCATATGGAAGTGTACTGCACAGCTGCTCCATCAGGTTATTCAACACCTCAACATATTCATTGCTTCATTATGGAAAAAAACTACCATGTCTTTAGACTATATTCAAAGAGGGTCTATAGTTAAATCTGGTGTAAATTCCATGGTTAGCTACAACTTCTGCTAGTTATTTAAACAAATCACTCAAAAATTGTAGGAGTAGACTGTTGTAAAGTTTTTGCTCCCACGAAGGATACTGCATAGAAAGATTGTCTGAAAAAGCTCTAGCTATTATCACACCTCTAGTCCTAATTTTGGTCAGATATCCTTTATGGGCACTTGTGGCTCCAAACCACTAGCACAATTAATATTCTTAATGGTAGACCGATGGTAGACCGATGCTTGGCATCATCTGTAAGTGTGCATAGACACACATTAAAACCTTGAGATAAATCATGTCTACGAGCATTTAAAAATGACAGAAAAGCATTCCAGAATGAGTTGCATCATTAAGAATCTCAGTTGTATATGATTAAGTCAGGCAGATTTATGCAATTCACCGTGAACCTGGAAATAGTTCACTGCAGCAAGCTCTGCAATTAGACAGAAGATGAGCTCTTCATAAATTTTAATGCTGTTGTATGGACATCATCTAAAATTCTTTGGCAGTAACAGAATTTGGCATACAATCCTAACAATTGTTATCCTAGCAACTGGAAGACCTTTCAGACATTTCCTTTGTTCCTGTCTTCCTGAACCTGAACCAGCTTGATGCTCTCAGCCGGAGGCCCATTTAACTACTTTATTTAGCTTTCACCTCAGAAGGCTTGCTAATGGAAAGGCAGAGGAAGCAGGTACTTGCAGAAACAATAGCAGTGGATACCATGAACCCAGAAGACCCTCACCAACAGAGATACAAACACTGAGTACCAGCAAGGAAGTTTCCCTTTGTGAGGACCATGCTGTGCAGGATTTGCTGGGATAAAAGACCATCTACATAAGCCTGAGCAATCTCTGTCTAGCCAATAAAAAGGCTGATTAACTACTCCCACACTACATCCATAAAATCAACCTGAACATCATAATTTACATAAACTGCAGATTTCATGTGAAAAACATTAGTCTCTACCACTTGATCTACAATCTCTATCAATAGTATTAGGGAGTTTTTACACTGTGTAAGTTCCAGCCATAAGCCTTAAGGGGTGAGCAGATATTCAAGCAGTAGGATTAGGCTCTGCCCAGCAGAGAGCAGTTTGGCAGTGAGTACCATGTATTTGAAGTTTGGTTGCGAGTCTTTTAGGTTGGTGTTTGCTACTTTTTATATTAATTTTAGAAGAGAACTTTCATGAACTTCATTATCCATACTATTTTTATAATTTCTGGTATATGACTTCCACAACATTCAAGACATTGGAGTCTTGCTGAAATGATGCATCCCAGCCCCCATAGGAAAAAAAAAAAAAAAAAAGAAATGTGCATGAGATGATTCTTACAATACAGAAGCTCCACACTTCCCCCACCCCCATAAATGAACTACCACACTTATCTGAATCCTGTGTGAATTTTGCATGTATTCTTCAGTTAACTCTAATGATCAAATTAAAGCTAAGTAAAGTAACATTGTATATTTCTTCTTTTCACACCCTGAGTCTTAAAACTGTTTCTACCTGAATCCTCATTTTTAATCAGTCAACAGAAGAATGAAAAAAAAGCAGAAATTTTCCATTTCAGGACACAAATCTCAAAATATTAGAAACTCTGATGATAGTGCTACCAGTAAACAACTGGAGACTACTTCGAGGGAAGGACGCTGCTTATACAGAAGTGCTCAAACAAAAAAACATATCATAAAATCATAATCAGAATAATCATATTCAGTGAACTTTTTATAGCCAAATGTTGTGCAAAAAATTTAAAAAAAAATCAAGACCCAATACTTTCCCACAAACACAGACCTGTTACGAACATCAACCATCTGTTGAACTTAGCAGTTTCCTGCAAACTATGCCACACAAACCACAAAGACTCCTTCTCTCAGGGATGCAGTTTGTCACAGTCTCTCAAACAATACTTAAAAGACATCATGTTTGTTTTCCCAATAGTTCCTTATTTTCCATACAGTAAGAGGAAAAGAAAAACACAGAGACAAGAAACATGTCTGTAAAAGCAGATGTCTATGTTACATACATTTACTACTATATCTATAAACAGACTACTTATGTTTTGGGATTGAAAGGGATGTCTTTCTTTTTGGTCTAAACAATGCATGTTTAATCTACACATAGCAAAAGAGATTCCTACAGGTAGGTAAAAATACCACTAAAATTACACAGATATTCTGTATTTTTTGTACTAATCATTAATATAATACGAATCTACAGTTTCTTCTTAACTGAGAGACAAAAGGATATGATATTTACTGATGAAACAGCACTTTTGTATGTTTGTGAATCGAAGAAAGTCAGTCAAGGGATAAAAAAACTAAACACTGATGCCTTTAAAAAGACTAAGTCAGAGCTCATGCCTATGTTTCCTATGAATAACACGTGTATTAGAAAGACAAGCTTTAGAATGGTATTTTTGTTGGTTTTAAACAGAGATAGGAATTTTACTAAAACTACTTTTTTATCCACTTATTATAAAGAAACTGCTACTTTACAGCTTATAGTGACTGTCAGTACTAGCAGGCTGCAAGCATTTAAAGGAAGATGTTAGAACCCCCTAATCCGGTGTGCAACTTCCTTCATTTATTTATTTTGTTTTTAAAATAGGTTCCTTCTTTCTGTAATGCTGACATGCTGCTATCACAGAATCTCGCTGCAGTGTGCCAAAGCTGCACCCATGAGTACTGTGCAATGCTCCATCACACTGCATCCCTGCTGAGCGGCCAAACCCACTGGCTACCAAAGGCAGACTTGTCCTACCATAGCAAATCGAAACCTTCCTCTTACCTCGACTTCCTTGCTCTTCTCTTTGTTTGTGCCCATTGAACTTCTCCCATTGCTGGCAGTCTCCCGTGCTGGAACTACAGAAATCTGCTGGAGGGGCATTTTTACAGTGCTGCAGGTTGCCAGTACCTGTTTGGATGCCTTATATCTTCACTCCCCCCGAGTAGCCCACCTGCATAATTGTTCATATCCTTTCTTTGCCAAGCTCAGCTCTAAACAAAAAGGGGAAAATATTATTTGAGAAATGGTGTAGCATATGCCAGGGTCTTCCATCGAAAGAAAAAGAAATAAAAAGCAAAGCAGAGCAGATTGCAAACACAAATGAGACACAGCAAAGAAAGAAGTAAGGCACAACAATCCAGAGAGTTTCACACGCTTAGAGTGATGAGTTGCTGCAAGTCTGTGTCCCTAGAGCACCCCCTCACACCACTATCCCCCAAAAGCACTGTGGGAGACAATTCAATTTCTGTGTTACCTAATAACTGTCATGGAAACCAAGGAAACACGGGTCTCGCAGGCCTTTATTAGCAATCGCTTCCCACTAACGGCACAGGCTCCCACATTTGCAGCAGCTGCCACTTCTGCTTTTGTTTCCCATCCGATTCCACAGGAGTCCACTAAGCACCCCCAGACACTGCCTCGTGCTGACTAGGTACAGCAGCAGAAGGCTGAAAAGCTTAGTGTCCTATTTTGGAGCCAAAATCTCCTCCTTTAAAAGCACAGGATAGCTTGCTGTGTCCTTCATGCGTCTACAATAATCTGCTTAGGTCAAAGGATCTGCCTTGAAGTGAATAGCAGCGGTGAGCAAATGAGGTGTAAAAAGGAAGACAAGACTGGGAGAGATTGCAAATGTGCCTTTCTGAGGTTGATAGTAAAACGTTAACCCTTTGCTGCGCTTGTCTTTTCCCCAGACATCACCAGAAGTCAGCTCAGCAGGGCAATCCAAAGGCAGACACACACGTGCCTTTCCAGTACTCACACACACTCTGAGAAAGTCATTTACATGAGCTTCTCCCTCCCAACAGCTTCAGTTCTCTCAGTCAACAAGAACAGAACACCCCAAAAACCTGCTTCAGCATCTCCCCTCCCCTTAAAATGCCAAATAATAGAAGAATGGCTCAGGTTGGATATGAAGAAAGGAAATGGATATGAAGAAAGGAAACTCTTAACATTTATACTTCTTTAAAAAATTTATTATTCTTGACAAGTGTTAGAAATGCCAGCAAAACTGATTTTGATTAAAAATAGTAAGGAAATTATTACATCAGAAGTCATATTCTTAGTACTGTATAAATAACACAGGAATGAAAGGGAAAAAAAAACCAACAGAGCAAACACCAATGTTTTAATATGTCAATTAAAGAAAAAAAATGTTATCCAAGCCTTGATTTAAATAATTTCTAGCTGTACACAGTGGCACTTGGAATTCTCAGAAGAAATAATAGCATTATATACAGTCTGGATTCTCTGATGAAGACATGTGGGGAGGATTTAAAATACTGTTGATTCACTACTCCACTACTTTAGTTACTGTTTCTCAGTCTAAGTTAATAGAGCTTAGAAGGGACTAGCCTGAGATAAATTGGGATCTGGCTCATGCTGTCATCTCAGTTTTACATCACCAGTCTAAACTAAGGTATATTGACACACTGTAATATAAGAGTTTATCAAATGCATTGACATAATCTGTACTAGGAGTTTACAGACACTGCAATTTCTGAAGATTTTTATATTTATATATTTAAATTTTAAATATTCTATATATCCATAGTCATGGAATAGATTTACAAAAAATAAAATTAGGTCTATTGCCATTTATACAGTCCCTTTACATATTTTTAGTTGTATTTTACAGGCTTACTCCATTTTTCATCTCCTATATTTCAAAATTATTTTGAATGTAAATTTAAATAGGTTCCAACTTATACAGGGAGATTTTTCTGAATTTTGAATATAAATAAAGAAAAAAAGACAAGTTCCAACTTTACCAAGACAGCAGTAAGTCAAAAATTTATTCCAGAAGTATTCAACGACAAGAAATGTTATACACCAGGCAAGTCAAGTCTAACTGTTAAGATTAAGTTTGACTATAATGTTCCTTTTCAGTTCAACAGAAAGTTAGTTTTAAAGCTATAGAAAAATTCTTTTTCTTCCTCTGAGGCACAACCACATTAAGAATTTCTAAGCCTGGCTCTGCTTTGTCATGATAATCACTCACCTCTTTGATAAAAACATCGATAGAAAAGTAGTGGGTTTGTGGTGTTAAAACAGAACTTTTCTTTATATGTGTTTTCATGTTTAGTTAAGCTTAAAAAAAAAAATCAACCTGCCTTTTGATATTGTGCCAACAAATCACATGAACTTGAGATTTAAATCAGAGATTTCTAGGTTAACCAGTAATCTCTTTAATCCCATCTATGTCCATTTTAGGTAGAATAAAGATCTTAAAGGGTGTGATGTGCTTAGTTCTTCTTAAAATTCTGAAGTCCTGTGGCCCCTCTTTTCCCTCCAGAGTGAACCTATAATGTTAATATATAACAAAAATAAAAAAACCTAGTCCAAAACAAGGGCTATATTCTAAGATTAAGGAGGTCCATGCTCCCATTCTGCTTGACTGTTTCACTAATTACATTTCTTCACCGTGTGGAGACTTTAAATCAATATGATATTGCCTTCATGGTACATATGATGCACATGGCTCCTCTTAGTCCGAATGCTAAAACAAGTGGCAAAACCAACCAAGCCTCATACTGCTATATCTAGAAATACAGAGAGCACCACTGCTTCATGGTAAGGATGCTACTAGAAAACACAGGATGCATCCAAATGCACACTCCAAAAGTCAGTGGCAGAGGTGGCAGTTGGGATCATTTTTCACTAAACTTCAGTTTCGCATCTCTGCTTTTTCAACTTTACTATGATAGACTTATAAAGTGTAAAACTTTTGCATAGTTTTTAATACACCCACGATCTCGGAACAGCAGTACAATAGCAGAGTACATCTTGAAGAAATGACAAAACCATTGATTTCAAATTACAATGTGTTTTTAGCTCCCAGAGTCCCAACATACTTCAAAGTTGGAAATAAAGTGATTTTATATGTACACACACAACCTTCTTTGTTAGAAAATATATCTATTTCTGCTCATTCCCCGTGGTGATCAGCCTGTGGTGTTCTATTTAAAGAATTCTAACTTTGGTAAACATACGACCCAAAGAACCTTTGCCTTGTAAAGTTGCCTTGCAAAGCAGCATGACAGGGTCTTAGTCTCAAGAAGACACCAACAACATAAGAGAACTGGTCATCTGGAGCAGGTGAAAATGACATTGTCAGAGAAGAGATCTATTGTTAAGTGTGCATTAGTAACTGATTTACTGAGGGTACTACATCCTCTCTCACACCCAGGACACATGCATTCCCTGCACAAACTATCCCCAGAAGCATTCCCACAAGAATCTGACAACAAAAAGGAATAAGAATTGTAACCCTATATACACACACAATGTTTTCAGTTTAATTTAATAAGGAGCACATTATCTTCTCACCATACCCACTTACACAAGACTACTGCATCAAACTAAGAAGAGAACCTGGTCAGCTATGGTCAATGGTTCAACCATGGTGATGCAAGTGTCAGTGAAAGAATGAAAAACAGCAATAAAACCCCTTTTTTAACACAATTACAAGGAAACAATGTACTAGTGTACTGCCAGTTCACTGGTACCTTATATATAAGATCTCTGTCTTGTTGCCATCACTTACAGAGTCTCAAATTTTTACAAGATTCTTTAATTGAAAAAAAACATAATAAGTTTACCTCCACAAATACCACTTTCAGAAACAGGTAATTCTAATGCTTTTTTGCTCACATAAAATGGTCTTTAGATAAGATGTACTGTCACCTATCATGATATTTCAGCCAAAAGCTATATTGAATTTAAAAAAAAAAAAGCATTGTGGACATAATATGCTTACAAGTTGGTAGTTTGGACTTCACATTATTTGTCAAAAAGATCCATTGGCTATGAATACACAATATACAAAAGGCTACAGACATATTGTCGATAGTCCTGAGATTTAGGAACAAGTTTCGCTGTTCTCAAAAACTAAACAGGAAAGCTACAAACACTGTATATACTATGCTCCTTTTACCATCTAACAGGGATAGTTTGTCTTATAATCACAGCTTAGGTACAAAATCTGAAACTACAGCCGGTGTGGAAATACATGCATCCTAGATAATGATCAACCACTATGAAGGACAGTCACTTTAAATAGCAGAAGCTTCTAATACTTAAATTAAAAGTGCAGCTAGCAGTAGTCTAATGCAGACCAAATAGGACTGATATAAAGCAATCCCCTGGGTTTCCACAGCATCCTGAAGTTACATGACACTAGAATCAAATGAAGTTTTCAGAAAAATGAAAAATTATTCCTTTAGATCTTCTCCCACCCTTTAAGGCCACTGCAGTATCAAGTTAGTCATGGAATTACAGCAGATATGAAATATATCTTTAGCCAAACACAACTATCCCAAAGCAGTAGATTTCAGATATCTTTTCCTCTGAATGAAAAACCTGTTGTTCTCTGCCATCTGGACAAGTGTGTCCTAAATGCTGTTCTGCACTGTGGGCTGGCTTCAAATGAAGGAGCCTCAGAGAACACAAGAGTTTTCAGCAGAACTCATATTCAAGTAAATCCTCATCAAAAGCAACATTTAAAAGTTGATTTAAAATCACGAATAGGTTTTGTGGTCTTCACAAATTACAATGAATGGCTGTGAGATGTCATCATATCAGAAGTCACTTTTTAAATACTACATGGAGTTGGTATAAACTCATGTGTTGTCATCATGTTACTAGATCCCCAGGGAAGTTTTGGTGGCTTTTTCCTTTACCACCTCCAGCATCACAATTGACTGAAGTGCTGAGAATTACCACGTAATATAAAACAGTATGTTACAGCAGTATAGGTGTATTAAAGGTATTAATTAATCAACTGAAAATTTCAAACTAATGTCTTTGGATATTTTTCTATGTTGCTATTCACAGGCTATTGTACATCATTACACATCCTTTAATCAACAGCATTACTAAGCACAGGTCGTCTTCTCCTCCATTGAGAACCTAAAACAGAAGTCAGTGCAAACATGGAAGAATCGATTTGCCACTTGCATATTCTGTGCAGATATATTGCCTAAGTAGAACAGCTTAGAACATTTTTACAACATCGGAAAAGCCAAGGTCATGGAAGGGTACAAGTCAAAAAGCAAGTTAAAAAATCAAAAACTAATAGCTGAGACTGAATTAAAATATGACCAGTATCTCAAATAAAAGTTTAAATGACCAAAATGTAGATTTGATAAAAGTGAGATAAGAAATGACCGAATGGTATAAATTGGATAAAATGTTGCCCCAGGCAGTTAAAACAAATTATCTCCATTATCTCCTAGATAACAGAATTAAAATCAACTGATTTTCATTGCCAAACATAGACTTTCACGGATGCCTCCAACGTAGTGTTTGCACTAAGTTTATTTAAATTAAACCAAGCATACTATTCACTTACCACTCTACAGTGTCCCCATGAAACAGGGAGCAAGGGAAGACTTGCAAAGTTCTACAAACTGCCAGTAACTTGAACAGCCCATTTAGAATGTTTGTTTACTTGGAGCTTTTTTTGTTTATAAGCAAAAAAAGGCAATGACCAACTTCTAGGCATAATGGGCAGACTATGTATTTAGTGAATTTACATTACAAAATAACTAAAATTATCAGTATCCACTGAAAAAATTATTTATACTGCAGTGACACTTACCTATTCACTACACAGACAGGAATCCTACTATGTTCATTCTACCTTGCAGTACCCAACTTGTGTGTATGCCCACAAGTACTAAGAGGTCCTATTACTTCTCAAGATCAGATATGATGAACATCTACCTTTGTGATAAACATTAACCTCTCAACCATCAATCTGCTTGCAAATGGTGCTGACCTTCAGCAATATAAAGGCAATAATATTTCATAAAATTACATTGTATAAAACTATATTCCTGGTTTTGCATTGGTGGAACTAATCTGCATGCCATGCTGTCTAGCTGCCCATTTCCACCAGCATACAAAATTTAAATGCTGTTGTCCATGTGCCTCTTCAGAATAGTGGGTAAATAAAGATACTGCCACGTCAAATATTATTTCCCACTATTTTTCCCATTAATTCCCACTTCTTAATGACATACATGAAAAAGGTATTTAAACAGTTCTCTAACATAAGGTGGTTACGAGTCTTTATGACAGAAACATTTAGCAAGCAGTGGAATCCACCCTCATAGTTTTGGGTTAAATGCTGCAAACCTGAATCCATTAATCCTAAAGACTTCCAGTGTTGCTTGGTAAGAAATGGTTCAACTTCTTGGCCAACCTTCAAAGCTGTCAGTCAACACTGGAGGATCAGGGTACAATGCTGGAAGACTTGTCCAAGTCTTCCAGATGAGAGCATTAGAAACACGGATGAAGTTCAACAATACAAGCAGCAGTTATGGCACTGGTAGAACAGGAAAAAGAACTCAGGTAGCAGCCAGGAGCACAGACTGATAGAAAGGATCAGCGTATTTCCTTATGAAAGGATGACTGGAAAATGCTAGTTATCATCAGCTGCAAGAACGTAAACACAGTTTCAGAGTCAAGCAAGTTATTTCCAATTCTTCTTAGTCCTGAAGAAAGTACACCAGTAATTTCCTCAAATACTAGACATTTTACTTCTCAAATTCTGACCACCAACATCAAGGAGATGCGGAACTTGAAGACAGGGAGAAACTGTTCTAAAAGACCTGCAAAAAAGGAAATTATTTGCTAACTCATTTGCTTCTGTTACTAGCCACATACAATTAGACTGGAACACCAGGATTGTTGATTTTTAATGCAGATATTCAGGTGCACAGTATTATGCTATGAACTGTGCTCTGGATCATTATTTGACAAAGAACAAAGACAGATGCACAATTTGTGATCAAAAAATAAAAGGTCCATCTGTGTGAATACTGAAAGTCTACAAAGATGTTTGCTAAGCATTATTTGTTTTGTGAATCTCAGCTGCCAGGATGTTTAAGGGATATGAAAAAATGCAAGATATTAATTAAAACATGCAAATGAATATTCATTCAAACCACTTTTTATAAGATTTGTCTCCTCAACTTCCTACAGGTGTCTACTGTTGACTATACTGTATTTTTGCCTTTATTTTACACATCTACATTATAAGCTTATAAACACTGTTGATTAGGTCCCTCCTATTTTCATCTGCTGTGTCTCCTTTCTCCTCCTTTCCTTCAGAAACACACAGGCAAAATTTTATCTTTGGCTAAATATTCATATACCAAGAACTATCACTTCTCCATTTTTTTAATATTCTATTCTGTAACCAGATTTATTGACAATACCTTGATAAATGAACTCTTCTATACTGAACTGAGTTTTTAACCTTATGTCCAGTTTGCATTGGCTGTTTGGGTTTGGAACTTCTCCCACTGCTTCAGAGAGAGCTATCATATTGCTAGTATGATAAAGGATCCCATTAAATTACAACAGTATGGAGTTAGAATGGATCTGAGGAAACTATCATTACAGAGATGGAGAATTCATTTTAAATTTGCCTGGTGGTTTTGACCCACAAATGCCCCAGCTTCATAATTTTAAGGAAACTATAAAAAGTGAGATGTATTATGCTTCTCTTTAATGCTATGAAATAGCTTAAATGAATTCTGATACCAAGATTCATTTTAACTCATATTACAGTTCATCCACAGGATTAACCCACTGTAAAAACACAAACTTCACATTCTTGAATCATCTGCTTTACAGAAGCACAGAATGGGTAAGGTTGGAAGGGACTGCAGTGGGTTGTCTGGTTCAACCTCCCTGCTCAATCAGGGTCAGCCAGCACGGTGCTGGTAACGCCAATGTTGTAGGTTTGATCCCTGTATGGGACATTCACTCAGGAGCTGGACTCAGTGATCCTTGTGGGTCCCTTCCAATTCAGAATATTCTGTGATTCTGACCCTGGAGCACATTGCACAGGATTGCATCCAGACAGTTGCTGAATATCTCCAGTGAGGGAGACTCCACAACCTCTTTGGGCAATCTGTTCCAGTACATAGCCATCTGTTCATCTGAACAAGAAGAAAAGTTCTTCCTTGTGTTCAGGTGGAACTTTCTGTGCATCCATTCCTGCCTGTTCCCTCTTGTCCTATTGCTTGGCATCACCAAGAAGAGCCTGGCTCCATCCTCTTGACACCCTCCCCTCAGATACTGACAGACATTGATGAGGTCCCCTCTCAGCTGTCTCTTCTCAAGGCTGAATGAGCACAGCTACCCCAGCCTTTACTTGTTAGAGAAATGTTCCAGTTCCTTAATCATCTTAGTTGCTCTCTGCCGGACCTGCCCCAGGAGCTCCATGTCTTTCTTGTACTGAAGAGCCCAGAACTGGATACAGAACTGCAGGTGTGACCTCACCAGGGCTGAATAGAGGGGCAGGATCACCTCCCGCAACCTGATGAATAAATTAAACAATACTGGGCCCAGTATGGAAGCTTGGAGGATACAACTAATGACAGGCCTCTAACTATAGCCTGTGGCCTGTGCCCTGATTATCACCCTCTGGGATCTGCTGTTCAGCCAGTTCTCAGTCCACCTGACTGTCTACTTATTCAGTCCATACTTTGTAATTTTTTCTATGAGGATGTTGTGAGAGACAGTATGAAAAGCCTTGCTGAAGCTGAGGTAGACAATATCCACTGCTCTCCCCTCATCCATCCAGGTAGCTGTTTCATCATATTGGGTACTCACATTAGTCAAGCATGATTTACCTCAAGGGAATCCATACTGACTTCTGATCACCTTCTTGTCCTGAATGTGGATACAGATGGTCTCCAGAATGAGGTGCTCCATTGCCTTTTCAGGAATGGAGGTGAAGCTGACTGGATAGTAGTTCCTGGAATCTTCCTTCTTGCCCTTTTTGAAGACTGAGGTGACATCTGGTTTCTTCCAGTCCTCAGGCAATTCTCCCAATCACCATGACCCATCAAAGATGATTGATTATGAGCCGTCTAGCCATGGTGTCTGCCAGCTCTCTCATGAGGGTCCATGGACTTGTGGATGTCAAGTCTGCCTAGGAGTTCTCTAACCCAATTCTCCTTGACTAAGGGAAGATCTTTCTTCCAACACTCCTTTACCCTGGTCTCTTGAGTCAGAGATTCCTGAAGGCTGGTCTTGTCAGTGAAGACTGATGCAAAGGTGGCATTCTGCCATAATCCTGCCTTCTCTGTGTCCCCTGTTACCAGGGTCCCCCCTCCAAGCAGTAAGAGGCCGACATTACCCTTATTTTTCCTTTTGTTATTGATGTATTTGAAGTAGCCCTTCCTGTTTTCCCTGACATCCTTGGCCAGATTTAATTCCAGATGGGCCTTGGTCTTCCTTGTCTCATTTCCACTTTGTCAACCTCTCTATATTTATTCCAAGTGGCCTGGCCCTGCTTCCATCGCCTGTGTTTTCCCTGCTTATGCTTGAGTACTGATAGGAGTTCCTTATTCTTCCACACAGGTCTCTTGAACCCTTTGCCCAATTTCTTGCTCATCAGCATACACAGTTCTTGAGCCTGGAGGAAATGATTCTTGAATATCAACCAGCTCTCTGGGACCCCTCTTCCCTGCAGAGCTTGTTCCCATGAGATTCTTCCAGGAAGATCTCTGAAAGCGCCAAAATTTGCTCTCCTGAAGTCCATGTTTGTAATCTTACTTGCTGCCCTGCTTCCTCCTTGCCCAGTACTGAACCCCACAATCTCATGGTCAGTATCCAAATATTTAGTTGAATACCTAAATATTTCCTAAGTTTAAAAGTAAACGCTACTGTAAGTGGGTACCACTGCTAAATTACTACCACCCACCTATTGTGTGACTTATACTTAGAAGGAAGTAATTAAATTTTATTTGCTTATAATGTTACCCAGTATCTTTATATTTATTTTGCAAATTAACTGAACCTGCTGCGAATGTAAATGCTGTTGTTTCATTCCGTAAGAAAATTATTGATGTTTTTCAATTAAAGCATAAGTCTAGGAGGAACTGATACCTGGCTGATACCTGGGGTCAAACCTTGTTTGCTTGAGTAAACAGATACCAAGGAAAGGAAATAGACCCTCAATGTAAATGAGCCACCAGAGGGAGCTCATCCAGCCTGCTGAGTATAAAGAACTATATTAACATTGGTAAAAGTTAATTAAACATTTTTACAGGGGTCACTGAATGACTTCAAAACAAAACACGTTTCCTGGGTGTAACTCTACATGCCTGAGAAATTTAATGAAATCAGAAAGGTTGTTTCTTGAACAAACATGGAATATATGTCTGATTAAATAAAGATAACAAAGTATAGAAATGTGTGATACAGCATTCTTCTAAGCATGTACAAGTCTTTTCTTCATTCCTTTTATTTTTTCCAGATAAGGAGAATTTCAAAGTGTTGTTAAACTATAAGGCAAAAAAATATGGGATTAACTGTAATTTAATCATAAAACTGTGGAAGGATATCAAAAGCAGAGTCACATAAGTAGTACAAAGATATTAATTTCTAATAAAATGTAGTTTGGTATTATGATGCTTACCTAATTCTTTAAATATTTATTACACTTAGATGGACATTGCAATACTAGCTTTGAATTTATTATCACAATACAGCTTTCTCATTTTAAATTGTAGCAAACCCAGATTCAGAAAACCAATTTGTCAAGCTCCTGTTCTGAAGGATCCGATGATTACTTTCAAACCTGTGAACATTTTTTGAAAGAAATATGGAAATAAGAACTATTCAGGTTTTCACATGTTGCTTATTAATAAGAAATCAAGAGTTTGGAGGGAGTTGTTTTGTCTGTTACTTTTCCGTGGAGCTCAGTAACTAACAGTGGTAACTCATCTAGGAGGCAGGAAGGAGAAGAAAGACAGTAAAACCATTTCCTAAAGAAAACCACCCATCAACATAAACAACCGAGGCAAATCAATGCACCCTATGTATTTCTGCAGATTATGTGTTCTAAATATTCATTCCAAATTAACACACTTCTACTATAGATTTAAGTTACATATCTCTTTGTGTTACCCATTACCAGCTTTCTAAACATCGCAAGATCAATTTGATCATACTTTTATCTTACCTCTGCCTGGATGCTTTGCTTTGGAAGATAAGACTAAACGTGTTCTTTCATGCTTCAATAAAAACCTAAATTCTCTTCAATAGTACATAAAAGTAGTACTATTTGGAGTTAACTCCTGTGCAACGTGAGAAGACTATGAAAAGCACTTGTTCTGTAATCACACCGCTACTTAAGCACTGGAAGAAAATCCAACCTGAGAAGACCCAACACTAGTTACAGTTCTTTTAAGTTCCACTAAGCACTTCAGAGTGCCAAGCTTCTCCACACAGCAATTTCACCCATAGTGAGCACGATTTTTCATCATTTGCCCATACCAATCAAAAACAATCAGGAAAAAATTTACAATTACTCTCCAGTACACTTTCAGAAGTCATCCTTCCCAACGATATTTTCAGACATAAAGAAGCTTCTTCTTGTTTTTCTTACTGAATAACTGCATTTTTTAAAAGAGTCTGAAGAGGTTATTAAGAGCCTAAATTAATAATGGGTCAGATTTGTCAATCTCCTGCTTAAAAAAAGTAATAAATTCATTCTCAGGACTGAAGTAAGATTTACTACCCACCCACCTTGTGCCATAAAGCTAAGCAGTTTCTTCATATCACATACTGATTAAAAGTTTATTTTGTACTGTTGACTATCTTACCATGTTACCAATTATCACACGTGTTTTTAGAGCCCAACAGTTTGAGATTCTCTAGAAGTGACTCCCAAACATGAGCAACACTTCACGCACCCTTTATAAAAAACCCAACTTTATAAAGTTCAGCTTTATGAAAATACGATTGCTTTCCAAGAGGTCACATGACCCTCATCATCTGGGCTAAACATTAACTTCGAAACTGGATATTTATGAGGCTTATTGCATCTCCACATGCTAATCAGAGAGAATTAGCTTATTTATTGTAGGATTGCAAAGTACATTAGTGAACTGTGCATGCCAATTCAGATTGAGTCTTTATTCTCTGAGCAGCACAGATACCCTAAGTCTGAAAGTTAGGATTACACTGTTACACCTCCAAGATGTGAAACTACTCCTGTCTATCTCTTTCTGCACTTCAAAACTTCTGTTGAAGCCATGAACAAAATCACAGCCTTGGCTGCAAGTGTCACACATTTCTTACACAGCAAAGGTCCACCCTTAAAATTATGCTGGGCAAATACACAAACTGAAAATGATGGAATAGGAAATCGTTATTTGAATTTGAATCCTAACCATTGCCCTCCCCCCCAAGAAACTTTTTTCAGTGGGAAACTACAAAAAGCTGCACATTTCAAGACTATTTACAGTGTAATTTTACAGGTATTTTCTAGTAATAAACACTGAAAGCATGGAATATATCTTCATTTTCATTAAGGCACCCATTGTGGCAAAAACACAAGGGTAGCAGCCATCTCAAAGCAGATGCTATATGCAGATATCAGACCACATTACACAAACTTCAGTTAATAGCTGTGGAAAACCTCTTTCTCCAATGCCCAAAAATGTTGGGTTCAGTAACTAGGCATAAACATTGGTGACATTTTAAAACTCTTGAATATACCAGTGCAAAAACTATTTGAAACTGCATAGGGAAATTCAATACATACTTTGAAGTAAAAACAGTTACGAAACAGCTGAAAAAGAAAAGAACTGGGAAAAACGAATAAAGATTTTAGATAATATCACTATTAGACTATACTGTGTCACTTTAATAGGCACATGGGAAAAAAATGCTAGAGGAAAAGTAAAAAAAAAAAAAGGAAGAAAAATATCTCAAAACCAGTATAATCAGCCTTTTCCTAAGAGTATTTCTAAATTCTGCACCTAAAGATCCTCTACTTTGGGTGCTGCTTACTTAGTGTTTTAACCTGGGATTAGGTTTTGAATTTTCTGAAGAGTCTAAATAAATTAAAAGCCTTGAGCTTGCTAAATTTCCAAGGCAATTTGGCACCAAATTCCTTGGAAAATCCATCATGATCTTTTTTGAAAACTGTATCCTTTTCACTTACTGATGGACTTAATCTACACTGAATATCTTTGAGAGATATTCTTGATTTGTCCTTTATTTTCTTCTAAGAGAATATAATGAAATTTTGGTCTTTGCATAAAAAAGACACATTAGATATCTAACGTGTTTCATGACACTAATGAACCAGTTTAGGTCAAAATAGGAGAAATCTAAAAATACAAAATATTTTTGAAGTTGAAACTGAATATTTTCCGAATTTAGCAACATTTCCATTTCAGACAAACATTATTTCAAGAACTATTGTGAAATTTCTTTAGGAAAGAATGCATAGATAACATTTCCATGTTTCTCAGAAAGATGAGTCTCAAAGCACCTTGAAGAAAGCCTGCACCTTTAAATATTCACAAAAACTACAGAGGCACACCTTGTTCTAATTACCACTTTTTTCTAATATCCATTGATAAACACTTTGTAGATATTAGCATTTTAAGAATCATTTACCTAAAGTAACATTCTGTCTCACAAATAGATAGTAGAACTTCCTCCTAGTCAGTTCTTGTTCACTCCCTCCAATATTCCTCAGCTGCCTGAAAAGGCATTTTATCACCTAAATCTCATCCCACTGGCTTTTTCCAACATAAACAAATTTAACTGAAAACCCAGAGCTCTGTTATCTCACTGAAATTCTCATTTCAGATAGAAAATGCTGTTAAAAAATAACCCTTCACTAGATGATTTTCCCTCACTAACAGTAAGGAAAACTGAAGTGACATGAGACAGAATAAGACCTATAATAACAATACTGTAACATGCATTTACCAGAAAGACTTAAAGGATGGTGTCTATGAGACACTAAGGAATGAATGAAGCAGCTTTGCTCTCTCCTATTACTCACCTAAGAATGAAATACTTTTCACAGCCCTGAGTTGTTGCTGTCCTACTAGCTTAAAAAAGCTACATGATTGTGTCAACTAAGCCACAGCTATTAGTGGCACTGGGTCAAGAGTTTCATTACATTTGTGACGCAAAGAAAAAAATTTCCCTTTCTGCTGCATGCTGTGAAGTCCGCCCCGGATCCAGTTAATAGCAGGTACAAATCTGTTTTTAGAACCAAGTGCCCTACTGTTGCAATTTTTGGAACTGCTTGCTTTAGAAAAGCGTTGAAATTCCCCACTGTCGCCTGAGCATGACTCCCTGGTAGTACATGAGTAACGAAAGGCTGAGAGGTGCCCTTCTTTAAATTGCATAGCCCATACACTCACGGCAGTGTATGACTACAACTATGACGCGAGCATGAACATTTGCTTTCATATGCTGTCTGTTCAGTTATGGGTGCAATTTCTCCATTTAACCAATAATCACTTTTTTAGTGAACAAGCACTTCATTACAACTTCCCTTGTAAGAAACTTAAAGGTCTAAGAAACTTTGTTTCAACCAGAACATAAGGCATAAATGATGGAGCAAGTCAGCTATGCTTGTAGAAAAAGCTACCACTGTAAAACTTTCTTTTCAACCCATGTGTTTTCTGCATATTTAGATGGTAGGCACTCCTGTAAGAAAAGAATACTTCTTACTATGCATGTCATGTCTAGAAAATTAGGAACCCAGTTTTATTAAAACAGGAATACTTGTTAAAAATGACAAAAGGATAAAATTTCAATAATTTCAAAGAATCCTTCTCACCTCACACTTTTTGCAATAACAACAGTGCTCAACTTATGTCTGCAAATACCATCTTTTCTTCCATTCACAGATCACAAATGTGAAAACAATTGAGCATGGGTATTGGATACTTCTACTGCAACAACCAACAGAGACTATTGCTATGAGTTACTTAACATAAATTAAGCACATTATAGGTACAGCCTATTAGGGTCAAATCAAAGATTCCATAACCAACATAAAAAAGTAGGAAAAAACCTCCCCAAATCTGTTACTGTACTTATTTTCTCTGGGTTTTTTTGAGGAATGTGTCACCAGTTTCACAGAAGCAAATGCCTCAAGGTCATAAACATTCACTGTGACACTCCCATCCCATTAGGTTCACTTCAATAGTACAAAATCCACAAGACTTCCACCTGCAGAAAGACTGATGAAAACGACAGACCATTAAATTGGAGGAGAGGAACGATGAAGAACAAAAGTGAATAAAATAACAGAAGATAGACAAAAACAGTAGACGAAGAATTTTGTCAGGACAGAAAATGAAATTGTAAGGAAAAATTTCATAAATTGTAAAAGGTTCGAATTTTTATAAAGCATAAAATTAGAATAAATAATTCAGTTATAGGTCATAGTTAGAGTCATAGTAACATTACTAATCAGAAGGTAGTTAGACAGTTTGTTGAAAGAATTGCATCTAGGATACATTAGAAAATCCAAATTTAGGTCTCAGATGAGACTTGTAAGAGCTAATAAGATATTTTTAATTGTTACTGGTTATAAATACATCTCTCTAGATGAGTTTACATCTGCCTGCTTCAAAATGTTCAAAATGGCATCATTCCACCTAATAATAATAATAATAATAGTAGTAGTAGTATAACTGCACTTAAATGCATTTGTCAAATATAACAAAATCGTTATGTATGGGGACACCTTTGAAAATTCATTTATGTGGACTATTAAAAATAATGGAAAATAGAGAAATCTTCCAGGATAAATACAGTAACAGCTTCCTTTTGTATCTGTCTCATTATAATTTTGCTTATGCAGAATTTATATATACTTTGCATATTTAGCTCTATTTAAATATAGTGTCATTTGCTTAGGAAGAAAAAAAACGTTATGTAAAATAAAATACACACGATCTCTTCCAAAACAAAAATCTCAGTTAGTCTATCTATGGTCAGAAAAGAATTGCTGTCATTTTGCTTTCAATTTCTCTTTGTGACCAATGCAGTTGCATTTTGTCAGCTCTCAGGAAACATCTTCACTATAGCATCTTACACAAAGACAATTCCAGTACAACCCACACACGCTCCCACTGCCAAGTCAGGATATGTGAGGGTAGAGACACTCCCCAGGCACCCCTAAGCTCTAACCTCCAAGTGTCATGGCTCTGCTCTTTCCCCATGTCAGGAGCAGGCTCAGCTGCACTCCCTCCTCAGGGGTGTTCGTGATTGAGTACATGAAAGCCAGGCTATCAGACCTGCTGAAACCACGAGAGACTCATGACGGGAGCACCTAGGAAACTAAGGCTGTAAGGATCATTACAGGATCTTCCTGCCCTCTAATGTCAATTGAGACAAACTGAGTCATTATAGATGATATAACCTACTTCTTTAAGTGCACACTACTGCCATGTCTTCAACAGATCATTTAGATATGAAAGCCAAGTTCACTTCAAAATGGAAGTTGTTGCAATCCTCTTTCTTTGACTGACAAACACTGGGGAAAGAGTATAATAATAATAAATAATAATAATAATGGCCAGTCTTCGCGAGCGAAGATCCGGGGAAGGTCTTTCCACCTTCCAGCCTGCGCATTGGATTTTTTAGGTGAGACACAGTGTGCGCGGAACTGAGCCCACCCTTTAATCCTAAGGTTCATCTGCCGGGGCCAAGCAAGCTTGGACGGTGGCAGCGAGGTCCTTAGGACATAGGTGGGTTGCCTTTAAGGGCTAACGAGCCCCACCTGCCCGGGAGTGGAAAGAGTATATATATACACCATCTAACCCTAGCCACTTGAAGCATGTGCAGTCTACACTCCAAAGTGAATTCTCTCCTCTGTTAAGCCAGATGCTGGCACAAATTCTGTACTCTGAAATTAACAGTAGCCAGTCCTGCCAGTGCTAATGTAGCCTCGGGAATTAACTCTTACAGACTCTTTACATGAAAAAGTATTAAAGAAGTTCTTGCTTTAGCAGGAGTTCTTGAATGACTGCTGCAAAAATTCCAGGAACAGTATCTTCCAAATTAATACAAGATTAATACCCATCATACCTCTCTGACCTATGCACAGGATTCCCTCAGCAGGGAATCCTCACATGCAGGTAGGATGCACACACAGAGCTCTAGTCCAGCCACATCCCAAGTCAGAGAACAACCAAGGCACATTGCAAGGTGTACCTGTTAGAAATTCTGGCTACAAACTGCAGTTATAACTATGTATTTTAACTATTTAAACACACAAATAGCACCCATCAGCAGTATTTTTCCAATTTTACTACTAATAACAAGATAACTGAACCTGGAAAGTCCAAGCACTACAGCAACAGTTACGCAATGCTAGTAATGGGAGGTGGCAATAGTGCACAAAATCTTGTTTTCTCAAGATCTTCTAAGCACCTCTGTATAATAAACACTATGTACAGTGTGGGCCAGTTAAGCAAAAAAAATCCACAAGCTGCTCATATGTCCTAGCTCCCAGCCAAGAGAAAGCTGCAGACAGGCAACAAAAACAACCCCAAACTTATAGCCACACAGACCTGACATTAATGCTAAACTACTTACTTGAGGAGCAAAAGCATCTCTTGACATTTTAACTGTTTTCTAACTAGCAATTTCTTATGATTCATGCAGTGTGGGTTTACCTGAAATAGACTACAACAATAAACTGCAATCAAAATAATTACGGAAGTATGAATTCGCCTCTCCCATTCAAGTTTAGAGACAAGAGCTTACAATTTTTTTTTTCCAGGAAACTACTGAGGTGGCAGTGGAAATGGAGAATCTTTAGACCATCCTCACATGAATGAGCCCACAAAAACAGTGCTGTCTTTGGTTCATTACATTGATAAGTATCCTCTCTAGCTTTGTGGATGGCACCAGAAGGCAGCAAACATTACAATCTCTCAGAGAGTATTAGTAGTCTCTGGCAAGAGTCATCCAGCAGAATGACATCTCCTGAGACGGTCACCTTAAACCTGCCTTTAGAAGAGGGAGGCACAATGCTCAGTGACACATCAGCTCCTAGGCAACATGAAGGAAAAAAATGTAAGTTGCTTCTCTACCGATATGAGGTTTCTCAGGAGTGTTCTTCTTTCAAACAAGCTTCTCAGAGATGAGTGTCCTTGTGTGGGCATTCTGGAGGTCCTGCTGCACACCTTGCATCTCTATGAAAATATAATACCTCCACATTGTGCAAATTATTGAGAGTGGAGTTGAATTTTTCATCTGTTGGGAAGCTGAAACGAAGTCTTCTGCCCAAAGGAAGGTAGTATGAGATGTAGACAAACAGCATAACAATACCATATTCACCTGAAATTGCCGTTCCTGTGAAGTGGTGTGAATTAAAACTGTAGGGAATTCTCTTTGCACTTCTTCTAACATCATTATGGCTCTTGCTCTAAAATGCATTAATCTTGTTTGCAGGACAAACAACTGTTTGCAAACAGACTCAGTAAAAACAATTTTCACTGGCTCTAATCCCAGATTACATTTTCTATCTATGGACTAATAGTGGAGTAATAGCTAATGAGTCTAATAAACAGGTGAAGTAAAAGTGACAGGCTACATAATGGTACTCAATCCTTCCCTTCCAAGCTACTGCTACAGCATGGTCAAGATAGTCACCTCAAGAGGAATGGATGCAAACTCAGTCTTGAGAGAAGTTGTGAAGCCAAATCTTCTTGCATAATTTGGAAGCATATACTATAACCACGCCATGCTAGATGAGGGAATTAAAGCATTTATAATTCCTACCAAGACATTCAGTAAACCAGCACATAATTAACCTGAAACTTATTATTAATTACAAAATAGAGAGAGAGAATTAATGCATATTTTCATAACAGTGAAAATAAACTAAGAAGTTGTCTTTGCTAAATTTGAAAACAATTAGACTAATAAAAAATACAAAATAACAGCTATTAGTCAGAAATACTCACTGCTTGTATCATTCTCTCCCTTTTCTCCCACTGGACTACAATTTTTTTTTTTTTTAATGCATCAAAACAGAGTACCTGATCTTCAGTTCCTGAGAATTCTTTGCAATTTTTTTTTTTTATTTGTGTGTCTTGTTTTTCCCCAACGGCACTTTTTCAAATTTGGCACTGCTTATTCCCTGAGAAGCCATCAACCTCCTAATTTCTAAGGCAGCTCACATGATTCTCCAGTTCTCCTTATGTTCAGTAGCTAATAAAGCCATGGCTGGTGGCTTATGAATGCTGTGCACGTGTTCACTAGCACCATTTTGACATCTACACATGTATTCTGACACTACCTGAGACTTAGGAAGTTTATGCCTAAAGAAAACATTGACTGCATACTGTCCGTAAAGAATAAAACATTTTGTTTTACGTTCATCAGTGTTATTATGTCAGCATATTTATCTTACAGGACATGAATATTAGGTACTGTATATTTTTAAAAACATTTTCACAGATCCTGTCCTCATTTCACCTTCAGCAAATCATAGTTAATATCTGTCTGATTTTAACAAAGCATGAAATTATACCTCAGCAAAGCAAATTATCAAGCAACAACAGGGAAGGCGTTTGTATTTCTTAGTGTCATCAGTTCAGATATATCTATTTATATTCCTCAACAGGTCCCTTATTAAAAAAAAATCTACTTAATAAGTAATAAAGCAAAAGATCAAAAGACCTTTACAATAATTCTATTCTCCTTACTCTGCAAGTCAGCATTGTACAAGCTTATGATCAGGAAGATGCTTACAGTATGCAAAAATGTTACAATTAAAATTTGTATTCCCCTGAATAAATTCACCAAAGCTTACAAGAAAACTTATGCCAGGTAAAACATGATATAAAAGTTCAAGTCTAAGTTTAGTTCAGAAAGACAAAAGGCAAGCATGGGGAGAGCAGTGGAAAATTCAATCCTCAGAGAACACTGAAACCTTAATTAGAGTTGTGCAAGACAGTCCTTAGAAATTAATGTGCTTTAGGGTCTTGGAATTTTCTACAACAAAAAGTCTTTGCTATTCTTTACCAGTTTCTATAAATATCTCTTCAGTTCTTACTCCTGGTTTTGGTAGCATGTTTTTGGTTTTTAACTGGATTAGTTTCACCTTTTTCCCAGACATGCACTAGACTCTCATCAGGATCTCCAAACAATTCACTCAATCCTGTATTGTTAGTGGAATCAAGAGAAGATTTCAAATCTTTTTTTTCAGAGGGCATGAGAAGAATAGAAGAAAAAGCTAAGTTCTCCAGAGATCAAGCAAGGGAAGTATTCAGAGAGAAAGGTGTACTCATCAGCAAACATGCCTTTCATAAAGAAGAATAATTTAATGTGTAAACATGATGATTGTATTCTTAAATTTCTGTCATGGTGAAAGGCCATCATATTTTGAAATTCTGGTCCTTCTAAAAAAAATGGAAGCAGGCTTTGTGCTACTACTTATTTTACACAGAACATATTAAGATACCTGAAGTTTGATCTTTTATAAGCACAGGACAGAAATATTATTTTGATGGTGACTAGCTTAACATACAACAATCTAGCAGGGGGAGGGAAGAGGAGTAGAAAAATATTCTTGTTTTCTTACTTGTGCCCTTTCAGTACTTAAAGGGAGCTTATAAAAGAGAGGGAGAGAGTTTTTATGCAAGTGGTTAATGATAGAATAAGGGGGAATGGTTTTAAACTTAAAGACAAGAGATTTAGATTAGATGTTAGCAAGAAATTCTTTACTCAAAGGGTTGTGAGGCACTGGAACAGGTTGCTCAGAGAAGTTATGGATGCCCCATGCCTGGAATTGTTCAAAGCCAGGCTGGATGAGGTGTTGATCACCTTAATCTACTGGAAGGTGTCCCTGTCCGTGGCAGGGGAGTTGGAACTAGATGATCTTTAAGGTCCCTTCCCATGCAAACTATTCTATGATGCTATGATTTGTTCACTAGCTAACATTAATAGAAATAATACATGCAAATTCCTTTCGGGAGAAAAACATAATAATTACAAAATCAATCATAATTAAGTAATTGCCACCATGATCTACAAATCTCAATGAGTTATATAGTTACATGTCTGTATGTCATGACAGCCAGTTTTACAACACTAATTAAGTTATTCGGTATACAACCAGGTATACAATAAATTTATAATAGGAATACTTTTAATCAATATAACAATTAACAGTATGGAATTATTTCTAACAAAAAGACTTGAGAAAAATAAGTTGGAACTATCTGATGGTTAAAAATGTTAGATTTCTCTCTCTTGTAGCAACCTGTGCTACAGAAAATAATAATAATAGTAGTAATAGTATCATCCTTTTTCCTCTCTATGTTGATTTTTCTGTTTATACCAATATGTGTTGACTGTTTTCCTCTCTGTGTTGACTGTTCTGTTTATACCAGTTGCATATGTGAATTATAAAATCAGTTGCAGTCTTCAGTAGGAAGTATGCTTACATATTGCCAGCTCTTTAACTAGACTTCAAAATTGTCTACAACTAATAGTAATAAATTTTTGTCCTATGTTGTCCTCAAAGGCAGTCACAGTACTAAAATCAGACAGAAATCAGCATATTTGCAGGACTCCAAATAACGCATTTGTTGTCTAGAAGGCTGCAAACGTACTTTATTGCTCAGTGTGCAATACAACACCACGTTTGCGTCCTGCCAAAGACTTTTCTCCGTGTTATCACCAAAGAATTTTCCAAGTCACTTCTGTACTTTGGTCCCTAATGTTGTCTCATCTTCAATGAATATAAATATCTCTAATTGATACGCACCTGCAGACACACTCTTCTATATATACAAGTACACACAAATAAAATACTTGGATTTCTCAGGGAGACATGAAGACATGAACAGAGTAATTACTTGAAAGAGAAGACAAAATTGAAATATATTAGCCAATTCTAACTCAATTTTACCTCTTTTTAATTTGTGTGTAGTTTTTTAAGGCTACCATTATGATGCTGGAAATCCACTTGTCTGCCTAGCGCTAAATAATACTGAAAATCTGACAGATTCAGTTATTAAGACAGCATTATCAGAGCAGCAGTTTTTCTCCTCTCTTTCTTGAGTAATTGTAAAAGTCTCCTTGAATTATCCTAAAATAGCCTCTCAGATTCTTTGATAAAACCAAAGGAAATGCTCATCATCAGAGTCATTTTAATACATTTAAGATAACATAGGGCAATTGCTGAAGTTGCACCAATACTGTGTGAATATTAATACAAGAAAGACAATAATGTTCCGTTTTTACTGTACAACTCAAAGTTCAAAATTAAGATTCTAATTTCTAACAAATTTTCTTGTATTTGTACCTAATTTACAGCTGTCTCAAGGTTAAATCAGAGTAGTAAAAAAATACTGAGACAAAAAAGTACTTTTTGAAGCAAATCAGAAATAAATATCAGGATATTTTCTGAAACTTCATAATGAACTTGAATTGTGGAGGACTAGTGTTTCCAAGTTTTTATTTTGTTGAAGGTCTTATGTCAAACTAAATTACTTGTGCTGCCCATGTATAGACATTGTTGCTACTTTAAAACAGAGCAACAGATAAGGAAAAAGTTCTGAAATTATTATTTTTTTAAAGGATTAAACTGCTATTACCAATTTTGAAACATTTTTCATTAGTACCTTCCTCCTTAAAGTTTTCAAGCTCTTGATATCTAGTTGTTGTTTAGTCAAACCATGACAACTACATACAAAATGGAGAAAATTAATATACTGCCTAAATTCTAGCTTGCAAACTCTTAGTCTCCTTCATGATACACTTTTTAGGCTTATCTACATATTTTCAAATTATACCACTTGATGGGGAGTAAGAACTTCTGAATTCTGTTCTCAGTTCTACCCCCACCTACATGTATCTGTCAAAATCAAGCCTAAGCAAGTTTTTGGTTCTTTATGTAAAATGGATCTTTTAATGTTTTTTCTTGCAATCTTGCTAGGAAGGCAAGTTCATCTCTCCCACTTACTTAAATATTTTGATGTAGACAATTAGAGTTGAGATGAAAATAACAGTTTAAATTCCTAAGTGGAGTTTATTGTGAGATGTATGTAAAATTAAATGAGTTCACTGTAGCTTGAAGAAAATTCTTTGCCACAAGTGACACAACTGTAAAGGGCACTATCATATAATTTAATAACTCTGAATCCCGAAGATGTCTGAGTCATAACAGGCATCCGCACATACAATCTTTGCTAAAGAACTTCTAGTGCTAAAGTTTCACACTCTCATATGAGTTTGGATGATTTTCACCTTTCATTTGCTTTTAAAAGAATTTCTGAAAAATAAGCTCTTGCAGTTCAGCATGCATCACAGTGGATGTATAACCTAAAACGATTTAGCATGAAAATCTTGCTCATTAGATTCAAAACCTCAATAAAAGAGGAAAAACGTTCGTTTGTTCTTCCCTAAAATATAAAGTTAATAACAGTAGGTGTTAAACATAATGCACTTGGCAACATTTTCTTCACAATCAAGCTGCAAGTCCAAGTCAAAATGCCAAAATAAACTCTTTTTTTTTTCTCACTGTGCAATATAATTTAAAATTTAACAACAGAAAAGAAGAACTTACAGGTAAAGCAATCTTTTAGAAAATTTCTGCTATGACAGAGCTTCACATGACCCTTCACATTACTTCCTGGGTTCATTTCCTAGAACAAACAGAAACAAGACACATGTGAAACCAGTTATAACGTTAAATTGTCTTAAAACATGCTATGAAGCAAGGTTTGGGAAAACTTTTTATGCTGGTGTCTTCCAGATGATACAACCTACAATGAAAATTCTGGAATTGAAAGATAGTCTTAAATAACTTTTATCAAATTCTTCACCAGATACTGATACCCATTAATCTTTCTGTAGAATTTCAGATTGATTTGAGATTAATCCTTGATTTTCCTGAGTACAGGAAAACCATACATGATTTTCCCTCTATCAGCCACACTAGTGGAAAAAGCCTTTGCGTAACCAGCCAACTGGTAGAATAACATTCAAGAATAAATAAAGCTTAATAAAACAAAAAAACCAGAACATATAATTAGTTCTTCAGCAATATTTTTACATAAATTTGCTCACAAAAGAGTACAATAGATAAAACATTTAACATTTACTATGTTGCTGTTCATGTATGTGGGGTGTTAGGGGGTGTGGAGCAGGATGTCAGGAGCATGGAGAGCTCACACAGTTTTCTCCTCAGTGCTTTCAGAAAGGCAGAAGGGTAAAGGAGGAGTTGACAGATCCTGCATGTCAACAATTGGTTGTGCAGTTGGTGTGGGCAACGGGGTTTTGGATTTCACATGATCATGGGATGTTCTACGAGGACAGAGGATTGCTTAGAAGAGATGTTGTCCACATAAGTGAGGAAAAATGTTTTTGCCAACAGGCTGGCCAGTCCAGTAATGAGAATTTCAAACTAGGAATAACAGGGTTAGAAGGGGATGACCAGCAATCAAAAGAGGAAGTGAAGGACCAGGTTGGCAAGCAAAGAGTATCCGGCAATGTCAGCAGGAGGAAATCTGTAAGTAAAGAACCAGGGCTGTAAGGGTCCCACCACAACTGTGTGCATGTACATAGAGAAATGCCTAACAGGTAGCATTATGGGTAAAGCTATTATACCTTTCCTAGGAAACCAGCATGATATTGCACCTCTCCAAAGAGCCTGTACACTAATGTAGACAGCATAGGGAACAGAAGGAATTAAGAGGTGCATGCAGTTGGAGAATGACAACTTCACTGGGATCACAGATATGGGTAAATAGCTCACAGGAACATGAAAGGGAACAGAAAATGCTTCTGCTAGTATTATCTGCAGTATAAGGAAGACTATGGAAAATGGTGGCCCACTGCTGATGGAACCTCACAAAGGACATGAAGAAGGCCAGCACACTGAATGCCTTTCTCTTCTCACTCTTTAGTGATATAACCATTCCTCAGCAATCTCAGGTCCCTGAGACCAGTGGGGAAGCCTGGAGCAATGTAGATTTCTTCTCAGTGGAGGAGGGTCAGGTTAGGAAGCATTTAAACAAAATGGACACACAGAGATCCACAAGCCATAATGAGATGCACCCACATGCATTGAGGGCTGGCTGATGTCACTGTGAGAGCAGTCAACCACAGAAAGATCAAAAAAGGTCACAGTGATCAGGGTAGAGGGAGAAAACTCTGAGGACTGAAAGAGAATAAATATCATCTCTATTTTAAAGAAAGTCAGTCACAACCTCACCTTGACTCCTGGGAAAGGAATGGAGAAATTAAACCTGAAAACCATTACCAAATACAGGTGGGATAAGAAGTTGTTTGAGCACAGTGAGCATGGATATATGGAGGGGAAATTGTGCCTGACCAACCTCATAGCCTTTCACAAAAAGAAGGCTGCCTGAAGACTGACCCAGTGGACAAGGAGAGAACATTGAACATTGCTTATCTTGACTTTAATAATGTTTCTCTCAGAGCCTCCCATTGTCTTCTCCCTGACAAACTGATGAAGCACAAAAATTTCAGTGGAAATTCTTCAGTAACTTGCAAGGTGAGACACAGTGCACAGATAATGCAAAACTAAGAGTATTCGATAAATCAGAGGGTTGCTGTTGCTATTCAGAAAGACCTTGACGGGCTGAGAAATGGGCCAACAGTAACCTCATGAAAGTAAACAAAGGGAAATGCAAATTCCTACACTTGACAGGAATAATCCCATGCATGTTGGCAGAAAAGGACCTGAGTGGCAACAAGCTGGCCATGAGCCAGCAACGAGCCCTCACAGCAAAGAAGGTGCACAGCTGTCAGAGTTGGATTAGGAAGAGTATCATCAGCATACTGAAGGAGGTGATCCTTCTGCTCTACTCAGCACTGGCAAGCCATCCTTAACACTGGGCCCAATTCTGGGCTACACAGTAAAAGAGAGACATAGACTTACCCAAGCAAGGCCAGTAAAAGACCACAGAGATAATTAAAGGACTGGAGAACCTTTTGTATGAGGAGAGGCTATGAGAGATGGAGGCCTTGAGAAGGCTCATAGAACAGGAATCTGTTCTATGCTTACCAATGCCTGGCTGGGGGCAGAGTAAGGAAGGCAGTGGTATCAAGTGAAAGGAAAAGATGCAACAGGCATAAATTAAATACAGGATATCCCACTTAATGTTGTGGGTTTGTTTTTTTTTTCCTGTGAGGGTGGTCAACCAATGGCATGGGTTGCCCAAGATACATCTGCATCCTTGCAGATATTGAAAACCCAACTGGGCATAGACCTGGGCAATGTGTGCTAGGTGACCCTGCTTTGACCAGGGGGCTAGGCAATCTCCAGAGGTCCCTTCCAACCTCAGCAATTCTACGATTCTGTAAAGTGTTTTATTTAACTGGTCTTTGCTTAAAATAAATTGAAAAGCAGTTAAATTAATCACCCATGAAATCTCTTCTCCATGCAATCAACCTCACTGTGCTTTAGCTACTGTATAAGGCATAAAAAGGTTACAGCTGAAAGCTAGCAACATGTAATCCTGAGCCTAATGAATGCCAACGTGACTTTTGGCCTCTCTGATATTAATGGCAAGACTTTACAATCACAGATTAAAAGCAACAGAAGAAATTCAGATACTGTGATCCAGTTCATTGTCTCCCTCTCTGGAGACATTCAAAACCCACCTGGCTGCATTTCTGTGTAACCTGCTCTGGGTGACCCTGCCTTGGCAGGGGTGTTGGACTAGGTGATCTCCAGAGGCCCCTTCCAACACTAATGATTCTGTGATTGTAAAAGACAAAAATTTTCCTCTATAATTCCTACTTCTAACTCTCCCAGTTTCCCAGGAGAAAGCAAATATACATAAACATAGAACTTCAAGCAGATATTCACATTTGATTTTTAAAATGGATTAACAAGCAATATATCAAATGTATTTTGTTTCATGAAGGAAAGATATACTTTAAAAGCAAACAAACATTACTCTGACTACTCAAAAAAACTGGATTGCATGCACACTAAAAGTGTGAATCAACTGTATGGAGTTCAGTGGAATGGCATTTCGTGGTATTTCATAGTAAATGAAAACACCAACACTGACGTGAGCACTCACGGGTTTATGACAGCATGACCCAAAGAACTGTTCCACTACATGTGGAGTAATCAGCTCATGGAGTAAGTTTTATAACTAATGAGAATAGAAGCACAATTAGACTGTAGAAAGTCTACAGTTAAAAAAAATTCTGTAGTCAATATATTACTTAGAGGGGAAAAAATCCTTTAGCAGTTCAAATCATACATCTTCAAGGGAGCAGATTAAGCTTGTATTTTTGCCATAAGCTTTTCTTTTTACAAGTTAGAATTTGAGCTGTTGAAAAGATATGACTAGAAATTACATTTCAAATTCTCTAATGACCTATTTCCTTAAAGGCAAAGCAAACAGCACGTGCCTGGTTTTATTCACTGCTAGGGAGAACAAAGAACCCATGTTGAACAAACAGCATATTTCTGTACATATGTACTCATACAAAGGCACATTTTATGTATATCATCACAGGGGTATCTTTTGTGTTCATGTTGCTATGGAAACAAAGTTCTGTGCCAAACACACGATTACAAAGGCATTCTAGTTCTTAAACAGGGTATATATCTTGTCTTTTTTATTTTTTAAATCAAGGAAAAAAGCTAGTGTATAAGGTTATAGAAGAGCTCTCAACAGTCAAGAGTATGTGAAGCTAACAAAATTATAACATCTGAAATACAAAGATCTTTCATTCCATAGTGTTTGTGAGCTTAGATGTATCTTTAGAGGCTAACCCCAAAAGCAGTAGATTACAGCATAAAGTTAGGACATTACTGGTTTTGCATAACATAGAAGATGAAGCAGAAAAACCTGAAATTTTCTTTGATCTGTTGAAAACAAAATTTATAGGAAAACTTCACTATGGAACTACTCATATCAAACAGCATACCCATTAAAAAGAGGATGAATCAAAGAACTGTGCTACATAGGTTTAAGTTCCTGTTTTCCTGGTTTTGCACAGAACATTAAACAATATCTATTCAATACCTGTATCTGTTTTATTTATTGTGGTCCATCTGCTCTGCAAATGTTCTTGCAAAGCAGTTTCCCATAGCAACATCAAATATCACATAGTCTCAGTCCTCTGTCAAAGCCCTTCTAACTGATCCACTCCTGAATTTCAAGCAGCACATTTTTCTGCAGTATTCAAGTAAATAAATAAATGGAGTTTTTCATCAAGAAAAAATTAAAAGCACCACATGAATGAAAAAAACCCAGTAAATAAGTCCCTCTATTCAGAGGTTTATTTTTTATTTTATTGGTCTAATAATTTCATTTAAATAATTACATTTAATTCATCTAAGGCAGGGTGGGAGATATATGTTTTTAAAAAAACCCTGTCAATATGATGGTAGTTTTTACTTGATTAAAATTTCAAAATCATTATGTTACATGGAGCAAAACAAATTGTGCATGATACAAGTTTTAAAGAATAAGGTTACACTATGCTGGAAAGTAAGTTTTGGAACGAAAGGCCCACAATGGCTGCCTACTATGGGACAAATTCAGATAGATACCATCATTTACAACTCATCATTAGCCCATCTAAACTTTACATCCTCATGTTTACAATGATCAAAGAAATATAAATAAGAGGAAAATTTCTCAATACATTTTCGTGCAACATAAAAAATAATACTGATTTCATGAAAGTAAATAATATTTTACTT
Organism: Myiozetetes cayanensis; assembly: GCF_022539395.1. Taxonomy (NCBI): domain Eukaryota; kingdom Metazoa; phylum Chordata; class Aves; order Passeriformes; family Tyrannidae; genus Myiozetetes; species Myiozetetes cayanensis. The sequence goes on along the minus strand of NW_026087964.1, from coordinate 37,105,410 downwards.
AAGATTCTATCTTGAGAATTTTAAGTGAAAATCTTCTGGAAAACTCTCTTAAAGGAAGTGCCCAAAAAACCCCACACCCCTCAGTAAATGTTAGTCCTGACCACACTGATTCTGCGTGAAATTGCAACACAAGCATTCTTCAAGATGTAAATTAAAGAAAAACTGTCTTAATTTAGGAAAATTAGCCTACTGAATTTCAAAGTCTGATATCTTTATTTTAGATTCGTCTGTCCAAAGCCACCAGAATCATCTAGGAACAGGCCCTAGGGAGATTTGAAAGGTAATCAGTCCTTCTGGGTCACTTCTACATCCCCATACTTTAGTTTATAGTAGTTTATAACTTGGAGCCGTTTTATGAACTATTACAATTTAGCAATCTCAGATCGATAATAAACAGCAGGATTAAATTCCCACAATAATTTTCTCCCAGCAGCACCCCCTGTCCTGGTTTTGGTTGGGATAGAGTTAATATTCTTCTTAGTAGCTGGAACAGTGCTGTGTTTTGGATTCAGTATGAGAGTAATGTCAGTAACACTGATGTTTTGGTTGTTGCTCAGTAGTGCTCACCTTAAATCAAGGACATTTCATGTTTCCCATGCTCTGCCAGTGAAGAGGTCACAAGAAGCTGTGAGGGAGCATAGCTGGGACAACTGACCTGACCTGACCAAAGGGATATTCCAGACCATAGAATATCATTCCCAGTTTATAAACTGGGGGAATTGGCCAGAAGGGGCTGATCGCTGCTTTGGGACAGGACAAGCATGTGGTAAGAAACTGTATTGTATATGACTTGTTTCACTTGGGTTTTATTCATAGAATTGCTGACTCATTTCTCTCTCTCCTTCTCAATACTATTATTATTGTTGTTGTTGTTACTATTATTTCTATTACTATTATATTTTATTTTGTTTCAATTATTAAACTGCTCTTAACCCATGAGCTTTACTTATTTTCTGATTCTCCATCCCACTGGAGAGTAGAAGTAGGGAGTGGGCAAGTGGCTGCCTGGTACTTAGTTGCTGGCTGGGCTTAATCCACCAAACTTCCTTTCACCTATACATTTCTTGGGTTATTCTTGAGTTTTCCCAGGCATTCCCTTTTGCTCACCTTGAAATTTGGCCCAAACAGGCTTCATAGATGGGTCTAGACTGCTGGTCTCTCTGGTGAAATTTTGTACAATAATTTTGGTATTTTTAGTTGGAAAGGCTTCTTTGCATGTCTTAGACATAAATGACACTATGTTCTAATATAGCAAATATGGCATTTCTATGGAGCACAGGACAGATCTACAACAGGAGGACAACTCAGCTGGTCTGTGGCATATGCAGGAAGTACACTTTATGAATATATGCAAATGTTGCTGGAGAGAGAAATCCAAAATACAAATATAAGAGCCCTCTTGCCTGCAAATAAGAGCACATTATTATCTCTATACAAAAGCACCTGTAAACTCAACTCCTACCTTCCCAATGGTTTCCTACTAACCATCAGCCAAAATACAGTGCTTACAATTATGAGGAGGCAGAACAATAGGTGTATTTTATCATTACATTCTAAAAACCCTTCTTCTGTATTATTTTTAATAGGTCATTAAAGTATGCCCTAGATTGATGAGCAATATGTTTAAGTTTTCTAATGTATTTTATTTCGCAGGCAAAGACAGGTGGTAGCACTTCTGCCATCAGTCACCAGGGTGATGCTAAAAACTGGTAAGTCAATCCTTAATTGTATAAACCTAACCATAGATATGTTTTATTATTCTTTACTATATACAAAATGTTTCTCTTAAATGTGTAGTTTGGTTTGCAAGAAAATCAAAGGCAAAAACATTTCAGTCAAAATTACAGTGAAAGCTATAAAAATTATATTACTGCAAGTTTTCATCAAACCACACTTACTCTGTTTTTACCTATCTGTAGGACGATTAGATTTTGGCTCATTTTGAAATACCACAGTAAAACCATCAGTGATGAAGTGATCAGTAATATTCAATTTCATTACATGGAATAGATATATGTGAAATAAATTGATCGTAAGCAGAGCATGTTTTGAAAAACATTTTTCAAATACACTACTTCCAAAGTAATGATTTAATCTAAAAATAAAATACAAATTCTTAAAGGACTAACATCCTGCTTTTTCTGACAGTGTCTAAAAGGCTATAAAGCCTTTAAATTATTAGAATCTGGTCTAGAAATGGCTGAGCAGCCAGGTCCATATTCATTTATCCTTTGTCCTTTTAAGCTTTCAGGGTGCTGTGTAGCCATAGTAACTATGCCTTTTCTCTGCAAAATCCATTAGCTGGTTTCAATCTGGGATTCAATACTACCATAATCAAAGCCAAAGATTAAAAAAAATTGTGATTAAAAGAAAAGATTGTTGGTGACAAGCATTTCTATTAAAAGCAATTTCTGCATATCTATACTTTACACCTAACAGCAAAAGAAACCAAAAGGTTAAAAGGACATCAAAAGATAAATTCAAAATTAATTTTAAAACTAGGTTACCATCAACAATTACACACTACTACTTCAAATTGGATCTCTGAGCAAAACTAGCTCTCATTTGCATTAAGTCAGTCAGTGCTGCTGGCTGGCCATCAGTGAAACAGCACAACAGCTCACCTTTCAACCTTGCTATCTCACTCCCTTTCTGACAGCAGACTAGACTGCAAGCATTAGAAAGGGAGACCAGGAATTGCACTGCAATTTGGGTAAGGCTGCGAAAAAGATAAAAATCACCTTTCTTCCTACAGTATCTTTTGTGTGACAATACAGACAGAATACAAATAATCTGTCGTATCTTTATTGTAGAAGAATTCTGTCAGTAGGAAATGGAAAATCTTGGAGTCTTATTTTGTATAGACAACCTTGTAAGATGGCAGATGTTTTGGAAGACTAGGATAAGCTTTATCCTGTATCCTATTTGGATATGTTGTTATTAGTCACAACAACTCTGAGCAATTTCACATGTCAGCTCAGTTCTGACACTGGTTACAGGTTAACTAAGCTAATGACATTGCCAGGGTTCGCTCGGAACCTAATTACAAGGAGTTACACTTGGTAACTAGGAGGAGGCACATTTTTCTGCAAGTTAGAATGTATTCCACTGTTAGAATCTGCACATGTAAGCATATATTTCACAACTTACTAATTTAAAAATAAAGAATTCCTTGAGTCTTTGTACTGGATACCATATTCCTTAACTGAAAATTTCCACTCACTTCTCAGCTATTTAACTGTTAGTTCAACAGCTGATGATTTTTCTACTTCCATTCACTTCTGCATTAGATTAGAATCAAACATGATTCAGAGAGATATTCAAGGAAATACCTGTCATGCTAAGAAGTGTGCATATTTGGGTCAGGGGACAGGAGGATATCCACTAGTAAGAGAAAATGAATCCATACTGGTATTTTATTTCTCCTTTCTTGCTCTTTATCCTGCTACTGCACTTCTTGTAACAAACAGCACGACAAAATGGCAGGGCCATGTTCATATATGATAAAGAAAGACTGCATGATTATTTTTAAGAGAACACAAAAATTACAAAATGAAATCGCACTTGCATTCAATAGAAGAAAAAACAATTTCATGAGAATTACCTGAATCTAAATCTTCCGCTTTTTCCTCTATAACACACAACTTGTAAAGTCATGCCTTCACTGATGTTAATAGCATAAGTGCCATAACCTTCAGTAGGGTGAAGATTTCACCCTAGGTATGTTTAATGACAAGGATGACAAAACAGAGGATTAAAGGTCATGATTTCTCCATCACTATGGTAGAGGACAAAGTCATGTCATCATAGTTCCTACACCTGACTTGTCCAATAACTTTGTGATCATCAGCTTGGCCCTGGTCTAAATCAGAATGACAGAAAAATTTAGAAATCACAGCGTAAAGCTCAATAACAGCTTTTGGGAGTTCAACACTCAAAGCAAAATGCTTCTTGCCAAATACTCTTGGTTCTGCCTTTCAAACAAAAACAGACAGAGGCTAACCTTTACTTCAAAACATTGTAAGCATATTGAGGAAGGCAGGGATGTTCTTCACAGTTAGAACATTTTCACAAGACACTTAGAGACCCAGATTCAATCTTGTCCTACGCATTAAGATACTCAAAGCCACAAACCTGACTACCTAAAGAAAAGAAAAAAAAACCTATGTCTATCCATATTGACAGAACACTCTGTGAATTGCTTTCTTAAGAGAGCAAGATACACACTTACTTTCCTTTTTCCACCTAGTCTTCCTCATGCAAAAAGCTCATAATGGGAAGAAGCACTGATGGGACAAATCACAGGAAATCAAATCCAGCTCTGAACAGAATTCAGAAAAATAAAATTTAAAAAAAAAATCAGAAAAGTTGGAGATTTGATACAGTATAAAGAGGTGTAGGTGCTCTCAAAAGACTTGCAAGAGTTGCAGAATCCAATGACAGCTTTTGCAAGTACTACAGCTTAGAATTCCTTGAAAAATACCAGTAATTTTCTGTTCCCAGAGGCTTCAAATCAAAATACTGCACAGCATTTTCTATGTACTTGCCTGTTTAAGTAACTTTGTCATTCACCTACATTTATTCCATACAGTTTTTGTCAAAATTCAAAAGCTATTGTTCTTTCCATTTCTCACCAAACTAGAAGAGACACAAAAACTTTAAGCCACGTATTTTCACACCTTTAGTTTTCCCTTCATTTAATTCTACAATGTTAATACCTTTAAAGCGCTAGGAATACTCCACAAGCTTTAGATTATGGGGGAATACAAGATAAACCTCTCTTTAAAACCTGAAGTATTAATTAAAATAAACTTGGAAGTGGATGAGTCGTGGGAAGTTTAATTTTGCTTGGCATTAGAAAAGAAAACCTCATGCAAAAAAAAATGCCCATATATCATCTTCGTCTGAGGATGTTTTCTATGTCCAAGGATATTACTTCTTTCACATAAAGCTGTCTGCTTACTCTCCATTTCAATACTCTGCAGTTGCCATAGTTACCATTTTACATGACCACACTGTGAGTGGTGACCTCACATTCAATGAATCCCTGAAGTTTTCAAGTTTGTAAAATATTTCAAGATTTGTACAGAAACTTTGCTGTGAATTTTCACTAAAAGATTGGCAGGTGCCAAGGCACATTTAAACAAATGTCTCTTTTTGAAGACTGGATATTTTATTTGCTGAACTGCAAACTTTCAGCCACAATGAAAGTATAGGAACTGAATGAAGGTAAGGGAACTGGAACCATGGCAGAACTCATTAATTATATTCTAAGAATTTAGACATGCCATTTTCATTATTACCTATATAGTTTTAAATAAGGAAGGTGATCCAACTGTAAGCAGGTTTCCTCTTTCCAAATTCCAAAAATAATGAAGAAAAATCCTTAAACATTCCTAAACCACAACACAGTAAGCAGGACCTGAGTCTTCCTATAGCTTTTACAGATTGACCTTCCCCAAATGGTTTCAACACAGCTATCATGAACACAAAATACACAATCAGCAACCATTCTTCTGAGCTTGACAGATGACAAAACATATCATAGCACTGACAATCTATAAATCAGGTGTCACATCCATAACAGTTAAGTCACTGAATCCTTAACTAATGTCCCGTAATAAACGAAAGTAGATATCTTGGATTTCTGCATGAGGTCCCACAACCTAGCTTTTAATGAATAGGGAATATAAAAAACTCTGCTTGAAGGAATTCTGTGTTGTGTCTGGAATCTTTTACCTAATACTGCTTACTGTCTATTGACTGATATATAAAATTCTGGTACACATTGCATCTATCTAAGAAACAGAACTTTCAAAAAGCAGAAATGAATCTGTGTTTACCAAATGAAGTGCTGGATCCTTGGATCCTTCTAGGAAGTTTTCAAATACGCAAAGAAAAATTCTTTTCCCTACTTTTCCTCTAGATGAAAACACAAACATTATTATAGAAACTGCCCTAGCTTCCAAATATGTGATTATCACAAAAAAATAATGTAAATATTGAATAACTTGAAATAAGTCTTTTAACAAATTAGAATAAACTACAGCCCCTTCAGTTTGTTCTATTCTGTTAGATCAGATGCCTTACATGCCACTCAACTTTTCTTTTGTCTTTCCTGCTCCCCAAATCAAAAGAGAACACAGTGAGATGACAAGAATCCATCTGGATTACACTGATATGATGCTAATAGGGAAAGGGACCTAATGGAGTTATGAAAATATCATATCCGTCCACTTATTAGCATATAAACAATTTTATAAATCAAAATTTTCATCACAAAGCCTCACTAGCTCAACAGCTAGCAGTAAGGATCAAATGTCAGAGAAGGATATTTTCCTATTCATCCTGTGATCTTTCATATGCAAAGCAGCATCACCCTGTCCCTTATCTCTCCAACATCCTTGAAGATTCCATGCTGGTTTTAAACTTAGAATAACAATGACAAAAAGCCATCTGTGACAATCCAGCACTTTGCCATAGATGCATTCATTTCCACACCTAGTATGTTTGGCATCTTTCTCACTTATATATGATCAAATTTTTTTAAGTTGCTCTTCTGATGCATACTAGCAGACCCTGCAGGTCTCAGATTTTCCCATGTAGACAGAGCAACTAGAAGGATTCTTCTCTTTCCAACATTTCCCACCCTGGCCTGGAATGAAAACAAAAGGACAGTGGAGGATCAGTGGATCTAGAGGCATATGAAAGTGCTTCCCTTAAGCCTCAGAAATTAGGAAGCCAGATTTCTATACTTGTTGATTGGCTTTTTAGGTGAATTATGTTAACACCACACTATCGCCTTCTGCAAAATATTTTGGTCTCTATGCACAGACTTCCACATTTCCATGTGTATTTAAAAATCCTTGTTTGCACTAACAGCTAGTATCAATCAAGTTTTCTTCCTAAAATCAGCAATGATCAACAATGAAAACTGTCCACAGTGTTGGGCTTAAAGCACTGTAGATCAGAAGCACCAAGTCCAGCTGGAGGCCAGGCAAAGACACATCCCAGGTGTCAAACAAGAGCCAATATTGTTCCATATCAACAACTTAAAAGGTGAGACAGAGTGCACCTTCAGCAAGTTCAAAGATTATGCAAAACTAAGATACATCAGAGAATTGTGTTGCCATTCAGAGGTACCTTGACAGGCTGAGAAAAGAAACAAAAGATAACCTCATGAAATGCAACAACAGGGAAGTGCAACATCCCATACCTACGGAGGAATAACACCAGGCACCAGCACAGGCTGGGGACCAACTTGCTGCGAAATAGCTTTGCAGAGTTGGATCTGAGGGTCATGTTGGACAAGCTGACCACGAGCCAGCAGTGTGCCCTCACAAAGGCAAAGGTGGCCCACAGCAATTTGACCTCTCCAGGAGGTCAAAGGAGGTGCTCCTTTCCTTCTGCTCAGTACTACTGAGAAACATCTGGAGTGCTGAATCCAGTCCCAAGATCCCCATGACAAGAGAGTCATGAGCATAGAGTGAAGCAAGTTCAGCAAAGGGCAACAAAGATGATTAAGGAACAGGATCATCTTTTGTATGAGAAGCTGAGAGAGATGGGGGGCATTCAGCATGGTGACAAGAAGCCTCAGTGGGATCTTGTCCATGTTTATAAATAATTAATGGTAGGCATGAAAGAAAGACAGAGACAGGCTTTTGCCAGTGGTGCCCAATCACAAGACACAGGGAAATGGGCACAAACTGAAATACAGGAGACTGCAGATATACATCAGGAAGACCTTTCTTATTGTCAGATTGGGCAAAAATTGGAAAGTCACCAAGGTTGCTTGTGGAGTCTTCATCCTTGTATGAGCTCAACAAAAGACCTGACACAGCCCTGTGCTCTGTAGTCTAGGTGACCATACTGTAAGCAAGGAAGTTGTCCTGGACAGTCTCCAAAGGTCCTTCCAGCTTCAACTATTTTGTGATTCTGTTAAGGCGTAACATCTCTGGTTTTAAAAAAGGGAACCCATAAAAGGCTTCTCTGAGAATTAATGTGTCTACATATTGTTTTCTCATGATGCACTATGTTTTTGCATTGAGCTGACTTCACAAAAAACTGAACCACTATATTCTCATCATGTGTGACTGCCTGTTGATTTGAAAGTAACAATTCTCATATTCATCAGCAACACCAGTAACCAATGAATTGTGAAAAGAAAAAATTAAAACAAATAAACAACAGAAAAGTGTTTATAGGAATAACTATTCTGTGACTTTTTGTTTCAATTGCCTTGCACTAAAATTATTTCATAATGTGATCACTTGAATTTTATTGTGTAGATTTTTCAAAGTACCATTTGTTTTCCAAGTCCTGGTAAATTTTGTCATTAAAAATCTGAATCCCAGCCATCTTCATTCACTATAGAAAGCAGACATTGCATATCACTCAAAATCTGAAAAAAATTCTCAGAGTTTGTAATTCTCTATGAAGTGAGAGTTGTATCTCTCATTTTGCATTTCCAACTTACCGTTTTACAATTTAAAAGTTATGTCAACTCATCCTTAACCTCCTTTTATGTTCTATTCTGACACTTTGTGAACAGAATATTAATCTAGAATTTAAATTAATATTTAACTGAAGAGAAGTCAGTTCTCTTAGTTCATGAATTTGAGAACTCCTAGTACCTAGTTGTCAAGCAACATCCAGCAAGTTGTCATGAGGAAGAAGTACTACACATAGTACTTCTTGCTCCCAAATGCTGTCCCCCTTTATGGACTTGCATTCCTTACAAGGAGCTGTTCAACCTTCCTTGAAACATTTTCTCCCACCTTTGAATCCAGCTAGAATTTTTGCACAATCAAAATCATTACTAGGTTATGGGGTTTATGCTGAATTCATTTAAACTTAGGTTTCTTCCATGCTAAGTTACCAGGAGGCTCCTCAAATTATCCTTTTTCTAGAATCAAGGAAGGAAATAAAAGCAGAAGGAAAAAAATGGGAGAATTTTTGAGGTATTTCTGTCTTAAAATTGTTTATGAATCTACATCTTCAGAAACCAAAAGAAAGTATAACACAGGATGAAGGATAAGTAACCAGTGACAGGGTGCATAAACTTCACTAAATCACAAAGAATCTGAAGTTTGTTTCCTTATGATAATAAAATAGACTGGGGATATCTTAAAAGTAAGAGAGAGAGGTATCCTAACATAGCCTTTTGCCTATATCCCATGTTTCTGCAAGGGGAAATGGCACCATCACAGATGGAAAATGTTATCAGAAGGAGCATTAGCACATTTAGATGACCAGCTGTCCTAGTGTGCCTCTTTACTAAAACCACTGAAGTCTTACTTAATAAGCTAAGGTAAGTACAGCTGGAGTTCCTGAATATCTAAGATGCACATATAATGAAACTGTTGTCTTAAAGTTGGAGTAAAAAGTTTAAATCAGTTCCTTGGGCAGTACAATTTCTGAAACAGAAGAAACATGGAAAGCATTGTCTTGCCAATGTTACCTCTTTGACTTAACATTTTCAGTCCACAACTCAGTATACTATATTCATAAAGCCTCCACTGCATAACTTTTTTTCTCTACTAAAGTGGGTGCATTATTATGCCTTTACATTATTAAATCAAATCCCAAAACTATAACTGCCCTACAAAATTTGTGCAACATACTTGTTAGACAACAAATATATCCTGGATTCCTAAAGTGAATGGCTAGTGCTAAGCTTGACACAGGACCAAAAGCATTTTTAGCTTAAACTTTTATTTTCCCCATTCTCAGGAAAAGAACCAAACCAAAACACAACCAAAAAACCCAAACAAACAAAACAGCCCAACTCCATTTTGGTTATGCACAAGGAAGGCACATCTTCTCGGACTTTTTTTCATGCAGGGAATGCCAGCATTTCAAACCACTGCTACACTGAGATATTCTACACTCCATAAATTCAAGTTACTATTTGGTCCTGAAAACATGACAATACAATTGTTGGTTTGTCTCTTGAAGACCAGGGAGGCCTCACTAGAACTGAAAAAGGGTGCCAAGATCTTAAAAAAAAAAAAAATAATGAAGTGAAGGGGAAAGTGGGAAAGTTAAGCTCTGCAATTTATACAAAGTCTGGCACTTGCTTCTGCTTCTTGCATGTGTTGCTGCACACTCCAATGGCCACTCAAATTTACCAGAGCTTTCACTGGATTTACCTCCATTACTGCTTTAGGCTGAAGTCATCAAGTACAATAAAAGGGCTTCTAAATTGATGTAGCATGATTTTCTTGAAAAGGAGTTAGAATGAAGAACGGAATCTTGGAATAAATAAATTTGGTTCTAAAGGGTAAGCATAATGAAAAGTTTTGCACACAGTCATCTTTACCCATTCCCCATCCCTGAATAGCAAGTTTCTTTTACTGGTCTCAGACCAATGCTGAAATTCTGGCAAGCATCTGGTTTCTAACAAACTCCAGGCAGTTCTTTTTCCAATCTTCCTGAAGACTTTTCTAAGCCTCTTTAAAAACTGATCCCACAGGATCAGTTGCTGCCTTTTTTGAGAAGGCAGCTCCTTTTCAAAAGCCCATCTTACTGCCTGTTTTAAGCCTTTCTAGCAGCTAAGTCAGTCTCTGACCACTTGCACAACCCAGCACTACCAAAGCCATTCCTCAGGCAAATTGTGGGAGCAGTCACCCCTTCCTCCTCAAGATTTCTACCCCGACCATTTCTTAGCATCTGAAGGAAGTCAGCTCACTTCCACAATGCTCCAGCTATGCCCCCCTTCAGCAGAAGCAGATACAGAGCAGGTAATAAACTGCAAACAAACCGACAAACCGCACAGAGAAACCATCAAACCTCAATGCAGATTCTTAAGTGATGAGGTAGACAGCACCTCTACAGATGTGCAATTTTGGAATAATTTGAGGTAAAGTTCATACGAGAAACATATGATTTCTGTAGATCCCTTCCCACTACCTAAATAGCATTTGTTCTTTGCTACTTACTCATGTTTTTCCAATACACTTTGCCTCACTGAAGCACTACAGGCTGGCTAACATACACTTAAGGATCCCATAATGAAAGCTGGGAGGCTTTTGTCATTAATTACTTCAGACATCAAGTTCTGCAACTCAAAGCTCATCATCTCAAAACTCAGTCACTCTGCTGCACTTAAGTAAATATCCCCAAGATACATCATCAAGCATATTTTCAGCGTCATCTATAAAGGCTGAAAATTGTCTTCCTACTATAGTTCACTTTAAATGGTACTGAATTGAGGAAGAAAATGATCATCATCTCCCAGATCCCAGTTGAGACGTCAAACTGCAGAGAAAAAAACATTACATCCTTCAGAAAAGGAAAAGAAAAAAAAAAACAACAAAACAAAACAAAAAGCCTCCATCCAGTAAGACAGTTACCACTAAGGCAAACCTTCCCAGAACACCAGTCAGCAAGGCCTACAGGTCCTATACACAAAAACATGCTTCTGGCCTCCAAAACAGAGTCCAGTCAATGGACCAGAGAGCAAGTATGACAGTGAGTGCATACATGCCCTAATGCATTTAGTTTTCATGATTCTGTGGCTGTGTCTGTGCCTAACGTCTTACATCACCAGATCTTGTCAAATTAACAAAATACCTCTAATTCTTAGAGTTGTCATCAGGTGTCTTTTAGTTAAAGAAGAATTCATTGTTCACAGTAAACACTTTCCAACACATCTTATTATAACAGATATCATGTTTCAAACTCTGAAAGTCTCTCTCCAACTGTCAGTAGGAATATCCTTATTTTATCCAAATTCTATTTGTGTGAACAAGAACAAGAATGACAGCATGTGACTATTAAACTGCTTCAAAGAGTATACTACACCCATGACTGCTGTTCTGACTGGGCATTTCCCAAAAGACCCACTAAGCCTGGTGTGCACACCTGCCCCACTACTGCCAGCAGTCCCTCACAAAAATCACTGCTAAATAAGGAAAGTGAAACCTGAAGATGTAAACCAGGAAAAAAAAGTAATAAGTACCTCTCCCTTTAAAAGTCCCAGATGGCGTTTGACAGCAATGCCTGCTGCTATAAATACTTTCTACTGATTCAGTAATTTTAAAAAAAAAAAGGTATTAAATTGAAAACTACTCATAGGTAAGATTCATAGTTGGAGTTACGCCTATTTACACTAAAGTAAATGATGCCTATGAGAATGTAAATTTTCTCTCTTCTGCTCTGTACCTGGCATAGTTTCTGATTGCCAGGATTCAGTCTACAGCTTTAAGTAATCAGTGGTCTAGCTTAAGTAAAGCTACAAGACTGTAAAAGATGTCTGGAATAAATGAACATAGCTAACAACTCCATTACAAAAGCAAAGTAGAATTGCCTGCCCCAGGAGATCGGTTTGTTTGTGTGAAACCAGAGTTTCCTAGATGTAAGAGGCTCTGGTATATACTCCTGACCTGCCTAGAACTCCTCAGAACTCTCTCACAGGCATTTACAAACTCAAGTTTTCAACATAATCAAAGTGTGAAACCAAAGAACAAGTCTATTCTATCAACGACAAGAAAAAATCCAGTGTACAAACCTCTTCCCTAAGGAAAGAAAGGGCAATAATTAGACCACAGACAAACATCCACAAATACTACAGCTATGTGTTCGCAGAACACAATACACCACTCAGTTGCCAACACAGTTGTAATACCAAACACAGAGCTCAAAAACATGGGAGTCATAAATGAAGGGTGAATGAACAACTAACCTATTGAAAAACTCAACGGAGGAAATAAGAAACCTGTGTATTGTTGAATCTAACCACTGTTCCTAGCTATTCATTTTTTAATCCAGATTACAGACTGACTGACCTGCCATGAAAAAACCAAAAACTCTCATATATGACTTCTTGTGCTTTGATAAATCCCCAAAGAAAAAAAAAATGAAACTTGATGCACACTATTCCAGCAGGTAGCTTGTATTTTATGGCACAGTCTTGGCACAGTCCGAGAATTTCTTTTGTCCTTTTCCCGCTTCTGTTAACTGCCAAGGACCTCATTTTGTGGTGAATAGATTTCTTCAGGGTAATATTTTTTTTGCCTTTCTATTCATTCAGATCCATGTTTTAATTATCACAGAAGCAAGAGCTCCAGTATTTAAATTCTTGCTCCCTTGTGAGTTAAAATAAAGATAGTATCTATAATTGTTTTTGGGGGGTTTTTTTGCTGTCTGGTTGATTAGATTTATAAATATACTGTATGGGGAGCCAAATTCTCACAGGATTAGTCTAATTAAGAAGTCAAATTGCTACACTGATTACAGACACTCTTCAAGAACTTTAAAATCAGTAGTTCTCAAAGCAATCTCAAATCTTGTGTGCTGATTCAGGGAACAGTTATGCTTTTTGTTTTAATAGAGTATTACAATTTTCATGACAAAGACTGATGCAGGGATTTTTTTTTAAAAATTGTTTTCTATAAGTATGGTGTTCATTCACTTTACTCACATATTTTCTATCACAATTATCAACTAAAAAAATTAATTTCAATGCTATGAAACATTCTCACTTTTGTGATACAGATTCTGACTTGACATTTCAGAATAAAAATAGTTATAATACAAGGTTATATGGTTATGATTTCATAATAATCAAGTCAAATTGGTAGGAGAGCAAACAGCTGAGGGAGCTCATAGCTTACCATATTAACATGCTGAGAGTTCTTTAAAGGCTTAAGACAACAGGCCATTCAGAAAAAAAAAAAATCTGCTCTCTTGAAGTAAACAGGTAATTCACAATCCTTAGTTTCTTTAGCCCTAACATTCAGGCTTCTTCAAAGCACCTAGGCTAGGTTGTTTTTCAAGTAGTGAAAAAGTTTCTCAGAGGAGACACAGAATTTTGAAAAAGAGCAAGTTATGCCATTGAAAAATTCTAAGTCTTCCACAAATGCTACTGTACCAGCAATCAAACTATTTCAAGAATTTGACTAGCACAATGAATCATGAACAAATTATCACTCTTGTCAATCCACAATTTCCAATTTTTTTTTTTAGAACAGTGGTGCATTCACAAAGAGAAAATCCTCCTCACATTGGATACCACTTCCAAAAGCTTTATATTTCACAAGTACAGCTTTAAATGTAATCATGGTGAATCAAGCACGAAAAAATAACACACATTTTCAACTTAGCCTCCAAAGGTAGTAATTATGTAATTAGTAATAATGGTATTTCACTACCAGACAGATAAGGATACAGTATGTATCTTTTGCTTCTAAGAGTTTCACTGATTAAAGAATGAAGCTACAACTTAGTTCTTAGTCATCAGAGAAACAGAAAAGTTTCAGGAAGTAGTCTAAAGTAGCAATCCATCTTAGAGAATAAAAAAGAAATAAGATAATTATAGGAGGAAAGGATTACTCTTATATGCTCAAACTGTATATATATATATATATAAACATGGTCTGTTATTCAGGATGTTACAATGATTAGAAATAATAGTCTGAAGTTAGAAAAAAAAAAAGGGATGCCAAGGAAAACTATTGTACCATAATATTTATTAGGCTATTAAAAAAACCTGTTTAAAAAGTATGAAGATGAAAGAGCTAAGACATTTAAAGTGTAACAAAGCAAATAAATATAACAAAATACTTTTATGCCATACTGAGGAAGCTGCAAATTACAGCTTAACAAGTTTATTTTCTACCTCTGATATCCATTATTCATTCCAACATTTTCTGCTGAAATAAATATCTGAAAAGAAAATAACCAGATTTTTCTTTATTCCACAAAACAATAAATATCTGGTTTACTCCTAACTGTTCAAAAAGTTATGAATAACACACATGCACTGGGAAAATGCAGGAACACTTATCATACTTAAACACGTACTACTCAGACAGAAACTTATCATTTTAAGCAGTCCAGTAACAGTATGTAGTATCCTTTTGAAAAGAAAATTACATTATATTTTTTTTAAGTAATTAAAAATATTTTAAATATAAAAAATACAGAAGTTCTACCTTTCTTTTCAAGACTCAGAGGTCTGTGGGGTCAATATGTATTAAGGTATATAACAGTAAAGACACAGGTGGGATCCAAAATAAAGCAGTTTAGAATATGTTATTGTGAAAACTTTAGAACATATATTATGCAGGACAATATTAAGGCACTGGGTACCTGTAAACAGGGAAATGAACAAATGGGGCAGGATGTGGCAATGTGCACATTATATCTATAGACATGTAAACATCTAATTTTGGTTTACCAAAATGATAAAATAATTATAGGGCATTTTTGGTCAGTTAAAACAAAAATATGAAAGAGTTCTGGTTAACAAAAAATTACCAAAATTATCCATTTTCTTGAGGTGTTCAAGTGTTTCTTCAACATTCACCTTAGCATGTTATGTTTCCATTTGGCATGGTGTAACATGGGGCCTGTTTTTTCAAGAACACAGAAGTAAAAGTCAAAGCTTTGTGCTGCTTTCAGCTGAGATGAATTAGGAATTTCATTCATCTGAAAAGAATTTCAGCATTTTCAGCATGAAATAGCATCTTTTTTGCTTTGCTTTTTTCTTCTTCAGAAAAATGTAGGCTGTCTTTTTGTGAAATGAACAAATCACTAAAGGAAATATATGTCTAGTTTCAGTCAGCTCAATATGAATACTGTGAAAAAGTTACCCCATCCCTTCATCCTACAGAACAATTGACTTATGGAGTTTTCTCAATTATTCTTTTGTGTACAGTCAGAATTTGTCACTGGAGCCATTTAAAGGAAGAAGTGTCAAGCCTTAGAGCTGTGTGTGCATTTAAAGTTCATTTGCCTTTTCTAAAGTTTTCATTGCTGTTGTTGATTTGTTTGTTGTTTGTTCAGTAAATATTATCTTACCTATTGGTTGAAGTAGGCTCAGTAATACTTGTTCATTGTACTGGTTTCTCAGTTGAGGACACCAGTACTTTCCACTGAATTAATATGAAAATTTCTTCACCACCTCATCTAAATCCCCATGGCAATACCTTTCATATCACACTACAATTGTAGGAATCTCCTATTTACAAATTCTGTATGAATCAAATGTTAAAACAGGAAAGGAGCTGTTATTATTTCCAATAAGAAGAAATATTTTCAAGTATGTAGATTACAGGTCATTTTTATGCCTATGTGGGAGCAAATTCTCCTGTGATGTTTTGCTTTTCTGCCATGTCCTAGAACTTCATTGTAAGTTTGATAGACAAGTAATAAAACAAACTAGGAACTAGGAGGAGTAGGTCCCTTATCATACCAGTTAGAAATTTTTCTTCTAGACCGTAAAAGTTTCAGGTGCATCAATCAGATATTCCATTGTAACAGCAACACTAAAACATAACTATAATATGGAGAATTAGTTGCTCACCATTCTGTGACCAGTTCAAGCTCAGTCTGTACAAGTTTCACTATTCACCTCTAGATTTTTAACAGATTTTCACACTCCATAAATACTTGTAAAGCCAACACTTCAGTGTTTCATAGCACTTTTATAACAACAAGCCTACCTGCAAGCAAAGTCACTGTCCCATACAGAACTTATTGCTGATTTATTGCTTTCCTTATAGTTAGAATTCGCTTCATGTGCTGGGAATAATATACTCTACAGTTACCAAGTCAAAACTCTTCAATGCATTTACACTGAGTAAGAATGTAGATACAGAAATGTATTTAATATTACATAGACTGCTGACAAAATAGAGTGGAAACCTGAACAACAGGCATCTCAACCAAGACGCAGTCACTAAATTTAGGCATCTCTCAAAATTCATATGTTTGAGGGAGCTGAAGTACCATAGTTTGGAGAGAGAAAGTCTAAAATGAACACAGATGAACATACCCCATAACTTGAGCCTCCTCAGCATTTTAAAAGCCAGGGGATTGAACCAGAACATAAATGCACTGATCACACAGTTTTTATAGTTCACAGTTCCAAGGCACTAAGATTAACTCTGATGTGGTGCTTACAGTCTTGCAGCAGTGTAAGAAGGAGAACAGTAAGACTCACCTTCCTCTGTCGCAAACCCACAACACCTCCCTCTGTCTCACTTGCTTCTTCTAATCTAACTAGGATATTTACATCTGTGGTTGCACCTATACTTTGATTGTGTTATTGTAATCGCCTAATACATAAACCTCATTGTTATCAAAACTATTGATAAAGTTAAGCACCATATAAAAGCCGAATATTACTGTTTTCACTTAATATACAAAACAAGACTTTTAGATCTTAT
Source organism: Myiozetetes cayanensis (assembly GCF_022539395.1). Lineage (NCBI taxonomy): Eukaryota > Metazoa > Chordata > Aves > Passeriformes > Tyrannidae > Myiozetetes > Myiozetetes cayanensis. The sequence continues at coordinate 37,088,236 of NW_026087964.1, read as the reverse complement.
ATATAAAATCAATGTTTCTTTGTCTTATTTTAAGGTTACTTTTCCCCCCTACAAGAAAGCAAAACAATTCTACCTTTCAATGCAACAACTAGTTGAATTATATTCAGTGCTATAAGTACAATTAGCTGTCCAATTCCAAGTAAAATTAATTCAACAGATCCCTTAACGAGTTACTTACCAAGTGGCATTTCATAAAACTCATCTACAAAGCTAGATGGGAAAAACTTTTGCATGACTAAACCCTATGAATTTCACCAGTCTTGCAGGGAAAAAAATGCTGCCAAAGAGCTGATTTTGATTATGGATGAAGTTCTACTTACATATTCCAGAATCACAGAATTCTCAGCAAAGTATGTTATTTGAATGTTTTTGCTGTTACTACACATATTATCACTTGAAACTGAGGCTAAACAAAAAACCTATCTGAAGTATCATGCTTCTAAAAAAGTGCTCTATTCCATCACAGAAAGGAATATATATTGAGAGTCAGTAGTAAACAGCACAATAATGAACTGTGCAATTTTTTGAATTTTAAATAACTGCAAAGTAGTACATATATTCTAGGGTACAGGTGGAGAAAAATCATTGATTCTCTGTCCTCTCAACAATAAGTACTTGGACTCAGGAGCTAAATAGTACAGGTTAGCATTAAAACACAAGTCAATTATTACTAGCTATAATGTAATATTCTGGATGGACAATACTCTGAACAAACACATGTGGAGTTAACTAGAACATGGATGCCAACAGATGGCTGAGTAAAGAGCCAGGGACTCCTATTAGTTTCAATTAGAGATGCAATTCACTCTTACCTTGTACGTCTTTCAGATCTCTGTACTATTTCAGCATGACGATGAAAAACAAAAAACACATGATTACAGTAGAGAAGAGCTCTGAAGATGTTCACAGCATGTATATTTTTTCCCCACCAAGGCAGGAGTTAGAGTTCAGAAAGAAAATGGATAATCAGTCCTGATGCAATAGTGACACACTTGAAGTATTCTGTAATTATTGCCCTGTTCCCGTGAAATGCCAGATCTTGTGGACCAGCTATAAAAGCCTTGGAATTAGATACATTGCTCTCTCAATGGAATGACCACAGGGTTAAGCAGAATGAAGTTTTCTAAGTAGAAAGCCTCAGCTCTCAGGTGTCCACATTAAGAGTCCAGGGGAGCATTTGGCCTCTGACTGAATTTTTGTAAGAAGGAAGATTTCAGTGATCCTGGATCCAAATGTAAGAGCTCAAAGTATTTTCAATTGCCTTAGTGGAATGACAGCACTGACCACTGATGATACACTGGGAGAGATCAGAGAGGCAGTGAGGGAAAGAAACTCAATTGTAATGGCAGATACCCATGAATATCAGGCACATATCACACTGGGACACAAAGCAGAGAAGAAACTTTTAGTGCTACAATAATCATTTCATAGCGAGTTGGTTAGGGAAACCATTAGAGATGCAATCCCAGAGTGCATGCAGGATCTTGTTCAATTTTTATATATTGAAAGGCACGCTAATAATGCATTCAGACTCAATATCCCTACAGGAGTCACAAGAGCCATAAAACCACCACAGCTGTATGTGACTTCCAAAAGGAAAATGACACAGAAATGAGAGAGCCTATTAAAAAGAAGATAAAAAGAACTGCTAAAAGAATTAAATCCCACAGACATCACGTATCTCGCTGAAAGATACTATACTGAAAACAGTGCCAGCAGACAGCTCTTATTAAGAAATGCCTGATTAAAAGTTAAAAGGAAACTGACTTGGAGAAACAGGCCAAGATCAGCTTTCAGAAACAAGAAAACAACAACAACAAAAACTTCATTCATTGAACATCTTAGGTTAATCTCAGATGAAGCTAAAAAGAATCGTACACCCTAGTGAATTAAATAAATGAAAACAGGTTAAAAAAAAATCCGAGGAGTAACTCAGAATTCAAAGATACATACTAAATGCAACCCCATCCAGAGCTAGGCTTCTGCTAGAAATATATTGCTTGCTATTTTATCACATTCTTTCTTCTGGTGATTTTACTCTTGAAAACATTTGTCACCTCAAAGTAAAAATTCAGACAGTACCTGCTTTGCTGAAACACAGAATGTAAAAACAAAGAATGGTTGGCAAAGATCTAAGTTCTAAAATCTAATGAAAAAACACGACTAGATGTAAAACTGTGCTTTTGCAGAAGGTAAAAACAATGAAAAATTGTCTCAATGCAACGGGACTTTTTTTGTTGATTTGTTTTAAAGAAAAACTAATGCAAAACTGCTTGGACTGGTGTATTTCTTCAAAGACTATTCCAGTCTGACAAATGAACCTCATGTCAGCCTTGTGCGGTTGCCAGTTTTCTAGCAATTTTGTCATGTCTTTCTACTCCTGTTGCAAGGAAAACTTGTAAAATTTGACATCTAAAGGCGTAACTTAAATCAGACACTCATCTTACCCTTACAAACGTGGATATTTACTGCCAAATAACGTGTCTTGTGGTTAGGTATGGTTTACTTATTTTTAGTTACACTTTTCTGATTTGTATTTTAAAATAAAAATAACAGTGTTGACTTGTGCAAACTAAGGATTTATTAAATAAATGCTGTAAATACAAATTGGTTATGACCACAATAGTAAGAAGTGATCAACTGTATCTTATTTTTCAGTGGCTAAGCTGAATTCCCTCTCTCCTACCAGAACTAAGTGATATGCCAGCAAGAAAGAGCATCCCAAGAAACCCTGACATAGATGCAATCCACAAAAAGTTCACGAGTGTACAATCAAGTACGTTTTCTGTGCACTTTAGTTATTTGGTTCAGGTGTTCCCCTCCAAGTTAGTGACAGAGTCAAGAATGGTGAAAAATAACAAAGAAACAAATGTAAAGCTATTACCATATTCACACATAAAAGTATCTCTCATTGCTATACTGGTTTTGTGTTTGGATATGAGTTAAAAAACAAACAAACAAAAAAACCCCACCAAAAACCCAACAGAGAAAACTAGAAAAAAAACTAAAAAACCCAAGCAAACAAAAAAACAAACCAACCAAACAAAAACCCCACAAAACCAAACCAAACAAACAAACAAACAAAACCACCAACCAACCAAAACCTCCCAAACTGAGTTCTTCACATAAACAAAAAAATTCCTTGGGATTCCAGAGAAAATAAAAACAAACAAAAAACCCACCAAAAAAAAAAAAAACAGCCACCCCACCTCCCCAGTACCAAGGGCAGTACTAGCACTCAAATCTGTGTATTAGGATATTTAAAAAATATCACAGGTACCATTCAGTTTTTTCCTTTCACCCAATTATTATGGCCCAGCCAACACATTCTATGTTCAGTCTTGCCCAGAAGAAGAAACATGGTGAAGACTTCCAGCTCCACTATTTCAGCTTCTTCAGGCCAAGCTCAAAACAAAAGTCTCAGGAAATATTTTCAGAGAGTTTTTTAACTAGCATTATTTTCACTCCTCAGAAAATCAGTTTCTTTGCCAGCACTGTTCTTTACCAGCCCCTGCGTTCAGCTCCCATAATAACTCAAAGGAAACATCATGAATTTACAGGTACATTTGTGCTGTTTTGCTCCAAGAACTGTTACAGTAGAAGGATGTTGCAATACCCAAAACCTAAATTCACTCTATACTCTAACTACCATGATTTCTGACCAGAAAATTAAAAAAAAAAAAAAAAAAAAAAAGGCAGCATGAAAGATATTATAAAAATATTTGGATCATAGCAATAAAACAAGCCAATTCAATGCAAGATCTTGAGACACAAGAGACAGGCCTTTTTAAGCATTTATTCTTCAGTGCTCTGCAATGAAATGAAGAGATAAAATGAGCAGGGCCCTGGTTACAGTGAAGAGGTAGTTCAGCATGTAGCTCCTTATGTATCTTTTAATGTATTAGTCATCAAATTTCCATTCACATTTAGTGCTCTCAGAAGCGCACGCCCAGGTATAGCCATACCAGTGAACTTACTAATGCTGACACATTAAGTGTGGAAGAAAACTTGGTATTTCAAGGAATGAGTTGAAGGTTAAAAGCTTCCCTCCCCTTATTTTGTCTCTCTCCTGCATCCATCAAGATAGTAAAATATTAGACATCATGTACTCAAAAAGAAAAAATGTATTTCTAAAAGCTATGTTACAATTTGAAAGAGGAAGTTAACAGTAAGGTGAACACCTCACAACACTCTCTGGGGAACAACGTGGGAAGATAGATGTTGTGAGAGAACAATCTTAGAAATCAATTCTTTCAGACTAAAAATAATCTTCACACAGTTAATTTTCATGTCAGGACTTAAGTGAAAGCAGGTAAGAGGAATACAGTGGGGGTTTTGTTTTTAAGTAAAGTGCATTAAATAGTAAAAATTATACCATTAGTGTAACTGAACATCTTCAGTACCAAATTCTTAAAACAAGTATTTGGGAAGGAAAAGAAACAGCAAGAAGAGAACATTGTTGATCTTCTCTGTGAAAAAACTCTGTCAAACTGAGATAACGCATTTAAGTATTATACTTTGGTGGAAGGTTTTATTCTAACAATGTGGATGGAGTAGAACACTTATTTCTTTATTTATTTCTACACAAGTCTTTGTAGCACCAGAAGCACAAATCACAGTAGAGCAGCATAGTTAGCTGCACATGAAATCTGAGCTTAGCCCCTGTGCTTAAATTGGCTCTTAAAATCAGTTACTCCATAGATATGTAGCATCCTGATCTTGGAAATAATTTCAGAAAAACACACTGACAGCTCTGCGCATAAAAACTTACAATGACATGATTTACATTTCTTTATGAAATTCAGTGAAATTCAGGAACACAGACTACTAGCAGCTGATTAAAAGCTTCTCAGCAAAGAACTGAAATAAAACATAATTAAATGCAAAAAGAAAATCAATTTTAATTTCCAATTAATAGGTGTCTTGTCAAAATACATTTCATCTAATTAACTGCACACACTCAAAGCTTGCATCTTCTCACTGTCTACTGCAGCACTACAACAAACTCTCCTACAATGCCACTGAATCACTATCCTAGCAAATCACAATGTGTTTTATAGAGGCAAAGTTTGAAAGGCACTTTTTTGTTAAACCAACTGATAGCAAGCAAGCCCACAGAGAAACACAAGCCCTTCATCAGCTCAGAAAGAGAAAACAAATGACAGCACCTCATTAGAAGAAAAATGTAAACACTTCATTTACAAACAATTAAAGCTACATAGAAACAGTAAATAATAATGAAAGTATCTGAGAAAGTTAATCGTCAGAGTAGTGTACACTAGAATTTCAATCTTTTGCAACAGAAGTACTCCAATCAGCATCTACTGTAAAGGCATCTTCTTTGTCCAGAAGTGGTAAACACAGACTTGTTTAAAAATTACTATGGTAATCGAAGTTATAATTCCAGTACACAGCTAGCTACTGTCTTCCCCCCCCCTCCACTGATAGGTGACTGGTTGAATGATACACAACAAAAAAAGTTCTTTGACTTCAACAATTATGGTGGCAACTACATATAGGTTATTCAATTATCCTGTTCTGACTACCACAGAATGGTCTCCCTCAGAAATAAGGCTGACATGTTGAAAAGCTGTATAGGTAACTACTTCTTTACTCAAGTTTTCATGGGTTTAAAATTTAAGCTTGAAGACAAGGTCCTTACCTATAGGATAACTGCTAAATTTCAGGTCAGCTGCGAGTTCAGGTCAACTGTGAGAATGTGCAGCACATGAGAACATAATGATAACTCAAGACTGATGAGCAAGTCTGGAGAGATTTAACAGGTTTCCTGATTCTGAAATAATAAAATAATTTCAACATAATTCTTAACACGTCACTGTATTTGCAAGGTCAAGAGGGACAGAAGTGCAGTTTTATTTATCTTCTAAAAATTTAGACACATTAAAACACATTACTCAAAAGTGCAGTGAGTTGCTCCGTGTGCCCACGAATCCTAATGTTGTACAGGAGTAACCATTCTCATTTTTAAAACTCATAGAACACTGAAGACAGAAGACACTACCCTCACCTTGTGCAACATCTAGGCAGGACAACTTGTCTAGTTTGCAAGAGAAACATGTTTAACTCCCTCCTGAACTTGAGAAGACTAAATCCATGGTAACCACATTCTTCACATTCTTGTAGACTCTGTTACTCACCAGGCTTCTGGATATGTATTGCTAAGAATTTAAAAAAAGGAAAACTGAGGCAGGATAGCAAGAACATGGCTAGCTAGACTGGGCAGAGCATGAATCAGAGAAAACACGACTTAAAAGTTGCATCACTTGCCCTGAAGATTATTACTTTGGGACATAGCTCACCAAGGAACACTTTCCAAAGAGTCAGTTTGGCTTTCTCTGAAACACAATAAACCATATAAGAACCCATGGATAAAGATCAGGATCTTTACCTTCTTCCCTACAATAAATATTGTCTTAAGGAGACACAAGCTAGTTCTTCCAAGTTCAATATCAGGAAAAAAGTAGCAGCAATTATTCTTCTTTGCATAGGTCTCATCAGGGTCAAATTCATGTTATTAATAGCAAAATCGTCATCCTTTTGCTCTTGCTGGTCTCTTACATCCCTTCCAATCACTATATTACACTTCACAGTTCTACTTGGACTGTATCCTTAGCAAATCTGCAAATGACACTGAAGTAGAAGAAATAGCTGACATAAACAGTAGAACTTTGACTGAGAGAAACCTCAGCAAAGCTGAGGACTGAAAGTCATGAACCTCATTAAGTTTAACCCAGAAAAGCACAAAGTTTTACACCTGCAGCAATGTAACTGCAGTGTAGACCAGCAGTCAACAACAGGTCCCAGCACTTGGTGGACATCAAGTTACACAGCATCTAGCAGTGCCCTCTAGTCATGAAGAAGGCAAACTGCACCCTGAGCATCATTAACAAGGAGGGCCCAAAGAACAAGAGAAGTTATTCCCATCTTACAGTCTGCGCTGATGAGACTGGCGTACTACAGAGCCAGCTTTTCCAGCCTCACTTCAAAAGCAAGGTGGAGAGATCCAGCAAAGGACTGTCACAATGGTCAGGGGACCGGATCCCATGATGCAAAAGGAAGCTGAGGATGCTGGCCTTGCTCTGTCTAGTGAATGGCAGGCTATGGGGGCAAGCTGATGTGAAGGGGAACCACAAAGACAAGGAAGCCAAATTCTCAGTAAGCAGGGGAAATAGCCACCAGCTGGCATTTGGGAGGTTCAGGCTGAACCTTAGCGAGACAACATTTCACTAGAAGAGCACTGCAGGCCTGGATATGGATGTCCACAGACAGAAGCAATCTCAACATCCTTGAAGACCAGATGGAGACCAGGGAGACCTGATCTACTGCTGGCCATAGCCCAGCTCTGCCTGAAGTTTGGGTTGGGTAACCCGTGAAGTCCTTTCCAACAGACATAACTACGATTTAATACATGTTGAGCTGAGAACTGCTCTCATGGATGCCTCTTATTCTCAGTTAAGGTTTCTTCCTCCTATCACTCTGTATGGTCACACTGACATCTTTTTGCCTTTATCCATATTCTCCAAGAACAAGTGAAATTGAGGAGAAGGTGGCATTAGAATGATCAAGTACAAGATGACCATGAATGACCTGACCTTAGGAGGAAAACCAAAAAGTTTTGAAGAGACATCCCTTGGGAGATATTTTTTTCCTCTAAACACCAGATCTCTTGGGTATAAATGAAAGCCAGATTTAATCTAATGCCACACGCTTTACTGAATGTATGAAATTACATTAATAGTATGAGAATGTAAGAGGTTGCAACAAATAACTGAACCAACTTTTGACCCTTTTTCTTTTTTTAGTCAATATTGTCATCTTGTCTTTTTGTTCATTCTCACCTGTCTGTGTCTATCAATTTGTCTCTCATTTAGTTTGCAAAGTTTACAGGCAGAAAAGCTTTCTTTTTTGCTGTTTTATTTTTGTTGTTGTTGCTATTGCCTTGGGTTTGTTTTCGACACTTTTCTTATTTTAAGGTCTTGGCCATTACAAGAGCTGATAAGCCTTAGAATAAATTAAATTCAAAACCCCAAAATGAAATCGCTATGACAAAAAGATGTACATTTGGGTTAAAAAGGGAGGATGTAGACAAAGAAAAATCCTCAGTAAATTGGCTTGGCATTTATGCAGTCTTTAGCCCTTTATTCTAGACCAAAAGCTGTTCCCTAATATTGAGAATTTATCAAGAAATACGCTCCAAGTAGTAAAGCAGTCACATGATATAGCTGAAGAGAGACATAAAAGCTTGTCTATTCTGCAGAAAGAGCTGTCATTAGATAAGCAAAGAAAAATAGCACAAAGAATTATAACTTTGCTTGTACCAATTTCCTCAGAATCTTTTTTAATCCATTACACTGAAAGACACTATTAAAACTGTAGTTACATCTCCTGGTTTGAGAAAAATGCTTACAGCAGGAAAAACACTTGCAAACCCATGAAGCAATAAATAATTCGACTTACAAAAAAGGCAAAGGATCTGAACAAAACAACCTGTATAAATTTAATTAATTGGAGGCTAATACAAAAAGACTGGCAAAGAAAATCTCAGTTTTCTTTTGTTAAAGGAGGATAGATTCCAGAATTAGGTTAATTACTGATCAAAAAAACAGCTCAAACATTGTATTAGCCAAGTGCTTTACTACAGTACAAAAGGCTTGCATTGCACCATATTATGTGGTTCACCTCTGTAACTAGAAAATTAATTCCAGCTATCTCAGTAAGGATCTTACTCCTCATGTCCATTTGCTTTGCAACCTGGCAGAAACAAGATTTACTATAGGAAATAACAGAATTAAGCATTTTTCAGAGAATAAACATTCTTATAAGCATAAAAAGACCAGTAATATTAATTGTGAGGTAAGCTGATAAACGCAGACACATTTGTGTATTGCAGAGGGGAGGACAATAGCAATGAATCCCTACCAAAAGTATTTTCTGGAACTGTATTCTGAAAAGCATGTATTAAGAAGAAAGATTTAAAAACAGTCAGGAAGGTGATTAAACCTGAACTCAAAGTTTAATCTTTGGAATGAAAAAAATAACCAAAAAGTTTTCTGAGAAAGTTTAGCAGAAGCTTCCCTTTTTGTCTGTCAAATAATTCATAAAATTCCGGCATAACAAAAAGAAAAAAAGACTTGACAACCATTCTACCCCACTGATGATGTCCCCTCTTTAATATTACCGTCAAAGTGTACATCTCTCAAGTGTCCTGCCATCTGATCTCCCACCTTTGCAAGGTAATGACAAAGCAGATCTGCCTTCCAGGATCAGCAGAGCTCATCTGCAAATTCCTTGCTTGAACTATTCTATATAATGAAAACAACAACTCCAAACAAATTATGATTTATCACCAACATCACAGATTTTGCTGTATGAGGATTAAGGAACAACGCGTTTCACATAATTTATTTATTCATACACCAACTCTAGGACACTGCACAAAACTGCATGAATATCAACAACTCTGAGGGTGCTGGAGGACTGTCAACAATGGAAAATAATTAATATATCATTTTAAGAATGAATTTACATAAGGCAGATTTAAGTTTTGTCCATACATAACTCCCGGAGTTCTCCCTACTCTTCATACATAGAAGGGAAAGTAAAGTTGCCAGTGGTTCATATAATTGTTTCAACCTCACTTAAAATTTATTATTTTTCTTAATAATACACAACTTGAAATTTCCTGATCATCTTCTCGTAACAATTTTTAGAACAAAGCACTTTAAAATCACACAAAAATGAAGCTTTTAGATTTGAAACATACCTAGTCTGCACTGTGCCTAATTTTAATAAAACAAAAAAAAAATGAAAACCTGGAGTGACTCCGAATGTGTGTACCTGACCTACATGCACACAGTTCCTCATAGTTGCCTACTGAATAATTGTATTCAGGACACAGTGATGCAAAATAAGAAGCATTTTAAAAAACACAATATTCTTTTTTTTTCTGCCAGGAAGTAATGCATATTGTTCCTATCCTCTTTAAAAAAAAAAAAAACAAAAAACAAAACTAAGCTACATAAAGTATCTCTCATACTCTAATCATCGAACAGTGAGTATATAGAATGAAATTGATAATCAAAAACAGCAGAGAGGTCTCATAGGATTGACATCCCTTGCAAAACACATTTCTAGATGGAAAGAAGCTGTTCACTTTGCAGGGAAGCTGTCAGTTGACCAACAGCCACAAGTCAGACCTTACACTCCTGGAACAGAATAACTTGCTGGCTAGTAGCATGAGTTCTGGTGTTTCAAGGGAGAAGAGCAAACCCAAAACGACAGAACACAGCCTCCCAGGGATTACATGAACTTGGTCAGTGGGTAGGTCCATTTAGAAATCTTTATGAACTTGGAATTGCTATTATAGCTCAATATTTGCAAAACTATAAAGAAGTTCCTCCCAAGAAATGAAGGTTGTATTAACATCTGTGTATTCATAACTTTGCACTTAATATGCTCAGAGACAAGATACCACCAAAGTGCATGCAGCAAAATATGAGTTTATGGTAAATAAAACCAGCTGGAATTCCACAACTTGAATAAAAGATCTTCATTTCACTCTTGAATAAACACCTTCACCATATTTTGTTCAAATATTGTATCCCTTGTATGTTATTGTATCCCTTATAATGTTATCCATGAAAGTCAGGGTAATATATGTTTCTTTAAAATTTTGAAGAAAAAAAAAAGAAAAAATCCACATAAGAGTAATGTTATAATTTCATAATTTCATGTTCCAAAGCATCTTTAAAGGAGTAAGTCAAAACACTACTCTACAATCTGTTGCATAATAGTCAGAGCAATAAATTACATACATTACCATAAAACCATAATGCTATCACAATTTTGTTTTATAATGGAGTCCAATTTTCTCTAAATTGAGATGCTCTGCTGCCTAAATTGAAGTTTAAATCAGATGACAGATGATTTCTGATACACATGCACAATAAGAGAGAGTATGCCACCCACCAACAATTTTCATGTTTGAAACATAACAAACAGCTTGGTGAATATGAATCAAGAAACATTCTTCACAAAAAATAGAAAATGTGATTAGAGAGATGGTAATGAATGTGCTATTACTGCCAGCCATGGACTGCCACCTTCTGAAAACTGAAGGCTGAGATAATTATATTATGCAGAAATTATTAGAAACGTTAGTAGTAGTGAGGTTTCTCAACATTTTAGAAACTGCAGCACAAGTTGAACAACATATGATCTTCCAGCAGTTATTTTTATGAGAAAAGATGATACTTCTGCATGTTTTCCTCCTCTTTCCAAAATACATTCTTCTGTCAGAAAACTTTGTGCAAGTCAAAGAATCACAGAATGGGTAAGCTTGGAAGTGACCAAGCTCAAGCACGGTCATCCTAGAGCACATTACACAGGATTGCATCCAGAGAGTTCTTGAATATCTCCAAGTGAGGGAAACTCCACAACCTCTCTGGGCAATCCATTCCAGAGCTTGGTCACCCACACAGTAAAGTTCTTCCTCATATTTAGGTGGAACTTCCTTTGCATCACTTTCTGCCCATTGTCTCTCATCCTATTGCTTGGCACCACCTAGAAGAGCCTGGCACATCTTGACACCCTTCCCTCAGATACTGATAGACATCAAAGAGATCCTCTCCCACTCGTCTCTTCTTGAGGCTGAACACACCCAACGCCCTCACCCTTTCCTCATAAAAGAGACATTCCAGTCCCTTAATCAATTTTGCTGACCTCCACTGGACCTGCTCCCAGAGTTCCATGTCTCTCTTGTACTGAGGAGCCCAGAACTGGACGCAGTACTCCAAATGTGGCTTCACCAGGGCTGAGTAGTGTAAGTCACAAATTAAGTAAGCTTTTAACCATTTGAATTCATAGCTGTTTTAATTAACAACAATTCACTGGATGTAGTAGTGACTACAAGTCGATTTCCTTGCATTTAGAGTTATGTTTCAAGTGTGGTGTACTTTATGACTCCCTTCACTGATTACAGAATTGCAGTTCACCTCTCTGCAGAGGTGATGGCAGAGGGGGAGACCATTATTTCAAGAGCAGAACCTCCCCCCCTGAAAGGGACTGCATAGCAATCAAAGCAAAGAGAGCTTTATCCACAGGGAGGAAAATGCTGCCCCAGACCACCCCTCTTTAGCCTGTGGATGGTACTCTCTCTTTCAAATTTTGAGGAGCAATTGTGAGAAGGCTTTAACCAGGAAAATTTTTGTACCCAAGACAGAATTTTTGACAAAACCACAATTTGCCATGCTAGACAAAATTCCACAGATGAGGCATTTGGATGAGTTATCAAAGAACCAGGAAAAAAATCTGTTGTGATTTCTAAATGAAACTGAAACAGCTTTCGGCACCTACAGTGAATGACCTCATTTTATAAATACTATCTACCATGAAACAGCTTTAGCTCCACACACATACGTTTTCAAAGATAAGCTACCCAGCTCCTGTTAGAGCAGAATAAACACATTTATAAAATATTGAAGAAGCTTCCAAGGATAGGAATATTGTTGTTTACACTCTTAAGTAGGAACTTCAACCAAAAAAGACTAGTAACACAAATGTCCTTACATTCTAACCTTAGATCACCTTTAACAATATAAAATATTAGAAAACTGTTTCGAGTCAGACTTGCTGAAAAATGAGCTTAAATAAACTCAATTTATGTTTTAAAATATCCATTTCCTATGGAAAACAAATTTCCTATTTCAACAAGGTTTTATAATGTAGGTTATTCATGGTAGAATGTGACCTTTCATCTCCATTGTTTTTAAACATATTTCTTGTTGGATACCTAATGTCATATATGCATGTAAATCAAACTGGAATGCTTGAAAAAAGGTGAACAATTAAATTCTATTTTTACAGCTTTCTAGCTTTTAAAGTATTCTATATACTGTTACAGCTATGAGGGTCTTCAGGAAAGTCCCTTCTTACGCTAAGACTGCATAGCCCAAATGCCTGCTTTTGTTCTTCATTCAAGTCCTGTTTCATCCTGCACATAGCCTGGGAACCACACAGAGATAAAAATTATGGAAAGTAGGTGGCCAGAAACTTTAATTCACAGTCCTGCTGCAAACGCTATTGATGTCAGTCCTCCTGGTACCAAAAGACAAATGAAGGCAGTATCATTTAAGGCACACTCTCTGGCTACAGGATAGTACTGATGTTTCCTCTGGTTTTGTACTCTATGGAGGTAGCTGCTCTAAACCTGCGTATTGGAAAAACAGAAATTTCTGTTTCATGGATTGAAGTACTAATTACAGTGGAAAAGGTTAATTCCCATTATGTGATTATACTCACCGTTTTTACCTTCAGCCATCTTAAATAAAAATACCTCACTAATCTCTACTCATTGCTTATTGCTACTGTAGGAAGTTAAACCTCTACCATTCATCTCTATGAAGTCAAATGAACTGAATAACAGTAGTATTGCAAATGTAATTCAATTCCAAATGTGTTAACTAATGCAACATCTAATCTTTAGGGAAGAGGTATTTTACAAGTTGGAAGATACCTCTATAATCAAGAGCTTTTATATCATTATACAAATGAAGCCAACACACAGGTTTCATACACAATGTTTTTCAATCCAGATTTCAGACCTGCTACAAATGACCAAGAAATCACGACTGTGGCAAATGAGTAAAACTAGAGGATATAAATCAGTAATATAGCAGTATTAATGATGTCTCCTACTTTCATCTCCTTGGAAAGGATTTAAAATCCATCCACACTTCCTGGTTGAGCAACAGAAGTTATGTGTGGAGAACATATGCCCACAGTGCTACCATGAAAACCAGCTGCTTTGATAAAATATCCAAATAAACCATTATTAGAGATTCATCTATTTCATATGTGCATTATGATTCAGGAGAATGAAGTCAAGCAGTATCTTCAGTAGACTACTGTTGCTGTTAAAATAGAATATTTCTTGAGCAGGGTAAATTTTTAATTCATCCATCTTGTCTTCTTCCCAGTTTCCAATCCAATAACCTGTCAAAACTTAATATTGATTCTACACTGATGAAAACCTTTGTCAGCTAGATAAAACACTTGACATTTCACGTTACACTGCAAAAACGAGCCCTTTGCTACCTACTTTCTCCTGTTTTCTTCCTCCAAGTCATCCTTTTCCTCAATAACAGGTTACATATTTTTTACATATCCTAATTGTTCTTAAAGCAATTAAGTAGCTATGTGACACTATGAATCTTCTAACAGAATCTGTCATAGCATTATGTGTATTCCATTCAAACTACAATACATGCCCATGTATTTGAAAGAGCCACCATACCCTAGTTTGCCATTTTTTCATCAGATGCCAGAAATTCCTTTCCTGACATTATTCCTGCATACCTGTCAGCCGTACCTAAAATACCCTACAGTGCAGTCCTCCTACTTTAAAGATATGTCATTAATACCCCAGAAGAAATTAGTGTAAGGAATAAACAGTGAAACATTTTTAAGCCCTTCACAATTCATTCACAGCATCCTAACTATCTTGAAACCACACTACAGACGTTCTTTGTCCTGATTTTTAACAATCATTTCTTTTTGAAGCTTTTGTGTTGCAACAACACAAGTCATAAGGCAGTAATAATTCCTACCCTAAGCCTTTTACCAGAAGTTCACTGAACCAATAACCTTTGGCAAACTTTACAGAGGTTTGAATCAGGCCAGCAATGTTTCTAGTATACTACGACTGTGAACTATTCCATTACTACTGTGTTACGTTCCACTGTCCTGTTCCCTCGTTTCTTAACAGCAAAGATTTGTACAGTGTTCTTTAACAAATAAGTGAACACTTGTACTCTATTTCTGTATTGAGGGGGAGAGGGGTGTGACTGTGTATGTGTGTATATTTTCACAAGGACTTCTATCAATACACAATATATAAAAGTTGCTGTTTTTAGAGAAATGACAGTAACAGTAAACTAAAAAATTTTTCTCGTAAATTTTCACATTACTATCCAAGTTGTCTATACATACTAGAGAAATACGGAACATTTTTTCAGACAATTTTTGTTTAAGCCGTTAAGCAAGCCATTATTTTCACCAGCTGGTATTCTCCCTTGGAATAATAGTACCAAACAGCTTTTTAAAATGCAGGTTATCTTGAAGATGTTTATCTTGACAACACACACATATGCAACTTTTAAGTTACTCTAAAAAATATCACTGTAAAAAGTAACAATTCTATCACAAAAACATTGTTCAAAGACTAAAATATTTATTTTCATATAAAATAATTTTTAGCCCCTGGAAGGAAAAGAATCACCGTTTTGTTAGTCGGTGAAACCAAAATATAGTCCTATTCGCTAAGAAAAATTCTTACATCCTTTTAATACCTTCCTTACAAATGAAATAGAACAGTTATAGATTGGCATTTCAATTTATTTTCTTCAGAGGAAAAACTAAAAAATGGGAGCCAGAGTATCAACACCTAAAGTGACAGTGTGGCTGCAAACATTTATACTGATGTTATTTTCCTTCTGTGAATGTATATAGCTTCTCATTATATTACCAATATGAATGAGATTGTACTCTAACTTGATTACCTTCTAAACACCTGGATAATTTATCTCTAGTTTTCAGTGTAAACTTAGGAGATTGCATATAGCAAGTCTTATTGTGATTTGTTTTCATTATTGTAATCTTAAATGAGTTGAACAACCCAACAAGTAAAACACAATCACATTCAATACTGAAAAAGCAGCCAAACGTATATCTTGGTTGATCTACAAGTACACCAGTGTTCAGTCTCCCACCAATTTTAGTAAAACTGTAATTTATTCCTGAAGAAGTTATAAATAGTACCCTTATCAGAATGGTCATTTATAATACTCAGAAGACTTTAATGTTTTATGGACACAGACACATGCAAAAGGAAGTAGGAAAAGGAATACACTTCCATACATTACTAACTATGAAAAATTTCAAGTGTTCCTTGGAAGCCAAGTGATTAGTAGAGAATACTTTAGAAACTGAACTGACATGTGATATTTTAACTGGACATCAAAGTGTTTTGAATATACTTCTCCAAATACATTTATAGACACATATAGAATATGCCTCATACAAACAAATATTCAACTTATATTGGAATATCTTTGAAAGAAAAACCACTTTGCTCTCTGGAACAAGCATTTCAGATCTGTTGTAGCAACTCTGCCAATTTAAAGTTTTCATTTAAATAATGGTTTAATACATAGATGAAAACAAAATCCAAATTTTAACTATATCTTGAAAAGGTCCTCTGTTTGAATCTTATCCCAAAGGCCATCTGGATTTGCATATGCAATTAACATTATTTTAGAGTGGCAATCTTGGGTACTACATCATAGTTTATGCAGAAGAATTCACAGGTATTTAATATTCTTAGAGGGAAAAAATCACTTTTTCATGTATAATGGCCCTCTGGATGCAATTTAGAAAACTCAAACATTTTTCCAATACAGTTTATAAATTTATCACTTTCACTGTTAAAAAAGTTATACAACATAACATTTTTCCAGCTTTGTGTTGCATTGCTTTGCTCCTGAAAGACAGATCTTTAAGATATGCTTCCTGAAAGAGACTTCAGCCTTCTGTTCATATCAATATCTTATTTTACCACCACTGCTGTTGATCAAAATGTCTCTGTCACTTGAATCCCTTAGATAAAAAGGGCATGTAGATATCCAGGTTTTTCCCTAACAGAATAGAATCACAGACTCATAAAATATGCTGAGTTGAAAGGGATCCATCAGGATCACCGAGTCCAGCTTCTGGCCCTGTGCAAGACACCCCAAGAATAACATCTTATGCCTGAGAGCATTGTCAAGATTCACTAGTTAGAACAAAGAAAAAAAATTTTAATCCTTTCTTTAGGATGCATTCATAAAAATTCCCAAAGGAAAAAATTTCAGAATCTAAGTTGCCTAATTTGAAAAGGAACAGCACTGAATTTGGAGTAATTTTTTACTTTGTCTGGATTTACAAATACATTTTTAAAATAATGAGCTATGGTTTTTCAATACATATTTAATGTTCACCTCCTGGTGGAACTAGACAATCAGTAATTAATAGCCCACACTTCCAGTCTGCAACTCAGCCATTCCCTAGGTATCACTACTTGATGCAACATTCATTAATATTAATCTGTTTTATTTGAATTAGACTGATCTTCAATCAATTTGAATCACACAGGTTATGGAGAGCTAAAATTCACCATTATACACATTTCTACTTTCTTAATCTTTACTAGAACTTCCAACTGCTGGCTTTGCAATGTTTTAAAAACAATCTTAGTTAGATGAGGATATATAGAAAATATAGAAATGGAACTTATCAAGTGCCAGAAATGCAAACAGCACATTTTTACACAATTCAAAAATGGAAGGCACTGCCAGTTGCAGGATCTTTAAAAGGTAACAAAATCCACAACTGGGACATAAGCTCACTTCTTCCCCCTACTTTTATTGATGGTAATAACTGACTAACTTGCAGTATGTATGCTCCAACTCAGTTATTATTTCTTAACAGTCCACTGCCCTTCTGCTACTAATTAAGCATATTTTCACTTCTTTCAACAACTTTTTGCACAACAGTGTAGAGATTTTCAGAAAACAAAAAATCTGAAACAAATTGCAAGTTACTGCCCTAAACAAATATCATGGGCTTTATAAAGATCACATATCACAGTTCATCATATCCAACTTATTCCTTTTTTGCAAAACTATCACCTTTACATTTAGAAGACTATACAGTTTTCTCTTAAAACCAGCATTTTTTGTTTCATAAGATTCAAAAAACTTTTTTCCTAATTTAAATTTTGTAGCTTTGTTTGCTTTTCATTTTTCTTACACAGAATATTCAGACAGATATGTAAAAGTGCTCAGCTTTCTATAGCTGTTTTTAAAGAGATGACCAGGTCTATTCTAAGAATTTTAAAACTTGCAGTGAGAAAGTATCTAGCTTAGAAATAGTAATAAAACTTAAAAATGCTAAATGCTTTCATATATAATTTTAATAATAGAGAGAAAAAACTTCAAGGTGATAAACATGTATTTGTTTCTTACTGTAAACTTCCATCTAATTTTATACAGAACAACATAGAGCTAAAAGATTCATGCATAGTAGACAAGTGAAACCAGATGCAAAGAAAAACTATTTACAAGGAGTAGAAATATCTGTGGATACAAGGAACTGGCAAACAACATAGGACCAGATAGCCCTGCAACTTCAAGTCACTCCACTGCTTTCTGTTGTATATATAAACCATATTTATCTTGGATTTCGATGCACACTGTGTCTCACCTAAAAAATCCAATGCGCAGGCTGGAAGGTGTAAAGACCTTCCCTGGATCTTCGCTCGCGAAGACTGGCCATTATTGTTATTATTATCTTGGATTTAATGTCATTACTGTTTTGATTCTAGCTACTGAACTCTATAGTAATAGAGTTAATATTTTTAGCATATGCAGTTAAAATAGCAGCAGAACCAATTTCCCCACTGACTGAATGCTCTGAATAATAGGTCCAGAAGAAATATCTGTGCTCAGTTGTAGTTCAGAAGCTTGAACAACATTTACCAGCATCTTTCTGCACAACAGTTCATTTGAAAATGCACAGCATGAACTTTTTAGCAGTTTTCCCCAGAGGCAGCAGTGCCAAAAATAAAAACCAGGGATTTCTCTCAGCTGCCTAGGCATGTAATATTTATTTGAGTTCTTAAAAATTTCCATCTACACTCATCCTCTGGAGGCAACTCCACCATGTTCCATGACAGTACTACTCAAATTCTCAGTCTGCCTCGTCTTTCATCGCCTTTCTTTCTTCCTCTGCATATGCTCTTTCAGTAAACTCTACTGCTTCTTTCTTCTAAGTCTATCCTTCTTCGTCATTCTTTCTGCTAAAATACTCGTCCCTCTGTCAGCTTGTCTTGAAAAAGACATTTTCTGCCTAGTTTGCTTTCTCTGCTCCATCCAAAACTCCTCCCTTCACTGCTTCTCCAACTATATTTTTTATGAGTTTTTAGTTTGCTTGCCTTGCCTGCCATCCACTTTCCACACCCAGTCCAAGGAGGTAACCAATGCGTTTCTGTGGTACAATCTTATTACATATTTCTCTCTGCACAAAATCCCTAAGGTGTACTTTGAAGTTCCAAAAGCTTCTAGTGGCTCCTCCCTCCATGAGGAAAGACCAGAGAGTCAGCCAACAGACTGACTTCATTTGAACGTATCAAAATCAGTGTCTCTTTAGAGTCATATTCTTCAGAACCTCCTTCTCATGTGGCATTAAAAAAAAAAAAATCAACTTAATTTGGAATAAAACATTACTAAATTATTGGGACGTTTTCAGTGCAAAAATAGTCACTCCAATTTTCAATTCATTTTAGATACTGTGTTTTCTTATTTAAACAGAATTGTAGCACTTCAATTTTAATGGCAAACTGGATTATCACAATTAACTTTACGAAGAATAACACATTACTACTATTTTGAGCTGTTTCCAAGTAACAAAATAATTCAAGACAAAATTTCATAATGCTAGAGAATTTTTTGTCTTACAGCTGTAGGTCTTCTCAATGAGTCTATGCGTGTCTCAACCCTCTTCTGTGGTATTCACAAACTGCAGTACATAAAGCTAAAATGCTGCTAGATTAATAC
The DNA here is from genome assembly GCF_022539395.1 of Myiozetetes cayanensis. Classification (NCBI taxonomy): domain Eukaryota; kingdom Metazoa; phylum Chordata; class Aves; order Passeriformes; family Tyrannidae; genus Myiozetetes; species Myiozetetes cayanensis. Next base: position 37,068,566 of record NW_026087964.1, on the reverse strand, counting down.
TAGTGTTCCCTCCCTCTGCCTGCCAAAAGCAAAGAAGCCATTTACAGTTCCTAGAAATGTTGTCTAATACTGACTATAAATCTGAACCTCTGAAATTTTCCATAAATACTTAATTTTTCCCTAGTGAGTGCTATAGGGGATTTGTGACATTTTGAGGCAAAAACAATGCCCATGAACAGCAGGAGACAGGACAGGAAAGGGTTTCAGCAGAATATGGAGCCAGCTGCAGAATCCATCTCACCTCCACGATAAGGTTTGATTCAGAGGGGAATAATAGGGCTGATGGAGTAATCAAGACTACATTCCACAGGACCTTTGTTGGCTCAGAAAGAACAAGTCCTTTGAATAAAGTTTCTCAGTGGAGAAAAAAGGAAATTGAAACCTAAGACATGTTAGATGCCACTGAAAAGACAGAGAGAATGCTAGTATTTGTTTTTCCTATGAAAAAACCCCAAATCTTTCCATTGTTATTGGTTGCACAAAGAACAGGAAGACAGAGTGACGGACTAAAGTTTTTTTTCTTTTTTCATCATATACATATCTTACACATAGTTATCCAGAAATAAAATAATTCAAAAGTGACTTCTCAATCTTTCTCCACAGTATTTTTATTCTTATTTTAAGAGAATATTTATTTACCTATAAGGGATATCTAGTAGGTACCCAGAGAGTTGCAACTTTTAGTAGGACTGCCTCTTCTCAAGTATTACAAAATATTGTTTAAGAGGAAAGCCAGACAGTGTCTACCAGTAAACAAATTAAAATACATCAACCAATTCCTGTGAACACTTCAGCTAGTCTGTGAAACACAGAGCAGCTTACAGTGCTCTAATAAGCTAGTTTATTAATACAAACCACTCCACAAATAGACTTGAGAATTCCATTGAAAGCTGATTAACTCTCACACATATGACAGATTCCAGGAAACCAGGAAAAAACCCAAAACTTGTAATAAGATGTGCAGATCATCAATTCTAACAGTTCCTCATACACAGTTAAGAAGAACACTTTTTGCCTCTGTAACCATTACACAGCATCCTGAAACACTTAACATTTACTGCCCCAGAGAATTTACTACCCTTCAAGTAGAACTTTAAATGGAGACAGACACTAATGTCCCTCAAATATGCAAATATGCTGGGCAAGTCAGCTTAAAAGATCTCAATTGAAATAACCATCATCCTAGTTTATCAGTCAGTAGCCCATTTAGATCTGTAAAGCCCTTGAAGTGCTCCATTATGGGTTGATACTTTCTCTGTATGAAGTTTTACCTACGTATACAATTGTGTTGTTGCTTTGTGCTGTCACATGAAGCTGAATTTTGCTGCTTTATTATTGAACACGGTAAGAATAGTCTTACCAGTACACACAACATCTGTTAAGTGCTCTATAACTTTATTTAGATAAACATTTCTTGTCACGGTAAATAAAACAGGTTAGAACTTGCTGTCAGGAAGCCTCTGTTACATGACAAGTGTGAAATCAGGAGTAATCCATGCACACACTAGCTGTGGCTGAATTTAATACCTGAGTGTATGTGAATTGATTAAGGCAGAATAAGGCAACTGTATGGAGATTGGAATCTTACCAGTCAGCACTAACCACTGGAAATAACTTGGAACAGGACAAGCACCATCAGTCTACGCTAAGAATGCTGACCAGAAAGCACAGAAGACTACAAACATAACAAAAGCAAAGCAGCAGAACAGTTACTTTACTGTGTCCAGAGGAATCTCTGTGATAAAAGTTACTCTTCCGTGTAATTACTTGGTCTTGTTCTAGAAAATGCAACAGCTAACGGAATGAAAATACAGTTTCTGCTAAGCAGTCCTTCAAGGCTAAATACAATGGAGCAATCACATTATTCTTTGTTTTTCTTGCAAATCTGTCTATTAGTAGCAGTTAACCTCCTCCTTGCCAGAGAGCTGAGAGTTCAGGGAACAGGTTTTGCAGGGAGGTTGCATAATCTCTACCCATAAAGGACACCCAAAAGTTGCTTGGAGGAGCACCTCCTCTGGACAATACCATGTTGAACATGAGGCTGGACTTGGGCCCTCCAGAAGTACCTGCCAATGTACACATGTCTAGGACGTATCAGCTGTGATGGTTGCCCAGAATAGTTCGTGCTACCCATCCACAATGTTTGTAGTGCTTTTGCCTCTTCCCCCTTCCTTCACTTGATGGAATCAGATACTAGATTTTGCTCACAGTGATGCAGAAACAAGTCAGACATAATTCATCTACATACAGAGAGTTGAGAGACAGGCTCTTCACAGACCTTAGGTTTAGACCTAAGTTCCTGCTCTGAATTAATTTTTCAATGAGATTGCCCAGTAACCAAACACTCTGCAGAAAGATAAATTCTAAATTAAATATCAAAGCTAGATATCTGAATTCTCCTAACGCACTAATACTTGAAAAATATTACTACTTTATCCCTTGAAAACTATACACCAACTTGAAATCTAATTTACAAATACACCTGAGGGCCTCTAATCTTAGTTTTTAAATAATTTTTAGAAAGGAACTGGTAAGAATTTCTTTCACCTACAACAGCCTTTCAAAAATACCAAGCCACAAACATTACAGGAAAAAAAAGTAATCAAACTTCAAGATGTATCAAACATTTCAATACTGGAAAAGCTGCTTGGCTACATAGTGTGGGGGGATATTTTTACTTGAGCTATGGATCTTTTCATCAGCTTTTGGAGCTTCAGATGTTCTCTATAAATTACTCCTTCCTTCAACAGGGAAACCAGTAGTTTCTTTGTGGGAAGCAGTATGGTCAAACAAACAAAATAAACTGGAACATTACTGAATAGAATAAAAAATGCTGAACATACATTTGGTGGCAAAGAATAAGTAGTCAACACAATGAAACCCTTAAAAAACACATTTTCCCTAGCACTTTATTAGCCTCTAAAAATTTCCCAGTTTGAATTAACTAATGGGTAACAATAAGTTATTATACCAAGAGAATTTTCTTCTGTTCTGAGCTATCCTGTACTGGTAACAAGTATGGCAGGTTTTGCATGCAAAAGGACAACACGAATTAAAAGTATAAGCTCTTTGTGTCTCTGTATTCTCCTTGTATAGTATTAGGTAATCAGATATCCATTTATTCTTCCAAAGTTCCATGCATTGATTATTTGAATGAAATATATTGCCACAGAGAATTTCTTTTTAGATTATAATAAAGGGTAAGAATGCTTCATTTCTTCTCCTTGGTTTGCTCTACCCCCAAAAAGTTTTAAACTCTTTAAAGAGTGATTCCTAATGGAATCACTATCTGTAACATAAAATTACTCTTTGGCAGAAAGCACTGTCTACTTCATCTGCTTCAACTACAAGTCTCCTTTCAACAACAAAGTAATCAAAGAGATAAGTAGGGTTTTTTGGTTAAACATGACCATGATGCAGGCAAGGTATTTCCATGTACATAACCTGCAGGACTATTCCCAGATATAATTTGAGGCTTCAGAATGCAGAATTCTATTTTTCAGGGCAGTTGAAATAGACAAACACACCTCAGGTCAAGTTTCTAGCAAACTTTGGTAAAGGACAGAAAACTTATCATAGAACCATAGAACCACCCAGGTTGGAAAAGACCTCCGAGATCATCAAGTCCAACCCTTGATCCAACACTGCTGTGGTTGCTAGACCATGGTACTAAGTGTCACATGCAGTCTCATCTTAAAAATCTCCAGGGACGGTGAATCCACCACTTCCCTGGGCAGCCCATTCCAATGCCTGATTACTCTCTTTGTAAAAAATTTCTTCCTAATATCCAAACTAAACCTCCCCTGGTAGAGCTTAAGACCATGCCTTCTTGCCCTACTTCTGGTTGCTTGGGAGAAGAGACTGACACTCACCTGGCTACAACCTCCTCTCAGGTAGTTGGAGAGTCTGGTTTCAACCCCTTCCCCCTTCAAACCTAGATTAAAGCCCTCCTGATCAGCCCTGACAATTTATGGACTAGAGTCCTTTTGCCCTTGCTGGACAGATGAGGCCCATCTCACTCTAGCAGGCTAGGTACCACAGAATTTGCCCCATGGTTGAAAAAACCAAAATTCTGCTGGTGGTACCAATCCTTTAGCCCCCTATTGATAAGATGGATTTTCCTACTCCTCATTCATTTTTTCTGCTGCAGGAACTGAGGCGAACACCTAACCGACCTAGCACTTTGAAGTTCTTGCTACTACTGATGCACCCGTATAACGATCTTATCAATCTCCACTTCATCACCCACTCAAATGTTACTGTCTTTAGGTTCTTCATGTCTAAACACTGACAGAGAATCTGAGAGGGGGAGGAAAAAAAGAGGGAAGAGAAAGGAAAAAGGTAAAGAAAAAATACTTTAAACATTTATGAAGTTAATAAATCAATTTATTGCAGCATAAAAAGAAAGATAAGATTAAAGGGGGGTTGACCTCTTCCTTGGACAGGATATATATCAACCAAAACTGCAATATTTTATAACAGACTGTGTTTCAGAGGAGATGATCATGCAGGGTAGGGTTGAAACACTCTACTGCTCTTCATGCAGAGGCACTTTGTTCCCAAATATACAGTTTTACAGAAATAGGGGTAAAAGAGGCACTGTCATGCAGCATGGTATAGTGTCAAATATAAACTTTGTCTTTCCCAGAATGCAGCTTTCCTTTTTTTATGCCTGCTCAGAAAACAACATTAGGTGAAGGAAGGCAGAGGACTACCATTAGATTCTCATTGTATTATCACTTCCAACTAATTTGAACACCTTAGAAGAACATTAAAGATCAGTTTCCCAATCCTGTTTTGGAATCAAATTAACAAATCAAACCTGATGAATATTGTGACTAAAAAGAAACCCTAAAAGAACTCATTCAATAATAATTGAAATGAATACAATGCAGTCTGTCTGTTACATATTCCAGAATTCACCTATAGGTGAATCCTACTTTTTCTGGTTATACCATAAAGTATTATAAATATTATGTTCCAATCAAAGCAACAGCAATAATTTTTCCCTAGATACATCTTGGAGACAGAAATCCCATCCACTCCTGTTAGAATCAAGTTTCTGGGAAACTGTACCTTGATAAAGTTAACTGGGAGAGGAGGGAAAAAAGGGAAGAAAAAAAAAAAAAGAGTGTTACAAGTTTCACAAACAGAAAATACAAACTATTCCAAAACCAAGGTTGTTGTAAATTAACAATAATGCCCACTTGGATATATCACATTGCATGCATACGAAAAAGAAGTTTGAATGCCAAAACGCAACAGAAATGTTGTAAGCAAAGATTAGTCATATGTTTGACAACTCTCTATATTCAAATTGTGCTATTCACAGAAAATTACAGCAGGCTTTGGCACAAGTGCTCAGAAAGCTAGGAAGTGCAAAGGGAGTAACTGCGATGTTTCCCAACAGACAAACAAGAAAAAGTTTTCTTTGCAGAAAATCTTTCCAATATATTAAGAAAGAAAAAAAAAATAATAATTTCCACACAGGAAAAACATTTTGGTAGGTTTACTGAACATGTATGGTTCATAACTAAAACACCAAATAAATTCTAATAAATAAAATAAAATAACTCCATGAATTCTGAGGAACAAACACAAGGTTTTCATTGGTGTGACGTTGTTGGAGTTTTTTCTTTCCCCTCCATTATACATATAAGTGTATGGAGAAAGGATAATGGCAATATGGGGAAACAACTAAAGACTGTGAAAAGTTCTCAGAAATCAAAGTTTGCTTCATTTATTACAAAACTTTGGAGAAGTTGCTAGTCTTCTGAGTCAAAAATTAGGTAGAATTTTGCACTTACATAAACAAAATACGTCGTATCATAATTTGTTACATGCATTTCTGCTAAATTCTACATTCTCAGAATCAGCAGTCATTTCGCAAACTGATGGACCAAGATTTACTCTATAATTTGAAAAGCATATGCAAGGGAAGTACGAAAGCTTTACACCACCTACTAAGAATTTGAAACATGATTATGGCATTCACTGACCAACCATTCAGAAATCAAATGATATCTAAAATCAACTGCATGCATATATAGCAACTTAATACTATTGCTATAACATGATAAATTGCAGCATTAGGAAGACATTTCTAGTTTAAAAATAGGGTGGAGACAAAAAACTTCTCAGTCTTTCAATGAAGTGTCATAACAATCAACAGCCTTAACAGCAGGTGTTCCTCAAGCTTGTGCTCAAGGGGGGTGACTTCAAAGCTGACGTGTGCTCTTCCCACCCATTTGTTCCATGACAGCAAGGAAAGAACTCATCAGGTCAATTATGATTTAATGTTGAGATTCAAAACCACTTGTAAGAAAAGCAAAATACACCCAGGGACAGCATTTCTTACAGCTCTGTAACCCAAAATTAAAATGAGCATTTTATCTCAGAGTGCAAAATACACAAATTAACAAAATCTAGCAACACTGTATTTAACAGATTTCCATTAAAGTACGTAACAGCAAGTAATGAAAGACAGATTTATGGATTGTGGCTAAAAATCTCTCCACCACTTCACATTTAGTATAGCTTCTCCTACAAAAATCTTGTAGGCTCTACTAAATAGCTACCAATATTAACCCTGCTCATGAATTCTACTTATTATGTAGCAGTTATGCTAACCAAGTCTCTGGAAAATTTCCAGCTATGTATTAGGCACAGAAGTCAAATGAGCATAAAAATTATCTTGATTCAGGAAAATGCCCATCAATTTTCAACTGTTTCTGTGCTTTTAACCAGCTTTGGTACTTCTGAAAAAAAAATAGCTCTCTTGGTGCCCTGAGTTAGAATCTCCAAGGGGCTCAAAGCAGAGCAAACCCACTGAAAAACTCTGAACTACTAAGAGAAAGATGTGTCTACTTCAGGATATATAATTACAAAAAAAGGGGGAAGAGATGGAAATAAAAACAAATCATAAATGACAAAGTGCCGAAATATACAGTAATAAATTCTCTGAATAAATAAAAAGCATCTCTCTACTGATTAAATTTTTTGTTACTCTTGTTATTTCAAAGTCACTAAATTCATCCAATACTATTGCAAATTATTTCGGAAGTGACATAGACCTCATAGAAGAAAAAATACTTATATATACAGGCCTTAATAAAAATGCTGAAGAAATTAAAAACACATTACAAACAATATTTCCTGTGTACTGGTGTACAAAGGTAAACAAAAAGCAAAAATGGCAAGACAAAAGTAGTGGTTAAAGGGGCATAATCAAAGCTTAGCTGATTTTGCCAATGATTAGATCTAATTTGATGAAATATTTGGGAAATGAAATCTTGCTAGTGTTTCCCTTTAAGTGTCTTATTCTATTGATATATCCTATCTGGAATCAGAAAAACAAGTGCTATCTCTGGGTATCTTATCCACCTATAAATTGAATCTGTTCAGGTGGAGTCTAGGAGTTTTACAAAAACACTTGTACCTCTGCTGAAGTTGGACAAAGTAAATAAAACAAAAGCAACAGAACTATTCTAAACACAGAGATTTGCTAAAGCTAAAGTAACAAATGAGGAATATATCCAAAAATCTAAAATACTTCTTTGTCCCAGGGAAATGTTACATTGCTGTCAGGTTTCCACAGACCCCTTCCTCCTCTTACTGGTATCTGTATCACTGTTATTCAGTCCTTTCCCCAAGCATTCAGTATCTCCCAAAAGAATGAGTACTGACAACTTACAAATACTAACCATTTGATTATAAATTAAATCCAAATGACACTTAAACCTTTAAGCCAACATTAGTTTTCTAACGGACTGCATTCTAGCAGCAATACAAATAACAGTATGCAAGCCTCAACTTCCCAACAGTCCCTTCAGCTTGTTGACCCTATGAGCATAGGAGGAGCAGTATCATTAGAATAATCTCCTCTCTCTGGTGAGCAGTGACAGGACACAGAAAATAGAATGAAGCAGCATCAGGGTAAGTTCAGACTACACATTAGGAAAAGGTTCTTCACTGAGAGGGTAATCAGTCACTGGAACAGGCTCTCCAGAGCACCAAGCCTGCCAGAGTTCAAGGAGCATATGAACAATGCTCTTAGTCATATGGTTTAGTTTTAGGTAGCCCTGTAAGGAGCTAGGAGTTGAACTTGGTGATCCTCATGGGTCCCATCCAGTTTGAGATATTCTGATTCCATGATTCTCTATTCAACACCTCCATGATGGCCTGGATGGTGGAATGAATGCACCTCATCAAATTCACCGGTTATTGAGAGGAGAGGTCCACACACTAGGGTACATGGCTGTGCATCAGAAGGATTGCAACTGACTAGAGAAATGGGCTGACAAATTTCAAGAAAAATCAGCAGAAGACAATCCAAAATACTATAACCAGGATGGAATAGCCCTATGCAAAAGTCCAGTGTGAGAGCTAACTGATCAGAAATCAGCTTTGCACAAGAGGACATGCTGGGTCTGGTGGGCAATTCGAATATAAGTTAAAAATGCACCCTTGCAGAAACTGAATGCTAAGGGCATACTAGACTGCAGCAGCTACAGCAGAACCAGCAAGAAAAGAGAAATTGTTATTCTAATCCAAATCTGCCAGACTACCTTTTGAGTACTGTATTCCCTTTTAGGCTCCCCAGTATAAAACATGTCAGTACAGTGGAAAGACAACAAGATGGTTTGGGGTTAAAGTATGGGATGTACAGGGAGCAACTGAGAGAACTGTGTCTGTTCAGCCTCTAAAGGAGAATACTGAGGGGACACCACAGTGCCATACTCAACTATTTAAAAACAGAGCCATTCTTGCTGGGAAATCCACAGCAAAAAGATGAGAGGCAATGAATGTAAACTGAAGAAAGGGAAATTCAGATTCAATAAAAGGGAAAAAAATGTTCTTCAAAAAGATGATGAAAAACCAAAACAGGCTGTCCAGAAAGACTAAGAAATCTTCACTCATGGAAATACCCAGAACAAGCAGACATGGCCCAGAACAGCCTGTATACCTTCACAGTCAGTCCCATTCCAAGCAGACAGCTAGACAGATCAATTCCAGATGAAACAGAAATGGTATGAAATAAGTGGTAGAGATTGTACCAGATCTGACTGGGATGGAATTAACTTTCTTTAGAGCAGCCCTTATGGTGCTGGGGATTCTATTTGTCGCTAAAATGGTGTTGGTAACGCACCAGTGTTCTACCTATTGCTGATCTGTGCCAACACAGTATTAAGTCAATCAGCTAAGCTGTGACAAACAGACCATACCATACAACATCATGCTCAGAAATAAAAGCTCAAGGGAAGGAGGAGAAAGGGAGAACAGTCACAGTGATGGCATTCATGATGCATGCAGGAAGCAGTTGGACATCTGCCTGACTACAAAAATTAGTGAATTAAATTTCTTTTTTTGCTTTGCTTAAGCATCACGCTTTTGCTTTTTCTGTTAAACTGTCATTATCTCAAGCCATGAGCACACTTGCCTTCCTTCTATTTTCTTGTCATCCCACAGGAGATGGGAGTGAGTAAGATGCTTGGTGGTATTTGGCTGTTGGATGTCCTTCAACTTGAGTGACTCTAGGATTCTATGATATTTCTTCATATGTGTTTCTCATATATACTATAGGTTTCAAAAAGCATTTCATAATGCTGTGAGAAAGAAGTTACTCATTAAAATTTTGAACTACCCCAAACTTTCTCAAGTTCTGTTTGGGTTTTTTTCTATGTGAAATTCAATATAGGCAAATATCCCAGGAGGGGCACAGATCAACTGCTATAAGCCAAGAGTCTACACATTTATCTTCCTATCCCTTCCACCCATATTCACTCAAAAGTGAAAGGAGAGAGGAACAGTCTCAAGGAAGATGGAGCAAAACTGAGAAGAATGATTAGATGACACACCATACTCCAAGTTTCTACGTGGGAATGTGTGAATTTTGACATATTTAAAAAATTTAAAGGATTTTTACTGTTGTGGGAGTTCACAGAAGATAGCTGAGCAACTGTTTTAATATGAAAACTGAAATAAAAATGTTGGCAGATGCACTGGATTTGCTCTCCTCCCAAGGAGAAGGGAAAAAAAAAAAAAACAAACCCGAACACAAAAAAACCTCAAGGGAAATAATTAAAGCACAAGCCAGAAAGACACATCAGAAGGTTTAATGGTTAAGATTTGGGGATTTTGCTGTTGTTGTTTAGGTTGGGAATACTGTGGACCATTTTCCTCTTTTGCTTATTTAAAACCAATCACCTATTTTATCTCATGCCCAGCTGAAAACAAGGGAGTACAGGTTTACACTGGTTCTGAAAAGTCTAACGAGCTGCTACAAATGCTTCAGATGCTTTTCTCAGAACTAGAATAGAATGTGTGAAACTATAACAAGCATGTTTATTTTATAAAGTTTGTCAGACATGCTGCATTTACATTTGGGAGATGCAGAGGGTTTGAAAGTATAAGCAGCAATGGACAACATAGATACACTTAATTTTAAACACTCTCCAGACAGGTTTTTGGGAGCTTTTGTATTATAAAACTTTCCAACAGACCACCACATGCTAGTAACATGATGAGCTAATTTTATAGCAGGAAAATGCTGTTTATCCATACCTGATAGTCTTGCTCAGAGACACCTGCAGAAAATCAAAAGCTTGCAGGTTTATGTTGCCACATCTAGCTTTAAAGACTCTCATTTTCATTGTATTTGTTTGATATTACCTAAATAACCATGCAAGATCATATGATATGAGTACTGGCAAAGAATTAATGATTTACTAAACTTGAGACTGAACAACAAGACAAAATCTGTAAATGTTTACAAGGGAAAAGACTACATGATACTGGATGACAGTAATACAGAAATAAGTTGATGTAAGAATGAAAAGAAGAATTGGGGGCGGCGGAGGTTAAAACCAAATTATGAAACATTTGGAAAAACAAACAGCTTGATAAAACAACATTTGCTTACACTGAGTTCAAATAACGGAGAATATATTACAACTTAAATTCAGAAAAAAAAATGCATATACCTGCATCAGTAAAGTGGATTCTTTTTCTCATTATTGTTGTTGATATTACTATTACTATATTTGCTCTTCTGGATAAAATGCTAAACAAGACCAACCTGAGTTTTGTCTTCTTGATACAGAAAAATGAAGCATGAATTAAGAATTTGAAATTTCATTCATGATGACATCTATAAAGACCCAGTTAACAGATGCCAAGGTATGTTAGTCAAAGTGAATGTGACAGATGATTTATATTACAATGGATTACATATGGTATCCAGCTTTTCAAATTAAGAAGTGAACTGTGACACCACCAGGTTATTTTTATAGAGGGCAGTGGGAGTAGGTTATTTTCCTGATTAAGAAATCTAAAATAAGCAAAGAAAGAAAGGGTCACCTTAGGAATTAACATGCTTAAAGAGCATATTAAGAAACACATGAAAAGAAAATGGATGTGCTCTAGATACTACAGTGATATCAATCCATATTCTCCTTTTCTTTAGCATTTTGATATGCTTGTTTTGAGTTCATGCATGGATACAAATTAAACTGTCAGGCTAATGCAGCAGTAATCTCTTAATTTTGAATTTATCTTAATACTAACGGGCAAGACTTTTAATAAGCTCTTAGCTGTTTATTTCTTTTGTTATAGGGAGTTTTGCTTGGTTGGTTGTGTTCTGTTGGGGGTGGGGGCTGTGGGGGTTTTTTGTCCTTTTTTTTAATGTTTGTTTGTTTGTTGGGGTTTTCTGTTTTTTTGACTCAGCAAGACCAGAAAGAAGAGGAACAGGAAAGGAAAAGGAGGAACTAAAGTTTAGTGAACCAAGAGGTGAGAGCCCCTACATCACTTGTCATAGTTAAATGAGGACCCTGTGTCTGTAAAAGACTTATCTTGTGCCTTAGAAAGAGACATACAATTAGAGACTGATGTAACAGTAAATAGTAATCTGTGTTGGACAGTTATAGTGATAGAAGTTTGTTCTTCTACATAGTTCAGAACTCGAGTACACTCACACCTTCTGTCTTTTGAAATCATAAATTTGATTTCACTAGTAGTCAGTTCTAGCAACACTCACAGTGATCAGATTAAATTCTCAACTAATACGTGATTTGAACCACTCAAAATCCTTCAGCAACTACTGAGATTCAGTTAAACAATATGCAGACCCGTTAGTGAACATAATAGACGAGCAGACATGCTCACTGCCACTCACACTATTCAGATGTGCTTGAGTACTACAAAATAAAACATTCATAAAGAATTTTCACTCAGAGAAAAAAATAAGGTAGTTCTTTTTTTTCCTTAACAAAAAAATCCTTTAAATTTTTACTTTTTCAGCCCTTCTAAGTTCACATATGCGCTTTGTGACAATACTCCACTAAGACTGAAGAGTTCTTCCTTCCTAGACTGATCTTCTTATTCATACAAAGACCAAAATATGGAGGGCTATCATTTCTGCATAAAAGAGACAGATATAACAGTCTAGAGATTCATTACCTTTCCTCTCATTAATGAGCTAACTCTCAGAAAGACAAAACCACAGAAGAGCGAGATAATGTACTAGGCAGTTCACTTATTCAAGCAGCTTCATGTGGCCATCTTCCATTTTCCATGAAAGATCTCAAGAACCAAAGCTTATTTTTAACATTAGATTTTACCATTAGATGAAGTACCTGGCCAAAGACATATTTTGCTATCATTCCTTTTAAAACATAATGGGAAAGACGATAGAAAGAAGAAAAAAATGAAACCAAAATATTTCCTGCTTTTCTTCAGAGACTCCCTGCAGCCACAGTAATGATGCTTCAAAACATACCTCTTTCTTCTCTGGATCAAACATGCTGTCACCAGATGTATGACTGGTAACAGACTCAAGGCTTGGAAGGATTCACTGGGAGACACAAAACATTTCTAAGCAAAGAGTTTTATTGTTTTTAGAGGATAAGCCTGGTTTAGGCTTCAAATTAATTTTTATGTCAAATCTGGGAATGAGGGAGTGGATGGAGGTGAATATGTCAAAACATAAACCTCCAGATTTTATTCAGCCCAACCAATTAAAATACAAGAAAAAGAGGCACAACAAAATGGAAGAGCTCCTCTCGGAAGGTGTAAAAGAGATAGTGAAGTTCCACACTTCAGTTTCATTTCAAAATATTTCATGTGAAAACGTGTGAAGTCAAAAATTTTACTTTAGTGGAACTAAAAAAAGATGACATTCTCTTTTCTTGCAACAAGCAGAAGTTGCAAGTAGAAATATTTCTAGGCTAACTCTTAAAATATGGTAGCTCACAACTGTCCTAGTTCTGGCCCTGATCAGGGGAGGAGTCGTAGCCAAGACATTGTGTTATTTGATACCATTTTATGTCATGGCCAGGGGCACGGAAAGGGGACTCTCTCTCACTTCCACAAAAAAGGGGCATGGTTTTCATCCAGGAGCAAGCGTGGCAGACAGAGTCAAGGTGGGGTGCCACTGGCTGCGGTCATGTTATGTTGGGCTTTGGTGAGCATTTTTGCATGTAGATCATCCTCTCCTTGTACCCTTTTGTTATTAGCATTGCTGCTGTCACTGTTTGTTTTCTTATCCCATTGCTGTTTCCAGTAAATCTTATCTCAACCAGTAATTTTTACTTTTTTGTGCCTCCAATTCTCAGCTCCATCCCTGGAGTGGGAAGGGGAGTGAGTGAGCAGCATCTGGTTGGGAGAGTCTCGGTGGGAGGGGCGGGGCTGGGAGGGAGGCACTAAATTAGAGAGTGTGACAGCCCCATGACAGCATAGAAATATGGCAATAGAGATATAACATGTCAAGGAGGTTTCATGATGGAAGATATTCTCATATCACACTATGTAACTAAAAGAGCTCTACCTGCTAATGGCAACTTGCATGTCAAGATCTGTTCTCCATAACAAACCAAAAATCACAGAAAACCAGACATCTTCCCTGTCAGGCATTTATAAGCATCATTACAGGATGATTCTTAAGACAGCAACTAAGTGATGGAGAGAAGCTACTTCTCTCTGCATGAGGAACTTCAGGAACAAGGAAGGAAAGGTACTACACAGCACTTTGAGAAAGAATTAGAAGAGAACATGTCTCATTCTTTTATTCACAGGTGCCTGTAATAAAGTCATAATCAAGGCTGCTGTACTTATTTTAGTTAATGTAGAAAAAAATCAACATTATCCAATCTCCTACAAGCATTTAATCTGCTTCTTTGGAAGTACGAAGTTTCACACCATAAGATAAACAACCAAGATTATTTCTTCTGTGTTACAACATAGTGTTTGAAAGCTACAGGTTCATCATATTTACGTGAACAGTAAGTCACATAAAAGTAACCTTTTGAAAAAGATTCTTCACACTGAAATGTAAAGAACCTTTGGAATCTATAAAAAAGGAGAAAGGAAACCACTTCACATGATAGATTTTGAGAGTGAGTAAGCAAATGCCGATGAACAAAATCACACTGTAGATAGAGCTTTCTTCATTTATTCAAGAACGGTTCATCACTTACCGAATATAATTATACATATTCTCCCACTTTGTATTATGAATGCAATCACAGATGTAAGAGCACATGTATTTTTAAGCATCATGCCTTAAAAAAAAAAACAAAACCAAAAAGCAAACCTGTAGCATCTGAAGATTGTCATTTTTATTCCTTGTTCCTGACCAAAGTTTTTTAGAACCATCAAGGAAATACTTTGTAATTGTAAGTGCAGGACAATAAAATGAGAAAAAATAATCTATAGATATTTCTTATCTTGATTGTGACAAATAAAATTTCCTTAGACCATCTGTTCTTCTTTAGGTATAAAAGCTTCCAAAACAAAATAGAGTATTAAGCAGCCATCCTGCACAAAAGTTTCCTGTTGCTAAGAAACAGGAAGGAAAATAATGTATCTAAGGTCAGCTGCTACCGAATTGATTCAGGCTGATAAAATTTTTTACTCAATTTGACATATTTCATAAGGAATCAAACACACCCTTTGTTTAGTCTGCTGTTTCCACAGGCCATATTCTGCTTAGAATTTTTATACTTGCATGGAGATGATGAGTAAAACTTTGTTCAGTGAACAG
The DNA here is from genome assembly GCF_022539395.1 of Myiozetetes cayanensis. Taxonomy (NCBI): domain Eukaryota; kingdom Metazoa; phylum Chordata; class Aves; order Passeriformes; family Tyrannidae; genus Myiozetetes; species Myiozetetes cayanensis. Next base: position 37,053,529 of record NW_026087964.1, on the reverse strand, counting down.
GGACAGAAATGTCTCTCTGGTTAGGCAAATCAACAGGGAATTACAGTATTTTGAGAAATCGTTCTTGAGGAGTTCAAAAATTCACTGCATTTTGTATAACCTTTCATTTCTAGCAGCTTTTTCATTAGACAAACTTTAGTTCTAGGTCAAAGGTTAACTCTTCTAACACTCCACTTCTTTCAACAGGTAAATTAAAGACAATGGTTTCACCTGAGGCATGACTTCTGTAAGCATGAAACAAGGCATTATTTTCTTGCTATTCCCAGCTCATTGGTTCAGCTGCACTCCCGCTCCGAAATTAAGAAACCTAAACCATCTCTATACAAAGTAAAATCCAAATTAAGTATTAATACACTGAAATTACCACACGGCCTCTGATCATGTCACTTCAAAAAGAGCACACAAAACAAGTCACACTATGCTACACATACATTTTTGTTACACAAATGTAACAAAATTGCTACACAAACATTTAGGAAAAGATGCCTTAAAAAACATTCAGTATATCTTCAACCCAGCATCATTATCCATTAAGCTTAATGAATTACGATTCTTTTTCCAAAAAGCCAAAACAAAAAGTCATAATTACTTTAAAGGCTTCCAGTAAAGATTAGAGAATAAGATAAGGAAAGTTTGGGGGGTTGCTTTAAAAGCATTGCTCAGTTTAACAATATAGGTTCTTAAGCAGCCAAGCTGTAGGGACACATGGAAGCAATCAGGTACTTTGCTGTTTCTCTTTCAACTCTTCCTACAGGTCTGCACAGCTCTTATCAAGTAGCACATCCAAGAATTTCCCCCTTTCACTCTAGGGAGTTAATTATACTATAGACAAGGCCCTGGAAATCATTACTTACACTATGTACAAGGCCCTGGAAAACAACATGGTTCCAGGCACGAGGAGTACCATGTTATAGTCTACCAAACATTAAAAAAAAAGATACAAAACAGACAAAATGTAAATAGCAACACCTTCTACAAATAACCTAAACAAAACTGCTAGACAGCAAGTCTATTTGTCTCTCATGCAGTCTTTCCCACTGGTTTGCTGCATAAGCTTGAACATATAGTGAATATAACACATGTTCAGCTACAGAAATACAAATGTTTATCTTGATGCCTACATTCTTCAGTCTGAAAAGGCAGTTCACAAAAACATAGCATGTGCCATACGGCTATTCTTCTGCTTGCAAAATACCTCTTGCCTACCAGGCTTATTCCTGACAACTGCCTGAACTCTATAAAAATAGTTTCCTCTTGCTGCCTCCTATTTGTTCTCTATATTTTCTGCTTATTATCTCCTCTGAGGGTAACATCAGTGATAACACATCTCTTAAGAAAACAGGGAACCCAACAGTGATAATGCCACATTTTGGTGCTGAAATAGCCAAGGAGAACAAAGGTGAAACAGCCTCCTGCACTACCAAGGCTTCTGAATCACGTCAAAGGCTGTTGGTACCTTTGGAGATCCTGTATAACCATTCAAAAATGCCTGTATTAAAAATACTTATTATTGGTGTTGATATATTGATACAATGACTATATTAAAAAAATCAATGTAAATTAATAAAATTAATGTTGATATATTACAACAAAAAATAAAAACATATGTTTATATTAAAAATAAATTGTCTAATTAATACAAAATACTCAGTAAGAAACCCCATCCAGACTTTTTCCTTCCTCTCTGACTCTTTCTTCATTTATGGCCTAAATTTTAGAACTCTGATAATATACAAGACTTTTCTAAACCATAAATTGGTTTAGCCTGTTTCTTTCTTTGACGCCTCTTAACCCTACCAAGAGTTCTCATGTTGACAAGGAAATGGAAGGCTGTTCCAGTGTATGACTGGACAGAGGTTTCATTTCAGCATAAAACAGGTAGTAGGGAAACCTATGCTGCAAATTTCTACATCAGATCCTACCAAAAAAAAAAAAAAAAAAAAAAGATATGAATTTGAAAATATCCCACTCATCCTTCCAGATATTTCATTGGCTCCCAATCTCCAACTCAGCTACCCACAAGTGACATGTATGTCTAGATGCCAGGATCACCTGTGCACGACAAAAAGGACAAGAGGCACCAGTTATCAAACCCTCACAATGTTTCTGCCTTTATTCTGAACTTGGAACAACAAAACAGTTCTGGGACAGATCTTCATAGCTTTTAGCAGCCAGAAGCCATTGTGGGGTGATCTTCCACACCAAAACCCTAAATCTGCATAAATCTTAGGCCAGTTTGTTTCCTACTCTCTTTTTCTTCATCTAGAATATGGTCTATAGCCTGTTAGTCTGTTGGGCACATAGGAAAAGTACTAGTACACATAATGAGCTTTCCCTGACAAGTCACTTGCTCTCCCAGAGGGTATCCTGGTCTTGACCTGAATGAAGTATTCCTTTCTTTTAATGCTTCTGTTGTTTCTGTTGGCTAAACACACCATCTCTACTTCATTCATACAAACCCTGATATTTCTATTACAGATCTCTAAAAAAGATTAGCAAAGGTAAGCCAAGTCATCACAAACAGCACAAACTGTCATTCCTGGAAATCCCAGCAAAGAACCCAAAAGCTGATGACCATCAAAACCAGCATCTGGACAATGCTCTCAGTCACATGGTGTGATTCTTGAAGTTGTCCTGTGCAGGGCCAAGAGCTGAGTTTATCCAAATTCTGTTTTCTTGATGTCCATCTGCAAAGACCATTCTCCATTATCCCATAAATCACAGGTTTGAGTTTTCATTATATACCATATGGGAAAGTTTCCAAGGGATAATTAAATACCAACACACAGCATCTTTATGGATAACATCTTATATTTTTCCTCATAAAGAATACTTTTACTTTCTGCCTTTACAGCATTTTTCTCCTCTGTCTTGATTTTGGCCATGAAACCAAGAGAGCACTATGTGCTCAGGACTTTCCACAATAGTAATACTAATATGTAGGTAGGGAATCCTCCTCCCTAAAGAAAGTGTTTTTGGTATTCTGTGCAACAACTGTTTATCAACTGTACATACTTCCAACAGCTAACAAGCTTCACATTTAACGCTTTCCACTGAGAACGCAGGTTCTCAACAGATACAATTAATTACTATACAGTACCTAATCTAATAAAAATAGGAAAGAGGACTTAGTGTGAAGGAAGATATCTTCTGAGCCAAAAAAACCACAGGAAGATGAAACTGAGAATCAAGGCAAAAGTTGGTGAGTCCCAACGAACATTAAATTGATGCTAAAATCCTCCAGTAAATAAACAAATGCTGATGTGCAGAAAAGGGATTAGACCACCAGCTCTACTTAGATCTTTCAAAAAAACTCTACATTAACCATTTTTATTGCTTTCTTCACAAGGTATGGGTTCAGTCAAACAATTTCAAACCTAGAAATAAAACTATTCAGGGGATTTTTTTGTTACAAAACATTTCCAAACTGGGAAGCAATGTTTCCTGGCAGAAATGCTCACAATTGTCAAATGTTTTGCTACCTGAAACAGCCTCTGTTATTTCCAAGTACTTGCAGTACCTGCCAGTTCTGCTGCAATCTTTATAGTATTCGCTACAGGACAAAATACAAAGCCTAAGCTTAAAATGTTGACTGAAAGCCAGAGAAAAATTGCTTGCTGCCTAACAGTCTGAATATTACGCCAAAAATAAGCAGTAAGTTAGCTCGACTTGACTATTGTCAAAACCAGACTTTTCTTAACACTTGTAGTAATGAGAGTTGTGGCAGAATATTCACCTTTTCAGCATCGTGAAGTTCAAGACAGGAAACATTCTAATCATGTCTTGTAAGATGCATGGTGTTTGTGCCTGTTTATTCCAGCCTCAAAGCTGAGAACAGCCTGGTGTGTTTGTCCAGTGAGGACATTACAATTGTCCACCATGAGAAAGAGTAGCCACTTATAGCATTACTTGTACACTCCTGCAGAGTATGACAGCTAACCTTTCCCCTGTGGTTACTACTATTATGTAATTACTGCTCTATGTAGTACTAATATAGTAGCTACATGACAGTAGGAGTAACTGTCATCCAATTGAAAAAATGGAAGGCATTTTGTTACTTCAGCATTAAAAAAAAAAAAAAAAAATTGATCTAGCAGGAAAATATTTTACATTCCTTGCCTCTGAAAGAGATCAGCCCTCTCAGGTCTAGTTGAGAACAATTACTTCTATTTTACCAGAAAAAAAAATTATTTTATTTTCATATTCACGACAGAAGTGGCCAGTCCAAGTGAAAATATAAATATGTAAGTTTGTTTGTAATTCCACACTTACTGCTTAACAGTTAATTTGTCAAGGGTGTATATCTGGGTATTTAATTCTTTGGATTCTTTCAACCCATGTGACTATTTACATTTTTAAGCTTTTCCTCATTGCCTGTCTGAGCGGATGAACTTATAAAGAAATGGGTACGTGTTGTATGAAAGCTGTTGAAACAGCATTGACTTCTAGCTCCCTGTATCTCATTTCATCTCAGTCTAGAGACAAGCACAGAGGAAAGGTCATACCACTGTCACAGACTGAACAAACTTGATAACAATTTTAAATGCAAAAATGGAAGTGTAGCAACTGTGTCTGACAAGGAAAACTCACCCCTGCAAGGCAAAATGTTGCATTTAGTTGCTATCTGATGTTATACTTGAAAGATGTATCTATTTCACTCAGATAAAGTCCTTGCTGGAACAGATACAGTCAAAAATATTTTGATATGCCTGTCTACTCTTAGATTTCTATAGCTGGAAGATCCCAGCAGTTAAACCGGTGATATTTCTAATCACAGCAATGGCTGGGGTTTACTTGAGTTTAGCACGTGCCTCTCCACACAAAAACCATTTACATGGATGAGTACACACAAACTGCTCCAGAGCCAGCACTAGCTGTGTTTTTGCTAATCAGACTTAAGAAAAAGAGCCAGCAAATTGGGCAACAGTCACAGTAACAAAGCATAATGCAGCTTCTGGAATGAAGGCAGAGCACAGGCAGCTCTGAATATGGGGAGAAGAACAATGTGTTAGACTAGCCAATTATTAAAATAAGGTGGAGGTGCAAAAGATTTGACCTTTTTTAAGAGAATGTACTCTTGAATGCTATTCTAGACTGCATTTCTCTACCAGTTTCTCTTTCTGTTCCTCTTCCTTCTTCCCCGCCCCACCCACCACGCCCTCATTCTTCTTTTTCCTCTGGAAGCCTTATGGTTTGTCAAGTAATTTTTTTTTAAAGGTTTAAAAGAATTAATGGGATGAGCAAACAGCTTTCTGGGAGCTATATCCAGGATGTTTCCTTGGCCATAAATAACTAACTAGTTTCAAAAACAGCATTGCTCTATTTCAGTTGCAGAGCAGGTGGTCTGTGAAATCTTAAAAGTTATGTCTGTTAGTTAAGTGTTCGTGTAAATATTTCATTAGGCTTCCTGGCTTATAATAGGCATTGCTTAACACTATTTTATGCAACACAAGCTGCAGAAACCATTCTACCAAGGAGAAAAGAAAAAAGATGGATGAGAATTGGATAACCGCAGTTGTGGGGTTTTTAATATCAAAGGAAAAAGGATCATGAATTTTAAGTTAAATGTCCCTTTTTAGGGAAGATACATCATGTTGCATGTTGACATTTTATAGCCTAGGCAAGTAAGCCCACATTATACCTTTGTTCTCTTAATTATAAACTTATTCAATTATTTTTAAAAATCTTTCCTTAAAAAATTACTTTATAAATAGCTTAAGAAAATACAGGACATGTTTTTCCACAACAAGTTACCATAAATTAATTTATTTCTATAACACTTTTTGTTATCACAAAACATTATTAATCTCTCTGTGTTCCAAAGCAAGAAAAAGTCCACCAGGAGTAGCATATAGCTGTTTAGACATTAATAGTAAATCCATTTGTATTTCTATAAAGTTGAGTGATCTATCTGTTGGTTCACTGGTGCTCTCCCAGAACACTAACAATTGAACACTACCAGAAGTTGCCTAGTTTCTCTGTCAATTTTGTAAGACATCATCTGTTTCCTGGTATTTCCCCCTTGGAAAGTGATTTAAATAATCCTAAGATGCAAATAACACACAGAATATTAATTACACTTTAAACAGCATTTTTATTCCCTTTTTGTTTGTTTGTTTACATCATTAAGAAAGGAAACCTTTCCCTCAGACAATTTTAATGATCATTCTCTCAGATGTCTGTTATATTATTTGTTCTTTCATGAAATAAACTATTTTATTATTAACCCTAAAAGTAACAGTCTGTCACAATTCTTACTAGTTTGTCAGCACAGAAGAGTATAATTCATTACCCTTGCAACAATGAAGTTTTGCACGCTTCAACAGTATCATGTAGAGATAGTGAGGCATAAAGTTGTAATTTAGAGATCCAAAAATAGGCTTCAATTCTTATTTAACTAAAGGTAAAATGGAAAAGTTAATAAATGGAGGGAAAAAAACCAGATTTATTTTTTTTTTCCAATTTCCAGTAAAGCATCTGCGTTCTCTCTCTACATTTAAAGTAATGCACAACAACTGTGACAATTGCACAAGGAATTGCAACAACATAATGCATGAAGCACCATCATGGAACTGCACAGCCAACACGGCATTAAGGCATGGACAACATTCCAGCTCTATAATGACTATTTCAGGGGAATAAAAGTGAAACACATACAGCTGCTGCCCTATGGAGACCACAACACTACAGAGTGAAACAGCAAGAGAACTGGAGTAAGCTTCACACTACTTCCCAGTAATATTTAAGTAGGGAGTGAGGTCTGAGGCTAAATTATTAAAAGTGAGAGCAGAATTCTCTTCCATGAATCTGCTAAACCAAACAGTACCCATGTAATGTCATTTCCTGAATAATACTAAACATTTTTAAATGTAGACATGATACCTGGCTCAGAAATATCTCCAGACACTAACACATAGAGCTGTACAGTCTCTAGAGCAAGCAAGCACTAAAATTCCTTTAGCTTCAGAAGTAATCTAATTCTTCTCCAGATCAGATCCTGACTTTCAGATCAGGCATCCGGAAAAGGAGAAGAATGAAAAAGTAAAAATACACATTTGCAAATAAAAAAATATTAAAAATAAATAAACTTTAAAAAATAGGTCTAGCATCAAACAGGATCTATGTGGGTAGAAATGGATATACGCCATATATCCCAGGTACCATTTAGCTGCCTAACTACAAAAAACCCTTCTTCCCTATTGTGTATTCACTGTGTACTATAAAATGAGGTTAGAGCTCTGCAGATGAAAATGTCATACAGCTCCGATTTATCCCCAGCACATCAGAATTTTGAGCAACGGTTCTATGGAAAGGGGACAAAAAGTATGGAAAAAGGTATTATACCCAGCTGTAAGACATACTCACATACACCAAAGAAACCTGCAGAGCAACTGGGGTCTGCTGTAATAGCCAGAGTAGGTAACAGCGATGAGGTGATATCACCTGTGTGATCAAGAACTCAAATTAATGGGACATTTCGTCTACACCGTTGTCACACTAGCACATCAACCTGGCTTCATTTGGGCACACCTGCCTGTCTGCCTTCACCACCTCAAACCACACATGCTGTGTTGAGCTGCTGTTCTTGTTAACTAGTTCCTTATTATTCTCTCTCATTAGTATCCTGATTTGAATCAATTCTTATTTTTTAGCCCTCATCATTTTTCTAGCCTAGACTCTGAATATCACTTCCCCATCCTACAGTTTGACTCCTCAGGTTTCATGTATTCATCTCTCTGGGTTTGTTCCCTTCTTGTTATTTTCTCCTCCTAGTTTTGCTTTTACTGGACTCCTCTAAGCAGCTTTCTCTTCCAGAGCTCCAGGGCAGCAAACAGCAAGTGTCACTTGGGCTGCTCAACACCCTCATCTCCCACAGCTTGAATGACTCACATCTGTGATTTCAGGGTAATCCCACTTTGGCCCAGCCATTAAATTTTACAGAGGTTTTAGCCAATAAAGTCTAGGTCTTCCTAGCACAAAAACAGATGTTTTTCCATAAGCAATTAAATCTTCTGAGGAAGGGGAGAAACTTGTTCCTTGGACAAGAATCAATCTATCCTGTTTCAAGGGCCCTATCCTGAAGCATCAGTGTGTTAAGTTTTCAACTGCATTTGACAGTTATCTTTTGCACCCCAGCTCAGCTCTCTAACCTTGGTGAAACCTTCAAAAATGTCTACTCAAAAGACTGTCAGACATCACACAGGGAGTTTAAAGCCCAGTAAAAGGCATAAGTAACAATGACCAATGTCACATGTCAATGAAAGCTGACTTTAAATAGATAATTAAGATAAAAGAAGAGTATTCATCATTTATCACATTCTAAACTACCATTTCAACTATCTACTTCAGAACTTTACCCAAGAAAACTCCTTTCAATTTTTTTTTTACCATTTTGACATTTCTACATGTTGAAATTTCCATTGCCTTTCTAAGGAAAATGCTGTTACCTCCACATTGTTTTCACTTTGCTGTAGTTGTTGAAACTGGTTGCTTTTGTTTGAAAACCTTTCCCCACACCACCATGGACAGAGAGCTGCATCTGCATCTGCTCTCAAATATGTTTTTACTATATTGGTTCACTTTAACTTTATTTTAGGAAAATACTGCAGAAAAAGAGTTCCTTGCTCCATGAATTTAGTTCCTCATGAAAACTTCTTCATAAATCTCAGACTCTAATGCAGTAAGATATGGTTTGATACAAAATACCTTCAGTTGGGAGACTATTCTATTGATTAGAAACTCTAATTTCTACAGTAAATTTATACACGGCCAATATGGTTATTTCCTCTCCTATCCGCATTGTCTCATTCCAAGTAATTCTTTCCACGTGATTATCCCCACACTTTTATTCACTAATTACTCTATACATTTCATCTTACCATAGAAGTCAAGCTTCCAAATAATGACATAATATAAGTCAAAAAAGGTTGACACTACATTTTGTTTCTTAAAAACAAAATTGATCTTATTTACAGTTTAGCTATAAAGACAGCTATATAAGCACAGCTGATGCCAAGGGGCCCTTAATCAGTCACACTTCCTTATAGTCTCAGTCTCCTTGGTAAATTCCTAATACCTTTTTCTAATTTTCTTTTACTGTTATACACAGAAATACCCCCTCCTACAAAAGCAGTTTAAGAACTTGATTAACACTGACGTCAAAACCATAATCCTGCAATTCCCTGGATTAACTTTTCCCTCTTAAAAAAAAAAAAAAAAAAAAAAAAAGTACACTGCCCTGTCATTGCCTAATTAGCTAGCTGCCCCACTTCCCAGCCAATCTGCACTCAGATTCCAACTTCATTTCCATTTCCATACTTATACAACTTTTCCTGCAGGCAACTGGAATTACTTCTGTAAAACATTGCACACAATGAAGTTTTTAGACAAACCTAGATGTTAGTGTTTCCCATTCCCACTCTTGGAAACATATCTCATGAACTTTGTGCTCCTTACTCCAATACTCTTTGCAAGGTCTAACTCAGCTTGATGGTTTCTTTGTGCAGGCTCCTGACTCCAATCCTAAGGCACTGAAAACTCAGTTGCGATGATGAACACAATTGTTCTTTCATGAGTTCAAGTGTTCATCTTAATGATGGCTCTGCAGAACACACATATGCTTAACTGCAGTTTAAAAAGAAGTAATTATAATGGTTACAGCCTTTAGAAGTAGTCTAAGTTCTGAAAGACATATACAGAAATGCTGGTGGCAATTCTCAGGAAAAAATGAGTTTCATTTGATTAGGTACAACACCACCATAGGTAATCAAAAGCAATCTTGTTTTTTAACAATTATCATTACCTGGATTCCTCATAGATGTTTAAGTAATGTTGTAAACCATACTGTAGCTTATTGCTACTGACTAGTTCTTTAACTGAAGAATAATCCCTGTCAGGTTTTAAAATAAAAATCTAACTTGATTAGATTTCACACGTCATGCAATTTGTATTCCACAGCATAAAGTCAAACAAGGAGGCAGCAAGAATGTGCTCTAAAACAATTACATATTTTTCATTCCCATATATTATTTAACAAAATATTTTTATCATCATTTTACTCTGTAAAATTCCAATAAGCAAATGAAGATGGTTGTATATGGTTAGACTAGATGATAAAAGCTCATTTGCACCCCAACAAAGGAGAACAAGGAGATAGTGGCAGGTGGGGGAACACAAATAATACCTTGCCCATCTTCTCCCAGGTCCACCACAGGAGAAATCAGCCCATTAGAGACTCTCTACAAGCCCCAAGGACCACAGGGCTTCAGAATGACAGGTAGGAACACAAATTAGGGACTTGAAGGAAGGGAAGCTTCATCCAGACTCTTCCCAGGGCTATCACAGTAGAGCCTCAGTCACATTATCCAGGTGTTAAACCCATCATATAAGTGCCCAGGGGTGTGGGACACATTATGGGATGTAGGGGAAGGGCATTTGGGGATTGCGTAGGACACACTATGGGATGTTTACAGGAGGAGGAAAAGGCAGGAACAGAGATGGATTTACATGATTTGGGGAGGAACAAGCATGAGAAAATCGAAAAGTAAGTGGATTAAAATGGCAAGTTGCATGCAAATATTTTGCTGGTTGGGTCACTTGCCTGGTCATGCACTGACCACCCCACACCCACTCCGATCGGTGTAGTCTGTCCTATCTGCTTACTAAATCCCTTCTAGCTCTTTTCTGGGTGAATGGCTTTGTTCATTCTGCACAGGGGGCTGAGAGCAGCAACTGGGGTGCGACTGCCAGATACCAGAGAGACTGGGGCAAGTGGCTGCAAGGGTCAGCCTGGGCTGTGTCATGGGAACATGTGTCTGCAGTGCAGCACCTGGAGCAGGTGGAGGAGCACATTCACCTGTGTGCGCGTGTACTGGGAACGTGTTCAGCCTGGCTGCTGGCTGGACCTGGAGCATGGAGCTGTGGCAGTCTCACCCCTCTCAGTGGCTGAACTGGCCCGATATTTTCCCCTAGCACAAGGGAAGAAAAGGTTTTTGAAGTTTTAAACACAGCAGATGTTTAAAACAATATTTCCTTTTCCCATTCCACACACAGTGATCATCATCCTTCATTCCATATCTCGGTGCTGTTCCTTTTTCCATTACTTTTCCACTCAGATCATTTCACCCATTTCTATCAATCTTCTCTTATCACAGATATTATCTCTCCTCCTTTTTCCCTTCCACCACACCGTCTCAGATTTTCACAGGACAACAGAATGAAATCCACAGACTACTACTATGAATGCTGTTCAAAAGACTCAAAAAATTTAGAAGAAAGTTACACAGTGCAAGAGACTGCTCATGTAATAAACTTATCAAGAAAACACTCAAGTGTTATCTGTTTCTTTTCCCTTTCTCCTTTGTGTGTGGTTGCAGAAAAATACAATTTGTGAAACTTTGATTTCTTAGGCTTTGCTCTACCTTAAGTCGCCCACCTTAGCAACTTCAGCAAAACCATATAAAATTGCAAAGTTGAGTTCTTCACTCTAGCAAGAGTTTATCAAAAAGTTATTATCTTTCTGAAGCGTTTTGCCTTCAACAGACAGTCAGTCCCTTTCTCTCATCTCCTTCCCTCTCTCTCTGCATCCCACCAGCTGTGAAGACCAGCATTTGAGATAGAACTAAATTTGGCTTTATTTGCAGATATGTCACCTTCCATCCAATACCTCATATCATCTGTTAGGACTTCCACTAACTTAAGGCACTGATTTTACTGTTTGATTTTTAAGAAGGTACTATACAAACAAGGCAGGTTCATAGTAAACATTTTCAATCCCATAGAATTATGTTTATCAGCTTTATGGAAACATCTGCCTTCATGAAAACTCATACCCATCAGCTGACTCTTTAAGGCTGTTTACCCACAAATAAAGCTAGCACAGAGAAAGACAATTTGATACCATCACTACATAGAGAAATTTTCTACATGGCACTGAAATTACTACTCAGTCACATTGGCTGATGTGCACTTGGCAGAAAAACTTTAAACAGAAGAGATCACACCCCTGTGAGGAGATAGCAGACATCTTTTGAAGGAGGTTGGCACTCAGAAGCCATGCTTTATGCTTCTCTCCAAAGAAGCAGCACAGACTCTCTGAGCCTGAAGCAGCAATGACGTAAAGTAGCACATTATCCACGACATGCCACGACAGGAGTGTGCCTGCATTCATAGATTACGCAGTAAGGACTGGTCATACCACCTGACGCCAGTTTCACGTATCGGCAACACTGAAGTACAAAGTCTTCCCTTGGGAACCGTAGGCATCCCTTTCTTATGGCAGCCAGGGAAGCATGATTTGTGCTAGCATGTGGGACTTTCACTCTGAAGCCTATTTCTGAGCAAGGGTTTTTCCTTACTCCAGTTGATGGCATTAAGGTCCTTGAAACAAGAGCAACAGAGAGTTCACTGCAACTGCCTCTGCATCGAGCCAGCCCTGAGTATCAGAGATCTGGAGTTCACACCATGTCCTTCTGCTACAGAAAGAAGTTCCAGCTGATGGTTTCAAGCAATACACAAGGATTAATGCTGAAGTCCATATTATTCTCCCTGTCTCCTTTCATCACACTGAAGTCCTACAATGTCTTACAGCAGACGTAGGCTTCTCCTTAAAACTGAAACAGAATCATAGAATATCTTGAGTTGGAAGGGACCACAAGGATCATCAAGTCCAACTCTTAGCCCTGCACAGGACCATTCCCAAAAGTTACACCATGTGCCTGAGAGCATTGTCCAAACATGCCTTGAACTCTGGCAGGCTTGGTGCTGTGACTACTTCCCTGGGGAGCCTGTTCCAGTGCCCAGCCATCCTATGGATCAAAAACCTTTTCCTAATATGTAACTTAAATCTCCTCTGACACAGCTTCAGGTCATTCCCTCAGGTTCTGTCACTGGTCACCACAGAGAAGAGATCAGTGCCTGCCCCTCCTTTTGCCTCCTCTCATGAGGAAGTTTTAGATGGCATGGAACACGTGCACACCCTTGTCCTATCCAAAAACAGCTCCAAAAGTTCACTTCTCGACTGGTTAGAAATCTTATGGAAGTTCTTATTTTATTACTACTTTATCACATACCAAAATTTTGTCCCTTAGGTTAGATACATACCTAACTTGGCTCATGTTACATCAATTTCACTTCTGAAGCAATGTATTAGTAATTGGCTGCCTCTTTGAACTTCTTCTCCATGCTAAGGAAGTCCCTTTCTTCCATAACATGATTGGCACTTTTTTTTCCTTCTGGAAAAGATTCCAGAGAGGAAGACCGTGAGGAAAGGAGGGAGAACCCTATCTCCCATGAGATCCACAGTCATCAAGCCATCACAATGTAAGCTACATCCTATGGATACCAAGGAACTCCCACGACCGCAAAGATGGCCTGGCTTTCCCTCACAGTGCTTCTGTTTGGAATCCTTTCTCTGCTTTAGAGAGTTAATGGGCAGAAAATGGAAAACAAAGGTTAGTACACTGCTGACCTCAAATACATTTTCACTCAGGGATGCAGCAAAACCAAAACAACTTTGGCATGCACAGCTGCCCCCTACATCTCCTCACTGGGAGACCTAACCATACAACACCATGATGATTACATTTCCACAAGTTCCTGCAGAACCACGGTACCATTTCCCTTCCCCAGCATGTCCTCTCTACAGCTGTGTAACACAGCATGAAGTAAAAAACATAACACAATATGAGGGAGCGGTTAATTGCAATACTTATAAAGATATTAAAAAGTAATAGAGAAATTGTTCCTAGGAGAAGAATAGAAAGCCTTACATGGAAATCAGTCAGTGACCACTACCTTATTTAAATAACTTAATTATGCAATAAACAGAAAAGGACAAATGTTGTTCTGAATCGCAAATGAAACAAGCTTCTGGTTTTCAGATTGTCAAACTCCCCTGCTGAAGAGATCAGAAGTACTTAAACTGTTCAGCGTTATGAAGTATTTTGTACCCCACATTTTCCACCATGTCCCACATTGCCCACTATTTTAATACAATCAAATTTAACATACTCTGTTTGCAGAAATCATGTTTGACATCTAATTTTGTCTACCTGAAAGTCAATTTGAAGGTACAAATAGACCAAACTTTGATTTCAGTTGCTGGTGGGCAATCATAGAAACATTCCCAGTACATCGTACCCTTCTTAATCTTCCACACTTAAGTTACATATTTTATTCTACTTATGTCTGAGGGTTTGGACTACCATTTTTTGTCTACAAGGCACAACCATACTGCTACAAATGAAACAAAGTCAACTTGAGGTTATGCAGTTTGCCTTTGCAGAAATGCACTCAATGACAAAGATGAAGTTTTAACAATTGTTTCACGCTTTATCAAATTATCAAGCTATTACTTTACAGAATCGCAGAGTAGTTAGTGTTGAAAGGGACCTCTAGAGATCATCTACTCCAAACCCCCTGCCAAGACAGTCTCATTTAGAGAAGGTTCACACAGAACACATCCAGGTGAGTTTTGAATGTCTCCACAGACAGAGAACACAGCCACCCTGGGCAATCTGTTCCAGTGCTCTGCCACCCTCAATGTAACAAAGCTCTTCCTCACACTGAGGTAGAACTTCCCGTGTTTTCGTTAATGGCCATTACTCCTTGTCCTGTCACCAGGTACCACTGAAAAGAGTCTGTTCCAGCCTTTGAGATCTTTATATGTATTGATGAGACCCCTCTCAGCCTTCTGTGAGGTCCAGCTCACAGTCTCTCCTCATAAGAGATGCTCCAGACTGCTAATCATTTTGTTGGCCCTCTGCTGGACCTTTTCCAGAGGGGAAGATCACCTCCCTCAGCCTGTTGGCCACACTCTTCCCGATGCACTCCAGGATATCATTGGCCCTCCCAGCCACAAGGACATGCTGCCAGCTCATGGTCAACTTGTCATCCACCAACACCCCCAGGTCTTTCTCCACAGATCTGCTCTCTAGCAGGCTAGCCCCCAACCTGTACTCATTCCTGGGGTTATTCCTCCCCAGGTGCAGGACCCTGCATTTGCCTTTGTTGAATTTCATTATGTTTCTCTCTGCCCACCTCTCCAGCCTGCTGAAGTAGTGCAGCCATCAGGTGTATCAGCCACTATCCCCAGTTTCATAACATCAGAAAGCCCTTTGTCCAGGTCATTGATAAATAAGTTGAGTAAGACTGGACCCAGTATTGATCCCTGAGGAACACCACCGACTGCAGGCCTCTAACTGGATTCTACTCCACTGATCATGACCCCCTGAGCTCTGCCATTCTGTCAGTTCTTCATCTACCTCACTGTACATTCATCCAACCCACATTTCCTGAGCTTACCTAAGAAGATGCTGTGGGAGACAAGTGTCAAAAGTCTTGCTGAAGTCCAGGTAGACAACATCCACTGCTCTCCCCCTGTCAACCCATGGTGCCATCATAGAAGACTGTCAGATTGGTCAAGCATGATTCCTCCTTGGTGAATCCATGCTGACTACTCCTGATAACCTTCTTTCTTTTACATGCTTGGTGATGACCTCCAGAACGATCTGTTTCATCAGCTTTCCAGGGATGGAGGTTACTGGCCAGTAGTTTCCTGGGTTCTCCTTGCCCTTTCTGAAAGTGCAAGTAACTCTGGCTTTCCTCCAGTCATTGGGGACCTCTCCTGCTCTCCACAGTTTTTCAAAGATGATGGAGTGTGGCTTATGGGTGGTGTCAAGTCTGCCTAGACAATATCTAACACAACCCTTTAGAATCAGGAGGAAAGTCCTTCTTTCTCCAGCCTTCCTCTCTTACCTCCAAGGTCTGGGATTCCTCAGCAGTAAAGACTGAGGTAAAAAAGGCATTCAGTAGTTCCATCTTCTCTGTGTCTTCTCTCACCAGAACACCCATCTGATTCAGCAGCATCTCCACATTTTTCCTATTCTTCCTTTTGCTGCTGATGTACTTGTAAAAGCCCTTTTTGTTGTACCTGATATCCTTTGCCAGACTCAATTCCAGGTGGGCCTTGGCTTTCCTCATTGCATCCCTGCACTCTCTGACCATGTTCCTGTAGTCCTCCCATGTGGTCTGCCCCTTTTTCCACATCCCATAAATTTTTATTCCACCTGCTCATCCATGCAGGTCTCCTGCCCCCTTTGCTTGATTTCTTGCTCATGGGGATATAATGATCTTGAGCTTGGAGGAAGTGATGCTTGAATATTGACCTGCTCTCTTGGACCCCCTTCTCTCTAGAGCCCCAACCCAAGGGATTCCTCTAAGCAGGTCTCTGAATAGGCTGAAGTTAGCTCTCTGGAAGTTCAGATGGATGGCCCCAGACCCTCCAGGAGACAGAAAATTCCCAAGATTGCATACACCTAACCTACAGTGACAATGCTTTTCCTTCCATGCCATGCAATACATCAAGAGCTGCTTACATAGAGCAGAACTGCACTTCTATCTTATCTTCAAACTTGCAGTAACATCTGCATCTAGCTCCAGTTTCTTTGCTCTTCTTTCTTTGTTTCCTATACAGGGTGGGTGCATATTCACAGAACACTTCTGCTGATTCAGAAAGAACCACTACCTCTAACCACCTGCTCAGTGCTGCCTATGTAGACAGACACACCAGCCGTGCAATACAGCTACCACGCTCCAAAACACAGAGTTCAGCCAAGCCAGTACAGGACAGCAGGTAACAAGCTAAGGTTTCATGTTGTACTGAACTTTCCACCACTGACATAAAATAGGCATGCTCACATGTCACGGCATAGATGGGACAATTATGGAAGACATTCTTGTGAAGACATCTGGTAACAGTCAAGCAAAGTTAGTGGGACAAAATCCACACAGGAACATTAAAGCTCTTCCTACACATGAGGTACTAGAAATGCTTTCAACACCTTGAAAGCCACATTCCTCATGCAAAAACATTCATTTCATAAGATTATAGAAGAACTATAAATACAGTATCATTTTCACTGTAAAAAAAGAAACTTTGTTTTCAATAGTCACATAGTCTGATATTAACTTTATACCCATCCACAGCTCAGCATTGCCAAAGCCTCTCGCAATACACTCATTACATAAGACCTGTCTTGTACACCTGTCCTAAAACCAACAGGATAGCACTGTCACAGTACAATCGCTCAAAACACCTTTAATGACTCTGTATCCCAAAAATCATTCCACAGAAGGCAAGTTACAAGCAGTATTGAAATACCCAAGGGAGCTGTGAAACGACACTGAATAATGCAATATTATCAAAATCCCTACTACTTCCAAACTGTAGAACTCTAATTAATGAGATTTAAGTTTCAGTGTATGCCTACTTGCCAATGAAACTGGGGAAAGATAAAGGCATTGAGTCATCAAAATGGATACACAAAATCAGGTAAAGTTATTTTACCATTTAAAATTGCTTTAACTGTATCATAAATTCTACTTTTTAAATAGGTGTTTATTCCTCTTTCCTGAAGAAACTGATATAAATTGCTGTATTATCACACACCTTCCTGGAACAAAATCCACTTTTCATTTACCAACGAATTGGAAAACTGCTATCCAGCATAAGACATATCCTTTCTTCTGGCCTGTGATCACTCTCTTCACTTTAAAGGAATGCACCTCATTAACCCTGATAATTAACAAGGTTATTCTCATCACATTAAAGGTTTAAGTTCCTCTGTTAAGTCATTATTTGAATTTGCACTGCTATTAAGATGATGAGGCTATTCTGGATTTAATTTCACATAACAAGATGTTTCTCTTTAAAGATCCTAATTTTTTTCAAGTCAAGGCATATAATTTCATTGTCTTGTATGCTACATAGAATCATGGAATGATTTAGGTTGGAAGGGACATGGATCATCTAGTTCCAACACCCATGCCATAGGTAGGGACACAATTAGCAAATTTACCAGATTAAGGAATGTATAATATACATACAAAAATAACCCAAACAAAATCAAAATTGAAAACCCAGAAGGAGTAAGGCAGAAATGCAAACAGGCAGCAAAAACAGCAAACAAGCATCTGGCAGCAGAATGGCTGTGGCAGCAGAAACCAGAGAGAATTGAAAAAGGAGAAAAGGATCAAAACTACAAGGAGATGTAGTCTTGGGAGAAGATTACTAGTAAATGTATCAGCTCCTAGCTGGACCATTCCAATAAGACTCCACAGACTACAGAGAAACTTCCAATTTCCATACTTTCCAAACTCCCAATTCCCATTATGTCCCTGACCACAGCAGGCAGTTGGAACTAGATGATCTTTAAGATCCCTTCCAACCCAAACCAATCTATGATTCCATGCCCTTTGCAATGGAAGGGACCTACTGCCCTTTGCAGGAATACATATTTGGGGCATTTTCCTCTTAGATCATCCATGAGGTTTCCCAGGACTGTCTAGCTAATAAAGTCTTCTAAATATCTAATAAATTATTTAAATTGTGCACAGAGGAGTTCCCAGTACATGAACTTGCTTCCTCCACAAGAGAAAAGCCTGTTGTCTAAGTCAGACAGCTATTCTGAGGATACTAAAAATTGCAGCAGTCACATACAGAAATGCCACATCAAATGTAAAAATACAGAAGATGATTTATCTCATTATCCATGCTGACATCATATCAGTTGATGTGTGCGGTAGTTAACAAACATACAGGAAAATTAGTCACAATTATTTAGAGATTTGACTACACAGGTTTCATTGGCAGCACACTTAACACCAGAGAATTCGAGCATCTTAAATGCAAATATCTAGCAACATCAGATTAACACCAAGGGTTTTGCAAACAAGTTGGTTTTTTTTGCACAGAATTCAGTCACCATGAAATAATAACAATAATAATACCCTTTAAATGTCAGAAAAGTCAAGAGAACTTTCTGTTACAACATGAGTATTATCACAGTGCTCCTGCATCAAACACTGAAAGAAAACAAGTTCAGAGAGTTAAGGTCAAGGTCAGCTGTCAGTCTATAGGAGAGTTTCAAGAACTACTAGTTTGTCCCATCCATGCACCTTAAAAGGGTGTCATTCATTTCATGTGCATTTCCAGACTGCTAAGTCTTGCCACAAGTGCTCAGCAATGTGAGAAAAACATTAAATCATTCCCATAAAGACTAGCAAGAATGCTGTGCAATATTCAGAATAAAGACACTATGCAAGTCTCATCAGCATAATAACTCCCTTGGGAATTATCAATTTGCAAACCTCTCAAACCCCTAAAAAGGGTAAATTTGTTGAAAATATAGTAGGGTACCCCCGAATGAACCACACATTGCTTCTTTTTTTTTAAAGTCTACTGCAAATAACTGTTCTTCAGCAGAATAAAATATGCACATTGCACATGAGATTAATATAGAACATAACAGAGAGCAATATTTAACCATCATGACAGCTTTATGTAAGTTTGCATGAGACTTTTGGTCAGTGATATTAGACACTAGCAGAGTTTTTACCACTATTAGGAAGTGCCTCCAACACACCCTTGTATGTGGGTTAAACACTGGGAAATTCACCTGAGTCCTCATAGGTTCCACTGCTATCTTTGATATTTAACACATTTCAGTTTTCCTTTTTAAATTGTCCTTTTCCCATTGAAACCAACACCCTGTGAACAGCAAACCCGTGAGTTTCGTTGCCATTAATTAGTTTCCTTCCTCTCTCAAACACAGTATACAAACAGCAGGCATCTCCTCACACCCCACACCCAGCAGACTCAGGGACAGAACCCCAAACAGAAGGGTTTGTTTTTCAACAAGAAGTTTAAAGAGCTTAAAACTACTATTTTTTTTCCTTTTCTTTTTTTTTTTCTTTTTAAACAAACACTGAAAATAACCAGAGTGGCGTTGGCACTGCTTTAATCAGTTTAAACTTGAAGACAGGAACTCTAATTAAAATCGGGAACTCTAGCTGTAAGAAACAGCTAATTAGTTCCCAACTTTTTAATGAAGTACTGTGGTGGAGTACATATTAGCTGTTCAGTATTAAAAAGGAAATGTTCAGCAAGATAAGCTCATTCTCTCTGGTAGTACATCAGTTTTTCTATGTATTTCAATCCATACACTGTCACAGGGGTTTAAAAAAACACACTACAATAACTATCAGATTTACAGATCTCCATCCATACACAATAAGATAATTGAACTCCGCAGTATTTCAAACAGAGAAGGAGAAATACAAGGCAGTTCATTACCTTTCTGTTAGGCAATGAAGACAATTTAAATCACATTACAGTATAAGGTTGTGTTTCCCTCCGTTCAATTCGTTCCTGGCCACAACTTGCAAACACAAGGAAAAAGAAGGTGGGGAAGAAGTGAGAGAAGGCATTTTATGCTTGTGCTCCCAAGAAGTCTGGGCAAAATATAAGCCATTGAGGAAAAGTGAGAACTGCCAGATTAAGAGAAACCTTGACCAGTCAGTCTCGGCAAGACATGCTGACAGCAGCGGGAACCTGAACAACTTCGTCTACATTTCCACAGCTTTTAGTGTCCCGTTTTGTAAGGCTGTACTTCTGTCCCCCCTCCCACACACAGAGCATCAACTAAAAAAAGAAGTCATTTAAAAACTGATTACAAACAAAGGCCAGGTTCGCCCGCGTTCCCACGCCAGGATTTTCAAACCCGCGTTCCCTCTTGTCGCGACATGCCACACTTACACAGAAAGCCCTGATCATTAAAGCGGCATTTACGGTGGTGTTTAGGCGGAGGAGGGTGTGAAATCACCCCCGAGGGGCCGGAGTAGCCGGGGCCGCTGCTGCCCAAGCACCGGCCCGACGGAGCGGCCAAACCAGCCAAGGATGTGCCGGGAACCCTCGCCCTGTGCCTCCCGCATCCGGCACCGCCCGAGAGGACCGGGGCAGCACCAGGAGCCCGCGCGGGTGCCCTGGTGCGCTTCTCCCAGAAAAAAAAAAAAAAAAAAAAAAAAAGACCTCAAAACCACAATGAAACAAAAAAAAAATTACCAACAAACCAACCAATCAACCAAGCCCTACCCATACTCCCCCCGACCCAAAAAAAAGCAGCACTCGTACCCGGGACCCAGCAGGTGCCCAGCCGCCACCGGCCGGGCCGAGCCGCGCCGCCCCCCGCGCACTCACCAGCGGCGGGACGAGGTGCCGCAGGGAGCCGGCTGCCGGGGCGGCGGGTGGGACTCCCGCCGGGATGCACCCTCCGCCCCATCCCGCCGCCCGCCCCGCACGGTACTGGTACTGCCACCGCCCGCGCCCCGCCGCCCGCACCGCCCCCCGCACCGCCCCATGATGTCACCCCTCCGGGCCGCCCCGCCCAGCCTCCGCCGGCCGAGGCGTGCCGAGACCCCCGGGCACAGCGGGAGGAGCCACCCCCGCGCCCCTCCGCTGCCCACCCCATCCGACCCGCCGTGTCGGGAGGGGGGGCTGGGCCCGCGGCGGCCGCTCGCATGGAAACGGCTGCGTGGGGAAAAAGCCGTGTGGTCAGAGCTTTCACGCCAGGGGATTCGCCCCCCTTCCCTCCTCTCCCCCTTGTTTCTGCTTTTCCCGTGAAATAGCCTTAAAAATCAGTTTGTTGCAAGTGTAGGAATCGCGCGTGGAAACCCTGGGCGAGGAGAGGTGAAGAGGTTATTTGCGGGTTTATTTCCCTTCGCATTAAAAACTGGAGCGGTCGCCTGGATTCTCCCCCTCCCCTCAGAGAGCTGTGCAGAAATGGCATCTCTCAGCCTTTAGTTCAGCACGGAGAAGATTGCGGGGAGACACGGCACGGGCGGGGAACGGGAGGGGGCACAGGACAACATGCATCTCGTGATTCCCATGTCGTGTTTGAAAATATAAGTTTGAACGGCTTAGATACCTAAACGAGCTGACGTCCTGAGGCAGCACGCTCAGGTAGCGGGCCAGAGTGGGGTTGTCAAAATAAACCAAAATGAAATAACTAGATTAGACCAAATTTCCAGGACCACAATACATTTGCTATTTACCTATCTTGATAAAGGCTTCATCACCAGAAACAAACCATTCCAGGCTGATTTAAACTATACCGGTGTGGTCTTATGAGACAGAAAGAATAGAAAAAGGACATCGAGACTTTTTTTTTTTTTTTTAACTAATTGCACTCGATTGGCATGTCTAGAAATTAAGCATTGGTCTGAGCTGCATTGTGGAAGGAGTGGTAGTACAAGCCTTGGTCTTCTCCAGAGAGGTCCTTTGCAAAGACTGAAGACTGTCAAATCTTACTGTAAGGGCAAGTGTATACAAGCATCGCCGTCATCATGATTAAAACATTAAGCAGATACCTCTGTTATTATGGAGCTCACTCAAGCAGATTAAACTTATTTCTCATGTTTTTCTGGGTCATGGTATATGACCCGAGGATCAAAATGTGAGAGGTTCTCTAAGTTCTGTCTGCTTGGTATGTATTTCTTATTCTTTTCTGATAAATAATTAAAAGGAAAAAAAAGCTGTTCAAAATTCTTCTCTCACCTTCTGTCACTAGTTTAAAAATTCTTTTAATTTTCAGCTATATGCAGGTATGTTTTCACTTATATTTGCAATTTTTATCTTACCTTTTTTGTCTTTTTGTCTTAGTGAGCTTTCACCTATTCAGGTTTGTAATAGCAATTTTTGTACCCTGAAAATAAAATCAAAAATGGAACTACATCAGCCTTAATTATTGCTGCTTTGCTTCACCATTTTAAGACACTGGCATGGCTACTCACCATATCAAAATACATTCCTTTCTCCCTTCCAAAAGAAGTATTTGGGTGTTAAATTCCTGTTGTCTGCAGAACGATTTTGCATAGAACTGTATCAGTAAGACCACACATGCAGGAATGAGAACTCCCCTTCCAAAAACTCTTCCACCCACCTGGGATCCTGAAGCCCCAGGCAGAGGCAGTAGTATGAAGCCTTTGCTCGTTGTTCTGCATAAGTGGACTAATCACTAGGGTCTAGTAAAGGCTACTGATCTCATGAGTCCAGTGCTGTTTCATTTCAGTAAGACACAGGCAATGATTTCATTAGGTGGAACACAAAATTTAAATTACAAAAATACCTCAGTCTCACAGAGATGATTGATATTAAGTGAACCATGAGGCCACTATCAACATAAAGCAAGAGGCAGGCTGACATTTGAACAGTATTATTTAACTGGAAAAAAAAAGATGTTATACTGGAGAGGAGATACATAGCAGGCAATTAATTCAGAGAAGTTAATATAAAAAGATGAGCTCAGTTTGCCATTGCAGAGCAATTTCTTCACAGTGAATTCCTCAGGAGAGCAGAGCATCAGTCTGTCAGTGGGAAAGGCATGTTATAATTGCTGCTACTGTATCAGTTAACACTGGTGGAAATACTGGTTTAAAGGGAGCTACAGCTTCCTCTAGCAAGTTTTGTAGATTCTTCACACCTTGACCCCAGTAACAATCCTGTAACTACAGCTGCTGTGATTCCAGATGACTAAGACAACCAAGAGCCACACACCAGAGCAATTTATTATGACCAAACAGGTGTCTGAGTTCTTTGCTTACCATACTTGGAATTTTTTCTTTGGAAATATTCAATATTCAGTATATTTGCAGCCAGTATATTTAGATTTTTTAAGAGATACTAAAGTTGAGGAAGAGTCTTTATGAGTTCAGAACCATAGCCTTTAAATGCAAGAGTAAACTTTTCTGGGTTAATCCTTCCAAGTGTCAGAAATTATTATGGTTTTTACAAACCTTTCATAAACTGATGTGTTCTAGAGCAACAAACTTGTGCTGCTACAAGTCACAAAAATCCTATGTCAAATTCTCAATTAAAAAACCAAATAAACAAACAAACAAAAAAAACCCAAAACCACATTCAACATGGTGGACATGGCAAGGAAAAGAGAAGAATGCTATGCACATTATTTAAGCAAAGTATAAAATTAGAAAGGGGGTTAAGGAAGGAAAAGTCACAAAAAGTGTTTAATTATAATTTTTAATAAAATTCAAATTTACATGAGAATATTACATTAGCTTTCCCAAAGTTTTTAATAAATTTGAATCAGGTTCTGCAGGCTTGATCCATGACATTAAAAACTCTTCTATTAAGAAATAAGAAACTTCATAGTGTAAGCCATTGCCATACTCACAGGATGTGGTGCACTGCCAGTTCAAACTTCGGTAAGATGTGCTGACCAAAAGTGACTATTTCGTTCTTTCGTGTATTCCCAAACCTCACAGTATTAGCATTAATGAATATATAACTGATGTGGTGAACAAGATCAGCTTACTTATAAGACTGCCAACAAACCTGGATGTTTTAGAAAATAATGTGTACCTCCCCTTCTCCAGCTGTCACCAATCACAAGTGCCCTCACAAGAGTAGACGAGCTCAGATCAGTCTGGGGGAGGGAAAATGGAGGGAAACCCTGTGGCAGAAATGTGATAACACTAATTCAAGCCAGCTAAAAACCACATGAGAACAAAGCAGTTACTCCATAAGCAAAGATTTACAATGTTCTTCATTTCCATTTTTTTCAGTAAGTTGAAAATAGGTGCCTTAGTAACCAAACTTACTTTACAGGAGAACATCTCAAAATGGGAAGGATTAAGCTAGTGCTTTTTCAGAGCTGACCACACCCTAGGCTAAAATGAGAAACAGCTTTTAATCCCTTCAAGCAGATAAAAGAATTGAAGTCTAACATTTAGATTGGACAAGCATGTTAGCCACAGAGATAACACATAAAAAGAGAAGAAAAAATCTTCCTGTAATTTAGTGAATCTCTAACAATTTTACAACAATGTCATCATTTTCATTATTTTTCAATTTGTGCTTTTGGAAAAATAAATCCTCATTTCCATTGTAATAACTTTTGCATTGGGTATTTTCAGAATAAAATAAAAGATGCTTCATTTGTTCATATTTAAGTCCTCACTGGACTTTGAATAGAAGCTAACCATTCACTGCTAGAAATGCATGTTCCCAAGACCAGGTAAAATGTGTTTGTTAAACCAAAAACCCCAAACCTTGAAGCCAGCTGCTTACTCCAGCTTTACTGGAGTGCTTATCTAGCCTGCTGTTTGCCATTCTGCTATGCTTCATATGTATGCTATGCTTGATATATATTCAGAAGAGGAAGGAGATAAGAGAGAAGACAGAAAGGTAGAGCTATTTCACATAACAAAGAATAACTGTAAAGGTGCAATGAAGGAAAGACAAAAGTTACCTTCCTTGTTCCTTTTTCCTTCTCTGAGTAAAAAACTCCAAATTGAAATTCATTCCAAATTCATGTCACATTTCCTGCTGTATACTCAGAAACAGAAAAGTATGCTGCCCATTGCCTGAACTAACCATGCTAATAGGGAATGTCCAACTACATGGATGATAATATTAAGGTATAACTCTTGTTTCTCACTTTGACCTTGAGTACTCATCATTAATGAGCCAGTTTTACTTCGACAGATTATACAAGTGAAGTCCCCATATATGTGACCACAGACACTATGCCTGTGAAGGATTGATGAATTTCTTCATGGTGCTTCTTGGAATGAAGATCTCTCTACACAAAGTATTTTTAATACAAAGAATTAATTTATCATCTTTTTCATAAATAAACCTTCTAAATTTTATGCTCAGTTATACCTTTTTTTCCATTTCATCCTAATACTAGCTCCTTCCTTTTCCTTCTTCTTGAAACAACGTAAACCAGTGCTTATGTTGACACACAGAATATACTGATACAGTGAAGTCTTAGTAGCATCTGTTTTTATTAACTTTGTATAACCCAGACATTTGTTTTTCCTCATTCTACAAATATCTGCTGAGAGCCTAAGGGCCAAAATGCAAACACATTAGTTTGTTGTAAAATAGAGCTCTTCAAATTGAGGACTAGAGGGTATCTGGCTGTAAGGATATATTTGCCATGTGCTGCAATGCAAGGTCTGTTCTGAAGAGGAGTGAGTCATCTTTGTTATGCTAATATAAAATCTGTACCGTATGTAGTTCTATAGGGGAAAGTATGAACCTGCTGAAGTATCCTTATTAAGAATCTGAAAGGATATAATTTCAATGAAAGGATATGCAGATACAGTATGAGTATTAATGTCCTACTGAAACATAGCACACAGAAATCCATATGTGTAAGGATTTTCTAACAGAAAAACTGCCTTGGTAATTTAGAATCATCAGTGCAAAAAATTACCTCTCCCACTAGCCCCTCCCTTTTTTATCCTTTTATCTTTTATACTATCCCTACAAGCGCTGCAGTTCATGTTACCTATCATACGATTTTAATTCAGACCTACATGTCTTCATGTTCTACACAGGATGTGAAGTTGTTACGCTGGTTACCCAGTAACAAGTGTTTAAATAGTTGTTACTTGCATTTAAGAGTGCACAGTACCTCCTCATCCCTCAGACTGTTCCTGCTGCCAGTTTGTTCTCTTCTCTCATATCAGAATTCACAACACAAGTATTACACCAAGGTGTTTTTCTCTCTGAAGTTTTACCACTGAATTGCAAGTATCAGTGTTTCAGTAGCCAATATACTTGTTCAAGATCATCAGTTCTATGAAAACACTGAACATTAGGACAAAAAGGCATGAAAAGCTGTCTACCATCAAAACCAAGTAATAAAATAAAAATAAGAGACTGACAAAAACAATGCTATGAGGTAAAAACTAGAGACTGTTTTGGTATTTGCAGTGTTTTCCATCTCATGAACTTTTACTCCATGATATGTGCAGTTCCTAATGTGTATTTCCTTCAGAAAGAAAATCCTACTTCAAACATTGAATAAAAATGAACAGATATTACAGAACTGAAAAAAAAATTTGGTTATTATGACAATCCAGGATGAATGTTTGGCTCCCAAGTAACATTTACAATTTAATAAATGAGGTAAGGTGGGTATTACAAAAGATACTAGTAAGTCTTTTCGTATCTTGGTTTCTTGGTAAGGTAGATATCAAGTATGCTGTACTGATTTTTGCCAATAGGTGTGTTTGTCCCATACATAATATTTAGCAGCTTAAAGGAAGGAGTTAACCAATGATTCAGAAAAGTGGCCTCAATTAATGTAATGGGTTGAAGTGTATTGTCTATATAATAATGCATTATCTTTTGTATAAGTTTTAATTATCAAGATTTCTGAGCATATAAGTTAAAAGTAAGTCTGTGGTCTACAGCTTCTCCAGTTGCAAACTGAACTTATATACAGACACCAGTACAGGATTTAGAGGCTACAGAAGAGACATGGAAATACTCATAAACAGTTTAAATCATGAGATTATAATTAAAGTATACACAAGTTTTCATTCCTGTAAAGAATTGCTATGTTTCCCAAAAGAAAGGGCCAATGGATCTATCCAGGAAGCATTCTGGATCCACAGTATTGCCCTTGCCATGGTGTTCCCTTCTTCTCAAATAGCAATATGTAGCCAAAAAGGAAAAAAAAAATCAGTTAGAACTTAATTGGAATTGTAATACTACTTGGTTTTCCTTGAGCCTGAAACTTCTGTCCCTGTTACAAGAACACTAATTCATCTAAAAAGATAAGGAGATCCACATTTATCTTGGCATTTTAACCTGCTGTGCTCTGCCCTGCAAGCACAGCATGTACGATACCTATGGAATTTTTATCTTCTCTCAGTTTAACACAGTCATGGCATGCTCCGATTATTCCTTGTGCTTCTCATAAGTGATGGTTCAGGTATTGGTGATAATAAACTGAATTCATCCCATGTGCTCCAAACACTGCTTAGGGCACAAAAAAATTTCTTTTTTTCCTATTTGTATCTTATTCTTTGAGCTCTTTCCAGGCTTTTTATGGTTTCCCCATTGCAGATGGAGTCATGTGTTTTACTCATAAGAGAGAAGCAACAATATGCTTTACTGATATAACACAGAGAGTTAACAAAGTTCAGTGGGAAACATGACAGCGGTTTAACAAGACTTGACACTTGTTTATTTACTGCATAGAGGAGAGGGTCAGACAAAACTGTCATTGAGACCCTCCCATCGAGTCATCAGGTTCAGAAAGGACTGTTGAGTTCTAAGCTATTTCTCAGGGAGGAGTCTAAGTACAGATGGATCCACTGCTAGTCCCCAACTTGGTCAGTGGTTTATATCTCAAGGATTATATACCCACAACCAATCCTTTACATCACTTAGTTAAGATTTCAAAGCTTAGCATGCTATTAAGCACTTACCAAGTATCTGCTGCAGCAAGGAATCTCTCAGCCTTGAATAGTACCTTGAGAGGCATTCCTGCTCGAGGGGACTTTCTGTGGTGCAACCCACTGTTGTGCAGAAGAGCTCAGCAGGCCCTGGGCTGTCCACTATTTATGGAGTAAGCTGATATGACTTGCAGTCATATTTGCATACCAGCAAGACACCTGGGTCACTAGTCCAAACAGCCCTTGGCCACCATGTTACTATCCATCCATGAAGGAGGAGGACAGCTCCTCAAAGGACGCACTGCCCCATGCCCTTATATTAAAGATGTGTCCCATTTACATATTCTCTAGATGCTTAACTGTAGCGTAACACAGCAGCTCTGTTGGTTTCATTCTTTGTATTAAAGCAGAGCAAGCATTTTCAGGCACTGTAAAAAGTGCATTTTACAACCACATCCTATTCAAAAATTCATCAACAGTGGCTCATTTTTTTGTTGAAACAATAAATTAATGCTCTACAAGACCTTCATAACTCTTTATAGGCTGACACTATGCTGGAGATGCTAAATGCTTGCATGCCCAAATTTCATCTGCAAATGCCACATCTGCCTTGTTCTCTCAAGCACTTACATTATCAGGATTAAGTCTCTATTTGGATCATTCTAATGTAGAAGACCAATTCCACTGTATAACTCTGGCCACTGAACTTTATTTGAATTGGAATTACTGTCCTACATACAGATGGGCTAAACAACTCTGCAGTAGTTCACTTGGCTGGTTTCTAGTTTTCACATTTGTACTTCAGTTGAAGATAAATATCTATAAAGTAGATATTTTTTACTATGCTGGCAATAGCCCATTTTTATTTAAACTGTTGAATACTGCTACTGCATTCACAGTTTGTGATGTTTTTCTTTCTCTTGACTCGAATGCTGTTAGATGTATGTGAACCAATTTGTCTCTTAGTACATTTAATTAGATACATAATTTGAAATTGATGGATTCTCATTAGATTTGTTTTCCTTAATTAAAAGGGGTCTTTTTGGCAATAGAAACCCCCTCAGTCTTTTTTGTATATGTCTTGCTGATGAGGTAACTTGTAACATGTTCCTTTATGCCTTCTTCTCATTTCAAGAACGAGTAATAATTGAAGCCTAATAACTATCACCCAGAATTCATAGATCTGACTTGCTCACAACTCCAGAACTGAAAGATATAACAGGAATCACTTTTTATTCCCCATTACTACAACAATTTAGATATAATTATTAAGGTATTGCATTAACCAATAATGGTTCTGAATACACAACAGCTGTTAACAGAAATTAAATTCGAGGTCGTTTATAATTCTGGGAGTATGTGTGTAATCATGCTTCTCTCTGGTGACCAGTGATAGAACCCGAGGGAACAGCATGAAGCTGTCAGGGGACATTTAGGTTGGATATTAGGAAAATATCCAGAAAATCCAGAAGGTGATTGGTCACTAGAACAGGCTCCCCGGGAAGTGGTCACAGCATCAAGTCATCCAGACTTCAAGAAGTGTTTGTACAATGCTCTCAGGCACATGGGTGTGATTCTTGTGGTTGTCCTGGGCTGGTAGATGGATTTGATGATCTTTGTGGGTCTCTTCCAACTCAGGATATGAATGTGACTCTTGGAACTCAATTCATTGATTTATTCCAAATTGGTTAAAGATAATAGAGGTTCAGTTCTTAATTAAAAATGTATGGCATCCATCTTTACCTGCTGTTGACAATTTAATCAAGCCATAAAGCACAATACTACATAAAAAAGAACTTCCTGCTGAAGTTTTCAGAATACAGAAAATAAGGGAAATATCAGTAAACAGCTCATTTAAATATGCTCAGATGTGTATTTTCATTTAGGTCTACCTGTAGTGAGCATTAATGTGTAAAGATCAGTTTTCTTTCCACACTTGACATGACAAGATTCATCCACTGTTTAGACAGTGGGAGACAATAATTTTCAAACCATTAAAAAAAAAAACCTATAAAAAAATCTATAATAACAATTTATCTGAAGAGTCAACGTGACACATATTCGTTGCTTTGATTGTAGTAATATCACTCACACAAGTAACTCTAGGAAACTACATATGCTCATGCTAAAGAACAAATGCTATATCACCCTATAAATCAAAACAAAAGCCTTAAGTGAGTCAAGTTGGTTATTAAGACAGATGAAGTGCATCTTTATTTTTCACAGAATAAACTAACAGAGGAGTTATTTCACAGAGCCTAAATACGGTATCTATGGCTTCAGATATCCAGAGACAAACTCATATATCTTGCTTTGCTTATAAGGATAAGCATGTACTAACATACATTACCCTGTTAAAAACAAGCTAGCTTTTCAACCAATTTTGCTGTAACTCTCACTTGTGACAGTCTTAATGTCTTCGTAATTGCTACTGTCGTAAACTGCTGTGAGTTTTCAGGAATAAGTTAGTAACTGTTCGTTGCCATTTGAATTAGTTAACACAGATCCCTGATCTTTTGCAGCCTTCCTGCTCCCCACAGTCCTGAAAACAAAGCTAAAGAATAGGGTGTTTGTACCCAGAAGAAAGCTTTACTTCACTAAGTCCCTGAAAGATCTGGCACCTTATTAAGATTTAGTTGTGTGCTCTGACAAAGAAAAGGTTATCCTTTCCTGGTTTCAGGTGCCACAGAAAGGTACATGGGGGTCCTGGTCGATGCCAAGTTGAATCTGAGTCAGCAGTGCCCTGGCAGCCAGGAGGGCCAACCCTGTCCTGGGGCACATCAGGCAAAGCATCACCAGCCAGTCAAGGGAGGTGATTGTCCTGCTCTGCTCTGCACTGCTGGGCTTTACCTTGGATATTGTGTGCAGTTTGGGGTGCCAGAATATAAGAAAGATATTAAGTTGTTGGAGAGCATCCAGAGGAGGGCAAGGAAATGGTAAAGGGCCTTGAGGGAAAGCCGTATGAGGAGCAGCAGAGATCACTTGGTGTGGTCAACCTGGAGAAGAGGAGACTGAGGGGAGACCTCATTGCAGTTTCAACTTCCTCATGAGGGGAAGAGGAGGGATGAGCACCGATCTCTTCTCTGTGGTGACCGATGACAGAACCCAAGGCAAGTTGTGTCAGGAGAGGTTTAGGTTGGATATTATAAAAAGGTTCTTTACCCAGAGGGTGGCACTGGAACAGGCTTCCCTGGGAAGTGGTTACAGCACCAAGCCTGACAGAGTTCAAGAAGCGTTTGGACATGACTCTCAGACACACGGTGGGACTCTTGGGGATGGTCCTTGTCAGGGCCAGGAGTTGGACTTGATGATCCTTGTGAGTCCCTTCCAACTTGGCATATTCTGTGATTCTCTGAAATATCACATAATGAGAATCCAGATTTTAGAAAAGAAGCCATCTGAGTGTTCTGTCTCACCCACAGTCCCACAGTTAGCCCCTACAAAGTCATATTATTTCAATACACAATGACTGTCCAATGAAAGAGGAAATCAAAACCCTCAGGAAAACTACTGCCCAGTAGTATCCAGCTTTGCAGACTTAAACAACTCATATAACCAAATAAACAAACAAATAAAAAAATATTTTTTAGGTAGAACACACCAATTCTCACACCATTTTCTCTGGCAGTCACAGTCCTGTTGAAGTTGTGGTCCTCCCCTGAATCCAACAAATGGTGATAGAATTGTGAATTGTCCTGATGTCTCCCCAGGGAAGTTATTATCACAGATGAGTCATTTGTGTAAGGACAAAGAAACAATACCCAGCTTGTAGCCTGAGGTGGCAGGTGTGCTCACCCTCTAAGTCGTCAGCCTTCCAGTCTTTTCACACTGGTGGATGCATTCTTCTCCTAGGATAACAGAGTACCACCCTTATTTAAAGTCCCTCCTCACAGTCTATATTAGTGGGCATATTTGGAGAAAAGAGAAAAGAAAAGGTGGCTACCAGAGTCTTTGTGTAACCCAGGACACTTATTTACTCAACATGTGAAGGTTCCTTGGAGAGGGACCTGCTCCACAACCCAGGTCCCAAAGATTTGTTGAGATTAACCATTTGGCAGGTATTATGCAGAACAGGTTGCAGAGAGGGTGATGTAACAGCAGAGCTATTATCCATTTTGCAGAATTGGAGAAAAAAGCCCTAAATTTTACATTTTGTAGGAATTAGGGCTCAGACAGAAAGGCATGGTTTTTAATGGCATCCAAAGTTGTACACGGTTTTAAGTTTTACAGTTTTTCTTAATGCACTAATGATAATTCAAAAAGTCATTAAAAGATACGTTTTAGGGAATAACAGAAATCAGAGTCAACTCAAAAGATGCAGATACATAATTTATGCTTCTTGGAACCAGAACTTCTTTTTCTCAAGTTGATTCAGAAGGAACTAGGATTCGTGTGTTTCAATTAAAAGAGCTATGACTGCATCCAAACTGTTTCCAAAAGTATTGCCTTTTTTTAATTCCTTTTTTTTTTTTCTTTCTTTGGATTTTTTTTAACATGTCTGTATGTAGGATCGAGTTCATCCATCATGGTCCTAGGTTGCTCACTACAATGTTGAAACTTTAAGAACACTTCTGTATAAAGAGTTTACAGCCATTGCATTTTTGTGTTCATGATTTCAGTGGGCTGTGTTTGCACATAATTACCCTTGAGCATGTAAAACTAAGCCTATGCCCAACAGACCTTTAATTTAGAAGACATGCCAAGCCATCATCCATGTGTGTAGGGAGAATTTCCACTCTTCTTTCCTGCAAATGCATTCCTGATGAACAGATATATAGTTGCTCTCTGACACTAAGTTATCTCCATGTAGGAAATGCAGACCACACTTACCAAGGAGATCTAAGTATCTTATTCAATTAGGAAATCAAATTAATTATAGTTGCTTAAAGCATATAATACAAAGCAAAGCTCCATCTTGAAGAATTAAAAACAAGTACTGAAAGTATATAGAGAAAACAACAAATATCACCAACAGCATTATAACAAAAAGTGTAAAGAGCTAATAATGGAAGCATTAATAAAGTCAATTTTTCTCTAGATAAAGGCTGTGTAGAAACAACTCTGAAAGTACTACAGTCACGGCATGAATTAAAACATTTTTCTTTCTGTGTACTAGTAGACCTTTCAAAGCTTGTTTTGTGTTACGTACCACATACTGTTTTGAATATTTTGTAGCCAGTTTTCTTCCTATCCACTTGCTTAATACATATTGAGAAACAAACATTAGTTATTTGATTGCTTGTTGATTTTGCCAGAGTACAATAGTACTAGTTTGCATGGCAGCTGATCTGTACAGATACTGATTTTCAGAAACTGCCTCATGTTCTCAGAAGTATTGCCTTTGTTTTGATATGGGGGAAATCAGTTGTCTAACAGACCTCCTAATTAATGTAACAAGTACTTTATAGAATGAGAGGCTTCTACAGTCATTAAAAAAACTGTGGTACACTATGTGGGAACTTTTCAGAAAAACCAAAATTCAATATTAAAGCATTTCCTCAAATCCATATTTACTTTGGGTAGTATTTAATACCACAGTAGTCCTTTTGGAGAAGACTCTTAACAAAATCCAAACAATGCACACAGATTAAAAAACCCCAAGAACTATATATTCACTAGTTACTTTTAGTCAGTCTCATTTGCTTTCTATCAAGATGTAAAACTGTGTTGCATGTGTCCAGTAAAGGCTGATAAGAATACATTTCCATGCTTAACAATATGTAGTATATAATAGCCCAAAAAGATGAGAGTTTCTTGTTTGGATAATGAGCAGAGGGAGAACTTCACTTGCACAGATGAGATATGCATACTTTTTTTTTTTTCTGTACATTCACATGCTCTAAATAAGTTCCTCAGGACACAGTTCAGATCTGTCTTTAAAAACCACTTGATAGGGGAGTCCGGTATGAGAACTCTGGTTTAAATCCAAACAGGACTAAGATGGCTGTTGTGCAGTCTGGGCAGAACATGGAGTTTTATTGTTGATTTTAAACTGACCTATAATTAAACTAAGTCTTGGATGAAAAACTTAAAAACAGAACCCAACAGATCTGCAATACAGTTAAAAAAACCAATTTAAACCAGCAGAGATTTAGAAGTAAAACAAGTGCTGATGTGAGTCATCTGGTTACCAAACCACTATAATCCACACCATCCTGATGCCAGGCCCAAGCACACATTTCATCCACATGTCTGATATATAAAGCAGTACTAGAAGCAGAAGTCACAATCCAGGATTTCATACTCCCTCAGCAAGAGACTATAGAATTGTTGTGCTTCAAATCCAGTGCTAGGAGATGTTTCAGTCCAAAGTCGCCTCTGACTGTGCTGAAAAGCAAGTTTGAATAGCTGTAGCTGAAGGCAAGGCTCAAACCCCAGACCCTCCTTTCCACTTAAGCAAATTCCCCACTTATAGCTTTTATGTTGAAAAGGATGACCTGTATCAACACTCCGGTAAGAGGGTCACCTACTATCGTGGTCTCTGCTGGAGGTAAGACAAACTGTTTTGAGTGGGTTGATATTCTTGTTAGCCTATGACCTCAAATGCAGAAAAAAAAGGCAAGCATTTATAGAGTCAGAGTTTAAGTGACATGAGAAGGAGAGAAGAGTTTTGATTTATGGTTCCGGACTTTGTTCCTTATATTTTTCTTCGTTCTTTATGCTGAACTTTGCTACTAGCACACTCACACTCCTCTATTCTATGAGGTGCATGATAAGGAAAAAATATTAATGTCAGAAGTGCTACCTAACTTACTATGTTTCATTTGAAAAATGTATAGCTGATTTCTTATCCTACAAGCAATATACAGCAGCACTTCATATCCAGCACTCACTTCGTATGCTGCCTTGCAGGTCTAACAGAAACTCTCTCTTGCCCCCTTATGGAATACAATAACAAAATTAATTACTTCCTCTTAATATACATCTAAAATCAAGAGACATTTGTTCCCCTATAATACCTTTTTAGTTTTAAAAATTCAGGTATGATAGTGCAAGAAACTACCACAAAACTTGAGAGCACAATCCTTTTAAACTCAGTTAGGGACCAGCACCAAATTCTTGTTAGGAAGAAGTTACATAACTCTTAGTAAGAGTCTTATTAAATTGACTGCATATTGATCCATGAGACTTACTGAGTTTACTCTTCCTGTTGTCTCCCCACCTTCTGCTGGATTGGGAAGAGTGAGTGGCTCTGTGGGGGCTCAGCTGCTGGCTGGCATCACCTCATACAGTATTCAGTGTATTTGCATCAGGAAATGACCATTTTGATGTCAAAATCCCCAGGCCAATTCCCAAGACTGCTAGGAAAGAAAGTAAGAAAAAAACAAATTCCTATGTTTGCTCTGTATATTGCCCATGGATAGGGGATGTAGTAGTGTGAAGAAAAAGCCCTTATCTCCTTCCAACTAATTTATATTTAAATAAAACTATTTTAAGATATATGAGCTACAGTCAGCCCCTGAAATTACTAATTGCTAAGATAAAGTAATTCTTTACAAAAAAGTGATAAAGTGATAAGTTTTCACTGTTTATTGCCATCTATTTCCAGCACCAGTTTGAACACTGGCTTCAAAGCAAATAAATTATTTTCATTAGAACATATTTGCTTTAATGTACTATAAATTCAATTAATAATACGGAAGATTTTCTATATTTCATCATGGAAAATCTTTTTTCTTTTGTGTAAAACTGTTGAACAGAAAACAGTTGTTTTAAAAAAATATAAGAACAGGTCCAAACCTGATTCAAACTCAAATTGAACAATTTTTTAAATTTGAAATGTTAGCTATCTTGGTGCCAATTTTTTCTCTACTTTCCAACTAAACTG
The DNA here is from genome assembly GCF_022539395.1 of Myiozetetes cayanensis. Lineage (NCBI taxonomy): Eukaryota > Metazoa > Chordata > Aves > Passeriformes > Tyrannidae > Myiozetetes > Myiozetetes cayanensis. The sequence continues at coordinate 37,017,645 of NW_026087964.1, read as the reverse complement.
TTATTTACTTACAATGTTATTGTTCACTTGCATCACCTACATTTTGATAAAACCAGCACTGAGATACCACAATAAAACAACACAGGCACTGATATTAAGCAGAAACACCAGATGCTTAACAAACACTTCATTACAAAATTATCAAGGGTCTTTTCAGGCTGTGGAGTGTCTGAGGTGATTGAATCTGTTTCCTGAATCTTAAACTCATTTAATTTCTGGTTACATTACCCATTATTTGTTAACCATATTCCTTCCTTTACACTGAACTGTTCCTTCTTTTTTTTTTTTTTTTTTTTTTTCCTGAGATTAGGCATAACCAGCTTGCCTAATGCTTTGTATTTTGTATTTTGCATTTCATATCAAAATCTCTGAACAACTGAAGCCATAGACCTTGAAGAAAGGAGATTTAGGTGATGGAAAATGCCAGCAGTCCCACTGCACAGGATGGACAGTGTTTCAGGTAGTCCAGTAGTCCCTCTGTTACAACAGGTCCACGAAAATTCACCCAGGGAAGCTGTTGCATTAAAGGTGTTGGAATGGGCTGCCCAGGGAAGTGGTGGATTCTCCATCCCTGGAGGTTTTTAAGACAAGACTGGATGTGGCACTTAGTACCATAGCCTAGTAATTGCAGAGGTAGTGGATCAAGGGTTGGACTTGATAATCTCAGAGGTCCTTTCCAACCCAGCTGATTCTGTGATTCTATGATGCTACACTATATGGGATATCCATTTGGTCAGTTGGGGTCAGCTGTCCTCTCCCTTCTTGTGCACACCCAGTCTGCACTGGTAGATGATACAAGAAGCAGAAAAGGTCTTGGATCTGTGCAAATACTGCTCAGCAATAACAAGAACTTCCCTTTGTTCTCAACACTGTTTCCAGCACAAATCCAAAACACAGCCCCATATCAGCTACTGTGATGAAAATTAACTCTACCCCACCCAAAACATGCAGACCACATCCAATACCAGTCTGACCGAGTTCAGTAAGAACCTACATGATCCAGATTCGTGAATAACGTGGTTTATTGAAGCAACAGGAAAGCAGATTCTCAGTGAATTGTAGTATGTTCGGTAGTTTCATATCAATTTCTCAATTACATGAATGCCCATTATATTTAAGGCCATAACTTCCAGATGTAGAATACCAGACAGCCACAATTTTCTGTACCTTTCAGCTCAGAGGAGAATATACTATTGGAAAAAAAAAAAAAAAGATACAAGCTTGTAAAGGTAAGAGGGGGTTTCATTCATTACTCCACAGAGAATAAGGGTTTTATTTTTTTTTACAAGGAAGCATGAGGCTGAAAGATGGCCTTAAAACTAATGAAGCATTGCTATAACTCCTGGAAGAGTTCCCAAAGCTTCCTCATTGGCTACTACAGTATATAAAAATCTAAGGAACCACAAAATGAGGACGGAGAAATTTAGTCTACTCAGACTTGTTTCTGAAGTCTGGAATATTATAAGAGCTGTTCATAGTCATGATGGAGAACATAATAGGTGGAAAATAGCATGATTGTGAGATTATTACATTCCAGTATCCTTTACTGTTTCTAGATTCAATAAAAGCTTTTTTGTATAATTTATTTTCAGGTGTTTTCCTGTATTACAGATTTTGATTAATGTATTCTCATCTTGATATAAAAATTACCTAGGAATATAAACACATTATTGTATAAGTATGTATTAATATCAATATACAGGTGTATTAATTGATTTTTATCTAATTAATATAATAACTTCAATTATAAATAATATTGTTATATTTCTGAGATTTCTGTTACATAATATGTGGATTGCTGATGCTACAGGCATTTAGTTTATTTCTGCTTACCATGTAAAATGCTGATATTATCAGGCCATCTTTACTTAAGTACTCAACTTGAAATTTTTTTGTTTGTTTGTTTGTTTTTTTAGTGCTATAGACATCTTGTACACTGTCAAATATTTGTACTGATGCAAATAATTTTTTATTTCACTATAGGTCAGAATATTGGACTGCAAGGCATTAACTTTGCTAAATGCAAGCTTTGTGCCATAGCTACTGTAGAGATTATTTTTCCAACACTGTGGCTCTCTACCCAACGTTTTGAAGGAGCGTGGGATGTCAGATATGAATGTTAAAATAGTCTTTCAATTTCTTTCTTGGCTGCTTCTACCCAGCCAGCCAATACCACCACATTGTGTGTCAGTGTGGTAATTCAGTCTCTGAACACAAGCGAGAGTCTGGGCTGGGACTTTGTATCAAGGAGCTCCATGTAAAATACACAGTTTATGTAATCCCATAAGAGCTCCTGCAGATTGAAATCATGTGCCAGTGAGCAACGCTAGCGATGCCAAAACCTGTGGGTGCCAATCTATAGTCACAAGGCCTGTGCTGACTATACCTGTACTAAGTGGACAATAACTATACAGAGTAAACAGCAACTGAGAGTATGAGAGAAATAAAAAAATAATCTGGTAACAAGGGTAAAAATACTTGGGAGGAAGCAGGTGCTTCACTGCTCCAAATCAGTATTTTCACACAGTATCACATTGCCTAACATGGCCATGTCAAATGTGGCTTATCCACAAACACAGATTTTTCACCATGAGCCTCTGAAATAATGCATATTTCAGCAGTTAATGCCTAGCTCCCCCAAGGAAACATCAAACACACTAGAGTGATATGAACAAGAGATGCATCAAGCCTGCTGAAGAAAACAGTCAGTGACTAACACCCTGGAGTGGAAAAATCTTTACTAAATCAGAAAGGGAGAGAAGTGACCTTCAGGATCCAACTCTTCCACTAGCAGGGGTACCTTGTCAGTGACATGTTCTGGTTCAGCTGATTCAGCAACCATGTGTTTTAAGCACTGACTGTAGCATATACTACTGAAAAAGTGCTGCGCTTGCTATATCTGTGCAATAAATATTTACTTGTCAATGTATTTGCTATCACAGATAAAAGTATGTTTTTTATAGGAGCTTTTTAAAGGAGTTACAGCGTCTTTGCTTCTGTCTTCCATGCTGTGCTTCAGTTCCACAGCATAATGACTGTCATCGCATCAGTGCAGACCGTTTGGTACCTAAATCATGAAACACGAATTTGCAGGCTTGAAATTAATCTGTAGCTAATCTGTATCACGTAGATATCTGTATAACATAGATGATGGCAAGAGGAAAGCAATAAAGACCAACAGAAACATGATCAAGATCTCCAGCTATGACTTTCACTGAGTACCCTGTAGGTATTCAGTTGGAGCTACAACTCCTCTTCCATAAAAAGTCACTTTATATTTTTATGTGATGTCTATGAGGTGATGAGCACATTTTTAGTTATACTGTTTAACCTAATTTTTAGCCATTGATTGAAGTTTTCTAGGTATAGATTGAGGTTGCAAGGCTTCCCATATTCAAAAATTACTTCTCTTTTTCAGAGACTGAAATGAATCAGATCCTCATGTTAACAGGCGGAATATTTTCCCAGTTGTCAAAAGATCTGCAGCGCTTACGGGTTACATTTTTAGCAACTGAACCAGATGTGAATAAATTTATTCTCTTGCATTACATTGCTTAATTGGGATAGTAGGATATTGTTGCATCTAGCAGGGAAACTAGAGATGATTTACCACACTTATGAAACAAAATTGGAATACATCAGACTTCAGCTTAGTCTTTGGGACCCTTCTGGTGTATACTATGGCCTATGAGTTTGCCTCTACCTACCTATTTGCTGGTTACCTTTTCATGCAAACACTCCAAGTATCACAGAGGGAACTTAAATTTGTAAGGTGTCACTTTAGTAAAAGAAACAGTATTGTACATGCTTCATTTCCCTTATTTACTAACAGACCATTATGCATTCAAGTCCAGTTTACAGAGGATTATAGAGGGCCCTGAGTCAAACTAGTACCTTTTCCTTGGTCCTTCTTTTTAGATAACGGATTTTCTAAGTTTCTGAGGGAAAAAAATTTCATTGGGTTTTTTTGGGTTTTTGTTGTGTTTTTTTGGTTTTTTGTTTGTTTGTTTTGTTTGTTTGTGGGTTTTTTTGGTGTTGGTTTTTCTTTTCCTTCTTGCACTATACAGTCCAGACATAATAATTACTGCTGCTTGGATAGGAAGTTTCTCTGCTTCTCAAAACATCTTAATCAGTTCATATCAGAAATTTTAAGGACTACCATTGCCCAATTAAAGCTATAAGAGCACATTTAACGTGCAGTAGTGTGACAAACTACCATTAATTTCAAGTTGTCATCAGTGATCAGTACTACTACCATTATAAAAGTCACTTCAGTTCATTAGTGCTCTACTTGGCTTGTGTTAACTACTGCCATGGGCACTCTTGTTAAATTCACATCTCTGCAACTTATGACCCCAGACTAAGTGTGTGTTCGAGTATCTGACTAGTCACAACTTTGTGCACTTTCACTGTTACAGGAGGGCACCTGTATGAGGTTCTTGTCTCATGCTTGTCCTTTGATAATACCATGAAATATTTTCCACCACAAGGTAATCACTGAAACTGGAACTAGGCAAGAAAAAGCTCTGTAAAAATATCTACTTTTATGGGCTTTTTCAGAAAAAAAGAGTATTTTTCAAGGCAAAATTTCACAGTACCATTTCAAAGCCCCATGGCTTCAACTTTCTCTGTGTGTATATATATATGCACTTACAAATGTAATGACTGGCACTGAGCCTGTATTTGTGGGGGCTTGGGCAGTGTAATGTTGAAGCACACAGAGAGAACTCCCCAAGGCTGCGACCAGCCCCAGCAGCTCCAGGCAGTACCACAACACCCAAAAAGAAGACCCAGTCAGGCCAGCTAGTTTAAATATCCAGCAATATTAAAAAGTAATTAAAAAATAGATTACCTTAAACGTGTTGAAATGTGTAGCCACTCTATGACTTTTTTTTTTTTAATAGGAAAATGCATGCATACAGGTACCTACTGCTAATAGTTCACACAAAAGATTACTCTGCATTAAATAAATATTGTTGTATCACAGAAATATGAATTAGTATACTCTTGTTTACTTTTACTAGCCAGAACTGAATGAGTCAAATACATGGGCTGTGGGGAAAAAATTCTACAAAAAGTATTTACTAGTCCAATGAATTTACTACTTCTACTTCAACCAGCTGAAATTGTAGCCAAATACTTGTTCTCTTTCTCTGACATTTTGAAAGCCAAATTTCTGTGCTTCTTTTTATCATTTTTGCCTGCAAAAGTGAGAAATTTTGTCACAATATAAAAGACTCGAAACAAGTACTATCTGAGATAGTTAATTCAAATTTCTGTAACTCAAAACAGCCTGGCTCTCAGATGTTGCAGATGGTATGGAGGAGGAGAAGTATCATTTTGGCCACAGAATCACATTTAATACTTTCTTTTTTTCCCTCTCTAACATAATCGCATAATCAAGTGATGGAATGAGACTCTTGAGTCTACTTTTCTGTCCCCATTCTTTCCTTCTTTTGCTCCAGATAGTGTGGGTGTGGGTGTGCCAGGGTTTTCCCTTCAGAATGAAGCTAGCAGAGCAGATGAACAATGGGTTGTAATTCAGAGAGAAGGCAGAAGATCACAGAATGGCAGATAGACACTCCATCAGTTTCCACAGACAGACCATCATAACTGAATTTCTTATTGAAGTACAGCAAGATTTATCCCCAAACCACAGGCATACAAGGTTAGCACCCTATGCTTTTGACATGGGCAGAAGTGTGATTTCATGCAGTAATGAAAGGAATAAAGAGGATTTCAAGGTAACTAGAAAAATTCTAAACCAACACAGAGGATTTATCAACTGTATTACCGTTATTCAGGTAGTATTTGATCTCAACCACAACCCCCCCACTCCTCCATATGCATCTCTGTTCCCCCTGTCATAACATTGCCAGTGCTTTGAAAACTCAGTGTATGCCATGACAAAAGAGTTTTGTACTACCTTCTTTTCCTTTAAAACTGCTGATCATCTGCTTTCATTTAATGGTCTTGCATCTAATAAAAGTGACAGACATCTAACACAGAATTATTAATTGCTTGGCTGTTCATCCACAGATCAATTTGAAACCACAGAGTGACACCAGCCACTACACAGTAGCCATTGCAAAGTAAGCAAAACATTGGATTTTCATCAAATCTATTTATCATACTAATTATTCACAAACTGCATTGCCATGGAGACAATCCTCCTAAAATCACCTGAATTAATGAGGTTGGTAATTAACTTTATTTATCTAATTTCAAACTGGTCCTTAAATTTTGACATTTACTGATTGGATTCTACAACTTTTGTATCATTTGCTCAGGAGTAATCTGTAGCCAACTTTGCACAACCCTCTGACAATTTTACTGAGTAACCACAGATGACAGAAAACCTTTTTCTCCCAGGAAATTCATGAGAAATAGGTGCATAGTACATAAACCCATATAGCAAACTTACTCAGGATATGCCTCATTGTTGACATGTTAAAAAACAACCAACCAAAACAAGCAAGCAAACAAACACAATAACAACAAGCACAACAACAACATCCCACACTCCCCCTCCAAAATCACCAGAATTATGATCAATGACAACAGCTGGGTTTCTGTGATCTGATGGTACAGACCATCTTGGGAAACAGAAACTATCTTTAACTACCCTGGTCCCAAAAGCAATATATGGCACACACAGCTGGAAAACTCAGTCATTGAAAGCTCTTGTCCAAGGCAAAGGAAGGCAGGTGCTGCCTCTGTTAAATGCAATGGTCTTACCAACATAATTTTACCAGGTTTTTATAGCCATCACCATGCATCTTTATGCATGTTGACAGAAAATTTGCAAGGCAGAAAACTGCCAGTGCCAAACTATTTTTATATACCGAAGAGAAAGGAGCACTAGCATGACTTTATAACCTGAGAATACAGATTATTTCCTTCCTCCAATAACTTCAGACCTTCAGAAGTTGAAACATCTGATAAATTCTATAAAAGCAAACTTTTGCCCCTTGTACTTTATTCTATGTCCTGTGAACTCAAAATGGTCTGGAATGTAAATGAAATCTTGAGTTTGATCATTAAATCAAGTGAGGTATCTTCAAATTGTTTTGACAGTTGAGCTGTTTACAACTAGCTCAGTGTTCACTTTGATTTTCAAGCACTTTTATAACTGCTTGCTGTTAGTATAGATAGAGAAAAAAATGCTACATGTAAAACCAAATCCTATACACAAAACCAAATTAAACTTTCCTGCAGCAGCTATTCTATCTGATCTCAAAATAATTTCGGAAACAGATAAATAGGTAAATAGATAGATAGATAGATAGATAGATAGATAGATAGATAGATAGACAGATATGCACATGATACACACACATTTGCTTATAAATTTTACCTTGAAGTTCTGCAGGATTTCTCTCTCTCTTTTCCCTGCCACCTCCATCCCCTGAATTTAGCAGCAAATATAATAATGCTTGGATATTATAATGATGTAGTGTAAGACATTCCTGTGTTTTAAAGTAACAACATAACAAATTTATACCAAATAACTGTGCTGCTTCTGTGGTTTACTTCTCTTGGAACATTTTGGGGATTTGAGTTCTATATTCTTTTGAGAAGTAAGGAAAAGCCTTTTACTTCAGCTGAGTGAAAAATTCAAGAAGTAGAGGATGTTGGGAGGTACACCTTTTCTACTATGGTTGCTCTTAAAGAAGTAAAAAATATATATTTACTTAAGTGTTTTGCTTTATAGGAATCTGCATATAACCCAAGAGTGTTTATTTCTGGTTATCAATTTCAAACTTAATCTTCAGTGACTGCAATATTAGTTGCACTGTTAGCAGGCATGGCTGCTAAAATGTAAAACCAAACGTGCATTTGATTATAAATTTTACACCTCCTAGTGCTAAATAAGAAAAAATCTCCCCATTCGCAAAATCACAGGAATTTTTTGACCTACTGTTTGCCTAAAATTCCTCAATTTTCCCCACAGTGTTTTTGACAAATATTTGGTCATGAGTGAAATTCCCACATTAAGTATCTGCACCAGAGTTGAGAATGCTTTGGCCTCTATCTGCCAAAAGTAAACATGTTTCCAGATAGATTTGGCCCAAATAACAGAGACCTCAGCACTAGAATTTGGTAGTTGGTAACACCACTGCTAATGACATCCTTCCCTTACCTCTGACTAAGGCATATAGACCAATATCTTAGCACAAAAGTTGGGGTAAAAATGCTATTTAGTGAGATGGTTACAAATTGGCTCACTGTGGCCAGAAGTAGTGGTTCATAGTGATGCAGTTCACAGTACTATTAGGCACTTGCACACAAAGAAGGGGCCTCTGGATTAAACCAACTGACTCATTAGTTTTCATTGTTATATATGCTGGAGGGCATGTATTTAAATATTAACTACTTGTAAGCACTTTGCCAGAAGGGACTTCTGGATTAAATTGCACATAATATGAGAAAACCTATAGTCCAAGAGCTCCCAAGGATCTGGAAACTAACTTGATGACATTAGGTTCTGGAAATAGTATTTTTTTTCTTGGCACTCTCACAGAGAGATATTTATCCCTTCTTTGACTTGGAAGGTTTTCCCCATCCTAAACTAACAAAACAAAACGTTTCTAGTAAATCCATCCTACTGCAAAGTCTATGATAATTCCATTTAAGCCAGGATGAAAACTGATACTAAAAACTCGTTGTTTTTGAAGTGAATAATAGGTTTATCTGAATGAAAACCACTGGTGTCATAGACAGACTGGTACTTAAGGGCACTAACCGTCTCCCTGGTTTCTAGTCTGCGTGGCAAACATGGACATATTTTCTCTCTACCTAACAGAGAGCTCTAAACTCTCTGGCAAGCTCTCTCATACACATCTACCAGTTCCCACACAGTAAGCATCATCTACACTGGACCAGGACAGTAAATCAAAATAATTCACTTGTGGTTTTCTGGAACATCCTTTAGGACAGCTGCCATCCAGTAAATTCTAAAATACAGGAGTCACTGGTATTAAAGCACTGGCAAGCCTTTCATTACTGACAAACGCAATGATGGTAGGTTGATAGCTGATCAAATCTGTCTGCCAAAACACTAACTAAAATGAAAGTAGGAATGTTTGGCAAGCAAACAACAACAACAAAAAAATTACCCAAGCAGTAGCTGAAAAATTGTTCATCTATGCTACATAGATCTTATGGTTTTGATGCCAACAGTCTAACTATGGTTGTTCTAAAAAATGTTAACCTAAAAGAGTGTTGAAAAGTAAAAGACTATTAAAAATAATAGGTGCTTTCTAAAAAGAAAGAAAACACTAGCCATGCAATGTATCATCTATATAATTTCCTTACCATAAAACTGCACAGCAAGGGAATGCAACTCCTGATCTGTAATCTCTATGAATATTGAGAATCTAAGAGAAAGGGTTACTTGTGTCAGTGCCTTAGGCCCTTTAATGTCCAAATAAATAAACATTTTAATTTCTTCTGACATTCATGAAAAATATAAACTTTCTTTTCAGCAGACTGAAGGGCCAAGTTCTTCACTGAGGTTTTACTATGAATTTCTGGCATGTTTTATTGTTGTAAACCTCTGGATTTGTTACTAAATTACAGTTACCATAGTTTGTTGCTCTGAGTTCTGTCTGTAATTTTCCTACCAAATATGGTTTGAGAAAGATGATTCAACAGATGAAAGCAAACTCATTTATCCATAATGACCTCCTACAGGTGTGTTCAGATAACTGAATCTGCACAGGACTAGATCATCTGTTAAAAATGAGACAGTGAAAACTGAAAATGAGGATTGAACTATATTACACTCGTGTAAGAAAAAAGATTAACTGATTGTCACGTATATGCCAGAGATGTCATAAGTCCAATGTTAGTGACAAGCAAATCTGAAAAGAATCAAAATCATTGCATTAAAAGCCTCTGCTAGCAAACCAGATACAAAAAATGTCCAGAGACTTAGATTACTTCAAGAAATTGTTCCTGTTCATCTTGCGCATTCATCGTATGTGGATATCTACTGTACTTATTTCTTGTACAGACATTCAGATCACATGCCCCAAGTAGGAAATATACAGGAAATATAAATCCTTACAGAATAGCTTCTTATCTGTGAGAACGGAGGAAATGCCATGTTCTGCATTCCCAAGACACCAGGGATTTAAGACAGAATCCTTAATGCAGGGTCCCAGACAGCCTGACTCCTGTCAAGAAGGAATGCTTCCTGGCTTGTAAGCTTCTTCTCCCTCCTTTGTTTCCATCTCACTCATTATACCTGTTCTTTTTAGGATCCCTTAGAGTTATCTTGACCAGTCCTATAGGATCCAGGGAATTCAGGTGTGTTTTTCTAGTACTTTTAGTGTACTCTTAGTACAAACCTTTCATACAGCTTGTTTTAAAATTTGTCTCATATGGTCTATTCCCTATGAGCATTCTTTCTTACTGTGATGACTTGTTTTGCTAGTTTAAATAAACTTGACATTTTATATTATATGGCAATCTGGCAGCTATTTTCAAGAGTACCTTTAGGACACCAGAAATTTGTCTTGCAGAAAAAGAACATGAGAATGTAAATGTTTGGTTGATTTTTGCCCTGCATTGGGCCATAAAATAACAGCTTGTCCTTACTAGTCCTGTTACAATATTTAGCAAGTTATAGAGCCTTATTATTAGTGGCTAAAGTATATTGCATAATTATCATATATTCTAGGTCTTTGTTGGGAGCTGTCATTTGTATTTAATGCATTTGGACTAATTGCAATTTGTTTAGTAACATTTCTTTAAATAATTAAAAAACAAAGAGTTGGTAGAGCCAAGGATGCCCTGAGACTTTGCAAGAATATTCCCCCCTCCAAACTGAAAGGGAATCTACGTAAAATTATCAGTTAACAATTTCCTTCTATTTTGTTACGCACTGCTCTGTAAGCTGGTATTTGCTTCCTCAATAAGAAGTTGAGTGAGACTTTGTGAATCACCTCAAGATCCTAGATATTTGCTTCAGTATATTGAGATTGAAATCAAACTTCATTGGAGAAAACATCTTCCACAACCCCAAGATCAGTTTTTCAGTGCTTCAAATAAAGCAGAACTTCTCTTTCGTACTACGGATGTAGTAACTAAAATTGCGTTACTTCATGAATATTACACTATATCCAGGCACTTCCAAAGAACTTGTGAAAACTGTGGACAGTTCCACAGAAAAAGGAAGTACATTAATCTTCATATCTGGATTGCAATAATTATGCTACCAATCTTATTGCAACATTTGTTCAGAATATATCTATGCAAGATGCAGAAAGAGAATTTATCAGATGTATTGGACTCTACTGAATGGCATGATAAACTGGCATGATAAACAGTTTCTTCAAAAATCATGGACAAGAAACAAAAATTATTATCTGATGTAACTGCTTAATGCACAGTGGTCCATGTGAAGCTGGAAGCTTGCACAGTGTAAGATGTCATTCAGTTGTGGCAAATGATTTTCTTCCTTCACCACAAAATGAAGATGTTGCCACACAAAGGCACTTAGCAACAAGTTACATCTGTTAAAATGGACTGCAAAGTGAAAGAATTGCAATTTTATCTCTGATTCCCCTTAAGAGTCTGCTCCTTTTGTAAACAAGCATTTGGAATTATTTACACAAATATAGAATTTGTTTTACAGGAATTTTCTGCCACCATATTCTCAAAAGGAAGGATTTCTTGAGTCTTGTACTCTTTAAGATCCAGCTCTAAAAGTTACCAATTAATCCTAACTCTGAAATATTCTTTTTATTTCAAATGAGGATCCAGGAAAAAAAAAACAACAAACAAAAAACAAAACCAAAAAGCCTGTTTTGTCAGCATAAAAAAGCCTTTGGAGAGGAAAGTTCATAGATTCTTTCTCTGGAGAGTCTCTTCCCATATTTTGATATGTGCACCTATTATATATCATCAAATTCATTACAAAATCTTATTGATGATTAATAGAAATTTTTTACACAAATAAGAGAGGTGATTTCCACAGTTCAGTCTATCAATAAAATTGGGGTTTTATAATTTCATTATCAATATTGTTCAATAAGGGAGCCCCTGGTGGTCTAGTGGTAAAGGCGCGGCGCTGTCACCGCAGAGGCCCAGGTTCGATTCCCGGTCAGGGCCACTCCCGGGCAGGTGGACCTCGTTAGCCTTAAAGGCAACCCACCTACGTCCTAAGGACCTCGCTGCCACCGTCCAAGCTCGCTTGGCCCCGGCAGATGAACCTTAGGATTAAAGGGTGGGCTCAGTTCCGCGCACACTGTGTCTCACCTAAAAAATCCAATGCGCAGGCTGGAAGGTGTAAAGACCTTCCCGGGATCTTTGCTCGTGAAGACTGGCCATTATTGTTCAATAAAGTTAACCAATTCAAAAAATCTGGTGCATCTTACAAAATTAATTTCGGTACTATTCTGTCTTTGTTTATAATCCTTCTGTGAGATAATGCTTCTTATTAAATAATAGGTAGTTATTGTGTTACATCATGAAAACAACTACTCATCGATTCATGGAAAAGTAATGTTTGAAGTTAGACTTTAAAAAAAACCCTGCTTCTGAACATCATATTGATTCTGGTTCAGTAAGTTTATTTTTCAGCAGCAATTTTTGTGTTCTTCCCCCACTTCATTTTAGCATGCCCTTTGGATGACCCAGAACTGCATTTTTGTAACGGGAATATACCCCAGTGAATAATTTCTGAGAAGACAGTTCTTCCTCAGCTAACAACTGCCAAAAGTGCTCTAACAAATTAGGAAAATCAGAAAAATGCAATTAGTTTTATCACCAGTTACTGATTAATTTTGCTACAGCCACAAGTAGAATTTGGATTAATGAACAGTAACATTCTGCTACCACAGAAAGGAACCCAAACAGTGAAAATGCAAGCTCTAAACAAGTAAGAAAACGTCATTGTGACTTGAGTCTTATACTGTCCTATGCTTTGAAATAAAACTGAATCATGTTTTCTTTTCCTCACAAAATAGACCTATATTTTGGTTTCTGGCTGAATTTGATCTTTTGAAATAACCATGGTAAACTAGAGGTAGGAACTGAAAGCATAGTGTTTTGCTGGTTCTCTTGGCATACAATTTCAGAGATGAGATTGATGTTTTCTCTTCGCACTTTCAATATTCAAAAAGTCTAAAAAGTTAAAAACATATATTCATAGGAACTGTACATGTGATGGGGTGAAGGGAGGGTTTGTTATGTCTGTAGTAGGGGGCACAATCCACTTTCCATGATGAACCTGCCTCAGCCACTAACCAGGAGAGGTTTTTGATTCAGTCAATCATTATCAAAGGATACAGCTAGAAACAGACTTTAAACACATTCAGTCTACTATCCAGTGAGGAGTTTTGCACAACATATTTGCTAAAGCTAAAACAATCAGTTGCTCCTTTGTAGTCCCAAGAAAGAGCAAGAAGTAGTACAGAAAACTACGTTTAGTAAAGGGCTGCGAGTTGTTAGTGATTACAGCTGACCAGAGGCAATCCAGATCTATCCCATCTCTGTTACTGCATTTAGTCGTACAGCCTGTGTTCTCATCTTGTATGCATTGTTCCAACTCTATGTTTTGATCCAGTGTGATCCAATGTGATCCAATGAAGATGAATAATCATGTTACACTTTGTAGCTGCAGAATCCTTTGGACTTGAATACAGGGGCAATGTAAATGAATATTATCTCTGTGCTCTTTACCATTATTTTGTTCCCCAAAGAACACATTTAAAGACAAACAGGTTTTCAAAATAAATAACTTAAAAAAAATTTTACTACTAAAAACTGAAGTTATCCGTGTACCTCTACCTCACAAAGGCTAGAGAATTTGTCCTTATAATACCTACAAGGTGAGCCAGTATTCAACATCTTCGTTTCACAGATAAAAGCCTTCAGCACAAAGCTCTCCCAACATAACATGAACACTTGCATTTATCTTGGTGGTGTTAAAACAAGTCCTGGATTCAAAAGCAGTGCCCAGGCACACAAATAATGTATGAAATAGAAAACAAGAAAGTAAACAAAAACCCAAAGACAAAACCCCCAAGCCTGCCTACATCTCCTGAATCCCGAGGCAAAACCAAAAAGCACCAAGCTATACCTTTTTCAGTTCCCATTGTACTTAGTAGCACAGTATCATGGCATCTACTAACAATACGTTATTTGCATCACATGTCAATTGTTAAATATCCATTCTACACATTCTAAGCATGCAAAGTGCAGATAAGTATTAGTTTTCTTTAAATAATAAATTCAGAAACACAAAATATTTTGTAAACCCTAAATAATAACAATAAGCAAGTAATATCCAGGTAATATCCCTGCAGAGACAGCGATATTACCCACAGCACAACTCTGAACTGAATGTGATGTATTATCTTCAATTCAAAATACATTTACACCATAATACAAATACATCAATTGTATACTGAAACCAACAGTACTCTACTCAGTGGACAAAGCTAAGAAAAAGCTCTGCCTCAGACATTCATTTTTTGTACAGAAAGGCACTCTCTTTATCGCTCAAAAATATTTTTCACTATGTTAATGATCTAGAAAACATGGTTTATTATTATGTGATACTGGAAGATATATTTTTATTTAAAATACACTACACATGGTGGGGTTTTTTCCAAATCATTATTACCATCAAGCAAAAAAATAACTCTAATCTGTATTCCAAGTAACACTTCTGAGCAGTGGAACACTGGAAGGCTCTGTCAAGTGTAGTTACATTTTCCTGTCAGCCTCTTGGATGTACAGACATATATTGATTTAATGTGTATAGAGACAGAAGGTGTTGTCAGTGCTAATGCTAGAACTGAAAGGTTGGTTCCAGAAATGCTCAAGCCTGCACAAAAACCAGGATATACTGCTCCTCAACCCAGTGCAGACTAATATGTGGAGATTTACCAACCTGAATCTCTGTTAGCATGAGAGTCTCATGAGCCAGACAGAAGATACATGCTACGCAGCCTTTCACTACAGTAAAATGACACCAGGAACTGGAAATTTCAAGATGTTCACATTATTTGTATTTACTTCAAGGTCAGGCTGGATGGAGCTCTGAGCAACATCATCTAATTGAAGATGTTCCTGCTCATCGCAGGGGGGTTGGATTAGATGACCTGTGCTGTGCAGTTTTTTAAATATTTATTCTGCTTACTAGCATATCTCACAGAAGGTAATTAAGATCATCTTGGATTTCCTTAGCCATTGCCACTGAAAGAATTGAGTGTCATTGAGACTATGAGACTCCATAGTCTGAGTATCATGTCAGTTAAACTCACCCTATTTTTACATATTTATATTTAATATTAATAAACTCTGAATCAGAGTTTTTCTCTCCCTTATTTTTGCCCCTCCATATCTATCTCCATTTTTCTGGGATACCCAGTCTATTCACAATAGAGTTGAAAATAATGAAAAATTATACTGGAAAATACCCAGGCCAGGAATAGGGTCAGCCACACAGCTAGCTAAAATTCAGTCATGGTTCCTTTTTTTTTTTCTTTTTTAAAACCTGTTTTCATGCTACCAGCAATGTTGAGAGAGCTGAGTTAGTTGATGAAAGAGACAGATGCTCTGTGTCTCTCTTATATTTCATAAGCAAGTAGATGGTTGTGGATGCAGAGCATGACAGTGATGTAATGTGAATCCACTGCAGTGTTTGCAGTTCAGAAGACATTAGACTATTTTTCACTTCTCCCTTGATAACTTCACTACAAGGGCTTAAAGAACCACTAGACATGGTTCACTGCAGAATTTTGGCAACTTGCACTGTAGTTGCTTTACTTACACAGTTGTGAAGACTGGGAGAGTCTCTCAAAGGATTAATTGCCCTTAAGTATTTTATTTTCTTCTCCCAGAAGAGGGAAAAGGGAAGAATAGAAATTACAATTATCTCACAATAAAAATAATGTTTTCTAATAGGTAGCTGGATACAGATTATAATAAACATTAGTGAAAATTTTTAATATTTTTTTTATTTATTAGTGTTTATGTCCTGGACCCATCATTTATTTCCCTCCCTAGAGACAGTCTTTATCACTAGCTAACAGACTAATCCCACAAATTTATCTGCCTATGTCAGTGAGGGAGGACTGCATGTCTTCTACATCATGTCTTCACCTGAGCCAGGAGGAAGTGAGAATAATAGAAAATACTTGAGAATTCAGGTACTTATCCTCTCCCTGTGGAGTGACCAGAGAAAGCCCAGCAGCACTGATAGTGATGCTGATGGGAGAGAGCATCACAGTTTTGAAGTGGTGTGGTCTACACTACTACACAGGGAGCTGTCAGAGCAGATTTCCTTCTTTTGTTCTGAGAATCTCTCTCTCCCTCTTGCTTCTCTATGGGAGGTATTCAAAGAGCAGACAATGCTGTCAGGGAATTTTCTTCCCACTGCTGAAAACTACATACTGTATAAGCAGGAAGTTTTGGTTAGTGCTTGCTAATGATTAACCCTGAATTCCTTCTAATAAATCAACAGTGATGCATAACATTGAGAAGAAGATTCAGTGCATGCAGTCTGGTAATGCAGGCAGGTATCAAATAATGACTATGAGAAGAGCAAAATAAAATAAGAGTATGTAAAAATTTTTCAGAATTTCATCCGAGATTGATTTGAGTTTTTCAGTTGAACAAGGAAAAACAAAACAAAACAAAACCTTTTTTTCTTGGAGTGCCAGTATTAGTTCTTAAAATTCGCCTTGAGCTGACACCAGCATGAAAAACTGAGAAACATACATGAGTGCATGCACACACATATAGACATGCAGAGAAATGAAAAAATATCTGAACATAACTGCATGAACAGACTCAGGTTACAAACAGTTCTAAAGCTAGCTGATATCCTTCTGATGATGCAAGATGTTTTGTAGTATGGTATCAACATCAAGATATGAAACCTAGTTTGAAACTACTAGGTTAAGACTGTACCTAGTAACACTGAGCCTTCTTTTTCTT
The DNA here is from genome assembly GCF_022539395.1 of Myiozetetes cayanensis. Lineage (NCBI taxonomy): Eukaryota > Metazoa > Chordata > Aves > Passeriformes > Tyrannidae > Myiozetetes > Myiozetetes cayanensis. The sequence goes on along the minus strand of NW_026087964.1, from coordinate 37,000,686 downwards.
TCCATCCCTTCTCCTTCAACAGAAAAATGTTTAGTCTTTATTAGTTATATATAATATATTAGTTTCTATCTTTATTAGTTATTTATTATATATAATACTTATGTATTTAGTCTTTATAAATATATAGTTTTAGGGACAGACTGCAAAAAGGAAAGAGAATGACACGTATTTGTTATTTTACAGTAGACTTCTCAATAGGCTTAGACTTTGACAGGTAAATGCCTAAGGAAAAGGTATGATTTTAAAAATGGGCTTTAAAAAGTTTTATTAGCCTCTGTCTTCAAGTATTTATCTTTGAGTCAGTCTATCAAGTTTCCATAAATTTTTATCTGGCAAATGGCAAAAGAGTTGTACCACTTCCACAGCTATCCTCTGCACTTAATTTTTTTGTTAATGCATTTTTATGACAAGGACTATATGTGTGATTCATACACAGAATGTTCTTTGCTGTTACTAGTTCTGGATGTATAAAAAAGTCATTACTTTTTAGAGTTACTCCCATAAATGAAGAAAGGCTGTTTCTACCATATAACTGTCAGTCCTCCCTTATATTGATTTCAGATTTATTCATCTTTTGATATACCTTTTTAAACTTCCAGGTCAAAAATGATGTGACACATCTGTTGAAATAAATTCACAACTACAAAACCAAAACCAATCTCCATGCAATGTTATTTCAGATCTTTCATAAGACAGGCACACTACAGAGAAGATGTTATAATAAAACTCCTCAACTGTTTCCTTAAAGAATACTTACCCACTCTGGCTTCCCACAAATGCCTCCCATTAAGTTGTTTTTGAAACACAGCCTGAAGGTCAAGGACTTATAAGGAGCATACCTAAACCACAAATTTGGGCATCAGAAGCAAGTGTTTTGTGGCAGATTAAGTCTCCATAGAAGTTAATTTACTCTGCAATGCGTGTGCTCTGAAATATAACTAAATTAACTCACACAAGCCATGGTGCTTTTGTGACTGAGAGCACTTGCTGTAGCCAAGCTATCTTTTTTACAGATAAATAACATATTATCTACAATACCCTGCAGATGCCAAATCTTCAAGCAATTTCAGTACATGAGCCACCCTGATTCAGGAACTCATCCTTGTTTCAGAAGGAAGTGTTCCAATAAAATCCATGAAAGCTCAGTGCATGAATCAATGCTTTCTCAAAGATCTCAAGTTAAGAACCCTTAAACACTTATTTTACTCAGTTATGACCACAGAATATCCAGCCAGCTAACATTCATTAATCCACTAGCAGTAGCACTGTGCATGGGGTTCCAGACCAAGTGAGATTTTTTAGGATCAAAAATATTACTCTCAGCTTCACTGGAAACTTTGTAATGAGAGAGTCAAGGAGTCCTGAGCAAGGAGACCAGTGAGAAGACCCACTAGATAAGTAGGCTATCTGGTCAATTTAAGGCTATATGCATATGAAGCACAGTAATGAATTCTCCCTGCTTTGGTGGAAACAAGTGGATCACAAAGCAGAGCACCAAGAATATTGCACCAGCACAGCCCAAAGGAAACTCAGAGAATTGTATCTGAAAGGCAAAACAGGCGTGCAGAGCAACGTTTGTAAGGACCTGAAAAATATATGCCTCTTCCCTTTGATTTTAAATTACCTTGAATTTTTTTTCATGTGATTTTTCCTTTCCTCTTGGAGTTTGATTTCAAACCTTGCAAGTAAACAAGGAAAGCAACAATTTTTAAGATTGATTCAAGTTGTTTGATAAAGAGAAAGTTGTCAAAATTATGCATAGAAGCCCTAAGGCAGAAAAGAGTGAGTTTTCAATCATAGTGGTAAATAAAGTCCTTGACACAATCTGACTAAAGAGTCCAGCTAGAAAATTCAAATTGTAAGTTCTTCATTGTGACAGAAAAATCAAGGAAGACGCACATAATTATTTTTTATCAAAACCAAACTGACAAAAGCTTTAAATCTGCTGGGTTTTGACTCCATGTATAATGTTTTATTCAGCATAGCCTTACCAAGGCATTACCATGCTTTATAACAAATCACAATGTTTCATTCACACACAATAAAAACAAAAAACAGGTTAGGTTAGAAAGGAATCCATAAACAATTTTGATGCTAAGAAAATGTAGCTTGCATTATCACAATACAGACTAAGAGTTTAGCACCTTCCTGCAACAAAGATTCAAGATGAAGGTAGTATAATTGTAGCTACTTTGGTAACAGGAGTTTCCCAGGTTTGAAGCAAATGATCAAAGCACTACCTCCAGGCCTGCATGCCACAATGCCACTCCTGTAGGGCATCCCTTCTGTCAGGCCCTAATATCCAGGTGTGACCTGTGAAGGATGGATTTGGCTTTCATCACATGCAGAGCCGTGGACCCTGCATGCTTACACTTTTTTAATGGCACAAATTTTTTTACGCTGAAGTTCTAATTCGGGTGGTATGGAGATGATTCAACAATCTGACACTTAGTCTGTAAAATATTTGGGATGGGAATGCCATTTTAATATCTGTCAGTAACTCCTATGTGGGAGTCTTCTATGCAATTGTAATATAAATTTCAACTAAAGGAATTACTTGTCAGCTTCTGTTACATGCCAATACCTGGTACTGTTCTGGTAAAAGTCTTCAGGTATTTCTGCAGGTTCAGCAGCAAATTCAAGGAGAATCCTGAAGAATCCCTACTTGTTATGCATGTGAACATACACAAAAAGATTCGTTTGTTTATAACTTAGAATCCAGTTTCAGTTTGCATTTTGTTGGTTTGGATTTTTTTTTTTTTTAAACAGATGCTGATGCATCAGGAACACAATCAGCAGAAGTTTTCTGCATGAATCCCTGCCCATTTTCCTCTCCTGTATATCCTGAAAGGATTTTACAGTCAATGTCACTGTCACAAAGAACATGTAAAGAACAGTCATAGCAAGTGACTGCATTGCATAAGCTCTAACAGACAAGGAAACACAACCTCATATCCAGAACAACCATCTTTAGCCCTTGAAATCCTGCTTCCTAAAATGAAAGGTGACCTTTTATTTCTGCTGACAACTGAGATCTTACATTTCCAAATGAGCCAGTCTGCACAGCTATCACTTGAACATGAGTAATGATTGCACCCTTCTGAAAGCAAAACCTCTAAATTTCTACTGAAGTAAAATAAAATCATAACTGAGATATTTTTTAAGTATAGAAAAGAGATTTGAAGCTAAAAACTTTGTTGTGTATTTACCTCAGACACTCAGAAGATGAGGAACTTCTGAAAGTTACAGTCTTTTAGCTGCAACTGGAAGGGTTTCAACCATTAAATAATTTTCAATTGTTTTACATTTCTTGATTACAATGGAAACCATTTAAAGAGTATTAGGGAAAAAAAACAACCAACAAACTAAGGATTTAAAACCATGGTTGTTCTCTGTATCATAACAAGAAATAACTTCAAGCAAAATTTTCAGGCAGATTAGGCATAAACCATTGTATTTAATTTGTTTGAGATGGTTTTTTTTCCTAAGCAATTAAGTAATTAATTATTCTTGTTAAATGTAAATTACTTTTGGATGATAAAGATGACTGTGTTTCAGATTCTTTGTCCCTAAAAGAATAAAAGATATGAAAAATGTCTCATAAAAATACAACCTACCTCAAGAACTGACTTACTGTTTTTGGAGTGAAATGGGGATGCTTTTCAGTAGATTGCAGGTTTTTTTCTTTCAATGGGAATTTTCTGTGTTAAATTAATTACAGAAGTGTTTTTCCTGATTACCTCCTGCACAAAACAGAAAACACTAGGAAGATAATATAAAAGAAGCGGATTATCAAAACTAAAAAAGTCAGACAATTTCTGGCCCCTTGTTCAAGCTACATAAATTTACAACACCAGGAAAAATAAAACTACTTTCTGTGTGTTCGTCTCAGAGCTCCTTTTTTAATGACAGCTCCAGTATCCAGGAATAAGGCAGATTTTATGCAGGTTGGTTGCATGCATCAACACTAATGTAATTTTCTCTTCATATGGCCTGGGATCATAAGGGCAAATAAGGACTTCACATTACAGAAGGTTCACATCACAGAAGCTGTGGGCAATACTGCATGGTGACTGCCAGTAAGTGACATTCTGAGACAGTTTCACAAGAAGTCATATGCAGAAAAGTGGGCTGAGTAAATTGCAAATTGGATTCCTTTTTCAGCTGCTTGACAGGTCTGAATGCAGATTCAGTTAATAGCAGAGTGAACAAATATCAGAATATACATTGCTGGGGAAAATTCTAAGATAATATTAGAGTTAGATTTATCAGATTAAAAATGTGTAATGTCCTTATATCTATAAGATTGACTGTGTTTGAAATAGTAGAAACTTAATTTTGAAACAAAATTGAATCTTCATGTATTTAGCAAATGTTTACAAATGTCTTGTTTAAATTCATTCTCTTCTCACTGCTTTTAGAGCTACCAGTTCAGTGCAAAAGAGGTTGTTGTGGCTGCTGCTCCAGAGAAGGTGCATTGAATCACCCATTACTGGAAACTATTGCTTTTCAGATGCTACAAGCCTACACCCCACATTGGAGAACAGCCCACATTATTATCTCTTTCTTCCTCCCAACGTGGCAAGCTTCCCCCCTAACCTGAATGTCAGTGCACACAGGTGTGTGAAAAGCTATGCCTGCTCTTTCATCAGCTCTTTGACTGTGATCATGTTGCATTTATTGTTAGCAAAAAGAGAAGGAAGAATCACAGAATCACTAAATGGGTAAGGTTGGAAGGGACCACAATGGGTCATTGAGCCCAACCTTCCTGCTCAAGCAGGGTCATCTTGGAGCACATTGCACAGGATTGTATCCAGACAGTTCTCAAATATCCCGGGTGAGGGAGACTTCACAACCTCTCTGGACAATCTGTTCCAGTTCATGGTCACCTCTACGGTAAAAAAGTTCTTCTTCATATTCGGGCGGAACTTCCTCTACCTCAGGTTTTGCCTATTGGCTCTTGTCCTATTGCTTGGCACCACTGAGAAGAGCCTGGATCCATCCTTCTGACACCCTTCTTTTGGATACTTAGAGACATTTATGAGGTCCCCTCTCAGCTGTCCTTGAGGCTTGTTAAGATCCTGTTATTAAAATTATTAGAAATGCCTCTGCCTGAGTTAGGGTACAAATGAGACCAAATGTCAAAGTCCATAGTATGGGTTTTATTTAATGGTAAATATGAGACAGAGAAAGAGAGAGAGAAAGAAATAGGAAAGGGGGGGGGGGATAGTAGGGGAAGGGGAGAAAGAAAGGGAGTGACAGAGATTAAAAATGAAAAAAGTATCACCACTCCATGTAACTCAGTGGTGTCCCCTTGGTCTGGTTCTAATGGTCTTCTTGGTGGTGAGGGTTTCCCAAAAAACATAGAGTCCAATGGATTAATAAAGGTTTGGGAGATCCCCAGCACCTCCCCTTGCTGGAGGAAACTGCAGTTTCCTGTAACAGATTTGTTACCTCACTTGGATCACATGTAGTCTTCTGGTGGTGGAAAGGCTCAGGAATGAATTAGGGGGGGTGCTTTGGGGGTCTTTGGTGGTTTATGACTCCTCCTCAGCTGCCTCTCACGTGAATGTCCCATGCGAACGTGGTCTTCCTTGGGGGAGGAGGGAAGGTGGAGCAGAGGGTTACTCCTTTGGTTTGCTGTGGAGAGCTTTCACCATCACACACCTGAAACCCTTCTCCACCCACACCTCCTGAGCCCATCTAGAGCTGATTCTTAACACAGATATATTCTTCTTTCCTGAGCCTCGTTTACTTCTCCTCAGACTAGAGATGACTGGACAATAGTCTTATCTCAAGTCCCCAACCACAGTCCAAATTCCAGTCAGGAGGCATTAGGAGGAGGGGAGTGCTTTAGTGGCCACAGACAGACTGTTACATCCTTGCAGTTTGACAAAAGGTCTTTCTATGATTTTGACAATGTTTAAGACATTACTGACATTTTACTCCATCATAAGGCTGAACAGGCCCAGCTCACTCAGCCTTTCCTTGTAAGAGAGATGCTCCTCTTCGTAGGCAAAGACATCTTACTTAGTCCCAGCCATTTGGCATAGAAGCATCCCAGAAACATTTTGCATAGAAATCCATAGAACTGCTAAATCCACTAACCAGTCACATTCAAATTTCATCAGGGCTAGAGGTCTTACCTCCTCTAGTTTCCCACAGATTTCATAGAATTTGGTAGCTGAATGGAATACTCTCAGCTCTTCAACCACAAGAGACAGGAATTTGGCCACTTGCCACCAGGGCATGCCACGTTCCCCTGGGTACTCAGTGCACGAGCCCTTAGATAGCAGCCACTGCCTGGGCTGGTTGCCACTGACCAGAGTACAGGTTTCATCAGCCCAAGTCTCCCTGTACACAGAGGGAGGGGACTCCCAGCATCTCAGGTGTGGGCTGAAGGGAAAAAGAAGAGCACTGGAAAAATCTGAGTCAAAGGCACTGAAAGACAGCAAAAGTCCAGGTACAGCTTAGTGAGGCAGCTTAGGCACCAGGTGTTTTTCAGTGAGGAAGGTACAGAACTGTTTTCTTAAGATCTTTCGATTTTATTCACAAGTTGTTCCACAACAAAATAAGAGTGTCCTTCCAAAACTCCTTCATTAGGAAAAAGCCCCAGTTAAACCATATGATAACCACACTTACCTGAAAAATGAAAAATTCATTCTTAAGTTGTTTATTTAGGACACTTTTACCCTGATAAACCCTATGTATTCATCCCAGCAGTTATTTGTTCCCTTTGAAGTTCTGGTTCTGCTTTTAACTTAGAAGTAAATAATGAGAAATTCTTCAGTTAAACACCCACAGATATTTTCAGTTTTGAATGTTTGTAACAGGAAAAAAAAAATGCATAGATACGTTTCTGACAGGTTCTAATAGTATCCTTTCCAAAGACTTGGACTTTTGCAGTTAAATTGAGACTTCAGCCTTGTTTCTTTCTATCATATAGAGTTATCATGAAGCAATGTAACTTTTTAGTAAAGAAAATGTTGCAAGTCATAAGGACTTAAAAGGATCATAGTTAAACAAGAAATTAAAAGAGGATTGCAAGAATGATTTAAAAGCATTCTGTTCTGGTCAGTGCTGAAGGAGAAGAACAGGGCTGAAAGATTTGGTTATGCACCCTGGGACAGTTTTGTTGTTTCACATCCCTGCAGCCTTGTACATTTTTCAGATTCTTATTTCTGTGCATCACAGTGGAGGGCACAACTGTAGGACAACCTTACCTTGGACTGTCTGAACAGGTTGGCCACTGACAAAGAGCTATTAAGGTTTTAAGCTTCCAGAGCATAATCATGACCCACTCACCAGCTGTCACAGGACAGAGCTGTTGCTCTAAATGGACGTGGGACTTCAGCAGAAATTTACAAAATATGGCACTTTCTTTTAGCCAGACTGGCTCTTAAGCCCCAAACCGCATCACATTCTGATTTTCCAATTGTTCAGGAGCGTAGGACTGTCCATTAGAAACACCATTTTACCACCAGTGGAGCTGCTCCTCACTAAATGAAACATTTGGATGCCCTAACAGCATCCTGCATTCCTGGTTTCATTTTAACCAAAGCATAGCCAGGCACTGGCGAGAGGTTAGGTGTTTTCTTGGGATTCATGTTTGAGATAATTTAATAATAATTAAATAAATGAGAGAGATTTTAAAAAATACTTGGACGATTAATTCCTGTGCCATCCTATTTCCTTGAGCACTCTACTGCCATCCCACAGCACACAGTAAAAATGTCATAAAGTCAAAATGCTAGACAGTAATCCAAGAAATGCTGGCATCTACACACTGCATACCAAATCCTTTGCCAGTACAACTTATGATTGCTACTTGAAATACTGACAAAAGCAATCACATATATGCCATAGCAATGTGCATATGCATAGGATGTCAGCTATGCTATCTCTGAAATTTTCTAGCACAGGCACAGCACTAGGAAAATACTTTTAACCCAGCACTTGAAGTCCTGTGGAGGCTAACAAGAAAGATTTAAGCAACTCTGTAACTAACTTGTTCAATTGAATAAAATGCAAAATAAATGCCAAAAGATCTGTTTCTCTAAATAATGTTGTGTGAACTTGTCAGTATATGTGTATAAATATTAAAATAAAGTCTGCTAAATCAGTAAGCATTTATTGCTTCTTAACCACTGTTTGAAAAATGAATGCATGTCCAACTGAAGGAGAAACACAGAAGCGGAGTCTACAGACACCTGAGCATCACTGATGATCCAGTCAGCTTAGCCATTCAAGTCACGGTAATAGCTGGCCTTCCTAGTATGTTCCAGTCAGCTAGGAAAGAAGAAAGCATAAGCATTGCTGGGGATTACACTAAGCAGCCACTGACTAATAATGGAATGGTTTGTATCTGTGTGGTTTTGTGAAAGAGTCAGTGGGTGCTCTGAGACTGTCAAAGAAATGCTTGAGGCTGGTGAAGCACTAATAAATTAAAAGGTATACATATCCCACACACCCATCATGCCTACACAATATACGACATGCTATCCTTTGCTTTTGGTAAGAGCCCTGTCAGATTTTTTGAGTAAGGTGTCCCCTATAAACTTAGACATCAGAGAAGGTTAAATTACTACAAATTCCATTTTATGTATTTAAAATACATATAATGGAATCAGCAAATAATCAATAGAAGAATTCTGAACACAAGTAGCTTTGAAGACCTCCAGGACCATTATACTATCTTCTGCCCATACATACAAGAAAATTAATACATACACTGATTGTTTTAACTAAGAGAACACCGTGGGCAAAACTTCCTTCTGATGTGCACGTGTTGTAACATGCCTATACAGGATCCATTGATCCTTTGAATCATCAAAACTGTCTCCTGAAGTAACAGATAATTCTAACTAATGCATGCATAATACTATCTGGATAATTCCTCTATTATATCTAAATAATAATATGCACATGATGTATATGTCCATACACTATCATACAAAGAAGCAAAACTTACTGGGGGAAGTTCCATGTTATTGTAATTCATGGCAATTTCAGCTAATTTGTTCTACCATCTAGAAACACACAAGACAATATAATAGTATTTGAGTGTCCCTGTAGTCATTGAAATATGCGCAGACATTCAATTTCCATTGCCTGTACGGGATAGGCACATAAGATCTTTGCATATTTTACATGCCAAAGTGTCTCCTGGTCGTTTAATGTGAAGAAGAGAATGGGTATGCTGTGGGTAGCACAGTGTAACTGGCCAGCTGGTGTGCAACTGCTAATGGCCAGCTTATCATGCAGGAAGACACGTGCACTCTGGTCTGTCTGCAGCTAAGCTGAAACCATCCATAAATCAAGACTCCGTGCCTTAGTCCTAAACTGCTCCTCACAGATCCAAACAATGACGCAGACTCTACTAAGTTGCTCGAGATTTCACCTCCCCAAACCAAAGCAAATTTAAAGGTTAATGTGGAACCTGAGCTTGTCTTCTTGACATCTCTTTTAAGAGTAAGAAAAAAGTAATTATTCAACACCATATATTTATGGTGACTTTTGGGTAGTGTGCTGGGTCTGCTCTTTACAACTCTGGTGACAGAGCAATGCTGATTCAACAGGAATATTAAATGCAAACGATATTTCTGTGAAACCAATGAAATTGGTTGCTTTTTTTTTCCTGACAGGAGCCCAAATGTTAACCTGTGTAACCCTTTGCTCAGAGAGCTAAGAGAAATCTTTCACTTTATTAGAATTTTCTCTTCTTGTCCTGACAGAACAAGATGTTCAGCTGGAAACATTCTTAATAGCTAGAAGAAATTTTAATGACAAAAGTCCATGGTAGCTAAACTAGCATAGGAAACACGTTACATTGGAGAGGGTTGCAGCTTAAATCCTGCAGCAAGTACAAAAGGCTTGTGGGGGTTTCACCTTGTTACCGTAAATCCGTGTTTAATGTCTTTAGAATAGAAACTGTTTTAAAAATATTTTTCATTTTCCAGAAAAACCAGTCAGATTTTGTACTTCCGATCAAATCTATCACCTTGTGATGTGAATTGTAGGTACCTTTGGATTGCTTTAGCGGCATCACATCAAGTCTCATTGTGATATGACAACACATGACAAATTCAGCTAACAACACTTGACATGCCAGATCACCTCTATCCTGTTGCACTTTAGAGATTTTATTTTAGTTTTTACTCCTACACAGTACATAGGCTCATGATTCAGTCCTAGGCCTGGAGGTTGGAAGGGATCCCAGAACCTCTCTAGTCCAACCTCCTGCTCAGCAAGGGGGAACTACACAGTCAGGCAAGCTTGCTTAAGGCTTTATGCATTCAGGTCTTGAAAACTTCCAAGGGCAGAGTCTGCAAAACCTCTATGAGCAACCTATTCCAGTGCTTGACTTTTCACCATGAAGGTGAATCTTCCACCTGAATCTTGCATTTCAACTTACACTCTTGTCTCCCATCCTCTCACCATGCATGACTGTGAAAAGCCTGGCTCCATCCTCTTGATAACCTCATTGTAATCACCAGGCAATTGCTATTAGGTGTTACTCCTCTCCCTTCTCCAGTCTGAACAAAATGGATTCCCCCCAGCCTCTCCTCACTCCACAGAGCTTTGTGGTCACTCTTGGTGAGCTCGAGTTCTCCCCACGCACTATCACTGGCATCCACACAGACATGGAGGACAGTAAAGAGTCTGAAGGCTGCACAAGCCTCTGCGGTCTCTTCTAAGAACCCTGGCCAGAAAAATACCTCTCAAGATGGCATGGTTGGGTCTGCAGAGGACCATACCTCAGACAGGTATAAGTCACATCCCCACAACCATGACAGTCGTTTCCTTGTGGTGTTGGTGCGTGGTTCAGCCTTGGGCAGCCTAAGTCTGCACCCCGAGACTTGCCTTTCCCCCCTGCTCTCACAGGTCATCAAGCCCACCCACAGACACAGGTCTGTGGACAGACAAGCAGCTGCCTCTCTACCACCAGAAGTCACAGGCCTCCAGCCTCCCTCCATACACCCCCAGCCTCTTATTGACCCTCCACCTATGTGAGTCAGCCTCTCCACAGGGCCTTCATAAAGATCCCCATCTCCTCTGACAGCTGTTTCTCTCCTGGGCAGCTCCATGGGCAGGCTGTCCACCTCACCTCTGCCACCCTCCTCTTCCCCATAATGGCAGCGGGAAGTTTAGCGTGAACTGGTGCTGTATTTCATCCTTCAGGTCTAAAACCTGCGTTTTGTTACCTAGAAGGTTGTAAAAATAAAGTGTAGAATCACTGATAAATGGTGGTCAGCAAGGAAGACTGTTGATCTCCTGGAGGAGCCACAGAAATAATAAACAATACACAATACACTATGTGTACATGGCAACAATTGAATATGTGGTAAATGATCACTGAAGCTTTTCCGTTATAAATAATCACTGAAACTTTCCAAAGGTTTTTGGTACACTTTTTCAACTGTTACTAGTAAACCTATGAAACCCATGACAGAAGGAAAAGCACAACTCACAATCAAAGAAAAATTATTCTGAATAATTAAAACTTTGATCGGTATAAAATTAAGTTGCTTTGATCTTGCAGCCCATTTCTCAGTAGTCCTACAGAAGGTCAGCAATAATGATGTCGAATTTCTCCAAAATATTACATTTTAAAAATTCAGAAAGAAATCTGATCCCTGCAACAGGTCACAACTCCAGTCTGTGGAGAAGGTTTTTTTCTGTATCTCACAGCATGCATGCCACTGATACAAACAAAGGTAAATAAGGTGGATGAGATTGCAATGTAATCATGATTTACCCAGACCATGAAAGAATCTGTAGTGTTCTAAGTTCAGGAAATATTCTCTAGCTCCTTCACTTGGAAAAGAAAAAAATTTGGTAATCTGAAAAAGATCTTCTAAAAAATTAAATCTTTTTGTTCCTAGTCATGTTTTTACTCTTTATCTGTTTGTTTGTACTTATCTCACACTCGAGTTAATACAAAACTACAAACATCTATACTCAGGCTTCAAATACCTTTCAGAGGGGGTGGTTCTAGTCTGCATCAATTTATCATTAGACTACCATGCAACAGTTGCCAGAAATTATAATTTAATTGATTATTAAGAGTTTCATATATTCAATTTTTTCAAGTGGTATGTTGCTACAGAGGTTATAGAATGTAGGTATAGCTTTAAACACAACATATCACTTACAGATTTTGGTTCCCTTTGTGCACTTCCTTTTTCTACTCACTCTTATGCTTTCATTGACCTGAAGAGTTTGAAAAAGCATTTTTACTTTAAAAACATAAAATTAAATACCAGTGCCTATGTTGAAAATACTACAGATATCAACAATGTATTTCATTTATCAATCTTTCTGTTAAATGGAATAGGAAAAGTTCCACTTTATTTCAATGAGACGAGAACTAAAGTAATGATTCTGAAAGTCCTGTAGTGCTCCTCAGAAAACAGCTTAGAATAAAGATAAAATGTGTCTCCTTTTATTTTCATTACTATGCACCCAGAAAATGCACATTCTTAAGTTATCTGTTTTAATTTCCTACTACACCTGAAAATATACAAACAAATGTATGGTTTCATGACCCTTACACTGACATACGGTTTTGCCATTTTTTAAGTCATGTAGGAGGAGAAAGATGAAAGGCATGTTATCAATAAAATAGATAGAGAGAACTTTGCATTGTATTAAAAAGATATATGTGACTGTCAACACTAGTAGAGTAAAAGAAAAATATCTAACTAAGCATCTATATTTGCAAAGCACAAATTTGAAAAAAAAAACCAAACAAAAAAACAGTTAAATGAAGATTGAAAATCTCAATGAACAGACAGTGAAATATATCGTATTGGAAAAAAAGACATCTAAAAAAAAATCAAAAGGGGTGTGCTGTGGTGGGAAATGAAAGTAACTATGCAACAAGCTCAACTAGATTGTATGAAAGAAGCTGAAAGAAAAGAATAAGAAAAAAAGAACTTCTTTACTAAAGAAAAGAATAAGAAAAAAGAACTCAAGCATCTTTTCAGTAAAGACAGCCTAGAACCTGAAGGTAATTCAGGTTTATGGTTTGAATTGAAATGAAAGCTTTACATCAGTTTTCCATAAGCATAATGGTGTCCAATGGGGTGTCAAAGGTGCAAGGTCAAACAGTTTAATAATATTGAAAATTAAATTATAATAGCAGTATGATCAAACTGAAGACAATTTTATATCTCTTGACTACATCACATAATCTCCATCTCAGAATGATGGATGAGTCGAGCATAATTTTAAATCACCTATTAAGGCTAATAAGTCTTCCAAAACAGGAACTAGGCACAGAATGACTGAATAGCAAGCATAGAAATAATAGCTGAAAAAAAGGAAACATCATCCAGGCAGCTGCATGCCTTGTAATTTTTTCGTAATATTACCTTAGTAATAGGCAAGTCTCGGATATATTGTGTGCAGAAACAATTTTAGAAATAAAAGTAAATAGAAAAAAGGAGCAAATATTATATCAGTTTTTCATTGCTATATTATGACAGACTAATCAGGCATCTTTGTTTCATAAACTAATCTGCTAAACTAAGAAAGTGCACGTCTTAACTGTTCTTAAATATTTCTCGTGGTATCATGTGGGAATTACTAGCTGTGTACAAGAAGGCGGAATTGCAGAAGAGTAGGATGGCACAGAGGCAACTACTTCAGTCACCAGTGATGCCTAAAAGCCAGAAAACAACTCTCTAAGACTCTTTTAGAATATTAGAAGGCAAAAAGCACTGATTTATTACAGTACGCCAGATGCACAGGAATATTTTCCTGAGTGTGCATACTGAACTACATAGGTGTTATGGCTTTATACTATCATCTAATTACAATATTCAGTTCCTAATTACAATATTTGGACATTACCTCATCGGTTACACCCAACCCCAAAACTGTCCACCCCATGGGACCTCCCTCATCCTACCTCAGACACACATCCCGAATTTGAGTTGGTGGTCCCAAAATGACCACTCTCTCCTCCCTATTCTCATCATTCTCTTCGTCTCTGTCCCCCTTGGAATGGCTTCAAGGCTTCTGAGTAGTTTTGGCTTGGTTATATCAAATGGTATGACCCTGTTAGGTCTTATTCTAAGTACATTTTCTACAGATACGATGCTTTTCACCTTGGTAAATCCTTGTCTGCTGGAATTCTTGACAAGAAATGTTAAACAACATTTTAGGAATCTAATGCAAAGGTGTGAGCTAAAAGTGCTATTCTAGAAGGCTGTATTAAAATCTATATAAAATAGATTTTAAGGTATCACCAGCAGGATGGCAGATTACTAAGAGTATTTCATGCAGACCAGTCTTGATGGTAGAGCCCTGAGAGCATCCCACCTCCAGGAGGTCTGGCTGATAGGGGTCAGGGACTGCTTAGAGACCTCACAGCTGAGGACTGGCTCTTTTTCTTTGGTGATGTTGGGCAGCCTGGCAATCACTAGCTCATGTCTGGTTGTCCTCACTAGACTTGCTTGTCTCTGTTGGGTGCCATAGCACTGGGTCCCTACTAGCAAGCCACTGCCTTTGCTGTGTGTGTTACTGCCAGTGGTCCCACACCCCTGGCAACTGTCTCAATGTGCCCAGAGCCCTAATCTCCTACTTATCTCCCCAGTCTTCATTTGAATCAGGAGCTCTGTTATCCTGTGAGCACTACAGCCAAACCTGACATCAGGATTAAATTCACCATCCTGTGAGCACCCACTAAAATAATACCTTATCCATGCTGGTCCTTCTAGCATTTGCAATAGGAAATCACAACAAAACACAGTTGATAGGAATTGTTTATGCAGTCCAGGATATTTGTCAAAGCAAAGCCACTAAGCATTCGAAAAGTATCTTTGCGTTGATGTGTATTAAAACATTAAAAAAAAAAAAAAAAGAGGAAGGCAAACCACAAACAGACAAATGTTTAACAAAAAACGTTAAGTTGCAGAATTCAGTGACCCAAAGATTAAGCACTGAATTTTAGAGTCTTTCCATGGAATTTGAATAAAGGCTTGCTATTAAAAATTGCATTAAAAAAAAAAAAAAGCATAGATAAATCACGTGCATAGACAGAGTTGTGCTTTAATCTCAGCATTCTGGTAACTGTAATTTCTTAGTGCCCCCACGTATTTAATCTCGATAAGATATATAACTTTGCTTTCTGTACCTATGTTGTTTGATGAATTGTCATTGTCTGTTAGCTTCTAAATAATAGCAATATTCTATCAAACAGCGCACTGTGACTGTAAGCATTAGATACATTATACAGGTGAATTTTATTCACTACAGGTACAGGTAAAATTCAAACCTATTACTTTTTCAGAAGAAGATCCCAAACCTAACCAATTATTGCAAAGTGATTCATGCCAAAATTGCATGATTTATGAGACATTGGTCTAGAATAGAAATGTATTTGTAAGGGTGAATTATTGTATGTGTTCACTAAACTAATAGGAAACTGACCATTGATGATATAAAACCTAAAGTCTGTATAAAAGATAAAAAACTTACATCTTCCAATAGTTTTATTATTTTCCTCCATGCTGTCAGTGCACTGAAATAGCAATTGGCTTGGAGTAACAAATCTCTGAAACAGAGGTTGTGACTGGGATAGGACTGATACTGGGTTTGTGGAAAAGGCAATAGGGCAGTAGCATAGTAAGGGGAAAAGAGTACATATGGAAGAAGGAGAGCATGAGAGTCCAAAAAAAGATTAATTGCAAGTAATTAATTGTAAGAAAAGACACAGGACCATTACTCCTGGTTTGTGCTATAAAATTAAGACAAACATTAGTAGTACGTCAGGTTACTTTGAGCAAAGCTGTATGAATTACCTCAGTCATCCAGAGGCTCTTTTGGGACACATTAAAATATATCATTTGAAATGCAGTCTCAGTTTTACTAAAAGTATTACGATTTATTTACCTTCTGAATGGAAGATACTTAAAGGGTGAGGTATGAAATTTTTTTCCAGGGAATATTTCACATCAAACCATTTTTCAATCAAGAACTTGCTCGTAAAGATCTATCTTTGACTTTGTCTCACTATAACATATGCTGAAGAAATGTATGTGGAATATAGCTTAGTAAATATTAAAAAAAAAGAAGTAAAATTTAATCATCTAAATTTTTATATGCTTTTTCTTGCAATATGTCTGAAATTCAAATAGCTGCCTTTCTTATCAACCATATTTATAAAAATTAATTCTGGAAAGTATGTAGCCTACTAACATTCTACTCCCAAAATCATTCAGCTGAAACCAAGCAGAGATTATTTCCTAGACTGCAGTATTTGGCGAGTAGCAGCTACCTCAGAGAAATTACATTTTGTTGATGTATTGTAGCAATACCTCATCAGGGCAAAACTATTCAAGTATAATTCCCAAGACAGCCATTCCACATGGCTTTTTTCTTACTGTTGTTTAACATTCTCATTTTCCATAAGAGAGGGAGATGGAAAAATACAAAAGGTACACTTGTCCAGTTGAAAAACTTTCATCCCTTCAAGACAATTTTGTCATTTAGGTTTTGTAAGTATTTCCTGCAAAATTATGCTTCATATGACAAAATATGTATTGTAGTAATGAGAGCAAGCAGGCACTGAAGAAGGCATAAAAATTGAAATGGTACCTAACAACTAAGTGATGTTTGGGGTTGTGTGCAGAGGAAAAACAAACAAAAGACTTTGTGCAATAAGTTGTACACAACCATGTAATCATTTAGGTTGGAAAAGACCATTCAGATCACTGAGTCCAAACATAAACAACGCTGCCACGTCCACCACTATAACTATGTCCTTAAGCACCAGGTCTACATGTCTTTTAAATTCCTCCAGGGATGGTGACACATCTACATTAGTAGTTAACACAACTGTGGTAGAGCCAAGAAATTTTAGTCTTTCTAGTCAATGACTTTTCTCTAATTTTGTTTAGTTTATGCTAAGTGACTGCTGCACAAGAGGATTGGCTCCTAGGTAAAGAAGTATATTTTCTTTGAAAAAGGAATAGGAGAAGCTGCAAAATGTAGGGAAATATTTCCCCTCACTTTTTCAAATAAGACAATTTAATCAAAAAAGTCAGAGTTTTTATTTGTCACTGAACTGTGTTAACCACCTCATCTTAACAAATTAGTCCCAGTTATTTTTCCCTTCCACAATGTATTGTTTCATTAGCCCTTATTAAGAGAGGGAAAGGGCAGGAATAGGTACAGCTGTGAACATCAATTTATTTGCTACATTTTGTAACGCACAAGAGGATTAATCAATATTAATCAGTTCTTTCCTGGAAATTAATCCTGTTGGTGCAAACTGTTATCATCAAAATTGTGACTATCTAAGGCACAGCCCTGGTAATATCTTAAAACATTATGGTCCTGTCTGTTTTCAGGCCCTCTGGCAAAATATCACAATACTAAAAGTTTAGGAAAAAAGTACATAAGATTTTTTTATCTCTTCTTTTGGAGCATGGATTAACTTGCCACTGGCAGTCAGTCTCCAAAACCGCTTTATACCTGCTAAAAATGTGTACCCTTTATGGGATCCTGAAGCCACTGGCTAAAAAAATATTAGTGCCTTGTGGGGAAAATTCATTTTCCAGATCATTATTCCAGAGGACTTCCGAAAATTTATCACTCAAGTCAGGACAAAATACACTGTAGAAGCCTTCTGCACAAATAGAAACTGCCATAGAGAGGACATATATATAGTAAGTGTACTCTGCTGTTCTTTCAGTAAGGATACAATGTTTTTCACCTCAATAAATCTTCTTGGGTAGCAACAAGATATAACAGATAGAGTTATTCTGTCAGACATAAAAATGGTGTGAGGACTGAAAATCTATGCATTCTGCAATTTATGATTGCTGCCCAGCAGTAACCTGGATACTTCAAGAAGGTATTCTGTCTCAAAGTACTTTGTAACTTTAGAAAGTTTCCTTGAACTTCATGAAACCCCTTAGAGAGCAATATTTTCTTCAGGGTATTTGCATGTTCTCATCCTTGGGAATTCATTCTCTTGTTTAACAGCTATTTAGCATAAGATTTATAGAAAACTGCTCATACATAATTTTTTTGCTGGGATTTCATAGCAAATGGAGGAGGAATATAAGCCTTGGGTATGTTATTTAAATTGGCTTTTTTTTTTTTCATCTTGGTGACTTTTTCAAAGCTTGCGTGGGATCTTGTGAGATATGGGGAAAAAACTGCAAAGCAACATAATGATTCATCATGGAAAGCAGAAGAGAGTTCATCTTGCATAGATGAAGAAAACAGTAGACAGCTTTTCAACAAATACTTCACACACATATTTTCTAATAAATGTTTCTTAAGCCAACTACTCTAATTCTTCATCACTCTAAATATGAAACAACAAAAGTGGTATGCCCAGGATATCTAGGTTTTGGTTCTTCATATGTTCAAGGAGATTTTTACATTTACTGAGGTGCTTATAATAACTTCAACTTTCCTGAAATGATCAGCTGACAATAAGTAAGAAAAACATGAGAACAGTTCTGTCTCCTATCTCAAGCAGAACAGAATGGTAGGAGAAAATCATTGAGTTCAAAATGATCACCTTTAAAGCTGCATGTTATCTAGTGCATAGCAGCAGGCACTTGAAAAATACCAGGACAGTATTTCAAAAGGAAGTAAAAACATGAAGTGATGAGATTTTACTGACAAGAAACTGACTGAAGTCAGAGTCTTGTTCCACAGGGAGCACAGGAACTCATACAGGCAGGCATCTGTGTAAAACAAGAAATTGTGCATAAGGCTGCCCTTCTGTGCAAAGCAGATGTTAGCCCAGAAAATCCCATACTAAGTTTTTTCTTCAGGTTCATTTCTCACAGGATGCACCTACATACATGCATACATATATTCACACACATAAGAACCATTTCTGACAAGAAACTCCTTATGGCTTTAAATCATTATGCTGAACCTCAGGGCGTTTTGCATCTTTGCAACAGATGAAAAGAGAAATAGATGTAGTTCTCCATTTCAGAGCACAAAATATCAGCAGAGAAAGAGGAACATTTTGTGACAGTTTAATTTTGCTGCATGAGTGTGAAAACGGTGTGAGAAAGAATTGACTCATGTATTTTTTTGCAAAACCCGTCTTGTGAAAATTCAAACAATGACAAAAACTTACAGTAGTTATCTACAGAAATACTCTTGTAGAGCTTTGTTGGACTGGAGGCAAAAAGACACAAGATACCTAAAGGAAAAAAAGACAGACCCTGTATATTCTGCAAGTTGCTCACTGTCTTGGGCTGTGTAGGATTGCATTCCTGTATGAAAAGGATTACATACCTACATGAAAGAAGGCAGGCTAGGATCAAGACTAGACCTTGGAAAACAAAATGCTAATTCCAGAAAATAAATATTTTCAGTACAGTTCCATCTAAATCTAGTTGTACTTCTCTTGTTTGTTCATGAGCTACCCTTACACTAAAGAAACCAAAGGTGTTTTAGTACATCCTAAAAAATCTTTTATCTCTACCTGGTTCTTCCATACATGGTGAGATAGTAGGAACCTGGCATGCCCACTAATTGGATTAATCCGAAATGACATTCTTATCTCTCTGGAGAAAAAGTACAAAGGCAAATAAACAAGTTTTCAAAATCTCAAAAATATTTCACGTATCAGAAAATTCCATTTTAATACCCCTTTGTAGAGGGTTGGACAAGTTCCTGTGCCATTCCCATTATAATAGAAAGCTTAAGTGTAAGAGAAAAACAATTCTTTGTTACATAAATATTGCATAGTAAATATGTCAACTTCGGCGAGAGGGGGGGCAGGGAAAGCCTAGAAGTGTATTTCAGAATAAGAAGTGTGGATAAAAATTGTCTTACTGAAGCCAACCATTTCTGTTGTTGTTCAGGACAATTATAATTTTAGTATCTTTTCTTTGTCTACTCTCTTTTCCATGTTAGATTCTTTGCCTTGACTATACTTTTAGCATAGTAGGTGGGGTGACACTGAAGAAATCCAATTAGGATGCTTAAAATACTGTATAATTACTTTGCATAAAGTAAATTGTTGCTAAAGTGTATATAAAAACCCAAATCCATGGGGATTCAGAGCATTTTTGACTGAATCCATCTTGTTCTTGGTCCCCTGAGATATATGGCATTCCCAAGATTCTGCATGTATGCCATACATCCCCTGGGATACACAACATTGCTAAGATTCTGAATGTCTACTGTCTGACATTTGGATATTTCTACAGCTAAACTGGGCACTGAGGGAAAGAGACTACCTTCAACAGAGGACAATATATGGGAATTCTGTTCTGCCATTCCACTCAACTTTCACCTAACTGTTAAATTTTAACAGAAGTCTGTAGCCCTGGCATTGTCTCATCACCTCTTCATAACCTAATCAGTTTTTTGCTTATGGGTGCAGCGTTAAGAGAAAAGTAACTGTACCAGGCTAGATAATGGGAAGCAGAAGAAATGCAGATCAGGCTTTGCAGCTCATGCCAGCAAGTGGATGTGGAACTCATCCAGGCACGTTCCTCCGCAGCACAAACTGCTCTCCTGATTAGCTCATCTCATGTGCAAGGACACAATGAGCCAAGATAGCCTGTACACTTTGCACAGGCAGGCATAAAGATCTGTTCCTGTGTATGCATTTGATAATAGTCACAGTTTGAAAGGGGATATTATCATTTTCCAATGCCTGTTTAACAGAGGTTTCCTGGTGCTTCATATGGATAGAGGACATTTATAAGTAAATGGACATGGGAAAGAAGAAAACTAGGAGCAGATGACAAAACTGTTTGAGCATATGTTCCAAGAATGAAGCAACCTTTTAGTCTCTGCAAACATATAAAATGAATCAGAATGTCTAGATAAGAGTGGGGGTTTTTAAGTAGAAGGAAAGAAAATGTAGTTACAACAAATATTTAGCAAACTGCTGCAATATACTTACAATTCTCTGAATGCTCAGTTTTAATGCACACAAAGAATGACACAACCAGTTGGATACAGGCCTAATCAATTACAAAACACTAAATTTTATTCTCATTTTCAGATACAAATTCCAGTGCATGTGCTTACAGACTCTCTGAAAAAAGGCTGGGCAGTTTCTATACTGCTCAACATACTTCAAACTGCGTGTTAATCACAAGACTTGCACCAGCTGCAAAAATTTGTTCTCGGCACTTTCAGCTCCATTAATGTGAAAAATAACGTGAATATGCACAGTTCCTGACACTGATAACGTTTTACAGTTATCACACATCAAAATAAATGCCAGGCACAATTGTGTATATGAACTACTGAATTATTTTCTAGATAAGGTAGAGTGACAGGTAGTACAAATAACTCATTTACCTACCTGTCCAACACTGTGATTTTGATTTAGCAAGTTAAAATTCCATTACAGATATTTTTTTCCCCACACAATGCATTACTCCAGTATTTTAGCAGAACAATGGATTTCACACTTCAAAGGAATTAGTAGTAAAAAGCTGCATACACTATTTAAACAGAGTGGATCAGGTCTCCAACATCATTGCTGATATAAAACTGTGCTGATATAAAACTGCCCCATTTCAACAATGTTTTCTACTGAAAAATGGAGATAGAGGAAAAATATGTGAACAAGGAGTGTAGTCATTGGTAGAGAATAACAATACACAGGGAATAAAACCATAAAGGGCTAATAAAGGAGGTAAATGGAAAATAACAGGCAGAAACTCGATGAGGAATTTAGACAAGCAAAAAGAACACAATACAAAAAACATAGAATGAAAAATCAGAGTGAGGAAGAAAGTAAAAGGCACAGAAAAAAAGGAAATGAGAAAACAGAGACAACAGAAAAGAGCAGCTGGAAAAATAGGGGGCAGTGCATATTGGTGGTGTCAGGAAGGCATGGAAACATAAGAAACAGAAAGGAATGAGGGGAGTGAGCAGGGAAATGAGCTTTGAGAAAGAACGAGAGAGGAGCAAGAACTGAGATGGCTACTGTTGCCTAAAAGGCTGCAGAGGAAAAAAGACTCAAGGCCAAACGAGGTAGGAGGTAAGATAAGCAGCAGAGGTTTTAATGAGCCTCCAGGCTCTCCAGGAATACAAACCCACCTTCGCGCTTTCGAACACAGGTGTTACAATTTTTATAATGATTTCCATCCAATTTCTGTCCAGCCACCACCCTGGTTCTGCCTCGTTCTGTCCCCAGGCACGCCCTTAGGGAATTGAGTCTGGGGGAGTTTTGGGACCCCCTCTTCCTCATCTTCTTCTTCATCAAAGCATGTGCAGTTCTTGGAGGCTTTCCAAGGCTCTGGTCTTGAAGGTCATTGTGTCTATGGTTATATCTTCTTGCACAGATTTTGGGGTGTTCTCTACAATTCTACCTTGAAAATGAGACTAAACAGGCAAATGAAATTTAGCGGGATTGATATGGGAATGGGTGACAGGGTTGGCTATGTGTGACTGCTGTGTTAAGGGTAAGGGATAAAATGCAACTACATTAAAATCTACATTCACTACACAACTACTTCTAAAATCTACAAAAAATTAAAAATCGAAAACTCTAAGCCAACAGAACCAAAGGCAGGATGGGTAATAAATACCTAAGGGAGAAGTCAGGTCAAATAAGTCAGATATCAATCAGATAAGTCAGGATGGTCCTCAGCTGGACTTCAAATTTTGCTTTAGGCTTCTGTATCTTCTCTGTTGCTTTCCTTTTTCCCCTTTTGTTGTCCTTTTTCCCAGTCTAGCAATCATAGATGCAGACTAAACCCATATGAATGGATATAAGGTACTTCACATGAGAGTTAACAGGAGGGCTACTTCTAGCAAATACACAGTGAGTGATTCCTTTTTCTGTAACAGTGTGCCAAGATTTAGATATTTCAAATTTTGTAAGAGCAGACTGTTCCCTACATTTAAAAGGAGAGAAAAGAGACAAGGCAGATTCTATTCTGCTTACCAAATCAAACTTCCGTTAAATACTCTGGTAATGTCTCCTGAGGTTGTTCAGGGAATGTGTCCAGCATTTAAACCAAACTCACCTTCTGTGAATTTTACATTAACAGAATTCACCACCACAAATCTGCACATTCAAAGTCTGTATGTGTCAAATTTGGAGGCTACTTGGGAAAATTACAATCAAAATGAAGGAATAATAAAACTCCAAATGAAGGATCACATTCATCTACACCTATTAAATGTGATGTGCATAAAAATACTAAGTTTCCCGTAGTGGAATTATGGATTGGCAAAACAATTAATTGTAATTATACAGGTCAAGCCATAAGTTTATTCCTTTCTCAGTATAGGAACTTTTTATTTTTAATTAAAATTTTGTCCTCAAAATTGACTTCAGTAGTGTTGTATTGTTGATAGGATTTGTATTAACTTATCTCTTTTCATTTGTATTCTAATATATGCCTGGTCCAATTATAATTCTTCACTGCTCTGACATTATAGCTTACATTTTTGGATGCAAAACTATGGTGTTTTCAGTATCATACAATCCATTTAATATATTGTAATAGTTTGCAATAATGAATATATTGTAATATTCATTAACTAAGAAGTTTTATGTGAAAATGAGCTACACACTGACATAAGAGCAACCTACTCAGGGTACCTTTCTGGACGATCTTGTCTTCCCTGCATTGCTTTATTTTACTAGCCATATTGAAGAACAGTACTTAGGTTTTTTCCTTAACTCCTCAGCTGAAGTGCTTGGATTTATTTGACCTTTGTTGGTCTGTCTTCTGTCTGTCTATTTTCAAGCAAACTCCTACTGAAGTGTGTGTTGAAGTTAACACACTTAAGTATTAAGTGTCTCGGTTATGTAAGCATGCAGAGAAAGCTTTGCTGAATACTGATTGATTCATGCATACACTTAACACTAAGTGTCTCATAGAATCAAAGTTGCTGCTTTATTGCAAAATTATTTTTATGGATTTTGATGGCAATTTAATACAGG
Organism: Myiozetetes cayanensis; assembly: GCF_022539395.1. Taxonomy (NCBI): domain Eukaryota; kingdom Metazoa; phylum Chordata; class Aves; order Passeriformes; family Tyrannidae; genus Myiozetetes; species Myiozetetes cayanensis. The sequence continues at coordinate 36,976,772 of NW_026087964.1, read as the reverse complement.
ATAACAATATAACATAATATAATTAAATAATATACAATAATAACAATGTAACATAACATAAATATAACAGATAGGCTTGTGTTACATGTAACAAGAATATTCTATCCTGGTTTATACTTAATATGGTGAACATACATTGCTGTTTTAACTTTACACATGAAGATATAGTTCAACATGGTAAAAGAGTAAAAAATAATAGACAGTCATACTTCAACTTTAATTCAGTTCTGATTACAGAATCAGAAAATATGCTGAGCTGGAAGGGACCCACAAGCATCATCAAGTCCAACTCTTAGGCCTGCACAGCACCATCCCCAAGAGTCTCACCATGTGTCTGAGAGTATTGTACAAATGCTTCCTGAACTCTCAGGCTCTGTGCTGTGACCACTTCCCTGGGGAGCCTGTTCCAGTGCCCAACCACCCTCTGAATGAAGAACCTTTTTCTAATAACCAGCCTAAACTCCCCTGACACAACTTCAGGCCATTCCCTCGGGTCCTGTCCCTGGTCATCAGAGAGAAGAGATCAATGCTCACCCCTCCTCTTCCACTCACAAGGAAGCTGTACACAGCAATGAGGTCTCCCCTCAGTCTCCTTCAGGCTGAACAGACCAAGTGACCTCAGCTGCTTATCATAGGGCTTCCCCTCAAGGCACTTCACCATCTTTGTTGCCCTCCTTCGGGCACTCTCTAAGAGCTTAATATTTTTCTTATATTGTGGTGTCCAAAAGTGCAAACAATATTCAAGGTGAGACAACACCAATGCAGAGCAGAGTGGGACAACCTCCTCCCTTGTCTGGCTGGTAATGTTTTGCCTGATGCCCCCCAGGACACGGTTGACCCTCCTGGCTGACAGGGCACTGCTGACTCAGATTCAGCTTGCCATCAACCAGGACCCCCAGATCCCTTTCCATGGCATTTTGCCTTTTCCAAGACTGTACATACACACAGCGGTGTCCTGTCCCAGGTACAGAATCCAGCAAATATACAAGTAAAATAATAATTTTAATCAAGTACTATCTTCATCTAGATATTCTTTTTTGTTTATAACCTTTCCCGAGGTACACACTAATATAATACCAGACAAACTTTATATCAGAAATTACAATGTGAATCCAGTATACTTAACATTTATTAAAATGAAAAAAAAAAAGCCAATTGGCTTCTCCAGGAAATTAACAGACTGTACAAAAACTTTGCTTTTTCTACTACATGAATTTTTGGGAACATTTATGTTTCTAGTCTTCTATTTTAAAAATCAGAATTTCATCTCAAATGTTAGATATACTTGTATAAACATTCATTAGAGATTGAGGAGAAATTTACCCAATTCTTTCAGAATGCTAGTTATAGAGAAGTAATTACTCAAAATTCAACTGCTTGTCACGGTGCAGAGACCTGCAAAATTCCCAGCTGTATAAATCTGTCTATAAATCAATTTCAGAATAATTAAAAAGCTCTGCTATTTAACCAAAACCCTTTGGGACAAGTTTGCACCAACAGCAGTATTTGTTCTTTGGGTAAGTTTCTGGCAGCTCTTTCAAAGGAAAATTTTAACTGATGCTTTACTACTCTGTTGTTTGTTGTGGCTTTTGCATGGTAGGGGTTATCTTGCAAGAAACAAGGCATATAAAAAGTAATTTGCCTTGTCTAAGAGATTTCAAAGCAATCTGTGAACCACGTCTCACTGTTCAGTCATTAATAAGCTTTTGATACTTAATATTAGTAAGATATGAGGCTTAATTTATCCAAAATAACTCTTACTGTACAGCTGATGCACCTCTCTCTCTCCTTTTCAGGCTCAGAAACATGCTGCTACAGTGAAATATTGTCCCTAACTTCCTAAGGAAAGGAAGCAGGAGTCAAAGCCAGGCTGCAGTGCCATTAGTTAGATAGTCTGCTGCCATGCAGACAACAACTGATTCAGAAGGATCCATCAAAGCAATAACATAAGCAGTGTCTTCTTCAGATGTGTCCTATGAAGGCTTATTTTCAAGGCTATGTCAGCCCAGTGAGGAACATGATTAGGACTTTGAGTGAGGAACCATTATTATTTTTTCTATAGTACAGTTCACATTCAAACTAGTGCTATCAATGTCTCTTTTCAGCTAGCTTCATACATCTGAAGGTCTAACTCCAGAATTTAATCTGAAGGTTAGATTATGCAGAAAACTAGCAATAACTGTAGCAAAATTGTTTGCTGTGCAAGTTGTCAGAAAGGAGATTCTCAGTGAGATTTTTATATCCACTCTGGATAACTTGTGTAAAACAGTCTGACCAGCTGTAAGATTCCTAATCAGAATCTTAATAGACCTTCTGACATAGACCTTGAGATTGTATAAATCCATCTCTTTTAACCATTTTTAAGTTAAAAACAGGGAGTCAGTCTTGAAAAGAATGTTCATCAGCAGAGGTGAATATGTCTCTAAGTCCCACTATCCATTCACAAATAAACAGATTTAAGATTAGCCATTCTGCTACAATTTAATACATACATCAGCTTTTGTTGCTTAACTTTCTTTCAAGCTTATTATATTACTAAAGGTAAATAATTAATCCTTCGATTTGAAAACACTATCCAGAATCCCTACTATTTCAAGGTCATTACAACTCCCTGAAAAAGAGCCTGTAGCAGTAAACGAAACAGGTTTTATCTGCCAAGTTAATCCCAGACAAAATCACTGTGTCCTATTCACCTTGATCAGTCCAAGTGACCAGGTTAGACAATCATCCACTTCTGTTTCCATACACTGGATTTGGAAAGGATGCTACAGAATAGACCAGAGAGAGGGTGAAGGAGGTTTTCTACTTTGACTACAGAAATTTTATCCCCGAATGTGGTTGCATGTGTGATATAAACATTTTGATCAGTTTCTTTATATTTTGCCTCTTATTGATGAATCCACACTATATCAAACTTTAACTTAACCCTTGGCCTCTAAAACATTCTGAAGAGATATTAATGGGACTGACTGTAGTATTAGTCATCAAGTAAACATTAATTAGCCTTGTGTAAGCAAATTATTCTTATAAAAGTGACTTTTATATATATATATCTATGTCCATTTTATAGATATATCTATATTATAGATATATTTATATCTATATCTAAATCTATTTTATAGCTATATACACCCTAATAAAATGACTGCATTTGCATGCCCTATTTCATCTCTGAATGTGACTGATCCATAGAAAAAAAATTTGGAGTGTTAATATACTAGAAGGTTTAAGAAATCTATACTTCCCTTCTGCAATCCTCCCAAAAGTCTATTTATACTGAAAAACTACTAAACTCTGGAGACTCCTTCTCTATGAGGTTTTTCTATTACATTTCACCATTTTATTTTAGCTGAGATACTAAACCTCTCTCTCAGTGGAAGTCACCACATCTGTATTCCTTGTAGTTTTGCAGTGCATTAGGAATTTTCATCTTCTCTGAATATATTTCACCACAAAATCATGACCCTTCAAATGTGCTCCAGTTTCTAAGGAGCTGATGAAAGTTGCAGACCAGTGTAGATACACAACACTGGCTGAGAGGCAATGCCATCGCTCACAGCATGATTACTGAGGTATCTACAGCTCCTTGTTTAATTCAGTGGTAGTCTCCCCACAACTTGCAGAAGGACTATGTGACAGCCTCCTGCTCTGCTCTGGTATTGTACTCTCCGAAGAGAAGACCATTATTTCTTTATTAGAGTAGCAGCATCTATGGCAAATTACAAGCTGTGAGCACTATTATACTGCCATGACCATGTAGAGCTTAATTCTTTTCAGCTCTGCAGGTCATGTATCATCATGTTGCTCTGTTCACACTTGCATTTAAGAACAGTTTTGTTCAGAAAAGCTCTATGGGATTTGGGGAATCTTTATGCCATATAACTGTAAGATAGTACTAATATAGTTTTTAAATCCACATGCAGGTCTTACTCTTGATCCCATTGAAATCAATGGAATTAGGCTACGCTTTGATGGGACTACAATGGGAAAATTTGAGCAGGGGAAATTTTTTTAAAATGTTGAAGGGTTATTTTAAATTTAAACTCTGATATTTCATGGTAAAGAACCATTTTAACTACAAGGAAGTCTGTGTACATCACATCCTGAAACACTGATGTGCCTTTAGGTATTCTTTCTTACAGAGGACAAGGTAAATAAGGAAGGTCATTCATCTGGATAACATGGAGGTCAGGAAGCTGAGGTTTCTGTACAAACCTCAGAACATGAAGGCTTTGAATAATCATGCTAGTTGAAATCAAGAAAAAATATCAAAACCATACTCTTTAGATATGTAACTTGTGTTCAATAACATGGCCACTACATAACGTTGCAGTCTAGGTATTTCATCCAAGTGCTAAAAAAATTAAGTACTTAGGACAGTGTTGGAATACATTAGCAACTTAAACACCAACCTGGTACCATCGGCTGTCCTGAATAAGAAAGAACAGGGCTTGCTGAATCAGAAAAACCCTTTTTCTGCCTCCTCATTATTAGTAAAATTGACAAGTATTAAAGCAGGGGGTTCTTTCCTAACTTTTCTGCAACAGATGTGTGATTCAGTGCACATTTTCTTTTCACAGAGACAATTATGAATTATTGTTAGATCCAGTCTTCCTATCCAGTAAAGAAGGGAAGAAGATCTGAGGAAGATGGATGTAATTATAATTACAATTAAAGAGGGTGAGGAAAATAAATATTTATACTGAGTTCTGCGATTCATAGCTTTCCAATGTTTACCTTTGCAGTCTTGATGTGTTCTTCAAATGAAGCGTGTCTTCAATCATGTATATTACCAAACACTATACTTAAAGTTCACATTCTTTCATATACCATATTGACACCTTATATGTTTCATTACTACAGTTGCAAATTCTAAAACCACTGCGCAGATCTTGATCAGATAAAACTACTTATAAAAGTAGTAAATTTTATTATTTTTACAGTACTGGATGGTTTATTGTAAATCAGTCATAAAAAGGCGATGGGACACTACTTCTCCATGCAGTAAAAATACTCTTTTGGGGCAGAGAAGTGATGAGTGGAAATTCAGGTTTACATACATGTTTTGGATGTGAATATTGGATGCAGTAATGACCCTTTCTGCTCCTTCTTGCCCAAACTCGGGCCTTTCTGAACATTTTTTGCTTTGATGATTTCTTATTACAGTCTCAGAGTCTCTCCCATTTCCATCCCTGAATCTGCACATTTAGCCTCTCCTACTCCTGCTTTCAAACTAAAGCCTCTCATGCTGTACCTAGCACTGGCTACTTACAGATATTGTTTTGTGCTAAACTGTTAATATACTATGGGGTTTTTATCAAGATAAACTCCCTTTCTCACCTGTTTTTGTCTTTTTTTCTGAATCTGTCTTTTCTTCCTTTTGGCAGTATGACAAGAGTGCCTTTTCTCTAGTGAATCTTAAGGAGACTAGTAAAAGCAGAGAAGACACGTCATTGTTTTTGAGTACCAAATAACATGGTTTGTCTACATGGTCTACATCTTCAGAAGAAACATCTTCAATGGAAATGTTGCTCAGCACCTGTATTCTTGAACAAGAGCTTGTTCATTATGGGCAATCGTTCATGTAACATTGAAAACATCTTTAAAGGATATGTTTAAAAAAGGTTATTTTTAGACTAAAAGGTTATGTTTGGAAAATTTCACATTACAAGGAAGAAAATAAATTGCAGAATAACCTCTTAAACATTAGGTTTATGAAATACAACAGCACAGTAGTTTTACAGATTCACGCAAAGAAACGATCTTCCCCAAAAACATGCACAGCTGGAAGCTAGGTGGATCAAAATGTAAAAAGTTCTCAAATCCATTATCTATTTAAATCTTTGAATGAGACAAGCAATAATCTAGTATAAATTAAGAGTCTTCCTAAGTGGTTTGTATTATATTTCCAGTTCACTCTGACCTCTATCTTTCAGATATACAGTTGACTATTTACTAGTAAAAGTATTCTCTTTTACCTACAGGGAAAATCTATTGGCACTCAAAAATAACAGAAACATTCCTCAGCATCTCAGAAATTAGAACTTATATCCTACAGGAATTTGTGCCTATTTCCAAGACAAAAAGTGTCTGTAATTATTTCTACAGAGTGCACATAATTGCCTGTACTGTTCAAGTTTAGAAAATAACTGTAACAGCCCATATCTAAAGATCAGGGTAAAACCTGGGTAATGCAAAAAAAACAAATCATGTGATGCTGTGCTATTAAGCATCCGGAGTTTGTTCATTCTAACCTGAAGAAAGCAAAATGGTCTTCTCACACTCCAGCTGTGACATTTTGTCTTTGACTACTTAAGACATGGCATAGATAAATTCAAATGGATTTAGTAGTTTTTTTCACACCTTCAGTCATTCCATGACAGGTGTATTTAATGAGGCCAAGTCTCATAGTCCAACATTTTTATCGTCTCTAGAAAGATGAGCATCACTGCAGATTCACCACAATGGCCATTCAAAATGAGCAGAAAGAGTTTCAGGCTGAAAACATCTCTCCCAGTCACGTTTTCTGTAATCCTGTGGTAACAGCGAAAATTCATCCAGATTAAGCCTCATTATATCAAGCTCTGAATAAAAACGGCTGTGCTATCACAGCTTTCATATTGCTGGAACAGAGGACAAGATCACCTCTGGCTGTGACAATTCACATATCAGAGAAACTAGTTGACAGCACTGTTCATAAAAAAGAAATACACCCAAAAAAAAAGAGCAAAATGGAGTTAAAATGTGGTTTCTGCTTGCTCTTGAAGCAATGTGGCCAGATGCCCTCACTGGTAACAGCTGTAAAGATATATCTTGTCTTCACCTGGGAAAATGCAGGGAATTATCTCCGCTGTGTGAGTAAGGTGTTGAATGCTTTCTGTGAAGAAATGACCAGTATCAGCTCTTTTCCCTTGTGTTACAAGGTCTAAAGGAACTCATGCTTTCAGAAACAAAATGGTTTGAAATGCTCAAAAATGGATTTTGCAGGTAATGCTCTGAACCTGAAAAATTGTGGGAATTAAAAAAAAAAAAAAAATGATACAACCACAGAATGGTTTGGGTTGAAAGGCACCTTAAAGGTCATCTGTTCCAACATCCCTGCCATGGGCAGAGACACCTTCCCATAGACCAGTTTGCTCAGAGACTCACCCAGCCTGGTTTTGGACCTCTTCAGGAATGGGGAGTCCACAGCCTCTCTGGGCAACCTCTCTGGCAAAATAGGAGATGCAAATTTGAGAACTTGAATTTCTATATAATGAAAAACTAAGTTGTACTGATAATGAATCCTTCAAAATTAACTTTTATACATATGCATAGGTTGAGTCATCAGAGGGTAGGAAGAAAGTCAGGGAAGCCACAGTGACAGTCTGAAAATTTACAATGTCAGATGCTAAGCATTTGTAGTAAAAGCTATGAATCAGTTGAGAGAGTCAATGTGACAGGTGTGTTTCGAAGATTTTCCGCTTACACGAAAAAAAATTAGTTCCTTGGTTTAGGGAAATTAAATACAGAGGGATAACTGTTTTTGTAAATATTTTTATGAGCTTCCCCCTCTCTGAAAAAAACTTCTACCACCCTCTGCATCGGACTTGGTTGTTGGTTGTTGATTTGTATTGTTTTGTTATGTTTTCTATTTTTCTCTTCTGTATCCGCACATGACATCATATTCATACGAATTTAGCATGCATTATTTCCTCACTCTTCCAAAGAAATATGAGTAAAACAAAGACTCTGTGAAATGCAACTAGAACATGGAATTTTCCTTCTGACTACATCTTCCTTTCCTATATGCAGGCAGAAATAGTCATTTGTCACAGAAAAATAGGAGAATTTATCTTCATAGCACAAGAATGGAACACATCTGACCATAAATTCTCTTCAGAAATCAGAAATTTACTTAACTTTCATGGTCTTATTTCTTTCATGACACTGGCTTGGATAAAAAATTAAATATTGCAGAACTATCCCATTCATCTTTGTGGTCACATTCTTTCACTTTCTCTTCCATGCTGCAGCCATCTTTTATATCTGCCTGAACTTATCTAGCAAAATAGAGCTGATTCCTTCGATTCCCCTTCTACATACTTTTGCAGCATAAGTAAGAGAGTGAAAAAATATGTGGTGTTTCATTTTACACAGAGACTTTCCTTTCAAGGCATTTTTTTCTTCATCTCTACTCTGTTATCTACAAAGATACTGATTTATATTCAATTAACCAGTTTGATCTGTTTCCCACTCATACATCACTGTTTCCAGCATTGCCACATGCAAAAACAGTAAGAGAAATGTCAGCCAAACAACTCCTTTGGCCAACACAGCATAATTTATTCTAAGCATTTTATTAACCTATGAAGTATCTTACCCAACATTTTAGAATCAGCAAATGGTTCTGGCAACGTAAAAATGTTCCAGTTTTCCCATTTTTCTGATCTTTTCAAAACTATCATTTTTTTCCCCAACCAGAACAGCAAAAACTTTGAATTATTGAAATAACCCTGGAAGCAAAATTTTCAGTACATGGTGGGTTGAGGCCATTTGTTGTCACTGAGAGGAGAAATCTGATAGTCATGACTTGCCACCTACAATACGGACACTACTGTATCTGACACATCTCCTAATGAAAGCAGGGTGGCAAAACTGCATTTTGGTTGCATGGTAGACAATCAGCTATTCTCCAAAGGCAGACAGAACACAGTATGTAACTAAATGCTGAATGCCATATTTTTCGTGGCTTTCTTATTTTAGAAGATAAAATGACGGATACTGAATTGGAGGGACCTGTATAAAACACAGTGAAAATAGGCAACGCAACATAATTTCTGAAATTTTATGTTCCAAATCAGAATAAACCACAAAATTTTCCAAAACAAGGTTCTGAAGAAAAAATCTTAGAGCAGTGACTTTAGCTCAATACCAAAAATGTTAAAATTATTTAAAAGGATTCCAACAATTCTATTGAAATGAAATACATTATCAAAAAAAGTTTCAGATTTTAAAAACTAGAAAATAAGTGTAATTTGTTTAGTTCTTCTCCCTTCAAAACTTAATCCAATCATATCTTTTCTTGAAATATTTTACTCATTTAAAGCATCATTTTCACTAGAAACTTACTACTATTAAATATTTACCTTCTAGGATTAGAACCTGCTTACAGTGAGAAAGAACATCAAGGAGAAAATCCTTCCAATAGAACATTAAAATGGCTAGTTTTTCATTAAATATATTTTGTGTATACTACAAAAGAGGCTTTCTGCTGCCTTCAGTTAGTGCTTATTAACATTGAATTATTGTTTCAAATACTATAGCTTAGAGCCTGACTCCCTATAGTTTTACTATTCAATTCTTTTCAGCAAGAAATAATCAATACAAAATAATTTTGAGTTAAAATCTTGCTGTAGAATAATGAAGAAAGTTTGGTAGAAATATAGCTGTATCTTGTCCTTACAATAACCTCCATTGTCTGGTGAAGGAAACACAATTTTATTTATTGACATAATACCACATTTTCAAATAGCATGCTACTATACTCTGCATTGAAGACTCTATGTTCTGTCACCTGAAGAAAATAAACAAAAAATTTTACCATAGATATTGCCAAATAATACTTTGGCTCTAACATAGTTCATTTCTCCTACACAGTCCTGTAAAACCTGTTCCTTTGTTGTTTGGCAGTTCCTGTAAATTCTGTTCAAGTATTAAAAAAAAAAAAAAATCCCGCAGGATGACACAACACCATATATGCGATGACTTATTCTTTGAGTTGGTATCTGATAATTGAGATTAATATTGTCCATCCTTTACTATTTTTTAAATGACGCTGCAGTAACAGCTTGCTCACCTACTACTTAAGCCAAAAAACACAATTCTGCCAAAACGTGCGTGAGCCAAATCATAAGAAAACAGAGGCAAATTGATGAGACCCATCCCTCGTGGTGTATGAAACACAGTATGTCTGTGTGCTGCCACATGATGTCACTGATGTTCCACTTACACATCACACACAATTAAAAGTTATCTCAGAACAGAATACGCTCTCCCACATGTGTTGAGACACCATTGACAAAACACAGGTTAATGAGAAGCATAACAGTTGGCTAGTTTAGCACCAAAAGAGTTGTATGGGGTTGGTGTGGCAAGAGCTGGGGAGCATGGACCTACAGAGGTGGCTTCCGTGAGAAGCTGGTGGAAGCTTCCTCCATGTCCAACAGAGCCAAGGCCAGCTGGCTCCAAGACATGCCTCATGCACTGGCCAGGGCGCAGCCTATCAATCACAGCATCAGCACCTCTAGGATAACAGATTTAAGAAGGTGGGAAGCAAGCTGCACAAACAGCACTTATAACCAGTGAAGGGAGGAGTGAGAGCAACAGCCTTGCAGACACCAAGGTCAGTGGAGAAGGAGAGGGAGGAGGTGCTCCAGGTGCCACGGCAGAGATTCCCCTGCAGCCCATGGGGAAAATTACAGTGAGGCAGGCCATTGCCCTGCAGCCCATAGAGATCCACTGGGAAGCAGTTCATGGATGACCAAAGGAAGGTGACCCCCACTGCAGCAGGCTCCTGCAGGACCTGTGGCCCCATGGAGGGAGGTGCACATGCTGGAGCAGGCTTGCTGGCAGACTTTTGACCTGGAGCAAGGGAGGGGTGGGGAAAGGTATTTTTAAGATTTGATTTTCTTTCTCATTACCCTACTCTGATTTGATTGGTAATAAATTAACCTTATTTCCCCAAGTAGAGTCTGTTTTGCACATGACGATAACTGGTGAGTGCCCAGCTCATGAGCCTTTTGTTCTATTTCCTCTCCCCTGTCCAGCTGAGGAGGGGAGTGACAGGGCAGCTTTGGTGGGCACCTGGCATCCAGCCAGGGTCAACTCAGCACAGGAGTCCACTCAGTTGGAGAATAATTTACAGTTTCATTCTGTAGATGGGGCAAAATCTCATTTTACTCTGTTTGTGTAGCAGCATGTTGTGATATAAGACACTGACCTGCCCAGGCACTGAATTCCCATTTTCAAATGCTACCTGTTGATAAATGTAGCTGCTTATCTGAACCTTACTGTCTGACACCATGGGAGAAATCATTAAAAAATAGATATAGTATCACATGAGGAGTAAAAATTGGGTTGTTAGAGCCAAAATAAATATTTTAAATAAATAATTCTCTCCATAAATGTGTCAGAGAAGTTTACAGCAGTCCTGTTTTATGGGCTCTGAGCAGTTTCTGATTTTTCTTGACATTTTTATAACTTCTACAGGAAAAAAAAGAACATGATGTCTTTAAGGAAAAGTTTTGACATCTTCATTATCTTGCGAACAAGAAATGAGAAGCTGAGACAGCAAAGTACTATGAGGTTCTGGCTCTATTTCAAATTCAAACTTCTTTTCTTCTACTTTTTTCAATTTCCTTGTGCCATTATTACTTTTCTCCGAGATTTTTTACATTTTTTTTTACTGTTATTTTTTGAATTAACCATTCAAGACAGAAAAATGTTACTAAAACCTAAGCTATGGCACATCATAATGACCTCCTAGCACTAACCTCACTCAGGATTTAATGTAAAAATCCAGGTGTGCCTGCCTTGGATTCCTGCTGTGCTCCAAGCCTAAGTGAGTTTGTGTTTGAACTGAATCACCACAGAACCAAGTCAAAAGAACACAAAGCCCTGAAAAACATCACTAACCCTAATAAAAAATTTTCACCTCTCAAGACCAGGTGCTATATTGACCACAGTGTCTGCGTGGCTTGCGTCATGTTTGCCTGTATATATACAGAACAAAATCTGCAACTATTTTGTTACAATGTATGTATTCAGCAATCCTCAGATATCTCAAACTCAACATCCCACACATCTGGGTTTTTTAGTGCTTCAATCACGACAAGAAACCAAGAAGCATTACCAAGTATTATCCATATGGAAGACCAGCAACATATTTGCTGCTCCTTTAATCTGACTTCAGATTATATAATCCAGGCTACCACAAGGAATTTAGGAGCTGCTATGGAAGACAGAAGTCCTCACAAGCAAAGGACCGCTACTTACAACAGGCAACTTTGCAAAAGATCATTTTAATTTTGGAACAACTGCCTGAGCTCTGTTACAGCAGTCAAGACAAAGAGAGATACCATTTATTTCATAATCTTCTAACGATACTGCTTGGTTTTATTGTCTGTTGTTGGGCCAGTAGGTGCACTGGTAACTGCTGATAGTCAATGGTTTTATCTGCTTCCATGGTAACAATGAGCATCCACGTGCATTAGCCCTGAAATGTTTCCAAAGTGGACCTGTTACACGCTAGGATCATCTCAACCCTTTAGAGGTAGATGGGAAAAGTAAACCAAGGAAAACAAACAGCACAAGACAAGATTTAAAGTATTTTTCTTTCTGAAAGATTTTTTCTGGGGTTTTTTTCTGGTTTTTTTGTGTGTTTTAACATAAACAGCAAAGAAATCTCTATTAGGAGGATGGTCATACGTATCCCCTCTCCCTTACGTTAGGTAGAAAGAGAATATAATACTGAAAGTTTCTCTCTTACAGACACTCTCTTTTTTCTCCCCTTTTTAAACAGTTAGAAGGAATTTGAACTATGTTCTATATTTATCTCTCAGAAGCCCTTTGTCATCTTACTGAAAAGCATTATTTTCTTCTACGCTTTGGCTGTTAAGGAAGAGTTCAACTCCCTTTCAATTGCCTAAAGCACTTTAATTTCTTCCTTGCACACTTAAGACAGTGACTAAGAGATTATCTCAGTTAAGGGATTTAATACTTTCATCATCCATTTGGCCATAACCTACCTAATGTGCTTACCTCCCTTTCTAGGTAAGCACAGCATATGGAATAATAGAATTTACAGTTTTCTAAATGTCTTTTCCAAATCTCACGCATCTCCAGAATTCACCTCCGTGTATAATAATTCAGTTGATTTCTGTGTTGTACCCAATGTATTAACAGGGTGTCATGGGTTCACGTGGCTGAATTTTTAGTGATAGGGGACCATAGAGATGATTTCAATTAGAAGCTACTGGAAGCTTTTGCTATTCTATGAAAAAGCCAATGATAGCCAGCTCCAGGATGGACTTCCTACTACTAGCCAATGATATTTGCTTCTGTAGTAGATGGTAAGTACAGTCAGATGTTCACACTGTTTTTGGGGGGGTTTAGAGAGCAAGAGAATATATAATTTAGAGACTCATATTTTAATGCCAGAGGTGAGTATTAAGATCATCTCTTATACCCTGGGGTATAAGAATCACCTGGCCATCATCACCCTCATATTTAAGACCTGACACCATGGCATACTTGTATCATTGGAAATTAGTGTGGCAGCCTAGTTACCACTTCTTAAGACTCTCTTTTATGAATGTGTCTAAATATAATATTTGGAAAAATAAAAATTACACAGTAAACCCCATTCTTACTTTCCATTTTTTCAAGAGACAACTTAAAAGGATCTTTCTATGGGCTTACCACATCATGACTTGAAATGGCAGACCTTATCTTTATCGTGATGAAAATTGCCTATTTTGTTACATTCGGATCTTCAGTGAAAATACAACCCAACATAGTGGTATGATGAATTTTAAGTTTAGTTTTCTATTCACAAAGTCCAGAGATTCCTCCACAAGTACTAAAATCTCCCTTTCGTTTATTGTAATTACTCAGATCAGTGAAGTTACAGTAATATGGGATGTGAATGGTATTGCAGTGGTACAGATCATAAAACCAAATAAACTGTTTGGATGCCCAGCACTAAGAGATTGAAATCTTATATGTCCTGTCCCTAATGCAGTTACACTCCTTCAATTAAATTCACTGTTGTCAGAGAAGTTTCATGTCCTTGTGTAATGGGAAAAGGTAGATAACTTCAAATACCTCTATTAGTAAAATTAAGAAAAAATTTAAGAAAAGCAAAAAATCAATTCAATCTGAGTTACTTTACTAGCTATGATAGAACCTTCTGATTTACATAGGAATACTGAGACACTGCTCAGGTTCTTTTATTGGAGCTGATGTGCTCATAAAAATGGAAAAAAATTTTCCAAAATTAAACTAAAAAGTGTGGCTTACATGGTCCAACCACATATATATATTTTTATGAGTTTTAATCTGTGGTATTTGAGACAAATCCAATCTACTCCCTCATTTAGAGTAAATATGCATCATGGAATTCCAAAATGAAATCAAATGGAAGATGTGGGCCACAATCAAGCCAATTTTTACTGTTGCCTGACAAGTACTTTATAAGCCCAATGAGACCATCTCATTTAAAATTTTAACTAAGTCTTTATCCAAAGAAAAATTAATTTTTCCAAGGGGATGTTTTTCACAGTACAACTTTGAACTAGCTTACAAAAAGATAACTGAATTGATCCTAGCTTGTGAAAAGCAACTCCCACTTGATCTTCCCAGAAGTAATTCCTTTGGAAAATGATTTTGTACAGAGCACAAAAAAGAAGCAAATTTATAAGAGATATACTGGCTGGATCTGAAGTTGATAAAAAGAACATTTTATCCAGTGTGACAGTGGCTAGGGAATGAGTTACCATCCCTGTCTTCTCAAAACAGAAACCTGGAAGAAAAATGTTTTATGTTTAACTATAATAACAATAGTTAGACCTTTCCATCCTTCTGTTACCATTAATCTTTGTACTTTATTTCTGTGACATTCCTTTGGTTTGGTCATGGCCCTTCAGTTGAACATCTATATTATATTTCTGTCATCTCCTACACATGCAAAATTCCTCCACAGAGGCACAGATACAAAGAAGAAATATAAAATATTTCATATTTCAATTAGAAATCTCACTACTTTTCCTTCTCTTTTTTTTTTTTGGCACATGTGATATCATATTATGGTTTCATTATTCCAGCAATTGCAGCAAATTAAAAATCTCTATCCTTCATGAAAAATATTGATAACATTTAAGAGCACAGTTTAGACCTCAGTTCCTTTAGCTACTGTTATGCTATGTGGGAGTAAAGAGCTAACAATGCACATGATAATCAGATAGCTTAGGCAGCTTAGAAGTTATCAACTCAACCTCTTAATTACCATTGCTCACATGTACATTTCTCCAGTGGAGCTTAGTCAGTGGCATAGATTGTGTGAGCTCTCCTGCTGTTCTGCATGGTTCAGATCAAGATTCAGTGTGCCAAAGTAAGCTCTCCTCTCTCACAACACAAGCTGCGACATAGCCCAGCCTCTGAGATCATGAGTTCAACTGGAGGATACAGACTCAGTTTCACTCATATTTATTCTTTAATCATAAGCTTCCAGAGAAGCAGAGTCTTGGTAGGAGCACTGATCTGGGGAGTACCATTCCTAAAACACGGCAGCATTACATCAGTATGTTATCAACATTATTCTTATCCTATATCCAAAACACAGCACTGTACCAGTTACTAGGAAGAAAATTAACTTTATCCCACCTGTAACCAGGACACCTAGACACTTAGGAAATACTTGGGTTCCAAAGCAAATCTTCAATGCAAAAGTCACACTCATTGTAAAGTCCCATGCCTGGGGAGGGTGGGGGAAAGAAGCAAAAGATTTACCTGTAGCATGGCTGCCTATTCCATACCTGTCTCTGCTTTAGATCTTTGTAAAAAACTTGCTACTGGGGAAAGTTCTCAAAAATTAGGTTGATTTTTGAGATTTTTATCAAAAAATCTCAAAATTCTGAAAGAATTTTAATGTTGCAATTCAACCTCAGATTGAGGATCAGATTCTACATCTGAACAGTCCTGCCTTATAAGAACTGGTAGGGAAATGTACAGAGTTTGTGGAAAAGAAATGTACATATTTTGTGGAAAAGAAGGAGAAAATATAAAATCACACACAAGAAGCTTAGCTAAAATGGTTTATTATTAAATATTTACTCGGTCTCTGCATTTCCTTGAGAATGTCAAAACAATTTTCCTGCAAATGGTTTTTATCTCCAAGCGAAGTCATTTCTAATACTTTTTCTTTTCAATTCAACAACTTGTAGTCTTTAACCCTTCTAGACTAAAAATGATACTGTCAGAGATACAAAAGTAAATTAATCATGACACATGAACAGGAATTAACCACGTAATACATAATAAATAATAAAAGAAATTGTTTCACTAGGTCTCATTGCATCAGAATGAATATTTAACACTAAAGTCAATGCTCTAAATTTGCTTCTATTGTGTGAAAGTGTGAAAAGAAAAATTAGGTTGCTGTGTTATAAATGTTTTACAACTAAATTTTCTACTGCAAATACAGAGTAACTGTTCATGATTTATTTAAATTTATATTGTAGGCCATAACCATATTAACATTGTAACATTTTCCTCATAAAGAGAAGAAATCACCATAATATCTCCTCAGAAGTTGCTGCAATGGATCAATTTCAGAGTGCGCCACTGTGCTCCTTTATTGATGATTTTTGCACCAACATTCTTGGTCCATTCAGAAGCAACAGGGCAATTTTGAAGCACGTCTAGGTGAGCAAATATTTTCCTCAGATATCTTAAACGAGGAAAAAAACAAATACCCCAGCCAAACAAAAACAACAGTAAAAAAAAACCCAAACCAAACTTCTGAAGGAGAACATTTTCTTTTTTTATTTTCTTTGTGTTCATTTTCACCCTGACAGTACATTAAGATATTCAAAAAGAGAAAGCACCATTTTCTTTTCTGGTCTAGATGAAGAGGAACCTTGCCTTAATTTCCTGAAGCACTCAGTGTTGAAAAGCAATAATTATGTAACTGACAGAAAGGAGACACAGAATCATTACTAATTCAGCCTGGAATTGTTCTGACTTCTGACAAGGTAAAATACTTGGAAGCTACCCTGAGTAGAAAGAAGTCTTTAGTATAAGGCCTCATTTATTAAAGGGGGTAGATACACGTGGTTAAGAAACCTGCAAATTAAAGCTATCCTTTTCTATTTTAAGATTATTCTCCAGTCAACATCATGATAGTGCCATTACATTATAAGACATTCAATTTTCTCACACAAAGCAAAACACTTAATGTTCAACCAGACTGAATACTTTCCCCTGCAAAGCAATACTTAAAAATAGGGGTGGAAAGTAATTAAAGAAAGAAACTTTTTTGAGGAAACACAATTCAGAATTTATTAATCCCTTCAAACTAGATTCCCATTGATAGCTTGCAACTGACAAGCAGGTATAGAATAAAAGAATAAAGAATAAAAGAATAAAAGTCAAAATCTTGGGAAAAAATCAGTGATAATGCTCTAGTCTCATATCTCTTGCTATCCACAAATATTTGCAATGTTTTCTGTCAGGTAGTTGCAATAGGTTATTCATCACATATACATATACAAAAGTTCACAACATTCCTCACATATGGAGATTTGAGAAAATTTAAGGTCACACCTTTCTCAGCTATGTAGTTCTAAGGATACCTATCTCAACAAGAATACTTGGTAGAATCCTCTCTTCTAAAATGTTTCACATTACATATGTTTCATAAATTAGTTCAGTGGAAGCCAAGATCAACTGTTTCCAAAAAAGCAAAATGAGCACTTGACAGGACAATACTTTGAGTTCCAAAATACTTACACTTATAATAATTAGGAAAGTTAAGTAAGATTGTAATTTCCTCTTGTTTTTATTAGGAAGACTGAGAAATGGGGAGGGGGAGACATGATTTGGCTTTTATGATTTTGAAATACTGCTCTAGATACAAATCCTTCTCCTTGGTAGATGATCTCTTTCTAAAATTCATTTATATAACAAAGTTGCTGATGAAAGAAAGAACCTCAGAAGTATCATCCCATAAAGGGTTAATTTTCTATGTGCACCTTTCACTGCCTCAGACCTCATTTGATTTAGTAACCTACAAATAGCTCAACTGTCAGATTTTTATTACATCTTTGCATATATTCTACAAGAACTGATTCCAAAGAATATTTATTGAACTTGGGTAAGATGCATGCTCAGAACAGATTTAATATATAAAACATCACCCTTCTTTTTTGTCTCTCTGATGCATCACTCTAAATAAGTGAATTCCAAACATAACATAAACCCTTATGGACCAGCCATCTTTTGTAAGCCAGAAGTGTCATCATGACAAGATCACAATCAGATCACAATCTCAGCTCTCAGGCTGGTGCTCAGGTCTGAATCCAGAATACATAAATACTGTCTAGGGTTGAAGGAAATTATTAATTGCTGAGGCATTATGGAAATAATTTGCCAGTGCAGTTTTAAGATTTTATGGGCCTTACATTTCTCAAAACTTGTGAGAAAATGGAAGGAATTTATAACTCCTTAAGGAGTTGCTGGAACAACATGGAGTTCCCTCGGTTATTCCACATATGTATTATTTTCTTCACCTTGATTCCCAAAGGAATTAAGAACTTACCTGTGTTTTTGTCCTGTGAAAGAATAAAAGACACAAGTAGCACAAAGCAATCTAGTTTACACAAGTGGATCTGTTTACTATTATTTTTTCCATTTTGAACTTATTTCCATAATGAACAGACCTCTGTACTCATTTTAACTTAAAAAACAATGGTCAGTGACAAGCTAATAACATACAGGTAGTTTTGATACAAGGTTTTGAATCTCTTATGAAGGTTCTTACTATGTTGTCCCAGAATGAAGGCTCTACCTGCATTCCTCAATAAAATTCCATTAATAACACGAATGTCACAGTAATGAGTAGAAAAAGAAATAATTTAAAATCACAAATTCAAACCTATTCACATGCTTGATCACAGTTTCTAGGCTTTTTTCCTATGTAAAAAATCAGTTTGCATATAATCTGCCTCAGAAAGTGCTCTTCAAGTGTGAAACTACTTTTATTGCCTGTACACAGAACCAACATTTTTCTTGCAAAGTGATTCATGTAGCTCTGCAAAACCACATACTGAATTTTTGGTGTTGACAAGGGCTCCCTCTTGTGATATTGTACTGAATTCAGACCTGTTCTAAAGCAGACAGTTTGTAATAGCTCAACCCTTAGATTGAATGTTTAATTAATGAGTGCAGTCAGGGAATGTCAAGAGGATTGTTCTCTGGAAGCTGGGGATGTGTACACCAGTAACAGATTTGGAAGTTAGGAAGAAAAATAAGTGCAATAACATATGACTCTTCACATAAACAGATTTTTATGAAAATTATGAGAACAGCCCTAAACCTTTATAAAATAATAATCCAGTATAAATAAAAATCCAATAATTAAAAATCCAGGTTTTAAAGTACAGTAACCTGTTATCAATAACATGAATGTTCTAATAAACATATAAAACTGAACTTACGAAGGTTTATAAAATACATCTTTGTTTAGAATTTTTCCAAAGTGCTTATGTATGAAGAAAGTTCTTAAATAACTGCTTTTATTTCAATTCAGTTTTCCTTTTATGCACTTACTATAATTATTTCTACTAAGTTTTTGATGAATATGTCTTTTGATCAATACCAAATTGTCTCTTTCCTTTTAAAAGTAATTAAAATGCCATTCTCTCATTTCATTCAAATAGAAAAAACTTCCATGTTGGTTTAAATTAATTTAATTCCCCAAGTAAAGATTAGGGAAAACAAAATCACTAAGGTCTGTGGGCATTAGGAAACTTGAGACTCCTGAATAAATATTTCTCCCTATATTCCTCACTTTCTCCTCTCAGAGGTCAAAACCAAGGAACAAAACTAGACGCCTAGTAGACAGCTACAAACTCAAACTTCATCCAAAGTTTGAAATGTAAACTAATTGAAAAATGGAAATTACATACCAAAGGCAGAAGGTTACTTGAATAGACGCTGCCTTTTCAGCTGATTAGAGCATGTCAGTACTGTGGGAATACAAAGTTTATTATCCCTTTCTACTTTGGTCTGATCATTTGCAATTGTAGGTACTGTATATGATACAAACTCTAAACTATTAGCATAAATGCCAAACTGAAGAGATGCATATCGATAGTTCAGAGGAATTTGAATCAATGTCGAAAAGCTTTGCATTCCCAGAATAACAACAAAATCCAATAGCTGGTTGCATGAAATATTAATATTCTTACATCTTGTCAATACTGATTTGACTCCCTCAAATGAGTTAACATTTATACTATGCTGTCTGCAATGAAAAGAACACTTTTTACCAGTTCCAGATAGTTATTCTCACAATGGAATTATGAAGGGACTTATTCCTGCAACACACGTATCCTACTACCACTTCTTCTTTACCTTATTTGGTAATATTTTCTATAGTAATAGCTCAAAAATTTTGACTGCACACAGAATTATCTATAAATTGGGCCAAAATGAAGCAGATATTTCTAAAAAATACCTTGGAAGTGTACTTGGCTGCAGTAATTTTTCTATAAACACATCACCAGCTACGTATTTTTGTATAAGCTGTGTAGGATCTGCTCAGTGGGATATAAAAGCAGGTAGCCATGTCCAAATAAATTTGCCATCTGAGATTCAGCAGCAAAATAAAAACTGGAGCCAATCTGAAGCCCCAGCTATCTCAGTCAAGTTTCTTATGGCTGCAAAATTTCACTCCAGGAAGACCTAAGCATTTTTGTCACAACAGGTTACATGCAATATAAAGAAGCAAGAGAGGGAAACTGGAATATGAAAATAATTGGGTGCTGCTTCTGGTTTTACTTTGCTGATTTCAATGTCTTGAGAGGCTGAGTGGAGAGCAAGAAAGCCCAAATTGATAGGCTGTCACAAACTCTTTAAAAACAAATACAATATATTTGTATTAAAACACCACAGATTAATTGTTGAATATGTAGGAGGGAACTTTTAAAACATTCAGTTAGAGGAAACAGCAAACCTACTTTCTTCTGAGATACCAAGATATATACAGAAACACAAGAGAGAGTTATACCAATAATTACAGATCCTTTATCATTCTGAGAAAATTAGAAAGTTTATTTTTATTTATTTATATATGTTTATGTCAACTATTACTTTACCTGCTGTTCCTAGGATAATAGCAGTAAATGAAGAAGAGTAGATAATCCTGCATGTGAATTCATATCTTTGTATATTTTAAGCACCCATAGAAGCAAATAAATCATAATGCCTCATTCATAAACATTTACCAGAAAAATGGCACCATTAAAATAGTCAAAATGGTGCAAGGTATAAAAAAGTTTCCAAAATATTGCCTTTACGCTTTTACAGAACTGGAGTTTGTTGTAAGATATCAGAGTATTGACAGATGTAACAAAGTTTCATAAAAAGAGGGATTCAACTGAAAAGGTATATGTGAGACTGTAAGATCAAATCAGCAAGCATAACCCATTAATTGTTATCCAAGTCCTAATTATTTCCAGAAATTCTCCTTAGGTGCATTAAAATAATTTAAGTCATGGAAATTGAGCTTTGTTCACACTTGACACACTTAAATGAATAGAAAACTAAATTTTAGTTCTTTTCATCTCATCAGTAGAAGCATACAAGGATATTTGAATGGCCAGTTTAGTGCTTCAGCCTGATACCCAGTCAGCTGTAATAGAGGAATTGGGAGTTAGGGGTTGGCAGACCCCAGACTGCCCAGGCGCTGTATACAGGTGTTACTGCACTGTGGGTCTGTCAGAGAAATGTTGCTGGGGTTGTGATCTAAGGCTGCAGGAAGCAGATATGTTATCTTTATTCTCTTTTGACAACATGTGAGAATTTATTACTGGCCAATTCCAACTACTTTATGTCTTCTCCATGCCCCTGAGATAAGCAAATGCATCGAACTGAACCTCAGTCATTTGCCACTAATTCTAAAGAAAATTCACTTTTCAGGTTTTTCTTCTACCTCATCATTTTAGTGATACAATAATCTTGAAAGCTGACATAAATCTACTTACTAACTCCAATATTGGTTTTTTATGCACTATGAACAACAACATTTGCATTGCATATGGATATGTTTGTGAATATGAAAATGTATCTGTAAACGTGTATTCCAAGTGATTTAATACTTGCAGAGTTCTTTTTGCTGTGAAGTGCTCTTAGTTCCAAATCTTAGTGAGAAAGAAATCAAATTCTAGACAACGTGAGAAAACAGAAAAAGGAAAAATGGAACCCAAGTGCAACTTGCTGTTACCAAGCCTTAACTTTTTTCTAACTGTGGCTTTAAACAGGAAACCACAGGAGACCTAAATGCGCCCCCACAAATAAATAGTCTGGCCATGGAAAATGAAATATAAACTTCCTAGTCATGTCAGTAGATAGGAAGTCATCTGATTTGGGAAAGTAAAGATGTTATCTGTTGATAGTACAGCCCATACAATTGCATATCCAGATGAATTAGTTTGAAATAAAATGTTTATTGGAAAGGGAGTCATGCTTCCTGTATGCTTCTTATTCATAGATTCATAGAACCATTAAGTCTGGAAAAGACCTTCAAGATCATTAAGTTGAGCCTTTGACAAAATACCACCACGACCACTAAACCATATCACAAAGTGCCACATCTATTTGTCTTTTTGAAGACTCAAGAGATGGTGACTCCACCACTTCCCTGGACAGCCTGTTTCAATGTTTAACCCCTCTTGCAGTGACGAAATTTTTCCTAATAATCTAGTAGAACCTCTCCTGGTACAACTTGGGGCCATTTCCCCTTGGCCTCTTGCTAGTTGCCTGGGAGACAAGGCCAACTCACTATCTCACCACAACCTTCTTTCCTACAATTTAAGCTAGAAGTGTCTTACGGTACAAAATGAGGTCATAATTTTATATTCTTTAACTTTTATATTGAAAGGATTGAGTAATTAGCAGCGACTTGGAATGGAAATTATGTAGTTCATCTTTATGTCTTCTAATATCTCACAGATAAGATCTGTATTTTTATGATGTGGTCTCAATTCTCACTCTATAAAAAAAAAAAAAATCCCTACACATAGGGTCTTGAAGGAAATTCAAAAAGCTGTCTTTATGCAATTGCAAAGTTTTTATTTCAGTCTTTCCACTGAATGTAGTCCAAGAGATCATACGTACTAGCATAAAGCTTATCAACTTTTTCCCATGAAGCAATTTAGAATCACTTATCTAATATAAGTTTTCTAAAGAGAAAGGTGTAACAATGTGTATACAGAGAAAAGGAACAAACTAAAGCCCAACCCAAACTCTGCTGCACGTGCAATTCACCTTTAATCAAGGGAGGGGTAGAGGATAAACTACAGTACTGCTGTTTAATGGAAAGCACATGACTAATGTAGTGTGATAAGGGTGATGCATACACTCTAAAAATGCTGGACAAAAGAAATGGACACTGGAAAGAGGATACTTCAACAATATCACAATTGGGAAATCACTGGGTTTCGGTTTTTGGTGTATCCTGCATCCCACAATTTATACGTAGCTTATTAAAAATCACTAAGCTTCTCTTAGAAAGGCTGACTGAACCACCAGGAACCTCTCCTCAAGTATAGCCATCCAGATGCTTTGACATAGAGGCAGAGAGGTTTTCTAACTGTTGGTAAAAGGGAAAGAGAAATAAGATCAAAACGAGAATTTTAAAAACATTTTTAACTACTTTCTTTTTCTTCTTTAAGCAACCTAGAGTAGAAAAAAAGTGTATAGATTAAATAAATAAATAAATAGAATTAAGACTTTCAAAATATGTGTTTGATTCTGTCCAGCTCTGCTGAGTTCTTATTCTAATCTCCATCCTGTTTTTTTCTAACTTCTTAAGTTAAAAGCTCTGCTGGAGAAAGATCTGCTTGAAGAAATGCTGGATTTTTTCATTTGTTTTCAGTCTCACATTTTTGTCTCATCTTTTCTAGGGTTGTGATACATACATTTCAATCTGACAATTATTCTTATTTTCTGACATCCCACACAAGTCAACATATTCGTGGAGGAACTTTCTATAGAGTTAGTGAAATCCAAGCCACACCAGTGTAATGGATCATATTTCTATAGATCCCAGTGGGACCAGAATTTCAGCTAGAAAACAAAAATCCATAGAAACTGGTCACTGAACTATTTTCATACACATTTCTTTGAAAGACAAAGGAAAATTACAAAACCATTGAACATCAGCTCTGGTGCTGACTCTAGTAAACCACCTAGTAAACTGATAAATCATGAGACATATAATTTGCTTGTGGCTAAACCCAAATATTCTGTAAGTCCCATCTGGGTTTAGAGTGTTTCTATGGGTATATTTACAGCAAAACTTTTAACTTTTTTTAAGCCCTTCAAAAATATTCTTGACCTTTCCTATCTTTTTCCAAGTTATTCTTACTATGTTAGCCTTGCATAATGTTACCTGGGTCAAATGAAACATAAACAGTGGAACTGATTGTCTTTTGAATTTTAGCATTCAATTCAAGTTTGTTTGGTAGTTTCAAGTACTCCAAAAGGAAGATGTGAATTTCTCATCCACAATACAGACAAATTGGAGGGGATAAATCCCTATGTTCTTTAGCGTCATTGTAGATACCTAAACAAAATTTGTATCTGCTTGTGAAGCCTTCCCAAAGTGCTAATAAGATCTCCACATAGGATACAAATCTTTTATTTCTAATAAATATTGCATACTTTCTCTTTTTGTTACAAGGGTAGGACACAGGCATTTGCACTGAACACGTCACCACTGAACCAGGAAGAAGGATATGGTGTTTTCTTAGTGTACAATGGACAATGTCCAAATAGCTGAACATGGCAATCTAATAATTCTTAAAGGCTGTAATTTTTAATATCAAATCCATTTACAGTTTTATTCTGGTCACTGCATATTTTTCCTCATAAAAGTATTGTCTTAATTCAGACAAGTCTTTATATGTAAGCATATATTCAGAATTAACAATTTTAAAATATTTTTTACTCTTTATGATTTGTCTTTCTCTTTAATGGTAGTGATACTTCCGAAGCACTAGATGGTTCTTCTTGTATTCACTCTTAAAAGGATGGCAGCCAGGAACTGGCCAATACTGACAACAGTGAAGAAAAAAAATTTGATGGGCTAGATGGCGAAGGAGCTTATATTCCAACACTTTCAATAGGACTTAACAGCTTTCAAAAGCTTTACCAACCATCAATTCTTTTGCTTCTGGCTGTTCAGATTAATTTTTTCTTGTTATACCTAATGTGTAAGGTTTTGTGGTTGATATTTAACTATTTAATAAAGTATAGGTAAAATAATCACTTACATAAATGAAAATATTATATTAAAAAATAAAGTTTAGAAATCCCTTTTAATTAACACATAGTGAATGCAATCAGAAGTGACTGATGCTTTAGTCTGTATAAAGGGTATTTGTATTTTTCAAACCAAGACTCTACAACAAACAAAATCCTCACATGATCTTGAAGGTCCTTCAAAAGGATGTTTTTTCATATAAGTTGCATCTATATAGGTTTGGTTCTCAGTGACACAGTTGTATCATTCTAGTAATTATTGCTTACATCACTATGGATCTGAATTTCAAAATTCTTGCTGATTCCTTGTCCTCAGCTGGGTTTATTTCTTATACTTGTTATCCTTGTTTACAACCACGTTAATATTTCACTAGGGTTTAAAATTCAACACAATTTACAATGTGCAAACTTCAGTCTTGACTGGCCCAATGGCATTGCTACAACCTCTGTTGCTTTAGATTGCATGCACATCACCAGCATCCTGTAGGCAGGTACAAGAAAAAACGTGTCGAGCTCTGCCTTTTCCTGCCACTTTCCCACCCTCTGGCCTGATGTGGACTGTACCTGCTGCGAGCAAGGCAGCAACTGAAAAGCATCAGGGAACCACATTACATTAGATCCTTCCAGCTTTGAGTAATTAACTCAGTCCATTTTATAGAACTGGGATGATTTTGAAGAAACCCCAATGGAACATATAGACAATTCCCTGGCAATCAGTAAGTGCCGGCTTCCCTTTTTTTACTACAAGTTGGTGTTTTTATATATGTAAGCTTCTGATTTTTCACAAAACTCTGTACAAATATATTGGACTCCTTGGTTTTAAAATTTCAGGGAGGTTGCTTTTTTAGAGCTAAATCCTGTGAACAACTGAACACTTTAAATTTCCGTTGACTTCAGAATTCCTGTACTATTTATTGGGATTTGATTTGTAATTTGGTGGTAATGTTTGGGCTTTCTCTCACGTGTTTTAAACTTTCCACTACAGAGAATGTAGATTTTTTTATATTCTAGGAGGTTTTCTATTAAGAAAATCTATGCTTTCCTAAAGATCATTACAGATACTTTTGGTTTCAGTAAGTGGTTTTTTTTTACTCTCTCAGAGTCAAAATATATTCCTGTTATTAAATGCATTGTACATAAATACATATAAAATTAATATAGCATATAGATGTATATAGACATACAGTTAAGTGCAGCTTTACTTTAATAACTGCTATAAATGTCCCCCAGAGCAACAGCACATACTAGGTCCTCAGTAAAAAGGGCTTGAGCTTACATTCTTGCATGAGCCAGCAGTATTGTTTCCTTCTTAACCACTGAAGTTACTTAACCAGTTTGACCAGGATCTAGTATCCTCCTGAGTAAAGATTTAACCACTCTATTGAGAGCAGTCCTTTTCCACATCCAGTCAGCCAAGTAAACATTTACACTTTTTTCTAGGCGAAGCAGTAGCAGTTCATGGATCTGCCCTTCACAAACCTTGAATTAGCTTTCATCTTGCTGGCTTTTGTCATTTTCACCTTGTTTACCCTGGCTTCTATCTACAGTGACTCCCATGACAACAAAGAAGGTAATAATCTAAAATAAATTTAGTACTTTACAGGTTTTACTAACTAATATTCTAATTATAGGTTTTGTGATTTATCTTGCTGGTAGACTTACAGTACCTGACACTGGTTTAGGAATAGCATACAAAGGGCAGAGAGTAATCAGTTAAGGCATCAATAAAAGTCACAAGCAGAGAAATTGAGATAAGGTATAGAGCTGAATCTGTTCACTCAGACCGGGCTGTGCCACACAGCTGAGATCAGCACTGTAAGTAACCTCTCAGTAAGTCACTGTTCTCTGTAGGGCAGGATTTTTTCCTGGTAGTCGTTCTGCTTCATGGTCTGAGAAGTTATAAGATGCTTAGGCTGGCAAAACTGAGGGTGTTCTTGTAATCAAGGTAAATGTTTGTTTTCATTATACTGAAGCCAAGTATTTGCTCCCTTTTAAGAGAGTGAAAATGCCATTAAAAGCACAGGGGGTGTCTTTCTCCCACTCAAAAGGTTTTAAAAATCTGGAACAAAAAATCGCAAGCTAGTTCTACCAAGAGACTTAACAGAACCTTACACCATCAGCAGAGAATTCCCGTCTTACAGGCATAGCACTGTCACAGCCACCGTCATGCCACCTAATCCCCTGCTGGCATCATTGAGGCTGCTGGAGTGGAGCAGGAGCAGGGAGCTCTGGCTTTCCCCACCAAAAAAGGAGTTCCTCTCTTCTTCCCAGCCTCCCATGGGATCATCCTACCCCTGCCAAGCTTCCTCAAACTTGAGAAGGTGGGAGAAAAAGGAGGATAGGGAGAAAGTGACTGAAATAAACTCCTGAGGCACACAGCAATATAGGCTGTTAGTTTCTACCAGATCTGACAGTAAATAATCCTGCGTTGACTTCTGTATTTAAAAAAAAAAAAAAAAATTACTTTATGGGCATGTCACCGAGCAACCCTAATGGAATGCTCTTAACAGATGTGCCATATTGTAAAACTTAGGGCTGCCTAATAATTTGTGAGAAATAGCTAACAGCATGAAAGGTGAGGAAGTGTTGCAGTGCTTGCTTCTTGCATCTCAATTAGCTTTCTTTCTTGCTCTTCTGCTCCCTTGAATTTTACGTCATTTCTACACAGAAGGGGAAAGTGTTCAAAAACAATGCACATTTCTGCAGACAAAGTGTGGTTGCCATGAGAACTGACCTCATTCAGACAGTGTGGACACAAGCAGTTTTCCCTGGGAGAAGTCAGCTGTATTGACATGGCAAGAACAGCAGCTCCTCAGCTCAAAGGAGGAGGGGGAAGCATGTGCTATAAGGAATGCAATCCTTATGGCAACTAACAAATTTTGCACAGGCATGAACTTGAAAATGAGACCTTGTTTCACTGGTCTCTAACCAACATGTGTCTTTTACGAGATTAAAAGGAGAAGTTAATCAAATTATACTGATTTTAAACTTATGCCTGCCATTGTGCAAAGACAAGGAGATTATGTCTCCTTCCTTGCCCTCAGCAACTTACAACAGGGGTGTAGTGTGAGTAGCTTTGACAGCATGTTCTTAGTGTCAAAACTGCATGAGAGCTTCTCACTTGTCACTGTCCTGTTTTTATCACCAGAGCCACACTTTCAGTCTGCAAAGAGAAAGCTAAATCTTCTGCTGAGCACTATATGAGAGTAAACTCTTGATGTAAGAGCTCATAGGCAACAAATCTGTCAAAAACCTCGGTGTGCCCTCATCAGGCCTGGTTCTCGTGTTCCCAATACTGAAAGCACCTTGTATACAATGAACTTGGACAGAACTGCTGTAAGAATAAATCCCACTTACTATGCTAGTGAAACAACCTGTGAATTTAGGCAATGTCCTTCTGCAATAACAGAGCCTCAACCATGTTCATGTCTTTTCCCACAATGTTTTTTAAAACCTGCTTTAGAGGAAAACCTGAAAAGCAGGGAATCTATATGAAAGCCTGCTGCCTAAGATGCAGTGGCAACAGAGGAATGAAACCCACATATCCTCTTCGTGCTAACATTGATGAGTGTCTTGTTAGAAACGTGTCTTAATACAAAGCTAACTGAAACAGATATTTTGCTGAGATGTTCTTCATAGGCTCTTTTAGCATGTTCATACAGCCCTAGGCCAGTACATTCTACTCACAGCTGAAAGGAATTTCCTTTGATTTCCATCTTACACGTTATCTGAACAGAAAAGAAGGGCTACAGAAGAATTCTAATTTATAATCCAGTTATTTCAGTTCAGTTATTTAAGTGGAGATAGTTGTACAGTTGGGGAGGATGTCTGTGCTTGTTTTATTTTCTCTTGAGGCCAGTAAGCTTGCATGTCATTTGCTTTTTCCACAACACAGAAAACAGCGTGTATCCTTCAGTTATTTGTTTAGATTAGGGAAAATGAGAAACAGAAAGATTATGCTGTTTTTCTCAAGCTTCTAAAGCAATTTTTGAGGGAAATTGTCCCAGTCTAACCTCGTGTTACAGTATTTTATCATGGCATTGTGTAGCAAAACATATAGTGTGACGCAGCAGTTCCGCTGTCAGCCAGTGCTCAGATGTGCCACTTAAGTAGGGGAAAGGGACTGGGAGAAAGGACTGTTCGTGGTAAAGTGTGGCAAACTAGAAATATCAAATAATGTAGTTAGGAAGTGAGGGGAAGTATTCTTACCTAATATTAAAAGCTAAGAATTTTCCTCCCTCAGAAAAATGAAGGCATGTTCCATAAGATTATTCTATCCTTGGGAAAATGTAATAATCCATGGAAATGTAAGCATAATACCTTCCTTCAAAAGTCTGTTTCTACCTGAGAAAAGGAAAAAAAAGAAATCTGAGAGCATTAATGCAGTAATTGAGGCAACTGAGATACTCGAGGGAAGGCACAGAACAAGTAGAAGGACACTACAGAAAAATACAGAAGTGCTTCACTGGGTTAGTCATAAGGAAATTTAATTCAGAAAACCAAATTTAAAATAAGGCTGTATCATTATGCTATAGTAATAGTAGCTACTGGAAGCAGTAAAGAAACTCATGGAAAACCTAGATGTAACATCAAGAATATACTCACTGCATGTGCTACAAAACCTTCTTTTGTTGGCATTATACATTGTTCTTTACAGCTAGAGGTCTGTAAGCCAGCATTTGGCACAAACCGAGGTACAAGACACATTATAAAAGCTGACAAGAATGGAAACTGGGAATCCGTAGTAAGGAGTCAGCAGCATGTATTTCCTGCTACCCTTTTAGAAGGGCTAAACCCACCATCACAACTTATATGGAACATAATTTTCGTGCTCCAGTGCCATCATTGCTCTTATATAAGGAATAATGGTCAGAAAGCAGTCTTGATTCTTTCTTGGGTGTAGCAGGTAAGCCTTCACCTTGATTTCTTGCACTATTTGATCTGTATCCCTCTCAGGAACCAAACCACAGTTTCTTGAAGCAAAATGCAATGTGCTTTACAGAGTTTTGTTCTAAGAAATATAAAAGATGACAGATTTATTGTAAAAAGGCAAAAAGGAGCAAGACATTAATGGCTTATGATGCATTTGCTGCCAAGGAGAGACAGTCATTAGAACAGTTCCAAGAAGAGTTTATGCAATAAATCTCCCACTGGAGGGAGTTGTCTAGTCACTGTGAGCCACTAGCTCTGCTACTTTGAGAAGAATTATCTTGCAAAGACCAGAAACAACATATGACTCCCTGGAAGCCTTGCTCTCAGCAGTGTCTGTTAGAATTGAAATCTCAAGTCTGAAGATTAAAATGCCTGTCTTGCCATTGATACCTCCACAGAGTGACAAGCTATTCCAAACACAGGTGCATGCAAGGGAGTTCTTCTATTTACTTAGCACAGTTTTGCCTCAGGGAAATTCGATTTCATATGCACTAATTGAATTTCAGTGGAAGAAATTTACTGTTTTGTTCTACTTACACAGCATAATCCAAATGGTAGGACAGCAAGGAAGATACCAACAAGAAATTCTTCTTGTCCCAGAAAATTTATTTCTCTATATATTAAAAAAACAAAAAAACAAAAAAACAAACAAACAAAAAAACCCACCAAAACCACAAACAAACAAAAAGCAAACAAACAAACAAAAACAAAAACAAACAACTACACATATGGTGGAAATAATGGAAGGATTGCCTATACTAAAGCACTATTTAAAAAATTTATTTATATTAAAACTACTTAAATTCTTTGAGATGCCTTCTTTTATACAGGCAGCCTGGTGCCTTCTCCCTGGTACAAAGCCCTTAACTCTGCCACTAACACAGAAATTGGGAGGATTTTTTCTGTATTCATGAAGAGTGAGTTGTGGGATTCACGTAATAAAATGGTATTTCAAAAATCTCTAGTTAACATAAGGCAAACACCAGCCTTCTGTGAAACTAGAGGTGGCAAACTGATTGTGTTAAATACTGTATTTGAGTTTTTCAATTATTTGTTCCAGTGTGAGGACTTGGGATATCCTGAACTCAGTGCCTCACTACCTGTACAGACAAGAAGGCTTCTGGGTGGTTAGTCAGTAAGAGATGTGAGCTACAAGCACAGCTTTGAATTTCATTGTCTCTCCAGTCTTAGCATTTACTGTCTGCTTGGGCACGTGAAAGGCTGAGCTTGTGTGAGCATGCAGGTTGAAAACCAGGCTTTTTCTACCATACACAGCCAAACAGGATTTTGGAAGTATGGGTCAGCTTAAAGCCACTGAATCCTGGCAGGTTTTGAATGAAGATACCCTTTTCAGAAGGGTCCATAAGGCCAGATCATGAAACAGGCTCCAATGGCTGCTGCCAGTTCTACACTGTGCAGGAGGGGTGTAAGCCCACCTCCACAAAAGGAAGAACAAGCAAGATGCATCCTGGCTGTCTAATCACATCAGAAAATTACCTTAGGCTGAATCTGATCTCTGCTTTGGAGACTGATTAGGTATCTTGAATAAAATTTACCTGGTCATATGATAATATGTATAAACATATACATAGAACGTAGGAAGTGTATAAACACTTATGTTACTAACACGTTATTATTGCTATGTTTTAACATAAAATACTTCTGATGGAAGTGAGTTACCATCTAACTTTCCCTTCTGGGATGTGAAATGATAGGGATTAAAGCCCTTGCACAGACCCAGGCATCACTAACTACTGTCTCACAAGCGCGAGCAAACAGCATAAATTTCTGGAGTCTTTTGCTCCCAGGGGAGTAGGTGACTCCTTTTTCTGAAATATTTAACAAATGCAGCTTTGAGGCAGGGAGAGGTTTGCTCTTGAATGAACATCTCAATTGAACACTTTTTATAACTCTTTGTTTGGAACATTTTCCAGGAGGTAGCAATGAGCTGTTGGCCTACACTTTTCAGGAAAGGTAGAGAGAACTCTACACACACTAAACAGAGTAGTGTGTCAGGTAGACCCATCCTACAGTGAAGTCAGACTGGAGATCATTCAGTCTACATCTTAGGAGTCTCCTATAGAGCCAGAACTTAAACAAAATGCATTGGAAGCCATGATGGCCACATTATCTTTGAACACAGCTGACTACCTGAAGAATACATTATGCAGGAAGTCACAGAGATTCCTCCTACCTCCCATGGGGGTGACAATTTGAATTTTCTTTATCCTAGATATCATTTGAATTTGCTTTATCCTATATATTATAAGCATGCAGTTTAATCATATGTGCCTGGATGAGGGCATGTCAGTTTGCTCACATAGGGTGCAGAGACTTACGATGGGATTTATATTGACAAAAAAACCCAAACAACAACAAAGAAAACCAACCCACAAAAAAGATCCCAAAGAGAAACATGAGAATGAAACTAAACATTTGTAAGATTTTTTTGATCCTTGATGTTTAAGAATACTGACCACAAAAACTAAGATTTCTGAGCTGCTTGCTTTGCAGACTCCACTATAAACCTCTGTAATGATTTGAGTACTGGTATCCTGGGCAACAATAAGTACAAAGAGCACTCAAGAACTTGCATCCTCTGAAGTGTTTAAGATACTTCTAATATTTTCAATATGTTCTATATTAGGAAAGTTTAATATTTCCTAAAGACAATTTATTTTGATTACAAACTGCAGGTAAGCCTTGTGAGGCCATGGAGTCACGTGGAATACTGAAAGTACAAGAGTCTGCAGACAAAATCCCTTCTATTTCTCTTATAAAAATAAAGGCTCAAGTAAGCTTAATGATCACACATTTACAAAGAACAGATTATGCCTAGAACAGTGACATCACCTCAAACTTCCAAAATGCAACCAAAGGGAAGAAAGAATGTTGTACATCAGCTACTACTTTACATAAAAAGGGTATAGGCCAAGTCCTGAGCATTGCAAGAAAGAAAGAGAGTAACACTGTTTCATGGTAGTCAATAAATCTGATTACACTGGAGAACAAAATACTGAGAAAAAGGAAAATGTAATCATGAAATACAATTTTTCTCAAGTGATTATTAGGAACTCCTGAATAATTTTTAAATAAGAAACTTTGCATGACCTGATAAAGTTTTTCACACATTTTCATGTGTGCTAAATCAATCCTCACCTGCATATTAACTACAAGTATAATTTCAGGAATAAAGACACTTGGTTATGTACTTGCTCTTAGAAGGGAAAATTAAAGCATACAACAACAGTGTTAGATTTGCAGAAGGAAACCTGGGGAACTAATGTTTAATCTTCCTTGGTCGCAAAGGGACACTTTTCACCATCTTGGGGACAATCCCTAGTGACCTGCATTAGATAGTTTAGTATCTGTTTCATTCCATGAGACAGGGCAATAGCATAATTCATATGCTTGATGTGTTCTACTCTAGAAGTCAATATTTTCGAGCCAGGGCAAAACCACGACAAAATGCCAAACCAGCAAAATAGTCAAGTTTAGGTTTTCCAGTTTGAGGTTTGTGATTAATAATATCAGAGACAATGAGATTACATAGACAATTTTTTTTTTCTCTGATGCTTAACTGTTCTCAGGTTTCTTTCAGATCTTATTAAAGATTGTGTCACTGCTTGCAATAATGTAATTAGTATTTTTTTTAGGCTTTGCTACAATCAGCACTCTTCTGTAACAACTACCTTCCTTCTGTCATTAGGGTTTGACCTTGCCCTGTGTGGAAACTCTTAAAATACCTAGAGTATCTCTCTAATAAGAGGCCAAAACTATATGTGTATTATAAAATATTCAGGAATATCCTACCCACTTAAGTGAGATTGCAGTAAAATTTCATTTAATTTTATGAAAGAGAATTTGGAATTTGTATTCCTTGTTTTAAAATCAACCATAAGATGTAAGCTTCTTACCACTCTTGTTCAATAATGTAGAAAAAAATAAAGGTATTTTTCAGTAACTGCTTTAAACACAGCATTTTACACTACATTATGGATTTCAGAAGTATTACTTGGGTTTCATGACAGAGATTTCAATAGTGGTTTTTAAATTTAATAAAGTCACCTGAAAATTTAAGACCCTTCAGTATGTGGCATATGTCCCTTTTACTGCTTGCAGTACTTAGAAATGAGGTTTACTGAAATCAGTCAGAAAGACTTGCTTGAGGCTTCAGCTTCAGAATCCATTCAGAACCATGTTTATGACTGACCACAGTCATAGCATGTCACATCTAATATTATCAGAGCATCAAGAAGGTGACTCTGATATCGTTGGGTATATGAGAGGATGGAGGTACTTTCCAATTTTTCCTCATTTCTTGCTTTATAATTGAAAGTTCCCTTATGAATTTCCTTCTGAAGGAGTTTTAAAAATACCTGGGATGCATTTTACAATTTCTTAATTTAGAGAAAGCTTTTGTTGACCTTACTGTCCCTTTCACAAATCAGTGATAAAACTGTATGTGATTCATGCTCAAAAGAACAACTTCTAGTTCCAAAGCCAAAATAGAAAACATGTATTTAAGATCAGTAATACACCTAATGGAGATCAACACAAGAATAGGACATCTCAAAATTTAAGTAATCCAAACACTCAACCTCTTGAAGACACTGAAAGCGGGAGGCCGTACTATAATTATGTTCTAAATGTCATTATTTAAAATGAAGTATTTAAAAACGGTAGAGAATTAAAGCTGCTATTGTGGGAGTATTTTTATATTTCATGTTCTTCTCTGTACAATATATATTTACACATATATATATTTCTCTTAAGAGTTATGGGAGTTTTAGGGAACAAGTATACCTTATAGAAGAATTTGTAGATGTACTACTAAAACCAGACTATCACTGCTTAATGGAAATATAGGGCCTTTTACTCTGGTTGGAAAAAAATCTGTATGGGACCACCCATGGTGCAGAGACTTAGTAACAATAGAGCCTCAACTGAATTGAACTATAGGAAGTGCTGAAACACAACCATCTGTATGGCAACACAGACATGGTCTTAGAGGTAAAAATTTGCAGATAATTGCTGAATAAGTAAAAGAATGTATTTAATTTGAAGTAATTATAATGATTCCTTTGTTTGAATGCAATTTATATGCCATTTAGTTGCTAGGAGTGTAAAGGTATAGAGGCCAGAAGAGGAACAGGTGGGCGAAGGTGAAAATTATGTAATTTGCCTGGCAAGAGGAAAACCCTGTAGCAACAAGTGCTTTTCCTCTCTGCCTCCCATTCAATCATTGTAAGCACCAAGGAGTTGCTTCCATTCAGAAGCATCATCTGCCACTGCTTCCTTCAGTGCAGATTGAATTCAAGATTTCAACTCAAAAATGGCACAATGGGCAGACCATGTAGTCCCGGGTGCTGAACAGAATGAAACAGAGGTATTCCAAGACAGTTACATCAACATCAGAAAAAATAAATCTGAAAACATGAGCGGTCTGGGTCATTAGGAGCAAGATAGTTTTCTTCTCTTGCCTTTTTTTTTTTTTTTTTTTTGAGAAAACTTCTGGAGAAACCTAATAGACCTACAGCAAGTCTTCCCACACATACAAACATTACCAGGGTGCTTTTCAGTCACTCCTTTGCCTCCCAACAAATAGGTTTTAAAGTTTAATAACTCCTTTTCATGGCAAAACTCAGGGAAAATAAGTTACCTTTGAAAAGCTCTAGAGGGGAGGATAAAAAAGAAAGAAAAAAAACAACCCTATGTTTTCAAACTGATGATGTGGGAGTTAGAGTGAACATTAAGACTTTCCCAGGAATCCCTAAGGAATTGGCATATATTATTTTAAGACTAAACTCAATCCTTACTGCTGTCACAGGATTGCCTTTGAATTGTGGGGTAACACTCGTGGATTGGATGAGTTTCTTACTAAACTCAGAAGTACACAATAATTTTCCTCTCCCTGTGAGGTAAAGGTTGCTGATATATATATATATCAAAGTAAGTGCCAGTGAGGTTAAGGAGTCCTTTCCAGAGTAAAAAAATAACAGTTTGGGATAGAAGGCAATAAATAAGATTACTCTACCAGCTCCTGTTCTCTGTCTACTCTGTCTATTCTGTTTACCCTCTTAGTAATATGACACTCTTGCACCCCATCTTTGTGAGTGATGTCTGGAACAGACTTTTTGAGGACTATATTTTACAAGTAGGGTGGACACTTCCCAGTTTTCTATATGTGGGAGAATTCACATCTGAAAGAATACAGAAAGAAAAGGGCTTACCAATCTTAGGGATCCTTTCTGGCTTTGCGCCCTAGAAAATGCTAAAGGTGCATATATGAGCATGCACTCAGACTCATTTTGTTCCTAGAAACATTTCAAATGTGAGTGATATTTGAAATTAGTTCATGCTTCTGCTTGGCCCTCACGTTCCTTTCCGTTCCCCTGAGCTCTCATTCTACCTGTTCTCCACAGACTGCAGGCAACTCCCACCAGGCCAGTGCTGAAAAGCACCTTTGAAGTAGAGAGGCAACTGTAGAAACATAGACAAGTGACCTTAGGTGGGCTTTTGCATGACCTGGGTGTAATCTTGGAAACATACCTCAAAATAATTTTCTTTCTTTAGTTTCCTGTATTCTTCACTATATAGCCTTGAATTCCAGATACATATCTTGGTTTTTGGATGGCAGTGTGGGAAGAAAGGGTAGGGGTACATTTCTGTGAAAATGCCATAAATCTATTCTCTGGTTTATAACAAAGGTAAGTTTCTGGTGTATTGATTAAAAATAAAATCACCCTTTCTCTAGATAATTTCATTGCTAAATAAGAATGATACCCAAGGTTAAGTAGAAAAATTATTTTAAAACCAGATTTTATAATGTCAATAAATCAATATATTTCCTCATTATGACTGAACTACCTGCAACTTTCACTGAAATACATCTATTAACCTCTAAACTGAAGATGTCTTTACTCCCTGTTCCATATCAAAGAATGCTTGTGACTTCCAGAAACCTTCTGAAAAACACTTTTCAACCTGAGGGAAGATAACAGAGTTCTAAAAAAACTCCAAAACCAACAATATTAAGAGATTGTTATTGTGATTTCAGTATAAGATAATCTGCTGTGTTAGGAAGGGCAGGAGAAAGAGAAAATACCAGCCCTCAGTGAGGCAGAATTAAAAGTAAAACAGCAAAACTGGGCAAAGTTAAGGCAAAAGCATACATGTTTTTCAGTGATCTCTTCCTATCAAAAATATTTATGAAAAATTGAAACACTGTGAGGTAATTAATAACAAAGGCATTAGAAATTAGAATTAGGTAATCCCAAGCACCCTCTTCTGTTCTGCATTTCTATAACTCTGTGTTACCTCCCCCCTCTAGAAACAGTCTACATTCCTCTTCCTGCTATGTGTGAACTTACACTCATGTATCTTAAACACAGGGGTCTTGAAAACTTCTTTCACTGTGATGCAATCTAGCAGCACTTTCCTTGCATGTGGGACAAGTTAAGAACACCCATATGAACAGGTAGGATGGCTCATCTGGAACTTGTTATGCTAACATAAATCAGCCGTGTTTGATACAGGCTTTAGCCTAAATAAGACAAATGAGAGAGAACAATGCTATGTTATCAGGGAGAGAGCAAAGACCTCAGTCTAGTAACAGTTCAAATACAGGAGAGGATAATTAAAGAACAAGTTAAACAAATATTTAAATTGTTGGATAACAGCATTTCGAAGGATGCAAAAACAAAAGTGCATATTTTAAAGGTAAGAACGTAGACATGTAAGGACTTCAGGACCAGTCAGTTATGGAGAAAGTACAGAGCAGTGCATGGAGATGAGGGAATAACATCAAAAGAAAAGAGAAAAAAAGAAAGAAAATCAAACTAGACTTCGCAACATCTAAAGCCACCAGCAGTCTTCTGAGGGAATACAATATTTTTCCTAGCTGTAAATTTATGCAATAGGTCAAATATATGTTGGCCTCATTTTCTTTGATGGCAGATTGTATAGATCAGATATCAGAGTCAAAGTATGTTAAACTTATGCAAAGACTGCAATTTTAAAACCCCTAGTGGTGGTCCAAAAAAAAAGAGCTGGAAATGGAGTAACTCCCTAATGATGAATTTCAGGATTTGAATGCTATCAAAGTAGAAACTATATTCTGGTTTATACAGCTAATAAAGGTCAAATATCTGAAAAGATGGACTGGGATGGATATGGAACTGTAAAATGAAGGAAAGTAGCAGAGCTTCCCAAAGGAAAAGTGGAAACCAAAGAAGCAAGTTAACACTAGAGACTGAAGAAGTGAGAGTTTTGCATAAAAACGGTTTATACGTACATTTAAGCACCTTACACTTCCTTCCGTTACTAAAGAAAATTACAAAGACCCATAACAGGCCAAAGTTAAGATATGTGAAAATAAAGTCAGTGAGCTCCTTATTTATGGATAAAATGCAGGGGCAAAGTTAATTTTCAGGGAATACAAATACAAAAGCAGGGTGAGAATAAAGACCAGAGATGCTGTTGAATAATCCACCAGTTCTCATTTCTAATTAATGCTCTCAGGCACACGGACACTATAGAGAAAACTGCAGATTTAAAGATTAATGAGCTTACCATACCATGGCTTAACCAAGGACCAGTTTGATCCCAACCTAGAATAAATAATAAAAAAGTGTAGGCTGCAAAAGAATTAAAGAAATATGTAGAGCTCAGAATAAAGTAGTAAGTTTATGCTATACAGTGGTACCAAACTTTTTTTAGAAAAAAAGAAGACTCTTTTAATTAAAGTCACAAGGCACAGTGAAACAGGGGTAAGATACTCTGGTTTAATTTTATCAGGAATATTGTATTTCATAGGTTTATAACTAAAAGCATTAAAACAATGCTCAGATAATAAACCCAAAGAGAACAATACTCTACTAACAGTCATAGATAATACAGATAGCTATATGCAAGTGCATTTATCAATAAGTGAACTTTTTAACAAGTTAACAAAAGTGGGAAGTAGGATACTCAGTTTATTTGTGACATTTCTTCCTATTTTACCATACCAGAAATACTTTTAAGGAAACAGAAATGCCAACAGGATTTTCAGAAATCACTATCAGACAATTCTGATATGTATGCCCCCTGATGGTGGCATTCTGAAGGAAAAAAATCATTAACACAAATTGAATATACTTGGAAAAAATTTTGAAAAAATAAATACACTTACAGATATTTAATGTTGGCAAGTTCTAGAAAGTTATCTTTGTGTGCACTCAATGGCGAAATGGATTGATGAGAATTTTTTTCAAAGCCTTAGGGTCTACAATTCAATAAATTTAAAACTAGTTACATGTGAACTGTTGCAACTGTTTCACATGCTTGGAGTTTATTGATTTTTTATTTTGGCACAGGATATCACAGATATAAAACTAAAGATGGTTTGAATACAAACTTATGGACTTTGATTTTATAAAGTAAGAAAATGTGTTCAGATTTACAGATCTTATTTTTGTCAATTTCAGAAAACTCCCTACTACCAATCACATTAATGAAATAAATGTTTGAAAAAGTGTAATTTTTTTTTACTTATTTTAAAAAGCAGTACTTAAACCACACTGAAAACAACCAAATTGGAATCTCTTATAGTAATGAAAGATTATTCCTTCTGTTACCATGACATGAAGTTTTAGTTATGTTTTGGAATTAGACTTGCTAAAAAAATTCCAAGCTCTGAAATTTTTTCAACTTTTTTTGGGGAAAACAGGTAGTTCTATGCACATATGAAACATATTCACTGCTAAAAAGAGTAATGCTATTTGAGATTGGTCTGAAAACATTAACTACTTCAATTAATTCCATTAATTCAATTATTTAATTTTCCTTCTTGTTCCAAACAATCATGACAAATCTTTCAGTCACACGCAGCTTGAAATAAAGGGAGGAACATTCTTTACCTATTCCACATCTTTTCCACTGCCTATAGAGTTAATGTTCTGGTTTTGGTTCACAGTTAATTCTAATAAAAAAAAACAAGAACTTGGGAAACACACAGATGGCCACATACTATAAATTATATGGTTGTCTTACGTGGGCGGTATGTAAAACATTGCTTCTTCACTCCCTTATATCAAGCCTGAAATCAAAAGGCACTTGGTGCTTGATAAGCCTTTTACATTTTCTATTTTTAATGTATGTAAAAATTTTATTACCTTCAAAAATAAGTCTTGCCAATTAGGAAAACTTTTATGTAACATAATCTCTCAAAATCTAAAATGTTTTCATTAATGATGGCTTTGTTCTCTTCAGAGAAAAACTACACACAGGAAGAATACAAGAAAAGGAGCAAATCCAAGAAGAAAAAGAAATGTTCAAGTATGACTGAAGTGGTTTAGAATATTACCCAGGTCCACTGTTGGAAACACTTCTGAAAGAGGCAGCTCTGGAGGCTGATCACCTGAAGACAGTGAGAAAACGGATGTGAGAAAGGAAGGACCCGATCATCCATCAGACGGAATCCAGACGTGACAATTAGAGTTAATGAACCACAACCCATGAAGCTGCCTCAGCGCCTTTTTACAGCCCCTCTTCATGGCCTTAATAAAAATAGCAGGGCTTATTTTACAGAGCACATCTGCTCTAAATTCTCAAAGGAGAAACTTTGCATTCAGAAGTTATGTTTGGTTTCTTCACCACTTTTCAGTCATGTATAAAGAATATTTAACAGCTGTGTATTTACTTTTCTATCTGTTCAGTCAACAGAGCATCAGAAGATAACACTTTTTTATAATAAGACTGCACTATTATAATAATTACTTAGCTTGCATTAGCATAATAAGGATGCTGAGGATGACTGAAAAGTACCAGGCAAATATTTTCTTTGATTTCTCCAATGCAATGGTATCTACATCCAAGTATTTCCTTTGATTTCAAATATTTAGAAATAGTGTGCTTTACAAAAATCTGGCTGATTTGCTCCTTTTCAAATAAGCCTCACTCTGCCTTGGTACTGAAGTTTTCATTTCTTCACAGAGCAGGTATGGCTTAGCAATACCTCTTCCTCCCCTAAGTTCAGAAGATCTGCTGAACTTTGAAGCCTGAGGTTTAAACTGATCTTTCTTGCCTTAACAGACAAAGGATTTCTACAATTATCCAGTTTTAGGATCCTACTTATTTCCTTAGGTCTCAACTACCAGTTCCATACCCATACTGCTTCTTATGTCCACAAGTAAAAAGAAGCAAAGGGGAAGGACAAAGTAGCTCATAGATTAATTGTTAGAAGACTTCCTTTTGCATAGCAGGAGATGACTGGAAGAGCTCTGGGCTCAACTATAAGGTATAATATATACAGGGAAGAAGTAATTTTGTTCCTTACCGCAGTAACATGAGTAAAAATATGACAGAATTGATCCTGTTGTACCACAAAGCTTCAGACGGCAGTTGCTGAGAAGCCTAATTATGATGCGTTGCTTTCAGATTGTCAGTGTTTTTCAGGAAAGTAGAGAGAATACCTTCTTTTGATATTAACCACTAATTTAAAAATTAATTAATCTGCCTATTAATCCACGACTGAATCAATGCTAGAGCCATTTGCCGGAAGGATAGTATGTTTTGTCATGACATTATTGGTCAGCCAAGGTCTGATATGTATACACTGCTAGAACAAAAATTATTTTACCAAAACAAATCAATGCCCTGTGAAAACTGATATCTAAATTACCATTGCTTTTTGGTAATGGTAGACAATTCCAGGAACACTTGTCCAGTCTGGCCCTTCCCAAAGCCTCCTACAGTAAAATATATAATTCTCCTCTTTTTATAATAAGCAGAAATCATCAACACGTTCAGGAGACATTCTGCTTTGTTTTCAGGAACTCAATGGGAGCCTGTGCCTCACACAGACCTTGCCGCTGAGTTTCCGCAGTCTGGGTTCAGAAACCCGCAAAGGCAGGATAATAAGTGCAGATCAAGAGCTCAGGAGTGGTGTCTCATGGCCAGCTGCATTCCAATTTCCTCCTCTTAGTGAGTTAAAAAGACATTGGTTACATCCTGCTTCTGGGGAAGAAAAAGACATCTCAGCAGCCAGTATTTCTTTAACTCTGGACTGGAAGAAAACCACATTCAGAAGAGTCCAGTTTGGTCTTGCACATGGAAATGCCTCTGTGGTGCAGGACTTCACTGGGAGCTATTGCCTTTCAAGGGATGTGGCTCATAGAGCTTTGTATTATATTTTTTTTCTATACTTTAAATAACAGATTAAGTAATAAACCACCTAATTTTATTCTAGTTGAGTTTTCTCAATTAAAATTAAAAAAATATCTTACACTGTTTTAAATGGCTTGGTAATAAAAATCCCTGAAACTGTTTCTCTTTGTGCACATACACATTGATAAGACAAGTTCAGGTTTATCTTCTTTCCTTGGTTTGTGTTTTAACCTTCCTAGAGCTCACTAAATGTCACTGGTATTGAAATCACGGTCAAACCAGTGAAAAAATAAAATGTGAAGTCTAAAAACTAGCACAATTTTAAAAATATTGAAATAATGTTTGCTGCAAATATCTTCTGCCTTGCTTAAACATCAA
Source organism: Myiozetetes cayanensis (assembly GCF_022539395.1). NCBI lineage: Eukaryota > Metazoa > Chordata > Aves > Passeriformes > Tyrannidae > Myiozetetes > Myiozetetes cayanensis. The sequence continues at coordinate 36,934,226 of NW_026087964.1, read as the reverse complement.
ATTATTTTTGCAAATTTGTGTTCAGAGAATACATACAACAGAGTGAATAAACTACCCACAGACCAGGTGAATGATGTTTTAAAGGCCCACTACTTTAGTAATTTCCTTCAACCCAATTCTACTTCAGTAACTAAAGAACATATAACAGAAGAAATAATTTGTTTTATCTTCAGGTGTCATATAAATACATTTAATGGAAGATCTCTATGTAAACAAAGCTTTCTCTGAGAAAATGCTCTAGTAGACATCTGTGGTTTCATGAACTGTTTACAAGTAATTCTATTCTAACACTTTTTATTTAAAAGAAACAGTAAATTGTATTTCTTCATAAACTTAGTTTCTTTGGGGTTTAATTAATTTAATTATTTTTTCAGTTACTGTTTTGATGACATCTAATCCACAAAGCAGTTATTTTGATTGAAAAGAAAACACTGTTCCTCATCCAATATTCTCAACCAAAATAACTCATGTTTATAGGGAGACACAGCAAGGGAAAAAAATATTAGGTGTTGACTCAAAAGTAAGAGAGTACTTAACTCATAATTGTGGCTTGGAAGAGCCACATTAATAGAAGATATGTGGGACCAACCTCCCAGCACAGTACGTGTATTGAAAAATGTCATGTGTACTAATTAAATTACAGTATTAAAATAAATAAATAAATAAAACATCTATGTGTACCTTCTCAATCCATATTTTCAGCAGCCTATGTCTTACTTTGCATGCGAAGTGAGTCACAGCTTTAAGTGGATTTAAAATCCTCACTTTGAAAAGGAAGAGTACAATAGGACTGGGAACCAAGTAACTCTGGTATAGACAGTAAAATGTTGCCTTACAATGAAAAGAAGTATAAGTGTGAAAAAAATACTGTGTTCTTATTACTAAATTATTATTGGAAACAGAAGTTGTCATTAGGCAGAGACGTTTTTCAACTTTGTCTTGAGGACTCTCTTAAGACAAAAACTAACATTAAATACTACAAAGAAATTTCTCTCCACATGAGGAGATCCTCTGAACAGATCACCATACGCTTTCATAGTTACGAATCTGATTGCAAAACCATTTAAGCCGAACTATGCAGAAACTGCTTTGAAATAATAATATCCACAAAGAAATGGTATTACTTTAAAAATGTTCCATAGTAAAGCGGTCTTCTTGTACAGGCAAAGATTGAGTCTTTCCCAGCCATGTTGGCAGATACCACTATGCAGAGAGAAAATCACTTCTTACGCCCAATCACAACAAACCCAATTTTAATGATTTGTAGGTATAAACGTTGGAACATTGAAGGTATCATAGAACCCTCACCTAATTACTTGCCTAACTGTAAAGAAACAGTAAAAAGAAAAAACAGTAAAAAGAAACTGTAAAAAAAGCAGCTATGCATGCACAGTTAAAGAGGCAGAAGACCTTTTACTAGGAGCATACACACTATTGGACTAAATTTCTGTGCTGCCTTCTGTTATTATGCACAATTCAAAGATATGTTTCTAATTATGCTTTATAGTGTTCTGTAAGAACGCAACACCTTGACCATCTACCACCTTGAACAGCTGTACGCCTTCCTGCAGGTAATTTCATAGAATCACAGAATTTCTGCGCTTCCTGAGTATACTCATTCTCCTACCATATTAATACCATTACTTCTGTGACATATGGTAAAATTTTCCAGCTGTAGAGGACCCAAGTAAAGATCCTGCCATGAGACAAGTCTTTCAAATTACGTAAATCCAGTTTTGTGGAAGTCAGGAAGATTTTTACAGTTGAATTCAGTCAGGGAACAACTTAGGCTTACTAGCCCATTCCTACTCATGTCACAAGTTAGGGAAGAGGACCTGTACTTTTGAAAGTGACTCGGTCAGCTTAATGGCCACATCCTCAGGACTGAACAATTATCTTTTTATTAAAAATCCCCATTAAAGTGAATTCCCCACAGGGGAAGTAACCTTTTCCAATACATACCATAGACGTGAAGTAAATATTTTCTTGTTCTGAGATTTAGTGGCTATTACTCCTTAGTCCTACTCATAAAGTGTACTATTTCTGCACTGACTGACAGGAATAGCTCCTTCCAACTGTTGTCCTCCCTATTAAGCTTTATTAGGTTATTAACAGCAAGAAGTAGAAAAGAAACAGAACCATCAGTTGAAAAAGAAAGCAATGGAAAGTCCCTTATCAAAAAGGTGGATCTAAGCCATGACCTTTAATGAGGTAATAAAAAACACTAAGAAAGAAAAAGAAAAAAAGTTGTGTGAGCAATTTTTTTACATGAAATCGTGTAAAGAATTAATCATACCAGATTATCATTGCAGCAGTATAGAAGTTTAATACAGCAGATTAAGTTGAAATCCATACGAGATTATTATTTGTATGTACACCTGAATATACGTTTTACTATAACAGAAAGCATTTAACAGATCTTCAAAAAAATCTTCCAGCTATAGACTTCCATTTCATTTTGAATGGAAACATTTTTATATTTTTAGGTAAAATGTATAGGTTTTGATTATTTATACTGAGTAATTAAGTAATATTTCATTTTTAGTTTCATGATTTATTTGCACCACAGTGAAATACGCAACCTAGTTCAAAGCTAATGATATGTAAAGTATTAACCCTGACAGCTGAATAGGGTCTTTATATTCAAAAAAAGAAAGGAATGAGTAAAGAAAGAGAGGACAGAGGCACTGACAGGCTTAACCACGACTCTTGGGAAAACATATTTAAAGAAGGCACCTCACAGCATTTCTATGCAACCAAGCTCTTATAGTCTAAGCTACAGCTACACTAGCTGCTCTACACTAACTTTCTACATGGACACTTATGCACTAAAAGAAGGGGAATATTTACATCTTAAGCTTAACTCCCTTTCAAAGAAGACTAAAAATAATGGTCTTGGTTTGATATAAGATTTAAAAGTAATACCTTTTGCATGCTATTTTCTTGCACCAGAAAATTCTTAGTCAGCCGTCCCCATCATTTTCCAGTACAGACTACTGGTGACTGTGCTCTCTTTCACTTGGAAGGGGTTCAGAAGGCTGGCATACAAGTACTAACATACCCATGTCATACGAATTGATATTTGGCCAAGTCTCAAATTCATCTTGGTATTTTCTGAATAATTAGCAAACAAGGAAAACAAACAGGAAGATCCTGTTTGGAAACACCTCACTTTGAAGGACTGACAAAAGCTACCTCACTATAGCCCTTGCAACCAAATGACATTTTCTATGACTGGTAGAACGGAGCAGCACACAGTATTCATAGGGGATCCCTTTGATCCCAAGAGTATCATTTACCTGTGTTACGGGTCATTTAATTATTTGTCTTCTCAGTCAATATCCTTTGATGTAACAAATCTCAGGATGCCAGTCTTCTGATACACGGCAAAGTAATTAATTCCAGCAATAATGTCTTCAAAGATGATGTTGCAATTCAGCACAGAAGAAAAAATCCACAAAAGAAGAAAGAGGTTAGACACAAGTAGTATATCTCTCTCATTCAGCTAAGAGCCAAACTTTGTATGTTAGTCTGAGTGAGTTATTTGGAAGATTTAGTTATGCTATGTAGCCTTTTTCTTTGTTTTATATGAAACACATAAATCTTGTATTTATTAAATGGCAATTGACAGATGTAAATTCATGGGACTATATGTTTACGTGTTTTTAAAAAAAGGTTACATTAAAGTGCTAAAAATAGGATTAGCTTATTTTTTTAATTAAAGAATTCAGGATGTAGTCCCCTCCCTTTCCTAATAACACACAAAGTACAGCGATATTGAAGCCATGCAGCACATATATGGGCCTTTATTTCTAACTTCACAACTTGTGCAATTTTTTAAGGTTATTCAAGTCAAACCAAAAATGAGTTCTGTGTGGAAAAAAGAAAAAAAAGGAAAAAAATGCACCATTGCTGGGGTTTTCTTATCCCATTCTATAATGTATCTAGGCTTATTGTTATTTTCTACATTTCTTTGAGAGTCACTCTTGAGCTGCCATGGACTATAAGGGAGTATGCCCACTTTCATCGTTAAATCCCAAGAACCAGGCTGACTGCAAAAAGACAAAGTTCTAACTCAGGAGATTGAAGTCATGTCTGTGTAAGCAAGTAGTGCAGCCCCAGCGGAGAAGGCTTGTAGAGCAAAACTGTGTGTGCCAAGAATGCAACATCCACACTACGTGGGTTTTAGATGTGTTTGCGCAAATTAGTTGATAACCAGCTTCTGTGCACTGAATGACGATTAACAGTTGGACTTCATCTGTTGTATTCACCTTCGATTCATAACTAGTGCACTTCCCAATTTCTGATACTGCATCATGACATGAAGTCAAGCCCAGTAACTGGGAATGACTGGGATATTCATTTTAAAAGTGCACTCCTGAGATAAATCCCAAATTGAGCAAGCAGCTGGACAGGGTATGATTTCATGAATGAACATACTAGTGTAGCGCCACAAAAACTAGAAGTTTAATGTTCTTACCTGCTCTCTCAGAATTCAGGCAAAGTACTCAGCCCTAAAATTTGACATTTTACTCTGCTTCGCATATTCTGACTCTAAAGAGTTGAAGTAAAATTAGGCCTGAAAGCAGTCATGCTGGAAGCTTAAAACTCTATTTACATATTCCATTTGGGCTACTATTGTGGATTTAGACTTTAAGATTACTCCTTTATATATATTTTCTATTTTTTAATCTACCTATTACCTTCTTCATAGAAGGTTTCTACAAAGACATAATTTATAAGATTAAAAGGTACAATCTTTTCAATTGATTGAAACAGATGAATTTGAAAAGTATGTAAAATCTGACATTTTTTGCTGGGTGGCAGGGTTTGTGATAAGAAATTTTCTTTATTACTGCCCATGTTTGCTTATTTCTATAATGGGATGATGACTGTAGTAAAGGTCATATTGGTTCAATACAGCATCACAAAAAAGCATAGAAAGTTTTCAACTGTACATCAAAGAAATGTCCTTATGAATTTAATAATTTTATCTTTCTTTTATTAGATATGCCATTAATTATCTATTAACATGGAAACTGCATAAAATGTTAGCCATTTACACTTGGATGCAAGCTCAAAGTAATAATTGAAATTATAATTAATGAAAATGTAGCTGTTCAGCTGCTAGCTCTATGTCCCAGGGTCTTTTTTCTCAAGTAAAAGATTATTTGGAGAGAAATATTATGACTTGAGAACACTAAAATGCTTCAGAAGAGCTGCACAGACATTACTGAGAAAAGACTGAAAAACTGCTTATAGAGGTGGAAGATTTTCGTCTTTTCTCCTTTCTCCAAAAACCCTGGGGAAACAGGAAAATAATGGATAAGTAGTACACAGTCCTCATGTGGCTTCTGCCAGCCCTTCCTATCAGCATCTGTCAAAGCTTCATCTACAAGCTGATTTAAGATGTAGTCACTCAGAATGATTGCTTTCATATCAAACCTCCTTATCTACCTGCTCTGCTTGTGATAGATGGAAGAGGTCATGGCCCTGGGAGGAGTTATTTGCAGATCTTCCCTCTCTCTTTTTCATTTAGTTTTTTATTTGAAAGGGAATCTGAGTGGTGTTATTTACAGCCCTGTTAAGGAAGGTTAGCAGAACTGAAAGACAATGATACAGATATAAATTCTATGGTGTTATTGCTCCAGGCCAGAAGAGATGAAAGGATAGCGTTAAGGGCACAGCGTTTTGGTGTCTGCTTTCAAGTTATGGCAAGGAACATGAAGGTAAAAAAAATATATTTACAAAGGTATTAAAGGCTCATGATATGGATAGGTATTTTTGGGTATCCAGTAATTCTTCTCCTCTTCCTTTCTCCTGCTCTTCTTCCTCTTCCTTCCTATTCTTTTTTCCTCCTCCTTTTCTTTCTTTTTCCTCTTCCAATCAACAAGAATGCATTTTATTGAACATTTACTATAATTTTCACTGTTTAAAGAGCTGATATGTGTGGGGGGTTCTGTGTTATATATTTAATATAAAATATTTCTTTTGCCAAAATGACACATCATATAATTTCATTATCCTTTAATTACTGCTCCATTCTTGAAAATATATTTTTTTAGAACCCTTAAGTAAAAAGTGTGCATTTTTTTGCCAATCTTTTAATTACTGTATGCAAGATTCATCATTTCAAGACTTAGTTTTTCTGCTTAAGCACAGTATTTGAAACAAAACTTTATCTACAGTAAATATTCATGTTTTCTTTCTGTGTTACATGTTTACCATGGTAGAACACCTAGCACCTCTTGAAATTACCCATTACCACTTGTTTCAGAATGCGGCTATTGACATTCTAATGTGCTGAATCAATTACGCATGCAGATGCCGAAATTCCTTTTCAGACCTGAAGTCTTCAGTCAGATACATTTGTAATCATAGATTTCATAGCTAACTATCTCAAACCTACTCATGGCATCTATGAGTACCAATTAATCACTAACTTCCTGCAGGAAGGAATTCTCAGGAAAATATTTCCCTATTTTAACAGCATCTTTTTCTTTCTTTTAAAATCCAGACTGATAGTAAAAGTAAGTTATTTTATGTATTTTTGTATAAGAAAAAAATAGTAAGTTGTAGAGCTATTATAACTACTGTATTTATTAAGATGCTTCAAATTGTTATAAATTACATCTAATTCATTTATTGTTTAGAAATTTTGTTGAAATTAGCTTTCAGTCAGCATTTATTTGATTTAAACTGACTTCTAAGTTTGAACACTTCTGAGTTGTAAATTTAAAAGCAAAAAGTCAAAGATGACTTAAATTTAAAATGAAAACTCCAAAAGTTTGCTCTTCCTGAATATTCTTTAAAATCCCCTTCTACTCGACAGATATAACAATGCTTACCTTTGAAGGATAACATGCGATCTTAAAGAATGAACACTAAATGAAGTACAAATATCTGCATAGCCACATGTTTAAAATTGACACAAACTTGGAGATTTGGTTTTACTTCTCATTTTAAGGCCCCAAAGCTGAGTTATTGGAGATGGCATAAGCTGCTACCACTGTAGTTGCTGTGGCCTTGGTACATTTGAGTTGGTTACAGAAAATGGTAAGAAAACAAGGGCATGACCAAAAGATGGGGTCTGGAGGAAGGATGAGAATTAGAGACAGAAAAAGAGGAAAGCAGAGGAGGGATAAAAATAAAAGAAAAATATAAAAAGAATTACAGGATTAGGGAAGGAACTAAAACCACAAAGAGAAAGTAGAAAAGCAAGGAAGAAACAGATTTTGAACAAAATGTATTCTACTCCACTGTAGTCCTTTAATCAATAGTTACTCCTGAACTTGTACTAAAAGAAGGCATTATATTGGAGTTCTTTTGATTGTGTAGTACAAGAATTACCTCTCTTGCATCACTTAAATGACTTAGATATTTAAAACTTTTTTTCTTTCCAACTTGGCTCTTAATCTCTATCTCTAGATTCTTAGACTTCTTTTTTTAAAGTCTTCAGTGAAAGATTTGGCTGAACCACCCTTGCCTGAACACATGCAACAGAACAATGTTATGCTCTTTGGTTTGCTTTTCATAAGTTTCAGCATGGCATAACATTTCCTTGACAATGCTTCCAAAAAGCACAACTGGCAAGCAAAATAGCTTCCCCTTTTGTCACATGAACACAACCAAGCTCAGTAAGTCCAAGAACACACACTCAGTAATACTGAAAAGCATGGAAGAAGAATTTCAAGGAGAGGAAAAAATCACTATAAAAAGAAAGGGAAACTTATAAAGAAAAAGATATGATAAGAGTAATTGATTCTAAAGTTCTGCATCCTCAGGAAAGCATGGTGTAGACATCTTCCACTACTGCTCATTCACAGCACAGAAGTTCAGTGCTTGCAGAAAGTACAACATCCCCTCATTCTTTAATGCTCATTGAAGCATCTACGTTTCTTTCTTTTATATATATATATTTTTCCCCTGCTTTTGGTAAAAATTTGTCTGTGTGTGGTTTAGCTACCTCCTTTCATCAAGGTGTCAATTTCTTTATCTTTTGCATTATATCATCTCTTATTACACTTCTCTTCCTCCTTCAAGATTTATTCTACAGACTTTGTGAGTGGGAAAGGACATAAAAAGTGCAGTGGGAATATGAATGGCAATTCTCAGTTACTTTTCTTGCATCATGTTTTTGTCAACACCCTGTCATATTGAAAGAAGTTGTCCATGCCTCCTATTGTGATTAATTTACATTTGTGTGTTGTTTGCTCTTAAAGTATTTGGTTTTGTTCAGGTGGATATGCAAAAAGCATTTTGGATATACCTATTTCAAGGACGGTATCTTTTGGTGTTTGGTGACAGGTGACCTAAAGCTGCTTGGTATTTGCTTAGCTGAATTGGCTGTAGATAAGAGTTATAATGAACAGTCTCCTCTTTCCTTAAAAAGGGGTTAAGGCTCATGCAATCTGTGATACATGTTTTCAAATTTAGGCTCCTCTCTCACTGTTTCTCTTCACAGAACCCTATTTCCTTACTTCAAAGCATTACTAACTAGGAGAGTGACCACCTGAAATGTGCATGGACCTTAACATGTCTTCCCCAAGAGCCTGTGTCACATATTTGACAAGTTCATACAATACCTCCTTAACTTTGCCACTGAAGGAACTAGGGCTGGGCAAAACCTTGCAAAGGAAGCCAGATCAGTAGATGCAGATTCAGACTGAAGTCCTCATAAAGGAAAGTTGTTAAGCAAGTGCTTAAATTGATCTCTCTTCAGCAACCAGCCCTTGAACATATACTATAAACGTCTTATTGAGCAAGGACGGTTCACTGAAAGGAGGGCCGAGAGCAACCATAGCTCCACTCAAATTGGACACTTCCCTAGTGACAATGACAATATTGTACCTCTATAACTGAAAATGTGGTGGTTTCAGGAGTCTTAGATTTTCAGTACTTACCTTTTGTTGGTTGAAATTGTTTTCCCATCTTTAGACTCTTTTTGAAGCGTCCTTCTCTTTCATCTGCTACTGATCCTTTTGTCTGAACTGTTTGTCTCTGTTGAACATTAAAAAAAAAAAAAATCTGAAATCAACAAACACAATCAACCAAAAAAGTTCAGAAGGTTGCAAACCAGAGAAAATTAATTATATTTTTAAAAAATTAATAGAACAGCAGTTACCAGAAACTGATGTTATATAGATTTCCTACAGTGACAAAATTAAGTTCAGTGCCAGAGTGATTCAACACTCACTGAGGTACCTTTGAAAATGTATACATTTTACCTTTAGCCAAGTTGTACTTCTCTTTGCTAAGAACTGAAGGTTATTTTAAATGACTTCCATTTCCAAACATTCAGTTCAAACACTAATTGACTTGGGAACCTAATGATTTTTAAGGGCTGCTTTTAAGACATCAAACCAAATTTTTGAATATGTTGAACTGCAACTTGTAATTGTAGTAGATCAAGAATTTCAGAATAAAAACATTGTCTTCATCCATATTCACAAAGTATATATATGTCTTGCTTACAGGATTTATTAACGATATTTTAAAGAGGAATCTAAGACAATCACAGTGCTCAAGAAACAACAACAACAAACTAGCATATAGTGTGTTGCTTCAATGCCTTCAGTCACTTCAGTGACAAGAACAGAATAACTCATGACAAAGCAGTAACCAAAAAATGGGATAAACTAGAACTCTGCCCTTGATCCTCTAGCTTATGCTGATGTGCTGGTGTGCATAAGCTTGAAATTGTAGACTTCCACACATTAAGGTGACTTTATTTTCTCATTAGCAATACTGTTCCACAGCTCACTTTTTTTGATTTTGTTGGTTTGGGGTTTTTTTATGTGGCTGGTGACCTCTAAGTGACCATCTGTTGTAAGCCAGCCTTCACAACACCTTCTGTGGCCCACTGACAACTGGTGATTCTGCTCATCCTACCTCCACTGAGATGTTCAGGGGTTATCAGTTGTCTCCAGCATAACTGGGTGCCATGATAAGATGGTCTAACAGCTAGGTCCTACCAAAGTCCTTCTCTAAGGATCCTAATACAGTTTATCCTTATCTCTAAGGATCCTAATATCAGTTTTTTATTGGTTTTGTCCTTTGTTGTTCAGTATTCCCAACATCTTTTCATTTGTTTGCCTACCACAAGCTAAAAAGAGGTTTCTGTGTTAAAGACCAGCACTGCTGGACTGTAATTCCTGTTATGTCCAGTAATTCCTGAACACATGAGCAAAGCTTATTCTGAAATGCCTGTTCTACTTCTGCTCTGCACTTTAGGCTGTGTGTTTTAACATTTTTCATCTCCTTAAAATATCCAATCATTATACTCCTATATAATGTATTTCAGACTGACATTAGATATACTTTTTTTTTCATGTGTCCCTGATAAGTATTTATTCCACTTCTCAAGCATATATGAAAAAGTTCGATACTACTTGATTGGAGGAATTCAGATTTATATCCATTTGTATGATGACAAGTTTCCATCCCAATTTTGTGCTTTACCACCACATTCATGTATCCCTATATTAGTATGTGTTCTCCAATACATATCAGTTGTGAGGAGTAGGAATAAAAGCATCCAGAACATTTCAGGTGTTTCTCCAGACAGATAAGATATAGAAAAGACAAAATGAAGAACTACATGTATTCTAGTTGGGGTACCTAAAATCTAGACAACTGTAAAGATACTTCATTCTCACTATTATTTTTTTCTTATCTACCAGCCACTATCAAACAAGATGCTTAGATTGGAAAAAGAAAATCTAAAATATCAAATCAATAACACATAGAACAGTTCACAACACAGCCACAAAATCCTATCCTACTTTAAAAAGAGTTTTGGAGAAAGAATTTCACATTTGAGCATGGATGATGATTACAGGGCTGCTTTACATAATAGTTTTTTCGCATAATTTTATCTCAAGTTCTTAGAAACCACCTTGCAGGAACTGTTTAGAAAGCTGCTCAGCAGACACTGCTAAAATTTACTGACGCCTACATTTTACTGCTATCTTTTATTTTGGTTGACACTGTAACTTATTATCAAAATATCTTCACTGCAGAATAAAGAAACAGCAATGTCAACAGAAAATACTTCTCTACTGATAAAACTGCGGCCATGTTAGAAGACTAGGTCTTTGGTGTGATGTTCTGGAGTAGAGAAGTCCATGTGACAATAACTGAGAAAAGGTTAAAGGATAGAATATGATCTCTTCAATTAAGAGCATGTTTGCTCTGGGCTGTGGTACACAGGCAGAAGTATCCAACATAAGTCTGATCAAACAAGGTCTTGAACTACAGGTAGTGAGGTCACATTAGAATGGTTGAGGGCAAGGATTAGTAGCCCGAAAGCAGAGCTTACATAATCTAAGCTATAGTGCTTTCAGGACACAAGCCATAGAGTGCTGCCTGATATTAAGGGGAGGACGAGCAGAGCCTGTGCTGGCTGTAACAGTACTGCTAGGGAGCAGTTTAGAAAGAGTAAGCTGAAAAAGACAAATCCTGAGGAAAATGAAGGAGACAGAAGAGTAAACCTTGTGAAAAATCTGTAACATGAGAGATCAATTAAGATAGTGAGGACAGATTAGGAAGACACTTTATCTATTCAAGCAGAGGATTCAATGGTCTGTAAGCCAGAGAAGTTTGAACTCCACTACCTCTTTTTCTGAGGGCACTTCTGGTCCAGTAGCTCAAGGTGTAAGTAGACCCTGATGAACTGCATGAAGGACTGACCTAGGCAGCCAGTCATGTGTGCCTTGGCTGCATCCAGCCACACTAGTTCTTACAGCTGCCTCCTTGTAATCTCATTTATTTATGGATGAGCACTGCATCTAATTAGAAAAGTTAGGAGCCACATTTCAATACTCAGTAATAAAATATTAAGCTGAAGAGGCATTAGGCTGCTAATACCATCAGAAATTTTGACCTTGCTGTGAGCTCTTGCTCTGAAGGAGGTTTCATCACAGTATAAAAACCTCCTCAGCTGTAGCATAATTGCTACATCAGAGCAAATATGCCCCTGATGCTCATTGAATATATTTAGGCACTGTATTTCTTAAATACCCAAAAAACTAATGATAACCACTTTCCATCTTTTTGCTTTAGAAAATGCGAAACAGTTTGAGCTCTGGCAGTTACAACTCATGCTGTTAAAAACAAACTGTCATTTGCAAAACACAAAAATCTAGTTTTGCTGCAATTTTTTTCATCCAAAACTGACTGAGGAGGTAGAAAATCAACATAAGAAATAGACTGCTGGTCATTGTCTTTTAAACTTTCTAATACTGTTTCTTTGTCTCTTTCCTCTATTTATAAATTATATATTTATAAATTATAAAAGCATCTGAATTTCAGAAAGGATGATACCTGTTTATAAAGCTGACAGTTGTGAGAGGAAGAAACAGGCAAGCTTTAGGAAAGGTTTTAAATAAAAGCCACAGGTTGAGAAAATATCCTTTAAGCTTATCATCATCATGACTGGGCTTCGCGAACGAAGATTTAAGGAGGGCTCTACCCACGCTTGCTACAAGCGCGCTGATGGCTAAAAAGGCCAATGCGAGATAGACAAGTCCGGTTGCAGAAGGCACAGCAGAAAGACTCTCCAGGTGATATCGACGAGACGCGATTCTTTCTGCGTTGTCTTTTCTCCTCGAGAGTGATCCTGCGTGTGTTCTCAAAAGCAGCAGCAGCGTTATAGATGGTGTGTCTCCAGACCTCCCGATTGGAGGCCAGGGTAGACCAATGGTGGTGATCAATATGGCCAAGGCTGAGGGATTGTTTCAGGCAGTCCTTGTATCTGCTCTTCGGGGCTCCTCTCTTGCGGCAGCCAGTGGCAAGTTCCCCACAGAGCACGATCTTAGGGAGGTGGTAGTCCTGCATCCTGGAGACGTGCCCTGCCCAGCGCAGCTGTGTTCTCAGCAGCATGGCCTCAATGCTCGTGACTGCTGCCTGTTCAAGGACAGACGTGTTGGTCACATAGTCAGTCCAGTGGATGTTTAGAATTGTACGGAGGCAGCGCTGATGGAAGCGTTCCAAGAGACGCAAATGGTGCCAGTAAATGACCCATGATTCAGATCCATATAAAAGAGTAGACAGTACAATGGCTTTGTAAACACTGATCTTTGTACTTCTCTTCAGGTGTTTGTTTTGCCACACTCTTTTATGGAGTTTACCAAAAGCTCTGTACACCTTTGCTAACCTGTTGTCTATTTCTGCATTCATCTTTCCCTCCAAGGAGTTTAAGCTTATATTAACTATGTTAATAAACTAGACAATCAAAGCAAATAAAGAAGTTGGAATAGGAATAACAAAAGGGAGTATTAGTAAGAGGAGAGAGTTTAAGATTCTTAGTTCTTGTGGGACATAGACTAAAATGTGAAACTGTTAGGTGATGGTGAAACATAGAGAAAATACAATGTGCTACTAATATTATACCTCTAATGCATTTCTAATATACAACATTTTGGTTTCTATATCTCAAACCTGAATTAGGGCTTGAAAGATACCTGTTCTTCTCAGAAAATGGACTGATCTAATGAGAGATCCTTTGCACAGTAAAACTTGCCTTAGATCATCTGGAGCCACAATAACACTATGATTCTACAGCAGAGTTTTAGTGGGCTTTGGTTTTGTTTGGTGCCTGGAGCAACAGGCAGTGACACACATCCAGGTTGCCTGGGCACTGTGGTGCCACTACAACTAATACTGATTGATCGCTTCTCTCCTAATTCTTATTGGTCTTCCAGACCTAAGATAGACTTCTCATGAACATGAACTAGATGGACCAATGCTGTCAGAAGGAAGAGTTCTTACAAAATCTGTTACATCTTCTAAAAATGAAAATTTCTGAGTTTGTATAGCCACGGACCAACAACTATGACAAAAAAATCAAAGCCTAATCTAATGCAAAATACACAGAATTGCATAAATTAGTAGCTAATTGGCATTAAGATGCTATGAGAAAACATTAAATCATCTGTTATTGTCGTAAAAAGGAACAGTGTCACTTTATAACAGAATCTAAATAGATTAAATCAGGACAACTGCTGTGTATAAACCAGGATCATACCAAATGAACATATTCTCCAGCTGTGTGTGAGCATTTAAAATAAACTGAAGCAGTACTGTAACAAAGTGATTTTTAAAAAGTGATAGAGAAAAATTAATCAAAGTTCTCTTTTTTCAATAAATCTTAATTATAATTAGATTTTGACAAATTGACTAATTAATTACGTTTGGGATATTTTTTTCCTAATACAAGACTTGTGCTTAATGATTTTGTTTCTTTCTAATTTTCTGCTTACACAGGGTATCAAATATTCACTTATGTTTACTTTTTGGAGACAGCTCCTGTCTAGCAGTTTTTTGATGATTTATTAAAGAGTATTTGAAAGGTCTTTTACTATGCTTGTTAATGGGTAGATGTTCAGAGGCAAATTGAACATACTAATTTTAAATCTCTTTTGACAAAAAATAATACTATATGTTTTGAATTGAAAATAGTTGTGTTTGATTAACTGGGGTACTCTCCTTGTTAAGCAATGCTGGGATGCCCTACTTTTGTCAAAGACAATTCTGGACAGAAAAAAAGAAGGTTGTATAATGCTAAAACAAAGGGACACCCCAGTTCTTTTAGTTTTTAAAAAAAAAAATAGAAGGAAAAAACCTGCATTTTTATTCGGATAGACTTTGTCTCCATATAGAATGATTGTTAAATTGATCTAAATAGATCTGAGTAAAATTAATATTCAAATACAAGAGCTAGTTTTGGGAAGACTAATTCTAAAATACTATGCCTTACACAAAGGTACCGTTTGCACCAACCTAAAAAAATACCAAGAAATGGAAATGTTTCTAAAAAGTTCTGAAATATTTTTAGAAGGATATAGTTGTCTAATATATACTACACCCATAATCATCTATAACTCCTATAACCAATATAAATACGCCAAGGCCTTTCAAAGTTTATTCTGTTAAACACAATATGCTTTTCTTTATAAGTTACCCTACAAACCTTTCTGTCCCTATTTTTTTTTTCACTGAAATACCTTATTTTTAATACGGGACAGTACAGGTGTCAGCTTGCACTGGCTTTGAAAATGAAGATGTTCACTATACATGCAATTAATTCATTAGCTCTAAACTATGCTATTTTACAAAGGGATGGTCAAGAGGTTAGAGGGAGAAAGTATCACTCTCAGCATTAACAAATCCATTCTGAAAGGGACACTCTTCATCTCATTTATAAGACACATAAAGCCAATATAAGCCATATAAGTCCCATAAAGCCAAGATTTATAAGGCTGTATAAATTACTTGTGCAAATCAACGAGACAAAAGCAGTCTCTGTCAGCATTGGGGTGTGCTTTTCATCACTTAACAGAAAAGAAAGGAGCAGGCAATTTTCAAAATATCTCCTTTCATCACCTTGAAACATCTACAGGATAAACTGAAAATAAATGCAAATTTTTATGCTATCTGAAAATACTCATTGGGTTTACAGTTAGACAAGGAGAACACCGAGGGGAGGGGGGGGGGAAATCAAGAAAAGAATGTGAGCATTGCTGTGAGTATTTGAAATCTGTAACAAGCTCATTCTTAAATGCCAAGTTAATGCGCAAACAGCTATGCCATTTTACAGATTTAAGATATTTTTAATTTACAAGTGTAAAGTGAAATACATTTATTGGTGAAAATCACAATTCTACAATTCCTTTAAGTAAAGGAACAATCTTCATGCAGTCAATGAATGTATACTCTATCATACATTTGGTTAATTTTCTGTTTCTGGTGGCCTTTCCATATGAATGAAGGAGCTACAAGCAACTACAAAATATAACCATTACCTATTATAATCCTGACCAAATTATTACAAGGATTCAGCTTCATCTTCATCCTTGAAGTCTGCACTGCATCATGGTTGATATTTAGTTTGAGATTATATTTACATATTGATCCTAGGAAAAATTAGTCAGAAATAAAGGTCACGGGGATTTTTCATTTAAATTATTTTGTTGGAAAAAAAGCACTTTTAAGTCAACAACAGTTTTCTTAAGTTTGATTAAAAAAACAAGCCAATACAAAAACCCCTCAAAACACGTTCTGGACCTTCAGCAAAAGACAAAATCTCGGTTTTAACAAAATCTATTAAAAAGAAGACCCAAAAGAGGACTCTGAAGGCATTTTTTTCTTTTTCCTTCATAAAAAAGATCCCACCCCCAAAAATCCTACTAAAAAAAAAAACCCCAAAAAACCCAAAACAACCACAAAACAAAACAAACAAACAAAAAAAACCACCAACCAACCAAAAAAAAAAAAAACAAACAAAACACAAAACCAAAAACAAAACCCAACAGAAACGAAAAAGCAGTCCCCAAATCCTTCCCGTTCAAGATTTTTAACTTCAGGTAAGTAGGTTTTGTATACCTAATAATACCATTACTATATCACTACGATAAAGCTGATAGTGTTGTTAAACACAGTTCTGACATCACTGCAGGCAAGGTCCCTTCTGAGTAGTGATTATGCTTTCAGTTAGTGGAATCCTGAACAAACTGAAAACCAGGCCACTTTTTTTATCAGCCTCATTGAGTCAAGACTAATCTCTTCTGTCTTCACACAAATAAAATATCCAATGGTGTGTACAAGTGCTAAACACAGGTTGGCTCTACATGCCTCTTTCAGAGCTAATCACTCTGTGAGATACTAGAAGTGGAAGAAACTTTGGGGAGCCAAATGTGAAGAATGGTTGGTTGATAAGACTACCTTTCACGGGCATTAAAGCAAAGAGAGGACTTCCTGTTTGATAACAGAAGAGATAACAAAACTTTGAATAAACTGATAGTATTTCAACCAAAAAAGTCAAGAAAATACTTCACCTTTTCTGTTTTATAACAGTATTTCTTAGTAGTCTCTACCATACACTAGGAGAGGCACCTCACACACCTGTACAAATAACTTACATTTTCATTTCTCTTTGCTTTGCTCCATATTATGAATTGGTCCCCAACTTTGCCATGCAAACTGCAAAGACTGAGATTTTCTCGACTTACAACAAAATACTTCAGGTGATATTTTCCCTATAGCATACATAGGTATTTTATAGGAAAAATAAAAGAAGGTACTTCTTTTTTTATGTATTTCTACTTATCACACCAAGCCAGTTTGTGGCCACTGCGACGCAGTCAATACATCAATCCAAATTATATCAAAACAATGAGAGATGATGTGAAGGGAATATAAATTAATCCCTCTGAAATACTGGGCTGAATAACTTTCAGTTAAGCCTGACATCATAACATGCCTATTAGCCTAAAATCATTACTTTTCTAATTCTGCATTCATCATGCCAGCTACAATGGTAACTTCTAGGCAAGGATAAATCAAGAATATATTAGATGTATTTTATGCTTAAATGAGTTTCAATCAGAGAGAAAACAAAACCTTTCATAAAGGAAATCTGTTGCTGCTAACATACATCAATGAGCTGCAACTTAGCATTCAGGACAAAGATGTTTTTCAAGTCTTTCACCTTGTTGCACTGAAACTTTCCCAACAAATAATTATTTATTGCAAGGCACCTTGGCCCAGCAAATTATTCATTCCTGTACACCTTTCTGAGTAGATGAGAGCCTTAGTGAAGATGATGGATGTACTTATTTGCTTAAATATACACTTACACTTCATCACACTGTTGGATCAGAGCCTATGAGCTGCAAAGAATGCTTACTAGCTACAATATTAATTGAGATGCACCAGGAATTGTAACCTCTCAGAACCCCTCCATAAGTTATAACCTCATTTAGGGCTTCTGATCAGTTGCCAAACATTTACTTAGCTGTTAGCAAACTGTAAGTTAATGTGTAACGACCACAACAAACCCTGAAAATAATGTATCTCAACAAGACAGATGTAAATCTCTAAGATCTATTTAAAATTTCTACAGAAATTCTATATAAAAAGTGTAGTCAAAGTGCTACAAGTATGACATGATAAGTCATTTAAGCTTAATTTAGAGTTTAATAAACCTTAAGTTTTTGTTTGGGTTCTTCTCAGGTCTTATACAAACCAAAGAGCAATAAAATATATTTGCAGTATGAACATTACCTTAACTTAATGTTACCTCAGATTATTACTGATACGCTCTGAGAAAATTATACAGTATTTTCTTTATCTATAAAACCGTAAGCTGAGTCTGTTGCTGTGGGGATTCTAATAAAAGGATGGGCTGGTTTAGGCTGGGGTAGAGATAATTTTCTTCATAGTAGCTGGTATGGGGCTGTGTTTTGGATTTGTTCTGAAAACAGTGTTGATAATTCAGGGATGATTTCTTTATTGCTGAGAAGCTCTTGCACAGATCAGAGGCCCTTTCTGCTTCTCATTTCACCCCACTGGCCAGGAGGTTGAGGTGCACAGGTTGCTCGAAGGGGACACAACCGGGACAGCTGACCTCGACTGACCAAAGGGATATTCCATACCGTATGGCATTGTGCTCAGCGCATACAGCTCAGGGAAGAAGAAAGAGGAGGAGGGACATTTGGAGTGATAGCATTTTGTATCTACAAGTAACCATTATGTGTGATGGCATCGTGCTTTTCTAGAGATGACTGAACACCTCTCTGTCCACAGGAAGTGGTGAATAAATTCCTTGTTTTGCTTTGCTTCCATTCCCAGCTTTTACATTACCTATTAAACTGTCTTTATCTCAACCAATGATTTTTCTCACTTTTACTCTTCTGATTCTCTCCCCCTTACCTGAGCTGTGGTGTGGGGCTTAGTTGCCAGCTGGGGTTAAACCACGACAAAGGTCCATGTAAATACACATTAATCCTTTGAGAAACAAAACAAGGAATATCAAGTTTGTTGGTGCCTTCCAAAGATGACTGCAGTCAATTTCTGTTTCAATTCACAGTTTTTCATATGCCTAGCATTGTACTGTAAGTATTTAGAGTCCTGAAACCCTGCTGTTAGCACAGAGAAACATGGAGTATCATACATGAGTAGATCATGGTCTATTTATTTTGCTACATGCCAGTGATGGACAGCAGATGTAGCTGCTGATCTTCAAGTGAATGCGCTTATATTAATGCATTACTATAGATAACCCTCATATAATTTATTTATTTATTTCTCTAAGTATTCGGCATTTAATGTTGGGTAATCAGGATGAAATTAGTACTAATTCAATGATGGCTTTAAATCAGTTAGCTCAGGAAGGCTACCCCTGTCACAATGGCAGCATGGCCCTAAGAACAGGTTGTAAACTCATCAGAGGACGTGAGCAAACACTCAGGAGCATGCCTATTTCACTGTTGCACTGCCATGGTTACCTGAACTAGTACATCTAAATCTGGTATGGGTAAATCACTGCAATAATAAGAGTTTTGTGAAGAAACTCGTTCTGTATATCCATTCTTCATTGGAGTTTCCAGTTGAAATGCCATCTGCAAGCTATCCAAGCTTCAGTCTACACAACATTTTCTGTCTACCAGAAAAAGCTGTGGAGCTTGTAACCTGTTCTCAATTGTTCTCAATCTTCAGGCCATAGTACTCTTTGCACACTTCACAAAAACTCTA
Organism: Myiozetetes cayanensis; assembly: GCF_022539395.1. Classification (NCBI taxonomy): domain Eukaryota; kingdom Metazoa; phylum Chordata; class Aves; order Passeriformes; family Tyrannidae; genus Myiozetetes; species Myiozetetes cayanensis. Next base: position 36,914,693 of record NW_026087964.1, on the reverse strand, counting down.
CAACCACCATAAAACAGATGGAAGACCAAAGGGCCTCTCAGGAAAGACGGCAGAACCAAGATGCTGCCGGCACAAAACCAATTAATTCAGCTGGTATTCTCCATCCTGACCCTTCCCAAGAGTGAGGACAACTAGGAACAGGCTGTAAGAAATGCCTGGACAGTGGTGATCCACACCTGTGTCCACTTTTGCTCAAGGCAGCTGGGGAGCCAAGAGGCACTTGCATATGTCATGGACAGTGCAACACACGCAAAGTCCAGTGCCTCCAAGACGCCACCCATGAAGGTGTGGACTGGCAATTCTGAGTCTCTGCAGGAGGTTCAAACACAGGATAGTGGAGTGCTGAGACCTCCACTGGTTTTCAACATTGGGCATTCCCAAAATCTACAGTGGATATGGAATAAATCTATGAGTGCCATTTGTACCCAAAACAACAGATAGATGGATAAACACATCAGATTTCTTTCTTTCATTGCAAAAGCTATAAAAAGGAAAAAAATACTGCAAGTAATTGTAGCCACATTGAAGCCAAGTCCACATTCTATAAAGCAGCTTTGCAAAGACGACGTTGTGTGATTTCATATTCAGTGGCCCTTTGTTGAAGTGCCTGGGTAGAACAACACATGGGGAGCAAGGGTGAGAGGGAAAGGTTACTAAGCCCCTGTGAGTTATCTGGAGACTCACACAACACTGGAATGGCAAAACTACTGATAGCTGCCTCCGCCTCTTCACTCCCCACACAAACTTCTTGACAGAAACAAGCCTGGATTCCAGCAATCCATCACCTCCTGTTGTCATGACAGCTCCCTGGAGGCTTTTAAAGACAGTTAAACCTAAAAGTAAGTATAACAGGGGCTAAAGCAGCCCCAGGCAGCTCTGGTAGCCAGGACTCTCCACACTGAAAGTGAGAGGACTCTGCACCTCACACCTACTGTGCGTGAAAGGACTATGGACTGGCCAAAGGAAGCTTTGTGATCACCATATTTAGTTTAGGAAAATGAAAAACTATGATTTACTACCTATCAGAACCACAATATATTCTTAAGCAGTGACATTCATGCTGTGATTTCTCCATCTTGCAGCTATCATGCTGGAAATCCATTAAGCAAATTTATTCAGCTACAAAGATACAAATCATTTAGTCTCCAAGTATATCCTGTAAGTCCATTACTAGCAATGCTCTACTCACCTTAGTGGCTCATTAAAAACAAACAGTGAAAAAAAGGAAAAAAGAAAAAGAAAAAAAAAAAAAAGAAAGAAAAAAGAAGAAGGGGCAAAAAAGTAGCTGTTGTATGCATACATATGCACAATAACATCCAAATGTGAAGGCCAGATTTCAAAGGCACACCAAAAGTCAACATTCAATGGGATGTACTTCTACAATTACCTTCAATTTCAATTTCTTTTCAACACAGAGCTCTTCTTGAAAACACTTAAACAATACATAGCTGTTTTCATGAGCATTAGAAACAGCATTTCAGGTAAGTTAATTTTTTATGAGAAAATATTACGTGTATAAAAATGGAAAACAAATTAGATGATCATTTTACACAAGCTATCACAACTGAGCAACACAACTTGAATTTAAACCACGCAGTACCAGTCTACACAGGTAAAATAAATTAAACATTCTTTACAGTTACATAGTAAAGAAATTCAAGGAAATTTTTAGTTACTCCTTGACCCTCTACACCTATTTATTGTAGCATCTTGAAGGGCAAAACCCTTAACTGGTCAACTAACATAACTTCCAGGATATATTCATCCCACTACATTCTTACATCTCACTATATCCAACCAGAAATCTGATGCAAGTGGTACTAGCTATCTATGGCACAAATATGGAGTATGCATGTTAGTAACACTGGTCCAAAATATGCCAGGATTCTTATCACCATTTTGAAAAGGTGTTTTTTTAAATATAATTTAATGCATGAAAGTTCACTGAGTGTGTAAATTTTTGCAGAATCAGGTTATCATTTTGGAATGATTTCTATTACACTATTACTGAGAGTGAGTAAACACACACCATTTTTTCACATTAATAAAAACAAGTTGTTGTTACTGAACATAAAATAGAATTTCTCACCCTGTGTAAGCATGCTTCCAGTATAAATACAGCAGTTTACAACTGTGATACACAACCACACAGAAGTAATTATTACCTAAATGAAGAACTCTTCAAAATGAATCAAATTTTGAAGACCTGATATATCAGCATTTTCACCTCTGCATCTAGAATAACATTATATTTCTGTTTTTAATGGATTCAAATGCTGCAATGAGGAATAAGTTGAATGGAGCAAGGACCACATCTCTTGTAAAATAGCACAATTCAAAAGGAAAGTTCATCAGATATTTATTACTATTTTGTAGAAATATGCAAGCTGAAAATATTTACTAGCCTCAAAAGCAAATAAACACGCTGCCAAATTCAACTGAGAATTTCTACAGCAGTGATGCAATACATCTCATGTACTGCACTTTCTGACAACATTTAAGTTATGCACATAACCTAACATAACCTCTCTTCCACGAAGCATGTATTTTGTCTGAGGGTTGGTGGTTTGGGCTGCTGTTTTGTTTACTGGATTCATCTACTTTTGAGGGAGTAGAGTATCCACTACCAAATTTTGATGAGCCTGGAATCTCAAGATCTTTGAGGATCCTCGTGGTGAACACTGAAATCGACACAATTTATTCTGAGCCTTGCTCTGTGTCTTTTGTTCACATAAGAGATTATTATTATTTAATATATATCTTGCAGAAGTAGACCAGTATAAATCACGCACTAGTGCTTAGCTGCTTTAGCTTCTACCGGATATTCTTTCACTGTATCCTGTACTTAATATCAGGCTTTGCAAATATTTCCGCTACATCATTCCTGCTAATTTAGTCTCTGGTCTTTCCATTGATAGAGATAGCACTTCTCAAAACAAAACAAAATAAAACAAAGCAAAACAAACAAAACAGGACCTTACTTGGTATAGTCATCAGTGTTGTACAGCCACTAATCACCTTATTGTATTAGAAGTGGGTGACACATTACAGTGCCCTGTTTTATAGTAGGCTTTTTTCCCCTCAAAATTTTCCACCTTTCCTATCAGTGCAGCTTCAACAATGGAAGAAATGGTAAAATCATTAGTGTAAGAGATTCACAGCAAGCACTGATCAGAGCAGTCACCCAGCAGCTGCAGCAGTTAAAGCACTGATAGGTTCTTCAAGGGTGGGTCAATCTCTTCAGTGGGGTGAACTTTGTTATCACAACACAGTAATTAAATCACCCAGTGTATGTAATTTAAAAAAAAGATGCTGGCATAGACAGGTCTCACAAGTCTACAATGTCACTCTTATCCCTTGAAAAATCTGTTATTAGTTAGAAGCATACAACATCTAGAACAGCTAGGAAAAAGGATAGTTATCATGTAGATGCTGCTATCCTAAGAGTAAACACCACAAAACTTTTCAATAAACAAACACTATGTGATATGCAACCAGAAAACTTTCTTATACAGCAGTCAAGGGACAAACAACATAGGAATTCAGTGAGAAATCCACTATTTTCCTAAATAAAAGCTGCCTTTCTTGCCTTAATTCTTTTTTCGTGTGTTGATATATTTTATTTGAATGTGAGCTTGCACTTCCTGCTTTTCAGCTTGCCTGATGGTCAGAAAAGTGAAGAACTCATACCTTCTCTGCTTTTCCACCTCTCACCAGTTGTGCTGGCAATAGAAAGGCTGACAGCAGATAAAGAAATTATTCAAAGAGGAAACACTGAGAAGGCAGTATCACAGCCTGAACGTTGATGAAAAGCAAGGCACCACTGCAATCTTTTGACCAGGAGACAAAGCTGAAAGGACTGTACTAGACAAGTCTAAACCCTCATAATAAAACACATACATAAAGCATACATTTCACTTTTTTGCAAGATGGTGACCAGGCTTGCAGAGGGTTAATAACAGTGACAACTGTTTGGAATACTAAAACATTACATCACACTAGACTCCCTTATGGGAACTTGTGCTCACTCTTCCTGCAGAGCTGCTTCATGGGACACCATATCCCTAATAATAAACTGCAAGCAACACAGAAAACAGATCTACTGAAGCTGCAAAGGAAATTTACTACCTGAAGTCAAAAGTATAAATATGCAAAGAGCTGGAGGGTCATTTGAAATTCTCTCTCAAGTAACCACTCAGCCAATCTCTACAGAAATTTGCCTGTCCTAACACCTCCTACACAAAATTTTACTGTGGCTGGTGGCTGCCCAAATCCAAAACATTAGATCAGTTATAGAAAATTATCTCCAGGAAGGTAACTCTTTCTGTCTGAAAAGCTTATTGAAATTTGTACAGCTAAATGGACAGATTTAAGTAAGACCAATAATTTTCCATGAAAATTATGTGAAGCTCTAAAACTTAGAGTTTAGGACAAAAATATATCTGTGTTTCTTTCCTGAAATTTTCTGAGCAAACATAAACAGTAACTTGTATGTTAAATCCTGCAGTAAGCACTTCGCTTAAATGAGTATGTTAAAGCTGTAGCAAAAAAGGTACAAACTTGTTTATTTACATGATCACTTATGAGAGTTTTCTTTATAACATGGAAAATATATTTTTAAAAGATTTTCTCTGCTGAAATCCAGGGCACAAAAGGTCTAGCTGTGTAAGGGGGTTACATATTTGAAAGTTAACCAGCAAATAAAAATTAATTATAGAACCTTGAGCTTTTCAAGCATTGAGGTTTTTTTCTTGAACATCATTAATTCAAGACAACATAAATTAGTCTTCAAATTAAAAAAGCTCTGAAATTATGACCAGTGCCAGAGAGGAATCTGACCCTAAATGGGTTCCCTGAAATAGAACATGTGGTCACGCTTGTGGGGATCACAGGCATTGTTGCTCCAGAGTTGACCTCTTTGTTTTCCTATTAAAAAGAAATATGCATATATATTTCCTAGATGAATCTTAGAATCAAATTTTCTTGTTGGAGATGGAAGGGAACTGAAAAATAAGTGCACCTTCAAGCCCATGTAAATGTATTTTCCTTAAGTAAAAAGGAAAATTCATCAATACAGGCTATAGGTAACTGATGAAATCGTCTTTTGTCTAGGAAGGACTTTATAATTTATGATTATTCAGGTGCATGGCTGGTACTTCATTGTATTAAATAAAATCAACTCTAAAGATTGTAGGGTTACAGAAGTGAGACAGACTAGGTCTACAGAGAATGTTTTCCTATTCTATTATTATTCTAATAATTATAATTATTACTCGTACTGCAGTAAGAACTTGGAGATGATGCCATGGACACAGCATATTTTCTTCCCAGTTTAAAATTTTTAAAAATGTATTTTCCAGATTATGCATCTCTGCCACACACACAGAAAACCTCTCAAACTGAAAATAAATAAATAAAAATTATACAAGGTTTAGCCCAGTCTAAGGTGTCCCTCATTTCCTTTCCTTGAGCACATCTGTCTCCAGTGTCAGGTTACTAGTGTGCATTCTTTCTGCTTGCTGACCACCATTTTCTTCCCAAAAAAATCCTGTCTCCCTCTAGGCAGGAAAGGCAGCTGAGAACTAATAGGCAGAAAAGTGACTTTTTTTTTTTTTCCCGAAAAACCATAAAATGCCAAACAGGAGGAATAGGGTTTAGGTTTTTAGTAGGTTTCCATTTCCAAGCACAGACTAAAATAATGTCAGAAAGAGAGATTTGTCCTGAAATCACAATTTTTGAGCTAATGAGTTTTGTCTAGAAAAAGTAGTCTTCATGATTATAGTCAATGAAGAAGGCAAACATTATATTTGGCATCTGGTGCTGTACCCTGGGCTGAAGAAAAAACATCCTTTATATTCGTGGCGGGCACATAGACCCTATAAAACCATGAGACAATAATCCCAGTGAAACTTGTGGTTTAAAAAAAAAAAAATCACAGACGCCTAGACAGCATTTCAAAATTTATCCCCTTGAGCAATTCTTCACCAACTTTCTCCCCTCAAACAGCAACTCACATAATCTTTTTGAATTTTTCTATTTTGTCTTTTGCACAGATCACATACCATCTTGCAATATAACAGAAAGGAAAAAGGAAAAGCCTAGAATTTTACCTAATGATATTTGCAATTGGACTTGATGATGTGCTTCACCAAATTCTTTTGAAGTAAAGGTTTTTATCCCAGTCTTGTCTGGTTAGTGAAATAATTCTTCTGGATATGCAAGATGGATTAACTTGGGGAACACAAAGTTAGAATATCTGATTAGAAAGTCTGATATTATATCTCATCTGACACTTCCAAGTCAAAATTAACAATTTTCACTTACTATCAGTTACTATCACTGCCGAACATTCAGCGTGTCTCCTTATAGAACAGTAGAGGTCCACAATGATCAATATATTTTTACAGGCCACCAGCAGGGGAAGAACTATTATCCAAGGGGATATCTGAGATACAGGGATTGAAACCAGTATTGCCATATGTAACAATTAATTCCTGTACTTGAGAGGCTTCACTTAACATTTATACTGATTGCACTTGAAAGCTGTTCTCAAATATTAACAATAAACACTATAGTTTATAGTTATATGCTAGCCTTGAAAGAAAAGGTAGGACTCAATTTTTCCAAGCCCAATAGAGAATGCTAATTAATTCCTTACTTTATACTAGGAAGAGTCCACTTATCTTTCTTGCCTATTGCCATCATCCAACTCTGCTTATTCTACTTCTTAGTGCTATGAATTTGACTGTTTCTTCACATTATTTCATCTTTTGTTTTTGCAGTGACTTGCTCTCTCATTTATCAAAATACTTTTTACTTTTCTATATGTGACAAAATAATTTGATATTCCCTTAGTGACTTTTCCCTTAGTCCGGTTTTATTATTAGAAATGGCACAATGATTTCAAATTATTTTTTTCCCAAATAAAGACTGTAACAGTCACTCTATACTGAAAATGTAACACAGAAAAATTTCTTTCTAGTGAAGTGATACAGTACTTACTGAAATGTGTTAGGCAGAAGATAATGCCATGTGTGTTACTTATAGTTAATGTTTGATATTCAGGAAAGGCATTTCTAAATACTCCTTTTCACAACTTTCAAAATTATTTCTGCAATATGCTAACTATTTTTTTTTTTTTTCTTTCTGGATGTAAACTGATAATTTGACTATTTGATCCTATCAAAGAGGAAGTCTGTTGGAAAAGTAGCAATGATATAGGTGATAAATGCTGAAATCATCATTCCTTTATTGTGTTCCTTTCAGATTACAAGAGAAGGGAAGCTTTTGATTCAAAGAACCAATTCTTCTAACTCATAAAGCATTATCTACAGACCTCCAGCTTTCCTACATACTTTACATTCCCTTTCCTCTTGAACCAGCACAAAGCCCACCAGCAAATACTGTGAAAAAGGCAGAACTATTACATCACTACATTCTGACCAGTTGTTATTTGCCTGATTTCAAGCAGCAGTATGCCACTTGAAAGTAAGTACCTGAAGGAAATCTGCTTGCAAAAGAACTACAAACTCTAGAGCACGGCTGTAATACACTTTAGAAATTTCTTCAGGGGCTAAGCAGGGAATTACTACTGTAGCTTACACGAAAATTGCAATAAATCTGTGATTTATAGTGACTTGGTTATAGTGACTATAGTTATAATGACTTGGATTTTATCAGCCAAATAAACCTTTGTAAACTTTTACACAAGGTAACGGTGGAACTAGTAAACAAGCTAAAAACAAACATAACAAGCAAACAAAAACAAAAACCAAACCATAAATATTGCACTTAAATATTTTATCTTACTAAATTTCCTTTAAAATTTAATGTCTCCTCAGAATATCGGTAAACTTGACCACATTCAGGTGCAGAAAAGGCCTAGATAGCCCGAGGGACTGACAACAGTCTATGCATTCTTTCTGCCTTTTAGCTATTTACAGAGTCTCTATCACTTTGAAGTCTGTATGACTTTCCACCTTAGGGTTATGAGTTTGAACACTGCTGAATGAAAGTCACCATCATTTGCAGGGATGTACAAACAAGTTTGCCAGTGTGTTCTCATTCATGGCGAGCAAAAGAACACATCCCTAAATGTGTCCTAGTGGAGACAGAATGAAATTTAGGGTATTGAGGATGTAACCCTGACTCTGTCAAAAACTTATTATGTGATCTGGCCACAGCACTCCTCTCCTTCTCCACCACCTTTGTATTTGAAATGATACTCTCTTTATGACAATTCTGTTATTGGCACCATGGGACCCTGATTTCAGCTGAGCTAGTGGCATCAATATTAAAGAGAAGTCTAGTTTAAAGGTAAGAGATCCTAAAGAGAAAACTTAATGACCACCTAGCCGTAGAGAAAAACGGACAAATGTGATCAACTAGCAGAAGATTTCCTTTGCTGCAGGATTTTCCTTTGTCTGAGACACCTTCCTCAGCAGTCTTGACATCATTTCAAAACATTTAATAACTATTTTCACCATTTATTCAAGCTGCAAGTTGTCTTTAAATTCATATGGACATACTCTCATTAGACAACTGAAGTAACCAAGTAATGATTGGGTAACTCTTTGAGTGGGAACTAGCATGCACTCTTAAGTTAAACAGAGTTTTAAAGAAAATGGGAACGTCCACAAGGGAAAAAATACAGGGGCAATTAAATTTAAAAAAACCCAAAACAATAAAATAACAAAACAACAACAATTATATATTCCATTATTTTAGCAATTAGGCAAATAACTTTATAAAACTTTCAATAATACTTAGCTATTGATGATGGTAGTATTTAATCTGTAAAGAAAGGTACTCTTTCCTGCATATTTTGAAACAGAAACTTCTCCCAAAAAGGGAAAAATTTAAATTTTCTTTCCAAATCACTAGGTGCTACTCTATCACAAGAAGTCAGCAGCTTGAAAATAAGAAAAGGACCAGTCGAATTTCAACTGATGCCAGTAATTCACTGGATTTCAATGCCATCACTTCTGCTCCCACATTCCTCAGATTTTGCCATTCTTCTCTTCAGGCTTGGATATCTGCACAAGCTGTTTTCAGCGTGCTTTGTTGAAGCGAGCTCTCACCATAAACTAGAACAAATACACTGCAATGTACAGGTGGGTTATGCAACCCACTGTCCCATCCAAAACTGCTCCCCTCAGACTAGCGCTGCTGGAACAGATACATCTGTTTTACCCCACGCGGTAAAAAAATCTCATATATTAATTCCTGAATATTCTGATCCTTTAAAAATAGTGGACGGTACAAAAGACACCCATTAGCCTTAACTACTGTCAGTTGCACTTTGAATAGCCACAACTTCGCAGCTAGTTTAGGGAAGACAGAAAGCATTTGAGCTGCGAGGAGGGCCATGCTTGGGGGGCTTCCCTGCCCCCGCTTTCGGGGGGAGGGGGGAAACAAAGGTCGGGGGGAGACTTCCTGCCCCTGCCATTGCTGTCTGCATGTGGGACCAATATGGGCAATGCAAAGTTTAAACAGTTGCAAATGGGGGAGGGAACATTGCGGGTTGTTTTACATATGTTTTTTTCTGCCCGGCTTGAATTTAAAGTGAAGTGGCCGCATTGTTCGAGAGGCTCCTTGGCCCTACAGGAGCTGCTGTTTGCACGGGCTTTTCATTCCTGCGCTGTTTGCTTATGGAAAATAAGGGGGAGTGACAGAAAAAAAATAGAAGGGAGAAGAGAAGAGAGGAGAGGGAGGCCCAGACCGCAGTGCAATCCAGGAACCTTGCCCCTGCCTGATCATTAACCCTGCTGGTGAAGGCGGCTGGCTCTGGCTCCCCGGCTTATCCCTGGCATGTGAGCGGGCAGGGGCTTCTGCCGCGCTGCCGGCCCCTTACAGCCCCGCGGGCCGCTGTTCCTACATTTCCTCGCCTATACACACATACGCACACCCTCAGAGCTCGCCTCTGTGCTGACTGCAGACATGAGACTCCAACTGCTCCTTTGGATCGTGTTTTTGCTCCTGGCGAGCCTCCTCCCAGCCTACGGACAGCGGCCAGGTAGGCGATGCCTCAACGTGAAGGACGTGGCGGGACGGGAGCCTGGGGTTCGTGCCTGACGTGGGCACCTCCGGCGTGTTTCTCTCATCGCGCCCAACACGAGTTTCTACTCGCGAGACGAGTTTCTATTTAGCGCATCGGTCTGTGCGCTTCATCCCTACGTGTAGCGGCAGCGTGAGAGGATGCCTCAGCTATCTCAGGAGTTTGGCAGCTTCGGGGGTGAGGGGGGCTGGGATAAATAGGGACCCAAGGTAAGCGTAGACCTGCTACCGGGAAGCACCGGCGGCACGGGGTGGGCGGGGGAGGGCACTGGTAGCTCTCGGGGAGCGGAGCGGCGGGGCCGGGGCTGCCCCGTCCCGGGAAGGTGACACCGGCCGCCTCCGCGGCGCGACTGCCGGGGCACACTGCCGAACGCCTTCCCTCACGCCCTGCTCCCCTCTCTCCGCAGTCAACCTGGCCCTGCGCAGGAAGCTCCACCGGCACGGCTGCTCCCACCGGCGCTGCATGCCGCTCCACTCCAGGGTGCCCTTCCCCTGAGCCCCCGCCCGAGCCTGCCCAAGGTAAATCCGCGTGTGCCGGGAGCGCTCCCCGCAGTGAGCATCTCTCCGAACTCACACCTGCCAGTCGGAACAGTGCACGAGGCACTGGAGGAAGCAAGCCAAGCCACAGGTGTGATTGTAGCGGGGCTCCCCTCATTTGGTTTGAAAACGGGGCTTTGGAGCGGCCCTGGCGGGGCGGTCGCTGCCGTGGGGCCGGTGCGTGGGTCCCGCCGGCCACAGCATTGTCCCCCTTCCAGGCCACCGCACCCCCCCATGCACACACCAGATGCCTTCGTGAGGCAGGGTAAACAACAACCGAGTCCGCTAAACGGGCCGATCGCTGCCCTCCAAGGCTGTTGGCAAAGCTGCGGGGCAAAGCAGCAGCTGCAGAAGATGCTCTGGGGCTTCAAGCACCGACACTCCCTTCGTGTTGGATGCAGGGCGAAGTCACCTCACTCTGCCCATCAGTAACACGAAGGTAGTAGCATTCACCCACTTCAAAGGGGACTGTAATTCTTAATCATTGTCAGCAAAAGACTTTGAGCTCCTTGGATGAAAGGCTATACAAGTGCAAAACATTAATGCTTTATAGCTGATGAGCGCATATACATTCAAATACTAAGTGACTGCAGAAGCACACAGGTAGCATATGCAAATAGGGGGGCATCAAAAGGAAACCAGGGCTCTTGCAATTTAAGAATGAATAAAACATGCAGTCAGTAGTTTTGCATCTTCTAAACTCATTATATATTAAAATAATGTTGTAGCCCTAGGCATGACAGCATGCTAAGCAAATGATGGCAGAACCTGTGCTCTGTAGAATCAAGATGTTTTGATTTACTAGGTGTTTAACAGTGAAAAGGAGACCGAAGTCAAACTTTTAACAACCCTATACCAAGAATCTCCTCAATGCATAAACTGCCTTGATGAAAAGAGCCTACACCACTCCCAAAACAGCTGTGCAAAAGGTACCATTCCACTCTATAGTGCTGGCCTATAATCACGTGGAATGTACATATGGGATAGTAAACTGGCAAATTTGTGAAACTGAAAAAAAGATAACCATATTTTAATCTCTGATGGGCTTGCATACTAAGAGGCAGAAATAAGCTGTGAGTATAAAGGAGGACATGACGGAAGGATGCTTTACTACTGAATATCATGTCTACTCACTGCTACATTTAGACAAGAGACAGATTAAATGACATTCTATCATCAGTTTAAGCATAAACCTAAAAAGATAAAGCAATCGGATCAATTCTCTCAGCAGGCAGAGACTGAATGGACAGAGGGACAGACAGTGGAATTTAGGCCCAGAGACTTCTTGAATCGATTCTGAATTATTTGCTTCAGCTCCCAAGAAAAGTAAATTTAACCCCCTTTTCCTCCTATTCAGCATTAATATCTGGAAATTGTCTGTGTAGAAAGCATCTTCATTTTCTCTTATGTGCTCTGTAACCACATATTGCATTTTGCTTGAGACTGCAGTAGCTGCATTATACATGTGCACTTACACTGGAATTACTTTCCCTACAGAATATCAAGATAAAAGGTATTTGCAGTGTTATCTCCTTTTCTGTGGGGAGTTGATTTCTTGTAACAAAAGTCAATAACAAAGCAAAAGAGTGTACTTACTAATTCATAACACATTTTGTAGACATTTAGCTAAAGATGCTTCTGCTTTATAAAGCTGTTTAGAACTTAGTAAAGCTTGACTAGGGAGTAAGGGGTAACAGACACCTGAACTAACTCTCTTGAGTCATCATTGTGGGTGATCAACTCCTTTATCTTAAGTAGGATTTACCACCTACATTCTCTTCCACTTTTAGTCCTAATTCAGCAAATATTTACATGCCTGGGTAACTTGACTCACATGAGTAATCTTATTGATCTCAGTGGAGTTGTACATATGGATAAAGCTATTTGCAGATGCAAACAGGACGGACCCTTAAGCGTGAATTTCAACTAGTGGTTGGAAACTTAGGATGAGCATAGCAGCCTCTCACAACATTTAAAATGAGGAGAGGGTTGGACTTGGTTTTTTTATCAGTTACATAGGCAAAACACAGGAGAAAAAATTGAAAGAAAATTTTATATTAGGAACCTTCTTGGTTTTGGTTTGGTGGTGGTTTTTTTGGTTTTGTTTGTTTTGTTTTGTTGTTTTCCCCCCCCTTAAACTTTGTAGCTGAAGTTTCCAAATTAAGAAACATTACTCCAAATTTCATCCATGTATTTCACAAATAACATATTTTGTTTTATATGAGACTAATTTAGACTAAATCTCTCAATAATGACTATTTCTCTCTTTTTTTTCTTTCCCCAGCAATTTCACAATGGGCTTTTCAGTGTTTTAAAGGAGCAACAGTTAAACAGATAGAAAATTTAAATTAGTCAAAAGTCCAGATCGACAACAGCTGACCTGACACCCCCACAGTTCTGTCTTCAGCAGTCCTGTCTGTCACATTCTGCTGACCTGGAAGAGGTGGTGGAAGGGTAGTGATGGAGGATGTACATGAAACTTACCTGGTTGAATCATTCGATGTAAATTCTTTGACTCTCCTAATGACTAGTGAAAGCTAAAGACCAAATCAAACTCAAACCTGAGCTGGGGTTCCAGTGGCTTTAAGAAGGAAGGATCCATCAAAGGGGACTCTTAATGGTATGTAATGTTCAGACTGAATGAAATTGGATGTGCTGTTAACTACTCAATTCAGGCTGTGTATAGGGCAGTATTTAGGGTGAAATAATGTCATACTCCAGTACAGAACTGTGTCCACTGTTTGTTTATACTTTTATATATTAATAATATATACATATGTGTTTTAACGCCTAACAATACATCTTTATGGAATTACCTAAATAATAACATAGAATGCATAACTGTAATAGTATCAAAGTCAGTACCACACTAATGGTCCTACTGGCTTCACATAGAGTAAGCATAGTGAGAGTTTACAATATAAGAAAGCAAAGAGAGTGTTATCCCTCATTCTGTAGATAGAGAATTGAAGCATACAGAGATAAGAGATTAGCCAAGGGTCATGCAAAACTGATAACTCAGATCTCTTAAGCCAGGCCTTAAGGTCAAGCCCATCCTCCTGTCTAATGAGCTGTTACTGCAAAGAAAAATTTGTGCTCTTAAACTGGGCTGCCAAACCAGACAGTTAAAACACACTTGAAAATTCAGTACAGAGCTGTTTGCTTAATAGTAGTTTTCCTAAAATACCCACTGCAGTATTATAAATAGACCATAAAAATAGACCATTGAAAAGAAACCTTTGTTTGATCAACCAAAGTGTTGTGTAGTGCTCTATTCCTGTAATTTAAATGAATGGGATATTTGAACATGGCACTACAATGAATGAGAATTTCAGAGAAAAAGAACAGGCTGTTCTTTTCAGCTCTGTAGGTCAACGAGACATTTGAGTTTTGTTCTTAAAAATACATGTTTCACATCTCCTTTTTATATCATCAGAAATTACATACCTACATATAAAAAGTGGTAGCCCTTTCATAAGCACAACTAAAACAAACCTTAAAATAAAACATACCCAGATTTTTAAGTCATTGCACTAGACTTGAAATGTCATTATTTTTTATAAAATGTATAAAGATGAGCAAAGATCAGGAGTGTCACGGTTTAAATCCAGTATTAAAATTTTCTTGCAACACATAATTTCTAATAAATGAAAGAACAGCAATCAAGAAAACTGGAGAGTTGAAACTTCCTTATCTGTCTATATGTAATCCCTTATCTCTAAGAACTTGAAAACTTAATCGAATTCATACTCCCAGAGCTTAACAGGAGTTTCAAATTTCTCTGCATACTAAAAAAAAAAAAAAAAAAAAATTAACATCCCACCCTATTCTGGAGTTGTGGAAAATCATATAAAAAGATGGTCAAACTTGTCTATACCAACAAACAGTCCTGTAGGTAAACTTTTGGAGTCTTGAAATAAAAGCAGTTTTCCAAAGAGGCTTAATATATTGTTTAAATTATTTATTTAACTTTGCTTCCTTCTGTATCAATGGCTATCTCTGTTTAGAAGTACAGGTAAAGAGTGTGGGAAAGCAAGAAAAGCAAAGAGCTGTTTAAGTTATGTTGTATATGAGTATATGGATTTAATGTGGCACTGGATGTTTTATATAACCATAATTATTCAATTAACTTTGACAAAATTGTAAGAAAAACATTATGTATCTATTCAGAAGGTATATGTGAATGTTCCTTCACAGAGGAAGCCTGTTGTCAGTCTGCAAAATTATTCTAAATGTCTGTTCTTTAAAGACATGCTGATACCATAAAATCTTCTTTGAAAAAGACATTGATTATGATTTTTGATATGTTTATCAACTGGTTGGTTGATTGTATATTTTGTACAAAGACAGTATGCATTTCAAATAATACCTCATTTTAAATAAACTCTGTACACTTCTCAAAATCTATTTTCTTCAGCTGTCAAAGTCAATGCATTTAAAGAAAATGGAGAATTTGCCTAGTTTCCCTGTGGATGCATAAGGAATCAGTGTGTAAAAATTTTTCTTACTGAATTTTTGATAGGTTTTCATGGAAAAATTTTCCTGACATTTTTCAAAAAGCAAAATACTGATAAAAGTCATGTAGAAAGAACTCTAATTTAAAACTACTAGTTGATATAATTACAGCATGCTGTAACATGACATCATGTTACACACTAGGATTACAAGAAAACCAGACTATGTGTTGTCTCCGAGCCTAGAACAAGCAACATTCTTAATTACCTCTCAGAATGAAATCTGAATGTTCTCACAAATTGAAAAAATTGCTTTTTTTTCCGGACAAAAATGAGCTTAGCAGAAGCTAAAATACGCAGTAACTTCCCTCATTAAGGGTTGAATACTGTAAATACATTTCTAAGTGCTAGATGCCTTGCACAGTAGAATTAAGAGAGCTGAGTAGTAGCATCCTACTACAGCACAACACTACACTGACTTTTAACTTCAGTGGGAACTTCAAAGGACTTTGTTTTCAGATGAGCTGGATTTGCCTTTGGCTTCGCTGAAACAACCTGTTTTCATCCAACGTGTGCCATGGAAGGCTTGTGGTAAAAACAGTTTTGCATGATAAGAGTTTTTACATATATAAATGTGAAGCATTTGAACACAGTGCTACAAGAGGTGAGTTGACCAAGCTCTCCTTGATCATGTACCAGTGTATGCTTAAAGGAAGTTTGTACAAATACAAATTGCCATGAACTGAAAATCAGAATTGATGTTTGCATGGATGCAATCTAACAATCAAGACCTGATCACAAGGTAGATTCAGACCTCAAAATTCTGAGAAACATGAGTTTCTGAAACTTAGAATTAACTCTTAGTGTTCTAGTTGTTACGTTGGAAAAATGAAAATTTTACTTTAAGGTAGGTTTCATTAAGTCCTGTAACAGGAGGTCAACAGGAAGCAGAGGTAAATGCAAGGCTTTGGTGAGAAACAGCAGTTTAGCATGTTCCCAAAGGATAATAAACAATTCACCTCTTCCCTTTCCAGTATGGAAAAAAGGAAATTATAGAAGAATAAAGACTGGAAATATTTCCCTTATGCCACATACATATGCTATAAATATCTCAGTGTCTGTACACAAAGCCAAGGGTCACATAAGACTTATATTGACATCAATCAGGAGAAAAATTAGTATGGTAAATAAATTTCAAATATTCAACCAGCATCAGACAATTACAATTAGCATACTAACCTCTCACTACTCCGATGGCCTTTCTCTTTTTTGCTAGTGATCAGCTGCAAAATATTTGTGCAAAGCAGGAAACACTCCCAACAGCACCAATGGGGCAACGTGTCTTGAGATAAAAGAATGCCTAAGAGCCTAACTCATTCCAAGGCTGAAGATGCTTTTCTACTTCCCTTGAGAGTTACCTGTTAAACTGTTGTCTGTTCAAGTCCTTTTGGTCCTTGCTGCAATAGTTTTTTAGACTGACTCAGTAGCGGAAGCCTGCTAAACTGCATGGTACTGTAGAACCTTAAAGCAGGAAAATCCTGCTCAAATCTTTAAAAATCAGTTTTTTCCCTCGTGAGGTGCACTATTAAAGTGCTTATATAGAATATTCACTATGAGCTATTCAGAAAGACAAAACAGAAATACCAACTGAGAGTTTTTCCCTTGTACATGATGTGTATTCACAAAAGATCATCATATCTTTCATATGTACAAAATATGTAGCACAGTTCAGCATTTCATCTAGAAATTACTAAAAACCCACAAAGTTAACATTTTTTGGGCAACTCCCAATCCTTTATGTTTCTTCTTCTATGGTCTGAAATACATTTCCCAAACCTGAAACACATACGTTGTTTTTCTACAGAAACAAAAAGCTATTGGGGTGATACCTGAGCCATAAAAACCAAAATACATTATTTTAATTTTTATTTTAATATACATTTGTAACATATATAAGGAAACATTCATTTTATTATCTTCTTGCTGCCCTAGCTGCAATCCCGTAGATCTTACCAAGACCATGAACCTGCAAACACAGATGCAGTTCAGCAGCTGTAGTTACATAAAGAGCACCACTTCAGCTGTTCATAGTCACATGTATTCACCTACGTGCAGGTTTGCCCCACATCCCCCAAGAAGAGCTGTGATGGTAGTTAAGCAAAACACTGTTTTGCAGTGGAGCATGTGCAAACCCCTGTGCTCCCAAGGTAGTACCTTTCCCCCCGCCCCAAGCTTGGACCTAATGCTTCACTGCTTACTGCATGTGCAGCACACAATGGGTTTTACTTCAGGCAGTCAGATCCAGCCCAGGAGCGGGTGCTGACACTGCAGCAACCCAGACTGCAACACTGGTGATATGGACCAAGGGTTGCCCCGAAGCTGGTCAGACAGCACTGGCCACCACAAAGCCCAGCACCTAACCTCACACCAGCAGAGGTTCCCAATAAGCAAGAACAAGCATAACCAGAACAATTAGGACTCATTGTTCAATTTCAGCACTGTGGCACGACAACTCAGCAAGGTCACAGCTGAGCTTCATCTCTCTTGCACAGCAGCAACCCTTTCATGTTGCATATCAAGCACGTGAATGCACAGTCTTCCTGAGCAGGACTGCAGTCCCCGGGCAGGGTGGCCAGCAGGAGGAGGTGGATGCCCATGGCAGCACCCAGCAATGCCACACCATGCATCTGGGCAGCCAGCACCAACGGAACGCAGGAGGCTGAGGAGTATTTCTGCCTCTGAGCAGGGCAAAGGCTGGCCTGGACAGGTGCAGACAAGGGCCTTGGGGCTGACACACATAACTGTGCATGACGTCCTTGTCCTGCTCCAGTAGTTCCTCCTTGACAACTCATGGTGGCTCTACCAGTGCCACAGTACAGAAGCGTTCAGGGTGAACAGTAAAGAGGGCCAGCTCCTAGGTGGAGCCCATACAAATGTGAAAAGCCTTTCCCCCCCCCCACCTCAAAGAAAAAGCTTAAAGATACTAAGCAAACAAGACAGAGTTAGGGTTATGATGAAGATATAAAACTGGAGCAAGGGGTGAGTGGTTGTTATCATTTGTCTGCTTATGAAAAGCCACAAATTAAGGGCAGAAGATGTGAATATTCTCACACAGCAACCCACACTGTTTTCCAGCTACCATGTTCCCCAGAAAGCAATGACTCATAGATTGAGGTTTTACCTTAAGCAGTCAAGGAAGGGAGGTGGAAAGCAGTCAAGGAGGGAGAAATTACCTCAAAATACAGTAAAGTTGTTATGCTGCACTATGTAGCCTATTTCTCTATGTTGAAGAGAAACATTAAGTAGCAGGGAAATCTGAAGCATGATGGAAAAAAATGGAAAGAGAATAAAACTTAATGCAAAGCTTTGAAACAAGTGCACAGCCATCCTTGTTTGGCTAGTTTTGCTAGTTTTAAGTGCCAACACTGCTGTGAGAACTTCAGTGTAATAGAAAAATCTGCACAGATTGCCTGTTGGAACCAGATGTACATGAGCTTAGAAATGACAGAATTCACACTCTTCCTTGGTTGCATTTATTGTGCACAAACTTCACAGTCACATTTTACTGCTTTTCATAGAAATGATATAGATTGATAAACACAATCACATCAAAACCTGAGTTCTAAAACCAAACATTTTTATTCCTTATATGTATCCTATAAAAACTTGGCCACATTTTCAAGAAACAATAGTTAAGGAGAACAATCTAGTGTTGGATAGCAGCAAAACCTCCACTATTTGTTTTCCTTTGAATGAGACAACACATAATTGTTGCACACTACACAATTAAGTTATTTCTGAAATTGTACCCCAAGACTAGAGTAGGATGAGTTAATTCTCTTTTCCTATATTCAACTATGAGACCACTCCTCATGAAGTCTTCTTCCCAGTTTTCATTAGTTTTACCCTATTCCCACAGAGGTATTGGCTTCTAAAATAATTTTTGGTCTACATCGGTAGACAAAGTAGTACCCAAACCAAAATGTTTCTTTCACCAGCCTTTGTTCACCATAAATTAAAAAATTCTTGTTTCTTCAAGTTCTAAAAGAGCTGTCTTCTGCTGCTTTTCACCTCCCCACATACACTATTTTAGCTACTGTATCAAGATGCTGTCTTTTTGAAGAGCCAAAGTAAAGAGCAAATATGTGTTAACTTGGGCATCTTCGACAGAATAGTTAAACCCATTCACCACAGAGTAGTTGCTAGGTCAATGAAAAAGCTTACTCTCAAGTATTTTTGTATTAAGTTACTTCAGTCAGCAGAGAAGGAACCTTGTTATTAGCTGACAAAAACTCCTAGTAATGGGAAAGGCATCAGCCCTGAAGATCTCTCAGTTTTAAAGCCAGAATTCTGAACAACTGCTCAAATTGATGATCGTGACATTGTTTTGTACCACAGACTTATGTGTGAGATTTGCAATTTTAGGGCACCCACTACTTTTTTTAAATCCTAAATTGGATACCAATTTTCCCCACTTTCTTGACAAAGGAGAAAAGGAGACTGATCTAGAAAAGAAGTATCTGTATCAGATTAGTGAAGTACACCACCTCCATCACTAGAAGTAATGGGAATCAGTGACATAATACATCCAGTCCCAGCTTCAGCAATAGAAAATGAAAAGACACCCCTTGCAAAGTCAGATTTTTCTAGAGAACAAATTTTTGTTCTAGAAATGTAAAATACTTTGGTAACTTGAAGCTTAAAGATTACAGCAGTACAAAATAATAGAAACAACTGAGCAAAGTTAAACCGTTAACTCAGGTCCAACTTTAACATATGAGGAATTAAAAACTGTTGAAGCTGCAGAACTTTTTCCCCAGAACTGATGATTTGAAGAGTGTGTCCAGTTGTAACAGGTTTATAGTGTATGCAGAGCTTATCCTTCCAGCTGAAAGTGTATTTCAAAACATGAAAGACGATTGAAGAAGAGTCATCTGCACAAATCAGTCTGGATATTACATTACCTCATCTTCCCTCCAGAGTCCCAGCAGCAGTTTTCCAAGTGCTGTTAAGTTTTGATTTGCTGAGATGTTAGTGCCAACAGTCTCTTGCTGAGCAGTGCATTGTGTCGCTGAAGATACTCTATTACATCTCCTTGCTTTTCAACTATCTCTTCCAAACTTGAATTTTCCCTTGAAGTTACAAAAGTGAATATGGGTTTCAATAAGTGACAGCAGCTTTCTAACATGTGAAATGTCAGAGGTAATAAACACTACTTAAACAAGTTGTTTCCTTCAGTTTTACTTATGACAAGCTCAACTAACTTTTGTGGGAAGAGG
Organism: Myiozetetes cayanensis; assembly: GCF_022539395.1. Classification (NCBI taxonomy): domain Eukaryota; kingdom Metazoa; phylum Chordata; class Aves; order Passeriformes; family Tyrannidae; genus Myiozetetes; species Myiozetetes cayanensis. The sequence continues at coordinate 36,894,367 of NW_026087964.1, read as the reverse complement.
CAATCTACAACACCTTTATGAGAAGGCAGGAAGAGAAAAAGTTTGGTTAAACTTCACACCACGTATACATAATCAAGTTCCATATTTCCTGCTAGACCATTACAGAGTGAATGTTCTTACTGTTTAAGAAACTGAGACAGTCAACATGCTGGAATTGTCCTAAGAACCATGGAACCTTTTAAACATACATTAGGATGCTTATTTTGAGCACTGTTATTGTTGTTCAGTTGTGGGGGATCATAAGCTGTTTAAGACAGAAATCTCTTGATTAACCTGGAGTAGCATATGATATGCTACTATATACAGTGATATCCATCCCCTACCTTAAGAGCATTAGTACCAAAAGCTGTGCTGTTTCAGATCTACAACCATGTGTACAGCTACCCTCCTCCTTAAAATATGTCCAGTTTTCAGATATCCCTCATTTTAACTTGGACAGTAACATTGCAACAGTTAAATAAAGCCAAGTTAAATGAAAAAAAAAAAAAAAGTCTATAAAAACACAGAATTTTCTATCAAATCAAACCTAATTAGGAATTTTTAAGAATACGGCAAGATGAAGTACTAATGCCTGAGTTTATTCTACTCTTCCCTTGCACATAATTTCTTCCTATCTGACTTGGGAATCTGTCTTCTTAGTACACTTATGAGCATCTTAGAGCTTAAAAAGTTGCTCCTCAGCCTTGCAGCATTTTGTGGAGGAACACTGCCCTTTTCATAGTTCTTAGAAAGTCCTGAAGAAGATACCTAAAGTGGAAAAAACTTAGGTCCAACTAAAAACCTACTTTAGTTAAACTGGAAAAAATAAAGAACACAAGTTTTGTAAACAGAAAACTTGCAACTTTAACCAGTAATATGCACTACCAACTTAAAGCTCCAGAAGATGTCTAGTAACTCAGATTGCAGAGGTCATGATATTCAAAAAACATTCTTCTTACAAGGTCAGCTGAAGGGCTGACAGGATTCACTTTTCAATAGACCTTAACTCTCAAGGGAAAGAGAGTCAGAGTTGTATAGAGCTAAATTAAAATAACATTTTTTCAATCAGTTCTCACAGGAAGTTTGCACTCCTTAATCAAAAATAATCAGAGTCTTTTCCTCAGCTGGTCATTGTTGCAGACTCATTCCCTGGGCACTTGAGAATTTCTCAGGGGAGAAGCTGAATGCGAAAGGAATGAAGTCCACCATGCAATCACCATGGTGTTTATATCAAAATGGAAGTCAGACATGGTATCAAAATTCAAGACAATCCTAAATCCTTCCTGTATCCTGGACATCTACTTCCAAGTTCCATAAAAGCACATGCATGCTGCATTTGTGACACCAGGGGAAATGCCAAAGTATTAGTCATCTTTGCACTTCCAACTTTTCACCAAGGTACAACATATAGAAGTAAGTCATAGTGTATTAGAAAATTCCTAATTAAATTCTTATATGGAAGTCCATGTTAGTTTCAACTGCTAGTTTTTGTTCAGTCATACCAGACTGCTTTCAGCAATTGCAAGGTGTTCAAGCAGTTGGAAGGTACACAAAGGACAAACAAAAAATAAGTCTTGGTGCTTGGGATAGCTTCAGTTACTGTTGCACAGTTTCTCTGTCTCAATGAGACCTTCCTTACCCCTTAAGTACCCTCTGCACCTTTAAAGTTCCTTCCCAAACTCAAAATATATTCCAAATCCATTGCTAGAAACTCATGCCCAACTGCTGCCACAGAACAGAGCTGCAAAGTTTTCTTCTTTGTCTATTAACTGACCACAATATATTTCCTTCTAGAAAATAGAAAAAAATGGTTGAAGCAGCTAGGCTTCTGCAGGCATATTTTTTTTTAAGTTAAACAGTGTAAGACACCAGTATCTTTTCACAAACTCCCATATAAAATTAACTAAACCAGACTAAGCACAGTTATTTATATTAAAGATTCATGCAGCCAGCCATAAACAGTCAAATCACCTCCATCTGTATGTTTGAGGATTTCTGTATCACAGTAAGTTGACACTACTGTATAGAAAATACAAGACTGTGCTGTATCTCATCTGTGCATCTAAAATGACAGCCTTAAGCATACAGTTTCCTTCAGAACTGTTATTCCCACCTCTGACTTAGTTGAGAGATTTAAGATTCTATATAAGTCTACATGAAGTAATGCAATTACATTAGTGTTACCTATATACCATGCCTGAACACAGCACAAAGTTAACACAGAAAAGCTTACCTGAATCCAATTTCTGAGGTAACATGACTAGGGTAGGCATACATCTTTTCTTCTTCTATTATGTCAGGTCTTGGCTTGGCACGATTGAAGTTGCTTATTTTCACTGCAACAAAGCTGTATAAATTAGTTGGAAAGCAACCCCCCAAAAAAAATATTTATCACCAGACTCTAAGTTATAAAAGTCTGTAACAGATGATTCTAGGATTACCTTAGGATAGGAGATGGAAAGACAAAAAAGGAAATCTGAGGAGTGGAGAAGAGGGAAACCAAAAGCAGAATCTATTTCTACTCATTTCTGGAATGGCTTTGATTATAAGTTAGCAATAATTTGCTGAGTTGGTTTATTTGTTGGTTTGTTGTTTGGTTTTTTTGTTGTTGTTTTGTTTGGTTTGGGGTTTTTTTGTTGTTTTTTTTCTTGTGGATTTGTTTTGCTTTTTAATTCCCCGCAGTCCTGCTGCTTAAAAGATCATCATGAAGACCTGAATGGGGGAAGTTTGAACATGCTGCTTAACATCTGCAAAGTTTAATCTGTCACCTAAGAGAGAGTGAAACCTTAGTTGCCTTTTTGAAGGTACTGAGATTCCATCTCCAAATTCAGGCCATCAATTAAACAACATGACAAAAAAAACTGTAAGAAGTTTTGTTACTAATATCTAGGTCAGAACTTCTGGTTTAAGCTCTTCAATAAGTACTAGTTTAACTAGACTACCTGCAAGGAAGTAGCAGCTTGTTTGCTCAGACTAGGGTAGACTTGCAACAGAAAGCCATTAAGTATTCAAACCAGAGTAGCTCTCTGACCAGCTTCACATTGTGAACCTTGCAGTGCTGGCTATCAAAACCAGAAGTCATTCCTGGGCACCTGTCAATAAAGTTTAAGACTAAATTTAACAGATGTAGGATGGGGAGAGCTGGGAAAAGTTGTAGGCACCCTCTGCATGGTTTTGGAAAGGAAGTTGAAAATATTTAAAGCCATTCAATATCAGATCCTGATTCAGAGAAAATATCTAAATATCCAAAGCATGCTTTCAGGACTCAGCAATTAGGGCTTATTTTGAAGCAATACATCTAATGCCACTAAAAACATTACAGTCCAGCTCTGTGAGAAATCCACACCACTGCAGCAGAGGAGGATTGTCCTTACAAATCAGTACTATGAGGGGTTTATTACAGGCCACCCTGCTAAAACAATGCTAAGACCCTCCAGAGGTTAACTACAAGTTAGGCTCAAAGGTTAGTTATTTCTATGATGGTATTTCTCTACAAATAAAACCACAAAGGAATGGATGTGGAATTCTCAACATGTGTTGTTTGTGGGAATGTTAGTCTTTTATTCAAGTGATATTACAAGTATGTGAGAAAGTAATTAAATACATATATTTAGTAAATCTTTGAAAGCTTGACTCCCCATCCTAGCAGTAAAAAACTTAGAATAGTAAGCTGACATTTAGAGCTTTCTGTATCATACTTCATTCTGTGCACTTTTACCTCACTTGAGCAATTTATATATGTTGGGTCTGTTATAGGTCAATCACAGCAATTCCTTGTAGATTTCTGAGCCTCTGCCTCTGCATCCTACAGCTCTATACACACACAATGCTGCATGGAGATGCCTTTTAAGAAAGGCAGTAGTACTACACAGGACACTGGGTATCATACAATTCCTAAAATAGCTCCAAAAAGCAAGAGGAAATATCTAGAATTACGGTCAGGTATTCCTGATTTTTTAGACAGTAATATTTAAATATTTAAAATATTTAAATATTTAAAAGTCAGGTACCTGAACCTTCTGCAGACAAATATTTATGTCTCATAGTTAAGAAATAATTATTTCACTGTGAAGAAACTAGATATGAACTGGTGCTACCTTCTCTCCAATATTTAGGAGTAACATAACAACACAAAAAATAGTTAGTTTTTAATGTAAATTTACCTTCATTTCCCCCTTGTTGCTCAGCTACAATAGCTGATATTATCTTAACAGTAAGTGGTATCTGCTAAGTGCTTGCTTTGAAGAGGGGTTCCCTAAACCTAAGCAGAGGGCTGACCTTAAAACTATCCTACTAAAGAAACTTCATGCTTCTATCCAGTCACATAGTCTCCTCTGTTTGAGAGGAAAACCCATCTGAATGTCACTATTACTACATATTCTCAGGGTATTTTAAAAATTGGCCAGACATTTGTTTTGCTTCAATACAGATTTTGATATTAAAACATTGAAAAACCTTAAAAACCATCACTATGCACATGATGGACATGCAAGCAGTCTCTTAGTTTACCTCAAGCATTGGGATGGAAACAAAAAACAACTTGTACTACCCCCTGGAAAAAGAAACCTAGGGTGACTGGAGGTCTTCCTCACCTTGAGGCAAGCGCTAAGTTACATAAAAATTAACCCTGGCTTTGTACACCAAGTTTCAGAGAATGAATCAGACTGTTGTTTTGGGGCTGCTCAGGAGATAAGACAGCTATTGCTAAAAGACATTGCCTTACTTCCTCCTAGCAATGCAGCTCTGTCCCTTCTCTCCCTTCTCTCCCTTGGTTTCAAAATTCACTGAATCCTTCTTCAAGCCTCCTTCAGCTAGAATACAAAACATTGCACCCTACAACCTCCTTGTATACGTTGGTTAATGAATTTGATGATCACCGGAAATGGTAGAATATAAATTTTCGTAACAAATAAGCAGATAATTTGAGAGTTCTTACAGAAGTCCAGATCTTACTACTATGAAGGTCAACTTTCTAGCACTTTTTTATCCTTTTCAGCCAAGGTAAGACACACACAATGTAGCTCTTTGAGCTCCAGGAGGCCTCAGGGCTAGAAATAGCATTTCACTGGAATTCCTGACGTTCTATTAAAGTTTTACCATTTTATCTCTTATTTCCTGAGTTTCCCAGGAAAGTAAGTATGCGTATGCAAAGAAGGGATGATCTCCAGCATTCCTGGAATAGTTTTCTAGGACTGCCATGTTTGTGTTCCCTCATCCTTGCCTTTATTCCTCCAGAGGACAGTTAGTCTACTTGACTCAGCTGGCTCACTCAGGGGAAAGCCTGACAAGCCTACAGCATTCAGGCCTCTGCACAGTTGTAAGAGGAGGATGCAGTTTAGAGCTGGGACCTTATTTTTTGGCGCATTTTTGATGCTGTTGCAGGGGAGTCAAGTCATAGATTTTCTTTCCTAGGTGAGCAAGTTCACTGACAGTATTTCTCTCTATATCATTACATTACTAGGAACATATCAGAATTTTCTTTCAAACATTTATTTATCAACATTTTAGGTAGTTCTGCAATGGCTTAGTGAAAAGAGGTTAATCAAGTCTTTGTTGGTTTGTAAGGTTACCTGCTTTAGGTTTGGTGTAACTCACAGTGATAGCACAAAGCAAAGCCTCACAGTTTTATGAACCAGTATCTTATTTTAATATAAATCACAGCATTCAATAGGTGTGTTTTTTTAAACATTCATTTCAAAGAATCTTCCATTTTAGTGACAAAGGGGAACTGAAGCCTTTGGGATGGGACCAGGGAAAGAGGAAAAGGCTGGATAGGGCATAATCACACTACCAGGTATGCAAGTCCCACACGCAAATCCCAGAAGCAGTTCTGACAAAGCCAGCTAGCTCTTACTCCTCCACAGCTTGTGGAACATGCATTTGAGAAACACTGATAAACACACAAACCTGTTCACGGGACAGTTATTGAAACAATCAGGCATTCATTGACACTTCACTGGATTAACAGCTCTGAGTTAACATGGAGCTTTCATTTAGCAGCACTTGGACTCAAACCAAAGCCTGACAACCTTCCAATTTGTTTTGAGTTTGTCTTAGTTCTTCTACAAGCACACAATCATTGTCTTATTTGTAAAAGCAGTTAAATGTCCTGGGGTAACCCTGTGAGGACAAACATAACAGCTGAGTACCAGCTGTAAGTCTTAAGAAAACTTGCCTCTCTCACCTGTGTAAATCACTAAGCATGTCAGGGAGCTAATCAGCTCCAGGCCCAGGACTCCCAGGATGAGATACAGGTACACTTTACTGTGATCAGGAAAGGAATGCTGCACTGACAGAATCAAGAGCAGGGCTGTATTACCTAGAAAGCAAATGTTATATTTTACATGTGTAACCATTTCATTCAGTTGTTGAAAATAACTTAGTATTTTCTCATCCCCAGTATCTGCATTAGGCTGCAATATTTCAGTAATGCTTTTCCATTTCATATCATGCTTGCCCTTTCAGTTAATTTCCTTAACACAGGTGATGCAAGCCTTCAGCTGCTGGAAACAAAATGAGGTTTCATTTCACCATTTGACTGTAATAGTAGAGAATTATGAGTTTTCTTATAGGTTCTTCTGGCTTAAAAAACAAGAGTGGAAGAAATACTTTACATACACACATGTGTTTAAACAGTTTCTAGCTTTGTTGCTGCTATCCATCTTAGCCATTCTTTCAGTTCCTAAAAGATTACATCAGTGAGACTAACAGAGGAAAAAAGAAAAAACCTAAACACCTTCCATATTTGCAAAGGTTTCCACTTGTCCAGCTATTATCTTAATACTTGCAAGTTACTGAAAGTTTAATTGAAATGAGAACAGTAAGTCAAGGAGAACAAATAGAGTTACAGACCTAAAAAGCATTTATAATTCTTTACACACCCTCTTTTCTGATACTGAGTGTGAAATGTCCTTTTCCTTCCTGTAGAAATGCTACAACCAGTGTCTGGATAAGGAACTAAATTTATCAAGATCATTAATGTAGCTAGGAACAGTACAGTTCTCTTTCACACTGTGTCAGGAACTGTCAGGACGGAAGTGGTATCAGCAGTGATTACCACACAGGAAGCTTGAAGTAATGGAGCTATCTACTTTCTGAACTACAGATGATCTCTATCAAAATTCTAGAGCACACAGTTGATTGGACCTGCACATTCACACATGCCTAGCCTTTGTCTAGTATGGGAGAAGTGAGCTCCATCTCAAAACTGAAAACAGGGCTAGGTATTCTGAATTACACTGCAATAGATGGAAACAGTTCTTTTACATCATTAAGCCTGCTGTAGCCTGATTTTGTCTCTGCCCTCCAAACAATTCTTCATCTTCAGAGCTCTATCTAGTGGCCAGAGTCTGAAGTTCTGCACATTCATCAAGCTGACTAACTCTTATAGTGACTGTGCAGAAAAAAGCTAGATTTTTATATGCAGCAGGAACATTTAACTTATCAATTCTGGTGCAAAAAATCTACTCCACTTATTCAGAAGTTTTACAGAAGGGAGGTGGGACTTTAAGTGGAAAAAATATTGTAAAAGCCATTACTGTTCCCTTCTCCACTACTATTTATGTGAAAAATCCTCTCAAGTTAGATGGATTTTAGATTTGTTCAACTAGCTTCTAGAAAGGTTACACCAGCTAATTGCACCAATACTTTTCAGCTCCACTGGCCAGTGAGGTAACTTAGAGTTAAATCACTCCCATACACCACCTTTTGCCCACAGAGAGGCAGTCAGAGCTGAATGTTACACAAAGCCCTACTCAAGATGAGAAAAATGCTTATTTTACTCATTTCAGATAGTTGTTGAGCAACAGGAATTTATCTGTTTCTATGTGAATTGCTGAGGTTGAAAAGAGAAGAGCAGCATGCTTCCTGGAAGGACTACCACAGTCTTACCACATATCCAAATAGACAAATGAATATGCAAATCAAGATTACTAGCAGTCAAACAGACCTTGCTGGCTGAATATTTTATGGCTGAAGACTTAATGCTAATGACTAAATGTTTTACTCAACCTCGCACTCGTGAGCATTTTTCCACTACAAAGAGTTCTTTACAACATGCATCTGGCAGGCCAGAAAGATCAGTCGAGGAGGTTCATAAGTGCTCGTAGGCAGGTTTTTATAAGTTCGTAATATATAATATACAATTACATATAAACTGTTGAGTCTTTTACTGCATCACAGTTTAGGGCTTTAGAACAAAAAAGAAGTTCACCTGTGGAGTGTATGAGCAGTGGAAGCCTTTTGAGATGCTTTGTTGATCGGTATATTGCGAAGTAACCTCTTCTTCTGACTTGACTGTGGTGGTGCTGGACATATCGTTCAAAGAACACATGCAGAATCCACAGAATTACTTTTGCAATTATTATGACAGTCTGCACTTTAAGTGGGTGAGTATAGTTTCCAGGGCACTTATCTTGATTTGGATTGGGGTAAGAACAAAACATAGCTGCTAAAAACGCTAGAACAACAAAAGCAACCTGGAAGAGAAAGGAAGAGAGATAAAAGTCAGCATTTAGAGATAGATAAATAAATAAATCTAAAAAGCAGGATTATGTAGTTTATTCATTATGCATTACTTTCTGTATTGATTTTATTAGAGATAACATACAAAATATTAGACAGTTCTACAGCCACTATATGGGAACATAGTGAAGACTGAAGAGTCAAGTAGTAAGAGTGCCCTCCAAGGAGGGCAACCAGTGTCCAGCAGAACAGAGCTGATAATCATCACTCTTCCTGGAATTTCTGCTAAACCAATTGCATTGTTCCCCAAGTCTTTCCTTCATAGTGAACTTAGGCATTTCTGGACCCTCTTTACTATGTCTTTTTACTTTAAGGGATACTTGATTCAAAAGAAAAATCACATGTTTTTAGACTCAATCAATTACACTTGATGCTGCTCTGTGAGACAGCTCCTGTCTTATTGGTATAGTCTGTGTTTCTTTAAATTGACAGTAGCTAAGTGAAAAATGAACCCTTTACTACAGCCATTGAAGATCATCTCTAGTTTATGACATTAGACAAGTGAATCATCATAGTAACTTAAAAGGTGAATTATCAACACCAGGTAGGCACCTTTGTCAGGTGATAATCATTCTTTAGTGTATTTGCCATCAGATATTTTCATTTTCCTTTTTTACTTATGTCAGAATAACCAGACAGATTGACAGTCAGACTGTATATATACTTATCCTTTCAGACTAGTGCCATTATGCCATAACTTTTCCTGTCTTCTAGATTTCTCTACAAATTTTCAGCATCAGCAGTGAGCATGAGCGATCTTTTGGCCAACTAGAAGCAAAGTTTTGGATGCAGATTACTTGCACTATATGTATACACACAGGGTTTTAATATTTAACAATATTTTTGTCATTAAACATATTTTCCCCACTATGTTCATTCAGTGAACTTTCTCATCCTGGTTCACTCTACAAAACAGGAATATTTTTAAAACAGAACTGTAAACAAAAGCAACTCCCACCACTACAGAAGTAAATTGAGAGCTTCCATAGACAAAAAATAAAAGAGTCTGAAAAAGTCTAACACCTCTAATATACGTGGCTTAAAGAAGTGTAGGATGCTCTGCATCTCATAACTGACAGAAACAGCATATCAGAACCAAAGATAGAGCAAAACATCTGATTTTCATTTGCTACCTTTGTTTCCATACTTAATTCTATGAATATCTCAGATCCCACCAGTCCCTTTCACAGATCATAGAATATGCTGAGTTGGACGGAACCCACAAGGACTATAGAGTCCAACTCTTAGCCCTGCACAGGGACCATCCCCAAGAGACACACCATGTGCTATGATCACTTACCTGGGGAGGCTGTTCTGTGTCCAACCACCTTATGACTGAACCATATCTTTTTAACATCCAACCTAAACCTCCCCTGATACAACTTCAGGCCATTCCCTCAGGTCCTGTCACGGGTCATCACAGAGAGGAGATCAATGCCTCTCCTCTTCCCCTCATGAGGAAGTTTTAGACCTTTCCACTCTCTTGACCTTATTTTTCATATTTTTGTAATTTCTCGAGCAACACTCTTCATGGCAATTAACTTTTCAGAACCACTAAATTACTTTTGATACAAACTGCCCTTAACTCCCTCTGGTTGTGGTCAGAGTTGGGTAACTGGGGAAGGAGAAAGAAGGGAAAATAATTTTCACACAATCATCAATACCTAAAAGAGGCATTATAAAGGACAGATAGGATAAAAGGTAAGAGGAAAAGAAAAAACCCCAAACAAAACAAGAGTGTGTCCTACATTATCCATAAGACCATTATTTCCAATGTAAATTAAATACCAAGTTATCTTGAGATGGGTTAAGTAGTTAATTAAGAGGAAGGCTTATCAACAAAATGTTTGTTTAACCTATTATTTTACTACCTCCTTTTCTTACAAAATTAAGAATAATTCAGATATTTTATAATTTTATATAATTTACTGTTTGGTTTGCCATTTTTCAACAGTAACACATTTAGTTCTATCCTTCCAGGAGTTAGGAATGTATTTCAGTACAGGAAATGGCTACATTACACTGATGCAACTAGGAATGACCTAGCAGTGCATTACTACTAATCTACAATAGCAGGGTATACAAGAGGAAACAGGTAGCTGGCTTGAATCGTGGTATTTATCAAGTATGTTTTGCTTCCATTTTAGGGCAGACCAATAACAGGTGTTTCACCCCAACTCAAAGGATTTTTACATACAAAAAGTTATTCTTATAAAAAGTAGTATTTAAGTTCAGTTTTGTGTATGTGCATACACAGAAGGGATTAGGGAAGGACAGAGTTAATATAAAGAAATTATTTCTAGCCTGTACACTTCACATTGCTCTCCAATCTCCTGATAGGAGCCAGAAGCCTGCAAAAAAGCAAGGCTTGGCAAAAGGAAAGGCACTCAAAAACCCAGCCCTACCACACTCTGGCATAGCCTACCCATACACTCCAGAACTGTGTGTAATTAGGCAGCTGCACCAAAGCAGCTATTTTGCTACCTAACTCCATTTCTTGACACAGGAAGGTGGAGAAGAAATATTCCAAGTTACTTAAAAATTACTTTAGAGGTTCATTACAACTCTGCTGCTTAATACTACGATAGTTTAACTTCTCCAGGACACTCACCCCTTTGGCAGGCTGCGCATCAGAACCTAACCTGGCATCTCTGCATTCTGCAAGATCTGTGCACATTTGCAGAAGCACAGGGGAAGAAAATCCAATGTTTGTTTTCCCCATTGATTTTTAGAGTGAGAAAGACAGCACCACTTCAGGTGGCAATTATAATGCTGTATTTCACCAACAGAAAAGGATACTTCTCCATTTTGCTCCAAGGACCAAGTGGTCATTGTAGCAGGTTCAGCAATGGTAGCAAGACTCTTCCTGGAAAAGTGTGTGCTGACAGATGCCTCAGCAGTTTTCCCTCTTCCCCTCCCCACAATTCTCATCATTTACAGGAGAGAGGAAGAGCTGGAGTCAGAACAGGAAGGAGTTTCCTATGATCCTGACATTTGGCTGCATCAGTCATGGTAGCAGATGGTAAAGCCCCAAGGCTAGGCAGAAAAATATTTACTACAGAGTTCAAGGGCACCAGAGTTTGTCTGACAGGGGAACAGAATAAGGCTGGATACGTGGTTCCCACTGGGAATTTTGATAGTCTGTTCAGCAGAACAGCAGAAGTCCTTCTTAAGTCTACTTGACAGAGGGGCATTTCATGATACTACCACAAGGGCTCCAAAACACTTACTCCTAAAATGAGAAGGCTAGGGCATATGGAACAGCTTCATCCAGCTGCCCAAAGAGAGACCTTAGAGGTTGGTATATGCTTTTAAAGTTCTGGCAAGAGGGTATGTTTTGAAGAGCACTGGGCACAGCATTTTTTGTTTGAGATGAAACAAAGCTCTAAAACAGCCAGCAACACATACATACATGGCCTGTGCACTCTCTGGCTTTACCTTCAGGTCAGCATCAGTGGCATTATACAATCATAGAATCATTTAGTTTGCAAGAGACCCTTAAGATCATTAAGTCCACCACTTACTTAACACTACCAAGCCCACCGCTAATCCATGTCCCTAAGAGCCATGTGTTATTGAGAGATACCTCTGCCCAAATTAAGGTGAAAATGAGACCATATTTTGAAGTTGATAGGATGGATTATATCCAATGGTAAAATGTAAGGTAGAGAGATAGAAAGAAATAGAAGAGATGAGGGGAGAGAGAGACAGACTAAACAGAAGATAGTTACTACCTGTGGATCCAGCAGCAATCCTTCCTCACTCCGGAGTTGTCAGTGGTGGGAGGATCCCGAGGCAATTTAAAGATTTTCACTATTTATATATTTTTACAAAAAAGGAATTAATGCTCATTGCTATCTTATATTCTATTGATTAAATGATTCCCTCACTTCTAATGCTAATTAGTCCGCATGCCCAGTCCCTCTTCTCTTGAGTCAATGGGTTGTGGTCAGTGGTCACGATCTCCTGCTACCAGAATTACCTTTTATCCAGTCCAAGCCGATTTCAGCAGTCGCTTGTGGCCCATAAATTCTGCATTCTTGATGTCCATTATCAGTGATACATTCTTGTCCCCCAGTTTTGTTAACCTCCCTCTAGGTCTGAGATAACACTCAGACAATAGTACCACCTTTATCTTATCTCAAGTTCCTCTCATGGTGGCTTAAGTTACAGTCCAAGTTCCAGGTCTCCAGGTATGCATATTCAAGGGGCAGGGCGGCTTTGGTAGTCACAGATGCCATCTGTTCCATAATCTGGAGTGATGCTTTTTTGACCAGTGACACATTAGGACCAGTTGTTTCTCTACACAGTTTGCCACAGTAGGAAGTTTTGTCTGGATGCATCACCCAGGATGTGCCAACCAGATCTCATCTCTGTCGGACTTGGAGTTAGCAGCATCCTGTTGCTCCATTCTGTGCTTATCTCACGGCAAAGTCCTTCTGTGGCCTTAGCAGAGTTTGAGACAGGCAACTGTGCTCTTTATTCCTCATGTTTGGTTGCCACACACTCAGAGGCAACAATAAGCCTCTGCAGCTTATCAAGGATAAACTCACCATTAAGCAAGGATCTCTCTACTTCTGTCTACCAGCCTCAAAAGCCTGCAGACTGTTCAGTATCTGTGCTTTCTACCCTTAACCTCCAGAAGTGAGAGCAGGAAGTAATATTTGGATTCCTTTATCTCCCCATCCACTACCATGCAACACCTCATAAGCAAGTCTGACTTTACTTGTTTATTTACCATAAGAAATACCTTTTTCTCTTTGAAATTAAGTTCAGCCTCAGAAGGTATGGTATCAAAATTATCTTAGCCCTCTATAACTAGTATAGCACTTTCACAGCAGCAATATTATTTTCAAAGTGCATTTCCAATAGCATAGAAAAACTACTATATAAAGTAGTTAAATACTATTAGACAAGATGTGTCAGGGCATGTTAGTGCCAACAAACAATCAGAATGAGAAGGCAGCAAGTATCCAGTAGCACATACACTATCAAAATTAATTGACAAATGGGACTTCACTTTGGTTTGGAAGAACAGTGTATGCAAACCCCTGGAGAATTCTGTTATATAAACAGTAAGAATTCAGAACAGAGATACCAAGTTTTCTTAAGGAAAGCATGCTTAAACTTACATGTATTAGCAACAGGAAATTGGCAAGGAGAACTGCTGGGATAGCACGAAATCTTGGCCTCAGCTGGGAATGCAACGTATGAGACGAAACGAGTGGTGCATCCAGTAGAGGATCATCTTCCAAACTCTGTGTTATTTCCAAGGAACCCTGGAACAGGAGAGGAGGGCAAAGAACACCAACAGGTAAGCTTTAAAAGTAAAGTACAAAGGTTTAGCAATCTTCTGTTAGCAAATCAAGCTTTTTGTGAAAACCACCCCACTATGCCAACACCTTGAGACAAGCTCTTAAATTTTAGGTAAGCTACCATCCCTGAGGAATGCAACAGTAACCTTCCTCCCAGTATTACACTATGTCTTCAGGAATTTTAGGCTTTAAAATGTATTACAAGTATTTGAGCATCAGTCCTGAGAGATGCCACAAGTACTAGCATATTCATATGAAAAATTAGAAAAAGTGATGATTAAAGTCTCTCTCACATGTTTTATACAGGTAGTGCAAAACTCCTTGTTATTCTTACTACTATCCAACTACAGTTAGAGGCAATAACAAAGCTGCAGTGTAACAGTAACAATTGTGAGGGATTCAGCCACAGACACTACTCACATGTCTAAACAACTGCAGCATTAGTTAAAACTGAACTAAGGCAAGAAGGAAAATAGTTCACAGAGGAAAGAAGAGGCTACCAAGTGCTGAGCAAGACACTCTCAGCTTACACTAGAGAGAATGCAGCCCATACTTGTCATGCTGGTGTAAGTATTAGGTCTTTGCCTTCACATTAAGCTCAGATGTTTTAGCTATGTAAGTTTCCAGAAGTACCTTTTAATAAGTAGAAAATGGGTGGAAGGAAAAACCTTGGACAAGGAATTCCTCCAAGATGCTATGCATATCTGCTCCTTCCAGACCAGGACACAGTCATTCAATACAACTTAAGTGGAACGAACATACACAGCCACTATGAATGGCAGAACTGCAAGCTTCCCTCCTAGCATCCTGTTACATCCCAAGCTATGACTTGTTTCCTTCAAAAGATAAAGCAGCTCAAGATTTCCACTCAAGTTTTGACTGCTCTTCTCCTGACAGTTACCAACCATAGCCCAAAACAACATGACAAGGGCAGACCCCACCCCACTCCAGACTTCTGACTGCTCAGAGACATGCCAGGATTCACTGGGCTGTTCACTGTTTCTAAACTGATGACTTCTCTTTGCCATGGGAGAAAGCAGCATAAGCCTGAAGACAAAGAAGGCACAGCATTCTTATAAACACTAGCACAAGAAGAGAGGAATAAACAAGTTTTGGGATTAGACCAAAGTTTATACTTCATGTTAAAGAGGACAATGTAGATTGGCCCCTAGTGTTATTTCACCTACAGACAGCTGCCTAGAGCAAAGGAATTAGTCATCAAGGGTTATTTCAGTTAACAATCAGTTTTATTTTAGAACCACAAGCACCACACTCCCTCTACCACACAGGAGTCCAAAAAGACCTTCCTTACCTATTTGATACCTTTTAATTAGCCTTGTCTTTGATTGTAAGTGACCCTTGCTAAAATACCTGCTTGGTAAGATGACACTTTGCTGCAGATCTAGATGTTTACAAATGGCACTCCTCTTGTGAAGCTATGGATGCCCCATTCCTAGAAGTGTTCAAGGCCAGGCTGGATGGGGCTGAGAGTAAACTGGTCTAATGGAAGGTGTCCCTGCCCATGGCAGGGGGGTTTGGAACTAGAACTTTAAAGACCCTTGCAACCCAAACCATTCTATGATTGTACAATCAGAGAATTAATAGCAGGGTTAACACTTCATATCTCCCACAAAGACAGCAGTTCTCCTTAGGACAATATCCTTTGTCTCCTGGGAACAAATGAACTCACCATTTCTGCAATACCATGACAGATCAGGGCACTCCTTCATAGAGAAAGGTTTATCACAACACGTTTGACCATGTTACTTTCTGCAAGACTGGCTACAATCCATCTTTGCATCCTGAAATACAGCTAGCGTTAGGAAGCACTGAATGACAAACTCCTTGAGTAGATATTGTTACAGACAACATAAGGAGGATGGAAATTAAAGCATGGGAGATGATGATCCCATGCAGTCAATCTATTATTAAGAAAATCTAGTAAGTATCCTAACAAGAGAAAACACAGGTTTCATTTAATTAAGATGAGCCAAACCACAGCTGCCAAAAGCCAAAACGCCTTAAAAGCAGACTTCTGTTAGGTATTGCTACTGTCATGAGCACAGGTTAAGGCTTCAGCCTCTTAGCTCCCTGATCCACTTCCAGCATGTGACCGCCGCCGCAGCGGCCCAGCACCAGGAGGAGGAGGAGGAGGGCAGGCAGGAACAAGCCGCAGTCAGCAAGCTTTGCACACACAGGCTTCCAGCTGGGGCGGGGTAAAACACCCAAATAAACAGAAGAACGCCGCGGCCGTGCCACCGCACAGCACATAAACCAGGGACTGCGCTCACAGGATCCGCCTGCGGAAAAATAACCCAGAAAAACTGAAGGAGCTACACGAGCGGCCTCCATCAGAGATTGCTACTCTCGATTAGAAACGATACCAGGCCCAAACGCCTCGGGGGTACCTCAAGCCCGGCCGGGGAAGGGCAGCGCGGGGAGCGAGGGGCGCGGCGGCCTCCTCGCTTCTGAGACGGCCCCCGGGAGGCGCCTGGGCCGGCAGCTCCCCCGGAAGGCGCAGACAACGCTCTGGGCGCTCGGGACGGAAAGCAGCAGGAAGAAACGGAAGGAAGAGACGGCACAGAATACGAGGCGCTCTCCCGGCAAGCGCCCGCGCTCAGCTTAGCCCAGCCGAGACCCCCGCCGCCCCGTGCCCGCCCGCCCGCGCTCACGTTGTCCAGATCCTGCCGCCGCCTCCCCGCCGTCAGCGCCATCTCCAACTCCCGCCTCCACCGCCTCGGCGGAGCTTCATCGGCACCGCCGCCCCGCCCCGCCCGCCGTCAGCGCCCCCAGCACCGCCCCGGGGCGGGGCCGCCACCGCTGCGGGCTGACGGGCCTCCTCCGCGGGCGGGGTCCGGGGCTGAGCTTTGCGTGGGTCAGGGCTCCTCAGACTGCCCTTAGCAGCCGCCCGCCGCAGTGGCGATGCTCGGTCCGGCTCTCTCGGCAGCCCGGGACTGATTTAAACCGAGGACTAGTTACAGCAGGCTCCGAGATGGTGTCCCCGCGGGGTCGGTGGCTCGGGTGGGGATAGTACGCCCGCAGCGGATGGCTGGCGAAAATGCTGGGGGTAAAGACAGCGTGGTGCTGCTGTCAGCTTGCTGGGCGGGGTGTTTTCCCACCTCCACTTGGTCTTGCAAGGACTTCTTGAGGAAAGGATGTAATCAGTAGCAGCTAATTAGTATTATCTAATGTGGATGTCTCCTCCGTGAACGTGTCTGGTTGCCCCTTCTGATCACGGACAGTGCACAAGGTGTGCACAAGGCACTTCATAAGTTTTCAAAGATATTTCTATCCCAGTTGTATATTTTGTGAAGAAACACATTTTTAAAAAAACTTGTCCTTGCTAATTTCATTTTATAAGCCTTTGTGCTCACACGGAGACAGACTGGCCACTCACAGTATCCAGACTACTCACTTTATGGATCTCTCTCGCTCTCTACAACTCTCTGAAAGAAGATTGTAGCCAGGTGGGGGTTGGTCTCTTCTCCCACACAACCAGCAGTAGGACAAGAGGACACTATATTAAGCTGTGCCAGGGGAGGTTTAGGTTAGGAAGAAGTTCTTCACAAAGAGAGCGATTGGGCATTGGAACAGGCATCCTAGGGAGGTGGAGGAGTCACCATGCCTGGAGATGTTTAAGAAAAGACTGGATGTGGCACTTCGTGCCATAGTCTAGTTGACACGGTGGTGTTAAGTCATAGGTTGGACTCAATGATCTCAGAGATCTTTTCCAGCCTAGTTAATTCTGTGATTCTGTAACAACCTTTTGTATTCTGGATACTCCTTAACCACTTAGTTGCACTTACTAATTCTTTGGTAATCTTTGTTAGAGTCTCTAACCTTTTTCATCTGTATCGTTTCTGAAATGTGAAGGATAAGAATGACGCATTGTTCAAGCGTGTGAAGTATGAGTTTCCAAAGCATCATATTTATTATCTGTCGTGTTCTCTGTTCATCTGCCAATGTTTCTTAACCTTCTATTTGTTCTGTTTGAACAACCTTGAACCTTGAGCTAATGTTAGTGAGAATACTGAAAAGGATCAAAGCTGTAATGGGGGTTTGAAAGATAGCAAAATTCTATCCTCTCCAGGTTGTAACTTTCCTTTGCATACTATTTAAGAGAAGCCAGGACTGTCACCCTGAACAGCTGCCATAGCTCTACCTCTCTTGAAAGCACATAGAAGTGCCAAGGGGTGAAAGCTGCTCTTGAGGTATGAGCTTCTTCAGGCTGTTCTGAGTTTTTCATCTCAGTTTCTGTGATTTTTTTTGGGTATCTTTTTGTTGAAAAAAGCCCAACTGGAAGCTCCCACCCAGAGCATTTACGTTCATCACTTGCATTCATTTGTTCTTGTTTTACACAGATACACACATTTAATGAACTGGACAACTATGAAAAACAAGCCTTAAACTTGCTGGTTTCAGTAAGATAAAGTCCAGCTCCTGTGATAAGAGCATGCTCTGTTCCTTAGCTTAAATGTTCCTTTTTCATCTTCCTTATTGTGCTTCCTCTTTCTTTCCTTCCTGTCAAGAACACAAGTCCTACTGATCAGCAAACAGGGGACAAAAGTTTTCAGTGACAGTGAAATGAGACAATTCACTGGTTGCTGTTCAAGTAATCAGCATTTGTAAGGTGTTCTACCTTGCCAAGTAGGTAGCTTAGCAGGTGTGCTTGACACCTACACAGGTCTAATGACTATCAAAGACTAAGGGTTCAACAGATCAGTCTGCAAATTGATTGTGCAACTTTTACGAAGATGCTGTGTGACCACCAGAATTTCGCTTTCCTTTGTATAACTATACAACTTATTTGCAAAGGACCTTTGCCTGAGCTTTTGCTCAGCTTGGAAAGCATGAAGTCTTTACCTGCTTGTTTTGCAAGGAGCAAGAATGTCCTGGTTAACATTTCTGTTCTGGAATAACCAGAAATGCTAGTGTGCAGTGTGTTGTACCTAGTCCCACAGCCAAGAAGCTAAAAACAGTGCCAGCTGCTGACAGTGATGAGAATATTTTTTTTAATACAAAGACATTTATTTTGGCTAAAAATACTTTATAGCCCTTTATTTTTAAAATAAAATAGCATTATATTTTTAAAGAAACAAAAAAAGCAACTAAAAAAAAGTCTTTCACAAAAATTCACATATCATCTTATATTGCTTAGCTGCTATTGTTTTCATTTATGACCAACAACGTGTTTATTTCTCTTGTCACATTTTGCTGGCTTGCTTACATGCATGCTTAGAACACATAGAGGTTTTTTGTCCTTTAATCAGAGGAGTTTGGGTTCTGAATTTGTAAAGAATATTTTAGGGGAAACAGTAGAAGGGAAAAAGATTTAAAAAATGAAGCAATTTAGAACAGTTGTTCAAAGTGTTAAGAACCAGGGACTTGTTTCATCACTTGGATACACAAGTTTAAGTAACTACGTTTTTTTATTAGCATAATAATTTAAGTTGTGGAAGTAGTCCTCCTCCTGCTGCCTGTCTCCATAAAATACTATATGCTAGTTGTAATCTTGGTTTTAGCCTGTTTCTTCAAATATGCAATACATTGTATCAGAAGCGTACTATTTAAAAAGTGAACACAATTGCTGCTAAATAATTGCCATTTCTCTTTGCTTGTTCAAAGACAATTTCGTAATAATGTCTGTTTATTCAGAGCTTTAGAAATTTGGTCTAAGGTATAATCCACTACTGCAAAGTGCTGTATTACATACAAAACACCTCTATTCGATGTCTTGCATACATACGTGGAGTGTGTGTGAGAGACATGCCATTAGACAGGTGTTTAGGATAAATTCAAAAGAATAAATTCTTCTAAGTATAATTTTGGAATCCTAAAGTCACAGTAAGTTTACATTTATTGGCACTCATTTGAATATGTGTAATTTTATATATAATTGTAAACATTGTTTCTGCTGAATGGAAAATAAAGAGTTCTCAATGGATTACTGAAGAGCATCGTTGGGGGAAAAATTACAAGTTTAAATATTTGAAGTGCTTATTTACTGTATACAACACCAGTTAGTATATTTAGAAGTATGTGACTGCCAGTTTCAACTTGTTTACCTAAAATATGTAGGTAATCTTTATAGTAGTAGTCTACTCTTGTTCTTACTAGATCACCCAATCTTTGTTTTGGTTTTGATATATTGTTTTAATTATTAGATTCACAGGTAATTTTCATTGAGAGATGTTTAATGATGTAAGTAAGGTTTTAATGAAGTAAGATTCTATTCTGCTCAATTCCTGTTACAGCTTCTGTCCAATTTTGCAGACATTGTCATTCTAGTGCACAGGACTAGAAAGTCTGCTTCCAAGGGATGATCCAGTGCTGGGGAATCTAAAACAGATCAAGATATGGCCTGTTCTTAAATTATTTCCACTGCAATTCCATCAGTAATGATGAAGGTATCTGATAAGGGTAAGGTAAAAAGATGTGATACGGCCCAACAATGCTATGCTATGATGTCCTTACTTGCTGGTTGCCCTCAAGGAAAGCTCATGTAGATCAGATACCCATGATTAAACCCTATACTGAGGCATTACCATTTCCCTATCAGTAATAATTACAATATTTGGGGACTAACTTTCACAACTGTATTCTCACAAAGAGACTTAATATCTACTTTTCTTCCTCTTCATTTTATTTAAAATTTGGCATGAATGGAAACAGGATTGGGCTCACAAACTTTTTCACATTCAGCTAAAAGATATAATTATTATTACTATTTCTTATTCATATTACAAGTAGTACTTAAACTGTACTCAGCTCTTTGTAAAGAACACAGTTTCTGCTCTGAGAAAATGGGGTTGTGACAGATCCCAGCATTACTAAAAATACAAATGGGAAGTGAAAAGGTAAAAATAACAGTAGACAATTTTATTTGCATGAATTGGTTCTAATAGTCCTGAAAGCCATACTGCAGTAAGTGCATTCTATATTCTAGCCCCAGATTACAGACACTTCTGAAGTGTTCTTTTTATTTCAAGCTTCTGTAAATTTTTTAAATCCTATGAAGCTCAAAAAACAGTTCACTGTTGAATACATTTAATATGAGGGAACCTTTCTCTCCATGTATAGATTCAGATTTTCACATCATGCAAGTGTAAGCTTTTTGTGTTGAACAGCATGGGGCTATTTATGCTTAATAATCATGTAGTAAAAAACTGCCACTTGGTATGCAGCCTTGGCTTCATAAGTAATATGCCCATTAGAAATTCTGTGGCATTTAAAAGCAAGCTGTTAAAAGGAGAAGAGCATAACACTGGTATTGATAAAAACTCTTTTAGTCTTTCACCAATTAATATATAAATTTGCATGCTGGAGGCTTAGTGTGGCAGCTGGTTAATTCAACTTATCTATTAGTACAAGTCATTTAGCAAAATGTCCTGTGTGTCCATAATTAGGTCCAGAGATAGGACTAATGAAAACAGGTACCTAATACAGCCGTAGAGAGGAGTTCGGACTGCTTTATGCAGATGAGACAAAGGGCATAACATAATAGTGAATGGAAGAATTGTGAAAAACAGAATGGGCACTCTGGATTGATTTTTTAAATTTTACTGATTTTCCAGATATATTAAAAAGCATATAAATTGAGGTTAAAGAAGGGATACAACTTGTCAATTTCCTATTTATTTTCAGAAATACACATTACAAATATAAAAGTTTGGAAATAAGTATGATGATGTATCTTATTTACTTTGTGCTAAAGATGAATTTGAGAGCTTTAAATGGCTTAGGGCTTAAGCAAATGCTTAATTTGCAGAGTGAAAAGTACTCCTTCTGCAGAATAATTCTCCTGATTTTTCAAAATCACATTTCTGGGGGTTTTTGTGTTATAGAGCTGTCACAATGACAAGAATTTGCAGAGCTTTTTCTGAAAATATTGGAGTTTTGATTATATACTTTCTAGGGTGATTTTAATGAAAAAAGAGAAATATTTGAGATAATTACCTCATGAAAACTACTCATACAATTGAAATAAAGACAGAAGATGAAATTTCAAGGAACAATTAGGGATTGTTTCTCCACATTTTTTTTCTCAATTTTTTGATTATTTTGTCTGAGAATCTTAAAATGAACTTCTCAAGAACTAGTTTGTGTAAACTCACTTTTTGAGCTCTATGGTTAAATATTAGCATTCTGACAAATATTCTTTTGAATATCTTAGGTTCTGAGTGTACCTAATTTTATTATTCCAGTACATTAGTCTGGATCACAATGTTCTTTTGAATAGAAAAACTAGCAAGAGAATTTCCTTTATACCATTAAAAATGTACTCCAGGAACACCATAAGAAACTACTCATCCTATGAGCATCTGCTCTCACCATATTCTTTGGACTAAAACTTTTCGTACCTTTATCTTTGACTTAAATTTCCCTTTCATTTTTTTTTCCAGTTTGAGTCCAGTTTTAATAGATATTCTGCATAGTTCCATGTACTGATCCTGAGCTCTTTTCTTAATTTTTACAATGAGTTTGCAATACCTTCTAGTCTTCCTTACATACACAAAAAAGGTTATTCCAAATGAAGATTTACTCATTTCTGGAACAGCAGCATGATATGCTTGTCACTTTTCATGAACAACTTCTCTCAAAATGATCAGTAGCTATACCTATGTGACTGTTATTTTTATGCTTCACTGAATATAACATTTTAATATTTTAATGTCTTTGATTTCATTGCCTCTTTGCACAACAAAAGAATCTGTATAATGTGTGGGCTGTATCCAGCTTGCTTTTTCCCAGTCCACAGCATTTTTCATTTTCATTGAATACCCCCTCAAGCACTGTAGACTCTGCAAATACTGTTCCTCCTGTCTTGTTTATAGGCATGTGAAACAGTACATATTCAGATTGATACCTTCAGCATACTGTGTCACTTTTCACATTGTAAATTGCTTCTGATTACTGTTCTTAGGTAAGCTCACTATGTGCATGACTACAGGCAAACTGGTGATTTTACTGCTGTTTTGCAATAGGCCGATGATGGATACCCAGGACTACTGAAATGAGTAGAATTTCTCTGTCTGTTGTGCATTCAGTAAGCACTAGATGGCAGCATATCAGCTGTTTAAATGTGAGTTTAATTAATGAGTTGTACCTGTTTTCTTCTGATAAAGGGGTGTGTTAGTTGATTGACTTGGTTAGGACTATCTCCCAATACTGCTGTTAGAGTGGGGAATATGATGGAGGAGAAGTATACAGACTTTGAGGGGCTTGCATTTAATAGATATAGTATTATACTTTACAGTTATTATCTATGTGGAAAATTACTTTTGCTTTATTTTTCAAGAAAATAATGTTTTGATGAGTTAAACAAGTATGACAGAACATAATAATAAACAAAAGTCTTTTCTATACTCTTTTAAAGTAAAACGATCAGGAAAAAAACACCACTGACTGCTTATTCATATGTTTGCTAAAAACTGTGTTTTAAGTAAGTCCTTTTTTTTTTTTCTCTTGTAGGCTGTACTCAAAAATGGTGCAGAACTTATTTCAGTAATGTGTCATTCTGTGTTGAAGGGTGGAGCTCCTTATCACCTTTGCATGTTGCTGGTTGGGATGGTCCAGCTTTCCCCAAGACATCCCTGCTGCAGGTTACTGGGGCTACCTTCGCAACGTCGAAGTGATCACGTGATGATCACAAGGTGAAATCTCATTAATTTTTGATGGGCTTTCTTCTGGTTTGGTGAATGGAGCCCACTCAGTATAGACACCTGAATGCCTTATCCAGCAACAGAAGTCTGCTGGTATGAGAGTAGGAGCTGGTCCAGCTCTTTCACAGTCATGTCAGGGATACACCGTATGTGAAATCTAAACCTTTGCAGCACTGGGCCTTAGATCAGCTCATCAAGAGATCTACTTTGCATCTTGGTAGTTTGCAGTACTAATATGAATCATAGCCATGACCTACACTGGCTTCCATTCATAATGCTTACTTGAGCTAGGACTTCCTTTTGGAAGCTGTAATCTAGAAGGAACACAGCACTGACTACAGGGATCTGGCTTCTCCATCAAGTAGAACTCAGAAGCATCATAGCATTTGCTTCTTATGTGGCTCCTCTTTTCCAGAACTAGGATTAGAGTGCTTAAATCCTGTTTACTAGACTGTGGGCCATATCAAGTCATTTTGGAAATTACACCATATCTGATTTTGAACACTGAAAAAAGAGTTCTTAGTTACTAATTTTCATCATCATTATAAGGTCCATGAGTTTTACAGAATAAATCTTACCCTTCAGCTACTTTCATTAAGTATGTATCATGCTCAATGCTCCAGCAATTGTTTACATGGAAGAATAATGCTAGAAAAATCCATGCTTAATTGTATTTAACTGATTTTGGTCACAATACGATTTATTTTTGATAGCAGCTGCTTTGCTATTCCTTATTTCACATTCCAAATTTACATGTCTTATTTTTTCTCTCCCTGCCTACTCTCCAGTACATATTCCTTTGCAATCTGGTCCCTTTCTCAGTCTGCTGCAGGCACTTTCTTGCATTTCCTTTTCACATAACTCTGCAGTGTAATTCTTCTCAACTGCGTTCATGACCTTTGCTCAATGATTCTCTGAAACTTTAAATATTCCATGCTTCTGGGGAAAGAAAAAGGAGTTTCTTCCACTAAAGTGAGGCCTTTTAAGGTTAGGTAATGCTGGATTAATGCTGATATTAGTGCTAGTGTCTTAGACAAAAGTATGTAGTAATTACTAATGTCTGTGTTGAATGCAAGTCCTGTTGTGAATTCCACATAGGTCCTTGTGGATCTGTTTAGATACAGTGGCCTTGGTTGTATAAAGGTCTGCTGCTGGATGGTAATGTTACTGGGGGTGAAATGCAGAAGGAAAAAATGGATGTGTGCCCTCACAGATTTTGAATAAATACATACTTATTTTTACATAAAGCTTACATATAAATTATTCACAACTGAATTCAGTAAGATACAAATATAATGGATAATCTGACAGCTAACAAAGTGAGGAAGCACACCATTTGAAGCAATAGGAGGACAGAGTACTTAAGTATTCAATTCTAGCCCCGTTCCTTTCTTATTCCCTGTTCATGAAAAGGATCCCAGCCTTAGCAGCACATCCTCATAAGCACTCTGGCCAAATCCTTCAGAAGGTATAACTTCTAATATCTTCAACAAGAGTAAATGTTCTTACAAACTTATTTTTTGTCCTATTTGGAGATGTCTTCCTAATCTATGTTTGTCAGTTAAAAATACCAGTATGAACTTCTTTCAGTGTCCTCTGTGGCTAAACCTAATACAGATTTTTTCTAATGTGACCTCAGCATGGTGCATGATCCCTTAAAGATGCTAATAAAACCCGATGTATGTATGCAGTTACATTGACTTTTACCAGGGTCCTTTATTCCATTTGTAGGACCATGTAACTTGTGGAACTATCTTGCTAGCAAGCAGAGCTCTGCTGGCATAGCTTCATTTTCAGTGGATGTACTTCACTCATGGTTAGTGTCAGGGTTTCTATATCAGTAAAGTACTTCTAGTGTGAATACATCTGAAGAACCATGCGATCCCAAGTAAGCGTTGGCCACATTTCTTTGAAACTTAATAAAACAAGTAGGAAAGGACCAAGGAGTTGTTACAGGCATAGCCTAAAACACAATAGGGAATTTCCTCAGTAAATGCAGTAATTCAGATTGCTTCAGCATAAACAAAAAAAAGACACGTTTTATCATAGTTAGGAAACATAGCCCACCTCCTTTCCAAACTACATATATACACCCCCACATATATATAAATAAGCTTTTTCTCTGGAAGTTCTTTTCTAAGAAGAGGTCTTGTATCAAGCAGAATCCTGTAAAAATCCAGACATTGTATTTAAAGGATGTGTTTTCTCATAGTTAGAGACACAAGCTGTTTTGCCATAATCACATAATGTAGTTTGGATGCAGTCATATTTGTTTCAGCCGTTTACAATTCCTTTTGGAATTACTGAAGTACAAAGACATAATTTTTGGAGAAAAAAATATAGAACACTGCCCTATTTGTGTTTCTTTCTGATGTTCTGCATCACGGAAGTTAACTGAACCAATACTGAACATTTGGCTCTGAAGCCAAAGCAACACTGCAAGAAAAAGAGAGAAGTCACAGGCTGGAAATGCCTACTGTTCATTTAAGAATGAATGTTTGTCCCAGTTTTGGCTGGGGTAGAGTTAATTTTCTTCACAGTGGCTAGTGTGGGGCAGTGTTTTGGAGTTGTGCTGAACACAGGGTTGATAATATAGAGATGTTTTTGTTATTGCTGAGCAATGCTTACACAGAGCCAAGGCCTTTTCTGCCTTCTGTACTGCCATACTGGCAAGGAAGCTGGGGGTGCATGGAAGGTTGGGAGGAGACACGGCCAGGACATGTGACCCAAACTGACCCAAGGGATATTCCACACCATATGACATCATGCTCAGTGTATAAAGTATGGGGAAGAAGGAGAAAGAGGTGGATGTTTGAAGTGATGGTGTTTGCCTTCCCAGATCATGATTACATGTGATGGGGCCCTGCTCTCCTGGAGATGGCAGAACACCTTCCTGCCCATGGGAAGCTGTGAATCAACTCCTTGTTTTGCTTTGCTTGCATGCACAGCTTTTGCTTTCCCTATTAAACTGTTTTTATATCAACTCACAAGTTTTCTAGCTTTTAGCCTAATGATTCTCTCCCAGATCCTACTGGTGGGGAAGAAAGCAAGCGGCTCCATGGGGCTCAGCTGCTGGCTGG
Source organism: Myiozetetes cayanensis (assembly GCF_022539395.1). Classification (NCBI taxonomy): domain Eukaryota; kingdom Metazoa; phylum Chordata; class Aves; order Passeriformes; family Tyrannidae; genus Myiozetetes; species Myiozetetes cayanensis. Next base: position 36,867,808 of record NW_026087964.1, on the reverse strand, counting down.
AGTTAAACCACAACAACATTACTGAACAGTTCTGCCATGTTAGCATGGGACAGAATCTGCAGCTGCCTATGTGCTTCCAGGATCTATACGCAAATAGTATGCAAAACCCCTCATCAGTTTCTGGAAAAGTTCACAATAGTCTCATATGGACCCTTAAACACAGCGTAGTAGCATTCACTTAGGTCTTACGGATCAGTAGATGTTAGGAGCCTTGTTTTACAAAGTAACATATACATGAGTTTACTCTAAGTTATAGAAACCTGGAAGTGTGATGAGACATTCATCGTCAACTCTCTGATCTACCTAGGGCAGACCTGCTTATGAACTCAGACCTTGGTAATGCTATGCTACACAGAGCTGGCTGAATTTTAAACCTCCATTTCAGAGGCCATTATTGGTGGCTTTGGAGCAGACTTCCCTGCAAGCAGGTTTTGTTGCACATGTAAATCTTTAACAAGCACCTTGTCTTCTCTAATGCAACACAGAGGCAAACCTAGTTGTCTCTTGAGAAGAGACAAATTCAGCAGTTACAAAGCACAGACTTAATAAAAACAGGCACTGCCTATTGTGATTATGTAATTTAGAAAAACCTCCAGTGGAGGTTTTTCGAAAAAATTTTGAAGTGTTCCCAAATCACACATCACAGTGTAGTAAAAGAGAACTGGTAGACTGAGAAAACTAAAATGGCATTTCCAAGTGAGGAGTATTACTTGAGATTAGCAAAGATGAAAATAAATTAAAATACATTTAGTTTTAATAGCCAGTGATTAGAAACATTGGGGAAGGCTTTATGTATCCATCTATAGTATTCTTCATCCAAAACACAGCTGCCATTTTTTTTTTTGCCTTCTATTTAAAATCTGCTATCCTTAAACTTCCCTCACTCTTAGAGAAATAGTGTTGGGCAATTAGTGATAGATTTATTAGTTTAGAGATACTATTCCAGAATAAAATCTCTTGCTCCAGTGAAGAAGCATTTTATTTTTATAGACATTATCAGACTTAACTACCTGAATTGTGTTCAGCTTACTAAACATATCTTGCACTACAGAATCTTCTAAAATTTAGAAGTAATTTACAGGGTCCAAGTACAGTAATTTCTTCTCGAATGCCTTAAGTCAGAAATTGCTAAATGTAGTATTCCTCATCACTGTTTGAATCAGTGTTGCTCACAAAGACACGTTTGAAATAGATCCGTTCATACTTCCTTTTGACATTTTGCATCACAGAAGCTACTTTAGCAAACATAAAACACAAGTCATGTACTTAATAATCATCAGCAGCAACGTTTGTAAAAGACAGAAGGTCAGCTGTTTTAAGTGGTAGTGTTTCCACTGGACTGGATCGAATAAAAGGTGAGATCCAACAGGTCACAGTGAACTGGAGGCTGTGCAGCTCCTCAGCCCCGACGCACTTTTGTTCTTCGCTTCGGCTCTGCTCGGGCTGCAACGACCTGCACGAGCTGGTGCCAAGCCAGCTCCTCGGCCGGCCTGGGAAGAAGCTGGGGATGCCACTCATGGCGTGCACCTGCGGGTGGGTCTTCTCACTGAGGAGACCTGAGACCACTTTCAAGTATTTTTGCTTTTCCCCGGGCTAGAGACCTGTGTCCCCACGCGAGCGCCACCAGCCATCCATCTGCCCTGGTGCTGAGGGACCCCGAGCCGGGCGCTCTGCGGGACGAGCCCCTGCGCAGGGCAGCTCCAGGTGTCGCCCTGCGGCCCTGCCGGAGCCACCGCTCTCCTGGGAGGCGGGAAACACGCACTCGGGCGCGGGACTCGGGCTCGCCCCCTCGAAGGACACGTTTCTTCCAGCAAAGGGCAGGGGCGCCTCATCCTCCTCTTCCTAAAGCCCCCCGCACGCCCGAGCGGGAAGCTCCAGCGTGGGATTCCCGCCCCCCGCGGCCATCCCGGCCCCGCCGCCGCCACCGCCACCGCAGCTCCCGCCCGGGCCGTGCCGGGCACCCCCGCCGCGCCTGCGCGGAGCGGCCCGTCCCCGCCGCGCCCTCCCGCGGGCGGGCCCCCGGAAGCGGCGGCTGCGGCGGTGGCGCTGGGGGCTCGGCCGGGCGGGCGCAGCCGGCACCGGGCACCGCGCCCCGCACCCGCGGCGGGGCAGCGCAGCTGGCATGGTGCTGGCGGCAGCACGCCGCGCCCGCGTTGCACGGAGGAAGCCTGAGCGGAGCCGCGATGGAGATGCTGCTGCCGCCCGTGTGAGTGCGGCGGCGGAGGGGCGGGCGGGGAGGCTGCCGGAGCCCGCCGGGACGGCGGTGCGGAGCGGAGCGGAGCGGAGCGGGGCGCTGTGCAGTCCGCGGGCCGGGGGCGCGGCGCGGGCCCAGCCGCGGTGCGGGAGCCGGGAGCGGGAGCAGGAGCAGGAGCAGAGCCGCCGCTGCTCCGCAGCCTCCCGAGCCGCCCGGGCCCCGCGGGAGCGGAGCCCCCGGGCGGGAGGGGACTGGGAACCGGCCGCGGGGCAGCGCCGGCGGGAGGTCGTGCCGGCAACCTGGTGGCGGAGCCGGTGCCCGTCGAGCCGGGGCTCCGCGGGCAGCTTGGCCGCCCGTGCTCGGAGCTGCCCCGGCGTGCCGCGGCGGTGCCCGCGCCGGGGCATCCTCCGGGGGGAGCGGGCACTGGGCTCCCCGCGGGCGGGCAGTGCTGCCCCCGCCCCGCCGCCCGCCGGGTGCCTTCCAGCCTGTGGGGACAGGCGGGCTTTTTTTTTTTCCCTCCTCCCCCTCACTCCTTCTGCTTCCTCCATCTGCGGTCCCAAATTATTCCCTATTTGACTCAGCAGTCGTGCTCACCGCACTCTCGGTTTTCTGGTTATTCGGTTAAGCATCTTTTCTAGTGGCAGTGCCCAAGCGATGCACGTATTTCCAGCTGCAGCTAAGCTGGGCTCGTCGCCTTTTACATGCTCCTGTTCAGTGCAGCTTCATCCTATGCCTTCGGGAGGTAGTTTTCAGGCACGTTTTGGGTTGGGTTCTTGAGAACAAACCGAAGGAAACCAGTTGCAGAGAGCTTTGACCCAGCTCGTGAAATGGTAAGAGATACTCCAGTAACTTCAAGCAGACTGGTAGTTCTCAAAACAGAAGGCATATGACTGATGGTTTTGTAGGCTTCGTTACCTTAAAACAAAGTTGTCCTTTGTGACAAACAAATGAAACTTCAGCAAATTAATTTACGCTTCATGGGAACTCCCCTATCTAATCCAGGTTGCTTGGCAGCTCTTTGTGGGCAACTGTGATTACTGTTTTTTCCCTGCATAGCTGTGTTCGATGTGTATATAGCCTGTAAATGTATGTAGATATGTAGACATTTGTATCTGATGCATTGCTTTGGGATGTAAAAAGATGCCATAGAAGTGTTCTGTCTTGGAATTGATAAATCAGGGGTATAATTAAAAGCTGCGTCCCTTCCTTATAGGTCTTTGGTGTTTTGAGCATTTTCTGCAGTCACTGATTTCTCTCTATAATATTTTTGAATGCTGAACACTACATATGTTGCATAATGTAAAGGAGTGATATTCAGTCTAAAGGAGTTCACTAATAGGATATCTTTTTCTTTTTTACCTCTGTGCAGGAGCATATGCATGTGCTGAATAGCATGTAACTTGATTTTTTTTCTGATTGATGAAAAATTCTTGTCCATTACTTGTCTACTTTCGGTAATGAATTGTATAATTTTCAAAATTGAGTGTGAAACTTGATTCATATCAGTTTAATGTTACACTGTAGTAAGTTGGTAGTAGTTTGAGTTCTGTGGATGGATGTTATTTTGTTAGCCAGTGTTTTATGGAGACTTTTTCCATTTCTTCGTAGTTTAATGCAATTTTGTGTTGTTTTGCTCCAAAATTTTGTAGCTAGTTTTGGAGTAAAGAAAAAAATAGCTTGACTTTGCACTTCTGTAGTGAAGGGAATATAGAGTTTTAGGTTAAATTCTTAAATTATCATTGGATATTTCTTTCAAGCTTCTTTAGACATGCCCAAGTAAAAGTTTGAGTTATGACAGAAGAGAGGCTACAATTATGTGAGTCATTGAATATGTTCAGTTTGAATGTGCTTACCTAAAGCTAGCAAGGTTGAATTTTCTTTTGAAACCAGATCTTTGATGTACCAGGTAGCCCCACCAAATGACTTCAGTGACTTTGCTTATTTCCAGCTCAGAGGTTCAGGAATACAGTTACAATACTGTAGAAGAAAACTTCGCTGATGCTAAGCATTTTCTAAGTGCTATGACAGCACAGTTTGCCTTGTAAGAATAACATTGTGATTATAAACAGGAAACTCATCGGTTTGGTTTGGCTTGAAAAACCTTCTTGCTATTTGGATAGTCCTAGTGACTGAAGAGTGTGTGTAACAATTTTTCTACAGAAGTTAGTGTCTATGGAACTTGGGTATTTCTTATGGAAGGAATTATTGTAGCTAGAGGTAATGATTTTTTCACACTTAGTTCTCTTGCTGTTTTGAATGGGGTTTTGAGAGTAAGAAAAATTAAGAGGTTGGTCACTTATGTTTTCAAAACATTGAGTGAATCTACAAAATTACCCAATTTTTCTCAGTCACTCTCATGCTGCTGCTAGGGAAAGCCTGGACAATTACAGTAGTCGTCATGTGGTCTTCCTGTCAGAGGTGAACTGGGAGCTGTGTGAACCAGTAAGTGAGGTCATGGAAGGTAAGAGAGAAGCTCTTATCTGACATGCAGTGAAGGCATGAAGAGACAGAAGTGATGGATGCTGCATTCTACCATTGATCTGTATGGGCACCAGGCTAAAAATTCCCAGAACTGCTTCTTCCCTTACTTCAGGGCTTATTGGAAATATTCTAGAATATTTCTCTATTAAATAAAATAATATTCACACACTCATTTCTGTAGTGGAGGTTATTATTAGCCCTGAGTGCCTCTTGTCAATCTCATTAGTGTTGGTCACCAACTTATTGCTTCCATGGAAATTCTACCTACTCCTCCACACTGCTGGTAATAGGGAAACCAAAATTGCTTGGAGTAAAGAATAGGTTTCAAGTGAAAATCTTCTCCCCAAGGTGAAGGTGGAGAAAATAAGGGGTGATAGAACTGGAGATTAGACAGAAGTATTCATTCTTTTTTTTCCTCTTTCTTTCCAGTTGTACCAAACTTTGCCATCAGAAGCCTTTGGATCTGAAAGATGATAACACCGAAATTCACTGTCCTGTTACAGTAAATCCATGGCACATGAAGAAAGCTTTTAAAATTATGAATGAATTAAGAAGGTATTACTTCACTGTGTACATCTACCTGGAGTCCATAATATGTTTTTACTTTCATTTGCATTTATTAAGTTAATAATAATAGTTTGTTTATTAAGAACATGCAATTTCAGAAGTGTAGCTGATCTAATTAAGAGAAGGATTAAATATACAGTAAAGTGATAACTGAATGATAGTCATGTGATGATAACTATAATGTGTGCAGTATGTTTTTACCCCTCATAAGTTAATCAAAACTAGTTTTGTGAGACTTAAAAAATACTTAGGGGTTGTATTTAAGGAGTTACAGCTACTGATCTTTTCTTGTGTGTAGTTGATCCTGCATAGATGAAAAGTGACTCTTTAGTTGAGCCTAAGGCTCTTTGTGTACCTCTTGTTGATTTTTGTGGTAGGCTGCAAACCGGAAAAATCTTACATTTTTCTAGTCTGGAAACATAGGTCACAGTCTTATCAAATATAAGCCAATTGACAGTACATTTTCTTTCTTAGTTATCTTTTGCTTGCCTCCTGGGAAAAATTGATGAACTCCCATATCAGATGTTGAAAGTAACTTTTTTCAATAAAGTTTTGTAAGACCTTGAATGATACTACCATCATTTTCAGCAAAACTGGGAGGCTGGTGCTGATTCTGTTCATAGCATCCGTACTGATTTATATTCTACATATATTCTACAGTGATGTTGAAAACTGTGACAGCTGGTAGGTAGAGCTCTGGAAGTCAGGACCTACAACTATCACTTACAGTAATTCAGCTTTATAACTAACAGCAGCAATGGAAAAATTAAAAAACTAAAATACTTCTTTAGCATAGACAATCCTGAAGGCTGTGAAAATCTCATAGTTCTTTGTTATTTCCCATATAAGATTAAAAACAGGAGAGGCTTCACCTGAAAGAAACACATCAAGTTGTACCCTTTTAAAGTATGTGTCCGCCTTTGATCTTCACTGTTCCTTATAGGGAAATCGTTAATACTGTGTGCTGGATAGACTGACACTTGTTGCTTCACCTACATATGCCCTTTGCTTTTTCAAGTATCCCAGTAACCAGATTCAGTGTCTCAAGGAACATATTAGAGCCTGGCTAGAGCCAGTAGCAATGACTCCCTAAGGATGAGCAAGAGTTCAGATGGAAAAAGTTTTCCAGAATGAATCTTAACGATAGTTTCAGAAGTCAGAAACCTTACCTGCATTTTGTTGTGTTGCAACTAAAAGATACGTGGTCCTCCAGCAGAGTGCATTGTTGAAGGCCATGGATTATTTTCAGAACATACTTTAGTTTCCATGGTTACTTAAATTCAAATTGCTTGCAGAAGCAATTTGAGCAATTTTGTCTTACACATATAAAGTTGGAACAGGAGCAATGCTATGCAAACGTTAACTAGTTCTTATTTAATAAAGTAGTTGATGCAGCAATGTTTACAATTTAAGCTGAGTACAGCTTTTAAAATTGTAAGTGGTAATTAGATAAGATTATAAACATTCTTATTTGCATTCATTTGTTTGAAATAATAAACTGAAATATTTTAGAAATGTTTCAGACTTCATTACTCAAAATGAAGATCTAATATTAATCAAGTAAATTATATTTTTAAATTTGAATAAATTTTTAAAGTGGTTTCTGTCTCAGTTGTTTTTATTAGCGTAGCACAAACAAGTATTTGCCATAGGTATACTCTCCAGGAAGTGGATAAGTTGGGAAAAAATAATTTGCTTAAGCATCTAAAATACATTTGTTTTGATTGCTTAAGTCTGTATGTTTATATTAAATTTTTTGACTGCTGTCAAGTTGGATGGCTCTAGTAGCTCATAAGAGGGTTTTTCTGTATCTTCAAATTTTCATAAATTTGAGAAATTTTGTCTTTTGTAGTTTTTGTCATTTCATTGTTCACCATCACCTCAGAGAGATCATTAGGATAGTTAATTAGTTCTTGACATACTAAGAAATTACCCTCTGATGTTTATCTTTTCACTTCATTATAATTCGCTTTCATCACAATGGAATTTGGCCTTACCTACATTTGTTAAAATCCTCATTCTTACAAACACTTTACCAAAACCTTTTGAAAATGTGTGTAATGAACATTCTCTATATGAACCAATGAAGAATAGCCTGTAAGTTGGTAAGCAGTTACTCTTCTTAAATATATGCTTTCTTGCCCCCCATTTCTCATTTTCTTTTCCATGAACAGTGTATTCCCCACAGTTCTGTTCTTTCATTCACTCTGTCCAAGCAAATTAGTGCAATATCACTTCAGAACAAGCTTTTTTACAATAAATTGATGTGCCCTCATGAAATGAGGCTGCTGAGTTTCACGAGTTGCTTACAGCAGATGTACATGATTAAGTTTATAAGCTCATTTCTTTAGTAGTTTATATAGCTTGTCAGCTTTGTAGTGATGCAGAGTATATTCATTGATCTAATGCAATTCCAGACTAGAGATGTATCTGAGCTACCTCTAAGTTACTATGTCTATATATGTGCAGTGTAATTAGTTAGCCTGAGTTTTGCATTGATGTAATTCTCTTCCTTCTGGCTTTATTGTTAACTTTGGTATTTCTGTGCTACTAAGTATAAAACTTTTTGTTCCTGTTGTCAGCATAAATGCAGGTGTCTGATAAAGCTGAGTATCTGATGTCCTTTTATGTACAGCTTTCTGTTTCAATTTTTTTATAATAAATATAATGGTTGTTTTCAGGATCCTCTGAATTGAGTGTTTCATCTAGGTGCGGTCATTACTTATACTGTACATCTTTTTTGATAATAATGGTATTGCAGGGTAAACTTACGGGATTTAGGTAGTTGCTGTAGGTGTTTAGAACTGAAAGGGGAAAGGTAACGGTATGCGAGGATTGTAATATGGCCCCAAAGGTTAGTCGTGGCCACCAAAATTTTGGTGTGTGACCTCCACAAAGCCACCTTACTTGAGTCTGGGCTCATAGAAATAGGATGATTGCAGAGGCTGAGAGATCACAGGGTTTTATTGGACTGAGGTGAATATCTGAGCAGTTTGGCTGAGGTCTTTAGCTCTGTCTGAGGAAAATGCAACTGCTCACCTGTCTTTGCTACAACTCAGTGTGGTAGTTGCAAACTTTCTAAAAGTCTGCACTTTAATTGTAATATATATTCAGGAAAGGTAAAAATTTTGTCTTTTGGAAAGTACTGAGAATAGAGATCACTGGATTGATGTACAGCTCTAGCTCTATCCCTAAGGAATATGTTCTGTTAAACCATACTTTTCCCTCTTCTCTCTGTTGCTGTGGCTCTAAGTTTTGGGGATTGTATACTGCTTCCACAGGGGCAGTGAGTAGCATAAGCAGGAAATAAAAAGCAACTGTGACTATGGCTATTTAGATGCTGTGAAATTGCAGCCTTTTGGTGTTGATGTGTTTTTTTTCTTTTTTTTTCTTCCCCCCTCTCCTCATTCAGTCTAGAAAACTGGAATACAAAGAGTACATGGTGTTGTAGGTTTAACTGGAAGAGGTGTAGCCAGTAGCTGTAAACTGCATTGCAAACACCAGTGTTGGGAATGATTATAAATAAGATGTTACTTTATTGCAACAGGGAGGAAGTATGTATTACAATTACAAAAGACAAGAATGCAAATGAAGATACAAAGTCAAGCAAGATATGAAGTTAACTATAACAAATTCTAAACTACTGAGAGTGGAAAAAATAATTGGTTTTTTGTGCATGGGCTGGGTATGAAATGCTTGGAAAACAGTAAATGCAGAGAAGATTGAGTAGTGATTTTGAACAATTAGGCAGGCATGAGCTTCCAGTGTAATGTGACACAGGCATCACAATTGAACTTTGGATTCTTTGTCATCTATAAGATCTTGTTTCTTACCTCATTGTTCTTAGTGTTTGCGTATATTAAATTCTGTTTTTCTATCATAGTTATTCAAAGAGGTCCAACCTTCCAGAGAGAAGGTTTCTAAATTGGACTGATACAAATTATGGTTATTCAATCCAGAAGACTTCTGTGCAAAGAATCACAATTCAGTTGTTTGATTTTTTTGTTTTTTAAAGTTCTGTGTACCCAAGCACCATCTGTAATCTGATTGAGTAATAGCCATGTGGTTGTGTAACACATTTACAAACAATGCTTCATCAACATTGTCTGCCTCTTTTGAGGGCATGGGAAAAGAAATTGTATGTGATATTATATACTTCTCTGTTGTAGTTCACTTATGTGAAATTGCCTTCTCTGATATTTCTAAATAGTCAAAACTTGCTGTGTGATGTGACGATAGTAGCTGAAGACATGGAAATTGCAGCGCATAGAGTTGTGTTAGCCGCCTGCAGCCCCTACTTCCATGCCATGTTTACAGGTACCAAATGTTTCAATACTTACTTACTTGTTCTAATCCAATCCAACTGTATAAAGCAGAAAATTACATGACTTTTACTTTTTAGGATCTATTTTAATTTTTAGATAAGCCAGTAGGAACATTTGGGATTCTTAGGGAATTTTTCAGTCTGAGGACATACTGGCAACTTATTATTTGTTAGCATGATGAATGCTTTAAAAAGTCTCCTTAATTTTAAAAAAATTAGATGTTAAGTAAGCAGGGAATAGTAGAGTTGTTATACCCTTTAAGGCTCTAGTAATCTCACTTGTCCAAAAGAAGGTTAAAATAACTTTCATGTGAATGTTGGAGTAAATTATGTCCTTTAACAACTACTACTGCTACATTCTTCAGACCCAGAGTGCTCTAGGCTGTTAGTAGATATGAAAGCTTTCTGTGGCTTTGGCAGCCTATAGCTGGAGTGCACGTTTCAGTATTTTTAGGGTAATTCTCCATGACACATGTACTCTGCATCATTGCCACAACTTTTCTGTGCATGCTTGATTCTGCCTCTGCTCGCTTCACGCTGGCCATGTTACTGCGTTACTGCTACAGCAGGGATGCTGAAGGCTTTCAAGGCTAAGATAGGTTCAGATTCACAGGAACCTCCAGCTGAATTCCTGTGCTGTGGATTTAATTCCACAATGGTTATAAATCACACTGAAATAATGTGAAATTCAGTGTCAAAGTGAGAATGCTACTAAATGCATGTTAAAATTAACTTCTGAGGTTTTGTCTGTTCCTCCTCAAATCTCATGCCAGCTTTGTAGTTGACTGTCTGAAATTAAAAGAATGCTCTGCAATGCATTGCTTCTGACCACTACCTCAGATGGAGGCAGAAATGTGACTCTTGGCCTGCCTGTATGCAAGCAGATGGCATTTTAATAACTTTATTTGTATATGACTGGAAGATTGATGAAATTTCAAATACTGTTGTGTTCTGGGGAAGCAGCTGATTATTCTTGAGCTTATATGCAAATATTTTGACATAGCCATGTTTTCCCACATAGAAGTGAAATCACTTCTACAGCAATGCTTTGAAGTTGCATGTAAAATTAAATATCTCTTCCTCTAGTATTCAAGTTTGAATTTGTCGTAGAGACTGATACATTCTGTCTTAATTTTTACTACTGTTCTTAAAGTTAGAAAAAAAACAGATGCTTCTACAGTTCCTTTTTATCACCTTAGTAACAGAGAAATGCAAGCTTCTTATATTAGTTCTATATTGAAGATTAACTGTTGTTGACTACTACATTGAAAATACTCTTTACACTGAGTACAGCTTTTTATTATCCTTTCTGTGATTAAGACATTTCTGCATGCCCTCACTGCCCTTTCTATGAAAAAGTTTTATTACCTATTCAGAGTACCAGTGCAGCAGTATTTGTGGCTGCTCTCCAGACAGAATTGCTGAAATCTTTCCTTTCCTTGCTTCAGACCCTTTTAACATATTTTGCTTGTTTTATGTTTTTAAGTGTAGGTGGTCTTTGACCCCCTCAGTGGTGTGGGAAGTGGGAATGCTCACCTGAGTAATGGGTGTGAAGTGTTTAATACATATATTTGTGGCACTGATTGTGTAGTTGGTGAACAAAATTGTTTAGAGTTTAAATAAAATTCTGGTGTGGCTTCAAGATTTAGCAATGGATTTTATACTATGCTTATAGGTTGCTTTAGAGAAAGGCCTAGCTGTGGTATTGGTACATTTCAGCCATTCCCCTCACAAAAAATCCTGAAATTCATGATAATTATCTCCATGGACCCTGCAATTCACACTTCTCAGGTGGATTTTTATTCTTATCCAGCAAGTTCAAATAAGCAAGTTTGATCCCTTAACCAATCACAACCAAATGGAAAAGTATCTTCTTCCATCCAGAATAAAACAGTGACTGAAAAGACAGTAGAAAAAGTTGCACTCTTATGCTTTAGGATTACTTCTCAGCTAGAAACTAGAAGCTTATAATTAGACATATGTTTGCAGGTTGCTTCCATCTTTCTTGGAGTCATTAAGAACTACTTTGGTGCAGCACGGGATGTGGCATTAACTGGGTTCAAACCCTCTTCTCCGTTTTTTTTGTTGTTTGTTTTTTCTCCCCTCCATTTGCACTTGCAATGGTAGCCCTAATGAATGTCTAGAAAGAAAGAAAAAGTTACTGTACTGCCTTTCAAAATTACAAAATCAATTCTCCTGTGGAGAGGGGGAAGAAAGATTAAACAGCTGGAGTATGTTACTGGAAATATTTCTTTCTTCTTATGCAGTGGAATTATTTAGAACTATGATTTAAGTATACTTAAATGTTTAGAGGAATGGATTATAAAACATCAGAGAAGGGTCTCTTCAATGGTAGTAGGGCCTGAGTTGGGACAAGAGTGACCTGAGTTTAATTTTCTCTTCCTAAGTGACAATTATCCTTAGGGAATTACCTGCTCTCTTACCTTCCATTCTCCATTTATAAAATTCTTGTTTAATAAAACAACCAAACAGAAAAACTACCCAAACCCCTGCCTTGCATTACTTTGTGAGGAACCATATAAGTTTTTTAATTAGCCCCTTTAGTATCTTCATCTCAACTGGTGCTTTGCTACTTCTTCTTGGGAGGTTGGATTAGTTCAGTGCTTTCGTTTCTGTTCACTATATGCTTTCCTGTCACTAAGAAATCTGTGGAGATATGGTAGTGCAGCTTTCTAGTCATGAACTGAGTTCTTCAGCAGCTTGAATTCCAGACTGAGACTGCCTAGTGAGCTGCATCTATGGTTTCCTGCAAATGATCTATCAAAAAAAGTAATGGCTTGATCTAGCATTATAGTAAGACTGTATGTCTGTTAAACGTGAAAGCTGAGAGCAAGTATTTTTGGATTTATCTTAATCTATTGGGAGTTTTTTTCATTTGTTTGTTTGCATGTGGATTTTTTTGTTGTTGTTTTTCATTTTTTTGTTGTTCTTTTTCATTTTGGTTTTTTTTGGTTGTTTTTTTTTTTTTAATATTCTGGGCTCCATTGTTAAACAGAGAAGGTGCCTATCCATGAGTCTAAAAGACTTGACACAAAATCTGAAAACAAACCTAATGTGCTTGCAGAATATCAAAATCTGCTCTCCCACACACACAATTTTCCCAAAGGACCACCTCCACAGAAGCTTGCATAATAAATAACTTGCAGCATACATGCTCTGAAGATCAAGAGGTTTAATCTGTGTCAAACTAGAAGTAGAAACTTGGAATACAGGGCTCTTCAGGGAACCTGCTAAGGTGTAGGGAAATGTTTCAGAAGAGCAGATGAAAAGAGAAATTTCTGTTGAGGCTGGATTTTGCTGGTTTTGATGAGCCTTCATCAGTGTTTTCTAGAATGCTAGCAACGTATGTTGCCATTAAAGTAGCGTGTTGCCGTAGATGGTCTTCTGAACTTTGTGCCACTTAAAGAGTTGATTTACAAAGCCATTCCTTATCCTTCAGCTCAAAAAAAGGCATGAATAATGGTAACAGATTTCTCAGTGATGACCCCTTTGCTGAAAGCACTGGGTGAAATGCATTGCTTGACACCAGCCCTAGAGACCAAACAATGAAAATATGTATGTACTTCATAAGAAAATATCAGCAATGATTAGCATGTTCTTGTTCACTTCCCCGTCCTGTCTGCTTTGGTTGTTGTATACATTAAATTTATTACATCATTATCTCTAGATGCCTATGCCTAAAGGAAAGAAATAATATCCAACATAGAAGAAAAAGAAACTAATGTATTCAGAGACTGGGATATACTCTTCCAAAGTCCAAGTTTATCTATCTTCCAGCATAACTGGTGTAGTTCATGTTTTGCTTCTCGGTGCAAGTCAGTGCAGAATGGTTTAAAGGTCAGATGACCAAATGTGTGGTTGGAAATCATGGAGAGGGTTATAATCCTTGGACAGTTATTTCAGACATAGACAAAATGTTGCATTTTGAGAAACATCATATTTTGGAAGGTGAAAACTATTTTGCAGGTCTTTCTGTGAAGATCAGTTGTGGCATATGGCCAACATGTCAGCCTCCACAAAATGACATCCAACAAGTTTTCCCTTGCTTACCATTTTATCTTAGCTTGAGTTTTAGCTGTTAAATCAGAGCTGTAAAAGATCTTTAAAAGATGTGAAATTACTAAGAGAATAATAAGTAGGCAAGCAAAGAAATGTGTATGTTAATTCTTCTGTGGGAACATAATTTTTCTTATTTAAATAAAATTACTCCAAACTCTGTTTGGTGTTCTCGTTCAATTAAGAAGTTGATAAAACTAGAGTATTTTACCAGCTTGCTTTGCCAGCAAAATATTTCTGTATGCATTTGAAGAGTTTTATTTAGGGCTGATAACAGTATTTTCCTGATACTGTACATTGGAGAAAATAGGTCACCTGCAGTAAAAAAGTATTAACCCAGGTAGCATTTGCATGATAGTAACAACAAAATCTTCCTTTCTTGTTGCAGGAAGCAAGGAAAGAAATTGAATTATTATTATTTTTAAAGTTGTTCTACCATCACAACTGATCATACACAAAATTTCTGCTGCTATTAAACTTCTACATCCATGCTGTATTTCTATCTAATTTACTTGACCAATAAATTGCTTTTTGTAGGTGAGATGAGTGAAAGCCGAGCAAAAAAAATTCGAATAAAGGAAGTCGATGGCTGGACTCTAAGGATGCTTATTGATTATATTTACACTGCTGAAATTCAAGTTACAGAAGAAAATGTACAGGTAAGAGTGAGAATGTTTTCTACAAGAAAAGAGATGTAATATGCAGAGTCATTTATTTTGTCAGTGTGGTTCAACTCCAACATAGGAAATCTCATCTGCAAACTGGATTTTTTTCAGACCTTGTGCTTACAAAGCAAGTAGTCATGCTGTTTAAATTCTGGGTCAAATTCAAAGACTATTCAACTAAATGAAAAGTCAGTTGACTTTAATGGGCTTTGCAGCTAAACCTTATGTAATGCAATAAAATAGATGGTTTACTCTGCCTAAAATTAATGCTGTCAGCCACCTCTGTACCACCCCCTCTCTGATACTTAAGTGCAATGTACATAAACAAAATAGATTTGTGCCTAAATGTGAAACCATGTTCTCCATTTAAGCTGTTCTGTTTGGTTTTTTGGTTTGTTTGGTTGGGTTTTTTCTCTGTTATCCTGCAGAATAAAGTATTTTCTCATGCTCGGTCTCTGTAACTTACCAGTATCCAACTGTGCAGAAATTTTTAGCTACTGCCTTTTTTTTTTTTTTTTTTTTTAAATTAAATCAACCACTATATAGCATGATAGTTCTGCCCATCCCACACAGAGCTAATCAGTTTTTCCAATTGGGTGTATCTTAAGCTGAAGCTTCAATTAGAATAAAATACACACAAGCCTAAAAAACATAGCCTCCTACCCTTGGTGTTTTCTAACCACAAACCCTGAAGATGGACAGAGTAGATTTTCCTTCCATTGTCTTTTGAGATTTGGCATATATGTTTGGAAAGTTTAAAACGAGTTGCATAACAGGTGATATATTTAATTCTCATGTTTTTCTTCTTGCTCCTTTGCTCTTCTTTCTGTTCTTTCCCAATGCCAAGTTTATGGTTTATTAGCAGTTATTTTGCTGCTTTTGCAGGGTGTAAAACCATGTTGCTGTATTTGGCATTGAAAAATTATATTGCAATTGTGTATTCTGAAATTAATTGCTTTTACTGGGTATTAGGCTTTTAATAGGGGTTTTTTAATAGGGTTTTTTTAATGGGTTTTTATTGGCTACTGAATCCAATGGGACACTGCTAGTTTTAGCTATGCTCGATTGAAGAGCTAGAAATGAGAAATATTGACAACTTGAAACAAAATATCCTACTAGTAGACCCTCCATTTTTTTAGGTCATACCATAAGTAATTTAATTCTACACGATTAATTTCTTGTAACATGCTTCTTAAGGAATTGTTTACTTCTGGTCTGATGATGAATGTACATAATGAAGAAACTGACTGAAGTTATGTTGTATATTAACCAATTTGATGGGTGCACAAATCTCTGTATCACTGTAGAAGACTTGGGGCAAAATCCAGAGCTGTCAGATATTCTCTAACAGACCTCTTGTTGCTTGATCATGCTGGCTTTTTATCCTTAAAACAGAATATTCTGTCTTGATGACAGAGCTTAATGGCCTTAATCTTGTACATTTGATCCATAACATCCAAGTGGACTTAACAGGCAGCCTACTGTATTTTGGCTGTAGGTGCTTCCTAGGAAGCAGCATTATCCTTGGCAGTGCTAACTCTTCTGTATTTACGGGGAGGAAAAACCACTGTTACGTTTCTTTCTCATATGGGAGTCATAAAAGGCCAGAAATACCTGTGTTTAAAGCTCCTGAATCTGATAGGGCTTTAATTTTCGTGGCTCCAGGTTACCTGTCTGAAGATACACCTGATGATGTTGGGGATGTTAATATAAATAATATGGCCTGGTGAGTGATGTTTAAAGTTTGTGGTGACTTTGAGAACTGAGAAGACAGTCAAGCTTTTAAGTTGGATTTTGATTTATTCAAATAGAGTTGCATTGCATTTTACTGTTGATAGTGAATATATTTGTAATATGACTGATAATGGATGCAAAGCTATTCTTACTTTGTCACTTTCATCCTTTTTGCATTACTATTACTATATATGTAGTATTTATTTGTACAGCAGAAACCAGAAACTTAGAAACCTAGTGCAGATTGTCAGGCCTTAGTTAATACCATGTTCTTTCCATAGCTGTGTTGCATGCTCTTGAGGTTAATTCTAGCTTTCAGTTTCCTGTCTGTTATCTAGAAGGTGGTGTGAAATTTTAGTAATGGTCAAGAATTTGTCTTGTAGGAATGCAGAACCGTGAAAACCTGAGATGCCATGTAATATTGTTTCAATTTTTTTTTGTATTTGGACTAATGTGCTAAACTGGAGCTTCAGCTTCTAGATAGCTAGTTATGATTCTTATTCTGATACCCTTCATGGGATTTCAACTGTATTATTCTGTCTCTTCAGGTTATATATAGTAAGAATAGGTATTGAACTAATTCCTAATAAATGACACAATGTTGAAGAGGGTGTGCACACTTCGTGTTTAAGTAATGTAAAATTGGTAATTCCAATATAGAATTGTAATCCTTGGTATTAAAATAGCTACGTTGTATATTTATGAAAACTAATTATAAATGAATACATAACTGTATAGCCAAGTTCACTGATCTTTCTCAAGGGGCAGTTTAACTATGAGCCTCTTTCATTAGGATCTTACTTGATCTAGATGTGGACAGGAGACTGCTTCCTTACCGTGCCTTTGCAGCTTCTGAGTAAGAGCTGTTCATTTTTTCTCCCCGCTTGCCTGTTCTCACTTGTGCATGTTTTTGAGCAGGTGGAGGGATAGAAAAGACAGGTGAAATCAAGGATTGAGGAGAAAATGTAGTGCATAAACTATCAACACGGGAGGCCCTATCACTGGCTGTTTTCACTTCATTAGCTAGATACAAAAAACCATTTGTTGTTTCCTTCAGTTCTTGGTTCAGTAGTTCCCCCCCAGCCCCCAACAGTAAGGCAGCTGGTATGTGGATGTGTACATTCTTTTAGTATTTGTTCTTCATTTAGAATGAGGTATTTTATAATTCATCTCTAATGGCACCCACTTTGCATAATGCTATACCAGTGTTTCTGCTGTATTTACATACTATGTCACGGTTTTCTACTTTCTTAACTCTCTGCTCTTCCTTTTTGTTTCTTTTTTTTTTCCCAGGAATGAAATTAAATGTCAGACCTAATGCAATATCTCATTCTTTGTATTTTAAGAAGGGAACATCAAAGTTAATGTTTTCAAAAGGCAAATCAACTCCCTTGCACATCAAATTTTTTTGATATCCATATAGGTATTAACTACATGCAGTGCACAATGTGGGAGAGTTAGTTACTATAAGAAGCTCATGCGTGAGTAACTCTCCCACACTGTACGTATGCCTTTCATCCTGTATTTAGTCAGCTGTATACCTAGGGCCTCTACTGAGCACAAATATATCAGAGGAGAAATCCCTGCAATTGTTTGTGGGCTGTGGATTTGTTATGGGGTTTAGAGGTCAGCTTGATACAGGATGAGCAGAATGTGATTTGAATAAACATGGATTAAAATTGATTGAGTTCCTTTCTGATTCCCTGTTCCTTTAGTTGTGCTGATACAACTATTTTTTTTTGTTTTGTTTTGCTTTGGGGTTTTTTTTGTTTTGTTTTGGGTTTAGTTTGGTTTTTTTCAGTTATTCTTAACTTGGATTGCTTCAAGGATCTGTTTTATAAAATGGCCCAACCAGTATTGGTTGAGTTCACCCAATACTTTCTGTTAGTGTATTGAAGTGTGGGAACATACATCTGTGTTCCCCTGCTGCTTGGGGAAAACACTGCACATAGCTTCACTTTGGACCTACTGCTGTCTTGCTTTTGAAAAAGATGAGTGTATGAGAGCAGAAGAGAAAAATCACAAAAAATGGTATTTTTACATAACTCTGTCCTAGCATATTTTCCCTTTAAAGAATTTTGTTAGATACAACCAACACAAAGTCCAAAATTCTGAACAGGGTCCTGTTTTAGGATGTATCATTGTTTGTGTTCATTTTCTGAAATTATTCAAGAACAATGTTAGCATAGTAATAAGCATATTATGAACACACAGTATGTCTGAATTTTAATTTGTAACTCTTACTGTTAACACAAATTACCATAGAAAGTACAACAAACACACTTCTATTTGTATGGTATGGGATGTGGGCATTTAATTTGAGATGCTGTCAAATAAAGGTCTGAAAAAGCAGCTTATTTCCCCAAGAAATCCTCAAAAAAGAAGATCCTCATGTTGTCCCAGCTATTTACTAATGTAGTCATTCTATAGTACCATGTTTGATAATATGGGCTTTGACTATTCCTGCTGCTCCTCATCACTTCTAGGGTCTACTGGTTGAACAACTTTGCAGGGTTGTTGAATCCTGAAAAATCCTATAGGTTGAAAATGAACAGGTTCTTCACACCTAACCCCAGACAAGTCCCATAGCTTTTGAAAGCAGATTTGTTCTTTTTAAGATGGTCAGCTTCTAAGTTATGTTTGTGGCATGGCCAAGTTGGCCAAGTATGTTAAAGTAGCACAAAGGAAAAAGCATTGTGAGATTACAGGGAATAGCATAAAAGATAACTGCTACTGAACTCTGTAAAGTGAAACAGTGACTGAATGTACGGTGACTGAATGTATCCAGACTTGGCAGAACATAGTTAATCTAATAGTGAAAACTTGATAACAATCTTTATGTGGTTAGTTCCAGTTGCTTTAATAGTTTTTATAGTTCATAAGGTAGCATCTGACTTAAATCTTCTCGATCTGTACTAGACAAATTTCTGGTACTTCCTTCTGTTGTCTTGTGGAGAAACTTGTTGCTAGTTTTGCTGTAACAATCTTATGTATTGAAATCCTATTTTCATTCATGTAATTTAATTTTTTTTCTTAGGCTAAACGTCGTAGACTTTTCTTTGGAGGCAATGGTTTCTAAATCTTTTACCATTCTTCTTTCTCTTCAAGACTCTTTCCATTTCATCTGTATTTACATTTTAACATGCAATGACCAAAATTGGTCCATTTAGACCTTATTAATTCAGACTAGAGTGCAATTATTATCTTGTGAGTAAAAAATAGTGTTTGTTTCTTTATGTCATTGAGTGAGTTTGCTTTTCCAGTAACATAACATTTATTCTAGCAGTCACTTTCTATTTATACTGACAGAGAGAGTAAGAATGAGAACATGGAATTGGTCATCATATGGTGGGAGAAGGAAATTTTGGTGCCTCTTCATTTTGGTAAATGCCAATTTGTGTGATTTGTTGTTGTAAGTATTTAAGCTTATTAGCATAATACTTCTAATGAACCAAAACTGCAAGCAGTGGAAGTCATTATTTGATTTAATAGTAGTAGAATGTCTTTCAATAAGTTTATTGGGCAAGAATTCCATTTCAAACCAGAGGTGCCAATTTGCAAGTCTGTTTCCAGAGTACAACCACATGCTAAAATTGATTTTAACAAAATTGCTAAGAAATTATTTTCATTTTGGAGAATTGTGCAATTATATTTTAAAACTCACAAATAACAGAAAGGAATGACCTACTGAAAATCTTATAAAATTACACCCGATTTAAGGGTGGAAGGGCATGGGAGGAGGAGAAAGATGTGTACAAGTAATTTTAAAAATGTTTGAAAGAGAGATGTTGAATATCTTTTGAAGAGACTATTACACAGAATAGAATGCAAAATAATGAATAATCCAGGCTTGCATATGTTGAGGACAAAAAACCCCAACAAATCAACAAGGATAGATATTAGTTCCAATAAAATGTAGTAAAACTATGTATGATCAATAAGATGAAGTCCTACTGGATACTAATTTCAAGGCAAAAGTAAAATTTTGTGCAACATTTAACATTCCTTATTTGTTCTTTTACTGAGCACTTAGATAAACTAGATAAAGATATTCAGAAAAAATATTGTATTGTACTTAGAAGCAGTCTGCCTTTGACACACCATGTGCAGTTTTATGTGGGTTGGATAGGGGCTACCAGTTTGTTCTGAAATTTGTATTACCAGAATGTCAGATTTGGTAAAGGAATTTTTTTTCCCTTGTACCTGTGTCTCATGATCATCTCAGATTCTCTCCTTCAGTACCCTTTCCATTTAGGGACAGGTATACCAGTTTACAGGAGTTTAATTTAAAAGGGATTTCAGGATCACGATGGAATTACCAGTGTAACAACTTACTACTGCACATCAGCTGAACAACAGCAGCTAGTTTTATGTGCTCTTAGCTTGAACAAAATATGAAATGACCAAGTACAAGCCAGTTTATAAGTCCAATCTCATTACTTAGTATTTGCCACAATCTTTGAGCACTTACGAAATCAAATCATTGGAATGTAATTAATGTATATTAATCTTCAGAGCCATACTATCTTTGTACCTGAGCTGAGAGTCAAAACACTCCTAGGAATATTGTGATGCTTGTCAAGCTTTAACCTTGACAGCAAATATTTTATGTATATGAGCTGGTGACTAAACTAATAATCTTCATGTGACTTAGCAACATAGTGATGTGTAAAGAACATAAAACATGTTTTTTGAAACTAGTTTCATTTTTGATACCTAACTTGGCATGTTTTTCAAGAGTTTGTAAGGCCTGCAAATAAAGTATACTTTTGAACACTTCCCCCTTATTATTTTATCAAAAGGTGTCCCTCCCTTTTCAAAGGGTTATATCCCATTTTCTTTATGAATATAGGAAATTTTCTGTTTTAATTGGGGTAGATTTTTTTCCCTTCTAGAATCAAATGCTAACTGTCCTTTACAAATATGTGATTGGGCTTTGTAAGAGGAGGGAGTTGAATTCCAGTGCTTGAACAGAGACGTGCATTCTGTGTCCTGGCAGTGTGCCTGCTGCTGTGTAAGTGGGTGGGAGAGATAAAAGAAATATTTATTCAACTGAACTGAATGCCGTGAAGATTTCACTGAATCTTATAATACAGTAGGTCCTGTTTCAAATATAACGTTATATATATTTTAGATATAAAGCTGCTTTGAGAGAAGGTAATGCTGAAATTGCTTCTATAAGAATTGGCTGTTCTCCTTCAGAGAAAGACTATGAAAGACATGTCTGGAAAAAATGCCACACTTAGAAACCTAAAACAGGCGGGAAGGGAGGAAGTTTGATCTTGATGCATTTACAGATGTGCCTACCCTCTCTTTTTAAATACTTTTTGATAATCAGGGAAAGTGAAACAGCTTAAATGAAAGTATATCTTGAGAAGAGGGAGTGCTAGGTAGGCTGGATCTAGGCAATTGCAACACTCTTGGTCATGATTAACACCTTGCATGTCACCAAAAGACCAACCGATAATTAATATAGGTCCATTACCTCCCCAATCATGCACTTTACCGAAATGCAGGGGTTCTTAGGAAGAGTTTATTCTGAGTTAACAGCGATTGCTGCAAAGTTTTCAAATAGATTATGATGTCCTAGACACTGCAGTTTGGTGATGATAGCATGGGTCATGATAGCAATTTTTCTAGGTAGAAGCAATCACAGTCTTCTAGCAGATGCAAGTAACTTAATAAAACTATTACTGCTGTACCAGAGATTAATGTTGGCATCTCTGAAGGTTGCTGACTGGTTGTTGATAAAGGTCTTTTGTTTACTTGCGTTTGCCTCTATTTACTAACCACAGTTGTCTTGTGACAGCATTAAAAATCATCACTGTATTATTTATTAATCGAATACAATTTTGAGTTCCTAGAGCTATATTTTAAACCAGTGTGTTGTCATCTTTGTATGCCGTCCCCCTGTACTGTTCCCCCTCCCCTACTTCTCTGTATAGCTTTCCTCTTGCATCCTCCAGTACCTAGACAGTCACTTCATCTTGTTTAAGCTTCCAAAGTCTTTCCTGCAGTACGTGGCTGCTTACACATTAGGTGCTAGAGATAGAATATTGGGCCATGTGACTCCTCTTCTGAGCTGATTTATTGCTAAACTCTGCTCCTAAAGAAGAATGAAGTTAGGTCAAACCATACCAACACTGTTGAAGATAACGGTGATACTTATTTTGGTTTTTTTGAGTTTTTATCTTTCTAGAGATGATTTTTTTGGAGTGAATGAGTTTGTTTCCCTTACTGTCCCTAAAAAAACGTGGAGCAATATTGCACTGATTTCCCTGTCAATAGCTGCAGCAGATTTTTAAAAAGTGAAAATAGCTCTGACTTTACATTAAAGTTTAAAAATATCATTGATAGCATCTTTAGAGCTGAAATCTGTCAATTTCTGTTTCCTGTGACTTAAATTTAATGCACCAAAAACTCTCAGCAAAGTATCATGGTACAGCACATATTTTTTTTAGACAGACTCTTAGGCCAAATCTTCATTAAAACTGTAGAGCTATCTTTTAAGCTGTTCATATAGTTCTATTTTTCTGAAATGGTATTGAATTATGATTCCCAAATAATCTCCTGTAAGCTTAACACTTTGGACAGATTTGGCTTCCTGCCTTCAATATAGGATGAGTATGGTGCTAATTATTGAATCCTGAGGTGACAGATTACAATCCTACTTGTTTCTGAGAGAATTAAAATATTTGTCATGGTCTTCCATATCCTCCACTAGTGGCTGTTTCTAGACTCAAGTTAATCCTGAAACTGCCATATTTCCACCACCATATTTCAGCTTACTATCACTTTTTACTTGGCCTTCATGAAATCCTAAAACCTTCCATCCATAAACTGACTTTTTTCTTTGTTAATATGTTTCAGGTGGCTGCACTAATTCTTGAAAGTTTTTCTTTACAAAAAATGTTTTATGTAATAGAGCTATTGAGTGTCAGCAGTTACTGGTGGTCGCTGATCTTGTTTCACTGGCACAGATATTACTAAAGCTTTAGGAGAAGATGGAGTTCTTTATTGGATCATCTTATAGACCTTCAAAAATAAACAAGCCTTTGGTCTTTCTGCTCATCTTCATCGTGGCTGCTGTGGCATAGCTACTAAATTATGGAAGCTCTTGCAAAACGTATTCAGAGTCACTCAGGTTGAAGTTTTATAAAACTGGCTCATCCTAATGATTTCATGATTAAAACAGGATTAACTATTTTTTTTAAAAATTCAGATATGTGTTTAAATCACTTTTTACATGGTAATCCAAACTTTCACTGTTACTCTTTTATGCCAGAACAGTTCTAATAATGTAAGGGGCTTGCTGACACTGCAGAGAGGTACTTAAATACAAGCTGACATGAATTTCCTTACAAACCCTATTCATAGAAACATGTTTAAATCTTACTGGGCCAGAATTTAATGTTGGACTAAACAGCCTTATAATATACTCTTTGACTGTGTGTTGAAGGAGTACCACTGTGTTTTGCTATTGTATGTATTTTATCCTTTAGGCTTCAAGCAACCATCTGGTTACATCCTTTTAACCTATTTCTTGTATTTATGACAACAGCTTTGAGGATTTTAATAATGTCAGGGCACAACTAATATGAGGTGTAGCTTGAGGAGAGACAGTGGCACACTTCTTGAATTTATATACATTGTAGGACATGTCAGGCAACAGTAAATGATCTCATTTTTCCAGTGAAATAATCCTAGTATGCATTCTTCATTTGCTTATATGTGCCTGCCTGTCAGGAGAGTGAGTGTAGGAGGGAAGGGAAAAGAGGAGTGAGATTTTTTTACAGATATTTTACAGTTTACAGCATATTTTATTACAAATATAAGCTTTGTTAATTTGCACTTTAAATGAGTGAGCTTCACATAAAAGAGTTGCTGACCAAAATACTAAGCAAACAACTCTGCAGAGAAACTTAGTATTTTGCTCTCTGTCCATTTTTAGATCCCTTAAAAATGTATTTTTCTCTATTTTTTTTTCATATCCTTTATAACTTTAGCTATTAGCTATGTGCAAAGTAGACCTGCATTTTTCTGGGAGTGCATTATGACCCTGAGATTAGCTCATTTGGTTAGAACTTGTTTGCAATAATGCCAAGGTCACAGGTTCAATCTGTTCTATGGGCCATTCATTTAAGAGTTGGACTTGATGATTCTTGTGGGTCCCTTCCATCTCAGAATGTTCTGTGATTATTATGTGCACTGCAGTATAGATATGGTAGCTATATTGTCACTCCCCTTTCTATGTTTGTTTTTAACTGAGAAACTGGGGTTTTGATGAAGGTGTATTCCAAAGCCTCGCACTTATCTGATAGCTGTTTGATGCTCTCTTAAAGGATTTCCTTTTCTGATCTGGCTTGCTTGGGGGCATGTGGCAGAACAAATTCACACTGTGTGCCTAACGTGAGGAAAGTGTTAAAGGTTGCTGAATCTGGTAGCCTGATAACAGCTGGGTGGCTGCAGTTCCGTGTCTCCAAGCTCCAGCTTGGCAATGAGGCTGACCATTCTTCCCAGTAGGGACACACACGATCACACGTATACAGTACATGTACACGCTGTCAGCCCCACAGAGTAGCGCAGGCAGAAACACTTGCCTCACATCTCAATTCTGTCTGGAGCTGGGCCATCTTCCTAAAGAGTCTCTTGGACATGTCTTTTCAACACCTTCTTTTGTATTGTTAAGACAAGCTGAATAAACACGATTCATATTACTGCACTTAAGGATAAATTTACTATTTCTTCCTCTGGGTTGTAGATGGTATGGTGAAGTTCATGAGTAGGTAGCAAAAGAAGCTTGTACAGAAACTAACTACTGTTTCTGTACAGCTGTAAGTGTGATTAAGACAGAGAGGAAAGCAGTGGCAGGATGTTCAGAACCAGAATAATCAGGTGTTGCACAGATACTAGAAATAGTCTCTCCTGAGGTACTCACATTTTTATAGAATCATAGAATAAGATGGTTTGGAAAGGACCTCTGAGATCATCAAGTCCAACCCTTGATCCACTATCACCACAGTTACTAGACTATGGCACTAAGTACCACATCCAGTCTCTTCTTAAATACCTCCAGGGATGGAGAATCCACCACCTTCCTGGGCAACCCATTCCAATGCCTGATTACCCTCTCTGTAAAGATTTTCTTCCTAATATCCAACCTAAACATCCCCTGATAGAGCTTGAGACCATGTCCTCTTGTCTTACTGATAGCTGCCTGGGAGAAGAGACCAACCCCCACCTGGCTACAACCTCCCCTCAGGTAGTTGTAGAGAGTGATGAGGTCACCCCTGAGCCTCCTCTTCTCCAGGCTAAACAACCCCAGCTCCCTCAGCCTCTTCTCACAGGACTTGTGCTCAAGTCCCTTCATCAGCCTGGTTGCTCTTCTCTGGACCTGCTCCAGCACCTCAA
Source organism: Myiozetetes cayanensis (assembly GCF_022539395.1). Taxonomy (NCBI): domain Eukaryota; kingdom Metazoa; phylum Chordata; class Aves; order Passeriformes; family Tyrannidae; genus Myiozetetes; species Myiozetetes cayanensis. The sequence continues at coordinate 36,842,355 of NW_026087964.1, read as the reverse complement.
TATCCTTCCTGAACTGAGGGGCCCAGAACTGGACAGAATACTCCAGGTGTGGCCTCACCAGTGCTGAGTACAGGGGAAGGATCACTTCCCTGCTCCTGCTGGCCACACTGTTCCTGATCCAGGCCAGGATGCCATTGGCCTTCTTGGCCACCTGGACAAAATGCTGGCTCATGTTCAGCTTCCTGTCAATCCAAACTCTCAGGTCCCTTTCTACCTGGCTAATCTCCAGCCCAGCCTGTAGCGCTGCCGAGGGTGGTTGTTCTGCCTTTATTTTCTTCCCTTCTGCAGATACCTTGCTGCTTTCTCTCTCTCTGTCCTCCAAATGATACCACATTTTGCTGGCATTTTCCAGCCAATGAATTTTTTTTTTTTTTTGCAGTGGCTTTGCTGAATAAGAAAATTGAGTAGGCAGAAGGATATGAACCTTGTGAGAATGAAAAGATACCTGAATGGATGTTTGAGCTGCTGTACATCAGCTTGTAGGTGCTAGAAAGAAATACTTAAGGGAAAAACAGAACTGAGAATGAGCACAAGAGATAAAGAATAATCTAAAATTTGGATCAAAAGATATGGGGAATGAATTAAAATTGTCCCAAGGCTGTAAAGTGCCAGTGTCTGTGGGAGGCAGAGAGTCTTGTACTTCTTCTGGAGAGAGGCTGAGGTCTTACAGACTGAATCACAGATTTTCCCTGTCCCAAAGTCTTTGTAGCTTCAGAAGATGTTTGGGTGTTGTGTAGTTTTTTTGGTGTTTTTAGGGGGGGAGTGGGGGGGCGGGAATTGGGGCTTAAAAACCACTTGTTTTCTGCTTATTTGGAAGAGAGACTTTGGGCAAAGGCGGTGAAGAGGCTTGTAGCTTGGCTATGTCAGCATGGTCTAAGCAAGAGCCAAGGAATGAATCAGAAACTCTTGGAGGAGGTGATGGGGTGAGGGAGAAGTGGGGTTGAGGCAAGAATACATTACAGAGGAGATACTGATCTGTAATCCTGCACTTCAGAAGCATGTGATTCTGATTACTGTAGGAGGTGAATGGGAAGTCACCGAGGGATTTAAACAGGCATGTTTAATTTAAATGATAAAAAGAATAAAATACTTTTACTCAGCACTGCAGCTCTAAATATAACATCTGTTCGTTTCCTGCATATTCTTTCTTTAATGAGTGATTTAGGAGAGTATGTAGGCTGTCAGAGCCACGCATGAGCAAGGTGCCAAAAACTAATTAAGGTAGAAAGTCCCAGTTACACCAGCGGACTGCGCAAGGTGCATCCTCCTGCAGATCAAGGACAGGCTTAGAGAAGGGGTCAAAAGATGAAGTGCAAAAGCAAATTAATGAAAATGTCCAATCACTGGGGCAAATAGGATTTTAAAGATATATTTGTAAAAATAATCCTTGCATAAACCCAAAAAAAGTAACTTTTAAAGTGAGGTAGCTAAGACTATGAAAATGTTATATTCTCTATCTGGCTATTCCTTGGAATTTCAGTTCACGTTTTAGTAAATCGTTACAATGCCATGAGTGATCTGGAGCATTATAGAGACTATCAAGGATTTGGTTTTTGTTCGTGGCAGGTGAAATAAGGAAAGTTCAAACTTTCAGTATGTTTCAGGATTCTATTTATGAGTTATGTATAGCTCCTAAAAACCTCCTGTAATTCTTTGAGTGGTCCAGAAATAACCATATCAAAGGCTTTTGAAAGTCAAGTTAGTTATAGTCCCTCTTAAATTGTCACATGATGAGCAATAAATAGATCAAAAATCCCTAGGGAGCACAAGAACAAATATGAATAAATAGTTGGTTTTGACTGTATCAGAGTGGTTGTAATGTGTCACAGGCTTCCATAGGACATATTTTCTTTAGTTTTGAAAAGTAGGTAGCAAAAGATGTAGGTGATGAACTGGTTTAAGGATTTTCTTCAAGATCAGACAAAAATAGAAAGTTTCACTGCTTTCTAGCTAAGCTAGATGTCAGGCTAGAATGATCGCAGACCAAATTTAATGTTGGAAAGTGTAAAGTAATGCATGAAAAGAAAAATTTGAATTACTCCTACGTATTGCTATGTTTTACATTAACAGCTTTTCCTAGAATAGAATAACATACTGTAGTTACCTTAGAAAAACTTCTGCTTATTGTGAAATAGAGTCTTTCAAAAGGAACATTAAAAATGGCACAGCAGCATCTATATGTCATTGTATAAATCTGTGTTATCACCTGTAACACTGCTGAATGGTCTAAAATATGACAGGAATAGCATGCTTTGGGGAAAGGCTTAAAGCCAGTAAAGGCATAGGGAAACTTATTGTTTGAGAGAGGGAGAGAATTCAGGCCTTTTCTAGATTGACTGTGAGTTGACTAAAAAAGCATTCTATTTTTCTTCCAATGTCTTACTTGTTTCAAAGACTCAACATACACTTTTTAAGGGTAAAAGGGTGAGTTACTTATGCTGAAACACAGTGAGCTTTTTTTAGCAGAGAAGTGTGCAAAAAAACACGTGTGAGTAGATACTGTTGTTATTTACATTTAGTGTGGATTGCTGCAAAACGCATGAAGCATCCTAGCTGCCTAGGATGCACAAGGGGAGCAGTGCTGCTTTCTAGCTGTGCTGGTTGGTTTGGAAATGATTACCTGTGAACCTTGTGTTACCATTAGATAGACTGTATTTCAAAACAGGTATTTTCACCCCTTAAGGTTTACCTTCCTAATAAGGTGAGAACATACAAGGTCGAGATCTGGGTTAGGCTCGCCTGTTCTAGTTTCCTCCATCCTTTCTCCTCATTAGAGGAGAAGACAGAGGAAGGGATGGTGCTGATGAAGTTTCATGTCACTAAATACTGGGTTTAACCATATACTGGGGAAGGGTGAAGGATAGAACAGATTCTGCCTTGAGCCAGTGGCCAAACTTGCTTCTAGCATGGCTCAGACTGGGGAGGAGATCCTTAGCTGGTTTCGGCAGAGCTAGACAAAAACAGTTCAAAGAAAGGCAAAATTTTTGCCATTTCATCCCCTTTATCTTCTAACCCCATCCTACTCTTAAAGGAAGCCTGCATCCCTGATGCATCAGCCAAAACCATAGCCATCACCATAATCTTTTACTATCCCCTTCCAAACCTGGAAGACCAGGCTTTAGTCCTGTTCCAGCCCTGATGTTTATTTACTTACAAAGCGCTGGACACTGCTAATTTTTCTCAAGTGAAATTTGATTTTAACTAACTAGAAATGCCGTTCTAAAAGGTAAAATGTATCCTTGTGCTTCAAGAGCAAGCTATTCCTTGCTTTGCAAGGAAACATTCTTTGTTATGGCTAGTTTACTTCAGATTGTGGAGTTTCATGCATTGATAGTGGGTGAAGATGGAAACTGCCTCGCGTGTATAGACTATTGCTTTGGTCTAATATGTAGTTATCCCTGTAATGTCATTATTACCCTGACTTAAGGTTGTTCTTGTAACTGTTTGTAAGTGTTCAGCTTCTACACCAGGATGCTCTATTCTAAAAATAGAGTGGGAGAAAATGCAAATGAAAGCATTCAGAAGGAAACTGAGATAATTTTTTTCATTGACTTGGGTAGGGAAGCATGTGTTGCCTTTTGTTATAGAAGACATGGATTTTACCCATTATTTGAACACTTAGCTGAAAAACTGTGAAGTTCTAGATGAGCCTGGAAAATGCTTTTTACTCTTTGTTTTATGCCCCAGCTGGGATTGGTATTCCATTATGAAAGGTATTACAGCAACAAGCTACAACTATGATGTGGTCTAAAAGAGTTTACAAAAGACTATGCCCAGAGACGTTGTGGCTGCCCCATCCCTAGAAGTATTCAAGGCCAGGTTTGATGGAGCTCTGAGTAACCTGGTCTAGCAGAAGGTGCCCCTGCACATGGCAGGGGGTTTGAAACTATGTCATCTTTAAGATCCCTTTCAACCCAGGCCATTCCATGATTTAAATAAAGTAAAAAAAAAAAAAAAAAAATTTGATGACCATTGTGTAGGTCAGAAGTAATCAGGACCAAGATTACAAGTCTTCCAATTCTAAAACCTGGTGCCTTCATCTTGCCTTGCTAGGATGTGGTTGCCCTTTAACTAGACATTAGTGAATAATAACTTCTGCATGTAAACTGCCTTCTCAGACTGAACATCTTGTGCAACTTTCTAAGTCTGTGATCTATAAAATCATCATGCTGCTAGGCTGTGTTAGAGTGGATGAAAGTAGCTACTTTTGTCTCAACTGTGACCTTTACTGTGAGCATCCATGTATCTATTTGTATGACAATGAAGCTACCTGTGGCAAAACCTGAAAGGCAGCCCCTGCAAACCTAAAGTGCATAAGTCATTTGCTCAAATGAATGCATGTGTTCCCATCCACTTCCCTGTAAAATTCAAGGTGCTTGTTATGAGTAAATTAAGTCACTTAGAGTAGGTTCAGCAGCACACTGCTACACATAAGATTAAATTTTGGAAGCTGAATAAAGGCTTTCTTGAAAACATTTCTGTTTTCTAGATACTGATCGTGCTTTAAATCATGAAATATATGCATTAAACCTTCATCTGAAAAAAAAAATCAAATGGGAGGCTCAAGATACCATTTACTTGGGGAAATTTGTCCTTATATACCTGAATTTTATAAGCACAACATCCAGATTACAGTGGTTATGAAATTTGTCACGAAGCCTTTTTTTTCTGAGGAAGTGCTCTGGGATATTTCTAGGAGAATGTAATTATGGTCTGTTGTAGGAAAATAAATGTTAAGTAAAAGATTATATTATTAAGCTACAAAAGCATAACATAGAATGTTAAAAGCTTGAAGTAATCAAATGTGTTTTGAGTCCACTGAAGGGCCATTTATTGCATATTAGATTTTAATCTCGACAGAATTTTTGTATTGAAGATAAGCACTGTGTACAGAAACTATTTCTACTTCATGCTATTTTTGTTGGTCTTCAGTTTTTGGTTTTGTATTACTATAAAACTTGGTAGCATGGATGCATCTCCTATACCAGAGAATGGAATAATAGAAAAAACAGAGGTTCACAATCTACTATCCCAGTTATGCTGCTGTTTGTTTCCAGCACAGACTTTAGGGTTTTGCAAATGGTGTTTCAAGCCCTCTCTTTTAGATTGCCAGAACATACACACTTGTGCTAGGAGAACAAACCTTTTTTGTTACAAGTCAGTATGTCATGTACAAAAAACCTCAACAAACCAACAAAAAATTCCTTCTTCAGTGCCCCCACCCCTGTCCACTCCCAACCTCTTCAAAGTTGTCTTGTATACTTTAGGAAACAGCAAATGAACATTTTTAGTCGTTTGTCAGCCTTTGACATCTTCAGTTTTAGACAAGATTTTAAAAATGTTTTGGTCATAGTAATCTTTGGTAGACACAAATTTAGTGACTCTGCCATTGGAGTCTGAGACTGAGGGTGGTCTGGTTACTGGAGGTGTGAGATGGTACAGTTAAACCCTGTAGCTGAAGCACAGGGGCTAAAAGTGTCAGCTGATGCAGCAATTCTTTATGTGGGTCAGCCTTTACATAAAGAAAAAAGACCATATAGTGTGAGTTATGTTATCCTGCCTACTTAATTTTTTCAGCTTCTTCTAATCCTTTTGCAGGGTAGCTTTGTATATTATTTGGCTAGCATCTCAGATCCCATAATTAAAGAACAAATTGTCCAGTTCCCGAATGACATGGTGTCAGTAGCAAGTGGCTTTGTTCAGACTCTAGTTGGTCTCGTTTTAAATTATCCTGTCCCTAAGAAAATATGAAGATTTTTTTTTAGTGCAGTGGTATAATCTTTTAAACACTGAATTAATTACCGTATGATGAAGGATTCTGAGCTTTCATTTTAGATTACTTACTATACACTTAAATTCAGTGACCAAACTCCAAATCAAAACCCCTATTCCTATAAAGTCAAAATGTCTACATTTTTTTCACTGAAAGAAAACCCTAAAATTCTAACTGAAATTATTTTAGTTTCGAGAATGTTTTACTTCAAGTGATAGAATGTTTCATTTCTATTTCCAGTGTCTTTGAACAGAAGAAGAGGATATGAAAGGCTAAGCTCATGATTGTTAACAAAAATAACCTTCAGACGAGCAAATCAGTCTGTCTTTCTTGTATGGAAGCTTATGCCAAAGTGAACAGTGGTTAGGGCATTGTTCTGGTAGAGAAGATGTAGGAGAACCCTCAAGCCAAGCAAGACTGCATGTTTCTTCCTTGTAGACCAGATGGACATCCCTCATTATAGTGTATTACTTGATTAAAGTGACTCCTCTGTTATTTCATTTGCTTCATGAATCTTGTTTCTGCACTTCAGCAACCCCTAACTGCATCCCAAATCCCTCTCAAAACTTCCACATCCACCCCCTTCATAAAACCCCAAAAAAACAACAGAACACCCACCTCTACAACAGATGTTTTAATTAATAATTAGTAGTACATTCAGACTAATCTTCTCAATTGGTATCCCTTCAAAACCTAATTTTTGAGCAAATTGGTTACTTCCTATCAATAGCATGTCACTAACTGAAGTACAGATTGTGATGCACGTTAAAACAGCAGGTATGTAAACCAGTTACTTTTTCCTTACACTCCATTTTAATCTGTCACACTGGTTTCCAAGTTTGGAGCTGCTTAGTATTTTGTAGATCGTGTCAATCCTTTAAAATGCTACATTTTCATGATTATTAGCTTCTACTGAAATAGTGCTCTACCAGTTTGTGCCAAGCATGAAGGAAATGTGAAGGAAAAGGACTGTTACTTATTAGTATTCTGATTCCTTCATGTTATACTATAAAACTGCCACTTGCACCTGATTTTTAATTGCATGGGGCTTATTAAGCTAAAGGATAAATTTATACATCCATGTCTTCATTGTGCAATAGCCTATAAAGTCAAGGATGTTAAGATATCTAGAAGGTGTAATGGATAAGATACATGATATCATATTCTAAACTTGCATCTCATGCCCATCTTTAAATCCAATGCAGCCTCTTACTTTGGTATTTTAACACTGGAACAGTGTGCTTAACATGCACATGTTGTTCGTACAGAAATTCTAGCAGGGTTGAATTTTCCAAAATTGGAACTTCTACATTTTATTCCACAGATGCCTTAAAGTATTTGTATCTATTTTAGTGGTTTTGTATGCATACTCCCAAATAGCATAATTTCAATGCAGTGCTGAATGATTTCACTAGAATTTAACTACACTTCAGTTACAATCCACAGTTTTAATTACAGCACAGATGCATGTAGATGAGAATAAAAAAAAAAATTTTTTGGATTATCATTAACTATTATGTTAATTTCCTTTTTCCTTACGCTGTGATAGTATAAACAGGAAGTGAAGGAGTTTAGTTTGTTGAAATGGTTACTTAGAAATAGATGCTCAACCTCACTGTATTTCCTCGAGAATTTTTTTATTACAGGCATCAACATAACTTCTGTTCTCTGGGATTTATTTCATTTTCATGTAGTAACTGAAAATATGCAATATTTGTGATTAGCAAGGATGTGACTTGCTCTTCTGTATGCTTCTATGTTGCATTGTAGCGTATTCGGATTCTTACGCATCTGCTTTCCTAGGTTAGTGTCTTTTCTAGTGTCACAGATTTGTTTTCTTTCCTCCCCATGCAAGAAAGAATGGAATTTTTCTATTTTAGGCAGCACATTATTCAGTTCTCTTGGCATACACTGCTTTGATTTTTATTGGCTTATTTGCTTGCAAAGTACTTCAGTGTTCTGAGAAATTTTGGTTTTGTTTATGTTGTGGGATCTTGTTTTCAAAAACCTGCAATATGATCTTTCATTATTTTCGTTTTGGCATTATACTGATATGCATATGTATGTGGTTTTGGTGAGTATCGATTCGAATTTGAAAAAGAATTTCTGAGGGAAATTTTAAAGAAATTACAAGAAATTTAAAACCAGTAGAGATGAAAATATTACCCTAAGCATTTTCATATGTCAGATAGCACAATATGTTCTCTCTAGTAGAATCTGTCAGTACAAAAAGAGTGCAAAGAGGATAGCATGTATTGATATAAAATTATTGGATCAAATAGGTTTAATTCAGCAGGCAGAAAGCTTTAATCAATTTAAATTTTGCTTTGCGTTGAGCTTTTTAAAAGCAGGTCCAGTTTAAAGCAGGTTGATGGACCTGTTCAATGAATTTTTACTATCTCCCAGATGTGGAGATTCTGCAGCTGCTTGGGGCAACCTGTTGCAGGGCTTAAGGAGCCTCATCGTTTAAAAATTATCCAACAAAACACAACACAAAGTAATAAAAAGGCAACCTGACTCTTTCTTTTCCAATCAGATTTTCCTGTGTTCCTACTTGCCTCTTGTCCAATTGCTGTGCATCTTAAAGAGCTGTCTGGCTCACTCTTCTCTACCCTCACATTAGATAGCTGTGGACTGTAATAAGATCTCCCCTTTCTTTTCTTTTATGACTGAACAAACTCAGTTTCTGTAGCCTCTGCTTGTAATATCTCCTTGTAATGTTCCAGCTCTCTGATCATCTTGATTGTTCCTTCCACTGGACTTGTTGCTCCATTCTCAACTAGTGGGACAGTCGCTAAAACCCTGTGTGTTGCATAAAGTGGTATCAGTCCTTGGGGTGTGGGAAGGGAAGTGTAGCATTGAACTCTGTGAAGCAAATGTACTGTGAAGGGGTGCCTGCCTGTTAGGTCATCCAGCAGCCCTCAGGCAGGATGGACACCCTTGTCTAATATGGAGGCACTCCAGAGCAGCTGCTGTGACCAATTCTTCTAGGTAGTCCATGAGGAAGATTTAATGTTTGATATCAAATTTCCTGTTTTGAAGATACTTAGTACAACATAGTGTTATGTTTTGATTTAGCAGAGGCATACTGCAATATGCTGAAATCACAACACAAGCATGATATAGCAATTGAAATATACATCTGAATCAGCATGCTAAAGTGATTCCCGTTACTGGTCGCTGTATGCCCACTGTCAGGATGGTGGGCATTCCCAGATGAGCAGGAAGGAATACATGGGCTAAATCCATCTTAAGCCCATTGCTCTCTTGACGTCGTCTTCTGTTGGTTTTTCAGTTCTATACTTTATGTGGGACTAAGCTATGTCACATATATACTTCTTCCCCTGCTGGCCTGGCTAGCTGGGGAAGACCTTACATGCTATTAATGCTACTAATTATTTTAGAGAAGGCTGTTTACACAACCTGATGACTTACTGGAACAGCAATACATCTAAAGCAAAAGCTACCCTCAGTCCCCCTTGAGATATGTTCTACTTTTCTTTATGCCACTTGATGCTCATTCCTACATTTCTTCCCTTAGTTCATCACCCTTGTCCATCTCCTCTGAACCTTCTTCCATTGTAGGGGTTTATTCAACACAGGCTGTATCTCCCTGAGACTATTGTAAGCATGTTCCCTGTGAACTGACGGGACACAGGTGCCTGGAGAGGTGACTGCTTGTACCAGCTGCTTGTCACCTCGGAGTGCAATGCACATATGTGTTGAGTTAAAGAAAGCCAATATGTCCAGTTGTACAAGGATGAACAGAGCCATACTGCTGTCAGGGAAAAAAAAAAAAAAAGGAGGGAGAAAAACTGCAGGCATCATCAGTACCCTGAGCCCCTGACATTCCTGGTATGTATCTGAAGGGCCACAAGACAGGGCAAGCAACCTCAGATACAGGTTGATGATCTGAGTTATTGTGAAGGGCTTGAATCTACTCCAGTGAAAACAGGGACCCAAATACAGATCCTTAAGTGGGTCCCTCCTGACTATGCATTTGACCTTGCAGGTGGATTTTAAAACAAATACTTGTACCTGGTTACAGTCCTTTTTGTCTCAGTGGGGTTAAAAAGATGTATTTGGCAGGGAAGGTGCACACAACTTTGGGAATAAGTGTGTCACTGCAGGAAGGAGAACCAGAGGAAATAAGCAGGGAAGAGTCTTCAGAGGCTCGTAGGGGTTAAATCATCTGCTTTAAGAAATCTAGCAGTCATTCATCACCACAGTTTTGACACAGAAAAAGAGAATACGTAATTTCCTATTTGCCATCTGTAATAATAATCTGTTCAGTTTATTTGGTTATAAAAACAACAAACGCTATGATGAGGATGCATTTTCACCAAATAAGGAATTGAAGATATTTTTTTTTCCACCTCTGCATTTCTTGCAGTACAAAGCTATATTCAAGTAGTTTTGATCTTTTAAGGAAAGTTATGATACCCTCTACTGGCTGTTTTTGGAAATAAATCTAAGCTATAGCCAACCTAATCTGCACTGCGGTTTTAATGTAGGATTGTTTGTTTGTTGGGGGTTTTCTTTTGTTGGTTGGTTGGGGCTTTTTTATGGATTTGAGAGGAGTTTGGGTTGCTTTAGGAGTTTTTCCCTCTCTAGTTCCATCCCTGGCTTCAGCAGAATGAATCTATCTGTGATGGAGCTGTATTTTTGAACACAGGTTGTTATGGCTTTCAGGCCAACAGTTCTATAGGTACAAATGAAAGTAACTAGATGTTGTCACAGTTCTTGTTGCCTAGTAACCATAGCCCAATGTATAACTGAATGGGATAAATTTGATGCACTTTGCCTCTCTTTTCTTTTTAAGTTGCAGAATATACAAATGTGTTTTGGATTTAAATGTTTTATTGTCTGGAAATCTGTAACTTTGCAAACTCAATTACAATGCTTTAAGAAGTGATATGAATTTCACATAATGAAGAGTGATCTTCTGGTTCTTGTAACATTGCTTTAATGTTCATATGAACAAGTATGAATGAGCAAATGTGCCAGTGAGACTGTGCATACAAATATTAAATTATTTTCTGCATGCCATTCTCAAATTTTACTTTTCCACTTTGTATAATAATGATTTGATGATGATTTTATGTATCTTTCTACTGGATTCATTTATGCAGTCAAGGATTGTCCTCAGAGTTATTTGCTCAACTATGCTGATAACATACCAGGACTGTCCTTGAATTAGTTACTGAATTTGTGAACACTGTTTGCTGCACTGGAACAAGTTGTGTAAACAAATACTTGTACTAGATTTCTAGCCTTGATTTTTGCAGTGGAAGGTCATGATTATAACTTATCATAGCATTAGCTATCAAATGAATTATCCACTCGTTACAACTAATCATCTAGATCATAATAGAAATTGTATACTAATATTATCTTCACACTTATATAAACATATGCTAAAATAAAGTAAGTTCACTGTTTCAACTTTGTCATTGATAACCTTTAAGTTTTCTAAATTTGTTTTGAATTGTGTGACTGACATTTATGCCTGTTACATACAGATCTTCTCCACTTACGTTGTTAGACTTCAGTATTCTCAAGGATTACCTACAATTTGAACTAATTTTTAGTTATGTTGCTTAGCAGTAGTCTATGTATCTTAATGCAAACACATTGTCTGTCCTTCATTTCTCTTTCATTAATGGTTGCTATTCAAAGCAAACTCTTGTTAAATATATGATCATTCCTTTTTGCTGTCTGTATTGATTGCCAAATGTGTAAAAAAGTGATACTATAGTGGATTGTTGCTTCTAATTAGGGCTTAACGTGTTGAGGAACAAAAAAATTGTTTTCAAGCAGGCTTCATATATGGCACAGCCAAGGGAGGGGAACAGTCCTAAATAGTTGAAGTGGGACCAAAAAATTAAGTTTAAAGGAGGCATTACATTTACAAGGTTGTATCACCCAAAGTTCTTTTTGTTTTAGTTTTGGGTCATAGTTTTTAGTTTTATTAAAAAAATTCTAAAGGTTAAACAGTAGCTTGTTAGAAGCCAAGTAGATGGATGCTTACAGAGGTTACTGTAACTCTACAGACAGTTACTAAGACTAAAATTTCTTCCAAAGAGCAGTAAAGTAGTATACTCTCCAGCTTTCATGTAGCAAATGTTAGACAGGTTTCTAAATTGGTTTATTCTGCTCTTCCAGCTCTCTTTTTATTTTTCCAGTTTTCTTCTTGTTTGAGCCTCTTTAATTCTGTGCAAGTACTGGTTTAAATGAAAAGCAAACTGTTAGCAAGGGTAGTGCAGCCAGTGTCTTTGGAGTGGTTTTTTTGCTTGGTTGTTATTGATGCAGCCCATTTTCTATATGTAAGTGTACAGTTGAAAGATTTCCATGTTAAAATCTTCATAGAATCATAGAAGCATGGAATGGCTTGCGTTGGAAGGGTCCTTAAAGATCATCTAGTTCCAGCCTGTCTGCCATGACCAAGGGATACTTTTCACTAGACCAGGTTTCTCAAAGCTCTATCCACCCAGGTCTTGAACACCTCCAGGGATGGGGCAGCCACAGCTTCTCTGGGCAACCTGTTCCAGTGACTCACCACCCTCACAGTAAAAAATTTCTTCCTAATATCTAATGTAAACCTACCCTCTTCCAGCTTGAAGCCATTCCCCTTTGTCCTGTCACTACATGCTCTTGTAAATAGTCTTTCTCCATCTTTTTTATAGGCCCCCTTTCAGGTACTGGAAGGTCACAATTAGATCACCCTGAAGCCTTCTCTTTTCCAGGCTGAACAATCCCAATTCTCTCAGCCTTTTCTCATAGGAGAGGTGCTCCATCCCTCTAATCATCTTGGGATGGCCCTTCTCTGGACTTTCTCCAACAGGTCCTTGTCCTTCCTGTGCTGGGAACCCCAGAGCTGGATGCAGTTCTCCAGCTGGGGAGTAGAGGGGCAGAATCCCCTCCCTTGACCCACTGGGCCACTCTGCTTTTGATGCAGCCCAGGATATGGTTGGCTTTCTGGGCTGCACGTGCACACTGCCAGCTCATGTCCAATTGACTTCTGTCACTGAAGATGCAAACTAACATTTCACACTTGAATGTTCTAAAATAGAAGTCTCATTAAAATAACTGTCAAAGGCACAGAAAATGAAAATATTGTGAAGAAGAAATTGAAGACAGCAATATAGGATTTTGCTCAAAGGCATTATTATGGTTCACCTAAATCTCATGTTTAAGTATTAGTGGACAAATAAAGTTTATGTCATAAAGTTTTTAAAATTCTTTACTTTCTGCTTACTTTGTGAAAGTTGAAGAACAAATAGGTTATTCACACTAATTCCTTATTGATACGGATTTTTAATGAGTTACAGAATATTTTATATAATCAGACTTTTAAATGCCTGAATTATCATTCTTCCAAGAAGGTCACAAACTTCTTTGGAAGCTGAATTCTGTCCTTTTTGGAATCAGTTGCATAATTATATATAATACACATAATTTCTGATGCTAACAAAAAACTGGTACAATGTCCAGTGCTTGCAAGCAAACAAGATTTATGTATTCTATCATGGTCTAGAAAACTTTGATTTAAAGAAATATCTAATGCTGAAGGCTTGGAATGAGATGTAATTATGGAGTGTTGGGAACAGTAAGAAGGGAACTTGTGAATGAATATTGGAAAAAGTTTACATGAAGTATGAGAATTACAGTCTGTGGAATGATTTCTTCAGTGAACATGATGGTAGAGATGTTGCTTTTTATTTTAAATCTTAAATGGTATTTGTAGGGAGGTAAAATCATGCTAATGCTGGGTTTTAACTTTTTTAATGGCATAATACTGAAATCTTCCTCTCTGTTTTAGTCCTAATTTTTTAATTGTTTATTTTGTTTTCCTTATGATTTGGGACATTAACCGCCTGTTGCTTCTTCTTACAGGTACTGCTCCCAGCAGCTGGTCTCTTGCAACTGCAGGATGTGAAAAGGACTTGCTGTGAATTTTTGGAATCCCAGCTTCATCCTATCAATTGCCTGGGGATTCGTGCTTTTGCTGACATGCACGCGTGCACAGATCTATTGACTAAGGCCAACACATACGCAGGCAAGTTACCATTAGTGCAGTATGGAGCTTGATATCTGTGTGTGTGGGTACCCCACACATGGATTCCATGCCCACCCCATCCAGAGGGGTGTACTTCATATCTCTCTCTCTCTCTCTCTCTTTCTCTCTTTCTCTCTCTCTCTCTCTCTCTCCTGCTTTTATGCTTGGTACTAACCTTCTCTTTCCTCCGCAACCAAGCCACCTTCCATTTCTGTCACATTCCTTCAGAAAGCACTCTCCTTGTCTATGCTTCCCTTATTGCCATCAGATTCTTGGAGTACTGCTAGCCCATACGACAAGCTGCCAGCTCAACTCCTACTGTGTTTTTGCTGTATCTGTGTGGTGGATTTTAAAGCAATGTACACTCTGTTCTTACTCCTGAGATAAATATGCTGTGCATAGTCAGGATGCACAGTCAGGTCCAATCTCTGCACCACCTTCCTTAATCCCTGGCACTGTCAGGTTTAGTACAAGAGCAATACAAAAACCAGAGAATTAAAACTGAAATGTCCTGATAAAGCTGTAGGAAAAAATAAATTACTGCATTACTTTTCAGAACTTTTCTAAAATGTACAGTGACCAATTAGCATCATTAACAATTACTAGAGTTAAAATGGAATATTTTCCTGAAATAGAGCACTAACTTCTTCAACTCATATGGCCAGGTCCAAATAGTAGGCTTGTTATTGCCTTAAGTAAATTTAAACATCGTAAACAGAAAGATCTTGATGAATGCTTTCAGTTGTCTTCATTTCTAGAAAATCTGTTTTCTAGTATAGATTTTTTTTTTTTTAACTCCCAGGAGATTATATTATTTCTATCAAGAATGGAAGTTTCGGGCAAAGACAGAAATGCAGCTAACTCATAGGATTAGGTGTCTGTCAACAGAATCTGTGTTTGCTGTCTTAAGTGTGCAACTGGGGTATACAAATCAGACACACTCAGAAGTTTTCAGTCTAGTGAAATTTTACTCAAATTATTGAAGTGTCAATTAAAAAAAATTGGAAAAGGTTTTCAGATTGTTTTCAAAAGTACTAGCTTTTTTATCGAATACATTACTCAAGAAGTTGTGATGTGTATGTGACTGAATGACTTTGTGATATTTGTATTTGAACTATTATGCAAAACGCTTTAATTAAATCATTTAATCTCAGAGTAATACAATATTAAATCCAAAAAGCTATTATATTTTTGATGTTTTCTGCAATAGGAAGCAAGACATACATTTATGAACTACAGTTAATATTTAATGTTTTAGGGAACACATTTTGATACAGGTGTTGCTTAATTTTGAATTTTAAATTATTTTTTCCAACTTCTGTTCTAACTTCTGTGTCTCAGTTACTTCTATACTAAACTAAACCAAATCTCTATACTACTTCAGTTGCTTCTAAACAATCATTGTTCAGCTTAGTAGTTGAAGCGAATATTTGTATAGATTACTTTCTAGAAATATAAATTCTAAGACCTTGGCAAGACCTTGAGTGCAATCTTGGTTAAATGTGTTTTGAGAGCACAGGAACTGTGTCCAGCTGGTAACTCTCCCTCCCTGGATCATTTTGTTCAGGCATCCTTTGCTGTGCTCAGAGAGACTCTGCAAGCAGGATATAGGCAAGTGAAAAGAAGAGGGAAGCTATTTGTTGGTCCCAGTTGGGACATGCAAGCTACCAGGCTAAGCACCAGAATGCTCAGTACTCCTGGTGAAAGCATCAAGGAAGTAAGGGTTGGCCCTCATTTCTCCTTGTAACTGGCTGATCATAAGTTCTGCTGAATTTCTGTCTGCTGAGTCCCTGATTTTCCTCTATACAATTCTATACCTTTTTGGGTCAATGTTTTTCCTCTTGAATTTTCAGGCTACTTACTGCCTGTATCTCAGCCATCGTAGCTCATCTTCCCCCTGTTCTTACCTCAAATGTCTCTTTGCACTTTGTCAAAGCTTTCTTAAAACTGAAAAAAAAAAATTCTCAAAAATCTGAAGCAAAGATACATGGCTGTGCCATTTCAGAATTAGGCCTTGTATCACAGGCAGCTTAACTCCCATAGCAGACATTTTGGGATTAAGGCTCCAGAAACTAGAGTGAGTACAGAAAAGGATTATTAGATTGAAAAAAGCAGTGGAAAATATTTCCCTGCTAGAGAAAATGAAAAGCATTTTGATTTTTAACTTCTCCCAGTCTTTATTTTGTTACACTTACTGTTTTATATTTAGAAAAAAGAGGCAGAGAGATAGTTCTGCTAATAGACAATGATAACATAAAAACTGATGGATGCCAATGGATCAGAAGTTATTAGAAAAGTGAAACTCTGGAAATTCCTTCCAGTGGGAGTAAAAACTCAACTTTCATTAAAATTGGAGCTTCATAATCCTGTGGTAGGGTTGGTCCTTCTCTAGCAGAGTGTGAGATTTCTAGGAGAGTCATTCAGATGCACCTGTGATGCCTACGGAGAGATCTGAACATAGTGGACAATTGATACAGGTTACTTGGAATGAGCTTCTGTTGCAATTAAACTTTAAGATGCTACCTGTTCTCATGATGGTTCAGAAAGTAATCCTGCTCTGGGTCTTGTTGCACTTGCACACTCAGGGACTGCATACAGCTGAGGCCTCTCATCCGTCTTGTGTGAAGATTGCTATGAAGAGGATGTGGCATGAGCACTGCTAGTCTGCCCTCAGTTTTAGTCTGGCATATGTGTTACGTAGTCTTAAAGGATGTTCACAAAATAAAAAAATGTCGTGAGAAAATGGTGCATTATATAGTTGTTGTAATGTTATGTACAACCTGAAAATAAATTGGTAAAGCCTTTAAATGAAGAGGGGTATGCCATCTTGGACTAAAGAGACCCTTTCTCTGTGTTTATATCCTGACATATTTCTTAGTTATAACCGAAGAATAATAATGTATTTCACTGACCGCATAGGGCAGTACAGGGTTTGGAAACATTGGATTACCTATGGAAAAGGTGTCTTTTGAGGCTTGACACAGCTGGACTTCTTGGCTTATAGAACTAGGCTGAGGAGATGTTGAAGAAATCTTAGCATATATTGTGATGCAGAGATTGCTGCTTTGTATTGAACAAAGCAAAGTTTGTGGCATAACAGCTTTCTTGATTCTAGTGGTCTAAGATTAAAACTTTGAGCCCTGACAAGACTTGGAAACATGTCTTCTGTAGACTGCTCTTGTGTACATCCGTATGCATGAGATTGGAAGGATGTAGTTGTCAGAATTTTTCTTATGATTCTATTCTGAGTAGCAACGTCTGTTGCTATGCTGCTGTTGCCTTGGCTTCTATGAGTGTTCATGGTGTTCTAAAAAGCAGTTATTTAAGCATAAAATTGACAAGTAAATCACATTTTTTAAAAGAATTTGATTCTGCGGTGTTTAGCTTCTGCTAGTTCTCCAGCTGGCAGAGTTTGTGTCTACTCCTCTGCAGTAAGGCTGGGGTTCCTGCTTGACCAGTGCCTTAAATTAGGCCATTAGCAAAGACCTTTTGTCCCAAGCCAAAAAAAATCACATGTGACATTGTGAATTGAAGCAATGATTTAAAAAACCTAATTCTTCATAATGTTTTTGCTTCATCTACTTGAGAAACTGTTTTTCATCTTTTCTTTAAGTGATCATAAGGCTTAGACCTTTCCAAGCCCCCAAGCTATGCATCGCTCTAAAACAAGAGGTTATCAGTTCAGAAAGAACTGGAAACAGAAAGTGCTGTAATGTTCCAGTGGTTTTGTAGCATTATCACATCAGGAAGGTGCAGATACTTCAGTTAGTTTATAAAAAAAATCACCATTTGTTTTGTGAAATAGAAATAATTGGCCTAAACTAGATAAAAGACACTTAGGAAACTCAATATGTTTGGTTATGATATTTTGTTTCACACATGAATACTTGTTCAGTTACTGTCATTAAAGGATCTAGAGAACAGGGAGGTTTTCCCTTTTTCCAGCTGCAGACTCTGGCGCTGATAAGCTGGGGCCATTTTTTTTCATACTTTTTTTTCATTTAATGTGGCTTTGGGAAGATTTCTTCTGACTGCAGGTATACATATAAGTGAAAAGGTATTTGTGAATTAATCCACAAATGTTCATAGCATAAAATGTCCTGCGCAGATTTTAGATGTAGCTTTCCTTCCTATGTAATTGAAAAATGCAAAGTTAATGTCAATATGTTTATGGCCAGCAAGACTATGTGCCTTTTGGATAGAAGAGGTGTCAAGTGGTTTTTGCTGCATGTGCATGTATCACACATAGCTCCAGACTCATAATGAAAAAATACCAAAAAATGGTACATTTACATCTGCTATTATTTTTCTATGTTCTCCAGGCTGGCATTGTTTATTGTACTTTCAAACATTTTGTTACTAGCCCCTTTTCTGTTGTTAGGGACTTCCTTTTAGTCTTTTTAGTTTGCCCCTGAAACTGAAGTCCCATCCTGCTGGCACAGGGCAGACAAGGACAGATCTATAGCTATTCAGATAGAAATTGACTTGGTTGTGAAAATGTGAAAATCTGTTTTTCATATGCAATTGGAACAGATATTTTAGAAATGTCCTAAAATGGAAGGGTTTTTTTAAAGACAGATTTTAGTTTTGATAATAAAGAAGTAGGATTCTACTTGCTTAGGAAGTGGGAATTTGGGAGCCAAGCCTCTGCAGCTCCTAAGCCAGCTTGTTTCCAGTCTGCCAGACTTTGGAGCCAGCTGGCTTCAATGTCTGAGTAAAGAGGCAAGAAATGGGGCAGGATTCCAGTACAAATTTGTCAAAGTTGTGTACTGTGTGGAAAATTCTGATTTAGGAAAAAATAATTATTTTATTTTCTCATGGAAACTTCCATCTGGATAGTTCTCTCCTTGCTTCATCTAGGAGATGTTCACTAAAAAAGATGTTACCTAATGCAATAAATAAAAAACAAGATAATTTGAGATTTAACAGGGGACAGATGTCATAAGTTTCATCATGTTTAGTGTTAATATCTCCAGATTATCAAAGCTTTCAGAATGTGAGCAATAATATGAGATAATATAAATCCTAACACGGAAAGCAAAAAGATCCACACACCTCCAATACTATATTTCTCTCCTCACTATTAGGAAAAGAGGATCTAAGTGTGATTTTTTGAAATATTACTACTGAATCATATTATTTCAAAGATGCTGATATCCTTCTTGTTAAAAGGATGCAAAAAGTTTGATTCTTATAAGCATAATTTTGTATCTAATAAAGCCTTCTGTCTTCAACATTCGAACAGCATTACATAAATTGTCATTGGCAGGTTTAATTGTTTTTGTGTTTTCGTGTTCGTTTTCAGTTTTTAGTTATTTGAAATAATCCCTTTAGCTGTAATTTCAATTGGCTTCTGCCCAAAGGTTGTCTATCAATCAGTTACAATGGTCTCCTTGATGACAAGAGATCTGATTCATAAGAGACAAGTTATTTCATCTTACCTCGTTTTGGTGACTAAAATTTATTTCGAAATCTCCTATTTCTCTTTTTTTTCCTGTAATTCATTCAGTGGAGAATCTGTAGCTATTGACTAAGTATGTTTTAATTTCTCCCTTTTTCACTCTTTCTTCTTCTCTTGACTTCATGCATTGTTTTATGCTTTCAGTACAGAGGCTGACATCCAGCAAAACAGTCTTAGTTTTTGTTCAAGTACTGTCTGTTTTTTTGGATTTTTTTCTGTGGTTCTCTTTCTAGAGGAGACAGTCTCACATTCATTGTATTACTTTGAAAATTCTCAGCTTTTACTCTCCTGGTTTAGAGGCTAAATCTCTTCCTATTTACTGCATGACATAAATCTAAATCAACTTTTAAAAAGCAAGGCTTTTATATCTGTGTCTATAAAATAAAGTGGGTATTTTTAATCTATGAAGTATATCCTGTCGGATGTGATCCACTGTTGGATCAGATTTCTCAACGGAAGATGAACAATACTTGAGAACCTCAGATTAGTTTGAGATTTGAATGTGTGTTGCTTCCCCTTTCTGCTTACTTCCTAACTCATCTTCTCAGTACAGTCAGGCCTGTGGTATGTGTCACTGTCACTTGAAATTTGGAGTTTATGATAAAACTAATTTTTGCAAATTGCCTTTCTCAATTTCTATTTGCCATATGCAAACAGCAAAACCCATCAGATATTTATTTCAATAAGGATACCTCAGAAGATTCAGCTTATGAAACTGCATACTTGTTGTCTGAAATGCAGATATGAAAAGATTTGCAAAGAGTGGAAAAGTGAGTGTTATAAAAATCAAAAGTATTTCTCCCCATCCTTTCTCTCCTGTTGCCTGAAGTACTGCAGAAAATGCTACCTGTCCATCATAAGAGAATGCTCCAGAATGAGAGGGACTTGTAGTGATGATGATTGCAAGAGTGAGAAGGCTGGTAGGATAAGGGACTGAAAAAACACAAGGACCATCTGCTTTAGAGTACTGAAGACTAAAAAGGAAATAGAGTAATGGACATTTGAATAGACAAGTCGCACTTTCCCTATCATCTTAGCATTAGTATGGGGGATTCAGCATAGATTGAAATTGAAAACTGAGTAATGGTAAACTGGGTGTTAAATTTATATGCATGGCTTTTTATCCAGTGTTACTGTGGGATTATTACTACGGGAAAATAATAGAGTCAAGAATTTAATAGGATTCAAGGGGACTAGACTTTATCTAAATAAACTCATTGTTTAGTAAAATGTGGTTAAGGCAAAATACCATCTTTCTGGCTAGCAATCTCTAATCGTGGTTATAGTGAGACCTTTATAGGAGGAAGTTTCATTATCATACTTTTCATATAAATTCTTGGACTTCTGTCTGAAGGAATTTGTGCTGCCTATTTCAAGGAACAGTATGCTGAACTAGATAAAGGGTGAAAATTATACTGAGTTATATTTATCTTTTTATACTATCTAGATTTTAGTACAGTGCAAAAAAGCTGTTGCACCCTGCAAAGTTTAAGTGAAAAATTAGATTTCTTGAGCTGGAAACATTCAGCATTCTTTAATATTTTTTTGACAGCTTAAAACTACTTCTCAAGTATGGAGTCTTAACTAGTAGAGTGAGAGAAAAGGTTATAAAATGTTCTTTAGTTTGAATATGTTTGATGGCCTCTTTTTACTTGTTCTAATTTTGAGTGAATTCTTAAATTCCCAGTAATAGCTGTCCCTTCTGACTTCTATTAAGAATAGCAGAAGAGGCGAAAAATAATCTAACTGAATGGAACTACTTTTTAAAGCAACTGAATGGCTTAAAAAGCAATTTTAAGGAAGGGAGGGGGCAACTTAATAACTGAACAACAACATTGTAAAGATACCTGCGCTGTGTTAAAAGAAATTATTTGGTTCTACAACTGAAAATATTAAATTTTGTCAGTTTTGTTTACTTTAGGTTGAGGCTTTAAAAAAACAAACACCCAAGAAAAATTACAGGCCTTCTACATGTTGTAGAGATTGGGGTATGCAATATTTTATGACCTAGGAGAAGCTCTGAAAGATGCAGAGGAGCCATACTTGTTGTTTGACACTGCTGTCAAACTGCTAGTTCTAATTAATCAATTATTATTCATGTGGAACTATAGGTTTAAAACATGTTTGCCAACAACATACAGAGCATGTTCTTTATCTGGAATCGTTTTGACTGTGTTTGTGTGTACAAAGTTAGCAAAATGAGATTCAAGTACAAGGACAAGATGAAGCAATGCTGAAAATTGCTACAGTTTCTACTTTTAGTATAATGTGTTTTAATATTTCAAATTTTAATATTTAAAAAGAAATCTTTAAATATGAAAACTGTTTGTAAGACAAAGCTTTAACTTATAGAAAAGGTCTTAAGGTATTGCTTCTAGATATGACAAGATAGCATGCATATTGAATCCTTTTCCTCTGTTTTCCCCTGCTGTGTTAATACTTGTTTTGGGATATATGTCACAGTGTATGTTACCATATTTCTTTTTCTCCAAACAGAACAGCACTTTTCCGATGTTGTACTTAGTGAAGAATACCTCAATCTTGGTGTAGAGCAGGTGTGCAGTCTTATATCCAGTGACAAACTCACAATTGCCTCAGAGGAGAAGGTATGACTATGTGTATCCCATTACTCTTTTTATCCTTTTGGGTGAGAGAGCAAGCTTACTCATATTGCTCTTGTACACTTCTGTGGATGTGCTCTTTGTTTCCTTAGTGAAATTAGGCATGTATTGTGCTCAAGTTTAAATGAATTTTTCCAAAAGTGTTATCACTCTGATGTTGAAAATCAGTCTCAACTCTTACAAATCCTCAAACTGTATTAACTCACATAACTCTTTTTTCTTCGAAAAAAACCCCAACAAACAAACTACATTAAATGGAAATTCCTTCTCATCTTCTCACGGAACAAACAGAACACGTGCTGAGTCACATACACAGGAGTTTGATTTACCAAGGGATAAATAACTCAAAGTTGGCAGAGCAATTATATGCCATTTATTAACTTTAACATCAGCAGTCCCAGGGAGGTATTAAAACTCTCTCTATATATGTGAGCTGTTTGGCCTAACTGAAGAAATGTAGGTTGCAAAGGAGATGACTAGGCAGCTTGGTATTACCTAACTTGAGTTCAATGTGTATTGGCTAGATCTCAATCTTTTAAAGACATTTTTGAAACACTGTGGTCTTCAGCGAGCACAGGGCATCTCTGCAAACCTCGAATAGTTTTCAGGTTGTGGATGTATTAATTTTGAGCTTTTTTTATTCAGTTATGATCTATTTGAGATACATTGGTTTTCTTTTTCCCATGGAGTATGTAGTTGTACCAACACCTCTGTTCAAATGAGGCTAAATGGTGTTCAAAACCATGTTTGAATACTGATTTATATGGCTAGGTAGTGTTTCATGTTAAAACCTTTTTGAAACTTTGAATCTAAGAACTATCTGCTTAAACCACAACTCGACAAAGTCATATTGTTATTCCTGTAATACCCTGAAGGTACAGTTCTGTCACTTTGATACATGTGATGCTGCTTTTGTGGAGTATAATTAAGGTTTTAATGCTCTACTGTATGATGTGCTGCTGTGCAATGGAAGAAAAACTAGGCTTGTGATAACTTCTCCCAATAAGACTCAGTGATGACAAGTCATTTGAATAGTGATGTGGCAGGCCAGCTCTCCAAGAAAGGAAGAAAAATATGAGGACTGTAATATTGGTGCTGCAGTGTTGTTTGTTTACCTAATTTTACTGGATTTTCAGTATCAATTAAGTTACTGTGTGCATTTTGTCAGTGCAGCACAGCTGCCCTTGAAACACCAGTAGAGGAGCAATATAAAAAGAGACTGGCTGATGCACCTTTTTAATTTTTTAGTTGATAAATATGGAAATAATGGGAGCTGTAACTGCTCAATCTTTTCTTATGTTAGGAATTTTAGTAAAAGCAAAACTAGTTTTGGAGGCACACTGATGTTTTCATACTTATGAACTTGTAAGTAAGGGGATTTGCATTTGTTTGTTTTCTGGAAGGTATTTGAAGCAGTGATATCCTGGGTGAACCATGACAAAGATGTAAGGCAGGAGTTAATGGCTCGTCTGATGGAGCATGTTCGGCTGCCTTTGCTTTCTCGGGAATATTTAGTTCAGGTAAGCAAAAAGGAATACTAATTAATCTGCCCATGAAAATTTCTGTTCATTGTTTTAATGCAAGATGGATAATTTTAAATTTAAACAGCAGTGTAATGTAGTTTGTTACTGACAGTAAAACTAAACAGACAGCCACTACCCCATATGCATGTGCACATGCACACACTGAGTCAGGTGAGGGATTGCCACTTGGAGGATGACTTATATAAGTAGTTTATCTATTTGGCTGATTACATGTCATACCACACTAATGATCTGAACAATGCAATTCACTGAGATCAACTTACTTTTCATTTGTAATACAATCTTGGATAAAAGATTATTTTTCATAAGTGAATTTTCAACTTCAGAATCACATTGTTTAAGTTGATTAGGAATTAATGACAAAGGAAACATTACCTGCTTCAGATAAAATACATTTTTTCAAATTTTGTAAGCTCATTTTTGATACTTTGGTGTCAGGTGAAATATTTAAGATTGAAAATATGAGTTCAGTATTAACATTGGTTAGTAGTATGTTGGTGGGTGTTTATTTTAGAAATTCTATTTTTGTGATACAGATCTCAACTTTGTTGTTTTGGATGAGTTTTGGAGTTTTTTTGCTCTTCGCTTTTGTCGTGTTTTTTATTGTTGTGGGGTGGCTTACTAGTTTGTTAAATTATTCTCCACTGTTTAAAATATTCTGTACTCTCTTTGTTTGAAAATCCAAGAAATGTGCCTGGATCGTAAGGAAAGTGCTTTACCTTGCCTAATACTGTTTCTTCTACTTACTTATTGAGAATCAACATCTCCTGATTTGTTTTTTTCTTTTTAGGGCCTGCATATTGCCAACACATAAATTTGTGTCTAACTGGTTGAATGATAAGCTAAACAATTAGATTAATCTGCATTTGTGAGATATAACATAAGCTTTGTTGCACTTCAGATTGTGATTTGTATTTTACTTCCTTAACACGCTCAGACCTTGTTAAACTTGTATTAATAAACAGAGAGTTGAAGAAGAAATATTGGTTAAGAACAGCAGTGCTTGTAAAGATTACCTCATTGAAGCTATGAAGTATCACTTGCTACCAACTGAGCAACGAGCATTGATGAAAAGCACTCGAACAAAATTGAGAACACCTGCTAGCCTGCCAAAAGTAAGACCCTTGCTTTTCCATGTATCTACTATTTCAAACTCCATTTTAAAAGATTGCATAAGAGCATGTCTGTCTCTTGGGGTATTGCAGTAAAAATTTTGTACTGTAATTGGTTATCACAAAAATATAAAAAGTAATTAGCTTTGCACTCCACGCTACTTATGATAGAGGTGTTTTAGTCTCCCACCTACACACAGCACCACCACTACATCCCCTCCCAGAAAACATTATTTAATAAGTGCTTCAGCATTTGAGAAATATACAGTTATGGGGAAACAAGTCCGTTTTAAAAAAATACAACAATTGAAACAAAACAAAGACTGAGTGAAGCTTCTGAGGTGAGACTTTTTTTTTAATTTTTAGCTAAATATTGCTTTTCGTTCATTTTAGGAGAAAACAAAATAAACATTAGATATTATCTTCTTTCCAATGGAGTAAAGAAGTTCTCTCGTAGTACTGTTGTGACAACTGCAGTAATAGAACAGGAGATTCAGTTCAGCGGATGGATGGCCACAGTTCCATTACATATCATAGACACTGAATTCTTACAGCTGAGCTCAGAGTAGGATGTGAAGATACAGAAGGATCTGCCGTATTTTTAGGGGCTTTACTTAGATACAAATTGCTTTTCTACTTCAGGTATTTCCCCTGAAAACAATAATTATTAATTACATTTGTTTAAAAAAAAGTCCAAACAATTAATTTTACCTGAATATCAAGAGTCAGGTTTCTAATTTAGGAGAACCATCCTCTAATTATTTCTTGTAGAGAGGCTTGCTTTATTTTTTTAACACTCTTTTGGTCTTTCAGGTGCTCTCATATATGCAGATAATTGACACATTATTATCTCCCTTTTAGTTAATGATGGTAGTTGGAGGACAGGCACCAAAGGCAATTCGAAGTGTTGAATGCTATGATTTTAAAGAAGAACGTTGGCATCAGGTGGCTGAATTGCCTTCCAGAAGATGTAGAGCAGGTAAGCAATGTCTATTTTTTTGTTGTGGTTGATAATGCTTCAGAATTTCAGCATTTATACAATCTCTACAATGTATAAAGCATTCTATGTTCTTTGGAACAGTACCAATGATATTTCTCTAAGAAGGGCTAAGCCTTGACTTCAACATTTTAATTACTTGCTAATCTGGAACAATGCAAGTTTGATAAATTGTGCTTAATTTGTGCTTCAATTTGTAATCTGTAGAATAAACTGCTTTATTGCCTTCATTAAACACAAGGGATAAATAAATTTAAATATTAATGCATTGTAATAATGACTAATTTTACTATTGAAATACCATATTATTACTAAATGAAATAAAGAATATGAAGAAGCGATCAACTGCTATTAAAAACATGAACATGTGATCTTAAAGCAGCTGAGCTACCTGAGTAAGAAGAATTTCAGCAAGCACGGTATTGAGAAGTGTGAGCTATTAGTAACAAAAAGGGTCAGAACTTCTAGTGCTTAACTTGAATGAAGTGTGGCTTTAGGAGACTGTCAAAAGCACAGCACGTGTCCTGAGTGCTGTAATTTGTGTCAAGTATCTGCAAACTCAGGACAGTATGGAATAAAATTAATTGACAAAGAGACTAAACCACTCATCTTTCCTCCCTGTTTCCCTGCCCCAGGAATGGTGTACATGGGAGGCATGGTTTACGCAGTTGGTGGTTTCAATGGCTCTTTGAGAGTTCGCACTGTGGATTCCTATGATCCAGTGAAGGACCAGTGGACAAGTGTTGCTAACATGCAAGACAGGAGAAGCACACTGGGAGCAGCTGTCTTAAATGGCCTTCTTTATGCTGTGGGAGGATTTGATGGGAGTACAGGTATATTTGCCTTATACACTTCTGAATAGTTTTGACTACTCTTAACATAATTGTATCGAATTTGAAGGTCTCTTTCCTGGTAGCTGTGATTAAACCAAGCATGAGGTAGCCTGGCATCTTGTGATGTGGAATGTACTTTAGGGGTCACATCCCTCCACCAGAGCAGTGGACTACTTGCTCCCATCTAAGAGTTCAGATTTAACGACTAGTGAATTTTTGACAGGTTCCCATTCAGTATTCCTTCTGTAGTCAGAATCCTTAACTTATGGAAGATGTGAGCAGTTATTTCTGCATTTTCATGAAGTGAAAATAGGATTATAAACAGCTTTTTCTGACCTGTGGGAAGGCTTCAGACACACACTGTTCATTCTCTTCCCAGATGCATTACACCATTTGTGCAGAGGTGATCCTTTAGCTTAATAACTATTGTAGAAGCATATGTAGGAGAAACCATTAAAAAGAAAGGAAAAAAATCAGGGAAGAATTTTTCACAGTTTGATAAAAGCTTTTAGTAATTTACCCATTTTTCAGACACCAAGAAGACGTTGATTGTAATTGGCTATCTAGAGGACATCATTTGTGCTTTTTGTACAGTAACTAACAGTCCTTAAAATGAAATAATTTGAATTTTCAGATATGAAGAATTTTCTGAAAGCTAAACAGTATGTTGCACCTACATTTATAGAGACAATAATGTTATATTGTCTTCACAGGTTTATCATCAGTTGAAGTTTACAACTTAAAGACTAACGAGTGGTTTCATGTAGCTCCAATGAACACAAGAAGAAGTAGTGTTGGCGTAGGTGTTGTTGGAGGTAAGTAGACAAATTATATTGAAAAGAACAGGTGAGGAAATGCAATCATTTACCCTACTACTTTTTCTTACTTTTGAAAACATGCTTCAGGTTTATGTTTTTGCTCAACCTTGTAATTTGTTCATTCAAATGGTAATGAACAATATGTAATCACTCCACTTGGATTTGACCAGTTTTTAGCGTAATAATTTTAAATTTTTTTTCAGAGCTTCAACAGTGCCTGACACTAACTGAGGAAGCATTTGTGCTCTAGGTTATATATGTCAGCAAAGTCAGAGAGCTGAAGTGATGACCTTATCAATTGGTCTTTAGTGATGTAGCACTGTTGTATTGTCAGCTCTGTTATCTGTGGCTGACTTTGCTGGCTGCATGCTGGGAATGATCCCAAGGACAGTGCCAGGAAAACTGCTGACATTCCAGTCAGCTTGGTGGTGAATAGCCTGGATGTCACTTGCACAATGCAGGCCTAGGCTGGCTCTTGGGTCTTAAAACAGTTATCAGCATGTGTGTTTTAACTGCATAGGAACCACTGCTGTGTCAAATATGAAAATGCAGACTGTACAAGTAATTCTTATCTGAATTTTTGCTATCTCTAGGAAGCCTATTTGTGAGCTTCCAGTATTAAACATACTTGAATTAGCTTGCTTTTGAACAATGCTTAATTAAAAACCTTACCTTTGTATTTCAGCTAGGCAATTTAAAATCTTTTGACTTGATTTGTTCGTGTTAGATACTGGCTGCCTTTTACATCCTAAAAATGACAAGAACTATGGTGTGCTAACTTAAACTGTTTACAGAGTAGAAACTCAATAATTGATCGGTGACAGGTACTGATTAGTAGCTGAGTCAGAGAACTGTCTACCAGTACAGTCTGTGTGCATTACAAATTGGTCACTTTGTGTTGGTTACCCTTCTAGGTAAACTGTATGCTGTTGGTGGCTACGATGGAGCGTCACGTCAGTGCCTTAGTTCAGTAGAATGCTATGATGCTAATACAAATGAGTGGACCTATGTTGCAGAAATGAGCACTAGACGGAGTGGAGCAGGTGAGTGGACAAGGATCAACTATCCTTGTAAAACTGAAAATTTGTGGGTTTAAAATGTATCTAAGAATATAAAAGGTAAGCTAAAGTGTGAATCCGATGGAACGTGCTAATCCTAAATGGCTGATATACAGCAGGTTATAAAAACAAAACTGTCCTACAGAGTAAGGTTCAGTCTGTTAATAGTAAATATTTCTCCTTGCTTTTTCATACTTTCATATTCCTCCTCTTTCCACAACTTCTGATGTTATTTAACATACAGACTAATACTCATGGATTGTAACAATCACTGTCACCTAAATACTGAAGTATCAAAATCTATACTTCTAGGATGAAAAAATGTCTTTTCTTCAAAGATATCTCTTTGCCAGTGTAGGGCTGATTTTTCAAGTTGACTTTACATGTGAACTGTGACTAGGTTTCTACCTCTTTGGAGGACTTGTTCTGCATTCTGATTCACTTCAGGAAATTTTGTCCTTGTTCATTCTTAAGTTTGTATTACTGGTTTCATCCTATTACTTCCACTTACGTACCCTTTATTTCACCTTCAGTAGTTCTCATCACCTGGTGTTTACATCCTCTGTACATGTACAGCCTACTACATGTTATCCTTCCTTATCCTTTAGCCAAGGTATATCCGTTTATTTCTGTAAAATCTGATAAATCCCTTCTTTATTTTTTTTTGTGGATTTTTTTTTACTTCTTGTGATTCTGGGTATGTATATTTCTCTTTAAAGACATCAAAAGTGCCTCTGGTATTCCACTTTTGTTTAATGAAATGATGCTTCCACAGCTCCAAATTGACTTTAGCATTTTCATTATCTATTTATATTATGGACTTGAATCTCATTTGCTGTTCACTGTCCTCTATTTGTCTTTTGGTATTTCAGGTTTTTTCAACTCGCAGAAGTTATTTTATTTCTCTATATGCGTTCCCAAGGACTTTTTCAAGTCAAATTCTATGATATTATTTTCTACATTTATTTTTTTAGTAATTTAAGTCACTTTTTTTGCCAAGTACTCAAAGGTGGTTTTTAGCAACACCCTTCAGATATCTACTGGTGATTGCATTAATGTGCTTCATAATTGGAAGAGATATTGCTACAAATAAATCTGGATGGACTTCTAGTATGCTCAGTAGATGATTAGTAGTTATCCCAACTTTTTATCTTGCCTTCCATTATTCTTTGTTAACTCTGAACAGTTTTTATCTGTATAATGATGTCTAAATTAAGTTTAAATAATTTCAAAAGAAATCTATTAAAGTATTAAATTCATTACTAAAATTAAATAGTTTGTGATACTTCCATTATACCCTTACAAAATCAGCAAGTTGATCTCTCTTATTACTATAAGTCATGTTTTGATTGTGTTTCTAAACTAAAACCATTATGTTAATGAAAGAAACACGATACATTGTACCTCAAGAAAACATAGTTGTCTTGTGAAACTTCTAGTAACTCAGTCTGTGCATCTTGGAAGTAAATCTGGATTTAAAACTGGACAGAGTTGCAGTAAGGGCACTGTTAAATACTCCTGTCTAATGTTGGCAATTTTTGAAGAAAATATTTTTATAAAATGGGCAAATTGCAAGTATCGTCATAAAGACAAAGAGTGTTGGTGGGTTGTGACAAAGCTTCATTTTGCAGTCTGCCTGCACACACATTATGTTTCAGCATTTGGGGTTTATTTTTTGATACTCTGTTTTTGCAAACTGTTGTTGTGCTTGTAGCCTATTTATACAGTAGATATTTTCAGATTTTTTTTTTAATGTTGAATTTCTTCTACAACTCTGAAATTTTTAGTTCTTTAGATACACTGACTACTGGGATCTTTCTGTCCCTCTCCTCTCTCTCCTTGTCCCTGAGTTCAGGAC
The DNA here is from genome assembly GCF_022539395.1 of Myiozetetes cayanensis. Lineage (NCBI taxonomy): Eukaryota > Metazoa > Chordata > Aves > Passeriformes > Tyrannidae > Myiozetetes > Myiozetetes cayanensis. The sequence continues at coordinate 36,812,221 of NW_026087964.1, read as the reverse complement.
TGTGCTTACTCAGCTCTCTTCTGCCTTTTACCTTGTCCTCTGATTAAAAAAAAAAAAAAAAAAAAAATTGAAAGAAAAAGTAAATATAGTCAGTTATTTCAGATTCATATAACTGAGTAAAATAATGAACATTCTTCTGTGCCACTCTGTTAAATATATGGAAAATTATATTTTTGTGTGGCAGAGGAGTGGGTTGTAATGTGAAAATCGTGACTGTTGATTGGGCTTGGCTGTAGAGGCCGCATATCCAAACTCACCAGAACTGTTTCAACTGGCGATCAGTGCTGGTGGTGTTATGGGTACTAACTAAAAAAAATTTTGTTCCTGTGTTCAAGTTTTGCATCTCTGGTCATCTAAAGGAACTTAAGCTCATCTCTTCTGTTCCTACTGCTTCAGCTTCATTCAAAAGCAACTTTTCAGAGGTTAACCCTCAGTTACTCTTCTTTAGTACCAACTGCTTCTCAGTTGATCAATATGGGGACAGATCTGTTTCCAGCAACATGTTGGGATGAGGAACTTCAGATCCAGATATAGGCCATTTGGGAGGGCTGAGAGAGATAAGACAGGGTCCTGAAAAATGGGCAGGAAAGAAATGTAACAAAGAAAGGAGAACTCAGAAGACGGCAACAAGAGGATACAGACGGAAGCAAGAAATAAGGTAGGACCTGGAAACTGGGTGTGGGGTTAAGGGAAAATGAAGCAACAAGGAGGAATGGAGGACATTATTAAAAATAAGGAACTGTGGGGGGAAAAAAAAAAGGCAAAGGGAAAACTCTACACACTGAATAGGAAGGTTGGTAACTATACCAAAAGCATGGGTGGGGGGATTTATATCACATCACATATTTAAAGCAGAAATCGTAGCCCTCCTTCTAGCTCTGTAATGTTTGATTCTACAAAAGCTGAGTGTTGTATTATCCTGTCTAATAGTTGTCATATTATACTGTGACATGATAACTAGAAATAATAGCAATAAAAGAGGAATTAAATGAACTGGGAAGGATATGGGGAAATGTTAGTAGTGAGTATCACTGATAAAGCATTAGATAGGATGATTTATAAAAGTGTCCTATCAAAAAGCTGTTTTTCAGATTTACATTACTAATTAACTTCCATGTTTCCTTTCTCTCTTCCTTTAATTATTAAAATCAGTCTTTTTAATAAGAAAATGTAGTTATTTCAGCAGGAGTTGTTTCTCTCCCCATATAGGAATGGCTCTTACATACAATATTAGTGATATGTTTTCAAAGATATTTCAGCTAGTTATTAAAGTCTCAAGGTTCTCTTTTATTTATTTTTTTCCTCTAAAGGACTTAACTGATCTTTTGCATTCATATTTTTTATTTCCCTTTAAAAAATATTTTAAGCTGTGCCCTTTCCATGGAATCCTTTATGAACCATATTTGCAAATCTGTATCTCAGCTTTGAGTTTCATAATCTCCAATGTGACATAGATCAGATTTCCCAATATATTTCCATAGTGGTGCTTTTTAGTTGTCTTTGTGGTCTGTCACACAAAAGTTTTAATCCAAAACCCCTCTACATTTCTGAAATTTATTATTTTTGGGTTCTAATAATGCATTATAAAGTGAGGAATAAATAAACAGGCCTTTCTTTCTGCTTCCCCCATTACCATCTTTTCAATATGTGCAGCCCAATAAGCAAGTCGATAGAACTAGCTATATTCACCCCTTTGTTCCAAGCCTACAGATTTATAAACTTCTGTTGTAAAGTAAAGGAGAGCTTAGGATTAAAGGACATGCTTTGATATCCTTTTGGATATTTTGATAACTGAAGCTTGTTTCAAAGACGCTTGGTATTCTCCTCCAAATCCCAGAGAAGGTATTCGCTCTTAACTGTTTCCTTCTGTTTCACGTATATGTTTATAAGGTATTCCAACACTTCAGTGGAAACATCCCTATTGTATAATGTCTATCCATTCAGCTTTTATCCTCTGTACTGCACAGTTTTTACTTTCTAAAAATTCACTTACACTTTATCATCTTGTCAGATTTCCGTTATGCTGGCTGAGCACACTGTCTCATTTACTGTCACTTCTAATTAGTCCTAAATTTCAACAATCCTCATTTTCCTGCACATCATTTTTCGTCCAAAATTTTCTAAATCTTCTGTTGCAGAACAGCTCTGGTCTTTGTATGCTGCAATATGGTAGATGGGCACGCAAGGCACTTTATCAGTGTCCTGCTATGTTATATTTATCAGTGTCCTGCTCTAGTTACTGTCTCTTTGCTTTAATGCATCCTGACCCAAATGTTTTCTGAAAGAGTTTCTAGCATTGACTTAATGAAGGATCTGTGTTAGTGGACATAATATTTGTTGTTTCTCCTTTGTATCATTCAAACTATTCTCTGGTTAATTCTGTGTATTTTCATATGTTTGCAGGTGTCGGTGTGTTAAACAATTTATTGTACGCAGTAGGTGGTCATGATGGTCCTTTGGTAAGAAAAAGTGTTGAGGTTTTTGACCCCATTGCAAGTACGTGGAAGCAGGTTGCAGACATGAACATGTGCAGAAGGAATGCAGGTATGTGCAACAATGACTCTAAAATCTTGCCAATGTCATTTGGTGTAAATGGCACTGGGTGTGAATGTTCCTGGATTTCTGCTGCTTTCATAGTGTGGCAAAATAAAACCCATGCTTTTTGGGGGGTGATATAGTCAATTGCTATTTTTCATACTGGTTTCCTGTCCTTTTTTAGGTGTTTGTGCTGTAAATGGTCTGTTGTATGTAGTTGGAGGAGATGACGGTTCCTGTAATTTATCAACGGTGGAGTATTATAATCCAACAACTGATAAATGGACGGTTGTGTCATCTTGTATGAGTACAGGAAGGAGCTATGCAGGTAATGCATATAGATATCTTTTAATAAACTTTTTACAGTATAATAGCTAGGACAAGAAATTCAACAAAGCATCCAAACAGAGTCTTGTCTAAAGTAAAACCTAAGATACTAAAATGGATAGGAAGAATCTGACAGTACTTTTTGAGTTATGACTTCAAACAATTATCTACTAAAAGAAAAAAATGGTATTTAACTGTACTGAAGAGGGAGTTAGCACATAACCGGTGAGACACAAACATGATTCTGTTATGAACAGTTCTTTTAACAAAAAATTTGTCTCAATCTAGGGGTTTAATTCGAAAGTTCTTTGGGATTTACTCTTTAGAAAATGAGCTGTCTCAGGAATATTTTCCTTCAATAATTGCAGTTTCTCAAATGAGTTATCTAAGTGAATGTTAAGAATATACCTCACTGATGACAAAATTAAATTAAACTTGATTAATGGCAAGTTTTTTCAAGTTACAGAAATTTTCAGAATTTTGCACTGATTCAGACAGCTTTGTGTCAGAGAGAAATTAGGGGGAAATATGTACATTGATGCTGGTGTACAGCTAAATGCTAAGTGCAACATACTATATTAAAATGGTATTAAAGTTATATAAACATATGAATATATATTTTAATGATTAAAAAATACTACCCTTTTTTTTACCCTTTTTTTGCCTACTCTAGGTGTTACAGTTATTGACAAACCATTATGATCAGTAAAGGGATTTGCAACTTGATTATGCACTAGGAGCAGTCTTCAGCAAGTGTATTTGAAGTGACTGAGTATCTAAGCACTTCTCTACTTGTATCTGCACCTTGAGTCACAGTGGAAGATGTGACTGTCTACAATTACAGATGACAGATGATGAAGATTACTCTAGGTAGAAGCAATGTGTAGGATTATTCTGCAGCTGAGCAGAAGCTGATTGAATTTTTGAAGTCTAGTGGACCATTTTTTTTATTGCAAGATCTTAAAAAAAAAAAAAGCCACCTTTCATAAGGACCGACTTCTGTCAGTCATGACTGAGAAATGGATTGTCAGTGAAGAACGGTGTGTATTCTGGTGAAAGTAAATTTTTGTCTTATTTTTTCCAGAGACTAATAAATATATTTAAGGAAATGAACTGTCAGTCTTCATAGTAGGTATTAAATCCCACCTCAGTAATTCAAGCTGGCATGGGGTAAATTTGTTTCCTTTTATAAAACTTTTGTTACCTAACTATACTATGTGCATATGTTTGTTGCTCTCTATTGAAACTCTTCAAAACCTGATTTTACTATTTATAATTTGGCACAGTACTTTGAATATGTCAGTACTATGTTGTAAAACAGAGCTGTATTTTTTGATATGTAACAATGCTTAACACTACTAATTCCCACTGAAGGAGATCAGAGATGGTATAACACTTCCTGAACAGGTGTAATTTCAAGATCTTTTTAATAAAAATGTTGTCTGTACTTAAGATTTTTTTCTTTCCTGTTCAATTTTGGTCACATTTAGATGTTACTTCTTTTTTACCTTTTTATCCAAAAGGTGATTTGGCATGACAATAACTGACAATTTATAGTGAATGTATGCAATTGCGTTGAACTTGCATGGTACTAACGCCTATTTATGCGTGTAACCTCAGCTTCTATTAGCCAATATCTGAATATACTGTATGTGGCCATGCTTGTAAAGCAGCTTATTTTTATTTGTTCTTGGATGGCCTCCTTTTAACATGACCAAAGTTAACTGTCATATTTGGGACATTTTCTTCAAATAAAAGTTTGTACATTGTTTCCTAATGCCAACAGGTCGCTTAAAACTTGTGTTTCTCGATACAAGTCCTGACATAAGAGGGGAAAAAAAAATTTGGGGGGAGGAGGGGTAGAGGAGGAGAGGCTGGTGTTCTAAAGATCTGAATAAAAAAACAAACAAACAAACCAAAAAAAAAAAAAAAAAAGAAAAAAAGGTTTAGGAGCCAGTAATGTCAACATCAGCGATTTGCTGCAGGTCTGTTTCTGAAAGCTTTGGTTGTCTGTGAGTGAAGGAACGACGCCCGCTCAGTCCCGGTGAAAGCGTCTGAGCCGTGACCCGGGTGGACGGGCTGCGAGGCACGGAGGTGCTTCAGCGAGGTGCGTGACTGCCCCGTGATGGGCTGGGTGCGGCGCGGAACGGGCTTGGGCTGGACACCTCATGTTTGAGTTGTAGGATTTTACCCGCATGACACAACCTCGGGGAATGGGGTTCGGGGCCGCCGTTACCACGACGACACCGCCGCCTTGGTACCCCCAGCGTTCCCATCAGCGCTGGAGCAGGAAGCGGGCGCATAACTCTGGAGGGATGGCAACGCGTCCGGCCGCGCCCGCGCCGCTCCTGCAGGCGAGCGCTGGAAGCGCAGCGCCGGGAGCTGCCGGGCAGCGGGTCCCGGCCCCCCGCCCTCCCCCTCCCGCCGCTCCATGCCGGGGCCGCTCCCGGCCCCCGCCCCTTCCCCCTCCCACCGCTCCATCCCGGGGCCGCCCTCGGCCTCCCCTCCTTCCCCCCCCGCCGCTCCATCCCTAGGCCGCTCCCGGCCCCTGCCCCTTCCCCCTCCCGCCGCTCCATGCCGGGGCCGCTCCCAGCCCGCCTCCTTCCCCTCCCGCCGCTCCATGCCGGGGCGCTCCCGGCCCCGCCTCCTTCCCCTCTCCCACCGCTCCATGCCGGGGCCGCTCCCGCCGCCGGGCTCGCCCCATCGCGTCGTGCGCGTCACCCGCCCGCCCCCACCCCATTGGCCGCGCGCCGCGGTCTCACTATCCTCACTCCACCCCTCCAGCCAATCGCGGCGCGGGACACCCTGCTCCGGCCCCGCCCCCCCGCCCGCCTGACCCCGCGCCGCCGCCCGCAGCCGGCCCATGGGCGGAGCGGGCGGGCCGGGCGGTGTTATTGGTGCCAGGGCTCTGCTGCCGACGGTGCTGCTGCTGCCGCCACCGGCACCAGGTGAGGGGCCAGGGCTGCGAGCGCGGCTCTGCCCGGACCGGGGGGACCGGGGGGACCGGGACCGGGGTGGGGGTGCCAGGCGTGCTGCGCGGCTCCTGCCGGGGCGCCCCGGGCTGAGCGCGGGGGCCGCCGGGCGGGCGTCTCCCGTCGGCGCTCCGCGCGTGGGAGGCGTGTGCCCGTGCCCGTGCCCGCGCGGGGCGCGGCGGGACCGACGGGCCTGGTCCCGGTGCGGGCTGGCAGGGGGCTTGTGCGGGGGTCGCGGGGGAGGGAGTAAATTGCCGTGGTTGCCGCCGGCCCAGGAGCTCGGGGTTGGGAGCTGCCTTGGCGTCTGCTGGAACGCTTCTGCTGGTAATAAGGCACGGCAGCATCGTGATGCTGTTGCTAAGAAACAAACAAAAAAAAAATAATTAATGTTGCTGGATGCTGGCTTAGTGTGTTACTTGGTATGTCATTGGTTAGACGTTGGAACGGGCGGCCCAGGGAGGTGGTGGAGTCACCGTCCCTGGGGCTGTTTAAGGAAAGACTGGATGTGGCACTCAGTGCCATGGTTTAGTTGACAAGGTGGTGTTTGGTCATAGGTTGGACTCGATGATTTCAGCCTAATTGATTCTGTGATTTATGTTGGACCCAGGCTAAGCCTAGTAGCTGGAGACTGACCCATGTCGTCTGGCCTGTGAGCTGCAAGGCTGTTTGAATCTGGAAGATGGACCTGTTAGAGGCAGTCCAGAGCAGGGTCCCGAAAATGGTCGGAGGAGACATCACCTATGGGGAGAGGCTAGGAGAGTTAGGGTTGAGCAGCCTGGTGAAGAGGAGGCTCCAGGGACACTGTAGTGTGGCCTTCTGGTACGCAAAGGGAGCTTTTTGCCAAGGCTTATAGCAACAAGGCACAGGGCAACGGTTTCAAACTAAAACTGGTGAGGTTTAAGTTGAGCGTAAGGATGTCGTTTTTCACAGTGAGAGTGCTGAGGCACTGGAACAAGTTGCCCGGAGAAGTTGTGGATGCCCCGTTCCTGTGAGTGTTTGAATGCCAGGTTGGATGGGGCTTTGAGCAACCTGATCTAGTGAAAAGTGTCCCTGCCCATCCCAAGAGGGTTAGACTACAAATGACTTTTAAAGGTCCCTTCCAACCCAAACCAACAAGCAGCCTAGTCTATGAAAATGGCACAGGTTCAGGGCCTCTGCAGGAATGTAGCCTCTATGCTTCTGGGAGCTGTGATGAAAAGTCCATTACATAGAGAAAGGTGGATTGCCTCAACCCAGTTGCAGTGTTGATGTAATTTGCATGGATTTTGGCTCACAGCTATGAGAAGAATGAGACTGGATAATCAGGAGATCACAGTTAATTATTAACTCTCATATTAACCTTTATCTGCTCTTTCAGGATCAATTACAATTATCCCACAAAAACCTTGAAATAAATTTGTTTAGCAATTAATACTTCTTTATCCTTTTTCTCCCTTGACCTAATGTCAAAACCTGAGTTGATTGTCTGTCAGATTGGTTTGCCTCTCAAATCAAAGTAAAGCTTTGTTCTTTCAGATTATTCTGTAGAAAGAGGATCTGTATTTCCCCTCTTTTCCTAGTTTTTACTTTAAAACTATGTCACAGCTATGACAGGTAATGTTTTTTCTCTGAAGATTAACTGCTGGTAATTTTTTCTCTAAATTTCAGGTTACTTACAACTATAGAAGAGCTGTAATTGTGATGTTTTATGCTTGAAGGATGGCAATGAACGACAGTGTTAATATCTTGAACTCTGCTTATCTGGCAGTAGAATATATAGACTCATTCTTGCCTGACAATCCCCTGCAGCAACCATTTAAAAATGCCTGGAATTACATGCTGGATAACTACACGAAGTTCCAGATTGCAACTTGGGGATCACTTATAGTTCATGAAGTTTCATACTTTTTGCTCTGTGTACCTGGATTTGTCTTTCAGTTTATACCGTACATGCAAAAGTATAAAATACAGCAGGTAAGAGAAAATTGTGAACTATACACTTCCTGATTTGTCTTTGCACACATCAAGTAGAGCATATAAGTGCAGTATCCTAGTTTCCAATGTATATGGCCCCATTTTATCTGCCACTTGGTCATCCTGGAAATGAGAGAGTAAAATGACAGAGTGTGTGTGAATATATAAAGTTTTCCCCCCAGTTCACTGCAATATGAATTAGAAATTAATAACACCAGCTTTTGAAATTATTACAGGGGTTGATACAATATCTCCTGCAAAAACTGGATGTTTTCAAGACCATTTATTTATTCTTCAGCTCCTCTTTGTATTATTTTAGTAATGGAAATGCATTCTGTGGTGTGAAGAAGAAAAGCAAACTTGGGTTGTGTTAAACTGTTGAGTATTAAGTGTTCCTGCTGACTATAAACACTGAAATAACAAAAATAGTTTGGGATGACGGTTGAAAACAACTTACTTTAAAACACTAGCTTAGAAAAACAAGAGGTTTTGATGAAACTGAATCCAGTCCTTTGTCATTTGTGTTGCCTGAGTTAATTTGCGTTATTGGAAGAGGTACTGTCTGTCTTCCAAGGTGAAATGAAACTGACTCCAAGTGAATTTTTGCAGCGCTTCAGTTATGTGTAATAGAAACATGTAACACAATTGATTCTTTTTGCTTCTTTTTAGGATAAACCAGAAACATGGGAAAAACAGTGGAAGTGTTTCAAAACACTCCTCTTCAATCACTTCTTCATTCAGCTTCCTCTGATTTGTGGTACCTATTACTTCACAGAGTATTTTAACATCCCATATGAGTGGGATGAGATGCCTAGATGGTACGTAGATTTTTCTGATATGTTAGTCCATTACATACAGCTGGAGGCAGAATATTACAATTAATATCTAATACACAATAATTTTTTGGCAGTGTACGCTGTGTGTTAGACAAACTTCTGTTGATGATGAACTGCTATAAGAGCTAATTAGAATTTTCTAGGGTTTTTTTTTTAAATGGCCCCAAATTGTTCTAATCCTCAGAAGAAGGGGGGTTAGGAGAGAGTTTATGGAAGTGAAGCAAGATTCATTGTGGTATGGTTTAAATGTTGGACTTCTGAGGGTTTTATTTATCCTTTCTTTTTTTTTATTCGTTTTAAATGTTTCTTCACCTTTTTTATATCATAGCAATAGGGTGTTCCTCAAAGGAGAGAATGTACCACCTGCTTCACAGTCTGTTTTCTTGCACTAAACTGATACACTTTTGAATGAAGCTGAATTACCTGTTAGTGCCCCCTCCTCCCGACTCCCCACCCTTATATCAGTTCTTTACCACAGAAGGTCATCCTTCTTGGAAAGCCGTTTGCTCCCTGGTTTAGAGAGCTGATGCATTTCTATATTTTTATATCAAGGTCTCACACAGTCTGTGTTTAGACTATAGACTGCATGTGTAGTATTGAAATGACAGCTTGTTACCCTGTGTGCTAGCTCACTTCAGCGTTTCAGCAGATGAGTTGATAAGCACAATAGCCTTTTTACCTTGAAATTGGTATTTTTAGCATGTTGAAGTAGTGTCAGTGCACTCTTGTTCAGTCAGTAAAAGGTATAATCATTTCTGACCGTTATTAGCATATAAACTAGGATTTTCTTTTCTAGGATTGTGCATCTGCTAGTGTATTCTAGAAATAATAGCTCTTCTGTTTTTTAAAGGTATGTTCTGGTTGCCCAGTGTTTTGGATGTGCAGTGATTGAGGATGCCTGGCACTATTTCCTGCATAGATTGCTGCATCACAAGAGGATTTACAAGTATATCCATAAGGTTCACCATGAGTTTGTTGTATGTATTCGTTGATTTTTTCTTTAATAATAGTTTATAGTGTATGTTTCATGTAACCTATTTAAACGTGTTATTTGAAAGACCTAAGAAGTTTTGCATTCTTGTGGACAGTGGGATAGATGTCTTTTCTTGACTTCTTTGTCAAGAACAGTCATCCATTTTGTTCCTGAAAACATCTCCAGTGATTTTATTTCATTTCATGGGAATGAAAGATTGCACTCTTGCTGAAGTTTGATCATATCTGTTGAACGAGGTGAAGAAGGCTTTTAAAAGTGTACGTGTGGATCTCATTGTAAGGAGAAGGGAAATAGTTTCTGGTTTTGGTGGTTTGTCAGTTCCCTACCACCTGGGCTGTTATCTAGAGCATATGAATCCCCAGACCGTGATCAGACAGGCAGCTCTTGCACAACCTGGGCGTGTGCGTCATACGTGTGATTCAGGGAAGGATTATAGCTCTGGATGTGGGCCTCTGGAGCAGTATAGCCCGTTGTGCAATACTGCATCAAGAGCACAGTGCAGCACAGAGATTTTGGGTGGTTCTGCAATTTAGTGGTGTTGGAGCTGGCACTGAGCACCAGGTAATGAGCCACACTTGGCTGGAGGAGACATTGTTGTGAGACAGGTAGGGTCAGCGGTACTTGCACCTTACAGTTAATACCCTGTGTTTAAGATGGCACTGCCTCTGGATCACAGGAGTCAGTGCTACTGCATTTGTGCACTGCTGTGTTTCAGTGTATAACCTATACTGTGCCAGAGTTAACTGCAAGCTTCTGGGTTAGGGATGCTTTATACATGCTGCCAGTAATAGAGGAGCTTGGTATTGATGGATGCATGCATATTTACAGACATCTGCTGCAGCAGCTGCTCTATTCCTCTTGCTCTTGGCAGCCCCTCGGGTCTCTAGCTGGAGCAGCTTTTGGCCATTATTCTTGAGAGTGGTTAGCAGTTGTCCAGAAGTGATCTGTCGGCTAATGGCTGCTTCACTATAAACTTTCTTGACAGCAGAAAGGGATGATTTTAAAATATCCCGTTAAGACAAAGTGGAATTTATTTTTTTCTGATGATTTTATTTATAACCTTCACCATTAGGTTAAAATTTTTTAAATTGTTCTCTGTGTTCTACCTTTGAAAATTCTGTGGAGTGTCTTTTTTCAGTAAATCAAATGTAGGAATTACTGTTGTGTGTGTATATAGATATATATATATATATATAAAGGAGAGGAAATGTTTCATATCAATCTCAAAGTAACATTTGAGTGGTATGAATTTATTTTAAAAAATTATCAAAGGTGAGAGATTTCTAGTTTTTATAATAAATTTCTAAATGAGTCCTGCTTCTGAGAATATTTTGGCTTCCTTCTTTCTTCTGCTTCCAAGACTGGATGTATAGCAAAGCTGATAGGAGCTTGCCAAACACTTTAATATTCCTGAAATAACGCTTTGACCTGGGGTAATGGTAAGCCTAAATAAAAGTTTTCAACTTTTCAACTAGTAGTGAAGTGTTTGGAATTACTAATGGAATGATAATCCTTCTGACCTTGGAATACTGTTTTCCCAATGAAGAGCTGAATAGATGTGTTACGGCCCTTGCTCAGTCATACCATTTTCTTTGCCCACAACATCATTCCGTGTGTCCTGCTGTAGTCTTGTGCAGTAGTGGGAAGGGGAGAGTGTCACAAAATGGTGATTCTGATTTGGGGGTATATATAAAGTTGAAAATGGTGACTTTTTTCTGTGTGTTATCTCTTTCTAGTCTCCGTTTGGAATGCAGGCGGAATATGCTCATCCTCTGGAAACACTTATCCTTGGAACTGGCTTTTTTATTGGAATTGTTGTTTTCTGTAACCATGTGGTTCTCCTGTGGGCATGGGTGATATGTCGCTTGATGGAAACCATTGACGTACACAGGTGAAATACTCCTTACTTATTAATGATTGCTTTTTCTCTTGTCCCTAAGTCTGTCTCAAACTTACCTGTCTCTTTCATTTGAGAGGTACTGTTTATTTTGCACTGAAATGCTTTTGTCTTACAAAGAATGATGCAACCTGAACAGTTATCACTGTTTTCTGCTTTGAGGTAGCATTAACAGCAGGTGTTACTGATTAGAGGGGTGTGGACTATCAGCTAGAGCACCTCAAGGAGGGTTTGAGAAGCTAGGTGCCTCATTATGATGTCTGTCTCAAGTGATCTTATGCATATTAGAACACCAAAAATCAATTATAAAAAGTGATATTCCAGCCAAGAGTTCTTTCCGTTTAACATTTTGTCATACTGTTTTCTTGGGCAAGAGAAACTTTATGCTATATGAACCACTGATTCTCTTTAAAATAAATGCATATATTTCTTCTGTTTATTTTTTTATTTATTGCAGACAAAAAGGACAAGACTTCTTGTCTCTGTAGTAAAACTGACTTACTTCAAATTTGGCTCCAAAATGATAGGGTAAATCCCACTAGGCTTAGTTTAGTTCATCTACAAGTAGGTGAGCTTTCTTTCCTATATTGAAGAGGCAGGAGTCACTAAGAGTTCATTTTTGAAATGCTAGTGTTAACACTTGACCTTGTATTTGTAAATATTTTATAAAGCGTATAGCGTCTTACTGCAAGTTAAGTGTCAAGTGTTTTAGTGAAACACAAACTACTAGTACACTCATCATATAAAGCATTGCTGGTTTAGTTATATATTGCTTGTAGACTTCTCAAAGTATATGTTGTGACATAAAGCAGTTGATGCAAAACATGAATTTCCTCTGGTAATTGTCATTTTAGTTCATTGTCCACAGGGGGCGTTTATAACAAATTAACTCGTGCTCTCCCCACTAGGTGGTGGTAGGTTGCTTTCCAGTACTACTAAGCAAAAGATTTGAAATCCCTCTAAAGTAAACTGTTCTGCTTTTACTCTTACTGTAGTCATATATTTGAATTTTAATTATTTGAAGAACTTGCAGTAAGCTGAAAATAAGAGTAGACATAACTGTAGTTGATTTGAGATGCTCTGTGATGCACTGCTGTGCTGATATCCGTAGCTTGGCACTAAAAGATAGCATTACTTTTGTTCTTCCTTCTCAGCATCACTCTTACTTAAAACTGCTAAGCTGGCAGGAAGTCAGCCACTGTGATTTTTTTAGGTTCCTTGCTTAAATTTTTTTGCCTAGTAAATTGAGCTGAAAAGCAAGTGCCAAAGCCTTTGTGGTTGAAGAATCATTTGGCTAGGACTGGAGGGATCTTGTTTTCATACTGAGCCAATACCATAGGGATTACCTCAGGGCCTTAGAATACCAAAAAAACATTTTTATTTTATAAAAATGACAAGTTAGTGTCTATATTTTGTAGTTTATGTCTTGGGAAAATCCTTACCATAGGTGCTTTTGTTTTTCTTTCACCCCTTTAGTGGCTACGATGTTCCGCTGAACCCTCTTCATTTGGTGCCTTTCTACGCCGGTGCCCGTTTTCATGATTTCCATCACATGAACTTTATTGGCAACTATGCCTCAACCTTCACGTGGTGGGACAGAATCTTTGGTACAGACTCTCAATTCATTGCCTATCAAGAGAAAGAGAAGAAGAAACAATTCCTAACAAAGAAGAAGGCTAACTAAATTTCCAGTGTAAAAGTCAACTTTTGCTTTTCTGTAAAGCAAAATAGTGATTGGTTGTTTAGCGTAAATGTTGTTCCTTGGCTGAGCTGTGGAGGAAAACGGCTAATTAAACTGCAGTATCTTTCTAATGGGAATGTTTTCTATTTTATACATAAGTACTGCATATATTTTAACTACAGATTTAAAGATGATGGAAAAAAAAAACCCTGAGATGACTTGTGTATATCTTTTTCTTTTTTTTTTTTTTTTGACCAAAAAAAAAAAAAGTCAGTTTTATCTATAATGTTAACCATTTTGGATCCAGGTAGAATTGTACAGGTACATTGAAGTTGGTCTTAGTTTTTTTTTAATATATATTCTTAAATTTGTAATATGAAATAGCAGAAGATATTAACTAGTATCATCACTGTATTATTTAAATATTGAATAAAAGTTGCTTAAAACCAAAACCTCTTGTTACTAGGAAGCTTGGACAGGTCTTTTGCACACTGGATAATGTGAACTGCTAATAACAGAATATCTGGTTAAACATGAGTTAGCAGAGACATTCCTGATCTAGATTTATTATGTTATTTTAGATTACAGGTAAAAAGAATAGAAGTTTTTATTTGAATAAACTGGTTTTTGCTGCTCTTTTGAAGTTGGTCTGTCAGTGTACTTAGCATTTACATTACATTCTTTCTATGTGTTGTAATTTGCTGAACTGACTCGTTGCTATATTTGCACTTGTGACTGATGAAATAAATGTGGTTTGGTTTGATGCGTGTATTATACTTTTCATATGCTTTTTAATACAAAGCTGTGATAAAACCCACATAGGATATAGTCTCTTACTCTTCATTTCTTCAAGGAGGAAGCATTATTTGTTAGTATGGTTTGCAGCAGTTCTGTCAAACTACTTATGGAGACAGCAGTAAGAAATGGAGAACATGCAAATTCTGCTGGTTTGTACTTCAAAGGACTTGGACACATAACTGCCCAATGTAGCAACAACTTTTGGGCCAAGTGCATTCTCAAGTTAAGATACAGCTTGATGGCAAGGAGAATCTCAAAATGTACTACTTGAGTTGTACCGGTAACAAAAGCAGTAGTCAAATGTTTTTGAATCTACTTTAAATGTATGTTTGTTGCACAGGAAATAATAGTGAAAGTATTTGAGAAGGGCTTAAACCCTTACAAAGATCTTATATTGTCATGGCAGCTGCTCTTTAGTCTTCAAATGTCACTTCATCTACTCTGTAAGTCCTTTAGAGAACTTTACAGTATTTTAAGACCACACCTGAATTTTCATGGTGCTTCACTCACAGTCTGGTATAATACTCAAAACAGGTACTCCGGTGAAAGTGCAGATGAGATCAGTCTTCTAACAAAAACCCAAGTGTTAATGACACGTGGAATGACTCAAATTTACTTGAAATATGGGAGTAATTCAGATTCCTCTCCTGCATGTGTTTTGTACAAGCTTTTATTTCTCTATCACAGTTGAAATTCAGTGTTCTTCCCTCTTAGAAGAAGTAAAAATATTTGACTCTGGCAGGTGAACGCAAGCTGAAATCCCTGTATTGTTCAGTTTTTAGCTGGGACTGCTTCTTAAGGCTTATTGAATGCATGTGCCCTACCAGCCTGAACTCTCCATGGTGGAAGTGACCTCTTTAATCAGATTTTGAAGATGGTCATTATCCTCTGATTTGTCAACTCCCACTCCCAGCCTGCAGCTGCAGCTATACTTAGCTTTATTTTACTGAACCGTTAGCCTAAAAACACAAGGAGCTTTCAGTGCTTCAGATTTTCCCTGTGTGCATCATTCTGTTCACTGCTTCTCAGCCCACTGGCTTGTGCCTACACACACACTGTCGCAAAATTATGCAAACCCATCAGCCAGTTTCTTAAATGTTCCAGTAAAGGTATTTGTAAAAGCTTGGTGTCTCAGTTATTGGAAAGCTCAACTGGAGTGCTAAAAGGTTGATAGGATTGACTTACAAAACTGCAATGTTTATTCCATTTTTTAAGAGGTAAAAAAAAGAATGCAGTTTTAAAGCTATCATTTGTGGTACCGTGCCTAGGGTTTTTTTGGACCTTTGCTCGTTACTTTAATCCATGTTTTTCTCACACCTGTTGCTGTTTTAGTTTTTTTGGTTATTTTATGTACATCCTTAGTGTACAATGTGATCACATCATTGCTTTTATCCTCTTTCTTTAAAAAATCCCTAGAGAACTCTGTAAGCTCTGCTTTATAAATTTATTTTTTTCTGAAAAAAAAAAAAAGTGCCTGCTGGAACTCTCAGTACAGGAACTTGCATTTGAAAAAACCACAGACTTGTTTTGCTGCAGGACTACATCTGCATTTTACCAGCACCTCACCACCTTTTCAAATGTAGAATGTTTTTTTTATTTTTTACCGAACATATGGGAAGGAAACGACCTACCTCATTACCTCCTATATTTTGTGCATTTCAAGAACTGTGTTAGGCAATTCCATTTTTGATATTTTAGGCCTTTATTAAATAGGACTTTACTGATTTCCAACCCCCCCCGTATTTAGTGAGAGGGACTATAGAGTAGTTCTGAAAATGAAGACATTTTTGTGCAACTGAAAAAATGAGAGCAATATATAGGTAAGAGTTTTGGGTCTTCACAACACAACAAAACCTTACACAATCAATTGTCCTTCATCCTCTTTAAAATGGAGAGAGTTTTAAACGTCGTAAGCTAGGGAAATAAGTGGGGAAGGAACATTTTCCATCACATAATCTTTTCCTGAAAGTCTAGTTTATTTTAAGTAAAGCTCATCTGTGGGAAATAACAGTTTACCGTCCCTAAGGGTATGGCAATAAGTAAGTCCTATGAAAGCTATGAATTAATTTTTGGGGTTTTATGTCAAAAAATATGGAAGCTTGAAAAATGTAATAAATTGTTAAGATTAGGATTGCAAAATAATCAATTGGTTCTGGTGACTGATGTGAAATACTAAATAAGGCAATTTATTCTACCTTACAGCACAGGTTGCCGGAAGACATTAATAATTATTGGTATTATGATTATATTTGCAGATCATATAATTTCATTTGTTTTCCTCACAGTTTATAATGAATGCTGCATGTTTTATGATAACCTTAAAGAAAAGTGTGATATGTTTCTAGATTTTTAACACTTGTTTTTGTTGAAAAATTATATTATTGAAACCTGCATTACGGCTACAGATAGTTACTGCTTCTTCCAGTGTCTGGTTCATTGCCTCCAAATCTCCATCCTGTTGCTGCTGCCTCTTGTGCTCTGTCAGCTGCAGCCTTCTGGCAAGTCTCAACTGTTGAAACCTGTAACTGGCAGGTCCGAGGAGAAGGCAACTTTGTGCCATTGGTTCTTGCTATAGTTTTCTATCTGTGAAAGTAATAAACACAGCAGTTAAATTGCTATTTTTCACCAGTCTCACCACTATCATGTCCTCCGCAGTAAGGCATTTCCTTCCACAGTCTTGTTTCAGCTGTAGGTACCAGAACTGTGTGTCCCGGTTGTTCTTTCTAACATCACCTTAGTGATATAATCATATCCTTGCTCTTAACCATTATCCTTCTTTCTAAGCATTGTGCTGGAAAATATAGTCATTATCCCTATTTTGTGACGTATCGATTCTTCTAGAAATACTGTTGCCAGACTGTTATGAATGTGTTTTGTATTCCTTGCTCTTAAGTGTAATTTGAAATTTGCTCCTCTGAAATATTTAGATGTGCTTGACTTACCAAGTAAATCACATTCCAGGGCTGCTATATATCCTTACTATTCACCATTCTTTGTCATCCACACATTTTAATCAGTTTTGATTCACATTTATGTAATTACAGAATCAATCAACCCCTGGACCTGAAATACCAGTCCCTACAGAAGACCAGAAGAATACTCCTCTAAGATCATGACCCATCACTTTGAAAAAGTCAGCCAGTCTTGCGAACTTTCACAATGATCCTGCATAGCAATTTCTCTGTGTGAGAGTACATGGCACCATAACCAGGCATAGCATCTCTCAGAAAGAGCATTCCAGTTCAGTGTCCAGGACCTAGCACCACCCAAGAGCAGTTATTATTATTCCTGCAAACTGAAACAAGTGGCAGCAGTAACTCAAAGCCGCTTGTGCAGGTATGCAGTGTGTAAGTGCAAATGTGAGATACGTTTGTATAAAATTTAAGTTGCAGTCTATAATGAGACTCAAAGCAGAATTCTTACATGCTTAGGATGTTCACCACTCAGCAAGAGCACCGTAAGCTCTTAAATACCTGATAGGGTTGGATTTCAGTAACATGTGTGAGTCATCTAACAGCTGGAGACAATAAAAGAGTCAGTCTTGCAATACACAACTTGGAAGGTGGGTGGGTTTTTTTCCTCTGCCTTTCTGTAACCTCCTGCGTAAGCAACTTGTTTTTATTTGTATTTTTTTACATTTGTTGTTGTTGCTGATATTTCCTTTCCCCTGCCTTACACTAAGCCCCTTCTCAAGGTACTGGAAAAGCTGCAACTTTCCTTATCTCAACCCTGTTTTGCAAGCATTCAAGAAATGGAGCCACTGAGCTGTGCAAGACATTTTGAAAGGTTGGTAATAGAAGCTCCTGTCTCGAAGACATAGCTTCAAGTGACCAGAGCTGCCAGGTGTAGTATATATGTGTATATAATCAGCATTCTGTAAGTTTTGTAAAATCTTCTTACAGTTATCTCTATCTACTTGCCCACTGATTTGTCAATTCTAAGTTCAACTGTTCTCTCTTTTAAATTGATTGCAGGTATTTTATTCCTAGCATTAATTTCTTGACTGAAACCCTTACCAGCCTTTACCCTGGTCTTTCAGGGCATATATGGTCTATAGTTGGGTTTTTATTATGAATAGTTGCACTGTGTTAATACCTTAATTATTCTTTCAGAATTTTTCCAAGGCTTGGAAATGCAATATAACTGAACTATTAGCAAGCCGAAGAGACCCCTTCTCAGATGGGAGCTTAAATGATTTGATCTTGCCAATCTGAACAAGCATACTCCCTTATGCATTATGCTCATCATCCTACTTGCCTGGATCTATGTTAGAAAACACTATCTTCCCCAGGCAGTATAGTGCACCTTCTCACTTCTTTCTGAATATAAAGCAGAGAAGTTTAGTGAGTGTTTCTCCGGTATAAATATTAACAGTAGTTTGTTCTTAATAATATAAATATCTAATCGCTGCCATAGAGTGGTTTTAGGATTTCTGTTGTTCATAATGTACTTCGATTGTGTGTAATGGACATAGCTTTAGGGTTCTCTTTTTGAATAATAAAAGAGAATAGCTGCCTCACCCTGTTCATCTTGTTACACAAGTAAAAAAGATGCAAAGTTACTCAAGTGTTTTAAGCAAAATTCTGTGAGTGTGAGTTTATTTTGAAAAATTTATTTATATGTTTGCTTGTGAATCATGATTTGATGAAAAAGAGAGATTTAGGCAAATAAAAAGTTTTGGAAAATTTGAATAGGCAAATTCTATTTGGCCAATAGGATGGAGTAATCTGTAAATATATATGAATATTTTTTGTATGTTTGTGTGTATATGTAGATTTGTCTGTAAATAACTACTTTTGGAAATGTCAATGAAAATTTTTGCCATTACCAAGTTATTTAGTGTGTGTCTGTTGATGAAATATAACTTACTATTTGGCAATTTACACAGACACAAGAGAGAAGTAAATCAGATTGAGATTTGAAATCTACACTTGCACACTGCTCACTGCCCTCATTAGTATTACCAGTTTACAAGGCCATTTTCAGGTACCTGGTTATGCATGTAGGCTGGGAATGCCCTTGGGGTTAGAGTATTGCTCTGAGACTAAGGCAAATGCCAAAACTTTTTCCATAGTACAAGGAAATTTGGCCTTTGCCTTTGATGATAGTCATCTTCCCTGAACTGCGGAAAATAAGAGGAAGGATTAGATATAAAGGAAGTCATAAATTTATTCCTCCTACTCAGTTCTGTGAATGCTCCTAAACTCTCTGAGAATCTAAACATTGGTTCTTAATCCCTTATTAAAAAGAAATTAGTATGTGTGAACTCAAATATTTGATGGTAAACCACCCTGTTTTACACCAGATGTGCATGTGCATATGTTTTTATAAGTATGCATTCTGTTAATTTTTTCAAGGGTGGGGACTTAGTAAGTATGTAAATTAATGTAAATCCATTCAGATCTAGTCATGAGACTAATGTTGTGTAGTGGAATAATAATGCACTGCTTGAATAGATTAAATAAATTATTTCTGAGCCTACTTGTATCTTTTAGTGATGTATTTTGGGTAAATAAATTTGAAGGGAAGCCAATGAGAGTTGCTACAATGCACAAAGGGGGTTTTTGGATCAGAAAGTTATCCCAGAAAATGATATTGTGAGTTTAAAATCCCAGCATCAGGAGATTTGTTTACTTTGTGTATTGAATGCAAGGAAAAGTGATGAAGAAAACAAGGAATATTTAACCTGTGGTGAATGTAGCCAACAAAACTGATAAAGAATGTGAACCTTTTGAATATTTGGTCAGCTGCCCTTATTAACAGTTCAGTTTGGAGCACTGATAGGGCTGAACACATTGCACATAATTCTAAAACTGTGTAAATTCATAAACAAATTCATGATATTATTAATGCTGTTAGGAAGAAGTCAGAAAGATAGCACTTTTGTGATCTATAGCTGAACAGTGATCTCAGTAGGAGAAAACACCATACTGGGGAGTCTGTATACATCCAAGTCTTGCAAAATATTTGGAGCAAGTTTGCTTTGTCATAACCCCTGAGCTAATGTGACATGATCTGACAGGCAACTCCTAACGTTTTTCTAGTACTAAGAATGGAGAGTAGAAGGTTCCAAGAAGTGCTCTGAAGGGGCTTTTGTAACTGTGGAATTAAACTGGGTAGAGAAGCTTCTGAACCCAGTTGGCTTTGGAAGATAGTGAGGACTGGATGGGATGAACTTTGGTTCTTGTTATGAAGAAACATGTCAAATAATCCAGGATTGACAGTCACAGCCCTGGAAGATAAGAATAGGTTGTATCAAGTATTTCTGTGTAATAGTTGTATTTTCAGGTCTGAGTTTCATATACTGGATCAGTTTCCCAGCAGGTATATCACCAATCATCAGTGAAGAGGTTCTCCTAGAAGGGATTATTTCCATTATCTTCTTAGGTGCAAGTAGACACTGCAAATTTAGGAAAATATCCGTAGGATCACAAAGGATTATTAAAGAATCTTCCTGAAAATCGATTCAGTATTAATTAGTGATACAACGGGTAGTAGAGGCTAGTAGATTAGAAGATCAGAATAAAATATGCATTAAATTATTGAGGACAAGAGTCTGTTTGTAGAATGATTAATGGGATGTGTACTTTTCAAAATTCTGAACCTCTCAAAGTTTTCCAGCAAGTCTGTGTCCTTTAAAAAAACAAAAACAACCCCCCCCCAAGAAATCAAAACCAGAAAAACCCGAAACAAACAAGCAAAACAAAACCAAGAAAAGCCCCAAACCAAAAAACCCAACCCAAACAACCTGATATGGAAGTTGATCTTTAGCATTTAGCCTTTTGCTTTTATCACTTGTCCTTTACAGATGGTTTTAACGTAGTCTAAACACCTATGCCTATAAAAACGGGTTGAAAAATTATGGATTCAGAAATCCTGTAGTATCTGTGGTCTAGAAGAAACTGTTATTTATCAATATGTGGTGGATGGTTCCTCATAGGAACATTCCCACTAAACATACTGGGATGCAGCCTTTAGGTGTTGTCAGTATTGGAAAGTTAGTCCTGCTTTATCCTGTCCGTTCTGTGATGCTGCAAAGACGCCTTACAGATGATGAGTAAAGCAATCTTACAGATGATTGTTTACAGTTATACTATAGATCTATACTATAGGTCAATCTAATTCACTCCTGTTACCCTGCAGTGGCACTGTCTGTATCATTCATGGAGCACTCTGTTACTTTAGGTTTGTGGCAGCGGGTTAACCCGCTGGGACCGCATGAAATGACGAAGCGGTGCGGAAAACGTGCACCCGGATTCTCCCAGGGCTTTTTTTTTTCGCATCTAGTTGATGAAAACAGCTGTAGCGGCTTTCGCCAGCATCTTGCGGCCCCGTCCCCCGCCCCTCCGCGGGCGCGCTCGCACCTCCCGCTGCGGAGCGCGGAGAGGGAGGAGCGGCCGGCCCCGCCCCGCCCCGCTGCCCCCAGGCTCCCTCCCGCTCCTTTCGTCTTTCCCTGCCGCCGGGGCTGGCGGTAGTTGCGCGGCCGCAGGCGGGCGGGATGGCGGTGCGGGTGCTGCGGGTGCTGCTGGCGCTGTGCGCGGTGCTCGCTGCCTGCCGGGCGGCGGCGACGGCGGAGCCCGCGGCGGGGGCCGCCAGTCGTCGTCGTCGGCTGAGCGCCGAGGAGGGCATCTCCTTCGAGTACCACCGCTACGCCGAGCTGCGGGAGGCGCTGGTGGCCGTGTGGCTGCAGTGCCCCGCCATCAGCAGGATCTACACGGTGGGGCGCAGCGCCGAGGGCCGGGAGCTCCTGGTCATCGAGATCTCCGACCGCCCCGGCGAGCACGAGCCCGGTAAGGGGGGCGGCCCCGGCCGTGCCCGCACCTGGCGGCAGGTAGCGGCGGGGCGGCGCTGCCGCGGGGACGGGCGCTGCCCCTGAAATGCTCGCTGCGGCAGAGGCACACCGGCCGTCAGCGATCGCCTGCCGCCGGCGCGAAGCGGCTTTGTGCCGCTGCCCTTGGATTTAGCGCCCCGTTGCAGAGGGAAACACGCTGAATTCCCCTTGAAATGTCAGGAGATGCGGTAGCAGCCGGAGTGACGGCGCTGGGAGCAGGCTGGCCGGGGAGGTGCTGGCCGCCCCTTCCCCGCACGCCCCGCACCGCCGGGGAAAGCCGTGAGGCAGGAGCCTGTGCGTGTGAGCGGCGTGACACGGGCAGCGTGTCCCCGCGGCCGTGTCACCCACCGCGGCACGCTGCGGGATATCTCGCGGTGTGTGGCTGGGTGTACTTAGGGTTTGGGACATTTTTTATTAAGGGGAATGTGATTGATGCCGTGCACTTGTTTTACACCTACGAGCGTGCGTATTGCGTTGTTTCCAGTTTTAGAATCGCTAGTATCACTAATGTCTCTACGTGAAAAGGCTTAATCGTGAAAGCCGCTCAGTACCTTTGGCCCAGCCATAAGCCTCCTGCAGTCATTTATTTCCCTCAGTGGATTAGAGCACAGATCTGGAAGTCTGTGACTTCTAGGTGGAGATGTGGCTTCTGTGAGTCTCCGGGGATTTGGCCAATACAATTTGTGTTTAATATTCTCCTTTATGATCTGAATATAACCTTGCTTTGCATCCTCAAGGGACTTAATGTTTTTACCGCCTGTGTTAGGGCTACAGATAGAACTTGAAGGTTATAGGATAGTGAACATAACGAAGATGGAAGAGGAAGGCAGGGTAGCAAAGCATTGTCTTGAAAAATGTAGGAATTGCAGTGAAATTTGAAAAATTTCTTTGTGGCGGGCTGCCACCTTGATATGAGGAGTGAGAATCCTGAAGCAAAGAATTATTCTATTGCCGCTGTGTAATTTGCATGATAGAATGATAACCCATTTATTTCTGTGGCTTTGGATTACTATCAGGGGATAGTCACTACAGCTCATTTATTTGACTGCTGTGTCAAATAAATTTTGTCCCAAAAGAGGGACAAAAAGAGCATGCTGTCCAGTCTGAGATGGGTCTATGGCTCTTCCTGGAGACACGCTTCTCCTCTTGGTGTCAGTGACGTGAGAAAGGGTTTGTCATTGAGCCTAAGCAAAAGGGAATCCAACAGTATTCCTTTCCTGGAACATGCTCGCTGGCTCACTAAGGGAGGTCTGTAGACAAAACTGCCACATGTTGCAGCGTCCAAATCACGTGTCAGGGAATGTGATGAGTCCTGGCAATCTTTAGTGGTGGATGCTGAAAATGCTAGGTTTTGGAGGGGATTAACCAGGGTTTGAACCAAAGCAAATTCATTGTTTTATTTCAATCCTCAGTGTCATTCTGTCAGGTTCTGAGAGTTTCTCAAAAAGTGCAGACCTACTGCTCTCTGCAGTGGCACATGGGAGAAACTCGGGGTCTTTTCAGGTAGGGCAGCAAGCCAGACTGCATGCATAGTTATGTTGCGCTCCTTTGAAAGAATTCTAAAGGTTGATAACACTCCTGCTTCTTTGTTATAGAGCCTAAGCACCTACGTATTGTGCCAATGGTTGCATTAGAGGTGTTTTCTTCTTAATAACGTGCCCTTTCTTCTACTGCGTAGTAAAAGGCAACACTGTTTATTTTTGTATGTGAGCTTTCTTGAGTTATGCAGTAAAAGAAGTGGAGCCTTGTACCAGCTTTGGCAGGAAATATGAGACCGATTCTGCTCATACCTGAGGGGTGAACCTTGCTTACTCTGAGCATCCTGCTTAATTCCCAGGGCAACATATGGAGCAAGGATATTTGGTGAGATAAAGCTTGTAGGATCAGAATCTAGTTTATCATCATCTGTTGTTATTAATAAACGATAGACAAATTCACAGACACACATATATACACACATATACTTGTTTTTTCTTTTTCCCTGACAGGCCAAAAAGTTGTAATGTCTGAACATAATCTGTTCTTGCAAGATATCCTGAGTGTCATTTGGTTTATTTTTAAAATACAAGGAAGTATGAACAAAATATATGCTGTGGTTCATAGATTTATAGTCTGTAGAGACCTCGTGCTTCTAGAAGCCTGGTGAGTACACAGGGATAATACCTGAATCATCTAGTGAACAACTGCGAAACAAAAACGTTTGTGTTCACTTAGAGAGCAAGTTGATGACAAAATAGATCAGGAAAGTGTCAGCAGAGCATCAGTAAAGACTCTTTGTACTGACTAAAGAGTTTTTGTACTGAGTAAATCAAATACTGCACATACATGCAACCATTGTGTAATCACACATGGCCATGCAGCATTGTCAGAATGTATTTGATAGTATGCAAGCACATAAATCAACTTTAATTTTAGAATATCAGCTATTTTTGAAAATTAATGTGTAATATATGTGCAACATTTGAAAAAAAAAAGCATGAGAGAAATAGGAAAATTTTAGAAATGTGCTTTGGACCTCCAAAGCAACTGGAAACAACCCTCAGCAAATGAAGAAACTGGAACAAATTGTAAAGGCCTCCTTTTTTCATGTAGTAAATATACATTATGAGGATTTTTTTTTAAGTCCTGATCCTACACTGGAAGTCAGAATGACTCTATATGAGCCAATCTGGTTTCTTGCATAATCAAAGTGTCTTCACAAATCTTGGAAATGCTAATTAGTCACTTGGAAGATGCAAGCTGAGCCTTCAGCCCTTACTGAGCTCTTCCTGGGGACATGATAAATACCAGAAGCATGAGACTGCCTGAAGTTTCTGATGCTACGTTAAATACTTAGAGAATGTGCTGCATTTTCTGCAAACTTAAACACCTCTGCTTCAATTGTGGTTCATACCAACCAGAGTTTGGGCTACTGTTCTGCAATTTTGTGCATTTTGTGTTTTGGTTTGTTGTTTGATTTTGTTTGATTGTTATTTTGTCATTGGTTTTTAAAGTTTGTGTCATTTTGTTTTGGTTCTTTGTGTGGTTGGTTTTTGTTTTTGGTTTGTTTGTTTGTTTTTGTTCATTTGTTTGATTGGCTTTTTTTGGGGCAGCAGTTTCTTTAGGCTGATGCTGCACCTGTATGTGAGATTAGAGCCTGCAATGGAAAAAAAGCCCTTGAACAAGGAAAACCACAACCCAGAAATGAAGATATTTGAACTTTTATTAAAGTTTTATACTGAGGTGTTCCATGCAGATAACCTCACTTTGAGTCAGTGAGGCAGAGGAAGAATTGAATGAGTTTGTGTCATGGTTACATATAGAAGGTGTTGCATAAACCTAGACTGGAAACAATCAAAATGTTTAGGAGTAGCCTTGATTGCATGAGAAAATACAGTTTTGTCCCTGTGCTTGCCAGAAGTTGGCCAAGTTGACAGAAGGTGATGGACAGCAAGGTAAGATAAAATGAGGAGAAAGAGGTCGTTGAAACTTGATGGTGCACCAAGGGACAGCAGAGGACAATTGATGGTAAAACACAGAATTTTTTTCTGGGACAAACTAGTTCAGGTACAGGAGGATATGGACTACTCTTGCTTGGGATGTCTGATGTTCTGTTGTAGAAACACACAATAGATGCTGATCTCTAAAGGCTTTTTGTTTGTTACCATAATTAGGCTCATACTGAGTGTAAGTTTGTATTCTTTAATAGCAATGAGATATAGTTAGAACTGATGAATGCCAGAAGGAGTTTGTCCACTGTTAATGTTCAGCCACTTGTCTAGGCATGCTGCCACTTCTGACTCATTTGTACTATTGATTTTGGAGGTGGAAGATCAGTCCTCTGCATTACCACTTCACTTTCAATGTGAAAATGAAATATTTTGACATTTTCAAGATTCCTAGGTTGGATTTTTGGGTTTGTTTTGTGTTTTTTATTTACGTAAAAAATTGCAGGTAAATATTTCTATGACCTCCTACTTTTTAAAAAATATAAACTACTAGTATTTTAATAGTGTTTATTTTTCAGTGTTTGGTTTTGTGAAGAAATTCTCAAAGCAAGGGTTATTAATTGGTTGGTTACATGTGTAACAGATACAGGGTCTGAAAATTACTTTTGCATAAATTGGAGGGAGAGAAGATGGATGAACATATAGATTTTGTGACAAAAAGTATCCTGCAAATTTGTGACATTTTCATCAAAGTGTTCATGCTAGAGAACAGGAAACAGAAATCCTGATAATAACAGAATAATGACATTTTTTGAAACAAAATATTTAATGCTTTTTTAGTGTTAATGATTCTATTGTTCATTCTTTTCCACACAACTATCGTTAATAATACTTCAGGTAGAAGGAAAAGGTTTATGTGTAGTTGAGTGAGACAACTGATCTTTTAGAAAATTGCGTACCTTGGATTTTGCAGTTTCAAACAACAAAACATTGTGAACCTGTGAGGCAGGAGCACACTGAGCGTGAGTTGAGCAGTGCATTTGTGACTTGGAGCATTTTCAGGCCCTTGTGGGTGAGACTTCAGTTGATTTTATGAGGTGCAACTCAGCTACATTAATCCTTGGACCCATCACTTTATCAAAGACCCCACTTGGCAGGATGAGGAAATGAGTTGGGTGGGTCAGTGCTGGCACTGAGCCTAAATAAGCTGCTTGGCTTCCCAAATTATAGCTCCTGTACTCGCCCCCCCAGAAATCACCAGATGTGAGGCTCTCGACTTTTCACACCCCAGACCTGCAGTGCTAGAACCGTTTCCTCCTGCAAAAACATAATTAAAAGGTGACTAAAACAGAAGGGAAAATCATGGCTCTATACTGATGAGTGGAGAAATCCAAGATCTGTCTGCTAATACGGAAACCATGCCTGTTTTTAATTCTGTCAATGAAGTGATCCCTTATTCAGCTGTGGCACCAGCCATGTGAACTAGTGTTTTCAGTGGTAGGAAATTGTGATAAGTAAAGCTGGCAAATTAAAGGGAGAAAAATAATTTCTCATAATGTCTTTATGTCACTGTTGCACAAAACCCATCTTAAAATATTTTTTAAATTATTATAATTTAAACCACTGCAGCCATTTCAGAGAACCATGAGCAAGTGTTGCTCTTTTTCAACAAAGAAGAAACAGCAGGAAGAAGGAGAAAACATGTAGCAGGCTGCCATGATTTCAGCCCATGGTGGGGCAAGAGTCAGGTGTACTACTGTAGCATGGTAGTCTTGGAGTGGGGAGACCACTGGATATTACCTGTACGTCTTATGGGCTGTCCTGCTTCAAATGGGTAAGTGTAGTTCTGGGATTGATGGCAGGGCATTGTATCAGTGGTGAAGTCAGAAAGTACAGAGCTCATCTCTTGCTTATGATGATACAGCCATTAGATACAGCCATTCTAATTTTATTACCTAGAGTTAATTGCACTTGATTTTCTAAAGGTGGTTTTCCTTACTCACTGAATCAACACGTAAAAATCTTGTGAGCTCTTTGGTTGGCCCTATTCATATCTCCTGTATTTGCAGAGCATTAATACAAATTGCATATGGGAAGAGCTTTATTAAATCTAGGTATTAGAAGAGCAACCCTAATTTTTGCATGCTTGAGTTTTAAGCAAACACAGGCTTTTGTCAAGGGCCTCTCATTTAGCATTCCCTTTCTGAAGGGAAATGCTGAAGGGTAGAGGGCTGGTTGCTGGTAAATGCATGTGCACCGAGTTCATACTCACCCAGCTGCACTCCATAAAGGTAGAGGCTGTAAATGAGTGGATATAAGCAGAACACTTTGTATCAGGAGTACAGGAGATGCTGTGCTGACCATTTTCTGTCAGCTGTAGTTTAGCTGGCTTAGGAGGCAATCCTCTTTAAAGGTGAGCTGCTGTCTGGGCAGCCTGGTAATAAGAGCACCTGCAGCACCAAACCACGAGTGGGAGTAGGGCAGCTGTCGGTGTCTCTATAGGAATGGATAAATTAAAATGCAGAGTAAAACATGCTTAAACCTATTGCTCATGTAGCCTTCTGCATTTGTGCATCAGGGAACAGATTTTCTTTCAGAGCTTGTGAGGATGTTCTGGCTTTCTCATCAAACACCACCAGGGATACGCTACTGACTTGCCTGCTGGGAATGCAGATCTGGGGCTGGCTGTACCTTGTGCATTCTACAGAAGACTGAGAAGCTGTAATTACCTTTCCAGCAAAATCCCTTATGGGCTTTAGTGCCGCTTGGGGTATCCCCCTGAAGTCACTCAGCCAGGATATGCCCCGAGGTCGTCTCTGGCAGGACGATTTTAATGCTGCCAGCATTCAGAGTGGGGTGTTCAGTGTCCCTTGCAGACTGTGTAGGTTGCACAGGTTTTGGGAGGGCTGTGAGATTTGCTGGCAGGAAGATGGCTTTCTGTGCATGCCGAGTGGGTTTTTAAAAAGCATGATTTATTGAATATCTTCCTTTTTTGTTTTTAAATGTACTTTGTAACATGCAGTTTTTTGAAAATAGATTTTTCTTCCTTATCATTTATTTAAGAAAAAAATATTGCTTCCTTAATAGTTCTGATTTTGTCCTCTGTCAGTTTTCATGTTCAGCTAAAAATAGAGGTGTAGAATACCAAGAGAAAAATATGCTCACAGAACTCTAGTGAAAATCAAAGAGAGGTAGACACGTTTATAGATCACACTGGCAGCTAGTTGTTAATGCTATTCACGTTCCCACTGAAGTCAATGGAAATTCACAGTAAGTGTGGTTAGGCAGCTGTGCTAGGCAGTCTGCAGTGATTTCTAGAGACACTCACTCTAAATTGCTTTATGGGCTAAGGTATTTAAAGACTTCCCTTTCTGTTACGTCACTTAAAAAAGGGTTGAGAGGCTATGTGCTACCTGTGAAAACACTGTGGATCCCAGCTATACATGTCAGAAGTTTATCTTTTATTTGCTGGAATAACACAAAGGACAACAAGCTGTGGTAAAAAGGTCTGTAAGCATTAAGAATAAACATGACTCTGCAGAAGGCTGTTTTATTTTTTAGGCTTAAAATGAGTCTGAATATGCAGAATATTCAGAATATTCAGGCTGCTTTTTACAATCCCACTCCTTTTGAAAGAGTTGATTACTTTTATTTCTTTTAAAGAGAAGAGTCATCATCACCTCCCACACCTGCAGAATGCCTTAGCAGTTCTCAAAGAAAACAGAAGGGGAGCCTGTTTTGTCGTTTACTTGGCTTAAAACGATGTTTTATTATGGAGACATAAATGTAAACTCCAGAGAATTTTGTAGAGCATGGTATTTCCCAAGATCTTGTGAGACGTTTTTTAAAAGCCAGTAAGTTGCAGTTCTGTAATTTCTCAAAAGTGACCTCATTATTAAAATAATTTTTAATTTGTTTCAGGAGAAAATATATTTTGTTCTGTAATTTAGTAATCAGTATCTCAAGCCTTTATATTACATTGAGGGTGAAAAGCACAACAGGTATTCTTATTTAATAACAAGAATAAACACAAATTTTTGGTTATAACAGTGGAGTTGTTACTAGGCTCAGCCAATAATTTAGTATTAAAACTAGTTTAGAATTAGTTCTGTGTTCATTCTTCCTAATTTTTGTTTTCAAAGGTGTTATGTGATTTAGAAGCCTACATACTGGGCATGCGTATTCATGCTATAGTCTCCCTTTTACTGGTTATCAGGTTGGGCTACAGTGACCTCTGAAAACATCTCTTTTCCCTACTGACTGCCAGAGGAGGTAACATTGGGCAGGCTTCTGGCTTAGGAACCTGTGCAAGACCTTATAGTTAAGACCTGATGAATCCCAGCCTTCATGTACCATCATCTAATGTACCTTGTTGTGGTTTATTGTGCTTGCTTAGCAAAACATACCATTTATTAACCCTGTCTGATCTTTCCTCAGCAGGTTAATTTATATTGTGAAGTCCTCATACCTATTTTAATTCATGTTCCTCCTAAAAAAAACCCCACCAAACCCAAACCATCATGCCACATCCTTTTTGGGTCTACATTTTCTTTTTTTTTTAAAAAAATGTCTAATGCATGTATTACCACAGAGTCTTGGTTTTTTTTGTTTTGTTTCGTTTTTCTTGCACTGAATTGGGAATTAAACTGTAAAGAAGATTTGTAACTGATTTCTCTTAAAATTTTGTGGAATCAAGCAAAAGTGAAAACTGCAGTGTGTACTTTCAGGCTTCTGGGTAAGGTAGTTGAAATGATTGCAGAGTTACAATGAGCAGAGTAAAGAGTAAAGGGTGTAAACTTCACGTATCTCATTTTGGAGTAAGTTTCACATCAATAGCCAGAGTTCAGTGAATTCAATGGGAATGGGATGTTATATATGAAGGTTATTTTCTGGTATGCTGAAGCTAAATGAAGACCTCAATTATCAGCAAAATGATAAGGATAAAACGGTATCAGAGTAGGTGGGTTTGATTTGCTGTGTGACAGGAAATGGAGCTCTTTTAATTGCCATAGGTTGGCTTGCATCATCTCAGGATAAGGGTGAAAGCTGGTGCTGTATTGGGACTGGGTTAGGAGCTCTGCAGAACAACAGTGCTGAAACTGAGCAAGTACCAGCTTGACATGCTGGGATTTTGGAACAAAAGTTCTACCATACTATGAAGAAATGCCTCTATGTGCCATGATGCCATAGCTGCTCCCTGGCACTGAAGTTGTCACCTCTCTTGCTCCTTTCAGGGGCACTGCTGGAGACAAGGACACTGGACTAAAAGTGAGATCTTGGTCCATAGTGCCCTTCCCTTTGAAGGGAGGTTTCCTGCAGTGTGCCAGTGTTGTGCCAGCTGAATTGACATCGACTGCATCTTCCTGTCACAGCAGCAGGTGACTGGGCCAATACAAAGGCATATGTTAGAGATGTGTCTGTGTAGCTACAATGGCCAGGTAAGAGAGAATCTTGAATCATAAACCTGTGGTTGACAGTTCAAAGCAAGTAAACATTTGTTTTTAATTAATTCATTTTCCAAAGCGAGACATTTATAACTGGATAAGCAAGTAGCTGCTTCCTGGTAGTTGTTCATATTGAATTATGAGCAAAATCTGACATCCTTGTTTACTCACAAATGAAGTCCGTGGAGCAAGCTGAGATAGCCATTCTTTGTATGGAGCTGTTTATGGCCATGGAGCATGAGCTGCCTGATTTATGACCAAAGAAAGATACTACTCTGGCTGCAGAGCTTGCCCACAGTGAGAACAGCCATTGGATGCCATTCTGAGTACTTACGCTTAGGTATGATCTGCCTTAAAACTGAATGACAAGAATTATTTGATCATGGGGGACATAGGACTGGCAAAGGTTTATTGAGCTGTTTTCTTGGCCAAGACATTCTTAGTAGTGTAGCAGTCTGATGATCTAGTAGGTTTTTTCGGTACCTAGAAAGTATGACCCCAACGTTTGCCATATTAGTTCCTACCTGCTTCCTGTCAGTTTTTTCCTAGTAGCAAATAGCCCCAGTGTTTGTGCTGACTTAGCTATGAATAATGGACATATGGTGAGGAGTTGTCAAGAGTTTTTCTCTCTGTTTACCTGCTGCAGATACACAGTTTTTTGTTTTGTTTAAAAATCTGCCTTGATAGCATGTAAGTATGAAGAAGGTACCAATTCCTTTTCTTCAGTGCTGATAGGTAGAGTCAGAGATATCAATATTTGTGAAGTTTCAATGTCTTGCAGTTAGGGGAACAAGTCCATAGTTGAAATAAGTAGTACAGACTTTCAGAAAAAATACTGTAGTGCAAATTTTTAGTGGAAAAGTCTATAAATAGACAGAAACAGAGGAGCATCTGTTCCTTGATATTCCATGAAGAAGCTGATAAAAATAAAATCTGTATTATAACAGTAGCCAATACAAAGTGAAAAAGTGCCTACCAACAGAAGACCCCTGAATAGAGAAGTTTAGGGGCCAAGAAGCTCATCTGACTTGAAAATTGAAGAATTGTCTGAAATAGATGTTGCCATGGAGACAGAGAGGATTAGCAGCCTGAGACTGATTTCATTGGTCTGCTGCTAGCACAAGTTGCTTGTTTGAGTAGCATTAATATGTTGTCTCATGCTGCTTTATATGTGGAGACCATCTGGCATTAGTGGTATTTAAAGGTGCAGTTCTGTTATGGAAAGATTTGGCCAACATGGATTGATTTATGTTTGCAAGATAAGTTACAAGAGTTAGGAGGACTTTGAAAAGCTGTCTTGTGCATAAAAATAATTCTGAAAAGTCACAGCATATACAGAGATGAATTGGGGCTTTGGGAAGGAGTACAAGGAATTTCAGAAGTTTGTTTTATACTCAGCACACATTTAAAACTTTCACTGGACAAATACATACTTTTCCATGTTTCTTCAGGTGCGTATGTGAAGGCAGCCACCTTTTTGCAAAAATAAGCCTTTTCACTTTGCACTGTGAAGCTGCTTGGCAGCTACAGCTCCACCACCTTGAATAAGCTCGAGATCATATTGTGCATCATGTTGTGTATTAAGGAAAAGTATGTTTTAGAGATAAATGAACAAAATAGAGTCTAACTAAACAGAGTCCATTTAGCTTACTTCAGAGTCCATGATTTCAAGAAGGAATATTTTCCTTTAGTTTTCTTTATATGCCTTTGAAAATGTATTTTTTAGCAAAGTATTTGAGAAGAAAGGCAGTTTGTAGAGACTAAGATAAACCTTATCTTTGATCTATTTATAGCTGTGAGTCTTCATCTGCTTTCCTTAATACCACTCTGGAGTAGGAGTTAAGAAGCTTATATGACAGTACTGACATTCCTCAGAGGCTTATAAATTTTCACTACTTTGTTCTTTGATAAATATTATCATGATACTTAATTGTTCTCAAGGCTCTTTCCCCACAAGAGATGGCTGGTTAAAGAGTGACCAAATAATAGCCATAAAATGTTCCTGTCTGAACTTATGAGTTCCAGTGTAGAGGTCTTTCTGTGGGCTGAGCATCACAGGGAAAGTGGCTGGAGAGAAAACACTAGATCAAATTTGCAGTTAGATCTTGATACTAAATACTATGAAAGGATAGGAATGGAAGCATTTTTACATTCTCAGCTTACCAATGTCCTGAAATTACTGATGAAAAGCATTTATAATGGTGTTCTGCAGGTGTGTAACACTTGTCCTCAGATATTCATTGGATATTAATATGTTCTGTGCAGTGTGATAATAAAATGAAATAAGGACTTGTGGTCTGTTCCACAAATCTTTGTTTTAAGCTTTTATTCTGGAGCTCCAACTTTGGTGCCAAAATAAATTCTTCATATAATTTTGCTTCAAGTGCAAGACCCAAGAAATACATAGCTGTGGATGTCCTAGCCCCTTCAAATAGCTTTAGAATGATTATATTTGATACTTGATGTTTTTACAGCTTAGTTCTGTTTTAACTCTGTCAGAATGAATATAGGGCACATGAAGAAAGCCAAATAACTTGTCTTCCCAGCCCACTCCCAATACCCTTGTTTGCAAGTCAGTTCAGTCCCTGGAGCTGGTCAGTCTGTTTGTTCTGGTGTGGTTATTTTTTGAAACACTGTCATTCAGTTCTCTCTGAAACAAAGCTTGGGTGCGGTTTTGGGCATAATTCACCCAAAGACCCAACTCACAGTGACACAGACAGTACTACTGCAGGGCTTCTTGCTGCTTGTTACCCCTGGGCTGCCTTCCAGTGTTACCTCATCATATCTGGCATACATCTACCTACTCTCACAGCACATCCATGGTATGCCACACACTTTCACAGTGTGTGAAAGTATTAAAATCAACCTGAGGGGCTGTGACCCTACCCTCGCATTATTGCAGGCCCTTTGAATCAGATAAACCCACAAGTAATTACTTCTTAAAGACACACTGTGTGGCCCATAGTAGCCTACTCCAGCTGTGGGGGATGATCAGGAGGGACTAACCCTGAGGAGCCAGGGTGTGAGCCACCTACACTGCTTGGTGTGCGGGTGTCCCCTGGGTGCCCTCAGCAATGTAGGCATAGCCATAACTGTTGGGTTTCTGTTTTATTATTTGTGCTTAAAAACTTAATTTCTGATAAAGTTGCAGATTTTGGCCAGATGCATCTTCATTCTTTTGCATTATTTGGTTTGTTTCAGTTCCCCAGATACCGACATTTGACATACCAATATTTGTAGTCTGGGAATGAACTTCTTTTTTCTCCATTCTATTCACGTCCAAGGATGGAATGCTACTTCCATTTTTGCTGCATTTCCATAGCACTTAAATGAGCCTACTGCAGCTGATTAAACTATTAACAGATTATTTCAGTGTGAGGAAAGATGTTGGGATGGAGCAACAATAGCATTTGAAATACTGGTTGTGCTACATAACATTATACTGAGGTACAAACTCTGGTGTCTTGACTGGCTGAAATTGAAAGAGCTGCAACTAGGCTTTCTTGTCCAGAGCGTCCAGCACAATTCTTTAAATTTGCTATTTAATGTGAAGTGGAATGAACACAGATGAATGTATCATAAGTTTTGTGATCTGGTAGTCCTGAAAACTAATGATATGAAAATGTGCTTTTGAAACAACCAGCCATAAATGCCTAATGACACCTTTTTCTCAAAATACCGCCACAGTAGCTCCAGTAGGTACAATAGATGTATTTTAAAAATACATTTTCTTTATTCAGTGGATTACTCAAATATGATTGCATATGATGGGGACAATTTCAGAAACTTGTAGTTAGAAACAGCTGAATCATCAGAAGGTGAAATGTGACCTGTACAAAGAATCAATAAAAAGCTCAAAAAAATGCTTTGTTGAAATATAAACAGAGCTGGTTTTAGATTTACGCTTCCTAAGATTTGTTCCAAGTAAATTGCACCTTTGGATGGCATTCCAGAGCTACTCCTGTAATCCTAGTGAAATCACAACATGAGGTTGCACTGGAGTGTTCAGTTATTGCTTTGAAGACTTGACAAAGATTTAGTGACCATCTGTACCTCTGACTTCCTCCTTAAAGTTGCAGGGAGTATTTGCTCTGCCTGAACCACAGTTCACCCTCTGGAACGCTGGAGCAGTACGGCTTGTACAGCTTGCCACAACCTGTGAGAGGGAATTCTTTGGTATCTCTGTCGACCAAACGCCACGGAAGCTGGAGATACTGGTTAGTTTGGTCCAATATGGTTTTCATTTTCTCTTTCCTAGGAACTGGAAAGATTAGGATGATCTAAACCAGAAAAAGGGTTCCTTAATGTCCTCTCTAATGACTTAATGGCATTTTCTTCTGCTCATCTGCTCTTGCTAGCACAGAATATGGTGTCTCAGTGAGTTCCTTAATCATTTGGTATCAACTTTAAATTGCTTGAAATTCTTTTCCCCAGCATAAAATAGATCAGTGTGGGGCAGGACATTGAGCATTATGCTACTAGTCTGAGTTAGGATGAGAGCTGCATTTTGCAAAGGACAAGTCATCATCCAGAGTTGCACAACTTATAATGTACTTATTGCCTGCGCTTGTCATCTGGGAGCACTTCTCACATTATTTCCATTAAAATTAAACATATGGACATTGAGTTAGATAGACCTTACCCTACTGGTGGTACAAAAACTGTAGGTTGAAACCTTTATCAGCTTACAGTTATAATTTAGACTCATTGCACCCTGGAAATCTGTGATTAGCATGTATTTTTGGATGCAAGAATTAATTTAAAACATTTTTCTCTTTCTCTTTTTCTTCCTCCTTTCTTTTAGCTACTACTCCTATCCTTTATACTTTTTTTTTTTTAAAAGCAGCCTCTCAAAATACAGCAAAGCTGAAATAGAGGAGAGAAACAGAGAAGACTGAAGAAAATGTGTCTTTGCTACAAATTCTGTAGACTTCCAGTTTTCTCCAGCCTTAAGGCTGCATTATGGGGTGTGTCTAGAAGGAAGCTGTAGCTGTAATGTACAAGACCATGGCACATTAGTCAGCAATTTGTTTATAACATTGTGGTTTAGAGCAGAAACCCTTTCTGTAGGAGATTCTCCAGCAGAATCTCAGGAAAATTGAAGCAGCTGTGGCTGTGAGAGGAAATGTACATTAAAATTGCCAGGGAGAAACCACAGACAGGGATCCTCCTCTGCCATTTTTAGCTCTGTCATTAAATGTGCCTTTCAAAGCTTTGAACAGAGATCACATTTATATTTAGATACATAAAAGGAATACACAATGACGTAAGTAGTTCAGCTGATGGTGAGATGATTGCTGCAATCTCTAATAAACTGGGGTCTGTCATTGTAGTTTGTGTCTAAATAGAAACCTCTGAGCAAAAGATCATGGGATTATAAGAGACAGTAAACGTATAGGGTCTGACCTAGTATCTAGGAGTGGAAGAAGCACAAATAAAATATTGTGATAATTTCACCATTAATACTTCTACAGAAAAATGCTGATTTAGTTATTGAGATTTTCATGTGCAGAGTCAACAGAAGTGTGGATCAAACTCTTCCCTGTGATTGCTTTAGGTGATGGATAGGTTCATTTCAATTCAGTCACCCTGATTTTCTGTTACTTTCCCTTTGGTTACCGTTGTGTTACTCTTTGTTGTTTAAAAATACATTGAAATTAATGCAGCATAATTTCTCTTTGTGTTTAGTTGGCAAATTGGGTAGCCCTTTTTTAATTTTTGAAACAGTTTATCAGACATGCACTAAGTGCATTTCAAGAAATGTATGTCAAGAGTTATTTCTTCCAGCTTTCCCATTAACTGGATTACAGCGATTAATACATCTTCCAGGAAAGCAGTCAAAATTAAATAGCGTGAAAAGCTATATGGGTTTCAGTTCTCACACAATGAAATCAATTGAAGCTTTGCCAGTGACATCAAGGGATCCGGAGTTTAACATATTGCTTAAACTATTAAGCACTATGAAAGTGAGTCACAAAAGTTGACTATGTGTCTTCATAAGCCATTAATAATAATACAACTTACCATAAATTAAAATTATGTGATTGTGTCTACATATTCATGTGTATATATATATGTACATTTTATATCAGAAATCTTCCAAAAGGTCCCCAAAGAAAGGAAAAATCAAATCTTGCAATGTGGAAGCAAAGGTGTACTTATTTGTGGGGTAATTGCTGAGCTGATCTTTAAAGCTCCTTGAATACTCAATGAGAGACAGTAAATTTAAAAGACTGGAAACACTTACTTTAGTCCTTACCTTAGATAGGAATCCACATTAAAAAGTAGATAGGTGATAAACTTTCCAGCCCTCCATATTTGTGCTGCATTTACCTTTTCATAAAGCAATGGTATGAAAATGTGAAAAGAAGTACCAATGGATTTGAGATTTTGTTAATTCTTCCATTCAATAAGAAATGAATCTCAGAACATCTAATGATAATATACAGATACAAATTAACACACAATTTTACCTGGTCTTGTGTTGTAAGTTGTTCTGTATTGTGAACAGCGCAGACCGGAAATGTTTAACAACAGATACAGTATGAGAAGCCCGTGCTCTTC
The DNA here is from genome assembly GCF_022539395.1 of Myiozetetes cayanensis. Lineage (NCBI taxonomy): Eukaryota > Metazoa > Chordata > Aves > Passeriformes > Tyrannidae > Myiozetetes > Myiozetetes cayanensis. The sequence continues at coordinate 36,774,961 of NW_026087964.1, read as the reverse complement.
CCTTCTTTCTAATCATTTACACAGTTAAGATATTTTGCCTTTCCTGATGTTAGTTAGCAAAGCTTTCATGATCTTCAGTGTGGGTAAAATCAATATTCTGATTGATTTTATTTCCTATTTTATTTATTTCCTTTTAATATTTCCTATTAATAGTTTGGCTATTCCTAGTAGCAATTAAAATTTCAGGCGACTTCAAAAACCAGGTTTTTTTGCTAAGCTCTTGGGGAGATTAAAAAACCCCCGACAACTGAAGACCAAACATCAAAACCAAACAACAAAAAGAGTTTGGAAACTCTTTCCAAACTGCTTGTTATTTTTCTAGCTTTGGAAAACAAAAATGTAATTTTTTTTATTCCTTTGAATATTTCTCCCTGAAAAATTACCAGAAAAGGGGAAAAATATCCATCTAAAAAACATGACAGTCTTGTCAATAAAAAAAAAAAGAAAATGTTTTGGACTTCTGAAATGTCAAATATCACAAGTCTTCTGCCTTATAGTTGCATTCCTTGATTTCCTGATTCAGTCAAGATACTGTGGAGTAGCCTTTCCTGGCAGAGAGCCTTTGCCTCCAGTGGCAAAGTTTCACCTTGAACAAAGACTTTTTTTTCCCCTAATATAGTCTGATTAAGTAAGTGTTAATGAAAATTAATAAAATTACCCAATTATGAATCAGTTTGAAGCAGGAAGGTATAGCTGGAATTCAGGTGTCAGTTTGCCATTCATACGTGGTGTGTCAAAATTCTCCAGTTGTTTACTAAGGTTTTTTTCAGGTGACTTCCTGGCATATGTTGACCCATCTTTCAAAATTTCAAGCATTATTATGTATAATAAAAAAAGGTCTTTTGAACTTTTTATCAACTCTGTAAAATTCAAAGTGCACTTGGGGAAGGTTTCTCAGGTCAGCTTGTTTGCTTGACTTGCATGAGTGAGGCCAGTATCTGTAACACTGTGGACACAGTGGACCTGTCTCACCAGAGGATCAAGGCAAACCAGAATACCATTGGTAGGTGGCCAAATGAAAGATACCCCATCAAACAGTGTTTCCAATGTTCACATTGGGCTCAAAAGCCTTAAAGATCTACTAAGCCTAAACTATGTTCAAAGTCAAGAGCTTGCTTTGTCTGCAATTCAGTAATTTCAAAGGGGAAAAACATAAATAACTTTAAAAAGGAAGTGGTCTTAGAGAATGGGAACAAAAATACCAAAGGTAACTTTCTAAAACTTTCTCATGTATTGAGGGGGTAAGAGCAGATAGGTTAGAGGGATATGGTGCATCTTGAATAACTGTTTTATTTAGTTCTCTGCAAATAGAGAAAAGACATAAAAGAATCTAGCTAATGTTAAAAGTCTGTGAAAAGTCTTTAGATAAAAAGAAACAGAATTCTCCTGAGAGTGTTAGTGTGTTGCTATGTGAACAATTATAGTGTGGTAGCAGAAAATGTTTACTGAGTGGCTGCTGTTCTAGGAAGGATTTTCTGTTGGCTATATTAAAAGAGAAAGAAGTGTTTTGATGCTAGTTAAAAAGATTTGTCCATTGTGAGTTATGTTTACTCTGAGGAATCATGGCAAGCCTATTTACCAAGGCTCAAACAGTCTCTAAAATTGCTCAAGAGTTAAGAAGACATTCAAGGACAATTTCATTCTTTTAAATTATTGATATAGGGGTAATTATATGTGTGGAGGACAGATTTATTCAGAAGAGAGATGCACAAACCCAGCCCTTTGTAGGGTGTCTGCTAGATAACTAAAAGTGCAGTTGTACTAAAGAATATTATTTTACTTTGTTTAGTCAAGTCACTGAATCCAATGGTGTTGATAAAAATATGTTACCAGAGGTTTTCCTCTCCTTTAGTAGAGCTTTTCCTGAGGGGATTTTTCAGTGTTTATTTGCACTGCTAGCCTGTGCTTAAACCTGCCTCTTCATCACTGTTGCCACCCACTTAGGTAGGTTAAACTTGCCCATGCTGCTTTCACACCTCCATTTAAAAGTGCAGTGTGGTTGTTGAAATAGAAATCTGAAGAGGAGACTGGGATAAACAACCCATTCATTAAGGAGATGTCACAGAATTTTTGTCAAGGTCAGATAGTAATTTATTATATTTCCTAATAATCTGAAAGTTGACACCCTCCAAAAGAGATGATCTTCAACAGTGGGAGACATTCATTGCCAGTGGGACTGGAGGTATTGTAGTATCCCGGTATACTGTGCAAATAGGCAAGGAAAGAAATCTTCTTTGTTGAAATGTCTTCCTTTTTTAGTGATGATGACATTGTTACTAGGTTTTCCTTGATATTTTTGTGTGAAATAACGTCTCTAGCTGATGTCAGAAAGATGATGTTCAACATTCTCATTGTTTTTGATGTAACTGTCTTATTAAACTTCTTAAAATGGATTTTTTAACATTTCCCTAATAATTAAAATAAATATGATTTATTAAAGTAGTAAAATTGAAGATAACTATTATGATTTATTACATGTTTTCTTTCGTCAAGGAAAACTTTAGAAACTTATATAAAACTTAATTATAATTTTGAAGTTTTTTCTCTGTTCCTTCCTTCTTTACATTGTTATTATGTTATTTTTTTAAATCATAACTCTGGAGGGAAATTCCTGACCTTTTTGTTTTTCCCATGTAAGTGCTGAACTGCATTTGACATGTCAACTCATAAAGTTGTCATAATGTCGTGATTATGGTTTCAGACCTGTGTCTCTGTGAGATTTCCTCAGGAACCAGGAGTCATAAGCAGTGTTTGTAGATAGACTCTGAAATTATATTTCACTGATAAGTGGAATGCAAACAATGAATTAAGTGTTTTTAGTTAGTTATTAAGTGTTACCATTTTTAGAATGATCAAAAGAGAAAGAACTGGGCAAAACTCTTCATAATTCTAGTAAAAGTGAAATTAAGTATATATGATTTTTATATTAATTTGACTTTTGAGAATGATCTGTAATTGAAATTTATTTTATGATGGACTAAAACATCACTGTTAAGGATACTTTTTACTCAATTCAAGTTTATTTTTTGTACAACAAAGATGAATGCATTGTTCTTGAATATTAAGGTCAACATAGCAGTGGAAAAAAATGAACTGGCTTTTGTAGGAACAGTTGTGCACTGCACTGCTACTTAAGTGGAAGTAGAAATTGGTTACAAGATATTTTCCAGAGGTAAGAATACTGTGATGATGAATATAATGGAAAAATGTAAGAGAGGGAGGGTTAAAAAATGGCTCAGAGGGAGCACTAGGTTTTAAAGCACTAAGTCTGTAGAGGCAGCAGCAAGAATAAGTTCACCTTTTGACACAAAAAGTAGGACAATGCATGTTCCATCCCTATCCCAATGCATATGATGTTCCATCAGTTCCTAGTGCTTGAATAAAACAATCCCAACATTGTGGTTCTCTGTGAGGCCAAACACTAATTTTACTGTTCTGCTTATCAAGCAGAACAGTACTTTTATAAAGAGTATATACTCTTATATATATATATATACTCTTATAAAGAGTATAAATGCAAATATATCAGTTTGACAGTAACCCAGGACACATAGCTGCTGCTGTCTTGGGTGTCCAACTGTCTCCAGTGGATAGATGTTATTGCTGTGCCATATGGAATATTTTCCAGGGTGGATGGGTAGAAAGCAAAGTGCAAGGATTAAGGTTAAGCAGTGGTGAGATTATGGATGAAAACTACTATTCAGTGTCTCTCATAAGAGATGAAGTAATAAACTGTGCAAACTTAGTAGTGAGGAGATGGTTTATGATAAGAAGGTAAAGACATGAAATAGGAAAATAATCATGTAAAAAAAGACAGGAAAAAATGTAGTAGTTGAAAGTTCGAGTTAGAAAGTTAAATTATGAAAACAAATATGAACAAATCCCCAGAAGTGTTCCCTCTCTGCTTGTTCTTAGGCCAGTGCCAGTTGGTCTTGTGGCATGAGAAATCAATGAAGACTTCCCCCTCCTCCCCTTTGTGTCCTTATTGCCAGCATGATAACCCTTTACAATTTGAGATGATGTGAAAACAGCAGGATGCTCTGTGTGGATGCACATTCACAGGGTGAATGATGATGAAAGCTGGTTGTTAGCTTACAGCAAGGCCATGGAAACGTTAACTTGGTGGCCCAGTGCTGCCTGTCTCTGAGTCTGAGCATGGCTCTTGGAGTGAACTGGTCTGTGTCCCATCTCCAGGAACACAGTGCTGAGGCACTGCTTGTTTGAGGGCGGTGTGGCTCAGCATCTGATACCTCAGAAGAGGGCATCGTTTGAGCTCAGGCTGCCAGGTTTACACTTTCTCCCTGTTGTTCTCCCTCTCCTTAGGTCCCGTAGTGAAGCTTCCTCCTCATTCACCCTTTTCTTTAGCAGACGTCCAATTCCTTCAAACTATTTCTTTGCTGCCCTCCAAAACATCACTCTGAATCATGGAATAGCCTTCTGGGCAAGTGACTGAATTTCAAAGTGCTGTTTTCCAGCAACTGTGATATTGTGAGACTGCCCTTGTTCAGTTACAAGCCTTGCAGCAGAACTGAACTCGTTCCTTTCAGAGGCTTACATGGGATATTATTTCATATTTCATCCTACTGTCTGCCTAGGGTGGCTTATACTAGTCTCTTATTCTTCTCTATAATTGCCTTTATTAATTGACCTCTTATGGCAGCTTAGCTCTTAACTCACCCTAAAGTCCACAATAACTTCTGAAATATTTTGACTCGGTGGAAAGGGATTATCTTCTGTATTGTATTTTAACCTCAGAAAATCCTGGCCTCCTGTTCCTCAAAATGAAGGGCATATATGCATTATAGAAGCACAGCAGCATTTTTATTTCTGCAATGATTTCCAGATGAAAATCTTAGCATGTATTATATTCGGTTTTTGAAACTGTGTTCTTTACTTCTCTTCCAATATAGTTTAAATATGCCTCTCTCAAAAACGCTCAAGTGTTTCTGAATGAAGATGAGTACTTGGAAGATCTTGGAAGAAACACACTTTGTCTTAATGCAACACCTTATATATGAGACATAGGTTGATGAAAGTACCGTACAGTACCATAGCCTTACAGTTTTTAAGGGAAAAACCCTTATTTTTCTATACCCTCTTCGAGCCCATATGGTATGAAATGAAGTTTGTGTGCACTGTGATGTAAAGTAGGATTTATAGCTGCTATGTAAACCTTGATAGGATGCTTTTGCCTTATTTCATTGCTTTGTGGTTAATTTTTGCAATATGTAGATTCAGTAGAGAGATTTGAACTTAGGAAGAAGTGGAGTTTAGCTTGGTCTGCTACCCAGGATTCTGCTTCCAGTTCTTTGAAATTACCTACATTAAGGTTTGTGCAAGAAAAAAATAGCATTAGGAATTCGTGCCAGCAAAATGCGGCAGATTCAGTATCCCCAGGCATAGAATATTGATGCCAAAGTAAAATCTCGATTTCCTATAATAATAATATAATGGCCAGTCTTCGCGAGCGAAGATCCGGGGAAGGTCTTTCCACCTTCCAGCCTGCGCATTGGATTTTTTAGGTGAGACACAGTGTGCGCGGAACTGAGCCCACCCTTTAATCCTAAGGTTCATCTGCCGGGGCCAAGCGAGCTTGGACGGTGGCAGCGAGGTCCTTAGGACGTAGGTGGGTTGCCTTTAAGGGCTAACGAGCTCCACCTGCCCGGGAGTGGCCCTGACCGGGAATCGAACCCGGGTCTCCGCGGTGATAGCGCGGCGCCTTTACCCCCTAGACCACCAGGGGCTCCTATACTGGACAGAAAAAAATACATCTAGCAGAAAATGTGCTCTGAACAGAATCTGTGATGTCTCTTTAGACCTCTGAAATGTACAGTGTCGCTGAAGGTAGTGGTATCTTCAGAGTGAATTATTTATGGAATGAACATCTGTGTTACGTGATGCTCATTAGAACAGTAGTGGCTGCTTCTGTGGTTTGCTGCCACCTATATTTGTCTGTCTATATCTTTTCGTCTGTTACTCCTTTATAACAAGTTGCAGCCAAATCTAGGAGTGATAGAGGAATCCCATACCACAGAACTGAAAGAGTAAACCCACCAAACTAAATCATAAAGAAGTCCAACACAGAAAACTTTCTAAGCGCAAAATTGTCTTCTTGTATGAAATAGTACAGCTACCACCACGTGTAATGGAAAAAAAAAAAGAAACAAAAAATGTAAAGTGTTACTTACATAGGTCTTAACAGATACTTCTTGTGCTGATGTATTTAAAGTGTGGAGGTTTTGCATTTTCAAACATCTGGACCCTCCTTTTATTAAAAAGTGGGTACTCGAAGTTAGAATAAATACACAAATAAATAAATCACTATTGTGAAGCAGTATGGTGATCTTTATGGCAGCTCTTTAAAATTATTTCAGGCTACTTTTCTGCTCACTATCAGAAACATGTTTAAGTGTGGTATGGAAGTGTAGTGTGATTAATTCAGACAGTAATCTGCCTTGTGTTTGTAGACAATTTGGCAAAGGATTTGGAGTAACGTGGTTTGCCACTGTTTTGTCAAATCTCAGATGGGCTAAAACATTTTATATTCTGTAGAATATTTTTTTTTAATGAATTAATATTTCCAGCCCTTCACAAAAGCCAGAAGTGCTTTTTGAGTTTGCAGGCTCAAAGAGGAACCGTAACATTCTGATTTCCGTATTAGCAAAGGTGTGAATATGAACTGTCACAATACATTTGAATATCAGCATTTACTCTCTAAAGATAAATTTAACAGCCAGATTCACTTTAAAAATGAAATTCTTTTGGCATGGACCATTGCCTTTGACAGATGCTTTGATACTGGCTCTCCAGGATGCTTGCAGTCTCTTATTCACTTGTGGGAAAAAGAAACTTTATCTAGTTCTAGATAGGATTACCACTTCATAAGAGAAATAGAGTTGAGGGAAAAGGCCTACAAACTCTACAGGAGGAGAGTATTTCAATCCATATAAGCCAGCCACAGTGAGGGACTGTGAAGAGCAAATCTGTTTTTTTCTGCTGATGATCCTGTGTTGTCAAGCTGCAGAATTTCACCTGTTTCTGATTGTTGCCTTTCTTAGACTCCTCTGGGGTATGACAGCTAATTCAGACACTCTATAGTGTCACACTTGAGCGTATCCCTTAAGCAGCGTGGCCATTGCTGGTTCAGCCAGCCTCATCCCGAAACCTTGGTTCAGGTCTAGGGCTAAGCTGTGAAAGGCAGTGCAGACACCACTTTCATGCTCGTGTGTCTCCCTTTTTATGCCCAAGACAGAGTGCTTCTGTAGAACTGGAAGCTGGTTTGCAGATTATAAATAAAAGAAGAAACAAAAGAAAATGGCAGTGAGAAACCTACATCAACTGACATATGAGTAGTAGCTCAGTGCAAGGAATTGTTATAGAGGTCAAAGTGATAAAGAAAAATTTATCAGAAGGTTCATCAGATGAGGGAGTAGTCTACAAAGGCCGTTAGGAGTTAGTTATTTAAAAATAAACAGATAAACATAGAAGGATGCTTTAGAGCAAAATCTTTTGGCAGGAGGAGAATACAAAATTTTCCTATAGACCTTATTCACTTAACTGATTTAAAAAATAGCTCTTTCACTCTTCTGTGTTGAGATTTAGACTGTTCATGGGATTCAAATGAACCTATACATGAAGGGCATAATGAAATTGCAGTCTCTTCCCTAGTTTTGTTTAGTTTACCTGAAAAGTATTATATTCACTAAGTGTGACAATTGTTTTCATAAAACTTCTGTTTTCATTTGTAGGTGAATTTGTGTGAGTGTAATCCTAATTCAGCAATCCTAAAATAAAACCATTAAGATAGCACATTTCCTTCCTTCTTTTAAATAGAAACATGTATCTGTAAAGCCCAGTGATAAACAAATAGCAGCTGAACATCACACGTCATTCTGCTTTCTCTCGTGCACATCAATGTGATACTGAAATTACATGTGTTAGGATATTTCTGTAGTGAAAAATCCATGAAGAAAGAGCTCTGCAGTACAGCTGAAAAGACTTTCAAAACTATTATAATACTTCTAAATTTATTTTTTTTTATTGGAACCATATTAGCAATATGCTCGGGAAAAAATAGAGTGTAATAAGTAGTGTTATGCATTTTTTTTTCTCTACCAGTGTTCACTTGCTTTTATAATAACCCTGCAGTGAACTGATTTTCGATTTTTTCAGTCTTGCTTTTCTTACATTATTCTGTCTGGTTCTTCATTTTGAACTGTTCCTGAAGAAAAAAATGTCATATTCTGTGGTATATTTGAGCTGAATTTTGCTTATTCTGCCTATTTTGGATGTTTCTTTGAGTCCAAAGGCTTGTAGCATCATTTAGGATTGGTACTCAGTATTGTTGATGTTGAAACAGTAACAGACAAAATATTATTAAATGTTAAAACCTCAGTGTAAGGTTAGTTAAAATATTAATTTGTACTTCTGAGCCCTTAATGATCACTTCTGCTGTCCACTGAGCAAATTTTCGAACCACCTTTCTTGCACTTGCTCTTGTGACGTCTTTAATAGCAAACAACTTCCCCACAAGAGTGTCAGAGGCAATGATTGATATCCTTCCTTAGATCTGTCCTTAAATATTTACTTTTGTCACAGCAGTTCTTAAAGATAATGGAGAAAAAGGGGCTAATGAGATCTTTGTTAAGATCATTGCCTGCCCTGTGCTTGCCGTATGCTTTTTTCTCTTTTCTTCTTCTGCTTAGATAGCAAATGCTCTTGAGAGCCAGGTGCAGTCTCTGTTCAGTGGTGGCAGACTGGTGCCTGTCCTGTCGTGGAGGTTGTTACAGGCTTCATGCTAGTAGTATTAATGCTTGTGTGGGAAGTCTTACACTGCTGGAGTGGCAGCTTAGAGTAAATCATGGGTAAGATCCTCGAATCACTTTCTGCACTCTCACTATCCCTTATAATCGTGTTTGCGTACATGTTGGGAAGGAGGGTCTGCCAGCTCTGACTGATGTGTTGGGTTTCTGTTGAGGTTTTTTTTCTTTTAATGCCCATTGTTTAGCGATCAGTACAGTAAACTGTATAGATTTTTCATATTTCTATATAAGACTCAAGCCACTCACCGTTGACAAGCAATCTAAAATAGGAGCCTTTCTTTTTCGGGGAAAAAATATTATGGTCAGACTATTTTTGCCTGGTTGAAAGAGCTGTAAGCCAAAGCATGGAATGCTCATAGCAGGCGTGTATAATACGTAGCTCAGAAAGCCTGATAATGTCTGGTTTTCTACGTTACACAGTGTTACGTTTTAGTTTGATAGTTTGTAAATTATGCAGCCGTGATGGAGCAACATCTCAGTGGAAGTCTGGGAGCTGTTTCTAGTCAGGAAACTCTCACAGTTCCTGAATTTATCTCTTGGATTTTTTTTTTTTCTTCTTGCCACAAAAGATTTAGGTTTGCCCTCCTATCCTGCTTCCTCTGTTGATTATTTAAATCTAATGGGGCCTTCTGAATAGTTCAAGATTTGCTAACAGCATTGTTGCCAATGTGAAATATTTTATGAATGTACCTTGGTTTTGAGTTTGTTGCTTTCATGGGATTAAATACTAGACTATTTATGTCCAGTGGGGGACATAAAGTTTACCCTGAGATCCTGGAACGCATTTGTTCCCAGCATAGCCTTATTGCTAAGGCCTGCTTTCGTTTCCCTCTGTGAAAAAAAGTGTAACTCTCTAACATTAAAGAATTTGAAATAGTTGTCGTAGCATGGTGTGAGAAACAGTCTCTAAATATCCCTAATTTATGAGAAACAGAGTCTCAAAATATAATTAGTTTTCAGATTGGAATTTATTATATGGTAAAAGCAAACAGCATGCTGGGTGTACAGAGAGGAAATCTTCCTAAGTCTGCCACACCTGATACAGGGTGCAAGTCCGAGTTTTATTTCCAAACATTTCATACATATTAATTATATTACATGCATATACATTTATAACTATTTTAAGTATTCACCATGTGTTTCTTTTCACAGCTTAGACTAATTGGTTATCTTTACATTAAGTTATACATTCATATGTCTTTTGATATAAGGCACCATCATGCTATTTGACCTATCTTAGGTTGGACATAATTCTTGTATTTAGGAGGACAGGGAACAGGGGAGGCTAGTGATCTGTTTTATGTCTTTATGGGGGTGCAATTAAGTTTTATAACCTGTTTGTTTTTTCTTCCCTCCTGGGTTATATTCACCTATTTGACATGAATTACAACCAGTATTTATTACGCATGGGATAGTATAATATAGATGCAATTTTACTTTCTGTCTTCCTTTTTAAGCAAAATAAGGGATAAGAGGCTTAATGTTGTACTAACCTCGGTGTCCAACGAGGTGGAGTCTGCCCAACAGGCAGCTGAGCACCGACACCCCACTAAAACCATGTGCCCAACACTAATACTTTCTGTGCACTTCTTCTAGTAGCTTTTCAAATAGTGTCAGGATTCAAAGTTTCACACTGCAAGATAGCGTTGTCAAGCCTTTTAAAATCTGTTGGTTTATACCCGGTTTGAAGAGCAGCCCTCGGGGAAAATGAGCCCCCTGGAGAATTTTAACATGAAAAAAAAAATTTTTCAGGGTTAACACAAGTACAAAGAAAATATCTTTGGAAGCAAAAAAAATGTCTTAATAGGGCCTGTATTTTTTTACTCTCAGATAAATTAAAAGTAAATGACAAGATTTGCGTAAAAAAAAGTTTTCAAATGTGGATAGAAATCAAATATAGAAAAACTACATCCAAAAAGAAACTTTTCAGAAATAAAGACTTAATGGAGATTTTACACAAGTCAGTGGAAAGTCTCTTCTGAAAGTTGCTTTTGCTTGAGTCTGTAGTGCCTTATTTTGGCAAACTCCTGAACACGTGCTTGACTTGATATTTCAGGCTAACCCCTCTGACACTAATATGCTGAAGTTAAGTACATGTTTAATGGTTCAAGTCCTACAGCAAGGGAAAAGAAGATAAAACTGAGCTCTAAATGCAATTTCAATGGTAATTTTTGCTACTAGTGAAGTTAAAAGGGAAAATGTCTTTATTGTATACATACAGAAGTGTTTATGGTTAGAAGAGCAACCCTAACAGCTCCAATATCACTGGATTGCTTGGGGAGAAAAGTATAGTTCCTTCCTGCTGGGTTAGTAGCATGTCTTCATGAGTTATATGGACTGGCTACTCTTTCCCAAATTTGTTGCCTTTTATTAGGTGCACTTTTTAATGGACAATGTGGTAGTCTTCAGTCCCTTTGCTTTCCCATTTCCATGTTCCTAAAATCTGAACACAATTTTTTAGATTAGTTACATTTTGTAACTATTTTTATTTTCTTTATGGTTTAGCAGACTGCTGGAAAAAATATACTGAAACATGCTTTTGGCAGTTGTAACACTGTGATCATAAAAGTTAAAATTAGGATGAAAGAAAAAGTGAAGTACATCTGAAAAAAAAAAAGTAGAAAATGTGGCAAAGACTAGGTAGCTAATATTTTATGAAACAATCTAAGCAGCTTTAAGTTTGTCTTTTAATGCAAAAATATAATCATTTCATAAAAAGATTTTTCTTTCAGATTGTTTGATTAAATAAGAATGAACTACCAAATTGTAAGGTGTAACAGGGTTAATAAAGACAGGGAATACTGGGTCACTTCCCAAAAGGTTCAGTTTAACTCTCCCTCTTCAAGTCATGTGGTTTTGATTTTGTTTGTGAACTGTGCCAAATCTGTCTTTTCTTATGATTTTGAGTATCTACAAATGCAATTTCGTAAGTTAAAATTAGAAGTATACTTTAGATTGAAGAAGATGTTAGCAAAAAGAAACAAATGAAAATAATTTTCATGACCTGGGGATGACCTCCTCAGTGCCTGAGTCTCTCAATGAGAGATATTTGTGCTTTTCTATAAGATGTTCCTGTCCGTATATCTACGAAATGGTAAAGAAATACTTGTATACAGTTAGAAAAGGTTTTGCATCCATATTACCCAGTACTATTCCTCTCTTGTTTGTTGAATTACTATCCTTGAATTAAGAGCTTGACAGATGCATAGTGGATCAGGCACCAACCACATCATCTTCCTATTCAATTGGCATTAGTATTTCTTGTGTTCCCTTTTTTCTTCATTGGAGAAGTTTTTCTTCTCAAAATATCCCAAACACCTTGAAGTTCCAAGTGAAAATATTGCTTTAGGGTTTCTCAGGAGGTACCCTTTGGCTGTGTTATGCTCTCTTCTGCAGGCTGGCTAGTTAGCTACTTCACAGGGTCTCTAGCCATGAAGAATGATAGTATGTACGAGAAAAGTAATTTCATGAACCTCAGAATATTTTGAATAAATAAAGTTACAAAATGCATGAATTCAACTTTTAAAAAAGTGCCGGACTTTATTATACCTTTATTATATCTTACCAGCCCTCTACACCTGCATAAAATTGAAATAAAATGCAATAAATCTGGCAGGTAGGGCATGGTTTTCCTCTTGGTTTCAGTGCTTTAATATTGGTCTGAATTACAGAAGTGTGGCAACATATTTCAGCTCCTAGTGTTTTATTATACTTACTAAAAAATATAAATGACTACACAGGAATCATGGTGAAAATGCTCAGACTGATGCGAGATGCTTCTGATAGCAATAAAAAAAAGTCCTTTGGGCTTTCATTAGTGCAGTTATTTGTCCTTGGAAAAGATGTATGTTTTCTCTCATATGATGTTTTTTCTCCTGAATTGTCAGAAAAGAGCTTGTCTGATGTATTGCTAGTGCCATAAAAGAGAAATTTTCAAGTGAAATGAAAGGGACAGCAAAAGATGTATGTGCTGTAGCTTTTTGTATTGCTCAGAGGAAACAATAATTAGAAAGTTCTAGGAATTAATCCTTGATTTCTGACCCTGCTGTTGTGGCCCTTTAATGTGCTTGGCGTATTGGAGTCACAATGGGTGTAGTGGTATAACATTGCTATTATTTGCCCTTTTGTGAGGAACGTGCCTTGTTACTTTGAACTAGCCTTTCTGCTTGCACTTAGAATAAACTCTAGGTATGTTCATTTTATACCAAATTGCACGTAGCTCTATTGTCGTACGTAGAGCTCATTACAAAATATGAAGTTGCTCAGCTTCCATTTGACTTTCTGCACTTACAGGTGCTGTTCAGGGTCAGGATTGCACTCTCTGTTGGTCTTGACTGAGATCATATGTACAACTCATTTCTCTAAATGCAGAACTGTCTTACTACTCTTTGAAGTGGAATCTCTGAGGAAAGCTGAGAAGATACCAACCTTTACATTTGTTCCCTGTATGAGGAAAAAAAATCCGTCTGTTTTTAGGACACTAGGATGTATGCTTTCGAACAGACCTAAAAGACATTACAGATTTTTTGTTAACCATTTATTTCTATCTTATGAAGGCTGCTCTGTGTCTTGCAGCTAATACAGCTGTGATGTAGTTTGCATTGTCATTGTCCATATGGGATTTTTTTGTCTGGAATTTCCTCATTTAAAGGCAAAACATTTTTTGAAAGCCTTCTGGATACACTCCCATCTTCTATTGAGACAAAAAATTTGTCTGGTTCAGTTATCTCCATCATTATTCTTGAGTCAGCAAGCTGTTATGATTCACTTCTTCCTCTTACGCATGAAGCTTGATTTTATTAGCCTCTGCACCAGTTTAGCTTCCTCTCCTTATACTGTGTTGCTAGGAATAATAATCACCTCTTTTTTTTTTTTTCTTTTCTTTTTTTCTTTTTTTTTCCTTTTTTTTTTTCCTTTTCTGTTTGATATGTAAGGTGGTATGGCAAGCATTTTCTAAAGGGTATCTCTATTTCAAACATATGTGACTGTGAAGAGATAGACCTCCTCCAAGCATCCATAAACCAACTACAAATAAGTCATTAAGGTACAATACCAATTTTTATTTAAAATTTTACATACCACTGAAGAATTCTGAAGCCAGTGTTGCAATTTGGATATGTAGTGTTGCTCTACCAATCTTGATCACTGTCTATCCACTTAACCTTTAATTTCTTCTGCTTCATACTGACCTGATTTAACCATTGCTCTCTCGAGAACAAGTACAATTGAGATTTACTGCTGGTTATCACATAGCATTAATACCTTAAATGCACTTGAGAGACTTGGGAAAGCATTAGCTGCTAAAATCAGGCTGGAGGTGAAGTGCAGCAGAAAAACAGATTTCAGTAAGACACTTTTTAACCAGGGTTTCACAGAGTTTGCCACGTTTTTAAGCCTACAATGCAGCTGTATTTTTTCTGGGAAAACAAACAAACTAACCAAAAAAACCAATCAACAACCATCATCCATCATCTAAAATGATGGAAACTCTGCTGTTAAAAATAATTTATACCAAAAGTGTGATAGTAAAATAATTTTTAAGAAAAAAAGAATCGACTTGGGTATTTGTTGGTTTCTGAGAATATTGACATAAATCAGGTTGGTTGTGTTTTGACGTAAATGATGTCCTCTGTTAGTCATTACAATATTTCTTTTTTTTTTTTCCCCACAAAGGATTAAATTAACTGCATAAGTGCTTTTGCAGTTTGCCTTTATCTTTCTTACTGTCATCTTTTTTTAAAAGGTCATTTTATAACATTTGCCATAAACCTTCATGACCAATAATCACAGAAGCTAAGATCAATAAATATTAGGTCTCATCAAGTAAAGTAAGGGGAGCGATATAAATATGCCAATACAAAATGAACTCTTATTCTCTTATTCTGTAACATGCTGTCTACACTACGGATGTGTTACAGATGTACATTTATGAGGAGATTTTATCCCTTTCCATCTGTTAGCAATGCCCAGTGCAGTTCAGCATCATCTGTGTGAATCACAGATCTGCAGCCCACAGGTTTTTTCACGCAGTGTCAGATTGTGACAAAACATCAGTGGAATAAAAGAATGTTCCAGCTACCAATAAGGAAGGAACATCCAGTACGAGTAGCCTCAGTGGAGTAACAAGTGCCACTGCAATGTCTCAGAAAGGCTCCTGGAAATCAAGAGAGGAAATCTGGAGGCTTACCACTAGTTATTCGCAGATCCTTAAGCACAGAAACTATATTTCCCAAGGACCCAGAAAGTCCTCATGACAAAAACTGTAGTATTTTCAGTCAGAAATAGCTTTCCTCTGTGGAGAGAACAATGCAAAGAGTTTTGCTGGGTGAAGGTGAATTCCTGGAGTGTGCTTCCTTTGCACGTGTCGGTACAGCCCAGGGCCCAAGGCAGTGATTCCCAGACGCTGCCCAAGCTTTCTTTCCTGCTGAAACATGGCCCTGCAGCGAGTTCTAGGGCTTGATGCTGCAGAGTAGGAACCAGGAGCCCTGTCCTGACTTCATTCTCTCAGCCCTTTTCAGATTTGCTTTCTGCTCTGGGCACTGCTGGGAAGTCACAGTGCCCATCATTTCCAGCCTGGAAATTGCCCCGATGCAAGCTTGTGCCTGTGCTTCTGTGCTTTTGGCCAGCCATTTGGCAGAGGCAATCATAGAATGGTTTGAATTTGAAGGGACTTAAAGATCATCTAGTTCCAACTTCCCCCATGTGGTCAGGGACCCCTTACACTCTAGACCAGATTGCTGAAAGCCCCATCTGACCTGGCTTCGAATACTTCTAGGGATGGGGCATCCCCACCTTCTCTGGCCAACCTGTTCCAGTGCCTCAGACAGTAAAGAATTTCTTCCTAGTATCTAATCTAAATCTAAATAGCAATGTTTAATCCGGCCTGTATAACTTACTGGAAAGAATTATTTACATGTTTTCATGGACTTTTTCTTTGTTTCCAGTAATAAGGGAGAGCCTTACTTTTGTTTCATCACCATATTCATCCAGCATCTCTACCCAGTTCTTTGACTTTAGAGCCTGGAATTTAGCTGTAATTTTTTTTTTCTGATTTCTATTTCTTTTCTTTGTGAAATAAGGATGTGTCTCCTGCTGGCAGCAGGCGTTTGAACTAGTTAGCTTTGAAATTTCCTGTATATTTGTTACATACAAAAGCAGTGAGATAGTTGAGCTCAGTCCTTTTGAAGTGTTCTGATGGCTGGCAAGTACTTTCATAGTTGAAGTGAAAAAGCTGATTCTAGAGTTTGCTGAAGAGAGAAAACTTGTTCAATGAACTTGATAATAATATAATAATAATGGCCAGTCTTCGCGAGCGAAGATCCGGGGAAGGTCTTTCCACCTTCCAGCCTGCGCATTGGATTTTTTAGGTGAGACACAGTGTGCGCGGAACTGAGCCCACCCTTTAATCCTAAGGTTCATCTGCCGGGGCCAAGCGAGCTTGGACGGTGGCAGTGAGGTCCTTAGGACGTAGGTGGGCTGCCTTTAAGGGCTAACGAGCCCCACCTGCCCGGGAGTGGCCCTAACCGGGAATCGAACCCGGGTCTCCGCGGTGACAGCGCGGCGCCTTTCCATTAGACCACCAGGGGCTCCTCCAATGAACTTGATAAGGAACCATCATAAATACATGTGTAAATTATGTATCAACTTTCTCTTAATCAGATCTGTTCTAATGATAAATTGATGGATTGAAAAAAAAATAATCTTTGCCCTATCTGCCAACCACAACTTGAGGGATACAGTGAATGCCTTTGAAATGAAGATTCAGTTGGTCATACACTGTTATAAATGGAAAATTCTCCTCTCATACTGAGAACAGTGGAAGACATGAATTGAATCTCTTACATCCCACAGCCAGCATCAGAGCAGACATAGAGTTACTCATGGCATCTCTGTACTGCCAGTGTCATTTACGAAGAAACCCGGGCTACATTTTGGTCCGTATTTTTTCCAAGCAGTGAGATAAAAAACTGGTAGGTAAAAAAACTTGTCTCGTATTGTGCCACGGACTGGTAAGGGTGGCTCATAGATTGTTAAGGGTGAAAAGCAGTTTCATGTTTGTTTTCTTAGGAACCTCGTCTTCAGTGCTGAGCTAACAATACTTGCTGCTGTAACACTGTAACAAATTCTGTAAATGCAAAGTCCTATTCAGTTTTCTGAGGGCATGAAAAATGCAATTTATTGTAAAACTAATTTGGTTAATCCAGTTATATATACAGATGGTTATTTGTTGCTTCTAAAATTCTGATGATTTTTAAAATGTGCTTTGAACTTGAGAGGGCCTTTTAACACATTTACATAACATGAGGGTTTTGTGCATATCACATTTCAGTGTTTCTTATTAAGTTAAAAGGTTTTGATTAAATTAGTAAACTTGTTTTGCTTTACAAGGGATTTGTTATGATTTAAAGAATCATCACCACCTGTACTGGATAAAACCATCAGTTTGTGCACCATAACACCAATCTAGTAGGCAAAAATTGTTGTACTCTGTGGTAAAGCAGGTGGGCTTTTCCCAGAATGCTGGATACAGTGCTACACTGTGCAACACTTCAGTGTAAGCGCAGCATGTTGTGGAAAGATCACAGGGATGTGCCAGCAAAGAGCTGTAGGTGGGGACTGCAGGAACCGAGCAGATGCTTTGCCCACTTCTTGTGGGAGGCTGTGCCAAGTCCTGTAGCTGCTGGGGTGAGAGTGGGCTGTTGGAAACCTGGAGAAAACACTGAGTCATGCAGAACCTTTCTGGTGGAAATAGCTGTCTTGGGCATGAGGTAATCTGTCTGGAGAATTTAATTTCCAATGCAAAGACACGTAAGATCTTAGTTTGAAGCCCAACTGACAGACTTTGTACTCAGTAGAACGGAGATCGCATCTTAATTTGTGCACATCAAGGCCAGCAGAAACAGCTGCTGTTTGTGAGCCTTCACTCAGAGTTTAATGTGTTGTATGGAATTTATTGTTAACTTTAATTTTAAGCAGTAGTGAAAATTTCCAGAAAGATCTTGGAACTGCTCTTGAATCGTAGCTGTTAAAAATTATGCCATTTTTTAAAGCATGAATTTGACAAAAGATCCTTAATTTTCTTTTGTCTTATTTTCTTCTCAAGTGTATTTTCTAGCAGTTAATGGCAAGAAAGTAAAATATTAGGTTTTTCAAAGGCCTTCAATGTTGACTGGTTTTTGCTTTCATGTAAGCTACCTGTGAAACTTCCAGTAGGTTCCCTTCCAACAAGGTTAGACTAATGCTACTGTCTCAGCAGAAGTTGTCCTAAAGTCATAGTAGGCCTCTACAATGATTTAGAAAGTGATCTATCTTTCAATGGCATTTTTGCACAAATTGTGGAGATTTTGAGGCAGGTTCAAGACATTTAGTTTATAGAGTGTCTAAGATCTGAATTTTCTAGTTAGTTCACTTTCCTGTCTCACATCCCCATGTATTTTCTTCTTTTCCTCTCTTTTTTCATATTCAAAGCAGAAGCCCATTTTATAATCTTTGGTTTTCCATGTAGTTGATCTCCAGAGAATTTCTTTCTCTTTAAAATATGAATAAAAATGTGGAGCATAAGAAAGTCTTCAATAACATGTAATGAATGAACTTCTTGCTAGCGAGGGTTTCTGGGATTTTATATTCCATTTATCTACAAGAGAAGTTTACTGGTTGCCGTATTAAAAATGACAAGCAACTGTAAGTAATCAGAAACACTAAGTCTGTTATTTCAGGAATGTTGCAGGCTTTTCCGTAAGAAATGCAGAAAAGCAGAAGGACTTAATTTTTGAGGATATTCGGGGCTGGTTTGCAAAACAGTTTATTAAGCACTTAAACTTCACAGTAGTTAATTGTTTTTACCCCACATGGTTTACACTTCCATGAGTGAAATACTGTACGGTAAGGCTAACTGCTTGACATTAGACCATGACTAGTGGCATGACATTGCCTTAACTCATGGTATATATAATTAGTATGTGCTAAACTCTTCGTCTCTACATTTTAGAAAGTTACTCTTTGCTGTACAAATACAGCCTGACCTGAAAATGGCAGTCGTTAGTCACAGTTAATTGGATGACCTGCCTAGCATTAATGATGTGCACGCTGTTCCTAGGAAACTGTGGAAGACCTTTGCTGACAGTAACTGCAGGAGTGAATGATGACATTCACCGTGTTTGTCAGGCACCAGAAAAGCACGACATTTTAAACCACTTTTTTTTCCTCAATCGTTTTTCAGGCTGTAATGTACCACACAGTCAATCTAAGAGGGATGTAAAAGCTTTCTGAAAGCCATAATGATGTGATGGCTTAGGTTTCACCGGAGATACTGAGATGTTTATAAATTTGATTGCTGCGTTTCATTTCTTATGCTAGTATCCACTGATTCATTCATTATTGCAAACCTCTGTATCTGATCTGAAATTAGGTATAAGTATATATAATGTCATACATTGTTTGCAAGACTTACTTTTGCTATTGTGAATGAGAGATTATTGTTTGTCAAGAAAATTAATATCAGAAAATTAATAAAATTCATTAAAGAAGAATTTTAAATATTCACTCAGTGTAAAAGCTCCTTTGTGTTTATTATATCTTGCACCGTGGGAATCCATCTAAACAATTTTAATTTTTTTTTTTTTTTTAATTTGCAGGGGTCAAATAAATGAGAAAAGCCAGTTATATTTATTTCTTTAAGCTTCTTCCTTAAAGCTACCTCCACTTCTGCAGTGGAACTGAAGTTTTTCTACTTGTTTGAAACAACTGTTTACAAGTTCTTCATCAAATTGACTTTTACAGAGTCTTTTAATAAAAAAAAAAAAAATTCTGTGAGGCAATTGCAGCTACAGAACCTTAGGAAGGGTGATTAAGGCCTGCATTAAATGGCTCATGAAGGATTAATGGGAAGAGCAGCTCTTCCTCTCGCTAAGTAGCATGCTGGCAACAGGTGACCCAGAGGCTGTTTTCTCCATGGGCTGGGCTGTTTTTGAGAGAAGGCTGAAACTTGTAGAAATGATGTGGCAGGATATATTCTATAAATAGGCCAGGGATGCCATAAAGTGTTAAGGCTCAATGACCTGATGGATGCCCTCCTTGGCATTTGAGATATCTGTGTTAACCCATGCAATAGTGGAAGAGGAGGAGGTGGTGGTGGTGGTTTCTTTGGGTGCAGTAGTGGGCCTGGGATGCTGGCTGCATTCCAGAGTCATTCACTAAAACTCTGGCAGCTGAGCTCGCTTAACTCAGCAACAGAGTGATGGGCATTTTACTGTTGGCCTTAGTAGTCTACCCTTCAGTTTGGACTTCATTGCCATAGAGAAAGAGAGGATTAGGAAAGAGTTTAGGTAGGAGTGAAAAAAAAAAAAAAAAAAGAAGGTCCCAAAAGGTACACCCTGAGTTGCAGTTTTTACTCTAATAAGGCAGACAGAAATGTAAATGCAAATTAAGGGCTTCATTAAGTGCAAAGATGTATAACCGATAGTAGCTTGTAGAAGCTCCCTTGGCTTTTTTTGGGCACTGTGGTGACAACTAATGACTTCATCACCATTGTCTCCTTTTCCAGAATGGATTCCCTGATTTTGTTTGCTCATGATGGGTATGAACAAGTAGCAAGCGGACTGCTAATTCCGACCCCCAGCTAGTTTGTGACGTTGTTTTTGCTGAAATAAACATTAAAAATTTGTTTTCCATGGAGCAGCTGCAAAATTTGGAAGTGAGACTCATTTTTCCCATTGTTCTGTTAGATGTAAGTTACACTGTTGAAATGATTGAGTTTTCATAAGATTGTTAGATACAGTGTGAAATTCAATACCTACTCATATTAAGCAGAAACCCAGTATTTTTTTCGTTGCTGTGCCTAGAATTAAGCAAATGGGCAGGGCTGGGGGCTGGCAGAGAAGAGATCCCACAGATGTGATTCAGGCAGCTTTGTTTTCTGTGGCCAGAGGACTGATAGGAGATGGGTTTCTTTCCTTCAGAGACAGGGATAAGAAAATGCCCAAGGGAGCCAAAATATAAACACAGGTTATGTTTTGAAGCAGGGCTGTTATTCAGCTCTCTGTTATCTTTCCCTTTTCATTCTTTTTGTATTTGCTTTTAGATTGTTTCTTTAACTCCTAGTTTGCTTGGAGTTTGGAAACATGGAGTTTCTCTGACACCTCACTGCCAAGAGGATTCTTTGAATACTGGTTTCACACTTTGTGTTATGAGTAATGTAATTTTTCTTTACCGCTCCAAAATTGGTCATTGTTCTCTGTCACTGAAAATTGCTCTCCTGTTTTCCTGACCAAGTCCTTTATGCTACAATGATTTGTATATTTGACTGTCGCTTATTAGTCTTCCTAAGGAAAATAGGGTTGATGTCTTCAATCATTTTTCATAGGAAACACTTTCCATATTTCCAGTGACTTGTTACCTCTTCCTGACCTCCTTGCTCATTGGGGATGGGTCATTACCACTGAAGACATGCTGTAATGAGCCTGTACTCTTGGCTCACCATAGACCCTGTGTGACTGTTTTCATGAACCCTCCTAACACTGTTAATGATTCTTTGGGGAGGATACCGAGTAATACCTCATGGGAAACATCTGTTTCTCTTTATTCACTTGAACCAGGCCTGCAAAACTCAAGTGGATGAGAAAGGTGGGTGATTAATGCACAGGTCTGGGCATCAGAAGAAATTCTTTCTCCCTCAGGCTTCCTTAGTGATGTTCTAGGGAAAAGCACAAGTGCAAAATGCAACTGTGTATTTATGGCAGTAACTATGTTGCTTGTTATCTTGTGAAGCATTTTCCCCATAAGTAACATGCCAATATACATATGCATATCTATTCTGTGTATATTCTAAGTATGTATGCTGTGCAGTGCTGCACATTTTATTATGTAGTATCCATCTGTTTTCATGGGATCAGGTTGATTGTGTGGTCTGATTACTCTTGATGAGTAAACCTCTTGCATTCTCTGGTATTAACAGATAGGAAGAAACAGTAAATAGGATGTCAATGCCAAAAGAGGAAATGGTCACAGTATGGTCACAGTAACTGCTCTTGTGTCATCAGATATAATGAAACTCTTTCACTGAAACCAGAAAACTTTTTAACCTGTCTAGCACAAAAATTCAGGGATGAATCCGTATGTACAAACTTAATTTATCTGGAAGGAAAGGAAGTCACGGTATTAATAGCACTATGTCTGCTAGCATCTTATCACTGGATTAAGGTTAACAAGCACAGACTGAAGGGTCGTAAGTAGATACGGCTGCATGCTTGATTAGCAATTACTTAGGTCTTGTTTGTGTAACACTCTTCCTGGCTTGAATTTGCCCCTCTAATGGTGCTAAAGGCTATCACAAAGTGTGGCTGAAAACTGTTCGGAGCATATAATCAGCTGAATGTTTGATTAAAGCAGTTACAATGTAACTACATTTTAAAAGGATAAGGAAAAAGGGGCTTCAGCCCAGAAAATATCATATTTCTCATTTTCCATTCCAGGACACTCCTTATAATTTTATTCAGTCAGTTACATGTATACTAAAACCTCTCCAGAACCAGAGTCCAAAATATAGTCTGTTAAAAGATAAATACTTCACTGATCTATAAGACATATCTTGCATGATTTTAATGTCCACGGTCATGAGAATGAGACTAATGAGCAATTGGGAATATTGAATGGCTTTTTAACATGGAGAATATATATTGAATACATATTACAGTTTGAGCTGAATATCCAAAACATATTCTGAGTAAGATTTTTTGGATCACCATGATCAAGAGCTGTTCACTGGCGTTGCTTTTGTGAAAGAATTGCGGTTTAATGCCTGTGTATTGCAATAAGCTTAACCTATTCTTGGAGGGACCATTAAAGATAAGAAGCTTTGTTAGTGTCAGTTTATATATTTAAAAACAGCCTAATCAAGACATACTTTTGTAGTATTGAGGCATCA
Source organism: Myiozetetes cayanensis (assembly GCF_022539395.1). Lineage (NCBI taxonomy): Eukaryota > Metazoa > Chordata > Aves > Passeriformes > Tyrannidae > Myiozetetes > Myiozetetes cayanensis. The sequence goes on along the minus strand of NW_026087964.1, from coordinate 36,752,218 downwards.
GTTGAATTAGACCCGATTAGAACAGTAGTAATGGTAACTTCGGTGCTTGGGATTTATTTTGGCACACTGTGTTGTCCTCTGGTGGTCTTTCTCTGACTTTGGCAAACAGCTGAATATTAATTAGCATTTGTTAAGCCAGCGTTTAGAAAAAGAACTTAAGTCCACTTTTTTGAAGGAAATTTGCTTCTGGGAATTCTGTGCCCAGTTGTAGTAATAGTCATATCCACATCTCAGGTGTGCTGTCTGATCCACTCTGTGGGTGATTTTTACATGTTGTTCTAAGACATGTTCTTGCTTTTTCTTGCAGGAGAACCAGAATTTAAATATGTTGGGAATATGCATGGGAATGAAGCTGTTGGAAGGGAATTACTCATCTTCTTGGCTCAGTACTTGTGTAATGAATACCAGAAGGGAAATGATACCATTATCAACTTGATCCATAGCACACGTATCCATATCATGCCATCTTTGAATCCAGATGGCTTTGAGAAGGCAGCATCACAGGTTTGTAAGGCTATGTGTTTATTTATCAATGTCTATTAGTCTTAGGATTATAATGACACTTGGACTCCAAGTTTTACAGATATGTGTACTCTTGGTGGTGATTGTTGAATGGAACAACAAAACTGAAGTATTTCCTAGTAGTACATTAGGCTTGTTATTTTTAATGGGGAGGATTTTAAGCTTGACTTTTCAACAAATAGCCTTCTCTCTTGTGACTTTACTGTATTTTAAAATATAATGATGTTTATGTTTCATGCATATTCTTTCATCCAAGTTCACTGACTGAACTGTTTCCTAAACAAGTAACTTGCAGTGATACATGATGTTTCAGAAGTGTTAGAAAAGGGAAAACTTATGTTTTCTTTAAGAATATCCTCATTTAAATGCACTTACAAGAAATATTTATGTTCATCAGAACATGATCCCAAACCAACAAACTTTGCAAACCATCTTTTTTGATATGAATTACTCTGATTTTAAGTTTAAACATGAGGCACTTTAATTAAAGTATTAGTCAAGAAAATTTAGTATGCGTTTTAGGGTGATGACTCAGTCAAGAAACATGTAATGCGTTAATGCATGACTAGCAGATGGAAGCCAAATAGGACCCTGTTGTACAGATTCTGGTGTGTATTATGTTCGAAACCAAAGTAAGAATTCTCTTGTTTAAAAGGTGTGTTTATTTTTTTAATTAATATGGAAATGTTGAAAATTTTCATGTGACTATTAATTTATTATTAAATAACCTAAACTTTATTAAGATTTATTAGGCTGGTTCTCATGAAGTCTTTAAAAAAAACCAGTCTGCTTTTAAACTATATTTGGTCGTATGTCTCCCTCTCGTGGCAATGAAGCAAAAGCTGTCCTCAAATTGGTGCAGCATTTTACTGCTTTGAAATCTCTTTCTCTGTAGAGATTCTGTAATATTATTGGAAACTTTTACTCTGTAACCCAAAGTACACCGACTTTTATATGGTTGCCTTACAATTTAAATATGATTTATAACACAGTTTGTTTTAGTGCTGCTGTTATTCTAATTTAGAAGTATCTTGGTCTTGTACACAGTGTGTGACAGTAGATGCAATATACCCCAAGATCAAAACCAGTAACCAAAATAAGCCTGCTTTAAAGAGTACTGAAAAAAGTACAGAGACAAGCTAGGGAAAACTATGCATTCTGAAGTCACTTCCTTAATAAAAACCCAAAAATTATTTTAGAGACTCAGCTTAAAGAAAACATTTTGCAAAAATTCTTACTGCATCTTTATTTGGTGCTACCCTTTCAGTGAACAAAGCTAACAGACACAATGAAATAAAAGTTTCGAGTAAAGATTAGGGTCTTTCTTTACCTGTGAAGCCATTTAAAGGAACTTTTAAACGAGTGTGAGCATTCCTCATGGCTGCTGGATAAATCTACAGCTGCTCTGAGTCTCACTAAAATGAGGTCTGTAATTCACAGTCACGGGCAGGTTGCAATGGGGAAAAGCCAAGTCTTGGGGAAGACACAGCTGGCACTGAAAAATCTGTGCTTCTGGTAATTTTACCCATCCTTAGTCAAAGTGTGCCATTATGAGAGTTTGTACTCTGCTATGATCCCTTCTTATTCTCAAGCACATGGGGGTAAAAATATCCATATAAAGCTTGATAATGTAATCTTGTGAATCTACTCATCTCCCTTCTCTTTCTGTTCCCTTTCCTCATTCAGCCTGGTGAACTTAAAGACTGGTTTGTTGGTCGAAGTAATGCCCAAGGGATAGATCTAAACCGAAATTTTCCCGATCTTGATAGAATAGTCTACATTAATGAGAAAGAGGGTGGCCCAAACAACCATCTTCTGAAAAACATGAAAAAAGCTGTGGACCAGAATCCCAAGGTAAGTAGGGCCTGAATATCAGGCCACTTACATGCCCATCTCTTCCCTTTTATGCAAGCACACACATAGCAAGCTCTAAGAGATGTGTGTACGGTCTTTATGATTCACGTTCTTCTGGATATTTTCTTAATTTTTTACATTTATCCATCTGATGCTTCTTGAATTTTTCCTCAAAATGACTTGCTGTAATAAACCCTTTTGATCCGTATCACTTAATCCTTAGACAATTCCTCACTCAAAACATGTTTTATATTTTTTTTTTGCATAGCCTTCTTCCTTGATTTGAAGCTATTTTTGGAAATATTCTGCATTTTTACCACTGCCAGAAATTCATTTGTGTATTGTGCTTAATTACAATGCTGGTTAGATAACTGTTCTCACATATAACACATGCCTTTTTGTTAGCCTTCAATATACAGCCATATATCTGGAGGGATTTTTATCTTGTTGTGTTTACTCCCCGGAGGAGGTTCTAGAAAATGTAGTGTTGTGAATGCAGTCCCATAGGACTGTGGCCTTAATGGATGTATTCTGTCCTCAAAATCAAATTATTAATAAAGTAATTTTACTTTCTATGCTGAGAATAGACTGCATCCTACCAACATTTATTTTGAATTAATTTACTTTCCTTGGTTATAAATTTGATAGGCTTCCCATCCATAATGGGAAGAAGTAAAAGGTTGCTTTATTTGTGGTCTCGTTCTGAGCTAACTTACACCACTTTTAAACTTATATTAACCTATTATATAATTATAAATGTAATATAAAGGACTGGTTTCTCTGTTTTCTCTGAAACCAAAATAAAATTGCTGTTCATTTGTCTGTCTTGTATAATGTCTGTGATAATAATTGAGCCCATTGTGTTTAATTGAATGTTTCTACATTGAATTATCAGTTTATAACTTCTGGTAATGCTATTTTGTTGTAGCTTGCTCCTGAAACGAAAGGTGTGATTCACTGGATAATGGATATTCCTTTTGTACTCTCTGCCAATCTTCATGGAGGAGACCTTGTTGCAAACTATCCTTATGATGAGACTCGGAGTGGTATGTAAAAGGAAGTTAACATGAAATATCAGGAGCGAAATTTTATTTCCCTGCTAGCTAAGGTCCACTTTGTAAACATTATGTCATTGCATTGTAATTGTAATGACTTATTTTATCATAATAATCACATGTTTATGACCATATTTTCTACTGATAACAAACTGATAATTTGTTTCAGTAGATTTACATGACAAAAAATGATGTAATACCTGAGGGAATCATAGTCCCTCGAATATTATAATCAAGGCAACTGAGCTCTTAAATTAGCTGGAGCTGTTTGTACCCTGTTAAGTGAAGTGAGAAAGATGTGTCTAGGCTAAGGTTTCTTGCACCTGCAAAAAATGAATTTCTGAAAGCAGTAGTTTGCTAAGAGAAACAACTATCATTGTTACCACTTTCTCAGTCTCTTATGAAAAGGATTACATTCTGGCAGAGATGTTATCATGTAGTATACAGCAATATTAGTTTGTTTTTCCTGCTACTAGGGGATGAGCAAATGACTGAAGTTTCATGAAATTATCAAATTGTTTGTGATTCTCTTATTTCACTCAACTCTCTCATAGTTTAATTGCAAATCCTTTTAATATCAGAATGTAAAACTCTTTAGGGAGACACCTGTGTCTTGTTCAGCATACACAGGATTTCCAGGCACAGTTCTGATGTGCAGTGCTGGTAATCTAGGTTGTGAGTCCAGTCATATGACTGCCCTTTTAACAATCCTTGTTCCTGGACTTTTCTTCTCCTCCCTAGGCAGTGCTCATGAATACAGCTCCTGCCCCGATGATGCTATTTTTCAGAGCCTGGCCCGCAGTTATTCTTCTTTTAATCCCGCTATGTCTGATCCGAACAGACCACCATGCCGTAAAAATGACGATGACAGCAGCTTTGTGGACGGAACAACCAATGGTGGTGCATGGTACAGTGTCCCGGGAGGTGAGCCCCACCGCATGGGGGATCCAGGTCACGGGTTATTTTGGGCTGGAGTTATCTTGTCCATGACTTTTCGCCTGGTTAAGGCTAAATCAAAGGTTGATCACTCACCACAGTACATCTATAAAATCCCATAAAGCTCACTGTGGTGCCTAATAAAGTATTCCTTTTTATTGGTTTTTCTATGGTGTTTCTTCACTTTGGGTTCAGGTCATTGCAAACGTTCTACAGTGGGCAAGTGATTGCTCTGTTATCGTGAGAGCTTAAGGTTTGGGTTGGGTTTTTTTTAAGAAAAGAGTAAAAAACAAAGCCCCGATGAGAGCAGGCTACTGATGTTTCATTTAAACCTCAATAACAAAGGCGTTCAAGCCTGAAGGAAGTGGGGAAGGCCTGGTTTTACAGTGTTATAGAAAACGGGAGTTTGGACTTCGATTTTAAGGGGAACAAAACCAGCCACGAAGATACCCGTGTCTCCATACTTTGTGGCTTGGTTACTGCCTGATTCTGACCAGGTGCTGTTCCCCTAGACTTTGGTAGAGCCTTCTGTGCTAAGAGGAACAGTAGAGCTACTATGGGTATGTCCAGACTAATTTTGCAGAAGTCTAGAAGAGTAGCCTGAAATAAGTCTTCTCATTCAAATGAGATATTTAATACTTTTCTACTAAGAATTTAGATATGCCATTTTCTTTGGAAACCAAGGCAGACAGGTGTAGGGATATCTAAATCTTTGAGACTTCTGTCTCTGCTTATCTTGAAGTGAAAACTGAGCTGGAGATTCTGAGCTAGAAAATCAGCTTGCCTGTGCTTCGGCTTTGTTGATTTATACCGGATATCTTTGTTCATAAGTTTACTGAAACATATCAGTTTTATTGTTTGCTTACCTCTTAATATTCAGTTACAGTCTCTGAATGAATTTTAAATTTTCATCTGAAGTGACCAGGAATCTCTCAAAGCATTAGACAGCCTAGGTGATAGCCAAACTCTGCTTCTCTTACAGTAAAGGGGGTATTGGAAGAAAATAATTAAGCTCATGTGAAGAAATTAGAACAACAACTAATAGCGCTCACACAGTCAGCGATCACCAGCTTATTCTTAGAGCTGTTATTCCCAATCTTCACAGGGGCAGCATCTTTCCTCTGCTGTGGTACCACAGGTACTAGATACCAGGGACTGGGTGTGAAGTAAAATAGTGACATTTCTGAATATAACTGAAAAGCAAAAATTTCCCTTTGTGAGAGGCTTTTCACAGATTTTGAATTGGGACCATTAAAACACCTTTAGCAAAACAAAGTTTGCAAAAGTTGAAAAAAAATGTAAACAAAATATTGAGGAGTTTAATAGTTAAAATTTGTTTCGATTCAGTTCAAAAATTATCTTAATGAAATATTAACTATAAAAACATGGCCATAAAACTTTAGCTTCTTTTTCCTTAGAAAAAAAATACTATGAGAACCAGTTTTTCCATTGTTTTGATGAAATGCTTTGATTCTGACTAAACTTCACACACTTAAAACTCATTTTTCCATTGGAAAACCTTCATGGAAAGTTTGAATTATTTCCTCTTTTTGGAACTTATTTTAAGTTTGACTGCAAATTCCTCAAGTGAGGTCTTTGTTTTTCTCATGGATTTGTACAGATGTTAGTAGGCAGGAATCCTAGTTCTAAGCAGAATCTATGATTCTAATATGTTGCAGCTAATGAAAAATGGAGAGACAACAATATACTTTGGACTATACAGCATGAATCTTTTGTGGGTTTTTTGTGTTTTATTTTTTTTTTCTCCAAGTGTAGAAATCCGCTGACAAGCTGTGACTTTTAAACAAAACCTCCATGGTAGTTTTTGCTGACTTAAAAAAACCAATACAGTTCAGTGAAACCAGTTCTGTTCTTTCTATGTCTAGTGCTAAGGAAAATAACTCAGTTCAAGTGAAAATTTTCTTGGAAACTTTGGTCTGAAGAGCTCTGTCTGGGAATCAAAATGTGGAAATTAGGTTGTGGATTGTATCAGTGATCTTTTGCTATCCATATGGTAATGCACTCAAAGTTAGTGGCATAAGCTGTTGAAAAGCCATTTGTGTTGATTTAGGAAAAGCATTCTGCTGTGTATCCTTACCAGAGTTAGGAATTTATCAAGAGAAACTCTGAAGACCGTTGTCTCTGTGCTATCTGCTCCTATCAGAGCTAAGGTGGCACTTCTCTGCCTTCGCACCCTTGGGTTGCTGTGGGCTGTCATCCCCCACTTTCTCTCTTCCTTTCCCATTTTTCTACTAAACCCACGCATTCCTTTCTGTGGAATGTACCCACTCTTGCCCATTTTCCCACTTTATTGCCAGTACACTCTCTTGCCCATTTTATATCTTTATTCTCAGTCATCTCCTAGAGCCTGCCTTTGACAGTACCTCATGAGACCAAGAGTTCTGACCTAGGAAAGGATGATTTTTCATTCTAATGAATCACTATAGGTGCTGTTGCCCTGTAGAGCTTATTATCGTGCCCCTAGTTGTGCAGCATCTGTTCTTTGTCTGTATCCTTCACCCACAGGAACTTGTGCCTTCTCTAAAAGACAGGATTGCATAGTGGGATGGCAGCAGTCTTTACTGGTTCTTCAGTATGCAGGGATAATATGTGGGTGGTGCTCTCTTGTGACTGTGGGTTGGTTTTGTGTATTTTTCCGAGTACCTGGGTTCTTTCAGTAGGAAGGCTGAACGTCTGGTGGCAAAAACATCTGGTAACAGTCCTTGTCTCAAATTGGTAGTAAGATGAACCCTGCATTGCATTCATGTTCAGTCCTTCCCTTTTGTCTGACCTTGGGATTTCCTCACCAGCCCCATACAAGGTGGCAATTCTGCTTTCGGACTTTGGGCTTTTGGGATGGAGAGAGCAGATGATGTACAGGAATATTTGACACTTACTTCTCTCTCTTAATACACTTTATTGTGAGATTTTTCTCACCGTTACCTGTTTAGTGGTTACTTTCTTCTTTATAGCAGGGGCACAGAGAAAATAGCTCCCCCCTACAGCATCTTGGTGCTAAATCTGAGGCCACGTGTGTTACACTTGTAGTAGTTGTCATCTGTAATTAGTTGATCCTTGCAGGTTTCTCAGAAACAGCAAGCAAAGGCAAAGAGGTCATTCTTTTGTGTTCAGGAATGGCTCTTTAAGCCATCAGACTCTGGGGAGAAACAAGTTTGTACATAAAAACCATGCTGTTTTTAACACTTTTTTTCTTCCTATCAGCATTTAATTAATGATTTCACTTATGCACAAGAAAGCCAAATTAAATTTGCACAAACAACTTTAACTTTGGCATTTCCTTAGCTGTTTAGTCCATAACTTTTCAACATCCCTAAAGGTTTTTTAATCTATCTTTTGTGTGGAGTATCTATTAGGAACTCTAAATGAGAAGAGCAGATAGTAACGGATTACTACCTAGCCACATGCCTGTTCTGCTTGTTCTGTCATTACGGAGTCACCTGAGTCTAATCAGATTCATGTCATTGCAAAAATAGCTTTTCAAAGCAGCTTACTGCTATTGCTGTACTATTAGGCTATTGTTTAAATGTCTTTTTTTTTTTTTTTTTTTAGATACCCTCAAATCACTCTTGGCACTCAACTAATTCCTTACTTGAATTGCCAGTTTTGGAAGCCACTATAGGGTTTTTTAGGATTTCATACAACACATGTAGGAGGCACCTGTTCTCCCCATTATGCACAAGGCTCAAGTTCATCCTGTCCTGCTCAATGTTACTGTCTTTTCTATGTGTAGAAGCTGAACTGGCTTAGTGATGGAGCTTGTAGTCTTAAGTAATTCTGATGCATGGATGTCAGGGACACATCCTGCACTCTGCTTCCTTTGTGAAGCTTAGCATTCCTTTTTTAAAACATGAAAAAATTATTTTTTTCCCATATTCTAAGCTCATTTATGTAAACACTAAGACAGTCCAATTCTTCAGGACACTAGAGCGGTGCAACAGGGGAGTCTTTGTGTTTTCAGTTTCAAAGGAAAGTCCTACTCATGGTCAGCAAAGAGGGGCATTCATTGCTGAATCTCGGTTATATCTGAGGTATCTAAGTCTTTCTGATCTGCAGAGAGCGGTTGCTGTTAAAGTGTAAGAAAGTTAGTGCTATACTTTGTTAAAATGAGAGGCTTTGGGAGTGTGATGATGTGCGTGCATGTAATGCATGCCATGTACATAATAAGATGGAATAGGGCAGTTAGGGGACTTGACCAGTGGCAGTAAAGTTTCTGCAAGGTTGAATAAATATTTTTAACATTTAATAACTATTAAATATGTATTCTAACTGTGTAAATATGTATTGATTTCTTGGATATTGCACCTAACCACCATATTGAACGTACAGGTAAAGAGTGCACAGCCCTGTGCACTCCAGCTTACATGTGCAGTAGGCCACAGTTTAAATTCAGGCCAGCTTCACCCCATTCTCTGTCCCAGAGATTCAGAACATCATCTGCAATTCAATGAAGCTGAATTTTTTTCAGGAGCAACACATAAACCTTGGACCAGGCCAGGAACTGGGAAACAAACTATAGGATATGGCCATTGTGCACAAAGCTGGAAAATATGTTAATTCTTTCTTCTGTTCTTGAGAAACTAGGGCATCCCTGAGTAAAACTTTGGGGGAAAAAGAAATTTCCTGAGAATTGGAACAGTAATGGTCAATGTTGCTGGCACCATAGTAAAATTACGTAATGCCCTTTGTCTCCCAGTTCTCCTCTTCATGCATTCTTTCTTTCTTTTAGAAGAAATACAAAAATCAAGAAAAGCAGTGTTATCTAGTGTCTAGAACAGCTGCCTGGCAGTCAGCACTGCTGTCAGGATTTAACTCAAGATTCCACAGCTCTCTTGCTGTGTACTCTTGAACGGTCCATCTAGCATTCCACCAGTTGGAACGTCAGAGCCATCCTTTGCAGGAGCACCTTTGCCTTCTGTGTCCTCACTTTTATAAAAAAGGTTTAGAAATACAAAGGTTCTTTCAGCAATCTGAAAAGTCTCTGTGCCTATCAGTAGTTAGGAGTCTTGTTGCCTGGTTGGCAGAAAACAGACTCTTCACCCTAATGTGTTGGCAAAATCCCACCTGACTCAATCTGTTTGCTGCCCTCAGGGTTCTGTTTTGGATATGACATCAGCTCTCTAGTCAGTTACGGACCTTGAACAACTCTGGTGCTTTGGTAAAGAGACTACATTAGGTCTCATGCAGCTTGCAAGGGAGAATGTAGGCCTGAATCAATTAGCTGTCTTAGAAGCACTTTTAAATCCTTCAGTGACCTCCATGGAGATTCTCAAAATACTTGATAGTGACTTTCTTTTTAGTCTTCCATTTGAGAATCCACTGACTCTGCTAGCTAGATAGACTGGGAAGACATCAGATAGTTCTACAAAGCTTCCAAAAAGAATATATTTATAACCCTCCTGGGGATGGCCACAGTCCCCTCCAGCTTGTTGACCCAGTTACAGACCTGGCAACTTCTTTGGTTATTGATAGACCAATTTGAGAAAATAGTGAGTATATCCATGTGGTAAGAGAAGGGGCTCAGAAAGGTAAAAGAGCACATATTTTGCATCAAGTTTTTATTCCTAGTGGTGATGTTATCATGTTACATATATTTTTAAAAGTCTATGATTAAAATTGAATTAATAATGATGTTTCTCTCCTCTCTTGAAGGCTATCCAGTACTGATTTTGCAGAGGCTTTGAGTGGGTAGGAAATACCCCTATCTATGGAAAAATTTCCATAAAAATAAATTTTATAGGATTTCTTTTGTATTTTCTTTTTGTAAAATATTTGGAATCTATGTAGAAAATCTTGACAAACAGATGTTTTTCATGTGAAATGTTGCTAACTTGAAACACTATATTTTCAGAAAAAAAAAGCCCACACGTTTTTGACCCATCTTTATAAGCCTCTTTTTCAATGTCACTTTATTATGTTTAGTTTGCTTTATAATTAATTGTCTTTATTTTTTGCTTACAAAATGCTCATCTTTCTTTTTCTTTTTAATATAGAAATATTTTAGCCATAATCTGAAATAATTTTCTGTTCCTAAAGAGAAAATATGTAATGTATATGTCAGCTATCCAAATATGTGTGAGGTAGGAGTATACTGGCCAGGTGCAACATCAAGTAGAAGTATAAAGGCCATGTGCCTTTACATCTTTTCTAAACTTTTCCTGGGAGAAAATGGTGTTTTGGAATTGATTGTTCTATTGGTTTTTCTGATTTGAAGCTTCTGAATTCAAAATTAAGCGGATTAACTGAAACTGCACCAATAGCTGTTCTTTTCTTAATAGTACCAGCATCTCAGGTGTCCCCCTCTATTTAGTTCAGAATAATGCAAAATCCATCACTAACTCTCTTTTCTGGCATTGCAGGGATGCAGGATTTCAATTACCTCAGCAGCAACTGCTTTGAGATCACAGTGGAACTTAGCTGTGAAAAGTTCCCACCTGAAGAAACTCTGAAGGGCTACTGGGAGGACAATAAGAACTCCCTTATAAATTACATTGAGCAGGTAACACAAAAGAGGGTGGCAAAACTTTAGTTATTGTACATAAAACTTATATACTTTTCTGCTGGGTGGACATATATTTCAACTTTCATATTAATCCAGATGTCGCTCCGTAATTCCTATCTCTCTCTAAGATGGTCAATCCTGTGTGATATTTCTTAATAAGGGGAAGAAGAGCGGAAAAGAAGGAAGATGTTATAGTATGGAATTAAGCTCACCTTACTTAAGCTGTTGCAGACATTTAATTTAAAATGATTTGTGTTGGGTTCCTCAGTGAAAAGAAATACACATTTCCAGAGTCTATAATTCACTCCCCTAGCAGTGGTGTGTTTGCTGAGAGAGATGGATTGCCCTCTGCAGATATTAAAGTGTGCGTACAGGTGTGGGATGGATCACTCTGTGGATGTAACAGGGAACCTAGGCAGCTGGATTAGACTGTGACTGCTTGGCAGTTCAGTGTAACATCGTGGGGCATCTCTAATCCTGGTTTTGTGGATATTCTGCTGCTCTCTGACTGCATGAGCTGCTGATACTCAGTACAGAGCTGCCAGTGTAATGATTCCATTAAAAATGACACCAAATCTGGTAGAAGTGTAAAGTGTTGTCATGGGTTTATATAATCTCGTGCTAAGGGATTGTTAGAAGTTAAGACTCATGAAATAGATCTGTATGTGTGTTTGGGGGTTTTCTTTGATGCTGTGTTTGGTTGGTTTGTTTTTTGATCATTTCATGCCAGTGTATCAGGCTGCACTGAAAAGATGATTCCAAGCAGTGTGGGAGTATTGAGTTTCTGAAACCTGACTATTGTAGTTAACGATTACAAATATATCTGATATCATTAATGGCTGCACACCTGAGACTGTGAAATGAGAAACACACTTAGTTAGCAGAGCTGTTGAATTAATACATTCATTTCTTTAAGAACTTATTTGTGAGAAATGCACAAATCAGAAATCTGAAATATTTGAAACATTTGAGTTATACTGTTCTGTTAAAAAGTTATATGTGGGCTGAGGAAAAAGCTGTTTCTGTCCTGCACGATTTTACCCACTGATTATGAAAATCCATCTCAAATAGTTCAGCTCCTTTGCACATGGGTTTATTTTCTCTGACTTGTAGAAAACTATGTTATCACTGCATTTTGAAAATTATTCATGTGTAAGATACTATTTTGCCAGCTTCCTCTGCTCCTGTGGAGCTGCTCGCTTTATCCTTGAAGATCAGTTGGCCTATTTAGCATTGGTTTTTACCTTATTGCAGGGTAAAGGGTCCAGCTCTATGCTCCAGCTCCCCTGCAATTGCTGAGGACAGTGCAAATATGTACCTTCTGCTTTTCTATGCTGATCTGCATCAGGCCTCTCTCACAGTGTGAATTAGAGGAAACTGAACTGAACTATAGCAGCTGAATACACCATACGGGTTCATAAAGGGGAACATCAGTATCTTAAAATAAAATCTGGGTTCCACAAGTCTTTTCAAATATCACAGAATCAGAGAGAAGTCTGAACTCCACAGTACTTCACTGCTTAATTTCCAGGCTCCTGATGAGATGCATCTCCACACAGGTTCCCAAAATCCCCTTCTTCCCAGCACTGAGAGTTCAGGCCATGAAAAAGCAGTTGATCCTCAGTGACTTGCCCCTGAGGAGCTCAGTCTGCTTTCAAACCATGCTTAAGATGCACTGGCAGGACTCTACACACTGCAGTCAAATCAGTGCTTTAATTTCATGTATGCTGGGAACAGACAAATTAGGTACTGCTGAGGCTGTTGCCTGGAGCATGTTGCCTAAGAGGCAAGAAGGAACTGGGACATGACACACCATTGCCTTGTGGGGAGTGTTGTGACTCCATATAGTCCCAGCTCAAAGACCTGGATGTTTTGGGTGCACAGTAGAGGTCTCAAGCATCTCACAAAGTCCAAGTGACCACATTTACTTTGATAATGTTTCCCTTTTAAGCAGTTATGTCCATTATTAGCTCTACATTTTTACAGTTGATTAAATTTTTCTTAAAAAAAAAAGTTTTTTAAGGCCCTCTTTCAAAGCTTTTCAGTGCAGCCATTAATGCCCAATATCATAAAGACTTTCAAGTCAGTGTTCACATATATTATGATTTGCTGCATATTTCTGAGAACTGCTTGCATTACACAGGTAAATTATTATAACTACCTGCTGAATTATTTTTTCTCATCACTCTTTGTTCCACGATGATGTTAAATATTTATCACTGGTAGTTGTCATCATGTAGACATGCTTTGTTAGATATATCAGTAGATATTCCATTGACAAAAATGCCATCTTTTCTTAGGAATTTTTTTCCAGTTATTTACTATGTGTTGCTGACCCTATTTGTTTTAGATTCATCGAGGAGTAAAGGGGTTTGTTAAAGATCTTCGGGCAATCCAATAGCAAATGCTACAATTTCTGTGGAGGGGATAAGCCATGACATTACATCAGGTGAGTGTGGTACCTTAGCAAAACAAGAAGTGCTGGTATATGGGATATATTGCTTCTCCTATGCTTAGCAACCTTAAACCATTTCATATCTTTTTAACTGAAGCTTTGAGGGAGCAAAATTTTGAAGCCAGGAAAGCTTGCTGTGCCTCAAGAAGCTTGTTGTCTGCAGGATTTCATGCATCTTCTGCTTGTGTTTTGCTCTCAAAGTATCTGAGACTGGTTTTTGTGACTCCATGGATCTCTGGTGTGAGCTGGTCCTGGGGGCTGTTGGTTATTAGTGCTTAGACTGTCTTCTGATTTATAATGCAAATAGTGTTTCACGGCTCTGCCAGGATTTAAGGTCCTGTCAGCAGTCCTGTTTTTGGTTTGAAGGCTAAATTTTAGTCTGGAAGTGTTATATTATTTACGATGCAATCATACCTTTGGGTATGTAAATTCTTGACGGATTTTCAATTTACATAACTTCCTTCCACAAAGGTAAATTCTCTCTGCTGTTTACAATTACGTGACCTTTTTTCAGAAAGGAGGTTCTAAAAGATGAAAGTATTGTGTTGGTTGGTGTTCACAGAAAATTATGTGTCACCTCTTCAGTGATGTTGTGCTTTATTCTGGGAGTAAGTTCAAAGGTAGCTCACGTAGTGCTAACTTTGTCTGCCCTGCAGACCTATGCTGTCCTGTCCTGAATGACTTTTTTTTTTTTCATTTGCACTAGATGCTAATTAGAAAAACAGTAAGAAAATGTCTTTTTTTTAATGCATGATCTTACATTCATTTTCTCAATAATATGTCTCACTATAGTGTTACAGAATGCAGAATACTGTGAAACAGGATTAGTAGAGTCTTCAGGTGGCTCCAGTTTTTCTTTGTCTGCAAATCACCTGCCAAGAGGCCAGCACTTCTGCCAAGCAGGGGAATAGTCTGTGAAAACATTAGTCATCTTCTTTCACTGTAAATAAGATGGCAAAATGTATAGAGGTTGCAAATAAATTTTCAGGCATAATAAAAAGGAAATAAGCTGTGAAAAGAGTATTTTGAGGTAGTAGAGAGTGAGGCATATGAGAGAGAAGCTCATGCTTCTGTGGTACAAAAAACCATGAATCTTTCCACATCACTGTGTGTGTATAAGCCTTAAAGTCATGTATTGTCAAAACAGTGAGGAAAACAAGTACTTGAATTTTGGCACAGTCAAAATAAAGGATAAATATTCTTTGGCTTTTCTCCTGTTCCTTTGTTCATGAGTTGAAATTCAGCTTTGTTCCATTGCCAGGAATTAGGATAGATCATTATCGTAGTTCTACAGAGTATATTTTTCCTTTCTGTTTTATGAAGAGAAAAATCTGGGAACAACCGGACTGAGTACTGACATTTTTTGACCATGTGAATTGCAGACATTTAAGTAATATTTCCCTTTGTGTGCTGTGTAGCTGCAGATGTGGGGAAAAAGCATTTAAGGAACTGGCAGAAAGAGCATGGCCAAGTCTTTTAAATGGCACTACTAATTGAACTTTAGAATAGTCTTGCAATGTTTTTTGGAGATAGAGAAATTCAGACTATTAGCATGTGACAAATTAGGTAATTGCACACTGCTGGTGGGCAGGGAAGATCGGAGTCTTTGTGAAAATGGGATAGGGTCATTTCTGTAGAAAAGGATGATGTGTTTTGATTCTGTGACTGAAAAAGATGATCTACAGTGGCAGTGTAATAGGATCCCCTCTTTGACCTGAGTGTATTAAACTTCCATTTCTTTGTTTATCTGAGCCAAAGAAAAAAGCTCTAGACAGTGCCTGGATACTGAAACATGTAGAAAATAATACTTCAAGGGTGATACACATGGAATATTCTAGGACATGATGATTTATAGCTTTTTCTGAAATGTGAGAAAGGTGGTCCCATTTATTTAAATTTGATGAGAATAGAATGCATTTACACTTGGATTTTCAGAATACTGAGGAACAGTAAAAATCCATATCACACTGCAAACTGAAACTCAGACACTTAACAGGGACTTTACAATGGCTGGGGTGCACTTCTAAAGTAGAGTAATGTCCCATATTGTTCTGTTCTTCAGTGTAATGGAAAACCTTCAGCCTCAGCAGGCAAAATCTTTCATGGCATCTACAGCACAGCTTCAAAGTTTAAATCACTATTTTGGTTACCTGAAAAGGAGAAAATCTGTAATGAGATATTTATGCAGCTCTTACAGAAGAATTCTTTCAGACAGACAAAAGGAAAGGGCTGACAGGAATATAAAAACTGACATAACCCTTCTCCTTAGCTGCATAATTAGTTTCATACATATTTATTTGGATATTTTTCTTCTACTCCTCTACAGCCAAGGATGGTGATTATTGGAGATTGCTTGTGCCTGGAAATTACAAACTTACAGCCTCTGCACCAGGCTATTTAGCAATAACGAAAAAAGTGGCTGTGCCCTTCAGCCCTGCAATTGTGGTAAGTGCTCATGAGTGTATTGGTTTATCACCTGTTATATATTTAAAAGGTCTCTTTTCCCTCATGGTATGCACGTAAGCGGAAGGTGATTTTTCAGAATATTATACTCTTCTAGCACTTGATGCACCGGCCGCTGAGAGTAAGCTCGTTTTAAACTCATTTTATCTTTTGCTGCTCTTATTTATAATGAAAAGACAGAGAGAAGGGTAATGTTGGCATATTTAAACATTTTATTGTTTGAGTAGACAATCTGATGGGAGATGACAGAATATATCCAAATAGTGCAACATGAAAAGTAAGAGATGTTGAGGTTTGGATTGAGACATGATATTTTCAGTCTAAATTGTCAAATAACTACCCACTTGGCTTAAAACCAGTGTTCAGCTCTGTGCAGAAAGATAGTGATGGACTGCTCTTTGTGTAGATGCCCAGTATGTGGGGTGAATAAGACCTAGACTGCATCTAAGATCTCAGAGGCATTTTTAATTCACCGTCTGTACAGGTGTGGATGTCTCTTAACAATTAAAGTAGCACGTCATATCTACATTAATGAACCACGTGTTAGGAAAAGCTCCTTGAATCATTTAGATGGCATAAAATTGAATACATATTTTGATATGGTGAGAGTATGTGTTGCTAGGTGTCAGCACTAAGCTGACAGAACTTCTTACAGTATGCTGTATGATTTATGTGGCTGGCTATTGTTCAGTTTTAATTTCATTGGCCCATACTTTTTGAAATTTTTAAACAAGTCAAAGACTTGACAAATGTCTGGTTCTTTTGGAAATTTTGCTGACTTGTGTGTATTTTTAGATAAGTCATTGCACTGATATGCTGGTATTGCACATATTTATATCAGCCTTGAGACACTCTGGAATAAACCTAGCCTAAAATAGAAGGTACCTCCCCAAGGCCCATGTCTGTGTTAAACAATTTTTTTTTAGTAAATGACTCTTAAAAAACTACTCTCTTTCTACAAGTCTTACTGACATTTTTGATTGTTTCTCTTTCTCAGGTTGATTTTGAACTTGAGTCATTGTCTGAAAGAAAAGAAGAGGAAAAAGAGGAGTTGATGGAATGGTGGAAGATGATGTCAGAAACACTAAATTTTTAAATGAGGATTTGGAATTTACAGCTTTTAATCTATGTTGACTTAGTATAATGTACTGTGGAAACTCCCTATATTCTAGATTTTGTGCACTTCACAATAATTAACTTTGAATTTTCCAGTCATATTTTGATTAATATTATTACAAATAACTACTAGCCTCCTAGGTAGATAAATAAGTTATTGATTTTCTTTCATATTGTTATAGAAAATTTACTCTTGTATACAAATCAGAAAAATATGAATGAATATGCAGTCTATATGACTATATGACAGTACAATCTGTTGTGTATTATTTGCAAGTTCAGAATATGTAGGTTAACTTTTGATTTTAGAAAAGAAATATGCTGTAGTCAGTTACTGATACTGCCAGAAATATTTGACAGTGCATAGTAGTAGACAGTGCTCTTTACTAAGTTCTATAATGGATGTTATTGAAAAGATTTATAATAACAGTGTGTGGTGTAATAATGTTTTACAAGGATTAAAATTCAGTATAACATTTTTTATGTTTCTGGTGTTGGGGCTATTTAAATATGTAAGAAACATAAGTTGACTTCATTTTGTTAAGCAGAAGGAATCTGCATAAACTCTTTTATTAAATGAATTCAGGAAATAGCAGTTGATAATATTTGAAGATCAGGTTTTAATTATTTCTCATTACTTATTAAGCAAATTAAAAATTCTAAGTGGGCAAAGAGGAGGATTTTGTGCATCTTGTTAATATGCTGCTTGTGTTTGTTTTACAGCACGAAAAAAAGTAATTTCAGGTGATGTCTGTTTTAGTTAGATAACTACTTTTTCAACATGGTGTCTAGGTAATCAGCCAAACGTTAATCTGTTCACTGAAGGCTACCAAAGTATAGTCTAGACAATGAACTGGAAATCTACTGAGGCTATGCATTTAGTCTCACAAGTCAAGAATGCATGTTTCCAACTTTGTTTCTTCTACTGGCTAGTCTTATCTAAATCTAGAAGCAAGAAAGATAAGCGAAAATTTTTTCAGTGTGGTGAAATTTTTGCAGTATTTTTGAAGATGATACAAAAAACAACTTTGATTTAGAAAGATCCTTCTTGCTCCCCACCCCCTTTTTTTTTTAATAATTTAATTAACATACTTTAGTGTTTTGGCTAAGATTAGTGAAATTTGCAGCGTCAGAAAACACACATGGCCCGTAGTAGGTGCAGGTTTAGTATAATTCTTCTGAAACGACTGCTGGTAGGCTACTTGATAGCAGCTAAACATCTCATCTGTTTGAAAGCTTACACACTATTGCTGGTCTATTTTAATTCAAGATCAGATATTTGATATAGATTTCCTTCCTCTGTTTCTTTAGTATCACTGTGTTTTGATTAGCATATTATTTTAGCTGATGCTGTAGGAATTCAGTATGGTTCAGAACCAATCAACAATGCACTATCATGCTCCTACTGCAAGTGAAAAATCACATGTTCAGGTGTAGGATCCAAACTCACCTCCTTTGAGTATTTGAAAATTTACTGAAATACTATTTTCTGAGAATTTTAAGTTCTTTAATAAAAGTAGCACTTGATTCTTTTAGAGGAACCAGCTTAAGATTTGACACACATTGACAAATTGAACAGTAATAAAAAGGCATAAGCTTTTCTCTCTGATCAAGAGTTTGCTATGTAACCTGTAGCTCATTTGAGTAGTAGATGTTTAATTCCAAATTTCAGGGGAACTTTAATTACTGTAAGTTGTCATACAGCGATGAACTTCGAATCTCCATTGCGATGAGAAACTCCTGTGGCAGGAGTCCTTATCTGAACGTGTCTTGGTAACTTGTGGCTAGCTGTGCACAACACCATGCATAAAGGATGCCTGCTTGCACCAGATTGGGTGCTTATGACAATTTGAAAGGCTAAGACGTGGCACAGAACGCCATTCTGTGCCTGGAAGTAATGATAGTGGTTTTCAGTGAACCAGGTAATGTCAAAGCAAATAGTATAAAAAAGAATTATAATAAGAGACTGCTGGCATGTGGGCAGATGTCTACAGTAGTGTAAACTAATGTAATAAGGCAAATGTATATTTGTACAGAACACCCAGCTCTGCCTTCTCCAAACATAAGAATTTTGATCTGATTGACACTACTACATGGTACAATGCCTGTCATGCATCCAGTCTTCCTGTGGCATAGTTAGTGCAGACATTACATCAAAGTGATCTCATAACAGATTTCTAATCCATACCTGTATTATGTGTGTGAGATCTTCTGGTCTACTGTTTCATGCATTTGAGATTAAATGTGGTGTCCCTTAAGTGATCTCTTCGTTGTGCTCTAGATGACTGCTTACTATTACCATGCTGAGGTCAGGTTAAAGTGATGTTACAACACCAGAACCACTGCCATGTTCTTGTGCTAGGTAAACATCCTTAAGAACAGCGTAGCCAGGACTCTTAATAAATTAATTCATTATGTAGCTTTCCTAGCTGAGCTGAGCTGTGTTGTAGGACTGTGTACATTTAATGGAAGATTAAACTGTTGTGTGATGCTGAGCTTTTGGTTAAAAAGGCACATGCTGTACTCTTGTACAATAAATCTACAGTTTTATTTAAAATATAAAGTGTGTGAGTAATTTACAGGTTCAAAACATGACCCCTTTGGCTGTGTGTGTCTGCAAAGTATGCCGGAAACTCATCTTCGGTGAGGTGTGTGTGACAATTAATTTGCTGTTTGAACAGAGAAAGGAGCTGGGAATAGTGATGATATCCCATTGAGAGCCATCCACAGCCCCTTAACTTTGTGCCTTTTGGAGTATACGTCTTTCTGACCACTTTTCCCATGGAGGCTTTCAAGTCAAGTAAGGAATAGTAATGAGGTGCTCTGCATTTGCCATATGAGGACACTTTTGCATGTCCCTTTCACAGTATTTACAGATCTTTTTCCATATCGATCATATCGATCCTTAGGATTAGAAAGCACAGCATGCAGCGTGCTTACAAACCTGTGGTACTGTGCATTCCTTATGACTACAGTGGCCAGGAATATAATAACAATGAAGTCATTTGAATAAAACCACTGCATCCTAATTTTCTTTCCCTTTTTCTGGGTTATGGTGTTCACATCCATATATGTGAATTTACATGTAGTCCTGAGCTGCTAATAACGTGCATTAAAGTGTAAATTAAAACTGTTATGTTAGAAAGAATTGCTATCAATTTCTTCAAGGTTTTTTGTTATTTAGAGATATAACAAGTGTATTAGGAACACTTAATAATTAGGCCCTGAAAGGAAGAAGTTTCAGAGAAGGATGACAGATAGGTTTAAAGGAGCTTGAATTTAAAACTAAAAGGTGCAGTTCAAATGAGCCTAATTTTCTCCCATATCTGTGTTTAGTTTGATTCATGTCTGGGGAGGCTGTAGAATAGCAGCAGTTTAATGACAGCCTCTCTAAGAGTTAGAGCAGCTGCCTAGAGCTTCTCACTAAACCTACTCCAATGGAGCATCTTGTTTCCGACTTGTAGTTAGCACTGGAAATGCAGAACTGAGAAATGTCACTGCAGCACTTGCTTTCTGCCTTCCTGAGTCTTGCAAAATACTTGTTCTGATCATCTCCTTGCAGGTAGTTTATTCCCTGTGTACATTTGTGTTTATTATGTAGAGCTACATCTGTTATAAATAATTTACTGCTTGTTAATTTGACTCATAGGTTTGGTCATTGACACAGCCTCTGTTCCAGTATTTCTGACTTACATAATTAAACCCAGAAAACAAAAACACTCATGAGATTTTCTGCAAGTCATGACATAAAAAAAACCCCAGTGTGTTTGTTTGTCTCCTGGCTTGTGAGGGTTTTGAATGAGCTTGCTTCAAGTTTCTGTTTTTAAAGCCTGCTTTAGGGAGAGAAGGATATGACAACTGAGAAGATGATGTAATTCTGTGCATCCAGAGGCCAAGGATATACAGCAGTATAGCAAGTATTAGTATCAGCTATATAAAAATGAGATATTTAGAAACAATTGCTGTTTAGTTTTACTAACTCTGATAGTTGGAGTGTATTAATTGAGTTAAATAGCCTTGCAGTACTGATCTTTCTTCATCCCTCCTTGTTTTGCCTCTCCACACCCCAGGCATTATATTTCAGCAATGACTTTAACAGATCCATGATTAGGCATCATTCATCACAATGCTAGATTTCCTCTGTATTAATGTTTAGTAATTCATGTTATTTTATCTTTGTTCTACTTTCATATTCTGTTAAGCCACCACAGATTTTTGTAATCACACATCCCTGTGCACAGTGGAAATTGTTAAAGAGAGAAGCTGAAGAGTTTGGCTCCTGTGTTGGGTATGTGGAGGGAATTTGACATTTGGAAATGCATTGGAAGCAGTCTAGTATTGTGAAATATGTAGATTTTACACACTTTTAATAATTATTTAGTAATGGGCTAAATAGGGGTTTGTACCTGTGGAATTCTAGGAGTGCAACATGTCTGTGTCTTTAGTCTTAAGGTAAAGCTACACTGAAAAGATTCCTGTTACCAGGCCCTCAAGCCTAGAATCTGAGTAGTCAGGACTATCTGGTGTCAAGGCTGCTCATTTTGCATCAGCATTAGTTGTTTTTTCATCTTTCTAGGAGAAAAGATGAAAAAACAACTAATTCCGATGCAAAATAATAAGAAATGAAGTCCACTTTCGAAATGTGTAGAATTGGTTGAGGAACTTAAGATTCATTGCAAGACACAAAGCAGAAATAATGGAGATGAGCTGGACCAGTTGCAACCTACAGATCTTTAAGCCTCTGAACTGCTGCTCAGTAAAAGATAGCAGGGTAAATTTGGATGCCATTTTTGTCACATTCATCCACTGAGGATGTGGTCAGGGCCCTAATTTAAAGACAAAACATGGAGCTAGATGGATTTCTCACTTGACAGTAACATGGCAGCAATAGAGGGGTTAAGAGTGTTGCAATACCAGCCAGTAATGGGAGATTCCAGTTCATGGGTTCAGTGGAGCATCTGTTCTGCAGTGTGCCCTAGTGCTTGTGCTGGTGTCCAAGGGTGCAGAACTAACTTCCTTCCCCCATATTCCAGCACTCCTTGCGGGAAAGGTAAACTAAACACGTTTCAGAAACTATGGACAACATTCAAGAGAAGACCAGGCTGCCAAGAACAGTATGAAATTACAGTCTGACTTCCCTCCCTTCAGCTCACTAAATATCCACTCATGTGGCTTTTCTTGGCTGCTTCCAGTTCTCTCTCAGGGTGTGTCAAAAACTAGCCCAGCCTGAGGAGCTCAAGGATCACTTGTGCCAAGACCCATCAGGAGTGGATTACAGGGTTTTCTGGTGTCTGTAAAGATCCTAAGTTTGCATTTTGAATCACAGAATCTTAGAATGGTTTGGGATGGAAGGGACCTCCAAGATCATCTACTTCCAACGTCTCTGCAATGGGTAGGTTACCTTCCACTAGATGAGATTGCTACAAGCCACATCCAGCCTGGCCTTGAACACTTCCAGGGATGGGGCATTCACAACCTTCTGTCCACTGTCCATGCCATAATTGGCACAGCTGTGAATTTACTGGGATGCTGCAGCTTCCTGTTCCCTCAGGTCCCCTGGCATGGCCCGGCATCGTGAGTATTCGGGTCTCCAGAAGAGGGACCCCCACCAGGAGCTTGCTTTTGTCCTGCATACTTAGATTTCTTTCAGTGGAAGAAGATGACAGCTGCTACAACTTCTTGGTGGTATAGGAGGAATAAGCTAGCATATGCCTCTGACTCCATGCCCAAGCGTGGCAGGCGTACATTAAGACTTCGAGGCTGAGAAGTGCTGCTGGGTCTCGTAAGTTAAACATGACCAAGAAATGAGAAGTGACTATAGAAACTCAATCTGGAAAGGAATATTCACAAACCTAATACCACCAACTTTCCCCTTCAGATTCAGGTAATATATCTGAAGGTTTATCACGTTAGTGACATTTATCCCTGTATACACACACATCAGCATACCTGTTTTGTGTTTCCTGTGGGGGATGGAATGCTTTTCAATTTAAAGAAGTTTTGGATAAAATAACAAATGCAGCTTTGGGAGCAGGGGTACACTGGAGAACAACTGACTGGCTTCTGCTGCGTTGCATTTATTATTAATGTGTGGCAAAGGAGGAGCATTCACTCCAGTCCCAGTGCTACTGGGTTTTAACAGACACAACAAAAACTGTTGGAGGTAATTTTTTGCACACATTTAATGTGTCAAAACTTAGGGCCCAGAAAGATTTTACTGCAAAAAAAAAAAGGCTTAGATGCCGCAAAGTTTAGCTTTTGGATTCACTGCATGCATACATACATAAGTATGTGTGGGAGCAAGGGAGCAGGGCAAGAATGTATGTCATCTTCCATAGCCTATTTTAGGCATTTAACTGCTCAGAAATCCTTGAAGGCACCTATTCCATTGACCATAAAAGGAATGCAGACTCCTGGTTTTATGAATCATGTCTACATTAGATACCTATAGCAGGCAAGGGAATCCCAGGCCAATCCTTTTGTTATGGGGATGGGAGTCCCCAGAGGGCAAAGAAGGTGCCCCTCAGTGGGCAGGACCAGGCAGCCACCTCACCTAAGGAAGCCTGGAGTTCAGTTACTGCTTACAGGAATATTTTAAAATGTGTGACTCTGTCAAACTCTATGGCTGCCCTACGTAGCCTCTGATGCACCAAAGGCCTGTCATGCGCTGTGCTGAAGCCTGTATACCTGAATGTTTTACTGCATTTTGACCTAAAAATCCTATTAGCTGTTTTAGCAGGGCTTTTGCAAGAGAAGCTTCTGAAGGTACTGTTTTCTTGTGCCTTCTTCTGGAAACTGAAAGACTAAACGAAAAAGAACATTTTGTTATACCAGGTCATGATAGATACCCTTTCAAATAAATACAGATTCTGTCTTCAGCTTTCTATTTCCACAAAGGTCTGACAGGACTCAACATCAGATGCTTGTTAACGTATGTGGTAATGTGCAAGATTAAACATCTGCAAAATCTTCTGATCATTTTTGTAATGTCTGAAAAGTTAGACATAGCTTGCAGGGAATTTCCACTGAAAGGAAACAATTTGGAGGACATCCCAAATTAAGTCATTCAATATTTTTTTGCCAATACACTGGATGGTATTACATGATGCCAAGATAAATTCAAATTAACATGAAAAATATGCAGTCCTATTGGCTCTGGGTGTACATAAGTTGCTGGCACATTATGTTAAGAATACTCAGATAAATAGTTGCCAGGAAAACAAAGTCCAAATGAAAAAAATAATAATTACATTAATACACTTGAACAAGTGGCACAGAAGAATGAAATTTTTTTTCAGTGGAATTTTTCTTCAGCAAAGCAATTAAACATGGAGGTATGTTAATAGACTGGATTTCAAAATAAAAATACAACAAATACAAATTAAAAAAATTGGAAAAATGTTGCAGTTAATATTTGTGTACTGAAGCCATTCACTTGTGATAAAGCTTCCCAGGTGCCTTAGGTGCCTTTGAAAACTGTGGGATGAAAAATTATTTTTTAAAAGGGTTAATAAAAGGTAAACAGTAAAATTTTGAAAAACATACTATTGTGCTTCCACTTGAATCTTTCATTTATAAAAAATGACTATTCCAACTTATGATATTTTATAGTGTAATGTTTACACTTTAAAACATTTTTACTACTTTCATAGTTTTTATTAATGTAGCCACATAATTGAAACCACAGTCTAGCAAAGAAAGACTGAACAAGATCAAATAGTTGGCAGCTGAAACTAAGCAAATTTAGAAGCAGAACTAATGTTTGGTATTTTCTTAGTGGGGCTAATTCACCTTTGAGATACTTCATGTAACTGTACAGTAGATTTTTCATCACATTATTTTTTTTAAAGTAAGGCTGTTGTCCTTTTGAAAACCTGTTTAAATGCTGTTTTTCTTGGCTGATCTCATCATTTATTCTTCATGAGTACATCCTTTCAGCTGATTTTCCCACCTGGTTTAATTGTTTCCTGAGACCTTAGATAATCACACATCCCCTTGAGCTTCTGCTTCATTAATCTAAGAGCATTTTTGGATTCACTAATTATGGGATTCTGAGGACTCAGGCTTGAATTCCGTGGGCAGTATCGGTATGCCTTCAAAAATACCTGGGTATTGACTTTCCATGCTTGCTTTTGGGTTGCTTCCATTAGTATTTGTGGTCTGATTGAAACCAAGTAAGATTTTTTTTAGCTTTGATTCTGAACTGAATTTTCAAATATAACAGAACCTTCTGAAATGCTGTAGGAATGTGTTTGATTTTAAGATCAATCAAAATACTTAAAAGAGCTTTCTCTAATCCTTCAGTCTCACACGCACTTCAGTTTTCTTGGAATTATACTGCTCCTAGAATTTACTAATTAAAGACTGGTTTGCTTGCATGAAGTTTTTAATGTCAGCATCTTCACTCCCGTAATATTCCAGAAAATACTTTGTATTGCAAGTCTCCATTCCTCTGAAATCCATCTACTTTCATGGGGAGGGATGGGATGTCAAACGTTTTTTCTCCTCCTCCTCAGCAATCTGTAATTGTTCCTTCTCCAGAATCTCATTGTTTTTTCATTCTAACATCCCCAACATACATATTAAAATCCTACTAAGACCTGTGCATTGCAGAAGATGCTGGTTCCCAGGTCAGTAAACATGGAGATTGCAATATATGAAATGTATTATCTAAAAGGGAAACTAAGCTGCTGCCAGTAATAGAAAGTCATAAACTCACAGAGCATGCACTGCTTTATCATATCTGATGGACAGCCTCATTATTCTGTGCCTTTGGATAGAAATTGTTGAAGGCAGTGAGTAGTCATTATACTTCATGTCCTACAAGATTTTCACTCAGGAATTCTCCTTGAAGATAGGGTTAGAAAGGTGTGATCATAAAATGCAGTTCAGTTCTTCATATTGTTAAGTCTCTTACATTAGAGCAAACTACTCCATGACAACTTACAATTACTTTTAGACAAATGTCTGGTTAGGTGGATAGTGTGCAAACTATAAGAAAGCACTCACAAAAGGGAAAGAAAGATTATTGAGGGGGCATAAGGCCCAACACTTTTCTTGGCATATTACAGTCAACTGTAGGTGACTTTCATGGTTTTATTCAATTTCTCGTTTTGCCTTGCAAGGCATATTTTTCATTCAAGACAGGATGACCCATGAAATCCCTTTGTTTGACCCACCTTAATTCCTACCACAACAATTTCAATACTTGAAAAATTCATTCATCCAAATAGTTTGGACTGCTGCTTTACTGTTTTATTGTCTTGGATTAGGACCTGGGTAGTCCTAATCTTAGAATCAAAACCATGTTTGTTAATGAGGGGAAATATCAGGATAAGCTTCATTAATTATAGGCAAGCAGCTAAGAGCACAAACATCCAGGAGCACACCCAGTGAAACTCTTTCTTGCCTGCAGCTGGAGCTGAGAACTAGAAAGCTGTGTGTTTCTGGAGGCACTGAATGTACAGTGAAGGAAAATAACCAAGTCACACTACACTTTTGATTTTAAACCAGTTCTCTGAGACATAACGCAGTTGTACTACGGATTTTCACACCTGAGTATATTATCAATGAGGAGGAGAAGCTTAAAAAGGGGATTCTAGTTGATTTACTCATTTTTGCACTTCCCTGCCATCAGCTAAGTAACTAATATTCCTTAGCAATATTTCCTGTAATATCAGG
The DNA here is from genome assembly GCF_022539395.1 of Myiozetetes cayanensis. Taxonomy (NCBI): domain Eukaryota; kingdom Metazoa; phylum Chordata; class Aves; order Passeriformes; family Tyrannidae; genus Myiozetetes; species Myiozetetes cayanensis. Next base: position 36,725,616 of record NW_026087964.1, on the reverse strand, counting down.
GTCACAATTTCCATTACTTTGATTCTGTTCAATCTCAGCATATATTTTCATTTGATGTTTTTCAGATATTTCTTCTAGATATTATGTTGGAAACCTTGAAACTTGATCATGCACTGAAACTTTGGGATGCTGAGATTAGGCTAAAGCTCCACAGTGCCCATCACTGTCACTGCTGCAGGAGGTCAATGTGTACCAGCTCTGAATCTGTGTTCTGTGCAGCCAAGCAGGAACTTGCTGGCATGTTTTGAGGCAGTAGCTCACATTCGTTTTGCACATACCAACAGTGTAATTTCTACCTCTACATAATGTATACGCCCATAATCATCTGTTTACAATGAGGTTTCAAAGAGGCAACATGAAGAGAGGATGGGAAATAGCTGTGTGAAGATGACAGGCCTTTGTCGTACAGTCTTGCAACTCTCATCTGTGTTGAAGTTCAGAGAATGTATCTCACTTATTTCCTGTGCCATACTTTCCCAAAGAATGTTTTCCCTTTAGAAAATTGCAGATCAAAATGAGCAAAAGATAAAAATCGAATTGTGCAAACATTTCCCGGTACAGCTTTTTTTCCTCCCCAAAAGTCTTTCATATTTGAAAACTTTGCTTTGAAAAGCTAAAAAACAAACAAACAAAAAGCTACAAAAGAACTTGGAACTTGGATTGTGAGTATGTGTGAAAATATAAACATAAAATTAAGAACTATGTGAATGCCTAAATAGCCTTTAATTATTCCTTGATGACCAAAACTAAACCAGAATCTGGATATCTATGCTAACTGTTACTGTCAAGACTACATTATTGTGTTTCCACCTTGAAATTATATGAAGTGAGAAATGTTTTGTGGTTCAAACCACCCCTCCTGCTGGGCAGCATCCTCTATTAGAGAGAAGGGACAAACACAATTTGACTGATGAGTTGATCATCTTCTGTATCACCTTAATCTAACATGTTTTGTGAGTCAACAAATCCAGGTATTTAGGCACCTGTTTGGCCCTTTTTCTAGGTGTCCTTAGAGAGGAGGAGAGACTAAATAGCTGCTGAACTGACTGTCCACCTTTCATTCTGTTTAAAAAAGGATAACAGCTTGAGTCCACTTTCCACTTTGGTTTTAAAACCATTGAATTCAGCAGAATCACTCTGGATTACAAATGTCATCCTTGGGAGCAGAAAATGACCTTGTGTCCCTTTTCTTTCCACCACACAGTTCCTCTTTCCAGCTTTCCCATGTTGAGCAAGGGCAGTTTGGCATGTGCTACCACTGCACATTTCCCTCCCAATTACCCATTTCCTCTCCTGTGTGCATTTTTGGCATAATGTGCTGTGTTCTGAAACCTCCATACTTGAAACATTTGGAAGCACTGAGTTCTGGACACATCTGGTTATTAGATTTGAGATGGTTAGCCCTTCTGTGAGTAAAACCCTCACATTGCCATAGGAAATTCCACTACGTTTTCCCCTCTGTATTAAAATTTTGCCTACCATGTTTTACTGCTTTATTTATTAACAAAGAAATTTTATATTAACCATGACAAACACTGCAGAATGTTAAATGAAGGATGTAATTTTTAGGACAAGCATGTAAAATGCTCTTCTTCCAGATGAGGATATACATCCCTCACAGCTAAATTCAGTGGTAAAGTTTGCCATCCACTGTGGTGAATATTCAGTGACAGGCAATGGCCTTTGGGAAACAGTTCTGTAGAGGAATAGAAATAATTTTTCTTCTGTATATTTTTGCTGTGAAAATTTGTGTGTGACCATATGATCAGCAAACACTTTCTTGTAAAGTTGTAGTGTGAACAGCTTGAGAAACCTCTTGTTTGACTTCAGCCTGCTGATGTTTGACATTAAATTGGCACACAGAAGGGCTCTTAGTACAAGCGTCATCCTCTGCTCTAGCTTAGGAATTAGTAGAACAGAATCTTTAGCATTTTCTTGATCCTCCTGTACATTCTTAGAATAATGTTTCTTTCCATACTAGCAGAGTGCAAATGAAAGGCTGGCTGCTAATTTAAACACTGAGTAGCCTTGCTAGAGCTAGAAAACAAATTGAGGATCATCAATTATATGTCATTTAATTCTCTATGTTATTAGGCTTTTAAACAGAGGATTTCTTTCTCCTCTGAATTTTAATTTTAAGCAATTAGCTATTTCCACTTTGGATAAAAACCCCCAACCCATTAAAAGTTATTAGAAAAGAATAAAGGATCCAGTTATATAAAATGTCTTTTGTTTGGAACATTCTTTTCTTCAGTTAGCAAAAATTCAGTTTACTTTTAGAAAAATGAGGCGGATACTACCACTTGTTATAAAAACAATTACCTTCTTTTTTATGTCTTTCTGAAGAAAACCTCCACTTGTTTTATTAACTAATCATGTAAGCTGGTGATAAGTTGTAAATGCTTTCATTTCTGGGGGAAGAACTAAAGTCTAGTTACAGCAATGGCAGCTTTTACTGACTACATGCCAAAAGGCTATGGATATGCCTTAGCTAGCTTAAATGATCCTGTGCCTGCCAGTGATAAGCTGTGAATTTAGGGCTGGAACAAATTTAAGGATAGTGATAGAATGGGGAAAACAGTCCACAGGAAGGGATGGAAAAGGGGTACTAAAATGTCTTACTAATTCTGCATCTGTAGATTATTACATTGAAGACAATTCAGTAAGATACTTAGTACTTGCTTCACTTTTGTACCTGTGAGTCCCTGTCCTAGTGAAGAGAAGGGGAATATTTACACAGTTGGTGGTATGTACAGGTATCAGTATCTTGCTGAATTAGTATTCAACATATTTAGGGAAAAAAAAAAAAAGGAATTATAATCACCCTGGAACTCTATTTACACCTGCTACCTTTTCTCATGGGATAATGCCCAACAGCTGCACTAACAAGAGACTTTATCAGCCCTAATTGTCCTTGACCTTCCTCCCTGATGGAAGGGACCAATCTGCTGACAGAGCCAATGTAGTGTTTCATTTAAAATGGCATTGGTTAGCTTGAACAGAGGATTTTTGCTATCTTGACTCTTTTAGACTAAAATTAATTAGAGTGCTAGCTAGTCTCCAACCCCTCGGTCAGCTGCCTATGGACTGCATGCGTGTTCATATCATGTAAGTAATATATGTAGGTCAATATCAATCCAAGACTGAATTTGATAAAGGGTATATTCTTAATATTAATTGTAATAGCAACAAATACAAGTGTGTACCGTAGTGGCCAAACAAAAGGCTACAGTCTATTAGATACATTATTGCTACAGACTGTGCAATGTATTATATGATAAGACCAGTGAAGTAAGCAAATGTGTTAACAAGGAGAACAAGTAATTCAAACCCCAACAGTCAGTAAAAGAGAAGGTAAAATCTGCTTTGTTTATGCTTGAAATATTATGCATTAAAAATCTTATTTATGCATAAAATTAGGCCCTTGATATGTTGTTAAAATTGTGAGATGCTGAAAAACACCAGCTGTAGCCAGTTCTCATAAATCTTGGTATTGGTAACTGATATTGGGGCTTAAAGGAGTTCTTCAGTTCCATGATGGGGAAGGTGGATTTTGAGAGCAAATGCATGTTTTTGAGAGGCCACTTCTTTTCTGGTCAAAGTAAGGATTCTTTCCTGTTCTTTCTTTCCAGTGGAGAGCCTGTGTCTGTCTCAGGTGCTCTGGCAGATGGGGTGAGTGTGAAACCATTTTTTTTTCTTTTGCACTTGGCATTCACAGCAGCACTCTGTGGCCCAGGGAGGGAATGGATGGGAGGTTAGACTGCTCAGTGCCAAAGTGGCCTCCAGGAGAACCTGGTGGCCAGGGCCTCTCACATACAGTGTCAGGGCATTTACTTGTTTCTTTGTAGCTTTCACTGTGTTGTAAGTTAACCTTTGCATTCTGGACCTGGGTCAGTTTGTGTCTTGAAAGAACTCTTCCAGAATAGGTAAATCTTACCATAAAGATTAGGGAAATGTGCTTCAGAGGTCTGGCTTTAAAAGCTCAGATTCTTAAACCAGAGTGAGGCTGGTATGTTTGAATGCATGGTGGGGCATTGCTCAGCAATCAGTGTTTCAAGACTTCAAGGTGACCAAGCTCCACTTTTACAAGACCCAAATGTCTCCTGTTCTTGACTTGGGTGTGCTGTGCCTTTAGCTGGGGAATTCAGAGACTCTTACCAAGTAATGCAGGGAAGGATAGTGCTCAAGGGTCTAGTGATAGCGCTCAATGATAGTCGATGATAGTGCTCAAGCTGCTAACAGTCTGCACAGGGTGGTGTGCTGTGGGAAACCCCAGTCTCCCAAACCATCTTTCTTGGAAGAGGATTAGGAAGCTCCTATGCATCTGCCTGGGGCAAGCAGCTCATGGCTTGGGGAGCATGGTAGGAGCACCCTGCAACTATGTTGTGGAGCAGTCTCTTGCCTGCACAAAATGAACTGTGCTGCACTGCCAGTGCAGCTTAGCCATTGTCCATGTCTCAATAACAATTTAATTACTTATAGAAAGCGGCATGAAAGAGATTGGGATTGGTCCCCTCTCCTTCACCCAGTATTGTCAGGGATGAGGGCCCACATCTCCTCCAGGGGAGGATCACTGAATCCAAAATACCCTTTGCTGCTTGAGAACCACTGGAATTCCTAAAACTCAGTGTATGTACCTTTCAAAGGCACAGACTGAGATTCTGCAAGTGGCTGCTTTTAGAGCAGTGCTTGCTTTATGCTGCTTAGTCTCAGTAAGGCCAGTCATATATTTCTTGGGATTGAGTAGCCTGGAGGAAATTGGTGTGGCTGCAAGATAAAATGCATTGAGGAAAGCCAACTATGGGGAAAATTCAGCTGCTTTATGTGATGTAATTCTGTTTCCTGGGACTTACAATATATACTGCATACACTAGATGGCAATGTAATACCTGAATAAAGAGGTTACCACTAAATTCAACAAAAAGTGCTCTCAGGTAGTCACTACAAACTCTTTCAAAGTAATAGCTTTACCTTGACTCTTTTACAGTAAATATTCTAACACAAGGGAAAAACACTGGACAAATTCAGATCAGTAGAGGACCACTGCATTTGATTATTACTCTTTCTCATTTGTTTAATAACTTATATGTATTTGTCACATAGCTTAATAATTATTTCATAAGGTAAACTCTGTTAGTATGTAGTTTCACGACCTTTGTTAGGTTTTGATCTCCTATCCCTGTTTGACCCTGGCTCGAATAGCTTTGAAACATCCTTCCCGTATATTCCCTTTAGAATACTTTAGATATTGCAGATGTTCCCTTTTCATTTCCTCTATTTTTTTCCGATGAGCAAAAGCCTGTGTAATAGTTTGGTAATGTTTCTGTGACACAAGGAAGCTCTGTTGCGTGTATATCTCAGGTCCACCTTTTTCTCAGGCTTTGCTGTGCCTTTCTGGAATTAGCCCAGGCATAGATAAGCCTGAGATAATATTTGATTTAACATATACTGTACTGTACTTTTTCATATCTTTAGGTGATTGTCTCATTCAACTAGCACCAGTACTGAATCTTCAGTAAGGTTTTGTAATATACTGAAAACCTTTTTCTCTACAGTGTTACCTTTTTAAAAAAAAATATTTATTTGTTTCAGATATGATTTAAATAAAATTTAAGGGAGATCTGCTGTCCTGAGCTCAAAGCAGAAATTCTAGTTGCCTTTTTTTGTAGTGCTGCTGTCATTAAGAATCAAACAGGGAAATTGGTGTGTTACAGCTTTTAAATGATAAGAGCAAAAGTTAATATTGCAATTATAATGTGTTGAACTTTCCATGTAAATTCAGATTCAATTCACCCTCTTTACACCTTGCTTTATTGTGCAATCAGAATGAAATGCTCCCCAGTGAAATTCTTGCTGTTGTTTTCAGTCAGTGAATGATTAGTGGGACACTCTAGGTATGAAGAGCTGCTGTAACACAAGGCAACAATCAGTGATCCCACATGTCCCTCAAGAATCCACCCTGTCAGATATCCTACATCCCATGTAGCTGCTCAGCTTTGTTTCTCAGATGTTAATTTTCTATCTCCTACTTAATCTTCTGGTATTTTCCCCACTAGAGCAATTTCTTTCTCTCTCTGTTTATTATTTCCATCCTGTCCACTCATCTGCTTTTTTTAGCTACCTTTTCCTTCCTCCTACTTCACTGTATAGAACCTACAGGGAACAGGAACTTATACATTGGTTTAAAGGGAATTAACAGAAATATTTAGATTTGTTTTTATCCTGTGATGGCCTGCTTTGGTATTACTATTTCTTTATACCCATACTCTGACCCTGTTCATAAGATCAGTTGATTTTTTTTTTTTCCTTCTCAACAGAGTATCAGAATGGAAGCATACACATTAGAAATACAGGAATGTAAAACACTGCATTTCATGCAAGACTAAAGGTTGTCATATTTATCCTGACTGTACCTGCCATATCATCATAGAACATATAATAGAATATCTCAGGTTGGAAGGGACCTTAAAGATCACTGGTTCCAATCCTCCTGCCATGGATGGGGACACCTTCCACTAGACCAGGTTAGTTAAAGCTGCATCCAACATGGCCTTGAACACTCCCAGGGATGGCAATCTTCCTTCTTGTTGTCTAATGTGCTGAAAGCTCCTGTGCTATGCTTTCTTCCTTAGCCTCTTTTCTAGCAAGGACCTGTTCTTGCAGTTAGGGTCAACAGTGGACCTATCCCTTGAACACAGACCTCTATTACAAACCAGTGTGAGTTTGCTGTGCTGCAGAATTGCTAACCTCAGGGCTTTCTTTCAAGGTGAAACTGAAAGCCAAAGTGGAAACTGAATTAATTCAGTAATTTACCAAAAATGCTTTCCCTAACCTGGTAGTAGGCTTTAGATTGAAGATTCTCCGTGAAATCCTTTTCATGCTTTTGATTACTGAAGGGACCACAGGATAAATTCCTCCATTCCTAATGCCATGCATACCATGGGAAATCTTGCACTGCAGACATTTTAGTATTGTCTTATTGTCAGTAAGTTAAAAATGTTAATTTTTAAAGCCTATGATATAAAAGTAGCTGTACTTTAACCACAGCTGTTTAGAAAATGTTTTTTAGCATCTGTTGTTTGATTTATATTTTGGTTTGATGCTTTGTCACAAAGACATTTGTCCTTTTGGCTTTTGAGTGAAAGATTCCTTTGAGGTACAAAGTTAGCAGCCTTGGGTGAAAGATGTCGTCACACCTGCATAAGCAAAAGATTAATGTATTAAAAGGATTGATTTTAACCAATCAAATTTTTTTACACAAATGAAGAACAGTCTTCATTTGAGTATAGAAAAGCAAGGCAACTTGTGTAAACATATTGTTTCACTCTATAATTTTGGGGCTATAGTCTTGTGTCATCAGAATATTCTCTGTCAGATAATGTTGTTGCTTTATAAGGTACTGCACACTTCCAGATACTGGAAAAAAGCAGAAGGCACTCCATATGTTTTGTGTTTGGGTTTGTTTTGTGGTTTTGTTTGTTTGTTTTTTTAACATATAAAGAATGTATATTAGGTAAGGAGTGAAAGGTCAGTGTAATTGGTTTAGCCTCAAGACATAGGCCTTGAGGCTAAAGCAGAAGTAATTTTCACAGTTCTTACTGGCAAATTCTGCAGCATGGCTGTATAAGAGGTAAAAAAAAAAAAAAATTGCTTCACTGGTAAACTATTTGATTCCAGAATTACTGACTTACTGAGATAAAAATGAAAAATTGCATGTGTCCCTCTTTGATCACAAATTCCCCAAGATAAACCAAAATTAAGAAGCATCTAATAAGTCACGGATGAACTAGACGTTAACTGTTTTGCAGTGGAATGTCAGGCCATCTCCTTGGCAGTTGCAGAATCTCAGCCCATTAGTGCTTTGCAACTTCCAGCTGAAATTTTGTTTTCATTTCGTTGTTATTTACAGTTTGTTATATGAAACATAACAAATCTGATGTGAATTGTCTCTTTCTTTGCTTTGTTGTAAGTTAGATGGTCAGACTGTGGTGACGATTGCAGTAACATGTATTTGTTTTCTGTTGGATTTATACTGGTCTATCAAGTGTTAGGGATGGTTGGTGACGTAGTTTCCTTGCTTTAAGTTCAAAACCTTCCCCATAAAGGTTTTTATTTAATTATGGGGTTCTATTTCCTAAAAAGAGCTGTAGAGATAATGCTCATTGCAAATCTTTTGCATCTGCTAATTATACTGTTCAGACTGGACAGCTTTGCTACCTGACTTTGTTTTCTAGGTAAAAATGCATTAACTGTGGAGTTAGTTAAAAGCTTATTTTGACCAATTTAGGAAGAAATACCCACAGTGCTTATGGTACTCAGCAAAGCTCTTAAGCTGAGCAGGCACAGCAGCTGACTGAAATTCCTAGAGAGAAAAGCGATATGGCCATTACCTTGAAAAAAAGACATGTCCAAAGAATCTAAGTAGTAATAATTTTCACTTTCACATTTCCAGTAATATGAAATATTTTTCCATGTTTTGGAAAAAATCTTGCAACCTTTTGTTGAGCAATTGTTTCTTTAAGCGTTTGTGTTTGCCTTGACATCATGGCTTATTCAGAGAGCCTGCTTTGTGAATCAGCTCATCAAAAACTATGGTATCTGGAAGCCAGACTTCCATTAAATGTGCCTGAGGATACCATGTGGGCAGTGAAGAGGTATGGGTTTTTGAAACTTTTACCAAAATTATTCTTAAAAAACCTCACTTGATTGAGCTGATGGTAACGATTATGTTCTCAAAGTGAACTGGGCATTCAAGATTATCTTAAAAATCTCATTGAGAATCTTTGATCTTCATGCCCTAAACACTGGAGAGGAGAGGATGAAACAGAACAAACCAAAAAAGCACTGCCCCCATTCTTCAATGTACAACTACATGTCTCTTTTTCTTAAGCATAACATTTATTTAGTGTTTTTGTATATGTACTACACTCATACTTTAAAAAAATAAGAAGGTTATTGAAAGTACATCATGCCTATGTTACATTCTGAATTCTCTCTCCCTCCTTTTAAGCAGTGGCTGCATTTGTGCTGCACATAAAGCTAAGCTGGCCTGTTTCTGAAGAGACACAGCATGTTTGCTAAGTCTTTCAATGGAAAAAATTACAATACAAAGAAAAAGGATTATAGATAGTAAACAATAAAATATTAAATGTTGATAAAATCGTGATGTAGTATGTATGAATTAGGTGAAAAGAGCTCTTTTTTTCTCCTTTCCCTCCCCCTCTCTAAGATGATACATTTTGTGTCTTCTGGTAACTGAAATATCTGTATGATTATGAAAAGTTTTAGAACAAGAGGAGATAATTTGATAATTTAAATATTTGTAAAGCTCTAGGTAATTAAACTGCTCTCCTTTCAATCTGGTCAAGTAAGACCAGTGAGTACTTCAGACATTTCTTATTGCATTTGTGCATTCTTTTCTGGTATCTTCTACAGATTCATTGCAATAATTAGACAGATGTGAAAGAAGCAGTTGCTGTTGCAACCAGCTACTGTTGAGGAATGAAATGAACAGCTGGGGAAGATGAAATAATGGAGGGCACTTGGGAAGGGGGCTCAGTTTCAAAAGAAGTTCCTGGTGGGTGGTAAGGCAGTGACGTTGCCAACTCGAGGAAAAGAAAGACAATATGGGGTTGGATTGGCCATGGTGTATTGATGTGGGAAGGATAAAGCTTAGGAGAAATTTGGGAAGGGAACAAGAGAGTTATTGGGTTTAGGGGTGGAGGAGGCAGTAGCTGAGAAGGGAAATCGGAGAATGAGTAGCTTTTCAAGGCGGAGAGGGAACTTGGAAACTTAGACTAACAACAAATTCAAGATTAGTGGCAGGCACTGTAAGCACAGCAGTGACAAGATCACGAAGGGAGGAAGGCAGCATTTTCTGCTCATTCTGTGTGCTGAGCTCATGCCGGTTTGTGAAACAAACCATAGTACAGCACCGAGGGTTTGGGGATGGGAAGGTGTCAGTTGCTGTTACCCTGATCCCCCAAAACTACAGTCACAATTTTAGCTAATAACTTCTGAGAAGGACGAGACCGTGCGCAGCAGACAAGCTCGGGAGGAAGACAGGGTGGCATAGCCCCCGGGCAGCAGCGTGCAGAGCTGCCTAATTCAAGCAAACACATCTTCAGAGTGATCTTGTTTGCACTTCACCTGGTTTCTGACGCTGCTTGAGGTTATATCCTATTGAACTTGAATGGTGTATGGGAAAAAAAGTGGAAAATCTCCAATCCAGAGTGCTGAGAGAGCGTTTACAGGAAGTGGTTAATGAGAGTGCAAGGTCTAATGATTAAAAAACTTGCTGCAGCCTCAAGTCTTTGATCTTACCACAGTGCTTGTCCCATCGATCATTACAATTTATTGCCCTATCTATGCACATTTGCTCTTTGTGGGACTGTTTACACAATCCATCCTCATTAGATTATCAGGTGATTTACTCCCTGTCTACACAAAACAAATTCACCATGGGTGATGCCACTGATGTGCAAGTGGGTTTTATTCAATTCAGTTGACACTGAAGTAAATTGCACTACCATAAACTCGCAGGTTTATAGTATCTGTGAGCTTGCAAATGTGGATTAAGGGGTCGGCAGAATAAAAATTACACGGGTGTTGATCACTGTACGGAATAAACCTTCAAAACAGAAAGAAACTTAGATAAGAAATATTTTAAATACTATTTTGCAGCATGGTGACCCAGAATAAAACTTACTCTGAAGCAGATTTTCCCGTGGTTTAAAAACATTTAAATCTGAATCTTTTTGAATTGTAAAAAAAGAAAAAAGGGGGGGGGGGCCAAGAAATTTAGCATTTGGAGTACCAGCTTCCCCCCCCTCCTCCCCCCACCCCCTCACTTATAAATAGGTGAGAAAATACCTAATAATATACTCTTTATCTACAAAATATTTATTTGGATAAAATGTTTCCCAGTCTCCTTACCCGTATAGTAACTTGAACACCACTAACATACTTTTAAATTTCTCAAGAGCTTAAACTACTCTTCAATTTTAAACATTTTGATTACTGAAAATAATCTGGTTCCTAAGAGAGGGCTGAAAAGACGAATTGCTAACGGAAGTTAGGATAAGGAAAACAAACAAACAAAACCAACCCAGAATAACACATGTATACACATCAGGACATTTGCAGAGAATGTTGCCTCTATCTGAACTATTGTTCTGGAAGCCAGTGAATAGTAACAATGTGTCTGTAAAAGCACTAATATCTCTTTTCTGTCTCTGTACTTCTTGTGCTGCCCAGGAGAAAATTTTCTTTTCTGAATTTGTGGGCGGTGATTCAGTACTTTGCTCTTACCTCTATCTCCTGGAAATCGAAAAGAATCTCCCTTCCTCTTATTCTGTTATTCTGTTTAAACTTTGAGCTCTGGTTCAAGTGCTTTAGAACTATTTTACTTCTTTTAATCTTGAGTCTTATCTTTAGATGAAGAAGCAATAGTGATGTCATTTGTTGCCTGACTAAAATTAAGTATGATACACTGAAAACAATAAGGTTGAAGGGTAATTTCTTTGACGCATCTGTTCAGGTTACTTTACCAGGGACCCCGGCAACCTGCTGCTGATGTTGGATTGGATTAAGTTGATTGATGTTGTATTTGAGAATTAATGATAAAGGTGTAAAAATCAGTTCTAGTGGTACCATTATGAAATATTTTATGTCATTGCCTCTCTTAGGTAGTATCCTAGTTTATAAAAGCAGTGAGTGAGCTATGGGAATTTAGCAGTTGTACTCTGAACTGTGTGTGTTTGGCTAGATTTTGAATAGACATACAACGTTTTGCTATTTACATAGTACTGTAGCTGCTCAAGCTTTTTTTTTTTTTTTTCCTGAGAAAAATGTGTGTGTGGGAAATTACATCTTGGAAATTGCCAGGAGTAGAAGCCTGGCTTTCACAGAACAGTCTCTAGCAGGAGAAGATAAATTTTCTGATAATGGCATTACACTTTGTTTCTATAGACAGCAAATTCAAAGAATGCTTAGAGTAAATATTGAGCCATGCAATATGTCTCTTGGGATAGACATCAATTTGAATCCTGAATGATGTATCGCTCTAATAAAGTCAAAGTCAGATGGAACTGAATAAAGGATGTTCTTCACCTGCTGCTTGGCCTGTCACACATTTTGGAGATGGAGTAGTGGATTACATTCACACAACTAATGAAAGGTCTTAACAAATGAAAAAATATGCTAAAGAGTCAGAGCAATGAGTTTTTGTTCAATAAGGAACCAACTGGTCCCTTCCCCCGTGATTAATCCGTATTTGAGACTGTTGACCCAAGTGAATATTCCCAAATGATTGTCTTTGCTTCCACTTTGCTTAGTCACTATTATTCTAAAACTGATTTCTGTGCTTGCTAAGGTAGTTTCACTTATTGTGCTTGTCCTAATAGGTGTTTTTAGAAGACACATCTTTAATTAAACTCCAGAGGAATTAAACTAAAAATTCCAGGAAGGGTTTTAGCACAAGGAATGAAGAACCACTAAAGTTTAAAAGTTGAAGCATTTTGGCAGAAATAATATAGTATGTTCTTGACATTTACTATGAAGGAGAGATTGGAATTCAACAAGCTGAACAACGGCACACATTTAATACTTGGGTATAAGAACACTTTAGAAATAAATGTACAGGGTGGTGATTTTCCAAGTGGGACTGCAAGTTAAATTAAAATCAAATCAAGATGCATGAAAAGGTATTGCATGCCATTTTGGTCTGGTGTTCTGTAGTACAGTGACATTATTTTGGCAATATGAAAAGTAGCACTTTTATAAGGGAGTTGACACTGTCCTACTAATTTCAGCCACAGAGCTACAACAACATAACTGGTGAAGAAAGATGAATATGATTGATTAGATAGAGTGAATGGATTAATAGGTGTTAGAGCAGAGAAAAAAATGTGCAACAAAGAGAAACGGGGCATGAAAGGAGAAGGAAAACAGGTGCTGTGGCTTACTAAGGAGTTTAAGGAATTTGGCAAGGATCATGATCCTCTATTTACTGAAGCTGATGGCAAAGCTCCCACTAACTTTAATCATGCAGAATCCAGACATTTCCCAGGGTATCCAGAAGAAAATAAGAAAAATTGCAGGGAAGCAAAATAATCATGAAAATATGGGAACTTGGAGAACAACACTGAACAACATAAGCTTGTCAGGAGCCAGCCAACAGAAAAGAGTGATTTAGTGATCATAATCTTATTCTATCTTATTGATCAAGTCAATACAACTTCAAATAAAGGAAGTACTAGTTTAAAGAATTCCTGTTATGCCATCTGCATCTGCCTAAATAAATGTCCAAATGTTAACTCTTGTGAATTAACATGGCTCAGAACAGTGTGTCTGTAATTTGTTGATTGCCTGTGATGACTGTAGATTCAGCCTGTTTGTGTGTCCTTAAACTTGGTGAATTCTCTTCCCTTTCAAAATGGTCTTTTAAAGGTAACTGAGGGACATGAAGACAGGAACGGTGGCGTTCATAGATGCAAGAGATCTATTTTGAATGGATAGCATTTCAGTATCCATCTCAGTCTGCTCAAAGCCACTGGACAGCATGTCTTAAACTGTTGGCTTTGCCATGTATTGGTGAATGTGTCTTTAAGATATTTTTAGCCTATGAGCTATGTCTGAGAGTACCTGACTGTGAATAAGCTATACACATTATGCAGAAGGTAGGAAATCTCAAAAACAGATTAAAAAGAAACTAACTTGATTTGTGCTTAAATTATCACTCTATTTTTTTTGTTTAGTAGTAAAATATTAATCACAGAAAAAGGTGGAAATAAAAAGTGTTCTGATTAAGAGGTTATGAAACAAGTTGCTTGATGATATTAAGATCTGAGACTACTTAGAGGAGGGATTTATGAATAGAGAAGGAAGTGGTGTTTGTCTTTATTGTTACTACGTGATATAGTCACATTCAGTGGTATATACCCTTTTCTTTATTGGATTGTTTGATTCTGGATTCAGTGATATATGATCAGAAAAGGTCTTGGTTTAGCTTACTTCTAAAATTCAATTTGCCCATAGCCAGAGCACTATGAACTGTTTATAATTATTTTCGAGAAGTACTTAGATATAGGAAACAAGAATTTTTCACTGAATGGATTTTTAATTCTGAGCAGCAGTTCCAAGAGTTATTTTCATGGACTATATCTAATACTTTGTACCTAGAATAAAGGCCTTATAACAAAAAAAAAAAAAAATCTGTGCCGTAGTACCTTTTTGTTTCACGTCAGTTACAGGATGCTTGATGTATGCAAGCTTACAAATAGGGAGAATTCAGCACCATTACTGAAGGAATTGTTGAGAGGGACTAACACAGCTGACTTTCTTTAACAGTTACTTCAGGCAACGTAACCTTCTGTCTCTGGCACCTGGCTTTACTCTCTGTGAGAGCAGTTAGTGGATGCCAGACCTACTCAATAAATCCTGTTTCAGCATATATGTGGGAAGCACTTTCCTATGCAGCTTTGTTTGCTGTCAAGGCCAAACACTCCTGACCGGGATGGTATCAGCAGCCCTGGCCCCCCTCTTCTGTATCAGAGACCTGGCACCTGGGCTTTCTTGACTGCCTGTCCTTGGTTTGCAGGTCATGCATCAGGATATCTGTTATCTCTTTTAGCAGCTGGCATCTCCTCTATGTCTAGTAGAGTGGGCTCTCACCGTCCCTACTGACGGATGTGATGTGGTATCTCTGAGACTGATTCTAGTGCACATCCTCATTTCTGGCAGCTCTAGAAGGGACTTGGTGGCTGCAGCAGCTGTGGTAAGCAGACAGTTTTGCTGAGGTCCATCACAACTAAAAGGTTCATGTATAAACATAAAAAGAATTTGAAGGTTGCAGTTTTGGCAACCTTGGCTTTTCAGTACCTTGAGATTACTTAATGTTAACTATGATTAAATTTTTAACTATCTTAGAACTTGTGTAGCTGGAAGCAACTTGAGGAGCAAGGACATTGTATAAATAAACATAACAGAAGTGTACATATTTTGCACTGGTATGTGTTCAGGATCAACGATTGTCTAATACTTGTCTAATTACCATAATTACAATCCTGTGTTTTTCTGCATCTGAAAAACTGGTACCTTTTGGCTTAGGTATTGAAACTCAAAGTGCCCAGTCATCATCACCTTTACAGCATGTTAAGTTCAGATACTTCTGTCTTGTTCTGTCCCTGGCTTTTGCCTGCCCATCCAAATGTGTTCTTTATTTCGTTACAGTGCCTGACATTTGATATAGATTTTGTAGGCTGTTTTCATTTAGGGAGCTGAGGGTATTTATGTAACCAAAGAGCAACCGGCAGAGGCAATGCACACATCAGCCTGAATACGAAGGTTGCTGAAGCTGTATTTGCTAACAAGATGAAGAGCCCTGGGAGTGGGAGGATCTGTTGGTAGCCAAGCAGAGCATTGAGTTTGTGAGAAAATGGGCACTGGACCAGGATAATATCTTACAGGACAAACCTGTTATTTTTACACTAATGAAAAACTTATTTGGTGTTTACTTATTCTGTTTGTTTCTCAGAACTTATCTCTATTTGCAATTAAACATGAACCACATAGGTCTATAATTTTGGTAGATACATCCATCTTTAAATCTCCTTAAAAATCACTTTTCTGTCTTTTAGATTTATTAAGCACTTGACCTCACTAATGCTGACAGAGGTTTCAGCTAGTTGAGCGTATGCCAGTACTGACAAGACTCTCATTATGAACTTTGCTGGGATTTGAATGAGCCCTAAATCGCAGATCATAAGGGCACATACAAATCATCAATGTCTGCAACTGCGTGTCTGGGTGCTTGATTACAAAGCTGACTGTCCCCAGCTTATTCTATGGTCTAGCACTGGAAAGCTCAGCATGATGAATAAGACAGTTATAAAATTCTGCAATTAAATATGGATTATGAGTTTTATTCCATGTTTCATTATGCCTGTGTTCAATCTAATTCTGTAAGGCTGTTGAACTTACCTAATGAAAGTTTCTTTGATAAAATATTGTTAATCTGCAGCAGCCAGAAAAGGTATGCAACTATAGATTTTAATTTAGTAATGGATGGAGAAGTCTCTTGAATGTAGTGGAATAGTGACTTTCAAAGCTTTGAATAACACTTAAAAACATTTCATAGTTTCTGTATAACTTCTAGACAAAACTGACAAGAAACCTTCAGAAAGTTTGTCTCATTAGAAACTTCTAAAATGTCTTTTGGATATAGATGTCTACTGAACCGAACCTATTGAACCAAAGTGATTTCCTCTCACGCCCTGTAGTAAATTAAAAAAAGGTTAAACACTGACATGCCACTCGCTTAAAAATGACTCAGTTAAGGTGCTTCTGACATACAGCGTGTAAATAATTTGAGACTATATACTATTTTCCCTTGCTCAGGAATGCATTTGAAAATGTGCTGATGGCAGGTGTAACAGACCACTACTTAGAAAGTGCTGCTTAAACACTTTACCTTGTCTCTACTTCTCCATTTTGAAGTAAATGTGCTGTTTCTTCTCTGCCTGCCTCAGACCTTATTTTGCTGATCATAGTTGAAAAACGGCATCCAATAACCTAAAATGACATTAGAGGGCAATACCTGCTGCTCTGAAGTGGCAGTAATTGTACCTTCTATTCCAGATTTATGGCAGAGTAAACTTGTTCATCAACTTTGATTTTGGAAGATTATTTAAATCTTTAGTATGAGTGACTATAATCCAAAACCGTTTTTGTTTTATATTACCTGCAATACCTCAAGCCAATTAAGCAATTCTGTCCTGCTGTAAGGATAAAAACATAACATCTACATTCAGGGCATTATTTAACAATATCACAGACAGTTCAACATAGAAATAGCAGTATTCACATAAAAGTGTTAAATGTGGGTTCCTATCTGTTATTCTTAAGATCACCTTTGAGCTATTTTTCTTCTACTGACCAATTAATCTACTAGCAAATGATAGGTTTGCAAACATGCCTCTTGTAGAATTATGATTACTAAAGTCTTCAGTTTAGATTTATGATCTTTTATGCTAGGAGAAACCAGTATTGCTGAAAATACAGTCTTCACACAAGTCACCCAAAAGCAGAAGGGAGAAAGAATTGTTATTCTAATCTCAGTATTAAGTAGATAAAGAACCAATCCACTAAAACTGAATTACTTACCCCAATGTAATCTGAATTTTTTGTAGTAAAGACAATGAGATGATCTTGATTTCCCTAGTGCTTAACCCCACCCTTCTTTTACAATATTCTTTGTTTTAAAACGAACCCTAAATCCTGTTCATATCAAGTGAGAGCAAGAAAAATTTTTGCATCTTGACTCAGGTATGGTATTAATTTGTAAAAAATGCCCAAAGCTTCTACAGTATGAATTCTGAGATACTTGATAGCTTATTGATGTGTTCCTTGTCCCCAGGGTCTTTTGATACAGAGATTAAGGGGGTTTTTTCATTCTTATTTTACCTACATGTAGAATGCTACCTATATGTTAAAATGTTCTATCTGCTTACTCATTATTGGCAAGAGAAACAAATTTTGAAACTTGTTCTGGCTCATCTCCATCCCTAAATCTGCTACACATAGCTGTTCTAATGTTTCCTTTTCTCTCTAGAGTAGGCAAAATCACTCTTTGTCCTCTACAGAGCAGATAAGCACACAGGAAAAATCTCATCTCAGCTGCAGTACAACTTGACTCCTGTGGTGTTTCAGTACTTTATTCTGACCATCTGTGTCTTAGTGCTTCAGCAAGTTTCCTCTTAGTATTGTCATTAAGAATTTTCTGCACGCAGACTTTGCACTTGGAAATGAGCAATGTTGTGTTAATCTAATTCTGGTCCATCAGCTAGACTGTGTAAATTTGTAGGGACATGCTATTTGGACCAGAATAGATATTTCCTCCCCCCCCTCCCCACCACCAATATTTCCTATTTTCCTTTCCTTTTTCACTCTTGCCACTACTGTTCCCGTCATTTTCTATTCAGATATCTGTCCTATTGCAGACAGCTAGTTACTTTACTCAGAAAAAACCCCCCCCGGCTTCCTCAGGAGTATAGTGCCTCTTTATTATTAAAAATTATTCACCAGGCTTTCTCCATTATAAGACACGATACAAAGACATTTAAGCAAGAGTAAGGTTTCACAAAGCAGTTCAATTTTTGGTGTTTATCTTGGATCCCTGAACCTGCTAGATATGATATACATAATGTCTTCTGTTATAGGAATATAAATGTGGTTTTGAAGAACGTAAGCAAGCTTCTTTTCCAGAGACTTTTATATTGCCAGTCTGCAAAGGTGTACTATTTTTCTCATTAGAGGTCTGTAATATAAAACACAAAACGAACCAAAACAAACCAAAATAAATCTTACTGTTAAAAAAAAAAAAAAAGAAAAGCAACAGTTCATCTTTGTAATTAATAGTAACAATCAGATATCTGTTAGTGATGGGGTACCTGTTTCCTTAGCTATTCTTCACATCAAACAGATGCTTCCTACCATAAAACACTAAACATCTAAATAGATGATGAAAAAACGAGGAGATATGGCAGTCAGGAAACACAAAGAAACTCTGTACAAGAGGCACTAAGTGCACAACATAGGTGGCTCGTATGCACAAACCACTGCATGCATTCATTACTCCTTCAGCTACAGTAAAAGTGGAGGATGATGGAAGATGGTAATTTAGTAAAGAAAACTAACAGCTTCTGCACAGACCAAAGCATCACCTGGGTCAGGTTTGACAAGTGCAACTGAGAACAGAGGGCTTTTGGGCACAGGACTTCTGCATTTGCAGTGCTACAGGGTCCTGGAAACTGCTGTGAGTGCAAAATTCTTCCTGCTTCTGGAAAGCCAGTGTTCAATTTTCTTCACGTTATACAACATGTTTTCCTCTGTTTACTGACTTTAGGGTCAAAAGAGGGGCCTTAACTCTTCAGGAACCATAAATCCACCTCTGGACCACCAGAGTGAAGGAGTTCATACTTTTCCCTCCCCTTAGCTCTGGAGCACACTGTGTTTAGCAAAATGACTGCAGAAATGCAGAATGCAAAATGAGTGTGAGAGGGCCCACTGCTGGCTCTAACTGCTGTAAGGACAAGTGGTGTCATCACACTGATGATGAAGACAGTTGCTGTCTTATAGCCCTGATGTCACAAGGATGTTTCCAGCACCTGGCTGGGCTGGCAGCTGCAGTTTTATATCTTTTTCTCAATAGTACAGTTCCAGGAGCTTATTGTGTTGTTAATTAAGAAACAACCTTTGTTCTGATTTGTTGCCTTTTCTTGTCTGACTGACAGCTTTCCACTGCTCAGTTGGATGACTAGGTTGGTAGGCTGCACACTTTTTAGTAGTTTGTGTATGTGAGTTGATTCAAGTTCCATGTTCATGAGGATTTTTTGATGGAATATGATGCACTGAGGCTGCTTATTTTCCTTTATCCTTTTCATAGGTGCTTGTGACAGAGACCCCTGTGGCAGGGAGCAAGCAATTCTTGGACTTATTTAATAGTTGTCTTGAGTATCTGCATCGTGTAATAGGCTACACAGCCCTACTGAGTAGTAATAACTTCATCAACAAAAATAAAGAAATTGCATCACGAGAAGACTGCTCATAATGACCTTCAGGAGGTTTGCACTGAAGTGATTTAATATGAACTAGACTGTCCTTATTAAAAAGAAATCCCCTCAGTTGAATGGAAGAATACTCTCTGATCCCACTATGTGTTGGATAAGGGCAATTGTGAAGGACTCCTGAAACTTCTTTTTGAAGTTGCACCTTGAGCATTCTTTGAATCTCCCAAATAGGAATTGAATTTCATTCTTTTTAAATTTTTTTTCCATGTTACGTGAATTTGTTTTTTTTTTTCTTTCCTCTGAGAATGATTATAAGTGTCAGAAAATTGACATAATGGGTGCTCCACAGCAGCTGAAAGTCCTTGGGTGAAGGACTCCAACTGCTGGCTTGTGCTGTGGTCTGGCACCTGTGAGCCAAGTGTGGTGAGAGCCTTGGATAATGAGGGAGGTTGATGAATGTCGGATAGTTTGAGGAAGATTTTTTTTTTTTTTAAACAGCACAGCAGTTCTGAAAATATAAAATGCATTTAAATGTTTGGCTCAGTTTGTCAGATTTGTTACTCTTCTAGGTTATTGCAGGCAGTAAGTTCTTTTTAATCTTACTTTTTAATGTTCTGTACATTTGTTTATGAATTCCCTAACTTTAGGAACATCTGTGTTTTGTTTTCCTAGTATTATTAAAGTTGCACCAGATTCACTTTTAGAATATCATTATGTGCACAGCACTGCCACCAGATTAAAGAAATTATTAGGGTTTTGAACAATCCATACATTTAATTCTCAGTTCTGTGCTAGTCTGTAAGCCGACTGAGGGGATCTGA
Source organism: Myiozetetes cayanensis (assembly GCF_022539395.1). Lineage (NCBI taxonomy): Eukaryota > Metazoa > Chordata > Aves > Passeriformes > Tyrannidae > Myiozetetes > Myiozetetes cayanensis. Next base: position 36,705,227 of record NW_026087964.1, on the reverse strand, counting down.
TTTGCAACACGGTTGTTTTCTGCAACATGCAGATGATTAAGGTCTATAATTAACTAATGATTTATACAGCAATTTGACAAATCCTTTTTGCTCTGATCATCTACTCCCCGCAGAAACCTTTCTGTAGCTTCACAGAACTTTCCAGTCCTGACTCCTCCAAACCTCAGGTAAAAAACATTCTATATTTCATAAAAAAAGTTCCTCTTTTTAGTGATGGAGGTGGCTATACAAACTTCACAGCTTAGCAAGGAGTAAAGGTGAAATAAAACCTTCACTAGTTAAAACAAGAGGTTTTTGCAGCTATCCTCTAAGTGCAGCCAGCAGTGGTGGCAGCCGGCCATCCTCTGCAAAAGGTAAAGTCATAAACATGGCTTTTGAGGGCAGAGCGACCCGTCATTTCTGAAGTAACTGTAAATGTAACATCTCCTTTAAGTGACAACCTGAAACAATAGTAGTGTTTAGGGAAACAATGGCCCGTGAAGAGCAACTGATGCTGGAACAAGGCTGTCCGTCCTTGACTTTCCAACAGCCCGGGAGCCTGTGAGGAAGCACAGATGGAGCCAGTCTGCATAGGCCTCTTCACACTCACTTTTTTTTTTTTTTTAAACAGCAGGAAAATATTGAACAGAGCCAAAGTCCAAATGAGTCACTATGCATACAATAGGAAAAATCATAGAGCACTGAAGACCACCTTAGATGTGAGTTCAAAAGAAAAATATGTATACACATCTTGCATGTATTGCTGATCTTCTTCCTCTAAATCCCCACTATGAATTTTCCAGGAAAACATGTGACAAACAACAAAGAGAAAGTTCTTTGATTTATATTATATTCTAGAATGGTAGAAGAAAATGTTGGAAAACAATCAGAGCGATGTTTAAAAAAATGGGGGCACATCTCAAAAAAGTTGATTTAGAGCCCTATCAATTTCCTATGTAAATCAGTGGCAAACCTCCAAGTGGCTTTAATGAGAGAAAATGCAGCATTGAGAAAACAGATTATATTTTAGCTTATTCTGTCCCTCTCCCTTTTTAAACGACTGCAAATATAAACCACATTTAATGGTCCTCACAGGTAATATGAAAAACATACTGTGGTGTTGCAACCGGTTTGACAGTACTGGAAGCTACAATAATCCCCTAAAGAAAATTATAATTATGATGAAGAATGAGTTTCAGCCACTAGAAGTAAACAAGAAAGTTTATATCTTCAGTTAGAGGAAAGGTTTGGGAGAAAAAATGGCTATGGCAGAACAGTATGAAAAGCAAGAAAACTGAGGTTGAAACCAAAGACCATCTGTGAGAATAGAAAGGACCTGAAGATTAGATTTCTTGGAGCAAATAAAACCTTTGACATCAAAGGAGATGTGCTGATTGATTTCAGTGTCTTTGAATTCAAGCTTTTAATTGGATTGAAATTATTATGCAGACAATATATAGCAGCAAAGGTCTAAAACTAGGTTTTTGCAAGTTGGTGGCCTACTATATGTGAGGAAGTTATGATGGAGTCAACAAATCAGGAGATGCTTGTATTTATCCTGCATGTTAAACCATATTTTATATTTTAGACTTCAGACTGTTTTGTTACACCTTTGTACTCCCTCAGCATTGACTGAAAAGATATTAATCATTCATAACAGTTGGGCAAAACTTGAATCCATCTGTTTCTTCCATAATAAGTAACTGGAATGAAGGTCGTAACAAAAAACTCCTCTTTGCTAAACACCACATCAATGCTATTTGTGGTTTTATGTCTGAAACTCTTGCTTACTGTATTTGTGCAAAGAAAAACTGCTTTCCTATGCAGAAGTCCATATGATCTGACAGCAGTGCCAGCTGATCATCCAATCTGGTAGAAAAATGCACAGCAACTTCTGCTGTATAGCAGCTTTTGAATTTTTGATTGTTACATTGAGGTAATTTTAGTAGGATAAGAATTTTATATGGAAAATTACATGAATGAGAATTCCAGATCTCTCTAACAAGCACTTTAATTATGAGAAATGAATCCAGAAAAATATATAGGTTGATTAAAATGTTTCTCATTCTTTCACTAGACTGTAAGGTTTGTCTATCCAACGTTTTTCTTATTTTGTTTTACCTTTGTGCTTACTACTGATCTGCAAGCCAAGTAAAAAAAAATAATGTTTTCTACAAGGGCCTAAATTTTAGCATTTGGATGTTGAAACCTATCTGTCATTGGAAACTCTATATAGTATAATAATCAGTTCTCTTACTTGGATATAAATAGAAAGGTAATACAGAAAATGAACCTGGAGAAACTGCATCATTGGCACTGAGTACCTGCAGTTCTAGGGAACCTTGGGGCCATTGAGGAAGTAGATTTGGGGAGTATCAGAGCAAAGACAAAGGAATTTTGTAGTGAATATTGTATTAAAATATTTTTGTGTGTGTCTGATACAACTGAGGAGAATGTGAGCTGAATCTTAAATGTTATTGCATTTCAACCACCTTGCATCTGCTTACTCCCTTAAGTTATTGAAGCTTATTTCCTAAGTTATGAAGAAATTGGCATGAATTCATGGACGTTTTGTTCTGAGTGATACTGGAAATGGATAAACAGTCCATAGATATGTCAAAGTAAGCATTGGCAACCCCTGCTGACACAGAACCTACCAGTGCAGTTCTTGTATCCCAGTAATCCCCTAATCATTGCCAGAGATACACAACTATCTCTAGAGCAAATATTAATTCTGCTGCTAGATGAGATGTTTGTCATTACAACAGATAAAACAAAAACTTGAGCTGAATATAGTTCCTGACTAAAGGAACTAAAAGGTGGAGTCCAAGAGCTGTGCTGTTTTATTCTTTTCCTGAGAAAATAATGGATTGGAAACTATCACGTATTAATCGTTTTCATTATATTTCCTTTCCTTGTCCCTCTTATATGTCCTTTCTGTCTAGTTTATGACTTCACATACAATTATAATCTAAAAGTGCAGGTCACCATGTTCAAAATGTTACACCCGTTTCTGGCAACATCCTCATAAATAGCCTGGAGCATATGCTTCCTGTATCGTCCCCCTCTCTTAGGAGCAGAGGCTGTTATTGCTGATAACAAATCAGCTCATCTGTGATTCATGGGAATGAAAAGCCAATACAACCTGAAACATTTCTGTCTCACCCAGCCTTACCACTTCATACTGTGTCCTTAGTCAGGACTTCCTAGAATGGTGTGGTCATCACCTCTTGATGCTCTTTGGCACGAGCAAAGTATACAATGACCTTGGGTAAAATGACTTTAATTTTTGGAACAGAATTTTATTTTCTGCATCAGTAGTTTTCACTGATTCCATGGAAACTACTTGCATGATCTTGTCTATTTTTTATTTTAATTTATAGACAATTTGCCATTTAACATCGGGAATTGTTTTTCCATTCAAATGCTGTTTCTCTGTGACCATGTATTTAAAAAAAAAATCACAAATTGACTTTTTAAAGTCAGAGAGGTGATAAAAATTAGACTCTTTTCAAGATTTAACTCCTCTGCTACAGTCTTCTCCTCAAATAAATTGCTCTGGAATCAAAAATAGCAAAGTAAAATGTTGTATTTAGAATATTTGAAGCTCATGGAACATGAAGGACTCATCGCCTGAGCTAGCAAATGTTTTTTTTCAGAGAGATTTCATCTATGTCAGTTCTGCACAGTGTGTTTTGTATAGCCTTCATGGCAGGAACTGGGTATTAGAACAAAAATTTCTTTTAATTTTTGGCAGAATTTCACAGATTCAAGTCAAGTCTTTAAAGGTGTCTTTGTTATAACTGCAACTTAATGACGCAAAATAAATCACATTTCAGCCTAAAACATATTGCAGGTCTACTTTTTCACCAAGAAAGTTGTATTGTTTAAACCTATGCCCTAGTTGATAAAAAAGAAAACCAAAAAATTCCAACAACCGTTTGATCTTGAAAAGATACAAAATAAAAAAAAATCTTTATAAAAGTATAACCAGAAAATTATTTAATACTATACTTCAAAGCACCCTATGAGTGCCTTCCCCTTTAGAGTCAGCCTAGATATCCAGTTTGAGAACCTATTCTATCTCTAACTGCAGTTTTCAAGTAGAACTGGTAAAACTCCCTGCATTTCTTAATCTGTTTAATTGAATGATCAGCTTTATCTTCTGAAAACCAAGGATCATTTCATAGCATGTTGTCATAATGGTTTCCATTTAAAACTCTATCGAACTATAGATACATGTATGTGTATTTTAATGCAGAGTAGACTGAGAAGCATAACTTCAGTAAAGGCAGTGTTTGAGGGGCCTGTGACTGGCTGTGCTGGAAATGCTTGTAGCCCATATTTTTGGTAGCTGGTTTGTCTAGGTTTTTCTCCTGTTCTGCCTCCTATGGATTTGTTAATGTATGTATTGCGAAGTCTACTGAAATGGGTGGAATCTGAAGGTTATGTAGCTTTTACACCAAAAATTTCAGGTCATCAGTAAATATGTTGTTTCTATAAAAAGATCTGTGCCTGAGAGGCAAAGTCTCTACTCTTTGCTCCAGTTTATGTCTTTCCATATCTTTTGGACTTGCTTTTATTTAAAAATTTATTAAAAATTTATTTAAGAATAAATACCTCACTGTGTCCAATGACACAATAAATTTAGCACATCTAGGAATGACTTTCTGAGCAGGATATACTAGTGTCAGGGTTATTTTCTACCTTTCTCTGATAGTGATCCTACTTGCTGCATTATTTTTAGAAAGTTGTCCGTTGATAAAAAGCACTGTAACGATGACCTTTAAAGAAGCCAGGATGATTCCTTTCCCCTCACACAACAGATTCTGCTTCCCTCTCTAAATCCCAACTGAAAGTAGGCACTCTGGTCCCTTAATGTTAAAGGGTGTTACTTCATAAATAGAAATCACTGTCTGACTTGATACTGTCACTTTTTGTTTCCTAGGAATTATAGGAAACATCATTCTTTTTTTTTTTTCCTTTTTAAATATTTTTCCCCCGTCTGCTTTGTCTCACAAGTTTTTGCTTCTTTTCTGGCAGGAAAGCTGATTTCCACACACTGGTGTTTCTGGGGCAGGGAATAATAAAGCCTCGAACACCCTCCCTCCACTCAATTTAGAAGTAAGCTTTAAAGAAACAAAAATCACCAGCAGGTTGTCTGCAGTGCGTTATTGAGACTATTTTTTAATTTATTTTTTAATGTCCATTTAAATACCTTCTCCCATTACCTCAGTGGAAGGCATTTGAAGCCCTACCTCAGCAGTTACTGAGGTATCCAGTGGGACAATGCAACATTGTTCTTCTGACTGTATGGAGGGGAACAAGAGTCTGGATGTCTGGTTGTTGAGGAAGGTTCCTAGTTCATAGGCTGTCAGATTAGCGGGGTGAAGCAAGCAGGAGGCACTGGCAAAGCCCAAGGTTACACTATAAGTCACAACAGGAGGAATCTGGCGTGTGGCTGCTGGAGTGAAATGGGCTCTGTGGAGCAGCCCTGTAGCTTTGCAGTAATTTAGGAGGGCGGAGAGAAAGATTACTTGGCAATTGCCATTCAGTCTGATCCTGGAAGAATCTAACTGTGAAAGTTTGTCCAAGTTTTCCACAAGATGCCTGAGCATTCAGCACCTCAACATGTCAGGACCAGAAATGGGAACAAAGGGGAAATGATTGCTCCTCATGACTGCCAAATCTCTGTATTTACGAAAATCTGGCACTTCATAAATAGCAAGCTATGTCCTTCTAACAGTTTAATAAACTATAAACATTCATTATAATGTTTTCTAATCTAAATGTGATGATTAGTTGTTGGTTTGTGGGTTTTGTTGTTTTCTCTAAAAAAATGAGACAGACATTCATTTGTTAAAATCTTGATAGAAGTAGTGAACTATTTCTGTTTATGTCCCTTGGGAAATTGCCCCATTATTTTTCTGCTCCCATAGAAGGGGATACAGGAGAGTTCCCAAGGACTAGACTTGAAGAGCAGACTGTGGAGGTCCATCTCATCCTCCTTAATGCAGTTCACATGTAGGAGGTTCCACCTACCCTAAAAGATGATTAGCTTCTAGTGATTTTCCATAACAAGCATAATTTAAATGCTGTGCAGTATTGGTCTGCAGTCAAATGTTTCTGGTAAGGAACTGACACAGATCATGTATCACAGTGTATGCGTGAAGTAGAAATTTGTTTCTATCTTCCTATCTTTACTCCCTTCTCCAGAATTAAATTTTCAGACACACTGAAGTTTACACTGATCCTTAAAAAAACCAAGCAGTTATGTTTAAAGGAATACAGAAAAGTTGTTCTATTTTTATCTGATTCTTTGACACAGACTGGGGGGGGTAATAAGCTTCGAGGAACTGTTGTGTGAGTCATCCCAGCAAGATTTGTAATCACAGGGTGTGTATCTTATTAGTTAATTTGCATACAGGACCAAAGTTTCATCAAAAGTTTGTGGCAGCAAAGGGATGTGTCTCCCTTAGGCACCCAGCTCAGAATTAAAGTGCATCTGACAGCCCTTAAGCATTTGTTTGCCTCAGTATGGTTACTACGTAAAGTCACCACAGTTTGTATTACCTTAAAGTGATTGCAAAATCTTGCCATCATAGAGTTTTCAGATTTCTTCACAATGTTTCCAGTATGGTAGTTCACATGATTTTAATGTGGTTAAGGGCGCGGCGCTGTCACTGCCGAGGCCCGGGTTCGATTCCTGGTCAGGGCCACTCCCGGGCAGATGGAGCTCATTAGCCCTTAAAAAGGCAACCCATCTACGTCCTAAGGACCTCGCTGCCACTGTCCAAGCTCGCTTGGCCCCGGCAGATGAACCTTAGGATTAAAGGGTGGGCTCAGTTCAGCGCACACTGTGTCTCACCTAAAAAATCCAATGCGCAGGCTGGAAGGTGGAAAGACCTTCCCTGGATCTTCACTCGCGAAGACTGGCCATTATATTATTATATAATGCAATTAAATTTTCAACTTATATGGATCTAATGGTGTACCTATATTATCTTTTTGGTTTTGTTGTCTTTTTTTTTTTTTAATCAAACTTTTCAAAGTGAATCTTCTGGCAATCCTCTCCTTTCACTCGATTTTGGGTTGTATTTGGGGGCATATGAGTTAGACTGTGTTGATTGGCCAGTATAAGCACCCCAAAACCCATGTAGCATCCGTGGCAGGTCCTCTGTCCAATGCATAGATACCTTGTATGCATGCTGAATCAAGTATATGCATACCCCAGAGCAGGTTTCTATTCTCCATAATGATTGATGGTCTAGTCTGGCTGGTTGGTCCATGGCTCCTAATTCACTTAAGGCATCTTCCTTTGTGCAAGGATGGAAGAATGAGGTGAGCAAACCTGTGCTGTACAGCACACAATGTGCTCTTCCCAAATCCTCCTGATGCTCTGTGTTCAAGGGGTGTGGTGACTGCTGCCACGGAAACTCCTTCCACGATGACCTGTGTCCTAATTCTCCTATTTTATCAGCAAGCTATTTCACTTCAGAATATCCAATCACATTTGCCTTAATGAGTAGGATAATGCAAGAAACCTGGTAAGTGAACTTCTGTTTGTAAGTGTGAATGACTTTTTTCAGTATACATTAAAGTAACATCACTGTTTCTATCTTTGATTATCTCCATTAAATTCAGTTTTGCAAGTAGTCTACCAAGTACTGTGTTAACATCCATCTGAGAAGCTCCTGGTGATAGTGATGATTTCCTTTTCCCCTGCCCAAGCAGTTCTCAGTATTGAATCTGAACACTGAAGGTAGTACAGATGGAAAATGGAGAATGGGGAGTGTGAATATTTAAGAACCGGTGAAATGAGCATTGCCAAAGTCCTCTGCAGAATGCCAAAATGGAGACGCTTGGTAGTAATTAGTGAGCATCCCATCTTACAGAACTGAGCACTCAGAGGTTCCTTTTATTATTTTTTTCTCCTTTGTGATACTTCTGTTCATATCACTCTGAGATATCTTGGAGAAACCATTAATTAAGGACCAGGGGAACTGAGTGAGTGACCAATCACTTCACTGACTTGCTGTATGACCTTGCGTTGTTTCACTTCTCCCTAAATTTTGTTTAAAAATAAGTATTTCATAAAGGATTCCTTAAGTGTAGCTTACATTTGCAAGGAATTTTGTCTCACACAAAAAAGCAGTGTAACAACACCATGACATGACACTTATTACTTGGCTTTATACATTTATTATTTTTCGCAAATAGCTTTTTGGCTCAGCCAAAAGGAGTGCTGGATGCAAAAGCTCAGTGTCAGCAACTTCATATCCTCTGTATTGCCTTATTTAGTTCTTTCTTGAAAACTATCACTTGTGTTCTTAATTTTACTGGGCACTTGCTGATCAGTTTTCTCATCACAGCAAGACAAATTGTGCTCTGCAGACAATATTCACGTTTGTTGGTGGCAGGGGACAAACCGTATTGTTTAATCAGATTGGCAAATGTGATCTAGGAGAACATCAGTTTCACTTCATAGTCTCTCTTTTCCAATTATTGTTTTATGTTTTCTAAACTGATCTTTTAAAGAGCTGCCTTTCTACACACTTTGGATTCTGTCTTGTCTTGTATATTTATAGAGCAAGTAAAACTAACAGAAAAAAAATCTGGTATAAGACTCTGCTCTAGTTGGCGCTGCTATATCAAGGAGTGAGGATGGTTCAGTACCAGGCTCAGAGAGGGTGCTGTATCCCATTGTCTCTGAGATACAGAGACACTGCAAAAGTCACTGGATGATCTTCAAAACATCAACAGCAATGTCATTAAAGACCTGCCAAGTGCAATGACAGGAGGATTGTGTAAAACAAAATGCTATTTTAGGATTAATGGAAATTTCCATGAAATGTGGGGGATATGAAAAAAAAAAAAAACCCCACACCCACCCAACCCTTAAAATTATTGCAGGTTTTAAGCTAAACCTGCTAGTAGTGCTTTGTCAATCTACAGGGATCACAGAAATTTGAGGGAAGATTTCCACAGAAAGAGTATAAGATGATGCTACAGCATCTGATGTCTGAAATATAGAAAATAGCTGGGGTTTTATGCACAATTATATGTATGACATATGTATGTCGTTTCTACTGCATATTATGTTTTAAGTGTAAATTGGACAGCCTCCTTCATTCCAGATAAGAATTCCCTTTATTTTAAATATAGCTGCAACAAAGAAAAATGATAAGAACAAATGTAGGGTTTGGTACTCCAGTAGAAAAAGGTTTTGTGAACCAAGAGTAGTCATTTGCTTAATGAGAAACTAAGCAGAATATTTTTGTCAGCTCTGCTGATGTAAGGGATTCAGAAGCAGTGTGTGGCCAAGGAACATAAGGAGGAGTGACCTTGGTATCTTTAAATCTGTTTCTTTGTTTTTCTTCTCTGTTTTAGTGAAGCTGTGCTAATTTGGGGAATTTGTCTTATTGTGATCCAGATGAGAAATAATGTACTAGCCAAAGCTGCAAAACAGAAATTAAATACTTTTGAAGTTGTTAAAATTATTTTAAATACAGTTTGGAACATTTTTCTTAGTGGTTTTACCCTAAAGAATAAATCTTGAATGTGGTCAAATTGAAAAGGCACTTTAAATCCAGATTTGATAACACTTTGTTTGTTCTTCTTACTCATCTGTCTTTGTTAGTTTTATGCTGATGTTATTTTCTGCTGTAATAATGTTACAATATCTAATAATGTTACAATGTAATAATGGACCTAAGCTATTTCTATTGTCTGCTGCCTATGTGGCTTTTTAATACTTGGTCACTCCTGTTTTCTTTTTGATTCTTTCTTCTGTTGATTTTAGGTCTTATTCCTCCTTGCATTCTTCTTTTTCCTCCTCTATCTTACACATTTATTCCTCTTTCCCAATTTTTTTTTAATTTCCCTTTGTCTTATTCCCTTTATGAAACTTCTAAAACATAGCTATTATCATTGTTTTACCGTTTAAACTTGTTTTAAAATAATTTATTAATGTTATGTGTAGCTATGTATAATATCTAGAATGATGTTCATATATTGATTTAAGTGAAAAATTAAATAATTTCTTTTTGATATGATCTAACAGGATCATATCAATTAACAGGAACAAGTTAATTGACATGATGTAAGATGGTCAAGCATGGGGTTTGCCAGTACTTACAGTATTAGCACTAAACCTGATGATACTTTTTGACATCAGGGACACTGGATATTAATCCAGAACAATGTCTTAACTCTTGCAACCAGTGACAGGACTGAAGGAAATGGCATGAAGCTGAGTCAGAGGAGGTTTAGTTTAAATATCAGGAAAAGGTTTTGCACCCAGAGGGTGGCTGAGCACTGCAGCAGGCTCCCCAGGGAAGTGATCATAGCACCAAGCCTGACAGAGTTTAAGGAGCATTTGGACAATGCTCTCAGGTACATGGTGTGACTCTTGGGGTGTCCTGTACAGGGTAGGAGTTGGACTCAATGATCCTTGTGGGTCCCTTCCAACTCACCATATTCTGTGATTCTATGGTGATGATAAAGCTTGTGTCTATCTTTAAATGGAATGAGAAACAATTATTATCAATGAGTCAGCTTTGCTTCAATGTATGGAAAAATACTGGAACTAAATATCAAGCCAAGTATTTGTAAGTACTTTGAGAAAGGAGAGTAACAAAAGGAGATAAGTTGTAATTAACACAAACCTGTCAAAAATATATTAAATCTAACTAATTTCCACTCCAGACCTGCTAATAGCTCTTGTCAGTAGGGCTGTGATATTTTCATTAGCAAAGGAAATGCAGTCTAGACACAAGATGAATCATTAGAAGATGAACTCAAAGACTATACTCAGCAGTTTTCTGAGGTCCACTATGAACTCTTTTGATTAGCTCTCTGGATAGTATGTTAGAGAGTGTTCTTATTATCTTTGTAGGCAGCATCCTCCTGGGAGAGTCAGCAAGCACTTTCAGGCAGGGGTTGTGTTTTGAGATAAGCATTGGAGTGGGGTGGATCGTGGCAGGAGAGAACCACTATCTTTCACAGGAGGTCAGTTTGGCTGCTACTGACCACAAATGAACCTGGTTTACAGCTGATGTCCTGCTGAAATCTGTCAGAGAGGAGTGTTGTAGGTGTGACCAGGTATGCAATAGGTTAGGTTCAGAGATGTGAGAGCCTTGGACATGGTTTGTGGTTTCCATTCTTTCTGCAGGGATGGGCTCATGGAGATGGTCAGCGGGTGAGCAGCCAAAGTTATTAGAATGTGTGAAACTGAGAAACCACTGATGAATCTAGAGGAGGCAAGAAGGAAGCATGTGAAGTAATTAAATAAGTAAAATATTTCTTTAAGGCTGGATAAACCAAGAAAGTGATTAATTGTGCCATGAAAGATTTCTGTAAGATTTTAGCAAAATGAGATGGCTAACCATAAGGTTAAATAAGTGTTTAGATAGATTCTTGGAAAAGGCTTTCATTACTAAGGGCTTCAATAGTTAAGCTGGAGAAGTATCTGCCAGGAACATCTGACATACAGTTTGGTCCTGCTCAGTGGAGGTAGAAAACTTAATGAATGACCTTTTAATTTCCCTTCCAGATCTATGTTTTAAGATTTTACGATAAGAAAAAAAGGATTCCAGAGGAAAAAGAAAGCTTTATATTTCAGTCAGTGCAGAATGTCCTAAAGAGCTGAAAACCACATTTTGAAAGTAGGCACATGTGAAGTTTGTTTGACAAGATACAAGAAAATTTAAAGATGGGCCCATGTAACTTTTAGAAGATTTCTATCTCCTTTTTCCTAATATGCTAGAAATTAGGGTGGCTGTTCTCCTCCACAATACAATAGCATTGCTTGATTTATAGACTGGCTGATGTTTTACAAAGATGTTTTTCCCCTTCATGTATAAAAATAGTTCCCTTGGAGGCTTTTGATTAACATGTAACAAAGAAATATTATTTTACTTGTGAGAATATTTTTGTGGTACTAGAAATATTCTCAAGAGTGTGAACTTTATGGGGAGTGTTTAGCAACACAGATTCCACCTATTTTCCCACATTTGCTTTGTAATTTGAAGTCTGAGTTTAAAATAAAATCCAGCATTTCCACTCGAAATTTTCCCTAGTAAAACCCTATTAAAACCATATTTCTGAAACAAAAATTACAGTATGACCAAAATAGTTGGAATGTTCTCACTAAGGCGTATCTGCACTACTTGATAGTTATTGGCATTTTAGATTTATGAAGGGCCAGCTGTGAGACATGCACAAACAAGAACTTTTGATTTATTTATTTATTTATTATTAATAATGAGCAGAAGCCTGCACTGGAAAACAAATTGCACCATGTGACAAGCTAAGGAAATGAGTAAATTCCTTGTGCCAAACATGTGATTGTGCATTTGCATACTGAATTAATTTTCTCACAAGTGGTCAGAAAAAGGCCCATCTCCCAAGTAAAAAATATTTCTTGCTTTGATTTTTTTAAAAAGTTTGCATGACGAATAAACATGATGAAACTGCCTTTAAGCATATACCAGAAATTAGTTTTGTTGTTTGCTAGTAATACACCGTCAGAAAGCCGTCAACCCATTCATGTGATCTTTAACTTTGAAAATTGTATTATTTTTCTTTTTTCCGACATGCACAACTAATTATTGTATAATTGTTTACAGAACTACCAGGGGAACTACTGAAATTCATTTGGTTTTTCAAGACAGCTTGCCAGGTCATGCACAGATATTGATATTCATCCAGTTTCCCACTCATAGGGAGTTTCCTTTCTATTTATCACTGGTATTTAGTTCTGCCAAATATCTACCTGACTCCTCCTTCAGATTTGTCTAAAAAGTTACTGATACTATTTTAAAAAAACACAGCTACACTTTTTTTTTTTTTAATGTATCTTTGGTTAATATGAAAAGTAACATTTGATAACATAGTCATGATTGTCTATTTCTGTGCATGTAAAGACATTATTCCTGGCAGTATGATGAAGTAAATATTTTTTATATATATATACACACATACAAATCCACTTTTTTTAGGGAGAAACCACTTGGAAGACCAAAGTACTCACAAGTTTTTGTTTCTTGCAATGCCACTGGCTGATGCTGACATAATTTTTATAACCAGATTTATCTAAGTGTCCTTTTTTGTTGATCTGATCCAGTGTCATTCTACCAAAGAACCAGCCCAAATCAAGCCTTATTGAATGTAAAAACTGGATTCCATTGTTCGACTGTAGTTCAAATTCTGAGGCAATATATCAAAAAATCTTCAGGTTATTTACGTTCCATAAATTATACAGATTATAGAACTGGATGATATATTCAAAATATCTTGTTTATCAGAGCATTCTGTTTAAAATTGTGATACCTCAGAATAATAATGTCAATGGGTATACAACCATTTATGATTGCTAATTTAGTAATTAATAAAAATTGCTGTAGATTTGTAGTGCGACTTAAAACAGTACTATTTTCTGCAGTAACTTATTTCAATCAGTAGTAGGTCTGTTTACTTACCCTTGGTGTCCAGTGATGTGCTCTCTCATTCTTTTCTTACGCTTCTGATCTAACTTTAGATTAAAAGCAGGAACCATGGTAATACTGTTTATATCAATTCTCCCCTTGATGTCAATAATTCCATACTCCATTATCCTCATATGTCTGCCTCAATTTCCATGGGTGTGTGTAATTTTACATAGGTAGTAATCTCACATAGGGCTATGCTTGTTAGCTACGAAAATGTAAGCTTAGAATATAAACAGGTTTAAAGTATAAACTTTCAAAAAATTAATACCTATTTGAAAAAAATAAATTAGAACTATAGCCTACAGGACCATCTTTTCAAAATTGGTATTCTAATATGGCTTTCTAAATTTGAAACTGCAACATGAGTAAAAGAGTGAATCAGCACTAATTCTGAGTTTTATCCAAAACCATTTCAGCTAATGAAATGCACCTAATGAGATCAGTGGGCTGTGGTTCACACTCTGCCTCATGACTATAGAGGTTGAGATATGTAAAATAGATGAATATATATTTAATGAACAATCAGGTTAGAAAAAGTCGCCCTGCACAGTTATCAACCAGCTATCAATTTCAGACTTATGTGGTCTTAAACCCCTCAGGAGGTGCTGTGAAAGGTGCAGAGCTTTCCTTTCTGAGTGTTTCAGAAAAATGCTTTAATTTTTTAAAGCTGAAAAATACTGTCTGACAGTTTTGAAGCCCATTTAAAAATCTGAGTATGAATTTTTCTTATTGTTTGGCATAAGAGCAATCAAGGCTGTTTACTGTAAAATGGACAGAAAAGTCAAATTGCATTTAAAAACAAACCCTGACTCTTCAAGAAAGCAGGTAAAGCAGTAAACTCAACTCTTTAGAATATATTTAGTTAGAACTCCTGAAATTTAAATAAACAGAACAGTCATAAACCTTTAGTTTTGACTGGTTTTCAAAATCTGATATCCCTGTTGCTTGAGGAAAATATACCAGGAATACTTTTGCGTTCTAGGTCCTTAGCATAAAGTGCTGAACTTGCTTTCTTTCATTTAACAAACCTCTGAACTTCTTGCTTAACATATGACAAACCAATCAAGATGTCATTTCTCATAGGACGGAGAATTTCCTTGCAGATCATTTGTCTGCCAATAAAAAAATCTGTTCTTCCTACTACGGGTCAGATTCTGCACTAGTGATCAAATAAACAGCATGTGATGATGGTGGCTTTTCAAAGATTGAAATGCTGATGAATAATTATTATAATAAGTTGTCTTGCCTGAAGCAGTATTAATAGTTGTATGATTCAGAGTTATTTCTGTAAAGAAAGATCCACTCTACTTCAAAATCCCTTGAGATTTTTGGAAATTAGGCATGTCTCTCTCTCTCCATTTGCTGTCTTGGAAAAAGTTGTCTCAAACAGGTCTGTACTGTTTCCATACTGGCAGAAAAGGAATATACTGGGGAGCAGGAAACATTTAAAGGTATTTGGAAACCTGCTTTTCTAGACTCACTTCATTCTGGGTGAGGAATAGCTTGAGGCTAACTACCTACTTGGATATTATGGTTATCTAAGATAAAATACAGATAAAAATACATTATCATCTTATTCATACTAGAAAATATAATTCAGAAATTTTGTTGAGAGAGGTAACAAAGGGAAAGAAAACACCACTATTACAATCTGCTTAGTGATTGATCAAACCAAAACGCTGTCTCATCAGGTCTAATTCTCTGCTAGATGCTTTCTGGCCATTTGGGGTTGGGATTCTTTCTTATTCCACGTCTGCCTTCCACAGGAGTATCCCAGTCCCTGTGAAATGAACTTGCTTTTATAGGCAAAGTCTTTTTTGGAGCCTTTCAGGGATCCCATTCAGACCCAGATTTCCCTCCTATTTATCTCTAAATTTTTGGTGGAAAGTTTTCATATACGTCCCAGTAAATTACTAGGAGCCTACCCTTCCTTTGGAGGTAAAAGTCATGTCTGCAGATCAGTCTTTATCCTACATATTTGACTAGCTTGCAAATGACTCTGTTTGAAAGGAAGACCTTATTGTCTTGTCAGTGTCTGAAGGTATTGTCTCTTTCAAGGGAAAACTGATGTAAGAGGCTTTGGTTCGTTACCAGAATCCTTCAGATAGGGCTTTCACTTTGCTGTCATCTCAGTTATGGTTATAGTTTTTTTGTGTGGATGTGTGGATCCACAAAACAACTCAGGTTAAGAGTAAATTATTCAACAGCATAATTTCTTTATAAACTGCATATGTTCAGGGTAAAGTGCCTCCATCCTCTGAAACTTGTAATCAATCACCTACAAATTGTAAAAAAATGCTTCATATATACATCTAAATGAGATCAATGCCTGCACCCCACAACTTGCTGTTGACTGAGCCTAAACACATCAGTAATTAAATACCGCAGAACCATAATGTGTGTAAGGCAACCACAGCCAAAATCCATATTGGAGAAAGAAAATATGCTTGGATAATATTCTTTTCAGGTAAATTGTAACACTGATTACCTCTGTGCTGTAAATCTAAGACCTCTAAATATACAAGAGGCCACATATCAAATGAATCTGAATAAAATATAAATAATATTAGGTTCTCATTAATTTAGGGTTTTTTTCTATTTGTTTTTGAGCATCAGTAGACTTTTCATCAAGATATGTAAATAATAAAAAGAATGAAATCAAGATGTGATAAGAAATCTCAGATCAAATTGCTTTCAGAGTCTGGTTAGGCTTTCTGCATTGCTTTGGTCTCTGGGTTGTTTTTTTTTTCCTGGTACACCCACATATTTAGTTCTGTCCAGCTTCCAAATCTTGTACAGTCTCAGAATAACATAAAATCAATACGCATCCAATATTCTTGCATTTGCCTCAACACAAAAGAGCTAATGTTGCTGACAGTCTTTGAAAAGCTTTCCAGTTGGCCCAATATGGAATAAATTATCCTGAA
Organism: Myiozetetes cayanensis; assembly: GCF_022539395.1. NCBI lineage: Eukaryota > Metazoa > Chordata > Aves > Passeriformes > Tyrannidae > Myiozetetes > Myiozetetes cayanensis. Next base: position 36,688,831 of record NW_026087964.1, on the reverse strand, counting down.
AAAGAAGTAGAACTCTTTTCCAGCAATGCTATTATTGTAGTACATTCCATCAGCAGTACCTCTAAGTATTTAATAATACATTACAGTATTACAGGCTAATGGAGGATACCACCTTTATTACAGAAAAACTGGCACATTGTTTCTCCAGCTTTTTCTAAGAAAATTACTCCTCAGAGCAGGAACTGTGATTTTTCTATTGCAGCTTCAAACATTGAGTCTTCAAGAAGTAAACAAATTTTATGTGAAATGCCTGTGTAACTTCCTTAGGAAGTAATTTAGGAAGAAAAGGGAGTGTCACATTATGTTCTGTTTCCTAAACATAGGTGCTGTGACTTTGTTTCAAGAGGGTTCTTAAGCATATGTCTCATTTTAGTTAAGAACTATTGATGCTAATATGACTTCTTATTAATTAGCATGACACACACATGTGCTAAGGGATGTTCTTTTGTCACATAAGGACAAAAAAAATCTAGTTTTGTGTGTCTTGTTCCTTCTTCCGTGTTCTGTTTTTTCTTTGCAAATGTCCTTACCTTTTGATCCTCTGCCTCACAGATTTGACTTCTCATCTTCTGCCCTTCTGGTACTTATCTATCGATTTACTTCTCCAGACAGGTCATCACACACATTTTGGTGATCAGAGGTATTAGAGGCAATATGAGCTTGGGCAATATCTATATACCTCATTGTTGTCCCCACCTGTCCTCCATTTCTACCTCTTCGGCAGTGCCAACACATTTGTTTGTAGTGAAACACCTCAGGGTGAAAAAAATTTAATTGACATTATTTAATAAATTCTGTTTGTGGGTAACTCACCTAGTTCATAGTGCGGCTTCAGACACGGCTGGTTGGCACAACTGAGTGGCAGTTAACTGTAGTTAATCACTGTGCAGCAGTGGAAATAATTGGACAGTCATGGAAAGGGTCAGAGCAGTCTCGGATAATTTTGACAGTGCTCCCTACCTCAGAATAAGGCGTGAGAGCAACACTGCTTTAAGAAATGAACACTCCCTGATTTACAGATAAGTTGAAAAGTCCGTGGGATAACTAGTGATGTAGCTTGGGACAGCTTGACCTCTTTCATTTGGGAGAAAACTATCTGTACAGCAGTCAAAATCCAAAAGGGTGAGTCTACTGATGATCATAAATGGTTTTAAAATATTAATAAATTCATAAAAATGCAGGCTAGCAGCAGATGGAATTTGCTTGCTTGTAACATCTTCACATTTTTTTTACCTATAAAACACTGAGACACATTCTGTACTCACAAGCCCCTTTTTGAGATCCCATGTGAAGTCAAGCCTTAATGTGGTGATTCCAAGCTACAGAATTGCATTGAAAAGTCTGAGGGACTGTCAGAGATACTGTAGATCTCATACTAGGGTGACAACTATCATCTTATATGACTCTTTAAACATGCAGGTTTTGTTCCTACTCTTTCTGTACTTTTTTCTAATGGTGTAGGCAGTGAGTATGAGTGTATATATCTGAGTGTGCCCAATGGTATTCACCTGAAGCTTTTGCTAAAGTACTGTCAGCACTGAAGAAGGATGGAAATTCCTTAAGTCTAACTTTTTAGAGTGAAACTCACCAGATAGTTACATAAAAAAATATAAAAAGAGATTGTGCCTGTTAAGAATCAGAAACTTTTCCCACCAAAATGTATTTTAATAGAAGAATTTTATTATATATATGTTATCAACAAAACAATTATTTTCAAACTTTTATTTAGTTTGGATGTTTAGAAAGAAAAACAGCCACTGGATCAAGTATTTATTCTGGCCAATTTTCAACTAACGTTATTCTATATATTTTTTAAATAAGAAAAAGATTTTTGTAGATATTGTGTTTTATATTTTTAAATGCTCTTGGGAGGAAAGATAGGCATAGAAAAGACATTCTATATGAAGCTGTTTGCTCTCAGATTTTACCATTTGTTCTCAAGAGCTAGGTATACAGATTGGGAGTGCAAAAGAATAGCAGGAAATAAATTAAAAACCAAAAAAAAACACACAAAAAATTATGCCCTAACAAGTTAGTTTGTGGGAATTGTAGATTAGATGGCTGATAACTATTACCAAAGGACTATTATTCTTTGTCAGTTAGTGGATGTCAAACATTTAATTTCCACTTATCTAGCATTGCTTTGATTTTGGTTTGCAACCAGAGCAGGGTTATACTTAACAAGATTAAAATTCACCTGGGTAGTTACACACTATTAGATTAAAAGGGCATTGAGAAAGAGATATAGAGGGAGAAATAAAAAACATCAGTGGTATTTTAGAACCAAGAATGGATGGGAAACTGCAATAAATTTACAGTGCAATTGGAGCATAACCAGAAACACAAAGACAATACTCTTTCTCTTTTTCCTTTTCTGGGGTGAATATAATTATTTTTTCCCAGATGCATTTTTCTTTATTTTAGGAAATTCTGGTTTGTTGCACACACAGAAATGTTGATCACCTTTTATCAGCTAATTTTTTTTCAAAGTTATTATCCTATATGGCCTTATATGCTAGTATATTGCATCCTCTTACGTTGCAAGTAACTGGAACACTTAAGACCTCAGACCAGGAGAAGTTTAATAATTTTCCTAAAGTCAAATATTAAAACCTTTACTCTTTTGGTAAAAGGAATTTTTTATAGCCTTGAGAGTTTTTGATTGATTTGGCTGTCTTGCCTATGAAACTCAGCTCTGTGTGTAATACTGAATTAGGAATGAATGACTGCAATGGCTGGTATCAAGAGTAGAAGAAAGATATGAATAATGTAGAGGTATTTTTCTATAATTTCCATTGCTATTGTTATATATTATTATCATAAATAGAATGAATGCATTAGTCCAGAGGTCTAATTCTGTGTCTGTGTTGCAGTTGCAGTTTATTGTTTGTAACTGAGAACACAGAACAGGTGTCCCAGGGTGCCCAATCTTTGCATGCAGAAAAGGCGGTTCCTCTAATGAGCAAGTTCTAATTATCCAAGTGTTAGAGGAAGAAGATTTCTAGCTGAGATGCACAGAGGTCCGAAGAACAACTGTTCTGTAATGAATCAATTTTAAAATTACCATATTTGAGATTTTCAAGTTTGGATCTAAATTTTCTACAGTCTTTGGATTTTTAAAGAGTTTTGTTTCTACCCAGTGTGTCTGCATACTTTCTCCCAAAGAACATAAATTTTCTTCAATAAACTAGCTATTTGTCAATAGCAAAATATATAATTTTTCTCCCAGCATTTCTAATTCCTTCCATAGTTATAAAATTTCTGAAGATTAGCATCTTCTTATAGGTGATAATAGCATGGACACAAAGTATTTATGTTGTGGTTCCTTTTTACTTACCCATTCTACAGATTCCATAGTTCAAGATTATATCATTTATTCTTCCTGATGGCAAATGGATTCATTTATTATATACTTGGATTGGTAGTTTATGGCAAGGATGCATGAAATTGAAAAGAATGATATCTGAGGGAAAACTAGCTATATCTATTTGGCTGTCAACCTGTAAATGACTAGACCTGTTTATAATTTGTTGAAATACTTAGTAAAATTTCTGCTTAACCTTTTTTCTTCCTATTTTTTTAAAAAAACCCAATCTAAGGAAAACAAACTACTTTTGACTAGCAACAAAAAAATCGTAGTGAATGAAAACTGAGGGAAAGGAAAGGAAATATAACTGGAGAGCTGGAAGTGAAGGACTGGAAGAGCTGGAACAGGAGCAATCTCTGAATATTCTTACTCATGAAATTCTCTCAGTTACAGCTTTCCACCCAGATACTTTGTAGGAATGTGATCACATTGTTTTTGATAAGACATATGCTTGCTATTTTCCCTCATCCATTTTATCTGCTTAACTGTTGATAGGAAGTACAACCCATCTCCTCTGTATTTGGTGCTCAAGTGAAGCTGCAGATCTAGCTGATATTGTTTAGCTTTCTGCTGATGGCTGCCTTCCATTTCACCCAAGGGGAGTTCATCACACTGTTCTGATAAATTATAGTTGTTGCCAATGGATCTTTTCCATCCCTTTCTTCAGCACTCCAATCCAGTTGTCTATTGAGCATAGGGAAAAAGCTGACTGCCCAAGGTCAGGACATTTTTCTCTTGCTGGAGAACTGGGAGTGATAAGAATAACTCTGCCTGAAGAAAGGAACTTACCCAAAATACTATTATTAAAAGATCTTTTCATTCCACTTGACATTCATGCATCTATTGGTGGTAGTTAGTGTATAACTCTGAATCCAAAGAAACCATTTTAAAGCAAATTAACTCCAGTGGAAACTCAACATTTTCCTGACATTTTGGACATTTCTTAAAGTCATGTGCTTGCCTTTAACAGTAAGCTATTAGATACCATTTTGCTTCAAGAAAAAAAGGTTTTTGTTTAAGATGGGTACAGTCAAGTCTTTTCTCTGTAACAAACTGGTGTGTCACCTTAAAGACAAATCTGAGATTAATGCTGTTGAAATAAATCTGAAGTATGATTCCTATCCTGTCATGTAATCCTCTCAACTTGGGGATCTTGTCATGAAATGTCAGACTTAAATGAGCCAGAAATTCAGTTTAAGTACTGAATAGCAACACTATTAGATACAGAACTCTAATTCAAACTTCAGTACCTTAAGACACTGCTATGTATCTTTTGAGTTGTAATAAAGTCTCTAAAAATAATTATTTAAATAGTAAGGAAAATTAAAGGGTCACAAAATACTTGCTCAGTATTATTTCAGCCAGTGAATTTCTGGATCCTAAGCACTTGCCATAGTTTTGAGGTAGTGTTAATCTTGAAGAGTTTTGTCAAAAGAGTCATAAGTATCCTTTAAATGTCAGAGCAATCAAGAGTCAAAGGAAAGATTCCAGGTGATTCCTCAGAGAGCTGCAAATAAGAGTAGCCTCCCTTTGTACCACTAACTCAACTATACCATGCTACTGGCCAGCTTAATATAAGTTTGAGCTTTATTGATCTGCAGTCACAACTTTCTGCTGAAGATGAAGAGAGAAAGATTAACTTTCCAACATTGTCATAAAGTTTTCCTGCATCAGAGCTATGCAAGCAAGTTGCTTTAAAATTGCTAGTTCTGTTAATGACCTTCCTATCAGTTTTTTGGTCTAAGACCTTAAAGCTTCTGCCAGAGCCAAACCACAAATTTTAGCAATTTCACATGACATTTTCCTTTCTTTTAATAAAAATACCGAAATGAAAAAACATTTTTGCTTAACTCTACAACTGCCATATGCTGAAAGCATGTGAAAAGTTAATGTGAAAAGCATAAATTTAAAGAAAAGCTTTTTAGCATGGGATTAAAGAGCACACCAGCTAGTGAAAAAAGGTATTAATATGGAAACAAGGTCAGACCAATACTGATTTCTTGCAGTGTACTAATAAACCTTTTCCTGCTCTCCCAGTGGCTTAGCATGAGGTTGATTTCAAGATTAGCATCCACATCAAATTGAAATTTGACCCTAAACTTATGCTTAAACTTATGTCTGTGGTATTTGCTTGCTAGTGCTAGATTTGAATTCAGTGCCAAGTGACACATTAGTTGTAAAGGCAAATAATATAATATTTGAAAGGTAATTCACAAATGTAGAGGGTAAATCAAAATAGCAGTCCAGTAAAACTTTCTGCATGATTTTATTATTCTCAGAATACAACTTGCTAAAGTTGAAGGATTATAAAGGTGATGTTGGAAGACTAGGTGTTACCTTTACACTGAAAAGAAATGTTCCTTTTACAGATTGAATTCTAGTCTTAGAGGGCTTTAAATTCTTATCTCACAAAAAATTTTAAGCACAGTTTTAAATCAAAGCTGATTGTTAAAAAACCTCTAAACAATGTTCTGTGGGTAGGGATTGTGTTATGAGGAAGCTTTCTGCCAGCAAAGTATTGCTTTTACCAATGCTCTTGAGATTATTTGGGATTGACTCTGCATCAGGGATATATTTCTGTAAATCTCAGTTTAATTTCTATTACAAGTTAAAAAATGGTTAAGTATCTTTTTCCTCCAGTTTCAGTGAACAGTGGACCAAGCACAATTGTTACTCTTGTATAGATGCCATTGGATCATACTTAGTTTCCTTCTAATTTTGAGTAGTAAATCCAAAAAATGCAATGCAACACAACCCTTACAATTAAAAATTAATTCCTTTTGTATGTCATTATCATATTTCTTGGCTGAGTTTTTAAAAGGTAAATTAGATTAAGTCAGAGGAGGTTAAAGACTGAAGTCCTGTGTCAGAGGAGCTGTATGTGACTCTTTGCAGTAGGATGCTCTCCTTTGTTCCACAGCCATCTCCACTTAAATTACCTGCCAGCAAATACATGCAGTTCATATTTATTACCATGAAAATGTGAATAAATCGTAGGCATTGCTTCATTTCCAATCCCTTGCCTGAGGCTCAGTAGGTATATCACATTGCCACATGCCACTTTTTGTGACCTTGTATTCTGGAGAACTTTGAACATCTAAGTGGCTAAGTCAATCAATCAAGAATCAAACACTTCTGAAAATAAAACTGTTATGGGCAGTGAATAATTTTCATTTAGTACCATTGGTATTGATTTTCCATAAACCAGCTGTTGGCAGTTTTGCACACTCAAAGACTGAGCATGCTAATGGGGTTAAGCACATAGCAAGATGATTAGGTATACTGTATTTTAGAAATGCAATTTAAAAAACATTATAATGAATCCTTAGATCATGACAGAGGCATAAAATACTAGTGAGTCCGAATGCTGGTTGTGAATTGTGACCCATGTACAGGCAAATGTGATTAACTAGCTTAAAAACTGAATTACAATTTGAGAATTTAAAAGCCCAGTAGATTATTTCTGTCTCCCAGAGAAATAATAAGAAATCCTTCAACATTTTAAATGCAGATTCAATCACCAAGGACAAAATTTACATGGTAAAGCTGCTATTTTCTACTTTAAGAGAAGAACTCTTTTCCCAAATGGGTACTAATGCCCGGTGATCACTCTCTGGGATAGTAAAGCCAAACAGTTTTGTCTGCTCCCCACATCTGTGTTGGCATAGGAGACAGGTATAGCTAAAAGCAGAAAGAAAGTCTCATGAAGTAATAAAAAACCTAGCAAGGTCCTGGACCTGGTTTCTCCAAGCAAGTCTTGTGGGTTCAGTGCAAGTTCCCCTCAGTTGCTCTGTGTTGGCCTAGCCATCCCCCTTGTCCTTTTCCCAGAGTGTGACTGTGCTGCTCTCAGTCTCCCATGTGTGACCTGTACCTGTCTGCCACGACAGGCACTGGTGTTGAGTTTGTGCCGAACCATCACAGCCACTCCTGCACCTGTGGGGTGGACATGCCAGGGGTGGCAAAGCACTAAGGCACTCCCCACAGCAAACCTCTAAAGGAAAAACTTTATCAAAAGAGTATGTTAAAGTGATTATGGTTTTACCTGTTCCTTCCTGCAACCTTCTTAAACATTTAAGCACTCAGTATGAAATAGTTTTGCTGTTATGTATATCTTCTCAACAGGATTAATTATTGTAGAATCATAGAGTTATTTTGGTTTTAAAAGACCACCCCCATGATGGGGTTAATCGATTTGAAGTGTAAATTTTTTATATTAAAGTCTTAAAGCTAGTAACAATAAACACATTAGGTGTTTATGTAATTACAGAATTTCACTGCAGAAACAGCAAGTACATTCAAGAAACTTTTATTTCTTTTTGCATTGAATGCAAATTAATATACAGCAAAATGTTACACTAAGCCAGTGTGATTTGTTCTTCCAATTAAGTTTAGTATCTTATTAGAAAATAACACTTTTATTACCTTTGTATGCCTTTCTACTTTCATATGAATTTAGGCTTAGTTCCTTAAGAAACCAAAGAATTTAAAAAAGAACAAGTTACTCCATGATGCATTCTCTATTTCTTACTTTTATTCAGTACAACAAAAGGGCTTAGGAAATTTCTTTCTTTTTCTGAAGTCCTAGGTGCTGTATAAAAAGGACAAGCATGTTGCTACTTAGATTTTAGCAAATCAACTAATTTTCACTTGAAAAAAATTACATTTAGATTTGATTATATACGCTGTTTTATGTGTATGTATGTATATATTTATGTGTATGTATATGGTTTTACTCAAAAAGCATTTTAAAAAGTTATTTATTTAAACAGCCTTATTTTTACTTAGTTGTTCAAAGAAATCTAGTATTTATTGAAGGTGTCTATGTGGATAAAATCAGTAATTTTACTATTAAGATTGTTCACAGAAAGCCCAATTCACAAATGCTAAGTGAGCTCATGCTTCTTCTTCAAATATCTATTCACAAAGCTTTTTGTGATGTTAGCAGAGCTTTACTCTGGACCTTAAGGCTGCTGCTCATGTCTTTATTTAGCCTCTTCAAAAGAGGTGAGGGGGGAAAGATCAGACTTTTCCTGCTGAGAGTATAGGCTTTTTTCATCTCACTACCTTTCACAGAACTGGCAGGAAAAATCCAAACTGGTGAGGAAAAACTGCTTTTGATATTTCTGGGTAAAATCTCCTGTGTTGTCTATCTTGTTTTTTCATCCAAGGCACTTTTATTTTCAAGACGAATAACTACCACAATAAATAATCTTCACACGTTTCAGAGAGCATTATTTGCTCTTCTCAATGATCTTCACTCAAATTTCAAAAACTTTTCACAGAGGTGGGAAAGCCTTTTGATTCCCAAAGCTGGGGAACAGCATTGCTGGTATAGCAATCGAGCCAGCTTCACTATAGAAAGGAATGCAGTTCTCCAGTTGCTATGATGGAAAAAACCCTACAAGTAATTTCTACTGTCATTCTTGGGGCTGTGGTTTCTTTTCCATGGTTCTGTTTCAACCTCTCTGACCTTGCAGCTGCTGCAGCCATGTTATTTGGTCTCAGAAATGAGGCCTTAGTGTTTTTTTCCTTTATGCTGTGAAGACCATGACCCATTGACTTGTTATGATTTCTTGAAAGCTCTCCATAAAATTTAATCCAGTTCTTCACATCTGGAAAATAGAAACAGAGCTGTCTGAATTTTTTTTTTTTTTAGGTTTTGATGTTGTTTTTGTTTTGTTTGGATTTTTTTTTCAGTGGGGGGAATTCATGCTTGCTGAATTACAATTATCAATTCATAGAAATTTAACCTAGATAGAGAGGCCCTGTTTTATTCTTCAGGTGGTTAAAGACTAACACCAGGAAAACAGTTTTAGGATCATTTTACCTGCTCAGATGTGGAAGCAGAAATGCAGAAAACAGACAAAAAGGTAGTAGAAGATTCAGGGACCAGACAGGTCCTTTATGAGTAGCAGCACACCGGTGTCTGGTCAATGGAGAACATCCCTCTTCCCAATAGAGGTGTCAACCTTTTCAAGCTACCCCTCTGCCAGGCTTGTTTCTGTTTCCTAGGAGGGTCCAAGGTAATAATCACTGCGAAGTTTATTTGATAGGGCTCAGTTCAGGCCTTTATCTCTTCCATCAGTGTGTCTCAATAGAGATGTGCAGCTGATGAAGCAGGAGACGGTGCTCCAGTGTCGGTAACTGCTATCTAATCCAGGAGGGAAGCTGCATTTCAACCAGAAAGTACAATAGGAAAGTTGAGACACAATTATCATAGTGAAACAGAGTGAAATTCAATGAAGATGAAAAATAAATACCCTTTAATAAATATCTCTTGACGTTTCCTTAATGATTGAAATAACTTTATGGTACAAAAATCTTCTTAGCAAGACACAATTATATGGCTGCCCACTGAAAAGAAAATAGCTCCACATTAAAATACCCCTTCATCCAGATTAAACACAATGTTTTGAGGTTTCTAGAGGTTTCTGCTACAATAAAATTACTCTGTCAAAAGTAGTATCAAGATCTCATTAGAAACGTTTGTTGGTGGGAATAGGCTTTGCAGATGGCTGCATTCCAGTCAGTCATTCTCTTTCAACTTACTCAGAATGGATTCAGACAGGTAGCAGAAAAAAAGCTTTGAGGTTTGTGTTTGGGGTTTTGTTTGTTTATTTGGTTTTTTAATGATTATTTTTGGATTATTTGAAATCATTCATTCATCTAGCACTTTTTCAACATCTTCCCCCAGTTCAGCACACATTCCTTGGGGGCAAAAACTAGTTGTAGTGGAAGCCAGATCACATATTTTACAGTCTAGATGTTTCCATCCAACTGATTTGAATATGAGGCTTGCAACTACATTGTTGCTTGTCTGTGTGTAGCAGCACAGGACACCATCACATACTTCTCCAAGTATTAGAATAACCAGAAACAAGAGATGGAGAAATTTTTTACAAAGGAGAAATCTCATGTGGTTGATGTTTATTAATGCTGTCTACAAGCTGAAGCAACCTAGAAATCTACAATGTTGATGAAAGTTTATTTATTACTGTGCAGTCAGTGAAATTATAATGATCTGGGCAGTAGTATACTTACTGAGGCAGTAAGAAAATTAGATGTTTTACTGGCAAAAAAACTGGAGCACTGGGGAATTACACAATGAGATTTGGGAAATTTAACAGTTTGTTGGTAGTATAGAGGTGGTGCAGCTAGTCTGGGAAAATGCGAGTCAAGAAAAACATTTCTAGTGAAAGAAAAAGTTATGATACCACATAGAGTTTAATGTCCACATAAGACCTGAACTTTGACTTGTGATAAGAAAAGACAGGGCTTACTTAGCTGTGATGAAGTGATATTAATTTCTGTGTAATTAGATGTGATAATGTCTACATGAATACGTTTGGTTCTGAACATCAGAAAAGCAGAAAAATTCTGAAGAAATACGTTAAGAAGTAAATGGAATGGTCAAACATAAGGGTGTTTGTAGATACAAGTAGGTGTCAGATAAGGAAAGTAAGGTCAGGACAGCTGCATGAAGAATACCACAGAAAAATAGATAATATTCTCCTGTGTAATATTAGAGAAATTTTCATCATCAGGTTCATTGTGAGTTTTCCTCGTCATCCTAATTATCTGAAAATGTGATATTCCTTGTGATATTTCTTAGTGATAATAAAGTGGTATACCTTAGAGCAGTGAAAATAAAATGAAGAGAAAATGTAATATTTTCAAAGGTTTTAGTAAATGAATAAATGCAACATTTGCAGAATCTTTGAACTACTGGATGTGCATTAACTAAATTGAACTGTTATACTTTGTGTATTTTGGCAATTTATTAATTATCGTTATTTCCCAAGTCAATCTTCTCCACTTTATATTTTTGTGGTAAGATTGCTCAACATATTTTTGACTTGATGATCTACATAACAAGTCCTGACCCTAAAATCTTCTGCTCATTTTACATTGTAGGTATACTGAAATAAATCATTATGAAATATAACGTGAATGTGTCATAATGACTGTTTCTAACTCTTTCTATGAAACCAGTTCTATCATTAATTCTTAATATTTTATTCTCTGATTCTTTCCAAGACTTCTCTCTTATTCATTAATTCATTCTGATGACAAGAAAATCTGTGCATAACTTGGAGTCGCTCTTAAGAAGAAAAAAATCTAACTGTATAGAAACCGTTCTACAGAGCCAGAAACCTTGATCATATGCTGATTATTGCTTATTGAGTAGTAAATAAGGAAGCATGTAGGTTCGCTGGTTATTCCAGAAATCCAAATCTTATTAGTATAAAGTGGAAATAGAAACAATTTTGAAAAGACAGAACTGAAGTAAATGGAAGGAAATTAAAAGCCAAAAAAAATTTTTTTAACTAAATATATTTTAGTTCTCTTACTTATGAAAAAAAAAGTAACTAAGTTTTATATCAAGCAGTGTGTTCTATATGCTAACATTACTAGGTATTAATATTCAATCTATTTGGACAAGAAAAGATCAAAAATTATATTTCTAACCTGACTTTCAAAATCATATAAGGATTTTGTTGATATTTTTGTTCTCTCACTTTTTACCTTTTCCAGTAAGCTGGACATCAAAAGTAGTGTAGCTGTATAAACGTGAAAAATATAAGAAAAATATTTTAATTTCCTTTAATAATATCAATAAAAAGTGGGTTATATTTGGATATATCTTAGGGAGTTTGAATTATGTTTGAATGTATCATACTGGGAGTATGGATTAATTTGAGAGCAGAGAATTTCTCAGGTGTACCATCTGTCATTTTTAGATTGTACCTTTATTAATGAGAAATTTTCTGAGTGAAGATTTTCAAGACAACTTATATAGCATTGTCAACAGGGATGTCCCTTTCATTTACCAGTGGTATAAGTAGCAGGTTTAGCTTTTAGGGGTTTGTGTTTTTTCTTCACTGATTTGGTCAGTTCTTATTTGAGGTACTCAGAGTAATGCTATAAAAATACAAGTGTTGTTAGAGGTGTCTCTGAAATATCAGATGATCTTAATCAGATATGAATAAATTTCTGAATATTAAGGGTAGAAATATTTCCCCTAGAGACAAGTTTGTGAATAGCCATTGCATCTTTCGTGGTTTGAATACTTTAAACTTCTTGAAAATTTTGGCTAATCAGCACTTTTTCATAACAGCAAATTCAGGTTCAGTAAACTTATTGTGCTCAATAATTGCATGGAATCTGCCATTTCTGAGGCAGAAGGATAGGAGGGAGATGTGCTGTTGGTTGCTGTTGGTTGCAAAAGTACATTTGCTTTGTGTGGTTTTGGAGCACAAGAAACAAAACATCAGCATCATGTCTGTGATATGATAAGGCTAATAAGCAATTCTGCTTATTTCAGGCAGTTCTAGGCCATTACTTCCCCCTAAATAGAAAAGAGCAATGCGATTTAATTGGTACGGAGCTAATCAGTGAAATTTATTTATCTGGGAAAGCATTTTGCTCTGCATTCGATTTTGCTCAATAATAGCAGCCGGCAATCCTAAAGGGAAAGGCCTTGTTTTCTTTTTTCCAGAATTCTCTATATTTTTATTTTGGTAAAGGAGTAAGTTAATGAGTGTTTTATGCAATCCACAGAAGTGAAGTTAAAAATGAAATTTTAATCTAAAGTCTATAAAAGCGAGCACACTTCTCAGATTCAGTCCTACAGTGAAAAATTTTATCACTAAAATGAATAAAATGAAATTATTGTTGCTAGCCTTATGGTAGCTTTTTGCCCTTTTGGAGTTTCTAAAATACATGCAATAATTTCTGTATAAAGTCTAACATCACTTTAAAACATACGCATGACTCAGCCTGACCTTTTCATCCACACAAGTATTATAACTGTGTCTTAGGTGATCAAACTCAGATATAGCGAGGTGATTTGCTAATAATATTGGAAGTGGTCAGAAAGATGGTCTTTTTAACCATTTGTGGACTTGCGTCTTTCCATCACTTTACAAGGAAGATGGATTCTGATTTTCATGCAGAAGGGTTGGTGACAGTACTCTAAATAATATTGAAGAAGACTGCATTATTAACCCAAGCAGGTAAACTGATGTGTTGCAACTCCTCCAGGATGATTCTTGCTTAAAAAGAGAGAAGAGTTATATTATAAAAGTATTATAGTCTCTTTACTGTCTCCTGATTTTTGTGAGGTTTTATGGTTTCTCGAATTTTTAACTATGAGGACTAGGATTGACAGGGGTGGTTACTTTTGCTTTGTTTTGTTTTAAATAAAATCTCAGATTATGCTAAGATTACCCACTTCCTGAAGAAGTTTGTTTGCAAAATGCTGACCACTGTTGCAACATGGCAACTGAGAGAAGGAGGAAGCCCTCTGCTGTGAGGACTCTGCAGCCAGAGGAGGTGCTGAGCACTACTGAGAGCTCTCCTCTGGCTGGGAATGAAAGTGCTCCCCCATCACAGAAACAGGGGAAATACTGCTCTCAATAAGTGGAAGAAGTTGCAGGAAACAAAGTGACATCTGCATCTTTTTGGTACTGCTTTTACATACACAACAGTAGACAGTCCTCCAAAAGGTGAAGGAAATGCTTCAAAAGTCTCACTGTTATGGGTGGAAAATGAATTAACTGAACTGAGTCCTTCCAGTCTGCAGTTCTCCCATGACTAGATAAATAACAATAACAAAATTAAAAACAGTGTTGCCCTGGGGACAGTAAGTCTCTCAAGATTACTAGTTTGTATTTTTACTGCGTCAGCAAGGATGTAGATTTGTAAATATCCCAGACTACCCAAAAGGGCAATAAGTTATTCCTCTTTTGTTGTTTTCTTACGTAATATACTTCCTTATTTTCATAGAGAAGGAAATATAATGCTGAGAACCAGCGCTAGAAGTTGCCTGCTCAGAGTCTTTCTCATAAATATGAGTGAGTCAGAAGTTGCCAATTTGTCCAGGAAAAGCTATGTAACACCACCACACAGAGATGAAAGAAATGTATTTTCCTAAGGATGCCTTGGACTACTAGAGTTTTAAGGGCTGATTAATTACAAAGGTCAGAAGTTAATCTTTGTTTTCAGGATAAAACCTCTGCTTTGGGAAGAAACTTGAGTCATTTACTGTCAGCAGTGAAGGCTTGGATTGCATTAATTTATAGTTTATATTCAGCCATGCATTTCTGTGAAAAATGCCTCCAGTGCTATTATATTGAAGTGACAGTGTCAGAGGAAAGCATGTGTAACGAAGTCTGAGCTAAAGGATGTAGGCATCATTCTGGACTCATTAAAGTCAAAAGAGTTCTACTGTTAACCTCAGTAAAGTTATGATTTCCACCCACTCCACCTCTACTAGACAGCTGCCAGTCTTAAAATGACAGATCAGGCTGGGTTTTCCAGGACAGTCTTTCTCAATTTGTAACTTAATTCCTTCTGTGTGTGTCTTGTTTCTGACATCATGTTAATTGTAGTATCCAGGAAGCTTTTCAACTGCCTGGCACCGAAATACTCCTTTTGTGCCTGTGGGACTCTGTGGACTCAGTTTAGTTGCCTAAACTTCCCTATTTAGTGTCATATGGACTGCTCTGATGAGTCTGAAGCACTTGTGCAAAAGAGATTGAAGGAAAATTCAAGAATATATGGAAATTTAGTTCAACGAGCCCTCGGTTATAGGGTGTGGGTAATGTACACTAGAACACTATCCCACAAAATTATGCAATTTCAGTAAAGCCTTTGTATTTTATTATGCCTTTTTTGATTTAGAATCTTTCAAATATTTGTTTCAAAAGTACATTTTTCTTTTAAAATGAACACAAATTATAGCAAATAAAAAGGCAATTTAAAGTCTATACATAATATTGAAGCCACGGAAGACAAATTCTGGTTTTAGTTTTTTAAATATGAACTTCAAAAAATATTGACCTAATTTCTGTCTGATCACATTTCTCACATGTTGCTCTTTAGTTGGGGTCCTGAATTCACCCCTTTTTCAGGCTTTGACTTCCCTACACAAATACTGCTGCAAGATTTCTTTTGGAGTAATTCTCTTACACCTTCTTCCAGTCCGAAGGACTATTTTCCTTTCTGTCTTGTCAAGTTTGAAGAAAGTAGTTTGAGCCAGAACATTGCCCGTGGTGTTGTCAGACTTCTGTCTTGTCTACAATATTGTATTACTTACCTGGGCTTCTGACAAGGAGAAGTGGATTCCAGGGGTTGCCGAGTAGGGGAATATTAAAAATAAATCTGGAAGTGGTATATCCAACACGTCTAGCTCCTACTCAGCTCTGAGCACTTGGGCTTTAACTAGGCCGAATGAGTCCTGAGTTTTTGTCAAAAAGTGAACATCATGCCAAAGTAGATCTGCTCTGGATAATGACATTTCAGATTTTATGGTCTTCTTGTGAAATTCTGATGCCATTTAGCAATAATTTTTTCCTTCAAATGAACAGATTCAAGGTTCCCTCTTATGTTTTTCTCTTGAAACTGGAGTTATATCAGGTTATCTATATTGCTCTTATAGAAACTTCTGACAGCTTTTTGCCAAGATAAATAATTATCTTAGTAACATAAATTGAAAAGATTTAGTCTCATTCTAAATGATATAATAATCTGTTTGTCTAAACAGCCCACTTTCTTTCAAATCTGTTATACTGACGTGTGAATTTTAGCCTGTTATGTGATAGATTAAGCTTTAACTAACTGCCTTCTAATGCTTCTCAAACTTCCTTCTCTGTTTCTAACCTACAAAAGACGTTTCAACAGGGGAGTTTAAAATGATCCCAGACAGACTTATATTATTTTTTGATTCAAACTTCAGCTTTCTAAACTATTGCCCATTTAGAGAAACTTCTCTCTCTAATAAATATCTCTGTAAAATCAAGTTACATTTTGATCAGTGCTTTCAACTGGTGATACTATTTTGTAGAAATGCCAGCACTGTTAAATATTATATCCAGATGTTTTTATTTAAAACAATTCTTATCAATTGTATTTGCAAAAATCAAAAATATAGCACTCAATTCAATCTTGTGGGGTGAGTTATAAATTCACCAAAAAACCCCCCAAAAATGCAGTTTACAGTGAAAATATTCCATTTTCTCAGTGTAGTTTTACCACATATTATTCATACTTTGTCAAACTTTTAGCTAATGTGTGTTAACTGAAGTGACCTATTGTCCAGTAGATACAATCATTCTTATTGTCTGTTTTCTATTTTGTTTTGTCTTGTTCTTATTTTTATTAGGTTCCTTCTTTCTGCCTACTTTACTGTGCACCATATTAGAATGATCAACCTCCTAGAAGTTACTCACATAGCTAGTTACAGTTTAATCCTTCTAAACTGCTAGAATCCTATTGTATTCAAAAGTTTTCTGAGTTGGAGGTGGGTTTTTTTGATTTTATTTTTCTGAGGAAGTAAAATATCTTCATTGGGAAAGGATAGCTCTTTGATTAAAAGATGGTGTGATTATCACTGTAATTCATCTAACCTCTGTAATATGTTCTTACATCATCTTCAGCCAAATCTGTTTGTTTTGTTTTCTTTTAAGAAGTAGAAGATCTTTTTTCGATTAGAAAGAGAAAAACTAAGTTCTTTACATTCTTTTTTTCCCCATTTTTCTATGACAGCTCTGTAGCAATCTGTGTATTCTGGCTCCTAATCGCTTGGAAAAGGGAGAATCGATTCACTGAGGCAGTGGTAGAAGAATTTCAAAGAATGAGTCCCTAGCACACTTTAACTGAGAAAATCATACTTGTTGAGAGATTTCAATCACAGCCTGGATACTGGCATCTGTATTTACTGTTCTTAGAGGGCCTGTGTTTATTTTTTCCATATAAAATGGAATAATAGTATTTACGTGTCAGTATTAATATTAGCAAGAAATCATGAGATGAAAGAGTCCATAAAACTGAAAGTTGTTCTGAGTATATTTAAGCCCTGATTTTTATTTTTTTTTCCCATTGGAGAGGAGTGAATTTCCCTAATAGACTGAAACTAGGTCAATGAGCAGATAATTTATTCACATGACTATAAGTATTCTTTTGGAGTTGTTGGTTTCACAGTTTTTCTTGTTCATCATGATATATAATAATGATATCGTGACACATTGAGCTAATTTCCAGTGCCTACTAGATATGTAACAGTTAACAACCATGCATATAGAAAAGAGTGAGCAGGTCTTGCAAGGTGCTCTATGGTGTAAAATTTCCTTGACACCAGTAAAGTTCAGCACTTTTGTTGCCTCCCAGGACTGTAATGGAATATATGAAAATATTTTATTGCTCTATTTTAGTATTTATAGTTTTGCCTTTCATGTGATGGGATTTGAAACCACACTACAAAGCGACAATGAAATGTGAAACTTTCAAGAGGTTGATTTTCATTTTGAAGGCATCATAGTGTTCCCATTTAAAAAAGTGGTAATGCACTGCAATTAGTATCTGGGCTGCAGAAAAGAAACAGAATTATTCTTCTGAATACAGAATACTCATAAAAATACACAGTCCAAGGAGTTTTTATTGGTTGGCAGCCACAGAACTTGGTTTTGCCTGGATCAGAACTATGCTGGCTTTCTGGTATTCTATTTTAATACTTAATACTTACGTTCAACTTAATCTAATTTTTATGTTTAATGTTCTTTTGTTTAAATAGTATCTTATTTTAAGAAAAATATTTTAAAGGGTATAATTGCACCCTCAGGTTTACATTAACATCCTGTGAAATAAGATACATGTTAAATTAGTACTGGTTAGAAATTAACTACTACCATGAGGCCTCTGTATTTCTCTGTTAAACTACTAAAAAGGTAAAATTCGGGAAAATAGCTAACTTCCACCTGTTTGTACCAACACAGAATTTGTAAAACTTTCAGCAAACCTGATGCCATTCCAATGAAATGGAATGAAAGTATTCCTGAAAAGGAATACTATGTTTACTGTGATTAATAGCAGAATGAAATAATCTCTTGTAGAAAAGCTACACACAAAATCAGACTCCATCTTCAAAAACACTGCACCTAATATCCTTCTGTCCAGCCCATTGGATTTCTTCCTGGAATCTCACTGCACCCTATGACAAAAATTCAAAGACTGAGATATCATATGAAAAATCAGGCTCTAGGTTTGTGCTTGGTCACTTTACTCCAGGGACACCTAAGTCAACCATTAGTTTATTTGTTACTGATTATATATTTACATTCACAGCATATCATGGAATCAGAGAACAGTTTGGGTTGGAAGAGCACTTTAAAGGTCCAAACCATCTGCAGTGAGCAGGGTCATCTTCAAGTAAATCAAGTTGCTTAGAGCACCATCTAACCGGACCCTGAATGTTTCCAGGGATGGAGCATCTACCACCTCTCTGGGCAACGTTTCAGTGTTTCACCAGCCTCACTGTAGGAAAATATATTCTTTTTATCTAGTCTAAATCAACCCTTCTTCAGTTTAAAATTACCCCTTGTCCTATTTCAACAGGACCCTCTAAAAGTTTTGTCTCCATAGTAATTTTATACTATCCTATCTAGCGACAACTGACCAAACCTTACTTGCCAAACCTGCCTTCTCTCCCTCACCTTCTTTCCATCCCCTAAACTAAGTAATGCTCTTCCAGAATGCTAGAAAATATTTCTGAGTTATTGGAGGAGAGTGTTAGAGTAAAATCAAAACCAAATAGGAGATATTGAAACTACTTTGGTTTTGTACAACAGATGTTTTGATTTTTTGCCTGAAATCACAAAGGAACTCAAGTGCCATTCACAAGGTGAGGCATAAGGCATAAGATGTGTTTATCTCCTATAACTTCTTAGGCAGTATATAAGGCCAAAATATATATCTGAATACAGGTGTGGGAGGAAGGTGTTCCAATTTTCAGATTTTGGAGTAGTACAACACTGCTGTTTCTCCTATAACAGTCCTCCACTGTTCAGTGATTTAGAATTTGATTTTACTTTCTAAGAACATGTCTTACCTTTCAAATTAGTATTCTAACTGCTTTAATTCAAACCTGAGTTAATGATGAACATGTTACCCTTTTCATAGGTTATGTTGCTAGATAAAGAAGCATTATTCTGACCTTCATCCTCTCCTGTTTTCCCTGTATGTTCACAACAGGACAGAGAGATCATCCAAGCCTGGATCTCTTTAGTAAACACACTCAATATTTTCCTTTCTGTGCTCTCAGAAAAGAACTATATTTAAAAAAAATTAATTGGGCTGGCAGGCTGATTTTACATTCTTTAACACGGGCATTTTTCAGTTGGAAGCATGATGAACGTTGAAGGTGGATAGGGAGGGGGGACCTCAGGCAAGAGGCTTTTCCTTTTACCCCTAGCTCCGGGCTGGGGGAGGGTGCTCCCTCCCCCTTTCCACGTGGCATCTCATGGCTCTAGCAGAGACCACAGGACACCAGCAGTTGCTGCATGGGTGAGCAGGCAGAGAGAGCTTATTGCTCTGGATAACTGCTCAAATACCTTTTGGGAGGATTACGAGGTGACCATTGCGGGTCCAGGAGGTCTTACAAACCAACCAATTACAAGAAAGGGTTAACAACCAATAGGGAGACTTTCAGGTATCTCTCAGGACATTCCAAAGGTACAGTGAGGACTAAAGGGATCTTGGGAAGAAGAAAGGTTTACACAAAGAGTTTCAACACCATTTTGGAAGCATGTTCACTTTAAACAACATTACAACTGCTACATCCTTTTATATACCAAAAGCATATTGCAACAGAAACATAGTAATATTTTAACATAATGGAGTTTAAAACCCAAATTAAAACCATTCAAAACTAATATCTCTATAGCAAGTTGTAAATCCTCTTCTTTTCTCACAATGTATAAGAAAAATGTTTGCAATTTTCTATGAAATAAGTACTTTCAAACAAAGTAGTACTATTTTTGATCTCATGTACGTGACATTGTATATTTTTAATAGAAGAAAGAAAGGTAATGGTGAACTCACTATGTTATGCAAACCAGACCCTTTATGTATGCAAAACAATTGTAACTTGAACTTTAAAAGTGTAGAAAGATCCCTTGCTTTTTATTTGAGCTTATTAAAGAAGTCAATATTTATAAAGTGGACTAAATGCTCCTCTGGCAAGAAAAAAATTGTCCTCATTTTAGGCTTCTCTTGTTTCATTAACTGTTAAAGTAAATGTTTGGAAGATAAAAATCACTGAATTCTTCCATCCCTACCTGATTTGCTCAATACAACGTTACACAGAATAAAATTTTCTACATTACTTTTACAAAGTAATTTCTCACTTTTTTACAATAACACTGTTTTAATTATTACTGACTCAAACAAACTGATGAAAATGAAATTATTGGGGATACTCCATTGCTAAACAGGCTACGTTCTTTGTAAGTTTGAAGGCTAAAGTGTTGCCAGAGTGAAACTTAAACTTGTTTCTGCTAAACATCTGTGCACTCAGAGTTACCAGTTTTGTGTCCCTTTGACCTGTTTCATTTGAACTTTGCTGGAAATGAATTTTCAAACTATTCAATCAAACTTCAGGATTTGAATCACTACTGGGTGATGATAGGTAATTGGATGGTGAACTCACCACAGGTATGAGAGTACCGGAGCTTACCTGTTCTTGAAAGAAAGAACCAAAAAATTGCAGGTTGGGAATGAGTGATGGTGGAGTTTCTCTTTATTATAAAGAAAGCAGATTTTGCAATGTGTTTGTTTTATAGCAGTTAATTTTTATATCAACAAGTGAAGTCTTCTTACACATCATGAATTACTATAAGAGATGATAATACAGAAACATACTGGGATGGATGAAACTTTCTTATCTTTTGCAAGTAAATAAACCTATCTGAGCAGAATTTTTGAGCAGACAAGCATGAACTTATTCTGCTATTTCAGGACTTGTGACATGCAAGAGACAGGACTTATGGATGGCCTGACTTGGGAGAGGGCAATCTTTGCCCACAGGCTGTTTGGCGACTCATCAGTTATTGTGTACTCAGTGGTGAAAATAGCAGAGTGTGGGATAGATGATGTAATATACACAGACTCATCTTGAAAAGATGAGCTCTGCTAGTTCTGCTACATTTATTTCTATGTGAAAGAGGCAGGATTTGCCTTTGTCCTAACGAAATCTGCTTGTAAAATCATTCGTACTGGAACTATCCAGTTCCACTAGGGAAATAGTTTCACCTATATTTTCTGAAACTTGGGAAACAACATCAGCCTTGGGTTTCCCCAAGGTTACAGTAATTATGTCAAATTCTCTTGGTAACAGTCCTACTTACATGATGGGCTTGCCAGTATTTTGAAAGAGGTACCCAATCTGTCATATGTGTTTGCAATCTTGTTTCCATCTAAAATGACTTGTGTTAATTATTTGTTGCCTGATACGACTCTCAGTCTTCTTCTGGGAATGCATTATCAGTGTGTTTCTGTGTAGATGTAAGTTCTTAAGTAAAGTGTGTATTGCTCCACAGGGAGCAAGACGGGTGAGAAGTGGGTGAGGTTTATTGTTGCAGTGAACTATACTAATGGGGATTCAAAACATAGCGGAAAAGGACACTTTGGGATTCATTCAACAACATGCATAACCTTGGCACTGATCCCAGTGTATCGGTGTTGAACTGAATAAAGCAAATATTGGATGCTGAACGGAGCTTTCTGAAGTGCCTTGCATGTGTTTCTGCTTTCCATGATAAACATTTGTGGATCTGTTTTTAGTTAATATTATTGACACAGATTAGGTGAGGAAAAGAGACCCAAACTCAAAAAACTTTCAGAAGCTTACTTAAACTATTAGTTTATCCCTTCTAATGCTCTGAGATACTACTTCAGTATGCATTTATTTCTGTGGAAATACCAGATTGTCTGATATGTGTTTCTTAACCCTAGCATGTTTAACAGCACTTCTGAGAGAAAAACTTGCTGAGTGATTGATATCTTTTTGTACTGAAAACCATTAAAACCAAGAAACAAAAAGTAAAAAAACCCTTAGTATAACTTTGAATCATATTTCTTTAATGTTGTATTGCATGATTAAAAGAAAAGGAGGATGTTCAACTACTTCCCGTGTTCTAATTAAAACAAGAAAGATCTAAACGCTGCAATGTTATACTGAACCTCCTTTTTAGAATTCTTTTTGCTTTTCTTTTTCCCTCCCCACTGAAGAAGTCCACTGCACTCCAGTCTCTGAATGTTAATGTCAGTGCAGGTTTTCCCATTATGGAAGCCCATCTGTACAGCTTTTCAGCCAGTAACTGTGTGTTCTTTTCTAACTGAAGCAGAATGGCTTCGCTCTCTGTTGCCTTCTCCCACACAGGCACTCTGGGCTGCGATAGCATTTGGCAGTTTTTTCAGATGTTTCTCCATAATTACTTGTGCCTGTTTTCTTTCTCGTGTTTGCCTCTGTGAGAATGGCTTATAACTATGTTTATAGGAACAATGCTTTGTAGAAAAGACCCAGAAATAACTTAGATGTTATGTTGCTATTTTATTAGCTGCTATTGTGAATTTGGAGGTAGAGCTTTATTAGGAGCATTTGTGCAAATAGTTCATAATATGAAGCCTGAAGCACAGTGTCTTCAAATCCCTTAAATATAAGTGGCACTGGTCAGCCTGTCATTGCAGACCATCCTTGGTAGGTTTGAAAGCAAATGGTTTTTAAAATTTTCTTACTATGGACATTAAGATGGCTAATAAAAACACTCACCTGAGCCCTTCTTGCAGAAGAAAATTACCTCCAACATTAAGCAGACACTAGCATTTAGTGTGTCCTGCCTTACTTTCCTCAGCAGTCTCTGTGCAGCTGTGGAATTAGCACTGTTGGAGTGCTAGTCCCACCTGGACACCAGTGCCAGTAGTAGTTTACAGGGGGGATTTGCAGGACACAGAAGCAGACATCCCTTCTCTGTCTCTGGGCTTTCTCTGCAGCAGCTGTTTTTGATAAGAAATCTCTGTGTTCATGGAGGTTGAGCAAGGATTACAGGTGATGACTGAACACCTCTCTGGAGGGATGTACACAAGAGTACAGTTGAAACATGACCTCTCCATTACAATACCTCCTGTTTGACAGTCTAAAAAGAATCCCTTTTCAATCTTGTTTTCAAACATGCAGTCAATACATGAGCTGATCAGTGAGCTGCCAGCCTATGTTTCACTTAGTTGTGTCCTTGCATCTAAGAAAAGAAAATCAAATCCCTCCTAATTTTATGTCTTAGGTGAAAAGACTATTCCTTTTGTATTGTTTTTTCAGCTGAAAATATGCAGAAAAATATAAAATAATGCATAGAAATCAATCTTTGAACGCACTTCTTTCTCTACTGAGAATATCAAGGCAAATACATGGCAGAGGGAAGTCACATTAGAAGGTCCTTACATAAGAGTAAATGTTGAATATAAACCATATTTTCCTCTCCACTTTTCTAAAGCTGCTAATGAGAAACAGCTGCTGATATGAAAAATACTTGAAACACATTCAGAATTGTTTGCTCTGTATCTATATTTGATAAAATATGATGTTCTGAGGTTTAGAATCTAGAAACCAAGTGTCCTGGGAGACATGCAGTTTTTTGGAACAGAATACAAGCAGTAATCACAGGAAGGTATGTCTCTGGAGCAGAGAAGAAAAAGCTCATGAGGAGAAACAAACAAATAAGGTAGACAAATGTGGCAATCTATAGGCATTCACAACACCTGACCTCATCAAACTGTGGTCTCTTTAGTGGAAAACTTGCTGAAATGAAAGTGATTTTTATAGTTTAGTTAGGTGTATGTGATATTGCACCTTTAAAAGATTAATATTTACTGGTTTGTAAGTTGAATAGTTTTTTGATGGGATTTGAGGATTCAGCAGCAGACAGGGCATACTAATGGTTTCTAGCCCTACTCAAGCTGTTATTACTGGCATATTCTTTCAGCAGTATACATAATAATTTTGGCAACCAGAGTGTGACCAATAGTGATTCTGGCTAATGGGTGTAGAAAAAGTTTCATCAGCTAGCTAAATCCTGTCAGAATTTCCATTACACATAAGTTTGCTGATATTATTTTAGGTACTGGTTTGTAATAGTTCCTTTTGCACCAAAACCTGCCATCCATGGTTCTGGTTTTGTTTACAATTAAAACCAAGTCATTTGGGATCTGAAATAGGATGTTTCATATTTCAACTTCCATTTTATATCTACACAGTCTGTTTTTTTTTTTTTAATTTTGTACATACAAGTTTTGGTTTTGATTGAAATTTGATTTCTAGAACCACTCCAATTAGCTAAGACAGTAATACTTATTTTCCTATTTTGTTTTTTCTTTTCTTCTTCTTTAAAACTCACCCCAAAGTAGTTGTAAGATCAAATTTGAAAGCTTAGTAAATCCATTTTCCAAGTAATTAGTCTATGAGGAGGTAATTCATAGAAAAGTATTAGTGAAATGGAAGAGTTATGTGAGGAACCGTTTTCTTGGTGTAGTACATTCCCTCATAAGGGACACCAGCACTGAGTGAAAATCAGTATCCTTTTGCATGAAAAGTGAGAAATATATCCTTCCTTCTCTTGTTCCTGTGGTCCCCCAACAGCATCGGAGATCCTTACCTGCATCTCATCTGGGCCTGGACTGAGTGGTGCTTGCTTTTAGTAGGCTGACCAGGACATTGAGAGCTCAGGGATGTGTTTGAGATATATATCTTCAGGTCCTGCTGAGCCTGCAGAGACTGGTAAAGCTGTGGGAGAGCCCAGGTAGTCTCTGAAAGACTCCTTTTTGAAGCACAGGATCCAGCCTCATGCAGATTTCTCATAACTTGCCTCAGAGGAGTGAGGTGGCTGGAAGGCGGCTTTCTACCTACAGAAAAATGCATCTTCTAGTTCAGTGTTGAAATACTTAGAGTGTCCTGGCTTTTCAGACTCTGTTTGGTATATGGACCTCTAGCCTCAACACAAAGGATCATGGATGATGAGAAGCTGTATCTCTAACACAGGACTTCACGGAAATTTTGAGCTGTACCCCCTGCTGATTGATATCCCTTGCCCTATGTGCCCTGCATGTGGCTTTCACCTTCAGACTTGCACCAATGTTGTTCAAGTAGCTTGTGCATGTCAGCTCTGCTGATGTCTTCTTATCTTGCCACTTGGAAATGCTCTGAGAATAAATTCTGTAGATACAGGTAGGGCCTATTGGGCAGGATTCTGGTCTGCCAGTCGTGGCACATAGTGCATGTAAGGGGGTGAGCCTGGGGATGATCTTTGGTTGCATCCTGTTTCACTGGGACATGAAGTACATGGCATACTTTAAGACACACTGGCATATTAAATTTGGGCAGGTTGGAAAAAAAAAGAAATTGCAGCAGGTTGTACTGATAGGTTCTGTATTTTTGGCACACCAGCACATACTGACTTCTTATTAGTACCTGCATTTCCTTTACATAGTAAGTCTGTATTTCTCCTTAGACTGAAGTCCAGATGAAAAGGCATAGAAACATGTTGGATGGCTGTGGAGATGGGTATGTGATACTCCACTATGACAGTGTAAATGCAGCTCAAAGCCTCTACTGTATTTCAACTGCAGGCACAGGTGGCAGCTGAACAGTGGTTTTGAGGCCAGCACTTGCAGGATTCTGCCTAGTTCTTTTTTCTTTTGTATCAGATGCTTAAGAAAATTTCATAGTTGTTAAGCTACTGAACCTGATTTCACCAGCCATTTGGCCATAAACTGGAGCAAACATCAAGGAAGTCAACTCTGACAGTAAGCATTTGGTCCCACAGCATAGCAGAGAAAGGTCAGTGGGGTAGTCAGTCAAAGGCAGGTAGCTGTCATGAAAATCATATGTGACGTGCAGGAACATCAGGATACGCTTCTGGAACCAAAATTACTCAGAGGGTTTTTCATCATAGAGCATTATGCAGTGCAGATATACTCAAAACACCTAGGCCCAGGCAGGCAATGCTTAGTAAATTAGTCCCTCTATGTTTTGACCAGTGCAAAGGTGCTTAAAATGCTTTGAATCTTTTGGGGTTTATTGAAATATTTAATCCTATAAAGCGTGCTCATTGAAGGTTTTGTTGTCATCTCTACAGATGCAGTTCTTATCAGTATAATATGGAAGGTTTCTCTTGGGAGTCATATCTGAATGTTTTGCCCTTACCTTCCTAGGCAGAGAGGCAGCAGGATTCAACCCCCCTCATTTGCATTTAATGTCTTTAGACTCTTTGCTATCACATTTTTAATGACATCACATGTAAGATGAATACTCAGTGACAATTTCTGTATTTGTGTATTCCCAAGCTTTGAACACACTTGGAGCTAACCTTGTGCTTCAGCATCCAATCCATTTATAATGTATTTCACAGTCTTACTTTTCTTGATCAGAAGTATCTACCTGCTGCTTGAGGCATTTATAAATTATTCATAGAAACACACACAAAAATTATATTGGATCAATATTCACAAGACAGCAAGGTTTCAAATAACATGTAGGCATTTTGCTCTAAGCTATTAAAGTCTGTTCCAGTTTTGAAAGAACTATTACTTTTAAATCCTCATAAATTTGTGGGAAATGATATTATTGATCCTTTTATTTTTGTCTTGCTGCACATTCAATTTGTATCCTAGAGAGTGTACCGTGTGACTTTTCCTGAAGGAAAAAAGACAGGATCATTTATACAGAAAGGAACTATGATATATTGCATAGAGTATAAAATAGCTTTATAGTTGGACAGTGATTAAAAATAAAATGTGCATTGAATTAATCTCATATTACTGTGTTCCTACACATTGTCAAGAATCCCTAAGAAATGCGCTTATCAAGAATTGACAGAGTATTATGCAAACACTGACTTTTTATTGCAGCTCCAGTCTGGATTTATGCCAAAAAACCTTTGTTATATTGTTATTTTGAGTAACGAGAAGCATTTATAATGCACTGAAGCATGAACAAATTTTGGAGGCAACTTTTATATCTCTCTGAGGTCTTTAGTATGCTGAGACTGTGCAGCTGAAGTTTTCCAGGCCCAAGGATTTCTACAACAGTTACATTTCAGATTTTTTAACATATGAATTAGGGATTTTTTTCACTGTATGGAGGCATATTTTAAGCACTCCCAGCAACTTTAGAATGGTTTAGGATTCTAGGTTGATTTGGAAAACTTTTAGTTTTCCAGTTTCCTGGAAAACTAAAAATTATACAAGCATGCACAAAAAATCCTTCTAGAACAGAACCATGAAATAAGGTGGTGATATTTCAGTGGAGTAGAAGGTCGAAAATTTTATTTTGAGGAAATCATAGCACTTTTTCATCTGCTTTGACAAGATTTTGGTAAAACAGGAGCAGTACAGGAAAGACTTGAACACTGGTCATTCTAAAGCACCTGTGATGTTAGACAGCTCATTTTTGAACAGCTTTGCATCCCCAAAGCTGGAAAATGATTTTCAGACTTTTCAGTCTCAAGCAGTTTGCCAGAGGAATTGTGGAAGAACTCATGTGGTAATCTAGAAGGAACCCAGATACATCTGTGATCAGTCCTGCCTGTTTTTCATAGGAATTTTATTGGAATTGACATATTCCCAGGAGGCAGTTAATTTTCAAGGAACTGGCATTTTTGTTGTTAGGCATTTAGCTCATCATTTGATAAAAGTTTGACTGTAAGTTGTGGTTAATGGCTTACTCTTTCTCTCTCAATATGTATAAATAGTTCCAGAGATGCTGATGGCTGATTGCCATATAGCAACAACTGTTTTTTTAATTTAAACCTACTGCACAAATGACGGCAAGTGATCTCCTCTTTTAATCGAGTTCTCATTTTTAATGACAGAATTGTGGACAGAAAGAAAATGAGTGGGCCTAGGCTGGAAAGATAGGATGGTCTTTTGCTTTCTTGGTAATTCTAATATCAGTTCATTTTATGTCTATAAAGGATGTTTCTCTTTTTCCTCAACACAGCTTTAATAATACCTTGACAAATTTGAAATTATTTACACCAAAAAATTATTTACGTTACTAGGCCTTTGGGGTAGGACCCGTATAATTTTTGTGTATTCACACTTGGGTGCTTGTGATATTCAAACAGCAAATACTGCATCTGTAACAGTATGCACGTGACACATCTGTATGTGGTGTCACAGCAGATGAAGTGTCAATATTCTATGCTCTCTCTTTTGAACAAATCTCAGCATAAATACTTCATTGCAGAGTGGACTGGTCACAAACCAAAATTCTTTATTAAATTCCTGTAAAAAAGATATAATGGTATTGGTACTGGAAGTTCAAATGCCTGGCAGATGGACTGTGTTTAATTTTCGAGCCAAAGGATGGATATTTTCTTAATTGTCAGTAGTGCAACCGAGGCTGGTGCCTAAAATTCAGAAGGAGTCATAAGGGGGCTGCCCTTAGAATTAAAATAGGGAACATTTTATGTATAACTACAAGGAAAACATTGTTTTCTGTTAGAGTTAAGGAGACGTTAATTGGTTTATTTTTTCATCTTATCATTAGTTTAAGCAAGTGAGAACTGACATTCAAATGGTGAGGAGATCAACGGCTCCATTTGGTCAATTATCTGACTGACTAGTACCTTCTTCACAGATTACCACTGCATTTTGACACTGACATTGTCATAATTTTCAATTTTGCTGGTGGATGGGGTTAGTTTTCATAACATTTCAGGAATATTTTTCTGATAGGAACAGATAAGGAATACTTCAGGCTAAATTAGATCAAGTTGAAAAAGTAACTGCATGTTCTCACGGAATAGTACAGGCTTATTTTTTAGAAATATCATTATAAATACTGCTTTCAATTCTATTTTTTAATGGAAAACTACACTAAAATGAACAGAATTTTTGTCTTTGTTGTTGTTGTTGTTTGTTTTGCTTGGTTTTTTTTAAACCGTTTGTCTTCAGTTTTGGTTTTAGTTTTTGCTTTCTTCCCTCATTAAAAAAAAAAGAAGCAAGTATGTAATCTGGAACTTTTGGTATATATGTTGCCTTTATTATGACTTTTCAAAACTTTTTCAAGCTTAGAAAAATAATTATGGGAAAAAGAAAATAAAATTTGTAACTTTGCCATTGTGTACTGAAAGTATGGAGATATTTTGAAAAGAAAAAGGAAAGAGGGAAATATGAGCATTACTAATTTTATTTTAGGCAGTATGAAAGTAAACCGGGTACAATACAAGTTTAAAAAGCTGATATTTAAATGTTCGTGTTTTCAATGTTTTGTAATTTTTTAAAAACCCTTGTTTGAAAAAAAAGTACATAGCTTTAAAATTTGCAAGCATTTTCTAAATGGTTTTACAATAACCTAAGACATTGTAGATGAACAGGAACCATTTTAGGATCATTAGGTATGAGCTTAACTTGGTCACCTTCTCAGTGCTGTCAGGTTCAATTCTTCAAAGACCAGAAAGTACTCAGCAGTGACTGCTCAGTAAAGTAGCTCCATTTATATCAATTAAGGTATAGAAATCTAGCCCAGCTGCTAATCTGACCTACATTTAGTGCCTGTTACTGACAGCTATGGACAGGTTTTATTCTTGTTATCAATGAAGAACCTCACAGTTAAATTAAATCCGCTGTAACATAGAACACCCAAGAAATTAAATTACTGCCGTGACAAAAAACCTACCCGAGTAATGGTTTAGGAGCCATGAAGTAAATTATGTTTGGTTTCATGGCAGGACAGGAGAAAGAGACAAATAACTGAAATATATGTCTGCCAGACAGTCTCAACAATTTTGAAGAAAAGTTGTTTTTTTTTTTTCTGACAAGAGAAGACCACAAAGAACTGTGTAACTTGTCCATGTCTCTTTTTAAGCAGCCTATTAATGCGGTGTACTGACACTTGATATGGGTTTTGAAGTGGTGTTAGCCGCATATTTGCAATGAGAAGAGCTTTTTCAGTATCTTATTTTGTTTTGCAAAATGCAAATTATTTTCAATGAGGAATCAGGGACTTTTGTGTTTTGTTTATCACGGAGATATTTTGCTCATTTAGCCTGAATAAGTTTTTTTTAGTTTAGTTTCTAAAGCTACCTCATACCTAGCCTTAAGAAAATTCTGGCTACAGTTAGGTACTGCAATGTAGGGTACTAGCAATGTGACATACTATTATGAACTTAAATAGAAAATTAATGTGTAGTAAATATTGACTGCTTATATAGTGCTTAGTTTTGAGTAAAAAAACTTTCCCTTAAGACATTCAGAAATGAAAATGTTATTGAAATTTTTGGCCTTTCCATTGGATTTTTAACACGTATGAAACAAAAGTTGAAAGCAGCCATAAAGTTCATGCAAAATGGCAACATATTTCACAGAATTTCAATACCAGTAAACCTTATCTCTTCCTGCAGAATTCACTAGGGCTGTCTTTCCATGCAGAGCTACTCCACTACAGTGAAAAAGCAGTATTCTGTATATTTCAACTCCACCCCACACTGAAGTCCCTTAGTACAGTATTCTTTGGCTCTCGTTTACTATCCAGAAGCCAAATCATCTGTGTTTGTGTAACTTGGTAAAAGGGAATTTTTAAAGTCTATTCAGTTTAAAGGAGCTTCTGCTTCTAGGTCAGACAGACAATAATTCTTCTCTGTACTATAAAGCTTTACATGCTGGATCAGTAATTCTAGGCCATTTGAACAATAATATCTGAACATTATGGTATCATTTATGTATTCCCAAGGAGCTAAAATGATTGCCCGAAGAATGTTTTCCAGTCAGTTTTCAGTGAGATCAGGGTTTTTTTCCCCTTGAATAATTCTCCCTTGAAAATTTGAGGCAACATAAATGAGTTGCACATGTAAAGACTCAGATTCACATGTCAACTTATCTCAGCAAACACTTAAATCTCAGTTCACTATCCAGCTATTGACACATGAATGTAAGCATTCATTTGTTAATACAGATGTCTCTAGAAAAAAATGTGCCTACTTATTTGGAATGATACACAACTATTTTTGCACTAAATTTCTGTAAGTAATAAGCATGTATATGATTATTTCAGCAATAAATTGCTAGCACTTCTACACTAAATATTCATGTTTAATACAACTCAGGTGTTTATATCTTGCATGAAATAGATGGTTATCCTTCCCAATCAGAAATGTCTAGGTTATTCTTGCTCTATGCAGGAAAGGAGTTTTAAACTCCTATTGAATCCCATTTTTTTATTAGTGATGCCCCACTATGTCTGTCTGACACATGATCAATTTATGCAGTAGGAAACTGAGACTTAAAAGGTGACAAGAAGATAACTGTATCCATGCTATTGAAAAATAGTTTTCATTACTTATATTTTAACTAGCCTTAAGATCTCCCTCTGGCTGTACAATGGACAGCAAAGCTTGTGTACTTTGAGGCTACAAGCAACTCTGAGAACTCAGATCTCTGTTTTTCAGGAAAACAGAGATTGCTCAGCTCTTGGTATTAAAGGCACTTGTCTCAAGTTTTGATATTTAAGAATGGGCACCCCAATTATTGCTAGAAAATAGAATAAAATTGATTCTGAAATATCTACCACCAATGTCCAGGGGGAAAAAAGCAACAATCAAGCATCTCAGATCTTGCAGTCTTGTCTAGAGATGTAAAGTAGATTTTCTAGTCCATCAAAATTTTGCTCAGATATTTTTAGTCTCAACTGGATGGATGCCATGATTTTTCTAATTTCTGGTAGAAACTAGCCAGGAGTTCCAAGAACACATAGTTTTGGAAACATCTAGCATGCATGGTCTTGCCTAAAGGAGTGTTATTATACACTCTGGCTATCAAACAATCTGGTGCAATAGCTCTGTTAAACTGGCAGGCTTGTCTGGCTTCTTTCTGTGAATGTCATTTTCAATGGGCAGTAGGAGGTCCTGAAATCTTTCACGTCAAGTCCTGTGTGACCTCATTCAAGGAGAATTTGTACCATATCCACTGTCAAGCAAGAATTCTTGCTCATCAGAGATACAAAGCTTCAGGCTACCCCTGGATTTTTCAGATTCTGAATCCTATCTCTTCAACAGATAGCCTCAGGTTAAATAACCTGTAAAAAAATCAAAGAAGAAAAGTGGGGAAGAAAGAATGTCTTCATTCAGACTCAACAGTCAGAGCCCAGGAGTAGCAAGGTTTACCTGGGCCCTGTCCTGAATCCAGTGTCCCTTGAGTCTTCAGAGTAAAACACTAATCCTGTAAAGTTGTTGAGGTTTTGGGGATTGGTTGGGTTTGGGGATTTTTTGTTTGTTTGTTGTTGGTTTTTAAAGTTGTTTTAATTTTTTTTTTCCTCTGGGAAGATTTCCAGCTAGCCCCTCAGAATAGTGAATTAAATTTAGGTGATGCATGTCGGTCCTGTACTGACTGGAAGCCAGTTTTCCTTTGATATTCTGTACCTGTTGATATTCTGTAAATTCTCAGTTTCTCTAAACAGAAAATTGGTGTCCACCAGGGTGTTACCAAATGCTTGACCTCACTCAGGAAGATGGAAAAGAGTTAATCACTGACTTAGAAGCAGCAATGAGCCAGATACTAGTGACTGCATCTCATACCAATCAGTTTATGTATTTGGAACTTTAAAAGTGTCAGTTTCCCAAAATGTAATGCCTTGTTGCTGTAAGTGACAAGGACCATAAAATCAAAAGAAAAAAATATTTGTGGAAACTGGTAACCAATTAGGCAACCCACTAGAAGTGTAAAAAGACAAGATTTCATAGACATAAAGAAATTATTCTGGGTAGAAAATAACCTGATTGTAAGAAAGTGTTAGAACAGTGCTACCAGATAGAAGACAAAACAAACCAAGTTTTCTGATGAATTTTAATAATTAAAGACAATGAATATAACTTAAAAGTTTTAAAATGTGTCTGACTAACATGAAACGTAAAACCAGTTTCATACCGAGTCAATCAGAAAACAATTAAAGGACAGAAAACAATCTGAAAGCTTACCTCTTGCAGTAGAGGGGAGAATAAAACAGTATCTATTTCCTCCACCGCCCCCCAGAGCAACAACTAAGTAACTAACTCTCAAAAACATTAAAAGAGCTAACAGAGTCATATGACAAACCAGTAATGTTTGGTTGTTTTTTTTAACTTATAAGTTATTAGACTATTATATGATTTATCCTTTAGTCTAGTGCCAGATTCTACTTATTTCTTTTTTAGGAGAAGTTACTCTGAAGAAATTCTATTGACAACTACAAAACATACTTATTTTATGGTTCTATCTATCCCATCCATTGAGGGATATTGCTCAACATGTTGAGGGGTTGATGAGTTGGATAGGTCACTTTCATGAGTGCTCTTGATCATCTTTGTAATCTTTGTAACATCTCTATACTTGATCATCTTTCAGTAATATTCATATTAATTTATTATTCTGTTCTAAGAATATTTTGGTATCAGGGGTGGGGGATTTTAATTTATTTGATCTGAAGTTGGAGAATTTCCTACATCATTTCAGAGCTGAGACATTGAGTTTCATTGGCCAGTAGACTGTAACTAGTTAGCAGATGTCAGATCGCAAACCTCTCTTATGAAAGTTGTGGAAGTGCTAAATTGGCAAAGATTGAGATGAAGTCACTGTATTTAATTGAAGCTCTGCCATAATATCCTAAAAGTCCATGATCAAACATATCCCAGTGCATTATGCAGCTGCTCAAATATATTACTGCTTAGGCAGCAGTATGTTTTTATTGGATTCAGCCCATGTGAATACCCTTCATAGGGGTAGCATTTTACACAAAATATATTAATTTCTTCCATGAGTTGTTAGGCTGGAAGTGAAGTCTCCTGTAGGAGAAATAACTATGATCCAAGATCATGAGTTCTATTTATTACATTTCACTCAGGAAAAAAATTTAAAATATGTTTATTGGATTACTGAATAAAAGAAAAGTCTTCCGAAATATCTATGGTACAGGAGTTTCCTCTCCATTTTCTAGTCATTTCAGCCAGAAATATCCCTGCTGTGTTGTGCTTAGGTCCTGACCTTCTTATATTTTATCATAAAAAGGATGTTCTTACCATTGAACCTCTATTCAGGAAGAACTATTGCTAAACCTTATTTCCACTGTAAAAGGTTTCTTTTCATACCTTTTCATACCTTCCTACCATGTCCTTCTGAGCCACTGAGATGTGCTTTGTGATCCCTCATGGCTCATGCTTTATAACCACAAATAAAACTGAAATAGCTCTTCACGTAATTTTGTCTGATAAATTTGGCTGTATTTCACTGAATCAAAAAAAAAAGGCAAGTTTTAGGTGAAGACTCTATAATGAGAACCTAAGCTGGTAAAGCCATTTGTATTTGGCTATTAAAAGATTACAAAGAGCTCTTTTCATAATGAGTATAAAAATTAAATTAGACAGCAGGAGTGTCATGAGCTGCACCTTGCACCTCACGGCTGCATTCACACATAGTTGTCATTTTTGTATCATGTCAGTCATATATTTTATACAGTATGGTGTTATGTGCCACTGCTTCATCACAGGTGAAGCATAGAAAGTTGTAGGGCCAAAGGAAATTAATATCTAAAGGAAAATTAAAGGGTTTAACTTGGGTAATGTTTATAGGAACTCTGTTGCTAGAGATATGATATTGTGTAATTATACTCTGAATGTGGAATTAAAAATAGATGCAGGAGACTTGCCTAAACAGGGCCAGATTCCTGAGACAAGAATTTACCTGTAACCAGAAACGCTGCCAGCATGGATATGGCTATGATCTATCTGCATGTAGGACTGGACTATGGGAAAGCTGAAGGCAGTAATGCCTTTTCCAGCTGTAAAAGGTATGTGCTCTTCTGCAAAAAACTACTGTAAAGCAGAGAGCCATATTGCTGCAGACAGGAATTTTATCACATGCTTAAACATAAAATCATATATAATATGCCTTCATAAAATAATTGTGCTCAAACAAGCAAATATGATTTATTTTTAAAAAAAGGTTAGAAGGACATTTACCAGAAAAAGTTGGTTAATTATTTAATAGAGAAGTTATTTTATTTTCTTAACTACCATTGGAGAACGTGGCAAGTGTTATGATTTAGCTGGTTTAATGTTTCATTTTCAGAACTTTCCAACAGAGTCCCTTCCTGCCCAACACATTCAGCTGAGGTTCCCCTGGGTCTTTTGATTCATGAATACAATTACTTCTCTGACGTGCGTGATGTCCCTGACCGTAGGAAGCTTTGGCATTAGTAGGTACAATTCCTTCTGAAGTCCATGAGATATCCATTGAAGCTGAGAGCTGGGTTTTACTCCTGAACTGTAATAGGACAAAAAGTTCCCCCTACAGTGCAACTAAGAACACATTACATCTTGAATCTTTGTTTGCCTTATATCTAGAAATTGTATTTGCACCTTGCTGTGAGTATGTTACAACGGTACAGGCATGTAATGGCAAAAGAAAACCTGAGGAGTAACTTTGTGTGCTCTCTTCACTACTGTTTAGCTTTGATGATTTTACATACGGTATTGCTTTCTCTCTAATAATTGTATCTTGTGTATTCACCCTTGAATTTGGCAGTAATGTATACAATATTTATTGTGGCTTCTTGTCCCAAATGGGGAAAATCTTTGTCATAGAACAAGAAAAAACCCCCACAATTTCTTAAAAAAACATAACTTGGCTTTGATCCAGCCAAAAAAAAAAAAAAAAAAATTCTGTCATTATTAGAAAACCCAAGGCGTTCATTAAATTTTCACTGGTTCCCAGATAAAAACATTTGATTTCTGCTCAAGTTGTTGTTTTAAATCTGTCTAAAATTTAAATTTAAATAAGATATGTTTGAAAAAAATTTGTTGAACTGATGTTTTATTTAGATATTCTTTATCTCTTACTAAATAGTGATTCTTCCTAGGAATTATACTTATGGGAAATAGTTTATTTTTGTATCTAGGCTCTTTTGTATTTAGGACATGGAGTAAAATCAGTAGCAGTTCTCTTGTAAAATACCTGTTGCAACAGGACTGTGGTTTATTATCTACCAGGCTACCAATCAGTACTTTCAGGATTTAAAAACATATTTCTAACTTTAAAAGGGCATTAAGGCATTGAAAATTATTTAATGAAGTCATTAGACTTTCCATTTAGCACTAGGAACTCAACATTGTGCTTCAGACAAAGTGACCTCAATATAAATTGGACCAGAAAGAATCAGAAAGAGAAATTCTCTAAAAACAAAAGACAGAAAATAGGGGATTTCTTTCTTGTATGACCATTTGCAACAAAACCCCTAAAACAGGCTAATAAATTTCACTAGATTAAAAAAAAACAACCAACCAAACAAACAAACAAAAACCCAAACCAAAACAAACAAAAAAACCTCTCCAACCCCAAAATAACTAGCCAACAAATATAGAATACCTTGAATATTCTCAATACTAATTACTTGCATTTTACCTGCAGAATATATCTGTTGTCCTTTTTTTCATTCTCTGTCTACAGCATCTCAGTTTTTCCTTTGAATTTTTCAAGCTGATGTTTGCAGATAATAATTTTTAGAACATCTTTGCTTCCCTGGTGCGCAACTTCTCCCAGTTGTGCTCTCCTGCCATTCTTCTGATGATCTTGAAGGCTCTCCATCTTGAAAATTTCCTTCAACCTGTTAGCATGATAAGTTCAACTAGAAAGATGGGCAGACAAGGTGGCATTTTATTTCATTGATTTGATAACGTCAATCAAACATCCAGTCAAGACTATGGAAGACCGTACTATTTTTCTTTCTTCTCTACTTCTCTCTTGAAATTTGTAGGGCTCTGCACTACAGTCCCAACACTGATCATAGATGTGTTCACTAAGTGTCATGGAAAGGGCTGGTGAGTAGTGTTCAATTAGATGCCCATTATAAAACTAGTAGGGATTTTCATGTTTCAGTGCAGAAACTGAGTTTGTATGTTGTCACCAAAGAGCAGCTAGGTGGAAGAGAGATTTCAACAGTGGCTGGGGGGAGACTGTGTCTAAAAGACCTCAGTGTTTTAGATGTTTAGCTCTTGTTTGATTTAATATCATATAAACATGTAATTCCTGTAAGAGGCAACAAGTTTTACTTAAATTACAGCATGGTACAAACCCATGACTTC
Organism: Myiozetetes cayanensis; assembly: GCF_022539395.1. Lineage (NCBI taxonomy): Eukaryota > Metazoa > Chordata > Aves > Passeriformes > Tyrannidae > Myiozetetes > Myiozetetes cayanensis. The sequence goes on along the minus strand of NW_026087964.1, from coordinate 36,651,529 downwards.
CAGTGATTTTCCAGGTAAAACTGAGAGCCTTAGAATGCAGGTCAGAAAATCCTGTGTTTTTTCCTGCTATAGCTTGGTGTGGAAGGGTGATTGGAACAGAAAGGTCTTGTCTTGCTTCCACCCCAGGGAGTTATTCTTGTTGCCTGGCCTTGGAGATGGCAGTGATTAGGAATGTCCTATTTTATGAACTGGGATCTTCTCACTGTTTCAAGAGACAGTTTATTATTATGAAGACTGATAAACAATACATATTATTTTTCAACATGTAGAGCTCCACTGGAAAATAATTTGGCCATCATAGATAATTATTTTGGATGATGACACGTTTCCAGCAATAATTCCATCATGCATGGATACTTCCCATAGGACATCTTTGAAAGTGCTTGGACTATTAGGTGATGAAGATACTTTACAGAACACACATTGTATATTGTGTTTCTTGGATAGCAAAATTAAGGCTCTTTTGTTCTTGCTAAATCACCCATTACTACCTTTTAATAAGAGTTTTTGAGGAAAAGTCTTGTTTGAAGTTACCACATAATGAATTGATAAATCTTGAGACAACACAGCTAAATCCTACCTTTTATTTAAAAAAATATATCTAATGTGATTTTCCAGAGGAAACTAAATACAAGTGTAGGACATCCATGTTCCACGTGATTGTTTTTCATTATGGTCTTTGACAGCTAAAGGGATTCTTTTTTTTTTTTTGGTGATTACTGAACCCAAATTTTGAAATAAATATTTTCAAATGAACAAGTATCTATTTTTATGTTAACAGTCCTTATGTGGTCAAACTCTTCTCCTCAATAAACTTTGTTTAAATTTCTGTCACTTATTTATGTGCATTTTGAGCATTGAATCTCTGCAGGGTTGTCTTTGATGAAAAACTACAAACAACCCTTGCGTTTTATTTTTCAGCATGGATTCTCCTCATATGTGAGATGGATCTCTTTTTCCAAACAAATATTTATTAGTAAAAATACATATTATAACAGATCTTGCGAATATAAATGTGTTTTGAAAAATTTCACTTTCATTTGGGCAGGTAAACAGTGTTCTGTAACTGAAAGAAACTGCCCCAGTAAAAGCACAACTTTTAGTCAGCGGACTGGGGCTGACTAAGTGTTTTTAAAAGGCACCTCCTAAATTAAGGTCCACTTTTCCTCCTGCCCCTGAGCAACCCAGGCCTGCCAGCAAAACCTGTCAGCTTAAACTTTGCCTAAGGTTAGTTCACACTGCACTGTTTTGCTACTGTCAAAAATTTGCTATTTTGTAACATCTAACAGTTGTTTTAGTTAGTCTGATCACACTTATTAGTCAGAAGGTAGAGGTCTATCTGTAGTTTTCTAGATATACTTATTAGTTGCTTTATAAGAGTGCTGGTGGTGACCACTAAAGCTGACAATCTCCATTCAAGAAATCAATTAGTTTCTTTTTTCTTACCGTTATCCAGTTATTTGGTTAAAACATAGAGTTGGCTCTAATATTACTTTATTCTAATATTTCTTACACTTCTGTAACCTTTAGGCTTTTACATGGATTTTTTTTTTAAAGGCTTTGGATTTAATTAATATTGATTTGAAAGTTAGCATTTTCATACAAGGATCCTGATAATGCAAATGTTTTCAGAAGTTATCCAACTTGCTTGGGCACTTAGCAGAGAAGTTAGCAGGGTTGTTTGGTGTTGCTCCATATGACAACTGTCATATGGAGCACTACATTTCCTTAAATAGGAATTTGGCTTTGTTTTACAGAATGCTTATTACAGAATTTATAGAGGATAATAAAAATGAAAGGTCTTTACTACTTACTATAAAAAATTCTGTATGGTTTATTTCAATGTATACATTTATTTTCTTGCTTGTTCTCAAGTGCTTTTAAAACAACAACCTTATGAACCTCTGTATTTAAACATCAATTAGAATTTTTTAAAAAATCGTTGACTATCAAAGTTGTAAACTGTCCACTGAGTTTTTCCATTTGTGATTAAAGAATCTTAGGAATAAGTGCTTTCAGGAGTCATGCCAAATAGTCATCAGAGCTTGGTCAGAAAATGAGTTGTCTCAGTGACCTAGAGATGCTGTCAGTAGGAGGGAACATATATTTTAACCTGACACATATTGCCCGAGTCCAAATCTAAAACCAGACTAGAAGGAACAAGTGAACAAAGAAAAACATTAAGAAATCCTAATGTAAGTTTGCTGGCAGATTCATTTTTTCTGAAATTTCAGAACTGAATAGCACTTTTCAACTTTCTCTCTCTGTAGTTTCTCTGTCCAAATATGATGAGTTTCTACATATAAAAAAGATGTACTAATTCAGGTCTGCTGCCCTTGAGATAGTGTCATGGTCTGTAGGGCCATGTACCTTCTCTGGAGGTAGGAAAGTTTGCTCAACCTCTCTTCAAGTTTCTCTAGCTCAGAGAAAGAAACAAAATAGAATTTTTACTCTTCCCAGTGCACAACATAATTGGATTATCCATATTTCAAAGGCAATCTCTATCAGTCCTGCAGTATTGTTTGAGGATATAGGAAACTGGATACTTAAAAACCATTGGAACTGAAAATGAGGGTGCAATATAACCAACCAGCAAAGGTGGTAAAACTTTGCTTTCATTTAAAGTAGAGAAAGGCTGGCCATGTTCTTGAATTGTTTATTAGGCATATGGTTTTCATCTTTAGATTTATCTTTTATTTTTAAAAATAAGTTTAAAATGCCTCCTTTGGTGTGTGTAGGAGGAAGATTCTGAATTGCCTTAGTTAGGATCTCACACCGGTTTTTACCTGCCTGAGATAAAAAAGGATTTATCTGTTTTTTTGTGTTTGTTTGTTTGTTTGTTTGTTTGTTTGTTTCGGGCTGACCTAAGATGTTTTCAGTTTTCTGTTCAAGCACTGGAACAGAAGTCCTTTCCAGACCTGCCCCACACCTCCAGCCTTCTTTGTGTAACTTTAAACCAGAACAGAACTGTGAGCCAGATTGTCTGGACCATATTCCCAAGAACAGCCTGATTTTTTTTGAGTCTCTTCACATAAAACAAAACCAGTAAAAGGAGAAATATTTTTCTTTCTTTTTTAATTACAATAAAGATAGAAGGAGGTAGATTAAATAAGTGTATGTTGAATAGCGAAAACTGATAGCAGAGGTAAATAATTCTCCAAGTTTGCATAGTGTAGAAACAAGGTATTATAACAAAATGATATATTTTAAAATACAGTTCCTTTATGCTACTTGTTGACTTGAATTTCAGCTTCAGCAAGACTCAAGATCTTGTTAAAGAAATGTTTTTTTCCATGTAGTTTGTGATGGCAGAAAACAGCAATATTAATGACAAGGAATTATTCCATAAATATCTCAGCATTTTTAATGTAAGAAAGGAAGCAAATCATGGTCATATGCATCTTTTGTCTTGCTTGGAATTATCTCTGTCATGTTGGAAGTTTTTATTCGGAAGTCTGTGTTGACTCTCATGATTAGGGCCAGAAATCCTAGAGCTGACAGGAAAGTGACCTATAAATAATGATCTATGATGGACTTGTCATATAGTCACTAAATGAAATATTCTAGTACCTGTTTCCTTTGTCTTGTTCCTCAGTTTCTGTCTTGTTTGAGGTTATTCCTTCTGTCATATCCCGCTAGCTTTCTGGTAAGAGTGGGCTTTTTTTGCCTTGTAAATGTATTCCATTTTCACCAGAAAAGTACAACTGGATATATTATTGCAATTAATTTTGTAAACTAGAACTCCACTTGAATACAGCTGGACACAGTTAATATCAAATTTCCAAGTGAAAGATAAATGTTTTTTTTTTAAAGTGAAGGTTTATAAATACACAGATACATATATATTATAAAGCAGAATTAGAAGGAGTTGCTCAAAAAGCAGTATGAATTCTGGAGTTTTGAGCAAATGAAAATGTTAGAATTTAGTAAGGATTTAAATGTGCAGCACATCCAATACACTACAGTAATAACCTGCATGCCATAGTAATAGTTGCAGAAAATCAGCGAGCTCATGGTAACAGCCCATGTACACACTCTTAGTCAATAAAAACCGACAGTTTTTCAACAAGGAATAAATTACTGTATTTCATTTGCTAGCAGTGAAAAATGTGCATATAGGATGATAACATCAAGTAGCTGATGCTCTCTGACTTTATATCCCAGCTTTCTGCATGTAACTTGTGTGGTCATGTCTCTAATTATAGGAATCTGATGCTTCTATTGATACTTCTAATTGATAATTGCAAAAAGGATCTGTGCCAGAAGTCTGTCCTCAAAAAGCGTACAGACTTTGTTATCAGGGTGGAGACAGATGTTAGGAGAAAGAAATCCTGGCATCACGATAGTCCATGTGAATTTTTTTCTATTGAATTCACTGAATCCAGGATTTCACCCTAGACTTGTAGTTCATATCACTCTTGTTTACTCTTGTAATGAGGCAAACAGAAACACCTATGCCAAGTGTGCTTGCTTAACACACTTTAAGTAAGCCTGCCAAGAGTGAACTCCCCTTGCAACACAGTTCAGTAAGCATTATACACATTGTATTTGCAGTTGACACTGCTTAAGAGTCTGCAATGGAAAGATGAACCATAAAAATGGAGGTTTGTGCCAACTATATTTCTGCAAAGAGCCCCTGGTGGTCTAGGGGTAAAGGTGCCGCGCTATCACCACGGAGACCCGGGTTCGATTCCCGGGCAGGTGGGGCTCGTTAACCCTTAAAGGCAACCCACCTACGTCCTAAGGACCTCGCTGCCACAGTCCAAGCTCGCTTGGCCCCGGCAGATGAACCTTAGGATTAAAGGGTGGGCTCAGTTCCGCGCACACTGTGTCTCACCTAAAAAATCCAATGCGCAGGCTGGAAGGTGTAAAAACCTTCCCCGGATCTTCGCTCGCGAAGACTGGCCATTATTATTTCTGCAAAACTTGCAGAAAATTTAAGTTGACAAACAAATTAAGGTGGGCTTAATGAAAAGTAATCTCAGCTGTTTTGGCCTTTGTTTTGGTTTATAAGCTTATGCCATCTATGAGAAAAGTTGGCATGACAGCAAGACCCTCATTGTTATACCTGCCAGTCTCACTTTCCCTCCTTTTTGAAGCAAAAGTGATTTACTACAGGAAAAGGAATAATAAATATGTCTAAGTGGCTTAGTAGACCAGATACTTTTGCTTGAGATTATGTTTGGTTGGTGGAATAAATCACAGTACTTTTTTGTTTCAAGTAGAACCTCAAGGATTACTTTTCTTTCATTTATAATACTGCTCACTGTGTTTGAATTACTCAACACATACACTGTTCACTCATACTGAATTAAAAGTTTTGAGTCTACATCATTTTCTGTTGACCTACAGTTGAAAATATGCTGTGATCTGTGTCATTAATAACCATTACAAGTAATAACCATTACTTGTAATGTCTATGAAACAACTGGAGTGACTAACATAGGTCTTTCAAGACTACTCATGTATGCAAACTATATTTATGATTTAATTTGCTTTAGCAAGGTTGAACATCTGCTCATTAAAATGTCACTTCTTGGCTGAGCTGGAAATTATATTTTTCAACTGCAGAGCTGCAGTTCTTCTGCTCATCTGTCTAGTCACACACTAACTACAAAAAAAGGGGTGTAATAGTTCATAACTGGAGATGGAGCTATTCCACTCTTACTTCCCTTTTGTTTAGCAAGCTTTGAGAGATGAGGGGATACATTAATAGACAGGGATAGGCATGCTTGCCAGCATGTTTCTTTCCTTCTCTAAGCAGTTCTACAAAACAGTCCTGGAGAAAGACAGTACAATAGCTGAAAGATAGCTGATAGAAACATAAGGTAGCTGTTATAAACGGAGTGGCCATAAATGTGTACAATAAGGAAACCAGTGGTTTCACACTTGTGCTGCAAGAGTTTACTTTAATGGCCCTAATTGTATTGGGTGAAGTTAGCTACATTTCAGTCAAACTCTTCATAGTGGGTCCTATTTATATACTTATTTTCATTAAAAAGGGTGTAGATTCCCCATTATGATCTGGATGGTCTGAATAATCAGGCATTGGAATGGGCTGCCCAGGGAGGTGGTGGATTCTCTATCCCTGGAGGTATTTAAGAAGACACTGGATGTGGTACTTAGTGCCATAGTCTAGTAACTGTGGTGGTAGTGGATCAAGAGTTGGACTTGATGACCTCAGAGGTCTTTTCCAGCCCATCTGATTCTATGATTCTAATAGCATGCAGAGTAATCAGAAGAATATTAACATTGAAATAAGGTATGATCACTCTGCGATGACAAAAGAATAAAAGCACATGAATATTCCCAACGCACCAAGAGTGTCCTTTCAGACCGTTCAGGTATCACCTAGGCAACTAAAGCAGTCCACTCCATTCAATACCTGATTTCTAACTCCTCATCCTTGCGTAAAACAAAACTCTTAACAATATGGCAACCATCATGCTATAGTGAAAGCATCCTAAATTTATAGCTTCTCATCCAGACAGCTGGGTAATATTAAGAGTATATAATCCATATATAATGAATAGCATATAGCAAATTAAGAGCCCATAATGAAATATGCATGCAGTGCATGCATAATTTATTCTGTAAAAAGCCCTTTACCTAAACAATAATAGATGGAAATAAAGCCTTTGGTTTTATCACTGTTTACCTCCTTGAGATGAATCTGAAGCTTTCAGGATAGTAGCAAGCAATTAATTAATTTAGGATATTTCTATAGGCTCAGGACCCCAAATTATATAGGAGTGCTTTGCTTGTTGTCCATCTGTTAGTAAACAACACATTATTTTTTTCTTTTCAAAATGATGGCTGGCTATTTCCTCATTTGCTTATCTGCAATTGTAACCTTTTATAAAAGGATTCAAAAATCCCTGTTTTATATGCTTGGTTAAGAAATCTGAGATCCTGAACCACTTCACAGACTCCTTTAAAACTACATCTAGTAAGCTGTTAGAGATTAGTAGCACAACAGAAATTGGTAGATTTTTAATGATGCAGGAAATAGATCTTTGATTTCTTAATATTAGCATTTCAGAGTTTGTTTGCAAAATAAGCAGATGTGAGTTTCAATGTGGACTCAGTACAAAAGATTCAAAATGCTTTGCCTTTTTAGCAAGACAATTTTAACAGATGATTTTCTGATTAATTTACAGCACTTGCCAAAGCTTTTGCATATTTCTTCAGTTTCAATATACTTGATTGAATAGTAGCCTGCAGAACATCATCAAATAAACGCACATTTCAAACAAGAGCAGGGGGAAATGTAATTTTCCACCCACTAACAGGCTCACCATATATTCAGAAGTGGTATTTGGCAGGAGCTTAATTCAATAAGTTATGAATAGCCACTGCACGCTGTTTTACTATACCCCCTACACAGGTCTGCATTGAGGACCTCCAAATTCTACAATTGCAAGGGGGACCTAAATTTCAGGATCGTAGGAGTCCAATATTTGAGCTCATCAGGAGAATTACAAAGCTAGCTATGGCCAAGGAAGAAGCAGAACTTTAATCAAGACTGAATTAATGCTGACGTGATGATTTGAAATCCAACTTGAAAAATAAAGCAATAGCAGATCTGGCCCTATATGGTCTGATATTGCCACCCTACCTGAATTGGTGTTGACAGCTCATATATTTATTGCACCTACATGCCTTATTGCTGTCACTGGGCCAGAGGTTTGACACCTCTGAAATCTGAATGGGAAAGAAAAGTAGATCATATCTGAAAATAAACAATAAAATGAAAACTGCTGAGGCAAAGGCTTGTTTACCACATCTTCAGAAGCAGCAGCTGGAGGTTGCTGAACATGAATGTCATAAGAATTATATGGTGCTATTAATACTCAGCAATATCTTTCTGTAAATCTGTACAATGAAACTGAGCATTTTGCCTCTACCTTATGGGTTTAGAAACCAACATGTACAACATTAAGCAGAGATTTTGCATGAAAAAGGAGATTGAATCCCAGTTCCCTCTTGTGGCAGAAAGCCATGTCCACATAGGACTTGATCTAGAAAAAAAAAAACCAAACGCAAAACCAAGCCACTGGAAAGTCTTCCACTGATTCCAATCGGATTTGAAACAGACCTGCAAGTCAGCTGCATCAGAGACAGAGGCATAACAGAGCCTATCAGAGTTCTATGTTCTCCAGCTAATGGCCAAAGCAAAACAGTGCAACAGTAACAGCTTTAGACAGGTATAATTTAAATCAAAGAAGTGATCTTCCATATTATTTTCTGCCTTTCAGCATTCACTGAATCACAGAATCACAGAATGGGTAAGGTTGGAAGGCACCACAGTGGGTCATCTGATCCAACCTCCCTCCTCAAGCAGGGTCATTCTAGAACACATGGTACAGGATTGTGTCCAGACAGTTCTGGAATATTTCCAATGAGGGAGACTGCACAACTTCTCTGGGCAATCCCTCCCCAATACATGGTCATCCACATACTAAAATTCTTCCTCATATTTGGGTGAAACTTTAGAAATTGTTGTTCCGATATAATGTTAAGAAAATAATCCTTATATACATGAACTTTTAACCTTAATGAAAATGGATGCTGTGAGGTTGCTGCTGGAGAGAAGCATCTGATGGAGAATTGAGCACAATGAATTGTAGAGTGTGGGTTCCTCTCAGTGATGGCATATTGCTTAGATACAAGAGCAGCCCCTCTGTAACTTTTCTCAGTGGCATCTGAAATGACTTAATCTTGAGAACTGTTGTGAGTCTTCGTGAGCAGCATTGGTCTGTGCATACAGCCTTCCATCATGGTGCTTCTCTGTGTTGACGTAATTTCCTTTTAATATTTTATACCCTTTGTGGTATTTCAGTTTTTCTCTTCTGAAGAGTGTAATACTCACGGGTCTTATGGAGGACCTCAAACTGCAATCCTTAGTTTAACAGCATCTCAGGAGTAAGGATACTCTGCTGCTTCCTTTATTCCATTCTACTGCATGGTGTCTCACAGAAAACTCCTACTCTGGCCACCAAAATCCACTGAAAGGCTCTTTTTCCTCCCTGACTTGAGCAGAAGTAGAAAAATATCAATTCAAAAGTGTATTGATGCTTTCTGAGTAGAACTCCTGAGTGCAGAGTGCAGTCCAAAAGAGACTGTGGGGAAAATACTTAATTATAAAGAATGTTGAAGAGGATAAAGTAACAGTACAATAATGTGTGCCCATAGACTGATTGCATTGAAACAAACACCTCATTAAAATTTCTAAACCCAGTTATGCTCTTTGTAGTTCTTGATTTTAACACCTTAGCAATGAAACTCATTTTGGCTCTCATCAGTTTGGTTTCTAGTTCAGTGTAAGGCCATCTCCAATCCTCACGCACTGTTAAAAGTACTTTCCTTTAAAAAAACTTCCACGAAATGGAAGTCTAAAGATTTAGGAACATCAGCACTGTGCTGCTGACATTTGCGACTTCAACAATACAATAAAACAATTACATTAGGTGGGGTTTCCTTTTTGGGTCAGAGGTCTTGAGCACAACTTCTTCCATCCTGACAGCAGCTACTTAACAGTCAAACCATACTAAGGGCAGGTAATGTATTAGGAACAATGACAAATCCATCCAAAAACATTTTGGAAAAACAATGAACAGGCTTTAATTGCCTCAATTGTGTTGGTCAAAAAATCCCTGAAATCTACTAAATCCAGATCTAGCCATGCCCTTGTCAGTTGTTTCAAGATTGCCGAACCAAGCCCATCAGTACTGAGTGCTTTATTTGTATTTCTGTGGTAATACATAGTTCAGTTCACATGTTCATGTATTTATGGTGCAAACGGAATAGAATTCCAACTGGTGTGGCATACAGACACTTTAAAATTGAGTAAGCTTTATTGAAATCAGGGAGACATTTGAGGTGTAACATGTTGTTAAGATAAGATAGCAGCAGAAGTCCTAATGATAATTACAAAAAATACTTTTAAAAATAATTTTCTTGTATTTATTTTCTTGTATTTATTTTCAAATTCTTTTTAGTGGTTTGATTTGCTTTATCTCCCTCCATGGCTCATAAGAATGACATCTGTTCTTATTGATAGCCTGCAAAGTGCACATCTGCTATCAAAATTTCATAGCAGATACCTTCTGTTTTCATCATGGCTTGCCTGTTTATATACTTAAGGTGCTATGTTTGTTTTTGAATATATAAGCTCTTTGAAGGAGATATTTGTATAAGATTTTGGTGTGGCCTGGCTCTGGACTTCAGATCTCCTACAGTCTTTCTCTCTCTAGTTACACCTATATTTGTATGTGTGTGTGTTCATAGATACATATAAGAAATTTATAAGCAAGTTGCTGAAGCTGAGTTGTAAGAAAATGTAAGTGAAATTAGTTTAATTTTGTTTTTCATCCTCAAAATAGGCTTACTTTGGGCATACATGGAGCTTAAAGCCTGCATGATATTGAAATCTGACTCTTCTTCATCTACAGCAGGTGGTTCAAAGCAAAACAATCCTAACTGTACTTTAGCTTTAGGCTGCCTATTTCCACAGAGATCCATAAACTTTGCAAAACAGATGGCTATACTGACAGCTTGCCAGAAGCCTAGGGACCACACTTAGTCTAAATAAAACAGGAACAAAATCACTATTTATTTCTACTCATGACACCTAAGTGAATAACTGAATTAAACTGAACTGTTGTTCTTTAAACCCAATAGTGATGAATTTTATTGTAAAAAACTGGTGGCAAGGGGTGATGACAGTCCTAGTTTAAGACCTTTTCAGGTGGTATCTTAGGTAAACCTTTCTCAGTTAAAAAAAAAAAAAAAGAAAAGAAAAAAGGGACCTAAGTAGAAACCGTTTAATCAAGCATGCTGGCAATGTGTGCTTCGGTTCTCTAAAGCAAGGAAATGGGATTTCCTGACATGGTGTGCCAGTGCAAAATTCATTAAATGCTACTGAGGGAACCCCTGGCCCACCCAGTGCCAGGAGGCTCATTTAACAGTTTTGCTAACATGGTTTTCAGTGCAATGTACACTGCTTCTCTAAGTCATTAACCTCTGCTGTGTTCTGAATATACTGGATACAGGGAAAAATACGCTGTAAGCACGGCTGTATATACCCTATGTGACTAAGGCCGACAGATTTTCCTTTATTGAGTGACAGTCAAGCAAAAAATAGAACATGCAGTCAGCAACTATTGCTTACTATAGCTTTTTGCTGACATTTAAAAGTGGAAAATTTTTTTTATTTTGTCTTCAAACTTTGAGCTGTCTGTCCAACCATGAATATCACCAAGAAGAAATGTCACCTAAGTCTTAGAGTCACATCAGAACATAACATATTGTAGCTGTGGTTCTTAAAAGGTTTTTGAGCAGCTGCTAAAACTGAAAGAATCAAATGTATTCTAAACAAATTAAACAATATAGACCAAAAAGTTTTGTCCTAGTGGGAGGTTGAGTACACTTTGTATTATATAGTGGGGATATTTTGTATCCCCATTACTTCTTCTGCTTTCCACTCTGGTTCAAACAGCAGGACTTCAAGGCAAACAGCCAAGACAGATTCAGCTCTTTGCTAAGGCTGATTCCACAAGCCTGACATCCTTCCACAGGCTCCAGGGTATACATTTGCAGAATTGAGCTTGATTGACACTTCAGTGTGATGAAGCATAAACTCAATATTTGGATGCTGTGTTTACTGCTTGCATGAAAAAAATGTGTCTTCTGAGCTGCATGAAGCCTCGTGCAGCCTGACCTAGAGATGACCTTAGGAGCTGACAGTAGAGGTTTCTGGTTAGTTTATTAGGCAGTGAAGGAATCTGTCTATAGGGTGAAGCTTGGGCTCCCGTGCAAAGTACAGGCAGAAGAGGCAATCTTTATTGAGCTCTTCCTTTAAACTTTGAAATTCATGTGTAGAAATTTGTCTTTTAATGACTAATGGGATTTGCAACAAATCCCATTGCTGTCAACCTAAACATGTATGCAGTCCTGGCCTGCTAAAGTACTCATGGCTGCACTGGTGGAGTTGATGATAAGCTCTTGTTTTTCCAGTATACCACAGAGCTTGGAGAGGTGGTTTTTTTCCTTGATATTATGAATAGTCCTCCTGACGCCAAGATAAAATATCTATGGGCAGTCTTCATAGTAGGTAGGTGCCTGATCCTGCATCAGAGAGCATTATTACTGAGTTGCTGAGAACCGATTATTCTGTGAGTTATCTACCAGATTTTGCAATAATCTAGTAGATAATAATTCCTGTCACAAGTGCCATGACCCCTTAGCTCCCACTGCCCTTTAAGCTCTGTAAGGTTTATTGTTAAGGGATTTCCAGCCCATCTCCATTCATTACCTTGGAAACATAAACAGAAACACTACTGAAAATGTCCAATAATAAATTTAGCCTGAGCACCCTACCGGGAGGTAGAGGACCATTATTATCTCCATTTTACAGCTGAAGAATAAGTTCCAGAGTTCAAAGCTGTCCACCAGATCTCCTTCTGCCAAGTCTGTCCTGCCTCTATCAATAGGCTATTAACTTGAATTCCTCTGCTGACCACCAATACAACAGAACCAATTGCAAGACAGGTGGTTTCCATTGTAATCAGATTCAAAACCTTTGAGAGTCACTCTAAATTAAAACCAATGGTTTAAAACCCGCCCATAAACTTGCCAGCATTTGCTACAGGTTTCTGCAGCATTACTCTAACAGTCTCTTTCTATGAAACACTACTTATTAGAAGGTAGAAATAAGTTGCTGGTGCTTAACATAGCATATCATCTCTATATGTAAACTCCTTACATATCTCAGAGCATCAGTTTAACCTGACTGTGACAATTGCACTGAGAGCCATGTCCTTGTCACTCTTTCACAAGAGAGATGAAAAAGTCATGGATATCTCAGTTTTTCATGTAGCTATGGCTATGCTTATTCTAAGCATTGAGAAACCAAGACACTGGCTTAAAGATAATGAGATTTTAAACAGCTACTACAGTTTCAGTTCTATGAACCTCTCCATGTTTTGTGTGAAGATGATTCATGTTTTTAAGTATTTCAGGTTGGGTGGGGTTCTTCAATAAAGAAGAAAGTATTTGTTATAATCTCTGGAATCATATTGCATGGATTTCAACAAAACACTACAACTCTGCTAAAGTTGCAAGATATGGAAAAACCTCTCTTTCAAGCACCTTGAGCTCTGAGCTGGTTGTCCCAGAAAACCAGATATTGCCAGTAGCATGAAATTTAGACAATATATTATGGGGGAGAATGGTGAAAACCAAAGTCCCATTTCAGCTGAAACTCTTTGGCAAAGTATAAGACAAGTAAGGCAAGTTCAAAGAAAGCTTGATTCCATATGCTCAAGCAATGAATGCTAGTCAGAAGGAAAACATTGAAGGTAATGTTGTTTTGTACAGTTCTAGTCTATTTAATACTTTTCTGTTAATTCAGGCAAATAGAATGAACTGTTAAGTTAGTAATACTGTACTCTGGGTAAGGAAGCATAGCGGAATGTGTGAGAGACATTTGGAAAGGATTGAAAAGAAAAATTCTATTTGTGCCCATGTGATAGCAAAGTGATCCAAAACATAAAGCTGAACTAATATGGGACCAGATTGTTTAGCATGGCAACTAACACCAGTTATAATAAATGCACTGGATGCAATTTGTAAGCTGGGTAATGTTCACCATGAACAAAAAGGACATACCACTCACTCAGATAAATGTTTTGTAGCTGCAAGTGGATGCAGTTTCAACGAAAGCTGAGTTGAGTACCAACCAAAAGCTCATAGCCTTTCCCATAAAATAGAGTCTTTAATGTGACAGTGAAATACTAGAAAACCCTCAAAAGAGACAGGCAGTTTAAAATTCAGGACACACTAGAAGAGTACATGAACCACTTATGACTAAGTTTAGCTTGAAAGACACATATAAAGGTGAAAATGATAAGAGCATCCAGAGTTGGGTTAGAAATCCATTTGATATCACAGAAAGGGGATGTGTGTTAGAGTGGAAGACAAATGTGGTGAGTGAAAAGCCTTTGATAGTGTTTTCTTGGGACAAGAGTAATAATTAAGAATAGAACAGAAGTATTCAACTTTCCATGCATTAAGTTAGTGGGGGAAAATCAATTATGAAAACATTATAACAAAGAGAAACACTTCTGTGAAGGAAAGAATCAGTCATGTATAAGAGAAGGAGGGGAACTGAGGATAAGGTAAATGCCATTTGCCTGTGTACACTTGATAATCCTGCAGAATTCTGGCAGGCACTACTTGAAGAAATGGGATCCATGCTTGTGCATGCACCCCTTCTTAGATTTTTTAATTTTTTCACCCTGTCACTTGAACAACAAGGTGTTTCAAATGGTTTCACAGGAAAAAAAAAAAAGGAATGAAATTCAAGGCACTAGGAAGCCAGTTTCTCAGTGACAAGAAAACCAAGTGGTTTAAAGAGGGATTATTTTGGACGGAATTTGAGCTGCTGCGTAAACAATAGATTCTGGGTGCACTTATAAGAAAAATTGAAACTGTGTGTTATGTAGTTAACACTGGCAAAAGACATGGATTCTGTCTAACCAAAAAAGGTTCAGTGGCAAACTATGCAAAAAAAAAATTAAAAAGTGCTTACTACACTTCCTCAAAAGAGTACCCTGAGTGTGCTATTTGGAATAGATATCCAGAGTACATGAGAAACAATTCTTAATAAAGAGTTTGAGAAATGAGAGTTAATTAGGCTGCAGCCAGGAAGGATGTGGAATATAGCATAATTAACCTTATTCTATTACACTTGTGCTGGCAGCTAGGTCCAGGAAGAAGGCTTGAAGTGGGAGGCACTGGACAGCCTTTGGAAACATGAAATTTGTCTCAAACTATTCCTTGCCTGAATCAATAGGTCTGAGTGTTTGTATAGATGTGTCAGGATAGTCTATTGCAGATATGGGCTTGCCTGTGGAGAAAACCACTGGTTAGGCCAAGTACCTATTTGAGCTGTGATCCTTTAAAAATCTATCTTAAATACTTGGTTGGGGGAATTTGAACTCCTAGTTAGGAGCCAGAGCATATCTGGAGTGGATGGGGGCAAGATTGAAACTTTGGGACAATGAGACAATTATTTTGCTTTTCTGTAGAATAATTTACTAGGTTCATGTATATTATAAGTGGGGCTATATTTTTCTCCAGCTTTCTGGTGATGGAGCAGAAATGTGCCAGGATACTCTTGGATGGACCTAGAATCAGCAGGGCTAGATTTGTAACCCTGATCCATGGACACATTGACTTCTGGAGTAAAGGATTTTTGCTAGACAGGCACATGTTGCCTGAAATACCAGCATCTGTGATTTCAGCATTTGGGGAGAAGAGTTGTTTCTATCCTAAGAGTTGTTTCTAACCCTAAGAGATACCCAAGAGAAGTAACGTGCTGAGCTGGAGATGGGTTACTAGTTAGAAAAGTCAAGGAACTGTTGTCATTTCCTGTGTTTACAGAGCAGTATACCTTATGTATGAATACTACATGAAATATAAGATGAGGAAGCTGATGGCACTGACTAGGAGCAGGAAGTGCTGTTCTTGCTTCTCCGTAATAGTTGGTAACAATGCATTCCCCTAACTACCATGCTGCCAGGTTCTCTACTTGGAGCTTTTCTCAGTCCCTGCTTCATGAGCTCTTTAAATCTGCTTTAAAGCTATAAAGACTGAGATATACACATGTCTGGGGTAGGCTCCTGTTTAAGTGCCTTACTGGATGGCTAGTCACTTGGACATACTTTCTGTAGAGAACAAGGACACCTGTAACTACTGCAGTCACCAGCACTGGTCAAAGTGAGATTCCGTCCTCCAGAGGAGAACAATGAATCCTTATCATCACACACATTTACTTAACTTCTCTTATTCAGTACCTGGAGGGTTAGCATCTCTTCCTTTCTGTTCCATAAATCTAGTTTCTGTAAAAACAAAGCTTTTCTAGCTGAAAATTTTCAGTGTATTAGACCCAAACTGATTAGTTTTTTGGGATTAACAAAAACCAGATCTTCTTGGCAAATGAATCATTGACCAAGGCTACCTGCCTAGATCTACATGTGAACATCTTACTCGTGTTTTCATTGCAAAGGCAGTAATTGTAGCCTCCACCATATTGCTCCTCATGAGGTGAAGTCCCTTACTCATGTTACGTGGTAATCACAGCCTAGCTTTCAAAAAAGTTTTCCTTGGAAGTTGTGTCTAGCAAATAAGAAATTCCTTCAAGCACTTGCAATCTAAAAGGACAAACAAACCCCAAAAGTTGAGAATGCCAGTCTTTATTCTATTTGAACTCTACTATTTTTAGAAGCTATAAGCCTCTGATTATAGCTATAAGCTATTCAGCTATAAGCCTGCTGATAACAAGGAACTTGGTGCACTGTGAAAGCTGTACTAGGAGAAATGACAGTGCATACTGACAGATAATACAAAGTGAAAGGAATGGAAAGCTCATGGGAGTAAATTAAGACATATGGATTCAAGAGCAGAGCTGAGAATCTGGCACTTGAGGCAAAACTTAAATGAATTATGAAAGTCTCCTACAGTAAAGGATGCAGCTGTTTTATGTTATCCTCCTAATCTTCCATCTCCAGGAGCAAAAGATCTTTAATGAATGGTGCCAGACTTGTTCTCCTTGTCTTGCACGTGTTGAGCAACACTCATAATATGGAATTTATCCAACATTTCTCTTTCTGAATATCCTAAGTCAGTCTTCCTTAGACTTCTTGTGGTCTTCCCGTGGGCAAAGTTGTCCATTCACCAACCTTGCCCTCATCAGAACACCTACACACAGGTTAGGTCCAACAGTATCTCTTATAGTTTTTAGATGGTAATTTAAAAAATATCAAACCATTGATAATGCATATTATGTCCTTCCTAATTACTTCAAGATCTTCTATTTCCACAATAGAAATGCCATCTAAAACTGGACTTTGGATAAATCACTAACAGGACTACAGTTGGGCCACATAAAATATTCACCTCATTTTTCTGACAAAGTGATTAAAGTATAGGAATTCAAGATCAACATTTCCATGCAGCTGAGGGTACTCTTCACAATATTAGTCCAACTATTTTATATGCTTTTAACTTTGAGTATTCCTGCTGTTGTCAAGACAGAACAGATGCAATAATCCATGTGGTATTCTGATAACTAACAGGTTATTAATCAGAAATAAAGTATTGTAGGAAACCTTATAAGAGAAATACACCATGTGTTCACCTCAGTAGATGCTGGTCTGAATTCTGTCTAAACTCTTAGTTAATGCTTGGCTCAAAATGAGAAGAGGGTGACGTTAAATGTAAATGTTGTTGCCTACAGCAAGTGATTCTCCCTGAGCTTTGAAAACTTCTATTTCAACAATTTAAATAGGAAAGAAAGAAGGCTCTTGACTGGGTTTGGATTTATCTAATGACTTATTCAGTGATAACATAGTATATACTATTAACATAGATTTTATTATTTTTACATCTACTTTATTGCTGCCCAGTCTACTCTCTCTTTACCATGCCCACACAGTCTAGATATGTTGTATTTTATTTAAAAATAAAAATGTTTTTTTATCAGAGGTAGTCATCTCCATTTGGTTTCTTGCCTGGATAGGTAGGTAGCAATTTTGTTTGAGTAAATAGTGCATTTATTTATCATTTTTGGTACTTGGAAAACTCCACATAATACATATAATACTAGTACCACTATTCATGAAGATCCTCAGGATCAGGAAAGGCTATGGACACTCTGAACACTCATGATAGAACTAGCAGAATGTAAAACTCTATGTACTTTCAATTCTTTTTACAAGTCTGCTTGTTTTAAGAGGAGGGTTGGCCAGAAAACAAGAATTCTATTTGGAAAACTGTTTGAGGTTTAAAATATACAACAATTTTGCTGTGGAACATTCACATGACCTTTCAGAATTTCTTATAAGTATTGATTCATTCTGGCATAACACATTACTTGGGTAGAAAACATTTCTTGGAGTATGGGCAATTCTACACTCAAAGTTTCTTTCCTCTAATATATAGTGGTTTTCTATCTGTCTTACTATTGGTATTTTATATAAAAATATATAAAATGAACAAGATAGTATAGCTCTCACAGAACAGAAAAAATTGAGCCAGGTAGAAGACAGAGTCTGAAGCCTGAATCATCCAGAACTGCTTTGAATGGTTGAGCTATTAACTGTTTTGGATAAGGCTCTCTGAATCTGGCAAACCAGTTCATTCTGGACTGGAAAAAAAAAAAAAGCCAATAGTGCTGACATTGAAATCTGCATGTTGATTTTATAAACTGTCAATACACAAAGAATTTTTAAAGCTTTTGATCAACCTGGCAGTGGTTGTCTTCTGAAATAACAGTGAAACAAGATTTAAGAAGTTGCTAGGTTTTTTACGATTTTTTTTTAATCATTATCTTTTCCTTCTTGTTTAACATGACTTGAAAAATATTGAGGACAGACATAATTCTTGTCCAAGCACAAGACTTGTAATTACTACAGGCCAAGATCAGAAATTAGATTAGACTATGCTTCTGAAGTTGATGTGAAAGTACATCACCCAAGGCTTATAATATATTTCCCTTCCTTGCTACACTCAATGAAGGTTTCTTTCTGATTGTTGCCTGGTTAAGTTTATTGCTGAGAGCATGAGGAAAGAAAAGAACTACTTAGAAATTATAACTGCATTAACTTTATAGTTTATAGATCCTTGTAAACACATTGTAAGCATTTCATATCTAAAGTGCTGATGTCTTCTGAAAAATTCTCTCCCAAAAAAAAATAAATTCTATGAGTCCTTAATTGTGGGTGTGGAATATTTTACAGTTCTGGCTCTGACCTGAACTCCATTACACCTAGTGATACTCATGCACTGACATATGAATACACCCTCTCATCAGCATCCTATTTCTATTTGGCTCAGTTAACTCTTAGAAAAATAAATATTTCTAAACCAGCATAATTTTCCTTGGTTCTGGCATGAAATAGCTGAGCCACAGCATCTGATGATGTGAAAGTGTTCAGCTTTCCCTGCCTTGCCCATGTCAAGCATCAGTCTTCCACGTGTTTTCGTGACACAGTCTTGTAGGAGTCAGCAGAGTGCTGTATAGACTTTGGCCCAAACAGCTGGATGACTGGCTGAATTTGCTCACTGACTTCAAATCGCATGTTATCAGTGAAACCTTTGCTGCTGTGTTTCCTGTCATTGTGTCCTTAGGCTGACCATTTCCTGTTCATGTCCTTTAAGCAGAGAATATGCAGAAGATCAGGGTCAGCCCCGATGCTGCAAACGCTTCACTTATGGTTTGGGAAGATAAAACTGTTATTTTAACAGGGTTTGAACAAGCATGAAAGTTGCCTACACTTCTTTTTTTCTAATCAGTCACAAAGAACTGATCATAAAAATTGCCTACAACATCAATTTTTAGCCAATATTGAACGGATTTTTTAAAATGTGGTGTGTAGTTGCAGCTGGGCAAATGCAAGCTATTGCAATCTGTGGAGGAACCAGAATGTTTTTAAATGACCCTATACTGTAATCTAAGCCAAGTAAATATAATGATTCACCCTGGGAAGATAAATTATTGCCTGGCAAAATGCCAAAGCATTTTAATTTGTAACTCTAACATGTCTCTCTTGGAACCCATTGTGAAACGTCTGGGATACAAAGTATTTCCCAAATTGTTATGTAACTTCATAATTCATTGCGGTTTTTTCCTCTTCCTCATCCAGCACATACATACATATGCTTAATTTAGACAAAAAGTTTGCTTTAAATAACCACCTGAAAACACCATGGAGAAAAAAATTACCTCAGTTGTGATTATCAGTACCATTCAAGATTTCAAGTTAGAGCTGCAGCAGGTGTCAGGGGGCTACTTGTCACCACAGCTTGGAAATGTGACAAATTGTTAGAGCTAGTTGGATGTCCTAGGCTGTTATTAGCCATCTGTTTTCAGCTCTGGGAGGGTCAGCTGCCTGGACTTGACCAATGCCACCCCTCAATTAGAGAATTTAGAGTATCAGCCAATTAAGAGCTGATTTTGTTTGTTGCTTATGAAAGGAAGACGCATCACACAGTGCTGAGCAGACTTGTTTCTGGGATTTTGTGGAAACTGTGGTATACAAGTTAGGATTCAACTGCCTGAGTCTCATCTTAGCACAAAGTGGGTGTGAGTCTTTGCCTCTATGCCCTGCTCTGAGCACCCTCCCTTTCTGTGACATCTGACTCGTCAGGACCACTGTGTAGGAGAAGCTTCTATTTGACAGTTTATGTTTGGTTTATGTCATCCTTACAGTAATCAGACACAGGGTTACTCTTGCAAGAGTCCCTCCTCAGCTCCTGGTGCTTTCAAGTGGTCATTTGTTTCCATAACTGTTCCCAAAAAGTTAGTCATTCCTCTGAAATTTGAAAGTTCAGTGGCTAAAAAAGATTATTATACTATTGTGTCCTATTCCTCTAGCAGACTACTAAAGTTTCATCATGATCCTAACATTTCAAGGACCAAATAAATGCTTGAAAATAGGATAGAAGAACTGTATTTTGATAGCTCTAGCAGGCTTTCCCTTTTTTCTCTGAAAGATACTTGAAAACACTCTGTAGCTAATTGGAGTTACTCTGCATGCCAAGGGAAGTTGTGATGAGGTAAAGATAAGGTTAAACAAAATTAATTTATTTATTGGATTCTATACTTCTTTAGCTATCTAAAATATTTTCTGGTATTCATTAGTATAGAAGAATATTAATAATTTCACTTATATTTTTAAAAATTACTTAGTGTACTAATGTGTCCTCAAAGAAATTATTGGCACACTTAAAATCCTAAAAAAATCATATAAATGATATTTTACTATGCTAGAAGAGGAAAAAAAATAAAATCCAGTACATTTGATTCTCGCTTTTTGTGCTATTTGTTTTTTCCTTGGGACTAAGTATGGGCAATCAAAATCATGTAATAAATGTAACCTTCTTCAACTGCTTATAATATACTTTTGCTATTAAGTAATAAAAATGGACAGGAACATTTACTGTGCCTTGGAACGCTATTTAAACTCACTCTTACACCTCTTTGCTGTCATTGGCCAGCACTACAATTGAAAGTAGCTATCATGAACTGAGTCTTTACTATTATCTCCTCCTTCTGGGATTATAGACTTCAGAGTTCTCTCAGGGTATACTAATGCAACGTGAATTGACATGCGCCCTGTAATTTTGTTGGAAGGTCAGGCAAGAGAAAGCTCTTCTTTTTGGGGATTGCATAGGACACATTTCTAGAACAAGCCTGGATCATTCATTCTACTTCTACTTGTACTACAGTGCACCTCTGGAGATCAGAGCCATAAAAGCTTTAGAAATCAATAAAGTCACAGTTTATATATTTTGTATATGATGCGTATCAAAATATATCATGGGCAATGATATAGATCAGAGACAATAGATCCACTGAAAGTTTCCGCTAAGATCATGTAATAAATCATGAGTGGCTTGAACAGTTTAAAGAATGTTTAGATAGAATTCAAGACCTCTTAACTAAAGGTACCAACATTTTACCTTTACAAGAAATGGATTAGACCTATATTGTGTGTTCACGTGCAGCTCTGCACATGTCCTACCTGTTTCTCAGTGCAATTCTTGTTTTTGTGAAACTATATGCAAGATTTAGTGATCTTTCTTTGGGGGTTGAATTGCAAAGATTTTTGAAGTGGCACTTTTTTCCTCACTGAAGTTACTCAATTCCCAGCTTTCCAGCTTCTTTAGCATTCACAGAAACAGATTCTGGGAAATTTCCATTTGCCTGCACTATTTATGTGGTAAAAGAGCGTGACTACCATGCTATCATATGTCAAGTGAGCCAGGTTTTCCTTGGAAGGTAAGGTAAGCAAATGTGGATACAGCAGCTGAGCACCTGCTCTCAGCCCAGCACCCAGAACATTTTGCTTTTCACAGGGATGAAGAGCAGAGAGGCAAAAGCTACTGCCCAAGGGGAGGGGATATGGGCCTGCACTTTGACCAGTGCTGTGTGAGGATAACTTTGGCAGCCAGTGGAGGAAGGAGGGAAGGGGCCAAGCTGGACTGGCCTTGCAACTGCACGGTTTTGTAGACATACCATGCAAGTCTGAGCTACACTGTCTACGCTATATATAACAGTGGCTGTCGTGATGGCAGTTCTAGTCAGTGATGGTATCATGCAGAACTGTATGCAATGGATAAAGAATGACATGTTAAGTTGATGTCCTAAAGCATAGGTGTCAAGATGACATGCTTGGCCATGGGTTGAGTGGGTAGGTACTTTTCTTTCATATTTTCCCTGTAGCTCTAACTGTTTTCCATTTCTATAAGGAAATTAATTTCAGAAACAGTTATGTTCACACTAACCGATCTTTTTTTTTTTTAAAGGAAAAAGATGAAAGATAGTTCAGAAAAGTGAAAATTGAACTTTTTAATTATTTTAATATTCAACCTTATTGTTAGTTATATTTATTATGGGTTGTGGCATATAGTAGTAGAAAAGAGCCCATTCAATGAAACTACTCTAAGAAAAAATAGTTGCAAAAGAAGATTTGTGACAGGATGAAGGATTAACAGTTTTAAACTGAAAGAGTAGATTTACATTCGATGTTAGGAAGAAATTCTTCACTGTGAGGATGGTGAAGCACCAGGACAGGTTGTTCAGAGAAGCTATGGATGCCCCATCCCTGGACAGGTTGGATACGGCTCTGAGAACCCGGTCTGCTGGAAGATGTCCCTGCCTGTGGTAGGGAAACTTGAAACTAGATGATCTTTAAGATCCCTTTTAACCCAAACCATTCTGTGATTCTATGATTCTATGGTAAGGTTCTCAGCAAAATTCTATAATTTTGTACGAATATATTCTACAGCTTTTTACTAATACATGATAGTGAATTACAGATTCCATCTCTAATACTTTGTCCTATCTAGGTACTCTCAGTCTATTCTAAATAGTAATGGAAATGTATATATAATATTCAGAGCCTGTGCCTATGCCTCTTGGATCTTCCTGGGGAAACCAAGGAGGGAAGATTTTTATAATAAGTGTGTATCAGGTAATAAATGAATTCTCACTTGTGGGACTCTTACTGAGAAACTGAGATTTAATCAATCTGTGTGATT
Organism: Myiozetetes cayanensis; assembly: GCF_022539395.1. NCBI lineage: Eukaryota > Metazoa > Chordata > Aves > Passeriformes > Tyrannidae > Myiozetetes > Myiozetetes cayanensis. The sequence continues at coordinate 36,628,420 of NW_026087964.1, read as the reverse complement.
CTCATAAACATATACAAAATTTTCTTAAATTTTAGAAAAGCTTATTTAAATGGAAATGAGACAAAGAAGAAGTGTATCACATAAACCAAATAATTGTCTTCTTTTCTCATGGATAGGAGTTATATGTTTGTTTTAATTCACAGGAATGTGTGGAAGCACACTTACTTAAAATCCGTATGACTAATCAGAACTGTAATCGGTTGGTTTTTTTCACTGATTTCTAAATTAAGGATACAAAGTAGGTTTTTTCTACTCTTCTATTAATGCTGTTCATATACTAAGGAATCTATTATACTATGAATAATCCCAAGGGATTGGAAATAGAAAATTAATATGTAAGAATGGAGGTGGGAGAGGTAAATTCATTTTATATGTGTGTACATATGTTAAACAGAGTGTCTTTCTTTTAAAAAGACAAGTTAAAAGAGTGGTTTCTTTTCCTGTTGTTATGTAGTAAGTAGAAGTTTGTCTGGTTTTAAAGATCTGTTTAGTAAAAGATTTGGCTTATTGGAGCAAGGAGTGTCCAAAGTCTTCTTTTCTCTGTTGAAGGATAACTAATTTATAATGCACTCTCCCCTCAAAGGGAGCAGATTTATATTTCCTAGTAATAGTGGAATGTCTGGACCACGGATTGAGTCTTACAAACCCTGTTTTGAAGAAATTTTTGCCAGTACTAGATTGTCACAGTAATGTTTCTTTTTCCTTCTATTTTCATGCATTATTTGGAAGGACCACACAGCACAGTGGTGTACCATAACTACCACTTAAATAACTGCAGTCTGAGTAACTGTGAGCATAAGGAAATGGAAGGTATTCAGACTGGAATTATTGGGATTTACCCTCCAAAGGCTGCATTGATGTTCATGCTTGCTTTCATTTTAGTCGTAGTGGGTTTCCTGTTTCTGCTGTGATCCCGTATTTATCGTAACTGGAGGGATACTCATTGGGTGTTACTGGTCACTGGTTAGGCTTGAGTGTTATCCAAATACAGACAGTTAAGTACCTGTTGCAACTTGGTTTTTTTATGTGCCAAAACCACAGCTTGATCTGCTAGGAGTCCATAAATACAAATATCAAATTATAGGGCTTTATCTCTGAGGTCAGAGTTTTTATAGAACAAAACAAATTTTCTTTCGAAACTTGGTCAAACAATTTCAAATCTAAGTGTGAGGCACCTTTGTGGAGAAGAGCTAAGTTTCATTATTAAAAATAATAAAAAGCCTGTCAATCAAATTCAACATGCTAGAAATCAATGAAAACCAAAAATATAACAGTGTCAAACCATGCCAAAAGTGTTAAGCGCTAATTAGCCTAATTTCTATATTACAATATTAATTGCAACCTGGCTATATCTGCGGTGTTGGGCTGAACAAATATTAAACATGGTATTAATACAAAATCTCTTCTGGGAACTTATTTGGCTTTTTATTATTTTTAACTGGAAATTTACAGGAGTATAAAAGTAAAGAGTAGAAAGTCACATCTCATAATTGCATTTTCTGTTCCAAATGAGATCCATATTAAAGGTTTCAAAGTTTATTATCATCTGTTAATAATTTGAACTCAAAATATGGATTGACCATAGTGTAATAGAATAAATCAGTGAACAAAGAAAATAAAGTAGTATAAATGTCTCCATGTGGTGACTATGCTTACAAGGCTCTTTACATATGAATAGGTCTATCTGTATGCAAAAACATACCTTGAGCTGTGCAAATTATGCACAAGTGCATTTTATGAATTGAACCTTGTAACTGTAAATGATATCGATCCAAAGGCACTTTATTCTGCATTTTGCTCTTATACCCTTGTATATAAATATATATATAAGTGGTTATATTTAACAACCATTGCATATGGCAATTAAGCCCTTAAGCACTGGTAGCACTTCAGATCCACATATATATTTCAGAGCTATGTGTGTTGTACTACTCTTACATGATGAAGAAGTAATTTCTGTCTTTTCATGAATTTGAGCTGAGGCATTTTCTTTATTCAAACATGCAGTCTTTTATTCTTCTTTTGTAGCTTAATTACATACTTCAGTCTTCTCCCCAAACATCTAATTTCATTGAAAGTGTTTGTAATTTGAACTTGACATATGCAGATATATTGGGGAAAATACACTGAATGTTTGGACTTGTTAGTGAACTGGAAAACTGATGTCAAATTTATCTTTTGAAAAGTGTGAATTGTGAATTGAAAGTGTAAAAAGGATGGTTTAAATTGTCTAGTTAATTCAAGTCCCTTGAACCAGTTCCAGTCATCTTGTCATTTTTTAAATCTTTGCTAAGATTAAAAGGTTTTCATTAAGAAATGCACTGGGCAGATTTTGCTCAAACTGTCTATAGCAGCAGCTGCCTTTCCTTTATGAATTATCTGTAAAGACAGACACATTTGGGAGCTTTCAACATAGGAGAAAACTTATTACTTGCTATAGTGGCAAGTTTTCCATTTCACTATGTAGCAACACTTAGGGGTCATCCTGTCCCCTCGCAGAGATATGTTTGCACAAGAATTGTTTAAATGCAAAATAATAGGACAGGGAATTCTGTATTCCTACTTTGTCTGACTGCGATGTAGCAGATGAAATAAGAGTGTACTGGGTGACTAGCTGACTCTCTCTGAAGACAGGAAATAGCCTCTGGACCAGTTATGGTTTATAGGCCAGAAACTACTGAATAAAGGACGTGTTTAAGTTGTTCATTTCAGCTAAGATTTAAGGTTTCTATCAAACTGTTTCAGCTAACTGTTTGCTGCCTAATATTTGTGGTCAGTGACCAGACGACTGAAGAAGAGAAATCAGAGGTTTGAGAAAGCCCTAATGAACATTCCTAGGCGTGAGCCTTTGTACAAGTGCTCATGAGATTTCTTGTTTTCTGCAAGCATTTTGGCTAAAAAAATACTCACATGTTTTCTGAAAATAAATATGAAAGGTCATAAATACCACTGAGGTGAATTCATTGTTTTACTGTAATACATATCTCAGAGTACTTCACAGTATTCACCCATGTCTGAAGAGTAACAAGGGAATCCTAGGAATGCAAATGTTCTTTATCAGCAGGAAAACTAGCAAAAAACATATCTGTTGTACACAGAATCATGCCTCTAGATCTGAATCTGCCACGTCTGCAAAAACACAGAATAAAAGTGAAGTCGTTGAAGTCAAATTTTGTTATGCCTGGGAAAGGCTGAAGTAAAACAACATTAAAAGTAAATTACATTTAAAATGTACAAAAAACCTGCTGTATAGACTGCTAAATGCTACTAAGGGACTGGATGTGTTACAGCTGCAGATGTTGATTTGTAATACTGGGTCATGCAAATGTTTTTCTAGGGACAAATACACTATAGAACTAAAATATCACTAAATTTTAAAAAGTGTGATGTAGTACAGCTTTCCTTTGTCTAAGGTAAAAGCACTGACTCTAAGAGGAAAATCATTAGAGATTGATTCTTTACCTATCATGGCTGATGTATGTGATCTTTGAAAATTATCTTCAGAAATTTAATTTTAATGGAACTATTGCTGTTGACTAGTTCCTACGTGTATTTTAAATGATTCATCACAGTCTTGCAAGCAGAGCAGGCAAATAGGAGCTCTAGGGACTTCCTGGAGCTCATTGACTAAACACTGAACACCCAGTTTTTCTTCATTCTGTCAGATGTTTTGTGCAGACTGCTGAGCTGCTTCTAAAAATTAAATTAAATGGAAATTTCAGAGGCCCTTTAGTTTTCAGAATGAACTCACATTTCATAAGAGGCTGTTAATACATTTATGTATCATCCTTTTGTCTGTAAATGAGTCTTCTTTTTTTCTGTTTTTCAAAAAGAAATGAAAATGTAGCAATTAATCAAAATAACTGACTTAGTTTACAGAGGTGCAGAATTACTGTTCTTGTATCCTTAATAAATGAGAAGTTTGTAAGATTCTTTATAAACCTTTTTAAGGAAAGCAAAGCAAGTTAAAATTTGAGAAAATATTCGATATGATGTACAAAATGGGAATTCCATAGCATTACGTGTAAGGATGTTATGTAGAGAAATTATTATTCTTAGAAAAAAAACTATTGAATTTTTCAAAAACTGACATGTTATGTCATTCTGCAGCAATATACTGGCCATGGATGTATTTTCTGAATCGCTCCTTAAAATGTACATTGAGTTGGAAAAAATGAAAATCAAAATCATCAGGGTGCCATGAAAAAATTATTTACACCTTGTATTCAGATAGGAGCAAAATAACCATTTCCCTTTGACATTCTTACCTTTTTTTTGTTACTTTACTTATAGCCTGGGACATTCTTCTTTGAAAACCATTTTAACACTACTTAGTATGTCCTTCAGTGCATGCACTATTGATATCAAAAGTTCATTGTTTTAGAAACATTTTATTAGGATTCATAGCCTTTGAACTTTGTATTATCTGCCAAAACAAAATGACAATCAAAAATTTCTACCCCCTTTTTTTCTGTCCTTCCACTTTTTTTCAACTTCCTTGCTTTTCATTATTAGTGTTACTCTGAAATGACTATCACAGTGGAACATAAACAAAAGATTAGGTATCTCATCTGGATTAGCTTCACAGCCTCTCTCCTTTTCACCCCCAAAACTCAATGACCTGCTAAAATATGGTATCAGCTGAGTTTTCTTTGGCCAGCTTGGTTCACTTGACTTGACACTAGCAAGATCAAACTACTGCAGACTGTCAGCATAAGGGATATCCTTTGAAAAACAGAAGCTTTTCTTCTTTAGAGACAGACTTTTTTCCTAACTCCTTTCTCCTTTGTATTTCGGATTCCCCTTCCCATCTTCACAGAAGGAAAATATGTCTTTATATAACTGCAGTTGCCCTCAAAGTGTTGCTCTGTAAGACAGCAATTATATATTGAACTCCTCATCAGAAATCTATTTCAAAAACAAAAAGCGAGTAATTTTTTTTCTGTATTTTAGAATTCAGGTCTCAACATTAAGAATTTTTTTAATTTATACTGTGCAGATGTTTAAGCAACTGGAAGATAATTTCTGAAAGTTATGTTAGTTTCAGATTCTGATAGTAGCATTAATTTTTTGTAAACTTCATTATAGAAAGACTAAATAATTTTGAAATATTACCCTGCTAATAAAGCTAAAAATGTGTGTATGGAAAAGCTGTTCTCAATGGAAGACTGCTCTTTACCAGGGGAACATGATATGTGTCTTTCTTTACATCCACATTCAGAAAAAAATTGCATGGTTAATGATTATACTTGCTGTGATAATGATAAGTACAGTAAAGTTCTGTCCCTCCATCGAGGATACCACCTTTTCCCTTTATAAATGTGTGTCTAAATGTTCTGCTTGGTCCAGAGGGCATCATGAATTCTGAACAGGGTATGGTTTGTCATTTGATTCATTTGTTCTACTCATGCAACAGCACTGATATCAAAGGATTTAGGGAAGAACTTAGTTTATGGAATTTGACTGCAATGAAGGTTTTCAAACCTCTTCCACAAGTCTTGAGAGGAATTATGACCTAGAAATTTATTTCTTTTGTAATTAATCTGGAAATCAAACTGTGTCTGTACAGCTCAGAACTCTATAACGGTAAGATATGAGACTTGTTGAAATGGAGATAGTGCTGGAGTTCACAAATTCAGGGTTAGAAGAATCCAAATTAGAAATGGAGATTGAATGGCTTTTGCTGCTTCAGGCAATTCACGTAGAGTTCAGGCAGCTGAACAGATTGAGTAGGAATTCAGTGGCATTACTGATAATAGAATATTTTCGGTTGAGCTTTCCTGGATAAACACAGATAACCATTTCTATTTAGTGCTATTTTCATTATTATTCTGAAAGATATATTAGCTTTCACTGAATGCTTTGCAGCTCTGTGAGATAATGATTTGGATACAAAAGTAAGACCTATATATAATCATATAGCCTGAGAAGCTCAGCAGGGTGTCACAGGATAAGCTGACTCACTAATAAGTGAGGGACATGAATTTTATAGCTGTTGTGTCTATGAATTCTCTTCAGTGAACTGTGTATGACACTATCATGTCATGGTTATAAAATATTCAAGTTCTAGCCTTTGGAAATGTTATAGTTTACTGAAAATTTGTTACTTTACTTATAGCCTTTACTTAAAAATAGAAGTTATTTTAGATTAGTAGATAGAAAGATAGCTGGAAGCAATACCGCTGTAAAAGAAATTTGAATCATAGAAACATAATACAAAGAACTATAATATATACATACAGGAAAATATGTTTATTCTATCTGAGTTTGTATGTCCCATGTTATGCAATTTCAAAGGCAGTGTTAGACGATCCCAGTTTTTGCTTATAGGACATTTTTTTCATTTATAATGACATTTCCAAGAGATATTATCAGTTCTTAGGTATGAGGTTTGGTGATTGAGGGTTTAAGTATTATATTTTATAGTATATAAAATTACAGTAAGTTGCAATTAGGGAACAAGCTCCTACTTCTGACTGCCTTCTGCAACACTGCTCTAACAGTGTCACTTCGTGACAAATCTATATGCAGGAAGAAAACCGGGTAAAAGCTAATTGCTACTGAGCCTGCCAAAAAAAACAATTAACAAAGACTCCTGCCTCAAGCCACGGCATTAATAGGCAGACACCAGTTGTCATCTTGCAAATGACTTGTTCTAGCCCCTCATTCTAGCTCTTGATCCTTCATCCGTAGCCCCATTCATTGGGTCCATTATTTCTGTCCTGCTCCTGCTGTGGACCACCTGGGCCGGCTTTCCTTCAGGCCTATGTACACTTTCTCAGTTATTCCTGGTTCCGTGCCTATTTCTCCCCTTGCCTGCCTTCGGGTTGTGCTTTTGACTTGCTCTTCTGGGACACCTCCTTTAACCTCTGACAGTAACCCTGTTTTGCCTTCTTACTCCAGTTTTACACCTTAGTTATGTGGGCATACAGTGTCTAACTCTTCAGTTACCTGTAATGCTTAGCTGATAGGCCTACCTGACTATGTGCCACTGTGGAAAGCTCTGTCCTCTTGATAACTGTCAAAACTAATCTTGATCTCACTCCTCACTGGCTCACCCTCACAGTAAAAGACACTTTTACACAAGTAGTTAATACATGATGGGAGCCACACAGACCAACTGTGCATTCACGTTTCTGAAATAACAACAATAACAAATTGCTCTGTTTCATCAAAGTTGGTACACAACCTGACCACGGAAAGGACATGGAATCAGACATTCTATTTTACTCAGCATTAAAGGTCCTCACGTTGCCCAGTCAGATGTGCTTCTCTGCACAATACGTGTCTTTGTGATCAGGAATTTCCATAACTTTAAACACAATTTAAAATGTATTTTCATATTAAATTTGTTGCCAAAACTCGTATTAGAGATGTTTGTTTTCCTTTATGCAGGCTTTGCAGACACATCTTTCTTTTTTTGAGAAAACTAACACTAGGTGTGAACTGCAAGTGTTTAATGAGAGTTGCATTTTGCTAGTCATATCATTATAGCTAATCCAATAAGCACTCAAGTGGCTTGATTCAATTACAGTATACTGCATACACAGTAACCAGCACTTTCAGGAAATAATATATTTTGAAGAGATTCTGTCTATTCAGTGTGTCCTCTGAAGAGGTAGACTACTGAACCAATGGTTGCTAACATAACATACCTCTCAGTTTTAATTTCTTTTTATGATGTATTTATTTTATGATTAGTGAGTGGTATCCCTGCCCACAGTGGGGGAGTTGGAACTTAATGATTTTTAAGGTCCCTTCAACCCAGGCTATTCTGTGATTCTATATGATTCTATGACTTTTTATTTTTAATCTTTTTCAAGTTACTGTGAAGTGCAGAGATGCATGCACACATGTGTAAAACATTCACAGGTTTGCAGACCGAGTGACCGGTAATAGAGACAGAAAATCTCCCTCTTGTATTCTACTGCTTCTTATTCTGATCCTGGAAATGAACTTCCAGAGAAGAAAAAACCCTGCTGTGAGTCACCAGCTGCAATGTGATAGTCACATATACCTTTCAGTTGGACAAGAACAGAAGGAGGTAATAATACACTAATTTTTAACATGTTCAACTTGAAACTTCACTAGTAAGCCAAACACATTAATTTCTATTGCCCATAATAGAGAATGAAGCTCTGGTATATCAGCAGTTGCATCCCATAATGACTCAAAGTAGTATTTTGGATTCTATATGAAGACTATTATGAAGCAGTTCAGATTTGGGGAGAATTTTTTCATTAAATTGCTTTTGGATAATAAAAGCTAACACTCACACAGTAAACAACCACAAAAGCAGAGGAAAATTTCACTTAGTTTTTAGGTAAACGGTGAGAGTTGAGATCTTAATAGTTTTAAGAAATTTTTTGATTACAGATAATGCAGGCAGGTGATCATATAATCATCATGTTTTTCAAAGTGACAGTGCAGCCCATAATCTACACAAGTTTTCAGATAGCAGCGTATGTAGAAGAATGATCCTCCTTCACAGGAATAAAAAGAATAAAATCTTCTGCACTTATGGGAAGAAATGTAAACAGTGAGAAAAACTGACAGAGGTTTGGTTAGAACATTTGATCTATCAGGGGCTCTCTAATACCTGGAGCAAGGGCTATGCTTGATTGGAGCTGAGTTTTCACTTTCACTTGACGGGAAAAGACACTAGGATAAGAAAAAGAATTTACTATACCTTACCTCCCCAGGCATTCTCAGATGCTCGGTGTTATACATGAACATAGTGTTATACATGAAAACAAAATAAGACAAAAAAGAAGAAAATCAAATATTTTCTTTGCCTTTGGTTTCCATGGAATTGGGTCCTTAAAATAAGCCTTGTCTATGCCATTATTAGAAAAGGATGAGAGGAAAAATGGTAACTGTGTCACATAGTTACTAGCGTCCTTCTAATTAAAAAATATAGCGAGGGCCCATGGTGGCTTGCTGGCTAGTAAGTCTGCTGGTGATGCCTACCAGTGATCAGCTCATATCCTTCTCACTTTTTCAGCCAAGTGTGTTATGGTCACAGAAAACAATGCTGAAGACACAACTTCTAAAAATATAATTCGATCACAAAGGCAGATATTTCATTTTTTCCATTCAGCATTGCTAGCTTGATACATTTTATTTATTCTCTGTTAAATAAATGGAAAATACAAAAGGACTAGCTTCCTGGATGATAGTTATTCCAGGCTCTGATGAAGCTTATTATTTTCCAAAAATACCTCACAGAGGAGCAGATTCTGAAGCTCTTAGATTAATAAGACATATCTAATAAAGGTGGATTTTACTGAGTTCATGGCACTTTGATGGTGTAAACTGACAAAATATAGAAAGAGAATCCCATCTGAAGCAAAAGTACTTTTAATAAACACCATAAAGTCTGGAAATATTGTACTTACTGAGCCTGAAATAATCAAAATGGCGTAGCAATATTTGTTACAGATTTAATGCAGTTTATTTTCAAGTTCTCAAATTTAATATGCCTATTATGATAAATGTAACATTTGTAGATAAGAAAGAGAAATGTTTCTGATAGAGAGTGCCTTTTAGAACAACTGTAAACATTTTAATCATACAATCATAAGGATAGGATGACAATTTCTACAGCAATTTAACACTGCTTTTAACTATATTCCAAATGCTTTTGCACACAGAGTGTTAGTATCCTCCAGTTGTGTGGAGCTGTAAAATGACTTCTTTAAGCTATAAAATGAAAATAAACCTTTTCATTTGTTGCTGTCCTTTACTATGCCTATAGATGAAAGGGAATATGTATTTGTCATTATAATAACTTTCATTTCTTATTGATATGTGGATAATCCAAAGCCTTTATTGCAGGCAGAGCTGGCGTGTTGCTGGAGAGCCTTCTGTCTAATTCATTTTCGCCTTGAGCATAACATGATGTCAGCTGTGCAACTGTTCAAAACTGGTACTTGAGCTGAATCCCTTTACTTCCTTGTCATCCTTGAAGATGTTTCAGAAAAACCTCAGTTACCAGTGATACAATTTTATTTGCACCATGCTACCATATCTAATCCTGAACTACTGTTCACTTACTTATTCTGCCTAGAAGATGGTGGGGATAACAATGGGTCGTAAAAAGCCGATTTCCTACCCTTGGTGCTCTAGACGGTCTGACTCTGGTCTCTCATGTCAGGCTGTACCGATGCAGGCCCTAGTGCAACCCTCTCCAGGCAAGGCAGTGAAGATCTTTATGTTGCAGAGCTGTAAGAATGTTTATAGTTGTATTTACTGAACAGTTTCTGCAGTAATTTTTTTGCTGAATTTAGGAAAGACAGAAAAGGGTAGGCAAGTTTCATTTAGCTGCAAGAAGCATATATTATCTGTGGATGGTTTTCTGTGCTGGGTACATTTCTGATCATTCTGAGGATGAACATGTAGTTGTGAGACAGCTGAAGAGCCATTCTTGCCCCCAATTCTGCATCATTTCATAATGTGACCTTTTCATCTGTATTACAGAATCTTTATAATTAGAGACAATGTTTAAAAGAAGTGGGAAAATAATATTTAAAGGAAGAAGCAAGTATGTCTTAAGGCTCTTCTCTGCTGCAGGTAGGAAAAGACAGAATCAGGATTTGGAAGTATCAAATAAGATCCACGCATGCAGGGCTAAAAATAGAGAAATTTATCAAATATTGGTTAAGGATTTTAAAGAGCTGCATGGCTGTTCCCATACTGAACATGCATGCATGCTTTGAAAGTCGGGATTTGCTACTTGTGAAATATTTTCTTTTTTTCTTAATATCGCACTGTCTAATAGGTCTACAAGAGATAACTTTAAATTTTGCTGTTTTGAGATTATACGAGAGGAAATAATTTTGCCAAGAAGTTTTCCATCTCTGAGTGTTAGTGTTGCAGCTGAAAGCATGGTCAGTCTCATTTTGGTCAGCCTTGTGGTCAGCCTTCTTTCTCTTTCTTCCCTCATTTCCTTTCTATTGTCGAAGAACACAATAGAAGCTTCACAAAGAGGAAAATACTTGTAGTATTCAGGGTGGACCAAACACTAACTCAAAGACCAAAGAGGACATTCATACAAATAACCAGATATAAAAATTATGCTCTTAACTAAAAATATCTATGCTTGTCATAGATGTACCGTGTAGCAATAATCCATGCTAATTCTTTTTCCCAAGTTCAGTTTTTCATTATAAATAATCAGAGAAAATCTAAAAATATTTTAAAAACTAACAATAAACAGCAGGCTGCTGTTTATGATACGATCTCAGCTTCTTTCTCTCCCCTTTGTTTCACTTTTCTTATTCCTTTTTTATTAGTTTAATCACAGATTGCATCCAGACACTGAACAGTGAAAAATACATCCTAGAAGCAATAATGGAAGATGCGGGCTGACAGTCTCATTCTCTCAGCAGCTTTGCTAACTGTTCTTAAGATGCCTTTGCTCATTCTGATCAAGGTGTTTGGGGTAGGTGGAATCACTACAGTTTTCTAGAGGTAGATGACTGCAACTACTGCCTAAAGATATTTTGCTAAACTACTTAGTATTTTCAAGGTATTTAGTTCAAATTTTTTTGGATTTCTCTGTGCTGCACTGCAGAAAACACCAGGGACGAAACCATATTAATCAGCTCTAGAATTATTTTGCTGATTCTAAAGAATGTATAAGCATTGAACATTTTGATAACGGGGACTTCCACAAATCTCTTCTGAGACAAGCTTTGGATTTTGGTACTACAATGACTTGCTCAGACTTTTTTCCTTATATAAGTGTGTGTCTTACCCTCTAACGAGTGTGAAATCTCACTGATTGGATAAGTAAGTAATGAGGAATCCATGACACGCAATAAAGATAGGGCTTCTGGCTGCTACAATATATCAGAACAAGAGCAACGCAGGAAGAAGACACAGATGTGATTTGGTACAGAGTCAGGGTAAGTGCAGGGAACACTCTGCTGTTTGGATCATAAGAACAAGAATATTTTTATAGTAAATATCTCTTCCCAGCTGATGACAGAGTTACTTTGATTCATAGACAATGCTTATATGGGGAAATTAGACATTACAATCATTCTTACCTATTCATGTACACTCCTGCAAGTTTTTGTTCATTCGTTTGTAAACAGCTGAATGGTCCCATTGTAGTTGCCACTATGGGAAAAAACATATGCGAGTTAATTAGGACAAGCTTTGTAAGCCTCAGCTCCTATTGCTGTTGCTGCTGTAATCTGAGCAGCAAAAATGCTGGTTTTAGAAGTATTAGTGAGTCAATATTTCAAATAAAGTTAACATGATACTCCTTCTTTTTTTTTTTTAAAATATATATAATTATTTCATTTTCCTTTTTCTTTTCCCTGTAAAGAAAACATATGTCTTTGTGGTTCCCTGTGAGCTCTCACAAGGATCATAGGAAAAAAGAAGATTGTGTTAAGTGAATATCTGTTTAGAAGAAACCACAGGGAGCCCAGCAACACATATCCTCCAGCACCCCAATGGCCATCAGATCACTGCTATCATCAGGTACTGATTCTCACTCTCTAGTACTTCAAAAAATTTCATTGGTTTTTCCCTTTTGTTTACAAATCACCCTGAATGTAATTTTTTTGCCTTTGCAAATGACTAAGAATTAAAAATCAATTTTAATAGCATCTTGAATAATACAATAATATCCAAAACTGTGTCAATTTTTAAGACTGTTGCATGCAAATAAAATCTGAAACATTCAGGAATCGAAGTATTAACTAATTTAAGATTGCTTAGCTGAAAAGGAAAAGGACTCTACTTTGGGATAACAGCTGTTTTTACTCTGATGTCTACATATTTTTCAGAGTTTGAAGGAAAAAAAATTATTTTTTTTTGCTGTAAGAATTTTGAATAGAGCAAATCGGTGCAGTGTCAGAACTGAGTTTACTTGCCTGCCAAACCACTATGAGATCATTATATAGCACAGGCAAATTTCTTTAGCATCTCAGGTTTAATACTTGCCATAGGTTATTTTTTAAATTAGCTTGTAAAATTCAAAGTTAAACTTGCAGATTAAATTTGAAAAGCATTTGTTTGGTGGATCTAGATATATTGGGAGGGTCAAGAAACCTTTTTCTCAATGTGAGTGCATTATCAGGCAAACCTATATTGCCCCATGCTGTGGTAGGAAAGCAGATAAGGTCTTTGCCATCTGTTCTGAATGTCCTGAGTTTAATTCTCCATGGGAGTTAGTACATGGTGCTGGTAGGAGGGGAGAAATTCATTTGGGAAACTGTTTATCTTTCCTTTGGAGAAAAAAAACTTTAAAAAAATAACATTATTTTAGTCAGAAGAGATTTCAATTCATTTCTGTGCTTTCCTGAGGTTTTCCAGTGAACTTTAAATAAACAACTCTTATAAGAAATAAATTACTATAGGATACAAGTCTATTAAAAGTTCACTTTTATTTTATGGCTTAAAAGCAATGTATAAATATCCTGATTGCATTATAGTCATGTTCACAAATTTTACATGTGTGTTACTTTCTAAATCTTAATGATATCATGATGATCAAGCCTCCATTCAGACAAAAAATTAATATTCTAATGTCTGAAAGAGAAAGAGCTAATTGGTGATATACATCAACTACAATATTCTTTAAAACCTTTTTTTAATTTTATTTTATTGTTTTACTTTTTCCCCAATTAGCAAACAAATTTTGAGCTTGTTGGTCAGAAGAAGAGGTCTTTACTTCTGGTAAATTTCTTCCGAATAACAAACAAATGTAGGACACTATACTCATTAAGTCTTTTCTTATCTTTCCCTACCAAAGACATTTTAAACAGATGATCACAGACATCAGTCATTTAGAGCTACCACCTGCTGAGTCCTTCAAGTGGGTCATGTGAGTGTTGAGTTAAAGCTATGGCAAAGCTTTGTATTTCTACCTTTATCATTAGGTCCACAGACATATCTTTATGAAATATATGTATGTGATAAAGGTTTTGCACATAGGTGCAAAGCTTTGGCACTGGCTGGATGTTTCAGAGGCTCTTTTATAGCAATGTTGTTCTTTTACAGCCAAAGTTAACACAGCCAGATTAATATTAAGTGAAGCTGTTTGTAACAACTAGTTCTGTCTACTGTGCTGTCTCAGAGTTTCATGGCTTTGACTTCTGGGATTGATTATGGGAGGAAGTGGTAATGGTATATGAGCTTATAAGTGATTCTGTCTTGCATATTGATCTTCTCTGACTAGACACCTTCAGAAGAGAGTCAGGAAAATGATGTGGATGAGTTATTGGAGGAACAGGAGATGCAGTTGCAAAGCCCTCTAAGTCCAGTTCCACAGCTGTTTTGTTCAAACTGGGAATACAGAGATCAAAGGAGCTCTGCACTGCTAAGCAGGCTCTCTGGAGAGAGGGAAGGAGACAGTGAGGATAGAGGGATGCAAACAGGAATTATGAGTCTGCTGTTCTTGCTGACAGGGGAGGATGTGTGATATGGATATAGATCCCAGGAGATGTAATATGAAGCAATTGGAGCGCTTCCCCAGCTGCTGGGGAATAGTAAACTGTAGGGAACAATAGAGGGTGAATAGGTGTTGGGCTGTTTTAAAATTCTCTTTTCTTGTACATACTTCTAATTGGGTAATGCTTTGATCCAGGGAGGCCGCCTGGTACCAGCAGCATAGCTCCTACAGGGCCCAGAAATTAACTGTAAGCCACCACCACCACTGGCATTGTCACTGGTAGGAGCTGTTTGCAGGTATAGATATGCTTCTGGGTGGATTGACAGTGCAATTGCACTGAAAGGGAAGTGACAGTTCCAGTTATGAGGTAGGTTGTAGGGAAACTGAAGTTATTTGGCATAGTTTTCCAGTGGCTCTAGAAAGCTTTTTCTTCAGGAGACAGCGAGAAAACATTGCTGAAGAGAGACCTAAAACAGAAAATTCAAAATCTCCATTGTACATATATATATACATACATAGTTATCAATCTGGTTTCCTTATACTTCATTTTTCATTAATAAATTCTCTCTATTTTCTAAGATTCACATGTACAGAGTGGCTGAAAAATTGTTACTTTAACAAGATGTTAAAAAGCTCTTAGAATTACTTTTAGGATGTGTTTTCAGTGAAGTAACATTTTATTATTATTTCTATTAGGTTTGATAATAAATAAAATATAATAGTTTGGTGGTTGTAATAGTATTCAGGTTCACAAATTTACACAATGTTTTTGTTTACATTAAAATAAAAGGTCCAGATCCTTGTTGCTAAGAGGCATTAACTAAAATAAAGGACCAATGACCTTATAGTCCAACAGCAGGATCTGTTCTTGCAATCAGAAATTTCTTTGGATAGAAAGACCTTCCAGATGCCAAGAAAACATAAATGTTTTGGTTCCCATCTGGATTTAAAGTCATGGGATTTATAATTCTAACTTACTGAAGTGCTCATAAAAATGTTACCCTTGTGTATTAAAAAATGCAACCAAGGGCCAAATACACTCAAAGTTTAGATACATCCCTAGATCTCTTTGATTTCAAGGCAAGTTGAGAGCCTGGAGGCTCATGAGAATTTGTTTAAACACCTAGTTCAGCTTCAAAAGCTGAAGCCCAAGTTTCAGACTTGCGATATATCTCTCTGTATAGAATTAATGATAACACTATGGATCTGGACCTTTGGACAGTTTCACATCTATAACATTAACTCCTTGTCAAAGTTAAGTATAGTTTATTTTGAGGTGACACAGATATTAGTGCTACTGGGACTTTTTTTTCCCTAGAAAATTTGCCTTTCAGTTTTCTCCTGGGTAATTAATTGATTCTTTTAAGTTGACAGGATAAACAGCATAATAGACTTAGTTAAAATTACTTTAAAATATTTGAGTAATTTTCAATTTTGAAAACATTTTCCATAATTAGATTTTGAGCCTGTTTAATTTCTGTTATGTGCTCTACCATGGAACTTTAAGAATTAAATACATTGCAATAATTTAATTTTTAATATATTACAATATAGTGTTACTGTAACATGAGATTGAAAAGTTGTAATGTAATTTGTATAATTCAAGAAAAAACCCAATTACTTAGATTAGATTGCCAAGCACCTGTACTTACATTGCCTGTATTAGCACAGCTAAGCAAGCCAAAGGATTAGGTAACAGAAGGAAGCTGTGGTGATGTGCATAGTGTTCTTGTGTGTGCACACCTTTGCAGCCACACTCACAGATGAATTTATTTATACTTTCTTTCATGGCTGATGAGCGTGGAAGCAGCATGTGCTGTAACTAAACAATACCTCAACTGCCTGAAGATGAGATGGGCAAAACAACTTCACAGTTTGGATGTGGAAGGACTTGAAAATTTTTATATTAAAATCTTCTTATAAATGACTTTAAATAAGAAAACAGGTAGAGATGGCAAGACCATTTGCTGATCAGTTTTGGGGCTGGGTTTTTTGAAATAGCAGTTATCAGTTGTTATTCACAAATCCAAACTCATAAACTGGATCCAATATGACAAATATTTTAAGTTAGAATGAAAATTTCTGAAACATCTAAATTGTTTTGACTGCACATGTAAGAAAACTAGCTTGAGATGCTCAGGAAAGAGGGGTTCCTCCTCTGAGTGTACGTCTGAGTGTTAACATGGCTACTTGGGGTATGTGAAGAGGGTTCACATTGTTCTCTCAGCCTAGTAAGAAGAAAGCTTTCCCAACTTCTAGGCAACTGCCTTAAGCCTGTGGCAGTCAGGCATTTTGAAATGGAGATCTCCTGGGAAGACATCAGGCTGATGGAAGGAATGATTCTATAGCTGTGCTGTAGTATGAATAATACCTTATAAAATTGAAACATCTTATCTGTTTCAGTTCTGTGTGTCTGTATTGACGTCAGACCATTTGTCCTTCTGTTCCCTAACTCATCTTGCATGACCTTTTGAATAATAGCAAAAGAATATTGGTACTGCTCCAGTTTTCTGACGTTGACTCAAGTTATTAAAAAATCTCAGTGAGAAAATAAAAACAATCAGTTGAAATCCTCTCAGATTCTCTTCTGAGAGTCCTATGTGGAATTTAAAAATATTTAACTCTAGATAGCATAAGGTCTTTTACACGTTCTGTAGTTGCTAGTCCACTCAGAAGAAGTTCATTCTCCCTGTAAGATGGAATAGCTCATTCTTCTTTCCAGATAGAAGACAGCAGTGCACAAAATAAGACTTTTGAGTCACCTGTACTAGTAAACACTTTTTTTTTTTGCTTTAGTCACTGCCAAATATACAGACTTTCTAACTCTTCTCATTTTTCTTTACCAATTTTGCCTAAGTTTTTGATTTTATGTAGTTTAGTTCTCTTTCTCCGTTTGTAAATGCAGTACTTTCTAAACTACAATGGAACAGCTTTGTGCAGAGTTATGGATACTGCCTGATAACCTGATGGTTGCAATAGCCTCCTGGGAGGGTGGGGCCTTTTTCCAAATCAGACTGCTGGAGCATGTGAGCTGCAAGTAACCTTTGGCTATCGGATATAGCCACAGACATTTCTGGACACACTGATTAGCCTTTTTCCCAACTAACCTCTGCCCAACTCCCAGCATGTAGAGCAGAAGGCCCAACAGAAGGGCTCTGGCTGGAAAATCACGGTGATATTTGAACTGGAAAGTACCTAGAAGCTGAACCTTCCTTCCTTCTGATGGTCATTTGCAAGATGTTGCCTGACACCAGTACTCACCCATTTGGTTTTGCAGAGTTGTGCCTTTGCCTTCCCAGATCCCTCAGCCTGCCCTCCCCCTCAGTCTGTAAGCCCTTTTCATGAAATGGCACCAATATATTTGTAATTAAAGTCCTCTCTGCTATTCTGGTTTATACAATCAGTGAGGATCACTGAGGAGTTTTGAATTTACTGGAATTAGTGCACACATTTCAGCAAGCCATTTGCTGGAAAGGAGGGTCAGTACAGTTAGTTCTTCATCCATGGGCAAACCAAAGAGAGGAAACAATCTCGATCTGTACTTTCCTTCTGAGGTCTGGCTACTACTGATCACTGTGCAGATGAAATACATCCTGGTGTCAGCCTCTTTATCTAAATCACTTTACTGTTCTCTGGTTTATGCCAACAAAATAAAGCCAAGGTAGGAAGTACCCAAAATAATGGCAGTATGAGTGCATATCATAGTAGACCAAAGAAATTATTTGTTGCGCAAACAGAGCTAACAGTGATTTTGATGGTTTTTGGAAACAGGCATCAATAGTATATAATAAAGATAGAGATAGTGTTTTGTTTGGTAGGATATGTGCTTTGAAAGCATGGAAGAGATGAGACAGTAAATAAATATACTTTTATTATACAGTCAGCTTTATAAAATGGCTTTGTAGTTTATTGGTTTGTGACATGTGGCTCATTTCTGGCACTTTCTTTAGGTGCTCCAGGGAGCTGTGTTATCAAATGTCCTCATGTATTAATGACAGTTGGTGCTGGTTTAGGCAGGAGCACATTGAGGAGAGGATCACAATCAGGGCTTGTGACAGCCTTTGTTATATAGAAGGAAAGAGTCCAGAAAAAGATAGCTGTTGGATATTAAATAAAACTCATCAAAAGAAACCTGATACAGTAAGGTTTTAGATATTCACAGTTAGAGACCTAAGTTGACAAGAACACAAAACTATCTTGCCCTTTCAATCACAGAACTGTATTATGTAAGTTGTCTCAGTGTATACTTCTGCTAGAAAAAAAAAATAGCTAAAATCTACTATGTATTGTTGAGTTGTGTTATTTTCAGGTTTGATGATGGGATTTTGTTGCAAGTTTGGAATTTTATTATTCTCTTTTTATTGCTTGACACAGTGAAGGGGGTGAAGTGTTTGCACTGAAAAGTTCTGATGTCTAGTTGCTAGGATACTGCTTTTTTCCAAGTCTTTTATCAAATAAAATGGAATGTAATACTGTTTATTTTTTATTCTATCATGGATTTTGCATCAAAACACAGTCATGAAAACTAGTGAAGATTTGTTTAAATCCTACTTTTTTACTCTTACTAAAGCTCTCTTAGCAATTCAAACTCAGTACTTGAACAGAAAACAATTGTTACATTTTAGCCAAAAGTCAGTTGTTTGTTGGCAGACTACATTTCAATATATGAAAAATAATTTGATGTATTTTGTTTGGACAATTCAGTGGCCGAGGTTTTGATAGGTCCTGAGTAAAAAATTTCCTGAGAGATAGGTTTCTTGCAGTGTGAAGGCATTTGTTCTTTTAAGAAATATAACACTGCCTTTCTTGGAGACTGGTATTGTCTCTTGAGTATTTTCTCTTGAGGATTGTACTCTCCATTTCAGTGCTCTTTCTTTCCGTTTCCTGAGTCTCTCTTTCAGCTGATGCTCATTACTTAGTAGAAGGTCACAAAGTCCTACGAGGAGCAGCTGAGGGAGCTGGGGCTGTTCAGCTTGGAGAAGAGGAAGCTCAGGGGAGACCTCATCACTCTCTACAACTACCTGAAAGGAGGTTGTAGCCAGGTGGACGTCAGTCTCTTCTCCCAGGTAACCAACAGTAGGACAAGTAGCACTATCTTAAGCTGCTCCAGGGGAGGTTTAGATTAAACATTAGGAAGGAGTTCTTTACAGAGGGAGTGATTGGGCATTGGAATGGTCCAGGGAGGTGGTGAATTCAGGGTCCCTGTTAAAGAAGAGACTGAATGTGGCACTTAGTGCCACGGCCTAGTTGACAGGGTGGTATTGGGTAAATGGACTCGATGAGCTTAGAGGTCTTTTCCAGTGTAGCTGATTCTATGATTCTGTTTCTATGTACTAGAACTTACTGTAACTCAAATGTGCACTGTATACGTCCCACACTTGCATTTCAAAATTCATGTAACCATTTGCTAAGTATTGATTGACTTCAGGAGGAGAAGCTTACAATTTGTGTACATTTATAACACATTTTTTATATTAAAGAAAATTGTTTAATTAATTTAAATGCACTAGATGAGTTGAAGTGGTGAATTAAATGTTTTTGTACTGATTAAAGTATATACAAGCAAGCATGACCATAATATAAAATCTGATATGCTTAAATATAAGTCAAGAGAGTAGAATCACAGAATCACAGAACAGATGGAGTTGGAAGGGCACTTAAAGATCATCTAGTTCCAAAACCCTTGCCATTGGTAGGAACATCTCCCACTAGACCATGTCTCTCAAGCCCCATCAAACCTGGTCTTGAACACTTCCAGGGATGAAGCATCCACAGCTTCTCTGGGCAACCTGTTCCAGTGCCTTATCATGCCCATTGTAAAAAATTTCATCCTCATATCCAATCTAAACATACCTTCTTTCAGTTTAAAACTGTCACCTCTTGTGTTGCCAGTGGTAAAAAGCCTCCATCTGGCACAAGCTTCCTGAGCCTTTACTTCTCCAAGCTAAGCAACTCCATCTCTTTCAGCTTTTCTTCCCAGGAAAGGTACTCCAATACTCTGATCACGATCATGGCCCTGCTCTGGACCTGCTACTAACAAGGAAATTTTCCTTTCTTCCAACATCTCCACCCCATTTCTTCCTGATTTATTCATCATTAAAATATCTTCTGTGCTTTATGCATAACTAAATGTTTGAACTGTTTCAGTATTGTATTTCATTGAGTTTGTGTTTTCTAACTAGAATTATAGTTCAGTTACTTCAAAATTCTTCCAAGAACAGTGTCTACACCAGAAAGAGGACCAGGAAAACACCTGTTTTTTGGAGGTTTTAGTCCTACCTTGTATCATCAGCAGAATTTTTTAGTAAAACCAGCAGTGACAAAGCTGATCATTCTTGCTCTAGGCCAAATCTGTGCTGCTTCCAATCTGCTACACCACATTAACAAACTCACCTCACACACTGAATATTTTTGAAAAGTCTATGTAAAAGGTTCCATTTAGCACTAGCTGAATGAATTACTAAATGCATATTTATGAATTTTGATCATCTTCTCACTTAGAAAGCCTAGAGTGCTTTGCTATGTATCTTGTGTTTTAGTGAAAATATATAAAAATATGTTACTATTTTAGAAACACTCCACTGGAATAATGAAGAGATGTAAAAATGCTATGCTAAACATACTTATCTAACCAGCATAATTTATTTTATGTAAGCAGTCAAATCCTGCATCTTTAACAGCTTGTTTTAACAACTTAATTAAGGTTGGATTTTCTAGCATTTGGATAGCTGTCCAAGTACAATCACATAAGTCATGGCACTACTTTGTTCACTCTGTGGTCTGTAAAGCGTTTAGACCATGTTAGCAGGGGACCATGTCTAAGCTTGTAAATCCTGCTTGGATGTCCTTCATACAGGGGTTGAGAGGATCAGCTTCTGAATCTCTGAAGAACACTGAGACAAAAAAATTTTGTGCATCTTACTGTACCTGCCTGGCAGAGTTCAACAAGTAACATTAGAGGTGAAGTCAGAAGGGTATCCAGTGCTATACTACCAGAACCCTAAGATTATGTGTATCAACTGTGTTGCTGGGTGCAATTTCTTGTTATAACAGGTAAACATAGATTTTTGGTGTAACTGTGTTTGTTTAATTCTTACAATGTATCTGTACTACTCTGAATGCTCAATGCACCTGAAGTCCAGTCTTGAATGGCGTCCATAAACCCAGTGATGTTCTTTCACACTGAGGGCTTCCAATCTGCTTTGCTGGCAGTTTTGGTTCTTAGGCAGGGAAAAGGAGGTAAAATATAAATGAAAATATGACCTGCTATGTTTTGTGTAAGAAATTATCTAATACAGGATCAGGCTTTCTGACATGAAAGTTTGAACAGCACTCTAAGAAAAGGTGCCTTGGCAAAACTCATGAAATGGCACCTGAACATGCCCCAAGGCTCAACTGATTTTGGCGCATTTTTTCACCATCAGTGCCACATTGCTTTGTTGTGTTGCTGTGCTACTCACTACCCATGCTTTACTGTAGAAAAACTGTATAG
The DNA here is from genome assembly GCF_022539395.1 of Myiozetetes cayanensis. Taxonomy (NCBI): domain Eukaryota; kingdom Metazoa; phylum Chordata; class Aves; order Passeriformes; family Tyrannidae; genus Myiozetetes; species Myiozetetes cayanensis. Next base: position 36,606,518 of record NW_026087964.1, on the reverse strand, counting down.
AAGCTGATAAAAATCTTTCTACTTCACAAGAATGTCATGAGCTTTTAACTGACAATGTTTGCAAGGTATTCTGTGACTCTGGAAAAAAAAAAAAAAGAGAATCTTTAGAAATTAAAAACATAAGCCTTTCTTCAGTGAACTCTTCAGCCGTGAGCACCTGAAGTTGCAGTAACAGCCTGCATTTATATGATTTGTATATGGATATTTAAATAAGGCATTATTTTCAGTATTGCTGAACAGTATTCTTAAGTTTATAAAGCACTGTGTATAACCTTTACATTGACAGCCTCACAGACATTTGTTGAACTCCTGTGATGTGCCTGTAAGCTGCAACATAGAGCTCACTTCCCAAGGAAAAGAGTAGTTTTGAGTGCTGTCTGGGTCCTCACAGTTCAGAGGCTCTCAGAGGACTGAAGGCATCTTTAAACTTAGACATGGTTCTTGGAAGAGGATGTCCAAGCACAGATGATGGAAAAATCTCCAGAAGTGAGGAACAAAAGTTTTTGTATGAGTTATGCTCCGTTGACTCTTGTTCCCAACATTAACAAGTTCAACGAGAGTTGAGGAACTTGTTCAACATTGCAGTCCCCAGAAGTTTACATTTCAACAAACATAAAATATGAACAAAGGAGACTAACAAAAAGAACAGAGAAAGGAAGGATATGGCTTCAAACAAATGAAGTTAATATAACTGAAGAAAGAGAGGAAGAGTAAATCCTTTAAATAAGCAATATTAGCCACAAAGCCCCAAATGAATATGGGAAAAAAAGAATAAATGGGAATTATTCATAGAAGCTCACACCCTCCTCCAGAGGTTGCAAACTACTGAGTGTGCTGAGGCTCTGAAGCCCCATCTATTCCTAGCTGTAACCTCAACACTGACTGTAACAGTCCTTGTGCCCCAGGTGCACTAATGTCATTAGGGTCCCTGAGTAGCCTCACCTAGAATCCCCCTCCCCACACACCCTCTGCCCACAGGGCTCCATTTAACGGGGCTTGATTTAAGCTCAGACCTGAGCCTTCAGTCCTTGAGCTGTCTGTCTCTGTCCATCCCTGCTTCTGTTGCTGGACTTCAAGACTTGTGTTGCAAGTTGCTAGCCCTACCCCTTCTGATTCATGCTGTAGTCAGCTCTAGTCTTGTCTCCATCTGCTCTCTACTGAAATGCCTGGATAGGTCCTGTTTCCAGTGCCCTGTTCTTGCCCACGATGTTGATGTGCTGTGGGACTGTACCCTGTCTGGTGCTGGGATTGACCTGGGCTCCTGGTTTGGCACCCCTTGCAGAGCAGCCCTGCCTATGCTGCTGCCTGACAGCACTAGGCATTAGAGTACTGGTGTGCTGAGACAGAAAACATGTGGTGTGATTGTCCCAAATCTGTTTCTCTGCAACAAAACAAAGTGCTTTTTGGATCTAGAATTTCAGGGGGGAGGGATGTTTTTTCAAAATAATCTCTTACTGTGGAATGGCTGTCAGCTTGCAGAAGATTGAACTCTTGGGACAGTCAGAGAATAATGTGGGTTTCAGGCCTTCAGCTTCAAAAAAAAAGTTGTACATGTACCAGAGACTTGTGCTGGGAGAGGGGGGAATGACAACCATTCTAGGAGACATTACAAAGCTTAATGCATTTAAATTAGAACACTTGCAAAGAGAGTTAAATTTCCTTCAGAATGGAATGACCATTTTGTGTCCAACTTGACAGAGCACTCAGAAGAGAAATGACAGGGAGCAGGGTCTGTAAGATCTCTGTGTTTATCAGGTAGGCCTGTGGAATATGGATAGGCTCATCAGCATCCCACTGAAGTAAGCAAGCCTGTGGTGGGAATCAGAAGGCAGGATTTCAAAATAGTTTCATCTGGCAGAATTTCATTAAAATTTAAATGTCTCTGGAAAACATATAAACATTAATGGATAGGAAAATTGAGAATAGGATGTTAAAAAAAAAAAAAAAAAAAGCAGTGTTGTTTTCTGCTCTGGTTGGATCTACTGGTAATTATCCTTGCATACCATAGAGTAGTAATTGGTATAGTTTCATGTGGGTATTTCTTTAGTTTGGAGTTTTTGGCTATTTTTTAATGTCTTTACTCATAACTAGTGATGGTTACATTTAGAAAACAAATACCACTAATCACTCAAGAGTTAGGAAATAGAATTGAGACCGTTGAGGCCATTATAGTTCAATCCCCATGTACATTATAAGATAGTCTTTAATTACATGATCTCATCCTTTGTTTTCCCACAGGACTGCCTCATTCAGTGTGCAGGATGAACAGTGCTTGGAATGAATCAGCACAACACAGTGAAAGAGTCTGTTGTTTGCAAGTCTCATCTCAGTTTTGTTGAGGAAGTTGGGATATGTGTTTTGAATGAGTTGGGATGTCAAGAAAAGAAAGGATGATCTTGTAGCTGAGGAAACTGTATGTTGCCCAGAGAATGAGTTCCTGTCACTGTCTTTGCCAAAAAAATGCTGTGAGGTACTGTTTTGGGGGGGAAAAAGCAAACAGCTTTTCAGAGGTATCCATAAACTGTGAAAACCTCATTTTCCTAGAAATCTGAGTGCATAGGTCCACATCCTGTACAACCAATATGAAACTAAGTGTTAAGTTCCATGATTACTGTTCATTCTTGCACTTGAGGGAAAATTTAGTGTGCAATCAAATTAAGAGCTGTTTTGCAAGGGGCTTGCGTAAATGTACTTAAAGTTGAACTGCAAGTTCCAATCTGCCCAGATATTTCCAAAATGTGAATTTTTTTTCTCTAAATCATAGTATCATAAGATCAAAAAATGACTTTTTCTTTCTCTGACATCTTCAAACTTTATCCCTTTCAGCTCATAAGGGGATTCTTCCCTTTTCAAGATATTATTGGTTTCTAGTCCTTATGATCCGAAGTAACAACTGAAAATCACTGTACTGTTTTACAGTGGGAAAACAACCTGAGATTCCCCAAATATTATTTTTATTTTCTAAGTGATTGATCACTTAGAAAGTACTTCCATTTTCTCTTCACCTATTGCAAGAAAAAATGTAATGTACATGACAATACATTAGTAATCTATAAATATTTCTTTGCACGTGTGCACTTATTCAATCTGTCATTATTCTGCATCATTTTACCAGTTTGTTTTAAGGATTTGAATGTTTAATTTTTTTTTTTTTTTAGTAAGAATTTGGATTTTGGATTTACAGCAAACAGGTAAAAGAAGGGATAACTAAAAGGGAGATCAATTTGATGGCTCTGCTGGATTCTAATATATTTTATGACTCTAAAACTTCACCTTGCTTTTTAGGTAGTTATTCATCACAGAAGAGGTAAAATCATAAACTTACATAGGATGTTTTTACTTGAGTTTCTATCCACAGCAGTCAACCTTCGTTCAGGATAATTAAAACTGAGCTTTATGGGAATATTTCAGGGTTGAGGAGGGTCCGGATGTGGCTATGATTGTGAGCATGGAAGTGTGTGTACTTAGCACAAGTACCCTGAGCCACAGCGGAGTCAATCCAGCTGAGTAAGTGAGGCTTCCAGCCAGGGGTACACTCATAAAAGCACAGCTGAGCTGTGTGCCAAGTTGTAAGTTGTAGCTTAAATCAAACTCCTCAAAACCAAGAATATTTGGTTTAGAGGGTAGAGAAGGACTTTGAGAAGACCAGTTAAGTCATAGAGCTTATTCTGTTCAGTTCCTGCCTTATAGTACAAACAACTTTGAATTTCACAATAAACATCTGAATCTTATGTGGGAATCAAATCACAGTCTGAAAAAAAAAAAAAAAAGAAAAAAAAAGTATAATTTAGGCTTTGTCTACCTCATCTCCAGCTTCTCTTATTTAGTAAGAGTAATACCTGTGGGCCATTTCCAAATGGTCAGAGCCATCTGTTTCCTTAAAACTTTCTTTGGGTGGACTCTGAGAAGGGCTGCTTTGATTTTTCCTATATCCTGTATCAACTATAGCAGTCTGATGTAATTCAGGTGGAGGACAGTATTTCTAAATCTGTCATGACAATAGAACTGTGTTGAAATAAATTAATTCAAAAATAATAGTCAGCCTTTTTGGCCCATTGTTACCCAGAGATGTACAAAAGCAGAGACTGTGACAGATCAGGTGACATCAGCTTTTCCTTAACACTAATATTAGTACCTAGCCTGGGGATACAGAAAGTACTGTGCAATTCATTGCCTTCTTTTTGAATGATCAAATCTCTTTGCATGAGAAGGGCTATAAATACTCTCTTTGTTTATTCTGCAACCCAAGGGCAAATCTATGATAGAGACAAGATTCTGCAGCCACAGAATTATAGAAAACTCAGCGTTCCGCTGTGCCATTAATAGGAGCTCCTAAGTACTTTTGAGATGACCTAAAAATAAGTCAGTGTATCTCTACAGTGTTATGGACAAAACTTATTTATTAGAGACACAGCGGGAGGGGGGCAAAGAAGAATAAAATGTATAAGTAAACAAATCTTTAGAAACAACCTCTTCTAAAGAGTATGTGTTATGAAAACATGTAGGTAAAACTTGCACTTAAGTAAATGCCCAGTCTGAAATCCTTATCTAGATTAAATTCTCTAACTCAAAAATGTTGGTTGTGAGCCAGCCAACATTGAGAAGTCCTTGTAATCAAGATGCTTGTCACTTGCACTTGAAGGATAGTTCTAGTCTAAATAGATTCTGAGGCTACTACTGGAAAAAATCCCTCAAACTCTCATCTGTTCTATTTCACTTAGAAATAGATCATCTAAACCTGCCCACAATCAATGTCTGTAAGGTAACACTTGACTTTATCAATAGATAATGGCATAGCACTAATGACAAACCTTGCTTCAAACCCATAATGCAATGAAAGACTGGGCTACTGGGACCTCCCTGGGACACAAACTCTATCACATTCTTAGACCAAGCAGATGTTCTCTTTTGAGCTCCCTTTGAAAAGTAGGCAGGATTTCTTCCTCTGTTATTCCTTCTGGGTGGTGATGCCAGAATCCCTCTCCCAGCTTTAATGTCATTCTTGAGCAGTTTGTAGACTTTTTTTTTTTTTTGTGTTGATGCTACTTTTATGTAGTCAGTTTGTTTTCCACTACTCGTATAGAAAGCTAACTTATCCCTTCAAATGATTTTGAAGTGCTCTCTTAATAGCCTCCTGGAAGAGAAGCTCTCTGTTCCTCTGATAAGAGCAATTGTCAGAACTGTATGCCCCATTTCAAGTAATTTTCATATATACTTGAGTTTGTAATAATGACATAGTTTCCCTTTTTTTTTTTTAATTGGAAATATCTTGCCTCATAGTTGCTTGGATTGTGTTTCTCTTTCATGGGTATAGGAGATTGATAATAATTTTGTTTGACTATTTAATTCACATCTTTCTTCAAGCACTCTTTATGCCTGAGATCCTGAAAACAATCCTTGGTTTTACCCTTTTTTACGATCTTGCACTTTGTACAATTAATTTTCATCCAATTACTATTATGTTGGCTCCCGAGGTCATTCACTTCTAGTATGATAGTACAATTGCCTTCTGCATGGATAATTCATCTCAATAACGTATTATCAACAGATTTCAGTAGAATACTTTTCTTTTGTATGGTAAGTTTATGAATGAAAGTATTAAATATATTTGCCCTATGGTGGCTTTTTTGAGAATTCCATTAGAATTCCACAGTTTTCCTCTATAGTCTATGTAAAGAAGATAGATTCACACTATATTTACATAATGGAATTGTTGCTCCTTTCAACATCTGAGAAACATTTGCAAAGGTTATGTGATATAAACACATGAACCTTGTGTTTATATCAATAAGGATGGTATTTATACAAAAAATAACTGGAATGAAAGGTTTTAAAACTGAAAATGGATGCATAGAAAAACAACTTAGGATTTTTTCTGTTCATTTACTTTGGTCGCACCTATGCCATATAGTATTGAATCTCTCAGTCTAAAATGGATGGTAAAATACAAACTAGCAACATAAAAATTATCTTTCATGTGGAAAACGACAAATCTGCATGTCGTCTTTCTCTGAGAAAAAGAAAAAACAGTTCTCTACAACAATATAAAGCAATGCTGACACCTACAGAGAATGTATGTAAATATCAACTCAGAATTTGCATTTTCTGAGAATTCCCAGAATTATTTGGTAAAAGAACAAGTGATTTAAAGAAAGCTCTTAAAACTGTTAAGGAAAAAAAAATCTTTATTTTCTGCTTAGGCCTTTGGTAAATCAGATAAAACTTTGAATATAAACCATATGCTCTAAAAAGTATACAATTTACTTCTAGTAATGTACATTTCCAATTGCATAAAAATATTTTTAAACAGATTGATTCATGCAGCAGTGAAGGACCCAAGAGCCACGAACCAAGACATCAGCATGATGCACATTGCTGCACAGAATCAGGTTTACTGCCTCTGATGGACTGTTTGCCCTTCCCTCCCTCACTGTGACACAACAGGATTATATTAGTATTACAGGTTTGCAGCTTCTCTGCTCAGCCAAGCAGGCCTATAAAAACTTCTGTGTAATAGGTTGCCCATATGTGGAGCAAAGTTAAAGAAAAATCAGCCTAACAGGTCGAGGAGAGATTTTTGTAGAAGAGACACAGCTCTTCTACAATTTGTTCACTCATGTACTATTATGGGTTATGCAAGCTGTGATATCCTTGACATTGCTGCAGAAAGGTAACTTCTTTTTTTTCCTTAGAAGCATATAATAAGTGTTTTAAACACATAAAAGTAGTATAACTAACAATGAATTCTCTGCACTAGTCATTTTCTCAGAGGCAATTTATACGCTTGACAGTAGGTTGCTTAAAGTGGTTATTTAGCAAAGTGACGAACGGATAGGAGGATAGGAGGCACTAAACCATGCAAAAAAAATTTGGAAAAATGGGAGATGGCAATTGCAGGCTCATCTAACATTCATGTTATCTACATTCCCATTACGCAAATATCTGTGAGAATTTAAAACATCTGCGAGAATTTCAACTCCCAAAGAAAGTTGTTTAAGTGAGTTCAAAGTAGGTTTTAAAACCTGAGCTGCTGAAGACCTTTGAACTTTTTGGTTTTGGTTCCAAGTATGATACGGACCAACTCAACTTGTAAGCAAATGGAAACTTCTAGGAAGTTTGAATAACTAGATGGCTTGACTTTGGACTTAGTGGGTTTTAGGAAGTTACAAATCAGAAGGCAATACTATTCATCGAAGGCAAGCCATAATTATTTTGATATAAACATCTGGATAAAACCCCCTCATTCTCAGCTTCTACTGTTTCTTTGGAAATGAAAACATCACAAGATATTAATATGTGTCTTTGAAAACCAGGTACGTTTCATATCCTGGAATCTTTTCATCTGATAGGTAGCAGTGCTTCACAAGTCAGATTGTCAAGATCTTTCCATTGAAAAAGTGTCCTATTTGGACTAGTTATTGTGTATTATAATTTCGGTTGAATGATCAAAATATTAAAGCTCTTACATGTTTCTTTTTAGCATTAGGTAGAATTGTTTGCATGTTTTATTCGTAAATGGTAGGAACTAAAACAGCACTCACCCCTTTCATGCTGTAACAGTGGCCCTAAAAGTGTGTGTAGAGTATGTTTAAGTGCAGAAAACAGTTTGATATATAACACAGTCCGTACATTCCAACATATTCTGATACATGTATATGAATACCAAGTTGATCTTAGTTGAGGGAACTGAACCAAGTTTAGAAACACCCTTTTCTCTTCAATAAATGCATGTTTACATTCTCAGCTTTTAATTCATGTATGTGTTTAGAACAGAATCAATCATTGTTTTAAACTCCATTGTTCTGGTGGATCTGAGCATAATGACAACAGCAAAAAGCTTAGCTTGCAATTTTGAATGCTGTGAGACCAACCTCTCACCAATGTTTTCCTAACGTCAGTGGGCAAACAAATACTGATGGTTGTTATTTGCAAAGGCTTAGGCCTTACACGTACATAATTAAGTAGAAGCGTAGCTGGTAATTTCATTTCTTTCTTTTTTTGGGGTGGTATGTAGAAGACGGGTGCTGTCTCTTGCCTCTCCCTCCATTGCCTTGAGAGTTTACAGCAGCTTTCTGTGTGAAGTTGCAACACAATCACCGCATTGTTTCGAAGCGACCAGAGGCAACGCGTTATTGTGTTTTTATTGTAGCTTTCAGTCAGTTAACGGGGGAAACGGAAACCCCTAGAGAGATGTTTTTGCCCGCGACCTGGAAACAGCGGGTGCCTGGCGGGATCCCGGCGGCGCTGGCGGCCCCGGGCCGGCGGGCCAGCGGCGGGGGCAGGCTTGGCTGCTGCCCTCCCGCCCGCCCCGGCTCTCACTAGGGGTCGCAGGACGCCAAAAAATCACAACTGGATGGGGAGGGCAGGGATGCCAGACGCCTGCACGTTACCTTCCACGCCATGGCTTGCAAGCTGGGCAAACTATTGGGAAAACAGGCAAATGTCGAGACGATGGGGCCGCGCACTGCAGATGCTCTGGTGGCTTGGTAAAACCCAGGTTTGCTCAGGACAGGAGGGAGTTGAGTCTGGGAAGAAAACCACATCTAATTATTATTAGCTACATGTGCTGGGTAATCTGTAAGAAAGGCCTAGTGCTGGTACAGGTGAGATTGGTTTTGTTGCAGAGCTTAACCTGGATATTAACCAGAGACTTTGCCAGGCAGTATTTTCTATACTGGGTTCATTAAATACTCACTGTTAAAAATTAGTAATGAATTTTATTTGTAAATACAAGTCTCTTCTTTCACACAAAACTCTGTGAGCTGCTTCTGGTGCTTTATCACTTCTCTAACAAACTACCTTTTATAAACTCAATTATGTCTACACTGGCTGAAGGACTACATTAAAAATGTAGGCTACACCAACATGATTCCTTGTTAAAGTTCTGATACTAAAATATAATCACAGTTTGGGTTTCAGAAGAGAGTTTTCCCACCTAGTTTGCTGTTGTTTTTTAAAGCAAAACTCAGGTGTGTTCCTGTGTCTCTATTTCCCAAACAAATATTCTGTTCCTGTGGTGACACTGAGGTGGGAAGTTAGGGAAAGAAATGTAACAAGTGATAATAACTGAAGATCCAAATTTACTGATGGAGACAATTGGCAAACTGATCTTTTCATTAAGGTAAATGAAACTTGCATAGGAGTAAGGACTCATTACAAATACATCAAGCAACCATATTCAGAGTCAAATGAAATATGCAAATATCAAAACCTGTATTCAATAACTTGATATTTAACACCAAATGAAATAATTTCTTATAAAGATAAGAATAAAAATGAACAGTATTGACTGTTCATAAAAATGAACAAAATTGACAGTATCAATTTCTAAAGAGAGTTGAGTGACAAAGTAATAGCTTTCAGCGCATTTTGGTCACCACAATATAAGAAAGATATTAAACTATTAGAAACCATCCAAAGGAGGGCAATGAAGATAGTGAAGGGCCTTGAGGGGAAGCCTTATGAGGAGCAGCTGAGCTGTTTAGTCTGGAGAAGAGGAGACTGAGGGGAGACCTCATTGCAGTTACAACTTCCTTGTGAGAGGAAGAGGAGGGGCAAGCACTGATCTCTTCTCTGTTCTGACCAGGACCCAAGGACATGGCCTGAAGTTGTGTTGGGGAGTTTTGGGCTGGATATTAGGAAAAGGTTCTTCACCCAGAGGGTGGTTTAGCACTGGGACAGGCTCCCCAGGGAAGTTGTCACAGCAAAAAGTCTAACAGAGTTCAAGAAGCATTTGGATGATACTCAAGCATTTGGATGACACTCTCAGGCACATGGTGTGATTCTTGGGGATGGATGGTCCTGTACAGGGCCAGGACTTGGACTCAATGATCCTTGTGGGTCCCTTCCAAATCAGCGTATTCTGTGATTCTGTGATCTATAAGAACATACAGAGAGAAGAAACAGGTTTAGGAAAGAACAAAAGTAGTAGTAGTAGAGGAGTTTCTTTCAAACTGAAGAATGTTTGAATCATTTAGAAGTCAAGATCTATCACTTTAGTATAGCTTAGTCTTAAATCAGGAATATTTCAGGACTGATCAGGACTGATTTCACTACTAGCATTTTGTACAAAATTTGAGTGTTTATATTATAAATTTTTCTAGTAAAATGATTTTGATAATATGTCTTATTGCATTTATCTGCAATATCTGTCCTGCAAACTGCTATTCATGTCACTCACTGAAAAAGAGAATCCACACAAACACAAATGTGGCTATTATACATGGAAGTAGGGGGTTTTTTAGATGTTGGGAATTAAGTGCACTTTTCATATGTATATTTAAAAAAAAAAATTAAAATCTTACCAGCTGTGGCAGTTCTATATAATACTAATGAGAAGTACAAACATATACCTTGATTCTTATGCTTTACACTTGAAGATTCTGATTTGCTCATATGTTCAATGTTTTAAGCCTGTACTCATAAAGTAAGGGCTTCAGTGCCTAATCTGACAAGGACATTCCAACCAGGAAAACCAAACCTAGAAGCCTGGAGAATGTATAGTAAACTTGACTATTCAGAAAATCTATACTGCTCGTGCAGTGAGACTGGACTCTGTATTAAATGCCACATGGAACTGTGCATGTGTGAGTGGTGCCTGGGACCTCTTTCACTGTCTTCTTGGAAGGATGAAAATTTTATATAAATGCTGATTCCAGTTCCTGCAATTAATTTTGGAAGTGCTTTGCTCTCAGACTTCAGTTTGGGTTCTTTATATTGTGAGTACGTGTGTGTACATGTATATGTGCCCACAATTGCCAATAGCTATCTCTAGTTGGTTGTCTGTGACACCTCTGGTATTGCAAATTATATAGCTTTGAGGTGAGGGGGTAAAAAATGACTTGCAAGAGCTTAGTACTCTAATTGTGCTGAAGGAATACTGTATTGAAATGGCTGCAAGTTAAGCTCAAATTGTAAAGTGTAGGTACATATGTGTAATGACAGTAAAATATGTACTATTTACAGCAAATATATTGTTTTTGTCTGCACAAAGCTATCACCTTTGTGAGTGAAAGAGCATTCATCTTTAAAATATAGCATAATTCCCAAATTCTCCAGACAGAGCTTATTAATTATTGCTGCTTGGTGCATCAGTGCCTTCTTTCAAAAGAAGCTTTTGCTGGAAAATGTTATGTTGTAGTAAAGAAGAATTGACAACAAGCATAGTACAAATAATTTCGGAGAGAGCTAGATAATGCGGATGCAATTAGGTTTGCCATTGACATCTTATGACACCAAAGATTAGAAAAAGGTACTAAATAAGACATCTTAGGTATATGAGGTGGTGGTTTATGTTTTGTTTGGGGATTTTTTTGTTGTGGTGGTGGTTTTTTTCTTCTGTTTTGGGGGGGTTTTTTTGATAGCTGCACCACAAAATTCAGTGGGTATCATGCTATCTGTACCTACCTGTATTAATGAAATATATGTTAGATTGTTGAAAATGGTAAAAGTTCTGTGCAGTGTACTACCTCAATAGTATCACAAATAAAACAACACTAATAACTACAGGACAATATTTCTGTCATTGCTAATTTTTGTATCATAGTTTCTTACTACTTTCTGTAAGACAATTGCCATTCTTCCTCCCGGCTGCTGGTGATAGGCCTTATTTATTTTCAGTGATCCAGAGTTAGAAGAATACATTGTGGCTACGTAGAAACCCAATTAGGGTAGGGTTCCTCTATATTGTTTGATTCTTTACCGTCACTCTCAGTGTTACCTATTTTCTGTGGTAAGTGCCAGAGATAAGTGATAAATTACAATGTAAACTAAACCAGAGGTTTTTCATCTAAGCGGCACATAGCTCAAAACCGTGAATCCTGTTCGGCAAGGTGCTGAGCTGCTCCATCTTCTAGAGCTGAATGGAAGATCAAAATGCTCAGCAGTCACTCAAGATTAGGCTCATTAGGGGCTTTTTTCTGTCAAAAATCATCCACTGACTCCCAGCTATGTGACAGTATGCTGAATACTGGAGGGTAAGATTAACCCTCTACACCTAGTCAGTCTAATAACAATTGTCACTTCTAAGTCTACCGGCAACACTTGTTCATAGAAGAACAGGTCTAGGAATAGTAGTATCATCGTTATTGTTTATTACACTTACATTACCATATAATTGCTAAAGAAACTATGTTCACCAGCTACCAATGTCTAGAATGGTGACTGATAAGTGACCCTGATCAGCTCCGATGCAAGTCAAAACACAAGTTTGCTGTCAACTTTGACAAGGAGCAGCCTCTTACAAAGTTGAGAATTGAATCCTGAATGCTTTATCAACTTGTAAAAATAAACTGCAAACTCCAAAACAAATAGGTTTTAGCTGTTTGTTTGTTTTGGGGTTTTTTTGCATGTTAGACAAAAAAGTAAACCAAACAAAATCAAGCTGACAAACATTTAGATGCCAGTTTTTCATCTGGCAGCTTCTATCTATATTCTGAAGAACTGCAAGCTAAGCTCTGCTAAGCTCAAAGCTCATAGACTTTGTTTTTTAATTAAGAGAAGGTCAGGATGCCTCCTAATATTTGGAATGCAGCAATTTTTAGATAAGTGAATATTTAATATGACCTCTTACACTATCCTCCTATACTTTCTAGCTTTGAACATTGCTTTAACAATTAAGCTCTTCTGGCCTTGTGTTTAAATAGCTGTCCACAGCTACTGCAAATTGATTTATTGCTTGATGAGGATCAGGGATGCTGAGCAAACACAGAACAGTTTCTAATTTAAGTTGTGCACCACTGGTTTTGTTGTTGTTGCTTGATTACTTGTTTTAACATCAGTACATGTTATCAATGTAGTTTTGCTCTTCTGCGGTTTTTAGAGTATTAGGAATGGAGAGGGCATGACACAAATCATGTTATAAACAGTCTAGTTGATTATCTAATATCAAAATTCCTTGACACTGTCTGTTGGTAGATATTGTTTAAGCTGCTTATATATATCTTTGCTTAATTGTGAAAATTTGAAATAACATTTTCTATGCTAGTATTTGCTACAAGCTGATTTTCAGTTTTAAATTTTTCTTCATCAACCTGCCTTTTAGAAAGTTAGCTTAAATTGTCCAGGTATTTGAGAATGAAACTTGCAAATAGATGGGTTTGATCTTAATTAAAAATCATAGCAGTATTTTTGGATGGGCTTCAGTATGCTCAGCCTGCAGGAAACGTAGTTAAATCTTGAGCAGAATAGAAAGGAGAGTATCAGTCCTTATGTCAAGGGATATATCCTTTTTTTACCTTTAACACAGCCACCCTTGAATACATGCAGTTTTAGCAGCTCTCTTACCTGAGTGTCTCATCTGCAGTGACATATTATATGATAATTTTGAGCTGTGCCATGGCTTGGATATGGAACTTAACTGAGAAGAAGCAATGATTTCAGGTGCTTAATCCACCTCAGTTGTATCTGTAGGATGGGGAGGGGAAGGTTGTTTCACTTGGATGGGTGGGGAAGAAGGACTGATCTTGCAGCATGGTAAAGTGAGCATAAAGCTCCTGAGAAAGAATATGGGGTGTGATTAGCAGAAATCTGCAACGGGAATGGCGGATATATTTTGGGACAACGAAATTTTTTGCATAAGGAAACCAGGCCTGAGAAGTAACCAAGTGAAGAAATGGATGGAGGGTAGCAGAGAGCAAAAACAGCCTGAACATCAGTGTAAGGGCTGAAGTGAGGACAACTCTGCAACTGGGAAAAAAGGTCAAGGAGCAAGAGTGACTTCATGGTGCACACCTGGAGTAAAGAACAGACAAGGGAGGTGGATGTCAACATAACTAAAAGTTATATTGGGTGAGAAGACATAAGAGAAAGATCAACTAAAGGGATCAAATAAAGGGAGTGAAAACAAAACAACAACAACAAAAAAGAACCTTGCACAGCTGAAGATGAATCTGAGAGTGAGAAGTCCCAGAACAAAATTAAAGAAAAGTGCAACTAGGGCAGCTGGAACTGGGATACAAATCAAAAACTACCATTAACTGGATAAGAAAAATAAAAGTAGGATGAGCAGCCAAGACTGAAGAGAGAATGAAGACAGGCTTGAAATAAAAAGCCAAGACGAGGCAAAGCATGGACATGGGAAGCAAGCAGATGGGAGTTTGCTATTTAAAAAACACCCTCTCCCAAAGTTTGGAAGGGATCCCAAGATTCCCTCTTCTGCCAGTAATAACCAAGAAATCCAGTGGTGAAGACAGACACATCTTTTCAAATGCTGGGCCAAAGGCAGCAGTACCTATTCATGTTAACAGGTACTGTGCTGAGGAGCCGAAGATTCAAAACAGTGGCTGAATCATGTGAGTATTGTTAAAGGTGGGGCTGTTGCTGGCAGGAGCCTGGTCATCTTTATTCTAGAAACTGAAGGAAGTGTTAAAGAAAAAGAATTATGGGAAGAGAAGCAGTGTCCAAAGTCTTGAGAGAGCTGAACAGTTTAAAATTTGTGTCTTAGCCCTTGCCTCTGCCAGCAAGTTCCTTGATAAAGCTGGCTCAAGGCTTTGAAATTGCACCTCTTGCTAAATATTTGCTTCTCATTTTCAGATGCCTGAAAACTCCAGGGTTTGATTAGAGGTAGTTAGATAGTCAGTGAGTGATATTACTGCAACTGAAAGCAGTGGGAACCAGGCCTTGAAGAAATAAGCTTTTCTGTAGTGCCAAGTCCTGACAGGTCTACAAGATATCAAATCAGGCAATCTATAACTGTTTTCCAAATGTAATATTCATATCCTGTCACAATATCCCCTCATCTGAGGGATGTATTATGAAACTAAAATAATTAATATTTTTGAAGCCCATAAAATACTGTAGCAACAAGCTCCATAAAATGCCCATGAGGAAATTAATAACTGTATTCAGAGTGGGATCTGAATAAATGTGTAATGAATAAAGCATGGGGCATACTTACAAAAATAAAGCAGAAAACATAACATTGAAGCCTTTTGTTAATCAAGCACAGAGGTCTAGAAAAAATTTTATGCAAACATGAAATGAACAACTTTCATAATACATGAGTACATGTGGGAGAGAAGGGAGAAATAAGGTTTGTCAGGTGAGCTTACTGCTTGATTTTTAACTTCAAAATTTTAATTTTAGTTTATAAAATTTACGCAGTATACCTTTATGATTGTGTATATGTATGTTTGTTACTTTAAACAGTTTATTTGCTACAATGTGCTTTCAGCCTCAGTATACAGAATAAGCATTTGGAAAATAGGAAAATGCTTATATATAACTTCAGCTGTTTCAGAAGTGCTCTAGGTACCTCAGAGACAGAGAATGTGTTTATCAGGAGATAAAGCAGGAAGGTGACCAGCTCCCACAGAACTTCTCTGTTTTAGCCTTCTGAAAAATCCCATGAGTCCTTGTCCCAAGAAGCTGACCCACCATGGTCTTCAGCCTTCAAAGCCTTAGGCATGTGCTGAGCTTGATGTTTGTGAATAAGCCCATTGTGTCCACCCACCTAAAACTCCACACTAGATGGAGGCCTAAGCAGGAGACAGATAGCCAAAGAATGAGGAGGAGGTGTGAGCAATGATATTTCAGATGTATTTTTTTAGTTCCATGATTGTGTTTGCCTTTTGTACATACTTGTCCCTTTTAAAAAAGTTTTTTGGTTCTTTGGGTGCTGGGTTTTTTTTTTTTTTTTGGTGGAGGGTTTGTATTTTTTTGTGAGTATGTGTAGGAAGAGCTGGAAAGCATCCAGCTTTCTAGATTAAAAACAAAACAAAACAAACAAAACCTCCAATACACCACCACCACTTTTAAAGTAAATGCATTTACCATTATCTGTGTCCCTATGATATATCCACAAATCAGGAAATTTAAAGGAAAAGGGAAAATGCTTGGAGCTTTGTTGTTGCTGTTGTTGTGTTCCGTTGGTTGGTTTCCTTCCAGCTTAAGCATTCTGTCTTCCTGGCTATGTGTTCGTTTCTTTGGAAACGGCTGTAGGATGGATTTTTGATTGACTGTGTTGTCAGATGGATTATCAGAGTTGTGAGCTTTTTGGAATGGTAGACATGAATGCGTGATAAGAAAAAAATATTTTGTACTTAAAATGTTTCAAAATTTTACATCATGAAAGAAGTTAGGTTGAATAATTAACAGGTTAATTAGGAAGAAAGGTGTTTGTTTTTTAAATGTGAAACAGTTCAGTTACTAGGAAAAAATTCTCTTAATATAAGGAAAGCTTTTTACTAATGTGACTGATGGGAATATTAATACCTAAGCAATGTAGAATAGTTTCTGCAGTGCTGCAATGCTTATTTTAAACAGTAATTCTAATGTGTAGCTGCTCTGGATTACAAGCAGAAAACAGCTTTTACCCTGACCTATACACACATTTATTTGTTACAGCACTTATGTGCCCAGATTCCTGCATGACTCCCATCTAGCATTTCTGAATTTGTTTCCTGTCTTAGTCAGGGCTCTGCATGGCCAGCTGTCTTCAAGACTGTGAGCACTTGATGCTGCTCTGCCAGTGCTGGTGATGCTGAGGTCGGGGGCAGATTGAGGCTGGGGGTGACGTCAGTGCCTACCTTGCTGGGAGAGTTAATCTCCCGCTGGAGAGGCTATAATAATCTCCTCACTTGGGAGACTGGCATGTTGAGGATTGCATGTTGTACATTCCTCTACTAGGGCTGTAAAGCAATCAGCAAAGTCAGTGTTTCTAAAGCTCTATTGACAAACATGTGCTTGCTAGACAGAGATTGTTTCTTTTTGAGATGGGGGTGCATAGGCACACAAAAAAAATTAACTTTTTAAAGGTGTGCACACATGAAACAAGACCAAGTAAAATAACAAAACCAGGTTACAAAGGTCCACTATGTCAAATGAGCATGTAATTTATAACATTGCAAGATAAACTGTCTCTTTTGTGGACATTAAAAAGTAACAGAAACTAGATTTCAGATTGAATCACACTGATTTCTTTACCATAACACAGCCCACCAAACCATGACACTGTGCAAGCAGAGATAGTCATCAACCCTGACACTGCTCTGATGAATTGACAAGGAAGGGTCTCTGGTAACTTCCTTGGAATCAGTTCCAAGTGTCTGAGGTGGCTGGTCACAGAAAGTACATTGAGGAACAGGGGAAATGAGCAGATCACAGTTTTCTCAGGCTTTTCTGTCATCCGGTGTATGGTGCTTTTTGTGGGCCTTATGACACCCAACAAACTGACCTGCTGGGACAGAGAAGAGTGATTCCTTAGTGAAGGCTGCACCTTTTCAGTGGCAGTTTCTCTTTTTGGCTTTCAACTTTGAAGCAACAAGACTGAATTAGGAGTAACATGGACACAATGTGGATGCCAAAAATGCAAGGAAGCACAACACATGGATGCTCCAAAGACAGTGATGCTACTCGGTGCCAGACTCCTTAATATGCTCTATTATTAAGCTGTTATTAGCTCTGCCTTAACTGACCTTTCCAGTTTTAATGGTATGACCCGCTGAGAGTGCCTATCTATAGCAACACTAACCCTTCATTCGCAGAATGGCAGGGGCAGACGCACCGTCTCTGGGCAGGCAGTACACTTTTTGTCATTTGAAAAGAGGTTTTGCGCCTTGCTCTCCCCACCCCCCCAGACCCCATCGCCTTGCCCCACCCCCCGTTTTTTGGGAGCAGCTAGGTCTTGACAGAAAGTTGTGCCCAGCCCCTGGACAGCTGCGGTAGCAGGCTGTGCCTACCCGGAGTTTGCGTAACTGCTTTCTCCGTGCCCCTCCCGCCCCCGCGGCACCTGGGGCGGTCCGCGCCCGCGGAGCCAGGGGGCGCGCCGCCGGCTCTGCCTGCGCTCCTGGCACAGGCAGGGGAAGGGACTATCTCCGGATTTCCACTCCTGCCACAGAGAGAAGGTTACCGGGAAGTGCTGCGAAGAGAGCGACCCTGTGCGGGCTCGGAAGCGAGAGAAAGACGCAGTCGCCTCTCCGCGGCAGCCCTTTCAAAAGTCCGTGTTAAATGTGACACCCCGGCGAAATGGGAGCAGAAGAAACACCCCTCTACCCACCCCTCGTCGTCCCCCCCGCCCTTTCCCATGGAAACTCGTAAAAGGAGGAGGAGTAGAGTTTGCTACGGAAAAGTCTCACCTTGGTCTGAAACAGTTTCAGGCGTTTCTGCAGGATCGGAGCTGCCCTTCTCGGGGGAGGGGAGGAGGCAGGCAGGGAGATCTCTTAACTACCTATATACATTTCCCCCCCCTCCTCTCCGCTTGATCTTGTTTTATTCGAGCAGCACGTATCTCCACCCCTCCTCCCCCTCCCTCTCCAGGTTGATCGGCTGAAATGAGGCTTTGCGCGCTTATCCCTTCTCGGGCTTTAAAACAAAACCCGGCCCCGCGCAGCCGGCGGCGGCTCGGGGCGCCTCGGCGCTGAAGCGCGGCGGGGCCGGGCGAGGCGAGGCAGGACACCGCGGAGCGGGGCGGCGGCTCCCGCGGAAACTTCGCTTGGAAAATAAGCCCCCACCACTCTCCTGGAGATCCACGTGAGAGCAGGAAAACCCGACTGCAAGATCTGCGCGCTGCTGCTGCATGCTACGATTTTACTTTTTGTTCGCATTGATTTTTTTTTTCCTGTTTGTTTGTTTATTCTTACTTTCATTTTGGAACCGGTTCCCGGTTGCTTGGCTGAACTTCTGGAGACCAATGGACCTTTTATATTGCCTTCCTCTGTTTTAAACAAACTGTGGGCGCTTAAACTTTTCTCTTTCCCCCTCCCCCTCGCTCCTTAACCCCCACCCTTCAGCTCATGGGGCTAACACTGCAAAGCAGCCGCAGCAGAGGGGGAAATACACAGACACTGATTTATTTATCCGTCTCCTAAATTGTAGTTAATTCTTCTCAACACCCATTCTCTTGCTCTTTTTTGGCTGTCGGGTGTCGATCTGTGCATTGTTTTATCTGATCTCGATCCTTTTGTTGTTGTTGTTTAAATGCCACGCATTACTTATTTAGAGAGAAAGCTATATGGAGATAGAGGCGTATAGTGAATGCGCGTGTTTCCATAAGACACACTATCAAGGGAGCAGATCAGAAGCAGCCCGGATCCTGACCCTGACTGTATGAATAAGTAAGCAGGATGCTGACGACTGTGTGTTAGTTGCCTGTAAGGTTTTCGTAAGTTAAAGGGGGACGGAGGAGGGGGGACAGACCAGAGACAGAGCTTAGAGTGTTTGTGCAGAGGGGGGCGAAGCTCTGACACTTTTGCTCCCTCCAGCATAGCTGCTGCCTCCCATCACTAGAGCTCCGCGGTTTGCTGTAGTGCACCCTCCCTCCCCCACCCCGCCCGTTCCCTTTTCTTCCCTTCCTTTTCTCTTTCTTTTTCTTTTCCCCTCTCCCTGTGGTAGTTTACTGATGTGCAGCCCGGATCCATCTTCTGGTAGCATCAGAACCGGGACCGGGGTTGGCGGCGCGGCGGACGCGCAGCGGGGCGCGGGCCGGGCGCGGAACGGGACGCGGGCAGTCCGCCGCCGCCTCCTCCTCCGCGGGAAGTTTGGCTGGGGTTTGACAGAGGCGAGGGGACGCCCTGACAGACAGGATCTCCCAGCCTGAGTCCACCCCCTGCGCCCACCCACACACCCTGAGACTTTTCCCTGACGAGAGGGCAGGAGGGGCAGCGACGCTCATGCTCCTCACTTTGTGTCGCACCCGCCTGACTGGGGCTACCTAGGGAGTACCGTCTCCCGGAAGAGCCCCCAGGTGGAGAAGGAAAAAAAAAAAAAAACCCAAAAACAGCCCCTCCACAAAACCTGTGGTTCCTCCATCCCTTACCCTCCTTTCCCAAGTCGGCGTGGACGGCCGAACCGGCCGCCTAGTTCACCCGCGCCCTGCCCACCACCTCTCCGCCCGAGGGAGGATGAAGATGCTTTGCTGGAGGATGGCACTGTGGTTGGCCGGGTGGACTGTCTGCGGGAAGCCTTCCTGCTGCTCTGGCCTTGATTATGACTACACTTACGATTTCACTGAAGAGGATAAAGCCGAGGCGATAGATTATAAGGATCCTTGCAAAGCTGGTAAGTGACTTCCACGTCTAATGCAGCTCCCCGCCCCCTCCCCAGATGGTGACTTTGTCTCGGCTTTATTTACGGTGGGGGTGGGTGAGGGGGGGAGTCCCGGTCTCACCTGCTTCCTCCCAGGGCAGCGGCGGCGAGCGCAGCCGGAGCCCTACGTCCAGCTCCCTCACCTGAGGAAGTACCTGGGACCTGCTTTTCCGGGACTTCCCACTTCCCTACCGCCTGCGGCTGGGGTGGGAGAGGGGCGCGGCGGCGGGCAGGGCAGGGCAGGGCAGGGCAGGACCGGCCGCCACCGCTCCGCGGCCCCGGAGGCGTCGAGGCGGCTCCGGAGCCCTCGGGCCCCCCCGCCGCCGGAGCCGCGGAAGTTGCAGAGAGCATTGCGGCGGGGCTTAAAGGTTTCGAGGCGGGACCATGCCCCGCAGCACCAGCCGGGAGCACGGAGTTGCCGGGTCGGGCTCCGCCGGAGGCTGGCGGCTTCTCCCGGGGCCCTGCCCGCCCCCGCGGCGGGAGTGGGTGCTGCCTCCGTTTCCTTCTCCCCCTCTTCCATCTCAACCTGTCGCCCCCGTGGCCGGGCACCCCTTCCCATGGGCCGGGGCGGACGCGGGGCGGGCCCCAGGTGCCTTCTGGGTATGAATAGGATAAGTGAGGATCCCGAGCGGTAGGGAAGGCGCAGGGGATGATAACTGTTTGGTGGTGTTTCAGTCGCGCAAGCCCACGCGTTCTTCTCTTGTAACCCGACTAGTAGGTGCTGCGGTTTGGTGTTTTACAGCGTGTGTGCGGTGGGGCTGCTGCGGTGTCTCCTGCGTGCTTCGCGCCTGACCCACCTCTTCCTAAACTGCGAGGGAAGAGCTGAGATACAGCCTCTTCTCACTTTGCAGAGCAATTGAGTGTTTTTCTAGAACGTTTATCTTAACTGATTTAGAAGTGCAGCCTCCTTAATGCCAGGTACAATTCTTCACCCGTTAAAGTTATCAGTAACAAGAACTGACCTCAGGAACCGGGTTCACTGGTATTTAAGTAGACAAGTGTATCTCGGTGATGCTCCCCCCTCCTCCCCCCCCCACTGTGTTATCAGCGACAGCGGTGGTCTATTCCCTACAGCTCTATTGTTAAACAAGTGCTCAAGTTTTCTAGCAGCCTCCTTTGCCTTAATTAGTTATTTTATATTCTGAAAACTAGTTCAGCCAAGAGTTGTATTCGCTATATCTGTGTCGTTTTCTTTAATTTATTGAAGAGAATGTGGTGTACATATAGGCCAAATAGGCAGACGCTATGTTTTTCTAATCACAATAATACTTTATTCCTAAGTGTGAATTGTTAGGTCTTCCTTGCTTACAACTGAGAAATGTTCAAGTTCAAAAAGAACATAAGCAACTGCAAACAAAACATAATTTTTCCCTCAATTAGTACTCACAAATAAATATACGTAACTGGTCATAGTTAACTTGACTCTTTTCTTCTGGTCTGTAATTAAGGAAATTCATATGAGTCAAGCAAGAAATGTGTATTCGCTCTCAGTTTGCTGTGCTATTTTTTTAGTACTTCTTGTTTCATTGTGGGAATAATTAGCAATTATAATTCATGAGACTGTTTTGAGATTATGCATGGGAAAAAGACAACAGTAGATGACTGCAACTTGATCAGCGTTGCCAATTCTCTCTCATCATTTTGTTTTGACTGGAGAAGAATTTTGCCCATTGAAATATTTAATGGAAGTTCTTGCTGCTGTTGCTTCTTCACAAGTATGCGGTGTTTAGATACTACTACAGGGATGAAAGACTGGTTGGTGCGTGAGGAGTTAGCTGTGTGTAGTTCTTGTTAGTCTTAAAAGCAATCACTTCGAGGTTTTCTGTTCAGTTTGTTAGTGTATGGTACTTCTCCAGAAATGAAAATGCGCACCACTGCTGCGCACAGGGTTTGTACCATGTACCCATCATTTTTAATAAAAAATTGAAAGTTCTATGTATTAGTGAAACTGATCCTCCACCAGTATTTCCCAATGTACTTTTCCTGCTAAACCTTCCCTAAAGGCTCCATTAATCTTAGCCTGTAAAGTACTGATACCTGATCAAAGATGATGGGAATAGAGGGTGCTCAGCCTCTTTTAGCAGCATAGCCCAAATGTGTGTTCTCCCTAGGTCAGGTCTTATCGTCTGGGGTGGATTTTGGACTTCCATGAGTAAACTTACTGATATCTGCCATTAGGATGGTTTCCACAGTGAGGTCCTAAAGAAGGACAAAGCCAGGCTTCACACTCAGGGTGTGAGTTGTTCACACTCAAATTTGTGTGGTCCCTCTCTGTGCAAGATAGCAGGGTAAAATATCTCCTTGCTGAGATTGTGTTCTGGGTATGCAAACTTTGTATCTTAGGTATAATTAACACCTGCTTTTACTGCATCTTGAGGGCTTTCAGCTGAGGCAGCAAAAGTGCTCTTTTTTTTTTTTTTTTTTTTTTTTTTTTTTTAAACTGTTCAGGCTGGTAACAGTTAGGTCCCAGAAATAAGTGCATTTCTGCAACTTAGCAAAATGGGGAAGGCCTAAGGTCAATTATGGTTTTACCTAGTTACATACTTCAAAAACTCCACTGATACCCATGCAGATTTTGTAGACATGCTAGAATAATTTGACCTACCCCCAAATGGATGCAAGATGGATTCACCTGTATTTTTGAAGTTATTTGCATTCAGTTTTTCTCCAGTGAGTAGGGTTTGTGGCTTAGTTTTTATTCCATAAGCTGCATGAGAAAACATTTGTAATCTTGTGACAGAAAGCACTGCACATGGGGCAACAGATCTATAGTTGGATAACATTATAATTCAATACCTCTTTATAGATACAGCCCTAACTCTGTTGAATAAGTGTTCTTTTGGTAGGTCTCTTTTCCTGTTTTGTGAAAGTGATGGAGAAATTTACCAGAAAAAGAATGTGCCAGCCTCTGACGTGTTATTTATGGGTATTCTGTGGGATTCTTTTTTGGGTACTATGAATGTATTTTAACATTTTCATAAGGAAGGGATCATTTTAGTGAATGTGCCTAGACTCACACTGTTCCTTCAACTTAAAATTCCTAGAAGCAGAACAGTGCAGGATACTATAGAAGCTGAAAATTTTATTTTCTTACAATATTTCCATCTTTGTGTAAAATCCAGAGATAGCAGGTTTTTGTCAGATGCCCAGTAGGGTTAGGAATTGTTTCTGGAACTGATGTTTCTATTTGTGTCTAAAACAGCAGCTATTTTATGCAACATCCCCAAAGTGCACTCTTGGCAGTGCACGTTGGGATCTCTGGAGTAAGGGCTTTGAGGAAGAGAAGAGCCTGGAGAAGTGCTGTGATAGTGTTGGGGAGAAGAGTGTTGGAAGGAAGCTGTCGACATTGTGTGGAAGAACTTGATGAACAGTGTGGCTTCCCGTGTGTTTGTCTCTAGACCTTTAACCTATGTATAAATTTTGGGTCATGCTACATCTCCTTATAACAAGTATCCTGGCATGCTCTAACAGCGGGATGTGATGTAACACAGTTTCTGTGCTTCTGATGTCTCGGATATTTCCTTGTGTCTCTCTGCAGGATATTGCCCTCGGTGTTTACCATTTGAAGTTCAAGTGTAAGTCATTCTTAGTTCATCTTCAAGATCTAATTTGCCAGAAGATGTGAAACTAGGAATGCTAGAGTACTCTAAGGAACTTAAGGACATAGGTCAGCAATTGTGTAAATCAGATATTGCTTCAAAGAATAAAATGCTGAGTTAGATTTCAGTGGGCACTGTCAAACTTTTCAGATTGCAGCATGCACTTACGTTTGTTGGCAGATTCTTGAAGTTTTTCATTTTTTTCCATTCTTGCCACAGTTTTTGATGCATTCAGGATATCTGTTGAGAGACACAGAATGAGATAGGTAGGAAGAGAATTTCCTCTTGTTCATAACCTGTATTTAGTTGATATTCAAGGTTTTTTGAAGGCTATTTTTTGGGGTTTTGTATATTTAGTTTGTTTTTCAACAACTTTGTTTTCCTAAAACAAAACAAACAAAAAAGACAGAGTGTATTCTGGTGTGATCTTCCAGTTAAAATACTGTGAACTGTGGGAGATTAGGCAACAAGTCTTAGCTTTGTTGCATAGCCACGTCATTGAGGTCTGTTTCAGCCTCTGGACAGCTGTCTGTCCTCAGGTAAGTCTCTTCTAGCATTTGTTCTGTAAGGAATTCCACTTCCTAAACCAAAAGATTTAGGGAATGAACTTGAAGTTCAATTCCTTGGGCTATTATTTTTTGCTTTTGTAAGCCTTGCGGTTTTTTTGCGTCAGAAATTCTGTCTGGGGAAAATAGTCTCAAGGAAAACTTCACTGAAACTTTTCACTCAGTTAGTTTGGATGATTTTCTTTTCCCTCGCCGCCCCCCACCCCCCCTCAAACAGTTAATTGAGACTTTTTTCCATTCAAATGATGCGTGAGTTGCTTTTAGGGTTTTTCCCCCAGTGAATCTAGATAAAAATGTCAGAAAAAGAATATTGAAGACAAGCAAATTTAAAGCTTCATAAGTTTTCAGTTTGGTAACATGCAGTTATTTGATCAAGAACAAATTCTGTGTGCATGTCCATCTGCTTAAGAATTAGAGAAAATTAAGACAGACCCTCCTCATTGTGTTCATTTCTCCCTCCTTTGAGAATCTAAGGAATTCATTTGGTTACTTTGCAACTTTATAAATAATAATAAAAAGTTTGGATTGTCCATAGAAGGAATATTAGTGTTTCCCACATCACTGAAGGGTGAAACCTAGTAATGTACTTTATTTGTGAAGTAGTTGAACATGAAAAATTGATGGTGAATATTAAGTATAATTATGCAGTGTAATCTGTAACTGCAATCTAATTATTGTTTACTGATGTTGTAGCAGTAGCCTTCTATACTGCTACATTTTGATTTTTTTTTAGTTTCCTTTTGTGTTCTGGGACACGTGTTCAGCTGTAAGCATGCTAATTGTGCAGTCTGGTAATAAGAAAATTCTTTAACCCTCTGATTATATGTTTTAAATCTGTTGCATGATTTAGGCCTTTCGTCTTTATAGTTCAGTCATGAAGTAGATTTTTAAAGATATATTGTACATTTTGCACTAATATAGAGGTTATGCTGCTAATATCACTTGCCAGATTGACAGAACTGTGGCTGTTCATGTAGTAAACATATAGTGTAGGCAGCTGAAACAGAAACAAGCTTTTCTGAATAGTCTATCCCAACTGGTTTCCATCCTGTTATGAATAATCTTATAGGGTAAATCAGACTACGGAAAAATTTAGCTTTTAAGTATTTTTTTCCAGAATTCACCACCATTGCTTTATCTGTGATGCCTTGTAATGTGATATCTCAATAACTTTGAAAGAGATTTGTGGGAACATAAAGTTCTTTTTCTCCTCAGCTTCATTGAAAAGATTAATTCAATATGAGACTCTGGGAAAACTACATTAAATGAATATATTTTATATTCTAACTTTGTGGGTATCATCCCACACCAAAGGCTCAATTTCATGTCCAGGCCACTTTCCATAGGGCTCTCTGTCTGAATATATTTCCAAAGTGTCAAATGAGTGACCTGCAAAGAGCAGTATTACATCATTGCAGACCAAATCTAATTGACAAATCTAATTGAGCTTGGAATCAGGTCCCCCAGGCAAACTCAGTAACATTCACCACACCTGGACCTCTGCCTTATGTCATTCTTATTGCCTCTCTGAACAACAGGGTTGATAGGCTTATGATATAATTTCATTCACTTCTTCTTGGAGAGAAAGTCATGTCTGTGGTACATGGTAATGAAAGAATGTCTGTAAAATAGAAGAGCTGTAAAACTGAAGAGTGAACTTCTGCTCTTCACAAGCACAGGGGACCTTGTGGAGGAAATTTTTTTTCCCCCCCCTTCCTGGATGCATTATAGTACTCTAAATTTTATAATGGTGAATAAATTAAACAAGGGGAGAAATCTCTAGTCTTTGTTTAGACAAGACTTATTTATCCTTAAACTGAAATAGTTTTTTGTGGTCTGGGTTACTAATGAAAAATATTATGGTATATAATTTTTTAAAAATATGTATCTGAAGGAAAGATATATTCTAAGAGTATTCCAGATCAAAACTAAGCTTTGGATTTTCACAACTTTCAGTTGGATGAACAGCATTTCATAGTGTTTTTCAGTCTTTTCTCAGTTTCTTTAGGAACTTTCTAATCTATTTGTTTCAGTCATTATTGAATGCAGTCCATTCCCCCCATTCTTAACCACAGACAACCTCTGTCCACCTCCCTACTACATCCCCTCAGGGTAATAGCAACTGAAAATGTGACTAGAGAAATCTTTGGGTTTTTTTAGTTCTGTCTTGTCAAGCTGGTTTTATTGGCTAAAAAAGACCTAATGGCCAATCTGTTAATGTGTTTTAATGCATAGTCATTCTTTGTGCCTGCTGTTCTTCTTCTGCTTCTTTTCCTGTAATTTCTTTATTTGTTCCCATGGCAAGTTCCCTTGCCTATGGATTCCCTTCCTTCACCAAATACACTTTCTACTTGCTTTTTGGCTTTTTCCTGTGCTGCCTGACCAGTCATCTATCCCTCTGTTTTGGTTTTTTTTTTTCCTTTGACATACTCTCCTGTTGCTTACAATTATCATTTATTCCCTCCAAAAATAACTTCTAGCTCATCACAGATATTCTGTAAGATTGTCCTCTAGTGCTCTGAGAGTTCTGTAGGATAGAAACTGGGCACCTTTGCCCACAGCTGGAAATGATGAGGAGAAGCAGGATGGGTGGGCTGTGTGTGACCAGCATGTTCGCAGAGGCCTCATGCTTGGAGTGCTCAGTGGGCTGCAGTGATCTGTTAAACATTGCATGTCCAGCCCTGAAATATCCACCTACAAATGTTTATACAGAATACGTACGCAAACCTTCTTTCTCTGTTGGGCTCATGTACCTAAATATCAAGATCTGAAGATTGTCCTTGCTGATCAACAGAAATAAGAGTACTCCAAGTACTTGAAGTGTAAAGCTTGTATAAATAGAAATGCGTCAGAACAGGTTGAGCCTGGGGAGTGTGAAGGTGGAGGCTGTGCTGTGGACATATGTAGAGTGTCGGTGTGAGACCCATGTGAGTGACTGCTCTTGCAGACTGTTATGGAGGCAGTTCCTACTCACAGAGGTACTCTCATGATGTTTATTGGGAGTTTTTGCCTGAGTAATGGTCTGCAATTGCAAATTATGAGTGGCTGTAAGTGAGCATCAAGTGTTTGAGGATATTTGAGCACAATCAGAGAGCTCTTACAGAGCAATAATGCTCCAAAATGTAGGTTTGTGGGTTTTGCCTTCAGTGGTAAAAAAAGCTTGTCAAGACCAAAATGCCAAAAAATCAATATTGTTCTAAAATATTCTGAATGTTCTAAAATAACTCTTGATTTTTTTTCCTAAGGTTTGTGAAATATGATGCCTAATAGGGTATGCAGTGTGTGTTAAACCAGCTTCTTTGCTATATATACTTCAGTGGTAAAAAGTCTATCAATAATTGACTAAGAATTGATTTTAAATGTTTCTTTATTCATTTTGATGGTTATAAAGGATATCTGATCAGGGAATACTCAGCAAAATCAGGACATAAAAATGCACAGGAAATATGTTTATTTTAAAACTCATTTTCAGTGCATTTAAATCTGAATGTAAAAGTTATCTGTCTTGCTGTTCTTGTGAATTTAATTTCTTTTCCTACAGAAATTGAGTGACAGAGATACATTGCTGCATTTGAAAGGTGTCAGGATGTCTCCAGTCACATTGTGATCCTTGGATATTTGTAAACTGTGTGGTGGAGTTTAAATACCAGCTCTTGTAACAAGTGAGGGGGCATGGACATCAGCTGTGAGGGTTGTATCTAAATAGCTATGCAGATGGGTTACATTATTATCATGCTGGTAGCAGCAGTTAAATATATTCCTAGTAACAAATTTAATTGTTATTAAACAGAATTGAATCAATTTTATTGGTATCTGTTGTTTTAATAAATACTAGTTAGGTATGCTCTTGCTGTCATGGGAATTGTATCACTGAAGACCTTTAACACTTTTCCGCTTTCCTGATAAAGAATTTTGGTTAGGGCACAGTAATCGTAGAAATAGTAGCCAAAACACTGAGCTTCTTATGTTTCCAGATAATGCACTCAGATAAGCAAAGAAAATAATTTCAGATGGTTCTTATATAATATCAAGATTTATTTAAACAGTTTACTTGAACAGCCAATTATATTTGCTTTCATGAGGAGTAGTTTTAGAACCACTTTGCGGGTGTGAGAACATGATGATGAACTGCCCAATTTCTCCATCTGGTAAAATGTCCTTATATTTATAACAAATTTGCATACATCTTCATTTTTACTTGCTCTTGCTTTTTCCCCCTTACTCAACATTACTCTTTACAATTGTACTCTAACTTCAGCTTTAATTGCAGGTAGGTTATGCTGCCCTACTTCAGAACTGTTTCTATATTTATAATTCTCTACTTAAGCCCTTGTATAAACATGTAAGCAAATGGATAAATTGAGTATTTTATGTTCAGGCAATGTCTTTAGCCCTTTTCTAATGAAGAGCATTTTTCCATGAAAAATTACCAGTGCCATCTTGAAGGCATGGCCGTCTTTCTATGATCTTCAGTTTAATATCAGGATCTTTCATCTGTCCCTCAGCCCATCCTTATGTCATCATATAAACTGCTCAGTCTTTCTCTAACTTTGCAGCTATTCAAGACTGTTGATTCAGGACTGAATTGTGGAATCCTTATTCTGTTGTTACTGATATGCCATAATAGCCTTATGTTCTGCAAACTTATATAGATTAATCTTTTTTGCCCAGAAAAGAAATTATT
This sequence comes from Myiozetetes cayanensis, assembly GCF_022539395.1. Lineage (NCBI taxonomy): Eukaryota > Metazoa > Chordata > Aves > Passeriformes > Tyrannidae > Myiozetetes > Myiozetetes cayanensis. The sequence continues at coordinate 36,577,647 of NW_026087964.1, read as the reverse complement.
AAAGAAAACTCCACAAACCCACAATAAACCCTCACACACACAGACACACACACACACACAAAAAAAAAAAAAAAAAAAAAAAAAAAATATATATATATATAATTGAGCCTGTAAATCACTAAGGAATCAGGTTCATATGGGTAAATGTTTTATTCCCCAAAGTTTACATTATTGAAAAACTGTTTAATGAAAACAGGCTAAAAAGATTTTCAGGTTAGAAAAGCAAAAATGAAAGAGAAGGGACATAAACATGAACAATTTAAGAAATTATATAAGAAGATAAAATAGATTTTTTTTTTTTCTCCTAATAGTCTATTAAATTCGAAGTGGAAAATTCAGAACAAAGACAAGGGGATATGGGGGGATCTTATGCAGCTTTTTTTAGATTGGAATCTACTAAAGGATTCTGCTGAGTCAGTGTTTGGATATATGATATGACATTTACATAGATATCAGAGCTCCAGATATCCCTGATGTTTAGTATTGATAACATTTTCAAGTGCATATATACCTTAGGCTTCAGAGTTCAAGCCAGTATTTAGTAGCTGGAAACATGGATGAACCCCAATGTGTGGGAACATTATCCTTGTCTACCTACTGCAAATTCTTTTTTCTTTCTGTGAAGCAGCTGGTGGTAACTGCTGTCAGAGACAGGACCTTGGATATGATCCAGTGTTGCAGTTCCTTTGTTCCTCATCCTTCCCTAAATGTTATTTGAAAAACTCATGTCTTGTAGCATGCCTAAAAGACAAATGCAATTTAGCTGTTTTGGAAAGTGAATGAATTTTGAAACTCGACTGTAAACACATTGACCAACTATATTTGATGAAAATGAATGTATGCAAGTGTACAAGAAGAAAACTGCATTTACCTATGTTTATAGATTGTCATTATGGGTCCAGTGGAGCACTTATACGTGTGTTTATCTTTAAAACACATGTATGCACATACTCACCTGACAACCTAAGTTTCTATCATTGATGCCTATAGAAATATCTATATAGGATCTTTAAAGTTGCACGTACAGATTGTGTGGGTGCCTTTTTCTCCTTTTGGTTTTTTCTCCACTCATAAGTGCCCAAGTTCATTTGTGTGTAAACCTGATCTAGAGGGCATTGAACTCAGTGGGAATGTTTCCAGCTGTTATAGAGATAATATTTATAGGTGAATAAGTAATGAAGTGCAGAGCTGACTGATTTTCTTCTGTGTACTTGGGCTCTGGCTTACTGGTATTCATGTGCTCACATGCACGTGCCTGCTCATGATTGCAGGCACATCAATGAAGGCAGTTGGATTTTTGCCCCAGTTTCTGTAGTTGTCATCACTAACACAAGAGTATCATGAAATCTTACATTTGGTGACCTTGTGATTACAGGTTCTTTCTTGCTGGACTGGGGTGTGAAAAAAATCCAGCAGCTTGAAGAGCATCTGATTTTTTTTTTTTTTTTTTTTTTCCTTCTTCCTCCTTACAAGAAGCCTCAGGATAAGACTGAATTTTGATTACTGCAGTAATTTCTCAGACTTTAGAGATGGGTTTCTTCTTGTTATAGCTGAGTACTTCAATTAGTTCAATCTGCTAGATGGCTAAAGATGCTGACGAACATGATGGTTGCAGTTGCTAGTAAGCCACTCATTACAAAGTACAGCAGGCATGTGAAACTAGTGTCAATGTAGTTTACAGTAAGATCAACAAAATCATGTACCATTAGCTGAAGTTTGACAAGCCCTGAAAATCTCTTCAGTAATTTATAATATCCCAAAATTAAAACGTTTCCTAACCCAGGGGCTGCTAGAAGCTAAAGGCATCCTTGGAAAGCTAGGAGAAACAGGTGTACTAATATCCCCACTTATTAAATAAATTGAAGAATTAGTTGAATCACAAAATAAGACGAGAGCAGAAAGTGTATTTTTCTTTTCCAAAGCTGTGTATAGTTTGGATGGATTGCAAAAACTCTAGATTGCTGTATAGAACTAAGTAATCTTACAAAATAACCTAACTCAGTGCAAATCTTGCCTTTAACCACATAGTTTGTTACTTTTGTGTTTGGAAAACTTCTTTTTTCTTTCTGATGTTGTTTCTTCCATGTGTTGAACTTAAATCATGGTCAAAGTTAGAACTGTAGGTGATAAATGAGTTTGGATTTGACTGATGGTTTTTGTTTGAAGAGAAGTCTTCACTTGGCTTTAGTTATGGAGTTTTCTGGAGTTACTTGCTAAGGGAAAGGAAGGAGAAAAATCTCTGCTTGTCATGAAATGATTCCCTTTTTACAGTGTTTAGGTCCTTTGATCACTACATTGAAGGAGTGGTAGAGAGCAGAGAGTGTAGGAGAGGGGTTTCCTGTTTTTTTCAGTCTTTTATCTGCATTCTTGAGGATGAAACCCTTTCACACATGAACTACAGGTGAAAATACAGAAACCTAGTTCAAGTCTTTTTGGGTATTTTCATTCATAATACATTTAATCTGGAAGAAGCTGAATTATGAATTGTACTTCTGGTGCATCACAGTCAGTGTGTCTACAGAAGTGAAACTGGAGTAAAGAGAATTTATAACATATGCTTCCTTTTGCATTATGGAAGAGAGCCAAATACAGAGATGCCTCCTTGATCAGTAATGTGTTTATGGAGATATGCAGTTCTTGAGGGGGCTAAAGCTAAAATGTTAGAGTGAAATGCAAGCTACTCTATGTTGATTTAAATCAACAATGTGTAGAGCCAGCTAAAGTTATAGCAATCTTTTTCGACTTGGAAAAAATTGATCTTTCTTGGCTATTTTTTGAGATTTTTCATAATGTGTCTTAGGTTTATTTGGTATGTGGTATAACATTTTATCACATATAATGTATTTTTGCTGATTCATTGATCTAGTTATTCTAGGTCCAAGTTTATATAGGAAATCAAAAGTTTCCTGAATTACTTACGTTTATAATTAAGTCTTTCTAAACATCTTGTTTGTCTTTCCTAAATATGAGCAAGCTCAGACTAAATAACAACTGTAAGGCAAAAATCAACAAAAATTAACATAAATAGTAATACTCAATTCTAACTACATGATCTTAGAGAAGAAGAAAAATTATTTGATTTCTACTCACGTAGTCTGGCTTGGCTTCACTGACCTAAAATATCCTAGGTTTTATCAGTGGAGAAATTCTCTTCTTCTTCCAACAAGTAGATGATCTATCATCAAAATCAGCAAAAGACCTAGATGAGATTTTGGATCCACTTGCAAGTGCTAAAGAAAAAAGTGAATAACCCCATTCTTACATGCCAATCAGTTGTGATTCCTTTTAGTTATATGGTGTTCTGGTATCAAAATAAACCCGTTCCACAGCTAGCTGTCCATTGGAAAGGAACACGTTCAAGACCTGCTCCTGCACTGATAGAGTTACAGGGAGTACTTGTCCCACAGGTCACAGCCAAACAGACACTGCATCTTTCCTTCCTACCATCTTCATAATCAGTTCTGGATTTAGTTTTCCTTTCTGTTTGTTGCCTGAAGAGTCTCAGGTATTTGTGTTTAAGGTTGGATAGGTGCTTAGGGATGTCATAGAGAATTATTCAACATCACAAAGTGCAGCATGGGTTATTTGCCAAGGGAAACCAGGTAATCAGGTAGAATTGAGATGCAAATGAGAGGTGAATTATCCCATGGTGAGCTCTCTGCAGCAATAGATAGAGGATTTCCAGCAGAAACTTCTGTGAGTGCATTTTCTTCTGCAGACCAAACTGTTCTCTGTATTTAGCTGCTTCTAGGGTAGTGAGTTTTAATGAAAATAGTGATACACATATCAAAATTCCTAGTGGTATTGTGTTCCAACCTTTCATTCAGTTAAATATGGATGAATTATTCTCACACAGACCTTTTAATTTTGCTTTTGCACTCTGCTGTGGATTGTTCCATGGCACTTCTACCTGGTAAAATGCCATGGCCTATAAAGATGGTGCGTCAGGAAGTTTGTTACACTTCTTCTTTCTGTCAGATCGGTCTAAGAAAAGATAGCTGCCTTCCTTGCAAACTTTGAGTTTCATCTCTTTGGACTACCATAGCTAAAATAGCATTGCCTCATATCCTGCCATGGGATATACAGGAGATCCCATAGGTGGAATGTGGAAGAATCTGCATTAATGATGTGCTACAGATTCTGAATTATGTTAGGTGGGCCGTGGTGCAAACTGTACAGCAGGGAGCTGTACTCAAGGCAGGGACTCACAGCAGCCAATGAAGGGTGTTCTGTTTAGGTGTTTTTTCCCTTTATGATAAAGTAGTGTCTTCATTTTTTTATATGACTTGTGTGTCCTGACATATTTATATGTGAGTGTTAAATGGGTTATGTTTATGTGCAGCAACTTATAAGGCTGAATTCTTCACTCAGACTGCAGTTCCCCTCAGGATCTCTTGTTACTTCTAATGAGAGGAATGGCATGCTGACATTCACTTTATTGAGGTCAGAATTTGAACCTGAAGAACAATTATATTTAGGGTCACTTTACTGAGACTTATAGGAGGTGTATTTTTTTGACAGTCCGTTACAATGGAGGCAAGAGGTAACCAGCTAATTAGGGTGTAATATGTTTTTTGGTGTTTTGTAATGTTTTAAAATTTATATATATATATACAGACATTGCAGTGGAAGAATCTTTCTGAGGTGACATTATGCTAGACTAGTTTCCAAGCATAATCAACTGTTTTAAAAGAAACAAGTAGTTGCTGTTCATACACAGTACAGAAGCAGATAATCCATGCAGTTTAACTAGGCTCTTTGAATTGGATGCAAAGGAAAATTAATTTTAAAAGCTTTTGTTGTTGTTCCCCCTTTGCAGTGGGAAGTTATATAGAGAAAAGATGTTGTAGCAAGGGTGAGCATAGAGGAACTGTTCTGTGCTGCGAGCCAAAGGACATCATTAGGAACACTCCTATTATCTGGAAGCCTGACTTCCTGTCTCAGTTTCCTCGTGGGTCTCAATGAATGGCAGAAGAAATGGAACACTTTCCTGCTTGGCCAAAAACTCTGCTAAATTACTCCTTTGGCTCCACGCCACACTCTGCTCGGGAATAAATCCTGCAGCTCCCCCCTGAGTCTGGAGGGTACTTGCTGCAGTTTCTCAGGGCTGGTGGAGTCAATTTTAGAAAGTCCAGCCTTCCCATGAGTAGTGTAATGCTTCAGGTGTCTTTTTGTACGTTCTCAGAAATTCTTTGTCATAGAGAGCAATAGATGCATTGACATTTGTTAATGTAAGCTTTCAAGAGAATGAACGGATGTTAAAGAACTGCAAGTATGTTAGAATTTTTGTATTTGGTAAACATTTTTACTACAATGAAAATAGTGTAGCATACCTAGCAAAAAGTACCAAAGACATGCTTAAAATAAGATACTTTTAGATAGGCATTCAATTTAATAACTAATTTTCTGATTTTTTTTCCCCATATTTTTAACAGATCAACTAGCGTATGCACCAAAGTTATACAACAGAGTTTTACTGTAAGGTATAAAAATAAGGTAATAAAGATTTTTGTATATAGAATAAAACATAAGTTTCAGACATCCTATTAAGTGCATAGATGATGCATCTGTCATCTTCATATATGCAGAGGATTTTTAAAATAATTTTTTCATTTGTTTTTATTTGTGATATTTGGTACATTTTCTTTAACACGTATTTAACACATATTGAAGCCCAAAACTTTCAGTATTTTGTCTTAGCTCTGATTTTAATTAAAACCCCAGCACCAAACCTTTGGTTCAGTTGTTACTGTCAGTTTCTATACTTTGTATTTTAACTACAATTGGCAAGTAAGAAACTCAAAAGAAACTTAGCAAAATGTACCCCATTTCTCAATAGCCTTTCTCTATAATAGAATTAATAATGTGCTTAATAATTTTTTGGCTTGTTTTGCATCTAAGTGGAAAAATATTCTTAATTCTCTGGGGATGGGAAATGCTTACCATAGTTAGCATTCTGTATGTGTCATCTTTCAAAGGTGACAAGCAGCAGTCCAGCTGGAAATTTTGGGCATATATGGAAAAAAGTACAGCAAATACTTAATACCAATGATGTATTTCGACAAGAAAGTATTGATCTGGCTGTGTTTTTTTTGGTTTACTTTGTTTTGTTGGTTGTTTTTTTGTTTGTTCCCCCTGCCCACCCACCACCCCCCTAGATGTTTGTCTCACTGTGTGTTCTCACTGTCTTAATGTGTATTCCTTGTTCAGGCTTCTGTGAATTTTAATGTCAACTTAATTGGCATGGCTTTCATGATGTACCATCAGAGAGGGTGATGTGAAACAGTGCTTCTCCCACTGAGAGAGCTGTCAGCCTTTTTCACCTGTGTGGATGCAATCTTGTCATACAGGCTTGATGTCGAGGTCACTGGTTGTTTTTTTCAGGGAGGTAGAACTCCGGGATTATACTCATTGTGTCAACTCATCCTCTGCTCTGTCTTCAGCCTCCTGTAAAGGTAGCTAAGTGCTTTCTGACAAGAACTGCCCCTGGCTGACAATCAGTGCTCCCAAAATTGATATCAGTGCATTTTGAGACTTGGTACTACTGGAGGCAGAGTGGATGGAGGCCTTTCCTGAGAGTTGGCTACAGGAGGAAAGCAGAAACTGCCATTTTTATGGCATCTTTTTTGATATTAAGGTCCTGATTTTGAAAGCTGAAAGTTGGGAGATCTCATTCATTCCCACTGCTTCCCCTCCCTGTGCAGCAATACAGCTTTTATCCTTTCTGTTCCCTCTAAGGGCTCTCTCTCAGGTATCCCTTTCCTATTTCCGTCTAATTCAGGAGAAGAAGGAGAAACTTCTATGTCTGTCCAGTTTTTAGAGGGTGGTAAGATGCCACCAACATTTCCTCATCCTTTTTGCACATGGCAGAAAATGTAAAATTTTAACTAGTGGAGAAATGTTGATTTGTATTGTTGATGTGGCTGTATTTCAGTGTCTATAGTTAAGAATTTCTGGGTATTTTTAAAAGGTATCATACAGTTCCACATGATAAATGGGGAAAAAAAAAAAGCACACCATCTTAAAAAGAGGTGTTTTTTTGAGGTCCAAGGAGAGAGAACATTAAAGGTGAAGACAGCAGTGTAAATACCTGTGTCCAAGTTATTTTAACTCTGTATTTCTTTTAAAAACCGTGTTTTTATTTTTATGTAAGAGGAACTGTTTTCACATTTTGTGGTCTAAATAAATTCCTGAAGTTAAATGTAGATGTTCTTTCTAGAAGAAAAACACAAGTTAGCAATTTCTACTATCGTATGAACAAACAGGACAAAATTTGCCTCAACTATCTATATTATTTTCATCCTGACTTTTAAAGTGGATTTGGGTCTAGTATTGAATGTTTAGCTTTCAACCAGTCTGGCCCATTATATTTTACCAGTATTACATGTCATCATATTATTTAGCTGTTTAATATCTGTATTCACTATGTCATATTTATCTAATGATATTTTATCACATCTATAGTTTACCCCAGAGAGTTTTGCTTTCCTGAGTTTGTGTTTGATTTGTTGTGTTTATTTTTTTTCCAGAGAGTTCTCCCTGAAAAAAAGCTTGCTCAGAGTATCTTCATGTCAGTTTTCTGACACTCAGGTAGAAGGAAGTAGGTCTTTACTAGACACAGAGTACAGCAAGTTTGTGAGAGGGAGTAGTGCATCTGTAAGTAGACTGGCCTATGGATATATTTAGTTTGAATATAGCTGGTAATAAAATGCGGTATTGATATACCCACTGATGTGTCTGTGGGGAAATTTTGTCAGTGCATCACGGGCTCATATATAAAAATTGAGATGAAAATATTTGCAAACAAGACTGCCTGAAGGAGATTGAAGTTTGCCCTGACTGGAGCTGTCAAGTTTCTATTCAGTGGAAATCAGAGTAGTAAGAAACTGGGTAATTCTAAAATTATTAGTTCAATTGTTGCTTATATAAGTGACATTGCATTTTGATTCTTACATATATGGGTAGATGTGGCAGTTTGAATTTTTTTTGATCATGAACTTAGACTAAAGATACTTATTGTACTAAAACATTTGCAAGTTTTGCTTATAAAATGTCTGCTTCATTTATGCTATTGAAATGAACATAATGTGGTTACAAAGTGAGACTTCACTCTCAGCTCCATGAGGTCAATTAAGCTGAGGATGTTGAGACACACAGTTGCAGTAAATGTTGACACAGTTTGATAGATAAACTGTAAGTTGAAAAAGTGCATGAACTTGGATTTTAATTGTGAAGATTTTATGTAATTCGGTAATGTAAATGAAAAATGGGAAATTGCTGTCATTATGTGTTCTAGATAAAATCTTACGGAAGCATTTGCCAGACACTTCACTGGTTTACAGAATAGGCTAATATTAAATTTAGAGTAGTAAAATCTGCCTGGGGGACCCTGTGTTTGAAGATGACTTGCTTTAAAAGCTCACTGTTCTGTGAAGTACGCAGATTTTTTCCTGGAAACAAAGTATGTCTTTGTTTCAGTCCAGTTACTGTACTCGCAGAAATATGTTTGTGGTGTAGGAGCTTGTTCTGAGTGAACTGCAAGTACTAGTGAAAATGTTGATAAAGGTAACAAAACTATTACATTAACTGTTTGATCTATTGAATATATTGTTTTGTGCCTATTTCTCACAAAGAGAAAATAAAGTCTCTGTACAGAGTAGCTTTACCATTTAACATTTCTACTGTTGCATAATGGCTGAGTTTTGTCCTGAGTTAAGTCAGGGGGAATTGACTTAACATCCACTGGCAAAAGTCTTGGAACTCTTGTACATTAATAGTTTGGATGAGATTGAGTTGACTACAAGGGAAAAATGAGCTGTCTCCCATATCTCATGCAAACATAAAATATGTTCATCTAGTAATAAAAGGAATAAAGAAAGTTAGCGTTGAGCTAATGCATTGATGGACTATTTTGTGGCAGAATGAAAGCAAATTCTCCACTGAAGTGCAATATGCATCTGCCTTCAAAACCACATTTTCATATATCCATAAGACTCTGTCTGTGCCAAATTGTCTGCCCGAAATTGTAATCACCAGCTCAGATTTTTGCAGGCTCTTGATGTGTATTAACTTTTGGTTTGATTTTTCCAGAGCACATTGCTTATGTTATGCACACATATTAAAGGACAACCTCTTTTAACTGTACCTACAGTATTACACTCACTATGTACATTTTTTTGCTTCTGCTTTAAAGTGGTAGACAACCATGGTATTAAGGTCATTTTCAGCAAACCCTTGTGTGCACTGAAGTGTTGAATATTAACTTTGGGCTGCTCAAAAATAATCCTCACCAGTTGGGCTTTCTGTTTATGTCTGAAAGCTGTTTCCAGTTGCTTTATGTCAAGCAATGTAAAACAGTGAAACAGCTGGTTGTTTCTGTGTCGTATCTGTCATCTACAGTCTTGTCTTGCTCTTGGATGTAGCTGCACAGTTCTTAACTTTCATGGGCAGCAAGCAACATGCCTGTGCTGCCTGTTGCCAGTGCACAATGAAAGTAGTCACCCTCTGGGGACTCCAATTCCTTCAGTAGTTAAGATGGACCAAGAGGAAATCGCCATAAATCTGGAGCTTGATGGGGACTCTGGAAGGTTGGCACTGTGGGAAGGCAATTCCTGTTGTTCAACCTCTTAAAACTTGGGCATGAAAAAAGCAGTGAGGGCTGAGTAACATGCTGTAGGAGACTGAGAAGCTGGATGGAAGCAGGAAAATGAAATTATGCCTTTGCTGTGCAGTTGTTGGTTAATTCCTAGAGAAGCTAGAATTCATTATAGCCCAATTAAATGGTCCCCCACACAGCTGGACGCTCTTTTTGCACGTCAGGGACAGGTTTTCGGTACAAATTGCATATTCTAAAGAATATGGGTCCCTCTTGACAGTTTAATTGCTTTTCCAGATAGCTTTAGGTTCAAAAGGGAGTGTAACAGCTCCTCACTTTCAAAGATGCATATCTTGTCTTCCATAGTGGTCTTCCTTGTTTCCACTCAGAACAGTATGTAGTTCTGTTGCTAACTTTTTTTTTTTTTAATTAAAAAAGCTCCTTTGTCTGAGTACAGATCCTCTTTAGGTTTCTCCGTTAAAATATTTGGCAGAGGTATTTAACGAATCCCAGGATTTCTGTCCCCTCATCTTTTAGGAGGAAATTGCCAGATCCAATCTTCTGGTTTTGCTTTTGGTAAATGGATATTGGACAGATGAATTTTTCTATTTGGATTTTTTTGTGTGTTTGATCAGACATGTTCATTCCTGAACAGTCTCTGAAAGCTTTTATTGCTCTCTCAGCCCATCGCAGACATTCTTCCCAGGAGTCCGTCTCATGGAGGCAGGCTGTTGTGCACCAGTAGTCTGAAACCAGGCATCACCTTTCAGTTTGCCCAAGATGCAGGCTTGTTAATAGAAATGCCAGCAATAAAAACTTGAACCCTGACTTTGGAATAATCAGCTAAAGTTTGTTTAGTGTAGGTCTGACCTTTGCCATGAGTACAACACACTGTAAAGCAATAGCAGATAAGTTACTTTCATCTTACAACCCACACTTATCTTTGTGAAACAGAATTGCTGTGTAGCATCTGCCCTTTATCCAGTATTATTTTGTTTTCCAGTGAATTTCCTTGTAGAGCTTGTGAGTTACAAGGTTGCCTCTGGTTTTGTTTAATATATTTAGAAAAGTTCCTATGTTATGTTTTTTATCTTATATATACTGGCTGGAAGAAATTTTCATCTCAGGCTGAAGCATAATTTGGTGTGATTGCTCAGCTTCTGATCTCACTACCAAAAGTGTCATCTTTTAGGAGCTGATAAAAATATTTGGCTCTGTTTCACCTCAGTCACTCTTGGCAGTTCTTCATCTGCTCTTCTGGGGTTTCCATCTGCTCTTTTATTCTGCATTTTTTCCTTCAGGCCCCAATTCAGCAGCAACAATTGCAAATAAGTGAAAACATCACTGATTTTTCTGAGAGTATGGGGTTGGATGCAGGTGCTATTCTGCATCTCTGTCAGAATCTTCCAGTAGTTTATCTCATTGCTAAAATGGAAAATATGATAATTCCCTGCAGCTTTGAGTATTCCTTTGTTCTTCCTCCCTCACAGTTGTCAAATATTTAACCTAGAGCTGTATACATTATTTAAACCTGAAACCAACATGTCTATAAAATTAAATATGTCACAAGGACTAAAGAAATTTTTTTTTATCTAATGAACTTCTCAAATTAAAGTACATTTAGTTATAGAACAAAGCTTATGAACACATGTGGCATTAGATTTATTAAAAAGCTTTTGTTAATTTTTCCAGTAATTTATTCTTGTTATGTTATTAAAGCACTTTTAACTTTAAAAAAATAAATTCATAATTCGTATTAGGGGTTATTGATGCTAAATAATCATTTGCTCTCAAGTGATTAAGCCAGCACTCTACAGTATAAAGAAAAAAATAATCAAACATACATGACTGGCTGCTTACTTACAAATTTCACTTTCAAATGTGCTTTTCATTTCACACATTCTTTTATCTTTTATCCAGGAATTTTTTACAGGAAGCACAATCAAAGTTTCCTTTATCATCTAGCTAGTGAAAATGTAATTGTAGTTGTGTAATGCTTGTGTACTGAAAGGCATATCATTATAGTGAAAATCCTATATTCGTTACTCGTAGGAGACAGCTTGTCTGACTAAATGTAAAGCTTAACTGGAAGGTTTAGAAGGGAAAGTAACAGAAGAAAGAAGTTAGTAGTGAATACATGCATAATGAATTGGTTCATTCAGTGCTTTCCTCTTTTTTTTTTTTTCACCTGCTCTTGCAGTGTGCACTTTGTCATACTGAGAATTTAATTAATGGTAGGGTTAAAAAAAAGTAATAGTCCCGTGTCAGCCTAGCACTGACACTTATGACAGCCTCCTATTGAGTTAGCGGTTTTTTTCATATAGAATGCTGACAACTTATCATGTAAAAGCTTTTTAATAACTTTAATAGTGAAAAAGATTATTGAACATAAAAAGTGGTTTAATAAAAATCTTTACATTATCCATTTACTGAAGCATGCCATCCACGAAAGCTCTTGGTTTCCTTTCATACAACCATTTCATATATTCCACTAGTATTTTTTGCTCTCTCAGAACTATTGTGTAAACTAGAGAGATTTACAGCAGAATTGTATGTGAAAGATTTTTTTGATTTAAATTTTATCTTTCTTTCACTTTCAAAAATAGTCATGAACACAAGTGTTGTCATTTGACCACTAAAATAGTTAGAATTCAGCTACCAGTAATGGAGAGGAAGTCTAGGGAGCCTAAAAAGTATTTTAAGCTTAAAAAAAAATAAATTACTTATGTGTATTAGCAAATCAGCTATTCATGGTGTTTTCAGGCACCGTGATGTTATTGTGGCAGACAAAACCAGGGAGAAGAAATGTTGCACTGATTCATCTTTCATTCCATATCCCCAAATATTCTGAAGTCAGCTTTTAATATTTCTGACTGACTCTGAGAGTTGAAGGCAGCTGGTTATTGCTTTCCCAAGTAACTGTGCCTAGTGTTCCTGGGGCAGCTGCTGGAAGAAACAGGAGTGCACCTGGGGGCATTGCATCAGCAGCTAAGAGAGTTGCAGACCTGATGGCTACTGCTGTGAGCCTCCTAGACAGTGCAATCTTTCTTTCTACTGTACCTTGTTGACTAAGTATACCGTCTTTCTTCTCCACTTTAGTGTGTAAGAAGACACCTGGTATATGGAGTCTGTCTGGGAAGCTTATTCTGTCATGTTTTCCAAAATCAGAAGGGGAAAATTGATTCTTCCTCTATCATACGGGAAACTTGTTCCCAGATTTAAGCCCTAAGGGTTTAAGTTAAACTTGGCAACACTTGGTGAGCCCGTAGTCACAAGAATCAATTACATATCCCTTCTGCATCATCTCCTGTATTCAGAAGTGACCCAGTTTCCACACAGTTGGTCCTGCCATAAATGGAAGAATGCAGGTAGGGTTTTACCGCTGCTGCCACCAGTAAGTCCTGAAAGGCATCCATCAGCCCACTGATGTCACCATCAGTAAAGGCTGGTAGGTGAACTGTTACCTGCATGGCCATGAGGAACAGCAGGTAGGGAAATCATCACAGGGGACCTTTCCCATGCAGGTGGAAGAGAAGAAAGAGTGGAAAAAAAAAGATTCTTTTCCTCTCTTGCTTTTGGAGAAAGTATGGCAGTGGCAGTTTGAGTTCCTGAACACAAGAGCTATTTGCAAGTCAGGAAGATGTTTTTGAGGAAGGCATTTGTATAATGGATGAATGGCTTGCATTACAGCCTAATGGGGTGAACCAATACAAATAGCCTGGTGAGGCAGAAGCTCTGGTCAGAGGTCTGTTTACTACTTCACTTTTAATCTTTGCTTAAAAGCTTGGAGAAATTTTACTATTGGTTTCTATAGAGCCAGAATTTGTCCTTTCACTCTTTTACTTTTCGTGTAACTAAAGAATGGTTGTCATAAATACTTGTTCTAACTCCAGTATAAAAATTTATGGTGGTTCAGCATCACTGTAATATACTGGGTGTCACTGGATTACAGTGTAAATCATTACAGTAAATCATATGCATGTAATACTACCTGAAATACATTGTTAGGCAGGTGGTAAAGTGTATCAGTGGAATTGTTTGGGGTTTTTTGTGTGATTTTAACTAACTTTGTGGTTGGACAGCTGCTATTTATACTTCACAGTTATGTCTGTCTTGAGTCCAAGAAATTCAGTATAGTGGATGAAAGAACAATATTGGGAAGAGAGTGATTGCTTGGATAAGATTTGAAGGCTCAAAGGGGGCAGAACAGCTTCCCTATGGCTTCTGGGTTTGCTGTGAAGTATGTTGTTTGTAATCTTAGCCTAGTTATTTATTCTACCTTATTCATGTTGATACAGGGTTAAAAATAGGACCTTTTTTAAATGGTTTTGTTTCTGTAGTACCTGAGATCCTCAAATGAAATGTATCTGGCACTCCATCTGGAAAAATGATCTCTTACAAATGTTGCACAGGCAAATTCTATATTTGTATGGATGGATGTTTGGCCTGAGACATCATCTTCGGTGACTCAGTGCATATACTGACATGTTGCTATTGACAAAAATGGAAATTCTGAGTCAAATATTTCTTTCAGGAACTGTGTTAGGAGTTGCTTTGGGAAATCTGGCACTATAAACTCAAACGGTATTTACAGTTCTTGTGACAGTATTCCAGCACTGGTTCTAGGTGGGAAAGCAAATGTCTATGAGAGATGTCTGTTGCTGTGTACTTTATTCCAGAAATTCCCACTTTCACTGCTGTCTGAAAATATAGTATGTATCCTGATGTTCACTCAAATGCTCAGGTCTCTGATAGAAAGCAGAACTGTTTTACAAGCTATGTTGGTCTTATGGGCAGGTGTATTGGCTGAAAAACATAAAGACTAGTAAGCTTTTCAGTAAGAAAATAATATATTTCTGTGAAACTGATATTGTTAATAGCTTTTCAGTTGGTTTTATGAAGTAAATGGAGTTCACATACAAATGTTGTGGTTTTCTGCTTTTATGTTTGTCTCTTTAGGAAGACGCATTGTGCAAGTTATGGGGTTTGCACTGCTTTGCTTCTTTTTTTCCCCCCTCCCTTTTGTCCCTTCATAAGTGTGATAGTTATCCCATGTTCTTGAAATCACTTCTTAAGTGACTCAAAGCACTGATCATCCTCTTAGTTTCTCAGAACCCCCCACCCCAGTCTTCCTTAGCTTGAGAACCAGCTTTGCACCATAAAACCCCTTTTAACTGCACACAAGACACAAAATATCATCACAAAAGGAAAAAAAATGCAACATGTATGAAATCAAGTGTGAAAACAAGAAAATAGCCCCTTGGCCCTTTTAGGCTGCTTATTATCTATAGAGTGCCTTGTCCATCTCTGGCAAGAGATCAGGTCAAATAAATAAATAGTAGTCCAAACCCTTGAGTTCTTTACTCTGGAAGTAAATTAAAGTAAATGAGAATTTGCTCCTGTAAAACACTGAGTATGTCAGAGCAATAATAAGGTGAAAAATACTTTATCCAAATACACTATACAAAATACACTGAAGAGCTATAAAAGATCAGTGACAAACCCTGGATCAAACTGAACACCCACAACCACAGATGATACCAGAGGTGGGTGTGGAGCTCAGAGAAGAGCCAAAAATGGACTGGGATTTTTCCCTCTATCAAAAGAACTGTATTTTGCCTATGTGCAAATCATGCAGGAGGTAATGAAACTTCTACTAGCTTTTTTAAAAATCTTTTTGCAGAAGATTTTATTGTCTCATCTGTAAGGGATAGTCTGCAGAAAGCAAGGAAACGATTTCCCAGATGCATCTGAAAGGTGATGGTAGTATGGTATCTCTGAGCTCTCTCAGTTGATTTAGGATAAGGTGGCAAAGTAGGAAAACCTGGGGAAAACTATGTCAAATCCTTTGGCTATGCCAAAAAAGTGTCCCTGAATACTGAGGCCAGGTGCTGAGCTGCCAGTGTGTGGGCTCTTAAATTTTGTCTCTCTCTAAATATTGTGGCTATATCTCAACTGCCTACTCCTGGTCATGGGCTAAGGGTTGTCTTAACTGCTCCATCCTTCCTGGGAGTTGCTCAGGCACAGTGCTGGTTGGATTTGACCAATTTTATACCAGGAAACTTTTCAGCAGTTTGCTAGCTTATCTGGGACTCTTCCATGCTTTATTTTGCAAATCTGTGTGTAGTTTATACATATTTATAAAGGTATGGAATCTACATAATCTGCAGTTTAAGTAAATGTTGTCCATGTGTCCCCCTCTGCTGTTAGGAAATCTAGATGGTTGTTATTGATTACCAAGCAAGGACAGTGATGTGAAAGGGGAAAAATCAAAGGCAGGAGAGAAAAATCTGAGAGAAGACAGGGCAGGGATGGGAGGTATAAAATAGGAATAAAGGGAAAGAAAAAATCTCACTATTATGTTTATTGATCTGGATGTGAAAATACAAGCAAGGTAATAGAATAGTAAGGGAGAAAACAATAGATTAACGAACCCATCTCTCATATTTTACACAAATACAAATATCAGAAGAAGCTATTTTAAAGGAATTGGAAAGGAGGGTATAGAGCAGTCTGAAAGCTGCTTTAAGACCCTATAGCTACTAAAACCAACATAAGAATCAAAGAATCTTGAGACCTCCTGAGACACACTACACACGAAGGAGGTGTATAGAGTTCTTTACAGGCCATTTTGAGTTGTCCAGCAGCTGGCAAGGATAGTGTTAACAGGAGGAGAGGGGAAGCCACAGCTGCATGCCCTGGGCACAAGGACTGTCAAGCACCTGTCAGTGAAGGAAGTGAGGTGGGGCCCTGCCTCATTGAATTATTATTTTCTCCCAAGGCATTATAACAGGAGCATATGCACTGTCACCCACACAGGCTTCTATTATACAGAAAAAGGCCAGGGCTACTGGAGAAAAGTTCGTTGTGCAGATTGCTTGTATGTCAAATTTGCTTTCACAAAGATATTATTTTGTTTTGATTAGGCATAGACTGTGGCAAATGAAATCCCTTTTGCTAAATTACTTGCTGATTAATGCCTTTATTTTCTTTTTTCTGTGTATGTGTTCAAGGGGTGCCTGCATAGATTTTGGAAAAAAATATTAGTCTGTCCAGCTGTGGCTTGCCTGAGTGGTAACATTTTAGTTCTTTGTGGTGTCATAGTGGATATCCATTTCTTTGTGTTCCACACACAGAATGGTTAAACGTCTCTTCTTCCTCATCATGCAAATACAACTGTCCTAACATCTGTTAGCATAGGACAAGTTAGTTAGGAGGGAGTAATCAAACAAAGCCTTGTGTACTTAAACAGCAGCTCATTTGGGGTTTGTGGTCCATCAGGCATTCTTCTCTCAGTATCCTTGAAGCCTACACATTTTTAAGAGACTGCTGTAATGCAAAGGCCTTGTGTACACAGGAAAAGTGTAGTGATTAAATTAAGTAGGATTAGAGATCAGTTTAGTTAGAGGCATTGCCTTCTTTGGACATTCTTGTTTCAATTTAAGAGCACTTTATGCTAATGTTTAAAGTTAAATCAACGTAAACCATTCTTACACCAAAAAACTCCAGCAAACTTGGTGTGTAAATAGCATTAATTAGTCAAATCAGTTGCTAAAACAACACTCTCAGATACAATTGAAGGTTCTTATATGAAGTTTCTTCTCCTTAGTGCTTTATTGTAGACAAAGTAGAAAATTATGGATTAAGATAGGTTTATTAGTTTTACCTTGATAGTATAACTAAGGGTAGATTTGGTATGGAAAAACAGGTTGCTAGGCCTCTTCCCCCTTAGCTGGAAGTGTTGCCTAGTGCTGAATCACTTTTTGTTTATTTATCTACTGAGGGGCTCTAAATAGGATGATGGGAAGACAAAGAATCTTAAAACTTAATGAAAATGATAGTACACTGATTGCCACTTAATGGCTTTAGCTGAGAGATGAAGTAGTATGTAATAAAATGTTAATTTAGCTTCTATACTTTGGAAATTTGTTATTTGACACTAATGTGAAGCACTAGGTGCATGTAGTGAAATCACAGTGACATCATGTAGAATATTTTCTGATAGGGAAGATTTTTCTGAAGTAGCGTTTGTAAAAAATATGCTTCCTTTTGTTTACCCAGTTAAATTAAAAAGTGTCTCTTAACGACTATGTTTGAGTAGTTGCATTTTTTTATGTCTAATTTACCACAAGCATTTCATTTTAGAAGTTTTTTAAATTTGAGAACATATGAGCAATAAAATGCACATTGAAGATCCATTGGTGTGATTTGTGAAATATAGTTCTCAGCTGAGCTTTATGTTTGAGAATATACTTTCTTACCATTTAGCACAGCGTTTTTTCAGGATAAGCCAAGAGAGACTCTGAATGCTACCATTGAGGTGGCCTGAGTTGGCAGAGTAGGGGACAGGCTAACACAGGTAGTGCTTCCACTCAATTTAAATTATTTTGGTTTTAGATGGAATTAAATGCTTTATAAAGAGTGCATCTCAGAATTGAACTTCAGAAGCATGCTTGACAGGCACTGATCTGAGCTTGTGTTTGGGTGTCTGATTTCTACCAGTGGTGTTTCCATGTGTGGAATGAGAGGAAACTTGAACAAGGTAGAGTGTGTGAAATGTTAAGGAGGCTGAATTGGTTATACCATTCAAAGAAAGATTGCAGAAGGTAGGTGAAATATTTAATTATTAAAGCATCACATTTTATAAAAACTGTAAGCATGTGCTTTAAGTTAAATCTGTTATTTTGTAGGTACTAGAAACAAGTCTACTTCTTTAAATTACATGGGTACTTTCAGTAAGTCCCTTAATTTTTACAGTGAAGACTCTTGTTTGTCAAGCACTTTTTGATCCAGTTTAGCTGACAAAGCAGAAATCTCTATGTGCATAAGGGCCTAGTGAGTGAAGATATTTCAAAAATTTCTGTTCCTAACCACTTTAAATGTTCATACTTGTATGTTTGCTAAACCAGAAATATAATAGCTTACTCTTGTGACTACTGTCCCAGTTGCTCTCCAGCTGTACTCAAATTATCTGAGTAGCTAAGGTGGGCCTGGCAAGTGCTGTTAAATACAATTGGTAGGAGTGGTCCAGTTCCTCTGACTTTCTAAGCATGTTATCAATCAAGATAAGCAGATTTTTGTCTTGTGGGCGCTTAGCTTGAGTCAATAAATAGAGCTTCTGTTGACATCCTTGGACAGTTTTGTTGGATGCTCTTGTAACTAAATATTTGCAGGATCACAGTTTATCTCAGCACGTTAGTGGGATGTGCAGTGTTTGGTTCAAATAGTGATTACACATCCCTCTCTGCATTGTGTTCCTCAGATCAAGCTTGAAGTTATCTTTGTTTCAGAACCTGATTAACAGCTTGGGGAACACATTTCTGCAGTTAGGGGAATTGTAAAGTAAATATTTACATGACCAAATTTTTAATTTGTTCTTAGTAGGTGTACGATTTGTGCTTTGTAAGTGTATATATAGAGCTCACTCTTTTTGCATATTTAGAAGATAAAAATAAAGAGATATTTTACTATGGGCAAATGTCACCCTTGTAGCCCTGTTGTTTGGTTTGTTTTTTTTCCTTGCTTGGTTGGTTTGTTGTTGTTTTGCTTTGTAGAACTAATTAGACAAAGTTGTTATTGTTAACTGGGCTGGAAGGTAACTTCTAATCATAGAATCTTAGAACAGCTTAGCTTAGAAGGGACCTTAAAGATCACGTAGTTTCAACCCTCCTGCCGCGGGCAGGAATGCCACTCCCTACTAGATCAGGTTGCTTAGAGCCCCTCTGACTGAATTAAAAGGTGAATAATAAAGTAAATTATGAAGCTACAAATGGTCTTAAAATTGTATGTCTTTCAAATTTCACTGAGGGTCCATCTCAGAAGAATCTGGTTCTTTCTGTGTCTCATCCTGCATACCACTCTGATTAGGTATTCGCTTAGGAATAAACTTGAAAGGATTCCTGGTAAACAGGCTAGTGGATGAATTTTTTTCTCATGGATCCACATGATGGATTTTGACAATGATAATCCACTCACGTGATTTCTAAGAATATTTTCCAGATTTAGAAAGTGCTGATCAGCTGTGATACTGGTGGTTTTTGTGTCTAAGGAGAGAATTTGTTAATAATTTACAGTCAAGAAAATAAATACATTTTACCTTTTGGTGATTTTGAATGAATGTATTCTGTAAATTATGTTTTGTTTCTCTTCCCATAGAATTGTCTCTTAAGTACCAGCTGGCAGAGAAGTTGCTGGTTGCCTTTTGCAGAACAGATGATTTTTCACAGCAGTTACTTGATTCATTCCATAGCTGTCATTTTTTCAAAGAACAGATTACAACAAACATTCCTAAAAGTAAGGATTTTCTACTTGACCCTTATCAGCACTGAGGTTGAAATGATGGAAGCTTTCTGAGCTTGTTACCTGTTGTGGAAGAGTTTCTGATTTTCAGTCCCTTTTGTTTATCACTCATGATACTGTTAGGCTTAGAGCACATCTCTTCTCCTCTGCGCCTTTCCATTCCCCTTTGAAATGTATAGTTAACTCCCTAAGACACGGTGAGCTTTCCTTATGCTTGAAACTGCCGTTTCTATCTGGTACATGTATTATTTTTTCCTGGCTCCCTTCTCTCCCGCGGCTGGTGTCTCCATCCTGCGTTGCAAGTTAATTCCTGGGCCGTCTGAGTGCAACTGCAGTTGTCTTTGAGGGAGCGCCTCGACCCCTCGCCATGCATGCCTTCCTCCCATTGATGCTAATGGGACTTAATCACGGAGAGCCTGGGTCATCACTCTGCGAGTGTACCTGATTGGCACGGGGTTTTGTAGCTTGCCCCTGAATGCCTGCCTTTCTGTGCAGAAAGGGAATGTGGTGTCAGTTTTGCTAATATTGGGAGTGGGGTGGGCAGTTGTGGTGATCCTTTTGATGCTGAGCTTCGTGACCATGCCTCTTGCCTTCTCAGTTTCCATTAGCTACAATATAATTTTGTGAAGACTTTGGATTGGTGGTTTTCTGGCTTGTTTGGTTTCATCTGATTTTGTTTTTGTTGTTGGTTTTCTTTGTGGTTTTTTTTGTTGTGTTTTAGCTGTTTATTTATTTATTTATTTATATTAACGCTCTCATTCCTGAAGCACTAACGATGCTTTGTTGCTTTAAAGTGCTAAAGATTATACTTAGCTTTCCTGATTTTAGTGTTACCTTTCTTTAAATGTTAGTCCCTTTGTCAATTATGCATTAGTATATTTGCCTTTCAACTTGATTCTTTCTTTTCAGGGATTTACAGTGTTGTTGAGTTAAGGTTTCTCACAGTAGATGGTAATGGAGAAATACAGTTAAGTAAGTTTGTTTAAGAGTGCTGATTAAGTAAATGTTTCTGAGACTATTACCTTAAGGCATGGTTTAAAGGGAATTCATTTGCCATCATGTAGTTGAAAATGTAGTTTTATTGAACTTGGGTTTTTCCTACTTGATATATTTTAGAAAAAAATGTAGTGTTAACTTCGTTGTTCTTAATAAAATGGGTTAATAAATTGTAAGAGGATTAAGCATTTTAGCTTCTGGCCTTTGCACTTAATTTCAGAATACCCTTCTGGAGAGAAAAAAAACCCCAACAGCGAGTGTTTTATGCTCTGCTTTGAAGTACTGCACTTCTGGAGATAGTTTCCAGGTAAACTAAATGGTTTCACCTACAAGAGTGTGTTATTTGAAAATCCATTTTCCATTAATGGAGAGGGAGTGATTCTTCCTTGTGTTTAGGCAAATTAGTAATTTAGTGGATAGGTTAAGTTATTCTTTAAATTAAAATCATTGAAGTTTTGCCAATTAAGACTTGGTGTGATATCATAATTTACATGAGATTTTGTTTTTCATCCAAGGACATGAAAACATTTTCTAAATGTTAACTAGGTTGAGCAGTGTTTCTCTGAAACATATAGCTCATTTTTCAGAAAAATATAAACTACTACTCAGAGATATCAAAAGATGCTTTTAAGTCTGGTAACAGATACTCTTGAATCTTAAGCCCTGCTTAAAATTTGGCATAATGCTGCTGTTCAGACCCCTTTTCAGAAGCTTTACAACTAAGGAATATGTAATTTTCATCATCTTTCAGCTTCATAAGGAGTCCCAACATTGTGCTTTTGGGACAAATTGCTAATTCTAATTTTGTGTGTTCTTCTTGGTTCTAAGTATTTAAATAGTGCAAGGGCTGTGCTGTGGTCTACTGAAGTGATGGGTTTTTATAGCATGAGAAGGGTGTATATATGGGTATGCATTGCCTTCCCTGTAATGTGTTGGGAGAGGGCAGGTGAGCCTCTTGGGAGATGAGCGGATGGGATCTGAATGTTTGCACTTTTGTTGGAAATGGTCCCTGGAGAGAACATTTAAAAGCATGCTTAAATTTTGTCTTGAAAACACCAAGTTGGAACAATTTGAAACAGAGAGAGGGAATGAAGCAGAGGGAGGGAATTTGAAGTAGAGGGAGGGAATGAGGTAATCACATGTCCCATGCTCAAATTTATTTGCTCTGGTCCCCTTTTTACTTAGCAATATAAAACCAGGAAGACCATGAGAGCACTATTTCTTAGGGTCTCTGAAACTACTGGTGTAACTGATAAAATTTTTGACAGGCCCTTAGAACAAACTTGTCTAATTGTCAGAGCTTTACATGTGGCTTAATTAATTTCAGAACTAACTCAAACTGAGAATCAAGATGTGGGCTTGAAATAACAACTACACTAAACCGTGCTTTAAAGTAATTATCAAAACCAGAATAAAAGTAATGGAATTAACTGTGCTGCTTTTTTAGACTCAGTATTTTTTTTCAAGTTTGTAATTGTTTGGTCTTTTACTTTTTAGATAATTAGTCTAAGAATCTACAGGGAAGATTCTGTCCCATGTCCAGTGTGGGCTTTTGTTGCCAAAATTACTAATTACCAAAGGAAGTGGTAATTGCACAGGGGACTGTGCAATTTTTGACAAAGATTAAGTCATAATTTTGGCAAGCACCTTTGGGGATTCAGGTTGCTGAGTAGTATCAGTAATTAATAAGACATGTACATTGCAAAAAAAAAAAAACAATACAGAGAAAAGCACTTGAAGCTATTGATTTGTCTCAGTTTCAATTCAGTGTTAAGTTAATGATTCAAAGTCTAGAAACATCATTTAAATAGACAAAACAGAGGTAACTTGTATCTTAAACAATGCAGTGCAATTTTTTAACCTCAAAAACATTCATTTTGAATATTTTATATTTTCTTTTTAAAAATCACCTGCTCATGTATGTACAGTCTTGTATTTTCTGATTTGCACACATGCCGCACTTCCCTGGTACTCAGAAGATTAGTTATGTTGCCAGTACCTCTTATGCCTTCACTGGAGAATGTAATTATGCTGAAACAAAGAAGGCACAACATTATGTAACCATTTTCTGTATTGCATCTGAAAAATAGTGGGGAGGAAATCTACTAAAGCTTTAGAAACAGTGAAGATAGCATTTGTCTCCCTTAAGATTACCCTTCTAAAAGACAGTGTTTAGTTTAAACTGGCCATCTCTCATCCTGCTATAATGAGTTGAAGAGAGATGTGTCATTATCAGCCAGTCACTAGATCTGCCTATTTTAGACACCTGTGCTAGGCAAGGGTGCGTGGCCTTGGCCTGAGATGCCTGTTTTTCTGTTTCTTCTCACTGGAAAAGTGAGTATAGATGTGTATGATCAAATGAGATGTACTTTGGATACTTGAGTTTGGAGGAAATATCTAGAGTTCCCAAAGAAATGATCAGGTATTCTGTTTCATTAAAACTGTGCAATTTCCTGTTTACCAAGTGAATTCACGTAACTGGTGTTTCACTTAACAATACACAGAGAGATATATTTTTTTCTGAGTTACCCTTGCAAAGGACAACCTCTTGGAAATAAAATTTCTGTGCACTGGATGTTTCTCCACTATTGCATGTTTGGTGACCTTTTTTTTTCCTGTTTTTACTTTTCCCTGTTTTTGCATGTGTGGTGGGTCTTGATATTTGCACATTGAGTAATGGGCTGTAAGAAATAAAAATGATTTTGAGGAACCTTTTCCAAAGATTTTCTGTGAAGTGTCCATTTTGAGAATCAAGTCCTTCATTAATGAGTGAGATGAACTATTGCAGAGCTGGACAGGTACTTTGAAGTTTGTCCAGTTACTGCAATTCACACAGACAGAGAGGAAATGTTAAAATAGAGCCACTGAGGTATATCTGAAGTTCCCTTGTCTTTCTTTACTTCCTGTTCAGTAATTCAGCAAAACTTTACATTAGACTTAGAAACTTTTAAAAGATGTTCTTAACTCAGGAGGTAAGTCCTGGCTCTGCAATCACACTCACTTATGAAAAATACATATATTCTGTTTTGGAAAGAGATAATGTTGTTTAAAAAAAGAATGATAACAAATTGATTCTTCAGTAATTCTCTCTTGTATTATGTATTTCTTCTTGAACCTGGCACTAGCTTTGTCCTCTTAGCAAAAGTAAACATGCTTTGTCAAAGTTAAACACCTTTTCTTCTTTCCAAAGAAAGGGTAGGTGAAAAAGAAGCACTCATTTTCATAAAAATTTTTTATGCCAAAGAAGAGAAACAGCAAAACTTTTCAAAAAAGTAGTGCCATCTCCTCATCCCGAAAAGCAGATGGGAAGCAAAGAACTTTTTGAAACAGCTGATAGATTTTGTAATCTGTAAGGTGTTTGGTGATGTGTCTGGTGAGGTGGGACTGTGGGATAGCCCATTTTGTATCCAGTGCAATGGAAGTCACTGGAATATGGTAGTTCCAAAAGCTGTCTTACTAAAGTATAGGAAGCAAGTGATAAGTAAAACTGTATATTATTCTTGTTTTGGTTAGTGAGTGCTAACTTTTTATATGTATAGGCAGTAAAAATATGTTTTCAAAGAAGGCTTCCTCATTGTATGCATGTCAAACATTATCTTTGGCGTTGCTTTTTTGCTATCAACCTTGCTTTTCTATATAGTTATTGGGTACTTCCTGGCAATTAGTTTTTGATCCACACTTAATGCACTGCATGCTATGTTTATGTAATAGCTAGTAACTACAGTCTTCCTTTATTTAAATTCATTTTGGAGTCAAGAAAGATGATAATTTGAATAACTAATTATATGAGTATTTATAAATTTTCAAATAATTCAAGAAGCTGAGCATTCAATTTCAAAGTTACAGAATAAAGAGTTGATGGAAGCACCAAACTGAGGCATAAAATTAAAATTGTGTAGAAAAACAAAGTTTACATAGAACAAGTGTTAGGAAATAGTGGAAGTTGGAGAAAGACTGCATGTCAATTACATGTTACTGCTTTCAGTGTTCTCTGGGCGTTCACAGCCACATCTGCCTGTCTGTTTATCTATCCAACACTTACTTGCAACACAAAAATCACTTTGGGCAACAAAGACAAATCTATAAAATCTGTGTGAATCTACAAACGCTGTGTAAATCACCAACTTATCTTATAGTTAGCATTTAGAAGAGAGGAAGCCAAGGACAGGAATTATGCTTACATTGTCATTTTTGGCTTAAATATTTGGTAAATATTTGTGACTTTGCTTACAGAGTTTTTCAAGCTATCAAGTACATATAATCAAAAAACTATAAATATATTTCCTCAGAATTTTTGAACAATATCTCTCTTTGACAGATATTAATTACACTATATTTCTAGGCTATAGGCACAAAATCTATGGACAAATAAATTTCTCACTGTGGTTTTGTTTTTTCTTAATGTTATGTGTGTTAGGAAGTGACACAGTGCATGAAATGCCTTACATGGCAATTCTGGGCTGCTATGATGAAGGCTCTGATGAATGTGCCAATAAAGTTGTCCATTATTTGTGGTGTTAGCATGTGCCCACTTGATAGTGGACTGAGCTTCACAAACACACTTCACATAAGCTTCTTTATAGTTAAATAGAAGTGTTGCTGATCACAACAGGTGCTAGACTAGATCAAAGCTACTGATTTCAGAACAGAGTTGGGCTTTGCTGCTAAAGAAGTATCCCTAGCACTGTCAAGTGCCCTAGTCTTTGTTTTGGCATTTGTCCATTTTACCCTCTGTGCCTCATTGTAGAGTTAAAGAATGAGAACCACAGTCCTCAAATGTAAACACCTACAGATACATTGTCTATAATTTTTTAATTAGAGGGGATTACTATACCCGTATGTAGACTTTATCTTGTCTTTGGTATTTTAAGATTCCTTTGAGGATGGGATACAGAAAAACTATTACATTGCAAATCTTTGAAATTTAGAGGGGGAAAGGCCCTGGAGCTACAAGATCACCTTTTCTTAATCTCATTCAATTTTATTCAGACTTAGTTGAGTTTAAGCAGTTCAGACAGCCCATTTCCCTTCACTTGATTATTTTTCTCAGGAAACTGGTGTCAACCTGCCAAATCAGTGCCTGAACGTGGCTGTTCCAGGGAGAGGGTCCCAGGCTGCCACCAAAGCATTAGACTGTATTGTGCTGCGAGCTGACAGAGCAAATGTGAGTTGGAGGGAAGCAAGTTAGGGAAGTCCTACCTCCTATCCTTAGCTACATCTCTTCAGCCTCTCAGAATACCTCCTGGGAGAAAAGGTTCTCACAATTGCTGGGAAAGTTGGAGAAGCAGACAGCCTGGCCAGGCTTTCTCCATGAAACCATAGTCTCAGCAACCCTTCTCCCTCCTTTGGGGTCACAAATATGTGGCATGGATCCCACCTCCAGAGTGGGAAAAAAGAACGGGATAAATTGAGCCAGGGCTCCCATGACTGCCGTTGGAGTTAGCTCCATGAGCCATCTCCTGTTCTGAGATAAAAGCTTCCCTCTGTTGCTGATTAATGCCCTGCATCTCACCTGACAGAACTCTATGCTGTAATTTCAGGCTAAAAACCCTCATGATGTGTGCATGGTCCTTGTTGCTGTCCCTATTAGAAACTGACTTTTAACTTTTTAAAGCAAAAGCTAGGAAATTACTTTAAAATATTTTTTTTCTGCTTTGTAACAATATATAGTAGAAGTGTATTATGCCACAGTCTTTGACGTTGCAAATTATTTTCTTTCCAAAAGAACTCTATAGCAGAAAAGATTAAAAGTGGCTATATAACTGTTATTTTTGAATATAGGTTTCTTTGCTGTAAAAATTTTATTTCCTTGTCTTAGTAGTATATAATGATATGAGGCCCAAAGCAAGAAGCACAGTGCAGGACCTTATTTACCTGTCTTTTAAGATACTACCTTGTGTGAAATATCATGGGAGAGATGGAAGAACTTCGACTCCTCCAAAGGGTTTGTTTCAAATGTACCCTGTAAACCAAGTTTGTTTAAAAGGAGAACTAAACATTACCATGAAGACTGTTTTATTTGCAAAACAGCCTTAGTGCTATATCTGTTTCTTAAATTCTTAAAAAGACCTTAATTAAGGTCTTTTGGCAGATCTTATACAGAAAACTGTGTGAGTTTTGCTAGTTGGATAGTCTTACATTTTATAGTAATGAAATGTCTGAGAATGGCTAGATACTTACCAGTTTTACAGAAAATCCTCTTAATGAATTACGCTATCTCTTTCTTTTCAGAAACAATAGTTTTTAAATTCAGTTTTATCTAAATGAAAGGTCATCTTAGCATACAGTTCAGATTAATTTTTCTTCCAAGCAAAATACCATTAAATTTTAGTACTGCCAGGTATTCCTGTCCATGTTATTGTGAGGAAAGACAAGATGTGAATATTTGGCTGTTAGCTTATCTGATACAATCTTTTCTATTAAGAGCAGAATGCACATTGCCAACCTTTTGTTATCCAGTTTCCCGACTGCAGCGCAGTGTCAGGTTCTGCCAAACTGGCTTACGTTTTTCAAGTGCTCACCATTGACTTCAGTTATCTTTTCCTGGTAGTCTGCATCCTGCCACTTAGCTGTAAATGTCACACACTCTTCTTCATTCATACTTCCTACTGAGAGTTAGTTTTATTGAAATTGAGTACAGAAATATGCAAGTGAGTGGGGAGGGTGGGGAAATGTAATTTGTTCTAGACATAGGTGTTGTTGAAGAACCTTTCATAAGGAAAAAATAAAAATACAATTCTTGATGGTTGTACCCTGTCTGGTGAGTGGAAAAATGAGAAAATATCCATAAATATTGTCTGTATGTAGAAGATTTAAAAATTTATTCTCATACTATAAAACATAATGTGGACTATTTTATTCCCACTTGTATTTGTATAACATGTACCCAAATTTGGCTTTCATATTTTACCTGCAGCCATTGATTTTTCACATGTAATCTGACATTCTCTGCTGTAATTAAAAAGAGAGGACAGAAATAATAGAAATGGAACAGAAGTCACTATATGAAATGCTAAAAATTGTTTCCATTTAGCTGGTTGCAGGATATGTTCCTTTTATATATCAGTGATCTGCTGACAGATTAAAACTATGCTGTGAAATACACCATTAAACCAACTTCTTGGTATTTCTGGATAATACTTCACTATACATCTCCCAAGACTGTTTGGCTTTTTAAGACATTTTACTGCAAGTAAAATCTTGTTATATATCCATGAAGAAAATATGTAACATTAGAACAATATGTTATTTTGCTCCAGCCCAAGTGAAAGACAATTTTCAAAATGTTTCTTTAGCAGGAAAGAAATTCTATGTGCTCAGAGGAAAAAAAAAATCAAACCAAAGCACTTTATCATGAAAGCAGACTGCCTTTACATTATTCTGAAGAATGTCAAAGCCATAATATTCAAAAGCATAGCATCCCTATGTGTGATAACTGTAGGTATTTGACTGATAGAGAAGCAAAGAGTGTAGATGCAAGTGCTGGAAAAGATGTGTACGTAGCTGTACACTAGTGTACTCTAATATTTATTGGTAGGAAATCAACCATTTATCTTGGGTAGCTACTTATTAAGTGTTTGTTATGTTTTAAAACTTGGTCAACATTTTTTCTAATGTCTATTTTTTTTTTTTTATGGCAACACAATTTTTGTTAAGGGTTTTCTTTTCTTTTTTTCTCCAAACTCAAGCAACCTTCTCTTCTGAACAAATCAGACCAAAGGCTCAGTGAGGTTCTTTCTCCTTTTCCTGCTGAGTGCTGACATGAGATTTTTGCTTTGTTGTATTATATCTCTGCTGAAGATGAGGACCCTTGTGCGAACTGCAATTTCAGTAAATACCTTCTTCAGTCGTGCGTTGTTAATATCGTTTGTACAGTGCTCCATGTTATATTTCCCCTCATTGATTATCATAACACAGAATTACTTCAGAAGTTTAGTTCTGCCCCAGCGGAAAATACCAAAGATGCCATTCCTGAAAGCTGCTTTGGCTTCACTGACAGATGACTTTGCCAGATCAAATAGGATGCTAGGAAAAACATAAGTGAGCAGATCAAAACTGCTCATTTATCTGTCCATCATGTATAGCCAAGAGATTTATGCTTTTCAGATAACTTTACTACAAGTCAAATCTCATTACGTGTCTTTTTTGTGATTACCCTAAACTCAAGGATCATTAGATTACTGTGAATCTATACTGTCATTTCCTGAGCCATTCAGAAAAATAACGCATATTTCTGTCAAGGCCTCTGCACCAACTGAAACCAGATGCTAAGAATTTGCCCTGTCTTTTCAATTCAGAATTTTGCAGGGCTTTTTCAGGTATTTTGTAGGTCTAAAGTAGAAAGTGGTGGCAAGTATTCTGATCTTCACATGCAAAAGTACTCCAGCTGGTACTAAACCTGGTCAGAAATGGAAGGGACACATCTTAGGACAACAGTTTTTGAAGTCAGTTGTGGCATGCTTGCTGACTTGCTGTTTGCCACAAATACCCTAAGAAGGTTTTGGGTGAAGCTAAGTTCTTCTGCAAAATGTCAGGCATCAGGGACAGCCAACAGAAGCCAGATCTGTGAAACACAGGCTGTCTCCTTGGTGTGTTTATAGTGACCTCTCACTAAGTGGTGAGAAGGAAAATGTTCTGTCAGTTCGTGTGTGCCAATTAAAGCATCATATGAAACTGCCTTGTGTGACTGCTGGGATTCATTTTCTACATTTGTTAAACATCCCAATGTTTTACAACAAGAATTTTTTCGTATATGGTATGGACAGTAATGATCAGGTTTTCTGAAAGCACTGGAAGGTGTATATTTGAAACTAATATTAAAGCCTTTGATTTGGTCAAATTTATCCTCTAAAAGAGACGAAAGATATTCTACATTTTCTTCAGAGATGAAGTTTATTAGAGCTGTCTGTTATTTTGATTGCCCATGCTGGATTCATGTTTTACATTCAGCTGTCTTGAATTTGGGATGACTTGCTCTTCCAGAACTTAATGTTACTATTTTCTTTGTTCAAGAAACTACTTAACCTTTGCTGGCTGCTACTTTTCATAAACTCACTTAAGAGTGATTTTGTTTTCTTATGGTCTCTTTCCCAGATACTGTCTGTTTTGTACTGCCTATATAGGAGGGGCTTTACTCTTCTGTGGAATCTGTAAAGCAATGACACTTGCTCCTCTTACCTTTATATCCAGGGACTGGGTTTGTTTCAAATGCGGTGTTTTGGACTGGAGTTCAGTAGACCATAAGATCAGTATTTTGAACTGGTAATTCCCTTTTATTGACCATCACGTCAAGCACTTATCCTTCCTTCTAACTGCCTACTAAAATTCTGTCAATTTCCCTGCTTTCTGTTGTTTTGAGATGGCACAGGGTCTATCTGCAACTCATTTTTTTCTGAGGTATGGAATACAGTCTCATTCTTGGTGAACTTCAGGAATCATGTGGTTAATATCTAAATTAATAAAACCAGTAACAATCCAGGGTAGCTCAGTACCTTTTTGCTAAAAAAAAAATATAAATAGTGACTTGGCAGAGAGCTTCTTTTAAAAAAAGAGTCTATAGACAAAAGTTAATGAGGAGTACTTAGGTTGTGATTATTGCTGCCCTGTAGATGCCTTTCTATCTGCAGTATGCCTTATTCCACAGTGGTGTATGTTCACTTTGATTTTTCCTGTTATCAGGTTCTGTTAGCTTTGTCTTTTTGTTAGTTGAACTAAGAAAATCACACAGTGAATAAACTTTTTCTCTATATTATTTTATCAATGATCAAATCATATAACACTGTTTCTATTACATTATATATACTGACTTCCTCAGGTCTCTCATTGTACCCTGAAAAAATAATTTGCACAAATCCTTTATGAACCTATTCCAGTCTGCCAGCATTCTGTAGAGAGAGCGTATATGAAAGCTGAACTAACTGTTCTGGCAATAGCCTGCTGAGTTTGTTTGCCAGGTAAAATACTTACTGCACTTCTGTGTCATACATCTGTTAAAATAGTTTATACTTTTGGGGCCACAATGTTGCACTGAAAATCGTGTTTATCTGGCTATTCACCATATTGCTAATTCCATGTCCTATTGCTTTTGGATCATTAGCAATTTCTCCTGTTTCTATCCAGGTGCATCCCTAGTGTATCCTGGCCTTTTCCCGTTGTTTTCTATTGCTTGCCAACTTGTTAAGATACCAGGCAAGTTCTGTTTTGTCTGTTTGCTTAGTGCTTCTTTGATGAGGTGGACAGAGGTGAACAGTGATAAGGTGGACTCTCAGTTGCAGTGAAGTCAAAGGCACGCACTGCGTTTTGCCTGCTGTTGAACCAAACCATTGGATGTCATGCAAACTCAAAGTCTTTTTGGGGAGTTTGTGTCTTTTAGGACACCTTGTGACTTCCTGTAATCTGACCTGCATTCTTCACAGGAACATGCACATGCGTGCACCTGTTCTAAACACATGAGTTTTCTACTGTGCACCTGAGTTGGCTGTTAACTCTTGGACTGTTGTGGTTTCATTTTAGCAAGAAGTCCAGGTCACTCTGTATTTAAGACTTGTCTTTCTCGTTGCATACAGTTACAGTAGCCCCATGCTATTTGTTGATTTTTTATATATAAATGTTTCTCTGTGTTCTTCTAGTTGAAAAATAATTGCATGGCTTTAAGCTAAGACATAACTTGTGAGAAAAAAGGTGCAGATGAATTATGGTCAAAAGGCCATTTTAATCAATTTGAGCGATTTTGTCTAATGTTAGTAATACGAGGGTAATGGTTCAAGTGTATGGAAGAAACATTTAGTTTCTGACATAAAGTGTGATATAGCTACCAAATTAAAGACAAAGTTAATAAATTTTACATTAACCTAGAGATTTAAAAGTGTTAAAGTAAATTTTTTTATCTTTGAGTATAAAACTTTCCTGATAAGTTGACTCCTGCTGTCATTATGCCTTTTTAAGAATCCACTTATTTTCATTACTTTGCTAGTAATTTTAAGCTATAGCTATCTGTATCTTGCTATGTGGTAAGACTTCAGTAATTTTGATTTAACTTTATTATTATTATTTGATAACATAAAGTATGTTATCAATTAAATGCTCCTAAAACATTTTATTGCAGGGAATTCCAGTAATACTGTCACAAAATTTTACTCTCTGTTTTGATATATTTTAAACTCATATAGTAGGACTTGATATATTTTAAACTCTACATTTGCTTCTGTGGTATTGGTTTATTAAAATTGAGTGGTAGCATTAACACATTTTTAAAAAAATAGGTCTAAAGACAACTAAGAAAGATCAGCTCCAAACTGGAAGTATGACAGAAAAACTTTTCAGTAGGAATAGTGAAGGCAATGATTCTTGATAAGTTATGGGAAGTTGCATGTAATAAGGTTCATGTTGCCAGCAAGGATCTGAATTTGGTAGCTCAACCAGTTACATATTTCTATATCAACAAAAATTCACAGTGAAAACTTTTTGTTGTGTTATTAAGTACTGTGTTGTTAAAACAGTGAAATTCTGGATGTTCTATGAAAATTTTGGTTGGATATATGATTGGACTTTTAATTTGGATGTAATTATACATCCAAAAGCGACATGGAAAAAATAACAACTATATTAGTTCATAAGTTAGGTTATCATGTTTTATAATTTCTTCTTTCACTGTTTATGTTTTGCGAGTCAAATAAAAGAAAATTCCAATAAGACCTTAACCAAAAACAGAGACTTTGATTTTAGTTCTATTTTTGAAGCATGGAGAATAGGAAAAATCCATTTACCAAATGGAAAACTATGTAATCGTTAGGAAAAAGGTTATTTTCATACTCCCATGCTGGAACTAATAATATTCAATTCCATACTTGAAAAAAACTTATTTGTTGATCTAGCAACAATAGCGTGGTGCATATTTTCATGGTGGCACATGAAACTTTGCTGAGACCAGGGGCTAGTGGTGCTCTTTGCAACCAGTACTGTTAGAGAAATCCCCTGGGGCAGCTCTCTGGGGTGGTGTGTGAGATTCTGTGCAGTACTGGGTCCTAGGAGATGGAGTATGGTCTGGTTATCACCATTAGTTAAAAAGTAGTCAGCACCACTCTTTGGTCAGTACAGGCTGTGGAATGAGAGCAATGCCTTTCAGGTTTTTTGTTAGTACTGAAAGATCCATGCAGAGTCAGCAGAGCGTGTTATTTCCTTGAGATGTTTGTCCCATTCTATCAAGATAACTTATTTTAGTGTAAATCCAATAAATATCTTTTGAGGCATAATAAATTGCCATAAATAGATGGTATCTGTCAAGTCACTCAGGTATAGGACTGGGCATGGAAGCATTGGTTTTAGAGACTCAGAAGCTTTTTGGTGTTTTCTTCCAAATGGAGAGTTGTTGCAGGTGGTATAACACTGATACTTGTTTTGTAGGTTTTTATTTTAGTCTCCTAAAATCCATTCTCCACAGAACTTTAATTTACTATGTTTTCTCAAGATTTATAGGATCCTTGCAATCCTTTCTACCCTTTTGCACTCCAAGACTCTAGCTCACTTTCTCGAAGTCACAGAAATGTGACTTAGCCGAAGCCAAACAAGCATTCAGAAAAAAAAAAAGCCAACCTCCAAATCCCTCCTACTAACTTCAACTCTGGTGCCTTAAGTTCCTGCAGAATGCTTTCTTGTCCTGACAGATGTTCCTCCCATGTTTTATGAAAACAAATGAAGTCATTTTAGCACATGAAGATGTCTTCTGTTCTCAAACTTTGTGTTAGGTCATTTGCTGCTCTCTGAATGTCCCTTGTGCATTCATGATTTTCTAACACATTCATCAAAGTTAAAAGCTTTTGGGATGCCACAAAGACAGTTGTCTGGTATGTGCACAACCTAAAACTGCATTTCTTACTTTTGTCTGCCACGAAAAAAAAATTAAGTTCTGTAGTACAGGATTTTTCTTTTTTCTTTTTTCTTTTTTTTTTTTTTTTTTTGTTTTGTAGATTACATGATAGTTGTCTGTATATCTGTATTCTTCCTTATACTTCTAACTTATGTATACTTATACGTTAGTTGTAAGATTATTGTGTCAGTTGAAAATGAGTATGAAATTCCTGAAAGATTATATTTCTACTGATTATATTAAAAAGCTGACTAAGTATTGTGTTTTTTCCCTCTTCAGGGATAAAGAGAAATATACTTCAAAACTAGTGAAAGAATAATTTATAAACCACAAATATAATTGATTTTCATAGCCATGAAATTACAGATTAATTTTTGGCGTTTGGATTAATTGTTCACTTAAATGTATTTATATCAGTAATGGTAATATTATGATACAATTATTTTAGAGCCATGTTCTTGAGGACTAACTTATAACAGCATAACTTATGATTTTCACAGTAGGGTTTTGATATTACAGCTCTCTAATAACTGCAGTATTCATGCTACCAATCCACAATCCTGAACTATTGTCTTCCTAGAAGAGCTTGAAACAGATCAATTTCTGTAAAACTATGATCTGTGGATATTTTAGTTGTGAACTAAAAATTTAAAGTTTAGGTAACTGCTATTGCTTTCTAAACATTGGGAGTGACCCAGAATCATTCACTTGAAATCTTATCTGTCTCAGAATACACTGTACTATTTGAGCACTCTCATAACCAAAGACCAGTACCTTAAATAACACTGCTTTAGAGTACTGGCTCAGCAAATCCTTCTGATATGTTCTTTACTAGGAATTTTATTTTCAGTTACACTTATGTTAACTTGGAGAAACACTTAAAACAAGTATGTGTACTGCCACAGTTTGTATGTGAGAAATATGGACATTTAGGATTATGATTTACAGACCAGGATTCATATGAGAAGAGATAGTAGGTAGAAAAAGGCATATGTTTTATATTGCTGGGTGGTTTTTTCCTCCCATATGTGGAGCACAAGTGTCTCAAATACTTACAGGAGTATGACTTGATAATATAGGATTTGTCTCCAGCACTATGTCCAAAAGTTAAATGAAAATGTTTCATAAACATAGTACATATGGTCTACTTAAGGGACGAGTGATACAGCAACGTGTTTTCTGAGTGCTCTGTACTTGGTCAAGTACTTTCGCTTGTTTTTCTATATATTCATATGTATTTCTGAATAGCTTGCTTTGAAAGCATAAAAGAATAAAGAAAAAAGATAATCTGGGAGTTAAGGAACCTATTAAAATTCTCCATTTCCTAAAATGTTAATAGTCAAGGAAACTTGCAATATTAAACCCTTAATGCCATGGGCTAAACAGCAGTCTTCTGAAAAGATTAATATTTAATTTGGCATATTTGTTCTGAATGTTAGCTATATTAAATATTTGTATTTTCTCTGAGCTTGAATGAAGCTTAGTATTCTCAGCATCTTGTGTAATTCCTATTTCCAGAGATATATTAAGAGGTTATTTGAGGTCACCACTGTGTTGCTGTCAAAAGACACAGCCCTCATAGCCAGCAGACCATGCTAGCCCTGGGTGAGCTGGCTAGAAACATCATGTTTGGCTCATATACTGTGTTTCAGCTGGTGAATTGTATTGAAATTCATCTGAAAATACTCTGAGACTAATTTAGGCAGTAACATCTTTATTAATTAAGAAACAAATCCATTTAAAAAACATTAAATACTCAGTATCTATCTTCTTTGTATTCATATAAACAGCAGCTGCAATTAAGACTGTTGTAGTTGAAATGGGAGAAGTGGTGTCTGCGAGTGGGGTGGCAAACGGACCCTGGTACGCTGTTCCTGCTAACATATGGGCTGCTATTATAAAGCAGCATAAGAAATCTGGTGGTAAGCAGTACATAAGGAGCTGCAGTGGCTTAATGAAGGCAAAAAAAGAAGACTAATAGACATGGAGAAAAATTCAGGATCTGTTATTTGAATTGGCACTTCAGTATGTCAGTTTGACATGCAAACTAAAATGCCTTATCAAATGAAATCAACATTAGACTGACTTTCTGAAAATGGAAAACCTAACCAAGGTATAACTGTTTTCTTTTAAGATTTGTGAAATTCTTGAACCTTCACATAGCTACCATTTTACATGATAGAATGGTCTGTATTAAAATTCGTGGAACTTCAGGTGTTTTTCGCCATTAGATTGCTTTTATTTTAATTTGCTTTTGGTGCATTAGTCTGATAATCAGTTGTAAATAAGCAGCAAACTGTTAAATCATTATGTAAAATACCACTGTAAATATGCACAATTTAACCTAATCACTTTTGGGACAGACTGGGGGTGGCAATAATGGTTCCAGCCTCACAGATTTGGGAATAAAGACAGTCTTGCAAAGAAACTATAGGGACAGAGGAAGGATGAAGTTGTGTATTTATTTTATTGCCCTCTCCCTTACCTCCCCCACTTAAGTTCTGTGGATGATACTTGAATTAACAGCAGTGCCAAAAACTAGGAAATGACTAAGTTTGGACTCGACGCAGTAATTCTCTTTAGACTGGGGTGGAGATTCTGCTGGCTTGCAGCAGAGTACTTGCAAAAGGCTAATACTCTTTACTGTTTAAAAACAAGGATTTAAAAAAGTCTTTAGAGCCTATGCTAAATAGTGTTTTTCAAGAAGGAACTAATAAATGGAAAGCTGGAATGAGGTTTCATTGTATCTATCAAGAGGTAAAATATTAGAATGATTGTGTAAGTTCTGTCTCAAATACTCTCATGGCTAAAATTGCTCAGAATAAGCTCTGTAAAATTCATATGTGTGTATCAATAAGTCTAACTAATAACTTGATATTAGGCATTGAATAACATCAATATTTTTCCATTGTATATTTACTGTCACCTTGCTAACTCTGAGGATATTTTTTCAGTTTCTGTTTTACTTGCTGTGTCCAAAAAATAATCAGCAGCTGTGCAGAGTCTCTGTGGGAAAATAAAAACCAACCCCTTAAATTGCAAATGTTGAAAAAAAATCTGTATTCCGAGACAAGCAAAATAGTTGTGGTGCATGACACTCTTCATTTCTGTTTTAAACCATGACATAATGTGGATGATAAAGAGTTAAACACTCTTCAATTTTTGTCTGTATTGACTAGAATTTGTACTCCAGTAAGAAAAAAATATGGTAGAAGACAACTATTGAATATGAGGATAGGAATATAGAATTATCTTGATCCAACACACAGAACTCACTGTATTAAGCATTGGATCATGGCCAAAAAAAACAGCATTAGGAGCTGTTTAGTCCCTTTCCTTGTCTTTTCTGCAGAGCCAGGTCGCAGAATGGTGTGCTAAAAAATGAGATGGAGTGACTTAAGTGAGGTTCCTGACAAAAATGATGGAAACAGGAAACTGCAACTGATAATGGAAATCACTTCTGAAGACTAAAATGAGGGTTTATTTATATACAGTTTAATAATTCTCCATGTTTAAATTTAAGATGATGTAAATGGAGCAACCTTTTTTTCATGTGGTATGATGAGAACCTTGATCCTGAATGCCAGATAATCCCTCAGATATGCACTTTCCTTTCTGTGCCATTTGGCTTTCTGTATAAATCTTTGGTTGCATTTAATGATTATTCAGGGATTTTCTGTTTTAGAGGTACTACTTTAGCCTACTTTGGATTTAAGGTCTGTGAGAAAATGAAATAAATTTTTTTTCATTTCCCAAAGATGAAGGAAAGGTAAAGAAGGGGAAGATTTCTGCACAGATCAGTGCTGCTTTACTATAACAGTATGGTGACATGCTTATTACATTCTAATGACAAGTTTTAAAGAAAGTGTAGCTGTATAAATATGTGTCCTCTTCTTATCATAGAACAACAAAATTATTAAGGGAGTTATCTCGCTTATTATTGAGTTCATTATCCAGTTCTACTCCATACTAACAACCTGCACTAGAGGGAAGGTGTTATGGTTGTGACATTTCTTGGACCAGTATTGCCAAAGCGAGATATCTTATCTAGAGAGTCATTCCCAAATTCTTTTTTTTTATTATTTTTTAAATTAACCTTTTTCTGTGTTGCTCTCCTCAGACGGCTGCTGCTGCTCCTTCCCTTAAGGCTGCTGTGCAGTGCTTGTGTTCTTCTAGGTTGGGCCATACTTGTGCTGTCCTTGCATCAGGACTCCTCTGGGGGAACTGTTCACATCTGACTTATCTGGCTGTCTTTGGAAGCAGAAAGCCCCAGGGAAAACATTCTTGCAAAGGCTTAAGATCAGGGAACCACTACTCTCCTATACTTTATATGAATCTGATGCATCAGCTTATCAGAAACTATAGTTTTTGACCATGAAACTTACTCTGTCACGGAAAGGCTAGGATGTTAAATTGAAGTTGTGATCAAAACTGGTTTACTCTACTCTCTCAGTATTCTAGTTAGGTATAAGTGTTTTATTAATTTTGTTCTTCATCTTTGAAATGGATTTAGTTCTCTGAAATCCTTACTATTCAATAATACATCCATTTCACTGAATGAGTTGGAACTTACCTTTTTTCTTTTCGGAAGTCTGGAAAGTGGGAAAGGATTTTACTTCTATCATCTGAAATACAAACATCTAGGTAAATTCTGAAATTACCTTGGTCTTTCCAGCTCTTCCACCTGACTAAAATTTTTTCTCTCTCTCTCTCTCAAAAAAAAAACCACTTGAAGGACAACACAGTCACTAGTCACAGCCAGCATGGCTTCATGAGGGTAAAACTGTGCTTATCAAACCTGATTTCCTTTTATGAAAGGGTAACTCACCTAGTTGATTAAAGGAAGCCAAGGGAATCCAAACTTTTTGGATTTCAGTAAAACTTGAGATACTGTCTCTCACAGGATCCTTCTGGACAAGCTGTCCATCATGCAGCTGGATAAACACATCATGTGGTGGGTGAACAGTTAGCTCCTGGGTGGAGCACAGAGGGTAATAGTGAATGAGATGACATCAGACTGGTGACTTGTCACTCATGGAGTTCCACAGGGCTCCATCCTAGACCCTGTGCTCTTCAACATCTTCATAAATGACTTGGATGCAGGACTAGAAGGGATACTAAACAAGTTTGCATAAGATACAAAATTAGGAGGAGCTTTTAACACTCTTGAAGACAGGAAGACCCTTCAGAGAAACCTCTACAAATTAGAGGGCTGAACAATGAACAGTTGTATGAACTTGAACAATGGCAAGTTGAATATGAGTCAGCAGTGCCCTGGCAGCCAGGAGGGCCAGCCGTGTCCAGCGGGACATCAGGCAAAGCATCACCAACTGGTCAAGGAGGTGATTGTTCTACTCTGCTCTGCACTGGTGCGACCTCACCTTGAATATTGTGTGCAGTTTTGGGCTCCACAGTATAAGAAAGATATTAAGCTCTTATAGAGTGTCTAAAGAAGGACCTTGAGGGAAGCTATATGAAGAGTGGCTGAGGTCACTCCATTCAGCCTGGAGAAGAGGAGACTGAGGGGAGACCTCGTGGCAGTCTACAACGTCCTCATGAGGGGAAGAGGAGGGACAAACCCTGATCTCTCTGTAGTGACCCAAGGGAATGGCCTGATGTTGTGTCAGGGGAAAAAGTTCTTCACCCAGAGGGTGTTTGAGCACTGGAACAGGCTCCCCAGGGAAGTGGTCACAACACCTAGCCTAACAGAGTTCAAGAAGCATTTGGATGATACTCTCAGGCACATGGTGTGATTCTTGGGGATGGTCCTGTGCAGGACAAGGAGTTGGACTTGATGATCCTTATGGGTCCCTTCCAACTCAGAATATTCTGTGATTCTGTAAGATGAAAGACTGTAGCTGTTTGACTTCTGCATGATAATGGTCTTCTTAGCAGCCATTCTTTTGCCTCTTTTTGATCTTGAACTTGTGTACCTTTTTTTAGTGATGGGAGAGGAAGTATGGACCAGATTTGTAGTTGTGATGGTCTTTGCTCAAAGATTGTGTATCTCACAACTTTCTACTTGACGTTGGTTTGTTCTCCTGGAAGCCTTTTTGTATGACAGTCATATGGTGAATGTTTCCATGCCTGTTCACTGGTTAGGATGCAGATGCCTAATTCCAAACTCTGAAAGTTTTTAGTTTACAGCTACCTCATCTATAAAGTGCCTCTGCCTGCACTGGGTTGCATGAATTTTTGCTAAAGTGAGCTTTACTAGTAGTATTGAAACCCCACTTCCTCATCACAAGTTACACTAATATGTGTTGGGTTGAAGATCACAGCTGTTGCAAAACTATAGGAAGTAAACTTAACTTTATTTACAGTGTTTGATGGTTTGTTTGGTAATTGTGCTGTAGTTTCCTACCTTCAGACAGCACTGTTGCCTTCCATCTCTTCTGAAAGCTCAAGTCATCAAACTGGAAATTCATTTGTGTTTTGAACAGAGTGTACTACACAATAACATTTCTCCTGTCCCCAGATGCATTCATGTAAGCTTTTAGCTCTGTTTTTACTTTCTGTTTAGAAGGAAAATAATATTTCAAAACTGCCAAGTAAAACAAGAAAATGTTCTTGCCTTTTCATAACAATGCTGTGGTGATTAAGTTCAGTTTCTAGAACAAAGAAATCAGCACTGTGCTCAAGTCACACATAGTTGTTTCATGATGATGAAAGTATTATTTTAATTTAAAAATACCTAAGTCTGCTCTGAGCCTAAAATAATGTTAGTCATGTGAAAAAAAGCTATGAAAAGCTTTGGTAGCTTGTGAAAGCTATGGTACTTCACTTATGAGATGTAATTTATTTTGTGAACTTAGAGAAACTATTTTACCCTGAAGTTTAGACAGTATGAGGAAAACAAAAAGCTGTAAAACACCATCTGTGTTACACAAAATTCTGGGAAAAGGAGATACAGTTGATTAATATGGGTGTAAATGCAAAGAATAAAATAGTTTGTTTAATCTTTTGACTTGTTCTATGCATTATCAGTTAACTTGGTAATTCATTTGATTTGGTGGTGCCATTCTGTTTTCTTGGTGTTTGAATGAAAATGTCTAAGGCTTCCCTCTTTGGGGAGGCCCAGTAGCAGCTGCTGTATCTGTCTCAGCCCTAACAGATGTTTCATGTAGGTGACACACTGAGACTGACAACTTTCTTTCCAGCAATTTTCTCCATCCTTCTCTATGTGGCTTATTTTTGAAATAATCCATTTTCCCATTCTTTAAGGAACAGAATTAATTCAGATCTGTTCTTAATTTTAAAACAAATGTTGTTTTTCTTTCATAGTTTTATATGTTTATGTGTTTTCTATATTAAAAAATTATTTCACTTTAGGAGTGATAATTTTACCTCATGGAGTCCATTCTTTCTACTGTAAGAAAGCTTAGCCATGTAATTAATTTTGTAGATATTGACCCTAAAGCTATTCAGAAGATAATGGAGTTTCAAAGTAAAATGAAGGTGAATGTTATAGTATCGTAGTGGTCACAAAGGATCTAACTGGGGTAATTATGACTGTTGTGATATTATAGATCTGAATTCCCCCCCAGTGTATTTTTCCAGCCTCCTTAATTAAGCTAGCTATAGCAGAAGAAGTCAGCATTTGCAGGTGGCTGGGGACAGCAAACAGATCCTCATGACCCATCAGCCTTCTTTTCCTATGCCAGAAGCCACAGTCAGTTATCACTAAATCAAAGTTCAGCAATGGTTTCTGCTAAGGGTGCAGAAACTTGCACCCTTTCCAGAAAGAGGGAGAATTGTTTCCCTCTCTGCTTCTGTTATTCCAGTGGCAGAAGGAGTGACAGGCACAGGAAAGGATGGTATTTTTGATGTGGTTTCATATAAAGCAGATCCACATTTGTTGTGTTAAGAAAAATTAGCTGTGATTGTCCTATGTTTCTGGCAGTCATGGATCTTTCTGAGAGCCACTGGTTTCTTGCTGTTGCTTTCCTTTCAAAGTCATTGATAACTGTTCTGAGAAAAGGCTTGTGTGTCTTTTTTTTTTTTTTAACTTTTGATCCTTTCTGCTTACTCAAAACTTGAAACAGTAGAAAATGATAATAAAACATATTAATAGTAGGGTGAGTAAATGGATCTCCTTGAGATTATTTCTCTGTAGGTTTATTTTGCCAATATCTGGCCTACTCAATCATCAGTGGTGAAGAAGGTTCTTAGTGTAGCTGCTTACTTTGCCAGTGGAGTGTGCAGACACCTTTACTGTTTGCTGAGCAGTGTCCTTTGCGTTCAGTTTGTTGTTTAACCCATTTCATGAGGAATAGATTTTACCAGTTACAAAGTACGTGTAGTGTTGATGATGCTTAAAAAAAGAAAAGAGTTAGTGAAAGTCAGGAAGCTTTCCAGACTGAGCAGCTTAACCAAGAATGAAACTTTTCATAGAGTAGTTGTTGCAATATTCAAGAGCCTGTCCTCAAAATACCTTTCAGTAAGTTTAGGCATGAAGTTTGTCCTTTTACCAAAGATTGGAAATTCTGTCAAAGTTGTCTGTAATCTTTTTAAGATTTTTATTTTTTATTGTATTAATTTTAAGGGAATGTGAAAACTGTCACTAAAAAACAGTAGCAGAAAAAAAGAGGCAATTGAAAAAGTCCGTATTTTGAAAATAAGAACAAAGAAAAAGCTGAAGTTAGCTCCAAGTAAATGGATATCTGTAAATCAAGATTTATGCTGTGTCATGAAGAAACATCTCTAGCAAAGTAGTGTCCCTTGTCACAAAGATCAAGCTCAAAAAATGTCTCTTTTGGTAAGTTAAGGTTTTACCCTGACGAAAGGTATTACAATTATTCCTTTTTCGTTATGAGTATTGCTTTATATCAGAGGTGTTTCCTGCTTTGAAAAAAATTAGGACATGGCCCAGTGCTGCGTGCCACTTACCCCATCTGCCCATCTGCTATATGATGTGATTGCCATGTACTTGGAAGGGTTGTCTGGAACCAGTTGGATCTATAGGATAGTTGATGCCTCTCCAGCAATTATTTCTCTTCTCCTGCCTTTGGTTCTACAGCTGTCTTTTCTGTTCATAGTCAGGTTCATACCTGGTTGTTTTTCTGTCCTAGTTAGGTCAGTTTGGTAGTAGCTTCCTGCAGAGCTTGGAAAACAGTGTGGAGGAGCTGCAGCGAAATGCTACACATCTCTCAGAAGGGGCTCCACGAGTGTAACTTGGGAGCAACCATAGGGAGTTCCCTGTTGTATGCTGTTTATTTGCCCTGTCTTGTTCTCATTTTAATGATTTCTGGGAAAAGTCTATTGCACATGAGTTGCCTTGTCAACATCCTACCTATAAATGTGAACACATGGTCAAAGGAAGGAAGGAAGCTAAAAGTGCTGTGCATGGGGAACATGAGGGAGATTTCTAGGAGTGGGTAACCTGAGACAGTGTGAACTGCAGGTAATGCTGTCAACGTGGAAACAATGTCATTGAAGATTTGAGTAAATTGCATTAAAATTTGTGCTTTTAAGGCTACATCACTGCCATATACAAGCTGGCTGATTTCAGGATAATATTATGTGTGCCCATGTGAGCTATTGTCAAGGGATGTCACATTCAAAAGAAGGGAGGAATGAATTTCTAACTGGTATACAGTCTGGAGATATTTAAAGTATTCTGCCATCATTATTTTCTTTTCTGATAGAAGTGGAAATGATACATTCCTTAGGGAAAATTGTCTTCTAGTTTAGAGTTTGAAGTAGGAATTTGAAAAATAGAATTGGTATGAATGTTGATGAGTGTCCTATTTTATATAATTTACAGTAAGTGGAAACATGGATGCAGCCTGTCAGAGGTGTTACATCTGTTTTCA
Organism: Myiozetetes cayanensis; assembly: GCF_022539395.1. Taxonomy (NCBI): domain Eukaryota; kingdom Metazoa; phylum Chordata; class Aves; order Passeriformes; family Tyrannidae; genus Myiozetetes; species Myiozetetes cayanensis. The sequence continues at coordinate 36,534,077 of NW_026087964.1, read as the reverse complement.
GGTGTGTTTCCGTGAGGTTTGTCAAGTATATCAAGTGGTTCCACTAACACTTGCTTATGGCCATGTGCAGATTTGAAAATGCTGCATGGTGAAATTCATGAAATAGTTAACTTTCTGTTTTGATGTGCCTGTGAAAATAGACTACCCTGGTCTTTTATTTAATGCTGTAAAGTTTCATTTAACTTTTTTACTGACATGTTTTTGTTCCATAAAAAGTCAAAATTATTTGGATAATTATCAAACACTTGATTAGATTAACTTTAATTTCACAATGGGAATACAGAATCAAGTTAATTATAGTAACGTTTGTCGTTTTCCTTTTATTGAGGTGAAATTGTCTTTATTTACTTGGCTCTAATCTTCCCTTTTTCCATTCAGAGTTAGAGTCAGTTATGTAAGCTGTGAATGGATTGTATGGAACAAAGTGACTCACCAAGACAGACTATAATGCACATAGCTGTGTTGTTTCAGGGAAGTACTCAATGACTCAGCTGTGGAAGAGTCTGCTAATTAGAACTGCTGCATTCGTGGGTTTAGATGAATATCTGCCCTGAAGCTGGGCCAGCACACTTTTTGGCACCTCTTACTACATGAATTACTGGTCAGACTTTGAAGTGTATTGGTTATCCCACCCCCTATCAAAGGATGTTAAAGGAGCTCTTCAGATTTCAGTCATGGTTTGCAGTTAACTCTAATGTTTTTTGTTGGCCATTCTTGGCAGCCTCTGTGAATTTATGCTTTATAAAGCATAAACTTCCTGTGCTTTCCACTCCCAGTAGCATACCAAAATTTGAGACTTTGTTTTCAAAATGCCTTCTAATATTGCCTTTCTCCTCTCACTGGTATCTTTACAGTATAGGAGTAATCTCCCTGTCAAAACAGAACAAGAGAATACCTGTGTGGCTGATCACAGCTTACATCCCAGTTTGAGAAAGTCTCAGTTGAACATGTTTCTAGCCTGCAGAGTCATCAGAACAAATCGGATCCCAAAAACGGTTTCTGGGTGGAGGTGGTCTCTGGGAGCTGTGATGGGTAGTCAGGTGCTCCTGACCTGCCCCAAGGCTGAGCTGGTTTTATTCTGCTACTCTGCTGTACTGTAGAGACAAACACTAGCAATCTTTATTTACTTGCATTTTATACTTTGTTACTAAAAACGGTATGAATGCTGTCAGGAATATACTTTATTAAAAAATGGCTGCTTATGATATGAGTTTTTAAAATTGAAAATTGAAGGACAAATTGTGAACCAAGTTTGAAGTAGATAGTTTTGTTATTGCAATTATAAGAAATAGACTCCTGTATATATTTTGCAGACTTACGTGCTAATTGATATTTCAAATCCTAGAATGGGCCATCCCACCACATATTGCAAGCATCATGGTTCTAACCATATGATTTCTTTCTTGCTCCATTGATTTCCAGCCATCTTCTGGAAAGTTATGAAAGATGTTTTTTTTTCTCATTGTATATGCTCATTGATTCATACCATGCATGTACATCTATAAACATAAAATAGTTTTAATCTCTTTTCTGAAAATTATTTTATGAATTTATTTATTTTATTTCCTCTCCTTAGTAGCATATTTTATTCTTTTAAAACACTGGTTATTTGCTGTGGTGATGGTCTTTTTGGAAGAGAGTGGGTTGGTGAAGATTGGTTTGCAGTTGGGTATTAATTATTTATCATGAAATAATAGATCCTGTTACAAGTATAGAATGTAGCTGTAGTTCCTGTGCTTGATCTGTGTGTTATATATAATCCTATTTTTCCCTTCCATTCACATGACTTGTGTGGTAATACTAAGGTGTGATTCTCTGGATGAAAAATACCTTTTGCAACCTCCTTATTCTCCTGTTTGTTTGCTTGTTTACAGGTAGCAAACTTAATTGCTTTACATGGCGATGTTTTCTCTTTTTTAATAAGACCTTTTTGAAGATGGTGTTTGACTGAGGGCTTTTGAGTTGTGTGAAAGCAGAACTGCATGTGCTGGTGAAGTGTTTTTTTCTATTTTAACAGCTCCACAAAAAACCTTATCCACTATTACAGAAAAACATGCCTTTACTGCATAACCACTTTATGTCCACCTTTCTGAAATTGCTGCATGTGTTTTCTCTTTTGAATTTATGTAAATGCATAATGTTGTGGCCATATAAAACTATAAAGCAAATAAAAACTAAGTTGTCTGAAATTTAGTATGACAGGGTATGTATCTCTTTTTCAAGTACTGGACAAAAAGTTCAATTTTCTTTTTTCTTAAGAACTTTCATATAATAAAACATATTTTAAATACTTTTCTCCTGAAATTGATACTGTCTCAGATTTTCAACAGATAGATTTCTTAAGTCTTGCATTTTCAAGTTAAACAAAAAAGCTATCTGTAACATCAAATTATTGTGATCACTGAGTGGATAGATAGGATAAGAGTTAATATGAAGCAACCTTAAATAAGTAAAGGTACATTAAAGTTCTGTTTTAATCACTTTAATAATTTTTCTATCTTTTTGTTTCTTTTTTTTTTCCATGTCTAATTGGTTGACTGTCAAGCTCTTGATAATTTTCTGGATGAAACTTATGAATTAAATGTCTATGAAAAATGAGGGAGGTGAGCAACTGAACTGGTCAGTTCTGTCAGACGTTACTTAGAGGGAGCTAATAAAGCTCTTAATCCTAACATGCTTTTAACAAAGTCTTTAACATCATGCCTTGCATACCCAAACAATCCTCTGCTTGCTTTCTGTAAGCTTAAGATTGGTTTGTGACATGATGAAGTATATGGACTGACTTCTTCAGATAGTTTCAGGCCATAAAAATGTTAAGGCAGGAGATAAAAATATGGTCTTCTCTAGTTACAAAGTACTTTGACGCTTACACGGGCATTCCAAAAAATTAAAGGATTCTTTTAACAGTTATGGGAGATACATTTTTTACTTCTTTTGATAATTCAGGTGGGGCTGTGCTTCAGGCTTTGAAGGGCAGAATTAATATTTGGTGCAGTCCTTTCATTGGAAAGAAGATGTAATTTTAAAAATACAGTTACCTCTTTTTGTCAGTTGTTAATTGCTTGGACTATATTGAAATTAAATAGCATCCAGTTAACTGTTGTTTCTTTTGCTAGGTAAAGTGAAATTCACTCAGAAGATGAGAAGTTTAGTTCACTGAAAGTAAAGTTTCACTTATTAAATTATTGTAAAGTCAAATGAGTTCATTTTATTAAGGTTTCTACATTACATGATGTTTGTCATCTTCTGCAAAATAGAATTGCCTTGAGTAAAAAGAACCAGTGGCCTAAAGAAAGTTCCAAACTTTCCATTATACTTTTAATCAAATAATTGTATATATTTCTTTCTTTAGTGTTAACTCATATTTCTTTAATACATCAGAGAACGTAGCTGCTATTGGTCATATTGTTATATTATTGTGGTTTTATTCTTTTTAAACTCAACTTTGTCCTTGGTTGCTAACCAAAAGCTAGGTAATGGTCCAGATATTTTAAAAAATTAGCATACCTTTGCTTTCCTTTCTAACCCAACAGATAAAACTGTTACACATTGCCTGAACACTGACATATATTTTATATATTTGCACACAAATTCAATACTTTTCTATAAGACAAATTCATAGGATTTCTATTTTCTTCTTAAAGTGAATGTTACCACAGCGACGTGGTCAAAGTGATAAAGATGCATCATCAAAACTATGGTGGATATTTTCCAACAATTTTTTTCTACTTTATTATTAGTAGGAAGTTTGATTTGCCTTGGGTTTTTTTATTTATACATCAGAATTACAGAAACAAAAATGATTTCTGCTACTACATTTCTATAAGTGGGGTATTTTTTTGCATTGTCTGTTGTTAATTTGGAGTCTTTGTTAACTCTCAATATCACCAGGAAAGAAAAATGGGTTTGTTATTAAGCTTTAGCGCTTCCTCAAGATTGGTGTGGACAACCTATGTGACCTCTGCTGGGGCACATTGTGTCTTTATAGACTGAAATGTTAATAGTTTCTTCTTTTAACCATTTTCTGTTCTGTTTGTTCAAATTTGCAATCTTTCAGTGTGCTTATACAGTGGTCCCTGTTATAAATGACACTCAAGAGAAATCTCTAGAGGATGTTTATAAAAGTAGAAGTAAATAATTAAGTCAGACAGAAACTACTGACTTTGTTTCCTCACTATTCAAAACCCTGATAATGTGAGGGTATATTTTTCTAGAAGCTTAAGGGAAAAAACCCTAAACCACCTAAAGCTACCACTACCTCTGTCTCTTGACCTGATGGTAAAAACCATCACTGGTGAGAACAGGCTATCTAGAGGAATAATGTAGCCAGTATGTCCAGTATGAGCATAAAAACAGTAACCCTTGGAAGGATAGTTTTCTGAAATGTACCAGAAGTCACTGAACAGTTTCAGTAATAGTCTCAAATATTTGTGGTTTCTAAGAAATATTATCTCATGCAAAAAATTATATACATGGGAATATAAATATTTGGGGAAGACATAAATTGTTGGTTATATTCTTAATTGAAAAGTTTCACTTTCAGTTTGGAACACAGTGTAGATGATCTGGGGTATCTGTAAAGTATTTTACAGGGCAGACCAAAGGCATAGACAATGTGATTTCTACTAGTTGCTTTGTTTTCAAGAAAAATAAGGCAGATAGGAGGAAGTAATGTAGTATCTGGAAGTTCTTTAGAAATACCTTTCTTTTTGCTTAAGTAAAAACTCTTTTTTTATATGGATTTGTTTAAACACTAATGAATGTGAACATCAGTAAATTAGAAGAACAATTTTTGCAGCAGCATGAAACTACTGAGAATATTATCTGGTGAGTGGTCTCTAAAATGTGACATAAAGAACAGACAGAGAAAAAGAATACTAGTTAACAATAATGTTTAGGATAAGTTTGAATGGAAGATGACCAGAGAGACCAACTTGAAAACAGCTGGACTTTGGACAAGGGTTAGTTGCATGAAGTGAGGGAAACAATTTGCTGTAGAGCGGTGTAAGGAGTTGAAGATGACACTAAGATTGAATGTAGGGGTTTTGTGACTCTGAGGGGACAAATAATAGAGCTATTGACAGAGGCAGTGGGAAAAGGAAGAATTTGGATAAAGATAATAAACAACCACTTCAGCTCATGTTAATTGGTACATGCTCTATTGACTTCATTCATAGCAATTGAGGATACAGCCTGTTAAGTTCATCTTTAATGATAAGTTTAAGTTGTCAGGGAGATCTCAGGATAAAATCTCAGCAAAAAATAGGTGGAGATGAAAGACTGAGGTTATAGGTCCTGAATTCTTGGAAGTAGGCCTGTATCATGGTCCATTGCATTGTAGTGGCAGCTTAGGGAAGATGAGTTGACTATGCAAAAGTCAGAAAGAAAACAGGAAAGGAGAGAAAAAGAAACCCACCAAAAGGGCCAGAGGAAGGTTTGAAAGAGACTGGAGCTTTGAAAAGTAAAGAATTTGAAAACTTCCTGATAGTGAGATTAACTACAAAGGAAAGTGTACAAATACTGTGAGATGAAAATAAAAAATAAAGGTGGTTTTTACTCAGTTTAACAGAAAACAGATAAACATATTAATTATGTAAGGAAAACATTAAGTAATATAGAAAGTTAGTGAAACATAATAAAAATTCCTTCAAGTAATTCCCAATTTCAGAAAGATGTTAGGAAATGTAAAGGTTGTGGTTTTTAGTAGTGTATGTTTTTGACTTCATAGTTCAAATGTTCATGTCTCAGTGTCTTATGCTTTGTTGTGTTTACTTACATGCTTTATTACATGCTAAAATACTAAAAAATTATTAATAGATAGGCATTACATTTAAATTATTGCATTTAGGCAATGTGCATAAAACCTAAATAGACTGTAAGATTTTGAAACAAATTGTCTTTTGCTGTGTACTTTTCTTTCTTTCTTCATATAAAAATATAGATCAGTAAGCAAGTATATGTGATGTATATTTACCATATACCTTCCCGAAGGGTGTAAAATTGGCATCATATTCTTCAGATTGGTTTTATTGTCCAAGTAAAATCTTTAATTAAATTGAGCTCTTTTTTATTTAAAGCTGTCTTTTGGGGAGATATTGCCTTAGATGATGAAGACTTAAAAATCTTTCAAATTGACAGGACGATTGACCTTACACAGCACTCCAATGAAAGACTTGGCCATAACACAGGTATGCTATTTCAAGCTTGTTTTAACTTATTTTTCCTGTTAGCTAATTGAGCATAGATCCCAATTTGCTATTGTTAACATACAATGCACTATTGCCAGAACTGCCATTTGATTAACACAGGCAGCTGGATATTCAGATGCATAGATAAAGAGATGCTATTGGTGTGCAAATATGTGTGCTTGCAAGAGAGAAAAAATATAATCCATGTCTAAATGGATGTCTTTCTAATGTTGAAAAATATTTATGCCTTCAGGATCTGATTTGTAAAGTGATAACAGCATTTGTAAACTTTCAGGTTATGATACCATAAAAAACCGAGTTACTTAGGAAAAGTCTGGAAAAAATGCTATTAGAGAATTTATAAATGTATAATTAAAAATTATTTTCAATTCAGCATGTTTTATATGGTCCTGAACCGAGATACTGTTACTTAATCCTGATATGTGGAAGTACATTTTTCAGCTGAAAGAAGCTATTTTAAATTTAAACTTTCAATATTGATATCTCTAAAAATATTTTTACTTTTCCTAGTTAAACATACTGATAAGATTATTTTGATGACAACTTGAAAAATTATTTTATCTCCTTTTAAATCCACTTGTCTTTTCAAGGCAGGAAGAGTGTTGATCATTTCTAGATCTAGACTTTAAAATAAAATGTTAGAGTCAGTGGTCTCCCTGCCCCACTTCCCCCAAACAGATAGTTTCAGTTGCCTTTAAAGGAATTTCAGGCACTAGTTTTGTTGACAAAATGTAGAATAAGCTTGATTATTTCCCCTTAGAGTAATGCAGTCAAGTGATTTGTTTGGCCTAATGACTCCCTTTTCTTCTTGCTTTTCTATTTTTTTCTTTTTAACTGCATAGTTGTAAGTTGTTCTTTTTTTTCTTTTTTTTTTTTTTTTTGTTAATGGCTACAGAAACAATAAACATTACTAAGCAGTTTTTAAATTATATTTAATATTATTTAGTTTTTCATTCCTTACATGTTTTGTGTTAGGCACATTGTCTCTCCTTGTGGATGGTATCCTATTCAGGATATCGAGTCACCCTGTCAAGGATTGCTAACATATTTGGATCAAATTTTTCTACCTGTACTGTACAAGACAAGTCAATGCAGCTGTGATGGTCAGCAGGACTAAACTTTTGATAACAAACTCTCCTGAGGTTGATGACTTCACAGTTACCCTCAGTAAACCCTCAGCAAACCCTCAGCATTCTTGCTTTTTCTAAAACCAGCATTGGAGAACTCAATTTTACACTGCACATGTGTAATTTTTTTTCTACATTTATAGCATTCTTGATGCATAAACTTGGAATTTAGCCTATTTTTGCAAACTGCACAGCCTAGTGTGCTTTTCTCCCCCTAAATTTCTGAAATAGCAAATTGCCAACAACTAGCTTGCCAACAACTTGATATTAGGTAGCAACTGGAAAAGGAATGTAAAATGTCTGTAATACAGCCAGCAAAAATTTACGTTAGTTACAGATACAATTGCAATTAATTGTAAGCTTGATTTCTGAGCATCCTCTGTAGCTGGTCTTCACAAACTGAAGGTGACATCTGGTAGAAGGTTTGGATGCTTGGTTGTAAACTATCAAGAGGGAGTGATGGAGGCACAGTTGTCATTGCAACTCTAATTAAAATCCTGAGGCTCTCAGGCCCTGATTGACATTATGTGACTGCTCCTTTTGGCTTTTGGTGAGGATTATCTGTCTGGATTTGCAGGGTCAGATAATCTGTGAGCTTCCCAGAGTATGGCTCTGTTACTTTATTTTTCATTTTGTCCAAGCAAAATGCATAATCATTGTAAACAGAAACAATGGTAATGCTGATAAAAATTTTATGTGTATATTGAGTCCAGACTACCTAAACTGTCTACCTTCTCCTTTTTGAACCGTGAGAGGACACAGCAAATATGAATTTTTTTAAAAACTTTTTTTAGACTGTGTGGCTTGGCAAGACCTAATATTATTCGTATAAAACAGCTTAGTCTAGGTGAGATTCTTTTTCTTCTTTGGTTTTTACTAAATGAAATACACAAGTAGTGGTAAGACAAAAATGAGAGTTCTTTTTTTTTTTGCTCCTAGAAATATAATATGATAGTTTCCTTAAGTAAATAATGGATTCTTTGGAGGTTTTCTCTTATTTCTGACAGTTGATGCTTTTAAGGACTTTTTAATATTGCTTTATGATCTTTAGCTATATACCTTATTTTATAAGTTGAATGTTAACATGAGAGACAATTACATTAATGATGATCAATGTTATATTCTATGCAGTATATGCTATAGTTACCATATAACTTGTTGGAAAGGAATGTATTACCTCATCTATCTAAAATGTTTTTAAAAATTTGGAAATTTTTTCTCAAGGGAGCCAGCAACTATGTGACAGTGTAATCCAAATAATTAGGCACATTGTTATTCAATGAGCAACCACACACTGACTTGCCTTTTATGGAATTTTCTCATCTGCAATATGATTTTAAGTTGCTGTTTAATATATGTGTTTTCTACATATATGTTGAAAGTTTTTATAGGAATTTTGGAGAGGTCTTTTTAGTGGCAGTTGTAGGTGTCAATGATCTGTTTCCATGTTTTTACAATTTCTATTGAAAAAGCCATTTAGAAATTCACTTGTTCTATAACAGATTGTGAATTGTAAAATACAACCTAGTACAAACTTACGAGAATCACAAAACTTTCTGAACAATTCTGAATGATTTAATCGACTAGTGCAGTGTTGTCAGTGTTCTTGCTTCTGGTTTACTGGTGATTGAAAAGGCACTTGCAGCCACAAAAGGTTTATATGTGAAGAGCATATGTGTCAGTCTGCATGCAGTAAACACAGAAATGTGGTTTTATTTCTGTAACTGAGATGGTAAATGTTAAAATAAACTACTTCATAACTTAGATTTTCATTGATTGCTGAAATGACACAGATTATCTATCTATCTATCTGTCTGTATGCCAGTAAGGTCTTACTGAAATATACACCAGCCTGTAATGTTTCAAAGCCTTTAGAGTGCATTGATGTCTATTTGCATGTTGGAAAAGAAAAACAAATCTTTCATGGTTAAGTTTCCATCAGTTTTGTTGGAGGGTGTTTTTTGTTTTTGTTTTGTTTTTTGTTGGGTTTTTTTTTTGTATGTGTGGGGAAAGGTTGGAGGTGGTTTTTTTTTGTTGTTTGTTATTGTTGTGTTTGGGGTTTTGTTGGTTTCTTTTGGTTGTGGATTTTTTGGTTTTTGTGGGTTTTTTCTGATGAAACTTGGGCTGTTTGCTTTCCCTCTTTCCCTCCCTTGAAATGAGAAAACTATGGCATGCACTCAGGAAATTTCTGTGAGGGTAAGCCTTTTAGCTGTCAATCAATATAGCTCTGAGGATGTCAAGGTCACCAGAAACAAAAAAAGCTGCAAATAATGATTAGATGATGTAATTGTCATGACTTGCCTGACTAACAAAGACATGTTGACTTACATTAATGGATTGCATATTAGAAAATTTTTCAGCTAATAATGTGTTTTTATTGCATTGTCAAGAATATTTGAAAAATTTTTATGCAAATAATTAAAAAATATTAAGTTTCCTTAAGTCACATTGCAGAATTTATGGGGCATCTCCATAAATTCCACAAATCTCTCCAGCTATATAGTTGCTGTAGGTTTAAGATTCCATGTTTTTAACTTTTGTAATTTTTTTTTCTTGTCTTTTTAAAGGTGGCTTTGGAGAGCATGGAATGTCAAAAAAACACGGTGCCCTCTATCAGCTTATAGAGAGGATAAGAAGATTTGGCTCTGGTATTTTCACTGTTTAAATTAGCAAGTTGCCTGATGTCATAGTGTATCATGAACATTAACGATGATAGTACTTTAACACTTTAAAGCCTTCGTGTCTTGCTATTGGCATAAACAAATAATAAAATAAATAGTGCAAGAATAGTAATGAAGATATTAGCTCTTTGTTGCTTTTTCTTAGAGTTCTACTTCAGTATCAAATCTGGAAGCTAAAATACATAGTTTTAAATCTTGTATTAAAAACTGCTTAACTTTGTTGTATGGCTGTGTTCACAGTTATCAGCTCAGCTAATATCAGTATAGTGTCTTTTCATTGCAGGTAGGCTATGCTGCATAGCTACTAATTTTATTTGTTTCTTTTTTTTTTCTGGATCCAGGTGGGGCATTCTGATGATTCATACTGTGTTTGAATCATTTGTACTGTGTTATGCTGAACAAGCACATTTTTATACTAATCATACTCTTGTCAATATAAATGTAGTTGAATTCAACAGGCCATAGAAGTGGAATCCCCAATAATACTGGTTGAGTTGACTCACTGTATTTCATGCAAGGGGATGCCACTTTAATGTCATGAAACCTCAACTTCAAAAAGGAAAATATGTAAAACTTCATTGTAATCATACCACATTTTGTCTAAATGTATCTTGCAAGGTTAACCAGAGCACAGTAACTACCTTTGCAGATGTGCTTTGATATATATTTTTCATTCTTTAGAGGACATTTAAAATTTTAATATTGCATAAATTTTTGTAATCTTTCACATGCAATTTGGCATAAATTTCTTACCTAGGGTTCTAGAGTGTACTGATAAAAAGAATTTGAAATGGTAAAACATCTATATGAAGATCTGAAGTGGTTCAGTATTGATTGCATATTAAGTGTAACAATAGTTTTTCTGTAAAGTGCCTACTGTCTCTCGTGTAGACTGTTGCATAATTCCCATTAACACACTTATTTAATTGCAAGGATGAGTTACTTGTTTTACCCAAGTGTGTTGTTTTGTGTATTTTTAATCCCTGGAATTTTCTGTATCGTTCCTGATATAATTTGTTACATGCAGGCTGTTACAAAGGCAGGCTTTTCTTCCTGTGTGTCAAAGAGCTTTCTCCCTGCATTGTGCTGGAGCTTCTCCCCTTTCTTCCCTTTGCTGCGCTCTCAGCCCTGGGGCTTTGCCAAGGTTCCTTACCATGATCCTGCCCTGGAATCCTTCCTGATTCTGACACAGTCATTAACACTTTGGTGCCTCTGGTATCACAGGGGATTCTCACAGAGGGCAAGTGTATTCTTCGATGAGGAGTAAGATTTCAACTGCACTGAGTAGGATTTGCTGATCGCCTTTCAAGGGATCTGTTTTTTATGAACCTAAAAATTGCTTCAGAAGAAGCACCTGTTCTGGTGTGCAAGTCCTTGTCTCACTATCTGCTGACATCCATTACAACTATCCTTATCCTTTTCTGTTGTCACCATGGATTTCAGCTGATTTAGAAAGATTTAACTGTAATGGAATCAATGGTGGTAATATCCCTGAGAATGGTAGATATTTTTTTTCTCTTGTAAAGAAACTCCAGCCATGAGTAATTCTTATCCATAGGGTTCCAAAAGAGTCAGACTTATTTCAAGTCTTTCTCAGAAAACTAATTAATGATAGGTTGTCACATAACAGCAATGTCCTACTTTTAAGAGACATAAAGAAATAATCAGAGTTTGACCTGCTGGAAAATAATTGTTCTCTATTTGAGTGTGTGTGTGCATGTGATCTCATTCAGTACTTTAATTATCATTACAGGTTTTGAGCAAAATAATACATCTAAAGGAAGAACTACTGCAAAATTCTCAGGGAAAAATGAGAAAAACCGATTTCCCAGAGCTGCTACGTCACGAACAGAAAGAATATGGCCAGGGGGTGTCATTCCATATGTAATAGGTGGAAATTTCACTGGTAAGCTTTATGCTTTGGATGGAAAGAGAAAATATGATTTTTTTAAATTGCTTTCTTCTTTCTTTTTTTTTTCCCTATTAATTTTTAGAAATAAAATCATGCTATGAAAGTCAAAAGAAGGGTTTCTGCTGGAACTGGCCTGAAGTATATCTGTTTTGAAAATCTTACTCATAATTAATAGTTTTCAAAGTTGCCTTTGAAAACTATTATATATTTGAAAACTATTATATATTTATATAAAATATTTTATATTTTATATAAAAAATATAAAATTCTTTATATTTTACATAATAAAAATATATAACTACATCTTAGAGAGGGAAGGCTCCTTTTCTTTGCCTAATATTTCCTGTTGTGTGTTTGTTTCAAAGAACCAAAGTAACAGAATGTCAAGAGATCTGATTGTTGAGAGGTTTTTTTTTTTAATGCAGGATATTTGGCACAAGTATATATTTAATTCAACTGGTGTGACATGTATTCTGCTAAACTGATTTCACTCAACAAACTGTATCAAATGTGTTTTGTCATTCCTCAGTTTGGTTTTCAGATGGGTACACACAGACGTTATATATGACAAGAAGAAAGACTGGCTACACTATATGTAGAATTCTTGGCAGAGAACTGTAGAAAAAGTTTAAAACATTTGTTATCTCTTAAAAATGTAAATGGATCAATATCAATGTGAATGTAAGAGATAATTTTAAAGAGAATGGAGAAAAAAAACCCCAAATATAATGGGAAAAAATATGTAATAACATCTTATTTACTGTGCATGATAATACAGGGAACCAAAAGAAACATGCAAATGCTCACACATTTTGTGTATATGGAGAAACCATTCATTCCTTTCAAACTGACATCTACAGTCAAACTTCCAGTTTGTGAATTCACATAGTACTATACCAAATGTGACCTTTGCTTTAGGATTACTACCTTCTGAAATAATCATAGTAAGCTAAATGAAAGCATACCAGATTAAACATTTTACCTTTTTCATAAAGAAAGATAAATTCTAAAGCTTGGAAAACCTTGCTTAAAGATAAAGGAAAAGGGCAAGATCGGATGGAATAACCTTTAATTTTTAGAGTCAGATATGATTTGAACTTGCCATTTTTACAAACTTTGAGGTTTTGTCATCTTAAAGTTTAAAAAATATTTGAATTTTTTTAATTATTCTAATCTGTAACCTACAAGATTAATGTATTTCTGTTAGCAAATTCTTGCCAAATAATGATGTTCTTTTTGAAGCAATACAGTTATATTCTCAGATACTGCCCCTATGTCAATAAACTTTGTCTTTTGTCAGGCAATGAAATTACATTGCTATGCTATCTGAAGTACTCTGTACTAGCTGGCTTTGTGTTCTGTGCTGAGAGCTGGCCTGGCTGCATCTGCATGTAGAGTATAGCTCTGACCTTTTCTGAATGTGTTTCTCATTTTTAAAACTAGTGTCTACGTGTGCTTAGCATTTTACGAAATTCTTAATTTTCCACTTGTGGTACATCATTTGTTTTCTGAAAGATTTTGATGCAAAGAAGAAGAGACTTGTCCCTGTTGAGGTCAGCCTTATTTAAATCAAACACTTCGACTGGTATGCCTATTTACATGGGTTAGACTAAACTGGTCTCCAGAGTGGAAGGCTGTAGGATTTTTTTTCCCCCCTTTCTGTTTGATAGCTAGAATCCAGGTTCCTCAGTTTTCTTTTTTTTTCCTTTCTTTTATTTTTCCCCTCAAGGTGGTTCACTTGATGTTCATCTGGGAAGTTGCTTAGCAAATATTATGCTTGATGCAGGCACATAAGCAACACTGTATTTCTTCTGTCTTCCTCTGGTGTAATATAGTTGTGGTTTTTACTGCAGGTTTTATATTTACTAGAGTGTGTCAGGCAGTATTAGTTTCCTTGCAGGCACATATGGTATGATGAGATGGTGGTCTGAGTATGCCTTTAATTGGAATCTGGCAGTACATGGGACTGCTGGGACACACAGGGCTTCATGATTCACTGACTCCTTCCAGGCCTATATTCCTGGTATCAATTGTAAGGAGGAAGATGCAGTTAGAAAAGTCTCTTATTTTCATCTTGTACAATTGTCCCTCCAGGCACCCAGCGCGCCATGTTCAAACAGGCTATGCGGCACTGGGAAAAGTACACGTGCGTTACGTTTATCGAACGAAGCGATGAGGAAAGCTATATTGTATTTACATACAGACCATGTGGGTAAGTGTGAGTGTGTGGTAACAGATACTTGTGCTTCCAACGTTTCGCCATGTTTCTCAGCTTTGCACTTATAAGGGAATATATTCTTCACAGGCAAATCAATAGTTACTGCATTTAAATAATATCCGTGTTCTGCCTGACTTTTAAGTTCATTGAAAACAGTATGTGCAGTAACTTTGTGAAGTTACACCTCTTTTGTCTATTTCTAGATAAAATGATCTTGCTATATATATCAAGATACGAGACTTCTATGTTTGGTTTTCTGTCGTGCTCCTAATATTTATATGTGTTGTTCTAAAGGTATTACAGGTTTATCATTTGTTTACTCTTTGCTTTCTCCATGTCATTGGTGAATTATGTATGGACTACTATCCGGTATCCTCTTTCCACCTTAATTGTTGTTAACTGTAGTTTTATCTCTCATATTGCTAGACTACGCTTGCCCAGATTTGTTTAACCACCAAATTCATGACCATTTTGCAAATTCCTTTTTCTAGCTCACTGATGTGTAAAAGTGAACAGAACAGGTTTTATTACTCATAGATTCAGCTCTCCATTAATCACCATGTTCCATCTTCAGATATTACTGTTCATGAATGCGTCAGTCAGCTATATTTGTTATTCATTCCACTCAGAATCACTTATTTTATATAGCAGTCAGTGAACTTCCTGAGTGCACCATGTGTATTTCCCAAGAAGAGCACACACTACCTGTGTCGATTCTGTACTTCTGACAGTCACCTCCTATTTGGGTTGTAGGATCCCCAGTGAACAGCTCTCTGTCTTACTGACTTCTTGATCACAGAACCCTTTGCATGCCTACTTTTGAACTGCAATAGGATAGGGAAGTGAAAAGAAGTTTTGGAACCTCCTTGCATTGTAGAAATGATCCTGAATGTATTTAATTTCTAGCCTGTAAAATTACATGTAGAATTATCTGTTTAAAGTACCCATAACATTCTTCTTAAGGCATAGGACAACATAATAAAATCCAGTCCTAGGCTATTTTAGAAAGGGATCACCTTTGCCTCTGAAAGTCTCTGAGCTGCAGATCCTTGCAATTGAGGAGCTTATTCTATGGTTGCCTGTCATGTCCTTACGCCACTGTAGGTATGCTGTAGACCCCTGTTAGAAACAGTGCCAAATGAAACAGACTTTTGTTCTGAGCCAGCATGGCTAATATTTTAGTTAAGATAGGATTCACCCATAAGATGGGACTCAGGGACACACAGCTGGAAGAGAAATGGGAAGCAAAAAACAATTGGGATGGTTCCCTTGTGCTCACGGAGGCAGAAAGCAATGTATATTTAAACAGAACAGTGTGAAAGATATAAGTGGTTTCAGTCACTTTAGAAAGAGAAGTATGAAGATATCTGCCAAATGTAAATTCTACAACTTCAAAATACTCAAAGCCAAATGACAGAAAATCTCTCCAGCCAAAGAACTGTTCCTTAGGCTGGTGGATGCTTCATGAGATCAAATCACTGTAGGGGGAAGGCTGGATTATAACCAGTTTTAACCAGAAGGTTGGAATATACTTAGTATCTACTTTTAAAGTCAACATTTTCCTTTACCAGTAAGGTTGTTTTATTGGTGGATACTTTGCAAAATACAAATAACTTACAAAGTCTGTAACATGTTTGAAATAAAAACAAAGAAGAGTGTGGCTATTAACAGTCCATCAGTGATGAAAGAAAACCAGGCCAACAGAAGGGGCAATGAAGTTTTTTTATTATTTTTTTTTATTTTTTTACCTTTTTTTTTTTTTTTTCCCCAAAAGTGGTTTCAGGAAGATCCAGATAAATCAGAGCCTGTATTCTCCGGGTGAACACTGTGCACTACCCCCAGCATACAGTGCTGATGCAGGATTTTCCACGGAAAGAGCCCAGACTAAAGTGACACCAAACCAACTGCAAACACTTTCTGCGCTACATGACCAGTCGTGTTAAAATTAATCTCAGTTCTTTCCCATAGCACCCTGCTGTGTTGTTTTGTTAGCACATTGTGTCATTATTGTTTGTAGTACCATGGCAGCTAACATTCTCAGATGACGGAGATTTTATTGTACTTAGGACTGTTGAAATAAAAAACTACATGATAAACCCTGGCCCAAAGAGTGCACAGTCAAACCATAACACATTTAATGAAACAAAGTCACACATGTGAAAATTCAGGTGGCTGTATCTGCAGATGTCTCATAGGACAGCATTAGCACACTAGCAAGGGAAGTGTTACTGAGCCATTGTAAACATTAAGGATAGTTTGGAGTGTAATGTATTACATCTTGAAACAGTTCATGGGAAGATCATCCCAGAAGGGCAGTGATGGAAAAAGCATATTTGAAACATAACAGCTGGTTATCAGAGATACATGACCTTGCTAAAGTTGAGTGGTTACATATCATCAGTGAACAAGAGATAAGTTTTGATTTTTAAGTCCCATAGGACTGCAAGGAATCTCAGAAAGATGGCGAATATATTCTTAAGACAGAAAGAGCTATACCTAAGTAATTGCTGATACGTGCTTGTCTAACTGGTTTCTAAAAACCTGCAAAAATGAATATTTCACAGCCTGCTAGGAATTGTATTTCTTCAGCATCTGTAATATAGGAATATAGAAATATAGGAAGTTGAGGGCAGTATTTTTGGGTCAGACCTAAAACAGCTGTTTCTCACTGCAGTTGAAGTATGTTAACTTGTTTTTTCTGCTCACTATGGCCATAGAAAATTATTTTCTTTTCAAAGGGATCTGTTACATAATTTGAGACT
This sequence comes from Myiozetetes cayanensis, assembly GCF_022539395.1. Taxonomy (NCBI): domain Eukaryota; kingdom Metazoa; phylum Chordata; class Aves; order Passeriformes; family Tyrannidae; genus Myiozetetes; species Myiozetetes cayanensis. The sequence continues at coordinate 36,517,168 of NW_026087964.1, read as the reverse complement.
TTTATTATGTCCACCCTCAGTTCAATTTTCTTTTGGGCCTAGAAAACACCTAATTAATTTAATCTTTCCTGATAAATAGTGGTTTTGAGGCCTTTGATCACACTGGTTTGCTCTTTGAGATTCTTTTCAACTAATTCACATCTTTCTTGAAATATAGGACCCCATAACTAGGGCATGTTTGTCCAGATGAGTCATTACTTCTGCTGAGCCAGTTCGAGAGATATTCATGTATCTTACAGTCGTTCCTTCCCTTTAGGTACCTAAGCATGATGGCTCCCTGTTTCTCAACAGCTGCCATGTTCAATGTGTGGTCAGCTGGAATGTGACTCCAAACAAGGGCCAGAGCTCTTTTTGCAGCACTGACACTCCATCATTGGTTCCAGTGTGTACCACGATTTGCACATCTTAGGACATCAAATAATTTCATATTTACCTTTCCAGATCTCATCTTAAAGTTGCTATGAGTTCCAGCCTTGTCTTCATGGTGTTTAGCAGTCTTTTCTCAGACTACAAGTTTAAAAGGCATCTTCTCTATCTTAACTTATTATAATATTCCAGCTACCTTTATACCTCTCTTGGTATCAGACTTCTCTGATTTGCTTATGGACAGCTTGTTTGGAAAAATGTCAAAAACCTTAAAGCTGGATCCCTCCTTCCCATCAGAATAATTTATTCTGCTGAAGTCTTAAACTGTAATTATTTATCACCATGGGTTTATTTAACCTGAGTTTTATAATAACTTATTGTTGAAATAAAGTTTTGTAGTACAGCTGAATCACTAACTTAGAAATTTTGTAATTACAGATAGTCATTTGTATCCACGAGCTCTAGATGTGAGAATAAGATTATAGTATTAAGATGTTTTTGATTCTTCTACCAAGCAAGCAGTGTATACTGCCTTTAATATCTATTACAACAAATATTTATGCATCTAGTTGATTAGGGCAAATAAAACTCTAACTGGTAACAGATTTAAAATACCCTTTGTTCACTACTGCTTCTCTATCCTTATGTTTTTTCCTATCAAATTGAAAGTGCCTGAAGACGCACTCAGTGTACTTCTCTGTATGCAAAACTAAAAAAGGGTCAGCAAAGTGGGATGGCCTCAAGTCACGTGCTCTTAATAAATATCACTGAGTACAAGATCAAGCTTCTTTTTATATAGTGAAACAAAAAAAAAAAAGAAAACAAAAGCACAACTATAGTCATATTGTTCTGGTAGCTCAGCAAGCCTTTGATCTCAATTAGTGGAAATTTTTGTTCTCTACTGGAAGACTTAAGCACTTTTTATGACAAAATTTAGATGACATTGCAATCAATATTGTATCCCCTTTACAAGTATCTGACAAATACATCTGAGATAGAGATTTGGTTTTTGTTTCATGTGCTTCTCCAAACATTGGAGACTGAACAGCTTCTGAATGTTTTAACCTCTTTTGAATTTGTTATATTGCATAGGCATATAGTATATAATAAATTGAATAGGCATAGCAGGCAAGTTTGCAAAACAGGTAAAATCATTGCCTGAGATGCATTTAGCAGCATTCTTTAGCTAAAGAACGTGTTACGAAAGTTGCTCTGTAATTTTTAGGAAATGAGAAGAAATCAGAGTTGTGCTAAATAATCTGAGCACTGGGGAAGGCTGACTCATGCTCTCAGGTGTTGATTAACCCTGGCATCTGGCACTCCTCCTGACCAAAGCAGCTGGCATAGCTTCCCTGCTGGCTGTGACGTGGCCTGCAGGATGTTTGTGAGCAAGGGACAGGTGACTGGTTACCATAGTCTAAAGCACAGTGCATTAACTCTCTGAGGGATGGTTTATGTTAATACACTGGGATGGGCAGCTGTTAGCTGAGGATGGGCTCTGTTGGTTGGTTGTTATAATATTGGAGTAGATATCTCCACTGAGCAGGTAAAGAAGCAGTAAGCCACTTCTGCCATCACAATAGGTCCTCTTAGGGCAGTGAATCAGAGCATTTAGTATCCATGATTGATTGTATCTTGATCCCTGGCAAAAAGCAAATTCATCAAGCCAGGTCATAGCCAATATTTCCTTTGTACGGATGGAGTAATGTTTGTGATTGAAAGAGATATTTTCATCAAGAAAAAAAACTCTGCTTCCAGAGTGCGATTTTATTTGGGAATTTTGTGAACCTCTTTTTCTTCCTTTGTGTAATGTAGGTGATGATTTGCAGTCCTACTATGCTTATGAAATTCTGCAGTTTTTCATCCACAACTTCATACAGTCACTGCCATGACAAGGTGATGTTGTGGTCTATGATGATTTTTATATTATCACATTCTTAAGAATGCAGCTTTTTAAAAGAAGTGCAACATTTACCCCACCTGATTCTTTCTTCCTTTGTATTAATGTAAGAGAATGAATATGTTGCTCCAGTCATTTCACTTTCTCTCTGTCATTTATTTCTCATTGCTGACCATCATTGATCAGCTAGACTGATTAAATGGAATTAGAGATTCATAAATAGTTACTGTCTCAAACTGCTGTCTGGTGCAATAAAGATTAAAGAGATGAGCTTTAAAAGCTTCAGTTGATGCAGTTTAAGTGGTGTGACAAGTGCTCATACAGTACAGAGAGGTCTTTACCTTTTGCAAAACACACTTGGGGTCAAACCCATAATATTGCAAATTAATTTACTTCATAGATTTTTTAGTTTTAGTTTTCCTTACCTTTTTTCTCAGTGCAATTGTTGAAGTGATCAGAATCTTGTAGCTTAATTGGATGAATCTGGTGTGCTTGACATGACATTCAACCTAGCAAACCCTAATGACCCTCTATAAGTGTGCACTGCTGCTGCTATTTTAGGACTTGTGTTAATTCCAATTTTCCGTGGCATGTAAAGAAACAATAAATTTCTTTATATTTTCTGTGAAGTACTTGAAATCTGTCAAGCAACCAGTATAAGGAAATTACCATACTCCTCTTCTGGCTGCTTATTTTTTTGGAGGAAGCCAGCATTAAAAAATTAATTTCCAATATATTGGGGCTTAGATTTATGGTGTTAGACAACCTAGAGAAATACTGTGTAAAAAATTAGGGTTAATTTTTTTTCTTCTGAAAAGAAACATCTTTCAAATGTGTCTGATGAGGTACTCTTAGTCACTTAATTCCTTTTGATGAAGCACAACTTTTCTTGTGTTTTAGTACTGTAGTAGTAAAATATCAGATTATTTTGTCAACACCCAAAAATCTATCTGATTTATGAAATACTACTAATAGCTTTCAGAGTTGATCTGAAACACCTCCGTTTTCATCTTCCTGGTATTTTTAATTGTATTTGATGCTTTGGTTAATTAGGTATTTATTTACCATATTTTCTTATATATGAATTGTCTCAATAGCTTAATGTTTTGTATCAGCCATTTTGTTGTTCTGCTATTAGTACACAGCTCTTGGCTGACCTTTTCCAAGATACAGTGCAGAACCCTAAAATTTTGTACCCTCTTTTGTTCTAAAAGAAGTAAAAAGGACAGGAAGAAATAGACTGTAGTTCAATTCTTGCTTTATTCTTTTACCCTTGTTATGAATAGTGTCAATAAAAGCAGAGCAGGAGACATCATAGAGGTTATTATTTAGAATTTTTTTTTCTATTCATCTCCAAAGTATCCTGTGTAATAATTATATGGGATACATATGGAAATTTTTAAGCCACCAAATATGTTTTTGCCAGCTGAAGTATGTAGTGTATATGAATTCAGCAACATAAGCATGTTAAAACTATTGATAATGTGTTAAATGTTCTACAACTTAAAGTCTCAAAAACCTTGATTTTTTTAGAGCCATAAATTAATGTTCTTTATGATTAATGTTCTTTAGTTCTGCATTGCAATTTTTCCTCTCAAGAGTTTGCACACAGTGGTAAACATGAAGACTCTGCAGAAGTGTTTAGACTATTTTAAACAAAAGGATTCATTGTGCCTTTTCATAATTATATTGGTTATCCTAACTTTATTCTTATCAATCTCTTGCACTGCAACCGTGTGTTGTATTCAGATCATAAAGATTTTAAATTGCAAATTAAATTCCAGGATTTAAACAAATGTGTTTAAATCTGTTCAGTCTCCAAGGTGTATTTTGCAGGATTATAGGTGAATGGAAAACTAAATAGGTTAAAATTGGTTGTGTAGTTGAGCTTGGAGGGCTGTAGTAAAACTGTGACTGAAAGTGCACTATCACAGGGGCTTATCCTTTAACCTGTCCTTTTTAACATCATTATCAATGACCCATGATGAGGTGACGGTTCGTGCTCTCATCAGCTTTGATGATGACACCAAGTGGGGAAGGGGGGCAGATGATAGGCTCGGTGGTAGAGCTGCTACCCAAAAGGCCCCAGGCAGGCTGGAGGAACTGACCAGCAGCGACTGTATGAAGTTCAACAAGGGCAAACTCAAAGCCCTGCACCTGGGAAGGAGGAGCAAGATAGGCCAGGCACGGCTGGGCTGGGAAAAGCTCTGTGGAGAAGGCTATGGGGAACGAGCTGAGCAGAAACCAGCCATGGGCCCAGGCAACAAAGGCTACTGAAAGCATCCAAGGCTGTGTGAACAGAAGTGCAGCTGGTGACTCAAGGGAAGGGATCATCCGTCTTTACTCACTGCTTGCTAGATTACAGACAGACCCTACATCCATTGCTATTATTCTATCAGTGTTTATAGTAATATTTCTATATAATATTGTAAATAGTAATTTTGTGTTAATACTGTTTATATTCAATGAGGGAAATACACAGACCAGAAATACACAGGTGTTCTTTATTTCCTTTTACTGTGATGTAGAACAGTAGTCTGTAAACCTGCAGCATTGATGATGGCACAGAATTATAGCAGGGAATCTAAATTATCTAAATTGCCATTGTTTTTATTTACCTTGAAATGAGCTATTAAGGGAAGACACTTTAAGAAATAAATTAAACATGGTGTTGCATAACTCTAGCTGAAGTACTGAGCATAATTCAGTGCTTTGACCTAAAAAGTTGTTTCATACCTATCCTTGGAACTATCTAAAGCAGAAAGAAAAGAGTTAACTCATATTAAGGGTAGAGGACTACTGCTACTTGAGAACTACTTGAGAAGCAGTTGAGATAGCAAAGAATGATTGTGAAGTGAACAATAATTTTTCCCAACAGTAATTTTCTCTAGCAACTCTGCTAGACTGTTGTAGTAATATTTTCCTCTATAAAGTAACTTGTGTGGCCTTTTTGATTTTAAGATAATTTTTTTTTTTTGGTGTACATATATCCATGATTTTAACTATTACTGCAAAAACAGTATATGCTTACTGAGAACAGATATTGTAAGCTAAAATGCCAGGGTTCTACTTCTCCAGTACCCATATTTTAAAAATTTTAGTTGTATTAAACACTGACAAAATTCAATGAAGAAGACTAACCAGAACTAACTAAGACCAGACAGCTAACCAAGTGAAAAGTCTGTTTAGCACCACAAAACCTGAAAAGGGGAAACAAGCAAATGTTGCATGTAGAATTTAACATGCTATCAGTATTGCTCCTGCAGCTGCTCTTACTTTATTGCCCAAGGAGGCATCCTATCCTGAAGGATAGGATCATTCTCCACACTAACATTGACCTCCTCAAGGACCAAATGTATCCTGCCATGTAAATGCTGCGTCAGAAGTATGTCTTCATACTTCATGTTACAGAAAAAAAGGAGAAGGGAAAGAGTGGAGGTGCTCTAGTCAATACAATTCCATTTCACCTGACAGACTGCAGAATTCACAGAGAAGAGATGGGAAATCAGGCTTCTATTAGGGAATATAATGCTTTGCTGGCTTGAAATATTTAATGTCTTCAAAGGTGCCAGAGAAAAGCTTATGAAACCTGAAATTGTGTTCCATTTCATAGGATTTGCTTTATTCTCCTTTCTTTCCTTACGCTACCATAGTCAGCTGACTTCTTTTTCTAAGGAAAAAGGAGATATCTCAGAAAAATGCTGATGGTATGAATGCTTAAAAGGGCATCTTTGTTCCATGAGTTTGCATTCGAAATTTTATCATGGAAGTGCAGTGGAACAGAAATCGAACATGAGAGCAGTTGCAAAGTAGGTTTTTGAGTTTTTTTGGGCTATGTTGGTTTTTTCTTGTGAAAATATAACTTTCTGTGACTGAGGTTCCTCTTACAAAAAAACAGAAGTGTCAGGGCAAGAAAGCAGTGAAAATGAATGGGTGATATAGTACTTCCAGTCAATTTTATTTTTATTGATTCTTTAGAAGAAAAGAAGTTCCTGTGTCATTCTGTAACAGACAGATTAACAACAGTTATTCATAGCTAATGTCTTTTAAGAATACCGTGAATAATAATAAAAAACTCCATTCACGTGTCCCTTATTAGGTATTTTGAATAATAAGTTGTTTTTGAACAAGGTCCAGATTTGTGAGACTGCCAAAATGACATTGTACATTATTCTACTGAATCTTTATATGTTATTTTCTGAAGTTTTAACTGAATTTGCTATGTGGTTTGTCGAGATATGTATGAAAATGTTTATCTTCGCTTGTGTTTTAATTACAGGTGCTGTTCTTATGTGGGTCGAAGGGGAAATGGTCCTCAGGCTATATCTATCGGCAAGAACTGTGATAAATTTGGCATAGTTGTCCATGAATTGGGTCATGTGATAGGTTTTTGGCATGAACATACACGACCAGACCGTGATGACCATGTCACCATCATTAGAGAAAACATCCAGCCTGGTGAGATATTCTGATAAGCATTTTGGAAAAAGAAAATTGTCTGCTTATTTTTGGTGTTTCCTTAATCTGCTCAACTCTATTAAAAGTAAATGCTGAATAGAAATGAGCCTTTTTGCCTTCTATTCTTCTTAGCTTGACTGATCTCAAGTTGACTCACAAATAAAATACTACAGTTAAAATATAATATTTTCCAAAGGTCTGGCCAAATAGCAAGCTGTTAAATAGAAGGCTAGAAGGAGCAAATTAATAATCATGATCAAAAATTTTGAAGAAAACCACTGCTCTTTAAGGCCCTTTAAAAGTCAGGTTTCTGTGCTTGAGAAAGGGCATTTCTTTTGTAGTCTTTACGGAGTGGTAAGTAAAAATATGCCAATAGCTTTCAACTGCCCAAGAGGCTTAGACTTGGGAGGTAAGCTGAGGACTTTAAGTCTGTGACAGAAAGGCCCAGTTCCTGCAGTTTACACGTTACTCACGTCGCTTTCTAAAGCTTGCAGCTTTAGTCAGTGTTTTTGAGACAAAGCAAGAACTTTTAACCTGTGACTGTCATCTCTGTCACTCTACTTGTTGTACCCTCACTTGTGTTGGGTAGGCAAGATGAGAGGGAATTAGGCATGTTTTATTTGCAATGTTCATAAATGTGTATGGTTTTTGAGAAACACTGATTTTGACTTACAGGAATTCTCTGCTCAAAAAGGGGTGAAATCAGAAATTGTCCAGTGATAGCTTAGAGTGTTTGTCTGTTCCTACAGAAAATATTTTAAAACAAAATAGATTTGTGATGCAATGGAATATATTAATTAATTTGAGATACCACTTCATCTAGGACTTCAAAGGAGACTGTAAGCTGATACACAGTCCCATAAGTCTCTGAAGTCCTGAAAGGGCGTGCACATTTGAGCCTTCTTTCTGTTCTCTCTGTGTTATTGACTTGTGTAGATGCCATAAGTGCTCTTCCCCTTTTTTTTTTTTCTGTGACAGCAAAAAATCCTCAGCCTCCTGCTCACCCTTTCAGTTGTCTCTCTAGTTTCTGACTGAAATCACTTCTTGTGGTGTTGCATGAGCTTGAGAATCACTAAATGGGATCAAGAAGCCATGACCACTGAGACAACTGTGGTTTTTTATATTATGCAAAATATATTGGTTAATAATATTAATGTCACTCCAGTTTGTTTTCGCAAGACTTCAATGGGAATATGAACTGGAGTTAGAAGGTGCTTTGTATCTCTAATATACTGATGAAGACAAAGAACTTATGCTCTGTAATTATGAACTAAGTATAAATCTTTTGTTCCTCTTTTGCTTTTGTTCAATTGCAACAGCTAGCTTTCAAAAATTTGACTTTGTGTATTGTCTGTATTATATGGAGGCTCAGAGAGTAGCCTTTGCTGAAGCAGTTTCCAGTATCCAGTGGTTTAGTATTGGTTTTAGTATCCAGTTAGACCCTTAGTATCCAGTCTAATGAGTCTACAGTGAGGAGGGTTCTTCTGGAGTCTTTGCTGTCAAAATAATTTTATTGCTGGAATTAAGAATCCAACCAGCATTTTCTGTAGATTCTACATGAAGGGCAAAACAGTGGGTGGGACCTTTATGTGCTGGCTGAATGAGATTAGTCTTTCTAAATGCCAAATACAGCAATTTTTGTGTATTTCAGAAGACGATTGCCCTCTGGGTTAAGAGGGCATAATAAAGTCACACAGTTACTCCCAAATGGCAAACATTTATGAATGTCAGTGAGTAATTAGGTTAGGATCTTTGTTGTTTTTCTTTTCCTGTTTGTTTTTTCTTTACAGAAGATATTAAAGAATCTCTACTTATCAATCATTTGTAGGTCAGGAATATAACTTTTTGAAGATGGAGCCTGGAGAGGTGAACTCCCTTGGGGAACCATACGACTTTGACAGCATTATGCACTATGCCAGGAACACCTTCTCAAGGTTGGAGTCTCAGGTTATACCTTTTGACTTTTAATTCTATTCTTCTCTGTGAATGCTAAGAACTATGCTTTTTGAAGTATTTTGAAATCACTTAAAAGGTCCCTTGCGATATAGTATTCTTACAGCAGTCAAAGGACAGCTTGTTTATTTTAAGTCAAAATAATTTAATTATATTTTAAAACACGTTTCTTTTCTGTTCAGTTTCAAAGCAGCCTATTCATCCTGCTTCAGTTCTTTAGATTTTCAGACAAGATAATCTGGAAACATCACTTTACATAATACTCACTTTCTTTCTGTGTCCACAAACGTTTGAATTTAGAAAGATCAAATGAGTGAAATCGTTAGGAATGTTCATAGTAACATGATCCGTTCTCAAAAAGAGAAGTTTTCTTTGATGCATATTGTTTCATAACTATGGATTATGCAGTTAGAATACACTGTGGTATTCAGACATCTACCACACAAGCCACAGCCTTTGCTAAGGACAGCAGTCCACCATTTCTAACAGAGGCTGCAGCCTCTTCTCTGTTGTCTGTGCAGATTGTTACTGTCACCAAAACCTTACAATAAAGAGTTCTGCTTGTTTTGCTTTGTCCTGTTGAAGGCTGATCCGTTCTCGACTCCACGGTAGCTCTTGTGGGGCTCTCCCTGAAATGCTGTAGGGTTGTGGGGAGCTGTACAGTGAGCTGTTCCCATAGTCCAGCCCTACTCGAGAATAAGTGGAGAAGTCTTTCACCCAGTCTCTTATTATATTTCATGCCAATTTACACTTCTGCTAATTATTCTCTAAAAATATCAGATTAACATAAAATTAAAAGAAACCTCCAAAAATACCCAACAAAAATGCTAGTATGAAAAGTTATGTGCTAAGTGTTTTGGTTTTTATTGGTGTTTTTTTTTTTGTTTGTTTGGGTTTGTGGGGTTTTTTGTGTTTGTTTGTTTTGTTTTGTTTTTTTCAATTCATGCATTTTAAGGCAAAAAATACTAGGCATTCTTGACACTTTGAAATAAACTGAAGACTGCCAGAAAACTCCCAAGTCTTTGCAAATTTGTTAGGCTTGTTCTCCTGAATATAATTTACAAAAAATCTGACCAAAGGCTGTATTACTCAGCATACACATCATTCACCCCTGGAAGACCATGGGGATGAGCCATATGAGGTAAATATTAGCCACATTGCTTAATCCAGTTACACATACCATTACCTTAAGGAATAGATTAGAAGAACCTATATAAAATTGAGTAATTGAACAAGATGGTTTCCCCCAGAGCCCTAGGGCAATGAAAATATCAAGGTAATTTGATTTGTTGGCCCTGTTCTCACCACTTTCCAAGCTGGCAAAAACTGATAGTGCCATGAGTAGGCATGTCCTGCCCCAAGGTACAAGAGGCTGTTACTTCATACTGTTTAAAAACAGCCAGCAAACCCTTGAGGTCAGATACTGATATACATAAATTCATCTTTGAAGCATGAGTCATGCACAGTGTGGCATATTGCCAGCTGTTTGTTAGACATTGCTCACATGGATAAGTGGTCGAAATCACAATCATAAAGTACACAATGATTTTGTGCATGTATTCTTTGTTCCCTTATTCAAGTTGTGAAGCATGTAAGAGAGGATTGTTTTCACAGTTTTACAAAGTATGAAGAACATCAATTTCAGGTCGTACTGAAATTGAGTGGAAAACAAAATTATAATTTATAGATGCAAACACTTTCTAAAGAATAATGTGCCTTATTTCTAGAAACTGATTAATGCCATAAGTAGTTTATTTCACTGATTAGGGTAACATCCTGAGATGACTTTTTCTTTGCGAAATTTCTAGTGATGTCACATAAAATCTAACTGGATAAAGAGAGTAGTATGTGTTTGCAATACTCAAAATGCTTAATTTATTATAATTTAAAAAGATCTATTTATTTATAAATGGTATTCTTAAATACAAAGGTCTTTAGTGTTCATTTATTTTTGGACCTCTGTTATGTCTAAAAGTAATGGTTTTACTTTCCAATAAAAACCCTAAAGTATAAAAGAGTATAAAATAATTAAAGAATAAGAGAACATAGAAACGTATTCTTCTATTAAAATCTATTTTATGGGATTTGAGGGCTTTTCAAGTTCTGTAACATGATAATAGAAGTGCGCTGCTTTATAATGTCTTGTCATTTAGGGTTAATGTTATTAAAATCACATATGGTAAGTTGATATAGTTTTATTGAAAAGCAAATAGAGGCTGGTAAGTAAGCATTTCTGTTTCAAAAGCAGCAGCAGCAGCTAGAGTTAGATCTGTTGTAACACCAGAAAGAAGAATGATTGGCAAGTGTGAATTTACCTGCTCTTACATGTATAATTCAGAATTTAGGACTTCCCATAAATACTTTGTTAGAAATAGGAACTTTGTGATTAAGATTTTTGTGATAGGGACTAATTTATGTATTTTTATGTAATTTTATAATTATTTTATTCAATATAGCAAGAACTTAACAGCAGTGTCTTTTGCCTGTGTAGTTTTAATAGTAATAAGAGATTTCCCTCCTCTTGCCTAGCAGAAACATTAAAAATGATATGTTAATTGATGCACTGAAAGAAGATTCTTTTTTTAGTAACTTTGCATAAAGTTCACCAACCTGAAAAATTTTATGGCTTGTTTTCTATATTTAAAGTTCTGCATTTTACCCTCTTGTTTATGTCAAATGTAAAGACCAGATTTAAAAAGCAACATTATACAGTCTTGAAACTCAGTTTAATGACAGAAACCTGATAGGGGGTTTTGGGGTCTATTTTTATTTTTATTTTTTTTAGGGGCATGTTTCTGGATACCATTCTCCCTTCCCGTGATGATAATGGTATACGTCCTGCCATTGGCCAACGTACTCGTCTAAGTAAAGGAGATATTGCACAGGCAAGAAAGCTGTATAGATGTCCAGGTATTGCATCACAACCAGACAAAAAACCACAAACTGTTTGACTTGTTGTTCAAGGGGAATGATACATTTTTTGAGTCAGCTGCTCAGTAGTCTGTTTCTGTTTTGGCAATGGATGTAGGCTGATCAAGAATTGAGTCATAAAAAAATCTTATAGATAAGGTCTCTGGAATTCAAAGCACCTAAGGACAGACAAACTGTATGAAACAACACTTTGTTCCATGATAGTTCAGTCAGTTTTCCTTAGCTGTTCAATAACTAGGAAAAAAAAAGTTTAATATCACTTCTGGTTTACATGCTGACTAGAGTCCTTTATTTGAATTCAAGTAGAGTGCAGAGGAGCAAAATGAATTACTTCTTACTTTAGAGCTATTAGCTCTAAGCCCTTTATATTTTTTGAAAATTTGACAAATAACAAGCCAGGACAAGTAAGTTGTAAACTCCTTTATGGATGAACTGGTTAGATCTTAGTACAAAATTTCTACAGTTTTAGCAGATACATTTAGTTATTTTAATATCTTCTACCTAATTCTAGCATCCCATAATTTTAATGCATATACATTTTTTATCTCAAAATAGTGTTATGGTTGTGTTGCTGTCTGTCTCAGAGACATCAGCAGCAAGCCTGGAGTAACCCAGAATCAACCCTGGATTCATGTTGTTCTCTAGAGCTTAATCTTCACTAAGTGCTGTCAGAGTGGTGGAAATCTTAAAGCAGTTTTAATTTCCTTGCTTTAGTTATGGCTGATACCACTGTTAAGCTTTGGTGTCAACCAAAGAAGTTCAGAAGTGCCACCTCTCAGCCAGAATTTGCCAGCAAGATCTTCATGGGAGGCTAGACATACCAGCTCTGTGCCACATAGGTTTTACAGCTCTACTGCTCCTCGTGGGAATTAATGAACTCTCAGTTTTAAGTTAAATATATGGCTACATTTAATCGACTGATCAATACAGAAGGACTAAAGAAAGGGATCAGGACTAAAGTAAAGTAAATTTGTATCAGCAGCAATGGAATCTACTGAAGATCTGGGAATTCTGATTCTGATGTGCATTTGATATACACTTTACAGCTGAAATACGCCTTTCCTTTGTGCTGTAAGTATGCTGAATCATAGTCTTCTATATACTGAGAACATGCACAGAACTTCTGGGCCTACTGGAGGAAAAACCATTCTAATATATTTTCTTCAACAACTGCTCCTTTGGGAACAATTTTTGCTCTTTCTTTATGGTACAAGAGTGTGTTTTAATAACTACACTCTTGGCATATTATTTCTAATGAAAGTATACAGAGAGCAACAATTTCATAAACACAGAGAATACATATATATTTTGATAAAGGAAAAATTTTGGAGAAAAAAATAGTCTATAGAAGTAAAACCACTGTGAGAATAGCTAGTATCTTATGAAAAGAAAAAAAGTTACTAAAGCCTGAGCTGTTTAGTATTTATGTAATACTCTAACATGGACTTTCAGTCAACTGTAAAAGATGCCATGTGCTTTTTGAGCTAATGCTCAAATGGTTCTTCAAAAAAAAATGTGCTTTTCATATATGTAATGAAAACGTGTACTGATGAGTTATTCTTTTCAGTGTCTCAAAAGTCTTGTTGAAAGTTAGTTTCACAGTATTTTAAAACCACAGTTGTGCAGCAGCAGCAGCAGCATGCACTTTAAAAGTAAGCTATTTTTGTGGCACCAGTGAACACGGGTCAGATGGATCATAAAAATGAACGATGGTTGAGGGATCATGCTTCTTTTCTGGCACTTAGCTTCGGCAAACTTTGGGATAAAAGACGTTGGTTTTCCACCCTTACTTAGATGAGCTATGCCATAAAAGAAAGTGAGTTTTAAGAGAGAAAAATAGGCAGAAGGTTTTTCTACAAATGTTAAATAGCATACTATTTTAAATGCTATTTTTTCAGTTAATATTTTTAATGGAAACTGTGTAGCTGAATAAGACAACACAAACTTAAACATCCAATAGAGAAGACAAGTCTATGAAAGTTGTACAATACTTGTGTTCTAATAAATTTTCCAGCGAATACTGAGACTAAAAATTCAGACAGACATGAAGCTTTTGGTTTTATGCAAATAATCATGTGAATCGTTGTAGTATATAGCAATAAAATCCCTGACACTGTGTTGCTTTTAGAGGTATGTTTTATTTCCTCTTTCAGACAAAAGATAATAATAATTCATTAATAATATCTGCATTGTTTAATGTTTTCATTTGTGTTGCTTTAAATGTAATGCAATGAAAACACAGAAAACAATGTCTTAATCAGTATTTTTCAGAGATGCACTCTTCTATGATAAAGGATTTTCTGGTATTGTGCATGTTTTGTTTGGAGTTATAATTATTCCTGCAAATGGTTTCTGGTCCAAGGCATTTTCTAGGGCCCATGAACATGAAGTTGAGCTCAGGGCTGCTCGTGAATAGAAATGTTCCTCACAGCAGTGAGGCACCTGAGCCCTCCAGGGTCTTTTAACTAGTGAAGATATTCAGGGTCATTATTCAGGAAAGCATTTAGTGTCCAAGAAACAGTTTTGAGACTGGGGAAGCCAAGGCATGAGATTTGATAACTGGCCTTTTAGAAGGTAAGTACCAGGACTCAAAAAATTAGCAACAGCAATTTTAGTTTGTTTTTAACTTTTTCTTAGGATTTTTGTCAAAGGAAAGCATAGTTGCTAGTAGGGATCTGTTACATTTTCATACCAAATTGTAGTGTTACACAATGGAATAATAAGGAGAAAGAAAGCAACTAAGTTGAGAGTCATTCCTTTAAAAATCTTATTTTGAATTTTGAGTGTCTTGGTATTGGAGGACAGAACTTGGATTTCAAGGCTGGATGTATTACAGTGTATTTTAGACAGTCTAATGGAGTGAAAGAATGGGTTTTCTTCTGGTGATGCTAGGAAAATTTCAACATGGGTCTGCCTTTACAATTTTATATGGAAATTGTAGTTGATTTAAAATTCATATGTAGGAATTCATAGGAGCAGGAGAATAAGAAAGGCAAATGATGGAGAAGGATACTCTTATGCAGAAAGAGAGGAAAAGAAGAAGTAAGTGGGTAGAGTGGGACTGAGTAACATATGTCTCACACTGGTGGGAGAAGGCTGTTTAGAGGAAGAGAAGGTGAATGGATGAAGTTCAGCAAATTTACAAATTGCCTGGTTTTGTGACAGTGTGTGCAGAAGAGAACAGAAGAAGGATACCTAGCCTGTCTCTTTTTTGTGCTCTTCTCACTGTTCCTCAGTCTTAACTTGCTGCCATCTCTCTCAGCTTTCAGAAGTCAGCCTTTATTTGCTGCATAAGGAAGATTAAGATTTTTAGGTTAAGACCATTTCCCTATAACTTTAAAGGGAATCAAGTCATTAGTAAGACACCGAGTTGTAGTAAACTGATTTAAGTTTTTGATTTAACAAGTACACGATCAGTAGTAGATATTTTTAGGGCTCTGTGGCAGCTTTATATGCCATATATGTATAGTTGTACAGACCTGTGTCTAAGTAGGAAGTGTTACAGATCTTATTTCTCTTTGGAAAAAGGTAAGATTAAATTAGCCATATATGAGAGTATGTATTTGCTAGTGCTATGTACAAAGGAATGAGAATTGGTTCCCTAAGTGTCCTGGAGGATCTGGGCTTCATCATTTGCAGATTTCATTGTAATCCCTGATGGAACTTGACTGTGTGTGTAGGCCAGCCCAGAGAGGTGTTATACACAGGTTGTGTAATTAAACACTCCTGCAGACTTTACTGGTGCAAATTACTTTGTATAAGCATTTAATCTACCTGCTGCCTGCAATCTTTACAAGGAGAAGAAAGAATAGTTTCCTATTCCTTACCACAGAAACTCTTATCAGAAACCTAACTTTCTCAAGCTGTAGAATAGAGAGAAGATCAGCTTTTTTGCGTACTCTATGTGTGGAAAGAATTAAAGTGGCATTTCTGCAAGTGGTCTAGCCTAGTAAAATTCATATAAGGCATGACATTTGAAAGGGGGGAAAAAGCATCAGAGAAAGGTAATGTTAATTATTAACAAAGGAATAAAAATATACAAATGCTTTATAAAGCAGAGCTGTACAAGACTGAAGTTGTAACTGATATCTTCTGATGTGAAGTATACTTAGTTCTTAGGAAATTTAAATAAGTGGCCCTTACCACTCATTTTCCTTCCACATTTTCTTTCCCAAAGTGGATTTTATTACTAGTGGGCTGTTACAGTAAAAAGTTTATAATATTCCATTTTATAAGCTTAATAATGAATACTACAGTTGCTACAGTCGAAATACAAAGAAAACCTTTATTTTCTCTAGTGATAAAATTTAACTGTTTCAATTACCATTGACCCATTGCAGAGAAATGTACTTTTCAACAAGAAATTAAAAAATATTGCCCTATCTACAGCAGCTCTGCAAGCCACACGGGAACTCAGATCCCATAGATAATTAATTCAACTGTTGATTGGTGCAAGCTGTTCTTGTTAAACTTCCCTTGAGTAATCAGAAATTTTAAATTAAAAAATAAATATGGCAAACCAGATAAAGCTTGAGTGTATTTTTTAAATTCTAATTGTGTTAATTCTCAGTAAAAGTTATGTATTCAAAACTTTTCTTACGTTTCTGTTAAATGTAGACCTATTTCTGAAATTTTGATTTGATAGAGACCTCTCAGGCATTTAATATGGATATAAGGTAAAATGTTGTATTAAATAATTTTGTTCTATAATACATGGGGAAGAAGAATGTTCCATAGCTCCTTTTGCAACTTAAAAGCCATAGTTTTAAGTTATATACATCTTCTGTATATGGAGCATGGAGTGTTCCTAATATTCTGGAGAAAATAATGCTGCCCTCTGTATAAGACAGAAAAATTCTGGAACATTTTTAAGATGTAAAGCTATTATGCTTAATTAATTAGTTTTTTTTCTTTTATATAGGGTAGTTTAGGGACTTCTGTAAAGTAAGAAGTCTTTCTCCTGTCTTCTTACTAATTGCAGGGCTGCATTTGAATAGATGTGTCACACACTTGATAGCATTTTGTTTGGTTACATACTTCACATTACCTGGCTGTGTGCATTGCATGACTTCGTGGTCAATAACTGAGAGTCGAAGTTACAGTTAAAAAGCAGCATTCCCTGTTGCTTAATATGTCCTCTGCTCAAGGCTTGCTTAGTAGTGTCAGTGAAATAGATAAAGCCAGAGCAAATGGAAATTGTACTAAAGCTTGAAATATGATTGTATGCCTTTTGAGAGCAGGTTGATGCAGTCTTCATGAAGGCATGTGTGGGGGGAAAAACAGAGAGGGCTCTAAAAGGGATGAGGCTCTCTTTTAGTCCTCTATGAGACAATGATTTTACTGAAGGCTTTCTCCAAAGTGCTCTACTTATGCACTGTAAGCTTATGATATAGTCCACTAGCATTGGGGAAACCCAGTACAAGGCTCTGCAATTTATTTAATTTTGCATTCATCACTGTGTTAAAAATAAATTGTGGTTAATTACAAATATAGCCTTTTTACTGAAAAGGCTTTGTTCAGAAATGTCATTTGCTATGGCTGCCTGCAATTTTTTGAAGATAAAACCACATTTTTTAATTGAAATGAGGAGAAGAATATTTTTTTTTTCCTGTTTCATTCCTAAAGGACAGAGTGATGGTTGGTTTAGTCATTACATTTCTGGAGGGCTGTGCCAGTCTTCCCTTTCTTTCATCATCACGATAACCATTTGAGTGTCAGAGAGCATATTTAATGCCTTGAATGTAATTTACGCCTGGTATTACAGTGTAGTTGTCAGATTACATCTTCGATGCATTTTAATAAGACAGCCTTTACAACTGTGTTGTCTATCTTTGTCATAAAAAAATCCCTTCCTTTGTCCCCTTTTATTTAAAGATTTTCCAGATCATTTATAATTCATTGGTATTTTGATGACACAGTTGTTCACCTGCTGGTAATGGTAGCGCTGTCATTTGAAAGCAATGCAGGTCTGATTATGCTGTCAGTCATGGGATAATATACTCAGATTCATATCTTGTATCACACCTGCAAAATTAGTGGGTGAAACAATTTGCTTCAGATCAAAAAAAGATGACTGACTGAGGTGTGACACTGTACCAAAATCTGTTTTAATGGTGGAGAATGGAAGGACCTTCCAATGTTATATTTTAGTGTGAAGAGGCTTTATTAACCAGTCCAACAACAGCTAGCAGCATGATTGACAGGTGAGAGATGAGTGCTAAAAGCTTCAACAATAAAGAATATAAAAGCTCTTTGGTATTTTAGGACTTTATATTTGCTTTGCTTTTAATACTCATATATCTACAAATCACTCTTGCAAGAGACTTTGTTGAATATAGGATTTCATTTTCTATACCAATATAAGTGAGTGAGTTTAGGTCAGATCAGTCTCTCATGTGGTTAAAGTACTATATTAAATAAAACCACTGACAAAATTTCAATGTGGTGCCAATCATGCTGTGCCAGCATTTGTTTTAGTTCCTAAAGGACATGTCTACATCCAACTTTTTTTTAATTACCAGAGTAGCTATAGGTACAGTGTTGCAGCATTGTTGATTGACAGCAGTGATATTTTTGAGTCTGCTGTAATTTTGGTTATATCAGCAGACAACACACAAGTGAAATAGTTCATGGAATAAAAATATCCTGTGTAAAATGGAATGAATGTCAGACTGGCTTAAAATCATTGCTTTGAATAAATCATAAACTAACTGGTTTTTTTCCATTCTGCATCTGCCGTGAATTAAATGTATTCCAAGTAGATATTGGATTGATGCATTTTTCTCTGTTAGGCACATTGTATTTTTTTTTTTAATTGTAATTTGTTTCTTTTAGCCTGTGGAGAAACGTTGCAAGAATCTACAGGCAACTTTTCTTCTCCTGGATTTCCAAATGGTTATCCTTCATACACACACTGCATATGGAGAATCTCTGTGACCCCAGGAGAGAAGGTATTTTAACATTTCTTTAGTTAACACAGATACTATTTTCAGAGTAAAATGTTACATTTCTTTAGCTTTTCATTAAGTTTAAAATATGAATAATAATTGAAAATAATAGTATGTCATAAAAAATGGGACCATCGACTATGTACTATTGACTTGACTTTTGTTGTGGTGTTAAATCCACATCATCTATTCGATGGATGTCCTTGTGAGATGAAGATATGATTTCTATCTGCTGTATGTTTGTGTAATGAAATCCCTTTAAAAATGGCTCCCAGTTCAGTTTGTGGTTCAGTGTAAAGTGGAAGAGGTGGTTCAGGCTACTGAATAGTTGTTTTTCCAGCATGGGCTCAGGCAAACTGCTTGAGCGGTGTGGAGCTGATAGCTGGGCTATAACTAAGGAAGCTTAGTGTGTTGAATAAGATGTTTCTAAAATGAAACAGTAATAACATGAAGTCAAGAAAGTGTCATTGTAGGTGTTCCCTGGTATTGGTTCTAGTGCATATGGTTCTACTTTGTGGGGATCAGTTTTACAGGGAAAAAAGTAGGGAAAAAAATGGGCTTGGGGAGAGAAGCGTGCCGTCCTAGTGAAAGCAAAAGCTGTTGTTCTTGTGTACACTTTCAAAATGTGCTAGCTGAATCTTGTTTTAAATTACTGGCTCAAATATCAGGCTGCTTCAAAATAAATTAGGATAAAGGGAGTGATGAAAAGTTTCAGCTGAGACAAGTTATGAAGGAAAAAAAGGATGTAAGTTTCATTACATGAAACAGTGGCTGATATCAGGAAGTCAAATACTATAGGCTAAAATATAGAATCTAAAAAACAAATATAGAACCTAACATGAGACTCAGTACTGGACATTCCAAAGAGTGCATTTGCCCCCAGATATTTCAGTCAGTTTTTTCAGTGGTCTTCCACTGTATGTATATCAGACATAATTTTCTCCTGATTGTATTACTTTATTCCATGTTGCTTTCAGGTCAGCATCCTGGTAGATGCCAAGGATATATATTCTTGATGTTTTAATAGATCCTGAGGATCTGTAGGAGCATTTGCCACTGTGGGGTTTGAAAGCAAAATCATTTGGCAAAGTGTTTGCTTTCCTCTGGGCAAGAGCCAGAGACAGGAGGAAAAATAGACACTGTGCTGGGAGGGCATGGGTGGCTGTACAGTTTGTCAGGGAAAAACAAATGAAATCAGATGAATAAGAGACAGTTTGCACAAAGGATGCAAATTAGTCTAGATAGGTAATTTTATGTTCCCACTATTTGTGTTGCTTCTTAGACATTGCTGGGATAACAGTGAAAATGGCTTAGGTTTCTTTTCCATCCCTCCATCAAAAAAAAAAAAAAAAGTTTATCTACAATTATTTGCTTTTTAAAACAATATTCATATAATGAGTTATTGTTCATGCTTAAGTATTCATAGCATACTCCAATTTTGTGTCAGCCTATCTGTGGACACTAGTGTAATGGTCATACATTTGTATTGCCATTATGTCTTGAGTTTGAAACCACCACTCGAGCTCTATTATGTTGTAAAAGAACTTAGCAGGAGAAAGCCCCTGTCTTGAAGTCAGCAGTGTAAGAGGGCTGGTTCCTCTCCCATTTTACCTGCTGCTCCAAATGGGAAAAAGACTAAGCAGAATTTTCTGATTGAAAATTGACAAGTCATGTCCATAGGGCAATGTTATGATCTCCAGCTCTCATAGTCTCCACATAGTTCAGCAAGAGCGAAGTAAAGGGTATTTGTGCTAGAAAGTCTGTTTTGTCCAGGCTATTCCAACAGAATATTGGCTGTCTTGAGATAAAGGACCCCTAGCCATGATGTCTAAATCTTAGCTAATGCATGGTACTTTGGATATGCATTATGCTTGATTCCAATTTTTCTCAGTAAATGGTGATAACAAATTCACATGATGTAGGGAAAATGAGAATATATTTCAATTTTTGTTGCTTTGCTGCTTTGACCCTGATAAATCTCAGGAATGTTGTGTGGAAGTTAGAGTACATGTAAGTACATCACATCATGTTCTGAAGTGTCAGTGAGCACTTCAGTCACCTAAAAATAAACTGAAAAAGCGTTGTCTAGCTCTTGTCTCTTATTTATTGAGATTTAACATAGATGGTTAAGCATAGTTCAGAGAACTTTTATGCGTGCTGCTTTCTGCAAGTAAGGATTCTTCTAGTCTTTCATGGCCAGAAATTTAATGAAGGGTGGGACTGCAGTGGTATACATTAGCTGCAGAATTCCTTTTACTCTTAAGACATCATAAATTGCCAGCCCAACCTAAAATGTGTGCGTTCCCATGAGTAAAACAAGGCAGTCCATTCACCTTTTATTTTCAAGATTTGAGACTATATGGTAAACAGCTGTACGCAGTATATCTATATACAGAAAAATCTCTGAGGGAGGTAATGCTGTATGCCCTCCTCCAGGGCAAATCCCTCTTCCTGGTGTGTAGAAAGTTTATTGGCATAGGGAGATACAACTGTGCCAGTGTCTTGTTTGAATCTGCCCTTTTGAATATGTTACATTACTTTTCAATTTTTCTTAAGGTTTTACATGAACGATAAAATAGGACAGAAAAATCTTAGATAGATTGATATAGGGGAAAAAATGCTACCTACAGAAAACTTAATATTACCTGGTGTTTTTTATGTATTTTGTGCTTTCTTATCTCAGGCGGTAGGAGTTACGATATATTCTCTCTGAAGCTGCAGTAGCACAACTTAAACTGCTTTGTAATCAGTAATTCTTTAATTGTGCTGACAAATACCCATTGATTGTTTTTCCTCTGGAGCCTCTTAGTCGTCCTGTTGCCTCAAACAAGCTCTGCCTTGTCTGTAGCTATGTTTAATACTCTGCAGAACTGCAAATCAGAATCTTAAATATATTTACATTTGTTTGGTTCCTGACCAGAAATCATGCTGTGACAGATTGGGGGTTCTGCCTATGTACAGGTAATGCATTCAGGTCAATGTTAAGAAATTGCTGTGTCATCAAATACCTTGGCATGTCAGAGTGAGAAAAGACTGTGAAGGTTATTTCATGTAGTTTCAAAGGTGGGGGCTGTAGAGGAGGCTCATGAAATTTTAATCATTTCCATTTAGGTAGCAGCACTTTGAGACATTGACATGATCACACCTAAGTAAAACCATCCATTCCCTAACCCGTTCCTGGCAACTAAGGTTTGGAAAAAGGCAAATTTCCAAAAAAAGAATAGAGAAATCCGATGTTTCAGCTGTATCACAGAAGGTGGAAAACTTGTGGCTAGACTGGTGAGAGACCTCCAGGCTCTACACAGCTGAAGCAATGGAGGAGATATGGGTTATGGCTTCCATAGCTTGCTTCCAACAGAGTCAGCTGGGTTAGCTTAAGCAGCTCTGGAAGGCAGCCTAACTTAACCCAGCTGTTTGCATCTCATCTGGGCAAATAAAAAGGCTCCCTCTTCTAAACCCTTCTGACTGCACAGATAGGGTGAAGTCGTTGTGGGTGGAAAAGGATGAGACCGATGAGGTCAGTACGGTTTTTAAGTAATGTGGCTAGATACAGAGATACCTACCTATGGTTTGAGACAAAAAAAAAAAGTAGGAGTTTAGAAGGAATCTGAACTGCAAAGTGGATGATCTAAGGAGAACAAAAGTTATGTGGTTGGTGTGGCCTCTTTATTTGAAGGACAAGTTGAAGGAGAACAAGTCTGCAAAGGACAGCCAGAATTGCTCTGTGAATAAGAGAATGATCTCTCTGCCATCCTCTGAGGTAGATTCAAGTAGCACTTGGAAATGTAATAAGAAACTGAAGCAGAGTAAAGCATATGAATGTTTGTACTTTTAGCCAGATCTGTATATTTCTCATGGAGAATTACATGGTAAGTAAGTGGTTTAGGAATTCTGACAGTATTTGCGCATTTATTTCTTCGATACATATTCCTGAAAGACTGCCTGAGTAGTAAAGGCAAAATGTCCCATGGTTTAGATATCTGTGAAAGGGTGCACGTAAGCTAGAAGTTTGAGAGATGGAGGTAAACTATCCTGTCTGACTGTCTGGGTTCATTGTTCCAGTTATGGTGTTATTTTTAACTTGCAGCTGGACTAAGGGTAAATTCCTCTCCTTTCAACTGACACTCACAGCTGTTTCATAGGCTGCCATGGAGATGTATTTTTGCAGTGTGAGGTATTTGCCACTGTGCAGCAATTCATGCTTGTTCTATAATGGCAGGTTTCAATTGTGAGTTCCTAGGATCAAAGCTAAAAAAAGTAATACCACTTCTATGCTCAAATGTGAATAGAGAAGAATTTTAGTTAGGTTGAAATAATTATTTATATACACTGAGGAACTGATACCAAAGAAGATGAATTCTTTTTCTAAATACACCTAAATCCAATGAAAGGTATTAACTGGAAATGATCTTATAATACAAAATATGAGAGACTTTGACTCTTCTTGTTTGGATTTCTCCCTGTAATTGCAGGATGTAAGAGCAAGACTATACCAGCCAGTTGAGGATTTAAACTGTAGCTATTGTGTCAATGTGTGATCGGGATAAATCCTATTCCTGTGTTAAAACTGTAAGTTTCTGGCAGTTTAGGATTAGCATTTCTAAAACAGGGATACTGTAATTTAATGTAAGGGTTGTCCTCATAGTAAGTATTGAAAATAGTCCTGTTTAGAGATGTTTTCAATAAAATTGGGAGTCTGAGATCAAAAGTTCCAGAAATTTCTCAGATTTCTATATAAAAATTATTATATTTTCAGTAAAATCATTAAGGGACTGGGTGCCATTTCTTTTTAGTGATCTTGCTTTCAGAATTACTGTCCACCATTGTCAATATTTACATGTCTAAAAACAAAATATCTTGTCAAAGCAGTAGTGGAAGGAAGCACAAACTAAAATAGAACAATTTTTATATTTCTTGCAGCTATCAGTGTTGATTATAGTCAGAACATAATGGAAGAGGAATTGGCAGAATTATGAAGTACCATACGTAAAGTTATATTAGCAAGTTATTTTCCCTTATTAGCATTCTCAAGTTTTTACTTCTTAGTGAAAAGCTCCCCATGAGCAATTAAATGTGAGTAGTTTGTCTTGAATCTGCTTAAGTATGTAAGATTAAATGAAAAAAAAAAAAAACCCAAAAAAGCCAAACCTTTTTAAGAGCAACTTTTACTTACCAGAAGAAATAATTGACGAGTTGTTATTAAGTGTCTAAATAGTTGGAGTCCCATTATAGGTGACCACTCTGGCTTCAGTTCTGCAGAAGGTTGTTGTGATTGTTTTTCGGATATTAATCACGCTTGATTTATTTAGATGTTCTCCTCCAATTACAGATTGTTTTAAACTTCACCACCATGGACCTTTACAAGAGCAGTCTCTGTTGGTACGACTATATTGAAGTAAGGGATGGCTACTGGAGAAAATCCCCTCTGCTTGGTATGCAACTCTTAAATGCTGCACTGTCTATTGTTCCCACACTCATTGGGCTCACTGGACTTGCTGGTGAATCCACAACAAACCTCTTGGGTTTTAGGTGTCTATAATGTATCTAAACCTGGGGATGGGAAAAAAAATCCTCTAAATGGCCTCAAATAAGTTATTTATTTACTTCAAGCCTTAAGCCTTCCTTTCACGCAGCTCCATGTGAGGAAAGATGCAAACTACAAACTGTACAACTTCTTCCTTTGCTTATGGATGTCAAAATAAGAAGCTGCCAGAGTTTTGTTCACAGAAATGGAGTAATAGTTTACAGACATCTGTAGATCATGTAATGCTAAATCCATGGATCACATGATAAGCACGTTCACTGTGAATGAGAGAACCTGGTACAGAGTAGTAGTTATGAGCTTTGTTCCTGTACTTTTAAAATTATGAATAGAAGATTGCTTCTATTTCTACTTTATATTTCCTTCCCTGCTCTTGCAGGGAAAATACCTGCAAAGCAGTAATGAATTATGTTTGCATAGCAACTGAGATTTCACCCCCATAATGCTACTGCCCAGATACAGACAACAGCTTTTAAACTGGAATGTCTATTTTCTTGGCCTTGAACAGAAAAGAAGGAATAAACAATTAAGACCAGACAGTAATTATACTTTTCTCCCATTCCCTGTCACCTAGAAAAACAGAAATTTCACTC
Organism: Myiozetetes cayanensis; assembly: GCF_022539395.1. Taxonomy (NCBI): domain Eukaryota; kingdom Metazoa; phylum Chordata; class Aves; order Passeriformes; family Tyrannidae; genus Myiozetetes; species Myiozetetes cayanensis. The sequence continues at coordinate 36,492,478 of NW_026087964.1, read as the reverse complement.
ACCTAGGCAGAATTTAAGAGGATAATGTAGAATAGGGTCATTTAGATGTTAGTTTTCAAATCTCTTTTGTCCTTAGACACAATGAGCAGTATTACTGTGACCTAGATTGTGCTCCTGTTTTAAGATTAGTACTCACTTTCCCCTTCCATAGTGCATGTGTTTGTGTGTATAGAAACAATCTCTAACAATAATTTTTTTTCCTTAATTCCCCTAAGGTTTTAGACTTGTGAACCTGACTGCAATAAAAAGAAGTAGTGAAAGTTTTATAATAAAATCTTTGTGTATTAGGTCCTGATCTGCAGAAACACACATGCTTAACCATAAGCATATGAATAGTTCCACTAACTTGGTTCTGCCACTTCTGCTTATAATGTTAAACACTTGTATAAATGTTTGCAGCATTTGGCTTCAGAGGCGGCAGAAAATGCAGTTACTGGTTGCATGTTTTTAGGCAGGTTTTGTGGTGACAAACTGCCAGAAGTCCTTGCATCCTCTGACAGCAGGATGTGGATCGAGTTCCGCAGCAGCAGCAACTGGGTTGGGAAAGGTTTTGCAGCAATTTATGAAGGTAAGCCTCTTATAGCATTAAAAATGACTTGATTATGGAGGAAAAATATTAACCCGATACCTTGGGATATTAAAAAACAAAACTAGAAAAAACAACAAACCAATACAAAATTGGTATTTTATTACTGAGACAGTAGGTGTTAACTTTCTAGACAGGGCGTTTTGAAGCTCCTCCTGTGATCAGATTTTAGCTGAGCTCTTTTCCAGGGAAACCACTGATACTATCCATAAGCATTTTTTACTAATTGTTTAATTAACTAAATGTGCATGTTCTTGTGCTTAGTGCTTGGAAAGATTCCTTTGAGTACTTTCTGTGTATTCTTCAGAAAAATCTGACTTATATTTTCCATATGCACTGGGATTATTTAATAAAAGCACTCTCACACACTGAGTATATTAGCAAGTCAACATTCACTTATTTAAAATAGAGCCTATTTTCTTAAATAATGAATCCGTGGTAGTAAATGTTATGATTCAGTTGATATGCAGAGATCTTTACATGATTATCAGAATGGACCCTGAAAAGTGCATTTACTTTTCGTTAAAATACTTTTTTATTTATATTAGCTGTTTCTTCAAATTCGGTCTAAGGTTGAAGTGATAAACTGTAGGTTAAAATGCATAGACTGTTATAAAATATGACATTTTGGTTTCTTTTGTCTCTTTCTAAAGGTTAGTAAATATTAATGAATAATGTTTACTTAATGTATTTCAAGGGTGAACAAAAATTTAATTTATTTTGACCTTATTTTATGACCTTATATTCTGTAAAATGTATAGATTCCGATTATCCATGATTACAGAGTCTTCCTGAACATTGTAGACATGTTTAGAGCCATTAGAAATGCTGATATGTGCTAACTGAAAGATATATAATGGTTTAAATGGATTGTGTTTCCAGTAACTTGTCCCTTGTAGATTTAAGGGTTTTCCAGAACAATCTTATTATTATTTTTAAAAATGGGAGCATAGAATACCGTTTGGGTGTGGGGAAATTATTGACAACAAAAATTTTATGCTTTTATCAGCTATCTGTGGAGGTGAAATCCACAAAAATGAAGGCCAGATCCAGTCTCCCAATTACCCTGATGACTACAGACCAATGAAGGAATGTGTGTGGAAAATAACAGTGTCAGAAAACTACAATGTAGGATTAACCTTTCAAGCATTTGAGGTAAAGCCTTTTAACTAATCTCAGGAAAGCATCTAGTGGATAAGTGACAGTGATATTTAAGGGAATACTTATTAAAGTACTTATTTAAGAATTCTCTATGAAAAATTAACTCCAGAACTCATGAAACCTTCCCTCCCGCAGAAGTTTTTAAGATTAAAATTTTTCATGTTTTCTATGATATTTGAATGACAATGTTTAAAGTATTGAAAATAGTCAAAGTTTACCAGATACATAATCCAGTTCAGCAGGCTACTGTAATATTCTGTTAAATAACCAGGACTTTTTTATCTTTGCTAAATCTTATAGTTAAAAAGGAATATGTGGGTTTTAGCTTCTGTTTTGAGAAGAAAAAATCCCCAAACAACTTAGATTACAAACCTATATTTAGTGAGGGAAGAAAAAAAGCCATGGTGAGTCATACTTTTATATCTTTAGTGTACATCTCTCTGAGTATAACATTGTGAAACAGTGGTAAACTATTACATAGCAAAGGAAAAGTAATGTTTCACATGCCTTTTTTATTCTTACACTATACACTGACTTGAAGTTTTTAGATAAATTTAGTAAAACACTTCGAGTTTACTTTTTTTTTTTTTTTTAATATGCTTTAGCAGTAGTGACATGAGGCACATTTTTTAAAAATCTAAACCTTTTGGCTTTCTGGTGTATGTGAACAGAGATATACTAAACATAACTAGAATTTCTAACCTTTCATTTTAGTCTTACGGACAGACTTCAGGGTTATGGCACACTTTTGCTATGACTGATGAAAGATCTGAGCATGAGAGTGAGGGTTTGGGACTTTTGCAGCAATTATGAATATAAAGTATAGAAATTTTAAAAATGTCAAAGATTCTATGTAATTTTCCCTTTTTTTATAAATCCTGAATCAGTGTCACTTCTAGTGCAGATAAGATCAGCTCACCCTGCCCAAATGTATTGCCAAATGGCCTTCGAGTCTGCATGACTTGGCTCAAGATTGCTTAACATAGTGTGTCAGTCTCTTTATTTAAGCACTGTTAAAAATGAACGTTTTCAATAATTTTATGTAATTTACTGGCCACATATGGAGCTTTTCTAGTCTTCCAGTGGTGCACAGCATTTTTTAGTGTGATCACAAGGGAAATGTCACTATGCCTCTGCAAAAGAGACTTGCTGCAATATTTGATCTCCATGCAGTTGCTCAGCAATGGTTTACACATGCAATACATTATCACTTGAGCTGACCTCAGTTCAGTACCACCTCTGGGAGAATTAAACTTACATCTCTCCTTATCTTTCAGGACCTTTTTGTAATCACCAAATTTTGGACTATTTACAAGTGTGAAGATGGCATGTTCACACCTCACCATATAGGCAATAATTAGAAGCAAAGGACCTGCAAAAAAGCACAATTTAGTAGGCAAGTGGGTAAGGATGTAGGAAGAAATGTCCAGTTTTTCCCCTAGTCTATTTAGTATTATGGCACTCTCTAGAGGAGAAACATGTGGACCGACACCTCATAAGAAGAAAGAGGAAATTGAGCAGGAGTATAGTTCAGCAGTAGTCTCAAGTTGGTGGTTCTGCTGCATGTGTTTTGAAAGGAAAAAACAAACTTTTCCAACAATAGGGACTTGAAAGCTACATACTTTTCCCGGGAGAGTCTGAACTGTAATTCCAGAGTCGCAAGATGCCCCTCAGCACCAAATGAGGTGCCCCAGAAAGGCACAAGGCTTTTCTATCTGTCTTTGCAGCATTTCTTACTGACTCTACCACTGGGCTCCCTGCTGAGAATGAGAGTTGCTTTGGAAACTGCTCTGATAGACACTCACCATTGGGTCTGATTTCCATTTCAGCTCCAAGTGCTTGAACATAGGTGTTCTGTTTTCTGATACTAAGTCCCTCTCTGGACTGAATCCTTGGTGCGCTGCCCAGTAAAACAAAAAGTTGTTTAAAAAATCACAATTCTTTGTGCCAGCTGAGACTGAAGAAAGCAAATGTCAGGCCAAAGAGTTATTGCAGTGTGTTTGTGGGAAAATTACTTCTCTGTCCTTTGAAAGGTACAGTTAAGTAAGAGGAATTCTCATTATCCATATGTAATACTAGAAAAAATAACTGTATAAATAACCTTTACTCAGAAATGAAAGCGCTAGGGAAGCTGAGACTTCCAAACTGTATCAGTGAGTCATCTTATTTTGCCTGCTGTGGGCAAAGTCCCACTGAGTGTGGGATTACTCTCTCTTGTTTAGCTACTATAATTTCTACAATCTGCATGGCAGTAGGGATGTTGGGACTGGTAACTCCATCTTTTTGATTGTTATAGTCACTTTTATAATACTGGTCTTTCTAAACTGGCAGGGGGGTTTTTTGTTTGTTTGTTTTTGCATTTTGGTTTGGTTTTTTTGTTCTGTTTTTGTTTGTTTGTTTGTTTGGGGTTTTTTTTAAGAACTTTTGTTAGCACACAGTCTCACCAGCTAAGGCAATCCAGAGGGTTTGTAGAGCTGATCCATATTAATCTGCCTCATTTGAGTTGCCTTGTTAATCTTTGTGCAGATAGTATTCATTTAAATTATTTTTACATAAGTCAGGGAATAAAATTTATCTGATCTGATTCCACTAGGCATATACACCACTTTTTATGATTAAAGTCTACAACCTGAGGCAGATATGCTTACCTGTACTGCAGTTTGACTCTGTGAACAAATAAATTAACAATGACAAAAAGTATTTGGAAGATTTTTCCTGAAATAGAGTTGCTCCCAGATTTGCTCTTCATATCCCTTTCTATCCTTTTGTTTGTTTTTGTAGGTTTGGGATTCTTTTTTTAATTTAAACTTTTTACCTTTTTTTCTTTCTGTTGGAGGAGTGCTACAACCAAAAGTACTCTGGAATTTGGAATCAAATATGTTTTAGTCTAAAGTCATTGTAGTTTGGTTTGTTGTGGGTTGGATGTTTTTTTGGTTTGGTTTGGGTTTTTTGTGATTTTTTGTTTTGTTTTGTTTTGTTTTTGTTTGTTTTTTCTTTTTTCTCAAACCTTGAACTACATACAAGGAATTTTCTTTTCTTTTGACAATGAATGTTGAGAATGTCTCTGGCTTGCTATTTCTCTGGGAGATTTCTTAGTGTTTTCCTACACTTATGTGCCTGTCTTAAGAGTTTTTCTGTCTCTTTAACAATTTAATTCTCTAATGCTATTCAAATTTAGAGTTTCCTCCCAGGCCTTCAGGAGCCAATGGTATCTTTCATTTTCTTATAGGAATTGCATTCTTCTGTAAAACATTCTTATTTATGTTTGTTTTTTTTAATTTGCTAACATTTCACATATTTCCTCTCATCCACATGTAGTATCAGTCTTGTGAAATTTTAGTCTTCCAGTAAGTAAGGTTTATGGGATCAGTCCAGTTACAACCAAACTCCCTAAGGGTCTCTTCATTAACTAGAGGAGATATTTTGGAAGAAACAAATAGGAAGTAGGAAGAATAAGAGAGAGAATAGGAAGGTTAGAAAGTATAGGAGTAAGTAGGAGGAATAAGAGACTATTGCAAGTATAATGGATCTTTGTATGGCAGTGGTCCCAGGTGACAGTACCACAACATCTTGAAACTTGAGGTACAGATAAGAAAAGCACATTTTATAGCACATTTTATATTAGTTCTTTCTCACTGGTTACCAAGTGCCTTAATACCAGTTATAATTTCTCAAAACTGCTATACTTATCTGTTAGGTTATATATAGGTGTAACACTTCAATCCCTTAATATAATAATGTTGATAATAATAATGGCATTATTTGCACTAGTAATATGCTAAAATTAAATAAATATGTTAGAATGGCTACTTTTTTTTTTTAAATCAATATTACTTTGTATGTTGGTTGATTTTTACAGTCTTAGGAAGTTTAGAAACTTACTGCTATGCAAAATATATTTTTAGCTGTTGTCTTCTGCCCAAAATAAAGTGATCCACTGAAAATAAACTACTAATTCACCTCAGTGGGAATTTGGCACATGCAACTCAGAGCCGCACTAGGCTGGGAAAATCATAATTTCCATATTGCCCATAAAACATGGAAACATGGAAAAAAGTGAAGTTAATTAAAAACCTTGAGTAGCGAAATAACCACAGACCTGTGGGGAAAATGCACAATTCTTTCATTGATGTTAGTGGTCTTTGGACCAGTTCACTTCTTCCTACGTCAGAGTGCAGATGATTTTTACAGCGACAACAAGGCAGACTTTGTTTCAAATTGGAATATGTATAATGTATTTAATCTTTATTATTTAGATTAATGAAAATTTGGAATTGATGTTATCAAAAACTTAGCAGTGCTCAGGTAGATACATTCCTGAGTGGATTAGTTGTAAATATGCAGTTGCCACTCAAATAAGCAATAGGTGGTTGCATCACAAATCTTCATGACTTTTCTCACTCTGACCCAAATTCAGGTCCAGAGCAATTCCTGAGCAAACATCTAGGAAATTACAGTAAATGGCAATATGATTTGTGATGGAGAAGTGACTGGGAGAAAATTATGCATGTAAATGGTTAAAGCATTAGAATATTGAAAAAAAGACAGGGAAATATTAAGTGCCATTAAAATCTAATGAAATAGAACAGTCCCTTCCCCCAGTTTTCCGTCTCATATAAAAGAAGCAGAAATCCTAATGTGCTAAGTGAAAGCTCCTTAGTCTGTGGTGGTTACTGAGCTTAGTGTTGGTCATAATGCACAATAAGAGCAGACCAGCAGCAGACACTTGCATTAACTGTGCAACTTAGGTGCAGGAAAAACTCTGGAGATAAAATATGGATTTTGCTGGGTTTGGTTTTGAATATGTTATTGTTTTAACAGAATTTGGATGTGCTGAATTAAATCTGAGGCTTCTCCAAGCCCTTTTACCTGACTGTGATCCTGCCGCCTTGCCCCTTCCCCCCATTCCTAAACCTGCCTCATGATTCAACCAGTTAGTTGAACAATAGTATTCTTAGAGGAATTATTTTCGAATGCTTGGATCTAGTTAATTCTTTTATATCTAAGATTCTATATTGTATGAATGACATAAGGTATTCTGGCAGTAAAACAACCCAGCTGATGAGGGTTTTTAATTCTGTTGGGAAAGATACTCTCTCAGTAAAGATAAGCATCATAAATTATTTGGGCTCTACAAAGGGTCATATCTGGGCTGCTACTGCTTTCCTCTCTGGTGCAATTCCCACTCTGACTGACTCTGCAAATACTATTATGTAAAGAGCACAAGGTTTGTTACTCAAGTAGAATGCACACATGCCCACTCACATATTAGTCTGTGTTTGGATGTCATCCAGCACAAAGTTTAAGTGAGAAGGGAAATTTTCAAGTGTTCTGTTTTCAGTAGGTTTCTCCATCAGTACAGAAAAGATTCACTCATTGCCCCAGGAAGTCAAAAGACAACACCTGAAATCAGGAATCATGCAACGGAAACTAGACACATCAACTGCAGAAAAATGATGACTTTTTTTGTCCTCTGTTCTGCTGACTACTTAAGAGTTGATAATTTTACAAGTGAGTTTGGATCTAATCCTACAGATGCCTCAAACTCTTTATGCTCAGCAATCTTTTACCTTTACCCTGCAACATCAGTGAATAGTGACAAATGCAAAATTTTTACTTATGTGGAGGATGAAGAGTCTAAAAATCTTATCATATTAATAAAAATTAAGCTTTTTAATATTGCAAAACCAGTGGGTATTTATGACCTGTTTAGTTTTTGAACCATTAATATTGTTTAGTTGAGCGTACATGAGAAAAGAGGACTTAAGCTCAGAGTAGAAATTTGACAGAACATTAGGAAGCGTAGAGGTGAGAGGGTCTTTTTTAGTTACTTTTTTCCAGTTAGACTGCTGTGTCCTTTGTAACATTTCAATAATTTTTCTTTTGGAAAACAAGCAGAGTTAAAAGTTAAATGATACTTGTTCATCTTCCTGATGTTTTAACCCTAAACAGAGATACTATCCTTAACTTTGAAAAATTTCAGTTCTGTTTATTATCTGATTGATATTTGATATTTATGGTTCAGATATCACTTTGATAATTATGTTTTACAGATTGAAAGACATGACAACTGTGCATATGACTACTTGGAAATTCGAGATGGAACAAATGAAAACAGTCCTTTAATTGGTCACTTTTGTGGCTATGACAAGCCAGAAGACATTAGATCTACCTCTAATACCCTGTGGATGAAGTTTGTTTCTGATGGAACTGTTAACAAAGCAGGCTTTGCAGCTAACTTTTTTAAAGGTAAATGTTAAAGCATATTGGGATTTATGAACAACCTATCCCTTCTTTTGTACTAGAAAAATTATTACAGGATATTAAAAATAATTCTCAATCTTTTTCTACTAATGGCAGTTCTGTAGTCTCCAGCATATTTTTTACCCAGGATACAATGTAATCAAAACAAGATAATAGAGGTATTTGAATTTCCCTGTAATTTATCCAAAGGATGAAGGAACATAACCAGTGCAGCTTTCTACTGTCTTCAGGTTCAATTGATCAGTTCAGTTTTGAAATGTATATAATCCTGTAAAAAAGTGGCTTTTTTTGACTTGTGTTATCAAATACAAACATTATAATTGCAACTGTTTTTTTTTTCTGTTAAAGGAGGTTTTTTGTTTGTTTGGGGTTTTTTTTGGTCTAAATGTTATGGGTTTTTTCTAATCCATTTCCTGCACTACACTGCTTTATCAATTTATTACCTTCTGTAAGCAAGGGGGTAAAAAAAACCTGAGAAATCATAGTGAGCAATGACTTCACAGTCTTCCTTCAGTTTGGGGGTGTTTTTTTGGGAGAGGAGGGTGCAATACAACTGCAGCTATATCTGAAGCATTTGATGTGTGAGAAGTGTAATTCCCATCCTGTGCTGCCAATGGCACAGTTAAAGCCATTGGCAGTGGTGTGGCCAAGGCGCCACCTGAAATACAGGCCATGCCACCAGAAGAACATTTTTGCTCTTTTGAAAAGACACAAACTGTGGCTTTTCTTACCCTAACTGATAGTTTTCATTGTAAACAATTATAACTTTAAAGGCTATAGGCATGAGCGGGGGAGCTCTGTTTTATTCCTAAGAAATTACTTATCCTGGTGTAAGGAAACAATATTTTAGCAATGAATTTCATGGGTATACTTCAGAGCTAGTAGAGGGAATACACAATTCTTTTCCCTTCCCCTGCCCTTATTCATCCTGTTGCCTTTAATATCAGTAGAATGAAAACCTAGGATTTGAGGATTCTGTTAATCTGTTTTTGAGTATGAATTCAGGATAATGCACAGATTGATTCTGTGGAAGATAAAGTGCCCTTCAAGTGACCCTACTGTGGATTTTCTGTCTTTCTTTCAATACTTTATACAACCTTTAGATTATGGCAGCCTGAATTACTGTATGCTGCCCACAAAGTGCTTAGTTCTGCAGCTGTCAGTAGGCATTGTTAAAAAAAAATAAATTAAAAAACCCAAACAAACAAAAACAAACCCAAAAAACAAAACACACAAAGGACAAATTTTTATTTTCTGCACTGCGGGTCTCCTAAGCATTTGAAAAATCCTCTAGTCAGCAACCACAGCGTGTTATGCAGTGCACCTTATAATGGCATGCGTACAGCTTTCTGGGTTAATATTGATCCAGCAGTTACAGCCGAGAAAGGTAATTATTTAACACATTTTTGCATTCTTCCCTGTCTTGGTAGAGGAAGATGAATGTGCCAAACCAGACAATGGTGGCTGTGAGCAGCGCTGTGTAAATACTCTGGGCAGTTACCAGTGCGCCTGTGATCCTGGATATGAACTTGGTCCTGACAAAAAGAGTTGTGAAGGTACAGTGTGTTGATGTCTTATGGGCTCTTCAAGCTTGCAGGGTGCCATTGCTTGAATGAAATGTTGCACGTTTCATATGCTCTGTCCTAGCAGTGTGAGATCTAGGCAGTCCAACCCGGAAAACCAAGTGCTCCCTTTTTAGTAGTGGTGCCAGAGCAATGTCTGCCTGCAGCAGTCATGTTCATCCAGTGTCTCTCAGCAGTTTAGCTTTGTAGATTTTGCTATTAGTTTATCAGGAACAATGCAAAGCAGGACTTCATACTACTTACTACATTATTCATACTCACTAAAGTAAAGTCTACCATTTTGCATAAGGAGACAATTAATTACTAGTGGAGTAATGCGCCACTGTCTCAGAATCAGAGTATTTAACAAGCCCTCTGGCTGGGGTGTGCCTGGGAAATGGCAGATCTAAAAAGCAGGTTCCATTATTCTACCTCAAAGTTCAGAGAAATCATTCTCACTCCTACTCAGATTGTGGACTTTTCTTGCTGGAAACAAATTCTACTTCTCAGGGTGAGAAAAGTGTGTTCAAATAATCATCTGGAGAAATAAAAATCTGGTAAGTGGAAGTCTGTAAATATAGGATTGAACTTTTGCATTCTATGCATATTTCATATGAAAGGAAAGAAACATAAGCTCTTGATCATTATGCACCAATTATTGTTTGGTTTTTATTCATAGACACCAATAAGGGATAGCACAAATTTATTCTTAGCTTATCTGTTTGATCAGTAAAAAGAAAATAGAAAAGGAATACCTCTCTTGTGCTCAAATAGTAGGGTAACTCTCACGAAACAAGTCCCTTCAAACACTGCAGTGCAGTGTAGAGCAAAAACCCTGAGCTATCCCTTCAAGTGTATATGTAATTGTTCCATGTCAGGTGGCACTCACTGTATATTGATAGTATGTGGGATGGCTGAACTAAAATCACTATCTAGTCACAGTGAGCTTTATGTATTAATTATAGTTTGGGCCTTTGAGGGCTGAGCTAGATGTATTAATTCACTCATGATGCCGGAGCAGAAGTTAGAAACTTTGCCCTATGCTTCACTGCAGTGTTGACAAGCACAGAAATTTGTTTCATGGTCTTCTAATCCAAGTCTCCTCCAATGGCAACATGTTAGAAACCTTTAAGTTTTGGTTTGTTGTGGGTTTTTTTCAGTATTTCCACATTTTCCACCATTGCCTCAACAATCCATAGAACAACATTCAAAAGCAGAAATCAAAATCTGGCAGTAGTTGTCCTGATCCAGACTGTATCATTTGAGGGGACATCTTGTGTCATCTGAGTGCAGTCTCTAAATCTAAGTCTGGTGTTTTTTGATACACTGCGGTGTACCCCAGGGTCTCAGTCCACCTACCCCCCCTCAGATTACCTTTACATGTATACCTAGAAGCATGCTGCATGGAAAGCCAGGGGCCAGGAGGAACACTGGTGTGTGTCTGGGTTGAAAAAATGAACCTTGACACAGTAACTGGAGAGTTCTCCCAGCTGTGTTAGATGAAGTAGATGGACCATGTGAGATCATCAGCTAGATAGGAATAGCCAGTTTGTAAAGCATTCAGTGTAAGCAGAGAGCAGTTGAGTAAAGCTTTCCCCCCACCCCCAGCTCTTTGGAAAGAGATTTGTGTATGATTTCCAGTGCTGCCATAGTGCTGTAATGGTATCAGTGTAGCAGAGTGTGATCAAAAACCTCTGCAAATCCCATTACTTTCCTTTTTTATATATAAAAAAATTACACGGATGGAAAAGATTAATGAGTTTATCCCTTTCTAGCTGAACTGCATTCACATAGTATGGTATTTTTTTGTTGTATGGACGTCTCTATTTGGCATATGTTTGGAAATAATGGGCATTTTCTCTATTACTTGAACATCTGTACTTCAACAAAAGTAATTGTGACTGAAGTGTACATGATCGCTATTCCATAGAAGTGGCCCTATCTGGTAGATTGTGGGAGGCATATACAGCTGTATGGGCTGAGACAGGTAGAACTGAGTCTGTATCAATAATCAAAGAGAGAAACTGGGGAAATGCAAAATGCATCTTGAGTAGTCTGTCTGTCAGAAGAGGGGTGGTCAAGGTCCTGGGGAGGGAGGTGAGGTCAGAGGACTTGCATGGGAAAGGCTGTGAGAGAATAACCAGAGTCTCTGGAGGGAAAGGAAAAGAATGAATATGATAACGCCTTGTGTAATCCTGAAACTTATCTCTGTCCACAAACCTGCAAGCTGTTCAAGATAGAAGCTGTCTCTTTGTCTTTGTTTGCACCATGAATGATAAAACAAGATTCTGATTAGTCTGTCTGGGCAATACAGCAGTATAAGTAATGAGAGGACTGATTCTTCCCAGAGTGCTTCTGTTTACAGTAAAACATGGTTTCAGTCAAAAAATGATGCTCTCTTTTAATTTTACAGCTGCTTGTGGAGGACTCCTGACAAAGCTAAATGGGACTATAACCACACCAGGGTGGCCCAAAGAGTATCCTCCAAACAAAAACTGTGTGTGGCAGGTGGTCGCCCCAACGCAGTACCGAATTTCAATGAAGTTCGAGTTTTTTGAGTTAGAAGGAAACGAAGTAAGTAACTGTGTACAAAGAGCTGCACAATCTGTTACATGCTGAAGAGTTTTGCAAGCATTTGAAAATAGATATCGTCTTATAAAACCCTTGCTGACCTTTCATATGCTGACAATAAGCATAGATATTCTTGTTTTCGTTTTGGGACTGTTTCTGGATTCTTTCAAAACAAACACGGAGAGAATAGCTCTCTTTTACATATCATCTAAATGTATATGCATTACAAGAAATTTAAAAAAAATGTTCTCTGCTGAGTCTCAGCTGACTTTTTTTATCAACAAAGTAAAACAGAGCAAATGGGGCTGAGGAGTATTGGAAAGAATTCAAGAGAAGAAAATCTGGAGAAACCAAATCATCTTTACAGGCTGACTACAAAGAATACACATAAGCTGTGGTTAGTAATGGAGTGAGGGAGCGTTTAAATCACTCACAAGTATCTCATTGGGGGAATATTTTAAAACAAGCAGTACCAGAAATAAGGCACAATAGAATTGCAGCAGTTTTGGAGCTAGGCAGCCCCCAGAGGCATGGGGGATCTTATCCCCAGGCAGGAGGAGAGACAGGGCAGAGGCCTCCATGTAGTAAAGGATGCTCCTTATAGCTTTAAACAAAGTGATGGGGGTTACAATAGGCTTTTTTTCATGAGAAACATAAAATACAGGATTCAACATCAACTTTTCAGCCTTTGTTCTGCTTAGTAGATACTTCTCTGTGACAACACTGAGTTCCCCTGTCACACTCCAGCCATAATGTGCTGTAGCCATTGAGTTTCTGTGCATGTTCCTCACATGGCATTAAAGATGCAAATCCCAGGATGTTATTTCTCACTAAACAAATTTGTAGCAACATATATTGGTATAAAGATGGCCTGTCTTTTGGGCATGGGATTTAAAGGGGCAAAACCTGCATTTTAATTTATAACTAAGAATCAAACTAAACATGCCTTCTGTGAGATTTTTTTTTTTCCTCTAGTATTTGGAGTGGGTTCTAAAGTCTATGAAATTCCAACTTTCAAGGATATATATGTTACATTCATGCTCTGCTATAGTTATTACTAGAACTGAAAGAGATATAAAAACTTAAAAATTCCAGAGAATTAGAATTTTGAACAAATCATAGTTTTCTTTCTCACACTTTCTTGGTACTTAGGATTTGCAAGGAAAACACCTGGGGTATGATGAAGTTAAATCAACAGTTAAATCATACAAGATATGTAACTTAAGCAGATTCAAAAAACTTAAATGTTTTTCAACATTCAGAACTTCAGTTTGATCATCTCCTGTGCTGCTAAATCTTAGCTTTATACTGTTAAAAGGTAGCACTAAGGATGTGAAAATCAGAAGAAACATCTGGAAAATTCTAATATATTGTCTGAGTGCAGACAAAAAACGTATACATTTATCAAGTACTCTAATTATTTTTTCCTCATAGGAGCTCCATTTAAGGCCAAATTTAATATCTCTTTTCCACTATTACGATTTTAGTATTTTACCTTTATGTTTTATGTTTAGCTTGTAAAATTTTTTTTTAACACAGTATAGTATAGAGAAAGTTAGACCTACCTGATTTACATTTCATTTCTAATCTAAGGCTATGAAACCATAAAAAAATCACCACTATTATATTGTTATTATATTATAAGTAGTGACCTGTATTTGAAAATCACATGCATTATTATGAATTTATCTTCCAGTAATATAAATCAGCATGTGTCAGTAGGTCTAGTTTTATGAATCTTTGTGTTCTTTATATTGTATAAAATTAGTTGCAACTGAATTAGTCACTTTCTGACTCTACAATATATGGAAATTATTCCAGTAAAAATAAAAATTTAATCTACGTCTTCAGTGTATTATATTAGAAGCAATTGGAAATGTTGACACTTTTTCCTAGGGAGAGAGGAAAAACAAATGCCAAAACATCCTTTTCTATTGTTCCCTTCCAGTTTCTCTGACAATTCTTTTTTGCCTAGAAATTATGATTTATCAAATACAGCTTGGATTTAATGGACAATATAAGCTCTGTATGAATCCTCCTGGCTATTGTTTTTTCTTAAGCTATTAATTGCAGACAACTGGGACATTTTTGATTAAATGATTGATAGTTGAGTCTAAGAAGCTTAAAAGTTTTTGGGTGGAAGGCTTTAGGGTGGCCAAGGGATTATGCATTGAAAGTATTATCATGAGTAGTAGGCCTTGCATAAGGCTTTTTTATTACATTATTTTACTTTATTTTTAACCTTTTAATGAAAATGGCATGCATCATGCATTGAAATTATAGCTAGGCTACTATTAAAGAACAATGTATGGTTTTAACACTGCAGATTTATATATTTGTAAATAAATTCATAAGTCTTAAATACATTATGTTAAAAAGTTACCTTGTAAGTTTCTAAGTGAAAATTAATTTTTTAAAAAATCTGTGAGATGCAAGCAGTAGAAAGTTTTTAGGTTCAAGGTATGTGGTTTATAACAAACAAATAGGTATCATTTTTAGGGTGACTGTTTCCAGATTTTAGTTTACTGTCAATGGAACATTCACTTTTTAGATTAAATAAAAATGCTACTAAGCATCTTGAAATTTAGACATGAAATACAGATGAGTATCTATAAAAACATCATACTGAATGTAATTCATAGCATAGTTATGTGTCAGTGACCTAAAAATGTCTTACATAAAATCATTGAATGTTTGGAAGAATTTACAAATGTTTTCAGAGTCGGGGAAAGTGAAAAGGATATTATTCATGTATTATTAAGCACCATATACCAATCAGAGTTCTGACATTTGCAAACAATTTCATGCTTTTATTTTGATTAGACAAAATTTTTTCTTTTCTTTCTGTTCTCAGGTTTGCAAGTATGATTATGTAGAGATTCGTAGTGGCCTTTCTTCTGATTCTAAGCTACACGGTAAATTCTGTGGTACAGAAGTGCCTGAAGTTATCACCTCTCAGTACAACAACATGCGAATTGAGTTCCGATCTGACAATACTGTGTCAAAAAAGGGCTTCAAGGCACACTTCTTCTCAGGTATAGAAAATTACTCTTGTACACCTACAAGTGTGTCTGGGTGTCCACTGACTAGGTGGAGCGAACACTCTCTTGGTATGAAAATGATTGGCTTTTCTGTTTATGGCTTTCCTGATAGCTTTGAATTTGTTTTATTTATATAAGCATAAACCCTTCTTCTGTTTTAAAATACCCTTCTGAATTATAATGTCTGTAGAAAACACATTGAACATATATATATGTATATTTATATATTGAAATAACAGCAGAGGCAAATAAACTTTGTGAGATACAGAGGAAGAAAATAAATTTACTGTATTCCTGCATTTTTATTAGATTTCTTTTATCCCAAGTTTTGTTGCTATTTTTTTCAAATCCCAGTTGTAATATGATACCAGTTGCGTATTGTGTACACTTGTATTTTTTTCTACTCAGGTCTCTTAATATATTCCATTTGTTGGGAAATTACCACTGTGCTACAACATTTGTTTAACATTATGGGTACTTCTGTGCCAAAATTTGCACTTCTTAATGTTTTGCAGAAGAACAGAGTTTAAGATCTTGCTCTTGCAAAAATCTGTGTCTTTTTATTTACGAGTGTAGTTTTACTGAAGCAGATCAGAGTGCTGGAAGTTTATATCATATCAGGACATATACTCTTGAATAAAATTAGACATGAGTGAAGCTTAAGATGTGAGGAAATATTTGCACAGCAGTGGTCTCTGCAATTACCCATTGAGACTAGAATACAGTAATCTGACTGTGGAAGGATACCACTCGGTGTTTGTACAGAAATTCTGCTTTGTGCTATTCCTATGTGTTTACACACACACACATATGGATAGGTATGTTACCTTGTGTAAAACAAAACAAAAAAACAATCCCATCTGCCCACTTCCCTAAACTGGTTGTCAAATAGAAGAATTTGGGAGTTGAATTGTGCCCCAGGTTGTTTTGAATCTCTGAATCTAGGGAATCCTTAGCATGCAGTAAAATATGTTACCATTATGAGCCATTTTTTGCTAAAATATTTTATGGAAACTGAAATGAAATTATATTTAATTGGTTACTGTTAATAACTCATCATTATGACTAGGTAAAAAGAATCTGTATAATGTATAAGTGAGGTGGTTTGGAAAGGGAAAAATAACTGTTAAGACAAACATTTTACACTTTGAATGTTTGTTATTATGACTATTTGTTGTTTTTATTAAACCATTATGAAAGATGAAAGGAGGTCTTTCATCTCATGCAAAGACATTAACAAACATTTTATCTCCTTCAAAGTATATTTTTTTTCTAGTAGTCACATTTCTCTGGTCACACAGATGCATCTTTACATACAGTAACAGTTTTTACTTTAAAATTTATTGTTTACATTAGCAAGAAGCTTTTTAGATTTACTTTTATTTGTAGTAAAAACGTGTGTGTGCACAGAGCTTCTTCCTAGAAGAAACACTTCCTGAAAACTCTTACTCAACAAGTTATTTTATGTAGGCCCAGTAATTGTCACGTATTTTGACTTTTTACAGAAATAAGGATTGATACGTTCAAGTTCTAAAATCTGCAGATGAAGTTTGTTAAATCGTTTCAAGATCTATAGAGCTATGCCACATAAGATTGGCAATGATGGCTTTGTAATTTGTGTAAGTTCTGTGGTTCAGAAGTTGTGTTTTCTGGACTTTCTGAACATTTATAAATTTATAGTCAGTTAAATTTTGGTTTTCTTTAAAGTGATAGTTTATCTTCATGTATCTACTTATTTATTTTATTCGTTGCTTAAATGATTTTTTTTTACTATTATGAATGGGTTCTAGGAAGAAATCACACCAATGCTGTATCTTGGGGAAAGACTAGACTATAAATCATAGAGTACAAAGCATCAGCTTGTAATCTTTCAGAACTATTGTTCCTCTTGTATTTTTCAGTTCTGGATGAAATTTTCTTACCTTTCCCCCACAAGGTGAAAACAGGGTTTTCCTGGTAATTGAAAAAAAAAGAAATTTAAAAGACATCATTGATCACCAGAAACAATTAATCAGGAATAAATTTGAATGGATGTGATTTTTTAATTAATAGAAATGTGTGATCTGTCCTTGATATAATATATATCTAATCTCTTTCCAAAAAAAGAGATAATTTGACGTAAATAGTCTTTGATTCTATAAGCATAGAAATTTACTGAATGTTTCATAATGCATTTTTGCCATAATCTCTTCTCTTGTTTCACATGAGTCCAAATACTTTGTATTTTACTTTTATTCTTTCTCAGTTCTCTTCTAGTTTTTCTAATTTTTAGCAGATTCTATTCTGCTAAGTTACCTTTCTCCATTTAAAATATTTGACAATTTTTTAATGCTTGAAACAAGTCAAACTTCCGAACTTAAAAGTATCTAGAAAGAGGATGACATCTTCAAATAATTCATCAGACAAAAACCTTAGGGCTGTCAGAAAACACGGAGACTTTCTTACCCCTGAATTCCTTAATATAGGCATAACAGGCTATTGAAATACCAATGAAGAACAGACCTGAGACTTCAAGCAGTTTGACTTTTGGGAGTTGGTAACTGATAACTTTTCAGCTGATGAAATGTAGGGGGGTTGTCTGTTTTATATATATGTATGCATAGATATTAGTCTTCAGAATGCAATAATTTTAGAATGGTATCTGGATAGAAATGCTTAGTTACTTGCTGGAGGCATTTACCCATTTTATTAATTAAATCACAATAATATGTGTAAACAGTTATAAAGACATATATCATGGAAAAAAATGTAATGAGTAAAACACTCTCTTGCAGTCTATTCACCAATAAAGGGCATTAGCAATGCTCAGCAAGAGAGAAATGTGGATATGTCAGATTAGTGTGAAGATTAGGAACTGTAATATGTTCCCCAAACACAGCCAAAGAATTTCTCGTTGTTTTTTTTTTCTAACTCTTTTGGTGGTGAATTCTCTGGCCACAGCTAGAGCTGAGAAAGCATGGCCCAGCTCCAGCTTAGAAGACAGAAAGCAGTTTTGGGGTGGTTGAAACCTACTGTGATAAACTGTGAAAGCAAACAGTGACATAGGGCAACTGATGACCTGCATTAGTAAGGTATTTATGTTGATACAAGACAACATGTAATTACATTTTTGGCTGTAAAATAGTGTTAACAGCCAGACAGGTGCTACTAGAAAGTGAGAAAAACTTTTTTTTCCAATATTTTGTAAAATTTTTATTTGATGGGACAGTTCTGAAAAAAGCTCAGTTGGGAGCTGTTGCAGGGATCTAGCTGATCTACAGAGGCACTATTGTATATTTATAATCAAGTTTATTGGATAAAGAGAGGAAACTAGGAAGTAATGATATATTAATTTTTTAAACACTTTTAATATATGGTTTTGGAATTGGATAAATTAAATAAATAAATTAAATAAATAAATAATAACGCTTTGAGTAATTGAGGTTTTATTCTTCTGTCTTTTTCTGTCTTCTTCTGTCTCTCTCTTCTGCTTTTGTTACAAGACCTAGCAGTCAGTCCCTGCAGGATCTAGCAATCTGCTGGGCCTATAAGACTAGGGGAGTATAAAATAATGCCAAGAAGATAATAATAATAACAATGTATGTTAAAAAAATCCACCCTCTTTATTTTTTTTCCATGATCTTTCTGAGAAGATAACCTAAGGATCAGTGATAATATGTCATTAAACTGCTTCCCTTTATTATAACTTTCAGAGTTACTTCAGTGTTTTAAATAAACATGATTTTTTACGTGATCATTCAAAACATACATGATGCTTGATGAAATAAAGTTTGTTGGGACATTTTTTCTTGGGTGATGACTCACTGAGCAATTAAAAAGAAAAAGCTAGAATGTTTCTAGCCTTGAGCACAAACTCATCTCTGGTGCCATCCTGGTACATTTTTTTCCACAGACAAGAAAGCTGCCTGCAAAGAGAAAATTTTTGTTTTTGAATCTTGCGAGGATTTGATACAGGTCCCTACAGGCCGAGTACGTATTATTCACAGACTGGTGGCCTCTGAGGGTCTCAGAGGTACGACCATTTGTCCTCTGAATGATGCAATCTAACATTTTGTTGAGAATGGATCTTTCCCTCTTCTGAGTACTGAAATGAGAAAAGAAAGAAAGTATCCATTCAAAACCGGAGGGGGGGACTCATTTCCATCTGTCAGCATAACAAATGGCTTTGTTTTTACATGGCAAAACATTTGTTCTTGGAACTAATACAGACTAATTGTTATTTTCATGAATTTTGAAACTGGGCAATCAATTTGACAGAAAGTCTGTCCTTAGTTATGAAGTGTGAGGAAGGCTTGTTCAACAGTTGCATCCTTGATGAACCATGTACAAGTAATTATTGTAGTTCAAATGTATTCCAAAAGTTCTCGTTTCTACCTTCTGTCCATTATTTTATTCAGAGGAGATCCAACATGGGACTGTTTGCTTTCTGCACTTGTCTTATTAGAGATTATTTTACAGAATATTTGCACAGCTTGGTGGAAGATGAAAATGAACAGGGCTTTTATTTTGAATTCTTGCACCTACTCTGTATTTGAAAGCCTAACTTGAATGCATTTTGAACTTGCCTTCCTTTCATTTTGTTATTTTGTTGGAAAATTACAAACTAATTTTTAGGAGGAAAAACATTGCAGAGTTTTGTTCGTATTATTTCTAATTTTGCAATTGCTTGTTACTGTTCTTCACTTGCAATGTGGAATTAATTTATGATAGTGCGTGCTTTTGCAAAGGTGAAAGATTATAACTGTGGTTTGAAATTACATAGATTTACTACCTCAGTTTGGACTTGCATTGCAAAGTGCATAAACAGTGTATTGTGGAGCTTTTATGCTTCTTTCATTGTCAAAATGACAACTATAAGTCTCTGAATGTATGATTCTGGGAGGTACCTATGTTTTCAACTGTTTGTTAATCTTCAAATCTGTTCACATTTCTAGAAAGCTTCCAAAAACTTTCAGTGCAAACAGATTTGAGATTTACAGAATGAAATGCAGTGGATACTTGAGTTTGACTTGCAGAATTTATCTATAAATATACATTATCATCATGTATTATATGTAGAAGCTGATTTTTATGGAAAGACCAACGGGTAAAGTGTTGCATTTTGGCAGAGTTGCATACACTTTAGCAGAGGAAGGTGATGTGTATGCAATTACAATGCAGACTTCCTTTGTGTGTTACTAAATATGAGCATCAAAAAGGACAGCGAAAAAAACGCATGAGTAAGACAATGAAAAGAGAATTAAATTATCCAGTGTCTTCTAATCTATAGAAATTCTTATTGTACCTACTAAAGTCTGAAATATCACATTCCCTTGTTTGAAGACAATGTTTGCTGTTTTTCAATGTACATGAGGCTGAAGAGGGTAAATGCTCTGCATTTCAAACCTGTAACAACCAGACACCTGGGATGACCACAGTTTCTTTGCTCTTTTTCCTCCTCTCTTTTGCATGTTGAAATGACACATTGTGTAAAATAGAGGGGTTTAAAATATGTGTGTATTTATACATATAGGCATATATTTTTATATCTAAGAATGTGTGTATATATATGTGTCTATGTGTATATAGTTATATGCATGCACATACATATGTACATGTATGTGTATATAGATGTTAGGAGCAGTCTGCCTTTTTTAAAAGGACCAGCCTAACAGGAACAGCTGAATGACATAGAAGTGTGGCAACTGAAGCCTCTTGTTAGAATGACAGCCTGTTAATCTAGTTTGGCTTTTTTCCATGCAATGAATTTGTAGCTGTTTAATGCAGGTCATATTTCCTCTGCTACTCTCTGCTTTATTTCTAACACACTAAAAGCTCTTTTGAAGGATTATATGTTAATATACAGAACTGCATGTTACATTGTGTATCTTGAACTAACTAATGCCAATTTCTTTTTTTTTAAAAGAAATGTTTTTCTTTTTGTGATGTTCTGTAATGTCCAGATTCATTTAAAGTAAAGTGTCACTTTGCTGGGGGAAAAGAAAATCAACTTATTAGAAAAGTTGATGTGAAATCCTTCTTTTCTTACATGTTTAGTAATGTAGAGGTTGAAGTCTTGTTTGCCCTACGTGTTCCTTTGAACATATCACCATTAAATTGTGGAATTTGCGTGAAGTTGGAATGCTTTATGTGTTGTTTGTAAAGTACACCACCGTTGTTAAGTAAAATAAAAGTTTGGATATTTATGAAACTTTTACCAGCTAGACCACTTGAAAGAGTAAAAACTAGTAACTCTCTTATCTTCTTTGTTCTAGCTTAGGAACTCCCTTAGGAACTAACCCTCATTTTCTAGAAAGACAAGACAGACTCTTTGTGCTGTGGTGTAAGCTTGTAGGCTGAGCAGTGAGTGTCTAGAACTGAGGTACCATGAAACTGCCTTACTGAGAAGAGTGACTGTGCCATAGATTTTCCTTTTCTAGACTCAAACTCTCTGCTCAACGTTTTTCTTTATGGTGACAGGATCTACTGCTGACTGTGATGCTCACTCGACCTTCTTGTGTGTTTTGTAGACAAGGACGAGTGTTCGAAGGACAATGGTGGCTGCCAGCATGAGTGCATCAATACAGTAGGAAGTTATGTTTGCCAGTGCCGAAATGGATTTGTGCTACATGAAAATAAACATGACTGCAAAGAAGGTAAGTAGCAAGATTTTTGAATGGTTGATTACACAACTGCCTTGCAGAAAGCTTTCTGCAGCTCTCCTTTCAAACAAAAGAAAGGGAAAAATATCTTGGTAATGGGTCTTAGACATTTTAGCTTAAGCACTCCAGCACCTCTCCCCTTTCCCATCATCTCCATCCCCAGCATTTGTGTGGGCTGAGTTTGACATCCACTGGAATGCAGTTTGGAAAACCTGGGATCATTGGCAGGGAGTGCTACTTTAAGAGTTCTGTGAAATGTAGAACATTTAAAGTTCTGATAGAGTATTATCTAAGGCTGTATTAAACACAGAAGTAGAGTTTCTGGAGAGAAGCCTGGTAAAGCTGTCATTTGCTCCTATCAGGAACAGGTAGTTTCCTCAAAGTCAGATTGAAACCATCTACCTCTTTCTGGGTTTATTTTGAGGAACATATTCAGAAAATCTAAGTTCCAGTCAAATCCCTATGCATCTTTCTTCCTGTTGCCTGCCTCGAGGTGTGGCTACTTCCAAGAAATTATAGGCTTTGGGATTTAAGTAGAATTTAGATTATCTGCAAATGAACCTCAAGTGTGCAATATCACGTAAACTACTGTAATTTCTCAAGGTTGTTTTCTAGTATAGATTTAAATTGACTAAAGACATGCTCTTTGTGAATAATCTGCATTTTCACTGGTTTTGGCATGATATTTAGAAAACAATACAAAATACTAAAATACTAAATACAAAAATGGCTTCTTTTAGTTCTGTGTACTAGTGGTTCAGTTACAATGTGAATGACTAAGCTGTTCTTCTGAAATACAGTGTAGTCTTAGATGTTCTCTAGTAGTATATATATCCCTAGAAACTGTTGTTTAGAAATCAAAATGGTTGCTCTGTAGCTGCAATATGAAAATTAGCAAGAAGAGAAAAAAACTAATTGTTCAAGAAATCTCTTTTGTAGTTGGAGTAGAAAGATTTTTCATATGGATTACATACTTACTTATATGTAGGATGGGGGAAATAGCAAAATATTTGATTAATTTTTAATATTTAATATTTGATTAATTTTTAATATTTATCTTATGTTTATTCCTTTATAATACTTTTTCCAAAGAAAGACCAGCTATTGTAAACAGCAGTGTATGTTTCACAACAAACAATGAACAAGCATACTGGGTTAATGCTATACAGTGTGTGCCTGAAGGGAAGAACGTGATTGTGCACTCTGAAGAGCGTCCTTAACCTGTCTGTCTCTAGATCCTTTCCATTCAGTGGGTGCCCTGAAAAATATAGTACTTTTTTTGGCTACCTTTGAATGCAGAACCCCAGACTAACTGATGCTATCACTGTTGGCACAGCTGAGTGTGAACAGAAGATCCACAGTCCCAATGGTATCATCACGAGTCCCAACTGGCCTGACAAGTATCCCAGCAGAAAGGAGTGCACATGGGAAATCAGTGCCACCCCTGGGCAGAGGGTCAAATTGGTGAGTTTCTGGTAACCCTCCTTTTTTTATCTTTTCTTCCCCCAAACCAGCTTCTCGAATGACTGCTCAATTATGTGAAACTGTTACTAAACTTTACCATCAGTTTGCATCCCAGAGGTAAACTATTTTAGAAACTTGCTGACTCCTGTCTATTTGTGGCCAACAGGGACTACTCAATATCACGAGCTATCATTCGAGTTTATGGTGATTGGGAATATTCTGGACAGCAGAAGGCAGGAGGAATACTTTTCCTCCTGTCAGACTTTACTATATTGTTGTTGCAACTCATAAAACTTCTGCAAAGTTTTGACAAATGTGGCAGAGGCCATTTAAACAAACTCCAGAAAAAGTAAAATTTGAGTTATGAACAGTCCTCTAACACACACCTCTTGCATTTCTGGTCTGTAATTTCTGAAGAGGAAAAGAAGATGCAAAAAACCCAAGAATCTGGATTTCTCATTTAAAAGTGGCTCCAAATTTTAACATAACTAGAAGAACAGACTGGACTAGATTTATGAATTTTGTGTCCAGCTGACTGAGGACAATACTGGTGGCCAAAGACAGGCTAGCAGAGAGCTTTACAGGTCTATGGAGGTTACGTAGCCTCTGTACAAAGCTGAAGGCATGGTCCTACCTAGGGGGTTTTTGCTTTGAGCTCAGTCCCAGTGTTCCTTCACTGTCCCTCTGTACTTGGGGAACAGCCACAAAAAAAGCTGGGCTTACATATTTTAAAATATGATAAATTGATTTTATGACAGCTTTGGAGCAAATAAAGTTAAGGAGAGAGCTGTCTCTGCTTCAGAGAAGTAGAAGCAATAGCCAGTATTGATGCAGGGATGAAAGGGTTATTGTAATCTCATAACTGCTGACCTTAGTCAAACCCTAACCCCTTGTGCTGGTTTTGGCTGGTGTAGAGTTAATTTTCTTCACAGTGACTAATATGGGGCTATGTTTTGGATTTATGCTGAACACAGTGTTGATAATATAGGGCTGCTTTTGTTATTGCTGAGTAGTACTTACATAGAGACAAAGCTTTTTCTGCTTTTCCTACCACTGTGCTGGTGAGGAAACTGGGAGTGCATGGAAGACTGGGAGAAGACACAGCCAGGACAGGTGACCCCAGCTGACCAAAGGGATATTCCATACAGTATGACATCATGGTTAGGATATCAAGTGGAGGTGAAGGAGGAGGAAAGGGGGGATGTTAGAAGTGATGGCATTTGTCTTCCCAAGGAACCATTATGTGTGATGGGTCCTTGCTCTACTGGGGGTGGCTGAACATCTAGTTGTCCATGGAAAGCAGTAAATTAATTCCTTGTTTTCCTTTGTTTGTGTGTGCAGCTTTTGCTTCCCCTATTAAACTGTCATTATCTCAATCCATGAGTTTTCTATCTTTTGCTATTTCAGTTCTCCCCCCAGTGCTACTGGTCGGGGAGTGACCAAGCAGCTGCTGGCTGGGGTTAAACACTAAACTCCCATTACTGGTGCTGATGTGGGATTGTGTATTGATTCCTGTTCACCAAAAGTAAAACAGTTAAACTATGCTGGGGGTTTGGCAGGGGGTGGAAAATGAGTGATGTGCATTCCCTATCCATTCCAAGGGTGAAAAATAGGTTTTTGATTCAGGCAGCCTTCCTACTGCTACTTCTGAGCAAGCATTCTGGCTGAATAAACCAAAGCCAACCAGGCATAGTATGGGTATGTTGCTGTAAAAGCTTTTCCTGTACTTACAACCTCAGCAGGCAAAATTTCAACATTCAGGTAGAATTTTCAAAAATATCTCAACAATTTGGATTTTGAGATCAGCTCTTCTGTGCAAGCTGGTAAGGTCAACTACCAAGTTCTGTGTGTATATCTTTAAATTGTGTAGTACGGCAAGGTGCCATATCAATAATATTATTGTATTGGTATTGTATGTTATTAACCATAATTCCACATTCAGTACTTTTTCTTGGACTTTCACAGTGTATTTAATTTTACTTGTCATAGGTTATTTGTTCAAATTGAACAAGGAGAGAATTGATTTTTTCATGGTAACAAACCACATGAATTGTGGGATTGTACTTGCTTTTTTGAGAGGGATGTTTGTAAAGAAACTAATATTTTATTGTGATTGCTCTCACTCTGATAACCATTGGAAAGTCTCTTCCTGAACAGGCTAAAGTTAAACATTTGGTGCAATTAAGAAGCCTATGAAAAAATAGATATACACTTCAGAAGTTTTAAATGAAACATGTAGATAAAGATGGTTTTGAAAATGTATGTAGCAGAAAGACCAATTTTCACAACCTAATCTGCCGGATGTTTATAAGAGATAGACTTAAGTGTCCCATTCAGGCAGCTATCCATAAATGCCACCAACATACCTACTCAGCTGAGTGGTATAGATAGAAAGGGCTCGATGTTCAGAAGCTACATGTAACATTTCTGAACACCATTCCCACTAAGGACACAATTAAAATGGGGACTGTAGTAATGGTGGGGTAGGAATTCAAAAGTATTTGTCCCAGGAAGACAGGGTGTAATTTTTAATTATATTAACAACTGTATTAGATCATTTGTGAAGTCTGTTGACAGCAGCTATGCAGTTATGTTTAAGGGAAGTTTGTGTCAGTTCTCTTTCAAACCTACTAGGAAATGACTGATTGTGTAAGAAATGGAGACTCTCTTTGAGTGTTCTAAAATACCAAGCATTTTGAGCTTTAAAAAGACTATGGATATTATGATCTAATTTTCCTTTAAAAAACAAAATTCCTTTGATTCTCTTTGCAATTGCTAGAATCAGTTACTATACTCACAACAAGATTTAGGACTGTTTTGTGGTCAACTTTGTGCAACACAATATAACATGACCTGTGTTTGTGCATGCTTAGGAATCCCAGTGAGAAGTAAAATATTAAAAATAACAGGTGTGTCTTACAGGTCATGGTGAGATGTGCTTCCTGTAGAGTGGTTGTTTTGTTTGGGTTTTTTTAATGCTGATAAGTGAATAAAACTGATCTTATTTTCCTCTAAAAGAAAATGAGGCTCCGCAGGGTGCTCTTGGATTACGTCTTTCTCCCAGTGAGTCCAGGTTGACTTGACTCAATACTATGTATAACTCTCTTAGTGAGAGTTAGTCTCTTAGCTTTCTAGGTTTTTAATTAACCATATTTTATTTAGGTGTAAATGACAACATATACTTGATGTCATAAAAGTAGGATGGCTGACCACAATTTAAGAGCAGCAGGAGGGACTGCTGTATAGCTGTTTTCATTGCCTCTGCAGTTTCAGTCCCTTAATGTAAAACCCAGAACTCTCCTGTGAAATTGGCCTGCATTCACTGCATCATGCAGCTCTTCACAAAACAAAGTTTTATTCTGAACATTGCAGTTCTTTGGGCAAAAAGTGTTGTGTTAGCTCTTTAGGTCAGCTGTTAATATAAATTACCATCACATTTCACACTGTCTGGATTCCACAAGGCGTTTGGTAAGTCATTTGCTTTGGTATCCCAGAGCGAATGCTTAATTATGATATTTGCTCAGTATTTGATCGGTTTTATGCCTTTTAAGTATTTTTCTTAAACTTTTTGTGGGTTTGTTTGTTTGTTTGTTTTTTAAATAAACAGTCACCTATATGACTACTCACAAGAGAATTTATACTCAGTGGTTTTTATGCTATTTTAATGAAAAAAATAGATACTGAATTTCCCCCTAAATTGTAGGTTACTCTGAAAATTTACAAAGAGGTATATGCATATTTCTTTTCAGTGTTTGGGGTTTCCTCTTGAGCTTTAGCCCTGTTCAAAAAATCTTATTTGAAAACTCTTAATGTCCCCTTGAAATAAATTTGTTCAAATCAGTCTATTCTTGGAAGACACCCTTCTGTTTCTAAGGAGGTTTTAGTTGTGTGTGTGTGTTAACGGTTTCTGTCAGGTCTGGCATACACTTTTTGGGAATGCCTGAAGTTTTTTCTAATAAATAACCAACATAAGTTTGTTATTTTTCACAATGCTTTTGCTAGCAAAAGGTGACCTGAGCATGAAGGGCACAGCCTGAAATATTGTTAATGTTGTAATAATAAAAAAAATAGATTTCTATATAATAGATTAGAGAATATAACTTCCATGTATATAGAAAATATAACTTTCCCTTCATGTGGAAATGTCATTCTCAAAGGCTTTAGTTGCAGTGTAATGTAAGTTTTAATAAACAGGGATGGAGGTCATTATGTTTTGCAGATGTTTCAATTGATCCTCAACTATGGAAAGAAACAGTAATTTTTGACTTTTTGCTGTTTTGAATGTTGTGTGAAATTTGGAATAATCCTACAAACAGTGCAATTTCAATAGAAAGGCCACTGTATTCTAGATTTATTGTTCTCTTAAAGATATTGGTTGGCTATAAAGATTCTAATGCCTTTCTATATGAAGGATGATGCACTCTTGAAGTTCACTGTCTTAACTGTTATTCCACTTTCTCAAGATCACTATGTTACTCAAACTACAGTCTTGTAGAGGCAGTAATGTTAAATCTGTCATCTTAACTATATCTTTGTATTCTAAAGCAGACTAACATATGTACCATGTGAACACAATAAATGCAGTAGCACAGTGAATAATTCTACTTTCTTTTTCTCCTAGACGTTCAATGAATTTGAAATAGAACAACATCAAGAATGTGCTTATGACCACTTGGAAGTATTTGATGGTGAAAGTGAAAAATCACCAATCCTGGGGCGCTTATGTGGCAATAAGATACCAGATCCTCTTATTGCTACTGGAAACAAAATGTTTCTCCGCTTTATTTCTGATGCATCAGTTCAAAGAAAAGGCTTCCAAGCAACACACTCTACAGGTCAGAAATCGGGATGTGCTTTACTAATAACTTGCCCTTTGTTCTTTAGTGGAGGATATTCAGATAGATACTTCTTCTATAGAAATGGGATGAGTTCACAGATAAGACAGTGTTACAGCTGAATCTAATGAAACCTTAAGCACAGTAGGAAAAGTCTGAGATTGCAGAAAATATTCTCTAATATTTTAGATGTCTCTTTCTCCCTGTCTCTCTCTCTCTCTCATAGGTAAGCAATTAAAAGATTTTGAAACAAAGTCTGATTAAAAAATGAAAGAGATTTTCCTTAGGATTCGTAACGTGAGTTCCTAAAAGATTTGGTAGCTTTTCACTGTATTTGTAATGGCAACACTTAACTGGGACATGTGATGCACCTCCATTACTTCCCTGTTCTAACTTAAACAAAAATCTGGGGTTTGTGTAAACGGCTATTTCCTGTAGTACTAAAAAGCAAAGACAAGTTGAAGAAGAATAAGAAAAAAACAATACTGAAACTTTCTTAGGACCCTTAGAATATAATATTCTTCATATTTAAAGTTTAATTTTCTTCTTTGAGAGAAATCGCTGAAATTGGAAGTAGTGGTTTACAATTGCATTAATAGAGTTCTTCGGACATTTTCAGTGTGTACATTTCTTTCCCCAACGTTGCTTGGCTGACAGTGGCCCCTAGTGCTGAATCTCTGAACTTCCCGTGCCTGTTGTAAGATGAGAGGATTTGGCCTTTTTGGCCTTTGTTTTCATCTTCAACCATAATGTCTGTCTTTACTTTTCAAAGTTCATTCTTATTCATCCAGTATTTGGCATTAAATATTAATGCAGAAAATATTTCATAGATATCTGTACTACTAGATAAGGTTTAATGACAGGTAACAATTATTAACAGAAGAGAGTAACCAAGATGACTACTAATTTTTAGTGTAATTTGATATCACCCAGAATATTCATCAAGTTGGTGTGTAACGCTCAGCTAACAAATCCCTATATATCAATAGTGGCATTTTCTCTCCTTTTTTTTTTTCCCTTCTGGCTTGTTACAAATAATTTTTAAACTTTAGTAATATAATTTCCCTTTCAGAGAAAAACAGTAAACAACAATACATGAACTCTTCACTCTTATGATCTGGACCTTTAAAGTGAAAAACTTAGCTACCTGTAATTCAATTTGTTTTTCTCGTGGAAAATCCTCTTTTACAAGCATGGCTTGTTTTGCCTTCCCTACTGCAGTAACCCTCATGTGCAAAATTAGATAAAAGTGGTAATAATTAATATTTTTTTAATTACCTCAGGGTATATAGTTAAAGGTCCAAACTCTTGTTAGAATCTGGTGTTGTAAAACTACTGTCTCGTTTATTCTACTCACTTAGTTTGCAGAATTGGAGCAGTCAGCATGGGAAAGAAGTTCAGATGTATACTCCTGACTTCTAAAGATTGTGAATTACTTTAGGACTTGCTGAGTTTTATGTACCTTAATAGACACAACAGTGCTTTTCTGAGAAACAGTGAAGGATAAAATCTACCCAGTTTTTAAGTATGTTGTAAAAAATTATGAAGTTTGTCTCCTTAAGAGAGGACATTTATTTCTGTGAGTTGTGGTTGCACAGACTACTGCCTCAGACAAACATGCACCACCAGCATGTATTTGGAGGTAGCATTTAAATGAGAGACAGTTCAGATCTTTCAGTCTTTTCCTGCAGTGTTCAGCCAAATACTGATTCTCTGTGAGAATTTTACCTCGGTGCTATGGATGCATGTGAATGAATAGACGCCTAACAAGTGGATGGACAGTGGATTGTATTCCCTTAGTCTATCTTTTCTAGCAAATAATAATTGATGGTGGGCAATAAAACGAGGTTGTTTGATCCTGCGTAGCTCTGCAGACAGGCAGGGAGTGCTGAGGAAGCTGCTGCCTTCACTTTTGACCTGTTGGCAGAACTCACTCAATAAAAAGACTGGTACGACATAACAACAGTAAAAGAGTAACCGGATGCTATGCCCAGAGATGTCTCTCTTCCTGTATTGCTGGCATCTTCATGGTTTAATGGTCTCTTACTCTAGTAGATGCTGTTGATATTGAGCTCCCTTTTGAAGCACTGTTTCACTTGAAGTACTATCCAATTTCAAAATTTCCATTTAATATTTCAGAAAATGGGATAAAAATGTGGCAGCACATGAAGTAAAGTTTCAAAAACTAGATTGGATAGAAAGGCTTCCCTGAGTGGAGAAAACTTTAAAAATGCTGTTTTGAAAGTGCAACATAGTTTTAGAAAGAGATTCTGTCATATTTTCCCCTCTCAGAAAAGGTATAACCCATCCAGGAGGAATTAATAAAAATGCTCCTGACAGAACATTAAACATCATTGCTCAGGGAGTGATCTGTTTGCCCTAACACAGGCATCTAGTTCCCTTCTGGACAGCATCATTTATGATGCCTGGCCTCCAGCCACTGCTGCAGGAGGTTGCAGATCTGCTGTAGGTCCTATATCTATCTGGCAATGCTGGGAGGATATCTCAGATGAATTTGGGCATCTCAGATGTCACTCAGTTTAAGGAGTCTGTGTTGTTTCCAAAATAACTATAATAATTCAGTATGGCAGTGCTGAATCACATTTATCATCTTATTTCACTAGTTCAGATGGTGTGGGTTTAAGCTTTTCCCATCTGTCTGGCTTGTTAAACATTCAGGACACTAGTGCTTGATTTTTCTCTTATGTCTGTAAGAAGCCTAAAAGTCCTTAGAAAGGTCAGGAAACAAGAGAGGATTTTTGCTCCTTAACTGATCTAGAAAAAATCTTTCACCTGAAACTTAAGAATTTTAAAAGTTGGACACATTTCTTTACAGTCAGATGCATACATTGTGCCTACAGCAGAGCAGCCACACCTGTGCGTGGAAAACATGATGTGTAGTGCAGTTAGGTTAGTTCTGGTACCCAGGCTAAGCAAGCGGTGGTGTGTGGCACTGCTCTGTTCTGTGCCTGTCCCACACATCCTAATGCAGTTCTGCACTGTGTAGTTTCTAAAATCAATACTTTATTCTAAAATATGAGGCTATAGTCCATGAGAGAAAGGCAGGGAAATGGGAATTACCATTTTCTGTGGTTGTCAGTATGACTACAATTTTTCTTAAAGCTGCTGTCCACTGTTGCAAGAAGAGGGGAAAAATACAGTTAATTAAACATTTTCTCTGTAGCAGCTGTTTGGTGTCTGAGGCAGAGGGATGTTTCTAATATTGGCAACAGTCCAGTAAATAAAAAATACACCCAAAACCAAACGAAAAAAAAAACCCAAAACACCCTCACCCCCTTTCCCCCCCAACAAGGAAGTAAGTACATAAAATGAAGGATAGGGAAAAAACCCAGTATATTAGAATATCTATGAGAAATAACTGTTTAAACTATCTTATTTGACAAATTTTTATCATGTGTTCCCATCTGTTCTTTAAAAGCAAAAAAACCTGAAATTTCAGATTAAACAACAGGTCATGCATAATGTATTACTTAAGTAGTTTATATTTCCTAGTTTGATTTCTTAATTTCCTTATTAATAAAACCCCCACACTTTTAAAAAAATAACAGGATTTGGTAATTACCATTATTAGTTCCCAGCTAAAATGTGACTTGTCACATCAAGCATTATGTGTTTAGTGTTAGTAGAGTCAATGACACAAGTCGAATTCATTGTCTCTTCATCAAAGCTTAGAAATGTTTGAATATTGCAGTTTGTTTCAGGTTATTATAAAATGATCAATCAATAATATCTACCTTTGATCAAAATGCAGGTAGAATTATCTGTTAATTTACTTATAAAAATTAAATCCAAACTTGTGAATCTCAGATTTTTGTTCAAACTCATTTGCACTTGATGCTTTTTGGGTGCTGTAAGAGATGATGTGTTCTTGATGAGAAACCAAGACTGAATTACTCTGTTTGCATTGAAATCTTCCTACTTGTAAAATGAAAAAGCCTCCACCCATCTTTTGGAACCATAATAAACAATGTATCTTTTCCTTTAAGTACAATTTTCCATCTCTTTTTGGTTGCTATATATTTAAGTTACTGTAGAAACTGAATTCACTGGCTGCATTTGGATAGATTAGTTTAAATTGTAGCTCCTAAAGATAGTTAGAAAGAGTAAATTCCTAACTACTGTATTTATTTTTAGTTTTTTTGCTCAGTGCATTTTCAGCAGTTTTTGTTCTCCAGCAAACTGACTAAATTTATTTGACTGTATTTGAACAGCTTATTCAACTATACAGTAAAGCTGAATCATATTTAAATTATGAAGTCTTTGAGCAGTTATAAACAAGTTCTAAAGCCCCACATCCCTTTTGCAACTGTGTACAAATAGAGATTTATGCTGAAATAATGGTTTTGGCAGAAGGCAAAGATTTCCTGCCAAAGGCTTGACTTAAGAGCAGGCTTTCAGTTACAAGACCTTCTCTGGTAGTAGCAGCTTTCTCCCAGCCACAGTCTTTTGCAGGGAGAGGCCTGTTCATGATCATGAACTACACAGCAAACAAGGTAGCAAACTTGGCAGTGGTGCTTCAAATTGAGCTTGCTTTCCAGGTGCCACAGTATGGTTAAAGCTGACATTCCCGTGAAACATGAGATTTTTGCACTTAATTGCTGACTACATGTGTGCTAGAGCTGATCCTCCTGTGTCACTTGCAATAAGTGTCGTTAATATATGTGGAAGTGTCATCACTGAAATGTGGATGCCCTACTTACAGCACCTGTCTTGCTGGCCACAGGCACTTCTCAATGCCTACTCAAAGACTGCCATACTGCTTCAACCACATTCCTTTTAGCTGTGGTGTTCCCTGTCTTTGTCTTTCACTTGATAATTATGCACTATGTTGAAGTCTCTCTAGTTATGAAATAATTTATGTAAGAAAAACTCAGAACTATGGCTTTGTATTTCTACTGGCTAGTATTTCACTCTCAGCTTGTTTGATTAACCTGCTTGTGGCATTATAACGCACTCAGCCTGAATGAGACTGGGCATCTATAAAGAGAAAACTCTAATTTGCACTGCATAAGCTTCTTTGCCTTTTTTTCCATCTCTTTAGAGTGTGGTGGTCGGTTGAAAGCTGAAACCAAGCCCAAAGATCTGTACTCACATGCTCAGTTTGGTGACAACAACTATCCAGTTCAGGCAGACTGCGACTGGCTCCTGGTGGCAGAGCGTGGCTATCGGGTTGAGTTAATGTTTCAGACTTTCGAGGTTGAAGAAGAGGCAGACTGTGGTTACGATTATGTGGAACTCTTTGATGGTCATGATAAGGCAGCAGTGAGACTCGGTCGATTTTGTGGATCTGGGGTAAGTAACCAGGTATAAAACGTTTTCTTTTATTTGTATGACAAAAAGAGCAAGAAAGGAAGAGGAAGGAAAGGGTCAAGAAGGGATGAGGTACAGTTTATGACACCTTATAATGAAGGATCTAGATTATCTGCTTCAGGTTTTGGTTGTTTTGGTTTTTGTTTGGTTTTTTTTAATATAAATTTACAGGCTTGTAGTACAGTCAGTCCCTTGAAATATTTTCAACAATAAATATTCTTACCTATTTTTGAGCAAAGTATTGTAATGTTATGTTAAGCTTTAGGTAGCTGGCAGTGGAGTGTTTCTCAGCACCCCAAAAACATGTAGCAGCTTTTTCAGGGTTGGAAAGTATCACATCAAAATTCTTTCAGTTTGAATGAAGAAGCCATATTTAACAGTGGGAGGGGTGGTTGGGAAGTATTTATAGTATATATTATAGTATAGTATCTACTACTTAAGTCTGATTTTAGGGATAAAAAGTACTCTTAAACTGGTGATTAATGTGGATCTTAAGAAAACCCTGAAATCCTATATGCATCTCTGACATGTTTTAACTGTGAGACATAGAGAAATTTGCCAGGTGACATCGTGAAAAGACTTTGTCCTATTTCTCCTTTTAGACTTTCATTGTGAAAGCTGGTGCAATGATCCCACAAGTCCTCATCAATTCTTTATACATGTGCCAGTGCAAGCACACTTTCATACATATACCCTTTACCTAGATAAATAAATTCCTAGCCTATAACGGAGAACTGAATAAGATAGAAGTATTCTGTCTGATGATGTCAGATAGCATCATGGAAGACACAGTGGAATTACACAATGATGCATATCAGGAAAAGAGAAATATGCGTAAGAAAAACATGTGAATGAGGGGGATAAATACACAGAGTGGAGAGGTAAATTATTTTCTTATTAATTTATTTTAGCCACCAGAAGAAATTTACTCAGCTGGAGAAGCTCTTCTACTTCACTTTCACACTGATGATACAATCAACAAGAAAGGATTTCATATACGATACAGAAGTATAAAATATCCAGATAGTGTGCACACCAAAAAATAACACAAGAACCTCTCTGTCAGAAAAGGAGAGTGTGAAAGTAAGAACGCACAGTAAAAAGAAGGAGGGCGTGTCTTTTTTTTTAATTGAAGTTATTAGCACAAATGTTTAATATAAGTTCAATTGAATTGCCGACTTACAAGACCAGAGACTTAAATAAAATATAAGAACAAAATCACCTATCCCAGTGGAATAGTCAAGATGATGATGTTCAGGCTCCATACTTGACTGTCTCTGCAGAGCTTGTGAAAGGACTGTGCGTGCAGGGAGAATATAAAAGCTTTTGTTAATGGTTCGACGTTTGCCAGAACTGCGTGCAGATTCAATCAGTTGCATTCAAGGGAAGTGACCCTGTAGACTGTTCCTCCTTCTGACAATTGTGTGGTGTCTGGGAGGAAAAAAAAGTTCTTTTAGGTCACACACTCAGAATACTGTCCTCCTATCTAGTTGCTTTGACTTTGTATCCTGCATAGAGTGTGTACAAGGACTTGAAAGAAGATATGAAATGGGAAGGTCTTCCCTCATTGTTCTGTATTTTTTACAAATTCATCTGTCATATCAGGTTATCAGTGTTTTAAACTGGAAAATCCTACTTCTGAAACATAACTGATCTATAGAGTATTTTGTTTTACTAATAACTGAGAAGTCTGAACTGTTACATCAGTCATCCCTAGTGATCAATCACTGGTTGACTGAATTTGAAGAGTTAAGCATCTGAAAATGCTTGGTTTACTGGTTAAGTAAGCTATCTCTGATGATGTGCTCTTATTTTGCACTGAATATAGAAAGAGACTGAGTTGAAGACCTGTCCTGAATCAAAATCAATATCCATGCAAAAGAGAAATAATCAAGGATCATCTGGAACTCCTCCTACTGAATTTGTTTTCAGCAGTACATTTGAAAATACTGCTAAGCTTTATTTCTTCAAACCTTTTTGTGAATGAGCTATATGCCTGGTTTAGCTACTCAGACATGAAGCTGTAATAGTATCCAAGAGGAAAGTTTCCCAAAGACAGGGTTTTTTTCTGAGAGTAAGTATATCCGTGATGGTTAAACAAGCAAAATAGAACAACAGACCCAGGATTAGTTTGATATCGAGAGTGAATTCCTATGGTGCTATTCCATGAACATTAAAAACAAAAACAAACCAAGAAGTTTTAGACTTTTGAGCCAACAGTTTGCAGATCATGAATGTCTCACTATACCTGGCTGCATCTGGAAAAGGAAGGCTTTACTGCTCCGAGGGAAAGTGGGTTGCAATGGCAGCGCTATTCCTGTGGAACAACTACTACTATTGCCTTAGAATCCTTGCACACGATCAGACAGATCTTCCTGTAGATACACCTCTAATTTGATAAATAATTGGACAACTCGGTCATCTTAAAGTACATTAACAAAAGGATCTTCAAGCAAAAGCCCCATCTTCAGAGCAAGATCATCTGCTGTAAATACAGTGACCTGCTTTTGTTGTAGAGACATGTTGCGTTTAGAACTGAGATATTCTATGTGCTTTAGGCCATACATGACTTTAGTCATAATGTATATGCATTATGTAAGTATTGTATGAATGAGTGCTCCAGGGGAGTGAGAGGTATTGTATGGGTGAAAACGGAATTGTTTCTTTATGTGCCAAGTTCTATCAGGACCCTGTTTGACTGTAGCAACTTTTCTTTAAAGGCTTCATAGACAGATAACAAGGACTTCTAGTTGGCAAGAATCAGGTTTAAATGAAGTATTATGTTTCACTTACAAGAAATATTATTTTGATATCCTTTGATGTAAGTTGCTACTCAGATTAGCTTAGTTTTTGTTTCCTTACTATGAACATACATTGGCACTAATAAATCTGAACTTTTTATAAAAATAAAACCCAAATGTCTGTATATGTGTCTTTGGTTGTTTTACAGCACTGTTACTTCTCATATATGTTTTCCTTTTTAGACAACTGATGGGTGTGATGTTCAAAAATTTAATCATTTATGTATTTTTTTAATGCTGCTCCACTGTCTTTTTCATTCATTTTTCACCATGTTTGCACAGGAAATGAACCACAAACATTTTCTCCAAGGTCTTTTACTACAAAATTCGGCAGAGATTTTACTATAGTTTAAAAAAATAAAATATGTATTCTTAACATTGTTACATAATTTATCGGCTGGGTGGAATTCCAATGTTTAAACTTCTTACAGGAAAAGCAAGCAGCAATGGAAGCAGTCTCTCCCTGGCATGGTTTGTCAAAAAGAGTTGGGAAAGGCTGAGGCTGAGAGCAAAAGTGAGTTTCCGTGCTTTTTTCCACTTTTCTGTTCCAGTCTCCCCCTTAATATTATCTCTCTTCTGTTTGCTGAACAAAATATTTTAAGTCTTCCTTATCTCTAAATTTGGTTTTCTTATTCCCCTCAGGGTTACTTTAACAACCATATGGTTGAACCAAGATCATTGTTTTTTTTGAAGGGATTTTTTGTTGTTGTTGATTCATACAGGTCTCTGTATAAATCCCACTTTCCCAGGTTAAATAGTGCAACTGGAGTGGATGGAGAAGAGGTTAGACTGGGTAAGCTGAGGAGAACATAGAGTGTGTTTCCAAAACCCTGTGGAAGGTGATTCTTTACAGTCATATCAAAGTACTGTTTTTGAGGACTGCACGTCTGGTATTATTCCACGTGGAATGTGTAGAACCCGTAAGAGAGTAGTTGCCATGTTTTTGAATACAAAGTTTGATTTTATTTCTCTGATTGTTTATTCCTTTGTAGATCCCATTTGCTTAAGAGTGGTGAAAATGCAAAAGGTGTCCTTAAATGATTATCTTGATGATAAACGGACCACGTGGATCATATCTTTGCATTGGCCATGATCCTAGTCTGTGCCTCATGGTGCTATCAGATGCTATTAGAAACAGCTATTTACAAGTCTTAGGAGGTTTTTCCTAATGTAATGAAAATGACATATGTAATGAACTCCTCACTTAAGGAAGTATGCCTTGTAAATAGGCTAACAATAAAAGAAATGAAAAAAAAATATTTTGATTTTTGAAATAGTGAAAAGCATTGTGGGTTAACCAAAAAAACCCACTTTGAAATACAGAAATTTGTTCACAACATATCCATTAAAGATCTTGCCTTTTGTTCAGCAGTCAACAAAAAACAAACAAAATTCAATTCTAGCTTTGAGACCTAGTTACAGTGCATTTACTGGTAACATTCCTAGCAGAGAGAAGATGATACTCACTTATTCTGCTCCCTATTTGACATAAACTTTTTTGACTGTGGCAAAACTGATGGATTTAAATTACTTTTCCTGTAGCATAGAGCAAAGTTGTCTTCTCAGCTACTTGAAGAGCTTCTGGCATGTGCTGAGTCTTATTCTTTAATGCTGTTAAATTCAGCATAGGGTGTTATATTGAATATGCTGGTTTTGTGTGGCTGACTGGCTCTTGGAGAATTTGTCTGCAGCAGACCATATTCTGTGATCAGTATCATGCTCAGATAAGATGGAAGGTATGCATGTGAGAGGCTTTCCTTCTGTTTTTAAAAGAAAAAAAAAGAGACAAAAAGTAAAAAAAAAAAAACAAAAATCATGAGTGAAAGCCAGTTAAAATGGTTGCCTTACATAGAAGCTGTGAAGGTCAAGCTGAAGTGAATAAAGCAAAGTAGGTGCACACATGGCAGATATTCTGTTCATTGCTGGCCTTTTCTTCAAGTCTACAACATATTTGAGTAATCTTGCCTAGCTATGAGACCCATGAAACAGCGAGTTGACCTAAGCATGGTTGAGAGCCAGATCAGATCCTTAACACAGTATTGCAACATTACTTTTTCTTTTAAAGCAGATGGCTTTTGAACCACTGTAAAAATTAGATTGATTGGGTGAAAGCTTTATCCAGCTGGGGAATCAGGTTTGCAATTTTGCTATGTTTTCAGGGATGCAAGTGGCACACCTTATTTTTTATAACAGAGGAAATTGTTGTTGACCTCACCTCACAGGCTGTGTGCTGCAGCACCATAGAGTGTGGTCACTGTTGAGGCACAATGGAACTTTCTTTTATAATTAAATGGTTATGTTCTGGCAAAATTTGCAGATCTCAGAGTTTAGGGACCTGGTATGGGTATATAATTTCAGGAAAGTATTCAGTCTTAATATAGACCTGGCTGGTAACCAGAGAGGAATTTTCCTTTGACTTCAGGTCTTAAATTGGGTTCAAATGAATAATAGGAGAAGGTAGTTTATATCACATTAACACATGATCATACAGATTGACACAGCCTTATCAAAGGACTTGCTCTTATTTTGATTTTATCATTGATGATTATGATTCCATTATTAAATGATGGTTCTAAAAAAGAAAGAGGAGCCAAAACAAATTGCCTGTAAAAGCAAAATATAAAGATACTACAGATACAACTACATTACATTAAAAAAATACAGTCTCCAAAGTCAACACTGTTGTTGATATATTATTTTTTCAATGCATGCTTCACATTCTTTAAAAATGCTTTGTACTGTATTGCTTTCACTTACCTGAAGGAACAGTTAGATGATTAATTACATTGGTTAGTGAATTTTTCAAGCAGAGAACTGAAGACAGCCTAAGAAACTACTTGCTTTGGTCCTTAATAATATATATCCAGAGTAACTACCTGTTTGTGAGAGGGAGAAACACTGGGCTATAGGTTCAGGTTTTTTTCCCCTCTAGTACTCCCAAGTTTTCCTACTCTAAGCTGAATACTTGGGACAACATTTTAATGTTATTCCACGTGATCTAATTCAATTAATCAAAATAATAGGCAACTGTTTAATAATGTTATTTCATGGGATCAGGATAAAAGTCTGATTAAAACAAAAAGAACAATGGAAAATGCACTTTGCAAGTTATTCCTTGTTAGCAAATGCTCACATTTACCCTGGTTCTTATTCTGACTTCACAAAATAAACAAGATGTGGCAGTTGCTAAAAATATTTAGGGTATAGTTTTTTATAGTTTTATAGATTAACAGCGAAAGGCAACAGTAGCAAGGCTTGAGTCTCTGTTTTGATCCTATCTCTTAAATTCTTTTCTCTCATTTGTTTTATTTGTAACAAATCTTACCGAAATCCAAGGTTAAATGATATTTTATATATACATAAAATCTGGTTTTTAATATAAAATATATAAAATATATAAAATATATTTATTTATGTAATATATATTTATATTTTTATATATCTACATATATATGTCAGATTTTGTGTGTGTGTCTTCAAAGACCTTCAGATGTAGTAATTTTTTCTGTGTTGTTGGGACTCCTGGAAAGGATCACGGAATTTTTACATAAATGTTAGAGTGTGTTTACCATGTGATAGCAACATCTAGAATAAAAGTAATGCTAATAATGGTTAGGAATATAAAGTCTTTTAGAGTATGCTCAATGACCTTTCTTCTCCCTCTATGGTAATAATACAATCAGTGCTTTCTAGGCACATGTCAGGTAAGTGGCCACACAGTGAAATGCAATGAAGGGAAGTTATGATGAAAAGCACATTTTGGCTCTCATACAGCATGTGATTCTCACACAGTAGAGTAAGATTGTTTAGAGCGTGTTACAAGAATATATGCAGGGTAAAAAAAATTAATTTGAACAATACATTGTAACTAGTAAAGGAAAACAACTTCTATTACAATATGATCTACACTTGCAACCTGGACATTTTGAGTCAAAATTTGAAAGTAGAACCTTAATATATAGCTGGTGCTGACAGTTGTTGAGATGCTTTTACTAAGATGATGTTCTAAAGAGCCGGATGGACAAAAGCTGACTTTGAGATGTCTTGGATATTAATATGCTTGCCTGTTTTACATTGTTGCTATCTCTTTGGATGGTCGTGATACAATCAATTTTCATCAGTAAAATCCTTGGACTTGGCTATGTTATATAGGAAGATCACATGGAGGTGAAAATCACAGAATCCCAGAATGTGCCAAGTTGGAAGGGATCCACAAGGATCACTGAGTCTAACTCCTGGCCCTGTTATAGGACCATCCCCAAGAGTCACACCATGTGCCTGAGAGTATCATCTAAATGCTTCTTGAGCTCTGCCAGACTTGGTGCAGTGACCACTTCCCTGGGGAGCCTGTTCTAATGCCCAACCATCCTCTGGGTGAAGAAGCTTTTTCTAATATCTAAGCTAAACCTTCTCTGACACAACTTCAGGCCATTGCCTTGGGTTCTGTCATTGGTTACCCTAGAGAAGTGATCAGTGTCTGCGCCTCTGCTTAGCCTCATGAGGAAGTCATAGACTGCAATGAGTTCTCCCCTCAGTCTCCTCCAGGCTGAACAGACCAAATGACCTCAGCCACTCTTCATATGGCTTCCCCTCACAGCCTTTCACCATCTTAGTTGCCCTCCTTTAGACACTCTCTAAGAGCTTAATATCTTTCCTGTATTGCAGTGCCCAAAAAGGCATACAATATTCAAGGTGAGGCAACACCAGTGCAAAGCAGAGCAGGTCAATCACCTCCCTTGACTAAGGTTGACAGTTCCTATCCAATTATACATTTCAAACCATAATGCACCTAAAATCCTGTAGTATCCTCATGGAAACAATGCTTTTTTGATGATTTTTACGTTGTGGGAGAACAACAAAGAATGCTGGACTAGCTGCAGCTCTAGAACACAAATGGGTTTGTTTTATATTTATAAATCAAATAGGCCATGATAAGAGACCTGATCATGAAGTACTTTTCCCTTATGTATTCTAACTTCTTTTTCTTTCTATTTTCTTTAGTTTGAAATAAAGAATTTTACCTGTTGATGTAATTAGTTACTTAAAAATTCTCATTATTATGATGTCAGCAAAGGAAATGATATGGTGAAGACACTGAATAAAACATCTTTGGAGTATTTCTAGGTAATCACAGTAGTAAGTCAATATTTGTCCTTTTAATGTGAATATTCTTTGATATTGCTGCATCATTGAAATAATATTTTTAAAAATGTGCATTTTACAGTAGTTAAATCCTGAATTTTCTTAGTCAGTTTGACCTGTAGAAACATGGAAATATTTTAGTGTTAATCTGAGTCTACAACTGCTTAGAAAATGGGCTGATCCATTATATCTTTAAAAGAATTTTTTGGCTTTTTCTAGTGGTATAAAGGAGGATGTTAACATTTGGGAAATTTACTGAGGACTAAGTGAACTTAGTGTGTGGTAACCTACCATAATGACTGTTAATGTTGGGGGAGGGAGAGGCAAGCAGGGAGGGGCAGCTCTCAGTGTTGTTTACAGAAAATCAGACTCTTAAATTTTCTGTTGCAAAGAGCATGTTAGTATTATGCTTATGTATAATCACAATGGAAGTTCTGCTGAGAATGTTTCAAAATACTTTTATCATCCTCTGAATTTCCCTGTGAAAAATGTAGGTCAACTCCA
Organism: Myiozetetes cayanensis; assembly: GCF_022539395.1. NCBI lineage: Eukaryota > Metazoa > Chordata > Aves > Passeriformes > Tyrannidae > Myiozetetes > Myiozetetes cayanensis. The sequence goes on along the minus strand of NW_026087964.1, from coordinate 36,450,575 downwards.
TGAAATCTTTGAGTTGAGTGATACAAAATAAATGCCACAAGGTATCAAATACGTTTATCTTGTCAAAACTCCAAACATCCACTGAGAATATGCTATTCTGCAATGCAACACAAAATTTTCCACAGTAGTTTTACCTTTAAAAACCATTGATGTCTTTCTCTTCTAACAATTTTATTTGTATTTTTACTGTTCTGTTCAATTCACACTTTGTTAATTTTGCTCTCTATAGAAACTTACACTTGGATATTGCAAACTTTTTTAAACAACCAATATTTCACATTTGAGGATGCTTCAGGTGATAATGTTAATTTAGTAAAATAGGTAAAGACTTAATTTCATACATAGTATCAATCATTAAACAAAATTGTTTCAATCTGCAAGCCTTTTTTGAGAAAGCCTAATGCTTTTCAGAAGTGAAGGAAACTTTCGGTGTTTGCTTTTAGGGTTATCTTTAACTACAGTGAATGATGTATGTGAGAATTGTGTTTGCACTGAAGGAACATCAGATTCTAGGGGTCAAGGAGTGGTGTTAAATGTCAGAGCTCTAGGGCAGTTTTCAGGTAAGATAGTTTAAGGTATGCAATAATACCAAGACAAAAGTTTCAGGAAGCCTAGTGAAAATATGTATTCTATTGAATATATATAATATATCATATAATGAAAAAAGCATTATGAATAAAAACCAGACTGACTTTTATTTTATTTTATTTTATTTTATTTTAGAAGAACCATTGATTCGGAGTCTTTCTTGGTGGTGTTTTGGCAGAAATGGGAATGAGAGGCTATTGGGTTTGCCTTTCCAATGGCTCTCCTTTCCTGAATAGACTGTTACACAGGCAAGGTGGTTAGTTTTCCTCTTGAAAAGACAGTTATCAATCCCTGAAGCTGTATTTGTGTGTTTACCTCTCTTCCTTTTCTTGAGCACAGTGTATAGTCTCTGTTTTATGGGAAACCACATATTCAATGCTTTTATTTAAAATCTGAAAGAAAATGGCCTTGCAAGAGCAAGATTGAGAAAAAACAGTTTTGGAATCTTTAAGCTTCAATTGCTGAAAATTATTTGAAATTATCACGATGTGCCTTCCTCAGGGACTCCTGAATCTCAGAATAGGATTTGACTATGGAGTAGAACCACCGAGGGTGAACAGAAAAATTAAAATGCTGTGATTAAATATGGTGGTGTTATTGTTCCTGCACACAAAAGAAAATGTTTCTCTTTATTTTTACTTTTGATCATGATCTTCACAGCTATACAATTGCAGAAAATATCCCAAATGTGTCCTTTAAAATTCCTTCTTCTGTGTGAAGCTGTTGAGTGAAAAACAGCTGTTTGCATCCTAAGCGAGACTGATCGTTTCCAGTGAAAAAATAGTCTCTGGAAATAACGTTCAAATGAAAAATGTACATTATTGCCAACATCCTCAGTGCTTGATGTTCCTTCGAAAAGGAGGGCTACAGTTGCCTGTTATGACACTTCATTAAATACTTTGCTCTGATGCAAGCCATCTGAGGAATACCTCAGAATTTGTTGTTCTGTTTCCCACTTCATTTATTCAAATATGTAAGAAATACAGTAGAAATCAGACATAAGTTCATAGAAAAATTAATGGTAGAATAACATCAGGAGTGCACACTGAAATGGATCCCTGGCATAAACAGTAGAGTTCTGAAAGACCTACAGTTACCCCAGCCCACATTCACATCTTACTTGCTTTGTGTTTGGTCCTATTTCTTCACTGAATTAAATTCCCACCCAGAAAATAATTTATTAAGATGCTTTTTAAACTTGGTTTCATCTTTCCCACTGGAAATTTCTTTTGAGCAAAATGATCTCTTTTAGACAATTATAATTAACTGCTCTTTAATTAGGCATGAAGAACAGAGAAACTTTGTTTATACTCATTTCATTTCAGCTAAATCTTAGTGGCTAACATGGCATGGTTTTTGACATTGTTTCTTTTGATTATTCCCTTATGGACTCTGAAATAAATTGCTTTGAAGAGGATACGTTGGATTGACTGAATATCAGTGATTTTTATATTGGTTGACTGGCTTCTCTTATTTCATTAACGTGCAGAAATTTCCATTCTATTCCTACATGTCTCAAATACACTCCAGTGCAAGAGTAGCTCACCAACTAATATTTCTTTCTCTAGAATGCTGCTGCCATTGCACACACAGTAGTACAGATTGCAAATGGGCAGTCTTACTAGCTTGTTTTTAGAATTAAGGCTCAAATATATAATTTGAAAATGACAAAGTGCCAGTGATTGACCTGCCTCAATATACTTTCAATGCTTCCTTACTCATTTTTATTGTGCCATGCTTTGAGGGTCAAGATTATGTCTCCTTCTATGACAAGGTGACCTGCTTGGTGGACAAGGGAAATGCTGTCAAGGTTGTCTACCTGGATGTTAGTAAAGCCTTTGACACTGTCTCTCCCACAGCATTCTCTTGGGGAGAATGGCTGCTCAGGGCTTGGATGTGTGCACTATCTTCTGGGTAAAGAACTGGCTGGATGGTGAAACCCAGAGAGTGCTGGTGAATGGAATTAAATCCATGTAGTGTCCAGTCACCCCAGCCCTGCTTATTATCTTTATCAATGATCTGGATGAGGGAATTGAGTGCACCCTCAGCCAGCTTGCAAGTATCATTAGGTTGGGTGGGAGCATTGATCTGCCGAAGAGTTGGTAAGGTTGTCTGCAGAAGGATCTGGACAGGCTGGATCAGAGGGCTGAAGCCAACTGTATGAGGTTCAACAGGGTCTTACAGCTGGGTCACAAGAACCTACACAAGGCTGGGTGGAGAGTGACTGGAAAGGTGCCTGAAGGAAAAGAGTCTGGGGGTGCTGGTCAACAGCCTGTTTGTAAATGAGCCAGTAGGGTGCCCAGGTGGCCAAAAAAGGCCAACGGCATCCAGGCTTGGATCAGAAATATTCTTTTAGACTCATTCAACAAGTTCAAGGTGTTATAAACATGTCAGTCTGTCCCCTGTGAAATTTGATGGGTAATTTACCTTGGCTCAACTTATGTAAGTATAATTAAATACACACTTCCAATATTCACTAATATCTACCTTAGATTGACACAGGGATGTTTTTGTTATTGCTAAGTGGTGCTTGCACAGATCCCAGGCCTTTTCTTCTGCTCACCCCACCCCACCAGTGAACAGGCTGGGGGTGCACAAGGAGTTGAGGGGGGACACAGCTGGAACAGCCAATCCTAACTAACCAAAGGAATATATCGTACCATAAGACATCATATCATACTCAGCAATAAAAGCTGGGGGAAGAAGAAGAACATTCAGAGTTGATGGCTTTTGTCTTCCTGTTATGTTGCCACTCTGTGTAATGGAGCTTGCCTTTTCTGGAGACAGCTGAACACCTGCGTGATGCTTAATTACCAGCTGGGATTAAATCAGGATAATGTTTTATTGCTTTGTCTAGATCTACAAGCAAAGAAAGAACTAGAACAGTTAAATCAAGACCGGGAAGATGGCAGAGTATATCATCTTTAAATACTGTGTACCTCTGTGACTCTGTAGAAGAGGATGACAGCTGCTGCAGTCAACTAAGGAAGGAATAGCTCCAGTGCCTGAGGATTGATGAAGTCAGATCATGAGGAATAATTATTCAATTCTGTACCAAAGGAGCATTTCAGGGAAACTGGAGATGGGAATAGTGGTTGTGGCTTGGCACTCCAAGAAAGCTGCAGTGACATTTATAGAGGTAAAAGCATTTTATTGAGGTTTATTTAAATGTAATTAATGCTATTATTTTCCCCATTTTTCTGTTGATCACACTATATCACCTAACTGCTTTTGGCTTAGATTGGTGGATGAATGACAAAGCTTTCCAGATTTGAAACTAACTTTTTTAACACATTTTTTTTTTCTACACAGAACGACTTAGTCCTTTTTTACCTTATTTTATGAAGTCTACAGGCTACAGTACTCTTCTTGTGGCCTGTGCCAGGACCATGTGTCATTCATTTGGGATCACATGATCCATATGGGTAAGCTCTGGTCTGATTTATAGAGCTATTAATAAGCATTGAATTTCTACAGTAACTTTATTGCTGTATACCATAGCAGGGTCTAATGGCCACATCCAGTCAATTTGCCTTTTTCCAAGGTCTGTTTTTCATCCTACAACCCTGTCCAAAGTACCTGTAGTGCAAATAAAAAAAAAAAAAAAGAGCTAATATTAAGTCATTAATTACAACTGGAAAGAAATTTGTTCCCAAAGTGACTTGAAAAAACATTACTATGTGCTGCAAATACATAAATAACAAATATATAACATTTTGGGCTAAAATATTATTAGCTTTTTACTTCATTGTATGATGGATTAAACCCAAAAATCATGTGGAATTTTGATTTTTCTTTGCCGTTCCTTCATCTTATCCAAGAATTTACACACATACAAAAGATGGGAAAATGCAGTCTTTGGGACATCTGTGGAAATCATGCATGCAACAATACCTTCCACTGGATTTCCATATTTTTCATATCTTTTACAAAATAACTCACCAACAGCTTTCTTGTGGAATTTAGTTTGACAAATACCTAACAAAAAAATTCTTTATGTGCTTCCTTATCACTCCACATTTGCTTTAAAGTTTCTGTCAAAAGGAAAAGTAATTACGTTTGTTTATATGCAGAGAAATCTAAACGAATAAACAAGTGGTTGTGTGGTTTTGGGAGTTGTTGGGGTTTTTAAACTTTATTTCTCAGAAACAAAATTTCAGTAGCATTTCCTTTGATTTTCTAAGTTTAAGCCCAGCAGTTTACCTTTTCCCCAAAATGCAGTTTATCAATTTGTATCATCAGAAGCAAAAATATTTCTCCTACTGGTAGTCAATCTATCTTTCCTCCAATTTTAGTTACATACAGTTTTCAAGGAAGCCATATTTTTATCTGAAGAGCAGTTTTTTCAAATTTGAATTTAAAGCACAATGTGATTTAGTAGTTTACTTTTCTCCTGTCTTAAATATTTATTTAATCTGAAGATTTATTACTGTTATGCCTTTTATTCTTAAGCCTGCACTTAACTTGGACTGCAAAAGGTCCTTCTGTTTTTCTCATTTCCTCTAAATTCAGAGATAGTCCATATTTCTTAGAACTTTAGTTCCTTATTTATCTCTCTGCCAGTCATTGTGTCTCTTGGGACCACTAGGAAATCAAGTCTTTTTAGTTCTCTGAACAGCTAAAGTGATGAAGTTCTGCTCTGGGGTTGTGCAGGTCAGCATTTGACCCTTGCAGTTTATCACCCAGTATCCTTCCGGAAAGAAAAAACTTTAGCACCATTTATCTACTTATTTTTAACACCCAGATCAAAGCCAATATAAGACATCTCTGAAATTTAGTGTAACCCTCAAGTCCTAAAGGGAAAAAGATGTCAAGTTATTTGCAGAAAGCACTTATAGATGCATTAGTAGATTCAAAGTCTAATATATTCTTAACTGAGACAATAATCTTTATTTTGTTTGAAGGAACTCTTCACCTCTTCTGTCTCATTCCCTTATAATTCCTTAAATATTTGTTTAAAGAAGTGCTATTGCTGCATGTAGACACAGTGCTGGAGTGGTCTTGAGACATCAGTGATATAGAAGAATAAGACTGAGATGGGAAGGGTTGTAGAAGTCCACCATCATTAATCATCATTAATGGGAAAGTGAGAAGCTGTCACTGCACAGTTGCAATGGTTTGGACTTCTTGTTTAAACGTTGCCTTTTTTTTTTTTTTTTTTTTTTTTTGAGAAGCTGAGTAGTGTCTCTATTGTGCTGGATGCAAGAAGTAATGCAGCCTTGAACTCCCCTCCTCTTCCAGCTGCACTGGGATGCGGCCACACAAAGCTGAAAACAAAGAGAAACTTCCTGTGGTTTGGCTATGGAGCACTGCCTCATTTTCTTGCTGCCTTTCTGCATTTGGCACACATAAAAGTTAAATGCTCCTCCACTATAGCCATTCTTGGGTCCCAACAACCTGTCAGGAAAAGGCCTAAAAGGTACAACCCCCCTACCTTTTCTCTAAATCAACACCTACAGCAGTGCATTTGGAAGAAAAGACAAGAAAGTTGTGTCCCAGTGAGGGAAGGGATTTGAATGGCCATATGGTAAGGATCCAAAGGGCTGTGCAGCATAATCCATGTAGGGAATTGGCAACTTCAGTCAATATCCTTTGCCAAGAAAAAGTAAAAACCAACAACATTGCCTCCGTGGTCCAAACTGCTGACCTGAGCATTATGCTCCAAGGTAAGGGATTTTAGTTTCTAGAAGGATTTATGATTGTATCATAGCCTTATTTGCTTTAACGTCCTGGGATAATGAATTTGTACCAATGAATTGCAATTTGTTATCATTTGAAATAGTAGGTGGAGTGAGTTGGCTGCTGCTTTCTGTGTGCTAGTCCAGTGTCTAAATGCACTCTTTTCTGTTTAGGATTACATTGTGGGTTTGGTGCCCAATATAAAGAGGAATTCCCGCATTCCTGCTTGAGAGAAATTGCTCCCTTTTTCTCTGATGAGGAAGATGGTGAGATATCAAATGGATTAACCTTCATTTTAGTGTCATTTCCACCTTGTCCTTTGTACTCTAATGACAAGAGGAAAGGGGTCCTCAACTCTGCTGGCCATTGGCCTGTGGGGCTGTTTGTGCTGATTTGGATGAATATGAAAGGAAGAGAGATGTGATCATGAATCCCATCCCCACAGGAAGAGGCAAATCAATTACAAGACTCAAGGACACAAGTTACTGAATTAAACATCTGTTTACACCTACACACAAAGGAGCAACCTTGGCTCGTGCTTGTACAGGGTCAGGATGGGAAGATAGTTGATTTTCTCCTGGAACATGAGAGGAAGAAATGAACACAACTAGTGTTCTGGCTGAATGTTCTGTTTGGATGTGGGGAGAGAAAAGGGAAAGTCTTGCCAGGAAAAAATAGTGATATAAAGCACGGATTAAGCTGTTCAAGAGTGTTCCTCCTTTTGAAATAACTGAGAACTTCAGCACAAATAAACCTTGTTGCATTGTTGCTGCCTCCTTAGGCAAATTGCTTTTGCCATCCTAGTGAAGCACTCTTCACTCCTTCTAGTATCTTCCCTCTTTTTATGCTTGGAAGGATCCTACACTACCACTCATTAAATCCCTTTTAGAGACTGCTTTTGTTTTTTGGCCCCACTCACAGGCAAGGTTAAAATGAGAAAAAGAGATTTTTTTATTTTTTTTTTTTTTTATGACTGATCAGATTGGTAAACAGAATGATTGAGATCTATGTGAAATTATTTTCCTTCTGGAAGGTGTTGATGATCACAGTTGCAGACCTGCCGTAAAGTGCAAATATCAGTACACCAAATAGTTGTTGCTCTTATTTCAGATGCAGATTGCTTGCAGAGCATAAAAACTAAGTCACTGTTTGCCTTTACAAAGCAGTCAAGTAAACTCTGTAATGACGGATTATACAAATCTTCTCCCTACTAGTGCACTCTGCTAACAAGGATTGCTCCTTTGACATGCCACCTTGAAAGAAAATAGAGGTCTTCCTATCACCTTCACATTCTGTAGCAAAATCTCTGTTCAGTCATTTACAGTTTGTTGAATGCAGACTATATCAAAGGAATTAGAGAGGGCATCTAAGTAAAATGTCTAATTAACAGACTTCATACAAGAATTTGCCAGGATCCAATCTGCATGGAAATTGTTTTTATGAAACGTATCTAAGAAATATATTCAGGTTACCTAGGTATGACAAAGAAATTGAGACTCACTGTGGAAAAGACTCATGTCATCTTCACAGAATATGTCCATAAACACCGCATGGCTACAGCCCAGACTTGTCAACACCCAGCAGAGGAGTAAAGCCATTATGAGGCCACAATGTAATAGGCTCCTTATTCATGTTCAGAAGGCTACAATTCTGGATGCTTTTTTATAGGCAGAGGTGGTAATTCAGTATCCACACTCCATCATAAGCACTAATGATATGCATTTCTTATGTCTATGAGGTAGAACGCAAATGGATTGGGAGTGGGAAAGCTTAAGGAGGACAGTGCATCTTCTTGGTCTGTTGCTCTGATCTTTGCATTTGATTTACTTCTTGAAAACAGCCTAGTTTTCTCTTAGGCCTGCAGAATTGCAATTAGATACATGAGCAGTGACCAAACCTCATGACAGACATTCTCACTGTGACTCCAGGCATATTTTCTTGACCATCATTAATGCTATTGTAAAGTCAACCAGCCAAAAAAGTCATCCTTGCAAACTGAGGGCCAGCATCTCAACACCATAGGATATATAAGACGCATAAATAGATAAAGAAAGCCCCAATATTGACTTACAGTCAGATTGCAAGAAATAATATTTACATCTTCGAAACATACTTTTAGGCATTCTTTGGCTAGTAGACATTTATTGTCTTATAAAATGGATTTGGTTAAAGCGATCGCCAGTCTTTCATAAATTTTTTTGTGCTGGTGTGGGTTTTACATGTTAAGTCTAAACTAGACAATGAAACAGCTTTACTATTTGTTCTGTAGACACAAATTAGACTAGTGTGTCACTGCCAGAGATCATCCATGAAGTTAGAGGAAAAGTAATCTGTAAATAATTCATTCTAGAATACATAAATGCACTGCTTTAATGTGGAAGCCTTAGGTGGTATTTAGGCCATTCCATGATAGTAACCCTGGTCTCCCTTTCATTCTCTGTGGAAGCAATATGAATTTTACTTGAATTTTTTTTCAATCAGTATAAAAGATTTAACTCAGGGTGCTGAATGAACATAACTAAGAACAACTTTGCAGGCAGTCTTCAGATAACTTCAGCCTCCTAACATTTATCTCATGTAATTGTAAACAGGGTAGCAGACTGAAGCACAAGTTTATAAACCTTGGCCTGAGGTATGCCATTTTCTTTTTTCAAATGCATCTTTGACTAGGGAAAAAAGAATAACCTAGGTATTTTTAACAAAAGGACTTGGAAATTTCTGTCCCTTCATCTGTTAACCACTTAACTCATAGTCCTGTGTGTAATGCTATTACAAATGCATAAACAATCACTTCAGCCTTAAGCTGCATGCACTGCTTAAACAACTTAGGAATATATTTACTTCACTAGCAGTGATTATGGCTTACAAAACAAATACAGAGCTGCAGCTTCCTATTTCTCTTCATTACATATGCTGACAACTTTCAGATAATAAGTACTTTGTTGTCATCTCTGAAGCAGCCAGCATTAAAATGAACATAGCGACTTCCCACTTCTACAAGTGAGGCTGTATTGGACAAGCTCCAAATGGCCTGGATGCCCTGCTGTTTGTGTCTAATTGTTTTCTGTGGGGAAGACAGTTTACTGAGGGCATTTCAGGAAAGGGAAGCCATCAGCCAGTGGCTCATTGAGTTTTACACTAGACAGCACGCAGATGAGCTAACACTGTTGGCTGGGTTAAGAATTACTGAATGTTGCAATCAGCTGCTGCAGGCATGGAAGTGATAGGAGAGCTGTTGAGAATAAGATAAAAAACATTACCTTTGATTTAAAAAAAAAAAGGCAACCCAAAACTGAAAAGGGCTTCTTATATTTTGCTAGGGTTTTTTTTTTTGACTATGAAAATCTGATGGTGGTGGATTAGAAATAAAGCAGTGAACATCTGTACTGAAATGATGTACCTCAACTGTTTCAGTTGTGACTTTAATCATGCTTTGTCTTTGTGTCTCTTAGATATGAAAAAGTAAAGAATGTAATTTATTTTAAGCTTTGTTTTTTGTATTTCACTGCAGACTGCATTTGGAGAGAATTTAACTATGAGATGAAGGTGCTTATGAGTTATATGGTGTTTTTATTAGTCATTTAAATCTACCTTAAATATGTCAAATACTTAAGAAGAAATTAACTTATAGAATGCAATGCTGCCTGAAATTAATTAACTTGGATTGCTCTTTCTGGCTAGTACATACCCAACATTTCAGAAGTAGGAGACCTTACCAGCTATCACATAATTTTTATTCTATTCTATTTTCTTCTTCATGAAGAAAACAACTCTTGCTGTTTTTTCATCTCCTAGTTGGTTTTCAACTTTAAGCAAATGAGTTACTGAACTGAAATAACCAGATAACAGAAAGAACTACTGGGACCAAAAGCTAGTTTAACACTTCAACAGATTCTGCTTTAAGATGATTAGTCGGTGACTTCCTCCAGCTGAGTAGTTCTGCTTCCCTCAAAGCAGTAGCAATGCACTTTTGCACATACAGATGTTTTTTAATACGTAATAACAAACTTTGAATTTTATAGAAATTGTTTTAAGTTCATTTTTTTAATTGTTTTCTTTTATATGGAAAGTACATGCATTAAATGGTTTATCGTTTCTTTCTTTTGTTTTATAGCTTGTTTAACTTTAAGCATTGTAATAGCTGTTGCTGTCCTTTGTCGATAGTATTTCGATGGTCTGACTTTGGTGCTAGCTCGTCATTAGGCAGAAAGATTCAGCCTTGCTCTTCTGTTATAAGTGATGATCGCAAATTTGACTGAGGCTCAGCAAGCTTTATTATTATAAGGATGATCCTTAGGTGGTTGTTCTACTGGGGTGCCAATGTATGTATGCCTGGCAGAAAGCAGTGTTCTTTTGGTCAGTACAGTGTTACATGATTTCTTTCTTCAGGGATCAGAAAGGTGTTTGCTGACCTAAACCTCCTGTGCAACCAACTCCATCTGCACCACAGCCCTCCCTGAGCATTGGTCATGACCTGTCCCCTGATGTGCATGTTCACATTCTGCTCTTATCCTTGGCCACGCAGCACGCCATGCTTAATAAATTTATCTCAATTACTTACTTTTGACAAGAATGTGCATCTTGTAACATTCTTCTGACCTTGCTAGCACTTTCATCTTGTGTAAACAGTTTATCTATCAGTCACAGCTCTGTGCAGTCCCTTTTGGCTGACACTTACGGCAAAGGTTTTATTTGAGCAGTGTGTGGTCTGAGCTGTGTTCCAGTGAAACTGATACCAGTGATAAGGAAGTGTACCCTAAAATGGGTGTTGTAGTTATTTAGGATGGTATAACTTTAATTTAGGATGGTTTGATTATAATTAAAACTCTAGACAAATAATAATGGCATCCACAAAGTAATTGGAATACTTTCTTTTTGTTAAAAGTAGAATGAAATTGATTTACTTATGGTTTGCTATTTGACATAAAGGGAGCATCTCTGTTTGTCATGCATATTGCCATGACAAATACTGTATGGCAGGATTAAAAAGGGATGCCATCAGTTCATTTTAAAATAATAGTTAATAGTTATTTTCTAGCTCTCTGTAGAGCAGCACCTCATACCACTGTTAACTGGGGTTTTTTTCATGTACACTTTACACCATAAATGTTTATTTAAGCATATGCATTAATGTATAAATCATATACAAGCCTATTAAAAGATTCCCTCATACATTTCCAAATCTCAGCTGAAAAGACAGTGATAATATATGTTCATCAGAAAATTCTGTAATATGACAAATAATAAAGAAGCTCCCACATTGATAACTCATTAACTTTATTGATGTCTGGCAGTATGGTTGACTAAATACCTGAGACATAATCTGAACATGACTTTAGAGATAGAAAGGTAATTAAAAAATTTAACACAGTTTCCAAAAGTTTCCAGATAATTCTAATTATTTATAGATACCCTCTGCATGTATATAACATACATATGTTCAAGTACATACATAAGATTTTAGCGGGAAAGCGTAATGAAATGTTAGAAGCCATTAGACTTGACATTCGATTCAGTAAGATTGAATTGCCGCATCCCCCCTCTATTTGCATATGCTTTTGGTTAAACCTGTAATTATCATCATTATAGAACCCTTCCTATTCACGGCAAAGAACAGAAAGTGCTCATATCAGGGAACTTTTTAGTTCCCGTGAGTAACCCAACACCTATTTAACGATCAGTTTCTCACTGAAAAGATTTAACACACTTTTTTGTGATCTATTTTTTCCATTTAATCCTTTTTTTTTTTTATTTGGAATGACTTTTGAAAGGATAACTTTCTTTTGAGCGCTTCTGTCTTAGTGCATTCTCCTTTGACAGGAAACAAAATTTAGCTGTATAAGGGAAGTGAGAAACTGTGATGTGTGTGTCACACACGCTTACCTCAAAGAATAGTGCTTCTGTTAGTGATTAAAGGTAACCAGCAGTCAGTCCTTCAGCAGACCTAAACAGGCAGGGGCAGCAATTACGCTCATTTTGTGTTCTTCCTGGCCAGATGAGCAGAGGTAGGTGGTTGTGATGAGAAGCAGGAAAAACAGAAAGAGGTATTTTATTTTTCAAGGAGGGAAAGAGGCCATCATGTCTTTTCATGGTTTAGCAGCCTGCACTGGGTGTAGTTGAGACTCTGTTTCAGACCTTTGTATTGACTTGTGGTACCATGTAGGACTCAGGGCTGAATTCCTCTCTGTGTTTAAGATGACTGCCCCCTTTTTCTTTGGCTTTATTAAAGCAAAACTTTGATCCCATGTTTACAGCTTCGACCAAATTTATAGTTTTGAGGTATGTGTGGTTTTCTTATGGCCAGGGTTACTTTAGATCCTTTTACAATATACCTCAGGAAGCTGAGTATTTAATGAAGCAAAAAGACACCTTTAACAAGTGTTACTTCTGTGAATACTGAAGTAAATATATTAGAAATCTGAGGCAACTTTTGATTCTTTCTGTGTTTTGTTGCTCATTATTTGTTTGTTTGGGAAGTAAGAGTTTGCTCACATTTTTAATGTTGACAGTGACCTTCGTGATTTGAGTTAAATGGAGCAGAGCAAATTACTTAGGCACCCAAGCATGTTCTCAGCTTTGCCACACTGAAATATTTGTTTATTCTGCAGGGCTTTGAGAAGGTAGCCCAAAGGCTTTGTGAGATTGAGGGCCGTAAAAGATGGAACAGGTGGAAATGCCTGATCTTTCCCTGTAGTAGCTCTTAATATGCCACCGCTGCATTTTTGGGGCATTTTTGTAAAATAAGTGCATGCTAAGCAAAAGAAAAGTGATGTAGACTGTATGTCAATGAGATGGCAATAAAATTACTTGTTGTGGATGATGCTGAACAGTACCGCATCCATCTGCTCCTATTAAGTGAAATGAGATGCACTCCATTTTTTTATGGTTAGATGACAACAGAACACATAACAATACATATCAGAATTATTGGTTACCAGAGGCATTATTCAGATTATTCCATCTTCTTTATTATTCCACACCTTCATACTTTTCTGCATACACATCATAACTCCTGAATGCTGCAGTCAAGAACACATCATTTAAAATAGCCCAGAGATAAATGAACATGGGCTTTTAGCAGTCATTTAGAAACCTGATTTTTTAAACAAAAAAATCTTTAAAATTCTTTGATGTCACTTCAAATGCAACAACTCAACCACAAAGAGAGAAAAGTAATTTAAGAAAGCTTCCAAAATGGTTTGCTATCTATGCTAATCATCATAAATCTAAAATAATAAAATTATTAGTGTGTTTTGGGTACCTCTGTTTAATAAAGTTGCTCATCTGTGTGCAATATAATATTTGTTACTTAAAGCTACTGTTAAGTTTCTGATCACAGCATCTTTAGTTGCTAAAGCAGAAAGCTTAGATTTGTAACCCTACAATCAGTGTAAAGTCACAAATTAATGTGCTCTGACAACAGGAGTGTGCATGTTTTTTTATTGATGTAGTATAGGTACACCTTCAAAACTTTTTTTTCAGATAAACTTCCAATGAGGTTTTAAACCAACCTTTAAACTGTGTTCTTAGTTTTTTTCTGATTGAAAGTTGACATATTTCACAATATTGGTTGGTGCATTGTAGGTACAGTGCAGTGTCAAGGAGTAGTCAGGTGTGAAAAACTATGCAAAATTGTTCATGAAAAACTGTGTTATTGTTAATTTCTTTCCCCATCTCCATATGCCTTTTCAGTCTTGTGTTGTCTGTGAAATAGCAGCACTTTTTTTTTTTTAATGTGACCAATTGGGATTGCCATAAATAAGCAGATGTCTTTCACTGGCCTGTGAAATGCCACAGAGATGGGAGTGAAGGCACAAAGTCTGAACAGTTGCCTCACCTCCCTTCACTTTGCAAACAGTTAATGTGGATGTTTCTTTATTGGATTTTGTAAGCGTGAATACTTCCACAGAAGCTGAATTTATTTTATTTCTACAGCTTTTGTACTGGAAGAGAGATCAATTTTCAAATTTTCAAGAGCACCTGAGTGTGAATTATCCATAATATATTCCAAAATTAAACATCTCCCATGGGGATTTCTGGTTAAAAACCCTATAAAAAATAATACCTGAAATGACACAGTAAAAGTTTAGCATAGCAACTAGGTATTGCAAAGAGAGCTAATTTAACCTGCTTCTGACCAATGTAAATTGAATTTCGCATTACTAGACTAATGTTGTTAACTATCTGTTATGAAAAACTAGTTCCTTCATTGTAGCCCTAGAAATCACTAAATAATTTTATGTAATTGCCTTTAATTTTATGAGACTGCACCTCTAAAATCATGCTGGTGCAAATGTGCTGAAGTAATTTCTTAGAACAGGAAGCATTAGAAAATCAGTGTCAAGAAAACTAGTCTAAGTTTATTAGCTATGATGCAGCAGTGGTATGAATTCTGTTCCATTGCAGAGTGCAAAAATCTATTATACCTGTGACTTCTGTATGCAGAGAGGCTGGAAAACAAGGTAAATATGATATACTGCATATTTTATGTATTTGTGTGCTGCAAATCAAAGGTCTCATCTGAACCTCCTGTACTGAAAACCTTTAAAAGGCTTTATTAGAGGTCACAGTGGTGAGACCACACAGACAACCACTTTTAAATGACTGGTTGAATTTAGAGACAATTACTTAGTCTAAGTTAATGGTCTGTAAAACAGCCATGAAAAAACTGAAACTGTTTTAGAAACAGATTGCAGATGGAAGAACCAGGCTTTTGAAGCATCTGAAGACCTGTAACCCACGTGTGAGGATAGAGAAGCTGAAACAGTCTCTCAGATTGGGTACAGTATTTTAAGCCTCAACTGGTAACTGTAGGCCAAGATCAAACATGGAATGTGAACTACAAAATTCAGTTGCCCCTACATATCCAAGAAATATTTTCCCTATGAAAACAGCTCCAGCTTTGGGTCAGACAGAGAAAGTCTGATGCTGCCTCATATGCAAACCACCTTTCACGTTGCCCTTGAATTATGCACATAAAACCCGGTGCAGATTGCCCACTTTCGTGCAGAACCACGGGCAAAATAAGGCTTCTTTGAAAAATATTTTATGCCTTAAACAAGCAAAATCATACTGACAACTCACCCAGGGCCAGCACTATTACCTACTTCTCAGCTTCTTGACAGAGAACAGAGTTTATGAAGAAGTTTGTAGGAGGTAGAGCTGCTGCTGCATCAAAATCACATAAAAAGAGCTACAGTCTTCTGTCAAGAATCAATTCCCACAAAACCCTCCCCTTTTTGACTGGCTCAGGAACGTTGGAAAGCCTCGATCAAGTGTGATTTAATCCCCTCCTGGATCATTCCAACCATTTTGCTATTGCAGGTACAGAGACTTCCCAGTGAAGCTCGGTGTGGCTTCAGAGCCCAGGAAGCCTTGGGGAGCACATTCTCCATGGGCCTTTGAAGGTCTAATGAAACAAGTACATATTATAAGAAAAGAGGTGTTGAGAGGGAAGAAGTCAGTGAGTATCTAAGAAGGTGAAGACTATTCAACAATGGAAGATAACTTCAAAGAGCATGTGAGGATGAGAGGTGCAAAAGATGTAAGGAAAAGAGAAATGGCTATTAAATGTAACTGAATTTAAAAAAGCAGCCTTTCATATCTCTTTCAGAGATAGGAGGAGAATGTTTCATTTGAATTGGAAGGTGAGCAGTCCCTGGAGATACTGGCAATACCAGGATGATGAAGGAGGAGTCTGAATATAGTTACTTACCCCTGAGTCCAAAATGAGTTTATGATAGGACTTGAGGCTGTAACTGTAACAGGAGATGAGGAAAATACAGAGAATGGATTTGTGCCAGGCAGAGAAGCCTTGCGCAATTGGCTGAAAAATCAAACTATGTGTAGTAAGACCATAGAAAGGGGAAAGAAGAGATTGTGGCTGCATTGTAGGTCCAGATTAGAGATTAAAAATGAAGAGGAGAAGAGCAGTTTTCCTGTTTTTAAGGCAGTCAAATATGTAGCCTTAATCATTAACCAATACCATACCTGATGGGAGAGGCTACCCTTTAAAAACCATAGAAGTTCAGGCACAGCAGGAGTCAAAAGTGAAAGCTTTAAACCATCAATTATAAAAGGAAAAAAAGTGAAAGTTTCAAATGGAAAAACATGAGGGGCCCATGCAAGGTTTCATGGTTCCTGCTGAGCAGCTTTAATGAGTCATGAGCAGGGAAAGGCAGCCACAGCAGTGAATTCAGGCAGAGGACGCTTGGGGTTTAATTTAAAATTTCTTCTGAAGGTGAAAGTTCTGGGTAGGGCGAGAGGTTCCTGCCCAGC
This sequence comes from Myiozetetes cayanensis, assembly GCF_022539395.1. Taxonomy (NCBI): domain Eukaryota; kingdom Metazoa; phylum Chordata; class Aves; order Passeriformes; family Tyrannidae; genus Myiozetetes; species Myiozetetes cayanensis. Next base: position 36,434,030 of record NW_026087964.1, on the reverse strand, counting down.
TGGTAACCATGTGTGGGCAGGATTTGCTGTCCACAGGAGTGTACATGTGTTGCAGGTTTCTTGTAACTGCACTATGATTTACTACCTCTTGCTCCATTGAAAACATGAGATCTGGTTTTGATTTGGCTTGCAAACACTGGATTTTAATAACTCCAGTGGCAAACTTGTCAGAGTGTAATATGATCTTTTCAGCCATTAAGCCAATCTTTATTGTATTTATCTGGGATTTTTTAAGGCTCCTCCTGCTTTAATTTCTGCTTGCATTTGTAGTAGCCCTTTTGTACTCTGAGGTGATGTGTAAGTAATTATCTGAATCCTCTTTGCTCATATTATTGATATACTTCTCTGATCTCCCCCTATTAATTTCCTCCCTAAATGAAGCATTTCTAGACTTTTTCAACTAGAAACCTCCTGATGCCACTGAATAATATTTTCTTTGTCCCTTGGGCTCTTATGGTTTTGCTGCATTTCCCTTGCATTGGTTGATATCTGGAAGTAGATCACTGAATCCTCACTTGGTACTAGCCTAGAGGAGGTCATTTGTCTCCTTCGCTCCTTAGAAAGTCTCCTCCATTTACATACAGGTCTTACAGGCTGCTTTGCTCAAAGTTATGAGGTGGTCAAAAAGACAGTTTGGCAAATGAGAGGTAGATCAGGTTTTCTTGTCTTGCTTAGAGTCTGAAGGATTTTACCCCAGAACTGAAAAACAGAACCGAATTCAAAACCACATATATTTCTCAGCAATTCCTGACCATCATTCAGTCCTATAGGAGTTACTATACAGTAGCTCTGATAGTACAGCCATGACTCTGGAAATTTCCATAGCACACATGCACAGAGAGTGAGTACCATACTTACAGAAAATGTTGGGGTTACTGCGCACACATTGCACAGTGTATTAACTCACACTACATGTCCTGTCTTTGGATTTACTGCACATGGGCAACACAGCAGGTAATCGTGTTTTGCATCTTGGAATTCCTTGAAAGAAATAGAGAGGTGTTAATTTTCTTTTTCTAGATAGACAGTCTGTCTCCTCCTTTCTTGAGCAATAAGGATCCAAAAGGATCTTCAGCAGTCAGAAGTGACAGTTGAAGACAACCAGGGAAATTCCAAGGAAATGCAAATTTCTCCATCATGAGTAAGGCACTTTGGGTAGGATGGTCTTCCTTGACATTGGCCACAGTGTGAAGTGACTGAGACACTGTAAAATCACATGTGAGAAAAGGCAGCTATAGTATTTATTTCTGAATAACAGGACAAGATCTATTTTATACTTTCAACCATGATTCGTCTCAAGTAAAACTGATATTTAGTCAACAGGAACTTAACAAATGTTATAAAAACGTTTAATCCTCTGCTCTACCAGTATTACAATGCCTCAACAATGTCAGCTCCATTTTGTCCCTTCCATGCCATCTTTACAGGAATTAGAAAGAAAGTGTTGTTATTCTCTGCTTTCCTCATTCGAGCAGAATGGTTAAATTCAACTGAGCAAATGTTTCCTATTCAGGCTCAGAACCCAGCAGCACAGTTTTAGTTTTTGCGATGGTTGGTAGCAGACTGTTCTGAAATCTCTGCTGAGTCTAGAATTAAGATACAATTAACTTTCTCCTATCCATTTTAAGAAGCATTAAGTGGACTATGAGCAATAAAAAGTGCACATTTTGAACAGGTTAAGGAACAATATTTTCATTAATTATCTACACAGACGTCTATTTAACTTCCTTCCTTTCCTTTGCATAAGAGGCTTAAATGGCACCTGAGATCAGTGACCCAACTGGTACAAAAGCACCTGTCAGGACAGCATGGTGTGACTCTCTTTCTTTAAGACTACATCAGAACCAAACAAAATTTGTATTTCTTCCTTTACTGTTTGTTCCTCTTCCACATCATAAATGTTTATCTTGTTTAGACTGACCAAGACTTCGGAAATTAACATCAGTCTGGTAAAATACAGCATCAAAGATCATGTGGTAAGTTTAATTTGGAGAAATTTGCTGGCAAGGACTTTCACCTTAGTATTTGAAAAAATGGAAATAGGATACAAAAGCCACTTCTGGGCTGTGCCATGCAATGTTGTTGCACTAGATGTCACTGTTGTACTTCTTAAATCATAGTGGTCATCCTGCAATAAGACCTCAAGCTCTAAGGCTCTTATAAGTCTGCTGTGTATGAGAAGGTATAACCGGGAGAGATTTTAATAGCACAATGCTGCCTGAAATTATTCTTTTGTTTCGATTTTCGTTCAAGTCATTGCTTCTGTACAGGGAATAGAAAACATTTCTTCTCTTTAGAGCCAAAGAAACCTTAATTACTGTGTATGTGAATGCTCTTCAAACAAATTCAGTGAAAATGTTTTTTATTCTCCAAAAGAAGATTTGTAGCAGTGAATGATACTGAGAAATAATCCAGCAATTGCCACACTGGCTAATGAAATCTAGAAGCTTGTCTTCATCTCTCTGCTTTTTAAATGCCGAGAGAGAAGCCAAAAGAAATGCAAAGCCATTATGTTGATGGAAACTGCTAATATTCAAGCAGATGAACACTCACACATGGCTTCCTCTTTGACTTTTCCACATGAAGGAGAAAAAACCTGGTAGATGTCACTCTAGAATGAATGTTACTTCCAATATCTGAGAAATTTTACTAGATGTGTATGATCTGCATTAATTGACAAGATTAATTTAACTGAAGGTTGAAGATTGGTTCAGAGAAAAAGAAAATTTCAAGGACATAAACAGACCTGATGCATGCTCTCTTTGCGTTCTCCTCAACTGCAGGTGCATGTCAGAGTTATGACAGATATAAACATATTTGCTGAGGCTTACCTGCTTCTCTTTCCCCTTACCAACACACACTTGACACCATGGCAAACTGTTCATCCCTCAGAAGTTTAAATAGATTCATTTGCCTTTGAAATAATCTTCTGTTTTCATCTGCCTTCTGGTAGTTTTTCTTCCAGTCAGTGATGTCATGATTTTTACCTCTTGCTTTTTCCAGGCATTTAATCTGCTCTTATGGCCTCAATCACCCACCACTTTTGAACATTTAAAACCACTACAAACAGCATCTTCTCCTTTCTTTCCACCCTGTTAGAGAAGTAGATCAAATGGTACCTCAGATTTGGGGATGTGTGCTGAATGATCTCTGTATTTCTCAACAGGTAGAGATTTTTTTTAAATTAATTTTGCCATACCAAGGGAGATGTGTTAAGCCAGGATTTTGAAGCTATGTAGAAACAGGTAGGAGGCTGAATTTTTGAGCTGCAAGTGGAGCTACATCAGACAGACTTTGCTGTCTCAAGATTTCTGGCATTTAACTTATGTATAGCAAAGCCACAGTCATTCGCCTCTCAGAGTGCTCTTCCAGCAAACAGCCTACCTTGCCTGTGCTTAGAAACAACTGAACATCTCTACGGGTGTATTGTATATATGTGAGAGAGAAAGTACTTAATGAAAGTAAGATGTCTATTTTTTCAACAAGGTCTGAAATAGGTTGTATTTCAGTTTATCCTGCCTTTTCTGTTTATACACTATGCTGGCAGAAAATCAGGAAGAACAATACTGCTTGGAGCAAAGTTAGCCTCAAACACCTATTTAGGTTTCTTCCATGTTTGAGATCCTGCATATAAAACTCATCCTTGCCTTTGTATATGTGCCTTAATGATGATCTCCGATAATCTTTTCTGTCTGGTTCAAACTTACCTGAAGCCTTCGCTTCTGCTGCTTCATTAACATTCATATATGAACTGCATTATTAACCACTACTAGACTTTTCCTTTGAAATTCCTTTTCCTTTCCCAGTTCTGCAGTTCACGTGCAGAGAAAATTGATCTCTAGTGCCAACATTAAGTAGATATTCAAAATTAATGTTTAAAAAGAGAACAAAATCACACCGCATTATTTCACAGTCAGTTGTTGCTTTTGAAGGAAAACAGTCTGTACACAAAAGAATTTAATAATGCAAGAAATTTGCTTGTCTAAATTGTCAGGGAGACTTGCATTTTTAGACAGACATTTTTAGCTTTGATATTTCCTTATGGTCAAAAACACCCAGGAAAATGGAAAGACATTGTCTGTTCCACCTGTTGGATAACTGAATTTGTAATATCCCTGAACATTATCACCAGGAAAAGTAGGCTCTTCCTCAGCTAAAAAACCCATGTATTATACAAATAGTATTGATCCAAATTGCAGAAAGTATTATACTTAATTATGCTTGTCTTTCTTTAAATTGGAATGACTTTTGCTGTTAAGGCTTCATGTTCTTTTAAGAGAATTTTCCATCTTTATGTGCAATGTACAGAAGAGTAACTATGTTCCTGTTGAGAAAAAGACAATTCTCCCACAGGTGTTATGCCATTGTAGCAATTATCCTGAACAATAATGGACTGCAGAGAATTAAACTGTTCCCTCTTTATGCAGATTCTGAGCTGCATGTCTGAACCATTAAAAAAAGGCAAATCCTTCCAGGCAGACAGTCTATTATCCAGTCAGCTGAGTGCACAGGCCAGAGCCAGAGGGCAAACTCACTTGACTAGGTCACTTATTTTGTCTTTACCATATGCAGTGTTTACAGAAGGAGGACGACTTTTAAAATGACTCACAAATTTCCTAGCTCAGTTGGCATGTAAGTGATTTCAATTTAAGCTGCTCCAGCAGTATTAAAATCCATAACCAACTGCAGTGAGTTTATAGCTCCAATATTCTGTGAGAGAGGAAGCCTTTTTTGCTGATGGCTTTGCCTCTGTGTTCAGAGAGTGTGATTTTTCTCACTTAAACGTTTTGGCTTTATAGACCGCTAAATCTATAACAGTCTTGCAAGTAGCATTTAGATATGCAGATTTGAAGATCTGGTTTTACCCCAAATACATACAAACTATATGACCTTGAGTAAGTCCTGTCCTGCCCCATCTTTGCTGAGGGAAACAAGTGGGTTGTCACTGGAAGTTGTTCATGCTGCTGTAGACTGCGTATGTCTCTGTGTATGTTTATTCTTTCCTCATGCCCAGATACCAGATGGCTCCTGCAACAAGCAATTGAAGGAGTTCAATAGTCTTGGTCATATTTAAAACAGACCAAAGACTACAGCAAAAATAAAGAGAATATGCTGCTGAATATTACTGACGAAGGGAAGTATATGTGTTGCACATTACAACAAAATTATTTCCAGATTGTGGTATGAAGATCTCTGCCTCACAAAATGTAAAATATAAAACATAAGTTGCCAAACCCTAACTAAAATTTCTCTATAGGATGAGATAGTAGTCTCTTCCTGTCAGCTTACAGTATACTTTTAAAGTAGTACAGGATTGCTTTTATATAATGTTTAAAATATCCCTTAGGAAACTATTGGGAAAAATGATGTTTGCTATGAACAGACTAAATATACACAAACATAAATGTATCTATAATATGTACATTTTTGTCTTTAAGTAAATCTAAACTTCTGTGTGAAGTAGAACTTAGTTCTTAGATGCTGTCTTACTGGGCTATTAGTTGGGATGTTTTCAGATATAAGAATACAACAGTCACTACAGTTTATTAAAGGCTATGACTGCAGGTGTTCTTCATAACACTGATAAATAGTGGTATCCCTGCATGAGGAGAGAGAACAGGAAAATAGGGGGTTTTTGTACTTATGATTAATAGCAATCATCTTGCAGTGATTCTTCAAGGGTAACATATACATATAGCATTTGCTTTTTCTCTTGTAGATATGAAGTAGCCACAGAGGAAACCAGTGAAACTTAGGCATGTAGTTAAATGTATGCGTGTAGGTAAGTACCTTGCCAAGTAGTCATATTAAGGTGTACAAGTTCTGGTGTGGGGTTTGGCTACAAGAAACTGCTGGACACGACAAGAGAAACTGCTGAACACAAATAACAGAGCAAGACAATCATAAAATTACATATAGGACCTTGAGGAAGGACAAGATTCTGCAACTAGTTAAGTGGAAACAATGTGAGAAATTGCCACACTTCATGCATAATTTTAGAGGAGCATTGGGGACATTTTGGCGAGTGCAATCTTGCAAGGCCAACAGCATCTGGGTGTAACCTTGTCAGTAATACTACTTAAGGCTGAGGTGACCTAGAGAGGGTTTAAGATTCATGGGGGATAACCAAGGACAAAGAAATGGAGAGGAAGGGGCATAAAGAGGCCAGTCACCTGCAAGCAAACTGATCAGTATGCTCATCAGGCTAAGCCCAGTGCCTGATCACTGAGGGCTTTTCTTCTTACTGTTGTCCTATTACTGAATGTGTTTTTTCATTCTCAGTACTGTGTGTGTGTACGCGTGTAAGAAGTGATTAAGAGATCCAAGTCTAGAAACTAGAAACCTTTAGACTCTGTGTGTGTCTTTCCCCAGTCTTCTGGTTTTGGCTGGGGTAGAGTTAACTTTCTTCACAGTGGCATGGAATGGGACTGTGTTTTGGGTTTATGCTGAACATGGTATTGATAACACAGAGATGGTTTTGTTATTGCTGAGCAGTGATTATATATTCTGCTTTTTGTACTGCCAAGCCTTGGCTCTCTGTGCTTACGTTTGTGTAAGATGGGGTTTTATGTGCATGCTGGAAAAGGCACTGCACTGTCTGTGATAGTCCATGTGAGACAATGTTAGTATTGAGAGAGTCTGTATCTTGCTCCTTGGCCAGATCTGCAGATTGGAAAAGCAGCAATGGAATCCATTGGGCTGGACTGGGATAAACCTGCTGGGTTTCAGAGTACATAGGGCTTAGCTCTGGTGGGTTGAGAAGGAGGGATGCCTCAGCTTCTGAAGTGCACTTGATTCAGCCACTCCTTAGCAGTCATGAAGTTTAATTTCAGTTTCACATTAAATACATCCTTACCAGCATTAGCAACAAGAGACAAGAATCAAAACCCACTTTTCACATTGCTGAAGACTGAATAGATGTGCTTGGAAAGACAGAACAGATAATATTTTTGGTGCAGCTTTATGAGACTTTACCAACTCTGAAAAAGACTGATTTTTTTTTTTCCTGGGCAATTCTACTTCATTCTGGAGGGAAGAGTTCTGTGCCTAAACTGTCAGTCCAGAAGAAAACATTTAGCAACAGGAGAAGTACAGCAACAGACATTGCTGTTTCATACTATTTCAGCATCTTTTTTACCACTTGATGATTTGTATTTTATTGTCTTGTTCTTTGTTATCTGGGTAACAGATATTTATTGCCTCTAGCAGGATCCATCTGCACAGAGAGGGAAGGATTGTGAGTAAATCGCAGGAAAGAAGTCTACAGCTCTTAGACAGGTTTGGCTGGTGATCTGAAAGTGCCTTCAACAAAAAGGAAAATGGGATCCAGAGCCTAGATTTCTCTTTAGTCATCACTTTTTACTTTTTTTCCATTATGTTTCACATTTTTCATTCAGGAATTTGTTACAAACTGATGCCTATGGCAGAAGACTGAGGAGAAGAAATGGATGTTAAGTTTTAGAAGACATGCACAGTGCAAGAAAAATCGAAATTATAAGGTAGCAAATTTCTGTCTTGGAGCTGAAGTAGATAGCTGTGCAGGTAACGGACAATACAGAACAAACAGGGTTGTTTTTTTTTTTTTAAACCAACTTACTCCCTGTTTCCATTTCACATACATCATCTGCTATACCAGAATTTACATTTCAGGACCACGATAGGAGAGTACTTGATAGAGGGAGGGATAGAGGGCATAATAGAGGAATCTGGACAGGCTGGATCAATGGGCTGAGACCAGTTGTATGAGGTTCAACAACGCCGAGTGACAAATCCTGCCCTTTGGTCACGAAAGACCGAGCAGTGCTACAGGCTTGGAAAAGAGTGGCTGGAAAGCTGCCTAATGGAAGAGGACCTGGGAATGCTGGTTGACACCTGGCTGAATATGAGCCAGCAGTGTGTCCTGGTGGACATGCTGGACAAAAAGGCCAATGGCATCCAGGCTTGTATCAGAAACTGCAGGAGTAGGGCAGTGATTGTCCTCTTGTAGTCAGCACTGGTGAGGCAGCACTTTGAATCCTGTGTTCAGTTTTGGGCCCCTCACTACAGGAAAGATATTGAGATACTGATGTCCAGAGAAGGGAAACAGAGCTGGTGAAAGGTCTGGAGCACAAGTCTTACAAGGAGCAGCTGAAGGAGCTGAGGTTTTATAGCCTGGAGAAAAGGAGCCTGAGGGGAGACATTGTTGGTCTCTATAACCATCTGAAAGGAGGTTGTAGTGAGGTGAGAGTCAGACTCTCCCAGATAGTGAGTGAAGGACCAGAGGAAATAGCCTCAAGTTGCAAAAGGGGAGGTTTAAGTTGGATAGTAGAAAAAAATTTGTTCATTGAAGGGGCTATCAGGCATTGTAACAGTCTACCCAGGGAAGTGGTGGAATTACAATCCCTGGAAGTGTTCAAACAGCATGTGGATGTGGCACTTGGGATCATGGTTTAGTGGTGAACGTGGTGGTGCTAGGTTAGTGTTCGGACTTGATGATCTTAGAGGTCGTGAAGGCTCAGGGATTGAAGCTGGCTCTGCCATGATAGCAAGGAATGGGTTTGTGGCGAAGAGGCCTCGGAGGAACAGCTGTGTGCTAAATTAGAAAATTCAGTGCCTACTTTGAGTGCATAGCAACACCTAATCATGAAGGAATTTATGAACTACATGAAAGCTCTGCAAGTGTAGCTATGAGACTTTGTGAAGCAAATGTGTAAATAAGATACAGGGTGTTCTAGTTTGAAGACTACTTATACCTTAATGTTGTCTCACAGGATGTATGTCTATATATATAGCGCTCTTTTACTGTTTGCCTAAAGTTTTCCCTTCTGCTTTTTTTTGCTACATCTAATCCACATCTTCATTTCTAACAGCCTGCCACTTGAGTTCCCTAAGTATTTTATTAATTCAGTGCTGAGCTGTGGGAAATAAAAAGATGTAATTGAAAGTTCTGAATCACCTGCAACAGGAGGTGCAGGTTAATTGTCAAAGTGCTAATTGATAATGGTAATATTGTCTAAGCACAATTTGATCCAGGGAACAGAGGTGGGGGTGGACCTCAAAAGTGAAATTGTGTGCATTTTGCCTACTAAACTGAATCCTTCAGAGAAATACCTGTTTGTTAAGCTTGTGCATGGTGTAGTGGAAGGAGGAATCTCATAGAAGAGAGTCAGCATTTTCCTGAATAGGTATAAAAACCAGGGAAGTAAGAATTTGAGAACAGTAAAATCCTGGCCTACGTGCTTTAAACTGAAAAAAAGATTCCGCTCTAAAAAAATGACTCGCATTGAAGATGGGCATATTTTTTAACAAATTGGTAACCTGCAGTACATGCTGTTATGAACATGTAATCTTGTAGCAATGACATTTAGCTGGTTTAAGAAATGTTCTGGTTTATTTGTGGAAATAGGAATGACACACACCAAGGAGATTTTCTCAAGCAGAAAGTTTCTGGCTTATGACAGAAAATAGAGTCCCAAAGAAAATCATATTTTCTTGAAGCAGAAGCATTCAGTGCAAACGAAAATTTTCTCTTTCATCAGTGTCAACCATAATGTGACAACAGCCTTTACTGCCCACTTGTAAAGTTTTCAGAAGGTCACCTTAAGCCTTGGCCTATGATGCCTCTTCTACACTGAAGAATTGTGTCATAAATGGTCATGAAGCTGCTTCATTATCATCCTTAAAATTCCCCTCTACTCACGGAAAACCTTGTACAAAATATGTTCCTGATATAGCAGGGCCATGGTTCTTAATCCTCATTAGTAGAATTCCATTTCTATCTAATCCAGGAATCATTTGTATATCTAACCAGGAAACTGAAAGTTCAGTTTTTGAAATGTCCATCCATTTTCACTCTCAATATCCACCTCTTGTCTCTTGTCTTATATATAGGTTGTGGAGTGTTTGTGCCAGAAGCTGTTTTTCTAGTTTGTGTTTGTACAGCATCTAGCACATTAGTGGGTTGGTTCTTGACAAAGGGTTTTATTCATAGAGACACTATCAGTGGGAAATAAGAAAATAATAATGTTTCTTTATTATGGCATTCTCTCTTTATTAGCTGCAAGATTTAGATAGTCTTTAAGTCCCTGCCTTCCAGCTTGGGGGGGCGGGCAGAGCTGGATACCCAGAGAACAGCTGGTTTTCCTATTAGAGACTGAGGCAGAGAAGGCATTAAGTAAGTACCTTGCCACGGTTCGGGAAATAAAGACACGAGACCTGCAGGGTTCAATGCACAGATAGCAGATCCTGGGCAGATCTGCCTTTATTCAAAATGAGGGATATTTATAGGGCAGGCTGAGGAGGGTTCTGGAAAAAGGGAGTGGATATGTAAAACCAGGAGGGGTTAACATGAATATGTAACAGGGAGGTGGGTACATGACCATAAGGTAACTTGGAAGGGATATGATTGGGTAGGACACATACATCGCAGTAGTGTTGTCCAACAGGAGAAAACTTTACAGCAACACAAGGGAACATGCCTGAACATGTCCTGAAACAATAGCATCCACTTAACTACAGCCTATCCAAACAGTCCCTGCAAACAGTCCATTAGACAAAGGCAGGGTCACTGCTCTACTCCTCAAGAAACTCTTTCTTCCACAGCAGGTATGATTCATCCTCCTTGCAGTCACCTCCAACATCACTTCAGCCTTTTCCTCCTCCTTTGTCACTATGTTTCCCTGGCATTCAGTGAAGAATGAAAATTCTCCTTTGCCTCCTTTTGTTGCTGATGTATTTATAGAAACATTTTTTTTGTTGTCTTTCAAAGCATTAGCCAGGTCAGGTTCTAGCTGGACGTTGGACCTTCTAATTTTTTTAGTCTGCATAACCTCACAAACATCCTTGAAGTCCTCCTGAGTTGCCTGGCCCTTCTTCCAAAGGTCATAAATTCTCCTTTTATTCCCCTGAGTTCCAGCCAGAGTTGTCTGTTCAGCCAGGCCAGTCTACTTCCTTGCCAACTCATCTTTCAGGTCATGGGAACACCCTTCTCCTACACCTTTATAGTTTCCTTCTTGAAGAATATCCAGCCTTCCTGGACTCCTTTGCCCTTCAGGACTGCCTCTCAAGGGATCCTGCAATCCAGGCTTCTAACAAGACCGAAGTCTGCTCTCCAGAAGTCCAAGGTGGCAGCTCTGCTACCAGAAAAGTGGAGTTCAACCTCTGTTTTTCTAGGTTTATATCAACCTGCCACCACAGTGCTATTCTAATACACGGTACAAGCTCATACAGACTCTTTAACACAGATAAATCTTAGTTATTTTAATGCCCACAGGATTATCAAAAAACTTTCAGTAAATGTGACTGAGGTAACATAGAAAAAGGAGATTGGGATAGGGTAGGAACTGAAGATGGAGAGTGGCAAACAAAAAAGGTCCTGACATGAAAGCAGCTGTAGAAGACACCTGTAAAGACATGAAAACTTCAACCTCTTCAGTCAAGTAATCTTCTATATTAAGACAAAATTAAACTAATGTAGTGGTCCTTCCTTAAACTTGAAGTTTCAGAGGAAAATTTAAATAGAAGAAATCCACTGTGTTACCTTTTGTACTTCTGTTTTACAAAATCTTAGCATGAGGATTTTATAAAGCTCCTGGACGTAACCAGAAAACTAAAGAAGGTAAATACTGGGGAGACTGTACCATCTTGCTGATTTTTCCAGCATACTTGTGCTGTGTCAGTGGTAAGAAAGATGCCAGCTGCAGGATCCCTTATCTTACTCATGCTTTGTGGTTTACACCATAAAAACAGCTTGATCACAAAATTCATTCTAGTCCTAAAACAAATAATTCCCGAAGAATGAAAGCATTAAATTAATTAATTTTTTTAAAATATAAAATTAAAAATATTCCTAAATTACCAGGAATAGCAGCTGAGCATTCAGACTACATGATGCTAGTTGCCTCTCTATCATAAGAAATCACTGAGCAAGAAGTTAAATCAGAAAGAGGGAATATACCACATTGATGTGTCTGTACAGTTTCCATTGCACCTCTCTGATAACAGTGGTGAGTTCTGAACAGAGTTAAGAGAGGAACGTTAAAACACAATGTCAAAATGGGAGAAGAGGTACTGGGTTTGGGCTAGCAAAAGAGAGGAAGAGTTGTAGTGTTAAAGCTGATTCAGGTGATCTCTGAGTGCAATGTCTCTCTTCAACTCTGTCAGGTGGAACACAAGCAGTAACATAAAAGCCCAAAAAGTGTCAGCCTTTGATGTTCAGGAGACAGACTCCCCTTTCAAGTTGAAGTACAGAACACAGGTTTGGTGGAACATGGAAAACTAGAAGTCTGAGGGTGGTGGTGACAGGTGAGTGGCATGAACATTGTTGAACAGTAAAATATCACTTAAACATTTTGGCTTTAAAGAAGTCTTAGAATACGGAGCTGATAAAATATTAATACTTTTATTTCAATCTGACCTGAAAATTAACAACAATTAAAACAGAAAGTAAACAGTGTCTTGGCATGATAAAAGTGGCTGTAAATTTTAATGGAATTTGCTATTTTATATAAGCTATGCATGGTTAGGATGTTTGCCATAAGAAATTGCCTTTTTAATTCCTAAAGATTTTTTCCAGATAGACATAAATGTGAAGTAATTCCATGGTAATTCTAGACCACTGAAAGTTTAATTCTGCAATGCATGATCCAGATAGATTGTTTGTGCTATTTTATCAGGGTCACCCTGGAATTTGAATTGTTATATTAACTTAGCTTTAAATGTAATTTTCCACTAGCTGCCGGGATCAGTTTGAAAGATTCAGTCTTGTTTCTTTGCCTTACTATTTTATGAGCATTTGAATGTCAAGCATCTCCTGGTGTCACTAATAGGAGTTGTTCCCTTAAGTTAGTGAAAAAAGTAATGACCCTGTAAATCAATTTATGTCTGAGTGTGTACTGCTGTGTCTTCATGCTGCTACCTGATTGATTCTGGTGGTAAAAGTCACTGTAGAAAATACTTAGCTGTCATTACACATTGACGGGAACAATTGCTATAAACACAAACACCCCCAAAGTTCTCAGGTAGTTTTCAGAAAGCTCCTCATCCTTTAGAGGTACAGCATTGCATTTTTAATATTGAAATAAGAGAAAGTATGTCCTTTAAAACACTTCAAAGCAACCTTGTCTCCAAACTAACTTGAAAGCAAGCACAGAGGTAATTTAATATGTGTGAAGATCTTTGCTAGTGAAAAGGTATCACTTAGAAGAGCACATCAACATTTTTCAGGAACAATCAGCAAAAGCATCATAGAGTATGGAACTTTTTCCTTTTTTTTTTTTTTTTTTTTTTTTTTTTTTAATTTTTATGAATTTGACATTACCAATATTAAGAACAGCAGACAAGACATTCAGAAGAGGGCAAAAGGACAGAAAGTCTGCATAGTGTTTTCTTGAAGCAATAAAAACATAGATCACAGAGAGGGCTGATAGGAGTCTGAACAGCTAGGTAAAAATCGTGTTGATGACTGGGAGCCCTGGTACAAATTACCTTGATTCAGAAATCATCGAGGACTTCAGTAGGGACATAAGGAATAGGAAAATTCTTGTGATACTCTTAGGACTCTCAGCTGTCTGTGGAACTAGAAGACTACAGAGAAACTAGTGCTTAATCTACAAAAGAGGAAAGATTTTATGTTAAACTACAGTTGTGCCTTTTCATGAGGGACTGAAGAAATGGAGTGGAGCAAATGTGTGCTGGATGGACTTGTCTTCTGGATGATGCATTAGGTCAGAGATGCCCAGAGACTGCTGAGTGAAGGGTTAGCAGAGGATGAAAAGACTTGAAGGAGAGGACATGCCAGCAAAAGCTGTTCTTCCTTTAGTGATAGGGTGGTCCTGGAACAGACACAGAAGTATTTCTTGTTTCTGTGTGCATCTGTAGGGTGGGTGAGGGGAGTTAGCAGGACCTGGAATGGGTTGTTATGGATCTCTGTTGGTCCAGAGGGATGATGTTTTTGGTCACCCCAATTCCAGGACTTACTTTTAACTCTCCTAGTACTGGAGCAGACCTTCTACCAATAGAGCCTCCACAAGCCATAGAATTTGTTGACAGCCACCTCAGTGGCAAAGTCTGCTTTTGGGCCACATAGAAAGAATTTGGGCTGTTAGGTATTTCTGTAGTGTGCAAAATATGAATTTTAAAAGACAATCTGTGTGGTATCCTGTAGGTAGGTCATAACTAGGTTGAATGGAAAGAATTAAAACACTAAGAGAGGTGGTAAGAATAATTACCACTGTTTATTTGCCAGTTCTAGAGATGGAGTGTTAAGAGGAATGAGAAACTCTTTTTTCAGAAAATATATTTGTGTGCTGGGGTTTTTTGGTGTGTGTTACTAGAACTTTGTGGGATAATTTTCATACCTAGTATTTTGAAATAAGTATTTTAAAATAAGTAGTTATATTTTTTTCTAAGAGGAAAGACTGTGAGCAAAAGAAGAGACTAGCACTAATCAGCTGACTGTCTATTACCACTGAATTACTACTGACTAGTAGAACAGAACCATCAAGGATCATGCACACCACTGATCTGAACTACTGTAGGGCTATGTCTATTTTATGGGACTCCTCCCACACAATCCAATATAATGAGCATGCAAACAGCAGTTTATTGCCCTCAGAAGCAGCAGCCATTAAGTGTATTCTGGACTTTCTGGGCTTTGGCTACATGAGAGTTGAAAATCAGACTGTGTGCGCTGCTGAACCTGACTCAAACCTGCTGACACAAGAAGATGATCTGTCCTTCTCCTCAGAACAGGATCTTCCTATACAGTTAAACTACCATGGGTAAAAACAAGAATTGTTCAGGTTCATTATATAGAGTGGCAGGTGTCAATTGTTGTTCTAATGATTTATTAAATGACTCCTGGAAAAAGTCATTAGAGGAGAGTCTCAGAAACACAGTGTAAATTGAGGACTCCAATATATAAAAGAGGATTCCTATATATTAAAGAATTATACTTCTTAATGGTATCTATTCTAATTCAAGGGTGTTATGATAGAACCATAAAAATTAGAGATGTTCAATTAAATGGATGAAAGCTTGTTAAACAATACATCTCAGAAAAAAAATTGTGGTATAAGGTACTGAAATGTTAAGAGTAAAACCTCAAGAATAAGAAACATAATTTTTTTTTTTTTTTTTTGTCCCAAAGAATAGTGTTATGGATGCAGATTTACGGGTTTTTTTGTCCCAAAGAATAGTGTTATGGATGCAGATTTACACATTGGAGTGGAAGAATGTTTTAAAAAGCCATAATCCCACTAAGACTTCAGGTGAAAAAGAAATGGTGGAAAGTGATGGAGAAAGTCTATACAATTGGATTTCTTCAAATGGGGACCTCATTTGATGAACATTAAAGAGGCTAAATGCTAATTAAGGGTATCTATGAATTAAGACTGTTACATGCCTTGAACATAAATAACAGTACCATACAGGCTTTAAAGTTTGTGTGAAATTAAGTTCTAGTGCACTGATGTTACTAAGATACTGGTATACCAGCCCTAAAAAAGGTAGGAGGCATAAAGTAAGGAAATGGGTTTTTCTCTGATTATAGCAATATAAATCCCAGCTCTCTGCAGAATAAAAGTTGAAAATTTTCTTTGTATTGTTAAAATGCTTTTCAAAGCATCCAGGCAGGCTTTGAATTTTGAAAGATACTTGCCTTTGGAAGCTAAAAACTCAGTGAAGTTGATCATGGCATGCACTACCTACCTGATAAAGAGATCCCTGATGATATTTGGCTCTGGACAGAAAATGACCTTGTTGAAAGCTGCAGTTAAAGAAATACAGATGCAAAATAAAGTGCAGGTTATCAAAGGTAACATTATTTATCAGCTCACTTAAAAAACCACTGTTCTATCAATAATAGCTTGAATCAATAAGAGTAGAAGGGTACAACATAGGAGTGCTATAGCTGAAAACAATATTGAAGACTGTAGATCTCATTTGATTATTGTGTTGTATGGTGTGTGAAAGGCAAAAGTTTGATGAGATGATTTTCATGTTTCTCTCTAGCTTTAACACTTCTGACTTCATTAAAAGTGGCCACACTGGCAGCCCTGGAGCATGAACATTTCCCTTTTTCTGCACAACAGGTACTGCATGATAAGCACTAGTGCACACATTGTTCCTAATGAATTCTTCCTGTAGGGTCCCATTCTGTGGAAATGTCGATGATTTCTTGAGATGTGTCCATCCTACAGGGGAACAAAAAGGTGGAGGGGTACCAAACACAATCTGGAATACTGTCCATCTGTGAAAGTGAGTTATTTTATAGGATTTAGACAGAGCACTAATGCATATAGCCACTAATAGTCAACAGATGGTAATTACTACTGGCTACTAAGAGCTAGGTCAGATCTGAACGCAATGACCCAGAACTAAAATGCTCCATATGCCATCACTGTGCTGTCTGGCATGCTCACTATTTGTGACCCTCCCACTGAAATAAGGCCTTTCTCTTCAAGCAGAAAGCTTTAATGTTCTCAGTTAGATGAAACAACTGCCTTGACATTTTTGCTCTGCCATTGGTTTTAGCTCTTGCTACGTGCTGTTTATCACACTCCAGTTTTAACCTTGGGGTGACAAGAATGTCATGGATGGAGAGGGAGCTTCAGACAAAGTTTATTAGAGAAGCCCTCTGATCGAGTCACAAGATGCAGAAAGGACCACCTTGCTTTCTAAACTCCTTCTCAGAGAGGAGCGTAGCTGCAGCTGGATCCAATCTTAGCCCCAGACCTTGTCAATGTTTTAAGTCTAAGGAACTATAGAGGTGTGACTGAACCTTTGTGCAACTTTATCCTGCAGGATTAAGGATGAAAAATCAGATATATTTACTATATATATATACAGTACAGGAGTTAAAACTACTAGTGTAGTATAGCGCACTTTATCAAAGCAATTGATCAAGTTATATTAAAGCAATTATATTAAAGCCAGAAAAAAAAAAAAAAAAAAAAAGAGAGAAAAAATCTTCACACTCACATCGAGAAGGAGTCCGTTAGAAGAACCTGCCATTTGAAAGTGGGACTGGACTTTTACAGTGTGAAGTGATTGACTATCCTTTCAGATAATGATACTTAAAAAAAATCTACTACACCTTTACCTGACTATCAGGATGTTAATGTCACTTTGCTGTTGATGAGTCAGGCTGGTTTGGGCATAATTCAACACAAAAAGTAGCATGACATGCCCTCTTAGTCCATCGCTGTTAGCTTCCCAAAATGGGGCATTGTTCAAGTTGTTTTACCGCATTCAAGACAGAGGATCCTGCTACAAAGGGAAAAAAAGACACTGTGAAAGAGAAGTCATGGAAATAGTAAAGGTCCTCTTTGAATAGATCTCCTTAAATCCCAGTCAGCCCTTGAACTAGAAGTTAGGTTACAGGCTTTTTTTCTTCTCAGTGTGCCCTTGTATTTTCCAAGGCCTCAGGTGTTAACCAGTTGCTAGGTTATATCAGTCATTTTGGGTGATACATTTAATCTTTTGGTTAATTTAGGTTGAAACTGTCTGGATTTCATCAGCTCAGTAGAATCTGATAAAAATCTAGCTGGGAGTTGTTCATTAACTACATAGCAATGTGCAAATACAGCTTACTGTGTCTTGAAATATATGAGTATTGCTTGCTTTTAGGACACTCCAAACTTACAGCAAATTTATATAGTTCATCATTTTATATGCTCTTCATCACTACAACATCTTGTGTTTTATATGCATACATAAAAACTCACAGTGTTCGCAGGCATTAATTTTCTGTAGATTAAGAGTTTGAAGAAGTTGTAGTGTAGTAAGGAATGAAATGTTGCTCATTCAAGTCATAATTAGTAGGGAGAGAAGTTTTCTCTGTATAGGAGGTGGGCCATGCCTCTTCTGCTCTTCAGTTTCCTCAGTAACAAAACAGTCTCTGCTGCCTAACGTTGCACCAAAAGGTTTTTAGAAGTCCTGATCTGGGCTTATCAGTCACTATTGATTACACTACAGTACCAAAGTCACACATTTATCAATGCATGGGTTCTTTTCAGTCTTCTCAGGAAATTGCTCTGAACTGATACTGTATTTATGATACACCATATGCATGATTAAGAATTTCCCTGGTAGGAAACCCTGTAACCTTGACTGCAGATGCAAGATTTACTTGGAATCAGATTTGCTGAATGCTGACTATCTGACAAATATGTATTGAACCTCTTATATATTTGTGTTTCTTCTAACTATTATTGTTAAGGAAATACCTGAAAATTCATTAGGTATCTTTGGAACATTGCTTTTTTCTATGACTGCTTCAGAGTCAGCACTTTCATTTTCATTATTGTGGCCTATATCTTTACTGTATAACATAAACCTCAAAAACCTGAAAAAAAAATCTTGCTTGCAAGTATTTAACTAGAGTGATGCTGTATTATTTTTAATTTATTATGTATAAGGTGCTGTAGCTATGTGTTAATGCTTCCCTCTACCAATGTAGCAGCTAAATTGATAATGTGAAACTTTTTTTCTCTTATGAAGCTCATAAAATATCAACTAAAAATGCCAATATATGCATTCGTAGTGAAACAGCATCATGTTGCATTAGCAAGTCTTATTTCAAAAATTAAAACAAAGGAAACAATCTAAACAAAACTCTTTTAATACCCAATAGTTTTTAGATAATGCTAACAGATGAGATCAAGCAAACTGCAAAATCTGCAGCTTTATATATGAGTAAGTCAGCAATAGGATAATAAGCCACAAAAGTATAAGGATGAAAAAAAAATTTAAAAAAAAAAAAAAAGAAAAAATCCCCAAATATATTTTCAAATATATTTAACTCTGAATGCAAGAAGATGTATATGGATTTAAAATCTTCAGCAAGGTACCATAAGGACATATTAGCTGATACATAAAACAGAAAACTCAAAGTTATTTGTGATTGTCTTCCTCATCTGTCACACTAAACAGGCGAAATTCTACTTTCTTCTCTTGAGTACCACCTCAAGGTGTGTGCTACTTCAATTTCTCTTTATTTGTTTTTTGGTTTTTTTCCCACGAAATAAAAAATGACCAACCTATACACTTTAGCAAGCAAATTAGAATTGCTGGCTAAAGGATGTATAATTAAATGTTTCTTGGCTGAACAGAATATGTTTTTTCAAATGTTTTTGGTTAATACATGTGACTATGGAGAAGGTCCATGCAGTCCCACTGCTAGGACCATCCTGGTCTTTGTCCATCTTTGTCCATCTGCTCAGTGGTAAAATATCTACAATAAAATCCTCACCCCACTGACAACAATTAGATAGAATTTTTTGGAGGATAAGAGTAAGTTTTGCTTCTCTTCTGGTTTGACAACTCCCCTTGTTTTTAATGTTTGGTACTTAGCAATTTACAGCAGTCTGGGCTTAGCATGAGAAGGTCTTGCTGGGTTTTCTTTTGTTGAAGAAAAGAAGCTCCTGAATAAGACTGATTCTTGTGTCTAACTCTTCATTGGGGCTTATCACAAGTACTCTAAATGCACCATCCTAATAACTGCTCAGACAATAAAATCGTTACATATGATACTTATTTTTTGTGTAAGGTTGGAGGCTGTTGAAATGAAGCACTATTTGCACCTTCCTTCTGTTAGAATAGTTAAGCATCATTCCCATCAATCAGTAATCAACTTCAGTTTTCAGAGCAGTAAGTGCTCCTTCTGATATCTGTGATATCACTTACTGTCATGTTATAAGATGTCTTGGGGCTGATGTCTCAAGCAAGGCAATTGTCAACAGCTACCACGAGCCAGAAAAACTTAATAACAGTAAAATAAAGGGTTTGATTCTTTGAAGGAAGTTTAAACATGCAGTCACTCAGAAAATAATGGAATAATTAGAAAATGTTAAAAAAGATGCACCACCCAAACCCATACATATGTCACTTCAAATGACACACATAAGATTTTACAGTACTTGAGGGTTTTATGCTTCTTCTGCCTGTTTTTCTTCCTCCCTTTATTTTATTTTTTTTTACAAACTAACATTTTAAATAACATTGAATCAGTTAATAAGAATGTCAAAGTAATCGTTCTCTATCTGTGAATACCAAACATCAACTGAATCACAAAAGACCTGGCTGTCAATCAGCACAGCTAAAACATTAATGGATATCATAATGGATAACGTAATCTTCAAGCACTACAGCTGGGTCTTCTGCATGGGCACAAACTGATGCTTAAGCTAATGCTAGATTTCCAGTCTTCCACTGATGTCTTAATTCCTCAATGCAGACTGAGGGATAATTACTCCTTTGCATGTCAGCTCATTCCAAAGCTGCCCTGAATTCTAGGACTGGATAAAACAGAGAGAGATAAAGGAGGGGGATTTGAGGGGTGCTGTGGCTGCTCTGAAAATGCAAAGGTGCTGAGTTGAAATTGGGCATACACAATATAAAAAATATGAATGGAGAATAATTAAAGATGGCATTTTGGGGTTACAGCTGTAGAGTGTCTGTTCTTAGCAAAATAAAATTAAATTAAAGCTGAAAGAAACAGCTGCACATTAAGCCCCATTTAATATTGATGCTAACTGAAGTATGGATTTGACTGAGTTCTTCCTCAAGGTCCTTACTTTGTATCACTGTCTTGTTGTATAATAAAAAATATTTCTACTTAGAAAAGTATAACAATCACTCATTTATATACCTTCACTATATTTTGAAAAGGAAAAAAAAATTTTTTTCCATTACAGGGCTCTTTGAATGATGCCAGAATAGTTAGAGAGACCACACCAAAAATGAAAGTATAGTCCCCAAGAGCAAAGTATTTAAGTGGGAGAACAAATTTCTGTAGTTTACTTGCATCTGATACTTTAAAGAATTATGTTAAAAATGCTTTTAATCAAAGATGTTTTCTCAGACATATTAATTTGCTCTACATATATTAGCTTGTTTTAGAGACATTGTTCTCTTTCATTTAGTCAGTTTTTAGTATGCTTAGATGGTGAAGGATCTTGTCCTGACAGCTTTTCTTACTGGAATTATGATATTCGGGTTGTTAACAAGAAGTGTCTTCTCCAGTAGTTACTTGGTTACTGAGTGGTGAGTATTTAAATCAGAAGTCATTGCTTCTCAGAGATCTGCACATACTCCTAAAAGAAATAAAGCATGAAACACCTTGTGCTGAACCTAATAGACAGCCTTCCTCATTACTGCAGTAGTAGGAGAGGAAATACTGTTCCCACTTCATTTACTTTCAGGCTTCCTGGAACACAGCTTTGCTCCGTGCTACAATCTGACTGCTGCCTAATCATCCTGAACAGTTTATTTTCTTTGTCCTTCAAGTTTCACAAAGAAGTTCAGAGAGCTGCCTGCATACAAAACTACTAACATTTGATGACTTTAGGCAAAAATACCAGGTTCTTTGTTTTTATTGAATTTAACTATGACTAACCTCTTACCAGACTGTCAGAGTGAATAAGGAGCTTAAGATTTGGTGAGTTTTCTTTCAAGGATACCAGTACTTTTAAATTAACCTAGAATATCAAGGATAATGTAATGTATATTTTATTAATTTATTGATTGCAATACAAGAGGAAGCTCTATGAGCTTAAGTAGCTATGTAGTATAAAATCTGGGACCAGGGTTAAGAAAAACAGAGTCATGAGGCCCTTCTTTGGCATCTAGAAAACTGGGGCCTTTTTTAGTTGTTTGTTGTTGTTGTTTGGGGGTTGTTGTTTGCTTGTTTTGTTTTGGGATTTGGGTTTATTTATTATAGTTCCTATGGGTAGTGAAAACCTTTTAGAGCAATTTTCTAATTGAAATATAGACAGTTTTTCAGTTGAAAATATTAGTTTGCACAACAGTATGACTTCTCATTGAAAACACAGATTCAGGTGAGACTACAGTGCAAATGTGATTTTTTTCTATGAAAGATTTTATTTGTATTTATTGATATTGTTGTTTTAGTTGGTATTTTCTATGGCTTTCCCATCTTCCTGTTAGTCATCTGGTAGATTAGTACTTTCCGCAGCACACTTTTCAGTCTGACTTGAATTACTTTTTCTGTATTGTCTTTGTAACAACGATGAAGAAACAATTTTATCTGCTGCAGAATTTGCACTTTAGATTAGAGTTGTGTTTTTAAAGCTAGTCTTCTGATCAGCCCCGTAAGCCAGGTTTGCTGTTACACCAGGGAAAGGTAATTGACTGCATAAATTTGATGTCTTTCAGAGGAAAACATGTTTGAAGGCCTTGTAGGGCAAACCCAGCACACTAAAAGCTACCAAGTTACCAAGGTGTAACACCAGCCACGGCCCAAAGGTGCACAGCTGAAATGATCGTTAGCATCATCTCTGTTGCTCTTTAGATCCTGTCCTGATGAGCTACAGCTCCTGTTAACGTGACATGGTTATTGCTGTCAGGTCAGCAGCTTATGCAGTCTAGATAGAACCAACAAGTGAGAGACAGATACACATCCTAGGTCAGTGAAGTGCTGATGAGCTATCTGGTATCAAAAGGTGGGTGAAAAAGTCATTGCAACATGCACATCTTTTCCCACGCTAGCAAAAAGGAACAATAGCAAACAATTATTTCAAATATAGCTTGAAATTATTTAGTTAAAATTGTGGAAATCATTGTGAGCCACATTTTTGGTTGGCATTAATGACAGGATGTGGACTTTGGATATTTTCAGGAAGATGAAGTAGGCTTTGGACTACGGTTAAGAAACACCGTCCTTGAAAGTGTTTCTGGACAACTATCACATTTTCCTCTGTTCAACATGACTGTGAAATAACTGTGATGATTATTAAGGATGACACTGGCTGAATTTACTGGGAGAGTAAGACAGCATCTGGATGGGAACAAACTGAGGGAGGGTTAACTGCCTGAGGCCCTACCCGAAGTACATTTCAATAAAGTTGGTACATTGGAAAAAAATCAGAAGACATCACAGTATTTTTATTAGTTCCTTTTATTAGTTTTATTAATAATTAAGAAAATGAACTGTTGTACAGGTTCAGACCATACATGCCACCACATACCTGGCTACAGCTAGACTAGCATATGAATGTACTTTGCCCTTCACAGCTAATGAAAACAGTAAAAATTTCCTATACGGATTACTTTTGCAGCAAATATTTCTGTTCTGGGAACTTCAGCAGAAAAGTATGCCTACTTACAGAGAGAATAACCTGTCTGTAAGACCCACTAATAAATTTTTCTACACAGTCTTTTTGCCTGCTGTACCTGTGCAGTGCCAGCATATTAACAATTAATGATTTTTTTTTAATGAAGTTAATGTCGTGAATGGATGTTAAAGTATTCAGTGTTACTGTGTCATCAAATATGTTGTTTTAAAATTTTTTTAAAATGTTCAGGATTTGAGGGGAAACTGCCTTCTGCTGTGTGTTTTATTTTCCAGTGTATTTCCAATTAGGTATGTTTAAAGACCTACAGAAGCTAAGAAAGAGATGAGGTAATACGAGCTATTATTCCTTCTTCTTTTGCCTTTTACTGCCTTTGAATTTCATTATTCCATTTTCTAGCACTGGTTCCAGATTTTTAAGCATTCTTATCAAAAATTTTTAAATCAAATAACCCAATGAAACAAGGAGAATTCTCAGTTATGGGACTACGATAGTGTTGTCTCCTAATAATAGAGGCTGGTAGGCTAGCTCCCATGTGATGACACTATTTGCAGTGTGGCAAATCCATTTATTTTAGGTAATAGATGTAATCTTGGTCCCTTCTGCCTGTCTGTCTCCTCATACTGATACATAAAGGAATGTTTATAAGCATTTCCTCAAACATTTGAGGGAAAATAATCTGGGCTAGTATAAGATGCTTATTTTATTGTGAAGACTAAGCCAGCTGATTTTGGCTGAGGAAATCTAGAAGTATTCAAGTGTAGGGATGAAATATTCAATAGCAGAATGGTAAACAGCAACTAGAGACAAATGACAATAATTTATACGCTAGAAATTATGGGGAGTTTATATATTAAGTAAAAGTTTCAATATTAGTGTGAGATATTTAGCATAAGCCTTGTCTACTTTGTGTCATCCCACTATTTTTTTATTAGTTATATTTTATTACTAGAGTTTTTCTAGTGAAACAGTAAGGATTATTAAACTTCAAGGATATTTATTGTATTTTAGACAAATGTAATAAAAGTGTCCCAGTCCTCATGTTTCCTTTTCAGTCATCTTCCAGTGAAAACCCATTTTTATAAAGTGTGTGCTTTGCTGTTTTTGAAGCCAGTTAGAATCCTTCAGACATCTGATGTTTTACAAGGTTCTCCACTCACATACATCTTAGAAGAGGTGTTGTTGTTTAGGTACAACTTCCACTCATGGGATACATAAGAGAAACGTGTTATTGAAAGGAGTCCAAGTATATAGTTGTACTTTAATGAGTGAAAGGCTTTTCTATATAGCTCACTTGGAAATCCATTACAAGCCCTTTTAGCTTCCTTTGCCTCAAACTGACATTTTACAGGTAAATGTACTTGAAAGGGACAAGGAGGTCAAGCAAGTGCTAGAAGCTAAAATTCCCTCAGATGTGATTCTGCCACTACTAGCAATTTGCTGTGTGAAATTCAGTGAGTTGTTTGTCTATGCTTGAAATTACTCATCCTTAGCACAGAGATAAGAAAACATACAACATCCAGCTAATGGAAATATTCTGAGAGTTAATTAATTGTGCAGTCCTTCCATGAGAAAAATTGCTTTTTTGTAAAACTCCAAGACTCTATCCCCACCTGGAATTATTTAGGGACATTTACAGGCATACTTTCAGGGTAAATCAAACAAAGAATTTGATCATTTTCCAAATAACTAAATTTTGGACTATTTTTATGTATAGCGATTCAAACATCAATGTCCCATGTTCTATTATTATAAAATGAGCTGCAATCAGCTATTTATATTCAGAAATATCTATACTGTTAGTAAATGGGCATTGAACAGTAATATTGTAAAATTATACTGGGGTGATCAATGAACTTTCCAAAATGATACATGTGTAAGGTAAGGAAAATTCAGTCTTTTTTCAAAAACATTACTAAATAGCAATTGAAGAGTCTTCTGGACATTTCTGTTTGTGACCTGCTTGTGTACACTGTGCTATGATTACTAAATATTTTAAGAAAAAAAACCTCTTAATCTGTATTTAGGTAACTCATTCAAAGTCACTTCCTAATAATAGAGGCTGGTAGGCTAGCTCCCATGTGATGACACTATTTGCAGTGTGGCAAATCCATTTATTTTAGGTAATAGATGTAATCTTGGTCCCTTCTGCCTGTCTGTCTCCTCATACTGATACATAAAGGAATGTTTATAAGCATTTCCTCAAACATTTGAGGGAAAATAATCTGGGCTAGTATAAGATGCTTATTTTATTGTGAAGACTAAGCCAGCTGATTTTGGCTGAGGAAATCTAGAAGTATTCAAGTGTAGGGATGAAATATTCAATAGCAGAATGGTGAACAGCAACTAGAGACAAATGACAATAATTTATACGCTAGAAATTATGGGGAGTTTATATATTAAGTAAAAGTTTCAATATTAGTGTGAGATATTTAGCATAAGCCTTGTCTACTTTGTGTCATCCCACTATTTTTTTATTAGTTATATTTTATTACTAGAGTTTTTCTAGTGAAACAGTAAGGATTATTAAACTTCAAGGATATTTATTGTATTTTAGACAAATGTAATAAAAGTGTCCCAGTCCTCATGTTTCCTTTTCAGTCATCTTCCAGTGAAAACCCATTTTTATAAAGTGTGTGCTTTGCTGTTTTTGAAGCCAGTTAGAATCCTTCAGACATCTGATGTTTTACAAGGTTCTCCACTCACATACATCTTAGAAGAGGTGTTGTTGTTTAGGTACAACTTCCACTCATGGGATACATAAGAGAAACGTGTTATTGAAAGGAGTCCAAGTATATAGTTGTACTTTAATGAGTGAAAGGCTTTTCTATATAGTTCACTTGGAAATCCATTATAAGCCCTTTCAACTTCCTTTGCCTCAAACTGACATTTTACAGGTAAATGTGCTTGAAAGGGACAAGGAGGTCAAGCAAGTGCTAGAAGCTAAAATTCCCTCAGATGTGATTCTGCCACTACTAGCAATTTGCTGTGTGAAATTCAGTGAGTTGTTTGTCTATGCTTGAAATTACTCATCCTTAGCACAGAGATAAGAAAACATACAACATCCAGCTAATGGAAATATTCTGAGAGTTAATTAATTGTGCAGTCCTTCCATGAGAAAAATTGCTTTTTTGTAAAACTCCAAGACTCTATCCCCACCTGGAATTATTTAGGGACATTTACAGGCATACTTTCAGGGTAAATCAAACAAAGAATTTGATCATTTTCCAAATAACTAAATGTTGGACTATTTTTATGTATAGCGATTCAAACATCAATGTCCCATGTTCTATTATTATAAAATGAGCAGCAATCAGCTATTTATATTCAGAAATATCTATACTGTTAGTAAATGGGCATTGAACAGTAATATTGTAAAATTATACTGGGGTGATCAATGAACTTTCCAAAATGATACATGTGTAAGGTAAGGAAAATTCAGTCTTTTTTCAAAAACATTACTAAATAGCAATTGAAGAGTCTTCTGGACATTTCTGTTTGTGACCTGCTTGTGTACACTGTGCTATGATTACTAAATATTTTAAGAAAAAAAACCTCTTAATCTGTATTTAGGTAACTCATTCAAAGTCACTTCCTGAGAAAGAGGTGCCAGCAGACTTATGAGAACGTATGCCTCATTAAATAATCCAACCCAAAGTCAGTAGTTACATAGGATTCAGATTTCCTTCCTCTCTCTTCATTTTAAAATAATAATAAATTTTGGTGGGAAAGGAAGTGACTTGGACCTCTCAAGTTTCAGTGCAGAGTGGAGCTATCATACTTTTGAGCATTGGACCATCAGTAATCTGAGGACAGGGAAAACTGAAAAGGAGAAATAGCTTTAGCTCAGCATACAGCTCTCATCATTACTTCTTTGATATCGTGCTTTCACATTTTGAAAATTGATTTTGTCTGACATGCGTACAAGTAACATGTGTGAAAGCATCTGACAACTCATCTAGCAGAGGGGAGTAATAAAAAAAGATATTAATTAGTCATAATACTGGATGCTATGATTCACTGAGCACTGCAACTCACCTGTGGTTTAGCTGGGCAGGCAGCTAAACACCACACAACCATTTGTTCTCTACCTGCTCACCATGGAATGGGGAAGGCAGTTGGGAAAAAAAAGGTGGACTGAGGTAAAGGTGGTTTAATAGGGCAGAAAAGGAAGGGAAAATAATAGTAAAAGAATTAGAATGTATAAAGCAAATTATGCACATCACCCATTGACTGATGCCTAGCCATCTGGGCCAGCTTTCAGCCTAGTTTATCCTATGCACATACTGTCACACGGTATGGAATAATTCTTTGGTCAATTGGGGTCAGCTGTCCTGGCTGTGTTCCCTCACGACTTCTTGTGTTCCCCAACCTCCTTGCAGGTGGGACAACATAAACTGAAGAGTCCTTGTCTTAGTATAAACACTGCTTAACAACAACTATTTTACCCAACATTATTCTCATCCTAAATCCAGAAACAGAGCACCAGCTACTAGGAAGTAAATGAACTCTATCCCAGCTGAAAGAGGGACACATGGCTCATATTTCATATTATCCTAATAATTTATTTAGAAACCCAAAAGGTATTAATTCAGAACTTATGTTTTAGAAAGCTTTGTGAGAAGGTGCTCTATGCTTTTATACTTTTAGAAACATTAATCTCTGGCTATAAACTTCATCTCCTTATGTCTCTTGTATCCAGGGAGAACTGTACTATGCCCAAAGGAATCATAGGCTATTCGGAGTTGGAAGAAACCTACAAGGATCATTTAAGGCCAACTCCCATTAACTATGTGTCATTGCATTTTGCTACATCTTTCACCAACTTATGTTAATCTAATTAATTTTTTTTTGCATAGCAAAAAATATTTTGAGGTATTCCCTTAACGGTAAGTGGTACGATATGCAAGGTGTGGTCTGCCACTGTTGGTCACCTGAGCCTTTTCTTTGATAAATTGAACATTAAACTCATATCTCAGCAGAGTTAATCTATTTCACAATCAGCAGTGTTTCAGTTTATCATTTGTCTAATTTTTACCATGGTGTTTCAGGTCCTAGGACATTCTCCAATTCTTTGTTAGCACTAGTAAAGAGTATACAGAGTATTAATTTAGACGAAATCTCTCCTATATGCATGTTTCAAACTGGGAAGGCCCCAGAGTATGTTGCAAGTTTTCAGTTCCACCTTTTACAAAACTCCTTTTAGAGAACAACCATTTACCTGAAATTTTAAATATACATATACTTTCAAGGCTTTTTTTCTAGCTACAAGGATAAATTTATTTAAAAACTAATAATTGTTCTAGGACAATGTTCTGAAACAGTTTGGGAACGGGGAGTAATACTTTCTTTTTCTCCAACTAATTTGAACCCTGAGCTCCGAAATGCAAATCTGAACTTATATTTTAGGTTGTAGAGCAAATTTAGGCTGTTTACAGTTTTTATTGCAAATAGGAACTCTTTCATGATGAACCAGCATAATGATTGTATTTGGATATAGAAGCACCACATAGACAAAACTGGAATCTGGGGCAAGGAATTAAGTGTTTTCATCTGTTCAGCAGGGTTTGATGCTGATTTTCTGCCATTTTCAAAGTCCAACAGCTGAGTAGTTGTACCATGTATGAGAGTATCCATTTCTGTAGGTTAGTGCGGAGGGGAGGGAAAGGTATAAGATGCATTTGAGTATGCTGCTCCCTCTAAAAGAGTTTCCTAAAAATGTAAGAGTAGGAGAAGGAAATCATTAACTGGCATGAGTTGTTATGGCTATAATGATTGATCATGTCTGGAAAGAATTTAGTGGTTGCAGCAAAAACTGGTTGCCACAGAGCAAAGAACAAGAGCAGTGCAAGAACACAAATGGAAGTAGGAAAACAGCTGTACATTCCTTTGTAACACAATGTATATACTCAGACCAATTTTATGTTAGTGTATTTTTATTCACTTATAATTTTCACCTGTCTGAACGTCCTTGGTTTTTGATGCTACCTGTTACTGGTTACAGTTTCTCTTAGAGCAACAATAAGAATTTGTGAATTTCATCAAATTAAATATGAGTATTCCCTTCCTCAGAGAGTTTATATTTCCCTTTGATGTCAAGACAAAGACTGTCACTGATCCTTGATGTCTGTACAAAGACTTTGGCAGAGACTATAAAAGTCAGTAGACTACATACAGTGGGTGGGATGAGAAAGAATGTACAACACAGAGTCTTTGTTGCTTTAGTTAATCTAAGGATGAACAGATAGTAATATGTTGTATCTTCCTTCCTTGTTGCCATTGCTGTGTGAAAAAGGTAGGACTCATTCACTCCTAAGCACATAAAAATATGGGTAGGTTCCATCTCAGCAACAAAGGTGAATTGTTCAGTTTCAGCATTTGCAAATGCAGATGTCTCCTGTGTATCATAAAGAGTACTGTCCTTTAGAGTATGTGAGCAGACAGCAGTAGATCTGACAGTTTTGTTCATTAGCATTTGCCTGTGGGTAGTGATCAAAAGTGACTAACATGCCAGAATGGATATTTTCTGCACCAATTTTTTGATTTTTAACACTTTGGGCATTTTGGAATATTTCTTCAAATGTCCTGAAAACTGGATTTTCTGCTGCACTGAAGTGAACTCAGCAGTGCAGATGCTGAGGGGTAAATACATATACTTCATGCTTGCTCTGAAGCTGATGATAACATGCTCTAGAGTTGATGATAACAGATAATATTTTCAAAGGACTATCTGTCAGCCTCGAATAAGCAGAAAAATATATGCCCCAATCTCCTTACCTTCTGGCTAACATTTCTGCAGTTAAGAACTTTCCAATGATAGAAACTGCTGTCTGGGAAAATTGGATCTAGAAGGTGTCTCACTCTGCATCAGGGAAAGGAAATAAAAACCCTTCTTTATCTCTTCTCTTTCTCTCTCTATCCCAGAAAACACAAACAAAACTCAAAGAGAAGAAGAAGGGGAATCACCACTTGTTTCCTGTTTTCTTCGAATCACTTTCCCATCCTCAAGTCCAGATGTACACAAAATAAAAAACATATGGGTATAATGAAAACTAGGTTAGGAGTCCCTATAATGGCATTAACCCTTACAGGGATCAGGCTAATTTCTCATTTCCATATCATAGCAATGCTACCTACTTAGTGCAGTAGGTAGAACAGTTGATGTGGTGGAACAGTTATTCTCTTCTGCTTGACTGTAGAGGCCTTGTTGCAGAAAGCTGTCCACCAAAAGTATGCTTTTGGATAATGAATCCTCTGTCTCTGTGTCAGTTCTGCATATGGAAAGATAACTGCAATGGCTGTTTCAGAAATATGTCTTCTCTCCTAACAAATCCAGCTGTATTTGTCATAATTTTGACAGAAAAGCTGAAATATTTTTCAAATGACAACTCCCCATTAATGCTAATTAAAGGACATTGACAATATGATTGCAAATATTCCCATTAATGTATTGTCTTAGAGCATAAAATCTTTACATTTAGCCACCTAGAACAATTCTTTCCAAGGAAATTAACTTTTTTGAACTCATGTAGACAAAAACAGCATGCCATACAATAGAGAAAAAACTTTTACCTGATAATGTCACTTGACCACTGCATCTTCACAAGTGATCTTCAGTCTGGCTCTTGTGTGCAAATAATTAGAAGGGGCAATTTCTCAGTTGTACCATGAACATTAGTTTGATTTATTCTGTCAGGAAAGAAACAAATGTCTTCTGTCCCAGGAAGGTGAAATGAAACGTAGAATATTTTACTGTTAGCTTATATTATAATATGTGAGTCGTTTTTGCTTAGTTGTATTTTCTTTTTAAGCAATCTGTTTTCTTATTTTTCTCTCTGTTCCTTTCAGATAGTTTTGGATACTGCTTTCATATGTAAGATATGAAGGATCATGGAAACAGCTTTACAAAGGTGTTTCTCACTGTTCTCTTTTATTTTTACCTCAGGTAAGCATTTAAATACTGTTAAATGTTATTCATATGTTTATCCATACTTCTAAAGCCAAGATATGCAGAATATGCTAAAAGGATATTTGGTTTTTTGTGTAAAACTTTAAATGTGACTGCTCCACATTGCTGTTTTTAATTGAATGAAGAGAACTTGCAAATGAAATGTTGCTTTTTTTTTTTCCGTAGAAGTATGAAGAAAATTCTTGCCACATTCTTATTTATGGAATTGTATTCAGGAATTGCAGATGTAGATAGAATTATTTATTTGAAAAGTTGGGCAAACAGTAATGGGTTTTAGCATGAGTAATATTAACACTAGAAGCAGGTTTTTTTTAATCCATAGAAAACAGAAATACTACATTTGGCTAGCCAGTCATGTTATGTTAGTTACAGACAGCAAGTGTGCAGTTGACTTCTCTTTTACACTCTCACTGATACGTGGGACAGTGGTTACACAAGTATTAAAGAGTGGAGGATTTTTATTTTACATCTGCCATGGGTTCTTGGGAAACACCTACAGTCATGGAATATAAGATTAAACTTATCAGTAGAAAATAACTGAGTTCCAAATTAATATTTTTATAATGCCTGTAATTTACCAAGACAGACCATCTAGCCAGCTCTGATTTTCTCTTTTCAATGGCAGTTTCTCCTGTTTATCCTTCAGTGAGCAACTTAACCCTGATACCTTTTTAGCTCTATCATGAACTTGTAACCATGGCTTAAAACTGAAAATACATCCTAACCACATTTACTATCCAGTAAACAAAGAGTGTTGTGGGCAGAACAATTCTAAATTGATTAGCTAGGGTGAAAATATTCGTTGATCACTCAACTGTGTTCACAAAATGAAAGTCAGCATAGCAGGTAATTCATGACAAACTCATATTATATTACAAAGGCCTATGTTATAGTGACTCCCTGTTAATGAGTATAAATTACTTATTTGCTAAAATAAGTGAAGTAGGATTCTCAGAAGGCTTAATCTCTCAATTGCAGTGGAAAACTTGGTAAATCATATAACCAGAGAACAGCAGTTTCAAGCTGTGAGTGTTCTGGAAATAATCTGTAATCATGATGGACTCCTTAGACATAGGGAGATTCTTAGTGAGAAATCATTACCATAGATATTCTGGATGCTAGATACCAATTTTCTGTTATAAAGGCGGTAACTATATGTCTATCTTAACATTTCATTTCTGTATCAGTTTTCAGATATAAATACATATAAGAATGTTATAAAAGTAATGTATCTGTGATACAAATCATCTCTGAAAAGTGTTTCAAAGATCTCTTATAGACTATATTATCCTGGCATTTTTTGTTGAGTATTTCATCACATCTCATCTCTCTGGGACAAAGACTTGTGTTTTCAAACTTTAACAGTAACAGTAAAGCAACCAGTAAACAAAGAAAAACAGAAAATGAAGAAAAGTTTTGATGAAATAAGAGTTGTAGAAGAGTTGTTGAATTTGTTTTAAAATAATATTTGTTGTTCTGTGAGAAGGGAAGTTTTTTGCACTTCTTTTACCAGATTCCTCTTATTGCTCAAACTCTGCTCAGTTTTTTCTGCTTTTCCCTGGGAGGTCAATCCGATTGAGGTGATCCAAGATGAACGATTTCTTATTGGCTGTTAGGTTACACACAGTGAATATTGATACTTCCTAGAAATATTCTATTCCCAGGTTTCTCTACCTTTCCAATGAACTTGTGGGTCCTAAGGCTTCCTCTACTGCTAATAATGAATTTATAGAACCAGGTCTCAGATATTTAGCAAGCTGCTTTCTACCACTTAGCCCAGGTACATCTTGGGGGTTATGACAGTCCAGAGTTACTGTCATGAAATAAATTGGCATAATAACATAAATGAGTGAAAGTTCATAGTATCTCACTATTAAACTAAATACATTTTATTATGATAGTTATGATACAGATTAAATAACATTTGACATAAATCTAAAACCATTAGCAAATTGCATGCTAACTGCCATTAACTAGTGGTATGCTTCAACCTTTCCTCCCTGGTCAGATATAAATCTGCCATTTTACATTTACATCAGTATTTGTTTCTGGCTACATTTCTATTATTTTAAACATTGCGTTGCACATTTTTCTATTTACTCATTTTGCACATGGGTATGCTAAAAAAACTACCAACCATTCAGCTTCTTAAAGAACTCATCATTATTCTGACTGAAATATCATGATGGCATTGAATTCTGACATTTGTGTGGTTACATACATTAACAATGAAAATGCAGTTCCTAGCATAGAAAATAAATGATGATCCTTTATTTCAGTATTTGTGCCAGACCACTGCACAAAACAGACAAGTGGTAAAAGCTAGTGGATCATATAATTATACTTGAAATACAGTAGGGGGAAAATGAACATATTTACATACCCTTTTTCAGATGAATAGCTCAGCAATGTACTCAACGTAGACAGTAATAGTGATGAGTGCGGGAAGTACTGAGTTCTGTGTACTGCTAAAACAACTTATTCAAGTAACGATGGAGGTGAAAACTCTTTCAGAAGTCGATTACACAATCAGCTAAATCCAATTATAATTGTCTTAAATACCAGTACATCTTAATTTCCAATTGCACTTAAATTCTATATTATGTTAGCAGAAAATAAGACTGGAGTTGTACTTAGTATTTCTTTCTAAAGTATTTGACATTGTAGTGAAGCTGTACATGCATTTTTCAACAAAGTGTGTATATATTTTTTCCTAATTAGAAAAAAATATGTATAATTTTTCTAATTAGAAAAAAAATTGCAAGCAGTCAAGAAACTTCATGCTTCAGGTATTAGAAAGCTCAGACAAAAGACGAGAGCCCAGTGACCAAAATCTACCGAGAACAAAAGCTATGGTGTTAGAAAGCAATTACACAATTATTTTAATTTGATTCAGAATTTACTATCACTTGGGAAATCTTTTAGAAGCAAAGTGAATTCTTTCAGCCACTATTATAGCTGATAAATTAGAGTAAAAATATTTCCACTGACTCCTTGCAGACTTGACCATGTCCCTACTGTGTTCCTGTAAATAATGCTAGGTTTGCAGAATAATACTGTCAAGACTGTGAGGGGCATTCCAATAATATACTTGATTTATTACTTTGAGCTATAATCAAGATTATCAGGTCAGGAGGGAAGGGAAAGTGGGGTAGGGGGACCAGAGATGAAGTCATTTGTCAAATGCATATTTATGTCACTACAGGAAAGAGCAAATAAATTGGGATTGGTATGATGACACACAATTCAGAGAAGAAACAAACAAGGAAGTTTAAGTTACTAGTAATGGTGAGTAAATTATACAGTGTATACATATTTAGAAGTCAATCCTAACAGAAATATCAGAAAAGATGAGAGCTGTCTTTAAGAAACCCTCATCTAATGACTTCACTTTGCAGTCACATGGCCCTTGCAAAATAATTACAATATTTTCATCGGGTTTTAGCAACTTGAACTAAATTGCAGTCAGCATTCTGAATGTGTTTTTTTCCCATAACCTGGTATATTTTATATTTAAGTACTTTTAATTTAAGCCAGAAAACACAGAAAAAGTTGATATATAAGCTTCTGTATATTATGTATATGATGTGGAACAGACTTTTTGGTTTGCATTCTTATGTTTGATGTTTATTCAGTGAAATGTTTATTTTACTGAAGCATGAGGTCTCTCTTTGACTCTTTTAAAATCTTTTAGAGCACAAACTGACAAAATTTGTTCCTCTGTAGTTTTTCAGTAGCCATCAAGACCTGCGTGATCAAATGGAAGTACGTGAAAGTCAGGTTATAGAATGCAATAAAGGTGAGGCTAATAAGTAATGTAAACTGACTATTTTTTTGAAGGGCCCACATGAATTACCAAACGGCTGAAGCACTGAAAGTAGCAGTAACATTTCATTGTGAACTGTCAGTCTTTCATTTCCAATTTTACTCCATGAAGTAGGTTTCCATAATTGGTATTAAAGATATTAAACCATCACATCAATGACTAGTTTAATTATACACTTAGAAAGAACTTGAGAAAATAATTCACATTTTTTTCTTTCTGTATGGCAAGATAAATTTTATAAATTTACGTTTTTTCAGAAAACCAACTTTATTTGATGGATGGTTCTGTAAAAAGAGAATATTAACAAATAAACCCACTAATGAAACAGTTGAACTTTGATAAGAAACCTATTCAAGATTTAGTATTGTGCCTCTTAATACTGATACTCTGATATTCTGCCATTTAGATGCAGCAGTGAACAGGCTTTTCAAAAATACCTGTGAAAGAGGCCAAATCTTGATTTTAGTGATATTGATGTAAGTCATGATAATCTTATGGCGAAACAAATATGCGTGTGTCAGCATTTTCCAGAACATTTTTAAAAAACTCACTGGATATGGAAAAGAGAAGTATCTCTTGATATCTTATATTTCACTTGATATCCATTTCCTAAAAGATTCTTTCTTCTGTTTTAGAAAATTATCTTTAATGCACAGTATTTCATTACTTCATCTGTTCCTAGACAGATCAAATAAAAATATCTTAGTAGTTCAGTGCTCATTATCACTTGATAGCAGACTGACATTTGATGAACAGCACAAGTGCTCATTCTTTGCTCATTTTTTGCAAGCTCTGATGCTTGCATTTAACACCATTTTATTTCAGTGAAGCCCTCTAGCAATCATTCGACATTCTGGACTTCAGGTATCTACTTCAAAACGTGGTTAATGTGCTGTAAAAACTGCAGAGAGGTGATTTGTTAAGCTATTTCTGATCCTTCTTGAAAGAGTTGCCATTACAAAAATTATCTGTCAGGAGGTTGCTGTCATTGTATATACTGTGTATGGTGTTAACAGTCTCTGAACAGCAGATATGAAATCATACAGATATCTATGCATATGTATTTTATCACATAGAAGAAAGCAGAATATTCTTAAATTAGTCATCCTTTTGTAATCATTCTTTATTGAAGGTATTTAATGAAAATGGCCTACTAGATAAGGAAGTTCAGCGATGCACGGCCAGACCAGGATCTCTGTGGGATGCTGCCTAAGCACCTTGACATCCATGGGTGTGTTCACCACACAGAACTAGCAGACTAAGAATATATGTTCTTAAAGGTTAGTATTTATTATTTGTATGCACACAGTGTTGTGCTTTTTGTGTGATTTATGGAATTACAGTTTTCAACTAACTTCATTTTGTAGATAAGAGAAACCATAAATTGATGGTAAACAGAATGTCACTGTGGTAGCATTATTTGTGTCAATCACATCTTCATGGAAGCCCAGCAGGAAGATTCAGGAGGGTAAATAACATTGTGTATCAGTTCTTATAATTTCTAATTTTTATCCTTTCTCTTATATTTGCATTGTAATTTGCATTCATTTTCAACTCAGTAAACAGTTTCCTTTTCCTTTTGAATGGATATCACTAAAAGGCAATAAAGAATATGCAAATTTGCTGTGCTATTTTGTCCTAGGTAATGTAGAAATTGTCCTAGGAAATGTAGAATAAATCTGTTTTTATTCTGATAATTGTACTGGAAACACTTCCAGTGTTTACTTAGGCTAAAGAAAGTTGATGTGACTGATTAAATTTTATACATGTAAAATGAGGTCTAGAAAGGGAGATAGCAATACAGACATTATGGAGGAGCTGTACAGAACATTGTCTTCACTAATTTATGTAAAAGTTCTCCAGATTAAAAATTAGGCATGGATGAATCTGTTCCAAATATAAGATTCTAAAAGTTTTTCTCTAAGTAATTCTCTGTGAATTAAAGCAATTTCCCTTTCCCTTTTCTCACTTCTTTCTCTGGGATTTTTTTTTTTCCACTTCTTACATTGTCTTAATTACCTTTAAATCATCTTGCCCTCATCACAAGCCTCTGAAATCAACAGGTAAAATGTCAAAGTCCTATACTGGTGGGGCATAAAAAGGGGAGGAGAGCTCATGTGATTAAGAGTTCCCACCCCATATTTGCCTTTAAACCAAGACATCAGGCAAACTAGTCTATTATGAAGCCATTTGCAAAAGAGTAGTGAATTCTTTCTTATTGCAAAATACAGAGATGGAAACGGAGCCATGAAGACAGCAACTAGCACTAGATACTAAGTTTGGTCATGCCACTTCTTTAGAAAGCAGACAGGACCATATTGCAGCAGCTTTCTACTGTAGAATAAGTTTTTTCACAAGGTTATTAAACAGGTGAGGAAAGCAGCTTTATGCTGAACCAGGGACACAAGGAACATTTTGCAGAAATATACCATAACAGTAGAAAGTTGGTGTACTCTGTTTTTCAGTTTACTCTTTTACAGTGTTTCTTTGCTGTTTTCCATCTGAAATACAGTGGTTACCATGGAAACAGCAGTGTCATTTACATGGGTTTAAGCATACTCATGTCCACAGGTACAGTAGTAAGCCAATTTTTTTAATGATTAGGATATACAGTTTGTATTTGGGACACACAAAATTACAGATGGGAGAATAAAATGAGAAGATGTCAAGGGTCCTAATTTTCACCCTGCAAAGAAAAAATATTCATGATCATTCAACACTGGTGAAGTTGCCTGAAATTAAACATCAACTGGAAATAAACAATTTGTATTGTCCTATTTACAGAGAAATAGTGTCAATAACTAATTTAGCTTCGATTTTGATTTTACTAGTTCCTGTTATTATAACTTAGAGCAACAACTTCTGGTGTGAATGTTTGCTCTGGGAAGAATGTATTTTACTTTTGTGATCCTGCTTTGTCAAAATGCTTTGCTTTTGTTAATCTCTCCCTTGCATGTTTTTCCCAGGAGCTTGCTTCATGGTTTCAGAAGTACCTCAACAACCAGCTCTACAGTGGTGCATTGTTTTGACTTGGAGACAGCCTTGTTATATTCTTAATGCTGTGTGGAAACATAAATGGTGAAAAGAAAGAAAAGTTATGTACAAGGATCCTACAAAGAATTCTTATTGGGTTTGTAATGAGACTACATAATTTTTCTATATAAGAATTTTTCTTACTTTCGTAAATTATAGAATTCTGTTGGTTGATAGACATATACAAAGGCTCCTGAAATATAAAGAGTCACTGGCCAGTACGTCATAATATTTTGGGTCACAAAATAGTCCTACCAGATATGTGGTTCAGAATTTTTGAGATATTTCAACTACTTCATTTGTAGTTGTAAGCAGGGTGTCTCCTCTTAATTTAAAAACTTAGAA
Source organism: Myiozetetes cayanensis (assembly GCF_022539395.1). Taxonomy (NCBI): domain Eukaryota; kingdom Metazoa; phylum Chordata; class Aves; order Passeriformes; family Tyrannidae; genus Myiozetetes; species Myiozetetes cayanensis. The sequence continues at coordinate 36,395,785 of NW_026087964.1, read as the reverse complement.
TGTTGTTTAGGTTTATTTCTGCATGTGGTTATTGTCCACACTTTTTGTTTCCACCCTATTGTAGCAATGAGAGGGTTAACTTCTAATCACTCCTGAGTTTTCTAACAGGTCATGTACTAAAAAATTGGTTATGCTTTAATTGCCAGCTTACAAAATGGGTAAGAATTAGAGGATAATAAATTTTCACTACAATAAGTCATTAAAAACATTTTAGATACCATAATAAGTAAAGTATAAATGCAGGTTTAAAAATAGTGGGCTACTTGTTCAATATAGAAAGACAGAGTATAGTAGAAGGTTGCACTGAAATATTAATATTTGAAGGAATTAATTGTAGATTCATAAGATATAAAATACCAGACTTAGTATGTAGGATGAATTTATTATTTGTGGAGGAACATACAAATGTAAACTCATTATGTCTTGTTAAAGAAAAATTGCAGCCCTTGTCATTTATATGATGAACTTTGGCTTCATAACTGTTTTCAGAATTTGAGCAATTAACACTGTGAACTTTAGTCTCTGCTTCATCTGTATAAAAATGCATTTAAAATAACAATTTATTTGCATTTCATTTGAAAGGTTACCATTTCATGACCCAGTAAGTGACCCAGTCCTGTTTTCCAACTGTTGATCTCTTTCAAGTACATGAGCTTCAGATGTTCATCCATCTGTAGGTTGTATTCAGATTATTTACTGTTCTATTTTAATATGAGGCAGCGTAAGGATATATGCAGTGCAACTTCCCTAAGCTTTGGACACAGATTTCAGTTGGTTTTATACCGTGCCATATGAATTAGAGAGAATGCTGAAATAAAAAATGTTTTTAAAGAATTATTAACCTTGATAACATTATGGGGCATTAAAACTAATATGAACCCCTAGACTGCATTTTAGATTGCATATTTAATGCAAAAATTATTCTGTGTACTTTAATCTTAAGTCTCTTCAAGCTATTGATCTCTTCATTTAGTGTCCTCCAAGCCCTTTCTCTCTAAGCACATTTATAAAAAAAGTTGTTCGAACTTTACTGGGTACATCTCTTTAGGGGTAGGTGCAATTGCATAAGAACATGTAAAGGAAAGCTAGAACTGGTTTTGCTCAGGAAGAACGCCTTCTCAAATGGGTTAGATGGTTTGGTTTTTTTTTTTCTTCCTTCTGCATTTCAGAGAAAGTCTCAGGGAGAAGCTGTGAGCAAGCTATCTCCCTGGTACGCAGAGAGAGAACATGTTTGCAGACACGTACAGGGCTGCCTCGGGCCAGAGAGGGGAGGAGGAGAGAGAGAACATACAAAAGGCCTTGGAGAAGGCGGGGCATTGCATTTTTCCCCTGGGGGCCTGATGTGTGTAGCATCCTTAGGAAGTGGTCCTTGCATCTGAAATAAACCTTTATTTTCAATCTTTCCACTGCCTTGGCTTTCTTGGGAAGAATACCAGCATATGTTTTACCTTACAGTTTCTGTCAGTGTTTCTCTGTTTTTGTCTGTTGTCTTCATCTTAGCTACTACTATTTCCTTTCTCACCTCTCAACATCTCATCTTTTCCTCTTGCCTGAAATGGAATTTCCAATATCTTGTTTCTATTATACCTGAATATAGTCTGTATTGTTACAAGTCAGTGAAAACCAAGGGTGTTAATCCTTTCTCTCTGGAAGAACACATTTATGCAGAAAGGCCAATGACAACTCTAAACTTCTGATTAGATTGCCTACAATTAACTACATTTTCAGTAAAATACCTAAGGCTCATTGAAGGGCTGTTGCATTATTCAGAGGATAATTCTCTATTGGGACTGCATTAACAATTTTAGACTGGAAAATTTTTACATTAGAACAGCTTTTATTTACATCTTCTGTGGCACTGGACAGGTGGTCATTTAATACATAGTAATGGTATATGAGAAAAGAGCAAACTTCTGTTGTAACCCAAGCTGAATACCACTTCATATGAAGAGTAGCTGCTACAAATGCTGTTAGGAAAAGAACCTAAAATGCCCTTCAGTGGTTAAAGATCAACTAGAAAAGTCACTTAAAATCTTAGTCCAGGGAAACAAATTCCGAGAAGCTGTTCTTCCCAGCTTCCCTTGGGACAATATTTTTTCCCCAAGGGTAAATCACTTTTTTTTTACCTTGCCCAGATAAGGATATTGTCTGATGGAATCTTGTTTTGAGTCAGAATCTTGGGTTCAGATTGAATAAAAGGAAGCAAAAATCCAGATTCTGCAACATGTTGAACCAGTCAGTAGGCACTTGAGATAATTCATTTTATATGAGTTCTTGGACTAATACATTTTTTTCTTTTCTATCAAGTTTTCCAAATCTCTTAGATGTATATCATTTTACTAATGAATGTTGAAAAGTATTGATATTTTTTGTTCACAATAACTAGTTTAACTGTTGATAAATGCATTTCAGCTTGAAAAACCACAATTTTCATGGAAGAAATTAAAATTGTTTTGTATTTTATTGGAACCTTTATTCTATTTTTATTTTAATTTAAAAAGAAGAAATGTAGTAATTTTGTTTTTTGATAGAAAGGTAGACCCTATAAGTGGGGATTTTGGCTCTAATTTAAAATACTTATCTAGAGAAATAAATTGTTAAAGCTGATTTTAAAAATTCCCTTAAATAATCAGAATTTTTAACTGTGAGATCGACCATAATTAGTTTATATTTTTGCCATTTATTAGGTACAGAAAAGCAATGTTTTATAGAGTAAAGGAAGAGTAACATACATATATTTTGTTCCTTCAACAGACGCACATCTTGCTGATTTAATTAAGAGGCAGTAACACATTATGACGCTTCCCTTTGCTCTGCTTAAATATTACCCTGTGTGACAGATGCTCATCTCTCCTCCATTCTGCTGTTGAGTCTTGTCATGTGAAAGGAAGGATTTCCTTGAACCCTTTATATTTGACCAAACTATTAGCACCCCTAGGGAAAATGAGACCCTTGCACCTGACCAGCCTGTCAGCACCCAGTTGTAGGGTCCCCACTGAACAGCCCACTGTATCAAAGGCTAGTTCAACTAACCTATTCTTGGTCCCATGACAATGCTGTCGCCACTCTTAGCTGGGAAAACTTTTGATGTGGAAAAAGTCCTCACACAGCACCATTTGTGGTGAATGAACTCACATGCAGACAGACCTAGTCCAGGCAGAACTCTCACATAACTTTATTCCCCCATATATTTTTACAGCCTCTGGGTCTGAGCTATCAAGCCAAGCAAGATGTTCTTCTCCCCACACATGCCACACACGCACCACATGACTTCCTTCAGCCACAAAGAACGATGAGTGCCTTTACTCATCAAAATATGTAGAGACGTGAAAAGTAATGTGGCTTTTCAAGTTAATGAAGCAAAGTTCAGGTTTCAATTACCATCTGGTTCATTCCTTTGGCTTAGTTCCTGTTAGCTGTATTGGTTTTGATACAGCATAACCACAACACTGCTGTCTTGCTCCACCCTTTGTTTCACATTCAAACTGATTTCAAAAGCGTGTGACCGCAGCACCTCCGTGCCACTCCATCCTTTGTTTCGCGTTTCCCCTAGAATGATACACCAAGCTCCCTCAGCATTCCTGCCCCTAAGGTTTGTAGACAGTTTGTCCCTGCTGAACTTTTTTTTTTTGGTCTTCTCCTTCCAACTCTATTACTCCTTATTTGACCGTTCCAGCAGCTTTTAGTATAAGAAACCTCCACATCTGGGTTAATTTCTTTCTGACAATTCAAAGCTCTGGCTGTGTGTTTGCTCTCCTTTTATACAGTGATATAAACAAAGCAGCAAAATTACTTGATTTTTGGTAGAAACAGGAAAGTACTGTGATGCGCACAGGATGGCATCATCAGGTTGTGTGCCAAGCAGTTCTTTTGGCGATACCATTGTGTATATTTCTTGGCAAGCTCTTTTGTTCTACATTTTAACAAACCATGGCAGAACTTGGTTTAGTCTAGGAACGAGTAGAGTTAGTGTGTTGTTGAAAGGCCTGGATTTCATTATTACTAAATAACAATTAGTATAGCAAAAGTTGTTCTTGTTCTAGTATTTTCAGTATTTTGCATTTTTTTTTTATTGTGCTAGATACTCTACTACTATATTTATCAAGTGCTCCAATTTCAGCTCCTGAGAGAGATCTGCTAAGGCTTACAAATTAAAAAGTTAGAAGATGATCAGGACATCTTATAAAATCAATGATTCTGCTGTTTGCTGTGCTATACTGATATCAATAAAAGTTTTAGACCGTTAGACTAGGAAACTGTTAGGTAAGAAAATCTTTGACTAATCTCTGTTGATACTGAAGATTTCACATCCGCTACAGAATATTGCACCATCAATAGAACACGTTCTTGGAACTATTAGCAGTAATAAACACTACCCTGTTCCTTATGTGGCAACTCTGTCACTGATAACATGACTTGTAATTCACTTTTATTGTGTGGCTCAGCAGTGGTTTACTAGAATCTCTTGTGTTCTTCTGCAGAGTTTGAATTGCATTTTAAATGTCAAGCACAGGGAAAATAAATATATGTGTACAGATTATGTGTAAAATTACTGCAAGAGGCTATTAACTATGGCATATTAATTTGTAGCTGTCAGTGGTTTTCTGTGTAAATTCCTTAGTCTTGCTGGATCAAGAGAAGCCAAATTCCTCCTATCTGTAAAATCCATACTTACCAGAGACTCCATGTAGGATGCTTTTATGTGAAATGCATTGACAGAGAACAATCTGCTGCAAAACATAGCTTTGCTCATTAGTGATAATGTTTATAAAACAATGTTCCAAATAACACAGTTGCTCAATTGCAGTCTACTAGAAAGCCCATAATATCTAGCTTTCTTTCCTAGATCACTGTTGTCTGCAGAGATTATGGGACCCATTCTCAAAATAAGCTCCTGACTCCATATTTAATCACCTCAGTCTGTAGTTTGATCTTTTAAGGCAATAAGCTTCAGCAACTTTTCTAGGAAGAAAGTATTGATATAGTTATGAAACTCAAGGGGCAGCTTCTTTGGTTCCTAGGTTATTGTTGGACTGTTTCCATCCTCATCTGAAGAAAGAATCTTTCTGCTTCAAAGAGGTTAATACAATACTCTTAAGGCCTTCATATCTATCTGTATTTTATATGACTAGATAAAGGTATATATAAAAACAACATGACTGGCTACTAACATGTTCCTAATAAATTCAAATGTGAATGAGGAAGGATAGCAAAAAAATGTGAAAAAACGTGTATAAAGATAGAACATTTTCTTGATCTGAAAATTTTCCTTTCACTTGAATTCAAAACCTTTCTCAAAAGAAAAGCAGCATAATTCAGTTTTCCTCTAGAAAGACAAAAAAGAAAACACCATATATAATAAAAATAGAAATCATAGTCAAATAGTACCAGTAAGCCCTATATTAATGGTCACAATCTTATACTATAGTGCTGGAATGACCAAGATTTTAAAGATCATGAAGAAATTGCTAAAATAGGTCTTGATTCAAGAGATGAAAAATCAATTTCAATAATACATTAATTCTTTTTTGAATAAAGATTTTTTTCTGTGTTTATATGAAAGCTGTCTTTAAATGGAAAAGAAACCAGAGTTGGTACAAAAAACAATTTAGAGGCTCAGACTCTTATATTCTATTTAATATTGAATTCTAGACTTTCAAAGATATTTGTACCTCAAAGATAGTTATCTCTTCCTATTTCACACTTTGCTCCTATCAAATGTAATAAAAATGTAAATAAGTGCACAGTGCTATCAATATTTTCAGTTAGGTGCTTTGTAAGTCAAGAAAATCAACACTAGATCAAGTAACTAGTTGAAATATTTGAATCTTTCTATCTCAACTATAAGAAAAAACCAAAAAATGTCAAGGTAATTGTCATGTGTTTTTATACTGCCCATGACTTTTTCATCTGTAATATTAAATGAGTATGTAAAAGGAAATGCATTCCTCAACTCAACATTTATTTGCTATATAAAGCTTGAGCAATAATGTGTTTTCCTCTTTCATTCTACTTGAGTTGATTGAAAAGTTTTACATATTTACCAAGCTCACGCTTTGCCTGAGTTCATGAATTATGCAATTAACCATGAATGTGATTTCCTGCATTTTACAGTAATAGCTTTAATTGTGAAAAGCAGTGCTATATAGAGAGAGCTCATTCATAAACTAAAGAACACTTTAGAACAGCTTCTTACATGGGTGGGTATTCTTGGGCAAACAGCTCAGACGATTATGGTGATTTGTCCAATAAACTATTTCTGGACAGTTGTTATGCAAGGGTAGTATTCTGTAGCTACCATATTTTCAGGAGCACTTGTATCAGGTTAAGTATGAGCAGAAAACCAATGCTATTTTTGCACTTATACTGGAAGGATTGCAGTAACTTAATTTTTCCTTCCTTACTCTAGGTTTATAAATACATATGGACATGAAGAAGGTGGCAGAGTATGACATTAGTAGGTGTTTAGGCCTTTTAATTCTACTGTGAATCATTTAATGTAGTTATCCTCAATGATGTCCAGTTTATTACACTGGCACTACTATATGCTTTGTGTTTTAAGGTATGAACTTAATGAAAAGGAAGTCACAGAATTATCTGTTTTGTTACTCAATCATTCTAATGCAGAAAAAAAATTATAAATCATTAGTATTTTGCTTCACATTACTTTTAGTTTGAAACAAATCTGTGATCCCTAAAAAAATTAGTAACTCTGAGCACATAATTTACAGCAAGTAAACAGTAGGATTCATGCAGAATTCAGAAGAGCAGGGAGCTGGGCCATCATGCAATATTGTGGAAAATCTTATATTTCATCTCTCTTTTTTTCATTTTCAGACTTTAAAACAAAACGTTCCCATGTTACTTTTGGACAACTAACTTTCTTATCTTTACCTGGCTTCAGAGTCAGTGTATAATTTATATCTTAAACTTCAATGGTTTACCTAATTTGCAAAATTGCACTTGAGACTTTTATCTACAGCAAGCTTCTCTTTATATCAAAGAGCTCAGGTCTTAGCTTGTATTTTGACAGGTTTAGCAGGTCCACGTATGTTTTCTATAATTAAGAACATTTGATTAGAAGTGGTTATAATAAATTTAGAAACATGCACAGACTTTGGTTGCACTTGCAATGGTCAAACAGCCATTTTAGGAGTGCTCCTGCAAAAGCCATCTCAAAGCATCTTGTTTTTCATCATCTGGTGTCAGCACAGTTCAGTCTGCTATTGAGCTACCTGGCTGTTTGATTTGCTCTGGGGGCCTCTTGGCTCACCGAGGAACTGGGAATCACACACCCTTGCCGGGGTTCAGAGGCCTAAGCAGAGACATTAGGGGCCATTTAAGATGATAGGGACAGCCAAGAAATCTGCAAGGTGGGCAGGCAGATAGGTAGTGGACACCTGCACATTTCCAGGTGCCTGGCAGTGCACACTGCAGCACCTCAGATGGCTGTGCTGAGGGTTAGCTGAGTCTCATAAATCACCTCTTTGTGAAATACATAGTGAAAATTTGAGGCAAAGTGGCAAGCACAAAATTTGCACTGGAAAGAAACCAAATTTTGTTTATTTTGTATGTGAAGTAATTTCTGAAAGTTTCACCTTTTTTGGGTTTTGGTTTTTTTTCTTTTTAAACCATATCTTGCTTTTATAATGAAGCAACAGTTCCCAGTGAATTTTCTGGTAATTATTAGTTTATTATTTAGTGGCCTGAGGCCAGATTTAGAGTAGGGAACATTCTTCTAAAACAGGAAGGAATTGCAGTAATAGTAAATCTCTTCTGTCTTTCAGAGAAGAGCATATCCACTTGTGTGAAGTATTTCATGTTGTCCACTGGTGAGAAGGTAACTTATGATTCCAGCTCTACAGTCTTTATTTTCTAAGGTGTAGGCTGTAGCACACAAAAATACTTTAGAGAAGATCACTTTTTCCTCTTTTTTTTTAATGTATTCTTTCAGTTTCAGAACCATTACTTGGTGAAAAGAGCATGTCAGTTGCCAGACTAAAACTACAATCAGAAAATATTTAAGCTTCATTACTTCCAATGGTAAGTCAATGTTTAGCACATGTAAAAAACCGTGAATCTTAAGTCAAGACACAACAAGAAGTTTTACTGCAAGCAGATTATGTTTTCTTAGAAGTGGTAAGACTCGTTTGATCTAGTCTTATGTTTAGACCCTCAGCTTCAGAAATTTAAAAGCCATATTTTTAAATATTTATTCTTTTTTGTGTTTCTAAATGCAATCTGTTGGGGTTTTTGTGTGTGTGTATGTGTTTTTTGTTTAGTTGTTTTTTTGTGGGTTTGTTTGTGTTTTTTTACTGACCATATTTTTTTACTTCTTCTTCCTACTTCCTTTTTGTTAACTACAAGTATACTGCCTGTGCAGCCATTCTGTCTCAATCTGTGTTCTCATTCTTCTTATTTCAAGATGCACAACCTTAATGGTACTTCTAGGTCCTTCTGAACCCAGCTTGCTTCAGAAGTTTCCTCTATTTTTGACCCACAGCAAATATAAACTATTTTGGATTAAGGTACCTTCTCAACCTGTAGATCTCTGGAAAATCTTTTAGCAGCAGGAATGAATTTACTGTAGTCAGTAACTAAGAATTTGTTCTGAGCTGAGAAATTTGGTAATGCGGCTATTTTTGACTATGGAGTTGTGTATTCAGTTAATTGTTTGTATCCCTGTGTCTAATTCCAATGTCTAGATGGTTCATTCTAATTTGTAACTTTTATTCATGCCTGACTGACTACTCATTGATTTCTAAAATGTTCAGACTTCTAAAATCTAAAAATACCACCCTGCAGTGTGAAGATCATTCTTAGACATGACCTTTTTTCTTGCTTGTCTTTGCAAATTTTCTCCTTTATACTTATATAAAGTCTCTTTTAGAAATGTATCAGAAGTTATTAGAGAAAAAAACAGCATAGTTGAAACTGAAATTAACTGCTGAAGACTTTAATTCTTCTAACTTAGCTGATATCAATGTAAACTGTATTCATTCCTTATTGGATTTTGATGTGACACAACCTCCTAATACTAGCAGGTCTGAGCCTCACGAGTACTCAGTCAACCTAGGCTACGTCTAATTTAGATTTAGATAAGAGATTATCGATGAAAACAGGCTGCAGCTGGAAGTGATTTCAACATGGGGAGCACTGTTTGGCTGGTTACCTGTCCCTCAGTGTTATAATCAGACTTTCAGTAGTCTAAAGTCTCCTAGCAAATAATTAATATTAGACTCCCAACAAACTTCCAACAAAGTACTGCAGGAAACAAGCCAACATGTAATGATATACCTTAGAGCAATGGTCACAGATGGTCGTGTAAGACATCTGAGATACTGTTCCCACCACAGAGACTGTTATATAAGGCATTAATTTTTTTTTAAGAGTTGATTAACAGGATAGTGTTATTCAGTACCTTGGGGTAGCAAAGAATGTACTGAATTAGTTTTACGTGAGTTACAATTCCTGTAACAGTCACATTTACTAGAAGTCGTAATATACTATAGAGTGTTTTTTCAGAAATATTGTAAAGCATGTATTTTAACAAGCCCTTCATATCTGCTGCAATGCAATGTTGTTAGCAACTATCAACAGTGGTAAAATAAAACATATGCTAAGGAGCAAATGTGATTGAAGGAGGGAGTCGAGACAGTCAAATTTTTAACATAGGAAGAAAAATAAGTCATCTTAGAGAAATGACCTGTTGGGGAACTGGTGGCATCCTCAAACACGTTCTACTCTTCACCTGTGTTGTAATTTGTGAAATATCTGTCTAAGCAGGATTCACTGAGACAGGTGACAGTAAAGAGTGGAGGATATGCAAAGATCAGTGAGAAGAATGAATGTGCCTGAGAACAGGATGCTCAAGGGCAGTGGGAGTTTTAAAACTGTGATAGGTGAGAAACTTCATCCATTGAAAGGAAACATTGACAGTCTTGCATACTGGGGGCAAAAAAATTCAGTATCCTCAAAGCAAGCAACCCAATATCAAAACAACTAGTCAAAGCAGTGCTAGAAAGATCTTTAGAGAAACCTTAACAGAACCCTTCACTCTCAGGCTCAAGAGACAGAAGTTATCTGAAATGGCAGGAATAATAAATCAAGGATTTTTAAATGCCAGTGATGCAAAAGCAGAGTATTGGAGTCTGTATTGTAGCCTGTATTGTAGTATGACCCACACTTCAATTTAGTGCATGGGGGAGATCATGGTTCTTGAATACTGGAAACTCAAGAAAGTGTTCCTGAAGGGCTTTAAAACAGGTAATGTTGAATATCAATTATGAGATAGTTCAGTAGCTTAAACACATGTAAATTGTTCATATCAAATAATGAATGCCATGAAACTGCAAATCTAATTGGCAAAGGGTCCCAGCAGAAGTATGTGGAATGCTTGCACATTAAAACAAACAAACAAACAACAAAAAAAGCCACCAACAAAACAATCAAACAGGTTATAATGTTTCTATCTGAATTTTCACTGTGATATTACAGGTCAATTCAGTTTTTGGTAGGGAATAGTAAATGTATGCAGAGAACTGATAGCAAGACAACTGGCTTGGGATTTGTATGATAGATCAAAATACAAGTCCTTTCTCTTTTCTGTGTACCCTGGAAAGCAATCTCAGGGATGAGATGGAGAAGAGATTTGATCTTTAGATTGCACTGTCATAAAGAAGGATACTCAACCCTTTATTCCAGCTTGCTTTAATGGAAAAAATGAGTTTTCTTCTTGATTTTATTGAAATTGTTGTATGAGATTTGTTCTGAAACAAAATGAACCCCAATTTTAAATTTTCAGAAGTTGTCAGGAGATAGAATAATAATTTTGATTATTGTTATTACTGCAATAATACACATGAGGACTCAAAGCACTAGAACTTGCAGTCTGAGTCTGGAAGGAGTTGTGTGGCTTACCTCTGTATAATTTGCTTGCCTTTGCAGCGCTTTGAATGTGAACTGCAGCTGCTGAAACAGTTTGGTTTCCTTCTAAAGCTATAGTCACTGTACCCTGGGGAGAGCCTGCTCTTGGAAAGAGGAATATTAATTATGCTATACAGAAAAGGCATGTTCAAGTAGCTATAAAAGTAAAAAGAAAAGTGAACTGTAGGAGGAAGAATGAATTACACAGCTAGTCAGGATGGTAAAAATCCTAGAATACATGAAAATGGGATTGAAACAAGCACTGTAGATTCTGCATAAAGTCCTCTGTGAAACAAATGGTGTTGGGTCCTTTAGTACTGCAATAGCTAACAGTGAGGAAAGCACTTATGAATGAAAATCTAACCTAATGATCTTCTGGGAACTGTACAATAGCAAGAGGAAGGCAACAGTGCACAGTAGCCCCATAATCACTACATGGGCCTTTTATTAAAAGGATCAGTGAAGTGTTAGTAGAATAGCAGTACTGCCATACTGAAATGGTAACACTTGAGCCATGACTGCTCCATTAGACTAGTTCTTAGAAATAGGCCATGCATCAAATAGTACGGTTTCCTTAAGCTTATAATTTCAATATTTATGAGTCAATTTGAATCCCAAATAAAAACAAAAGTTCAGTTGTGCAGCTGTAGAAAACAACTTATCTGACGCGTAACTAATTGCCTGGAAATGTTCAGTTGATTTCCTTGCCTCTCCTTCCTCCTTCCCTTCATTCCCTATGCATACAAGATGGTAGAAGAGTTTCTAAAATATAAGCAAGCCTCATAAAATCTGCTAAATACCCAAAAATCTGTTTCACTTTGAAGAAATATTGAGATATGGAAAAACCCAAAATCATTGTGAGATAACTGCTTTAAAATTCTTTTCTTGTTCCAAGAGCTTTTGTTTAAGTTCTGCACAGCTCATTTCAGGTCTTGTTTTTTGCTACATGTTTTTGGACTTCTCAGTTCAGGAGGGACAATATGGTTTGCTCTGTTTCATTTGCCTGATATTTTTGCTTTCAGTTTTGCCTATCCTTTGGCTGTAGCTGGTCCTTCTACCTTTAAAATACTGCACTCTTTCTTACTACATATTTTTCATCTCACCAGGTACATTTTTTAACTTTTAAAAATCATGTTTATATCCCTGTGCAAAACACAGATTCTGTTGCTGCTTGGTAAACTGAAACAGTTCTGCTGGAGATGCTGAAGGGGAAAAAATGGCAGATCTCAATCTCAAGAATTTTTTATTTCAAAGAGTAGGATTTTAAATTCAAGTAATTTGAATATGAAGTTACATATAGCATGATTTCCCTCTTCTAGATATTATTACTAGCAAAGTTTTGAAAAAAAAGTAATTGCAGTGATCTTCCCTTAACCAACAATGTTTTTTTCCACCATGGAATGGAATACAAAGAAAGCTTTAATGGGGATATTAGCACTGATTTGTACCAGTTTTCTCCCCTTCCCATTGAAAAAATAATTTATTTAAGATAACTGAATGAATGGATTACTATATTCAATATTTTTTGGGTGGGGGTGTGTTTTGTTTTGTTTTTCCTTTTTTTTTTTATTTAATTTTAAGGATTCAAATGCACTTATATCAGTTACAAAGACATGTAGGAAAGTAGGACTAAAGAAAGAATAGGAGAAAAGGAAACTTTTATAGTAAATTTCACTTTCTACCTCTTAGAGACTTTCGCATTTTGAATTCTGACCTTGAGGGAGCAGAAAACAGAATGGTCCTGTCATCATGTATAGAGAGCCAACCTGTCGAAACAGCAAAGGATTGCCACCAAAGTAGACACATTTTATGGCAGTACAAAAGGGTTATTAGTGAATATTAAAAATTTTCTTTAGGGCAGATCTGACCGTGAACAAAAAACATTGTGATTCCACAAGTGCACATTATGGAGTTTGGGGTCTCCGGGACTCTGCTGTGTCGCTTTGCTGCAGCAGATAATTCCCACTTTCTGCTGGGGCAATTTTAATTCAAACTTTCAGGTTCATGCCAGATAAAAGACTGTTACTAGTTTTGTTTAATGCATTAGCACTTTGTGTTCAGATCTGTTATCTTTAAAAAAATAAACAACTGAATTTTCAGAGATTATTTTTGCTGTGAAAGTTGATTTTTTTTTTTAGGACTTGATAAACTTATTCCTAAAATCCTGCTGACTATGTAAGAGATTCAGCTCTTTGTTACTTAAAATTTTCAGTCAAAGTGCACATCCTTAAACACTAAAATAATTCTTGATTCACCCATCTAAGGATAATTTTTTCTAATAATTTCTTTGAAATTTGGCAACTTTTAAAGTAATAGCATTATTTAAACACTTAATAGTTACTTAACTCTTGAAGGAAATCTCCAATATACGTGACTTTCTAACAGCATAATTATTTCCATGACACCGTTGCTGTAATTCTTAAATTTTACCTAGTGCTAATGAGTTGGGAAGCCTTGGGGTTTCCTGTCTCAGGACAGAAGAACCTCACATCCACCTGTGTTATGAACAGGAAAAGATCAGGTTTTCAACTGTTTGGGTTTTTTTATTAAAAATTTGTCTGTATCTAGTACATAAACACAAACCAGTCACCTAGCAGGTTTTAGAGTTGATAACCCTCTTTAAAATTTTTTGCAGGAATTTTCTTGCTGCCATTTTATATACTGCCATGGATGTCTGGATTTCTGATGAATGGTGGTCAATACTACATGATAACAATGTTGGTCAAAACCAGCCAAACAATAAATTCCTACTCTAGTATATGATCAAACATTTAATTTTGGTTGTTTTTCAGAGTATCTTCAGAAAAATTGTATTTAAAGTCACATGTATTTCAAAATCAGATTTACTCCAGTTCTGTGCTAAAGTTGGTTTTGGTTCTGTTTTCTTTAATAGGATTATTTTCACATATATTAATTTAAGAAAAGAGGAAATCCTTTCCTAAATGTTTATAATTTCAAAAATCACTCATGACTTTATGTAATTGCTCATTAATGAGAAAGAAAGGAAATTCTTAGTCTCTACAAGTAGGGAGGCCTGGTTGGGTTTTTTGGGGAAAAAAAAAAAAACCCACATAAAAATACTTAAAATCCAGGCCTCTATTTTTAACAATACTTCTTTTCAAGTTTGTTTTATTATTTTTATGTACTGTTCTGAGCTGACAGGAATGTAAGGGCATATCTTGTTTTTTCTATTGTTACAGGTTTTCTGTTGTGTGATGTACTGGAATTATTTGGAATGCTGTATTTCCAACAATTAGATTAACAAATATCATACTCATTTTCCTGTAGAATTGATATGTTTTACACCAGTGGATTTATGAACTAAAGCTATGCTCTTTACTCTGAAATTTCAGAAAAGAATTGCACTTTTTTTTTTTTTGCCATTAATATTTAAATAGAAATATTAAATTTTGAAATAACATTTCTGGTGGCTTGGCAGTGAGTAGGCAAAACACTCTGCAACATGCTTGGTGTGCCACAGAATCTACAGTGTTCCCAAATTCTTTTTTCCAAAAACATCTTCCCAACCTTTGTTTTGCCCTTATGCTCTTCACAGATCTCTTGTATTAGCATGTAAAAATCCTTTTGTTTTAAGATCTTTGCTTTTCTGTAACCTGGAGGGCTCATTATTTCTGTCTGCAGTCTTTTAAAATTACTGTCTGTGTTTAAGAGGCATTGGAAATTATATTTCACTGGACTTCATTTTCTAGGAACAGGTGAATATAAATGTTCTTACAATTCGAGGAAAAAACATTGTTTATTTAAATTACTTCATTCTTCTCTGAATATAAAACAGCCCTGTAATGTTATCTCTTTTGCATTTCTCTTGAGTAAATCTGATTTAATTTATGCTAAACATAACGGAACACCTGTGTGTACTGGATAAAAACTAGAGTATATAATATTAGATGGAGAAATGTCACATCCTAAGTAGAAAAAACAAGCAGCAAAGCTCTGAGTGTCTTTTAACCTTTTTGTTGTCATTTTGGAGCTAAGAAATCTCCAAAAGCAAAAATCTGTATGACACCTTTAGCAGGTGATAAATGACCAATAAAAAAAAAGAAGTATAACAAAAAAAATTTCTATGCTGTTTTGCCAAAGCATAAGATGATTTTTTAAGGACTTTTTTCATGTGTACTGAAGTCCAATCCATGCAATGAGACTTAATGGATAAACTGAAAGATTAAGAATTAAAGTAATTGATTTCTGATTACTTTGTCAGCCTTACAAGTAGTAAATTGGAAGCATCACGAACTGTTGCACATCCCATGAATCAAAGAAATATTATAATAGAACCATCAGATGCTTTCTGATTTTTCAAAGAGAAAGTGATATGAGGCTTTTTTAAGAGTACAATATTTTATATAATTCCATTTTGAAAAATTTTAATTCACATGGAAGATGAAGGGATGAGTGTGAGATCTACAGATAAGGAACCAGTTGCAGGTTGTGCAAGTAGTGCAGTTGTTTGAAGAAAGGCCTCAGTTTTAACTTAATTTTGTGAGGGTTTTTTTTAAGTCTCCTTTTTTTTGTCTTTTTATTTTCCTGTATTTGGATCCTTTATACTTTTGTAATTATATATTTATTTTCTCTATACAGGGGTACCAGAATATACCTTAGAAGAATTACGTGAAAGAACGGTGATGGGATAGAATTTCACATCTTAAATATAAGATAAAGTATGACAATTTATTTAAGAGGGGATACCTTAATAAGAGGGAAAGGAGCCCGACTTTCCTAATGTATCTGTGAGTCAGCAATTTGATCTAGCCTGAGAAAGAATAAATATGACCTTAAGAGATATTACATGTGAGGTATCTCCACTGAAGATCAGCAACTACAACCCCTATTAAATATAGATTTAATAATTTTCCTGTAATATTAATTTCTTAAGAAGAAACAAAACATAACCTGATTTAGAGGGTGAAATTTAAAGCAATACAAAACTGAGTTTGCAGAAGTATAAGGGAGGTCTCATTCCTTCTGTAATTACTGTAAGTGGGTGTACAACTTACTACAACATCATGGAGGGAAAATAACTACAGAAGGTAAGGAATAAAGACTACATGAAAGCAAGTAAGCACAACATATGGGGGAATACGTTCAGGCTGAAAAATGCAGAAGGTTTCTACTCATCAGAGAGAGAGGTTACGGTTCCAAGTAAGTGAAGTGAAATCCAAAAAGATTATTTTTTTTTAAGGGAGAGTTGAACAAATTTACAGAAGGCAGTACTGGATGTGGTTGCCTGTGAAAGAAATTGTCATCCCAATGCAAGGGAGCTGCCTTCTGATCCTGTTGCAGTAAGTCAATGTATTTCTGTAGTACCATGCTGTGTACCTCTTAAAAAGGGGGACATCATGACACTTATGCAACACTTATGCATTTACAGAGGCTTAACTGTGTCAGAAGAACAAATGTAAGATGTTTTAAAGTGAAAACATTTCTTGTGGATCATTCTCAGCAGTAGTGGAAGACACCATGAGGAAAACATGAAGCTTTTCCTGGTATATACTATTTGTTTTCTCCATTTTTCCTAGTACCACTGCTTTTTGGAGTTCTATTGTTGATGGAGCAGACTACAATGCAATTTGTATCTGTTGGTATGGTGAGTATGCAGAACACTGTGTGTAGGGAAAAAAAAATGAATTTCACCTAGGAAAAGGCTGTAATTCAATCTTTCCTTGCCCTCTCATCCAGAGCAAAGTTTTATTATCAACTTCAATGGGAAACAGGTGGATACCAAGCTCATTAGAAGTGGGGCTGCTTCCAGCTGCTTTGGAAATGAAACAGAGAATATAAAAAAGAATGAGGTTATAAACAACAAACTGAAATATTGTTTGAGTGGGATCAATATATGAGACTGCTTTATCCAGCAGTGCTAAGAAGAAACACAGATTTCACTTCATATAGTTTATTAGTGCTTCATTCATTTTTACTTCCAAGTAGTAGTAACAGATTGATCAATTGCACTTGGAAAGATGGACAGAATTGAGTTGGCTTGCCCAGCTACAGCTGTAAGTGGTTGCAGCGTTGAGAATAGGAATCTACTTCAGTAGCAGTCTCTCACCATCTGGGCTTTTGGTTCTGTAATGTGCTGACACTGCAGCCTCTTTGTGAACCAGCTGGCAGACATTGCTTTGGCTTCCACCTCTCTCCCAGGAACAGAGTCTGTCAGTTTGCAACAATGACAGCTATGCTCTAAAGCCATTAAGATGCACTAGGACAATTCAGTTCCTAACATATTTCCCATGTTTGAAATGGGATGTACTCACTTCTAAAGCTCAGCATATATTTTCAGCAGATTTATTAAAATAATCCTGCAATGCAAAGCTAAGGTACAAAGAGAAGTTAAGTTTTCGTGTTAAAACACAGAGATGAGAATGAACCTAGAGTGTGAGGAACTTTTTGGTCTTTTTTTGTTTGTTTGTTTGTTTTTTCATTTCTGCAAGTAACTCAATGTATGTCTCAGAGAGATGCTATGGCCAAAATCAACATAGCAACTTGAGGCATCAAAGGACATGATGTTATTTTCAAGGTTCAGAGCATCTACAGCACCTATTAACGTGAAGATGAGCAACACACTTCCAGTTCCTCAGCAATAAATAAAATAAATAAGAAGCTTAATTAGTTAAGAGTCAGATTTCCTTCTGTGCTTCCCCTTAATTCTTCAAAGTAATTTTACAATCTGTCAGGAGATTCATAGATGGGAACTATATATTACTGATAAAAATATACCAACTCAATAAGCATCCAGATGGCCTAGCTCAGAGTGTTTGTCCAATCCTGTCTAAGAACAGCATCATTAGACAACGATCATGTTGTCTCTCATATGGAACTTGTCTTTGAGATGCAGACAGGCTTGCTTATAGCACACATGGCATCATACTCAAGTACTTCAAGCTTGGTGAGGAGACTATGCAATATTCAAATATCGTTGTCCTCATTTTACCATTGAGAAACAAATTAACTGTCCAAATTAGGCAAGTGTTTTATGTCAGACTAAAAGACATTTCTCTTCAGTCTCATCTATAGTCCATGTACAAATATTCCTAATCAGGAGTAGTTCTGGTTTTAAAAGTTTTTTCAGGCCAAAACCAGTGTTAAAGTTTTACCAAGTTTCTTCTGATGGTTCTTCATGGTGGTCAGTTTGGTTGACTAATGTCATTCACTCTATATTTTTTGAAGATATATCATTATGAAATGTTCCTGTTTCATGTTAACTAAATACACAGTCTAAACAAAAATGGTTCAATCAAATTAATCTGAAGTCTTGGAACATGTTGAAGTGGTTGCTCAAAAGCAATGATCACTTTAATGGGCTGGCATAATTCAATGTATTTTGACTCATTAGCATGCAGAAACTGAACAATGTTAGAACAGATTAAAACTTGATTATATGAAAGTCATAAAGATGATCAAAGGGCTGAAGCACCTCTCTCACAGGCTGATAGAGCTGGGGTTGTTTAGTCTAGCAAAGGGAAGTCTCTAGGGAGACCTTATAGCAGCCTTCTACTACCTAAAGGAGGCCTACAAGAGAGCTGGAGAGGGACTTTTCACAGGAGCATGGAGTTAGAGGCCTAGCGGCGATGGCCTTATGATGCAGGAGGGTAGGTTTAGGACAGATATTAGAAAGAAATTCTTTACTGTGGCAGTGATGAGGCACTGGAACAGGTTACCCAGAGAAGTGATGGATGCCCCATGCCTCGAAGTGTTCAAGGCCAGGTTGGACAGGGCTTCGAGCAACCCGTTGTACTGGAAGATGTCCCTGCTCATGGCAGGGGAGTTGTAACTAGATGATCTTTAACATACTCCCTTCCAAGCCAAATCATTCTATGACTCTATTAAAATACCAATGTCTGTAATTAGCAACTTGAGATTCACTTCAGTGAATAAATCCTCTTTTTCCTCTTCACGGTTTGTGATGATAAGGAATCTTATAGACCCCACAACTTACATGCTCTAGTGGCTGATACACACTCAATATTTTTGTGCTGTTACATTGGGAAAATACCTTTCTGAAAAACCCCACACCGTGATGTTCTGCAGAATGAGTGAAAGGACAAATGCAATGTACTATTATGTTATGTTGGCACTAGAAAAAACTGCTGTCTTAATTGATGTGTGTTCTGTGAGAAGGATGGTAGAAAAAGAGTCCAAAGTATGCTATTTTTCCATGATTTAGGTAATCTGGCAGGCATAGCAGGAATATGAATGGATTTCATGGGAGATGGGTATGACTTTCTGCACACCTTTTTCGATGGGATGTGGTATATTTATCAGAGGCCAATTCACACTACTAAATGAGGTTAATATGATTATATTAGAACAAATTAATGTATTTAAAAGAAGTGAGCTTTTCCTGTGACATGCAAATAGATAATCTATTTGTTACCTTGTGACGTTTAAATACTGTGACATCAAAAATAAGAAATATGCTAAATTTAATCTGCATCTGGACATGGGTAGCTACAAAACAAGGCTCTGGAAACACTGGAGTAAGCAAAGAAGAAACACATGGGGAAAGCAGTTGTCATTCAAAATGTCTGCTCTCAGTAATGTCTAAGTAAGTATGTTGTGACAGGAGCAAGAATTGTAAAGTATATAAGATGGAGGCAATAATCCACAGCCACAGAAGGATGCATAGTTATTTATTATTGACCAAAACTCGTACCAAACAAAGCAATTATTTAATAATTTTGTCTTTTAGTTGATGAAGGCTGTTCTTCTCAAGCCTATTCTCCTTAATTTTTTTTTCCACTGAGTAGCAGCTCTGACTTCTTGTAGAATATTCTTACCATAAAGTCTTTAAAAAATTGAATCCACATTTTGAAAATGATTGTAATATCTCCAATTCACCTTTTCCCTTCTAGTTTCTTCAGTTATTCCAGAGATAAATGTTTCATGACAGCTTCTATTTCTTGAGTTCTGTTTTCTAGCTTTACATGATGATTGAAGCAGGCAGCTATGATGCTGTTTCTGTAGAAGACCCATTTGGGGTTATTCTCTCTTTCTTTCTCTCTCTCTCTGTAGTTTATATTTTTATGCTTTTCATTGTTGCTGTTGTTGAGTGTCTTAAATTGGGCTACTCTGTATCTGGTGGAAGTGTATGCATTATGTGAGGAAATTCAGGCATTTTCAAATTTATGTATACACTTCACTTATAGCTCTCTGCTTGTTTTAGCTTGTTTACACGTTGTACTCCCTAAACCCAAGAGATTCTCTAGATTTGCTTAAACATGAAACAGTTTTGAAGTCATAAAAACCAAGAAAATTTTTTTATCTATACCTAGAATTTCATGCAGTATGTCCAGTGAGACCATTACCTGGAGCTCATTTATTTCTACTAAGACCAAAATAGAAAAGAAAAAAAAAAAAAAGGGAGTAAGAGTAAAATCCCAGTGCTTTCTCAACGCATTCATACAAGAAAAATGCATTGCAACACATCTCACCAGAATCAAATCTGTATCTCAGATTCAACCCTTGCTGGAGGCTCCACGAGGAACTTATGTGGCTTTAGGGGCTTGTGATAAATTATAGATGGACAGAGCAGAATAATAGCAGCAGATATTACATTGAGAAACTGTTTTTGTTCACAGTGTCAAGAAGTTTGTAGCAGAGTGTTGTCTTGTGTTTGTTTGGAGGGGACTTTTTTGTATAGCCATGAGCTTGCAACAAGTTTTCTGTAATGCACAACCCTCTTCACCTTTTCATCAGACATAATTTTCAGATAGAAGTATGAAAAGGTGTGCAGTGTATTACAGGAAATGTATGCAAAGGGTGTAACTACATAGAGAGTGAGTGGAGGGTAGTTTTATTGGAAATAGGACAAGCATATGATGACAAACCATTTTAGATGTGAAAGGATAGAAAGGAGGTGTAATTGGCCCCCAGTCTCCAAGATGCTCTGCATCCTGCATGGGACTTGCTGAGAAATTGAACTGGAGGGAGCTAAAAGAGGGATATTCATGCAGACTAAGTCCTTGCATTAAGATATCAGCCTCTACAGGGTTCCTACGT
Organism: Myiozetetes cayanensis; assembly: GCF_022539395.1. Taxonomy (NCBI): domain Eukaryota; kingdom Metazoa; phylum Chordata; class Aves; order Passeriformes; family Tyrannidae; genus Myiozetetes; species Myiozetetes cayanensis. The sequence goes on along the minus strand of NW_026087964.1, from coordinate 36,374,842 downwards.
GGGGAGAGAGAGAAGCAGGAACACCAAGAAAGAGAAAGCAAGTAATTCTCCTCCAAAGCACAGTTAAGAGCAGGAGGATAATGCTCTACTGTAACTTGGGGCATAAACTAAGCAGTGTGTTTATTTTAATGTGGCATTTTTGAAATTATCTAAGAGTTTTCAAGTGAGCTAACACTAACGGTTTTCCTCTCAAAAAATATTTTTTTCCCTTCACCTATACGTTTAATCACGTGTATAACATGATACATATAATTTGATTGCCTGTAAATTTACAATAAAGTTTAGTCAATTTTAATACAAATAGATACAGTTACAGCTGTAGTAAACATTTGTCTACTGACAAGAAATTTTGTAAGAGTAAACATAGTTATTAGTGTACCCTTTCATTAAAGACAAAATAAAAATGAAGTACAACAAAACCAGTCACAAGGTATGTAGAAAAGAGAATCTTTCATAAACCAGCATGTTCTGGGGTAATGAGTTCTAATGCTACATTTCATAATAGGTTTTAACACACTCTGAATACTTGTGGTTAAATAGCAGCTATAACCTATGCATGCTATAACTATGGTTAAATAGCATCTGACCCTGTACACTGCTTGGTCACTGTGAACTGATTTATACTGATTATGGGAGTGATTAACTTCACTGCAGACTGTATCAAACTTTTATGGCTTAAAGAAAGGGAAGCAGCTTCTATGTTTGCTAAAAAGCATCTTAGAATACTTTTTAAGTTACACATTTGTAAGTGTAAAAAGTTTCATGCTATTAGACAAGTAAGAGCAAGCCCAACTTTCAGACCTCCTGATGAACAAAACATTTGAGAGATGAGTGTCCTTTTGACCTCCCAAATAAAACATATTCTGAAAGTCGTTCTAGTTATTCTAAAACCTTCCTAAAACAGCTAATATAAGTGTTCAAATAATTCTTTACGTATCACAAACTTGATGAGCCAGCACAGTGTAAAAAAAGTTGAAGATACTAATTACAAAATTCTTTTCTTCAAGCTTTCTAGAGCAAAATAGATCAATAACTTTTTTGGGGAGGAGATTGGATGTTATGTTATATATCAACACAAAATTCATAGATTTACTGACATTAGGAAGATAAAAAAAACTACAGAAGCAATGTAGGATACCTCACCTTTATTTTATATTTTTTTTTGGTACATGATGTATCTGTAATTTGTATCTGCAAAAACTCTACTGTTGGCTTGTAGCTTGTCATTCTGTCTGCTTGCTTGGTACACATTTTTCTCATAAATGGAAATTTATGCAAAGCTTTTTAGAACGATCTGAAGTTATAGTCTTAGAAACAGAATATGCATCAAGCTATCATGATCAAATTATCAAATTAAATGCTCTAGTGATTATTCAGTCATACTGGGTTCTCCCTCTATGTAGGTAGCAAAAATTATAACAGAATCATACCACATTTGTTCTGGAATATAATTTTTCAGTAGTAATTTTTTGTGTGTTTTCCGTGTGGCTATCCTCTGAACAGTAGAAAAACTGAGGACCAAAACTTGACAAAGACTACTGAAAATGTGTGTTTTAAGTGGCAGGCAGACACCTGTGGAGTTTTTGGAAAGGACCAATTTGATAATCTGATGCAACTACTGCTAATGTTTGTTCATATTGATTGAACAAACATTATTCATATTGTTGAACAAACAAACAAAATATATGAAATATTTTATATATATTTGCTACTTTTGCATCATAATTTCCTATGGCTCCTGCAGCAGAAGCTGGTAAGAAATCCTTAGCATGATCTCTCTGATCTCTTTCCAGGTCATCCTGTAGTGGTTTTCAGCAGGGCCCCGCTCACCTCTCAGATGAAGTTTGGAGACTGAAGGGAAATTAATTGCGTCTGGATATGGATCATCACGCTCTTCCATTCGCAGTAAGTTACCATTCATGAAGGCTGACAAATCAGTATGTTTCATACTTTCTGCAATGAGCTTAGGGAATTATTAGAACAGTGGGCTAAACATGATTTTCAAACTGATTTCAGTATGTTTTCACTCTAAACATAAAAGAAAATGGGCTTATATTCTCTTAAGCATGTGGAAGAGATACATCCATATGCTCAGTGTACCTGCAAAACCATACTGCCACAGCTATTAGAAGAAAAATAGGAAGAAGATGTCATGTGCACATTTCACTTGTATAGTTACTGCCAAAACTTATTTCTCTGTTTTCATTTAAGAGTCTCATTTAGTTGTGTAGTATACTCTCCTATTCAAAATTAATACTTTCTCTATAAAGAGTGATTTTCAGAGGGCAATCTGAAGCACTGACTGAAACCCAATAAAAGTAATAGAAATATTTTGGCAATTATGCACCATATTTTTTTTTAAATTGCCATTTACCAAGTTACATCTTGACAAGATGTTAACAGAAAGAATTAAAGACATATGGTAGCCCTGTCATATTTAACACACTCATCAGTCATCACATTCTGCTATAATCTAATCCATTATATCATGCTTAAAAAGGTAGTACATATTTTCTATAAATATATATATATTTCTCTACTAATGATATTCTTTTTCAAGCCTCTTAACCAGCCAGAATACATTGCTATTATAATACTTTTTTGTTTCCTAAGCGTTGCATGTTCTGATACTGATAAAGAAGTCAGCATCATTTTTGGAAGTTTATGGTGTGTTTAATTTATGTTCCACCAAGACAACCAAACCTTTAGAAGTAGAAATATTTGTTATACTTGTATATTGTGACAAAAAAAGTAGCACTGATTTTATCAATTGATTGTTAAAAACAGCCATATTAGCCTCTTAAAATTACCCAGAGACAGCTGTGTTTCTTAACACCTAGTCCTTTTTTCCACCAGTGGAAAAACAAGTCTAAAAATGCTATTTACATGAACAGAAAGGTAAATTTAATTCCTATTTCTGGACATATTTACTAAAGATATTGACTAAAAAGTTGGGCTAGGGAAGATTTAGATTGGATATTAGGAAAAATTTCTTCACAGAAATGGTAGTCAAGCATTGGAATGGGCTGCCCAGGGAAGTGATTGAGTCACTATCCCTGGAAGTATGGTATGACTTAGATGTGATGCTTGCCAACTTTTACATTTCTGCCAACATAACAAAGACAAGAAGTAGAAAGAACACTCTGCGTTTCATCAAACAGGGGTGACCATGCTCTCCTAGACCATAGGATTCAGGCTGTGTCAGGATGAGTCACAGGTTTACCCAATGCCAAACTCGGTTTGAAGCACTACTGACACATGAATAAAATTAACCACCATCTGTAGGTAAACAAAATATGAAGAACTACACTTAGTTTCTTGCTCTGTATTCATGAAAAAGGTCTTTTAATGCTGAATGTTCTTTTTTTTTTTTTTTGGACACAGTTTAAGAAACTTCTTCCACTAAATTTACTGCTAGTATCCAAACTTCATCTGTGAATTCTATACTGGAATTCTCCCCTAAAACCCTACCACTAATTGTACTTATTTAATATAGGCATATATGTATATAACTGTATCTATAATTTTCAAAACAAAGGTATGACTCATTTTCTCCCTTTATTTCTTCTTTATCCGTTTTGCCATCTGGAAGCTTTTCTATTTCATTACTGCTCTTAGAGACAAATCTACAGCCATTAGATATGAAAAAGCAGAGTTACAGATCTCTTCTCTCAGTTCTGTCCCCTGGGTTATATTTGCCAGAGAACTGGACAGCAGCACAGATATCTGAGACCTCAGTGCAGTCATAGACAGCCACATGAGGGAGTCTGACCTGTATCATTTTATCTATTTCAGCATAAATCATGCATTCTTTATTTAACAACATTAAAATAAAGTAGAATACATTCTACCTTCTTGTACTTGCCCCAAACAACTCAATTTAGCATCTATTGTTTAAAACATAAGTAATAATCTGAACAGAAACCAGAATATATTATTAATATCTTTTTAGGGTTCTTCTCCAAATTTTTTAAAAAACAGAAGAGAGGAAGGAAGCGTGATCATTATCTTTCCCAGCCCCTCCTTCTACCTTCAAGAGAGTGAAGAAAAATCACCTATTATCTCTTTTGCTAGCTGACCTAATGTTTTGAACACCACACCTCATGTATATTTCTTTCTCCAAGATAATAAAGTGAATTGATGATCATTATAAGCACGGTAATATATTTGCATGTAAGTGGTCTGAATCCTGCAAACACTGATTTTCACTATTTCCAGCCTCAGGCTTCCACTCTGCTTGGGGACTGAAGTCTCTCAGCATCATAGATGTGAGTGTAGAAGAGTAATTTTAACAAGTTTCCCTAGTAATCGAGACCTCCGCAATTCCCTCAGTAATTGGGATCTCCAGGCTGGTAATGCATTTACAGATAGAAAATAAGTAGGGCATAACCGGAAAAGACTGTGAAGATTTATACAGTGCGGTAAAATGAAAGCTTGTGCATACATCTCCTCCCCTCAACTCTACTTGCTTTGAAGTTGTCAAAAGAATTTATGACTCCTTCCTCTGATCTTGTCATTCCTTCCCTTTGAATTCCCTTTACAACACCGTGTACCATCTTCTCTTCTTGCTGTTTAATCTCCGTCCTCCTGATATTCACTAAGTTGCTAGCTAACAACATTACTCTTACATGCCTAATAGATACTTTTATTGTTTCTCCCATACTGTCTTTTGTAGCTGGGGGACCGTCTTGATCATAAAATATAAAGCCACTTGCTTTGTTCCTGCAAAACTGTTTCAAAATTCCCCTTAATTACAATGCATCCAATAAGTAGCTAATGAGTAGATGGGTGGTGAACAAAAACTTTTACCTTTATGTATTTAATAAAAAAACAAGGAAATTTATCTAAGGGGAAAGAGAAATGCTTGATAGAGTGAAAAAGCTCCATGTGCTTCCATGTGAAAATCTTCTCATATTTTGTTAGTCCATTTCCCCCCTATTCACAGAATGTAATTAAGATTACTTTGTTTATTGGTTCTTTCAAAGAGAAGAAACCCAGCAGTAAATCCTCAGCTTTAAATAGCATAATTTGCCATGCATACTTTTGCAGAAAGTACTATTTGCTTATGTAACTCGTGTGTATCTAATCCCGCATGACCCTGACCACCACTGGTGTGTGATGACACATCTTTCTTCAGTTTCTGATAATGTAAAAGCAGTCTGTGGAGTCACTGCTGGTAATCACTCGCTGCTTGATGACTACCTACATTATAAAACAGATTTTCTCCTGACCTTCTTGTGAAGTCAAACAGGCTGCTTTCTGACCAGGGAAGAAGAAAGGGCATCTTTCTTTTTCTGATTTACCCATTTGCTTTTCTTTTTTTCTTCTTTCTACCACAGGCAGACTACTTGGGGTTTTTTTTTAAAAAGCCAACTAGTGAGAGACACAGAAAAAATATACTAAGTGAATATTTTTAAACACACAAGTTTACATTTCATCCACTGCTGTGAGGTCTGTCTGCTCTCTAGAAGGTTATTCTCTTCTACTGTTAAAATTTACAGTCACATACTAAAGTACAAAAAAGACAAACACTTCAGGCAAAACCTAATGTAAAGCCTCGTATTTCTAAGTCTTTATTATTTGTAAGGTTTCACTTGTAATCCCAGATTTTTTAACCAAAAAGAAATATTTGAGAATACTATCCTTAATGAGAATAGACTAATGATATTTTATTGATATATGCGTTATTTAAGAGAGGAAAAAAATACTTAGAGATTAATCCAATCATGCTAATAAATGATTGTAAATGATAAATACAGTCAGCTGCTGGTAAGTATATGGAACAGCAAACCATTTTTATGGTATTGCTAAAAAGGGTTTTTCACTCTTAAACTGTAACATTTTCATTTAAAATTGTTACATCTGTCTTTCAAAAGGAAGACTGAATAGTAGATATATCAATGTAAGTTTTGTTTCTGATTTTAAATGGAAAAAAAACCCTGCCAGGTTCTATTGTAAAATTAACAGTTCAATGGCATTTTTTCTGCTTCTCTGTTAGTTCAGGCACAGTACAGGTTAAATGAGGGCACCTTAAAGAGGAGGGCAGTGGCTGGTAGGTACCACATAGAGGCCAGTCAATGAGGAAGATCTATACTGAAAACGGGCATAGGATCTTAGTTATTGCTGAGTGTCATCCTGGCATGTTCTTGGGCAGTTCAGGATATTTGGTAGCTATTCCTTATTAGAAATGTCAGGCCAGCATCCTACTCCAGAAGTCAGGCAACTGACATACTGTATCCTCTCATATAATGGTTCATTACTAGGAATCTTAAAGAGAATTTCTCAGTTCTAGTCAGTCTTCTTGATGGCAGAAGCTATTTCTTTGTTAAAAGCGGATGTATGAGTAACAAGAAGGGTTTCCCGAGGTTTATGTGGTCATTGTCTCGTAGAGACAGTGAATTGCACTTTGTGACTTTGTGCTAGCTGGCTGGGAAAACTGGTGGGAAGTCAGCAGGAATGAGAGGTAGACTGCAACCCACAGGTAGGGCAAACTAATCCCAAAGACTTGTTCGTTTGGCATTCCACATTAACTTCTCCTATGATTCCACAGGGTGCATTCAAAAGCTGTGGCACATATGGCCAGGGAATTTGGGTGCAAGAGTGCTGAAGGAGGTTCAGTTAACTGGACACTGGATGTGAAACCTCTGTGTCCTGGTCCCTCTCTGCATGCAACAGCTTCCACAGGGGCTTCAGGCAAGCTGCTCTTAGAGTTACTTAGCACTTGGATAAGGACCACAGAATTTTGCATGCAACAATAACTGTGGGCAAACAATTTGCATTTATTTAGGTAAAAGGGCTGTTTATTTCTATAGATCATGGCAAAACATAGATTTTTTTTTCTTTTTACATAGTATTTTCATACATATATTAATCATAGCCATTATATAGCATGCATGAAGTTTATTCCAGGTAGCGAGAGCAAGTTTTTCTAATATTCCTCACTGACATACAGGAAATACTCAAAATCACATCTCTGGAACAATTTTTTGAAGTAAAATTATCTTTGTACTGAATCGTTTTTATTCCTCCCATAGGATAATTTCAGTCTAAAAAAGCCTCATTTTCTGCTACAGCAGTCAAATTGCAGTCATATTCTGGATTTTCCCATGGGAGCATATTTTGTCATGTAGAAACAGAACTAAACTGATGAATGCTTTCTGAAACAACAGTGGTAACCTCAGCTGAGCTCAGGGCTGAAGGATTGACCCCACAGGCTCATATGAACAGATTTTGAAGGTCAGTTGGCTCTAGGCTTGCAGAAGGAAGCATTAGCCCTGCTGAAGAATGCATGTGGGTGAAGTTGTCTGACTTTGGGGTAGCAGATGATGAATGTCTTCATCTCTGCAGACGTTTCCAAGCTTGGCTATGGGGCTAGCAGGGAAGCAAGGAACCTGAACAATCACCTCGCAACGGTCTCACCAGATCTGAAGACTGTTATTAGTTCATCTTTTTACCAAAAAGAAAAGAATCGGATATGCCTCTAAAAAATAGTCTGTGAGTCAATATGCTTCAGCTCAGTATCTTTGAGAAAAAAATTTCTAGAGACGTGTCTGTTTTGCTATTGTGCACTACTCTGTCAGTGAAAAACATGTTTCAGAAAATAACAGTGACTATCCCTCCCTATAAAAAACATTTCTTTTACTTTGTTCACTACTTTTAAAGAGCTCTATAAGAGTTAATTATAAATATCTTGAAGTATATACATTGTCATTTGAAAATGCAATCTCTTTTTGGCATTCATTCCACTAACAACATATAAAATATTAACAGTATGAGCAGTTTCCAATTGCTTCCTGTCTTTAAAATAATGTTTTTAATTTCTGAGTAAGTGGAAGAAAACAAGTGCAAGGGAAGTTGAACCTTTCTTTTTTAAAAAAAAAGGTCAAGTAAGCCATAGGAGTTTCCTAATATGATTATTCTGACATTTTCTGACTCATAATCTACTGGGTTTTCATTCACCTCTTGCATCTTGAAAGCGTCCTTGAGATCTGTAACTTCATCTACATGCCAGTCTGCCAATTCTACTCTTTAAAGTGGAATTTTCATTTATGCCAAGAACTGAGCTGCATGGGGAGTAAAAGTCAGGAAAAATCAGAACTTTAAAGGATATGAAAGAAGAAAATTGCCTTTGATTTGACACTAAAAATTAGGACTTGAGCTTTGCACGATTTGTGATCCATGATAGAGGTATGAGCCTTGGGGGTCAGGCCAGAAAAGTAAAAGTAAGTTTGTTATTCCTGAGAAAATTATGTAATAGAAAAGGAAAATACATATTGGGATTGTTTTCAGCTTTCTGAGGAGGTCCATCCTGAATGAGCAGCAATTGGAACTAAAGGGCTTGGAGCAGAGAGACCCACAAACCAGCAAGAGGTTTGGCTGTGGGTTTCTGAAGGCCACCTACAGCCGGGGTGTGAGCAGGAGTTCTGCAAAACTGAGAAAGTATGAGGAAAGCTTTATTTGATCTTGTTCTCTCCCTTTCAGTTTAGCCTTGGAAACATCTGCTTTCCTCACATAGCATGACTTAGTTTGAAAAATTATGAGAGAGACACTGGATTATTATATTAATAATTTGCTCAGACAAACTCAGGTGTATGTTTGAGGGGGAAGGGACAGGCTGAATTTCATGAAGGTGAAATAATGCCCTGCTCCATACCCCAGCCCCTTGAAAACTCCTTGGTCAGCCCCAGAGCAGCTGTCACTCTGGGTTGGTAGCTATAATTCTCTCATTTTCTCTCCCTTTCTTTACTTCTTCTTCTTCTAATCTCCTTTCTTGGTATTTGGGTAACTTGAAGCTGGATTGATTGGATTTTGCTAAGTTGTACGGGTTAGCATGTGCTAAGTCAATGCTTTGTGAAATGCTTTATTTTGGTTGAATGTTGCTCTTTAAACGTTTGCCAAATTCCCTTATTTTCTAAAGTTTGCCAGTAGAACTGTGTTATTTGACATTGTTATATATATCCTGAGAAACATGTGCAGTGTCTTCTCCCATGTGCTCTCTCAAGGTATAAAAGAACTGACAGCCCTTTTCATACATTCAACAGTCAGACTTTTGGTGTCTTGTATAAAGTAAAATCCCTTTGATGAGCTCATAGCTTGAACCTGGGGTCTTACAAAAATTGAATGGCCCCACATTGAGCTCAGATTGCTTACAGGCAAATTATAAACACCATGCTCTAACTAATTAAGAAGTTCACCCTTACTAGGTGCAAGTTCACAAAAGACAAAGGGAAAAAAATCTTATATCTTCATTTACAAAAATTGCATTCTGAGAAGCAGGAATGCTGGGGAAAAATCTGGAAGGAGACTTGAGGACAGGAAAATAGGCAGAGAAGATGAAAAATACATCAGCCTTGGCACTGGCAAGGAATGGGGACTCAGGAGTGCTGATTGACAGACAGCTGAATACGTATCAGCAGTGTGCTCAGGTGGCCAAAAAGGCCAGTGGCAGCTTGGTCTATATCAAGAATACTGTGGCCAGCAGGACCAAGGAAGTGATTTTCCTGCTGTACTCGACACTGGTGAGGTGTCACCTTGAGTACTGTTTTCAGTTTTGGGCCCCTCATTTCAAAAAGGATATAGAGGTGCTGGAGCTTGTCCAGAGAAGGGACAAAGCTGATTAAGGGTCTAGAAAGCATGTCCAGTGAGGAACAACTGGGGAAACTGTGGTTGTTTATTCCAGAGAAAGGGAGACTAGTGGGACTTCATTGCTCTCTACAACTACTTGAAAGGAGGTTATAGTGAGGTGGAGGTTGGTCTCTTCTTCCAAGTCTCAAGAGAAACGATGGGAGGAAATGGCATTAAATTGCACCAGAGGAGGTTCAAATTAGATAATAGGAAAACTTTTTTCACTGAAAGAGTGGTTTGGCACTGGAATAAACTGCCAGGGACATAGTGTAGTCACTGTCTCTGGAAGCGTTCGAGAGGCATCTGGATGTGGCACTTGGGGATATGGCTTAGGGGAGATTATGGTGGTGCTAGGTTGAAGGTTGAACCAGATGATGTTGGCAGTCTCTTCAAACCTTCTGTAATTTAGGCTATTCTACACCTTTGTAGACTCTATACTTCAGTGTCTATATTTTCCTTTTCAGAGAACTGGTTGTTTCAGTTCTGTATAATGTCTCCATGCCTGAAGATAGTTTCTTGCCCACTAAATATATTTGGAATGAGAAACAAATAATTGATAATAAAAAGAGAAATTGTAGGAGAAAAGAACTGTTTCTCTAGGATCTAGTAATGGATTAAGAAATCAGTCTGCCATAGCTCAGGAATAATAGCCTACCATCATTATTGTCAAAAGAGACTTTGGTGTCAATTTCTTTGTAGATTTTTCTTTTCCTATATTTTGTTTAACAGTGGATTTCCATTTTGTATTAGCTTTTATTATGACAGAAAAATATTGGATCTGATGAAGTTGACTAGAAAAGTGAGGGTTAATCTCTTGATACTGATTTAATTAAGCCCTGCAGAAAGAGACTCCCTTTAAAAGAGATTTTTTTTTTTATTAAAGAGAAGCAAAGACATACTGAGATTTCTTTTGGAAATCCATGCTTTTCTAAAGAAAAGCAGACAACCTAGGGAGACTTTATCTGTGGGCAGAGTATCTTCTAAACACCCTGAAAGTCAAGTCAAATTGGATTTGTCTGAAATGACTGTGATAATTGTGAGTAAACAGAACATTTTAAAATAGAAAGGAAGTTTGATTTTTTGGTAGAAAAACATTAAAAACACCACACCAGCACTACTATGAATGTCTTAATCCCTAGTCGGTGGTTTTTTAACTTATCTTCATTTCAGTGCTTTTTTCCTGGCCCTAGCTTTGCTGCTGGGGATACTAATGGGGAGAAAAAGACTTTAGCTAGCTTTAAAAGATACATCTGGACAAACCTTATCCTTTCCAAAATCAATTACTATATTCTCTGTTGTCTACTGAATAATACATAAGTGCACCAAATGTAATTCCATAGATGTCTGGTGATTTCTTCATTCCTGAAAAGGAGATTTTATTTTTCACTTCAACAGCTCATGATTTATATTAGTGAATGGATTGTTTCTTAGTCCCCAAAGAGTCTTTATAAACAGCTCTGGCCTCTCTGACCGCACACTTCTATCCTTATCTATTGCTACAGCAGCACATTAACACTCTCAAATAATGGTTCATAGACACCAGTGTTGCAGCAGAAGTGCTTTTATGTGTTTTGCTTGAAAGCTTTTCTCTGAGGAATAATTATATTCTTAGCCATTAAGAAGAAAGAAAACAAAATTAAGTTCATTGCAGCTGTATTGAGATACAAATGAAAAAAATTGGAAAGGGGGGATATTCAATAGTAGTTTGTCTCCAATAATATGTAAATTCTGCTCCACTAAATCTCAAGTTTTTCTGAAATTATTTCCCTGTCTTTTAGTAGAAGTAGCTTCTTCTTCCTTTTCTGTTTCCTGGTTAACTCATTTGGTCTCATGGGAATTTCTAAGTATATTGAGTCTCTTTTATGGAGAGATGCTCTGAATAACCACAATCTACATGCCTAACACTGAACAAAAGGTTAATGCTTAGTCACTTTTCAGAATAACCTGTAAATTGGAATCAGCTGCCAAAATGCTGGTGATATGATGTTTCAACCATGTCCCAGAAGAAATCACAACATCCAAGTTAGACAACTTACTAACTATGCAGTAATACCAAAGGACATCAAAATAATGCTGAAAACATCACATCAGTCAAGGAGGTAAGCTAGTTGAAGAAAAACAATGAAGATGTGGGGAAGCCTCAAATCCCACCTTGTCCCAGAATTTCAACAGCTACATCTCTCCTGTGGGAGAGCTGTATCTGCTTTCCTAGTGTGATAATTTGGACACTCTTCCCAAGAGATTACCCTGTATTCAGAGATGTGTGCAAGCCACACATCTCCCTTTCTTCAGCACATACCATCTCACCAAAGCTCCAGGCACCTGCTTCATCTATTGATTTTAGACAACTGTTAGAGTTTCAAATATACCCTATATTCTTTCTTTAGAAGTGAGCATTTGTTCTCATTTGGATACTGTAGGTGTTTGTCTCTTGCAATCCACGTGTTTTCTTTGAAAGCTCAGTGTAAAAGTTCAGAGCTCTTTCTGATATAAACAAGAAATTATAAAACTATAATTCTAGCAATAAAAATAATACATCTATATTAAATCTTAAGAATGTGGATGTACTGGAATTTCAGCAAGACTCAATCAAAACATTAGCAGAGACTATGGAAGAGTACTTTTGATAGTGTGAACTGAAAAAAGTAAAGAAATTTTCCATTTGGTCCTATGGTTGGTCCAAGTTAGATAGTTAATTTTTTTTTTGACTAATCTTTTATAAAAGTTCTTCTCCCATATTCATTCTATGTTCAGTGTCCATGGCTTGAATCCAACCTCCTGTTGGGAAACATTTTCCACCTTTGTAGAAACAGAATTTAAATTAAGTTCTGTTTCTGAAGAGTTATACAATTACCCTATACAGGCATGTAAAGAATTGGGGAATGTAATTTTAGTTATGCATGGTCTATAAAAGGGAGGAGATAGGTTCATTTGTATGTCACATTTTTATTTCTAGCATAAATACTTACAAATGTTTGACATTTAGAAGTAGTGTTATACAATTAGAGTTGAAATTACAGTAGAAGACTTTTAAAAAAATTTTAAAGATTGTTTCAGTCTACAGGTGTATACAGAATGATACATATATTTGGACTCATAATTCATTTAGGTTAGACCTTGAGGGGTTTTGTGAACGTCGTACATGAATAGTTTGACAGATGCCTGGTTAACACATTAAAAAATTACAGAGATTTGCATGTGGACAATGAATACTTTTAATAATTTCTTCCTTTTTTATTTAAAAGATTAATCCATAACTAGATTTTTAAATGGCGGCTTTCAAAGTCTGAAAAGCAGAGCTAGGATTGTTTGTTTTAGATCACATTTCAGTAGACTTCTTCTTTGTAGAGCATTGAGGAAAAAAATTATCAAATCCTGAGAAATTAATCAGTCCTTTTAAGAAAACATTATTTAGTCTCCTTTTCCTCTATTAATAAGCTTCCAACTAAAACTGTTAAACACTATTCAGCTATTAATTGTTTCAGTGACCTGGTAATATTTGTCCAACTTAATTTATTTTGTAGTAAGATTTAAACTGAAGCAGATCAGGAACATAAAATAACCATAAATGCAGATTGAAGAAGAGTTGGATGTCAGTGGAAACAGCAAGAATTATTTTTACTAGGATTTTAGAAGTTTAAGTTGAATTTGGTGTTCTTTTAATTCATAACCATTAGTAGTTTTTCTTGCAGTATGTTATATTTTAGTGCAAATCTTACAGATGTAATAAAATTAGACCAGGTTTTTCAAAAGGCATAAAAAGTCAACCATCTAAAAAAGTCAGCCACAGTTGTTCATTATTCTAGAAAAGCAAGCAGTTTGAAGGCAACCACTGCTTATTTTTTAAAGCACAACTTTACCATCAGTGTCATATCTTATTTTTTAATACATAATCCAGCTCTGTCAAATAGCCAAAGAAATGTTAATTCAAAGGCCTGCATCATCCAAAGGCTTGGCTCACAGATGGAACTCGGTTCTATCTGGCAAGTATTACTTTGTTCCTCAGCTCCCTTTTGGACTGAAGTGACTGGTTTACTCCAGGTCAAAATCCAGGTGTTGGTCTAGTGATGGTTCACTAGAGACCTTTTGCAATGTGACAGGTGGATTCAACAAAGGGGCAAGGCTCTTTCCCTCTGACCTTCACAGGTCTCCAAAGTTCAAGAGGCATTTAATTCCTAAATGTGCCCACAGAAGTACCTTGTGCCCCACCCATGGCACAAGTGTGGAATAAACCCTTGATTTCATGCTATATACAACTAAAAGACACAATTCTGTTCTGAATCAGTGGAAAAGAAAATGTAAATAAAGAGAAAGAATTGCAACTTCCGAGGGCTGCAACCACTCAGAAGAGGTCTGGAACAGGTCTAGATTCACCCGTGGTCTTCAAAGCTTTTGGAAGGCAAGCAGAAGCCAATCTGCACTGCTTGTGAGGAAGGCAGGGGCTGCGACCAGGGGAAGGAAGATGCACTTTTCAATGTAGAGACAGCCATATACATATATATATATATAAAAAAATGTGGCAGGCTGGTCTTTTTTTTGCATCATAGCATTGTCTTACTAACATAAGGCAAAATTTGCTTTTGTTGATGACAGGAAGAGAGAAGATAAAATAGTAGAAATTACCTTCATGCTGTTCTAATCCCAGTAGCTCAATGCCTGTGATATATTAATGTGTCCCAAGAGCTTGAATTATATAACTCAGATGTGCAGGAGTATACATGAAGCTCTCATCTCACATATTCACATAATAATTATGACCTGTCCTACAGGCAGTACTTGCTTAAACAGCTGGAAGAGTGGGAAGACATCCTCTGTTTCCCCATGCATTACCAACATAATCCTGTCACGGCTGCAGCAAGGCCCAAGGGGCTTTTTTCTCTTTGCATAATTTTCCTGTATTAAGACTTATGATACTTATCAGATGTATTGAAGTGATAACTATTAAGAGCTTGTTAATAGCTCACTAGAGTGATGTTCTGTAAGAATTTGGCAGAATTATTATTTATTACAGTGATGAAAAATCCTTGATAATGCAATTTGTAAAGTAGTCAAACCATTGTCTTCAAGTGGTGGTAAAAAACAGTGCCGATAATTAAATTCAAAGATGGGTATTGGATAACTTAACATGTTGGATAATTTACAGCTCCTTGTTAAGTGAAACCCTTGCTTAACATTTCCCCGTTAGCTACCAAGAACCTTTATAAGGCTCATTAGGAGAGGTCATTCAGAGGAAGAATACACTGACAAGCAAACTGGGGAGAGAGGAGTGTTGAAATTTTTTTCCCAATATTTATTTATATCAAAACCAGATGCTAGCGACAATGTAGTACATTGCTGAAAAGTTAGAGCAGAAATGGTGTAGCTCCTCCCATCAATACGTATGTGTGAACATACATAGAGGAGATTATCTAGCTGACATGTCTTTGTGAAGCATCGGCAAGGTATTGCTGTAAAATATGCAATCTTCAATAATGCTTCACTGCAAAACGTAGAAAATTAGTCTAACTTCTTATGATTAGATTTAGGAAGATGATGTCCAAACTTATATGCAATTTATGTGTTATGTCAGGAATTTATTTATCAATGGATATACCTGCCAGTGTAACCGGTCTGGTTTTGAAATAAATATTCATTAAACAGCTAAGGAGAAATTTCCGTTACTTCACCTCTCCCATTACTGCTGCTGGTAATTTCCCCTCTAACCAGATTTGTATTGATTTCATGATGAAAATCAACACTTTATCCTTCTTCTACACTTAGTTAAAAGAAAAATATACTTATTTTTTTCTCTTGTGTTCAAACTGCAAAAAGCAACTTTGATTTACTTGCCTGTAGATAAACTAAAGCACATTTCTGAATACCCTCTCTCAACTACACTTTACCTCATTCACCTGTGCCAAAGATTTGATTTTAATGAAACTGTTCTCATTGATTACAATAAGCATGCTAGTAGTTAAAGTATTTTTCTTTGAAAACTAAAAGTTATAACCTTTTTGCACTGTAGATATAACCTTTTTACACAGTCATATAGTGAATAGCTTATGTGATAAGAAAATAGTTTTAATCCAGAGCCTGTCCAAAATGAGACACAAGGAGACAAGTTTTCATTCCAAAGCAAACTTACTGAAAAGTGACAAAGGGAAAAGCTGTTTTGCTGTAGTTCTATTTTTTTATTATTTTAATGCATAGAAATAATTACTATAGAAAATATTAATAGCATAAAATAACTTTTTGAGAGATGTGTTATCATTCACCACCGTTCCTATTGAAGGAACTGAACAAAAACACAAGTTTGTTTGCCACGTGTAACTGCTTTATCTATGAATTTTTTTAAATGAGTGCAGGGGTTTGCTCTCATGAGATACCCACTGAGGCTGGGCCTAACTGATCAGAATGGCACTGATGCTGTCATGTCACACATTTTATTTAACTGGCCCAGGTGAGAGATAAATATGAACCCTGCACGTTTTTCTGGGATGTTTTCTAGTTAAACTGCATGAGTCAAAAGCAAACTTAGACTTGAATTAAAAAGTTAAGCAAAAATTAAGGAAGTTAAAAAGTGATTGCATAATGTTAAGAGAAAATTACAGTTTTTCTGAAAGCATGTTAATATTTACAGCCTACATCAACACTTTAACACACCACATATATGCAAAGGAAACATGTTTGCAGACTTAGGTTGAAGGTAAGCCTCACAGAATGGCACATGGCTGGTGGAGATCAGGGCTTTGTACTGCAACTAGCCATGTGCTTCATGTGTTCCACTGAAACGTGTGTCTGCCCATTCAAAGTTGCTATATTTCAGGGTCAACATTAAACTGAACAGCTGAGGTGACTGCTGAAGGCAGTATGTCTGACTGGCTTCAGATGGTCTATCCGAGGTGGTTTAAGAAGCTGCTGCTCCTGAACTGCTTATTACGAACTCTCCACCAGTTGACCAAAGTAGCTGGGATTAGCACACACTGGTAAGTCAGCTATGAATTCATGTCATGGAAGACGCTGTGGGAAACAGCAAACTCTCCCAGCCACCTTGACAAGCTTTCAGGTTCTGCTAAGAAAGCCAACACAAGACAAACACTTCTCCCTCCCCCCAGTAATAACTGCTACAAAGAGGCATAGTTATAATAGTTATAAAATAGTTATAAACAAAGACGTTAGCTGAAGAAATGCAAACAAATCAAAGTTATAAAATCCAGATGTAAAAATCAGCATTTGAGGACATATGGGGTAAGTAGATCATTCTCTGTTTATGAATCCTTATGCAGAGCTTATGTATGTAGTTTTACCTTTAAATGTGAACATGAAGATATGAATAATGTTCAGTGAGACGAGAATATGTGAACATGAAGATATGAATAATGTTCAATGAGCAGGATGAAGAACTGATTAGTGCTAGTGAGGATAGCAAAATCAAACCACAGAGCTGAACTGAAAATCTTTACTCACAGTAAGTACCACTTTTATACATCAAGTAATCAAAGTGTGTTTAATATAAACTTGCTGACTAGTAGGAATAACTAACTAGTAAGAACTCCTCTCATAAAATAATTATTTACGTCGTTTGCCCTGTAGATGTTCTAAGGGGCTTTCTGTTCTGTGACTTAAACCAGAAACATAGCACAAAGGTATAAGCATCTATTTGAAAAACAGTCATATATTATTTATCAGGAACTGATATTAACTATGAAATCAGGCTGAGTTCACAGGAGTAAATAAAACATTTCTATTGATGCATCACTACATTAGGAAATGAAGGGCTTGATTTTCAATATGTGTTAGAAGAGACCTGAAAGTACTGAGATACTATAGCAGGAGTTAAGTGGAATTTAGCTTGAGTGTTGTCTGAGCTTCAGTATCCTGCTGGAAAGAAGAATTTAAGTTTTGAACATCACCATCCAGAGAACAGAACTAAATGCCAGTCTTACACATGCTAAATGAAAACTGTAACAGATGGAGAAAAGACAGGCAAGCAGTGTTTCTCTGAGGCTTCTGACTTCTGTACATAAACCTTCCTGCTAAGCACTTGAGACCAGCATCTCAGTATGTGAAAATCTGAAGTGGCAAAAACTGCTTTACCATAGGGAGGTTAACACCTGAAGGTTTTGAGTATTAATTTTGAATTTGAGTGTTCAAGGTCCAGGTTAAATGGACTTGAAAAACACTTAAGAAGACAGAAAGAGGGAAATATCCCCAAACTATGCAGAAATAAATATTCTGGAAGTACTAATGTGCATGAGTAATTGTGGTTTTTTACTTTAGAGAACAACATTATGCTTGTGTAGAGACGCTTTATGGCTATGACTTATATGCTTGTTATTTTAAGCAATCTTTAGATGGAGGCTTGACTTGGAAAAAGGAAAAATAATTCATATTCTTATCCAACACCTAACACATTCTCAGCTCAAGATTCTGTGTCAGATCTGATTCCACATTTCAGATATTTCACATGGGACAGTTCCTTTTATCACAAAATCTTTTTTTTTTTCCTTAAAATGTTATATTCTACTACCTTACAGACTATAAAAGCTTTAAAAGTAACTGTGTCACATCCTTCTACTTTCTTTATTCAGTTATGTCAACATTGCATTTTGGCACTCAAGAAGAAAAGAATTTGCATCTGTTATGTAAAACTTGTGGGTTTGTTTTGCTAACTATCATAGAATCAAATCAGTATTAGCTCTGAGTTTAGGAGTTCATCCTTCAGTAGTGATATAACTATCACTATAACAATGTTATAATACCACCCATGATGAAAATTTACAGTAAATAAACCAATATTTAATTGGTTTTAATTTAGAATATTCATGTGCATCTCTGCTGACAGGTTATTGTAGTTGATGAGCTTCTCCAATTTCCATCTTTCTGGCCAATTTCATTTTTATTCCAACTCTACCACAGTGTTCATATTTTAACAAAACCTGAAAAAATCCATTCTTTATTACATGTGTTTGCAATAAATATGTTTGTCAGATCAGATATTTTTGTATGTATAACTTAATTTTCAAGAAGGTATTTTCATCTTAACTCACCTACTTAATATTATAATTTTGTATATTTTTTTATTTCAATTTCATATGTGTGATGATGTTTAGCATCCAGAATACTCTCTTCTAAATGAACTGCGCACATTGGCATACTTTGAATTATATGTAGCAGAAATGCAATTTCTTCATCTTCTCTGTCAGGGAAGTGTTTGCATACTTTTTTTTTTTT
This sequence comes from Myiozetetes cayanensis, assembly GCF_022539395.1. Classification (NCBI taxonomy): domain Eukaryota; kingdom Metazoa; phylum Chordata; class Aves; order Passeriformes; family Tyrannidae; genus Myiozetetes; species Myiozetetes cayanensis. Next base: position 36,356,005 of record NW_026087964.1, on the reverse strand, counting down.
CCACTCTGTAGTATACCTCTTTCTAGTCAGATATTCTGTGGCAAGGTAGTTTTGGTTGTTACATCAGATGTGATGTCAGTAAATTATGAACTTGCAGCAAATTTATATATGAAGAGGAAGGGCACAGCCTGTCTTCTTACTGACAAATCTTCTCTCGCAAAACAAAAAGGCCCATATGGAATCTTGAAGTTGTACCCTGCTGATGGGGAAGCTTTGTGAGAAAGGGAGAAAGCACTGATTCTTTTAAATAGCAAAAATCTAGCTTTTCAATTCTTTGTATTTGAAAAATTATTTTATGACCTTGTAACATAAAAAAAAACCCCAAACTTAATCTGTCATTCAAATAAGTATGCATTTTTTTCTGACAGGAAAAATAAAGAAATAATTATGAATGAAAAGATCCTTTACCAGAGATATAAATAGCTTGTTTTTATCTATATCCATTGTTAGCTTTTCCATCAAGAATCTCTAAATATTGCATCTGCCCTTTCTTAATGAAGATCCTTGTCTTGTCACAGTGGTTGACATTTTACAAAGGCATTCCCTGGAGCTAAACACACCTCTGAAAATCATGAAATTACCAGATTTTACCAGTTCGGGTTTTTTTCCCAACTAGTTCTAAAGGCAAAAATACAAAATAAAGGCTTTCTACATAGTTTAGCTAATTTTAAAATAGGAACACAGTTCTTTTCTTAAACTAATGTGAACTTAAATGGCCACTTGCATTATGGATGCTGATTGTTGAATGGAAACACATGTTGCAATGTCAAACAAAGTTCCTGTAATAAGTCACATTCAGACATCCTGAAATTCAATTGTTTTCATTTGACTTTAATTATAACCATTTCTTACTGCCTCTTCATGTGTACAGTTTTTATTTTTGTTCAAACTACTTTCCATTATGTTCACTTCCATTCTTATTGATATGGTTATGAAGTGATTGTAATTTTAATCAAATAATTGTAACTCTAATTCTAACTAAAAGATCATGCATTAATTTCCCTGTTTTATGCAGTAAAAGAGAAAGCTTAACTTGGATCACATACAGCTCTGATTTTAACTAGCTTAGAGCATGAACACTATTCTGTAGTGACATTCATCTTGTTGTTGGGTTCTTGGGTTGAGCCTGTGACAGTCTATGGCAAAGACAGAGAGACAGGCGGTGCTACTGAACCCAGAAAGAGTATCCTTGGTGTTTGCCAGGTCATTTACTCCAAAGAACTGTGAAAACAGGATTAACACCATGGGCAGTGGTCATCTGCACAGAATTTACAACATCATGTTTTTCTGTGTACAACCTCAACATTGATTATGCCAGAGCAGGTCAAAGAATAAAAGCTTATTAAGGTGAGTATACCTTTATATTTTCAGAAGGGATATGGTCATCTGACTGTCAGCATTAACAGAATTATATGTGATTGCAAGATTATACTAAAGAGAGACAATATTCTTTCCGGTTAAGGAAAGGCACTAAATCATGCCATTGTCTCTGGGGTTTAGGTCACAAAATACGTTTTCTATGTTGGAAAGCTTGTAGTTCATTAACATTTAGAATGCTGACTTTTTAAAGCCAGACAGTTGAATGAGTATCAAAGAAAATGTGTGTATGTATTTAAAAGGTTATGTCCATTTGTTCTCCATATTTGTTATATAGTTCGGTGGTACCTCCTACCAGGCAGGACTAGAAATGACTGGCAGCCACACTTGTGTAGTCGCCTGTTCACTGCAACTGAAGAACAGAACAAAGAGACTTTCTGGCCTCATTCACATCAGCACAAATATCCTTGCAAAATTGCTAAAGGAACAGCTACCTTTATTTATCGCCTGCCCAAATGACTGTCCATTCGTGGATTTTTAAGCTGGTAGGCAGCCAATATCCATCCCTCTTATTTTTGGACTGGAAGCCTATCTAAATCAGCTAGTTGTGAATCAAATCTCTGATCTCAACCTCTAAACATACTTGTCTTACCAGAACAGATTTAGCTGCTGCTTCTTTCTCTGTATGAATCCAGTCTATTACATGGATGCCTTGAAAGATGCAAGACTTTAAGTAAGGTAGGCATTACAGTTTTATCTCTTAAAGTATGATTGAAATGCCAAAAGGCACAAAGCCTCAGGAAAAGGCTTTAACAGCTAAATGGAAATAAGGGAGGGCATCTGTGAAAAAGATCAACTTCAGCACCCTGAACTGGTGATAGGACTCTTTTAAGAAAAGAAGTGACATTATCTGTCTTCATACTCATCTTGGGCCTTTTCAAAACTGCAGCACTGAAAGCAAACCTGAACTGAAATGAAAGTGCATTTTACAGAGACAGCTTTTGGAGGATGGTTTGTCATCTGCTCATTTGCAAAATGTGCTGAAATACTTCCAGAAGGTCATTGCTAAGATTAACATCTTTTATATTGCTTGTGTTGTTTTTGTTTTAGTCTTAAATATCCGTAAGAGCGTTCATGGCAATGGAGTGTAGTTGTAATGACCATGTGAGATTCTGAAATTGTTCAGCTGCGCACTAACATTCTATAGGCAACAAAAGCCATTTATTGTTCCTCATAGTCCTGCGATAAAACTATAAAGTTTTATTACCAGCTATTAGTCCTGTTAGTGTCATGTAGTAACATGGATTGTTCTCATGATATTCATACAAATGAGAGTTAAATCATGCAAAAGTCTGTGTCTAGTGAAAGCTCAGGAGGTTGTTTTATGGGGGTTTTTGTGGGTTTTTTCCCATTTGTTTTATTCCTCTCATCTCTGTGGCTTCAAGAGACAATGAGATGTTATCTGGGCAGACTGGCCTGTACTGAAAATCTGATAAACATTCTCACTTGGGAAATTCAACATTAATGAAGTTAGTATTTTGCTATTGCTTTTAACAAAGCCAAGAATCTGTGACCTGGTGAAAATTTATAGTAGTAGCTGCTATTGCTTTCCATGCCTCTGGTATTAGAGGCAGATTATATTTTCTACATGCAGTTGCAATGAACTCACCAATAATTTAGACATTTTAGTAATAATATTCTTAAAACACTGGTAGCCTTTTCTTAAATAAATTAAACTTTCTTCTCTAATTAGATACCTCTAGTTTTAACCTGTAGGCTGTATGTGAGGGAAAAGAGTTGCTTCTGTTACCTCCACCCTCACCAGTATGATATTTGAATAGATGGAGGTCTTTAGGATTTCCTTTCTCTAATAGAGGTCTTGTCTGTTTCCTGTTAGCTTTAATTTTAGCTCTGGTCTTATGGCTATTCCTCAGACCCAGTCCTTTTATTCTTCCAGTTTATTGGCAAGTGCATTCCCTTTTCTCTCTCTTTGTCAGCTCAGTTCCCTGCATCTTTTCCATTGTGCTCTCCCATGAGTTTCACCTAAACCCCTTTGATGACACCAAACACTTATTTTCCCTTGTAATTGTGTTTCTTCCTTGTGTGTCTGTTGATGACATTGACTATTACTCTACCTGACAACATTTGGAAAACTGTAATGAGATGCTCTGAGAAATGTTTTGTGATGGTTATCATGCAGCTGCTGCTTCTTCCTTTGGTTGTCTTCCAAAATCCTGAGAGGACTTTTGCCCTCCGACCACATTCATTATTTTATGCATTTTGTCCTGGAGAAAGTAACCTCAACTCAGTGCACCTGAGACAGCTTGCTTAAAAGGTACTCTGTCACTCCATGTAAAACGTAGAACTGTGAGAAAGAGTACAACTATGTTTGTATGGGCTAGTAGGGCTGCCCTGGGAAAGCACCCTTGTTTCTGGCATAAGGCATAAATGGCCCTGAACAATGCCATATAAAATGATAGTGCAACAGCTGTTCAGATTTGTGACTAGTTTTCTGCCTTGTCTCATGACCAAAGTGACAAGAATTTTTCCCTCCAGTATGATCCTGTTTCTGCTGAAATTATTAATAAAAGCCATAGAATTCAATGAGGAAACAATTCAATACTTTTTTTCACCCTTTTTTTTCCTTTTTTTCCCCCAATCATCATTGCTTTCTCATTTATTATTTTAGCTGCATTCAAAGACTAGGGGCCACATAGGTTCTTCAGAATGATATTAGTTATTTAACAGACTGCACTTGACTGGAGGTTTATAGACCAAACAATGGCTTGTACAACAGGTGTTAAGAACAATGGAAGCATTGCCTTCATTTTGCTTCTTCTGCATTTTTACCAAAGCATATAGTAGCATTTGCTATCAAGAAAGGTGCATATTAAAATTTTAGGAAGCAGTTAAGTTGGTTTTTTTTTTTTAGATATACGGCTAAATATAGATATATAAATATAGAGCTAATATGTATGATTTGATCTTATAATTTGAGATATATAATTTTTGTGGTTTCATTTTGTTTCTGTTCTTTTCAAAGAGATACGAAAGAATCTCAGTCACAGAGCTCTTACTCCCTGGACTCTCAGACTGAAAACTCTCACATGCACTGACAAGCATTCAGTTTAGAAACATGGGAAATAAAAGAATCAGCTGCACATTCAGCCCAACAGTAGATATCTCAAGTGGCCAGCTAGCTTGCCAGTGAGTGTACCATCCTGCAGGGGATTAACTGTCAGCTGGAGCACATTTACAGATTGAAGTCACCCAAGGTGAGCTGCACAGCGTATTTCCCAGTTCTACCCACAAGCAACATACATGCTGAAATCAAATATGAAGCAGTCCAATAGTAAGATTGGTCTAGTTTATACAATTCAGTCAAAGCTTTGTATGGTTTTTTTGCTCTTGTTTGCCTAGTGCTTTGCTAGATTTTTCTGGTTGCAGTTTGTACAAATTCTCATTGCAGAACCTAACAAATTCCAACAGTCTCTGTCAAGCTCAGTGTAGTACGTGACGGTAAACAGAATTCCTGGCTTTGATCACAGAGTTGGTGGGATCTGGTAGTCTATAGATCTATATAGTTTAAGTAAAGGGAAAATCGTGCCCTGAAGGGAAAAAAAACCCAAACACCTCACTTTAGAAAAATAGCATATTGCAATCTTCTCCTGGATGGGGATGGAGCTTCATTTTTTCCCAGAATGAATAAAGTGACAGTCTCTATGATGGCAGAGCTTGTTTGGACTTTGAAGAGTCTGCATTTAATGACAGGACAGAGGACTTATTGCTGAGGGAAATCTCTGCTCATAGTTGATGGAGGGTTAGTGTTCCTGTTGCTGACCGAGGCAGAGTTTCACAGCCATGTCATCAGCCCAAGGAGTCTGTCAATAAACCGAGTTTTCAGGACTTTTTTTGGAGGGAGGTTAGGTATAAAAGATGAAAGACAGTGTCTAGTATTGAGGCATATTGCCTCAATATTGCTTCAGCAACTTAAATAAAAAGGCACAGAAATGTTAGTAAATGCTGGCATGTACAACATACTGAAGGTGCGCTATCCTTCAACTAGACCATCTTTAAGTTTCATCCAACCCAAACCAATCTATGATTCTTGGAAGAAGTCCGCTAGTGACCAATACAGTAGAAAAATAACCTTACTTAATGAAGGATGTGAAAGGTAAGTACAGAAATACAATATGGACTCATAAGGAAGGAGAGAAGGGCAGGAGATCACATGGGGAGAAAAGGAGCAAAAAACAAAAAAAAAAGTGTGGAGAGAAAAAGCTGATAAATGCAGAGAAAAATCTTGTTTAATCCTTCAATCCATGTGGCCTTAGACTAGATGATGCTGTTTGTAGTACCTTTCTGCAACCTTTTTCCTGAATAGTAGCGGCTGCTAACAGGGCTTGAATATAATTTCTCCCATTTTCTCAAATTTTCCTTTAGAGAAGTCTAGACTTTAATAGTGATCATAAGAAAAAAGAGTACTAGTGGAACACAGGCATGACATCTAGATTTAGGCTTATGAAACAGGCAGGTATTAAGAAGAAATGTTTGACAGTAAATCAGATGTAGGAAATTAATTGCCAGGAACAGATAGAAATGGGGGACTGGAGACTGAAAATTATACAGATGTGAGATGGAAACATATATGATATTTCAGGTGCTATAAGAATAGACAGCAAAATCAGGCTAAGGAAAATGTTATTAACAATGTTGTTGAAACTTATTTTTTAAGATAGCAGAAAAAATTAAAATACATAAGGCAAATCAAGGTGCTTTGTGGAACATTTGACTACTGGGATAAATACACGAAATACGAGCTTTGGACTGCATGTGGACTATGGAAATACCTCTACCAAATGAAGACAAGCACAAATTATGCAAAAAAATAAGAAATAGAAGGGAGAGTGTCAGAAAAAAATATTAGGAAAGTCATAATATCCAGAAATAGTATAATGAATTTGATTATGAAATAATGAATCTTTTCTCCATTTGTGAAAAAAGTGAGATATAATTTTACAAACTCAATTATTTTCTTAATATATGGTAATAGCAGACTAATTTTACTATGTAGATTTATAAATAATTTAAATTAATATACATGTGTTGCAGTGGAGAAAAAAGACTGAATATTTAAAGCTGTATTAACTGAATTTTCTTAAAATTATATGCTCAATAATTGTATATTTGCTCATAGTCATAATTGCTGATCATTGAAAATGTTTATCATTCAACATATATCTGGACTTAGAGTAGATCCAAACAGTGATGTTGTCATTCTCAGGTGTGGGAACACAAGGAGATTCACTAGGAAACCCTGTTTTCAATGTCACTCAGGGCATGGGAGATGTGAGGTGCTTTAGATTGAGTGAGTGGCTACGTAAAATTAGCACATTAGGTTTTTTAGAGCACTTCAGCTTGTCAGTAAGAACTGTAATGACAGCCTGACTTAGGTTGCTGCTTTCTAGGGTGGAGGCATGATTTCAGGACAGCAAGTTTTCCTAAAAATCCACTGATTTAGGGAGGTGAGAGTAATCTTTCCTTTAGGAATTGAAATGGAAGAGAAATAGGCAAACTCCCTTGACTCAATTATGAAGTATTTATTACTGTAAGCTGATGTATCATTTGGTCTTTTATAAAAATTTTAACCACATTGCTCTTCACAAAGGTCTATTGTTTATTCTGAAGCCAGTCCTGTGAGAGGAGTTAATAGTGTCCCTATTCATCTTCTGAAGTTGTGTCTTTGCAAAGAAATATGTGGTGAGAATTATTAGGGCAGAAATAGAGTAACAATCAGCATGACTCTATATCCAAGCAGTTAAAAGTGGGAATCATATTCCAATCAAATTTCATTTTTTTCAGCTTGTCTACCACCTGCACTTATATTTCCAACAGTGAAAAGGAATATTTCAGTGTGTTTAAGAAAGTTGCAATTTTAAACTAGTGCACATCACTGTGATTCTGTGTTTCTTCACAGTTGTAGCCCATGGTGTAAATCTGCATTACAAACTTGGCCAATCTGTTGCAGATATGACAGATGGACTTTGCTGGCTTTAGACTCAACTCTGGCTTTGCCCCAAGCACAGAACGGCTGCTTTTCTCCCCCAAACAAAGACTGCATCACAAAAGGTTAAAAATTCACAATCTGTGTTCTTTGGAATGTCCCACTCCAAAGAAAGTACTCATCACCAGGCCAATATCTCTCTGGCTGTTTTCACTCCTTATATATGGGCCAGAGTTAAGGACTCTCTACTGGCACAATGCTTCTCTTATGGTGATATGTTTGGTAGTTTGGTGGAGAAAAGAGGAGTAAGAATATTATCACTTTCCATGTGGTCTGACTTCAGGCTAGACAAAACCACCTTTAACCAATTTCTTCATGATGTTTGAATAAATTCAGTATGAAGTGCACTTCATTAACTGTAAATAAAATACCAACATTTTTAAGGTTTCACAAGATAACAGTTCACTAGCTCTTAAATAATACTTCAGTCACACTGAATAAGGCACAGAAGTCTGTCTGCTATTAAAGCCCAGAAACTTAACATAAAATCTTGACAACTATTCTGATGTTGCTGCAGGTTTCTTATTTTTCCTTGGGCCATCTATCTGTTCTGGGTGTCTAGGAAGAACATAAGTGGAAATTTCCCTCTCTAAAACACAACACTGTCTTTTTCTGATGTTAATCACCTATCAAATGACTGAAGTTTACTGATACAACCTGGAGGTCTTTGATTTTATGCCCACGTATTTCAGGGACAAACTTCTCCCCTTCACCACCAGCCCCACCTACTCTCAGAAGATTTCCATAGAAGAAGGAATTTCAAAACTTCTCTTTAAATCAAACAGAAAAGTACATCTTGGCATTTTACAGCCAAGCCACAGTCACTCTGTTCACAATCCAAGACATTAGGGAGTCATGCAAATGCAGATATTTTGGCATTGATCCTGTGCCCTCCTTCTCAGTAGGCTTTTGGTCTTCTCTTAGTATACCAAAAAAAGCTTGCACCTGTTCAGATCGAAGGTAGATAAATTTACTCTACCCACAAAATACAGATGCCCCAGAGCCTTGGTGGACTACTAGTAGAAGGAAGCATCTTTTTTTCAAAGCAAGAAATGCAACTTCTCCCAGAACAGCAGTAGTTTTATACTTTGGATTCTAATCTAAAGAGGAAATCTTTATCACAACACAGCTCACCAGTGACAGTCATGGCACTATGAACAAGCAAGGTGTCATAGGGAATGAATATTTGCTGGTTTTGAATGTCTGTTACGACCACTGCTGAAAACAGCATCTTTTGTTAGACAGACCTTTGGTCTGACCTAGTATGTCAACTATTTTACAGTTGTTAGTAATTAAGACAAATTATATACCTCTTGGTATACTTTTAAATCCCCAGGTTCCTTACTGATGCTGGTTTTTTCTGCTTGAATGAATTTAAGTGACTACATTTCTCCAGAAACATCTTTAGTCTAGAGTGGTTTTCAGAATGTGTATGAAAAGATCTTCAAAACTTAGGCCTTGCAATTTTGAAATATCACATTTAAAAGTGAATGCTGTTTTCTGTTATTTCTTCCACGTTAAGGTTAATTAACTCCGGAAGTCTGAGGAGTGGGAGGCAAAATGGAAAATTTTTACAGTGTGTCAATAGAAGACAGAACATACTTAGATTTGGACTTCAGATCAGGAGGGAAATATATGTAATATAGAATTAATATTTGTCTTGTCAAGTAATTAAATAGCTTTCACCCCTAGAATATGAGAGTGACTGCAAGATGTCCATAGCTGAAATGCAGCATTGAATCTCACAGTAAACAACAGAGTTAATTAATACTGGCTATTAATAAGGCACAACCCTTTCAACTCTAGATGCATTACTACACCAGAATATCACGCAGTGTAATCCTACACATGAAGTATTAATCACTCAAGAAAAACAAATAAATCTTTTTTTATACTCATCAGTACTATCTCAAGCAAAGAGGTTTTGTATTTTTAATCAAAAAAAAAAATTCAAAAAAAAGCTAATTAGTTTATGCAACCAAAAGCAAGTTTTTTATACCTGAGAACAGGTATAATATGCTTGTTGCTTGTAAAAAGAAATAAGGCTATTACTCCAAGGAAGAGATAAGCTTTAAAATGTATTTGAAGTTACAAATGGCACACTTACGAATCAATGCTTTGCTTTATTAAATGGTTAGTTTCTGAAGTTCAACAGCTCTTCAAGTGTCTCTGTAATTTTATATTTCTCTTTGATACCATTTCAGAAGATAATTAAATACATCTCCCTAATCAGGGAAGCTGTATAAAACCATGCTTGGCATAAGGAGTCATACTTTGCAATAGGAGATCAAGACTGAGTGAAATGTTCCTATACTTTATACCTGGCAGCTGCATTTTTGTGTTTGTATTTTCAGACAGAGGCCCATAATTTAGCAATCTGTGGGTTGTTGGCACTTGTGGGTATGTCTCAGTTCTTATTGGTAACTTGTTTTTTCAGAGTGATACCCTGCTTTTCTTACAGCCCATTTTGAGACTGTCATACCTCATTGGCAAGTATATATAGCCTTAGGACACAGATTGTCACAACTCATGCAGTATCACATCCAGTGGTGAGTTCTCATAATCACTAGTTTGAAATGGAGCTTATTTCTTCATTCAGTTCATTATGATACTCTCAAACATAAAGATGAGGAAAAAAATGAGTGCCAAGTTAACATATTTTTCCTAAGACTTGTTCATTTAAACTGAATTGCAAAAAATTGCTCAGTGTGAAATTATTTTTTTTCATTGTTTCCAGCAGCAGTTTTCACTTTCCCTATATGACTGCAGTAAAGAATTTCTGAAATGTAGATATATATCTATATATGCACCTGCTAGGGCATAGCTGGAAAAATAGTGTGAGGAGGCTTTTCTTTCATCAAATTTCTATTCTTGTTTTTTCTTCTGAAAGCTCCTTAATAATTCTCATGTGCATGGTACATTGCAGATAAATCAATTTTCTTCTGCTTTCTGAACTGTTACAATTGTGTAAATAATAGTTTTGCTCCCTGTCAAGGGATCAAACATTTCAGCTGTACCAGAAACTGCATTTTATACGTCCATTGGAAGTAGTGAGATGTAGTAGCTCCTATGCTAATGGTAGCAGATAAGTAAATAATAGGTTTCTTTTTTACTTCACCTCTAGTTCAATTTAAAACACTGAAAATTTCTCAGAATATACTAGAAACAATCTACACAACTGAAAGAGGGAAAATATCTCTTAACACTTCTTAAAAGTGAATTATTTTCATCTATTTGCAAATTTCAATGTCATAAATTAAAAATAAAAGGAAATTTTGAAACAGTAAGTTCCTCAAGAATATGGGCTTAAATAAACCACATAGCACCATTATTACTCAGTCTCATCTCTAAAACAAATAAGCTCCCAGTTGGATTGTTTCTCCTTATGTGTCCTGGGTTTACTTTCTCTAACTGTACTGGTCAGAGCAAAACTAGTTATTGCATGTAATAGTTTCCTACAACGTTTGCTCCTGGTGAAACTGATCCTGCTGAACTCAGAGAGTCAGCTGCTCCTGGGTTTCCGGGGACTTCGATAAATGGATCATGATGCTGAAGATACTGCTGGGATGTTGTCCTGTCATTCAGGAGCACAAAATGCCATCCTGTAGCCAGGCATGGCAATAAATTTCTGTACTTGAAGTGAATTCACAGTCTGACTGAAGTGACCCTGCAGCTGTCCAGATAACATTGCAAAAAATCTGCAGCAGGACCATGAGGCTCTGGTCTGAGCCTACAATATGGGAAAAAAAGATATTCTTGCATACAGTCAGGGACCATATGACAGATACTGGATAGATACAAGAATTTGACACCTGGGGTCTGCCTGAGACCTTCCACTTAAAGCAGGCAGGATGATAGATGGCTTTATACATCTACCTCAAGCCTCATACCTCAATGCTCGTGCTTCAAAGGATGGATGGAGCACGTGAGTACTGGAACAGATTGAAGGATGCAGGATGACACTATCTTTACAGGCAAAATAATGCCGGCCTCAGGGCACCAAAGAGTGGGTTTCTTACCCTGAAGGGTTTTGTCAGGAAGCAGCGCAGACTTCTCTGTAAGGAAGGGCAAGCCAGGAGCCAGTGGTGACAGCCAGGCTGGCAAGGCAGTGCTCTCACCCTCAAGCTGCAGTTTCACAGTATCCACCCCTCAAAAATAAAAAGGAAAGAAAGGGTTTGATAACCAGATTCAGCTAACAGCCCAATGATGGTCAGGCAAGTCTGTAGCAAAGAGACTTGCCTAAAGTCAGACCAGAAGGACAAGCCATGAAGGCAGGGGAAAATGCAATGCTGGGCACAGCACACCCTCACCCCCACTCAGGCTAGAGCAAAGGGCTGAGTGCAGCTGCAGCTCCTGAATTAATGCTCAGGAGGCTGCATGTTTTGGGGTCCCAGCTGAGGCTTCCCACAGTTGTTTTTCACTACAGCTTGCTTACTTGACTCCTTGCCTCTTGATTGCAGGTGGCACTCTTCCTGCCTTACCAGGCTCAACAGGCGATGCATCTGACAGCGATGTTGGAGTTGTCATCAAAGGACTACAGTGAAAGCCTTTAAATGAGGCATACAAGGTGAGTCCCAAAGAGACGATGACGGGTTAGCTGTGGAGGGAAGAGCTGTTGCAGTACATTGTCCCTTATTTAATAATGCTTTTTGTTGTGGGGAAACAGCTGGTGTTTTCTGCATTCCAGAGAAAGATTGGGGTGGCATCTGGGGAGGTACTTGGAAGTAAATATTGTACGTAGTCATTGCTACATTCCAAAAGCTGCTAAAACAGGGTTATTACAAAACAAAGAATATGAGGAAAGAAAACACTGGGTGGGAAAAGGAACAGATAAAAATAATAGATAATGGGGAAGCTGAAAGAGAAACGGAAGACATGAAGAGGGAAATTGTCTGAGAGGACATAAAAATAAGCAGAGATACAAAAAGATTAACTGAAATTCAAAGATATTTAAGGGCTGCCTTTTCAGTCATCATTTAAAAGTTTTTTTAATTAATTAGTGGTGAAATGATTTGCCGCAGAGAACTATCTAGGGGACTGTGGTTGGTAGAAAATTTACTAGTGTTTATCATTCTGTACAACAGCCATATGAATTCTTTCATAACTGATTAATTAAATTACTGCACACTTTAGTGGAACAGTAGCTTGTGAAATCAGTAGCAACACCTAGTTCTGACCTGATATCTTGACACAGTTAACATTTTGGAAACTATTATTAAAGACCAACTGAAATGTTCTCTGAGTAGATCATATGAAGAGATCATAAAAGGTCATACTTTCAATGTATTTCAGTATCTTTCCCAAACATACTTATTAAGAGATTGTTGTGCTTCTCCATAATACTTACAGAGCTAAGAAATTTGGAACTCACATATTTTGCTTGAGACTTAATTGACAAATTCTTAAGGGGTTTGACAGGAATATTATTTTTTATCCAATAAAATGAACTGAGGAAAGCTCACTTTTTGACACTATTTAGTTTTTCAGTGGAAAATTATTCATAGTGAAGTATTACATTATGTATTAAAACTATGACCCCAAACAGCTGTCTAATATTGCAGACTTAGGTCCAATTCTTTGAAATAATCGTGTATATAATTTTGTGTGTACAAACAAACCAGTGGACTGGTTCACTAGTGCTATTAGGCATGTGAATATATTATTGCAGATTTAGAGTTTAATCAGTTCCCAGTTTTTGTCTTTTGATTTAAGCTTGTTGTCTAGACAACACAGGTTCAAGCAACCCTAAACTGCTATAATCTTCTTACATTTATTCAACAAATATCTGAAGCATTTTGAGAAAAATTTAAAAAAACTCCTTCTTGAGACTTGGTACTTCAATGTAAATCATGGATGTTTTAACACAAAACTAAGAAAAAGTGATGTGTCTGAAACCTTCCATTTTAAAATCTCTGCAAATCAGCAAAATAATTTTCAAACGCTAGATTTCAGTCCTTCAAATGATTTATACTTAGTGTTGAACTCATGCCTGTATTTGCATACGTGCAGAATCAAGGTAGGAATTAAAAACTATTTGTATGACCTTTTGCATAATGCCAGTACTGAAAGAGTTTTTTACTTTGTTTTGAATACTAGAATGGCATAGCAGTTTTCAAAATACCTTGTTGACTGACAAGGAAAAATCATATTCTACAACCTAGGCAGAGTTGCCTGCATCAGGCTGGTAGTTATTTAAAAATGTGTTTATTTATAAAAACGAACCAAACAAAACCCAATCAAACAAAATAAACCAAATAAAAAAAGAAACACATCAAAAACCAGTTAAATGTAGGGGTGAGATATTATAAACATTTTTAGCACTGTTGCAGAATACCCTTTATAATAAACTGATAAATACTTTTAACCATACCAGGCACCATTGCATTTGGACTCTAGACACTTAAAATGGCATTTTTTAAACTGTCAGGTGAATTAGAAGCACAGTTTTGTAACTGCTGTGTGAAACTCCCACTTTGCTTATACATGAAACTATTCTTTTGCCCACTACAAAAGAAGGGTCACCTGGTCCAAAAATATATATGAGTTTTAGGTTGTTTTCAAGATGAAGATGTAGTCACACATTATTGGATAGATAATTTTACATATTTTCAATTAATCAACTGGACAGCCAAAGCCTTTTTTAGTCCATTTATGAGTCAAGCAGATACACAGAAACAATTAATTTTGACAACAAACCTTAAGCTTTTTATCTCAGTACTGTATAATGCATTCCAAGTACTAAACAGCTCCAACGCAAAAATGCCAAGTAGTGAGTCTAGTTTAAAATGCAAATATGAATTCTGACTTGCCTTAAGCAGTTCAGAGCTGGACAACATGATGTGCAAATAGTTTCTCAATAAGAAATGCATTTGAATGTGGTTTTTCATCATGTACACGATACATTGTCATAGCAGTACAGTCTGAAGGTATGCTCTGACTTTGCAATCTAGGCAACTGTCATATGGGCATCTTTTTCCTGTTCTTTGGTTGAATGTTTGTAGATCTTGAATTCTTACTGCCACGTTGTCTGATGTCTTTATTCTTAAAGAAAAAGTAGTTCAATTTTATGATTGAAATGGGCATCGCTTTCCTGCCCATCCCTCACCCTCATTTTAAGGAAGGAATGCATTAATGCTGAATTGTTGTCTGCAACTCTCTACTTCCACTTTGAAATGGAGAAACCTTTGGGTTTTTTCATTGTGTCTTTTTGATGTTTTCCCTTTGGACACAACCACAGATTTTTTTTTTTTTTTTTTTTTTGATGGTCTTAATTTTTGTACATTCGAAGCTTTTACAGTGACATTTTTTCCTTTGTGTGAAGTCTGGATGCTTGCTTGGCAAATACTTTCTCTTGAATTTAGTGCAATCTTTAGAGCATAACTGTGGATCATCATAGTTAACAGTGATGCCAACTCCATGATGTAAATTCAAACTTAAGTGGAGAAATCTGCAGCAAACTATTTTTTAATATAGTGGTTCTTAATAGGCAGCAAGCTTCTTTGTAGAGATGCTGCTCTCATCTACATAAGAAAGTAACCTTTAAAGCAGCAGAGATCCATGACAAGGGCTAATTAGACACAATCATTGAACCCACTTGAAACTCTAATCCTTTCTCTGTTTATTTTTTGTGCCTGTAGTTAATACAAGAATCACCTAACAAGATTATAAATGGGTTTATGCATCTGTTGGCCTTTCACAGCTTTTCAGTGAATGAGATACCTTTATTTTAATCAGGTTTCTCCCTTTTACTTTTAAAACCTTGACACTGGTGCGGCTTTTTTCTTCACTCATAAATTCATTCATACCTTGTGAGATGAGGAACGTATTCGCACAAGTTTTTCCAAAACACAGTGAAAGAGCACTTCTCTGGGCAAAGAGAAGCTAGCAAAGAGGTGCTAATTCAACCTCATGATGTCTTCCATAGTTTCCCAGGAGTTTTCTCAGTTCTTACCTTTGTTTTATGCAGCTGCACAGATGCAGAAATTACAAAATCCCCATTTTTTGGCCAAAGAAAGCTCATTTTCCTCCAAAACTTTAATGTTGCTGAAGAATTGCCAGGCTGCCACAACTCCCCAGAGATGGATCTATCTTTGAAGTTGCCTGGATGTTGCAGGTAGAGGGACACTTGAAATTGCTAGTCTTATTTTACAAATGTGTAAAATAGCTGTCAATATTCACAAGGAATATTTTAGCCTCCATCAGAAAGCACTGCCAACTAAAAAAGGTACTTTTCAGCCTGAAAAGTGCGATATACATCTCTAGGAATAGTTCAGCAGTGAATGTACTGAAGTCTTCAGTTCTATTCAGCAACCAGACAAGTTTACGTCTTCATACAGCCTGTTTGCTTCCTTGATTGTTCTACTTCTTGATTGCTTCATATTGAAAACGAGTCATGACCTTGCTAGTAATTTACATCCTTGATATTTTCTCATGATTTACTGACTTCAGATTAGAGCTGAAAGTTTTCAATGTACATGACAAAGTTGTAGCCTTCAGCAAAAAGTTGCAACTCTGAGTTTATCAAATAATAGAAAACAGCTTTGACACATTTACACCCCTGGACCTTTTTAGGATGAAAATGAACAAACTCAACAGTCTGATGGAAGAGACTACAGAGGGGAACACTTGATAGGTCTCAGTTGTCAGTTTACTCAATACACCTCTGAAATGAACAAGGGGAATGACAAAGTCATTTGTGAACATCTGCAGTTCCAGTTTCCAATTAAAGGGCATATGGCAATTTTACAGATCACCTTGTGATCATGGAAATAAACAGGAATTCGTGCTAGAACCTACTAAACAGGAAAAAAGCAAGCAGGGTTGTAACAATCCATTCAGGAACAAGTTTATTGTCAATAAATGAAAAATGAAGTATGCACATAAATGAAGGAAATACTTACCTGTACCTGTTTGATACCAAAAAGCAGTTTGCACAATTTCATTAGAATTAATACAAAAGTTGTAGATTCACAAAATTTTAATGTCTTTTTCTTTCCTTTTTTTTTTTGTTTAAGTACAAGCCTAATAGATTTATAGCATTAAATTTATTACTTGGTATTAAATTTGCATCTGCTACAAGTGAATTTTAAGGACACCACAACTCAGAAAACCTTTAGTTCTATAAATCAAGATTGCCAGGGCATCTTACTCTCAGACCCCAAGTCAAGGAACCAATAACCTGGTATATCATCTGGCAAATATCCACCTCGGTTCAGGTGTATTTAAGCCTCAACAAATAAAGACATAATAACATCTGACTTTGATAATTTGGTTCATTTAAAAATAGTTGAAATAGTAGGGCTGGAGAAAATGGTTACAATGTTCAAACAGGGAACACTACGCAAAATAGTCACTGCTTTTAATGGTGGTTTCACAGCAGAGAAAGACATTAATGCTCACAACAAACCTGTCTCCCAGGTAAAGGCCAGGGTGTTACGACTCAATAAAGAAAAAAAAAAAAAGAAGATGCTAGTGAATTTATTTAGGCAGAGAGTAAGAGGCTGAGATGGGCATAGGTGAGAAGTGGTACACGTGTGTGGTATATTGAAAATAAGGACCTACTGTACGTTTGCAGCTCTTGTTGTACAAAGTGTTCCTATTACTGCTGTGGAATATAGTGTGGTGGTGAGGAGAAAATCTATGCAAATGTGTGAGAAGGGAATCTGTTTAGAATTTTGGCTCCTAAAATGAAAGTCTCAGAGAGTCTCAGAGATTTCCCAGAGGCATTTGGGCCACACAAAGCTGATGTTTCATATTTGCATCGCAGGCTATTTTACCCTGAGAGCTTTCTGTGTTGTTTTTAATGAAGAGAACAGACAAAGGCAGCACTGTAAGTCAAATTCCCCTGAAGACAATGTAACTAGGCCAGCTGACACACTGAGGCCTTGCTGAACAGAGACAAATGCTGCTCATCCCCCTGCACACTAAAAGCTGTGTCAAGTACCTAAAAGCTTTGTAATGTCCGTGCAGTCTTAATATAGATCATGTTTGTGCATACACTGTGTACTTGTGTTTGATGAGATGGACATGTCAGAAGTTACAGCTGCTGGAAGATGACATCTACTTTATTTGCAAACAGGTTAGTTCTCCTTGAAAGCTGAAAATTTCATGGCATTTAGTGCACTTTCACAGAAATAACTAGAACCACTTCTTCATACAAACTTGTCCTCCTGATTCTGCCTGCAAAATATCTAGTGCATGATCCTGACCCTGAAGCTGCTAGCCCCCTTCCAAGAGATTTGGAAGCAAACAGGGAGCAATTGAGAACTTGAACAGTTGACAGTCTGCTAAGGCTCTCCTGTGTGTGTCCATGTGTTCTGTGCATATGTGCATTTCTGTTTCAGATGTTCCAAACTGAGTAATGAGTTTTCTCAGCTACCAGACAGAATTACTGCTCCAAGACTAAGGTTGCTGTTCAGTTCTGTAAGAGAACAGAATCTTTTGCTGAGATACGCTGTAATCCGAAGAAATGCTGATCTCTAGTTTTTACAGTTTGGCCTGTGCCACACCAGGTGATCATGAGTCCTTAGGTGACCGTAGCTCTACATGTAGCAGTTTTGCTGACAGCTGCAAAATCTGGTGTAGCATAGTGATAGGACCACAGACAGAGGGTATGCCTAGATTAGATGTCAGGAAGACATTTTTTACTGTTAGTGTGGTGAGGCACTGGAACACATTGCCCAGAGAAGTTGTGGATGCCCCATCCCTGGAAGTGTTTGAGGACAGGTTGGGTGGGCCTCTGAACAACCTGATCTAGTAGAAGGTGTCCCTGGTTGGAACAAGATGATCTTCCAATCCAAAACCATTCTGTAAGTGTCCTGGTATACAGCGTAAGCAAGGAAAGACAGTGAGTATAACCAATACAATGGGAAAAATTGATTTCATTCTGTGACAGTGAAGTAGAAGTGTGGTACAGAAATGAATCAATACTAAGATTCCACCTATCTGTTTATGCATGTACTATTGTATAGAGGACATGCTTTACTAACATTCTTGGAAGCAATGAGTAAGGGATTTAAACTGCAAAAGGAAACAATATATATTCAAAATGTATAAAAAATGAAATGGGAGAGTTTCTCTTAGAGGCCTTTTGACAGAGCTGTAAATAGGAATAACATCAGCAGGTGCGATGCATTTTAGAAACTAGATTATTGCTCTGCTGTGCCTTAACCAAGCAACTTTAAACACTGTTGTTCGAGTTGCAAGGCGCATTTAGAAGTCTGGTGTTGTTACTCTAATTAAGAATTGCTTTTTTTTTTTTTTTAATTGTTTTTGTAAGTTGTACATAAGTGATCTATCAAGTTTACTGGGTTTCACAACGTACTCTAAATCTCCACCTTTTTATGCAAGTTACTAGTTATTTTCTTTTTCATGAAAGTCTATTGTACAACCTTTGCTAAGTCTTACAATTTTCTTCACTACCAGACTCTGATATCACAGGGCTTGTGTTCAAGTAAAGCAATTTAATAGAGAAAACCAGCATTATTAACCTCTGACCAATGTGTAATTTTACAATAACAAAGATATTTGTAGTTGTATTAGTCTAATTTATTTTTACAGTAATGGAATTCTTAAATTTTCTCACTGACAGAGGGCAAGACCTCTATGTCAACATTTAGTCTGAGATTTTCAGAAAAATAGAGGATAAATTTAGGCTCTGATGTATCTTAAGACATTCCAATTCATACCCAATATTTGCAGCAGTCAAAAATAGCTCCCTTGGACTACAACAGGAGGAGCTCCACAGCAGCTGTCAATATTGCATAGCTTACATGGGCTTGGACAAGGTGACCATTCATCACCTCCAGCTCTGCACATATTAAGACGCTTGGCATTGAAATACTTTTGATTTCACTAGGTGACAGGGTGCCTCTGGTATATCAGCAGGAAAACACAAGTATTATGTAGAAACCTTTCTCAGACTGGCATGGATTATATTTTGCACTAATAGGTATCTATTATTTTTAAAGAGATAAATTGCTGGAAATTACTCTTAGCAAAACAACTCAGAGTAGAGAAAGAATTAGAAAGGACAATAACTTGATCAGAAAGAGAAAATGACTGAAATTGGACATTTCCCTTTGACAGAATAATCACTGGGGATGTGGGATAATGAGGCAGTGTGACTTCCAACAAGGCTATGATACTTCCTTCCATGGCAGTAGAAGAGCACAAGCATAAAATCACTACCCCATTGTGCAGCAATACTGAAAGATGAGTTAGCAAGAGCACCCTGACAAAGCAAGGCGATACCTCAAGGGCAATGCCTCAGGGGTACATAGAGGCTGAGATTCTGTTCAGAATACTGATAAGCAGCACTGCCTAGATGAGAGTTTATAGCTATTTCAGCAATAAAAAAAATTGTTGTGAAAACCTTAGCCTGCGCCTCAAAGCAATACAAAACTCAGGAAGATTTGAAAAATTAACTGCTTAGATTAGGTAACTCACCCTCAGAAAGACAAGTTAATGAAGCTGTAGTACCACAGGAGAAAATTATGGTGATATTTGCAAATAAATATTTAACATCATCCAACAATGTAATATTATTGCACAGGAAGAAGATATTCTAAGATGTGCTAACAGAGCTGTTGTATGAAATATATGAAAATTTCAGAGATTGGGAAAAAGTAACTTTTTTATAACTTTGTTTAGTATTGCAGTTGAAGAAGGGAGTCAGTCTTCTGTTCTGTGTAAACATGTGTTCCCCGGTTGTACAAGTGAACAAACACTACACTATATACTTAAAATTTATGGAAAAATGTACAGTAAAAATAATCTGAATTTTTCATCATGCAGAAATTCCTACTTTGTCAGGATACAACTTCACAAAGTCCTTATATGTAAGGACTGGATGATATTTGTTATTCAAGCAACAGCACTATTTTCATGGGAGAAGCCACTCCTTACAACAAGGACTGAGCTATAGTACACAACAGTCACTTTCCCAGAGGGGTACACAGCAGAAATGTTTTAAATACTATATAGATCATCATCACAGTGCATTAAATAGCTAATGACAGACTGTTTTGTCAATAGAGAGATTGTTTGTAAATAGGACAGCTGGAAGCTGACTGTTACTGAGTCAGGAGTTACAGAAAACTTCATAGCAAAAGATGGAATTAGAGTCCTTGGCTCTTAATTTAGCATTTATTCATGAATCATATCCTAAATTACCTTAAAAATGGAATTTAAAAATCAAATGTGATTGCTAATGGGCATGTCGTTTCAAGCTGCAAATTAACTACATCAGACTAAAGAAACAAGGTTGCAGTTTAGGTGCAGTGTGAAAAATAGGCCATGATACAGAAAGCCTGAAATTATCTTTAAATACTTTCAGATGACACAGATTGTTAATTGAATCAGTGTTTTGCTGCACATAATTGACAGGGCTTTTTCAGAATAATAAAAATAAAGCATTGTAGAGCCCCATGGAATGACCCCCTCTGGAGAAATGACCCAGCTTTTAAGAAATCTTTTTGGTGTTCTTGATAATCAGTGGAAAGGGGATTTTAGGGAATAAGTTCTCTCTTTGTAGCCACTGAGAGTGTAAATATCATGGATGCTTCAGCAAAATGTACAGAGAGTTGTGCTGGCATCTGCCAGGCTTTCCTAATAAAAACTAAACATCTAAGGATTGTTTTGCTTTCTTAATCCTTAGGAGAGTAATTATTGCTCACTTGCTGGTCAGGATATAATCTTAAATACTATCTCCTGCAAGTAATGACAAAGTACCCATTATAACTAACATCTCCATAAATGACATTCAGACATGCCTGCTTTTGAATCAGGTCAGTTGTCTTTCAAGAGATAGACCAGCACTCAGGATATCTCGCATGTAACTACGTACACAGTTGTGAGCGTTATTCAGTATCAGATAATAGCCATTTAGATACTAGCTAAAGTAAGGGGCAGTGGAATTAATTGAGCCTGAGGGCTGACTCCCTCACCAGATAAACAACAGGTAAAGAAATCCAAGAAATTTTTCCTATTCTTCATCAGTAGTAGAGGACAAAGTTTTCATTGTTTTGCTCATTTTGCATGCTGTTGGAAAGGAGAAGGTGACTTCCTAAACCAGAGATTAGATGAAATTTCTGACATGAAGTTTCTCTCTGCATTTAACAGGATTGGGAATCCCAGTGTCTCAGTGGATCTGCTCCATTTTGTGTGTGGCTGCAGTAAATGATGATGTGAGGAAAGTCTCAGGAATCTTTGTGAAATTTAAGGTATGTATCAGAAATAGTTTAATACTCCTGTCTGATATCCCCATAGCCCTGTCCGCAAAACACTGGTATAATTTCCTACACTCACATATAATTCTACTTCTCCTGTAGTGTAGGTACTTTGCCTCATCTGAAAGGATGGCTCACAAGTCTTAAGGTCAGTTAGACCCTTAGAAGTATAAACTTTATAATATCTACAGAGTTATACCAGAGCAATGTATATTCCTTTTATTAAGTTAATGGTTTCTGTAGCGACTGTAAGCATCTAGTACAGCTGGAACAATAAGTAACTAACTGAAAATATAGTTCCTGATTAAAGATTATCAATAGTACACATGAACCTTAAGTGTAGTGTATGCTGAAGCCAAGCAAAGTTATTGTGGCTTGAAAAAACAACAACAAAAACAAACAAACAAAACCCAAAACAAACAAACAAACAAAAAACCCCAAAAAAACTTAAACAGCTCAGCTGTCATAGGGTCTAGTTTCTCTAAGGTTTATGAACTTCATTCCTACAGTTCATTTTCACAATACTGCCCATGCTTGTGCCAAATAGATCCTAGGTAATGATGCTGTATGCAACAGACTGCACAGCTGAGGCTATTCCCACAGCAGTAGTCAGTCTACTGCCTACAGGTATCACAAACTATTTTGTGGTTTCTTTACCATCAAAACATAGTATTGAATATTCTTTATGTATTTATACCTGAAAGAGAATGGTGAGGATCTTTTTCTATTTGAAAACAACCAGTTATTATTATTTGCAGATTTTCCCATGCCTCATTCAGCTCTCTCATGGAAGAGTACTGTCTACTTTTGCAAATGATAATTAATTCTGTGCCTAAACATGTGAAAAGAGGAGTGAGAGAGGGAGAGAGAGGAAAAGAACCTTTTTCCTTTCTCTCTCTCCATCCCTCACTCTCCTTTGTACTGCTTCCCAGCACATCAGGATTAGCAATGGTCTGATAAGCAATGACAGTTCATACAGGTTACCAAAGGGAGAGCAATGGAAAGGAGCACAGGGGTATAAAACTTCCTATGTTTACAATACACTGATAACTTCAAAAAAGCTGAAATTACAATTGAAGAAGGCAGCAGCATTTAAATGGGATATCTTGTCAACAGCTTGTCCACAAACTACCAGTTGGTATGACCCACCTAATAAGATACTTAGCATACACCGTCTTCCTCATGCAGTTATTTTAAACATACACAATCAGTTGTTTAAAACTTTAATTTTGTCCTTAGTAAAAGGCATTGAATGTCTCTACTACTCAGGAAGGGGGCCTGGGAGGCTGCTTTCTCTCGTCTAAATCTTCATTGTTACAACCCTAAATATTATGTCATGAGGAAAGAGAGGTTTGCTGTCTCCTTGTTAAGCCTGCCTGCAGTGGTCAATGTTCTTGTCAAGCTTCTACCCTTCCCTTTCCGTAGCCAGGCAGTGGCTCTGTTCAGCCTTGCAACCTTTTTACATGCTGAGCAATGGGACATCAAGCCCATGGCATTAGTGTAAAGGATGTATATCTTCTAGGAAAAATTAGACTTGATTGAACATCTAAGACTGACGGGTAGATTGCCATGTATGTTGTTCCATTGATACTAACCTTTGCAGTTGACTGTTTAACTGTAACTTAAGTAAATTGCCCAGCTTTAGCTTCCTTCTGTTTTATCCCTTTATACCTTTATCACTATCTGTGTCTTTATTTAAGTACACTAAACTTCCATCAACTATCTTCCCTTGTTTGCACTGTGACCAAGTTATCACCTAAATGTTTTGTGGTAAATTAAATAAATGGAACTCAATTAATATTTATTGGACATATTACCCCTCAGACCTCAACTTACTCCTCTCAATCCTGTTAAATTTACTGAAGTCCTTTTGAAATTTAAGACCACAGAACTGGATGCACTAATTCTTTCAATGATTTCTGAAACCTTTCAATAGTATAATATCATGGCTTCCTGATTAGGTATCCAATGATCAAGATTGAATCCATAAACTTGTATGCATGCAGTTTCTTAGCTTATAGTCTAAGTCATGCTTGTTTAGAGAAACAATGCTCTATGATTTGATGTGACAATGTACACAAGGCACACACAGGAATAACCAAGGTAGTTTTAGTCTAGGCTGGGCAACAGTGAAATTGTAAAGAGAGTCGCTTCTGCATAACTACATTTATTTGTCTTCCGAAACCATGGGATGGCAGCTTCACGGCATTTGCTAACAGAGCTAGATAGATCATATTTGATTCTTCCAGTCTTACTTTATTTTGAGCTTTACATTTGTGAGCTGCACCAGCTGTTAGAAGTAATACTGCCACCACCTAGTCTTTATGCACAGTGAGGCGCAGAAATATAGTGTCTCAACTCACTGTGTCTCTATAATTGAGGGGTAGGCAGCTGAAGGATTGTAGAGATGTTTTACTTAAACCTTAAAATGAGGCAAAAGTGTCCATAAAACCTTAACACTAACTGTAAAAATCTCATTTCTCAATCACAAGGTTTTAGTATGCATAAAGGAGCTCCCTGGAAAGAACTGGATCTGTCACCAAAGCTTTGACAAAGTCAATCACTAAAATCAATCAAATAATTCTATCACCATGTGAATGGTATGATTACAATTGAGGGATGTTATAGGAACTTGAGGAACTACAAATAAAGCTTTTTAGTGCTTGTCTCTCTCTTTTTTTTAAGTTCACTCCTCTTTACCTCATCTTCAATGGTTTTTTTGTTTTAGTATCTCTTTGCAATGCAGTTCTTTCGTGGTTAGTGTGACAGATTTGTAGCTGCTATAGGTAAGAGAACAAAGGAAAAGCTGCACAATAAAGCACATTGTTATAAGAAATTTGGATTTCAAAACTAAATCATCAGGGAAGAGATAGGTGTTAATACCAATTATCTGATTCTATGTTGATTTTTTAATGAAATATTCAACTCTGGCCAAATCCCGTGTCAGACTCCTTCATCACAAATTCTAATTAGTGAGAAATTTAATGGCCTAGTGAGAAAGAGAATAAGATTTGGTGATAGAGGGGACATGTGCAATACTTACCTGTCTAATACAATTCATGATTACCATATTGAAATGTTTTATCCTCCCTACAGCTCTTCTTGGAAAGCTGAGGGAGTTTGACTGAGCTGCCTAACTTTTTGCAGACTCTGAAAATCTTTGCTTTTGTTTGTATTTTTATTTATGGTAAATCTTTTCCATTAAAACACCAAATCTGGTCCTTTGATGTGGTGTGTGGAGACACATCTGTGAGAAAAGGACTCAAGCTGGAACAAGAATTGTGTACAAGTTTTAAACATCTCAATGGAATTTACATCCTAGGCTCAGCTGTTAAAGAGATGAAATGTTCTTGCTGTGTTTGAAAGGCAGAACTGAAAATGCCGTTGGTTGACTTTTGGATTTTTAAAATAACTTAGGTCTCAGACTTTCAGATATGGGATGTTAGAACCCAAAGGAATGGCTTGAAGTTGTGTTAGGGGAGGTTTAGGTTGAATATTAGAAACAAATTCTTCGCCCGGAGTGTGGTTGGGTGCAGAAACAGGTTCCCCAGGGAGGTGGTCACAGCACCAAAACTGACAGAGTTCAAGAAGCATTTGGATGACACTCTCAGGCACATGGTGTGACTCTTGGGGATGGTCCTGTGCAGGGCCAGGGGCTGAACTCGATAATCCTTGTGTGTCCCTTCCAACTCAGCATATTCTGTGATTCTATTCTGGATTCTGGGAGATATGCCTTCTTCACATCCTATGATAAGGCTCTATGGTAAATGACCATGCTCTAAATTCCTTCCTCAGGGACCTCCTTTTGAGGCATACGGGAATTTAGGGAATGTAATTTATTTTGAGAAAGTGGACTGTGACTGACAGGTATCTAAAAAGCCTTTGTATGAAATAATGAGAAATTTGAGCACCTTGCTTGATTCCAAGATTAATTTCTCCTTCTTTGAATGACTGTGTAATTATTGATATACTGCTCAGCAGAGTACTAAAGGACAGCTTTTGTGCTTCATGGACCCATAGAAACTAAGTATTTTTCTGTCCTATAAAATACTGATTTTTGGAACAGAAGAATTTTATTACTAAAACTCTAGTAAGTCTTGTTGTAAACTTCAGACCATCCTGAAAAAGTGGTGTTCTGAAAATATTCTATTTATTTTTACACTATATAACACTCTGTATTTAAAATTGAGACAAAATGAAAATGAAATTAAAATTTGTCCTTACAGCCATGATAAATGTAGATACATATGCTGTTATTAATTTTATAGCTATAAATACACATACTTTTCTTTAAAAAAAGCTAATTACTTTCTTGGACACATAATTGTATCAATTTTTATTTCTAATTTCTGTGTTTCTAAAAAGAAGCTGAAACTTTATTTTCACAAAAGTAAGAATATTACTTGAAATATCTTCCTTTTCTAATACACAGTGACCATCAATGACTTCATGAATGCTGCTAAATAAGTTTTTAATGTTATACCTTAAGAAATGGAACTGCATAGAACAGTATTAGTGCCACATACTTCAGCTGACATCACTTCAAATTATACTGACATTTAGCTAACTGTAAGTTATTCTTAGAATATGAAATACTTATGTAGTTCAAAATACTTAATTTATATAGTACTTGAATAAAACAATTCCCTCCCCATACTGTTCAAATGAAGAATGCTGCAAATAACGAGAATCTGTAACAAAGATTCAGATATAAAAAAATGCTGTCCTAAGATCAGAAGTTTAAAAAAAAATCTAAAGGAATTAATTTGTTATCAGGTAACCATGGATCACTTTGTACATTTCTCTTATTATACATATTGACAGGAATAAATAGAAATTTTGGTGTTACACATCAGGAACTGTTAGTGTGTCAGTTCTTAAAGATGAATCCATCTGACTGACTGAACAAAGTTTTAGAATTAAATGACCAAAAGCTGGGGTTTTTACAAAGGAAAATTTTCAAACTTCATAGAAGTAAGCATCAGCAAATATAGGCACTTATATTTGATCTTCTAATTTCCCCCATTTTTGGCTTACCATATCTAAGATAAAAAACAGCTGTCATTTGTTGTGGAATTGCAGTAGATAGATAAGATCAAAGATTAAAAAGTTTCTCCAGCACCACTCTCCATATTTTACCAAATTACCCGAGGACAGTCACAACCTTCAGATGTTTAGGCTATGCTATGCTCAGAATTTTTAAGATACTGAAGGGCCAAAATATTAACTCTGTTGGTCAAATGGTGTATCAACTGTGCACTTGATTCAGTTTTTCCTCTACTTTTTCTTATGTTGCTCACAGCTTGCAGCTGGTTCATGATTTAGTGCAGATTATGCAGGCTGTGTTGTCCTGACAGGGACAATGGAAGGGTTCCTCAGTGAGGAAGAAGAGTGGAATAGCCCTCACCTGTACTCATGGTGGTACAGGTTTTGGACCCCTTTGCTTATATCAAACAAATATGCAGATGCTATATTTAAAATCCAGCTACTGAGCACAGTGTGTGTTCTTCAAACGTCCTTCCGTTTCTGATCAGATATTCATCAGTGAATAAACTACAGGACTTGGAAGATCTGAAAGGCTGTAATGTCCCTATATATATATATATATATGTAGGTTGAAGAAACTACTAAGCCTGTCGTGGTAAGTGTAATCAGTTTCCTTCATAAGAAAATGCAAATGTTTACATTCTTTGTTAAGGTCATTTTACATACTGCCATGTGCTTGTTTGTGGTAGCTCACTTCCTTCAAAAGACCTCGAAAGGAAGCAAGCTGATCTGAGTAAAGAGTCATTTTATGATTGCACAGAGAGAGTTTGCACATGAAGAGATACCAGAGAAGAGATACTCAGTGACATGAAGTTGGCTGCCTGGGAGACCAGGGCTGGTGACCAGCAGAAGTGATTAAATGAGGTCTGATTAGTAGCTTAAGAGATATGGCAAGCACAGGTAAGAGTATTTGTATGTCCATATTGTTTCCTCTGAATTAACATACCAAAGAATTAAGTGTGGTTTTGCCAGCTGGTATTTAAAGGGAAATACTAGCAGCTGGCTAACCCACAAAGCCTGTTAGTGTCATATCTATTACTCATGGGGAAGTCAGCTGAAGATCTGACTGAACATCAGTCTGATCCTTCAACTGCATCTCCAAAGAAAATGGATTTTCAAAATGCATGTTCCAAACAAAATTGGAAAAGGTTCAATACACATGTGAACTGCACAAGTAGGATATTACTACAGCAAATTCTATAAACCTGCTGTGTACACAAACCTGGCTGTTACCACCTCTACACGTGCTGCATGGGGATGGGAAATGAGCACTCTTTTCTACCTGTGCATCAGGAACCTACATGTGATTGCACTGCATCATCTATTGTCAGTCAAAATGTCCATTTTCAGTTCCCAAAACAGCCTTAAACCTAGTTAAAAATAATTGTGATGGTGGAATATAAAAGCAGTCTGAAAATACTGGTCCTTTTTTATGATCCCTAATACCTGCTACACATTAAAGATATGCTTGGGGAAAAAGATAGCACAGGAAGATAGGTGACACTGTGTAACCCTATGCTCTGAAGTTGTGTAGAATTTTCTTCAGATTTACAGTAACTAGTAGCAATTAGTTACATGCGCCAGTAAGCCCAAATATTTCAAAACATTTGGAAAATTAATGGATTTGAGATGGAACATAAGATATACACAGAAAGATTTTTTTTTTTTTTTTTATTTTCCTTTAGGGAGAGAGGTATTTTGGAAAATTTTGGTTTTTACTTTTGAAGATTTTGATGAGCTATTTTTCAAGTATAGAGTAATATAAGACCTACAGCCTATATAAATAATTTTTATACCCAAGTTTTCATTTTCTATTGTAAAAGCTTATTTAGATTAGTGTGTAGTTGTTTCTTAGTTTGGTGACAAACAAGACTGATTATTTTTAAGTAAGCTGAAATACGAAGCCTTCTTTGTTTCAAATTGAAATAATTCTGGGTTTAGCATTTCATCTTTTTCTGCTAATAAAAATAAAACACATTATTTTTTAATGAAACTGCTTTCAATTTATTAGCAATGTTTCTGCATGCAATTAGTATCGCTGCAACTAGTGGATCACTATAATGTAGAGGAATTGAATTATATTATATTTATTACATTATATTATTGTATTTCTCTTCCAGAGAACACAATACAGTCAGGTCAGTTTTGTGATCCCGTCATCTTCTTATGTTTATATCAGTTAGCATGTTCCTACCTTCTTACTGTCAAAGGTTAAAGTTGTTCTGCTGACCTTTCTGGGAGTATTTCAAATTGCAGAATTCAGACACACTTCATCCAAATAAAAAGAGCCTATAGTCCCATATAAGGTCAACTAAGGAAGGAGAAACCCCATGAAAGCAATTCTCTTTGAAAGCCTGAGCTTAGGTTACAAAAAAAGTCCTGCTTCTGCCCAGTTTACATGCCATGCTTGGAATAAGCCCTATTTTTTGGACCTAAGAGAAGGTCAAAACAGTCAAAGTTGTCTTATTTTAACTGCACATTAATTAACACTTTAGCCAAGCAAACACATAACAAACAACTTATTAATTTTAATCATTGAACACTGAAATTTAAAAAATATTCTTTTTAAGAGTTAGTTCCATTGTTCTCAAATTAAAACACTAAAAACCCCCACAATGCTCTTATTGTAGGAATTTGTGAGGGAAAATTTGTAGAAGTAGGTTTAATGAAATTATTTGGCTTGTCCTTTGACCTGAAAGAAACAATCCAGCATTAGTTTTCACAATGATTTTTCCCTTCTGAATTCACTTGCATTTCAATGTGCCTCTGGGACTTCTGAGACTGGGCTAATACCCAGTCTAATGAAGTAACTGAAGTCTGCACCTAGGATGAAATTTACCTCTAGGCAGAGTGAGCCAAAGGTCTCTCTACTGTTTAAAAGGAATTAAGAGTTTATGCTGACCCTCTGCACTGTATTAATCTTACCTTGAAGAAAAACCTTTCTGCAGTCTTCATATTTCAGAAGTGGGATGTATATTTTACTAAAAAACCCTCATTTTTTTTAAGACAGTATTTCAGGATTTTGGTGTTCTTTTCATATCAAAATAATTGATCAAGTTAAATGAAATTCACACAACCAGAAAACTGTTTCCTGTCTTGCAAAATGTGCATTCAGTTAAAACAGATCAAAACAATAAGGAGTTATGTTTGCCAGTATCTAGTAGCAATATCTTTTCAATATCTTCTCCTTTGAATAAGTACAGTGCTAACCATACATCTGTTGAATGCCCCTATATTCATATGTCATACTCAGAAAAACACTTTCTTCATGGATATATTTATGTCTATAAGATGTCCTTTAAACTGCATAGTGAGGGAAAAAAAAATCCAACCAACCAACCAAAGAAGCCACTTTTCCAGTCTGTAAAAAAGATTTCAAGTGATAGCTCCCTTCATTGTCAAAATGACAACTGATAAATAATGGAAACAGGTATTAATTGCTTTTGCATTTATTTGGTTTGTCTCAGCTTTCTAACATGTGAGAGCCTTCTCTACTGTGTTGAGCAATCCACCAAAAGCTTTGGTACAGCTGTTTCAAAGTGCTGCTCTATGCAGCAGACATTCTGCAGCCAAATGAAGGGGTCATCTTGGCTGTGGCCAACATCGTTTGGCTGCTTGCTTGGCCCCTGGCTGAGGCATATATTTTCCATTAAATTCTACTGACAGAACAGAAGGAGTAAAACAGTCTTTCTTTCCCCCTCATCCACTGCAGCCTAGCTGAGGGCATGACTCTGCTCACTCAGCCATGTACACTCCAGCCTAGCACAGAATTGTCTCAGCTTGATGTCATTACTTTGCATGGGTTAAAAAAACATCATATTGAGTCTGTAGCTTGAAAAACATGGTTGCATATCTAGAAATACTTTCAAATCCAATTTAATCTATACATTTTACTAAAACAGGTTTATACAATGTTCTGTAGCTGACAGAAGAGATAATCAATACAGAGAAAATACTGCGTACTTGCCTAAGTAAAATTTTGATGGTTTCCAACGCTATACGTACTGTGCCACAGAGCAAAACTAGGAGTTGTAGTGGCTTGGTCCAAACCTAGCATCTGAATAATGGACTGCAAAACCCATGAGGCATTATATTATACTTCATGTAGCCATAAGGAAACAGGGAGAAAAAAAAAATGAGGCAAAAGGGTGGAAAGAGAGGAGAATCCAGAAGAAAATTATTTCACCATGAACTTGAGTAAAAGAACCATTTCCAAAGCAAATATTGTTGCTATTGAGGTAACAGAAACATTTGCATTCAGTATTTATATTTAATAAAACTCCTTGAGATAGGCATCTTAAGAGGTAAAGAAATACACAAAAAGGGAAAAAAAGGAACAGGTTTTCTTTGTGTCATGAGTGTACAATATTAAGGACATTGGAGTAAATTGGAGTAAAGGACATTGGAGTAAATTTATTTATCAAAAGAGAACACAAATGAAAGTGAGCATGGAAAAAATCATGGCCTAAAGTTTTGTTACCCTTAAAGATGTCTTAACTTTGACATGTGCATACATGAGCATGAGAAAAAAGGTGATAAAGAGAATTTTAAAAGGAATTTAAAAGGGAATTGCAGTGGGTGTAAGCAAATGCAGTTATAATGAAAAGTTCTTTGGAGATTTCAAAGATAAGTACGTGAAAATCATGCATCTTGTCTTTTATGTACTGAAACATTTTGCCATGTAACAGATCTGATGGGCATCTGTTGTGACAAAATGTTTGACAGCAACTGAAAACAAGCTGACACTTAAACGAAAGGGCAAAATTATCACCTTATCTTGCTGCTCGAGCTTGTACAAGCTTTTTTATTATGTTATGGACTGAAAATTCTTGTTTGCTTACTTGTTTGTTTTCTCAGTGAGAAATAGAGTGTGAAAAAATAGGTTAGAAGCAATGCCAAGTGCACAGGCTGTTCAGTCCTCACAGTCACATCTCATGTGGTTTCCAGGATTAGCTATACTTGCAGTATATGAAAGACTACTAAGTGCCATTAGAACACAGCACAGTTCAGTCTGTCAGTTACCATAAAACTGTACACTGAAAGAGTGCTATTTACTTGTCACACCATTTTCGAAATCAGTATAAAAATTGTGACTTTAATGAGAGCAGGATCAAATCTTACTGTAGTAGTTTTCATGACTAGCCCTGTGCATTTTGTAGTTGAGAAGATGGGTGACACTGTGAGATGTTGAGGTGGTTTGGGTAGACAAGTATCGTGTCTCTGACCTGTCTAGTAAGTCATTTCCATAAAGCTCTTGCCCACTGAAATTTTCTAAGAATGGAACACAAAGGAACCATTTTAGCCCAGTTTTTTGTTTAGATTTGTGACAGGGCAAGTATCATTAAGGCAGAGTATAAACTAAGTTTCTCCACATCCAACCACAGACACAAAACAGGTCTGAGTGTCCTTTTCTACATGAAAATAAATTGAAAAACCACACAGAAGTAAAAGGAATCATGGAAATGTAAAAGTTGTGTAAGGGAGAGGAAAATAAAAACATTTAATTTTGATGAGGAACAGTTGCTTTGTTACCGCCCTAGTCTTCAAATTGAATGCACCTGCTGTACAACCAATTAAAATGACACACTCTGCTCACCACTTTTTTTTTGCTAGATGCCTCCAGGATATTTGTCTTCCTGAAGTTTTGCCATGACACCTGTTACCTGAATGTTTGAGTGCATCATGTTTCTCATCCATGACAGTAGCTTCTAATCTGCTAAGAAGGAGTAAGCAGTCTCAGTTTTCAAGGTGATACAAATATTTCAGTTGGTTCCGTTTCTGGAAAAGGTATGACAAAAATATCTTTATCACTCTCCTCTTTCTCCGTGCCAGAATTGGAAATAATCAAACTACTAGGAATTTTCTCTGTGCTTTGTAAATATTCCAAATGTTTTCTTCTGGTACATCTTGCTATTCCATAAAAGTAGATAATGTTTTATAAATAATATAGATACGTATTCTGGATATAGTTTTACTTGGGTCTAGAAAAACCTCATTCATTTATTCTTAATTTCTACTTTAATATAAAGAAAATTATTTAATCATCCAATTTAATAGTGTACTTTCATTTGCTAAATACTATTGTAGGCTTATTGCACCACCTGTCTTGCAGAAAGCCTTATATAGACATCAGCTGTAAAGTTATTTTATTTCTTTTCTTCTGTGAGATTTTCATTTTGTTAGTACAATTGTGAGACTTTAAAAAAAAGTAAATTCTCGGATACTTTTCATCCTTTATGGCCAATGCTGGGTAGTATCTTCCAACTCATTGCTATGAATAATAAAAATCCACGTGGAATTTTCTCCCCCTCAGATCTGCCAAAACCTAACCAGATTTTTTTTTATAACAAATGATATATTCATCTGTGTTAGACTAGAACCCCATAGGTTTTTTTGGAAAAGTTGTGTTAGTATAACAAACTGGACAGGTTTTTTTTTTGGGGGGGAGGGGGGTTTATGTTATTACAACAAAGATTTCTTTCATCTTTTTCTTTGGTACTTGGTTCTGCTGTTGTATTAATGAACTATATTTGTATAAGAGCATGGTTGAGTCTATGAATCATTTTTTTTCAATTAGTTTACTGCTATGGCAGAGTGAAATACTCATGTTGTCCAATAGGAAAAATACTTTTCCACATCTTAAGCCAAACAACATACACACTCAGAGGTATGTGTTAAGAATTGCTTCATCCAAAACATTAGCAAAATTGCTTTACGGGAGCTACTTCCTTTTATATTAAAACAAGAAATTAGCCAGTTCTAAAACTGAAAATTAAAAAAAAAAAAAGTTTTACTCTGAAAGATGTCTTTATCTATATAGTTCTGTATGCTTGGGCTTCATACAGCGTCTTTATAATGAGTGTGCTAAATTAAGTAGGTATCCTTTGTAACTATGGTGTGGAATATGCATAAAGAGATTAAAATTTTCTACTAGTTGCATTATTATTTACTCACGCTCCTTTCTTACAGCACCTTCTGGCATTCAGTCACCCAAAGATGTCATATTTCTATTGTTTACTCTTCCATGTGAGAATAATCCTCCCAACAACATTTGTGTTCTGAATGAACTGTTCTAGTTCCTCAAATCTTCTACCAAAATGTACAGAGAACCAATGTATTTCAATTTCCTGCAGAAATGTTCCAAGCATCTGAAGGCTGTTTATTTGGTAGCAGCTGAGAAATTGCATGTCCACTTTAGTAGTACATCTCTCAAAATCAAAAAGGCTCAGATGGAGACTCATTCTCTAAACCGATGCATTCTCTAAACTAATGCCAGCCATCTTCATTGTGTTTTCTTTTCAAAGAGAAAACACTCAGTCCAGATGTCCTAGGTTTTTTGGGCGTAAGGGTAGTGGTCACTGCCCTTGTCTGAATGTGCATGTACCTCCCAGGAGCAGTGTCTGAGGGAGTGTCTGTGCAGTTGTACATCAAGCTGTGTTGCAACCATTCACAATGAAAAAGCATATATGTTGGGTTCATTCTGCTTGGTCATTTAGCAGCTAAGGGCTTATCTGTTCTGGTATTTAAACTGGGAATCATCAAACGTACATCAAATTTATTAAGATAAAAATGTATTTGTTAGGCAACACTTCACTCTATTTAATTTCAAACTGCAAATGAACAGTGTTTCCATTTCAGTCCCATAATTTCTCCCTATCATAGGGAGTTCATAGTGTCCATTCAAAATACTTGCCCCATCATGTAACTTTAGAAAATTATTTGATGTAATTCATTCTGCTTTTTAATCTGATCTAATATCAGTAACAATAGAAGAATAGCCATATAGTTTAGGCAGCCAGATATATACAATCCATGGTTGTCAGAGATAAGAAACTGACAAGCGGTGCCCTGGGTTACTGTAATTAATTTTCAAGATGAATTGCAATATTCTGTGATTGTCCTTTGATAATGTATTTGAGAGAGAATGGTAATCCTTGGGCCAGCTGGCCTGTACTCGCACTTTGCAGTGAGAGCAATGTGGAACCAGCTAGGTTTCACAATTCTAGGAAGTCTAGGACTTCTGCAGGACCTTTCTGGCTCTTGGACACTGTATTTTCTGAGTGGAGGCTGTGGGGTTTTTTAAGGTCAGAGTTTCACCAGATAATGATAAGGCAGTATCACAGCCCTAACCATGGTGCTTTTATAGCCTGAGTGCTCAAGCTTCACTTTTGCATGGGTGTTCAGTAGTAGGGGAGTAGCTGTGAGGGTATGTTAATATTGAATTTACTGTTGGAAGGGTATCCCAGACAGAATGAGACTAAACAATTTTACACTGCACTTATCCACACTGTTTCTCTG
This sequence comes from Myiozetetes cayanensis, assembly GCF_022539395.1. NCBI lineage: Eukaryota > Metazoa > Chordata > Aves > Passeriformes > Tyrannidae > Myiozetetes > Myiozetetes cayanensis. The sequence continues at coordinate 36,321,052 of NW_026087964.1, read as the reverse complement.
GAGCAGATCCTAGTAAGAAATGAATTAATTTCAGTGCTGAATTTTACTCTTTACAGTTACTTACAATACATGCATAACTACAATACATACAATAACTGTCTTATATAAATGTGAGTTTTAAGTGGAGCAAATAACAATGAAAAAGTTTCTGAGAAGTCATTGTTAAAGTCTTCTGCCAGTATTTTTTTCTTATAGATATGTTAAGCAAGACCTAAAAAAAACGATCCATATCCCATTTTATTTAACAATATATTCCAAAGCTGTAAAACTCGGTAAACTAAGGGAGTCTGAAATTAGATTAGATCAAAAGCACAGCCTCATGAAATTCCAGTTCCAGATATGTCAAAAATTATGCAGAGTAAACTTTCTTCATTGTGTTTCTGCTCATTCACAGGCATAAATAGATATAAAATCTTCCTAAGATTGCTTTTAAAAATCTACAAATAGGAAAATTAAAAGCTGGGGCATAAACTTACTATTTTTATCTTATATCAGTCATTTTCTCCATTTCTGACATGATTTTTTAATGATGTTTCTAAGAGGCTGTTAAATGGTAGCTTCAGTGACATTATTAAATATTTAAACGCAGTTGAAGAATTGGAAATCATCAAGAAATAACTGGAACTACAAAAAATAGCATTGCCCTGAGCAAAACATGATTATTCATAATAAAATAGAAGTTATTTCAATTATGACATTTCTGGCCAATACCAGCAGTGAAAAAACGACCGAATGATTGTTAATAACTGTGCTTTGTTTCTCTTTATCAAAGATGATAAAACACATTAGCCACATTATTTCCATGGCTCAGATATAAAATGTTACAAAATTTATGGGGCAGAAAATTATGCAATAAAATGTTCTCAGAATTGGTTTTTTCTGCCTCCTACGCTCAAATCTGGTACCAAGATTTAGCTTTTAATAATGAATTAGGCTTGGAAACAGCGATTATTCATATTGCTCCCATTGCCTTGTAGTTGATTTCTACAAGTTTATTTTCAAATAAATAATGTTGTTCTTACATCTATTCTACTTAATGTTCTTTTTGTGCTGTATTTTTATGGTTTCAGGTGTACCTTGGTCATACTCCTAGGCTTTAAGTTTGCAAGTCTTCTTTCTTGCAAGAAGTTCCAAGCAGTTAACCCAAAGTGACTTCCTCTGGCAGCAGAAATAATTTTTCATTCACATTCATTCCAAGTTGCCAGAAACACAGTTTCTATCAGTTACTTTCCTTCCAATGTTTCCATTTGAATGGATAATTAATGAAATAGCATTTGCCTCATGATGTCTTTGAACAGCAGCAGCAAACTGTATCAAATAAACCTAGAGAGCAACCCTTCTTCACATCTATACTGGAAAGCACCTGACAGAGAGCCAACAATATGACAGGAGAAAGAGGTAATATCAGAACAATGTCTATATTTCTTTGCTGGGGTTAAGGTTAAATATTCTCTTTATAATGTACAAAAATAGCTCCTCTTTGAATTTATATGGTTCAAAATAAAAGTTGAGCTGATATCCTTATGGTCTGTTTTTGCTTCTCACAGAGGCCTGGTGTCAGTAGAAACTGGTTTAGTTGGTAGAGCAGAAGAGAAGAACCACAACATCATGACAGTATAAAATACATCTCCTACCCCTGGTTGCTGGTACTGCCATGAAATGTACTTAGAGAAAGGACATGCTTCAATGATGTTGTAATTCAAGACAATATGGTAAGGAAATTTTCCATCTCCTGACTGCTAATGGTTACCACCTGGAATAGGCTGCAACGGTTGCAGCGGGAAAAGAAAAGCAGTTGTTCTGTGGGGAAAGAACAGCAATCCTATGAGGAAGTTAAGTCTTCAGCATTTAAGGCTCTGCAATTGAGGAAACAACTGCAAGAAACAGCAATTTTTGTTTTGGTCTGTTCCTCCTCAATGTTTGGTAAAACGCTGGGCACCAGAAGTTTTTTGTAACTTTTAAGCTATTCAGTCTGCAACTTCATTATGGTTCAAATAAGGCAGAGTTGCAATTGTCACAATGTTATATCAGAGATATTGTATTGGTTGCCCATGAATGCAGAATCCAATCTATTCATTGCAGGTTGCATTCTCCACTTACTGGAAGTAAATAATTGCTTCCTCTTCTTCACACCAATTCTCTAACATCTGCAGAGATTCAGCCCATTCTTGTAATTCTTCATTTCCTTTACTAAATGATTTTCAAATATAATGCAGTACAGCATGCATATATGTGGAAAAAGATGTCAAATGGCTGTATTCACCAAGGGGGAAAGTCCACCATAAAATTGCTCTGCAGGTTACTTTATTTGTAGTATTTCTCCCTCTAAACTTAGTAGCCCAAGACACTGAGGCAGCTGGAAGTAATGAAACTTATTTTTAATGCTCTCACTTTTCATTTCAATGTATCAAGCTGCTCTTTAAACTGCTATTTTAAACTATTATGTCTTATTTTAGAAAGCCTTTATAATAATGGGGAATAATAAGAACCCAAAGTGCTCGCTATTTGTAAATGAAAATAAATGCTTAGCCCTTCTTGCAGAAGCCATTTAAAACATACACTTTAAAAAGCTGTCAATTTTGGTTTGTACTACTAGTTTCTTTTATTTTGCTAGAAATGTATTCCCATAATTCAAAATGGTGAAATTATTGAAACTACTACTGTAGTAGAGGTGGTGTTTTGCAAAGAGGTTATATGTCTGAAAGAATTGGGATGTAATTTTTCAACTCTACATTTTATTCTTTCTTCCTAATGGATAGGCAGAAAAAAATGAAAGCCTTGATATTTAGTCACTCCACCTTTAGTCCCTACCATCCATATACTATTGGGCATTCGTAATGTCTTGGCATGCAAGAAGTACTGAAGCTCATAGCCAAACCTAAAAAAAAAAAAAAAATTAAGAAAGGTAATAAAATGCTGATGTGAAACTAATTCTTAGAAGAAAGGTCATCAGGAGACAAACTAATTGAATAAATGTATGGAGATACTAAAGAATAGGTTTAAATGGGTCATAGGCATAGCTCACCAAATAAGCACAGATGCTGTCACAACTAGTGGAAAAAGGCTTGACTCAGATCTGCCACACTGAGGAATAAGTCAGTAGGAACATTATAAAGCATCCAGCAGCATTGACTGGACACTGTTGAAGTCCTAGGACTTGCTCTCTGCCCTTGGAGTCAGTGCTGTTAGTTCTGGAAGCAGACTTTCCTACACAAAGAACCTGGAGACCTTTTAACTTTTAAGTTCCCATTTATTATGGGGCAGTCAAACAACTGACATGACAGCCAAACACGTTGCTTTTATGAAGTAAAATTCTGAATACTTATTTTTGTCTTGTTGATTCTAGTGGCCTGTACAAGCACAGCACTAACAATTCAGAGCTTCCAGGAGAAAGAAGAGCATCACATCACAGTAGTGAGAGACTGAGCCACACTAAACTCTGTGTCTGAGCAAGTCCCTTGCATACCGCTGTGTTGCTTAAGAATGACTTTAATTTCTGAGGTCCTATCTCAGCCATAATCTCGGTGTTGCTGCGTGAGACATCTGCCTTTCAGATTGGGCTGCACTCCAGGAAACTACTGTCACTGTACAAGGGTGCTATTACCAGCATTTTTAAAGAAAAGTGGTACTACCCAGCTCCAGTGTACAATTTGTTCCTCACCATCCAGACCAGGTGAATCAGTGTACAAAAATGAGACAGGTCTCACTTCTGCTTTTTTGACTGTCTGGCTGTAAACAATTTTGGAATATTTTGCTCTTCTTTTTTTTTTTTTAAGATGTGTTTTTTAGTATAAGTTCTGTAATTGTCATCTCTGCAAGAAAAAACACACACATGTATAGTAATAGGAAACAGTGACACAGTGCTTGATATTGCCAGGGCACACTGAATACAGAAAATAGAGAAAACGTTATGCTATACCTTATGCATTTGAACAGTGAAAATGTATCCTAGGACATATAGATAAAATCCTTAGCCACTCACAAGAGAATTTTGGAATATTTTCATTGGTTTTTAATAGACTTTTCCCCTTGCTTATTATTCTGTTATTCCCAGTTAAAATGCTCCATTTGCAAGTGGAATCATGACATTTTAAACTGACAGATGAGGATTTTTTTTTTTTTTTAAATTAAGAAGCTTAGAAACACAGATGTCCTAGCAGCTACAAATTTCTCTGTTCTGAGCATAACAACAGAAAATAATTGCAGCACCTTATGTCTTTTATTATTATGTATATGCCATCTAATGTTATACTCATACTTTAAAAAAATCCATGTTTCCTTAGACTAATGTCTCTTTCATTGCAATGAAAAATTGCATATATTTCTTTTCTATTCTAATATAAATACATTTATTTTTAAAGGGGTGGATTTCAGAGGCATAAAGTAATACAATATAAAATTGTGAGAATTCTGGTAAGCTTTAATTCTAAATTATATCTATTATGGTAATACTAATGTTACTCACTATATCCCCAAGTTCAAGACATATTGTAGGAAGCATCAGCCCTGAGCCCTGTCCAGGGGCCCTTGGCAGCTAATCAGTTGTGGAGGAGACATTTTTGGGAGCAGTGAGGGCGATTTAAATGTCTCTAAAGGAGCACGAATGACTCAGAGCAATCAAAAGACTTCAGGGCCCTGGGATGGTTGGTTGAAGGATCAGCAGCACAGGTAGTGATTTCCTCAATCCTTGCTGTAACAAGGAATAATATTGATAGGAATAGGCAGATCCATCAGGTCAATGAATGTAATTGGAAAAATTTTGGGTTTTGTGACCATGGGATGATCTATTCAACAACTCGTCTACTGACACTGGATGGGATACACCTTTCTCAAAGGGAAAAAGTAGTTATAGCACGTGAACTAGCAGGGCTCATTGATAGATCTTTAAATTAACTTGGAAGGCAGAAAGGGAAAGTGCCACTCTTGGCAGTGGGATGGTGTGCCAAAACTTGAGGAAATGAGTACTCATGGGATCCCTTAATCTGCTTCACAAGGTGTTACCTACAAAATACCTCACCTGAAATGTTTCTACACTTATGCATGCTTCATGAGGAACAAACAAGAGGAGCTCAAAACTTTGGCCTAGTCCCAGAGATTTTAAATCATTGGACCAAGGGTCAGTGCCCTGAGCTGGAGGACCATGACTGCAAGAATGATCAACTGCCAGTTTACCCTGACATTGTATGGAATCTATGGCTCCAGGTCGGACGGGATTCATACCAGAATCCTCAAAGAGCTGCTGATGTCATCACAAAACCTTTCTCAATGATTTTTGAGTTGTCTTGGGAATCTGGAGAGGCCACAGCTGATTGGAAGATGAAGAACATTGTCCCAGTTTTCAAGAAGGGCAAGAAGGAGGACCACAAAAACTATATGCCTGTCAGTCTCACTTCAGTGCCTGGTAAAATTATGGTGAAGATTATTCTAGGAAGTTTTGAAAAACATCTGGAGGACAATGCTGTCATAGGTCACAACCTGCAGGGCTTCATGAGAGGGAAGTCCTGCTTGTCGAACTTGATTTGCTTCTATGACAACGTAATCCACCTAGTTGATCTAGGAAAGCCATTTTGGCTTTTTTGGACTTCAGCAAAGCTTTTAATACTCTCTCACACAGTACCCTTCTGGACAAAATGTCCAGCATTCAGTTGAATGGGTGAGGAACTGGTTCACAGGTGGGGCACAAAGAGTTATCCTGAATGGGGGAACACCAGACTGGCATCCAGTCATTAGTGGGGTTCCACAGGGCTTCATCCTCAGCCCAGTTCTCTTCAACATCTTCATTAATGACTTGGACGCAGGACTGGAAGGGATTCTAAGCAAGTCTGATGACAACACTAAATTGAGAGGAGCTCTTGATTCCCTTGAGGGCAGGGAGGCCCTGCAGAGAGACCCCCACAAATGAGAGAAGAGCATTCACCAACTGTATGAAGTTTAATGAGGGGAAGTGCCAGAATCTACACCTGAGAGAGGACAAATACAGTTCTGTGTATAGACTAGGGAACGAAAGGCTGGAAAGCAGTGCCCAGAAAGGGACTTAGGGGTTGAGGGAGGAGATTGTCCCACTCTGCTTTGCACTGGGGCAGCCTCACCTTGAATACTGTGTGCACTTTGGGGAACCACAATATAAAAAAGACATTAAGCTATTTGTGAGCATCCAAAGGAGGGTCATGAGGATGCTGAAGAGTCTTGAGGGGAAGCTTTAAGAGCAGCAGCTGTCACTTGGTTTGTTCAGCCTGGAGAAGAGGAAACTGATGGGAGACCTCATTGTAGTCTTCAACATCCTCATGAGGAGAAGAGGAGGAGCAAGTACCAATATCTTCGCTCTTGTGACCAGTGACAGGACTCAAGGGAATAGCATGAAGCTGTGTCAGGAGAGGTTTAAGTCTACATATTTGGAAAAATTTTTCACCCACAGAGTGGTTGAGCTCTGAAACAGGCTCCCCAGGGAAGTGGTCAGAGCACCAAGCCTGACAGAGTTCAAGAAGCGTTTGAACAATGGTGTCAGGCACATAGTGTGATTCTTGGGGTGTCCTGAAAAGTGCCAGGAGTTGGACTTGATGATCCTGATGGTGCCTTCCAACTCAGCATATTCTATGATTCTATGATTTTGACATATCCAGCTTTTGTTATATCTCCAGTTAGTCAATTTTACATAGACAGAGCCATTGACACAACCAGATACTAGTGAGTGAGTATTTGCCAAGCTGTCAGGGACCTTTAGGACTTTCAGTGTTTAATTCATTAACCAAATAACAACTGCTTGTTCTTTTATCATAATGATTATGGCTTTAGTATCTACAAAGTTTTAAATGGTCAATTATCAAAATGTCTTTTCAGTAAAACAATTCTGCAGTCTATATTGCAAATTTTTTGAAAATAGGGTGCTTGGGCACTGGGTTAATGCTTGTTTCTAGCTACCTATCAATAATGCCAAGTAATGTAAATGCAGCCTTTCTTTACTATGCAGCTTTTAAAGCCAAATATTCTACATAGGTGCGTGAAACCTATTAGAGTCAGGTGTTGATGTAGTATGATGGTGTATGGGAATTAAACTAAATCGTAAGTCATTCATTAGTAAAGAAAACCCCCCATAATTCCCTAAACTAACAAGGCATTTAACTAAGTATAACCTAACAAAAAGTAGAGTGATAATCAGAGATAGCTAGCTATGTAATGCTTAGACAAATGTGCAAATATAATTTTTATATATAATTTTACATTTTTACAATATACATAATTTTATAATTTATATAATTTTTTAACCTAAGAATAGTAAATGTTCTGAAATCTAGACTGAAAACGATGTGAAAGCAAAAATTCTGCATTTGATCTTTCTCACGTATTCCTCTTCTACAGAATCAGAATCTTGGTGTCATGCAACAAGCTATAAGGATTATGAAAATAAAAATAATGTTTGGGTTTACAATTAAAGTAATTTTAAGATACCTGTTGAAAAGCCATAGTTTGCAATAACAGCATGTACAATTTATATGATTCCTGCAGGGAAAAAATAATGCTAGAGTTTTGCATTTTCCAAGTTTCTTTTCTTTAGGAAGTCTGTAAGATCATTGCTGAGGTAGAAATTTTGTTCCAAGAACCAGTGTAAGAAAGATTTTGCTACAGGAAAGACTTATGAAGTAGTGCAGAAAAGGTAAGTGCTAGAAATAAAGTTGTCACTGTAAGATTTATGGTTCTAATTTAGGAGAAGTTAAGGCTTGTAAAACCCAAATTAAAATAAGCATCTATGTCTAGTGTCAACATTAGACATCTAAGTTCTCCAGGCATAGAGAGGTCAGGCAGAATCCCTCTTCATCAGCTCTTCCTTCGGGGTATCTTTACCTTCAGCACATTGGCTCCTGTGAATCCCTTCATTTTTTCTACACTATGAGGAGGTCAAATGCCAAAAAGTGGTTGGTGTATTGCTCGTGGACATTTCTATGCCCATGGTTTGATATGACAGTGGCCAATAGTGCCATGCCCGAGTTCCACTGGTGACTCTAACACCTACTTCTCACTTTTATAGCTTTATTTGTTTGTTCACACAGCTGAACAAAAATAATCCTAAAGAAAAGATACGAGCGTATACTTTCATCTTAAAAAATCTCAAAGTCACTGTGCAGATAGGTTATTTTACCTATAATATGTTTTTTTCTTAAAAGGAATTCTCTAGGTAGGTGGATAGGTTTCAAAGGAGGGAAAAAGGAACCTAAAAAACATGGTAGTTTGTAGTTCAATTCTGTACTCTTATGATGACAGTCTTTTCCTAAAGCAGAATAAGGATGGGATTTTTTTTCTTCTCCAGATGTACCTTACTGAGTGGAAATCTCATGTAGAGAGATTTACTTCAGTGGGGTGGCAAAGACACACTCTAGCTTCACTAATGGTCTGACAGTACTTTAACTAGACATTAAAAGCATAGTTGCAATAAGAAACTGCCTTGCCTTTTATCATTCTAGTTATTGTATTTTTACTACACCATAGTTTAGTTCTGCTAGTCTCTGTACAGACAAGGAAAGTACAAAAAAAAATAAATAAAAAACACAGCTGTATGAAAATACACAACAATGGAAAAAATCATAAATTCTAAAAATTAAAGTATACCTGGAGAAATTACCAGCAGCTAGTTCTGCAAAAAATAAGAGTGTACAGTCATTTCTCAGAACACTATTTTGAAAGCACATTTTGTTAATGGACATTTTAAAGGATTTGCAAGTTGTTCATGATTATGGGTAATAATCACAGTAGGAATTACTTGTGCATTTGGAAGTAATTTCTCTATGTCCTAAATTAGTCTCAGAGTAAGAACTGCTTTTTTATTTAACCAATTTTATATATTCAGAGTAAGAAATGTGAAGTAAAAGTTCAAAAAATTGAATAGCTCAATCCACCTTGACCCCAGAATTATTGCCTTCTACATTTTCCTTTTTAATGAAATGTATTATATGCAGGTAGTATTAAGTTCAACAATTCTGATACTTGACAGTTAAAAGACAATATAGATTTACAAGAGCAAGCACCAGGGTTTGTGCTTTTTTTTCTTTTTCCTTTTTTTTGTTAAAACAGTGCAAATCACAGAATATGCTGAGTTGGAAGGAACCTACAACCTACACCTTTAGCTGTGCACAGGATCATCCCCAAGAGCCACATCATGTGCCTGAGACCCCTCTCCAAACGCTTCTTGAACTCTGCCAGGCTTGGTGCTGTGACCACTTCCCTGGGGAACCTGTTCCAGTGCCCAACCACCCTCTGGGTGAAGAACCTTTTTTTAATATCCAACCTGAACCTCCTCTGAGATCAGTGCCTGCCCGTTTTTCCCCTCACGAGGAAGTTGTAGACTGTGATGAGGCCTCCCCTCAGTCTCCTCCAGGATAAACAAACCAAGTGACCTCAGCCACTCCTCACACGGCTCCTCCTCAAGGCCCTTCACCGTCTTTGTTGCCCTCCTTTGGACATTCTCTAATAGCTTGATATCTTTCTTATATTGTGCTGCCCAAAACTGCACACAATATTCAAGGTGAGGCTTCCCCAGTGCAGAGCAGAGTGGGACAATCCCGTCCCTCAACCAGCTGGCGATGCTTTGCCTGATGCCCCCCAGGACACGGTTGGCCCTCGTGGCTGCCAGGGCACTGCTGACTCATATTCAACTTGCCATCAACCAGGATCCTCAGGTATTGCTTTCCATCTTTCCATGGTACTGCTTTCCAGCATCTCACTCTCCAGTCTGTATGTACATCTGGGGTTGCCCATCCTAGGTGCAGAATCCAGCACTTTGCCGTGTTGAACTTCATATGGTTGGTGATTACCCAGTCCCATAATTGGTCAAGGCCTCTTTGCAGGGCCCCCCTGCCTTCGAGGGAGTCAACAGCTTCTCCAAGTTTTGTGTCATCTGCAAACTTGCTTAGTATCCCTTGCAGTCCTGCATCCAAGTCATTTATGAAGATGTTGAAGAGCACATGGCCTAAGATGGAGCCCTGTGGGACCCCACTAGTGACAGGTCACCAGTCTGATGTTACCCCATTCACTATTACCCTCTGTGCTCAACCCATGATGTGTTTATCCAGCTGTGTGATGGACAGTTTGTCCAGAAGGATCCTGTGAGAGACAGTATCAAAAGCTTTACTGAAATCCAAAAGGATTACATCATCTGGCTTCCCTTGGTCAGCTAGGTGGGTTACCTTATCATAAAAGGGAATGAGGTTTGATAAGCAGGACTACCCTTTCATGAAACCATGCTGGTTGTGCCTTTCAGGTGTTTTTCAGTACCTCCCAGAATAATCTTCTTTATAATTTACCAGGCACTGAAGTGAGACTGACAGGCCTGTAGGTTCCGGAGTCATCCTTCTTTCCCTTCTTGAAAATTAGTACAACATTTGTCAGCTTCCAGTCAGCTGGGACCCCTCCAGATTCCCAAGACAACTCAAAAATTGAGAGAGGCTTTGCGATAACATCAGCCAGCTCTTTGAGGATTCTGGGATGAATCCCATCAGGTCCCATAGATTTCTAGGGATCCAGCTGGAGCAACAGATCTCACCCAAGTTCAGGTCAATTGAAAGTTGATTATTCTTGCAGTCACAGTCCTCCAGCTCAGGGCACTGAGATTCCCTTTGTCCGTCACCCTTGTTGAAGACAAAGGCAAAGAAAGCATTAAACACCTCTGCCTTGTCTCTGTCCCTGTTTGTGAGGTGGCCATCCTCATCCTGTGATAGGCTGATGAATATTTCTATACTGCCTATTACCATTAATATATTTGAAAATACTCTTTTTATTGTCCCCCACATTTCTGTCCAGCTTCAACTCCAGCTGAGCTTTGGCCACATGAATTTTCTCCCTACAGCAGCAAGCAGCATCTCTGTATTCTTCCCATGTCACTTCACCTTGCTTCCACTGGGCATACACCTTTTGGTTTTCTTCCTTGCCTCCAAGAGAAGATCCCTGATCAGCAAAGCTGACCTTCTGCCTCACTGCTTGACTTCCAGCATTTAGGAATTGCCTGCTACTGTGGAGCACCTCCTAATTGCCTTTAGGAGGTGATGTTTGAAAAGTGGCCAGCACTGATGGACCCCAGAACCTGCAAAGATACAAAAATGCCTATCTGAAATAAGCATCATAAAAAGAGTAATTTCTGGGTTTTACTCCTGCTATTACTTTTCTGTAGGCAGTTTTCCTTAAAGCAGCAAACTCAAGATTACTTGGTTATTTGGGCAGTGTCTCATCACTCATGAATAGGCTTCGCGAATGAAGATTTAAGGAGGGCTCTACCCACGCTTGCTACAAGCGCGCTGATGGCTAAAAAGGCCAATGCGAGATAGACAAGTCCGGTTGCAGAAGGCACAGCAGAAAGACTCCCCAGGTGATACAGACGAGACGCAATTCTTTCTGCGTTGTCTTTTCTCCTCGAGAGTGATCCTGCGTGTGTTCTCAAAAGCAGCAGCAGCGTTATAGATGGTGTGTCTCCAGGCCTCCCGATTGGAGGCCAGGGTAGACCAATGGTGGTGATCAATATGGCCAAGGCTGAGGGATTGTTTCAGGCAGTCCTTGTATCTTCTCTTCGGGCTCCTCTCTTGCGGCAGCCAGTGGCAAGTTCCCCATAGAGCACGATCTTAGGGAGGCGATAGTCCTGCATCCTGGAGACGTGCCCTGCCCAACGCAGCTGTACATGTATATAAAAGGCAAGACACAAATATCCCATGACAGCTTATAAAATTTCAGAGATGTTCAGGTTTTGGAAAACACTGTAAAAAGTGTAAAATTAATTATTTTTATATGTTCCTTAAACTTAGACCAATTTTTTATCCTTCTTATGAAATTATTTTTCAAATTCTTCATGTAAATTTTAATTAGGCACTTATTCACAATTTGTCATTATGGAGAAATGACAACTAAGCAGTTTCACTGCTTCAGAAACTTTCAGCCAGTGACAGTATTACACTTAAAAACTCTGCACAGAGAACATACTTATGTGTTACACAACTGGCTTTATTAGTACTGATACTACTAGCAGCATCCAATTTAACTCCCAAGATAGATCACATTACCATTTATTTCTCCATCTCAGATATATAGGCTAAGCCTAAAACTGACAAATCCAATTGTCTGTAATTTAATAAGGACTTCAGGACCTAAACCCATTAAGATTGTTAAAAATGGAAAAGTCTCATAACCTTGCTGTGACATTGTAATTACTGAAGCAGCTACACATCACTGCAATCAAACATTTTAGACCCCTTTTTCTGCTGTCATTGAATTGCCAGCTCTCTAATGTCAGTGGATGGGACCTGCTGTAGCTATGTCAAGAGATTTTGAGCAATGTCCAAATGGTATAATTTAATTGTCAAGTAGTAGGAAATTCACAACTAATGCTACTATTCCTCCCCACTTTTGCCAGCAAATGTCTCATAATAAATAAATGACATTCTTCAAAAATCATTGAGGTAAAGAATAGGATCATCTGGTTTCCAAGTTTCTGAGATTCGGGCATATATGTTAGGTAGGAAAGTTCTTTTTTAAAAAATTTTCTTAATGTATGTGTTGAAAAAGTGCAGTAGTGCTTTTTCTTGTTTATTTAAGTAAAATTCTGTTTTCTTTCATCTACAGGTTTGGAGAGCACATTATGGGTTCAGAGAATGAAATGGCACTTTAGAAGGAAAGTAAACCAACATAAAAATAATATCAATAAAAAATAGGAAGAGTGAGTAAACACCTGCTTCACCTCTGCAAGAAAAAAGACTTCCTACTTCTGGCAGGTGTTCCAATTATGTAAGTGTATTTTTTTTAATGAAAGACATTACTTTTTGAAAGGTGCTAATTGTGGCAGGATAATCACCTTAACAATATTCCATTTTAAGATTGAGGGTACAAAAGAAAATCCAATGTTCATTTTTTTCTAAATCATTCCTAACTATACTTAGGGAGATCTATTTTCAGAAAACAGATTTGACAGCCATTTCCCTTATTCTTATCTACTTTGATTTATGGTTATTAGTCATCACTTCTGAAAGAACACTGAACAACGACATATTACTGGGAACACACTGCTTTTGTATTGCTTTTATCAAATGAACTAAATAATTGTTATTGTGATTCTGTGTAGAACAACAGTAAGAAATAAACCTGAAAGTTGTAAATTTCACTCATGGGAACTGAAGTGAGAATGGCAGGATTTGGCTAGAGATTTAAGACAGCAGAAATGACACAAGCAAATCCAAACCAATTTCTCCCAAATCTCTCCTGCTTATTCCTCCTAGTTAGACAGTAGTAAATATTGGAATAAATTCCTTACGACTGGTGATTTTTCATCCATTTCAGGCAAGAAGACTCAACAAGGAACAAGAAATACAGCAGCAGATGACATAGAGATAATGTAATGGAAAAATATAGGTAGAGTGTGCAGTTAAATACAAATTAACAAGGCAACTATCTATCTGCAAGACTGAGTAGCCAACAGGGTTATCACAGTACTGCTGCTGTACAACACCTTCTTAGTCATGCTTCTATTTTGGGTTAGCATCAAAAATGTTCTGTTAACTCTATAGCCTTGGAGCAATTGGGCAACCCCAGAGAATGACCAAATCATTAAGTTCTAAAAGAGGGTCAAAATGAGACATATTTATATGCATGTATTCACCTACAATACCTTTTTAAGCAAAACTAATTGCTTATTGTGAAGTAGGACTAAGGCTACCACGAAATGAGAGGCCAAAGACACATATGTCACATTTAAGTGTCTGACATAACTGAAGGCAGGCACAGCAGTCTGGCCCAGAAATTACTTTGAGGGCTCTCAGGCATTCTTCTCAAGTTAAAAGATCAGGGTTTCCCAGCGTACAGGAAGAAAAAGCATCTAAAACTTATCAGGTAGTGACAAAGAGAGAGAGAAAGAGTCCTCCATCACCACAAACTTGCCTGACAGTATGTTCAGTGAGGAAACTGAGTATATAAGTGTTGGATAAATTTTGTCCAGGAATGAGATACCCCAAGAAATACTGTCCTTTACTTTCTTGCATCCTCCTTGTTCTCAGCTATAGTCAGACCTTCACCCTTCTCCCTATGTCGTTCTCACAAAACTATATTATTTTGGGGCACTGCAAATCAGAGCACTCAGCTGATCTAAAAAAATGTCTTTGGATTTGCTGTTATTATTTTTAAGCAGGGATCATTTGAATTACACTTTATAGCACCATCCCTGAACAGTTGTATTAATACAGCATACACATCAATATAATGAACAACAGTAGTTGAGAGAAGCAGTGATGGAGCAGATTGCTCAGAGTGGTAGATGTTCTGTGGTAGATGTTCTGTCCCTGAAAGCATTCCAGATCAGGTTGGACCTGGCTTTGAACAACCCAATCTAGTTGATGGTGTCCCTAATCATTGCAGGGGGGTTGGACTAGATTGCCTTTAAAAGTCCGTTCCAATCCAAACCATTCTGTGATTCTATGATTCTGTGTCAAAAAGCAGAATATGGAAGGCAGGAGATTTCTAAGCTATCTTCATTGTTAGAGTAAAATGCTACATTTTTAATGTTTTCTGTGCTGTACGGCAGCTAGGGATGAAAAAGGAATTTTTTAATAGCTTGCAACATGGAACATATTCAGATGACTCTCAAGTACCCATGAATACCTGTGTATCAAACCTTTGAACTAACTGACCCAAATGAAGCAAACTGCAACAGAGCAACATTAGTGCTGAAATGCATCATGTTTAGATTTTTGTACCAAATGGAGTACAATTTGAGATTCCTTTTTCTTAATACATGATAGTTTACATAATATCCCATATTTTGGAGTAGGTTTCAAAAGTTAATCTCTTTATTAGGAGAAATTATTAAGAAAAAATATGACATGCTACAAATAATTAATTTCAATCTTCCTCCAATTAGTTTTTCTCTGGAACGAATTGTCATCATATGAAGAAATTGCAGTATGTCGGCATAACTACGTGTTTAATTGAGAATTTTATAAACATAAATCATATTATCCACTATCAAATTGGACAATTTTTCTTTCTGTGAAAGACAGTGTTTACATTAATCTAACAAACTGTATTCAAATAGCTTTGACTTTACAGAACTTAAATGTACAATTAATTTGAGCTTATGAAATGAAGAATACATACTTAAAATAGATGCCATTCATTTAAAATAGATAGTGTGATCATAGAGCAATGCAATAATATTTCCCAACCATCCATGTAACCTGCCTAGGCAAAGATTTTTTTAAATAAAAACCATTTTTAAAAATTTCACACTGAAAACTCCAGTGTTGATGTAAAATATTATCAGAAAGACTACTTACATGTAATGGTAGTTATATGCAAGGCAGTACAACAGAAGTCTGGTACAAAGATACAAGTAATTATCACCACATTTTTGCCTCTCTAAATCCTGGTCTGTTTAGCACTTGCGCTTTCATGATTTCTGTGTGTATGAGCACTATAATGGGTGTTGACAACTAATGGCATGGACACCAGTCTGCCCACAACTTCTCTCTAATGCCTCAGTACAGAAAGGAAATTATGTGGGGGACCACAAGATAACATCCCACTTCTAGCTACATTTCATGCTTCATGCTCAAAGGAAAAAAGAAAAAAGCTTTGCCATGGCCCAAATAATTATGCTTTCTATCACCACTATTACTTCCAATAGGAAACCAGGCACTCAGACAAATTTTCCTATAACATATTTGCTGTGTTAAATATCATTCAAACAAAAAAGAAAGTTAAAAAGGTGATGGATAGAGCCACATCTGTTATATGTAAATAGTCCAACAGTTTTGAATATCTGCTGAAAGGATGAAATGTTCTCACTGTGAATGGCTGGTCCTTTTTAGTCTGAAATAAGCCAGAGTACTTTGGGTTCTCCGTATATGTATTTAAGACTGAAAGCTCAGAAAGCACCAATAATGGGGCAGCAATCTCATGCTTTTTGACTGATGACTTCAGTGCTCTGCAGTCTGCCTGCTTTATGCCTTTTTTTAAGCAGAGGAAGTTTCTCATAACATTTCCAAGTCACTCTTCAATTCCAAAGTGTACTCCTCTATAAATGAACCTCAGGTTGCAGGCTTCATATGAGACTATCAGGAAGAACTGTTAACACTGGATCATCCTTTGTATTTATATTATTCATAACTGCATAGATGATATAGCAGAATATCTGTAGTTTTACTAAAGCACAGAATTCATTTAGATAGCAATATTTTCAGTTATTTTTTGCAGTCACAGTGTTGGATTCATCATTTATACTCTGTGTGTTGTTGCAGTTTCAAACCACTTATGAGAGGAATGAAACGTCTCTTCTATGAGCAAAGGCTGGGAGAGCTGAAGTTGTTCAGCTTGGAGAAGAGAAGGCTCCAAGGAAACCTTTTTGTGATCTTTCAGTACTTTGAGGGGATTTACAAAAAGATGGGGACAGACCTTTTAGTTATGCCTGTAGCAATAGGACAAGGGATATTTGTTTTAAACTGAAAGATGGTAGGTTCAGGTTAGATAAGAGGAAGAAATTTTTTACCATGAGGGTGGTGAAACACAGAAACAGGTTGTCAAGAGAGGTTGTAGATGCCTCATCTTTGTAAACAACCCCTTTGGACTTTTTTTTTTTTTTTTAACAGGAGTAATTTGAATTTCATTTTATAGCAAAATCCACCAAACAGTTGTACTAGTACAACACACACAGCAACATCAACAACAGTGGTTGAGAAAAGACATTATGGTTGCCCAGAGAGGTGGTAGATGACCTATCCCTGGAAACATTCCAGGTCAGGCTAGATGGGACTCTGAGCAACCTGATCTTTTTGAAGATGTCCCTGCTTATTGGGGACATCTTCAAAATATGGACTAGGTGACCTTTAAAGGTCACTTCCAACCCAAACTATTCTGCTTCTATGAAGGTCAGTTCAAATCAGTAGGAGATGTGACAAGAAGTTGTTTATTTATCTCAATATATGTGTTGTGCTGTGAATATTTTACTCAAGGAGCATTTGAGTATATTTTTTTTAAGGGTGATATCTAGTAGGTACAGCTAGAAAAAAGCTCTTTGGAAAAAACCAAGAACCATATGTACATTGCAGACTGGGAGAGGGAGACAGAGAGAGAGGGAGAAGAAATGTAAACTTCCATTCCAAAACCTTCCACCCTGTCAAATTGGATTAGCCTAATGTGTATCTCACACCCTGACACCTTTGCTGAGTGATGCCCAATCAACCCAACCAACTCCTTCCAGCAATTAATTGATTCTAAATTTTCTGCCCATGAAGCCAGTAACCTACCTGGTATGTAAAGAGCAGAAATCTAAAAACTAAAAATTACAATTCTACTAAATGCCAAGGTAATTCAGAGAACATGATGCCAAGGTCCTATCAGCCCTAGCTGGAAAATTATCATGGAGCTAAGGTAGCACACTGGGTCAGTCCTGGATGCATGGAAAGTTACAGGTGTAGGCTTCCAGGGAACAATGGAGCTGAACTGAATGCTGCTTAAGGTGAGCTGACCCCTTCATAGTTGCCCTGCAACTTATAGAGGTCTTCAGAATAAGAATTTTTCAGCTTTATATGGTTGATGTCACCTCAACATCTTTAGGCCTCTATCACTGGGATGTGACTTACGGCTTAAGAGAAATTTCCAGCTGTGTATATATTTTCCATTAATCTCTGGATTTTTTAATCCCTGAATTTCCTTAAAGACTTAACAGGAGAGAATACAGTAAACCACTGGCACTCTTCCCTCTTGTAAAGAAAAGGCATGGAGATCACCTGAGATTTTTGTCTTGTGTTCTGTGGAAGCTAAAGAGAATTCAAGTGAAGACTTCCTAAAGATGGTATGCTTACCTCATGTTCAGTTCTGAGACCTGTTTAGCACTGTTCCAAGAAAGGTGTTTAGTTATTGAAAGCCCTTTAGGGTTTTATTTTGCCAGAATCTGTAGACCTCTTCATTTCTTCTCTTTATTTCACCTCTAAAAGTATGCATGAAGTCTAATCTGGGGAAAGATCATTTTTTCTGGGCGGAGAAAAGAGAAGCACATAACTAGAAAAGAATCATAAAAGCTCACTGGCTGTGAGTAAAGCTTTTACTAAAGCAGTTCTCCATAGACATACATCCTTTATTCCTTGAGGTCACAGATACCATCTGACTAAAAATTAATACAAAAGGAATTTATTTAGATTTCACTGTACAAATCACACTAATGCCCTTTAAACAAAACAGTATGACACTTCGGCATGTCATGTTCAACTTTGCGTCAAGAAAAATGGCCCTCACTGTAATCATCCTACTGGTTTAAATGGCTTTATTATTGGAGACTTTTGTACTCTGTTGAATGACATTTTTTTTTCTAGGTGTCACTGACAATATTCAATGTGAAGTAGGTTTTTGGAAGAATATTTCTGCTAAATACAGATAGTGAAAAATCAACCAAAGTGATTCTCACACTTTTCAAAAGTACCAGCTCCTTTTGCCTTGTCTATCTTTTCTATCCTCTGAGTTCAAAGGTTGTCCAAAAATGAGGGCATGTTCATGTTAACTGTTATATTCACATCCTACTTGTAAAAAGTGAAATGTTACCAGCACTTTAAAGTTGGTATCAACTCTATTGCTAAAGTAATTATTGTGACCACTGATTACAGGCAGAGTCACTGTCTTATGCTTCCATGAGACAGACCCAAATTTGTGATCTTCACATTGTAAAAAGATGTGGCATTTGATGCACAGTCATTTCTTGAATGTGTATAATCTGGCTTATATGTGATCCTACTCATGTAACCATATAGAATCTCATTCTCAGATATTTATTCCTCTTCTTGTTTTGCAGAGTCTGTGAATCACCCCTGCCTGGAAGCCATACCCCTAGCTTGTAAATGCAAAGTGCTAGAGAATATACATGGAATATCTCATATCTTTAAGGTAAAATATAGCTTTTTAAAAAAATGATATATTTTTTAAAAAAGCTATATTTCACACTATCAGAAATTGTGTCAGACACTTTAATTTCTGCAGATGTTGTTGATAATTGGCAAGAAAACTGTTTCCCATCTTCATATTGTGATGTTCTGAGTTACAAAAATCCTGTGATTCAACTGTATACAGATAGAGATTTCCATCTCTAGAAACACTCTTGCCTCTCCATATTTAAACACTGTAATAACCAAAAATAATTCAGTGTAAGTGGCTGTTTCAGTTCATGTGGCTCTTGGTTCCCTGTGAAACTGTAAGAATACAGGTGGCACAAACCCTGTCAGAATCGTAGGCTAGAACCTGGCACTATGGTTTAATAGGTGTCTGATCTTTAGTAGCATAATAGTTACAGACAAGTAGGAACTGAGCTACAGATGAGTAAGCCAGTGAATTTATAGCTGTTTCACAGATCCTCAAGAGGTAATGATTTGTCAAACTTTCTGTCTTTTGCTTGAAATACCACGATAATTTGTTAGCAATGAGTATAGTCAGGAGAGTAGTTTTAAAGGAAATATTACTGTAGTTTGACTGTGTTATAGGTAGGAAAGTAAGCTCTGCACTTGTGTGTACACTAAATTCAAATGCAATAAGCTAAAACCCAAAGCAGCTTAGTGGGTATTAGAGAATGACCTGAGGATGGGTTGCCAGTAAATTAAAGACAGCAATATATCCAGGTTGTGTAAAGCTTTGTCAAACTGTAGATTCTTTCAAGACTTTTCTTCTAGCACAGAGGCAGAAAAGAAATGGTGGGAGATACAATAACCCTATCATTCTTAAATAGCCACAATCTCAGTGCAGTCAGTATTGTATATCATCTTGCTGAGTACTTTTGAGTAATTTTCTCAGATGAAGCTCTATTTTTTTTATCACCACTCTCTAAACTCTGACTACATCTCTCACAACATTTATTTCACAGTTGAGTGAGTCTGTATGATTACATACTTTCATATTTCAGGAGCTATGAAATAATTGTCATGAATCTCTACCTTGACAGCCAAAGCCTGTCCTGATGCAGAAAGAAACTATGATCTTTCCCAAAGCATCTTTTTGAAACTGTCTTCACCGAAGTCATGCACAACATTAAGACATAGCAGAAAATAATACTCTCATAAAAGAAAACAATTCCATCTTCATGCTTTAAAGCAGCTTATAGACAATGACTATAACATTAAAAGTGCTGAAAGCACTAATTATAGGGCTTCTACAGAAATAATAACAAAGGTTGACATATGTATTCTTTGACACAAATGTGATACACCAACAAAATATAAACAGATGCAAGCAGAGATAATTTATAGCAAATGTTAACCCATGTGTAGATGAAGAATTATCCTGAATACCAATCCACTTGCCTAGCATGTACATATCTACAATGATTAACACTCTAAGCATGTATATTTCTTAAGTCATCATATGATTACAATGCTCATTATTAGGTAGTGATTGCACTATGGCATTTATTAGTCTCATACACTGTGTTCAGTGCTGTCAGTTCTATTTGATCTTAACTACATTAGAGAACCACAGCAATGTTTTCTGAATGGACTTGGAGGAAAAAAATCCTCAGATTGTCAGAATGCTTTCCTTTACACTGATGACTATCGGCAATGACATCTAAATGTGAAATCTTTTTGCATCACAAAGCTGAACAATCAATAAAGGGAAAAAATATGTGGAGTATTACTGAGATGATGAGCTAGATGAACACTTTAGATTATTAAGATTGCTCTTTATAATTTTAGACTTACACATATATATATACGTAAATAGATCTGACACTACCAAACATATTCTGAATTGAGCTAAGTGGCAGCCATACCGTCCTGCTGTTTCCTACCCAGTCTACAATCTGATTTCATGGGAAAGAGTCCTACATCATGAGAAAGGACCATTGTTAGGGTTCTCCTAGTAATGCTGTTATCTGTAAGGCTGCAACTGCCTTGGCTGTGATCATGTCTCCACTTGCTGCTGCTGAGACACTAGCAGTGAACCCAGTGCACAGTAAGTCTGTTTGTGCCCTCCAGTACCTTGTAGTCACATCTGAACTAGCTTTAGGGTAGTTGCTTGGGTGCAAGTTACAGTGTAGTCATGGCAATGTGAAGCTCGGGACAGCTGTGATGGCAGTGTAGTCAAGGGAGGTAAATTACTCATGCAGGGGTGTTATAATGTGAGATCTGTTTCTCACATCCTCAGAATGCATTCTCTAATCTCCCTACCATGATTTGCATTTTCTGATATAAGTAAGTGGTAAATAGTAAAAGCATAGGGACAAGGAGTTTCTGTGAAAGAAAAAAGATTAGAATGAACAGTATCCTCTGAAAAGTAACTTGGTAGAAAGATTTGTGAGACAGCTTTTCCTTTGCCCTGCACAATCCCTGATAATGCTTACATGGGCCAATTTGCAGAAAAGGCACACTACAAAGCTGTTTGGTCCTTCCTTAGTTATTTGAGTGTTTAAATAACAGGTAATGGCGATGCCCATGTGCCATTGTACATTTTCACTCTTCTTTTATAGTTTGGTTTCAAGAGAAAACACTCATCATCTCCTATTCCAAACCAGTTCTGGAATATATCCTTAAAATTCCAAACACTAAGAAGAAACAAAAAAATGTGACTTCTATCAGCAGCTGCCTCTTGTTTCACCTCAAAGTAACAAGCAATTCAGAGGGTGAAGAAAAGGCCAACATTTATTTTTCTCAACACAGAAGTCCCATTTCTAACAGCAGAAAAGAAAAAGGTAATGAAATGCCATCTTGTTATATATTCTGTCTGCTACCAATATCTTTATAAAATGCCCATAAATCTGGCTATAGTGCATTCTGCCATCAGCCACAAGTATATGTCCTGTGAGCCATTGAAGTAATTTAGGAAATATCCTGAATCACAAGTTTACAGCACACATAGAATATAGCTCTCAGACTGTAAAGTAAAAAAAATTGAAACTCTTTTGAATCTTCACCATCAAGAAATCAGTTGACTCTGTTTTATGGGAAGAAATAGGAACTTTCTCAATATTCCTCTTACCCAGAGTCTCACATATCTGTGATACATTGGGTGGCATTCCTGCTGTGAAACTCCCTCAGACAAGCTATATTGCAGCAGTAAATTCTAGATCTAGCCCACAACGTTGGAAAACATTGCTGAACAGATGGTTGCATTCAATAAAACATCAAAGTACCGTCGTAAATAATGCTGTTGAATTTTTTTGCCAGTCATTTTGCAGTGCCACATTAAACATTTCCAGATGTAGCTGAAAGTGAAAGGGACAGAAACATTTGGCAGTGAACAGAGTGCCATAGGGCTGTTTTGACTGGTGAGGTTGAGACCAGAAATAGAAATGAGTATCTGAGTGGCACTTCTTGGGATGGTTTCTGACTTGTAAAGACCACAGTGGTCTGGGCAGTTAGGAGGTCATCTGTTCTTTCCCTGCCTCTTCCACACTGCAAAGAATTTTGGTGTCTCACTCTTGCCTGCCCTTTTGACTTCTGTCTTTGTCTCTGAGTTTGGGGAAGAGAGACTTTAGGTGACATTTGCTCACCTTACTGAGTGTCTCCTTATTTTTGAGTGAGCACTTTCTAATAGCATACCCTCAAAGCAGTAGAAGAATGAAGTTTTCTCCAAAATCAGTCAAATTCTTGCAGGTCCAAACCAAGTATTACTGAAGTGAAGAGTGATTGTGGAATTAGATGGCCTGGCCTGTAAGTCACAGGCTTCATATACTAAAAATAGAATAGATATCAGTACTTTGTGAATATATTCTATTTAAGGACAAAGGCAGCAATTAGAACAAAATTACCTAGCCAGCCAAGCAAGCAATTCACAGGCTTCAGTGACTTGCTACTAAAGTCATGAAGTAATTCATTGCACTAAGCTTCAGAGAAATTCTGAAGAGAAAAAAAAGTAAAACCTGTGCCTGGTTTTGTAGTATCCTGCTACTGAAAGAAAAGAATAGTTCTTTTACCTCTGAAAGTCCATTATAGGAAGGATCACAGTTTTCAGATAATTCTGTGAGTTAAAGATTAGTATGAATCTCTACCAGATAATATCTCTTCCTCTTTATATTCTTGTAATGAGCACAGTACTACATGGATTAAACATGCAGGCAATCTACCACTTGTAGGACTTCAAGCATAAAACACAAATCAGCAAATGCAAAACATAGTATCGCTCCCTTGGAATTTTCTGAAGAAGATTTGAAATGTAAAATTAGTTTCCATTAATATGCAAGTCGAAGGCAGTATTCTTTTCTTCCCTCTCTCCTTTGTCTCACAGCACTGAAAAAAAATGTAGTCAGTTGGCAACAGCTACAGCTACAGCAGCATTCACAGCTCTATCGGATGTTGTATCCATGACTGACATTTTTTTCACTGTCATCTCTAAAAAATGCAATTCAGCTGCAGCCAGGCCTACAGCAGTCCCATGTCTGCCTGAGCTGGTTTCCAGCAGTTTCTGCATCAGATGTGGATTCTTATTACGTAACAGGCTCAAGCAAGGGTGAAACAACTGGTTTTTACAGAACAGGCCATGTGTGAATCAATCTGAAAGGCAAACCTAGGTCAAAAGTAGAGATGACGTGTGTCACTCTGCTACATGGCAGGAGATTCCCTAAAGCTCTGGACACTGAGTGGCCTGGAAGCTGTAGCTCCACAGTAATGCAGTTTGCCTGCTTTCCCTCTCACCAGAACTTCAGTGGGCTAAAGATACAGAACTGTGATAAGAAATGAGCAGGCAAATGAAAGAGAAGCATGGAAAAAAATGCAAAAAGTTTTTTTAGCATTCTGGCTGGATATCTCCAGAGGAAGAAAAAAAAAAAGAAAAAAGCAAACCCAAAATGACAGAGGGAGGTATAAACAAGACTTTTTTTCTCCTTTAGTCATGACACATTTTAATGAGATTTGAAATGAGCATAGGAAGACAGAGCAAGATAACAAGGTTATCTCCAACTCTGAATCTTCACACTATTTATGATGCTAAATTTGCAGTCTATGCTGTTCACTTATATTTCCATAAAGTAGCATAATAAAAGAACAACTAGATGGTGGCAATTTTTCCTCTGAACCAGCCTTTCTGAAAAAATATATACATTCCTCTGGGTTCTGATATCCTTTTTACCTCTGCAGAATAATGTCCCTTTTGTATTTTATCCCTTCTTTGTTCAAAGATAAAGAGAATCTATGTACATCCAGACTGCTACTCCCCTAAGTGATATGACTCATTCCCACAAGCATCTGTACCCCTTAAGGGACTGTCAGTGCCTTTTCCTCTTAACTCATTAATTTTACTTTTCTGTTATACTGAAGAACTACTAATAAAGTAACTTTTCTCAATTGATATTCAGTCTCCTCTATGTCCCTGCAGGCACCTCTTCCTCTTCAGGACTAAAAGTATAATGTGTTGAACTCTCCCCACAGCTGGCATGATGGAGGCATATATGTTCTAACATTCACTCCATCTTCTTGAAATATCATTTGTTTTGCAGACTGCAAATTGGAACTAATGGCAGGCAGCAGTGTTTGTAACAGTAAGAAGTTTTAAATACTTCCTACTACCATCCAACTTACACCTGCTCCTGCTGTAGTATAGTGGCTATCTATAGTGGCTAGCTATTTTCTAAGGGATTTTTTCCTTAAAGCTCTCAGCTCTAGTTCGTAAAATCATAGCTCTATGTTCATAAAATCATTTGACTTTTAAATAACTTTGTGTTCCTGAGTTAATCTTAGGAGCAGCCTTTAAGACATGGAAGACCAGAAAAATTTATTTTTCCAATTCCATGATAGCATTAATATATTAAAATAAAACCCCTAAAAAATGAAGGCATAAAAAGGAAAGCATGCTCCTTTTCAAGACATTTCTTTCTCTACTATGCTCACAAAGTCATTAACAATTAAGTTTTCTGGCCTTTTAATGTGAGGTTGAGTACATTAACAGCAGAAGAGCATTAAGTCTGTCTTGTTTGAAAAAAGCTGGTATATTGACAGAGTTTACACTGGAATGAGTTGTTATCCCTAAATCTTTTCCATGTTTATCAAAAATTTCTCCTTTTTTACAGGTGAACAAGATAACTAACACAAATATTAGTTGATTCAACAATAAATGGAGCTTGCAATCAGTGACATGCGTACTTCCCTTGGCCGTTTCAGAAGAGGTGTAACGGTAGGTAATATTATATTACTCAAAACATGACAAAAGTAATTGTAAGATTAATTTGAAACTTGAGTTCTCTAATCTCTGCTGAACGGGAAACATCTCATTTGCCTCACCAGTTCTTTAATCAGTACGTCTGTGCTTGCAGAGACTCATAGAACAACATAAAAGCAAGTAAAAGTTCCTATTTTAAGGAGTTTCTTTAGTTTTTGTGGCACTTGTGAAACAAAGGGAGTACTAAATATTGATAATCATGTCATTTCAAAGAGACATAGGGTAGGGTTTTTTATATATTACCTCAATTAATCTAGAGAGTAGTGCAGTGGACAGTGATTCTTTTCTATTGAAAGTCATTTAAAGGTTTAAAACTAAAGGTTCAGAAACCACATATAATAGCATGAATCATCTTAGCACAACTTTAAAATACCCCTTTCTTTGAAATCACAGTTTTCATTGAAAAATAAGGCTATAAGCTACTTACTGAATATTATGGGTATGAAAAAATGTAAACTGTGCTGATGGGGTGTATCTGATTGAAGAAAACTAGGTGAATGTAGACTAATAGTTTTGAGACTGTTAAGTGGCTGTGTGTCAGTGCAATACAAGATCTGACGCCTTTTTAAATTGAGGTAAAAAGAGCAAGGATCAGGAAGATTTGTACAACGCAGCAGGAATACATATTGATGAATTCATTCTGAATTCTTTTTCTTCTGCTGTGTAGCAAATGTGCACAGGAGTATTCTAAATGTCCTAAATGTCAGGTCAAACAGACCAAGAAAGTTTTTCAGTGTGTTCTGAATGTTGGTACCAGTGTTTCTGCATGTAATACTGCCCCAAAATTACATCCCAGCCGGAATCTCTAAGACTGAAGTGAAATGCCAGTTCTGAGCCGAGAGTGTACCAGCATCTGGAGGTCTATGCTTCTCTTGCGTGGCCTTATTGAGAATATTTTTGTTAAGTAGTTGTATGGTCAGACTGAGGGTCTGCAAATGAGTTGCATCTTCTTTGAAGGAACAGATACTATTCCCACTTTCTTAGCATCAGAAGTGAAATGATTGTGTCAACATGTTATGACAGTCAGGCCCATTAGCATGTGATGTCCATCTGAGACACATTTGCTATCTGTTTTCCTCAGCTACAGCAGTAATGCCAGTCAGCGCTGCATCACTGAGCAGGTAACTCAGTGGGAAGAGTTTGTTGTTTGTGGCCAGTTTAGAGGAGAAAAAGAGCTTCTTCAACACCAGATACACTTCATAATTATTCTAAGATATATACACAGAACAACACATACACAGAATATCAAATTAATGATAGTCTTTCAAGGTAAGAAGGATTGGATGTGTTCCTTTCCTGGAAGCTGGACTCTCTTATTACTTGATGACCTTATCAACAAGCACTTGGATATCATCTAATAGGTAGTTCAGATGGTGAATGAGGGAAGTTTGTGTGGATGTTGCAATGGTTTGCAATTTTTTATTAATACTCAGAGACAGTAGCATGATCCCTAGAAAAAACTACAAATGGTATTTCTCAATCAAAGCTATATAAAGCAGGGTAGCTTGTAAGAGCAAAACAATGAAAACTAAACAAAATTTAAAAAAATATTCAGAAAGCTTATCTGGCACAAAGTAATTCAGTCCCAGATGTTCTTTTGCTTTAGAACCCAGAATAGAAAAGCTCACTGAAATTCATGATCAATAATCATCGGCTATATCACACACTGAACCTCATGTTAAAAAACTAGACAAGGAGCTAAAATCCAGTGTTTAGTTTTTATTTTGCTATTCAGGCTCCATTTATCAGCAATTACTGCACATTATTATGCCAAGAGCTATTGGAAGGGCAGTACAAACAAGTCCTCTGACAGAGCTTGTTGTCTCGTTCCCTCTCACACTTTTTTTATCCTCTCTATAAAGTGTGCTGGAAAACACTGTTCATTAGCTTGTATTATTTTTTGTGTCAAACAGATGATTTAGATTTATTCTGGTTATAAACATTTGGATTTCTTTAACAGCGTTACATTAAGAATGAACTTAGTGTTTTTTTCTAATTATGACTAATCAATAACAATACACTTAACACATTATTTTGGTACCCCTCCGTTTACAATACAGCTTCAACCATTTGCCTTTCATGATGAATACAGCAAAGTCTAGCAGCTGATATGCCTCTCCTATAAACTGTGTTTGGAAAGAAAACATAAGCTGAGAATTTACTTCCCTCCCTGATAGAAAGAAACAACCTTTGATGTTTTGGGCCTTACTCAGTTACGTTAGATATTTACTGCCTGTGTCACTGTGGCACAATCCTGGTAGAGGATGAGCAGGGTAAGTGTCAGTAGTATTTGAAGCATGTTAGTGCAGACATGCTACATGCCATATTAGAGCTCCATTCTTTTAGGAGCTGTAGAAAACATCTGTGGTAGTACCTCTTTCATGAAGGCTTTTCAGACCCCCAGCTGAGAAAAGAGGGATGTAATACTATACTTTTGTGAAAAAGAACCATTTGAAGATGAAGGCTAAAATTCATAATTGGCCTCAGATCATATTTGTGATGAGGAAAGAATCGGGCAGAGATCCTTCCCTTATAGCAGAGCTGGCTCCTAACTATTAGTGTTAGGGTCGGGAAGAGGTCAAGTTCATTACCATTCATTGATGTGGCTCTTTTGCTTTTGGGATCTCAGCAGGGGACACATATCCCACTCTTGCTGAGACTAGAGCTGGGTGATTTGGGCTGGGCAAGGTCTCTGTCAACTCCTCTGGTATTTGGGGAGGCTGAGAAAACATAAGTGGATTGAAGAGACAGACAAGTCAGATATCAAAATATTACCTTACACAGACTACCGGTTGATGTAAAAGATACATTATTGGGCTTTTCATTGAGGCACAACATACAGTTCCCAGGAAGTTATTAAACAGTAGCTTTTTATCTCCACTTCTAACTTGCACAAAGATACACATCTTTTCTATACCTAATGCTTGTGCTCTACACCACAGACCCAAGAATCTTAACAAAATCACCATCGTGTAGCTCACAAGAAAGAGAAGGTAAGCTGACTTGACAGACACACAACATATTGAACCTTCAATTTTGTAAATGTAGACCAAAAATGATATCAGCCTAGGTATGCTGGCGCCACTAATGCAAACTAAAGTTACAGCCAATTTTCCCTTTTTTCTGTCAGGAAGGATGACCAGTTTGGAACAAAAGCACAGGAGAGAAAAGAAAATGAAGAGTGTGTGTGTGTGTGGGTGTGTGGGGGTGTGTGTAAGAGACTCCCAAACTCTCTAGTGCCTTTATAGAGCATTACAGCTCTCAGCAATTTACCCTTGGAAAAGGAGCTGTCAAGTAAATGCCTTCCTATTCACATCACATGGTACGTAAAGATCCTGACCTGATCCATGCCTCATGATTGAGCAGACAGGTCTCTTCTCTGCAATCAATGTCAATTAAAAACTGATTTTGTAGTACTGACAATCTGATGGTACTAAAACAAAATCTCCTAAACCCCCAGTAATGAAAAATTATCTACACGAAAGGAAGAAAGAGTACAAAAAGGATTTCAGACTCCTTTAAAATTGTAACAACTTTTTTTCCTCCAGTAAGTAAATAGTCATGCTTTTTATTTTTGCTTTAATTAAGCATATTTTGAAGCATTATGACACACTCTACCACAGTGGACTGGATTGTATAAGACTAGTTACTTCTGAAGAAGTTAAAACGCCTTGTTGCTGGAGTGTGGAATAGAAGATAGTCAAAGTGAAATCAGGTTGAAATGTCATTCACCCTATTGAATCAAGAATATTGACAGTCAAATATCCTCTTCTATAACCTCTGAACTTTTTAGATTTTCATTTTGGGAAAGAGAACTGGAAAGATCCGTATCTTATGGGTAGCAAATATTCAGAGACATAGATGCTATTGTGTGGTGGTATCTGTACAGAAATATAAGAGATATTCTCTCGCTTGCTTTGGCCAGGACACAGCTGTTAAGATTTATGTTGTTCCATTGTCCTTGGCCTAGTGAAAACGTAGTACAAGCCTGGCTAGTGAAAGTTAGAGTCAGACAGTTGTTCCCTAATGTAGTAGTTTCTTAATAACTTCACTGCATCAACCTATGAAGATTCCTTACATTTGTAACTCTCTGCTCTAGTTTTCTATTTCCAGGTTCATTTAAACATGGAACTGAATTTACATAATCCCATCTTATCACATTTAAATTTCAAATTAATGATAATTAGCGAGTAAAAGAGGTAGACTTCCTCCCCCTAAAAAATTAGAGAACCATGACTCCTGAAAAGCATCATGAACTTCAAAAGGAGAAAAAAAAATTTAAAAATCCCATCTCCTACTCCTTGTCTTGAGTATTTTAAAGACAAAATCAATACAGTTTCCCTCCAACTTAGAAAGTCAGTGCTGGAGGAGATGGAAATAAGTATCCTGCTTTCAGTTACCAGAGACTTGTTCTCAGAGATAGTTCATTTGATATCATTATAAATTGAAAATGTGGAAGCAAGTTGCTTGCAATCTGTCGAGAAAAAAAACACGGGCAGATTTTTAAGAACACAGAGGTCTTTTCACCTTATGTGAAGAAAAGGAAGACCCTGTGTGCTCAGTGGCAGAGGTAGTGGAGGCAGAAATCACATTGTCCACCCATAGGCAGCACACCTGAGGGTTGGTTACAAACATAAGACATGAGCTGAGAGTTAAAAGTATGTTTGAATTTCAGTAAGTACTCTGGCTCAGGAGGCTAAACAGTGGATAGTGGAAAGCACAATCCATTTGTTTTTCAGGAAATAGCCAGTCTGATTCATGGGATGAAGCCACCAGCAGCCAGTGCAGGAATTCATGCAGGAATTCAGAATGATGCTGAGAATCTGTGAAACAACAAAATTTTAGCAATCGTGAGGAAATTTCTCCTGAGCTAAAAAAGCCTTACGCATTTATTTCAGAAAAAAAAGTTGCTGAGAGATACACTGAATGAGAATTTAAATTTACTGAACAAAGGCACCCAGAGGCACCTATCTGGCAACATCTGGTTGAATTCTGAAGGAAAGGAAGGTCATGCATCTGAGACAGGTATGCTACTTTGCTTTGTGCTAAATGTGGCTGACCTTAGGCAGGGTGGATTGTGATTCAGAGTAAGGGCCTTCAGTTTCGGAAGGATTCTGACCACTGCAGATATCATTTAAATCCATACTCGTGCTGTCTTCACAAATCTGATGCCTTTGAAACTTGAAAAATCTTGCTCCTTGTAGGTTAAGAATACAGACAACAAACAGAAATCTCATGGAACTAGTATGGTCAATAAAGTAAATAAACTTTAAAAAGAAAAGAGAAATATCCAACTGGTAAATAAACCGTGAACCAACATGATTAAACAGTGAAAACTGAGGAAATAAATCACCTTTGACAAGTCCTGTAATTCCAAGTACCATATAAACCTTTCATTTTATTTAACGAATAACATGTAAATACAATAATATCTTTTATGTCATTGGTGCAAGTCACTGTTATACTGCTTATATATAATTTTCTCTAGAAGACAGGAAATGTTAGCTCATTATGTCAAAAGTTATTCCACATTAAATCCCATAATAGATAACTCCAAATTTCATGCTTATATTACTTTAAAGCGTCTTTTGTACTTTCCTCACTAAGGAAAAACGCATACATTTATCACTTTAAAACAAATGTCTTCGAGGTATATATCACTATAATTAGAAAAATATATAAAATTGGAAATTTTGGAAGATGGCTGCTAATGTTGCAGCACTGCTGCTTGATTGCAGTGCTGGCACAGCAGGGACTGCAGTCTGGTCAAGATGCACCACACAAAGCAATCATTTCTTTTCAGATGTTTAGAAGCCAGGCTCTTTTTCAAACTTCTCTTCCTTTCTGAACCATCATCAGTTCACTGCCTTGTTTCTAAATAAGCACCCACCAGCTTATACATTCAGATACATAGTGCAGATGGTTCAGAGACCAATCTGTAATTTACCATAAGAAAGCTGAGCTGATTTAATAATGACTACTACAAAATATAAGTACAACCCACACTGAGTGGATTAAGGAATGGTCAACTGACAGCCCTCAAAAGCATTTGTCAGTGAGGAAACAGTCACAGAACAAGGATTTTTTTCTCGTACCTATATGCAGGCTTTTCAATGCATCTCTTAGAAATAAAAATGACTCCTGGTATTACTTGGGAATATTTCAAAGCTGAAACCTGCACCTGAAGAAGGTCTAAGACGGTAGAATTGAAACATTAAACCTAAATTATGATACAAACTCCTAATCTTGCTAGGCTTAAAAAAATCTCACCCTGGAGCTTTCCAAGTGACCTTTTAATTTTAAAGTTTCCAAGATTTGAAAAATCTACCCTTTTCCAAAATGGCTCCTTTCTAACTACTCTAATATCTACTTTTTACTTCAGACTACTCAAGTTCTAGAAGTCAGCACAGTTAAGACACACACAGCAACTACAAAATGTAATTACTGTTACCCATTTATGCAAAACTGATTAAAAATTGTTTAATTCTATATGCCAAAGTTGCTCAACACCATATGCAAAAGAAAAATTTGAACTTCTAATGATTTGGTATAATTAATACCTGTGAGATTTGTCTGATATAAGTCTATCTCAGTGATTACTTGTAGCATGACTTGTTTAGAGTTTTACTTTAAGTAAAGTGACTTAGCATTACATACTGGGTTTTATTTTTCATAGCTGTGCAGTTCTGTTTCACTTGCTGTCCTAATTGGAATCAAGCAAATATGATTTCTCAGCCTTTTGGTTGGTTTTTTTTTTTTACTTCCAAAAGTCTCTCACACCTACATCGATAAAAAGTTGCAAAGCAATACTACCTAATTCCATGGTAGCAAAGCCTCAGATATATCTTATTTGTTTTCAGAGAAAATTTGCTTTATTTTCCTCTCCCTAAAGGACTAATGGCATCACACACAGACTAATTCTAGGAACACTTTGCTGTTTATTATACTATTGACCTTCAGAAATGGATGTCTGGTTTCATACAATTACTACATAGAGTTTTCTTTTTTCCCACAATTATACTGAAGTTTTATTTGAAGTATATGAATGTAAGCCATTGATAGAACACATTCAATAAGCCTGTATCTATACCTTCCCATTTTTTATTTTTCTGTCTGGTATCTTCCTTAAATAAGGAAAGGTTAAACAGTTATTGATATGTGTTTGCATCTTTCACAGGAAAAAACAGATGTATAATACATAATTTTTATTACAAAAACTGTTCTTTATCCAGGATGTAATAGAGACTTCAAAAGTTTGATTTGCTACTTATCATAGGTACTTGTGATTTTCCTCAGAAATTCTGAAACTGCAGTTTCAGAACAACAGCGTCTTGTCAGCGAGGAGGTTGTGTACACCAGCCAGTTCCTCATCCTCTGAATATTACATCTATCAAATCCATGTTCCTCCAAGTTGGAGATAAGGATGCCATGTGGGACCATAACAAAGGCCTTACAGAAATCTAGGTAGTCTGTCTGTCTTCCCTTGCCGACTGTTGACTTTGTTCCATCATAGAAGGCCACCAGGTTTGTCAGGCACAATCTGCCTTTAGTAAAGCTATGCTGGCTGCCTCGGATCATCTCCTTGTCTTTTATGTGCCTTAGTATATCTTTGAGGAGGATCTGCTCTTCCCAGGCACAGAGCAGAGGTTCACTGATGTTCCTTTCTTCCCTTTTTAAAAATAGAAGTGATGTTACCCTGTAGATTACGATGTTTATTAAACATTTCACAAATGCTTACCTTATAGCTATTCTGTTCCAGCAAGGACTACATATATCCTACCAAAACTGTTGCATACACTTTATATTGCATATATGTTACATTTTACTGAATGAATGCAATGTCTATGTTCAGATTCTATATAAAACAAGAATAATAGAGCAAAAGTTTATAACAAAGGGAAGATGGAAATAATTTGTAATTCACTGTGTTAAAAGCAGCACAGCCACCAATCCTATGAGCAAGTTCTTACTTTGTCCAGCATCTTGCAAATAGGTCACAGTTTGATACAACTAAAGTAATCTCTGTTCTGTGCCTGAGGCTGAACTCTGATTGATGGTTTAATGTCTTGTTCAAACTTGATGCCTGCTACTTGGGAACTAGAAGCCTGAGATGGGACCAGAGCTGAAAGACTTTTGGCATGTTCTACTAGTTTCTTCAGAATTCAGTGAAGAGATCTATTTTCTGATCAGATTTCTTCTAATTTGAAATGGCAAAGTTTTTCCTTTATTGACAGAAATAACATTGATTGGTTTCAAAAGTATTGACAGATACTTTTCAAGATTTCTTAACCTGTAGTAAATTGAAAAGGAGACAAGGGGAGTAGTAAAATACACCTTATTTTACACCTGGTTCAATATGTGATGAGAGGATTTAATGGTTCCCCTACACTTAAGAGCAGCCAATGTTTAGTTTTAGTGTCTGATCAGTGTTATTTATGCAAAAGAACTCTGCAACATGTGATGTTGCCATTCTTGCTGGCAAAGAGTAGAAAGCAGTCTAATCCTGCAAATCGCATTTGTCATTTATAGTAGTAGGATTATTCTGACCATACGTCAGACTTGAAATTGTCGTCCAAATCCTAGTTCTCTTTTGGCCCTGTTTTGGGGAATAGGATGTCTCTAGCCATTAGCAACAGTGAGCTACAGATGACTCTACGATTATTTCTAACTCACAAATGTTTCAGTGATGCATTTGGATACATGGCATTTCAGCTGCCATGAGAGACAAGCAAAGGATAGAAATGAGAGGCTCTCAGCTTCAGACCAGGGAGTCACAAAGCTCTGAATTATTGTCTACAATGCTATCAATATTAAGGCCTGCACTTTAATCACTTAAGCAGTGAATATGGCTCTCCAAGCTCTGCTTCAGAGAAGTACAGCCAAGTCCCAGTCTAGGAATGGATCACATTTGTCAAACTGAAATATTTCTGCCAAGAATTTTTTTTTGTTGTTTTGTTCACAGCAGCACCTAAGAAAAAGGGTTTGGGGTTCAGTTCACCGAGGATGACAAATAAACACAGATGATGATGTGTACAGTGTCAAAACTCCAGTTACAATGAAGATCTACTCAGCACATCGCTACTGAAAAAAACCCCAGTATTTATTTCAGGGTGAATTGAGCTGTTCTCCTTGCCTAGATCTCCATCTCTTACAAAGAGAGTGTAGATACTTGGAGGAAAATAGCTAAGCTCAGATGTTTTAATCCTTCCCCTCCCAGTGTAACCTCATGAAACAGAGAGGAAACAGCTATAAAGAAACGTCCATGGTATAAAACTACTGGAAGCCAGTCTGATGTCTCTGAGACAAGCTGCTCTCAACAGCAATAAAACTGCAATCCTCATCACTACTGAGTCAGTAGGCCTCGTCCATAGCTCTAACCTTGGCGAGACTGACTCTGAGGAAGCAGTTCATTTTTCTTTCCTCTGTTCTACCGAGACTGTCAAACCAAGCCCAACTGTAAAATTGCCCTTATGATTCAGAAAATTTTCGTCAGAAAGAACCAGGATTTATTATGCTCATTTTGTTTTTGTTATCTTAAAAAATTGAAGAAACAATGAACCCCATCCAGCCCTGGCATGACTAAATACAGCCCGCACAAAAATAGCTACTTGGCTTCTCTCTGCAATTCATAATGCATCCATTCATCAGTAGGCTTTGTCTGGTAGCCAGTTTGGAGCTTGTGTGCTGGTGTTACAGTACAAATCAATTTTGATTAGTTGCTATTTTGTCAAATCAGTTGCTATGAGACAATATAAAGTAATTTACTGAAGTCCCAGTGTTCTACATATACTCTCGATATACCCAATAACTATTCCTACAACCTTACTAAAAATGATAATAGAAAAGAAAAACCAATATAACCAGATTGCCTAGACAGCTGGGGGGAGGGTATTTGTTTATTTTTTTTAAATCAAACACTCCTGATAACTCAGTGGTCAGATTTTATTTTTAACACTTTTCCATTATTTCAACATGAAAGGAATGAGGAGCTATAAAATATAATATCCAGGAGCATTCTTTCTTGTCTTTGTAAGGAAAAATGCCTTTCTTGTGTGCATGCATGAATTTATAGTTTTCTGTGAATTTCCAAAAGGCAGCTCCATTAGTTCAGTAATTATCTCTCCTCTTTCTATAAGATCTGGATATTAACAATCTCTGGGAATATTAGACTACTTATAATGTAAATGTACAAAATAATGTAAAAATGGAAATATTTATTCTCTGACTTCCCAGTGTTCATATCATAAATCCATTTTCTTTTCAGAAACTACAGCTTTTTAGTCAATACCTTTTTTCATCTTGAATCTGAAACTATTACTTCTCTTCACAAGAAAAGGTGTGACAGTAACCAGTGTTGCCAGTTTCAGTGTCCTTGATTTCCCTATAAGAGGTCTAGTTCCCTTAGTTGTGTAAATATATGTATATATGTTTGGTCACATATGTCACTTGTTAAATTAAGTAAGTTAGAAGCAGTTGTTAGAAACAAGACTAGAATGTTCTCATATTTCCCTTCATTACTGAATTGTCTTCTTTCTGATTTGCCTTCTTCTATATTTACTTAACTTTATTGTATACATTGCCAAAGGAACATCTCTGCCTCTCTTAAATACGAATTCCTTGCTGGTGCTAAGCATGTATTCACTTGTAATTTCACACATTAAGTTGACATGCACTACCCTGGAGACCAGCAAAACCACCACAGATCTAAGCCTTGATTCTCCTTTAGTCAAGGATACATACTGCAATCATCAATCAAACTGTTGACTTACAGGACAATTCCTTGGGTAGGTAATGTGTTAGTAGCCATTCCACTTGTCCTGTTAAGCCAATGACTTTGGCAGACAAGCTCTTTGCAGGTACATCATGAAGGTGAAAGGGTAGCAAGAAAAGTCATAACTGCAAAACCAAAAACTTTCCAGGAAGGCAGGATTTTCCACTGTTCTCTAGATAAGATGAAAGCAATTCTGGGCAACAATAATACTGCCAGTAACTACTGGTAAAAGACAGTGTGCTCTCTGCTTTAAACAAAACAATGTTAAATTTATGTTTTGGACAAGTAACATTTTATCAATTAAAGAAATTATTAAAAAAAAAGGCAAACAATGAGCTAAATTCTCCCCAGTTTTAATTTGCACCTATCTGTCCAGACATGGATCAAGAATGAATTCAGGAATGAAATCAGAGTTTTAAAAAAATTATAATGGTCTACAGGCTGAACTTCCTTTTCCTTCAAATAGAACCCACAATGGTGTTTGATAGATCCAGGTTCAGAGGGTGGATTAATGGCAACAGTCTGGAGTCAGCTAGTAGCAAACTCAGAGAGCAGGGGAGGACACATGAAAACACCTGCTTTTTTTGTTTGTTTGTTTTTTGGTTTTTTTTGGTTTTTTTTTTTTTTTGGTAGCTACATAGCTGAAGGATCCATTACCTCTGCCTAGAAGCAATTTTTCAAGAATCCGGAGGGAAAAACACTTTTGCATATCTAATTTTACCATATGAATTTCATGCCCTGCCCGTATACTCAGATAGTAGTATGTTAGCATTTATTACATATATATAAATTCATAAATACAAAACCACAGCTATATGTTAAATACAAGTTCTTAAATAAAGATGATGTCTCCTGGAAAGTAATAAAATAATTAGCACAGTGCACCATAATACTAACCTTGGCAATGCTTGGGCTTTCAACCATGTCTTTCATTTAGATTATCCGCTGAAGGATTCTGATATTTATGTTTGGGGTTTTCTAATGTTTCTGAAAATGAAAGCTGGAAAAATCAGGCTTTTAATGGTGTGGAAACCCCAAGTTGCAAATGGCAGCGTATTCTCAATGATGTCAATCATCTGTTTGTGGAACATGGATTGGGTCCCAGTAGATTATTTATTCCACACATATATCTGCTACACCAAGAATCAATGTATTTCATGACAGTAATGACTAAATTCAGTCCCTAAAATCTGAGGATCAAGAAAGCACATTTCATTACTTTTTTAATAAGTTGATATTTTGGAAATTGTTATGCTATAAAGCATTGCAGGCATACCTGATAAATGTCAAATATTAGATGAAATAATACATAAAAATAATTTATGTAATTTAAACTCTATCTGATAACCGAGTTATATTAAGAACAAATCCATGCACAGTAATCATCTTGCATTTATCTATTAGGCTGTCCATGAATTTGTGTGGCACTCAGATTGCCTTTGATTTCACTGCATAGAACATTTTTCATTCATGAAGTAGTAGAACCTTATTACAAATTAATTCAGAAGCATGTTTAAAATTTAAACATATTTATGAATTAGGGCTGCAATGATTCAGAGAGCAAGTTTTGCTAAGACAGAAAAAACAGATGAATGTGAACATCTCTGCTTCTACCTGTTCAGCTGTAAATATTTCTAGTGACACTATCAGCAGACTAGCAGATCTCTTGAACTGAACAAATTAATGCTTTGCTGTTGCTCCTGCTGTGTTTGTCATGAACCATCTGTGCAGCAAAAAATGACTTATTGTCACTTTCTCCCCAAAACTTTGGGATTAGCTGGTTTTCCAGAAGTTATTTCTTTGGTATTAGTATAAATAGGTAAGTTTAAAAAAAAAAACAACAAAATAAACAACAAAACCCCAACTCTCATTTCCTCTACCAGTGGGCTTTTACCTTTTCTCCACGAGCAACCAGAAGGTTGAAAAAAAGCCAGAACAATGTCAAATTAACCTGAAAACCTTCCAGTTCTTTTTCATCCTGTGAACAGATGATTTTCAAGTTTAGTTTGATTTGTTCAGAATGACCTACAACAACAGAAGGGATTGCTTGAGCCAAGTTATTTCATTTGCAATTAGCTTGAAATGAGCTGCCTAGACAAAAACAGGTTTTGTTTTTGAATTCTTATTACTTCACATGTAGGACTTTACATAATGTGACTTGTATAGAATACAGAGCACTTAGCACAATAAAAAAGATACAGTTTTTATTAGCTGCAATCAATACCAAAATTTTAAATTGCAACTAAGATATATAAATGTAACTACTATATTCATATAACATAGTAATTTCAGAAATCATACAAATTTAATGGTTTCTTGTAAGGAAAAGACATAAAGGCCATTCCAGACTGGACGTTTGGGGCTAGATTTCTATGTATATTAAGAATTACATTACCTTTAAATTCTATTTATACTTTACATTACTTACATACTCTACATTAATTATATTAAATCACAAGATGACTTCTGCACATCTACATGTGGTCCTTTAACAATACATGTTCAAAATCATTCAAGCAAAATTATTATATGAAATCTGCATGATAATAATGTAAATGCAGATACGTAAGATTTTTGTTTCTTTCCATGTCAGGCTAGAATACAAGAAGAATGATCTCATTGTTAGGTTGAAGAAGATTTGGGGAGGGTGGGAACATGAGAACAAAACCGTCATGACAGTCTTATACTGGAATACTCATTTCAGAATTACCTGAAAGAACAAATAATATCTCAAAATCATGAGAAACGAGAATAAAGTTCCAATTTTAATTCCTTACAAGAATGTAGGGAAAGAGATACACAGTGTCTTGCCTCTAGGCAACATATTCCAGTGATTAGAACAAAATCTTTTCTGGTTTAATCAAACTTTTTTCCCTAAAAAAGTATAATAGTTCCTAATGAAGGGCAGAACTTACAACACTGTGGCACATACTGGCTTAATGTAATAATAACATATTTTGAAATGCTCTTGTACGTATTTACAAATGAGAAATACCAAAACCTGAGGTTTTTCTCCTCAGTGTCTCCTACAACTTTTTTTTTTTTCCTAAGCTAGAGAGTAAGTCCTGACCATAATGATCTCAGGTGACACCATGCCAAATCCTTTCCTGTTCTATCTGAGGTGACATGACAGTACATTACACAGTGAAGCAGAAGTTACCACCACTGTGACCTGATGAAACCTAAAAAGAATGCTTGAGCTTTTATATTATATTCTTCTGACTTTAAACCTTCTTCTAGATAGAAGTAGAATGCTTTGATCCAGCATTTTCATTTGCTGCTATCCAGAGAATAATATGATGACAAAATAACTCTCTAGAATTTTTCCATAACCCCAACAGACAAAGGTATAAAAAACATACTTTGTGGGCGTTTTGATGTTCAAGACTTCTATAACAGCATTTAAATGCACTTTAAAGTAGAAGCATTTGTATTTCAATTTTTGCATAAATCTATTGTAGCTAGGAAGAGAGTTTGTTTTAAATCAGAAAACTATAACTGTATTTTAATCTAATATAGACCTTTTTCAAAACCAACTCATATCAATTGAAGGCTTAGACCTTCAGACATTATCCACCACAGTGAACTTACAGGCTTTAATGGGATCATTTGGATAAGATGACCATGTCAGGGTGAACAGGGGCTAAAGAACCAAATCTCAGATATATGTAATAAAGCTGAGTTACACAAACAGAAGAAACACCATAGAATAACTCTGTCTTCCTAATATATATGAATATAAAACCTTTTTATATTACTTGGAATTTTTTGTTTATCAATACAGTTGAACCAGAAAATATATTTAGAACCCTTTCTTTCTGACCTCCTTCACACTGTTTTCACACCAACGTAATTTCATATACTTTAATTGTATTACTTTAGCTTTTCCTTATTGCAGACAGTCAGACTTAAACTCTTATTATCCCTCAAAATAAATTGCTCATTATTTTAACAGCTTCCTGCAGTCAGAGCTTCTCAGCATGTATCACATTTCTATTTCTTAAGTTACAAATGCAAAGCAGTTGGGGGTCTGGCTGATTTAACGTCCAGATTTGCTCAGAGGAAGCAAAGATGATTCTATGTTTCTCTGTTCACTGATGATGTGTGGCATTTGAACTTGTTCAACTAGATTTAGAAGGACTTATTAGGCACCATTACTGAGAAGAGAAACACAAACTAAGGCCAAATCTCAAACAAGGTAATTAGAGTTATGCTTCTCCTGCTGCAGGACTTCAACCCCAGCATCTGCTGGGAAGGTAGCACGGAGACCTGCAGGAGACAGGTAATGCAGGAGACTTTCAGAATACCCAGAGGAGAACTTCTTGAGCCAGGTAATAAACAACTCTACCAGAGGGGATGCGATACCTGGTCTGATAGTCACTAATGTAATTGAGCTAACTGGGGACATCGAGATTGGAGGCAGCCTGCACTAAGGAATTGTGCATTGGTGGAGTTTGCAGTCCTGAGGGATATGGGTCAGGTAAGGAGTAAAGTCAGGCCCCTGAACTTTAGTAAAGCAAACTTGCAGCTCTTCAAGGAGATAGTCAGTAGGATCCCCTGGGACACTATCCTCAGGGACAAGGGAGTGGAACAGAGCTGGCAGATCTTTATGGAAGTCTTCCATACAGTGCAAGAACCAGCAATCCCCAGGAGCAAGAAATCAGGCAAGGAAGATAAGAGACTGATATGGCTGCATAGGGAACTGCTGGTCAAACTAAAGGGAAAGAAGTAAACATGCAAGCAATGGAAATGAGGACAGGAAACCTGAAAGAGTATAGAGGAGAAATTTGGTTGTGTAGGGATGGGGTGAGGAAGGCCAAGGTGAACCTGGAACTGAACCTGGCAAGGGTCACAAAGACTAACAGGAACAGCTTCTACAGGTATGTGAACCAGAAAAGGAAGGTCAAAGAAAGTGTACCCCACCCCAATAAAACAACACTGGTAAACTGGTAGCAATGGATGAGGAGAAGGTTGAGGTACTCAACAATTCTTTGCCTGAGTCTTCAGTGGCAGTGTCCCTTCCCATACCTCTTGAGTGGATGGATAGCAGGATGGGGACTGGGAAAGCGAAGTGCTTCCCATTGTAAGTAAAAATTAGGTTCATGACCAGAATGTACTTAAGTCTATGGGACCCAATGAGATGCACCCCAGGGTCCTGAGGGAACTGGCTAATACAGTTGCCAAGCCACTTCCCATGATATTTGAAAAGTCATAGCAGTCTCATGAAGTCTCAGGTGACTGGAAAAAGAGAGACACTGTACTCTCTTTAGAAAGGATAGAAAGGAGGCCTCTGGTAACTGCTGTCCTGTCAGCCTCACGTCTGTGTCTGGAAGATCATGGAACAGATCCTCCTAGAAGCTACACTAAGGCAAATGGAATACACGGGGGTGATTTGGGACAGCCAGCACAGCTTCACCAAGGGCAAGTCCTGCCTGACCAACCTAGTGACCCTCTGTGATGGAGTAACTATGCCAGTGGACAGGGAAAGGGCTACAGACGTCATTTTTCTGGACTTCTGTAAAGACTTTCTGTAAAGCCCCCACAACATCTTTCTCTTTAAATTGGAGAGATGGATTTGACGGGTGGACTGTTAGATGGATAAGGAAGTAGTTAGGTGGTTGCATCTAGAGGTTAGTGATCAATGGCTCAGAGTTCCAATGGACATCAGTGACAAGTGATGTACCTCAGAGGTCTGTACTGGGACCAGTGTTACTTAAATGTTATCTTTTCTGACATAGTCAAAGAGATCAAGTGCACCCTCAGCAAATTTTCAGGGATCCTACAAGAAACATGAATAGAAATTTTTTACAAGGACATATAGTGACAGGACAAGGAAGAATGGCTTCAGACTGAAAGAGAGTAGATTTAGATTAGACATTAGGAATAGATTCTTTACTGTGAGGGTGGTGAGGCACTGGAAAAGGTTGGTCAGAGAAGTTGCAGATGCCCCCTTCCCAGGAAGTGTTCAAGGGTAGACTCTGAGGAGTATGATCTAGTGGATGTCCATGACAGCAGGGCTGGAACTAGATGATCTTTATGGTCCCTTCTGATCCAAACTGTTCTATGATTCTACGAAGTTTAAAAAAACCCAAACCAACCAATCATTTGTCGAACCAGAGCCAATGTGCTCAAGCAATTTACTTGGAAACCTGAAAATAAAAGGCAAATATTTATCTATGTCACCTGAAAAATAAATTAGGCTTTTGCACAATTTTGGCATCACACAGCAATTTAACTCATTAAATATGTCACTTGTGTTACATCAAAATCCTGAGAAAGACAAGGCTACATTGTTTGACATTTGACCTCTAAGTTGCCTCCTTCCTAATGCTGCAGACTTTCTGGGGAAAAAAAAGGAATTATTTATAAAGTTTCCATGTGAACAATTCTTCTACAATAGCACCTTCAGCTGAGCCAAATCCTTTCTGGACTAAATGAGAGTGAAATGAACCCTTTCTGCAATTACAGATCTGTCTTCCTACCACCATGTTCCAAGCTGTCTTCACATGGGCTCAACTTGCTTTTCAGTCTCCTATCTCCAGGGGCTAAATTAGGAGCTCTGCCATCTTTAATTCCTTCTAAGCTGTTAGGGAAAGATAAGTAATTCCACGTGATAGCCCAGGAGTTAAATGATTACAGAAGGAATCCCAAACAAATGCAGAACTACTTGCAGCCAGGTAGGCTTAATCCAGGCCAGACAACCTACAAGAGGATCTATGATCAAATAATGGTGCTAGGACATATCCATAAATTCCAACTGTCACCAAAACTTCTTGTAAAGTTCTTTCAGAAATAAACAAACTTTTAATAGAATAAATAATAGCTTCAGAATCTAGTTCTATGTAGCAGCAACCTAACAGAAACCTGGAAATCTGCATATTCTCTCCATGGATCTAAACACCTTAGATTTTTCAACACATATTTTCCCTATGTTGATGTGAAATAATCAACTACACCTATAGCTATTGAAACACATACAGGACCTTCTCTTTTTCCTTCCACCTGCAAAATCTCTGCCAGAAGAATCAGTACATACTATGGAACAGAATCCACTAAGCCTAACAAACAAGATTATTGTGTCTTAACTGGTTTAAAAGGATTTTAAGTGCTCTTGCTGGTCACTTAATACTTTGGACTTAGTCTCCCACTGGTGTATTTTTGTCAGCCAAAGGTAGAATTGGAAGTGCATCAGTATTTAATTCCATTTTGGCCTCCTTGTTCCATCCAAGAGCAGGCTAAGTACAGCATTGATTGTACAAGCTATATCCATACTTCGGCAATGCAGGGTATCAATACACCGATGCTATAGCAGATATGGCTGTATGGGTAACACATACACCCACAGTAAAGGAAGATTAGGGAATGATCTTGCCTACTAGAATCAAAATCAACCCTACTGCCCAACTGTTGGTTTGCTCTCTGGCTTCTGCTTGGACTCTACACGTGGCTCTGTCCAGAGCAGTTCATTTAAAGACTCTTTGAAAAAGGAGATGTCACAGCATAAGTTTTGGATCTCTCTGTAGTGCATATCAATTATCACAATTTCTACCTCATAGATCAGAACATCTTAAACTGTAAAAACCACGTTCACAAAACACCACGGTCAAAGACTTGATTCAAAGCTACTTGAATCAGTGTAAAAATCTTAGGATTCCAATAAGCTTTGAAACCAGAAGCCAATCTTGTGTCATTATCTAAGCCTTCTCTAGCTTCTGAAATGGATCTCTGTATGTGGTATAAACTAAAGGATAAATCATACACTGCACTACTTGTGCAGACTAGGACAGGGTACCATAATAAAGTGGGAAAACAGTGGCTTTTCCAGAAGACTTGTCTATCTTCTCCAATACCAATTCAGTGTGAAGTGCACGATTCCAGCATTGAGTAGAAAGCCATTCTGAAGACAAAATGAACCAGGCAGATAGTCCCAGGGGCATGATTTTAAACAAAGATAGGTTTTGCCAGCCAAACCAAGTGAAGCAAACAAATGAACTCAAACTGACAACCCTCGTGACAGTAACTTCTAAGTTTTGAGAGTTAATCATGCTGCATTTTGACAGATTACTGATGAAACCTTTCAGATTTGCCTTGTCAGTCATTTATTAGCAGACATCTAATGAATAGCATATAAAGTAGACTTGTTAAGTATAGTGCCTGCTGACAGCTCAATTTAAAAGTGAAGGGTATAGAAAATTCACAACAGAGCAAGTGTCAGTTTTTCCAAAGAAAAACCCTACTTTGTGTTAACAGTCTGCACAGGTCTGGTAGGGCTGTTCTCCATCTGTGTGACCCCAGCTGCCACAGGGACATGACAACAGTTAGCAAGGAAATGGTCAAGCACTCAGGGGAGAGACAGGCAAATATCACTGGAATGATGACATCCTATTATAATTTCCTTGCTTGGGAAAGATAACGAAAAGATACATCCTGAGGTGTATCAGTTATACTTGAAATTGCCTTTATCTCAATTTTTTATTTTACTTTATTTACAGAGATGAGTTCAGTTTTGGGCTGTGTCACAGAATATTCTAAGTTAGAAGGGACCCACAAACACCATCAAGTCCAACCCTTAAGTGAATGATATTTATGATATGAATTGTTATTGCCATTAAATTATCTTTTTTCCCAACATAATATAGTATGTAAATAATATAATCTAGCATAAAATTTACAACACAAAATGTGTTTTTACGAAATGTTTCCTATTGACTTTGGAAATGAGGTCTAACAAAAGACAAAAAATCCTTGCTGAACGTTCAGACCCTTAAGGAAAGAGATTAAAGCAGATCCAAAGAAAACTGTTGATATTTAGTACATTGAAATATTTATCTTCTCACACATAAAAATACACCTTTACTAAAAAAGCACAATAAAAATGACTTAAATGCTGGAATAGAAGAGCTTATTTTGATAAAAGGATAAAACACCAATTTAT
Source organism: Myiozetetes cayanensis (assembly GCF_022539395.1). Lineage (NCBI taxonomy): Eukaryota > Metazoa > Chordata > Aves > Passeriformes > Tyrannidae > Myiozetetes > Myiozetetes cayanensis. Next base: position 36,276,206 of record NW_026087964.1, on the reverse strand, counting down.
TTTTTTTTTTGTGAAGGAACTTTAGAGGTTTTCTTTCACAATCTTCTAATTTTTTATCTATGTTGATTTAAAAAATAGAAACTCAACTAGTTTTACAACTATATCTCTCAAACACGTTATCACATTCAAGGACAAGTGAGATAAGAGCAGATTGAGAGTTTGCTGATAGACAGGCTAACACTAAGAAACTTTCACCTCTCTTCACCTGGCCTTTTCTATACCTTTTGGTTGTCTACCTGTTTCTTGATATATATATTATGGTTATGAACTCAGATTTATTGCTGTCCTTCATCATGGCATGAAAGCAGACTGGTGATAGAAGACTAGAAGTAAAATAAAAACACCTCGAATCAAGTAGGCAAATGAAAAATACAGAAGGCATTTCAGCACAGCTTAACATAGCCAGAAATACAATAGACCATATGGAGCTGCTCATAAAGAGACACAATCATCATAAAAGCACAATGATGGCCCTTTCATGTTGTTGAATATTTTATGTAATAATCAGCTATAATAAATAGTCTACAGTGGCTTCCTAAGAGGAAGAGCTGAATGGTTTTCAGAAAGTGATAGGAAGATGTGAAGAATACTAATTTTCTGGAAAGCATAAGTCTTTCAGAGGTACCTCTTTCATATGAGAAAGAAATAAAAAAGGGAGAAACTTCCAAAGCTTGAGTGGATTCAAAACTACTGTTTCTAATGTCATGTTGGAAGGTTCAACACATGCAAGGAGTCCTTGATTCTAACAGTGATTCTAGTGGTGAATAGAAATTAATCATTATTAGAAAAATAATATTAGAAATCTGTTAAAAGGTGCCATAGGTAAAAAAAGCTCCATACTCTGATGCTGTACATGTAGATGTACTCAGGAAACTCTAAATCCAAGTTTAAAAGAGGATTTCTGGCATAAGATGGACAAAAAGTGTATATTTGGTTGTAAATTATTAACCACATTATTTAGAAATAGTATCATTAGAGGAAAACAACTATACATATGATTCTACATATGCAGTAGAGCAGTTCTGCCTAGTGTCTGAAATTAATTAGCAGTTTCTTACCCATTCTCATATTTCAAGTGAACCCACTGAAGGTGGTTGGAGGCCTTTCTAGTGGTCTAGGATTCCTTTCTGAAGCTCTATATGCTTATTAACAGTAGTTATGTTCTATTACATGTAATATTTTCAATATTGCTAAAATTTATGCATTTAGTAAGTATTAGAAGTAATAATGGGGAAGGATATTTTATGTAACTTTAGTCAGGAAGTTATATCTGAAGTTTTAATATAGATTTTTCACTGCAGACACAGGTATATGTTGCATGAAAAACAGATTATGAATAGTAAGGCAAGAAATACTATCTTATACAGAATACAAAGAAGTTTCAGCTGTTTCCATGCCCATAGCAGACTAAAATGTGGTCCCCTGAAAAATTACAGATCCTAGTACTCTATGACTTTGCAACCTCTACAACCACTATCACCATGTAGACTGCTGTCAAATTACACTTCCATGTTAAAATTAAGGGTGGCATTTAATATACACTGGGAAGGATAAGACTGAAACATGGCAATTCAACATCATGATGTTACAATCTCTTTTGATTTAAATATCTTTCTTATATCTCAAGCAGGATAAAAACTTGGAGAAGTGAGACTGCAGATATTTATTTGTAAAGGACTTAGTATGCTTCTGAGAATTAGGATTTAGTAACTCAGATCCTAAAGCTAATCTTTTTTCCCCACCCGATCTTTACCCATATAAAGAGAAAAAAGGTCTTCCTTCCTACCTCTACAAGAAATAAATGAGTTCATAAGTGTGTCCAGTGAAATATGAATTACTTTTAAGAGGTCCCTTAGCATAGAAGCTCATTAATTTGACAAAGGAACCTACAAAAAAATCATCCTTCAAAAGGAAGATGTTGGCTCTGACTCTACCTTCAATTCAATGAAAACCGACAACACAACAGCTGCTCCACCAAAAGTCACAATGAATGCTGGCCACAGCAAGGTGTCCCATGGTAAACAGTCAAAAGCGTGTTCAGGGACACCTGTCTGATAGCTGCGTGCCTCTGTGTCTTCTTCAGGACTGCCAGCTCTGCCTACTGTCCAAAAAGAAAACAGGAGAAGCCCTGTAAAAATCAGTTATGTCCTTAGAGCTGTCTGTGAAAAATACCCAAGCCAAAAAATCTAAGACAAATAAAGTAAACTCTCCAGCATAACTTCTGATATGTACAGTATACTGTACATACCAGAAGTTCACAGAGGTAATTGTTCATATTCTTTGCAAACCTATAGGTTGAAAATGAGCAGTTAAGAGGGACATGTACTCAAAGGGGGAAAAAGCCCTTTTAAAATGTTGTTATAAAAAGAACACACAATTTAAAATAAAGAAACAGTCATACAAACTTAATTGTGCGTAGAACTATTTTAAAGACTTTGGAAATTTCAATATTAAGCATTCACTGACAGCAAGTGCTAGAATTTTCTTATTAAAAATTAATATCACTTCTTTGTAAACTTTGGCCATTTGCTTTTAGAAACTGCAGACAACAAATTATGCAAATCTGAAGATTTACATCTAATTTAATAGTTGTGGTGTAATTTGGTTTTAGGAGCTTTCTCTGATATGTAATAGAATGAATAGAATGAACAGTGTCAACACTGTTTTGGCTGAAACCTGGCCTCAGTGCCATTTCCAGAAAGAAAGTCATCTTCAGAATTGCTGATCTTGGAGAGGATTAGAAGTATACAGAGAACAAAAAAGTAGTTGTATAATATCCTCAAAAATTATTAAAAAAATCTCAATAAAAATTGCTGTGCTCACAGAGGGGTAAAAAGCAAATTGAATGGTCATCAGCAGCCAATCTCATATGTATCCAAACAATAATTCAAAAATCCACCAACTTCTCTGCCTGAAGAGGCTGCCAAAGCATAAAATCATTCATTAAATAATACTTTAGACAGTTTGATAGCCAGATCTGTTACAGCTCTGACAGTCCAATGACTAAAACAAAAAGGAACAAGAGAGATATTATATGGCACTTAATCAAACTTATCAAGAGTAAAACACACTTCCCTACTTTACTACTTTAAAAGGATTACAGGACCCCCAAGTTTTTCTACAGCAAACATATTTTTCATCCATAGTTTTGCAATTCTGAGGGTGAGATTTTCTGTGAAGTCTTTCCCTCTGCAAATGTTTGTTGTACCAGAAAGATCAGATTAAAACTGTTGATTGCTAATGCATTTCAGAAAAGCTGATGAGCTGATGTAGTTGGTGTGGAGGTGGCTGTATCCCATCTCTTCTGGATCAACAGCAGGTCTGAAACTTCTCAACAGCCCAGACTGGTGGGTCAGTTAAACCTAGCAGTAACTTCAAGTTCATCATCTTATGATGGCTATCATAAAAAAAACCCATATCATACTTCAAATTATTCAAACACATATAAAGATACAGATGTAGTGGAATAGCAGAGTAAATAATTTTTCGTTACTCTCAGTCTGTGATCCCATATTTGGCAATAATGGTAGTTACTGGATATTTTTCAAGACTTTGCCCCAACAGTTTGAAATCCACATATGTGTGACACTGAAAGAGTCCACCTCCCTTCATACTCTGCAAATCCTCTTCTTTACTCCTCCATTCTAGTGTGTGTATAGTCATATTATCGTCACGATAGCTCTGTCAGATAGCTGGATTATTTAAGGAAAGCCATACCAGTGTGTCTGCTTTTGCTCAGATTTATAATCCAGATTTATTTAATTTTTTTAGATAAAATATACAAGTACCTAATTCCCCATTCAGCAGCTTCAGTCATTTGTAGCCAACTGATTTGCTTGTGGATTATACCAAGCCACTCAGACAAACAGGGCTTTATAATTTAAATGATTTTATGTGGATATTACCAAGCAGACAAACATGATGCATTGTTTGCTTCTGGTTTTAGACCTGCCCCTGTCACCTTTCTGGTTTACATGTTTTCTTTCCAACAATGAATTTCAGCTACTTTTGCCATGTTGGCTGTTATTCATATTTGGTTGCCCATGATGACAAATACTGCTCAACTATACTTCTATAAAGTTGCCTATGTGGGATTTGCAACAAAAGCAAAAAATGTTCAGAGAAAAATGATTTAGTCTCTACAGCTTTTGGAAGCTGGTCAGCCTTTGCCTGCTGAAAGATTAAAGGAAATGTAACAAGTGAGGAGGGAAGAATCTCTCTCTTAAAAGACAAATGTTACCTAAACTATGGATCAGTTTGAATAGGGGTTTCAAGATGCAGTTTAGTAGGAATTTGATAGATTTCACGTCATTGGCTGAATAATTTATTTTCTGCCAGCCAAAACAATGTTTGTAAACTGTACTGCCTGGTGACTGATGATGCCAAGGGCAAACAATGAACAGAGAATAAGAGAAGAGATGAAAAGAAGCTCTGCTGGCATAACGAGGAGAAACGGTCCTTCATCATCCTATCAGGGCTACGGCTCTGAGAGTTATAAATCACTGCGCTCTGCCTCACAGCCTGGGATAGGCATAGCACAATAAATTCATTAAAGTAAAGCATTCAGTGCTGCATGTATTTTTATGTGGTAACAGGTATGTTTTCCTGACAGCTTTACAGAAATGCCTCTTTGGCTGGAATGTATCCATGCAGATACAAACTGAGGTGTGTTCATGATATACATTAATATCTAAGCAACAATAAATGTGAAGCACAGTTTATTTGATGGTGTAAATCAGTTTCAATGCCATTTTGAACTAAAGAGTGGTTTTTCATTGCCTTTATGGCAGACTTGGAAGACAGGAACACTCTACTGGGTCTCATTTCCTTTTGAAAAATTTAAACAAAATGAAGATTGGTTTATGATTTGCTGCACTTTGAATCTCTCAAAGTAAGTTTAATAAGAAAGTTACTGACTTAAATTGTCTGTTTTGCAATCAGGATATGATTAAAACTAACTATAAAAAGGGCTCTGGACCTTCGATTTTTGCTATTAATGTTCTTTGATGAGATTCATATAACACCATTGTTTTTGATAGACAGATTAGATAGATAGATAAATACATACATATATATATTTACACCTAGTAATGAAAGAGATTCTTTAATCAGTGATGATAATGAAAAGCTCTTCATTGAATAGTGTATATCAAAACATCTACTCCTTCTGATGAACAGACCACTTTTTGTATTATTTCTCATAGTTTATTTCATGCATTCAGAATTCCGGTCTGCAGGTCAAAAGCAGTTTCAAGGCAAATTGTCAAACTGTCTTGGCATTAAATCTTATTTATACTGCAATATGATTTGTATATATATCCATCAGGTAAAACTAAAATTAATTTATTTGGCAAAATTTCTCAAGCAACTAGTGCCACCATGGTTGAATGTATCTATCATATTTACCATTTCTTATTTCATAAAACATGAAAGAATTAAACACTGCTTTAAGGACATTTAGTTTTCTTGTGTGATAGCTCTCATGTGTGTATTTTATTTAGCCTGAAACAAAAACCACAAGAAACTCTGTGTGTAGTATCATAAATCAGTAACACTGATTACTAGAAGTCCTCTGTCATTAAGCACTCATAGTAGTATTTAAATTCAAATATAAAACTGACAACTCAATTAGTGCTTTCATACAAAAATACATAACTAAATTGTTTATAATATAGGAATTGAGAGAAAGTTGAGAATAGGTTGTTAAAAATCTTCTATTAAAACCCCAAAGCAATTGGCAAACATATGGTTTGCCAATACATGTTGTTTTGGAATACAGTGTACTAATATTAACATTTTATACTATGGACTAACTTTTTAGGTATAAATACCTGCTGACCACTGGAACATGCAGTCATGTAGGCTTCAGGAGCACACATGACAAACTCTGCCAAATCACCCAAAGTTTTAAGAGGATTAGATGGAAAAATTCAGTATTTCATAAACAATCAATTTTTTACTGTATACTGCATGTCCTTTGGGTAGCTACTTTTTTGTTTAGTTACTTCAGTTTTACATGATGCAGGGCCTGTGTTAAATGCATTTTCTGAAGGGAGGATGTAAGCCACCAAAATCCCCTTACCTACTAAACACTCCTCCCCACTCTGATGAGCCCTCCTCTGAAAGAATGGCAACAAAAAACTGAAGCTTTAGTCCCCAAGTGCAATTAGATCAAAACTGACTAAAATCTTAATGCCTCTACAGACATTTGTTGTGCTTAGAGCATAGAAGGGTGCTCTATAGTCTAGCACAACAGAGAAGCATCAACTCAACCCCTTTCAAACAGAGAAGTAATTTCAGAAAGCAAGGTGGACTTTGTGATGGGTTACTACCTAGGGCAGAGCTCAGAATTCCCCTTGAAGCCTCATAAAGTTGAATAGTGGGATGGCTAAAATCACTGAATGGGCACTGGGCAAAAGTGGTGAACAACTACTTGGTGCAGGGGGAAGGGAGGAGAGAGAAGGACATCTGTGATCTGTGGGTTCTAAGAAATCTAAACTGCTTAATCGCGATCTCTGATATACATGATCAGTGTGCTAACTAGTAATCAGCAGGAGGAGATCTGGCATTGCTGAGTCTCTTTGAATTAACCAGATTTGGAGAGAAAAACTTCAAGGCACACAAAATGTATGGGAAAGTCTCAAACGTGGGGAGACTGATGAGTGGTCATCTCACACAGGCCAAAGAAAAATATCCTTAGAGCTTCTATGAGATATAGAAAATGTCCAAGACAATAGGATATTTCTATATCACTGCCCTTCTAATCCAAGGATTAGAGACCAGAAATCATGAATTGATTGCAATCATTGCAGAGAAACAGACAACACTTTCATATTTTTAGGTAAAGAATATTTGCTTCCTCAAGACAAGGAAAGGCTGGGAGGAAAAACACTTGGAAAGGAAAATTTAAACAGGAAAATGCGTGTGAATCTCAATACAAGCTACTTAGCTTGGGATATTGGGGTATTATTGGGATCTAATCAGTCATAGTTCCCCAAACAAGAAGGGATAAGTACAGCTGAAGCTCGTCTGGCTCAGTAACAAAGTAAAGAACAGCAGTTAGAAATACAGTAACCATTCACTGTGAATTGAAAAGAAGAAAAATATTAAAATTAAGAGCAATTAAGTATTCTAAAGCATAGAAAAATTGGGAAGACATGGAAATTAAAGTATGACAGGAAGCCTTATAAAAGCACTGAGAACAAAAGGAACTTCAACAGTGACTTAGACTCTTTGGTAAGAGGTGGCAAGGTGCTAACAATGACAGAGGGCATGATAAATAGTACCAAGTGCCTAAAGTTCAAGAAATGGGATGACAGCTGAAAACCATATCAAATTTCCCAACCATACAAGTCTTGTACTATGAAATACTCACCCATGGCCCAGAGCCAGGAGTGCTGTATCTCCTCACTCATCCCTGCAGCACAGGAGTTACAATCCTGGGTCCAGGCATAGGGTTCCCATCATCATGCAAAATCAATAGGGCATGGAGGGCTTGTGAGCACAGTCAGCTGCGGTTTTCTCCTTCCATGATCCTCTTTCCACGGCTGGAAAATAAGGAAGCGGTTGTGTGATGGAAACAAAACAAGGGGTTGCCTTGTGGTGAACGGTTGTTGGGTTCATTGTATTTCCAGTGTCATTTTATAACAGGGAAGAAAAAAACTTATGCAATATTCTCATTTTATTAAGATGTTTACATAAATATTGAAATAGCTCACTAAAGCCAATGGGTCTGTATTGGAATATAACTGCCGTGAGCAGAAAATCATATTAATGGCATGGAGATGTCTGCTTATAGAGGTGGCATTAGAAAATTATATATTCATATAATAAATACATGAGACTGGAGAGCATATTTGAAATACCTTGAAATTAGATAGACTGCTTTCTGCCTGCATGAATGGAGTCTATACTACCAAGCAATCTACTTGGCCTTTAAGTTGTTGTAAACATCAACACAGAACAATTCCCTTTCTCTTCAGTGAAAAATAAAGCTGGCAGGCTAGGACTCCATTATCTCATCTGGACTGACTAAGAAATTACTTTTCTATAGTATTGTTACTCTTCTCACCTGGAAAAAATTTAAGGGGAATAAAATATGATATCTCATTATTCTACCAAGTTTGATACTCTGGATCATCCAAGCAAGTTTTCATTAAGAATTATCCACATACTTCTTTAGTTTGTGAAAAAAAACAAAACAAAACCAAAACCAACAACCTGTTTGAAGAAAGCTGTTTTTTCATTCTTCTCATCATGAGTGAGTTCATCCAGAAAAATTACATGTAATTTCCTGTCTAATAGCTTGATTTCCGATTATATTTCTGACCCTTCTCAGAAAAGGATTTTCATTTTTCCTAATATCAAGTAAGCACGAAAGGAACTGAGGTGACCTCCTTGCCATACTGGGGGCACAGAATTAATGTAACATTTTTTGATCACAGGGAGGGTAATCACAAAGCAATACCATAAGAACATTTTCACTACGTTTCCTCGAGTAGCAATACCCAGTGTTTTACTTATTTTAAAGTATTTATTGTTGCGTTCTATCTGTGTAAAAAGGTGATGTAAAAGTAGTATTTTGGAGGATGGATTTCTCATTCCATCAGGCAGAAAACAGCAAGGCTTGGGTGAGAATATGATATTTTCCTAGTTTTCTCATAATTCAAGTATATTTAGAAATATTAAGTAAAGTGAAAATTAAATACCTATCCACTAACATTAGGACAACAGTATGATACAAATTGGAAGGTACATTTTTATGCAAGAGAAAAAGAAAGAAAATTACTTTTAAAAGGATTTTAAATACATTTTAGAAATAAATTAATACAATTTAAAATCCCATTGAGCTGTAGAGATTATTTTAAATTAATCTTTTAAAATCCACTTTTTAAAATCCTTCTAGATGTAATCCTTGGTGGAGATAAAAACCCAATTCCATTTTATTTTTTGCAGTTGTTTATTTTTCTGGTAAAACAGACTATTCTATTTTAGATCACATGAGCTGCTATTAGAGCATTATCAATGAATAATGATTTTTCTTATGCAGCAGGGGCTTAGTCAGTCCCCATCATCTGCGTTTTATCCAAGAGGATTAAGCATTTATAATCAATTCCAGGTAGATTAATCATGCCCTGGACAGGAAGACTCAGAGCTGGCTCTGTGCAGAGCCAGTTCAGGTCGTCTGGGCTTCTTAAGGCAGGTGTAGTGCAACACAGGTACTATTCTGTTTCCAGGCCACTTCTCATACAAAAAAAGGTTAATCACTTCTGCATTGTGCAGAACCTTAGCAAATCACACCCCAAGGCCCAAATTAGTCATATTCCTGGCAAATTAGTTACCTCAAACCCCACGAGAATGAAAGTATTAAAAAATACGATGCAGACACGAGTGGTGGCATGTAGTTAACTGGGGTGCTGTTGGATTTATTAGTCCCCACTCTTACCTCAGAGTAGCTGCGCATAAAGGACAAAAGACCTTGGTCTCTGACTAATGAAATACTGGCCATAGTTGTTGTGGATCACACAACCTAGAAATTCATTATTAACTTTTGTACTTTCCTCTGTTATTAAGTGACAAAGTCAAATTCATGAGGTACTCCGTTTGATGCTACAGGAGCAGAGCACTGTGGGCTTACAGCAGAGGCTGGGTGCCTCTGAGACAGCACCACGTTACAGCTATAAACAGAGCAAGCCTTAGTTCTATGTGTTGGAGAGAAAGCCAGAAGTCCTCCTGAGTTGTATTCCTTCCCTCATAGCTGTACAAGGGCCATCCACAAAATCTGCCACTATCTTCAGCTCTGCTCTCATTTTCTGCACTGCCTTCCATATGGTGATTTGGAAGAGAAGAAAAGAAGGAGAAAAACATATAAGAAATAAGAGTTAAGAGGAAAAGCTAATTTACCTAGTTGTTTTGTGTAGAACAAGTCAATTTTCCTGTTGGCTTACAGCAAATATTTTTCATCATCTTCCCTATACGCAAAACATTTCTTTTAGCTACAAAATCTAGGTAATAGCTGAAGGTGAAGCTTTAGCTCAAAGACTAATAGGAACACAAAGCCACTTGAATTCCACACAATAAAGATACACAGTTTGCTAACAGATCACAGGCACAGGAAATATGTTTTCCCTGCTTATCAAAAGCAAGTCAAGTACATAGTTGTATGTAGCATGAATAAATTACTCTCATAATTTTAATGTTATCCCTAGCACATCATATAATTCAGCAAGTCTCACACTGAAAAAAACCACAAACCCTAATTGTTTTACATATGAAAGAATGAGAAAATTTTGTACTTTTTTATTGTTTCTCTGGAATTATGAATTATTTAAAAGCCTAAAAAGGAAAGAAAATCATCAGCTGCATTGTCCAGCTCTTTGTAATAAGCAAATTTTTTATAGAAAGTACATAGCTCTGAAGGCATTCTTGATTATGAAAAAAACAAACACATTAATGCAGATTTTGGAAACCAACTGACTCCCTAAGAAGTTTCACTGACAATCCTGTAATCATTTATATATTCAGAAGTGGTCTTAGTAGCTGTAATTGCATATTTTACAACAGTCTAATTAGAGACCACATCCATTATATATCATGTCTTGTTTGCAGTGAACAGACAAATCAACATAGGAAAAAGCAGGCAGTCTTTTCCTCTCCCCACCTGCTGACTCTTCAGCCAACAGCTTGAGGAAAGGGCAGTCTCACAAGGCAGAAGAATGATACATTATTAGAATTCCTATTTCTGTGCCTTTGGACTAGACTGACACTTTCTCACACATTCCTGTAGTTCTCCAAATAACACTAGTATCCATACTAATAAGGGTGGCACTGATACAATGCCAAGTGGATACATGTGCCAGACCACTGCGATCATCTAGTTTGTGTCTGGCATATTCTAATGGTAATGAATTATTTACTTCTATAGAAAAGATCAACAGTTGGTTACTGAGATCATCATCTCTTTCAGCTCTGGGAAAAAAATGCACCCTTACCTTTTGGAAGAGCAGCCTGCTGCCTGTGTTTTATCAGTCCATGTACCTGCATGCTGGAGGACAGTGGTGATGTGGCTGCTCCCAGGCAGACAGGTAGGCTGTTCCACACCAGAGGAACTCAGCTGCAAGTCAGCTCTGGCCCTGAAACTGTGAGAAAGCATTTGGATGACCTGTGCCCATGTTAATGTGCTTGCTGAAACCAGGGAAACATAGTAAATGTGTAGGGCACTTCCAGAGTAGAGCAGGGTTAGGTCCAGACTTATCTAAGAGTCCAGGTAAAGACAGTTATTTATCCTGTTTTCACCATCTGCAAAGATGCAGTCACCTCTACCTGCTTTGCACCCGATTACTTTCAGAGAGAAAGTAACAGCAGTAGTCCTACATATTAACAAAAAGCAAGCTGGAATTCCACCTCTGATTCTTCAAGGAACCTTCATTCACACAGAATGAAATAAATTTTCTGATTATACAAACAGACATGAGTTCTCATCCTTTCCAAGTAATGGTGGAACAAACTCACCAGGACCATAGATGGAAAATTAATAAGGAGTCTGAGATTTTTTTATATCCTCTGACACAGAGCTACAAGTAAAAACAAACAAATAAAATGAGGGGAAGAATTTCTGAGAAATGAGAACCTGGTGTACCAAACATGGACCACTAGATGCTCACAAAGAATGTGACTACTGGTTTTCAGCAGGGGTTGGATTCATGGTTGCATTTGTCACATGAACTTAGGTGCTCTGATTTGATAAACAGTGCAAGAAAATGAAGTATATCTCAAGAAAGAATCTGCAAAAAACAACTGACTGAAAAGGAATAAAGTGCAGAAAGAAGCTAATTAAGGGATATCCCAACAACCTTGCTGTTCCAGCTACTCAACTGATAATCACTTTGGTAATGTAGGGTCAAGAAATGAAGAAATTGACTTTAAGTACATTGCAGACTTGGCATTCAATGGGATACTCGATCCTCTGATTCAGATCTCTCCTTTAACTTGGAAAGAACATTAAGTTAAACTTGGATTTCCCACAGTCCCTCTGAGGGCTCTGAATGTTAGTGAAAGATTCATATAATAGTTTAGGATTCAAGAGACTTCTTGAGGTCGTCTAGTCCAGGCTTCTACTTAGTGGGACTAACTTCAAAGGCTTTTCAGGACTTCAGGCAGTCAAGTTTTGAAAACCTGTAGTGATGCAGATTCTACACCTCTTTAGGCAAGTTGTCCCAGTGTTTAACCACTCTCATTGTGTTTTTTCTTATGTCTAATCTCAATTTTCTTTGTTAAGACATGCAAAAATTGCAACAATTATATCTTTTTCTTTCGCTGTTCTCCTCCAAGGCATGTTAAAAATCCATCCTTTCTGTTCAGGTAACCATGAATCTGGCTCCTCACATTCATGATCAGCCTAACCATTAAGCTAAAGCCAATCTTAAGATGCATATCACTCTCTGACAATTTTTTTTTTAAATGGCAAGTTATTAATTTCAATACAAATTAACTAATGCATATAGAAGATGGACTTACCTATTTTTTAAATACTTGTAGTATTGTATGACTGGAAGATTTAGACTATAGGTCAGGGTCATATCATTCCCCTATTCATCAGAAATTGTTCTTGTTACTGAATTAAAAACAAGCCTAAAAAATTAAAGTACCTTCATCCTGATATAGCATAGCACAGCTGCGATTTTATGTGGAAAAAAGAAATTAAAAGGAATACCATACACCCCTGCTACAAACAAGTCAAGGACAGGAAACCTTAGTGGTGATTTCAAACTATAAATGCTCATTATATGAATAGCATGTCAATACTTTTATAAAAAGTAAAAAATAAATTTTTAAGTTACAGCCAATGAAATGTCATTCTCTTTTCTTCCATTTAAAAGCAAGATTGTTCTTGACCTTTGGAGAAACCTGAAGTTCATTGCAAAGGAAGGTAGGTGCAGCTCATACAAAACTAGACAAGAATAAAGCCACTCTAGTATAGTAAGTCCAATTTCCTGTATGTTCCTCAAGGACCTTTGGTGGCACTTGCCACATATTTATAGGCGTCTTACATTTAAAAATTATAAACAAGATATTATTTTCTTAATTAAAAAAAAAGTCTTAAGGAAAGGAAAATAAGTTAGGAAGGAAAAAAATAAGTTATTTAGTTGCAACTCAAATTCACAATTCAAGAATAAGTTAAAAAATTGCCTTTGTCTCTTGAAAAATTGTAAGAACAGGTTCTGATACAGAAAATTCAAATGGTATTTTTCAGTTGTGAGTGAGAAGTAATTGACTAAGATAAACAAAAGTAAATACTATACAGTAAATTTCTCAAAGCATGTTTTTACTTAAGAAATGAGAAAGTAGCTTATACCCCTATTTGCTCTGGGTTCTACCCACATGAATTTTGAAAGGTGAGTTATCACGGAAGAGCTTTACAGGCATTAACATTCAGTGATAAAATGATCAGCAAATCTGCAGTCAGAAAATACCTTTTTCTAAGCTCTGACAGAAATGGAGCACTATTTTTGTGGAGTTTTTGGGGGGAAGCATGTCTGGTATTTTGTTTTCCTTTTTCAGTTAGGTATAGACCAGTACCCAAAAAATTCCTATGTAATATGTAAAATGTTTATGCAATAATGCCTATTTTGAAGGGCTTCTGGAAAATAAAGGACCACTCTTTCCTGCTCTCTCCTTGTAGTCTTCAGTAGCTTACAGAAAGTAGATTGTTGTATGGGAATACATATTGATGATGTCAATGTTCTTAATCAAGCATCTGCTGTTTGTGATTGTGGAAGATGGTCTTTTCCTGACCCTTATCACTGTGTTCCTAAATCTGAAAATAAATTGGTAGCAATAACATTCACCTGGATCCACACATAGAAAAAACTGGACAAAATCAATATGTTAAACTGACACTGAAATGCCAACACTCATGTTAGAGAACTGCCCTCCCCACCTCTCTCTCTCCCCACCCCCACCCCAAATGTCAACAGAATTTCACAGAACAGCTGGAGAAATCAGAAATGTATTTCTGGTACATAATGTATGACTCATAGACAAATTAATGTAAGATGTGTTTAAACCGATTGACAATGGCAATATGGAAAATGAGAAGGAGAGAACAAAAGAGGTATTAAATAAATTAAAAAGTAGAAAACAAAAGCAGAAATATATGAAAGAAAATGAAGAATGGAGAATTAAATAAAAGAGCAGGAAAAACTATGAGAGTAAAAAATAAAGATTAAACAGTGTGAAAAGCACGAAGAAGTAAGTAATAGGAATAGATACGTAATGAAATGTGCTGTAAAGAGTAATAAAAAAGAGCAAAAGGAGGATATAAATTGGAAACAGATCAAGGGTACAACTTTGTAAATGCTACTTACAAGGAAAATAGTAATTTATACTTCTTGTTAAGAGTCTTGACTATATCTTCAATTAAAATTTAGTGCCAGAATCTTCATTTTTCATTAAAAAACTCAAAAATTGAAAATAAAATGAAATAAACAAAATAAAATAATAATAAAAAATGAACAAAAAGCTACAAAACAAAACAAAAAGATGGTGCTATGAGGTGGTACAAAAATGTTACCTGTGCTCTTGTGGTATTTCAGCACTGATGTACTTAAATGTCGAAGTTTATCAAATTCAATCAGGAACATGATTGATATAATGGAAGGAAGCGAAATATACTGAAGCAGCTGTTTTTAACTTTTTCACCAAGATTGAGACTTACATGAAGTATGTTTTGCAATGTGGAAGAAACTCTGAAAATAAGATGTTAATATCAAGGGCATTGATTAAAGAAAATGAAGTTAATTTTCACATGATAAATTTGAGATCAACAGAGGAAGATCGCAGTTTGTGCGGCTTTGCAAAGTACAGAAATAACAGTCCCGAGAAAGACTGATGCCCATGGGTTATTCAGTGAAATAATGCAGGATCTATAGCAGAATGACAAGAACTGAAATTGAGAAAAGACTAGCCATGAAAGGCATACAGAAAACAGTGTATTTGCAGAGATGGTTTACATATGTGAAATAGACACCAAAGACAGCAGCTACAGCTGCAACCATAAACTCACTCCAAAACAGCTGCACAAGCACTTAAAAGAAAAATGGTATTACAGGGTACAAATTCTAGATAGGTATTACTTGGCTGTTGTCAGAACACACTCTGTGCCATCAAACATGTATTTAATCTGTGGGAAGGAGTTTTCTCCCCACCATTCATAGCCCTTTTTCTGATGTCTCTTTCACAGACATTCAGCACATGGGTGGGAAAGTTAGTTACTCCTTGGAGAATGAGTTATGCTGAAACCTTTATGGAAAAGGACATTGTACAGGGAAATTCACACTGTGTGATGGATAACCAGGAAAAAAAAAAAAAAAAAAGAAAAGGTTTAATCTGACTAGAACATGTGAGTCTCACCCACACCCCCCAAAAAAATTCATAATGATAAATCAATATACAGAATTGGGATATTTCTTCTTTATTCTTCTATTACTACAGGACACTGATTATATAGGCTGGACAGGTTTTTTTTATTTAAATCTATACTGAATATTTTAATTAAATACATAGAGTGCCTGTGTGTGTACAGCTGTCTATAGCAGATATTTTTGTGAGTGCACATATAAGAGTGCATGGACATATATTTGGATTCTAAAAACTAATCTAATCCTGAGGTTTAACCTTGAACCTTAACTATTGTCCTCCAAAGCCAGTTGTTAAACAAAAAAATAAACTACTGCTACTTGTGTTGTGCAAGGAGAAGGAAGTCAGGCTGCTGCTGTACATTTTCTAAACCAGCACAGACTAAAGGGCAGAAGACCAAAGTCTGCTGTAGTGAAATCAAAAAGTCTTGGAAAGAAGCGAAAAACTGTCAGGGACAAAGAAGCCTGGAGAGGAAAGGGAGCTCAGTGACTTGGCTAATTCAGTGTCATTAGAATCACCCCAAAGTCTTCATTTACAAAATCATTATATCTTAAACAATTCTTTGGAGCAGTTGTCTGGCCCCATTTACTATTGCAAATGTTTGTTTTGTAATAGCAGCAAAAATGAAACCAAAGTATTTAGTAGGATATGCTCAATGTGGAGAAGCAAGTTTCTTCTGTTGTGAGACAAGAGTCACAATAACCTGTGCAAGCAGAGATCACCAGGGAGAAGCAAATGCATGGCATTAAAGTAACCAACAGATTAGGACAGGAGATCAGGTAGAAACATTCTCAAATTATTCCATCCTGGCATTGTTTTTAATGTAATAAACATTTCGTAATTATTATTGACACATCCATTTTTAAATATTTTTTAATTTCTCCTGTTATTAAAATTATTTCTAAAATCTAAATATAAACAGTAATTCTTTTCATAGCACATTTAATCAGTGTGTTAGGTACCAGGGCAGCAGGCAAGGTAGTTAAAAAAGGAACAAGACAGCAAGGAGAAATTAAGGTAATAGCAAAATACCTTTTGTCGACAAAAATATGAAATACCACTGTAGCCACGATAGAGATAATGACCTTTAAAACAAAGAAATGGCAATGTAATTTTTTTTATGCCACCTCATCTACAGCTATTTGAATTCTATATTTATGGAGACAAATCTTCTCAGTGTATATTAATCTCTTTTTACCACTCTCCATTTCCTGTAACCTCTGCCTATTTGTCATTAGATCCTGAATGTGTCCTACTTGTCCTGATCTTTATTCAGTTTTTGGCAGGAGTCTAGGACATTGTAGATGATGACAAGGGAAAAAAAACTACTATTGAAAATAAATACTTCCCTGCTTTTCAGTGTACTTTTGTGGGAATTAAAAGTTTAAGATATTCCTGTTTTAATGGCAGAAATTCTCATGAAGTCAAAAGCAAAAATAAAGAGCTAGACTTAGAATATATCTTTCATGAATAAAGCAAAGGTTTTCATGGAACTACTCACAGTGATGAAAGTGTCCTTCCCTCGTTAGTTACAGCTAAAAGTTCTTCAAATATGTATCTAATCTGCATGAATTTTACTTCTCTATATCGACTGGGTTTGTTAGGTACTTTCAAAGTCCCTAAATATCCTCTCAAGTTTGAACAAATTTAAATAATTGGGTCACATCTGAAAAAAAAAACTGTATAATTTTCCTTTTCACCCAGTGCTTCAAGGTTTTCAGTAAACAAATTAAACCATGGCATAATTTAGTCTTGGAGGACCCTATTACACAGCTTTGAAGATGACAGTTTGGGTTTCTGTAAAATGTGAAAAACTATTCTTACAATAACAGTATCTTAATTTATGTACATGTTGCTTAATTCATTGTAAAGCAGCACTTACTGAAATCAACTAAATGCCCTTAATTCACACAGCTGATTGCACACAATCAATAAAAATTAAATCCTAAGTAACAATATTTATTGCTTTACTGATAATGTAGCAGTATTTTTCAGTTTTTAGACCATTTTTATTTTGCAGTCTGTATTTCTGAAAATCTAATACATCAATAATTTATAGCACATGTATAAAGTTTTCATTGTTTTAACGTAATTGAGTTGCATGTTTTCTGTCTTCTACTCATGCACAACTCTGTTTTACGGTGATAAAACCCCAAAACCTTAATGCAGAAGTGTAATTATTAAAATGCATTCTGTGCAGTCACTGCAGCCCTTGAATTGTTAAGAAACAGATTTTAAGGACTATGTAATAATGGGAAAAGAGAAGATTAGAGATGTGACTGCCCAAAGGTACAGTACTATTGAACAACTGCGAACAGAAGCATTCTTCATGTAACATTTTCGAGCGTTAAGATTTTTTGCAATTTCTTTGTTGTCTTGCACTGATGAACAAGCTCTTTTGATATAAAGTTCCACAAAGTGAAAAACTGAAGATTAACTGACATCAGATCCATATCTGTTAATACTACCACAGGGAGCAACATGGAAAGAACTGAGTAACAACTGATTTATAAATCAGAAAAATTCAGAAAACAATGAAAAACAATAGAGAAAGACTCTAATAAATGTAAAAACCATGGAAAGGAAAAAAACCTAAATAGTAATGCCATTCTGGGGCAGTAAATCCATCCAATTCATCCATCTAGTCAGAAGAAGAAATGTATTTCCAAGGCCAAATACAAATTTTCAGGACCCTGTCCCAAAATACTCCAGGCTATACAAGATTTAGGCTACTTATTAGCTTAACACATTTAAAAGACAGAAGGCAACAACAAATACTATTGTCATTGCACTGGGTAGATCCCAGACAGCGATATGCTGCCACCCATCTCTTGCTCACTCTTACCACAAAGGGATGAGGTAGAGCATCAGAAGAGCAAATCTCAAAACTGGTCAGTTAAGATAAAGACACATTATTAGGTGAAGCAATGCTGTATGTACAAGCAAAGAAAATTAAAGAACTCTTTCACTGTTTCCCATAGTCAGGCAGATGTTCAGCTGCCTCCTGGAAAGCATGGCTTCAGCATACATCATGGTTGCTTTGGAAACAAAACCCCATAACCATGAAGATCCAAATTCCTCCTTTTTTTCCCCCCAGCTTTTATTGCAGAGCACAACACTGTATAGTACAAAATATCCCTTCAGTGGGGGAAAAAAAATAAAATAAAATAACACCACCGTGCAGACGTTGTTTGGCATTAGCCAAAATATGTATGTATTATCAAAACTGTTTTAGTCACAAATCCAAAGCACAGGATAATTAAGTCTGGTATAAGGAAAATTGACTCCATCCCAGCCAGACCCAGTACACCCATAGATGAGGTATTGTCCAGGCGCCAGTATTCTTATGCTTGACAAACCACTAGTCCCTTCTTCCACTGAAGTGAACAAAGTCCATGGAAGAAACATGAGTAATTTATATATTTGTTTTTACATTGATTCAGGCGTATCAGTTAGTGGGTTGTTTACACACCAGAGTTTACAAAACAACAGCATTATGCTGGTTCAGAAGAGTTAGCATTTAAGAGTCATGATCTTCTAGTAATACGAGACCCTTGTAAGGCTCAGAAAAAAATCCATCCAGTGGATATGATCTCAATCTATAACCTTCAGCTGTAAGTACAATATACAGTGCACTGTATATAGTATACAGTGGGTTGAATATAATCCTTCAGTACACCATACTAAAATACATTTAAAATATGAAGAAAACAGACTAGTGTCCTATTTAGTACATAACAGAGTGTCACTGTGAACTATTGCCATCTCTAGTTTCATGACATCTGACGCAGTGTAAGAGATAAAACTATGAAAGAAGAAACAGTTCTCTGAATAATGAAATGCTATTTATAAATGCGGTCTCATTTTGTAAGGAAGATGTGTGGAAGAGATGAATAGCTTAACTGTAACTCATAGTCAAAGAGCTCATGGCTGGAATTACAGGTAATTATAATTTCTGAGAAACTCACCCCTGAGTTTGGACGAAGTGTCAAGGATTCTTGATTAGCAATCTGCCACCTATATAATGCTGTGGAAGGCACAGGAAGCAAAGAGGACAGTCAAATCAACCTTCATAAATCTTGTATGCTTACGCTTACAGCTCTTATATAAATAGAAAATTAGGATAAATTACCAAGAGTCAGTGTTCTGCCAGAAAAAAAAACCCTCTACCTCTTTTGTTGCCATACAATTTTGACAGTGTTTTAATTCATAGTAACTATGCAATATTCTGAGTTGATGTCCCTCAAGCAGATGGCACTCCAATTATTCATATTTGTAATAGACTTTTCCCCCACTTCAGAGAAAACTAATATGAGATAAATTTTGAACATGAAAGCAAAATTTAAAAATTGCCTTCATAGTTGTTGAGCTAACTGTGGAGGACTTCTTAGCCCCTCTGCCTCTATCCTTGTGGAAACTCTTTAGGTCTCTTTTTATGGCATATTGTTTCCTCATTATATCATCATCTGTGTTTTCATTAAGCTTGAGACAGATATATCCAGCTGCACAAATCAGTCTCCCTCAGATACAATTAGATGTAGAACAAAAAAGAAGGAAAATACTGGATCTCAGACTGTTCTTCCTAACCGGGATATGTGCCCTAGAAAATAGCCAGCCATCAGACTCTAAAGCTGCTTTAAACTTTAGCATCATAAATGTCCACAGATCTTAAGGAGCAGTAGTAGAAAATATCTTTGATCCAGGAGCACTGAATTAAGATCTGAATTTGCATCTGCAAATACTCTTAAGGGAAGCGATACTCACTCCTGACTGCAAGTTTTTTGAGTATATCCTGTAATACCCTATGTGTTGGTTTCTTATGGACACCAAACAACCAGTTTTTGAGAACTCTTATGGTCATGTTTTCACCTTGCAAAATTAGTTTTGGAGATGTGATGATATGTGGAAATCTTTACTGCTGAAGTAATGATGCAGAAAACTGAAATGCAGGATTGAGGTTGAAACAGGTCAACTGAACCAAGGCAAATAGCATCAGGTTCTAGTGACATTTTCTGTTAGGGATTAGAAGTGATGATGAATGAAGACTTTTGCATTAGAAATACTAAAGCCTTATGCTCTTTCCTGATGAGGGATGCTATAAGATTAAAAAGGACCAAGAAGCCTGTGCCATACTGGAACAACATTTATGTATAGGTCATTCGTATACAGAATCTCCTTTTTCCAACTGGAACTGATTTATAAGGGGTAGGAGATAGCCATTTCCTTAGGGACAGGGAATATTAATAAAAAGCTATCTTTGGGACTTTTCTAATCAATACATTAAAAATTAAATCTAAAAAAGGCATTTGAAAATGTCTGTGATTGTGAAGAACACTACCCCACCCACTGCATCAGTTTGTGCAAGTTCACCTCAGAGACAGCCTACAGAGGTGAGGTCTTTGAGTTGGTCTAAACTGCTGTGATAGTGCCAATAAAAACAGGTTTGTCAGTGTGCAAGTTTTTGTAAAAAAATCCATTAAACTGATTATGTAATGCTAAGCAGTAGCCCACAGCTACTGATCATAGAAAATGCCATTAATTCCCATCCTCCAACAACACAGAAAAGAAGGATGTGTATGTCACACTGATCTTCCTCATGTTAACTTCTGCCACTTATGTGCTAAACCACAAAGAAGTTTCATAACCCTTTCTGATTTATGACATAGAGGGCTCTTACTGAGATTTACTCTCTAGAAAACAAGCTAATTTTTTTAGCTAAGAATGTATACTTCTGCTTCTAATATGGTGTCTATTTATACGATGTAAGTCACATTCTTCTATCAGACCACTGAAGTGCCAATAATTAATAATCTAGTCTCAGGTAAGACTAATACCAATGAAAAAGGTATTTTTGATCAAATTTGAAATGAAATTTTTTCATTTAAAGGCCAGATTCTCAGCAAGCATAAATAAAGGCATGAAGACAACCACTAGGCTCTTACTCTTAAGCACTGTCACCTGATATTAGAAACACTGTATCCTTTTTCCCTTTAACACACTGCAATAATTTTAAGCAATATAGATCATTGATGTTATTGCTGCAGAATTACACTTATTAAAAATACCAAGAACAATTTCTCATCTTACTAATCTTTCTTGCTAACATAATAAATATCTATAAGACAATATGTTCAAGCACAGAAAAAGTAATTTAATCAACTGTGTAAAATGTATACATTGAATGGTAGTGGATCTGCCAGTCTTATCCTGTGTGTTTTTGTTGTCGTTTCCTTGGTTTTAATGTATGTGTACAAGAGAGAGACCAAATTTAACTTGTATTCCTAACACCAGCAGCCACACTATGTGCCATTTAAAAGGTCATTTTTAACCTGAGTCTTGCAGAAATCTTCAGATTGTTTTTTCCTCTGGTATGACCAAATTTTGAAAGTCTATATTATAGGAAGTATGACCACTATGCAATAACTGGGAATTCTTGCATACTGTTTTTCCAGAAAGTAATTTACAGGACTTTACAGTCTTACATACTCCCAGCAGGTTAACATTTTACCTTTTTTGTTGTTGTTGTTGTTGTTATTATTTTGAAGGCCACTTCAAGGAAGTTTGCTGTTTTCTCTCAAATTGACTTTGGTTGATCAAACATACCCTGGGGAAGACAGAACTAAAAAAGAAAGCTTTTTTTTTTAACTGTTCTGTTTTTTACTGCTACTGTCAAACTTTATACTTTTCAGAATTCAAACACTGTGCAATGATCACTCAGGACAGATATTTTGAACATTGTTAAAAGTAGGGGACATTATATTTTCATCAGTTGGGTAGATTTTCTAAGCAGCAGGGATGTCCTGTTCCAGATACACAGTCTGTTCTCTCCTGCTACTTACACCAAGAATATAACAGTTGTTTATTACTATATGTTCCTACTAGATTCAAAATCAGATTATTTCTCAGAAGTGTTTTTCATTTTGTTTGTTGTCACAATTTCCAAAACAAAATTCTCCAGACTGACAGATAATTTTTCACTGCACTTTGGGTTTGTTTTTTTTACAAACTATGGTACACACATTATGCTCAGATTTATTTCAACTGTATTAATTTAAAATCAAAACATTTTGAATGTGTTTTCTCCAACAAGGGCATATTACAGGATACCTTTAAAATAAGTTATGGAACTACGTAATGGTGCACTTTATCTAATGGTAGAGAATAATTAAGCTATAAATACATGTTTAGATTATATTAAGTGGTATATTTTCCAGTTGATGCACAGGAAATTAGCCTTAAAAGTCCTATTAGTGTTAAGTGGAAGCTGTATTTCTAAGCTGTATTACTAAATCTGTTTGCATCACTTTAAAGGTTTACCACTTAAGTTAGAAGTAGTCATGAAATTCAGTGAGAGGGAAATTGTCCCTTCCTCTCCATATAGATGTCAGAGTTGAAAAACTCATTATCTGACAATATTCATCACATTAAAGCATAATTTTTAACTTCTGTTACATATGTATTAATCTGTCAGATGTAACATCAGTCACCCTATTAATTTGAGGTACCTTGTAGATTGAAGCAACATACCATCAAGCTCATTAAAAAAATCTTAGAGACAGAAATTTCAGGATCCAAATCTTCTTTTTACCCCCATTCCTTTTGTAAGATAGATTTATGCAATCAGACACTTTCTGTTTGCCTGTTGCCCTGTCAGATGTTATCACAAATTTTGCAAAAAAAGCACCTTAGTAGAAGAGAGATTCTGGTTGCCCAGAACAGAACCAAAGTCACAAGTCTCTGCCAGGGTCCTCGCACAAGCCTGCAAGAGCAATTGTCCCTTTTGTTTAAACCGTGGTAAAAATCTTCAAGCCTGAAGTCTCAACATTCAGTCCAGAAATCAAATTTTAGGAACCCTTGCAATTGTTACTCAGAATACTTTATCCATTTCACACTTCATAACAAATCTGAGTATCATGTGTAAAGTGCAACACAGTGGCCAGCTGACAGACTGGTGGCATTGTAGTCACAGCTACATTGAATTCAGTAGGTGCAAATTTACCTTGTCTCAGTGACTACAGTATTAGGTGTTTTTCTGAGGTAATATTTTATAGGAATAATTGTCATATTTCCATTAAAATGAGGAAGTCCAGGATGAAGAGTTTAGGTGTAAAACCTGAGACCTTCATGGTTTACTTAAATAGCAAATTCAGATTTTTTAATACATATTTTTAATAAAACTTTAAAAATTCAAATCATTTTCTCCTACAAAATGCTGACTTATCAGTACCGAAAATCTCTATAAAAAAAAGGTCAGTTTAAGCGCAGTTGTTTTATCAAATATTTTTCTAGAATCCCTAGACACTTGAAATGTTCAGTTTAACATTTTAAAACTGTAAAATCCTCTCATTTTCTCATTTCAAATCCATTTCTTCTTTCAGAACCCTTTAGTTAAAAAACAGAGAAAGAATATACCAAAATATAAATTCTTTAAAACTCATTACTGATATTTTTGCACACTCACTGTGCAATCACTGTGTCTACACTGTGAAAACAAAGGAAACCTCTTTTTCTGCTCTTGTTATATTGTTACTTGGACATCATAGTTCGAGGGCAAATCACAGGTACAAGACTTGTTTTTTTACTGTAAAGAACCTACAACCATATCTTATCCTCCAGTCCCAGTGTCAACACAAATGAGTTTCAACACCCTGTATTGACAACTATAAGTTCTCCTAGTTTTACTTCCAGGCTTTGTTGTTTGTTTGTGTTTTTTTTTTTTTTTTGTGCTCTTAATTTTTTTGTCTAATCAAGTGTTACTGTAAGTTTCACAAGGGTATGTGCATTCTCTTTCAATTAGTTTTACTTTTCTTTCTACCTGTGTCCATGGGTTTGTATTGGCTCAATTCAGCGAAAGGATATCCATTTACTTTAACAGATCCTAAATCAGATCCTAAATCAAAGCAGATCTACTCATGATATAGGAAGGGTTGCAGTGAAAAGATACTGAATCTCAGGCTATTTGATTCTCTAGTATTCCAACATGTTATAAGTGGAAAAACGGTCTAGTATTTCATTTGCTAGCTTTATTTGATATCAAACAGCACACCTATTGGTTCCATCATGCAATGGAAGGAATCTTCATTCACCCATTTTGCCACAGCTTCACTAAATTCTTCAAAATTGTCTGTGTATGAAGCAAACTCTCCACACAAATAGAATCAATCTTTTCAGATGTAAGACACCAGTAATAATCCATACTGTGAAAAAACCACATCCACTGAAGTATTTTTCTCTTTCTGCAAGGAAAATTTTAACACCCTTCTAAACTAGTTGTGAATATTCCCACTGCCAAACAGCATGTCCAGAAAACCATTATGAGTGAAGATAATTCTATTATATGCTTGTGTTGCATAAAACATGTAAATACTCCATTTTTAGGGAGGTTAAAGATTACATCCAAGGAAAACATCAGTTGATGCTAGCTGTGGAGTGCACTTGAGAGAAAATAGTAAATTATAAAAAAGAAAAGAAGATACTAAGGACCTGACATCTCTTTCATCTCAGCCCTGAACACTGCAAAATGTCATTAAAATCCCTGATATGAAAAAGGCATCATAGAATCATCAAGGTTGGAAAAGACCTCCAAGATCATCGAGTCCAACCTTTGTCCAAAGAACAGCATAAACACTAAACCATATGCTCAGAAGCATGAAGTCGAACGACAACTGTGCAAGAGACAAACCAGCGTGAGTTGTCATCACTTTGCACATATGCGTGCCCAGCTGTGGACTCTGTCCAGGGTAGAGCTGTTTATGGCACTACACAGGAGCAGAAATGCTTTGAGTCCTGACACCACAGCCAATGTCTCACACACACAGAGCAGAAAAAGGAGCAGAAGCTCCTCAGCTTTAATTCTGGTTCTGTTTCCTCATATGCGAACGCTGAACTCTGAATGGATCTAATAGGAAAATACAACTGGTTTTCAGTGATATTGTGGGCAACAACTTTCTTCAACCCATGAAAGAACTTCACAGAGACTAATCTCAGATCATCCAGTTATATGGAGCTTTTGTATGCACAGGTTATGATGCAAGCATGAGATATCAAAACCAAAATTAATGGAAAACGGAAACAAATATATATTATTCTGAAGCAGGTAAAAATCATGCAAAGAAATGTATAAATTATTCATGCCCCTAATTGTTCCTTTATCTTGAAGAGGGACATAAAGAGATAAAGGTTCCAAAATGACAAGCCAAATGTAATTACATATTTCTTATCACAACAGTCATGAAAATGAATCACAGCCTATTTAAAAAAAAAATTAGAAGTCTGGTTTTAAAATCTACCTTTTATGAAGTAATAAGTAAAGTGAATAAATCAAAAAATTAAACAGTATATACAACATTGATACCATGAACAAACAGCTGCAACCCCCATTATTTGTTGGAAAACAAATAAAAACACATAAATCAAAAAAAAACCAAATAAAATATGCGTAGCAGCTTTTTCAAAGTTCAGATTTTTCTTTTTAAAAAGACTGAACAGGCAGGTCTGTAATAAATTCCTAGTACAGAAGCCTACTTTTAGATCATGTAGGGGATGTCAGTTGTAAGGATGAAAGTCAACAGAAGCACAGGTAGATAAATTTTTTAAATTACTATCTTTAAAGAATATTGTAGTTTTCAGGAAGAAAATGTTAAAAATTTTTTTCAAGCAGTATCTATACCTCTTTTTGGTCATTACAGTTTTTAGCCAGAAAAATGCAACTTGAAGTTGTTAATACTTCACAGTGTTATGGAGTCTGCATAACTCATTAAGTCCAAATGTCACCTTGCTAGCTTCCTGTTGTGCTGAGGAGAAATGAATGATCAGGGGTTTCTATCACTACATCATCTGGTATTCAAATACCTTGATATATTTTTCTGCAGTCTAGAAATTACAGTAATGGAAAAAAACCCTGAAACTGACTCCCATTCACTGGCACACAGGTGGGGGAAAAAAAAAAACAAAAAGAAAAAAAAGAAGAAAATAGCAGTGCCCCGACGGACAGCTAGTACAGAATCTCATATTCTCCCCCTGGATGTATCCATTCAGCTCTAAGTGCTAACCTCAAGCATCTCTCATGACACAGCTATGCCAAGCTTCATACTAGAACTGTAACCAAGGCCTTTCTGATATACATTGATTAGTGCTGCTTGTCAGCACCTTTGATGGATATACCCTTGGAGAGAAAAGCAAACATATGGCAAAAGCAGAGACAGAGATTGGAATCGCCTGCAACTCAGCATAGCACTGCTTGGTCACGAACTGCTCCACTAGACCATTGAAAAACCTACCCTGACACACTGACTCATGGTACAGTGCCCCCAGGGATGCCACTCTGCATTCCTTTCAAAATAAACAATCCCCATGTATATTTGAATATCAATTAAACATTGCCCAAAAAAAGGAAATAAATTATTACATATTGTGGGCTATCTTCTGGGAAAACAAGCAGTGCTAATTTTAGTGCTATATAGACAAGAATATATTTCATTGCATGTAAATACAGTAGACTTAAACCAGCTGATGAATATTGATGTTAACTTATGAAAATTCATGGTTTACACGGTGTGTAGAGAAAATAGGCACACATTTCTTAGCTTGTTATCTTACCGTAAAATGCATCCTTTCTGAGTTCTGCAACATGGGGGAATTTCAAGCTTCCAGATTTCGTGTATGGGTACCTCATAGAAGTTCCATCTCCTGAAATACCTCCTACTGGAAAAGTATGTCCTGTGATAAACTACACACAGTAATATTTCTTATTTCTTATGACAGCTTTTATAAATGTAGTTTGTCTCCCCTTCAAGTAAAATATTAGCACATGAAAAAGTACTTTGCCATTTCCATTGTAACATTCCCTGAGTTTTCTACAACCCGAGCTTTTAAAAGTAGAATTTAGTTACATGTTTTCATTATAAAATTGCTTAAGGGTCTGAGGAAAATATTTATTCTTGAATAAATAATTCTATTTACAAACTTGCCATACGTTCTTCTTGGTGAAGAATTATTCAGACAAGTCAGGTATACACACTGCCAGAATAAATGTAACATATTTCTTTTAAGAACAAGTTGAACAGTAAACACACTTCCCTCTTCTTAAAGCTAGGGGGAAACTTGCATTTAACAAGCAAATATGAAGCTTATAAAACTTAAGATTTGAAAAACTGATGGAGGCTATATGTTTCTGGACCCTACTCTGTGAGTTTAAAATGGCACACATTATTAAAAATGATACATTACTATAAATAATATTTTTCTTTCCCTAGCACACGGTGTGTGACCAACCCCATAAATAATCCCACACTGCTGGTGATTTCTCATTCAAGAAAGCCTACTCCATGCAAGACTTACTGAGAAAGATAAGACTTTAAAATTGATGGCATGCTGTGAAAATGTTAGTTTGTATGTCTTACATAGTGTTATGGCAGTTGTGAATTTTGATTTTTTGTGTGATTTTGGCAGTTGAGAAATGTTCTGGCTCAACAACACCAAAGACACAAAAGCCTACATTTATCTATATCAGGGCAACACAGAGCACAAACCTTTACATTCTGCCCTACTTCATGTATGCCTCATGCCACCTTCAATGAAATGAATCTCAGCTGTAGGAGAACAACCCTGTGATGCAGCAGAAGAACAACCCTATGATGCAGCAGAAGATAACCTTACCTCCAAGCTCTAATGCTAAAAGCAACAGAAAAAAATATATAAACCCAGTATTTTTATGTTGAAAGCAACCATTCACAAAGGTATGTGGATTGAAGGAAATCTTTCCACTGACAGCAAAGGACCATTACGCTGGAAGAGTTATTGTCAGACTTCAGGTGGAAGGAACTTTATAATATAAGCAATCGTGCACTCAGTTTAACCATTCAGATTTTCAGAAACTTTGAAATACTCACTATTTCTTAGTCCTCAAATGTTTTAAAACCTCCACTTACTTCAGAAAAATTGGTTTCATAGTTGCTTTCAGCAAAAGTAAATTTAAAAAATGTAATAATCTTTACAGCAAAATCTATTTATTAAGTACAATAGATATAAACAAATGATTTTTTATTCAAGCAACTAACATTATAAACTTGTATATATCTTACCTTTAATGAAAGTTTACATCTGACACTTTCTCCATACTTTACTGGGATCTATGACAGCCCATTTTCTTCAGAATCTCACTCTTCACATTTTCTGACCTGCCTGTATGAAAGTTCTTTTAAATTTAATTTGGATGAAGTTTCTCTGTTTGCATGCCCTCAAGATTGTCCAAATAGCTCTTTATTCCATAAGTATTAGTTCCATGAAAAATTAGGAGAGAAGCATAGAAAAGTGTATCTATCCTATATTTCATCCCTTTTGACAATAATATATCTTATTTCCATGTCTTCTGTGCATATCCCAGCTGTTTCTATGCTCAATATTTGCATGAGAACTAGCCATACAACTTTCCTCCCTATATATTTCTTCCCCTCAGGAAGTCCAGTCATCCATCCCTGATGAAAGACACGCTGTTCCAAACAGGGCTTCCTATGCAGTCTTCATATGTAGGATTCATGTTAGTTAAGCTGTAGCAAGGAACAGAACATCAAAATACAAGCTAACTGAGGGAACTCCTTAATTCAGTCCTCTAGTGTCATAGGCAACTGTATTATGTAGTCTTTCCATAATGGTTTTCTCTTATTCGTAAATATTATAAAATAATACATTATCTAAATATATACCTGGAGATGCCTTTCTGTTGGGAAACTGTGGGCAGTGAAGATACAAAAAACCCCAGACAACAAAACAACAAATACAGAAAGACATTTGGTTTTGTAATGAGGTATAACATCCTTATTTCTTGGACTACAAACACTTTAAGGTTCATGAGAATGTTTAGAGATTATTTGAGAATTGCAATTTAATTTTGTCACACTGAGCAATTTTCTAAAATACTTGTAAGACAACTAGGATCATAGGAACACTGCAACTGTGTCATAAATACTTAACTAGGAGCATAAGATACAATGTATTGGGAAACATTCATTAATTAGATTCTTTTACTTAAAAAGAGGTATGTTTAAGAAAGAGGTTTATGCAGCTTTATTCACAAGATGTCATCTTTTACATGTGTTGGCTAACTTGTTTTCCCACAACAAGAGTGTTATGAGTATTTGTAAAACTCCAGCCCCCGGAGCTGCCAGCTCACAGCTATGAGTTTTACTTTAATATACAGATATATGGTTCTTTAATACCTCGAGATAGCATTAAGAGAATAAGTGATGGGCTTGTTCCCAAGGAATTTCTTTGTTAATTTAGGGGAGTAGATAAGGGGACTTGGCCAAAGGACACCACACAAAATGTTCCACCACAATACTGACTCAGCATATACTATTAATCCACAACACTCAAGCCAAAATCCAACCAATTCCACAACACTTAAATCAAGATCCAATCCTTCCAGCTCCAAACCACTCTAAGCATCAAGAAAGGAGCAAAGAGAAGAAGATAAGCAAGGAGAGAGGAGAAAAAAGGAGAGACAGATTATACAACTATAACTAAAGCCTTGCAGAGGCCCACAAGAACCTCTCTGGTTGCTCATGTTTCCCATTTTGTGAAACTATGTCATCTCATAGGCTGACTGGAAAGGCAACATGTGATGTTGCTTGTAGCATCCTAATAGAGTGGAAAAACTAGAGATCACTGTTTAAAGTATTAGATTTCATTCAAGTTACTGAAGCAGCAAGACCTGGATAATGTTTATTCATCATTTATTCATCACCCATTATATCTTGTGGCAGCAAATTAAGGGCTGTTAGTGAAATATTTGTTTTAATGTGTCTTGGAGAACATACTGATGTCTGACTTTGTTACTATTGTACTTGAAAATCTTATTGCTACCAAAAATAGAAACCAAATAATCAAATCTCAGTTGGTTACTGTACATATTTATTTCCAGCAATTTGTATTGCATTAGTAATACATTAAAATTCTCCACAAGTATAATCAATTGCTGAAGTTAGTTAAATACTAAGCTTTTGCTCATTATAATGCCATTAAGGATGGAAGTGTCCCTTGATGTGATTAATGGACTCATGCAGAAATTTGTGCTAAGCACTAGTCCATTGCTGGTACTTGCTTTTTTTGATGACATTTACCTTCTGGTATCTTTCTAGGATCTTTCCTAATCAGTCAGAATACTTGCACCTGGCTTCAGTACCTTGTAGCCTCTGCAGTCTGGAGAATTGGGTACTGAACTGCCTGGCACTTTGTTGAAAGCTTTTGTTACCTTTTATTAAGCAAAGTTCTCCTACTGATATGACTGCAAATCTACTGTCTTATGTGGTGCCTGTGGGAGGAAACTGTTCAATTAGGGGGAAGAAAGTACTTCTTTGCCCTAATTAACTGAGATCAAAGTGAATGTGCTGCAGCCAAAACTTAAGCAATGGCCATGATGACATACCTCAAAGAGCTATACAGTAAAGGTCATAGTAATATTGCTTCTCTTTTAATATTCAACTTTTATTTTAAAGTACCTCTGCTTTGCTTCTTTCCTCATTATGCATTGGATTTTCTGAGTTGGTTTTTAGCTTGCCATTATTTCATTACCGACTTTTTTAAGGCTTTCTTTTCTTATGGGCAATATTTTCTTCCTGCACTCTCAAGAGGTTTATTATGGCAAGAAAATAGACTTCAAAATATGCATTTCACATTGACAGCAAGGTACAGGTGGAGTTTCCAAAAATACTTCTCTGGTGGAGTCTCACCAGCTCTAGTGGGATCAGGATTGACACTTTGTCCTTTTGCATCATTTGTGACTGCCATTGCAAACTTGACTCTTTACTGTCACTGCCATAAAGATAAGTCTGCCGTGTTTGGAATTCTACCCAGAGTCTGTGGGTGGACAGGTGTGATTGTTGAGAGGGGCCACCATCAGATCAATCCTCTAAATTCCCAAGGTACCCTTTCTTTAGCCAGCAGCGTTTATGCACTCACAGTCTGCTGCCTTCCCATCAGATGCAGCTGCTTTCATTGGTTTGCTTCTGCTTACTCAGTGCATGAAGAATTCTGAATGTTTAAAAGTTTAGTAGGATTTTAAAATGGATTTGTGAAAGGAAGAGCAAAGAAAGCATTGTAGCAATGTACTTACAAGTCAATACTCACATGCTAGTTCTGGTTTTCAGAAAGGATTTTCTTTTGTCACTACACTGAAGATCCATTATTGATTCTCATTTTCCTTCAAAGTAGCCTTAAAAGTTTGCCAGTATTAGCATTAAGAAATGCTCAATATCAGTTAGCAAAGCTAAGAACTGAAAGGTAACAATGATAATCATAGCAATTTAATCAATACTGAGGTAATTAATATTTTGCCTCTGTGTCAAACCTGTAAAACAAGGTGAAATAATACAGAACGCAGGGATATTTTTCCTTCAGTTTGTGGTATATAAAGCTTGCTGAATTGTGGCCTTATTTTAGCAGGCACACCTGACATTTCCCAAAGGCAAAATTAAATGGGTCAGAGAAAAATCATCTTGAAACAATTTGCTGCCATGAAGATTTGAAATTATTGCTAAAGTGCATGTCCTCTCTATGATGAGAACAAGAACCTGAAAGTTGGTCATTCTGGCAATATTCAGAACCTCCATTTGTCAGGCTGCTGCCTGAACATCAAAGAAAAGCTGTAGGAAAATAATGGAAAATCTTAAAATAACAAACCTTCTATCTTTTCCCCCATGTACCTGAGTGACTTTCTTCCTTCTTCTACTCCAAGAAATCAAGTTATGAAAACTGGTTTTCCTCTGTCTCAAGTTTATTTCAGGAACAGCTTTACTGTGCATGCCCCTTTTAGAGCTCTTCTAGTTCTATTCGATCACCCCAGTTGTTTGTTACAGCTTTGAATTTGCTAAGATGGTGATTTTTCAAAGAAAGAAAAAAAAACTTCTATTGAATGACTATTTAAGTCAAGATTAATTCTTTTCCTGGTTTTTCAGAGTTATCTTTTCTTTTAAACCATTCCAAAAATGCAAAAAAACTTCCATATGCCCTCCCTTTGAAGTGTCCTGCTTATTGTGGTGTTATTTACAAGCTCTCTAGCTTCAAGCCTCTTCTGAACTAGGTATACATGCTAGTAGTGAAGAAAATGTCACCTATGCTGGGACCTCGAAAGTGTTCAAACAAAATCTTTACTCAATTGACTGGTAAAAAAAGCTCACGTTTAACAGTTTGAATCATTCAGTAAGTAAATGTTTGAATGAAGATTAATGAATCTGTATAGAGTTGAAACAGTAAGTGCAAATGTTAGCACTTTGCTTCATTTTTAATTACACTGAGGATTTAATAGAAATATACAAAGCCTCAAATTGATTTCTTTTCAGAATACATGTTTAAAACTTTCTCTATTTTCCCCCTTATTCAAGGAGTTGTACACAGTGAGTGGGAGCGACTGAAATGGTTAATGGCTTAAGCATTATTAAAATCACTGAAAACCTTTTGTCAACTGTAGCAAATTGTTCAGTGAAGCAACTGCCCACCCCATCCTGAATATGCCTACTAATTTGGACTGTCAGGGGCACTTGAGATAAGATAAAGGTGGTACTATTGTCCATTTATCCCAGCAGAAGAAAGTGTCAGAGAGACTGGAATGCTGATGGCTCAGACAATCAACATGCAAGCTGATAATGTGCAAAGTAACTGCCCAGTAACTGCTGAGGACGTGAAAACCTCAGGCTGCAAGCTGGGTGTGCAACAAGGTAAGGAAAGAGGCACATCCTGCCACATCCTGCCAGGTAGGTAGTGTTTCTTTGTCCTTACACAAATGACTCAGCTGTGTTAACTCCCCTCCGGGAACTCAGAAGTACTGAACATTCATTTGAAGGCTCAAGGTATTCATCTCTGCTGATGGTTCACACTGGGCCATGATGGATTTAATTGCACTCACTCAACAGGCAGCTGCAATGTCTTAGAAGGATCCAGACAAGACTGGAAGGAACTCAACAAAACTGGGACTCTCACCACTGAGAAGACCAGAAGAAGAGGACCAACAGGACATTGCTGGAATTCACATAGTGATGATACTTTTCCTACTTAAGCCATCTCTCTGGCACTTTCTCTCCCTCCTCCTCTCTCTTTTTCCTGTTTCTTTCTGTCTCCCTCTACCTGACATTTACTGCTAAATAAAAATCCGTACTATTGACTTTGGCATATGGTCTCGTTTGCACCTTAATTTAGGCAGAGGCATCTTTCTAATAATTTTAAGGACCTGATCATAACAGTGAGAAGGAAGCCTGGGCTGGTGGTGCACTCTGCCTGAGAAGAGTAACAAATATACCTGGTTCTCAGTTCTACCCTTTATGACTGCCAAAGGGCAATCCAGCCCAAAGGAACATGTCTGTCCGTGGTTTGGACCACACAGTGAAAAGAATCCCCTTGCTTAAGCAAGGATTCACAAAATCCCCAAACAGCAAACATAAACCTACTTGAATCCCTGCCACAAAGTCACGAGTGAGCTTTCTACATCTTCCCTCTTCCTGCTCTCCTCTTTAGAATAAGCAGGATGGATGATAGCAGTATCAGATACTGCACCATCACTGCAGATCCAGTGGCATTTCCATGAGCAGGAATTTGCACTCGCAGTTAGAAATTTTAACTTTTGGAAACTAATTATTTTCATATTGAGCTATGCACCGGTCAGCTTCCACAATGTAACCTTGAAGTTAAACTACAGCAGTATCCCTTGCTTCAGTACAGCTGAGTGGAAAAAAACTATGAAAACTTCTCACTTATCATAAAAAATGTGCTTTAGGAAACAGTGAAGAGTTTTTTAATCTGTGTTCTTTTGGATCACCTAGTTGATTTAGTAAAACAATCCTTTGTAGAAAAGTAAATTAGAACTTTTACTTTCCATTTCAAGCTGTGCTTGGATTTGCCATTTATTTCACTTTCAAGTAATCTGAATAAAAATATTTAATTTATCCCTCCTTTTCTGCTTTTTTTTTAAATCATACTAAGATTTTTTTTTTTTTTTTTTTTTAGGCAGGATTAAATGCAAACTGGGAAACAGACCATAACTTTGTCATATCTGTCACTCAGCTCTTAGTGCTGCCACTTAGAAAGGATAAAGTCTGCCTCAGCAGACAAACTGAGGATTAAAATAGTTTTAGTTAATTAATTATTTTAAAAACTAGTTCAGCCAACTTATTTGTGACTAAGCATATTATAAACCAAGTGGCTGTGAACATGCACAATGGAATATATCACCATTATGAAAGAAGTCCTTGACATTTCCCTGCTTATATCAATGGTGAAAGTTAATCTTTGCTTTCTAACAATGAAGTCCTATCACAAGGCAATCTCTTCCTCATGGAGCAGAGGCAATAAAGTTGATCAAATAAAGAATCTAGTAACAAAACAGGAAAAAGTAGATTATAATAATACTTTTATACTTTTCTTAGTGAGTTTTAAAGCCACAATATTGTGACTGATAAAAATATCAGCAATTAATTTCAATTAATGACAATTAACCTTAAAGCATTCATAAAAATAGAGATTGCTTGCTTTCCTGCATCACCTATTGTGTCTTAAGGCACATATCATGCAGAAATCTATTTCAGGGTCAGAGTAAAGAAACACAGCATGTGCTTGTCACAACATCTGGAAAAAAAGCAAGGAGAACACAGAAAGAGAGATAGTTACCAGTGTAATAGGTATTATTTTTACTGGTAGGGAGAGAGTTTGAGGCTATCAGCTTTTAATTGGTTTGATTCTAAAGTCACTGAAGTCAATGCAAATCTTTCCACCTATTTCAGAAGGATTTTGAGTAGTCTTCAATATCATACAACCAAGATGCAGCTGCCAAAACAATTATTTCTTCATTCCTCCTACTAGAGTTTTCCAAATATCCTTCAGAGGATATTTGGAAATATACTGCTTCTTAGGTTTCAAAGTTATTGCTGAAGAAACAAACGCTTGCTGAGCGTACCGTCTCAGAATAGAGTCAGTGAACATAAAACAAGAACAGGATCATCGGCAAAAAAGAACCACGAAACCATCAAGGATACCTTTCAGTCCTAATTACTGAAAGTACTGTCACTGCAATATTTGTATTGTGTTATATTTATAACATCTGTGCAAGGATGCATTATTTTAAAAGACATTCTACACAAGAATATTGCTGGCGATAACCACAAAATTTGCTTATTAGTATTAAGACCTTGCTTATGAATGAAGACCTTTTTATTATATGCTCTCTGTAGATATTGCACTGAGAAGCTGTAAAGAGATGTAGCAAACACCGTTCTAGCCACCAAAAAGTCTCCACATTTCTAAGTATTTGTATCTGAGCATCAGCTCTCCTTTGAGAGAGATTCTCTCCATCAGTGTTCTGAAGGCATGTGTGACTTAAATGTTGCAAAAGGGAGACATATGAAAAAGAGAGATGAGGAAGTACTTAGAAAAACCTGAGTAGTAAAACAGAGAAAACAAGAGCACAATCTTAGCAATAGCACTGTTTTAATGAGGTATTTGTTCAATATGTGTATGCACGAAATATTTCATTGAGTCTTTACCATCTGTCATTTTGCACATGTTAAATCATGCTCAGTTCTTGAAGCAACAGTTGCATGAAAACTTCCTTCTTTGGGAAAAAAAAAAAAAGGCATCAGTATCTGTTTCCAAATAACATTTGAGTCAAGAAGAGGGAATCCTCAGCAACAAATGAAGCCAAATTATTTCTTGGAACTCTGCAGAGCACCTCAAAGCAACACCCCAAATTCAAGGTCTTCTTTCTACCACTTGCTCATTTTTTTCCTCGTACTAGAATGCAAGGAATCTTTTCCCCTCACTCAGCTACAACCTCCTTTTAAATCTCTCCTCTGAACAACAAGGTTTTCCTGACATTTATTTGTAAAGTTCTTTATCATGCAAGAGAAAGCACAGAAACTTGTGTAGAGGCCAATGTCATTTTGGCTGATGAATCCATTATTTCAGAGCTCTGGAGTTTCCAAGTGGTGACAAAACTGCAGAAAATAATTTAAAATTGAAAAATGTTCACATACAAAAATGAATGAGGTTTGTACCTGAAACCTAATAAATCTGTTGGGCAAAAGTATAAATATTTAAAGGCATAGGATAGAAATACTCAGGACATAAAGCAAAGATAAGAATGTGAACAGATGCACATGATGACATGTCTGGCATAAAATCTAACTAAAGGTCACTTTTCTTACATAGACTCACCTTTCCTTACATCCGTGGAGACACTCTTAGGAAAAACTGCAGATAAGTTCTGAACGGAGCACCTATATAGTTTGTGGGAAGCAAGAAAAAGGATGTTTCAAACAACATGATATTTTATAGATTGCTTCCAAAGAATACCTCTGGTATTTCCTAACTCTTAAATCAGTACAGCACAGACCTTTTCCCTAACTTTGCAAAGAAGACATTCACCAATGTGAAATCTTATTTTATATTTATATATGATTCAATGGAAATTTTTGCTTTATCCCTTATTATGCCTCTGGTTCAGTGTCTCCCATTATATTAATTAAAGATTTAATTTCGTAAGCTTGCCCTCTCTTTTTTTTTCTTTGTCTTAAGCTCTCTCTCTCTATATATATATATTAAAATATATATAAAGGATTAATAATAACAAGGGCACCATCAATTGCTGTGCCATGCTTCAAGCACAAGAGAACAGGCTGAAGACAATGCTGTGTTTTCTGACCTGTGAGTAAGAATATCATCTTACTCAACAGCTGGATGGCTAGTGAATTTTATGGGATAAACTGAATCCCAGGAATTGCATACAAACAGTGCCTATTTATGTCCAAGACAAGCCTTCTACTGTAAATGGTAATGTAGCACCTCAACACAGGCTGACTTCGTGCTTTCTCAAGATGGAAAAGCAAGAGATGAAAGGCAGAGTAACCAAGAGCACTGACAGAGCTAGGAGTAAGAAAGACGTATAGAAATGAATGGCTATACAGAAATGTATGTCAGCACCTGACTGCAGACACACATCTGAAAGCTGGTATCTTTCTTGTGCCTGAAAGATTTAGAAATTATTTAATTCAGATGACTGGTAAATAGTTACTGTGAAGAAAAAAGAATATTTTCAGAATATGAGCAACAGAGAAGAGAGAATTCTGGCAATGTCTTGTTGCCCAAGGCCTAATTTTGCTGGTTGTCTAAACTAATAACTACTTTTCCTATGTAAGAAAGCTTTCTCTCCTAAACTTTTAACAGCAAGTATTTAAAAAAAATATTTCTTTTTACTCTCAGCCATATCAGGGAAAACATTTAGTCATTAAAATTAAGCAGAGATGAAGTTCTTGCTGATCAGAGATGTTCTGCCTAGTGATGGTCTCCACGCCTTCCAAGGGAAATAGTCCTACGTACCAGAAGATTGTTTTTTCATGGGCTAATTGCAACTTCTGGAAGAACTTCTGGAAGAACTCTACTAGTTCCTCTACTAGACTCAGAGATGATAACTTACCACAGGCTTCCTGTGATCTGAAGAAGGCCATTCTCCAAGTCTTCTACCCTGCCACACATATTTCAGTCATTAAGGGAACAGTGCCATTCAGTTAGCTGCATGCATCAGCAAAGCAGTTCAAATATGTCACAACAGTGAATCATTGAAGACATCACCAAGGGCAGACTACTGGCACATCAGGAAACCTCCCATTTCTGCTTTCAATCTAACTCTTTCAATTACCACAAACACATACAATCAAGAACATCTCAAGAACGTGTACAGTCACAAAGTAATTCTAAACACTCAGGACATTCAGCAGGTTCAAATTAAGTGTATGCTATTTTGAACTCCAGAGGGAACCTGATACTGTTTTTTAGATGTTTTCTTAGCATCAAAAAGTAGATGATGTTAAGGTAGGGAAACCATAAGGAATTATGTCATGTGTTTGAAGGACCATGCTGTTATTCTTTCCTGTCACTGACTTGATACTATTTGACTGGATCACTGAATGCTCTACTCACTGTAAATGGATATCTTTGATTTCACTCTAAAAGATCTGAAATGGGAAATAGCCTGCTGAGAGCCCTGGAAGAGCTTTACGGAAAAGTAAATTTTCTACAGCAAAGACAACACACATTATGCAGCATAAGCCACATCATCTGGTGTATCAGATACTGTCTTTCAGTATTTTGAAGGAGACTGAACCTAGCTGATTTGAAATTTTGACAATGTTGGGACAGACAATAAACTTCATTTGAGAAAGATTTTATTTTCCTACCTGCAATAGCTCTAAAAGGTTTTTACTCAGCAAAAATTTCTCTGGGCAGGACCAGTAATATTTTTTTCATTTTGTGTTTTAAACCCTGTATGTGATACTGAAAGATATTGAATAAGATGCCATCCCCAAGGGCATTTATGTTGGCTTTGTCAGACTGAGTAATCAGGTTTTGTTAATTTGTGGGGGAAGCTGTGTTGTCTCAGGAAAAGAATCCCCAGGTTTATCTTACAGTGACAGATGGTTTGGTTAATAAATGTGGCAACAGCTCTAGTGGTGTCATAGTCCTGGCAGCTGGTACTCCAGGGCACACTACACAGCAGTGTTGACTGAGTCAATGCACTCTTATACACCCATGTATCTATAATCACCTCTTCTTCATTCTTTCAGAGCTGCTAAGAGAACAACTTGCCACAGCCCATTTCAAGTGCCCATGGTTTGTGAAGTGTCCCTCATCAGAGGAAAGTTTCCTTCTCCTAGTGACACAGAACAGATGGAGCAGTGACTTACCGAAAAGGCTTCTTTTATAAACTTGCAGGAAGAGTAGAATGCACAGGCACCTAGCTCTTTCCCTCTCTCCCCTATATAATGACTTTTCAGGGTCTCTTTTCCCACACCATGCAAAGGCCTTTTTCAGTCTCAATGCCATGTCATTTCCTCAGAGTAGCAGCTTATTTCTTGAATGTGTCCACACAACTAGGAAAGCACAGAAAGTAGATATAGAGAGGAAAATGGCAAAAAGTGATTCCCAAGCAGTCCAGGTTTAGCAGAAAATGCTAAAAAATAAATGGTAAAATGCTAAAGAAGACTGAATGTGTCAAAAGATGAGTTCAGGGATAAAGAGATGAGTAATTACAATGAATTAATTACACAGAGTTGGAACACACCACATAACAGAATAAGAGTTCTTAATAATTTTCAAAGGTTCCTTTTAAATAGACTTTTCTTGATAGAAGGAAAAAGGTGTCTGTAACGAAGAAAAAAGGGCTTTCTAGTCTAGTTTCTTAAAGTCAAATTTGAAAGGACTGCTTTAAGAAAAGCTTTGTTTCTTCTCTTTTAAAAACAGTAATATAGCAGAAATTTCCCTTTTGAGGCTCATGACTTTATAACTTTGTATTTTTTACATATAAAATGGGACAGGCTGTGCACATAGTTGGATAGCATGAACCAGTTGTCCAAGACACCACATCCATGAACAAATGTAGGCAATAATTCTAAAGGGAGCCTGCTTTTCCAAATACACTATGGAGGTGGTCTCTGTTCCTGTCACATTGAAAGGAGAGAAGGTGAACAAAAAAGGATTTTCATAGAATAGGAGCTGAGCTGTGCAGCAGTAAAGAAAAGTACCAGAGACTACAGAATGCTTTAAATATTTAAACAGTAGTCTCTCCAACCAACAGACAGTTTTAAAACTGAATGGTTCCATTCTTCTTTTCCCTTCCCCTTTCCTTTCCTTTACTCTTCCTCTTCCCCTTTTCTTTTAAATATCATCTTTCATTTTTCCTTTAAGTGTAGCCTCAGTGACCAACAGACCAAAAGACTGCAAAAGCCCTTTAAAAACTGGAAACTTACTACTGCACCACTCCACCACTGCCTTTCCATTCATCTTTCCAAAGACTGCCCCATGAGTCTAGATTCCTCACATGATAACAAGACAGAACAAGGTAACAAGACATTTGGTTAATGCCAAAAAAAAGAGAAAAATTAAAAAAACCCACCTGAACTAGTAACACTGTCTAAAAGCAACTTTTTCTTTTACCCACTACCACCTCTTACTTTCAACTCCTACCTTTTGTAATCCTGTGCATTGTTAAAGTGATTGAGGGGAGGGATTTTTATGCCAGCTTCCCTTACCTTTGCTTATGGAATATGAATAAAACTGAATATTAATACGAATAAAACTAAGCAACACAATATGCTTCTTTAAGTGTCTTCTGCCTCCTTTTGTCATGATAGCTTTCTGCGAAGTGCCCACTTTGAGGAGATGGACTGAGTCATTTAAAGGGATGGTTTCTATCACTTCTAAACAAGGTTCTTCATTACATCTAGAAAAAATTGCCAGCTCTATGTAACGACACATTTCTTAGTATTGGACAAACTTCACCTATCAGCACTAATGAAGTCGCAAAAACATAACTGCTCTCATTCCCATTTCAGGTTCTTTTTATAATTAATCAAATCCATATTGCCATGAAGGATAAAAAGAAGAGATAATCAGATATGGAACAGGCTGCTGTTTTCTGAGCTGTCTCTGTCTTCACCCTGCATGTCTGAAGGAGAAATGGTTAACCAGTAACCTTTCTTGCAGCTGAAAGTGGTTAAAGTTCAAAATATGCCTACTGCACCACCACAGGGAGAAACAGTTATTTTTGTTTACTGCCTTTTATCTTCCCAACAAAGTGTAAAATTTTACAAATGCTATAAAGAAAAGTTGGATATACCATGATTCACTCGAACCACTTGCTAAGAGTGGATATGGAATCCAAATGGACCATTGTTTGTGCAAAAATACAGGGAAATATCTCAGAAACTGAGTCCATACACCATATGTTCAAGTGGTTTAGACTTCCTTATGTTTTTTGAACAATCTACATTAGCACAGGTTTGTCTCATTTTTGCTCAGACGACATAAGCCTCTAAACGCACTCTAACTCAATGCTACATCTAATTAAACACCCAGCACTTCATATTTCTCCTCTGGTAGGTTCACAGGGACTAAACACATAACAAATAGGTGCCTGGTCTACCTCATACAGGTGCTGTGACCTCCATTCCCCTTTTCTAGGCCCTCCTGCAAGATCACATTTCCTTTTCCCCCTCCAAACAAGCTTGTCTTCTCCTTCGCTCTTCTGGACACATAAATCACTGAGCTGAAACCTGAAATACCATTTTAAATTACAGGAAAGCATTTACAACACATGAAATGGAGAGAGATAAGGGTTCTATCTGAAATGAGACATTGGTTAAACTAATCTATTGCTCACCTCACAGGAACTGCATATCTTGGTTAAAGAAATGACAGATACTGCTGCAATCACTTTCATTCAAACATACAAAAGAAACAGGAAATATCTTGCCATATTTACAACTTATTTCTTCATGTAGGGGATCATAAGGTAAAAGATGCAGAGAGATGGCCTGTATTACTTGTTGGTAAACTTCAACTCAAAATGTATTTGCTAATTTTATTCCTAAAGTGAGTTTGCCAAACACTGCCTGATAGGATGCTGATTGTCTTCTTTGTTTACAGCTGTTAAATGGTATCAAAGAATCATAGAATGGTTTGGGATGGAAGGGACATTAAAGATCATCTAGTTCTAACACCCCTGCCATAGGCAGGGACACCTTCCACCAGAGCAGGTTGCTCAAAGTCCCATCCAGCATGGCCTTGACAACTTCCAGGGAAAGGGCATCTACAACTTCTCTTGGCAACCTGTTTTAGTGCCTCACCGGGCTCACAGCAAAGAATTTCTTCCTAATATCCAATCTAAACCTACTGTCTTCCAGTTTTAAAGCCATTCCCCCTTGTCCTGTCACATGTATATAGAAATATGTTAAATGATTCACTGAAGGCTTTCATAATATTATGCTTCAAATTACTGCCATTGCTATAGGAATTCATTTGGTGGTGAACAGGGCATTGCCACAGCAGTACGTCTGGATGAAAAGGTCTGTTGTTCCTCATCCCTCCTACTCTCTCAACAGCACTGAGCTGTAAGCACTGAGCTGAAGCACTGAGTAGTAAGTCCTGAATTTACAATGGCACCTTCCAAAGCATTCAGATTACAATAGAACAGACTTTCCCCAAAGGAATTTTAATAAAGGACTATAAATACCCCTATTGCAGCCTCTTTAAGTGCTATTATTTAATCTAGGAATAATTTTCTCCCCAAAAGATTTTCTAGCTTTAATAAGCCATTCATGTTAGAGAGATTGTCATTTGTTACTATAAAAATTAGGTAAATAAGGAATGGAAAGTGGGGGAGGACATTTTTGCCCTTCATTTGTCACTTAATGAACTAAGGGCCATAAAAGGGCTCTGAAAATTCCAGACTCTTTCTTTCCTCAAAAATAAAGTGTTTCATCCTTACAGAGTCATGTTTTGGTTTTGGTTTGGGTTTTTTTTTTTCCACCCAGAAAAGTGAGGAAAATTCTTCTGCAGAGAAAAGATACAGTTTAAATGCAAGTATTGGCAGGTGAAAAGGTGGGGCTTTTACTTTCCTGTTAGTCTCGGCAAAGAAATGGAATTACTGAGAAGGATCACAGCAGTGTATTGCACCTTTAGCACTTAGCAGAGCCATGAATACAGTGACAGGAGAGAGCAACTTTTTTCTTCATAAAAAGTCTGACTTGCTCTGACAAAAATCATGACAGATTAGTGGCTGAAATGAGACTGAAAAAAGTAAACCTGCTATACATGTTGTTTTATTTTTTTGTTTTGTAACATTCAGCACTAAAGAATGCCTCCCTTTTGTTGTACGTAGATGACAGAGAGTTTCTCAGAGAGTTTTCTTCTGACTAAATATCTGAAATAAATAGTAAATAATGTCATACCATTATGCAAAGTCATTCAAGGCAGCAGCATCACACTTCAAAAACCTTTTAGAGTGTTCACTTTCATCTATACTACATGAAAACAAAATCAATTCTGCTTAAAAATAAACATAAGCGATCTAGTAATTGAAGCAATCTTTTCAATACTGCTTGTGCAGTGACAGGAGACAATGCAAAATATTTTTTATTTTCTAGAAAAATGGCTCAGAGGCAAAGTGAGTATAGCCCTTTGAGACCTGCAATAACCTACAACGAGGGCAATAGCCATCAAACAGAAAATATAACAGATGGCAGCATGGTTGCCTTACTCTCAGATACAGGTTACTGAACAGATGCCTTTAGGCCCTAATATTAGATATTTTTTTTCCCCCTTTCTTCTAGACCATGGCATAGCCTTTGTGCACATGCCATTTATAAAACAAATACAAAACACCATAGGGAAATGAATAAAGTTTCAAATGGCAAAATGTCAACAGAAATACAAATTTATAGAGGATAGTACGATTATCAATGTTGCTGGTATACACTGAAACGTAACCTTACCCTTTACAGTACAGTGTATCTATCACACATTATTTTGAGCTATGTTACCACAGTTCAAAAGCATACACACATCAAATCTGTTATAAACCCCCCATTTCTTTGCCAGAAAGGTCAACCACCCAATAGGCTAAAAGTCACCTCTCTTGCTTACCAGCTTTAAACACTCAAAAAAACCAAAACAAGAATAGGGAAGAAAATTGTCATACACAGCTGGCAAGAGGATTTCTACAAATATCTGAAAAGCATGCAAAGATACAGATCACTCATTGGTAAAACAGATAACAGCAAGAAAGATTATTTCTAACTCCACTACAGAATTTACTACTTGCCCAAGTAAAAAATTTATCTTCTAAATATATTAATGTGCTTATGCAGATAAGCCTCCTAACATGGATTCAACCATGATGGATTGGTGTGATATATTAAAAGACCCCTCAGGATA
This sequence comes from Myiozetetes cayanensis, assembly GCF_022539395.1. Lineage (NCBI taxonomy): Eukaryota > Metazoa > Chordata > Aves > Passeriformes > Tyrannidae > Myiozetetes > Myiozetetes cayanensis. The sequence goes on along the minus strand of NW_026087964.1, from coordinate 36,232,040 downwards.
TACCAGGTTTTTAAGGTCCTAAGTCTTTTCTCTAGGTGACAGAACACCTTCGTCTTCAATAAGACTTGAATTTCATCTTACATATGCACACAAAAATACACTTGAGTGCAGATACTCATTTTTGCCTTTTTTCCCTAAAAAGTGTGCCAAGAAAATAGAAGAATCCTTTAGACATTACTGTAGTCTCTCAAAATAGGATATTTCAAAAATAAAAATGGTGCATTCTTTAGGGCATTTTAGTGAATGTTTCTAAGCTAGAACTGTATTTGTTTTACTAAAATTGCATTCCTTAACCAAGGAAGAAAAATGTTTAACTAAGAAACTGGCTTCCTTGTTTAAAAACAAAGGCACATTGTTTGCAGTAAAGAAACATTCAGATGGAAAGCATAGTGACAAGTGGGCATTACTGTCACTTCCACCATTTTAGGAAAGCAAAGGAAAGGAAACTGTATTTTTAACAGTCTAACCTGTAAAACTGGAGGAAAGATAGGGAGATAGTGGCATATCTGAAAACAGATATTGTGTGTCAGAGTACTTGCTGTAGCTTACACTGCTTTGCCAGAAATGTGGTGTCAGAAACACCACAGGGAACCTCTCCTAAGTGTCACAGAAATTTTGAGACGATACATTTTCCTAGGGAAAGTAGGATAACCTTTAGCTGAGGATGAATAGAGATGGTTTGCTTTCATTTTATTATCAACATTATGACCTTATATATTCTCTTTTCTCTGCCTCAATTCTCCATCAGCATTGTGGCTGCTGTGCAACACTTTATGAAATGGTTGGGCAGTGTGGCATTGAAGACCAATGGAAATGCAAAAGGAAGGCAAATTTCAAAGGCTATCTGCAAAAACCATAAATGCTCCTGAGGAAATAAATAATCTAGCATTAGTGAAATTATGTTAGCAATAGACCACAACCATTTATTTAGTGTATGAACTGGTGAAAACAGAAGAATTTTCTATTCTGTAGTGCTGTAGTCAGTTTTTTTATCATGCTTGAGTCACCAATACACTAGCTACTAACCAGAAGACAGTTTGTTTCCCTGGTTGACAATTTTGGCCACATCAACATCCTTGCCATCTTACTGGACTTATTGAAACAAAATGGAAACTTATTGAAACAATTATGGAAATGAACTACAGAAGAAACCCCATCCAATCTATCCTACAGGAAGTGTACTAAGTACCTACAGAGTATGTTTGCTTTTTCCTTGTCTCTTTCAACATCTTGAACTATTTCCTTTCTACAGTAAACAGATTGACATTAGCAGACTTACTTGGTATAATAGAAGATCTTCACTTAAGTCTTTTATCTGATAGATTCATATGCAGGAAACTTATTCCATGATAGAGATATGGATACTAAATTCAAATGTGGAAAAAAACCCCTGATAGTTCTTTTAACTTTAGTCTGAAGATGCAAAAGTCCCACTCACAGTAGCCAAAAGAAACAAGGGTGTTGCCTCAGCCATATGAGTAGCAAAAACACCGTGCTTCATTTCCAGGCATGTAAATAGAAGACAAACATTAAGTAAGTGATAGAGAATTAAGGAAGAGTGAAAAGGACAAAACCGGAAAGAAACTGGCACCCAATTCACCAAATCTGGACCTTGCAATACTCTCAATATGTACAATATGATATTGTAAATATTTGAAAAGTATAAATCCCAAGGGGTTGCAGCAGATATATATTGGTATGAACTCCCTTGCAAAGGCAGTTGAGTTTATCATGCAGCTGGATTTACTTTGGATGAGCAAATCGATAACCAGATTGTTCATATTTCAGATATTGAAAGTACAGCTTTTTCTTGCCTTTTTTTGAGTACTAATTATTCCAAGAGATGTGAACCTCCTGAGTCCCCTTTCTTTTTACACCTGTATCCAAAAGGTTAAATATTTGAAACTAACTCAGGAAATATCTTGACATCCAGACACTATGCAGCCTTGAGCCAACAATATAAGTAATATTCAGAGTCTATTTTCAAATGAGTAAGTTCCATGGCTGGCAGTATAGCCCACCACCAATTACATGGCTTCCCTAGTTGAAGAAAGGTAGCCTGACTGTGCTAGAGAAGGGCAGCAGCTGCCTTCAGCCTGCAGGGACAATTGATTCTACATCTCAAAGTATGACAAGAGGCATATTATTAAATGCAAAACAAATTTAAGATGTTTACAAATTATTTTCTCTCCCTATCACTTCTTACTCAAAGCATGTACTATATTACAGATTGCAAATAAATTTAGGGTGCGCATGTGAACATCTGGCTAAAATGGTTGCTCTTTTCCTGTTCATCCTTACTGTTTCAGTGTTCTGCTTCTAAGGAAATTAGTCTAGTTGTCCTCTGAATCCATTTCAGCTTTTCAGAGTTAACTGCCTTTTCTCCATATGTTCATTATTCTGTGCTCTGCAGGTTTCAGTTTACTTGGTTTCTCTGGATTTAGGTTTCTTGACTTAGTTTCTTCATTACTAAGCACACAGAAGGTAACACTGTTAGTAGTCAGCCCTTTCCATAACTAATGTATTGGGTGTATTATTTTGAAACCCATAAGGTGAACAATAAATATTTTAGAAAGTCCACATATTGGACAGGTCTTTTAAAAAGAATATTAAAGTAGGATTCTAAGCACACAGATTTTCTTTTCCTCCCTTCTTTCTTGTCTTCTCTCTTTCATATGGATGCTTTCATACCTTAACAGCAGGTATGAAAAGAGCAGTAAGCAAATACACCTGATTTTTCTGTACCAACCCTGCCTTCACTTATTCAGATGCAGTAAAACAATGCCTGCTGATATTAAACAATAATCCATTATCAGTCATACAATTCCTGACATTCCCCTCCACAGAAATCAATATTTGACTGACCTGCCTATAGTCAGGTTACAACATCCTTCTGAAATATTTGTTCAAAACTTCTTTCTTTTAGTAAGATGTTATTGGTTGTCTAAAGTTTACAGGTCTGTTTTCTTGAACTTCTGCAAACAATTTATTATTAACTCATATAGATCCTGCTACAATTCTTTTACCATGGACTATTTTAAAAATGTATACTTTATCTCTCAGGGTTCAAGGAAAACAAAATATTTAGTACCTTTCAGACAGATGTCTTTCTCTGTGTCTTTGTTTCCATGTGAAACAGAGTTACTGCTTTGGATTTTTTTTTTTATGCCTGCTACATTATAAAAAAGAAAAGGTATGAGAAGGTGAGCTGTCTGAAGGTTAGTTCAAAAGCGTTATGGCAACTCCAGAGAAAAAACGTTCTGCTGAATTTACACCCTGTATAACCTCATGGATCATCTTCACTGATTTTTCTAAAGCTGCATCCATGCTGCTGAGAGAAAAAAAAACCAAAAAACAACAAAATAGTAATACGTCTTGTGGTTTTGTAAGTGCCATCACTGAAACACGCTTCAGGCCAGCAGGTGTATTAATGTGAAAGAGCAGAGTTTTTCTCATTAACTTCAGTGGTTTAAGTTTGAATAAGCTTTGACCCTAGAGCATTATCTTCTAATCTTTAGGTGAAAGCAGGAAAAGCTACTTATGATATACCAGAACACAGAAACAGATGTCAGCTGCCGATCACAAGACAAGTCTTTGATATACCAAAAATAAAGGAGAGGTATCCAGAAATCCCTAATAATTCTCACTTTTGAACACATCTCTGACTTTCAAAATGTCCACTTACTTACATGAGCCCAAATATATAACAATCTCTTCTTTATTCTGGGTTAAATGTAAACTCTAACCTGTTGCAATTCAGACTGCACACAGATAAATCATTTTCTGCAGTGAAGGATCTTTCAAACTAATCCTATTTAAGAAGTGTTATTGAACTTCAGAAGAAGGAGAATGTACCCTTGGCATCAATAACCTCAACAAACACCCTATTCTGCTGTCACTATTCTTGATTCTTTACAGTTTGTGTGCTTGTGCCAGCAAATATAAAAAAATATTAACCAAAGAAAAAGTCTGCTCCTTCTTCAGACACTCTCTCACATAAAATCCCTTTTTTATGTCTTTCCTTCAGCTGAGATCTCATCTTGGGAAGATAGATGGGGATGGAATACCAGCACAGTCCAGTAACTATTATAAATAGTTCACCTATGTTTAGGGAAAAAAATACAAACTTCCTGTCCACACAGACACTTCAGAAACTACTTTGAGGCACTTTGTCAGACAATAGAATAATGTAAACAAGAGATGAAGTGGATCTATGTTCAGACCTGGTGCACTTCTTGAAGACATCCTGGTTGCCCTCAGCTAGTGACCTGTGCCCAAAGACAAGGACTTTCCCAGAGCACAAAAGCAGAACTTCCTTTTTTTTTGGTGAATGCATATAGCATTAAGTACTTTAACGTTAGGAAACCTGCAGCTGCCACAGGTACCAAATTCAGAGAAACAGTCTTTCAGTCAAGTATAGATTTTACTCACTGATTACACTCAAAATTACATGTGAAAAATCACTGATGTACTTTAATGGCTTGTCTCAAAAACAAAGAAATTGAAATATGTACCTGGGCTTTGATAAGAACCTACCTTTCTTCTTCCCATATAAATCCAAAAGCCTGTAGCATATTAAAACATTACTAAGCCAGAAGCAGCAGAAGAAATCCTCTGCTGTGTACAGGCTCAGCATAGGTAGGACTGTTCTGACTTGGCCCAAGAGTCGCTATTATCTGGTTTTGCCATTGGTATTTTAGAAGCAGCATGTTTGTCCCCATCCTCTGTTGTGTTTACAAGGAGGCTCATTAACACCGTTTAGCAAGAGCTTGTCGAGAAGAGCACCCTGCAATTTAATCACCAGCCACAGAAATACAGACCAGGCTTGAAGGGTTCATGCATCTTTTATGTCATGGATAAATTTTAATCTATAAGGTAATATGACAGTGACAAAACAGACAGACACTGACTTAATGTTATTCTGCACTTCTCAAGTAAGACTATAAGCTGGTGAAAAAATTTTTGCTAGAGGTTCTGTTTTTATCATTCACCCCTCAGTTGGCATCTATTATAGGTCACAATCTTAATGGCAGCCTGGCAATTACTTTGATTGTTCAGTACTCTACAACACAGGTTTACATAATTTGCATCAGCAATACAGTAACTTCTAATGGCAGAGACCATAAAACACTAGGGTTTAGTTTGACATAGCTGTGATATTCATCCATGTTTTTCCTTTAGGCCTCCCAGGTAGGTACTGCTCACATATGCTCCAGGAAAAAGTAAAATTTCAGCCCAAGTAAAGCCCTTAAGGATCAAGGCCATCAAGAGTAAGTGATTCTTATAAGTAACAAATCAATGACTTAAAATATGGATTCAGGGGAAGCAGTTTTGAATACTAGAACAGAACTCACTTCACAAAATTCATTTTTATCCCTGTCAACTCCCTTCAGATAGATTCCATCATTCCTGTTACTAAAAGAATCCATACATTATTCCGACCACAAGCTCTGACAATTCTGCTGAGAACTACTTTTCCCAGTACATCATTATAAGTCTGCCTTTAAATGACTTATAAGTATCTAAGCCTGAAATATGCCAGAATGGCAGTTAAGGAAGTTCAGAGGAAGAGGAAAAGGTGCTAAGCCTGTCAAGCTGCGACAGCAGAGTGTTATGAATGCAGCTACCTAGCAAGTCAGTCACAGGAAAAAGTTAAGCAAAAAGCAGCACTCTTCTTGAACTCCACAGTAAATCTGAGTGTGGAGTATTGACTTTCAACTAGGAAAAAAGTTTAGAAACTTTTTATTGAGACCAATTGAGAAATTATTACATGGTAAGCCCAAAAATGTCAAGGTTGGGTAATTATTTTGAAAAAACTTTCAGTAAAATTGTCCCTACAACTTTATAAATTTGCTGAAATAGCACAAAATTTAAAGCTGCACAGTAAGTCCACTTTGAAAACTACCAGAGAAGCCAGGGCTTCAGGTTCATGTAAATATTCAGTACCAAAGTTTGCACATGAATAAGTGAATAAGAATGCATAAAACATCCAGGATGGTTTTTTTTCCTTCAGTGCACGTGTATCTGAATACACAGTATCTTTCACATAATACATTACCTCTGAGAGGAAAGAGAGTAGCCCAGGATAACTAATGATAATGTTTTACTGGGGGCTTATTACCTGTTTGTCTTGGGTCTGGCCAGGCAGTGTTAATTCTTTGCAGTAGCCAGGAGGAGACAGTAAATTGATCAACCAGGAGACAGTCGATTGATCAAAAGATCAACCCGTGATCTTTGCCTTTTGTGCCTCCAGTTGGAGGAGGGAAGGGGAGGTGGGTTTTTTTAGTGGGAGTACTAAATTGGAGAATACCATTCCTAAACCATGACACTGTTGTTTCATGTTAATTTAGTGTAAATAAATGATCACAGAAATCTCGTTTCAAGCAATCTCTTTGCTGCTAACCTCAGTAAACCTTTCAAAATCCTCATAACTGTAGAGAATACAAAATCCTTTTACCCTGATGGTGGTTTTTCCAGATAAACACATTCATACATGACAATATTTGTGGAAAACAAGCCTCAGACAATAGATTTAATCTCGTAAGTCTCCTTGGGCTTCAAACTTCATTCAATACAAAACAGTTGGAGGAAAGGCCAGTCAACATGCTGAGGGAAAAATGCCCAGTTCCCCAGCAGGTGAATGTCTAATGGATGTTCAGAGGTAATCCACTTCAGATCTCCCATAGTCATTAGACAAAGTCAGTAAATCAGTCTCAAGAGTTTAGCTATGCATTGTTTGGACTTACTGAGGCTTTCTTCTGTGTTTGTTTTAAAACATGAAAACAAAACTGGTCAGGATCACCCACTGCAGTACCCACACCTGCTTCAGGTTGCAGGGAGAAAGAAAAGTACAAATCTGAATTTTTTTAGAAAGAAAGTGGCTGAGGAGATTTTGCTTTCCCAATGGTTTTCACCTAGAGCTAGAAATGCACAAATAAGAGAGCATGTCTGGCTAACTACTATAACAGCACGATGCTGGCAATTCTTTGTGATAAAGTTCTCATTTAATACACCCTGACTCTAAAATCCCAAGTGGCAATACATTGCTCTCCCACCTTTCTATAGAATTAAATGTGATAAAATCAAGAATTAGACCCTTTCAAAATTTTCAAAGCAAAGTGCTTTAAATGGGAGATGAATTAGACCATCTGGCTTAGGGAATTTAAATGACTTCCCACTTGCATTTGGTATTTAACTATAATTAGACCAATCTATCTGAAACTTTTTACTAGACAAACAAAAATATCATTACACCCTTGTCCTGTATTTCTGTCCTTGCATCACTGTGCAGCCCTCAAAGAACAGATCTGTTGTTCCCTTGCCATCCACAGCATATTTTCACAAACAAGAGTTGTAAGTCTGGAATGAAAAATACTTTCTAAACCTGCTGTTGGCTCCAAAGAGGAGTAGGATCAAAGTTCCCATTCAGTGCAACTCCATCACCCTGCAGCAGAGCAGCAAGGGGGATAAAAAGACCACTGAACCCTGTTAGGTGTCAACAGCTGAGAATAAGTGTAGTGTTGATCTGTGGCTGAAGGGACACATGCTGCCCATGGACTCCAGAAGTGCTATGAGATACCAAATGTAGATCACACATGTTAAGGCCCATTTGTAATTTGATTTGACAGCACAACCACCTTGTCATGGCAAGAATGAATATAAATCCTCCTGTAATGGATATTCATGGCTTCTGTGTGTGTGTGTATATATATATTTTTTTTTTCTAGACACCTTATAGACTCATTTGACAGTCAGTTCATTACAGGGCATTTCCAAATTAACACAGAAAAGAGTGATTTTTTAAAGGTTTTTTTCAGGCCTCTTCACATATTTTTTACAGCAATTCAGGTGTAAAAATGTGAGAACTTGCTAATTATTATGTGTTTAGGGGATTAGTTAGACTTCTTTTTCTTACATTTGACAGGCAAATCAGCTCTGTGAGGCTGTGATAAAATGTTCCTCTGTGTGTTGTCATTAATTTGTCTTTTTTTTTTTTTTAACTGCAAAGCAAGTGAAACTTTCTTAGACCCAATAGGGGCTTTTTTATTTTTCAGGATGGTAGAAGAATTTAGGAATTTGTTCTTGTACCAGTCCAATAGTAACTCATAAAGCTACTATGGGGAAGACTGAGGTTTCAAGATTGGCATTAAAAACATCTAAGCTGAAGGAACATGACCTTACAGCAAACATGACCCGTAGCACTTACATTAGAAGGAATTTATTCAATACATCCTGCAATATTTAGGCAATAAGGCAAGACTAACTTTTCTTCAGGACAGATTTTTCTGTTCTTTCTTGACCAAAAATACGATTTACCAGATGATGAGAAATTACTTGCAAATTGTGTAAAGGCTTCTGCATTTTGCTTCTGAATCACAAAAATTTGCAGAGAATAGGCAAAAAAGTCTGGCATCCCATCAGTCATCCTTTTCCATGGAAATAATACAAAAAGAGTTTCTTTTTTTATCCTTTAGCTGCCACATCACCTTGTAACTACTCACTTTATCAGAGATCTTGCAGCATGCTGTCAGTCCATCCCATTCCCTGCTGTCACTAGAAAACATGTTTTTTTCTGCGTGTGAAGTTACTGAAATCCTGACTCTTTTGCTTAGCCATGATAACCTTTCTTTCCAGACAGCTAACATACAATAAATATTTAAGGTACCTAATAAAGACAGACAGCAGAAAAAAAAAAAAATGTAATTCAAAGATTTCTTTAGAGCTTTCATTTTTACTGGCTAAAAACCTGCTATTGAGAGTCCTGGTGTCAAAGAAATGTGGAAAGGATTGCTCTCTCCTGTCCTTGGGCTTCCTAGTGACATTTGCTTCAATATTTCTGGGTGAAATCCAAATTACTTTTGCAAGTAGTCCAACGAACCTATGGCCATCTGTTCCTGAATGGTGAAATAAAATGAAGCTTTTAATCCCAGATTTATTTTAAGGTAAGATCGGTAGTGAAATAAATCAAGTAGCAGGAGAAAGAAACTGATTACTAAAGCCATAGCAGACAGGATGCATAGATACAAAACATAATGACACGGAAAACTTTGCAGTAACTTTCACAAATATGGAAATGGTAAAAACCCACAATTTTTTTTTTTCTAAAAGAAGAAAAAGCCAGATCAACAAGAAGTATCAAAATAGTGGCAATCATGATTTAGTATAAAGTTTTGTTGGGCAGCAGTGATGCATAGCCTGTAGTAATCCTTGACAAGCACAACAGTTTGCCTGTATTCTTGAGTTAAATAAAAACAAATGGCATATGTTATATAGAACAGTTCTACTTTTAGGAGAGGGAAGCCTTGTGAGTTTATTCATACCAACCTCTGGGTACCAATTCTCTCAAACTTCTTTCTGTAATTCTAATCTTCCTCCTGCATCCCTTGTCTCTACCACCACCCCTCCGCCCCTCCAATTAAAAGAATAAATAAATTATTCTTGGAATTCACCAAGGGCCAGCAGAAATTCACATCAAATAGGAACACGTGTCTGGTTTACACATTAAACAGTTGGTTACTCTGATTTGTATCACAGCAACACATGGATGGCTCAGAAAGATCTTGGCTCCATTTCAGTAAGTTGTACCTAAAATAATGGGAGCTCTAAATAATGTATGCTGTTTTCTAGCACTCTCTAACAGGAAATAGATTAGGAAGAACGGATGAACAGAGAATAGAAAATGGTTTTCTTACTTCCCTTTCACAGAATCACAGAGTGACTGAGGCTGGAAGAGACCTCTGGACATCATTTTGTCCAGCCTTCTGTTCAAGCAGGACCATCTTGAACAGGTTGCCCAGGACCATGTCCAGTTGGCTTTTGAATGCCTCCAAGGATGGAGATTCTCCCATTCCTCTGGGTTCATTTCAGAGCTATGTTCACCAGATAAATTTCAAAGCTCACTTTAAAACAATGCCAAAAAGAAAATAAATTGTGGGGGTTTAAGTTCTCATGGAAACTAAGCCTAAATTTTTTCCCAAATAACTTTGTTGTGCTTTTTCATTTGCCTTTAGGGCATTTGCTGATGGTCAAGATTTTAACTAGATTAGTGGTCTATATGATCAGGAGCAGAACTCAAATACAAATAGACTACTGATAGGTTTATCTAAGTTATTGCACAGCACACATTTAATATTTAATATACTAACACTTATGCAGTATTTTGTACATTTTAAAAGTAAAATGAGCAATTATATAACTATTCAATTTTACCAAAATCTGGAACATATGCTACATAACAAAAACTTTAATTGCTGCAGTTATTACTTTTTATTTAATTCTTTGCTTAGAAAGAAGGCCTTCTTGTTTGTGTACTGCAACAGGAAATTTATGATCACTCTTTTATAAAGAAAATAAGTTAAAATTTATCTTCTGTGTAGCAAACACAGGCACGTAATATTCTCTTTGTCCTGTCACCTAATGTTCGTCTGAAAGTAGTGACTAGCATAGCCTTTCTCGAATCAACTCTCCATAGAATTAATCCCATTTGAAGCAGTAACCACAGAAATAGCCTTGTCTACTGAAAATTTTCATTAGACACTGTCTTCACAAATAGCATTGATCATAACCCTAGTCCTAACCTTGCAATATCAAATAAAATTAAAATATTTTAATTACATTGAAAAGTTTCAGACTTTACCCTCAAAAATGAAGATGATACATTTTGGTGTCCCAGAGGTAGCATAATCAAAATACCTAAATCTGTGAAGTGCAGGAAGTCACTTAGTGACACTTTTGAGGAATGACACTTCAGAAACATTTCTATATATCTACATGCCAAATCAATATTACTGATTATCAGGACTATTGATAAAGAATAAATACCAAGAACAATCTAGTGTAAGTCACATATAACACTCCAAGCTAACAAGCAAATGTGAAAAGGGAAGACATATGATCAGGGAAAAAAAAAAAACCAACACAAACCATGTTTAAAGGAAATTTAAAAATTATTTTAAAGGTATAGTCCTGTATCAAACAACTTCCTAAAAATGCATACAGAAGAGCACATCTGAAGGCAATACCGATGTTTCTTCTCTTCCATGCATTTACACCCACATTTGGTCTTATAAATGACTCCCCAAAGAAAATAAGCAGTCCAAAAGGGCTAAATAAAACCAATTAACTCTTAAAAACAATAGGGAAGGATCTGCTTCCTTTCTCTGCAAGGTCCCTGTGGGGACATAAACAGGATTTGACACTAGGTGAATTTGGCTTTGTCTCTAGGTACACGCTGTGCACACTGAGGAAATGTACTTAATATGAAACGGGCAAGTGCCAAATGAGAAAATTCTCAGGTTCGGTTCTGAGAAGTAAAAAAGTTTGGCAGCTATTAGAAGATTTTTAGGTCTGGAAAATGTATGAGAAGCTTTCCAGTCGACATTTGCAGTGTTTCCTAGCGTTAGCAAGGCTAACAATAAATTCGAGTTAGTTATAACATTGCCAGCACAGTCACTATGGCGTTACACTACTTCGATTACGGGATCTGGCAGACGGTGGCAAATGCAGTTTTAAATTGAAGTAAGTATGAGATACAGTTTTGTATGTATATGTTTTGCCCTGGGGAGAGGGGTCAGTGGGTGCAGAAACAAAAGCACAAAAAGTTTCACCTGAATATGAGGAAAAGCTTTTTTACTGTGTGGGTGATCATGCGCTGGAACAGATTGCCCAGAGAGGCTGTGGAATCTCACTCACCATATAATTTCCAGAACTGTCCGGATGCAATCCCGTGCCATGTGCTTTAGGATGACCCCGCTTGAACAGGGAGGTTGGACCAGATGACCCACTGCGGTCCCTTCCAACCTTACCCATTCTGTGATTCTGTGTAATTCTGTTACACAGAATGCCAATTCCAGCCAATAGGTCATGCAGTGTTTTTTTCCCAGAGGATCCAAGTGTGGCTTTCCCAGTCCTTATATTTAATGAGGAAAAGGAAAGGGCAATAAGCCCCCCAGGAGCTCTTGCCTACCACTGAGTTTCCCTTTGAAGAATTTACAATGAATGTCAACAATGGCAAGACATATGGCCTGATTATTTGGACTTTTACAAAGCACTTGAAAAATTTCCACTAGATAAGGCTTCTTTCAAGGAACAAACCAGAGAAACGAGTGTGAGAGCAAAGAAAAGCTAGTGTAAGAGCAAAAATAGTAGTTTGAACTTTTCTGAGTCAATTGCTAATTTCCAAGGAGTATGAAGTTGGCCATCTGCTGCTGAACAAATCATATGTGAAGGGTCTTCTGCTGAAAGAGATCTGTGAAGCATATGAAATACTAAGACCAAGAGCAACCCTGGAACCTCCTGACTGCTGCAGTGGTCCTTAGAAGAACAGAATTATTTAGTGGCAAAATAGATAAAATGAAGGTGTAGAACAGATCCAGATGCACAGAGAATTGATTTTTTCAGCAGATTAGCTATTAGCTGTGATGATTTTCAAGAGATAATTGCCAAAGAGACTAGAATAACAATGATCAGCCTCTTCACAATGAAAGTCTTGCGACTAAATTAACATTTAAAATTAACATAACAAAATATTACAGGTTAGTAAAGTAAGAAGATATACTATTGAAAGTCATACCTGCTTTCTTCGTAGTCAAGACCAATTCTTCTGAGCATGTGTTGATTGCTTCATGAGCCTGCTGTGAAGATGCCACTTGAAGGATGAATCGTAGGACAGGAAGGATGAATAAAACAAGTTTTGTTTTGGTTCTTTCCAATAGTTTCAATAAGGAAAGTCAGGATCTGCTATATGCTTTCATAGTTCAAAGAAGATTGGAAGTCACTTCCTGGAACAAGACATCTGAGCAATGCCTAGAATCACAGCTACAAGAATTAATAGGAAAAAAAGGTCAGTCTTATAATTGTAATTAATGGCTGTTGGAGGTGTTTTTTGTGTGTGTATAATCCATGTGTCGACTTTCTGAATTTATTTTAGGGAAGAAATGACAGTACCTTTTCTGAAAACAGTATCTGGTCTGGTAAAATTCAGAGAGAAGGGCTCAGATTACCACTACAAATAGACTATACACTAAAGAACACATTATTGTACTGGACAAACAGAAACAGTAGCTATTAATCTGACCATTAATCATTTACATTTGTTTCACTTTTTAGTTTATGCCAGGTAGTGTCTGCTAGATAGAACTTCTTAGGCATAATGCCTTTTACTAAACCACAGCTATTATGGTCTTCTACAGAGTAAAGGTAAAGCTAAGTGGATATCAGTACTTTTGGTTCAATGTTTTGGTACAGCAGTGTGCCCAGGTGGCCAAGAAGGCCAATGGCATCCTGGCCTGCATCAAGAACAGTGTGGCCAGCAGGAGCAGGGAAGTGATCCTTCCCCTGTACTCAGCACCGGTGGGGCCAGACCTTGAGTATTGTGTTCAGCTCTGGGTCCCTCAGTTCAGGAAGGATATCGAGGTGCTGGAGCGGGTCCAGAGAAGAGCAACCAGGCTGGTGAAGGGACTGGTTGAGCATAAGTCCTATGAAGAGAGGCTGAGGGAGCTAGGGTTGTTTAGTCTGGAGAAAAGGAGGCTCAGAGGTGACCTCATCACTCTCTACAGCTACCTGAAAGGAGGTCGTAGCCAGGTGGGGGTCAGTCTCTTCTCCCAGGCAATCAGCAATAGGACAAGAGGGCACGGGCTTAAGCTCTGTCAGGGCAAGTATAGGTTGGATATTAGAAAGAAGTTCTTTACAGAGAGAGTGATCAGGCATTGGAATGGCCTGCCCAGAGAGGTGGTGGATTCACCATCCCTAGAGGTTTTTAAGATGAGGTTGGATGTGGCACTGAGTGCCACGATCTAGTAATCACAGTGGGGTTGGATCAAGGGTTGGGACTTGATGATCTCAGAGGTCTCTTCCAACCCAGTTAATTCTATGATTCTGTGATTCTTATACTGAGTTGATGATTATCTTTTGTGGCATGTGAAATTAGTCCTACAGAACTCAAGGGAATGGAAGAAATGATACTGCAGTATATTAACTCACAAACACTTAAAAAAAAAAATAATTCACATGTTGAGCGTTATGCATTGCAATCACTGTCTTAAGAGGGAGAGCGACTGGAATTTGTTCCCATGAGAAAAATGTAGCTTTGGCAATTCACAGGTGTCTGAGCAGGCATAATCCCAGACATACCGGATAAAATGTTGGCTACAGACTGATAAGATAAAGATCACAAAACAAACAGAGCCTTTAGATAATGCAAGGTGGAGAAAGAGCAGTGTGAGGCTTTCTCACCCTCACTATTTTCCATAATTCTCCCTTGGCAGTTTACTATTTTAATAAAAGCTGGATCAAGCACACCTTAAAAGTGAAGTTAAGAATTAAAATTAGAAATGAACCTCACGAGCACAGTATTTTTTTTTTTTTTTTTTTGAGATAGATAAAATGGTAGGGAAAAGCAGCTAGCTATTCTGGGGTTATAGTCCAGCCAGGAGAAATGGAAAGTTGACACACCTGAAAGAGCAAAAGTCTTTTATGAAATACAGAGTTTAGAGAGGCCACTGTTGTGGGACTATCCAGTTTGTATAACCTTTTCTGCTATGCAAAAAAGGGAAAAATCTCTCCCTTTCTTCCATCATGCTCGGCATCAGCAGAGCACTACCATAAAACCCTCGGGCACATGCAATTTCCCTTCAGCAAATACTCAGTCTGTGGTACAGCTGAACCTTTTGTGGTCAGGTCTCAGCAAAACCGCATCAGCTGCACAGGGGTAGGGTAGGTAGTACAGAGATGAGCTGTGCCTGGCAGGAGAGGCTTCCAAAACCTTGCACTGCTCACAACATTCCCTCTGCTGTGTCAAAGGACATGGGGGCTGCTCAGCAAGGTTCCTGTCTGCATGTAGAAAGAAAGAGACATATACCTGTACATCATCAAATAATAGGAATTTTGTGCAATTTTATTCCTGCTACTGAAGATTATTAGGCCTTTCTTCATATTGTTATGCAATGGTGTTCAAGAAGCAGTGGAGTGGGAGAAAATTTAAAACAAATTGACCTCTAATTAATAGTAACAGACATATTACAGATTTGTAAGGGTAAAAAAAGAGAGCTTCTTTCACTTGCTTCCCCATAATTGAAATCTAAGTACAGCCAGACGACAGTTAACCAGGCAGCTAGTGGTGAAAGTCAGATCTATGAATCATAGGAATGAATTGTAAATACTCATTACCTGTTTGACCTTAAGACACAGATTGTGTCAGCACTGACATTTTTTGTCTTTACAAAACTGATACAGGAAATGTACTTAGATGTCAGTGCTTTTTCTGCCAGTACTGCTGGTTCAAATGAAAGTTACTGTGCAGACAGATAAAACAGTAAAGCCATTGCTGCTACAACATCAAGCTATTTCAGTGGACAAAATATACAACTGTTAGTGGCATTATTCCACTCTTACATCAGAATCTAAGTAAATTACCATTTATATAAACAACAACTGGACAATTCCCTGGACTGAGTCAGGCAAGTATTTGTAATGGATGTACTAGATTACACCTGGACAAACATCTGCTATAAAGTTACTTCTGAAGAACTATTTAATGTGTCAGTAACATGTCCCCAGCTTCTGGGCTGGTCAATGGTGCAATTCCTACAGATGCATTGTGCCTTGATGCCACTATGGGAACTGAACTCAGCACTCACATGTAATTTCTGATGTCAATGATATGCTATAATATAGCTATATATAGCCTAATAAAAACATGTGTGGTGAAATTAAGAAAGAACAGCATGAATAATGAATTTACAATCCTCACAGTTTTTTATTCAATGATAGGATCAGTCAGCTACTCAAATTCATAGATGCAGCTCCAACCGTTGCCACATCCTTTTTTTCTGCCTTCCTTTCCTTTAAACTTGCCTTGCTTACAGCATTACTACGCTGGGTTGTTTTTTGAGTATTTTTAACTAATAATTGTCTTCCTGTGCAAAAATATTATATTCAGGTATATTTTCAAGGCATAAATTAAAACTAGTGGTAGATTTTCCTTACAAAATTTTTAAGAGTTATCAGTCTCATCTAAAACGTGCATTTTAAGCTGCTGTGCCTTCAAAGAATTCTTCTTATATTTCGGCAAGATTTCTCCTGACAGATCCTAGACAGATCCTTACTGCTGAAGGTAAAAGTCCTACTCAACATTTAATTTCCTTCATTGGAAACTAGTCTATGTTTCCAACCATATGGGGCAATTGAGGCAAGCAAGGTCACTTGCACAAGAAGAAGCACAGACTAGTACCATCCTCTTGTGTTATGGTGTCATTTCACATTATGCACACTCTGAGTTACGCTAACCTAGAAACTTGTGATATCCATTTGGTGACATTTAATCACAATGACACAGTCCGGAGACATCAGCTTTGCACACACAAATCTTCATCACACTAAGCAAACATAAAAACTTCCCCACACAAAATCAGTATTTAAACTTCCCTATAAATAAAATTGTATTTCTCACATGGTTGCCTCAGATGTTAGAGCAATAAGATTTCTTAAGAAAATTTTAACCATTTCAACCTCAATTTTAAAATGTATGCCTCCTAGGAAGGTTTTTACAGTAATTTTTTACTTTGGGGGATTTGGCTTGGATTTATACTGATGGCACCTGTAAAATCATCTTGAGGTTTTGTTTCCTTTAATAATGAATGCTTACACTAGAAAACTAATAAACAACTTCACCCAACAGATTTTTAATTAAAGCATGTTTCAATTCCTTAACGCCAATGCATCACAATGGAATTAATGTGCATTAATGGAATTTATTACGGAAGTGTAATAAAACTGAACAAGCCCTCAAGAAATTTTGCAGAATGCTCAAACCCAATCAATTTTGAATTACAGTACATTTTCAAAGAACTGCATAGTTCTTAGGAGATAAGGAAAAAGAATCATGGTATTATGGCTGTAAAATTGGACTCTCCCTATAGATTGTTATTGCTGGATGTTTTTTGAAAGAGAAGAAAAGCTGAGTTACTTTTGCTAGCTTTCAGACAAAATTAACAAAGTGTTTTGATAACCACTACTCTGTTCTAACACCCTAAATTTGATAAATCTCCTTGTGCCCTCCAAGCCCCTCAGGCACATGGAAATCAATCAGAAGCGTTACCTTTATATCAAAAGAGCTCTAACCTCCTCTTCTTCAAAGAAACCAAAGTCCAGCAGACAATTAACCTCACCAACACATGTCAGTGTGTAAGTCTGTGAAGCAAATAAACTACAACAAGGGAAAGGAATTTGACAATCTTCCTAAACGCGGGTATCTGATGTCAATAGCAAGACCTATAGGGCATACCCTCAGTACCTTGTGCTTGGTACCGCTGGCTCTTTCAAAACTGCGTTTGCCTGATGAGCAATATAATGATACAATGACTCGAGCTGGAAGGATGTGTATTAATTTTTTTTTTTTTTTTTTTTTAAATTCAGCAGACTGCAGAATTCTCCAAGAACATATAAAGCATCTGTGAATGTTACTGGTAGAGGGGAAGAACCGGTAACCTCCCAGTCCATTTTGATTTTAACTGGTGAATTTCAAGCATCTTGGTTAAAACGTGTTACAGTTATGAGTCTGAGGTTTTAAACAAATTTTTCTATGGAGTTTTATGGAAAGATGGTGAAAAGATGTAAAATGTCTTGCATTATTACTAACATTATAATATGGAGATTCTCTTTAAAAAAAGGCACACACATTTCACTTGTAAAACTCACCTTCAAGAGGACAGATACAGTGCAGAAGTCTCTTTTTCAGGATTTGGTTCAGCTAGCATCTGAAACACAATAAAAAATTCAAGCAGAGATGTGATCTTTTAGGCAAGGCAACTCTTTTTCCCATTCTTGCTATGTCCCTTGACTTCAAAGAGTAATTTCTATTGCCATTTAAGTGGATGAATTAAAAAATTAGCTAAGTGCACCCATCCTGTACAGTGAGTCCAGTGACACTGTGTTAGCAGCAGTCTAGTCATGACAAAGGGTTACTCTACCAATTCAGCTTGTCCAGTTGCCTTCAGGAGTGGGCTGAGTTTTTTAAAACTTGATATTTTAATTACTCAGCCAGGGGTAATTGGTTAAGTCAAAGATTCTTCCAATACATTATTTTCTTCCTCATGTTAAGTCCAGTCTCCTTCTCCACACAGAAAGTTGTTGACAAACTTTAATGTCTACTGCACTAGGTGAAATGAGTCAATGATTTGCGATTAACATATTTAGATTAGTAGAAAACCAGTAAAAAGGATTAGTGTACTTTAAATAAATTTGTGCTGCCACAGCTTTATTTAAATCCAATTTTTAAAAGCTTAGTAATTAGAAATACATACATTGCTCTAATGAAGAATCTGTAAATACAGGTATTTTTTCACTTCCTATGAAGCACAAAATTAATCCAGTTCCTGAAAAACTTCTGTTATTTCACCTGGGCATTAAATTTTTAAAATAATACTAAAGGAAATCCAGTTCTTATCCCTGTGCACAAAACAGGTAAAAATTTTCGTACTATCATTATGGTCTGTCAATATTCCTCAGCCTTGTACAATAATCCAATTTTTGTATAAGCAAACTAATGACACTAACTCATGTGCTTTTAAACTAAGCATATCTGTGGCTTGACCTAAAATATTCCCTTCAAAGACTATAAAATAATTCATAGCACTGAGCTTGGTATTCCTTATTTTTCAATGAAACTGAGAATTATAATTCCACACATTCTTAGAAAAGCACAAAGATTAATCACTGTGTCTGAAAATCTCCAAATTTATATCACTGTCTTTGCATATCTATAAATACATGTGCAGAACTACAAGATCAAGAAAAAAAACCAAGTGACTGCGACAGTATAAAAATAGTCAAGGGCTCCCTACTGCTTTCTACATAACTGCGGTCATGAGGACAGATGTCTGTGCAAATTTTTTGCATTTTATTGAAAAAAGGAAAAAGCTTTTGAATGATTTAGGTATTTAGTAAGTTTATGTTACCAGCCTTTGCCTTTATTTGTTCTACCTACTCCTGATTTCCTGCATTTCTTTAATGCCTCAGTGGTTTCCACTTTATCTGGTATCATGAAAGATAAGCAACACCATAGTTTTAATACACAGATAGTTACCTATTTTTTAAAAAACAGAAAGGATCTTTTCAAAGGAAGACTTACAGTACCAACCTCTTTTCTGGCTTTTCCTCATAACTGAGTAATAACTCAAGTGTTTGTTGTTGTTGTTTTAGTTTTGTTCCACAAAAATGATCCAAAATTATCCCAAATCTCCACTGTCCCTGTTCTTTAGTAAATTTAGCAATCTTAACTTACTTCTGAATTTATGATAGATAGCTTTGATGCTCAGGGACTACAATGCATGCATATTCCCTCCTCTTCAAATTCAGTGGGGAATTTTCAGGGAAGAAAGAATACAAACTTCTTCCATAGTCTTCTGCATGACAGTTGTTTTCAGGAAGGTATTCATATTGCAATCCTATTAGACTAAACATATTATGAATTTTCTTTCTGCACTTTAATTTTCCTAATATCACAAGTTTTAATAAAATGCATTTTCAGTTTGTCACCTAATGATCATTTATCACATCAAAAAACCCTCCACAACAGTACTTGCTGTATCAGCCAATAATGACAACACTTTTTCTTTAGCTTCTTTATTTAAAATCAATTTTTATATCAGTTAATTTCAGTGCTAAGAAACTGTCCTCTAACAAAATCCCATTGCCAGAATCGTAAACTGTTAACTATTTTTATTTAAGAAAATAATACAACTATGCCCCAAAAATTATAACAAAGCTTGAAAGGAAATATCTCTCTTTACTATGCAATGAAGACAATGCCATAAAAGTAAATAACAAAGCTAGAGAAAAATTAACAAAATTACAGAAAAACAAAAACTTGCTATAGGTTTTGTCTTAGTCAAATATTCTTTAATGGAAATAAAACATTTATAAATTGTATTATTCAAATAAATACATATTTTAATAGGTAAAATGTATCTGAAACGTGGAATTCTTCCTGATTCAAAATTTCAGACTATGCAAAAATTCAAAATAATGGGCTACACTGGGTTGGTTACAAGAGTCTTTATTTTGCAAACTATACAGAAACAGTAAAAAAGAAAATGCATTATACTTTTCAATATTACATAGAATAAACATTAGATTTAGTATTTAATGTATAGAAATTAATTCAAATAAGAAACTGATTTTCCTTTTAATAAACAATGGGAAACCAGTGATCAATTTTTCAAACTACAACCTGTAGTAATACATTATACAGGTCATGTCAATTTTATTGTGGGCAGAAAGCAACAGACAGGATATGAATGAAGATGATGGAGTCCCAAAATGTCTACACAATTAATTAACATGCTAACATAAATACAGTGATTAAAGTAATTTTCTCTACAGTCAAATCTTAAGTGCTACTCTACACAATAAGTATAATCTAGTCCACATGGTAATTACATAATAATAGGAAAAAAATTAAAATAATCCATTTTCTTCATTCCAGCAGCAGTATCTATACTGGTATTAATTTGGTAATCGGGTGTGCTTAGCTATTGCCTAATATCCTATACTGGTATGCATGCTAAAACCTCTCTATTTCTATTTTGCAAGGCACCTTTACAATACGTTCTCTAAGTTTCTGCACTAGTAACAGAAAATGACATGAATTAAGATAAAGAGTGAAACTATTTCCTGAATTAAGAAAATAAAAAACATCATTATACATTTATTAAAAAGTACCTTGGGTCAAGTGACAATACTCTGAAATACAGTCATATAGGTAATAAAGGTAATACAATTTTAAGCAAATCTTTTTCCCCATGTAAATATTTTATGCTAATCTGATTAGAGAGAAATACAGAGAAACAACAAAAGGTGAAGCAGTGTTTGAGTAAATAATGATACAGTCTTGACATGAAAAAAAGAAAAAAAAAAGGGTAAGAAAATTTTAGAATTACAGAATTGATGCTTGTCCATGCTACTGCTTTTGAAAAATCCTTTCAGTAATCTAGCCATTTCCTAATAAAAATGTAACTACAAATGCAAACCCAACAGAGGGCTTTGTTTTAGTCTTCCCTCCTGATAATTTTTCTCCATACCTTTGATTAATTAAAGGCTGGTGAGAAGCTACTTGTGTATCAAGACTTTTCTACTGCAATACACTTCTGATTTATAATATGGACAACCTGCAAAGACTTCAAGGCCTAAAACACTGATAGAACTTAAGCTGAGTTATGGTATATGTTCTGAAGAGGATATGCACAGTTCCAAGTAAGGGCAAATATTTTTTCACCAGAGTTTTAAAGAGAATGGTTGTCTTTATACTGTGTTTTGCACATTTATATTTCCAGTAGCACATAACATTTTTTTCTTCAGGCTAGACTTCCATTATGTTTTCTTCAGCGCAACGGCATTTAAAAACTCAAAAGCACATAATATAATTATTCTTATTTAAACAAAAAAGTCTATGACTCCAGCTGCAATATTTGAAATAATCATACAAAATATACATATTTGTTAGAACCCTTTGGATCACGGAGACCAAAGGGATTTTATGAAATGTCATCTCGTGAAACTTAGAAAGGTACAATACATGGACCCCCTAATATCATCAAATATACCCATCATGATCATCGTCATCATCAACATCATCATCTCCTTCGTCTTCATCATCATCTTCAATTTCGTCTTCATCATTCATTATTTCATCTTCATCATCTTCATCATCTGTCCATTCATGGAAATCGCCAGAGGCAAAATCACCTGAAGTCTCTAAATCGACAGCTAAAAAGGTATGATAGTTATAGAAAAGACTCACAAGATCCACTATGTATTTACAGTGTATTTTACGTAAGCATACTGAATATTTACTTTCAGGACAACTACAGCATGTCACATAAAAATAAAATATAAAAAATTATGAAAATTTTTTTGTCATAAAAGAAATCCATTCCAATAGTGAATGAATTTCTCAATGTTAACAAAAGGAAACAATTTTATGGATTTTTAGAACTATAATGAATCCTGTGAACAACTGAAAAAAATTAAGTCCAACTTACAGATGACAGTAAAGACTACTGATTACTGTTCAGTTCTTACATATCTATCAAACTGTCCATCTGGAAAGGATTCTGGATTAGTTGGACAATAGGCCTGAGCTTGTATCTCAAATACTGTCTTCAATTTACTTTCTGCTTCAGGCTATGTTCTTTTGTTAGAGAAGAAGTGAAAAAAAAAAAACCACCCAACTTTTTTTCATCTTTCAATCAAATAAACAGCAAATAAAGGTGACATGGGAATTCTTGGAAGAAACTACAGCGCTGTAGGGAAGGGAAAAATAAGGGAAGATTTAGTGTGCTAAAAACTTTTGGTAATTCCCTCAAATATAAACTGAAAAAAAGTCAAATTGAATTCACTAGCATGCTGATTACCCAAAGGAATTCCATCAAACATTCTGGGGCTTATCTAATACTGCTCTAGAAAATTAACTTTTCCTGGATTTATATACACTATGCCAAACACATATAAGGGGTCTATTAATAGCTGACTCCAGTGACAGGAGTTCCAAAAAATAATGAATAATAACAATAACAAATTATAGACTGTTATTTTTTGCATCAAAATCCACGTAGTTGGGTCCCACATCTGTTCTTACTGAAGAAATTTAACCTGGTTGGCAATCAAAGGGAATAACACCTCTAAAGCGAATAGCACAAAGGGGTTTTTAACTTACCACATTCTGCTGCACCATTTGTTCTGGATCCTGTTACCTCATTACCATATCTGTCAACACACCAGCACTGCCCTATGCTTCCATGGCACTGACTTGGTTTGTAATACCCATCTTCATCACAGAAGGGGATGTACTGCCCTGCGACATACAGATGTGTAGTGAATAAGTGTATTAAAATCTGCCCTTTGGCCAATGTAACAATTACAGCGGAAAGCAACTACCTTTAGCTGTTTCATCATTCCAGACTCTACACTGACTGGTTTACTTCTACCAAATTCAGTTAGCAGAAAGTGACTCAATCTATCAAATGTGGGAGGGTAAATAACACATAGCAGTCTTGGACTGATTTCAAGAAATAAAGTGAGCAATCTTCCTTTAAATTTTTTGTTGGTCCTGTGATACACATTCCTTTCTTCCTGAACGTCTTGGTCAAGATATTCACTGTATTCTGGGGAAAAGGCTCAAATGTAGAAACCACTCCTGAATGGGAAGTTCTATCACCTGCAGAGTACAGAGAGGGCATATAATCTGAATAGTAAGGGCCAGGCTTCCTGGACTAACAATTTGCTAAAAGGAGTTAATTGTATTTAATACGTATTTTACAAACGACTTAGTTACATAGTAATATTTGATTATTTCACCACAGAAGACAAATGCAGTGTAACACACCAACAGTTGTAAAAAAATGAATGTTAAATTTGTATTTATATGTAAAAGAGGGACTTATTTTGTGAGACAGTGACTTGTCTAAGGCTGAATAATCCACTGGTTTTCAGTTGGACAAAACAGATACCACAACAAACAAAACATTCATACGAAAGTGTATAGTTCTTTTTAGAAACATGCTTAGCAGAAATACAGTTTTGGTTGCTTTGGGCTAAGCCTTTTATTGCAGCTTTTATACAGTGGCTAATGGTAAAAGGAAGATTTTACACTTCAGTAATATTGATACAGTATAAACTGATTTACAACAAAGATTTCAATTACTTAAAGAATATTACAGTTAAAGGATCAGCAGAGATACTAATTTAGGAGTGCCTTAGACTGTCCCCTCTATAACTGTAAAAACGTACCTTCTATCAGGGTAATAAAACAGACATAAGATCTTTTGGTAGGTAAGGTAATAAAACTAAGTTTAATAGCTTTCAAAAATTTCATAAATTTTGTTGCTGAAATTTACTGTGGTCTATCTTCACTGGATTAATATTGATTTTATGTTGCTGTTTCACTAGGCTTATTTATGTAAGCAATAAAACCTTCAAGAGAATGATCTATGGCTCACCTAGGAGCTTCTTTCCTCCTTGCTGCTTCTGAATGTTGCTGAGTTCTGTCTGGCAAGGTGGGTCTAAAATGACATAAAAATGTTAAACAGATTACACTGTATCTAGGACAGAAAGCATAGGACTAAGTTTTCAAAGTTTACGATATTTTAAGGTCATTCTAACTACTGATCTCAAGTCCATCACATGCTATTTGATCAGTCCAGCCTCTTAACTATAAAGCTTGCTTCATGTATTGCTTAGAAAAAGGATGGCTCTTAATTTCTTCCCTTTTGCCCTTGTTAGAAGTCATGTCCAAGTTTTGCATTTCACATACTACACTAAGAAAATAAAGATTTTTTTTCTTCACTGAAGTCTGCAAGATCGTGGTTCTATGGCAACAGTTTAAGACTGGATCTTACAGATACAAAGCCCCATGTTCAGCAAACCAACTTAAAAATGTTGACCAAATTGTGGATGGTTCTAAGGTAAAACAGGTATTAAAATTCAGTTTTCCATTCTGCAGTTATAGCCTAATCCAGTTTTGAATAATTTAATTTTCTACTGTCCATTAAAGGAAATCACAGTATGCCCCATGAATGGGAAGAAAATAAGACATGAATGTAGTATATACCTTACTGCTGAATAAATGAAAGAATCAAAGACAGTAAAGTACTAATTAATCTCTGAACACTGACATCATGTACTACATTAGACCATTAGCACAACAGCATTTCCCATTCTGAATCAGCACTGGTATTACTGAGTTTACTCACATACATCTTTATCTTATACTGTTCCCAGACAAAATCTCGCATGCCATGAATACTAAATACGTTTTACATATTGGCAGACTCTGATAATTTATAATACACCTTTGCCATGTAGGCTCCCTTTTTTTCCATGCAAACAGAAAAAAGTCTTCTGAGTTAGTTTAAAGATGAGTAAGACTAGCCTAGCTTGCTGATGAATAACACACGTAAGACTAAAACCCAGTCACTGTAGGGCCCTCTGGTGACAAATGCCTAGAGGAACTGGGGATCAAAAATATATTTCTGGTAAACACAGAGCCTCTTGGTTGGCACAGCCTAGATATACCAATAAGCATTTGGTATTATTCATGAGCTCTTATCGAAGAGAGTAAACAAAAACTAGAAGATCATAATAGCCCCTTACTGACAGCAGGCTGTTAATTTCTCTTGGCTCTATGTTTTAAATACCATTTACATACCAAATACATTTAAAGAAGCTTATAAACATTTCCAGTGGCCTCAATTCTGGTGGGCCAGGTTTTTCCCACTAAATCTATGATGATTGTTTTTAAAGTGAAGACCTTAAAAGTAGGCTCCACTTTCAAAGTCCTGTTCACTGGAGTCTCAGTGCCAAAACAAAT
Organism: Myiozetetes cayanensis; assembly: GCF_022539395.1. Classification (NCBI taxonomy): domain Eukaryota; kingdom Metazoa; phylum Chordata; class Aves; order Passeriformes; family Tyrannidae; genus Myiozetetes; species Myiozetetes cayanensis. The sequence goes on along the minus strand of NW_026087964.1, from coordinate 36,206,677 downwards.
TTTCAGGAGTTGTCCTTCCAGACAACTAACCAATTTTCTGTGTGTGATCTTGAAAAATCACTGGCATTTCACATCACTGGGTGGGTATTGGGTTTTAAGAATTTAGTCTGTGAGTATTTGTTGAGGGTACATAAAGGTTTTTTTTTTATTGTTATAAGAAGTGGTTTGGTGATGATCATGCTCACTATTTGCCAGAGATGTTCCTTACTTTTCAAAACTAAGGTTTCTGTCTTTCTTGACAGTTAAAGAGTTAAACTTTTAATTCTACAACATTCTGAGGATCAATTATTTCTTAAAACAAAGGTATTTTCCGTTATCATTAATCTAATAAATGACAGTCATTTATCATACAAGTATCACAGGCTAGAAGGATCTAGGACTGGGGTGGATTTGGCAGTGTTATGTTAACAGTTGGATTATGTTACAGAACCTTTCCCACCTAGTTTAGTCTAGTCTATCCTATCCTCCAAAAGAGAAAGGAAATATACTGAAGGAGAAGAACTAGTCAAATAGGAAAAAAACACCTTATTTTGTTCCATGAAAAAAAAATCCTAAATCATAAACACAGATCTAAACATGTGACCATATGTGGAAAATTAAAAATTATGGACTATGCCTAAAGAAAAAAAAAAATCTTCATTTACAGCTATAAATCTTTGGTTGCATAATTACAAAAAGGAATACAACTAACCAAGAGGTAACATGGCAGAAAGTTACTTACCCAAAACTCGCTTCTTCTCAGAAGCTAGGTTTTCAAGATTCACATTTAAGCTTTGCTTCTCAGGATAAAAGCAGCAAAAGCTCTTAACAATACTAAATCACTCTGGTGCTAAAAACTGTCAAAGAGAATGGCAGGCTACAAGTTCAACCATCTCCTTTTGGTCCATAGCATATCCTTTTTCTTCTCCCCCAAATGATAGTGCTTTCCTCTTTATTTTCCAGTTAGTTTCTAAGTTTGAAAAGCTTTTTCTGAACTAATTTCAGTAAGAGAGCCACAGGACAACTTCTGTCAGTCCTGAGTCAAGGAGAAAAAATATCTTTACAAAAATCAGTGTGGTGGCTTCCTTCAAAATATTAATTAATCTGACATCAGTCTTTCTGATAACCTGAATACAAATAATGGAGTTAATTATCTTCATCCTTAATCTACTTCTACAGATGTGGCAGGAATTGTCTTTCTGATAATATCACTGCATTATTATGAGTGATTCATGAACCACGTAACACCAGCCATCCACAGTTCTTCAGTGCTCCAAGTACTCATGCACACCAGAGTATCCCATGATAATAATAATAATATTATTAATGTAATAAATAATATTAACAATAATTATGTCCCTTGGGACATCAATATCCAGTTATGTCAAGAGGTGCTTCAAGGATAGCACAACTAAGCCTTGGTTTACCAAAATGGCACATTAACAGAGCAACTGGAGCAAAATTGGTAGATTTTATAAAGAATGTCTTTTATTTTTTACAGACATGTCCGAAGGAGCTGTTACCCGCACAGAGAGCCTCCAGCTTTCTGAAATTATCAGTCTTACTCAAATACAAACCAGTGTTTTTTCCATATATCAAGTAGGTAATATTTGGCAGAGCCCTTAGGTTCTGGAACATGGTCCACTGCAGATTAGGTTGCCTTGTTATTTCTTGCCTGTGGCTTGTGGTCAAGCGTTGTAATTGTTCTTGGACATCCAAGGCTTTTAACTTTAGGGATCAGAAGCCTCAACACTAGACTTCTTTCAGGGGATTTCATTTATGATCATCATTTATCTTGATACACCTTCCCTTATAACCATCTATAAATACATTTGAAGTCCTTGCAATCTGAAGACTGAAAAATACGAATCATGATAATTATTATTCTTCTGTAAGATGGACTGGTTTTTAAAGTCATGATGATGTCTTCCAGCCATGACAGACAGAAGAGCCCCTAAGAAAATGCATCTAGAAAAGTGCTGGACTAATAGATCCATGCAGAAGCCTGCAGTACAGAAATACTTCAGTGCTAAGTATAAATATTTCCAGCAAAACTGGGTGCTCTTCTACTCTGGATCAGTGATGCCACAAAACAACACTACAATAATGATGAATTACTGGCAGAAAAAAAAAATTAACCTATTAAAAGGCTGACATTGCAAAGGCCTCAGCCTTTAGGCAAGCACTAAAGTGACCAGTTAGCATCAAACAACTAAGAAAACAAGTTCTAGAGATGGCCACTGAAGCACTTACACGAATTGTTGCTGAAACTTGAGGGCAATAGCAACTAAAACACACAGGAAGACTTGCAAAGAGCACCAGCAAAGTGCAGATTTTTACGTATTGTAGAAATGCATTACAGTGTCTTGGATATATCTCAGAAATAATAAACTACATTTAAAGCAGAAGAAGACAAGAAAAAATGCAATAAGCATCACTGAGATGTATGTAAGTCTTAAGCATTAGTCAAGGCAGGACAGCTACTACAGGAAGATCATCTTCTCCACAAGAAGGAGGATCTGACTTCAGTATTCATAAGAAGTTGCTTATATTGACTAGAAGTCATGAGCAACGTGCAGTAATGGGTCTAATGCAGTGTAATGCATCATGGCATACCTCAAGCAGAATGAAAGAAGAGTTGCAAGTACTTGTCTGATCCTGACAGTCTTGCACCATGAAGCTAAGACCAAAGACCATGAGGGCTTCTCAGATAACGACTTCAGCAATACTATGTGCTTTCAAAAAGCACAATGAAATTGCTATCCCATTATGATACATACTGTTGACTAAATTTTGTGCTCACTTTTGAACACTGTTAATCAAGAACAGTGCTGTAAAACCTGTAGAAGTGCTGTTGATCTGCCCAGAAAGCAGCTACTAAGCTCAATGAATACAGGAAGCTGCTCTACATGGTTCGAAGCATTCTGCTAATATCAACCTCTTTTGATAAACATCAGAAAGAAGCCAGTGAATTTCTCTATTTGCCATCCCTTTGTTATTAATAGCAAAGGTTTAGTTAAAGGCCTTATTTAGATTGTTCAATCAAGTAAAACATAACCAAATTTGAATATATTCAAAAGTTTTAGCAAAACACTGCAAACTACAGAGAATTCAGTGGGTTACTAATACTAGGAGTTAGGACTCAGACTCTTGTGCAAGAGCTAATAATAAGACATGACAAAATAAGACTACAGGCTTCTTTTTTCTCCTCACAACTAAAAAGGAGAAAACAGATTTTGATGACAGTGCTAATTTGGAAGGATGAAGTGCATGTGTAATCTGCAAGGATTGCCGAAATTGACATTTCACTTCATTTAAAATGTTGAGGACACATCTTTTTTACTATATGCTCGTACACTGTGGTATCAAAGTCTATCTAATCTGTTTAACATCAGTGCCTTATCTCAACACCATTATCAAGACAGTGAGGAAATTGGTAAAAACAGGAAGGAAAGCTTGATAATGTTCAATTCTGCAATGTGGAGAATCAGTGTCAATGAAAGTCAAATCTAATGGGGTACCATTAATAACATTCTGTAGCATTTAGATCAGTTTTTACAATACCATCCTCAGATTCTAGCAGTCTGCTGAGCAAATATCTTAGACAAAATCAGTTTATAGGCTATAGAATGCAAAACTACCTGAAACTAATCTATGGAAGTGTTTTCTTAATGCCCTGGTTATATCGTACATGCATTATATAAATTGGTAGAAAAACTCTGGACCATACTAGGCCACATATTTTGTGCTGTACTTTCGCTGGCAACTGAAAAGAATTATGCTGCTCTCCAAAGTTGTTTATATATTAAGCTGAAATTATTGTGGTGGGTTTTTTTATTTTAAAGACAACCGAACAAAACATGTTATGTTCTTTAGGAACTACTTTACTTCTGGCATGGGTTATTTTTGATTTGTGTATTTTGTCAGCAGTACATATATGCTTATAAAATAAAAGCCAAAATTATTATTCTACTATGAAACAAACAAGGCTTTTTGAAAGTTTAAATGTTAACTTTCTAACTGCAAAGTTACCAAAGAAAAGAAATCTGCTATTCGGTATTTATCTACAGAAATACAGCTTTATTTTTATTTAGATTTACCACTGGTAGATGTGGCATGATAGAAACCTTTGTTTCCAAAGAAATCAGAATCACGTTGAGTGCTAATGGGAATTTATCATGAAAGTTTCAAGGGCACGAGTGAGATTTAAAAACTGATACTAAAATTTTCAAAATGTTGAACTGACTTTGCAAACTTTCCACCAAATCAGTTTTATGTCCTCTACTGGCAGAATAAATTTAAACCCTGGTTGCTATTTATCCTTTAAAAAAACTCCCTCATGTTAGTAAGAGAAATGAAGGGACAATTCTGACCAGTTTCAGACAATATCTGATGAGTAAATTTCTTGATACATTATAAATAGTTTGATTATATAACGTACGTGACGTCTCACCTACATCTAAAATTTTTTATACTCCTCAGAAAAATAATGCTTATAGGCTGTGTTTATTTGTATAACATCAGAACATTAACATGATATTTAACTAGGCAATAAAAATCTACTGGTTTTAGATCCAAATGACTGGAAATAACTTTATCTATAATGTTCATTCAGCTATTTTATTAGGCTCACAGAACATTAAGATACTCTACATTAGCAATAAGAAAAAGTTTCTTTTATAATGTAGGCAAAGTAGACTGTGAAAGAAATAATTTAAGTAATTTTGTTCCTTATTATGTTCTCTCTGCATATGTACTGGATGTTGGCACAAGGAACAATATAGCTGTAAAAGCATTTGTTGCTGTTTTGCACTTCATTTAGAATTCGTCAATTTTTAGCAGGCCTTTCCATTTAGCTTGGGTTGGGGTTTTTCGTTTGTTCGTGATTTTTTTACTTCATTTTAGGTATTCACCATAGGTCAAAAACCTTAACACAAATTCATTGTAAAGCACTTAAGAGCTTGTAGTTTACTGTAATCTTCTTAATATATTAAAAAAAGATGAAGCCCAACAAAAAGGTCAGTCATACACATATACAGATTGTTCTCATCTTTTACCTTGCTGTCTTTGGAAGCAGTAGCACCACTCATTGTTAGATATCAAACTGTCTTTGTATGTGTCACAAGAATTGAAGAACGCCCTGGTGCACGGCTCATTCTTGTCAAGGTAAATGCTTCCAAGTTCCGACTGGTCCAGCAACAGGTCATAGTTCGTATCAAGCCTATTAAACATCCAGCCAAGGGAGTCTTTGCAAATTGGCAAAATGCTGGTATCAAATCCTAAGAGGTAAAACAAAAATAATAAAAATTATATACTAAGAAAGATAGAGCAGCTGCTGAGCTCAGCCACAACAAAAGAATGCTGCATCATGGCAACAGGTCTGTGGCACACAGATACAGAACATACACAGTGTAGGTTATTGAAATACTATATATAAATTGTATGTCAGACTCAATTTAAAAGTCATTAAATTAACCTGGTAAAAAAAAATAATCCCATCATCAGTCTCAAAGCATTTAGAAATAGAAGTTTTCTTGTCAAATGTCATAACTATAGCACACACATTACGTATGCTAATAAATGAATTACAGTGATTTCCTGGAAAATAATTCTGTTAAGGAATTTAGGTGATATTATAAATCAGGAGACTGAAACTTAAATGGTTTGCAAAGTTAAGAGAACTAAGAAGAGAATAAATTCCAGATAACTTGCTGGAGTCCATGGGTTGTTTTTTTCTGTTCCATCAATATACATTTAAATCTGTGAAAAAGTAACATGATAGTCAGCGTCAGCAATGCTTTGAAAGTTGTACTTTATCTTTACCTAGTGTACTTTCTATCTCTGAGGAGGCCATGGAAAAGATGACTGCTAAGAGCAGCTGGCTGCCAGTATCAGACCTACTGATAGAGCTTGCAACTTCCTAAATCATTGGTTGGGAAAAGGTCAGCTGGAACAGGCTGAGTTAATTATTCCTGTATCCAGAGCTCAGACCTCATGTTTGTGATTCCTACATGAACTTTAAAATACATGCAGACTTGCATATGGACATGAATAAGAAATTCAGAAACCGTCAGGACTCTCACCTATGTTGAAGATGTGAGCTGCATACGATATACACACACTTTTTTCCTTGTTCATGTGCTATGGCTCATGCATATGGCCAGGCATTTAAGTATATATCTTAATATAGAATGAGATTTAGTGCTACTAAACAGTATTTGTCTGGAAAGTTTTAAGTCAAAATGAGATTGGTAGATATGGCTATAGAAAAGTTGACATGAGAGCACACAGGAATTCTCAATTTCTGCTGCTGTTGAAAATCAAGCCTGCCTGCCTTTGCTGTTGTTTTGACAGCATTAGAGAAATCTGAAAAGCACTTCTATACTTCTAAAACAGGTTAACTTGGATAACCCAGTAACTGTATTTAGAAGTCAGTAAATTTTCTTTTACATACATATCTGCATATGTAGATATCCATACTATGGCAGAACGTAGATATCCATACTATGGCTTTCACTTCAGAAAGTAAAAGAAGAAAGCTGATAGTATCAAAAATTCCTTGTGGAAGCTAGACCATCACATAAACCCCCTTTCCCCAGAAATCCTAAACTAATTATGACTTTTCACCAGGATGATCTCACTTTGCTTTGTTCCCTGATGATCTGTTGCATTAATTATTATTTTTGTTTGAGAGAAAGAAGAGAAAAGCAAAAAAAAAAAAAAAGCCATCCATTTGATATTTATAATATTTTTCATGAGTTTAACACAATTTAAAAACATAGCCAAGCATTCAACCAATGACCTCTCTCTTCCTTCCTCTCCAGTCCCTATTAACACGTAAAGACAAAACTTCTTTTCTGTGTATTATGAAAAGCAACGAGGACCCAACAGAATGAATAAGGATAATATAGTAGATGTGTTATTCAACTTTATCTGTAAAAGATATCAAATTATTCAACAGGTGTTTCTGATTAGAAAAATTCTTGAAGGTTCCTTCATCTTAAAACATTTTATTTAAGATTAAATATTCAGTATAACATTATTTACCTATAAGGTTCTGTTCCTGAAGGCCTCTTAACACTTTCTCTCCTAGTCCTGCTTTTAGCTAGAGATCCTCCTCACGACCTTGGATTCAGAAAGAGGTTGACATGAAACTGTCACCTATCCTGCCTTTTGTGTACCTGCATGACAGGAGAATTTATTCTTGTGCTCACAATTTTTTTCTGAATTTAGCACTCTGGCCAGCTCACCAAACTGTAAGAGAAGGGGTAGAAAAAGAGCAACCATGAGGAGACAGATTTTAATTAATGAGATGCCAGCTATATGGGAATATAAGATAAAAGCCACTTCAAGGGTGTATTCAGGTATATCTTGTGGGACAAAGTAAGTAACCGTAGATAATACATCTGCGTGTGGAATTTTGAGTGTAAACGTATTGAAAGAAGCATCACTTTCAAGCTTCAGACAAAGTATCTTTAAATTAGTGTTTACGGTCCAAGCTGGCAAAGCTCACATCATACAGTACTTTGTATTTTAGGACACTAGAAGACAGCACTATGTATTTAATAAGGAAATAAGGAAAAACAGAAGAAAACCCAAACAACTGCTTATTTTACTTCTCAATCAGTTTCAAATTATACTCCAAAAAGAAATAAATTTATTTGAAGAGTAGTGAAAGAACATTGAACATTTCAAAGGCTGTATGCATCACTACATTAAGGGTGGAACAATACTATACAATTGTGTAAGACTTTATCCCTATTTTTTTCTTGATTCCCTTAACTGGCATTAGCCAGTTAAGGAGTTCATCCTTAACTGAATGGAGTTCATCCTCTGTTCCTATTCTTCATTTTTTTTCTCACTTCTTTCTATATAGTTTTTAGATATTTTAAAAAGTGTGCCTAATAGTAATGTCTCACCAGCCTTTCCTCTATTACATTTGTCATAGCTAAGGACATACTCTTCGCAGAAACAGCAATTTATTGTAACTGGTAGGTACATCAGAACTAATAAACCAAGTTTAAACAATAACATTTCATATAAGAAATTTTTTATGCTATTTTCAAGCCTGGAAAATAAAGCTTACATTTATTAAAGCTGTCATAACCTATCTATTAAATAGCATCATATGCTGGAGAAAAAGCACTGTGGGTCATGCGGTCTAGCTTTCTACTAAATAACTGTTTGATTTAATAATTTCTAAAACTGATCATGCTTTACCTTGAAAGTAGTTTATGTTTCTTTTTCAGAATCTGGTTCTGAAGTAGTTTCTATTTTCCTTTATAGTCTAGGTATATTTGTTGTTGTTTTTACTATTTTTTCCCCTCTTCTCTGATATACACATCTTTAGTGTTTAAACAGTGAAAAATCACATATCTTCTTAGTTTTCGTTTGTCTTGTTTCATCAAGCCAAACTATTTCACAACCATCAGTCACTGAAATCTAGGAAATCTGAAATCTAGGTCAAATACTAGTTTTGGTGAAATAAATAAAAATGTCTCAAGTATTTCAGAGGTAAGCCAGACATGTGTTGACAGAGATAGAAGCAGTTTTGTTAGAAATAAAATGGAGCAGTCCACCTCTTACAGAACTGCTACACCACAAAAAGATCATCACTCTCAGTTCCATGTCCACATTATCAACTCTTTTAGAGAATACTGTGGTAAAGTAAAATTCTTGGTTCATTTTAAAAGAACCTTTAAGGAACTGTCCAAACTTAAGATTATCTAGAAGTATTTTCTCTGTCACTCTGAAAAATGTTATACTTGTGAAAAAGGGACAGAAAAGCAATTAGGTACATATCTAGAGTTTAACATCTGCTAATGTGGTTTGACACATGAAGGGGTCAGGTGATACAGAACTAAGAACCAAAAAATCAGCACGTGGCCTAGTACTAGGAAGTCAGTTGCCCCAGTTACACATAATATACTACAATGCTGGTTTTTAGACATTTTTCACAGTTGTGACAAAAAACACTAAGCAGAAACTAAGGGGGATGAATTGGTATGTTGAATGATAGTAATTTATTCTTAATGATGAACTACTAGGACATTATACCAAGGAGAGCAAAAAATGCTGCTCAGATGCCTAAATGATGAAAGAAGATTTTCTCTTTCTCTAATTTTAACCACTTATTTAAAATCTATTTCCATATACCATAATAAAATGAGCTTTTATGAAGCTATTTCTGAACACTGTCTAGAAAAATGTGAAGTCTCAGCTTAAGCTCTTTTCCTTGGCCAAAACAATCCCAGGGGAAAAATTATTAAGAAATATAGCCCTCCTCCATGTCTTACACACTAAGCATTCAAAACATTTGCTCAAAAGGAACCAACAGAAATGCTCCTGTTTCTGCTTATTTCTCAGGAGAGAATTTCAACTCTTAGTAAATATAATCTGCTTTCTGAGGTCAAACTATTGTTTGCTTGCTTATTAAGGACACAAGCAACAAATACTTTTGTATATTGAGGAAGATAGATTTTGACTTCATGTGGAAACCAAAACAGCATACATACACACATAGGGCTCACGTGTTGCATCATGTAGAAATTGTTTATCTAATACATCAAAAAGTGCATGATTCTTTCCAATGCCAGTACACTCTCTGGAACAATAAAAAACACTGACAAATCACACGTGAATAAACACATGTGCACTCTGCCGGAGTCCTAACTGTGACCTAGACCATGGATTTATCTGTTCAACGTGCAAGCTGCACAGCAAGAAGGTTTTCAATTGTAATGGATTTTTGTAATATTTGGGCTTGAAGAAAATCTTCAGTTAACAGCATTTCACAGCTCAGGCTGACTACAAGCTGGGAAAATGTTTTCCTTCCTAATGTAATCAGGACAGACCCGAGCAGGAAAGACTAAAATAAAGAGGACTAGGTAGGTGTGAATGCCTGTCACCTGTCTAAAGCTGAGTTAGGGCAAGACACAGAAATAAAGAATATCCTGAGCTAGAAGGGACCACAGGGATCATCGAAGACCAACTCCTGGCCCTGGGGAACATGGTACGTGGGGAAGGTACCAAAGGTATTATGATTAACCTAGGAAAGCTGACTCTCATTTCACAACAAAATGTACAAGAGAAAGAAATAAAGCACAGCTGCAGTGTCCTTTAAACACCTGTAACAGTTTGCATCCTGAAGTCTCTCCTTTTCAAGAAAGTGTTTTAAAGAACTTTATGGAGGGGGAGAGGGAAGGGGAAGCATGATGAATCCTCTTGCTGGAGGCTATCAGTTTCCTAATATCTTGAGAGTTAGGATGAAATGTATTATTTGGGACACCCTATTGACCATTTTATTAATAGGTGTGACTGTTAAAGAAAAGTAGAAGATATCTGAGGAGAAATAAATTAAATAAAATGCTATAATAAACATCTACGTATACTTCATTGTGTATAAGAACAATTCTGTAAAAAAGAGAGAGTAAAAACCAACTTCAGTCAACAATACTAATTTAGTTCATTCAGAGTCTAACTTTAAGTAGAGATGAATTAATTAAAATCCTTGGTCAGAATTACTTCTATGATGAATTTCTTCTTCCAGACTCTTGCATTAAGAATGTCTTTGCATAAGCTAACCTGATACATGCAGAAATTCATTAGAAGAACCTTTTCTTTCTAGCAAACTAGAATTATGGTTCAGGTTGCCAGCCTGTACAACTTTGCAGTGGAGCTTAGGTGACATTTTCTGAGATAATCTCAGGAATTAGACAAAATGTCACGCAGTCAGCATCCTGAAGACGTCAAAAACGCTGTTTAAAACCACAGCTCTTTCTAGCTCTTATAACTGTACAGCGACTATAAGGAAGAGTACTGACAAGAGTAACAAAAACCTTATTGTTCTGCTTACAAGTTCTGTCTGTACCTCAAGATTTCCAAATATGCTTCAGCAATGAAGATCAGGGAATTGTAATTGATCACTGCATAATGTCAGCTTGTCTCTTCATGGATAAGGAATTTAAGATAGTCAGAAAGAAATAAAAACCTCCAAGAAAAAATCTGAAGTTGCTTATTTTATTTACCTTTCCTTACAAAATTGGTCTTTTCCTGCTCCAGGTTTGTATGGGGATTTGTCAATTTTAGTCCAATAATATCTCACTATGCTAGTTCTAGACAAGCCAATTATAAGTAATTTCACTTCAGATTACTTGTATTTTTATGTTATTTTCAAAATTATTAGTGTATTAGATTCCAAATAATGATATTATTTCCAAGACATAAGAATATTCTCTTTTACCTTTGGCCTCTGGTCTTTCATCTTCTAACATGACAAAGTGCACAAGTACTCTTCAGAAATAGACTGCCTGTTAGCAGAAATATTTGTGGGACTGTGGTATTTTTTGTGCTTTGTATACGATACACTAATATTGTGTTTTATCACACAAAATTAATACAGAAATAGAACAATATTTTAATAGAATTTAAATAGCTATATAAAATGTCACTTTATTTTTTAACTCCATATTTTCCTATCCATATGGGAAAAATAATGGGGATATTACTGCAGTATGATGGTAGAGCATCCTTTGTCATTGATTTAGACCTCAAATGGTTTGAGGAAAAGATTTAAGTTTTTATATAGCATTTATGTTAATTATACTTCTAGATATATTCCATTTAAATATTCTAGTCTGAATTACTAATAAGATTTAGCTTTGGGAAAAAAAAATACGTGTCAGTAAAACAAAATTACCTTATTCTTGTAAAAACACAACAATGTAGGCACCTTACATTTTTAACTTATTATCAGGATATTGATGGCTCCAGCAGAACAACTTAAACACTGTCGTTTGATTTGCTTAGAAGTAATATGAATGATTTTATGGACCAATGTGGATTATTTAATAGCTGAAACAACTCTGAAAAACTCCAGCAAGGCACTACACATTTGCACCACATCTGGGTTGGTCATAAGGACTGTGCCTAAGTCTTTTAATAAATCCTGTTCCAACTGCCACCAGAGAGAATGAAATACGAAAAATCCTAAACACAAACAGACAAGCAGAAAGGATGTCAGAAATTGCTTTTTTAAATTCAGTTTTTCAGTGAGGAAGGAACTTTATGACAAGAATAAAGGAAGGCCTGGGGGAAAAGGTGCCAAAACAGATTTTTAACTCCCCAAGGGTAATGAACAACTCCAAGGATTTGCTAGAATAATTAGGACACTGAAAGAGGAAGTTGCATTCAGGTGGGTTTTTTTGTCATAGCTATTGTTCTGTACAGACCACTAAGTCTCATGTGTATATGTAAGTATAAATTCATTATACATGACAAGTTCTTTGTGAGATTTATTTGTAGGTATAGCTTTCTAACATCCCCAACACAGGGGCTGGACAGCTCTGGTATGTTTGTGCATCAATGTGCCTAAAGTCTTTGACCTCCTATTACTTCAGAGAGAGACTTAGAGGATATTACTCAAGAGATTAGCTCTTCAAGAACAATTTTAAGAACTGCTTCATGTTATTAGTAAGGACATTACCATGTTGAATGGTTATCATTATTTCTTATTTCTTTATGCATTTACAGGGACATAGTGACACAGGATGTCCTTCTACACAACAGACATACTAACTCCTCATAAGATGAGATACATATTGTGCTGCCTCAAATGAGAAATTCTGAAGCACAGAAATGTACATACTAGAAAAAACATACAGTTGCAATAACAAAACCAGTTTTAAGATAATTTGTGCATCCCGAAATCTGCAAAGGAAAAAACTATTACTGAATATCTACTCATTCCATTGCTTTCTGTCTATAGATGGACTGCCTTTCTGCAGTAGCCTGTCAAATTAATACAATCATGTAAATGCTGGCTATTTATAAAATCAAATAAATACTGCACAAATGGAATCTTTCTTATCTGAAAGCTATATTTTTTCCCAATTACCAATATGCAGTTTGAGTAACTGACCAGAGTAGTAAAACACTAATCTCTAAACAGTTATCATATAGTTCAAATGTTTATGTGAGGCAGTGTGGATTTTTCATTTTGAAAAGAAAAAGAAAAGACAAACTGAATGTCTCACATGTAACCATTTTCTAGAATTTGATTTACTTTGTTTTAGTAAAAATAAAATGAACATGCCAAAGCCTATCATCACACTTCCATCTAATTTAGAATTAGGGCAGCAATAAATATTTCATTCACCATTCCAATTTCTGGTACCATGATACAAACATAAGTCAAACATTTCTGACATCATGATATTGACAGGGAATTTAAAGTCAGCAGTGCACAGGAAACAGATTTTTCCACACAGATTGTACTTTCTTACCTGCTGATGAAAAAGAGCCCTACAAAGATTATTTTTAGCCATCCAAATCAATTCTTGATTCTATCTCTCAAAAAAAACGATAGACTAGGATCCAATCTAACTTGTGCCTTAAATTTCAGATACCCCCTAAAATATATGCGGATCCTTTACACTGTCAAAGGAGAGGACATTAAGGTTTCCAAACTTGACAAGATCCAAAAATTCAAGAGACTCCTGCATTATTAGTCACACATATTAAAATCTTAGATCTTAAGTCTAAATACAGTCCTTGATTGCTATTATAAAAATTTGCAAACAAACAAGTGACAAAATAAATATTACATCATAACACAGTTGACCACCTCAAGTATCGATCATAGGTCTTATTAATACCACCTGTGTGCACCACGGAAAAAAAGGCCAAAAAAGATGTCTAAGGGTAAAATCTCACACTTAAGAACTTCGTGCTTTCACTTCATCATACTTAGATGAACAAATGACACAATGATATTTCTAATGAAATTACATTAATGGATTTCTTCAAAAAAGAGAAAGTAATGCCAGAAATTGTAATCAAACAAAAGCAAAGAAAAATAATTAAAAAAATATTTCAAATACTCAAAAAAAGCTAATAATAAAATAAGTAAAGTAAGAAGCTGGTGGTGGCCAAGTTCTGTGAAACATATACTGGAAGTGTCATAGTTTGCTCTTCATATTAACCAAAAGTACAGTTTTATGGCTTATCAAATCTAATTTGACTCTGATTCACAGTAGGACATCACTCTTGAAACTATTAATGCATACTTCAATTGCTATTTTAAATAAGCTCCTTGATAATTACATTTTAAAGTTTTACTGCTTTCCACAAGAGAAGAAACTATTTAAGTATTTGAGAGGGTTAAAAACAAATTATGACCCTTATTGTTTCCATTTCATTAGTACTCCTGAGTCTCTCCCAATTTCAAGTTTATCCTTGAAAATTCCATTTTTACTTACAAGCTCCTTTTCTGTGTTTTTTTCTTTAGCAGCACCTACAGTGGCTTCACCTAGCAACAATGGGTCACACATAATTACAGCTCCTTTGTGTTTTTCTTTCAATTTGATAGCATTCACAAATAAAAGCATTCTGAATAGCAGCTGTCCTACTAAATAATGTTGGAAGTTTAAAGTGAACATTGTCTGTTAGTACTAAGCCATAAGTAAGAAATTAACTTTAGAAAAGCCCAAAGTTATGATTCCGTACACGTCTCTTTAAACCAGGTGAGAACAAGGCAAGTCTTAGCAATGGAAATACCAAAGTAGAAAAGAATCAAAGAAAACATCAAATAAGACAAGTAAAAAATCTCTTACTGGTTCTTTCAGGCCTTTGAACAATCCTAGTCTTCTTATTCTGAATTCCACTTTCATGAAGTGCCTTAAACCAGTCTCTCAATCTGTTTGCTACTTCCCTGAATTCCAGGTCACTGCACACTGAAAAACAAAATGCAGAGCTGTTTAATACTCTTCTCCAAGCTGCTAAATAGAACTTTTCAAAGTATGCTAAAAATAAAAAAAAAAGGGAAAAAAACCTCCACAAAAACCAAAGAACACAAAATAATTCAAACATAATTCAAACTCCACAGGTTTCTTAATTAATAAAATTCAGTTGTACTGCTTAGCTATGTCTTCCAAACCCAATTAAGGTCCTCAGAAATAAATGCCTGATGTATAAAGGAATTATGAAACTACATACACCTAGAAGTTAAAAACTTCCTTTGCAAACTACTGCAAACTTCTATAAACAGTTCCAGCATAGATATTTTCACATCTTACTGTAGATTAGTGTATGTCTACACCTACATATGTGACACCTATGACAGTCTTTCAGCATTTCATTTCCATGTTCATTAAGTCAATACTAATGAAAGTCTAACCAGCACAGGCCACAGATGTAATTTAGGCATATAATGCAAGAACACCCAACTTGCTTTCCTCTATGCTTAAGTAATAATAATGGCCAGTCTTCGCGAGCGAAGATCCAGGGAAGGTCTTTACACCTTCCAGCCTGCACATTGGATTTTTTAGGTGAGACACAGTGTGCGCGGAACTGAGCCCACCCTTTAATCCTAAGGTTCATCTGCCGGGGCCAAGCGAGCTTGGACGGTGGCAGCGAGGTCCTTAGGACGTAGATGGGTTGCCTTTTTAAGGGTTAACGAGCTCCATCAGCCCGGGAGTGGCCCTGACCAGGAATCGAACCCGGGCCTCGGCGGTGACAACGCCGCGCCCTTACCACTAGACCACCAGGGGCTCCTATGCTTAAGTATGAAAAGGGGAAATAGGGTTGACAGCAAAAGTGCTTAAAAGAGTGTGCTTCATTCAATCTTAGTTGATTGAATGAAGTTTCACACGCCAAATTCGTGAGCACCTAACTGCAAACTGGCAAGTGTACAGCTGCTTGCTGATAAAAGATATCCCTCCCAGAACTCTATTTTCTCATGTGCTTGAGATATGCTAGAAGACAAGAGAAGTAACAGTATCTGGAAGATGACAAGAGCAGAATGGAAAAAGAATGGAAAGAGTACTCGATGTATCTATCCCAAGATAACAAAATACCTTCCACTGTCACTGTCAGCAGTTATCACATCCAAATCAGGATCACTCTACGGGTCTACCAGTAACTGACTAAGGTACAATCTGAAGAGTTCATACCTAAGTTTGCAGAGCTTCATAGTGACACTCTTGAAAATAAATCTTCAGTTCAGCTTACTCTTCCTTTATTATGTAGCAATCCAATACATTTGGTGACACAGCCTTCAGCACTTCATTAAATCGAACTACACCATGAAACACCTATTTGTATTCTAGAGTAAGGCTGAAACGTGTCATTGTGCCAGCAACTATCAATGTCTGTACAACTGCAAGCATGTAAGCATTTGATTATGTAGTCTCTCTTGATACTTTGATTCTATCCATGAAAGACTTAGGCGCAATCTGTACATACATTTGCATATACTATGAATGGACATTTTAATAAAACTTGTATTTGTGCTTTTCTCTTGTGTAATAGAACAATTTTTTTTCGATAATTTGATAGGGAAGTGGGAAAAACGCATGATAAAGAGGCATGTGTAGTCAAAAAAATGTTGTATTAAAAGGATCAGATGAAAATGGTCTCCGAACCAAGACTACCTCTCAGAATTCAAACTTGTGAGATTTCTACATTTGCCAAAATGGCGCCTTCCTTTACCAACCCTTGCAATTAGTTGACAGGTCAGCACAAAGAATCAGCTATTAACTTGGGACACCCTACTTCTCTATAATTTGCCCTCCCATTACAGGTGTGTAATCACAGGGTTTGTGTGGCCAGGTTTTGGTAGCAGGGGGCTCCAGGCTGCCAGAAGCCCCATGTCCGACACACCCAATGCCAGCCAGGTCCAGAATGGACCTGCCACTGGCCAAGGTTGAGCCCATCAGGAATGATAGTAATGCCTCCGGATTAATGTATTGAAGAATTTTAAAAAAAGTTACTATGCAAATGTAATTGCAGACAGAGAGGAGTGGAGTGAAAGGAACATATGAAAGGAACAGCTCTGCAGACATGGAGGTCAGAAGAGAAGGAGGGAGAGGAGTAAGTTTTGTTCAACTTTTCAAGAACATTCAGAAAAAACATGTAACAGATATAAAGACTCCTGTCTAAAAAGTAGAAAGTCATCAGAAGTTGTAAGAGGTGGAGAACAGGATCCAGACATTATCACAAACACAACTGTTTTTCAGAGAAGCTGGGGTGCAGAACGTTAACTTCAAGTTATGTTTAAGTAATGTCTTTAAGACACAAAAAATGTCAGGTATATTTACTGATAATGTACACATTTGGCTTTGTTTCTAACTTGCATGCTGTCTCAGTACAGTACCTGCCTCAGCACTTCACTTTAACTCCAGCGGATTTATGTGAATAAACTTCATATTCTGTAGCACAGATGATCAACCTACCAATCCATTCACTAGGATGCTATTTGCCTTTGAAACAGGTTTGCTGAGGGTTATGCTGTATGAGGAAAAATTATATTAATGAATAGGTTGATAAATTCTAGAATATGTTCAGGGACTTTTCATCCCAGTGATGAGCTTGTAGAGACACGTGGTACTGAAATTATTGTACGAATTGGTCTGTACTGATTTAAAATAGGTCAAGATGAGGTAATTCAGATCTATTTGGACTATTATTTCACTTGATGGACTGGGAGATGAATTTTTCATGGCGAAAGACAGACAGTAAAGGTTGTAGAAGGTTAGACAGTAATCAAAAAATGCATATTAAATCACATGAATCCATTCTGAAGTACTAAATCTGTCTAGAAGTACTTCTGTTTTTGTGTAATGACAATGCAAGGCAATCCTCCTATTACAATCAGTTCTAGTAGCCGCTAAGAGAATTAGTACGAGGTAGTATGCAGTCAGTAGCTCAAAGGTTACTGGAGTCTCCTCTCATTTTGAACAATGAGACTGTCTCCTAAAACCAACATCTATGGCTATGAAAAAAATGAAGGCATCTGAAAACTTATAGGTACTTAATCAAGAAATATCTTTATGATAAATATTATTTAAATGTTAGATGAAACCAACTGTTCAATCTGTTTTCACATACAGTAAATGTTATGATTTGTGTTGACATTTGAATATAATTTAGTGATTGAAAGTAAAATATTTGAAAATTCTGTATCAGTCTGTGTTATTTTAGTGCCTTTCAACTCAAGCTAATTAATGAAGTAAAAATAGCGTTACTGAAAGCTATAAAGACATGCAGAACATATTTCAGGACTAGCATATTGGATTGAGTTCCCTAACATATTTAAAGAGTCTTAGCTTCCTGACATTACAGGAAGTTATTTTTAATAGTGTTTATTTTTTATGTAAACACAGAGATATATAAAATTATCTGTAGATTAGTAAGTGTTGAATGGACATTGACATAATAAGCACACTGAAGTACTGTTGTATTAAGGAGTAGCTTTTGCTAAGTCAAGGGTCAAAAAAGTGATTTAGAAAAAAAAAAAGGTAGCAATAAACACAACACACATATGTAGCATCATTCACAATACTATAGGGGATGGTAAGGTTGTAGATTGAACCTGTTTACTTCGCAAAGAGATACTTTCAGCGACTTTTTCAGCAGTAGACCTCAGTTCCATCTTCTATTCTAAGAGCAGAAGGTCTGACAGTTAGGAAGGAAGTTATACAAACCTGAAGAAATTATTAGTTTACAGCAGTAACTTAAGTGTAGAACTCAGCCATTGATCTGTCTTCTTTTGTGACCTGCTGCCAGAATATTCCGGAAGTTTTCATATAACCTAACATAATAAGACACTTCCATTCCTGAATCCACTCATGGCCAGTCTGCCTGAAAACTGTGATTTACTAACGATATGGCCAGTGAGATTAAGTTGCAGGAGAAAGATTAAGGCTTTGTTTCAGCGTGAGATGTGAAGCACCCTGCCCTACCAGAAGGCAAACCTCCAAGACACAATGTGGTGCTCCACCACTGCACCATGTGGTGGTGCTTGTCACACAGCTCTCTCCCACGTTTCAAGAAACACAGCCCCTACAACCAGGAGGTCATCCCCAGCACATACCATCACATTCAATCAGGCAGAACTATAGTCATGAATTCATGTATATAATAAAATAACCAAGAAGTAAATATAAAGAGAGCATATGGACAACTTGAAGAACAGGGTACACATCAACCACTTCTTAGAGTAAACTAAAAATTACACCACGTGAGATGGGTAACTTAGCAATCAGTGCGTGCTAAAGCAAGACTTTTTACCATTCAAACTTTTTCTATGTGGAATCACTGCATATGACCACAGAATCACAGAAGAATTTATGCTGAGATGGAACTCCAGAAGTCATTCAGTCTTATTCTCTGCTAAAAGTAGGTCTAATTACATTAGGTTGCTCAGGACAGTGTCCAGTCATTCATGTCCTGTGACCATCATGCAATTCACATGAAGGTTCCTCACTGTATGAAAGACTACCCCTCTTAGAACAAAATATGCTACTATCACCTACCTTGTAACTCTGTACTGTTCTCCCTGAAAAGTACAAGAGTATTTCCTGATGCTGTAACTTAAGGATTGCACCTATATTTCCAGGATTGCTCAACATCCCAAAACCTGGTTACAGCAGCAATTCTGAATGAACTGAGCAGGATTATTTAGTGCAGTGCACAGCTGATGCTTATGTAGTCCAATACCTTTCAGTGCATTACCTACCATTCACGTACTACTGTATGACTGCACAGTAAATGTTAAACATCTGAGATGCATTGATAAATAGCAGTTCCAGCACTTGCATTTAAAAGTACTTCTCAGAATACAGTAACCCTCATACTGCCATTAGAATTCAGTGCTGCCTTTAAAGACAGTCTCTACTGAAGTAAACTGGAACGTTATAACGAGCATACCTACTCAGCATCAGTACCCTGGAAGGTTGCCAGTCTGCTTAGGTTTATAAATTTAGCCCCGAGCAACTGATATTGCTTGAATTGAAAATTGATGGCTCCAGAATAAGGGCTAGGATCCATTTGGCTAACTCTAAATGTCTCAGAAATGTATACAAGTGACCTTACAGTTCCTGCAATATAGGGCACCATTTCTAGCTCTGCATCATCTGACACAAAGGGGATGAGTAATATAAAGCAAAAAGAAACACAGTAGCAAAACCCAATACATTTGATAGAAGGACAAAAATCTCTTCAAACCTATAGCTAAAGGATAGGACAGTCATTTCAGTCATCTTTTTACAGTCCCATATGTACAGTTAGAACAGTTTGGTTTGGTTTTGTATTTTTGTTTGTTTGTTTTTCTTTTTTTTTTTTTTAAGGCTGTAAACTGAAAATTTTCATATGTATATTTCTTTTTTTATAAGATGATGTTTATTAGCCATCTGTTACCTCTGAGGCCAGTGATTTTTGGAAGATACCTTGAAATTAACAAATAAAAGCATTCTGACTTCCTTACTATTTAACTAAAGATAATGAATTTTCTACTTCAGTTAGTCTATGTTATGAGATAATTAATATAAATGCTGCAGATACCGTATCAGGGAACTGCAGCTGCTTATTCTTACTGCTGAAAATTAATGTTCTATACTGACATTCTGCTCATGATTAATGTTTCATAGAATTCAAAACTATTTTAATTAAATTACATTTTCATAAAATAAATCTGATCTTTTTGTGTCCTCACAGTTTTTAAGACGTCACATTGAAATATAACAATGATCTCTGAGTGCAGGAATAATAGTAGAAACTACAACATACAGAATTATGTGTCAAGATACTACCTTCAACTTAAAATATATGAAATTACATAAACATTGCAATTAAATAAGACAATACTAATTCTTTAGTCTGCAAGAAGTACCACAGACCTATTGTGGAATTTGCTGATTTATTTTCTGGAGGATAGTCTCTCTCACTCTCTCTCTATATATATGTATATATATCAATGTCTTCCTTTGCTAACTGCTGCTAACCTTTAGTGTTGGTTATTTCTCATCATGCTCTGTTATTCTGAACTATTAATTTCTGAGGATGAAAATTATGTTATTAATCTGTAAACTGCATAGTAATGAAGATAGTCAGCAAAAAAAAAAAGATAGCAAAAAGATACTCTACTCTTAGCAGTGAAAGCTTTCCAGACAGCCATATCCCAAAAGTGTTGTCATTTTCTAAATTCAGTTTTAAGGATTCCTGAAAGCACTACACAGCTCTGGTACAAAGTCTGGACATTCTTCCCTTCAAGGTCATGACTGATAGAGTCTTGCAAAGACTTATTGCATTTGACATACAACTCTTTGAATCATAGCAAAGACAAAAGGATCCCTGGACAATGTTCTTTACAAATAAACTTAAAAATATGTATATATTATTTCACTCTTTTAAAATAGGTATTTTCTGAAATCAGAAATGTTTAGTGCTGATAAGAGACTTTAAAAGTCTAGCATACCAGGCAACTCTGCACACGGAACCTGGAAGGGACTGCTAGACCCTTCTTTCTATTGTGAGAGAAAATTATCATTGTGCCTCACTATGACTGTCTTGAATACTGCGCTCAAGAATCACTAATTAATAGAAATGAACTATGCCAGTACCTGGCATAAAGGAATTGTACATCACATTGGATCCCAATTAAGTCTAACAGATCCAAGGCTGCATGGCAGCAATTTTCTTCTTTTTGTACGCAGATTGTGATCTGATGCTTTAAACCACTTTGCACTTACCCTAAGCATTTGCTTTCATGTTCTTCTTGAATGTTTAATCACTAAAATTGCTCTTAATCACTTTAAATTGTTCATTGAAGAGCACAGTTACCTTCAAACCTTTCAGTGAGGACTGAGAGGGCAGAATCACTCCAATCTAGCTAGTTATTTGTGTCTTCCCTAAAGTGAGGCCAACAGAGGCAGACAAGCTCTTTCTCCTGAAGAAACTTATGACAGTTAATCCGTTACACAGCAATGTAACAGCAGGACCCAATTCCCCTGGCACATGAATCACACACAGTGGGATGCAAACTGTGTATCACTACCTCAATGAAATCAGAACTCTAGTTAAGTAAATGTAATCGGCAAATCTGCAGCTGTGTCTCCACACAAATTCACTAATCAAAAGTTGAAGGAGAAATGCAGAAAGTAATGAGTTTAAAAAGATATGATTAGGGTACCAACATCCAAAATGTTTACAAATGCATATATGAAATATGTTAGCAAAGTGCAATTATGTTTTGCTAGTCTCTGCACTGAACACTAAATGGATTGTTCATTAATGTCTTATGTAGATCAGGGAATTTTTATGAGATGTATATGAATATTCATGAGATATAAATTTATTTAGCCTTGGTAATTTTTAGTGTGGTTTTATTTCTTATACGTCTTTTAAATCCAAAAATCCCATATTACCAACAGTGATCCTACTGAATTACAATTAACTATTTCTGGAGAGGAAGAGGACACTTGTTCAGTGCTGTTTTATAAATAAGTAATAAGGATATAAGAAACATGCACTGGTGAGGCATGTGAATGTGTGAAGGTATTGGAGGGTACAGTGTCTGGTAGAATACCATTTATTTGCAAGTTAAAGGTCTATAAATCTGTTGCTTTTTTATTCATACAGTCTGCAGGAAGAAGTCCATGGAGAAAACTATTCCCAGAAGTACATCTGAAACAGGAACAGCTACTTCACCTCAGCAGGGAATCTGTCAGTGAACTAACAGCATGGATAACTAAGGATAAAGTCAAGGAGCAAAGCAATGAGATACATTATTTGGAGTGGGAATATACCCTTATGTGTCCTACTGTATTCCTTCACCCCCAAATATGTGGCCCAGACATGGAGACCATGTCATGTTTAGTATAAGAAGAAACATATTAGTCATGACAGGTTTCAGGAAATGCTTCTTTTCCAGTTGCAGTTTTTTTGCATGAGACTGCTGTCTACCTGCATGCAGTCTATCTGCGTGGCTACTTTGCAAGCACAGAAGTTTTTGAAAGGAAATGCTTACAGCAGGCACAAATCAGCACCATGTGTATGCAAAACAGAAAAAAGCTATCCTATAATCCTTATCATATTGATATCAGTAGAAAAATTCTTGCTGATTTCAGTGCAGCCAGAATTTCATCCCACTTTGGTACTGCCTAGACCAGCTACTTGGTTCTTTGAAGAGGAAGGGAATTCTCACACTGATCAACACAATGATGATTGTTTAAACAATTTTGTTGACATTTTTCACAATGAAAAATTACATTTCATAAGTTTTACAGTCTATTAAAGAAAAAGATAACCTTTTTTTTTTTAAAAAATTATTTAAAAAAAAATCTATTCAAGAAAATGTACTGTATTTTAGAAAAAAATCTATATGATTAGAATGTACATTGTTTCTCCATATGGTGATTAAGAACCTGTCAAGACAAAAAAAGTACGGGTAATTAGAGATGCCAGGCAGTAATCTATTCAGTTATAGTTTTACTTGTTAATCATAAGCCATGAAAGGTATGTGAACTAACTGGATGTGCTGATTATCAGCACCACTGCCTACAGCTGAAAAGAACTGCCAAATGTCATCAACTGTGAACCTCTTCACTACCACATCTGAGACTTCAAAACTATTGGCCATAATAATGGCATCACTGTTCTGGACTGTTTGCAAAATCTGTGGAAGTGTTGAGACTGTAAGTGACATCAGCAAGAGTCTGAAAATAATGCATCAGTAGCTGAGACTTAAAAACAAAACCAATATTTTAATTATTTTAAGAAATAACCAAATGCCTACTGATAATAGTTTTGAAGACATCCTAGTAAGAGCAGTAAGAAACATTTATAATGTGAAATTATGTCTATTTTTTACATAGATTCCTTCCATCCCTGTCACCTACTTTGTTGTCTTCCTCTGGATGCAGCCAAAGGACCTTCACATCCTTCTTGAACTGCGGGGCCCAGAACCACCCGCAGCACTGCAGGGGAGGCCACCCCAAGGCCGAATGCAGTGGGACAGTCTCCTCTGCTGACTGGTTGGTTGTGCCGTGTTTGATGCTCCCCAGGATGGGGTTTGCTTCCTGGGCTGCCTGGACACACTGATGACTGACACTGAGCTGCTGCCCACCAGCACCCCCAGATGCCTCTCTGCAGGGCTGATTTCCAGCCACTTCTCTCCCAATTTCGACTTGTGCCCAGTCTTACTTACCAATACTGTTTCTTTCAGTATTAGTAAGCATGAGGGAGCTGTGCCAAATAATACCAATGTACAACACCTGGTCCATAGAACTCAAAACCACACCTGCTACCACCATGAAACTGCTGTGTAAAATATCTGATGCAAACAAACAGTTTACCAAAAAAAAAAAAAAAAAAAAAAAGAAAAGAATACTTAATGTCTAGTTACCTCTTTAAGTCCAAAAATGCCTGAGAGTTAGGTAAATACCTTAGAAGGAATTAATAAAGAAGGAAACAGAAACCCTGACATTTTCAAAAGACACTGACATCAATCACCTGCGAAGAAGATGTAGGCAACAGCTCCTCTGATTACTCAGTCACTCAGCAGTGATGATAATTAGAAGAAACTTCCTGAGGATACAGGCAGTGATAATGTCCCACAGGGGAGCAAATTACACAAACTCTCCAAAATCTCTCTGAAAGGTAGTCAACCAGGTACGTAAGGTATCTAGATCTGATTTGTTTCTCAGTTTCTACACACAGAGAAACTCCCCAAAACAAAACAAAAAAACAGGTCACCTATTCAGCAGAAGATAGAAACATATAGTTCGATCTAAACATAAAAAAATAATGAGCTTTTCTCCTCTCTTCTACCTAGATAAGGCAGCCAAGCACCTGCCTGGTGGGCACAAAACTCCCAAGCTTAAGGCATAATAAAGAATCATCATCTCCTTGCTGTTCACATTTTCTTTTTTTACCCTTCTTCCCTTTCTAGGCTGCTTCTTTCTTTAGTTCTCACATTTTGAAGTGTCAAGAGCTAATGAGCCACACCTTACTTATATTTACTTGTACAGCACATAATCCAGGAGTCCTATTTAATCACTTTAGTCTTGAAAAATTTTCTGTAAAAAGAAGTTATTTGTCAGTCAGCATGTTTCTGTAACAGAACACCTTTCACCATTTCATACCTTTCATACTGTTAACTGAGTGATGGTTTTCTTCTAGACCAAAATAGTATATATACTTTTTTTGAAAATACTAAAATGTAAAACATTTTTACAGAAAGGTAAGATGCTGAACATTTTAGTCTAAATTAATTGATTGACATTTATGCAATCACTACAAAGAAAACAAATACAGTTATGTGTAATTTTTGAGTCCATATAAACTTTTCTCTTATAGTATTGAAAGAAGCAAGGAAATAATCTTCAGGAAAATGTCCCTTTTTTTGTATGGCCTGATATTTCACAGGTTAAGAAATTCAAAGTTTTAAAAAAATTAAATAATGCAGTCTAACATTGAGATACTGATAGCAAAAAATAGGTCATCTATGAAGATCACAACAGGCACATGCACTTTGTTTTCACAGTTACTGTTTGACTTCCACTGCAAAGGGAATTTTTCATTGTTCAGAAAAACGGTGATGAGCATTTATAATGCTTGATAAGGATTTTATATTCTCTTTTTATTTTATGTAACATAATGATCCATGTCCATGTGGCACAGTATGCTCAACAATATAGGAAAAAAGTTCCCATATTTCAATTTTTTTAGATCAATTTTTTTATCTACCCCAAAACTCTGGAAATAAAAAAGAATTTCAGATTATATCAGAACAAGATCAGAAGCTCTGATCAGACCATTTCATGTTTAGCTCTCCCAGAAGGGTGTATAATTCTTAAGTCATTAAGCTGCAAGCCTCTGAGATTCGTCAAACTCACTGTATATGCAGTGCAGGTGATCTGCACACTCGGACTGGCCATCTGCCTAGTGCTTAACAAACGTGTGCCAACACCGTCAGTCTCTTTGCAAATGCCTTCTTAATGGATATATGCATTTCTATTTCCACTATGAAAGTCCTAAACTGCAAAAGAAACATTCCTCGAGTCTGAAGAAATCTTGCTTAGAGGTAGAGTAACAGAAAAAAGGAATACTAGATTGTGCAATTATTCAATGACCTCTGTGGTAATGAAATTCAGTATAACTTTATCCTTACACTTATCCTCAACTTTCTTCTAGATATAAATATATATATAGTTAGGAACTTAAAAATTACTTCCAAGGCTCCTTGTGTCCTTTGTCCAAATGTCAAGAATAAATCATTACCCTATTAAAAAGCTTATGTCAGATTAAATTGAATGTTATATCACTGGGCCTGAAGCAGATGGAAAGCAAAGGCTGTTTTGCAGGCTTTATGATCTGCAAGACTTTATATGAGCTCATGTTCTAGAAAATATGTTCGGTTTCTTGGCTACAACTATTGATCGTACTTCTCTGTCTATCTTGTACATGACTATGTTACGCTCCAAAATAAATCACAGTGCTCAGTTTTGCATAATAGTTTCAATGTTCTAGGTGCTTCATATATTTAGTGCATATATATATATATTATGGCATTGTGTGTGCATGTAAGCAAACAATATTTTTTTAAGAAATTTCTCTTAAACGGGAACTCTGACATAAGCTAACATAAATCTAGAATCACTGTAAACTGTATGAAGTTTTCTAGGAAATGTATAGATTTCCTTTGAAATGACAAAGAATTTTTTGTGACAAATATATTTGGGGTTTAAAATCATGTTTTCATGACTACATCTTATGCTATATGCTAAGTTACACGTTTCTCAACTTGTTCCTCAAAAATGTGAGATCAGACTGTATTTCTTTCTCTGTATTTTGGCTAAAGAAGAAAAATACTCATTTGCACACAGAAGCACAGTGAACTAAGTTTAGTATTCATTAAGTAGAGATATACATATAGCTTATATAGATATATATGCTATAGTTCTCAGATCACTTTTTGAAGCTTTTTCTCCTTCACAGATCTTCGCAGCTAACCAAATTGTCTCACTAATTGTCACTGAGTATGACAAAATCAGTCCTGAGGTTCTATTATCACAGTGAGGCAACTTTGGTTAGCTAATTATAATGTGCACTTTTTGGTTTATGTTTTGTGAATCAACAAAATCTCACATGATGAAATGTTGAAAGCATTTGGACCATTTTTCCTGGAGAAGAAAACTCAAGGGGATCTTATCAGTATATATAAATACCCGGAGGGAGGACATAAAAACAGAACCAGGCTTTTTTCAGTGGTTCCCAGTGACAGGGTAAGAAGCAATGGCCACAAAGTGAAACACAGGAGGTTTCTACTGAACACGAGGAAACATTTTTTCACTTTGAGAGTGACTGAGCACTTGCACAGGTTGTTCAGAGAGACTCCATCCTCTGAGATATTCAAAAGTTGTCTGGACATGGTTCTGAGGAACCTGTTCTAGGTGGCTGTGCATGAGAAGGGGGGTTGGACAAGATGACCTCCAGAGGTCACTTCCAATCTCAACCATTATATGAGTCTATGATTCTGTAATACCGGTGTGTAGCCTGGTGAAAGTTTGGCAGCAGAAGTACTTTACTGATAATTTCAAACATCACAACAAAGATCAACTCAAGAGATGGTATAGTTTAATTCTTCATTTAGTGGAACTTCATTCAGATTCTCTGTGTTAGTTGCACAACTTATTTTGAGGAAAAAAGGTATTCCTGTCTCCTTGCTCTTTTTACATTAAGTGAAGTTTTCCACCTCCGCACACCACGCCCTCAAGCTTATTTCTGTACTTTTTTCTGGTTTTGAAAAGAGAAATGGTGCAAACCAGAAGCCTGACATCCTGGTCATATCCAAGTCTGTTGTTACACGACACAACTGATTTAAAATGTCTCCCAACACATTGGAGGAATTTAGAAATAGCTTAAATTAAAAAAAAAAACAACCACCAAACAACAGAAAAATGTTTATGGCACTGGGTATCACTTATTACAAATCTTTATGTGGAAGACTCAAGTAACTTCAAATAATATCAACAAACTAAAATAGTAAATTAAATAACTTAAGAAAAATGAGTAACAATGCTTATCATTCACTCTAACTCTCCTACCCTAACTTACAAAAACTGATACTTAGACTTAACCACTTGCAGAATGACGTGTTACATAGTATGTGCAAAATAGTATAAACTGGCCTACAGAAAGGACAAAGACAAAGAAAGTAGTAAGATATAGCTAAAGAAATCAGCCCCATAGCATCACTCACATCAATGAACTTCTAAGAACCCCACATGCTCTACGTTAAGGATATCAAGACAGTCTGGTTGAACAGGTAAAAGTGACCACTGCATCTTACATGATAAGATTCATGTTGGCCACAAACAACCATTACAAAAGTGCTTGTTGTAACAGGTCCAGGGTGTTAATCCTTATAGACAGTGAGAGTTCTCACTAATAACTACATGACTATCTGGATGAACTATGGACATGGTAAATCAATGCTTGTGTTAAAAAATCTCCCTTTAACCCTAGACAATGAAACTCTAGAGATGTCAAGAAATAAACATGTGTACACAATAATCTTGTGAATAACTGAATTGATCTTCAGCTTTCTTTTTCAAGGTAGCAAATTGTCCCAAATGCTCGTCTCTGACAACTGTCTGCATCCTTTAGCCTTGACACACTTCATACCGTTAGCTATTTTCAACTTTTGACTCAGAAAAAATACTTTTAGACTACCTACCAGTAGTCTTTAGAGCTGGTGGACAATGCTTCCTAAATTATTCCAATCTGTAGTAATTTTCTTTTAAACTTGCTTTCCTAATTGTATGTATCCTGTTTTCTACAAAGTCTAGTTATGATCTGATGACCAATTAAACTGTCAGAAACACCCCAGCTCACTTGGATATACTCATATAAAATGGGTTTGTTCCTCTTTCATAGATTCAAACAGAGTGAAACACAACACAGGAAGAGTATTAGTATCTTCTTTGTTTTTTCTGAGCTGCAGCAGTACTCCGTTCACTTTGTTAAAACTATACACTCTTTTGGTATTCCTCTTCTGAAGCTAAACCTTTAGAAAGAAGGTAACTAAATAATAACAGCATATTAGTGGTCTCTATCTTAGAGGTATCTTTTAATCCTCTTAAACTGTGTATACAGAAATACTACAGAGCGTGACCAACTTCAAATACTGACCTTAAAAGAAAACTAGATCCAAAAAATCAGATTCCTATGAGACACAGTAAACTGTGTAACAAACCTGCTTAAAACTTTCATCTACATCTAATCTCAAAAAGAAGAGAACTCTGCTGACGAGACCAAACAGAACAAAGCCATCTTAAGTTACTTAGCTTCCTTAAAGCTGGCTTTAAAAATCTCTTTTTAAATGTTTCATGCTCTACTACTATTCTCAGGAATGAATAATAAACTTCTATTGAAAAAGCATAAATAATGCAAATAGTTTTGACAAGAATTATCATTAAAGACCTATCAATCCAGGATTTCTTATGACTTGCCTTGTACTCTTAGCAGAGATTTGTTTGTTTTTCCTTCCTACAAAAACATATTTCAGTACCAGCAAACCACAATACAAACTTGTTTTTCAAAGCCATTTGATTTTAGGGGGTGTTATGTTTTGAAGCTGAATGCTTTTCATTTAGCATTCAGACTATTATAAAGGTGCCACCACAGTAATGAGCCAAAGCTTACAATTTGACACAACCGAACAATTGCTGATGCCTGCATGCGAGGTGGCTGTAGCACTTGATCTTGCAGTATCAGCAGGAACAACAGTTAAAACAGATGCCACAGCTAATTTCATGGATCATGGTGCCTTCAGGGCACAAGTTGGGTTTTTCATTTTCCATGAAGACTTTAATGTTTTATTTAGCAGATTTCTGACATGTAAAGCAGTCTGCATCTGGGGTATAAAATTAAGATGTCAAGAAAAAAATAAAATTAATATGGTATTTTATGACACAGAAAAAATGTAACACTGTTGGGTAATTATTATAATTTAAGGCATGTAGGATTTAATAATTTCATTAATATATTTTTTCCTAATGCTGATTCATCAACAATACCAAAAAAATCCTTATTTACAAATATAAAATCTGCCTTCTTAACAATGAAAACAGTCAAGATATAAAAATGTATCACCTGAAATAGATTTAGATCATGCTGACACTAGTGTGTATTTGTTTAAATTTTCTTACCAAGACTGAGCAAAGCTATAGTAACCTACATGAAGATTCAAAGCTAGTAAGACTTGTAAAATGACAGTTTTGCATAGACAGTAAGGAATTTTTTTTTAAGGAATAGGAAAATGTATTTTCAAAGACAGTCCAGAGTGTGTAAGGATTGTCCTGGAGAGAAGGAAATTGTAAAATCTCTTTTTAGCATTGTATTGTCATTTCAAACTTTCATCACAGCTTGTAAATGGTATGATAATCAGATGATGTGAACATGGCCTAGGTGTCATCATACTTTTAAAGCACAGACATTTTCAGAGCATCAGTGAATACACACTAGCCAAATTAAACCATTCCAGCAGTGCCTCAAAACATTACACCAACCAAGAGAACAAAGGTTTTCAATTGTGAAAGAGCATTCAAATATTTATACTAAAAGAGTAAAAGTGAAACAGTAAATCAGTATTGTTCTGTCCGTATGCTCAAGAGAAGTGAGAAAGGTTTTTCTTAGAAAATACTTGTACTTTTATGTGTACCTATATTTTAACTATTGACATTAACTGAATATATTTTAACTATTGAAAGAAAGAAGGCATTTAGTAACCAAGGACATGCTTATACCAAGTAAAAGTTTTTCCTTGAATAATGAATTATTGGAGTATTTGCTTAACATTCAAGTAGAAATTAGTTACTATGACAGAGGTCAGCTTCAAAGAATAAATGAGACCCAACACGCTTGTTAAAAAAAAAAATTAGAAAGGGCCACCATATCACCAGGATATCGACTCTGTAATTAGCACGTTATTTCTGTCAATTTTTGTGTGGCAACTACAGAAATATTAGCTATATCTGCCAAAACCAGACTTTTTAATCCCTGTCTTCTAAAGGGTTCGATGTTTTAAACAAAAGATCAAAATTCTAGCAGCTATTACAACAGTCACTTCAGAAAAGTGATACTTCAACTATTTAAAATGGAGCACAGATAGCACAGTTGAACTAGTAAAGTAAATAGGAAATTGAAATACTAAAGATTTAATTAATGTCACTGAGAACTGGTTGCAAAAAGGGTATCAGAAGTTCTTTAAATACCACTGGGTTTATATCCTACTTGAAGACAACTCAGTCAATCTCACCGATCCAACATTCCTTCAGGACACTACTGCACCATCATCAGTCCATTCCTGAGCTTCCTAAGGATCTCAGGTAGCTTCACTGTCCAATAAGTTCTGATATAATGACAGGAAGAAACAATTCAGAATTAGGTTACACAATTAGCAACAAATGTTTTACCCTCAAAAAATAAGGAGGGGCAAATAAACTATTCAAAAATAATTACCTGATTTAAGAAAAAAAAAAAAAAGATTTTCTGGCAGTTATCTCCTATTGATGAGTAGTGAAAGACTTGTAAGTATTACTGCATATTGATGGTATAAAAACAGTATGAGTAAAAAAAATTACCATTACCTCAGTAATGAAGATGCAAACATAGCAGCATCCTGTTAGCTTATTTTACACTGCATGAACAGAAAGACAATGCTGATCCAGATCCTCAGCATATGATCTGCATCTCTTTGGTTATTTATTTCAATACAACTACCGTGACATACTTCTAAAGCCTTTAATGTATTGTAAGATTGGCAAGGCCCCTTCATTTACATAATTAAGGCAATTATAGCCATTATAATCGAATGCAACACCATTTTAATGGTCTGGACTATATTTAAGCTTCCAGCTTTATAATCCATGAAAGCTGGTTGGCAGAGAGTAAAAGAAAATAATGAATATATCCTAAAAAAAGCATGATCTCATGAATCTAAAACAGTTTATTAATAGAGTTTGTTGCGCTACACAGACTAAAATTTCCAACTAATTTGAGTGTTTTCGGGACTCTAGGTCTGACTTTGGTAATTGTTTAAAGACCTAAGTGAAAATTAATGATTATAAACCACAAAATGAAACAGCATTAATTATCTTATTTCATCAACAAGTTAGTTTGCCTAACTCTCTTAAAATTGCAGCAGCACAAAACCACAGGCTGATACACTGAAGGTAAGTTTTTTGCCTCTAAAGACATATTCACCATGTGAGTTCTTTGGGTTTCCCCCCGTCTATTAAAACACAGGGGGAAAGGAAATAGGGAAATCAACCAAGCTAATCAAAATTTTCAGAATAAATAATTTTAAAACAACCTCCTATAGAGAAATCTTTTCCTCTGTGAAAAGTATATGAAGAGTATATACTAAAAGTATATACTACTTTGTAGTAGTAAGAAAACAGCTCTGAGTGACTAATTGCTCATCTAGCATTCACTGAGTCTTTACCTAAAAAGAACCAGAGAGTTTAAAGGGCTCTGAGTGTCTGAACAGCCCCACAGAAATCAAGGATTACAAAACAGGCAATGCAATCTAATCCCACGTGTGTAAGCTCACTCTCACACATTTATTTGCAGTGAACCAGCTAATTTTACTTGAGAGGAGGTCTGGGAAGTCCACCTTGAAATCACTTCCTATGCATAGGGTGGACAAGGTCACCAAGGAACTCCAGTTGTACCCACCTTCTCAAACATACACACTTGTTTTCTAAGTCACAATTAGTACAGGACATACATGCCCTCCACATCTTGTGATAAAAAATACTTAACACAGTGAGCAGAGATGCGACACTCACATTATTTTAGAAATCCGAAACTGTATTACACAACTACTTGAACACAGGGCCAGATCTGCCACTTCTGTGCTCGTCTGCTGCTAACAGAAGAAATGTGAGAAACAACTTCTTGAACGGCAGCTCACCACAGCAGACTAGAACTGATTTCCCCAGCCATGAAACCTTAGAAATTTTGAATTTAAAAGTAAATTTGTGGATGTGATATACATACCTGGATTTGACAAAGCTGTATAGATTGAGTACCCAAGGCTTCCAAAAGCAGCCATAAAAAGTGGAACGACTTGGAAGTAACAAAGCAGCCCAAATAAAGAGCAAAGGTGATTTTAGGGTAGACTGCTGTTGCACAGGTACTTGGAACTGTGAGCAAAGAGCTGTTTCTAGTGATAGCTATGTAATATTCCTGTTTTCCCTTTAGTGTGATAGCTCTTTGCAATACTGACAAGCACTCAGCTAACAATCCTTTCTAAGGATTACACTTAATCCTGGCAACAATAAAATGTTCTTTTTCAAAGCATTCTTGAATATGTTCTGCAGTGTTATGTAGATTATTTTTCATAAACACAGTATATACACTCTAGCCTTTTTTATATGAACTATATTATTATGGGATGGACAATCTCACCTTAATCCTTCACTTCTTCCTTCTAACAGTCAAGTTCAATGGAATTTTAATTTTTTCTGCAATTATAACTTCATTGCAGAGAATTACAAAATATAAATCACTGTTCAAGCCACCTTTTCTTTTTTTCACACTATCAGCTGAATAGTATATGTTTTACTAGAATGTCTCTGCCTCATTGCTCTACTTGCATTTGTGATGTCACTTCTTTTTGGCAAGACGCATATTTCTATCTCTTTTTCCCAAATATTTTAATCCCTGTAAGAACAGAAAGCTAAAGCAAAAATTTTTTAGCCAAAATATCAACTAACCAATTCTAGTTATCCTGTTAGAATTAAAAAGGTGTTTAAAACCAACTGAAGACACACTGTTCCATGCAGAAGTTTGAAACTACAGGAGAAACATGCATCTGAAGCAAAACTGACAAATGGATCCACTTCTACAGTCTAACAACAGGTTATACAGATACATCTCCATTTCCCCAGTTCTTCACAGGCCCTTCATCACTTCCACATCACACACAGACAAGATATGCCAAGCGGCCTATACCTCTCCTTTCCAATCTTTCCCAGGGTTCCAGGGGAGGGAAGCCTGGTATGTGGGTGGCTTCTGGCTAACCTCGGGCTAGATGAGGATGGAACCAGGGATTGTGGGCATACAGGTCAGATCACTCTCATTCCAAACACATTCTCTGTCATTCTACACCGTATTAGATTGCTATAAATCACACTACTTTGGATTACTACTAATTATGACAGAGTGTATGGAGTTTGATTAATGAAAGAAGATAGTGCTGATAATTTTACTTGGCACAACATCACTCAAGCAAAAAAGATACTCAGTTTAAAATTCTGAAGAAGATTCATGCAGAAAATTTCTCTAACATCGAAGGAAAAAACCAATAAAATTAGCTCCATTGTGTTTCTGTTATTACAAAAACACAGTAATGAATCTTAAATAAATGTCTTGGAAATGCAATAATACAGTATTTTTGTGCTAGTAAATTCCCTTTTTATCATAGATATAGAAATAACTTATGGATACAAATGAATTGTTGCTAAGATTATTAGCCTGCTATCTCAGAAATAACCTAGTATTTATAAAATATATAGCAAAGCACTAAAATCTGATAAAACAATAGTACTTCTTATTGAAGAGCAAATAAAAAGTGGTCCATCATTCACCCTTAATACAACAGAGGGAAAAAAACCCCACCCTTAATGAATTAGGCTCACCAAATTTCAAAGTATTAAAATCTACAATGCATCAATTTGCACTTTATCTTCAAATAGTTTCAATTTATACGTAATGTATACTTACAGTTCACCATTACTGTAAATGTATATAATGAATTTTAAAAAGTGAAAAAACAACATTTTAGCTTGTGTGCCTGGACAAATACAGGTCTAAGATGAATAGCTTTAAGATTCACAAGTGAAAACGATGTAATCTAGAACAAAAAGCGATAAAAGCAAAATGGGTATCTACTGCTAAGTCAATATCTTCTGAAGAACTATAATGGATATATAGTAATACATTTTAATTTTGTAGCATCTTCAAAATCATAAAAGGTTTCAAAAACATTAATGAAGTAGCATTCAGAAACACTAGTAGAGTAAGAAAGCTTACCTATGGATAATTGTCTTTTCTTCTAACAAGGAAACTGAGTCACAATGTTAGAGCCTATTTATATTTAAATCAATTACAAGACTCATGTTGATGCCAGTAGTAAAGGTAAGAGAAGACATACTAGCCCATATTTAATTTTTGTTGTCAGCCCACAATCTCAAACAGTATATGCCAGAACAGATGAGACACATTCTTGGATTTGAGTGGTTCCACTGATACCACTGATAGTTTTGCTCTTGTATTTCAGGCTTCATCTAAAGACTATTTTGAGAAAAATCAGTAAAATTCTCTAATGAAATTTAATCAACTATAAACGCATAGAGATTTTTTTAAATGTTGCATTTTCTAGAACTGCAGCAGCAATTACATAATAAAATATTTTATTGAATATAAATGTATGTCTAAGAAGAACAGTAGACAAGAAAGCTGACATTTACCTACTGCAAATTTGTCACATATATAAAATGTTGCTACTGCTACTCCCAGACTACTGAGACAGCCTCCTTCCATTTACTGTGCATATTCTTCAAAGTTAACAACTGAGAACAGTTTCCCCACGATGAAAATGAGCATGCTTCTCTTTGTACGTCTTTTTATAGGCTAGTCACTTATTTTCTGTAACAAGCATGAAAGCATAAAATTAAATGTTACAATTAGATCTTTTAGGAAATGTCTTAAAACATACTAACATATTTATAAATAAACCCTGAACAGCACTATAATATAACAGTAATTTTGTTTGGTGGGTTATCTTTGTCTTATTTGAGATTCGAAAGTTAAATTTTATTCTTGACCACACAGCATGAACCTCTTCCTCTTCTAGATGGGAATTTTGCTTGTTGCCTCACACAAATGGCTTCTTCTGGCTACCCCATAACTGATCACTGATAATATCAGGTCTAACTGCTCTAGTATATGTTGGTTTGAATACAGATTTTATTCTATTGATGTCCTGTCCTGTAGTTCATCTTGCAAATGAGAAAAAGGGAATTACAAAACAGTAATATCTGTCTTTGAAAGGCAAAAATACAAAGCAGAGATTAAGGAGTTAACACAAACATTATTTTTGGCCCTCAATCTCTTTATTTGTGAACACTGGAAACCATTCAGTGTTTTCTCTGAATGCAAACAAAAAAAAAGCTCTTTTTTGGCATCTATACCTGTATTATATGAAGAGTGATGGAGGTCATGTACTGAAAAGATGATGCTATGCAAATTAAATGAGAGGATTTGGGAGAGTTCTGTTTTGCTATTTGTCCCCCTATTTGCTTTTCAAGCACTGATGCACACAGAATGAAACAGAATCCAGAGTGTCTTTAATCCTACTGTTACTTATCCTCATCTCTCCACAGCAATTAACAATTCCGCAGTACTCTGTATAAAACAGGATACAGCTGAGAGAACAGCTATATTCTGTGATTAAAGTCTTTCATATATGCTAACTGAAAATCCTTTCAGCATGCAATGTTGCCTTTTCACTTCCACCTGGCAAAAGCTTAGATTCAAAGAGTATGATGTTTATAGAAGCTTCCAGTCTCACCTGTATAGTTCTCCTTAGATGATGAAATAAAGAGAAGCCCTTTTTTTCCTTCCATGAATATAAGCCTATCTCTGTTATTTTAGTAAAAATATCAAGTGAGCTCTTACCATAGGATTTATTAGAAATTAACTCAAAAATTAGTGAGAGCAAATTCTTCTATTTCAGTAGCTAATGGATATTCAGTATTTTACCCACAATACCATAGAGCTTTTGCCATTTAAACTGCAGGACCTTCAACTGATCCTGAGCTTTTGGGTATGACTACATGTCCCAGCTGCCTTGACTCTGTGTCAAGGCTTTTATATAAAAAATAATTAGACTTTCTCAATGTATGTACTCTTGAGTAGAGCAAATTTAAGGCAACTGACAATGAATGCTTTTCTTAGATACCTCTGAAGCTAAGGTTTTTCACGAGTTAAGAGTTTTCAGTTTTCAGTTAAGAGTTTTCAGAACTGCTTTCAGTCAGCTAGAAATATAAGCTATTATACTGTAAAAACATATATATATATAAAGCCTTATATACACTACATTAAATGACATAAGAAGTAATGCAGTTAAAATTTTATGTCCTTTTTTTAAAGACACATATTCCACAGACTGCATTATTTCTTTTTGCAGAAAAAAAGGCAACATAGGTCTTGGTCTACACCAATAATTAAATGTATTAATATACAGTACAGTAATTGTGAATTAAATATCAATTAAATAACAGTACAAAATTACTTCAGTTGTCCATCTTTTTTTTTTCTAGTAATGTCTTGAACTAAAACAACATTGGAGTGCTTAGTGTAGTTTATATGATACTCATTGTTTCCTCTAAACTAAATTCAAAACAAAGATATGACAAAGAAAGATCTTTATTTTATTGTGTCTTTTTTTTGCTTGTTACTTTTGTTTTGTCAACAACTTACACATCTAGTTCCAGATCAAGTTCTTAGCTCTTTCATTTATGGATAAGGGCCCCTGAACATCAATTAGATCCAATGTTTCTAAATGTATCATTCTATGATTAAAATGAAGCAGCTTTCACAAAAGCCCGGATGCCTTCACCTGTCTCATGCATTCATCAGAGATATGTATTAGACAAACTTTAGAATTCACATCCAACTAAGAGCATTCTATGATTTTATTATTAGGTTCAAATACACTTTATAAGGAAAATCTGTTTTTTCTGAATACTGGTTTAATTTTGCTTCCCGAAGGAATATGGGATTCCACAGCAAGACTAATCTGGGAAAGTTCATAGACATACATTGCTCTCCTGATACACCAAAAAACCAGTAAATTTTTTAATCTGAAAAGATGACCTATTGTCTTAGATAAGGGATCTATATTAGGAAACCCTTACTTCAGTTATCCCTGAAACAGGAACAATAATCTTACTTTGCCTGTTTGGCTTCGTCAATTTTGCAAGCAACTGCCGTATGTGTATACAGCTTAAAATCATGGAACCACAGAATAATTCAGGTTGGAAATTATCTCCAAGATCACAGTCCATCTGTCAGAACACTTTATGGAGTTCTACTTAAAGAAAAAAATTGTATTCTTATAACTTCTGCTGTAAGAACCTTCGTTTTAAGAAATTTTGTATTATCACAAAGATGGCTGAAATTTCGGTAATGATACTCAGCTCACTTTCGTATTTCTCAAGTCCCCTGGCCTTTGGGGGTCATCTTTGTAAAGAAATGATATTCAAATTTCACTGTTGCAATAAAATGTAGCATTTGGAAAAGCCCTGTATTTTGCTTGCCTTGACATTCTGTCAAGATGGGATTAGTGCTAATTCTCATACCCATAGGAACCTTTTTCCTTCTCTTTTATATAACTAGGCAGAAGCAATCTTGACCTCTTGGCAGCATAAATCTTCAAGAAGAGTTTAATCCTAATTAAAAATAATTCCATTTTTTTGAAGCAAAAAAAATTGTCTCTAGATTTTTTTCAGTGTTTTAGTACAGGAGTACAAAAAACAGAATGTGCTTGAACAAACACACTCCAAGGACAAAAATAACTGTCTCAGCTGAAACAACTTCCAGCAGAGAAAATGCTAATCTTGTTCTGGTAAAAACTGAGGGCAATGATACCATATTAAAAGACTAGCACTGGAGAATCGTGTGCCTGCTATTCACAGAGAGATTCTTTTAAGATCATTATCTTAATTTCACTTAAAGTCCACTGTTAAGGAAATATTCTCAAATTCATGTTGGAGACGCAGAAATTATTGCTAGTGAATACTGCAAAAACATTAGAGTTACTTTATATGTATTATTAAAGGGGCAACATTAACCATAGAGTGCTTTGTCTTCCAGTGCTTTTCATTCTATCTAACAATGTGAGCAAATTACAGATTTATCTACTTATTTAAAGACACTACTTGAAATTGCAAATTAATGGCCTTAAAAACATCAAGACACTATCATTTTGCAGAGGGGTTACAGCAGAGGAAGTATTTAATTGTATATATTAAATTAATATTTAATTATAAAATCAATTATATTGCTGAAGACCAAAAAAAGTGTCCTAAATGAGTGTTTCAGATCAGTTTTTTAATGTACTTGTATGCCTGTATACAGCTTAATGTTTATAGTAGTCATCTCTATTCATTATTAAAAGAACATTAACTTGTTTTTTAAACTAGGAAAAAATTAGTTTTGGCAGTACCTACAATTTAAAATGGCAACAGTTATACTCTCTTGCACAATACATTTGGAACAGCACATCAAACTGTAGTGAAATACTGATGTTAACAAAATGCAGGAAGGCAACGTTGATTTGTTTTATCGGTATAAGGCTGCTGCATGGAAAAAACCCCAATCTCTAAAAACTAATTTTGCTGTATTTTCAATGATATTTGTGCATAAAGATTTTAGCTTGCTCATCAGAAGTTTTACTATACAGAAAGAACAAAAAATTGCATTTAACAGAGATCAGTCTAAAGAAAGAAACAAATGCATATCTCCAGTCACACTTTTCTTGGCAAATTCAGGTCCATGGTGGCCTAAAACCTCATGCTATGACAGCTCTTTATTCAGAAGCACCAAAGATGCTATCGTGTTTTGTTTAACAACAACCTTCCAATATCACCTGGGAGCCACTGAAACACAAATTTGCTCAGCCACCATTTTTTTCCCTCCAGTTTGTTCCAGCTGCAACAATAGCTAAGGAGGAGTACAAAGCAACTTCATTTTCCAGCAGCCTATTCTCATGTGTGGTCCAAAAGGAAGCTGATTTATTCCTGTCAAGCACTTTTCAAACTGACTCATTTATATAATACAGCCTTTACTAATAGTTCCATAGTAGAACTACTTGCTCCTATGACCATAACAACGACTTTAAAGTTTCAATTTTTTCTATCACACTTTGTTTTCTTGAATATTCAGTTGAAAACACTGAAAAGCAAGGAATGAATTTTTCTTTGTCTAAAATACAGTCATAAGCACCTCAAGGAGTATTAAAGTGTAAAAAGAGAACAGCAGTAAATCATACTACAACAGTTCATTTGAAAAACACTGTAGTATTTTACTATAGGTACAATATCAAAACCCTTGGCAAAGAACACCTTGAACAAAATAAAGCTGGTTTATATTCAAGAATAATCAGTGTTTCTGGTAACTGTAATCTTCTGTGAGGAAAATCTTACTTCTTTCTGGAAATGAGCTGTTAAAAATATTACACGAATTATCACTCACCTCTCCTATCACTTCTGGCTGCATTTGTGGATTTGTCAGAAGGGCAAGGGCAACGTCCTTCACATTTCACTGAGATTTGTTTTCCTGAGACACAGGCTTGATACTCTAACTTGCACTGTAAAGGAGAGAGAATGACTATCATTAATAGAAACATAAACCAGAAAATAATAACTTTAAGAATTTTGAAGCAATTTTTCATTGTGCTTAAATCTTTGCAGACAAAGGTGCTAGGAAAAGTTTTCTGCAGCATATGCTACCTTCCTACCAAAAACTGGATTAGATAACTAGGTACCAAGTTTCTGGTCCCTCACCTGGCTACAGTTTCAGACTTAATTCAAGCATGAATGCACGTATGGTGTGAGGCTGATTTGAATATGCATGCTAAATGGAAGTAGAGTGTGTTGGTTTTATTTGTATTATATGAGCAAATAAACACAGTAACAATATTAATTACTGACACAAAACAATTAATGGTGGATTGTTAAAGACTTTATCATTTAATTTCTGTCTTTAAGATGACAATATCCTAGTAAAAAGCATTAATGGATAAAATGGAAAGGTGTGCCTGATGTAATTCTGCATAGTGACTGTCTTTTCTGATATGGAAACAGATTAATTTCTTTAGTTCTGATCTGTATGCTTACAACTCCAATCCAGAAATCATATAAAAATTAACCACATCTAACCAAGAAATGGAACTGTTGTGTCAAGCACAAAAAAGTAATGTTGCTAAAAAACCACACACAGAGAAACTAACTGAAAAGCTGAACTTTCATTCCAAAAGAACAGTTCCTTACATAGAGATCTTTCCCTGTTATGCTTTGCCAATGTATTATCAGGAAAAACACAAAGCCAAAAACAAAGTGGGGGGAAAAAAGCATGTAAAAAGAGCTTTTTTAAAAAATAAAAGGAGAAAGATGGTTACAGAGAACACTTCATCCTTGAACAAAAGATGGAAAATGTCTCATTAGTCAGGTAAAGGATATAGAAATATATGAGTCAGAGAACCAGTTCAAGTAACAAGTAAGAAGTGTTTTCTATGCATCACAACACTTTAGAAGAATAATCTGACCAGTCTGTATCTTTTATTCTCTGACTCATCTTTCCTTAGGGTTATCTAACTTCAGTTTAATGCAATTCCATTATAAAATTATCAGGTTTTCCAGCAAACCATAGAATCAAAGTTTCTCCCTGTCCTAAAAATACATAAGGGATGAGAGCACTCTAGCCATGTAAGAATCAAGAAGCTTCCTGACAGGTTGCACTTGAGGTTTCCACTAGTTTGCAGATATAAGCACTGGGAATGTACAGAACTTCATCAACCTTTCATGCAGTCAGGCTTCTAACCCTACCACACACTCATGCAGTTCTCTACCTAGCATAAGCTGAGCTGCATCACTGTATTGAAATAATAACTTTCTGCACCACTGCCAGTACCAAAAAGAAGACAGAAAAGGATATCTCACGTTTTGTGTATTTCCATAAAATCATTGTTATACTTCAGTTTTTGCTGAAGTATACTTTACCTTTTGCCTAAAAGACACTGTTGTAATAAAATGACACTGAAAAAAACCTTTTAATTCCACAAAAGCCCTCAAAAAACCCCAAACCAACCAAACAGAAAACAATACATAAAAAAAAAACCCAAACAAAAAAAACAAACAACAAACCAAACCAACCAACCAACCAACCAAAAAAACCACAAACAGAATTGCTCCATTAGAAAGCCATATAGCAATATCTCCTAAAGGAGCAGAAAATGTCAGCAAAGAAAACACCTGCTTATGATAACTTTGAAACAACTGAATAGCTTTTGTATCTCTGCACAATTATCCTGACTGTACAGGAAAGTCGTTGCATTAGCTCCAGTGCCCACCAGCCATCTTTCCAGACAGTACATGAGCTAATTCACATTTGAATATTCAAAACAATATCTGGAGTTTGTGGAACGGATTGCAGCCCAAATTTAATATATGCTTCTGTTTAAAAGAGGTATCCTTTCATTTTAAGTTCTGAGAATTTTTTTGTTCAATTTTAAGCAGTTTAAGGAGTCATACCCACAGGTAGCTCTGCTTTAGGTTTTGATTAATCCACTTTGTGAGACCAACACTTAAAACTTGACACACAAACCCATTCCAGATCTGTTTTACTGAGAACCAGAGTATCAAAGAGTGCAAAAAAAATGACTACATTTTACTTTCTGAAGTAATCCTTTGAGAGATTATTTTTACAGACTCCAGTGCTTCTACTTTGATTGACTCGGACGTATCTGAAGAGACTAGTAAATACTTCATAGCTGCTTCAGCAACTATAATGAGTCGCGAGTTTAGTCCTTTTGCTTTGTTTTTCTTTAAAGTTGTCTATTCAGTCCTATTTGCAGATAACATTACCCTTTAAATGTTAAAAAAACCTTAATGCCCAACACCTGTCACAGGCACAGATACCTGAAATACTGATTGCAAGGTCAGCACACAACACTTCCAAATCAGTACTCCCATTCACAAATATGAAAAAATGTTACACTCAATGAACTCATTTTATGGGTAGGTAGGCAGCAGAGATATATTCATTGTTTGCAGAAACAAAGGAAAATCATGGTGCTTGCAGAAGTCAGAAATTAATCCAGGCTATTCTGGCAATTTCAAATCAGAAGCTAATGACACCAGGAACATAACTCTAGTTCAAACCTCTTGTCATCATTCCCCAAATAAACAGTGCACTGAGACAGCTCAGTTAAATAAAGGTGGGTCAGACTTCCTTCAATGTTACTCTCAAGCTGGTAGAAGAGCAAGCAACATACCTGAAAAATTCCACAGAAAAAGAAATCTGTGACAGACTATGAAGACACAAGAAGTAGTGGTAAAAAAGGAGAGGTAGTGTTGAAGACAGTGATGAAATAATTTGTTTTGCAGGGAAAATATCTAAATAGTTTAAATAGCAAAAATATACAAGAAATATTACATTATGTATAGCAATAAAATAATGTCTATTTATTTGGCTTTGTGAGTAACTTTTCTATGTGAGGAAATACATAATGTAATTTTCAAGAAACTCATCTGTTAGATTTCTTAATATTCCTTATTTAAACTAGTTTTATAAACTGTTAACTGCTTACGCTACTTTTATGACAACCTCTTATATGCATGAAAAAATTCCATTTTACTGTTGAATACATCTAGCTTGTTATCTTCTTATCTTGATTCCCCTTTCCTCTTAGCATATTAGTTTTCTACACTGGAGATTCACATGTCTCATTTGTATGCTTGATTCTAAGGACACTTCACTGTATGAATTTCCACACGTTTTGTTTCAAGACAGAAGAGCAAGTATTTCTAACTTCAGAGCAATATGCTGCACAGTGCTTAAGGAAAATAATCACTTCAGTACAGACAAAAAACATGTACCACAGGGTCTCTTGGCAGTATATTTCAGGATGAAAAATTCCTCATTTCTGTACTGTCAAGTGTCCCATAGAAAAATGCAATTTGATCACTCAAATTCCACCTGTTTGAAAACCTGTTCAGTCTTAAACGGACTCAACATTCTTCACCATTTGCACAAAGTAGATGTTTAGTGAACCAGAGACAAGTAATTAAAATCTGTGGGAAAAACTTCAAAGAATATGTGTCATCTTTAGACATGACTCATGTAGCTTCACTGTTACTACAGCAGAGATGAGAACAGTTATCTTTCTGGTACAACTACTACAGTGCACGTTATTTTGATATACACGAGCTCTGCTCTTAGAATTATTATTATAGAGTTTCAAAGATTAAATGACAGTAATATTTTTCATTAAGCTCTGCCACCTTCCATTCCAAAGCAGCTGTCAAAGGCTGCCAAACAGATCTCTGTATATTGTACAGATAAAGAGCCTAGAGTT
Organism: Myiozetetes cayanensis; assembly: GCF_022539395.1. Taxonomy (NCBI): domain Eukaryota; kingdom Metazoa; phylum Chordata; class Aves; order Passeriformes; family Tyrannidae; genus Myiozetetes; species Myiozetetes cayanensis. The sequence continues at coordinate 36,162,708 of NW_026087964.1, read as the reverse complement.
TTTTCTCAAGATGAAAAACCCCACCTACTTTTCCATGGAAAAATAATGAAAAAATGAAAGTACAAAGAAAAAACCCTACTGGTTTTGTGTGCATTTGACTGGCATGAATGCAAGGACAGGGTATGCTTTATTTATTATATTAAGTTCCAAACAACCTGACTTCCCTTGTATTTGTAAACCAAGTTCCAGGTAAAAATCATACATTTTTATATATACATAAAACTTTTTGATAACTTCAAATATTCAGGAAACCTCTACAGAAAAGAGTAATCTGTCAGCACATATGTCTGTGTGTCACATATGCAGAGGTAAAATCTATGCTGAGTGAAAAAGAACATTTAGAGAATACTTATATGGTCTTAAAGTTTTCAAATTAGTTGAATTTTGTATTTCCAGCCTTGCACACTTGAACTGGCTGAGCAACTTTATTTCCTTTGAGAAACTGCGAAGGACACAAAATGTACTAAATGAATGAAAGATGAAGAAAGAAAGAAAGAGAGGAAATATTATCTCAAAAATTACAGAAAAAACCCAGCTTGTAAGTTTGATTTCTGGGCACCTAGAAGAAAGAAGATGGACCATGCTATCGGGTTTTATCAGGCAAATCATAATAGATATTGTTTCATTTTACAGAAGAACTTCTAGAAAACAGAGATTCCAAGTAGCTTGATTTTACCAAGGCTCATCACACTCTTCTACATTGCCACCTGGTACGCCATACGAGGAAGTTATGCTATCTGTGTGCCTCTACTGTAATATGAACATCAAACTAGTTGTAAGTGATCCTTCAAGAGTAGCACTCAGTGTCTCACTCACCATTAAAATGGAAGACTGCACTGAGTGGACTTGAACAAGGCTAAGTCACAACCATGGATCTGTTGTGTCTTTTAATTTTCCATAGGAAAATGCTTTTGAAGGTGCTGGGGTCCATCAGTGATGCTCACTTTTTAAATACCACCTCCTAAGGGCACAGGAGCTGGAAATTCCCAAATGTCAGAAGTCAAGCAGGTGAGGCAGAAGGCTGGCCTGGCTGAGCAGGGATCTTCTGGAGCTAAGGTAAAAAAAGAAAGTGTATGCCCACTGAAAGCAAGGTTGGGTGACATGGGAGGACTAAAGAGATACTGCATTTAGAGCTGAAGTTGGCCAGTACTGTGGGGGACAGTAAAAAGGGCTTTTAAAAATACGTTAATCTGTAAAAGATACTGGGGGGCATCAGGCAAAGCATTGCCAGCCAGTCAAAAAAGGTGATTGTCCCACTCTGCTCTGCACTAGTGAGACCTCACCTTGAATACTCTGTGTAGTTTTGGGCACCAAAATATATGACACTAAGTGAAGGTCCTTGAGGAGAAGCCATATGAGGAGCGGTTGAGGTCACTTGGTCTGTTCAGCCTGGAGAAGGGAGACTGGGAGGAGACCTCATTGCAGTTACAACTTCTTCACAAAGGACATAGAGGATTAGGCACTGATCTCTTCCCTCTGGGGATCAGTGACAGGACCCAAGAAAAATGGCCTGAAGCTGTGTCAGGAGAAGTTTAGGCTGGATATTAGGAATATGTTTTCTTGACCCAGAGGGTGGTTGGGCACTGGAACAGGCTCCCCAGGGAAGCAGTCACAGCATCAAACCTGCCAGAATTCAAGAATTGTTTGGACAACACTCTAAGGAACATGGTGTGATTCTTAGTGTTGTTCTGTGCAGGGCCTGGAGATGGACTCAAATGTTCCTTGTGGGTCCCTTCAACTCAGGTTATTCTATGATCCTAACCAGTCGGAAGATGAACTAACAGATATCCTATTAAACATGGAAGGGGAGTAACTTTAGAAGATAGGAACATGATAAAAAAATACTCATATTATGGAAATAAGCTAAAATATAATGTAATTCAGTACAGAAAACTGCTACGTCCTACTCCAAGGCTCACAAAATAATCATGTTTTAAATAAAAGCTGGAGCAACTGGCTAGACATCCATCCTAAAGGAACAATAAAAACATAGAGATCATTAAAAACAACTGAACAGTGTTTTAAAACATTATCATACCAGGATATATAAACACGAATGCAACCTACAAAACATGTAGAGTAATTTCACAGAGTTCTGGCAGCACTTAAAATAGAGCACCTTGTACAGCTCTGTGATGAGGTTTCAAACAAGACAGGAATTAATTGAAAAAGGGAGTAACAGGAATAATGAGAGGCCTAGAAAATAGTCACCAAAAAGAGGATCAAGGAGTTGGTCTTAAGGAAAGAGGATTCACGTAACAGCTGTCAAACAGGTAAAAGACATCTGAAAGATACCCGAAATAATACCATGATGAATACTACATGAAATAATTGGCTTAAATTGCTGCAGAAAAGTATCAGATTAGACACTAGGCAGACTTTCTAATAAGGGTACTGATGTCTTAAAATAAATTGTTGGAAAAGTTTATTGAATCTTATTCATTGTCTTTACAACCAGGATTAGATAAATCTGTCAGGAATGACACCTGTGTAGTTTATCTTGCTTTGAGAAAATGGCTGGATCCGATAGCATAAAGCTTACTCAGTCAGGAAGTACAGGACAGACCTGCTCCAGGAAAGAACCAATGTCAAGAGACTATTGTTTGCATAAATGTTCATAATTTACTGAAGAGATTTAAAGATGTGTAATGAATGAACTAGGGAGATGGCATGAAAGAAAATAAAATAATGCCTATGCTGGTCTATGGATCTTAGATAGCTTCAGCAAAATTCCGTTTGGCACTGAGTGTATATGCACTCTTGAAAACCTGAGATATGATTTGGGAACATGCTAAATATTTTTAGATAAACTAAAACAAACATTAATCGAATACATAAATGTTGTGCAATGTGAAACATGAAAAAAATCTTTTAATTGGATATCCACATCTCACAAGTAATTTTTCTGCTTCCATCTGCAGAAACATCTTCTATCTGTAAAAAGACACTCATATCACATGGAGGGACTGTGTGTGAGGCAGCTGTAAATTAGTTACTCTTTGCAGACTTCGAAAATGTACAAGGAAAAAAGACATATTGAAGTAGAAAAGGATTTTAGTTTAACTGTGTGGCTTCCATATAATAAAAGACATAAGACTACTGAATGGTGCAGAGAAAACGATTCAGTAACTAGATAAAAGGGAAGTATGTCCATTCTGTGTGTTATGTGAGTGAAGAGCCCTGCAGAAGGAACAGCAACAGAATTAAAATTACAAGTCTACCCAAAGAGAAAGACAAAGTGCTTGTGCAACACTGATTTCAGCATTTTCTATCATTTTATCAATTTTCTTTTTCTCAGACTTAATTCTGTTCCTTTTTGAGAATGTTACAATCACAGTGCAAGATAACAATTTTCCACAATAGTACAGTCTTGTTAGGAATATCTAGTGGCTTTTAAACAATTCAACTCAAGCCAGTAATGAAGGCACATGCGATTTCTCTGGCAAGTAAGGAACAGAAGCTCACGCATTAGTGCCTTGAGGTACAATCTGCAGATACACTCCTCCAATTCCTCTTTTCCATCACTATATATATATACATCCTGGGCAGCTGGAAGCAGATCTGGTACAGCATACAAGTCATCAGAAATTAACTACCAGGGTATTCATTCATACTGTGTCCATTTATGCGTTTCAAACCTTTGACATGGCAAGACTGAAATTTGGCCAGACACATCAACACACCTTTTCTACAATATCAACATAATTATAGTACTGGACAAAGTGTGAATCCAATGTGAATTAAAGTACTTCAGAAATTTTCATCTGCTGAGGTGCTGACACTTACAGAAATGTTTCTAGAACACCATCCCATTTAATACTGAGCATTTAGTAAATTACTTTTTAGCCAACCAATAACTTATACTTATGCAACTGTAAAGTGTGTCATCTTTGAAAGGTATCTGTCACCTTTACCTGTACCTTATCTCAATGACAGTTGTGTAGAAGTCCCTGATGTTTTTGTGCACTTAAAAATTAAAAAGGGCATGCTATCTAATTCTAAGAAAAAAATACACAGATGAATAATTAAATTCAGATCCCCCTGATAATTATCAGTTCATAGGCTACAGATAGAATTACTGAGAGAATTTGGAATATCCTTTTAAACAGACATGTTCCTACCAAAAAATGCCCACAGTTCTTCCTTTCCTGTCTATTTTCTAGATGATTAACAATTCACAGTCAGAAGATCTCTGTGTGCTGCAATCAACAGGATCTCTGAGAAAAGAGCTCTTTGCTGAAATACCACAAAGATATATTTTTTCCAGTATCATCACGTATCTCATGGGTAGAAATCTTTTCCACAGAGGTCTGCACTCATGCATCAATAGAGATCTGACTTCCCTCTGTTGTCAGAACCTGCTGTCTCTGACAGCTGAACAGATAACCCCTGATTACCAGTACTCAGTACTGTGTGCTTTCGACTTCATGTTATTTTGCTTAACCACATTCCCCATTTTCACACTTTATTCCTATTTAACAAAGCTTACATACATTTATTTCCCTGCCCGAAATTTGCTTTTACTGTATTTGGTGCAAATTGTTATGTGAAATTACGGCCTCAGATTTGAGACAGAGTAAGTGTTGACCACGTATGTTCCAGGTCCAGAACATAGGCCATTACCTAGTAGAGAACATGGAAGAAGCAGTTGAGAAGGTAAAGAATTTCAAGCTAAATCCAGCTATACAAAATGCCAAGATACCACATTTTCAACTACTTCAAGCTCTAGAAATGAAAAATTAATATGCAAATCTATCTATGAAGTGTCATCCAGATCTATAGATGCCTCTTCTGTGTCATCAGAAACCTGCTAAGCATGTATATTACTTACCTAAACAATAGGAGTTTGGGTAAAAAGCTTTTCAGCAAACAAGTACTACTATTTAAAATGAAAACGACTGTTTAAAAAATATTAACCATAAAGACACGCAACTAGTATTTTGACCAGAGAACAAAAGGAAATGTGTCTACTGAAACAAGACCCTGAGCAAAGAAGATCTTTCGTGGTTGAAAGAGAACTGATGATACGCTGTTTATAAAGCTATGAACTAGAGAAAGCAATTTTCATGACAAAATGAAAACCTGCATGCACAATTTTCTTCCTGTTCACCTCTTCTAGCTCTACTGCCTGCTTTCTTCAGCACTCTGCAGTGCAATGGCATAAAATGAAAAACCTGAAATCAGGTCAACTAGATATTCAGTCTTTTTCGGACACACTGGAAAGCATATTAAGTCATAGAAACATGCCGATTGATCCTACTGGGATTATTTAAATTAGGCACCTACTTATCTATGCTTTCCTACTTAGAGTTTCTTAGAGACCCATGAGGCTTAGGAGTTTCTGCAAATCCTTCTAAGGACTTATCTGTTTTTAAAATCAGCCACCTGAATTTTTAGACACCTACTCAGTTTGGTAAATATGTAGCTCACCATCTTATTCTATATACCTATATATCTTATAAACAGGCTAACTAATACTTTTTACCACCAAACGAGAATGTAAAGCTTCATTAATGCAAAATGACAAAACCCTGTGATATCCCTACTTGAAACACACTGTTTCCAGTAAATTATTACTAATAATGCTTCTAGTATTTTTAATTTTAAAAATGTAATATATTACCTCATATCCAGATTAATATTTCAATATTCTTTGAAGGTAATAAATTTCAAAATAAAAAAATAGGAGTGTTTTAAAAACTTACTAACAAAAGGAGTAAAAATAGATACAAAAAAAATAACCATATTACTCCTTCTGATCTTGACTTATTCAAAAAATTTAAACACTTGATGTAGTTTGAAAATGTACTGACAGCTTCTTGTAAGCATGCTTAATATAAAAAAAATTCTCTTTCTGGCATATACATGCATATACTTAAGTTCATAAATCCTGGTTTATATTCAGAGCTCTTGCCTGTATAGTCCAAATCTCTGCACTTCATCAGGCTCCCTGTTTCAAACTTCTCCATCACATTTATCAGGCCCGAGCTACAGTCACTCAACGCTGCATGTATGTGAGATCCTTGGTGTATCTCATTGCTGGCATTCAGAGTTTTGCAATATGGAGAAAATGCCTTGAGAGACAGAAAAAGTAATATTGTTCAGACAAAACTAACTTTACATTTTCAAGTTCCCGCTTCAAATTTGAAAACTGACATTCAAAGAAAAACTTAAAATGTGAACAAAAACATTTAACTGTCCTACAGACTCATCAAAAAACAGGTGACTATATTGGTCAAAGTCAGCTAATAAAGATCACTGATTTTCAGCTGACGATCAAATTTCTGAGTAATGGCAATAGTAAAATAAAATGATGGCAAAGCTATAAAGCCTTATAGTAAGACACAAATGGCTTGCAAAAGTGTGGAATTTTTTTTTTTTAAGAATCTGCTTCTTCCTTATTAACATGTATTATCACTGTATTTTTAATGTGATATGACTTCCTAAGCCATGCTGGCTGATTGCAGTACTAATTAAACAAGTTCAATTTATCCAATTATATCTAAATTGAAATATTTATAAAGTTGTATGTGAGCTAAAATAGCATCTAAAGGGCATGCTGATTAGTCTTCAATTACAGGAAAAATAATGAAAGTAATAAAAGTAATGTGCACAGATCTAACTAGTCTATGTGTGGTTATCCCATCCAAGTTTCAAAGACATTTTAACTATACTTTGTCAGCTGGAGGGGGCAGGGGGAGGGGAGGAAGGAAAGCAAAAATGGAAAAAGAAATTCTGTGTAGTTACATTTAGGTAAAACATCTAGGCACTCTCAGCATATAACCTGTACAGCTTTCTACTGGTTTTTTCCCCACCTAAAAATGTATGCTAAAATTCACTTGAACCCAGAGTAATAGATTTCATTTATTAAATGGTCCAAAATACAAGGCTCCATGTGCTGTCAGTGACAAAAATATTTATGAAATTCCATGTTCATAATGGTTCTCATCCTGTCAGGGAAGAAACATTGTGTTGTACAAGTGGGAGTTAGTATTGCAAAGCATGGCTGTTTTTCCCTAGGTTACATAGCTCTTCTTGAGCTTTAAAGAGATACATCTTGTGTAGAGGTACACAGAACTGTGCCTAAATCTTTCCCCTTTGTGCTATTAGTAATTCCTTTCTAAAAGACACAACCACTTTTCTTGTTCTGTGCAAAACACATATGGATTAACATCAGGACCGCACAAAGCCAAGTCTTCATATGTCATGTTCTGAAGGAAGAGCTAGAGTGACAAATCTTGCTAGACTAACTTCTATTTTTCTCTTCCACTAAGTCCATGATGACCTAAGATGCCTTTTTTTTTTTTTTTTTGTTAACATGTTCTATGATGCAGGGGACCTACCTCTGATACTCAGTCATATTTTTCAGATCCCTGTCTCTCAGTTCTCATCAATGTCCAGATCTGTTCTTTGGGGACTTTAGGTACAGATCTCATCCAACAGTAGACCTGTTTGTTAAAAAATACTTAATCTCACTTTGATCTTGACGATAATGTAGAAAAACAAGCAAGCAGAGCAAGCAGCAACATCTTAACTTCTTGAAAAATTCAGCAGAAAGGAGACAGCTTAAAATCATTAGACATGCTAAAAATAAACAGACAGGACAGTTCTTCACTTTACTAGAAATGACTGAAGTTGGGATAGATCAGAATTACACCCCTGAAGACAAGTGATGAAGGAGGAAAGAAGGCAGGTTTCCTGAATGAATTTTAGAGTTATCTAAAATATTTTGAACATATCTGAATATCAACTATTACTTTCTTCAGTTTCTTCTTTGTTTCACTGTGGGTTTTTTTGTCATTTTGTGGTTTGGGTTTTGTGGTTGTTGTTAATTTTTTGTTTCCTTCCCCACCTCCACCCCCACCCAAGAATGAGGGTGGCAGCTGTACATTAATGCTTCAAAGAGTCCTAAGTGAACAGGAACTTAACAGCAACACCCAGAATTGCCCAGAAACTTCTAGATTAGTAGTCCCATATGTGGTTTTTAGAAACTTTAAAGTGACATGGTTTGGAGTGAGAAATGAATATGGTTACCAGGCACCTCATCAGACAACCTGAATCCCAGACAGTTTTCTGTGGATAAAGAACTGTATTCTTTTAGTATTTTCTTATGTTTGTTTAGTATCACAATGTTGAATGCTAAATATGCCTTATTAAAGGCATATAACAGAAGACTCCACAAACATCATCCCCCTTTCAATAGTAATTTAAAATATACATAAATTACAGACGTCCATAAGAAAATCCAAAAATTATAGATGTATTCTAAGCAGAGAAATATAAGTATATAAAAACACAGTAAATTCTCATTAAAGCATTAGGAATACTGAAAACTTGAAAAATCAAACAATCAGGTACATCGGAATTTGTTTTCAGTGAAATATCTACGTAGTAATGGTTCTGGTTTAAAATATTTCATTGTGAGCTTTTCAAAATTACAAATTTAGAAAGAGATGATTCTTTAATGTTACAGATATCTTACCTCATTGATATCTACCAAATTACTAGGACCGAAGCTTTTCTTTTTCTCTGCACCAACATGACTAGTTTACAGCTCTGTTGGTCTAAATTATAGTGTCTGAAACATGGAACTTTACCATATTTCAGTTTATTGCTAAGTATAAATGTGACTGGCATCAACAGTGTCTAAGAGAATCTTTTTAGAAGCTAAACACTTTGTTCTGTTTGATTACATTTTTCCACTTTGAACAGGATGATTTTGGCTGGGTATTGCTTGGGGTAGAGACGCGAATCTAAGTTTTGAGAGGCCTCTTTTGACAAAATCCACTTTTAACAGAAAAAAAATTGATGCTAGCAGAGCACCAGGAAGAAGCTGCTTCTTCCAGCTGCAAAACTAAAGACCTGCATGCTGTCAAATAGTTTATTTCAGAGATTACATTATTTTATTACTAAAGATGGCAGGCAATGATTTAACCTTATTATTTTTGGCTACATTTCAACTGACAGTTAAATCTACAGTGGATTGCTTAGTAACAAGGCAGATAAAAATGGAAAGGCATAGTGGATTAGCCCAATTTAAGAAGCAAGACTGACATACATTGAATCAGGCTTGTGAAAACTACTTTCATTTACTATTACAAAATAGACATCTGTTTTGTAATGGCAATTCTATTTCTAGCAATCTCTTCTGAAGTAGAAAAGATCTGTCAATAGCTCAGGCATTTGACCTGAAAATTCAAAATACATTATTAATTACATTTAAATAAATTTAACTTTGATAAAACCACAATCTTTTAAAATACCATCAAAGATGAAAACATCAATACATATATTTTATGCTTTCTCCAAACTAGCTGTCTTATACCAAACACACTAAGAGATATAGATTATTAAGCAAAAGTCTTAAAAATAAGTGAAATTAATAAAGGTGGCAATGATTTTAAAAAGAAAAATGTTAAATACTGGATGTCATAAGAATAAAAATCTAGCAAATTAGGTTCATGCCAAACAATAAACAAAATTTGGATGGAGTAGACAACCAGTATTAATCTCAGCCCTTCACACAGTTTGATTTTATCCACTGACTCTCTTTCAACACTTCTAATGAGAAATGAATCATAATTTGGGAGACTGAAGAAAATATCTGAATATTAAGAAATTGAAATCCACATACCTGTCTATCTGTATAGCCTTTCAAGGATTTTTATCCTCTTTTCAGATTACTATACATTTTCCATCTCAGTCTGAAAAGCTAGTTTAGACCCATTACTTTTGCAAAACATGATTTTTATTGCTATTTACACACGTAGGGATATCATAATTAACATGAAGTTTAGATAGGAGAAAATGTATTTCATAAAAAAATTCACAATCAATATGAAACCATCTTGAGTAAATTGTTGCTAACACTAAACTGCCCAAGTGATTCTGGAATAAAATCATGGGGCCATGGGGTGTATTGCAAAGATTAATTTATTTCTGTAGTGTTTTCCTTTCAAAATACTCAAAGCATTGTTCATTGATCTCATTTAAGTTTAGATTTTGTTATAGCAGAACTAATTGTCAACCACATTCAACCTAAGAGAGAAAACTTCAGCCTATTATAACAAATACCAGAGCTGTAATCAAAATATGCAAAAACCACACAAAAGACAATTCCATCTGCATGACTGTACTTTTGTTCCTCATGGCCATTTTTCAGAAGGTCCAGTTATAATATAGTACAATAATGGAGAATTGTTCCGACAGAAGCATCCAAGTCTGAGCATCACCATCTCATCCACAGTTACAACAGCCTTACAATGTGTGCTGCACAGCACTGAGTTGAATCCCTGGGTAAAAGAATGGCAGCAGGTGGGTTGTTTCCATAAAACATCCCATCTGAAGTGCACTCCATGTCCTTTTTACTTCCCTTTTAATCCCAGGAAAGATGAAGCTAGAAACAGGCTGCAAAAGCTGTATGAGCATTTTTCATGGAAAATGTCAAGTACATAGGGGTACTAAAGCCCTAATGATACTTGAGAATTCCTAAGTGTAAAAATGCATACTGCACTTTCAAGTGCCAAAGTTAGGAGCAATGCAGAAGGTAAAAACAGACCACGTGCAAAACACAGACAATATTATTTAAAGGCTATTAAGTTAAAATTGTAACACCACCCTGGCAGGATCTCTTTATACTGAATTTCTTCTCACACAATGATTAATGTTCACTTTGATTAGTCAACATTTCAGCATGTAATATTTTTATTTCAACATTCTTGTAATGCTAATAACGAAGATCTTACATCTGCTACTTTTCTTTTACACTGACTGCATGTGACTAATTGTGGGCTGAGAAACCAGTAAACATAACCCAGTCTGCTAAAGTTAGTGGAAAAGAAAACATCCTTACCCAACTCTGGAAAAACTCAGCTTAGAAGATAACCTTTCTTTCTAATAGTCCACCATTATATAATCTTTTTGTTTGTTTTCCAAAGCAAAACACATGTATGAAATATCTCTAGTTACATAACTTATATACAAGCATTTGCATGGACTTATCCTGAAAAGCGAGAGTATACTCCCAAAACAGCATCCATCTGATCCCTGTCATCTGCCTGGCTACTACTATTTAATGACTTATTTTCAGAAAATGTATTATACGATTTTCCAGAGTCATTGATGAATGCATTCTAAATACATGAAAATTGGTGTATAAACTCCTACAGGAGCTTGATGACACAATGAAACTAAACTTTGCCTGGAGTAAAGGAACACAAACATTTGTCTTTATGTCAATTTTTAAAACCACTGCTCTTGAAATAACCTTACAAGGGGACCTCTATTTTGATGAAACTGCACTACAGAATCCTCACATCACTGAAAAGAAATAAAAATAAATATTTATAGGCTAATACAGATCTTCTCTGATAATCACTTTTTTTTTTTTAGCATTTTGCTGCCACAAACTTAAATTTGAAATCTACTATTATGAGGTAGTGGAAGACAAAAGGAAAACCCTGCAAAACCTCTCTGATGCTTCATTATTTCTGCATTATATGCATGAAGGGACATAGAGATTGGATAATGTACCACTAAACTGACTGCACCACTGACAACGCACTAGGATAAAAGCACAGTATGTCTATTTAATCCACTTATATCTCATCATTCCATTTGATAAGCACAGCCTCACCTTTATCACATGAACTGAATTAAAAATATGCATATCTCATCAATGTTTATAGACTTCTGTATTCCTACTCCAGACCAGACCATGAGAGGTCAGAAGGATCACTTCTACCTATAGGGCTATTTATAATACAATATTCCTATGTGATAAAATAGGACATAAGCAATGAGGTTAAAACTGGAGGTGATGTTTTCATCACATTAGGAAGAACACAGGGAGAGATTGTAATGGGTCATGTATACAGTATTTAAAAAATAAAAAGTTGCTCATCCAGTATCATCTATATCAACTTCTCTACCTCATCTATTTAAATAGCAAAACTGTAGAGACTACCATCTGTTTCATATCTATGTGCAGGCTAGGCTTAGACTTAAAGACTGACTGAACTTTCACATAGCAAGGCAAAATAAATACTAAATGACAGTATCATCTAACATCTAGTAAAATGTCAGCACACTTCTAGCTCATAAAAAAAAAAAACCAAAACCATAGCCAGGAGATTACTGTGAATGAAAATAAGAATACTTTGGAGATTCCTAAATTAAAGTCATATTGTCACTGAAAGGAATTATTTTTTTGCTAAGCCAAGGAGTCCAAAATTCATATATAAGGCCTCAGATATCCTGGCTAAGCATTAGAAATTTTTGTTTTTATTTAAAGGAAAATTAGGATTCTAGACCAAATCTCTTTAATTAAATATTCCAGATAGTAAGAAAAATATTTCTAACATAAGATTTAGGATGAAAGCAGAAGAATTTTCAGGTTTTAGGAAACACTAATTATATCTGATGCTTTTATTTTATCAAGAAGAAACTATCCATGGAGAGAATACTTAGTGTTCAGTCCAATAGCCAGTCACTCCTGGAAAATAATTCTGTTTTGTAAACTTCAGAGGTAGCTTGTGATTACAGTAAAAATCAAACAAAAACTTCTATACAGCAAATGGTAACTCTAAAAATCTTTAAATAATAGGAAATATCATAAATGTATTTTGTTTAAAAAGCTATATGGAATTTTTTTCTTTATAAGTAAGAAACACAGAGCTTTCCCACCTCCTCCAATTTAATCTATTACTACAGTTCTCTTGAAGCACTGGATATTATCTAGTAATGAAACAATTTGTTAGTGTAAGGCTACAGTGTCAGTAAGACAGAATACAGTAGCTCCTCTCACGTTACTGAATTGTATGCTGTTTCTGAGAAAAAAGGCCCACATTTTTTTCTGTTAGAGAATTGTTAATGCTGACAGAACATTCTGCTACTGAAAGCTTTAAGAAAGGATGTTAAACAAATTAATTTGTTTTCAGCATTACGAAGTCCCGCCACCTCACAAGTTCCTATGCTCTACTAATGCAGTCACACGATTTCTGGACTTCAGAATGAGCAGGACAAAATTTTTCATCCAAAAAAGACTGGGTAAACTATCAGTAATATTTTAAAATTATTATTCTGTTTTCAAATGAGAGAAAAGAAAGGAGGGTTTAGGACTACAGAAGGAAGATTTGATTATGATCTGAAAACTCAAAAAATGCTGTTGTAAGGAAAGATATACAAAAACTATTTAAATTATTACATTTTCTTTCTGTGTATGTTACATCTAGGTTGTCTAGGTACCTGGAACGTGAAGCATGACCTTAATGGTCAACTAGAAAATCTGACTTAAAATACCTATCCTATCCCCAACTGGGATACTCAAAATCCTGCCATGGTGTCTGTTGCAGATAGACTTTTCTTGGAGCTCTGTTACATTGTGGAGGACTCTTACACTATGCTACTCCAGGGATTAGTGGTTTACACTGCTTAAGATTTGCTACTATTTTGCTTTTTTTATCATACAATACGCTAGAATTGTTGTAAATTGCAGTCTGCAATATATATTTTAGCCAAAACAAATAAATATTGATTTCTGTTATAATACACTATTTTGTTTTCCAAGAGCTGGAATGGACGGGAACAATGAAAGATTAATTTAGTTCTTTCTTTAATTCTTACCTGAGATGAGTATGTGTGACCATCTGATCCACAAACAGGATTGGTATAAACTACTGGACACTGCTTGCAGTTTGATGAAATGGGACCACCCCTCCACTGTTTATGGCCTAAACCAGCCTCTTTCATACTGTAAGTAAACAAAAAGTATGTAATTCTGATAAGCAGTAGTAAAAATAGAACATATTTCAGGGTATTTCAATGAGCCTTTACAAACAATAAGCCATAAGTAATTTACATCATAAAGTTTTCTTCTAAGTGAAGAGCTGCCAATGTCTTTGGTATACACTTGCTCACCTTTGTACGCTATTCATTGCAGTGATTTCACTTTCTAAGACATGTTAGTAGGAAAAGGTGACTAAGATGATGCTTTGGTGAATGTTACACTTACTGATGAGTGAACGATGTCTGACTTATGTGGTACTTACTCTCTTTTTTGTTATTAAATAGTATCAATAGAAGTGTTGTATCAATATTGGTGTTTAAGGAGGCAACATTTAAGTTTCAGAAAATTATATAATAAATACTTCTACAGAAAAAGGTAGGTGGTCCTTCAGAATACTGTCTGTCCCACTTTGAACACTGCCTTTCACAGATTACGATTTGTAAAATTCAGTCAACACTCAAAGTTCAAAGAGGAAAAAATGGTAATCCACTAGGGCACATAATCAATCTCTATAAGCACATATGTGTATGTTGATATAAACAGATATTTAGAGCTAGATGGATCATTTTAACTTCACTATATTGGGTCAGACTAAAAGTCTAATATAACTTACTGATGCTTCTTCAGAATACCAGTAGCTTTCAGTTTGTGGCACATGGCCATCTTCAGACAGACATGCTTCTTCTCTGTAGCTTTGAATTATTTTTTATTCATTAGTTTTCCCAATTGTTTTTTCCCAGTATGAAAGTATTTAGCAGCCACTGTATCCTGAAACAGCCATTTTATGAGAGTTGCCCAGAATTTGCTAAGAATTTGCTTTACATATTAACTTCTTGCATATAAATAAAAAAAATTTAAACAATAACGCATTATTTTTATTCTGTGTTTTCTGCTTAGGATCTTAGTGAGTAATCTAAAATTGATTACACTTAGAATACAGCAATGACTTATCAGGACACAAATAGATGTTCAAACCCATAAAAAACTCAAATCAAATATTCTTTAATGGAGCAGAACTCTTTCAGGTTGGTTCACCAACAGATAATCTAGAAATATTTTGCTAGTAATGAATCACTGAGAAGAACTTGTCTGGAATAATAAAAAGAAATGCGAGAAAATAAACTCCTTATCTTCTGATTCTATATTGGGCAGTATAAAAGGCTAAAGCACACACCTAACAGTAAAGCAGTGATGACAGACAACAAAAGCCCATTTTCAAGCTATGCTAATGTTCTTATGCTGTGCATAATTTCAGCTGTAAATGTGATCTTTTAGAAGAAAAAAAAAATCACATAAATTATAAAAGTTTACATTCAGATTATGCTGTGTGGTGAAATTTTGAACTACACAGATGTTTTACAGTGTCAACAGGAACCTGAAATGCTGTACACAGAAGCTGTCTGTTACTGGTGAAAAAGCCAGTAATAGCCTCAGTTATGTGTAGCATAATGAGTGGTAAAGTATCAATACAGGAAGTTTTTATGTCCAACAGGAAGTATTAAAAAAGGAAACAATTCAAAAATACCACCCTAATTAAGAATAAAGAACAATCCTTTCTTTTTTTAATGACTAAAAAAAAAAATCACCTTAATTCTATTATAGTAAGAAAAAGTAAAGTTGAACTGTATCTTTGCTTATGTGTAATATATAGTAATAATCTGACTATTGCTGTTCGTCTCACTTGACTGAGAGTTTTCCAATCATTCACATGAGATCCAGGATCATTAGATTATATAGATGGCTGCATCTATCTCTTACTTCTTGTTACTTTTATAGCTAACAATTATCCAGAAATGCCTTAGTAGCCTGAGGCTACTGACAAGACCAGTGTCCCAACTATCAACCTGATGCAATTTCTATTTATCAGAGATAGAGTAACTTCAAAATGCTGCACAAATCAATTTCAAGACAACTTCTAGACACCAGAGAGAAGCTCATTGACAACAGTAAAAAACAGAAACTGGAAGCAGAATTTGAGACACACAGTGGTTGGGTGTAGATGCCTAAAACATATTGAAGAAAGGACTAGTGGTACTTTAGTATATGTGCACTCTTGTGCATGTCCTCAATGTATAAAGACAAGAAAAGGCAGAGAAAGGTAAAAGAAGGTAAAAAACCAAAAAACCCTTTAGGATGGAGATAAGTAAAATCACCTGAAGAAAAAGAGAATGATGTGTCTCAAAGGATTGCAAGGAGAATGGAAATTAGAATAAGCTCAGAACAGAGAAATCACAGGTCTGTGACAAGTAAAGAGGTATGAAAAAATCAGAAAATATTTGATGTAGTCAGATAGATTGCCTTCCCTAAACTAACCTCTGCTTTGTTAGGCTTTTAAATGCAGAGTGTCTCAGGGTACTCATTTGAGATGAATAACATTACGTTTCTTGTTTTACACAGAAGTCCCCTGAGACCTTCAGCAGTCCCCTGAGACCTTCTCTGTTATCAAAAACTGGGTTTCTATATAACCAACAAAATTTTTCTAAAAAAAATATATTTTTCTTTTTTCAAACTTGAAATGGAATGTACAATGATAAAGAAATTATAAAAAATGATACTCTGAAGTTATCAATCCAGAAATACCTCATTGTGGAAACGGACTGTATGGATATTTATTCAGAAGCTTTAGTAGAATGATACTGAAACTAGATTCTGTATTATCAAAGATGCTGAATAGCTATTTTTGATTGTCAGTCACTGAGATGATTAGTAAATACGAAAAGTCAATTAAAAGTATTTCTAATGATAGTTATGGTAGATATGTGCATTTCATAAAATACACAAAAAATGCATTTTACTTATGCACTCAAACATTGCCTTTCACCATTATTTAACTGCATCAGATTTGTTTCTGTTGACTATTTCGATGTAACCAGGTGTTGTGGTTATTTTTTTTTATAACTGGGCAATAAGCTAGCAAACAAATTGTTGACATGGAAATAACTGAGAAACTATTGTGATGACATAAATCATCTTGAATTAAGATCATTGATGTATGTCACAATATCATGAAGTAAGTACAATATATAACCCCAGTATGAATAATTGGTTATCATTTATGTGAGACATGCAGATAAAGCAATATATTTTTATTTTTTAAAATGTTAGACAAGAAAAAAAATAGCAAAGAAGTTGGATACTTCACTTTAATAAATCACTTGTTTCTTCCTTGTATTTATTATAATTCAATATGCAAGAAAAAAATCCATATCACTGCAACTTGCAGCTAACAAAATTTTACCATTTAATTTTGTGATTCTACTGCAAATACTAAACGCTCAAATATTAAACGCTCTTGTTAGTATGTTGTCACAATAAATATATGATGCCACACGAAAGTCAACCTCTTCCACTGAAATTTTCTAAATTTCCTGAAGAGGGCTTTGGTATCTGTAAAATAACTATTACTGAATATGCAAGCCCCACCTTATGTGACATTGTTGACACCTAAAGGGTAAAATGAAATATATGGGCTTCATTTATCAGCAACGCTTGTGATTGCATTAATTTGCATATACCAAACTGTGCATGTCTGCCTAGAAACATAATTAGCCAATCTGCCCAATTACCCTAGCCTATGTACCTGTTTGCATACATAAACTTACCTTCCTGTATACACAGTGATTGTGCCTGCAAATACTTCGAGAATGCTTAATATAACCCATTTATAATTTAGCTTCAAGCAACTCTTTGGCAACATGACATTTAATGACATCTATAAAATGCATGAGTGCCCAATTCACTTGAAAAATGGTATTTTATAGATAGATTTGATAATCTTCAAACATTTCTTCAAATATGGACTAGCAGACAAAAATCTGAGTTACTAAAAACTAATCTTTGAAAGAACTCTTCAAACTCTTGGTTGATAGCTACATTTGCATCTTTAGAAGATTTTAGAGTTATTCCAATTTAGAGAGACTGCCTGATTATGCTTTGCCATGGCCTTTGGAGGACACAGTCAGGCTGTGTCAGATTAACATAATCAGAAAAAAATACTTGTATTATAAAATCCAACTTGCTTTCTTTAGAGTTGCCTGGATTTCCTTCAAAGTTGCCTTTTCAAGTAGAAGTATCCTGGAAGAAAACTACAGTTGTCAATGCACTATTGAGATGTTTCTTTCAAATGTCAAAAGATATGCCTACTACGATACTATGAAATGATTTGATGTAGTTCCACGCATTTCCTATATATTTAACTAGAAATTATCACAAACACACAGCTGAAGCAGATTTTGCTTAGCAAATACTGGAGATATGGAGATATGTATATCACACACCTCATTTTCTGTCACAGAAACCACACACACAGAATTTTCTGAAGACAGAGATGCAAGTTGACTCAATATATGGAATCTATCACAAAATCTGTTTAAATTAGTAAAACCATAACATTACTTCAAGAGAAACATGTGAGGCACATGAGCCTAAACAGTATCTAGATAATGAGACAATTAAATAAATATTTAACATTTTTACCCTGACTTTGAGCAGAACTAACAAATCTGTTTGTATGAACTGGTATAAAGTGTTATCAAAGATAACAAACAAGAGTGCATCTTCCCATAGCATATTAGTATTAAATGTTGAATTCCTTGAAATCAGCATAGTCTCACCTAGTGATATTGGAAACATCCTTCATCCTTATTTTTATGGCCTCAGAATACATGCTGAACTACTTAGTGGATAATCAGGTCAGAGGACAGCACAGTCCAAGGTGGGTTGTTTGTTTTAATAGGAAAGTTACAGATATGAGTTATTTCCTGTATGACTTTTGTGAACTTTATGCCTTTTACTCCTGCATATTCCACAAATTCTTAAACTTAGAAGTCTTGAGCCACTTAGGCTGCCAAAACTTTAGACTTGCCCACTAAAGGTAAGAGTTGAGCATAAACCATATTCTCATTCCTCTAAGAAATCCAGGCATGCTGATCAATGAAGGACCAAAGTACACTCCATCAACTCACAAGTACCTGCAGTTCAAACCATGAGAACAGGGATGACTGACACATATTTCAGAGTTAACTCTCAGCTAACTGCCTCACTTTCTTCCTAAGGACTGAGGATTTAATATGGCAAGGATTAATAAGTTTGTCACAGACTTCTGAGGAAACTACTAAACTGTGAGAAAGCTGTCAGAAATCATGTACAGCGAAACCATAGAATACAATAAAGGTAAAACTGCAGACAGAACTAAGATTGTTGACATAAGGTCAGTCAGGGGTGGAGGGAAAACAAGCCACATATATGAAAAGTTCTAAAATTGTGAAAGCAAACACAAAATCAGAAGTTTAAGCAACACTAAGGATCAATCCATTTCAATGAGTCATGGAAGTCAACACATGTACTTTAACTGTCAGGCAAGCAAGGATCCACTGAGTACCCTGCAAGAGCTGGACAGGATCTTCACATACAGTCTGACTGCAAATTAGTCCTAGCTAAATACTGTGTCTATTTGGTGATAAACACTTTTATACTTTTAGGTAGCACATATCCTGCTTACAGAACCTTTGTGACCTTTAAAAACTGCTTGAACAAAGCGGTCTAGAGAGCAAAGATTGTAACTATATAACAAGTTAAGCGTACAGTGGAAGAAAAACTTGGATGAAGCAGGTGTTTACACATGGCAGAACAATCCACCTACCATGGGATGTCTAATTTGACTCTTCAGCATAGTTATTTTGGCCTCCAACACATTGGAGTTGGAGAACAGTGAAGTTACAGAAAAAGGTCTTCCAATTATTTTGAAAATATAAAATCATATATTGTCACTTAAATAATAAAGATGCTTCCTTTGTTAGGTATTTTTTTTCACGTACTATAGATCATACAAAATTACCTTGGCAATACTGACTTAATAATTAGGTTTATCAACTCACTCACTATTTTTCCTAATTCAAGTTGTTTAGAGGACTTCTTCCATTTCATGGAAGTATGAAGTAAACATGACGTCTTTCAGTAGATATATGCATTTTTACTGATTAAACAGACAGTAAGAGAGATCTTCTAACTTACACACTTATTTAAGTGCTATTTAGAAAAAAAAGGGCTATATTATTCTTTTAATCTATAAAATCTTAAAAAATTAATTGCATCCCTCACTAATAATCAATAGTTAACTCTTACACAGCTGAAACAGCAATAAAGTTGAGAAGGTTTGAACAGCTTGAATGATTACATGGAATGCTTAGAATTTAAAGTGATTCCAAAATGAAGGCCTCAAATAATTTAATCCTATTTTAGTGGATATATAGTGTACAATATTAAAAAAGAAACTGAGATTTATACACACACATATCCCACTTTGGCAAAACAATAATGTATTATTTTAGGAAGATTTTTTTAATAGCGTATATTAACCTATGAACTTTAACTTCACCTTTTGACCACTTGCCAAGATATGCAAATGCCTTTCATACTTTTTATGCTATTCTAAGTACTTGACCTTGTCATAATGTAATGTTTTAATCATTTCTCTTAGAGTTATTATATTTATTCAGAACTGTTTTTATTTTATAAAGCTCGAAGAATTACTCAACACTTCTCAAACCCACTTTGCAAAGACAGAAAAAGAAATCAATTAATTTGTGCTCCAAAAGAAAGCAGAGATTTTTCAACATTTTACATTACAGATAACACCAAAACCAAAACAATCTTTTTCTTTTACACATTACTTAATAAAGCTGAGAACTTTTTTATTTTTAAGTTCCCTTCAGTCAATAAATTTTAAGAATTTCATCTAATAACCACAGGATTGTGTCATGTCTTACATTCTTACACTTTGTTGACTGGGCATCCAAAATTCCTTTATAACAAGCGAGTGCAATAACCTGATTTGAAATAAGGTCCCTTAAATGTGGGTCCTATATCAGCATGTTTCGCATTTGCAAAACTGTAAGGTCAGGTATTGTTTTCATTTTTTAATGACTCTGTATCTATCATTGAGAGAGAAATCAAAGTTATTAATTTGGAATCTGTTTTGCATAATATGAATATGACACTTTTTGTTACCTGCATTTGATAGTCCTATGACATCAGAAAGCACCTTAATGCCTATGATTCATTAAAAAATGAGTGAAGAAAAATAATTTAAACATAAAAAAAAGATTAAATGAAATGAAACATAATAAAATAGCTAATAACCACTTCTACAACCCTAACAGACAAATAGGGATAGTATTTTGATTCATACTACTATTAGGATAGCCACTCCTACAAGACTCACTACTTTATGTTGAACATAATTACAGAACAGTTTTCACTGGAAAACAGATAGTTTTCCTATTGGCTCAAAACACTGGCTGCTACGAAAATGTTCTTTCACCATTACAGGAGTAACCTGGTATTCCTCTGATCAGATTCAGAACCCTGTAGAGTGATTCTCACACAACCTATCGGTCTCTTTGCCTGGCAAGTGCAAGTTGCACTCCTGCTGCCCATGCTCCCAGCTCTTTCTTCCCTCATGCAGGATCAGTCACAGTGTCTTTGAAAATGAAGACAGAAAAGAAGGAAGAAAAATCCATTTATAAGCATCACAGTAATCAATATCTGAAAGAAGGATTTCCATTTTCTCCCTTTAATATTATCATCATATGTCTGCTTTGTCAATCACTTGAATTTTAGAGCCAGTAGGCAGCCTAAATCTTTTATTTCTTTGAAGTACTTAAAAAGCTTATTTGCATTCCTCAAAATTACCCAAAGACTTGAATATAGAGGCCTATAGGCAGGAAATATCAGTTATTGATCAATTACAAAAGAACATGCTCATTTTACTTCTGAATTGTCACTATAGAAGGTAATTAAAGAAACATTATTTCTGCAAGGTGACTAATGTAATGTAAGAATTAAAATAATGTATTGTTTGACCATTTAAGCTTTTCAGTTTTTCTGTACTCGCTCATTTTTTCCCAAACTCAACCATTTGTTTACTTTTAAAAAAAGACTCACCTAATGTCATCTCTTATCTACTAAAAGGCAATGTCATATTCATATACCAGTGCTGAAATTACTTTAAGTTGATGGTACCTTCTCAAGAACAGCATTTGTAACATTCTGGAAAACACACCATCTTCGCAGCAATGACATAACATAAATGTTAAGATGATGCAACTCCTCTCAGGCTTAAAAAAACCAACAAACAAAACAAAAAGCCACACACACCAGTCAAAAAAACCCTTTCACGCTTTCTTACATATTCATATAAGGTATCTGACCGAATTCTATTACTCCTTAAAAATCTAGTCATATCCTCTATTCATGCTCCTCCAAAGAATACAGCAATGTTTGTCAGCTCTAATACTTTCTATTTTTTTTTTTTTTTTTTAAATGGGATTGATAAAAGGATTTTTGCTTTCTCCATGAAAGGTTACTTTCAGGTTCTTTTCCCCAAGAAAACTTTTTTGGATTTGTGTCCACTTATTTTGTCATCCTAAGGCAGATGTTTCAGAAACTGTTTCCTCTGTTCTATGAGAGCTAAAAATATAAAATATAGTTTTATCTTTAAAGTGACAAAAACCGATGATAAAATCTGTACAATTTCTTCTATAAAGATTCCTTTTCTTGCTATTTTTTAAAAAGCAATTAAAGATACTTTTAAAAGTCTTTTCCTATCAATTTTTATGAAATTGTTATTACCACGAATTATTCTCTGTGGTTTTTTTCATCACACATAACAATGATTGAAAAGTTCCCAATTATCTTTAAAGTTACTATTGCCGTGTATGACATACTAAAATACTAATAATATCTTTAAGCTTAAAAATGAAATTGCATAGTCAGAGCAGGTAACATCAGGAACTGCTTACTGATAGAAACATGATCTTAGACCTCCTTTATTTTCAGTTCATGAAACAAGGATGAGGTCTAAGATCTCTGCTCTAAGATATTTCAATTCTATGGTAAAATTCAGCTTTTCACAAGAAGAAATAGAGTTCTAAGTGTTGAGTGTTATACATTATTCTTTCAGAGTAGTAAGTGAAAGAATAAAACAGTAAACAAAAAAGAATAGAAAACACACGAGGAAACAATGTTTTAGCCTTCTCTTAGTATCTCTATTTCCCATTTGTTAATTCTCTCAAATACGTTTGCCATTCTTGGCTTTATAAGTTCATCCTAATCTGTTTCAAAATACCTCCAAATTCGTTAAAACCACCTTCACTTGTCATCACTGGAAAAAGGCAAAAGCATTCTGCTATGATTCAGGACACTTAATCAGCTAGGATAATCACCACAATCAAGGACAAAAGTCTAGCTCTCAATGAAAAATGCCTTTATAAATATTTTTATTATATTGATTTTAATTTTAAAGTGTTCTTTCCAAAAAACCCCAGAACTCTCATGGATTCTAAAGCATGTAGGAATAGAAAGCACAGTGTTTGCATCTGCTTCCAAAACCACCCTTTGTCAAACCAGGGCTGTAGGCTGACTTCTGCAACCTCCTACTATCTACAGTCTTTATGCTCATGGCCAAGTCGATCGTGTCTGTAGCACCTGAAGCACTTTTTAAAATATAACAATGTTATTACACCAGTCCTATGATTCCTTACTTTCTCCACAGGGGTTAAAAAAAAAAAAAAAATTACAAAAATCATAGCTGCTTTCTTTCAAGTAAAACCTCTAAAACACCCTGGTACTGCATCACTACAAGCATTAGTGCAACAACTCTTAAAACTATTACCATAAATTTTTACTAGTACTCACAAATCACAATTATGTATTTGACATTACCATTTCAAAGCCAAATGTCATGCTACAGATTTATTTAAATTGTTTTCCAACACTCTTAAGAGTGGCAGTTTGTCAGTGATATACCATGTTTCTTTCTTACCTTCACAAGTTGATACATTTATAACAAAATGTGTGTTAATATGTATTGAGATGTACTCAAATGGATGCACATACATTGAAAATCCATTAAAGTTTTGTGGTCTTGATTCCTTAGTGCACAGCTCATACTAACTTTTGCAATTAGCAGCAGAACACACTGTCTCAGTTCATGTACTTTGCTTAAATGACAAGTCACTGATTTATAACAAGCAATGCAGAGGTTTACTCCTCTCTATCACATCCCAGGTTTAACTGACAAAATCATGACACTACAGGGGAAACAGATAGAATAAGGTTGGTATTAATAGGGCAGTTTGTACAAGCTTTCTCCTGTTCCCTTAAAAATAAAAATGCTCAGCCGCCTTTTTTTCCCCTATTCCCCCATAAAAAGAAAATGGAATATATATATTAATAACACAACCAGCAAATTGATTTGCTGCACTACCTATAGTGGAATGTTTTTCTGTATTGATGCATTTGTGTATGTTTTATTGTATTTAATTCTATCAGCTTTAGTTTTCACACTTCAACTGAAAAAGTGTATGGCACAATGTAACTTTTGGAAGTATCCTAAAATCAGCACGTTCCACTTGAGATTCTTAGCTCTGAATTTAAAAGAAATTTCTACTTCATTCACTGCAGTTGCTACTTGTCTTTCCTTTTTCAGTTTATTTACATTGATTTACATTTCCACTATTATCATGGCTTTTCTCACACCAGCTGAGATACGGGTAGAGAAGAGGGAATAATCCATTCTTTAAAGGCCAAAATTTACCTGAAACTGTTTTCTAACATCACATACAGCAGTGTATTTCAAGCTTAGTAGCTTATTTTCTCATGATGTATATGTCACATAGAACTACTCTGAGCCAAAATTGAAAAACGGAAGGAGAGACATAAGGAACTACATGCCTCTCCAGACTGTATTTAGCAATTCTGAACTCCTCATTACACCTGTGAGGAGGAATAAGCCACTTTTACAAAGAATATAATAATGGCCAGTCTTCACGAGTGAAGATCCGGGGAAGGTCTTTCCACCTTCCAGCCTGCGCATTGGATTTTTTAGGTGAGACACAGTGTGCGCGGAACTGAGCCCACCCTTTAATCCTAAGGTTCATCTGCCGGGGCCAAGCGAGCTTGGACGGTGGCAGCGAGGTCCTTAGGACGTAGGTGGGTTGCCTTTAAGGGCTAACGAGCTCCACCTGCCCGGGAGTGGCCCTGACCGGGAATCGAACCCAGGTCTCGGCGGTGATAGCGCCGCGCCTTTACCACTAGACCACCAGGGGCTCCTTTACAAAGAATACATTCAAAGTATTCATGTTCAAGGATCTGAGTATCCCTTAATTGCATAAGTGAATCAGAGTTGCCTCAGAGTCTCTTTATGGCACACAACCTTGCAGCCATCCATTTTAATAAATGTTCTTTCCTCTTTAGCACAGCTTTACAGTGAGAGTTACTTCTACCCCCCACCCTCTGCTTTAGCTTTCATTCTACAGTACTCAATTCCATTCATCAGCGTGTCCATCTGCGTGGTTGATGCTGCTCCCACCTATAGTTCATCTTCCTAAACCTGACAGTTTTAATTTATTGTTCTCTCCACCTCCAGAAGTATCACACCTCTTTTGCTTAAAAAGTAAAAATGGGATTTTTTACATTTAACTGCTATATTACAAGCATTGTGTAATATAATTCTACCTACCCTGCACACCCATTTACATATAACAAGTTTGAACTGGACTCATACTAGTCTAAATTCTGCTAAACAGAAACCTACATAATAGACAGAACCAAACCTCATTATATGCTATCTACTGCCAGGTGCTACGGGGTAATACAAGGGCACATTGGAATAGAACATGGGATAATGGCTTTACAGTGAAGGGCAGTAGATAGGATAGACAGGATATAAGAAAGAAATTCTTC
This sequence comes from Myiozetetes cayanensis, assembly GCF_022539395.1. Lineage (NCBI taxonomy): Eukaryota > Metazoa > Chordata > Aves > Passeriformes > Tyrannidae > Myiozetetes > Myiozetetes cayanensis. Next base: position 36,137,177 of record NW_026087964.1, on the reverse strand, counting down.
ACTATGAGAGTGATGAGGCACTGGAACAGGCTGCCCAGAGAAGCTGTGGCTTCCATTCTTGGAGGTGTTCAAGGCCAGGTTGGATGGGGCTTTGAGCAACCAAACAGGTGTCCCTGCCCTTGTAAGGGGAGTTGAACTAGATGATTTTTAAGGTCCTTTCAAACCCAAACTATTCTATGATTCTATGAATAAGGTTTGAAATGGACCAGCTGTCTTGAAAATTTTTAATGTTTATTACATGCCCTTTATTCTACAGCCTAAACTTGTTATCTTCCCAAAATAATTTCAAAAGCATCCCAATATCCTTCCTAGTTATAGATTCTAAGTTATGACACACACTTGGATAGAAAATTGTCTTATGAAAGGTTGCTCAGATTTACAAGTAATCTCTATATGGTATTTAAATTAAAACTAAAGTAATATAAGCTAGAACTAGTTTTGCTGTTGTGATTACATTAGGTCACTGGTGACAAAGGTAGTGACATTTTTAGATGATGATGTTGTTAAACAGGTGTTGGAAGAGTACTTGCAAGCTGCAAACAGCACTGCTTTATAGCTGATGAGTTTTTAAGAGAATGTTGTATGTCTGTGTATCAGTGCCTCACAAAACTTAACTTCTGTATTCTGGCACTGGTTAACAGCTATGGCACACCTACAAAAGAAAGAATCCCTTCAGATCATGTAGCCAGCTGCCAACTTACTGCACTCCAATCCTCCAAGTGCTCCTTAGATAGATGGAAGAGCACCAGTTCTCTCACTCTTGCAGAGGAGGAAGAGGAGAAAAAACAAACAAAAAAGAGACAGAAGGGTTCCCAGTTTGGTATTATCTTTTCTGTCACTATAGGATCTCCTGAATTTATGAATGGTGCCTGATAACATCAGAAAATGGGAAGATAAAACTGACAAGCTGACATAGAGGTCTGCATAGACAAAACATATAGCAAGAAGAGTATAGTAAGATGATAAATGAGCAAAAATGGGTTGCCAAAATATTAATTATGGAGGATGATCTGCTGGATTATACTAAATTATTCTATTGATGTTTTTGTATATTATACGAACATTAAAATTTTCCTTTTTCTTTTTTTTATTTCTCCTTGTTTATTACAGAAAGGAGGATAAATTTCTCATAGGCCAGGAGCATGTCTCCTTCAGCCTCAGACAGTTAACTCATCTCAGAGTGCACCTAGGCAGTGAAATTCATGCCCAAACCATCAAAGAGTACCATTTCTATTACACACTCACTATGTAACAGGTCTGTACATTGTGGTCAGTCATACTGCCAAATATGCAGAAATTCACTGAGTGAGTATCAAAACATTTTTTTATAAACTTCATGGGATCCAAGGGGAAAACTGATAAATATAAAACCTAGTTCAACAAAGAATTGCATCGGCCAAAGTTACTAAAAGAAAAAGCAACACTTATGCAGTCTCCATTTTGGTTGCATATTGCTTGTGTTTGCCCTTATTCTTCAAAATTTAACCACATTTTGGAACAACAGTGTTGTTCCCCAAGAGTTAGTTTTAATTTTTAATACTCTTTTACCTCTCTGATTAAAAATCCAAGGATTGTCAACAGTGAGTCTGACTGGGAGAAAAAAAAATGTTCCCTTTGTAGTTAGGAAATAATTTAGCATTTTTCATATACTGTATGTGTGGACTTTTACAGCTTGAAAAATTTGCAATTTAAATTAATCCATAGTTGGTTTTACTTATTCATCTGATTTTGTCATAGATATATTAAACCCAAAGAGACAGACAGGGCTATTGCTGTATTGGAAAAAAACCCAAACAGTTTCAAACAAAGCAAAGATATTTTCATTGACATCTACAAATGAAGCTATTTTTAAATCATAAACTATTACTTGTGCTATTGCTTGAGGCAAGAAAATCAAATATATTTAAATTGTGAGGTTTTCTAGTCTGCTAATTCACACACATAAATAGGTAATTTTAAAGATGAAAATTTAATATAAAACAGAGACATCCATGATGAAATATCTGTACTAGACCATCACTGAAAAAAAAAAGTCAATAATACTGCTAAAAGAAGTTTTACTAATTACTGTAATGTTGTCTCACAATATTTAGTCTAGCATGACAAAAGTTCTATTTTATGTCAGAATTACATTTCCTATTCTGTCTTTTAAGAAAACCAAACTCGACTCAGTTCCACAAAATAATCTGGTAGCCAAAGTTCTTCTGCTATTAAGAAAGTTGGTAATGTTCCTATCTGAATTTGATTTCTTTCTATCAGTGTTCATAAACCCTCAGTATAGGCTCTTCCTTACTTTTTCTTTCTCACTTCCTTAAATTACTCTAATGTGAGATCCACAAAACGGTACTGACAGGATAATACATAATCTATTCCTTCTCCATTCAAGTCACTATAAAGTATCTCTTACCAGGGCTTATTTCAGGTTTCAGACATGACTGCGTGAACATTAAGCCATGCTGAGTGAAAACATGAAGTACTGCAATGGAGCGAAGCAATATATGAAAATGGAGAAGAATTATTTGAAGAGAGAGAAAACAAATATATAAAACTACAAGAAAAATGCCACAGGAGCAAATACTAAAGAAACAAAACCAATGCTCTAAAACGTAAAATAGCAATAATCAGTATTTACATGATGGTGACATCAAGACAATTGTGGTTCAGCTTTCAGGGTTTTGCTTAAACTTTGACTTCTTCCATGTTGAATCATGCAGAATTTGGAAAGTTCTCTGAATAGTTCACAAATTATTTCAAGTTGTTCAGAAAAACTGAAAAATATGACATGTAAAGCCTCAGCTTTTGCTCTGCTCAGTTGCTCCTAGAAAGTCTACATTTTCATACAACTGGGGCCTTTGCTAGTGCCTCAGCTGGGCACTCCTGGTACTCTGCACACTGTTAACACAATGTTTCTTGTGATTTAGATTACTAACTTCATCTTCAAAGTCATGACTGCAAAACAACAAATGCACCACTCAGCCTCAGAGCTGAACATGTTTCCAAATACTTTGCTTTAGAAGACCAACCACAAATTCAACTGAAATGCACTGAGAGTGACAAAACGTCTGTGGTTACATGGGGAGGCATAAAAGTAATCTATTGAGAGATGACATAAATGGAAACAGATATTTTCTGCCCCACTGTGGGGCAGAAAAACATTTCATAATTTGCTTGGGAAAGCACCTGTTTTCTCAAGAGAAGGATTTTTTTCCTTTTTTTTTTTTTTAATTTTAAAACTCTTGAGAGCTGACAGTGCTACTTTTTCCAGTGGCATTTTTCCCTCTCTACTTCATAGTTACCTCAAATTTTATTTTTATTGAAACCTTTATAGGTTCAGGCATACATAAACTACTTTATCTTTTCATATCTGAATTATTTTGGTAAGAGAGTAAACTCTAGTATCTAACTGGACTAGCATCCAGTCTGCTGATCAAATACAGAACTTCCTTTTAGACAGCAGCTGGAAAAGAACAGCTAAAAGGAATTTAACAGGAAAGTGACCAGACGAAAAACTTACAACTCTATTGCCCAGAATAGTTTTGCTACATGCCAGAAAAATTAGTTGTCCTACCTGTATGCTAGCTTAGAGGATTGTTCTAGCTCTCCAAACACATTTCTCAACCTTCCTTTTAAGTACAGTGTGAACCAAGAGCTCTGTTGCAGCAGTCTTTCAAAATTAAACAGATTCCTAAAATTTGTTTAGAATCTGTTGCCTCATGCATTCTCCCCTTTCCTTCATTATTAGGGGGTAAATGAAACTAACTGAGCAATGATTAGAGAAACAAAATCCTGTCATAGTCCTTTCTACTAAGTTAGCTTTAAGCTAAGTGCCCAGTTTCCAGTGTCTTTTCATCCAAAAGTCTCTTCAGGTCTTTGATCATATTTTTAACAGCTATGAAATGTTCCTGTTTCTGGTATGTGTCCTCTCTCAAGGTGGCCTTAGATAATACTGCTATTAAAGAAATTGTGAGACCTCACTCAAAATGATTCCTTAACATTTACAGACTATTCTATTTACCATTCTTTACAAATTTCCAAATTTTGTTTGTTTTTATAAATACTGCATTTGCATAAGTTTTCCGAGTCCTTCATAATGACACTTTGTGTTTGCTTCTCATTTGAACATATAGACATTACTGATTCTAACAGAAATTACCTTGTTTTACAATTTGAAGATAGGAGAGGTGAATTAGAGTGTGACAAAAGTATTGTAGAGTAGGTAAAAAACCTCCAGTATTTGTACTTTGAAGTAAATGGTTATATAATGTTATATAACTTCTAGATGTCGGTACACTTCTAGAATATGAAAGAAATTCAGCTTTCCAGAAACATTAAATCTGTAGGGAAAAGGGTTAAAGTCACACTAGAAGTGTTGCTACTGTTGGTTCTCTATGAAGGAATTTTATGGGTAGAAAGGTAGAGAGTACAGAGGCCTCCAGCTCTAGCTATAATAATGACTAAGGGAACAGCAAGTCCTCACTTCCTAATTCCTAACATGCAAGTTTGTTTTATGATATCTAAGATCATCCAGATAATCTTGGCTGTAACTTCATACCCTTTAGATACCCTAGTAGCATGTCTCAAAGATGAAGAATCAGTCACTGATATCCTCAGGATATCAGTGTCCTGTAGTCATATGTTTATCGCTCTACTCCCCAGCTTAAATCTCCTCTCAAATAATCTTTTCTCTAATTTGCCTCTTCTTTGCACCAATGAGTTTGCGGATGAAGAGGAGATGATGTCTGGGGTTATCTTTAAAAAAAAAAAAAAAGCCCAATAGCAAAACTTGGAACATAACTAGGGTTGAACCTCAGGATCAGAATTAGCTTTCGTAAGTAAGCAAATCTTGGTACTATAAAGATTAATTGGTCATGCAAGTGGTGAAGACAAAGGCAAGGGGAATATATTCTTTCTTCAAGATGTGCAAATGTTTTCAGAAAAATTTAGGTGCCCAGATCTTCAGCAGATTAAGAAATTAAGTAATCCCAGAATTACAATAAAGGTAATTATTTTAAATTTTGACACTTATGGAGCTCCCTGGAAAAAAAAAAAGCCCACCTAGGTATATTCCTCTGTGAAACATCTTTCTCAGAGGCATTATTTCTAAGATTCAAAAGGCTGTAAAATAACACTTGTTATTTTAGGCTCTGCATTAAAATAATCTACAGTTAAGGAATAAAGAATAATAATTGGAAAACAGAACAGAAAAACTATGATCATGATCGAAAACATCAAGAATTAAGTTACTTTAAGTCACAGTGAAAATTAAGTGTTGATTACTACATATGCCCCAAGACGATAATTTTGGATGGCTTGATCGATAGGTGCTATGAACCAGTTCAGCAGTCTGTTAATTGCTCTACTCTTTTCGTTAGTGGAGAAAAGTTGTCCTGAACATAGGAGAAAACTGAGATTTTTTTTTTCTGTATGGTTTTGTTAGTTTGTTTTGGGGTGTTTTTTGTTTATTTACCTTTTATTACTTTGTGGAATAGTCTAGAGGTTGCAAGTCTGTGTCTATTAGAAAAGTGTTACATTGTAGGTAGCAATCTATTGCTATTGTACCTGCAACTTCAGGTAACAATCAACCTACAAAATTATGATATATCCTGAATTCTGTGCACTTTCACAATCCTATAAAAACCAACACTCCACTACTATAAAATGCTCATATAAATTTTACCCTCAAAGTTTACCCCCTCTTGGCTGTTCAAAAATATCACTGAAGGTCTGTGTTTGATGGAAGTCTCCCTCAAAGGAATTGAACCGGAACATGCTGGAGTCACAGCTACTGTGAGTGCAGGTTTCCTCAGGTACAATCTACTTCTTTGCCTCACCTAAAAGTTTTGTCTTGACAGAATTTCAGTATTTGTTTGAGAATTCTGGACACGGAATCTACAGTGCCATGTATCTTGTGGATAATCTGCCCATGTAAAATAAACCCAAAGTATCCCCAAAACCACTAGACAAATACTGCCTGAATTAAGGAAGTGGATCCCACAGATTTAGGAAGCTTTAAATCCAGCATTAACTGCATTGTTACTGTAAGAAATTATTATTGTTACTACTACTACAGAAATGCAGAAAGTGCATAAGGGTTTTAGGAAAATTATTTGTATGGTGTAAGTGTTCCAATATGTAGCATTTGACATAACATAGGAAAAAAAAGATGCATTTTTTCAGGCAATAAGGATCTGAATATATAGTAGTCTGTGAAAAAAGCCCTACCTGAAAGTAAAATATTACTGTTCTCTTCTAGCAGCCTATAGCATTTTGTAAAGCAAACTTACTTTTGACAATCTGGACACATGAAAAGGGTTTGGGCATTTGATTTAAATGAAAGATAAATATATTACCAGACACCAAATATACTCCTTATATGACTGACCATGTAACAAAGACAAACATTTAGTGACCTTTTGACATGCCAGAGTACACTATTTAATTTCCAAAAGCAATAGTACATTTAACTGTAAAGTAGCAATATGTGCAAACACTTCATTCTATGATGACAAACATCTCCAGCTACTACAATTAATGTATTTTTCAACACTGTAAACCTTAAGTGTATTATTTTATACAAACAGAAATTAGTACAATGCTTTCTGTTCCCTAAACATCACTCCTACTCAGTTTCAGACACTTTACATTTTTCTCACCACTGGTAGGTAAGAAAAACAACAGATATACTGTGAGCCTCTAAATACAACTTATGAACCAAAACCTTCAAATAACATGAAACACATAAGAATTGATGCTAAGTAGTAATATAATCACCTAATTATAATCAGATTCAAATTTTAAAACCTGTAAAAGAACGCTCCACAGACAAGCATCCTGAAGTTCTACTGTATCCATTACCCAGTGTTAAGAGTATTTCAGTAACACTGAAAGATGAAAAAAAAAACCCTGCAAACACATAACCCATGGACAAATTAAGTACGAACTGATTACAAATGTTTGCATCAGCTAATTTGGAATTGATAATATATTCTAATAAAGTACACTGAAAATTGATACTGGCAGCTAAATTTTTAAAGCACTATAAAAACAAATTACAAGCTTGATAGGTATTTTTAATAAAGGGCATTGAACTGTTCCTGAATTGATTTTACCTAATTTTTCTAATAAAGGAATATTCAAAGATTTTATTCTTATAATTTTTTATAATTTGCATGTTTCTAGTAGTACACAACGATTCATATTGCTATGGACTATAATCACAACTTTACAGTTAAGGACAGAGAAATAATTTATAAGCACTGTCTGCATCATTCTTTATTTTTTAACAAAAAGGCAAGCTTTTTAAGTAGATTCTCAGGAATAAAGTAAGGGAAAAAACCATTTTAAAATAAAAATGCAACAAAAGCTCACATGACATTTTAATTTACAGGACAACACATTAACATCCCCCAAGATTAGTCAAAAATTGTATACTTTAAGAGCAATACTTTCCTAGATAAGACATCACATTCTTTCCTGTGATCTAGTTTATGACAAGTGTCCTATCTCACTGCTTTTTAGTGGGTGGTACAACTGAGAGTGCCTTCAGCCATTATCAGAAAGACAAAACCAAATATTTCAGCAGATATCCATTTTTCCTGAAGAAACCCTCAATCCTAATTTATAATCTCATTGTAGAATTTGAGAGTAGGACACTCATGGTCACAGAAAAATTCATCATGCCAACTGATTATCCAGTGCACCCTCTTGCTCCTACAGGCAACTGAGAATCTGAACAAGCACTGGAACAGGTAGAACATGAGTAGTCGCAGGACTTACTAAATTAATTGAAGTCCATATGAATTAGTCTAGTGTAGGACTCCACATTTTCCTTTAAAAAAGACAGTATCATGGATTTTGAAATGGAAAAGTATAGTAGAATACACTTGTTTTGCTAATAAATAGGATAGGGAAGCTCTATTTAGGTCTCTTTTGTTTAAAGTTTGCTTTGATCTCCTACAAAACATACATTATTTACTAAGAAAAAAAATCCCTAACCATTAAAATATCCATATTTTATATTTCTACAGACAAAGGTTGGCTGGGGAAGGGTTTTTTTTTTTTTGTACTTTTTAAGGACAGCAATTTTTGTGTCTAAGTTACAACCTTAATAAATTATAAGGCTGATATAGACAAAACTGGTATTGTAATATACAATGCAACCTACAAATGTCTTCCACTAGTGTTTGCAAAAGTTGCGTATAGAGAGAGAATGAATTCCACCAGAGGACCCTGTTTTCCTCTAGCTGTGTAACTCCTCCCTACAATGAATGGAAGAAACACATACTCGCCAAGGAACGAACAGACCTTCAGAACATATGCAAAACATATGATGCATAGTGTTAGTCACCTTTTTCCTTTCCACTGAAATGAAACAGAGAGTAAAAAAGAAGCTTTGATTTCTTACTTTATCAAATGAAATTGTATAGCATATAAAAATCTCCAAAATATTCAAATTTTCACCTCTCTTAAGTCCACAAGAGTCCCAATTATTTTCTCAGCAAGTTCAATTAAGCTACAGCTAAGCAAATTTCCTTTTCAGTACTTTGTAGAGTGTAAGTATGATCACAATGCATAGTTACACAATAATTGGACTAATCAAAGCTATATAATGTCAGCATTGTGAATGAAGTAGTGTTGCTCATTAGCCTTTTACAAAAGAATTACTATAAATTCAGCCTACGTGCAGCAACACTTCCTGTGCAAACAAACACAGATAATGCAACAAGCTTGAAACACTGCCAAGCTGGCAGACTGGCAGCACAAATTATGCAAAGAACCAGAAAGCCTTCAGTAGATTCAAAAGAGCTTGGAGGATAAGAATGATTAAGTGCTTCTGTGTACAACTACAAATCACAGTAATGAATCAGACTAAAATTTCCAATAAGGGACTTAACTGCACCAGCTGGCCTTCTTCAGTAGCATTATAATGTGAAATGATGACATCCTAAACAGTGGTGTTTGCAACTTTCACAAAATCTGCCCAAAGCAAGTCCTTTGTTTTGCTTCAGTTTTTTGAAAGGCTGTGTTGGTTTTTTTTAAAATCATAATAAAGCATTGCAGCACCTAAAGATATAGAAAAGTTACAAAGCCATACTTTTCCTTCTTCTCTGCTTATTTTCCTTTTCTAACCAAATGAAAGAATCTCCCATGTCAGTTCTAACTGACTCTCAAAACTGCTCACACTATTTAATATAACTACAGAACTGTAATTAAAGCTTTTTATTCCCTTTTTTTAAATCAAAAACTTAATGGTAACAAGCCTAAATTGCAAACCTCTTTCTTAGTTCAAAGTATGATGTTTTGAAAATCTGAAATACATGTATCCATACAATATGAACAAAAACAATACATAGGCATATGCACATATTTATTCACATGTATGTATGTGCATGTATGTATGCACATGTGTCCATATGTGCATTTCTATTCAAATAGGCCTCTCACATTTTTGGACTTTGTCACTTGTTATGCTTGGGGGCATAATCTCAGCCATGCAGTACCCACATCCATGGAAACAGAAGAGGTTTTGTCTTGCTTTTCAGTGGAATCAGTGTTACTCTGAGCTTCTGTCACATCATCCAGGCTAATCCACCTAACGCTTCAGAGCCCAACACTTCCAAGCTGAGATGGAATGTTTTTCTCAAGTTATAATACTAAAATGAACACACTCATGGAAGAATTTCTCTTTATCTACCTTATATAAAAATGCATTTAGACTGGTTTTCCACATTTTTCAGAGAAACTGTAAGAGTGCAGGAGTCTGAGGGAGGATAATGGTCTAGACGACCAATTATTTGAACCAAATCAGCACTTTAAAATGTCACTTAACTCAAAATCCTAAAGGAAGTTGTAACAAGATTAAGTGCTAGCACAAAATCTATCAAGGTATCCAACTCCTCTACCTTAATAAATTAAATTAGGTAATATAACATTTCTACCACTATCAGCTTCTGTGAGTCTATAATAAAGTGAGGCTCTTTAATATGCTTTAATAGTGGAACTGTGGTAACTTGAAGACTGAGCCCACAGGCGAAAATACTAGAAAATTTTTTTAATCACTAAATTCAGGTCCTATTCCACACAGGCTTGGGGCAGGGAACCATTGTCACTAAACTTAACTTTCAGAACTCTTTCACAGAACTCTTAAGATTAAGTCACTAATTCTTAGAGAGTGAATTCTGTATCATTAGGCCCTCGAAACTGCTCACCTTCTACCCAGCTGTGCAACTTTCAGAGGTACCTAGTACATGAAATAAAAACTGAGTCTAAAATGCCTGAATTGTGTTAGAATTGCTTCCTACTCTGAAACCCAAGAATAAATGATTGGAGAAGGTAAAAAATCCAATGGGAAGAAAAAGTAAGTTCAATGTCATTACACAAGTAAGAGCTGTCAAATCTTTAAATGTTCCTACTCCATCTTAACATGCTGTGGATATAACAGGACAGACACAAATGCAATATATTTCTGCCGTAGCAGAGAACTCGTGTGTTGATCTGCACATTGTACATAAACTCATAAAAGCATAGCAGGACCTTCACAGTGGGATCAGGGGGCATTATCTCTGGTGGGAAATTCCGAAAAGAGAAAGATCCACATGTACCTAGAAAAAGTCCACACACCTTTAATGCATTGAATAATTTCATGCCTCTAAGGATTGACTGCTTTAAGGTATCAAATCAGTTTTATGTAGTCCTTTTTTTCTACTTATGGAAGAAGAAAAGCAGACTGTTTTCACAGATTCCACTAGGTTCGGTAACTACAAGATTAGTCACTGGGTTCTAATATATCAAAGACACTTGGCTTTCCCTGGAGCACGATCTTTGGCTCAAAACTGTTTCACAACTACCTCATTTTCAGAACTTAATTAGAACTTCACCTATACACTGCTTTGCTTTGTACAGTATGTGATTCACAGAATATTAGTCTTATTGAGAACCACAGCATGTGTTAAGTAATATTGTAACTGTCTGTTTCAAATGGAAGAGGAAGTTAACTATTCATCAGGACCTGAAAATCTGTGATACTTTGCCACTGAACTAACTTTTCCACTTTCCTGAGCCTCCTTAGCTACCATCTTCCATGGCCTTAATGAGCTCCTACATGTTGTGCTGTCAGCACATATCCCTTCTTTCCTTGCTCAAAACAGTAACAAGAAGTACATGAAGATTTAAGGATTTATCTTTACCACCTGCTGCTCTGCATATACAAAGAGTAGACAATTTCTCTTAGTATCATGAATATTCTGCCTGTCACCATAACATTCACATCAACATATCCCAGTATTAGTAATACTGTTTTCTAATATTCTACAAGTTGTATCTGGAGTCGAATGAGCTATACTCTAAAGCATTTCACTATTTCATGTACAGTCTTCTTTTCCCCCCATAAAGCCTATCACTTAACCAATAAACTGGAAAGCACAAAGGGATAGAAAAACACCATTTAGCCATGGGAAAAGTTAATGACAAACTCCCAAATTTAAAAGAATCAATGAAAAATTCTATTTTACACTATACTTTGAATTACCTGTTTATAACATAGTCTAGTGCAGGCAGCTACTTCCTTCCCACAGCAATCCACATGGAAGTACTTGGATAAATAACATTTATATATACATCCTGCATGTTTTCCCCTCCTCAAGTACATCCCCTTTCTTTCATAGGATGAAAGAAGAGTGCTAAGAGTGTAGCACACAGAACACAGTTTCCATCACAGTTAGAGCCACCAGAGATGCTACCCGCTACTAACAAAAATCTTGCGCCTTTAAGCATTGCCTCCCATAATTTCTAAAGCTCTGGTACTGCAAATTACTCTCATGACCAATGATCTGCAACACTTTCTTCACCTTTTTGTCAAATACTATTTAGTTCTTTCCAGAACAGAACACAAAGGAAGCTCTTGTTTGGGAATGCTGTGGCACCACAGAAGCGTGCTAGAAGAGAACTTGCCATCTTGGCAGTGTACCAGAAAAGGAAATGAGCCCTGAGATTAAACTGAGGGAAGACCATGATCTCAGCTGTCATGGAAACTGAGGAAATAGCAAAACCATAGGCTTGTCTGACACATAACTCCATGAAAAGTGCAGTGAGATGCAGTAGCTGGTTTTGAAACCATTCAAAGGCAAGCACACTGCAGCAAGATCACAGTGCTGAGATCCCCAAGATAACAGAAAGGTTAATAGTTCTGAAAGCACAAGCAGAATCATCACGAAAGTGTGCTGTTCACATTAATTAATCCTCTTGGGACCTTGTCATATCATGTCACTAACAGCCTTGCAGATGGCTGGGATATCCACCCATGCTTCACTGTGTGGTACTGAGGCGCCCTCAGTAATCCATATAGGGCTACAACAGTTTGGAGATTGTACTGTGCAGATAAGAACACCTGGGAGCATGGACTGAATAACGATTTCTATGCCTACCTCTTTTTTTCCCTGCAAGTCGATTTCCTAAAAACAACAAAAGAAATTACTAAATTGATTCCTCCATTTGATAAAATTATCAGAGTTCACTGATTAGCAACCTCTCTGTTCATGCAATTACCTAAAAAAGGTAACAAAATTTATATACAGAAGTTTATGAACTAGGTAATAGGGCTGCTTGGGAATGTTGCTACTAATAATAGAAAATTTAACTATAAATCTGAGCATTTCAACTTGATGACAGCATAGCAAAATCTATTCAGCTGTAACTGTATTTCATGCTTCTTTCTCTAGGGTAACTCAAAGGTGCTCATAAACTTTTTATTTATCTTGGAGGTATGCAAAGTCTCCTCTTCTCTGACTGTCTCTTGAGGATCATCTTTGTCACTGTATCAATTCACATCTTAAAACTACTTTTCCTGAGCAAGACTCTTGGGAATAATCTCTGGAGCATTTATGGATCTATATAGCAAATATGACCAAACTGAAATCTACGGGCAAGTGCTTTATGAAGATTTCCCAGTAATCTATCAAAAAGGTCTCAACTGTTTTTCCACAAAAAATTGCCTTTTCTTACTTATTTATGTTATCCAATCTTTGAAGAACACTGCATATGCACACACATAAACTAAGTAAAAAAAAAAGGAAAAATTACTGGGATTATATTTTGCAAATATTTATTCCCAACAGATTACACACAACTGATATATCAGTAATAGATACAGGCAGATTATATAACTGGACAGTTGATAATATAAACTTTCTCACTGAATTTTTACCAAGACTTATAAATTATGAGTGGACTCTTCAAACAGATGGCTCTGTTGAAAATCAATATACAAATTATAGGTATCAGTGAAGGAATAACATGCTGGGCTAAAGAAGTTAATAGCAGTAAAGAGACCCAGCAGACATGACTGCTTGTGTATATGCTATTCATACTCTTATCCCACCATATACAGAAAGGTCAGAGACTGCATGAAGAAAACCTTTTTTTAAAGAACAAAGCAAATGATTTCTCCTTGTAGTATGTGGTAATCTGGAGGAACAGGGAGATCTAAGCTTGGGAAATCCCTGTCTTGGCTTCATCTAGCTTACAAGATTAGACTTACAGTGCTTTTTACAATCAGCAAGCTGGTGCCATTCCAAAGTTTCACAATATTGATTGCATTATATTCAGACAAATTTTACCTCTTAAAATACTACCTTTCTAAAAGAGTACCAAGAACTGTAGGAGGAATAATACAGGGATGAAGACTGATGTCAAAAAGTTTCTTAATTCAACCACAGTACATATCTTCATCTAAGCTAAAAAAGTTTTCAGTCCTCATCTATTGCATGTATAATTACCTTGAAGATGTCAATTTTTTTTCACTGTTTCTGATGACATTTGCAACACCTCTTAAAAATTTCAAATTATTGTGTTTTCTTGGACAGTTAGCGCTGACATACTCCTGACACTTTGCATGCAGTTGAAATTACACTATCTACCTTTGTCTGATAGTTCTTGCACCTTATATAGTAATTTATCAAATTAAAATGCCTAGTTCTTTCTACACTGAGATTGTTTAATATGATAGTGTAACTGTGCAAATACTGTTGAGTTTTTTGTTATTAACTTCAGCTGCAGATTAAGAACAGTTTAAACTTTTCCTTTCACTATGTACTATCTTGCTTGTTTCAAAAGCTCCAGATGGATGTATTTAACATAACTAGACGCTCAGAACAACATTTCTTATATCATTCATGAAACTGTACTTGAAATAATCCTCTTCCAACAGACAACGAAGTCTTTTATTTGCCTTAGCTCCTTTCAGTCCCTACTGAGCAAAGCACTGAAACAGACACTTAGTTAAACCAAGTTATAGAAATTTAGCCATTCTACTATGTCTCATTTCCCACAATGAAGTGCAAAAAAACCTAACAATCTCAAGCCACAGTGCAACTTGACTCCATCTCCTCAGCACACAAAAACCATGACACAACTAAATGTACGGTTCAGGCCCTACATATTCGTATTTCTGCCCCAGAAAAAGCTACAAAAGTACATCACCTTATCATGTATTTTCTCCTTATATTTAACCAGGTCAGCATGAAAATAAAACTGGAATGCATAGAAGAGGAGAAAAAAGGGGGGAAAAAAACCCATCCTCGAACAACTTACACTGTATTAGGCTGTTACCCACACTTTAAGAGGCAGTTTTGAGTTCTCTAGCTTCATATAAGAAGGGATCATGTCAAAGTAATGTACAGCAGTAGGACATTATCATAATCATTTTATTCATTTGCTACTGGCATAGTGGGTATTTCCCTAAATCTACTTGTGCCAGAAGCTTGCAATATTTAAATATGTACACCTTCTAGTTTACCAGCCTATTGAAAAAATCAAATATTAAACATTATAATCAAACTATGTACACATAATTACTGTTAAAATCCACCTCTACTGTTCTTATATGTTGTTAACTAACTAAACTAATTATAATGGATTTACAGTTTAAAAGTCAGTCATGAACACTATAAAAAATGTCTACAGGATTAACTTTTCAAGTATTTACCTGTGAGTAAGCCTTCGGTGACTAATGCAAACAGCAGTTTGTTGATCCTGTGCAACACAGACTTTATGGCGACTACATTTCATCTTCAAACATGGATCTTTAGCCGGATCTAAAGCTAAAAATAGTTTTAGAAATGTGTTAAAAATTATCTAGAAACATGCAATTTAAACAAGAAACACCACATAAAAACCCCACTAAGTTTGTGGAGGGGTTTGGCTTGCTGGTTGTACAACCTGCTGGACTGAAAGCAGCTGTCACCAAGAAAAAACTGCAGCTGTTTTCTAGGTGAGAAACTTCTCACTACTATATTCTTTTAACAATTGCCACTCTCTGACTGTAATCTCCAAATACTGCTATTTCCAACTTGAAAGCATTTTCCCTTAACTGTTTACTAAGATACAATTGGGTTCTTCCAACTCAGCATTAAGTGGTGAACAATGGCATCGAATTTACTGAGAAATTATTACTCAGATGAGATTTTAGTAAAAGTAAAGTATGCAGGCAAGTGATTTGTATGACTCTGTCTTTATATACAAATTGCACTTGCTTCTAGGCCTCTATTTCTTTTTTTTTTTTTTTTTGGTGAGTTTTGTGAGCTTTGTGAGTTTTAGAAGGGTTTTTTGTAGCTGATCCTTTAGGCATCCTCTATTCTCATTTTTCACATAAAATTCCAACTAAAAATAGTGATTTCTGGTTGTACTAAAAGAGTCAAATAATTTTGTTTGTTGCTTATTACTAAATTTGCATTTTTCTTAAGTAGCCATGCCTACACAACTATAATATAGAAAAGCATCTGCCAATTTAAGCTCTCTCTAGAAGCAATCAACTTCTCCCTTCTCCCATCTCATGGTGTCTTTCAGGTAGATCTAAATATTCCAAAAGTAATTTTTTTATCCCTATCAGAATCCTTTTTTTTTTGTCAAGGAAGAAAGCTATGAACAATTAGAATTCCCTTTCCCTCTGTTCTTCACTTTAGCATGTTACTGTCCAGTATGCAGTTATATTTCAGAAATTTCCCAAATTTTACATCTGCTTATAAAATATCACAGAATCACAGAACATTCTGAGTTGGAAGGGACACACAAGGATCACTGACTCAAACTCTTATCCCTGAACCCGAAGAATCACACCATGTGCCTGAGAACATTTATTTGCATATATATTTTCTGAACAAAAATGTTATTTTTCTTCTATTCTTCATAATCAAAAGTAAGCTTTTAATCACATCTTTATTTGACCTGCCAGATGATACTAACATAAAACTGCTAACTGTGCATGTACCCAGGAAGCAAGAACCAAGCCGACCATGAGTTGCACTTTTGATGTATGACATTGAAGTGCTAAGTATGATTAACTATAGTCTGAGTAGTGACTTCTTCAGTTTTATTTCCTTCTTAAAAATATATTCAGCTGAGCAAAAAAAATACACAATATTATCAACAGAGCAGAAAAGTGATGGAATAATTAATATAATAATAATTCAATGCAGACAGAAAAGTAGTATTTTGTTAATTACAGCATAAGAAAAAAATACGTAGTCTTCTTTTTACTTCTACAGCAAGCCAGCCATAAAAACACAACAAATATCCAGAATAAATCCAACTACAACAACTCAATGCAAATGGGAAGCAAGCACTGCAAAAAAAATTACTGAACTAGGATAACAGAGTTGGAGTCAAAATTACTGAGAGCATATTCAGTATCCTTCTACAATTTACTTTAGATTCCACATCAAATACTTCCTTTGCTTAAAGTCAGGCAGAACGTAATGCCAGCCCTTAGCAAAAATGAAGAGATAATCACTTAAGGTACTCCTCCCAAGTACTTCTTCCCAGAATGTTCCCTGGTTGGAGACACTAGGGTAGCAATACTGGAATATGGTCTATCTTCAGCTGTTTTGCAAAAGTGAATAGGTCAATGAAATTAAAAAAATATAAGCAAAAGAAATCTGAAATCATATAAGGATGCTGAGTTCAGTATCAAGTAGAAAATAGGTTTCAGGAAAAAGGGTAAATGGGGGAGATCATGTAAGCGTTTCCATTGAAAAGGTTATTTTCACAAGTTCTTGGGACTCTGAAGGTGTGTTTTGACAATTCCATCAAAATGCAGCAAGTCATAAAACATGGTTTTGGCAATAGGGTACATATTGGCAATATGTTACAGGCAGAACCCATCTTTGCAAGCAAGCAATGGTACTTTCACACTTTGCCTTTAGGACAATATGAAGGTCAAATGGAAACCAGGATACATAATCAGTTCCTACAGTACCAACGTAATCTTCTAGTATTTGCTAGTTCAATGGTTATCATGTCCTGCATGTAACTCTTGATCACCTCAGGTGAGGTATATAATAATTATACAACAAGAATGGCTATGGGACTGTGTCTGGGGCTACTATCTAAGCAGGGTGAGTAAGCCACTAGAGCCATGGGTGCCAAAATCACAAGTCCATCTTTATATTCAAAGGCATGTTCAACACTCATGGTCTTGCCATTGACACTAACTCACATTGTCACTCTCTGACCTGATGGACTTGTTCTCTCTCAGCCATGAACTCCGTACAGAAGTCCTTTTTCCTCATCTTATCTGTGGCACATGGTCTAGCTTTTTTCAATATTTTTGTTGTGAAACCATCTTATAACAGCAAGGGAGAGACCAAATAAATCACTGATACAAAAATGCAGATTTTTGGAAGGTGAAAAAGTTAACTAACTGAAGGGTCAATGCCTGCCTGGACTAACACTTAGCAACATAGAGGATAAAAACAGAGAAAGAACACAGAAAGAAATGTTGCTAGAAAATGTGAAAAGCATTTATTTTGCTTTTTTTCTTTGATTAGCACATGCTGTAGTCAACCCCATACTATAAAGTACATAGTATCTACTTTTTACTAATCTGCTTTGCATGATCTTCTGTTTTTATAAAAATGGTAAACTTACGGATTGCATTAGTGATTTTCCCAGTTTTGGAAAGACTAAAATAATTAGATAATTATGAAAGCAGGGAAATGGCTTGCCCTTTTTTAAAGCCAGTTTTACGTGATACTTGGAACTGACCAATGGACAATTTTCATGGGAAATAAAGGCTAAACCGCAAGAAGAACATTTTTCAAAACGACAGTCTGAAGTTCTTCACGCTGGGGAGGAACTGGACTCCCCTTACAATGCAGGGGCATAGCTGACTATATGTCTGATCTTAAACTATGGTGAAAACGAGTAACTTTACTCCAGGAAAAGTACCACTTATTTCCTCTAAGCATGTAACTCAGTTATATCAGGAAATACATGGCATTAAGTCTTTTTTTACTACATCTTCTAGATATCCCTGAGAAAACGTGACTACTTTACCTCAGCTCACTTACAAGTAAGCAGACTTGCACTGACAATCACTGCATATTTCTTTTAATTTCTGCTAAAATAAGCATCTTTGAAACAGTTAAATGTTCACATCAAAAACATAACAAGTAACAAAATACCACTGTGGGATTGATGTATTTCTCACACCTATTGTCTTTAGCACGAAATAGGCATCAATCTGACTTTTTAATCAAAAAAAAATTTGTTAATGTATCAGCTGACTTCCTAGAATGCCATACAAACAGTTTCTAAAGATGTAGGTCTGATCTTAGCTTTAACCACTTTAATGTTCAGCTTTATGTAGCTTTGAATATTCAGGACACTAAGCCTGCAATAGGTTATTTGACTATATGTCTACTTTACATTTGTCCATATATCTGGTTACAATAATAAGAAATTTCATGTTAATTAAATTTCAACCAACAGAAAAATATCACTGTTACAAAATGCACTTCAAACGTATAAAATGCTTTTTAACATCTATTTCTCTAAGAACTTACATTGCAAATGACATATAAGTTGCTCTGCTGAAAAATTATGGAACTTAATTAGGATCTCCTTGTGACTTTTATAGATGAATATGGATTTGTTCTTCTCACATGCTAAGGAAGCAATTAACATTCAAAAAATTGATTCGATTATTACTAACAGATCTATTCATTTATAATTCAAGTTTGGAAAATCAATTAAGAAAAGCTTCCCATCATCTCTTCTGTAAGTTAATTTACAGCCAGCACTGCAGAAAATGGACATTAGCCAGAACATCATTTTTACTGGGAATACAAAAGGAAATAAATACTAGCAAGACATAACGTAGGAATACCCTTAACAGGCGCTCTGTGACAGAAACCACAGTAAATTTTCTTTATTCTATAATCTTCTGAGTGCATTCTGAAGTGTTCCTAATTTTCCGCTCCCAGTAAAATGAAAGGGTGAAGAAAGGTTAAGGACAAAGTTTTCAGACTTAAACTCTATTTCCTTCTTCCATAGTCGTGGTTCATTTCTAATGGGCAAAATAAGAACCAGCTAGATACCGTGTTTGCACTTAGTCAAACTTCAGCTATGCTTTGTGTATGCCATGATTAGTTCCGTATCTGTAGTTTAAAAGGCAAGTCTGACTGCTTTGCCTACAAAGTTTTCATTTTTGACAATGGAGGGAGAAAAATATTTAAATTATCTGAAAGTTTTAACTAAAATATTAATAATTGGGACAAATGCCTACGTTATAACCCTAGGTAGACCCCTTCGAGGGAATTACTCATATTTACCTGCTCTGATAAACCACTCGAAGATACCTAGAGATAATAAATGTTTTTACTTCTCCATTTTGAAAGACAATGATTTCTCACCTCCTAAAGCAGGATTTCTCACTGAGAAGTGTGTTGAGTCTAAAGATATGAGCAGAATCCCAGCACCACAATCCCTAGTAACAGCAGGCAGGACACATAAACACTCAGTTGATACTGTCAACTAGCATGAAATCCAGATAAATGTTTAATTACAGTTAACAGTGATAGTGGTTATTTTTTTCCTAAATTGTACAGTTATCAGCATTCAAAATTTGCATCTGTACATACAGACTCCCCTCAGCCACAAATGCTTTGAATCCACACTGCTGTGGATATGTAACAAGACATCCCTATCTTACTATGCAACATACCTACTGAGAATAAACACCTTTTAATCTCAACAAGAAAATGAATCATTGTGCAGCTAACAATCTGAAATTCATAAATGAAAACCAGAGCATAAACAAGAAAGAGCCTACCTCAGCAACCTGATGGGGATGTTCTGAAAAAGAAGAATCTAAAATTTTCGTTTCTCTTCCCAGGGACTGTATTTGCCATTTAAGATTCACTATATAGCATAAGAAGCAGAATGGATAGCTACAGTTGGATATTCACAAAAGGAATCTTCCTGAATACTTGTTCCATGTGGCCACATGAATCTACAACTTCAGTAAGAAGGCTAGAGAGTAGGTTTTTCTGTAGATGGCCAAGGAAGTAATTAGAAGTTTAGATTCAAGTCCCTGAACATCACGGGTTGTCTGGTCTGGTTTCTGACTGGTGAGCAGGTGCTGCAATAATTAAGGTGTCCGTGTGTATGTAGCTTGCTTCTACCCAAGAAATGCTTGCTCTCTCAAGTGCTCAGAAACCTCCACACTGATGAATCAGGGAAAATTGTGTAAAGTTTCTTGCCAGGTTTCTGTTTGGATGCACCATTGTTCCTAGTGTTTTATATTACTGTGCTCTGGTACATTAGCACCGAGTGTCCAGCTGCCCTGCAATGGTTATAGTTATGTGGACAAAAGTTTTGATAAGCCAAGAAATGTCTAATACTGACTTCTAACCACTTGACGTGTAAAATACTGTACTTTTGCTGCCGCAATTAAGTTTTTTTTAAAAAAGGACATAAAAATGCATTTATACTGATTCATAACATGGTACCTGCTATTCTGGGTACTGACAGTATAAGTCAAAATAAATGCTCAAAAAGCAAAAACTAAATCTGATGGTCTTTATTCTTTCTCTGGAACAAACCCACTAAAGCTGATCTCTTTTTTCACAGTTTCAAAGTACTTCACTCATTCTTTCTCTACTCCCTGTAAAACAAGCATCTTCACTGAGCCACACCTGTTTTAGCCACTTGTGAAAGTGACTGAATTATAAGAAATTCTTCCCCTCACAAATATCTGTGATCCTTGCTTCAAAAACATTCCCATTATTTTGTGTTTTCTCTTTTCGGTGTTCCTTGAAAGTTTACAAGAGAATAGGTTGCCCATAGCTCAGAAGGAGATGTAAATGAGAAACTCCAAGTAGTCTATGTCAAATGCCCTCCTTATCTGTGAATTTTCCTTATCTTCCTAATTCAGAAAAGATCCTATTTATTTAAATTGCCAAAGAACAAGTTATTTTGGGCTCAGACTGGTGTAGGTGACAATAAAATTAAGACACTATATATAATAAGCAACTCTCAAATATTCTGAAAAGATATCCAAACATTCTATGACAAGTGGAAATGCAAGCGCATACTTGGCTGGCATTCTTTAAGTTTTCAGTAGCTTTAGTGAAACACTTCTGCTTTTTATTTTTAAATCACAATGTCCGCTTCCTTGAGTTGTCAGAAAAAAATAACACCTTAAGACTATCTGAATATTCACAATAGCAATATATCACTAGAAAACAGTTAAGTATTACAGTGTCCTTCCCTAAACACATTAAATGATAATTTAGAGACATGCTGGCTGTGTCAGAACTGACTTCTGGGTTCTCTAACTGGGTAAGAAGGGGCAAGAAACATCTGCAGGCCTGTAACAGCAGAAATGCATCTTCCTGAAAATACTCCCACCGATTATCTCACACACCAAGATGATTATTCTTGCAAACCACATGCTATGGGATACAGCACTGGTGAGGCTGCACCTCAAATATTGTGTTCAGAGTTGGATCCCATCACTATAGGAAGGACACTGAGGTGCTGGAGTGAGTCCATAGAATGGCAATGAAGCTGGTGAATCTTGAAGCACCAGTCTTATGAGGGGTAGATGAGGGATCTGGCATGGAGAAGAGGAGGCTCAGAGAGGACATTATCACTCCCTTCAAGTACCTGAAAGGAGGTTGTAGCAAGAGGGCGGGTTGGTCTCTTCTCCCAGATAAAAAGTGAGAGGACAGGGAAGTGGTTGAGCCACCATCTCTGGAGGTATTTAAAAGATGTGTAGATGTGGCACTTAGGGATGTGGCTTAGTGGTGGGCTTGGTAGTGCGCAGTTAATGGTTGTACTTGATTTTAGAAGACTTTTCCAATCCAAATGATTGTATAATTATATTATGTCAGTTGGAGAACTTTAATTTCTGTATTTTGTTATGTATTTTTATGTTAAAGAGGGTATTTTAATCAGAATTTCATTGTACTGTAATTAACTTCAGCTTTTAAATTTTTTTAAACAATTAAACCAGAATCCAGTAGACCATTCATGTAAGTATTTAACATCAGGAATATATCTGTATTTTGAAGAAGCCTGGAATAATGAAAATGATCAGGAAATGCACTTGTGATAAAACTGAATTATCATCTCCACATAAAAAACATTTTGTAAAGAATATACAAAAGTTGAAACTCTATACTGCACACAATATATAGAGCACATCAATTTTTTAAGTCAGTTATGCATCTTGACTCAGACAAACCATCTACGAAAACTTCTTTGAGCTTACTATACTGAAATTAAAGACAAACCTCAAATGCTTCAGTTTTGAAGTATTTAAAGATATTTCACCGTTACAAGCTAACAACGATAAATATACCAAATTTGTCAAAGTTCCAAGCAGATTTAAGTGGTCATTATGAAAAAAGAAAAGAAAAAGAAAATCCCAAATGTAAGAATTTATCTTCTGTAAAAATATAAATGTAAAGAATGTGAAGACCTACTCCATTAAAAATTGACTTAGTAATGTTTCTTCCAGGGCTTCTCTTGGATCATTAGATTCATGATTATGTGATACAGTTCTGTTCTCCAGATGGAGAGAACCTTGTAGTCTGGAAATACAGACAGTACTACAGGTGTTCTGCAGTTATTAGCTTGTAATAAATCTACAATTTCAGTCACTTCTGAGTATGCACCTGTGTCCCAACTCATAACTACCAACATCTGTAACTGCAGGGAAGAAGCTGCGTTAAAAAAAAGTTCACATTACAAAGTGAATTTTAAATGAAGTAGCTCTTTACATTCTTTACATTTATAATTCTACAGAACATAAACATGATTTTAAATATGAGGAATTTAAATTAAAATGGGTCCAAAAAATGGATCAACTCGCAACATTTAAAATATCATTCTTCTATTCAAGAAAAACTATGTACAGCCTTTTTTTTCTTCTTTACAGTCTCTGTTGTTTGGGTTTTTTTAAGGAATTTATGAAGCTATTTCTTTTTCCCTCACCACTAAACAATAATACATGATTTTGAATTTCATACTCTTAAAACTACCTGCATAAGATTTTTTACAAGCCTTCTTATTTAATTTCTGTGGTAAACTAAGAAACTTCATCGGGCCATAGCTCTGATGCTGTACCTCTAGCAAGTCACTGTCACCCTGTGCCACATTTCCACTTTTCTGACATAATTATTTGTGGGTCTGAATGGCTATCAGAATCCAGGACACGGTCATGTTAAAAACAAAGAAAAACCAAACTTTTTACTTTATATTATAACAATTCAAGATTTGGTGACTCTACAGATGTCACAGCAGGGCATAAAGCAAAGGTGTCAGGAGAGCAGGAGCAAGGGCTTAGACTTCTACACTGAAGGCAAGTAAAATCTCGTATTATGCACTGGGTTTGGACTCAGTAAAAATCCTTTCTATAGTACCTTTTGAAAATAGCTATACAATTTAGTATCCATTTGATGATTCTATAGAAATAAATACTGAAACCATTTGAGAGCCCAAACCAGGGAAGTAGATGTGTACTACCCACTTATTCTGAGTCAGGAACCAAGACTGTGAATCGCATAGGATAAGGCTCTTTTATGGTGTTACCACAGTAGATAAATCTATAAAAGAGAAATAATAAAAGAATTACTGAAGCACAGCATCAGATAATTAAGAAAAAGCACCATTAAAGGGTTCCTCAGACATCTACAAAAAATCTTTTCAGGCAAGGGCTATCTGAAAGGATCATAAAGCAGTGGTAATCTGTTTAACACAGGACTTAGGATACTTCATTAGTGAGTAGGATTCCTAAATACACCTAAATACCTCAAACTGGAAACAGTTCCCTCACTAGATTAAATGTAGTTTAGTCTTAATAGTAAATAAGCAAGACATATTTTTAAAGACACCATTTCTTTATCTGAGCCAACATCTTAAAGTGCCCTGTGATACATACTTACTGCAAAGTACTGCAATTTATCTTGAAAGTGATGGATATATACTTCTAGTTTAAAAACATGAATAGATCTGCTATAAAAATTAGATCATGAATGCACATATCAAACACAGCAAAGTTAAATCTACACAACTGTTTTCACAGTTTTCAACTAATGGATCTTCATTAAACTCTCTTATAACCTCCCAGGACTTGGAAATGAGTGAATCAAATTATTTTACTGAATATGACTCTAAATGGTTTCAGTTCACAGTACAGAAATGTATTCACAAATTACAGAGATGTGTTTGCATGCTTTTGAACATCCTTAGTTACCAAAATTATTACAGAACTAGGTAGATGTAATAATAAT
This sequence comes from Myiozetetes cayanensis, assembly GCF_022539395.1. NCBI lineage: Eukaryota > Metazoa > Chordata > Aves > Passeriformes > Tyrannidae > Myiozetetes > Myiozetetes cayanensis. The sequence continues at coordinate 36,112,605 of NW_026087964.1, read as the reverse complement.
AATAATAATGGCCAGTCTTCGCGAGCGAAGATCCAAAATCGAACCTGGGTCTCCGCGGTGATAGTGCGGCGCCTTTACCAGTAGATGTAACATAGAGCTAAAAGGCAAAGATTAAAGTGATACAAGTGAAATTGCTTCAAAATCTGTTGTACAATGGTATCTACAGTTTTTCCTTCTATAAACAGGCATCTAATACGACCTTATACTATGAAAGCCAAAAATAATTCTGTGGAATGGTCTACAAGAAATGTTATAAATACATCTACAAACCAATTATACCTTCAGGCTGTTCATCCTCCATGGAAATGTCATTTTGTATTTTTTCAATTACATGAATATACTCCACTGTTCCTCCACAGTATTGAGCAAAGGAAGACATCCCCTCCACTTTCAAAAATTACTAGTGTCTTTGTGTAAGCAATTCTATTCAATAGTTACACCCTCCAAGCTCTGCTACCATCTGTAGTCTAAAAATAAAATGTACCAGAAGCATCCTGTATATTTTCATCTGATATAGAACTGGTATAAGAAGAAAATGTGTTAGAAAACACTGTGTATATAGGGGGGTTATTTTGAGTAAGCATTGATAAAACATAAACTAAAGCTACCAGAATAGTCAGCTTGGAATAGTCTAAAACACAAAACATCCTACTTGCTTATTTCTAAAACAACTGAAAGAGCAAAACCTGCCTTTTAGCAGTAACTATAATAGAATATTCAGATTTATTCCAACAATAATATCTTGCCCCACATAATTATTTATTAAGTTACCTTGGGATATTTATAGAAATTTATAAACATTTAGGGGGGTATATATATATATATATATACACACAGTATATATATATATATATATATATACACAGTCAAAACATTTAATTAAATATGTTTTTCTATCTTATATGGATATCAAAAATCAAGAGTTCAGTGAGAACAAGTAAACCTTGAACAAATGTCAAATGTTGCTTTAAGGAATGGTGCTGGTAGACTGCAACGCAAATCACAGTATTTTCCATCTTTTAAAATAGATTTTGCATACCAGGAGTAAATAACATTATACGTTTTCATAGTAATGGTCAACCTCCTAGAATACTTGGACATATATTTCCATATAGCTACTCTTTTTAATACAAATGGAATTATACACATCTGTCTACGTAAGCAATTCTGACAGACTTCCTCATATAAACATAAGGCCTTTAAAAACACACTGAAGTATAGAAGAGTGAATTGAAACACTATTTATAGAATCATACAATAGTTTGGTTGGAAGGGACCTTAAATATCATCTAGTTCCAATTCTCTTGCCGTGGGCAGAGAACCCTCCATTAGACCATGTTACTCAGAGTCCCATCTGCCTAGTCTCAAACATTTCTGGGGATGGAGAGTTTGTATCCTCCCTGGGCAATCTCTTCCAGTGCCTCACACTCCTTCCAGTAAAGATTTCTTCCTAATACCAAATATAAACCCACCCTCCTTCTGCTTAAGGCCATTCCCTTTTGTCCTATCATCACATGCCCTTGTAAAAAGTCCCTCCTCTCCAGCCTTCTTGTAGGTTCCTTTACGCACTGGAAGGCTTAAAGCTAAGACACTACATTTTATTATCACATGCACAACTACTGGTTCCTGGAACCACCATCTTTACAAATATTACAACAAAATATTAGCATTAATGTCTGGGTTCTGATTAAGGATGTATTTTGAAAAAAATATAAAAATACATTACCCATTACAGTAAATCTGTGCAAAATCTTAGAAAAAGTTTTAATAGACATAGAAATCTTAGAAAAATAATAATTATGTGTAGACCTCAAAGATATGCCTATATGGCATGTAGTGGTTCCTCAAAAATTCAACCTGCAAATTCTTATGAGTGTTGGCTAAAAATTATTTGAAAAAGGTTCCCATTTCCAGCAGAATATGGATACATAAAGTAATAAATGTAAATAATGAGAACCCATTTGTCTGACTACTAGTGATACCAAGAAGGGGTTATACGTGTACCAGGTACTTACACTACAGCCTAAAACACAAAGGGGTATAACAAAGACTGTTTTTAAAATTACAACTAACAATTTGAAAATGCAGATATGACACCTCTATCACCTGTAGTCAGCTGGAGTTTGAAGTCTTCATATTTTGTTCAAATAGTGATTTTAAAACTTTCAAATAGTTCAAATAGTGATTTTAAAACTTCGCCATTTCATTATGTAATGTTGTTATAGTTCAAATCAGCAAACAAAAAAAGTAATTCTGTAAAGCACTAGTAATTCCTATAATCCATTGTTTTCATAGTTAACAGAAAAAAATATCCTGTCTAGTAAAACTGGAGCTCAGATCTTTTCATGGCAAAAAGATTCCTTGCTTATCCCATACTTCTGTAGGTTTATAGATAAGTTTCTGAAAAGCCCAATTTTGACAAAAAAAACCGGAAAGAAATAAAACACTGACAGAGATAAATTAGGGATAATACTTTTTTCTGTCCTCAAAGAACATACCTGCTTGTATCTTTAGCAGCATTATTACAAACTTGAACACAACAGACATGGGACTATTTCAGTCTCTTAATGTAACTTTATCTCTACATTGTAAAAGTTTATCCTTCATTTATGAGTTTCATGTTTGAATTTGGGAGAATGCTTTTTTATGGAACGCTCTCACTTGAGAGAGGAGCTGCTGCACTAACAAGAATGGCAACAACAAAAGACTGAAAGGTAAACCTTCATAAAGGTTCTCTAACACAGACTGCTTGGCTTGCAATGAGCCCCAACAGATCACAGGACTCCATATTCAGTCGTTCATGATGTCCCTATTTATTCCTTTGAATAGTTCACTTTGGTAAAAGAAAAAAATACATATTAAAAACCTGTAAGCCTATGTGTATGGTTACCAAGGTAAAAAAGCTAATAAACAGTTAAACACTATTTGCTTTAAACTTAGTAGTGAAATGGCACACAGCTGGAGTGGAATGGTGCTGCAGCAGTGCTTATGGCACAGCCTTGGATCAACATTTACAGGCACTATCAAAATGTACACGTACAACTTCATTTTTATAGGCTACCAACTCTCACTTTCTCCTATCTCATTAAATTATACGAGGGGAAAAAATGAGTCAAGATTGTTACTGCTGCATGTCTTTTATTGGCAAAGAGAGAATCATAGAAGACCCGATTTCTTCAGTAAATCATCAACTACTACATTCACTCCTACGAAAGGAATTGACATTTGCAAGGCTGACACCCTTTAAAGTATGAATGGGTCATCCCACAAAATATCACACTTGATCACTTTTCCCATTGGATGAGAGTGACCTAAATATCGGAACAATTATAAAATTGTACAGTAAGTTGTACATAAAACTACTCAGCAAATGCATTTCACTCTTCAATTTAAATTTTCATTGAACAAGGAAATGAAAATAGAAAGTTGAACTCTGTAGATGTGCTTTTAAAATATTCCCTACCTACTACACAATGCATTATGCAAACTAGATAGAACTTTAAAATGTTTTCTTAGTTAGATTGTTTGTAAATTCCAGAAAAGTACTCAACAAACATTAGTATTAGGTTGTCCAAAAAAACTCAGCATAATAGAACATATGCTAGTGCATGTAGAAGTGCAAACCTGGGGGAAAAGGCATTTCAGTGTAACTTCTGAGAAAATTCACAGCCAATTGAAACAAAAAAACAACAAAGCAAAAAACCAAACCAAAAAGAAACCCAAACAAACACAAACCCCACAACAACAACAACAAAAAAGCACCACTCAAAAACCACCAAAATCAAACTCTCCAAAAACATACCAAGTAAAAAGAGGAAGCATGAGTAAAACTTCAAAACTCACAGTATATTCAATTCAATGTTTTCAGATGAAAAATTTTGTCACTTATAAGTTCTCATACTAAAAACATACTTGCAGACCATGCCCCTCTATCAAAACTCAGAGAATAAGTGGAAAAGACAAAAGGTACTTTGTATTAAAGTAACGAAGTCATAGAACTTGGTGTAAAGTCCACCTCTAAGAAATATGGTTGTAATAAAATAAAATTCATTGTAAATCTAGCTTTTAAGTCAGTATCTATTTGGGGGTAAGTTCTTTAGATTGGATAAACACTATTTTTGCAACATATTTTTATCTCGGTGTCTTGTTTACAAGTCCCTATGCTATTTCTTCACTGCATTTGTGCCACTGGTACTATCAGAAAAGACCAAGTCTCTGAAGCATTTCCCATAGCAATCAAAAAGCATCAAGATTCTCAGTTGTTTCAAAATGGCAGCCCTACACTTTGAAACAACATACATGGAGTGGATTATATTGACAGTAATCACTAAGATTCAATGCCTGGGGAGGGAACATGTAATGGGAAAATTTGCTGCATTTACTTTAATTATTCTGAGATTGAAACTGTTGTACTATAGCATTCTCAAAGCTCCAGCTACATTCTGCTCCAAGAGAGATGACCAGAACATGACAGAATCCCAAAACTGGTTTGTTAGGTTTTCTTTTATGTGCCACATGTAAAGAGACTCTTAAAATCTTAGTGATTTTTTTTTAACTGCAAAAGACAAATATTAGATTGCATGTCTGTTTCTCCTCAGATGTCCTACCAAAAAGCAGCATCAGTTCTTTACTTAAATGTATAAATAAACAAAACTTCCCACACCTCATGTTTGTATGAGGGAAACTTTAGGCTACTTTAGAGGTTTCTAATATTTCCCTCTCTTTCTCTAATCAATAAAAGTTTGAAAAAAATCACAGAAATAAAATGATGATTAAGCTGAATTCCTGGTCCTCTTTAAATCAATCATTTGAAGACAGAGAAAAATTACACAAATTGACAGAACTCTTTAGGCATTCTAGAACAGGAGCACAATTATTAATACTTCAGTAGGATAAAATTTAAGTAACTAGTAGCAGTGTCTTACCTTGATCAAAAGGTTTACCCGGACTCCATGTACGAAAATAATCATCCTGGAGAGGGAGAAACAACTTAAATTTAGTAAAACATAAGGAATCAATGTATACACAAAAAACTTACAGTATCATGAAAGACAGAAGATGTATACCAACCTCTACTTCCTAGAAAAGGCAAGCAGGAAAATAAAGAAAAAAAAAAAAAAAAAAAGGAGAGAAAAAGATTACAGTTATCATAATGGGACAAATTACTCATTTGCACTCATAAAGTAAAAATGCTATTCAAAAATGTTACTCACTAGTATTTAAAGTAGAAAACTTATTTCTCACAGTACCAATATAGGTAATGCTTTTAAAATGCTGTCAAAATGTTACAGTAGTTTTCCTGTACTTTACCTTCTAAAATACTGAAAAACTTAGTTACATTTTCACTGAATGAGTTTTCAAAAAAAAAAAAGCTTAAAGTTGCCATCAATAAATACATCTATCTTAAAGAATGATACATAAATTTTTGACAAGTATTTTGTTATGTAGCTTTCAACTGCATCAGTAAGATCTTCCATTAGGTAAGTCTAATTAGCTGAATTTTCTACAAATCATCTTACAAACATAAAATATCTTCCTAATTATGTCATCACCTGTATTAGGCTACAACTTCAAGAAGGAAAAGCTTGAATTAAATAAATTGCAGAAATAAATTACAAATCCATAGCCAAGGCAATAAATTGATCTGCACATCTCCAATAATACATGGCATAAGAAAATGACTGGAATTGTTCATTATGATGTTGTAATCTAACTCAATATTCTGTAGAACAAAATATTTAAAAGACTGTACCAATCATTTTACGATTGCATAAATTAAGCCTCACAAACTGCAGTGGGTGTCCTGTCACATACAGCAGTTCCATCTACCTTGCTAAAAGACCACTGTAAAGAAACCTCAATTTATACAAAATTTAACTACTGGGAAAATATGAGTCTCATGCAGTTGTCAAAGCCATAATCATAACTTAAAAATGATCAAGCATCAAACATATCTTTACAGGTACAGCACACTTGTTGAGTTTTAATACTTAAGTATTTTTACCTCTAATTAAATGAAAAACAAACAAACAAACAAACAAAACAAAAACAAAAACCCCAAACAAACAGTGCTTGCAGCCTAAACCATATTTCACCAATGATGTTTTATTTAGTGAAAATGTTGTTATGGAAATGTGTGCTTTGAAAGAGAAAGAAAGAAATGAGTAGAATCTGGAAATGTAAAATTAACCGTATTTCTGTACCAATACTTACACATTCCTATACTCTGATGTTGCACAGATTAACAATCTATGAATCTATGTATGTTATTTGCCTTTTTGGTTATTTTTTTTAGGTAATAAAACATTTTTTCTAAAGCAATAAAAAATCTCATAGGCATATCAACTTTTGTTAATCACACAAGAAATAAGCAGAAATTATGATAGTGTTTTCCAATTATTACTCCTAATAGTAATTACGGAGATGTTATTCCTGCAGTGGTGTTCTGAACAGAGTGGAACAAGCTGTAACGCAATGCTGTTCTATGAACACCACCACAGTGGCAAAACTTACAATTCTTGAAAAAACATCAAAGTGGTAGATTCTCTTTCTATTTCTACTAAATCAACAATGTTCACTCACAACAAGCCCATGCAGAAAATAGTGAAATATCAGAATAACTAGAACATATATCAGAACAAAAGTGCAGTCATTTTGAGCGAGACAAAAATCCCTTCTATGGGAAAGCAGCCTGTATTTTGCTTAAGAAAGAATGTACAAGTGTGGTTTGTATAAATTACATGTTCTCAAGTTGGCCTCAAACCATCCAGAAGGTAAATCAATTCTTGTTCATTTCTATACTGCAGACAACTCCACAGATCCCAAATATAATACCCCTCAGGCATTTATAGAAGTCTGGCTGACTTATTTCTGTCTACAAAGCAACTTCACACCTTTCTTGTTACCCTTTTCTGAATCTCTTCCAAGTCTATTTTCTTGATAACTAGAATTGTGCAGAGCATTCAGGATGAAGCAGCATTATGGATCTCTACACAACTTCTACAACACTATTTTGTTCTCTGTTCTTCTCCCCATTATATCTACCTCTCTGCTCTCTTTGTAGGTTAGGAGAGGGTGGTTTTGTTCTTTTTAATTGTACTATAGTTTCAATAGATTATGGTTTGCATGGAATCTTCTATCTTAAATACAAAACATATTTACCCATATACCATATATACCTATACTGATTTTTCTAAAGAAGTAATTTTTTAAATCATCTGTTACTTCAATAAAATCCATTATTGAATATGTTTAACAAAATTCCTATGTGCCTCTACAAACAAAATTATATAGACTTGATTGTCAGATTAAGTGAGGGTTGTTTAGAATTGATTTTCAGATTAAATAAGGAAATTGCTTCAATAAATTGTAGTTCCACAATTTTACAAATATTCCTAAAGCTCTTTATCCTATCACATGGCTTCCTGTTACATTCAAACCTTTCCTAATCTTCAGTCAGTAAGTTTGATTATAATAATGTTCAATATCCTCTGCAGAATGTAATCGAGATCATAACATAATTTACAAAGCCTCATTTTCATAATTTTAACATAAAAACCAGAATGAACTAATACATGGTTCTACCTCATTGAAGGTTGAGTAGCATCACAGCATCTCTAGGTAAAGTATCCTTTAACAATCTATAAATGCAAAAAGCAATGTCTCAGTATCTCGGGACAGAGCCTCTGTCTTCTGAACTTCTTCAGGAGCTTCCTTGCCTTTGTTCTAAATATGTTAAAGGGCAAGTTGTAAAAGTATATAGAATAAAGTCACAAATTTGTAACAGTACTGATATCATTTATCCAGCGCTTTCTAGTTAAAGGTATTCATACATTTTAAACAGAAAATTCATTCTTATTGCTCTACTTGAAACTATGAGAAATGTCAGTATTTCTTTCAAGTGCATCTCTGTCTGAAAGATGCAAAGCACGTCTAACAGCCATGGGTGATGGATTTCAATGGGTTTAATATCCATGCCTTAAAATTATGCATGTTTAAGCATTACGCTCATTCAGGGTCACAGTGATGAAGTGTTTTTTAAGAACTTAAGTTCGTGCTGCAATTACTTATGCACTTTCAGACTAATATGTTTTTTTCTTTTTCCTGAAAAGGTCTTGCTGTAAAAAAAACCAAAAAATCATCTATGTCATCTGAAAATCTGACAACCCTACAAAAAGAACAAAAAAAGCAGCTATGTGACCAAAAAAGCAGTTAAATTAGAAAAGATTGAAAGAAAAAAAATAAAAAGACAGAAAAAAAGTAGTTAGTCTTGAAAATTTACTGCTTCTTTTTGGACTTCAGTATTCCTCTATCTGAATTCTCACATTCTTAAAAGGCAGTTAATGCATAAGTTTTAAAAATACACATTCAAGTATGGTAAAAGAGAAAAAAATGCTCACTAAAAAGAAATTTGTTATGCAGCAGTTTCCAACTTTCAACAGAGATAGAAAAATATGACCCTATCACTTTTCTTTCTTCTGTAAAGCATTTGTTACATCATTTTACTGATCTCCCTTCTGCAACATTTTCTGTAGATGATGCCATATATTGCTTGAATTATTATCCAACAGACATCTATATTCTAAAGAATATAATGATACATGGTAGATATGATGACTGACTCATAGAACAGCAGGTGTCCAAGAGCAAGGAGCGCAGCTTCCTCACAAATCTTCTGAGACCAAGGTTGACCTGAAAAGCTGAATAAACAAAACTCACCCCTTGCTTTGTATTCAGCATTTTAGCTCTAGTATGGCCTATATATTAAAAGCTTATATCTTAAAATCAAAGCTGATTTATAGCAGAGAATCCACTGAAATTGAAGCAGTTTTCTGAATTTGTACTTATATTCCATCCAAGTACAATTTCACTGCTACAACACAGGGATATTATTAACCATGTGACTTACAAACTACCAATTTTAGAAGAAGTCTAATAGGGAGTTGTTCAAGGTCAGGTACTGCTTCAAGAAACAATACTTCTAACAGTTACCAAAGTAGAAAAGAGACAAGATTTCCTGAACTTTATTCAACACCAAACTTAATTCTGCCCATACAAAATTCCACTCAGATTTTATACAACTTACCATAATGCAAAAAACACATTTTACTGCTGGCCTCCCTATTCCTACGTAGGGGTTTAGTTTGTTTTTAACAAAGAAGACCAACACACTCCAATTTGTAGATGGACATGAAATCACATCTGACAATTTCAAAAGCAAAAATTTGTCAGGCTGCACATGCTCCCTAGCAAAACTTAAAACCTACAGTTTAGATTTAGATTATTTTTCCTCGCTGCCATTAGCTATGAGATTATTTTGCTCTTTTTAATTTCAAGGAGTTCCTAATGGGCTTTCTATTCCAATTCTTACATCTACATCTCAAGTACACACATCTGCTTCTCATCTGATGTAAAAACTCTTTAACTCTTTTAGGCTAGGTCTTTGCTATTTGGTAGATATGCTATTTTCAGACTCCACTTCAACAAGGCAACTGAATTGGCTTAACTATCTCACATTGTAGCTTTCCACTTGCCTCAAACTCACTTCTGCAGCAAACTTGGGCTCACCAAGTATCTCCCCTTCACGTCTTTGCACCTGTACAATAACAGGGGGTTTCACTCATCTGCCCCATACCTTCCCAGTGACTCTGTAACATATTTCTGTATCCTTAGTCTCACTGAGAAAGCTGTGGCAGGGTTGTCATCCAACACCTCTGTCCCAATCTCTTCCAGTGCTGGAAAAAGAAAGCACCAAAAGTGTGCAGAAATTTTTTTCCACTTATGTTTTACTCCAGGACCTTCAGTCCAATGCAAGCAACATTGTCATTACCCTACAGAGCCTTAAACTGCTGGTCACATGGAGAATGGTTACAGCAATAAAAGGGGGAGACACCAACAAAGCTGATATCATATGGGAAATCTACCATTCCTAAACACTGCAGATTCCTCAAATAAACTGAGGGCCACAGAAAGCATACACAGAAAAACTAAGACACTACAACCACATCTAATGAGATTACTACCTCAAAGTATAAACCATAACTGAGGAAGTGTAACTTGCACCATAAAAATACGTGATGCTGATGTAGCGGGAAATTCTTCACCCTGAAATCTGAGCCAGTCTGAAATCCTCATCCAAGATGCAGACGTTATTCAGCAGCATGTGGATACCTACTTGCTTATCAGATGCCTTTCTTCATCTCTGATGACCTGTACAGACATCTGATCTATCATAAGCCATATAAGCACTCTGCTGTATAAATGTAGAGAGCTGGTTTAGTCAGTTAACTGCAGGATAGTGCTCACATGAGAAAAAGGGAGATACCACACTCCTCAGCACCACATTTACTATCACAGCATCTTATGTATCTCAGAACATCTGTGAAGGCAAGAAGCCTGGACAGACCACGTGCTCTTTAGCACGTTTTTTACTTATTGTCCCAGATTCATTAAATAGGTTGCTTGATCTGCTGGACAATAGGTCAACAATTTCTCTGCAGGTCTGCAGAGAAATAGGAGCAGAACTAGTTCGAGGAAGGCAGGGACTGTTTGTCTAGCAAATCTTTTGGTACAATACTTTCTTCACAACAGGATGTCCCTCTTCTCACCAGCTGAAATACCTCTTATGCTCCCCGTGAAGCCACCTTCAAGAACTGCATAGAGCAGAAACCCTTTTTCTTTAGTGAATCAAGTTTCAAGAAAACACAATCACGTTCATTACACAGACTTAAGAAATTAGAAGAAAAAAAAGTCCAGAAGATATTTACAGGCTAGCAAAAAGATGACTGCTGCCAGATTTGATTCCATATCCCCAGATTAAGTCTACCACTAGAAATATACTTAGTTTAGCCAAAACCATCAAAAGCAGTTCAATGCACAAAGCACCTCAGATACAGATAAGGGCAGTGGCCCTTCACATCAGTACTCCTGGGAATCAAGAATTCAAGATCGCTAAGACTACAGTCTTAAAAATCAGTTTAGTAACTCAAAGAACCAACGTGAGAAAAACTCCAAAATAATGAACAACCACAGAGATAATATCAGCATTGCTCCTCTGGCAGAGATAGACCCAAACACCTGCAGGCAAGATTGAGCCTTGCAGCAAAACTCTTTTCCTACTTGTTTGGCACCCAGCCTCCATGAGTGGGGTGCTGGAGTGACATGTGAAAGGACACTAGTTTGTTGTTGAGTGCCAGTCTCCGGGGAGGCTGATGTCACCTTCCTCTGCTGCTCCAGCCACTGGGCTGTGCCACCCCCGAGGCCTGTATTCTTGGGGCCAGCAAAGCACAATTAGAATCAATAGCTGCTTCCAGTGACTCTGGCACCGAGCTCCGCACATTTAATGTTTATCCCGCTCCCTTTCTTTGCCTCACGTTTCTAGTACCATTGATGAGGCTGGGCTAGGAGCCACCACTTGTCAGCCTTCTCCCTCTGTTGCACAGATCTCATTCAGTAAGATTTCTGCAGATGCTGTCTATTTGGTACTAGCAGTGTTGCTAACAGTACACTCGAATAGCTCAGTATTGAAATCACTCGCCAAGAAATACCAAATGCGCACTAAAGCGTATATTCAGAAATACTGAGAAAATACTGAAAACATTTTGAAAAGGAAAAAACTAATATCAAAGCATGAACCCTATAAGCTTCTAAATCCCAGTAAAATTTAAAATATTGTTTCTTTAGAGTGCATCTCTTACTTCTCATTATGAATTAAAGAATAATGAATCATCTTTTCACTACAAATAGAAATGAAAAATTTTGGTCACACTCCATTATTATGATGTCAAGATTCAGCTTTTGAGGAGTCTAACAGGTTTGTTAAACTATAGGACTTGTAGCCTAATACTGAGAGAAAAAATGAAAATAGATGACACGTGAGGTAAAAGGCTATCCGTGGGACTTTCACATCCATGTTCAGAAGGGTTGCTGCTCCATTTCCTCAGGGGTCCCTTCACTAATGAACAAGCCCTAGGCAACAAGGGTATAAATTATGCATGATCTCTGCATGTAATGCCACAGTACAGTCAAGAGTGGTAGAACAGCAACAGGCTATACAGGGAGATAAGATCATAACAATGGGGTTGGAGGGAATTGACCTGGGTGTGTTGAAAAAGATTGACAGTATGATTGTGAGGCTATGGTTTGTATCTACAAAAAAAATGGTGAACTGTATAAGGGTATCTCTGGGAACTGGCATAAATAGTTAACATCTTAAAAAATAAAAGGTAAGAAAGAAATACTCTGTGCAGGCCTATCAAGGATGTACAGTGCCTGACCAGCCAGACTGACCAGAGCTCATGTAACTTGTCGGTTTTTTTCCTCTTCTCCCCTCCACATCTCTTTGTATAAGGTAGATATAAATAAAATAATGCAGCTAATAAGAATTGTTGCATCATGTTCAGGACAGAAGTCCTAAAAGATGTGCAGTACACACAGAGGGCACAAAGACAGTAACAGTTTAGGTTTTAAGGGTCTACCAAGTGTCTAAGAAAGGTACTTGCAAAGGCTTTGGCCCTTACGCAGTTTTTGGATAACATTTTACACCTGTATCTGACAACAGCAAAAGGGGGAAAAAAAAGTGCTCCTCATCAACTTTCACTCAAGAAGGTGAAAATTTTTGTCTTATTAGCATAGCATCTCAAGCATAAAAAACTGGAATCAGTTACAAAACAAATGCTATAATTTTGTTGATTTTTTTTTCTTTGCTTTTCAGTCTGGAGAAAATTCATTACAAAGATAATCATGAGATCTGCCAGGTCATGGTACTCACACAGATAGAATTTTGGTATGTTTCTCCAAGCAGAAAAAAAAAGAAAGTCTTATGCCAAGGCTCAGAACAATGTTCTAGGCTACATCTCATTGCCATGGAGACAGAGAACACCTTAGTGTGATACCAGTCCAAGATGGAAGAAATTAAAGAGTACAAAATATTAGGAGAGAGGAATTACAGCACAATTATCATTACGAAGCAAATAAGAACAGATGTGGCAACAGAAAATGGGATGGAAGGAAAACCATAGGTTTAAAAATGTTTGCAACTTAACAGAAGGAAGCACTTAAAATTATTAGTCTCAGTTTAAGAGTGTTACAGAGATTTTAAGAAAATAATTAGTAGTTATTTTTATAAGACATGTATAAATTTTTTTTTAGAAAAATATCCCTTTTAAGCAAGCTGAGGACTTCTGAAAAATCAGTACCTGAACTTAGAATTTGTGAAGACATAAACTGCACTTAAGAATCTGTAATTAAACCAGTGATAAAGATGACAATTCAATGTTCTTTGTGAATACTAATGCTGGATGACTATTTTAATGTATTTTTATTATAGTGAAGCCTATGTACTTTGTATCAGATGGGGAAAAATACTGTAAATTGGGTAGATCCACAGACAGAAAGGACAGTAAAAAGAGAAAAATACATATTGCTAAAACAATATGAAAGAAATTTACATGCATATATATCAATTTCAGAAATTCATATCACTTTAGAAATTCCATCATTATAAAAATACACCCTGGTAATGTTATTTTCATTAAAGCTACTCAAAATGTAACCAAATTACTCTTTGATTCAAGACAGGATTCAAGATTTCTCAACAGTTATGTCCTAATCTATCAATAAAAAAGCCCTCTTGCTCCTAGTGGCCCTATTGCAATCATGGAACTTACAGAGATGGTCAGTGATATAGAAGCTTAAAAATATCAGAGGAATCAGCAAACTTCAAGAATATAAAATGCCAAGTTAAAGAAAAATAAACTAGAAAAAACAGTCACTACAATTGCCTGAGAAAACGAGTATGGACATTTTTAACATGCATTTTCTTTTTACTGCAAATGTATTTCATCATTTTCATATTATCAAACAATTAATAATACACATATATCTTCTGACACATGTCATTAACATGTTTTACTGATAATGAGCAAGAATAGCTTTTTAGGATGTGTAAGAGAACACCATTAAATGCACATGGAATTTCCTAAATAAAAACTAAAGAAGGTAGCTCTCTAGTCAACTTAAAAGATAAAAGAAGTCCACTGTGAATTTTAATGAGATAATACATTTCAAATAGATCATCAGATACCTGACACTAAATATGGTACATTCATGTATCAACTAAATAGTTGTGATAAAAAATGCACAAGGAAACCCGTTTTAATTCCTTTCACTTGTAATATTGTTGCTATCTTTGTCCTCTCTAAGGGAAAAGTTCATTTATTTACAATGCAGAGTTTGTAGCTTATGAATTAACATAGCCTTCCACTAAGCAGTGAGCAATTTACAAATCTTGTAGTAAACTGTGCAAAATACATTACATGTCTGGATTAAATGCCTTGAGTAGGTTACTACATCTGCCTTTGGTCAGTCTTTCATAGAAATAGAGGAGACATGTAAATTTTCCTAACCACTAGGCACTGAAAATATAAAAGAGATGATAATATTATTAGTTAACATTAAAGTATCAGATACTTTAAATGATAAATACTACTAATATATGGAAGTGTTCAAAACTTCACCACAAGACTGAGAAAAGATGTTTATCTTTTATACTGTCAACATGTTTTGCTGTATTTTTCAACATAAGTTATTTAGCTACAAAATCTGTAACTGTGAAGAGATCCTGCTTGATTCCTTGGTATGTGCTGGAAAAACCTTAAACCAATTTCCTGTATCTTCTGTGACTCCCTTGTACAGCCACTCTGTATCACAGCAAAATCTTTTGCTCCATCAGTTGGGCACAAACCCACAAGTCAGTAGCAGATAACACATGAAACAATGGGATGGAAAAAGTACTTTCCTTTCATTAATGCAAAATTGGTTTTATGTCTATACATGTGTGTATATATATATATACACACACATTTTTATACATAATAGATCATACACCAAATATTTATCTATATTAAACATTGGCATTTAATAAAATATCAGTGATACATATATATTTTCCACAACTCAAAACTGATTATACATAGCTCTGTTCATACTGACTTTTTCAAAACAGGCTATTTACCACCACCTTATAATCCCCAACTTATTCACAGAGCAGTATTATTATTATTTTCTATCTCTTATTTTTTGCTCTTTATAGAAGTCCTTTTATACTGTATCTGCATTTACACTAATCTACAGCACATAAAAGTTTAACTGTATATTTTAGAAGTGATATCTTAATTTCCAACAAAACTACTACAGCATAGTATCTAACAAGGGAGCAAGAATGATTATAAGACAATTTCTGTACTAAAAATTAAGGTTGTATTTCATATTTGAACAAAATAAGAATCTGAGCTGGAATATTTTTCAAGTGATTTACTTTAGCTATTTTATAATATCAAAGACGCTGCTATTTCTATCTTTAAAAAAATATTAATGAAATTGTAAAAGCTCCCTCAAAACTATTTTGTCAGCATATATTGACAAGGAACAATCTATTTTCCTTAATGGAACCGAATCTGTTTCCTGTTGGCCTATCTATGGACTTAATTATATGAAATAAAGCACTCCCAGGGACAAGAAACAATGTTCTTCAGTCTCATTCAGTAAACAAAAAATGATACAGCATTCCCCAATGCAAAGGAAAAAAGTCATCAGTTAAACAAACTGATAGGCATAGAACAGAATGAAAAGGTCTTCTCCTCAGTTCTAATGAATTATTAGAGCCAAGACTGAACGGAAATCAAAAGAAGAAGTCAATTTTGCTGGAACTGAGTATGTGCAATTGCTAGTCACCTGCACCTTCTCAACCAAAGTTGACAGTTAAAGGCCAGAGAGAAATAGGTTCATAGAGGATCATTTAAAAGATGGACTGAAATGTTTTAGTGTTGAGAAATTAAAATTTATTTCACTGCTGCAGCACCCACATCAAGGCCCTATCTCAAAGATCAGAAGGCCTTTGCTCTGTGTGTCCTAAAGTATTGTCTTGAAGACTGTTAACTGGGGTATTTTGTCTGCCTTAGCTTGACTAAGGAAAGTTGACAAACAAAAGAAAATATGCAGAAGTTGAAGGAAGAAATTACAAAAAAAGTTAATATTTGGCAGTAATTGAACTCTTTAAAAAGTAAGAGAGCTTTGTAAAGTAAGAGACAGTAAAGTCTCAGCTTTGCTGTTTAAAATCTCAACAATTTCTCATGTATTTGTGCCTATAGAGAAAAACTAATGGTTCATTTTAAGGACTGTCTCTCACTAGAAATGCTAAAACTTATCTCAGGTTGTAAGATTCTGAGCATAAAGCAGAAAAACTGGCAAAGACACATTTATTCTTCCAAATTTGAGACACTCTTAAAAAATCATTAGGGCTGGAAAAGACCTCCAAGACTACAGAGTACAACCTTTGACCTAGATTACAGCATAAAGTGCCACATTCAGTCATTTCTTGAACACTTCCAGGGATGGTGACTCCACCACTTCCCTGGGCAGCCCATTCCAATGCTTAACCACTCTTTCAGCGAAAAATTTCTTCCTTACATCAAATCTAAACCTACCCTGGCACAGTTTGTGGCCATTTCCTCTTGTATTGCCACTAGTTAGTCAGGAGAAGAGATCGACCCCCAGCTTTACACAACCTCCTCTCTAGTAGCTGTAGAGACCAGTCTCATTTTCTCCAGACTAAACAACCCTCATAAGACTTGTGCTGTAGACCCTTAACCAGACCCATTGTCCTTCTCTGGACATGCTCCAGCTCCTCAATGTCCTTCCTGCAGTGAGGGGCCCAGGACTGAACACAGGACTCAAGGTGCAGCCTCACCGGTGTCAAGTACAGGGGGACAATCACTGCCCTGGTCCTGTTGGTTACACTATTTCTGATAAAAGCCAGGATGTCATTGGCCTTCCTGACACCTAGGCACACAGCTGGCTCATGTTCAGTCAGCTGTCAACCAGCACATCCAAGCCCCTTTCTGGTGGGCAGCTTTCCAGCCACTCTGCCCCAAGTCTATGGTGCTGCCTGCAGTTGTTGTGACCCAAGGGCAGGACCCAGCACTTGGCCTTGCTGAAACTCAGACAGTTGGCCTCATCCCATTGATTCAGCCTGTTCAGGACCCTCTGCAGAGCCTTCCGACCCTACAGCAGATAAACACTCCTGCCCAGCTTAGTGTCATCTGAGAACTTCCTGAGCTGCACTGGATCTCCTTGTCCAGATCACCAATAAAGTTACTGAACAGGCCTGGTCCTAATACTGAGCAGTGGGGAACACTTGGGAACTGTGTGTCTAAGAAGAGTATTTCATGCTTAAGGAAACTGATTAGCACTGTTTAGATACATCTGAAACACTAAGTACATTTAGATGATTATAACAAAGTGAGAAAGCATCACACAGCTAACTTACTGATCAAAAAAGTTTTAAAAAAGTCCATAAAAGCTGAAAAAAAAGTAACAGTTCCCATTTGTTGAGCAATTCTACTAATGTATCAGTGATACTGCCACAATTAAAAAAAGGTCATGATTACATCTGTAAAATACCTAAGCATCTATAAATCACCATATAGATATGTCTTCTAATACCTTATCACTTTTCTTTTATCAGAAAACTGTGACTGGAAGGCTATTGAAGAAGAACAGGGCATGGCAACAAGACTCCTAAAACGACAAGATAACATAAGGTGTCTTTAAAGTACATGCACAGAACAATACCAAAGAATATAAAAATCAAATCAAAAATGACCAATTACTGATCACTAAAGGAAAAGTAAGTGAGAGCTGTTTAGAACTGGTTTTCAAAGGAAAGATGTACATGTATAGAATTATCTATGACTGACACAGGCTGAGATGTCTTTTGCTAACAAGCAACAGCTAGCTGCACTGGCACCAGACTTCAGAACTGGGAATGCAAAACTGATCATGGGCGTGCAGAGGATAGAACACTATCATTTAAGTGAAATATATATCCCAAATGCTCATAAAATATCCCATCTTTGAGGCTTAGTTGCTGTAATTTAAATGTCTATATAGCTTTATATTCATCTGGTTTTAAATTTTATTTGAACATGCACTATAGACAAAATGTTGGCTGAGGTATTGTGATAGTTGGGTTGTTTTAATTTCTAGAAACAGTAGCAGTTTCTTCAGTAGATCTGAGGGTACTCTGAAAGTACAGTCATAATTGTGCATCTACAATTATGGAATGTAAATAAGGTGTCATACAGTTTAAACTCAATAATGGAACAAATATACGGACAAGAGAAAATAACATTGTTAAGAAGAAAAAAACTATTTTCTAAGTCAGTCAGTTCTCCCTTTGGATTTGTGGGATACAAAAAAGTTTCCAAACTTCTTGTCAACATTAGCAAAGTACAAAATTAGCAAACTGGAGAACACAATAGAAAAAAAAGCATGTAGATTTTAGGGTGATATGTTATTTAGTAGAGTAATAGTAATATATAATGTGACTTGGGAAAATAAAGAAATATTCCAGTAAGCAATACATACTTGAATTGGGTTTCATTATCAGACACATTTGGAAAAGACCAGCTGTCTCACAGAAAAGAAACAGTTACTCTACAGATAAAAGGAATTTCAGAGGTATATCTTAGTCTGTTTAAACAAAACCTAGTCAAGGTTTATTTCTTAGAAAACTATTTGTAAGATAAATGTACCACGTGCTTAAGAAGAATTTAGGCTTCAGTTAATCTCCTTAAGGTTCTTTACAACTATAATTTGCTTTTCAAAAGTGTGCCAGTCTTTGTACCAAGAACCTGTAATGTCTGTGTTCATTCAATCTATATTTAAAGTGGAATTTAAGTCTAAAATTCATAATATCACTAATTACCTATTCTGAACTTCGCCTAATTAGATGTTTTCTTTCCAAGGAAAGCTCTGTGTATATTAGCAGAGATTAATATAACAGTACAATATTTCTCAGGTAAATCAACAGAGGTTGCTGTCTAAAAAAGCTTTCTAATGTTCCAATTTCTCAAACACCATTTCTAACATGACCGCAATGAGCTTTTTACTCATCCCTTAAGAAACATCTGTCATGTGGCTTTTTTTTTATCCTATCTGCAAATATTAAATAATAAAAGTGATGGCAACACTGCACATTCCAGTTACTACTTCTCTTGAAAAGAGCTATGCTAAAATGGAGTTAACAAAATCGAGTTGAAACAGTTTCAAATAAAGTCCATGATGGTGATACCATAAGCTATAAACAAAACAAGAAGTTTAGGCTGAATCCAGCTGACACTGAATTTTATGAATGACAAACGTAAATTAATTTTAAAGAAATTACAATTTTTTTCCTAACTCCACTCACCACGCCTGTGTTATGGACAGTTAATGTAGTTTGGATATTCTAACTAAGTGTGGGAAAAAAAGAACATAAGAAATTCTCACAGGAAGTAAATATTGTCTATGATACTTTGTATCCTCATTTATTAGGATGTGCTAAAACTATTTCATTAAATATTAACTTGCATCAACTACAAAGAAAATCAGGATATGTTACACATGTAAAAGTCAAAACATCCTACCTACTGTGCATCCTCAGAAGCCGCAAGATAGCTGAGACACAGTGGCTTTCCTCTGTCTTTCAAACTCTGACTGTCCTGAATTACTAAATGTTATCTGTCAAATCTGCTGCATAAGAATAGTCATCCTCAGGTGAAATTACCGAAGAACTGTTCTCCTCCAAAATGGCTATCTTCCATTGGTTCTAAAGATATTAGAGCCACTAGTCATTTTTTTAAGAGCAAAAACTGGCTTCATTGTCATTGTGAATAACAGCAGAGAAAGAGTAATTCAATATGTAGGGCTCCATAAGAGACCATTAGATGTCAGACCCTAAAGTAGTACCTTTCACTGATGAAGCTTAAAGAAAAATAAATAAATAAAAGCATTCAAAGGCAGTTCACTAAAGGAATCCTCAAAATTTTACGCACAAATAAAAGTTTGAAATACCTGCATTATTGTTTTATCAAACTCAGGGTAAAAAATATATACATCATCAAGTGCTGAATTTTTTAAAGGAATTATTCTTACAAGCAACTTAAATGCAACTCAAAGTAATTGACCCACTTCTTGTAGATCATTAGCGATTGCACTATTCTGGAATAATCTATATAACGTTTTCTGAAGGTCCTCTTTTACATGGAAAACTCCAATCAACTTTGGCCTGCTTCGGTAAGATGCTTCAAAATGCATCCCCTGAAGAACAGCAAAACAAGGATCAAGAAGCTGCCCATTCCTAAACGGTTTGCAGACAACTGGTACAGATCCTCCAATGACAGACGTCCTGAACGTAAAACAGGACAAAGTTGTCTAGAAAGAAATGTAAGTAAAGGTCGAGTAAAGAAAAGTAAAGTAAAGTAAAGAGTAAAGTAAAGAGTGTGTCACTGCCTATGTTGGAACTGATGGAGGAAAAACTACCCTAAATATGAGATTAGAATCTCTTGAAAGAAAAAAGTCTATTGGCTGGTATCCCTGCTCTATATCTTTTTAATTTGTCCCCAAAATTTTTCAATGCTTTTTCTTTTAAAATTACATTTTGCTTATTTCAGTCTTCAGGGTTTCTCCAAATCTCAAGGATATCAGTAGGCATATTTTCACTGACTTAAGTAAGACAAGGTAAATGTTTCAACGCTAATTCCCATTCATTGACTCTACTAAAGAATTAGTTTATACACATGAAAACTAAAAAGCTCTGTGGATCACAATGCTTGGTTCTTACCTGCAAAATGCCAATACCAAGTTTCTTCTAACAACTCTGAAATATTATAATAAATTACCAGAATCAACACAAATGATTATTTAACAGCCAAAGAAATTATGCCATGTTACTTTCACAACGTTACTGCATCCCTAACACTATCTTCCTTTCCCATCCACAAGAGTATTCTGTTATCTCAGTCCCTCAGGTCTTATGCCAGGTTATTATGGCCTTTAATCTCAAACCTAGCATATTCTGACCTTGCCAGGATGACTGACAAAGGATAATCCCACTTGCTGCAGGAAAACCTGATGATGCTTCAGTACATAACACACAAAGTCCACGTTGAACTTTTAGAGAAGCAGTGTATTAGAAAGGACTACTCTGCTAGAAGCATTTTTACTTAATAAGGACGACATGACTGTTTTACTTTGGATAAATTCTTGGCAGTTATAATTACAACTGAAATGACTCTTTACACACACACACACACAAGAAGAGAAGATTAGTCTTCTTAGTATTCAATTAGGAAATTACACTCTGTATTCTTGAGATTTCCCTATGCTTCAAGAACAGTGAGAGCCTTCAATTTGCCTTAAAATAGAATTATATTGCTGAGCACTAAAATCTGCTATATCCTGCCCCAGAATGAGATTCATTTTAATGTTGCCAAATGTTAATCGTTTATACAGCATATAGTGCAATTTATTTTAGGATCTTCCCAAATAGAAGACAATTTATGAACTTCAGCCACTTCCTACTCTTCTTTTGCTCTCTTAGTTTCTGAGTTAAGCCCTGAAGCAGCGCTCTATACCAAGGATGAAAAAACCACACAACTGTCTACTCCTTCTCATAAAAAAGGTTGCCTTTTCTGTTCAGAAATTTTCTGTAGTACTTTATGGAGACTTATATTTGTTAAAAACCCAAAGTGAGCTAAAATGACATAAAATCAAATTAAACATTCTTTTTATAGTGCCTCTAAACCCCAGTCTACATTCCTGTAAGAACCTCCATAGACTTACACTGTCAAAAAAAATTCTGTTGAAAATCACCTCATTTCTCATTTTACTATAGCAGGTTTCTGAGTCTAGATTTCAGGAACATTTCCCCATAGACTTGACCCAAAATCCACATAAGCCAATTAAGGCTTTTCCAAATATTTTCCTCACCTTGGGACCAGGCACCACCATTACTTTAATGACTATAAGAAAAAAAAAAAAAAAAAAAGTCACACATTACATGCAGGAGAAAAGACTTTGTGAAAGTACAATTAATTATAACTATTTGCTGAATATATTCAGCCTATATCTAGTTGCATTTTTCATACTATCCCAAACTCTAACACAAAAAATAATTACTGATATTTTAATAGCAGAAACAGGGTTGGTACTACTTGCCACTACTTTTTATTTAACACAGACTATCTGTATCCAGAGGTTACTTCATTAGAAAATACCAAGTAGCATAGCCTGTCTTATTAAAAGAAGACTGGCATTAAATTATACTTCCATCACTAATTAAACACATTCTCCGATTTCTATTTTACAGTGGTGTCACTACAGAAATGAAGTCTTTTTCTACACATGCCATATTAAATATGGCATATCAAGTTCCACAAGGTATTGTAAGTGTCTGTCAGTAGATTCCCCCACCCAAGGAAAGCTTGGCACAGATAAGAAAGCAGTTGTAACCTTCCATTTCCAAATAGGGAAACTGGAGATTACAAAGAAAACATCATGGATAACTATTATATTAATTGAATACTACGTTGATTCTAAAAGAGGTATATTAAATAAGTAGAAGGAGAATAAAAGTTTCTCAGTCCATATGTCCTCTCTGCCTGACAATTCCTTGAAACGTTGACATTAATATTTGATTCCAAGTCATCATGTAAAGAGCACAGGTTTTGCAGCTCTCAAGGAGGATGAAAGAACATAACTAAAACCAGAGGGACTTTGGTAGCCTAAACAGCTATCCTTGTAGAATGATGGCTCAATGCAGCAGATACTGTGCTAAGGTCAATTTAGAAAATCCTGATATCCCATAAAACTAATCTCTAAAATACTGCATGTATCATTTCCTCCTTCTGTCATGGAAGTTTTGCAACAGAAAACAGCTACATATCAACACTGGGGATCAAATCCTTAGTGCCTTTACTGTGTGTTTACCTACAAGCTCTCTATGTCAAGTTGTCTTAGTTATGATGACAAACAAGCAGTAGCAGACTGTCATGGCTGTCAGTGTGCTCGTTACAAAATGAAACCAAAGCAACATATCAAATCTGCAAATCTCTGCAGTGAATTCAACACTAACAAGAACTACAGTTAACATTTCAGACTAGATGCCAACTCCCTTCTTCAGTCTACTGCAAAGGTTCAATAATAACACACTTTATATATATGAATTGCAATCATAGCTGAAGACTGTCATTTATTATTTCTACTAACCTATATGTGCCACCTTTCTTCTGCTAAAAGAAAAACAACAGCCTGAAAGGGCACTTGAGTACATTAATATTTGAGTTCATTTTTTCTCAGGAACACTTTAAAGCCAGATTGAGTTCCCATCCTCATCTAGTCATATTTTGTCAAGATCAGCTGTAGTTCACTATGGTGATAGAAGGAAAAAAGGAAAATGTTTCACAGGTCAACCACTTCAGCCTATTGCATTGAAACAACAATCTTCTCCATTAAGTACTTCACAGAATCTGTCTGCTTTGGACTAGGAGGTCAGCTGGGATCTGACGCCTTATGCCAAGCCTCTGCATTCAGAGTCCAGTTTTCTCAACAGACCTTAAAATACCATGCCTGTGAATATAATACATTTTGCCCCAACTCCTCTACCATAGCAACTCTCTCATGTTTTAGGAGGGATGCTTCAACAATACTGCTAGATCCAAAAATGAATAACACTGCACCAGTCCCCCTCAGAAAAAATGCTGGGCCTGAGACTGTGTTTTCCTCCCTATGACCCAATACCACCTTGTCAGCTAGACCATGGCACTAAGTGCCACACCCAGGTGACTCCACCATCACCCTGGGCAGCTCCTAGCAATGCCTAATCATTCTCTCTGTAAAGAACTTCTTCCTAAAGTCTAACCTAAATCTCCCCTGGTACAGCTTATAACTGTGCCCTCTTGCTGGCTGCCTGGCTACCGATGCCCACCTGGCTACAACCTCTTTTCAGGTAGTTGTAGAGAGTGATGAGGTCTCTCCTGGGCCTTCTCTTCTGCAGGCTAAACAACCCCAGCTCTCTCAACTGCTCCTCACAGGACTTGTGGTTCCAGTCCCTTCACCAGCTCTGTTGCCCTTCTTTGGACATTCTCCAGCACCTCAACATCCTTCTTAAACTGACAGGCCCAGAACTGGACACAGTACTGAACGTGTGGCTTAATCAGTGCCAAATACAGGAAAAGAATCACTTCCGTGATCCTGATGGCCATTGGCCTTGTTGGTCACCTGGGCACACTGATGGTCATGTTCAGCCTCCATACACAGCTTTATTGCAGTTACATAAATAAGTTTTTCTTTCAAACTGTTTACTTAATTCCACAGCAAAATATGACAGATTGGACAGTTTTGTTGTGAGATACACAGATACACACACACATATTCCTGCTAGCAGGAATAGATCAGGTTATGCTTTATTCTTTTTTATTAATCTGCCTTTTAGCTTGCAAGTATTACATTTAACAAAAAAAAAAAAAATCCTGAAAAACTGAGTAGAATAAACAAGTGAAGGCTTGCATTGAATCATAAGCAAGAAATTTTAAGCATAAAAAGAAAATCCTACCTGTAAGGTTAATCAGCTATTTTATAACCTCTCTTAAGAAAAAGACACCACATTTGTACTCAAAACTCAATATATCTTTAAACTGGTGCATTTCTACCAGTGAATAGGTATTTCTAGCCATATAATAATGCAAAGTTTATTCAAAATAGATTACATTTCATGTTATTTTTCTGGAAGTATAAATTGATTCTACACAGATAGTAAAACATATTAGAAAAAAACTTTGCGCTTGCCATGACTTGAATCGCATTTTTACAGAACATATACATTACATATTTTCCACCTAAAAGATTCTATTAAATACAGAAACAGAATGATCACAAGAAATACACAGACAATGAAGAAGCACAGTATTCAAGTCTACAAGAAGTAAACACTGGAAAGAACCTGAACACCTATTTTCTTGTTCTTTACAATTAAAAATAATTTCGGAGAATAAAAAACAATTTTAAAGAGTTGTATAATATTTTTATATGTGTATGTGTCTGTGTGTGTGTGCATGTGTACATGTAACACACGCAGTGCTGTCACTGGAATTGCAAAAGAACCCCATTTTAACAGAATAAGAGTTGCATGCTATGCTCATAACTGGGACAAATCAAAATGCCAAAAAAACCCAAAACAAAAACAACAACAACCAAAGAAAAAAACCCACCCTCAAAGAACACAGAAGACATTTAAGGGTTTATCAACATCCTACTGTAAGATGTAAACTTGAAAATAATGACCAGTAGTTTCATTTGTTAATTCAGGGAACTCTCAGAATCTGTATTTTACAGGCAGGATGAGGAAAAGAGAAGTTCAAGTTGAACACCTGACAGACTGTTTTAACTTCACCCATGCTTCAAAGCACTGTCAACCAGAGTAGGTTGCTCTAAGTCATGCTCAGTTAGGTTTTTAATTCTGTAATTCACTATGATAGCTTGCATGAAGCTTTATTGAAACTTTACATTTACTCACGGTAGTTTATTCTGCAGCAAAACATTACAAATCAATCAATGGACTTCTATCTTAGAGTAGAATTGGGTTTAAGAATATAAACCAATTTACAGGTATGCTCACTCTGGCATTATGCAACCTTTCACTGCGTTTCACAGACTGAAAGCCCATTTGAGACCTCCCTCAAAAAAAAAAAAAATCTTTGAATGAGATTGGTTAGGATTTGAAGTGTAAAATTCTCTTCAGGTATAAGAATCAAGTGTATGTTCCATTATACAACACAGTGTTACAGTACTGCTCCACCACTTCTATTCCCTTACGCATTTAATAGCTGTTTTTGTGCAAAACATTTAATTCTATTAACTTTTTTTTTATGCTACACTCAGAATTTACTACTTCCTTCAAGTTAGAAAACTTGAATATTTAAAAATAAACACAAAAACAAGAGACTACATTTCAGTATACATGACTTGAAGTATAAACTACCTCCACCAGAAGTCCTCACTTTTTCTTCCTGTAGTTCTGTGCCCTCTCTACCCATTCTGCACTTTGGAACATGACTGAAACATAAGTATAATGACTCGTAAGTCCTTTGCCCTCAAAGTCAAGCATGGTTTATCTCCATTTCACTGAAAGTCCCTCCCAGTTAATAGGTGCAAGATATGAGCATGCCAGTATAAGACTGTATCATACTGCTATCAACAATAGGATCAGTACAGGCATCAGGCTGAAAGTTTAAGTATTTTAAAATTTCTTACATATACTAAGGATCAGCCTGGTATCTGTAATCAGACAGAGTATTAATGAGGGTTTTTTTCCAGGGCTTAGTAGTGAAATTACTAGACCTACATAACACAAGAGGTTGAAGTAAGTAAATACCGCTTTTTGTCCGGCCTTAAAATTATAAATCAAGAACCTTTACTTCTTTGAACATTCTCTGAACTTGCCATACTTCAGGAACAGCATATGGAAAACTGGAGACCACAAAGTTAATACTTGGCAAAGCAAAATTTGGACAGATGTTCCAAAAAAAGTCACCAGTTACCCATATTCACTGCCAACTAAAGCCAGAACTAAAGCCAAAAGGATTTGAAGAGTTAGACATATCTCTGGATGAAAATATTCAGTAACATTAGAGAAGATTTTTTAAAAGTTAGCAGTATCAATCCTTGTACTCAAATTAGTCAAACTAACCTTAATTAGGGTGTTACCAATGCAGAGCTCACTGTAAAATTCATTTATATATCATGCCCAGCTCCTGCCATATTAGTCAATCAAATCCTTGTTAAATACATGGAGAAGGAGTTTTTGTTCAGTTTCAATAGAATGAAAAGGTTGGCTTGACATATTTCTTTTATGTCTATAAAAGAGCAAGAGCTCTCCTACACACACGATGATGCAGATATGAATCAACACGACAAAATATTACAAGATTTGCTGCTTATTATTTCCACAAAATCCTCCAGGAGTATTTGCGAAAGAAAGGAGAAACTATACCACACATGGCCCAAGCTCTTTCAAATTAAAAGGAACACAATAAATCAAAAGGAAAAAAAGTACTTTTAAAAGCAGTATCACTGAAATGACTCCCAAACAAAGCAGTCTTACACTTCACATGCTCAGTTCCTCTCTGCCAGACAACTTCTCTTTTAAGAATTCAGCTTACTGTAAATCTGAAAGTTTCAAGCATTTCAGGGCTTGGGTGAAATTTCCTCTGAATATTTTGTACAAGCACAAAATATGCATGCTTTGACTGACAAAGCCAATGACTCATTTGGTTACTGCATCTAGTTCAAACAAATACACCAGGAAGAAATTAATTCTTTAGGCAACGTATATAATTTATGCCAAGTACCAGTCCTTCCATCTGTCTGCATTAAGTTTCAATGCATATTGTTCAGAAGCAGTTTTTGACAGTGTACAATGGAACCCAGAAGAGTGTTTATCCATGATATTTCTGGTTTGGTCTTTTTTGAATATCTTGTCTAATCGGTAATAGCAACAGGGTATCAAGGACCACATTTTATAGCCATCACTGCTTGCCTTTCCAAAATGCAATGTCCACTCCTACAGCCATCCCTTACCAGAAGAAAAAAAAAAAAAAAAAGATAATCATGGCAAGAAACTAAGAGAAATGAATACCGCTTTTACCAAAGCGGTAAAACCTAACTTAGTGAAAGAAAAAAAATAGCTTATGTCAAACCCTACTTGTGCCATATTACGAAATTCCTGAAAGACACAGAGATCTCAGTGGTAAAGACAAAGCAATGTGCAATCACAGAACGAGTCCTCCTTATCCATATCAGTCACAAGCTAGTGGTTTTTTCAGCAGTTCCTCAAAGAACAGTGAGTTCAGTGTTGCAGTAGTGATATTCCATACTTATGACTCCAGCCTTTCTCATTTAATAAAACCTACCACAACAGTTCTATTCATAGAAGGTACAGTGACAAATATGTGAGACTGGAACTTCTGAGAACAGGGATAACAAATTCCAGTTCATTAATGGAGGTGATGGTTGTGCTTACTGATCTGCAGATCGTTTGTTTTTAAACTCAAACAAAAATAGGAAAACCAGAATGAGAGGAAGTGAAGATAATAAAATGTAAGGAAAAAAATCACAAGTACTTTTTTTCTTAATTTTGTTTGCTGGGTTTTTTCAATTGTCATCTTGCTTTTCAGTAAGCAGCAAGGAAAATTACGTAATGAACTACACATGAATTTTAGCTTTAATGCACTGGAAACAGATCATGTTTCCACAGAACATTACTGTTATTATAAAATAATAGATTTAACAATACATTTCAAAAATGTGTCATGGTATCACCACTTGTTTTTCAGAATTCTTTTTGATCACTAGTACCGGCTTTGGAATTATATTAAACAAAAAATTCACCCAGCTTGTATGTTTGCAAGGGCTGGCATAAACCATGGAAAATAAATTTTTCAGTGTCCTTGTGATCCTAAGGTTTCCTCTTGTGAAACTGAGCACAAATTCAATGAAAAGTACCTCTTTTCTGGTCTCATAATGCATGCTCACCCACAAGACTGAGAACCCTTACATGTTTCCATTACTTACGGTACAAAGACCTTTCCATTTTCTTTGTCAAAACTATTCTACTTTCTTTGACTTTAAATTTCAAGTGAATCCATTTGTATAAATTCCATTAGATTTCCTGTGCATTTAAATACTTCCACTTATATAAATGTTTCTGGTTTTAAAAGATATGCCATTGTATTTAGGCAACTAACTGCCCCACTGAACCAACTACCCCAGTTTCATCTCCAGTTGGAGCCAAGAACAGACAGCTACGGTCTGTTATTGAACAGATACAGACTGATACATAGACAAAGATAGAGGTCTTTAGAGAAAGAAAGCAGAGCAACATCCCTTCATCACCATTCCTTCTCAATATCAGAGTTCTACAATTCTAAGTACATTTTTATGAAGATCTGCTCTTTTTCATACTGTTTATCACTTACTTGCTCTTTTTAATATTTCTTCTAATTCTAATATATCTTGAGCAGTGAGCAGAGGGGGAATGTCAGGGTGCCCCAGAAAATTATGTAACAACTCAACAATATCTTCTGATTTGTTTCCTATTATTTTCCAATAGTTGCTAACATACAATTTGACCTTATTTATTGTCAGATGGTTCATGTTAGTAACGATAATTTTGTCTAACTCATCACCTGAATTTTGAATATATACTAACTGGACTACTTACAGAAGAAACATTACTCAACAAAAGTAATCAGAAACTTAATTCGTAGGAGTAAGTGTTTCCACTGTTTAGCACTCTCTCCCTTATTCAGTGGAATTGTCCCATAAGGTTATAGCCAAAGGAAAAGAGAGAGTCAATGCAAGAGAATGCTGAAACTTAATTTCAACAGCACTGTGATGTAATGACTATTATAGATCTCCAGTGTTTTCAATTCAATGAAAATCAGCAACTAAAACCCAAATTAATCAATAGTGACACAAGAAACACAGCTAACAATGAAAAAGGATAAAGTCTTCAATATTGCAATCTTAAAAGGATCCTTGGCAAAGAACAGAGTACATAGAACCCTTAACACATAAATAGCTGGTAAGGATCAATTCCTGAAGCTGTTCAGGCACCCAGCTCTGCAACATGTTATTCATTACAGCAGAAGTTTCATAGTACAATTTCTGTAACATCAAAGTTTACCTAAAGCAAGAATCTGTCAAGTGCACCTAAAAACAAAAGTCCCCTCCTCCTCCCTGATGTGCAGTAATGAGTGTGAACATCTGACAGTACCCAGGCTGTATATTGATATATATTATTTTTTTAAAAAACAAACCCATTAGAACTTACTAAATTCTTCCTGAATACCTTACACAACATGTACTTTGAAAACTCTTTGAAGAGTTAAGCCAACCATTCTCAAATCAACAGTTTCAAGAATTCAGCAAGTTTCCATACAGAAATAACATATTTCATAGTGTTTCTTTGATAGTTTGTCTCATTAGGACTCTAAAATATCTGAGTCATCCTTTGTTTTGTCTGTTTGTCAATTCAAAGTACTCATTTTGCATTAGGGAAAGGACAATAACAATTTTAAAGGTTTAAACTATAATTAAGTTCATAAAAAAGCAAATTTTATACGTGTATTTAAGTATATACAAAATTAAATAAGTTATCTGCCTTGACTGCAGCTGTTTTGGTCAAAAAGACAGAAAACATAGTAAAAGAAGAAATAAAACCAGTAATGCAAACTGGGTGGAACAGAAGACTAAGTACTCAACTCAGTCAACACTGATGAAGTGAGTCATTGTCCCTCTGACAAAAGGAATACATGTGGGGTAGTACTTCAGCACTAATTCAGAATGTAGTGCTTCTAAATTAGAAGTGAAATTGGAGTCTGGGAGAAGCAGCTACCTCTGACTTCCACCATTTATGAACAATATATGATTACAGCAGCAAATCAAAGTTTGAAAAGTGCTGTTATAAATAGAATGAAAGCAAAGTTTTTGAAGGTCTTATCTCTCGCCAAGAGACAGGCTTCATAGCAGGATAGTAGTGAAAGCAAACGTGAGAAGCAAGAACGAGGCAGAACTCTGGCAAGACAGAATAAAAGGACTCCAAGATAGAAGTCATGCAAATAGGAACTGGCAGCATGGAATACCAAGTCTGGCTGGGATGGAGTTCATTCTCATCATAGCAGCATGATGTTTACATTTGCGACTCAAACACTGTTGGCAACACACTAATGTTTAAGTTATTACCGTTTGCTTATTTTTTGGCATTATCTAACTTGACGCTTAAAGCTTGACGTTATTAGCATGTATTGCTCCATTCACCCAGTCAATGTTTGGAAGCTGCAAGTAAAAAAAAGTAAAGTGTACATGTACTGCTATCAGTGCACATCATCAGCCTGCCCATTTCAAAGACAGGTAATTATTGCATGGGTAGGTACAATATGCATTTTCTTCCAAACAATATTTATGAAGACAATTTTATTTAAACCTAAATCAGACACTTCTTTAAACTACAGACTGCATCTAAATTAAAATATCTGTAATCCCAAATGTAGCATACATTTTAAACAAAAAGGGATCACAAACTCAATCTTCCTATTTTAAATCTTTTTTTTTTTTTTTTGATATTACAGCGATATCATACATAGGTTATTATCTACACAGCCTTTATGATAGACAAACTCATGGAGCTCAGGTGAAGAAAAAGACAATTCACGTATGAAAAAATCTTTGTCCTACAATCATTTGTTTCCTATATAGTGACAGGTAAAAGTGGGGAGGGAAAAAGACAGAAGAAAGACACCATAAATCACACGGGTTTGTCAGAGGTAAAGAATACCTTCTCTTACAGTTGAGAGAAAACCCAATGATCTTCAATCTATGACCACACAGAAACTTTGAAATTGCAAGATGCAGCAGCTAGTTGCAACGTTCAAGCAGAAAAGAGAGAAACTGGTTCTAAGTGAACTTTTAGGGCTATAAAGTTCAAGTAATGAAAAAATAATTGATGCTTCCTTTAAAGATTCTGCACTGACAAGAGACCCACATAAGCTCTGAAGACCTCAAAGAAATTTCATAATGTTAAAGACGACACATTTGCCCCACTTGATATCAAAGTATACAAGGAACAGTTTACCTCAATGACTGAACTTTAAGATTCCCTCACTCCTTACTATTAACGGAGCTTTATGCATTTAAATATAATTTATGAGAATATTATTAATCTAAAAGCATTCACATGCTTACTGAAAAGTGGTAAAGCTATAGCATGTGGCTACACATTCTGTTTTGCTACCACCAACTGCCAAATGATATCTACTTTTTTTTCATTACCTACGAGAAAGTTCCATAATACCAGCTTCACTTATGTCCACAGCAAACCTCAGTGAGGTATAAATCAAAAATTCTTGACCACCACATTCCAAAAATATACTTCACATACTCATCCTCTACATTAGAGTTTCTGAAAACTACGTGTCATAGTTTCATTTCATTTACATAAATTCTCTTATTGAGAAAGAAGAACTAAAGAGTAAAAGTGTACAATACTATTTTTGCAACTTTACAGGTGATCTGCACAATCTTAAATTGTTTCTTGTCTCCTGTTTGAAGCCTGTGTGTTCCAAAATTGGAGTCACAAGGCAACATTACAAAGCTTAAGACTTCTATCCACAGTTTTTCCACAACATTTTACAAACTTACTTTTGTACTATACGGTCACTGTGAGCTCACAGCATTTGTCAATGGTCTCATTATTTTAGATTCCTCCACAGTGAATTTAATAGGCCATTTAACTATCACTTTTGTAGCTAATTAAAGTTATTTTGAATTTTTTCTCCTTTACTGACTGTTGCCTAAATTCTCAGAAAATTTTACTTTACCTGATGTTAATTTTTGAAGATCAGTGATCTGTGAAGAGAACAAACAATACTCAGCTGCTTAAAAATATAAAGCACTGTATAAAATGATTCCATCTCAAATACTTGTGATGAAACAGTGCGATTTGCCTTTGAATAACATAGACCAATTCATGTCAGAATGTATTTCTGGATATACTCACTTATCTTTCTAACCTGAATTGCTGCATGTCTCTCCTGTTCTTTGTAGCAGCAATACATCAGTTCACTCTAGTTAAATTTGATGCCAAGAGTAAGTACAGAAAAGCCTACCTATGCCTAAATATAGCCCACAAACTGCAAATTCAGCCATGACTACCACAATCCAGATTTTGTTTAAGAGAGATTTCCACACAAAACAAGGTGGCAACTAAAGTACCACAACAGTACCTACTTAGAGCTAAGTTCAGCATGACTTATCAAGGTCACAATGAAAACATGTACCACATTGTTCAACAGTGAAGGGCAAAGATTAGAGGATAGACTACATGCGAATGATAGGAAGGTAGGGTATGAAAAGCTATATGGTATTCAGTTAACAAATTCCCTAGTAAATTGCTATTTTATCCTTTTTCTTATCTGACAATAATCCGTTGAAAGAACAGGACTGCTAAAACTCAAACATCTCTGAATTTGTAAGTGGTGTAGATAACTTCCTAACTTGTACACGCTGCACCTAACAAACTTAAGCAGTTGCTAACTTGAGGTAAGGAAAAAAAAAGAAATGCAGAATTGATTGTAGCTTGATCAGAAGCATTAGAATTGTTTTACTGGTACACAACAAAACCTAAACAAGTAATGTAAGTGACAACTGAGATTTTTTAAGAACATCACTGATCTCCAAATAGCACTGATTCCACAGCCATTCATAATAGTTAAAAACCCAGTTAGAAGAGGAAAAGATTAATCTTCTCTTAACTTTTCAGAAGAAGGAAAAGGGATCACTGACAGACACATACAAATCAAGTGCTAGGAAACCCAAATAACTGATGAATGGGAAAAAAAAAAAAGATAAAGATAGGAAACCTAAGGAAAGCAGGAGTAACCTTACAGTAATTTAAGACCAAAATATAAACCTAAATATTTTTTTCTTCCATTAGTGGATGGAAACATTTGCAGATTACCTTTTGAACATAAAAGTCAAAAATATCCAATGTAGTTTTTGTTCCTTGTTTAGGTAGAAGCCAAATGATGCAGCCATAGATGGTGAAATCTCTTCTATACAAAAGAATCTTAAGATCTGTTTTAACCAGAAGACCAAGTCAGCTCCTGGTTAAATTCCATGGAGCTACAGATTACATATGGTTCATGTAATTAAGTGGAATGCTATTCCTAATTTTTAAATATCTGCACAGGACAAGGTCTGGAATATGAAATAAAACTATTATCCCATCAAAAAATAGTCAACTGCATTTAAGGCTGTAACTACAGTCATGAAAGGCAAAACAGAACACAAAAAAAAGGGAACAGCTATATCACGCTACAGAAATAAGAGACACCATAGCAATTTGGATTTTCAGAAAATATTTTTCAGAGGCTGGAAAAGCCATTTGAGGAAGGATCTTTAATGCTTCACTGCTTTTAGCTGCTCTTTTAGTTGCCTGTTATTGGCAACTATCAGACACAGGCCACTGGGCTTGGTGGACATTGAGCTCGACTTGTGTCATTTTCCCCCACAAATTTCAGACAAAAAAACTTATTACTACCTCTGTATGAGATTTATTTCTGATTATGATCATTAGATCCATTTATGATTATTTACCTTTTCCATATTTTTATACTAAAAAAAAAAAAAAGAATATAGCCAAAACAAGAACAAGAAAGAAGACAAAAGGCAAGCCAAAGCCTAGCTTAACATCTCTATAGCTGTGCATTCCTGGCTTGCTTCTGCAAGCAGTCTGTTTCAAACACATTTTATACAAAGCCATAAATCTATGAGAAAGATGTAGAGTTCAGTTCAAATAGTATAGTTATCCTCAAGTCAGTATCACACTAGTCATACACTTTATATATTCTTTAAAGCTTATTTGATTATGAGAGAAATACTGAAGGAGATAACTAAAACATAGAAATTTGCATGCAATCCTATCAGAGTCTAAATGTTGCATAGATATCTAATGGTTGATATATGGATTGAGCATCATATGGTTCCAAACAGCCCTAATCTTGCATAACTTAAGGACAAATTGATCTTATTTCTTCTTTCAGCTCTGCTATATTTGTAGAAAATATTCCAGAGACATTAGCATAGTTACTTCAGACACTATTCTGCAGAAAGATAAGGTCCAATTATGTTTTATTAGAAGCTGAGATCATTGCTAAGTGACTTCTGAAAAACTCCGGATTTAATTCAAATATGGAAGAACTACAATAAGGACTGCTAATAGCCAGCATCACAGAAAGCAGTAGGTAACCTTGCACACGTGCACGTTTGTCTATCAGTGAAGGCGTTGGGTATTCTTCCTCTAGAACATCTTAAGCCTTAAATCCCCACAGTATTTACAATATCAAATAGACCAAGAGGTTTATTTTTAGAACAATCCACTTAGAAGACCCTAGAGAAGAGACACAAAAAGCTGAATGAGTGTAATTACCAGCAAAAGACAATTATACAGTGGATGCAGACTCTTCTTCCCTTGATAATTACTTAATTAAGGTGCAGTCTATAACTCACTAAGTGCACATTAGTAAAACAATAATAATAAAAAAACCTTGAAAGTAAGACAGTTTGTTAAACAAACAAGCAAAATTACCTTCAAAAATGTGGAATCACACAGTTAAATATACAACATATGTTTATAATGATAGAAGAATAAGATTAGCTGAAAATACCAGGTTTTAAAAAGAACTCTACCACAGAGAGAAACCATGCATCCTATGTCATTAAGATTCCAACCAAGTTTTGTTTTGAGATAATGAAAAAAAAAAAAAAGAAAAAAAAAAAAGCCTTAAATGTTATCAAATGAGTCTTTAAGCTGTTTGATCCACCATAGGGAGGAGGCACAAACAAATATTTTATAAGAGTCTTTGGAAAGTAAACAGTAGGGAAATGTACTTATGTAGAAATTGCTCCTGAAAAGTCTACATTTCCAAGCAAAAATTCACTTCATTGACCTTTCCAGCTTCCAAACCCACCTGCTGTAAACTGGAGCCACTGCATTGCTCCAGAATAGAATCCAATTCTCAAGTCACATGATAAAAAGAAATGAAAAAAACCTGCTGAAACATCCTTAGAATCAATTCTCTATGTAGGGGAATGTACATATTTTATTTATGAAAAAATGTGTGAAGCTTGCCACTTTTCTGTTTTAGGATAGTTTGCACGTTTTTTTATTTTCTTAGATTTTTTCAATGCCTCAGGGACATGCCTCCATACAATGACATATTCATCTTGCCCACTTATTCTTTCAAAAGAAAAGCTCTAGGAAATGTAATAGATATGATGAAGATGTGGAAAACATATGTCAAACTGCCACTAAAGAAAACGGTCCTTTACTATAATTCATTTTAGTAGATAGGTGTATACAGATGTAGAGGTTCAAATTCTCCTTCTCTACCGAACATAATGTTGTTACAACATACTGTCTACAAAACACACCCACTGAACATTTGTCAAATACTTAATTTACTCTGTCAGGATCATTTTCCATCTGTTAAGTCCTCTAATTATTAAATGAGCAATTCTAAATGAACCAAATTCAAAATTTCTACAAGAGCACATGAATCCCAAAACACAAATGCAAAGAATATATTTATAAATGTTTATAAAAAATGACAAATAAATTTTATAATAAGTGTATTGTCCATGTTAATTATTGTCTTGCACACAAGAGTTAATAAATCTAAAATTTCTACCAATGAAAGTTACTCAATACCGGTCAAAGGATTTCTTTCTATCCGGCAATACCTCACCTAGTTTCACAGTGGTTTGATACAGGCCATATTGAAATTTTTATGAAATAAAATTAACCATGGCCAAGAAGCCTAAAATTCAAACAGGAACATATCACATCATTGCCTGGCATTGCTAAATACTGGGAAGAAAGTGCACTCACCTACATTTAAAGTAGCGTGAAAACTGACACCAAATTAAGTCACTGCAACATTCCATTCCAACAAGATAGGCATTTCATTACATATACTATTTGATTTGACAACCATAAGTTTATGTCAAATAGAAAAAATACTGTTTAATAGGAAGTCAGATTAAAATTAAGATATATCACAGTACACAATGACAGAAGATAGTATCAATTTAAGCTACTAAATTTAGTGACTATAATCAATTCCCTTCTTCTTAAACAGAAGAAAAGTTTAGAGTGGTTTTTTAATTTATTCTTACTATATTTTAATTTTGTATATAAATCTTCAAAGCAATCTATCCTGTCTCTGTTTCTACTATCCTGTCTCTATTTCTATGGTGTGAAAATATACAATCATTGAGATGTGTCTTCTTTTATATGTAAACTGAGAACAAATTCAGTAAAATTCATCTAAAACTTTCCTAAAATTTTGTCTAGTGAAGCGGTTTGCTTTAAAGGGAATATAAATAAGAAAGTTGTACGCAAGTGCAAAAGTAAATTCCTGAACTATTTTGAATAAAAGAACAAAAAAATTTGTATCTAATTTCAAACATATGGGGACTTCTCTTTAAATGTCAGTGCTTGCATCATCTGGGAAATGGACTTCAGAATAGTTAGTCCCAATCTTATAGGACTAAAGACTTCTTATTGTATGCAGAATAGCCTCTTTGATAGCCTCATGCCATCATTATTAATGCTCTTTCAGATCATCAAAAGAAACAAGACTCCACCACGATCATCTGCTTACACATGCTATCAAAACCCATCCAGCAGTAAGATGTATTACTAACTTGTTCATGTTTTGTATCATTCCTACTGAACAGCCACTGGCTGTTCCAGAGTTGGTCTTTCAGGTTATTGTTGCCACACAATGAGCCAAGACAACATGACCTGTTCAGTGAAAAAGACTATTTCCTAAAAAATAAAAAAAAAAAATCAAATTATACTGACATGAACAACTGTAGCTGATTTTCAAGAACATATAGAACAGGGAGGTACGTTTAGTTTGCCCTCTGGTGGCCAATCCCAACGCTGGCTATGTTTAGATGAGAGCACAAGAATGCACTTTGGGATCAGTGTGATTACAAAGCAGTAGGTATAT
Source organism: Myiozetetes cayanensis (assembly GCF_022539395.1). Classification (NCBI taxonomy): domain Eukaryota; kingdom Metazoa; phylum Chordata; class Aves; order Passeriformes; family Tyrannidae; genus Myiozetetes; species Myiozetetes cayanensis. The sequence continues at coordinate 36,075,151 of NW_026087964.1, read as the reverse complement.
TACAATTACCTTTACAATTCTTCATCTAACCTCTCATATATTTTACATTACATTAGCACACAAATGAAGCTGTTAACTTCATAGTCTTCCTACAGTTTCTGGCTACATACCTTTGACTGTCTACCAAACCACTTGTACAGATCCAGTCTTGGCTAGATTTAAGGTATTTTACAAACTAAAAGAATGTAACTTTTTTAATCTCCCAGCAAGAGAAAAAGGCGCAAAAGGACAGACAGCTTTGGAGGAAACAAGAATTTAGCAAATCAGAGGATAAAACAGAGAACTCCAGAGAAAATTATTGGAGTTCCTCAAATGCACTTGTGCATTTGCCTGTATATGTGACAGCTACCATTACCACAAGCAGATTGTTACCACTATACACCTCCAAGTGCAGAGAATTTGATTCAGTGGAATCTCTGAGAACATTTCTTGGTAAAGTCTGATGAAAAAACTCAGAGCAGAACAGAATAAATCTGAAATAATATGTAGCTACTACATTGTCAAATGAGATGAGAAGCCCTATCAGATACTGTAGAGGATCAGATCTGACTGTGCTGAATGAAATTCCACATTAAAAATTTCACAAGTTCCAGTTCTAGACAGACGTTTAGTCTGATAGGTATTATTTGAGAATAAGTGATCATATCTCTGTGATTCTGAACAGCAACACATCAAGAGGACCAGTATGCAACAGGAGACCAAGTAAAATAAAAAAAAAAAAAACAAAACTCCTTTTCATTTTCTTCTTCCCAAATTGCAGTGGTCGGAAACAAATATATGCATCAGCTGCATACATGTTATCAACTGCATACTTCTCATCAATGAGAAAGGACTAATGTCATCCTTTTTTGAAAGCAATCAGCCTGGTAGATTCCCAAAGGGGTTTTCTTTCACACTAAGAGTTTCACGTATAGGAAAATTTAAAAGGACTCAAGAATCCAAGCGTTGCTGAAAAAACAGGATTTGCCAACAACATTGACATTAACAGTTTATCCCAATGAAGATTCTAGTCTATCCTGCAGCTCCATTATTGCAATGTCCAACAAAAGTATTCTGACTGCAAACATTCAATAAGCTGCTAATTCTGCCTCACATACTAAATAAATGCAGAGGCAGCTGCCTGAGGTTTTGGAAAGACCAAATGCAAGATAAGAATATCTGTTACCTTCTAATGACTGCCTACCAGTTAAAGCAAAAATTCTAAATAATTACTTCTTGTATTCTGAATAATAATGCCAAGGAAAGGGACTTTTATGTACAAGTAAAAAACCCAAACAAACAAAAACCAAAAACCAACAACAAAACCAGAAACAAAACAAACCAAAAACAAAAACAAACAGAAGAGAAAAAATAAAATCTTTCCAGTGACTTATGTGTAGTAAGACACATTACTGCATGTGAGCCAACTACTTAATTTAAAACTGCTTGCAATGTATAGCATCAAAATTACACCTTTCTGAATACATTTTATAGATGAATTGTGGAAATGTGGATGGAATGATGAAATAATTATCTTCCTTAGTTACAATCAATTTAACTGTACTGGAGATTATACAACATCTTTTCCCTTGTATCACTTTTGTCAAATACCTGACAATTTGATTTGCAGAGTAAAGGATTTTACAGAGGAAAGAACTAATGCAATGCTGATAAAGCCTGTAATATTATTGGCTGCTCTGAAGTGCCTTTGTATCATTTTGAAATTATAGCATTATGCCTTTGTAGCTTTTGCATCTTTAGTTTTGATACTTGAGTACATGGTGGAGTAAACGGACAGCCTTTTTGTTATAGAAGAACAGATTTTGGGATACATAAGCTACACAAAGTCTTCCTTTTCTAGGTGTGTCTTTTATTACATGCAAACGAACCTACAACCTAAATACTTGCCAGCAATAAAACTACTGAAAGAAACACATGGGAGAGTCATTTTATTAGTTCTGATCCAAGGTTTCTTCACCAAGGTTTCTTCACCTGCCACACTAATCTTAGTATGAACATGCTTTTCTTTTTTTAATAAATTACCTTGTGAAATTGTCCATTTTTCTCCTTTCAGGATAAAATCGGCATTTTCCACCCATCCTACAGGACTTTGTAATATTATTCAAAATATAAAATAAAAATTAACTGTTCTCTGTAAGGACAACTTTAATTCAATTATTTTAAATTACTGCTGTGAAACTGCACTGGATATTTTAAACAATTTCTGAAAGGAATACTCCATACAAATACCACATTTCTAGTTTCACTGGAGAAAATAAGAAGATGGGACTAACCCTATACTTGTTCACGAAAAGTTAAGTTCCAAGAGCATCGAAAAGCAAAACGGCAAGAGTATCAATGTTAAATGAACCTCATATAGACCAAGTCATCGGGATCTATAATACTAGGAAGTTAACATTCCTATCCTAGCAAGATTATTTAAAAAGATTGCTGTAACACTCAGGAAATAGAAGATATCATAGAACTGCAGCATATTTTGGGTTGGAAGAGACCTTAATCATCTGGTTCCAACCCTCCTGCCATGGGTAGGGAAACTTCCCCTAGACCAGGTTACTAAAACCCTGTCCAGCCTGGCCTTGTACACTGCCAGGGATGAGGCATCCACAAACACTCTGGGCAACCTTTTCCAGTGCCTCACCACCCTCACAGTAATGAACTTCTTCTTATCATCTGATATAAACCTACCCTCCATCAGTTTGAAGCCATTCCCCCTTGTCTTATCTCTACACACTCTTGCAAAAAGTCCCTCTTCAGTTTTCCTGTAAGCCCCCTTTGGCTACTGGAACGTTTCTCTAAGGTATTCTGTTCCCCAGGCTGAACAACTCCAACTCTCTCAGCCTATATTCATAGGAGAGGTGCTCCAGCCCTCTGACTACCTTCACAGCCCTCCTCTGGACTTGCTCCATTTCATCCACATCCTTCTTATGCTGGGGACCCTAGACCTGGATGCAGTACTTCAGGTGGGGTCTCATGAGAATGGAGTAGCAGGGTAGAATCACCTCCCCTGACTTACTGGTCACATTTCTTCTGATGCAGCCCAGGATACAACTGTCTCTCAGGGTTGCATCTCGTTGATGGCTCATGTTGAGCTTCTTGTCTGCCAACACACTCAAGTTCTTCTCCCCAGGGCTGCTCTCAATCCATGCTCTTTCCAGTCTGGATTTGTTCTTGGGACTGCCCCAACCCAGGTGCAGGACCATGCACTTGGCCTTGTTGAACTTTATGATGTTTGCACAGGTTCTCAAGCCTGTCAGTGTCCCTCTGGATGGCACCCCTTTCCTCCAGCACATCAACCACACTGCACATCCTTATCCATCGAGTGGTCTACCCATCCATGTCTCTCCAGTTTAGAGACTACTATGTCATGCAGGACAGTGTCATATGCTCTTCCCTTATCCACCAACACTGTAATCCCATCCTAGGAGTACACCAAGTTTGTCAGGCATTTCCCATCATATCCATCGTGTTTCTGAGAACATAGCACCTCTCCTCACTGACTCCTCTATCACTTGGAGAATGAAGTTATCATCAACACATTCCAGTGACCTCTTGGAATGCTTATGCCCTGTTGTGTTGTCCGTCCAGCAGATAACAGGGTGGTTGAAGTCCCCTATGGAAACTAGGGTTTGTGAATGTGAGGCTGCTTCTATGTGTCTATAAAAGGTCTCACCCTCTTGGTCTTCCCAGTGAGGTGGCCTATAGTAAACCCTCATAATTGTGTTACCTATCCCTTTAATCCTGATCCACAAGCTCTCAGTCAGCTCCTCACCACCCCTAAGTAGAGCTCCATGCATTCCACATGGTCACTGACACAAAGAATGACACCCCCTCCTCATCTCCCCTGCCTGTCCTTCCTAAAATGCCTGTATCCTTCCATTTTGACACTCCAGTCATAAGAGCCATCCCACAACATGCCAAGATCACAGCCCTGCACATGTGCACACAACTCTTCTTGCCCACTCCTCATGCTACATGCATTAGCATAGAGGCATCTAAGTTGGGCCCCCATGCATTCAATTTACTGGCTAGAATTCCTTTGTGGTGCCCTTGAGGTCCGCCCCTGGCAGCCTTGCATACCCTCTCTACAGTCACTGGGCATCTCTTGCTGGTTCTGGTATCAGAGTGGTAAGAGGGGGGTGGATTGAGGTTCCCTTCCCCAGCAACTTCAGTTTAAAAGCTCTCTTCACCAGCTAAGCAAGCCTGTGACCAAAGGTGCTTTTCCATTTCTAGCTTATCTGAAAGAAACACTAAAGAAATAAAAAGTAAACTCTTAGGATTTTCTTGCAGTGTACAGTACCAGTTATCCTTCATTTTAAAACACAAAATCAATATGATCATATTAATATCTTAATTCCTTTCTACAATACAGAGCAGCAATTTTAATTCACAAGAATTTTTAAAAGCACTATTCTGTATTTAAAACAGCAATTAATCCCAGCTGCTCAAAATTTCTTTGCTTACTTCACTCCACTACATAAAGCTTCCATTTAATGCACTCAAATGAGATTTTAAAATTATTTTATATTGCCCATTCATATACAACAGTTTACTTTGAATACTTCCACCCAAAATATTTTCCTGATTATATCCTGCTGCCCAAAAGCACTTTTATCATCTAAAGACAAGAGTTCTCATAGTCCATAATATTATTGGCTAGTTAGGAAAACAAATTCAATCATGGAATGTTTGCTGAAAGGAACTATTTGAAAACTGCTATTTTGGCTGAAAGAGAAAGAAGGCTTTTAGTCAGGATATTTCAGGTGTTAATGAGCCACTAAAAGCCATCCTTAGCCCAATGCTCTTGCCTGCGTCCCACCCCCTCCTAAAACAAAGTCCCGTAATTAACATCGTACATTCAGAAAACGTACTTTGAACTCTCATTGCCTGTCAGGCTAAGACTATGTAGGACGAGAAAAATTACAATGAAAGTTTTTTCATAACAGAAAACAAGCTGAAAATAGTCATCACGTTAATTTTTTTCCATGTTTTGGGCAATTTGGGGTAAAGTCCCACACTTTTAACTTTGCATAGGTAATTTAATACACTGTGCAATTCTCGTTTGTTTTGGTTTTTTTTTTTTTTTTACTTCAGGTTCAAAAAGTTGTAGTGCAAAGCTTATAGGTTTCACAGTTTTTCTTTATAGGTCCAGTAGGAACTTCATAAATACTATATAATGTATCACTAGATAACCAGAGTATGGCAGCTAGCATATATAAAATTGTTCTGTTTACTTCTTCTCATTTTCAGATATTTCTCCTTTTCAGCTGAAAATATTTTTCCTGCGCATGGATATATATGCATATTTACCTCATATTTGTGCTATTCCACATCATTTATGAAGTTGGGTCTTTTTTAAACACTGGTCTCACCTGCTTAGATTTCCTCTTTTAGTACAGAATTTACTACTGTCCCTTAAATTCATCACTCTGATCATCAGCTTTTGAAGGTTCTCCCTGAAACTACTGAAAATAAACAGATTTGGTTAGCTGAGTGACAAAGAGCAATTCAAAGCTATAAAGCTACACTTCCTCAACAAACTATACTACACCTAAGTATGTTCTTTCTGGATCTCCCTGGAGAAAGCAACACCCACTCTGCAGGTTGCAGCAGTAGTGCAAAAGCTGAATTCTTGACAATATATATGCCTACACCTTCTATAGAGAAAGTACTGTAACAGATCGGTGGGATAGGGAAAAGACAAAAAAGGGATAGGGAAAAGACATTCATCTGCACTGCCTTCCAGGTCTAACCCACAGCGCACTTAAGTACTCTAAAGATTTCCAAGAGTTTCAGGTCATGCTTTTTATTTTCTGTATGGTGCAGGACCAATACACTGCAATATTCCACACTTAAGTAAGACAATCTGAAGATCAGCCACTTCCATGAAAAAGAAAAGGGAAATAATTAATTAAAAGTATTAATGTATCTTCTCTACCATAGGTATGGTCATGAAAAGGTATCTAGTCATCATCAATTTTACTGAAATTAAACGATAGAAAAACAAAAATCCCGAAAAGTACCTGTAGGTAGTAACTCAAAGTCTAATTATTCTTAAGAAATAACCTTAAATGTGGCTGGAGGTAGAAGAATGTTGAAACAAAGTATTTAATTTTCATGCTTCAGAAAATGTTTGGAATAACAGGTTTTAGAGAAAGGTCAGATAACTACATAATAACTATACATGTCAGGGATAAAGGTTTTAACTTTTTTTTTAGTAGTATAATGCTACGCTGAAAAAATAATATAATCTGTACATAAAACAATTCTTTAACATGCAGGTTCAATCCTTTATTCTTTAAAAATTGAATTTACAGAAGAACAAAGAATTGTCTTTCCATTCACTTTATAAAACACCTATAATTTGGGTCTTGGTCTAATATAGACTAACTGTAACTAATCTTAGCATTTAAAAACCAGCTGTTTCATCAGTACAAAGCACCTAGGACAACTACCCTTCCTGACAGAAAAAGGTGACCACTTTGAAAGTATGATACATCGTACACAGAATCACAACAAAAACTGTTTAAAGCAGACATCTGTCTCCATTTACTATACAGTAAGTCTGCAGAAAATATGCTGATGTTAAGCCTCTGCACTATCACAGTTGTCAAGATGGGTCTCAGCTTCACCTTCTGACTACCACAGTTTCACTTCCCAATAGTTACTTGGTTAAGCAATTGTCACTGATTATCACTCAACACACAAACCTTTGGAAAAGGTTTACATGGAAAATGAATTTTCTTTGTTTAGCAAAATTTACCCAAAGATAGCTGAACTTTTCCAAATATGGTTATTTCAGAAGAAATAGGAGGGGTAAAATGCTTTTCATTAACACCTTTTTTTCTCTTCCAGACGTAGTATTATTGCATTTTAAATCTATGTAGCAGTTTTAGGCTGTAACATTAAGCAACTCCAAACAAAAAGAAACAATACATTGCTATCACAATTAATCCTCCATCAGAATCCTCTTTCTCTAAGGTAGTAAAAATGGTTCATTTACATTTGTTCTTTATTCCCTGAAACAAATATGTGTAAAAAAATTTTAATGCTGGTATTTTTCTAGGCAAAATGATTCATTATCTCCACTTATAATACAGCAATACCTAATTTACATTCCACTCTTAAGGAAAGACAAATTACATGTCTAGCCTCAGGTGTTGTTGAAAATAATATTCATCACTTGGAAGACTTGAAGAAGAGAAATAGCTGAAATATAATGACAGAAATCAGGTAAGGAAAATAAGGGGAAAAAAATTTCTGGTTGTTTAAGGAACCATGGTAAGTGTCCTGGCATTTCACAGCCTTTCTAATTCAACACAAGCCATGAAAATTATATTCTAATTTTATTTCTTGAACAGTAATAATTTTAACAGAAAAACAAACACTTAAAGATATGTGAACTGTAAAAAGCAGTTTTCTCAACTTTTTTCCACTGCTAAGGTGATATATGTATCTATCCATGAAGAACTGCATAGTATCTTGACATCCTTGAGAAATAGCATTCTTGTTATCAAAACTTTTTTTTAACCTGATTCTTTCCATTTTTTCAGGTTCTAAGAATTTGTATCCGAACGGCAAAGATACAAATTATGACAGAAGTGGTTTTCTGGAACTTAAAAGAAGGGATGACAGGTTGCAGAAAATACTAGCCTTTTTCTTCACTTCTATTTCTGCTACCAAAGCTTTTCTGAAATAACAATTAAAATTTCCTCTTGCCTATCTCAGGTCTCTTTTTTTCCTCCTAGTACAAAGAAATGCAGTGAAACTTTGAGGTAATTGGCACATGGATTAAGGTAAAACTCCTCTATGAAGACTACATTCAAAACTATGAAGAAAAGTGACAAATACTTGTAGTGCAGTAACTACTTCCAGTAGAACTGATCCTGAGCATCCTACTAAGAATTATTCAGCACTGGAAAATTTCATGCATGACATATTTCTGCCAACTGATATTGCCATATGTCATCAAGTAAATGATGAGAAAAAATCAGCATGCGAGAGATGGGGAGGGAAACAGAAAATAAATACAAAAGCTAGAAAGACAAAAATATTGGTCCAATCTTTCCCTAGTAAATTTTGTATCTTTGTATAGTGGATGTAAGTCACATATTTACTATTTGCAACTACAACTGATGTGATCAGTCAAGACACTGTAGTTAGAGATGTATCAGTACAGTGCATGGTGTATGCAAGGTCTATGCTTTCTTATTTAAGATAGAGATGGTAACAGCCAGTCAGCAAAACCAACATGGTCATCTAGAACATGAAGGCTTTTCATTCCACTGAGGATAATGTCAGCAATTTACCTCTTCCTGGAGTGTATTCTTAGTAATTAGGATGGAGGTAGAAAGAAACTTAACAGTTTTGAAAGGTTCATACAAGGAGGAAAAAATGGAGAAAGGTCTCTTGAGAAGGAAATCCAGGCACTTGGCAAGCAGAATTTGTACTCATAGCAGATCTGCCCTTTCAAATAAGTATAGTATCCATTAAGCTCATTTCCCATTTAAACAACTCTTGTTTTTAATTATAACTCAAATTATGTGGAAAAGGGAATGACCTTTCAGGAGACAGAAACTTTTCCAAAATTTCTCTCCCTCCAACTTTCACACTAATCATTGCTGAAAGGCTTAAAACATAAATGTCTTACTGATTCATCCATTTCCAGATAGTTTCACAATGAAAAACAGAAAATAGAGTCTAATACAGTTAATAAAGTAAAAAGGTTACTGTAATATTAACTAGTAACTCCTAATATCGATTCTGTCAAGACTATTACATACACACTTGAAGAGTCTTAAGCTTATTTTAAATACTCTCATAATCATAAAGCTGTCATGGAACAGTGATAACAATATCCTATCTCAATCATGGGCTTTTCCATGACTATGATCTTTTATTTTGGTACTTTGGGGTTGAGCTCCTAATCTGTTCTTATAGGAAAAGAGAAGATGCAATAGCCTAAAGCAAATTAAATTACACCTCAAAAAGGTAATTGAAGACATATCGATTTCCCAGAGGCTGCTTTATCTTTGAGAATCCTGAAGCAACACATCAATAGGAAGAGGCTCCTCTCACTTCAATGCTCAACAGGCAAATTACTTAAGTACTATGTGCATACAAAGCAAAGGATATAAACATCTCAAATAGTACTTTCACTCAGTTAATTGAAGTTCCTCTCTCCAATCTCTATCAGAAACAGACAAGGAAAAAAAACATTTCCCCCTTTTATTATAGAATTTTCAGTGTGTACCACTCTTATTTTCCTCTCTCAATTTAATCCTTCTCTCTGCTCTTCCTCCTTTACTTAGAAGTGAGGTTAACCATGGCTGAAAAAAATACCTAAGCAATTTCCCCCACAGATTGTCTCTCTCCTCCTCTCACATCTACTGGAGTTGCTACAAAAAAAGGAATTAAAGAAAGCAGGTACTTTGAAAATCAAAAAAATAGTCACTTTTAAACCTTAGAGTCCTGAAGTAAGTCCCAGTTGAAATATCAAACATACTCTACCAGAATAATTGATTTATGAGTAACATTAGTAAACAAAGCCACTGACCTCCATGGGGTCTTTCTCTGATGCTCGTAAGCACTGGGAGAGCTCTGAAGTATTATTGAAAGAGAAAGGAAAATTTCTGAAATGTGTCAGATATGTTCTTAAACAGAAATTTATTTTTCTTCTTCATTTGAATTAAAATTTAGTTACTTTTTAAAGTTTTGGGTTTAACAATGAATAAGTTAAATATATTTGGGACCTTTTTGATAACAGCAGGGATTTCAGTTGCCTCTAAATACTTGTATAAAAGCAATCTACTTTTACAACATTGCCACTGAATGTTTTTTTGTTTCAGAAAGCAACAGTAATCCATGTCCTGCCAGCCACAACACATACACGTTTTTAGTGGCTGTTGGTCAAAAATAAGTTCAATGAACTAGCTGCTGTGTACAAGCAAGCCAGCTAACTGTTCTGCACTGACTTTTCACTTGGAGCTAATAAAAATGAGGCTTCTATTAAGCTACTCCATACAAAGGCGCTTAGGCACTTCATAAACATAACTACATATTTTGTTCAAAGTGCCACATGGATATATCCACATCATCCCTGCACACTAAATTCAAATACCAAAATCACTAAAACCGTGAGCATATATTGCTTTTTGTAGGCATTGCTCAGAAACAGGATAAGATTGCTTGCTTAATATCCTACATTACTAAAGCTATACTGTTTCTATATTATTATTATTACTTCCATATCCTCACTAGTTACACATCTCTTGAGAACATTTTGCAATGTAGATGCACCTTTAGTGTCTATCCCTACTTATTCTACATTAATCTTCATATACATGTATCAGCTGTTGATAGCAATTTTGTAATCAGGACTCAATTCAGCAGATTACTCATGACTTCAGAAAAATATTACCTGTTTATGTAACTCTTCAATATAAAACTCAAAGATGTGTTCCATCACATTTCTATCATTTTCATGATAGAAAAAGAGCTCAGTAAAAATTAACATCCCCAGGAGTGACTGATGCCCTGATGACAAAAAAGATCTTCCATTTTCATTTGGGGAGAAAAGTAATTCCAAGCTTCTCTCTATGCTGACTGAAATTGATACAGAAAGGATGACATACTGCCCATTTATCACAAACAGATTTAAAGTCTCCCTAACACTCCCAACTTAAATGAAAAACTTACATATGAGACCATAGGTTTAACTGTGCACAAGACAAATTTAACAAGTCAGTATTTTTGCAAGAGTTTTTAAAGAAAATAAAAACTTACAATATAATTTTTATCTGCATTAGAAAGAAAAAAGTAACAAAACCAAACAAATAAAAAAGCTTTTAACTTTCCTATAAACATAATCTATGCCACACCATATATGTTATCACAAGGTATTCAATAAGAAAATCTAAAACGTTTTCCTCAAGCTTAGTTCTGTAAGTAGAATTAAAGAAAAAGTAAAATGAACATCTGGCCTCATCTACGTTTTTTTTTCAGTCAAAGGACTTCTATGCCAAAAAAAATATTCCACCATGTACATCTATGCACACTAAAAAAAAAAACTTCTGCTGCAAACAGTCCTATTTTTGCCCTGCTGTTTTGCTCCTTAATAAATCTTTAACATAACACTGGCTTTAAAAATCTGCTATGAAGAAATTACCCAGCAATATACTGTTGCTATAATTTTTGACATCAGTGAGAATTTCCTTCTAGTGCTTATGCTGTATACTTATCAACATTTTATTTTCCTGTTTGCCCTAGAGAAGCATTCAGCTTCCTTTGTTCCATTAGTTATCTAATCAAGCAACAAGAAAGTAATCACAAGACACAACAATATGAAAACCATGGTATCAGAGCAATAAAAACAAACGGGAAAGTATATGAAAATGTGGAGTAAATGAAATTACTCCTTAAAACCAGAAAGCAAATATTAAGCATGCTTTGTCCCTTTAAATAGACTACATACGCTAAAGATATAGAATACTAACTTAATAACAACAAAATTTAATTATGTGCAACAAGTTGTTTCTTCTTTGGTTGCTTCATCATTTGGGGTTTGTTTGTTTTACATACAAGTATAAGAACTACAGATATCTCTACATATAATCAATCACCAAAATCCGTCAAGGAATACATGCCTACTGTGAAACCACACCACAGTATCACGCTTTCACTCTGAATCAATGATGTGGAGGTAGCGAGGTACTGACACAAACAACCAAGAAACGCACAGACTACAAATAAATATTAGGACTGTTAAACAGCTATAAGAATTGGAAGTTTCTAATACCACTGTATCACACATAGCAATATATCACACACCTGTTTTTTCATTCAAGAGTTTTCATCATGTATTTTACAGGGTTTTTTTCAATAGTGGGACAGAGTAACACTTAATACTACAAATCCATGAGCATACAATTAACTTTCCATACCAAGTTTCTCAAATACATGCCACTTCATTTCCTACAAAAAAAAGTCTTAATGAAGACAAACTGACTGTTTACAGTTTCAAACAGTTCAGTGCAAATCATCAGATCTGATGAAAATGATTTACATCAAAAAGTCCAAATTTATTTTTTCTTTTTTAATAAGAAAACTGTACAGAAATCCCACTGGATAAGGCTATTTTCCATCTAAAAGTTGATTGCTTCTACATGTTCAACTTAAAAGCTACTTTCATCTTCTGCTGAATCCATCAAAAGTTGTACAGAACCTGAAACCATTTGTTACCAACACAAAACTTTCTCAGGGAAGTCAAAAAACATACAAATCTAGCTCAGAATATTGTGTTCAGAGTATCAGCTCTAGCTGAATGAAAGCACAAAAAATGAGATCTGGTTGCTAAAATAAACCTGGTCCATAGTTCAGGATAGTCATATTACACTTCATATAGTGAGTGCTCCCCTAGGATATAAAAAATTGAGGTCGCACTCTTGCTTTCTGCTCTTCTTGATTAGTTATTGCTTATTCTTCAGTAAGTTATTGTGAAGGATCTACAACAAAACACATTTGCAAAAGAACAAATAAGTGTACAAATAAGGTAAGTTGCTACAATCCATGTCCGGTAAGTCAGGATTCAAAATCAACAGTTGATTTGTGTATTACAGAAATGTTCAGCTTTAAAAGAGGCAAGTCACGCACAGGGATGGGTGGTGTTTGTGTATCCAGACTTAAAGGAAATATCATAAAACTTTCAGGCACAGAAAAGTACACTAAAAAGACGTGATACACATCTGAAGTTGCAGAACCTGAGTGATATCTTAAGTTTGAACACAATCTTAGCTTCAGCTTTTACATTTAACATAAGAATTTCAAATGTGTCCAACTAAGACAAACTATGTAAACTACTGAAAAAGATTTGGGATTTCCTGATGTATGTTCTTCTTGATTAAAGTTTAAAATATTAAAAGAAATAGTGTTTACTCACAATAGTTTTGACTGCAAGTAATGATCCAGAAATTAATCTATATTTGTACACATCTGATCTAATATTAACTGGCACCAATATTATTTGCTCCTGCACAGCAGATCCCTTCACAGTTTTTATGTCTTGGAGTAATGAGAAACTTAATTTAAAAGAAGTTTTCAAGTTTCAGTGGTCCACAAAGCCAGCCATTTTACCATTTTCTAAAAAAAAGAACCAAAAAATTTCAGTCACTAAAGTAGTTCAACAGTTTATAGTATTTCTTTTACTGTACAAGGAGTGAACTAGACTGTCAAAGTAACTGCTGCTACAATTAATCTTTCCAAAGTAGCAGAGTTTTACTTTCTGAAATGTCAAAGTAATCTTGTTGTATCAAGACAGTTTTACACAGCAAATAATACTCCAAATACAAACACCAAGGAATGAAGAAAAACTTATGTTGCTGCTAGAATCAGAATAAAAATTTTGAATATTGGTGTCGGTTCAATTAAATTTAACATCTGATCTCCCATGCAACTAACACTTATGGATAAAAATATTTTTTTTTCAATTGAGACACATTTGTTAAAAATCAAAAGAAAAAATGCAAACATTTCTTTTAAATGCTAGTTACAGGAAACTGATCTTAGAAAAGTGAATCAAAAATCATGTAGATCACATCACCATAACCGTAGCATAATTGGACAGGTAGAGCAATACATCCACCTTTTCTCCCACCAAAACATAATGGTGCAGATTGTTTCACCATGCCAGCAGCTTTTGTTTTCTTTCTGCACTAAAATTAATAAATGCTGAGAATTGTGGGTTACTGTTTAAGGAATTTATCAAACAAAATATAAATCCTCCAATCAAATTCCTCAGTTTTTGAAATTTAAAGTAATGTAAGGCATAGAATATTTCACTCTCCACTTCCTGAGCTTAATTTATGTAAGTTATTACATGTGACAGAGACGTCTACTAATCAGTAATTAAAGCAAGGGACACAGTTTTAACCTAAATTCTTAAAAATTGCATTTTAGTCAACACAGAATAAAAAAATTTTACATATCTTCCTTTAAATGCTAGTGGCACCAAAACCCATTTTCAGTAGCTAATAAAATACATAATAAAAGGACCTTAAGCTGTAAGGAGAGAATACCACCTAAACTCAGAGACAAACAACAAAAACATAAAATTACCAACATGCTTCCAATTCCAGGTTTTGCAGTCAAGGTCATATGAAAAGGGTTTAGCAAAGGAACAAAGTCCATAATAAAACACTGTAGCATGTCTTTCTCCAATAAGATATACAACGATTCACAGAAATTGTCATACAACGGTTCCACTTGAAGAAAGCAACCATAACTTTTTTCATTAACCATCATCTATTTTGAAGCAAATCCATCTTATTAAAAACCTTTATAGGGAAAATATTTTATGAGAAATAAATTGCAAATCCACCAATAAAGTATTACCTATACCAAAAGCAAACAACTATTATATCTATTAAAAAAACAACTCCACACTATTGGAATGAACACCAAATAAAAGAAACTGGCCAGACAAGAACAAGCTTAATATAAATTAATAATCTCACTTAATGGAATCACAGCAAGTGTTTCAAAGGAAGCCTACTCCTAAGGCTTACACTCAGCACAGGCCTAAACTCTTTGTTGGACAGAACACAGAAGACATGAGAATTTCAAATTCAACATGCAGAAATCAATCCCAGTAGCAAGTAAATGACTACGCTGTCAGTTTGGTTTAGCTTAGAAATTCAGTGTCAGAACCCCTCTAAAACTGCTATCAATCATATTGGTCAATGTTACTGGACTATTATTAATTACTATTAGTCTTTATAGTTAAATGCTGTATTAAGAAATCAGTTTACCAGATTACCTCACCATTCATACTGAAGAATACAATAAACTTGTATGTTCAAATAGCAATGATTATTGTGAAAATTAAGACTTGGTACTCAGTCTTATTTTCACTGCATTAGTGAGAGATTTAAGGAAATAAGCAAATTATTTTTCCAGTATAGTAAAATACAGACTCCCGGAAATTAACTAGGAGTCCAATCTAGATAAAAGAATCAGATACATTCCACTCCTCCAAATAAGGATATATAGTAGGTTGCCTAGTAGGGTACCTAGACATCAATGAGAGAAGAACTCTGGGCACTATTCTGTATTTAGCAAAATGCATTAGGAATATTCTGCTGTTCCATAAGCCTTCACTTACTTTCTCAAATGTTTCTAAGAAAGCTAATACGTAAGTGTTTGAAGAAGATTTCAGGATTCTTCCCTGCCCTAGAAATTTACTTGGCAGCAGAGATTCCAAGCAGTCATTACAAATACCTGCTCCTAACAGCTCAAGCCAAAAATCACTCAGAACAGCAATGCACAGCTAAGTAACAGTATCAGGTCCTTAAATAATTTTATGCTGTTGGAGTGAAGCCCTTAACTTCCTCTTAATCGCATATAAGTGGATTATTTCTTAAACCCTTTTCCCAGTGAACAACCTACGTAGTTTACAGGATGTTTTCTCTGCCAAACTGCCCTGCTTTATAATAGAAATTAAGTACGTCATAACGCTTAAATGAAAAAAGAAAAAAAAAAACTGTATATTTTGAAAAGCAGAAAGCATTACCTAAGAGTCACAATCAAATTCTACAGAATACACACTCAAATAAAAGAGATTCTTATTACAGATATTTAACTTAAGCAAGCACACCATTCACTCAAATCTTTCGTTAAGAAACTTAATCTTGCAGGAGGCAAGAAGGAAGACTTCCAGACTTATACAGTCTATTGTTAGAAAGTACAAAAATATTCCAACTTTGAACTGTCATTTAAAGTTTAAATTGCAAATAGAAATTCCAAATTATCTAAGTGATGATAAGATCTGGTATTCTGATCTGAATTGATACCCAGGTATTTTAGATAAGAAGTTATATTTCTGATACAATGCAACTGTACTGCATAGCTTTCCGCTAATCTATTGTTCAAAGAGGACAGGGAGTTCACGTTTACTAACATTACCCCCCAAGGTGTTCAATGGCTGGTGTTCTTGACCTTCAGTTTCAGAGTTTATAGTTTTTCCAGTTCCCTCACACTAGACACAAAAATAATTTAAACTGGTGTGAAGAGGGCATAAAATCCCTCGTTCTTGCCTAAAGCCTTCAAGAAAGAACACTACCAATTAAGATGTTTATGGGAATGACAAGGGAGTTGAACCTGGTGTAAAGTTTGAATCGACAGGGACATTTATCACTGTGACCAATGTCAAAGAACTCCCTGTATGAGAAAATACATGCTGAAAATCCCTACAGTTGACGTAACAGCAATAATATTGTGACTTTCATTTCACACTACCCTCACTTCTAATTTTCTCATAAAAGGAAGGTGATGTAAAATACTTTGATTCTAGAGAAAACATTTGAACATATAAACCCAACTTTTTTGCTGACTAGACAGAAGAGGGAAATAATGAATATTTAACAGATTTCTGAATAAACATGCGGAAATATAAAAATGTTGGAAACATCAAGTGATCCAGTAGCTTTGTAAGAAAATAAAGCTGAGACAGGTGTAACAGAACTTCACTTAAGCAAAAAAAACCAAACAGGACATACCATAATAAGAACAGAGAATAAACTACAGACTTCCAAAAACTTAGTTACAATTATACTATGGTATATATTACCTACAGCGGGTTTTGATTTGCTCTGCCTACAGATTTGCACCTTACTTTGGACATCTAAGACTTAACGATATAAGATGATCAATCTATTCTAGCACCAGATGAAAGAAACAAACACTATGTAAATCCATCCCGGTGCTTTGCTTTGCTATAAACTCTATGATTTTCCATAGAATAAAGCCACACAGCAGATGCTTTAATACCTCTGACAAAATAAATGACTCAGTTTTAGTTTTTAATAATATTATTATCTATATAAATGGCCTTCCTGATATAGGAGGAAAATATTGCCTCAATAATACTGCCTTGGTACGCACTGTGCAGCTTTTTTTATGCTTGTCTGATTGTACTTTTTTTCAACTTAATAATTGTCCTCCTCCTATTTAACTGAACTCCTGTACTGTTTTGCACAGTGCAACATGGGATTCAGTTAAAGGGGAAAGCAGAGTGATCACACAATACACAATTCACTGTAGAAGCCTGGCATCTAAAGGCAGCATAGAGGCACCTACCTACAACTTCATGAAGCAATGCAGTGAATAAACCAGACACAGAGATTAAATACACAAAGAGAAGCCCCTGCAGATGAATTAGCCAAAATTAAATACTTTGATTAAAGTTGAGTGAAACTGAAAGATTGTTTTCTACCTACACCTCACAAATGGTTGAAGTGGGTAGGCAGGGGGAAAGTGCAGCAGAATAAAAAACAAGTAACAACTTATTCAGGATAAAGAAATCACTGAAAAAGGAAATAAAGTGCCTAATCAAATCCAGTAGCTTAACAAAATAAAGAAACAATGTTGTCATTGTGTTACATAAGCAGCAACAAATTTACAATTCCATCATGCATAATAAAGCAAAAAGCAAAAAAGATTTAAAACTTGCACACAACAATATTGATATATATTCTACTTTAGACCACTAGATATGATTTTCCAATGAAAGCAAGTTATTGCATGGATGACTTTGTTTGTTCTCCAGTTCAAGTTTGCTTTTTTTCCATTTTTCAAAGATGTAAAATATATCTAAAAGTCTGTTTTGTAGACTTAATGTTCACATAATGATTTTAATTAAGTAGACTGGCATAATTGCACCTCTCAAAAACATCAGTGAACATATTCTCAGTGACCTCAATTAGACAAGACTCCATGCAAACTGAGTTCAGATCCAGTATAATACAACATCATCCCAGGGAAAGCCACAGTGAAGATTTAATAAAGCTGGAGAAAAAAGCAACCCTAAACCTTCAAGCTGAAGTGTTTAACTTCCTACAAAACTTCTTTGAAATACATTATTTGAAAAACTCCTGGTAAGAAGTCAGACACTACAGGGTTAGCTGACTACACACCACTGATGTTTTTCAAATTATAATTAAGCATTATGAAGATTCTTTTCTTTTTTTCCTTCATTTTCCTTCAACCAACCACTTCTCTTGATAAACACCAGGCATAAAATAATAAATCACAAAGTCTTTTGTTTCATCCCTGTGCTTGATTACTCTTGGCAGTTTTTTTGGTCTAATGAGCAAGCTGTTTGGCTAAAGCTACGTAAGTTAAACAACTGACAAATTCAGTTGTCAAATCTGAAAATACATCTACTTCATTTCCAAGTTTAAATTTGTTTTATTGAAGTATAAATAAATGATGCACATTGATATGTTTTAACTCAGTTGTATAGATAATAATTTTACAGCTATAGAAACTCTAGCTTCAACTAGTACATTTTTCAATAAAAAATTATTTTTGATGAAACTAAGCAAGAGTAGGATCAGTGTATGTGGGAATTAAGCATGTGCAAACTACTAACTTTTATCTGCATTAGAATAAAAAGCACAAATATCTGTGGAAAAGGCAGTATTATATAGATACTGTTAACAAGATGATAGTTTTATTATCAAAAATGTTGGACAGAAACTTGCAACATTTTAGGGAAAAGGTTTCCTAGTATTCATGCTGTTGAATAGTCCGACTACACTCAAACTGGGCTAGAAAGTCACAGTCCAACTCATTGTAAAAAATTCAAGATTCCCTTACTTTCAAACTACTGCGAGATAAGCACAGTTATAATCAAACATAAGTTTTTCTTCATAGAACAATTTCACAAATTTTATTAAAGTATTTTTGATACCTTCTTCTACCTCTCTTGGAGGAACTGGGAGTTCACACACACATTTTCTTGAAAATCTCTTGATGTTTATAGTAATACTTGTCTTGTTCTTATATGATACTTATAGGCATCTAAAAAAAGAGGTAATTCTTCCAGTCAATGAACTGAAAATATTGTAGACAACTGCCTCACAAATCTAAGATATGAGCTCAGAATTATTATTTTATTCTGCACACACCACAAATATTGTTAAATCCTTGTCACTCTCACTATATACCCAAAAATTATCTGCAATCAGTGGGATATCAAATAGTAAGATAAATCTGCAGACATGACAAGGTTGGACCTATAAAATACTTCTAATATTCTGTGAGGTATTTTGCCCCTCAAAATGAGGGACAGACAGAATAAAATCTCTTTAAGTTTTTACTGATTTAAGGTACCAGTTATCATATGCTTGTGTGGGTGTGCTTTCACACACACACACACACTATGTATTCCTTATTATAAAAAAATAAAATAAAATAAACCAAACAGCTCAACTTTGCCATGTGCTGAACATCAAATACGCTACAACATTAGTACTTCAGAACCTTCTGGAAAAATGCTACTTATTTTCTTCAGATTAGTTATGTTACTCAAAAATGTCTTCAACTTACAGAAGCTGTACTACAATCCAAACTTAGAAAATCTGGAGGAAAAAAAGTGGCAGTTTCATATGCCCTAAGAAACTATAATTTTTATGCAGGAACAAAGAGAGGAAAAAAAAAAAAAAGAGATGAATTGTAAACATTCAGCATATATAAAAAGTACATCAAGACAGAAAGGTATGGTAGTTTTTGTCCAAACCATAAGGCTGTGCAGAATTCAGTTTACAAACAGGACCTTCAGTCCTAGTGAAGAACATTGAAATGTTTTGAGGTTTAATGTGCCTTTATTAGTTCAATTTGCAGTACAAAACCACATAGTTAATTCTACTTCTGTATATCTCTCCCTCTCCATCTTTATGAGACTACATCTGCCAATCTCAGAGTGAAACCTCATGATTCATCATCATGTTACACTTAACTTGTCTAAGATGTTACTAACAGCAACTCCAAGGAAGTTTTGGTCATATATCCCTGCATCCTGTGAGAGCATATTTTCTTTTAAGGAGCCCATAAACATCAGTGGATATCACAGGTGGAACCAATTGCCTCTTCTCCTAACATAGTTAAGTCTTTTTCTTAATAGGGTAAAGAAATTCTGTCCATTCATGCAAGACCACAGTTCATCAAAACAGGACTTTGCAACTGCCTATGATGAATTCCTGAGTGAAGTTAGATACATTCAACTGTAAGATAAAATAAGCACAAGGGTGAAAAATTAAGCATCTTAACAGTTTAGGAAATGCTTGATTTATTTAGAAAAAAAAGATATGAACTTAGTGTGCTTTAATCCAGTTCACATATGAAATACTGTGCACCATTTGCAGTACACTAACCAATCTGACAGCCCTTTGCTGGCTTGGGAATGCATGAGCTCTTCACATTCATGCTTTTCATTCCTGGATGTTGGAAACAAGACTCCCTACCTAATCCTCAGTACGCTTAAACACTTGAACACCAGATTAAGACAACAAATATCCATCTTGGTGATGATCTTAATGAAAATCCTGAAGCCATTTCTCCATCTTCCTTAGGATTTGAATTAGCTTGTTTTCCAACATCATTTGTGATTTTGCACATAAAAGTAACTGGCCACAATTACTGACAATGCACACAAAAAAACGCTAGGAAGATGGTAGAACACAATTCCTATTCAACAGCAAATTAGTACAAGAAAAATCAAGCACCCCTTCTAGTCATTGTCAAATTTGGGCCACAGAAAGAAACACTTCCAGACAGATCAGTATGAAATTAAATTATATTTTTCCCTGTTCCTTCTGCAAAACAGCACAAATTTTCTACCTAGATCATCTGGGAATATTGCAGCTAATTAATTCCCTCACACTGCAGGCCTCAGAGATCAAATCTTAATCTGTGCCAGTAGCACACAGTAAAGACTCGTGAAACCTGAAATGCTTTTGCCAAACTAGAATTTTTGGATGTAATATCCTACCCTGCTAGGATAAAAGTTAATAAGCCACTATATATAGGCAAGTATATTGTCAAATCCCATGGTCTACTCTGCCCCAAAACTTTCTGAATACAGAGAGTTCTCACAGTTTGATGTGGGCTTTCTAAATCTGGACCAAACTGGTTAACTTGCTCTTCTGCAAAAGGCTTGTAGGGCATTTCCTACAATGGATTCTTGACATTGCCACTTTATATGTCAGTCAATTGATTCTGCTTATAAGAATCACTGTTTGGGCTTGTTTTCTCCTAAAGTGGTGTTTCAGTCATCAATGTAAGCCCTACCAAATTCTTAAAGATATATGTATCATTAAATATATATTCCACACTCCTCATTTTAATAACTTCCCTCTGTTTTAATGAATAGCTGTTAAAACATGAGTCATTTTCCATATGCAGTAGTGTATAACAAGGAGTAAGTTCCGTACTTGTCACTGCTATGTTACACAGATTTAACAACTGGAATGAACTTCATCATCAAGTACAGGCTCAAAGAGTCAAAGGAGTTTGTTTTCAGCTGTATGCAGGCCTCAGTAGAAGTTTACTACATAGAATTATTTGATGAATTGCAGGATTTTTTAGAGAGATCCTGAATAAACTGCAAACAGTCTCTTTCGAGCCAATAATTACATATCACATGAGAAAATAAAAGCATTAGTTCATAAGAATTTTCTGAGCACAATGTTAAGCGCTGGATAGTCTTTAGGAACAATATACTAAGATAATACTTTCTGGAAGTGGTAAAATACCAAAAATTCTGAATGATTTAAATCTTTTTGATCCATTCTCTTATTGCGTTCTGTTAAAGCAGCCACTTGCAAAGATAACAACAGAGCAATGAAATTACATCCTTATTGTAACGTGAAAGCTTTGTCATGGGTTCATTTCATACTGAGTCTCCTCCTGTCTTGTCTAAGGCTGCTACCTTATACTGCACCACCTTATTTAGGTAGATCATTAGTTCCTACATAATTTTCCCTACTGTCTACCTGTGTGAAATGAGGTAAAATGGGAAAGTAAAAGTGAAAAACCATTTAAAAAATCTAACAAATAACTAAAGATTGTTCACATTAGGTAAGAACGTCCAGCAAAGCCTTGGACACTGATATTACTAATCACAAACTTTTCTTTTTCAGAAATTAAATTTCAAGATATATGAAAATTACAAGAACTTTTAATACAGTATGTTAGTATTTACTACCATTGCCTCCATAAAATTTTTATCTAAAGCACAAGAAAGATTTTTAGCATTAAACACAGTCCTAGTGAGACACAACACCAGATGCAGAAAAAGAAGCTGTTTATCTATGATTACTAATACATTGAAGCATGACAGGTTAAGACAAATAGGACAAAATGAAAACAACAGACAACAGGAAAAACATGACTGTAAAATCAATGTCACAAATTTTAAAAATTACAAAATACATTTCAAAAATTAAAAATACTTTAGAAAAATAACTACACAGCAAAACTGCAGCTATTTGACTAACAAGTACTTTTTATATACCAGCAGGAGAAACACAGAATATTTTCAGACTGATACCATCAAATCTTTTTTCCATCTTTTCCATTTCTATTACTTCATAGTAATTGAAGCATTTGATATAACTAGGTGCAGAGAAGAGAAATAATAGCTTGGATTAGTATGTCTGCAAGTCTTGGCCAGTTTACAAGTGTAACATCATCAGTCACTGAGTTTAATAGTCATGAATTGTGTCTGTGCCATGTCCGTGTTGGGTCATGACTCCTGGTGTGTTCATGATGTCCCTGCACACCCTCCAGCCCTGCCCCAAGATACACTAAATGAAATAAGGAAATCTTTGAGCAGCTCGGGGTTTTTTTGGAACCTAGCTTCAGAGCAATTCCTAGGTATTCAAGCATAAGGAAACTTTAACTCTAACTAAGGTATTTCTAATTCTGCCCACATTCCACTGTTTTCTACCTTCAGCCTCCCCTTACAATAAATCTCTTAAACATCTTTCGTTTCTTATTGTAAAAGCAAGACAGCCTATGTAGTTTCTTTACTGTTACCATCTATCTGTGTATTACAAAGCTATTTATACTATACTATAACAAGCACAGATGGCTAGAGTCAATCCCAATAAGATTTAATGGAAAGAGAAGACTGGGTATCCATATCCACTAAATAACATACAGCAAATAAAATAAAGATTATTCTTTGGAGAAAGGAGATAAAGATAAGATGAAACAATGTTATCAGCTTTACTTTAGATTATGAGGGCAATCTAAGGAAAAGCACATTACCATTTACTTAACTTCTAAACATTAGCTGCATAAAGAGCTTCCAAGTTAATGCCTTCCAAGAGACATTTAAGAGTTCAATGTTAACAATAGTTTGAGATTAGTAGACTGCCTTTTCAGAAAAAAAAAAAATTTGTCACTAGAAACAGGCAGCAAAAACAGACGATAAGAAAAGTAATCATGTGAAAGAAAAAAATAGTCTGTACTTGAGAAGGAATTAAAAGCACATAAAAATCACAAGCTTTTGTCTACAATACAGAAGAAAAGAAAATTTAAGATTTCCATTACTCCTTTCCACTATAATTTGCCACAATCAATTTAGAAGTTATGAACAATTCAATAGTTTCTTAAATTTCCTTAATTAAAATTAATACAAATTTCCTAACATTTTCTCATATTTTACAGTTTAAACCAGAGTGGTCAAGTCCTTATTAGCTTCATTTGAAAGGCAATAATTATAGGTGTAGATACAAAATACTTATTCTTTCTGTCAGATCTCCTAGGCTTCAAATTTTTCCACAAAATAAGTCATGAACAAAAAGGACAGATACCACTTTAGAGGTGCCAATAAGTTTCAGCTAGCAAACTGGCATACGGAAAAGATTCAATACCCTATTTGAAGAAGTAAGTAACTTATTACAAGTTCGTGTTTTAACTTAGGCCTAAGACAACATAAAGAAGTTAATCTTTCATGTTTTGCAATTCTATTTTTTCCTGTTTTCATAATAACATAACATATGTAGGTAGTAAAAGAGCTGCTACAGCTGCTGGAACCACTAATAAGGAGAAAGGTATGGTTTTTTTCTTACCCTGAACCATAAAACATACAAGACAAATAAGCCTACCAGACTTATTTTCATTAACTTAATGAAATGTTAACATGAGTGAGGAAAGATGATGAGTGCTGCACTATCCAATCCAAAATTGTCAGTATCCTCTAAAGTACATTCAGGGTTCTCCATAAATGAGGAGGGCTTCTTGCCCTCTTCTGTTCTCACTGAACTGAAGTCATTGTCCTCTTCAAATAAAGTTATTAGTACTCCACTCTGGAAACATGAAAACTTTCCAAATATTTACAAAGTAATCGCACAATGAAGTGCAAAGAACTTGTGATCAATCCTTTATAAAACCGCCTTTGGCTTTCTAAGTCGTACAGACATGTAGTTGTGATCCACAGTGGGGCAGAGATGTTCTGCTCACAACAATGTACAGTTGGTGGGGAGCTTAGTTGAGTGGTGGTATTGGGGTGGTATTTTTGAGAAGCCTTAAACCTCCAAAACAGACAAGAGAATAATGAACGCTGGATATTACTGAATTGGTACGGAGACGTAGCATTTGATTCATCTCTTTTCCAAACACAGAGGTTTTCACTAATGCTGAAAAAACTTATTATTTACATATTTACAAAAGACTCATCTGGGGAGCCAACATGAGCTGCCCAAACTTGTCACACGTTGTAGAAGGCAATACATTTCATGGTCAATGTGAGAACACTTCACAGCGAAGCAGAGTAAAAGGGAGTATTACCAGTGCAAATTTCCCCTTCACAGACAATCAGTTTAAGGTCTGTTACTTATATTTTCATCTACCTTCTTTACCTTTAGTAAGTGTATTAACATGGTAGGATGATAGTTAACACTGGTACAATACAACTGATTACGATGATCAATCATGTTATTTCATAAAAATACTATGCCATAGTTGAGATGAGGAGTTTATTTATCATTTTAAATTTGCAAATACAGGAATCAAATTATTATCTCTTTGAAAAGAAAAAGTAAAAAACCATTAACAGGTAAGTTAAATCCTAAATAACTCTTAAAGCAGCAAATAAAATTTTCTATATAAAATACAGCCTTTTTAATGAACACAAATGGATGAGACACTGCTTACAAATATCAATTACTAAAATGAGTTACTCTATAGAATGTTGCTTCATGGAATTTTAAAGAAATAAAAAATAAAACTTCTGAGAAGTCTGAAAGACTTTCAAATAGCATACAACAGACAGTTGTATGCAATTTCATCTGACTGACTGTAACAATCACATAAACAGACAAAGTGATTATAAATTACAAAGCCATTGTGTTTTGCTTTTGGATTAAAACTACCACCGCTATTTGGAAACAAGTCAGAGAGAAAATAAAGAATAACTCCTATATTTTGTTCTGCTCCACAGATTTACAGCACTATGAGTAATGAAGGTTTCCCAGATAAGACTTAAGATGTTCTAAGTAGGAGAATATAAATGTAATGCTATTACCCAATCAAATTTTTTTAAAAGAATAATCTCTATTTCAGACAAACTGCAGTTTATATATATATATATATAATTTTATCAAATGTTTAGTGCAATCATAATAGATAAGAGCATTAGCACAAAGCATTATAAATATAACAAAATATGAATGAAGAAGATTCCCCTAACAGCATGTATTGAAAAGCTCCAATTCCCAAGTTTGAAATAAACAGAAGACACATACACATGGGATGGGACCTCCCAACATCGTGACACCACTGGCTGTTGAAGCAGCTTGGAAACCAAGCAGCTTGGAAAACCCTAACAAACATATTAACCCTGAGACTTATTTTAGTGACAGATGTTAATAGCTGCAGTTACTCAGCAACTGGACTACAGTAGCACTAAAACTGGGTTAAAAACTCTTCCTCCCCAGCTACTTCTGGTAAAGAGTAAACATATGCTTGTATATAACCCCAAACATTTGACTTGTACATACATCTTCAGGGAGTTGATATTTGACATATGAAGAATATGCTTTCCTTCCTCCATCTTTAAGATAGAAAGTCTCATATTTAAAAAGGAGACCATTCTCAATTTTTGCACAGAACGAAGATGTGAGCAAGTAACCTGTCACATTCCCATTGTTACATGTTAAGGCACAGTTCTTGCCTAGATCTATTTCATTATTTTCAATAGATTTGTCAGAATGATCAAGACCTTTAAAGAGAATTTAAGAGTCAGTTACAGTTCTGCCTGTACAAAGTACTGAAAAGATCTTAGCTAATATTCTCATGTTAATAACACTTATTGACAAAACTGAAATTTTAGACCATTGTTAAGAGAGCTAGGTTTGGGGTTTGGCTTGGGTTTTGGCTTTTTATAAATAAAACATCGTGTCCTGATTTATTCAGTTCTATGAGGGCTCACTTTCTGAATGACTGTGTTCTTTCTCACTGTGATCTAAAACTCTTAAGAAACTGAGCCAATGAGCCAGAAGTCAGGGTCATTATCTTTCACATTAATCAGTTCTGTCAGTTAAGTCTTAAGTTAAGCCTTTAAATACTTCTTTTCACACCAGAATTCCATCTTACCCTTACATCTGTAGGGTATTTAAAGCCCGCAAAAAATATCCTACTCTGACCAAAGAATCAGATTACAAACACAGGCCTTGCATACCTTTATTTTGACTTTAACTCTGCAAGACAGTTACCCCTACATATGTTTAAAATGCTGCTTTCCTGTTTCTTAACAGAAGGCCGCATCTGAATCACTAATTTGCTTATCACAAATTCAAAAGCAACAAATTACAGGGTAGTATCAGGACCATCCATAAATACTCGAGACCAAGTACCAATGAATAGGACATAAGCATTCTGCACAAAAAATAAAAGCATATTCCTCATTGAAGCACCAGCCTTATAAAACTTAAAACAGTGTAAAAATAAATAAGCCAGCATATTTGTAAATTGCCTCAGAAGAATCAGTATGCAGTACTTCCTCAAAGCAGTCACTCTTAAAACCCTTGAGGACACCTACTTGTCACAGAATAAATTATCTGGCTAATATCCAATATTACAGTACATGTCAGTGGGCACTCAGGAGACAGGCATTAGAGAGCACTTAGCTTCCTCAGCCTTGCAGGGTAGTCCTTACATAAATGATTTTGCCCAACTATAAAACATAACTGATGCACTTAGTTTGAAGCTTTCGAGTAGTAGCTTTTAATACTAAAACATTTATACAGCCCTGCATGCTGGTTTGGGGTTTTTTTCCAAAATCACAGGTACTAATGCACAACACACTAAGCAGCTATTTTTCACATGAACGTAAGTTCTTTTAAGATATTCAAGGGAACGAAAAATATCTACTAATTGGAGTGCTCACAAACACTAGAATTACGCTGTTTAATAAAAACTGTTAGGAAAATTAGTTCTCCCACAATGCTAACAGCAGCTGTTCTTTCCTACTTGCTTAACGTAAATAGCCAAGTTTGCAATCCATATGCAACACAGACTTAAAGCTAGAAAATACATGCATCCCAAGTCACTCAGGGTCTCAGAAAAATGAGAGACTTCTCGGAGATATTTACTTCAGTTTACTACTGCAAACCACAGTCACCAGCAAGCTGCAGCACAAGAAGAAACCTGTTGCCTTTTAAGTTGCAAACCAAATCAACGTTTTACTCCATATCAAAGATATTCAGTAGGCAAATCAGTAAATAAAACTGAAAATTATTTTGCAAGGTTGGGATTCAGATTTTTAAAAGTAACATCAAAGGATGCAGGATACTGAATGATCAAAATGATCAAAGAAAAATCTTTTCCACTGAAAGAAACGTGAAGGACTTGTGAAAATTGACTGTCTTTCACCGAACTTGAAGCAAACAGAGACCGAACTAGGCGCACAGGCGAAGCACGCTGGAGGACAGAGCCACCTTAGAGCGCCAGGTTTCGTAACTGATGGGATTCGGGTCAGGCCGGGGCTGGTGCTCAGGGGCTCTGAGGAAGGCGCTCGGACGCTCCGCGCACACTCTCCCCGCCCGACCTCCCGGACACGGGCCGCGCTCCCCGCTCAGCCCCGGCTGCGAGCGCTGCCCCTTCTCCCCCGCCCGCCCTGCCGGTACTTTGACAGCGGCACGGAGACGCGGCAGTGCCGCCCGCTCCAGGTGCCCGGGGATAGAGGGAGGGGGACTCATCCCCGGGCGGCACCGGCGGAGCGGCGGCGGTGCGAGCCCCTGCCCCCGGCCCGGCCCGGCGCCCCTACCGCATCCCTGTCCGCAGCCCCCGCCGCTCCCGCAGCGGGGCGGGACACGGGGACGGGGACGGACAAACGCTACTCCCCCTCCGCCACCTGGCGACCCGCAGGGCGGGCAGCTGCTCCCGCAGCCCGACCCGCTGGGCCCGGAGGTGCGGGCTGTGCGCCCCGCACGGCCCGGGGCACACCGCGCCGTCCGCGCCGCTCAGCGGCGGCAGCGCACCGGGCACTGCCCGCCGGGACCTCCCTCCCCTCCTCCTCCCCGAGGCGCCGCTGGGAATTAAAATAACAATTAGGGTTCGGGGAGAACGGGGCAAGTTGAGGCTGCACCCCAGCCCCCGCTGCCCAAGGGATGCCCTCCACGAAGGGAACTAGCGGGAGCGCAGCGGGCCGGGTGCCGGCATTCGGTTGGCAGGGTGGAAGGGCTGAACTTACGTCTCGGAATTTGTTCCACTGCCCGACCTCCTTGTCGTACTGGGAGACGGTCGTGAGCCATTGTTTATCGTCCAGAAAATTGCCGCTGTCCGGTCTGCCCCCGGCCGCCGCCGCCGCCGCCGGGCTGCACCAGGCTGCCGCACACACGCACACCAAGGCTGCCGCCGAGAGCATCTGGGCGAGAGGAGACACCGGCACGGGGGTTACCCACCGCGGAGCCGACCCCAGCCGGGGCGGAGGACAGGACAGCCGCCCGCCGCAGGCCCGCTGGCCCACCTGAGAGCGGAGAGGGGAGGGGATGGAGAGGAGGCTGCCCTGCCCGGTCCCTCACCTTGCAGCGCGCCCCGCACCCGCGCTCCTCGCCGCGGCCGGAAAGGCGGCCCCGCTCGCCCTCCCGCTCCCTCCCCGCACGCGCCGCCGTCTGCGGCCGCCCGTCCGCCCCGATACCGCTCGCGCGCCGCGCGCGCCGCCCGCCTCGCCCTCGCCCCGCCCCCGCCCCGCGCGCCGCCGCCGCCGCACCGGGACGAGCGCGTGCCCGGCGAGCCCCGTCCGGAGCGGAGAGGAGCGCTCAGGGCAGCCGGGAGGGGAGCGCCGCGCTGGGGGCAGCCGGGAGGGGAGCACTGCGCTGGGGGCAGCCGGGAGGGGAGCACTGCGCTGGGGGCAGCCCGGAGGGGAGCGCCGCGCTGGGGGCAGCCGGGAGCGGAGCATTGCGGGCTGCCCGCACGGCCCGAGCCTTGCCGCGCCCCTCCCGACCCCGCGGGAGCCGCGCTGTGGCGCCGGCCCCTCCAGGTGTTGGGGTGGGAGCCGCTGGAACTTCTCTGCAGCTGCGCTGGCACCTCCTACCCCCAGCTGGGTCTGCGAAAATCCTTAGACGGGCACGATCTTTCAAAACTCGCGGTCACGTTAAGATACAGCTTCCCGCACCTTCGGGGCAAGGAGAGACCCGAGCTCGCAGGTCGTCTCTGAGCGCTGCTGGAGGCACATTTGAGATGCCGCCTGCCCGTGGTATCCCGTTTTGTAGGGATCGTGTGCTCTTCCCTCTTTCTCGCTTCTGTCTTTTAAACAGCAACTATACGTTGTCTCAAAGCCTTCACTGACATCTGGTTGCTTTCCCGAATTAGTTCAATTTAATCTAGGAATGAGAAAGGTGCATAAATAGTTCAATTATCTTTTCAGCATAGCTGACTCCATATTTGAGTTCCATCTGCTATCCTGTTGACCTAATTCATCTAATTCTGTAATGTTAGCTTTATTCCCTAGACTTGAGTAACACTGCTTTTTAGGTTTGTATTAGCTGCATGTTGCAAGGTTTTGGTAGAGGGAGTGGAACAGGGACTGAAGGGTGGGAAGAGGTGTGGGGCTCCCCCACGTTGGGAAGGAACAGCTGATTCCTGCGAGCTCCACATTGGAGACACTGCCGGCCACAGCTAAGCCCTTCAGCAGCGCTAGTGGTGCCTCTGTGAAAGCATGGCTGAGAAAGGGCAGAAAATGCTGTGTGGAGAGAGGAGGTGGTGCTCTCCATGGCAAAGCACTGCAGACCCAGGAAGACCCATGCCAGGGCAAATGGATATACCAGATACCACGGATATGCCAGAGCAGAGGAAAAGTGTGAGAAGGAGGGAGCAGTGAACAGAAACTGTTATATACTGACTGTACGCTCCCTCAATTCCCCGTGCTGGTCAGGAACAGGAGTGTGGAATGAAGCCGAGCCTGAGGAAATGGGGGAGAAAAGGTGTTGTTTTAACGTGCATCATCTTGTTTCCCATTACTCAAATTAGCTATTACACTTTCATTTTAATTGACAAGAAATTAACCTCCTAGTCAAGTTTGTTTTGTCAGCAACAGTAATTGGTAAACATTATTCCTGCTTTCATGTTAACCCATGAGCTTTCTCATTCCAGTTCTTCCTATACTTACCCTAAGAGGGCGAGGGCTTTGAGCAGCTGGGTGAGCATCTGGCTGTTAGCCAAAACTAACCCACCACGAGGTTGCCAAGTATGTTAAGAGAACACTTCTAGTGTAGCAGCTGGAAGTGTTTTCTGTAGTAAAAAATTACTTTCAGACTTGGAACTAAGGAAAAGTCCATCAAGAGATTCTCAGATCTGATAAGCGGAAAAATGCCACTTCATGCAAAAAGAGGTGTGATTATGAGATTGTGACTGATTTCAGAAAGTTTTGATTTTGGTCATAAAATGTAACTACAGATATATAGTAAAGTATTAATTAAATCCACTAACCTGCATCATACAGTACATAATACATGCCATTTTGTTCCTAAACCTGTATCACTAAAATCAATGAAAATCCTGTCACCAGTCTGACAGATACAGAGGATGATTGCCAGATTAGGATTTATGTGCCTGACTCTGAAAATGGTACCTATCCAGAATGATATTATATTCTGTAATAAATGAATCATAAAATACAAAGTAAAGGGACTGTACAGAGGCTAAATAAGAATCAATAAAACAGTCATGTTATTCTCAGAGTGGGTTATAGAGTCAGTCCTTTATACAATCATTCTCTGACAATCCAGTTTGTATTTGTCAGTCTTAATTTTTTACAAATTGTTTTGCCCTTTGGCAAAGAAGAAATTTCTCTATAAAGCTAATGATTTATTTTTTCTAAGAATTACTTATTTAAGCTTTTTTAACAGCATCCCAATCCTGAATTTGTGTTTTCACTTACCTAGCAATCAAAGTAATTTATTTTGGTTTTGCTTCATCTGTTTTTGACATTTTCATCCAGATAACATTAGTTAGTACTTTTGACTCACAGTGCATCTTTCCTTAAGAGAGGAATAAAAGTGGCTAGAATTTGCATTCAGTAAAAATCCACAGAAAAAGGGATCTCTGGTGTGGTTTGGGGTTTATGAAAGTTTCACTGTAATTTGTCTAAAAAGTGATCTTAAACACCTATGACTGCAGTTTCCACTGACAACACATACTAATGATCAATTATATGTAATTTTGCCTGAACCAAGCTATTTGAAGCCTTTAATAATTCTAAATGTATTCCTTATAATTTTAAGCACTCTGATCTCCACATAATTGGTTTAAGAGCCTCATTCTGATCAAGGACTTTACACAAGTTAGTAATTCCACTTATTCAAGCACACAAAAAATGATACTTGATTGAAATGGCATTTTGAAGATACAAAACTAAGAAGTTTTCTTTTTTTCCCTTGGTAATTTCACTTCTCTTCAAAGATTAGACATATGTATCTTTAGAAATATTCTTTCCTTTATTTTAAATGTACATACATTTCTCACAGAAAATATATCTGTCTTACGTACTTATGTGCCTAACAGTAGCATCTTTAAGATGTGACAGGGAATCAGTTAATGCAGCAGTGATAAGAGAATAATACTAATGGTAACAGGTACATAATTTTATACTTAAAAGTTTAGAAACTGCCTCATAGCTCTTTTCATCACTGTCCAGTCAAGAAGCACTGCTGTTGTTAATAAAAATCTCTTTCTTCTTAATTTTAAAATATTATTTATTTTATTTACTTTTTGGTAATATCATTTTTTTCAAATATTAGGGCTTACTAATTTAGAATCATAAATATTCACATTACCTCTTGACTAGCTGATGGATCCTACAGGGATGTAGCAAGGAAGGTGGCGTAGCTGGCAATACACTTGTAGGTTACAAGATTGGTGTAAGCAATATGGATGTTGCACAAGGAAAAGGATGGAGAGAGAGATGAAGAAAGAGGGAGTATACATTTAAACATGTATTTTGTGTACACATCTGTATGTTATATGAAAGGCTGTTGGAATTATGTAAAATATGCATCAAGAGATATATTGAAAGAAAAGTTTGTATGTATAGGTTAATGATAAAACAGAAGGAACATGCTGAGAAATAGGAAATAGAAAGAAATTTATTCCCTGAACACTGTGTCTGCAAAAGTGCTTTACTCACCTCCTGCAAATGAAGAATGTGTTCATTTAAGGCATTAAAGCATGGAGTTAAGTTTATTCAAATAACACAGCCCTTGCAGTTAAAATAGTTTTAAAAAATTATGTTGAAGGGAATCCCATAGGAACATCTAGATATGCCATTGCCCACAAGCAAAAACAGATATACCTTGTCACTGCTGGCAGATGTCGATCTAAATCTATTTTTAGACCCCAGAGTCACCATTGGTGGGGTCTGTCAGTGGCAGAAACTCCACACTAATCTATGTTACTGAGTTTAGCTAGTCTGACTTCAGAAGAGGTTTCAAATACCTGGAACAAGCTGATCTTGCTGCAATCTAAACTTATAATTTATGATGAATCCTATTCACCAAAAGCTTGAAGAACTAATTACTCTCCTCCTCTGTTCAGCAGTTTTTTCCATATTGGAAACTATTGTAATCCCACTCTGTATTTCCTCCCTGTGATTTGTTTATTACCATATTACCTTGTTCTTTTAATCTTATACTGTGGTTTTGAGATCTCTGGTCACTTTATTATCCCATTGAATCTTTCAAATCTAGCTACGTGGTTTTTTGTTGTCAATGTCTAAAACACTAGAATACCACTGGACAGAGCAGAAGGATTACTTCATCAACATAAAGGATTTTAGCTTGATAGGACTTGCATCTTTTTGGTATCTTCCAGACACTTTGACATAGTATGCTGAATTCCCTGTCCCTATGTTTTCTATAAAGTGAAAGTAGAACAACAGGAGTTTCATTTTCTTATCCTTTTTGAAAGAGAATTTTTCTTTCTTTTTTTTTTTTTTTTTCTACAGCCTTCTGGCACCCACTTGTTCTGTACAGTTTCTCAAAAGCAATGGCTAACAGTTCTGAGATCCTTTCCAACAATTCTGTGAATATTCAGGGATGGAGTTCATAAGATGATTACAACAATCAAATATTTACAGAATTTATAGAATAGAGTCATCACAGACAAAGTCTTATCTAAGCACTTTACTTTTTCTTGTCATTGCTGTGATAACTGAGCTAACCACCTATGTGCCATTAATGATTGGTACAAAGGTTTTAAAAGTATTGTTTCTTCCATTTCTCTTCTTACTACATTCTTCCTCCATAGTGGGACAATTCCTTTTCTTTTACCTTCTTTATACTAATAGATACTATGTTTGCAATGATTTCTTATTAACCTTGATGTCTTTTGTTAGCTGCATCTTAGCTTCCCCATTTGACTTTTGCTACTTGTGTCTTGAGCTGCTTTGAATTATTCATCTCTCACTCCTCTTTGACTTTCATCGTCTACTTCAGGCCACTGCATACTTCAAGTTTTAGTATATTTGGTGTTCTCTGACTTTCCCTGTTCTTCTGCTGTTGCTGCAATTTAATCCTTAATATTTTTCCTGTAGGGTAAATGCTCCAAGGTGCCCGTATTTCACATTGTTCATGAATATGATTAGATTGCTCAACAGCTGTGGGTCTCTGCTAACACAAGTAGTGTCAAAATGCCAGAAACCATAAAGATCCAGAAAGCTTGGGAGCTGAGATGATCAGCATTAAGCACTCATCCATCTGTTCTTATTGACAGCCTTCAGAATAAGGCATTGATGTATGGACCTGTCTGACATCAGGGGCAGAAGATCATCTCAAGACAGGTCTAAGCAAAGTCCCCTTCACAAGCTTACAAATGCAACAGAAAACATCTTAATGGTGTGACATCTCTGCCTGACATCTCATCTAATCTTTCTGACATTCCGTATAGCCCCCAAAACCACAGCACATATAGCAGGATTTCACATAGATAAATCCTGCAACTCAGGCCTTCAAAACTAGGAGAATTTCATGGGGTTTCTTCATCCAAAGATGTAAAACACAGAAGGATCTGGCTTTTTATATAATACAAACTGCAGAAATTTAACTTCCCCAGCCAACCTCAGCAACTTGTACTTCACTAAGTCTATTAAAAAAAAATACCTTACCTAGATAAGAACTCAAAACATTCAGTAGTCAAAATGAAAAATTTAGAGTTGTCATTGTCAAAGTTAAGTCTATGTCTCTAGGAAAGCATGCAATGAAATTTTGTATTTCCTGATGTTCAAAAATTAAAAACTCTTTTTATGTCCAGTGAGCAATTTTTAACTGTATGTTAAAATTTAGAACACAATAAGCAGTGTCTTGATGCCAAGGACAATCTTCTATGTCTACATGTCAGTTCTTTCAGATGAAGTTTATTCATTATAATTTGAAAAGTCTTCTCATTTGGCTGTTCTCAGTAGTTCTATAAAAAATATGAATCTTTTTCTTTATGGGATTTTCATCTAGTACACAGGACAACTTCCAGAGAAAGGCAAACATCTCTCTGTGTCCTATTCCCAGACTCACCTTTCAAAGCAAACATTTTATGTAGTAGATTTTCTGTGAACAAAACAGTCTTAACACTGTAAGATAGATGGACCATTTGAAGCAATGTCTGTTAAGACCTTCATATGTTATTCACAACCTCCTTGAAAAAACACCTTCCTAGTTTAAACATCTCTAGCTATTTCATATGTTCCTTATACAGAAGTATTCATCTTCAAGAGATGTGGTTCGATTTTCAGACTTGGCTTTATTTAAGCACCAAAAATTGTTGGGCATCTAGCTGAGTTTGTGTGTTGGATGGTGACCTGTTTTAATCATCTCACACCATAAAATCTCAATGGAAGCAATTCAGAAGTTGGGTAGGTTGTAAGCTTTGAATTCTCTAAATTTCTTCCTTATTAATAATATAGGAACATTCTTGAGTTCAGGTTCCCATATCAGCAGAGTGGACTCAAATGTCATTAAATGCCCCTGATTCTATTTTTACTTATCATTCTAGATATACTTCAGAAATTAAGAATTTTGGCTTTAGTGAACTATGTCATTAGTAGTGTAAATATTACAAGCTATATGATGTTTTTGTTCAGATCTGTTAATTTTGTTCCTTCTAGTCCCAAGGGGAGAAAAAATATTTACTTCACAATTTTCTACAATTAGATATCTTAGAAGTTTGAGGAGTAGGTCAGCAGTTTTCTAATTCATAACCCCTATAGCTTACATTTTTCCAAAGTATATGACTCAAGGTCTTCCACATATGTTTTTCATTCTCAGGCAAAAATGAGAAATAAGAATAAGCAAAGAGAATGAGGTATTTTTACCTACTGAAAGTTTCCTGTTTGCTCAAATATATGGATCAGAAATACAGATGTACAATTTGAGTTCTGCTCAATCAAAGGTACTGTGGGTGATAATAATAATAATAATAATAATAATGGCCAGTCTTCACGAGCGAAGATCCAGGGAAGGCCATTGTTATTACTGTGGGTGATAGTATGATGTGAAAAGTATATTTGGCTTGGATGACCTTATTTCGTTATGGATTTTCAGGCCTGAAATAAGTTATAAGAATAAATTTGCAAATCCACCTGTTTAACTTACCTGACCAAGTATTTCTAGTGCAGACAAAACTAAAGAATGAAGTATGTAACAAAACTGTTACATTTTCATTCTTTCAAATAATAATGAAAATAACATGAAAAAAATGCATAATAAATGTCAGCAGAATTTTGTCGTTTTTTTTCATTTTGTCTCTGAAACAAGCTCTCCTGTTTTTCCTGACTTTTAAGAAAAGTGTCTGCAACATTCAGTTTGAAAAAACATTAATTATTCTAATCATTGTGGTTGATTAAACAGGTAGGGGTCCCTTTTTGCTTCTTCATTTACCACTTTTTCCTCCTTCCTCAGAGTTCTGCACAGCTGGAGATTTTTAGCCCCATTGTAGCTTCCTCATCTTAGTAAAGTTCTTTTGGCATGCTAATTAATCTCCTTCCTAATATTTACTCTCCCTGACCAAAAGCCATTGTCTGCCCTTACATCTTATTTTGAAGAGACAGGTTTCTTGAAATTCTTGAACATCTCTCTTAACAATAGCTCTAGCCTATACATACTGTAGCAAGCAAGAAAATTATTTAATGACAAATTTCTAACCTTGAGACATTTTTCATGTTTTTTTAACATTTTACATGGCTTTGCTTTCTTTTTTTTTCTTTTTTTTTCTTTTTTTTTTTCTGTGCAAAACTGTGTTTAGGTTTTTTCTGTTTTACCAAAACACTTAGCAAAATTGCAAGGTTTACTCAAATACTTAAACCAATTTTTAATCCAATTTATTAAATATAGAAATAGTCTGCTTTATATTAGTTCATATTTCAGGCTTTTTTTGTATTGCATTTATTGAGAAATGAATGCTCTCCTTTAAAAAGTTTTATGCATCATATCCAAAGCACTGGATACAGTATTACTTATTTGGTTATTCTACATTGGACACTGCTATCCTATCAAGCTTTATCTTCTGAATAGAGCACAGATTATGACACACTTCTAATGCATTCATTGACATTTTGACTGTTCCAGAGGATTTTATAATATTAAATAATTCTAACAATGTGTAAAAATGTTCAAAATACGTTGTCATTTATGAAGAAAGCTGTCTTTTATAAAAAAGTTTTACAAGAGAAATAGATACTAGGCATATGTTTTTGGAGATCAAAGATAGGTAGCTAAAAATTTGGTGTAATCTCATGTTTCCGAAAGATGGAAGTCTTTCCACCTTAAAAAGGAAACAAAATCTCCACCAAAGCAAAAGCTAAGTTGATCAAAATAGAACCATCTTGCCCCCTTCTTCTGTCAGCAACTGGACAAAGGCTTTCCCGCACAAGTATCCTGTATTTTATAGTGATGATAAGTTTACCTGCAATACTTTGTTGACTAACTGTAGGCTGATGAATTATCCTATATAACTAGCTAGCAACAGTACTGTTATTTTTAGCATTTGGTTGAACCCACCATGCATCATCCACCTGAAATAACTCTTTACTATTGGATCATAGAATTTTTTTTAGGTTAGAAAAGACATTCAAGATCAAGTCCAGCCATTAACTGACCACTGCCAATCCCAGCCCAAACAATGGCCCTAAGTGCCACATCTACACATCTTTTAAATAACTCCAGGGATGGTGACTCAACCACTTTCCTGGGCAGCCTGTTCCAGTGCTTGATAACCATTTGTTGAAAACTGTGTAAGTTTTTCCTAATATCCAAACTAAACCTTCCCTGGTGCACCTTGAGGCCGTTTCCTCTTGTACTTTTTCTTGTAAGCTGGGAGAAGAGACCGACCCCCATCTCACCTCACACCCTTCTTTCAGGTAGTTGTAAAGAAGGATAAGGTCTGCCCTGATCCTCCTTTTCTCCAGGTTAAACAACCCCAGGTCGCTCAGCCTCCTCACAGAACTTGTGCTCCAGACCTTTCACCAGCTTCACTGCCCTTCTCTGGATGTGCTTCACCACCTCCTTGTGCTTCCTGTAGTCAGGGGCCCAAAACAACACAGGATTCGAGGTGAGACCTCACCACTGACAAGTACAGGGGAATGATCACTGCCCTGGTCCTGCTGATACAATCTGATGCTCTGATACAATCCAGGCCTTGGCCACCTGGGCACACTGCTGGCTCAAGTTTAGACAGCTGTCAACTAGCACCCGCAGGTCCTTTTCCACTGACCTGCTTTCCAGCTGCTCTTCCCCAAACCAGCAGTATGGGTGTTATTGTAACCCAGGTGCAGGACCCAGCATTTGGCTTTGTTGAGCCTCAAAACTGACCTCAGATCACTGATCCAGCCTATCCAGATCCCTCTGTAGAGCCTTCCAACCCTCCAGCAGATCAACACTCCCACTCAACTTGATATAAATCTGGGGAACGGCACATATTCAAAAGAATTTTGCAATGAAGGTCAAGCTTTGCTTACTTATCATCTTGCATTTTGAAGCAAAGTGTAAGCATTAAATGAATGTGTATTACAACAGAATAGGAATCTTGGTCACTTCCACAGTTGAATCACAAACCACATCTATTCTTTGGCTCTGTTTCTATCCCTACATTTCAGAATTACATGGCTTTACTTTACTGGCTTATTTTTCTTCTTCAAAACCCCATTTTCTGTTGAAGCCAAGTCCGTTTCTAATCAAATACATAATTTGACAAGAGTATACATTTGTGCCCATTATATTAATTTGTTTTAGGCCTGTAGGCATTATTGCACATGTTGTATGTCTTACCTTGTTACTTATTCATTTAGAAGGGAGAGGAAGCTACACAATTATGTACAATTTCTTTACAAATAAGCTTAACATTTCATTTTAAGCTTAAATGAAATTCCTTTTTTTTTTTTTTTAACGAATGTGCTGTGATAATTAAACTTTCCTTAGATTTTAACAGTAAGTTAAATTCATTACATATCTGGAAAAAAAATAAGGTAGAATTTTTAGGATATAACTCGGAAAAAGCTCTGCACGTTTCTATCCAATTTTTAAATATGAAAATACGGAATTTATTGCAGGAAAAAAGAAACTTCCAATGGCACATTTCTTACAGGTCCCATTTACAGAAATTTTATTTATTAAAACCACCAGTACTTATCTCGCTGTCACTTCCTGTCTTTCAAAATCATTTCTTCCTAATTAATTTCCTTTTCTGTGATTTTTAGAACACAAATTCCTAGTTTCTCTTTTATTTATTCCTTTTCATCTTTTTTCTTCTCTCACTTTCTTCAGTTAACTGCTTTGGCTGTATTTTATCTTAATGATCACATATGTGATCTATTTCAGAAGTGGAAAATTGAGTGTGGAACAACACCACCACAACAACAAACAAGACTCTGCTGCACAGTTGCCCTTCCAGATTACTGGGGCTGATGAAGCTATTGGGAGTGGATTGGTACAAATTTATAAATTATTGCAGTGTCCAGCCAAATCTCTCTGTATTGAACTGGACATTTTGAATTGGCAGCAGTGTTTCACAACTGGCAGCTTGTTTTAATCAGGATCAGGACATCTATGAACTAAGTATTTTTCTATTTATAAAAAAAACCCCTATATTTCATAAATATATGATTATTCTTGTAACTGTTTTAATTTTTTCATCACCTTCAATACATCAACAATTAGACAAAAATGTTCCAAAACAAACAAACAAAAAACCCACAAACAAACCCAGACCCACAGAAAATACAAGAAAGGAACTCCAGTTGTATGGTATACTCAAATTAACGAATAATCCAGTTAAGCAGTTAAAATGTCTCAGTGCAAAATGATTTCTTCCTCTGGGATGCTAATTCAGCTTATACAGTTGGCATTTTCACATAGCAAAATTTATCACTTTATTTAACCAAATTGAAAGATTTAATTTTGTCAAAATTTAGCTGACCTACTGAAAAGTAGTTTATGAAAAGAAACTACTACTGAAAAGTAACTTCCATCACAATTAATTGTCTGCAATTTGTAGTTTCTGTATTTCAAAAACTCAGTTCCTCAGAGTCCTAGTCTCTGTGGCCCAGGTGTATGTCTAAACCTCAAAGGAGACCATGATGAGTCATAGAAAATCATTTTGTCACAGAGCCTGGTCAAAGACATGGAAATTTCTAACCATCTGTCTTCTTAGGTAGACCACAGGAAAGAATATGAACATAAAGTGTTCAGACAATAAAGAAGTAATTCAGAGATACCAGTAGATGCAATCTGACATTCAATTAAAATTAGTGTTTAAATTCAAGGCAATTAAAACACTGAAATTAAAAGCAAAAGCCCCTTTTAAAGTTAGAATTCTACAGATGTTTTTAGGACACCGACTTTTCATCTCAATTTGACATGGAAGAAAATATTAAAGGAATAAAACATTTTACATATTGAGAGGAGTCTGGGAAGCAGTTTGTAAGTCTATTGGAAACTTGCATGCCCTTTACAAAAAGATGATTTTCCATTAGAATGGTCTGTTTCAAAGGGCACAGGATACCACAGGGAGAATCACGATAATTCCAATCTCAAATCTAAATCCCTCCGAGATGGCAGTTCTTCCACATTGATAGCAAACATTT
Organism: Myiozetetes cayanensis; assembly: GCF_022539395.1. Lineage (NCBI taxonomy): Eukaryota > Metazoa > Chordata > Aves > Passeriformes > Tyrannidae > Myiozetetes > Myiozetetes cayanensis. The sequence continues at coordinate 36,034,749 of NW_026087964.1, read as the reverse complement.
TCTTCCTGACATTGACCCATACTATGCCAAATAGCTGTGCATACGGAGGAAAGTGGGGAGAAGGCATTGCTCAGCCTCCTCCACACACCTTGACAAGTATAAGCCTGTAAAAGTCTGTAATTTATCCAGAATTTAATCCAACTATGTTGGGATCACATGTTTTTCTATAGTGTATTTTGTTATTCTGTAGTGCCTCTACAAACAGCAGTGAAGATGCTAGCATAAGGCTGATGGTAACCTACTGAGCTACACTCTAGATTCAGCAGCACCCCACCAGTAGACCTCAGTTCCTCCAGAGACTCCTACAGGGCTCAACAGAAACGCTGAAATTTATTGCCACACTTGATGAAACTTTCTTTTTCCCTTTCTCTCACTTTGTATGTAGTTAGGCTGTGTACTAGACCATAAGTTGACCTTCAATTAATAGCTCTTCAAAGTCTAATTGTTTGGATATTTTACTAGATAAAAACACTATGTGCCTAATAATTTTCCATTTTATTTGAGTAAAATAATGGTATGTTAATTTTCAACATACTATTTCACATTTTTGAAAAAGTTTGTGATTTTTTTAATAGATGTAATCACAATAAATTACGATTTATCCTTTTATTAACATATATCATACCCATCTTTACCAACTCATGAGAGTACAACAGCAGGTAATTCTGATCTCTCACTACTATTTGTTTTGGGGGATTTTTTGTTTAGTGTGGCTTTTTTTTTCCTCCTTCACATCATCAAGGTAAACACTGAGGATCTCAGATTTCCTTTTATCATCAAACATTGCACAAGAGACATAATTCTGCTGTATCACAGATTAAAATCAATAACCTAGAGTGCACCTTCCATGCTCCAGGATGCATTTGAAGGAGGCTGCTTGTGTTTCAGAGAAACCTCTTATAACTAGCATAGTCTCTCCAAATACCAAATAGAAGTCATCACTGAAATAGAAGAGAGAAAGAAGGTTAGTCCTTTCAGGATTGTTTGCTTTTTTGTACAAATTCCATTTTGTACAAAAATGGACTCTATACAGGAATTTAGTTTTCACATATCTCTGACTGATAGACTCAATAGCAAAAGCGAGAGTCAAGAACATAGGAGCTGCTATTTGCCAGCATCTCTGAGAATCCAAACCCCAAACTATCAACGTTACATTCATTACATTCATTACATTCATACAGACATTGCAAGCATTAAAGGATACAAGTTCAGATAAATTTTAATAAATCAATGTCTGAGTTTTTCAACACCCTACATTGCATCCAGACTCATGTTTATCAGAACTCTATCAAAGAACCAGCTATTCCTAATAACAGGGTCTCTCTCAGATATTCAGAGTTACAGAACAGGAACAGTTTTAGCCATATGATAGAAAACCTCCTTTTAATCAAGGCAGAGGATATCAGAGCCATAATACTGGGTTGACTTAATCCTTTCTTTTTGAGGGAGACTCACAATAAACAATTACATTTTCACCTAAAGTACCCCTGGGGGAATCATGCACCAAGAGAAGCTTAAAAACCAGCAATGAGTGAATGCCATGGAGCTTTCTGATTTTTGACATCAACTTGTAACTGTCTCAGTAATAAGAAAATTAACTCTAAGACTTTTTAATACACCATAGTTCTCAGACCAAAACAGAAGCTATGGTGATAGGTAATGTTTTGACAGACATGGAACAGACATTTTTAGACAGTGTCATACATTCGTGCATATAAAACCTTCCTCTTGATGCCTTCTCTCAGAAATTGTTCTGAAAGTGGTGCAGAGAATTAGTAGAACAGAAGCAAATCATATTTTTCACATAGCACATTAAATGAATAGACTGCATTGATCAATATATAGCAAGTCACATTATGTATGCCAGAAGTCTGTACTAATCACTAAAGACTTAAAATTATGTTTGAATCTGATTATTTCTTATCCCAGGCCATGTATACAGATAATATAAAAAGATAGGCAGTTATAAAGCATGCAATTAGTGCTTTTCTTTTAATAATAAACTTGGTATTTAAAACATAATAGTCCTTTCCATAACTTGTTCAACATTATTTCAATTATGAAAAAGCATATGTGCATATTAATTAAAATTTCCCTTGTTCTAATCCTTTATTATATTTTAGAGTGGTGTTTTTTAGAAGGTTACAGTGAAATGACACTGAAAGCTAAATGCTGAAATCTATGAGGTTTGATTTATAATACAAGTCACGTAATATAATGCCACTACTCTCTTTTTTTATTTTTTGAATGGTAGATATTTCCCTTCTTTTTAATTTCTCATTTTCTATTCAGATATACTCACTTGCAAACTGCTTTATGCAGCTGGAAATGAAATTGTTTTGTCCTACCTACAGTGCCAGTGCACTCACAGGGAATTAAATACACATTTGGGTTAAAGGTCTGAAGAATAATAACAGTTAACAATTTACATACTCTGAACATTTGGAAAGCTTTTATCATTTGTTCCCTTAAGTCAAAGAGTATTAAATTATAAATGTCTTTGAAAGTATTTGGATAATAAATATGGAAGTATTAATTAATGTTAAGGTAATGATTACAAACTGAAAATGAAAATTAAGAACATTACACTCTTACGAGAGTATCTGTGAGTTCCAAGCAGGAATAATATATTTAATAATAATCTTCCTTAACTGCCTCAAATCAAGGAAAGTACATTAAACATCCCAGTTCCTCAAGACATAGTCATTTCTAAACTAATTTTAACATTCAATTTAGTCAAGATTCACAAATTCAAGGAACGTGACAAAAGGTTAGTTATCAAAATATTCTTACCTTTTAAAATTTACTCTTAGAAACATAGAAAACTCTTTAAATAGACCGTGTGCATGTTAACATCTTACCAAAAAAAACCATTTATAGGAATGTACAGTTTGTGCCTTTTCTTAATGTACTTAGGAGAGGAGCACCCCCTAGTGATGACTGGGAATCACATTTACTTTATTGAACATCAGTTAAGATGGCTTTTAGAGATGAGTTATTACAATTCTTCTACTTGCCCACTGCCCTAGCAATAATTTTTTCATTCCTTATTTTAAAAATATAAACATTTATTTCCCTTCTCAATTATTTATTTAGATAAATTGAACATTACTTGACAATGGGTGTGTTTCTGTTTCTCCCTTACACCATAACTATTTACACCTATAAAATTCCTTGATCCTGGAAACTTTGCTTGCAGATACTAGAACTCATGCATTTACAGTTATCCTAAGCTCTTCTGGCACCCCAGTGTGATTGCACATGTGTTTCAGGATTGCTGTTCTTTGAGAGCTAGTGCAAGAATGTCAGTAAGAGCCATGCACCCTTAAGATTCTTACAGTGACTAACATTTTGATGCCAATAGGAGTCTGTTGTGTAGATCTGTCTTCAGGATCAATTGTGTTTCCTCTCAGCATGTAATTTTCCTGCTGCAGCACTGCAGTAAGCAGGCAAGTAGTGCTGTCACAGAGCATGATGCTAGGTGCAAGTCCCATAGTCTTCCTTGCAAATCTGTGGTAGAAGACAAAAGAAGCTGGAATTAAAGTACTGTGACATGAGTAGCTTATCTTCCATTTAAGATGCTTGAAAAATATCTGCAATTGTTCCATGGATGCCAAGGAAATATAACAATTTTTCAAAGGGTAAGCCTGTCACAAATTAATAGATCTATGTAGGTGTGCGCAGTAAACCAGATTATTTGGCAAGAGGAAGGCCGTCTCTTGTTAGAGGAGAAAATATGTGGGTCATATAATCAGATGCTGCTATTAATGTTGGCAATTTCATGCAAAATGACTGAACATTTTTTACTACTATTTCGTACAGATAACATTTGTGGAAAAGATTTAAGCAAAACAAATTCATTGGTAATCATAAATCCACTTTCAGGAATACAAAAGAAAAATTTCTGTTCAGATCATAATTCTGACATAGCAAAGGAAGCAAGATCAACAGAAATGCTTCCTGGAGAAAATAGCCAAGCCAAGAGATGTAATGAGAAGTGCAACAGGATAGTATGTCATTTTCAGGCAGCAAACATAAATGCTGCAAAAATACCCACAAAACCTCCACATCTGTGGAAATGTTTACACTTGAGCTGCCTCTGAAATATATTTCAAAGCAGCAAAGCCATCCAGCCAAACTGAGACAACAGTCCCACTGCTAGCTCTGCCACTTAGAAAACAGTGTTGAGTTCAGATAGAGTGTAAGGTTAAGCAGACAACTCACACTCAAACTTTTTAAAATATGAAATTTAAGTAAGGGTACTTTCTATAAGCTTTGACTGCTATTGGTAATGTACTCGGGTATGTTAAAATGCTTTAACTCATGTCTAATGACATACTGCATCAGAATGCAAATTTAAAATGGGCTTTGTAAATCATTTACTGTGTACTTGAGCCAGCTACAGTGAACAATTACACTGATTACCCATTTTTGACTCTGCTAGAGCTGCATCACAATATATGATGGATGCCTGGCACTCTTAAGGCATACTTTTCAGCCTCCCTCAGCCAAGGACACTAAATGAAAGCCTTGTGTAACTTCTGTCTAGCTGTTGAAGGAGTAGCTTACTTTCAACTTTTTGTTTTCCACTTTATTCTTTCCATTTACCTTTTTTTTTTTTTTTTTTTTAATAACAGCGTCATGTTCCAGAATTGGGGAACAACAGATACAGTCCATAGAAACAGTACTACTATCAGCCAAATCTCCCAGTGATTCATTTGTACTCACAAAAACACTTTGTACACACAAACAGCATTAGGAAATGACATGCTGAGGTTATCCATCAACACAGTTCTGGTATCTTGGGATATGTTAGCTCCTGTTCTTTACATAGTTTAGAAACAGCTTTCTGTAACATTCAATGTCTCCATCTGCATAACTATCATCCCTGCTGTAAACCACTCATGCACTGACATGTATCAGTACAGATTTGCATGTTTCCTTTATACTTTCAAAGAAGCTCTCCTATTTTACTGTTTTCATCCTTGGAGTCTCAGATGAGGCAAACTCCCTACTTGAAAGATTTGTGCATACACATTTAATTATATTGCATCTGTATCATAATACAGCCAACCTGGTTTTTGGAAATTTAGAAGCACCAGTTCACAGGGTCCAGAATTAGTTGTCAAGTGTCTGATAGAACCAGGAACAGTTGTGTGTTTTCATTACTTTCAAGTTTCTCATTTTCAAGCTAACACATAGTGGTTTGGTAACTGAAATACTGTAGGAACCATGCATGTTGATTCTAAAATGGAGATGGGAACACTTTTAGCTGCACAGAATCTGCCTTTGAGAGGAGAGTGAGGGCAAAGAGCAGCCATGGGGGACCCATGTGACTGTGGGAAAGGCCTAGATGATATGGGGATAAGATCATAACAAGAAAGGAATTATGGCTGCTTGGATTAAAGTGCCCTGAGTACTTCAGGTGAAGTGTTTCTACCCCACAATGAGCTAGGTGAGGTATGGAAGGCACAGAAATCTGCTGACAGAAGAGAAATCAGCACATGCTTTTATTACCTGTTTACTGGCAAAATTCCTCAGTATAGATGTGACTGTAAAAGGAGAATTTTTAGAACCTCGGGGATCTTTCCATATTCCTGCTTGTCTTTCCCTGGCTGAAGGGCATAGGCTTTGACAAAGTTAATAGCAAACTTGTATGCTCTGTTATATACTGCACACATGTGTTTTGGGTTTTTTTTTTAAACTATAGACTTTTATCGCAAAAGCAGTTAGGATAACATAGATTTTGCTTAAACTGTAATGGCAGTCCAAAGCACTTGCTATTCTTTCTCCTTGCATTAGCACTTTACTCTGTCTTCTGGGCTGCCAGAAGAGTACGTGACTTTTAAAAGTATATCTTAATGACAGAAAGAATCTACCTGTCCATTAGCTTCCTTACACTAAAGTCATACCTCTTGCAGCTATTCAGCGACTTTATTATCAGGACACACTACTCCCAAGTGCTATTAGACATTAGTATGGACCCAAAAGAGGCAACATGTCCTTCCTCCACCACCCCATTCTTTGACTCAATACCATGCTTCACAGAGCCCCTAAGATTGTAATAAAAAATCTGAACAGTTCTCACAGAACAGCTTTTTCTTCAAAGCAATCACAAAATGCAAAACATTCTACAAGTCTGCAATTTCTTTTTGCTACATAAAGTATTCCAAATTTTTCCTTTGGAGATGTATATAACATTCTCAAGAAGCTCCATTAAATTGTTTATAAAATAGACTCTGATTCTAAAAACACAATACTATTTTTAAGGTACATATTTTTAACTCTATACGTTTTTCTTTCTTGCCAGTAAAACACACCAAACAAGCCAAACCCAAGAGTTCAAATTGGCAGTGCTAAATTTAGCTTCTGCATATTCTTGATGCAGTATTAAGCACTTAAATAACAAGCCCCATCCTCCCAGAATACAATACAGCTGCTGGAAACAGTCTATAGCAGACTCAGCTTACCTTGTTGAAAGCCACTTGTAATGCAATCAGATTGAGTGGACCTGGGTTTTTTCCACTGAGGCACAGCAAAATGTTGGCCTCTTGTTGAACTTCTGTCCTCAGCTATTGGTCTCAAGCAACTTCTGGAGAGTGGAAAAAGTACATCAGCCCTAGTAAGCTGCTTTTTGCCTCCCAGATAAGCTGTGCTATACATACTTCTCTCTGTTCCCCTAATCCCTTCAGAGTCCCACCTAATTCAGTCTTCATTGATCAAGCTTTATGAACACTCCTTGCAAACAAACATCAGCAAAACTGTGAAGGGCATAATCATTTGTGAGCAGTAATACCTTCTCTCAGACAGCTTTCTTGAAGCAAAAGTAGGTGAATTAAAGACTTTTGAAGATATACTAAACTACGTTTGTGCCAAAGTACCAGATCATCAAAACTTTCCATTAATCAAGACTTATGGTTTAACTGAGGCTTCCAAATTTGACCTAGCAGAGCTAAAAAGCTGTAAACCTCCAGAAGTACTCATCCACCACAAGATCGTTTAGCCTTCTTTCCATTAGCCTCTCTGTAAGATCATTTTCAGCACCCAAAGACTTGGCCTTCAGTGGTTTCTTGCTCCCGACTGTCAACTAAGGTGTGACATATCAAGAATGTAACAAGGAGAAAAAAGATACCTTGCAAACTTAGAGGAAGGTTACACTATTTTATTTTTAATGATTACTCATAATTTCATCTTTTCTCATTCTCTCTCTCTCTTTCTTTGCTATTGGTTTGATTACTTTTTCCTTCCTCTGAAAAACTCTGATGTTAAGATGAAGGAATTCCAACTCTACCATCCAATTAAGGAGGAGTCGTCTTTCCTTTCATAGACAGGGCCATTCATATAATTTCTTGAGATAACAGAGTCATCTGTAAGGCAAGGACTTCATAAGTTGTCTTCTTCAAGAGACATGGATAGAAGGGAAATCTGAAAGCTGTCAGCAGAAATAAGACATTTTATTCTTTATTTACTGTAACTGGAAAAATTTTACTTAGTCAAATAGAGAGACTTAAATAGCATTCCACTCTACAATGACTGTTACTTAAATTTAATGACAATGTTCGTTACTCGGTATTTTTCTGTACAGCATTTGGAAATGGCTTAAAGCTAATATTAACGTGGTTAACTGGTTCTATTTCCTAATTCAGTCAAAGTTCCTCCCTCATTGTCAATATTTCATATTTCAAAACACGTTGTGACATCTATATTAACAACGTAAACTTATCCCATAATCAGAGTACAGACTTAGATGTTTCAAATTTGTAACTCACTGTGAAGTCAATCATGTACATACAAAATATGCATATTATTAAAGAGAGGCTCAGGTTTTCCAGATAGCAATGCTACTAAAACCCATTCTGTATGCTTTTCCCTATTAAAATAAGACCTGAAAAGAATAGAATTGTTTTGAGCATAGAATCACTGGGATCTCACCATATACAAATTAATATTTTTCATAACATCATAATGTCTCTTAATATGTTTTAATCTAGTATTTGCATCTCTGTTTCAGAGAGAAGTTTATCACATCAGGTAGAAACGAAAAAGAAGTACAACTTGCAGTTGAGAACTATGTAAATGTTTTCTTATTCACAAACTGGTAAACAATACATGATAAAAGCTGGAAAATGTAATCATATGGTTTTGCCATTCATCCAACCTTCGGTATGATTAACAAACACTTCATGAACACTGCTAGGTCAGTTACACTCTTTGGTATTTTCTTGCTGTTCCACTTCCAATGGGTTGTTTATGTGAGTAGTTACTTTTAGAAATATAGCAGCTGGAAAACTCAAGAGTTCATCTCCACAGTAAAAACCACCTTTTTGTTGGAAATATCAGTTAGTTTGCAAAGATATTTTTTTCTCTTTCCTGCAATTTTCCACATATATGTAATTAAGATGGAGGTATGAAAACACATAATATCATTTTTTTAGAATGCAGGATAATATTAAAGTGCTGTGGAACTAATATACAATGATATTTTGAAAGACAATTGGTAGGCAAGAGTAGAAGTAATTTAAATCTAAATCCTATTACTAAAGCTATTTAATTTCTGACTGAATAAGATAATTACTACTAAAGGATGTTTTCAAGGCAATATTCTTTGTGATTTTTTCTTCTAAAAAGACTTGTTCATTACACTATTTTATACTGGAAAAAATGAACCAAATATTTCTCCAATTTCTGGAGATATATTGATGGAAAATTCATGCACAACCTATCAGAATAATGTATTTTATTTGCACTTTTATTTAGTTCCCTTAGAATCTAGGTTTTAAGATTTAAAATCCTTCATAAAATACTTATAAAAACTATATTAATCTCCAAATGTGTAGTAACCCTGGTACAGGGCTCCTATTTTTAATAGAACATTCTATTTTCTTTTCTTTTCTGCCATGTTTTCTTATGAACCATAGTGTTTCACTTCCTTCTCTGTCCTTTCATTTGAAGTTTTACACAGGCAGGGGCTGGCAATGGGCAACACAATGTCCCTTCCTGGACACACAGACCAAGTGAAGCAAAGTTATGACTTTCGTTTCTCTATCCACTGCATACACATCTTCCTCCTATTCAAGTTATGACTTTTCATTGTGACTTTAGTGGGTACCACTTGTAAACTGATTAATTGCCCATTAATGGATGTTCATCCAAGGCACGTGATCTGTTCAGCTGATTCTTTAAATTACATTCAATACTTTTATTTAAGTCTTGCAGTTTTTCAGTAGTTTTAAAAGAGGTTACAGTTGCCAACAACCTCGTGCACTGCATATCCTTTGTAAATCCTATAATTTTTAAAAGTATACTTTGAAAAGCAAAATTTAATTTTCAATGTCTCTTGGACTATAGTTTGGTAAAAGCATTTTAATGTAAAAAAAAATAAAATGTTCCCTTAAAAATTGTAGAAAAATATTAATCCCTAAATGACAGCCTTTTCCACAGACTTCAATCATCTCTGGCAGACCTGTAAAAGATATTTCTAAAACTAATAGACTCAGTTCCAAAATGAAATATATATTTAGCCTTAATTTCACCTGTACTTTTTCATAAGATATATATGTTATTAAACAGCACATATTCATATAGTCCATATGTATACATAACACAAAGGGACTTACGAAAACTTGTGAAAGCCAGAATACGAATTGTTCTAGGATCCTGTGTCAACTCAGAAGAGATGATGAAGGAGCAAGGCAGGACATAATTCAGAGTTGAAACTTATTTCAGTCATTAAAATGACAGAAGCCCAATTCCAATGACAAAAAACCCAGCCAGCAGCACAAGACCATCTGAATGGACTCCGAGCAGTCACAAGAACTACTAAGAGAAAGTGAGTACTTTGTCAGTCTTACCATATGATTTGTTAGCAGAAGTCAATCTATAAAATAATACTGCAAGAGAATCACAAAGTAAGCAGAAAATGCATTATTCAGAATTCAAAACAAACAGAATTTTAATCAATATTTTAATCTCTGCAATACACTCCTTGAAAAAGTTTATTTGTGTTGAATATTTGAAATACCCAATAAAATGTTCACAATGTGCAGAACACCAAAGGAAGAAGCCTTCCCTACAGCAAAACAAATCAGAGAGAGAAGTGAAAATATTTCTGTGCAAATGAACTCTTAAAATGAAAAATGGGACAGCTGTTTAAAGAAATAGCACCACTTTGGAGGGAATCAAAATATTTTGAGAAAGTTTAAAAAAAAAGCTTCAGTGTATTGTCTTATAGCAAGAACGTGTGATCTCAGATTTTTCCCCCCAGTTGTAGTGAAAATAGGTCAGATTTTAAGTTGTGCTGCTTGTTTTATTGTTATGCAGGTTGTGATGGTATCCTGTGGTCCAATCAATTCTAGCATTGCTCTACGCTGTATTTCTGTCTGCAGCTGAACGGCCATTAGCTCAACTCAAAATGGATTTCTCAGACAAGAGGCTGTGCATGGCAAACAATGAATACTGTAATCTGATGCACAACTGGAAAATGCATTTTGAAATAGTTCTTGGAATACCTAGTGAGTAGGTTATAGTCCCTGAAAGTCTGACGAAGGAAGCATTTGTAATTTTTCACCAAGGCAAGCAAACATTATGTTTAGCCAAACAGAACAAACTAGCATAGAGATCAGTAAATCACTCTGAATTGGTCCACTCAAGACATGGAGGCAGGCTAGATCCAAAGCAATTTACTTTCCTTCCAGGAACTAGAAGGCAGACAGGGAAATAACTATGATTTGCAGAGTAAATCGTCCCATCTCTCTCCATTCATAATAGAATTTAAGCTAACAAATTTCATCCTAAATGTTTTGTTTAATAAATAGCTGTGGAATGATGTTCTATACAGGGATGTTGGTCACAAACTTTGAAAATACAACAAATGAAATGAGATATTGTTTAGCACTTTCCAATATGGACAGTTACCTGCCTATGTGCACCCTCTCTTTATAAGTCATTATATTCTGACTTTATGTTCTTTCTCCTTTTTTTACAGCTTATTATTGTTTGCTTTAGTTCCTTTCTTACAACAGAGCATTAGAAGATAATAGTATATGGAGTGTTTAATGACATTTTATATTTTATTTATGTCTTCTCTTTTACTTTATCTTGCTCTACTTGTGACTTTTCTTCCTTCACTTAAAAAATAAGAAAACGTCCCATGAGTGTAAAAGACATTTGACTCCAGATCCTAATTTCCATACCCTACTGTAAATCTAAGTTGAACTGTCTAACTGAATCAGTAAGCCTACACATGCTTTAGACTGATCTACTTGAAAGATAAATCACATCTATTGTTCCACCTCATTCTGGTACTACCTTTCCATTTTAAGTGCCTGAAATTAGCAAATCCCTCTTTTAACCCATGATCTAACAGTGTCTAACACACAGCACAGACGATGAAGGTCTGCAATTATCATTTTTCAGCCAGTAAAACATCTTTTTCTTACAAATCTTCAGTGGAAGGCTACACTGCAGTGAGGCAGGGGGAAAGAAGATGGGGAGTGGTGAAGGGGAGGGTTATTTTAAGAAGGAAAAAAAAAATCTACATTCAAGATGGTGAAATTAAGCTTCTAAATAAATATTCATAAGCTCAAGCATAGCCAATCAGATAGACCTGAAAATTTAATTTCAGGTCTGTATTTTTAAAAGTTCTTCAGACAATGATATTTCTAAAATTAAATTCATATAGATTTTATCTAAGGTCTCTAAATCCCTTCTCTAACTTTAGTAGACAGCTGTATACAAATGAAATTGTCCTGAATTTCATGTTACATACAGTGAATCAGGACTGAAACTGAAGATCCAAAGTGAAAAATTACAACACTCGTTTTAGGCTTAATGCAGTTTCCTCTACCTTTTGATTAGGAAAATTGGCTTCCCAGGTTTTGTTCTTTAGTGCAATTTTTTTTTGTCACTTTGTCTTTTTTTTTTTTTTCCTGTTTGCAAAGAGAATTAGGAGAATTCATATTCCTTGTTTATTTAACAATTGAATACTTTAAACACGTCTGGAAGCAAGCATGACTGTAGGAATCACAGGCAGGTCTGATATATCAGCAAAAACAGCACAGAGCCTTCAAACACCTGAACTGTTCCTGTGCTATGCTGATATTTCCTTTGTCTGGTATCTGATTTGATTCCATGGTGGTTTGGTTTTTACCTCCTCTTTTCATGGCAAAATGGGCTTTTTCTCTTCTCTGCTCTTTCTGTGACAAACTTGTGTTAACTGAGCCTTTCCACAGATGAGAGTGTGCCTAAGACACTGACAATCCTATTTAGTCTTCTACTCCAGGAGAATAATTTCTTACTATTGTGCATGCTAGAAAGAGATAAGGGACTTTTAGATGATTTGGAGACAAGATACAGCAGGTTTTACTGTTGTTAGATGCTTCTGGAGGTGTCAAGGGAATCACAGAAAAGAGGAAGAGGTTTAAAGTTATCAGGTATATCTGAATGATTCCTGAGTAAATGCCATATATTTAATTAAAAGATATTTTAAAAGGAAAAAATGAACATTTTACCCATTAGATTATTCCATGATTAGGAAAAATATCCAATTTGAAACCTGAAGCCTGACTTAACTGATAGCATCACTGATAACACGGAAGGAAGCCTTTTCCTTTATTCTATGAAAGTACAATAAACTGAAAGGAACAAGAAGGTTGTATATGAAGCTACACAAAATACCTGCTAGCTCACAGATGTTACAGTGCTGTTGTCACCTGGAGCACTGGCCCCCAGCACTGATCACCATCACAATAATGTCAAAATTACAGTCCTGACTGTTCTGAAACCCTGTGCGGGAAAGGAAGACATAAGAAATTTATGTGCAGACAATAATAATTGGTAGCTATTAAAGAAAAGAGTTTATATATTCCCACCCAAATTATCAGGCTGGGGGATAGTGTATATGTACTTACTCATTGCTAAAGGCACCAGTCTGGTGGTGCTACTTTTGAGATGGGTTTGAATCCCAATAAATACTAATCAACTACTGAAAAGACAAGTTGTTAGAAGGGAAAAGAATATGAATAGGAAGTTCACACTGAAAATGTAACTCTAAATTTTAACTTAGGTTGTTCTCAGACTGTCATCATATTGGGGGGGAGTAATGCTGAAAAAGATTTCTACTCTCCGGCAACAAAAGTTTTAAAGCAGCATAGTTTAAGCACAGAAATGTGATTTAGAGAGTAGAGTGTACTGTATTAGAAAAGTTTGAGAAGTTTCAGAGATACTAAATCCAGACCAACAGATTATCTAAAATCATTCACAAAGCTTCTTTGAGTAATTTCATCTTCTGTATTTCCTTTAGCAAGACTTCTTGTGCAGTAAAGGGACTGCAGATGAGGGAGAAAATGCCATACAATTTCACTGGACTGTTTAGAGACCAATTAATCCATAAACCTATGAGTTTTCAATCACTTTAAGAGAATTTCTTAGAAATTACATTATGGCTGTGGTAATGAATGGAAATTGAAAAAACGAGCATGTTCAAAGGTGAGTTCAGAATGAACAGGTAATATATTCCTCTTAAAGTTCTTTCAAGATGTAACTGTTAATATAGATAAGGGGAACTAAGAAAAATAGCTCTTTGAAATAATCAGGTAGCCTTTTACCACCCCCTTCTGCATCAAAAGGAAAAATAAGTAGAGTCATTGTGAATAATATGTAAGAGTCATTGGAAAGAAAGATGAGCCAAAGTTACAAAAGTGAATTTCTGGTAATTCCACACTTGCAGTTGAATGTTAAAATATTTCTATACCTATCCAAGCACCAACCAAATTCTTTTATCAGGGCTAATCTGGCAGTCATGGAAAGGTGAAAGTCTTAATACTAGATTGGATTAGATTCTGTTCTGAATATCTAAAATCTAAATTGTTCAAGGATATTTGGACCTCTTGTTTTATTCTAAATATTTTCAACTTAAAGACATGAAAGGTTATCTATGAGATATGCAGGCTGCAAAGTTTCTTTAAGTAATATTCACCCTCTCTTAAATGCTGAAGGGAAACATGAGTGTGTCCCTCACCTTCCTGCATACACACACAACCAACTACTGACCTTAAAATACCCACCTTGTTTTGTTCCCCACTTTCTCTGAAGGAGCTGAATAATAGTTATTGCATTGAGTTGAAAAAAAAATAATGTATTTTTAATTGTCAAGTAAGTTAAGTCCATTGACCCTCATACACAAAACCAGATACCTTCAAGTCTTCTCACTTTTCCAGCTTCCATATGCTAATTGTTCATGTCAACCACTACACTCACCTACTTCAGTTCCTTGGGGAGCAGTTCTTATAATATTCACTCTTATTTTGCAGTATGTTATTCTCCAGAGAAAGACCCCTTCTCCTTTATTCCAGTCTACCTACAAAAGAGGCTGGAATACACTGTATAAGCCTTCTGAAGGTTATACAGTGGAAAGACCTACTGTTTAATGCAACACAGTACCCTGAAGTACTAAAGCAACTAAGAGGTAATAGGAGGAAGGAATACAAATGGATAGAAAACACATGAAGCTCTCCCTTATCTATTTCCAGCAGGCATTAGAAATGGAAAAAGATGTTCTTTCACTTTTTATTGCTGAATTTGGAAGATGTGATTCTAAATGAGCTGCTCTTGCTCCCTGTTGCTTTATGTAATAGATGGGGAAATTTTAATGGACTTTCTGATGATGTCCCACATTCATTTAGTCTCCTAGTGATCCAGCTAAATGTATTTTCAAACTGTTGAGATAGCTTAAAAATCAGTTTTGATATCTCCCCAAGCTCTAGCAGTTCCTATTTGCCTTCCCAAACCAGCTCGGAAACAGGTGGGATGGCAAGCTTTCTCTCATCTTTATATGGAAGGAGAAATTTCTAATCAAAATTCTTTCATTTGTGGATTTCTTCTTTATTTCCTGTAGCATCTGGCTAGAAATAAGTGTCACCATTTAAAAAGCATAGGGCATGGTTCAGGGCATAAATAATGCCTTCAGAAATCTCATACACACACACCTCTTCTCTTTTTTCTCTTATAAACCATTATTACACCATTGGTGTCTACACCCAACATGATGGGAGATGAACACTGCCAACAGTGTGACAACATCAAAGGCATCACTTCCAACTACTGCAGGAGTCATCAAAAGAAGAAAAAATTAAATCTAATAGTAAATCTGGATACATATAAATATAGAAAAAAATTATTAACATATTGGCTCCTAGTTTGCATATTTATAATCCTAAATCTGTAGCTGACTTGTTTTTTGAATCACCTTACTACTAAACCATGGGAACCCACAGAGATAAAAATTACAAAGCTGTCAAGCTCTTCTGATGATTAGTACTTGTACAAAGCTCAAAACTCTTAGATTACATCTCCAGAGGTCATGCTACATGAAAGTGCAGTATAAATAGCTGGTTTCTTCAGAGTTATTTGCCAGATTCTTTAGGGATATATTATCATATCAACTCTAAGTCACTTTATACTGCTGGTGGACTTCTTTCTGAAGCAGAAACTCACTCTATTCTTAAAAAAGTTCCCTTGAAATATAAACTATGCTGGGTTATTATGGTCATATTAACATTTAAATACATCAGTTTGTAGAACTGTTTTCCTGTATAACTGCTCAAATTTTATATCTGACAATAAAAATGAAAGTATAAAAGTAAAGTCTCATTCTCCATCTTCTGTGTTTTTAAAGTGTTGAACAAAACTAAGAGTTTATATCAGAGTATGGCAAGACTTAACTTACAAGACGTTGTTTTTTTTCTTTACAGATTAAAAGGTATTGAGTACAAAGAACCTCCTGCCACAACTGTTACATTGCACCGTTGATAAGTTTCCTTGCTGGGCAAAGAAATCTCTATCAGTCTTGATGAAAAGTGTATAGTCATTATTCTGAATTGCATCTATCATCATCTTCATTTTAAGCTTCCTGCTTTTCTTTACTGTGGCCTGTTTTTTTTAAAGCCTCCTGTTGCTGTTCATTTCCTCCCTCTGCTGCAGAACTCCATTTCTAGGCAGGGAACATCACAGTTACAAAAACCTCAAGTGATTGTTGAATTGCTAAATTTCCCCTTTTCCAGGGCAAATTCGTGTGTATAAAGTGAGCAGAGTCTCTTCTCAGTTCCAAGCCATATGTAATACCCCTATTGTTCAAATTCAAAAAACAACTTATTAATTTTCTTTGTATTTCTGAGAGGAACACTACAACAAACAACTTACTGTCTCTTTCCCTACAATTAATTTAGACTGTACGAAGAGAGTATTGCTTTGCAGAAAACTGACAAAAATCAAACCAAAACAAAAACACACACACAAATATTAAAAATCCTTATCCTGACTGTATTCTTGCAAAGGCTGTATACATATCTGAGTAACGAATTTGCACTTACACATTCTTTCTGAAGTTTTTAGACATATCTCAAGTGAATCAGCCCCTCCCTGTCACTAACCAAGATGCCTCCAATAAATAGGAATACCAGAAGGTACCAAGATACTACTAGAAGATGATGGATGACAGAGATGTTTACTGGGAGGAGCTTGCATGCAAGTTAAGGCTCAGAGCTAAGCCCTTGTGCCAACCCTGGCTGGGACTCTAGCCAGGCTTTCTACAACGTCACCAAGAACAGGAGCTCTCTGCACTTCCCTCCAGCCAGGCTCATACACCTGAAGTCTGTCTCTAAAGGTCTAGCTTCGTGAAGGTTATCAGTTTCTCCAAGCAATGTAGAAAGAGCACAACTTGGTTAGTATGAAAATGAAAAAAAATGTGAAAATGAAAAAATCCTGTGTCAATAACTTTTTGATTGATTAGCTGATATTTATGGGTTGATTGGTTTTGTTGAATTTGTGATCTTTTTTGTTGTTGTTTGTTTTTAGAGCAATGGGCTGATACTGTTAAAAAGTAATTTGAGTAAAGCAGAATTAAAAATTATAGTGGATTTTAGTATACAAGATCTGGCCAAGATTCCACCTTCACTAACATGGTTATCAATATGGAACAAATCTGATGTGATGAATTAGCCCAGTGTTACACAAATGACAGAATTGAATCTCACACTTCACAGCTGAGAGGTTATTTTATATGCTATATCATACTTGCTCCCAGAAGAGCTGCCAGAAAAACCTTAAAATTCCAAATGAAATCAAAGACAGTATATTATACAATAGTTAAATATAATCCCTTTTCTGCAAGTTCTCATATGGTGTTTTTATTGTGGTAGTCTCAGATACGTTTCTGTTGGCAGGAAACACCAATACATTTTAAACTCTTTGCATTAAATTGCCTTTCTATACCATTCTGCATGCTTGGCCTAAACAGCGTAATTTTTTCCCTGAACTACTATAAACCCCAGGAAAAGAAAGAAATTGTAAAACATGATTTCCCGTATGAATTATCGCATTACTTGTGATTAAATTTTGGGCAGTTATAACGTTATCTGTTTCTTTTGACAAGTACAATTATTGTTGGCATGTGCACCCAAATTGTATTTTGCTTTCTGAAAAAGGAGCTCATTATGATCAAAAAAGTCTCTAGTAAAAGGAAGGCATAGGAAAAAGTACTTTATAAATATTGACTTACTCTTAGTACCTGTCAGCAAAAATGCAAATAGCCACAAATCACAGCTGTAAAGGAAATACAATAAAAGCCAGAAACAGTGAACAGTAAAACCCAGAAACCTACATACACTGGCAAGGATAAAGTGATTTCCAGACTCCCATGCATCTGAACTGGAAACAGCCTAAACAAAAAAAAAGATCCTCCATATGGACGTTTTGGTCCATAATTGACATGATATCTATATGTATTCTGTATCATTATAGGATAGAATATTTTATATCCATGTTAGTTTTGCAAGATAGTTCAAAACCAACATATGATTCATGGCTGTCCTATTCTGTTCCTTGCCTGGTTGACTTAAAACATTGTCTTTTGTGGTTCAGGCTTTGGTTATGGTTAAATGCTAAGAACTAGCCCATATCCATATTGTCTGTCACAATAGCTGAGTCCCTGCTGTTTTGTCTGGAGCACACAATGACAACATTACTATTCTTTCATATTTGTTTCTTCAGTCCATAGATGTCTGTGACATGCAGTGTGGTCACATCCTGGCTACCTTGGACAACTAATACATGTTTTAATTATATGGGCACACCATATATAAGTCAGCCTTTTAAATCACTCATGACCTAAGGATGCTGCCTGTTTTCTGATCTGAACCCTCCTGCTGTTGCTGCTTGTCAAGAAGAAAAAACTTTGCAGGGATGACATTGAGCAGTTTGTTAGCAAATGGATCTTGCCTTCTTGGAGAAATGGTGTTCCTAGACCTTCAGAGACCCTTCATACTAAATGCCGTGTTTTCCTGATGCCTTAGAAATGAACTTATTGCTCAACAAAAAGGAATAAAATTTCTGAGGCTATTGTGTAAACATTTAATTTTAAACTCAGAATTTAAGTTTATTTATCCATATAATATCCCTATGGTCACTACAATAGACAGTTTGAGTGTATATGTGTTTATGTATATATTTATGTACATAATATGCATTCACTGCTGCATTCCTTTCCCACAGAATAAACCATTTTCTTGAATGGTTTTTGTGATCACTGTGTCATTAATTGCGGTTTCTAAGTACAGTTCATATCAATTTCCCCCACTCTCAGCTCCATGAATGCACTCAGGACAATTAGGAATGGCACCTGGCTCCTCAGGTGAAACCCTGGCTCTGTTGATATCATTTAAAGTTTAGCACTTTACTAGGATCACAACTTTTCCATCCCCATTGAGCTTCTAGTTGAAACATTTTGTAATTGTGTAGCTGATCAGTCAAAGCAAGCTAGAGGAAGATACATTCTGCACAATGGTGTTCTCAGATATATACTCTGGTAATTTCTGTAGAAATCCCTGAATCTCAAGTTGGCTCATTGTTTTGTTTCTGTTACGTAATGATTTGGGGTTTTTTTAATCCCCACACAGTATTAAGCGGCTCGTAGATATGCCATGTAGAAAAATAATTCAAAATACTTGATTCTCTTGCCTTTTTCCTCTAGTCTTTTTTCTCCTCCTGAACACAGAAGCCAACTTCATATACATTGCTGACACAAAACAATTTTAAGTTTCTTCTTCCTCAAAATAGCTTTTTGTTACAAGGTAGAAAAGAAATTATTTGATTTTATATTTGTTTTATTCATAGCAGTTCCAGGTTTTACTGCAATCATCATTGTAGAAGCATAGCTTTTTAAAACAGACATCAGAGATTTTATTTAATGACGTCATCTCTAGTTTAGCTACAGGTGTAAGCCTTGATATGCAACTGTTACACCAATAGCAAAGGCCGGCTTGCCTTTTTACCTCCATGAAGACATTTAGAAAACACTGATGGCTTTTAAAAAAAAGTCACAAATACACTTTTCCACATATCATACTCCCTCAAATATATTGAAGGTTGACTGAAGGACAAACCTCATGTGGGCCAAAAAATAGTGGAATGCACATTTCATCAAATATATAGTGGAAAGCAGTGCAGGAAGAAGGTCAGTTGTAATGGTAAAGAATGACAGATGGTAAGAAATACAGGGAAGTTACCTAGGTGTTCATTTTGCCTGTTAGATGAATAACGTAAGCTGCTGTACATCTGTAGAACAGCAGGAAAGGTTTCATGAGACCTGGGAAAAATGCAGGGGTATTGTTTGGGAGAAGAACTGCAGATCTGAAACATGGGAGACATTTCTAGGGACGTTTACAAGAAGCCTCGATCTTCCTCGTAGGTAAATCAGACTGATTTCTGCCATTGGCTTTAAAAGGGAGTGAGATTGATCCTTTTGATTTCCTCACAAGGCAACATGAAAAAATGCTGCCCATGAACTCATATGCCAAATGAGAAAAAGTAAAGCAGGTGAATTTGATTTTAGAGAACCCTTTGATAAAGCACTATAATTCAATATAAACACCCAAGAATGAAAGTACTGCAACAAAGATAAAGCTATTTTTTAAATATAAGTAGCTTTTGAAGATGTAAAATACTCTAAGAAAATATGATCAAAATTCACAAGGAGAGCACAAGAAGAATAGGAGATAAATGAAATTCATCCAAGGTGAAACTAAAAGAAAATAGGACAGCAGAGACCAATTTTATCAAGATTGAATAATCAAGAACAATAGAAGCAATAAGAATATTTTAAAATATTGAATACTCTGAAAAATTGGAAGGAATTTGAGATTCCTAGGTGAATCAGAAGCAGACTGAAGAGTAAGAAAGACTCTGTTCCTCCATTACAGGAAAGGAAAAAGAAAGATATTCACACACAGCAATCTCAGTGCAGTAAGATCTTTGGTTATAGTTTGCATATCTATTTCTCTAAAAGACAGTAAATTAAATGGATGTGGCTATCCCACCTTTCAAGCAGGGATTGTATCATGAGTCTGGATTAAGTGTTCTTGTGACTACGTTTTAACATCTACAGTCGTAGAATCTATCTTTGCTCTGTACAGAATACATTTCTGTCTCTTGCTGTGCTTGCTTGTCAACATTAAAATATTTTTTTTAAAGACTGACACAGTCTTCCCACTTGCATGCAGTTTGTGTTGGACCACACACCACAGGAAGTCTGATTCATATCACATACTTACTAGTGGTCCATTTTATGTCTGAAAAAAATTACACTAGGAGATTCCATGGAAAAATACTTGTACAGCTAAACTAGAAAAGCTTTTCTTTTTCTATTTTTCCCACTATTTGGAAAACTTAAATGTTAAAACAGTAGTTCTTCTACTGTATACTCCCTTATGTATCTCTACTCCCCCAGAAATAAAATCTCCTAGGCTCCCTGAAGCGTAAGACTGGAGCTGTGTGTCATACATTGTGCTTACTGTTGCTTATTCCTCTTGTTTTGCCACTCAGTTCAGAATAAATGAGGGATTCTATATTGCTCCTGAATTTTGATTGTAGACTGCAATAGTAGCAAGCAGCAGTCCTCTACAGGTTGCTTTTAATATTTCCTGGGTATTTATTTAGATAAAATAACTAAATATCAGCCACGTGTTTTCATTTATTAACAGTCCATCAGGAGCACAGGCAATCAATGTCTTGATTTAGTACGTTTCCTAGTTTGATTTTAAAAGTATTTGGTTCAGGGAGGGTTTTTTCTGTCTATTGCTATGTATTTATCCTAGCAAAGGTATAGTTTAAAGGTAGGAGAAGCTTGAGAGATTTGCATTTGTTAAAATCCCAGTTTAGTCCATGGTCTCAAGCACAGCCTTAAGAATTTTACTGTCCTCAGAAATGAGATTTAATCCTAAACAGGAAGGTGCATCATGCCAGTGTTCCAAAACAGGCTTTATGCTTGAATTTCTTAAGATCTTTTAGATATCTGAAGACTTAAGCTATGGAGTACCCTCAAGATGAAGACAGAGATCTTGAACTCACTTTGACATTCTGACCCAAGTCTGAACAGTAGGAGGGATAGGATGGGTCAAATATGCTCACAAAAGGCTGTTTTGCTGAAGAGATATGTTATATGAGTGTGCAGAGGTTCATGCTTCTTAAATGCTGAAAAGTTTTGCTATCAAATCAAAACGTTTGCTCAACAGAAGCTCCTTTTCAGAAATGGCAAGAAGTACAGAGAAGCAAGAGCAGGGATAAACGCTTCCTTGCAAATCCTCCCTATCACACAGCTCAAAGTTCAGAAGGCAAACAATTAATAGAAAATTAAACTTCAGTTAGATAATGGAGTCATCTTAAGCTTCAATGCAGCACAGAATAAGGTGTAAAACACAAGTGTGATTAATAAACAAGACGAAAGCCTTTGTGGTTTTCCTTTGTTTTTCTTTGCTAGAACTTTTAGATTTTTTCCTGGCATACAGTTCTTGTCAATATATATAAAAAACTGGAATCGTTAATAGCTTCAACTACCATGATATCTCTGATACTATAGCAGAAAACATTATCCATCCCAGGTGCCCAAGACAAGTTCTGTGGGGATTGGAGCTATCCACAACATTAACTATTCCATCAAGATTTAGTACCCATTATTAATAAAAAAAATATATTAATTCACCATAGAATCCTACTGCTTTCTGTACTATAAAAGTTAGCTATCGTCCTGCTTTGGTTAGATGACCAGCCAGCCCTAAAGATAAAACTACTAAAAATGCAAATGGAGAATTGGAGACTGAGATAAAGAAATGGCAGATTTATTAAGCAATTACTATATATTTTCTGCCTTTAGATGAAGAAAGAGGATTGATGGACTGCTGCGTACCATACTGAATGGTATAATACAGTTAGCAATTGTAGTGCACAGACAGCAATGGAAATGGGTCTGAAAAGATTAGTCATATATTAAAATAGACAAAGTACTCTGTCTAGCGATACATTGCTAAGAGACTGAAAGGAAATGAAGATGGAAATGAAGAAAGTTTTTTGTCACACTAGTCAAAAGCCTGAAAAATATTAGAACATTACAACTATTCAGAAAACAGCCACAGAAGAGACTCTGGTCACTTCACCCAGTCTGAAAAAACCTTTGACGACATCCTCTCAATTCACAGCCAGGAAAAAGAAAAGCCTTTTGGAGAATAAGCCTCCTAGCACTACCCGAAATACCACAAAAGGTGTGCTTTCGCAATCCCCCTGATAGCAGAGCGCAAAAACCAAAAAGCCTTCTGTGCTGTCATGGCATAGACTAACTTATCCTGACACTCCAGCAGGTTTTGGTGCCTACAAACCATCCACTGGTTTGTAGCCTACGACAACAAAACTTCTCACTTCTGGAAGTTACATGACTGCAGAGCACACACATACAAGCCACAATCTGGCTTAAAGCAAAAGCAGAATGAGAAAACCTCTGTAGCTACATTTTCTTGCCTTGAACCTCAGTGTTAATTTCTCCATATTGTGGTGGTGAAGGAAATGGAGGTTTGAGGCATTTAATAGCACAAGCATCACATCATGTATGTTAAGATTCTCTTTGTATAAAAAATAATGCCACTCTCCCATAAATGACAAAAGATACAGACCAAACATGAATTTAAGAGACAGATGTCATAACTAACTAGCTGGAATTTTTTTAAGATCTTACTATTGCAGCAGGCATGTGGAAATACTGTATACTTTGTTTTTTCTGAAGTATCTGATACAACCATACCCAGTCAACCATACCCAAGCCAGTCACCATAGTGACTGGCTTGCAGGCCAGTTCAGCCACATGTCCTCGAGAGCAAGCTAAGGAAATGTTCTGCTGATCTCCTGAACTCCTCCGAGCAGGGAATTCCAGGTACTCTGTATGTAAAGCAAAGGACTTCTTCAACAGACAGTGCATCACTCTTGCTCCCAGATAGGGAGGTGAAGGATGAGCTGACACAAATTAAGGGAGATGCAAGATACCCCACGAATAAGAATGAGAGAATTTACTTCCCCTCTGATGCTAAGCAATAACTGAGTTGTGATTCAGAGTC
The DNA here is from genome assembly GCF_022539395.1 of Myiozetetes cayanensis. Classification (NCBI taxonomy): domain Eukaryota; kingdom Metazoa; phylum Chordata; class Aves; order Passeriformes; family Tyrannidae; genus Myiozetetes; species Myiozetetes cayanensis. The sequence goes on along the minus strand of NW_026087964.1, from coordinate 36,011,320 downwards.
TCCATCTGATCCCTGCTGTTTGCCAGGCTTATGCACTGTCCTCTTAGTGTTCAATAAATTGTCAGAGTCCTGAATAGAGCTGTACCAGAATTGCCAAAAATGGGTTTATAGGATCAAATAAATTTATTGGAGGTGAAAAAAACCCACCTAAACCAACAGAATCACCAAACACAAAACAAAAACACAAGCTTCATGCTTGTGCTATAATTATTTTTAAAATACAGTACTTTTAATTAAAATTGTTGTCAAAGTAGGGAAATTTGTATTTTAAAATGCATTGGAAAGGTCTAACATTTTGCATACTTTTAGAGAAACATTCCTGGGTTTGTTTTAGCCACTTAGGAAGTAGGGGCAACTGCTGGGTGAGATACAGACAGAGAGAAGATAATGGGAACAAGACAGTATTGCCACAGTAAGCAACAGAGTAAATAGGTTTTGGTAAGAAGAGTAATAGAATAGGGGATACACAGGCAAGTTGTATCAGAATTCTCTAGGAGTGCTTTTTCTCTGGAAACCCCACCAAATAATGTCAAACTTTTCAAACCAAGAACCTTGCACAAATGCATAAGAGTAAAATCTTCCAAGACCTTACTCTGCACTAGTTTTCTCCACTTGGCAATAAATATACAGGTGGACCTCTTCTTCTACCAGGTATTACATTGTTTCGGGGGCAGAACGTGTATAGTGAATAAAGACAAGATCTTTCACAGAGACAGAAGTTGCTCCTATGAACAAGGACATAAATAGCATAACGCTGAGCAGGATGCTGCTGCTGCATCTGACAGGACATATCTTCATAGCACAATGCAGTGCTGTGCTGGCTGCACTGAGGCTAAACAGACAAAGTAGGAATGTCATACGAATGCAGAATTGCTGAACTCTGTGTTTAAGCAAGCAGAGATATAACTGTACAGCAACACACTAATGTGAACTGTGATAGAATCACAGAATCATAGGAACTCTTGGGTTGGAAAAGACCTCTAAGATCAAGTCCAACCTTTAACCCCATATTCCTAAGGCCACCACAAAATCATGCCCCTAGGTGCCACATCTATATATCTTTTAAATACCTCCAGGCATGGTGACTCAACCCTTGGCAGCCAATCATACCCTTTCCACGAAGCAAGTTTTTCTCATATCCAATCTAAATATCCCCTGGTGCAGCTTGAGGCCATTTCCTCTTGTCCTGTCACTTGTTAGCTGGTGGAAGGGACCAACTCCTCTACACTACCCTTTCTTTAAGGTAGTTGTAGAGTGCAATAAGGTCTCCCCTAAACCTCCATTAATCCAGGCTAAACAATCCCAGCTCTCTCAACTGCTCCTCATCAGACTTGTGCTCCAATCCCTTTAGCAGCTCCATTGCCCTTCTCTGGACATGTTCCAGCACCTCACCTTGTAGTGAGGGGCCCAGAACTGAACACAGGATTTCAGATGCGGCCTCACCAGTGCCGAGTACCAGGGGATGATCACTGCCCTGCTCCTGCTGGCCACACTGTTTCTGATATAAGCCAGAACATTATGTTAAAATAGTCATTGAAATTAAGCTTCACAGTTGGATACTAATATATATTCTACTTACATACACACACTTTGAGACTGCGGAGTTTGAGTCACTGAAGAGTCACAACTCTGTCTAAAGCTGACTAGAATGGTGCTTTCACAGCATGAACTTTGCAATGCAAGCTATTCCAAAGAAGAAAGCCAGAAGCTGCTCCAATAGACACCATTTGATATCCCAGGTCTTCTATCTGGGAAATGGAATTAATGGAAAAATATCCCTTTTCTCAGGATCATGAAAATTAGTTTAAGCCCTTGGACAGGATAACGATTTACAGAAAAGTATATGGGAGAAATAATGTTATACTTGTTAGAACAATGAACAGTAGGTAAATTTGAGGGCCATATACTGAGCAATAAGATTAAAAGGTAGAAACTAAGAGTTGCACACTCTGCACATTGAATAAGCCAGGGGTCTAGCGGGGTTAAAAGAGCAGTATGTGACCATGTTAAGGTTGTTACAACGGACATGCTCAAAATGGTAATGTTGAAATGATCCTGGCAGTAAGCACTTTCAAGATTTTGACTTTGCAATAAGTAATGGTAAATTTTTTAAGCAGGCTGCAAGTTAGGTTTTAACTAACACAGAGAAGCCAGTCTGCCTCCTAATACGTTTTTATGATGCTCTTCTCATCCTATACCCTTGCATTTTCTCGAAGGGCAAAGATTTCCCCTAAAGTCCAAAGCATGTAAATAACCTAAATGCAACATTATCACCTTCCAGACATTCAAAGACCAAAAAAAAATGTGTAACAGAGCAACAATGTAGTAGCAGATCTATGACTGACAGGAAAAGAAAATGAAGCTTATATCAGGATAAAACGGATGTTCAGATGATCTTATTTTAGGCTCTCTTTTTTTTCCCTCCTTATCCCCATCCAACCTCAATGCAAAAAAAAAAAAAAGAAAAAAAAATCTACTACTGTTCGTGGTGATAAAAGAACATATCATTAGTACTCTGCTCCCTGCCCCTCACACCACTGCTATTGGGCTCCCACTTCTAATCAAAGCCATGAAGAAAAAGTCTCTGATGTCAGATCCAGCTTCCACATTGACTAGCCTTGAGTTGTTTTACCACGAGTGCTTGGAAATGTAGTTGTATTAGAACAACTAGTACTTTGTATCTACTTGGCAGCAAATTAAAAAGAAAAATCAATTGCTATCAAACTTTAAGTCCAATAGGTTCTTATTATGAACAGATAACAACACAATTATACCATGACGATGCATTTATGACCATCACTCAATTATAATGTCAAGCTACCCTTACTCACTAACAGATGACATTACTTTTACAATCAGTTTAATCACAAGAAAATTATAATCTCATCACCCATCAGTATCAATTGTGCATGGTGTCAGATCAGTTTGAAGAAATAATTAGTTTCTGTACTGGAATTCCCCAGGTGGAGCATATTAGCACACATATACATAGTTTTAATTTAAACACAAGCCGTGTAAAACCATAACATATGGGAGCAGAACTACAGTGTACAAAATCCAGAAATAGTTGAGTAGTCTTATATACCCAGATCTTTTTGTTACTCTCCTGGCAACCTATCACAGAAAACCCACATTTTATCCTCATTACTTCATGGTAAGTTTACCAAAGCGAAAAACACAAGCATTATTTTCATTTTGTTTTGGGGAATTGTCTATATTACCTACTAAACTTCATTTCAGGATAAATCTTTGAAATCTTTGGAGATTTGTGCACTCTGTCAGAACACAGGAAAAGCTGCAAGTTAGGCTCCTAGACATGACTCCAGATACATGGGAAGCCCTCTTCTAATGTTGCAGGATATTGATATTCTTCCTAGTCTTTCATTTAAAATCTCAAAATCATGCTTTAGCAAATAAATAGCTTTTCAGCACACTAACAAACTGGTTTGAGTCTTTACATATTGGATTTAGGTGTGCTGTTAATAAGCCTATATTTACCACTAAATACTTTATATCTCACTGTAATGTTAAAGAGATGAGGTATTTAAAACCACCCAAAAATCTAAGTTCAGGATCAAGAGCATGGAACAGTGCAATTGATGTAAAGAAATTATTTTTCAGCTTTTTTTGAAGGAATAGGTCTATATTGTGAACTGACACAAAATAATAGGCTAGATTTACTATGTTGCCTCTTTTTTGACCCTTTAAAAAGAGTTCAGGGAGGCCTGGAGGGCTCACAGATTGCAGGTTGTAACCCACCATTCTGCACCCTCTCTTTGTTCCTTCAGCATTAGAAACCAGAGAAGATATATGAAGCTTCTACCCTGTCTCCCAAATGCAGCTAAGCTGTCTGACAGGAGGAAAAAAAGAGTCTGCTTTATTAACTACCTAAAAATGTTACAGTACTTAAAAAAAAAAAAAAAAAAAAAAGCAAGGCTGTTATGCATAGACAGTGTTTGAGTGCATGAAAAGGGAGGCATGGTTTATGGGACAATCCTAGAGCAGACATCCAGAAAGGTCCTCCTTTAAGTCCAGAAAGGACTTAAGCATCACTTGCCCTAATTACTTACTAGACCTTTGTAAAACTTAGGTAAGAGTCAGATGCTTAGACTGGGGCACCTGCATGGCTAAAGTAAGAGCCTTTGTAAATGCCAGATCAGATAAGGAGGAGATGCTGGTCACTTTAGATAGTTTTAGGGGAAGGTGACTGCTGAATGGGACTTTTTGAAGAGAAGTATAGACTTGAAGTCTGTTTGAATTCCATTTTAATATTCAGCGTCCTTCTGTATGACTCAGTAAGACTTGTAGACGCCTGTGTATTATTGAAAGTCAATGAGAAGGATATCCTGAGTCACCAAAGTACTCTTTTCTTTATCGTTCTTTCCATTAAACAGTGTGATGTAATTATTCATGTCAAATAATACAGCAAGATTTGTACAGCAGAGAGAGCCAAGACTTTCATATTGACATCAGGTGAGTAAAAACACAATGTTACAGGAGTTTTATAATCCTAGTAGAAAGAGGAGTTAAGTATTCTTCTGGACTGTTGCAGCCATGTAAGCTAAATGAAAATAATAAATTCACTGATTAGTCTGCACTGTCTCTTATTTTTTCTCTGTGTACATAATTACTTTTTGAAAGCAACAGAAGTGATTTTTTTAATTATTTTTTGCTACACATCTTTTGTTCATTATTATTTGGTTGTACTTAGTAAAAAAGGATTTGTAAACCACAATTGTTCTTTGAAGTACATCCAAGTTAATTACACAAGCAACAATATAAACCCAACATAATTCAAGCGATTTTTAGCACACAAATATACTTCCTTTTTGTTTATAGAAACTTTCTTATTTGTATTCTGAGGACATAATGGCAGCCTCTTTTCTCCTACTATCTTAAATGGTATGCAAGTGTCGGTAATACACACTTTGGAATGCAAACCAAGATGTGCACTTAGCAACTGACAGCTCATGGGTGACTCATGTTCTGTGTGATCTCCTCCAGTGATCAGAGATTCCACTTGAGTGCTATAACCCTGGTATTGCTAACTGCAGGAGTGCAGGCCATTAAGCTTAGCAACGCTACATTTCAATATTTTTTTTTCTTTTTTACTGCAGAGAAGAACTGCAGCTTTGAATCGGGAACCCTGATGCAGAGGGGGAAAATAAAACACACTTTGTGATACGTATCAAACATTTTCTAGTTTTGTGGCCAACATTACAACTTTTGGAACAAAAGGAGAACTTTCAGACTCTCTTCCAAAAGCTGAATCTACAACAGAAGGCAAACTTTTCTCTGCAATCATCTGTGGGTCAGCAAGCAAGAGGTTTGGCTGCAGAATCAGGAAATGCAAGGGATCTAGCACAGTGAGTTTTTTAGCACAGAAAAGTGTGTGGTCTGCTCAGGAAAACGTAGTAAATATGAAAGACTGTAGGGCAGGGATAATAGGAAAAGGAGAAAGACAAAGAGGCTACATGACTTATCCAATTCAAATATTTCAATCTGTCTCTCTCTGAAACCAGTCAGTGCATGTACAGTTTACCACTTATTTTTTCATTCTGCATAAAAATCAGATGTCTTGCTTTTCCACTACAAGTACTTCACAGCCCATACATTCAGTTGCATCAGAATATAACTCCCTTCTGGGGTGATGCCACCACCCTAATTTACAGGACACCCATTTGGAAGCAGCCTCCTCAGAGGTACTTTTTCCCAGGAGCAACCTTCTACCGAAAACACCCAAGCTGTGTATGGCCTCATCAAGCACACCGGTCCAACATATCTACTATCTACTACCTTGTTTTCAGGTCCTGGCATCAAAGCCTCCTACATCAGCACTAAGGTAAACTAAGCAGGCTGCACATCTCCTTTCTAACAGCACTGTACTCAGTACTCCATTGTACAGCAACCAGCTCAGCCTGACAACAGCAAAAGTGAACAGATGAGTGGTATGCTCTCATTTGCAGCATGGTCAGCAGTGCCTTGGTCCCTAATACACATGTTCTTTGCCAATTTTGTTGTAGTTTGGTATCAATTGTACCTAGTACCTCTCTTTGCCCCTTTTACAAATCAAAATAAGAACTAATCACAAATTATTATACTTTCAGGTAGAGGTACATACAGTGTATTTCTGCAGCCCCAAAAACAGGACTATACAACATCTAACATTGGCAAAGAACTCTGCAGAGACATAAGTCTTGCTAGGAAATCAAGATGGCTTGGGCATACAGAAAGATTTGGCAGACCCTTCACATATTTAAGTGGATCCCCGTGCTGAGCTGCAGAAATGAAGCCATTGCTATTCCACTGCAACAGCAGGCAGTGCAGAGACAACAACCTCTGCCAGCTTTCTGCGTGCTCCACTTGTTACACAGCCTTGGCTTCCCCTGCAGCACAGAGTCAGCCCAACAGCATAATAGACACATAAACTGAGAGATGAAGAGCAGGATATCCTTGACTAACCTGATCTCCTTTATGACAAAGTGACCTACTAATTGGCTGTGGAGGTTTTCCACCTGGACTTTGGTAAAGCCTTTGACACCGTCTCCCACAGCATTCTCCTGGAGAGAGAACCTGGGTGCTCGTGGCAGGGACTGTTTGCTATGTGAAAAACTGTATGGATGTCCAGGCCCAGAGTGGTGGCAGTAAACAGAGTTAAATCCAGTTGGCGGCCAGTCACAAGTGGTGTTTCCCAGGACCCAGTGTTGGGGCCAGTTCTGTTTAATACCTTTATCAATGATCTGGATGAGGGGATCGAGTCCACCATCAGTCAGTTAGCAGACACTAAGTTAAATGGAAGCGTTGACCTGCTGGAGAGTAGGAAGCCTCTGCAGAAGTATCTGGACAACCTGGATGTATGGCCTCTTGTTGGCACATAAGGCCAACAAGGCCAAGTGCTGGGTCCTACATTTCAGCTACAACAAACCCTTGCAGTGCTACAAGCTTGGGGTAGAGCGACTGGAAAGCTGCCCAGCAGAAAAAGACCTGGGGGTGCTGGTTGACAGCAGCTGAACATGAACCAGTAGTGTATGCCCAGGTGGTCAAGAAGGTCAATGATATCCTGGCTTGGATCAGAAACAGTGTGGCCAGCAGGACCAGGGCAGTGATCGTCCCCTGGTACTCGGCACTGGTGAGGCCACACTTTGAGCCCTGTGTTCAGTTCTGGGCCCCTCACTACAAGGTGAGGTGCTGGAACATGTTCAGAGAAGGGCAACAGAGCTGGTGAAGGGATTGGAGCACAAGTCTTATGAGGAGCAGCTGAAGAGAGCTGAGATTGTTTAGCCTGGATTAAAGGAGGTTTAGGGGAGACCTCTCTACATCTACCTGAAAGGAGGTTGTGGCCAGGTAGGAGTCGATCTCTTTCCCCAGCTAACAAGTGACAGGACAGGAAGAAATGGCCTCAAGCTGCATCAGGGGAGATTTCAATTGGATATTAGGAAAAACTTCACTGAAAAGGTGGTCAAGTATTGGAACAGGCTGCCAAGGGACTGAGTCACCATGCCTGGAGGTATTTAAAAGACATGCAGACTTAGGGACTTGGCTTGCTAGTGGACCTGGCAGTGCTGGGTTAACAATTGGACTCAATGTTCTAAGAGGTCTATGCTTTGCTAATGCATTAAATGCATCCTAAGGCTAATGCACTCTAATTAGAAACTCTAGAGGTGCTCTAGCACCTACCACAGCTGCCAGGTGATCACAGAAATTGCCTTGTTATTTTACTCCAGGTCCGCTAGATGTCAAGGGGGAAAGCTTCCATTTCTTCAGCTTCTATAATTTCTTTGAGCAAAATCCACTTTAACTTGGAAATCAGGAAGCAATTCCACTTTCCAATTGCAGGACACAATTTGAATGCATGTCTATCAGTGAGAATAAATGATCTTAAAAAGTACCAGAAGGTCATTATGTTTATTCTGTTTATAGTTGCTTAGTTTTTCTTTTAATTTTTCAGCTTTTGTTTTATTTATTCTGTTGAATAGATTTTTGTTTGCATCTGGTTTTGAATTTTTGCCTCATTGTCCTTATTACATAATCTACATTCTTCAATAATATAAAGAGCCTGAAACCAGAAAACAAAGCACTTTGAAATAGGTTACCTTTCAATACTGTGTATTCATTCAAGTTCATAGACTAGTGTGTCCAGTTAAGCATCTAATTATGCTGATCAATGCCCTTATCCATTTAAATACCTAAATGAGGCCAGTTTCTGTTTCTGTGGTCTCTCACTTAGGTATACAATTACTGATTTTTTCCAAAAACTTGATAAGCATGAGCTCTGTGTGATACTTCTTTCCACTTTCCTATTTTCTTAAGTACATCTGTTACTATTACTGCTTTCCCAAGTATCAGGTACTGATATAATTTAAATTCAGAGAATAATTAAGTGCTCAGTTAAGTGCACAATAACCCAGGCAAATATGCAGTTCCAGATATGTTCTACAATTTGTATTTCTAGCTAACACACATTATATTTATGAATTACTGTTCTGATAAAAATTACTTTGCTAATATACATTTAGCTCTGTGTTTGCAGTCATTTCTAGCAGGTTCCTGGGAAGAAATAGATTACTAAGGCATGACAAATTCAGACATGCATAGGTGTATAAAAATCAAGAAGAAAGCAAAACTACCACTGTCACATCTTGATTTTGGAAAAGGACAGCAAATTATGGCAAGGAGCTTTTACTCTGATGAGACTTCAATAGTCTGTATTTATGTTGAAGGCTTTGGGATTTTTTCATCTGACTCTGTAGACACTTCTTCATTTGTTGAATACAAACTTCCAAAGAGCATTCTATTTTATTCATTTGAAAGTATAAAAACCTCCTAATCATCATTATTTCTAAGTATTTAGACCTCCTGAAGTGAGGTACATATATATATAAGGGGATAACACTTTGTTATATGAATTTCCACACACCTCAATTACTACCTTTAATGCAACTTCAACATTTTCAGAAGGCATCCATTCAATGTTTTATAAGTAAAAATTAAATTTTACATCACTCAAGCCAAAATATATGGATGATCCACACTGTGCTTAATCTCTAATCAATGCCTCAGCAGTTTTATGGATTTGCAATAATTTAATTAGAAGGAAACTGTATTGTGATAATCTCAAACATTCCTCTAGAAATATGAAATTTCATCATAAATTACTTAGGAAGTAATTCCTACTACAAGCCTTAATATGAGTTGTCAGATGATAGACTGAAGAACTCTTTTCTAAGTTGATAAAACTGCATATTTTGTGGAGAAAGTGTTTCTCCATTGTCAACAGGTTCTATCGGCATATGAAAAACACTGGTTCAAAGCTTTGCTTGGCATAGTAATCCTGAGGAAAAATTCCTATTAGAAACATGTATACTTATCCTAAATGCAAGACACATATCCATGTCAGATCCTAACCCTATGGACCACCTCTGTTCACATGGTGATAATACACAACAGGGCAATGGATGAGAAACAAAGCCTGTTGTTCATTTAAAAAGAAATAGTTCAACACAGCCTTCTCTTGTGACACATTAAATAAGATAGGCAGAAGTGGCAGGGTGCTAATTACTCTAGTGATGTGATCCATTTTCTAAATAGTGAGAACATCAATAATTCATCAGAAGTGGCTGTTAAAAAATTTAATGTCTGACAATCCAAGCCTGGAAAATCAGAAGATAATCTTTTGTGTCTACTAGTTGGCATTCAGAGGCTTTCTTTTCATTATAAAATATAAATGCATTGTTCCTGCTTGAAGCAGTTTAGATTATGAAAGATGACAGGGGTGTAATATGTCTAGATTTGATTGTTTCAGGTAGGAAGGCAGAACCCAGCAGACAGAAATGCAGATGTCACAAATTTAATGAAAATGAGGTTTACAAATATGTTTAATAAAGTCTGAATGGTTTCTGCTAATAGTAGCAGCCCAATTACGTGGAAGTGAGTATAGCCATATAAACATAAAAATATGAAGTAATCAGGTGGTTCTGCTGGCTGAATATTGCACTTCCAGTTAAGAAAAATCCCATGCTTATTCACAAGAGTTTCATTTAGCTGTTAATGTTCACATCAACATTTCAGAGAGAGAGCTTTAATGACCACAGAGTCAAACCATATTGCAGAAATGGACTGGTAAGGCATTCTCTTTGCTTACATGAATTTCTAGCTTTTATATTTCTGCAGCAATGTAGACAAAAATAATAAGTGATAAAAGCCTTCTTGTTTAAGCATGTCAGAGTATTATTTGCAGGTATGTGCTTTTTGAATAGAAAAGGTTAGAAAGGTGTTGCTTTGTCTCCCAAAAAATCAGAATATAAGTTCCTGTATAATCTACAGCTCTGAAGAAAAGCATTACAGCTCAGCTATAGGTATTTAGACACTTAACTCCCATTCTGGCAAGCACATTCTCTCAAAATCAGTGACAATTAGGTGTTCAAATAAGAATTAGGTTCTCAAATAACTTTGTGGATATGGGCCTATGTCCCAGACTGAAACAGGTTAAAAGCTTCAATTAGAATTTAAGTGGATCATAATATAATAGTCCTACTACAACAAAATGGGTTTAGCAATGCTATTTCTCTCCTTTAACTGCTCAAACAAAATTTTAATGAAGGTCTTATGAAACAATCTCACCATATACAAACTGCTTAAACCCCCAAATCCTTGAATCATCAATATTTCAATCCTCATGACTTTTCTCACCATAGACCAACAGACAGAGCTTTATATTGTTTTGTAACTCCCTAATGTAATCCTTCATTAAAATTTAGATTGATCCCTAAAGAAGATACTTCACACATTCTTGCTTCTGAGAACTGATAATTGAATTTTATCAGTTTTATGATTAAGGTAGGTGCTGAGAGTATGCTTGAATTATTTGCCACATAATGTGATGCACTTGAAATTTTAACTTTTTTTCTAAAATTCCTGTGACATTGGGGCAGGCTAGACCCACCCTGATAAAACCTAAACTCCAGTCCAGCTATCACGCAAGCTATCATGATGGATCAACTGTTGGGGCCCAGGTGTTGTCTGGTGTTAATTATGCTAAAACCATTCTGGTTCATCAAACTTTGAATGCACATCCTGCTTTTTGAAGTCTGATTTGACAGGTAAGATGACAGCTGGTCTATCATCAGTAAATGTGTGACTAGCAGTCAATCACTTTATACTATAAAAGACTAGTCCCCTCTCATGCAGTCAGGTTCTTCTGACATAACCCTTCTTGGAGTGTGTGTGTGGAGATTCCTCCCTTGGGCTGGGGACACCTGCCAGGGATACTCCTCAAGGTTGAGGGAAAGAGATCTCCCCACGAGCGCTGGTGTGGGTGAGTTACATCATACCTCTACTTAATAATTGTTTCTTTTTGCTAGCTTTAATATAACTGTTTCAGTAATAGCTTTGTTACAGTGCACTATACCACTTTATGCTACACTATACTCTACATGTAGATTTTTACTGTTTATATTGTGTAGTAAATAGTTCTGATTAAGATTTTTTTAATGATCATTTGTATAAAATAAGTTATTCATTTAATATAAATACCTTCATTTTGCCAATCCTTAAAACTTGCAGGACGAAAGCTGTTCAATCATACCTCTATAATTCCTTACATTTAAACCATTAACATAAACCAAGGCTAAGGTTGGGTTTAGCTGCACTTAGACTCCTCTCTGAGAAGGGGTTTAGAAAGCAAGGGAATCCTTTCTGTACCTCGAGACTTGCCAGTAATGCTTTGTTTTTTAGTAACTTTGTCTAAGCCTTCCATTCCACCTGCGACAGACATTAGCTGCAACTTTTCATTTCTGGCAACTTTAAATAATACATTTCATCTTAACATCAGACCACTTCCTCTCACAAGCAAACAAAGAGTAGTGCCAGTCCAGGACTAACTAGTACCTACAGATACCAGAGATCTTAAATGATTTCACTTTAGGCTCTTAAAAGGGAACTTTCATTTACTTAACCAGACCACTTCCAAGGTAACTCAAGCTGAAATTCAAACATCATACAAGTAGTCACTTCTCAAACTTCAGGGAAAAAAAAGTAAGTTATTTCTTTTCTGAGAATGAGTCCATGAAAATCCAGAAATATTCTCTCAAAATCTAGAACATTTTATGTGAGAAGATGGGAGATCTTGTAACATGTACACACTGTAGAGCCAAGATCTAAATGGGCTGCATGCACATCAGAAAAAAATGTATCTGTGAACTCTGCCGTAAGAACACTTCTTGAGGAACTGTAAACTGGTTAAAAATCATGCCAGGAAAACTTGGAAAGATCATTGCAAACTCAGCTTGTATGATGAGATAGGAAAAAATCCCACAAAAAAACCGCTATAAAAAACCCCACTAAAATTAATCTACCTAAATTAGTCTAAGCAAACCATTCTCAAAATCTTACAGCATATCTGAAATATTAAAACAAATGAATCTAGGCTATTTGTGCACCATTTGTGTGGAGATAATACTTTACATGAACTCCTACCAGAAATGCCTAGCCTCTATGATTAAGGGTGACTTTAATGCTTTGTCTTCTGTCTGGATCATTTAAGGTTTATTAAATCCTGTGATTAACAGTTAACCAACTTTTATAATTGTTTTTCTCTAGGGGGAAAAAATCAATTTTATCTTTTTTTTTTCAATCACTAAATCAACGTCTGGGGAAAAAAAAGATACATTTTCATGCCTGTAGCTTTATATTTATTTTTATTCTTGACAATTACAGGCATCCTCCCCACATACTGTTTTGTCAACAGTACAGTTCCTCAGTCTTAAAGATTACTTTGTGAAAGCCAAGTCTTAGTGCCAAAAAACAAACCAACAAACAAACAAAAAACCACAAAAACAACCAAACAAACAAGAAAACATCACAAATATTCTAGAGCTTATTCCATCTCTTCACTATGGAATCAGTCTCACCTGAATGAGAAATAAAGTGGAGGAAAAAAACAAGCAAACACAAAAAAACCCAAACAAACCAAACCCAAGAAGCAAATATATCAATTGAACCGTGTGCTGTGACTCAATCACTTATGGCAACATAAGCAAGGTCATGAAGGGAGAAGTTTCCCAAAAATGCTTGTAGTTCAGCATGTAGTATCTTTTGAGCCTTTACTTATGGACCATCATCTTTCCAAGGCAAAATTAATCAATGTCCCCAGCTAATGCTGTGAAAAATGCATTTCTGGAGGTACAAACTTTTTCACTTAACAAAACACTTAAGTTCTGACTGCAGCTGTGTTGATTTTTAGGAAAAAGATCAGTATTTCAGAAGTCAAAGATGAAAAACAATTATAATTACAATTCAGAGGAAAACTAGAATTAAATTTCACCACAAAATTATTGATTTCATTATGACAGATTTGTTCTGCATTTTGTGTGAATATATTTTTCAAGGCCAGATTGAATAAGGTCTTGAGCAATCTGGTCTAGTGGGAAGTGTCCCTGCCTGTGGCAGTGAGGGTTGGGACTAGATATCTTTAAGTTCCCCTCCAACCCCTTAACATTCAATGAATATTACATGGAACTGTGCTGACATGTCAGCATAATATTGCCTATATGTAAATATAACTAGATTTTAATTGAAATATATATCAACCTTAAAATTAAATATTTTTTACTTTTTCCCCTTGAAAAACGACACTGCCCTAGATTCAAAGCTCATTAATCCACTGTTCTGAATATTAGAAATGTCAAACTCTATTCCACACTGTGTTTTATGTAAGTCTTCTGTAAACCTGGCTTCCCATTCCAGCTTAGCCTAAGAAATTTTTCAGAAGATATTTGCTAGTTTTCATCAGCCCATATCACCATCACCTAGTGTACTTCCAGCTGCTGTCCTGGAGCTACTCTAGCACAGATTCCTTTAGTCTGTACTGCAGTAATTACTTTGCACTGCTTACCAAAGTCTTGGTAACTCTTTATTTAATATTTTATTTTTTTTTTTAAATACTGCACTTTCTTTTCAGATGAAATCCTGTGCGCGCCTCTTCAGAATCCTCTGTATTTGGTACTTTTTGAGTTTTTCCTTTGTGTTGTTTTTACCTACTGAACAGGAACGTAAAATGCAACAATTTAAATTTGAAGAAGTTCCTAGTGCCCAACTTCCAACTATCATATCATTTGATGACTTACCTAAATAATTTTTTTGGATATTTTTACCTGCAATAATTAAAATATTTACCATGTAAATATCTGCCTTTTATTCCTCTGCAGGTGGTTTAAGTACAGCTTTTGTGACAACTCTAAAGGTCATCTTCATCAAGCAGCATTAAAGGAAATCAGCTTTCACAGATGTTTGTTTCCATAGGAGACTACAGAAAAGCCATCAGAATGTTACTGTGATTTTTTTTACTTTGGGGAGTGTTTATTATTTAGCTGTCATTATTAAAAATTCAAAGCAGTGGATTGGTGATGCAATCTTAAATGAAATTCTCCCCCACTCACATTTATGGCTCAACAACTAAGAAAAGGTGTATTAAAAAAAAAAAAAAAGTGAAGAGAGAATAGGTTGCCCTTAGAAACAGTAAGTACTCTAAAAGCTGCAAAATTTGTTTTAAAAATCCACAGATTTACAGTTCTTTTGTGTCCAGAAACTTTACCCAACATAAACCTAGGTAATTATAAGAAATAGCAGAGATGCAGTGATTTGAACAGAATATTAATTTTAAGAGCAGCACTCACATTTGGATATGGCCAAGCCCTTTTGGGGCCTTTTTTCACCAATTCTTTGCATTGGTATTTCTCTTCGGTGTGGTATCAAATAATATATTTGGCATGACCAAACCCTTTACTTTGGCTATGTAAGTCGTTTAGCAAGGGATTAAGGACTTCAGACTAACTTAATTGGTTTGAAATTGAGACCATGTTTGGAGATATACAGGATATGACCTGCCATTTCAGTCCTTTTTGAATACCCAGAGATGTCTGAAGAGGTTGAGAGGTGATAGAGCAATGCAGCTCAAAACCACTCTTCCATCATTACCACATTTCCAAAAGGGACTCTACAGCCCTGTGCATGAACTCTGGGTAGGGCATTTTAGTTTTTTTCCCTCTGAAGTCCCCTGAAGTGGCCAGCAACACACTAGAAAGAGGTTATCCTTTCTCAGGTTTAGACACTGATTTATAGGATGTATAGAGTGGGCCCCTCTATGTGAACAGACTTGTCAGCACATATTACACACAAGTAGGAATCTAACAGTATTCCTCATTAAGGGAAAAAAATGAAGCAAATGAGAAAACAGAAAACAAACAGCTTTATCCACCTACCTCACCATTTTGTCTTTTGTCAGCAGTTAAAGAATTCACAGCAAAACAAACAAACAAAAACTAAAACAAAAAAAACACCATAAGAAACGTGAATTTAATCAGGATTGAAATCTCTTGCTAGGGTACCCAGACCAAACCATCCATTACTGACCCATGAGGACACTCCTCCTACTGAAACCATGATATGCCACAGGAAGGAATTTAAGACCTCTAAATTTAAATTAGTCATACCTATCAACCAATTAGCATTTGGCTAACAATTTCCAACCCACATCTAATTAAGCGTTTTGAGCTGAGTGTAGCCACCCAGACTCCCTGTCATTAAAGAAAACAGAAAGCACCTGCCTCTATGGGAGTCACTCTCTGAGTGTCTCTTCATGCATCACCAAAGTGTACAGAAGGAGCAGAGGACAAGTTCTTTCTCAACATAAACATCTTGGTTAGATACTTAAAGTTTGTAGGCATCAAACTGAGCTATAGGATCAGTAGGTATAGAGAAAAAAAAGTTTTACTGGGTTGGCTAAGCCAAAACCATGATTTGTCTCATATTAGCCAGAAATGTGCCTATATAGAAGACTGAGTTATGACCCATCTTGAGGAATGTGGCCTAAGAGGATTTCCATTACAGAAGATTCATTTATTCAGCCATCTCATGGAAAACTAGTGAATGACCTAATACATACATCTATGACATAAATCTTTCATTGACTTATTTTTGTAATGCACTTGCCAGTCATGTACCGTAAATTGTAAAACTCAGACATCTCAAAACCAAATATCTGTTCTTCATGTGAACAGGAAAGGACACCACCACAATCTATATCTACCTCAAGAGTTTATCAAGAAATATTAAACCAATAAAAACTTCTTGCCTAAATATGAGGTTAGAATCAATTCCCAGGTCACTGACATAGAAATTAAAAGTATTCTGCATATTCAAGGAGAAGTGTGATGTTTGAAGGCTTGAGATTTTATTGGTTCCACCTGGTATACACTGTTAAAATCTCAGAGCTGCTAATTAGTAAATTCTAATGCAGAGCCAGGTAACAGTCCCTGTTAGACTGCGACAAAATAAAGAAGACTGAGTGCTAATTTTTTTCTATTTCAAATGGATATCCAGTGATCAGCTCAACAGGACAGCTCAGCCAAGCTTGTGTTACAGACCCTATCATGTGTTCAACAACTTTCTTTAAAGTTGTTCCATTTTTCACACCGTTTCTGAACACCCTGATACATGTTTTTTCTCAATTCAACAGTCATGAGAGAAGGACATTTTTTGGAGAGCCCTATCTAATGCTGCTTTCCAGCTATAAAGTTTTACTCCCCTGTCCCTTTAATTCTGCAATCAGCAATCAACTGGAAAATAAAAAAATAAAAACTCCCCAGGCAGATAGATGAGGTGGAGAAGGAATCAGCTGAGCGATGATAATTCAGATTAGCTAAGGGTCTCCTGCCTTATCTGAAACAACTCAAAGTCTGCTTTTGTGGATATGTACAAAAGATTTAATACAACTCATTTAAGTAAAGAGGAAAAGTTTAAAGTAAAAATGTAAGCCAAATTATATCATTAAGTGGTGAAAAACATTATGTGGAGCACCAAAACTCTGGAGACAGTAAATCCAGCAACAGAACTGGGGCTTTTCCTAGTGTAGTTCAAAAGGGGAGAGATGAAAATAGCTGAAATATATAGCTAATAAATGCAACACACTCCCTTAAGTAAGAATGCATTTTTAAGCCATCTAGAAAAGCAGTTTCTTTCTTAAAATCTTGCATTCAAAATACAGAAGACCTGTTGCCTCCAGACACTCTCTAAAAGAAATATTCCTTTACCTTATATCCTTCTCCTCGTAAGACTCTACTTAATCCATTCTCTACCAGCTTCAGTGTTGTACCTGTAATTTGCAACATTTTTGTCCTTCTGTAGGGCTCTCCCTTTTTCTGCCTCACTTTCTCATTCGTTATATGGGCAAAATCACATTTTCAATCTTGACAAGAATGTTAGTACTACAGTATATTAAAGGTTGAGGGGTTTAGATATATTGATACAGACTGTAAATGTGACAGGTAGTTCTATCATCTGCATTTATAAACACAGGAATGGAAATCATCATAAAATTATCTCTGAATTCCACTTTCAGAAAATCATGGTGGTGTTTATAATTTGTTTACATTATTTCCACAGAAAAAAATGGCATCCATAGTGCAAACTTCAAGAAGATAGAATAAAATATTCCCTTTCCTGCAGCACTCTCATTTCTCTCCTGTTTGCTCATATGCTGTATTTTTAAATTCCATTCATCCTATTTGCATTCTTTTGAAATCATCTTCATCCTGTCAGGTTCTCCAGTTCCATTCTTTTATGTTTAAATAAATAATTGACAATTAGATGTTTAGGGGCTGGGGGGGGGTTCAGCCTGCTAGGTGATATCATTGCTCTATGTTAGCACGTGTTCTCAAAAATGTGGAAGCATGCCTGAAGAACTCGAGAAAGAACTCCTTAAAAATGCTACAGAACTAAAGCTGCAGCCATCTGGAGCAAAAGCAATTCCTGCCATGAACTTACATACCTCAGACTCTGAAAAGTTTTCAAGCTGAATGAATCCGCATCTGTCAGAGAAACAGGCAGACTTTTATGCAATGGAATGCAACATGGCACTTAGATGCAATTAAAATCATAATTAGAAAACCTTACCTAGTGTGCTCATGGTAATCTGGGATAATTTTTTTTCTGATAGGGACAGAAAGAAGACCCAGTCTAGAACAGAGATTGATCTGATGGCTGCTGGCAGCTTGTCCCTTCTCCAGGAATGGCTCTTCTTGCCTGGAACAACCCCAGGCATGGCCAGCTGCTGCTGCTGCTCCATAAAGCTATTTATGTTTTTGAAGCACGAGAGCAACCCTTTCAGGTTCTTGGCTATATATCTGTACCAAATAAGGTCATCTGCTTTCCCACTTTCCAGCCTGAATTGCCTCTTAATACAGGTTATATAAGAAGCAAGATGCATGCTGTTTATTAATGCTGATACCCATTGGAAATCTGAGACAGCCTTGTACTCTATGCCTGTTTTATTTGATTCAGAGAACCAAAACTTCAATCTAGGGATCTGAACTGAGATCTCAACACAAGCAAGGCAAAGCTGCCCACTCCATGCATATTCAGAATGTGGACAGATTTGTCACAGGAGAGGAGTAGGGTGAAGTGGACTCTGATCTCCCCTCAGCTGAGCACTCAGTATGAGATGGAGGCATGGCCATCACTGTTATAGGGGTAGACTACACACTGGCTCCATGTCCAAACATCCTCACTGAAGAATTACATTATTTTTAGTATATTTCATCATCTATGACACTGTCTCTTTCTCAGAATTCTGATTTGCTGGGTTAAATCTTTAGATCGAACATAAATATGAAAATGAATGTAGTATAAAATTCAAAGACAAAAAAAGCAGCTAAAAAAGTGTATTTTACCTATTGCCTTTTCACAGTAAGGAAAATTGATGTTTACTTATTATGCCAATCTAAGAGAAAGTAACAGGTGTTTTCTCTAGGAGCTTTAGAAATTATAACAATTGTGGGTTTATAATTTACATATTTAATTAAGGAGCAATTTTTAACTGATCAAATTTCTCTACCTGCAAGAGTCCTAATATCTTTGTGAAATACCTGGCTTTAAAGACATGAATGCCATTATAAAAGAGCATGGCACAGCCTTACTCATCTTGACAAGTTCAAGACAGTGATACATGATTTCTGAGAGAAAAATCTGTCACTATGGTTTGTGTAGTCCTAAAGGGAAGGGACAGTAAAGAAGCCACTCAGCCAATATTCAGTGGTATTGTTGGCAGGTGTTATATAAAATAATTTTTAATAACTTCATCAAAGAACACTAAGCTCATCAGCATCATATGACAACATTTGATGCACAAAGTTGTAGTCTTGTAATTTTAAAACTGAGTCTTCAGTATGAGAAAAATCAGAAAATTTAAAACAAACATCTCTTATGAATTCCCTTTTTGTTCCCAGGCAGACCTGCATGAGGTAATTGCATGACAATACAAGCAGGACGCTATATAACCTCAAACAGCTTAGCAAGAAACCAAATCATTACCAGTATGGTTTAAATGGTTTTTTAAGTGTTACAGGCAAACTTCTGTGATCTACTGCTTCAGTTACTTGACTAAGAAGATTGGGGTTCTCTTGTGGAAGGTAAATTGGAGGAATTAGAGTTGCAACAAAAAGAGTATTCCTTGTGGTTTTTTATGTTAACAGCAGACTGTCAGAAAGATCCACCAGAGTGAGAAACAAAGAGTGTCCCCAGGCTGAGGGGTAGGTCTGTGTCCCCTGAGCTTCTCCTAGGGATGCTCCCTTTTGAGCATCCAAACTGCAAAGGTGAGACTTCCTTAACTCAAATTTCAAATAGCTTGCTTAACTCTGCAGCAGGGATAGGCTAAGAAGATAGTAGCTGTTCCTTAGCCCAAATGTGACAAAAGATATCCTGTCAGGCAGCAGTAACACAGCTGCGATCTACCACAGGCTTGTACTCTGCATCAGGCACAGGTTTGCTTTTAGCTCACGTGTCCTGTCTGCTGCAGTCAGAGACTCCACACTTCACCTGTGGCCACGTGTGAATTAGCTGGTGACAACTGTGTCCTTTGCCTAAGGTCATAGGCAGTTACAGCTTACTTTAAAACCCATAATTTTTTCATTCAAGAACATCTTGTACAATACTGTAAGCAGTTTATTCTTTTTTAATGAACACATGGCAAATTAAGGAGTTCAGAATGGTTATTTTTTAATGAAAAATGTGCTTGAGTGCATTGCTGTTATGCAACTGTCATCATGAAGAAGAGCAGGATTTTCAAAGCGTCTTTGGAAGTAACTCCATTAAGAATATGTGACGCTTTTAATCCATTAGCTCCTTACTTCTGATGTGAATCCCTGACTGCTTGAAGCTAGCAGCAGAAACTCCAGGCATTTCAGAGAGGACACAGTTTCACTCCTGAAGTAAGTTTTTCCAGTTCTAATAAAAATACAAACATTTGCTATTTATGTGCCTTATTTTTCAGTGTTTCTCTCCTTGTGTCATCACTAAGCTTAAAGAAATTATTATACAGTTATTGTACATCTCTCTCTATTTCAAGAATACCATCTTTCAGCCAAGTGTGTTGCCCATGGTAAAGAACTTACCACCAATCTGAATTACATACATGCAAGTGTAAAGAGAATAATTTCAGAGCTTGAAAATATATTGAAAAGCTGCAAATGTATTGAAAAATCCATTAACTTAATGATAAATATAATTCACCATTAATAGTGCTTTTTCAAAAGTCAAAAATTGATTTAAAAGAGGGGCCTAATTATGAGACAACTCAAATCACTTATCAAATCAAATTTAAAATTGCCAAAAGAACGTGATGCTCAACTCACCATAATAAAATCTCAAAATGGTTCTTTTCACTCTTGTGCAGCTAAACTGCATCCAATTCTGCTTTGCGTAAGTCTCCCCAGGTGCCTCAGAGAGACTGTGCTAAAGCTGTTCAGTTATGTCCACTTTCTGCTATTTTTGCATGGTGATTTTTGAATAATTTGATGCACAATATGCTGTGGTCTTGGAAAATTGCTTAAAGGTTGTTTAGAGTTCAGCAGCATACACCCTCTTCTTCAGAATACTTCTCAGGCCATCAGTTACAAGTACCAGTGCCATGTTGTTTCACTAAATTATGTAATGGGAGTGGCACAGTCATTTGAGAACTCTGGAGGAAAAACCTGTGAATACACCTTCTGCATTGCTGTATTGGATATCACTGTATGTTCTTCCAATCCATTCTAATGGCGACAATAACTCCCACAACCGTGATAGCAAAAAATTGAACTATTACTCTGCTACTAGGAAAAAATTCACGAAGAGGCATTTATGGGTTTTCATACGTGGTTCATACAAATTTAAAGACCAAAGTTTGTCTTCAGTGTAAGCAAGGGCATAATTTGGCCAAAGGCTATAAACCTCATGTATGAACAATGAAAGTGTGACTATCAATATGAAGTATTTGTAATGCTTCTGGAACGTGGGGAATATTGTATCAGCTGAACAGAAAATAATAATCAGAGAGGGATCAGAAGAATGCATGAAAAATAATAATATTGTAGAAAAGGAACCTACATCTAAAAAGCTTTTTGAAAATACAGATTTACTTTAAATGTATAATAGTTCAATTATTTATATCATGCACACATAATAAAAGCAGGTAAATAGGGTGTCTGCCTTTCATTGAAGCTCTGTGTCAGTAAACACTTACCTTGCTTCTGCCAGAGAGTCTACTTGTTTAAAGTAGCCACCAGGAGATCCTTGCCTTCTCAG
Source organism: Myiozetetes cayanensis (assembly GCF_022539395.1). Taxonomy (NCBI): domain Eukaryota; kingdom Metazoa; phylum Chordata; class Aves; order Passeriformes; family Tyrannidae; genus Myiozetetes; species Myiozetetes cayanensis. Next base: position 35,989,705 of record NW_026087964.1, on the reverse strand, counting down.
TTCCAAAGTGGCCTATGTGGCAAATCAGGAAGGTAAGCTGAGAGTCTTGAATCAAGAGCAACAAGCCTTCCAAAACACAGAGCCTAAAGGCTGCAACAACCAGTGAGATGAAGCGCTTTAAAGACAAGGATACCTTACTCTGCTATAATCAATCACTGTTGATGCACGAGAGTCTAAGGCAAAATATTTTTTGACATTCCGAGTTTCATAAAGTTACAGAGACTTACAGAGGCAGGTGCTTGAGAGTAAAGAAGACCAGAATACATTTTTTATCTCCTGATCCAGAGATCTCCCTCTTCCCTTCTGTCTCCAGTCGACAAATTCCAGGCATTAGCGTTACATAGGACACGAGTTGGTCCCAAAGCATATCCAACCTTTTAAGGGTGCATTTTATGGAGAATGTTAGGACTGTGAGGTCCTCGCAGTCAGCTCCTCTCATTTTTTTGCCCCTTCTCAATCCAAACACCATTAGGAGGAACTCTGACCATTTTTTCAGAAAATGATTGTGCTGGTGGTTGGCAAAGCACTACGCAGATTCTTAGCCCATTTTGATGATGAGTAGAATTTTTCACCTGCACAATCTAGTACTCTAGTCCTAGGTCTAGTACTGAGCTCAGATACGTTAATAATCAGAACATTTGAGGTGATCATGGGCTAGGAGATAATAATTCAAGCCTTAATCTTTGAGAAGTAGAATGACAGGCAGGTTTAAGCACAGCTGTTGCTTTCACTTGTTGTAAAGATGATGTTTACCTGGAGAATTACACAGACTGCGAAGTGAAAAAAAAATTGAGTTTTATTTAATTTCATTTCAGTAAAATATAAGAAAAAATCTTAATTGGAGTAGAAGTTATATTGCAATTATTTGGAAAATTTCAATTAAAAAAAGACATTTTTTTATGTAGGCAACTTTACATTTTGATAGCCCAGAAGCAGATTTCTATGGAGTCCTGCAGAGGGACACATCTCTGGTTTTGGATTATTCAGGCATTTATTATGTGCAGTACTCATTCAAAATTTTTCATCATGAAACCTTTTCCCGCAGTTTAAGCTTCAACAGATCTACAGATTGGTCCCATAAAAAATGTCCATTAAATAATTATAAAAGCAGAACATATGACTAATTAGAAAAGACTATGTCTTGAAATACTTCTTGGTATATATACATATATAAATATACTATATATATATACTATATATACTACTTAGATGGTTATCCATCTAAGCCAACTTTCAAGATCCTTTTCTCTTTACTTTAAGAGAATTGTATTATTATCATTGCCCGGTGATTCCATTAAAATAGACTGATTTGTATTTCAGACAAAAAAAAAGGAGATGTCTGAGAAAATTTTAAAAATGCACCTTTTTTTAGCAACTAACTTTTGCAAAAGTTTCAGTACACCCCTAAATCTTTCCTGTATTACCTTGAAAAAGAAAAGTATTTACAAGCTTCACAAAGCCCTGTGACTCAACATCCCTGTAGAAAAGAGCTTCATAACCCATTCCCAAAGTCACCCACACATTCCAGCAAGATGAATGTGGACCTAAGCAAAACCTGGATGTTAAGAAGCTTTACTTTAACCACAGCTCTCTTTTTATTCTGTTGGTGTTATCAGTTAATACTCCATGATGAAGAAAGAAATACATTTAGCAAATACCCTATATCCATTTAAGCTGTCAGTGTTAACAGGCACCATTCTGGACACCTGAAAGTCTAATCGGCTGCTTGTTAGTTGTTTGTTTTCTAATGGAGCTGTCTGCAAGTATCTGAAAAGTGGTGTCCTCGAGACTAGCAGCTTCCAATGTAAACAAGTGATTACTACTGATTTTGTAACTACCATTATGTTTTTAAGGAACAGTATAGAATTACTGAAAGCTCTTTGCCAGTGCTTTATAGATGTTCTGCTATATATTTTCCATTTCCTGAAACACTGGAAGCAAACTTTTCTTTCTGTTTTGAATGTGTGCCTATTTCAAGATCAGGGTTATTTTAGCTTTCAACAGCATTATGAACAACATTTTTAAGAGGAATTGCATAACCTTCTCAATATATCATCAAGGAAATTGAAGAGGCTGCTTTATTGTATCTCTTATGAAAAAAGAAAAATGATAAAGTTCAAGTCCTCAAGAAGGCAGAGGATGCTTTTTAATTCAATGATACTTTTATACAATAAAGATATTATAGAAGAGCATTTCAATAGTTATTTTACCTCTCAAGTTCCTAAGTTACAATTCCATTTTATTGCAAAGTTGCTATTGCCAGAAATCTATTGAATAATATCACTGTGAACTTGTTCAGTACAGGGAATTGTTACCTTTCATGTTTGGAAGGAGCGCTAATAGCTTCTGAAGCAAATAATAAATGTATTTGTATTATTTTTATTGTAGATTGTTGCTGCAGTTTCTCAGTGGCTAGATATGTCTTACTATGTCAACTGTTTTAGAAAAAAAACTTGTAGGAACTAGTTGCTGCAGCAGATAATAGATAATGGTTTTGAAGAGAAAAAATAGATTTATAAAATATCCTACATATATAAAGCACATTGTTGGGTAACACTAGAATTAAAGGCAGCTAAAATGTGAGAAAACCAGTATAACTGAAAAAAAAAAAAAAAAAGGTAACAAAATAATATCAATACGAATAGAAAATTGTATATGCACTAAGCAAGTTGAGGAGCTACCTTATAGTTTGTGTCAGCATTGTGAAACATTGCTGGACCAGCAGCTTTCTTTCTACAGATGTTTTACTTTGACCTTAATATTTTGGCTTTTACAAAGACACAGCTGTCAAATTCACAGCAAAAATGGAAAAAGTGTTGATCCTATCATATTATTCAGTAGTGCGGGGCTTTCCTTTCTTATTTTTTCCAGTCAGCACTATTTTATATCAAATTAATCATTTTGTATAGTTTGTAGAACAACAAAAGAATTACTGCAGGAGGTAAAATCAATACATTAATGTAACTTAGCATGGACACTTGTACTTGAAAAACTCCTGCTTTTAATTCAATATTGACCTACAGAATACTGTTTGAAGTCTTGCAAGATTTCCTACAAGAGTACAATATTATCTCACATTTATTTTTATTTTATTTAGTTTTCAATGCTATTATCAATAGACATTGCTCCAAATACTGTCTTTACCTGAACTTAACAAAATGAATGCTAGCAATTGGTATTAATAGTAATTATGAAGTGAATTATAATCTGATCCACAGATAGACAACAGAAATCTCTAAAAGGTCTATTTTAAATGAGACATAAAATTGCCTGTAGGATTATTTCTTTTGAGGGAATGGGGGGCAGGGTATAGTCAGTCTGTACTTCCACATTTTAATGTTTTATACTTTCCTCTAGCAAGTCTTTACATCTCTGTATTAGCATACTTACAGACTCTACTAGTTATCCTCAGCTATTGCTCTAAATGGGTACTTTTGAATCATTATCCATGACACTGTTTCAGGAGTAAATTTTAAATGTGTTGCTTGATTGTCTAAATTCACTTGTCCATGTCCAGTGTAGATATTTTGATTATGATTTAGTTATTTAATCTTCTCTGATACATCTTTGGGGGACAATGACCCATATGGAGTAGGTGAATAGGGCAGAGGAGACACACAGTGGTGGCTGGAGGGCAGGCAGAAAGCTTTAATATGTCTAAACTGTCACCAGACTCCAATCTTTAGGGCAACCAAATTTCACCTTTAGTAATGAAAGTAAAGATGGAAGGAAAAAGGAACCTGACCTGCTCATGCACCTTCTAAAATGATCTTTTCCAAATAAGGCTAAGGAAGACAGAGTATTGAGTCCCTCCTATGGCAAATAGAAATTGGCTGTGCATCTCTGGCAATAGCTGATGATTAGTAGGAAAGAGCCTGCAACTACCTAGAGGAAGATATGCATCAAGGGTATGTACAATTCAGTGTGAAAAAAAATTTAGTGTGATGCAGGGACTGTAACCAAATACTATTAAGACAGAAGATAGTTAGAAACCATATTAGAAATAGCTTCCTAACACCTATAAAAATGAAGTTGCCAAATAGCCTTTCAAAAACTGTCTTTGCTTCTGACCGCTTGAGACTCCTGACTGAACAGAACAAGGAAGTATTTTTAGCAAATGTGTTATGAAGCACAAACTTGAACTAGAAGAACAGAGATGTTCCTACCCAATAGACCTTCTTCCGATCCCTACTGACTGTGCTGTGTACGGGAATATCCACACTCAGATGTTGTCCAACACCATCTATCATTAAAAACATGATACATTTTCATCTTCAGTTTAAGTTGTCTTGACTTCTGTTCGGTCAGTAAGATCCATGGGGTGTACATAAGGAGATGCTTCTTTTCAAGGAGTAAGAGCCAGGGGAGCAAAGCAACCAAGTCACAGTCCATACTGTCTAATTGTTAACATGCTCCATTAGATGATATGGCTTCTTCAGTGTAAAGCTCATTCTAGCAATGCTCAGGCAAGGTAATAATGGCTCCCATCTGGGAGAGCAGGAAAAGACAACTCACCTTGGAGGAAAGGCAGGTTACCCGTAAAGATGCAGGCCATGCTGTACTACTTCCCCTCAGCTATCCCAGTTACCTAACACATGTGGATGACAGAATTAAAAGGACCTGAAGAGCCACTGAAGTTATGCATCAGTTTTCTGATGCTCAGTTGTGACCTCTTGATATCTTCCACTTGAAATACTCCTAGAGGATGGCAAGCTGTTCTGTCCCCATAAGCGATTTACAGCCTTAAAGCATGAAGAGTCCATCCTTAGTAGCAGTAAACCTTGGGCTAGCAAGGTAAAGACACTTAATTAGGTTAGACTATGATTTAGATATGCAAGAAAACTGAAAAGCAGAAGCTTATCTCTAATGCTGGTAATTTAGCTATAATTTCTTCCGCTGTGATCTTACTGTGAAATTCTTCCAGAGGAATTCTTCTCACTAAGAGCATGACAATCACCTGATAGAAACAATCTATTCTAGTGGGATTGAAACAGGAACTAATTACCATAAAAATCAATACACAGATCCTGCTTAATTATCATAAATAACTCAGACGAGTCATGGATAGTGAAGGACTCTTTTGGGCACAAGTGAGTCTTTCTTGGTTTAACATATGTAAAAATTACTTTCGGGATTTGTTTTCATCTTTGTATAACATTCTATTTGGCATAAACTCAGAAATTTCACTCTAAAAGTAAAAAATAGGAACTTTCTAAAAACACTACTAAAAGCAAAAGGAAAATTTCAGTGAAAAATCATTACAAAAGGGCAGAATGGGCAAAACAGAAAGAAAACTACAGGAATAAATAACAGAATTTTAAAAGTGAGGACACATGAATGTAAAATCATGTAAATTGACAGTTCTGCATGAATCTTATGGCTGTTCACTCAACTCCTGCTCAGTTTTGGTTTAACACAATGCTCACATGAATGCCTGATATTTGCTGATGGAACAAATTTCCTGACTACCTATTATTTTTGTTTTATGTAAACTCTCATCATGGTTAAAAGAAATATTTGGACTGCAGAAGAAATTACAGATCTTTCAAATGTATATTAAAAATGTTAGCAACATAAATAATGACAGCCCATTAGACAAATTCTGTTACATGTATAAAGATGCAAAAGTCTCAGAAAAACATTTTTTTTTAATCTGGAAATCATTATTTTTGTTTAGAAATATGCTTCAGTCTGCTGGCATGAAGAAAGAGGAACATACTCAGCATTCCTTATAGAAAGTCAATAAGAATTGCTGAGTTATTAGAAATGCTTCTCATCCAGTATTGCACATTCTATTTCAGCAGGAATTTCTACTAAAAATTTCATACCATAGCAATAACGTCCTCTACCAGGAAAAAAAATTGGCAGTATGAGTAGAAGGTTACGAACAGACAGATGTTCCTAAGAGAGCTTTGAATCATATAATGTAAACAAATGCATTTAATTTTTGTAAATAATAGTAAAAACATTATTATTAATATTATTATTATAATCATTATCATCAACATCATCACTACCTTCTTTCTCCCTCATGTCTACTAACACTAGTTTAGAGTGAAACACTTCAGAATCTCAGCCCTGTGACCTGAAGAAATGGGACTACCATATTCAGAAGCTTCAGTGACAGTTTGCAGAAAACTGTAAGCATGGGAATAATATAATCCAAACATGGGAAAGTTCTTGATACAGTTTCAACTAGAGTCCACTGCACGATTTAAAACTGTGTTTAATCCACATATATAATGTGCCACTTCTGTAGCAGACAGCCTTTAATGATTTAATCTAATAAGAAAAACACTTGCTGTATAGCCAGGTAATTGTATGACTAACTGAGAAACCTTTCTGCTATGGTTTAATTTGTGAAAAAAATTAAATCACTATAAAGTTGGTAGCCTCTATGTAAATAGCCCTTGTATACTGTGAATTTTCAATTTCCCTATCTTAATTTGCAACCTTTTTACTTGTCTCATCAAAATGTACATTTTTTCATTAAAATTATTTAAGTAATGATGTAGGGATGATATTCTTCAGGGCCTTTTTATTTTCAATTCTAGTCACACTCTAATACTTAAATGAAGACCTGCCATTGGTAAGATCATAATAAATATGAATTTTCATCAGAATACAAAAGGAAAAAAAACGTATACTGTAAAAATTACTAGACCCCTGGGATGAGTTAGACCTTGATTTATACTGTGTCCCTGAAGACTATAAGGCTATGACAAACCATTCCCATTACCTATGCTCTGCCTACCTTTTATCTATTGCAGACTTCAGGGCAGACAGTTACACATTTACAATATGCTCATTACAAAACAAGAAAGACAGATAAAATTCCAATAAATATTTACACAGAATTGTCCATATACAAGTATGAGTTTGAATAGTCAGACTTGTTATAAAAATTGCCCTTAAATTAATCTACAAAACTGTCAATAATATTTTGGTTGGAAAAGTACCACTGCAGACATCACTCATGGCAGAGGCTTTCTCCTAACACCTCTTTTCTGGAGTGAAGATGAGTGAAATGGCTGAGTCTAAGAATTTTCTCACCTAAAAATATAAATTTAGCACAGCTAGGGCTGCTGGCTATATTTTGTCACAATCTCCGATTGTTTTAAATGGCAGGGAATTCAGTGCTTGTTATTGCTGGAAGCTAGGGCTACCCTGGTTGACTCAGAACTGGCAGCTGCTTGCCTGTCCTCCTCTCTGGAGGGGACCAGCGTGCACCAGTGACCATGGGCAGCACAGAGCCTCAGTTTGAGCAGCTCAGTCCCATGAAATGGAGTGCTTCCAAGTGGGATTGAGAAGGAGCAATCTGTGCAGAAAGCTGCCTTTGAAGCAAGCTGGTGGTCAGGTACAGACAGCTTCACCAGCAGCATTTCCAGAAGACTGAGAAGAGCTCTCCTTCATCGAGGTTGCAGCAGCTCCAGTAGACTTGAATGTGTAAAGGAGCATGGATGAATAAGACAAAATCTAAAGTTGGGGCTCATAGGGACAGTTATTCATTGCCTGAGACGCGCCATTATTTCACCTGTGTGGAAGGAACTTAAGAGCAGGTCATTATTCACCCCAAAACTCACCCTTTTCTGAGGCACTTGCCCAAACTGTGAAGAGAAAGAGTTTCAAAAGGCTTGAATGTAGTATGCTGTTTTAGGCAGACAGTCTTTTTCTCTTTCTCTACATAAAAAGAGATTGTGTCTTTGGGGAATTTTCCTGTGCTGTACAATAAACTCTCCTCATGTTACTATTTTTCTTTTATTCTCTGCTATGTTTTCTAATATTTTACTATCCAATACAGGGTAAGAACAACAGAAAGGTAGAAATGAAGGGAAATCATGCCAATTTTCACCCAATAAGGTCTGGAACAAAGTTAGCAACACTGAGCATGTGACTTGAAAGCAGCTCTTTAATTCAATACAAGGTGACAGTTGTTAATCTCAAATATTTCACAGAAAAAAATACTAAAACTCTGATAAACATGAGTCATGAGAATTTCCATGAGTCCTGTGTGCAGATCATACAGAATGTATTTCCACAGAAATGGCAAAACAGTTAAGAGTTGCTGTTTTGGGTGTTTTTCTACAAATAAGTGATGCACATTTTTCTTTCCAAAAGATATAACTGTAAGCAAGCATTTTGTTATCAGTCTCCTTTCCCTCTCTATCAGAATTCTGCATTACAACCTGTCCAGAAAACACTTCCTAGCCTCAGATCAGGTTTTTCCACTTGTTTTTCGATAGAAATTGGTTCTCTTGGGACCATTTTACTCTGAGCTACAACTCAATCAACAGACAATTCACTGAAGAGACTCAGTTTGAATTCTTGTTTCATCTAGTCACACTCAATTGAACATAGATGCTAGTGATCATTAAAGGCCAAGGCCTTCTTCTGACAGTTTTGTGGAAAATGTCCAGAATCCATAGCGACTGAATTTCATATTCCCCTGAAATTGGAGGTGCTCACTGCATGGTGAGATGACCTTCTTCTGTTGCTCGCCCCTCAGTACAATTACACTTTGACATTCTCATACATACAGAAGAAATAGTCAGGAAAACTGAGATCTACAGACTTTAGGTTGAGTAATCCTATCAGGTATATCTGTTTTCTCAGCTTTGTGGGAGCATAAGAGACATAGCTGAAATGCACGGACTCACCAGGTCAGAGGCTGCAATCTCCAAAGTGGATGTAGGTACATTTCATGAGATTTCCTCTCAGTGAATTTTCACCATGAGTTTTAAAGATGATCCAATCCAGGGTGAAAGTTATGTATCCTTGTATACCTGGGACTTATTAATATAAATGTCTCCTTTGTGTTTTGGTATATACTCAAAAGGCCTCAACCATTTCTCTCATCCATAATTTTAAACCAGCTCTAGAATGTTTGCATCAATGCAAAGAAAAGCATTACTCTGCATATATCAACGTCATTACATAAAGCTCCAAGATGTTGTACAAATCTCATCTTTAAAACTTACATTAAAAAAGATAGGGGGGCTGAAACCTCATTTAAATGTAAGAAAATATTCAGACACTGCCCTCTGATCTCACTTCAATAAAAATAGTATTGATCGAATCACAGTACAACAGAAAAAAGGTCCAAAGATAGTGGAAATTACGTAAAATAATTTCTGTAAAAGAATGACACAAAAATATTGGAATTTGAATGTTTTTGTGTTGATCTCAGAGAAGAAGCCAGGTATGCTTTAAACAAAAAACTAGAAGCAAAATGACAAAAAAGTAAGTTTTGTTCTTCCTAGTGATTCCAACAAAATTAGTTCCCAGATATTAAGAATAGAGAATATGCACTAGGTTATGTGTTCCATCTCATTACCAGGCCAAGACATTTTGACTAACATGCAAGTCATTTGGAAAAAAATTGCATTTTTCATGGTTAATAGTTTAAACAGCTTTGAAGTAAGACCAGTATTGAAGTGTAAGGTAATTAAGCTCATACTCTCATTATTCTGTTGTTCGGCTGACAAAGATTTTCTGCAAAGGGAGTTTGTTGAGAAAGCGGCACATCAGCTCACATTATGAATACTATTTTTGCAATGCAGGAAGCCTGTTTATTTATTTATAAGTGACAGCTTAGATTCTATCAGTTGCAGTACTGTCAGACAGCAACAACGAGCTGACTCATAGACGCTGGAGCCAGAGCATGTCCTGGTAGAAAATCCTGCCCACACAACCAATGGCCAAGACGGAAATCAGGTTAAATCCAACCCTTATGGTGTCAGATCAGGTTGTAAAATGCACCTTTTGGGTAAAGACTTCTTCCAGCATCACTGCTCTTAAAACACATCTGTAGACACTCACAGTTTTCTTCCTTTTGGCATTACAAGGATGGAGAAGAGTAAACATTTTGCTCTAGGTTCTTCTAATCTCTGAGGCATTTACTGAGGATTTTACCCTCAGGCACTGGTTAATGATGTTTAACATAACAGCCAAGCCCAATAATAGGACTTATCCTAGTTCACAGTGCATTACACAGGAAAAGAGTATGCCTCCATGCTGCTTGCCCTGCTCCCTGTTTGCTGTTGGCTGTTAAGGGAGGTAAAATCTCAAAATCACAAACGATACATGAAATTGAAGTCATTAAAGTGTTCTGTGTATTTTCAGACCGCATACACAACCATTACGGCAGACAGCGTCTTTTCATACTTGTGGATATTGGGCAGATATTCTAACTCATAAGAAATAGAACTAATAAGCGGGAACTTAAGGAAGTAAACAAGTAGGTTATTAAATCTGCTTACGACAGTAGCTAATAATCCTCATAAAGGTAATGCATCCAAATAGCGTTACTGCAACTGATTATAATTGGCTCTGCCATTTTTCCTACGTACACTTAATAACATTTACTAGGCAAAATAAAAACATGTGAAGCCTTAAAATCACAGAATTAATGCCAATATGTCAGTTTTGTTGTAGGATTATAGGATAAGCAAAAATTATTTATTACCCTTCATATAATGTTCAAAGGGGGTAATCTGTATAGACTCAGACTGTGGAATTATACAGAATATGCCATCTGTATCTGGAGCTATTCTATTCATAGAACAGTGTAATTTTTCCACAGATTATTTATACAGTACACAGAGAAAAATCTGAAGTGATTGAAGAGGCTGCCAAACACCATACTCTGCCTTCAGGATATAGATGATACCTTTAAAATGGGTGAAAGGCTAATTAATCTTGAGCTGTTCATGGATGATATGTAAGATAATATGCCTTAGCTTGACAGCATTTTGGGAAGGCAGACAATTAAAAACGGAGCCGCAATTTTCTTTGGAAGAGAGGACACAGACAAAAATGAGAGTTTAATACACAGATGCATGAGAATGAATACCATTTGAAATACAACTTGAAACTCAATCTTCACTGCAAATATTATAGATAGCTATAGGGCAGACCGGTTGAGTTTGACAGAATCTACAGCTTCAGGCCTTTGAACAAGTATTTTACTGGGGGAAAATGCTGCTGTATGTGTTTTATTGTACTGCCACTTTCTAGCAATAAATAACCTGCTCCTTTCTAACAGATGCAGCTTTCATAGCAAATTACTGCTATATTCTTCAATTTTCGCAAAGAGAACCATCAAGATATTTGCAGCCCATAATGGAAGGACAGTCTTCTTTACTATTTTATTTCATACTTGTTCAACATATATGCACACCTATCATTATTGCTTTTATTCCTTATCATGTCTAAAATTAGGTGGCAAGCTTCCTAAAACAATGACTATATCAACACAGCACTTGTGACCTTATTCTGAGTGAAAGAGAATTGAAAGATCTCATGTCAAAATAGTCCAAGCTTAGAAAAAACAGCATCTAGCCACAGAGCTCCAGCATGGAGCACAGTAAAAACTAAATTGTCCCACTTTCCAGATGAATTTTGCAGCTTGCACTGTACTTAATGGCTTGATTTCTTCCTGTACCTGACCTAAGAGGTTTCAAGTGATTGACAATCATCAAGCTCTTTTGTTCTACAGAATTACCAGGCAACTTTCAGCGTTATATCAGTAATAGATAGCAATGGGTGAGATTTTTGGGTCTTTTTGTGCTTAGTGCTAGACTATCCTCTTTAAGGTACTGAACTCTAAGAAATATATAGGACATAACAAATTAATGATATAAGAACCTGACTTTTTCCAATAACTCTGATGGACAGACATCACATCTGAGTATATCAAAACTTACCTGCATGAAATTTTGGTACAACATCCTTCCTGGAATGCGGGAGAGGGCAAAGCAGAGATGACCTGATTTAATCACTCAAGAATGCAGGCTTGTTTAATCTACAAATTCACCTCTTTCACATAATTTTTTTCCACATTCCTTGGGCTTGCACTATTTCATGTTGTACATGACACAGCTTTAAGTGCAATCAAAAGCAAGATTGTATTTCATTTGACATATGGAAGAAATATTTTCTCTTTTGCACACGATATCAAGAATGGTGCCTACCTCCTAGTTAACCCACTGGAAATTTGATTATTTGCAACTACCCAGATGGGTGATTGCAGGTAGCAGATGTCCCCTGTGGCTCACACATCTTTAGCATGAGTATGTAAGTCTTCACTCCTGCTTATGTTTCCAAAAGTACCTTTTTCAATGGTTTGTTTAATTATGGCTTCATTTAAAATTTGAACACTTACTTGCACACTAGAAAAAGACCTACATTCACAAGTCTTATTTTTTGTTTCAAATTTGTGTGTTTTGTTAGGGTTTGGCTTTTTTTCTTTTCAATACAAACTTATACCACTATGACATCAGGTCCACACTATCTCATTTTCAGCTACTCAGCATGACACCAGTAGTAGGGGCACCAGATAAAATTAATTTATTTATCATTCACAAATCTCCAGAGTTTCAGTACCATTTAGGTTAACATACTTCCCATACAAATTATTTAACACTTCACTGTTTGAAGCATTGACAATGAAGGCAGACACCACATACTTCTCCAGGGAATTCACCACTTCTGCGTTTCTCACTTGTACCATTTTGTGTACCTATTTATCTAGATACTGGGATCTATGAGAGATGTTTTTACCACCAATATTTCTGGAACATAAAACCAGAATTAAGCAAGTGTTTAGTTCTGGAATTGTCAGCTTAGGAAAAATTAGCACAGCTGTGTTAACACCCAATGATGCAAAGAGACAAGCAATGCAACATCACTCTTCCATTACTACCTTTAAAAAGTCTCTATTTTTATTTTCTAACTTTTTCAGCCAATTCTAGCTGAATTCCAGCCCTAGCTTATTCTAGGGATCATAAATAATTCTAAAACGGAAATAAATATATCAAGACTGAACTTTTTAACAAATTAGGCCTATGTAAACCACCCATTCTTGCAATGTGAGATAGTATTTCTCCAATATTATGAAGCTGTATTTGTATTTTCTTCACAGAACTTATTGCAAAATACAGTAAAAATATGCCTATGTTGTTACTTTTTAGTGAGTGCAAACAGATTTACTAACTTGTAGAATTAGAGAAGGATTCTTTTTGGAGTTCTGGCATTGACTTGATAGATAGCTTTGCAAGAGGTCAATAAGTCACTGAATTGCTGAGAGTTTAATTACTCCTGGTAAAATACTTAGATGTTTCTGAACAGAAAAGACTACATAACATTCTAAGTGCTGGGGTTAATTCACCCTGGGATTGATATACAAATAGCACATTACCCTACATTTAATCAAGGTGCCCAGATTTCTGCTGTAATAGAACTAATTGATACTTTATAAACTCAGAAGGAAGTCTCTGCCAGTGTTATGACAACTGAATGTTGCTTTCTGGAAACTGAAATTTGGAAAAGGTAAGATAAATTTAAAAGTTGGTGTCTGGTAAGGAAAAAAGCGATTTTGTTATCAGAAAAAAAAACCTAAAAAGCTGAGAACTGGAAATTCCCTCATGGATCACTAAGCCCAGTCTCATGCCACAACAAACAACATAGATAACTAATCGTTGTTGTTATCTAATCAAAGACAAGCAAATAGTTTTGGGAGCCTGCTTCTCCACTGCTCCTTTCAAGGCTGTTCTAGAATATAACTCCTACAGTATTTATATTTTTTAACTGGAATTACCATATATGTTTACTCAGGCCCATCACTGTTATTGTTGTTTAAAGATTTCTTTACCTTTTATCTTAAGAAGTAACTTTCTGTGTCAAACTACTTACCCTACTGAAGGCATCAACAAGACTTCCAGGGAAAGCAATCCCACCCTCCTGTGGACTCAGGTTTTCTAGGTGTTGAGGAATACAGCCGGTGCAGGTAGCTCAGTTTGCAGGCTTCAGATTGAGCTCTGGGTGGGAGCCCGAGACAGGAGGCTGTGAACTGATGACCTTTTGGGATAACAAAGAATAAGAGATGGGTGATGTCAGCCAGGTGAATGGACACTGAGAGACACAGCAGCAGCCAGGAGCTGGGAATTGCTGACCTTTTGAATAACACAGGAGATGAAATTGGGTGACGCCAGGGGGGTGAATGGACACAGAGAAGGGAGCAAGAGCCAAAGGCCTGGGGGGAAGAGCGAGACTTGTGTGTGAGTATAGACTGTTAGGGGATAGAAGCCCAGGGGTTTCTTTGTTGGGGGCCCTCTTGGAGGCACCAGCATGGGCTGTTTCTGTGAAGGGGCTTTGGTCCCAGTAATTAACGTCTCTGGCCTTGGGAGTGTGACTGTCAGGCAGTCTCATGAATGGTCAGATGGAAAGTTAATCCTTATCATAAACTAAGGAGACTTCTTTCAGTCTTGCCCCATAAGGTGTGTCCTCTGTTGTCCTGATCATCCCACATGACCTTTGGTAAAACTTTCAGTTGAAAAGTTCACTTTTTAAAAATCCATAACTTGTACTTATTTTCAAGCACATTTAAATAGCAAGTGACTTAAAATCAGATGGGACTGGATTGGGAGTAGTTGGTCTGTAGCTATAAAAATGTTAGGGGAGAGAGGCACCTGCAGTAAAGAAAGATGAAACTGAAGTCACTAGGCTGTCATTTAATGCTTTCTTTTAAGATCAAACATATAATCTGTCGTGCTTGTGAATTACAAGGAAGGGGTTCCTTCTTGCTGGGTTTTGTGTTTTTCTTTAACCAGATAATTCTTTAGTTATATGCATGAAATTACGCTAGTGGTTTTGGAACATGACTGACCATTATATCACCAGAACCTTTTACAATAGCACAAATACTTTCCCTGCCTCTGAACTTAAAACACTCTAGGAAGGCTTTTGTCTTTTTCAAAGCAGTATCACATAATTATTCTATGATTAACTGGGTCTCTGTCTTTATCACTCATTTTTAATTTACAGTAGGCTTCTTATTAGTAGTTCTTAAGTACCTGACCTTGTACTGGAACATTTCATTCCATTTCTATTAATGCCGTTTTAAGGTCACCCTGATCTTCCTATGTATTATTCTCATCTTCCTGTGAATTCGCAGTGTCTCTCAGCTCTGACTGATTACCAGATTTTTCTATCTAGCCCATGACATTTCAGTAGTACTTCAGTTTCACATTATTTAGGATAGTGTGGACTACTGAGAAACAGTGGGAAAGAACAGGTGGATGCAGTATATGATGCTGATGAGAAACACTGATTTCACTGACCACGATTATATTAGGTGCAAAGAGAAACAGCTGGAATGCCTCTGCTGTAGATGGGCTAGATTCACACCACTGCATTGTCAGCATTTAAATGAAATCTAATATTACTTTTTATACTATCCATGAATTTCAAATTAAGTAACTTTCAAGCATAATTCATCCCACTGAAGATCTAACCCACCATTAGAACACAACTTTCTCTTTCTAATTTGGAATCCTAATGACAACTAGGTGCCCAAACTTACATGGAACTATCCTGAACTTTCATGACTAGTTTCTAAATAATAGAAATCAACTTAATCCAACTTTCCTTCGCATGGCAGCATTTTAAAACACAAAAGTGAAAAAAAAAATTAATATATTCATCAACACTTTGGAATTTCTTCTATGATTCATTCTAGTGGATTTATGGATTTATTTCTAGTGGATTTGGTCCTCTTCATTTGAAAGTGAACACCCTGAAACCAATATTAAAATAATAAAAGTACTGTGCATTTGTTCAAGTGTGTGTATGTGTTGCATGACACTATGGCAAACAATAGATACAAATCCCACAGGTGCATTGTGTATACACAATACAAACAATGGAATTTATTTTGGTACTTTACATATGAATGCCATCCCAGTCACAGATTAGGACTATTCTGTCTTGAATTGGATTAAGAAATATTGCCTAAAATCAGTGTTAATCAGTCCTATTTTATCTACAATAGCATATTTTCTCTCTTAAAAGGATTATTTATCACTTGTTCTGTTAGGGACATTTTTCATTAAAAATCTTGTACGTTGCTTTGGGTCCAAATGCATGTGTGATATTTACATAAACAAATGTGAGTGGGTGAACAGAATGGGCTTTTTGGCACTTTCTAAATGAATTGCCTTTTTAAAAAAACCTCACAACTTGCATCAGTCAATACAAATCCAAATGTGTTGAAGGGAAAATGCTGTGGATTTGGTCCCACGCACCTGCACAGGTCTCCTGACTGCTGCTCTCAATTCTTCAGTGGCAGAAAAGATCATTTCATCTAAGGGTCACAAGCCTTTCTGTTTCTCTAACAGATGCTGGAGCAAAATCTCAGCCCTGTTTGTCATAACTTTCTGCTACCACCGTGCTGCCACATTCTGGTTCTGAAGGGGATATTTGGACTGTAGTAAAGAATAATATAGGTTCTTTTTGTTAAACCACCCAAACAAGTACCAACAGGTGCAACGTGGAATATAACAACCCAAATTCTATTTCTGTTCTGCGTTCTACTTTAGTATCATAAGTCTTTTTATAAGCTTTCTGAGACTGAGTAGTTATTAAAGAAGGCAAAGTGATGTGAGGCTTAAGCACCTGAGAAGGAGCTCAGAGGAAATGCACTCTTAAAATCTGTAAGGATATGAGAAGGATACACAGCACCTCACAATGATGGAACACTAGGAGAGATCAGAAGCGTGTGTTGCAAGAGGGCCGGGAAAAAGAGCAATGAGAGCTGGATATTCTTTGTATCAAAGGAGTCAGACTGGTGGAACCTTCAGGATGAGAAATACAGCATGGTAGCTTTTATATGCAACCACAGAATGGAAAAATTTGACATTCTAGGAACAATGCCCTCCTCCTTCAAGCAGATACACAGCCTGGAAGGTGGTAGGCACTTTCTGTTGTGTCAGGCTCTCTGTTTCTCCATCTGCATTGTCATATACTGCTTTTTCAGGGGATCTGTTTTTTCAACGCCGATCCAGCATTGTTCAATGCACATACATTCCTGTGTTGTGAATCTCTCCGGGTAAATGAGATGAACAACACCCGTCAAGAAAAAGCTTAAAGGAGAATCTCATAGGTAATAGATTTGAATAAGAAATATAGCATTTTCTTCTCATGAGAAAATGAAAGCAACCACTCTTCCCCAGAACACCCACAGAATCAGCTGAAACATTAATGAGCAAAAGGGAATACATACCAGTTCCTCTGCCTGCTTTATTGCTCTGCTTTCCCATGAATGGCAGAAGATATAAATATTATTGTTAGCCTTAGGGCTTTCTTCAAAAATGCTTGTCTGTATCAACTCATATTGTGAAAAAGTGTCAGTAGTTGTGTTAAACCACTGCAGGCTGAAACTGAAAAATGGCACAATAATTTTTCCAACCGGTGCATGCAAGATCCAAGCTGTTAAGAGGGGATGACAGGTGGCATAAACGTCCCAAGGCCCTGACTCACTAGACACATAACAGCAACCACTATAACTCTAATAAAAATAGTCCCTGCAAAAACACCATAAAAATCAGCAAGTAGCCTGTTATATCTTTGACCTCGGGGTCATTCCACCAAAGATCATCTGGCAGCCCAGTGAGAAATGTGTAATTGTTTTTTATTCCCACATACTAGGTTAAAAGTGTCAGATATTAAAATATCAGAAAGACATTTAAAAAGACATATTGAAATTGATTGCAACAATAAAATCAATGCCAAACTACAACCTCTTTATGGATACCCATCTTCCAAGAAATTGAAGTTTTACATTGCTCTGGTTTTGTTCTGCAATTTTGTTAATGTTCTAGTGTTCAGGCTTGTAGCTCTTAATTAATTTATAGTTATAGTTAATAGTTAATGAAGACTTCAATGCATAACCTATGTGATGACTAATAATATTTTGTAGCAGACAGTACAACATGTCAAAGCTAGACTTCTAGTAAACCATATTAATACTTGTAGTTTAAAAATTTAAAGGACTACACTTAGTCTTTGAAGAAAGATATGAAAATAAAAGAAATACTACTTTTTTCCCCCATCTTCTGTTATGTGGGTTTTTTCACCTTTTTTTAAAAATATAATTATAATCATATTTGAAAGAAACCTGTCTAAGCTAACAGTTTTTATTCAATTTTACCTACTAACAGCATCTTGAAATAAATATCCAAGTAGATACATCAGTGGTAGTTAGGTGTATCCTTCAGAAAGAAATAGAATCATAGGAAATAATAGAAGAAAGGATGTCAAGTAGCAGCAATTCACAGATTAGATTTACGTGTTAGTTCTTTAGGTTGAAGGAAAACAACTTGTCTTTTCCAACACAGTACATAAAATGTAGTGGTATTCACTGTGGTAGTAACCCGAAAGCCTTAGGAGGCACACAAAAAATGCAAAGGTTACACAGGAAAAAATAAGGCTAAAGCATTATTTATGGGGATGTGCTTGGGCCCTTAACCTGTAAATAAATCATACCGAGATGTTTTTTCATGTGAATGAAGCCTCAGCTTTATTTCTCCAGAGAAAGACATGAAAGCCTGCACTGCTTTGTGAAGCAGACCTGGTACAACAGTAGCTTGGAGGCGGAACAGAGTTCATTTGAATGTTATTTAAGGATCAGCTCTGCAGTGTTTACATCAGCCCGTGAAGGGCTCCAAACTGCAGCCCAGCTAAGCTTTGAGGAACAGATATAAGCAGAGCTGCAGGGGAAAGGCCTATGCTCGGTAGGGAACAAGGGCACATGTTCCCAAACCAGGCTGTGAAATCCTATTTGTTCTGAAGAGAAAAGTAAACTGACCACTGATTTAATGGACGTTTTCAGATATGCACAGTATATAATAAATGTTTACCTGTTGTTTCAGAAGTAGCACAGACTATTAACCATCTCAGCAATACTACAAAATTTCAGGTACTACTTACTGAGTATGACCAGCTGGGCACACTGATTTGGATTAAGTTATTTTGCACCACACTGCAGCTCAAGTTTACCACTAGGTTTGCTTATGCCAGTCAAGGAGACGGGGGTCCAAGTCACAGCAAAGAGCTCATGCCGGAGCTGCTGTGTCACATGCTCAGCCTTGTGAGGGCAGAGGCACAGCCAGGGCAGAGCTCCTTGCTGGTATTCCCTAGGTGGCACACAGTGCCCTGCTCCACCTCTGCTCTCAGCTGAAAAGGTAAGTCTTGTGCAGTGCTGGAGGATGCCTCACTGCTGTGTGAGCAAACCAGTGACTTCAAGTCTGCACAAACTGCGTGAATTTCAATGTCAGTGTGCTCAGCACAGACGCTCTTTACACTGTGGTTAAACAGAAAAATTGGTTATACTACTTAAAAACACAAGTGTTTTATAAACTCAAATACTCCAACTATTCCACATAATAATTTTGGATGGACACATGTAAATTCCTGACTCCTACGTGAGAAAGGTAAAGATAATATTTGTATGAGAGGGAAAAAACCCAAACAACAAAAAACCCAGTTCTCAGATATTCCACAACCTAATCATGTTTTGAAAATCCTAATGTTGACTGAATAAGGTAGTGAGCCTCAACTACTGCATATACATTAAATCATCTCTAATCCTCAGCATCAGACGGTTACTGCATTCAAGTTGAATTGACAAAATGCTTTCAGTGCCTTAAAATGGATGTCTCTGTCTTGATTCAGTGACTGCTTCATAATCTCAAACAGCAAACGAAAGGACAAGAAATTAAAAATCAAAGCCAAAAAGGGAGATTTTACTCTGTCAATTTCAGTTTACAATCTTTGTTTAATTGCCATTTTTACCCACTGTTTTTCTAGAAAACAAACATGAGCATTTCTGTGGAAGAGACATTGCTCTTGTTTCTCCTTTCGTTTTACAGTTAAGCAATTACGAAGCTAAAAGAACAGACAAGGAGAGGCAGCAAATCATCTTTCCTTAAATGAACAATCATTAGGGACTGTCAACAGGATAGTTCATGTAAGGTAAGTAGTACTTGCCTTCAAAATAGTTTACTGAAGACTGTGAGTCACCAAGAAGCACATAGTGCCTAATATTTGAAAAAAGGCAAATCATTTATTTATCATATGTTTTACATGTATAAGGATTGCTACTGTAATTTCACTTAGTGCTGTGAGAACACGCCCTCCCTGCTCAGTACAGTAAACCTGCTGATCAGGTTTCCCAAAAGCGTATGTAACTTCAGTATTTGATTTCTAAGAATTCTTTGTTTATCACAGAGATTACTGTAATTCCTTCTCTTTTGAGATGTGATTATTTTTCTGCTTTCTACCCTTTTATGTAATACTGCTACTTGTCCTGTATCAAATGCCTGCTTGAAAAAGTAAATGCTAATGCCAAATAATTTACATAAAAGAAAAACAAAGCAATTGTTTTGTAATTGTTAGCATAGAGCAATTTGCCATTTGAAGCAGTAAAAATAATTGGTGACAATATTGCTACAACATACTTAAATGAGTAAAGCGTTGATCCTACAGGGGAGCATAATTAACACTGCAGAAATCATGCGGCAAGGGGACTCGAAAAAAATTGTTGGAAAGTGATTTGAATGTTTAAGTTGTATAGCTATTTTTACTATACATATATTACCCATAGAGTTGCCCCTCAACTAGATGGAATAAAGAAGAGCATGAGCTGCAATGATTTTTTTTTCCCCTTAATAAATACTTTATAGTATTTATGTAGGTATTTTCATTATCATCCTTCCTGGAGAGACTTTAAAGAGAGTGCTGAGAGGTGCAGCCTTGCCTCTTGGTTACATGCGGTGTGGCTCAGGAACCCCTCCTGATAGTGGCACTGAGTCGCTGGGTTGCCAGACAAGAAGGTGGCGAAAGAGAGGTCAGGACAGCACAGGAAGTGCAGCCTGAGGGGTGAACGAGCATGGAAGGGAGACCAACCATGGAGCACCAGACACGATGCTGGTAGAGGGAGGAGGAACAGGCTCATGTGACAGAGGAAAGTCAGAGTGGAGTCTCACGTATCCTGAGCTGCTGGCTGTGCTACCAGCAGGTCAGGAGAGAGAGGCAGGGTAACACCTACTGCCCACATGGAGCGTGTTCAAGGAGAAGGAACGAAGAGGAAAGCAAGAACTAATTTTCATTTAAAAATTTAGACTTAAACCAGATGATGCAACGCTTGCATTACACTAATTACAGTTTAAAATCAAAGAAGGCAAAAAGCAGATGGACTATTGCCATGATATAAAGTAACACTTGGACTCCCTACAGACCGGTCTCTGTGGGCTTGGGAAAGCATCCCACCAAGGCAGCATGGAGGGGTTCCCAAAGCACCTGGCACAGCCACATGCTAATAGAGCCCAGGGTCCCATGGTTCTACAGGGGGAGGAGAAAGTGGGGCAGCCAGGAAGAGCACCAGGGGATGTGCACACAGAGAGGGGCTCACAAAGCTTACTTGCATCACAGATGGCCCCAAACATCACACAAAGGGGATGCAGTGGGATGCTAGCATTGCAGGGTGCTGCTGGGAAGTGACCAGAAGCTATTATATCATCCTGAATGGTTATGGGTTCCCCATTTGTGAGTCAGAATAGAAAACAGTTAATCAAAGTCAAGCTGTTTTGCCACCAGCTCTTCAAAGAAAATAAATGCTAGTACAGCCGTGCTAACTCTTTGATATTAATGATGCTGCCAATGCATGGCTGACATAAATGTAAACAAATGACCTGCCTAGATTTGGACATCATAGTATGAAGGGCAGCACTGACTATGGTAGTATCTCATCCTCTGATTTTCACATTAAAGGAATGTTTCCTCTTGTCTGAGTTTCTGCTGACATAAAACTGTGGCTCTTTCCATGACAAGTATCCATGAGCAAACCAACATAATGTGTTGGTTTGGACAGATAGATTCTGTCCAATTTGATTCTACTCTGACAACTGACACAGCTTTCCTGTGATATAGTCATGTTTAATAATTTCTAATTAATTCATAATTAATTGTTCTCTTACTTCTCTTAATTTTAAGTAATCACTGTGACTAAATTGCCTAATTGAAATCAGCAATGGAAGAAGACTCGAGATTCTTCGGCAGAATGTTTGGATTAATAAAAAAAAATATTCTGAGCTGCCATACGTGATCATTAGGGAAAGCTGGTTAATTACCCTAAAGTCATCATGACACAGGCTGAAGTATAAACTGAAGTGGATTGAATCCTGTGATCATTGATATGCTCAGGAAGTCTGGTAACTAGGCTTGTCATCTATATGAATTATACTCTGTGAGATCTCTAACCAAAGCTGGCAGCACATCAGAGAAGAGATGTAAGACTGAGATGAAAAAAAAAAAAAAGGGAGTAGAAATAGCTCATAGCTGTCATCTCTGTTTCTCCAGACAGCCATTTTTATCCCAAAATCTAGTTAAAAATCTGGGAATGAGAAACCATCACAATCACCACAATCTCACTGAAGTAGTGAGTTAGGGACCCACCAGCTCACAGAAGTGCTTGTTTCACTACTACAAACATTGGGACTGCTGTAAGCGTAATTATTTTTGTTCTCACATATTCATCTGCCAAACTTCAAAACTTAGCCTTGTGCTACACAAAAAATGGAGAAGTTTTAATCTATCATGCCAATTTACAACCATGATAGTGGAAAATAGCCCAAGATAATAAAAGAAAGCTAGTTTGAGTAAAGGATCTTTTCACTCACTGTTTGCTCTCATACCAGTGAAGTGGTAGGGAAAGTGGATGGAGACACTTTTAAGACGAAATCTAGGGACAAAGTGTGTGATCACTGTTCCCAATTGCATTAAACGACTGTGAGGTATATAAAGCATTATGGGAAGAATGGGAAGGCAATATTAAACCTTGGGATCAAAATTCAGAGAATATTTCTACAGTAATATTTCCCACTAAATGGGCTTTGAGGCTAGGAAAAAATTACTTTTATCTTTGAGAACTAAAGAATTCCTTGGAATGAACCAAGACAACCTTCCTTTGTTCTTAACTTTATTATTTCAGTGTTGTGCAAGTGATTCTTGCTCAGTTTGTGCAGCAGTTATTGAACAAAACTCAGGCATATGAGTTGCCCTAAAGTCAATGAAACTAACCACAACTCACATGCTTAGAGCAAAACACGAGCTTAAATTTAGCTGTGTACTTTGATGGATTTTATTTTGTACAAGGTGCGTGAGCTTATACAAACACAACGTACTTCTGCAGCACTTACAATAAGCTTATATTGAAATCTACATGACAAGTCAGATTTAAAAGAGGAGCAGAGTATCTCAAGGTCTGCAATTTTTTAATTATCGTCTTAAAAAAATAACCTTAAAGACACATTACAATATATTATTAAATGAGCATGCACTGCACAGATGAGAGCAATTTCTGTTCACACAAAGCTTTCCACTTTCATTCATTACCTTATTGCATACCACACATCAAACTTTAGGGCTATCACTGTCTCAGACCAAAGAGATGCTTTCCCAGACTAATTTGTCTGGTTATCTACTCTTTATTAACCATCTGGATAGCCGATTCCTTCCTTCAGGCCTAATGCTACTCCTTATAGCTCACAGTCACTATTGCTAAGGTCACCACAGTATCATCAGGAGATAAGAGGAAGTACTTTTAGAGATCTTGAGCAATCCTCCTTTCTGCAAGCATTCCAATTTTATGTCAGAGCACTGCAGCACCCTTTTTTTCCCTTCTTTCCCCCTCAAACTAGGCCAAGTAGCTGGGACCAAACATGAGACTCTCTCACATCCCGTTGCTAGAGGAGTGCCCTGTCAGTCTGGCATGTGTGTGACACTTCTTCTCTCCTCATCCTGATTAAGGTTTCATTGAGATTGATCTACTCCTCCAAGTCATCCTTTTCTGACAAAAAAAATAAGCCACAACACTGGAAAAATCACAGGCTTGCCCTGTCGTCCTTTAAGATGCAGACAAACCAGCCTGCCTGAAGTTTGAGGTTTTTATAGTTACACGCTAGCTACCAGTAGGAAAACAGCATTGCTGGCACAGTTACCAAATGGTTAAAACTTATTTCCGTCTTTAAATTAAAGCTGCAGATAAGCACAATGTTTCACAATTGCTTGGGAGAGTAGTATGGGAATTAGAGGCTTAATGTCATTACCGCACTGAGTGCCTTTCTGTGCCCCACTTGCAAATGCAGATATATAGAAGCTTTTGTCAGTTTATGAGGAGACTGTGCAAGAGTGATTCTGAAGAACTTCATCATGAACTGAATTCTGTTGCCTCTGAAGCTGTTCTAATGTCAGCATCAGATGCTTTTCAAAACTTAATAGATTTAATATGGTCTCCCTTTCCCTGACCAATTTGCATCTTTGAAATTTCATGCAATTAAATTTCATCTGACTTCTTGCACTTCAATGATGATGAGTTATGAACTGCAGAATCTAGAGGCATGGATTAAAAAAAAAGTGCCTTCAGACCAACATCAATATGTGAATGAGTATACATCTCAGTTCCATCACTCTTTTCCTGGTGGCAAGCAGAATTTTCAGAGAAAAATTGCTAGTGGATAATAAATGTGAAGTCTGGTGGTCCCACAACAACACTACATTATAATACCAAGCTCAATTAAGGTCACCTTGATATAAAATTGATATTATGGGAAGGGATGAAGAAAGAAAAGGAACACTGAATGATGTATAAATCTGGGGAATAGAGTTATACAGATGGGCCAATGATACTAGGCTTCTACTTATAATGAAGAGACAAGAAAAATAAGATATGGAAAACTACAAAGAAAACAGAAAATATAAGCATGATTTCAGGTACCTAGCTCACACAATATGACCGAGATGTTCATTTAATGCGTCCTGAAGTTACGCAGTAATAAGGTGCACAAACTAAAGTCATGACAAAAAGGTAGAACTATACTGCTACAGATGAACTGTAGTTTAATAATCTGAATGCACATTCTAAATCTTTGATTTGAGAATGTCACTAAGAAACAGCAAAACAAAAACCAAATTCAATACGGATTTCCTTGACAACTGTAAAAAACTCCCTGCTAATCATGAAGCGAATGAATAATGTGGAAGGTAAATTAGAAGATAAGTTTGGAAAAAAAATATTGTTGTAGAAGTTGATAACTATAAACAAATACAATGAACTGCAATTAAATTAAACCACTCATTTAATTTAATCATGTGTCTTATCAAGACACGGCCCAGTGCAGCTAATGACAGTAGGAGAGTATGAAATCCAAAACACACTGCTGCCCCATCCCAAACTCTAAGCCTTATTAACCCAGCCAGCACAGACACCATTACCTGGAGGACGTAAGGTTTGGAGAGCTGCTGCTCTGACACCATGGCTGCACATGTATAAGCACTGCCTGAGCAGCGCAGGCAGCTTCAACAAAGTGAAATAATGGAGGATGAAGCTGTCTGGAAAAGACAACTCTACTGGAGAAGCTGACATTCCAGAGACCTCCCTGGAAAACCTCTGCCTCATTTTGCTCTCCTGCAAAATGAGTCTCATATCCTTTTTGCACCTTTCTGTGTCATCCCCCATGCTAAACCAGAGTTATTTACCACCTAGAGGAATAAATAAAAAAAAAATAATTTTTCCTTTATGTTCACTGTCTATTAAGTAATGACTGTAATGTTACAAAAAGGCAGAACAGAAAAGTACATGAAAGTTTCACATTCTGGAATTTTCTGTCTCCTCTAAAATTAATGAGTATGTTGCATTTCCAGCATTTACTTGATCAGGATGATACAGGATGAGAGCAGCTGCAATTTCATAGTATCGTAATTTAAATGAATGAAAAACTGACACATTAAAATACACATTTCCATCTGAATTCATAATTTATACAATTAAACAAACCTTTTCATTTAGATATTGAACGATATATAAATTTGTCCACACTTTGGATTATTATTGCCTTATAGACTCTATAGAACTTCAGGGACATGTCTCATTTCTTTCCATTTTTTTTTTCTTCTGATATGCTTTCTTGGTGATGTCAAGTTTATTTAGATTTTTAAGAGTCATTGTAAACAGATTTAGTTTTATGTTCAGGGAAGGCATTCCAGAGTGTTTATTCTCTGTGCTGCAAGAGTGGCTAACTGCTCCTAGGCTGGGATTATTTCTGTGGACCATGCAAGCTCAAATAAAAAAAAAAAAAGATATAAAAGCATACAGAAAAAGGCTTATGCTTTGTTATTATATCAAATGGCTTACAGAGTACTGTTAATCTGGAAGAGAATTGATGAAACATTTTATACCGGGATGGTTCCTTTGAGATAACAGTTCTCACTTCAGGTTCAGTCTTTAGTGTTAAAAACCCATCACCTCATTATAAATAGGAAAATGAAATAAGAATAGCCTAATGTGTGTGTATAAAACTGATTATATATAACAGTAGATGATGAACAGTGCAAATGAATTATATTCTGCCATACTGGCAACATGGTTCAGCCAATTTTCATTTTAAAGGTTTCAGCATGATGAACAAAAAACCTGAGGGTGATAGTTTTTGTAGTCTTGTTATGAGTTCTCAAACCAAGTATCTAGCACAATGTCATTCTTTTTAAAATCTAATCCTTATGAAGCATTTTTCCTTGCTGCAGCCTAGGCCACTGTGGGAGTGTTGTTTCTTCCCTACCTTTGTCTCAGCAGACTGGTAAGCAAGCAGCTGAGTATGGTTGCAGGAGATGCCTGTGTCCACTCCACAAACACACCTATGTGGTGTGTATCCTGGTAGATTTAGGCAAGTTGCTGTCAAGTAATGTCTCACAACCTTAGGGGTTTGTCCTTTTTAAGCCTGTGTTAGATTTTTTGCCTGTGAGTTCCCCAAAGTAAAAGAAGAAAGTGGCTCTTCACTTCTGCTTGCAAAGTATCTCCAAATTTTAGGCATGGCTGGCTGGAATTCATAGCATGACATCTTACAGAGGAGTTGCACTGTGCTCTTAAATGCAAATTCGACTTTTTTTCCTTTTGTTTCTTCCTAAAATGGAGAGTAAGAGCTGTTTATATGAGAAGTGCATTGTTTCCATTTTAGTAGGTTGGACAATAGTATCTTATGCTTCTACTTTTCTGCCATTTGAAAATTTCAAGCTGTTCTCTATTTACAGACCTTTGTCCCTCAGAATCTCATAGGGATTTAGTATATTCAGCCATGCAACTCTCTGTGAGATAAGGAAGCATTACAACTATTTTATAAATGTGAAGTTGCATCAGAGAGAGATTATGGGCTAAAACTATACAAGTGCCTAGGTATCATCCACAGTGCCTTGAAAAAGATAGGCTTTTCAAGTGAGATACACAATAACCAAGCCATAGTATTATATTTTCAGCCAATAATCAGGAGGAAATGTTAAGGACATTAACCCCCATAGATTGGGTCTCTAATGCACACAGTCCCTTCTAGAAAACTTGTGCCTTCAAAGTTTCATATTCATACTGTAGAGATCCTCATGCCACTGAAAAATTTCAAGGTTGTGCTATCTAGTGAAATGCACCTTGGTTTGTAACGACCTCCCAGCTAAAACAGTGGAGGAAAGAGCTGAAACTGCAGTTCTAAGATAAGACACCATAAGAAAGCTACTGTATATAAAACCTGATGGTAGATGAGGAGTAAAAGAATGTCATTGCCTTGATGCTACCATTGCAAGTCTGGATTCCTAGACATCACGTGAGTGCCATTGCATGGAGCCTTCCACAGAAATTACATGTAAGAGGGTCTACTTTCTGGACCCCAGCTGGAATCAAAGCTACAGTAGTCCAGATCAGACTTCCAGAAAGGAAACACACAAACCAGTCACTTTACCTTAGATCTCTCAGTCCTAAACCTTAACGGAGACATACAAAACATCTTCAAAAGGTAACTCATCGCAAGGTAGTTTATAATTCTTGGCTATCAAGTATCAGGAATCTGATATAGATATTGGTTTTGTGACAAATAATAATCTCTCTCCACAATAACCTCTTGATATTTCAAAGCCTGGAGACAAAATTACCTACTTTGCAATGAAAAGACCATCACCTTAAGATGTTTGTCCCTGATCATGTTCCATCTATGTCATAGACATAATACCTGATCTCTCAATCAGGCCAATCGGTGACCGCCTAACGATTTGCATCAATCTCAGTGTATGCATCACCTTGAAGTTTGCTGCTTCTATTTCACCCTGGATTAAAGGCACACATGCTCAGAAGCTTTTTGGAGTTTCAAAATTCTACCAAGACTGCAACAACACTTCTAGAGTGACCTTTTTATCTAGCTTTGTCAAGTGCAGATCATATTAAATTAACATCTAAAAAGAACAGAGTTGAAAAGACAACCACCAACCTAACCTTTACCTTTCACTAGAGGAAAAGTAAAAAACAGAAAGTTTTTTATCAGTTTTGGGATGAGTTTGAGGTTTGCAGTGAGTAGGAGCACATAAAAAGAGTATTCCAGGAGCCCTAACTACATGAGATGTCTACCATACGGTTTTTCCCATTGTGTGAAGTGTGAGCAAATGATTCAGGCTTTCTCTGCCAATTCTCTGTTAGCAGGTCTATGTCAAGTCACAGAAAAATCCTGGTAAAGTTAGAAACCCAGTAAAGTTAAGAACTCAGTTTAAGTCTCCTCAGTTATTACTTCAACTACCATACCATCCCTTCTCTTTAATGATATAATTAAATAAGTGATTAATGCAACCTTTTTTTTTAATTAAGATATTACAGTTATGTTGGAGGATATTTATTGGGAAGATCATAGGATTAATTAAATTTGCTTACTTTATATACACACTTGATAAAAGGGGTTTATTTGAATTTCTTGCTATGGCTCTTTTAAAAGTGCATATTTACACAATTTTAAATTTTGTATCCTAAACCTTCCAGAAAATTATGAATTTAAAAAGACCATGTCAGTGTTTCTTGCAAGTCCTATTAAGAAAGGTCAGATATCACAAAAAATCTGGTAACTCTGTCAACCCCACAGTTCAGCTCTTGCTGCAGTGATGTTTCAGATGCTGTACTGGTAAAACACATGACTTTTCCAAATATCATATACTGGTTTTCTTGTTCCATTTCCAGAAGATTAAAAAGTGGCAGGATGCTCCAGATGGTTTTGTTACCAATCAGAGGGATCTGGACAGGCTGGAGTAATGGGTTGACAGGAACTTCCTGCCGTTAAACAAAGAGAAATGCAAATTCCTGTACCTGAGGGATAACCCCATGCACCAGTATGTGCTGGGAGCTGACCAGCTGAAAATCACCCGGACAGAAAAGGCCCTGAGATCAGTATCATTTAAATATTAGAAAAAATGTTTTACGCTGTGGGTGAACAAACACCGGAACAGGCTGCCCAGAGAGTTGTGGAGTCTCCATCCTTGCAGATATTCAAAACATAACTAGGCATAGTCCTGAGCAACCTCCTCTAGATAACTTTGCTCTGAGCCAGGGGGTTGGATTAGACAAGCTCCAGAAGTTGTTTCTAGGCTCATCTCTTCTGTGGCACAAAGAAAGAGATTGGAAGCTCAGCAAGAGCTATGTTTGAGGGTTTATTCAAGTTCTGATTTCTGTCAAAATGACCTGCAGATTCTCATTCTTCTGGACATTGCACACAAGCTCAGGTGAGCAAAGACACAAATCAAAAGATAAATCATTCAGCCACCTTAAAATTACAGGAAAAGGAGTTACCCAGATCAAAGGGTATAGTGAACTGTAGTTAAATATAAAATCTCAAAATTCGGAGAATGTACTCAGATTTGAGTTCTTTACTATAGAACTGAATAATATGAACAGATAGCATATGATGTATATGTACAAAGTATTTGTAAATATATACAAATTTGATAACACAGATTCATTGATTTTAGGGCTAAAAAGGACTATCTGTTTGATATTTTTTACCTTGACCTGGTGTGTATCACAGTTCTCCCTCAAGTATGATCTGTAATTTGTGCTTAGCTAGAGTACTTTTTCTAGGAAGACATTCTGTCTTGATATGGGGGTATCAAGAGATGGAAAAACCATGACTTTACAAGAAAGCTTGTACCAACGATTAATAATCCCCAGCATAAAGGAAGAAAAAAACAAAGGAAAAAAAAGTAGTGCATATCACCAATTTAAATTGTCTCTTCCAGCCATGAATATACCAAATACCTTTCGCCAAGTATGTTAAAAAGCTTCTTAGTCCATAAGAATATCCTTGAAGATTCTTAGTCACAATAATCAAACTTTTTAGAATACAATGAATCAAACAAAAAACCCCACCACTTTTCAGATCCAGATGGCTATGTCTTCTGCTCTAAGATATCTTTTTGAATAAGCTTCACAATTTCTGATTGCATTATTGTAATCCTTTGAAACTGTGGATACTAGAACCTGATCATATGACCATGAATAAACCCGTACCTATTTGCAAAATAATGTAGTATCCTACAAATTGTGTTTATACATAAACCCATTTTGCTATCGGGTCACCCAGAGAACTCTCATGCAGCTGCATGCTCACACTTCACACTTTTCTGGCAGACATTACTTTGGACTATGTTCAGCCTGGTCTCTCAGACAGGATGTTTCACAATGAGATGATTGGTAAATTGGTTTAAAATGCATGTTCCTCATCCGAACTACAGTATCAACACAGGCCCTTTACGAAACCTAAGTATCTGACTCATATTTGGTTCCAGTAAAATAGCCAGTCACAAATTCACATGAACCAGCCACTTCTTTTAATTAGTGTTTCTGTCATTTTTGAGTCTGTCATGAGTTTTATCAGTAGTCACTTTATAATTCATTTTTTGATTATTGATGCATAACATCAAGCCGAGTACTAATTCTGTCAGAACCTGAATTTAAATATTGCCAAGAAAATACTTCAATTGCAACATCATTTAGGCTTAGTGACCATTCATTAGAAGGGTGCTGCAGCTTGTTCAGTCTGCCTGTCTCCATCCAGCTAGCTGGTGGAACAGCCTTGAGGGATCTCACATAAGACCAGACTGTTATGACAGAGAAGGAGTGGTGGCAGGATCATCAGGGAGTTAATTATAATCATCTCAATGTAAGGAAATTCCGAGTTGCTTCAAGACAGAACCATTATATTTCAGCTGGCAATGGACTCTGAGGGATTTGTCACTGAGGAGAAATGGCAGACCTCCGCTTTGGCCATTTTTCCTTGGGTGCCCACATTAAAGGGCAGGAAGAAAAAGTGACAGAAGGACCCCCATAGTTGAGAAACAGATGTAAAAAGTCTTTGCTATTACTAGAATGCACTAAGGCAAAGAAGTTATCATCTTTTCTTCACATTTACACTGTGAAGGAAATTTAAAGGAACAGCTAATTTATTCAGAGAAACAAATATATTTTTTTCTTTCAAAGAATGAAAGAATGGCTAACTTGTCTTCACACCTTATGAAATAACCAGACTTCCACCAGTGACTCCAAACCCTTTGAAAAATAAAGATTAGAGTGTCATGTTCAAATTAATTCTACATATGTTTATGGGTTTGACCCTAACCCATGAATATCAGGTGTAGGGTGTATTTCCCATGAGCTGTGTAGTTAGTTAAGTATTTTATCTCTCCCATAAGACTCAACCCGTATGTCTTTCCACTCAGAATCAAAGGCTTTTATGTCACAGAGCCCATCTGGCAGGCTCTGTTGGCAGGAATAAAGGGCTGTGATCAGCCATGAGATGAGAACAACTGAAAGGGACATCAGGCAAGAGCAAATGTGTGCAGACTGCTGCTCAGTAAGCAGGTCTATGAGAGGACAGCAGCAGTGGGATAAAACACTGGCAGCCCAAGCAGAAGTTTAAAGGAAGGAGTTGCCGGAACGCCAGTGGTACCAGAATGCTCTTCTACATCACAAGCAGTCAGGCATCATTCTTAAAAAGAGCATAGACTCAAAATCCAGAAACTTCTGGACTCACTGGGTTCCTGCCTGTACTTCTCCAACATATAGAAGATATTAATTTATTTTTCATATCATTCTCCATATCTCACCACTATACCTTTGTGTTTTATGGGGCCATCTTGCCAAGATATATTGCTCATCCAAAAGGATTTTTTAAGGACATGGCATTTAGAAAAGACAAAAAATAATTTATACTGACAAACAGCAGTGGGAGTTTAAAAGCTCTGAAAGAAAAAAAAAAAAGCAGTACCTTCTACAAACTTCTTTTCTATCAGGTGGCAAGGAAAAGATCTGAAACTCGTATCAGTTTCTCCCACCATCTCTGTGGGGAGCAAAAGTAAGGCATCCAAATATTTTGCACTTAGTGAAATAGCATGCACATTATGGTCCAAGATTAAGACTATAACGTAAAAGAGCAATTCTTAGCTTTTGTTATTATTTGGCTGTTACCTGACCATTGTGACAATAGATTATCAAAATATTTTGCTCAAATTCTCCATAAGAGGTGGGCTTTACAAATCAGTTATCCTGTTAAGCACTCATATTTAGACTTAATCCCCAAAGTAGATATATTTGGTATGGCTACATTTGTCCATAATTCCATTGTATTTAAAATTAAATTAAGTCCAGTTGTTTACAAAGGTACTCAGAAAGGAGACAGAAGTATTTCCAAAAAAAGTATATAAAAATAGCACATCTAATTCCTGTTTGCACAGCCGCCTGTTTAACAGGGAACGTGTATCTGAAACATTGTTCTTTTTTCCCCCTCCTCTTTGATAGCTTTGTTTCACATCTTCATGGTGCCTATAGCTTGTAAATTATTGGTTTTCCTTTATTTAAAATAATAATGTTTGTTTATCAGGTAAAAGCAGATGCTAAAACTAGATTCTCTAATTATCACATAAAATGGATCCATACATATTTATGACATTATCAGGTAATAACAGGTACTGAATATTTATCCCTCCAGTCACAATGACTACACATTACAAATTTATGACTGCACAGTATCTACTGTGCAGCCTTATTCCAGCAGGCTCAAATGGACAAATCTCACTTATCTCTCCTGGGGCTGTGATGTTTTCTGGATTTGTTTTATTTTGCACAACCTTCAGCTTGTGCAACCACAACCGATCATGCCATTGTGATGCCCTCAAAAAAATATGTAATTAATGCCCACCGAAATTTCAGATTTTGCTGCCAAGGACCTGTGTATGTCAGGATGTTAATAAATACACAAATTAAAACTATTAAACAGACAAGTGATGCTTCTAAATCAAATGAAGACATTTTTCAGGTGACCTTCAGATAGAGCACTTGAAGCACCTCATAAATTTTCCATGATGATGACCTAAGACAAAATCCCTATAGCACACTATGAAATCAAAAGCTTTCTGTCCCTGGATAAATACAGGATTATTTATGTCTCAGTGAATATAAAAATAGCTTTCCCCTCCTTACTGAAAGGAGAAGCTTCACTATAAGAAACTATGTAAATGTCTAAGACAACCTGATCACTACATAAAGAAGTGAAAGTATGGTATGCATATACTTTCTCACTGTATCATAATCACAGAGAATAAAACAGAACAGTTCAAGTTTCCATTACCACGTTCTAACATAGCACACTGCCCTTGCTAGCACACAGCATGTACGAGGTTATTGAAAAATCTGATAACAAAACTCCAAGTCAGAAAATTGCTTAGGTAGGAGGCTGATGGGGCAAAGTAGACAGCAGGTATTAAGGTAAGGTACCTGACACTGCCATCCTGCCCTTAGCATCTCCAAAGTCCCACTACTGTTTCTCAATCCAAACCAAGGGTCTGACCATTTCAGACCTGTGTAAATTGTTCTGAGTATAGTGACTCTAATAAAGCCTAGCTTCCCATAGCTTTGTGCCCTTTGATCCTTTATTTCTCACCTTTAGCTTCCTTCCTTTCACCCTCTACGTCCTCACCACTTCAGTGAGGAAGAATCAGCCCATTCTGCAGCTGAGAGCTGTAAACCCCCTCAGTGAGCAGCCAACACATCTGCGCTGATTAGCCAGCTGGCTACCACCAAACATTCAACAGCTGAACTCTGTGTGCCTGCCTTTTGTGGCAACGCTTCCCTTGCCATTTGTTACCAGCAGCTTCCACCTTACAAAAGCAGTGCTCAGGCTGAAGTTCTCCTGTAAGTGAATTTTTCTGTGTTTCTGTGCTTCAACGTTGCACCTGCACATCGCCACCTAAAGGTACAGGAGTGGGACTTTGGGCTTCCCTAAAAACTATAGTACAAAACAAATGGAGACAAGTCCCACAATTATTAAACTGTTCAGCCATAATTTTAATGCAATCTCGTAACTGAACAGTTCCAAATCTGTAAAACTGAAAATATCATACTCATTACTTAAAAAAAAGTTGTATAAAGGAGTTACTTCTTTTGTGATAGGACAGTCTGTTAACAGAAACAGTATGAAATTCCTGGTTCTGTCTTCGAAGCATAGTTTGCACAACCCTAATAAATCAGGAAATATATTTCATTCACAGAACTATGAAACGAGAAACTGATCACTAAATGAGTGCCATGTATATGTGTACTTGTAAGCCAGGAGGCTTTGGAAACAGAATATGTGATCAAATAATTAAAGACTAAATTATGTTAGCATGAAGTATTTGTTTCCTGTTCCTAATGGAAACATTTTCCACATCGTTTCAGCAAAGGCTGGCAATATTTGAAAACAGGCAAGCAAAACTGGCAGGTAATAAATAGCCTGAGCCATCAGAGAGAAACAAAGGGAAATCATTAACACTTGCAACCACCTTCAGAATTGTTTTAATGCATTCATTCTCACTTGGCACTATGGACCATGGACTTCCTTCCCCATTGTAAAGGGAAGGTGAGTCATACTGAGAGTGAAAAAAATCATTCAGAATCAAGGATGGACAGCTTTCTATCCCTCCACTTTGACTGCTAGAAAAAATGTACTCAATTAATTAAATATATATATAAGCTTCCACAAAAGTGTGTTTTGTTTTGGGTTGTTTTTTTTTTGCACAGTATCCATTGCTCTAAAGCACAGCTTTTTCTTTCTTTTTTTTTTTTTTTCTTTAGAAAGTGTATGAAAAAATAAGAGTTAAATCAGCTATAAAGTGCCTAGGAATACCTAGAAATGTGTTCAAAATACAAGCATATAGCCAATCATTTATCTCTCTTAGTGCTTTCAGTTATTCTCCTTCAGTCTAAAAGACATTATTTTAGCTTTTTTGAATCAGTATTTATCAGTAATGGATCATGATTTTTTCCTCAGAAAATCAAAAGAGTGAGGTCCAAAGAGTATTGAATCTCACCTGTTAACCAAATCTCTGTTCAAAATCCATTCTCTTTGGATTCAATCCACATTGTGTGATGTTACAGTACATATACCCTTGGCTTTCCTTCAAGAAGGTAACATGTTAGCTTCTGGAAGAATCTCAAAGTGATTATGTGTGCATAATTACTTGTGAAGACTGAGATCACCAGTCCTACAGTATTCCCAGCTCATCATTGGGATTAACAAGGCATCTCTTTGAATTGAGCAAGGCAACCCACTGAATGAACTCAGCATCCTTGTGCAGTCTACCACCTTCAAAACGCCATACCATCTGCTTCTCTCAGATTTTTTAATTGTATTTAGCACAGTAAAATGTGACATTTTTGCAGTGAATTAGATATTATGAAAAGGCAATTACAATAGACCTTAAAATTACTCAGGACACAAATAATTTTGAATGTGGGAATAGAGAGAGAAGTATTGCAGATGAGAACTCTTCTGTGAAATGGCAGCATTATAACAATGTGAAGAAAAATGTCAAGGCCAGTTTTCATACTTAAAAAATGGGTATTGATGGCTTTTCCTTTTTACTAAATCTAATTGAAATGTCTCGTCTCCTCTTCTTGGTTTTCAACAAGAATAGAGAAATTATAGGAAACATATGACTGTCCCACCACCAGATAAATGCAATTTTTTGATTTCACATGGCTAGTCCTATCCTGTAATACAAAACAGGCTGCAGGTGAAGAGAAGAAAGTTTGATTGTGTTTGAACAACAGAACTTTAAACTTCAAAGCAAAATCAAGAGATTGACCTTTTGTTGCTGAATGTCAAAGTTATTTGCCTAAATCAAAGCTGATACATAAATGTCATCTTCATAATATGACAGTAATAAACAAGGCGATATAATAGATTAAACTCACATTGTCATTATCAGTCAATAGCAACAGTTATTTTACTCATGCTAGTATAACACTGCTCTAAAAATTTGTTCAATGTAAAAGGGAGTAAGACTTGTTTCAAGCAACAGGTGCTCAATCTTTTCTTGGAAAGACAGCTTAGGGAGCTTACTGTTTTCATTTCATGCATAATAACCTGCTGTCAGAGCATGCAGAAAGTCACAGACTTGCATCCAACTCTCATCTCAGCTTTAAACCTACATATGCAGGAGAAATCTCTTATAACTCCATGGGGAAACCTCCCTGAAGCCAAACACTAATTTTCAGAAAGTCAGATCATCAGGGTCACAGAAGACAAAACAGTTTTAACTATCTACCCAACAGGGCATGTTCTGAGGAGTATACTCTGTTTCACAGACTGCATATTTTTTCAATAAGAAGTAATTTCATAAAATACATATTGACATGACAGTCACGGTGACAGTTGGAAAGAACTTTATGATTTGCACACCCTGTCCTGATGATGATATTTGGAACTTTGTCACACGCAGAAGTTCACCATCGTGTCAGGTGCCTTTTAAATTTATGCAGCAATAATTTTCTTATTTATGTACATAGCCTAGTATTTTTATTATTAACGGTAAAATAAAAATGTTAGTAAATAAAACTTAGTAATGAAATATGCATGTTAGTATATGAAGATATCATTAAAACCAATCCACTTACAATATGTCATATAATTTGTGGGTTTGTATTTTATACCAGATCTTGGCAGAGTAATTAAAGAACAATCAAGCCTTTCTCAATAATTAATACTGTTAACATGTCTGTATGATATGTAAAATATGAAAATGAGTTTAGAATTTTCATAATTTGTGATGGTGTGTGGTTTTTCTCTCTGGAAGAAATTCAATAAAGAAACATCTGAAAGCAGGAGCATCATTATACTTACTGGAAATCAAAGAAGGATAATGAATGGAACAAGAGGTTAGAAATCAGGACGTATCAATTTATCTTCCTCATTATGCTCCATTAAGTGAACCTACGCTATCAAATAAAAATGATGGTTTTGTGCATCAATGTAAAATTTTCCATTCCAGTTTGAAATTATGAACTGCAAACATTTGTATTTTCTCCTGAGCTCCAACGTTTATGACAAAAACCTAACTTTTCATCTCTTTTCAACTCAATTTGGACTGAAACCCTCGAAAGTAGTCAGTGTGCATGAAGTATCTCTAATCAAGACATTTCAGAACTTCTCAGTAGAAGATTTTTTTTTTTGCCATACAATTAAGATATGTCAGCAATGACCTTCAGATGGGAACATAAAGTTGTAGCAAACTTTTGCTAAATCTCAAGCTGCTGTCCACCAGAGACTAAGTTTTTATCATCCTGCCATGCACTGCCCAGGGTCCCAGATTGGGTCTCTGCTGTTTTAAAATAAATCCAGGAGGCAGACTATTCCATTCTTGGAAACTTACAGGCTTTCAAATTGCCTTCTTCCAAAGAGGGGAGGATTAAGGGAAGCAAATAGCATTTGGAATCCCAAGACTACCAGCACCTTTAAGACTTTCTATGCAGTCTGCCTTTTGGTTCCTGGATGTTTGGCATAGCATCACAAGTCTATGTCCTGAGGATTTCAGATCCAAGCAGAACTTGGCTTCCAGCTGTACAGAAGTAACTGAGGCTTACCAAACCCTCAAAATCAGAGTGACAAGCCAGGAACTCCTTGAACAAAAGGAGTAAGAATCTATTCAGGAAGAGAACAGAGACAGTCTGGGATACCCAACAGCTAAACTTAAGCAGATTATCATTGTAAATGTGATATCTTAATAATATCTTAATTTCCTTCACAGGGAAATCATTTAAGTATTTTATTTTTTCATTCACATCTCTCCTGTAAGCAGTCCATATTGAAGAGTCATTGTTCCAAAGTCTACATGTCATGTTCCAAACCTTATGCTTTGGGCATGTGAATCATGACTAGACAAGCCCAAAGTGTGTATCTTATGCATATTTAGGAGGAGCAAGGCTGGCTCCAAGAAAAACAAGGACACCTTTGTGGCAATGTAGATAACTGTACTAAACTATTTCAGATAGACTAAAAATATCAACAGAAAAATAATGTCTAAGAAACAAGCCTAGAAAGATATGCTTGAAAACACACAGGGTTAGCATGAAGGGACAGTTCAAATGCTCACCTGTTGGTTATATTTCCTCCCTTCAGGAACAGATGAATGTGGAAAATGCCTCTAGCAGCCTCAGATGTTCTGACATATTTTATTTCAGCTTCCAGAGCAAGGAGAAGTATAAACACTGTTCTTTCCTCACATCACCAGAGAATGAATGCTGCCGTTTGGGAAAGAAGAAAACAGAAACCCATGATCTCTCTTCCCTACAGTGTCTGAAAACTAAAATGACACTGAATATATGCATCTTATCTAGGGGAGCAAACAGTATCTACTTCTCTGTGACCAGACATTTTTGGGAGCTAGTTCATTTCAGATCAGGGTTTTTTTAGAAAAAAATAAACCTCTGTGTAAGTGGTGAAACCCAAAATATAGATTGCAACACTTTGGACTTGAGTATACCATACAGATAATGCAGGTCCATAATTTTAATGGCAGTGCACTGTGGCAGCATAAATAATACGAGTCTCAAAATAATTAGCTGCCATTAAGAGGGCAGCTTTATTCTCTAAATTCTCTCCTTTTATTCTATTTAGCTATGAGGAAAAGTTTCATGTTCTCTTTTACTCGTTCTTTCCTGAGGTTTTCATTATTATTTTCTAAATGTATAATGCTTTATTTTCTGTGTTTTATTGCCCAGAGCCTTTTTCTTTGCAGTTTCTTATTGCAGTGTAATTTGCAGACAAGCCACTAGGATAGTTCTATGGGTCTTTTATCCTGTCAATTAACCCTGATTGTACTATCTTTTTAGAGAAACAACTTTTTTTTTTTTTTTTTCATGATTAGCAGAGACACAAACAGCTATAAAAGCAAATAATCAAACATTCCTCCACTGGGGTTACAATTTTGCTTTGCTCAAGGGGGTATCTTCTGGCATTTCTTTTACATTTAGGTTGCACATGCAACCTAATTTGGGTAACTCAAGTGAGTTATAACATTAATTATATCTTTCTAGCAATTACTAGGCTCTGAAATAATATTACAGAAGCATAGATATATAAATGTAGTGTATTTGCTGTAGCGACTTTCTAGAATTTGTATTGTAGAATTTGTACAGTATCGAAATTAAATCCACGGAACATTTCAGGGGTTTAGTGCCTGGAATTTTTGTTTACCCTTTTCTAAAGGGTAAACACTCAGGAGTGTGTTTTAGGGAGTAGAGGTGGGAAGAACTGTGCTGCACTTTCAGATTCAGAAAGCTTCTGTTGTAAGCTTAGTGCACGAATATCTACAAGAAAAATAAAAAAAGATCATACGGCAAGTGAAGGTCATGTAACATGGAACTCTTAAGTATCTTCAGTCCAGTACATCTAGACTGCTGGGTACTTTTATACATAGTTCATAACAAATAGTTCTTGTCATACTATGCTTCCTTACTTCACAATGTGGAATATCTGAAGCTTTTGTCATAAAAACTAGTGTAGATCTTTCTATCCCCTGTGCAAGAATACTCAGACTAAAAATAAGGGAAGTCCTGAAAATTGGCAATATTACAATGCTGAATAATAGGTAAATATGAGTTTCACTTCTTCTTGTAGATCTAGAGGACTGTGAGAAGGATTCATAGTTTACTGCACTGCTACTATGTGTATTTGTTGAGGTCCATGGGAAAGTGCTGGAAATTGCAGCTGAGGAACGGTAGAGTTTTGGTTTTCATAGGATTTGTTCTTCCAGTCAGGTTTGAGGCAGATAGGACCAAATTTGCACGCCTGTCAAAACTTTGATTATGTCAAAATAGATACCTAGTAGAGAAAATTTTGAAATTCCTGAAGCTGTGTTAATTTAAAATAAACTAAGAATGTGACAAAGCAGTAGGATGCAATGTGGAAAGCTACTGACATATTTTTGGAGAAGGAAGATAGCATCAAGTGAATAAGACGAGCATCTAAAAAAGTTGAGGCTGGATGATGTGTAGGAAATGAGAAATGAAGCTTCATAGAGAACAGATTACATATGAAGAATGAACAAATGTCTTACCAAAACACGCAAGTCTAACCTCCAGTCTAAGGAAGGCAAGGGTCTTTCGACAAATAAAAGCAAGTATCTAAGCCTTACAGGCAAACATCAGTGTCAATTCATTTTAGATCACTGATGACTCAACTAACCTATAGCACCACTTCACTGTTACACAAAGGGAGGAAAACCACTCACTTCGGGGATTCTTTTCATTCTGCTAATCTGCACTAAAGACTAATTTGTACTTAAATTATTAGTGTTCTGTGTAGACATTTGTAAACAAATCTTATGAGACCCTGTTTGACACTATAATCAGTTTCCTTACTATTCTACATTCATTTCCATTCAGGTTTCTGAATAACTTGAATCTTTCAGATGGGCACCATCCCTACTGTCCCAAAGGTGCAAATGCTCTTAGAGCCACCAAAAAAGCAGCAATTCTTACCTGTCAGTCAGAACTCTGGCTTAGGGATTGGTAGTTACTAATTTGATAGGTCTAAATTTGATTTCCAAGAGCATCTAGAAGCCTTTACTATCTTCTCATAAAACATTAAAGCCTTGAAAAAAAAGTGATGTTCATCTATCAAAAAACTGCAACTCAACAATTTTGAAATCTGAACATACTACTTCTTTCTATAGCTGGATGATATGATAAACAGAATTTCTCCTTTTCATAATAATTAGAATATACAAAGGCAAGCACTGAAAAGGAGCATTTAAAACAGCAAAATAAAAAATCTCTATGAAATCTACCACACTAAGAAGCTATGGCACTGATGTGTCCACATTCCACAAGAGGAGTAAATGCCTGAGTAGGTACTCCTGAATTCCTTGCTTTAAATCAATATAGCAAATCATCTAAACACTCAAGGGTTTACTTTTTTATTATTAAAAAGCCAGAAACGTAGGCAATTTAATTATGTCAGTAAATGCAGTGTGCATTTTTGTGCACAAAGGGAATAATTTAGATCATAGATTTTTGTCAAATCACTTTCTCGTTTCAGAAATGTTTCTGAATGCCAAATATAAGCACGTATTATTCTACTCAGGTTGTTTTAAGCTGATTAGATGGTCAAATATTACCTACTTAAATGAGATAATGACTATGAGATTAATCTAAGGCAAGGCAATATACCGTAGATCAGAAAGCAAAGGGCTGTAAGATGATTGCATGTTACCAGTGCAATAAAATCAAGAGGAAAAATATATGTACCACTAGAGGTTTGCCAATTGGAGTGAAAGTTAAATTAGAGATAATTTAATGAAATATTTATTACTGACTGCAAGATATGGCTTTTGCATTTTCCCAAATGAGGCTCCTTTGAAAGGTGTATTGATTAAACCACGTGCATTATCATGCTCATGTTCATAGCAAAATCAAATGGCTTATCAAAGTTTTTATATAATTATAAAGTCCCTACATATTTTTATAGCTATGATACATTCTTCAATGTGTTTTATTTACAAATGTGAAGCTTTAGTGCCTTACAAGCAAAAAATATCACCAAGGAAAGGAAAATATACCAATGTATATTGACAACATTTACAATAGCACTTAGTTTAGTAGCAATAAAGACTTTGGTAAATAGTATTTTATGTGTATTTTGTGTATAATAAGAATCATATTGACTCAGTTGCTGATGTAACTGCATCTTATTTTAGCAAAACTCATGTTCATTTTCCTAGGATCCCCACAGACTGTTTTCCACCGTAGACAGAGCCAGCTTCTAACACCCTTTCCATTTATATAGTTAAGTGAACAGGGATGAATTTGCTGAAGGACTTGAGAAGGCCACAGTTATATTAAGATCCTCATTGCTGGAATATCTGAGCATCACACCAGGTGAATGTATCTATGCTCACAGGACTTTCATGCTGTTCTTCACCATTTAGATATGACCTGAGGCAATACAAACCAAATAAACATCAGTTCCAGATTTACATCACTGCTATGTATTTATGCTAGGGGAATAATGCAAATTAGAGACTTAGTGGAATCCATAAGTTTTTTGGTACTTGATGCCAAAACCCCTCTAGATTTACAATGAACCTCAAAAGTGATGTAAGCTGAGCTTAGGTTGTCAGTTTAAAAAAAAAAAAAAAAGGAAAGTTCCAGATTCTGCACCTGGGATGGGTCAATCCTGGCAAGTCATACAGATGGGGGAATGAGTGGTACACTGGAAAGCAGTGCCATGGAAACGGACCTGGGGATTCTGGTTGATGGCAAGTCGAATATGAGTCAGCAGTGCCCTGGCAGCCAGGAGGGCCAACTGTGTCCTGGGGGGCATCAGGCAAAGCATCGCCAGCCAGTCGAGGGGGGACATTGCCCTGCTCTGCTCTGCGCTAATGAGACCTCACCTTGAATATTGTGTGCAGTTTTGGGCACTGCAATAAAAGAAAGATATGAAGCAGAGTGTCCAAAGGAGAGCAATGAAGAAAGAATAATTTTAATTAATTTTGCTGAAGTTGTAGAGTATTTCTAAGTAGCCCAAAAGTTTCAACAAATAATAACTACATATGTATTTGAATCTTTGCCCTCATTTCTGCTACTTTCTTGGCATTTCAGGGCAACAATCAACAAATTTTCTCACTGAAAATATCTGTCATACTTTGTTGTATGTTGAAACTGAAACACAGATTTATAATGTAATCGTGCTAACAGTTGGGGTTCAGTGATGTGGATCTGTTATGTCACCGATCTTCAAACTCACAACTTCTATCCTGTTTCTTAGGTGCAAACACTCTTTTCCAAAAGCTGTGTTTCACAGCTATACCATCTATGCTATTTTGTGTGCCATGGGATTACACTTTACTATAAAATTTCCACTTATCTGTAAAGGGTTAATAGATGTTTAATAGAGCCAAGCAGGTGAACAGCTGTGACTCTGAGAGCTGATATCCCATAGTGCTCAATTCTTAATTTATAACACAACCTATTCATGTCCATAACATGTCCACAGTAATTTTCATACTAAGGCTTACTATCTATTTGTTTTCCAGATTTAGGATGTGATAATTTAGGTTTAACCATCT
Organism: Myiozetetes cayanensis; assembly: GCF_022539395.1. Classification (NCBI taxonomy): domain Eukaryota; kingdom Metazoa; phylum Chordata; class Aves; order Passeriformes; family Tyrannidae; genus Myiozetetes; species Myiozetetes cayanensis. Next base: position 35,946,637 of record NW_026087964.1, on the reverse strand, counting down.
TCTGAAATATGCTCCCATTTATGTACTTGTTGCTTCTTGTGCTGGAGATGCTACATTCAATTTCTTAGGTATTATTTTTCTTTTCTCGGTGTTTTTCACTGCAAAAGGCTGGCATCTTTAGCAGAATAGTCTTGAGCAGCATTTGGCTTGCACATGGTTTATGTTAGCGCAGCGGTATCAGTCATTACAGACTGAACAGGTCAGACAACAAAAACAATTCAGCTTCTTGGCATTTACAGCAAAATTACTAGGCAATGTGGCAAAACAAAAGTATCTACTTATTTACACTCAGCTAGTGGGAATGAGCAAGACTATGTGGCTGCTAGGAAGTGCAGAAGCATATGTAAAGCGATTACAGAGGAAAAATTACTATTCAGAGTTATTGTCTTCAAGACATGATGTCTGCTGAGAAATGTAAGTATCACTTAGAGATTTTCCTTGTTAAATATGACTTCTTACTCATGTCTACATTGAAAGTTTGAAGCTATTCCTAAATACCCTATCTTTGTTCTTGCACACCTGGTATTGTAGCCTCTGACTTAACTCCAGATGTAGTTTGATGTGGATGAACAAATGGGATCTCCAATCACAGCACAACCTACCTAGCTCCCTGTATTTGTAAATTTTTTTGCCTCCCACTTATTGACAGAAGAATTACATCAGGATCAGGAGTTTGCTGCTAACTCCATCATCATCCAGGAAACTACTTGTGACATGGCTCTTCTTTTATCCCATAGTACCTTCGAGCTGGCAGGAAGATATATCATTACACCTGTCTTTTAAGCAGTGAGATTTTAATTCCATAGCAAGACAATACTCCATTGCCCATATTTTCAGAACAGTATCAGTGGAACTGCTGCCTTCCCTCAGAGGAGTTTTCCAGGGGAAGCCCTCTAAAACAGATGGACTGGTCATCTCAGGACAGACTTAGCTCTTGGTTTTAGCTTCGTTCAAGCAAAGTATATAACGTCAAGAGTAGCAGCTTAGACAAATGTTATTACCATCAGTTCCAAAACTGAATAGCTGAGAGTTTTTATTTGACCACTGGCATTTGGGAAAAACACTGAGAAGGTTGACCCCATGTAATGCCCGCTATGAAACTAAGCAGCCTACATAAGACAAATTCCTCAGACATTCCTCCTTCTAGTAGAAGGTGTCCCTGTCCATGGAAACGGGGTAGGAACCAGATGATCTTTAAGGCCCCTTCCAACCCAAACCATTCTATCATTCTATGACACTTGAGGGCCATTGCCCAATGTCATTTCAGCCAGCCTTGGCCTTTAGTCTCAGCATCCTCACCCGCAGTCCGTGCCTGTATCAACAGTACTCACTCTGCTGGGTGACCATCGCCAAGACATTCTTGTTGGGTCATAGTCACATATTAGCATTCCTGTTGTAATTCTCTGACAGTGGTATGGCTGTGCTCTAGAAAGCTGAAGAGACCTTCCCTTATCATCAGCACAGATGCAATGAGTTATCACACTTCGGGCTATTGTAGCAATGTAAAGTTTCAACATTTTCTAATCATGGTCATCCCATCCCAGATCAGAAATCTGCCCACAGGCACTGCTACTGCCTATTATTGTTGACACATAATGGTCTTACTCAGTTTATGAGGACTTTGCACTTAACAGCATTGAGAGAGGTGGTCTTTTTTTCCCTCAGAGAGTGTGCATGTAACCTCTTTAGGAACCCCACCTAGTCACAGACTGGATTTTTCCAGATAGCTTTCTTCCCTTCCTAGTCTTCTGCCAGAACATTTTTTTCTGCAGATAGGTCTCTGCAGCTTACATCCCTAATTGCTGCTGGAGTTAATCCCTTCCCTGTTACACAGTGCTTATTGACCCATCACTCCACAAAATGGTAATGTTACCATAGACTGTATTAATCTACTCTGCTTATGAAGATGTCGAGATCTATAATATCTATTATTTCTCTCTCTTTTAGTAGCCCAATTATTATGTCGAATGAGAAAATCAGATAGATTTTTCAAGAACAAATCAATGCTGGCTTTTATTTATTTTCCATATATTTGTAGGTTGAGTAGAAGTTTTCAGATATCTTCTAAGTGAACAAAACCAAGAAGACTGGTTCATTATTTCCAGAGACCTCTAGCATTCCCTCCATCTGCCCCCCAAAATTAGAGAGAAGTTCTACACTACAGCTGCTTTACAGAACCACAGAATCAGCCAAGCTGGAAGGGACCCACAAGGATCATCGAGTCCAGCTCCTGACCCTGAACAGAACCATCCCCAAGAGTCACACCATGAGCCTGAGAGTATTGTCCAAACGTTTCTTCAACTCTCTCAGGCTTGATGCTATGACCATTTCCCTGGGGAGCCTGTTCTAGTGCCCAACCACCCTCTGGGTGAAGAACCTTTTTCTAATATCCAACATAAACCTCCCCTGATACAACTTCAGGCCATTCCCTCAGGTCCTGTCACTGGTCACCACAGAGAAGAGATCAATGCCTGCCCCTCCTTTCCTCTCACGAGGAAGTTGTAGACTGCAATGAGGTCTCCCCTCAGTCTCCTCTTCTCTAGGCTGAACAAACCAAGTAATCTCAGGCACTCCTCATATGGCTTCCTCTCAAGGCCCTTCACCATCTTCATTTCCCTCCTTTGGACACTCTCTAGTGGCCTAATGTCTTTCTTATACTGTGGTGCCCAAAACTGAACACAATATTCAAGGCGAGGCCACACCAGTGCAGAGCAGAGTGGGACAATCATCTCCCTTGACTGTATTACTTTTGTAATACAAAGCTGTCGTGCTAAATTAGTAAATGGTGCATCCTTAAGCAAACCTCAGTTTAGAGCTCTAGAGATCTTTCAAGAAGGAATGAACCTGGTAAAGTAACAGTGAAGTGAGAGCAGCTATGACTAAATCTATCCATTTCAGAGCTGGAAGTCAAAGTTTCTACACATCAGTTCTCCTGTTCTCACTACTTTGCAGACCATTTGCCCATTCTCCATTGTCACTACTGCCTAGACTTATGTACAACCACCTATGTACATTATCTAATGGTCTGTTCCTGTTGGAGCCCAGGTCTTCTTATTAAAATCATCATGCTAATCTACAGATCACAATTAGACTTTTATTAATGTATGGAGACAGGTGCAAATAAAATCATTAAATACTACAGCCTTATACATTTAACTTTTCATTCTCTTTCCTTATTAAGTAATGGGGCATTACGCTTACATATACTACTATATAAACTTATCCTGGAATAGATTGCTTTCTTGCCTTTTTCATTTCTTAATAGCTTTAATCTATACATTCTCTTCTTCCATAGGCTACCCCTTTATATTCACCTCTGAGTTACACGTTGTTGTTTATTTAATGTTTTAATTGTTTATATATAAATTACCGATCCAGTTACAAAATATCACAGAGCTTATTTAGATATTCTTTTCAGATTCATAGAAAGATGAATTCCTTAACAAGATGAGTAAAAGCTTTAAAGCTGTCCTTTGACTACACTGCCTTCTACAACTATCTCAGATCCTTGTGTGTTAACACCTTCAGGAAAAAGAGTCCATACTGGGAATTACTAGATAAACACTCTCTTTATCTACACTGAAGCAGTTTATCCTTGTGAAGTGTTTGATATTGTGGATTTTTTTATATTGGTATTGATAACTACTCTACATTCCTGAGCTGCTTTCTGATGTCTCTTAATATTTATTGCTTAAAGAACCTGCACAACAATTCCTTAAATAATTAATACATTCTACTGTCCTTATTCCTTGTTTCTCCTTGCTTGTGAAGGCTGAGGTGTTTCTAATAGATGTTTTTGGATAAAGAGAAAATTAAGGAACTTTCACACCAGCTTACAAGGATATATAGTACTAAAGCACAATATTCCACCTATTAAGACATTTATAGCACTTGTCCTTTCAGAGAAAGAAAAGCACAGTAGTGCAGTAAATGTTTATTGTAGAAACCTATGTAGCAGCATGAATATTCCAATGATACTGTTCGCGACAAACTTGTAATAAAAAGGAATTTTCCACTTTTTAAAGAATTCTTATTCATCTATTCATTACTAGTTTTGAAGACAACTACCTCTTTAGGATGACCATAATTTAAACATTTCCATTAAAGAAATTGTGAAAAAATATATTTTAAAGTGCTCTTTACATCCTTATTTACATTTTAATATACTATCTGGTTTTAAATGTTCTTCTAGTTTTCTTCCCACATTAAAAATATCTAAAATGTCCTCACAATAGTTTCAGATTATGTTGCAGCATGGAAGAACATTGCAATTTACAAAAAGGTTTGTATGCATTAGGATTTTTTCCCTTCTTTTCCTGAAAGCTTTTTATTACTCAAATCTCTGAAAATTTTAACGAAATGCTAATTTACTCTTACATTTTACTCTAAGAAACAGCTTGGAACAGCTGTTTGTGGTGTTTGTAGGCTTGTTTTAGTGAAAGTTACAACTTTCACAGGCATCACAGACTTTTGGGTTTCATTTACTGGCAAGTTTTAGTAGATGGTATTTTTTTAAGAAATATTTCGAATTCATTTGCTGTTATAGGATCAAGTGATGTTCCTTAACAGAAACAGATCTTTATGACCAGCAAATGTATCTGGGATGGTCTTAACATAGTAAAAGACATCTTGTGAGAACTGTGTACTTTCAGGAACATGTATTTAAAACAATTCCTGCACTGTAGCAGTGGAAAACTTCAATAATTAGAAGCACATCTTGTTTTGGCACAGCATCAATGAATGCCTTTGGTTGGTTATAGAAAATTTAATCATCCTTGGCAGGAGAAGTCTTTGCATTGCCTTGATCAGTACTACTGAAGGTACCTTTGAGGAAAACAAAAGTAATTTGGCACTGACTGGGTTTTGAGTGGAACTAAGATGGAACTTTTTTCACCATAAATATCATTCGTTTTTAACTTTCTTTCCTTTGTTGTCACATAAAACTAAGCTAAACTTGGGATGAGCAAAGGACTCAAAACTAGTTGAGTTTTGAGAGAGCCTTCCATTGGAGCTATTTAAATGATGAAAATTGCAGACAAGACAGTAATGTAGTCCTTAGGACTGACAGGAGAAAACTCCTCTGTTTCTCAATCAAGACAAGATCTTGTATTCTGGTCAACAACTTCAGTATTAAATCATCAGTTTGTGAGTGTTTTAGGTACTAAAATTGTTATGTTAATTGACATCTTTAGTAGTAATATTATTGAGAACATCTGAAGTAAGCTTTGATAATATTACTTCCAGCCCAGACACAGATGACTGAAGACATGAACATACCTCCTTAATTTAAAAAATGGTCCAAATTCTTGATGGTGTGCAGTGTACAGGTACATGTTTTGTTTATGTGGCAAAATACAGTATAGTAAGCCCCAGAAATAGGCTTCTCTTTGGGACGGTTACAAAAAATACCCAGGACAGATATGCTGCTACTTTTCACTCATTTGAATCTACTCAGCTAAAGCCATAAATATTTAAGAAATCCATCTCTTTGCCTTTTTCTTTTTTTTTTTAGTATTATATATATAGTTTCTTTATGAAAAGCTTCCTACTCTTTTGGACCTTCTCAAGCAAGGAGAACCTCAGCAAACCTCAGTATTTAAACTGACTATGCAGCTTTGCTGTGTGCATTAAGCTGCATCTTATCTTATGGACGCCTCAAGCTTGCAGGGGAGTATGTGAGGATAGTATAGGTTAGCTATTATTCCAGATGAACTGATGTGTTAAATGACTCATAAAATACTTCTAAAGCAAGAATAAAAATGATCCTAAATATGTTGTCAATATCATTGTATATATCTGAATTTATTAAGTGTCAGAAACATTTTCTGCTCCGAGTATTTGGTCATATAATGTATATGATACTGTCATCATAATCCACCAATAGGTTGATGCTGGAAATTCCAGCTGATTTTAACATCAGAACACTTCCATTAAAGTACTTGTTACAGAGTCTTAGTTGGTTGAGACCTTTGGTTTAAGGCAGAGAACATGGAAAAATAAAGATGTCACCATGTAAACTGTTACTTTAAAGTCTCATTCCTGACTCTCCTGAATCAGATCTTACTCAATCTATCAGGCAGTTGGCTTTTCCTGGACTGACCACTGCAGCTGGAACAAACCAGGCTTTGGCTGTCTCCATGTAGCTTCAAGGAGCCAGACATGAGGTGCTGGGTGCACAGCCCATGCCAGCAGCCTAAGGGCTGCACGGATGGGGTCCTGGGAAAAGCCCACCCACTGCTGCTCACCAAGCCTCTCATTCACACTGACAGTTCCTCTCAAAAGCTGTTTGGTTGTGTTTCAGGCAGTTGCTGCATTTTATAAGATGTGGCCTCACTGCAGGTTGTGACTGTTACTCTAACTGAAATATTTCCATTCTTATGATTAAATATATGTATGAATGCCTTTTTTGACAGGGTTGTAAAGCACTATGGAATGTAGGACTAAGCCCCAGTCCCAGGATATTGGTTTTCAAACACATTTTGCACACCCTGAAAAATCCAATAATAATAATATGCTGTAGTAGTGACACCAGATATATATCATTCATTATTTCTCTTTCAAAATTATTTCATAAAAACTCTTTTATGAAACTCATCCTTCTAACCCCACAACTACAAGTCACATTTAGTGTCTTCACTGTTGTGAAAGAGAAAAGAATTGGTTTCTGATGTGAAGAAATATCAGTTTTGTGAAAGTTATACAGGGATATTTCTTTACAAATTTTCTTTTAAAGGTCCACTGAAATGAATCAAGTACCCAGATTCTTGGCAATTATTTCAATGAGTATATTTATAACTGTTCAGTATAAAGAAGATAGATTAGCTCCTTGACTTCAGCCTACAAAAGTTACTTATTTATCTAGCGCTTATTATGTAATAAAACACTTATTTAATGCAATTGGCAGGATAGTAGGTAGGACGACTTCATACTGTGATTCTTCAAGGCACAAACAAACATTTTTAAAACATAGTTGTTGTTGTTGTTGTTATTATTATTATTAACTTGTTAAAAATTTATAGCTTTTAAGACAAAAGCATACAAATTTTTGAGATCAAAGCAGGGAACTTAGTCTTTATGTTTTAATACCAGTCTAGCCAGTTTCCTAAAATTACACAACAGCCAGTGTCCTATAACTACAAAAACAGATAACAGATTTTTTTTTTTAAGGAAATGCACCAGTGAAGAGCCTACAGCTATACACATTACATGCACTATGAATAAATAACTTCCGTATTTTCTAAGCCCATAGAGAAATAGGGGCTAGTTCATTAACTCTGTAAGTCAGAAAACAGTTCCTTCACTGGTTGTGAAGAGGAAGACACCATTCATAGACCAATTCTTACATACATATAAAATTAAGATAAGCACAAAAACTACATAGAGAATTTTTTACAGGAAAATGAAATTAGCTCATTGTTCCACGAGTAATAAATAATGATCACACATAGAGATGACCACATTTTTCAGGAAACAAAGTCCTAATTTAATGTCCTAGAACAACAAAACTACATATATAAAATGTGTTACACTTCTTATCAAAAGGGCCATTCATCCTTTTTTTAAAGAGGAAATGTTCCCACTGTCTCTGTTTGGGAAATATAATAAATTATTTGGCATATTTGTAAAACCATTTTTGTTGTTTTCATTCTAATTTATTTTAATAAGCACCACCACAGTTTTAATTGTAAATAGTGTAATATGAAATGCATAAAAACCTGAAAGTATAAATCATCAGAGAAGCTTTTGTGTTGTTGCTTCTCTTAGTGAACATGTTTTCTGGTTAAATGGTACATTTATAAGCAAGTGAGCACTTAGCCATCTTAATCCATTTGCATTCTGTTGAGATAAGTTATCAGTAGTTCAGTAATTGAATTCCTTTTTAATTCATATGGAACCTGCCTGCAGGGGACACATTAACTGCTAGGCCCAAAATTACACAAACTTTACAATGTTCTGCTAGAAGTCAAATAACAGAAAGCCAAAACAAACGCACACATCAGAGCTTTGAGACAACTGGGTTTTAAAGTGTTTTCAGGGTGGGGGATGGGGGAGACTCACAAGTTTATTCTTAAGATTCAACTTATCCAGTTTACCAAACTGTGTTAAAAGCTGTTTAAAATACAAGTCAGCATCAGTATAGACATGATGCTGAGGGCATTCTAGATCAGAGGTAATTATTCTGTAGACCTGCAAAAGATAAACACTTGAATGAAGCAGAGGCTGGAATATCAAGATATGTGTATACCAGACACAGTTGCACAGAAAATGCAGATATCTACAGTATTACAGCCTAAGGTCACCACTTCTTAAGTGTAGCTATGTAAAATAGTTTAGGTAGATAACAAATTACAGACAAACCATGTTAGATTCTCATCTGCATTGAACGTTGTTGACAAGCCTCTCACCAGTACGATTACATCAATTAATGTTATTTGTGGATCCTGTCTCTGAGCACAACATCAGTGGAACTGTGAAACTGTGAAAGAAACATGAATCCAGCTCCTCCTCTTCTCCTCCCCTCCATACACACACCCAGGACTCCATTAGCAGCACGCTGCACCAAGCAGGAGCCATAATGTTAATGTGTACATCCAAAAGCTACTATTTCCGTCACTTATCCTCACAGAACCACAGAATGGTTTGCCTTGGAAGGGACCTTAAGAATCACCTAGTTCCAAACCTCTGACCATGGGCAGGGATATCTTTTACTAGATCAGGTTGCTCAGCCCCCAATCCAGCCTGGCCTTGAACATTTCCCAGTATTACATCATCCAGTGAAAACTCCCTGTCCCAGGGGAGGTACCGGGGGTGTTTATACCTAGCCTAAGCATAATAAAACCCCTATGGACTCTGAATTTCATGGCCCTTCCTGCACCACCCCGGGCTTCCCTCAGCGGATCCAGACTGCAACCAGACTTCAATCAGACTGGGACTCTTACTACCAAGAAAACCATAAGAAGAGGATCAACAGGACACTGTGGGAATCTACAGAGTGGCGATATTTTTTTCTATTTAGTCTGTCTCTCTGTCACTCTCCTTCCAGCTCCCCTGCCTCCCCACCCCTCTCTTTTTCCTATCTCTATCCCTCTTTACCTCATATTTACTATTAAAAATCTTTACTATTGACTTTGGCATATGGTCTCATTTGCACCTGAATTCAGACAGAGGCATCTATCTAATCATTTTAATAACTGGATCCTAACACCTGTCCTCCATGTTCCTTAGCATAACTTCTAGGAGGATCTCTTCCATAATTTTCCCAGGCACAGAAGTGAGACTGACAGGTTGGTGGATCCTAGGGTCCTCCTTTCTAACCTTTATAAAGATAAGTACAATGTTTCCCTTTTCCCAGTCACCTGGACTTCATCTGACTGCCATGACTTTTCAAATATCAGGGAGAGTGTCTTGGTAACTACATGAGCCCTTTCCTTCAGGATTCTGGGATGCATTTCATCGGGTCCAATAGATTTATGTTCAGGTTCCTTAGGTGGTCATGAACCTGATCTATACACACAGCAGACTCCACATGGATCTAGTGCTCTCCTCCAGTTTTTTGGGCTCTAGAAATTTGCCCTGCTCACCACAATCCCCTGCTCTGCTGTGGGACGTGCCTGCACCAGAGCTCTTCACTTTGGTCAGTTATGGTTAATCCTCACACTACAAGGGATTCTACCAACTTTATCCCTCCAGTGACAGCAGTTGAACTTCTTTGACTGGGCAAAAAATTTTACTGCTGCTGATTTCAAACCCATGATATTGCATATGGAAGGTTGTTTTCTGTGAACATGATCATACTCAAATGGCATCCAATGGTTTACAAAGCTCACTTGGACCCACATTCTAATTGTGTAGCTCCCAGTGGCCAGCTGCTAGTATTTCCATTTGTTTTCAAGATTTAGTAAAAAAAATAACACCTTTAGGTTCACCAACCAAGAACTGGGAGTGACTACTGGGAAAATTTAGAAGCTACATCAATGAATGTGTTCTCCAACCTAAAGAGTCAGAGGAAAAAGCAGAAGGGCTATTTTCTGTCTTTGATAAGCCCTTCAAACCCACTGAGCACTAGGATGAAGAGTTGGAGACTGTGACCTTAACACATCTCCTGGATGAAATTTAACTGGACCTGATCAATACTTTTGCATCAATAACCTGTATTACTTCCAGTAGAACAAAGCAGCTTCATTTAAATATGTGGTATTGTCAGCATTTAAATGTTGTGGATCAGAGATATGCTATGTCACCCTACAATACATCATGAACATCTGTCAACTTCAGTTTTTCTCTTTAGCAGTTAACTGTTAAATATAGTAGACTCCCACACCTACTCTTCTCTGAAAAGTCCTAGCTGAGGCATCTGGAAGTCATTCTCAGCCTGTGCCTCTGAGGAACAGAGCTGTGATGCAGACAGTGTGTACATCACTGTGTTGACTGAAAAGAGCTTAGAGATTTAAAGCCGGGGATCTTTTTATTAAAGCTTCTTTCTCCCTAACTTCCTCTGCCATCCCAACTACTTTTCTCAGCAAGTATCTTTATCTCTTCTAACAAAAGTACCAAAAAGTTATGGCTTTGCAAGAGCCCTAATGTATGAAACCCGTGCTTCTTTTTTTTTTTAATCCCAGTAAATATTTGCAAGTGGGAATATGAGTGATCTGACTCTTTATTTTTTTTTTCTAATAAAACCACAAGGTAAGCACAGCTTTTTTAGATGTAAAATGCTGGTTTTCCCAAGGGGTTACTAGCACTCCTCTTTGCATTGTCTCCAACAACCATTGTTCAGTGGACAAGTCATTGTTCAATGGACAAGATTCAGTGAGAATAAACTGCAAAGGAAGGCACAGGGGATATGAAAACCTCCAACAGTAATGAACATAATCCATTTAAAAAAATGCTTTTGAAACTTTAGGTGTGTGGTTTGTGTGAATATATTTTCTAGAATGTAAATCTTTTATTTTTCCACTTCTGCTGAAAAACAGAGCTGGAGAACACTTAACCTCAAGTTTCTAAGACAACAGTGTTGTCTGTCCCTGAACCTAGACTGAAAACAATTGCTTCTCTAAAATGAATTTCCATAGCCTCTACAGAGTAAATAAGGTAATCCATTGACCCTTCTGCAATGTTTTAACCATATATTTGATGTTTATGGTTTAATTTTTCCAGCTCACTGTTACCCAAACTAAACCGTGCATTAAGAAATGAAAGATGAAGGGTACCCTTTAAAGTGGCAAAGGTTGTATAAGAGCCTCAGTACTAATCATTGTTGCAGCACAAATGTGAGATAAATGTGAGTTGGTGTAAGGGATAGAGAGGCCTATAGAGATCTCACAAATCGAAAACAAAATTAAAGCTGTTAACTAGATATTGAGAAGCTGGTTTGTCAGTTATTGCTGAAGAATTGTGGGTGAAGAATCACTGAATAAGTTGCTCTATTTGAGAACTGGAAAATGAAGCTTGTGGGTTCTTGTTGCCAGTGATACAAATTTAGCTGTTTACAATTGATAAATTACACTGATTTGTTCTTTATATTTTCTTTAGCTGCAATGTCCATAACTCAGGTTGATCCATTTTAATGAATGGATTCTACTTGACTAATGGCCTGAGAATTACTCATTATACTTGTTGGTTCAGTGTGGCTTTGTTTTTCACACAGTTTGAATTATCATTCACTTATATTGGTGCTAGAGTTTATCTACTCCGTTTGAAATTGTTATTTACCTATTTCTAGGCTTGCCATTTTCCTCTGAATTCTTAAAAAAAAAAAAAAAAAAGAGGAATATTTGGGAAGGGGAAGAGAAAGAGAGATTACATTTTCAGGTCAGCTGTTTAGTCTGAATAAAGCTAGACACAAAGAGATCTGCATCAACATAACAGTACTAGAATATCAGGACTGATTCTCTTCTTGTTTATATTGACAATACCAATAAAGACTGGTAAAACTGGCAGGAGAAAAGCCTGAAAATCTTAACTTCATAGAGAATTTTAGAATATTTCCAGGGAAGTGGAAAGATAGACTGACCTAAGGGAGCAATGGCAGCCAGGCATACCATAACCCATCATGCTGGGTTGGAAACTATTAATATGACCTATGGCTATATACTGTAGGCACAGCCTTTCTGGTTTGAAGTTTACCTAAGACAGGGATTCCTAGTAGTGTGATGGGTCACCCAAAACAGAACTACATGCAGTGTACAGCTTTGCAGGAAGTTAAACAGAGAGGTCTCTCAAATTTAAAAATATGTGTGTAATTCTATGGTGGACATTTAACAGCACAACAGAAACTTGGAAAATTATGCAATTGTCAGGCTTTGGCTTGGAAGGCATTAATGAGTTAGGAAAATACACAAGAAAAAAGCTGATCTCATCTGTACCTAAGGTCTCAACGAGGATAAATAAGACAATATAAAAGATGTATTTTCTGCAGAACCTGAAAATGGGCTCTGTAGAATTTAAATGCTCATAAAGATGCCATAGAAGTTGCCTTTATGGACTTTAGTGATGACAAAGTAAAGGAAGATCTAGGGAAATGAACAATAAGCAGTGAAACCTTTTACAGTGTAACTAGTAACAGTAATATTAAATCAATGAATTTTGTCATCTATGAAGACTCTGCAAAGGGCACTATGTATTTTCATATCAACATAAACAGACATAATTGGATACTTACATCCAAATTCACCAATCAGCTTACCCATACTCTCATTAGCTCAAGATATATGAGTAATGTCCAAAATTAACCCACTGCCAGAATCTAAGACTTAAGTATGTTTGGGATTAATATCCTGTAAGAGCACCAGTATGCGTATATGCTTCCTTAAGTCCTGTTATATTATAGAATAGACTGAAATAAGCAAAAGAAAGACAGAATATAGAATTCCTGAGGAAATCAAAATCTAATCAGAAATAACAGTGATTAAAAATAGATTTGCAAGTGTATTAATTTCATTAACTCAGAATAAAACAACCAAATAGTTCTTGCTTGTAGGAAAACATATGGGTCAACTTGCAAAACAACAGTGTGCTGTCCACGCCAAACCTTTCGATGGATAACCAAATTGTGAAGAAATCCAAACCTCTACTTATTGTTCATTTCCATCTCAACATTCAGGATATGAAAAGCTGTTATTGACAATTTTTTTCACGGAATTATTAAAAGAGGGAGAAATAAACAGAGTCAAACAACATCTTTTTACAAAGGACTTTCCACAATTTAAAACTTCAGAAAAATTTCCTGAGGTCATGAAAGGAGGAAGTCCTACAACTGCTTTTTAGAAAAGGGGGAAAATTGAAATGTAACCACTGTGAAATATCCCTCATTATATTCTACAGAGTCTATTTCACTCATTATATTCTACAGAGTTTCAACCTTTTCCTTTTTAAAGACACTCCTTACATAACTAGTTTGGGAGACTACTGGTTGGATTCCACACAGACAGCCTACCTGGGATAAAGTGTTTTCAGTTCCCAAACTACCTGGTAGAAGCTACGTAAAGCATATTTTTTCATTAATTTTTAAAAAAAAGCTTGTGGTAACAGATTGTAAAATGGTCTCCAGGTTGAAATGAAATCATTTTAAAGCATAGTAAAATTACTAGGAACACCTGTATTTTAATACAGAATAGAATCTCTTCCACTTCCTCCTTAAGTAATTTTGAATTAAGCACATTGTCTGTACTTTTCTTAGTATAACCTCACACCGATATGAAAGACTATTGGTATCAGCTTGTTAAGCAGCCTAAATACTAAAAGGTCTTGATTTCTAGTAACAACTTGATAAGGGAACACTTTGTAACTAAAAGTTACTGTCCATGAAGATTATTTTTTTATCTGCAACACCTGAGGAAACATAACTTCAGTGATAAAAAACATTCTGTTTTATGCTGGCATGAGAAAGGGGAAGTAAAAAAAGGTAAGAAAACCTCCTGAAATCGTTATCAAAAATGACATATTAAGAAGAATTTTGTAGTAAGCAAAGAATTATAGGTGGACAAGAAAGGCATATTATAAATACAAATACGAGAATTTAAGTGGGTAAAGTATGCACAGAAGATACTAGACAGATAGGAGAAACACACACTGTAGATGTGCTGCTTAGGGACACGGTTTAGTGGTGGACCTGGCAGCGTTAGGTTAGTGGTTGGGCTTGATGGTCTTAGAGGCCTTCTCCAACTTTAAAAATTCTCTGATTCTGTGATTTTACACAAAACATGACTAATAGCTCTGAATATGCACTGGTGAAATATAATTCTAAATTATCTTATGTATTATGCACAGTGAAAATAATACTAAAATAAATTAAGGCAAGTTAGTCTCAGTATTTTCTGTTAAGATTACCAAAATATATTGGTTACAATATGACAGACCATGCTCTAGAAAGACAGGTTACACTCATATTAAGACATCTCCCTGGTCATTAAAACAAAATAATTTCATTGAAAAATGCCAAAAGTAAACTAAAAATAATATATTCCAGTGTCAAAAAGCATGCTGTAACTAAGGCACAAATTTTTATAAGGTTCTTTCTTTTTAAGCAACATTACCATTATTAGACAGATGCTACAGCATAGTCAAGGTAGTAATGTACACATACACACCTAAGAAATCATTTCTGTGCCAAGTGAACTACCAGTGATCCTAAAGTAAGTCAGAGTGTAGAGTAGTGACTGCAGAATGACACCAGAACCCTAGGAAGCATAAAGCAGAAGCACAGGTTGAAACCAGAGGGGCTAAGACTATGACCACTTCTTGACTTGAAGTCAAACGACTATGGTCACTTCTTGATCAATCTGAGCGCAGTGACTGGCTTTAGAGCACAACAAAAGTAATGCTCATGGCTTAATCGTGCTGATGAAGTCATTATCAGGTTCTCAGAAAAGTGTGTATTCCAAACTGTGGGGAAAGAAAACAGGAATCTCCAACTGAAGGAGACTTCAATATGGATTGAAGAATGGTGAGGGAACTTTCTTTTAAATTCTGTGTTATTGACTGTCCAGAAATCACATAACATAATCACATCTAGAGCTGTGTATCAGGATATGAAAACTGTCCATCACTGATCATCTGTACAAATCTGCCACAAAACCTACTGCTCTTGCTGGCTCCAAACTTCATAATCAGATATCCAGAGCAGATCTCTCTGCTAATCTCTACTGTACTACTACATATGCATGTAGATATCCACCTCTGAGGACTGGCTGTTAAACTTGTTTGCAACACTCAGGTGGTAATTTTTCTTTCTATTTTTGACGTGCTAGCTTTGAGTGCTCCGGTAAACTGAAAGTACTGCAACACTGAAAAGTCCAACCTGTTATTTCACAGGAAATAAGAAATTACTGTCTAACACTGTTTGGTAAAAACGGTATTAAGACACAGGAGTAGTTTCAGGGATTACATACTGATATCAGTATTTGAACTTCCAAGCTCAAAGAAGAAAGGCAGTGTGTCAGAGCAGTGCCTCAGCTCTCACTGTGAGCTGCATGTAATCCCTCTGGCATTTTAAAAAGCTGATTTATTTGATTACCTAGATTACATACATGTTTTGTACCAGGAGATGATAGTTCATTATTATCCCATTAAGAAAGGCACTCATACCGTGTAGGAAAGTATCCCCTAAAATGCCATTTATTGGAGCTAAAACTGTAGAGAAAAGAGGATAGTATAGAGAATCCTAAGTCCACTCACATGGTGGAAGCCCGGAGATGGGTAGGTCTGAACAAATGTAAAACCAGGGCACAGCATGCTATGCAGATCCCATCCACTGCAAGGCAATCTCATTTTGGTCTTTTGAGTTCCTATAGGATTTTCTTAAGAGAAAAAAAATCTAGTTGTCATTTTGACTGTAAAACAAAAAGCATTTCACTTGATAACTTGTTCCTGCACTTCTGCACAGGCAGTGTAATCACTGGTGCTGGGTGGGAGCTGCCTGCAGATCAAGTTCATCCTGTGGCCAAGGGACATGCAAAGTCCAACTCTGGCTTAGTGTCCATGCTGAGCATGTGGCAGAGCACAGCACAGGGCTGCACCTACACAGACTCACTAGTACAGGGATCACTAACTCCTAAATGCATAATAGTCTCCCAGCCAAGATCACAGCAACATGAATTATTCATTTTGAATGAAAATAGAAAGGAGGAATGACCTTTTTGAATATGTGGTCTTCACTGACTTGACCAAAGTCAGACAGCTAGTCTTTGAAAAGTTCAAGTCTAGATAACCAGTTCCTTGATTTACATTTTACAAGAATTTAGCAGAAATAAAGTTTTTTGCACTTATTTGAGCAATAGAGTTGTTTGACATTTAACTTGAGTAAAATAATGGGGGTTTGTGTATAAAAAACCTAAAAAAAAACCTAAGGAAAAAAAAATTCTTTGCCCTACAAAGCAAGCTCCCGAGTGCTTAGAATACCATTTTTTATCATGTTATCTTAGTCAAGTTGCTTCATGATTAATTAGCTGGGCTTAAGTAAGAACATAAACTATAGTCTGGGCAGGTACCAGCAGAATATTTCTATTTCCAATTATTTCACTATGATCTGATAATTTTTTAAAAATACTCATATAAACAGTTTTGCTACAAATTCATACTTAGTTCACATGAAAATTCATTTTCAGGTTTTTTTTTGTGATACATTATCTGCTTGAGAAGGCGAGAGTTTCATGGTTCTGATTTGGTTTTTTCAGTTCTTTAAGTCAGAAAATACTGAATCTTTTATATACTGTGGTATGGCTCAAATCATTGACTCTATGGCTGTGCAACACTGACATGAAAAGTCTTCTTGATTTTCTTGCTGAAACATATTTGTGGTAGACAGACTTTATACAGCTCTACAGTTTATGAATTACTGCACTGTTTCCATGGATACTTCTCAATACAGGCACAAGTAGTATCATTAAAGTGAAACTTGAAATTCCCTAACAATATCATAACTAGACATTTTCATACTCTGACACCCCCATGTTAATAAATTTGAATAAACTACTTGAAATGGAAGTTTCCAGAAATAAAGCAGATAATAAAACTATCCTTCTTCCCACCTTCTTCCCACCTTCAAAAAATAATTTGCTTTAGCTTATGGTCTCTAGCAATCTTTAAATAATAGTTCTACCTGGGAAAGGTGATTCACTAAGGTAGAACTGTCATTGTACCTCTGCAAATTTTTTTTAATCTACCTGCCAAATGTACTTTGTCTTATTGGTATTAGTTACTTAACTGCTCACATACTGAGCAGTTGAGCTCAACATCTCCCTAGTTCAGAATAATTCTTTGCTGCTGTAAAAATTTCCCCATCACTTCTCCTAAAGCCATAGGTGCCAGGAAGGAGTGCAGCCAACAGACCTTTTAGGATGAGCATGATACGATCTGCTGATCTCTGACATGGCAGAGCAGTTCTGATTGGCACCATCCCAGATGGTCCTTGAAAGCTGTTGATAAATACCTCAGACCCTCCTCTGTTTTCCCTCTTCTAACAGAAGCTATTCACAAATGAGAAGGATGTTCCATTTGTAGGGAAAAGGGGTTGGTTTTGTCTTCCAGCTGCTAGTTCTGGACACCCAGCCCATTCTCTGAGAGTCAGCTAGTTTTTACCTCTTCCAATGCCTACATTTTGAAGTCCACGTTTTGCAGGTAGACACATGTACACCTATATTGTCACAGTATCCCAATACTTTTGTTGTCAGCAGTGAGGTTTCACAGAGGAAAAAGGTTGGAGCACAATAAAGAATTGTGACTGCACTTCAATGCAACAATGATCTGACCTGAAAAATATAAAGCCTTGCAAGTGAAGTGATGGGTGCTTAAGATGATGACTGATAAACTGCTAGATAAAAGACTAATGAGCAACATGTGTATTATCCATCAGTGAATCAGCAAGGGTTCCCATAAAGACACCACTCATATTGCACAATGAGGATGTGCAAGATGGAAAACATTATTTATATAGCATTTGAAGATGTCCCACACGAACTGAATGCCAAAGTACTGCTAGCACTGAGAGCCTGAAAATCTCTTTAACTTCTTGGCTAAATCAATTAATAATTCAATAAAAGCCTACAAGTTTTACAGCAGAAAACAACCTTTAGGAAATAAATGGTGTAAGATACAAAGACCTGTCAAAACTTAGCCAATTAAAGATGTTTAGGCACAAAGAACCCATGGGTTCATTTCTTTGAGCCTGGTCTGCTGGAGAGCTGGACTTGACCAAATGTTCTTTCGATACTGCTATGTAGTGTTTTCCTTCTATTTGCCATTAAGGGTGAATAAAGATGCCTACATATAAAATTCAATCTTAAGTTGTAGTCCCTACAATACCCAGGTATCATTATGAATTTAGAGAGACAAGATCTGTCTAGAGTAATGTACCACATTACAGAGGAAAATACAGAATACTTTTCAAAGGCAAGCTTGTACAGGAAAACAAATTTTTGGGGTTTTAATCAGGAGCTCATATTTGGTTTTCTTTCTTCTTTTTTTTTTTTTCTCTTCCTTATCAAACAAACTTGATAATGACTCCAAATCTCTGGTAGGACTGTCAATAATACAAATATATCTCTTCACTGCTGACTTGATACACCAGTCTTCATTCTGTTTTTTCAAGTCTCTTTAAACTGCAGGTAGACTGGTTTCCTTTTCTCTGAGCATGAGATAATGTTTTAGGAGCAGCCTTCAGGCACTTACCCCTGCATATGGTAGGTCAGACATTCATCAAACTGCCTGGTTACATTGACTTCTACAGCATCATAAAGACCTACCTTAACTGCATACATGGTCTCACTGCATCACTGGAGATAAGAATATAAAATTCATTCTCCACAGGGTTAGATAAAGGTGTGATACTAATTTTTTTTTTCATTTCTACTCTTCAAGAAAGCACATGGCTGATGTTCTGCCTGACACTGCTGTGATCACAATCTTTAATTTTAGTGGTACATCCTGTCCCTAAAGCTAACAATTTTGTTTAAATGACAAACCATGATCAAAACATGGTATCACTACCCTGGAATAAATAAGATCTACCTGACTCATGCTTAGTATCTGAGAGGTAAGTGTCTTTCCTTGAGAAAGGAATCAGTATAAAGAATCTAAGAGGAAAAAAAGTAACAATATCATGCTGTCTAATGCTACTATTTCCTTTCTCAATAAGAGAACAAAATCTTAGTTATCTCTTTAAAAGTACTACCAGTTTAGCCTCCACAGTATTTCCTGTAATCTTTATTGCAATTTTGAATAGGTTTCTTTCTCTTCTATGCATTTTTTCCCTCTCACTGTTGCTCTGTCACTCTCTGTTACAGATCTGTTGTATCCTGAGCAGAAGTTTGATCAAGTACATGTTGAACACCTGCTTCCTTCCACAAACCAGAGCCGAAGCTGCCCTGTTCTCAGGTGTTTCTGAGATTATGGATATACTCCATAATTGATCGGTTACGAATTCAAAGAACAGCTATTCTAAAATGAGCTAGTATAAATAAAAGGACTTGATAAACAGTCAGAAACTCTGAGAATATCTCTCTCTCTCATTCAGACTTCTGCTATTTTCCGAGAGAAAGCTAAGGTTTTAAAGAAACTAATCTGAAAAGAAATAGTAGAAGCAGCTATAGATCACATGTAATATAAAATGTTATTGGCATGCATTTGCTTTGTTACTTTGTTACATAATACTTGTGTCACTGTTATCATGACTTAGTATAATGACTCGAGGTTGATTTTACCTGAGGACAGAGATTGATCCATTGAGTTTTACCCAAAGATGCTGCATTTCTAGATAGTGCATCTCTTTGTGTGCATCTGTACATGAGAGCTGTTGAAGGTTCCATGTGTTGAGATTTACAAATATAGAAAACTAGATCTTCTCCTTTACCACTGGTTGTTTTGGTACTGGCTTTAACAAACTGTCCACAACAAGGCATAAGCCTTTACAGTTAGAGACTGTAAAAAGCTAAGTTTGTCTACTCTTCCTTTTAATAAAGTGCAAACACTACGTGATGTAACATAAAATAAAATCTCTCAGTTAATGAAACTGAAAAATAGAGATTTTGTTACCTCCTGAAGTGGAGGTAAATGAATAAACAACACTCAACAACCTCACCAGTTGTAGAATTATCCTGCTTCTTAAAAAGTATCTTCCATTCACTGCTAGGATAGCAGTGGACCATGCAATCTTGCCTTCAGGCCAGTCCCATCTGGAGAATTCTTATTTCAACAGAAACACCCCATATGCTCTCATAAACATACAGACAGATTTCAAAGTGTCAAAATGTTGAATGAGGACTATGATCTTCAGGGGATCCTGTGTAGATATGAAGTACAATGTACATTCAAGTGTTTTTTGAGAGTTTAAGAAAATCCCATCCTGCAGACTCGAGGAAGACTTCTAGGAAGCCTTCCAACAGCTTCACTTGACCATGGTAACACTCTCCACCATCAGGGTTCATGAAAAACTAGGAAAGTATCAATGTCAGCTCTCAGGAATTTAAAGGAACAGTAGATAATAGTAATAATGCTTCCATTATTTTAGTAATTCAGAAAAGGATGAATTTGCAGTGTTTACTCCAACTTTTAGTCACTGAGTTTAGACCTGAATATCGCATCATATTTCTTTGCAACCTAATCACATAATTATATGTACTATATTCAGATTGTGCTCTAATTTAGGTAATAATTTAGGCTTGATAAAGCCATGATGCATGAATACAATCCTCTCCACTAAGCTACCAGTTGGTCTTATAAAGCAGAGGTTGGAAACCATCAAGTGTTTTCAACTCCAGACATTCCGAACTAAGATTTCTCTTTCCCAAACTTTATCTTAGATGTCAGGCTTCTGGTTCAGCTAAACAATGATTTTCTACTGTTACCAGCAGCATCCTTTTTCCAGACATTATCAATGGGTGCAAGAAAATGTTCCATATATTCTTATTCCTTTAGAATATGATGTTTCCAAGGTAACTGTACCCAGGAGATCTACTAATAGCAAAAAGTGGGAAATAATGTAACTTCTATTTTAAAATTACTTTTCTAAAGGGAAGAGAAATTGCATTCCCACAAACTTTTTCCTTTGTAACTCTGTCAGTCTCTTTAACAAAATCAAAGAATTCAAAATTTAATGCTGAGGTTTTATATATAATCATGTTGGCAACAGATAGAGAGGATGTATGGGGATGTATTATATTACAGTGTTATGCTTTAGCTCAGAAGAAAAAAAATGGGTAAAACTTAGTCATGTTTTATGGATGGTCAAAATGTTTCAGGTAAAAGCAGATACAGCACTAACTTCTGTTCAGCTGCCAAACCAAACCTGCACACACCTTTTCTTTTATAAACTCCAGTTTTTAATTTTTGTTAGAAATTATTTTAAAAGTCCTAGAGAATATTTCAGTAGAACAGTGTAAACCAAGCTGGAAAATAAAACATGTTTAGAAGTCTCTCACTCAACCTTGTGAAAGTTTGTGTTAGATTGTCTCATGAGAGCTTAAGACCATCACATCATATAAGATTTCCAGTATGGTTAACTCTCCTATGATACCCAAAGGCACATACAAACTAAACAACTGCAAATCCAATTACTTACACAAACATTTACTCAGTTGCTTTAGGGAAACATGACTTTTTATGCATACAGTCACAGTGCTCATCTTATACTACAATTCTTTAAATACAGCCTACTACAAATTCTTAGGTTTTGGTAGAGTGGCAGAGATCCTCAGATTTGAGGGTTTTGGGGAACCCGTGCTAGTAAGCAACTTAACTTACTGGTACATAAAATGACCATATCTTTTAGTGAAATGCTAACAGAGGATTAAAGTAGGTAAAGATTGCAAACTATTTTTTTATTTTAATAGCTTCTATGTCAATGACTGACCACTTAAAAAAAAAAAAAAAGAAAAAGAAAAAGAAAGTCAAAATTACTACCATCTGCAAAGGAAAAGCAAAAGAAATCCAACAGCAGAACCATTAGAAGTGCACTAAACTACATTTTTTGCATATATTATAATCAGGACTATGAGGACTAAATGAATTTTAGCAGAAGGAAGAAAATCATCTACTGGTCTTTTGTTCACTTGATTTGTCTGAGTTTCTGATAAACAAATATTTAAGTATATTAAACCTGTGATATTTTAGTTGCTCGATATTCCCACAATTGCTGTCTGAAATACCCATCTAAAGCTGGTAATAGAATAAATTGGATTCAGGTTTTTTATTCCAGACAGAAACATGAAAACATAGCCCTAGATCTATAGGAGCTCTGTGTACTTATCATGCAACAAGAAGAAGCATTAAGTTGTTAAATGAAATACTGAACAGCTAAGACAACACAATGTTTTAGTTTGCCTCATTCCCTCTCCACTCTGATCAACTGCTACTTACTGTTTGCCTAAAATGCAACTTTCCAGCGAGATATTCGTGGCAGGTGAACACAAGCCAAGGAACAGTGTCAGGCAGTTTAAGTTATGGTAACAATGGCAAACTGCAGTTCACAGTTCCCTGTAACACAGAGGAGGAAAACGAGCCACATTTTGGTGTCAGCCCTTGCCATTTATCCCCCCCGTGGCATAATGCCAACTCACTCAGCACCGCTGAATTAAGTGCAGTACAATAGATCTGTCATTTAAATACATGAACAAACTGCTGAGTTTAAGCCCCTGTGCAAGCAGAATTATTTTTTCTTCAACCAAGGTATTACACTGAACAGCATAAACAGAAACTATCATCAAGCTAGACAGAAAATGATGCACCATAAAGCATTTCCTACAAAAGGAGCTGAAAGGCACACTGGCTTTCACTCATAAGGATTCTTCTTGGCAGACCAGATTTTACTGTTTTCGCCCTGACTTCCTAGTCTGACTGTTGATGATCCAGGTCTTTCCGAGAGTATGGAAAAAAAAGTATTACAACAAAAGTTGAAAACAATGATTCAGTATTGCATTTTCTGACCTTTAGAGACCTTCAAAGTAAAAACCCTAAGAAAATAATGTATTCAGTCATACATGATACACAGAGGAGGAAACTGTACATAAACTAGAGGGCTAAATGTTTGCATCCCAGATTCTTACAAAAACAGGTATTGCAAAAGGCACGTGCAAGTGCACTTTGATGCGAACAGAGCAGCACTGAGTATGAGGGTTGCAGTGTTAGCTGCTCTTTGTTGTGGTCTACAGAGACAATAATACAATTTACATTAACATGATGGGCTAGGAGAATTAAACCCTTTTTAAGTAACCAAAAAGCATAAACAAACAAATAAATAAAGCCATTGATTAATTGATAATCCGAGATTTTAAGCATAGGTAAAACATAAATTAAAAGACAGATGGTAGAAGGGTAAAAGGGAGCAGGAGAGAAAAGAACACAGGAAGAAGGACTAACTAACTTGAGGCTGGAGCTGGAATTTTACACACTCATCCAGCAAACTGGGATGTTCATGGATAGGTAGCGAGGTGATGTGTGCCAAATAAAGACCACAGACTAATGTACAGAAATTCCTCAGGGCATGTCTCATCAGGGATGCCGAATCTCTGTGATCAGCATGCTTCATGATCAGGATGTGACCACTATAGCTGGCAATCAACTCCACAGGTAACCAACACATTATAAAAGCTCCTTTGATATTTCCAAGTGTGCAATCATTCTCCTTGCTCTCAGATTAGGGAATAATGAAGCTCTTGCTACACATTTTAAGTCATACATTCTTTCACTCAGTCTATGGTGTGCCCAGTTTTCTCTCTCCTCCCCTCAAGGTTTGACTCCAAAACAGAATAGTGTCTCAGCTAAAACCAAAGCCACATAATTTGTACTCAAAAACTGAAAGAGAAAGATCTACTGAAGATTTGCTTATCCAGAATCATCACAAATAGAGCTAGCAGGGCCTTCAAGAGGCCATACCATTCATTCTGTTGCTTCTTGTGTTTTGACGTTGTCTTTTGCATGCTCAAAACTCTTCCATTTTGTTTCCTCACTATCTTTTTTTCTTCCCTTAGTTAAATCCCAGTTCTTTCTGCAGACAGTCTGCCCATTGTTTGTTCTCTTTGCTCTTCCCTACACACTGTGGGGTGTGTTGCCTCAAACTGGCTCCACTCTTACTAATATCTTGTCCAGCTGGGTAGAGAAGAAAACAACTTTTTGTGTCACAGACGTTCCTTTGGCCATGCCCATTTCTTACTGCAGTAGCACGATGCTGTTGACTTAAAGACTAGCTAGAACTTTATGTCCTTTCCCATAAAACTTGTCGCTTGTCTCCAAAAAGAACTTTTGAAGTCAATTACCGTTACTTAAATGGGAGATTGCACTTATCCATATTTCATTAAACCAGTGCTATCATTTTTTCCTATGATTTTCCAGTATATTTCAAATTCAAGCCCTTTCCTCTAATGTTTTTATCAAGCATATTCTTTATTCTATTATTTATGTCTTATGCTTCTAAGAACTTTCTATGGTCCTGGACCCTCCCAGAATGCAGGGGATATATTATTTTTTTACAGTAAATCACTGATTCCTTTGAGTTCAGTCAATCAGTGAGAGTTTTACACTTACCTTCTAATAGTTTCATCTACAACATGTTTCCCTAGTTTATTTATGAAGATGTCAAAAGAGACAGATATCTCTTATTACATTCAAGATGAACAACTTCTATGGCTTTGTAACTTACAACAAGGCCTGTTAATCTGCCAAAAGGAAATTAGGTGGTTTTTGACAAATCCATGTTGTCTGGTGCTGGTTTCTTTGCAACCCTCCAGGTGCTTCCAAATGGTCTGATTATTTTTAGATATTGAAGTTGAGTCATTTGATCTAGAATTTCTGACTTTGGCTCTCCTTTCTACTCCTGTATTTCCCTCCTCATGGTACTTCCACCTTATTTGGAAGATAAAAATCCTGAAAGACAACAACTGACAGTTCTGAGTAAAGCAGAACTGTGGGAGGATGTGCCATGGAGACTCGTGCACTGGAGCCTAAAGATAGACTCTTGACCCTTGGAGTTAAGGTTATGTGGCCTATGATGCATCAATGACATTTAGATTTACTTAAAGAGAAAAGTCTAGAAAGCCCCATGAACAGGGATAAAGCTGTTACTGCACTGTAGTATCAGAAAATCCTTTTTAAAGCATTTGGTATCCATGCAAAATTCAAAGGGCAAGCTTATAGTTCATGGTTTGTTTTCAGTGAATACTGAATTTGTGATGGTGTGCAAAGTAATTGCTGAGGCTGTGGAAATCATTACACAAAAAACTACAACACCCATTTTTTCTTTGATATTTATGATCACAGAATGATAGAATGGCTTGGGTTGGAAGGGACTTTAAAGATCATCTTGTAACACCCCCCCCTGCATGAGCACGGACACTTTCCACTAGACCAGGTTGCTCAGAATCCCATCCATCCCAGCTTTGAACACTTCCAGGAAGGGGGCATCTACGAATTCCCTTGGCAACCTGTTCCAGTGCCTCACCACCTTCACAGTAAACAGTTTCTTCCTCATACCTAATCTAAACCTACCCTCTTTCAGTTTACAGCCATTCCACCTTGTTCTATCACTACATGCCCTTGTAAAAAGTCCTTCACCAGCTCTCTTGTAGGCCCCCTTTAAGAAGAGGAAGGCTGCTATGATAACTCTGAATGTGTTCATTATATGAAAATATTCAATTTCGAGTTTAATCAAAGAGTCTAGTTATGCTCTCTGTCTTTACTGTTCATCCTTGATATTTAACGCTTTTCAATTATGGGGGGCAAGTGGCCCTTTAAGCCATATGGATTTTCATCTCTGACTGGATGACTGAAACATGTAAACAGAATCTTCTAACCTTTAAACAAAATAGAAGCCTTTAATTGTTGGAGGATGCAGCAAGGCCACGGTGCCTAGCAGCATGGAAAAGAATGTAAATAAGAGGTGAACATCCAATCATACGTGAAGGTTAGTGGTAAATATAGATAATAGAGCTAAGAATAGTGTTAGTATGTAAGATTCTAGAGGAGACGGTGTGTGAGTGCAGCCGTGTGAAGAACAAGATGTAATATACTGGATGAAGTGAATAAAAGCTGAATTTAGGCCATCATCATAGAATGCCCAGTTTTATTTACTTGGTCGTCCTCACAAACAACAACATTTAATTTTTAAAAAATACTACCAAAAAAACTTATTAAGACAGGTCACACAAATTTAGATTGCTCTTGGATTTTCTGCCACTGCTGTGACACAAAACCAAAACACAGATGATCTGCATTAATGTGAATAAGACAAAGCCAGAGAAAAAAACTATTTTCTGGAATGTTTATTAGTTTTAGACAAAGCCCACCTTATGTCACATAAAGAGTTAGCTGTCTAGCTCTAGTAGCACTCTCACACTCCTGAGACACATAAGAGACCAAGGAATATATATTTTGGCATTACATTTATGCAGAATTTATGAATGTCATTTGGGATTCCAGAAAGCCAATTTCAAAAGCAGAAGGATAAATAATCAAATAAAAAAAGTACAATACATGCTTCCTGAACATTAGATTGTATCTTGATTTCTATTAAGACTGAGCATCTAATCAATAGGAGAACTTCACCCCACCAGAAGACCTCAATTATTTCATTATTCTTTAGAATTCTACAGAAGTATTTTCAAAGGAGTATTTTTAATAAAACCAGAGGGGAAAAACCTGTTGAGTTTTCTACACTACAGTTACACCTACCTGCATCTACTTGCACTTTATATCTTCTTTTGATACTGTATAAGCTGAGAGTCCTGCAATTTCAACATTTCCATCTGTAGGCAGTGGGAAGTAACTTCAAATGTTTATGTACTTTTGTCTGGATATTCAGCACCAGTGAAGTTAGGATGATTCATTCCTACCAAGATTCTTTTTAAATGCATCATTATATGCATAATGAAAAATCAAATCCACGTAATATAATTGGTGGAGGGACAGAACTGAAGGTCCCATCTTGTCAGGAGTGATAAAAAAGACTGAGTGTGACACTAAAATAGGAGAGCAATAGAGACAAAAGGACTAAAAAGGGAAAAGGAATATTATTACTACAAGATCTGAAGAGTACTGTGAGGTTTAGAAGTTTTCTA
Source organism: Myiozetetes cayanensis (assembly GCF_022539395.1). Taxonomy (NCBI): domain Eukaryota; kingdom Metazoa; phylum Chordata; class Aves; order Passeriformes; family Tyrannidae; genus Myiozetetes; species Myiozetetes cayanensis. Next base: position 35,919,596 of record NW_026087964.1, on the reverse strand, counting down.
TGACCTGTTAAATTTTTTCAATAAAAAGAAAGGGAGCAGAGCATACTTGTTAAACTGTTAGCTAAGCATATTATTGTGGTGAAGAAGTATGAAACAAGAAGAAATGAAATTTGTCTGAATTATTTTTCCAGGTTGCACTGAGAAACAAACAGCCACAGAGGTAATATATAGTAGGGTAAAGATGGCTTACAGGAGTATATTGCAATTACAGATCACACCACTGTCATTTAAAATAAAAAAGTCTTAAAAGTCTATACTTTAAAATGCTACACTGCCTGTAAAATACATGAGTTGCCTCTTCTACAGACAGCACGGATACTTATCACTGTTTCATAATACATAGCTCTGGCCTTACACAGGTTAATTACAACTTCTGAAGCCAGATAGAAAACACTTTTTTGAAAATATTACAGTAATATTTTCTTTTTGCCATAAAGTTTATCTATCAGTTGCAAATCTGCTTTATTTTTAAAGGAACTCCTTTAGCCCATATTGAAGTCAAAAGTCAGACTGGCAATAAGAACTAGCTTGGGATCTTAACAACTTTTAACCCTTGGCACCATCCCAGTTGATGATGTGCTTCAAGGGTCTAGACTTCTTAAAACTGATTTCATTTTACCCTCCTTTGAAAGAAGTGGGCAGATAAAAGGTATCTTTTGACACGCATGTCTGAAGTGTAAGGACTATGGCTGACAGGTTCATTCCTGAAGCACAATGGCATGTCTTGACTCCAGGAATAAAGTCTACCTGTGCATGACTTATTTTGAGCCAGCCTGAGGCTTCTACAAGCACCAAGAAATAGCTCTAATCTCACTAACCTTCATCTTTTAAAAGAAAGATATTTTGCTAAAGCCTTGCCTCTGGGAATATGTGCTTTCAGAAATGTATACATTAAAAAAACAGGCCCCTGTCAAAACAAAGAGTTACTCTAAAAACAAAGCTGTCCTACCTATCCCCTGTTATCTTGGTATGGACAAGAGAGAATGACAAATTACTATAAAGCATCAGATTCATCACACCTAAATTACATTAACTTCTTGAAAGGTGAGAAGTTTGGAAGTGGGAGGGAGAAGCAGAATATGCAGTTGTGGAGCAGAGGACAATGGGAAATAGGGGCACAAGTGCTGTGTCTTGTTCGGAAGACATGGGATGGTAGGCGGGGAGAGTGAAAGATGCACAGACCTGAGGAAGAGTGGGATGAATGGTGAAAGACACAGGCAGAGGGGATAAAAAATTATTTCTACAGTAAACTAGAGCTGCACCCATAAGCCCAAGATAAACATTGCCCAATTACACTGCCTCCCCTTATGTGGTTGCTCTGATCTGGAACCAGAAGAGTTGTAGGGAATAAGTATAACAACCGTACAGGAAACTTTGTTTCAGGAAGTGAAAGGTAGCCATGAGTTCACCTTAAAAATTTCACCCCAATGCACTCTTGAATTTTGAAATTGCTTACTTAAGTGTTTCCATTATGGTAAGTGACTAACAAGTATAACAGCCTCTAATAACAAAAAAATTAATGTGGATAAATAAATAGTGCATCAAAAAGCTATCCTAGAACTCCACAGTTGAGGAGTCATGCAGTAGCATTAAATGTTTCTTTAGATGAAAACAGTGTGACTTTGGAATAGGGTGGATGTAAAAAGTATTAAAAGGTAAATGATCTGCAACAAGTATTTGGTGATTTTTATTATAGAAAAAGTTATACTGTGTGTACAACATGCAGCCTATTGCCAAACTGTCTATAACAATAGACAAATTGATAAAGTAACTGGAAACAGCTGGAAAGAACAAGAAATCATAATTGAACTTCAAGTAACAACTTTAAAGACGCAAAATCTGCAAGATCCCAAACTCCCTTAACTATTTAGCTAAGTGATACCACAGCCAAATGTTTCAATCAATTTGCAAGTGTTGTATTTACCTCAATGAACAGGCTTTAGCTTGCCTGGTATGTAAAATGCCTGGTAGACTTAAGAAGTCTGCCCTTCTTTTGTAAATCAAACCACAGGGGAGGAAAGGTCTAGGACATTATAAGAAATAATGAAATGACTCAGAGATGATGAAATCATATACAAGATTTTTTTAGAAATACTCTGAGAGAGATTCAAAACATACCAAATAACAACCAGTACAAATTGAACACTCCTCAGACTAGAAATTTGAACAGCATGTGAAGAATGAGAAAGCTAACCTGAAAATCCCTATCAATATCACAATTAACAAAACAGTTGTAATGTTTTTTCCTCTTTGTCATTAAGTTCGTGCAGTCTGGGTAAATGAAGGCTGTGTAGAGAATGACTTGTGGTATGATTTTTGAAAAATGTTTAATCTTCATTCACAAAAATGTCATTTCAACAGAAAGGAGACGTTTGCTTCTTGAATTGAGAGATACTTTTTCAAACACATAAATTACCTTAATATCACTTACCCATTTCCTTCCTCCAAAATATAAGCTGATATACTGTTGTATAAACTAAATGTGTAAATATGAGACAGTTAAAAGGCTAGTTCATACCCAGTCATATCAACTTGAAATGATACGATTCTCTTACTGCTTCCTTCTATGAACAAAGTAAAAGCAAAATCATTATTTTTTCTCTCACTTTAAAGTTCTCTGGGAGACATGAAAGACTTATGAGTAACAAAAGTTTTTGGATTTTTTTCTTTTAACCAGAATTAAACAAAATAAGTTTTCTTACTTGAGATCTATTCAAAGATGCAGAAAAGTACTTCAGAAATTACTAGCACTACTGTCTAACTTTTAAGCATCATTTCCACACGCTAACCTTGAAATCCAGTAGGAAGGATCACAGAATTGGAGAAATTTCCTCTGATTACAAGCTGGATAAGCCTAGCACTGAGACTTGCGAGCTTAATTTGAGCAATAGATTTGGATACTTGTCCAAAGACTATCCAAATTTACTGAAAGAGGCACTGAACTTCTATTCACAGGCATATACATTCAGGCACTAAAACAGAATATGTGCAGCCTCCATACCAACATCAATACAATTGTCTGTATATCAACAACTAGAGATAGGATCTTGCCTCAGAAAAAGCCAAGTATATATGTCATAGAATCATAGAATCATTTAGGTTATGACCACCAAGTCCAACCATTAACCCATTAACTTAGCACTGCCAAGCCCACCCTGAACCATGTCACTAAGTGCCACATCTACATGCCTTTTAAATACCTCCAAGGATGGTGACTCAACCACGTCCCTAGGCCTGTTCCAATGCTTGACAATCCTTTAGGTGAAGAAATTTTTCCTAATATCCAACATAAACCTCCCCTAGCACAACTTGAGGCCATTCCCATTTGTCCTATCACTTGTTACCTGGAAAAGAGACCAACCTGGCTATAACCTCCTTTCAGGTAGTCATAGAGAGTGAACATGTCTCCCCTCAGCCTCCTTTTCTCCAGGCTAAACAACCCCAGCTCCTCCAGCCACTCCTGGACCCTAACCACCATATAACACTTTCTTTCATTTCCTTCAATACAGACAGTCTGAGGAATAGAAGAAGGAGAAGTGAGTGGTGAACACTGAGAAAATAATGATAAGTAAAGATAAGTTAATGATAATATAAAGAAAGAAAACAGGAACAGGTCACATGGAAAAGTGGAGCTGTACAAGCAGATGAAATCAGAGCCAATAAGAAATTTTAAAATACAGTATGGAATCTCCAAGTGCATTAATAACAATAACTAATTTTTGTCATATACCTTATTTTGTAGACAACCAGTAGTATTTTCAATTTCTAAATAAGACCTAGAATAGTAATGAGCCTGATCCAAATTCTATAGAAATCAGTAAGGCAGTCCGTCAAGATAAAGGTAACCTCTGTGACTTGTCATATGTTAACACTCAAAACTATTAATAACAGTTATATGAAGACTTAAAAAACTTTGCCTTTTTTTGAGTATAAAATTTGGAAATGAAGAAAACCCTCTTATCTTATTGTTTTTTCATTTCATCCTGATACAGTCAGTTTAAGCAGCAAAATTATGAAAGCAGCAAAAAAATTCAAGATACCTGACCTATTAATAGCTGAACTATTAAATCCTAGCCAATACACTTTCATCATTAAACCACAAAGGTTTATTCCTGAATTTACTTCAAAGGAATTATTCAGAGCAATCTGATGTAACACAGTGAGTTAAAATTATATTCTTACACACCAACATGACTTGGTGAGCTTAGCAGAGACATATGTAAGTTATCTGAAATACAGGGCATGACAAGAAATAACCCACAGAGTGCAGTCACAGAATAAAAACAAGATCATCAGGAGTAGTGAGAACCTGTCAGTCATTCTTGTCTACAAGTTCCTGCAGGGGGGAGAATATTTGCTCAGATTCTCATATTATTTGCCTGCCGTGCTTGTTTTGGTATCCACCTGACAATCTGCACAGAATGAGTGGCACAGAAAAATGCAGAGGAGTGTCAGTGCTGAGATGAGATGAGGGCTGACTGTATTACCATTTTAAATGGCCTGCCTGCCGAGTGCTGTGATTTCGTTCCTCCCATACCTGTCACGCTTCATTAGCCGGCCTCCCCACAGCCCTGTGCTGCCGACAGCCCCGCTCATTCCCTGGTTCTGGAGACAGCTGCAGTTATCTCCTACAGCAGCACATTTCCCACTTGCCCTCTCTCCCTGCGCCGAGCGTGTTTGAGCCCGTGTGTGTGCACAGACACTCGCACACACGCTCTGCTCTGCAGCGCATCCCCTGCACGACTGATGGTGCCCGGGCTGTGGGAGGCTGCTCGCTGTTTCCAGCCTATTAAGCAGAAAGGCCCGAGCGCTCCGAGAGCCGCTCCTGGGCTGGGGCGCAGGGAAGAAATACATCGTTCCTCGCTGTGCCTTAGACGATGCCTCTGAGGCAACGGAGACAGGTGGTAATACATCCAGCCTGCAATTCACATCAGGGTTGAGGCAAGCAGGCTTGCAAGAGCAAAACACCGCCTGCAGCTAAAGAAAAGGAGTTTGCTCTCTTTACATTTATAATTTATATAATGACAGAAAAATTAAACAGTACGATCAAACAAGTAACAGAAAACCTGATTCTCCTGCCACAAAGGAGAACAGTGGTGCTTCATTTCTAGATGAGCATTCACAAATACGTCATCTGACTTCTTGCATTATAAGCCTGATCCTGTACCATACTGAGCAAATATTTAGGTTTTTTCCTTCCTTCCTTCCTTCCTTCTTACTTTTACAAACAACATGCAGACACTAAAAGTGATAACTAGGATAACTAGTAACATTTGGAACAGCTAACTACAGCTCCAGTCCTGCAGCAGAAACTGCTTACATCTTCTGTAAAAATACCCATTTGTCAAATGTTTCAAGTGTGCACAAATGTATTTTAGCTATTGTCACTATCACCTTCCGAGCTTCAAATCTTCAAATTTATTTTAGTTAGGTTCATAAACCCTTACCTAATAATTGCAGTTCTACCACATAGTTAAAAAAATACATTTGAGGAAAATAAAGATTCAAAAATTAGAATTTCTTTTTTTAATGTTCAGAAATAAATAAAAAATTTAATTTAGAAAATGTCCAGTATTTTAATAATATAGTTTAAATGTAAACAACATAATTGACTGCAGCAAATCAAGAATATGCCCCAAGATGGGAGGACAAAAAAACTCTACAATCGTCATTGAAATTTTAATTTACTAGCTTCAAAGATAATAAAAAGTTTAAAATTTAATGTACTAGCATTTCATTAATCTGACCAAATGTAAAACTGCAAGCCAGACCAACATTACAGCAGCTAGCTTGCTTTAAGTTATGGTCAGAACCAGAAGAATTCATATATTGGACTTAATCACTGAGGGAAGGTTCCTCAATTTTCTATCAGTTATTAACCATTTTTCGTTCTGAAATAGGAAAATATATCACTAAAAAAACCCTTATACACTGTGTTATGTACTGTGTAAAGAGGGATTTGCATCTAACAGTTTAGCCTTTGTTATATATTTTAGCTTAATTAATATTATTTTTCTTGTATGCAGAAAATGTATATCATAAAGAGTTCCCAAGGAATCAGGCAATTAGATAAGATGTATGGTTTAATAAACTGAGTTTTAGAATGAGATCTTTGTTTGCTTTGAAATTAAACACTTGGGCAAAGTTTGTGATGCATGTTCAGGTGAAGGAGGTAGAACTCTTATCTGTGACCTTCCCTTGCTGAACCAGGTTTATGGAGGTTTTAGAGTGTTGCAAGGCTATTTTCACTAAAGGAACTGCCCTAAATAGCATTTATTTCCTTCCTCATTTTGACACAATTTCCCAGGCCCCTACATGAGAATAAGGTTTCCAGAAAAATATCATGGAATCACAGAATGGTTTGTGTTGGGAGGGACCTCAGAAATTCTTTAGTTCCAACTCCTACTGCCATGGGCAGGGACACCTCTTACTAGACCAGGTTGATCAAAGCCTCATTGAACCTGGCCTTGAACACTTCCAGGGATGGGGCATCCACAGCTTCTCTGAGCAACGTGCTCCAGTGCCTCACCACCCTCACAGTAAAGAATTTCTGCCTAATATCTAATCTAAATCTATCCTCTTTCAGTTTGCAGGCAATTACATGCTCTTGTAAGAAGTCCCTTTCCAATATCAATGTCAATATCAGAATGTAATTTATAGTTATTAATTCAGTTTTTCTGAATGTTAATCAGCACCTAAAAACCTGGTGATTCCTAAACCTATGAGGAATCTGTACTTCCTCTGCGTGGCCAGCTTTGCAACCTCTTTATGTTAACAATCAGTAGAAAAAGTAATGTTGGAAAATCTTTTGGAATAAGCAGTAAACATTAATTTTTACTTTCCTAATAAGGAACTAACAAGTACCCAAAGCACTAGAAGATTGCTTAATTATGAGTCAAACTTTTGAACAGAAGATGGTACACAAAATGTTACAAAATAATTTATAAAAGAGCAACAGTTACACTTCAGTGATAACTCAACCAGACCTTATACAGTCTCCAGACTTACGATCTTCATTAATCCTTTTGCTGCAGCTGTGTATATTTATGCAACAATACAGTCTGTCACAAGGAGTTGATTTAAATAGGAGGTAAAGTGTTATATAATGGAAAGGTACAGGTACTTCATTCAGGCTCATAGAGTTGATAGAAAATTCAGAGGTATTGCTTGATACAATGCCGTGAATATCCACTGTAATGGCTCTGCATAATGATTGTCCCTTCGATAAATATGAGATACACTATAACATTTACACCATAAAGAATGTTCTAGCCATTGCCTTTCTATAGTTTATGAGTGCCATCATTTAAGATCAAATAACAGTTAGTGACTCTGAGTGGATTAAAGATTAAGCTTTTTTTTTTTTTTCCAAAATGAATGATAAAAGCCTTTTTTTCTTCTACAGTGAAACGTTAAAATGCTGGTAAAAGCACAAATTGTATTCTGTGAATAAAAACAGCATCACAAAAAGGCAAGAAAATAATGCATTCATTTTCTCATTCAGTTATAAAATCTAAGCTATAGAGCCCTTCAGGGAGCATTAGGTATCATTTACAGTATGAAAAGAAATCTTTCAGATAAGGAAATTAATGCGCACAAGTTCTGTGGATCTGTTAACTACAGATAATAGTTGCTGAATGTTTTTTAGGACCCAAAATCAATAAACTCCCTTTGCGACCTCTCTCATTGTAAGACATAGCAGGGCTCTCCTTAATTATGATTCAGGCCATTGTAAAAAGTGTTCGAAAAGAAAAATTTAAATTTAAACTTTACTACCAATTTGAATCCATTCAAATTAATATAAATATTTAAAAGCCCTACCCCTCATCAAAAGAAAACAACCACCTCTGCGAACTTCCAGTGTCTCCCTCTATTAAATCAAAAAATTTTTTTTTTTTTCTTATCACTGTTAGCCCTAACAACATAATATCAATTTTACTGGTCAGCTTTAAGCACTAACACCACTGACAGGTGTGTGCAGGCCTTCCTTGCCCAGCTAAGCTGGAGCTGGTGATCTCTGTCTGGGCTGACTGCAGAGGTCCTCATGTCCTTGTCATCAGGATGCACATGTCATTTAGTCCCTTCAACTTCCAGGTCTCTGGCTCTGGAAGACACTGCTGACAGCCCAGAAGGTGAAAACAGGATACCAGAGTTTCTACCATCTCTGCTGCAGGACCATATTCAAACAGCTTCAAACTGTGAGATCACATTTTCTAGCATCTCTGGCCATAGGACTAACACAAAGCAAGCTCTTGCACTCTACCATCTGAATATCAAACCAATAACTCAAGCTGTGGACTCACGCACTTAATTCAGAATGATTTTGCTCATTTTTATTCCCCAAATGATTCACTTTTCACATAGATGTACTGTCCTGTCATTTCAGTGGCTTAAAATTATTTATTATCCCTAGAACTGGAGTTATAAAATACAGTCATTTACCCTAAAGGAATAAAATTCATAGCATTTTAAGCAAGAAAAAGATCTGTTCCCCCCATTTTGAGTCTCTTTCACACATTATGTTCTACATTGAGCCTTGGCAGGATGAGATATGTCTGTGCTGCTGGAGATGCTGTCTTTCAGATAAGGAGACATAAGGCCAAAACTGTCACTTACATCACTAGGATACCTCATAGCATTTCTTTGGATGCTTTTGCAAAACCTAAAAAGATATAATAGAGAATTGCACCATGTAGAAAAAGAAAAAACAAATAAATACTCTTCTAAAGTATAAAATTATTCTTAGTAGTCTGCAATAGTGGAAAACTACAAAGTTCATATAGTCAGTAACTTGGATAACTCAAAGATAAGGCTCTGAAATAAATATAAGTGGAAAAAAAAAGCTTTTATTTTCAGAGGTTCCCACAGCAAAAACAATGAACAGAATTTGGTATAAATTTTATTAATTTCTCAAAGGGAAAGCATTCTCTCTTGAGTTAGCCAAACAGATTCCTCAGTAGAAACTGACTTAGAAACTAAGTAAAGATTCAGAATAAAGACTAGAGAGGGTCTGATGAAGTCAGCTGTTGAGGTAACTTGTTAAGGTTCCCAAGCAGATGAAATACTAATTTGTTTACAGAATCACAGAATATGCTGAGTTGGAAGGGACCCACAAGGAACATCGAGTCCAACCCTTAGGCCTGCACAGGACCATCCCCAAGAGTCACACCATGTGCCTGACAGTATCATCCAAACACTTCTTGAACTCTGTTAGGCTTGGTGCTGTGACCACTTCCCTGGGGAGCCTCTTCCAATGCCCAACCACCCTCTGGGTGAAGAACTTTTTTCTAATATCCAACCTAAACCTCCCCTGACACAACTTCAGGCCATTCCCTCGGGTTCTGTCACTGGTCACCACAGAGATCAGTGTCTGCCCCTCCTCTTCCCCTCATGTGGAAGTTGTAGACTGCAATGAGGTCTCCTCTCAGTTTCCTCTTCTCAGCTGCCATATGTTAAAAGATTTTTCTCCACAAGTAACTGAACACAAATCAGAGAGATACCAATCAAAAGCCACAGTCACAGAAAAACACAAAGAAATATTACTGCACATCATTTTTGTCCCTCACAGATCTGAATCTACATTAGGAGCTTTACTGATATGAGACAGGGTTGCCTACAACTGCCAGAAAGTTGTCATCAGCTCACAATATCTGGAATTAAGTGGTCCAACTGTACAATATTTTTTCAACGCTATATGGTCTCCCATCACAGAGGTTTTCTAGAGTAATGGCCTGTGGATATAGAAGTATGCTGGAAGAATAAAGTCTCTCTTTTCTCTACTTAAGGAGTCCCTATCATGGGGCAATACTGGATTGTTGTTCCTAACAGCAAAGTCACATCACAGTAATGGCCGTGTGATACAGGTAAAAATAAGCACTAACAACAGGATTTCCACAAAAAGACATTAACCTATATAGCATCAGAAAAGGCACTGAGAAAACTGTACTGTCTCTGCTGTAAAACAAGACTCATGCTCTGCAGCTTTTTTTACATTTGTTAATAAGTGCAGATTATGATAATATATTAATCTTATCTCTACTGTTTATTCTCACTACCTTCTAATAAGAGCAAATACCTTCTTCAGCCAAAAAAGTATACTAAGAACTTGATTCTGTGACAATACAAAGCCTTAAAAACAGTTAATCACAAACCAGTCACGAATTCCATGTCTGAATTTATACAATGGGATGAATGTGAATATTTTTAAGTATTCTTTTAGATGCACCAAGAGCCTGGCAGGTTTCTCTGAACAATTTGTGATGCTACTAGGAATGTCTTCTTGATGAAACTGTAATATGACACAAACATGTAACTACATATTGCAGTGACTATCACCATAAAATCATCAGTTACTGTAAACCAGCAAGATTTCACAGAGTTCTTACAAGGTTACATCAAAATACAACTGCTGAAGTACCAGATCTATGAGCTACAGCTTGCTTTCTGTTACATTTATGACAGCAAGTCCTGATGGAAATTTTTGGGCTTTGTGATAAGCTGTGCAAACTAGGGGAAGGAAGATTCTTTAATCAGAAAATCTGAAAATCTGCTGATTTAACACATAAAAGACACACGGTGTAACATCCTCTCAATTTTCTAGAACATCCACATTTGGAAATGGTAGTTCACAGAATGCTTGCTGTGCTCCTACACCAGACAGGGAGCCAATAGAACACAGAGTTTCCTCTGAAGTTACATGCAAATTCCTAGATACACATAAGAAAACCTAGAACATTTTTCTGAAGTGGAAAAATATTAGTATTGCTAATGGCTACTGTTCTTCTTTGAAACCCTAATGCCCCTTCCCATCCCTGAATGTTTGATGTATTTCTCTCAGTTGGGAGAACTGCACAGTCACAAGGAATAACAGTATTTTTATATAAAATAATTTTCTGACAGAAGGCTCCATCTTAGAAAATGAATTTCTTGATGGCTTCTTTGACTGGCATGTGCTAAAAGAAACTGCACAGTAAGGTCACACACGGTATTGACAATCCCACCTGCATGGAAAGTACAGGCACACACTCGCAGTCCATAAATGTATTCAGCAACATTTCCGAAAACATACACTCCCAAAACTGTTGTGGAAAGCCTGCAGGCTTCATATATTTGCTTTAGATTTGCAGATATTTCTCAGATCATTAACAGCGGATCCAGTCAGCAGGCCTTGGGCCCATATTTTCAAACCATCAGGGAATTTATTTTTCATACCACATCAAGCCAGTTCTTCAGCTAGCATAAATTATCACAATGCATTTAAAGTCATGCATGCATGATAGTCTGGATATGTGAAGTGTACCTACTGTACTATGTTTATACTATAACTACCACAGATACAAAGCACGCTTCCCTGCTTCATCAGGAGTTCTTTGAATGTACTATAATGTTTTTACATGTTTTTACCATGACCTTTACAAGGTCTGCAGCAACTAAACAGTCATCTGTCGTATTAGGATGCTTCTTACTTTGCTTTTCTCAGAGTTACTGATTGACTATGTGAGAGCACACCCTTTTAATTTGGCTATTAATTCTGGACATTTTTGCAGTGGAGAATCCTCATTCAAAAAAAAAAAGGCCAAGGTGCCTGGAAGGTCTGGCTGATAGGAATATGGAGATATCAGTAGATATTACTAGTGGAATGAACTGGGGTCGTGAGCATCCAGATTACGCACAGATGCTCTGGCATCATCTTTGGCTCATGTGTCTCTTCCGTCCATGGTGCTCATTGAAGATGTATTGCAGCTGGTACACAGGGAGTGGGAGATCATCCATGTGTCACTGATGCTTGCTGAGACACAGCTATTTTAGCTCTCAAGTGCAAACACTGATGATCTGGGAAATGAGATGACGACTGTACATAAAACTAGCATCACAGTGACAAAGGAACATGTAAAAAATATTTCAGAAGTCACTAATGTTGCTAACTTTTTGTAACATATCTTCTTTGCTATTCTACTCAAAAAAATATAGGATTAATATCTGTAAATTTGTATTGAACTGGAAGAAGTATGAGTTGTCAGCTTAGAATTTTTGTGTTGTATTGGATAGATCAAAGTGAAATGTGTATATGACAATGTTGTAATGTTGTTCCTCATGGAAGTGCATTTTGCCCTTATACAGCACACCCTGCTATTTATTATCTTTGCAGACAGTTCTTTATTTCTTACCATCTCACTGCCTCTTTCTCCATCATCATTGCTACTTATTTCTGAACATTTATGCAGTGTTCAATTACTATATATGGTGTTCTACTGAATATGAGCAACTGTACTGAAAGTCTGAAAGGATGTAGGAAGTTTAAAGCAAAGCCTTTCTACGCTGTTTTACCTGGTAATAAGGTTCAGGCACAATCTTTTCTGGATATCAGTATTCATCTCTTAGAAGTCCCACCAAAGTCACTTAGGACTACATATAAAAGTAAGAACGAGATCAATCCAAAGTAAGAAGTGGGAAAAGGAAGACATTTCTGAAGCTTACACCATCACCAATCTCAATGGAAATGACTGTCAAATCTGACAAAACTGAGGGAACCATTTTTACCATGGGAACAGGCAGCACATGACAGATGGCAAGGTATAAGAGAGTCTTTTAGTGAGAGACAGTGTCTGAGTATAGATAGATTCTACGACTGAATGTGTTGGGAGGAACAGCCAGCTTGAGCAGTCAGCTTGAGGGAACTGCTGTGTTTTGCTTGCTAAAAGAGTCTAATTGCCTTTTTTAATTTTTTTTTTTTTGTACATGTCTCAATCAAATCAGAGATATGACATGCTATATGGGATGAGCAGGAATATTCTGAAGAGCTGATCCACCATGGAAAATTCTGGGTCTACAAATCATTTACTCACTACTGAAAAATCATTATGCTTCCCAGGCCAGTCCTTTAAGTGATGAAATACAGTTATCAGCATCAATGAGGCTGCAACCATTTAACACCAGTGAACACAGATTTTTTTATTTGGGAATCAATAACTTGTTTTTGATTTTTTGTCAGTTAACAACACAGAGCTGCCCAACAGCAGAGAATTATTACAATGTCAAAGAATACATGATATTCACCACCAGGTGTCATTAATTTTTTAAGTCTTCAGAATTTAAAAAGGCCAGTATTTTTGTTTAAGATTTTTTAGCTATATGAATAGCAGCTTAACACTAGCTCACACCTTCCCTTTCAGAGAATAGTTAGAGAGATTATGACCTCTGCTTTAAATCAGAGCTTCTTTTTAATCAGATGGCCCTCATCTTCCAAAGAAAGTAGCTTTTACCAATTATGATTACAGTTGTATCTATGTCACTGCATTGAAAGAATCACAGGCATCACCACTTTACCACTATTTTTTTTTTTTTATCTTACAAGGAAAATGTCTGGTACTAATAGAGGAACTCAGAACAGCTCCAGTTTTTCCACAAATACTTCATGTTATTCAAACAGACTTTTTTCTCCTTGTTAATTGTTCTTTACCTATGCTATCAACAGCCCAACAGATTGCTTTAATTTGCTCATCCCTATTATCTTTTGTAAGATGTCCACAGAGTCCCATAAGACATACCTTTCAGAGAGCATCTCTGGCCAACCCAGCAGACTGAGATTTTAATAGCTGCACTGTAGTTTTACAGTAATCATCCAAAGAAAGTATTAGGATATACAGGATATAGATCAACACTTGATCTTAAAGAAATCTTACATTGTGATTAATATGAAGATGTAATGCATAGAGATCAGAAGACTTTTAAGAATAACACCACCTTCATTGTGTATTTTTACCTGTTAGGAGAGCAATGGTCTTTATATCTAAGACCTACTCACAGAACTTAGGGTTGGAATCCACTCTTGAAATGTAAATAATTTTAGAGCTAAAAGGAATCAAAACTGTAATTATCAAATACGACACAGAAGAAAAACAAACAGGTGATACCATCAATTAAAAGTAAATCACTTAAGTCATAGAAATATTCATATTCTCAATCAGTGGGTCCATTAGCAGTATCCAAGAAAAAGCCCTGAGTTACCCTTCCTCATCAGCAGTAAAATGATTCCAGTATCACATTTGGTGTAAGAACAGAATATGGTCTTTTAATTTCCTTTAATTAAAAGAAAAAAAAAAAGAAATCCTTTGATTTTGTCCTGACAAGCATTATTTCCCAATCACATTTTTCAAATCCACAGTGATTTCAACTACAAGTGTGCACTTAGTAGGGCTTTAAAAAAAAGTAGAATGGTTGGTTTTAAGTCTAGTTAAGCAGTTCCCTGCACTGTAAATCTCCCATGTCAGTACAGTACAGTCTCAACACCTGTTCCTTCCCATTTGGCTCCATATAGCAATTTTACCACCTCATCTGTTAGCACCAGATTCTTTATATCCTCTCACCTTCCAAGGCTAGGTGCAGAGAAGTTGTCATGGGCTCTCCGCCCACCCACCCTCCTTTTGGTTCAGATTATAAAGGAGAAAGAAAATAAGCAGGAGAGGTGCATTTTATCTCAAATAGAAAGACAGAGACAAGGGCTAAAGGAAATGAGAAAGAAAGAAAGAAAGAAAGAAAACTAACAGGATTCTTCCTCTTAGTGATAAGAGGATGTAAGCAAAGAAACTTTTTTGCTTCCCACAGCAGCTCAGTTATGAGCTGTTTGCTGGGTGTGTCAAGATGGATCAGTCAGCCTCTCGTTTTTCATCCTGGAAGCACATGCTACTTGGCCCACCTACTTTGATTTTAATGCTTTTAATGCTTTTAAGATGCATTATTTGTCATTCTGAAATCTGACACCTACCTGCCTTGCCTGTCAGCCTCACAGCTCTCACAGTGAACAGAGGTAGGAAGAAAGGAAAAAAAAAAATTAAAAAAAAAGACACCAGCTACAGCTTAGCAAATGTGTTGAAGTTATTTCAGTCATTAGGCATGAATGGGGAAGCAATATCTCAAGTCATTAGTCATTAGTACCAATGAATATATTATTTGGGATCATTTTCCAAATAAACTGAGGTGAAATCTGCATAATAGAAGGCTAATTGACAGAGGCATAGATGTATAAAGCATCTAAGCTCAGAGAAGAACTTGCAGGAAAGACTAAATGTCACTGATGCCTGATGCCACTGTTCAGAGCAAACATCTGCTATTGAGTGCTCTGTGTTTGCCCTGAGGGTCTGCTTTCGTTTTCTCAGGCCCCTAAAGCTCGAGCTGAAGTCAACAGGGATCCAGGGCATGCCTGAAGCACAGGAACTGTAAGATGCAATACACTTCACTGCCAGTTCTCTCCCATGGAAATTCACAGAGGGATTTCAGGGGAGACCAGGTAGCTGCAGAGAAGACACAGGCAACCTGACCTGAGCAGCCATCTCTGACATGGTCACAGTCTGTGCTGAAGCAGATCCAAAAGCAATGGCAGACACAGGTGGCTCAGCCGAACACTGCCTGGGATCTCTTCCCTCGAGGTTAATGATTGTCCCACGCTTTTCTACAGCCCTGTTTAGTGCATGTATGTGCACAAAACCTGTGGAGTACTGAGCTGTGTCCAATATGAATGTGGAGGCAAAGGAATTTGAAAGTTGAGCCTCTCAAAGAAGGATGTTTTTCTGAGACACAAATAGAGTTACATAAACAGACAGAATCTATGTATTAAAGGTACACAGAATTTGTTTTCCAGAAGAGAAGAGACAGTTCTGCCTTGCTCAAGGGACAGGCCCCACTGTCTCCTTGGTAAGTTGCCTTGCAAAACTGGGGGTCCTGAGTGATGAATGGGCAAACTGACAGGGCACACAAGAGGACCTGCCTGAAAGCAGTGTGCTTAATCCTACCTAAAGCCCACACAGCAAGAGCAGAGAGAGCACTGAAGACCACCTAAGTCCTGAGAGAAGAAGCAAGGAAGTAGCTGTGCTTCAAGCATCCTTTGTGCCTGCTTCATAGGAGTGCTTTCTCACAACCCCGGTGTCTTGCTCAGTGCAAGTCATGGTTTTGGCCTCAGCTCCTGGGACTCTGGGGCTTCAAAGGGATGCATCTTTCAGCCTTTGCATCCAGGTCATGTTCCCAAAACGATCAGCAGCAACAAGTGGAACCAACCAGTCTCTCATCAACACTGAGGTTCTGCACCCAGAGGAGGGCAAAGCTGGATCCTGACCCGTAACTGGCAAGGAGCTGAATGGGTCTGTCAAGCACTGCCCTCAGGTAGCCCTCTGCTGTTACAGAAGAATAGCTATTAAATTATATACTACTTCTTTATCAAAAGGTAGCAAAATTCTTCTTCTGAATATAAAAGGAATTCACTAAAACGTGTCACTTACTAGAGTCTTTTTTTCCCTTTTTTTTTTGCAACAGACATGAAAATGAAACAAAAATGCTAATTTCACATACTTTTCTTCACAATACTTTATAATTAAAAAATGAATTGCAAATGTGATATAATTTAATATAATTGTCACAAATTGCACTGTAAATGCTTTAAAATTAAATAATCACTGCTAAATGTCATATGATTACATACATTTCTTATCTATCAAATTTATACCATATTTCCTGAGCATATATCCTCTTATACTAACTTAGAAGTTACCTGGATTTCTAACTATTCATTTTTATTTGCCTTCTGGTTTGAAATCATTAAGTCAAGTAAAACCAAATATTGGACATTGGAACAATGATTTCAGAAGCCAAAGTGATATTTTCAGAGTTTAAACTCAGAACTTCACAGAGATGCTTCCCTCACTAATTGAAACATTTGTAAAATGGACATAAAAATAAGAGGAACAGTATTCCCTTCTTAAAATACTTGGAAACCTATATTACAGGGGTGTAGTACCACTGTACTAAGTGGTACATTTAAGAAAATGCAAATTTTACTGGCAGTAAACATTCAAATACTGTGAACAGACTGGCAGCTTAACAGGAATGTAGACAATTGCTGCAGGAGGGATCGCAGCCATTACACATGCTGTTGTGTAAACCACGGCACAATCACCCATGTCCTAAATGACATGCTGAAAATACAGACTCTTATGAGTAATCTGTTGCATTCTGATAGCCATACAGAGCAGTTAATTTTGTACATTATTTCCAAATGGCTATGAAAACTAATCTTTGTCTCTTCTGTGTTATGAATCAGATTGCCATTTCTGTCAACACCTCTGAAAATTATGTAGAAGATCTTACAAATTTTTGAGTTTCATTCAAAACTCATCTTCCCTCAAATATATGTGTAAAAATAATTTTAGAAAAAAATAATGTAAAATTTCATCTGATACAAGAAAATTATTCAGAATTAACCCTTCTGCCTGCCTTTATGTGGTGCTGTAATATAAAATGGCAAACTGTAAACACAACCCCTGTGCACAGCACACGTGTCTATCCACTCTGACACCAGAAGGGCCATCAGGAATCAGGAGGAATAGGGCAGAGAAGCACTATTTTGCTCATGCAGAACATGGCTCATGAACAAGCAAATCATCTAAATGCATGTCCAAGAGTAAATACAGGCATATGTATGGTCTACGAGGCAGCACAAACACCTACTGAATCTTGATTATCTTCATAGTTTAGTAGCATCTGTGACTCAAACCACTCAGAGGTTAGCATACACAAATGACTAATCTGAGGAGTTTGGCTTTGACCTTGAGGGAACTTTTCTTGGTTTGGCTGGCTACTCCAGGTAGAGAAGAAGAGCCATACGCATCAGTACAACAGGAAACTTGCATTTTAAAAAATTTAAATAATACCACTGGGACTCATCTCTGACTAAACTTAGCAGATTGATACCTCATCACTTTGAATCCTGATATATCACTCAGGCTTTATGGTGATGCCAAAAATGCTGAGGTAAGCTTAGCACTTTTATGCTTTGTACTTACAGAAAAACACTTTATTTTACATTCTTCTGTAAAAAGACAGGTGCAGAGACTACAGTTTATTTAATCTACCTTGCAAACAGATTTCCTAAGACAGCAAAAATAAGCTTACTAATGTTCTGCTTTTACAACTTTCATCAGAACATTATTGCATAAATTACAAAATGTACTGCTGAAAGGCCTGTCAGAATCAAAAAGAAAACAAATTGATAGTAAGTAAATTAAGTACCTTCTTATGCATGTATATATAGGTAAATAAATGTATACTATTTATGCCACTCTAAAGATCAATAACAAATTTAGTACACGTGAATTTTGGAATATATACGTAACGAGTACTGTCAAAGGGAAATAATTGCTCATATCTACAGAGACTAAACTCCAAGGACAGTATTCTGAAACATCACAGAAAGATAATGGCATCCTGAGATCTGTTCTGCCTTGCATATAAGTAAAATAAAATACCAAAAGTAATACTCTCAATGTACTAAATATAGTACTGTGAGTCCAAAAAGTTTGGATCAATTTGATACATGCACGAATAAAGCTAACATTTCAGAAAAAGAAGAAAAAAAGACAAACTTAAAAGTTCTTAAAAGGAACATATGTGTTAAATGCTACTCCTATAAATCTCTAATAATCATTATTGGTGGATTTAGACTAGATCTTTAGATCCAGTTTACAAGTTATCCTGGCATCCTTCCTTCCACGACTTCCCTCCAGACCTGGCCATGTCATTGAGCTGACAATGCCAGCACACCCAGCTACTCCTCTTCAAACGAGCAGTGGCATTTAACTCTTCCAACCAAAACATTCCCTGTTATGTCATTAAATTACACATTTCTTTTGTTACAAATCTAGTATGCTTTCTATCTTTTCATTTTATCTCTGACTCCATGAAAGCAATTCAAAAAACAAAGGTCTCCTTACAGCTTAACAAAACTGCAGCACACTTTAGGAACAAAGGACTATACATCCTTTCCCATGTCACTGCAGGCAATGACAGACACCTCTGCATTTGGGTGCAGTGAGCTCACTGTCCAAGGAAGGGAAAGAGTCCAAGGGAGAAGCACAGAATCCTGCAAGTCTCCGCTCTGGTTCCCCTGCTTCCCTTGCCTGAGGAGGAGAGGAGAATCTGGGCTTTTCTGGCTCCTGTTCTAGGTGATTTCCCCAGCTCAGATAACCTGCTACATGTTATAGCTACTATCCAGTGGTGTGAGCAGTAACTGTCCCTGTATGCTAGCCATGAAGAAGTTGATTTTATTAATATCCTTGTGCCATACTCTTGTAGCTTTGTTGACCAGTTTCATCAATCACTCTCAACCAAACCTGTGACTTTTCTAAGCTGCTCATGTTGAGTGATCACCCAGATACCCTTCTTCATCCAAATCCCATCACAAACACAGCTAAAGAAAAAAAAAATGCCACATCCACAGAGGCCTGTTATAAGTCTGCTAATAGCCATCTCCACTCTCATTAACAAGGTATGCATTCTGCTGGAGATTTCTCGAGTTTTGACTTACTCATTGAATGCTTTTCTGAATGGCATGTAAAAGCACAAGCATGAAGTAGATCTTTAAGAAAAAGAGTTTCAAATACAATCTCTCCTCCTTATCAAGGACTTTCAAAAAAAATCTAACAGTTATCCATTATATATCCAATTACTATATCAAGAGCTATTACAGCAAACAGAACAGGCATTACCATGGTCACAATTGTTTTGAGTCAGAATCTGAGACACTGCAGTGTTTTACATTTGCTACACTGCACAAAAAGAAGACGGATTTACAGGAATCTGTCTTCATAATAAAAAGGAAATATACTGCTCTTTGCAAGTACATTACTGGATAAATAAAGTCATAGTCAGTGCAAACTGTAATCCCTGAAAGAAAATATTTCCTCACAGCTTATCTGAGGAAGACTATATAAAATTAAGTTTCTTAACTTCACAGTATCTCTAAAGGTCATCATATTTGAAAAGAGCCCTTAACCAATGTAGCACCATGTATTATGAGGTGAAAACTAGTCAGCTATGATAAAATTATAAATCCAAAAAGCCTAAGGTTTAGAAAAAATATCAATCCCATATCTACTAGAATAATAGTTTTCATTCATTTGTTGAATGGCAATACTCTACATAGTATTTGAAAGACAGATTAAGTCACAAAAGCCTGTGCCTGGACCAAGACAGGTGACTTTGACACAAGCTCTCAAATGCATAGGCTACATTTATATTCCTCAAGCAATTATTACGGATTATCTCCTGTACTTTAATGCAGTGTCCAGTGTCATAGGCTAAGACAGTACTTAGTACTCTACAAATCCAAGAAAAAGACTGCCTGTGCTCTAAACATGACAGTCAGAAGATATTTCCTGAAATATCCAAGCTAATTACAGAAGGGTTATTGCTTCCTGCATCCCAGATACAGGATACTTTGTTATTTCAGTTGTCCCTTGAGTAGGGAAGTTTCTTACAAAATTTCCCCCCAGAAAAGTAAAACCTGGCACTTTTTAATAATAATTTCAATGACATGTATTCTTGAAGCAAAAAGAACACCACCACATCACCTCAAGAGTTATTTGACACCACTTGGCTGAGATTTTTAATTCGAATTTAACATTATTTGCATATTACAGAATTTACTTTTCATAAGCTAAGACAGATAAAAACCAAGCCAGTAAATAAATCAGCACCATGCAGAAACCATGTATAGATTATTACTGTACCTTAAACTATCCAGAAGATTAATATGGCCCCTCGAGTCCCTCCCTTTATTCAATCAGGATCCTAAAATTCAGCATACACATTTGAAATGAATGTCCATGAGCATTTCAGCTCACAAAAGGACTTTTCCAAGACTGTATCAAAGCACTGCAGACGACCTATTGCTAAATACTCCTTTTATTGTTTCCCTCTGTAACTAAGAAATAAATTTATTGTTAGAGTTTTACTACTTTTATTTTCTTCTTATTTTGGAGATTATATATTTTGCATCAATATTACAAGTAAATTTTTCTCTAGATGGAAATCAAACCTAGAATATTTTAATAATGCTATAAAACAAGACAAGGATTAATCTTAACACATTTTAAACATTCCACAACAAAATTCTATACAGAAAATTCTAGTTTAAATTTGGGACATTTTATTTATTTATTTATTTAATATATTAGATATATTTCTACTAACTTTCATTTGTGTTTCTTTCATTCTTTTTTATAATACAGCCTCTAAAAGAAAAGACAGTCAGGTAGGAAACCACCATGAAAACCTACTGTGCCTTCCAACCCTCATGATGTTTTCCTCAGATGCACGTTAAGCAATTTCAGGTAAAAAGTCAAGTAAGTAAGATAAATAATCAGCTATATGTAAGTAATGTGTAAGAATAGTTGAATTAATGTATTCATAATCAAAATTGATTCTACTAAGCATTTATGAGCAATGTATAACGTAACAGACCATCCAACAGTTCTGCATGGGAAAATTCCTCTATGATTTACAAATCCTGTTCAACAGTTTACATTCACTTTGATGATTCCATCCATTTCCCTTCTCCATAATGATTCCTCTGCACATTTGTGAAGCAGCGTATCATCACCCTAATTGTCCTAACATCTCATCATATTTATCGTTGACTTCATAATAATGACGAACCCTCTCAGCCAACAGATCACTGGCTCATGTCTTTAGCTAAATCACTGGCAGTCCTAACGTCTGGCATATTCAGGCAATATGAAACACAGTGACCTTCTCCTGGAAAATAACTTCCTAATTATCTGTGTGCCAACATGTCCCAAGACATCAGTGTGGATAGATAATTCGCTGATTTTGACAGTGTTTAGTCTGAGGAGATGGATACAAATCAGCTGTTATTATATTTCATTGACTTTCTATTTGCAACATTGTTTTTTGAGGAAAATTAATCCAATCACTCTTTTAAAGAAAGATAAATATATACTTTCTTCTGCTTCAGAATAAGAATCACATTCAGCCGAATACTGCATTAACAAGGTTTAAATACAGTGGGGTTGGAAAACAAATCACTGGAGCAAACAAACAAAATCATAGTGGGGAAAGGCACAATACAAGAAGCTGGGTTTGGGTTGTTGGGTTTGTGCTTTCTTGGGGAAGGGTGGTGTGTGGGGTTCTTTTTGGGGAGGGGAAATGTTTCTTTTAGTTTACTTCTAGATATACTTGTGTATTTATAGTCTATCTTAAATTTTGCAATTTCTTACAGTGTTGGAAACAGAAGGGTTTAATGCTGTAGTTAGAAGAGGCAGCAAGTACAAAAGAGAAGATTAGCAAAAAGCTGAGAGAAGCACAAAAGAAACTAAGGAAAGGTAAAAATCTTACACAGAATATGGATTTTTAAGAAAGGTAGGAAAGATTCAGGTTGAACAACTATCATTCACCAACAAAAGGTCAACAGCAAAGTTTCCAATCGTCAAATCAAGGTAAATTCCCACTTAGTACTGCAAATCCAGCTTGGATTCCTCTGGAATATATATTTTAAATGCTTGAAGAACACATCAAAAGGATAATAACTATCATAGAAGCATGACATGTCCTGAGCTTCTTTCTAATTGATTAAGCACACCCAGAACTGTGCAAGAAGGAGAGAGAGCTTGTTTGTTCTGGTCTGCACAGATAACTGTAGGGCAGCAAGTTCTCTGTCAGATCTGCTGACATCTAATGGTTTTTCTCTCTCTCTCTGCATGAGAACACAGGGTTTTGCATATGAGAAAAGCTGGGCAAACGGAAACGTGACAGCAACTCCGCACAATCCCCTCCTCCTTGAAACTCACTGAAGATGAGAAAGTCTGCAATAACACCTGCAGCATGTTCTGCCTGCAGCATAAGACATGCCTTCGAGGAGGATTTTGAGAGGCTGTAGAAGCCTAGGGAAAGTTTAGGTTTTTGTTCAGGAAAGCAGTGGAGCACATACTAACTACTACTGAATTCAGCAGTACCTAAGCTTCTGCTGAGCCTTTAAAGAGCTGGGTGGTGTTCAGAACGTGCTCAAATGTGGCTCAAGCACATCACTGAAACAAGACCTCTGTTGTGAAATGGTTTTGCTTAGTTTACGGGCTCTCTGCACCCAAGTAGTTTTCCAACTATGGAAATAGGCACTAATTAATCCTACATACATTCAAGAAATCCCAAAAATCCTTAAAATATATTTACTTTAAATATTAAAGGATTTAATAGTAACAGATTAAA
Organism: Myiozetetes cayanensis; assembly: GCF_022539395.1. NCBI lineage: Eukaryota > Metazoa > Chordata > Aves > Passeriformes > Tyrannidae > Myiozetetes > Myiozetetes cayanensis. Next base: position 35,896,547 of record NW_026087964.1, on the reverse strand, counting down.
AAATAAATGTACATTACTGATTTATTTCTATTATTAATTTATTTATGCGAAAGCTGATGGGGGACCATTGTTAAGATGGCATAAGTGAAAGCCATTACCTTCTCAGGGAAATCAGCTGCTTAGCAGGTTCTATATACTTACAAGCTAGAAAAAGTTCAGATATTAATGTTCCCATAACAAAAAAAAAACCAAAACAGGTTTTGGTTATATACTTATCTGTGTATACAAAAGTGCACACATATATATATAGAGAGAGAGACAAACATATATCCTTATATATATAACTGTGCAAGGAGGTTTATTTACCTATTAGCACATTTTGACATGATTGATATTCTGAATCACTGTTAATATCTTCTCCTTGATACAAGACTCATTTGGTTATTGAATCTCTTGCCTCCTTTTTCTTTTAATTTTCAAAACATGTTTCTCCAGAATATCCCTTCAGGATATGCCTTTGAATCTCCTCTTTAAATGTGTGAAGAACTTCACAGTTCTGTTAGTAATTTACGTATAGCATGATGGACTGGGGTCAGTTCACAAATGAATTCCCAAGGCAAGAAAATTAGATGATAGAAAAGACAACTCAATATAAAATGCCTCCATGCTCAAAAGTTCACACATAGGCAGGCCCTGCATTCCTTGTTCATGCTGGCAGACCCCTTTGAACCCAGAGCCCTCATTGCCTTGAGGTTTTTATAGTCTTTCACACCAAGGTGGATAAATGTTAAAGATGCCAGACCTCTAACCTAGCAGCAATTCATCACACTGGGTTCACTGAACCTCCAGTCAGATATGGTTCAGCGGAGATGGTTTCCAGTTTTAATAAGATGACAATGCAAGAGTAGTCCCAAAGCTAACTGGCCAGCTGCCTGTGCAGAGTACTTCCTGAAGCATTCCGCACCATTTAGGTCCAGGATGATGCAGTTGCTGATGCACCACAGGGAGTGCCCTACACGCTGGAGCCCATTCATCCACCCTGCACATCTGCCTTAACCACTGGGTCCCATCTGCCGAACCACAGGACAGACTACGGAGAGAACAACACAGAACGGTCTCCTTAACAAACAGTCCTGTTGTTGTCCACGGCAAGCACAGAGCAGCCTTGTGGGCAGAGTGAATTCAGGCTGTGCACAAAGACAATTTAGTTCGATCTCCCTACTGTTCCCATCTGCCAGTCACTGCCAGAACCAGCCACCTCAGGCAAGCGTGGGCTTTGCCCATGCCTAAATGATAACATCAAGATTTTCTTGGGTTAAATCTTTCGCTTTTGCACTTCAAAAACTAAACCCAGGATTTTGGTATAGCACATCTGTGGATCAAACTTGATGTAGGATGTCACGTTTGATTCATTTGGCTCAAAATCCTATATTGATGAAAATGTAATATTCAAGAGTACTTGTCCCTGAAATCACTTTTGACTACCCCAAAAATATTCTTTTGAGCTATACAAAAATGTCAATGAAACTTTTAGTTACATTCCTATACCTATATTATAATATCTAAATCTGCTTGACAGAGCTGAAAATCAGGCCACCTATTTAAAGTGTTGAATAAATTATTCAGAGAGAACACCTGCAAAATTGTAACCTATTTCTTCTTTCCTATCTCTTGCTTTTAAGTATTCCTCCCACCACCATTTTGACTTCTTTTCTGTCTTTATGTTTTTTAAACACTTAGCTAGTATTAAAAAGCAAAGAATTACATGATACATTTATTCTCAAATAACAAAAAATTTTGCTATCAATTATATATAAAAGGGGTGCTCTGGGGTAAGAAATATATATTCATTTCTAGACTGGTCCACACAAGCCAGCAAGTTGGCTAAGTAAAATGAAAGATAATAAAAATGTAGGCAAAGAAGCATGTATGTGTGTACATGGGGGCTGTTGTCCACCTGAAAATTTGGCACAAAGGACCAAATTCTGTCCAGAACAATGTCTTGTCACAGTTATTTTCTTAATTTATCAAGATGATCATCAATGATGATTTGCTAATGATAATAACATTTTAAATGTAAATTATGTTTAGGTCAAAATAGTGACTTAATGACATAAAACTCAGTATTGATGATGTAATTACTTCTTTTTCTGTGTGCTGATAAGAAGATATTCATCGTGGGATGCTCACAACAGCATGTCAGCTTCTCATGCCACAAAATAAGATACAGAAATACCACAAAGAGAGATTTATTAAAACTCATCCATAAATTTCATGGCTTTTCTAGGCTTAAAACCTACTCTCTTACATAGTTGCCTCTGATCTGCACTGCTTTTAACTAGAAGTGTCTCCAGCTTATTATTCTAAAGAGATATTTGTGAGGACTACAGAATGAGAAGCACAATTAGAAAACAGCTGCTGTTTAGCATTTGCCGTAAAACTTCAAGATTCCTAGTAGGTGTTCTTTTGAAACAGTCAATTAGTAATTTAGAGCAGAGCAGAGCTCATCACAATTTCTCTCCTCAGTAACACCAGGGGAGTTCTCCTTTGATTACAATACTTGTGGTAGGGGCTTCCTTTGTATCCTTCATAATAGAGTTTACTTATAAAGGCTTTTTTTCTTTAAACAGTACAAAACTCAGAATGCCTATAGACAGCTCTGTCTCTTATCTTTATCTCAAAGGACACAGATAAAGTCTGTTGTCGAATTAGTCAGTGAGGATGGAGGATAATCCCTAGCAGTGAGGCTGTTAGGCAGATCAAGGATGAAAGTGTCTAAACACAGGGCTCACCTATGTAATTAATTGTGCTCCTGTGGAATTGGTGAACCATTAGCACAGTCCCTCCATCCTAGGATATTGATCTCCAGGAAACAAACTACAGTCTCTCTGGCAATCGCCCAGAGATTACTTCTTAATATCTCAGCTAGGCATCCAGGGGAGCGGAAAAGCACAGGGAGTAAATACTGAATATATCTGTAGTCACTGCAAACAGCAACCCCCACTGGTTCCACCAGTGTCGAACTCAATCAGATTGCAAAAGTACTTCCACTTGCTTTCAGGTGACATGTATTTGAAGGCATTTACCATCCCCCACAAACTGCTCCTGCTTTGCCAGGAGAAATCTAGGAGTAAAACTCTCTGATTACTCACTGTTGTTGAGCAGCAGAGCGTGGCAATGCAACAACATGAAATCTGACATTAATAAGTAAGAGAATCAGATTTGTAGGCAAAAGACACTAGGCACACTGAGCTCCACACTACAGGCTGATAAAAACCAATACTGATTGCCAATATTATTAAATCAATCATATTTTACTAATCAATTGAAAGGGCTGCTTCAGTACGTTTCACAGACTAGAGACTCTTTCACTTGGAGTGACAGGATTATAATAAGCAACACCAATCTGATTTCTAATTGTTGAATTTCCATTCTGCTTAAAATCCTTCTTTCCTTTCTCTGTTACGAATAATTTTTATTTGCTTCCTTCAGGTTTTTTTGAGGGGGAGGGCAGGGAGAATTTGTGGCGTTTTTCTTTGCAATAACAGAAAAATCTTGGTAAACTTTCACCCACCTGAATAGGAAAGGAAAAGAAATCCAAAAGAACCTTGACTATTCCCCATTGTAATTCTTTCAAGTGGTTAATAATAGGCTTTTATCTCCTTTCTTGTTTAAAATCAATCACATAAAGGAAAATCTTACAAGAAACAATCCAGAAGTACCAGAAGGTCTTTGGTTTTGAAAACATATTATGCTATAATTTATACTATAAAGTATCTGGGTGAATAATCAATGCAGAGAAAGTTTTTCTAGCAAATATCTCTAGTAAGTTTGGTAACTCTACCCTAAAATATTATTTGTTTCACATAATTTTGTGTCATCTTTATAATGTATTTCACAGCCACTTTTCAGATTTTGCTGCTGTACATTAATATGCGATCTGATATTAAGTGCCATAAAATAGTAGCTTGTAAATTACATCAATATCAAAATGAGGAAGACATTACAAAACACATTTATTGCCTCTTCATGTGCTATAATATGCCAGAGAAGTTCACTCAGCATTCATGGTTGTCCTGTTTACTTTTCAATATGCAATTATGCAAATTTCTGTTCACTTGAGTTTTTGGAGTAGCCACGTGTTAATTACTTCTCAATCACGCATGAAACTATTTTTCTTAATGCATCACATTACAATCATATTAAAGCAGATTTACGCCCTCTTTAAGTTTAAAAGACCATGGTGAATGTATGGGGTTTTGAGCAGGAGAGACTGCTTGGTGAGTCAAAACATGATCTTTGAACTAGCTCAAGATGACTATGACCTTAATTTATCTTATTTAGGTTCACTCTGAAAGTGGAATAATGTCATTTTCCCACAATTTGGTGGTTTAGCAACCAGCTTGTGAGTGTGTCACTGATATGGCATTAGGCTCCAGACAGGAGGGCAAGTAATAATAAAAACTTGGGTTTACTGCATCTTAAATGCAAAAATTATTGGGAGAAGTTTGCAAACGTGCACTTTTGGATAAAGGGTGGCCCCATCAGCAACATGGCCAAAAAGTTTCACTGTTTATACAAGTATGTGGTTAGTCATTACTACTTTTAACCCATATGGAAACAAGGAGAGTTATGTGTTTCTGCAACAGAGCACCATTCTCTAGATATTTGTATGATGATCTCAGCTTTGACTTAAGCTTTTATAAAAGTATGAAGACGTCAAGGTTCTGTGACAGTCCTACAGCTAAAGAGAAGAATAAACATGTCTTCAGAAAGGTCAATCCTTTACTATAATTGTATTTTTATATTAGAATGCTATATCTAACTTTATTGGTGAAGTTTTATAAGATCCTTAAGACTCCTTTCTATCATGCCTGTACTTCAAAATAAAAATGCTGTGTTTGTTTCTGGGATTGTTTTTGACCCTTAACTTCATATTTTTTAAGTTAAGTGAAAGAAGAGAGTAAAACTGTTAATATGTAAGGCTTGGGATGTAGAATGTAAGTACCTAATGAGTACATCCCCAGGTGCAGACTATTCATGCTTGAAGGCAACACAACTATTTTGGTCCTTTCTTGAAGGTTCTTTCTCACAAATGCATTCAGAATACAAAGACCAAGTAGTCAAAAGGATAAAAGCATTGCTGCCTTTGTCTGTTAAGAGGCCACAAACACTACAAGAGCCAACTTCAGAAGCCAAGGACTTATCTAAAACAATGAATAATGTCATAAACAAAACAGTCCTTGAAGAGACAGAAGATGTTTGTGCCCAGATGTTGAGAGAAAACACAAAAACGTAGCCATGGATTATCTCTGAGAGCTGAATCTCCAATGTTTTGCTGAAGTTCATACAAAGAAAAATAAATATAGGTTTTGTTATACTTGAGCAAGTAAAGTTGTAAAACTGAGATGGGAAAATAAGTGAAAGAAGGAGCAGATTAGTCAAAAGCTGAAATTTCTGTTCAGCTTGCATTTCCCACATCTATTGTTTTCTTCTTATTCCCCAGCTCAGATACAGTGAAAAGTTACTCAGATGAACAGGCAAGAATTACTTTGACACACAGCATAGATTAAAATGGCAAACTGCCACATTTTTTAGCACAGAGGCACAGTACTATAATCCTACCAGGCCTAAATGGAATCCAAGGTGGGTTTATAGGATAACACAGCTAAGGTGAAGGGGTGAAAACAAAATCTTTTGGTCCACTCAGCTCAAGTGTTGTGCCAAAAGATAGGAGTTGTCTCCCCTAGGACCAAGGGTCTGGCATTTATACAAAGGTCACCCATGCAGAAACTTCTCGAGAGAGACAGTTCCTGGTACACTGATGATAGACTTGATGCCTTTTTTTTACTTCTGCTGACTGCTTCTCCTTTGGACCTCACTTCCTCATCCCCTCCTTCAGGTGAGCAGCAATAGATATGAAAGAGCATCGTTTTTATCCTGATGGTATCAAAAGAGCAAAGTTGGCCAGTTCTGGCCAATCTACTCTGTATTGTTACCACAGAGGGTAATTTTTCCTTAAATCATTATCTTCTAGGCCAACTGATAGGAGGTCTAATAAAAGAATCCCTAATGAATCTCTAAGATAAAGAACAGAGCTAGCTCCCTCTCTCCTATCTAACAGGAGGAGGGCAGCAATGAGTCTCAATAGTTCTGAGGACAACATTCATTAGTTTTAGTGATAGCTCAAACACCAATACAGCTTAAAGCTCCACTGCCTACCCATGGCTGCAATAAAAGGGAGAAACTGCCATATTATAAAGGTCTGCACTGCCTTTTTTTCAAGTATTTATCAGCTGCAAATAAAGGACTACTACAAAAGGTGTACAGGAGAAGTGCACATGGGGCTATAATGTCTGATAAAGACCAGGTTGCTGAAACTGAAGATGTCTTCTCGAAGACCTAGCTTTCAAAAAAGTGATAGTCACTGAGTGAATAATCTAGAAGGTATGTTTTGGTAGAGAGTATTGGTAGAAAAACCAGTGTAAAAGATTTTTAGTCACTTTTTAAACACTATTAAGGATGGAAAACTGCTTAAAAAGTGTTTGCAAGAAATGTTTATTTTTTCCACAATAAATGTTATTTCCAAATAGAATAAAGTGTCTGATGCTTCATGGAAAATATTTCAGTGGAGTAATTCTGTTTAGACTGCTAAATCTTGTGCAACTTATCCTCTACACATACAGAATATAGTGCAAACATCTATAATCGGCTGCTTAGCAATAGTACTAGATACATAAAATATCTGAGGTTTTAATTTTGTAAGACAATACCAGTGGTGGAATGACACAATTTTGCTTCTTAAGTGAATACATAGTTAACAGGTTTCTGAATAAAACTATGCATGCTTGTTCAATACAAGTCCAGTCCAGTCCAAACCTGATCTCCATCATGTTTAAGTGTGGCACTCAGGCATGAGCTGTGGCCTTTCAATCACTTCAGATTTGATTTATGCTGAATATTATCAGGGGGGAATGTAGTGTTTGACAGCAGATGATGGGGTAACTTGAGATTTCCATACAGGCTAAATTTGACTTTTATAATGTGCACTGCCCTAGGCTAATCATTGACTAAAAACGGTTTTAGGATTTCTATCTCTGGAGTAGAATTGCATATCTGAAGGTGGCAAAATATAGCCCATAAAGTTATTCTTTTAAAAGTTTTCATTTTAAATAGGTATATATCTACCTGTCTGGTTTAGTTACAATATGGAACTAAACATTTCCTGAAATTACAATATTTCTAAAAGGTTTTCTCTTTTTATTTACATTTTTTTTAGTTCATCACCTCAGCCTGCTTCTTAACATGGGAAGGAATTTTGCTTTTCTTTTTCCTTCTAAGGAGACCCTTCATCATTTGGGATGGATTTTATGCCTCTGTCCTGTCTCCAGGTAAAGTTTTCCCCTCCAAGGCTGTGCAGTCAATGGATTAGGGCTATAAGTGTTTTTTAAATTATTTTTTGTAAGAACAAACTAATGACAAATATTTGTCCTTTCAGTTCCTGTGGCTTCATTGAAGTGTCTGAAATTTAATTTTCCTTGCTTGCCATGGTAAGCAAATTAGCTGGTTGAAGCGTAGCACATAAAAGTTTTATATTTTCTCTGAGAATAAAAGTGACACATTAATCCATTCATTTAGACCAGGCAGTAGGGACCAGTGCAGTCACCAGGTTTTGGCTTCTTAACTGAAGCCCTATGACTTGATGCTACAGAGAAATTACTTGATGCCATGAGAGAAACAGTTGCAGAAAAGATCTTTGGTCAGATCATCCCTGAGAGTTATCTAACCTCTTTCTCCTTCACATACCTTCACTGGACATCATGATAACTCTCTAAATTCCACTTATACTAGACAAAAATAGTTTAACTGCTGTTAGTGTTAAAAGCTGAACAATTCAATAGCATAGCAATTTCCATACTGTGAATACAATATGAAATTCCCAGAACAGATACTTTTGATCTGTAAATCCTCTACTAAAGCTCAAGCTACCTCTCTGCCTTTTTCAAGAAGCATCTCAATCCTATATACAAGGCATCCTGTTAGAGTTTTGATTGTACCTGTTCCAGGTACTATGCCCTCTCACAGGCGTAATGATACCATATTCAAGGAATACTCTAAACTTGCCAAATCACACCTGAGCAAACTCAAGTAGAGCGTCTGCTTAGCATTGTCTATATTATAAAACCGCAGACAGACAAGGTCTGGTTGAAAAAAAATGTTATAATTATTTTACCTTTACTTATCACTAATTTTTCAGTGTTCACCATCTACTTCTTCTTCACCTGTTCCTCAGATTGTCTGTATTGGAGCAAACGAAAGAAAAGTGGTAGATGGTGTTTGGGGTCCGGAGTATAAGCGTTATGAGTAGCAGCTGAGGGAGCTGGAGTTGTTTAGTTTGGAGACAAGGAGACTGAAGGGAGACCTTGTCCTTCTCTACAACTACCTGCAGTTAATCACTTCGTCCAGGATTTACCGGGTAAAGTATTTTCCAGAGTCTCTTGGGAAATGTGTTTCAGGGCTTAGCCCTCACACGTTTCCCAGCACTTCTGTGAAGTGACATTTATTGCTACAAAGATTCAGAAATAAATACATGAAAAACAGTTGGTCACTTCGTCTGTGCCTACAGCTAATTTGATTTCAGCCACAATATGGCTGCAACATTATATATTATGCATAAAGTAGTTACCATAATGCCATAAAAACAGGAAACCAGTTCTGAAAAATCATTTTTGTCACATCCTGTAATCTCTGCATGATATTTTAAAGATCAAATTTCTTAAAGAAAATGATACTCATTTTCTGCTATCCCTTTCTGATCTCTTGACTATACTCTATATTCAGTAGTAGCGTTATTCTTAAGGATCCAGATAAATAACTGGTTTTTTGATATTTTTCTGAAATGTGCTATAAAATCCATTTGCAGAAGATGGTATTAGCCACAGAGGCTTTTGAGCCTCTGTTCACAAAGTGATATTCTGAAGGCAATCACAATTATGAACAAAATAATAATGCATGCTTATCCCTAGATGCAGGGGTTCATGCCTAAACACTTTCCTTTTTGCATGGCAGCTTTTAATTGCAGAAAGCAGGTGAATGAATTGATTGTCACTATTTAGATAGCGTGCTGTTCTTGTTGCTAAAGGTACTAGGATTGGTACTTATGCATCTGTTTATTTTTTCACTGTTTCCAAAATGGACAATAAAATTCCTTCTGGCATGTCACATTTCATTAACCATTTTTTAAATATTTGCCCATTCTGGTTATTCTGGTATAACAGCAAATTGCTATAGAGACAGGGCTAGAAATAGTGGGGAATAAAAATTTCTTTTGCTATCAGGACCTAACATTCGTTTATTATTTGTAATATAACAAGACTGAATAGCCTTTAAACAGGTTTGAAAATACCTTATGTTGGCCTTATAAATCCCATATTCAGAAAATGATCCTTGTTCCAAAGACCAGGTCTAATAATATGTTTAACATATTTAAAGTCTAAAACATATTAAAGCCAAACCTAAAATTTAAAGCCAAATTTAGCAGATTTGGGGTTTTAAAAGCTCAATTCATTATACATAGGCATTCCAAAACTTTAAATGTAAATATTTTGGTACTCTTACAAATTACCATGCTATTTTTGATCACTCACCACTATTACAATACTAATTACTATCTCATTATTACTGCATGTTCTCTGAATATAATTTGAACAAACTGAACAACAATTGAACAATAAATTGAACAAGGCCTAACTGAACAACAACTCAACTGGGTCAGGCTCTGTAGCAATATTACATAGATGGTCACAAATGCATTCATTGCTAATTTTTATTCACAGAGATGACATATTATCAATCAATTCCCACCACAGGACTTCACAAGAAGTCTATCCCATACCCATTATCTTCAAAGTTTTCGTTATTATGTCCTTAGGATCATAATGAGGATGCAGATTTGGACTGTGGAGTCCAAGTTTCATATAGGTTCAGAGACTTTTTCACATGTTAACCAAAAGCAACTACAAGCTTTTTTTTGGTCCGTATCTATTTTCATGATGGTTCAGTCCCACAGTTTCTCTTATTCCAGCCTACCTTCACGTTTAGACACATGAAGACAGAGTATGTAACACACAATTAGTCTTTTTCTCTTAGTATTAAGGACAATCCATTTTGAAGACTAGATCAAACTTTAGATCATTAATATGAAGATAAACAAGATTGCAAAGGTTTTGCCACATTTCAGTGAATGATCACCATGATTTCACAAAGTGACCTACACACTTGATGGGATTTTTCTGCCTTTTAGCTGGAGGACTACCTGTTAATATCACACCTATTCCACCTTCAGTTTTGGTAGGAGCACTGAAATCCAAAAAACTGAAGAGCACAGCTGAACACCACTACACATCAAAAAAACAATAAAAAAGAAAAAGTAGAAAATAAAACAGAAGACAAACTGATATGATATGATATATGATATGATGATATCATACGATACTCTGGACTGAGTATCTCTGGTACCTAAGTGCTATACAGTACAGTCTAGAGAACCACTGACTTATGTGGATTTTCTGAATACGTTTTTGGAGACTCAGTATGTTGCTTTTGAGATTTCACTTTGTCCAACTACCTGAAAGTTTGCAGAATGTCCAGCTTGGATTTATTTTTGTGATGGAGAAAGCTAACGATTTCATGTTGCACAATCAGACAGAGAACGTTCATGTTCTGGTTCAATAACTAAGAGAAAGGTTTTGTTATTTCTCTTGTTTACATTACCACTAATACTTACATTAACACTTAAATGAGTATTTATTTAATGCTGAATTCCTGTCTTTCATTGAGATGAACAAGAAAAAGATGTGCCTTAATTAAAAGGATGGACTGACACGAAAATGGTGGGCCCTCAGTTGTTATTGTGGAGGGATATGAATTGCACTCATTAAAATAGAATGCTGATAAGGACAGGCTATAAATCTGCAGATGGGTCGCCCCTGAGATCTGCAATGGGTTTTAGAAAGGATTTAGCATTTAAAGCAAACAACTGACAATAAAGGCAGTGACAATATTGCTTTTCACAGTATATAGGAGACGTTTCTTCAGAAAGCTAAAGACAGAAGTGACCTTCTTTACCACAAATAGGTGCCTAGACTTAGAAATACCTGCTTTTCAAACATTATCAGAGAAAGCAAGTATCATTAAACAGATAATATAGTTTGATTATAACATGAAAATGGCAAGAAAGAAAAAGACAGAAATGATTGCTGAAATATGGACATTTTAAAAAGGGTAACTTTCAGAACTAGTGCTTGTTGTATTGAAAACTGAGTAGTTTAAGCTCATTTTGCATGAAACAAAGGCTCAAAATGAAAGCTTATAGCTTTCATTTAGACACCCTTTTCTTGATTTAGAATTGTAGGAGAGTTGTAAAACAAAGCCTTCCTAAAGGTGTAAGTGATGTAATGACCCTCAACCAGACAAACTCACATCTTAGTCTAGACTGAGGGGACAATGTAGCGTTATATCATAAGTCAACAGAGACCCAACCAAGATGAAAAAGAGAACAAGCCTCTCTGCCTGTACACATCACAGAGTTGCAGAGCTGATACTGCAGATAGACAAGCACAGAACTAAAAAGAAAGAAAAAGGAAAGAATTGAAAGTAGAGCAAAGGAGGATATACAAAGGAATGTGGTAGCCAGATGAGCAATTTGCTGAGTGGCAGAGAAGGGAGGCAAGCACTGAAGAGGAGAGGGAGGGTGAATCCAACTAGCATGCTGGTTTTGGCAAAACATTCCAGCATCCCAAAGAATACGTTTCTCTCTAAGAAGTCTTCTTTTGCACAGCCTCACAACTGAAGAAGAAAATGACAAGGCAAATAAAAGGAAAAAAAAATAAAAAGGAAAAAAAAAGGCAGAAAACACCAGATGAAACAGAGCTGCAATTACATGTGCTGTACTCAGTTTAAAATCTTTTAAAAATAATCAATAGAAACCATAGTTACTTTTATGGCCTCCATAACTACTAATCATATAACTTAAAGAATTCCAGTAACGATGCTGAGAGTAATTGCAGTAGCATTACAGACCCGAAATAATGGAGGTAATATTTTTTCTGTTGTAATGCAAAGTAACACCTGCCATTTCTGCTCAACAGAATCAATTCCACTGGAGATTATTTGTTCTTTATTATACAATCATAATCATTTTACAAACACTAAATATCAAAGCATATTATTAAAGAAAACCACTCCTTCTATAAAACTTCTGAAGATGTAGTTCTGAATGGATAAAGTTCCATCTTGGATGATTTTAAATGTTTAATTACGTAAATACATGGTAATTTTTTATGCAAAGAATGTTTTCTTTTACTCTAAATTTGGCAGTAATATTACTGTGACTTTTAAAAAATTATCCCAAACAGTTATTTGGATAAATAATTGCTGCTTTGAAATACATGCAAGCACAAGAGTTGCACAATAGAAGAATGAACCAATTACTGTTCTTCAGAACATGCAAAAAAAGCTGCAAAAGCATTACTTTTTTGGGTCTTTATGGTTACCCCTGCTGACAATGTGGCCAGTGTAAATACATCTGCTCATTTGGCACTTAGTTCAACCCTTCTGTCTAAATGAGTTTGGAAATGTATTATTGGTTCATAGTGAATGAAGAATGAAAACTTCTTGTTACAGTGCTAAGAATTAAGATGAGGCAAAGTTCACGTTCAAACTTCATGGTTGAATTTGAATCTATGAAGAACACCTTAAATAAATATCCAAATAAAAAGAGAAGAGCCCTTTGGAAAATTTGCACAGCTACTTACATAAACTCACACAATCAGTTCAATTTTCTTATTATTCATTTGTTTAGTTAGTTTGCAATCCAGTAACAGGTAACAGAATGGTACTGAAGTATACTGGAGCAGAAAAACTATACCAGAAACAAAATTTTCTCCGTAATCAAACTACATGTTGTGCTAAGGAGCATGTTAACCATTACTCCTGACCCCTAGTATGGTAATATAAGGGGGGTTACCTATGGCAGGAAGAGGTGATGCAAATATCCTGACAAAAAGACTGAGATTACCATTCTACTTGGGCTCAGGTCCTTCTGTTCAGGAGTAAAGCAGACTCTCTTCCTACTCTGCAAACATGTTCCTTGTCCAACAGTACATCTGGATGTTATTCAACAGTCCCACCATCAAGCACACTTCTCAGTTCTATATAAAGTCTCAGAATGAAGATTATTCGCTGCTGTAAGTAGATATACAGTAAAGGAGAAACTTGCAAAGTTAATAAAGAGCCAAATTGGGAGTTTCATCCTTTTGGGAAAAAGATTATGTGGAAATCTGCACGCATAAAAACTGTTCTAATTTACTCATATATTAGTATATACCTCCACAGAGGTATTTGGAGCACATCAATAAAATTTGTTAAAGGATCTTCTTATAAAATCAGCAGTGATAAAGGATTTTAATGTATGATGAGCAATGTAGGTCCGCAGAAATTCTCTTTTCCATTGGAATAAATGTGACCTATGCGTAAAGGAGCTGAGCAATACTTCCATTTAACCTGGCTGAATACACGTGTTCTTTCGGTAACTTGCAGATTCTTGGAAGGAAGAGAAAGAAAAGACAAAACATCTGGAATTTTTCAGACTAGAACTCAGCTGCTATCACCAAAGAGCTAGTCAAAATATTGTAATTGTAGGTTTTCCCAGTCTAAGGACAACTTGTCCTGAGAAGTGTACATACAAAGTGCAACAAAATACAGAAATCATACTTGAAAATTACAGCCAATCTTTTTAATTATTATTTCTCGTAAGAGACACCTTTAACAGAGAAAGCATAGCTCAGTGAGGAGAACTCAAGTAGACTGCAAAAAGCTAAATGCTTTTATGCCCTGCCTTGTATTTTTACATCTCTGTAAGCTATTCACAGACCAATCTTTTAGCAATGTCTTATAAAAGTTGTGGGCTGTCCAATTCAGATCACAGCTTCATCTGTCTTCCAGTCTGCCCTCCACACAATGACAACATGGGTCATCCACTATGGCTTCTTTATTTAGCACTACTACTACAGAGCCAATTATTCTTTTCATTTTCTTAAGAAATGTGTTCACACCCATGTTCTGCTGTTTTCTTTTCTCTCCTCTGCACAGAAAGTGGGAAGGCAACCCTAGAACTCAAACAGATGCACAGGAAATGGCATTTGGCTGTTCAGGCTAGTTCACAAACTTCTCAGTAACTTGGGTATTACGAGCTACTACATTTTGGAACAAGTAATGTGGGGCGTCAGACACACTTTATTGTGGTTGCCTCACATAAAGAGAATTCGGGATTGTATTGCTTTTTTCCTGCTATAGAAGGCTTTATCATTTTCCCTAAGAAGAATGTTTTTAAGCTCTACAAATGCATTTCATGTTTCTTAAGGAAATACATAGTTTAAATTTAGCTAACTAAAGAAAGAGTGTCGTGGTTTTGCCCAACAGCCAGCCCCTAGGGCTGAGGATGGTTTTGTCCAGGTGGATTTCCGGACAAAAAGCCAATCAAAACTCTTAGTGATGCCTTTGCTAATTACATATTTAAGAAAAATGGAAAAGAAGGCTTGTTGCGCAGTTGAAATTAGGCAGCCATGTAGAGAGGCAGCAAGCCCCAGGTGGGGGCCAGGCCCTCTCCTCCCCCAGCCCTGGGCTGGGGGCAGGTGTAGCACTGAAGCCCCCCTTCTCTCTTGTAAGAGAGTGAAGAAAAAAAACTTTAGAGAACTGACTGCTCGGAGCTGCAGACAGAATTCCGGCAAAGAGATAAGGGACCTCCAAGGTCAAAGTTAGCAGCCGGAGGAGAGAATAGAGAAGTTAGAAGGGGGGGCTGTTTCTCCCCCCTTTCACTCTCTCTCTTCAGCAGGGAAAGGACTGAAAAATAAATCCTTGCCACCTATGGAAGTTTGTTGGGGTGAGAAGACCCCCGTGCTGCTCGTGGAAGAGCCTACACTGGAGTAAGTTGATGCACAAACAAGCCGAGACTTTATGAGAGACCTGAGGTGAAGCAGAGTCCAGTTGAAGATTTGTGACCCTGAGGAAAACCTACGCTGGAGCGAGACGGCCTGGGTAGGATGTTGGGATCCAAGTGAGGGATCCATGCTAGACCCATGTCGGAGAAGTCTGTCAAGGACTGTTCTCCCGTGGGGAGGGACTTCAACAAGAAACAGGAGTGGACTCAAAATCCATTATCCCCTGTGACTCTGTGGTGAAGATCCATGGTAGGCAAGTGTCCCCTTGCAAGCCCATGGAAGAAAAAACCTTCAGGGCCTGGGTAACCCCAGCCTCTGGTCTCAGCCAAGGAGGGGGGTAGGCCCAGCCCTGGAGGCCAACACAGAGTAAGAGAAAAAGAGTTCCAGCTGCGACGAGAGTGCTGCAGAGTTATTGAAGAGAGCTGGAGCTCTGAGAATGGAGAAAGAGACTGTTTCTCCTCCTTGGACTGATATAAAGGGGGAGAAGTATTTTCTGTAAATACATAATACTTTTACTTAAATAGAATTATTGTAGATATAGTTTTTTTAGTTTTAGCCTGTTAGTAATAAATGTTCATATTATTTTCCCAAATCCAGTCTCTTTTGTCTGCATAAACCTTCTCTCATTTTATAGTAATTGTGTGAGAGCAAATTGACTCAGAGCAAAACCACGACAAAGAGACATATATAAAACACTCTCAGTGGGTAAAAGATTCCCACTCTGCTCAATAGCCCAGAGAGACTGTATCTTACAATTATAAAATGTGTGATCAGAAAAAAAAGTTATGTAATCAAACAATAAAAAATACTCATTGCTGTTCTATTTTCATTTGCATATTTCCTTGAGAAAAACACTACTATTTTTTCTCAGTGCCTCAAATTTCTCTGGCCTTAAAAACGCACCCCATCTTGTCAACATACGCTCATTCGTCCAGTTTTCCCCAAGTGTATTTGAATGCAAAGCATAACTTTCCTTGCAGTGCTGAGCTTGGTAAAAAGTACATCCATTAACCTGATGGCTACAAGTATTTGTTATTTATTTTGTTTCTGTTGACAGCTTCTTATCAGTTTTTCTGTCTGAGATTCTTTGCAAAGTACTCTCTGCTCTTTTCAGTTTTGATCCCTCCTTCAAATTCTAGTATTATTTATTATTGCTTTTCTGACAGCTAATCTCAAGTTCCCTTTAAGTGAAAGGATCCATCCATTTGCTGTCAGAGAATTCTCCTCCACAGCTCATTACACCTTCCCATTTAGCATCTTCTAATACACCAAAATCTGAATTATATTATTTTAACCACTTTTCATAACTTGTTTTACAGAGTAGTGACCAAAAGATAATGTGAGTTTTTGGCTAACTCCCTAATCCAGCAGCTCGATTTGCACTGACTGTGTGCTTAATGTGTAGCCTGCAAACCAAAGAAAGGAAGAAGCATCCTTACATATACTGGGGGCACTCACCAAACAGTCCAGCAAGTAAACACAGTCAGACAGAACTGGATCATCACACTGTTGAGGTATTCCTTACCCTGCAAAACATTGCAGGTGCCACAGGAGAGGTAAATTAAAAAAAAAAAAATTATAAAAGACAGAAGCATGAGAATATGCTTCAAATTTCTTGTATTGCAGTTCACTTTTCTAGCTACAGCAAGCATTTCTCCTATTCTTTTACCTCTACTAAAGTGCTCAAGAGTACTCCTGTGCAGAGTCCCAAGATATTACTTAGAAATTGTATCTGTTCATGTTTTTGGTCCGATAGCAGAATGTTTTTGAAGGGATGAGACCACAACAACTGTCATTTCCATTCAGTGTGACACAGTACAATGTTATAAATATCCTTTTAGTAGCACAACAGGCCATTTGCTGACTCTCGTTTGTCTGTGACTCTCTCTATGCTTGTTAAAATCACAGCACTGAGATGAGCATACAGTGCTTTTGTCACCTGGAACTATAACAAGAAGGCTACATTAGCATATCCTGTCCTACTGTAGATTTTAGGTGATAGGCTGATTTCTTTAAAACAAATAATGTTCACCTTTCATCAATCATTTTATATCCTTCTACTTTTAACAGTACAGAAATAAAAATTGATACCAACACTTTGTTGATATTTGATATCTATCTTTTTTGCTATATTCATCTGTGCTAAACTAATTTTGTCCCGTCTTTGTAGCCAAAATAATAAGTGATTGATCACACACTTTCAGGTAACTTTTTTGGCCAATGGTATACAAAGACAGTAATGCCGGTGGCTTATTTAGCAAAAAAAGTTTGCTTATTTTTAATGTTGTCATTTAACAATCACTTCCCTGTTTTAAAGACATTTCTGTTACCTTGTATTTTGAACAGTTATTTCATCACATACCTGTTAATGTAAGAATAAGTGTGTTATAGTAACATTAACAAATACTTTGAGTAGAATTTCCATAGTAATTCCATCCATTACCTTGTGTCCTTATATTCTCTAATTTATGCACTCTTAACATCCTCTTTCTATTATTTTATCTACTGACAGTAAGTAAATAAAAGGAGAAAAATTATAATTATTTCTATATTCAGGCACTCAAAACTCTGATAGGAAAGCTGAACACATCTTCTCACAACATACTCAGTATGCCAAGTTAAAATAAACTATTTTGCTGAAAGCCAGATTAAGACAATGGATTCTGTTATTGCTGACATGATATCTTATTGCAGCTCTAGGTTCTTAAAAGAGCAGAAAATATTTCCTCTTATCAGTCTTCAGCAGAACTGAAGTGTTACACTGTAGGGGACACGCCACACTTTCTCCTTTTTTTCCCCTCTGAGAAACAGGAGGGTAAAAAGACAGGCAGAAATGGTTCAGTATGCATGGAGAGCCATAGACAAGGCTTCTGGGGACTTTCAGATGCTTTGGTATCCAAGAAATAGTTAGCGAGGTTTTATCCCACATGAACATCTCAGACTTCAGAATCACAAGTGGTTTTAGCTTCTACTGTAAAGGAAGAACTATCTCAGTATGTGCTTATATGGTGATAGTACAGTGGAACTCCCATCCTAATTTCCTGGGTGTTTCCACTACAAAAATAGCTATAACCTTTCTAATATTTAATCAGCTAACACCCAATTCACTTACACAGTATTTAAGGAATGATAAAGATTCACCTGCTTGCTAAAAGAAAGTATAAATCTACATATCTTAAGATGTAGAAAAACTTGATGGAATTTTCAAGTGATTCTCTCTCATGGTATGAAAATTGCTAAATAGCGTACCTTCCCTATTAGTCTTATGTAGTCTTATGTGGTCATTAACAAGAGAGAAATGAAAAAAAAAAAAGAAAAACCAAATAAGAATGTAAGAAAAAGAGGGGAAAAAAGTGAAAAAAGAATGGGCTTGGTTGAATATGGGGTGTTCATTTTTAAGTCCACAAAACAATTGACAGGGGAAAGAAATTATCAGAAAGAAGAAATAAAGGCAGGGAAATCAACAGCCTTTCTGTATTTATTTTCTGATCTTTCCACTAGTGTCATCTAATTTTATGTCCTGTGGGGGGGAAAAAAAAAAAGAAAAAATAAAAAAGAAAAAAAGAAAGTAGATGGAAAATATCGGAAGCAAATATGGAAAATTCCAAACAAAGAAAAGTTACCAGTACCACGGGACAAGCAGTTTCTGAAAATGCATGACAATCTTGTACCAGGCTCACAAGCAGTTTAAAAAAACAATGTTTCCTTAGTACTTAGCCCACTGTATTAGATCTTTCCTGGGAAATGTCTGGGAGTTCTTACAGACAGTGTAGGAAGATAAGAAAACTCAAATGCCATTTATATCCTTTTCTGTTCTCAGTTGAGAGTTATTTTGTACTTGCATCTGAGGAAAAGTTGCTGTGATGGCATATTACATTATTATTAATTTAATGATCATAGAATAGAATGACAGAAGTCTTAGCAACTTTTAGGTATGTTCAAAACTACTTACTAATCCGTCATTATCACAGCTCTAAAAGAACAGCTTAAACACTCTGTCTTTATGGATCTTCATGAATAAATTACACTTGAAGGTCTTATTCTGCATCCTTCTAAGTCAGCTATAAAGCCTTCGTTTATTGCAGTGGCATGCTTTGCGAACATCTCCATGATAACCAGAGCATAAGAGGTACTTCAGTACTTTCAGAGGTACTTAAGTGACTTTTGCACATCAGTGAAAATTTAATTTTCAAAATAACTTTAAAGAGTAGGGGAAACAAGAGATTCCTTAACAACTTGAAGCTCTTAGAGTTCACTTCTTAAACCAGGATTGTTCTCATTAGCAAACATTTGGAAAAGCAAAAAAAGCTTTAACTTTCAGAAAGTTATATTAATGGTCAGCACCACTTATTTGCCATGCTTTATGACACCACCCATTTCCAGGGACTATACTGAAAACTAAATTCTGCCTTTCACAGTGCGTTAATTATAGGAGTACATTTTGTGATTGCTCTGGTATAAAAGATTCTCCTCTTCAAGTATACCAGTGAACTATATGGAGCTGACATTCCAATACAGTGTGTATTTCTTTAATGACAATACAGCATAAAGGGGGAAAAGAAGTTAGTTACAGTATGGCATACATTTCTGACCCTAGCCTTCTCCATTTCCACCCAGGTACACTTGAACAGCCTGTTCCTTGTTGTAATAAATTGTCCACATTCAAAAGACTGGATCTACTGTATCTGAATTGTTGCTTACACTTTTGAAAAATGATGACGGTAGCAGTAAAAGGTTGATTTTAATGGTATAATCAAGATCTGCAACACAAAAAGAATATTGGTTTATACTGTTTGGAATTGCATAGTTCATATCCGGCCTAATCTTCTTCAGTCAACAAGAGTATGACTTTGAAGAGGGGTACACAGATGAGTTCAGGAGTGAAGAGGTATTGGACACCATTTTCAATCAGGCAATGACAAGGGCAATCCAGCCGGCAAACTTTCTATTACAAACTTCCTATACTTTCTTAGACAGTTTTCAGAAAAATAATATCTCATCATTAAGGGTGTGATTCATAGTAGGTGCACCATCAGGAGGGAATTATGTTTCCAATTTGGAGTATGACAGGCACGGTGATAGACGCAGTTGTGTGTCACTGATGAAGGAAGGCAAAAGTAACAATGTCCAAACAAAGAACACCCCTTAGCTGAAGCGAAAGCGCAAAATATTACATTAATATTGTAAATTATTTCTGTCGGGAAGTCTGGTTCAGAAAAAGAATTTTAACAGGCAGCTATAAATTGTTGGCTTTATACCTGCTTTCAATAAATTGATACCAAATTAATCTGAAAAGACTGCAGGTCAGGAAAATTTTCAGTTAAAAAGTCTTCACATCACAATTTGATGCTAATGAAATAAAATTGTAATTTCTCAACAGAAATAGAGTGTTCTGTTTATGGGATGACACAGGAATTAATTCCTTAAAGCTATATATTTTTAAAAATACTTCTTGAACAAAGATTTTTGAAAGGGCCTATTGTTTTGAGAAGTATCTCTGGCACAAATCACTGCAGCAAAAGACCTTGTCAAAACAGAAAAGATGGGCATTTTCAAAAATATCCATACATTTGTTAAACAGTTAAATGTAGAATTTCACAGAAAACTGTTGATATTACTTTGGTTTTTGTTTAGTTCCAAAACTAAATTTGCGTGAGAAGAAAGCAGAGAAAAATATTATCACATTTTTCATTTCCCTCTTTAGAAATTCAGGGGGAAGGAGAAACAATTTTTCCTGCCACTTTTAGAAGCTGTACACATTTTTGCATAATACCATTCATTATCTCCCAGACTGGTGGTCAAATTTTTAAAATATTTAATAGAAATCTTATAAATATTTATTGCATGCAAAGCATAATGTTTACAGACAAAATGCAAAATATTTAGTTGGAGACCTTCTAATTTCTATCTATTTCTGAAAGAGAACTTGTGAGCATATTTTCTTTTTTATTTTACCAAATTAAAAGCGTAGAGGGAAAAAAAAATATGATGTAATATTAAATATGCCCATTTTGATATTAATGGGCTTTATACATGTGGTCTTCTTTGACACAATGTAAAAAATAAAAGTTCGAATAATCTAATACAAATACTGAAGGCAAACAGTGGGAAATGCCTGATTATGTATTGTATAATGCATGTATGAATGAATGATAGTGCTACCTTAGGAAGACCTATACAGTTTTTCACAGGTGGTATTACTTCTCTGCCCTCATTGATATTCAACAGTGCTGCAACTCAGATTTGAAGTTAGGTATATGTTTAAGTACTTTTGAATGGCTTTCATACTATAAACTTGTTTGACTTCACTTGTACTTTTCTTTATCTCATGGCAGACAGAAGGAGACAGAGAGACCAAGAGACAGAACAACTTATCATGTTTGCCCACACCTTGTTTTGAAGAAGAATTTGTAAAGAGCTTTTAAAGATTAAGGTATCATTAAACTTCTATAAATTCAAACACTGTGGGGGTTGTTGCAGTCTATTGTGTCAAGAAATTGTTTACAACCAGAGGTATTTTTGTAAAAAGACAATCAGGATGTCATTACAAAACATGAGATAACTTTAATACACCTTAGATGCTGTTTCAGTATAACATTACTCCTGCTTGTTTCTTGTAGCCATCTCGCTTTTCTGTGTGGATATGGTAAAGCCAGTCACACACTAATTTAATCCATAAAGAGATTTCAACATAGCACAAAGAATAATCCTACAGAAAGATCCAAATTTCAGATCTGTATAGCTGTTACCTTGGCATTTTGCCTGGGTTTCTCAGCAATATAAGCAGCCCAGGAGAAATGCTGCTACACTGTTACTGTCACTCAAATTACTCATTCTTAATTAGTGCCCAAATAACCCTTTAGGAACTTCAGAAATGTACTCCCAACATAAAGTAGCAATAACACACTAGATGTCTGTTTAATACCACCACGTTTTAATGGCTGGTTCAAGGGCACGTACAAAACCAGTATGTTATACAGTGCCATTTGCTCTTTTATTTTGTGGAGTTGTCTGTTCTCAAAAATACTGAAACATTGCAGCTTTCACTCTACGGATGGTCACAGGTCTATCCGTGTGCTGTATTTCACAGGTGCAACATATGGTATGCAATACAGGAAACCCTACCTGCAGCTTTGCCACAGTGTACTCATTAGGACAAGAGAGAAATACTCTTCTGATTTAGCCTTAATGTTCACTGTGGGGGTTTTAAAGCAATACCCTTTGTATGTTACCTACATGGGGGTGGGGAGGGGAATAAGTCTTCATCTTTTGTTTCAAGATACAGTTCAGCTCAGCCTAAACTGCACGAAGAACAGTTTTGAGGTATTTCTCACCTAGAGCATGTGCTAAATCTGTAAACTGCAATGATGGGATTTCAAGAAATGCAGGTCTGCAGCAGAGTCCCCAAATAAATGCTGAGGATTACACATAGGTGTAAAGCTTTTATCATTGCAGTCAGGGGAGGCAGATGCGTTTTCAGGCAAATGAAAAAATTTCTAACCTACATTGAAAAAAAATAAAGACAAAATAAATAAAATCAGGGTTCATTCTTGAAACAAGAGCCCTCAGGGAACTTATCACAGTGCTTCCAATCTTTTGTCCTTCTTCATAGCACAAAAATATAAAAGAAGAACAAATTATGTTCTTAAGCTAGTGAACCAACAAAATGGGAAGACATGAAGAAAGAGCTTTGAAAAATTATTTTGGCAGCAAACTAACTACTTCAGAGCTCTCCTTTGTGCTGCACTGAGTCTAGAGGGAAAACTCGTTGATTTGTTGCGAGATTTCATTGTGTCTACACTAGCGTTTTATGCATATTTGGGAGGTCCCCAGGGGAAAGCTTTCTGCCAATTCAGAAAGCATTTCTAATTAATTAAAAAGCTTGTGTTTCTCTGTTCTATTGAATTTTTTGAGGCATTTTCATGCTAAGGCTTCTTGAATGATATTTAAAAGCCATTAATCAGAAGAAACTTTGGTGAGGATTTTCAACATAAGACTTCCAAGTTTAGGCACTGTTGTCTCCCTTTAGACCTCGTCTCCCTTAAAATTAAGCTACTTAATTTTAAAAAATGCTGAGCATCAAGAAGTTTCAAATTAATTCCTAAGGATTGCCTTTCCAAAGTCCTTACTAACCCTGCAACCTGTTGTTCACGGTAGCAGATGCTGAGGAAAGCATGAGTGAAGCACAGTACAAGCATACATGTATATCCTCCTGAGTGCCCTCGAGGTAACCAGCAGCCACAGCTCAAGGTGCTTCAGGAAGCAAATTCCCATATATGACTGGAAAAATGAAGATCCTGTTTTACCGAGTCTCAAAGGGATGAGAGAATGGAACATTTTGGGGAAGACTGTATCAACCATGTCTTTGTTTGCATCTCCTCTAACATCACATGTGCATCCTCTCTTTTTTTTCCAACTCTCTCAAAGATTTAGTTTCCATTTATAAGCATTGTACCACATCTTTTCTTCTCATTTACTTAACTGACTGTCGAACACATCTTTTTTAACCACCTCCACAGCAATTCAGCCCTGCCTAACCTATGAAACAGCATAAACAATGAAAGTCCCATCAAATTATGACAGTGAAAGTTACATTCCATAAAATATCACCAATGATGTATAGTCCAGAGACTTAGCTGTAAGCATACTTTGACATAAATAATGAAACTACCTAAGCAGTAACTAATACTAAAACAATTCTTAAAGGAAAGAATGAGCAGGGTTTTTACATTACCAAAATAAGGGAGTACAGCCATGTCTGAGATAAAATGGCAACCTGTGCTGTTTGACAATATAAATGCAATTATCTAGGAGGAAAGAATACTCCAAGCTAGAAGAATTATGAGACAGAACTGATGGACAAGGAGAGAGGATTCATACTTCATGTTTCCACTCACGTAACTTCACAAACAGTTTATGTTGCAGGAAAAATGTAATAAAAGAGGGATGCAGCAGGTTGTTTTTCAGTCTATGGTTTCATTAGGAACTTGTTTATCTTTCATATCCCTTCAACGTCTCCTCCAAAATGGTCTGGTTATCTCCAATGGAAAAGAAGGCATAGAATGTTAAAAATAAAAATACTTGCAGCTTTCTGGAGTTGTTCCCTGACTACACACACTTTGATTTACTGGAATGAAAACATAAACAATAACAGGAATTATTTTATTATGAACAACGTGTGTCCAGAAGCAAGAACACATGTTTGTAATTCCACTTCATGATTCAGAAACATTGTGGCTTGAAACAAATTCATAAATCTCATGGGTATTTTTACAACATTGCAAAATTTAAAATACAATTTTTAATTAAGGTTGATGAGTACTAAATCTGTATCAGTGAACATAAGGAGGGATTACTTCAGACATACCACTGACACGTGTAAGGCCTAGCTCAGGAAAAGCCCACAGGATTAACTTCAATAAACTGTCTTCTCTCCTAACAAATTTGTTTTCTAAAAGAAACATACCTAAATGAATACCACAGAAGATTTTTCAGCCATTGAAAAATAAGTCCAGTTTCAGAGTGGAGTATGATACAACCCTATCAAGACAGCAGTAAGAAGTTTAAACAAGCAAAGCTTTTTTTGTTTCTCACACCAGCATCCATCCAAATGAGCACTGTATGCTCATTTCTGTCCTGAAGTTGTGAGGTCTCAGAATACCTTTTCATATCCTAGCCCAGATAAGCAATCATGGGAAATGTTTTCCCTTTTTTAAGAAACAAACTTGATCACTAGCCAGAGAGAGCTATGCTTGCCACTTGATCAGAAAGTCTGGGTGGTTGTTTTTATTATTTTAAACACCTGAACTGGTCTTCTCAGTTTAATTACATTTTCACAAAAGCATATATAATATATATAATAAAGATGCTGGAAGAGCTCAGTTGATGCCCATAGTAAAAATTTCAGTTTAATTTCATTGCGTAGATTAAAGAATTTCATCTAACTGCTAACACAGCTCATTCAAAACCTAAAATTCCAGTTATGAAAGTGACACCCTATTGCCTTGTTATAATTGCAGTAATATTTCATGCTTCCTGATGTCACTTTCATGAAACACCCTGTGTCCAAACATCATAATGTCTTTTTGAAGGGTCATGCACTGATATGCATGCGAGTTCATGGTTGCAGAGTTTCATATGAGATTAAATCGACTGAGGGTAGCTTGTTCCATAGCAAGATAGTAAGAATATTAACAACTCATACCATTTTTATGAGACATCTGGATGGTACTTCAGAATAAAATGTACTTCATCCTGCAATATTTTGTTTATCTGGGAACCTATGGATTACTAATATATACAATACAAACTTTTAAAAGTGAATTTTTCTACAGAGAGCAACTGTTTTCAGAAACCACTGTACCTAACTTAGAGTTACATCTGACTATAAGAAACATCTTAGTACGGTGATCAAAGCTGGAGAGTTGAAATGTGTACTATTTTCACTTAAATTACAATCATTTAAATAGATCAGCCTTTGCAGAATACAGTGACCAAAGTTCTACACATTTATTTTGAATCAAAACCAAGACATGCCACTAGAAATGTTTCACACAAATTTCTTAGGTTTTTTTTTTTTGCAAATGAAGTAGACTTGTTGAAATCAAGCTTTTATCGTTAGATGTTTTTCAAAAACTAGATGATTTAATAATTTTGGTTTTATTTAAAAATTCCACCACTGAAAAATTCTCCATTGCTCTATAGATAGGGACACATATGCATGATTGTTTTGTGACTTTTAAGCCAACACAAAGCTGGTAACATAAAACAAGTAAGTGGTCTATGCTTCTAGTTCTGTACTATTCTATTTCAGCTTTATCTGAAGTTCAGAGGATTTCAGTCAGGATGGAAGACTGACTAGATTAGCTGGGGGTTTTTTCTATTCAATTAAACCTACTTATCCAGAAGTCTTAAAATGCATTGCCAAAATAATTGCAACTTATACATAATGTAAATCAGGCAGGTATTGGTCTCTCAATTAAAAATTAAGGAAGCTGAGAGGAAATATCTTAAGAGACTTTCTAAAGGTCACACGCAGTCAGAAACAGCCTTCCAGTAGATCTTCTCCCAAGCACATAAAAATAGACAATACACACACATACATATATATGCATATATCTCTGCATATTTTCAAAATACCTTACACAGGTATTTCTTTTATTTCCTGAATGAGTCCACATTTGCAGTTGTAATGCTAAAGACAAATAATCAGTTTTCAGGCTGATGAACAAGCTGGGTTTGAATACTGAACTCATTAAGAACTCGGGAGTAGCATACAAACCACCCTACCAAGGCAGTCTGACACTAAAATTCGCAAGCTGGTGCATTGCATAGCATGATCCATGTGTATTGATGGTGACTCAGGAAAAACATTATGCCTAAAACACCACCTCCCACACAACTAACTAATTAATCTTTAACTTTCCGTCATTTATTTCTGACATTCAGCTTTGGAGGAAGGTACCATGAGAAGTTCGTAAGTATTTTACTTTCCTTTTACAAGCAAGCAAATAACAAAGATAACTTCTTAAATGTAGGGCATAGCAGAAGGTAGGGTTAATCATTGATTAATATAAAAGCACATTATTAAGAGATAAGGTATGATTGAGGTTATACATAACAATGATTAATGACTGTTTTCCAGAAAACATGCACTGTGTCTGTAAAATTATGTTCATCTAAGAATTAATTAATCTAAAAGCTTTAAGGAAACATAAAAGCACAATAATCAGGAAATTGGGTTAGTAATTTACTTAATTTACAAAAAAGAACATTTGTATAATTGATTAGTCTGAGAGCAACTACAGAGCTGGCAAAGCCTTCAAACAAGAACAAACTTAAGAATGGCATATGAGTAATTGCTTTGTATTCATCTTTTCAGCACACTTATTTGCAAAATAATAGCCAAAACTGCCATTCCATTTTTTGGTATATGAAGGAAACAATATTATGCACGTGCAAAAACGTGTGCTCTGCACACACCCCACTATCAGCCTGTGCTCTCTGACTGATGCTGAGAGAGACTTCAACCACATCAACTAAACAGACTTGCATTCCAGCTTGGTGTAGAGGCCATATGAAAAAGACCCAACACCATGTTCTGCATCAAACTCCTTTTTATGTCTCAGAAATCATCTGTGTGTTTGCAATCTTCAGAGGTGCCATGTGAGGGATTTTGGTGGTGTTTCTTTCTTCTAGAGGTTGCAGTCATGACCAGACATCACCAGAATGAATGCTTGTGAGGAGCAACCCTGATAAATGATCTGCAACTGAACTTGCAACAGCACTTGTCTTCTACATGTGGGATACCAGAAAGAAAATTTACCTGCAAGTCTGCAGAAAATACTTCATAGGTCACATCTGGGCTATGGTATCCCAGACACAAATTTACGCAGCAACACAAGGTTTGGAGCAACATGTGAGAAAGAACATTAAAGGGACTTCTGCCACACTTAGCATTATCTGTGGCCATGGCAGTGTAATGTTGCCACTTCATGTAACCTGACCACCACTGCATATCACCCTTTCTATCCTACTGAAGAGGAAAAAGAGTTCTGATGTGCAAAACAGTCTTTGAACAGCAGCTGTTAACCACACAACAAATTCAATCTCGACAATTAGCACCATCCAGCCACTAACCCTACTCTCTCCCCACACAACAGAGTATATTCCATCCAGGCTTTGTGAACCTGTTATCTTGGTCCCTTCATCTTACATAACCCCTGACACTTTTAAAAATAAATGTGGAGCACCACTTCCCTGATGTACACATAAGGTTGGTATGCTGTAAATCACTAAAATGGAAAGCAAAGCAAAGATAAACCATCCCTTGGTCTCTCTATATTCTAATAATAGACAGCCGAATTTACATCACAGCATCCACATGCTGTGAAGGCTAACAGGATCTTCAACAGGATTTTCCTCCGCAAAATCAGCACAGAATTATTCTCATATATTACTCTGGACATAAGCAATTTATAATTGAGAGTGTTTTGCAACAGTGACTGCTGCTTAATAAGTGTTTATTTCCCCTTCATGTGCCATAGAAAGAGCAAGATCACAAGATACAGTGAATAACTGAGAAAATAAAATAATGTAATTCAAGATGTGTGTTGTTTATCTGAGATTGCTGCTATGACAGAGCACCAAGTATACTACAGCAGAAAATCTGGAATATCTAAAGCACCAAAAGCAGGGTTGTTAATGTAGTATAGTGTATATAGTTTATGAATACTAAGTCCTTTTATATCAGCAAACTTTGTAACTGAAAGTGACACAGGACTTATATAAAAAGTAATGTGACCTCTGACCAGCAACATGAGAATATTACTATTTAAGAACTTGCTGAATCAGTTAAGTTCAGAGTTAGCTCTAAATACATGCTTTAATATCTTTCAGTATATGCTTAAATTTAAGGCTGCATATACAGAGTTTTTCCTCAGTCAGGAGTTAGTATGATTTATCAATAGTAAGGCGATGTAGGTAAAGAAAGGAAAAAAAATATCTTGTGGGTGGAAGCTGGAATAGAAGTGGATTGTCTTCCCTCCAGACAAATGAAGAAGTCACAGAAAAATCAGTGACAAGATTTTTCAGATAAATAGAGATGTATTATACCTGCACTATAGCACCTATGAACTTTCATCAACTCCAAGAAGAATTGCAGGAGAAAACCCATTGGCAGAAACTGTAAGAGACTATTGTATATGCAGAGCACACCTTATAAGCATTAAAGCAAGGTCTTCAGAAGGAGGAGCTTTCAAAGCTAAAGATGAAGTCTTACGTTGTTTTCTTCTGTGTAGGTGCAGTAAGACATTATTCTAAAAAACCCCTGGCATTTAATGATCGTAAAATACAAATTCATAATACTTCAACAATTCTTCTAGCTGCTACTTAACCTTAACTGGAATTATAACTCTTCAGGGTCTGTAAACAAGGAGCAGCAATGTAAAACTCCCATGCAGAGTCTGTATTAATAAATACATTGAGAACATTCCTACATCCTGGATGTATGATATCTCCCACATCCTTGTACAAAAGCCTGTATTATATACCAATTCCTAAGCTTCCTAGGGAGCAGCTGCAGCACTGCCCTTCAGTTCCCAACCCAGATTAGAATCAGACTAGAAGAGGGGAAACCAAGCTACTTCTTCAACACAGTTACCCAGACATCCACGAAAGAAGAAAACACAGAAAACCAGACCTTATCTGAAAACAGCTTTTCATGTCATCACTTCACCAGTTCTGTGTAGGACAATTATGTTTACAAAATGCAGGTAAACGTTTTATATGAAACACCATTCTTAGTGCAAAATTGACTGATTTTAATACATGCTTATAAGAACATGAAATATAGGTGCTAGTGGCCATACCAGCTGCACAAGCAACCAGTACAACAGAATCCATAGATCATTGCACTACTGGTCTACTACAGTAGACACTCCTGAAGAGATCCTAATTATTTCACTAATTATTCTCTAAACAAGGTAAATATTCTCACATTTAAACCCAAAGTTACATCTGTTTTCTATTGTTTATGCATCCACTTTCTACAAATAGTCTGATTTCAATATGAAAATATAGGCAAGAAGGAAAAGTTGGGAGATGAAATGCAGAGTTGACAAACACAAGGTAATGCATAATAAACAAAGTGATATGAACTACTGAGTCATCCTGCTTGAATTTAAATGCACTACATCAAACTTGGAAAAAAACCCAAACAAACAAGGCTTCAGTGTAGACAACTGAATTAGAAGAGTGTCAAGTTCAATGTCAGTGAAGACCATAAAGACTGGAAGAATGCAGTTAACAAAAACACCATAAGTATGTTGGGGATTTTTGCATGCATTCAGGTGGAGCATTATTTCTATCAGTCTATCTGAGAATGAATTTTACAAGAAAGAAAAACATTCAGAGAGAAAAAAAACCTCCAAAATACATTTGTAGATAGGTAAACTATTTGAGAGGAAATAATAAGGAAATGCTACTAAGAAAAAAATCAGCATTATGTTCATAGTGGATAAGAATAGAAGAGGGTTGGACTGTGATGGAATTCATTTTCATGGGGGCCCGTGTGGTGCAATGTTTTTGGATTTGTGGCTAAAACAGAGTGGGTAACATCAAAGTTCTGGCTATTGCTGAGCAGTGCCTGCACCACTCAAGGTTTCCTCAGTTCCTTACTCTGCCCCTGAGATCAAGTAGGCTGCGGGCAGGCAAACATTTGGGAGGGAACACAGCTGGGACAGTTGGCTCAAGCTGGTTAAAAGAGACAATTCATGCCATATATCATTATGTTCAACAGTAAAAATTGGGGTTTTGTCTTCCAAAGTAGCTGTTGCTCAGAGACTGGCTGGGCATCAGTGTTTGCAGGAGGTGGCCAAAGCACCCCCAAAAGATGAACACTGTTACATGCATTTCTTCCTTCCACTATACTGACTATCAGTGTGGAACATTTATTACAGGAAAAAATATTTCTCTATTATTAAGACCAAAGTATTCCTAAATATTCTGAAGAAAAACTTAACTTTAAATTTGAGATTATGTTCATCATACAACGAGTTTTAGTTCGTAAAGTGGCTGATCACTAAGGACAAACTGCTGCAAGCAAAAATAAATACTAGGAAAATACTGACAGAAACAGTTTAAAATATATGTATGACATACAGTACATACATATACACACAATATAGAAATGTTTGTGTACACACAAAATGTGTTTTGGAAGACTAGGTTCTCAGATGCTGAGAATAATCAGGTCTATTGATATTACTATTTTTAATTCAACAGAAGTAATAGTTTCTTATTAAAATTGAAAGGATACAGTAAATTTGGAAATTAGCCCTTAGACAAAATTTCAAAGTCATCTCATTCTTAACAGTACGGTTGCTAGAAGTCAGACTGTCTGCAAATACTGCAAGCTTCAGATAGAGAAAATGTACCTTAAACTGGAAACTGCCATAAGAAATCAATTTGCTCACAGAGACATGGTGACAATATGCTTGTTGCTTTTTTTTTTTATAAACACTGTTAGCATAAATATAACTTACCTGTGAACTTATGAACTGACAATAAGCATACTTTTATTCTACAAAACAAATAAACTTCTCTTTTTTACCTCTTGTTGCCCTTCACCAGCTTATTAACATTACATATTACTTCTGAAGGTCAAAATCCCATGACTCAGAGGCAAGTTTATTTGCACAAATTGATATATCATGCAATTTTTCTCTCAGATGAACATTCAAATGATTTTGGTTTGATCAACAGATTAAATAGCCCATGAGAGTCACTGACAGATTAAATCCATAACTTTGCAGATATATCATAAGATAATTTGAGTAGCATTATCATGCAAGAAGGAGCTGGGAAATATTTGTATAAATATACATTCAAGTTACATGTACATTTACACACATATGTGTGCATGTATATCATAAAAAAGTGTCATTTATTTTGTTTTTACTGTTGCATTGGTCAACATTGCCAATCATCCTGTAGGACTTGGTCTCCATCTTGCCATAATTACTTTTGTTTTTTACCTCTACAGTAGAGTTCTGGTTTCCTCGATTTTACAGCTAAACATATCAAGGGAGTCTCCAATACTTATACTCATTACTTTAATAGCATAGGCACATCTTTGGCCCATGACATTGCAGCCACTCAAATTCAGACTACATTTTCCCCACCATCCTTAGAACTGTTGTATGACTCCAATTGGGGGGAAAAAAAAAAAAAAAAAAAGCACCTGATACTGTCATTAAGAACACAAGGTCAGAACACACTGATGATGTCAACAATTTTCCTTCAGCTTATAATAATAATAATAATAATGGCCAGTCTTCGCGAGCGAAGATCCGGGGAAGGTCTTTCCACCTTCCAGCCTGCGCATTGGATTTTTTAGGTGAGACACAGTGTGCGTGGAACTGAGCCCACCCTTTAATCCTAAGGTTCATCTGCCGGGGCCAAGCGAGCTTGGACGGTGGCAGCGAGGTCATTAGGACGTGGGTGGGTTGCCTTTAGAGACTAGCGAGCCCCACCTGCCCGGGAGTGGCCCTGACCGGGAATCGAACCCGGGTCTCCGCGGTGATAGCGCGGCGCCTTTACCACTAGACCACCAGGGGCTCCTCCTTCAGCTTACTGTCCTAAATTTGAGACCCATATTTCCTCTTGTTTATCCTTTATCAGTTTCATAAATATATCACTATAATATTCAAACTTTTTAACCTGATGAAAATTAGTTTCCTTATACTACTTTTCTCATACATTATGTTATCAGATTCTGATTTACACGTCCCATCACCTCGCAATTTTTTGGTCATTTATTTTAAAGTCTAATTCTTACTAGCGTGTAGCTTCCTGAGCAGTTAAAAACTGAAGTTACTGCTTTTCTAGATTATTTCCTACATCAGTCAATACCTTATCAAATAGTTCATTCACAGTGGTCTCCAGAAGTGTTGACTGTTCTTTCACATATGAAAGACACATGAATAATAGAAAAACACATTCAGGATTTTTCAGAAGAGTTTTCTCCATTGAAACTACAATTAGTCTCTATTAGGGTTGGTGGAAAGTTGAAAGATTCAGTAAAAATATCTGTTCTTCCTCCTTTTTGCTTGAATACAGGAATTTAGCTCACGGGACCAATGTCACATGGTAAGATGAGTAAACAGATCTTGTTCAGTACCTATTACTACAGGCATAAACATACGACTTGTATTGAAAAATTTCCATTGCATGTACTTTTTTCATTAGGTAACCAAATCATCAATGTAAAAAAACTAAAAAATTTAAAAATATAGTTCCTCTAAACCATACAGGCACTCCTGGAATTTTAACTTTTCCATAGCAGGGTTTTCCTAGGATATACTTTCTACACAAGGCAACCCTAATTTAAGAACTTAATTTCATCAATCAACATTTTAAATTAACAGTGGGCAAGATGGAAAGAGGAGAGGTAGTCTACCAAATAAGAGAACTGGTGCTAGAATAACTGTGCAAAACCACATCTGAGTAAAGGAAACAAACTATCAAGGAAACTTAAGACCGATATCTCAGAACAAAGAAAAAAGGAGGAAGGGGATAATTTATCCATTGTTTTACAAACACGTGGCAGATGCTGTAACTCAACACAGACAATCACAGTCAACAAATTTGACTCAGTAACAGAAAGGAAGATATGGCAAAGCCTGAAGATGCTGAATAATAGTCTGGATGATTCATTCATTGACATCTCATTCATTATTAATTAAAAAAAAAAAAAAAACCAAAAAAAAGAAATTCTGTAGCAGCACTAGCCTATAACACTCTCCTCTACAATTCAGTTCACTGGGGTTGAAGAGACACGCTGTGATCTGGCCAAGCTTTGGTTAATAGTGCTGTACTGGTTCTGAACTGGTTGAGTTCACCACAAAGCTAGCTTTTGCTTACAGCTGTGGGCAATTCCAAGATCAGTTCTACATCATGTACACTGAAACTCTTCCCACCTTGCTGCAAATCACTTGCTGACAGTTTGTAGTAACATGTACAATATATATATTAGTTCTTTTATGATTAAAGTATCTATAATTAAGTCTTTCAAAAGAAGATTATGAAGTCACACTTCTTTCATACTTAATTTACTGCACTAGCAAATCTACCTAACATTACTACAACTTGTTCCATATCTTGTCAGATTTTTTTTTTTTTAAATCCATTTATTTGGTCATTTGGACTAATATATCTTTCAATGTGTTTAGTCAAAATGGATTTTAGAATATGAGAGAAAACTCCTGGAGAAAAAAAAAAAAGGCAAAACAAAGAAACCTCAAAGAACCACCTCCTTCCATGTGAGATCAGTTGTTACATAATTCTTGGCAATTCTGAACAACACATTAAGATCAGAGATATTAAAAGAAATATATTAAACACACCAGACATTACAGTTTATAGCTTTCATTCTGTATCTTATTTTCCATCACTCTTTTGAAATATAAGAAAAATGCATGCTTCTATTATTGCACAGATAAGAAACCCAAGTTAGATATGGTTTACAAACAAGACTTTCTCATCAGAAGTTTTGTGACAGAAAGTGAAGAACTTAAAACTACTGAATTATAGCTGCTTAACCGTAAAACTATTCACCTGTCTGCTTTTGTTCTGAAGAGTCAATCTAAATGCTGCATTTGTCTATGCATTTTTGTGTGCTAGAATCTACTAAACAAACTCTATCAGGTTTCCGTAGATGAAAGAGATTGAGATGAAACAGCTTCTCACACACAATCTGGTCTCTTTGATTACATTTACAGGCCCTCCAGTCATTCCAGAACCCCACCAGTCTTTTACTACAGCTTTCAAGCTGTGACAATTTAGATAAGTGAAACATTAAATAGCTCATTATAAGTCCACTTCTGCACCCCAGGAATTGATGGCAGCATTGCCACAGACTTCAATGGGACCTGGATTACAGTTCAAAACACATCACGTACACATTCATCAGAAACATTTTAAAATTCAGAGACTTTCAAAACTTCTTCAAATCAGTTACAGAGAACCAGTCTTATTTAAATCAGGAAGAGGTGGCAGGAGAGTTTTGTAGAATACTACAAAAAGCTATTGAAATGCAGCTTTTCTTGTTCTGCCATATTCACCCAAATCTCTTCCTATGACTTATGTGACAACCAATTGTCAGGAAGTGAAAAGCCATTTCCAATAAACGTAAACGTAACAGAATAAAACCAGGGACAAACAACTTACAAAATTGTCTTCTGAGACAGGCAAAATATTTATCTGCTAGAAACTGATCTACTTTGAAGCAGCTACCAGAATGCTCGTAATGTAAGGTTCCAGCTTAAAAGAAATCACACAGGTAATTTAGTTTACAACATAGTCCTGTGTAGTCAGAATGAGACATATTCCTTCTCTCCTACATGAGACCAAAGAGACAAAGTGTAATCAGCCTCACAAATTCTGTATTTTTTACACTGTTTCTGTCCCAGCAACCAGAAACTGCTAAGAAATCTCCCTGTGAAAAATAACTAAATAGCAGTAATACTAAATATCTATAAAATTATTCAGAGATGAGATTACCTTTTATCTTAATTCACTGCCTATGACAAACAAACATATCAATCTAGACACTCAGCATCACGTCTCTTAGGTAGAGCCGGAAAATCCAAAGATGCAGTAATCTTTCCATAAGTCTTGCTGACAATATTTTTGAGATCCATTACCACTGAAAAATCCCCTTAAAAAGGTATTAATAAAATACCATACCAGTGTAATGGCAATATAACTCCTTTCCTCAGTGTTCCCATACGTCATGGAGCAGCACTGATGTGATACAAGGCAGCAGAAAATTCTTCGGTGACCCAGATAAAGAGGAAAGTTGATGTCCCTCTTTCTTGAAAATCCCATCCTGAACAGAAAGGAGAAAGGTACTCATGAAGTTCCCCTCAAACAATTATAGGAACAAGGTTTAAATCCAATTTTTAAATTTTTTTCCCCTAAAAATGCAGCAGTGAAGTCATGGACATTAAAAATGCATGCTTTTTTTTTTTTCATATGGAGAAGTGTGTGTTTTAAAGTTCTTCCCTCTGTTGCTACAGATTTTTGTTGAATTAAGAGATGTGTCAACGGTGGAAGAGGTTACTGTCTCCTAGATGATTGTCTCTTACCCTTTTTTTCTGTAATTAAGTAATCTTTTCTTCAAAACTACTTTTTGCACATGCTGCAGGCTATTTCAAAGGTCAGGAATTAGTATTTTAGGACTATACAATTCTTTTCTTTTTTGATTGTTCATTAGTTAATTTTTTTGTGTCCACAGAGTTTTTTCCCTTTTTCAGATAAGACGTTCAGAAGGGTAGTTTACCTAATGCCTAATCTAGAGCTCATTTGTTCAAACATACATAATGGAGAGTTCTTGCAGTGATACACGTCAGTGATTAAATGGTCAATTTAAACGCTGGTTTGCTTTTAAAATGTATAGTCTTAATGAATCAAACATCAGCTATTTTTTACAATTATATTTTAGTAAGCACAATATTAATAATGCAGCACTCCACTCACTATACAGAGCTGATCTTATGTGGATCATACGGAATAGCACAGTGAACTCACATACATTGTTGGCATCAGCAGTCATTGAACCAGCATCATCTGAATCCCACACTGCAGTTGTACAGAAACAGTACTAGTTGCCCCACAGATTTTTGGAAATGACATCCAGAATATCTTCTCAGATAGCACCGTACTTTTCCGTGTCACCTTGATTGCGGAAAATTCCTGCAAAAGGAATTAAGGTTGTACAATCATGACTGTAATTCCAGGTCTTTTCTTTGTATTTAAGGATCATATTAGTCTATACTTCAAGTTTTTTAATTGAACTGTGCTTTGGCCTAGCAAAGGAAGTAGACTAAAATAAAAGTACATAGTGTACTTAAAATTCTGATCAGGAGCGTGCAAAATATTTTAATTTCTTGAATGAAATAGGGTCAAGGAACTCAGATAAATAATACCTCCTCCATGTCAAACCTTTAAGACCACGGGTAGTCAGCGTTTGATTCTCTGTTTCCAGCTACTGCTCATGGTGCTGATAAGAACCACTCTTATATAATTCCAGACACCAGAGCAGAAGTAGATATTAATATATGGATGGACAAAATTAACAGTCAAAGATTATTTCAAAGGCAATTTGAGTTCTGAGAATCTGAAAAAAATAATCAGGTATGTTCACAAATTAAATTGATCATATTTTAAATATAGCAGTCTTCCACTACACTCCTTTTTTTCAAATTTTCATTTACCTATTCATAGTATCATTTTATAATAAGTTTGTTCATGAAAGCTTTGTGCATAACAATATTTTCAAGGGTCAGAGTGTGGAGGGGAATTAAACTTACACTCAGATGTCTCACTTACGGTAAACAGAAGGGTTTAACTTTACATAAAGAATTTTCTATTTTACACAAACATTTAGCCTCCAACATGTTCTCTTTTTCAGAAAATTATTAAGTACATATTGCATTAGATCTGAGATCTAATCAGTTACTGTTCTCAGTGACAGAAAGGCTAATATTTTCCTCAAGCCAAAAGAAACTCAGCTTTCAAAACAAAAATTACTACTTCTTCTCAGCCAAAACAGGTCTAAAATACCAAACCATGTGATATTTCTTTGAAATTCTAATTCAAATTATCTTCAGAATACAGTTCCTTGAAAAAAAAGTTTAACAAAATCAGTGAGTAGGTGTGAAATTCTGAAATTTGTTTCTCATCTCTTGCTTCTTATGGGGCTAAGTGCTAAGGTTACAGGTCAAGTAGCATTTGATTAGACTTGTTGTGGATATTCTAGGATGTTAACAATAGTTAGGAGGTTATTACTCCTTTCCAATTTCATATCTTGAAAGCGATAATAGGGCATTCTTTGAAATTAACATTGAGAAAATAACTAAATTAGCCATCAAATGAAAATATACAGGAAAATTGACTTTAGGCATTGGACAAAAATACCACCATCCTCAACAGTAACCTAGGGACAAATATAATTTGCCCTTTTTTCACAGTTTTAAAACTGTAAACTAAACCCTCACACGCAGCACTTTCTAGTAGCAATACATGGTCATACTTCACATTCCTATGGTATTTCAGCATGTCAGGACATTGAAATGCTCAGAAATGCCTTCATGTATCTGTTTTCACCATATAATATTATGGCTCTCTAGTGACTAGTCATTATTTCAAGACTACAGGGCTTCATGCTGCAGTATAGCCAAGGGCCAAATCTAGACTTAGGGACAGCAGAAGGTGGTGAACTAAATGTGCAAAAGATCTTAAAAGATTGCTTTTAAGTCATTCTGTAAAGATTGCCCCTTTACACTCTTACACTTTGGCTTACTAGAAAAGGTACTTTCAAAAAGTAAAAGCCCAATAGATAAGCAGCTGGTAAACCACAGAATCATTAAGGTGGAAAAGACCCTTAAGATCACTGAGTTCAACCACTAATCTACCATTTCCAGGTCCACTGCTAAACCACATTCCTAAGCATCACATCTACAAGTTTATCGAATGCTTCCAGAGATGGTGATTCAACCAGTTCCCTGAACAGCCTATTCCAATACTTGATGACCCTTTCAGTGAAGAATTTTTTCCCAATCTAAATCTCCTGTAGAGCAACTTGAGCCCATTTCCTCTTGCCCATTCACTTGTTACCTTGGAGAAGTGACCAACTCCCACCTGGCTGCAACCTCCTTTCAGGTAGTTGTAGGGAGTGGTAAGATCCCCTCCTGAGCTTCCTTTTCTCCAGACTAAACCTCAGCTCCCTCAGCTGCTCCTCATAAGACTTTTGCTCCAGACCCTTCATAAGCTTCGTTGCCCTACTGCGGACATGAAATGGGAGACTTTTAACAAATCTGGCCTCTCTGCTTACAGATGCCCTCAAAAAAGAGCACCGAGCCAATCCTATCCTAAAACCACCCAGGCAGTTTGTTTAACCTACGTGCTAAATTCACTCTTGAATATTAATACTGAATTTGTCATGCCTTTACCTCTAGTCACACAGGTTAAATCATGTAAAATGTTAACTCATAAGATGCAAAATAAATCTGGGAATAGCCTAATTTCTGTAATAACATTTCAACTGTGATACTGTAGGCAGCATAAACCTCACTGTAGCTCTACAATTTGGCTTTCTGTTTGAATTTAAAGAAATTCAGCAGAGTGAACTCAACTGATTTGATGCACACTAAGAAGTCCTGGGACAATCTACGAAATTGATGACTATGAACTTTATTCTCTAGAGACTGTCAATCTTCCTTAATAATTCCCAGAAGACTAAAAGATGCAAACGAAATTGTTTCCATTAGGTTTGTCAGAACAGATTTGCATTAACTCACACTTCTCTTTGTTGCTGCAAACTGTGAAAGCAGGCTCTGTGAGCACCCACGGATTTTTATTAGTCATTTTCCCTGAATGAACTTGGTTCTGTCCAAAAGTGCCAACCTGCAGCACTACAACTCCTGCATTCTTGCAGGCTTCTTTTTAAGTCCTTTCACCCCACTGGTGGATTTTCATTGATGTTGCTTTCTCTCATTATCTGTCTTTATGGGAATGTGATCACAGATACACAGATTCTAGAAAAAAAAAAAGCAACTCTTCCAGAAAAAGACTCTGTACCTCAGTTTTATTCACCACAGCTC
The DNA here is from genome assembly GCF_022539395.1 of Myiozetetes cayanensis. Lineage (NCBI taxonomy): Eukaryota > Metazoa > Chordata > Aves > Passeriformes > Tyrannidae > Myiozetetes > Myiozetetes cayanensis. Next base: position 35,857,444 of record NW_026087964.1, on the reverse strand, counting down.
TTGTATCTGCCAAGACGTTTGTTACTATATATGAGAGGCCTTAACTCCAGATACCCTTCATTACACTCTAATGTTACCATCCTGCCTACGTAAGGAACTTATCTGTCGCTGTTTAAGGGGAAGGGGTGTTGGGAGGCAATATCATGTCATTGCCAAACATGAAACAAAAGCCACTGTAAAGTTCAGAAAACTTAGGAAAAGTGTGATAAATGAACAGTCCTCACTTCCAATAGCTTATTTTCAACCCTGCTTAAGACAAAGAAACTGATCTTGGACTTGATGATCTCAGAGGTCTCTTCCAACCCAGTTAATTCTATGATCTGAATACTTCTTTTCATTTGACTTGGAACTGTAAGAAAATGGCCAATATTAGAGTCTCTGGTGAGACACTGTGGTCTTTCTGTTTAAAGAAAACAGAATACTATATTTTTTATTTTTATGTTTTCTGAAATATTTGATATGTATTTAAAGGTTTTATTCGATTTTTTTTGTGATGGAAATATTCAGAGATAAGCCTAAAATGTTATTTTTAAGTCTTGTCAACTCTTGTAAAAGAAATACAAGTTATTTTAGAGCCCAGAGTTTCGCTGGCCACATCTCTGCCCCAGTGCTTGAGCCCATAGCCTGAATACAGCCCAGCTGCATTTCAGGATATATATGAACATGTACTTTAGTTTCCCACAGCAGAAAATCCATGTGAAAGAGCAGTAAGTTTCTGTGCAGTCCTCCCTCTCCAAGTTCATCAGTGAATGAGGACTGAGCATTACTGGACCAACTGTACCTGTACTTAAGTGTAGACACAGCCATTTTCCTCAAACTGCCTAAAGTAAAGGCAGAGATACCAACACTGCCACAAACTACATTTAGAACAGTTCCAAACTCAATCAGCAACTTAAAACATAAGCTGATGAATGACTATGACGTAGTACAGTTTTAAGCTTCTGGCTCAATTTTAGGCAAAATTTCCATAGTTAATTACATTAGAGAATGCACATTTTGGAAAAAAATGCAGAAGACATCTGGCCTTGAAATGTTGAATATGTTTTGCTTATATAGTTTAAAGCCTGTTTTTGAAATTAATTTAGTTCAACCAACACGTTTGGTAAACAAGTGACACAGCATCTTATTTCTCATAGAACCTTAGGCAGCATACTTCACTGGAAGGATGAAAGTATATTGCTAAGTATTATACCTTCTAAAACAAATCCCTTTTGGGCAGTAAAAATGCCAAATCATAGCAATAGGGGAAAAAAAAAAAAAAAAAGAAGAACTTCAGGTTTACTTATTTGTGTGTGTGCATGCACAGAGACACATAAAAAAAAACTGAATCAGTTTAGGGGCAAGCATTGTGATACTTTGCTACATTCAAACGTCAGTTTACCACTTTTCAAGGCTAAAGATTTCTCAGGCGTAATTTTCAAATAATTTTTAAGGACTTGGGAATTTTGCACAGCCCTGGCTGTTTCTGAAGTATTCTACCTAGTAAAGCTGCAGTTAACTCTAAAGTGTGTAAGTGCCAGAAAAACAAAACATTCAGTTTAATTGGACATTCAATTGGAATGATTATCGAATTTTAACAACAAAACTCAGAGGCTGACTGAGCTGTCAAGAGCCATTTTAAGGTGATGCAAGTTCACTAATCTACTCTAAAGTCAGTGGAAGCTGGTGCAGGCATCTTGGGCTGGAAAAGATGAGGCATTGGCTGCAGGAATGCCATATCACTGTTCTGGAATCATCACATTACAACAAACATGTGAAGACAAAACAATTACTAAAGAAGTTTTGATTTTCCCATCACCACCAAATATGATAAGTAATCTTTTTTGACTATGTCTAATAGAGCATATGCCATTTGGCATACTGCTGTAAATGGCAATGAGCCATGTCTGTAGAAATTTATTCTTTCCAAAGTCTCCAAAATACACTCCAAGCTTGACAGATAAGATGACGATGATAATAAACCATTTATCAAATTGAAATGCAGTCACCTCTGGGGTGAGCGGCAATATTAATATTTTCTCCTGTGAATTCTCCATTATACCCCTTAGAGATTAGCATTATCTGATTGGACCTCGGCTATAAAACTGCTTGAAGATCCCTTCCAACAGCTGGAAGAATTTCTTCTGATTTATGGTGGCCGAAAACAAAGGTATAAATGCTGCTTTGAATCTGAGTGTCTGCATTGGAAATAATAGAGATTTTCAGTGTAGCAAGATAATACACCAGGAATGTAACTTTGTGTCTGGAAGGCAAGGTACTATCTCTCAATTACAATGCTAACACTGAGAAAGCTGCTGACCAGTCTCATCTGATCTCGTGAAAGCTTTTTTTAACCTTGTTAAATGAACTTCTAAATTAAATTGTCTCCACTTCAAAATGAGATAATGATCTCTTGCCTTACAGACTCTACCCAGGTTTTGCTTTGCTGCTATTTTTATTATTATTATTTTAGAATAAAATCATGCCCATTTCATGTAGTTTTTTTTAAACCTGCTTGTGAAGATTAAAGAAGTAATGTAGGGAATTGGGGAAAAATATTTAATTGCTTGATTTATTAATATTTTTAAAAAATCTATACCTTCTAGGGGTACACAGCATAAAGCATTACTTCAAACATATTAGTTAAGAAAGATATATCTCACCTCACACAAGGCCTGATACCCAAAGAGACTTTACATCATATATATAAAAGAAGTAGAGTAAATCTTAATAATAGTTGTTTTTACTTCACAAACAAAAATCTTATCTTTTTGAACCACTGTTATCAGAGGTGTGTCATCCTCTCCTTGTTTACTCCATTTATTAGTACATTGGAATGTTGATACCGCATGTTGTGCTGTTAAAGAAATGTACATTTGTAAGAGCAACAGATGGTTCATCAATTCCTGAAAATCCAAACTGACTGCTTCCTTGTAAACCAAGGAAGCTAGTATGATAACTAGTCACTGTTTATTCTAAACAATATTTCAGCAGGAAGAAATGTTACTTATTCTATTGTTATTCTGTTAGTTTAGTAACAGAAATTTAAAATAATTAATTTATTTGTCTAGATATATTTGTCTAGATATAAGACCTAAATGCAGTAGAACACACCAACAAGCAACATTTCACTGAAATATCTGTGCACTTTGCTCATTGTAACTCATGACCACTCACCCCTACTATGACACTCAAACATGGGAGAACAAATACGTGCAGGAGAACGTCATCACTTTCCCTCAGTAGACATCACTTGTCACATCCCTTTTAACTCGAGAGTTCCATTAATAACTCAAGTTTTAAAGTAATTCAACTGTAAGATTGAAAACTAGACAGTCTTTTTTTATTGCCTTACTACTTTGAGCCAGCCTGTTGAAAAGCCAAATTACTAGCATAATGCAATGAAACCATTTAACAAATGTGCCTGCAAGGCACAATGAGGGTTAGTGCTAAATGGTGTACAGAATGGCTAAAATGCCACACTCCTTCCCACAAAGGGCACAAGTCTTCACTTCCTTTTTCTCCACTAAAAAAATTTTGCTGAGTTACTTATGTAACATGCAATTAATTATGCTCTTGTTATGCCCCAAACACTGATATTTTGCATATTTTAATGCTTTGTAAGTATTGTAATTTTCTGCAAATTAATATATCAGTACAAGCAGGATACACTGCACATACTGACGCATCCCTGTATATCAAGTACCAAGTGAAACAAAAAAACCCAACTAATCTCTCTCCTCAGATGTGCTATTTATTGCTTGAAACTACATAATTGCCAAGTTAAGGTCCAGATTTTATCTGGGTCAGATTCATTTGATCTAAAAATAAAATTCTGTTTCCTGAAAGTATTCCAACTAGTTCAGGTATTCCCTTAAGCCCATAAAATACGAATAATATCAGCATCCAAGATATTAAAATATGAACATAGAAATGGACCATTGAAAGGATTCAGGTTGCTTGGGTTCGGGTTATAAATTCTACAAATGTAATTCCAACTGCTTACTTTACTACAATATTACTGTAGGGGATATCTCTCCTTAGAAATAGACTCAGCTTTCATTCAGCTTTATTGGGAACATTAATGCTGTAATTTCTTACACTTTGCAGTTTTGAAGGATGACAGAAATGAAATATGGAGACAATTTTAGTTTCTACAAGAATACCAGTTTTCTTTTATGGGCATTTTAAAATTTCCAGTCTAATATATCCAGAAATTTCTTCACAACTCATACTGCCAGTGCTAACCACATGCTTATTGGTGATTGCTTTTTTTGTGCAATCTTTATGTTTTCCCTACTCTGGTGAAGAAGGTTACCTACTAAAGTCTCAGTTTGCCTCTGCTCCATATAAGCTTCAAATTTCCCACTTCATTCCATTCTGTTCTTGTCCATTCCAACATTAGGAATCACTCTACAACATAGGAAGAGCGTTTTGGTGGTGAGAGCATGCCTCAGACACTGAGTGTGGGTGCCCTCCCTCTCCACCAGCATCTCATCTTCCCTGGAGTGGCTTCCCTCCTACTTCTCCATTTGTGAAAGAGTAAAACAGATGGGAAATGCTACTGAGAAGAAGGTAAAATGTAGATGTAGTAACTGGAAAGTGTTCAGATAATCCAGCCAATTAAAACCTATCAGTCGGAAGTCAACTACACCCTAACACCCTGCCTGAGGGAGTGTATGATCCCCTTTTCCCAGAAATGTCGCCTGCAAAGGTCCAGGCTTCTCCCAAAGTCTTCTCTCACATATTTTTCAACTGTGTAATTTGCACAGGTGATAGATGATAAAATGCCAGTTGTGTAGGAAAGCAGACTGGCAACAAGCTCTATTTTATGGAATAAATAAACATCAAGGGCTTCCAACCTTTTTATCTTAAATCATTACCTGAGGCAACAGCATTTGATCAAAGAAGAAGAATAGCTGGATTTGAGCTGATGGAAACAAAATTAAAAAATTACAAAGCCCACTCATACTCTAGCCCATCAGTGTTCACAGAAATAACTATGACAGTCAAATATTTTTCCTGCTTTAGGCTTCTTCTGGCAAGCCACAATAATAACAGCTGCTCAAACCGGAAAGGAAAAAAAAAAAAAAAAAGCACGGCTAGACATATCATTACTATGGTAGTTCCATTTAACTTTAATGGATCCAGGATTGTACATGAAACAGTTTATGGCACTAATTCAATACAAAAATAGATTTAAGAGCTTATCTTCCCATCTCTTTCAAGGCAACAATAATTTTCAAGTTACATGATCTTCCTTTGTTATAATGAGGAAGGAAGTATACATAGATTCTTTACCATATGAGACAAGAAAACTCAGTAACAGAACTCAATAAAATCTTTTGCACACTTAGCTACTATTTCTCTGAGTAGGATGCTGTTTTTTCTCTACTAGTAAGGAGCTGCACTTTATGTGATGAAAAAAGCATCCTTGCTAAAGGTCATTCTCTGTATATTGTCTATAATTTCCTTTCTAAATTTCCGCAGTGCTTTAATCTTGCCACACTAGGTAGGAAATAATTCAGTGACACATACCACAGACACCCCAAGAAGAAAGATAAAGATTTGAAGGCCTGCTATGTCAATACCTTTTACATCAAAAAAATGACCAGTTCTCCTGTTCCACTTCCGCACATTTTGTTGCTTTCCATAATTTACTTCTCAGGTTATTCATTATCAGCTTTACTTGGTGTTCTTTTGATGTGATACCACAGTTTGTACTTTAGCTTCTCATTAGCTCCTTTTAAAAACACAGGTGATAACCACTAGAAACACAACGATCCCAACTGCCTTCCCCCTCTTCTTGCTAGAGTTATTTCCATTTTAATAGCGCTTTTACAAAGTGATAAGTAGTAGTTGAAGTTTAGATGTGTTTTTACATAACTTCAAGGTGGAAAGGAGGGAAAAAAAGAAGAGAAGATCTGCTCAGTCACCAATGATCTGCTGAAATCAATCTGGTAGAAATACACACCTCTTTCTGAAGGAACCTGAACCAAAAATCATCTATGCATGTGCAAAACACAAATCTATTTTTTTTCCTCCTCTGGAAGGTATGAAAAGTTTTCAGTGCAAGCATTACAAGAAGTAAAGAGAGTAAATCAGTTAAGCACAGGGTCCAGAGGTCTTTCTGAACAGTGACACTAATTTTAGTGTCAAAATTGATCAAAGAGAAAAGTCAAGCAGGAACAAGAGACAGCACAAGCCTCTCTTGCTTGAACTGAAGTGAATACAGAGATGTCAATGCCCACTCTTTGCTTTAGCTAAATGGAAGCTCCTCTACCCTGCTCTCATGTGAGACCCCACCAGGAGTGCTGCATCCAGCTTTAGAGACCCCAGTACAGGAAGGACATCAACCTACTGAAGCCTCTCCTATGAGGAAAGGCTGAGAGAATCGGGATTGTTCAGCCTGGAGAAGAGAAGGCTTTGTGGTGACCCAACTGCAGCCTTCCAGTACCTAAAGGGGACCTACAAGAAAGATGGAGAAGGCCCTTTAAAAAGGTATGTAGAGACAGGACAAGGGGGAGTGGCTTTAAACTGAAAGAGGGTAGATTTAGATTAGATATTGGGAAGAAATTCTTTAATGTGAGAGTAATGATGCCCTGGACCAGGTTTCCCAGAGAAGTTGTGGATACTCCATTCCTGGAAGTGCTCCAGGCCAGGTTGGATAGGCATCTGAGCAACCTGGTCTAGTGGAAGGTATCCCTTTCTACAGTGAGCAGGTTGAAACTAGATGATCTTTAAGGTCCCTTCCAGCCTGAGCCATTCTACAACTCTGTGAATAGGCACTGCCTTCTTCATTCCTTCTCCAGTTACTAGTGCCTAGTCTAAGAAGCTGGGAATAGAACTTCCAGAACCCACTGTGTCATTTATTTAATAAGGTATTGTTGTGTTGACTAAGAGGAGTTAAGAAATGGTAGGGAAGCAAAAGGGTATGGTGGGAATGGATTAAAAGGGGTTGGGGTTTGTTAGTTTTAATGGAGTGAAAGTTTTCTTCAGCAACAGAAAGAAAACATACTCACACTAACATCTTTATAATCACTTGGTTCAGCTGCTGTGAGATAGCCTTCCTTGTTTAACAGAGAGAAGTGCAAGGCTGGCAGCACATTTAAGCATTTTGAACAGGGCTCTTGAATGTGCAAAAAGCTTCCACTTATGAACATCTGAGTATTCTTATCAGGTAACTTTAATTGTTTTTATTTTCTATCCTTCCTTCTCTTTTTCACTTATGCCCTCTGCTTAGGACCTCCATCAGTGAAGTTTCAGCAGTTTCATCCTGTTTCCCTGTTCAATAGAATTGTGCTGTTATCTTAATTCTGACTTCTAAATTCACTAATTCATTGTCTTTTACCCTTCATTGCCTTTCTTTTTCTTTCAAGGTTATTAAGATTAGATTTAATTTCTGTTGATTTCCTAGGTTTGTTTGATCTTTAGAGTTTATCAGCTCCAATAATTTTTTTCCTTGGTATTTCTCCAACCCCATATTATACATTGCCACCCACCTGTCCATCTTCTATCTAAACAATTTCAGACAGTGATAACATTATATGTATATTTTTTACAGGCTTGTTATGTGACTGTCTTATTCCTTTGAAATGTGGACTAATGGTTGCTCCTTCTTCAATTTCCACTCTTTTTAAGACAGCTGAACTTTCGCAGCAGGGCAAGTCTGAGTATTTTAAGCAAGTCTTCAGCAGTTCCAAATTTTGTCCCAGTAAGTGTATACATTATCTGATAATTGCCTGCATGGTCTGGTTCTGATTTTTCTTTTCTTTTTTTTTTTTTTCCTTCTCTATTATGTGGACAAACATATAATAATGTTTCATAAATGAAATTTTCTCCAACCTACTTCCCCACTAGCTGTACTACCTGCTCTGGCTCTTTTATTTTGGGGTAGTTGAAATCGAATTATGTCCTGAAGTTCTTTTTCTGTATCTCCTATAAATCTTTTCCTATTAATTTGGCAGCACAAAAGGCATAGCTTCATTATGCCAATACCTTACAGACAAAATAGGAGACAATCCTGGGCCGGTAAACTTATTGTCCAGATAGACAAGAAGAGCACAAAGAAAGGTATGGACTCTGTTTGGTAAAAAAACCCAGTTGTATCCAGCAAGTGATACAACCTGCTTAGTCCAGGGTCATTTTTAGATGGGGTAGGAATTGCCTGGAAGATGCAAGGCAAAGAATGGCAAAAGAAATGCTCAGCAGTTCATTTGGTGCAGAGTGTGGATCAGTATATTGGTCAGCATATGCAAACTGCAGAACGCAAGCTTGAGCAATTTTGCACTGGCTCATAAGCAGGAGAAGATCAGAGCGGAAAAAACAGTTGTTGTCATAGGGGAACAACTCCCACTTCTCAGTTGAAAGTACAGTGATAAATAACAGCTGTAGCTGGATATCATGTCTGCCTCTTCAGATCACACTGAAAGCAGAAAGAATGAAGTAGGAAAAATCAGATGATGTTTTGGCTTTGCATCCAACATTGGCCTCTGTTAGAGGCAGACTATCAGTATAGGTGGATCGCTGGGTTTCACTTTCCTGTCTCATGAAGAAAGTGGTTCAGAAGACATATCTCATCAATATCTAATTTTCTTGTCCTTCCTTCTTTCTCCTCTCCTTACTAAATCAAGAAATAGCAATGGCAGGGAGCAACACTGTATTTGAGATTCCTCAAAAAATAAATTTGACTAGAGAGCTTGTTTGAAAATGTAAGCTGGTCTAGATAAGAGAATTCTTCTGGAAGATTTACTCCAGATAAGAAAAACCTTCTAGTAAAATACCAATCTGACAGGCAACAACTTAAATAGGTTAAAAAGTAGTTTGTCATTGTCTGCCAATGGGATTATGGTTTATTTTCTCCTATCACTATGTCTTCAAAGGGTGAAATGAAACCACCACATGATATTTTGCTTTGAATATGTTGCTTTCTGTCACTGATATTTAAAATCATGTTCAGAAACTAAAGACAATTTATGGCTTTCCTTACAGAAAGAGATAACCTTCTTTCAGTAACTTGGAAATTGTTTTGAAATCCAAGCTTGCATCCTAGAGCTAGCATTTACCATGCACTAAGTAAGTAAGATCATACTAAGTTAAAGAACTTTGCTTGTTCTTTGAAGCATTAAAGTTAGTGGTACATATCAGGATGACTAAAATATCTCATTGAATCCTTTACATTAAACTGGAAGTTTGTATTTAATATATGGTTTATGTAGATAAGAGATTGTTTACCAGGACAACTGTGAAAAAAAAATCAAGTGCCTTTAAAGATAAAAAAGTTCTTTTCTCAAAGTAATATCCTGTAGGTGTCCCTATATACATATACTAATGTATATATCTATGAATTACAGAAGCAGTCCAATGATGATGGAGACAGGATGTCAGGTCCAGCAAATCACTGTTTTGATCCACAATGGCAAAGATTTTCCTCCCCTATACCTAAACTACTTCAAAATTACATTCTGCCTTCATGACCTTTCTTGTTCAAACCTATAAGCTAAATTTTCCCTAGTGTTTTGGTGACAAGTGTTTTTCAAGGGCTCTGAAACGACTATTGAAGTTTTCTGGGAGTAAAATTATTGTAACTTGATTTAGAAAATTTTTATACTATTTCCAGTTTTTAGAAGGAATATACAACATTAAATGCCATCTTTAAATTCTTGCAGTTCTGGTGGGAGATAATGAAAATACATGAAAATAATGAAAAACATGAGTTCAGTGATTGCAACAGCATTTTTTTCTTAAAAATAAAATTTAAAAAATCAAGCAGTTACTAATTTTTCCCTTAAGTTCATCTATCCAACTCTAACATGTACATACGTCCTACCTGTAGGATTTGCTCAAATTTTCAAAAGGTGTCAACAGTGTGGAATGAAAACAACACTAAACCACTGTTATAATCATGAAAGCTGACAACTACAAATCTCCACTTATCTTCTGAAGTAACATCAGAGTTCATTTACAGACAACTTATAGGAAAAGGACCTCTATCGAGATTGTTTGTGAAAGTAATGACTAAATATCTGTAAGTAACTGAATAGTTCTAAGGTCTGTAATTACTGTATATTTAAACATGTTCATAGATTTAAGTAGAATAAGCATTTAAGAAGTAGAATTTCCATTCTTCATTACCTGAATTGACTGATTTATGATACAAGAGTTTCCTAGTCTTACTATATTTGAAGACACAAGGTATGTTTAAATCATACATTACAGAGGCATAATTTCTTTCTCAGGACAAGTCCAGAGGACTTAGTTACTCAAGCAGAAACTCTGATTTATTTTTTGTTCTAGACTTTAGATTGCATATGCTCTTCCCTCCTTGACCAGAAAACACTATAGCTGGATCTCTCAGACTCAGGCTGCTCAGGCTTGAAAGTCATAACCCACTCATTTGCTCTCGAATACTTCAGGAAGTTCAGGAAGGATGAACATCCTTCACATTTCTGGGTTTTCTTAGAGATCACATAACAGTTAAAGCAAGCAATCTGAAGATTTTTTTTTTAATAATAAATGGTCAACTTGCTTTCATTGCATAAAAATTGTTATTGAAAAAAATAAATAATAAATAAGTAAATAAATAAAGTTGAGTAATGAACCAAAAAGCTACCCGAGAAGCCCTGCCAATGTTTCATCATCTTGCGACTTTCTTTAGGTTGCCACATATACACAAAGTCCTTGCTGACTTCTTTCTCCTTGTATTTTCTCTCCCTTCTAAAATGACTGATAAAAAAAATCCTCACTTTGCTTACTCCAAATCTTGGCCCATGACTGAAAGAAAATGTTACTTACAAAGCCATAATGCAGCAGACATGTTGCCTTCTGTTCAATTCACTAATACTACTGACATTACGCCACAGTATCACTTGTGGTGAATGGCTTTAATAAACAGTAAAATTACTACAAAACCATCAAAATTAGCATTTATGCCCCTTTTCCTCACCTGTTAAGTGACTGTTATTCAAGCTTCTAAAAAACCAAGTGTTGTGTCATGAAGCATTAGTTGCTAAGCATTATGCTGTAGAAAGAGTTTCTATTTCCTGAATTTTAACCAAAGCAATCTACCATTTTGTTGTCCATCTAAAACAGTCTCTCTAAGTGGAGGAGGATTGACTATGAACCACACCTCTCAAGCACAGAGCCTTCAGGAAAAACTGCCAGCCTAAAATACGTGAACAAAAATTGGCTAGAACAGCACTGAGTGAGGTCCAATCTGATTCCACAGATATTTTCTAATGCCCTAAAAGCTAACATCTGAAGAACAGTACAGAAGAGAGTCAAGTAATAAAATCCCATTAGTTAAGCATACTCCAGGAAATCCTTACGGTGCTTTTATCTCTTATCCCTGCTATATAGAATCATAGAACAGAACACAGTCCTGTTCAGGTACTACCCTTTCCGCTTTGAAAAAAATATTAGACTACAGGTTTTGTACCTAGACAAGGTTATTGAAAGATTGATGTAAGATCTCTGCAATCAACACTATAATTACACTGATTGCTAATGGTGAGCAAGTTTTAAGGTCAGATGATCAGTCTGCCCTCGGGGAAACTCGATTCACAGTTCCTATGTTCTGTACTACTTCTAGATACCTGCAGGCCAGTCTCACAGTAGAGAAAAGTGTTCTACACCTGTCAGTAAGCACATGCCAAAGTAGAACATGTTTCCACTCTGAACACTCTCTTGTGTTTTCTGAGCACAGACTTATATTCATCAATTATATCTAAAGAGCTGTCAGAAGTCCACTAGTGCCCTCCATAAATCAAAATTAGAACCAATGTCTGAGCTACTCTGAAATCCAGTTGACCAGAAAACACTCAAGCCCTCTGTTGGGATGCACTCATGGCCAACCATTAACAGTTCTCTAGTACCAGGCTAATTTAAATTTTTAAATGGTTTAGGATCACTGACAACTCAACATTTCTTTCTTACTTACTTGATGTAAACAGCTCATGACCAATAACCTCCTATGTTTGTGTTTAGAGATTACTGAAGAAAGGCCACACATCACAGATGTGTCCCACAGGTCCTTTTGGAACAAGATCTCACTCAGTCAATTGCAAGGCCCTCTATTTCTATTATTTCACTCTGCCCTCAGGACTAGAACAGAGCCTGAAATACTTCCCAGCGTGTTGGTACTTCAGTGCTGTCTACTTCCAGATTCTAGTCTTTTTACTTATGTTCGACTTCATCTGTTGTTTTCACCTCCCTGCTCAATACCTTGGAATTTAATTAAGATCAACAGTAAGTGATAAAGGATGTTGAAGTTCTTTTACAGAAAATAAGTTGGAAAAGTTTGAGAAAAATCTATAGAAATTAAAAGGCAGCTTGTTTCTTGCTTCGGTTGCCTTGTTTTGACAGCACCTCCAGCATTTGCAGGTTTAATTTCTCTTTCAAGCTAGAGGTATAAAGCAAAATGCCAAAGAAAAATATTTTGTCCAGACTCAGGTAGTAATTTTGAGGTAATTGCAGTGCTGCATGTTCAGCCTGAAGTTTTCCAGGTAATTAGAGGTTTTGGTTAGCTGCCATTCTGTAGTAAGTATTTCAATTCCAGCTTATCTCTATTAAAATAACCCCCCAAACACATAGAGAACAACATTCCCTGGGTCAGAGTAAACAGATTTTTTTCATATAGCCTAGTACACCTATAGCTTTCCTAGAAATCTAGATGAATAGACTAAACTAGTTCTTCTGAGTCAGAGAGTGTCTCTCTGTGATAAAGCATGGCATTAAGGTATTTCTGAGGCCATAGAAATCAGTTACTCTATTTATTTAATTTAGAATGTGACATCAGCACCAGATAGGCAGTTGCAATTCATCAGGTGCTTCAACATTAACAACTGGTCCAGAAAGGCCAAGGTTAATTTTGTTCTGATGTGTTACAGCCCTAGGCTTCACCACACCACTGTTAACCAGCAGTAAGGTTTGCCTTAGGTCGCAGACACCAGTGCACAGGAAGAGCAGCTGCTAGAGAACCTGGCACCCCTTTCCACACAGAGTGCACTGAATAGGATCCCAATGCCTGTTTTCAGACTTGGTTTCAAATGCAGCACCCCACTGATGCGTTCGAGTGCATATTGCATGAATCCAGGTACAAAGGTCAAGCAAATTTGTTCCTAAAAAGACCCTTTTATTTTCCGTGCATATAGTAAGGATCCTATACATCTGTTATGCACACACAGATATAAGTAACCTTCCATATCCTCAAACTTTATCAATTTATCAGTGCAGAGCAAGAAGAAGAACATGTGCAGATCAGGGTAGCACAGACAACCACTTTTTTTTTTTTCCTTTTGTACAGTACCATTCATTCAGCCAAAGTCCCTCGCTCAACCAAAATAAAGTTCCCTGGTAGGTTTTGAGCTCTTTCAAATAAATGCTGTAAACAACACTGAAACAAACATTTTCAACTACAAGCATTTTGTATATTTTGAAAAATGATAACTAGGTATTTCAACTATTTCAATTACTCAGGACTTAAAGTAAACCAGCTTAGCAGACACAAACTTGCAAACTGATTCAGAAATCTTAAATGTACTCCCTCACCTTTTCAAATAGCTGTTAAAAATTTCACCTAGACCTAAATAAGAACGTCAGAAAATGTATGGCTCACATACACCAACATAAATACATATATGTTATCAAGGCTACATTTACAGCCTTGAATAGATGGAATCAAACCAGTAATTTTAGAAATTCAATTACATACTGCAAAACAATACAAATACTAGTAAACTTTTGTAACTACCTTTTTCAGCTCTATCCTGAACACTGAGAAGGCCCCAAAAAATATCTTAACCATTAACTATAGTAAAATCCACACTTTAGCTATGGATTAATTCCAGGGTGCTATTTATAATTTTCATATAGCATTTAGACCAAGGAATATTTCTTAAAGGATTAATTTTTGCACCTTGCCAAAATACTGAACTCACTATCAAAGTGTCACCACCGTGGCCAGTAGAGGATGCTAAAAAAAGCCAGCAGTGCAGCAGTTACCCAGTTCTAATTCTCATTTTATCAAATTAAGAGCCTAGTGCTGCACCACTGACTTAATGAATACTTTCACCTCTCACATTAATGGCAACTTTTCAACTCTCTGAAGAAACAATAAAATATTATGGATTCACAATCACGAAATGCATTGTGACTACAAATTCTACTTCATATATCTCTCTGCATATAATTAAGATTCAAATTCCTTGCACTGTATTTGAGCTATAAGCAGCCCTCCCAGGGTTTTTAAATGAGCTTTAATGATCCCTCCACATAAGGATTTTGAATACTAAAATTATCAATAAAAATGGTTCTATAAAATATGCCATCCCCACAGATCTATTTCTCATAATATAATGTTATTGTTATCATTGCAAGAAGCTATATCATCCTATGGGCAGAAATAGAGGTAGATAGGATAGTATCCATTAGAAAAAGCAAACACTATATTGAAATCAGAATTGCAAGGCTCAGTAGTATTTCCTGCTAATATACCATTAAGGCTGGAATCCAGCAGACTTTTCCTTGTTTACTTTGTCTTAAAAACATTCACCCTGGGAGATGCATATGAACATCCAAGTAACATTTACATAGAACTCTAGCTTGCCCACGCTAAAGGACACCTATTCCATTTCCACCTACTGGCATATTGCCCATGAGAACTGTTACCTACAGCAGTAACACCTGAGGAGCACCCACAGCACCTCACTGCTGTCACTTCAGTAACACTGCTCCCCTCCTCATTCAAAATGAAAAAAAAAAAAAAAGAAACCAACAGCTAAACAAAATCCCAAACTCCTTTCACAATGGCTGTTATACCACAGGCTAGCTGAATACCCTTGATTATTCACCTTATACCAACACTGTATGGCTTTCATTCTTCTCTTTACAAAATACAACAAATTATTTTAAGCGAAAGCTCGTGAAAATAAAAAATGGATGCAAATTTCAACAAACCTAATTCACAATTATATTCATAAAAATTCAGATCTAACCTTGTTCCTAACTCTACCTCTCCAAGAGGCAGCCAACACAGTCCTGGGGCAGAGCTGCAAGGGGACAAAGGAAACCTTACAAAGTTCAACAAGGGCAAATGCAAGGCCCTGCAATCTAGGAAGGAAGTGCAAGACAAGTCAGGCACCATCTGCCTGGGGAGTAGTTCTGTGGAGAAATCCCTGGGGGTTGCCAAGATTTCCAAATCCCCTGGACAAACCCAGGCAGTGGGGTTTACTGACCATCTTGGGCTTCTCCTGTCATCCCAACATCCACACACACCCAACCCTCAGGCTTCAGGGCTCACAAGCCCAGGAATTCTGACCTTCTCATGTATTTAAGGTATTGCAGAGCTTGCCCTTCAAGGAATAATTTACAGAAAACATATTGAAGTCTTGATTGAAAAACAATGTGCCAAATAAAATATGCAAGCATACAGTATAAATAAGGCTTTTCAGCTTTTCTCTAGAAAAGGAAATTGTTCCCTGAAAGCACACTGGAGGCAAAGAAGATGCCTTCACAACAATTTAAATTGTGTTCTTCAGAAGCTCTGCACCTCTAAAAAAATCATTTTGCTCTTTTGAGACTCTTTTATCATTAGCTTTTATACACTGGCTATCTAACAGGTTTTTTTAAAATAGAAAAATATATAAGGACTCCTGAGTTAATTTTAAAATCAATAGAGGCCTTGGGAGTCAGTGAAGATGAACACACTCAGAAAGAGCCAGCCCTTTAGCTTCCATTTTGCAAACAAAATTTCTAACCAATTTTACTTGGTGTCAAACCTGACACCACAAAGGTAGGACTTGGACAGCATAGCATAGTGGTGACCAATGTTTGGGACTTGGTTATACTGGAAACTCTGAAACATACCAATATATGAAAGTCTTTCCAAATTTATATATTCAATCTCTGGTTTTAGAGCTCTCTATAAGCTTAATTCTTCTTTATTAAAAAATGGGTTTTCTTCTGAGGGCACTTGCATCCAAACAGGAGTTCAATTTCCACATAATCTAAATTGAAGTGTAGTGAATGCAATACTCCCACAAAAATCAATATTCAGTCACCAGAATGCTTAGCTTTACACTGGGCTGAATGCAATATGAGCTGGACAAAAGTGCACAACTCACAAGTTTGGAGGAATGTTTGTGTAGGTCAGAGATTAGTTCAGAACAGAATTCATGAACTTAAGCATATTAAATAAATGTAATACTGCTTTGACTAAACCAGTACATCTAAGTGCGTCAGATGTATCAGAAAGCATTCTTTGTTTAGAAGGTGATGTTCTTAAGACTTCTCTTCACACTCTGTATTACACTAAAATTAATATATACATCTTTGAATTATTTTTCCTCATTAGCAAGGGCATAGAAGCACTTTTCTGCTTCAGATTATTCCAGAACAGTTCTTCACAAAGGCATCTGAAATCCCCAATAAGTTATTTTACAGTATTTCAGATACAGAATCATCAAACAACATCAAAGATGCAGTCCAGAAAACAATGCCGAGAGTCATAATTCTTGTTCTTTTATTCCCCCCTCCAACAGCAATCTTCAATTTTTGATAGTAAAACATACGTAAACTCCAGACTGTACTCCTATGTGCTCAGTAGGGTGCAGTCTCCGGCAACGGGGAAAACAGAAGCAGAAGCTTAACTTGCATTCAAAGTGGTGACAAGAAGATCTTCTGCATAATTACACTGATGCCAGTCTCCATGACACTCAGAATTATTAATATTAATACTCCCTGCAGGGAAGGGAGGGTGTACAACTTCAGGGAAAAAATAATGGGATTTAGAAAGTCAGCATTACACAATATACTGTTTTCTACAAAGAAGTAGCTAGCAAAATGTATATAGTCTCACAAAAAAAAGGAAAAAAAAAAAAAGGAATAAACAGTCTTTCCCATTTTGTCATCGTACTTTTCTTCCCCCAGTATTTTACTTGGCTTTCTTCTCTATGACAATTGCCTGAAAGTTACCTTTTGTGATTAAAATCACTAATATATCAGAAAAGTGATGCTACAGCTACAAGCAGTAAAACTACTGTATATATTTTTCATTCAGAATACTCTTTCTGGCACAAAGGATAAACTAATTTTGTGCTCCCCACAGTGGATGGAAGGGGGCTTATTTACACAAACTGACATATGTAGCATTTGTTACACAAAAATTTGCAAATATTGCCTTAAACAGTATTATGTTATTTTTCTGTAAAGCTAATGCCAAGTAGATTATGTAAATGCAAGACAGTTTCTACTAATGAAGACTAGAAGAGGCCTCCTGGATCCTGAACATAATTTCGGTGCTGCAAAATTCAGTTATAACAAACTGTAGATTTATGAAGGCTCCTTTGCAGAAACAAGTTCACACTTTTTTTTCCCCACTCCCATCAAGGCAAGTACAATAATAATTTCCTCTTACAACTAGATTGCCTCCTAGTATGTAGACCAACTCCATTGTCTGCTTAAACAAAGTTCTCTTAATTATCTACTTCCCTCTCTTTTTTCCTTTTATTTAACCCTTCTGTGTATTAATGAAGAGAAATCGCACACCTAGACAAGCTCAATTTTGCTAGAATAAACAAACCAAAAAGCTCTAGGTCCTAAGATGCCCTCAAAAATGGGAGAGGAAAAACAGCTTTGACTTTGCAATTTTAACAGTGTATACATTAATGCAAAGACTTACTCTTTTGTTCTGGCATTAGTGTTTCAATGTCTCCTGCCAGATTTCATAGGATCAGGATCAGTTGCCTCTTCTGCAATGTCTACAGCATTAGTAGTAGATACTTTTCCTATGATATACCAAAGTGACAGGCCACATCTCATAGCAAAAAGTTTCTTAAGGTAACAACTTTACACTCTACACTGTTAAACTGCACCTGGTCCTACTAATATAGTCCTTTTTCTTAACACCAGTGATCTGTAAAACCAACAGCTCTTCTGGAGATGGACAGCCTCATGTAAGAAATAAATGCAACCTATCCCATTTTTCAGCTCAGGTCACCAATAAAAACAGGCAAGACTCAAAACCCCTACAAGACTAGTGTGGCAGGACAGACACCATTATAGATCTCCTTAGTTTTCCTGAGCATCTCTCCATATTAACTTATCTAGAGAATCTGTCACCTACATAAAGACTACAGAGCAAGAGCTTAGAGAGCAGCCCTGTGGAAAGGGACCTGGAGGTCCTAGTAAGTGGTAGGTTGAATATGAGTCAGCAGTGCCCTGGCAGTCAGGAGGGCCAACTGTGTCCTGGGGGACATCAGGCAAAGCATCGCCAGCCAGTCAAGGTAGGGGATTGTCCTGCTCTGCTCTGCACTGGGGCAGCCTCACCTTGAATACTGCGTGCAGTTTTGGGCACTGCAATAAGAAGGATATAAACCTGTGAGAGAGCTTTCAAAGAAAGGCTACAAAGATGGTGAAGGGACTTAAGGGGAAGCTGTATGAGGAGAGGCTCTATGAGGTCACTTGCTCTGTTCAGCCTGAAGGAGACTGAGAGGAGACCTCATTGTAGTCTACAACTTCCTCTTGAGGGGAAGCAGAAGGGCAAGCACTGATCTCTTCCCTCTGACAAACAATGACCTGAAATTTTGTCAAGGTAAGTTTAGGTTGAATAATATAAAAAGGTTCTGCACATAGAGGGTGGTTGGGTGCTGGAACAGGCTCCCCAGAGAAGTGGTCAAAGCACTGAACCTGACAGAGTTCAAGGAGTGTGCTCTCAGGCACATGGTGTGACTCTCGGGACTGTCCTGAGAAGGACCAGGAGTAGGACTTTGATGATCTTCATGGGACCCTTCTAACTCAGGATCATATTCTATGGTTCCTATTTGTCAAAAATTAGACTGAAGCATTAAACATTCCCCAATGCTACTGATTTTTAATCATCAATTCGAGACTGAACTTCCAGGTTATTTTTTTTATGTGTGTTTTTTTTGTTGTTGTTTGTTGGGTTTTTGGTTGGTTGGTTGGTTTTTTGTTTGTTTGTTTTTCCTTCTGGTGGCTCTTCTAAACCCTAGGGGCAAAGTCTATTATCCCAAATGGATTTTTCACCACAATGCTAAATTGAGCATCCCAAATTTGTAGTACACTAATTCAGCTCAATTTGATAAGCATTTTTGATCAGCAAGCCTTCAAGTGCTTGCATAGGAAAAGCATAGGGCTATTCGACATGAGTTCAGCTCTGTAGGCTTCATATCTCAGAACAACATACAAACTGTATTTTTTCCCAGGGTTATCCCTCTTAGGCAAGAAAGGCATCAATCACAGAAGTGAAGGGAAATGAAAGATGGTCCATATCAAACTATGAATACACAGACTCTGGAATACTGGGGATGAGAGGGCTTCCCAGCACAAAGCCCAGAAGTTAATCTCTCACATCTCTAACTTCTTTTGTCGCCTGGTGGAAGTTGAAAGCAAACATGAAATGTGGGTATTGCTAATGAATTAGTCACATTACTTACTAAATCTGTCTAGAGAAAAATACATTATATCTGAAATATTTTGAACTAGAATAAAAAGCTACATACTCTTTCTCACTATTCAGTAAAAATAAGCAAGCTGATCAGGAACAGAGTAGACAAGTCCAAAATCTCTTCCCAGCCAATACTAAGCATGATTTATCATTAATGGTTGAATAAAAATCTACTGGCAACTTACACAAAAGATAGATTCAACAACATTTAGAGCCCTGATTTCAGCCGCAGTCTTTTGCACCTCTTAAAGGAAAAAAAAAAACCAAACAAACAAAAAAAACAACCCACAACCAAACACCCAAAACACTAAAACACTCAAAAATAACTTCTGTCCAAAGCAAATGCTGTTCCAAGTTACAGAGGAAATTTTTGCATTCTGAGTGTCTCACAATCCATAAACCTTGCTATTATCTACTGCTTTTTAAGGTGACCCAGTGTTTCAGAGGTGTGCTTTGAATGGTAGGACATGCTACCCCTGAGTCCCTTAGATGTTTCACCTGCCAAAGTTGCTATTTCAGAATCAGATTCACCTGTTAGGAGCTGCATTTTACTATTCACTTGCTGTGGCAGAGTTAGTCAAACAAACAGAATAATGTTACACCGTAGATTTTGCTTTAAAGTCTTTCTAAAACTTACAGTCTGAAACAACTAATACCAGTCTTAAAGAGGCTTTCAGCCTGTGCTCTGAAAATAACAGGTGCACAGGACATTATGGAACGCTTGAATGAGGAAATAATCATGCTGCCAGGCATTAGGACTGGCTCCCGTAAGTAAAGCATTACTCAACGTGCCTGCAAGAATTCTTTCTTCATAGCGATTGCCAGGTTTGGTACCTTCCCCAACTAAAATAAAAATTGGCATTTTTTCCTCTATATTTCACTGTAGTTGCTACTTATTGCTGTACCTTCATCTTTGTAGACTAACAAATTCTTCCCTGATGGCTCACACACATCTGAGAAGGCTGAACATTTACTACGTAACAGAATATACAGGTATAGCAAAAGTGCATCACAGTTCATCTGATAGATACCCTGGTTATTTCTCTTTTACACACATATTAAAAAGTCAGTAAAAGGACTGCTGTAACAAAGACCAGGGTTGTACAACCCACTTGGTTCCTTTCACTGGTATTAGAAGTTATGCTCAGTAAAATAAGTTTTCTCTACAATTATTTAGAGATGGCAGCATTCTGAACTCACATCCACTCTCCTCCCCAAATATGTATGTACAGAATAGTATATAACAAAGACCGACATTTATGCACAGCACAATCAAACACAGGAGGGGCTTTTGTTGTTAAGATGACACTGCTCTTTATCACTTCCAGAAGTGGCGAGAAAGCAATTTTCCAAGTCTTTGACTTGCTTTTATTGTCAGGAAGATACTGAGTCTGAGGCCAGGGGGTTACTCAAAAACGGTGAAGAACTCAGGGATGGCCAGTTATTAAAGCCCTCGAATTCCGAGGACAGCTGCGTCAGCCAACCTGCAACACAGGCTTGTCGGTATTCGCTATGCTGTTCCCACAGCAGAAAGGAGCTTAAATGCTCATTAAACCTGGAACTCTTCCAGACATTAAAGCAGTATGCTGACTTGTCTAGCCTTTTAGATATGCCAGCATCATACCACCCTCTGTTTTTTATGATTATATCATCTCCTACACTGAAAAATCCCACATCTAGGCCACTTCTTTAATTTTTAAAAAATAAATAACAGCTGTTATGCTGTTAGTACTTATGGTTAGTCACACATAATTACATGAGGCATCAGAATTACAAAATCTTTTTGATAGCGCTGCTTGATCATTTAAACACAGATGTTCTCCAACGGCACTTCTTCATACTGACTGATCTTATGATACGAGTTTGCAATAATTTCCAGCAGCTAAATTCCTAAGGAAGACAGGTAAAATTCATTCAGTACTTTCTCAATATCCCTTAGTCATATACGCAATTGGTCTTTTACCCCATCCACCCAGCGTGACAGTAAACGAAAGGAGATTGCAGTCAGATTCTCCAATCTGCTCCTGCCGCGCTGCATCAATGCACTGCAACTTACCCTTGGCAGAGTGCCAAGGCAGGCTCCAGTTCTAACTAACATTGCTTCCCCTCAGTTTAGAGGTTATTTCTTCCTGAATGAATCCCTGCACTCTTGTGCTGGTTTAAAAGTAAACCGGCAGGAGAAATGAACCCAACTCAAGAGAGGTTACAAGTCAAAGTTGCAATTTACTAAAAAGATTACAATAAATACAACGATACAGAGAAAAACTGGTTTTAACCCACAAAGACAGCATATATATATATATATATAAAACCTAGCACACTGGGGCAAGAACAAAGTGGTGTTTTGTCAACCCCTGTGCTGAGCACCACGTGGTGCAAAGTAAAAGAAAAGGAAAACCTGTTGGTCTGGATGATGGTCGCAGTCCTGATGATCACCGTCTTGATGAAAGTGGCAGTCGCAGTCCTATGGAGTTCTGGTCTTCCTTTGGATTGGAGGAGTGGTGCCAGAAGTCCCAAACCCAGAAGTTTATATAGGATCAAGTTTAGGTGGGAATGTCCAGTACCTCCTCCAGGACGGGGAGTTTCATGGTAGGTGATTTAACTCTGTGAGTCATGGAATATTTTTTGACTCTTTTTGATGGCCTAGGTGTTGTAGCTGCCTATTATGCCAGTCCAGTATGGCCCATTAGCAGAGATGACCCCTCAGGCTGGGTGTGGAGGTGTTAATGCATTTCAGGTGGGGGAGAGGGGGGGGCGGGTACTTATCACAGCTGAGTCATTAGTGTGGAAACAAAAGAATGCTCCACTGCCTCACGGGGTTTCTTTAACACCCAGCTTGTAGCCTGAGATATCAGGTGTGCCCTGGGCAGCTGCTGCAAACAATGCATTAATTAACAGTCCCTCAGAAATGACATAGGGTGTGTAGAATACACAGTTTTGGTTATACCCACGGAGTGATAAACTGGTCCCAGTTCCTATAACTAGGACAACTCTGTAAAGAAAAACAATGTCTTTTATTTCACCTTATTCAGGGTTTGTTTTCTTAGCATAGCACAAGACTCATCAACCGTAACCTGCCTTCCAGTGCTTTTTATGATTTTTTTTATGGATATCATTTACAAATAAACACACAAGCAACTAAACCTAAAAACAGACACAGAAGATTTCCTAAATCAGTATTTGATTGCTGAATTGGAACACTTACGAAACTTATAAGACTCATAAGAACAAAGCTCAGTGACTTAATCTGAGTTATTAGTTTACAGACATGGAGAGGTGTTATAAAGTTCAAAGTGAAGCTTATATCAAGAGAGGAATATATAATGGGGGAAACATCTGCAACAGAATGCAGACTGCAAAATAAAATTAAAATCCTTTCCTACACAGGTCCTTTAAGTCACCAGCACCACCATACCAGCTAAAATACCCGTGAAAACAACCACTCAAACAAATGAACTACTATCCCTATTTTCACCTAAAGTAGGCATAAAACTGGGATGGACTTTTAATCTTCTTCGGCCAGTTAAACATAACTCAAAAATAATAACATCCCATACCCCATTCTCCTCCCCACTCCCTGTACGTATTTCAGTCACCTGGAAATCAGCTGCGATAATTATTCCCCTTGTCACCTTATTCATTGCTACTGTTCCCTTTAACCTTCCCGGGACCACTTGATATGGCCTGAACTTGGCCTGGCAATTAACCCTTTTCTTTTCCAGCTTTTGTTGTGTTGTACACGGTCTTGAATTAGCGCAATTACATTCTGAGCCTGTAAAAGAAAACACATCTATTTGCAAGTGACAGTTCCAAATTCAGACTGGGTAAGACCAACAAACTTTTTTTCTTGGGTAAGGATTTTTGACAAATTAAAGTATAAACATATAATAAAGCGCAGAAATAATATTCAGAGGTTCTTTGATTTGCTGCTTTTGTTGGTGGTGATTTCACTGTGCTCACAATCAACCATGAAATTTAGAAAGTATACATGATAATGTCACAAAACTGTATTTTGAAGTGAAGGAATAATGCTGATAACTGAGCCACAGGATGCTCTGGCCATGTTCTCAGTCTAGACCGCATCTATCAGTCAAGTGACTGAGCTACAAACAGCTGCTTCAATAAGTAAGGTTAATATATATTGCCTACATTCTTTACCTTTTACATCTCTTTTATAACTGCATAACAAATTTCACTTGCGATGGTTGCTTTATTCTTAAAAATGGCATTCTGTTGTGCAAACAATCCACAAATTAAACAGACATCACACAGTGTCCATTCAGTTTGGTAAGTGACATGAAATGTGCCATTGCACCACACTGCATGCCTTTACAGAAAAGATTCCTCAAGGTGAACTGGTAGACAAAGGACCCAGAGCTGAAGAGGATCCAGATCTATGTGGCTTTATTTCCCTGTGTAAAGTGGAGATGGATCCATGCCAAGCTACCCTGTGTCCTGCTGTAAATTCTCCTGTAAGAATCACAGATGCAATACAAGCCTCTTTGAGAGTCAACATCAAAGAATTTTCCCAAGCAACAAGAACTTGAAAAGCACTTGAATTCCAGCAATTGTGTATCAGACAATTTTCTTCCCAGATAGCTCCCATTCTTTTTCTCAAGACCCAGGATTTTGTGTAGCAGCTTTAACACATCACTAATTACATATATAAATGTGTTTATGTAGTACATGAGTTCATCTTCTGTGGGCTCTTTTACCAGGGACCAGCTGATGTACCATTGTTATCATTTTATGACCAGCAACACGTTTGTCAGCAACACATTTGTCTAACTCAAGACCATAGCTTACCTTGATACACTTTTAGAGTGAAAAATGAGAATAGCATACTTGGGAACTGGGTGCCTCTGCAAGCTATGAAACAAACACTGTGCCTTCCCCATGCCACTGCAGAGCAGGACACTGGCCAGGTGAGCACTTAGAGATCAAAGGTTCCATCAGAGGATAGAGCCTCCTGGCTGCCAAAGAGCCAGAACAAAGGCAGAAATATAGCTTCTCAGATATATGGTTTATTTTTGCACACTAACAGTTTTGCTAGTGACAAAATAACTTCCTACAACTATGCCCAGATCATTCACAGACAACCCCTTTATTTGAGCAATTCATGCAGAGGGAATGGGCAATTTTTAGGAAGAGGAAAATTGTAACCAATTGCTATGATGCTTTGGGGACTATTCCTCAGAAATAATAGGTCACGGAATATAGCTAGAGACAGTGATGAGTTTCAGATTATCTCTATAGCAACTACATTTATTAAAAAAAAAAAAAAAAGAAGTAAAACCTTTTTGCATCATATAAATAGCGGTGCCTGTCTCAGGAAGTTTAGAGGGGATTTTTGTGTTGACTGCTGCAGGCACATCACTGCTGCTTCTTTAAAACCAGTGCTTGCAACTTCTGCCTACAAAGAAAAGTGGTGCTGGGCTACAGAGGCAAATTAAGTTTTTGCACTGGTCTCTAAACATTAGTGATGTTTCTACTACGTGCAAAGGAACAGTTTCATTTAAATATAATTTAGAAAACATGATTGTTTTATAAATTAGAAAACCAAATTGTTTTCTAAAAAAAAATTCATTGGTGAACTGCAGACATCTGCATAAACACAGCAGCATTCAAGTGAATTAAACTCCGATTCTCTTCCTTCCCCAGCTGACTGAATAGTGGAATATTTCTTTTCTCACTTGAAACATTATTTTTTACAACCAAACCTTTACTTCAATAGTTCTGAGTTTCTCCTGATCCACACAGACCGAAATTTGTGCACTCTTTCATGGAGCCAACTGGCAGGAAATAGCATTTATGCTAATATAAATAATATGAATAATAAGTAGGTTTCATAGCTCCATATCGATGTAGAAAGGATGTTTCCAGAGCTCAACCTCACTTAAACATCACCTCGTCAAGCAGCAACTTTAGAAACTGCAAATATGGAAGCTATGAAGTGTAAGCTGAGCTGTGGCTGAACCACCAAGGAAGCACCATATCAATGTGAAGTAGGAGCCAATACATTGAGTAAACTGAGCAACACTCATGGCAGATCAATATATTATACCAACCTGTACATCAAAAACTGTTTTCCTTTCTTGGCAACTCCCAGCAGAAATCTTTGATCAGAAAGAGAAAAAGAAACTACAACTGCTGCTCAAGCCATGAGAGGGAAACAAGAGATTTCAATCACAGGAGATTTAGGGCCAGCTGTTCCAAGCAGGCTGTATATATCTGAGCACAGGTGGTTCACAGAAGGAAAGGGCACACACATTAAAAAAAACACCACGAGTTTTAAGGAGGCTGGATTGTACATCTATGTCCACTACACACTGCTGAGAAGACTCAGCTCTTCCACACAGGCTTGCTAAAGCCTGTAGCTGAGTTGAGTGAAACTAGAGATTACTGCCATGGGCAGCAGGTAAACTGATGTGTCTGATTTGGTTTTCTGGCTTGGAGAGCCAACATGTTTTCAAAACTTTCCTTGAGGGAATTCACATACACACACACAACCAACCCCTCTTGGGAGGGTGTTGCTTGTTTTTATTTTTACCAATTTTAAAATATATATCCATCTCCAAGCTTTGGTTTTAGCTATCTTAATAATTGCTGAGTACTGTGCCATTTCACTGCAACAAACAAAGGAGGAATTTGATCCACAACATGATCTATTTCAATAAGGATTAATTAATAACAACATTAAGTTTTAGAAATTAAAAAAAAAATATATTTCTAACATTTCCAGCATATGCAATAACTTTGTTCTAAATAAACAAAAATAGATTTCAAGAAGACATACACTGAGTATTAAACTAATTCAGGTCCAGCTTGCAAACTATCTGTGTTAGCTGAGAGCTCATCACAGCCCCATAACTTATTTAGTATGTCTCTGTGGGTTTTGAAGTCTATTCCAATATTAAATGGTTAAAATAGGTTCACAAGAGCCTAGCCTAAAAGGAATTTTTGCCTCTAAGAGCCACTGTACTCTGGAAAGAGGTGGAATAAAAAGCACTGTGTAATTAAACTAGATGACTTTTCAATTCATTTATCAAAGTACCTCTAGCTCACATTTGCAATCAAGCAAAGTGAAATTATAATTATTGAACAAATAAATTTAATCTTTCAGATTTTCAGAAATCAGTGAACAACTTAAGTTCTGGAAAAAACGTATTTTTAAATTTAAAAAAAAATTAAAATATTTTGTCACCTTTCAATATGATCTTAAAAAGCAGCATATTTTTAATATGTTCTCAAAACTGTATGAAATACTGAAGGAATGCAGACAGCATCTTCAGATACCAAACAGAACAAGATATAAGGAACCCAGAGATTATCAATCTACAGATAAGTATTTTTTAACTTTCCAATAAAATAAGGACAAAATCCTTTTGAAGGATGAGCATTCTGATTTCTTTTCATCTCCTCTACTTTTAGAAGGCTGAGCATCCCTCAGGAGGTCTTTTTCCTTTGGGTTGAATTTTTTCCCTGGATTTTTTGGTTGATTTGGGGTTCTACTCACTTTAACACATAGCATGTTGCTTCTCAGGACAAAACATTTTTGTTAAGCAAGACATATTGTTTTTGATGGGTAATCTATACCACTGCCTTAAACCACTCCAAATGCTGCTTTCAGACCTCATATTGATGTTTCTGCAGTTACTTGAATCCAATAATTATCAGTGGAATTCCTTTTAGGTATAATTACTTATGTGGCCCTGAAAGCAGTAAGGACTATAGAATGGTAAAAGGAAAAAATTATTAGCACCAAGCATTATATTAAAAAATTAAATTCTGGAAGCTGTAAGTCAATGAGCACTGATATTAACCAGGAGATCCAGAACCAGGAGTTTCATTTTTTATCTAGAGGCGTGATAATAGAATAACAGGAAATAACCAATTAGGCTGCTAAAGGCACTCCATTTTCTCTTCTATTTATTCCAGAACTGTATGAGTTCATGGAAGGAAGTTAGTTCCAGCACTTATTACCTTTCACAGCTGGTATTCCTATTCCATGCATTCTCTTCAGATTGCTTCCCTTAAGGACTCTACGCATGAAAATATTACAGAGAAACAGAAGTCCTCTTCACAAGAAAAATTATGGTCAGGAAACTCAATTTATCTTTTCATCATATAATACCTTGTACACTCATCTAGTTATTTTTAGTCAAAGACACTAGGAATCCGTAGCTGCCAGGGTAGTTATTAAAAACCAAATCAAAATGCCAAACAAACAACTGCATTTGCTAAAAGAAATCTAGTCACAAAACTTTTAAAAAAACTTTTTACAGCATGTAAAAAGCAATTAGTTGTATGTTTAATTACTATCTTCATCAGATTAATTTGCCTACGGTCTCTAATTAACTTAGCTTTTGTGTATCTTGCAGCTCAAGATTAGGAGTCAATATTAAGTAGAGCAAAGGAAAAAACATTAATTTTTTGGTAGTTTAGTCCATCACCAGCTAGTAAGCCTATGACAGCTATCAGAAAGATCATATGTGATAAGATAATCAGTAAGTTTTTCCAAGGAACTCAAGTAACAGAAAGATAACAAAACCAAACTCATCACACAAATTTAATCACTGCCTTTGACAGGCCTTGGTGAACTTTCTACCTCTAAAAATGCAGAGAGGAAAGGGGCCGTGTCTTCTCCCAACCTCCCATGTACTCTCAACTTCCTTGCCAGCATGGCAGTATGGAAAGCAGAAAAGGATGTGGCCCTGTGTAAACCCTGCTCAGCAATAACACAAACATCTCTATATTATCAACCCTGTGTGCAGCACAAGTCCAAACCACAGACCCATACCAGCCAAAGAAACCAAAGAAAATTACCTCTACCCCAGCCAACACCAGCAGACCATCTCAAAAATTGGTTAGTCACATGCCATATCCTCTCCTCTGTTCATCTGAGCTCCACAGGTTTATTTTACTGGCTGAAGCCTCCATTGATTTAGCAATTATTAAACAGAAGAGCACTGAACTGCTCCCTCATTTAGCCTGCATAAAGAGCAGTTGCTCCAAGGAGTTCAGACCCAAACCATATCTGTAGTTAAGAATAGAATTGATTCAGCTTTGTGAGTGGAGAAATCAAGACGGTAGAAGCAGTAAGCATGAGGGTAAATAATATAGTTAATTTATTTGCATGATTGTTCAGCACTCCACTATTTTTCCCTTCCTCCTACACATACACACATTTGAAGTGAACTGAAAAAAGTACAAAAGTAAATATAACAGAAAAAGAACTTGCAAACCTATTCTTGAGTAAATATTGATCATGCTATATTTGCTCTTGAAACTTCTTTCTTGCAAGAATATTTTATTTGAAATAAGATTGAGATGGTGAAAATACCGGAAAAATTTGTATAGAGTAGAGGAAAATGCCAAAAAAAGTTGGCATCCAGCAAAATGGTAATGACTTTCTAGTACATATATGTTGCATACAAAACTATGTACTGCAGTCTTACTACTTATTTAGGTCAAGAATTTGTAGTGTAAGTTGATTATAATATTGCATATGGTGCCAGTATTAAAATTTCCCATATTTCATACAATGCTTTCTATGATAAATTACACATACATTTGTTTTACACAGCTATATCTAAGAAAATAGTAGAGAGCACATAATGTGAGGTGGTTTTTTTAATTTTAAGAACTTTCAGTTAGCAATTTTTTCTGGTCAAGTTTTACGTGTCAGCAGCCCATTTGAAAAGAAAAGAAGAATGTGTATTCCTTGGTCACTTTTTCTTCCTGTTAAATGCCAAGGTCCTTCCAAGAAATAAACTTCTTAAGAACAGTGACTATTCATTCTATATCCTATTCCTTAACTGTTGCATAATTTCATTAATATTTCATCCAAATTTGCCTTTTTTGTATAGCAAAAGCCTCGTCCCAAAGATGCCTTACAATATTTCCGCTGCCACAAATTTAAGACAAATGATTTATTCTGTATCCCATTTTTTAAGAAGACCTGATTTCAGCAATTTTTTTAAACTGGGCAATGTTTTCCTACTATTCATAAATTCAATTATGCTTCCTTGATATGGAACAGTCTTTTACATTATTTTATTTTGCAGCTTCAAGTTTTCTTCCTGCTGATTTTTGCTTTGCTTGCTTATTTAAGTCTGCCTGCCATCTCCTGATGATGTGTCAGCAGGTCTCATCATGGGGGAAACAAACAACAGTCAAGAAGTAAAAAGCAGCTTCAGTTCCCACTTTGAATTAAGTTAATGTGCAGACTTCTTGTTTTCCTCCAAGACTAAATCCTTCTAGTAGCAGTTCAAACAAAAGTGACTCATTCCTCACTGTACATACCTCCTGTAGGTGGCTCTAGATCTTCTCCCGCCCCCTTCAGCTGATCTAGGAGAAAACAAGTCAC
This sequence comes from Myiozetetes cayanensis, assembly GCF_022539395.1. Lineage (NCBI taxonomy): Eukaryota > Metazoa > Chordata > Aves > Passeriformes > Tyrannidae > Myiozetetes > Myiozetetes cayanensis. The sequence goes on along the minus strand of NW_026087964.1, from coordinate 35,827,634 downwards.
TGGAGTTACCATCCAGCTGGCAACCGGTCACAACTGGTGTTCCCCAGGGCTCAGTTTTGAGGCCAGCCCTGTTTAACATCCTCACTGATGACTCGCACAAGGGGATCGAGGACACCCTCAGTTTGCAGATGATACTAAGTTGGGTGAGCGTGTTGATCTGCTGGAGAGTTATGATTCTAAAAAGCACTTGCTCTGTAGTTTTATAAAATGTGCCTTCCTCGAAACACATCAATGAAAATTTGCATCACGAAATGTACTTGTATCCTATATTTTCGCCTGGATGGCTCTTGCCACCTACCACTGTCACTGGTTTAAGCCAAGCTGTCAGCAGCATGACCTTCCCAGCAGCACAGCTGCATCATGCTTGGCTGTGCACTCTGGGAAGCACCATTTCCAGCACTCTCCCAAGTTCATACTCCTTGCAGACACATCCCTTTATGCTCCAGTGTTAATCTGTTTGCCTCCAATCACTGCCCGACTCTTCAGCAGCCCTGGCAGCTGTGCATGTTTAGTGGTTTGCAGTGTTTATATATTAGGTTGCCATCACTAGAACAGATGAAACTTCATCATTCCTGTATAACATCAGCTGCAAAGAGAGCTAAGCAGAGGCAGCTAAACAGTTTGTGAGTAAATACTGGGTGACAGGCAGATGCTGATACATTCACCTAGGTTTTATTATTCATATCCCAAAATAAGACTAAGAATGTGAACACACCCATGGCACAGATAGATCCCAGAAGTCATTAACTCAGCTGAATTTGAATAAAAGATTCCACTCAAGACACTCATAAACCAAAAATTACTATTATCCAAAAATAATATGAAATGACCTGTATGAATATTTTTTTTAATATGGATGTTTTTCATACTGTCTAAAAATAACACAACACTGACTTCATGTTTACAGTTGGCCTAAGCATTTTGGCCCCCAGGCAATTCACACTGTTTGCAGTTATATTTAGACGTGCTCTTAAAAAAAAAGTGTACTCTTGCTCTTCATCACCACCTCAGATGTCAAACTACCCTATCTCTCCCAGATAAAGACTCTACTAGCAAAAGACCAACTTTCAATAAATCCTTCTCTACAATTGTCATTTCTGCAGAAAACATTTTGTCACAGCCCAGGCTGAATATCTCTTGCTTCCCATTTTCAAGGCTGGCCTCATTCTACTCTCAGGCCTCACTTTGTTTGGTAACGAGGACTTAGGAGTACAGGTTAGACAAAATGTCCTGTTGAAGAGTTCAGTTGACCTGGAAGTACTGACTCACACCAGGTTTTCTCATCAAAAACCTGTTGCTCAGTGATGTCAGCCCTTTCTTCAGGAGAAAACCTTCCATTTGGAACAAAGCCTGTGACATCATAAATTTATGTGAATTCCTCTGAGACACCACATGGTAACCGCTCTTTGCCACCATGGTGGAAATATGGAATTGTACTTTTAAAAACTGTTCAAAAAACAGAAAGGGAAGCACTGTCATTCCGCATCTTGCTAGGATAAAATTGCACATTCACAGATGTCGTGGTCCGCTAAGAATATGCCTCCCTCTATTTTTGCTTTGAAAGAATTTAACAAAACAAACAAACAAACAAACAACACAAAAAACCAACACGAAACTGATCAGGAAACAAAACAATGTGATGATAAAAGACCATCCCAAATGATGTAGAAGCAACTTAGCAGAGCTGTTCCTGGGTAGATAAGAAGAATGGAAAGTTGCAGCTGACGTATTTGTGTAGTTAAATCCAGAGTTTAGATCACAGTTCAAATTCTCAGATGGCAAAGAACTGCACAGGTTTTGCAATCCTATGGAATTGGAATGAAAAATGGAAAAAACACGCCTTATATTGAAGTGCCTTGATGCAAAACCTTTGAAAGATTCTTCATTCAATTTCTCTGCAAAACTATAGATATCAGATGTCTAATTTTCTGTTATTTCCACCACTGAATCTATGCTGAAGTGTTTTTCTCACCCAAACAGGTGATTTTGTAAGAAGGCTATACAGAGAAACCAACCAGAGAGAGACAACAAAATCCTGGACAGTTAGTCAGAGAAATTTCTCCATGGAGATGATCACATCTGTAGCCTTGCATTTCTTGCTCCAGTTTTCTTTTTTCAAAGTTTCATTGCTTCTGTTACTCCTTCCTCTTATTTAATTTCTCATATTCAACCTACCTTCTAAACTCGTAACATAGAAAGATATCTGCCACTCCTCAGATGTTGATATTTCTGGTCCGATGCTTCCTTTGCTCACTGTTGGCTCTGCTTTGTCCAGTTTGATTGTAAGCACTTATCCAAACCTATTGTTATTACCGTACAAAAAGCAGTAAGATTTATGAGCTGCCACCCAAGTGACTAGGGGTACAGCAACTGGCAATTAAATCAGGTCCTGTGACTTTTAATAGTAAATTTATAAGGGTCATTAAGAGTCATGTCTCCAGGACAGTCTTGCCATTCATGATAGGTGGCACATGCCTTTTTCATTTTGACTTTTTTAGTTATTTAATATAGATACAGCTGGGACAAGGGCTGACTTGGATCAGAATGCAGTGACTCCCAACACAGAAAAAGTAAGTGTTTTAAAGAAAACATTACAGTCCAAATGTTGCCAAATACCTCCAAAATCATCAGGATAATAGAACCCTCTAACACTGCATATTTAGTATCAGAAAGCGAGGCATTATTTTATTCACAGCACTTGGGGCAGAGGGTGGCCAACAAAAGCCCAGCCTCCACACAAACACCAATACAACACTTTTTCATCTATTTTTAGATTTTTAACAAACAAAAAAAAATATTGGTTCTAAATTACACAATTCCCTTTCATTAATTAGTATTCTATCTTCTATCACCTGATGATTTCTCTCTGTCCATGCTAATTAAGTCCATATTTTTTAGTCCTTTTTGTATCTTTTTCCTTTAGTAGGCACTTTCCATCTCATACATTGAGTCTTTGTTAGTCTCTTTTTAATCTTCTGTTTTCTGTAAAGTGTCCTTGTGGTCCATAAATTCTGTACACCTTGTATCCAATTTCAATGCTACAACTTTCTTCTCCCAGGATTTGTTCATTGAAGCAGATCAAGGGTAGCTTAACAAAACAAACTTTCAATAATTTTCCCAAGCTGTGTTCTCACAAAGTCAGCTTATGTTAAATTCTGCTGAATGCTAGCTGAAAGTGATTTAAGGCCTAGCACACCACTCACGATTAAATAAAACAACTCATTAAAAGTTTAATCAAAATAATTAAAAATTATGAAAGTTGTATAATTTCCAATACAAAGACGTTTCCTACCACATAGTTAGCACTTCCCTTCTTTGGGGTTTGACCCAGAAGAGACCAAATTTTTAACTAAGCATTTAACAAAAAGCCTCTGTAAATTCCTGACAGAATGCATAAATTTCATTCATTGAATTTAATAGCTGACACAGCCAATTAAAAAAAGCTTGGTGAGTAGGAAAATAAAGTTAGTATGATAGCCTGTGATTGCTCAGGTTATAGTAATCTATCCACTAGCATTCTGGTGAGAGTTATCATAAATTTTTGAGGGAATATGTCATACCACAGAGATGAAGTTGCCAGCCACAGCTGTTTCAGTGTACCACTGCATGTATCTACTATTTAGGTTACTGTATCTCTATTACACATTATTTGACCAATGCTTACCAATAGCATTCAGAAGCACTATCAAGATACTAAGAGATGGAAATGGATATGAAGCACTGAAAGGTTTCCAAAGTTGTTCTACTGCATTTCTAATATGATGTTTCACCTTCTTTTTGATTACTCCTTGCCTAAAGCCAAATTAACACAGAAAAATAATGGCATACATTTCAAGTTAGTGTCGCTATCACTTAGAGAAACAGTACAATTTTGGTCTAGGTGGACTTAGCAAAGAATAGCTTAAGGGTGACTAAGTACTTTCTAGCTCATCATATACAGACATAGTTAAAGGTGACAAAAAAATTACTTTTGGAAGTTGCATTCCATTCCCCACAGAATAAGAGACAAATTCAGAATACTTGCAAGAAAAGAATGCTGCATACATGGTACGACTGAGTTTGACAGGTTGAAACAACCTCAGTAGGATAGTAAGGACAGACTGAAACAAACAAGGCCTCATAAAGGTGTCAGCAGTGTTTGGGGATTATATTATTCAAGTGGCAGAAGTGACGGAAAACTAACATACTGCTTCCCTATAGCAAAAAGTGTTCCATGCCTGCCTCTCCCTTGCCTTGGTTTCTAAGCTAATAACTGCTGCAAAAATACCTTGTTGTAACATGTACTCATATGTTCAGGGTAAAGATGGTGTAACTGTATTGCCCTGTAATAATGAATTGTACACAGAAATAACAAGGAATTATTTCATGTAGAATAAGACATTTATGGATAACCTAATAATACAGAAAAATATAGGCCTAGTGCACTAGCAAAGGCTTGAGAAGTGAAGAAACATGGGGAGCAGAAAGGACTACAGGCATGAGAAAAAAAAAGATGGGGCACAGGCCTGGTACTGAAAACCCTGAAGCTGTAAACAACTCACCAGTGATCACTGAGAGAAAGTGGTCATGCAACTAGACAAAAGGCGGTTTAGTAAAGAAAAAATAGTAGAATCCAACACATGTAAAAGGCACAAAATTTGGACTGAAGCTGCAGAAAAATGAATGACAGTTGATAAAGAAAAAGCAATAGCAAAGGCCAACATACAAGAACAGTCCCACAAAGATCCCACCACAGAGAAGAAACCATCAACATGAACATTTTTCTCAGAAAAGTGGCCAAGAAAACACTGTAACACCCTCACCAACATCCAAATGAAACCACTGACCTTATGTCCCAGAAGTGTAGGGGAAGGGAAAGCAGAACAGTTTCTGACCCTTTCCCTCCTAAGCATGTGAATAACAATTCTAATTCTTTTTTCCATTATTATTAAACTTTTCTGCATAGATGCATTCTACTGTAGTAACTGCATTTGGACCAGTAATGATTAAACTATTAAGATTTCAATTATGTTAGCAATACATTCTTGGCTTTATGTGAGGTGTCTCATTTCTGCCCATAGAAAAAGCCTGGAGTGCGACAGGGGTTGGCATTCTAACCACACAGAAGTTCTGAGAAAAAATGGAACAAAAGCTAAGGAAAGATCATCTTCTGCAGACCAACTTAATTATCCAGTAATAATTAATAAAAAAAAGAAAAAGCAATTATTAAAATATTTTGCTTATTCTCCCAAATACTTCTATAACATTGTTGTATATAATTGAGACTCTGTCTCTAACTTTGAGAATACTGTATTCTGTTCTCCTTCATGGTATGCTGGTTTATTGTCAAGCAAGTTAATAAGACCATATTATAAAAACCCTTGGAGGCCAAAGTGTTAGTCAGTATGTCAGAAAACCTACTACTATTGCTACTCGAGTTAGCTGTATTTTGCCAGAATATATTTATGCACCACTTGTACTTATTTCTTCCAATGTCAACACTGTCCGTTACACAATAATTATCTTCACTACCCATGATGTTTACCACTCTAAAATATTCAGTGACTGTCACATTTCTCAGTCTTCATTTTGCCAAGCTAGAAAGCTTTTTTAAGTTTTCCAGTGAGATAAACACTTATTTTCCCTTAACATCATTAACCCTTCTTTTTACTCATTCCAGTTAGACACCATCTCTTCTGAACATAAGAACTGATAGTCTTACCACTAGTCGTTACTGTTAATCCTTAAGTGCTTGCCTTGTCCTTTGTACTATTAGATTTACTGTTAATGACATCATGCTTTAGTTGCTTTAGTTCACAGTGCTATCTAGCTTTTTTTGCTATTGCTCTCCACATTTTCATGAGAATCTGTCAGCGTGTTGCAAGCATACATTGAACAGTACATTTAAAAAGTGTAATTTTGTGCCTCAATAACTTATGAAGTTAATAAATATTATCAGTTCCAACCCTGAGCTCAGAGGAACACTACTTGAAAGCTCCTTTTATTTTAGTAATTTCCCTGTCAGTATAACCTACTTCCTACTTAACCTATTCCAGACATAACTCCCATATTTTATTTCAGTCCCCATCCTAATCTACCTATTGCTTTCCCATGTGGCACAATGTCAAAGGCTTTATTGAAATCTATACATATTAATTATTTTCAGTTTCTTTTGACTGGCCAATCATTCTTTCAGTCAAAGAAAAATATCAGGTCATCTGGTACTATAAAAATATTCAAGCTTCAACTTTTATGACAGCCTGTTTTCCAGCTGCTTCTATTAATTCAAAAGAATTAAATTCCTGTGGTTGAAGGTCTTGCATCCCACTGCCCTCAAAGCAAATGATTTCAAAGTACAGTATTTGACTTGTCTTCCTGTATTATTACATGTTGAACAGAAAATGATCACCAGTTTTATGTTGATATCTGTAACTGAAGATCTACACAGCTCTGCCAAACCCATAACCTGCATAATTCTATACACAGTTCTTCAACATCAGGAGGCTTTAACCACCACTGAAAAAGCAAGAACACATTAATTAAGCAGTTATTTAATGGGCACTTTCACAACAAACTGGAGAATGGTCTTCTCTAGATGGAATTGCCATTTCAGCAGTACAGCATCATTTTCACCTCACCTTTTATGAGTGTAACTTGCACCAAAACTATACGCTTTGAAAATTTGAGGTGAAGAAACCAAGTATTTTTGCAGGCACTTAGATGACATACCAAGCACTCACGAGTGTCTCACCTAACTGATTTGCTTCCTCTGTTTACATGTAACTGTCTTGGTCATGACCTTCGAAAGCTGAAAGGTACTAAATGCCTGCATATACCTGTAAAATAAAAGCAGACCAAACCATTCATCTTCTAAACTGTTAAATACAGTTCTAGCATTAACTAGTAATCTTCAAAATTATTCCTGCCAAGGACCCAGTTCAGACATTAGCACAGGATGGGGACCACTATGAAAGCTGCAGTTTTCTCATGGTGTGTAGCCTCCTGTTTTTAAGGCTAAGAAAGTTTAGAAGGGCAGTGCAGGCTATTCCACATCAGTTTGTTCATTTCAATGCTCAGAAACATTCCTGAGCATGCTTATTTGTGTAAGTACACATGTGTACAGCCTAGGTACATAGCTACTGAGGAAATCTTACACTGCAAATTTAAAAATAAGTGTAAATAGATCCCTTTAACCTTTAATATACACAGAACAAGAAATCATTTAGTAATTCCTCATTTTTTCCTTTCCACAGTCTGGAAACATATAGAGACTAAAAGACTGCACTAGGAAGAATTATTTTGTGCTATATAAAGTTATAGCCCCAGACACTCTCCTCATCTATAGGTATTTGATCCAGGAAACTTTTCCACAGACAGACAACCTCACATCATCAATATTAAACTTTGACCAAACACCACCATGCCTACTAAATCATATTGCAAATTACCAGGAAGCTTGATCAGCAACTGAATGTATACCAGAGACGAGACACCTAGAGGTCCCAATGGCCCCAGCTAGATTTTTTCTTGGGGCCAGCTTCCACACCACAGGCCTTAAGAGTCCACTTCATCTCAGCCCCAGGTGGCAGCTGTAGAGGAGTACCAGCTCCCAGCTCCACCACACAACCCATGGTTCCCATTCCTGACCAGTGTGACTGACTTGCCAGCCTGATCTCAGGCCTGACTCATCACCACAAAGCCAGCAGGAAGTCTCACTTGTTGCTTAAGCTCGTCTGTCAGCTCTGGGTCTGCCCTGCTTGCTTCATCCAGATGGCAAGGGCCACATCCCCAAGGGCCACACTATCATGCTCAGCTTCCCGCTCCCTAAGGAGCGGCCAGCCCCTGCTGCTCCCTGACAGCATGCATCAGTAACAAATCCATTCTTTTTCAAGAGATTACAGGGGTTTTTGCAATATTTCTTTTGAAATTCTGTGACATACGTACTAACCCTATTCATTGCACTAGGTCAAGGTGACTACATCAGCCACATCAATTCACCAGGCCAAAATGCAAATTTTCAGCCTAGAAAAATGTTGCTATTGGAGTTCCTAGGAAGATGGCTTAGGGAACAGTCTTATTTAATATTTACACTGACAGCCTTGGCTTGAGGAGTTGATATGTACTAAAGAGGTCGAGTAGTGGCACAAAGTTGACAGGGATACAAGTGAAAGCAGGAATATGCTGGGGAAAAATAAAAAAAACCTGTAAAACTGAAATAGTACAACCTGAATGAGATCTAACACAACCAAACCCAAGCACGGGAAGCTAGCAGCTTCCCACATGACCTTCTACTATAAGCATGAATAACATCAGTTGAATCTGACAAAGGGGAGACTTTAATGGACTAGTTCAGTGTCTGATGGCTGCACACCAACTCTGTGAAGTGTCTGCAGAAGAAAACCATGAACAAATGTTCACTCTGTTGTGACCAGAGTGCATTAGATAAATTCCTACAACACACTTTCCAGTTAAGCTTTGTCCAAAGTCAGCTGAGTTAACACTCTGGGAAACCACTCTGCAATGTAAGCCAAAGCTCAGTAAGAGGACACAACCAGGACATTTGCTTCAAAGGTTCATTCTCCTTCTGAATTAAAACATGAGATTGTTATCATTACAGCACTGCCAGTCTTAAGCTACACATAGTTTGAGATGGACAAAATCTTATCTTTCCATGGAACCAGGTACCCTCCCTGAAGTTAATCTACAGCAGAAGGTATTTTAGCAGATACTCTCAGACCTGTTTTTGCTGCAAGAAAAATATTTAGCTCATCCCCCACCCCATGGCATGAGAGCACTATTCTGTATAATCAAAACCACAGGTGAAGCACATTCTGTATTAAACAGGCATTGCTGTGGCTTGTTTGAGAAGTGGAAAGCTAGTCGCTTTTCTATCCTCCCCTATGCTCATTAAATACAAGCTTAAGAAAGGCAGTTTCAAGGCCAAGCTGAATTAATTTGTGTTATCTAGTCTGGCCTTTTTTTTTTCCCCTCCTTTCCTTTAGACCATCAATAAAACATTAGTTGTGAATGGCTGATTTGTTCCATTTCCAGCAGGTACACTCCAGGCTCACTGTAAGGCTTTTCATTTTGAAAATGTTTTTGACATAACATCGCTATGGTTCCATCTGCCTGAGTGACAAATACCAGCTAAACAGCTTTATTGGGACACTCTGGCCCTTAACACCCAAACTATGCTAAAATTCCAGGGGTAATTTTAAATATCTTCAAACCAAAATCAAACACCACAGCTTGCACTGTATGGAATACATTGAAAGGTTATACTAAAATATACAGCATGAGAAGTTCATACAGAGAAAGGCAAGTGAAAAACAGATACTGTATATATTATTTATTAAGAAAAAAGCCCAAACAGCCTACAATCCAAGCCATGCTGTTTTTTACATCTCATGATGGATGTCATAACAAGCTGCAAGACAGAAACAGGAATGAAAGAAGTGAGCCCTTTCCCTTGGAGGCGGGCTAGGAATCTGAAGACTTTCTGTACTTCATGGCATATGCTGAAAGAGCAAAGGTCCTTTGCTGCCATCACCTGGCATAAATGAAATGAGAAAAAGAAACTTCCTCTTCAAGCAATACAGTCAAAACTCATTAAGTTATGTGTTGTTATGCTATACAATGACAACATAGCCTTGGTTTCTCAGAGAAACAGTGAAATTAGAAAACGGTATCTCTCAAGAGAAATAGATAAATCCCCACTCAACATCTGTGCAATAAAACCAAACATGACCTCTGCAAAACACCGATGCCATTCTACACCCCAGCATGGCCAGGGCTTCCAGACCTGGTGTGTTCACAGAAGGATCTGCAGAATTAAACCTGCATTTACCAAAGTGATAAGAAAACAAAATAAGACTCTGGGAGATTTAGGAGAAAAAGTAAGAATGTAAATCAGAATCATCAGGTGTATCAGACACGAAGGCAGTGGGGCTGTCAAATCTCCATTTTTTGATTATGGTAAAAGTTAATTAAATATTATCGGCTTTCTTTATGTTCCACACTGACACCAAAATACATTCAGGTGGTGTTTGGAGAGAAACAGACACAAAATAGTGTTCTAATCCACAGATATGTGTAATTTATCTGCACTTCAGTAGATGCCATATAAAAATATTATCTTACAGCTTGATGTGACAGACAGTACCACAGCTGAAACCAACAAAGGAATAAAAGAGGCAACATTCACTGAATGCCCCTCATCCTCCACTGTATAATCATCCAGGAGTAGACTGATCTGCTAAATACTGAAGATACACTAAGAAACTAGTAAGAGCTTCCCTACTTAAACAGGCATTTTTGGTTCAAACATAAAGATTATCCAGTAGCTTTGGATCACTTCTCAGAGAATTCTTTATCCACTTTTTTAACTAACTGCAGTGATTTAGTTCTAAAAATACTCAGATGGTATGTGAACCAGCTCTATGTTGTCTGCTGTTTACATATATCATTAAGGAGTTTTAAGATTTTCAAAATAAAACAGGGAAAAGTATCCATAATTCTTTGAATGAAGTCCATGCCCTCAGGAGGGAAATATTTACATAGCTTGACATTCAATAAATTGTCTTTTCTTATTCAATAAGGTAAACAAAAATGTTGATGCTGCATTTAAAAGTCTGAAAGGATGAGATTTCAGGAAAGCTGCAAGTTCAAAGAGTAGAAAACTCAAAATACTTATGTAACACATTTCTCCATTTTTTTAAAGTGTATGTTAACAAGGGGGTAAAGATGCACAATAACTGTCACTGTGTTCCTGAACACCTGGCAGAAGCTGTCCGCTGAGGCTTTGATTTGGACAAGCAGCAAACAGGTTAGTGATCTGTATTCCCCAGGTTTTGTGGATGCAAAAGTAGTTAAAAACCTAGATATAAAATTCTTCAGCTGGTATAGATATTTATGGCTCTTTCATGTGAGATACCTATTCCTAATGTTTCACTGTGTCACTTTTCACATCAAGTCAGAAAAGAAGAGCAAAAAATGAAAATCAAAATGCACACACGTTCAATTCAAATTTTAATTAAATGCTTCTGCCCGTTTTTTGAAGATGTTTCTTAGCTGTAACACCTATCCCTGGTCCAAAGTAACAGGTATCACAGACAGAAAACCTAGTGTATTAAAGATATAACAGGAGAGAAACAAGAATATAAAGCGTAAGAATAGAAAAGCAGCTCTGTGGGGTTGGAGTGTGAGGGGTTCATGCCCTACAAGAAGAGGCTGGCTTGTGGCTGCACACCTGAAATAGCAGCCTTGTGAGGAGGTACACTACACTACAAACTCACTGCTTGCACACAGAAAAATTTCCAAGATGCAATTTTGAGCACTTACCTTGACAAAAACCATTTAACATTTGTTACCACGACCAACTGTGAAATTCAGGAATTTGTCCCAAAAAAGAATCTCCAGTGAAGGCAAATTTTGAAAATAAAGTAAGATGCCAACACAAACTATGAAAACTAGCAAAAGCAAAAACATCAGCATAACCACTAATTTTAGTTTTGCATGCATCTCTTTAGCTTAAAAAAGAAGCAAAGCACCTATGGGAAAGATTTCAAAATCTGCTAAGAATTTCAGAAGCCCCTATTCCACTGCAAGTCAGAGATTTAAAGGACATTATTATGATATTTATATAATGTTTTTTCAAGGTCCTGTTGGACCAATAGGATTAAATTTCCACTCCTGGCTTTGTCACATATACGTAGAAGCAAAGAATCATGGGATAATGCAGGTTGGAAGATACTTTTGCATCATCTTGGAAATCATCTTGCCCAAGCCCCTGTTCAAAGCAGAGCCACTTCTGAAGTTAGAGCAGGTTGCTCAGGGTCTCATGCAGACAAGATTTGGAAAGCTGCAAGGATGAGTATTCCACATGCTCTGCAGGTAACTTTTTTCACCTTTGTCAATTCATTCAAACAATCTAACTCCCATCTGTAAGCTGGAGTAAGGACACAACCTTACTTTCAAGCAGTTTTATGGGAATAAATTCAGTGCCTATGACACATATTACTGATTAAGAGACCTACATACACACATAATCAATGTATCTAATTCTCATGCACTTGAATATCTCTTTGCTAATATTTAAAAACTTGTAATTTTAAAAGGTCAAGGATATCAAGTACTTCCGTAAGGCAAATCCATTTTGGATTACTTTTGAATAGTGCAATATTTAAAACTATAAGAGAAACCAAATTACCTGTTTGATGAACCTCTACAATATGTTCTTATTTTTTTAAAAAGACAATAAAACCTTCTTTAGAAGAACTGCTCATTACCTTGGTTTTGCAGAGCACACCGCAAACCAAACCGTTCTGTTTCCTTGTCTTATCCCCATTTTAGTTCAGGCCTTTTAGAGCCACTATAAAACAAAATTGAAATAGTATCTTTTAATAAACCCATTCAGACTTTATAGGTAATTGTTTTTGCCATCAAGTGACCCTCCCTCAATTCAGGCACAGCTGCAGACTGCCAAGCAACAACTTCAGTCTAAAATATTTCCTGATACATTTTCTTCAGATGAAGTTAATGGCCCTGAGTCATTGCCTCAGGCTATCAACCCTTTCAATCAGTCATTAATCCTCTGAAAATACCCAGAGCCTCAATTGTTATTGCTCAAACAGACTAAATTAGGTTTTGAACAAACAGAACAAATGAAGGTCAATATCAAGAAACAGAATTCAGTAAAAATTAAAGAAAATTTTGAGAAATATGTAATAGGTCTGGATCAGTTCAAGGGATACAAGGACTTGATGACAAGGTCTTCTCTGGTTACTGAGGACAAGACCAGAAGAAAATGTAGTTTAACTTGAATGAGAATTAGGTCAGATGTTTAATACTATAAGCAATCACTTCTAGCACAGGGTCAGGTCATAAAAGGTGCCTGTAGTGTCAAAACACTGAAAACAAAATATAGTTGTATGGTATTTTTATTTATAGATGATGCATTTCAAATATACTCTGTCACAGAATTCTACACGTTGGAGATACTTTTTTTTAGACTTTACAAAAAGTATTTGGGAGCTTCCTTTTTGTTGGGGGCTTTTTTTTGCCCCCAACACACACAAATAGGAAAGGAAAACATAATGCTCTTCAGTATTACAAATTATATGCATGAATCCGTGTAAAACTTGCTGTTTCCTTTCCCCTCTTCATTTTCCAGCCTCACTAATTAGTCATTACTATTGCTATTAAGCAGTTATAATCAACATTCCTAACCAGGAAACAAGAAACTTACCAGCTCTCTTTAGATTATTTTGTTTTCTAGTATGATGTAGTCAGCTCACTACACCTGGCCCATAGAGGACGTCCTGCAAAGGGAAATACTCTACTTCTACAAAACTGGTTGAGGTTGCACCACTAACACCATCTTCCCTCTCAGCTCCTGGGGAATTCATATGTGAGTGTACACAGCAGCAGCAGCAGCATATGGGCTAGTGAGGCTTAATGGACCAGAATCAGCTCAAACGCAGTACAAATATTTAGCAACAAGAAAGCAAAAACAGAGCACAACATCCATAAGCCTAAGCAAAATAACACTTTCCTAATTATGGATTGTATGATATATGTATGTAGCTCTTACAGAGAGTAACAGGGCAGAAATGCAGCAACTCGGAAGCTGTAAACATTGATAATAAACTGGTGTTGTAGAAGTAAAAAACACATCATGTAATATCTGTAGAAAATATCTCTGTCATCGTTTTATAGACCATTAAGTAACCAGTGAAACATGCAAGTTAGATAATGCCAAATAATTAGGTAAGCAGGACTTAAATGGGGCCTCAAGTTGATAACTTCAGTCCACACAGGGTAATTAACAGGACAGACAGGACTGATTTTCACACACATTCAGTATTGTTTCAGAAATGCTGTACAAGGAAACCTACTTGGTTTTGCATGGTCTCTGCTAGAGCTCCTATGTGTTACTGCAGTACCAATAAATCACTACATTTACACAAGTAGAGCCAGTGGCTACCACCATAAACATAAGCAGAGATTATGCTGAAAGGTTTGTCATTTTCTTCTAATTAATATCTGATTTTTGTTAGCAATACCCGGTTTTCACAGTTTTCCAATGCAGTGTAAGAGCATTTTAATCTCTTTTTATTCCTGCCTTATTCTGGACAATAAGCTTGTGAGCAAAATTTGCAGCAGTTTGGAATTCCTTTTTTTTTATTTATAACAGGCCAAAAAAAAGAAAAGACTGATCAAGGTAGTCACTTTTACTCTGCTGCTACTGCTCATTAATACAGATCAGATCAAGCAATAAAGATCTGTGTTCCCAAAGAAAACATGCCACATTGAACAAAAGTAAGACAAACACGGATGACCAACTGCTCATCTGTACCAAGGAAATATGGATTGGGTATTCATGTGCCAAGTACAGCCAAACTGGCCTTCTTCCTTCAGCAATCTCTGCATCAGTGTTAGAAAGTGGTATTCAGAGCTAGCTACTGTTTTAGGAAGTAGCCTCCCATAGCAGCAAGAGCCACTACCCCAGCCCCAGCTGAATCCTGGCAACATCAGGAAAACAGCCTTATGAAAGGCTGCTCCCATCCAAGAGACACAAGGGTTCCTGCTGGGAGACATGAGCATTCTCCTATGGTGATGGAGAAGGTCACTGAAAGTGCAGGCGTAGTGGTTTTTTATGAAGGGGACTGGGAGAGGAACACACTGGTCTGAGAGCAAGAGAAGGAAACCATTCCTCAATCTTTGAAGTTCCTCTGAGCACTCCCAGTTCACCCTTCTTACCAAGAATCCCACTTCACCAGCAATCTCTGGCCATCCACCTTGACCCACTTGCCAGTTTTCACATCACTGCTGAGATTCACAGATTCCCTCATGTTCTTCCAGCTGACCCTCAGAAGCCCTATTAAGTCTCTTCCTAGCCCTCCATGCTTGTCTCTCAAAGCCTGCTCTGATCCTCAACTCCACAATCTCTGAGACATACATTCTGGTTGAATTTCAAAAAAACAGCAGAAAAAAATATATGGAAAAAATACATAAAGAATTTGACAAGAACAAACCTGCTATATTGTGGCCTACTTTTGCACTCTTTTCCAAGCACCTACTGTTGGCCGTTCTCAGAGTCAGGAAGCCGTCTCAGATACATAGTTGGTCTGATATGCTTTTACCGTCATGGTCAAAAACAAGGGGTTGTTTACAAAAATTTTGAAGGCCACTTGTCTTAGGTAATTATTTTCTCTGTTCTTTTGCTTGGCATTGTCAGAATTACTAATAATGGCCAGTCTTCGCGAGCGAAGATCCGGGGAAGGTCTTTCCACCTTCCAGCCTGCGCATTGGATTTTTTAGGTGAGACACAGTGTGCGCGGAACTGAGCCCACCCTTTAATCCTAAGGTTCATCTGCCGGGGCCAAGCGAGCTTGGACGGTGGCAGCGAGGTCCTTAGGACGTAGGTGGGTTGCCTTTAAGGGCTAACGAGCCCCACCTGCCCGGGAGTGGCCCTGACCGGGAATCGAACCCGGGTCTCCGCAGTGATAGCGCCGCGCCTTTACCACTAGACCACCAGGGGCTCCTTGTCAGAATTACTAATCCTGTATGTTTGACTTCAAAAGTAGTTGTCATGGAAATTAGGCTGATCTTGTAAACTGTAAACACCATTTCCCTCCAAAAGTGTTTAGGAAGAGAATCAAGGGTTCTAGTTTGAAAATGAAACAACAAATTCCAGTTTGAGTTGGACAGTCACATTTCATTGGCAGACAGTAAGAGTAATGAGCCAACAGAAAACATATTTCTACTGCAGTATTTATCTAAATTTACCTGGCTGAGGCTGACTACCTCCCCCCTCCCTTCTTCCCTCAATATTTTATAGCAATCTTCAAATCAGATTGTAGTAAATGTTGTAGTAAACAAAAATGAACCTAAATTCAACTGCCATGTATTTCAAAACTTCAGTGAAAAATAAGGAATTTCAATATTAATCATTATAAGTTGGTAGGTGACAAAACAAATCAAAAAAATATTTACAATTCCAATGCAGAAAGTTTCTGTCACAAACTTTTTAAAACAATGTTGCCCTCATCAATGTACTTGAGGAAAATATACTGAAGTACTTAGAGTAGTTTGCATTCACTTCTTCCTATGTGTCACTCCCTTTTTCAATAGTTGCACTGAGCTGGATTCTATGAATTTATAACATGACTAATTAGATATCTAGTCTCAATCACAGCACTCAAAATACTAATATTAAAAAAAAGAAAAAAACCACCCCCCCCCCCAAACAACTACTCTCCTGCTATAGAATCCCCAAAGATAAGGGGCTAATATGTAATGTTTCTCAAACACAGATAGCTTGATGGCTGTGGAGCCAACCAAGGAGTGTTGGTAAGAATTTGCTGTGATAAAGAACAGGATGTGGCTGGAGAAGGTAGCCATGTGGAGAAAGGACAACACTTTTCTGGGACAATCATCCTTGTTCTGGCTCCTGGAAGTAACCACAACACAATACAGCTCAAGCACAGGAAGGAGGTCAAGAAATGGGCATGGACTGTCAACCAAAGGTCAGTTCAGTAGGGGGGAGATCAAGACCACCAAAGATCCCTAAAGCCCTTGACCCATTTCCAGAAAGGTCTAGAAGAATGAACTGCACATGATAGCTCATTTGCATAGAAAGATATAAGCTTAGTCCCAGGTGTCATAGTTCCGATTTTAGCAAGGAATTTTTCTTTCCTTTCCCCCTGCCGTGTGTGTGTGCTCTGTATATGGGCCATTAGTTGAACAAAAGAATCGGCCCCAGCCCACTAATGGCCGAGATTAGTTTCCTTGACAATGAAGAGGGAGGAGTTGGCTGGTGTGTGACTGGAAGGGGGTGGAGGCTGGGGGGAGAGTGCAGTCTCTCTACCCTGAGGGGAGCCTGCTGCGGGCTGCAGACACTGCCGGGTTTCTTTTTTTTTTTTTTTCCTGTCGGAGGGGAGTTTTTGCTGCTGCTCTTGGCTCAGCTGTGGCTGGCTGCAGGCCCTGCTTACAACGGACCCTAATCAGCTGAAGTTTGTGAGTTTTCTTCCATTGGGAGAACTTTCTGTTTTATTGCTGTTGTTTTTCCTTCCCCCTTTTTTTCCCCCTCCCCCACCTGGCGGCAGCCAAGGATCTCACAGCGCTGCCTGGTGACGGGCACTGGACATTACAAGTTCTGCTCCTCCAGTGATCCAACAGCGCCACCTGGTGACTACAATAGGACACTACAAGTTCTGCACCTTCAGTGACCCAACAGCGCCACCTGGTGAATGGTACAGGACATTACAAATTTTGCATCTCCAGTGACCCGACAGCACCCCCTGCTGACTGTGGTTGGAACTGCATCAAAGGGTGCAAAAATCGAACTGTTTAATCTTCCTTTTGCCGGTTTATCGGTTTTGTTCTTGAAGGGGATTATTGGTGGGTATACGAGTATTGCTTAGTTATTTTACTTGGTTTTTTTCCGTATTCCTGTTAATACACACATACCTTTTAATAAAGGGCTGTTATTTTTCCCTTTTCCATAATTTGTTTTCCTTCAATCAGAGCCTCTTAATTTTGGATTTATAATTGCTTAGAAAGAGAAGTTTGGGTCTTTTCCTCCTAATCCATCCTCAGCAAAAGACCCTTGTCTCACTTAAACTGGGACACCAGGACTGAGAGAAATTATCTGTAAAAAGCTATCCCCATAAAGCCCAGGTGGCAGCCCCAGGACCTTGGACACCCCATCAGCTGGATCAGCATTGGAGCCAGAATGAAAGATCACCAGTCCTATCTTTCCTTCTTTCTTTCCTCCTTTCTTTTTCTCTCCCTCTTTGCTTTCTCAATTTCTTCTCTTTCACCTTATTCAAAATCAACTGCCATATGTTTATAATGGAAGATAAAGGACTAACAGCAGTTTCCATGCCATTTGTAAAATTTACTAACAAAACTTTGTGTTTGCAGACCCTCGGACTTTTGTCATTCCATTTCGACCACAGGCATTTACTAATCTTGGCTGCTCCCTTCCCTTTAAGGGTCGGACACCACACCTGCTTGTTTTCTGGAAGTTTTAAGTAGAAAAACGTGCCCTTAACTCACATTCCCCTTGCCAAAAGAAAGTCAGGGCCTCTCAACATCACTTCAGAAGTAGGTTCTCTTGTCCATATTCCTAGTAAAACCAAACGAGAACACAGAATAGCTGCAGCTGCACAGCTGATATGTGCTGGAAATTTATATCATTTCCATAATGAATCCTGGATAAATTTGATGCTAACCAACATTTCAGAGGAACAAGACAAGCAGCAAAACCCCATAAAGGTTTATGTATACATTTAAACCACGATCAGAACTACACATAGAAGATTTTAAATAGTAATTTTCAGCAGGAGCCTTGAATATCCAAGCGTACCTAACACTAAAGAAAGAAATGTCCAGTCTAAGGTATGAGACAGAGTGTAATATAAAAATGAGAAGTTCATATAAACTATTTATTCAGGTATTATAGATGTGTATGTCCTATATGTAAACCAAAGCTGAAAGAACTCTAGGAAACTGAGTATCTAAATTAATCCCTGAAGTGATATGTACAGTTTTGTAAGTGCCTACTCAAAGCAAATGGCTTTGAGCTTTCTCTTTAAGGTTTTTTGATGGTTGTGTTTTGGTTTGGTTTTGGGTTTTTTAACCAAGTAATTAATCTCTGGTAGCCAAGTTTAAAAAAGAAGAGTGGTTCATCTGTATTTTTATAGATGCCCCTGCCAAGATTTTGAAGGCAGATGCTAGAAGTGAAGCAACTTTAAAAATCAAGATGCCTAATTAGGCATGAAAATGAGATTTGGGAACTATATGTCATGCATTTCAGTTATGAAACCTTGGAAACAAATCCACTGGTATATCAACAAATTAACTTCATATTAGGGTTCTGCTTCATGATAACATTTTTAAGATTTTCAGAATTGTTTGGGAACCATAAATGAAAGCAGTGAAAAAAAGGCACAATATTTTAAATTTTCAATTAGACCCATGTGAGCTGTTCTCACTTCAAAATTTTAGGACACTAATACCTAGAATTCTGGCTTAGCCTATCAGTTAAGGTTTCAAGTGACATATCTCTACACAGAAAGGATACATATGCAGCAGATGCTGAAACTTACTGCTTCTTCTTCATCTACACACACCATGTGATATGCTTATGAATTTAAGACAGTATTTTGCATTCTTGAATATTTCTCCTCATCCTAACCAGTCACTGCAGAAGTTTAACAAAAACACGGAGACAGTCGGCACAGTCAGTTTGGGTCTGCTTGCATGCTGCTTGATGATCTAACTCTGGAATTTTTCCCCAAAATTCTCATGGAAGCTCTATCTTCCCCCCAAGGAAAATATCATTTGCTCTGCTGGAATTTTCACTTCCTTCCCTTCCAACTACAGTTGCACAACTAAAGAAACAGTAGTTGGAAATACCCCAAATTTGGAAAGAAAAAACCCTAAACCTATCTGCCAGCCCCCTAAGAGAAATTTTCTTCTTTTCTTTACCTTTCCTTCCTTTCAGTATTGGAAACAGTGGAAGTACAACCTATACTTGTAGCCAAGGACTCGATCGTGGGAGTATAATTACAAGCCCCTAGTGTCATTTCCCCTTAAGATAAATAATAAAACATTTGTTTCAGTTGCCTACACTTTTCTCTTTTCCCATACTAAAATGAAGTGTGATAGTAACAGAATAATGAAGTAGCTTTATCCTCCTTTCCAATACTTAATATTCATAATTACATAGCTGTGAGAGGACAGAGACAATGCTTGTCATATGTTGTACTTCAACCTTTAAGGATTCTGCGGCTTCCATTTACTCTTTTTGAATGCACAAGCACTGTCAAAAAAAATGCCAATGCCCTACTGCACACTACCAAATGTGTGAAATTATCTAATAAACAGACTGATAGATTATTTTGGATAATTTTATTTTAAAGCACTGCCCAGATAATTGCAAAGTTCGTATTACTATAAAGTAGTTTAACTTCATATCACTTTAAAAATGTAGGCAGATTTTCACATCATTATTAGCAGAGATTAACAGCATTAACAGCAAGTCCAAACCCAGCATTTTTAGCAATCTGCTGAACTGCACACAATACAGCACGTGTTTCTACACAGCTGCATAGCTACACTGGTTTGGAAGCTGCTACTCTGCAAGTACATGCTATTCAGGTGTTTATTTTTCCAGAGTTCTGTTCCAAAGTCAGAAAAGTTGTACTCTTCCTGCCACTAAACAAATTTAAGATAATCCATATTCATCAGAACTAGATTGGTATGATTTGAAAATATGACTTTAAAAACAAAACAAAACAAAAATAAGAAAGAAGTAAGTAAAACTGTAGGATGACTATAGTAAATGTGTTACTTTCCTAACTACTGTTCCTGATAAAACCTAAAAGGAAATTTAGGCACATTTAAGTATTGTATTTTCCTAATGTCCATCAACATACCAAATTCCCCTGAACTGTGGCACGCTAAGTGTTGCTTTTAAATGAGGAACATGTCATACCTGCACAACCAAGAGCCTTACTGAAGATCAAGCCATAATGTCTCCAGGTCTTTTCCCCTCAAACTGTAAGAATCCTTCCATTGTAGAAGAAGACAAATATCAACAATTACAAAATTAAAAGGAAAATTCAGAGTCTCTCAATTCTTCTGCTGTTCTAAATTCTACTCAGCCATTTCAAGATGCTTCTATGTAGAATAAGTGCAAAAGGACCTAAGGCTCAGTGGCAATATTACTCAACAAATATGTAGGTATTATTTCAGAACTGTATTTCTAAGTCAGTTGCTGTGTATTAGGCCATGACAGGAGCTTTCATAGTGAGTTTGTCAGTAGCACAGCCCCTGATGCTAATACATCATCAATAACTAAGGAAGATAAGAAGGACAGTCTTTCATAAAAGAAACTTAATTTCATTACATGCCACACTCTTTCTACACTCATGAAACAATGCTGATCGGATGATAGGGGAGATGAAGTCACAGTGCAACAGCTGATCCCTCCTGAGCCAGAGAGCATGAGCCTCCTATGCTGTCAACTGCTAATTAGGGTGCTGGGGACTGTGGCTGTCCTCAGCTGGAAAAGACTGAGCAACTTGCTTTAACTGGAACTGGCTTCATGTCCTTAAAAATAGTTCCAGGGCTCTTAATCTTGATCTGTCCCCTGAGAGTAGGAAGATCCTGGCTCCATGTGATCTGCACAAGGCACATAGACCATTGCTAGATTTCCAGTAATGGGCACATGTTACCACGACAGGGTCCTCAGAAAAGACCCCAGTGAAGCTAACTGGCCATGGGTGTCAACATCATCTTTCCCTGCTGAATTATCCATTGTGATTATGAAGTTTTACCATTTTAACT
Organism: Myiozetetes cayanensis; assembly: GCF_022539395.1. Taxonomy (NCBI): domain Eukaryota; kingdom Metazoa; phylum Chordata; class Aves; order Passeriformes; family Tyrannidae; genus Myiozetetes; species Myiozetetes cayanensis. The sequence continues at coordinate 35,806,295 of NW_026087964.1, read as the reverse complement.
TCAGAGAGTTATAACAGAAGAAGCCAGGCAAGCTGAAAGATGCCTGGTAACTGAGACACAACAGAAGCATTAATTCAGAAGATTTCATGATGAGGGGAGGAACTAACAACTGAACAGAAAACTTCTGTTATCCTGTGATTTCCCATTGCCTAATCATTGCTGGGGAAAGAAAAATAAAAACCCTTTACAGGACTGGAAAGGAAGTTCATGTTTTACAGATTGACCAAGAAATAGCAAGATTCATTAAGCTGGTTTTTCATTGCATTTCTCCCACTCTGCCAGGTCAAGTGAGTGGATGGTCAGCAGAAAGTGCTTTGGCAACAGAAGCATGGAGGGTGGAGAGAATTTCACAGGCAGCGCCAGCCTTGGAGGACAAAAGCGCATTTAGGTTGTCACCCCCCTAAAGAGGAAAGCACTGCAGCAAATAAAGAAAAATTAATAATACACTAAAACAAACAAATGTGTTTGCAGAATATATTCTGAAATGTGATTGTATGCTCTCCTGTCATAACCATCTTCACCACAGAAGCATTTCTATCTTTACATGAATACGATAAAATGAAACCATTCTTTCATGGTTAAACCTTGCCTAATAACATAAATTACTCTCAGTCTTTTAATTAATAGACACTACAGTACTTCTCCAATAAAGAAGTTATATTGCTGTTGGGGCATCCCACATCTAGACTAAGCTCAGGGCATACAGCAGTCTGTGCCGTAACCCTTCCCCTGCAATCCCTGAGGAGCTGTGAGCTCCTCACCACTTACAAACCTGCTGGTTAGCTGCATACAAATTCAAGGCCCACCTGTGACAAAACACAGCTGCCTCACCTTGATTCGGACTGCTTTACACTTTTGAGTTGTATATGTTCCACTCACAGAGTTTTTCTGCACCAGCTGAAGATGCCCAAATGTATCAACACATGCAGGGAAAAATGCTCTCCTAACAAGAAAGCAGAGTGAGAGAAGCTCACACCAGCACCAGCCAATGCTACATTACCGTTCAGGGCACCTACTGCCCTAACAAGCAGAAGCATTATCAAAAACAGCCATTCCTCCCACCAAGGCAAGATAAGAATTGTGTCAGGCAGGCACAAGTCAATTCAATGGCCTGAGGCAAGCTGGTGTAAATTTTACACCTCTGGTTACAGACGACCTTTTAAGTTTGTTTAAATGTATTTTTTTAATTCCAAAGTTCTGATACAATACAGATATTAATCCAACTGAATTTCTTGAAAACCCTGTGAATCACTGGTGAAAGAAGAAAGATTTCTCAGATACTTTTTTCTGCATGACCTGACTTCAGCTGTACTACGAAACAGGATTACCATCCCTACCTCCTGCCTGTAGCCTTCTTCACAAGGAAGCAGAAGTGACTCTCTGATGAGCCATTTAGAAATGTGAATGTGCTGTGAAGAAATACCTACTCAGAAGCCAAAATCAAGGGAACAGATGTTAGCCTAAAAAAAAAGAATCAGCAAAAGAGGCAGCAATTTTTACATCTGAGAGAAAAGTTAATGTATCCTCTGACAGGAGAACTTAAGCAAACCTGAATTACAATCAGCAGCTTGTTTCACAGGACTCCTAATGTCTTCAGTTCTCTTTTTTTTTCCTGAGGAAGGAGGAGTCATAAGAAGCCATGGTGCCTTATACAAGCCATAGGAAGATCAAATCCATTATGTTGGTTGGCAAAGACCAATTGTAAATTATTAATTAATATAAATATACTTTTTCTAATGTTTTATTCATGTGATTATCAATGTCTGTGATGTCCTCAAATCCCTTTTTTTTGTCAGAATTAACAATTTCCAGGATTCACCAGGCAGTATCTAAAAATACTCAGAAATATCATTATACAAAATGACGTGTCAAGTGCTGGTTCAGTAATGCAAAAATTAATCCATTTTTCCAATGTGCTGCCCTACATGTACCAGACAGGTCTCTGTCAGTTACCATGTAAGTGTGAAGAGAATTTTATTTGTCCATACCACATTTTCTGCTCAGCATCTTCTTCCCAAATGCCTTTCAAAGCCGTAATACATCTTCTGCTCTGTTTCTGTCACCATTGTGGCATCACAGAATCATAGACTCAGGAACATTTAGCTTCGAAAAGCCCTTTAAGGTCATCAAGTCAAACTGACAACTCCACCACTAAACCATGTCCCTAAGCATCACACCTATATGTATTTATGGCCATCCCAATCATGAGCATTCAGTTTCTCCAGGTGAATACTACGGGAAATAGTGTCAATGGCTTTTACTAATGTCCAGTTAAACAACATCCACTAAGTGGGTGTAACGCCCCAGTCCTGAAGCCTCAAGCTTTACTGGGAGTATCACTTTATACTTAAGAGTCCAAGAGTTCACAACAAACTTTTGCAGAGCCTTTCATTCTTAATACCTTGAAGTCACAAAAGAGAAAAAGCCACAGACTTTTTCCCATGGATTTCTTTAATTTAGTGAGAATACAGGCATTTTGGCAAAAGGTTTACAGAAGTAACATACAACCAAGGAGAAGATTCCACTAAAGTACCCAGTAAACACCAACTCACGTAAGACTTAGTTCTAATTTGGTTCTAATTTGCCCACCAGAGATTAAGGAAAGAGTAAAGGAAGAAAAGAAATTAAGAGAAGAAAGAAGGAGTAAAGAAAGCGGTTAGAATAACACAATTGCATAGCTACCACCAAAGGGTCACACGTTCATAGCAGGTCCTGAGACAAAAGGCAAAATGGAGCCCTTGTGCTCCTGTATTTATGTGCTTTGGTTACCATGGCCACCTGTTCCAGGTGGGACGTCCAGCTCAACTGACCACTCAGTGCCCTCCAAGCCAGACTGAGGGGTGGTGCAGCCACTCAGAGGCTCCAGGTGGGCCTTTTGTTTGACAGCTGCCCCATGCAGGCTCTGTGGTGCCCATAGGCTGCAGGCCATGTGCCTTCTGTCCTGGCCAAACACACACACACGGTTTGTTCTGACACAATAGTCCAGTGGGATTAATCCAGTCTCTCACAGTGGGTCACCCTATCACAGAAGGAGATGAAGCAGGATCTGCCTTTCATAAAATCGTGCTGGCTGGACCTGATCACCTGGTTGTCGCATATGTGCTGCATGATGTCACTCAAGATGATCTACTCCATCACCTTCCCCCAAATCAAGGACAGCTCTCTAGTTCCCTGGTTCCCCCTTCTGGACATTCTTGTAGATGAGCATCATGTTTGCTGACCTCCAGTCACTTGGGACCTCCTTGGTTAGCCAGGACTGCTGGTAAATGATAGAACGTGGCTTGATGGGCACTTCCATCAGCTCCCTCAGTACGTTTGGGTGGATCCCATATGGTCACATAAATCTGTGTGTGTCTAAGTGGTGTGGTAGCTTGCTGACTATTTCCCCTTGCATTATGAGGGCTTCAATTTGCTCCCTGTCTTCCAGCTCAAGCAGCTGGGTATTCAGAGTACAACTGGTCTTGCTATTAAAGGCTGAGGCAAAGAAGACATTAAATACCTTAGCCTTTTCCTCATCCTTTGTCAGTAGGTTTGCCTCCACATCCAATAGAGGATAGGTTGGACTCAATGATCTCAGAGGTCTTTGTTTCCTGCCTCTCACTTTGTAAGTTATATACTTACAGAATATAACTTACATAATATAATAATATATTGCATACAAGATAAAGATGTGTGTATTAGTTCTTACTTAGTGGTTTTCAGGAACAGCACCTACATAACTTCATAAAACGTGTCTTTATACCCACTTGTGGAGAGAAGATGGGGCCTCTGCCAACTGATTGCATATCTTAGAATGCAAACCAGGCATCCCAAACTCCATTTGGGGGTTTTATCAGTTCTTTCTCACAATACTGAAATTTATGACCAAAAGACAAATTATCACAGAAAAGGGCCATGTTCTCAACATTGGAGAGGGGTTTAAGATGATTCTTTCTTTTCATGGACAGCTTTGGAAAGTTAGGCTTATATTACTGGGTATGTCTCTAAGCTTTCTTCCTTAGGCATAGTAGACATAAATAATGTTGGGGTTTTTTTCAGATGAAAGTGCATATGCTAGTGCCAACCTTACTCCAGTTACTAAGGCAACAAGGAGAACACATACACAAAATTCACAAGCCAGATAAAATCAGCTCCTGTTTATGCATGAGTTGTGACTATCAGCATTGGCAAAGATTTTAAAAACAGACGACTGGCACTAGAATATTAAACAGACAGCATTAATTTTACTCTTTCTTCTGCTGTACACATCACATTTTACTTATACCCTTTTGACTTCACTCCCTAGCAGAAAATTGTTCTAGCTTAAGTATGGAAGTTATTATCATTCCTTGCTTCAGATTCAGGCATGCAAATAAATGAAACTTCAACAGCGCTTAGAATCAAGCAGCTTCTAGGCTCCAAGGCTAATAGAACTGCTAGGGTTAAAAGTGGTAACAACAGGCTTAACTATCTGGAATAATGTAAGCAAAATAGCATGTCATTTTTATGTGAAGTAATTTGATGGTGAAAATATAATATTAAGCCTCACATTGTACCTAATCAAGGCTAAGCTACAGCATCAGATCAAACCTTTATTAAATTAATCTTTGTAAAACAATTCTCATAAGTTCATTCACTCTATCCATAACACTTTAGTCACAGCAGTTGTAACTCTGCTGTAAACAACTTTCTAATTGTATTTCTCAGTCTTTATGGTGAGAGACGTGCTAATAGATTTAAGCATGTCATTACAACAGAAAAGTTCCTCAGAAGAAACAAAAGCTCACAAACAAAGCACTCTCCAGTTAAATTGTAGTTGCCCCACGCATACACCCACAACCACTTTGCTTTATTCTGAGAGCTTGAATAGGAAATGAGCAATATTCATTGTCAGTATAAACATGCAGTAGAGAAATGTTTCATCCTCTGCAAGATCAAGTGCTTGCATAATAGAAAAAATGATGTAATTTGACAGCCTAGCATACACCAAGTCATATATTATGTTTTCTACAAGTGTCCCTGTAAATCAGCAGTCTCTAATCACTAATTCATTGTCTATGCTGATTTTGGTATAATTCACAACACATGACAGAACTTGACAACATTTAAACCAGTCATTAATGTAGCTACATTTTCCAAACATAGCCAGGCTCAATAAATTGGAATGTGCGGTCTATAGGAGCACAATAAGCATTTCATTGTACATATAAAGTAATTCTTAAAAAGTAAAGTAACTCTTAAATGTTCTTCATAAAAACATATCAAATCCTCAAAGTGTTTTCAGTAAATTATGTGTGTCTAATTACCTGATTTATTTTTGAAACTGTTATCAGATAAATTACATGTCTATGATTTATATGCCATGACATTAATAAAGTTAGTAATAAAATACTGCATTAATCAGAAGCAAGAGTTCATCCATGTATAACCGTATCTCTAGAAAACCATATTAAATATAAATTAGAACACCAAGAATGCTATGAAACACTGCTACCATCCACACAACCTAGTAGTGAAGAAATTAGGCTTGCAAAATTTCATTTTGCAATAATATTTTAGGCAGCAGCTTTAGGAACCTTACTGTTGGGATAATTATGTAGTTTATTGCACCTTCCTATTTTTTTTCCTTTCTGTGTATATTTTCTCAAAGGAATGCCTTTTTCCTCTGATATGGCTCTCTAGCAAAAGTGAATTTTGCTGAAATTAATAAAACAAGGCATTTTTGAACACTATGAAAAACATACAGAAGAATATTTTAAGTTGTATTTAGTAAAATTCTGTTTAAGCATAGAAAACAACTTCAAGGAAGACTCATTTCCAGTCAACCTTATTTCCACTACCTTGCCCTGTAACTTCCTGAATATATCATACATTCACTATATTCTGTAAGTTTACCTTTGTCTGAGGCATATATTAATTCTCTTCACAAAAATGTCCTAATTCTCCTGCCCAACCACCCTATGAAAAAAAGTAAAAATAAAGGAATAGTTCATATAGTCCTGAACCACAGCCAGTACTTCTATGTCAGCAGAAATCTTAGTTCATATAAATATTTCCTTTCTATGGTGAATATATTTAAAGCTTAGTTTTTTCTTATAAATGCTAATTACTTTAGCCTTTTGAGTTATCAAAGATAAATTATTAGAGGGAAATTGCTAAGAGAAGAACTCACAGGAAAAAAAAAGTTAAAAGAGCATTTGCATACAATTTAAGGGCAAAACCCCCAAACACTATGCCTTTGTTTTTTAGATGGATTCAAGGCTCTTTATGCCTTGAAGTACATCTCTGTTTAGTAAACTTCTCTTTAAATTCCTATGCAAGTTTTTTCATCTGCTTTTTCACGAATTTACATTTCCATGGCAATCGTACTCTTGAGAACTTTACATGTATTCTGCAGTTTACATTAAATACACAAAGTGTAATTCAGAGAGATGCCACCATAGGACTTCAGTGTAGACATGTGCACACCTTCTGAAATGGCCAGTAGGCAATCACTTGAACCACGCTAGACAAGAAGAAAGCAAGAAATCTGGGCACGTCACTCAACAGAGCATGGCACAAAGATCCCCAACTGTTCTAGGCTACACAAAAATTCTGGTATCCACCTTTTCTTTTCCCCCATATATGCCATTTTGGCTTTTCCGTGTTTTGCATTCTTTAAAAACTCTAAACTGCTAGTGATTAATGACCCAAGCATTTGAGCCACCTGAAGTGGCTGCCCATGTGTTGTAAGAGGTTGGACTATTGGTGCTGATGGCTCAGTCAGCAGTGTGCTTTGCTGACAACGTGCTGAGAGGCCACCCAGGCGAGGGACTGAAGGTGTGCACATCTGACACCTCGGGTTACAAACTGGATGTTAAACAAAATAAGAAAAGAGGTGGCGTGGTGTTTCTTTTTCCTTACACAGATGACTGAGCTGTGATAACTCCCTGGAATGTTCCCACGCAGCCTGAAGGGGACGTAAGGAGCCAAGACAGACTCAGCTGCACTAAGAGACAGCTGCAACATCTTAAAAGGTGTCAAAGACTCCCAAAGTATCTCCTGAGTCACAGTATTACATTATCAAGTGCAAAACTCCCCGCCTAGGGAAAGTATTGGAGGTGATCCCACCTGAACCTGAGCATACATAACACTTAGTTCTGGGGCTTCCACTACTATCTTGATGGGTCTGGATTGCGACCACCACTTTGACCGACAAACACCAAAATTGCAACAATGAGGTCTTGTTGCTGGATCCAGCGAGTGTCTTATGGGTCCTTCCAGTTGCATGGGGGGTCTGCAGCCCTGCTCTGATTGCCTGTACCAGCAACGCAGCCTCATTCCAGCACCATGCAAGGGCCTGCTGGTATTGAATCCCAGATATCTGCTGTTTCCTAACAGCATTGACTCTTCAGCCACTCCTGCCAGGTTTCCTGGATGTGGGGGAAGTGAACCATGGGGAGGGCAGTCACCTTGTCTCTGTCTTGTGACAACGTGTATTTTTTCGGGAGGTGGAGACTGGCAGCAGTCTCAATATGGTTGGATGAGTGGGGCTTGGGGAGCTTCTTCTCATCAGTTGATTTAACCCAGTTTTATCAGTATTGTTATTAGCATTTGGTTTTGGTAGAGTTATTTTTTTCATTTACATCTGTGTGTATTTGGTCTCTCCCTCTGTATTGGAGAAGCCAGGGGTATTGAATCCAAGGGAGGAGACTTCTAACTGAGGTCTCTGCTCCTCCAAATTGTCTCAAACTGCAACACTAATGCGGCACATACCCAAAGCGGGTGTGTACCTCCATGTGTCCAGGGAGCACCACAGAGCTGTTGGTACTGAGTTGAGCCTAAGTTTATAGGCCTCCCACTCAGAGCCAAATCAAAGCTACTTCGGTTTATATCAACTAGACTATGTGGTATTTGTGCCCTATCATTAGTCTCCTGCCCCTGAAATAGCCTTAATGAGATGTGCTTCTGTCAGCTCATCACCATATGACACTGCTTTCACTAGAACAGCATTTCTGACAGTCTTCCTGTAAATGGGAATCTATGCTAACCTTAGGAGAGAGATTTTACTTAAGGTCTGAAAGCCTTGACACCTGCTACCACCTTCCTACGTAATATCACACAAATGGCTTAATTGCTATTTCCTTCATTTGGGAAATACAAAAATAATCCTGTTTTTCTGTGGACAGCATGTAATAAATTAAGATGAGGAACATAATCATTGACTTTAAGGTGCTACAGACATCAACAATTGGTAAACGCTTCTGTGAAGTGAGACATTGATAGGAAAAGAGAATTATGAAGTTAATCACACAGTTTTTACTTAAGCAAATGATCCTTTAAGCTTCACAGTCAATGAAGCCTGAAGCTGATAAGAACTTGGCCAAAATTCAGTATAATTTACTAAGCAGTGCTAAAATATGCAGAATAGTGCTCACAGTGAGATACAAGCTGTAAATAACTGGTTGTGGAAAGGTTGGTGCCTTTAATTTGCTCATTTGAATGTCTATTCTTTCACTAATTATCTTTTGCTCAGTTTTACTGTAAACTTGGGAAATACAATAGTTGAGAGGTAAACAAGGGAAACAGGATTAGACATAAACTATCAAGCACAAAAAAGGGCAACTTACAAATAAAGGAAAAATAAATCAGACAAAGCAGAATGGTTTTTATTGTATGCTCAACCTTTGAGGCAATATAAGTGCTATGCACTTGTTTGATAAATATGTATTTTATTTCAAGTCATAAAAACAATTACAATGGCATTTCCCTCCATCTGTATTGCATGGCTTAACATGCTATCCATGACTAATCATTTAAAACTAACTACTGTAAACAAAACATCTTCCCAGAACAGGATAAAAATCACTTTATAAGGGAAATAATTCTTAATTGTTGCCATGGTAATAACAAAGACTCAAGAAATATGTATTTTACTTGTTTGATATAGATAATGTGTTTCCTAGAAAGGTAAACAGTGAGAAAGTGAAATGTCTGTAGGAAGACAATACCAAGGTCAGATTCTCATTCTACTGGAACTTACACATTGCCACTGAAGTTGCATGCTGACACTATTAATGAAGTTTGGCTGACTCCTTTTCTTTTTTCTTTTTTTTTTTTTAGGCAAATAATTGGGAAGTTTTATTACAGTGAAAAATTCCTTCCACAGTAGTTAGAGAAAAATATTTTGAAAAAATGTGATTTTCCTTGCAGTATGAAACTTAAAAAAAAAAAAAAAACAAACAAAAAGGCACCATGGTGACTCAAATACAACCATTCCAAAGGTGTCAGAAGTTCTGCTGAAATACTTGTATACAGGTTTAATAAGTTTTTAAGGAAAAGTTTTTCTTGGCTGGAAACTACAGTTATCTTTCATGTAGCTACCAAGTTTTGAGAATGTAAATCTTGAGTCCTTCATTACCATAGGTGTTAAAATTGCATGTATACAGATGTTTGCTTCAATACTTCCTGAAAATTCAGGAAAACAGTTATAAGAATTGTAGAAACACATAAACTTATCAGTGGAAGTGAGGTCCAAAAAATGAGAAGTCTTCCTCAAAATGCACTCACATCAACTGCTTCCATTCCTAAATATAAATTTGTAGAAACAGTTTTCATACCCTTAAAACATAAAAGTAACTCACAAACACTAGCACTGTACCATAAAACAAGAATAACTTTAGAGGAGAACACATTAAGAAATCATATCTAAGCAATATCTCTAAATATATTCTTCTACAAGAACAGATCACGACTTTTTGTTGGGAAGCGCAAGCTCCAAGCAGTTCCCTAAAACAAGTGATCAGAACCCTAGGAAACCTAGGCACATATCTGCCACAGTCTTAAACATAACCTAAATAGGTTACACGTGAAAGAGCTATACAAAGACTGTAAATGAATGCAATTACAGTGGCAGGAAGAGTCTGTAGTTCGAGATTAAAATTTTTAAAAGAGATTTCTATATCCATCCCATTAAAAACAAACCTCTGTCCAGACAAAAGTCTAAAATTGCAAATGTGGTGACAACTGTATATATTCCCGTTCACCCTCCCTTGCTGAACAGTAGTTTAAATGTAGCTTGCACATTTAAGAGGACTAGAAATAAAGAAAACGTTGGAGGGGTAAAATGGGTGGAGGTTTTGTGAGGCAGTGGAGCTAAAGGGGAAACTGATCAACTAGAACTGCAATCTACTGCACACCAACTACCAGAACCTGCCAATCCTTTCAGTGCACTCAAGTCTTTAACTGCTCTTCACAGAACCAAATTATTTTGCATATGTATGAAATTTCTTCACTGTTCCAATTTTAGGACTTTCTCATAAATCAGGGATCTGTTTTATTTTGATATGCTGATTGTTCAGGAAAGAGAGAAGATCCACTGGACTTCTGCTTTCAGCATCTCTCTTTGGGGCACCAAGACCATGAATGTTCAGGGTGATGCTGTTGGCTCTACCCTCCAGCTCAGGAAACATGCAGCCACCTCATGAAAGGATGTCACAAAATGTTTGCTGTGGAGCGTGATGCTTTGTACTGTGGAAAAAGCCTGCAATTTTTTATGGGAAACAGCAAGCACTTTGAGAAATTAAAGGAAGGTATACTGCATCTTCTCTAATTTTCAATAATGTATTAACTGATACTTAGAAATGAAGGCACCTCTGATAGTGGCAAAGTTAATAATTTGGGAAATTAAAGCTTTCCCACAAATGTGTTGGTGTTTAGTTTTGGGTGATCAGGATGCAAATATTCTGAAACCTACTGTCTTAGCTGTTGCCAAAGTAGGCTCCTAAGCAAATAGTACTTCAGTGAAAGTTTATAGTAGTAAAGTAGTACTTTACAGTCTAGAACTCTGAGCTAGAGCAATTCCAGAAAGTCAAAAACATCAGTGCAAGCTTAGCATAATTCCCCAGTATCCAATTCAATGATACTCAGGACTGAGAAGTGCTCTGTAGGCCCAAGATTTTTTTCAATTTCTTCCACTGATGAACCACCAGAAACTGCAATTTAAATTATAGTGACAGAATTGTGAAACCAGAATTTTACTCATTAAGTAACAGTGCTTCTGCTGTTTCTAGAAAGCTGTGCCCACTACTACCTTTCATTATCTTGTTCAAACCCTCTTCTCTTCTTTAATAGCCTACATTGCTTCATGTGGTCAGCCTTCTGACAATGGCTACATCCCAAATGGGAGCTGGCAGCTGTCCTTCCAAGGCACAGATTAGCAGCTCCACAGTATTTGGAATTGCCTCCTGCGTCCCTGTACCATGCTCAGAGCTCTTCTCAAAATGAGGGCAGAATTTGGCCCTGGCAACACTAAGGGGAATTGGCAGGTAGATAAGTACCCAAGTTCCTTTTGTAATATAAATACAGGCTTGGGATTTGAGTCATAGGTCCTACAGTGATTCATTGTCTTAAGGTATTTGCTACCAAATACTTCACTTAATCATGGTGAGTAATATTCTACACATGCTCCACACACATTCTACACAAGTTCCTACAGTCAATGAAATTCTCATTGCCACATTTTTCAAATGCCCAAGGTTGTAATTATTACAGTAGGGCTAGAGATTACCTTTTCACCCCTTTTTCTTGGCCTCTGTAGTGTGCTCATGCATTCTGTACTCTGGTGAGAGCTAGAAATTCCACCAGCCCCAGTTATATTCAGATTTACTTTCCACCACATAAATTGCAAGTTCAGAAGCACGGAGTTCTAAGTCCCATGCCTTTAACACATTACTGCTTGCTGCTGCAGTAATACTGGACAAACATTTCAATTATCTGATGAGACTCCAGAGCAATACCTAAAAATTATTATACCAATAATGTGAATTTTGTTTTTAATTTATATGTAACTGATATACTAGAAGCTAATTTTCAGGGGAAATAAATAGAATTATTTAATACTTAATAATCTATAGTTCTAATTTTAATTGTATAAAGATGGATCTCTAATAAAAATTAGTTATGTTTCATTATTTTTACTCAAGGTTTCCAATAGAATATCATGGAAATGATCAGTTGCAATGTCTAAGCCTGAGCACATCAATGAGCAGGACAGGGGAAGTTCGAGAAAGAACCTTTAGCACAGGTGAGAAATTCCATTGTTTGTGAGAACCTGAAAAAGAGGAACTGGCCCCTCCTTGCTTCAACAGAAAAGAATGAAGATTGCCCAAAAAAGAATAGGTAACAAATTGAGAGACAAGAAAATTAAGAAAGAATAGAAACAAGAAACTTATTAACAAGAAAAAGAGGAAGGAAAGCAACAGGTGCCCAGACCAGTAACTAAATGCTCCATAACAGAGTAATGAAAACCTCACCCTATAACTGTGTGAGAATTGCAAAGATTAAATAGAGGTGAAACAGGAAAAAAAATCAATTTGTCCAGTTCACTGTGAACAGGAAGACAAATTATTTTTTCCCTTTCCCTTGCAGCGTCTTTTCCTTTCTTGACTTGTTAAGGCTCCTTCCCTGTTCTTTACTTTAAACAAACCATGTGTTTCTTATCTTTATGTGTAAGTAATTATTGCTTCTCTCTTCTGCAGTATCTCCAAGTAGTCTTTTTCTTTCTTCAAAAGTGATATTGCCAAAAACCCTTGCAACACAACTTCTTTGTTTTTTCCCCAAAATACAGGATAAGCAACTCCCCTAGAAATGACTCACACCTCTGACCTACTGACTCCTGAAGAAAATGTGAAGGTGAGGTTCAACACGTTCACTCTGGTACACAAACACTGGATACATTTTCTGAGCATTACGTGGACAAACGTTATTCATTTCCTTGTTGGTAAGCCCTGCCTCTTGCCTTGGAGGGGAGATGGCAGGAGAGGACAGCCAAAGGACATTCAAAGGGAAAAGGATTGGTTGAAACCTTTCTCTCTCATTTTCTCTAGGCTCTCACAGCTTTTCTCAGAAAGTTTCATTAAACAGAATCTAGTTCAGTAATCAGTTAAGTGCTTTACTCATATTATGTGCCAGGTATTTCACAGAACAACAAAATTTGACTATTTATTTACATCCTATGGTTCCTGACCACTGAAGATTTTGACACAAGCAGAACAAAACATTAATGTAATCCTGTAAACTTAATCAATTTTCTGTTGTACTGAAGATTAACTGTATTACAATTTAATCAAGGCAAAAAAATACATGTAAAATTAGAGTCTGTAAAACAGAGGCTTAAATATTTTCATATTCTTATCACTGCTATAAAATATGTATTGTCAGGAGACTGAATCCTACTCTAGGTACCACCTTCTGCCCCTCACATGTGCCATTCTCTAACCAGCCAGACCAAATTCTTTACAGATCATTTTACTTAGTTGTACAGTGGGATTAAATTCCCCACCCATCCTCAAAGAGCACTTGAGATATAGAGATTAAAATAAATACTTGGTACAATTACAATAAAGTAAAATGTTTACCATAGCCCTAATGAAAAAAGAGAAAGATGTGCCACTGTGAAGTCCATGTTCCACACGTGTATGTTTCTTTGTGAAACTCTCCCAACTATTTCTAAAGATGCATGTGCATACTATACATATAACACAGGCTGACAAGCAAAAGCTTATACTCAAATCAGTACTGCTGAGTTCATGCAAACCAATAGACAGGTTTACATGATTAGAAGAGCTGCTACAAAGTATTTTTTTTTATTCTTTCCAAAGCCTTCCTAAATTGTAAGAAAAAAAATGAAGTTTTAGTAAGTGCTACAAAGCCTGTCATGGATACATTAAGAAAACGAAGGAAATTTGGAGTCATTTAATTCAGATTTGCTGCTACTACTACTGTCAAACTATTGGAAAAACATTACCTCTCTATGCTGGTACCCAATTAGGATAATGGTAACCTACGCCTTCCATTCAAGTTGTACTAGAGGATATACAGACTGATTTGCATCCCTATTTTTATAGTCCTCTATTTTATATTCCTGTGTGTGTGTGAGAGAGAGAAAACTTAGTATTTTATCAATGGTTTATTACAATAATAGTTATCATGAGCAGAAAAGTACACGTTATTAGATACGAAAAACATGGGTTTGCTGTCAGTTGGGTAGTTCAGATTCTATATAAGTCCTCAAATACAGCAATGTTACAGGATTTTTTTATGAGCTTTTCACAGAATTTTTTGAATTGGAACGTGCTTGAAAAGCCTTTGCTCTGCACAGTTCTACTAAGGCCTACCTGATTACTCTGGGTAACATACAGGGGCTATAAAGCATCTTCCTACGCATGCCAGCTACAAAGAGTTTTGGAACAAGCGATGAGCTGAGCAATTTCAGCACATGGAGAAAAAGGAACTAGACCAGACCTAATCTGAAAAGTAAATCATTAACACAAGCACTTTCTGTAGGTGAGCATTTCACTCTGTGACTAGCTGAATTCTGATTCTTAAAATCAACACAGCAGAACAGAGGGTGTCGTACTAATGACTCTGTTTACTTACATTATAATCACACTTATTCAATACGTGATTAATGACTAAGTACACAGTGAATCTATAAAACCCAAGGACATACAGTACCCATAGGTGTTCTGCTTCGTATCACTTTGATTGGATGGTTTCTCTCAAATCTCCAAAACAGAATAAGACTTAACTATAACATTAGTTTGCTGAACTATTACTTTTAGTTTGGGAAAACTACTATTTTCATCTCAACAGAACTTGAAGCCTCAAACCAAAATGTATTGTGCAGCTTATGTGAGTAGAATGATCTGTTCTCTGAAATCTTTCCAAACTTTTCATTCCTCTTGAGTTCTCATCACATATGTTGGGATCCATTTCCTTCCGTTGGTAGAAATTAATCTCAGGTGAAGTTAATTTATTTGTGATTTGGGTCTAATCCTGGTGTTACTTACTGTATATATCAAGTGTTTGAAATGAAGATTAAAATATAAAGAATTATCAGTTCCTGTCTCAGAATTTTAGACCTTTCAAGAAAAAAAAATTCAAGCCTCCTTATGAGGCTGTGTTTGTGGGTTTTCTATGCTTGCACTTAGCTACTACACAAGAAACTAAATTACATACTATCACCTAATTGTATTAAAAATAAATATGTGAATTTCTCAGAAGATACCTATTCCTGGTACTATTTTGAGGGGTTTATAAATTCACAAGACCATCTGTAACTGCATAAAGTAACTGAATAAATTTAACATTTATAAACATCTGTTTTGAAAAATATTTTAAAGCAAAGAAATGCTACCTCTATAAGGGCCATAACACATTATTAGTTATTGTTCCCTATCAAAAATTGTAGCAATATATTAAATGGTTTCATTAGCACTCTTTAAGAAAAGTTCATAGTGCAATTTTAAATCTCCATTCTGGTAGCTACTAGAGTTATTATTTCATGACAACAAAACATGAAATTGCTATCTGTACCTGGCATACTGATAATTATGTTCATTAAGGGCTTTCTTTTAATTATCATTAACAATAATAATTATTCATTCCTCTCAAATGCTTTTTGCATGTACATTCCCAACGAACTTACAAATCAATATAGAATTTTCTAAAGGAGAAACATTTTTTCCTTACTTATTTTAATTGAAAGTATAATTGACTAATTACTCCAATCCTGTCAGTAAAGTATTTCTTCTGATAAAATTATACTGCATATATTTGCTTTTCTAAAGTAACAGTTATTGAATGGGGATTACTAATGTGTTTGGTTTTCTGCAATTTGGGATCTCGCATCCTTTACTAGACCAGCTAAGAACTTAAAAGGGATTTTCTTCTTTGTTTCTTTTTTTTTCTCTTTAATTTACAGTGATTCTGTAATCTATTCCTAATAATTAAATGAAGACAGCAAGACTAAATCTATCTGACAAAGGTAGTAGATTAGTTTCTGCTGGAGATGTCAGGAAATTCAGTTTCTTTTCTCCTACTGATTTATTGAGACCAATTGTATTTAAATAATTGGCACTGCATTTGCATATAATGTGTTGTCTGATATTAACAATAGTACATTATAAAATAACTTACAGAAGAAATTCTTTTGCTTTTAAGTCATTACGATTGGCAATTATGATATTTGTAATAATAATGCAATATTTTGATAGTGTTATAAAGAAATTCTAATAGATTAGATGGTAATTCTTAACTGTGGCAGATGTTTACAACAGCTATGTAGGCTTAATTTATTGTAGGCCTTTAGGATTACTGGAGCAGAGGGAACACTTAAGTTCCTAATTCTGATCCTCTGAACTGCACCAAAATACTCCAAAATAGACAATGTTAATACCATCTCTTTATTCCTTCTTCTTCAAAACATAGAAAGGCACACTGATATGCCCTTTGTTTTTTCCATAATCACTGAAGTAAGGAAGCAGAGAAGCAACTGTAGACAATGGGGTGCGTATCAGTCTCAGAAAAAGCAGGAAAATCTGATCACAGGCTTTCTCTGATGGATTCGCAGGTTGAGTAAATTTTTATTCTTTATTCCAATTTCCATATGTTGTGGAATAGAAAGGGAGAGTAATTAGGGTTATTTTATGAACTAGATTACTGGATTCTAATCAGTGGAGATTACCCTGCTGAGGCACCCAGACAGAATGGGGACATATAATGCAGAGCCCATGTAAACATTCTCCCCTGGGTGCCTGCTGGTTCTTCAAGATAAAGTCGGTCTCGGAGCAGTGGCAGTTTTCTCAAAAGAGACTCAGCAACAAAATAGCAGAAAAATCACTCTAGCAAATCTCAAACAAGAAAATAGGGGCTTACACAGGACTGAGTGGTGAGGCTGTCACATTAATTTCTTGTCTACTTTTCTGAAACACAACTTTAAATTGAGAAGAAGTCTTAAAAGCAAACTTGAGACTTTAAAATACTTTTTTAAGGAATCCCAAAACATTGATATACCATTAATTCAGAAGCATAAGAAACATGAAAAAATAATTGGAAGCACTACTTTCAAAATTTACTTGGTTGTTTAAGATGACCTCTGTTATATTTTACGCTACTCATGTTAGTAATTACATATTTTATCTATGAATAATTGGATAGGATGGAGTCCCCCAGGATCAAGAATGAGATGTACAAACTGTTAACAGCAGCAGTCTTGCCAGATTCAGCAATTCAGGCCATGAACATTATCAGAGATTACATAGAGAACATGGCTCTCCACAGTACCACAAGTAAAACTACCAAGAAATTAGACAAGATGAAATCTGTGAGCTCTCTGAAATACACATACAGGGGGAGATGGGAGGCTTTGGAGAAAAAATTTTCTATGTTTAGAAGTATCCCTTCCACTACTGCAACATTTATTTTTCAAATTAAATGTAACACATACAATAAACACAAAGCAAATCAAAATACTCATGAAATTTTTATTTAATAAAGTTGCACACAAAGGATATCTTCGCCAAAGTATAGCTGGCTCATAGCATGTAGCTATGTAATAAAGCAAGCATTTTATTTTAGTAGACATTCCCTATGGGAAACATTCAGACTAAGGAGTTTGATTGTTTGTTATCAGCAGAATGACTTACTGAACAAATATTATTAGAAGGTTGTTCATACTTCAGATTGCTTTTTCCATCACAAGAGTGAATTGCCTGAACTTTACACAACATAATTTGATAAAAGCAGCCTCAGCTTTTACTGATACTTTTGTTGAATGCTTATGGCTTTGGTCAGGAAAAGCTGTAACTTGCTTGCTCTTGCATGGAAGGAAGGCAAGTTGCAAGTATCATTTTTTACAATTCTTATGAATTTTTTGGTCTCTTTCCAAATTATTTTGTTGTTTTGATTCATTCTACCAACACCACACAAACCTGTGTTCTCTCTGCACAGCTGATTGTGGAATCAGTTCCTTACAGATGAGTTATATGAACATGTGCTAACAGAGAGTAGAAAGTGCTCACCTGGGCCGCCTCCGTGGAAACAGATCTGTGTTTTTGTAGATGAATCGATGAGGAAGACATCAGAAAGAGAATTAAAATCCTTAAAGTCAGAAATAACTGAATCACCCATGGAGATTTGTTTGCCTTACCTTTAGGTGCTTGGACACTTTGTGAGAAAAAAGCAAAATATTGTTATTCTTCCTTCTAAACAATAGATATCCTCTTCATTAGGATGCTGCAGGAGAAAGCCAGTATGAAAACGATTTCTCTGTGCTCACATACGTCTAAATGAACCCATAAAAAGGCCAAATTGCCCTCAGAAATAACTTTCTTCAGATGCCCTTTGAAGTTGTTCTCTTTCCAATGCAGAAAGCCCTGCCATGCTGAATACTGTGTTCACAAGGGGTGCTCCACCAAAATGGTGCATGTGTCATGAGGGATACCAGAATCCAGATACCAAAATTAAAAGTCTTTTAAAATGTACAACCCCTCACATTCTTCCAATGACTATACCAGACATCACCTCATGGTTTCTTCAGAAAATCTGGCTGTATTTGTGTGTATTTGTCCATCCATTTGTTTCTTACCAGTAACTTTGAAGTTTACAGATGAATTTGTAACATATTTGGCAGAGGAATACAATCTCTTCTGAAGAAACCAGTTGTTGTTAGCTGCAGTGTTTACGGAGGCACTTGTATCACAACATGTTGAACATACATGGTTTTGTATTTCAAAACAATACACCATACTAATATCCACAAAATCCACAACCTTGCACCCAACTTGAGGAACTGAATCTGATGTTGTTTAGCAAGCAAAACACCTGCGTATGCACTTGTGAGGATGGATATATGTGAGTGCAGACAACTTGAAGGAAAAGTTTAGATTTCTGTATCCTATCCACTGTACTAATAATTCTATCTAAACATATGCAAATCTGGGAAGAGCCACAAAAAATGCATGAGTTTTCTCAAGGTTCACTATGAAGGTAGTGGGAATATGTAGCATATTAGTAATGAGGATATTTGAAGGATATCTGAGTAAGAGAGGAGTTACAAGACTATTTGTTTGACCATCATCTTGTCTAAACCAAAACTTTACTGACTTTGACCAAGTTCTGTACATTTACACCAATTAAGGACCTGGACTGTATTTCTTCTTTGCTTCTCATGCTTTTTAGATCCATATTTCCTTAAGGCAATATTTAGATATCCCCCTCCACTCCTTTTGTTATTAATTACTACATTTGCCATGAGATTAATAATGAGCTGTCTGCACTGACTCTGATCTCCTTCCAGATGCTTAGAAGTTCAACTCAGCATCTTCACTGTATGCCAATACCCTTTGGAAAGGTGTAGATACATTCAGATACTGATGAATATAGTGAACACCTTTTTCACTATGTGATCTGTCCTAGATTATTATAAAAAAAAATCATTTAGGGAAGGAATATTTTTAATGTGATTGATTTATGACTGGCAAAGATAAACTGGCTTGCTGTAGCTTCCATACAGACATTATAGTTAGGCTCACTTAATATCATAGAATCATTTAGGTTGGAAAAGACCTCCAAGATCATGGACCCCAACCATTAACGCAAGAGTGCCAAGTCCACCACTAAACTATGTCCCTAAGTGTCCCATCTACATGTAAATAACATAATTATTCAAATATTTAAATATCCAGAAACAACAACTTTATTTTCTATGCAATTATCAAAGTGTGTAACTTCTAATAGTCAAATCTCTTAGGCTACTTGCTCATTACACCTTTGCTAATTTTCATTTTGAGGAAATGAAAATGTATAAATAAATTGCACATGAAGTTCATAGTGGTTTTATACTGACAGTTCTTTCCAGCATGATAACTCAAATAATCACAGTTTGTACACTGGACAAAGTGATCACCAGATGTAAATTTCACCAACATAAATTTCAGGTTTTGTGCCTGGTCCTGGAAAAAGGTTTTGAATTCTTCAAAATGTATGTCTGGAATTAGTATATACCCTACGGGATTTACACAAAGAGAATAATGCAAGTACCTTTATTACTCAATCTCTTATCACTGAGACAAATGGGTTTTTGATAATGTTTACATATATTAAAAATGTTATTGAAAAAATTCCTGTTAATTTTTTGCTTTGAAAAAAATTATAGAATTATTAGGTTGAAAGATGGTTGTCAGATTATCTAGCCCAGCCTCCTTGTCAAAACAGGAGCCACATTAAATTCAGACTGAGTAGATCAGAGATTTGCTTAATTCAGTTTCTATAATCTCTCAGGACAGAGGTTTCACAACCTCTTCAGGCAACTTCTTCTACTACTTGGTCATCCACACAGTAAAAAATGTCTTCTTCATATCCAGCCAGAACATTCTTTGGTTTGTTTTATGACTTACCTTTCATTTTTCATGCACCTCAGCAAGGTGGATGCCTCTATGTTCTTGGTGGTCTTCCCATAGACACTACAGAGCAGTTGCTGGGTCCCCCCAAAGCTGACTCTTCTTCAGGCTAAGCCAGATTCCCTCAACTTCTCTTCACAGGGCAAATGCCCCATCCTTTTGATCATCTTGGAGAGCCCCTGCTGTCCATTAACAAGCTCTCCTTAGTTTTCTCAGCACGATGTAAAATAGTTTTACTTATTAAGAGCATGACCAAAAAGCTCCCTGAAATCAATAAAAATACCTCCACTAATACTGTCCATAAGATGTGGATAAAGTTCTAGTATTAATAATGTTAAGTGACCCAAAAATGTCCCTGGTCTTCTCAACTTACAAAAAGATTCCTGTCACTCCTGAATGATAATTTTGTCTCATTTGTGTGGGTGGGTTGGAGAACATTGTATTTAGAGAAATTATATTCAGTGAGAACACCCCAAACACTTCTGACATCACCAAGACAACCACAATGCAATTTTCTCTGATGTAGATTTAGCTTTGCCATGAAGTGTAATTCCTGCCCATTCTGGTAGTGATCATGCTAAGGCATGTGGAAGAAAAGCCAGAAGATCATACTGTTAATTTCCCTAAGCTTTCCAGAGCTTAAAGGAGAAAAAGATGTTGTATAAGTAAAACAGAAACAGCCATAGACTCAAAACTGGCCATCCTGATGTCAGACAGGTTGCTCTAGGTTCTTTCAGATATTCCACTCATAGAAGCTATAATGTATATTATCAAGTTAAGTGATTTTAAACAGGCTTTTCTAGCAGATTAATACAAATGTACTGAAAACATAACACAAATTACAAAGGTAATACTGATGAGATCCACATTATTGCTCTCATTGATACATTCACTGCTGCAATGCTGGACATCACAGGAAAGGATTAAATGGGTTGAAGTCGGCTCAAGCCTTTTGCTCTCTTACAAATTATTTTGCTACCTGTTTAGTATTATACTCTGTGTTGGGCTTATACAGGTACATTTACACCATCAGTTCATCCTCTCAAATGTTGATAGCTATGTAGTCTGCTTTGTGTTGAAATAAAATCAGCTTTCTTTGCCATAGCTGTGGTCAGTCACGTCCTGCATTTTTCCCTGAGCTCTATGGGCACAGTGCCCCTGCTCAGCTCCACTAGCCTTCTTTGTTACAGGGGTCAGTCACAGCTGACTTCAGTGGAAATGAACTAAGTGAAATAGCAGTACGTGTAACTACACTCAAGTGTTCAACCAATCCTAAAAATACCCTGCTTCAAAACAGGGCAGCAGAAATTCTCCAACCAAAAATAATTGAAGAGACAATCTATTCACATGTAGTTGCCTGCTCCTGATAAAATTCAATCTGTTGCAATTTCCAGTTACCAAATGCCTCTACTGCTCTGCTCCCTCAGTTTGTGCAGTCATGAACACTGCTGCTAGGTATGCATTTACTAGGCACATTTAGGCAGGGTAATCCTGTCTGGGTTTGGGGGGAAATATGATTTTATACCCTGGGCCCTGGGTTCCGAAAGCAGAACCCCAGCTTTCCCAATATGAGTGTTGTTTTGACTTATTTCCTCAATTTCTTGAGGTATTTCAAGCCAAAGAATGTTGTAACAACAGATTCTTCTGAAGTATGACCAGATTGTAGCAAATCTTTGTAAAACAAAATGCCTGCCACAACCTTCAGGTTTATGTCTCAGTACAGGAGATCATTGCAAGCATTCAGTCTTGCTCAACAACTTAAAACTACATCACCTTTCCCTCTCCCCATAAAACTACACCAAAGGGCATTAGAGTGGTCATTTGTTCAGAAAAGCAAACCTGTTCAATGTCGATGTTGCTTTAGAAGCAAGTTTTTTCCCTCTCACCTGCTGTGTAGCATCTTGTCACCACAGGACAGTAGTGCTGTTGTCCTGAAGGTGGACTCATAACCTGGTGTGCAAATGCCAATTCACACACCAAGGTGAGGTATTTCTATATTTTTTGCTCTAGTTTGTGCAAAGCAGGGAGCTGGGTGGTAACTCACAAAAGACCACCAGCCTGATCATCAAAATTTTACATTTTTTATACATTTTCACAAACAAGGGCACCAGCATTCACTGGTTACAAATTACATAACTTTTTCATTAATTACTAATCAAACCACTATTTGCTAGCTATACCTCTTGCTTCTCACGCTAATTAGTCTGCATGTGCAGTTCTTACCTACATTTGAGTCTGTGGTTCATTTTCAGTAGGTGGTCAATGAGTTGGTGGTCATGAATTCCCTCGAAGGAATTACCCGTTCTCAGGTTACTGCTCAGTTACTTCTCAGTTCTTCTGAGTTCTTCTCAGTTGTTTTTCCTTAAAACAAAAGATTATCCAGGCATGTAAGATTCACAATGCAATTGCTTAATCATAGCTTGTCCAGCTATATCTACTGATTATTAGCTAAAAAAATTTGCAAGTTTGGTTCAAATCTTGAGGCACTCAGATCTTAGAATTTCTGACCACGCACTCTTTTCCTCAGTTAGCCACAGACAATTTGTTACCTTCATGTGGCAAAGATAAAGTTATGGCTGTTAGTTTTCAAAATATATATGCAGTGCTATAAATGTGAAAAACCTCAATAACGTCTCCTTTCTCCTTCAGCAGACACAAGGAACAATTTTTCCCGCTCCGAATTTTAACCCTATTATGGATGCCCAGTTGCTAGGAGGAGCCCTACAGGGAATTAGTAAGTATTTTTATTGATTTCCTTTTTTTTTTTTTCCCAGAAAGCTCTCATAAAACAACAAGCATGAGGCAAAATAAAAACACATTAAATAAATTAAAAGTGTCACTATCTATCTGTGGATTCTTCAAGGAATCTTAATAAGACACACTGATGATGTCCAAATTCCGTATTTCCATTTACAGGAACTAAGAGATGATCAAGATTAATCTAAAATCTACACCAATACTTAGAGTAATGAACTCTTCCTTGAGAAAACAAGAAAAAGAAAACAGAATCTGTGTTATGTCACTACAGTGAAGGCCAAGAAATGAAAGGGTTTTAGTTGTAACTTCAACAATTAACTGCCACCAAGGTGTGCTAACTCTATTAATCAGTCATCAAGAAATAAAAATAAGTGGAGTAGAAAGTTTAAAGAAGTTATTATTTTTGACTCAGGAGCAATTTTTGCTTTCAATGTACGTACAAAAAAACTTCCGTTCACCAAAGCATTTTTCTCTTTTCAGATTTTTGTTCTCCTGTAGAACATTGTTGCTATCACTGAGAGTCAGAATATTGATCTGTTTTTTTACTATCTGAAACATTTTCCTCACATTAAAATTGTTTTCTGTATCATAACTTTTATATACCTTGGGCTTTTTGCAAAGTTGTACAGCACCAAATCTTGCATTCTTTTTTCAGTTTCTTTAATGTAAATGTGAGGACTCAGACTTAATGTCAAATGAATCACAATGAGCATTAACGATCAAGGGGTATCTGAAGTATCTTTATGACTAAGTTGGCTACGGATGAAAAGTTTCGAACATTTTGCTAAACTTCAAACAGTACTTTTAATGCAATGTTGCTAACATGAAAAGACAGAGATGATATTCTTCATTTAATACTGCAAATACAAGCACATTAACCTTACATTTAATTTACCTATCAGAGTACATGGAACAAAGTTCTAATTTCAAGGACAATTGGCAAAATAAACAGTTCAGCTTCAGAGGAGTTAAAGTCACCCTATCCTTTACAGGCACTGACACCCTGACCCCGAATCTTGCACACAGCATTCATTCGTATGAGGTTCAGTTGCATATGTTGTCCCACTGATACCAGTAGGAATACAAAAATGAATAGAGTTATTTATATTTCTAAATATTTCCTGGATCCAGATCCTTCTTACTTTTTATTTTAGTGACTATGTAAGCTTTACAGATTCCTGGTGATAATTATTTTCTGAAAAGTAAAAATAAATTCTTGCACACAATTTCAATAATACTTCTATTTTGTGAGTTTGATGGAAATGAATCAGCCCAATGTTAAATCAGAGTCTTGCTAAAAACCTCGTGTAATTGTGGCTAGATGATCCAGCAGCAAGTGAACTAAATGTGCTGTGTAAAGAGCAAACATACAACTGTTCCTCTGCCAACTTAAAAAAAAAGTATTCAATGTCCAATTGCAATTGCGTCAGAATGGAACCTGACAGTTATAGATTATATGACAATATCTGCCTTACAAAGGTGCAATAGGTACAGAATGTGTATCTGTAGCATATGTATATATGCCCATATAACAACTACTAGAAACTTGAGACATTACCCTACTCCATTCAGATGCTAGCTGAACCCCATGCTTCCCAGCCTAATTCATCTAATCATCATAAAGTCAATTGATTTACACTTGGGGATATATTTATGCTGGAATGTCACTAAAATGCTCAGCCATCTGAAATTACCAAAAGTCAAACTTTGGGATGCAAAAAGAGTTTTAAAATCCTAAAATAATTTTCTGAATATGCTAGTCATTTTCTTTTTCACAAGCAATAAATACTGAATCATTATAGAAGTTTAGCAGTATGCTCTAGCCATCAAGTAAACAATGACAGAAGCCTTCAATAAAATGTCTTTGGAAATGGGGTAAAATACAATTTTTTTAAAACTTTATAACTTATTTTATACAGTTCCTCTGAAAATATAGCTGACTTTTTCAACAAAAGGTCTAACCACAACTTTGCACCCCCATAAAAGAGATCCTTAATCCTGAAATGACTATTTAATCAATATCAACAGGGTATACAAGTATGACTTCCAAGGCTTAGCCACAAATCCTGCTATTGTGTCTAGTTCTGAATAAATGAAAGCCTCTATCTGTTTTATGGATGCTTTCAAATCCATTGAGCTTGAGAGAGGTGATGATCATTCTGGTAATAATGGACTACTTCACCTTTTTATGGTATTACACCAGCAAGCGCAAGATACATAAGCAGCATACATATAACTAACGCTGGTAAATACCAGTGGGATATTAGTCTGTTGACCTATTGTTTTGAGAAATTAGTATAATCTTCTAGAATAAAACATGAACAATTACAAACGTAAGTAAATAACAACACATTGTTAATTTAGAGTCTGTGTCATGTTTCCATTACAGGTTGTGAAAAAGATGTGTTGATTGATATCCTAACTCAGCGTTGCAACTCCCAGCGGCTTATGATTGCTGAGGCATACAGGGACATGTATGGCAGGGTAAGACACAGCCACTTTGTGCTTTCATTTACTTCTTTCTCTCCTTCCTCCAGTGCAGTTGATCAGCTCTTCTCTCAGGTCAGTCACTGGAAACAAAAGCCTGTCAGACAGCTGGCAGGCACCAACAGGTTGGCACACAGCTTTGCTCATTGACTACCGGTACCTCTAAGTAGTATCAGATTGACATTTACAGCGCAGTAGAAGCACCTCTGCCACACAAAGTTAGAAAGAGACATGATAATAAAATAGTATTGTAACCAAAGTAAAACACCATACCAACAGTTACAGGCTTTTTTATCTTATTCACATACTGATTAATGTTCTCATCTCAAGCACTGACGTTCTCAGGCCTCATTCCATGTAATTCCATCCATACACTAAGCACAGTACTCAGCTGCTTCATGTTAAATTCATGAATCTTTGAAAGGTGTTTAAAAAATTTTAAGACATAAAAAGTTAGCCTCTTTTTCAAATGTATTTTATCTATCTTTACTGCATATAAAAATGTAATTTTTGTTATATGAATTCTTAAACATACATAGAGATAGACATCCTCATACTATTTTCAGATCTACTATTGATAACCAAATAACTTCATGGAAGTGGCAATGCCTGCATTTTCCTTAGTTACACTCACTATATAAGGGCAAAAAAAAATAGCAACACCTTTTGCAAAATTCATGTGAAATCTACTGATTAAAAGTACTGTATGAAAATAGATACTATTGGATTAAATTGACTAGACATGTTCTTCCCCTAAGAGAAGCGAGGCAAACACAACAAAATCCAGTTTTCTTCTTTTCCTGAAGCCTGTAAAGCTAACAGCTCACTGGAAAATTCCTTGAAGGTCAGTATCTGCTTGCCATTGAATCGATCAGCGTGAATAAGAACAATGAGCTTGCACAGATGCTACCACACAGCCATCAGCCTTAACTGGAGTTAACTAGAAATGGTTCATTCAAAAACTCCATATGATGTGGCACTGTTACACCACCAGTTTGTTAACCAGTAGAACAGTGTATTTTTTTTTAGGTAGCCAACAAGTTTTCCACAGACAACCTTTGTGCCAACTGTGTATCAAAATACCTCAAAGCCATTGATCCCTTAATATGCTGAAACACCCACTTCCTCTCCTAGAACTGGGAGAAAAAAGCTGGGTTTAATCAGCGTAGTGAGTTGATTTTGTGTTGTTACTCATCTCTAGGAGATCAATGACTTTATTTGGATTGTTAGAAAAAACCAAATGCACAATATTTGAGATTTTTTAGATGTAACCTTGAATGGATGAGTATGTTTTAAATAGACCATAAAAAACCAATAATTGAATCACAGCTACCCACCTTCCAAAGACTGTGACAGTGATTGAAATCAGTGTACCTAAACGATTAAAACTGTTTTTCTACTATGAGGTATTTATTAGATTACCATTACACATGCAAACCATACAAGTTCAGCGTTTATCCATGTAATATTCCTCAGAGAGTTTTAATTTTACTTGTAGAAAACTAAAGCATGTCAAACTCCCTAAAGATGCCTGTGACAGTAAAGAACCCAAGCCCATTCTTTCCAAATGTTCATTTATCTCCTTAACCAGTGGACATTGCTCCTTCTCTACTTCACCCATAGCAGCTGGCTGGTTTCTTTAGACCTTTTCTCTAGAGTGTTTCAACTGGACATATCATTTTAACATAGGAAAACATTTAAAACTCCATATCATGCTTTTATCTTTAATTTCTGCCTTCTGGTATATGAAGATGACCTAGAGATAATGCATGATATTGCAATAAAGAATTGGCAAATGTCCTTCAGGAATGGAGTTCTGATTTACCATATTTCATATTCATAGAGAACAATTACTGACTTGCTCACCAATGAATCTAGTTGTTTTTTCTTTTCAAATCAAAACCAAAAATATAAACAAATAAATAAATCCCTATGAAAATGCACTACCTTTAAATTCTTATCTCTGTCAGCCATATTGAGTCAACATGAAGTCCTGTTAAGCCAGTGACCTAAAGATCTAGAAGAAAACAAAAAAGCCAAAGAAAATTCCTTTTTAAGAATTTCAGTCACTAAATCTACAAATAATGATAGAAGGGGAAGGCAAGGAAATTGTTTTCAAATGCCAGCAATGGGCTACAGAAGATTCTGGAACTCATGGAACATATTTCAATACACCCACAATATTAATTTAAATTAATTTATTAAGCACTGGGTATAGCACAAGATACATCAAGATAATCTTGGCAGTTTTCAGAAATGCCCCTATTCAGTTCTACCCTTTGCCACGTGGAAACAGGGGTAAGTACAAAGCAGCTGTAATGTAGTTCAGAGATTAAATAGAAATGCTGATATTTATTGCCTCACCTGGGACAGTAGACATCCTGGGATGGCTTATGCGGTTAGTGCTCCATGCAGTTCATTCGACCGATACCTCAAAAGTTTGCCATCTTGGGCAGGAAGTGCTGGACAGGACACATTGTGTCTTACCTTGAACTGCCAATAATTTAGCACACCAGTGATAGCACCTCCCTGGCTGTGATCTGTCCTAATGGTTACACTGCCTTGAGCAAATGTGCCATTCGGCAGTCCCAGTTTATGAGTGGTAAACACTGCAGGGCACAGAAGACATGCAGTGAGGCAACAGTAGTTTTATCTTTCTCAGTTCAATTTGGGGTAAAACTGTTGGTCCAATCCTCTTCCCTCTTAATTTCACTTCAGTCTGCTTAATATGGTAGCCACTACGCCCACTCATTAGACAACATCTCAGAAGGAGAGAAATATAAGAAGAGGAAAGAAAGACCTGAACCAGCTGCATGATTCAGACATACAGAGAAGCTTTAAGATTCCTTCTTACGATTAGCCTTCAAGGATTTTGTACAGCAAAGATGATTAGGAAATTAAAATAACGACAACTTACAGTTGTCTTTTCTTATTTTTTAATACTTCACTTCCATTAGTTCTGATTGTGGGAGTAATTTTTAAATAGCATCCATTTGTATTATTAATCCATTTTCCCACAGGCATGTTGTCAGAAGTGAAATGTCTTAATGAATTAATTTCTACTCCAGGTGTGATTCAGTGGTTGACAAATGCACCTAATGTGCATTCACTGAAGACCGTGTATGTTTCTTCAGCATAAATTTAATTTTTAATGTGTATTTGTCCTCCTTCATTGCCACTCTAGCTATTAATTAAATTATATTCAGAAATGTATCAAAACCAAAGCACAGGCCTGAAAAATATGCAGCTCTGAAAACATAATCCTTTATATAATGGGAACCATTTCAATTCAGACTTAGATCAGAACATACCTGACAGCTGTCTAGTGCTGCAACAAAATATATAAAAAAAAAAAAAGACTGTGCAAGGATCCTTTAACAGAAACCCCAATAGTAAGCTAACAAGCTTTTGGCATTTGCAGTGTTTTGAAGGATGCTAATGGGTAGAGTGAGAAGGAAACTCTGATCCATTATTCAGCTACCTAGCAAGCAAGAACTGAGACACATGAGGGGGAAGAGGGAGGTTCCTTATTATTAATCCAGCATTTGTCAAAAGTAGTGAATTTAGTTTGACTATAAAATATTTAAAAGCACATAACCTTCTAACAACCCAAAGCAGGTATTTTCATGTACTAGGAGCAATACAGATGATTTTTTAAATTACTCACATGGTGAGTTACACTGAAAAAAGCACAAGACATCATCTGGATTATATGTGATTGAATTTCCAAAGGTGCTTACTTCCCACAGATTTGCACAGGGAATATGCCAAGGAAAGCTGCAGAGGCTCTGCCATGATATTCAGTTTTCTAAAACTTTAAGTAGTAGTTGCACTTACACCCCTGCATTTTCTTCTGTATTCTGATGAACCAGAAACCAACAAACAAACCATTGTGGTCTACTGGCTTATGCATCTATTCTTATTTTACCCATACTAGTAGAACAAGCAGGTACTATTTAAAAAGAACATTTTTTTCTTAATCTTAGCCAGAATTCATCTTTGAAAGTCTATCTTTATTCATTTACAGAGAAAACCACTAATAATTTTTTATTCTGTCTTAATAAAGTGAGACTACTGAAATTATCCTGGTCTATGCATTTTCTTTTTCTTTTCAAGGATCTGATAACAGACCTAAAAGAGAACCTCTCTCATCACTTCAAAGAAGTTATGGTTGGCTTGATGTATCCACCTGCCTCCTATGATGCCCATGAGCTCTGGCATGCCTTAAAGGTAGTTGTCAAATTCAGAATTGCTTAGAGTTGCAGTCACTAATTAGAATACTGAACATACGTGAAATTATTTTTTTGACATTTAACTGGTTGATAAACTGCTGGAAGTTAGTGCACTGGAGTAGTATACTATCACATAGTATACTAGGTCATCAGAAATACAGGGATATATGAAGTATATTCATTGGTATGCTAAAACTGGCAGAAATAATATCCTTGTAACGTAACAAATATAACCCATTTAACACCGATAGTAAACTCATGAAATTAAGAAATATTTATACAGGGAAATGTAAGTTCCTGCAAGCCATTGTGTATGTTACAAATCAAATTTATTTGCACACCCAGTGTCATACACTAAGACTCCACCTCTGAAAAGACCAATACTTCTTTATCAGAACATGTCTTTGCATAAACGTTTACAAATTACCCTGTGACAAAGCAATGATCACTCCACTCAAACTGAACTGATTGCCCATTTTAAAGAAAATATTTCATTTTCTTCCTAGGGTCTGAGACTCTGCTCCTTACACAACTGATGCTCCAAACCAAACAAAAATATATTTTCACATATCATGTAATAAAGGTGAAATTCATTGTGGAGGCCAAAAGCACAAATCAGTTCATAAAGGACTTCAATAATCTCTTTGAAAACAGGTTCACTGTTGGCTATTGAAAATAATAATCCTTCTCAGGAAATTCCTGAATTGTCCATTCCTGAAAGATAGGAAGGTATATAGGAGTTCAACACTGGTTTTTTTTTTTTTCTTCTCATGAATATTTGCTACTGTCCACTGTCACAAAGAAGACACAGGTTATATGACTTTGAGCAAGATGATCTATCTTGGTAATTTTGAGAAATTAGAATTCAAAAAAAGAAAATATGAACACTTCTTCAGACAAATAAATGCATTTTTTAGAGCTACTGATATGTTTTTATTACGGTTGGCATTAAAAGAATTGTGAAATATATTTGGTAACAACAGAATCATGTCCTTTATTAACATTATTGACAAGATTGCCAAACTTTATTTTTTTCTAAAAATATTTTTATTCCTAAATAAATTTAAAAAAAAAAAAAAAAAAAGAAAGAAGGAAAGAAGGAGACGACAAAAACCAAACATAATAGCTGTGCTCATGTCTACTTCAGATTGCCTGAACACTTGCTGGGGATGTATGCTCAATCTTTGCATCTGATTTCTTTCAGCAAATCCTAAGTTCTTACTAATGCTCTAAAATTATTCCCATTATGTTTCCATCAACACTACTCTTGCTTCATTCTTCACTTGGTAATGTACATGCTGAAATTCAGATTAAGTAGAAATATGTTTGAAATACAGGGTTTTACTATTAAAATGCACTCTGCACTGCTCCAGCAGAGACTGCTATTCTTTTGTTACTTCTGATAAGCACAGCATTGCTTTCATCTAAAAGCTGTGGTTTCTACTATACAACATCTTTTTGCATTTACTTCTTTCCACACAGGGAGTAGACACAGAAGAAAAATGCCTAATTGACATATTAGCCTCAAGATCAAACATGGAGATCTTCCAGATGAAAGAAGCCTACCTAATGCGTAATGTTTTCTAACAAGTGCACTGTAGCAGTTGTAGTATGTGTGCTCTGGAGGTATCAGCACACAGGCAGGAACAGAACTACTAAAATGACTCCTCAATACTGACTGGTTCCCTTCCCCATCTCCTCCCCTGACTATATACCAAAGGCTGAAGCAACTTGGGTGGGTGGACAGGTGATGGGGACAGTGGCTGAGGGCTCCCAGCAGGGCCAGGCAAAGTGCCAGGTCCATGAAGAACCTGTCCGGGTTACAGTGGAATAAAGACCATAGAGAATGGACAAGTATTTGAATCCTATTTATTTATCCTTTGTTTGATAATCTTCATTTGCACTATGCAGAGCATGTGCATTTTTGATTTAGATTATGTGTTTTTGGTTTAACCTAGAATATAATACTGATCTTCAACAAGACATTGATTCTGAGACTTCAGGGCACTTCAGAGATACGCTCATGAACCTTGCTCAGGTACTGTAAACCAAGTAGTAAAATTTACGTTTCTAAAAAATTCATAAGGACTTTTGATACTATTTGAGAAGTCTTGAATTTTAAGGTGACTGTGGTTAAAGCTAGTTCAACAGGGCTACACTTTCAAAAAAGAGAGGGGGGGAAATCACATGAGGGAGAGAGTAATCTCAGACTGGCTATCAGATGGAGGCAAAGGTTAACAGGTTATTTTATAAAGTCCCCTGATTATTCAACTGCTGATCCTCTGCTCCATCTGTCTCATATCAAAAGGAGTCTACTTGCAAGTACAAATGTGATTGTCATTTTTAAAGCTCTCTTTTCTCCATTATCAGAATATATAATCCAGTTGAAACATCATGTGAAAACAGAGATATATCCACATCTGACTAAGAAATAAAGTATTAAAGAGATCTCTGCTTTAAATATGATTTTTTTTGTGCTTCTGCATATGCCAAATCACAGCATGTTTGCACAGAGGCAAAGTGTCACTATGACACACCAACTTTTGCAGTTTTACCAGTTTGTAGTCTTATACAACAAAGTGGTCATCCTTGCCAGATCATAAGCTCCCATTCTCTTTGTAGTCACTTTGCTCATTATCTTAAAAATCTTTTGTAAACCAGAGTAACAAATAATGACAAAGGCACCGCAAGGAAATAACAGCATACATAAGGTATATCTGTATTTTTATATATATATGTCTGGGGGAAAAGTTCCTACTGAGATACGAAATAGCAGGCTTCACCGAGGTACAAAGAGCAGATGTGTCAGAAGTAGAAGCTATAAACAGGAAATACTTTTTCTCATTTTTTTCTAATAATGAAAATTTTTCCTTGCTTAAAAATTAAAAGCTAGAGGTTAAGCAACCTCACTTCTCAT
This sequence comes from Myiozetetes cayanensis, assembly GCF_022539395.1. Classification (NCBI taxonomy): domain Eukaryota; kingdom Metazoa; phylum Chordata; class Aves; order Passeriformes; family Tyrannidae; genus Myiozetetes; species Myiozetetes cayanensis. The sequence continues at coordinate 35,773,701 of NW_026087964.1, read as the reverse complement.
CTTTATTAAAACCATATTTTACCAATCAAACAAACCAAACTTAAAATAATCTGAGATTATACGTTATTACTCCTTACTTTTTTAAACCCCAGGCATTGATAAGGATATCTAAAATCAGCAACTTCTTAGCTAACAAGATCTGCTATTTTTCTCAAGATACCAAAAAGCTGCAGGAAACTTCAACTTTACCCAGTTATGCTGTCTACTTTTGAAGATTGTTAGTCAAATCAGCCATGTTTGGATATAATCTTATATTTAAACTTAGTGATATTTTATTAAAATATGTCCTTTCTAGTTCCTTTACCATGCAACTTAAAGAACATTATTCTGTAGCAACATTCCCATGCATCCTTTAATGTTTTTTTCAGAAGCCCTTTGCTTTAATTTCTATTAAATCTTGGGACTGATGACACACATATCTGACTACGGATGGAAGTAAATGTGCTCCACGTATGGAGAGTGAACTATTCAATTACTATTGTGTCGTATTTACAATTTTCAAGTTCAGCCTGAGGCAGACTAGAAGTTATAGTTTATAGTCCTTCTTAAAGAAATTAACAGAATTACAAATTCAGGCTGACTAATACTCTAGTCTGATATGAACAAAATATTATAATTTTCTACAATTTAAAACATAATTATATAAATGTTAATGGGGAAAGTGGGCATTTGACTCATGTAGAATATTATTTAAGTTATTTTATTGTTCACTTGTCTGTCAACTTTATGCAGTCATTCCATCATAATTTACTTCAAGTAATTTATCTTATTGCTAAGAATTTCACTGTGTGAAATTTTTAGCATTAAATTAAAAGATAAAGTAACATTTTTAACGAGAAAGAGCTACAAATCAGTCATTCTACAAGCTAACAGCCAACACATAATTTTAATTCTCCCTTTCACATATAAGGTAAAATACTGTAAATTTTAAACTAAATTGCTTCAAGCACATTTTAAGGCAGTGATTACATGAGCTTGAGATTGTTAAGGGTTTTGCAACCTAGGCTGATTTGTATCCTTACAAGATGGCTATGGTTAAAAAAGCAATTCCAATAGCTGTGTGCTCTCCTCTTTTTCTAACAGCTATACAATTCAGTTCATAGTGTGTTTACTAAAGAATTTAGCTTGATTTGTGTAACTGAAAAGCTATTAAATGTATGGAAGAATTTAAAGTATTCTTCAGTGTTTTGTGTATAAAAGTTGTCAAACAATTTCTTAGTCTTGGTTAATTTTAGACAATGATTATGAGCAAGGAAAGTTTCCATTATTTGATGAGCTTGCTCCTATGATTTGTGCAGGGAGAAAAAAATTGAGAAAAGATTCTTCTGGTATTGTGTATATTGGTAATCAGTGAATGGCAAATTGTGACCCTTGTTTTCCCCTCAGAGTTATATATTATAGTAAGCAATATAATATCCCTACTTCTGAAAATGGTGGTGGGATGGCGATGGTCAGTTAAAAGCTTATTTAAAATGGGACTAAGAATGGGACAGGTTTATCCATTTCCCCCATTTTCCACTCTCACAAGACTGTCATTCCAGAGTTCCTCTTATTAAAGAAAATGAAGACATACCAGCTTGAGGATTTTTTCTACATTTTCAAATTCAGCCATGGAATATACTTATCCAATCTAAAAGCCCACATATGTAATCTCAAGAAATGCAAGATAGCTTCATACAGAGATAACTTTATAGTCCTACAGTGGTTTAGGATTTAACTTTTGAAGAAAATGTTTGGGTTTTTTTTTCCCCAGGGAACAAGGATGGAAGGATATGCAGATCCTTCTACAGCTGCTCAGGATGCAATGGTAAATATGCTCAAATGTGAACTTCTCAAACATTAAAAAAAAGAAAAAAACAGAAATGTTGAAAAGTGATTTAGGACTGACTTAAAATATTTTCCATGTTTTTTCCTTTTTCTGGTATACTAGATTCTATGGGAAGCATGTCAGCAGAAAACAGGCGAACACAAAAACATGCTGCAAATGATTCTCTGCAACAGAAGCCACCAGCAGTTGTGGATGGGTAATCCAGCAGTTCAGTTGTTTAAACAGTGGAAAGGAAAAATCTGACTTGCTAATAAAGCCATGCTTTGCATACCAAGACACTCAGTGTGCAGCAGGGTATTAGCCTGAAACCTAAGCGTGAACTGTTGGAGCCCAGACTCCCACTGTTGTTAATGGGATTTTGGAAGTAATGCAAAACTGAACTTTGCCTGATGACTCTTGACAGCTGTAGACAGAACAGACAGGCACCAGGATGCCTAATAACAGAGGGAAGAATGCATGATCAAAAAAAGGCAAATGCCATGGCTGCACAGAATTTACACATGACACAACAGGAGGTGATTTTTCTTAACTATTTTCTTCATTTTTCCTAAGTAACTTTTATGAGGGGAAACACCTCAGGAGAGGCGGATGGAGTATTTTCAACAAATGTTTTTATGTGAAAACACATTGCTGTGTCAAAGCTTTTCCCTGGAAGTTTCAAAGAAGTTTTTGATGGGAGCACTTCAATGTGCACATCCACTCTCCCATAATAAAAATACACACAGAAACACAAGGGCCGCTTTTATTCAAAATAGAAAATCAAACATAATTGCAAATTGCAAGAAATTCATGTGAGCTCATCCAGATCTTCCACTGTAGAAAAGAAACCTATTGTATCTCTTTGCTGACAAGTCTGAGTTTTTGCTCTGCAGTGGAAAAACTGTCTGGTGACAAGTTTATCACTGTGCAGCCAGCTGTATTTCTTATGTCAACTGCTAACAGTAGCTTAGAATCACTCTGCTATCATGGATCAACAAATTCATTCAGCTGGTGTTGATAGGATTAAAATAACGTAACACACCTGCTTTTGTTCTGCTCTCTTCCTGAGATTTGAGGGCTCTGCCTGTACTATAGTCCTCCACAAGTTTTGTAGTAAACAGTGAGCTGAAAATTTTCCTCCTTCCCCAAAGGAGAAAGCGTGCCCTGTATATTTCTATGTCTGGATACCCACATTATGCAGAGAGTGTCCATGGCTGGATACTGACATGTTACACATGTCATGCAAGCCAGGGCTTCTTGTCACAACCCATGCATCTCTGGTCAGTTTTAGCCAAGCTGAGCAAGGAACTTGCCTCAATGACCTGACATTCTTACGTTTCATAAACAGATGTTGCTAGATAGAGAATTTATTAAAGCTTCCAGTGAAACAGAGGCTGTGGCATCCATTCATTTCATACTGTGGACTGAAGAACCCAGGCAGAGAATCTTCTAGAAGCCAGGTTTCAGGCTACTCATTTAGATTGCCTTACCTGGGGAATATAAACATAATGAAACACTGAGAATAATAAAGCAGAAAAATGAACTCAATAGTTATAGTACCAGGCGGAAGTATCGAACTAAAAAAAAGCAAATTGATCATTATTAATGAACTAGAATAAAACAAGGTTGGTTTTTTTTCCTCTCCAAGTTTTCCAGGAGTTCCAAAATATCTCTGGGCAAGACATAGTAGATGCCATTAATGAATGTTACGATGGATACTTTCAAGAATTACTGGTTGCAATAGGTAACGTAAAGATATTATTTTTACTAGCAGTGATCTCTTAGCAAATATCTAGTATATTATCTCTTGTGCATCAAGAACACTATTTTCTGATATTTTATTCACTTTAATCTCCTACATTGTGCAACTAAATTTTCAGACATAATTACAGATTAATATTTTAACTACTTTCCCATGTCTTCGTAAATCCAAAAATGTATCCATGCAGCATGAACCCGATTGACCAGAGCTAGTATTTGTTATTTTGTAACAAGTTTTGTGTAATCAATGATAACTGTATTTCAAACTGATTTTACGAATATTAAATAATTGGCAATGTTTTCAGGACTTTGGTGGTATGTTAACAAGTCTCAAGCTTTACATACCTTTGTTCTTCATTTGTAGAATAAGGATAATAATAACTTCAACGAAGAAGTCATTTGAGTGTATTCACTGGTATTTAATAATCTTTTTGATACAACAGCAAACATCCAAATATAGTTATGTTAGTGAATATTGGTAGCTTAATTTTAAGCTGAGTCATGAACAGCCAGCTTTATATTTCAAGGAGCCCAAAGCCAAAAGCAATTATTTTATAATAATTTCCTGTTTACCTGTTGCAACTGTTCTCTCCTAGTTCTCTGCATTCGTGACAAGCCTTCCTACTTTGCTTATAGGCTTTATAATGCAATTCATGTAAGTAGTCATTCTTCACATCATAAAAAGCAGATTCCTTTTGTTTGTTTGTTTGATCATTCTTAAACAAGTAATTACAAATCCATCTGTTCAATCTTTGCATGTTTTAAAACTGTTGATACCTATATAAATTGCAAAGCAGTAGTGCCTAAGCTACAGTTAGCATTTAGCAGTAAAAGATTAAATATTTAGATACCTTAAAACAATATCTGTCTGGTAACTTTGTCAATTTTTTTTTTTAACTGAAAACATTTCTTTTCTCTGGACGGTATCTCCCCCTGCTGTGCAGAACTCAACGTGCACTTTTCCTATGACACAGTATTTTGTCTCTGGAGATTTAATAAGTATTGGTAAAAATTAAATAATAAATTAGTGTTACATAAAGACAAATGGTCATATTTTATTGTGGGGCTCCATGCAGGTTCTTTTATTTGTTGAGTAAGTGCTAATATACTAAACTGAGTGCCAAGGAGAAATGTGGGTAAATGCAAAGAAACACGAATTCCTCCTATCAGAGAGGAATGTCACTGGAGACATTTTCTTTTGTTTTTCATTCATTAATGAAAATAATGATGCATTATGTTTTATAAAAACAAAAGTATAATCTTTTAAGCCTAATCTTTAAGTGTAATCTTTAGAAGATTGTCATAAGAGTCAGCCATGAGTAAGGATCACCTTAGAGCTGGAATGGCAAAGACAGTAATTCCAAACCAGAATCATCAAACAAAACTTTTGACCAACACTCCAAAAATGCCCCAGTATCCTCTGCCAGATGCTGCCATTACTGCTCTCCAGTGTTTCAGCTAAATCAACATGTGTGGCAGCAAAGAACCAAGAAAAATCCCAGAGCCTGAAAGAAAGAAGCAATATTTTGTCTGAGTGGTCAAAAGGGGATTCTAGTACATGACACAAAAAAGGTTTGCCAAAACTACCAGGAAATATCAACTATCAGGAAAAGTGATATTTCTCAAAGTTCTGTACCAAGACTGCTTTTCAAGTTAAAACCTACTTTTTAATTTTAAGAAATATCACACAGATAGTTTTCTTCTATATTATATTCAGACAAGGTATGTGATAAGGGAAGAAGTTTTTAATTATTAAGAATAAATATCTACATTTTAATTAATATTTTACTATATTTTCTCAGTGTTTTAGAGAGCACAGAAAATTCAAAAAGAAAAAAAAAAGCAAGAAATTAAAATAGTTTTGCAACCAACCTATATCCAAATTAGGCCAAAAGCTTTTTATACATCAATTTATAATACAATATAATAAAACCCACTCAGGATTCAAATGCTTGAAATCATAGTCCATAACAGTTTAATGGTTTATAATAAAGATTTGAATGTAGTCATCAAACATGTATCAGATTTTCTACATGCAGCTTTTTAACACTTGTTTTTTGGAGAACAAGATGACAGTATCAGTGATTAGTTGATAAAACTACAATTTAGCATTAAAGAATCTAAACTGATCATCAGTTGTCCCAGTCCTAAACCTATTTTGACTACTTTTATTGCCACTAGATGTCCCCATTCTCCACACAATTACAATATGAAAATTTACTTAGAAACTTAAAACAAACATGTCTGAAGCACACATTATATAAATTCTAAACCAATGGTTAAAAGTCTCACTGAATTCACATGTGGCAGCAGTTCTTGTGAAATACATTACTGGCTTCAGTATAATTTGAATGGACTCCACAATGACAGTCAAAACTGCTACACACAAACTGAATTCCTGAGACTACTGACAAAAGATGATCAGATTTTCCTTGTTAAAAGTTTTGACGCATGGATAAAACACTGGCATGTGGGGACTCCTTCTTATTCAGTAACATAAATTCTATCACTTGAGCACACGAAAACTCTATAGGATAAAACCCTTGAATGCTTAGACTCCTTAAAGTCTAAGATACCTTTATGGGTATATCTTATATACCCTTTATACCTACATACATTATATGGATATATCTTATCTTTATCTATTAAACATTAATATGAGCATATACAGATAGGCAAATACATATTGTCCAACTGCCAAGTTTCCTCTTCTCTTTTCATTTTAGGACTTTGGGTTTCACAACAAAACAGTTATTAGGATTCTCATCGCCAGGAGTGAGATTGACTTGATAAATATTCGGCAGCGATACAAAGAAAGATATGGGAAATCACTCTTCCATGACATTAAAGTAAGTTTCTGCAAACTTTTGCATATATTCAGCATTAGCATCACACAGACTGTGCAAAGCCCTACCAGAAAAATATAGAGGATTAATCTCCATTTAAGCACTTGGCTTATTAAAAAAAAACAAACAAACAAACCACAAAACCAAACAAAAAGCAATGTATAAAAACAACAGGGAATTTTCAGTGCCTTGGTTTGAATTCAAACTCCAAAAGCAGTGAATTCTCAACTCACTCCCTCTCAGTGATTTTGTCCCTCCCCAATGCAAGAGGAGTATATGAACAGGGCAGGACAGTGTCTGCTGAGGAGTAGTTTGCATGAATGCTTTCTACACTAATTGATAACATCTTACTTCATGCTGTGTTATGCAAGGTTAGGTTTATACCATTTTTGTGCAAAACTGAAATAAATATCTTGTTTTATCCTTATGCTTAGATAGGACTTTCACAAAAACTATTTGTCTTGTACTTTTGCTCTGTATCTTAAAACAAAACTTCGAGACTGTTTAATTGTACCAAAAAAAATACTCTTGCTAAGACACTTTACTTTTTTTATATCGCTATAATCCAACTGCAAGATGCACAGCAACTTTAAGAAACTGTTCATGATTTTTTTGTATTGAATTTGAGAAGTAATAAACCGATTTGATCTAGGATTGTTTAAAGGTGCCTGAGCAACCAAAGGCCAAGGTATGTGAAATTAAAAATAATCTCAGCCTGTAATCCTTACGAAAACAGTGTAATATCTTGTAAAGCCTTATAGCAGCCTAGTCCTTGTCACACACCAAGAGAAGAAAAATTCAGAAAATGTATGGTCACTGAAATATTGATTTTTTTTTTTTCCTTGCAGCATTTTGCATCAGGGCATTATGAGAGTGCTTTACTTGCCATCTGTGCTGGTGATGCAGAAGATTATTAAGTAAGAAGATGACCTTTGAAAACTGCAAATCTATTTTAAATAGAAATTGAAGCTATACACAATGCAGTAACTGTAAGAGATCCCTACCTTACATAACAGCAAAGATCAGTACTGTACATCTTCTAATATTAAATCTTTCTTGAGGCAAGAAAAAGATGGTGGCAGGAACCTGGTTTTATTCCTAGTTCTAAATAGTATTTCTGCTTTTATGATTAATGTAAATTAATGAAGCAAGTGGTAAAATTACTCCATGTAAGCACAAGTTTATTATTTCATGTCACAACACTCCAAACATTTGTTAACAGGCTCTGGAAGAACCTACTCACTTCCCACACTGAAGTAAGAAAAAAATATTTTGTTGTCTTTACTTTTATCAGCAGGATTTCTTCCTGTATGTAAATTTCTTCTTCTCTTTCCTACTTCTTATACCTCATATTTTATGGTCTTGAACATAATTGTTTTAGTTACTATCAAATTAAGCATCTGCCCCATCCTTTATCAGTCAATCACCAGAATGCTTTTGTATTCTCTTTCATTTAGCCCACATACTTAACGGCATTTCCCCTATTCTTTTTGAAACAAAAGAAAAAATTAGAATAAAGTACCCAAACCATTCCTGATTCAGTGCCACTGATTCCAGTGCACCCTGGAAGATGAATTAGCTTTGAGCGGATAAGTTCCAGAGAATTAAACTCTGAATTCCATCTGTGCTTATTTCATTTTAATCATTAATTGAATATTGACCTTCAGAGCATGAAGGTAAATCCAGGATGCCCTGGGTGGTTTAATGCAGGAGCTGACTACTGGTGGATAGCACTGCATCTCCAAATGAGGCTGAAGGATACGGCGCTCCCTGGAATACCTGCAAATACAGGCTGACAACGCCTGGTGACAGCAACTCACATTGCAAGGAAGAAAGACGGCAGAGCTCAGCTTCGAGTCCCCGTTCCACAGCAAAACGTGGCGCTGCTTTTAAACACCACGAGTCTATGGAGGAGCAGCCTATCCATGCGACTTCCCAGCCCGTGTGCACGTACCTGCTGTCAGCATCCTGACGGACACAGAAGTGAGGAACAGTGCGGTAACATTCACTGAAATACGTGCCCTTGGTTTCTCGCCCGCAGCCACAAAGTGTCCGACCGGGCAGAGCTGTTCTGGGTGTTTTTACACCAGCACCTTCCGCAGGTGCAGCTCAGTGAGACTGAATAAAGCACTGCTACAGAAACCTACAAACACCTGGCTTCGTTTTGGTGCCCCTTGCTCTTATCCCTTCCCTCAGCCGGGGGAATTAACACTATTTACAGCGTTACCTGGCTTCTTTGAAAATACCGACTTCATCGTTACAACTCCACTGATTTGTAATAAAACTTCATTCGAGTCCCTCTTGAGTTTAACTTACTTCAAAACATTTCGGGCGGATAGTATAGTTGTTAAGCCTGAACGTCCGGAAGAACGGCTTTGGGAGGAAAAAGAAACTAAGGGGAGGGAAAAACCGTCCCAACTTCTCAGCACCAACACAACCCTAAACAGAATTCTGATTTTGCAGATGTAGCTAGAGGCAGCTCGCTACAGCCGCACGTCGGCGCTGTGGAGTCACTTCGCTTTACCCCCGCACGCCCGCAGACGGGAACGGGAACACTTCCCTGGACGTCCAGCGCCCCGGGCTCTCCGGGCTCCCGGAGCTCCCGAGCTCCGCGGGCTCCCGAGCGCCCCGGCCGGCCCGCAGGGCGGGAGCTGCGCCCTCAGCCCCTCATAAGATGGCGGCGGCGGCGCTAGGACCCTGCGCGCGCCCCGCAACGCAACCGCCCGCGCGCGCGCCAGGCACGGGGCGGACCCCACAACCCTCCGCCCCACCCCCCTGGTCGTTTTCTTTCTTTTATTGGGCAGCCGCGACGTCAATCTCGGGCCCCCACCTATCGCCAACGCTCCTCTCCTCGCCCCGCCCCCTGTGGGCGGGTGTCGCTCCTCGGGGAGTTGCCGGCTGGAAGCGGCGCTGGAAGCGCCCTGCTTGGGGCTTCCCGGCAGCTCGGCCGCGGTTGCGGTCGAAGCCGCGGCCCCTCGGTGCCGGCGAGCTGGAAGCGGCGGGGAAGCGGGACGAGTCAGGCCCAGGGCAGCAGCAGGAGCGGCGGCCGCGCGGCTCCTCGCCGCCGCCGATGGAGGCGAGCCTGACGTGCGCCGTGTGCCTGTCGCTGCTGGAGGAGCCGGTGACGCTGCCGCTGTGCTCGCACAACTTCTGCCGGGGCTGCGTGCTCGAGTGCCTGGCCTCGGCCGAGGCCGCCCGCCTGCGGCAGCTGCAGCGGGGCCCGGAGCAGGCCCGCCCGGGCCGGGGGGCGCTGGGGCCGGGCCCGCCCTGCGCTCGGGTGCCGTGCCCGCTGTGCAGGAAGCTGTGCCTGCTGCCCCGCGGCGGCGTCGCCGCCCTGCCCGTCAACACCACCCTGGCCGAGGTGGTCAAGCTCTACCGGTCCGGCGCGGCGGGCGCCGCCAAGGCCGGGGAGGCGGCGCTGGGCTCGAGGCCGGGGTCAGACTTGCTGTCGCCGCTGGCGCTCGGGGAAGCTGCCACAAACACCCGAGCCGGCCGGTGCAGCTCTACTGCCGCATGTGCCGGCAGGCGGGGTGCGGGCAGTGCGTCTCCGAGGAGCACCAGGGCATCTTCCACTCCGTCAACCTCATAGACACGGTGTACCAGGAAGAAAAAGTAAGCGCGGGGCGTCCACTCCGCGCCAGGGGCCCGGCTGGGAGGTTGGGCTGTCCGCTGGGGATCCCACCGGGCACAGGTTGCTTTTAAGTCAGAAACGCAAGGAACACTGCAGTGCGTTGGTCAGGAGAGAGGTACGGGGATTGTGCTGCTTTGAGCTAGTCAGGAGTTTTTCGTGGACTGCCGGGTTGTGCCTGCCTTCCCCTGCTGCCGTCATGCTGCATCCACCACGCACAGGGGACCAGGCAGCATTACAGTATGAACAGATCTGAACCCAGTTTACCAAAACACTTGGAGAGTTGGGGGTTTTTGCTTGTTTATTCTGGGGTAGATTGGGTTTTTTTGTCGTTGCTTTAGTTTGTAGTGTTTGTGTCTCATTCATATAGAGAGTTGTGGTCTTTCCTGACAGAACACTGATACTACAAGTTTGTTGCATGTCTGGATCCAGTTTTTCCAAGTTCAGGAAGATGCCAGTCTTACTAACACCACCAAAATCCACCCACAGATGTTTTGTTTATAGGTTCTCTGAGCTGCCATAGTAATTTGGGTCATAGATAATTACATATTTAGGAATAGATAGTTTGGGTGAGTAATAGATAAACGTAAAACCAAAATGTGTTCCACTTTGCATGAAGAAAGCAACTGCCTGGCCTAATGCTTGGTTGTAGTAGTTATGATTTTTGCTAGAATATTAGGGTAGGATGAGCTCTTCATGCCCTGTGCAAATTGGGTGCAGGTTGGCATGTCATACAGCAGTTCTGCTGTAGAGTAATTGAAACAACTGCAGGGCAGTGGTGGAAAGTACTAGTACAGCACTGACTATTCTTTAAGACAGAAGTTGCTTTTACACTGATTTTCCTCCTGCCTTTCCCGTTACCAACTGCATGTCACTCAGGAAACCAGGGGAAAACAGCCTTTGCACTAGACATTCTACATAAAACTTAGTGATACTGTAGCAAAAAATCAGTGATAATATTAGTTTAAAACCAGGTATCTTGGTTGTGAATAGCTTTCTATTTTATTGATGTGAGGCATAAAAAGTTACTACCACTCAGTTTGTTGTCAAACTGGAATAACAGCACTAAAACTTACATTGTGATAGATGTGTGTGAAGGAAGAGGTTAAAAAAAGGTTGTTTTAAATAAAGCAGCCCTTCCAACAGTACACATTGTAGGTAAGCCTAAGAACATTATTTTGAGAAAGAGCAAAAGAAACTTTGTGTACTGATCCAGGAAAACATTAAATGTTTTAAGTGATGTTTTGAATTGCAATCTTTGTTTAATATGTTGTACAAAATATCAGAATAGTTGGGGTTGGAAAGGGCCCAACCCCCCTGCCAAGGCAGGGTCACCTAGAGCAGGTGACACAATGAACACATCTAGGTGGGGTTTGAATGTCTGCAGAGAGTGGAGACTTCATAACCTCCCTGGGCAGCCTGTTCCAGTACTCTACCACCCTCAGTGTAAAGAAGTTCTTCCTCACATTTGGGTGGAACTTCTCATATTCTAATTTATGGCCGTTGATCCTTGTTCTGTCACTGGCCACCAGTGAAAGGAGTCTGGCACTATCCTCTTGGCACCTGGGTTTGAGATGTTTATATGCATTAATAAGGTTCCCTCTCATTCTTGTCTTCTCCAAACTAAACAGGCCCAGCTCATGCAGTCTGGCCTCGTAAGAGACGTGATCCAGACCCCTAAGCATCTTCGTGGGCCTCCGCTGGGTCCTCTCCATTAGCTCTATGTTTTTCATGATCTGATTCTAGAAAAAGACCGAAATGTATTTATGGAATGGATAAAATTGTAATAAAGTGTTTCAACTGTCTTGCAGTTAACCTTCTTCAGCACTCTGAAACAAATGAGAATAATAAATGAGAAGCTGATGAATGAGATCTCGAAACGACCGAATGATACGGATGTGAGTTACAAATGCTGCATATTATATGTGTGTGTGTCTTTGTTTCTCTTCTCATGATAGCTTAATCACAACATGGAGCGTCAGGTCCTTGTGGCATAGATCTGAGTTTACTTAAAGAAGTCAATTATATTGATGCTGCTACTGCGTTTGCATCTGTTCCTATGTTCTTGCGCTTCCAGATGATGCTGAAAAACGATGTGGAGATAATTGAGCTGAAATTTGGAGAAATTTTCAAAACTCTAGAAATGAAAAAACAGCAATTACTAGAGGATGTTGAAAATCAAAGAGGTAAAAAAGAGAAAGAATTTCAGATTTGGAAGAAAATGAAAGAAACTCACAAGAAGACCATTGAGAATTTTTTGAAGGATTGTGAAAATCTTGTCCATGAGTGTGATCCTCAGCGTTTCCTGGAGGTGATGACCCTTTGTTTCTATTTGATATCACTTGTGTAATGAACTCAAATAGAGCCTGCTATATTGTAGATTATGATTATGACTCAATCAGGAAAAACAAATTCAATAAATGAAAAATAGATTAAAATTATTTAACACTTCATACTTTATTCATAACAACACTTAATTTTTAGAAAAGTTTGGAAAAGCTTTCTTTTTAGCTTACCAGTGATGATTTTTAGTGTACTCAGTAGACACCTTTTTGTTCACTAACAAATGAAATTAATGTTGACTGTATAGTTCTTGCTGTAACACTTGCTGTATTATGCTACCAACTGTGAAAGTAAGCTGCCTTGGTGCTGGGTGAAGAGTTATTTACTAGTACTGCGTTCAAAGTTGTCTTGTATTTCTTTGCTTTTTCATACTTACTTTCAAATACTTATGAAGCACCTCCATTGCATTTTTAAACTTGTAAGATACTAAAAATGCTTTCTGGGGAAAGATCGGAGGCAGAAATGTTAACTTGTCTGTGCTGCACAGTGTAGTACTGTGTTGAGATACCTGAGCTAAGGTGATTATACTGATTCTTAAGCGTGTCCACCAAGGTGTGCAATGGAGGTAAATCCACCTCTTCAAAGCTAAGCTTTGATACTTCTGGCATATGGTGTCCCTACATAGTATGTACACTTATGTACAGAAGACCCTGAAAGTCTTCATCATAGTGTTCAAGGGAACTGTAGAGAAAAACACTGTTTCTGATTTAGAGGTAAATGCTAGAGGAGTCTAAGACACAAGTTAATTTTCACTGTTACCCAAGCTAGTGTATACCCTTTAATTTTGTTTGTCAAATAATGTGGCTGCAGTTATATGGAATTCAGGAAGATGGTAGATATGGAGCAAAGTATTTAAATAACTACTGAATTTTGTTTTCTTCAACTTGCTTTCTGGAGAAACTGCAGCGTATTGCTGACTTCTGCAATGGGTCTTTTTGCTGCCTTCACATAAATGGGAAGCTAAGAAAGTACTTAGAGTTTGACTGTGTGTCTGGTAACAACTCATTAAGGAAAATATCACTTTTACTGAAAGTAAAAGCAACTCCCACTTTGGGAAGAAATACTGTGACTCCAGTGATTAGTACGTCACGTAACACTTCCGCATCTCTTTCTTAACCTCTGTCTTCCTGTTTTTCATCATCCTACTCCTTCTTCCACATCCTGTTTTCATCTTCTTCCCTGTATGTCTCATGCTCTGCTTCATATTCTGCCTATTCCTTCTGTTTCTCCTATGTCTTCTGGTTTTCCTCCACTTTTGCTTTTGGTTCCTTCTTACCCTCCTTACTTTCTTCCTCCTATTTGTCCTGTTCATTTTCTTCCTCTTCCTGCTGTTTGTTCTCTTCCTCTTTAACTTAGCACCTCCCTGCTTGTCCTCCATAAGGATACATTGTTTTTGTTTAAAGATTCAGTACAGCGAGATCACCAGGTTTTTATAGGAAAGCAGCAATAATGCAGTCAGGTTTTTTTACTTTCCATTACCTGTTCTTTGGGGAGTGCCACTGGATTACAGTGCAGTGCACTTCTTACTGCCACTATCTGCCTGATTTAAAACTAAAAGACAGCTTTTTTAATAATGCAATAGCATATTGAGAACATATAGCAGATACTTTCCTCATCAAGAAATACAAAACAGTCTTTCATTTGAATGCTTATAAGTATCTGAACATCTGAAATGGATTAGGTAACCATATGGATCATGATTTAAATACCTTCATTTGTCTCTGAAGGAGTTCTTTTTGTCTTTAACACAGAATATTACAAGATAAATCATCCAGGCTTTTTTTTTTTTTAACATTTGAATGGTTTGAGGTGGTTTGTTTTGTTTTTTGTTTGTTTGGGTTGAGTTTTTGAATTTTTTGGGTTTGTTTTTGTTGTGCTTTTTTTTTTTTAAATATTTTAACAAGTTTATTTCCTATAGTTTCATGATATGAAGACAGGTGATTCAGTCTCTTAAGTATTTTATAAAGCAATAACCTTCTTTTGACAGTTGGAGGAAAACTGTTATCTTACAAATTCTTGTTTATTTATAGGTTGCCTGTGGCTTGAATACAAGGTACATTTTAATTTTTTTCATATTTTGTTTTCTGTAGTGTTATTTTGGATATTTAAGATTAAAAACTAAAAAAAAAGTTACTTTGGATATCATCAAATAAATGATTTAAAATGAAAATAGTATTGAGCAATTAAGACATTATAATACTTAAGGATTTTTTGATGCTCTGTATTCCAAATTTTAGGAAATGCATCAAGGATTTTAATAATTGACTACAAGGATTAGAGATAATCAAGCTTTTGAATTGACTGCCTGACACAAAGTGAATATAGAAGTTCATTAATACTTGGTGATTGGATATTTTTAGGTATCTGATTTTAACTCAGGAACACCAAAGCATGCTGGAGCTTTTACAGTAATCTTTTAAATGTAAGAGTGTGTGTGAAGATTTTGTAGTGCCTTTGTTTTTGTTCTTATAGTGCACATACCTTGTAATTTCTTTCTAAAGATTCTTGATTACATTTCTTACAACTTTTTAACTTCAGTTTAAGAAAGAATATTGGAAATGGAGTTCTTTAAAACACATTGTGTTTCAGACTAACATTAGCAGTGCTCTCTGAAGAAGGAGTGAGTATCATTTAGATTCAGGGAAAGTACACTAAGAAAAGTGTAGAAGGGTAATCCTTTTGCTGAACTACAGGCACCACTTTCAATTCTCATTGAGTATGGAACCTGATTCAAATGAATCAACAAGTAATAAGTTTTAAGGAAAAGAATTGTGAGGAACTTGACGTTTTATTGGAGACTTAATTTTTCTGGTTTCTTCTTCCTCATAGTGATTGCTTTTTAAAATAATTTTTATTTTATATTATGCAGACGTAGTTTAATTGGCATGTAAAAACTAAGTGTTGTAAATTGCTTAGTTTTTAACTTTTCCAGAATGAAAACTCAGCTTGACGTGATGAACATAGCATCCAGCTGGGAAAGACCACCGGTGTGTATGCCAAAGAAGATGGATATCAAATCTGTGGTTAATGAAATCGTAGCTTTGGAATTAACACCTGTTAATGTAGGCATTGTTAAAGGTAAGGAAAACGGACTTAATGAAGACAAGATTTGGGAGGTCACTCTAGAAACCTGCAACATATAGAACCAACTGCTAATGAACAATCTGCATGGCAAAAGCATGCGAGTGTTCGGAAAGCATCCGAGCAAATTAAATGCGTGATAAATTCACTGAGGGCTTTTAAATGCATTTTATAAATGTGCTTTCCCTAGAAAGTTCCTAGGCTATATTTTTGGCATCTGGGGGAAGTATCATAATTTTCATATACAGCTGGTATCGCTGCTGTCAGAAGTGTGTTGCTGAACTAGATGGGTGTTTTTTGTAGTGTGATGTGAATGTTGACTGTGCTCAGATTAAATGGTTTTACCTCATAAGATAAAGCGTTGGATTGGGCTTCTCCAGGCACTTGGAAAACTGCTTACACAGGCCTTTGGCTTTATATCACAAAAGTTTCAACAACGACTAGGGTCTCACTTAGGGCAATATACTTTTGTTCTTAATTGGAATCAGTATTTAGGTGCACAGGAGCCTTTCTGTATTTTCCATTTTTAATGTACTCTCCATCAGTATTCCTGTGTTCTTTCTAATAGGTCAACCATATGAAGGAAACGAGAACTCAAGTCTATTTAAAAATATCATGAAGCAGTGTCAGGAGCAGAAGAATATACCAAACACATTTCTTGTAAGTTATTAATTATGTGGTCTACAACACTATACTATTTTGTCTGTTTTGGCTTATCAAAATGAAATGTAATGTCTGCTGCAAAACATTTTTCAGCCTGTAGTGGGACAGGACGAAGCAGATGGTAGGAGGATCGCTACTCGTTTTATGTCGATATCAGAAATGTCAGCATTTCAAAATATGAGTCATGAGGTATGATTGCACATCTGTTGTAAGTATGGCTAAGTTATTATATGTTATGATGCAACTTTCTAAATAACTGAAAACTATTTTAAAAGCTTTTCTTAGTAGAAAGCTACCCTTCCAATTCTAGAATGAAATCTGACTAGGTATTAAAGCTTTCAGGATTTTTCTTTTTTTCTTCAAAAAGCTGGAACTTAATCTTACTACTGGCTTCAAATACTTACTTTTATATTTTATTGTGCCTTTTTGAGTCACATCTGTAACTTTCTAATCCAAATAAGCTTCCCTAGTGCTTATATGAAGAGAAAGTCATCTGCCAGTGTTCTGTTTTCTGAAGATAATAGAATTCTGTCTTCTAAGGCCATATAATTTGACACAAAACTGAATCCAGTCTCCTTTTCGTTTGGTTTCCAATGATGTAGTTATACAATTAGATTTTTTTCACTTGCTAGTAGTTCCATTTGGTTGGCTGAGTACTGTTCCATACAGAATAATTCCAGCTACAGTTAGTGAAGCGTGGCTGGCAGCAAATCACATTACGCGTGTTCTGAGAATATGAGTGGCAAATGATGGAATGAGAAAGTTGCTTAGGTCCTTTAAATATAGACTGACTTTTCTTTTACTATAGTAATTTGGAGAACATCTGTTTTCTGTTGCCATTAAGAATGCAATTTTATATACTAACAAAAGCCCCACCACCCAAATTGATTTCAGATGGCTGTTTTTCATGAGAAGTTGTCACTTAATATCTAAGCTAGTATTTTTAGCTATTTCTGGTTTTGATAGTGACTAAATACAGCTTCCTATAGTCTCCTGTTTCAAAACCTACTTTGTCATCAGGATTCCTTCTGTATCTTGTTCACTTGTTTTTAAATAACTTTTTTCTGTAATGACTTGTGTTCTGTTGCTTTCAAGTAGCTATGGAAAAATAGATCATAAATGCTATAGTATATATGAAAACTTTTCTTCAGTCTTAGGACCATATGTGAGTTTTATAACCTCTGAATCCACAAATGCTATTTTAGATAATAGGTTTTTTTGCTGTCATTGTAGGAGTTACGTTACAAATACTATATGGAACTTCAGAAACTCACTAATGTCTTCAAGACACAAAATGTACCTGCAAATAAAAAGTATAAATTTGTAACTGCTGAGGCCTCGAAGGATAAGTCCTCAGGAATTCCTTTTGTATCTTCACCTACCAAAGCAAGTAACACAGATAAAATAAAAACGGCAACCCTGCGAAGAGCAGGCCGCTTTGACAAAAGAAACTTTATTGGAAACATCCCACCCACAAATATGAACTTCTCTGAAACAAATGGTGACTTACAATTATTTCATGAGGGAAATTCCCAGGAAGTAACCACTCAAGACTCAGACAACTTCAAAGACTTGTTAGGTAAAGAAAAATTACAGCCATCCTCAGCTACTGTTTTGAATGAAATGGACACAAATTCTAGCACTTCATCAGGCGTAAAACCAGCAGCAACAGTAGCTGTTACTGCTTCAAGTTCAGAATCTCTAGATGTTTCTGCAGAGAGACTTTCTGGTGTACCTTTTACTTTCAGTGCAACTAACAACTCATTACCGAGATTAATTAAAGATAGAGGTACATCTTCCTTTAAAAAGCAGGACAGGAAATGTGCTTTTCCTCAGTTTTATTTGGGGAAATGTGATAATGTGGATAAAACTGATAACCAGGATAGACATGGTCCTGAAACCAAAACCACAGTTTGTGGTTCTTCCACCAGTCCTAATTTAGACTCAGCAGAAAGTACAAAGCCATACGTTTTGTTTCCCTTTGGCAATTCAGAAAAAGACTGGTTTGCAAGATCAGAAGTCGGCAATTCATTTAAGGTTTTACCACCATCGTCGTTTTTTAGCCGATCTGAGAAGCCATCTGACAAAAAAATGTTATCTCCCATGACAGAAAAAACACATTGTGCAAAGGAAACTGCAGGATATGGTACACAGAAACCATCTGTCTCACGGGAACAAAGACCTCATGCCTCAGAATCCAGCACAACTGTAGCTTGCATTACTTCAGAAACCAACCCTACTGCTGGGGTGAATGATGTCTCTGAGTCACCCCTTCTCACCAATAATTGTGCATTTCCCTTCAAAAGTAACTTTCCATTGCCTTCATCAGTATTTTCATTTGGAGGTATTGTCAACAGTACCTCTGATTCACTGACTTCTTCTGTGTTTTTTTCTGGAAACAGAACTGAAAAAATGGAAAAGGAGAAGAGCAAATCTCCTGACAAAACACTTCTGAATCTAGGGAGGCCTGTATCCTCAGAGTCTGCAGAGCCTCCTTCTAGTCATAGTCATCCAAAATGCGAAGGCTCATGCTTTCCTGTGAACTCAGCTAAAAAAGCTGAAAGTGCAGAAATGCTCGGTGATGGTAATGCTTCCTGTAGTCAGCCTTTATGTTCAGTTGTCCTTCCAGTTGAATATGAGAATACATCTTCCACTCAAATCGCTACAGCAACAAAACAAGAAAAAATGGTGAAAGATGAAGAAACTGTTGCTGAAAACAACTGTGTGTGTCCTAGGAGGGAAGACGAACTCGAGCCTGTACAGTTTCAGAATGCAGCTTCTTCTGTTCCTGGCACGTGCAATGATCTGTCTTTAGGAGGTTCTGTGCGTGCAGTAAATGAGACAGGAGGAATGCCAAGTGCCAGCAGTTCTGACACTGAGGAGCTAGGTCAAACGTGTCCCTACTGATACCAGCCATGCATCAGAATATTTTTCTGTTACTGAAGACAAAATGTCTACTAGAAGAAATTCAGACATGAAGAAAGAGTGAAATAGAAGATAATTATACTTAAATAAACTAGAAATAAATAAATGCTACTTAAGACATTAAAAGGTGGGGATATTAGTGATTTTACAGCTGTTTTTCTCTCTGATTCTTGCCAGTCGAGGTATCAGCAAGTACAATGCATTAAAGCAATATTTGTAGTGTAATCACAAAGTCAGGCAACAATCAAAAATGTCATGTCTTGATCAAGATAAAAGTATGGCCATAAATGCTGCATCGTCAAGAATGCAGACCTTCTGAGAAGTGCCACTGGGGCATGTTTGGGTGGTGTAGAGCTGAGGTGTCCCCGAAGGCAGGTTGGGTGAAGCCTCAGCAGCAGGAGGCAGTATATTGCTGTTTGGGTACAGCCAATACCATTCACCTCACAGGCAGGGAGGGAAGAGAGCCACAGGGAAAATAAAGGATGGTCAAGGCATTACTGAAAATTGCCTTGTGTATCTCCCTTTGGCTGTTTCCTTTTCTGTGATGTATTTAATGTATGTTGAAGGTGCAATTTCTAATATAATTTCAGTAATTTCTCTTGCACTTTTGGAATTGAAGCATCGCATCCATGTTCTTGTTATACACTGCAGAAGGGTGTCAGCTCCATTTCTGAAATGCTGCGTTTAGGAAAAGGAAACATCACAATTCACTTTCAGTTCCTTTTGGCAACAGCTTGAGTATACTTGGAAAGATATTAACTTGCTGTTTTGATGAAAGCATTAGGAGAACCTAGCTTTTAAGACAAAAGCTTCCTTTTAAAATCTGTGTAACAACAAGAAAAAGGAAAAAATCCTATGTATTAATTAATCAAAACTCACTGAATTTTAGTCTGTGAAATATGCTACCAAGTGAGGATAAAAAGACTATCTTTTCTACTTTTTTAACCCTTTTGTTGGATCCAAGATAATTATTGGAATGCAGGGACAGTAGTACTATTTCAGAGTAAAGCTCTATTTCATTGCCTGTTCACTCTTCACCAAAAGCTGGTGCCAGATTTTAAATTAATTTTGTGTTAGATGGATATGTCAACTGGCAAGTATTAAAATGCAGAATGTTTAATATTCTTTCAGACTTCCTCAGCGGCAACTAGAAAAATAAATAATCTGCAAATTATCTCTGTAACTTTATAAGAGAAATACTACTTAAATTTAAATCTCTGCAACACTTACTAATAGACTTACTGTGACATAGTACTTAGAAATACTGTTGTTGTTTGAGGAAGTGTTTACCTTACTTGTTTTGAATTCTTGGCCTCAATTCTTCTGTGGCAGTGCATTCCTTTATTAAATATTCTGGGTATTTCTAGTATTTATAAAACTTGAATAATCTTACCTTTCTGTCTGCATTATAGTAAGGAAGGTGATGAAAATTCTCTTAATTGTCAGTTTTCTAGTTCTTTATGTTCATCTCTAAAATATTACTGTATTTCAGTTTTCTCCTAAGAATTTTTCTGCTTTTATCTCTAGACATTCTTATCATGTTCTTCTACATGTGTAGTAGAGAAATGGAAAACAAAGGCTGAGATGATCATGGCAGAGTGTCACGGATGGAAGTTGGTCTCCCTCTGATAAAAATGAGAGAAATGGAACAATTTTACAGAGTCATATAAGGCACCTATAAAATTTGTTGCTAGAAAGTTGTAGGAAATCTTTTTTTATCCTTCATTGAAAAAAATCCTAATGAGCTAAGGTTAATCTGAAATCTTTGAATTTTCTTAGAATATTACTTCTTTTCATCTTGAGGTGGTATAGAATAACCTGCATGTCCTAGCCATGCCCCCTCCTGGCTACTGCAAAAATTCACCGTATCTTATCCAGAACCAGGAAAGTCAAGATCTTGGATGAACACTAGAGCCAATTCTAGGCAATTATGGGATTCAGAGTTGTCCTTTGTGCATGTCTGCTAATTATCAGTAGAGAAGTAACTTACATCACTCCCTTGGTCATTGAGGATGTTATCAAAGCCTCACTTTCCTACACTATCTAAACATAGGTATGTGTTTGTGTATATGTTTTCCAATTACAGGTAGATGAAAAGGTAGTGTTAAACTGAAGCATTCGTATGAAAATACTGCTGAAAACTTTGCTCTTCCCAGAAAAAAACAAAACAACAAACCCCAAAAAAAGGAAACACCAAGAAAATTAGTTAGAAAGCATATTTTACTAAACATCAGTGATTTGTATTGCATGGATTTCTTGATAAGTATGCTGGAAGTGTCCTGGATCTTTCTGACTCTTAAAGAGGTGAAAAATGAAGCAATAGGGTTGGAACTTTTTATTAATCAAACTTCCCTGTTCTGATATAAAACCCTCTATATATTTAAAATTTTGTAAACTAAACCTGCAGACCAGTTTAAAAGCTTTTATAATGGTTCATGAAGATACTATTTCAAAATTTAACAGAAATCTTGGAAAACAGGACAATTTATCTTATTATAATTGCTGAACATCCTTCACCAAGGAGCTGAAAGTTTCTAATACTGTCCTACTGAGAGGCTAATCTCACCAGCTGTCAGAACTGTGACATTTGTTCAGTACATCTGTGAGAGCCATCTTAACATCTATGCCACTGCCTGAAAAAAAAAGTGCAACTGAAAGATAATGTATAATTACTTAGTTTTGCAATCTATTAAAAAAATTTAGTTGACATTAGAGCTGCTAAAATGTCAATTGGTGAAGGTTAACTTCCTAAAGTAAACTTTGTATTACCTACACTGACTATTAACTAAAGCTTTATTCTGAAATTTCACTTGAGAACTCAGATCTAGTAATTTTCTAACTTAAAGGCTGCTATCTGTGTGGTAAGAATATCTGCTGCTTTGGGTTTGTTTTTATTCTTCAGGTTTTATTCTTCAGTTTCTCTTCATAGTCTTCGCTCAGTTGTTTAAATGCCAGTAGAACATTATCATCTGGATCATCACATAGTTCACTCAGACTTATTCTAGTTTAAAAAAAAAAAAAAAAGACATCATTGTTTCATTTCCATAAGTTGCTTTTAAAATGAAATATGCTGTATTCTAAAAAGCACAAGTTTATCATACCCAATAGCCTTAATGGTGAGTGAAAAATCCTTGAGGGCGTTGTAAGCATCTCCTTCATTTAACCTGAAGAAATAAAAAAATAATCAAATGTATATATATGCACTATAACTGTTTCACCTCTAATAAACCCAGTTACATATGTTGGGTAAGGATGCAGAGAGCACATGGCATGACCTCTTAACACTGGCATATTAGTTCATAAGGATCAGTGTGGAAAAAAATACAAGCCTAAAATAATAATGCTGCAGAGGCTCATGTTTCTATAATTGTATTAAACATACAAGACTCATGAGTAATATTAGAAAAGATAATTTATTTATATTATCTTGGGAACATGGTTTCAAATATTGGAATAACTAACCTGTCACAAGCTAAACTGGAACTCTATACTTCAGATGAAGCTTGCTGGCTAATCTGAGAGGAGATTGTGTAAGCTTTCTACCAATGAGGAAGACCCTATACTTTGCAAAAAGGACCACTGATTACTAAAAAGGAATTTAATAAAGTCAGTTTCCAGTAATTAAGAATAGCACTTTTTTTTAATACAATCAATACTGTGTTGAAATACTGGAATTATCAGAAGGGTTTGGGCTGGAAGGGACCTTTAAAGATCATCTAGTCAATCACCTGGGTCAGGGCAGTCCCAAGCACAAATCCAGGCTGGGCAGAGAGTGGATTGAGGGCAGCCCTGCGGAGAAGGATTTGGGGGTGTGATGGTTGATGATAGAACTCAACATGACCCACTAATGTGTGCTCAGAGCCCTGAGAGCCAATTGTATCCTGGGCTGCATCAAAAGCAGCATTGCCAGCAGGTCAAGGGAGAGGATTCTGCCCTTCTGCTCTGTTCTTGTGAGACCACACCTGGAGTACTGCATCCATCTCTGGGGTCTCCAACATAAGAAGGAAATAGAACTGCTGGAGCAAGTCCAGAGGAGGGCCACGAAATTGGTAAGAGGACTAGAGCACCTCCCCTGTGAAGACAGACTGGGAGAATTGGGGCGGTTCAGCCTGGAGAAGAGGTTACATGGAGACCTCACAGCAACCTTCCAGTATCTGAAGCGAGGCTACCGGGAAGAGAGAGGGGGACTCTTCACCAGGAACTGTAGTGATAGGACAAGGGGAATGGCTTCAAACTGGAAATGGGTAGGTTTTGATTAGACATTAGGAAGAAATTCTTTACTCTAAGGGTGGTGAGGCACTGGAACAGATTGTCCAGAGAAGCTATGGATGTGTCATCCCAGGAAGTGTTCAAGACTAGGTTGGATGGGGCTTTGAGCAACCTAGTCTACTGGAAAGTGTCCCTGCCTGTGGCAGGGGGTTGGACCTAGATGATCTTCAAGGTCCCTTTGAACCCAGGCCATTCTAACATTTTATAGTCCCAACTCCCTTGCTGTGGGCATGGACATACTTTACTAGATCAGCTTGATAGAATCAATGTGATACTGTAATTGGTATATTTCCATGTGTCTCCATAACATGGCATTATTGCCAAACTCTCCTATTGTAATCATAACACTGCATGCAATGTGTATTCTAATTATTCTGATTAGAATCTGCTTTGAGGAGTTTACAAAAAAGCAGAATATATTCTATGCTGCCAATAGCACTCCCAGGGTGCGGTAGTATTCTCTTACTCAAAAGTTACTGGCTATGAGCATGACAGAAAAA
Organism: Myiozetetes cayanensis; assembly: GCF_022539395.1. NCBI lineage: Eukaryota > Metazoa > Chordata > Aves > Passeriformes > Tyrannidae > Myiozetetes > Myiozetetes cayanensis. The sequence goes on along the minus strand of NW_026087964.1, from coordinate 35,749,878 downwards.
TTAAGATACTTGGTAAGAGGAGCTGAGAGAGGGAGCTTGTGCTTGAGCTTTTTTGAACCAAGGCTGTAAATAAAACAGTTACATGAATGGCTTCATTAAGAACTAAAAGCTAGACACTTTATAGAGAGATGGATTTAATGAATGAATTTACAGAAGGCCAGTGAGGATCAAAGGCAAAATTGATAATGATGAAAATTACACATCACATTTAGCAAGTGATCTCTAAAAGTTTGAAGAGGACAACAGGACTGTAAACAGTAAGAGCAAAATAAAAATCTCAAATCTAGCTTCTGAGAAGACTAATGCAGTGTATAAATTGCTTAATTAGGAAGTGAAAGAGTGTCAAAGATTATTTGTTAGGAGCTGTATCAAGTGTAAGAGCTTGACTTGCTCATCAGTTGAACTTTCAGGGTTTTTTATGTAATCAAGGTTTTCTTCACAATGAAGAACAGGGAAGTCCCTGAAATTAGGATGTTCAATGCAGTAGTCCAGAAGATGGTAACATAGTACCAGAGAGATGTCAAAAGATTGGTCAAATAATACAGAAACAGTTTAAAGGTGAATTAATGATCAGTGTTAAAAAATACAGGCAAGACAACATAAAAGTGAAGATTAAAACTCCAGTTTTGGAAAAACTGCAGTGTGTGTGATCCAGGCAAAAAGAAGAGAGAAAGACTGCATATACCATGGACTCAAATGTGAAAATATGATTCCATGTGATAGTGGTTGGCCAGCTTGGGCAAAGAGGTTTTTTTAGTGTATGGTTGTGCATTGTTTTTGCTTTTGTTTCCTTTAAAGAGAAATCCTAGTAGGATTGATTTATCAGGCCAAGTTGCTAAATGCTTAGAAAAAATTAGGAAAAAGGGAAGTTTCAAAGCAGTACCAATACAAATACTAAATTACTGACAAATTTTGCCTGAGTTTGTGTTTTGGATGCCATGTATCTTTTGACACTGATCATTCATTCACTCATTAATCTATTTCTGTATTATTTGACCAAGCTTTTGACATCTCTCTGCTCCTATGTTACCATCTTCTGGTCTACTGCACTGGACTTCCTCATTTCAGAGAGTCTCCTTTTTCATTGTGAAAAAAAGCTTGATTAAATAAAAAATGTTCTGAAGAGCCTGTCAAAATGACTCATGTTGCTGAAGTCAAGATTTCCCATTTATGGTCCTATTTTGAATAGCCAGATAGTATTTTACAGCCACTGCCATTAGACTTCAGTTTGGTTTATTCCTATTAAAACATTCAACTAATCTAATCATATTTAACAGCTGTTTCATCCCTAAATTCTGCAGGGAGAAGGCTTTAAAACCAAAAAGATAAAGTTGTGTACCATACTGTAATGTTTAACAGTATTATAAATGATAGTACATACCAGTTATCAGTTGTCAATGCAGTCAAGGAACCGTGCTTATAAAAGTCCAGTGCATATGCATTGAGTGGCATCCTCCTTCCCTGATTATCATACTTCTTCAAATGAAGTAGGGGGCAGTTTCTGACATTAATGCCAAGAGAATGTAAGACAGCCTAAACCGAAAAAAAATTATTGAATAGATACTGTGGTTTTGTTTATATGCCTGTTTTGTCAAACCTACAACTTTAGGCCCACAGCTGAAAAGTTCCACACTTCTAATCCACTCCAAAAATCTTCACAAGTACATCTAGACTATAGACACAGGAGAGAGTTTGTTAGTAATGTGATTTAAACTGCTAGTGCAGCTATGGGGTGTTCTGCATAATTTAAAGTTTGACGAGACAGCTTTATTTCTCTTGAGTTTTAGATTAGGACTTTTCCATATGCATAGATCATCTATTAAGACTCACTGATATTACACTTAAACATGGAACATTTTAAGGATGAAGGTGAATTCCAAATCCCTAGTTGTAGGAATTTAATTTTTTACTATTTACAGAATTATGAGTTGTGTTAATTCCCTAATACTGCAAAGCTCACGTAGAATAACACAGGAAAATGCAAGTTGACAGTAAACGTGTTGGTTTATATTAGCATTAAGCTAACTCATATGCTATCTAACACAATTCTAGTTACAAAGCAATCAGTGCCATATTGATTACTGTGTGGTTCATTTAAAAACAAAAATGAAAATTCCTGACATGGAGAAAACAAACTGGAGATATGGTTTGAAATTTTATTTTACTTGTCTCAGAATCAAAAGCAATGGAGACCTTGCAAGAAAGCAAAAGATTTACAGATTTTTTTTTTCTACATCCATCTATTCTGTGATTTTTGCACTGTGACAAGGTGGTGCTACTTGGTGCTGGATATTTGTTTTTTGACACTTTCTGAATTATTTCTCCTAAAGAGTGACACTTGTAAATAGTGCCATCATATTAGACAGAGGGAAGAGGATTGTGATTAAACAAATACTTATTGAAATCCAATAAAATTCTCTCCCCCATGCAAAAATGACTTACTTTATTAATGATGTCCCCATGAAATAGATCATTATCAACCACTCCAGATAAACATACAAAAGGTGAGATGGCAGATATGCTTTTGGTGTTGTCCATCAAATAAGATGCTAGTTCAGAGCCATGCCAATTCTGAGATGTAAAGTCTAGACAAGAAGTTTCATATACAGCATAAGCTATAGAGACACAACCCCCGTTTCAGCAATCTAGTTTAAAAGCGGTAAGTTTTCAGTGCAGTAGATAGTGACAGGAAATAGAGTTAATGTTCCAATGTTAAATCCTTCTTGATAGATCTTTGTTTATTTTGTTCATAAGAACTTCTGTGTAGCTGATTACAATAATAATGGCCAGTCTTCGCGAGCGAAGATCTGGGGAAGGTCTTTACACCTTCCAGCCTGCGCACTGGATTTTTTAGGTGAGACACAGTGTGCGCGGAACTGAGCCCACCCTTTAATCCTAAGGTTCATCTGCCGGGGCCAAGCGAGCTTGGACGGTGGCAGCGAGGTCCTTAGGACGTAGATGGATTGCCTACAGGGCTAACGAGCTCCATCTGCCCAGGGAGTGTCCCTGACGGGGAATCGAACCCGTGTCTCGGCGGTGACAGCGCCGTGCCCTTAACCACTAGACCACCAGGGGCTCCCAGCTGATTATAGCGTCTATGAAAGAGCTTTCTAATGGTAAGAATTACTATGTCTCAATCCCCCTTGTGACTTAAACCTTTCTTCTTGACTCATCTATAGCCAAAATTGCTAACAGCTTGAAGTTATGCCAAAACCAAAGGCAGTGTTACTATTAGAAGACTTAGTTCTTGAACATCTTTTACTCTCTCATATGTTGAAGGACAGAATAAAGGATGGCCTATATCTGAAGTGCTTTCTTATTGCAAAAATATTATTTTTGAAGGCATGTTTTTTAGAGGAGCTAGGCAATGGAATAGTGGTATATTACATTGCTTTTATATCTCTCTTACAGAATGTAACTTGAGATTATAGAGTAGTTAAATATTTTTCACCCAATGGCAAGCTATATTGCTTGGTAATTTGCTTGCCCTTTCATATTGCTTTTCTTATTAAACATCACTTACTGGCATAAATAACTCAGTTGATTTTTACAAAAATTGTGATGTTCTTTAATTGATACTTCAATCTTAAGGCTGTTCACGTGCTGAATATTTAATCTTTGGTAAGATTCTGAAAGCAATTCAAGTATTCTAGGCATTTGAGGATCTGCAAATGTACTGATGATCAGATAAGAAGGCTTTTATTCAATAATTTTACTTAGTTTTTTTTCTTTTATAGAAAAGTCCCTTTGTTTTTTTCCCCCTGCAGAATAATGGAAGAATAGCAACTAAAATGATCCTTTCTCTGTACAAAACTTCTGCCACATACAAATTAATCAGTAATTCTTGTAAAACAAAAGTGAAATAGAAATTTTAGCTCTTTATTACTGTATCTCAAGTCATAAGTTTTTTCTTTACAAAATAAGAATAACCTTATTTTCCTAATACAATCAATTTCACAAATTATAAACATGGATTAATTTTTCACTTCATACCTGTCTTTGACAATGGAAGTTTGTATTCTTGTTCCATATCTGCCAGCTTGGCAGTTGTCAGAAGAAAATGAGCAAAATATTCCTGTACTTTGGTGTTGTATTCATCTAAAGCATCTGCAAAGTCTTTTGGTAGATCTTCTAGGAAGACCTTAAATAACATGCAATTTATTGCTTAATGTAGGTAATTTGTCCAAAATGTCAGTTCTCCATTAGTCCATACATAAAATATTAGTACAAACATAGCATATTGATAGAAGAAGGAAAGAGCAGTTTCAACCTTTATCCAGCTTGTCAGACTGCCTGGACATTTGGAATTAACAGACCTTAAAGATGAACATGAATTTCAAGCAGAAAAGGCGTGGAAGATAAACAGTATAAAATTCCTTACAGGGTAACTTGGCAAACAGCTTTACTAGATATTTCTATCTAGCTATAAGGGGCCTTTTGAAGGCCTGCCTTTCCCTTACCAACATGACAGACTGATGGCTGCCATTAGTCACCACAGCCCTGTAATCCCTCCTACATGACTAACCACTTCTCAGAAATAAATAACATTTTTTCTCTTGTAATGCTTGCTGGAAACTGGCCACATAAACAGTTTAATAAAGAAGTAGTTTCCTCTGTTGTTCCAGCCATAGCTGTGTTCTCCAACATTTTAACGCCTTGTGTAGTAGAAGAGCCAACAGGAGCACATTACAAATATCTCACTCCTCTGCCCGCACCCAAGTTAACTTTGTGCAGAACTAATGATAATGCTCATCACACTAATACTATCCCATTTTTTGAAAAAGCCTTAAGCCTACAGTGTCATGTACCACAGAGCATGCTGGGTCCTTCTGGATCACTGCTATGTCACAAAAAACTTCAACTCCCTAGATGCAGACAAAACTCGAGCAGAGTGAGAAGGGGGAGGAGGTGCTCCAAGTAACGAAGTAGAGATTCCCTTGCAGCCTGTAGAGGAGAGCACGGGGGAGAAGGGATTTCCTTGCAGCCATTCTATGGAGAGGACCATGCCAGAGCAGATACCCACATTGCAGCTTGTGAAGAAACCCATGCCTGAGCCACTCAATGTTTTCTGAAAACTAGAGCCCATGGAGAACCCACAATGGAGCAGATTTATCCTGAAGGACTGCAGACCACAGATAGGACTCACACTGGAGCAGGGGTGACATGGATGAGGAAGGAGCGGCGTAGAGAGCTGTTAAGAATGGATTACAGCACATTTCTAATTTCCTATCAGCCATGTACTACTTGGGGTGAGGGAGAGGTAAAGGAGTCAGGAATGAAGGACTGAAGTTAAGCCTGAGGATGGCAGAGGTAAGGGAAGGTGGTGTTAAAATTTTTGGGTTTTGTTTCTCACTACCACGATCCATTTTAATTGGCAACAAATTGATTTCATTTGCCACAAGTTAAGACTGGTGTGCCCTTGATCCTAACTGGTAAGCAATTTCCCTATTTCTTGTCTCAACCTATGAGCTTGAGCTCCTTCATACTATTTTCTCACACTGCTGAGATGGAGGAGTAAGAGAGCATCTGGGTGGGCAGTACCAGGCTGCTGTACATCCATAATGACACCAGTCTTGCTGAGAAAAGGAATCAAGTTCTTTGAAGTGGTACACAACACAAGTTACAGTAAAGACAAATGCTTTCTCTACCTTTGACTGGGTAAGATTGGCCTTTGTATTTCATTGAGCAGGCTGGAAGATACTTTCTCCCAAATAAGTTTGCTAGAATGAGAACTAGCGTTTCCAGGACATCTTCTGAAAAAACAGTTGAGCCTATGTCAAAACAGAAAGTGCTTGGGTTAAATATGAAAGTATAAAAAAAAGTTATGTGAGTTTTTTTGGGGTTTTTGTTGGTTCTTTTTTTTTTTTTTTTTGCTTACAATAAACAACTCCCATTCAGGAGTTTCTTCTTTGACATAACAGCTTTTCTTCTTGTCATAACAGCTGTCATGACAGAGGTTATGCAAAACTATATTGGATAAAGATCAACTCATGAGATACAAAATAGTAGTAGATCATGAGTAGATAAGTAAGCAACTGATAGTATGTACAAGTCATTACTGTATTCCTATATGTTAACATATTGTACCATATCTCATTGGACAGAATAGATTTAACTCAGGTAATGAGACCTTAGTAGTACTTACTTTTTCATTTGTTGATATTCATAGTCATCCATTCTATTTGCTACATAGAACTCAAATGTTACTCTGGAGTCAGAATTATTAATTTTTCTATGTATGGCATTACTTTTTACCTCATCAGAATGTTTCACAAACAGCAAATAGAAGTTCATGATACTAGCATTGCCATATATGTGCCTTGGCTTTCTCAGACAGAAATTTAAGTATATGCTTAAAAGTGTGTAGAGGCAGAGCTCAAGGATCTGAAGATGAAGGTGAGGCAAGCAAAGATGGCAGCAGCAAGAAGGCATCCAGAATCACTGGGGTTACAGACCCTGCCATAGATTGCAATCAACATGCATGGAGTATTACTTACCTTCAATTGGCTGGCACAATTTGTGCAATAAACCTTTCGTAAGAAAGCTCACTAAAACGAAATTTGAAGGTTCATGATAGTACAAGTGTGTCACAAGTCCAGCAAATCCTATGGGGTTACATTCTTGATCCAAGTAGCCCTATTTAATTTGAAAGCAAAAAAATAGCTTAGTTGTAAAAGATGAAATTAGATACAACAAAAATATAAAATTGTGATATTCAGAACAGTGTTTCAGCCTAATGTATAGGTACCTATTGAGACTACTGAACTTACACTGAAAGGCAAAAATTTGTCCAAGTACAGATTTTGACCTCATAGATTTAGATCATGTTGCAAATGAAACGTGCACACAGTTATCAAACTAAGACCTGATGCAATGTGCGTTAAAGAGAAAAATATTAATCTAAATGTTTGACAGGATAAAAACATAGCAAGAGTGATCTGTCAAATGTTTTACTGCAAGATGTTTGGATGCTAGAAGCCTATATAGTTTTAAAAAGCAACAGGACAAGCTCATGGAATAAAACTCCTTCAAAGGCTATAAATTCCAGGACAGCTCTCCTATCAGAGATCACTTTGCATTGTGCCCTGTAAGCAAGTATGGAGTATCCAGAGAATCATCATCATACAGTTGTCTTTTTTTTTAATACACTAATTATTGGAGGCAGGATACTAGGTACGTGGGCCAGGATTTGTCCAGTTCTTATCCTAACTATAACTTTTTGGAAACATTACTAATCTCTCCTGCACATTGATCAGATTCTCCTCTTCAACAGAAGCATCAGACCACTCATCTCAAAAACAGCAGACACCCAGAAGAGGAGGCAGAAATGTAGATTAGGACTCATACTAGGAGCAGGACTGGGAAACCTGGGCACAGATGGTTTGTTAATGTAATCACTTAACTGCCTGTAGTCCTTGGCTGTAAGCCAAAATGGAGTCATGCATAACAGTTTTCCAAAATGGTATCCATCAAACTGAAAACTATTTTTATGGAGAAATGTACACCTAATTTTCAGTCTTATTTAAGATACACTTCCTAAACTTTTGCTTTGGAAATCATGTCATCCTTAGTATGTTTTAAACTCCTATCAGTTCACATGCATGCATTTTCATACATAATATAAATGCACAACTCTAACTTTCCTAATCTATTTGTAATCTTATAGACCATTGCCTATTGAATTTATTCCATGACCTAAGTAGCTCAGAATTAACCTCAGACTTAAGACATTAGAATTTTATATGTTTCCTTAAATTTGTAACACAAAGAAATAGCCTATTGCTATAAAATAAAAAGTAAATGGTTCTTTACATTAAAATATGCAAACATAAACAAATAAGAATCTGTAGATTTAAGAAGAACTATCCTTTATGGGAACAAGTCAAAACATACCTCTTTGATAAGAAATTGCAAGGAAAACACAAAATAAATTTTTAATATTTCAGCGATATCTTTCTTTTCTGAATGACATCAGTGAATGCTTCAACACTGACAAAACCTGGTCAAATAAAAAGGAAAAAGAAAGTATAAAAACCTAGAAATCAGAAATCCAAAGGAATGTTGATACCGTAACAAGAAAAAAATTGAATATCCAGCTTCTACTGCTTTGTTTCATCAATTGGTTCTCAGAATTAAAAATGCTATGTGGAGGTTATTTAAATTTTATGTAAATTGAATGCCTAACTATTGGAAATGCTTGTGAACAAATGTATCCTCTGTCTGTCAAATGTGTGCTTATATTCAAAATTTATGCTGGGGTTTGTAAAGTTAATTACATTAAATTCATATAGAATTGTCTAAAAGACAAGGATTTAAATATCATTAAACTAAACCCAGGAAGTTTTGAAATTACTCCTTTCACTATAATACCTTTTGAACATAATAAATATTTAACACAGAAGTTTATCAATCTCCTTTGTTATCTTAAGAAGACTTATGTCTGAATTCATTTAGTGAGTTCTCGAAAATAAATGTCTATATGCTGAAGTGGATGTAAAAATCAGATCATCTGGAGGTAAGAGTTCCTTAACACTTACAAGAGGAGATCTCTGACCAACTTGAAATCTGTATGGTTTGTTTACTTAAATCACTGCATTAAATGGCAAGAATAAGAATTCTTTGGTTACAGATAGATAGTATGTGTATTTAAATGAGTTAGCAATGCATAGAATTTCGTCATTGTTTCAACTGAGATAGCACTTCACAGCACTTATCTTCCCTATGGAAATACATGTTCACACCTTTTCTTCAAGTACAACTAAAATTTTAAATATTGGAAGAGTTGCTGATTCTCCAGTTCAATGCATATACTGCACAGAACAAAAGTTGATAAAATTATCTTTGTGCTAGTGGCATTCTTTCTGATGATAAAATTTATTGCAAAGAATAAATATGTGACAATGGACAGTAGAATAGTGTGGAGAAGATGGCACAGGTACTAGAAGCAGTTATAGCAGAGTATACCATTTCATTTGGGCAGGCTGTTTACTTGAGAAGTGCATAACTTTCTGCTCATGTTAAAGAAACAATATTATTTAATTATATTAAAGTTAAGAAAAAAATATTAAACCTTTGCTCTAGCATCTGCTTTGTCATCAGCCTTCGCAGCAAACAGCATGAGTCTCAATATTAAGGAAACAGTCAGAGGAAACTGGCCTTTCAGCTGAGGTACATTGGACTTGATAAGTCTTTCCACTTTGGGCAGTGGAATGTCATAGAAGAACACATTTCCAATCATATCTTGTCCCCGTCTTCCAGCACGCCCAGACATCTAAGAATAAAATATTTATTAATTATATTGTTAATACAATAAAATTATTAATTTTAAACACCTAACTTGTATATACAATCTATACAGTCTTAATAAAGCATTTATGCAGAATTATTAAAATAATGTATGCAAAATATGTTGCACCTCAAATCTAGCTAGTTTTACAAATGTCGAGTGTTTCCTTACTTTTTTTAATATGAACTTCCAAATTTAATGGAAGACCTAAACACTGGCCAGGATACTTACATTCTCTCAAATGTCATTTTAACATTTATTTTTCTTCAAGGTAAATTTTAACTTTATTTATATCTATACACTTGCTTTGTTTTCAAGTTACCTTTAGTTCTGAATAATTTCTGAGTAGATTTGGAGCAAAGGTAGTCTCAGAATGAATAAAGAGCAGAGAATATAAAAAAAGAGCAGGAAGAACCTTCCTATGGGTGTATTCTCTTGCTTGGATCACCTATCCTTTGTCTGGTCCCCTTGTAAGGACTTGCCCCTTGACCAGATGATGTGATAAAGCTGGAGTCATACATATCTATGTCCAGCTGAAAGGAGATGCACACAGGTCCAGGTATTGCACAGATCCAATCACACAAACTCTGAGAGCCACCTGCTAGGTGATGCCATCAACTGCATACAGCCTATAAGGCCTCTTGATCCTGAGGCAAACTGGCAGTATTTCATGAATATTGGTTTGAAAAGTAGCACAAGAGCAGGAAACAGGTGCTGATGAAGAGGTTAGAGTCTCTCAACCCACCCAGTAAGTTGTGCTGTGAGTAGAGACATTCTACTTTATTGCATTTGCAATCTCAGCTACACACTGCCGTGTGGCATTGTGAAGTGCCACTTCCAAGACAGAAAGAACTCAAATGTCCCCATTAATCCACTCAACAATCTTTCCTTTCATCATTACAATCCCACTGTATGTTCTTACAGTGTATTTTTCACTTTGTAAAACCCTGGCTAGAACCAAACAGCTTTTGTTTTTCCAGCTTCCATAACTAAATGCCAAATATATGTCTTTACTTCACTCAGCAATTGTAATCTTATAATTGCTGAAATAGGTCTTCTGACTACACACTGTAGTACACTCGTATACTGTTCTTGTAATACAAAGTGGGTGTTTTATTTCCATACCTGTCTGTAATTTAAGGCATCTAAATAGACAGAATCTTCAGCAAAAACAACAGATTTACATGGCATGTTGATTCCTAGAGCAAGAGATGAAGTAGCTGTGACTACCTATAAAATAACAAACACGAGTGTATCTATTAGAAATGGCAATATTCAATTTAAGAAAAAAAACAACACCTGTAATATTCAACTTAAATCAACAGGAATTTTACTATAATTTCTCATATAGATATACTTTAATTTGGTGAATTTAACAGAGCTATGAGCATAAAGGAATTTCACTCTTTAATGTAATTCATATAGTTATTACATTTGCATATTGAACCTTTTTATCCTGAAAGTTATACCACATCTCTTATGAAAATTGAAATAAATAATACATTGAAATAATACTGAAATTGAACACAAATTGAAATATTTCATGAAGACAGTACAATATATAATAAACCTATAGACTTCATTTAACTAAAGCATATTTGGTTGACTGCTGCAGTAAAAGATGAAAAATATTTCTATAAATACATTAGCAACAAAAGGAGGACCAACAAGAATCTCCATCCTTTACTGAAATGTGGGGGAAAATATAAAGGCAAAGGATGAAGAAAAGGCTGAGGCACTTATTGCATGCCAATGCAATATATTTTACTACTAGTGAAAGGTACACTGTATTTCAAAATTAAATACATGGAGAAACTAAGACTTTAAAAAAGAAATAAAAAATTTGATAACAATTCACCAACCTTCACGTATCCTAGCCTGAAAAGCATCTCCACTACTCGTCTTTGCCTTGCAGACATAGATCCGTGATGATACCCAATTCCCCTCAGTGCCATACTTTGCTGCAGAGAACCTTTTCTCTCAAATCTAAGATAATGAAAAATCTTCCTCAAAGTCTACAAATAAACAAATGTTAAGTATTAACCGCAGCGAGTATTAAGCATAACCAGGTGTTGTTAATTTTTCAGTATTTTCTGAACTTCACTATACAGCTCAGTGTTATCTGTTCTGAAGTTTTAAGTTACTTCTTCACTGCCTTAACCCATGTGCTACTGTGGGAAGCAGTGTTCTTTCCACACTGGCTGACAGCAGTCCAAAAATGCCATTGGACTTCAAAGTTCCCAAGATAAAGCATCATGAGTTTGGTCCCAATGCACAGAATTTTCCCCTTTCCAGACAAATCACAAGCAGAAAGTATTATCAAGACACTTCATCAAATTAAGAATTAAGAGCTATTTATCACAATTACATTTGCTCCATGAAGAGACAGCTATATGAAGCCATTGCTATTGTTTTACAAAATTTAGACCAGAGGAAATCTCCTGGATCAAGGTTCAGTCACCCACTACTGGTGAAAACAACATCATATAAATTAATTACATGAATTATTCCTTCATTATTTCTATGCAAATATATACATTAATATTTCTGATAAACATCTGCAGATTTTCAGTGGTTTTCTCATCTTTTCTTTCCTCAGCGGACATAAACACATTGAAAAGCAAAGAAAATTTTGCTTTGTGAGGACCAGAATTTTTGGAGTCTAAAAAAATTTATTAATTTGTATTTTTACAAGATATGAAGGTCTCAAAAATCTTTTGTTAAGTACACAAATGTGCCATATACACTACATTACAAGAGTCAAATTAACAAGTAATAGAACTGTATTGCTGGAAATTCATGGAAAGGAATTAACTGTATTATACATCCCAGAACTACTGCAAGAAGAAGTCAACATCTTTCTATTTGGCAGAATGAAAGTTGTCCATACGTCTTAAAAATAAAGTTATCTAAGATTGGAATCGCATTTAAATGGAAATACTTAGAATATTTCTTGAAGTCAATGAATGCTGTTATAAAGTACAACTGCATCATTATAAACTTTTTATGCATTTGTGCACAAATACACACATTTTAGACATACAAAAAAAAAACATGTTAGATTTATCAGTGAATTACTTACATCATCATCCACTGCTTTATGATCAGCGTAAGTACACCCAGAAGGGATAGTAGTTAGCATTTTAAGCCTTATTTCTAGGTGGTTTTTTTTAGCCAAAAGAAGTTCCATGGTATTCATTTTATGAGCGCTCAACCTTCTGGTATCCCTATATAAAATGTACAATTAAAATTTATTTTTTTTTGTCATTAACATACATTTCTCAATTCCAAAATGTTCTTTGGATACTGAAAGATGCAGACTGATTCCCTTTAAAACTGTAGGCTCAAACTTGTAAGGAGATCTGTTAATGTAAATCTACTGATAATGCCGACAGCTTCATTTTATCATGGCTCATATGAAAAACTGCAAGTAATTTGGGGTGAAGTAGAGAGGACAAAAATTAAGAAAGGTAAAGACAGAGACCATAAGTACCTCAATTAGCAAATCTGTAAGCTAACTATATTTCATAGGAGAAGGATTAAAAGAAAAACATGATGGATTTACTGCCAATAATGTCATGAACTATAAGGATTTAGGACAGGATTTGAAGAAGAGTGGGGAGAGAAAACTATTTAAGGGCAAATTTTTAAGGTACTTCAATGTCTAAATATGTGTCTAAATTCCTACTGGATTTTCAAGTTCTCACTTACTACTATTAAAGTCAGCTAAGTTCATTTTACCATGATATTATGTCCAAAGAATATACTGTAAATTGTCATTAGGAGGACAAAACCAGAATGCTTTATGTTCCTGACATTCCTGATAAATATAGACCATATTTAACTCCCAAATGTCTTATAAAAATCCATACTCTATGATCTTAAAATTAATAAAATTAGACATTAAAGGGAAACAAATACAGTACAATCCAAACAAAAGGCTGACAAATATTAAAATAGGATCTCAACATTCAGGTGAACCTGTATTTCATAGATCCACCACCCTGGTGAGGCTAAACTATGAAAATATTCTCCCACAGTGGCTGACCCAGAACCAGGGTCAAATGCTACACTGTTTTTAAGACTTGCATGACTAAAGTTACCGATTGGAAATGGAGCTGTTCTGATATGTTGATATCTCAGTAGTTAATTACTCCAAACTGACCAATCTCATACACTCTCTCTTTGATTTTTCTGTTGTAGTGCCAGCACCTTACAGGATGTCAGCAGTGCCTCCTGCTGCCTGACTACACAGTAGGTACTGCTCACTGATACCGGCACTCAGCTGCTCCAACAGCGTGGGGGACTAGAGCACAAAGAAGAACAGGACTACTACACCTCAAGCTAGATGGATGTGCTGCTGAAAGGTGCAATCCCCAGAAAGAAGTTATCACAAAATTACACTCTGTCATAATACGTAAGCTTTTTCATAACATATTGTTATAATACTTACTCAGGGAATTTTGTTAGCATTTTGGTCACTTTTCCTAGTTTTTTCCTTACATCCTCTTGTTCAGTCTCAGGATCTGGACCTTGTATACATTTTTGTTTTTTCAGCAATTCAGAGAATACAGTCATGGCTGCACATTCCACTGAATTGATGTTAAATCTTCAAGTAAACAATATATAATATACATCAGACAGGTGAACTCTAATACAGTTTTATTAAAATTTGTATGTAATGCTGTTAAAATAGTATTCAGTGTACCCTATCATCTGAAGATAGTTAGAATCTAAACATTAGAAGCTTATCCCTATTCCATGTCGAATTCAAATACTCCACATTGACTTTCAAACAGCTATTATTACAAAACTGAGTGGTAAAATGGTTCTACCAAAAAATTATCTACAGGAAGTATGCTCAACTATATGTTTTCCTACTTGGACATAAAGTAAACTGCAGCTTAAGTCACTTTAATTCTTCTCAACTACCCAACTGAGAATCAGTGCCTGTCTTCATCTTCTACATTGCTGTTTTTCCTCATAGCTTTTTCACTGTTGGACTGTTTGTGGAGTTTAACTGGGATGAAGACTTCTCCAGCTTCACTCTCAAAAGGAATCTTTTTCATTCCTCTTGTTGCAGACAGATAATGTTAACTAAAACTATACAAGATGCTGGCAACACATACAGTGAGGCTGCATCCAACCCATTAGAATATTCACATTCAAATCTGTTCAATCACCAAGATCAGGTGCAAAATTTTAACCTTCACATAAGCATGTGAGGACCGAAACTGCAGTGAGCATGCTAATCCTAGTGTTTCATGCAAGAAGAGGCAAGGCTTTATACTGAGATGAGCAAACTTTCCATTATACATGATTGTTCCAATGCGTTATTACAGCAAGAGGATGCACTAGACAGCTGCTTACTGATAAGTAGCGTATTTTTATTAAGTCCAGCATTGAAGTACATGCCTATTTTACTAATATAAGCAACATCACTGACAATATTGGTATTATCAGTACAATCAAAGCTGTGCATGTTTGATATTACATAACTACATCTCATATGCAAACCAAGTTGACTGATGCATTTTCACTGGATGTAAGATGAGATTTTTAGAGGCTATGCAGTCGGACTCTCACCATATAACAAAAGAATACATTAACTAAATCATATCTCACACCTTTCCCTGGCAAATCTGTCTTTACATAAATCATTTCCACCTCTAAATAGACAGCATACACTTTCCACAAGTTTACTGACTACACTCGAGCAAAGCAACTGAGAATCTGATTTTAATGTAATTAAGGTTCTTGTAATTTTCTCAGACATCATGCATGGATTCTATCCTTTCCACACAGTGATTAAATGCTCCCATGTTTATTTCAGCTAAACTTTACTGCCATAAAGACACCTGGATTGAGAGAGCTTGCAGACCTTCACTTTTAAAGCAAAGGTAATAAATACCATGTAAATGGCATTTGCCATGCCATATCAATGCTTATCTCCATACTCATTTTTCTGAATATAGGCAATACATGTATAATACATGACATGTACATACTTACATAAAAAATATGGCAGGCAACTTATCCATCTCATGTAACTTATCAACAAAGTTTGCAAAATGCTCCCACTTCTCCTCATTCTGAGCAATCCTCAGATTTTGGCTTAAGGTGCTCCAGTAGTTCATTCACCTGACGAAAGTAATATTTTTGTGGAGATTTTAACGGCAGATACTCTGTCTGGAATCTAACAAATATAAAGACTCCATTTTCCTGTGTCAAATTCTATCAGTTCAAATTTCTCAAATCATTCAGAACATGGATAGTCACTTATAGTTTACAGAATAAAAGGTCTTCAATTTATCAGCTGACTTTGGCAAGAGCTCAAAATAGAATTTATGGCTACCACCTACTGTGCAAATAATAAAGTATCACTAACACTGATGATGAAATATGTTCACATTTAAGTGTCATATTTTAAGAACTTTGGGGTTTTCCCCACATATTATTTTTTCCTTGCTAATTAATCACATTGTCATATTCTTTTTTATGACATAGGAATAGGTAGCCTCAAAACAAGGCCTTGGGTTTCAGCTCATTGCTTGAATTTCTGCCTTTTACATAGGAACATACATAATGTCTGTGGTTACACAGAAAGTTTCATATAAGCAACAACAAAGAGGTAGACTAAAAAAGCAGAGCAAAGGTACAATATTCTCATCAATTGCAGGAGGTACCCAAAGGAATCACGAACTGATATCTCACAGCAGTATCAGAAGTCTGATTTCAAGAGATGTGAAAACATCACCTTAAAAATGCTTATGGAAATGCTACAAATAGTGCTTATCTTTCAAGTAAAGCAGCAGTTAGACCTGAGAAATATGGACAAACTCCCATAACTATATTACTAGATATAATTACTATTATACTAAAGCTGGACAAATCTTAAGAAAATGCCCTCTAGCAACTGTTACCTTCTGCCTTTGGCCAAGCACAATCCATTTGCTTAGTTCTTTCTTCAGTTCCTGTTCATATTTCCTTGCATCTGCCTTTTTTATTACTACTTTATTCTTGAAAGAGACAAACTCCTCAGGATCTAGCTCCTGGAACAATATTAATATTTAATGTTAATATAAAGAGTTCTTAATCTATTACTTTGTTACTCTAGTACTTTGTCATCTATTTATTTTGATAAGTGTTGCTCACAGCTGTGTATGCCCACCTGTGCCCTTGGCCACTCTTGCCAGACTTTTGCCATTGTGTCATAAAGCTGGATGCTCTCTCGAGGAGACATAGAAAGATCTGAAGGAATACCATATTTCTCAATCTGCAAGGAGTATAAACAAAAGAAAAAGACAGAAATATTTTTGATGGAATCCATGCTGCCTAAATGTAACAGTTGCTAAACAATGCTGACGCCAGTGTTATGCTTACATGACTGACTGTTAATGCAGCATATGGATGAAAATGTTCAATGGTAAAATCGCTGCCCTTTAGAGAACATACATACTTTTCCAAATCATTGTATCTTTCTTCATACAAGACTGTGAAGAGACAAAAATGTTGTTATGTTGTACTTGGTTGTTTAAAAAAGCAAGTGTTTAATCCTTAAGGTTTGTTGTTAATAAAAAAGCAACAAACAAACCAAAACACAATACATTTAAGTTTATACATCATGACTGAACTTTTTGCAGAAACCACACTAAAGTTTATTTCTTAGTTACAAAATACTGTGATACACACCTAGTCTAACACGATACGATTTCTTTTGTTCTTGTACTTTAGATTCCACTTTACATTTTCTTGTAAAGTTCTTTCCAGAGTTTGTAGAGCTTCCTTCTATTGTATTCTCAGCAAGTTGCCAATACCTTTTCACAGACTGTAACCACCTACAGTGCAAAAATAAAATTAAAATAAGACTTGTAAAATATTTTAAGAAAATCAGTACAACTATAATGGATGAGTTACTACAATCTGCTTAATTTCTACTATAGAATTTCCAGTCCCTTCTCACTAATTTCAGTGCAATTTTCTAAATCCCTGAGTGCAAATAAAAAAAATGTCAAATAGTACCATTATATTTATACATACATATATATAAATGTATAGTGCAGGTGTCTTCTCTGACTGATGATGGAAAAGTGTGCTCTGGCAATTCAAACAGACGTAAAAGCCTCCTGAACTCTTCCACACAGCTCAGAGTTACAGAGTCTGAAGGAATAAGTAGAGTGTGCTCTCATTGCAAAGTTAAGAATTACAGTATTGTTTTGTGTTAACTGGGGAGTGAGGGTAGCACAATACATATAACACTGTAACTCCATATCAGTTGTCTTTCCAATACTAACTGACCTCTCTATCTAAAACAGCTCATAACTAATGTAAATATTCTCCCGTGGTCAATAAAGTTCCACACGCACTCAGTTAGGTGTTCCGGGTTACTGACAGTAGCAGAGAGTGCCAAAAATGGACATCGAATTGCTATCAGAAGATGTTCCCAAACCTCTGCTCCAATTTCACCTCCAAGACAATGGACCTAGGTTTTTGGGAGAAAGGATTAAAAGAAAAGAACGTTGCTTATCAATGTGTACCCATAACACGAGCTTTGTGTTTTGCAAAAATCTAAAGTTTGGCAAGATCAAGAACCGAATAATCCTTATGTTGTAGCAAATGACCATGGATCCAAATTAAATGTTCAGTAAACACCTCTCCAGACTTAACTAGATAGCAAATTAGTTTAAATTTTAATACTACATTTACTGTTTGTACCCTACATACTCACTGGCATCATTAGCAATTAATTTAATCTACAAGAAAGAATACAGGAGGAATTTTAAATTTAACAAGATTAATCATTGACTTTTCCCCTGGAAAGTCTGATCAACAGAGTACGATGTGTCATGTGTATGATCCCAATCTGGAATGTTCTGTTTGTGCCATTGAGACTACAATGGTGGCTTTTAGTTTTTCAGTTGACTGACTTGAGAGAAAAAAAGGAAGTTCCTGGCAGTTTTTATTGAATTGTATGTCCTCTTGAAGAATAACAGAGTTTTAAGTTCCTTCACTGGAGGACATAAATGCTATCAGCAAACAGGGGAAAGCAAGTCTGAAATAATACTTCTGAAAGCTGTTTGTTTACCACTAATAAAGTATGTAATGAAAAAACAAGTCACCATCATTTTTCCTCAAGGTTTTTCTTATATTTGTTAAATTGGTTACTATTAAAAGATGCCTACCTCATCAAATATAACATACTGTATTCGTTGGGTCCATTTCTGGCAACGAGGAGACAGCATCAAGATTTCTAAGCACTGAGGCACTGTCACTAGTATCTAAGAACAAAGGTTTGCAAAACATTATTTTCAAGCCAACTGAATAACCAGCTACAAGCAGATTCTATATTAAAAAAGCATTTTAAAATATGCATGTATGTGATTTCAAGGTATGCAAGACTGAATGCATGTTTGTCACTGCTGTCTTCAAGAAAGGCAAGAAAGAAGACACAGGAAATTACAGGCTGGCCACTCACCTCCATCCTGGGAAGGTGGTGGAGCAACTAATCTTGGAAATCATGTTCAAATAAACACAGAACAAGAAAAGTCATCAGGAGCCTTCAGCATGAATTCACCAAGGGGAAGTCATGCTTCACCAACTCATATCATGAGAAGACTGGCTTGGTAGATGTGGGGAGATGTGGGGATAGCTGTAGATATTGTCTTCACTAAGGCTTTACACACAGCATCTCCCACAAGATTCTCACAGGCAAGTTGTTGAAGTATGGGCCAGATGAGCAGAGAGTGAGTGGACTGAAAACCGAGTTGGAAGGCTGGGCCTAGAGGCTGGTGATCAGTGATACAAAATTTATCTGAGACCAGTAACCAGAGGTGTACCCCAGGGATCAACAAGGGGGTCTGATGATCCTGGTTAATGTCTTCATTAAGGATCTGCATGATGAGTAAAAGTCGTACCCTCAATAGGTCTGCTAATGCCACCAAACTGGGAGGAGTGGCTGACACGCAGGAGGATTGGGCTACCATCCAAATGGACCTAGACAGGCTGGACAAATGGGCTGACAGGAACCTCATGCAGTTCAACAGGGAGCTGTACATAGTTCTTTACCTGGGGAGTAACAAGCCCATTCCCCACTATATGCTGGGGGCTGTCCAGCTGTGAAGCAGCTCTTCAGAAAAGGACCTGAGGGTGCCAGTAGACACCAAGTTAAACATGAGGCAGCAACGTGCCCTGGTAGCAAAGAAGGCTAATGATTTCCCAGGCTGCCCTAGAGGAGTTTTGACAGCAAATCAAGGGAGGTGATCCTTCCCCTCTACTCAGCACTGATGAGGCCACACCTGGAGTCTTGTGTCCAGTTCTGGGCTCCCCAGTACAAGCAAGACCAGCCTAGTGGCCTTCTATAATGGAGTGACTACATCAATACACAAGGTAAAAGCTACTGATGTGTTCTATCTGGACATCTATAAGGTACCTTCTGTATACTGGTAACCAAAGGATTTTAATGATTTTATTTTTAACCAGAGCAAGTAATCACCCACATGTCTGCTAATGATGAAGAGGTGAGGTTGTAGGCCACAGACTTACATACCTAAGTACAGGTATGCATAGATTTTTCCTGAACTTTTTACTTAGCAACAGCTCAATTGTTCTAATTCAAATTAACATTTTCAGAAGCCAGATGGAATACAGAAGTCATTACTATTATTATGTGTTAAAACACCCATAAAAATATACCTGAGAATTCATGACATCATGGCGATAATCCCGTGTAAAAACTCCACACATTGTCAATCCCTTTGGAAGTTTCTTGGTGAAACGACTGCATACAGTTCCTACCACTTGGTTTACAAGGGCCTTAAATAAAGCAGATCATTAACAAAACCAGAGAGTGTATGTCTAAAGATATATGATATTCTGAGACATATAAAGGCATTCAATTTTGGCACTGATATTAATGTCCTAGACTATAATGTACTATGTAATGTACTATTAAGTCTAGACTTTCAATAATGTTAACTTTAAGAAGATATGGTACTTTAATGTCAATTATACTCAAATGCTTTCAAAGAAATTTAGTGCTGTCTAAAGTGAGTTATTCATTATTAATTCTCTATTTTAATTACTTTCAAAGCAGTTAAAATAGATCACACTCTACTTCATCTACAAGCACTTTAATGATCTCAAAGTCCTTGGGCTGCATATTTAAAATATATTTCTGCATCCAGACTGATATTCAAATGAAATTTTGATAGCCAACCTGAGTACAAACACAACAAATTTGATTTTACTTACAGAAAACAATGCATAGAGATTGTTCTCAAATAACAGCATATGTAATTCACTATCCAAAAATCATAATACTGAACATTAAAAAAAGTTTTGGAAGAAATCAAAACATTGTACCTCAACACTTAAATCAGTTTTTAACAATTAGGATGAAATTCTCACTAAGAAACATCCCACTAACTTAAAGTTTCATATATTTTCTCTGGAACTCAATTTGAAAAACATGACTTGCTTAGTCTAATATTAATTTCATCATATTGGTAGACTTTTGGTACTCTCATCATTTACCTAACATGCTACATACAGCGTTTTTAATTATATTAATGTTTCTGAGCTTAAATTAGCTATACAAATATTAACAGACAAAAACTATATGAGCTGAAATATTTTGAAGATTTTTTCTAAGCATACTCTAATACATGTAAATATAAAACAGAATGTAAATATTCCATTTCTAATAAAAATGTATATCAACTAAAACTATGTAACAAGTTACCCCAAACAGTTTCAGAATCATAACATAGTCATACATACAGAGTATGTAGTAAGATACAGTCTTACCTTTGTAGGAGCAACATATACAACTACTCCTTCATTGCTCGTTTTCAGAACTTTTTCCATGCAATAGTATGATGCATATGTTTTTCCTGAGGAAGTGGGAGCAACAATCACCGCAGATTCATTATTATCTACAGCATCAAGAAGTTCTCGCTATGAGAAAAAGCAGATACTTACATCGATATATCTTGTCAGTAGGTTCATATTGAGTGCTCTTTCTGTGAAAACATCTTTTATTTCTGCATGTAGAATTTAAATATAGATTTTAGACTACAGAAGGTCAGAGTTAACTTGCTTGCACTTTGATTGTATTCTTCCCTCTTAAATTGTTAGTGGAAAAACATGGAACTACAAATTATAACTTGTCTACTTCTCTATTTCAATTATTTGGTCTGACAGACAAAAAAAGATCATTTCCATTAACTTAATGCAAAAAGTCTGTGTCTCATTACCTGCCATGTGTCTGGTATGAAATGTTCCACTCGGGGATCTGGATCATCTCTCTCTTCTCTGAGCAAGTAACAATCCATGTATTGTAGTTGAAAGCGAGCTGAACCCACTTCAATAGCATATTTGCTTCTTTTCTGATTACTGCTTTCTCCTGTCTATAAGGTCAAAAGAAAACTCAAGTTGGTTTGAAAGCTAGAAAGAGATTAAGAAAATGGCACATCTTTTGCTCTGTTGAACTGTACAAGCTCTGAAAAACATATGAAAGTGCAGGTGATTTTTTAATAATTTCTCTCAGAAATCTACACCATACAGTCCTATGTCAGGGTTACATTTAGGAGAACCTAATCTCTCTTCAAAGGAGATTAGGTTCTAAAACTACTATGTCTTCCATAGCCAGTATTAGTGCTGGTATTGCTTTTGTTATCAGATGAGCTAACAAAACTGGCTAGCAGGCAAAAGCTCAGCCTCTTCAAACTATTGCCTGCCAGAGCCTTCTCTCATATATTTATGTCTCTCTTCTTCACTTTGCCCTGATCCCTTGTGCAGTGAATGCCACTTGCAAAAAGAAATTTAATATAAAGTAAGGATGATCCCAAATTTTGTAAAGCATTGTATTTTTAAAGAACGCCTGTATACCCTAGGACACAC
Organism: Myiozetetes cayanensis; assembly: GCF_022539395.1. Taxonomy (NCBI): domain Eukaryota; kingdom Metazoa; phylum Chordata; class Aves; order Passeriformes; family Tyrannidae; genus Myiozetetes; species Myiozetetes cayanensis. Next base: position 35,727,692 of record NW_026087964.1, on the reverse strand, counting down.
CAAATTTAATGTTCATGAATGCATCTGGTTACAACATCTGATCCTGAAAGCTGTACAGAAAAGTATTATGTGTATAACACACTAGAAACTTCAGAAAATCACATAACAATTTAGGTTATCAGGGTTTGGACTTGATGATCTTGGAGGTCTTTTCCAACCTTGTGGATTCTATGAATATTTGGATTTCAATCCAACACACTGATAGAAACAGTTGCATTTAAGATGAGTCACTCAGGTTATTCAGACGAGTTTTTACTGTCTTTAAGGATGGAGATTTGTGGTGGTTCTCCCCCAGCTGGCCTGGGGGATTCGGGAAGAGTTAAAGCTAAGTAGGAACCTTTGTTCAGGGAAGAATTACGCCCGGACCCGGAAGTTGTAACAATATGGTTTTCCAGTAAAATGTGCTGAGCACAGCAAAATGTGTTTCGTGACATGCGCAGTAAGCAGAGTTGTATAACACCGTTAGTGGTCAATGGAAGAATATTTATGTATGTGGGAACCAGTGGAGAGTTGACATGTGTAGCCTAAAAAGTGTATAAAACTAGCAGACATCGTGCAATAAAGTGTTCCAGCCTCTGGATCCATAAGGGTTTCGTGTCGTGTCCCGCCTCGACCCACGACAGAGATTTCCCAACTTCTTTAATTTCTTGAAATAAATATTTTCAGCTATTCCTGAAAATTTCAGTTATTCCTAAAGTTTCTCCAACTTTGCAAAAGTAATAATCATAAACAAGGAGCTGCAAAAGCAAAAGTAAGTCCAAAATGCACCAACTGATGTAGAAGCAATTCTTCTGAGCAAGAATTAAACCTGCCAACATATGTCTTCTGTCATCCCAAGCCTTTATAGTAAACTTTTGAGATCCTTGGATCCATTAATTCTACTTCCTAAAATGTAGTATAGCTTATTTGGAACACCAAACACCTTTACAATAATTATATAGCCACAAGCAAGTAATCATCGTGTATCAGTTGAGTTCACATAGAAAAAGAGACAAATAATTTCCACTCTTAAAGGGAAGAAAATTTCTTACAAAACATTCACTTCCTCCCTCTCCTCTGTCTTGAACCTCAAGGAAGGATGATAAATAGTTTCCAGAAATAAGCTTCCAAAAATTCCCAACTGTACTGTGCCTGAAAAATGAGACACTGAAGTAACTGATGCTGACTGTAAAGTTCAGTGTAACCTTCCTTCCTTTTGCTATTGACTTCATATTCTTGCAAGAGGAGTTACCTACTCCCTCTTCTGCCTGAGAGCCACTCTAGCATCCCCTCTCCCTAATAACATACCATCTGCACATAAAGGTGGGCAGGTTGTTAACATGCAGAGAAGCATAAGGTTGGTCCTTGGAGAAATTACTTCAGGCCAAATTCTATGTAGCTACTGGTGGTCTCTGCAGTGCTAATAACAAGCAATTCAGTATCGGAAACTATTTCCTTCCGAAGTGATCAGGAATACCATAACATCAAACAAAATAGTTTTCATCCACCTTCACAGTCTCAAAAGATTTCCTTTTCTAAAGTAGCACATTTGGACCTGTTAAAGAGCAGTTGCTCATTGTTTAGATTTTAACACTTATTTCTAACATGAAGAGCTGAGCTGATGCGATGGACTGAACTTCAGGTACCTCTCAGACACATCTAAGGCCTCAGAGAGACATAACTAAAGCAAATTAATCTTGATGTCTGTTTCAAAGGGTATCTTTGCAGACATATAAAGTTCTGTTTCCTAAAGAAGTCGTTTATTTTGCCAGCTAGCCCTCACATCAAGAAGAAGAATGTATACATGAACCTAAAGAAGATTAACACCTGAAGCAAGAATAGATAGTTCCAAATCTTATGGCACAATGAAAAATCTTATGGCACAATAAAATAAGCTCAATATTGATGTCCTACACATTATTCATTGCTTAAGAAATCACTGCTAATATTCAGCTACAGATCCAGTTAACCATAAAGTTACCTGGCCAGATAGAGAGCATGCCAAATTCTCAAATCCAAGGAGTTTTAGATATTTGGTCAGCTTTTGTAGATGTGGTTCCTCCAAGAGATCTTTATATTTTTCAAGAAGGATATGAATTCTCCTCATGACTTGAACAGCTTTGTTTAAATCTTTAGATTTGTTTCCTTTTTTAAAAAAAAAAAAACCTACCATTATCTGAGAGCTGATTGTATCATTGAGAGTCTTCTGATATTACGTATTTTTAGAACAGACCTTACCCATATTTATAACAATTAAAAGATTAATTTTCTTAAAGACAACTAGACAAAGACAACTCACTCTCCTTTCACCTCTACAATGAGGGCCACTGAAGATCAAGGACCCAAATAATTCTATCTGCTTCTGCACACTCATCTATAAGAAGAAGTCATACTTCTGACCATCTACACAGTAACTGAGCTCCCCCATTTTACTTTACTGACGCACAAATTTGTTACTCAATCTTATAGGCAACATATTTCACTCCAATGTTTACAACTCTTCTCAACACGTTTAGAAGCAGTGTGTATTTGGAGTCTCCTCACTGAGGATATGGACTTAACAAGTTAATTACAGTGAAACAGAAGGCCGCTAACCATGGTATCACAGATTTCTTGGGCAAATCGTCATCATTCAAACTGCAAGCTAATCACCTCAGCTAATTAAACAATCCATGATATATATAGATACATTTTACTGTGCATGCTACATGATTATTAAATATCTATAAATATTGCATGCTACATGATTATTAAATATCTATAAATAAAGTTAATTATTTATGTATGCAATGTTTACAAACAACACTGGGAAACAGCTACAATTTAATTTCATTGAATACTTTACATCTTGAAATTGCAAGATGGGACCAGAGCCTGTTAACACTTAAAAGCACCTTTCATGTTTCTGAAACAGGGCTGTATTTACATGTCTTTATTACAGCTGAGAATGTCCAAAGTCACTCATTGTCTTGGTTAAAGGAAGTGGAAGTTGACTACTGAACATGAATTTGGCTATTGTACCTTGCTCTTTGCAGTGGTTCTTCCAGACTTGTAAACAGGCAGACAGTGCTGTCATTTCTATGCTGAACTTCACAGATTTACTTTTAAAGGTCTTGAGAAACTTCTCCAATTTATTTATTCCAACAGTCTGGTTTTCTTTTATTTCATTTGCAGTTGTCATATATAAGGCTTGCCATTGCTTCTGTTCTTTCTTTTCTTCCTTAGCTTTTAGTCGCCTGATGTTTTCCTCTACAATTACTTCCACTTTACTTTTCTATTCAATAAAATAAAGATATTTAGATATAACCATCACTCTGTCCAAGCATCATCTAAAAAAAGCTAATCACTCAATCATAGCAGGTGATGTATAGCTTTTAACTAGTCTGTACAATATATTATGTTTTGAGAATTTTCAAAATAGTACTTCATTTTGAAGAAGACATAATCAATCCCAATATATGTTGCTCAAAAGAGTTTCCCTAAACTTCATTTTAAGTTAGTATAAAGTTTCACCGCTAGTATAAAAGGAAAAAAATGTAGAAAAATATAATAGCAAATGTCTAAATGTTAAATTTCAAGCTTTAATTTTATACATGGCTAATAGTAATTCTGCTCATTTTAGGATGCTCTTCAGTAAGTTAAATAAAATTAAGAGTTTAAAGTTACTTGAAGGTAAAGTTACTTTATATACAGAGTTTTAATGGCAATTCAACAGTTCACAACCTGTAATCCACACTACAGGTTATTATGAAATGATACTCAAATTACCACTGCTAAGTATTGTTCATAAGTAGGCAAGCACATGCTATATACCCTTTGATGTCTGACAATATTCACACAGTTAGAAGTAATTGTAATATCTACAGGATATGTACAAAGTATGTTTCCAAATAGTGCAGGGAAATAAGTAATTGAATAATGGTTTCTTTCCTAGTGTTTCTCAACAGTTTCTAAGAGTAAAATTAAATTAATGAAACCTACTTTCCCTCACTCCACCTTTTAACACTGGACATGAGCCAAAACCCCTTAACCTTTACAGAATTCATATTTACTAAGTTTTTTTTTACTTGTGCCTGTTAAAATACAGTCACTCATCAATATTCTTAACTAGGAACAAAAAAACATCTGTCAATTAGCTAATCAGATCTGAAGAACAAAACCACTTTAATTTTCTTCAACTGTGAACTACTAGTACATTCAGAATATAAAACTTCAGCTGTGGAACTCATATAGAATAAATCATTTCCTGGATAGCAGAAAAAATATTTGGAAAGAGCAACTTGAATATACTCACGTGCTTCTTTTGTGCCTTTGAGTTTGCATTTCCTGACACATCCTCTTCGCATACAATAAGTTTTGAAGGGCTGTCTACCAGAGTGCTTCCATAAAAGTGACGAGAAATTCTGTAACTTCTGTACTTCTCTTCCTTCTTCTGGACTTTCGGATTTTGCTGCAAACAAATATAACTGATTGAAAAATGCTCTGATAGACTTCCAGACTGTTCCAATCTGTTAGCCAAGCAAAGATAGCTGGGTAGTGGACGACTTTCCTACAAAAACTCCTCATTGACTCTAAAGGGCAAAATCACATTTTGACAAAGGCTGAACTATGTGAGAGATAGGCCAGTAGACCCAAATTGAGACTACTTTAGATGCACATTAAAAATATTGTAAAACATAAAAACCAGGATGCCTGGAAATTATTACTGTTTGAGTGCATGAAAATAGAAAGGTACGATTACCTTCTTCTGAAGGCAATTCAAACGATCAGAAAGATACTTCTTCCTCCAGAAAACAAGTCTGCCATCAGAACATAAATAAATAAATCTTCTGGAACAACACTTATGCTAGGCAATGGAAGATACTGAACTGAGCACATGAATACCTCCACACTCAAGCATCTGCCTTTCTCTGTCCTAAAAATCAAAATGATGAGTCTGCTTCTGAGTGTGAGGACCTAAAGACCTATCTCAGTAGAAAAGAGTATTCATGCAAGGCACTGCATGAATTGGTTATAAACCTTCAACATTATGGAAGGTGCTCTAGCTACTGTTCTGCAGGGGATGTTCTCCAAACTTCACACTGAAGTCACAGTGCACAGAATGCAAAAAATGATCCAGTCAAAAACAGGAGCACATCAAATTTTGGTTTCATAGCTCAAGTAATACAAATACCTACTCAGGAAACTGTATTTCTAAGTCATGGAATAAAAAGCATAATCAACCTTAGAACTACCAACAGTAACCCATGAATTCTCAACTTCTGAAAGGTTTTTCAGAGTTTCATTCACTGCATGATGCAATAGATGATGGGAATATCTTTGAGAGAAATTTTTGTGTACTTCCTGCTACATACAGTATTGTAGAGTTAATTTCATGTAAATTTGCCAATCTAAGTTCAAAGCTAAGTCCATGGCTTGTTTTCTATGGTATTATAAACTGGAAAAAAACTTAATAGGAAATTATAATGCGTAACATCAAGAATAATACAAACTTAAATTTACTTCTTGCTGGTTTTAGTGGAATAGAGTTAATTTTCTTCATAGTAGCTGGTATGGGCTGTGTTTTGGATTTGTGCTGAAAACAGTGTTGATAAATCAGGTGTATTATTGCTGAGCAGTGCTCACACAGAGTCAACACATTTTCTGCTGGCGAGGGGGCTAGGGGTGCACAAGAAGTTGGGAGGGAACACAGCTGGGACAGCTGATCCAAACTGACCAGTGGAAGATTGCATACCATATGGTGTCATGCTCAGCAATAAAACTTGGGGAAAGAAGAAGGAATGGGTGGATGTTTGGAGCAATGACATTTGTCTTCCCAAGTAACTGATACATGTGATGGAGTCCTGCTTTCCTGCAGATGGCTGAACACCTGCCTGCCCATGGGAAACAGTGAATTAATTTCTCGTTTTGCATTGTTTGTGCATGTGGCCTTTGCTTTACCTATTAAACAGTCTTGATCTCAGACACATGAGTTTTATCATGTTCACCCTTCTGATTCTCTCTCCCATCCTGCTGCAGCTGAGGGAAGTGAGTGAGTGGCTGTGTGGTGCTTAGTTGCCGGCTGGGATTAAACCACAACAACTTCTTTTACTTCTTATTTTAATTCTGATCTCAAAAGATAAGATTGGCTATGCATACACTGTGCAACCATCTGAGCAGATTTTCCACATTCGTGAATGTGCTTACTAAACATTATCCAAACTATATATTTAAACATTAAACTTCATATGTACATTGTTTGCATAAATCTGTGAAGCATTTCACAGGCAAAAGGGAATATATGATGAACATCTGACCCTAAGTGCTCATTCTGTTTCATTCAGACCTATTTAAAATAATACAAAGTTCATACACATAATGCACAGGCATATCAGTTGAAGTATAATTTGGCTACTACAGTAGCTCCAGTTGGGCACGTATTTGTACAGCTGCAAATATTTTATGAAATGAAAGTCCTTCTGCAAAACCACAACAACCTTTACAATACTGTTCTAGCCAACACATACCCATGGGCTTTGTGTTAGTAATTCTTACCATCAGCATTACACGGCACTCGCTCATACTCCTCAGTCAAAGGTCTACCAGAATGCCAGTGATGAAGTTCATCGAATTCCTTGTATTTGATAAGTGAAGTAATTGCAGGGTCATTGCTGAAATATATAAATATTAAATAGAGCAGAAATTAAAAGGGTTTTCTAGCTTCACTAATGAAACATTTGAAAATTGGGTCTTTATCAAAACACAGTTTTGCTGGCAGAAAAACAACAAAGGGTTTAATTCTACCCTTTGGGGTACTATAGTGTGTTAAGATAGCCTCAATTTTTCAGAAAGAAATAATAACAAAGTAAAACATCATTTTTTCATTTATTTTTGTACAGATTAATCACAGAATGCAATGTAACTACGTAATTCACACAATGACTATAAAATAATCATTACATAGCACAAAACCCACTTCCACATATAGCAGAGCAAATGTAAAGGATAACCTCTTCTTACTTTTTTCAGTGTTTTTATTTAATGTTTTTCTTTTCATGAAATCAATATGAGCTTTGCAAATTACAATAAGGCCTTTCAAACACAAATTTTACACTTATAAAAACAGTTTCAGAATTTAGATTAACAAAGACTATAATGCAAACAAATAACAATATGAGAAAATATGGATGTATTTACTCTCAACCATTCTTGTTTTGAATTTTCTGTTAATATTTACAACAATTAATGTAAATGTGTATGTGAAATTTTACCCAGGCATAATAAAAAACATTTCTACATTTGTAAAAATTTAGCATAATATGGATGCAAAGTGCAGGGTAGTAGAAAATCAGCCCATATAATGTTATTTCATTAAAAACAAAACATATAGGTACCTTTTTAAAACAGGTAGGTTTTTCAAAACATCTCCAACATAATCTTGAACAAGATCAGACTTCACTGGAATTAGTCCAATGTTAGGAATTTCTTCTTCATAGACTTTACAGTGTAAAAAAATAGTATTGTTTAATTAAGAATATATATAATTGCACATAATTCTTAAAAATTATGTCAAGTTACATTATAAATTAAAATCTGTAAATTAAAATTTACTAAAAGTAATCAGCAGTTCACTAGTTCCACTTTTTTCTTCTCAGGCAGGGAAAGAAGAGTGAAGCAGACATCAATGTTGCTTTCAATTAGTTGTCTCTCATGATCCATTTTAGACACCTATGCTAGCTTTTTGAATGCTACAGCCAATTCCATCTCACATTCATCTATGTTTCTGCACTGGTTCCATAAAGATCACAGTCTCCTAAATATCACAGTCTCCTAAATATCACAGTCTCCTAAACCACACTTATGTTTGATGACTAAAGAAACTAAAGACTACAAGTAACATTGCACACCCTTCACATGGTTGAAGTCCAGCCACAGTTTTGGTCTTCAGCCAAAGGAGATACAGAAATAGGCAATAGAATTGCCAAAAGATTCCCTAATATCCTACAGAAAACAAAGAAACTGTCTTTTTTTGCCCACTAGAACCCACTTTGCCCACTTGACATCTTTGAAACCAGCTGAAGAACACTCACAAATTTAAGTAGAATTCTAGCCTTTACTGACTTTTTATCAACTGTCTCTCCTAAAGAGTTATACAATTTCATAAGTTTAAAACGAATATTTTAAGGATGTAACAAATCTGGTTTTCAAGAAATGTCAGATATTAGGCAAAAAAATCTACCTAATCCTTTCAGATATTCAGAACAGGTCCTGTAAGTGAGAGAAGAAAACCATCTCTGAGTCAATCATGCATTTCCCCATTTATGAGCTATAGGATGATGATGCAATTTAAGACATTTATGGACAACTCATACTTCTAAAACCATCAAGAACGGCAGTGTGAGCTACAGTGATGGCTGGACTCTCTACCATTAAGGGAATAGTTCTATATTCCACTTAATTTGCTGCTCCCATGCCCAGTATCTGCCTAACATTATGACAACATGTCAAACATGTTCCTCAGAGAGTCTTTCTGCAGCATAATCATTACTTTAAATATGAGTACTTAATATGTTTTTTTACTATTACTTGTAATAGTAAAAACCACTACTCATAATGTTTTTTACAATACATACAGTAGATTTGGGCTAGTAGTCATGGAACTAAACCCAATGCCCCATGAAATTCATAACAATACTTGTGCTGTCCACATTGGAGTCCAGAATTTCACTCATAAGGCCAGCTCAGACTTCTTTTTACATTAGCTGCAAGTTTTGCTAGTGGGTTGGAAGGATGGAGGAGAAGATCCATGAAGCATGGATTAGATTTGTGATCACAATAAAATCAGACCACCACTCCCAGCACTTTTAGTGATAGCAATGAGCATCATGCTTTTAACACTCTAATATGTGGAGTTGCCAGTACCTCTAAATAATGTCTGCTCCTGTTCAAGAAATACTTGGGATGTTCTTCGTACTGGGAAAGCATCTCCAAAACTGTATTTCACAGCCAACTTTTTTACAGTGTCCCATAAAAATTGGTAGTCATTCTCCATTTCTTTCCCCAAATCCTTTTGGAACTCTAATCCTGCACAGGAAAGAGGGAAGGGAAAAAAGAAAAAGTTGCTTTAAAATTGAGTTTACTCAAACTGAACCTATCTATTTACCCACGCAGCCTCAGACACAAAAACTTCACTTTTATACAAGAGCTTTAGTCACTAGAACAAATTAGAACAGAATGTTGTACCTTCACAGTTTTTAATAGCCCAGAGCATAAATAAGTAAATGTACTGAGAATACGAGTTTTGGAAAAAAAAACAGATTTAGACTGTCTGTGAAAGTCTGCAAGCCCTACAGCTAAAGAAGGGTTTCTCCCACCTTTGCCTCCTATAAGGTAGAATCTTGAATTGATAATTTTTTTGGTGCCCAATAGTAGGTATCATTATAAAAATAAATGTTTTGTATTCTTAATTTATATTTTCTTTAAAAATTCCTCTACACTTGCTTTACTGAAGTACATACAGGACCTCTTGTAACTGGATTTATAAAGTGTTCTGATTTACTATCACACAGACAGACTCATGGCAGAAGATTACTCACAAGCAATTACTCTGAAAGAATATTTGCTACAAATCTTTTCTGATATTTTCTTCTTCTGTAAGCTTTGTTAACTTTTTTTGCTGATCTTAACACATCTGATGGTGTTCATAAAGCTCCAGTTCCCAAATTACGGTATGTTTAAGACAGTATGTGACCTTGTCTGAATCAATCTCATCTGAAATTTAAGTATTATTCAATGTCACTGGGACAGTAGGGATTGCATCTAGTTTCTGACTGTGTTGCACTAAGACAAAATTAATAATAAACTGGCTAAAAAACAAACAGAACTGAGAATACCCAATAACAGTGACCCAGAACTCTTGCTACCTATGTCATACCACTCTTTCATGTATTAGTACAGGTGGCACATCAAAGATATGACATGATAAAGTATTCTGAACAAGTACAGGTATAAGACACTGGCACATGTGATTTTCTAAACTTTGTTACAGAAAAAATGTTTCCTTATTATTCCATGAAATGTATCCATTGCTATGGGTCATTAGAAGATTGTGTACATTTCTGTCCATATAAGCAGTTTTATTCCCATTTTGCAGCTCAATAAAGTAAAAAATATAAGAAAACAAGCTGTTCAACAATGATAAATACCTTTAGGGTATTCGACTTCATAGTAATGTGCAAGATTTATGAGCAGTGAATCATCATTTAAATCAGGCAGGTAAGTCAAATCCAATTTCCAATCATTTGTGTCACATAGCTGTACCAGAGCAAAATGCATACACAACTGTTGCTGTTAAAATAAAGCAAACAATTAATTCTTATGGAGCACCTTTACATGTGGAGGTATCAAAGCATCTCCAAAGGAAGGTTAACTGCCACAGATTTCTTGACATGAAAAAAACCCACATTGTTACTTGACTTCTCTGTGATCAGAAAACTGTCTTTATGTCCTCCTTCATTGCAATAACCAGCTTTAAACAACAAAAGGGCCTGACATCAAACTTTAAATACTGGATGAGACTAAAAAGTCCGCCTAGCCCAGTACCCTACCACTAGCGCTGACTAAATGGAGATGTCCAAGAAGAGGTCAAGTATTGAGATCTTGCCCCAAACATTCTCCTAGCCTCACTCATTTGTGGCTCACAAGATTCCTGAACCAGGTAAGGTTTCACAGAATCAAAGAATGGGTCAGGTTGGAAGGAACGCAGTGGGTCATCTGGTCCAACCTCCTTGCTCAAGCAGGGTCATCCTAGAGCACATTGCACAGGAATTTTGTCCAGACAGTTCTTCAATATCTCCAATGAGGGAGACTACACAACCTCTCTGGGCAATCTGTTCCAGTGCTTTGTCACACAGTAAAGTTTTTCCTCATATTCAGGTGGAACTTCCTGTACATCAGTTTCTACCCATTGCCTTGTGTCCTTTTGCTTGGCAACACCAAGAAGAGCCTGACTCCATCCTATTGACACCCTCCCTTCAGATACTTATGACTTTATTAAGGTCTCCTGTTAGTCTTCTCTTCTCAAGGCTCAACAGGCACAGCTCCCTCAACCTGTCCTCTTAAGGAGAGATTCTCCAGCCCCCTAATCATCTTTATCACCCTCCACTGTACCTGCTCCAGGAGCTCCATGCCTCTCTTGTACTGAGGAGCTGTACATGTACAAATGCAGTGCTGTGTAGGGCTGAGTAAAGGGGCAGGATCACTCCCACAACCTGCTGGCAATGCTCTTCCTAATGCATCCCAGGATACCACTGGCCTTCTTAGCCACAAGGACACACTGCTGGCTCACAGACAGCTTGCTGTCCACCAGCCCCTAGCCTGTACTGGTGCCTGGGGTTATTCCTCCCCAGGTACTGGACCCTGCTTTTTCCTTTGTTCAACTTCAGACAGTTCTCTCCCCATTTCCAGCCTGATGAGATCCCTCTAATGGGCTGCACAGCCCTCTGGGGTATCAGCCACTCCTCACAGCTTTGTGTCATTAGTGAACTTGCTGAGGAGGCATCTGCCCCTTCATCCAAGTCACTGATGAATAAGTTAAACAATACTGGGGCCAGTATTGAACCTTGAAAGGACATCCCTAGTGACAGGCCTACAACTAGACCCTGTCCCACCACCGCAAACCTCTGACCACAACCAACTGCCCTTCCGCCAGTTCTCAATCAACCTCACTTTCCACTCATTCAGCCTACATATGCTTGTCATAGGAGACAATGTCAAAGCCTTGATGAAGTGAAAGTAAACAACATCCACTGTTCTCCCTTCATCTATCCAAACAGTTGATTCATCACAGAAGGCAATCAGGTTGGTTAAGCATAATTTCCCTTTGTGAATCTATACTGACTAGTTCTGATCCTATTCTTGTCTTCCACATGCATAGAGATGACCTACAGGATGAGTTGTTCCATCACCCTTCCAGAGACTGAGGTGAGGTTGACTGGCCTGTAGTTCCCTGGATTGCTACCTTTTTGAAGCCTGAGCTGACATTTGCTTTCCTTCAGTCCTCAGGCACCTCCTCCAGATTGCCGTGACCTTTCAAAGATGATTGAGAGTGGTCTAGCAATGATGTCGGCCCATTCCCTCAGCACTTGTGGGTACATCCCATCATGGCCCATGGACTTTGGATGTCAAGTTTGACTAAATGGTCCCTAAGCCAAACCTGCTAAAACAAGGAAAAGTCTTCGTTCCTCAAGATTTTTTCCGTGGTCAACTGGGTCAGGTATTTCTGAGGGCAGGCCTTGACAGTGCAGACTGAAGCAAAGAAGGCATTCAGTATCTCAGCCTCAGAAACAAACAAAGGGTTTGTTTCCAGCAGGTACATTACATTCTTTAATCTCATCAGATGACTGAAGCAGCATATAAAGGAAAATGACACTGAAATGACAATTGCACCCTATGCCAGAGGAAGTTAAGACAGTGCTATACATACCATTTTTATCAGTGGTAAAACTTGTTTCGTCCAGCACAATTTCATGGCCCTAATCTGAGCCCTCTGTGAAAGAGGCATATGAAGAAGAAAAGTCACTGTGAGACATTGCATCCTGCAGAGGTCAGCTGCTTCTTCTGGAGATAGGTGTTTACTTCTCTGTTGAGAGATGACAGATAAAAAGTTGGCCACATCCTTCAGCAGAATAATTGTATTCACCACTACTTAATTCAGTGGTATGCACTTCGTTAAAGCATCTAATAATTTTGATCTATTTAGACAATTTGAGAATTTTAATTACCTGTGGCCACACTTATTTCAAAATGAACATTCTTGTAGTGCTGGCAGATGCAGACCAGTTATAATGTTAAAAAAAAAAAAAAAAATCATCTCTTTTCCAAGGAGGAACACGACTATGAAAACCAAGACAAAACTTGAAAACAATTTTCAGTTTGCCTGGCTAGAAATGTTATTATTTTAAGAGGAAAAGTTAATGTCTAGATATAGGCCTATGCTCTTTTCTTAACTGAACTGCAAAAACTCAGTACAGAACTTGAGCTCTACTAACTAACTATTTGTAGCTATCCTCTAGTCTACTGAATATGTGTATGATAAAATATTACTGATATATTGCATCTGTGTTAACTTGATGAAAATACAAGCCTTGTAATATGGTCACAAAAATGACCACACATGGAAAGAAACCTTTATACTGAAATGTCTTGCTAACTTGAGGAAAAGCATGTTCTTCTGTAAAAGCTAGTATGGCACTGAGTGTTAGGAAAAGAAAAATAGTGAGCGCAACTGCCTTCTTAAGGTAAAACTTTCTATGAAAGTAATTGTTCCTAAGGTAAAACTTTTCCAGAAACAGCCACTATGACAGGGGGGGCCAGTGCCACCCACAAAGAGACCATGCTCCTTTGAAAAGCTGTGACCATAGTAAATTATTTGACCCAAACCACTTGATGTAATCACAAAGGAGGCATCTGGGTCCCTCTTCAGCTTTAGATCTAGAAGGACAGCCATCTCTCCTCTTAGCAAAATGCTTAGGGTTACCATGCTTAGAAGATATTTACAAAATTCTTACTCTTGCTGATTGCATTCTGTTTGCTCCCATAGTAGTATTTGCATTTCCCAACATGCTGCTGTGTATTTTTAATCCCATGGCACAAGCAAGAACACAGATCACACGGCGAATATCAGATCCTTCAGGCCACAGCTGTTTCAACAAACAGATAGCCTGGCAAACCTGGAGTAATAACATTATGAATAGCATAAATTATCACCACAATAAAAATTACAAAATAAAGAGACTATTCTTATTCTGTACAGAGTTCGATGGAAGAAGGAGAAAAAGGATAAAAAACAGCAGAAGCAAAAGTGGGCACAATCATTAGTAAAAATTTCCCCTTTCTGTCATGTCACTGAGGGCACCAACAGCCCTGACTGTACCTTCCGGACCCATGGGACCTCCTCCCACCTGCCCAGGGCCCCACCTCAGCCCCTTTCAGGCTGTCACTCCTGCCCCAGAAATGTAGCAGCAGTGCTGGTCTCCAGCTCTCCACAGCCTTGCAGGCTGCAACCTGCTCTGGCTCAGCCCATTCCCAAGGAGGTGCCTGACACCCTGGGTTACAGATGTCCCCCAGCTGTCCTGCTCTTACCTGGGGCAGTGGGACAGGCCATGGCTCCCAGGCCCTGCCTTGCCCTGCCCTCCCTCCCAGGTGACCTCTCACAGCCCCAGCCTGGAGGGAGCAGCCATCTGCCCTTCCTGCACCCTGATGTGGTTCTGCTCCTGGGGTATTCAATTACTAACTGTGCCTCAGAAAAGATAATCATAATAAAACAAAATATTGGCAGTAGCTCAGCTTTAAAATGCTTTCTGAGTAACACCATATTTTTTCTGGACTAAAAATTCACCTTGCTAGACTAGGATCATTCCTGACTGAAGTCCAAGGAAGCCTTGCTGTTGTTCTCTGAGGGAGCAGAAGAAGGGTCACAACACTGCAGTGTAACTTTATGCTCAGGAAAATGGTAGGAGTGTATTAGGCATTAAAGGCGTCTATGTAACCATAGAAATAGCAATTTTTTGAAGTTAAAATACTGTAGAATCACTGCTTTAATCACGCAAGCACAGACCTTATAACTCTAGTTCTTAAAAGAAATTCCCAGATCGTGAATAGTCAACTGAGTGTGCCAACCTTAGCAGCTGCAATAGTGAGGTTTAGATTTTGAGGCATGTCCCTACAGAAGAGGTTTCTGCTGGCAGCAGCACTGACTCTGGCCCACCACTGCTGCCATGGGGATAGGCAATGGCCACAGTGCCCCCAGAGGGTAGTAGCTGCAGCCCCCACAGCAGCTAAGGGTATAACTATGCCACCAATGCTGGTTCATGCTAAATGGGCTGGTTTCTATCTTCTTCAGGACAAGGCGTTTGCCGAGAAAGGAACGTCCCTTAAGTGGTATCCCACTGATCAGCTTTCAGCTGAATCATGCTACTATAGTGAACTTTAAAGAAAGAAACACTTTCAAGCTGCTGTGAAGAAGAGTGGCCACAGAGGAGACCTTCTCAGGCTTGGGGCATCACTTCAGGATAAGGCAGAGAGCTCCTAGTTCTGTGTTTAGAAAATAATTTCATGTAAAGGAATGAAGGAAGATCAATCAACAAAAAGAGAAAAAAAAAAAAAAGAAAAAGGATCAAAGAGGACAAATTACCTCTTTTTGTATACTTTTCAGGTTCAGCTTGAGATGTCCATATAGATGCATCAATGGTTTTTTGTGCCTGATTAGGTTTTCACAGGCGCATCGCAGATCTTGTTCATTCTAAGTCAAAGTTATACGCAAAAGTCAATAGATACAATGTATGACGGACTACGAGGCACAGACAGAAACCATTAAGATATAAATAAATCCTCAGCCTCCAAGAAAAAACTGACTAAAATTTTAAAAATCACATCACTGGTCTAAACACTAGCCTTCCTCTGGCATACTACAAGTCAACTAAGACAAGTGATAGTGAAGATAAAGGAAAGGCTGTATTAGGGGCTATCGTATCAAAAGTGAAAAAGGACGTGAAATGAGACTATAGAGAACAGGGCAGGAATTTGCCATCAATCACAAAGTTTACCTGTTAGTGATTTCAAGACCAGTAGATTAAAGAAAAAGAAAATGAGCCACATATCAATTCTTTATAATATTAATATGTAAATTAAAATACTCATACTGAGATATTTTTATTTAAATCTTCTAAGTCAAACTAACATCGTTATTGCAAACCAGTGACCAAGTAGCACAGCTTACCCTTTGAAAAAATAATCTGTGCGTATATACGTTCTGAACGTGATATCCGTAAACTCTAAGAATATCATACTCCTGTCCTGAAGCAAGCACAACATTGATTTTCTTTGACAATGAATGAGCAATTAAAATAGACAAAAAGTCACTTTGGTCGAGAGCTCAGTCCTGTGTCAGATACGATGATGAAGTAAGGATAGCTTTGCTTCAGGAAAATCTCCCATTTGGATGATAAACAATTGGAAAATTCTGTATGAACAGTTACGCTTGTATTGTGCCTCAGGTGTTCTATTAATGCAGTACGTAAGAAAAGAAAATGAGGATCCTGAAAGAACATCTCCTCTGCATCCTGTGGGAAATAAACACAATGAATTTATTCAGTTACATTTGTTGATACAATGAACAGATTCCTCATCCTGATCAGATTCAAGCAATTGGTTTAAAAGGAATGCAGTGGTTCAAACAGAAAAAAAATGTTATTTGTTCAGTACCTTGAAGAAAGTAATGACATATTTTGCTCCTTTTTCAGTGAAATCCTGCAGAAAGCATTCAATTTGGTAGAAGAAGTTTAGATATTGTGTTTTCTTATCTATAAACATAAGTAGCAAGGAATCTCCGTCTATCACAAAGAATTCAGACTCAACATAGTCTTTTAACAGATTGACATTCCTGAAAGAAAAAGAAAAAACATGTACATAAAATCTACTCCAAGAAAAGTTGGGGACATGGGACAGAAGAAATTTGCTTATTAATACATTAAACATTTGCTTACTAATACATTAAACATTCAAACGTATAAATAAAATCAATAGCAAATCAACTTTCTTGGATCTAACTCCTAAATAGCTTGCAATCCTTTCAGTTACTGGAATGTATTAGCAATTGTTTCTTTACAATTCCAGATACCTTCATAGCATCTGAGGTTTTTGTGACTTATATATCACCCTTTGTCCATGTCTGCTTACGCAGGAAGTGTTATCCATTCTAAAAGAAATACCCCACAGGAGGTAATCACAAAGTATATTTTGAGAGCCTTCTTGCCTGAGTTTTAACTAAAAATAGCAACTATCACGACAACAGATGACAACCTCCCTCATCCAAGGAATGTTTATTGCAGAAAAACAAGTTAACAGCAAGAGAATCCAATCACAATCCACTCCTTCAAGAGACCAAAGAACTAAAAAAATTCTTCGTCTGGTCCCTATTTCAGATAACTATGAGAGTTGATAAAATTTTCATTAATGAGTCTTAGGTCAAAATTTAAACAAATCCCTTGCATCTGAAGATGATAAGTATAAACATTATTTTGTAATATATCTTAGGAATTGAAAGCATTCTTCAGTTCCTTAAGAGTCCATGAAAATCCAGCAACGTGATGTTTTACTTAGGACAGACCAAGCAGTCAGAAGAACTTTTGTAGGTCCAGAGGAGGAAGTTGTCAAGCTCTCCTAGTAAAGCTTCTCTGCTTTCATGTTTGCCTAGTACATACTATATTGTTTATTATATATTCCAGTGCTAATGCATAGTAGGACAATAAACCTAATAGTACAAACGTGCTTGTTTTCTGCAAGGCTGTCAAAAATGCTGGATTTAGTTCCACACCAGAGAAGACCTAGCTTTTCTTTCTGGTTGAGATCAACAGCCTTTGGTTCACAGTCCCAGTTTGCTATCTGATGCAATGTGTAGCCTTCCATGAACAAAAAGTACACAAACTTCTTACACATTAAATTGTCTGCCTTTATTTAATACTAATCTCTTACGTGAGCTCAAGAATGCAGAGGAGACACTTCACTGGCAACATGAATGTCACTACTGCTAATTCATTTCCCATATCAAACAGGGAAAGGAATCCAAATCTGGAGAAGCAGAAGATCATGCATGAGAACTGACATGCAAAACTACAGAAGGTATAAATGAAAAGGAAAATTCCATAGGCAAACTCTTTCAGATACTGTAAAAGTAGTAGCCTTAAAACACATGAGGAAAAATACACAAAAAAGCATGACAAAGAATTTGAAAAAAAATAAATTGCAATAGTTAAAACTGTAGATCAGTTCCCAAACATGCAGAAAATCCCTACTCTTTGGGTAGATTTTCTGTTGTACTAGGAATCTTCCTTCATGTGTCTGGAAGTATGAAATCCTAAGCAGGCCTTAGGTCTCCTGGCTTTCCACAAACTTAGGTGACAAGCACAGAGCTTCTTTCTCTAAGGACTGTTGTGATAGTTCAGACCTTGTTCCCTACCAAATGCCTGAAACTTATGGCAGCAGTTCCCTTCCCCCCTCCCTTCTTGTCTTAGGGCAAAGGAAAAAAAAACTATAAAAAATTAAAGAACTCAAAGTCAAGCTACTAATATAAAAATATATATATATTTATGTATATTAGAGTTATACACAGTTAAGATGCTATGTACACAGTAAAAGGGAATCCAAACACCCCCCAAAGGGATAGGGAAAGGGCAAAAAGGGACAAAAGGGAACAAAAAGGGACACTGAACAGGTATACGCAATCAAACTCGAGAACTATACTAATAACTAGCAAAACAGATCTCACCACGTCCCTTAGAAAAGCAGGATTGGCAGACACGGCCAGCACTTCCCAACCTTCTGCGTGGCAGGACAGTGGACACTGCAGGCCTCAACCTTAGATAAGCGAGACCAACGCAAGGACTCACTGCTCCTGAACTTCTCCAGAAGAGAAGAGAGAGAGGTCTCTAATCTCCAACTTATTTATACTCTGGTTTACGTAAAAATCGTATGGAATACTGGGTACATGGCCACTTCCTTGGTTACAAACTGGTCACCAAGAAGGCCTAGACTAAAACCATCACAACTGTGATGTCTACTTAGTTCAAAGAAACTATTTCTATTACCATTTATTGCATTTTTTCCCATGAACCCTACTGTACTTACTGAGCCTTTGACAGGGATGCCCAAACGTGTAGCCTCAACCTCTCCAGAAATTCAAGATGTTTTCTCATTTCTAAAATAATCATATACATGGTTATTGATAGAACCATATAACTTTAATTCATCAGTTAATTACAAAAGAGCCAAAATGTAAGATAATGCAACAGACATGAGCATATGCTATTAGCAGCTTCTCACCAGGGCTTTGGGGATCATGTCTGTGCTGGACGATTCTGAAATCTTCATCTTCAGTTTGTGATGCTTCCTGTTTCACTTCTTCAATGCTACTGTAATCTATGACTTCTTTTTCTCTATCTACCTCTTCTTTAAGCATCTGCAAGACAGATGCTTCCACTTTGTCACTAATCTTATCCTTTTCATCAATGTCGATCGTATTCCCTCTGTCCTCATCTTCCTTTGTTGCAGTGAAGCCCATTTTCTCACTGTCACTACGCACACTGGCTGTATCATCGTTACTCCCACTTGTATCTTCATTAACGACTTTCTCGGAATGATCTTCTGTAGAATCCATCACAGATAATGATTCTGACATCCAGAAAAAGAAATCCAAATAATGAAGAGATAATTTTCAGGAAATATAGCATTCTCTTCAGCTTCAACCAGTAAATTATCTGCTTTGTAATCACACTGGAATAAATTTTAAGAAAAACCAGGAAGCCTTTTTTGAACATCCCTGAGAGACATATTTGATTTTAAAATAATAAATATTTTTATGAAATAAAAGGAAAACATCAGTTTGTATTTCCTAAAATATACTTAAGAGAAACATTACATATTCGTTTTGCACTTTGCATGAAGGGACCCTTGGGGAGGTTAGATATACTTTATTGTATTAGGTATATCTACATGGCACATTCCAAGGAATGATTCATCTTTCCTGATTCAAAGTGATTTGTACCCACACTGCTCATGCTAGTCCAGTCACAAGTACACAGGCCACAACATCTTCACTGCATGATGGGAATAATCATGGTTTGGTATCAATCCTACTTCTTAATCAGTTTTACCTTTTTTCTTCTTTTTTGTTTTCCAGAGGTAGAATTCTCAAATCTTGAGTAAGCACAGAACTGTAATGGTTAGGGTACCTCCATTACTTCACTACATCACAACGGCCAGTTCCTTTGAGCTAAAAAGCAAACAAGTAGCTTGGGATAACACTGCACAGTTCCTACCACATCAGCTCAGCTCTTTTGAACATCAGTTTTCCCTAGCTTCCGCTCAGGTGACAGCCTCATGCAGTACTTATTGTTGCAGTTTTGCCAGTGCAATATTCACACAGAATCAATTAGGTTGGAAAAGGCCTCTGAGATCATAGAGACCAACCTATATTCATATGCCTTTAGATAAAGCTACCCTTCATTTCCCTGGGACCATAAAAGGACTATGATCTTTAGATGTCATTTTTAGTCTTACAACTTTTCTTAAAACCCTTCTTAAAAAACAATAAAAGAAAGTGAAATCTACATTTTTCAGATTTCACAAACACAAAACTATGCCCCAGTTTTCTTTTGTGCTTTCCCTTTCCTTTAGTATAAGTTCCTAGCAAAAGAAGTTGCAGAAAAATTAAACAAAAATACATTTTTATTATCTACTTGTGCATATAATGTGCTATATTACAGTGGTGTGCTTAAGATAACTTAAATTCTAATATCTATTTGCACAAAATGTAAGCTATTTGTATACATACATTTACACAAAATCACATTCTGGGTACCTGCATACATCCTTTTTGTCAAAGCAGAAATAAGTCTGAGACTTTTCTCCATTTTCTTATCTAAATTTGAAAACTTATATCAAAGACTTCAGTACACAATTCTGGGTTGAATCATGTACTTCTGCATGCTGAAATTGTCACTAACCTAGAAATTGGCCATCACTACTACAACAATCTCCTAAGCAAGAGTGACTTTCTATATCTGAAAATGTGAAGTCATCCATTCTCATTAAAAAAACACCTGTATCTGTACATACTCATGTATGAACTGCTATATTCTTTCAGAAAGAAAACTAACAAGGCCTAAATGTTTTGCCACCTTGATGCTTTTCTGCAGCGCACACGCTGACATCTGAGGTGCCTGGGGCTGCATGGCCTCTTTGACTCCCTGTCAGAGCTCCTCTTGCCCCTCCCTCCCCGCTGGGGAGAGCTCCCTAGCGGAGCTCCCAGGTGTTCCCCAGCACGCTGTCCAGCCCTAAACCAAACCCAAACCAAGAGCAACCCTCAGAACTAAGGCCGACCCTAACCCCGCCCCAGGCTTAGTCCCAAATCCCACTCCAAAGGCAAGTCTAACCACAATCTCTAAGCAAGCCCCGGCTCGGACAGTACCTGCAGCCTCTGCCGCTGCTCCTGGCCCGGCCCGGCTCCGCCGCCCTGCCTGCCGCCTTTAAGGCGCCGTCGGCGGCAGCTCTGAGGGCGGCTCCTGGGGTGGCCCCGCCGCCTCCAGCTTCGCCAGCTTTCGGTTTTCTTTCCCGGCGTGAACCTGCCTCCAACTTCTGGTTTCGTTTCTCGGGTGCCAGAAAGAACTTCGACCTTAAATAAGGCACGGGAAAGCATCACATCTATTTGCTTGCTTCCGTCAAACTATGCTTTTTCCGTCACGAGGGCTTCAGCTAATGGTCCAAGAGCCATTAAGCCTGCATTGCTTAAGTGTATTGTTAATGCAAGTTGCATAAACGTTGAAGAAAACACTAATTCCTAGTTCTGTCCCTTCATGCACTACAAGCTGTTTTCCTACCAGCCTGCTTTCTTATAGTAGGAAATTCCATACAAAAGCAAACTAAGAGAGACACTTGACACACCTTTTTAGCATTTCCAGCAAATCCTTTACCAGAAATAGTAGTGGTCTCCCAGCACTTATTTTAAAATACAAGGGAATCTGCAGTTGTTGAAAGTATTGTTGAAATAGCATTTAGGAAACCAGAGTTTATGTACCAGATTGTCTTGGCAAGAAGTGAAAAGTCTCTTTAGATCAGACACTTAAGTAGGATACAGCACAGAAAACTTCTGTGTAAGCAATCTCTTCATGAATCCAGGTGAGTTTTCAACAGCCTCCCTGGCAGACAGCTGACACGTAGCACTTTTCATGTAAGCAGATCAGAGGTCTTTTCCACACCCTACATTTTCTTTGAGACCTGTACAAATATTCCAGAAACTCAGGAGAACAATATATTTTACAGTGCAGTAACACACTCATAGTCCTCCAGCATATCAGAATTGTTTTGTTTAACTAGCCAAAATAAACCTCTGCTCCCTCCTCTCAGCACACTGCCCTTTTCTTTGGTAGGAAGAAATCTGGGAAATAATTGGATCTCTTTACTTCCTTTTCTCAAATGAAATGAAAGCTGATCTTTAGCCAATACTGCAACTGATTTCAAATATAACTTAGGTTATATTAGACAGACCTTTACACTCAGTTCTCCAGCCCTTTGAAAGATGCAATTTGGTTCAGAAAAATGTGGTTTAGGTCTGCTATTCACTACTTTCTTGAGAAGCTGGTGTCACCTCCATGAAAAAAATTTAAGAAAGAGTGAAAAACCACTTGAGCATATGGATGAGGAGTGGGGGGAAACGAAAAGGGAAAAAGTAGTGCACTAGAAACACTAGTGCAAACACTAAAAGTCAAGTATCGCCATGAAGGAACACATGCTGGAACAGGCTTGAAGGAACCACAGCCTGTGGAAAGCTCACAACAGAGCAGATTTATCCTGAAGCGCTGCAGCCCATGGAGAGGACTCACAATGGAGAAGGCATAACATGTCAAAAAACACCTGTTATGTCCAGACTAACCCTCATAACCCTCATCTCTCCTCTACTGCACAGGGGATTGGAAAGGGATAGAGGAGTCAGGAAAGAAGGAGTGAAGTTGACCTGAACAGGAGCACGGGGGACACAATGCAGGAAGTTGTTTAAAATTTTCTTCTCACTACCAAAATCTTTTTTAATTGGTAATAGATTGAATTGCTTTTCCCCAAGTCAAGTTTGGTTTGCTCATGATGGTGAGTGGTAAACAGTCTCCCTGTCTTTATGTGGACCCACAAGCTTTTCCATCCTATTTTCTCACCCCTCCTATTTGGAGAGGTGAATGAGCATCTGGCAGTTGGCCCATG
This sequence comes from Myiozetetes cayanensis, assembly GCF_022539395.1. Classification (NCBI taxonomy): domain Eukaryota; kingdom Metazoa; phylum Chordata; class Aves; order Passeriformes; family Tyrannidae; genus Myiozetetes; species Myiozetetes cayanensis. The sequence goes on along the minus strand of NW_026087964.1, from coordinate 35,704,928 downwards.
TCAGCCCACCACAGTCTTCTGAATCACTCTAAGTAATGCAAATAGAGATACAACCACAACAGCCGTTCTTTGGAGAATTAATCAGAGTGCCTAAAATCATGGAGCAGTTGGCAGTAACTATCTAGTGTAGAAAAACAGCTGCAGAAAGTTTGAGACATTCTATGAAGGGGAAATTCAAATTATAACTGCTCAGCAATGGTAAAGGGAGATCAAGGACTGACTTGATCCTGGCAATGGGAAAGCATAACTCCAGAATCAGGTTGAACAATAGAAACAGGAATGCAAGAGGTGAAACAAGTCTATATAAGGGAGAACAAATTCTCTTGTTGATAAAATAGAATATGCTACAGTACTGATTTGTAATTGTGGCCTCAAATTGGTCTATCACCTTGCAAATCCATACAACAGTTTGTTGAAACTACACTGTGTATCTGCTTCTAAAAATAGAATATTAACGTACCAATTTCTAAAAGGGAAAGTCAGTATTCTTATTTCATATCAGCCATTCTAGAATCAGTCAATCATAACTAGTCAAAGTTCTCCTCTGTTTTGCTGTTGTAGTTGTTTAATGCAGCAGCAAAATCTTCTGGGAGATCATTATGAAGTACCTGAAGAAAAGCACAATTTACATTATGTTTCTAAGCAGCTAGAAGAAAATAAGAAACTTTATAATCCAATCAAACATTGTAATTGCAGTTCATTCTGGTACAGTCACAGCAGTCTATCGGTGCAGCTCCTGGGGAGCAGGAGGAACAGGGCCACTCCCAGCTGGTGGCCATGCTGGCAGTGTAGGGTAAATAAGCAAGCTGGGCAGGGCAGTGATAGCCCAGTCATCATCAAGCAAAATAATAAACCAAGGTCAATACAGAAACCCCACACAGTAACTCAGGAACAGGGCTAAGTCAAGTCAGCAGCAACTGGTTGAAACTTAAATGAAGCCCCACCATCAGGGGGGTCATGGGCAAAGCTACAGGAGAGGTTGATCAAGGTATTTAACCAAATCAGTACACTCAGATGCCTGAGAGTAACTGAGCTTAGGCCAAATTAGATTCAAGCAAGTTTCACCATCTGTGCATTAAATTCCAAGAATCAAAGCTGATATAAAGCGAAGACCCATGTATTTTGCAGTTTTGAAGCATAGAATTTCAAAGCAAAGCCACCCATTAGCCTCAGGATTTTGCAGGCAATTTATCATTTATTTTGTACTGTTTCTAGAGCTTATTGTTAAAGATATGATTTGATACCTTGCTGAGCTTGCAAATCTAGCGACAAAGTATTTTAGAAAATGAATGTCTTCTATGCTACATGTTCTTACTGATTACATAGCAAAGGCCTTCTTATTTCAGAAACTGATAAGTACCTGCCTGGCACAGCAGGCACATCTCCTCTGTGACTACCCCACCTTCTCAGGTGCCCTGGCATAATCAGTACAAGGCTCTGCAAGTGAAACTGAACAATAACGAGGGTGATGGTTCATCTAGCTGGGAAGCATATCGGAGTTTAGGTTGCCCTATGTCCTGTGTAAAAAATACTTCCATAAAGAAAAAAGATTGGTTGTCATCATAGGAGATTTCCTTCAAAAGAGAACAGAAAGTCCAATATGCAAACCAGACCCACTTCTTAGGGAAGTCTGCTGCCTCCCTGTGGCACAGGTTAAAGATGAGAAGAGAAAGCTTCCAGCTCCTTCCTAACCCTAACCTGGTCCCTAGGTTATTATCTATTATTGATCTTTCAGGTAGGAAACAATGAAGTTGCAAGAAGTCCAATGACAATTGAGAGAGACTGTGGGGACTTGGGACGACTGGTTGAGGAATCAGGAGTACAAGTAGTGTTCTTCTCTATCCTCCCAGGTGCAGGAAATGATGAGGAAAGAAATAGTAAGAGCCAGCAAATAAATACCTGGCTCTGAGGCTGGTGTCACTAGTATAATTTTGGGGTTTTTAATCACAAAATCATAGAATGGCCTGAGTTGGAAGGAACTTTAAAGATCATCTAGTTCCAAACCCCTTGCCGTAGGCAGGGACACTTTCCACTTAACCATGTTGCTCAGAGCCCCATCCAACCTGGCCTTGAACACTCCCAAGGAGGAGTCATCCACATCTTTCCTGGGCAGCCTGTTCCAGTGCCTCACCACCCTCATAGTAAACAAATTCTTTCTAATATCTAATCTAACCCTACTCTCTTACAGTTTGAAGCCATTTCCCTTTGTCCTTTCATTACATTGTCTTTTAAATAGTTTCTCTCCATCTTTTTTGTAGGCTCCCTTCAGGTACTGGAAAGCATCAATTAGGTCACTCCAAAGCCTTCTCATTCACCAGCACCCCCAAGTCCTGCTCAGTAGGGCCGCTCTCAATTGTTCATCCCCCAGCCGGTATTGACATTGGTGGTTGCCCCAAACCAGATGCGGTACCTTGCACTTGGTCTTGTTAAACCTCATGAGATTCTTACTGGCCCACATCTTGAGCTTGTCCAGTGCCTCCTAGATGACATCCCTTCCTTCAGGTGTGTCAACTGCACCACTCAGCTCGGTGTCTTCTGCAAATTTGTTGAGAGTGCACTTGATCCTTTTGTCTATGCCACAATGAAGATATTAAATAACACTGGTCCTAATGTGGACCCCTAAGGGACATCACTTGTCACTGATCTCCGTTGGGACTCTGAGCCGTTGACCACTGCCAATCATGGGTTAGTTTATACAACACCAAGCCTGCTTGGTATTGTTGTTTATACACCACCAGTCAGGGTACACCTGTCTCAAAAGGAGAAAAGGATCTTTGAACAGGAGTTATCAGGGCTCACTGGAAGAGCTTTAAAATAGATGTGAAGGAGGAAAGGGATAAACCCAGACTTGGTAGAGCTAAGCCAGGGGCAGCACGCCAGTGTTTGAGGGACAGTGTGTTAATGAGGTCCTTTGGTCTGCCAGCTCAGTAGAGGTAGGGGATGGAGATACATGAGGCAGCAAAGACACAAGGATTATTGATGTGTTAGAAACCATGGAAGTGCCTGAGAACGGTCATGTAGGAATTAGGGCTTCTTGCCCCAAAGAGGAGCAGAATCAATAGCCCAATTGAAGGGCATCTACACCTATGCACACAGCATGGGCAACCTACAGGAGGAGCTGGAAACTGGCTGTAAACTCTTCAGAAGGGAAAGGCAAGGAAGGAGAGGCAGTGGGATAGCCCTGTGTGTTAGGGAGTGTTTTGATGGTCTAGAGCTTGATGATAATGATGATAAGGTTGAGCGTTTATGGTGAGGAGGCTGGAGGTGCATGAAAAGTTGGGAGGAGACACAGCTGGGACAGGCGACCCCAACTGACCAAAGGGATATTCCATACCATATGACATCATGCTGAGTATATAAAATGGGGGAAGAAGCAGGAAGAGGGTGACATTTGGAGTGATGGCATTTGTCTTCCCAAGTCACTGTTATGCAGGATAGAATCCTGCTCTCCTAGAGATGGCTGAATGCAGAGAAGGGGTGAATGAATTCCTGGTTTTGCTTTGCTTGTGTGCACAGCTTTTGCTTCCCTATTAAACTGTTCTTAACCATTAGTTTTGTCCCAATTTCTTCCAATTTTCTCCATCATCCTGATGGTGGGGGAGCAAGCAGTGCTGTATGGTATTTGGTTGCTGGTTGGGGTTAAATCACAACAGATGGTTGGAGGCCATCTTGAGCACAGCAGTCACAAAGTGATAGAGGTTTTGATTCTTGGAGAAATAAGGAGATAGGGATAGGCAGAATCTTGGATTTGCATGCAAATCCCTGTCAGATGGAAAAAGGATAGTGAAATGGAATAGGAGTGAATTTATATAATAATATTTGGCATTCTGAAATGGTTTCAATTTGTGAAATTATGCAGAGATACCAATTCAGTAAGTGTTTACATTGGCATAGTTTTGTATTTTTTATTTACACATGTTATGTATTTAATGTTATATGCACACCCATAGGTTTATCTAAGGGTAATAGGCATTTTACATCATAGTCAGGTGAGCTGTAAGGTCAAAGGGTATTCAGGGGCAAGTCAGTTCTGACATCACAGGAGAATGAGCAAGTTAGTTGACTGAAATGCTGTTGGAACACTGGACAAAACAGACTGTTAAGCAATGTATAAATGCATATTCTAACCTTCATCTATTTCTTCTACTGCCCTTTCCAATAGCACGATCAACCTTATCAGCTACCTTTGCACAATAAATATTTGTACATACTCAGTTGGAAGACAACAGAGCAATCATTCTCTAGCTTTGAGTAAAAGAGTTGGCACTGTTTCCTTTTTCAACATTAATTAAAGTTCTTTTTTGAAACTGGGGCGTACTTGTTCCATATCATTAAAGGTTGGGGGACTACCTCACTGATCAATAATAACCTCTTTATTGCAGCTAATAAACACTTTCCAATTAGCAGTTAGGAAAAAAAAAAAGTAAGATAGATTATCACAATTGTCTTTAGTTGCATAAAATCTTTGAAAAGACCTGTATAAATCCTTTTCTGAACACCATCTATACCAACTGTCTTCCTCTGCAGTCAATAGCAGCATCATGATATTCAATACCCCTCCACACAACTGTTGTTAGGTGATCTGGGTATTTTTCATTGACTATGTTCAATCAATCAATTTCTACAGAGTTAAGATAAATATTAATTAAAATAAATGGTCTTTTTCCATACAACTTTTGCAAGTTTGGTGCCAAAATAACAAAATTATTTTTTAATGATCTTGAGGACCATGGCTTATAAGAGACAGCATTACTTTACAGTATATCAGTGTGGATGGAGAACAGTAATAGTTTCCCAAGGAGTCAAAGATGCTAAGGAATGTCATAAACTCCTCAATTTTACTTAAATGTTATTAGGTTTTCTCCTGCCTTACTGTAGAGAGGAGAAGCACATATTGCAGTGTAGACATAGTTAAAAAAAAACCTACAAAGCTGGAATTCTACTCTGGACAAAAGAAACAAAAGAAATAGTTAAAGACAATAATGGAGAATCTACTTCATCTTTTTCAAGGATTCCACATGCTCTTTTATCTAAAACAAAACCCCTTCTCTTATACTCTTGTCTTAAGCTTGGAAAGGAAAATGAGTTCTTTACATCGTTACAACAAAGAGATTTTGAAATTCTTTTCAAAAAATTTAAAATAGAAGAACTTAAGATAAAAGGAGATGCACAATAAATCCAAGTATTTCAGGACTCAGAAATGCAAATAATTTATTGTAACAACCAGTAATCCTACAGAACTCATCATAAAGTAAAATTATGCTCCATAATATTGATGAAAATACAGCTAGCTTCTTTATCCATATAAAAAGATTACAGTGTCCTATTATGATATATTTCTTGATCTCTCTTTTTATGATGATGCTTGTATCAATTTAAAAAACCTCAAAATTGTGTACCATCTAAAAAAATATTGGCAACTTTATTAACAAACTAAGCATGTACATTCTGTATAATTCTGTGCACTTAAGAAAGATTGTCATCAAGGTACTAAACCTTAAAATTAGCAGGAAAGAGAAATTATTTTGTAGAAAAAATTTTGTGAATGAACTTTCTTGCTAGGAGAAGAAGACAATGATTTTGCATTAAATCTGACTTTTTATTATGTTTATTAATTTTTATTATTTTATTTAATATTTTTTGTATTAAATCCAACTCTAGTTTAACCTGAAGAAGATTCTTACAAGAATCAACAGCTGTAGAAGTAATAGCAGTGTGTACTTATGTGGGCCCTTGGACAATTTTTCCTGACTTTTACCATTCTGTCTTATAATAAAAGACTTTCTTGTGGTGATAAAGCTAGGTCTGAAGGAAAGCCATATTTTCAATCTACTGTTCAATCTACTTCTACTCTGATATTTATACCTTTGGCTTTGGTACTTGCAATTCAGCAAGTATTTTAAATTAGTAAAAAGAGAAAAATTCTATTTAGCATTTATGCTCATCAAAATATTCTGATTTTGAACTCTGTTCCAAATAATATGGAAATGTTCATCATTGAGAATCTCAATTGCTTTTTTTATATAACATTCCTGCATCTGATAAGCTAAGCAGGAAACCTATTTTGGTCATGAAAATACTTTAAAATATTTTTTAAAATCTTTCTTTATATTTTAATTCTGTTTGCTATTTAACTTACGTGCTTCATAGTTAAAGGCAGATGGTAGTGAAAATTACTATTTTCCAGTAAATAAATAAATCACTGTATTTCTCTTCACAGTACAGTGTAAACACACTTTAAAAAATTATTAGGATATTAAAAGCCAGCATTTGAATACAGGCATGCTTAAAGCTACAGATTATCTTCTCAGTGATGCCTAGAATGCACTTCTTGGGCTTTGTTCTGACGTGTCACTGAACAATACAAAGTTAAATATAAGCAGCCAAAAGGACAGGATTATTTTCAGCCTGAATCATGTCAGCGTTCCATTCCCAGAGTCTTGTACTGATACAAACATCAGTACCAGTATAGTTACACTTGCAGGTAATGAGCAGCAGAGGGAGGAAGAGCCACAATCTATACTATTGCATACAGTGTATTTCATACTGAAGTACAAATTAGCGTGACGTGAGCTGATGACAGTTCATTGCAGCTCCTGAGAATATTTCCTTTTCATAACACCTCTACTTTATCTCTTTTCTTTCTCTCCTTTTCCACGTATTTCTCACTCTCAACTACACAGCATCATCACTTTCCAGTTTTATTTCTGTCACTCATTTGCTGATTCCACTCACTAAGATGGTAGAAAACTATTCACATCTTTCTTGGGTTAGTTCTGTCCTGCACTGTCTTTAAAAGTTCGCTCACTGGGGAGCCAGACAAGTACCAGAGCCAGCATGAGGTTGGGGTAGCTAACACAGCTGGGACATGAGAGAGACCAGAGAATGGAGAAGGTGAGAAGTAAAATTAGGGTGACCTTTTTTTGCCCTAGCAGACTGTTAGAATGGCTTGGCTCAGGGCCTCTGGTGGTACTCTTCAGAAATCTCCATCTTTGCAAAGATGCTTACTTCCCATTTATAACCATAGTAACTGTAGGTACTGAGGATGCAGAGAAACACGACATTACATTCCAAATACAGAATTAAGTGCCTAAACTTAGATGCCTATATTTAGAAACATAACAGTATTCTAAAAGATACTAATATTTGAGTTAAAGCTGTTTATTTTTCCCTACTTAGGTATTATTTACTGTCTTGGTCTAGGATTATTAAGCAGTAGGGAGGCCCTTGAGGTAATTTAGCAATTAATAAATTTCTCTGCTGGAGAAGAAAGAACCGGCTGGAGGGCCCTCCCCAAATATATCATAATAGGCAAATTACATTTAAAAGTTCCTTCTGGAAAAAGGATGTGGAAACTACAAATAAACCAATTAGAAAGTAAGCAAACCTATATTGCAGCCAATTAAATGAGTTTATTATTTTCCTAATATGCATGTGTGTGTAGTTATTTGTTCACATGTCTATGTTTGGGTGCATACGTGTATGAATGTAATGCAGGAGGAAGGAAATTGCTTGCACAAAGGCTCCCAGTAATGAACTCCATATGAGACAGTGCCCAATAACTTATATCTCTAAATTCTGGGCTGGAATTCTGCATGTTCCAGCTGGCACTTCAATAAAGTAGTTCCAGTAATTGCTAAATCAGTGTACATATGCATTCATTCTTGAGACAACTGCAATACTACTGAGAGCATATCTGTTCTACAATGTCAGCACTTGTACTATAGTATTAGTTTTTGCATGTTCATTCTTCTTCAGAAGTTCACAATTTAGAACTTTTTAGTACTGATGTAGCCACAATTTTGAATAATCAGATTTTTTTTAAATAATTGAAATAATATAGCATACCTGACAGTTGGGAGCATCACGGCAAAAATCCATCTGAAATCACCACTCAGTGCTAAGCCAACTGACAGTGTTTTATTAAATTGATTAAAAATAGTTGCCCATTACTTGGATAACAAGAGCCTGATTTCTGAGAAAATGCAGTACTTCAGCAATAAATAAACAAAAGTAAGAGATTGAAAAGAGTAAATAAAGGTCTTGGTTCATCATCTTTCAGATGACACAAAACAAGGAGTGCCTTAAAACTAGAGGACTGTGCTGTGAAGGTGTTAAAGCACTGGCACAGGTTGCCCAGAGAGATATAATATCTCCATCCTTGGAGATACTAACAGTGGCCCTGCTTCAGCAGAGAGTTGGAATAGAGGATCTCTGAAAGCACCTTCCAACCCCAACAACTCTGTGATTTTGTGGTCACTGAACTACCCGTGTTGAACTACAGCATACTTCTGTATACTAAAGTCAATTCAAAGTAAAAATTTTAGAGTTTAAGAGTGTGTTGTAATAGAAAGCAACTCAGCATGCCAAGTATATAAAAAATAACGTCAGAAGAATTAGACTGAATGCAAGAAAGATTGCAACTGATCAGATTGCCCACACTGTAGAGGTATTAAAAATCTGTCAACTTTTTTGCTGATTTCTTTGTTCATTTGTCTTTTCTTCATTTATTATGTGATGAAAGTTAAGGATTTAGCTCAGCTAGCTAGATCATCAGACTGTACATACCAGTTTAGCTTCAAAAAGTCCATTCTAACTGCACCACTTCACACATGTTGCTGACACACAAGGCTGCAGGGAATTACTGTTTTGTATTAAACTGCATAAAGTAGTAAAAGTCCCACCTTTGTGGGACCAACATACATAACTACCCTGTCATTATTTCCTTCAAGATTTTTTCGATGCAGTAGTATGATGCATAGGTTTTCCCTGGTAAGTACGGGCAAAAAACCCCGCAGACTTGTTCTCTAGAATATCACAAATCTCTTGCTAAAAAAGAAGAAAAGGAATGGTGAGTTAAAAAAAACCTTTTTTTGTGCTAAATCTAGAATTGCACACATACAAATATAACATTTCTCTGACATAAGGTCAATATTTTCTTCTCTTTCTTTTTTTCATAAATTTTTTCTTACAGGAAAGAACTTCCTTCCTAAAGAAAATTCATCTTTCCTTTGATACCTTGGAGTTTTGATGTTTTAATTTTTTTTATTTTTGTAGACCTTAGAAGTAGTTATGTAGTAAATGTAGATTTTAGAGTAGCAGCATATTATCCCTTTACCCTTAACACACCAGCTCAAACCCCTGTTACCCATTCCCCTATCAATTCCCTAAATTCCATAGCCTGTTTAGTCTCTTTTTCAAGGTAGAATTGTAGAAGAACACCCTAACCCTACGGAACAAGATATAGCCATAGACCCAACAACCTTCAGGCCTAGAATTCTGGAAGGCCTCCAAGGACATTACGTGCTCTGAGGAAGATGAAGATGAAGAAGAGGGGGTCCCGAAACGCCCCCAGACCCAATTCCCAAGAGGCGTGGTGGGGGCAGAACCTGGGTGGTAACGGGACGGGGATTGGGTAAAAGTCATTATAAAAACTGTGGACATCTGTATTTCGGGAGCGCGCGCTGGGGGTATTCCAGAAAGCCTGGGGGCTCATTAAAACTTTTGTATCCTTATCTTATATCCTACCTAATTTGGCTTAGAGTCTTTTTTTCCCCACAGCCATGTCACCCTGCTATTTTGCATTACTAAAGCATGATACAGTGAATAAAGCTCCTGATTCCTTCATCAGTTTTTCATGTCTCACAATACCTAAACTTTAGAATTTTTTTTTCTTGCTTTTTCCGGACAAAATGAAGTTTATGGAGAAATGCCCATTTTGTTTTTAGGTTCTTACGCTTTGTGGAAAACATGTATGAAAATATAATCTAGATTTATCCCATACTTCTGAATAGAAGAAAATTAATAAATTAATTTTTAAAAAAATTCTTGTTATATAATTATTTTAAATCCAATTCCATGATCCTTGAGAGTTTACTCACTTAAACAATAGTGAACTGAGAAGGTACATATCACTTTCACTCTTTCTTTTGTTGAGCCTATTCAAATAACTATTGGCCTAAAGATATATGCCAGACAAATTGGTATCAATATCATAGAATTATGTAATATTCTGAGTTGGAAGGGACCCATCAGGGTCATCGAGTCCAACTCTTAGACCTGTACAGGACACTGAAGAGTCACACCATGTGCCTGAGAGCATAGTCCAAAGGTTTCTTGAATTCTGGTAGGCTCAGTGCTGTGACCACTTCCATGGGGAGCCTGTTCCAGTGCCCAACCACCCTCTGAATGGAAAAACCTTTTCCTGATATCTCAGCATAAACTGCATGGATAAAAGAACAAGATGTGGCAACAGCAACATAAGCCACATACCAGTATAACAGAAATCATCTGACATTCAGTTAAGGCTTTCAGTACACAAGCTTTGTAGTTTTCCCAAATATGGATACAATGCTCTGTATTCTTTAGGGAGGTAGACATAGAAAATGCAAATGAATTCAAAAGGAGTATACTTTTTGGAACTTTAGACTGGACTTCAAAGCAACTCAGAAAGCCATTAGGACAGCAAAAAAGATATTTACATACAAATTTGCATCCTTGTAGGGTAAAAGAGACAAAACAAATTTCCATCCTGAATGTGAACTCCTAATGATAGAATTAGATGATCAATCATCTCAAACTTACTATGATCCCAAATTGCTGATTACCCAGGTATTCAGTGTCAATTGGATACAGTACTGGGTGGCATATAGTAATTCCATTTATGCATCTTTATTAATAATGTTAGTTGGAAGTTTTAAAACACACAAAGGCACAGTGGATAAAGTTGCCTTAAATCATATCTACTTATCACTTCAACTATAGCAGAAAAAGGAATTTTACCCCTCATTGACTGGGACAGATTTAATCAGACAACAGAGTAAAGAAAATTACAGTTGGTCTGCTAAGGAGTATGTGCTCTTCAGAAAAGAAAAAGAAGCAGTATTTAGAGAGAGCACTATTGGCTTCATAAGCTGGAAGTGAAGGGTATTGCTGGAGAGTAATTTAAATCTGAACAAACTGCTGGAGGACATTGAGAAAGAAATTGATTATAAAAGGTTACACACTTCACAGGGAAAGTGCTTCTTAAGCACCACTATCTGATATGCAGTCAACCATGCTGTGCTAGACATTTAGGAACATTTGTAAATGTCAGCAATATCGTAGGTCTAGGGGTGAAAGCCTTGGTGATAACATGTTATGGAGTCATACCCCATAATAAAATTTGTTCTCGCCTTTTTCCTTGTAAAGAACTTTTAAAATACTATTACACACTCCCTCTAAAAAGTTTTTGCACTTTTCAGATTTAGGAAAGACAATCTTTACTTTCACTCCATTATTTGCTTACAATACGTAGCGCAGGCAATTAGAAATAGCATCTCTGAATTTTGCAGTACTTAATTTTGCAACGTAAGCATGTATTTTTCAGAGATTTCACTGCTAATATTGTTATTGCTTTAACTTAACATTTTGAGGAAAACAGTACCAACTATGCAGCAGCAAATATATATGGGAAAAATGAAAAGTGTAACATTTTACTTTTTATATAGACAACCTGTACTTTTTATATAGACAACAATCTAGACTCTTTGTCAAATTCTCAAATTCAATATATTTAAGGTCTTTGGTAATCCTCTGACTATCTGTTGTCTCCAGTAAATCAAAGAATCACAGAATTGCAGAATCAACCAGGTTGGAAAAGACCTCTGAGATCATCAAGTCCAACCCTTGATCCAACACTGCTGTGGTTGCTAGACCATGGCACTCAGTGCCACATCCAGTCTCATCTTAAATACCTCCAGGGGTGGTGAATCCACCACCTCCCTGGGCAGCCCATTCCAATGTCTGATTACTCCCTCTGTAAAAAATTTCTTCCTAATATCCAACCTAAACCTCCCCTGGCACAGTTAAAGACCATTCCCTCTTGTCCTACTGCTGGTTGCCTGGGAGAAGAGATTGACCCCCACCTGTCTACAACTTCCTTTCAGGGAGTTGTAGAGAGTGATGAGGTCACCCCTGAACCTCTTCTCCTCCAGCCTGAAACAACCCCAGCTCCCTCAATCACTCCTTATAGGACCTGTGCTCCAGTTCCTTCACCAGCCTCGTTGGCCTTCTTTGGACACCTTCCAGTACCCAGTATCCTTCCTAAACTGAGGAGCCCAGAACTGGACACAGCACTCCAGGTGTGGCCTCACCAGCACTGAGTACAGGGGAAGAATCACTTTCCTGGTCCTGCTGGCCATGCTGTTCCTGATCCAGGCCAGGAGGTGCCGTGTGATTGTACTTAGGATGATCTTCTCCATAACCTTACCTGGCACTGGGGTCAGGCTGACAGGCCTGTAGTTTGCTGGGTCTTCCTTCTGACCCTTCTTGTGGATGGGCATCACATTAGCCAGTTGAATGTAGTGAAAACAGAACTGAACTAAGATATGCATGCTTGACATAATAAATACACTATCAAAAATGCAATATGGTCTATGGTATACCGTAGCATATTTAAAGCATTCTTTCCACTTCTGTTACTCATCTGGCCCAACATAATCTGCAATAAAGCTGTTATAAAAAACTACTTCTTACAAATCTCAGATGATGCCAAGCTGGTGAATTGCTGTAGTGGCTAGATAACTCCTCAAGTACAGAATGTGCCTCTCTCACAAACAAATTTCCTTGAAGTGATCTGAGCTTCACACAAAACTCTTCTTTCAGACTGTGCCATCACAGTAGGCTAGTTTATTAGCATGTCCTTCCCTAGTCTTCATAGAGTTAATTCCTGCCATCCCATCCAAAGAAACCACAAAAATATGTACTTACCTTTGTCTAGGGATTGTTCTTTCCACAGCTGAAAACAGACATTCAAACCAGACATTTCTACAGTACATTTCAAAGAATTACTTTGGCATGTTTCCAGGAAAACTCTTACCTTATTTATTCCAGCACTAAAATTTTGTTTAATTTGGTTGTCTATGCAGAGGTTTTTCCATTGTTTTTGGTTTTTTTCCTATTAATCTTTTATACTTCTCTGTTTTTTTCAAAGATTTTTCTCGCTTTTGATGAAACTACATATAAAGTATTTTTGACATTTTTTTCTAAACTATAGTATTCAAAAATTTTTAAACAAATATATATTTTTTTACTTTGTATCAGCTACCATAATATTTAGAACAAACAACCATTTTAAAATCATAATATTTATCACTCATTTGCTAATTAAACTGAATAACAAAAATACCTAGAACACTGATTCCCTCATATGCATTTACCATTCCTCTGCCCTGACCCATTTTCTGTGTATTAATCAAGAAGCAAAATAGTTGTTCTACCCATATAAGTAGAGTGAATGACCCTGATTTTAGGCCTATGTTCCCATAAGAAATGCTCAGAAAAGATGTGAGGGCTGCAAACTCAATAAAGAACCAATACTGATCCTTGGTTATCACCATGCACCTCTAAACAAAGAGCAGATTGAAGAGACTTATCATGAAGTCTTGTTAACATTTTGAACTGTATTTCTGAGGAAATGTGTGTCTGCCTGTATTAAATAACGATCACTCAGATGCCAGTGCACTAGGCAGAACCAAAGAACCAAATAGTATACATCTATATAGTATGACGGAACACTAGCGCAATTCTAAAAGTGAAATTTCAGAAAGTCTTAGTCAACTGTCACGGGGATTATGCAATCATGTTCAAGCACCCGTGTATTCTATAATGCAAGATACAAGAATAATATTAAGTTACAAAATCAAACATTCAGAAATCAGATAAGGACAAAATGAAAGACTATGTCATGTAAACCATAAGCAGCCTCTATGAGACCTCAACAGTGAGATGTGGAGTCTGTACAAGTGTACAAGTGTACAAGTGTGCAGTCTGCCTTCAAAGCTATTATGTATAGGAACTTGAAAGCTTTCTGGAAGGACTGAAGTGTGTACATGAAAAATATCAGCTCCTGCTTGCCTTACAACGGACCAAAATTTAAGGTATTTGGTTAAAAACAACAGTTCCTAAGTCGTAAAGTTACCTATCTGTGTAGAATGCTGGTGAAATATAAAACCAGTTATGTCTACTCTAATAATAGGGAAATACTTAGAATAAAAGTCCTATAATAAACATTAAAAAAAAAATCAAAATACCTGCCATCAAACCATATGAAAGTTTGATAAAGAGAAAAGAAAATTAGCTTCCTACCTCGATTTCTGAATTTTTTTTTTGAAACTCATTGACTGTCAATAACTGCTCTATTTCCTCTCTCCAAGAAAATGTATTAGGAAAATTTCTGCACTTTTATTTTCGCCTAATCGTAATTCTCTTCAGAGCTTTTAGCTGTGAGATTGTCATTATCATTTTCATTTTGAAAACACGCTGTAGAGGCCACAACTGTCACCTTTCAGTTTATATATGATTATTAGAAGGTGTGTTTTATCTCCACATATTACATCTTCTGAATATTTTTAAAGAAAAAAAATTCTTGTAAGCTTTATTACTAAAATAACTATATAAATGAAGTCAACGGAACTTTGAAAGATGAAAGCTAACTATTGTTAAAAGTTTTGGTTGTTTATGTTTACTAATGTGTACTTCATCAGGGTTTGAAGTCAGTGGAGTCCAACAACCCTAAGCACAGTCTCTGATATCTCTTCTGTGCAATTCCAAAAAACTGCAAACTTACTTCCACTCACACCAGTACAACTGTCCAGAAAAATGAAGAACATTAAAATTGGCTTTTCAGGAAACCCTCCTAGGCTTCACTGCTTGTTTGCACTACAAAGGTAAGAAGAGAGTTCTCAGTCAAACAGACCCAAATGTCTGTAAAGCAGAGGTGGTAACTTTTATGGGTTTTTGAGGTAGTTGACTCTGTGTCTAAAAACTTACAGACATCATGTCCCCAGGAGAGGCTTTAAATTTTGATTGCTGAGACTCACTCACAAGATTAGTTTCAATTTAGGATTTAAAATGCATACTCCAAGATAATGCTATGAAAAATACAGATATGAATGCTGGTAATAGCTTGTTTACATAGAAATTATAGATCAACTGATCACAAAACATATTCTCATACATATACATGTGAAATATGTAAATATACATAAGTATAATTATGTCAAAATAATAAAAGCTTTGTGTTTAAGAATTGCTCAGTATTGTGTATTTACATATTTTCATTGCATATGTTTGGATTACTTTAGAATCTGATAGTGGCAACAAAGTGAATTAAGCAGATTGATGTTTGGTTTGGTTTGTTTAGACCACCTTCCTTGTCACTTGCTATGTAAAGAAAAATCTGGTTTGGTTGGTTTTGTTGGATCCTAATCTTGCACACCAGGTATGCCTCTATTTCTTTCTGTACCACGTGTGCAACAGTACAGTTAATGCTGTTGCAAAAAGTTTTTCAGTAACAGATTTATTACCTAAATTCTGTGAATTTTAGCATGGTTTTACCCTTGCCCAAATTTAAAAGCAAATGATATATATTAGATTGCTCATACAACATCTTAGAACCTTTTGTGATAGTGTTACAAAAACCTCCTGTCTTTCATCTGATGGGTCCTTTGGATTTATTTGGGGTTTGATGTCAAAGCCAGAAATTGTATTCCAAACAGTCTGAAAGTGGTGTTTCCAGTAACCCACTTAGATGAATCATTGTTTCACTGTCTCTCTCTGCTGTCTCATTTACGCTTTTAACTCTCAAATGCATACTTCCATCCTCATTGTCTTGGCTCTTAGGACTGCTTTCTCCTAGGCCTGCATTCTTGCTCTGACAGGTTGAATATTTTGCACAATTATCTGTGACATTTCATCTTTTCAAGAGAATTTATTAGTTCACTGATCAATCAATCTGACTCCCTTCTCTAGACTAATACCACCAGGCTCATATAGGGACCAGAAAATTGTTATATTAAATATCACTGAAACTCAAAGGACATCTCATTGAAAAACTATGAAATACATTAATTTAGAACTAATTGTTCCTTCTTTGATACAGAGTATCCAATACAAGGTAGAATTTAAAGCATGGAACAACATAACCACCAAAAACTGCACACTTTGCCTCTTTATTTGGGTTCTAACCAAGGTATCAAACAGGACAGAAAGGAGGTGAACACATCTCATCATGCATTTTTCATGTTTGATGGTGAGTAGAACCTATCATGTTATGTCTAGAATAAATTTTTAGACAGTTTTTAATCTCTGTCTTCTAAATGTAGTCAATTTACCTCTGCAATAGTTTTTTCCCCCAGAAATGATCACTCTTTAGGAAAAGGAAAGAGCTTGATGCTGTCTAAAAGAAGATCATGTTTAACAGCTTGTTTAACTTGAAAAATTTTGGATGTCAATTTTTCCAGTCCATCAGTGCCAAAGTATCAGGACTGTACCCTCACAATGTTTAGTCATTGGCTCTAAAGCTGTAATGCCTAAAGAGAGAGATGTACTTTTAATTACAAGATTAAAAAATACAAGCATTCCCAGTACTACCATGTAAGTTTTCACTGCTGCTGAAAGGGCCTGCTCTTTTACAAGTTCTGAGGCCTACTTTCTGTCATTCCTGAAAGCGTCTATTTTGAAAAACAGTTCACTATGTGTCATATCTCTAAAAGTAAATGGTTCATTTATAATGAAATAGTAGATTTATGATTGAAGGACACAGAGTCTTTAAACATAACCCATGTATTTGTAAATCAGAGCTATGTAAAACATTATATCCTGGAATAAAAAAGACATGGTTTTAGTTTTAAGGCATTAAACATATGCTATGGAACAATACAGCACTCCCAAACTGTAAACACAGGAGATTGTATTTTTAGCCGACAATAATCAGTGCTTGATCTGATCTCTTTTCTGATCTCACATCAGAAGGAGAGAAAGTAAAAAATCTGTTATATTTTTACATGATACAGCCTATCATAAAACAAAAAGTAAGTTGCTGTTGCTTGTCCATGTGATATTCACCATGTCTGGAATATTTCTGCCACCACCTTTTTCAGCACCTGTCTGTTGGCCAATCAGAAAAAAGCAAAAGGGCTGAAGTCTCTCCAACTCCATGGAAACTCTTTCCAAAAATACCCCCAAGCTAAGTGTCTCCTTAATAGGAGCTAGTGACTGACAAATCTCTCAGCAGTTCATTCTAAATAGCCAGCTGTGTTTTAACTATTTTTTTTTAAATTTAGTTCTAATGAAGTTAACAGTGGAAGTAATCAGCTGTTCAGTGTTCCTCCTTCAGCATTCATTCCTCTGTCTAGAAGTATGGATGTCACCTTCTTGGACATTTGTCTTTGTTAGCACTGTGACTTCTGGCAGCAATACACAGCTGTCTACTCCTGTCTTGCTTCAGACATGTTTTTAGGTGGCAGGCTGAGCCTTTCTGCAGGCTACAGGAACACATTTGGCGTAATCAAAAGACACTGTGCAGTAGCTGTTAAAAAGGTGAAGCAATATGAAGCTGTATTATGATAAAAGCAGAAAGAGAAGTAAATATTTATTTTCCTAGAGATCAGCATTTCACCATTTGTTGAAAGAGGCACATTCCTTTTTTCAAAGTTAATCCCCTTGTAAAGAAAAGGGCTTTTATCTGGTATTGAACTTCAGTACTGTCTGTGCCTGCTCAGATCAAACACATTTCACATGCTAAGAAGGAATCTGAGTACATGACTGGCTGTGAATATAAACATGTAAAATATGCACTATAGGCTTGCAGCTAAAATTGATCTAATAGAGATCCTTTTCATTACGAAGAGGAAAGTCTAAATCTTAGTACATACAAAATGGAAAAATGGCACATGATGCTATAAAGCATTTTTCTCACTACACAACTATGGGAGTTTTATGATATGCATAAGTACAAGTAGTCTCTATATAAAAGAAAAAAATCAGATGTTTGAAATATATTCTTCACAGAGGTATACAGGTAATAGCTGATGGGAATAGGACTGAAGAACATACTTTCAGTTGAGCAGTTCCATACTACACAGGGCATAGAGGGATGGATAACTTTTCATATATGGTACAAGTAGAGATAACAAATGTAATTACTTTACAAAATAAAAGAAATTGTAAAGCCATATGAATATGACTAAAGTACCAAATAGAGGACAAAATCAGCTTAAAGAAGAGTAACAGTTGAGGCACTTCAGTTAAATGAAATTAGAAAAAATTACAACTAAGGCCTTGAGTAGGGACTTCTTAAAAGAAAACTCCTCATTTTAAAAACCAGATTAAATTCTGCTTTGCACAGTTGGGACACTTAAATTAATTATCTAACACTAATGGTTTGTTTTTCTTTCTTCAAAGAGTCTATTTAAGCTAGAATGTTACTTTCATGACACAGATTTTCCAGTAGAGTGTTTCAATTATAATTTATTTAACTTCTTTCCTTAGAAAATTATGCAAGATTACACGGAGCTGATACACTAAAAAGAGTGCTTATATTTCTAAAATTCATCATATAATCTGAATCTTTACATGCTAGACTAAACAATCTTTATTATATTGCCATGTGCTAACCTGCCGAACTTTATCCTTGCTTTCTCTACCCCTGTGAGACTGCATTGGTCCTGCCTTCTGTAACTTTCCCTCTTTTTCCCCTTGCTTCTTACTTCAACATGAAATTGGCTTCTTTAGTTTTTGTACTTTAAGAACATCAACTGTAGTATAGGCTTGCTTAAATTCTTATTTTTATATTCCCAAATGTGAAAATGTGGCCTTTCTACTTAAACCGCAGAAGACTGTCAATTCACAGTTTGTTTACTGCTCATTTCTTGTCCTTTAATACCATTATAAAAGAAGCCTTAAATATTTTAACGGAATCAGGCTGTGAAAAGGCCTTCTCTAGGCCATCCCACAGATGTGAGCTGAGCCTATGAGAGTTTTTAAGGACTTTCATTACAAAAATATCAGTACCAGTAAATGAGATTGTCTCTGCACATTCTCTGCCCTGAGGAAGAGTTTCAATGAGAAATGTGCCACAGTGCCGGGGCTGATGTACACGCGGGCCCTTTCCCGCAGTTCCATGGCACACTCCGCGGCAACACATCTTGGCAGCCAAACCTGTCCCCTGGGCGTCTGCTGTGCCACAGCACCCTCCTGGTCACTAAGCAGCCTGAAGCAGGGCTTCAGGTTCCAGCAGTCATGTCCTGCCCTCTCCCTGCTGCGCCTTCCCCCTCACCCGGAGGGGCTGCTGGGCTCCCTTCCCCTCCTGAGGCAGCCGCTCTTGCCAGGTCTGGCTGGGACCTTTTCAGCTCCAGCACCATTGCCATTCAGCCGGCAGCCAGTGCCCATCTCACTTGTCCAGCCACTGACCCCACTCCGTCGTTCTCCCTCAGTGCCTCAAGTTGGGCCACCAAGCACAAGTGGGTCTATGAGTGGAAAGTCTCACTAGAAACTGGTGTGTGTAATGGTGATGTGACCCCGGAGGGAGTCTGACGAATACTGAGCCTGGCAAAAAGCAGGCTCAGACAGACAGATGGCTGCCAGCACTGTCCAGACCAGGCCACCGCCTGCACTCAGGAAACTTGGGTAAGGACATCTGTACTCTGGGCACAGTGTTTATTGACAAGGATCAAATAGTTTGCTCTATGTTTCTTCACCTTTGTGCTAAATCTTGTGAGAGCACAGTGTGCTACACAGCCCCAGATGTAAAAGTGTATTAACCACAGTGCACAGGGGTATGAATTCCTAATAAAATTCCTTTGAGATTTGAAGGAATATCGAGGGCACTCAGCAGTCAAGTAGCTATTTGTCCATATGTTCAGTTTTTACCTGTCTGGCTGGTAAAAATTAAAGAAGATGGCAATTTGAGAGCAAATAATATTATGAGTGTGCTAGTAATCTTGAGATAAGGGAATTTACAGATTTCTCAGTCTGAGGTAGGTTGCTTCAGCAAGACCTTGGATACCATGGATCTTGGTCTCAGAAGTGTTTATCTCTTCCCTAGTTTAAGAAATGGTATTAGTTCTTTGGGAGTTGCTTATTAGCTTTCCTTTCTATTTTAGGGTTTCCTTTCCTACTCCCTGCTGTGGTAATTCTGGAAAGTTGTGGTATTTTCAAGTTTATTGAACTGTTGTTACTTGCAGCCCCTCAATCTCTTTGTTGATGATATATTCTGTAAAAGAAAGGTGGGAGTTTTTATCACTGTTCTTTTAACAGTTTAAATTTAATGACTGGTGCATTTCTTCTAGATCAAGAACTGGTACAACTGCTAACAAAAACTGAAAGTGTATGTGTTTTTCCATTGCCCTCCTATGAAAATCCTCTGGGAAACTCTTCTAGAAACTTGGAAAAATGGTATGTGAGTACCATTAACACTGCTTAACTATTTCACTTGCACTTTTATACATACATGACAATAGGTACTCCCAAAGCACTCTATAGAAACAGAAATTAGCTCTAGCTATGAAAAAAAATCTATTTACACTATAGTTACAAGCAAAATTAAATGTTGCCTGGTATTTTGAGGGAAAACAAAAAACCCCTAAAGCTATGGGAATCTGCATTAAAATACAGCAAGACATTGACCCCATCTGTTTAGGCACAAGAGACCAGATTATTTTTTTTGCTCTTTCAGAGGTGGAAAAAAATGTCTGTATGTAACTCAAAATAACTGGATGTTTCTGTGGCAACTGGTAAAGGGCGTTTTATCTGTCTCTGATGCTTAAAGTAGAAGCAGTTCTTAGAGATTCCTATTTGAAGTTTGCATACTGGTGTTTGACTTCAGGTCTTGGAAAGAAGATTGCCTGTCTACTTGTATTTTATCCTGCTGCTATCTAGATTAAGATATAGAATAACCGGAACCATAACAAAGGTGTTCTGCTTTCTTGGGTAAGTACATGAATTACTAGGATAAGGAGTCGTCCTTACTATATTTTCAGTTTAGCCCAATTAACGATTAAATTGTTTCGCATTGTGTAACCTCTTCATCAGATGGAGTAGAAAATTTGTAGAACCAGAATAGCTTTATGGTTCATGACATGAGATTTTTAATGACTCAGAATGACTAGTATTACAAAACATTATCTCCATGGAGTTCTGTTCATCAGCTGAATTTTCCATAATATTTCAATATAAATGGAGTGAGTATATTAGCCATAATATCCCTTATCATGTTTGATGTTATTATTAATTTAAAATTTTACATGCAATTGCTAAAATATTACACCATTGCATATTATTGCACATTTATCTTTCAAAATGTGTAATTGTTCCAAAGTTTTAGTCCCTTTGGCATTTGTTTGTAGTGACTTACTGCCTTTACCACTTTTGTAAAGGAGAATATAGTTTATTATTGCAATAAAAATGGAAAGTCTTGTTCAAAAATTAAATTTCCAAAAGATTCGGTACAGGTGAAAGGATATAAACATTCTCCAAATCTTAGTAGAATGACGTTGGAAAAATTTGCTCACGACTTAATAGAGCTGTATAAAACCTTACTCTAATAAGTTTTCACGCTTTAAAGAGTATTTCATTAGCACTTGAAGCCAGTAGGAATAAACTGAACACAGGTCTTTGCATTTCTGGGCAGCTGTTTCTATCATGCTGTAGAAAAAGTAATATAGGCATAGCTGATTTACGCAAAACAACAGTGTAACGGTATCCATAAAAGCTAAATCGCTTTGAATTTCTTTAAAAATGATCTCTGCGGGTGTCTCCAGGCAGATACATTTTCTTTGCAGAAGTGACAATTTAAACACACAGTTCCAAGAACCAGGATGTCATCTACCCACTCCCTGTAGAAAATGCTGAGGATAGCCCAAGGCAGCTTGTTACCGTTTATATGCAGGCTATTTTTGACTCCCGTTCCAAGGTTGTCTTATGCATTTAGTAGAAACACTGGGTGCCTGACAAAGGACCTTAATTTACTCTGTGGGGTGACTGTTTGAAAATTAGGTGTACAATGATTAACTCTTAGATAAACAGATAAACTCTTGTGTTTATTTATCTGTTTATTTTGGTTTTAGTTTTTATTCTATTTTATAGAAATGTTCAGAATGATGATTCTGATCTTATTTGACACACTGAAATCACTGTAAAATTATCTGAAATAAAATCCTTTTAGGTAATTTCATTACAACACATCAATATAGAAACCAAAAATGCATTTTCATTCTTTCAATGTTAATAAATGCGTCAGAGTTGTGGGGTCTTTTCAAAGAATACATGTTTTCCAGGGATTTTATGTTTCATTTCTGAGAGAGATACTTCTTTTCTGATGATAGGATTTCACATTTGAGATGTGAAAATTCAGTAGGTTAATTTATTTATACAGTGTAGTACTTGGCTACACATTAGTAACTATCAATTATCACAAAAAGATGTACTATTTCTACAGATAACTCTCAAAATGTCAAGGGTCTTTTCAACCTAAATGATTCTATGATTCTATTTTTTTTTCCTGGAAGATTTTAAGGTACGCAAGGGTTATTTTAAACTATTTTTAGTAGAAAAAGAAAATTATTTTATTTATAGTCATGAAAATAGCTAATTTTATTTCTTAAAAAACTAAAAATTAAAAGCCTGTTAGTATAAAATTAAACAGGAAGAAAATGGCTAAGTTCTCTGAATGTATGAGTAGTAAGTGCACAGATCTTTGTGCCACTTCCAGGCTTAACATTGCTTCTTCTGGAATTCCAGATAGCGGCAGTCTGCTGAAACATGAGTTCAGTTACCAAATATAGATGAGTGGGATATGAATTGCATAGTCACAGAGGACAGATGTAATGCACAGGCCACAGTCTTCTCAAGGCTTACTGAGGACCAAGCAATCTTTAGAGAATAGCTGGAGCAACTTTAAGCCTACTTAGATAACAAAGGAGAAAAACAACTTTACCTGCTGTTAAATATACCTAAGAGTCTGCATGTTGGCCTGCTCATTGTAAGGTCTGTTTTATATTTTCTGCTAAATGTAATTATTGTACTTTGGGGAGTAATTTTGCAGGATTTCAAAATTCAGAGAAAAGATGAGTGCCTTTTTTTTTTTTTTTTTAAATCTTACTAGATACATCTCTTCTTTCATTTGATTCTTTTGAATAGATAGGCTTTGGGTCATATTAAGTCATAATTTCTCATGGGACAGGTTCTACAAATTCAGGATACTTATACTTTCCTTGAAATGCATTCTTTCATTTTCTATGTTTTTCCATATTTTATTATATATCCCTTCAAAACCTTGATTTTATTAATTATTCAAATTTTTCCTGATAATTGTAATCCAGTACATTTTGAATTTACTATTTACCATATTATTCCTTAGAGCATCTATATTGGTTTTTGAATAAATATTTAAACTGCATGATATAAAAATGTATTTTTGCTTGGGAGTAATTTTTAAATATATACAAATAGGACTTTATAAATAGTCTGTATGTAAAAATGTGGGAAGTACAGGTAAACACTGATCTGCATGCAACATTGTATTTTATGTTTGTGTCTTTAAATGATATAGTATACGGCTTTTCAGGTTACCTAAGGAGTAATGATGATGAAAACTGTTATAAATACATTGTAGTCTAACTTGGAGAAGCTAGAAATAGCATTTGAAATTTCTAATTATGATCTTATATGCTACTTGATAGGGTTAGAGATACTTCACCTCCAGTTCACTGTGCTTACAAGTTGCACTAAAAGAATAGTGGGTTTATGTGTTACAGTGTGGCTGAAAAATGTCTTTATACTGGAAGCTTCTATTCCGCTGTCTAAAGCTAGATATATTAATACATTTTTAGGCACCAGACCTTTCTCCCCAAGAAGGCTGATCAGCATTAGAAATTGTGTATAACCAGCACACGTTTAAATTCATTGACTTGATCTAAATATCCAGATGCAGACTGATTTACCTAAATGTAGACAGTGGGCTTTGAAAATTCTAACATATGTAGCCATTATACTTTTCTAATTATAAAATTGAGTATTAGGAAGAGATATGCTAATTTATAATAATTAATTTTAATCATCATGTTGTATGGCTAACAATGAGTAAAATTGTCCTCCTACCATAGCCCATTGAAAGAGCAGAGCAGCTTGGTGTTAGAAGTCGAAGAAGTTTATCTGAGTATGTAATGTGTCACTTTGGGATGTGAACAAGCTAGGAACTGGTATGTATGAGATTTAAATAAAGATACAGTTTGAAGCCTGGATATTTACAGGTTGTCCAAAGAGTAAACTAGAGTCTTCGTTCATTTGAATGAACAAAGTTTTATTCAAGCTCTAAAAAACAACTAAGATTAAGGAGGGAGAAACTCTCCATGTTTAACCCTTGGTTCCCTGGCATTCATCCAGCTTATGCCTTAACAGCTGAGCCTCTTGACCAACTGTTTGCTGTGCTTCTCAGATTCATTCTTTAAAGCTGCTACGTGGTAGTCACTTATACTGTATACACTTTTTTAGAATTTGTTGACAAGAGATTGGTATGGTTGCTAAATTTGTTGCTCTGTAAACACAGATAAAAGGAAAGAAAGATGCAATCCCACAAATAATAAGCTTATCACTGTATTCTGTAAAAACATATATCAAATCCTAAAATGCTTTGATTTTCTTATGCTTCTCTTTTATGTGTTGAGCTGTAATCTGTTGGCAAGATAGGCATATCAAGAGGTGCATGTGCCAGGCCAAGAATTCCAATAATCTATCAGTCAGTTAATGACTACATGCCGGGTAAGCCCTGGTGAAGTGATTAAAGGTAATTGGAGCTTGCACAAGCTGATGTAAAATACATCCGAGTGCATCGCATGACTGTCAAGCCACCTGTCTATCAGTGGAGAAATATTTTGGACAATTAAGAGAAAATATACTTAAAAAAAAAAATCTTATGCAAAATTGACCTCTTAGAAATTATCATAAGAATAAGAGAATTTTCAAGGGTTATTAAAACCACTGATGTTAAACTTAATTATATGCTTTGCAGAAGCAGTGATTAAATTTAAGATCAGATCAGCCACAACCTGTTGACCAGCTAGACAAACAAATTTCTGCAAGGAGATTCTCAGGCAGATCCTTCCCTTGGGAAAAGAGTGGTTTTCCTGATGTCTTGTTTATTGCTGACTTTAAAGAGGCATAGAATGTGCATCCTAATCCTGAAATAATGTTGGGAAACTGGAGATGTATAGATGTCTTTGTGAAACTGGTACAAAATATACGTTATTCACGTACATTGTGCAGGATGATATAGGGCTTGCGAAATCTATTTCTTCAGTGTTTTACTTTTAGTGTACGGTGTCTTGATATTTCATTTATCAGAGTTGAGGAAAGTGCTACTAAGTTGGTAAACTTAAAAATGTTAGCACAATAAGTAAAATATTAAACAAATTATCAACATTAATCAGAAAGGATTACTTGGAATCCTCATAATGGTTTCAGCTAGAACATTTTGTCTCTGAGAATTTTAGGGTTTAGTGTCTGTAAGACACTGCTATGGAAAAGAGAAAAGTAAATATATTCCCCTAATTTTCATAAGGCTAAAACCAGAAAAAATTGAAGTGTAATAGCATTGATGTGAAATAACAACACAATAACAACAGTTGGTGAATGTCACGCCGATCTACAAAAGATCTACAAAAAAACCCAGGAAGCTGCAGGCCTGTCAGCCTGACCTCAGTGCCTGGCAAGGTTATGGAGCAGATCATCCTAAGTACGATCACACAGAACCTACAGGGTGGACAAGGGATCAAACCCAGCCAACACAGGTTTAGGAGGGGCAGGTCCTGTCTGACCAACCTGATCTCCTTTTATGATCAGGTGACTCACCTGGTGGATGAGAAGGCTGTGGATGTGTCTATCGGGACTTCAACACAGCCTTTGACACCGTCTCCCACAGCACACTTCTGGAAAAGCTGCAGCCCATGGCTTGGACAGGGGCACTCTGTACTGGGTTAAGAACTGGCTGGAGGGCCAGGCCCAGAGAGTGCTGGTGAACGGGGCTGCATCCAGCTGGCGGCCGGTCACCAGTGGTGTCCCCAGGGATCAGTGCTGGGCCCAGTCCTGTTTAATATCTTTATCGATGATCTAGATGAGGGGATTGAGTCCATCATCAGCAAATTTGCAAATGACACCAAGGTGAAGGGAGATAATGTTGATCTGCTGGAAGGCAGGAGAGCTCTTCAGAGGGACCTGTATAAGCTGGAGAGATGGTCTGATTCCAACAGGATGAGGTTCAACAGGGCCAAGTGCTGGGTCCTGCACTTTGGCCACAACAACCCCTGCAGCGCTACAGGCTGGGCACAGAGTGGCTGGAGAGCAGCCAGGTGGAAAGGGACCTGGGAGTTTGGATTGACAGGAAGCTGAACATGAGCCAGCAGTGTGCCCAGGTGGCCAAGAAGGCCAATGGATCAGGAACAGTGTGTCCAGCAGAACTAGGGAAGTGGTTCTTCCTCTGTACTTAGCTCTGGTGAGGCCACATCTTGAGTATTGTGTTCAGCTCTGGGCCCCTCAGTTCAGGAAAGACATTGAGGTGCTGGAGCAAGTCCAGAGAAGAGGAACTGGTGAAGGGACTTAAGCACAAGTCCTGTGAGGAGAGGCTGAGGGAGTTGGGGTTGTTTAGCCTGGAGAAGAGGAGGCTCAGGGGAGACTTCATCACACTCTACAACCACCATGGTTACTAGTAACCACGGCAGTAGTGGATCAGGAGTTGGACTCAATGATCTCAGAGGTCCTTTCCAACCTGGCTGATTCTACATTTCTATTCTATGATTCTGTATACATATTGATTCAAGGGAATTGAGCTTGTGCTAGGCAATGCACAGACAAAGGATTTCTTCATACTTGTGAGGGAAGATGCATGAGAAAAGTGACTCCTAAGTGTTCTCATTTCCACCTAGACAACTTGCAGCCTCAACCCATTCTAATAGAAACCAAGGTTTATGATAAGTATTTCCTGCGCCATTGGGTTCTGCTCATCTCTGAGTTTTGTGTCTGGCTTATGGAAGCAAGGATATAACTGAGCTTTTTTTAACTGAGAAGTTTTTTCATTAAGAAATTATACTTGTGTCTTCCAGGATGCAAGACAGAAGCTGTGACCAGGTCTTGCCTCTTTCTTAAATGCTGAAGGAGGCTTACTGTGCAGAGAGAGGCACCAATAAGGAATATCCTGAAAATATGTCAGAAGCTTCATCTTATCATGACTTTTTCTATGATTCCCTGCCAGACATACAGAATGGTGAATTTTCAAATGAACTTTCTGCCTTCCTTACACAGGAGGAGATATGTAAGAGCCTTGACATAGCTCGAGAAGCCATTGCTAATTCCATGAAAGAGGATCAGAATGCAGCACCAGACTTTACTCATTGTCTCAACACTTCTCTTTCTAGCCCCTCAGAAATACCTTCTTTTGGGGACAGCAAACTGCATGAGCAAGATGCTTTACAGAGGCCTCAAGCAAGCAGTCTGACTTCATCTACCGCAAGTCACGTTGTCCCGAGGAATCAGAAAGAGCAATCCACCACACCTCAGACAGCAGATAGTTTTGTCACAGTTTCTAGGAGGCAAACACCTTTTCTAACTGCTAGTCCCAGCTTCATTAGAAAACTGAAACATTCGGAGAAAGATGGTCCATATATGCCTAAGACAAGCCCAAAGTCTGAATCAACATCCCAGGAAGAAGTTCCTTTCAGGAACAAGATGTGTGACAAAGCTGCCACATTTATAGAAGAATTGTCATCAATATTTAGACAGGCAGCACAGGCAAGAGGCCGAAGTCCTGATGGGGACTCTTCTTCTCCAGATAGTGGATACCTCTCTCCCAACAAGAAACAACCAGCTTTAAGTACCTTGGTGAACCAGGAGTTTGACAAACCACATGAAGAGACTGACCCCGAGGCAAAATTACATGGAGTTCATCTGAATGGAGAACATTTTTCTGAAAGGGGCAGCATCGCTCACAGCAAAATGATCCTCTGCCGTCCCTTCGTCAATATGGAAGAGAATGAATTTTCACCGCCTCAATTCACTCAGAAGCTCCGGAGCCAGGAAGTTGCTGAAGGAAACAAAGTTTTGCTGGAGTGCAGAGTCACTGGCAACCCAGTCCCTGATGTCAGGTAAGTGCTAAGTCACCAGATATCATCACCTGATTGTGGAAGATACCTAAGGTCAGGTATCACAGCAAACCTGCTTATAGGTAGTCATACAAGAACAGTCAATCATGCGGTTTTACAAAGCACAGGAATAACAGATTCTGATGGCTTTACTTCTTTGGAGTGTTTCACTGTTATCTGCTTGAGAAATTAATTTCTGCTTGATTCAAGAGCCACATGGCAACATTAGAAAAAGAATTGGTTCTAGCAGCGTTCTGTGTAATTGTTACCTCATTAATCTAGATAAAAGAATTCACAACTTGCCTCTGAAGAGCATCTCGGGTAGCTGATATACTGTTTACTGCCGATTAATTAGAATGTCTCCAAGACCCATAGCAATGGGATTTGAGGTCTATACTAAAATCTAAAATTTTCTAAATCTGACCAAGAATCCTATTGTGCAAGACATTTCTAAGTCATTAAGATGATTCACTATTCAAAACCTCTTCTGATGCTTTATTGTGAAATTTATGTGCATTTGCTTTTGTTCAATGACAAAAGCTACAACTAGCTGCTGCCTAAGTTTGTCTGTTTTAGTTGTTTTATTTTTGTTATGAATAACTCACAATACTTTCCACTGTCTTCCTTTCCTTCTAAAATTAAGCACTGCATAGACAGTGTTCGGAACCTCACAGGTCTGAGCCTTCATGCTAATATGATGGCTTATGACACACAGAGGTACATTATACCTCTAGTTTATATAGTACCTCACAAGTTATTTTGGTTTAAAGTAATACTTAAGGATTTAGATTGGATATTAGGAAATATTTCTTTGCAGAAACAGTGGTTAGCCATTGCAACAGGTTTCCCAGGGAAGTAGTGGAATCATCATTCCTGGATGTGTTCAAAAGGCATGGGGATGTGGCACTTGGGGACATGGTTTAGTGGTGAACAGAGCGGTGCTGGGTTAATGGTTGGACTCGCTGATATTAGAGGTCTTTTCCAACCTTAACAACTCTGTGATACAACAACTGACATACTGTTACTGAGAGTTTTGAGTTGTAAAATAGAGTACTAGGAACAGTCAGAGGGACCACTCTTAAGGAAAAAAAGTAATTACTATTAATTAATACTAAAGAACTTTTCACCTTAACCATCTGTAGATTAGATATTTAACATAGGTCACCCTAGACTCCATCAGCACTCACTAGAGAAAAGCGCATCTACCAAAAGTCACTTAACTGTTTGTTACATTGATAAGAACTTAAGTCAAATACTTCAGACTAAAACCTCCTTATTGGTTTGTTATAAAAGGTGAGGTGAATCCCACCCATTCCCCCATCTCTATGCCAATAGATGGCACAGGGAGAAAGAGCTGCTCTGCCAAGTCACATGCACAGATAATGTAACTAGAAGGAAAAAAACCCGAACAGTCTTTCTTAAAGGTGAGAGTTTACCATGATACATATTACCTCAAAGAACTTAGTTTTCCTAGTATTTAAACATTTTTAACATCCATATTTCCACAACTTGAACAGCAATCTTTCTTACAAAGTTTCTTACTAAGAAAGCAAAAGACATAAAGGTAGGTACTACCTCTAGGGTACTACCCATCAAGGAACTAAGAAAACTATTAAGGTACTGAGAGTCAGTCTGTAGACAATTCTGCTCTTGGCTTGAATGTTTTTGCCACCATGAGTCTATTATGCTTAAATACATATTTCAGTCCTACTGAGTTACAAAATGCATTTTGTAGGGTTAAAATGATCCTAGAATATTAAAATATGCTAGAATAATAGCAAAAAACCCTCACTGGTGCTATCGGGCTCATGTACTCTGTGTTTCCTGCATCAGAATGGATTAGAAGTTGTGTATTTGGTTTATGAAATACAGCACAGACAGTTTAGGTGAGTTTGACAGCATCAGTGAGGTTGCAGTGTTTAGATAGCAAAGATGTGCTGTTGTAATGCTTCAGTATCTTATTGTTCTTATTTTATCTGGCAGAACATCAGTCTTCAGTAATATGATTACAGAAATGTGCATAAATACCAACTGAACAAAGAAACTGTGTACAAGCTATGGAGCTTTTTTTGCTTAAGTCTTTTACATCATTGTTATATTCATTTCAGAGGCTGCTAATATCAATATGTTTACAGGAAATCTCAGATTTTTAATGTAAACTCTGCTTTTCTGAATCTGAACTCTTGCAGAATCATAAAATAAGAATGCAAATCTTAATCACTGAGCAAAGTGAATCATGAGAAACATTGCTGACAAAATAGTAGATTATTTTAAAATCAAGTATATTTTTAAATAATCACATCAGTATAAATTAATTTGTAACTTTTATTTTATTTCCCTTTTGAAACCCATAACTGTGCTATGTCAGCAGGCTGTAGACACAACCACTTCTGAATTCCAGCAAATAGGCTTCGTGCCAACTTCTCAGTCTCTTGCAAAGCTCCCTGACAATTTTTTAATACACTTTCACGGTCCACCCTCGAGCTGGTTTAACTTAACAATTACTCTCCATCTGGCAACTCAAAGAAGACATATTAATTAATAATAAAAAGCTATTTTCCCAGAGTTTCCACTAAAAACAAATTTACCCTGTAGTCTCCATTTCATTCTGCATCTTCAAGAGAGGAAAAGTAATGGCATCAGTACCTCAAAAACTACTCATTGTGGAAACCGATGCAAAGCTGCCGCCTGTCCTGTCTGTAGTGACGCTGCCTTGGCTCAAGAGGTCACTCGCACACAGCGCAGAGTCCTTCGGTGAGCGCTGTTCGGGGCCCAGGGGGCAACAACTAAGGCTCGTTCAGTGCTTAAGAGGCGGCAAACACTCGAGTGATGTTTGGGTGAGACTCCAAAGTCTTTGAATCTTGGGGAAAGGAGGGGGTTCTTTCCTTGAAAAGATAAGAAAGCACGCAGAAAAATCTGTAGTGGATTCTGTGTGCGATAACACTACTAGGAACTTCTAAACAGTTTCACAGTTATCACCTAGGCACATCGCTTTCCTTCTTTCTGGAGCTGAAAGGCAGTTTTGTGGTGTAGCCTAAATATATCCAGCAAAAAGTTAATGTGATGCAGTGGAAAAAGGCAAGCCTGTTTAAAGCCACTGACATATTGCAAAGCAAGTGAAGAATGCCTTCTGTTTGTGCCACTTTGAGAAACATTTTCTGTAAATGGGAGTTTTATATGGTTAAAAGCAAAACACCAATGACACAATACTAGTAGGCCATTGTCGTTTATTTTGTAATGAAAATAATCCAGTTTTCTAAAGCACTTTTCTTAGACAACTGTTTCATTAGACTGGATTTCTGATTTGTAATACCTGTGGGGGAAAAAAGTCTTTGGAGCATATTTGGAATATTTACTTTTTTCTGAAGAAACTGGCCATGGGGAAACATGTGTAAAAGGTATTAAACATTTTGTAAAGGCTTCTGAATAGGTAGAAAATAGAAATGGATATTATTTGTATTGCCAAAAGAAGAGCTATAGAACAAGCTGAACAGCTACCTGGTCTGTGAGGTGTAAGAGTGAGCCATTTGGTACATGCAAAACTTGATGAACAGGACATGCAGAAAAGAGCGTGAGCTTGGGCTGCCATAGCCTGTACATTTGCATATAGCAATAAAATCTGCAGAAACCAGGCTTCGGTTGTTCTGATTTTTCCCAGAAAAGACAGTTTCAATAACATAGCGACTGCAAATACTAATTTTGGAACTCTGTGTGGTAAGTGTGATAAAAGCAGAGAGCAATTGGGATTTTTTTTTTCTCAGCTGGGAAGAAAATAACCAGAAGCCATAAAGTCACGATGAAATAACGGTAGTTTAGTGGTGACAAGAAAAGCACTAAGTTGTTATTTTGCCCAGCACTCAAAAAGTTGTCCAGCACAGCTGATATTTAGGCAGCATCAAATACTGGTGGCCATGAGATCATCCAATTGGTCTACACCAGAACAAAAGGCCTTCAAAAGAAACTACTTAGGCATTTCTGACCTTTTAGCTATGTCACTGTTTCTCTATGCCTCACTTTTTATCCTGGATCCAAATCATCTTTAATAACTGTCTTTCTTCCCTTTTCATAGCTTTATTTGGAGCTAAACTTTACAAAGTCCTCAGCCTATACAAGGTTGAGCTAGAATCCTCTCTAGTGCTGTTACGCTTCTTATGAGGCTAAAGATAACAAAGTTGCAGAACCTTATTATAAACAAAGTCGTGGTGTAAGGGCAAAGTGTCTATTTGAAGGTTGACTACAAAAGCCTCAAATTTAAAGTTCCTTCGATGTTTGTAGCTGTACACAGCTGAAAATAAAACAGTAAGTGTTATGGTTTAAATGACTGAACTTGACCAAAGTAACTTAGTTCTACAAGTGGAAAATAAGTAAACTTTGACAGAAGAACTTACAATTAGAATCCTAGGGTTTAAATACAAAAGAAAATAATCAGTTTAATTTTAAGAACCACTACATTTTATTTTTTTTTCAAAATTCAGTGTCTAACTTAGCAGAAAATTAAATATCTTACAATGAATATTTTGTCACTGGTTGGAACAATTTTTGCTTTTCTGAGCAGTCCAGATTACAATGTAAGACCTAGAAAAGTATTCAGTGGTTTGAAAAGTTCTAGGATATCTGTGTTCTAAAGGTCTAAAACATATAAAATATAAGTTGAAACAGAAATATTCTATGTTACCCCCAAAAGCATTTTATCAGTCAGTAGCTGTCCTTCAAAGTGCATCAGCAGTACAGAACTTAAAATACCTACATTGGCATTGAGCTAGCTAAAGCAAATCCCAGCTGGGAATGACTTAGACCTCTTCAGCATTTGCCTCACCACCTGAATGTTTAATTGCTTCTGAGGTCTACCCTAAGCTGTAAGCCATGATTAAAGTATTTACAGATATCCACCCAGATTCTGTAGCACAAGAGGTATTGAAATGTTTTGTGAAAAATACATTCTCTTCCTTCATCAACAACAAATTGACACAAAAACCAAACCAAACCAAACCAAACCAAAATTAAAAATAAGGCACTTTCCACATACTACATGGCAAGAACAGGGCTTCTTTGCTTTAAGGAATCGATTTTCTCTCATTATAACCCTTTCCTTCTCATAAGTGTTGTTTATCTAGATTTCTCTGTAACAAATCCCCAAAATCCCCACCTAAAACATGTAATCCAGAACTATTCTTAGAAGGTGTAGAAACAAATGCAAATTACAGTTCTTAAATTTATAACAAAACCAGACTACCTTGACTTCTACAGCTTCAAAAAACTTATCTGGTTTTACAGCCTTTAAAGGCTTTGAAGTCTAAAAACAAGCAATAAATTATGCCACCACCATAGTCTCCCCACCAGGCACAGTTGCAAAGAAAATTGAACATCTGATTAAGTAATGCCTAACACAAATCTACACAGCTGGATAAAACTCCAGGTGCATAGGACAACAGTGACTGAACTACCTAAAAAGCAGCTGGCAGATTTTTATGTCTTGGGAATGGAAGAAGTGTGACAGATGTAGTTCCTGCTTCTTTACTAGGCATAATTTGAGGTAGGAAAATCTTTGGTTTAAAGATAACATTTAGTTTTGTTTCTTAAAGTCTCTTATGGAGTAAATTTTGTAGTTGTAGTAAAACACCATGCCTTGGTGGGAGATAGCAATGTCCTATTAGTCCTATAATGGCAAGGCTTTAGTAATACTTATTTTTATGAAATATGAGTATTTATTTATGTATCTTCAGGAATGGAACATATTTGACAATTCTAGGTGCCCTTAGTTCAAAAAAACCTGATCTTAATTGTGTTCCTTGCTTTCTTATATAAACTCTTTAATAGTCATCTTCAAAATTGCTGTGTTACTCTTCTATTTATAAAGTTCTAACTATTTAAGTTAGAGTTTAGGACCAGGTGGTGCAGGCCCTGCTTTTCAAATATTTCCATAAGCTTATATTTATATTTATGTTATTCAAGATGGAAACTTTAGTGAAGCTCTTTTATGATGAACTTGTTTAAAGTATTTAATTCCATTCTTGCTTGCTTGTATAGGAATAAGGAAGACCCCAAGACCACAATTTACTTCTAAACCATGAGATGCTTTATGTGTCTTAACAACAGACTTTACTAGACTATAAGCATTATGTTAGCTACAGAGATTGCAGAAATTATTCATAAAATATAAAAAGATGAATATGTACTCTATGTGGTAGGAGAGGGCTCTTTGACTTGAAAATCATTAACATAAAAATCAAATCTTGTATTGAGTTTTGAGGTGATTCTTGATTACAAAATGCGGTATTTTACAGTAAGATTTGATCTAAAATACTTCCACAACTTATACAGTAGTTTCAGTTCCATTATTTCAGTGTTTTTATAATTGTTTATTAATGTTTAGAACAGTAAAACAGGAAATAGTGGGGTTTTTCTTATTATGCAACCCTTAAGTGTTTCCAGAATATCTTGTGTTAATTTCCTAAGGGTGATAATTTATGGAGTTAGTTGTTACATTGCTCACAAGTATAAACATTTTTCTTATATTCTCCCCATAATCTGACTGGTTTTCTCTACTGAAATATTTTCTCAATAAACATACTTTTGTACAGAAATCTTCAGTAGTCCTCTACTTATCTTTTTAGAATCCTGCTAATCTGTCTTCTTACGAGTCTTCTGCAAAGAGTGGGTGTTTATTCAGAATGGAAGAATATTCTTGTACCTAAGGAGTTCCTTGGGTCAAAAATGTCCCGCTTGTAGATTTGGATGTTTTTCTGTGTATGGAGGGAGCATTGAAAGTACATCATCATCTGAAAGTACAAACAGCAGGTGTTATATTGCTGAGATTAAAAAAAAAACATTGTTAGCAGTTTTAACCTGGTGTCAGATCCATTTCAGAAATCTGCTCTGCAGCAATATGTTGTCAGTATTTTATATACTTTCAAATTAAGATATCCATAGATATGAAAGTTATATGTCAGTATCCTCAATATTTTTCTGTCACAATGGTATTTTTTCTTGCTCTTTATCAGTAATGTCTTCTTCGCTATTGTTGGGTTTTTTCCTCATTGACAAGTCAAAATAATAGCTCTTGGCAGTAGATGTCATTATTCTTTTAGTCCTTCTTCCCTTCTCATTTATTTCCTTTTATATTCTCTGTTTATTGGGCCATGCTATTCTTATGTCTTTCGTTTGTTTGCTTTTGCTGATTTTGAGATAAGGCCTGTCCACCTCAAGGCATTCCTGGAGTTTCAATTTTCTTTTGGGGCAGATCTGGAATGTGGTGTTGAAAGTCATCTCAGTGACTTGTGAAACTTTTCCCTAGTTCTGTTTTCCTTAGAACAGTGCTCTGGACTAGTGGGCTTTAGTGGGGAAGTGAGGGATTACATTTTAGCACAAATGATTAAGCTATTGCAGTGGCTGACTGTAATAATTTGTGGCCTGTAGGGTTTAGGTAGATAACATGTATCTTTCGAATATTTCCTTTTCCATTCTCCATTGATTTTGTGGCAATGAGAGTCCACACCATCAGGATTTTCTGCATCTGAGGGAAAACATTCAGTGGAGTGGAGACCTGTGTAGATCAAGTGCCCACCTGCTTTAAAAAGCAGTGTGGCATATCTGAGTAATAATAGTAGTGAACCAATTTTCTTAACTCGGAATTTCATTTGCCTTAAAACCACTTGGAAAGAAGATTTGTCACCATGCTACTTAAGAGCAGTATTTAAGAGACTGTTGTAGTATATGATAAACAAATGCTCTGCTTGAATGGGTTATTTTTTCCTTCCTTGTCTCTCTAAAATCAGAGAGTACAGTATTTAAAACAGTTATCCGGAGAGCTGGGCTCTCTGAAATGTTCTTTACAAAGTTGAGATTGTGATAACAGGATAATTTATGAAAGTCTTATAAAATAAACAGATTGCTATAAAACTTAGGTGGAGCAATCCATCGATGTTGCAAAATGGATATCTAAATATCTAAAATAAAGAATGTGTGGATGTGGTTGGGAGGAGGGTGGCCAGTGGGGACACGGACTTGTTTGGTTTTTTGTAAAAACCCCAAGGAGGATCTATAGATTCTGGGCACCAGGGTTTTTCTTAAGTTTCATTTATTTATTTTCTCTGTAAAATAGTTTTGACTACATGATGTATGCATTTCCTCATCATTGTTATACAGGCTCTGTGCATCACCAGGCTCTCTTTCTTTAGAACAGTTGGTTTGACATTTTTCATGAATGTGGAAATAGCTCTTGTATATTTCTGGTTTTGAAAGTTTCATATTTTCATTTTGGGTTTTTGTTGTTTTTTGGTGGTTGTTTGTTTTTTTTTCCACCTGAAAATATGAAGAATAAAGCCTGTGCTTTATTCTTTAGGTACATGAAGATGGGGGCTGTAAGAGGCAGTTGAAAAACAAAGGGATAGTTGTTGAAACTAGAATTGCTTTTTCAAATTAGAATTAGGAAGGGAATTCCAGCTTAGTTACTTTATTTTTCTCCGTCTGTTTGTGAGTGCCAGTGTCTCTGGTTTGGTTTTTCTGATTGCGTTACTGAAAGTTTAAAAACATCTCAGTTCAATTCTTTATTCTTTTATTCTTTTTCTGCCTCTCAGTAAAATAATGCAGATCTAAAGTTCCTTGCTAATGCTCCATAAATAACATATTAACTAGTGTTTATAAAATGACTCTAAGATTAGATGAAATTGTTATCAAAATACATTTTTAACTGATTCTATTCTTGATGGCTAACATGAAAAGCTTAAAAGTAAATTAATAAAATTATTCTGCTATCTGCAAAATGAAATAAACATAAAGAATTTTTTACTTATATTTACATATGAATTGGCTGAGACTTGGATGAACTTTCAAATAATTTGGAACCATATGTCTTCAGAAAGGTGTTTCACTATGCTAGCTTTGTCCATGTTAAACACTTTTAGTTTAAAAACAAAGTTCAATTAAAGTAGTTTTAAAATAGAGGTTTCCCACAAAAGTGGTGCTGAAACAGTGCCAGAGGCAGTATTCCAAGAGGCTGCTTTTATTTCATGTTTCAAAATTTATTTGTGTAGATCTTATACACTGTCTCTGGGCCTTTCCAGTATTGTGCAAAGGATCAACAGCCAAAAAATCTGACAGTGAGGAAATATAACAGCAATCTGCTTGTCAGAGACTAATTGAAAGTACTTACCTGTGAAAATTAAGACTAAATGTAGAGGCTAAGTAGAACAGAGGTGGGAATGAAACTGTATGATTTAGGACTCTTTTATTTGTACTGAAAAAAGAAAAGTAGTGAGGCTTTTCATAGAGAGAAGCAGAGAAGCATCAGTAATTCTGGCATAATTACTTGTCAGTGTTCAACAGGTATAAAGTGCTATTCCAAATCCTATTTAAAATCATACTTTATACTCTTTGATGTTTGCTCATTTACCTAGAGGCAATACCACATCTTGGATTGGTTAAAGTTTCCTAAGGGCAATTATAGCAGTTTAGTAATGCTACTTAAGCAGGACATGTCTTTTTAAGACATTATATATTGCTTTATAAATATAAATTAAATAAATAAAATTATCAATTTGAAACGTGATGCTTTAAAAATTCTTTCCTAATAAAAAAACTTTGTCATGTCTGAAATACACTCTGTAAATGCATTCTTGGCAACATAAAGCTACCTTTCAAGATATGGATGATGAAATTGAAAAAATAGAACTTCTCTGCATTCATAGTTGATGACTGAAAATGTTAAACTTCAGTTCATGCTATTAGTGCTGACAGGACTTCAAGGGAGGTAGAGAAAGCCACAGACTAAAAGCTTATAACAGAACAAACATAGAAGAAACAACATTAAACAGCAGTGAATAATGAGCTTCTTTTATTGGTTCTAGGACCCATCTTTCTAACAAGCATTACAGTTTGATAGGACTCTGTTAAGGGGACTGTAGTTCATTTAATAGGCTGTAGGTTTGCCCTTCTAGCCCACACAAAGGTAAAGCAAGGGGTAAAAATAATTTCCTTGCCCACCTACTCCCTGTAACCTAGGAAAATAAGAAAGTCATAGAATCATAGACTATCCTGAGGTGGAAGGGACCTACAAGGATCATCCGAGTCCTTCTCATAGTACCTGCATTTCCTTGCCTGAGATGTAAAAATGATAATCTTTACAAAGATATAAAGAAAGCAGAAAAGTTAAGGATTTATCTCTGTGGGGAGGTTGTACCCTGTACAATTTTTCTTACATTTTGAGATCAGTTATGCAAGAAGAGCAGCAAATAGACCTGTCATTTCTGTGAACACTCTGAAAATTATTTCAGTAAAAGCCATCACTCTGATTGGTAATGAGGCTGGTAGAAATAAATAAATAAATGGAAATCCTGGGTAGCTTTTGTGGGAGAGATATTAATAGTGAAAGAACCCTGTTATTTCTGTTTTAGACAGAATTTTACAGATGCGCTGCTACACAGAACAGCTATTTTGTTTACATATGAGGCATTATAATGGTTTCTTGCCATGCTACTTATTCACAAAACACTTTATGTTGTCATGAGTTTTCACATTCCACATGCTTTAGAAAAGAAGGGAAGATTAAAACATTATTTGGGGTTTTTACACTTTTGGATATTGAACAATGATCTACAGTTATGTAGTGAGGAGATAGCATTTCTTTTAAAATAGCAAAATGAACAGAATTTGAAAGCTTAGCTATGCATCTTCACTGAAATGTTGTTGCCTCAGAGATTTAAGTGTTTCTTAGCTTTTATCCCCTAGAAAATTTTTACATGTACTCATTTAAGAAATGAACTTAATTGTCACTTTGTGCCCCAGTCAGTTGCCTTATCTAAAGCAACTCACAACGAGGGAACTGATTAGTAGGAATAGTGAAAATTGCCAGCAATTGAAATAGTAAGGGACTTGTTTAAGTCTTGAAAATTTGAATCAATATACATATTCTGTAAATCAGGAAATTAGCAGACTTCTTAAATATACAAGTAGGGAATCTGGCTGGAGAAGAGATGCTATTTTATTAAATAGATCAGGAAGGAAAATTCAACTAGATAATTTCAATTGTGTTTGAAAAGGTATACCTTTAAGTTACAGAAAGGGCAAATGCCTGTATAGAAATATCTTATCAGATGTATCAGAAGTACTGCATGTTCAAAGTGTTTATTACAGACCCAACTCCAAGAACCTTGTTTTCCTGAAGTAATGTGCTACCGGTCAGTGTGCTGCTACTCAGTATAGAAGAGTACACAGCCTAAGAGTGGGAATAGGGTGAACTTGACTTCCTGTGAGAAAGGGAAATAAGTTAAAATGCCTGGGGGTTGGAGGTAATTAGCAGGTAAAATAAATCTTAAAACACTGGGAGTGGGGGGGGAGTGTTCAGCTATGTGCAGGTCAAGTAATTAGACTAAAATTTTTCTGATTTCTAACAAATCTTTTATGAAGACTCATTTCTTTTAGTCTAACGCTAACATGCTGCTTCAAATCAAAGTGATTCATTCTTTCATCATGTTAATATTGTGTACTTGCAGGGCATGCATGCATTAATGTTATAAAAATAGTTAACACTTTGCAGTTATGTAGTGCCTATCATGTGAGTAATTCAGTGCCTTATAAACAGTTTGTATAATATGTGAACAGCTTTTGTCTATCTCCTCTTATTTGTTAAGGTTGTGCTTTTCAGGTGGCCAAGGGAAAAAGATTAGAAAAATAAAATCCATTTCTCATTTATGATGCAGCTGACAGGTAGCTGTAGCTAACTGTGAAGTCTTTCAATATCACAGAAAATGTGACCACTGAGATAACACATTGCCCAAGAGTAAATCATTGCTTATGGGAAAACCTCACTTAAATTTTTGCCCTTTTAGTAGCTGAGACACGTATTTAACTGGATGAATATAAACTGAGGGCCTCCTACTCCTGTAAACTAATCTTGACAATTGAAAACTGATAAAAAATGTCATAGAAGGCCATTTAACATTTGGCCACAATCTAGCATCCTCAGCATTTTGCTTTTCCACTACTTTTTTTCCTGTGATAAGTTGGTAAAATTTATAAAATATTAATACACTGATAATTAGGGGGCAAACACAGCACCAGATGCTGTCAGAATCTGTTATGCTGTCAGAATCTGTTCTACTTGGTATATGCTTTTCAGATAGCCAGAAGGGGAAGGTGGCTTTCTTTGATCAAACATGTCCCTCTGTGTTATGAAAGCTTTGCTTTTAAGAAGAAAAAAAAACCCAAACCACAAAACACTACACTAAAAACCTAGGAGTTGAAGCACAGTTCTTCAAGCAGGAAAACACAGTGTATTCAAATGAACTTTTCCAAGGGTGCTGAGTGCAATAGTCATACAGTTTCCTCCTGGGAACAAGATAGAAAATTGCAACACAATTAAAAAAAAATGTTGATTAATTTAACAGGTATATTCACTTAACCAAAACAGGGCCAGTTACAATGCAATTGGATTCTCTCAAAAATCTGCAAAATCAATAAACAAAAACCTTATTCTTTCTTTTGTATGTAACCATGTATTCCTATTCATGTTCAAGCCAGAGAATATTGCAAAAGTAAATGTCATCACTCAATTATCAGTAAATACCTGCAGTGTCTAAGGCAAGCAATCGTGATGTATAGAAGGAAGAAAATAGTGGGGGTTTGTTTTTTATTTGGTTTTTTTTTAAGGTGGAATTGCTCGCAATAACTCATTGCTACAGTTAGATATTTTACATGCCTATGCTGGACTCTGAAAAGGTCATGAGTGGACACATTCTCCGTAACATCATACTTAAGCCAATGGATCAAGTAGAAACATGGCAATCTTAATGAAAATTAACCATAGTTAAAATTTGAATGTTAACTGACTTAGTTTTCACCTTATTCCTTAAAGAAAATCCAATTTATTTAAACAAAGGTAATGCACAAGTGAATTGACACACCTATTTTCAGCTAAAGCATTTTTCTAGTATGGGGCTATGTTTTGGATTTGTGTTGGAAACAGTGTTGGTAACACAGGGATGTTTTAGTTATTGCTGAGCAGTGCTTACACAGAGTCAAGGTCTTTTCTGCTCCTCACACCACCCCTGCAGTGAGGAAACTGGGGTTGCACAAGAAACTGGGAGGGGACATAGCTGGGACAGCTACCCCTCACTGGCCAAAGAGATATTCCATACCATGTGGCATTAAATTGTCTTTATCTAAACACACGAGTTTTCTCACTTTTCATACCTGACTGGTGCAACTGGAGCAGCCCATACTCATTGTCCATGGTATTTCCCCTCGACAGTGGCCATTTCTTTCAGCAATCAGTATTATATATGCAATCCACCCTTACAGATGGTTCTCACCCAAAATCAAATGCCCCTGAGGTACGCATCGTGTTTCCCCACCCCTCTGCATTACCAGCCAAGGACACCAAGTCCTTGAGCAAAACCAATCCCCTGAGTGGGTTTACCTTTTCCTGAGGCAGGACTGATCCAAGCTGTCTTTCCTAATGCATTTCTCATAAGCACCACGGGCATTTTGTCTCTGGTACATAAGGGTTCTGATTGGGCAGGACCAGCTTGATTGGTAGAGCCTCAGGTGTTAACCTAATCAGTTGCCCTTCTTTAAATGTAGGTTCCAATGTTTGAAGGTCCCACCACCCTTTGCTTTCAGAGTGGTTTTTAACAGTCCATTACACCATTCAACTTTCCAGAGCCTGGTGCATGGTGGGGAATATGATACACCCACTCAATTCTGTGCTCTCTTGTGCAGGTGTCTAGGAGACTGTGAAATGAGTCTCCTTGTCCGACTCAGTGCTTCCTGGGCTGCAATGTCGCCACAGGACTTGTTTTTCAAGGCCCACGATGGTGTTTCAGGTGTGAGGCACGGGATGTGTCTCCAGCAATCCGGTGGTTGTGTCCACTATTGTCAGCACTTAGCACTTACCTTGGTGGGTTTGTGGGGGTGTGATGTGATTGATCTGCCTGGCCTTCCCAGATTTATATTTTGACGATCGTCCCCCATTCCAAAGGGGCTTTACTCACTTGACCCTGCTTGATCTCAGCACGTGTTTCACAGTGATGGATAACCTGGGAGATGGTGTCCAAGGTTAAATCCACCCCTTGATCATGAGTCCATCTGTATGTTGCATCTCTTCCCTGATAACCTGAGGAGCCATGAGCCCACCGAGACAGAAAAAATTCACCCTTGTGTTGTCAGTGCAGACCCCCCTGAGGCACTTGAATCTGGGCAGCCCGACCCACCTGTCTGTTGTTGCAATGTTGTTCCGTAGCCCGACTCCTCGGTCCATGTGCATCTACATGATG
Source organism: Myiozetetes cayanensis (assembly GCF_022539395.1). Taxonomy (NCBI): domain Eukaryota; kingdom Metazoa; phylum Chordata; class Aves; order Passeriformes; family Tyrannidae; genus Myiozetetes; species Myiozetetes cayanensis. Next base: position 35,662,708 of record NW_026087964.1, on the reverse strand, counting down.
TACTTTCACAGTCAATATCTCTTCCTGGGCAGTGATGTCTTCCCACAGTTCAGCAGCCCAGACGGATTTCCCTCTGCACTGCCAACTGGCCTTTTGCCATCAGTCCAACCACCTCGAGAGCGCATTTGCTACCACTCTCCACGAGTCAGTGCAGAGACTGAGTGTTGGCCATTTCTCTCATTCAGTGATATCTAAAGCCAGCTGCAGGGCTTCCAGCTCTGGTGGTGTTTGTGGGTCTGTTTTCCTTCCCCTGCCCCTGAAGGTGCTGTACCCCAAGGAACAGTGTCCAGTAGGCAGTAGCCAGGTCCCAGCACGTTGCATAAGATTTATGTTCACAGAATCACAGAATATTCTGAGTTGGAAGGGACCTACAAGGATCACCAAGTCCAACTCTTAAGTGAATGGCACATATAGGGATCAAACCCCTGACCTTGCTGTTATTAGCACCATGCTCTTACCAACTCATGCACAAAACAAACATTTTATTTTTGGTACTATGTGTAATGTAACATAGTTCTTATATTACAGATTGGTATGATATTCCAAATTGATTTTTTTTTAAGTAGGAAATTATATCCGTTTCTGTTACTGTACTTTAATATCTTTCTTAAATAAATATGTATTTTTATATTTCCAAAACTATGATTATACTTAACCAGTCAGCAATAAAGAAAATTTAGAAAGAAAAACATTCGGGTGAGAAAATTCTTGTTTTCTTTGTATTACAGTTTCCTCAAGAATGCTTATGAATCCCTGCTTCTAGAAGGAATTCTTCTTTAGAATTCATAATTTAAAGAGAGCTTGGATCATAGTTGAGAAGCACTATAATATAATCCAAACTAGAATTCTGAACTTAATTTTTGTAATGTGTATCTACCATACAGTGCAGACAGCATTGGTTTGTTACGGTCTTTATTGCCAATTAATATCGATATTGAATAGATCTAAAGACTTCAATCTTTTGACCCTTAGGACAACAGAGATGGACAACTTAATTCTCATTTTATTATTTTTTTGAAATGTTGGTACAGTGAGTCTCTTGTGCAGTGAAGAATAGCCTTACAGGGGAAAATACGACATTATATTTTTTGCCTTTTTTCCAAAACAGCATTGCCGCTGGTGAGGGCTTTCAAGTTTAATTAGGGAAGGTTTGGACAGAGGAAGACTTGATTCTGTCTAAGCTTCCTCAGGCTTGCCATATGGCCAGAAGGAATCTATAAAAGCCTGTTTTCCACAAAACCCATGAAAGGTAATTTTGGGGGACTTTACCTATAAAGAAAGTAGGTGGAGATGGTGACTTCAGTTAACTGGGGAATTGTTACTGATGCCAGGCATTGCAATTCTAGAACATGCTACTGACTGCAGATTCAGGGGCTGATGATTCAGAATTTCAGTCTAGAATCTCTGTTCTCAGAGGATTTTTACACCACTGACTACAGCTCAGGTCTCTTAGAAACAACCAGTCAACCAACCAACCAAAGCCCCCTGACCTAAACCACAACCCGAATGAGATTAACTTGATCTTGTTGGATGGAGGAAACACCTCTGTTGCTGTAATATAGATAAGTGACAATCTGAAAATTAGATGCATGTGACTTCATGTAGTGAGATATTACAACCAAAGTCACACCATAGCCCAGGACTGGCATAAAACCCACAGGAAATTCCTATATAAACTGATGCAGAAACCAGCTTTCAATTAAAGCCTTCCTAGTTTGATAGTTATACCAGGCCTTACATGTTATGTTCCTTCACAGCTTTTGTCCTCAGAAGGACTGTTTTTTGGGTGTATTACAAGAGGATAGAAATTAGATGTGTGGATAATTTGCTTGATATTATATATTTTAAGGTTTTTACATGATATAGCGTCTAGATATTTCAAACTGCAACAAATACACAGCTTGTGCATCTGTGGCAGTGATAATCCCAAGGATGAGCCTGATTTGCTGTACTATTATTTATTCATAGTATAAAAGCTATTCACTTTTCCTCTTGTTCTGGTGCTCTCCAAGTTTAACTTGGTCACCTATAACCTGATTTCTAAATAGGGAACAGGGAAGGAGTTAAATGTTGACATGAAAGTGGACATTGCTGCCCCAAAAAACATTTCTAGATTGAAAGCATGTAATGCTATCTGTAATTTTTCTACTTCTGGAAAGACCATTGTAGTGTATTATATCCAAATTTAAACTTTAGACCACTTGGAAAATGAATCACTGTATATTCTAATATTCTCTCAGTTCAGAAAGAATTTGAATGGGGTTCTTCATGCTTAATTCAGGATTCAGAGCAATTCTATGGGGTGTAGGGTGCAAATGAAAATTTTTATTGCAGAAAATGGAGTTCTTCAGGAGCATGAAAATTTGCTACTCAGGTCCAGTCATCTATCTGGTTTTGTTGTACAAATCTGTGGTTAAGACAACGCTGCACATGACAAAGCAAAGAGAGTAACCAGGAAAATATAGCTTTTTCAGTCTTTTTATTCCTCCTGCCCGCCCCCACCCCCCTTCCTTTATTTAATAGCAAAAAGAAAGCTCTAATTTGGTATTTCAGGTAACTTTTGGGAAAATATCAATTCCTCACCTTTTTGTGGACAAGAGATGTGACAGTTGGGTTGAAGGGGGATATTATTTTTAGTCATGTATTTTTATATTGTTATTGTAAAATGAATATTATTTAAGAGTGGATTAATATTTAAGTTATAGAATGAATATCTAAAATAACAGGGGATCACACCTTAAGAAATAGGAAACAATCTACAAAAAGCACACTAGCCAAAAATAGTCTTTGTATTCTTTAATTTCATTCTTTGCCTTAAATATCTTAGTAGCAGAACTGAAGGTCTTTCTGATCTCAAATGTGAATTTTTCTCCCATAGCAAGTTATTCAATCTATAATACTGGTTCTCCATTTCCAAGTGAGAGTAAGAGAATTTATACTAATTTTTGTGAAAATAAAATGCAAGTCTGTTTTTCAGGAGAGGCCCACATTCAGTTAATTTTCATAGTACATGTTATGAATCTTCCATGAACTTGAGTGCAGTCTGTTTTCCGACTGAAACACATTGCATGGCAAATCTATTCTGGACTCTGGTTTGTACAGTGCCTTGTCAATTCCCCCTATCCTGCACCAGCAATGAAACCAGCAGTTGTAATAATGCTTCTATACCTACAAGAAGCATGGGGCAAACAAAAGCATACTAGTCTAGAAACAGAAGTCCTCACTTCAGTTAAAGTTAACATGGTTTTCTATTAAGATTGCTTTTCCAGTCAGCAAGAGTTTTGGGAAAAAAGCTGAAGGCAAAAAACATTGTTCTGTAAGTTGGTTTTAGTGATACTTTTTTTTTCCTCAGAACAAGTATCTGTGAGAAATAAAAGTGACTTGATAACCCTTTACATCTGTCTACCAATGAAGAGTTTTCACCTCTTCCTACTTTTTCCTTTATTAATTCAGAAAGTTTTCTCTTTCACAGGATAAGATAGTTCCACTCATGGATAGGACCCAGAATTTAAACCTAGGGATTTTTTTTCCCCAGATTAGCTCTGGTTTTCAAATTAATTTGGAAATCAAAGCAGGTCATGGAAGCTCAGCTGCAGGTGAGTCAGTTAGGACAAGGAAGCTCCTCTATGTGTTGCAAGGTATTTTACTTATATACTTATATATCCATTAGAATATAATTAGAAGTTTTGACCAGTTGTACCTCTACTTTAGCCTCTTGTTCTACTTTTATTTTCCTTTTTAACCACCTCAGCTGAGCCACTACATTTAGTTGCATCTAAATTAGGATGTCCTCCAATTCCATAGGGTGATGCTGATTTTTCTTCTATTCCCACAAATAGAACAGATCTGCCCTCAATCTGAAGTTCTTAAAAGGTGAAATCTGTTAAGTCTTCATTAAATTGCTGTTCAGTTTTTCTTTAGAATAACTCTGTTTCTCTTAAATTGCTAAGTAAGTTTTCGACCTTTGAATCTTTTCTTGACTACTGTTTGGCAAGTAGTGCACAGGGAATAATTTCATACAATTTAAATGTTGCCTTCCGTATTATATTCGTTCTGTTTTCTTGTTTGCTCGTTTACATTTAGTGAACAGCACAAGAACTATTTCTTAGTACCTTTCCCTGTACTCAAAACTGAAGGCATCTAGTTAGTTATATAATCTCCCTCAAAATAGTTGATCATGTAGGAGGTATCTAATAATAGGTTCTTTGAACAGAAAGGCTTTTTTTCGCATTGGTCATTAAAAAAAACAGTGACTAATCCATGGCAGAGTTAAAAATCAGTAAAGATTAAAAGATTCAAGTGGACATTAAGAATGGAAACATTAAAAACATTGAATTTGTCAAATCAAATCTCAAAGATACTGGAGTGTGGGAGCTGGTGGTGTTTTTTAAACACTGTTCCATCACCCATTCCGTGTGTCTTAGGTGCACCCCTAGGATGAAAACACAGCACTGAACTTTTTATTCAAGTCTTGAAAAACATAATGATAATTCTTAATACCTGTTATCTGAACTAGAAGGGTGAGTGGTGAATTAACACTTTTGAAAACAAGCATAGAATCTTTGATATAAAATAATTATTTGCAGCTTTGTTTAGAGCCACAGTAAGCTACTTAAAATGTGGAGTTACTTTATTGGTTTCTTTGTTTGGCAGTGTATCAAGGGCTAACATAATCCTCTTAGGAGAAAACATATGACTGACGGGAATTCACTCATTTTACCATAAAGAACTGTTTTTTGCTTTTCCTTACTTTAATCAAAATTAAAAAACCCAAAAAAATGGAGAAAGTTGCATGACATATTGAAAATTGATGAAATATGCTGGGAATTAAAATCAAGTAATAGTGCTCGACAAGCTTGGGTATATTTCTGATAAATTTTGAGAAAATGCTATGTATTCAGTTTTAAGACTAGATGTTTCTGTAGTCTTTTAGTAGTCATTTTTCACATTTATTGCAGTGACTGTAGTTTCATATTGTGCTTAGCGTATCATCAGTATTATTTGAAGCAATATGCCTGCAAAACAAAATGTATGACTAACTGTGAGCTAGATTGTCATCTTGAAGTCCTGTGAGGCAGTTTAAAGTGCTCCTGTGGTTTTTTTTAAAAACTGTTTAACACACTGTATCAAATATTCAATCTGGCATATTTCATCCTGACTCCCAAAAAAACTTTGCACTGTGGGCTAAAAGGAAAGGGAGGAGGAGAATATCTGAGGCTTCTAAAATGTTGCAGGCATCTGATGGTGTTCTAAAATTAAGCTTTCTTGCATAAGCTGAAACAGGATAGCTTCAGCTATAAGATCAATTAAATTAGTTGTTCTGTTAAGTTTATTTAGTGAATCCTATAGAATAAAGCTAAACCTTCTCTTGGCTTGCTGAAGAATGAAATGATAAAATCTTTCAGACTGATCACTTAGACTGGAGGGAGATAAATTTTCTGACAAATGCAGTGCTTGTACATAATAGCTCTAGGAAAGTTTTATTCTTGATATAGCTAGTTATTCAGAGGTTAGTGGGGAGAAGAGGAAAGATCACTGTTTTAGTACTGCCTGTAATGCAAGCTCCTGTACTAAAGAATTCACTTAAACTCGAGGTCTTGAATAAATAGAAAAGTACAATATGTAGAAAAGGACTCAATTGTAAAGGGACTTGTTTAGACAATAAGTCTGCAGTCCTATTTTGAAATGGCTTGCAAGTGTCCGGTTCTCATTTGTAAGTTTTGTAAAGCAAGAGAAAGTTGCATGTTGTGTTGATTTTGTAGCCCATCAGTGTTTAATGGGAGAAAGCCAGAGACAGGAAGACTCCTGACTGTTATTCCAGTTTTCCAACAATCTGCTCTTACTTCTAAGCTTCAAAAAAGCAAGCATGTTGCAAGATCAGTTCCAATTTCAAAAAATTCTTTATCATAAAGGCAGTGCACTAAACAGGATAGTAGGAGACTGATTTCAAGACTCTGACAGATTAATGTACTTTCCACTTATTTCTCAATTCCTAAACTCTTGTAATGAAACATGGGCATCAGTGAGAGATAACTGAAAGGCAGGACAAGCTATTGAACAGAAAAGAGCTTTGCCTTGTATCTGATGTAAGCAGGTTACAGAACTAAAGAAATTTGTAGTACAACAGACCTAATGAGATCCCTTGGCTACTCACTCTTCACATAGAGCACAAAGATATCCCAAGATGCAGGAAAGTGTCATTCAGGCATGTAAGCATAAGACATAGTTTAGTGGATGAAGCTTAGTGTGTGCAACAAATCTGATTACTATTATTATTATTACTACTACTGCTCTCCAAAACCCTAATGTGGGATTGTTGCAGTTTTCATGGAATTTAAGTTTTACTGCATTTTTGTAGCTCTACTGCACCCCTCCTATAGCCACCTCTGTGGTATAGACTTCCATGAAGTTACTCTGTTACAGAGAATGACTATGACAAGGCTGTACTTTGCTGTGCTGGTTGTAACCAGAGCATCATGTCCCAGTCCAGAGCTACCATTAGAGTTCAGAACTCCTCATGCCTTTATTCTACTCCTTGTTGGCCAATCTGCATGTACCTGCTGGAATCTGTTCCATGCATACAAGCAGGCATTGATTTCAGAATCAAAGATTATTAGTTTAATGTGCTTTCACAATACACTGTATCTCTCATGCAAACCTCTGTATTGGCTACATGGTGATCAAAACCCCCCTTTCTTTCAGTAAGGCAAATTGGAGATGCACTGTGTAACTTTAGTAAGCACAGCAAGTTCTGTAGAGATTCTCTTGCCTTGCTTTGAAAGTAAAACTCTTCTTTTTTTTGTTGTTTTTGTATAGAAATCAGGAGAGGAACTTGACATGAGAAAAATAATTGGCAAATAATTGTTGCAAGTTTTTTAAAGGTATCTCAATGTTTTTTCTTATTTACATGTGGTTATATTATTTCTATAAATGCCTCTTCTGGTATGTCTATTATGGGTTGAGAGAAATAAACCTATCATTTCATTTAATATTTGAATTCCTTTCACTTTTCTGATTTTATGTTTCATGAAACCTGATAGCCTGAGAACCCTTTGAGAGCAGTCATCATAGATCTATCAGAGTATTTTTGATATTTATCACAGCAGGAAGGCAAAACAAAGAAATACTGAGATTCAATGATGTTATTCTTCAGAATAGCTACTTAAAATACCACTGGAAAAAATGTTGATCTGTGTTAGAGCCAAATATTGGCTAGAAAGGAAGTATTTTGATTACATTGTAATAGTATGAAATATTGCCTAAATAATGAAAGGCAAAAGGATATGGCCTCTTACTATATAATCTCTTTGGCCATCAGCCAGGGCAGGAAATTTTCTCTGGGAGAGTGAAGGTATCAAGTAACTTGAAAAGTAATATATTTTTAGAGACACTAGCTTCATTTCACACTGCTTTCTAGGATCAGATTGTCACCTTAGAGAACAGACTTCTTGTTTGAAAAGTGGACTGCAGTCTACCTCTTTTTCTGTATTTATTTAAAATATGCTTTAATTGGATGGGAAGAGAGGGGGAAAATTACAGAATACCATTGTTTTAGTAAGGACCTTTATTACTATTAAACATCAGTATACTGGGAAATATACTAGAGAACAGCATATATTATTCATGACTATAGTACTCATGCCTTTATGTGTCACCATAAAGTTAAACACTGAAATAGCATATTTGCAGTATTTCACATAAAAAACTGGCCCTCAGCACAGTCAGTGTCAGCAATAAATCCAGAAAAATGTAGTGAAGCAATTATATTATGGTTCCTCCTGGTTGTTGTACCAAGTGAGTTGGTTCACTTTTTGAAAGTCTTTGTGGTGAGACCATTGTATGAATCTGTTAGAACCAAGGCAGTGGAGGGAATGGGGAAGGAAGGGGAAATCTGTAGGTGATTGGAGGGATTTCAAATCAACCTTGAAAGTATTTTGGTTACTGATGGACCTTTCAAAGAACTGTTAGTTCTTGTACAGAAAAAGGGGTTTTCAAAAATATTTCACTAGTCAAAAATTGTTGACCACTATTCTACTTGTGGGGGCAGAGGTATCACAATATGTTAGTATACACTAAGTAACTTCTGTTTCAGAAGGTGCACTTCGGGTAATAATGCTTTTGAAATGTCACTACCTGAATTTTGATAGTGATTATTTCTTGTCTTAGTGAACACCTGAAAAATCACAATAACTTAAAAAGGTGTGAGTGAAATCCAGTGTGGTGGGGGGAGTCAGACTCAGACACAAACATTCTCTTCTATCAAGGCAGTCTGATCCCCTCTCTTGCTTGAGTAGGATGGATGTTGCAACAGAAAGTATCTTAGAGGAAATGTGAGATTCCTTCTTTTGTCAGTCCCATGCAGAAATTATTCCATGGATAGCACTGGAGAGTCATCATCAGTCATGTTAGTGCTGTGTGCATCTGGTTCATGATGCCAGATACTGTACTGACATCACATCATAAATTGTTTCTTTGGGGGCATCCACACCTCCCTTAATTGTTTCTATGCTTTGAAGACCTGCTGATTACAGCTGCATTATCCCTTAACTTCAAAAATCCCGACCAATTAAAAGGTTCTGGGAAGGATTTTGTGGCAGCTAAGGGTGTGTGATTTTTAGGGTTTTTTTCTTTTTAAGAGAGGAATGAGCAGAAAATTAGGTGTTTTGTTTGACTGAATTAAAAAAAAAAAAGTGCTACCCAGTAATATATATATTATCTGCCAGTTCTTTAGGGCATATTTTGAAATTTGATACAGGACAACCTTTGTGCTAGAGATGTACCTTTTGCCACTCCTATGAAAATCCACCCAGAGCTGGCCAAGTTGTAACCTGCAGCTCTTTCTGGATTTATATGTGGTTCCATGATTGAGGAATTTTGCCCTAAAGCAAAGATTATGTCTTGTATTGGCTATGTTCAGCTCAGAACACAATCCAAGCAGCTTAAAGCCTTTACAGGATGTTGAATTTCTATGTTCTCCATTACAGAGACTGGGACAGTTTGAAGAGACATTTCGGCCAGGGGTGTAGGGTGCACTTAGGATCAGCACTGAATGACATAAGAGGCTGCTATCAGGAGCTGTGAGCAAGCTGGCCAGACAAAAGCTGACCAGACAAAAACTCTTGAAAATCAGGGAAAGAGGGAAGGACAGAATGCATGGTTAGGAAGGCTGGAATTGTGATCCAATAAGGATAGATGGAAGGAGATGAAAAACAAAGAAAACTAAATGCAAGGTCGCAGTAACATTGGGGCTGTGATAAGAAATGTGAAGTACATCATTTAGGGCTGCCTAGACAAAAAGTTATTGATATAGAAGGGATGGGAGGAGGATGAGTGAGGACAACAGCATTCAGCTGTCTCGATGTTTACTAAATCAGAATTTTTCATGGTAGACTAAAACTTTCTGATGCCTTTTTGTGATGCTGTATAATAGAACTTACCTTGTTGGCTTCTTTTATGAAATATAAAAATGCTTTCAATTATAAATAGTTATTGAAGTTATAAAGTCAAGGACTCAAAATGCAGAAAACAAAACTTCACTCAAATGGTACACTACAGTACCTAAATATGTAATCATATTTCCTCCCTTTCCACCAATATTACTCATCAGATGCTTTAGAGGGTTACAATCAAGAAAGGAATTTTACAGGATTCTTAGCTTTTTCTTTTTTCCTGGATCTGGAAAACATAGGTATTGAATGAATACTGAAAATTAAGCATGTTATTCGAAGTCAGTGTTTTCAGCTGCAACTGAAAGTAATAGAAATTCTGCTCTAAATACATACAGTATTATATGTTCTCTGAAAAAAACCCCAACTCCTACGTATTTCAAATTGTATTTTGCAATCCTATTTCCAAAGCAGTGCTAACACCTTTTATCTTGCTGTTAATTCCGAAAAGCTGTTGTTTATGAAGTATTCACATAGAGGGAAATAAAAAGACCACAAATACTAATAATTGTCTTAAAAGTAGGCATTTTATAGGGAAGAAGCCCAAATATTGTTTGATAAAGCCAAGGTTATGAAAGAGATGGAACAGGAATGGGCATGGGTATATAAAGTTAAGGACAAATGGAGGGAGAACAGTTCCTTTCAGTCTCTCACTTACCCTTCCTGTACTGTTAGCAAATGTTGGAGAAACCTGGTAACAAACAGTCCCATCCCTTCTCCTCCCAAACACCATTATCTACTCAGTTAATTCTCCCCAAAGTATGCGTTTGCTGTTTGGTATTTCCTAACATCTGAGTGCTTAACTTCTTTTTTATGTTTTTTTAATATACTAGGCTAGTGTGCAAGGTCTTTCCCTTCCAAATATAATATTGAAAGCTCAGAGCCCTCAATCATTAATCATGAGATTAACAAAGTCAGGTTGTCAGATATGTATGTTTGACAGCTACTCCAGGTGACTTAAAAAAAAAAATCATAAATTGTAAAACTACTTGAGAATGATTATTTAACCTGTGGATTGAAAAGATTAAAATACTGAAAAATGCTTTGTACCCATTGAAAAAACATGAGGAATCATTCCTTCAAATCTGCTGAAAATAAATGCCAATAGAGATGATATGCAAATAAAAGTTTCTGTTAAATGAGTGGTTGCATGGCAGGAGTTTGACATTCTTCAAGTACATAAGAATGACCAGTTTTACCTGTGGGGAGTATTTAATCAACACTTTTTATTCAAACAATGCCCATTCTTATCAACCAGAACCAGGTTCAGTCTTGTTAATGGGATGAATTGGCAGTGAATTCTGTCCACATAGCAACCAGCAAATATTGTTCCAGGGGTCTGGAGTAGCCAGTGAGAGGTGGGACACATTGGGGCAGCTTTACTCATGCCAATAGCACTGTACTGCAATTCCTCCTCCCAACAACCCCCTCCCCACTTCACGGATGTTTTAAGGGTATGATCTCATCTGAAAATTGTAAATACTTGGAACTTTAATGACAGGAAGGTATTACAAAGTGCTGATTCTTCATGGAGAATTTATGTAGGAAGCATATTTAACTTTCTGTTCTTAATGACTTAAAAATATTTAACAACAAGCATAATTATGATAATTTTTTTTTCATTTCAGTAAGAATTTGTGTGTGCAGTATTTAGTGTTTTATTTAAAGTAATTGTCTTTAAGACTTCTTAATGGAACTGTAGCCTTTTATTGTTCGTAAACAAGTAGTGACTGGGAAAAAAAAAGCTCTTCACTGCCTTTGTTCATAAGCTTTTAATATTTGCCACCTCTCTTAATTCTTCATTTTGTTGTTAAAATGGCTTCACTCTATGTAGAAGAATAAATTGTGAATATTACCTGCTTTTCCTTTTACATTTTCTTAATTTGGGATAACCTTCTTGATAAAGGATATGCTTAATGCTTTCAGAGATTAACTAAAAATTTAAGCCATAAAGTATTTGGAATGGTGAACATAAGGCTTTTTTGTAGGTATGTACTGTTTAATGGTGTTTTCTATGTAAATACCATTTCTACTACAGAAATTTTCCTTTTCATTTCAGTTTAAACCCAGTATTTTGAGTAAAACTTGTAACAACTATCCACTAGTGAATAAGATAAAGAATATTTTCTCATAATTTTTGCATATATGTTAAGGAACCTAGGTGTTAACTCCTCATTAATTATAAAAGATTGATTAAACAGAAAATGCTTCTACAGTAATGTAAAGGAAAAAGAGAGAGGGCTTTGAGGCTAATAGGGAAACTGCTACCTTTACTTTTAAATTAATTTTGCTTTTAGGAATAAGGTTATCTTGTGTTTTAAAGATAGTGTTTCTAATTTGAGGGGAGAGGTGAGATGAGACTATATGTGCCAATAGTAGTAACAAATGTCTGAAAATATCAAATGTACAAAAGTGATGCTTCTTCCTACATATAAACTCAAATTTTAAGCAGAGGTATTTTGAATCTAAAGAGCGACCTAAAGTTTAATTTTTTTTAGCATTTAGTGTAGCTGTCTGACTTTAAATTCATGAAACGAAAGATGCCACTTTTCATGCATAGATTAAAACCAGTTGGATCATTTTTTCAAAAGTTGTACACTTTTGACCACTTTCAGTCAATGTTGTGGAGGTATATCTTATCAGTTCTTGTATCTTGAAGTCAGAAAGAACAGTTGTTTTAATGTGCAGTGTTCATAGAAAAATTATTGTTTATACAAATTTTTATACAAATAATTGTTGATAAAAAATAATTTCTTATTCTATAAACTGATGCATATAGATGATTTATATAGAGTATGTTCTTGTTCTGATTCTTGCTGAACATGCAGATTTCATAATGATTTCAGTACGCCATTTAAAAGGATCTCTATTTCGTTTGAAGACCAGAAAGCTCAGTGATATAATAGTTTCTGCTCACAGTCCTTAAAGGTGAGCTGCAAAGTTAAATTTAAATTTGGGTGAAATCTAAAACTCCAATGTCCACGCTGTCCTGCTGGCAAAGAATATTAAACAGACTTTTCAGTAGAACTTAAATGGTTTAAGCATGGCAGTATACACACAGATTTTACTTGAATCAAATAAATACTTCCGTTAAGTTTTACCTTTATTTGCACTGTGGTTTTTTGCCTCTCTTTGTTCTATTCCTGAATTTAAAGTGAACTTATGTTTACCCTCTCCAGAAACCCTTTTGTTTAAGGGCTTGCCAGCATGTGCTCTACGTAACAGAAGTTGTACAGATTGAAGCATTTTTGGATGATTTTAGAGAACACAAAACTGGCATAAAATTTAGGGTGTTTAAGTTCTAGCATTTATGCTTGGTAATTCAGTCATTAGATATCAATTCTGTATCATAAGTTTTCCCATGATGATGTTGCCTTTGAGGAGACAAATGAATGACTTGAGTCTTTAAAGACCAGGAAAATTAAGAATATATAGAAAATTAGTCAATAAGGTTCCTTGCAGGTAGAGTAAAAGCACTGGTCACAAGGCATTTTGTTCTTTCATATTCTTGCCTGGAGTAACCCTGTGAGAATCATTATGCTGAAGGTCGTTTGTACCAGAATTGCATAGGTATGGTCCCTGTAAGACAGATGTTTGAAATATCTCGTATTGAGTGACAAAATAGATTTAATCTGTGTGGTAGCAAGATAACAAGAGCTTCCTTTCATATGAAATATGTCTCATCTTACAGTAGCAATTCTCCACCTCTTCACTATGGCTACACAAAAATGTTATCATCATGTGTTGCATTTATACATGTTTGATCTTGACCTTTCCATAGAACACTTACAGAAATTCAAGCCCTAAACTTTATGGTTTCCTTTGGATCCAAAATGAATTGTGTTATTTTAATTAACATTTATAGTGTATGATTTCCACATCTTGATGACAGATTAGCATACCAGCAGAGTGATAAAATGAGATTAAAAGGTAGACAAACTTCTGTTTTTATTAAGACTGGATGTTACAAAAGAAGAAAGGAATTTGATCATGGAATGTTCCTAGATTAAGGATCTTAATAACAAACTTCCATGGTATTTCTAAGTTATGAATTGTTTACTTCTGTATTTGGATGTATTAGGAATTTAGATTATTGACTTGTTGTGAACTGTTTTAGTTTCACAGGTACACAAAGTACCAGTGCTATTGAAACTAGAAAAGGCAAGTGTCATTACATATTTAAATATTTCAGCTGAAGACTTCTCCTTTTTTTTTTTTTTTTCCTAAGCTCCAAAGCCATAAATAGGGCTTGAAGGACTGCATAATTAAAATTGAGAGTTGATTCAACTTTTAAACGGGTAGTTATCTATTATAAATTAAAATCCCCCCTAGGTTCAGTAGAAGCTACTAACAACTTCAGTCTTGGAAATGATTTATGAAATGAAAAGTCCATAGTGTATTGTTAGTTCTTTGGCTTTTTAATGTTGTTTTTCACTTTCTGATTGCAGCTTTTTGTATTACATGCAGTAACATCTCAGATTAAATGCTTATAATTTTGTAAATTAATGCAGCCAAACTAATTGCAGTGAATAAACTCAGCGTACTTGAATTAAACTTGCCTTCTGGAACTGCGGGTATTTTGATGATTATAGCATATATCACACTAGCATATTTTAAAATGCAGGGTAAGCATTGTTTGAGCTTGAAAGAAAATTGGCAGATAGCTGTTATTATTCCTGGATATTCCCTCTAAGAGTAGGAACAGGTGCTAGTGAGCTCCAATCATCTGATTCTTAGAAGGGCCTACTTTCATTGGGAAGAGATGAAACACAGTCTCCGTGATTTTTTTTTGGCCAGAAGCAGCCAAACACTGATGTTTAATATTGTGATTGTGTAGGTATTTCTTGCCTCAAAGTTAGAAACAAGCAAACAAGAATGTCTTTAAACTGAGAGTAGGTTTAGATTGGGTATTAGGAAGAAATTCTTTAGTGTGAGCATGGTGAGGCACAGGAACAGGTTGCCCAGAGAAGTTGTGGATGCTACAGAGAAGATGTGGAACTGCTGAAGTCCAGGTTGCAGAGGGCATCTAGCAGTCTGGTCTAGTAGAAGGTTTCACTGCCCATGGCAGGGTGGTTGGAACTATATGGTCTTTAAAAGGTCTCTTCCAACTATGACTCTATGAAAAGCCTTCCTTTGGGGGAAAGTACAAGTAAACTTATAAAATAATCTGAAATCCAACTGAATACTAGATATTATATGGAATAGGCACTGCATGTTGGGAAAACTTTTACTACTTTAAGTTCATTCTTATTCCCAGTTGCAATTAGGAACCAATTTTTAATATATTTTTTCTTTTGAAGGGACAGCAACAGAGATTCTAGTGTCCACTTTATAGGATGAAGTCCATGACCCAAGATTTCTATATTTTTAAGACCAACACCTGTTACCTCTATTGAATATTATCTATTTCCTATTTAGCTCTTTCAAAGTAGTAATGTGCACTCCATAAATATATCCCTCTTTTTTTCCGGACGGTATTGGAAGTTCCACAGCAAGTCTCTGGGCCTGAGGGAATGTTTGAAGGCTTGCACTCAGAAAGCCATCAAGGGGGAAAGGCTGTATCAGGTTCTGCGGGAGTACAGGGAGTAAGGCATAGTATTGATTTGGTAAGCAGGTATTGGGCAGGAGTTACTTACTTTGGCATTATGTATTAATAGTAAACTTGATGGTCCTTTCTATGGATATATGTGTAGTTTGGTCTGGTGAGTACTTTTATGGTACAGTAAGTTGCCAGATTGAATGTCTGTTATATTCCTGATCCTGCTCTGGTGATGTAGTCTAGAAGTGTTTTCAAAACACACTGTACAGACTGGTTGGGAAAGTTATCAGTCAGCAGTAACCATACCCATAGGATTTTGAAAGCAAGTTTTGTTTTTGTTTTTTTTACCAATCCTACTAACCAAAGGTCTATGCAGTATAGGACTGGGATCTTCTCAAGGCGTAAGAGGTGTTAGGGACATGGTATTATCCAGCTATGGGAATAACTTTTGTAGAGACTCATAAAATTTTAAGATTGCTATGAAAAAAGCATGAACAGAAACGTGCATGTAAGCACAAAAAGAAACAACATAATAAATGTTAAAAGAATGGCATGAAATGATAGCAAAGAACATAATTCCCAACTGATCAAGTGAAATAATGTGTTACTTCTATCAGACCAAAAAGGACTGCACTTCAGTCAGTCTATAGCATTTTGTTAGTGAAAGGCTCTGCATTCTGACAACTGAAGGGCAGGAACAAGGTTATAGTATATGCTTTTTCTGTTAGCCCAAAAGGAAGAAATCTTATAACAAAAGACTTTCAATAACAAAACAAAAAAACAAACAAACAAAAAGTAACAAAAAAAAAGTAAAAACTGTTGCTAATCAAGAAGAAACTTCAAGAAAACACCAAGACTTGATAGCTAGCATCGCTTGTTTTCCAGGTTCCATGAGTGATCCTGGCCAGACCACTTAATACATGTTTTGCTTCTTGTAAATATGTGGGTGAGTGTGTGTTCAAATCACGAGTGGATGAAATCTACAAGGGAATGACTGTGTAGGTAAAATCAAATTGACTGGAGACACCACAAATGCTATTTCATGTTCCACAAGGTTTTGCACTGAGATTTGTTATACCAATTTTCTACCTAAAAATTATGAGGGAAGCATTTAATTTTAGGTATGCACAGCTGAGAAAAACATACTGTAATTTCATTTTTAAAAAAATAGAAAGCTTAAAAAAATGTTAATTTGATGCATTTCCTTCTGCAGGCATGTTCTTACAGTTAAGAAATAAAACCAAACATCTAACCATAGGTGTTAGGTCCCCATCAGGGACAACTCCACATCACATACCCAAATCACTGCAACCAGGGAGGGCAAATACTATACAGTTTTTAGAATTATCATTTTTCCAAACTGTTGAGATTGAATATGTTAATAAATACAACTCATACTGCAAATCTTAACTAAGCAAACCTTGTGATCATAGAACAGGATATATGACTTTGCCTTTCCCCAGCTTTTCTGTTATGGCGATGTATCTGGTATTTCACTGAAGCATCTCACAGGCTGCAGCAAGTCACTGCAGTAATAACTGATTTGCATATCCTGTGAATTAGTGAAGAACATGTCTTACACTGATAAACGTGAATACTGGTGAAGAATAGGAAAGAAAATCAATTGACAAAAATGTCAACTGGGCAGACTTGGAAAAAGCTACAATAATGTAGCTTACCATTCCAGGCCAGGCAAAATGTATTTGAAATATTGGTTTGTATTATATTTGATTGTTTTCTTGATTTTCACTTCTGAAACTTCTTACAGGAGTATTTAAATGTATTTCTAAATCCCTCACAAACTTTTGTTTTAAGATAAATTTTCTTTTACATGGGAATGTTTTAAGTTTAATAATTTAAGGTAACATTCTACTCAAGTAAATTTAGGAAGATTCTTTCTATTCCTTCCTTGATTGACTCAGGAAATTATATGTTTTGAATATTTCCAAGTAAATTTTGAAATAATTTATAGTCCAAAGTTTATCAAGCAGATAAACATTTGTGAATAACCTTTGAATTCTCCAATTGGTTTCGTAACAGATAAAACCCAACCTTTTGTTTTAACAACTGCTGTTAAAAAATTAAGGTAAAATATAGGCTGCTTATTGCATCTTCATACACATGGTATCTAAGAGTCTCATTTTACAAAGACAGTTTACATCAGGGACAAATCACCTCACTGTGGAGTTATATTTGTCGTGTAAGAACAACAGGTAATGCATGTATCATTCTGATTTAGTGCTAAATAATTTGTTATCCAAGTCTTTTTCAGTGGTCACATCTTTGGTTCACTATATATTAATATCAGCAAGCCTCAGATTACTACTCCTTCCTAAACATTAGAACACCCATTTTAAAAAGTACTTCAAGGATGCTCAAAGAAACTGTTGGTGCTTAGTCTGCATGCTAAATTGAAACTTTTACAATATACTAATTAATACATGTAGATTCTATCACCTTGTATTGGGAAAAAAATTAATTATGTGATGTCATATTTTATGAGTTTATCCTTCCAGCTGATGTGGTATCAGCCTGCCTTCTCTCTGGTGATGACTGAAAACTGATGATTCAATCTCTAGAGTTATCTTTGCCATTAGGTAATGTTATGTGAAATACACATATCAGGTGGCATCTCTTAGGAAGAAAAGCTGCAAGCAAGTGTATTGAGTGTAGTTCAGTTTTTAGTTTCATCCTCCTCTGTGTGTTAGTTTGCATTCATAATTAAACTTGGTGAAAAAAATTTTACTTAAAAAAAAATTGAAAATGCCAGATTATATTGTTTTAGTCATTTGTAGGATACTTATAAAAGAATGTCTTTGGCAGAGAGATTCTCAGCCCTTTGTAGTTTGCTTAGTTCCTTACAGCCTTGATTTTGTGTTCTGAGTAATATATCTGTAGCCATACTGTTGTTTATACCTGATCCCTTTTTTAAATTTCACTTGACTTGATTTTCAGAGGCTTGTTGACAACATTTTGCCAGGCTGAAGTACTTAAGGTGTAACATCTTCGTACCACACTGTCGTTGTCAAGCAGCAGGGCAAGACACTACCTCAGACGCCTCTCTACTGCACTCTAGTGTATATCATCTGGATATTTCTCCACTAATAGACAGTCCTTTCAAAATTCTGAAGACTTCTGGATGCCTATAGTCTTTCCACCCCCCACCCTCCCCTTGGTTTTTGATACAAAATGACAAACATTAAAGCGAAATGTAATATTCTGTGTTTTGCTTCCTCCTTTGAGCATCGCCATACCTTGAAAGGAGGTTTTAGTGACTTTACTCATGGTAATAAATGGAACTTCAAACTACTTGCTTTCAGTTGTGTGCTGATGCTTTCAGGAATCTAATGAAGTTATTCAGAATTAGTCACCTGGAAGAAAAGTCCAATATTTACCTGCTTAGCTTTGAACTAATGTTGCCTGTACTTAGGTGCTTAAAAGGATCTGACATTTGGGTAGCTTATTTTTGCATTTCTTTGACTAGGGATTCATACCAACTGTGCTATGATATGCCTTGCAGTGACATTGAGCTGAGATATCCAGAACATTTGCATGAGAATCCATATTACAAAAAGGGTGCAAATCTAAAGAAAAGTAACTTCTGGAGGAGATAGTTTTATGTGTGCCCAGAGTCTGTGTCAATCATGCAGTCTCCTTTGTATGTAATCAAAGTCTGTCTAGAATACAAATAGCTGTTAAAAAAAGTAAACTAAATCCAAATTAAACCTGTTTTTTTCTCTAGTGAACACCTTAGAACATACATTTCTGTGTTCTAACTAATTTTTTTTTCAGGTAGCAAAAAGCAGTATAGAGAAGCAAGTTCTTGAACCTCTGACTTCATGATATGAGTTTAATAATGGATGTGAACTATTTTTCTTACTCACTGGTTACCATCTGTTCTTGTTTTTCTATTCTTCTCTGATTTGATGAATATGGAAAAGAACCCAGAGAAGTATCCTTGGTTTTGAATGCATATTTATATGGAAGGTGTGCAATATCTTAGTACACAGATAATGTAATGCTTGCAAAATTGAGACTGTGCAATTTACACGAATCACATAATGAGCTTTACACGAATCATATCACGAGCTCTAAGTAGTTTAAAGTCTTTATAGTCTTGCTCAGTACTTCAGTTGTACAAGTAGCAACTCTCATCATTTTTATTCAATGTCATATATTGAAATGCATACATTTTAATATAAATTTGTTTTTATAAACATACGAGCAATTTTAACTAAAATATTGTTCATGATTGTGCATATTGACCCACTTGCCCCTTAAATTAGAATATTATTCATCCCCAGTAACTTGTATTTGGAGCACCATTGAGTTGAGTCTCTTTCTCATTCAGCAGCTTGTTACTCTTCCAAAGAGCAGTAAAATAAGAGGGAATACAAAGTGGTTGTTTATGAACTATCTAGGTCTGGCCGGACTCACCCCCTCTTCCCAGACTAGAAGGGTAAATGCAGTTCAGCAAGCTACATGCTTAACTTAGATTTAGAAATGCCCAGGTTTCCTTCCAAAGACACTTTTGTTGAAAGTTACTGTGCAAGATCTTCTGCAGATGGTTGCCCTTTGGAATTGAAGAGCTGTTGATGCAACTATGGTGGCAAAGACAGACTTAACTTACATGGTTTCTTGGTTACTTTAAAAGTGCGTAAACTGCCTATAGAAAATGGAGTATTATTAACTATCAAGCTTTAATTTCTTTGTAAGGCTAGAGCATATCAGTATCTTTCTGCTTCCACCAATTCAAGGGCCCCAATATTTGTAATTGTGTAAATATATAAGCAAGTAAGTGTAAATTTATTTCTATTCCCCACATTCATGGATCACTGCAACGAGTAACGAGAAATCAACATTAATAATATCTATGACAGGAGTAGTAAAGGGCAAAGAGAAGGAAAAAGAATGGTAAGTTTTGCATGAATTTCAACATACATAAAATAAAACGTCTTCCATTTTACATGA
This sequence comes from Myiozetetes cayanensis, assembly GCF_022539395.1. Classification (NCBI taxonomy): domain Eukaryota; kingdom Metazoa; phylum Chordata; class Aves; order Passeriformes; family Tyrannidae; genus Myiozetetes; species Myiozetetes cayanensis. The sequence continues at coordinate 35,642,752 of NW_026087964.1, read as the reverse complement.
GAAGTTGTCACTCTCAATGGTATCCAAAGGGAAGGCTGTGAATAAACTTTGGCAGAGAGAGATGCTCTGTCTATGTCCTGGAAGCTCTCACTGGCATGTGGCAATGGGATGTTACTTCTGGCACTGAATGGGCTTGATCCTCTGCTGAGTCCCTGGCATACCAATCTGTGTAGCAAAGATCTGTGAAGACATCAAGGACTTGGCAGCATTATCTGTATCTTAACAATACAACAAGCCTCGATTTGCCAACAGGTATTGCATGAGTTCATTCACTGAAGGCAGAAACAAAAGCCAGCTTTTCAGTGAGAGGGGAAAGAGAATTTCTTGCCAGCTGCATTACTCATTAGTCCTCTTAGCTTAGCTTAACCCTTTTGTGCACAGTGAAGCTGTGAGAGAGCAAGGAGAGTTTGAATGCTTTGTGGATGCTTTCCGCATTTGTTCATCAGCTGCTGTAGAGCAGCTGGCCATGCTGCAGGAGTGAAACTCTAAGAATGTGTTTCCAGATCTGCTTGGGCAGTTTGCCCTCCAGTTTGTGAAGCTGTTGTTGAAGGTATGCAAAGATCACAAATACTGCACTGGAGAGCAGCAGGATATCTGGTTAAGAAATTTGTTATTGTGTATGCATGGAGTATCCATTTTTCACCATAAATCCTATTTGCCATGCAATTAGCTCAGAGCTTGCATAGCAAAATGATGTGGAGAGTGACCAGGTTCTACCATGAAACACACGGTCTTTTTGCTTTTATTTCTGTATACTTGTTGCTGGTGATCATACCATACTGAGATATTTTTGTACATGAACAGAGTGCAACTATCCTATTAAATAGTATTGGTCTGAAGGACAACAACATATTGATAGCATTTCATCTCCAAATGCAAGCTGAAGTGATGTTAAGTCTGTAGGACAGACACTTAAAAAGCAGACTGTGGCCTCCTGTAGGATAGGCTTCTTGCTCTGGCTGCCAGTAGTGCTGTAACTTGCTCCATCTATCTACCAGGGCTACGGAGCAATCTTTAGGTAGACAGTGTTACCTATGCTTCACTTAAGCCTACTCAAGTGCAAAAGAACTTTGCTGGAGAGTTGATTTAGACAGACAAGAAGGGCTCTGGGCTCTGTTTTAAAGGGCTATGCCCTCTTTTAGGAAGAGGGCTTGGGGGGAAGGGTGGAGGTAAAATATGTGCTCCAGGCATAGTGCACTAGAGGTAAGGAATCTCAGCTTTTCATATCTAATGATCTCTTGCTTAGCCACTTCTACAGCTATGACTTATCTATAAGAAGTGACCTTTTGTGGATAATGTCCACATTTAAATGCTTCTGTTCAAAAAGCTCTTCTGATGGACTGTGTACATTAATTGCCCAAACACGTGTACATTACAGGTTCACCTAATCTTTTCCAGGTATCCTGAAACTTCCTTCTGTGCAAAACTTTACAAATTCAGCTTTTTCATAGCAATACTTTACATGGAATGAATTTAGGAAAGCTTATCTCTCAAAAATATAAAAACTGTAACGAAGAGTGTTCCTGTTTGATTGATTTTGTTTGCGGCAGTGCTCCTTTTTTTACTGATTTTGTTTGTTGTTCTTGTTAAAAGAACACCTTGTTGAAAGAAACCTTTAACAAAGGTTTTTTCTAAAATAAGAAACCAGAAAGGCTTCCTTGTTGGTGGTGCAAATCATTATGGAAAATTATTATTTTGTTTACCCAGCTGCCTGTTGACTCACCTTGTATGTACCAGAGTACAAGTATCAGTGTCAACACAGCATAGAATTTTTGGTAGCAAAGGGACATAGGAGGTGTTGCAAGGTTTGAGGGTTGACACTGATGCTCTCGTGAGGAGGAGAAAGTGATTTGTGTGACACAGCATTGTAACGTATTACGATGGTGAAAATATGAATGCATATCTGTAAGAAATCATCCCTGAAGAATAGCCGAAGTTTTATTGCTTGTAAAAGTAAAAAGTTGTGTGCCTTAGGTTGATTGAACAGAGGTAAGAAATCACTCCTTGAATTGGCCCAAACTAACTGGTAATGTTGCCTATTGCAAAGGGGCATACACTTCATCTTTGAGGGGTCTGGAGAAAAAGAAATCTCTGACCAGAATGATTTAATAAATAGTCTGATTTTCTAAAACAGATTAGTATTTTAAATATTTCAAAAGTAAGGTTTTAATAAGCAGAACCCGATGGGTATTAGTAACATAAAACATCTGAGGGACTATAGAAAAAAATTAATTTTAAAATACGGTTAAAGACAACGACAACAACAACAAAAAATCTTGGGTACAGCTTTGGTTACTATTGGCTACTGTCAAATCCATGTATCAGTGTTCATATACCAAAACTCCTCTTCTTCAATGTTTCAGCAATTCATTAGAAGGGGAATAGCATCTTATGTTATGCATGATTTTTCTGGGTGTTTTTATTATTATTTTTATTGTTTAATTTGTCTATGATTTAATTTTCTGAACTCATTTTCCTCTGAACTCAAGAATAGAAATATGTGGTTTACCTCAAGTTACTTTTGAAGAATTACTACTGCATGGTTAATCCATCTGAATAGCATTTTTAAGATTTTTTCAAATCATGAAAGGGGATTTGTACCAAAAGTAGGTGAAACAGGCAGCCTGGTAAAACTCAGCCTTCACTCCACAGCTATCCAAACAGCCAAAGCAAGCTTGATTCTATATAAAAAGCATTGATTGATGTTCAAGTGAGGCCTGTTCCACACAATGCATGAGCTGGGACCCCCTTATGGTCTAGTCAGCAGTCTCTGCTAGGTGATCTATTGGCAGGTTTTCCACCACCTGACTTAATCCTCACTGTTTGTGCCAAAATATCTTTTCTGGAAATCATCCTTTGAGAAATCGCATAGTTTGTTTTAAAAATGTGTGTGTTGGCTGTAAAGTGAATATGCAAAGAATGAGATTTTATTTTTAAAAATTTTCAAGAATAAGGTATACTTCTGGTAATTATTTAAATTTACTTTTATTTCTTTTTCTTCTGATAACAGTACTGCCATTATGACAAATGTTATTTCCAGTCCTTATTCGCTAAATCTAAATGTCATTTCTGGATCTTGTTTCTTTGATATGGAAAATATTCTAACCTTTAATATATGATATCTCTCAAAATTTAATGTTACAAAAGTTTGAGAAGGAAAAATTTTGGCCACCTTTGTAACTTGCTTTTAAAAGAAAACACCAATAGTGATAGAAGTTCTCTTTTTACATAAGTAGACATATATATTGTTTTTGTCATAGCAGTCGGGCATGGGTTTTTGACTTATTTAGATTCTACTCTTGTTTAACATAAAGCATTTTTACAAACAATTTCCATGTCCTGTCAATAGTAAATCAAAGAATCATAAGGGGCTTTTGAAAACAAAGTCCTGGTATTACAGCTGAAAGAACTTCTTGTGTACTGATTAATTTAACATCAGAACCCAATAGAAGGGTTTGTTTCTTCAATTTGTCTGCTTTCTTTATGAGAATTTATAAATGCTGGCTAACCATCAACTCTGTTTGCAAGCTTCTACTGCTTAGTAAACACATCTTGAAAAAAATGCAGCATTTTTCACCTGGCTTAAACTAATCACTGTTTCATTAAAAGGAGGTTGTTCTTCCCACTTAAAAGCTTTGTGGTTGTTGGTTCTCAATTTGCTATTTGCTGAGACTAGAAGAATTTATTATATGGTGAGAAGGGCAGGATGGTTTTAGTTTTGCATGGGTTTGCTATAAATAATGCAACTTACTTTTTAACAGATGTTATATGAATTTCAGGGCATGGCAGTTGTCTTGATCACAGTTCAAGAACTGAACCTCTAGGACATGAGAAAAAAATAGGGGGTTTCCTTCCCTGCTTTAGCTACACTTTATTTATTTCTTTTTTTCAAAATGCTTTTTGTTTCAGTGTTAAATATACTTCTGTTTAAAGGAAATGTAGCAGTTTCTGGATTCCTTCATTTAATACCCCTTTTACTAATAGAGGGTGCAGAAATGTATTCTTTGAAAGCTCAGCTAGAATGGAATAAAATGATTACTATACTTCTGAAAAGAACTGAGGTTTTAAAAATAAACCAACAAAAAAAACAACCCACCTTTGGAATATGAGAGGTGGTGGGTGGAAGAGTTTGGATGCCACAGACCTCTTGCTATATTGCTACATTTTATTATTAAACTCCTGATGGTTACTACATCATAACAAAAGGATAAATAGTTCTCCTTCACAGTCTGTGTTCTTCAAAGATTTTTAGAATTGCAACTGAAGTAAGGAAAAAAAGGAGTATACTGTAGAGGATTTAGTGATCATTTTTTTAATTCTAGGAAACCACCTTCACTAAGTTTAAACTCAAAGAAAATTTTTTATTATCTTATTCTGACTTTGACTTCTTGTTTCTCTGCTAAAATAGATTTGGTGATCCGGTGGCAGCAGTATCATCTACTGACACCAGTTTGCATAGGATGTATTGGTGATGCTGGAAGCCTTGTTTTAAGAACAAGTAACAGTTGCTCAGCTCTTACAGAACACAAGAGTTGTATTGGTAGTGGAGTCTGGTCAGTTGTCCCAACCTTTTGCCTTGTCATCTTGGAAAGAAAGATGGCTAAATGCCTGCAGTTCCAGTTTCTTTAGTAACATGACCATGGATGTTTTGTACTGTATTCGAGCAACATTTTTTTTTCTGGTATCCTTCATAGATTTTCTGTAGTAAATAGTAACAGATAATAGCAGGAAATAAAATTACGGGGGAAAAAAAGGGACAGAATAGAAGCAAAACTTGTGAGCGTTCACAATGAAAATTATAAGAGTTGAAACAATTTTTAGGTGTATCTCATTATTTGCAACCAAAGATGATACCTTTTTCTAACTCCATACTGGATTTGTAATTTCCTATGAGCAGAGGAGTGTAATTTTCTTTAATATCTTTTAAAATACTCACTTATTTCTGAAGATCTGCAATCCTAAATGAGCATATATGCCTTACTGAGAAAGATGTACTTGGATTTTTACTTTTTGACAGAATATAATGGAGAATCATTACCCATTTCTACACTCTAGATTGGTATTTTCTCTCAACACGAGAATGAAGGTGAACTAAAACTGCAGATAAATAGATGCATCAGAGAAGTTGTAAGATTCTCATACTCAATATCAGTTAGAAGAATAATTCCCATGAGCTATAACCTCAGGCAGAATATCCCCAGTGTATGAGTCATATGGACAATGCATGTATTAAATAAGTAGATGAGCTGAGTTTTAGAAATGTTTGATTCCTTCATCTCCACCCTACAATTATCACAGTTCATGCACCCTTTAAAGGTGCTTTTACATTTAATCACTCAGCAATTAAAATGGAATCTGTTTCAGCGCTGATTATTATATACTTAACGTGAGACTACAATAGATTCAATAAATAAGCAAAAGAAGTAGCTGATTCTTTAAGTCTCTGAGTAAATGCTTCAACCATTTGACTTGTTTGGGCTTGGAATGCCTGCATGTACTCCCTCTGAATGTAAAAAAAAATTCCATTGAAATCAGATGTAGCTGATTTGGCAAGTAATGGTTAATAAGACAGTTCTTGGGCTTTTTGATCTCTGAGGAATTCCTGTTGTTGTTTGAAAGACAGATGCATACTCTACAAGGTTCCTACCTTCTTCTCTTGCTCTGAAATATCATTTGTCAGTCTTTACTTAAACAGAGATGAGGATGATTTTTATTTGTATAATTGTAGCAAATGTGTATTTCTATCAGTTTCTTATGATGCAACTATAAAACATTTGGAAAACCAAACTTGTCTGCACATATACTGTCAGTATGGTATAGATACTAATCTTGACAGAGTTTTGTTTGAGGCTGTACCTTGTAGGTACCGTTCATTTTAACGGTTATTCACTTTGAAAAGCTTGTGATTTCTTTGAAACTTCAGTTTAGGCATGATATTAATTCTGACCTCGAGTTATGAGGAAGAAATATTATTCATTAACTTATTCTGCGATATCTGAATACATCCCCTTTTATACACAGCTTATGCAGTTGTTTCTAATACCGTGTTCTTCTGCATCTCTACTGCTTCTATATAAGTGAATTGACAATGTTTGTGAATAGACACACTGGAGAACCAAAGACAGAATTATGTATATTCTTTTGTCTTTAACATAAGAAAGTTTTCATGCAAAGAAAGCATTATGAAAACTTTATTTTCCTCTTATTTAGATCATATTTTCTGTAAAAGTTTATTCAAAAAATTAAGTCTCACTTTCAAAAATGTCTAAATGCTCCTTAGGCCCTTCAGAGAATGAAATTTAACATTAAATAATTTCAGAACATGCAAATACTTCGCACATTAACTTTACAGAGAAAAAATTGCTCTCTAAACCTATACAACAGGAACACTTTCACTTTTTAACAGAACACAAGTCTTTAGGAGAGAGCAAAGGAGATGGGGAAGAATCATTCTTTGGGTCACTAGTCACAGAAACCATGGAAAGGCCATATGGATAGAAAAAGCAAAACCTTTAAATGTTTCATAATCAAAGATAAATTTGGCATGACTCATCATTTAAACAATTTAGGTATGTAGATAAGCAAAAGGAAAATATTTAAATTAGGAAAATACAGACTGTCTGACCTCAGTCTTCTACCTTTTTGCATTTTTCACCACTTTTGTTTCTTTTATTAGATTATAGCCCTTGCCTTGCAATTGCTCCCTATATCCAAACACTGTGTGACCTTTATTGCTGAATGCCAAATTTACATAGGCTGTATTGGAAACACATTCCTGTGTACAAAATAAAAGACACTGAAGTTGTTAAATAGCCCAATTTACCAGAGCTTCTGTCCAGTAAGGGCTCAAAAGAAGAGAGTAAAATTTGTTTGTTTCCTCTTAATACATGCCTATTATTGTATTATGCTATTATTCTTGGGAGACCAAAAAAATGAAATATACTGGCTTTTTGGTGCAAGTAGTCCAGGAGGGTCTGCCATAACCTCTCTGAATGGGCCTTACCATATAGGAATATGAGAAAATCTGGACTTTTAGAAGCTACTACCACTAGTCAGCTCTGACATTGCTAAGAACACTGTGATCACCCTTAAGGACTCTTTTAAATCTGTGTTATTTTTTGCTGATTATAATTTCTGATGTATTATCTAATGTTTCAGAAATTACTATATCCATCAATCAATTTATGATGGCTATATCTTAACAGTCAAAGCATTATGAACACAAATCGTCTCATTTCTGTATGTAATAAGGATGACATTTCAATGAAAGAATTTGTAATGTATATATTTTCTTTTTCTTCCTTCCTTATCTAGAAATGAGAACGGTTGGAAAACAAGCTGAATTTTGATAGATGTTCATTTGAAACTTGCAGCTGAACTGCTTGCAGACAGAAAATAAGACATATTACTTGGATCAGATCAACTGCAAATTAGCAAATATACAATTTTAAGTTTCCTAAATGCTGAGTTGCTTTGTATTTGAGCTAAATAACAACAATATTAGTGTAGTAATTGTTTATGCAACTGAGACCCCTAAAAAATTCAATCTTTCAGTTCACTAATTACACAATAACAACTAATTCCGGAGGTTTTGTTTAGTTTTTTAATTTGTTTTGCATATGTTTCATCTATCTAGAAATCAGAGAATGGCAAGAATGTAGTGTCTATGCTAGTAATGATTCATTTGATGGATGAATTTGTGGAGCATCAGCTACTGAAACACTCAACATTAATTTATCATATCAGACTGGAATTTTTGGTTGTCTGGATTTCAAATTCCCCTGAAAACAGCATCACAGTTTTGGGTCTGGTTATGACAACAGTGCTCAGACAGGAAAAGAGGTGGCAGCTTGTCATGGGCTTACCCACCAGACAGCCCCTGGGGCTGAGGATGGTTTTCTAGATTGTGGAGATGGAGACCAAGCACAGCATGGGGATTGGCTTCTTTGTTTGCTTGCTTTTTTTGTCTTTATGTTTTATAACTTAGCTGAATTCATATTCTTTCAGGCCTCTGTTTTTCCGTAACAGTAAAACAAATTCAAATGTCTGGGCTAAAAGTGGGTTTTGGACTAACCTCTGTCATCTGGAAGCTCAATTGCATAGTAAACTAGATGTGGGCTTATTGTTATCCATTCAAAGTGTATGTTTTTCAGGTTAAAACTATAATTAGCCAAGTCAGCAAATTTAATGCAGCTGATGTGCAAGATAGAATAAGGTGTGAATTAAAGACTCTCAGGTAATCTTTTGTGTTCTTGGACTTTCCTTGGATGTGAAATTTGTCAAGTTAAATATTGACTGGTAAACTTCAAGACAGCACAGGAAGCCAAACTTTGTAATGCTAACAAATACCCACAGAAAAGTACCTCACAGTAGGACTCAGTGAACGTTCTAATACTGAACTTGGATTTACTGTAACTTTTATGGCCTTATAATATATTGAAATTCAGTCTCTAGTGAATATGCAGGAAGGCAAACTTAAATCATCATAACTTCCTTACATTCCAGGTGGTTTCTATGGGCTTCTGAGATTTACCTTCAACACAGAGTGTATTTGTAGTTTTAAAATTTATCATAACATTTTTTTGCTACTAGTTTTGGAAAAACACTGTAATTTCTTAAATTTAATAGGAATGAAGGGAAATGTATTATATCTGTTCTATTAAACTTAAGCTCCTATCCAAAGCTTCATAATTTTTATAAAGGATAAAAAAAAGGTAGGTCCAGAAGTACAGATGCTGGATATTGAAATCATAGGCCTGAACTACACTATCTCCCTTTTTGAGGAACAAAGTCTTGTGTAAACAGGAGGCTGGTTTATACTACGATTGTTGAAACCTGCACACTGGAGTCTGTTTTCTAACTAGTTTCTTCCTTCTTTCCCACTTTTATTTCTGTTGTGAAAATTCATATTTCAAAACCATTCATTGTGGAAGTTCACCAGTTTTGTTCTTCTAAAATACCCAACAACCATATCAGATACCTCAAAATCATGGGCTAAATTATTCTGCATGCAATTAAATGAAATCCAAAATTTCTTTGACCTTTCTTTATATTGTTATGTCTAAATTAAAGCTTAATTAAACTCTTCACAAGGAGTAGCATGATAAAAGCATAAATTGTATCTTGTTATCTTGTAATGTTTTGAAGGCAGTTCCTTGAGGTTGAAGCCCTACTAGACAAAGTAAAGACTCTCCATAAATGTTAGCTAAACATAGAGACTGTTTCTGGGTTTATAAGTAGTTTTAGAGGTCCTCAAATTGATTTTATGGAGACTTGATTAAATACAAGCACTAAAAAAAATATTTGGGCTATCATTAGTGAATGATTATCTTCCTTAAATTTGTTGTTCATTTACTAATGACAATTTAAAAGATTTTTAAAAGCTCACCGTTATTGAAATCAATATTCTAAGGCTTTTAACAGAAAAAGAAAAATCACAATAGTTACATTATAGCTTTCTGATTATCCAGGAAGGAATTTAATTTCTTTTATTTTTTTTAAATGGGGTTTTCTTCTTTGTGCTGTGTTGTAGGTGTTGATTTTCATTTTGATAGAGAATAGTGTTCTGTATGTGGAATTTGTTTTTAAAAATTTCTGAAGAATCATGGCAAAGTTAAACTGTATAAAGTTTTTTGTATCTCCATTTCTGGATTATATTGTAAACTTGCAACATTTGCTATTATGAAAATCAACACTAAGCAGTATCTGGAAATACTTAGGACTGAAATTTAGGAACTTCTGGACAGGCAAATGTGACACTGTTTATTGGAGCATGTAGTAAACTTCATTAGTAGTTTCTGTTTTTTCTCTCCGGTTTGCAAACAAATGCACACAGTGTGAAATGCACACCGGCTGCAGTATTATGAAGTAGATTGTTACTAAATCATGTGTTTCGTGACGTGTTCTTGTAAGTGCAGAGCTCCCCAGTTACAATTTAATAGCGCAATCATATGAGCTGCAAGTCACAATGGAATTTTTTCCCTACCTACCCTTGAGATCAAAATGTTAGGGTAGAGACGCTCTCATTACATGCAGTAAGAGGAGAGAGAATGAGGGGAGACGGCTCACTACATGACTTCCTTCGTGTTATTTTTGGATATAACTAGCATTCCTCCCCTTACACACACCCTCTTTTTCCCCAGCCCCCATCTCTTACGTGCGTTACAAGCTCATGCAAACACTCTCACGTACTCTGCAGCAAAAGCAAGAGCAACAGTTGGACTGGAGCCAGAGGACTTAAACTCCGCTTCCTCATTGCCAGCAGGCTTTGTTCTTTGGAATCAGTCAGAACTAGGGAGAACGTCTTCATTGCCGATCGTGGTGGTTGGAATTTGGCAGCTCAGCTGTCTATTAAATTTTTCTGTGCTCCTCTGCGAACTAGGCTGAATTTAGAGCAGCAAGGGTAAGAGCTGGGGCTGGTCAAGAAATAAAGGACCCAGAGACCGTCAGCTATCAGCCTCTTTGCGGGGGGTGGGGGTCCCTCTGTTCCACAACGGTAAGTGCCAGCATTAAATGTGTATAAAGATGCAAGAAACTAAAAGGTGCTTTAGCTTACTACAATAGAGGAGGGGAAAAAAGTACATGAGTGAATCATACAGTGTGTGCTGTTATAGTGGTCTTGGAACAGAGCCTAGCAGTAAAATGTTCCTCATTTTTCCCTTTCCAAAAAGCTCTATTAGAATGTATCTATTTTAGCAAAATTCCTATGTGTCTATACAGTTTTGGAAAGCTTTCCAAATGGCTTTATTATTGATTTTTATGCAAACCTGTTTTGTTTTGAACCATGTATAGTATAGAGTAACTTTAACTAGCAGAGTAACTCATGTTTGAACCTGGGAAGTAAAGATTTTCCATCACAAAGGATATGAGTAGAACTAGAGTTCAGGAGGATGGTGGAGTGAAAAGGGATGAGACGCTTCCTAAGATCGGTTTATAGGCACCCAAAATAAACTTATTTGAAATGATTGGTGTTCATTCAGAGCACATCCCCCTCCCCTTCCTCTCTCGGGTGTTAGTAGCAAAGTGAATTTCTTTTTAAAAAGAAAAAGCTTTGAAAGTCTGCTGTTCTAGGGCATGCAATTGAAAGCTAATGTAGCTAGTGTAAAAGAGTGTAGGCTTGGATAAATGACTCTGAGAGAGGACAGGAATTACAAAAAGAAACTTGGTTTTCTTCAAATAAGCAAAATTATTTAGCTGTTCTAGCTTTCTGAAATTGTTAAGACTGCTGCCTTTTACATTTATTATCAAAATGGATTGCTGTTACAAAGGCCTTTGTTTTCATCTCCCTGTATTGTCTTTAGCAAAGTTTAATAATGATCAGAAGGGAGGCAGGTTAATCCGAATAACTTGCTTTCAGAAATGCCATCTAGCTGTCAAAGGAAGTTCACTGCAGGGACCTATTTGTTTCAAAGCTACTGATAAGCTCTGCTATCAGCATGCTATTATGTCTTGCCAGGCGGGTTATCTTAATAAAATAATAAATAAGAAACCCTTGAAATCTAATAGTTCAACCGCATAATGAATTTGACAAAGGGGGAAAGACCAGTTGATTGAATGTACTTTAAAAACAAAAAACAAGCACACAAGCAAACCATACTGAGACAGTTGATCTGAAAAGAGGAAAAAAATTCTTTTCTCTTTCTTTTAATTCTTACTCCATCATTTACTTCAAGTCGTTATTCAATGGCTTGGTTTTGTTTTTGTTTTGTTTTTGTCGTTGTTGTGGGGTTTTTTTTGTCAGGGTGAGCGGTCCCTTCCTCCTACCCACTTATTCACTTGCTAGTGATTAGAGATTTGTGAAGGTGAATCTAGTCACGTGAAAAATACGCTGAATGAGCAAATGGGTGATTGTGCAAAGTATAGCAGTCACAGTCTATTAAGTGTTTGTTTGAGGTCTGTATGTTCGTTTTTTCTAATTCAGAAACTTGAAACGAAACCTCTCTCATTCTGACTTTTACCCTTCATTTGGAAGAATACTCTGCTTGGTGTGGTAATTGTTAAAAACGTTCCACTAAATTATGTTGTTATGGAATGACTGCGAAATAGTACTCAGCAGCATAGTGTGCAATAAGTTAGGATGTTGGGGATGTTTAGTACACATTTTTCTTACCATGTACTAAGGCATTTCTTTCTATAGCAGTTACTAGCTCTATTTATGGCAAGTTATTCACTGAACAGGAATCACACACTAGAAGTAGCAAAGATTCTTTTTCAGAGCTAAAAATGGAATCATGTTTTTCTGAGTTGGACCCCCCTCTGCCAATGGCACCATGTCAGGTTGCCTCAGCAGCTGCTTTCAGTTTCACAATTTACATGGGTGCTATAATGACATTTTTTCTCATTGATGTGGTGGAAAAATCTGACATCTTTATGCTGTTTTTCCTGCTTTGATATGTTAAAGCGTATTTTCTATTGACTGTGAGGTTTGGCAATGAGTGTTGAGTTCAGAGATGGGCCTGTACCAAAATCCCTGGATTCCAACATCCATGAAGTATAAGAAGGTTAATAACTGGATCCAAATGTCTTGGCTCTGGTCTATTCCTGTTTTAAATGCACATCACTTTGGCCACATGTTTAAATTGTTTTTTGAGGTGATTAAGACTGAAAGAAATCTTTCAGGCTCCAGACAGACTTTTAAAGAGGAAGTGGCATTTAAGAATCTTACAGTTATTTAAGCAAAGCTTGCTCATTTGCTGCTTAAACTTGACTTTTAGGAGCCCCCAAGGACCTACATTCCCTTTCCTCTGTTATAACTTCAGATGTAAGTAATATTTTGGAACTCCTTCTGAGATGTGCTGAGAAAGCGAGGGTGTTTTTGTGTCTGTCATTTCTGCTTGCTCAAGTGGACCGGGGGAGTAGCTAGCAGCATATACTCAGGTAATCCAGGGACCTCAAAAGATTTTTTTGATCCTCAGCGATCTGCCTATAAGCTTTTAACAAAGTACCACATACTTTGTTATCACAATCGTGATAGCCCATGGTAAGAAATACTGTAATGCAGTGTAAGAGGAGGCACAGATTGTTACTGAAATTGTATGTATTCAGCTTTTTTAATTGAATGACTTCTCCTAGTCTGGCTAGCTTAATGGATTTAGTGGCTCTCTGTGAATACAATTACACAGGCATTTGCCAGCTGCTTGTGGTATCTCTGCTTCAGCAAGTAAAGCTGCTCTTTGGCTGTGTTGGCTCACTGTGGTTTGTGGCACACAGCATTGATTTATTAAGCAGTAGATGCATTTTTGTTCTCTTTTTCTTGAATGATTGAACTATGATGTCACTTTTTGTCTTGGCTTTAACCTTTCAGAAAACTTTTTTTTTTTTTTTCCTGCAGACTATTCTCTTAACACTAGGGAAGTGGGGAATGTCTCAATGTTCATTGCAGAGCAACTCTGTCTACCCCAGCACATTCCAGGGCCACCGAATCATTTGTGGTGAGAGTGATTCAGATCTGGTTAAGATGATTTAAAAGAGAGGTTATGGGCATACTGCAGTTGTGCATTTAAGAAAATACAGAGGGTTTTTACTGCCTGATTGAGACCACATGGCTCCAACTTAGACTTTTGTTTTAACATGGAAATTATTGGCTGGATGTACTCAAACGATTTATTTTTTTTAATTGCCTAGAGGCTAAGAGTTGGGGTCATAGCATTTAATGATAAGGTCAGGGTTAAAGCAAATAGGTTTTAGTGTTCCTTTGAATAAAAGGAGAAATGGCTTCTTTGACTATTTTTCATAGGATACAAACATGCCTCTCTTAAATGGGAGCAAATACATCTCAGGAATTCTTTTGGATATTACAGGGTAGTTGGTGACCTGATTTGAGAGAGAGTGAGAAGATAAGGGAAGATCTCCCTGTCATAAATCACCATAAATATGTTCCACTCCAAATACTTTGTGGAAAATATCCGAAGTAAAAAGGAAGGACTACGACCTTTTTTTTTTATTGAATACAGTTTAATTGCTTGCTCTCAATTAGCATTTTGGGCTGCTCTTAAGGGAATTGAAAAATTTATATTACTAAACCCTTTCTTAAACTATTGTGACTATCTCCATACAGTATATCCCCAATCTGAAAGATGAGATTGTAATAATCTATATTCTTTTTATGCATGTTCTTTATTCTGAAATACTCTTAATAAAATCTTGGTTTTCCTTCAGTGCTCTCAGTAATTTCTTCTCAATTATAACATTTCTCCCATAAACTGATGCATAACATGCGATATATAACTTCCATCCAAATCTTCCTCAAATAAAAGTATTAGATGATGAATGTTATTTTATATGGATACTTTTGAAATGGGTAAACAAGTCCATAGTGTTTCAAACACAGAATGCAGATCAAAAAGTTACAGAAGTGAAAAACACTGTTTATTCTTGCTCCTGGTTGGAAGATGAAGTAATAATGAAAGGCAATTCCTACAATAATTCAGCATATGCTGTAATTTATCTAGAAACAATAGATAAGTGGGATTCTATAACCCAATAAATAGTAGTTATGAGCTTTTTGCTATCTTTAAGTATTTGGACAGTAGATTAGCTAAGGGAAACTGGAAAAAAAGAGAATAATCAGTTATATAGCTGTGTGCACCCTTTTGAACTAATTTTTTTCTTAATATTACGTCTCTCTCTTATTTACAGACCACATGTGAACTTTGTTCTTAACTTAAAAAAAAAAAGCTAAACACTAAAAAAAAAATCCCCAAACATTAACCAGAGTTCATGAATCACTGTTAGTTAATTTCTGCCTCAAATGAACTACAATGTAAATATTTAAAAGTTATTTGCAGATTTTTATAACTTTGAAGTGCACAAGGCACGTGGGAAAGCTGTTATTATATATGAATAACTGCTGTGAGAAATAATCAGAGGTCAAAATGTATACTACAGCTCCCTGACATTCCTGCCTCTGGTATGTTAATGTATTGTGTCAATGTTCAGTTTTACCGGGTTAATGCTTATGAAATATTTAGAAACAACCTGAATTGGTTTTATACTAGACAATCCTAACTTTACTGTGAATAAAGCAGTACAGTTTTTCTACAGAAATAAAAGAAAGCACGACGTTTATGGTGCCCAGTCCTAAAAGACTCATCTTATGCCTAAAGTCTTTGATAAATTCCAGAGCCCCTCAGTGCTTCACAGATCAAGTAAAGCAGAGGTGGCAAGATTCTGCTGCATCCTATAGGTGGATATATCCCTGTGTCTTCATATAAATACCAGAATATTCTGTTCTTTGAGATATCTTTAGGCCAGCTTTGATAGAGTTTCTGAAAGTATGCAGTTATTAGTCTGTAACCAGACTAACATTTGTCATTCTTCTCAAACGCAGTGACTAGTTACCTGTTTTTTCTGACTATAATGCTGGTGTAATCTGCATTGCACTGCTCATATGTAAAATAAATGGCCTCTCCTTAGCCAGTTCTTCCAACAGGAATAGTCATGATGGAAAAGGGCTGGAAATAAGGATCAAGGAATTACAGGATTTACAGGATGCCACAACAAGCATATATGAACACTGCAAAAAGGAGTAGACCTTAGAGCAGTCTTGAGTGTTAATCCTCAACCTGCTGAATTCCTATGGAATTTTTGATTTTCCACTTAAACCTATTCTTGGTACTGTTTCATATTTCAGTTTTCATAATGGTATGCTTTGAGGCATGGCTGGTAGGCCAGTGTATGTTGGTAGGGTGAAGAATCTTGAAAGTTTGAAAAGAATCTTGAAATCATGGATCAGGCACAAGTCATAACTGTACAGATAGTCACCAAAGCACAAAGCAGGAGTACATTCATGCTCTTGGATCATACCATATTGGCAACTGTCAAACAGGGATATAAGTTTGGCTGCTAAGGCTGAAACTAAAGACTGAAGTAAGAGTTGCGCTGTGTCTGGCAGCTGGTGATGGTGTGTAAAGGCGCTTTAACTGGTATCTGAACAGATAGCACAACATAGTCATTATTATTTAGAGAAAGGTGATGACTAGTCCTCAGGTATGGCTTAGGAAGTGAATGCAATCCTTCTCTAAGGAAGATTGCTTGTGGGCTTTAAAATGCACAGTAATGCATCAGTTAACTCCAATGACAAGTATCTAATTGTATGAACTAAGTAAAGCAGTCAGATTTTGCCTATGGTATGAAATTTCAGTAAAGGAATGTTGTGTAAAGGATGCTGAAGAAATGGTGGCATAAGTTTGGGGAAAAGTGACACTCCAAAGATAGGCAATTTTCCTTCCCCGCCCTTTCCTTCCTCTTATCTGCTGTTTCAACTAGACCCTTTCACATGGCACACTCTAAATATCTCCCAGGACACCACAGATGTTATCTGGGAGTCCAAAGTATTGAATCTTATTTTCCTCTTTTAATGGGTAGCTTTCTGCTATATCTGATATTGTACTTACATCTGAGGTAGGACATAAGGACGTAGCATGCCACAGAAAAGTACAGGTACTTGTAGTTATGACAGCTGTTATATAAAGATCAAGCCTTTTCAGCAGCAAGTGTGAAAAATGTCCTTGGTAATATTACAATATGAATCAGAACAGATATAATCAGTATTGCTTTGCTAGTTAATGTGGAAAATTAATTCAGAAAGCTTCCAGTTTCAGTCCAGACCAGTAAGCTGAGAAACTAATGAGTTATAAATGTTGCTTTTGCTATCTGTAAATACCTTTCAAGTATTACCTGCCGCTAATACTGAAAAACACAGTCAGTGCACTACTGAGGTGTTTGTTCTCTGCATCCTATGGCACTCTGCGGAATGATACCGATCTCTGCAGGCTGAGCCTCACTGAATTAATTTGACTGCTGTCATACATAATGCAAGAAACTCACAAAACTGCTGACAGCTTTCTTGCTTGGTGTCATTTACTAAGTTGCTGACATGACCTGAATGAATCAGGTATTTTATCTTCTGGTCAACAAGTTTATATTTACTGACTCTAGCTTGGAAGTAAACGGGAAGTAAGAAAAGGGGAGATAATAATAGAACTAGTATCCATGTAAGAATTAAATAGTTTTGTACTGGTTATATAGGGTTTCATTTTGCATTTAATCTGGTCTAGTTTACCAAAGTTGCAGATGCAAAGGTTTATCTATTCAGCTATTATGATGTAGATAACTGTTATCTATAGGCATCATGTAATCACGCATAGAAAAAGTGCGTTGATTGCAACGTATGTCACAGTGGATATAATAACTTTCTACCTTTCATAACTCCACCAAGACGTCTGCCAGTTTTGAAGGTAAACCTCCAGCTTCCACAGTTGATACTTCTGTGTTTTCAGTATGAACAAGGCACTATACATCCTGGATGGAGGTTTCTTTTTACTTTTGTTGATTTGCAATTTATTAGGGTTTCATAACTGAATGTTGTTTTCTGTAAACTAGAGGGCTTGGTCTCAAATATGTTTAATCTTCTTACCTTTTTTTAAGTATTACAGTTTTGAGAAGTATAACTGATTCATCTGAAAGGTGTGTTGTCAGCCATGAGCTTGCCACTAACTCATCACAATCACATTAAATTAAATTCACCTTATATGTAAAATTCCATAAATGCAATTTTTTCATTATAACTTTGCATCTCTTGCTTTACTTTTAATTCTTTACTCTCCTTCCTTCTAAGTTCAAAATGTTATGTCACTAGAAGATTATGTCTGGCAACTCTGTAATAGGTTCCCCTCCTCATTTAGGCAAAATAATGACAGTATGCTATTTGAAAATCTGTTTCTGGTCAAAGGAGGGTATATGTATAAGGGATAGCTAAGAGCGGCATTTCATGTTAATCCTACAAGCCTCAACAGTTCTTTGAGTCTGAAAAATGTTCAGCATTTCACATGTGCTTGACCTGTTTCTCAGTAACAAACCATACCTAATTATCACATGTTCAGTTACTTTTTCAATGCTCAAAGTCCTATTCATTGAGCCTTTATTTAGAGAAATATTTTTATGCAGCTACCTCAGACACAAGAACATTCATTGTGCAGTTGCTGACGTTCCCTGTAGATAAGTGGAACTGTTATTCTGAACCATTAGATCCTGCCTAGACCATTGTTACCAGATGGTCCAATGCTTGTATTCCATAAGATGTGCCATGTGCTAGATACTGTGGAAAATTATGGTGAATGTTCTTGCTGAAAATACGCGTAGCCTAACAGAATGGGGAAAATGTATGGGGGAATAAATTGAGGGAGGCGTAGTATGCTGCTCTAGTTGGCTCTTCCAGCATGCTCTGAAGCTGAGAACAATATGTATGAAACTAGGAATGTTATCTCTAATACCATATGTGCGGTTTTTCTGAAGCACTAAACTGTGACTCTCTTCTCATATGCTTTATTTACCACTAGTGCACTCTCAGTACGGGGCTGGTTCCATTTGAAGACTACCATTTAATGTGTGGGGGATACCTTTCTACAGCTTTGTTTAAAAAATATTTGAGGATGGTCCTCAAATGTTTATGTTTATAGAACATAAAACAGGCAGAATTTCCTGGATTAACTTGCAAGTTCATTTTGGAGAGAAAATTTGTGTGCATGTATTTCTGTGTGTACCAAAGGGGTCCTTCAGCTGCAGTGTGAAAAATAGGGAGCAGCATCTCTACTTAGGAAATGTAGCATTCTGATTTTTTGGGGTAGAGATCATAATCTTTGCATGAAACAAAACAGCAGATAAATCAATTTTTTTACTGGCACAACTACAGACATAAGTAGAGGAGTCTACTTGACTTACTGACATATGAACTAGTGGATAAATCTGAAATGCAGACAATGTCTACCACACTTTGAATTCAGGGTATGATGTTCCAAGCCCAAGAAGGAAATTGTACAAAACCAGTGGATTTAATTACCTGTCAGAATGAAAGAAATTATTGCTCAGTGTCTGGCATTCCATGCCTAAAACTATAGTGGCTCCTGTGTAGTAGCTAGTTAAATGCAAAAAAGTGAGTGTTTCAGGTGCTGTTTTTTTCTCTGGTGTTCAGTGCTGAATTATTCTGTATAGCATATTTCATAGTTCTGTGACAATCTTTTGAAAGTATAAAACTCTGAAAGTGTAGGAAATTATTTGCTACACTCAGTAATCATTTAAACCTTAATTACATTAAAAGTTTTTCATGACTGCACTTGCTCATTCACCACATTTGTAAACTGTTCCATCTTCATGCTTTGATACATGGAAACAGCTTCGATGTTTATTGACTTTGGAGGCAAGCTATTGCAGTGGACATCAAAATGTATAAGATATTTCAAAAGAAAAAAAAGTTTCCACTGAAATATGAAACCTAAAAACACCAAATGAGAAAGTTACATGAAATGTTAAGGAATTAAATGGATGTATATTAGCTGTATGTTTTAAGGTGAACTCTGCCCGTTTTAAGGTGATCTCACAATTCACTTTGTTCTTCCTATCACTTACTGCTCATATCAGCTACTGATTTTAGTGTAAAGTCTTCTGAAATACAGGTAAATGTATCACAAAACTACTACTTCAATATTGTTCTTATGTGTCTACTGTCCTGCTTCTTGGCTTTTGTTTTGTTTTTACTAACCTGTCATGGAGAACTGCATTTTTAGACATGTCAGAAGACCAAAAAATTTTCCTTTTCAATGCATTTTAAATAATTTTGCAAATTGCAAACCAGATTAGAATTCCCTAGTATTCATGGAGTTTAGTTTGTAATTTTTTTTTCCTTTTACTCTGAAACCCAGAGAAGTTATAGGTGGTTTTACTAGTGTATTTATGAAATAAACAATGATTTTCCAAATGTGAGTGGCATAACTGGGGATGAAGAACAAGGGGGAATTTGCAGCTATTAAATTATTTTGCCATACTTAATATTTTAAAATGTTGGAAAACATATTGGTCTATACATTATGAATATATATATATATAACTGTTGGGTTAATGCAGATTGGAGATATTTCCAATTAAATGTTGGGGTCTTACAGCTGAGGAAAACACTTTTTAGTGAAGAGAACAGAATTTAGCCATGGGGATTTGAAAGTATTTTGTTGTGACACAGCATTGACTTTTTTCTGAAAGAAATTTATTTCAATTTAAACGTGTAATGAGAGCTTGAAAAAAAATTACATATTTTTAAGTGCAGCCATCCAAGTTGTTGAGTGATTACTTTCATTACCAAAACACAGAATTGCAATTGCAGTGAAGCAAAGAGTTCCTTTGACTCTTCAGGTGTACCAGAAGACGCCTACTCTGAATTTTGAGGAGAGTAGCAGTTTTCTGTTTGATTATTCTGATTTATCCTTTTTCGATCTACCTAATCTGTGAGATGGCAGAGCTGTCTCTTAGGCACCTGTAGAGAAGCTCTAGCCATCTTGGCCCACACTGCACTGCATCTCAAAAGCCTCTTTTTAGGAAATATATCCCAGATGTATGGCTGTGTAGTAAGTGGTGGCAGTATGCATAAAAGTGCCAGGAGCTCAAGTTTAGTCAAATAGAAGATTACATAAAATATCCTTTTATAAACTTTAAGATGTCAGATACAAAATACTGCTCCAGAAAATAGTAAAGTGTAAGTACATTGTCCAAGAAGAGATGGTATAGGGAAATTGTTACATTAAATATTGTTAATCACTTATTATACAATAAGTTTTCTGAATATTCTGAAAAAAATGACTACTATAAAGTATCTCACTAAATTAGCCTGCAGTTATCTATGAGTCCAACAGAATTCAAAAATGTCTTACAAACAGAAGTATGGAAAACGTAGTATCTTAAATTGCATATAATTTATGCTTGGTTTTTTATTCATGCTTTTTATTTACAAGTATGATCATGGACATGTAATTTTTAAGTTTGTTTATGTCCAGATTCACTAGTTATAGAAATTACTCAATGAAATTATTGTTTTAAAATAACTAGCTGTATGTGTGGCAAATAATCAACACACCTGTAGTCAGAAGTGGTTTACAGCTCACACTAGGTAAGTGGTTCTTGAACTGCACGGTATTTTCTCTCTTTCTTGGTCTGATGATTACAAAAATATAGAATAAAATGAATTATCTATCCACATCCATTTACCAATGAAATTGCAGCTTTTGAAAGTGAAACATTTATAACGTGAGCTTGTGGCAAGGATGAAAAAGAAAGTTCTGTGAAAGGTTTCTGAAACTGTGAGATCTGCCTACACCTGGATAATGCTTTTGTCTTCAGAAAACACATCGTTAAAATCAAGATTAATAAGGTACTTTGTGTTTTGGTGATGGATAAAGATGTGGAAAAAAAGATAAATCTTTTGTGGAAAAGGGTAAAGATAAATCAAAATAGGATATCAGGTAGGATTTAAACTTTGGACTTCAAGGATGGAAAATAAGTTGTTCAGCATACGTGAGCATTCTGATATTTCATTATGAAGGCTGACTATAACATAAGCAATATTGTTTTAAAAGAAATTTCTTCGTAAGTATAAGGTATTTGTTCAGTCTGTTTAGAGAAGTAAACATACAGATTTTTCCTTTAATACTGACTGCTTTTTGGTCAGCTGAAGACGTATGATCTCCTTGTTGTTCTTTCTGAATAAATACAGCTGTACAGATGTCTTTGATCTGCATGATGAAACGAGATTACCTGAAACGTGTTACCTCATTTGGATACCATGGCATTAGTTTGTGAAATATCATTTGCACCAACCCCACAGTGCTGTCAACAACAAGAGTCACTTCCCTGGTTCCTTTGCTGTATGGCATAAAGGTACCTATGAGACTTTGAGGACAGATAAACAAAAAAGTTGCTAGATGGTTTTCATTGCTTTTCTTTTAAATATTTAAGTATTTTCCTTATAATCACGGTTCAAAAAACCAGTTTTATGAAAGTTACATCTGCAAGAAGTGAAAAGGCAATAGTGAATATTAGCATCCTACACAGCTTGTTATGACAGAAATGTTTATTTACCACAAAAAAGTAGCTTTGGATTGCATATCAAATAAGTCATACAGCAGGTATCTTTTTTCAGTATGATATATTTTCTCTAGTTTATGTGCAGAAAAGGTTAGCATATAAAGCTAATCCTTTTTCGTTTTATGCATAGAATGTAATTCAGTTTTATTCATTAAATCTCACCATTTTTTCCTTTGGATACAGATATTTCATTACTGCATCACATCATGCATATCTTCCAGACTTTTATCAGAATGCAGGATTATCACAGAGACATGCAGTTAATAACAATGAGATTTTACTAAATTTGAATGTGTTTGCTTTATAAACTAATTTTCCTTAATTTTTCATAGTCCATATTCAAATTATGATAAATGTAATTAAAAAATCAGTTTATTTATTTAAATTGATGTTTATGTTTCTCCTACACCAAGATAGACTCTATCTCAAAAAAAAAAAAAATTATGAATCTAAACATAGCTGTAAACTAATTAAAAAAAAAATTAAGAAAAAACCAACGATTTGTATTTCAGAACACCTTTTAATTCCGTGGAAAATTACCAAGAGAGTTAGTCACTATTAGTTCATATTACAATGCTCACAATATTTTTGACAATGATGCTCCTTTAGAAATAACTTATAACAAGAAGCTGAGGTAAAGCAGAAGGACCTTAAGAAACAAGAGATGGTTGCCTCAGTAGTAAATCTGTAGGAGTAGATTTCAGTACTTTTCAGTAACTTCAGAAAAATACATTTGTGTCAAAAATCCTTATTGCACCTAAGAACAATTTGGCAATAACAGAGTTGAAATCAGTGGCATATGTTATACCACTGCCCCAGAGAAATGCAAAATAAATAGTAGTAACTGTCAAGAAAATTATTTAAAATTCTCTTAATCTAAAGAATAAAAGAAATTTTCTCTAGAAGGGTTGGTATATTTCAAGTTATACAAGTATGAATCTTTGCTTTGCTCAGTGTTGTGTTCAATTTTCATACTTTCTAGCACTGATTTCATGTTTTCTTTTGTTAATATCTTTATCATTCAGGTAATTAAAAGCCTCCATCAAAAATATTTTTTAAAGCTTCTATTCTTAAAGTTATAAAGTGAGGCAAACAATTGCAAATTCAAATACAAGATATAATCTTTAAAAAAAAATTAAGACCCTCTAAGGTAATCCTGTGGTTTTAGGACAGAACAATTAGTTTTAATCGAATCTGACAATGCTGGTTTTCTTTTGTAATTAGCTGTACACATCTCTGTAAATCTGTGGAGCATTGCAGAGAGAATACCTAGAGAGAATGACATGAGGTACAGGCTGTAACTTAGCATCTTGTCTGGAGCTATCAAAATATCAAGCTAACTTTCTGTTCATTTCCCCAGCTGAAATGCTGAAACAGAGTAGAATCCTTGTTCCACAGGTAAGGTGAACAGAAAGAGCCTTGGAAAACCTACTCAAGAATGTAGGCAAGAAATTTTCCTAAATGACAGGAATAAGCTAAAAAAACATCTTTGGACTTACTGTAGCTTGCAGTCAGTGACAGAGGCCATAGCTCACTGTTCTTGGAAGCTGGTCGTATGACCTCTGTGACTTCTGTACTCCCCCTACTTTGCATCCTTGCACAAAACATGATGAAAAGTTTCACTTCAGAAGAAGCAGAGTTAACTTGTAGGAAATGGCAGGCTGAAATGTTGATATATGTCTTGAAAATACAGCCATTTTGCTATTCTCTTGCCTTTTTTTTTTTTTTTTTTGCACTTTAAGAGGGCAGTTTTGGTTTCTGAGTACATAATAATGCAATTTAATCAACTGGATGTGAGGTCCTCATTGAATTTTGTGAGATCTAGCAGAAGACTGTGTGACATCTGAAGAATCAATTAAATTCTGAATATATAGTATACACTGTTTATCATATAACACATTTTTAATTATAAAATTTACCTCTATGGTTTTCAGTGTATAGAGCCTTTTTTAATTGCTTAACTGAAGGTTTAGGCAAAGCACAAGCATCTATATTCAGATTTTTTTTTTTAAGATTACAAAATATAAATATTTGAAGTATGTATGTTATTGGTAACCTCATTATGAATTGCCTATACAGCTAATGAAATTGTATATTGCCCAAAAACTGAGCAATGTGTAAAGAACATAAGCATCTGAATCATCTGATTATTGCAGTGTACTCGAAATCTCATATGATGAAGCTGATTCCTTTTAAAAATCAAATTAAATTCTTTAAGTAGTATTTTTTTTTTCATTCTGGAAAGACAGTTAGGAGAGAAAACAAAATGGAAGTTACCCAGTACTGTGATGGAAATGCTGACTCTGCCAGTGCAGGAATGTCAGAGTATTTCATTTTGACTTTTCTTCCTGGACATACTTAACACCGCTAAGGATAAAATTACTTTTTAATTTACAACTTATCTCTCTGCACTTTTTGTAGTGGTCAGAGTTCCCTATTATAATTTCTCCCCAAGGCTATATCTTAAAGTTTCACTTCAGCTGCCATTTTAAATTAACTTTTAAGAGTGTGCAGAGAGGAAAACCTCTCTATTCCTCAGTGACTCTCAAAAAACATAAGTTCCAGCAGGATTATGAGTTAGAGAGAACCTTGAACTGTTTTTTTTAAGACCCTGGTGCTTACTTAGTCAGTGTACTGTTCAACTCTGTTTATATTTTGTTCAGAGTCATTAAAATCCCAGACACACGTGCTTCTATATATTTCTATGCATGGAGGATTGTGAGGGCATAAAGGAGAGTGAAAAAGAAAGGTATATTGTGTGAATTGCAACTTGAAGCCAGTGTGCATGAACGGCTGCTCACCTGGCATCTGACTGTCCTTTTCTGTTTGCTGCTCTAGTTTTGCCGTCATGTAGCCAGTGGAACAGCAAAGAAGGTTTGAAGAGTGAAAAATAAGTATCTTAATCACTGTTCCCCTGCTACCAAAATATCTCTGATTTGACTCTTTGTCTGTGATTGTGTTTCACTGTCTGCATTAAATATTTAATTGCTATCATTTAGACATACAGGAGATATAATGTAGGTGAAAAATAAGCACAGGTGTAGAAACAGCAAGGCAAAGAGTGGTACAGTGGAAACGCAGGCAAGAGTAGAAATGGTAAAAAGAGAATGAAGAAGATAGTAAGAAAGAACATAAAAATTCAGTGTAATTTGAAATTTGTCAATTAGGTGCAAGCTGGAAGTCTTTTTGTGTGGGTTGATATGTATGCACATATGCAAACCCTACTGTTGGTTTCTCAACCTGTTTTTCTCTTATTTGCACACCTTACGCAATACTGAGAACCTACAACAAAGGGACAGGGAAATGAACTGGTAGTTTTTTGTTCTTGATATCCAGAACTTGGGAAAGAGGTGTCTTTTTAAAACAATGTTCTCTATTCAAGGACTTTTGTTTTTTTCTCAAATTGTCTGCAGCATATCTGTTCCTCTGTGTTACTTTCAGTGTCTTTTGGGTTGATTTGGGGTGGGTTTGGTTTCTTTTGGGATATTTTAACTCTCCAGAAGTATTGTTGCCATCTCAACTAGAAAGTAATCTTCTTATCCGCAAGAGGATCAGTAGGCTAGAATAGCCTGGACATGAGTTAATGCTGCCCTATTTAGCATAAAACTGGAATTTTCTTGCAGGACTTGCTTTGTGGCTATTTTTCTGTGTCTAGTCATGAGTTCTTCTGGTTCATTTGGCCCAGTTTCCCTTTGATAGTGATGTTTCTTGCTTTAGTGATCCCTTTATAGAGAGAGGGAATACTTCAAAGATTTATTTTTAATTTTTTTCAGTCCTTGAAAATTCTCTTACCATCATTATTGCAAATGTAATGGCAGTAAGGCTGATTGGATCCTGTAGATAGCAACGTTGTGCTCTATGATAGAGAGCACAAATATATATATATATATATATATATATAAAAGATGAAAAAATAAATTCAGTTAAATTCACAAACTCTTTTGAACTCAGCTGGCAACTGGCAATTTATTGCTGGATAGGTATTTCAATTGAGTATTTTCTTATTCACTTAATTTTCAAGTAATCACCAAAAGAAATTCATGAGAAGTAATCCTCCTCTTTTATCAACATGTACATAGAAAAAAAAATTAGAATTAGAATAGGAAAAAGAATATAAATATTTCTATTCCAGTGTTTGTCATTTCAAATAACTTTGTTCTTGCCAATTGTGAAGATGAATTCTTCTTTTCACAATAAACAGTGCAGTCCCACAACAGGTGTGTCTCCCATGCATCAAACATCACCTTAATGATAGCTGAGGTAATTTGGTATTGAATTGCTTACCTATACGCTTTTGTCTGTGGCAGACGGTGTCTGATGTAGCAGGTCAGGACTCGTTTTCAGTGGTATGTCATTGATGTGATGCAACAAGTCTTAGTCCCAACCAGTGCTGAGGAATAGCTCCCACTACTTGAGACTAGCCGTGTATATGCACAGACCAGGGGACAAAGTAGAAATTGTCCTAAGAAAACAGTTTGCTTATTGTTGTCTGACAAAAAAAAATATAAATGGATTTTTTATTTTAGGTTCTTGTACTTATGACAGTTTCTTAAACGTTTTGCGGACATGGAATTTGGGAGACAGTAGAAAGCCATACAATTTGCATGAAACTATAACAGGATCTGTCTGAGAAAATAATTAGGCTTGGAGGAGAGGTTTTCCTTTGCAGGATGTTTCTGGAAAGGAAAGAAAAATAGAACTAATGGTTATGTAGGGCCTCATATTACAGGTTCTTGTCTGTGATTGTCTAGAAATTGAATTAACCTCTCTCTTGTGCATATTGTCTAAAATATAACTTAGGAAAGGCTGCACAGAGGTTAGGGCTCTGAAGGTCTAATAATCAGAAATAGTAGCAGAGGTCCTCACACTGGGAGAAGGGACAATTTGTGACAAGAGAGGAAAGGAGGGGAAGAGGGGAAAGAGAAATGTTAATTTTGGCAGTGGAGCTGACAGAATAGATTTGTCTCCAAGGCAAATAGTTGTAAAAGTAGGCCAAAGGGGTCTACTGAGTAAACAAATGGAAGTTTGTTAGTTCTTTCCAAAAATGATACTTTCTGTGGGCACTGTCTAGGCAACAGAAGACAGAAAAAAACTTGTTTGTCTTTTAATTACAGAAGGCAATTACATATGGTTTTAATGCTACTATCAACTTTTTTCTTTTTGCCTTCAGGAATAAAAGATCTATTGTTCATAAGCACAGAGAGCTTGCCCGCAATTATGCCATTAAGGGGAATTGTGTTATGTGTAAACTTGTTAGATTTATTAACTCTGCATTCTGAAATAAGTATGACATTTCACATTTTACAGTCTAATATTTTAAGGATGTTTTAAAACATATTTTTATTTATGTTAATTACATGAAGTTTAGTAATTTAAAAAAAGAGCAATAAAAGTGAGACAGTTTTCTAAAGACTCCTTACTGATTGTTATTTTGTAGTATCTGTCATCCAGTAGTGTTGCATGCTTTCCCTAAATACAGGGAGGGTCCTGTAACTCTTTGGGGTTATTTTGCATTCTGGGGGTAAAGTTTTGTGATAGGAGGGAAAAAAAAGTTTAATTCTAAAATATTACTGAGATGTGACTGCAAAAATTCTCTCATAAACTAGTACAAATTAAAAGAAAAATACAAGAATTTAGTGGCAAACTTTACATCTTTAAAAAATATTTTTAAAAGTTCTGTCATCTTTTACTGAGAACTGACTCCATACATTTCTGAGGTTTTATTTATTAATTTTAAAGAAACACATACTACAGTACAAAACTAAAAGTGAATGGAGGAGAAGAGAATGAAAGACCATTTTTGAAGCTAACTGTCAAGAATTATTCATTTTGTCTTTATCCTCACCAGAGCAAGATTTGATTATTAGGGTGGCAGAGGAAGAAGAGGGAAAGGAGGGCAGGGGGAGGATGTGGAAAAGCACAGATTAGGATTATGGGATAAGAAGAAGGGAAGAAAGAGTGGTAAAGATTATAGTGGGTTTGCAGGACTGGAGCAGGAATAACAGGCTTGGCAAGGCTTGGCAAAATTTGTTTTCAGGACATAGGGACAGTCTGAAAACAGAAGGAAGGTTGCTCCCTAATGATTTTCCTTTAGATTTTTCCAATGTACCTTCCCTTGCAAAAATGTATGGCAGACCCTCTAAACCGAGAATTACCCACTTCTCATACTTGCTGGGCTGCCAGAGATACAGATAAGTCAGGGTGTATCTTGTGGGAGTGGGACTACCTGATATGAGGGAATCAAATAGAAAAAAGGTGGGAATTGGTACTTTCACGGTAGCAATGTAGGCTGAGAGCATAGACTAGCTCTTTAGACAGCCTACACTGGGAAATGCATGAATGTTTCCAGTGAGTGAAATTCCACAACCTCTCTGGGCAATCTGTTCCAGTGCACAGTCACTGCACAGTAAAGAAGTTCTTCCTCATGTTCAGGTGGAACTTCCTGTGCATCTGTTTTTGTCCATTGCCTCTTCTACTGCTTGGCGCCACCAAGAAGAGCCTGATCCACCCTCCCTTCAGATACTGACAGACATTACTGAGGCCACCTCTCAGTCATCTCTTTTCAAGGCTGAACAGCCCCAGCTCCCTCAGCCTTTCCTTGTAAGAGAGATGCTCCAGTCCATTAATCATCTTTGTCACCCTCTGCTGTACCTGCTTCTGGAGCTCCATATCTCTCTTGTACTGAGGAGCCCAGAACTGGACAAAGCACTCCAGATGTGGCCTCTCCAGGGCTGAGTAGACGGGCAGGATCACCTCCAGTGACTGCTGGCAATGCTCTTGCTCATGCATTCCAGGATACCACTGGCCTTCTTGGCCACAAGGGCACACTGCTAGCCAGGAGCTGTCCACCAAGACCCCAAGGTTCTTCTCCACAGTGCTGCTCTCCAGCAGTTCAGCCCCCAGCCTGTACTGGTGCCCAGGGTTATTTCTTCCCAGGTGCAAGACCCTGCCTTTGCCTTTGCTGAATTTGAGACAGTTGTCTGCCCATCTCTCCAACCTGGCAAATTCCCTCTGAAGGGCTGCACAGCCCTCTGGAGTATCAACCACTCCTGGCTTTGTGTCGATAGTGCTGAGGAGGCATCTTCCCCTTCATCCAAGTCATTGATTAATAAGTTAAACAATACTGGGGCCAGTATTGAACTTTGAGGGACACCCCTAGTGACAGGCCTCCAACTAGACCCTGTGTCACTGATTACAAATTGAAATATTCTGTGTAGGGAATCAGTGAGTATTTCTTAGGTGGAAGTGACGAAGTTATACTGAAATGGATCAGACTGTGGTCAAAGCAAACCAATACACGAGATATACAGTAAACATTCATTCTACCAAAACCAGGACAGAGAATAATTTTTAAATGTAGGTGTGTACAATTTTCTTAGCATCCAGAAATGTCTCACTAGCTTTTAAATAAAGTTTATTCCAACAAGTTATTTCTTTGTGAATGCCTTTAAACACTTCAAAGCACCACGTGCTGATTTCAGTAGCAATTTAGATTTTTGCAGCACAGTGTAATGTCTGCTTGTGTGCGATGAGCCTGAACCAATCCTTTATATTCTTTTTTCCTTTGTCTTCCTAAATGTGTGTGGGCTGCAGATGGTTCTGTGAAGGAAAGGAACTCCAGAATTCCCCTGACATTCAGATACGTTCTGAAAGTGGAGGACTCCATTCCCTAATTATAGCAGAAGCCTTTGAAGACGACACTGGTCGCTATACTTGTCTGGCTTCAAATTCCATTGGTTCAGATAGTACATCAGCTGAAATATTCATTGAAGGTAAGAGGTAAAATAGCAAGATACTCGATGCATACAGGAAAAGATAACTAAACTGAAGTTTACTTCTTCTTCTATATGTTAAGATGACATTTGCTAACGTGGTATTTTTACCGTATTCCTCTGCTTTCCTTTAACACAACACAGTTTGAACGTCATATTAATTCAGGTATTTCAAGGAATGTCTCAGTAATCAGTGCTATTTGTTTAGGGTAGAAATAAAATAAAGAATGGAAAAGAAGGAATCAGCAGTCTTTGGCATATGGTTAGCTTTTAAGCAGTACTCTCTGTAAATCACTCATCAAAGATTTGACTAGTGATTCCAATAATGATTTTCATGGTAGCAGTAATCCCTGTCTCAGTTCTGAACTGCCTCAGAGTGCAAACAAATGTGACTGCTCCAATTGAGTCTTCTTCAGTCATGTGTAAATATACTGTGATCCTTTATCTTTATTATACAGATTTTAAGTCAGGTTAAAGTCAGTCAGACTGGTTTTGTCCCAAAACAACTGCTAGTTATTGTCAAAATGTTTCTTGACCACAAAATTATTCATAATTCAAATATTACTTTCCCTGAGAAAAATTAATGATAACCGTGAGTAAATTTATTAAATCACTTTTTAGTGGAGAACTGTATCTTAGGCAAGATTATATTAATTGAATACCAATTTTTATTTTAATTCATACATCTTTCAAACATTTTGGTATTATGTATTCTTTCACCAATTTTGTGATTCATTAAAATTAATTTAAATGGTCAATTGAAAGAGTAAAACAAATATTAAAAAAAAATCTGAATAATGCCATACCAAATTATTAAAAAGCTTTTGATTAACAAAACAATGAAATTTTCACATAAATTAACTAAATCATTACATATATACCTTAATAGGATTTCTTTCTTCATACTTTTTATTCTCAGAACTTTACCATGCCACATTGGGATATAATAGCAAAATCCCCAAGCTTTTTCTGAATCTTGCAGATTCTAGTAAGACTTTTCTTTACAGAAGTAAGCATGATTTCAGAAATACTTGAGTGTAGTACAAACATATAATGCTATGTGAAGTTATGATGAAGAAGCAACGGTAAAAAAGAAACAGCTAGGTAGAGAGATACTGTGCATAAAACAATTTGATTTTTGATGTCCGACAGTCTTGTTATGTGGAATTGCTATCTTGAAGTTTTACAATATGTTACTTAGAAAGAGAGAGAACTGTACAAGTTGTTAAGCTCCTCCCCTATGATCTTTAAGGAAAAGAGATTGTCACACAAGCATTGCTTTGTACATTAATAGTCTCAATGACACTGATGCATTACACTTTCTTTTGTGCAGCAGGCCCAGCTACAAAGACCTGGTCATTCTCTCTGTTCTCAAGAAATACTTTCATGTAGACCCACTTTGATGACTTGACATTTGAGTCTCTCTTCTTACCTTACCTGTTCTACTTGTTGCTTTGATTTTCTTGTAGTATAAATTTTGTAAATAAGTAAGGTGCTTGAGTATCTCAGTCCAAGCTTTGTTTCACTGGGATCAGTCTATGCTATACTATGCATATTGATAATGAATTGCTTATGATATGTATTACAAATACAGCTTTCCATAAATATGCACAAATTCTTTGAGGATTTGTGCTGCACTGCTGTACTGCATAAATATTTTGAATAATTGTGTGAAGTATCTGTTGTTAGGAAAAATTAAGACAAAGAGAATAAATGCTTTCTTTTTTTTTCTTTGAGTTCAGGGTACTGCCAAACACATATATCAAGACTTCCACTGGCAAGAAATAGCAGTACATAAATGCTATGTGTAGGTTAATATAAATAGTCTGGAATGTGGAGATCATGGGCAGCAAGTTTAGTCTGAAAATGTCTTGGTATACTGAGTTGTTCTTACTTAAGGTTGAAGATTTGTTATCTATGTATAAGCCATATGTTTGCTTAAGCTTCAAGTTTTAAAATTTAAGTAAATAAAATTATACATTTCCAGTAGAGCAGTAGTAGTCAGCATTTTCTTTTCTTCTTTGGCTATATTTGCTTCAGTGTGCAGGATGATGACTAGGAGTCTAGGGAAAGCAATTTGCAGTTAAATTGGCATGGTTATGATTTCTGTAACAGTCTAAAGTGCATTGTTACAATTTTTATCAGATAAAAAACTTGCAGTAGTTTATTACAGAGAGTTCTCAATTCTTGATGGAAATGCAAAGGTGTCCAAGTTTTTTATTTGGAATATGAAAATTAAATAAATCAGTAAAAGGAAATGAGATTATTGAAAACACTTTCTTTTCCAGGCACCAGTTCTACAGATTCAGAGGGTGAAAGTTTAATTTTCAAATCAAAATCTGGAGCTATGCCACAGTAAGTGTGCAAAGTAGTACCAATGTTGTGCAAATGGTCTTAATAAAGGACACTGGAAAATCTTTCATAGTTCAAGATCAGAATAAACATCTGGGGTAAATTTGTGTATGCCTTGTCTTTTCTACTTCCCTCGTGATATAAATGTGTAGCATTTTAACTGTAGGTTGTATTAATGTCCTGTCAGAGAAGTCTGACCTTACCCTGACAAAAATTTTGTTGATACCAACTTTTCATATTCAGAAGTACCTTGAAGTTAACCAAGTCTTCATTAGTAATCACCCAATCCAGTGTCTCCAAAGAAATATGTAGAGGACTACAATTAAAGAAATAAAATACATTTTAGTTACTATCTTAAATCAGTACTTTTTATTGTGAGTGAAAGTGTAAATTAGCCAAAGATTTTGTTCTACTCCAGCTTCCTCCAGTGTTAATCTTTTCAGTTGATAATGACGTACTTAAATATGTAGAAAATATAAGGTGGCTTATGGTTCACAAACTAACACGTTCTCATTTCATATCTTTTAAAGTGGTTGCTGTTCTCTATTTTTCAGGGCCCAAAAGAAAACCACCTCTGTTTCCTTAACAATAGGAACTTCTACACCAAAATCTGGAGTGACCACAGCTGTAATTCAACCTATCTCTATGCCCAGTCAGCAGGTATTTTCATACACAAATTTTTAAATTAGTAAAAGTATTCCAAATTTTCTTTTAAAATTTGTTACTCCTGAAAAACTGTTATTTTGAGGAATTATACTGTTGAACTATAAACTGATATTACTATATTAAGAATAATGATTTTAAAAAATTAGGTATATATCCAGAGAATGGGGCATGAAAGTAAATATAAATATGGATTCTTATACAGTGTGTATCAACACAGCATATGACTATCAGACAGATCTGGTGATGATGAAAATTACAGAGTTTATCACTTAATAGTTCCAGTCCCAAAAGAATGTAATACAAACTAATGCCTACAATACTTTTTAGCAAAAGTTTTAAATTTTGTTATTAAATTTAATATTGCTGTCATTTCTCTGGACCTTCTGGAGAAAAATAAATTTTACTATCTAGAAGTTAAATATAGAAAACCAGTGTTCCTTCATTTGTACTAAGTCTTTAATGCCACTGTGGCTGACTTAGAGTTTTCATATAAATAATAAAATATAAATAAAATAAAGATCTCAGCCATTCTTCACATGGTAAATTCTTTTCCCTTCCTTAAACTAACCTTGATAAGCTTTTAGGTATCTGGATTTATTTATCACAGCATCAGTCAAGGTGTGTAGTAACAGGAAGGGCAAAAATGCTTCAATGCAGAGTATATACTTGAATGATATTAACAGGAGTTAAACTCTCAAAATACTTCTAGAGCAAAGACAATTGGATACAAAATTCTCATTGGAAATATAGAAACCTTCAGAGCTTGCATTTTTATTTCAGAAATATGACAGTGTGAAACAGTGATGTCACTCAAGTATTGTAGTAGAAAAGAACACCATAGTAAAACTGCACGTGCAAGAGTTTGCATTATTGCATAGTCATATGGAGGCCATATCACTGAAACTAGTATTCTTTCCATTTTATAGCATTGTTGCATTGTTTTGCAGGTTCAAAGCCCTACTTCATACCTGCACCATCTGGATGGACCCAAACCTAACTATTCTGCACCTATCTTTACAAAGGTGTGTTTTTATCCGTCATGATTTTTGTATCATGTTCCTGTAGGCCAGAGGGAAATATAAACATTATATATCCTAATGCAGGAAGATTTGATAATGTTAGAAATTTTACAGTTTTCATTATCCTTTTCAGTATTAATGAGTTCCTAAGAAAATACTTCTTCACTGCAACAATGAGTTCTTATGCATTCTACCCTCTTAAAATCACTGGCGGAATTATATGAATATTCTCTGTGTGTTTGTCTTATGCCCGTGACTGTTCTCCATTGACAAATCTTTGTAAAATATAGCAAGGTAGGCACCAATTACATATCATAGTCATGATAAAGCCTCATTCACAACAAGTTATCTAATCTACAGACAAGAACAAATAGCACAGGCTTTTTAACTTTGTTTCAAAAAAAAAAAATCCATGCAGGTATGTTAGATAAAAAAGCAGTACTTTACTGGGGAGAATTGTAAAATGTAAGGTAAGAATCATAGAATCACTTAGGTTGAAAAATACCTTTAAGATCACCAAGTCCAACCATTAACCTAGCACTGCCAAGCCCACCGCTAAACCATCTCACTAAATGCCACATCTACAGTCTTTTAAATACCTCCAGGGATGGTGACTCAATCATTTCCCTGGGCAGCCTGATCCAGTGCTTGGCAAACTTTTCAGTGAAAATTTTTTCCCAGTATCCAATCTGAACCTCCCCTGGCACAGCTTGAGGACATTTACTCTTGTCCTATTGTTTGTTACTTGAGAGAAGAGGACAACTCCCACCTCAATAGGGTCCGCTCAAGTCTCCTTTTCTCCTGGCTAAACAGCCCCAGCTCCCTCAGCTACTCCTCATAGGATTTGTGCTCTGAACCCTTCACCAGCTTAATTGCTCTTCTTTGAACACAATCCATCACATCAATGTTTTTCTTGCAGCAGTGAGCCCAAAACTGAACACAGGATTCAAGGTGCAGCCTCACCAGTGATGAGTAAAGGGACCAATCATTTTCCTAGTTCTGCTGGTCCCACTATTTCTAATATGTGGATTTTTTGGAAGGAAAATTTTTATTCACTATTTCCCAGATAATTATTTAAGTCAATATTTATCTTCACAAACCAAACTTAGGAACTGGGAATTAAGAAGCAGCCAAAAGAAGGATGGCTTATTTTTCCCTCATCTATCAAGTACAACTTCAATTGAAAATATTATTTCATTGGGCCTCAAACCATCATTTCAATAGTAGTACTTTATTATTTAATCACTATTTGCTGAATTCAAAATGAAAAATAGAAAGTGTTTCTGGTTATTACTTCAGGAAAACATGTTTTTAAAAACTAATATGGAATAGCAAATAGTTTTTCCTAGTGATAAGAGTAAGAGCAAGCAAGAGTAAGCCCAGCTTTCCACAACTGTCTAGCTTGGCTCTATCATATTACTTTCTCATGTCAAGAAAGGTCTCGTTCTGTCCCTTATAGTTCTCCACCCATATTGAAGGTACCACAGGAAAGTGAATAATGGAAGTGCAAGGCATTAGAGAATGCATTACTACAAGGTCAGGAGGTAGGCAACTTCCAAGTAAGGGAAACAGGAGAAATCTATCCCTCATCCAGAAACTACCAAAGAAATCAAAACTCTGTTCTTTCTTGCTAATGCTTATATCTCTTATCCCTGAAATCCATTATTAATTGGCTTAAGTCGACTGGGACATACCAAACCAAAACAACTGCAAAGATCTGCTTGTGATAGTTTGAGGAATTAAATACTTTTACACCTGTTCTATTTTTGGTCTTATTAAAAATGTATTTCAAAATAACCTATTCAATAATTTTAACTATATAGATGGTATATTAAATTTAATCAGAATGGAAGAAAATGTTTATTGCAAAAATGTAATGACACAATAAAAGTTGAATTACAAAGGGAATAAAAGACTGGTTTTAATAAAATAAATGCTCCTAGTTCATTTCAATTGTGATTGTTGTATTTCAGGAGCTACAAAACTCAACAGCAACTGAGGGACGAGTTGTGGTATTGGAATGCAGAGTCAGAGGACTCCCTCCAATTCATGTTAAGTGGTTTCGACAGGGTGTTGAAATTCAAGATTCTCCAGACTTCAGAATTCTCCAAAAAAGTAAGGCAATGTCATTTTTTAACTTCAGTGAGCAACTGAGCACCACACAGATGCTCATTCACTCTCCCCTGGTGTCTTGGGGAAGTAAGCTGGAAAAGTAAAAGTGAGAAAATGCAGAGGCTGAGATAAAGACAGTTTAATGAGGAAAGCAAATGCTGCACAAGCAAAGGAAAACAAGGAATCTATTCAACCCTTCACACAGGCAGGCAGGTGTTCAGCCATCATCAGAAAAGAAAGGTTCCATCACATGTAACAGTTACTTGGGAAGACAAATACCCTAACTACGAATGTTCCCCCTTCCTCCTCCTTCACCCAGTTCTTTATACTGAGCATGATGCCATATGGTATGGAATATACCTTTCATCAGTGCAGGTCTTTGTCCTGGCTGTGTCCCCTCCAAACTTCTTGTTCATCCCCAGTCTGCTCACTACTGGGGAGGTACAAGTAGCAGAAAAGGCCTTTACAACAAAAACATCTTTCAATTATCAATGTTATTTTAAGCACAGATCCAAAATATGGCACCATACCAACTACTGTGAAGAAAATTAACTCTATCCCAGTCCAAACCAACACATTCTTCACCCCTTATTCCATACCATTTGCACCATGTCCAGATCCCACACTACCCAGTAGATCCTCATTAATCACCACCCCACTTCCCATCCTTTGATGTAATACACAGATACCATTAGCATAGATTGTGCATCACCCCTGTAAAATTTCCCAAGACATACACTGAGTTCATTTAGTCCGTGACTTTGGGCTCCATCTGCTAAGGTGATTCCTTAAAACAGGACAGGTGGTGGTGTCCTTGCATGGGGCTACTGGGCACCAAAGCCAGGCCAGGTCAGGTCACTGCTGCCCCTGTACTGCTTCTTGTGAGGGCTTCTACTCCACTGGTTCATCTGGCTTGTGGTATTGTAATTCCTATGCAATGCATCTCAAATCACAAGTTACAACAATTTAAAGGTATTTCCATTACAATCTTCTACCTTGGTCCCATTGGACTAGACCACTGGGCTTAACATTGAAATTAACTCCTCCCCTTATTCCTAGCCTGGGGTTCTGACTGTTTTCACACCTGGGCAGTCAATGCCAGGTGTACTGGACACCCTCCAAGTGAAAGCAACTTGACCTGCACTCTGCTGCCAAAGGGATTGAAAACAACGCGTTAGTGATACCTATTTTGGCATACCACTTGTCTGCCTTTGACTCCAGTTCATATTGAAGTTCTAGCACATCTGGCATGGCTGGATTCAGCCAAAACCAGCACCGGCAATAATCAGAAGTGGCTATCTTTGATACGAGGTGGAGAAAGATCATTAATCTTCCAGGATTCGGTTTTGGATAGAGTCCTTTCTTCTTCCCGTTTCAGTGCTAATGGCTAGAAGTAATAATTGAACTACTGTATTGACAGACAATTTAAATCTTCTTGATTTTATAACATGTCTGCACAGTTATGTACTTATTTACAGTATTTTGGTATAATATATTCAGTATACTGGTGTTTATTGATATAATCTCTAATACCATTTTTCTTGTTTCTTTCCCCTCCCTGTGATGTGATATACAGAGCCACGATCTGCAACAGAACCTGGTAAGAATTATATGAAAAAATAATTTCTTTATTCACTAGCTCTTTGAGTTTGTACTGAAGCCATAAATAGAAAAGTGTTTTTGCCGAACATTGGTAAAATGAAACCCCCTTGAAGACAATGCTACTTTATCACACCTTCCATACTGCACTCTGTCCTGTACATCAATTCCTTTATTAGTTAAACAGTAAATTCCTTTCAGACCAGTAAGGAGAGTCTCACAGCTTAAATTTTGAAGCAAACTTCTTTCTCAGAAAACAAGCAGTTTGCATGTACTGAGGAAAAA
Source organism: Myiozetetes cayanensis (assembly GCF_022539395.1). Lineage (NCBI taxonomy): Eukaryota > Metazoa > Chordata > Aves > Passeriformes > Tyrannidae > Myiozetetes > Myiozetetes cayanensis. The sequence continues at coordinate 35,605,041 of NW_026087964.1, read as the reverse complement.
GAACAAGTCCCACAAAATTCCATTGCCCAAATTATACTCGTAAGAATTTCATGACAGATGTGAAGTGTCTTAAATGCAAGTAAAATATGATCCTGAAAAAAAAAAACAAAACCAAAACCAACAAAAATCCTACACCTCAACATTGAATTTTTCTAGCCTATTCACATGATAAAAGTCCTAGATTTCAGCAAGTAAAAATTATTCTTCCAGATACAGGTGTTCTCTGCTTCGTTTTCCCATTATACATCATTATATACTGTGATAATTTCTTGAATAGTAAGTGGATGCTAAAAGACTGACAGTGTTTTTTCTTTAATATTTCTAAGTCAAACAACATGTAGAAGACAGTGATATGGTCCGAACCTTGCTTTAAGAGGGTGGCCAGTTGTGCTTGAATACTCTTGAATTTGGAGACAGTTTTAACTACAAAGTTGAAAAAAACAGAAAAGTTTTCTGTCTAGGATCTGGATATTTCCAAAGAGTGTCTCTGAACTGAAGGACTTTAGCAACAGGGAGATGTTTTAAACTCTGAAGAGTTGTATTGGTAGGCAGGACAGACTTAGCAGCTGAATATTTGTAAAGTAGCACTGTGATTATGAGCATATAGACTAGGAAAAAGCAGTGAAGGGTTAAATCTAGGAAAAGTGCAGCTTTCCTTTAGTTTTCATGGAAATGGGATGAGGGAAAGAGGGGAAAAATTTCTTTTCTTTGTCAGTTATTCACTCATTTTCTTATTTCTTCACAAAATTATTATATACCTGTTTTACCTCATGTCCATTAATACATATACATTACACACACATACTGTGTCCTAACTGTTAATACTGATAGTCATGGTGTGCAACATCATCACCTCAACTAATACCTGATGCCCTGAGTTCATGTGACTGAATGATTTGATTTATGGAGGATTGAAATGTGAGCCATGTGAAGGAAAGAAGAGTGTTGGAAAACACTAGTATATCTAGGTCACTTACTAGGAGCTTCTTTTCTACAAAATCACTTGAACTGCATTCACTTCATCCTTTAACATGACAGATAGTATCTGAAAGGACTGAAAATTTACAGAAAAATTTCTAAGAAGTATAAATTTACTAGCATACCTTAGGGTTTTTCTTTTTAATATCCAATTTAAAACTGTTCTGTCAAAACTCATAGTTATGAATACTGTTTGGTTAGCATTGGTAATTTTTTTTTCCTCTTCACCCTTTTTAGTCAATATAAGTTGTATAATGCTGGGTGAATATAGCGGGTTGACCCTGGTCAGATTCCAGGGACTCACTAAAGTCGTTTTCTCACTCTACCCCTGCAACTAGACAGAGGAGAGAGAAAAAAAAAACAAACCAGCTAAGGATTTCTGAGTGGAGATAAGAGCTGGGAGAGGTCACTTACTGATTACCTTCACAGGCAAAACAGACTCAAAGTGAGGATAGTACTTAAATTTATTACTAACAAGATAAGACTTAAATTTATTGCTTACAGGATAAGAGCCAAAGAGGGGGAAATAGTCTTAAAAACACCTTCCCCCCACCCCTCCTTCCTTCCATATTTTCCGTCCTCTTCCTCCAGCAGTGAAGGGGAACAAGGAATGGGGGTTACAGTCAGTTGTTGTTTCTGCCACTGCTCAGGAGAGAAGTCCTTCCCCTGCTCCCATGGGGTCCCTCCTCCTCCTCGTCCTGCACTGACATTGGTGTTTATGTTGTTATCCCATGTTCTCACTCTGCTCTTCCCTGGCTGGAATTTCTTCTGCTCAACACTCCTCTGTTTTTAAATATGTTGTCACAGAGGTGTTACTATTGCTCCTGATTGGCTTGGCCTTGACCAGCAGCAGGACGTCCGTCCTAGAGCCAGCTATCATTGGCTCCATGGGACAGGGGAAGCTTCTGGCAGCTTCTAAAAGAAGCTACCCCTGTAGCCTCCCCTCCCCCTGCCGCTACCAAAAACCAGCCACAGAAACCTACGACAGTCAAGTAAATATTTTAGAGTAGGAATGCAGTGTTATCTGGTAGAAAGGAGAAGCACTGTTTTGCTAGAAACAAAAGATTCAAATTCGTTTGTGTGAATAGTTAAGTACAAAGGAAACCATATATTATGCTTCTTGCTAGATGATTTTTTTTTCGTGGATAACTAAGTAATTTTCATATCGTTAGATGCAAGGTTTGCATAGCCTATGTAACAGATACTGCTGAGGAAGAAGTAAGAATATTCATGTTTGTTCACAACACTATCAACTTCTTTCATAACTACTACCTGCAATAGGAAATGGAAGGTGAGATTCTGAATCCCAGAACATCATCACTTTGCCAGCCCTCTCACCTACCTGCACTATCAAGTTCATAGTGCTGAATATTCTCCCCATTTTTGATTAGCTTGCAGACCCTGGGAAAAGGTAACTGAAGCCTTTTAGAGAGTACTAGGGAGTGGATTCTTACATGAAAGGTACAGTTCTTGAGTTTTCCCAAGTACAGAAAAGTTATTTAATATCAAAGTATCTCATACCATTATTAAAGTAGGTGTCATGGCAAGAATAGGAAGGCAACTCAAAACACTGTTTTGGTATCTGTATTGTTGCAGTTTAATAGACATAAAGTAGTAGATGCCTGACAGCAGTCTGACTGGTTTGTTGTTGAATTTTTTTCTTTTTTTCATGCTTGCAATTATGTCACAGCATATATTTATAAGCACTTTCCTGCTACCCAAAATGTGTGAAAGAGTTGCAGTTTGACATTTTGTTCTTCCTGGATGCACTGAGCTAAGTACTATCTCTTAAGATTTATGCACTTATCTACTAAGCCCTATTGAATAAGGTGCAGTGTCTTACTCACTACCACAATTAATGACAGTACACTTATTGGCTTATTTGTATAGGAATTGACACTGTGCATGCAAAGGGAATGTAAATAAAGTTTGGGCAAAATGTAATTATTTCCTTTTGGCATAAATAATCAGAAATATTTTGTGTATTAGTAGTAATACTGGTAAGAAGTAACACTGGTTTTTAGGACGTCATGAAGAATCTTAAAATTTCTACAACAGGAAGCTGGGTGTGGGTATCAGAAACGTAATAGGTACAGCACTGGTTTGTGATGTAATTCATACTCTCAGAAGCCAGACTAAACAAAGCATGCAGAGGAAATGGTTCATAAGCAAACACACAACTGCAGACAGAGAATACGTGTGCAAGATTGTTAGGGAAAAGTGTGTATGCTAGATAAGTATTCAAAATTTTGAAAGACAGTCGTTTTTCTAAAAATTTTTCCAATACATCCATATACAGCATCCAGAGAATTTTACATAAATTGTAATGACTTGTAGTGTGACTTTAACTGCAGGTTGTCAACCAAAGTCCAACCATCAATAAACACTTTATAGCACTCAATAACATCAGCTATCCTTTGATAGGTCAGTACTAATGATTTAAAAGGAAAATGTTCCATGAACTCATACAGGTAAGAAATTAAGAAGCAAGTGGGGTTTTTTGGCTACCCTTTTTTTTTTTGGTACATTCTATCTACTCTAATGTGTTTTGCACTCCTTTTTCTGTCTAGACAGAAATCAGTTTGCATCACAAATCTCTGCAGACTGCTTTGTGAATTAATAGCTAGTCAGATTACTCAAAGCCAACATCACAACATCACAGTTTGTCAAAGTACCTGCTCTGTACTTCTTTCTTGGGTGTTTTGACTTTATACTGATAGAATCCTTCAAAGAAAAGGCTGCCTGAGAATGTAAAATCCCATGGAATCACTTGCCAGCTGTTGATATTTTGACCATTACTCAGCTGTCTGCAGACAGCCACAAACCGTATTGAATTACATTAGAACAATTGTCTAATGGCATGTAAGAAGAAAACTATATGAAGTAATTTTGCTTAAATTGCCAGGGAATTGCCACATATACATGCTTTTTTTCCTTAAGCAGAATACTGTGTATGTTCACCAAAGAAAATAATCTTTCTGGTAGCTCATGAAATTCAAAACATGACAACTTGCATTTTCATCCTTGCACATTTTAGTGGAAACAAAAGAATCTGTCTCCTTCTTTTACTGCTGAGTAGCAAAGGTCTTGGAGAGAACAATCTCAAATGAGCCATTATCTCAAGATGCCAAATGAAGAGAAAAACTGAAAATAGGCTAAAATTCTCCTTCACTAAAGGTGGCTTTGGATCAACTTACATGCTATTGCTTGTCAATAACATTTTCAATTGTACTCTGCACTCCCAGGATACCTCTAGAATTCTAGTCCTGTCAGTGACCTCATCTCAAGTCTGACTGCTACGAATGTCCTTACTTGTTAATGCTTCCAAATTCAAAGCAAAGATCTGGTCTTTTTGTACTATGTGATTTAAAAAAAAAATTGTTATTCCTCTCCAGTTGTAAACATTTAAAGCTTATTGGAGTACATTAATCATCACAGTTATGTTGCTGAATACTTTGATTTCAACTTTGACATGTGCACCTGACTAGCTGGCTTAGGCACCTACAGCATCATAACTGCCTTAGTCTAAGCTTTAACATAAACTTTTCCTCGACACTGATAAATGACAATTTCTCCTCAAACCTGAACACTGCTTTAGGCGCTAAAGTCTGTGTTGCCATAAGAGTATTCCTGTTTATTGTAGCCAGACTGGCTAGATAGCTGACGTCCTGGTTATTGATTACATATATTGTAACCCAGGCTCTATACCCTAAAACTACATTGCTCACAATCAGATTTGCTGTTGCTCCATTTTCTTCTCAGTGTTTGCCAAGTGATGTTTAAGATATTTTCAAACACAGTCAGTTTTGTGCATCATCTAAAAACTTTATTCTTCATTCCTTGAATTACATAAAACCTGTTAAATGAGCCAGAACTGCTGCCTGACTGGGTAAAGGTGTGTGCAATAGTGATCATCAGAAACAGGTACATTGAATACATTTTTTCAACATGTTATTGCAAGGTGAGGCATCTACGGATCTGCTATGCTACTATTTATAGTATATATGCTTGCATATTCAGTTCTTCTCTGTTTTCATTTCCCCATTCTCTTTATATAAAAGATGCACAGATACCTAGATGAGGAGTTACCTGATGGGCATATTGCTTTGCCATTAAACTGCACCTAAGGGCTTGGGGAATACAAGGGAGAATAAGAGACAAGTTGTCTACAAGTTGGCAGAGCTGTGTTTTGTTGGCTTTTTACCAGGAAACCACCACTGTGACTCCCCACTGTCTCTGTGTATCAGAAAACTTACGGCTTTTAACCTACATCTATGAAAATAGCTCTATTCATTGCATAGTAATGAACAACTACTAACAAAAGACCATATTTATTTCCCCAAACTGTATGTGCATTACAGTAGAGGAAGCTAATGGTCACATTTGGAGATGAAGTTGCAGACATAAGAACTACTCTACCTTTAATGTAATACAAAGAAACATTCTGAGTAAACACATTACCAATGATGAAATTTGTTAAAATGCAACAGTTTTCTCTCTTAACAAAGTTTATTCTTCCTCATAGGCTCATGAACCATAAAGGGAAAGAATTGCTCTGTAAAATGTAATCTTTCTTTCTAAATGACTGACAGAACAGTCAAGTACTTGCATGCCTAAGCATTTTACATGTTTCAGTGAACAAAATGCTTTTGTATTAATTTAGTCAAGTGTTAAATATGTTTTAAGGCCCTGAGAACAGCATTTCAGAGCTGCTTTCTGGAACACATTTCTGTGATGAAATTATTTGTCAGCTGATGATTGCCAGGAAGTAGAACAGACATTATTTACTTCAAATCTTCAGATTCTACTTAGCACAGTAACAGAAAGAAAAGTAATTACATAAGTCAGGATATAAAGCTAGAAAAATACTCAGAGCACTATGCATCCAGAGTGTGTTAAGAAAATCTTTAAAGAACTTTTCTTTTGCCAAATTAGTATTTTATTCCTATGGTTTCCATAGAAGTAAGCCTTTTAGCAAGGACCTGGAGGTCCTTGATTCTTGGTTTAGAGGAGGAAAATTTATAAAGAAGAGGCAATATGTTGTTCACACATGCTTTTTGCCCAAGCTGCTTTTTGATTTGTTCTTACGTTTTTCATGTTTTCAGTTTAGACAGTTTTCTTATGATTGATAACAAATCTGTTGGAGTTTGCTCATCTGGATGAAAAGACTGGATTTTAAACTTTGATAATTTCCATCATTAATTTACTTTCAAAATTTTTTTACAAAGATAGCTGCATTTTACTATATATAATTTTAAAATATACCTGGTTAAACAAAGCACATCATTGTAGAATCCATTAGAATTCTTTTATCACTGAAGAGTGAAGATTATCTCTTCTCCTGTGATCATTTTACATGCTTAAAAAACTGGAAGAGCATTATGTGTTAATTAGCTCTGCTGTTTGGAAAATGGGAATTCTGCCGGTTCCTATGTTTTACAGTGCCTTTGCTCTCATTCAAAGAGCAGTTTTCAGCCTGGTGGGGTGATCTTCTTCTGCACTCCTGAAGTACCCAGCTTTCAGAATTCTGCTGTTAAATGAACAGGAAACTAGTGTGCTGTGTGTATCAGATTGCATCCCCAGAGTCAGTTCAGTCCAGGAGCAAACACGTGTGGTTAACAATACAGCTTCAACTGCTTATGACACACCAAGACTAAAAAAAGCTGATCTCAGTAGTTCAAAAACTAGCTTGTGTTACCCATTACTCTCCTGATAAGACCTTTCATGAGTCATTAATCTTCATCTGGGTCAGATAAGATCCAACGTGCTACAGTATTACCAGACATGCCTCTTGCAGCTACACAGAAAAGACTGATCTATGTTGCCAAAAAAAAAAAAAAAAAAAAAAAAGGCATGTTCTGAAGAACAACTCTGTGCCAAATATGTAGTCAGTCATTCATTTTTAGCCCATTTCCAGTACAGGAAGTTTTTTGATATATTGTCATTTATAATTGGAAAAATTTCATAACTTTTTTTAAACTGTCTGAATGAGACAGTTGTTCATCATTACACACACACACACAAGGCACTATTTGAGAATGTTTTCCTTATTTGAACTATAAGAAGTAAGTTGACCTTACTGAAACTCCTCTATAGAATGATTTTCATGTGGAAGTTATTCGATTCTAAAATATTTTTCTCACTTCACAGTTTGCTTTTATTAACTGATTTTGTGATAATATGTGGGATTGTGTGCGTAAATGTTCAAATTGTAAAATGCCCTTTTCTGTTTTTTCAATTAAACTAAATGCTATAAAACTTCCCTGCTTTGGTTTTGAGACCAGAAAATCAGCATAAGCAAAAAACCTCCTAATTAATTAAGGAAACACACACTGTAACATTGTCCAGGTATAAAATTCTCTTAGTATGTTGTGTTAATAGTAGGATTAACTAGATTAGCTATACTGTAAATTTTTTTTTAAATTAGAGTACCATTAGAAGTAAAGTAAAGTGACTTCTTTGAAGACACTGGAAAAAAATATGCCTAAATAATTGTGCCCATTACAAACGGATAGAATTGATTTAGAAAAAATTACTGTGAGACCCAACCTAATATCGTCCACACAACTTTTCTGGCAGAGGCCCTGGTATAATCAGAGCATATACTATGGCTTATCAAAGGAGAAATAACAGATTTCAGGCAGCTACAGAATGTGTCTGTGCCACAGCATTCTGAAGAGTTTCTAGGGATGCTGTTTTGTACTGTGTTTTCCATTTATCCATTCTCACTTCTGTGCAGACAGAGATAGAAATTATTTTCCCAAACTCTGAATAAGAGGAATACTTATGCATCTGGAGTTTTTTGTTCTGGTTAGTCTATACAGAAGAGTTAATTGGAAGTGTTGATAAAATACTTTCTGGTTTTACTGAGACTGGAACTTGATCTGAAAAATTGTATTAAACCCAGAAAAAAATTAAAGAAAGAATTGCGTGACATTTGTACTGGTGGTGTTATTTCGAGACAGCAAAAGAGCTTGAAAGGATTAATTTTTTATGGAAATCACAACATTGATTTGTATTAATTAGTGCTGTCATGCATAAAAATGAAGATATTAAGTGTGTAAAATTACTGCACAGGCTCGTGACTGCAAAATTACTATTCAAGACAGTTTTAAAAACTCAGCATGATTAATGTACTTGTTTCAGACACAAAGTGATTTTCCTTAAAGCCATTTATGTTGGAAGCTCTCTTGCAGTTCTCCCAGCATTTCTTTGTAAAAGGAGCACTTTCTGGTGTCATTTTAACATGCAATGCAAAAATATTACATGTTATTTTAAATAGCTTATGATGCCCTTTATTCTTCTCTTTATTTACAGAAGAGATATGTACCCTTGTAATAGCAGAAACATTTCCTGAAGATTCGGGAATTTTCACATGCACGGCAACAAATGAACATGGTTCAGTAACAAGCAGTGCACAACTAGTAGTCTGCTCAGGTATGTGATGGAGGGAAAGAGGAGGTTTTAATCAGAAATCGCACATAATTAATTTACTTGTGAAGTTATCAATCTGCTTTCCTTGTGGAAAATGACTGCTATAAGGGGAATTTGTCAGCCTTGGAGCATTCATATAAAGCAAGTTGAATCTTTCTTTTGGTTCATTTCCTGGTTTAATATTTTTATTAATATGAAATACATTTTTAAAGTATTTACCACAAGCCTGGCATATTTTTAAGCATTTGGGTTCTGAGACTAGATGGCAGCAGAGGCAAAATGAAAGCAGATGAAATTATGCTACCAAAGGTGGCATATGCCTCTTGTAAAATAAAACACTGTGACATGGCATGTTTGGTTTTTTTGTATGTTTCCACATATATTGTTGTGGGATGGACTAACCCAGCTGCCATTGCAAACTTGCCTTATATACATACATTCATCAGCATTTTTAAATTATTTTTTCTTAAGTGATCCTGAAACTCCATGAATAGGAAGTGCTGTTTCAGCTGTTGCTGTCTGTACTTGCCAATCTCATTTAGTGGCTGGATTCCTGGAATAGATTTAGAGAGATCCATAATGTACCTAATTGCGCCTTTTGCATGGGGTAAACTCAGAAAATAGCCAATCATGTATCTAATTCAGCATAAATTATCAATAGGAGAACTAGAAAAATATCTACACAAACCCAAAGATCTTTAAAAACCTGAAAATACAGCACGTATATACTATGTATTTTGTCTGTGATTTGTTGAAAAGGCTTTCTTTTTGGTTTCTTTTAGCCAACTTGGAAAGCTCTATTCATGAATCACTGATAAGAGATGATGATTTCCATCATTTCCCATCACTTCCTCCAGCTGAAATTACCTGTCTTGAGCTTCCTCCTAAGAAACATGCAGAGATCCACCAAGCAAACAGCACTGAATTGAAATCTGGTGTGACAGACCTTCAACAACAGTTCAATTTGCCTGAGGAAAAAACAAATGGGATACATCCTATTCATGGAGTAAATGGAATGATTAACAGCAAGCCAAATGGTGATAAATCCACCCCACCTCCAGCTGTCTTGCTTTCACCCACAAAGGAACCACCACCTGTGCTTGCCAAACCAAAGCTGTGAGTATTTTTATTTGGTTTTTTTGGTTTCCTATAAACTTGATATTTGTTAACAGCAAATTTTTGTCTGAAGCAGTTTAGTGTTAGACAAATGGACAATGACTGTGCCTGTCCTTTGAACAATCTTCTTGCTGCTGTGATTTATGTTCCAAAGAGATGAATGCAAGAGAGAATTGTGTTCTTTACATAGTGCTACCTCAAAGGGAAGTCTTTAGAGAGGTTTAAGTTGAAGTCACAGAAAGAGAAATAGTGGTAGTGGGTGTTGCTCTGTGCCTTTTTTCCCTAGTCACTCTACCTAAAGGTGATAGTGGCCTGAGATTTTTGAATGTTATTTCTGTTTCAATACTAGTTAAAAATTTTTATTCTGAATATTCTTGGGTTTGTGTAGTCAGTGGATATTCAGGTGTGTAATGTTTTTATTATTATTATTATTTATTACATTATTACATTATTATATATAACCTGTATCTTATGCTGCTGTCAGCCAGATTACAATAGCTCTCTTATAACTAAAAATTTTAAAAGCACAGCTCTAGAAAAAAGGAGAGAAATAAGTGGAAAAAAGTTATAGTACCATTTTTACCTTATGTTAGTAATGATACCTCACTTATGCATGAACAATCTTATTCTAAATGTTAACTTATAGCTTGATTTTAGCATTGTGCAGAGTCCTCTTTTCCATCTCTCTCAATAATTTTTAGAATGGGGTGAAGAAACTAAAATGTTACTTAATTTCATTTGCATCAATAGAAGGGATTAATAATTATAAAAATGTGTTTAAGAGGAAACATGAAACACTTAATGAGGTCATTTGCTTTATTACATGCTTTCACAGGATAACTTGGAGATATAAAAACACTGTTCTTTTAGCACTCATGCTGAATTTAAACACACAAAAACGCATGCTTGAGGCAGCAAGACAACAATATTCCCTTTCTACTCTCATCACTTTTTCTTTCTGTTGCTCTTTGTCGTTCTGAGTGATCTCTGACAACTGTAGAGTTAAAGGAGGAGTGGAAGAACTAGAAAGACAGTGGTGAAATAGCAGTATATAGGGTGGTGGTTGCATGTATGTGAGGGAAGTTGCTGAGAATGGCAACAGATTTTGTTATACAGAATAAGCTGGGTGGTCCTGTATCCAGCATATCTGTTGCAAGACCCACTTGAGAAGAAAGGAAACAGCAGCTCCAGCAGAGCAATAAAAGCAAATTTCACCCCCGAGCTTCCTTTCCCAGAAGTGAGGTTGCCTGAGATAAAGGAAAGAAGGTGGTGTAAAAAATTTGCCACTGTATAATGTTCACTTTTATGTGTGCAAAATTTGTTTTGTTTTTAAACACAGAGCCAACATATAATCAGAAGTGAACATTGTACAGAGTGATGTGAGAGGGATGCTCTTGCGAAAATCCTTTCAGTCACTGATGTCCAACTTGATGACCTTGGAATCCCTAGTGTAATTGTGCTTGAGTCCTATATTTTGCCATTAACAACACTTGATGCACAAGAGGCTGATCTTGATTGCAGTCAAGATACAAGTTTTGCTTGGCAAAAACTGGTGTAACTCTATGCTGCTGTCAGAAATTGAAATCTTGCCTTCCCCTGGGCCAACTATTTGCTCCCAAGCACAGTGATAGCACAGTGAAAGGAAAGGGTGCCAACAAGGGGAGAAAAAGAAATTTCTGACTGCAGAGATTTGAAATGAGCTTTCAGCATTTGGAAAATTGCATCTCTAATCAAGGCAAACAAAATTATGACATTAAAATTAGCTGAGTAGTAAAGTAGCTATCTCAACCATGAGAATGATCCCTCTTGAAAAGAATTCATCTATGGAATTGCATCTTTTCATAGAATATTAAATGATAAGAACCAGCATATACTAGCAATGACATAACAGCAAACACATTTATTATAGCCTTTTTAAAAAATATTTCAACATTTAAATTAGTATTAAATATGTAGAAAGCTTGAAGCTTCTGAATACCATTAACAAGTTTTATTTTTCATGAAGTCTGAGGTTGATTTTAAATTTCCCATAGAATCTTTTGTTTTCAAGCTTATCTTGAATCATCAATTACTTAACAGGTTTAGCTGTGAACTCTCTGAAAATAGTTTATTCAGCCAACACTGAAAGTACTTGCAAAGCGTTTGGGAATAATGGGCTGGGTTTGGTTTGGTGGTTTATTTTTATTATTATTATTGTTGTTGTTATTTTTAGTTTAACAAGAAGGAGAGACTGAGTACCTTCTTGAAGTATGAAATACATTTGCATCTTGGCAATGCAGCTCTAACCAACACCTATAAATAATTATTTGCTACAATTCAATCTAATGCACGAGCTGACATGCTAGAGAGTGTTACTGTAGTTGTTTTCAGGCTTAAAAGTGTTTGTAAAGTCCTAGAAAATATTCAGTTTGTGGTTACAGACACTTTAATAATCCTTAAGCCATTATTAGTTATCCCCTGGCTCTGGTACTGAGAATATTTGAAAGAGTTTAATGTGATAATATAAAGAATTTTCTGGGAAAAGTATATATAGAATTAGCTGGGAAAGCAGTCAATGCCATATATTTTTCTAAAGTGAAATTTAGAACACAATAATACTAAATATGGTTAAAAGGCACAACATTTTGTGTTGCCTTGTTTGCAACATGAGTTTCTGTAGAGAAGAGAGGAAGAACTTTTGAACTGAGACAAAAAAACCCTGACTTCTGCAATTCTGATCTCTGTTGCTGTGGCCTATTTGAGGAGGTTGAGCTATTACTGTGCCTTGGACTTTTTCAGTCAATATTGGTGTAATTCCTGGATGATGTTTCAGAAGATCCCCATTACTGTATGTTATCTTCATATACTTCGCATCTCTCAAAATTAGGCAAATGGTGTTAATATTAATTTCAGTGTGTAACCTCTGTGTGAAAGTGCTGTCTTAGACCCCTCATTATCCTCAGTGTGAATGTCTGCAAAAAAGAAACAACACTGCCCTGTGGAGCTTTATATAACCTGTTTATAGTTTCAAGTGAAGAGCTTTCATTCAAGTGGCTTAGTATTACTATTGGTCTTCCATGTGTCTGTTAAAGCAGTAACAGAAAAGATGTTGTTCTTATGGTTACTGGATGTACCTGTGTGATGTTTGTTAGCTTTGTAACAAGCTGTCATTTTAAGGTTTCATAGACTCAGTGTAACTACAGTGTAGTGCCAGAGTTTCCTGAGCAGAGAACTTCTCTTCAGATGTCTCCTGCTTTACCCTCTTTGTGTTGGAGAGTTATTCCAGAAGAGTGTAAGCTTAATGGGAGTTATTCTTTTCCATACTTCTCTCTTGCAAATGCAGAGATCAACTGCAGGTAGTGATAGCCTGCTTTCTATAGTTAATTCACTAAAATAAAAGGAGCCAGCAGGAAGTGCCATGTTTGACAACAGCAATACTTACCCCTTTAGAATGATCAACGTTTTATTCATTGTATTATTGTGACAAGTTCTATTCTTCATGTGCGTGCATCACACATACTGTGAAGGTGAACTGTCAGAATTCCTGAATTCCATCTCACACAGTTCTCTTTGGCAATGCTTTCTTGCAGTGAAAATGAAAGACAGGTATTGATTTTGTAAAAAGAATATATTTTAAATGTGAAAACCAGTAAATTATAATCTCTCACCTTTATGAATCTCTTGATCATCAGTATTTTCTTTTACACACATGGCTATATTGTTTCCCGTTCTGAAATTTTTTTTTGGGGGGGGGGGAGTGGGTTATAACGTATTCAAAAGTTTTTGGTTTTATAACAATATACAGAAGAAATTAACCATGAACATAATGAAAGCAGTTCATATGTAACATCAGCAAGGAAAAGGTGAGATTATAATTGAAATTATTTCCTAAAGATCAGGAGTTAATCTGGTTGATATACATCAAAGTCACTGCTGTGACCTCAGCTAAAAGCACTTGTGTTCATTCTTGTTGTGAAGTGACACTATTTCTTGAGCTGATTCATTTGTCATTTCAGTATCCATTCTCAGAAGATGAGTTTTCTTTCATGGTTTCTTGTGTTTTGTAATCAATGCCATGGACATTTTTACAAAGATGCTAGTTCAGTTATTTCTAGAATGTCTCTTACACTCTTTATTAAAATGTTTATTTTACTATTTTCACTCACTACTGAAATTATTATTAACTTGATCTTTCTGCTAGCCTTTTGCTTAATATTGAGCTTACTTGTAAGTTTTTATGTCTTGACAGGCCTTGTGTTTTAAAGATACTGCAAGAAATTATTTTTTCGCTGATAATTGTGTTTGATATCTACAAGCAGTTAGGCAATGTTTAGATTATACTGGGAAGCGTTGGATAGAAAAAGAACATGTGAGAATAGGCAACAGTTCAGTGATTAATGCCTTGGAATATACAAAAGTCAGGTATAAATCCTTAATCTGCCCAGGTTCCTGAAGTCCGGAGAACAGACACTTGCCCTGGGAGCTTTGAACATTTCACTTTAGTTCTTATGCAGAGCAGCAATACTCTGGAGATGGTGAGAAGACATGTCATGTAGAAAAACTGTTTTCCATCCATTTCTAGCAACATGTATATGAATGTGATTTGTTGTAAAAGTTTAAATTAGGAAGAACTGAGCGCAGAAATGCTTAGCTTCAATGTTAATCAACCAAATTATTTAAATTTTTGTTCAGAGTTATTGAATATTCTGATAAAAACCTGAAGAGAAAATTGTTCTTTCATAGTTTGAATGATGCACAAAACAGAGGTCTTCTACCACTATTTGTATGAAATAAAAAGTAACAGACTTTCCCAGCCAAGGGAAGAATAGTCCCTACCACTTCCATGTGATTCAACAATGAACTATGTCCTAGTGAGTTTTCCATGCTTCTCCCAAAGTTAACTAAAAAATAAAAGCAGATATAATGAATTTTTAATTAGAACAGTCAATCAGACATACAAACAGTATATACTCAAGATATATTTCCTACAGAAAAAAATGTGGATGTTGAAAGCTTTGTTGTTACAGAAATGGAAAGGTAAAAAGAAAACAGCTCTTACAAAAATGTAAACTTACACAAAGAAGAATTTGAATCAAAAAATGATGGAGTCTGAAGAATCACATTACAAATACGTGCTCTCACAGAGAATAAGACATTGCTTAGCATCCCTTGTAATACTTTATAATAGAAAAAATAGATAATGTATCATTGAGGTTCCCATATTCCATAAGGCTGAGCGAAATTCAAATTTGTAATTTTTCTTTAAATTGCAATTTTACTTGGAAATGAACAAGACAATCTTCATCTGTGTAAGAAAATTGTGACAACCTTATTTTGTCTATGAGTTAGTGATCACAATAAACATGTAACTTTGCATTCATGAGCAAAGGTCCATCCAGATCCATTTCTTTTGTTTCATTTGCTGTGTTCTTTCAAGATTGATAAAGACCTCTGGATCCTTATCTTGCCAACAAAGTCAACCCACAATAAAACTCTGATGTACACATATTTTTTACTGTAGTAGAAATAACTAACTAAATTCGTCAAAATATAAAGCGGAATAACTACACATAAAGTTGATTATAGTACAAGTCCTGAGTGTTTTCTACAACCATTTTTACAATTAATATATGAATGGTTCAATTGCAATGTTTTGTTTCTCTCATTTTATACAAATATTTTTTTAATAGGATTGGAGTTAACTAAGGATAAGTTTTTGTGAAGCATTGCTGTTTCAGTGATCAACAGGCACTTGGACTAGGGTTTATAATTTACTGATAACAAATAATATATGAAAATAGAGGAAACTATGAGATAATATACTAAAAAATAGAAAAAAAAATAGAAGTTTTCTCAGACTATTTTCTCAGAGTATTTTCATTCCTGCCAAGGAATAAAAAGCGTTATAATTCCTCATGGCACACCTGTGGGCGGAATGCAGTAGATTATGGTTTAAAACAAGATATTAGTTGACTTCCTTAGTGATCTTTGATCACTGTAAAAAACTCCGAGAGCACCAGAAGATGGAATAGAGGAAACATGAAGTGTTATTAAATATAGATTGAAAGTCAGATTTATTTATCATGCTCTATATCTCTATTTTAAAGAATGAGGGGAGTATGGTTTTGGTTTTTGTCAAAAGTATAGATCAGTGTAACAAAGTTTCTGAATGTTTTGTGATATATTAGACTGATGATTACAGGTAGAAGAGATGAAAAATGCATCTGTAGAGACAGCCACCTGTTAAGAAAAGTACACAAGGAGACCCAGTGAGAGGACTAAATAAAAAATATTATTCTCTTTTCTTCAAGTTATAATGATATTAAATCCTAAATCTTCCTACAAATCTTTAAGCTGTTCTATCTTTATATCCTTATGACTAAAAGAACACTTATAAAACCATGGTTCTTTCCTAGAGAACTGCAAACAATTTAACACCATTTTTCTTATGAGAAAGAAGGCCCAATTTTGCTGAGAAAACTAGTTTTTCTCTACTTGGTATGGTAAAAAACATAAGTATAAACACACAATACTTGTGTGAAAATGCCATAACTGAGTGTGTCAAGTTTAGCAGCTCAAATGAAAATCCATGAACTTAAAGAGACATAGAACTACTCCAGTACAAAAATTCAAAATTCTGCTGGATCTGATGCTGCAAATCATTTGTTTATATTATCCTAAATTCAGTTTTATGAGACAGTTGTAATCCTGGTGACTTCCATCATTCCTCATTTAGACACTTAAAGTCACATGAAAATATGTTAACTTTTTTCATATTCCTCAATACAGTCATCACAAATACCTTGAATATTGAAATTATGTACTGGTCAGTCTGCTGTTAGAAGGCAGCTTGCTGAGGCGGCAGTATGTAATTTTTTTTCCAGTTCCTAAAGTGACTTTAGTAAAAACCTAAGAACAGATAGTAATTTAAAATTGTAAATAAAAATAATTGATTATTTTCTATGTGTATTCTGCTTTCAGTGACCTAAAATTACTTATTTCAGACGAAGGAGTAGCATGATCCAAAACTAGTGGCAGTTATTGCTGAGGAATTTCCTCTTTCCGAAGCCTTTGTTAATATAGTATCAAAGGGTAATCACAAATGAACTTTAAACCTTTTAAAATCTGCAGCAATAGAAGTCTGAATCTCTTCGTAACAGTAGATATCAACAACAAGAGAGGTTAAAGGCGATATATTTATTTCTTAGGCTTTTTCTCCTTTTGGCACTGGTGTTTTCTGACCTTTAGTAGGTGGAGACACCTAACTGTACATCCTGTCTACATAAAAAACTAATCAGTATTTTAAGAGGAAAAGTCAAATATCCTTGAAACAGTCATAAAATATGTGTACTGTGTGTGCCACCATCATGATACACACACAGACTTCTGTGGTTTTTCAGATTTTTATTTTAAAATTACTGAAAGTAATCGAGATTAGAGGACAAACAGGGACATGAGGGAAAATTAATAGAATCATAGAATGATATGGGTTGGAAGGGCCCTTAAAGATCATCTAGTTCCCACCTCCTTGATGTGAGCAGGGACACCTCTCATTAGTCCAGGTTGCTCCAAACCCCATCCTACCTGGCCTTGAATGCTTCCAGGGATGGGGCATCCACAACTTCTCTGGGCAAATTGTTACGGTGCCAAACTGCCCTCACAGTAAAGAATTTCTTCCTAACATCTGATCTAAACCTACACTCTTTCAGTTTAAAGCCATTCCCCCTTGTCCTATCACTATGTGTCCTATCCTCTCCAGTTCTCTCGTAGCCCCCTTTAGGTGCTGATAGGTGGCTCCAAGGTCTCTCTGGAGCCTTCTTGTCTCCAGGCTGAGTAACCTCACCTGTCTCAGCCTGTCCTTGTGGGAGAGGTGCTCCAGCCCTCTGAATCTTAGTGGCCCTCCTTTGCACTTGTTCAAACATGTCCATGTCCTTGTGTCAGGGACCCCAGAGCTGGACACAGCTGTACTCCAGGTGGGGTCTCACAAGAGTGAAGTAGGAGGGGGAGAATCACCTTTCCCAAGGTGCTGGTCATGCTTCCTTAGATGCTGGCTAGGATGTGGTCAGCCTTCTGGGTGACAAGTGCACAGGTTCAGCCACTTGTTTGAGTCTGTGCATTTTAAGTTTTTAGTTAAAGACATTCTTTAAGCTTTTAAGTGCTGTCCCTCTCTTTTCTGGCTGGCTCTTGCTTCATAGCTCTGTTGCTTCTCTCATATCTTTGTTACCACCTATCACCTCCAGGTACCAAAAGTAGGCTTTTTTCTAAGAAAAAGATAGCAAAGGTGGGGGGTGGATCATGCATTTAAGGCAGGGGTTTTTTCTGTAATGAGGTTGAGTAGAACTCTATGCCAACAGTTTATGATATACCTTTGAACCAGAAAATACAAGGGGAAGTGTTGCACCATCCATCTGTAAACAGCCTACAGCAGTTTTCTGGTAATCATGAACTAAACGTATTGAAATGAAACATTTTGATTTTTGAAACATTTCTGTTGAATTTTTTCTGTTTCTTTCCTTCTCATTTAAATAACTATTTATTTAATACTTGAAAATGGTCAAGCAAAGCAAATCCAGATGTTCAGTTCTTCTAAGCACTTTCTGAGAGGTTCTCAGTGTGATTTTGCACAGGAAGTTCCTGTAGAAATATTCAAGGATTCTCTTGATATAACAGGATAAAGTCCTCAAACAAACAGATTAAATGCTTTCCTGCATAATAATCCTTGCAGCTTAATCATATGTGCTTACTCCATCTTTACATGGCTTTGAATATGGCATGCAACTACATTTGCCTTGGTATCGTTTCATCCCTGACCACATAAATATCCAATCTACACATGATTTTGAAACTGTAAAAATATCATCTTTTGCTGGTTAGAAGGAGGAAGGCAGGTGAGAAGGGATATAGTTCTTGTTTTAAACTACCTTTGTTTGCTCTGTCTCAATGTAGACAAATCCATTTGCCAGGATTGCTCACTTTAGCTGTAACAGGTAGAAGATGATGCTGTAAAACTAAGACAGATGGTGTTCATAGTTTTGTGTTTGGTTTGCAGGGAAGAGGAAAAGAGGAAAACTAAATTTGAAAGTTCCAATAATAGTGTATCTGCCATCTTTGCCTTCTAAGTGACTTCCTAGAGAAAGGTCCCATCCGATTCAGGTTAAGAACTTCTAACTAACAGGACAGAAGATTGCACTGCCACTTACTTTGGCACTCAGGTCTGTTGAGAAATTTAAAAAACCTTCTGCATACAGCACTTAGTATTCTAATCCAAAATGAGAGACTGGAAATACTCAACTGAGACATGGCATGGAAATTGATTAATATTAAAAAATACAGTTTTTCTTTTAGAAAGTCTGCTTATCCCTTTTGTTCAGGTTTTGACAGTACTTTTTATCATCTTATCTGCTGAATAAAAAAATTAATCAAGAAATTGAAATAAAAGATCAATGAGTATGGTTGTACAAGACTGAGAGAGGTACTGGCTAAAGGTACTTCTGTCAATACTCATTTTCTTTGGAAAATCTGTTTTGTAAACTCTAGATAGATAAAGTTATGAAATTCCTTTTGATAATATGAACTTTCAAGTTCTCTGGAGACTACAGTTCTCTGTAATAGACATAAGCATAATTATGTGAATGGTAGTTGAGGTAAACAGTTATTATGTTTAAATAAGATTTCAAAGCTATGTGACTTTGGATTGAAATCTGCAAGAATATGAGGACTGAGTAGTCATTGTTTTGTCATTCTTTCCTTCAAGAAATAATAAAAAAAAAGAAGGTAATTTGAGGGTTTACTTAAGAAGGATAACTTCTGAATAGCTAATTTACTGCATGGGTTTTTGTGTAATATATAACAAAAAAAGTAGCTAAAGTGATTACAAGTTCAAGTGCTGGCTGCCCTCAGACTCCCAGTGCCTTGTCATGAATAAACTTATTGCTGGAACTTATCACAGAAACCATCTGCAATTAGTCCTACCCATCTACCTGCAACTGGTCATGCCCATGCTTTAAAAAGTGCTCTACAGAAGTATGAACTCACACTTGTGTAAGGAGACTTGCTGGACAGGTTGCTAGCTTGTGAAGTTTAATCATTTTGTATTGAAGTGATGCAATTGTATAATGTGTTCCATGCTTCTTCTAACTGTGATTATACTACCAAGTTTTTCTTGTATGTAATTTCAAGTTTTCTTCCTTGTTCTCATTATCTTTTGCATTTTGCTTATATTATCTGTGTTTTCATTTTCTGCCCCATGTTAAGAAAGGTTTTCTGGTGAAAAATCAAGAGGTTGGAACTCAGTGGCGTTCATTTCTGTCTAGTTCAATGTGCGTGCTATGAAACTTTAGTTCCAAGATATCCATGTGTTAATTATTTGTCATAAACAGAATCAATAGAGGCAACTAAATATATCAGAGAAACCTGAGGAAGTGCTGCAGGTCCTCCTCTGTCAGCTTTATATTAGTGCTGTTGAATATCTTTTGCCCTAAGAAGCCTTATTGCTCTCACAGAGATTTTTATGGAGGTAAGAACACAAAACCCTCATCCAGTGGAGGGAGCTATGTTCCTTGAGTAGATGTCTGTCAAGGAAACAACTTGATACTTTCTAGAATACTGACAAAAGCATATATTAAGAGGCAGGAGCTGGACCACTTTAAGAGGCCTTGTTTGTGTCCTAGAAAGAACAACAAGTTGGAAGTCTAGAATTTGGCTACAGAGGAGAAGCTGAGTGGGGTATTCGGTTTAAAACTAGTAGTAGTGGAGGTAGAAAAGACCCCAAAGCTTAGGCCAGGATGCTACTGATGTTTACACATAACAGTTCAAGGACTAATATGGAAAATGTCTCCAGGGGATAATGAAGGGTTGACTTTGTATTAAGTAGAGCAGTTGTTTACTAGAAATATAATCACCTTCTTACCTTTTGGTAGACTTAATAATATGTGCTATATATTTAGTGTTTGTCTAAGAAAAAATACTCATGAGAACCTACCATGTTTGATATCTGGAACGTTCTAAAATTCCTACCTGTTATCTTGTGTAAGACCTTTCAGTATCCTTGGCAAACTCTGCAGTGTATTTAGTCAGAAAAATAATTAGCATATATGAAGCTGATAGAATTGGACAGCTAGTAAACACTGAAAATTTTGCTTCCAGGATGAGATTTTGGCAACACTCTTATAACCTCTCAAAGGCACTGCATTTTTGCTTCTTTTGACTAATTGTTATTGCTCATTACAGACTTATTAAAGTAGGCCTGCATGATGTTGGGTAATTTGCACAGTATGAAATATCTTTCATTTTCAAGAATGCAAAGCGTCAACTCAGTACAACTGGAAATCTATGTATTTATCTGTACTCCTTAGTGTGTGGCATACTACACATACCTTTAGAGAGGCAAATTATTAGTTTCTTGCGTGTTCTTTGAAACGTGTTTCTCTTGTCTCCATTATCTTGATTTTGGAATCCATGTGTATTGTATGGAGTTATGCTTGAAAACACTTTTCATGTCCTGCGTGTATTTGAAAGACAGGATTGAAGATTTTGAGTTTTATCCCTCCTTCTCCCTTTCCTTCTCCCTCTCCTTAACCATTTTGACCACTGCAGTGTTTCTGCTTATAGTTTATTTCTGTTTCTGTAAACTTTTTAAAAACATACATGGACAGTGTTTTTTTCGTGTTTTACTTAAGTGCAAGATTTTGTCAATCAAGATTTTGCTCACCATCCCCGTCTCACCTTCTCACCTCTCTGTAATAAATCACATAAGTAACAGAAGTAGGACTATTCCATTAATTATTTTATAATATCTACAGGTTTTTGTTTGTTTGTTTGTTTTAATTGCAGGTAGAGACAGGTAACTAGTGTGGTATGTGAATTTAATTAAATGGTGAGTTTTGGACAAAATGAGTTTTCTGTAAAATATCTACCAAATGCAATTTCATGTCAGAAATTTGAAGACTGAGTATAAGATTACAACCTAGGAAATAATATGAAATGCAATGACATGAAATGCAATAAGGAAAAGAAAAGAATTTCCCTTGTTTTCAAATCGAAGTACAATCAAAATAACTTTTGATGGGTTGGGTCTTTATCCCCAGTTCTCTATGGGACAGTGTCTTTGCTTTTTGCCTATTTTATACAATTCATAAATATCAATCCACTATAGGTATGCTGATTTGACATCCAGAAAATTATGGTAGTAGCTGAAAAATATTTAGGAAAATGGGTGGTATGCCATTAAAATCTGTTTAACATTTTCTCTTAGTTCTACCTTATGCCTATATTACAGACTTTTCCAAATCCATAGGATAATTGAAGGATATATTTAAAAAAACAGAAGTAGTTTGGACTGAATGAAGAAGGTTACTCAGTTAAAGTTGTTTGATGTTCACCATTGTCATTCATTTCATTAAAGTTAATTTAGTACCAGTGGTAGTTTACTCAAATCCTGTTGCAGTTGTTGATATATTTTTGCTGTGAAAAAATGGAGATGGAGCATAGTAATAACAATTCAGAGGAAAAATTTTTCTTGCTTGGATTGTTGCACCAAAAATCTTTAGCTCAAGAATTTTAAAAGTGTAATTAAAGGAAAGAGTTTCTTAAAATTCCGTGATTTTTTTTTTTTTCAAAGACTTTTGTTAAAATCGAAGTAATAGGAAAAAAAAAAGAAGAAACTAGAGCTTGAAGTAGCTTTTCCTTCATTCCCTTTCCCTCACTTGCTCCTGCATTCTTTTGCTCATACACGCTTCTGCTCTCCTCTCTATCTCTCTCCTCTCTCTCTCCCTCTCCTTCCCTCTCTCCCTGCTTTGTTCATTCCGATGGAAAGTCTTCACAACTGAAAGTCTTCACAAATCCAACAGGTGAACCACTATTAGCTGTAAGGTTCACCAATACAGGATAAGGACTGGTTTGCATTTATTGCATTGTCATGTTTTCACAAGGCCTCAAAGGATTCTTAGCAGAGTCAAAGGAAAAACTCACAGCATATTTTCCATTTGGAATATAATAATGTAAAAATTACTGTAGATATCCCTCTTCTTGCCTGCAAGTTTTTAGTTTATAATGGAGCTTTTGCATTCATTTCCTGCTCGGAGGAATTAAATATTTGGATGATCCTGACAGATGTATAAAATGCAGATCAAATTACTAAAGTTCTCAGTGGGTGAAAGAGGCAGGGTAGAAGTCTAAATTTTTAATGTGAAAATTCTTATTAAAGAGGTTTCATTAAAGACACTATGGAAAATGTTTCTAGAGAATAGATAAGTTCTTCCTTGTAATATTAAATGGTTATACTGGTTTGCTTTAATGGTACTGACACTACAAGTTTGTGCATTCAGAGTTTTCTAGAAATGACTGTGTTAGCAGCATGCTTAGAGTTTGAATAATTAAGTAATTTTTTCTTGCCTGTTTGAGAGAAAAATCCAATATGCTTCACCTATAGGGTTCTTCCATAACCTATTCTAATTTGTTGTTCTGATGTTCTCAGTCTGTGTAATTGCTTATAATTTTTTATATCTTAATATTACGTTTTTAATATATGACTGTGAAACAGTTAATGTGTTTACCATATAAAAATAATCTGTGCTTGCAGCTTTGGAATTGCTTGTAATCTGTTACAATTTCCTAATATGAAAAACATCCTATAGCACCTATAAACTCTACTGCCTTCTTGGAACTGACATACAGTGATTAAGATTTTGGTAAATGCAGAACTTGCTCTGCACGCAGAACTGAATGTGATCTCAATGTGCATACACCCAAGTATACCCACAGTTCCTATTTCATTGATTACTAAGCGAGATATTCTCTTGTTGATAAACTAGCTGTTTCACCCAAGGACCTGCCATGCAAACGGCAAGCTGATAATTTGTGAATGGGACAGCTGTGAGTTTAACAAGCCAAACCTTGGTTATAGTTTTAAATATATCTAGATGAAGTATAAAAATATTAGAAACGTATCTGAAGCTGCAAGTGGAATGTGGGATAATATTTAAAATTTCTCACTGGTTGCAGAAAGATACTTTCTCGTTATATAGTTTTCTGCTTATTCTGCTGGTGTCAAAGACTGGCATAGAACCTGGAAGTAAATACTCTTCTATAGCATTGCATTGTGCAATATATACACCAGACACTAACAGGTAGTGATCTTATGGCAATTTATCTGAGTTTATCTCATGGACTTTCATAAAGTACTTTGCCAGTAAATGCATTGTGAAAGTCCTTTGGTATTTTTTCACCTTTCCTATCTGAACCTCTTTCCTTTTTAATTTCCACCTGTTGCTGATTTCTTATACTAAAGATTTATTTGGTTTTTATTTGTGCTGGCAAATACAGTGCAATCATATTATTTCTTTTTCATTTGGAAGACAATGAGGGAAGTAACAAACTTTACTAAGCTTAAAGCCTATAGAATCCTAATGAGAACCTGAATTAAGAGTACTTGAATGCCACCTCTTTCTAGTTCAGCTTCTATAATACAAATCGGGTAAGCAAATCCTGTATCTCTGCAGAACCTCTTCAGATTTCAAGAACAGCAATATGTATGCAAGTGGTGATCTGGTCAAAGAACCCAGTTTTGTGGTTCAGTAGCAGTGTATTTCTCCCTGAGAGCTGAATAAATTAAAGCATTAACAGCACGTGCAGTTCCAAAAGGCAAAGCAGAATGGCAAGGATTGCTGCTATTGTAGTATAGAGAAAGTTTAAACGTCTATTAGATAGCACATTTCCTTTGAGAAGATGACCTATTAATACTCTCAGAGAGAAAGCTCAACCAGTCTTGAGTGAAAACAGCTTTATTGCAATAGTTTGCTTCTGGTCTTACTTAAAAGATATAGATATCTTTGCTTTCCAGCTTTCTGAATTCACTAGCAACATTTTCTGATGTGGCACTTTTAAGAAAAAAGCTTTTTATTTTATTATTAAATGTTCAAAACCTACAAAATGAGAAACATTTCTGGAAAAGTATGATTTTATTTTCTGACTGCTGATTGCTCCAAACGTACATTATTACATCTTTAAAATTCATAAATTTTCATAACTGCTTATAGGGTAAAATTGCCATTGGAGATTATACATAAGTTTGAAGTCCTCTGAAAGGCTTCATTTTATCTATTTTGTTGTTGTTGTTGTTGTTTCTGTGGTATTTTAAATACTTGGGGAAATAGTTTTCATATTGACTTAGATGTTATTCACTTGCTGAAATTGCTTAGAATTTTGAGTTCTGGATATACTTCAACTTTTGTTTACTTTTATAATGCTCATTTGGACTTTAGCTCTTCCTCTCTAAAGTAATATAGGATAAACAGTGTTTTCTCTCGGAAACAGAAATTCACAACTGCCCCTTTGGCCCCCTTACTAATCATGTTTACTTAACTCTCAACACAGTCTAAAATGGACTTTAGTGATATTTCCAGACTTTGTTATCTCATAAACTCTTGTCTGACTGAAGCTGCCAAGTCAGCCCCTGAAGGCAGAGCTGTGTGCCTTCAGCTTCCATTAAAACACATCAACATGATGCTGGTTATCAGCAAACACCAGAGGAACGTACAAAAATGCTCAGTGTACATAAGCATCCTTTCAGCATCCATAACCATTGGGATCATGTAACGAGCCTCCTCCTGGCTTTATCAAAGTCACAGAAGAATCTGATGATGTGCCACAGCAGAGGTTCTGTGTGTTCTACACACAGAACACCTGACTGAAAACAAAATACTTGGAAGGTGGGGGCAAAAACCACCAACCTTATAAATGTTCAGAACTACAAATGTATAGCCTGAGTTTTGCTGTAATACAGGCAAGTATTGTATTCTTGTTTCTCCTTGCATGTGTTTGTGTAAATGAGAGAATAAGAATTGCTAACTTTAACTAAAGACAGCAGGCCTGACAGATGTGTAAGTCACTGAGATGGACTCTGGAATCTGATGATGATGTGTATACTTTTTGCTCTGTCCAGCTTACTTTTCCTATGTGAATTCTCATCCCTTGTAGTAGAAAGATAAGAAACACAAGAGAATTTGGCTTTTTCTGTCACTAATTCACAGGGCTTCATAACTGACTGTAGCTGAAGTAATATGTTTTTTATTGAAGAAAGCTACAAATATGACTTTTTGCATTTTGTAGTCTCCAAACATGCTTTTAAAATTTCCAGATTTTACTTTCTACTCAGAATATTGCATATCTATCTGCCATGGCATTTATAAACAAGCATTTTTCTAGTTCAGGTGTTGTTTACTATCATATTTGTTATGTAGGCAGTGTCTGGCAGCGGATTCTAGTTTTTGTCAGAATCCTCTTACAGTGGGGCTATTAACTCTTCATGTAAGACACTCTGGTATAAGGTGTGGAGAGAAGACAGTTGTGAAGAAATGTAGGACCATTATAGGACAATCGTTTTATCCTCCATACACTCTAACAAGTTATCAACATACAAATGGCAGGATTATTTCAGGAGAAAGAAATAATCTGTGAATTTCAGGAAAGCATTTCAGTTTAACCTGAGTCAGGGATAGAAGTTACCCAGCACAGGGTAATACTGCATGCTGGTTGGCAAAGAGGTATTTTAAATATACCAGCCAGCTCTCTGTTAGTATTAAAAAGAAGATGCTGAAGGTGTCTCTAAATAGCCTTGTTGTGTGTAGTTCTAGTGCCAGAACGGAAAGTGAGTTAATAATAGCAAGTTACTGACACAAAATTGTGAAAGACAGAATTCAATCGTCTTTGTTTAGGGTATCTAGCTGCTTTCTATAAACTTATCAAACAGAAACTCAGAAGGTTTGAAATTTTGGATTTAAGATGGTTTTGAATGTGACTGTGGAAACTTAATGAAAATACAGACACACAGGTGTTTTGCTGACTGCACAATCTGTAAGAAACATTATGGGACACGTTATGCTGACTGCTGACTACACAATCTGCAGGAAATGTTATGGGACATAAAGTATAGTTCATCAAAAGTAGCCAAAGGACAAAGAAAAGGGTTTTAGTTTGGTTTGGTTTTTAAAGTAAGCTAAATATATGAGTGGATGAACTTCCCAGGCTTTGATGTAGCTGGCTTTTTACATGAGGTTTGTTCTGCCAGTTCTGAGAGGGACAGAGCAGGCATGTCAAATCCTTTTCTAAATAAGCCTCTCTGATTTCTTCCAGAGAACCAGCCTTACTAAAGCAAGGCAAGGTTAACCCTTATTTAAGAAAAATATAATATTATGTAACTTCAGAGAAACAAAGAGATTGTAGTTCACTGGAATGATGCTTCTAACAACAGGCATGAATTTAGACCATTAAATAAATGATGCCATTGTTCCAAATTAAGATAAGAACAATTCAGAACAAACTAACAAACTCTCAAGTCGCTAGAACAAATGGTAATTTCACAAAACGTCCTTTAGCTTTTCTGAATAAATATTGAAAATAAACATTCAGCAAGTCATGAAATTTTATAGCTGAAATAAAAACAAATTTACTGGCAAAAAGTGAGGTAGATAACTGTTTCTTTATACTCTTTTACTACAACGATACAATTAATACTGGTATCAGTAATGATATAAAAAAATTGAACATATTTACCTTTTTGTAATAAATATTGGTATAGTATGTCCTTTATGACAAACAAAAAGACAAAAGGACAGCTTTGAAAAATAAAATCTAATTCTTCTAAAAAGGTATGCACATGGTAAGAATCCCTGCTGAAGTCACATCTAAATCCCATTTTATACTCAAACATAGAATGGGCAAACTTTGTATTACCAAACCTGATCAGACAATATTTGGATTGAAAAATTTAGAGTCAGTGCTGTGAATAATTATATTCTGTAAAGCTTTCAGACAGAGGTTAACATGTAATAAAAGATGAGTACTAGTACAATTTTAGTGTCTTGTGAAATCAATGACTGGGGATTTGGACAACATAAATGTAATTTATTAAAGGAAATATTAAGAATAGGAAATAGCTGTTTATACTCAAATTGTTGCATACCACTTGTACATTTCATGTTTACTCACGCATGGAATGTTTCAGAAAAAACATTGGGAAACTATATCAACTTTTTGCCAACAGAAAATGCAGTACAGCGTTACTTAAGGACAGAGTAACATTTTTCAGACAGTAACTTTATCAGTCCTCAGTGTTGGCTGTTTGTTGTTGACCTTGTTGAAAAGATGCACAAATTCTGTGAGTTGTCCATAACCATTTGTCCTTATTTGTATGGGAATCCATATACTTTTAAACACTGTAACAGTTCTCATTATTGATTTTTATAACATCTGCTATCCTCCAAAAAGTATAATTTGTTTCTAGATACGGTCAAAGGACTTCTCAAAAGTTGTCAGAAAACAGTTGGTTTTCAGCTCTAGTATTTTATGGGTTTAATTTGTGTTTAGAAGGAAGGTATTCACTTAAACTAAAGGAAAAGTGAATGTGAGAGAAATATTTTCTCTAAAATGAGAAAGGAGTATTATAAACATAAAATATTGGGTATTCTACTTGTGATATAAATGCCAAAACAATTCTGAGAAGACAAAGATATTTTTGTAAGTCTTGTTTTCGTAATCAATGTGAAACTTTACAAATAACAAAATCATAAACTTTCAGACCCCCATTGTCATTTGCAATGACTTGACTCTGATTTTCTTTGGATTTATTGGAATATCTACTTAATACCCTATGCATAGATTCTTGGAAACAGATTTTAAAACCCAATAACATTGTATCTTCTTTTAGCCAGAAATTCAAATGGATTTTGTTCCTGTTTGATACCATTAAATATTTTTTTTTGTTGGACTTTTATAAGATCTGTTGAAATGGGACTATATGTGTTAACATGAAAGTAAGGAGAAAGGGTTTTTCAGATACTAATAATTTCATCTCTTCTGAATGTTTGCAAACCATAGTAATTATCTTTCTGTAAGTTCCCAAAAGATACTTTAGTCTTGTACTGGCTGGAGTAGAATCCAGTTATACTCCTTACCAGTTGTCAGAGCAAAGATATTGCACACACCCTCTAGAATGCTGAAATAATAGGGTTATCAGGTCTTTTCTTTTATGAACAAAAAATTATCTAAAACGTAATTTGATTAGGTCTATGGTTCTGATAGTGGGTGAGAGTGTACATGAATGTGTGTATGGATTCCTAAGATAATCCTTTGTAATGATTCCTTTACCTAAAAATATTTTCCAGTACTCAAGAGGAATCCTCAGTCTTACCAGTTTAGAAAATGTGTATGATAGTCAGTGCACTAAGCATATGATATGCTAAATGTGAGTTCACTTTTGATTTTGTGGTACTGACTTGGAAAATACTTTTGCTGTCATATTGGTTTGTTAAGAGTTCTATTGGTTGTCGCTCTTGTTTTTCCCTATTTGACAGTTGGTGCTGACTATGCATCCCCCAACTGGTTCTGTGTTTATTGATGGAATCGATATAGCATATTGCTACTTAAAAGATATTAGGATGTTGTGTGCTTCACAGATTCAAACTTACTCACACTTGATCTTTCTCCCTTGGTTTTGAATGCCAAGAACTTTGTCTACCACAGCTTTCTCAACATCATTGTCTTTGAGGAGCAGATTGGAAGAGTCTACTGTGTCTCCACTGGAGTAGACACAGCGTCAAATTGGCTATGTAGATGATGGATCAAGAGACCAGCCTGCCAGCCTTGTTCTGTTAAACTATCAAAAATGGCTATGTTTTTCCTCCTTTGCTCCAGTACAGGAAAACACCAGTTCCAGACTGAGAGGCTGTCAGTTGCCAAATTAACTTCATGGGTTAGTTTCATCCTGTATGTAGGAGGAAACTTGAGCATCACTCAGAAGCCTGACACTTCTTCTGACATTTTGCAAGAGGTTTTCACAGCTCACTTCACTTGATCAATTAAGAGTTGTCATTTGTTTATCTTCAGTATGTCTTGAGTGTGAGTCTTACTGATGAGGCTGGTTTCACGCGGTCGTTTAGAGGTCAGTCTTCACACAGAGTTCACACAGTCTGTTAGAAGTCAGGTTTTAAACATCTAATCTAAGCATGCTGGAACTGGAGTCAACTTTTCTTTATATATATATATATATATAAACAAACATTCTTTATGACAAAATAAGGCTGCCAAAGCAGCACAGAAAATGTGAAACTGTGATAATGTATTAGCAGTTTTTGCAGTGAACCTACATTAAGTTGAGTTTTTTGGCAGTGCATAGTTGCAAGGTCATGTTTATATGTCAGTATTCTTAAACAAAAAAAAAAAAAATCTATTGCTCTAAATGCAAACCACTTTTGATACAATCTTGTTTTACCAAACTGCCAGGAGACGTTTCAGGTAGAGTAAAGCTGACTCTAAAACTGGTTTGTTCAGCTCAGTCAGAGACAGCCTGCCAAAACAAGGCAGGCTATTCCAAATCACTTAAACATGCTCTGGGAAGGAGGAAAGACAGTAGTTATTTCTTGACCAATTAATTGCACACTTTCAGTTACTATTTTTGTGGGTGGTTGTAATAACCCAATGACCTACAAGCACTCCATGGAAACCTTAGAAAAGTATTCCATTTGAAGAATGTTTTTACTGTACACTATAGCTTTGTTCTTTTATAGGATTTTTAATGCTAAGGGTCATTTTAGAGTAAGTCATAGTCATGGCAAGTGAAGAAGGTTCTTTTAAAGTAGCTGTAGCATACATACTTCTCTTAGATGGATGGGAGTCTGAAATATTTCCAGTCTTCTGTAGCTTATCTTGACATTTTTTTGTATTTTTTTAAATGGATTCTGAGTAGTAGATAACATTAGTGATACGCACTCTCCAGCAGGCCTCTTCTGCTTTGGCCTACTTTCAACATGCCAGTACTGAAAGATGTGAGGATTAGTTTAGGCTGTAGTCTCATGTATGCACTTTCAACAAGCATAAGTCAAAGCTATGATCACCCTGTTCTGGCTTCCCCTCAGCCAGGCTAGCTCCATGGAGCTTCTTCCCTTGGAGCAGACAAAGAATCTGCCCAGGGTGCCATGCCAGGTGAAGAACAGTAAATGCAGAAAATGCCGGCATAAATGCTTGTGCTGGCACTGGGGTGGGGGCAGTGGGCAGTGCGTTCTGAGTGGCAATAATGACAACTTTAAACATCTCTATATGAAGCTGTGGCTTCAAAACTCCTGATCTTCCAGTAATGATGGTCTCCTGCTCAATAACTCTACTGGAAGAAATATTTTTGTTGCTTCTGGGTTTTTCTGGTTTGTTGTTTTTATTTTTTGTTTCACAACAGTGCTGTATAAGTGAGTTTTATTTTAACAGTAAGGACTTTTGGCCCAGGATCTTTATCCATGAGTTCATCTACTCCTTATGTTGATTGGGTTTATTTCTCATCGTGGATTTAGAGTCCCTTGAGGTTTAGTCACTGAAAAGACAAAGCTGCTGCAAGGAGTATCCTAGAAAATCAGACTCCAAAGAAACACCTGCAATTGATTTATATTCTGTTAGTGAGTTTCACCTTCAGAAAAGTGTGAGGGAATGCTTGCTCATTTGGAAAGAGGGAGAGTTGTAGAAACTTCCATAAGAACAGAGTAGTGTAATAGCACTGTTCCTTTCCACTTATTTTGTTGTCCTGTGTTCCTTTTCCTGCCCATCCCCTGTCCTGTCCCACTTCCCTCAATTCTTGTCTCTTCAAACACAGTAGCCTCTCCCCACATTCCTTCCATTTTTCCAGTGTTTACTCAAAGCCAGACAAAACCCCTAACTATGAAAATTAGCAAATGCAGGTCCTGTTCAGGGTAAGCTTATCTTTCCTTCTGTTGTACAGTGATAGTGCTACTGGGAATGTCTCCTCATGTACTTTTAATACCAGTTATTGATTTCAACATTTCTGTAATTTACTGTGAATTTTGTTTCATAGATCAACTAGTAACTGATCTAGGAGAGAAGAATAAAAATAAATTTTGTCTCTCTGAGGTGACAGAAATAAATCATTGTCATTTAATAGAAATATTATTCATGTTACATGGCAGTCAAATTGCACAAACAATTGTATTAGCAGAGAGGTGAGAAACTGTAGCAATGATGCCTAGAGGGACAATGAAGTGACTGAATAAGAGGGGAAAATTCAAATTCCTAAAATTACTGATGGAAAATGTTTCTGTTCCACTTATTTAAAGTTTCCATTCTTTGTGCTCAGCCACATGTTCATCTCCATCAGGTTGTGCCAAGACCAGCTGTGTGTTTCTGAGACACAGAAACCTCTTTACAATATAATGAAAGCATTATCTTCTATAGCCATCATAATAATTTATATAGTATTGTGATGATTTTGGAGCCATAGAGACACTTCACAAAATTGTCTGATTATAAGGCATCAGACTGTAAGGCAAAAATTACATCTAACAGTGCAAACTGAGGTAAAAGAGTTGAAGTCAAAAAATACTTCAAATGTTACCTTCCCCACAAGTTGATAATTTGTATTTTATATTTATAATTTACCCCTACTGTTACAGTTCTTTTTCTACAACTTATATATGTAGTAGAGTGTTTTGCTCAGAATTGGAGAAAAGTAAACTAGATCAGATAAAATAAGGACACAGTCATGCCAGCTCTTGATCTAAAACCTGGTTCGTGTGTGAAAGTTTGGATTTTTTTTTTTCTTTTCTTTTTGTTTTGTTAACTGTCAAAACTCCATCACTAAGGGATTTTTTGGTGTTAATGTCAGGCACCAGTACGCAATATTCTGAGCTTTCGAGGCCAGTGTTGCAAATGGGTCTGTATCTGTGTTTTTCTGATCATACCTCTGTTTTTGAAAACAAAGTACCAAATTAAAAAAAAAAAAAAAGTATAATTGCATGTAGTGTTTATATTGGCCCTGAGTCTAAACATCTATAAAAATGGTTGTAGAGTATCTCCGTTTGGATTTTTGTAGGTGGCTGCATTATGGACCCATGTGCACTGATACAAACTGTATACTACTGCTGGTTTTTCTCCTCTTAAAGATATGACTCTAAAACTGTTATTTTGCACAAAGCAAAAAAAAAAGTAAAATTTTAAATATACTTCCATAATAGCTTTCTTTTGCTGAAGGATTTTTATGGGCAGATTAAAAACACTGTGTGCTCCAGACAGAACAATCAAGCATTTCAGAATGAATTATACTAACTTGCTGAACCAGACTCTTCCCCCTGTGGGCATGTATTTGTTTGCATATATTTATCAGTCTGCTTGGAAACAGAATGAAAAATAATCATACATTGCCTTTTAGAGAAGAATCTGAATGGAACTTTTTGTTTTACTGTATTAATGAAAAAAAAAAAGCATCCTAGGGAAGATTGTGGCCACTTACTGTAAACTAGAAAGAGGTTCTAAAGGCACTTCTTCCCACTGGTTGTCATACAGTGAGAGTTATTACTTCATCTTTCTTTTAGGTGATTCTGAGCTCTGGTTTAACAGCGGAGCATGCTGTGATTCCCTGTCTCCTAGTTAAAGCTCCTTAAGGGAGATAATGCAGGAAACCCATACTTGCTTGTAATTTCTTGACTGTCAGGCTATTTTACTTCTTTACTTTTGCTCATGACCACCCATGAAGCACTAAAGACTTAATGTGATTGCTAGAACTTTAGCAACAAGTTCAAATGCTTCCAGAATTAAAAGTTTTCAAAATAATGGATCATTTACTACATTTAATATTTTAGTAGCCAACTTCTCATGAAAGAACTTACTGGCTTGTTAAAGTTATGACCTCATGACCTCAAAAATCAGGCTAGGTCTGATATTAACTGTGGTACTTCACAGAGTACAGGTCTAGCTAGCAAGCACACAGAGCAATTACAGCTATTGACAGACTGCTGGAATTCTTTCCTTTGTGACAAGATCTTTGTCCAGCAGAAACTGTTTCAGCATTTGACATAAAGCAAATGCTTACTAGTCATTGTGCAAGATGTTGCTTGTGAAGAAGTACAGGGTTTTTACACTGCTCAGTGCACACAAAGAAAGCTATACCAGGAGTCTGACCACACATCATCTCCTGTGTGGTTAGTAGTAAGAGGGGAAGCTCTTATCCTTTCAGATTATTGGTCTGCAGAGCCAGGAGCACTTCAGTGTTCAGGTGCCCTATCTTTTATGATTTTATCTCATGGAAAGACTCAGGGTGCACCATTGCCTCTGCTGAGATTTTATTTCCACTTCAAAGGGGACTGATTTTCTTGGTTTTCTTTTTATGTCCTTGCAAGTCAATGCTATTGGTTGTTTACTAATTTCTGATCTAGGTTGCTTATAGCTCCCACTATTAGAACTTTGAATTGAAACCCAAAATATGAATACAGATAACTTAGCATAGCTTACACATCTCCTTCCTGTCAAAAGCCAAAAATATTGCTGAAAATAATGAATATGTTATCCATATTTTCCATGATGAGGAAAAGGTTGTGCTGCATGATCTTTCAAGAGTATACTCAGGATTCTTTCAAGAGTATACTCAGAATCAAACTGTTGGAAGGAGTTTGAAAGTCTTGGGGGGGATCTGACCAATATTTTTTAAGTGACAGTGGGAATAGAATCAAAGAATCATTCACTTTCACACACTATCTAGTAGATTATAAAATCTGGTAAAAGTTTTTAATACGGAACAATGCCAAGCTACTGACTGGTGAAATTGGGTAAATAGGAAACTAGGGAATAACACAATTTTTAATGACCTCTGCATTCTGATTTGTTAACACTTTATGAATCAATCTTCATTACACAGAACCTGTAGATTTTTATTACAAATGGCAGTTGTAACCATAACATGCCATGATGATTTCCTGCTCTATGGTTTGGCTGTTCATTTTTGGGGCCACAGCAGTCTAACTAACATAACCTGGGTAGCATTTGATTTATTTTCATGTACTTCCCTTTTACTTGTTCCCCAAACTTGTTCTCTATCCTAGGTTCAGACTGAAAATAATGAATCCAGGCCCATTTTCAGCCAAATCTAATAATTATTAAATCTCCTTCAGTTCTTTTTCACTGTTTAAAAAATAAAAACCAACAAACATTTTTGAATGAAGTACCTCAACCACGAGGTGGAAGGGGAGGAGAGCTTCAGGTTACATCAGACAGACAAATGAAAGTTAAGATTTGAAGGTCCCAAAGGAAGAACCTAAAGAGACAAGTGTTTGATAGGGTCCTGCAGAATATCAAGACTGACATAATATCAATCCGTGTTCTGGACCAAGTATGAAACAATATCCCTGAAATTTATTTGTGGTTAGACTTACTCTCATGAACTGGCCCGGTATTTTAGTTTAGTCTCAGTATATCCTGAAGGGTTTGTTGCCAAGTAGTTGGAAAGGCTTAGGGAAGCTCTTGAAAGCCTTTCAAGATAGCTTCTCTTCTCTAGCCTTCTCTTGCAGTGAGACATAACCTGTCTCATGGAAATTTAGCCAGACAGACTGCCTCACAGATCCTTTGGTCCAGTGACTTGAGGCTGAGGTAACAGTGGTTTAGAGTAAAAACAATTGCACACAAATGAGCTTATTTTCATGACTAGTATTTTTTGAGTTGAAATGAACACTTCTAAATGCAACTGTGTGTTTTAATTTGTTAGTGCATTAATTATAGACACCAGGTGCTCGCTAGTGACTCTTTCTAGGTGGAACTTCCCGTTGCCTTATGCAGCTGACCTTTCAACAGGTTATGCCTGACTTTTCAACAGGACTGTGGAAGGACAGAGCTGGTGATGCTGGGTGGGTAAAATGGCAAGCAGGTATGTTGGGAGGTTTCTCTCTGACAGTACAGTCACTTCCAAGGTGAATGTAACTGTCAGTGAGGAAAGTTTATTCAAGCAAATGGGGTACTGTCTGTCTCCCAAGTGTTATATGCGTGCTGTTGTAACCTTGATGTGCTCTGTTGCTTCCACAAGTTCTTCTGAATTCTCACCTATATCAACATTCCTGTAAACATCCAAAATATATTATCTACCTCTCCAGCTTTGATTTGCGAATTGAATGTATGATTAATAATCACTAGTGTTAAGCTGTCAGCTTTTTTCAACTTTGCAAAGTAGGATCCGATGGAATTTGTATCAATAGAGAGAAAAATAAAAGCATACTCTTATTCAGAAATGAGTTGGTGTTCTCATGTAGTGGAGTTCCTTTCAGTGAAATACTTGTAACCTGCTACTCAGTCAACTTGCTATCCTTTGAGTTTCATAGTTTCTTTTACGTGTTTTATATATTCTATTATGCGTTGTTTGTGCAATCTTTTGAAGTATGAAGGTTTATAGATATTTTATTCTCTTCATCTGCAGTCTCAGATATCACACATGCCTTAAGGAGACACATGGCAGAATTTACTGTGTTCATGTTGTTTGCAGAGTAGTTTATTGTCTGGCTTGTGCTGCACCAAGGGCCATACTTTACCACAAATAAACAAAATCTGTATTTCACTACCCTACCTTATGACTTCGCTCCCCTGCAAAGGCACCAGCAATCATGCAGTCACATCACTAGATGAATTAAGTAGCTGATATTGTTGAAAAGTAAGCAAAAAAAACGTTTACTCTTTCAGCCAGATCACTACCCTTTCAGTATTGGCCCAAAATATATCAGCTTAAACTAACAGTGAAGCTGCAGCTTTAGCTGCTGTAGAAGATGGCTTCAAAACATCTTTATTAAGAGTCTTTTAAATGTCACTCTTAGTGCAGAGTATTTTAGAAAATAGGTTGTTGAAATATAAACCTGTACAGGGTTTATAATACAAACCTAACTATCCTGTGCAGTGGTATATAAGGAAACTTTCTTGAAGAATGCCTCAGTAGCAATACTTCATGGTAGCATTTACTGTGTTGATTCTGACATGACTCCCTTCAGAATAAAAATCTTGACATTGATGAATGCCTTGGATGTTTTCCAGGAATTCTTTAAAACTGCACAATACCTGAAAATTTAAACAGAATATCCATTAGAAGAAAAGTAAGGGGTAATGAAACAGGTTAGAATTTCCCATGTTATTTTGTGCAGGTTTTTTCTGTCCAATTCTTGGATTTTGTCATGCACATATAACATTATGATGTGAAGGGTTTATTGATCTGCATTAGCAAGTCTGTTTGGACTGATTTGAAAGGTAACATTATTAAACTAATTAGAAGTCTTGCACCAGAGTTTCAGAGTAGAACAGTCTGTTTTCTGTAGTATGACTATGTCTAATGCCACTTCTTAAAGTTGTTTGTTTTGTATAGCACTTTCATACTTGGAGAATATTTTTCAAAGTTACACCATTAGTAGAGATCCACGGAATTCTTTCTTTGCATTTTCAGCTGCTATGTAATAAATTCCATCTGTGTTTTAGCTATATTTGTATTGATTTTTCAGCTATGCTAGCTTATATTTGTCCTCTGCCTTACTGACCCCAAAGTCAACCAGAGCAGTGGGCATACAGCCAATTTCAGATGGCATTTGGTTAGTTTACTCCCTTTTAAAGTAGTTTAGGAAATGTAACTCAAATATTTCTCTTACTTGACAAGCCTGTTAAACTTTCACAGTTTTATCCACTTTTTTTACTATGAAATTCCTTCTCCTCAACATTTTCCAGTTCTAGAGAAAGGGATTAGAAATGTACCTCACCTTTAGATATTTTCCTTGTAGTTTTCTTTCTGAAATTCTAGGGGGTTTGTCTAACTGTGGATTTTATTTTCCTAATCCTGGGTTTATGTATAATTTTGCTTTGTACTATTTTGCACTTGTCTTTTCAGACATTTTGTATAATCCCAAAATATAGCCTAACCTTATAATTTTAAAGGGAATTAGAATGTCCAAGGAATGCAAGATTGGGCATTTGGAAAATGGTCTGGCAGAATTGCCTTTTTTTTTTTTTCCCTGTACAATGAATATTTGTCTTAAACAACTTCTATGATTCTTGGAAACTTATTTCACTTCTTCTCAGATAATATATGTTTCATTAGCATTTTTTGGTCTCAAGCCAATTGATTCCCATAGGCTTTGTTGAAATGAGGGTTGCTTTTTGTTCTTCTGTTTGGTTTTGGTTTTTTTTTTCTTTTTTCTCTGAAATGATTCATCTTTTATTTAGTGGCTATTGTGATGTTGGGTTTTGGTGGCTTTTATTTTCCTAGACCAGTGATTAGAATTGCAGCTCCTTGTTTCAAAAACCTTCACTTATATGTTGTTTTATTGCTGAAAGTATGGGATGCTGTCCAGGCAATATCTGATTAAAGTATGAAAAGAAAGTATATTTAGTGATCAGACTTAACATACTTAGTTTATTTTTTGAGAATCACATCCCAGACCATGCATCAAACCATACTATTGATACCATCATTCTGCTGGCAGTATTATTTAGGACATTTTTTTTCTCATGGCTTATTGGAAAATTGAATAAAAATAAAAATACTATATTACCTTTTACATACACAAGGATCCTGAAAGCATAAGGGAGAAGATTTAAGGAAGAGAAAGTACAGTATGATATTAATGAGTTTCTGGCTTCCTTGTGTACTAGTGGAAAAGGCCTGTCAGCAACAAGGGGTGGTTGTGTGCAGCAAAGAGTTCAGAGGCGCATAACCATGCTCAGCTTCCCTCCTTTAGTCATTGAAAGGACAAGACTTATTGTGGTGTGGTTTCTGTTTCTGGAGTTGTTTAAACATGTTTTTCAAGTACAATAGTCTTTAAGTCCTGTGACTTAAATCACACTATGTTTCGAAGAAACAAACCTATGTTGCGACAAAGTTCTGAATTAGTCACAGGCAACGCCTGTTATAATCTATGTAGCAGAATGAGAATAATCAAACTGGAGAACTTCCCTTTCCAATTCTATAGACATTCTAAGAGCTAAAGCCTTAGGAGTTCCTTCCTTTGAGATACCCCTTATGAGATCCTGAGAAAAGAAATTGGTACAGATAATCAAGCAGCCATGATTGGGATGTCTTTTGACAGAAATTTATTCCTGTTTATCCACAGCTCATCCTAAATTGATTCTAGTTGTCCCATTTTTAGAGATGTGGAACTGCTGTTTAAACCTGGTTTTACAGAAATTGATTGAGGGAATTTAGCCTCATGTGTCCCCAAACTTTTAGTTGTGTTACATCTAGATTGCTGTTCAGTTACTTAACAGCAGCACTCCCTGCTAATTCCCCAGTAACAAAGATTACATATATTCAGTAAAGATCTAAAATGCACTTCTTGACTTATAATAAAATGTAAAAAAAAAAAAAAAATCATCACTTTTTATACCATAGTTTAATCCTACAATATTTTACCAATCAAAATAAATTTCCTACATGGTTTGTATGAATGATACCATTTTTATCTTCAGTACTTCCTCAGGTAACCTTTCGCTTCTGATTTTGTAATTCTCATGCACTCACCTTCTCCTTATACATAGATTAGATTCTTAATTGGGTGTCGTTGCTTCTTGAAATCTCAAAGCCTTTTGAGGCAAACCTGAATATTGAGTCTTTCTCCCTAGGGTGTCTTGTACAACTCCTGGGACTGAAATATGAGCTTTTTCCTATTTTTCTTCACAGCAGCAGTTCCGTGTGATTCCTTGCTAGGTAAGGACTGCTGAAGTAAAACCTGCTGTCACCACAGGTTTTCTGTTGAATCTTCTGGCATGGTCATCTATTTTATTGTATCAGAAAGGAGGCATAGCAACCACACATTAGCTTGGAGCTCTTCTCCTGGGAGGCTAGAAGAGTGCTGGGGATCTGTCATGAGGAGATAAAGACGTTCTTCGAAGTATTTACTCAGCTACTTGTAAATGAATATGGCTAAACCTTTTTCCACGATCACTCTCTTTCCACCCCCACCCCCTGCAGTGTTACTTACATAAATGAATTCTGCAGAGAGTGGCTATTTTACAATCACTGGATAATTGAGCAAGGGATTTTGGTTACTTTATTTTTTAAAGCCCAAAACATTTGTAAAATATTTCTACAATAAAAATTAAGATTTAGATTTATTCATTTATTATGATTCACAGGAATTGCAGTAAGTCTAGTGAGAGAGACAGGTCATACATAAAGACTCATTGCACCTATAGACAGCTGTTAGTTGGAATGCATTTTTATAGGTCTATAAAATATTCAGTGAGAGGTACTTATAGTTAAGTTTGTTACTTCAAACTGGTTTAGTTTAGTTTAGAAATTTCTGTACAAAAAAAATTGATCCAGTTTAGAGACAGTGGTATTTTCCTCAGCCCAGACGCTCTGATAGTGGTCTTGATGGTATATCAATCATGCTATAAAGTATTTTCTGTAAATGCTGATTTCAGTATTTAAGACAACTTATTTTCCCAAAGTCTTCTAACATAAACATCCTACAGCAGAATTCAAAATGCTAAACAGTTTCAACTAACACAGTGAAATATCTTGGAGAGAATCAAATACCCCCTCCTTTTCTCCTGCGAAGTTGAAGGAAGGATAGATTTTACAGAATGGCGGAGTATAAAGCTGCAAAAGGAACATAGTAGTTCTTTCAGAGTAGTCTCCTCATAAACTGAACAGACCTTACGGCAAAATAAAGTGTTCCATTATACAAGATACCTATCGGGAGTTCTCATTATGCCAGACCCAGAAAAAGATTTACTTTGGATAAGGCAAAGAAATAATCCAAGAATATATTTGACAATGAGTATATTGGGGAACTGCCTCATTCTGCCCCACTCTACCACTCATTGAATCCTAGTGTTTGGGGGTTTTTTGTGTTTTGGGTTTGGTTTTTTTTTTCCCTAAAGAGATTCTGCTAGTTCTGTAATTTCAAGATAATGATAACAAATGTTGTAAGCCAGCATATGTTAGTGCAGTGTACATTAATCATAAGGCTGTGTTTTAACAAAAGGTGTTATGCATCTCCAAATATGAACTATATGTTATATGGTGTTGTAACAAAAGCCTTGCTTCAAGTATTTTTTTTCAGTTTAAGTTTTTTGTTTTCAGTATTATGTTTTCAGTTTAATTAAAATAGTAGAATTTTGAGGAAAAATATATAATTGTCAGTCACTCTCTACTAGCACTTACCCATTGCTGGGGAAAGGGAAGCCACTTCCTCTTGAAAGTCTGGTTTTGGTCAGTGAGTAACTATCAGTTTATTGATAGGAACTGTCTGCAATGCAGAATGTATAGTTTCTGTGATATGGAAAAATTCTCATTTTTGGGCAGTTTGGGAGCTATTTTTTATTTGTTTGACAATGATTTGGTTTTTTTTTTAATATTTTGATCATGCTGTATGTGATAAATGGTGTTGTACTTTTAAAATAACTCCTCTAAACAGTTGATGACTTAAAAGATAAATTTGCTTCAAGAAATTAAAGAGATTCTCCAGTTATCCTTCCTAGTCAGACAACTTCTGTACTTTTGATATCAGTAGAACGTGAATATGTAAATGATTATTCACCGGTATAGCTGTGATACCATGAATTAAACTTCCTTCCTAAGAACAACTTTGCTGCAGTTGCACTTGCTCTCACAATGGGTACTTATAGAAATCCATGAAACTTTTGGCATTCCTAGACTCCAGCCTGCAGTGCTGCTCCCTTGGCATATCTCCTCACAGGAACTTTTACCTTTAAAAGTTTAGGATCCCTAACAACGAAGCACTCCTCAATCAAACCTCACATCACAGCCTTTGTCATGCCTCTGAAATTCAGCTGTTGTGTGTTGTTTAGCTTTGCCAAAGAGAAGCCTTTCCCATGGCCTAACTAAAACAGCAAAAAGGAAAATATCAAAGGTTGTTAGCACCTATGTGTCACCAGTTAACACGTTATCCATCTACTCCATCCACATTATTTCAGTCCACTATAACTTTAAAGGCTAGTTACAAATTCAAGTAGGATGTTAAAAACTAGTAAAACCATGTGAAAGCGAAGTGTCACTCAAAAGAACTCATAGAAGACCAAAAAACCCCATCAAAATTATGATTTTTTTTTTTGACAGAGAATGCTCTTTTTAAACCATGGGAACTGCATACTTGCAAAGCTGTTGTACCTAATGAAAATCTAAATAATAGATAGAATTTCAATGCTTTTAAGGAGGTCTATATATATACTTCATTAACTTTTCAGAATATTTTATCACAGGCCACCCCATGATGGTTGTTCAATTACATTTTTAAGATACTTCCAGTTTGTTTTTTATTTTGTTTTCACTTTAAACAATCAAAAATACTCCTTTAGAGAAGAAAAAAATGTAGAATGCTTCAGAACCTTCTGGATATCTGCAGCTTGATATTTCTATTTTACAACAGAAGTGGGGATATTTTATTGCATGCTTTAACTGAGTTTAAAGTGAAAGTCACTTTTTTATTAATAGAAATGCATAGGGAGTTTAGAGTTTTAATCAAAATTCAAGATGAAACAGAAGAGATCTTTTTAAATTTATTCTTTTTACCTGTTCTGATCAAGGTAATGAAATAAAAATTAAAAAAAAAAAAAAATAAAAAAGGCCAGCATTCACTGGAAATTAAATAGCAAAAAAAGCAGTGATGACTGTGAAGTAATTTAGAGTAAGAGGTCATTTACGTATTAGGGAGACATGAAAACCTGCAGGCTTATATCACACTTTACAGATTGTACAAAACTGTTCCAATAATCCTGGCTGAACAAAATGTAGCATTTTAATATTCAGTCTTACTGCAATGTAAACAAATTTGTCTGAACCGTACTTTCTTTCTTAAAATTAAGCTTTATGATACTATATCCCTTTGCAATTTACTTTCATCTCAGATGAATAGCTGATGTATGCAAAACCTGATGCTTCCCAAATATACTGGTAAGAAGCACAGAAAGAGATGTACGGTGCAAACTCTGTCAGAGGATTTCAGTGAATGCTAAGCATATAAGACTGGGCCAAAACCAAAGTTAAAACTAATCTGGACAAGTTTGTTTGTTTATTTATTTCTACCCATACATATGTCAAAAAATTGCATAAAAAGGATTTTACAAAATCAAGCATTTTTACAGTCTCCTATGATTTCCTTTAATCTCTGCTCTCTCACCGTACAGAATCTCATCAAGTTGCCCTATCATCATCTTGAACAAACATTGGGAACAAAGGCAATATAAACTCCTCTCTTTCAGTTCTCAAGACTTGTATCTGTGATTCAGAACATTATTTCTAGGAAAGTCCTGCTAAGACAGTAACAGTCCAGAAATCTAGCATAGGCCATTCTATGTGCATGATCCATGGATTTCTGAAACACTGGAAAAAGATCTGGCTGAAATTATGTCACACTGATCATGTGCAAAGCTGAGTTTTTGGTAGGAGGGGGTTTTGCTTGCTTGTTTTTAAATAAAAGAGCCACAATCTAGCCAAATATAGACATAGTTTAGTGTAGAGAAAAAGTTTTATTTCTGGCACTAGTAAGATCATCTGCCAAATAAATTAATTCTGTACAGAAGTGCTCAAATACTAGATTGTTCTTAACATGTAAAAGCACATTGCCCTTTAATTACTTTCAACTTCTAAACTTTAATTTCAAAGGCACCCAATTCCCACAAAAGGAAATTTTGCAAAGTGGTGAGAACCTGCAGACTGCAGGTTCTTCTAGCAATGCATTGTGAACATCTTTCATAAAAGATTATGCTATTCTTTGAGGAACATATTACTGCTTACCAACAGACTGTCTGAATGCTTTCCCCATGGAAACCATGGAAAATGCCCTGGTGAGTTTCACACCAAAATGTTGGACATAGATGAGGTTTGTGCTGGTTTACTGTCTCTGGCTGTCATACAGAGAAGAATCACTGACGCAAGAAGTTTTGGTCTGTAAACAAATTATCATATAATGGTGGAAGAGCTCTCTTAAAAAGCATTTTGATGCAAGTTTACAGCGTTGGAGTAGTTCATGATCCACTAAGTAACGAGAAACACTAATCAACAGAGTTTCTGTGTGTTTAGAACAATTGCATTCCTTTTTCTAAGCCAAAACATTGCCATCACCATTATATAAATGTAAATCTTTCTTGAGAAGTCTGGTTCTCTTCTTTCATTTCCTGTAGCAAGTTAGCTGCAGCTTGTTTCAGACTGTTTTCTCTTAAGCTCCCAGAAAATGTAAACAGAGCATAAAAATTTTGTCTACAAATCTTCACAGAAAGTTGTTCTGAACTCCTACTAAGAGTGCATTACCCATAAAATCAGTAATTGTAAATTACTATGGAAGGTTTTTTTCTTTTCCTTTTTCTTTTCTTTTTTTTTTTTTTAATAGTATGTTTTACTGTCTAGGAAAAAGAACCTGGTTTCTAAAATTAAGTCTGGACAAAATTAGGTCTTTAACATATTGTGCTTTGACAGTCCCAGTCTTCAAGATGCGTGTCTTTTTGTTATACATTATCATGGATTTTGGTTGCTTAAAAGTTATGTTCAGCTCCTGAGCATCCAACAAACATGACTCTATAAAGAAAGAAGATCTCAGTAGTACAGTGCACCAAGAAAGATAGTAGAAAAATTACTTTTTATTGCTGAGTTAATTTCATTACAGTGCTGCTTTATTCTCTGTTTAGGACTGTTTGATCTGTCGATCTTCTATTTGTCCAGCAGACTGAGATGAGTCAAACTATGGAATAATAATTTTCCATTTACAGACAGCTTCAATTTGCCATTTCTTAATTTCATTCTGCCACTCCTCACAGCAGTCTGTGTCTATTTCTTATTTATTTACCACTTGCAGGTATCACTAGTTATCATTTAACAAAGTTATGCATCATGTATTTCTTTCTAAAAACAGACTGGAAAATGGTCATCTACTTGCAGTTTACAGTGATTTCTGCTACCACTCACTGTGTTTCCTCCATTTTGATGATAACGTGTCAACAAATATTTTCCAGATCTAAGTGCAGTGTGGCATGCCAGCCGTGTATATGGAGAATAGTGCTTCCTATTCCTATGACTTTGGGCCCAGCTCTTTCAAACGTGTGGATTGTC
The DNA here is from genome assembly GCF_022539395.1 of Myiozetetes cayanensis. Classification (NCBI taxonomy): domain Eukaryota; kingdom Metazoa; phylum Chordata; class Aves; order Passeriformes; family Tyrannidae; genus Myiozetetes; species Myiozetetes cayanensis. Next base: position 35,560,685 of record NW_026087964.1, on the reverse strand, counting down.
CCTGACTATTGCTGTAGATAAAAGTCAATGTGTGACTTTTTATCAATCATAACTACATTACATTTCAGTATAGCTTTCATCCAGGTTTGTCTCAGGATAACTTTTAGTACTTCTGCTCTGAAAATTTTGGCAATACTAGTTTAATATGAATGCACACAGTTTTCATTTTTATTGATACTTTTAATTATTATTATTTATTTATTTATATTTATAGATACCGTTAATGTTGTTCACATTAGTCTGTAATCCAAAAAACATGCATTAATATTATATGATATTTCAATTTGAACAATAAATTCATTTGTAGTAGTTAATTATTGTTGAACAGACTCTTGATAGTAAGCAAATTGGTTTTGCTTCAGTAAAAGGTGGCATTTCTATTAGAGCCCTCCATTTCTTTAGTTGAGAAATCCCTGATGTTTTGAAAAATTTAAATGTGGTAGTTACAGAGTTATCAGAAACTATTCTATGTCTGTTTGAATATTAAATGCCACACTGCAAGTTTAGGTGTGTAGCATGCAATGTAGTTCTTATTTGTATCAGCTGTCTGTTTCTCTTGTCATGGTGAAAATGCCAGTATAGAAATGTCTTGTTTCTGTCTTTCCTGTGACTGGATTTCAGTAAAGCTTTCAATACCGTCTCTCACAGAATCCTTCTGGGCAAACTCTCCAGCACACCGCTGGATAAACACATTGTGCAGTGGGTGAGCAATTGGCTTACGGGTTGAGTACAGAGGGTAATAGTGAACAGGGGAACATCAGGCTGGTGACCTGTCACTAGTGGGGTTCCCCAGGGCTCCGTCGTAGGCCCTGTGCTCTTCAACATCTTCATAAATGACTTGGACACAGGTCCGGAAGGGATACAAAGCAAGTTTGCAGATGACACAGAACTGGGAGGAGCTGTTGACGCCCTTGAAGGCAGGGAGGCCCTGCAGAGAGTCCTTGACCAATTATAGGACTGGGCAATCACCAACCATATGAAATTCAGCAAGGGAAAGTGTTGGATTCTGCATGTGGGATGGGGCAACCCCAAATATATGGGCAGACTGGGGAATGAGATGCTGGAAAGCAGTGCCACGGAAAGGGACATGGTGGTCCTGGTTGATGGCAAGCTGAATATGAGTCAGAAGTGCCCTGGCAGCCAAGAGGGCCAACCGTGTCCTGGGGGGCATCAAGCACAGCATCGCCAGTCAGTCAAGGGAGATGACTGTCCCACTCTGCTCTGCACTAGTGTGACCTCACCTTGAATATTGTGTGCAGTTTTGGGCAACACAATATAGGAAAGATATAAAGGTGATAGAGAGTGTCCAAAGGAGGGCAACAGAGATGGTGAAGGACCTTGAGGGGAAGCCATATGAGGAATGGCTAAGGTCACTTGGTTTGTTCAGCCTGGAGAAGAGGCTCCTGAGGGGAGACCTCATCACAGTCTACAGCTTCCTCAGGAGGAAGGAGGAGCAGGCACTGATCTCTTCTCTGTGGTGGTCAGTGACAGAACCCAAGCAAATGGTCTAAAGTTTTGTCAGGGGAGGTTCAGGTTGGATATTAGAAAATGGTTCTTCACCCAGAGGGAGGCTGGGCACTGGAACAGGTCCCCAGGAAGTGGTCACAGCACCAAGCCTGACAGAGTTCAAGAAGCATTTGGATGACACTCTTGTGCACACAGTGTGACTCTTAGGGATGGTGCCATGCAGGGCCAGTAGTTGGACTGGATGATCCTTGTGGGTCCCTTCCAACTCAGCATATACTGTGATTCTGTGAAATATATTTTAATGACCAGTTTAACTGCTCAGATTAATTTTAATCTGGGAAATAACATTCTTGCCCTTTGTCTGTGTCTTTGCCTATGGATACCTATACATTCCATATCTTCCCAGGGAAGTTCTGGGAGAAATTTGCAACAAGCAGTAATGTCGTGGTTTCAATGTGAACACATGTGTCTTTCAAGAGTATCAAAAATATTTAGAAAAATAAAAATATATTAAACCTACTGATTTTCCATGCCCCTGGCAGGGTATTTGGAACTAGATGATCTTTAAGGTCCCTTCCAACCCAAACCGTTCTATGATCCTATGACTGTATGATTATATATTGGCCAAATCAATTTGTTGGAATACTTTGAAATAGTATATTTAGCTAATAAACTGAAGGCAGCAAATATAGCACTTTTAGTTTTCAGGGAGTTTCAGGGGACTTTTGACTGGTAAGCCTACTATCTGAAAAATTAGTAGATAATATAGAAGCCATAGTATGATCTAGAATAAAGAAATAAGAATAATAACATAATGAACATAAATGTGACATTTTGGAGGGAAAAATGTAAGTGAAAGTAGCATCTCACAAATTTACTCAAACTATTTAAAAGAAGTGGCAAGAACCATCTGGATGAGTGAAGTCCAGTTGATACAATCCAATGGATTTCCAAAGGTTTCTAACAAAGTCCATTTTGAAGGGCTTCTGAAGAAACTAAGTAATCAAGGCTTAAAGGCTGGACAAAATATGTCTTCTTGCCCAAATAAAAGTAAATGTTTAAAAGAAAGTAACCATAAAGAGAAGTAAATTATCAATTTTCAAAGGAGTAGAAGATAACCAGTTGAATTCCACACAGAACTATGCTGAGTCTGGCACTGTTCATCATACGTTCCTTTAGTTCCAGATCACTTATGTTTCAAAAACCAAACCAAACTAAAAACCCCTTCCTCCAAATAAGGGGAAAAAAAAAAAAAAAAAAAAGGCATTCAGGGTCTTTATGTGCAACAGATCTATTTTATCAGATTTAGTTGGGTTGAGCGTGTTCAGTGGGGGAGGCAAAGGAAGCACAAATTGGCAGATACCAAAATGAGAAGATGGCATGGGGAACAGGGATGCTTTTCCAGCTGACACATTGCCACTGGGGTCAGTGGCAGCAATTTAGCTGTCTGGAGTATTTATAGAGAGAAAACCTGGACTTTGAAACCTGTTTGACCAGACAGAGGGAGGACTGGAACTGTCACTGAAAATCAGTTGAGTACTAACTTCCAGACCTCTGGGAGATCACCCTTTCAGCAAAGGTAGAAGCCTAAGTTTTTGTATGCATTTATCTAAGTGTTTAGGTAGCTTTCTTGAGAGCACTGCCAGTTCCTCATGCAGCAGAGACATGTTCTTATTTGCCAAGGACAATATGGTAAGAGAAGAGTAGAAGAGTAAATGTAGAACAGCACCTCAAAGGTCGAAGGATATGTCCTCCTACCCTGAACATATCTCTCATGGTGTCATTTGTTCCATTCAGATGAACTGATGTCAGGTGACAGGGCCTGGACAGTAAATGGCTTGCAGAATCAGCAGTGAGTTATTTGTCAGTAGCCTGAACACCTGCTGGAGATGATGGAGTAGTTCTGAAATAAACTGATACTGCTGTGGGCCTTAGCAGTAGAGAGGATGAGCTCCATGAGATAGCACATTTTGTTTTAAATGACAATTTGACAATTGTATGTCCTTGTGATCTTTATTTATTCTCAATGCATTTCTGTATGTTTGGATTTTAATTTTAGCATTTTCTTTGTCAGTTCTGATTATATTAATCTTGAAAAAGATAACTTGAAACCAGAAGATCTTTCTGGGCATACATGCTACTAAATTGTTCCTATATGCTTCTTATTTTGCTCAAGGTGTTTGGTTTGTTTGGTTTTTTCTGAAGTAAATTTTAGCATGCTGGATATATATGTAATGTAAATACGACGCGGTCAACGTATTTATTCTCCTGCTATTTTATTAAGCTGTTTCCTTAAGTTTTTCTAGTTTGAGAGTTTCTCACAAGTAAACAAACTTGTTCAGGCCTCTGTTGAGGTCAAGAATGCAATATAAGAATACCAGAGTCAGTTTTCTGTTGAGCTGAAAATACAACTGGCTTGGGTTCAGCTGAAGAAGTCCTATAGGAAGGTGGTTATAAACGCACCTTTGTACTCTCCCTAAATTTTTTTTTCATGCACCTATGCCCAGAAGCCATCAGTATTGTCCTGTACATTAGTGACTTAAAGTATTGCTCTTTGTTCCAGTCTACTACTTGTTCTTTGCTTCACCCAAACATCCATGGGAGCTTGCAGTAATGGAAGGACTTTTAGCATTACTTGAAGACTTGTTTTCAAAACGTAAAACTAAGGAACCATACTGAGAAATACAGAAGTGCTTCCAGACTCCCAAACAGAATTAGAAAGTTTGAAGTTTAGCTATACCTTCTTCTTTAATTTTTTTTCAAAATTCTGTTTCTTGCCATGCTGTGTAAAAGAGGACTACCTCACAATACGTTTATTAATTTTAAATCATTAATTCATTAACAGTACTCCTTTTAAGGTGTTACAGATCAATAAACTCCTTAGATAGAGAGATCTCTGTGTATAATTTTGTTTCAGCTGTCGCTGTGGACATATTCAGTATATATTTTCCTGAATTGTCACTTTCTCATTTAAATTTAAACAAAAAAGTCACTTCCAGAAGGATTCTATTGCGTAAATCCACTCCAGAAAGACTAAATCTAAAAGATGTGAACAAAAAAAAAAAAAAATACAGTGACCAGCAGGGTTGGTTTGGCTTTTGGGGTTTCTTTCTAAAGGGTTTTCCTTGCTGCGGTGCTTACATGTACATGTAAAATTAGAGTGTAAATTCTTTCTCATTAAGTTCCTAATGCGCTAGTAAAACTAAGTATCAAGCAACAGTAGTAACATAGCAACAGGAGCAAATTGCACTGACTTCCGGCAGGTAAGCTGCTCTTTATCAATGCTACTTCAAAAAGTTTGGGGATATTTTGAGAGTAAAAATAGCCTCGCTTGCTTTCATCACGTAACATAACAGAACAGTCACTTTTTTAAAAGTAGGCAGCACTCTTGAGGGATTCCTTTTTCTCCGCAGAAAACACCAGCGAAATCCCCAAGGGACGCGCTGTAACCTGCTCTAAAGAACAATGGAAAATATGGCAGGAATTTGTGAGTTTTTCAACACTGGAAACTTCACAGCCTCGTTTTCCTTTGTCCTGTTGCCAGCGGTTCGCACACGCTGCTCCGGCAGAGCCCGGGCCGCGCTGCTGCCCTCGGAGCCCGGGCCGGCCGCGCTCGGCGGGAGCCGGGGCTGCTGCCGCGGGGCGGCCGGGGCGCTGTGGCGACCGTTCTGGACCGGACCCCGCCGCTGCCCCGGAGAGACAGAGCGGCTGCCCGAGGGCGGGAGGGCCCCGCCCGCCCCGCCCGGCCGGCGGAGCCCGGGGAAGCTGCTCCTTACATGGGCATGGCCGCGGCTGGCGCGGCTCGCCCGGGGCCCGGGCGGGGTGGCCGCTGGAGCCGGGCCGGGCCGGGCCGGGCCGAGCCGGGGGCGGCGCGGCCCGGGGGGCTCAGCCAGACAAAGAACAGTCCCGGCAACCAAATAAGGAAATTGGAGCTGGAGAATTTCAGAATAGGAGCAGGAGCGAGGGGGTAGATGACGGGGAAGCCGGGGAAGAGGTCTGCGTGTGCAGGGAGCTGCTCTCCGTTGTTACCAGCGGAGTGGCAAATGCGGGGGATCGAGGCTCGCGGGCTTCTCCATATCCTTCTGTGATCTTCTGCCAGCAAAGCTGAAGAACTCAAGCTGTGTTTGTCATATTTTCTCATGTTTCTGAAAGCTCTCTATAGATTTTTGTTTATAAAGGAGTATAAAGGGTCTTTGGCAAGCCCCTTGGTTAGCAGACTGAAGATAAATGAGTCATCCTCTGCCAGGGGGAAAGAATCCCACTGCAGATAATATCAGGCATTACAAAAAGACATTATGAGTTTTTACCTACTGTAGTGTTCTAACGAAAACTTAGAAATTCATCTGGAAAGGGTATGCATGCACCCTTGAGAGACAGAAGTGTGTGTGCAGTTAAGAGCAGCAGAAAAGAAAGAGATAAAACAAAGAAAATTAGTACTAAAAAAACCCCAAAAGTATGCTGACAATCCAGATAGAAAAGCATTTCATAACAATATGAAATATGGATAAACATTATGGGATATCAGAAATACAAATAAGGTACTGTTTTAAACATAAATGTAGAATCCATACCCTGTGATCCTAATCCACAGTGTCTTGGGACATTGGGTTTTTTACTTATACTGACTGACTTTAAAAGGTCTTATTCCTAGTGGGAAAAGACGGGGAACACCATTCACTTTTTCACTTCGGACTCACTTGGAGCAGAAAGAGTCAACACAAGAGAAACATTCAGAAGATAAAGGAGCAGCTATGATCTCTGCTGACTGTGTGAAAGCTAGAATAGAGAAACTAAATAATTGTGGGCACAAATTTCAGCAGTAATGTTTTATATACTGGCCTGGTTTGCTCTGGTTTCAAAACCTTAAACAACAGAATGTCTCCTAAATTCACAGTCCTTACAGCAAAGAATTACGTGCACTATGAGCTTGACGTCCTGATGAAAGGAAGTAAGTTATGCCTTGATCTTGAAATTGTGACAAGAGCAGGTCATAAACAGCTACTGAAAAACACTTAAAATATTGTAGGAAAGCCTGACTCAGAAGAAAAAGCTTCTTTATCTCTCCTGACAGGCCTCACAATTACAGCAGCTGTAAGTTACTGAAGTGTAGCTAATTGAAAGATACAACACACTCACTATTACCATATCAGGAGTATTAAAGAAGAGAATGTAGTGTTGAGATTTGAATTCAGAACTGGGAAGGACTTACAGGTGACATTCAGAATTGCTGTAACCATCTGTGACTTTATATAAGCCTTCTTTGTAGGTAGACCTGTGATAAATCCATAGTAATGCTTGTGAATGTCATTTTCAGTATCACAGCTGAAGAGTGCTATGTCAGTTTTACTGAGGAGTGAATTGTTTTCCAGGGTATATTTTGTTATATTTAATTTCCAGAGCTCTTACACATTGCTATAGCAGTAGTTGTGCAGGCCAGGAAATCTCATGGATTACTCATGGGCAGAACAGACCACGCATGTGGATATGAAGTATCTGGGTACTTTAGGAAGTTACTGGGATACCTGACTTCTGTATATGCTTACTGTTCAACTGTGCCTGTTCCTTGTTAGAAAGTGTCTACACTGAAGACTGATGGTTTTTCTCCATGGTGTCATAGGGGTTACACAGTAAGTCTAATCAATATCATTTAAGCAACTTTTTTTACTGTGAAGACCTTTGCTGTTTTAGTCCAAAAGGTGAAATAGTGGTATAACAAAGAAGAGTTAAGCATGAGTCACTTCATCACCATGTATACACACAAACAGATGCACGTATACATGTATTTCCATTAAAATGGTAATTGCTGTCATGAAAATTTTCTCAGCAGTAGAAACTTCTAATTTTTGTTTTCATCTAGGTATTGCTACAAATTTGGAAAAAGACCCTTTGTTGTTGTTGAATCACATTTTCATAGATCAGAGACTTCACAGTATGATTTGCTATCAAGTGTTGACTCTAGTTGTTTTTTCCTTTTTATGAAACACATCACTTTAATGGTATGTATTGGCAGAATTGAAAGTGATAGGAAATGTTTGCTCAAATAATCTTTCTTGCAACAAACGTGATCCTTTATTTTGCAGAACTGCTGAGAAAAACAAAAGCCACAAACAGCTTGGTGTTTCCAGTTCAGACATTGTGAATTTTACCAGCATTAAATGATACCAAACAAGGCAATTTATAGTTAGGACCTCAGTGTCTGCCGACACCAGCCACGTTAGGTAGAACAGGATACTTGTAATACCAGATTCAGTAGACTTTTGAAATAGTGCTGGATGCACTGGACTGGTACATGTTTGGCAATTGCCATTTCAGAGGTATAGTTAGTAATTTTACTTTTAGGAAATCCATTCTGGACTTCTAAAGAAATCTTAAACTCTCATGCATTCCAAGAAAATCAGTGTCCTGTTCCTGGCTTAGTAATCCCCATTCAAAGCTTTAAATGTTGTCAAGTACAGCATGGGAGGGGATGTAATTTTATGGAGGTAATTTATTTTTTTTTTAAAATAAAAATTTGAGAGTCCACAATGGTTGGCATGTCAAAGCTTTTTTTGCACAGCTAGTGTAAATGAGATGCATTTGCCTTTTGTAAGAAAAACAGGGAGATTACTGAATTGACCTCCATAGATCATTGAATTTAGTCAGCTGTGTAGGAATCAGTCTGGAAGCTCTTTCAATTCCCTCTTCTAATCAGTCCTTCAGGGTCTATATTACTGACACTTCCATCTGAGCTTAATGATTTTTGAACTGTAATATTGTGCAAACCTCCATTGTGGATAGCTGAATGATATTTGGGTTGATTTACAGGCATGCCTATATCCTTGAATTATTTTCTAGTTTTTAAGACCAGAGGAATCTCGTGTCATATATCTCCCCCATGTAGAAAACAACATTTGAATCTCAATCACAACTTCTTTCTAGACCTCAGAATTTTTTAGATTTGGTTTGTTGTTTGATTGATTGTTTGTTTGTTTGTTTTTAAAAATAAAACATTCTTGTTTGATTTAAAAAAAAATTGAAAGATCTGATCTTAACTAGTATGATCAGAATTGCACACTCCAGTGTAGTTTTAAATGTCCTTGTTAAGTCACCAGCTAAGATGTTAAATTTTTGAATATCATAATAAAGAAAACACAAGAAGGGAAAGAGAAGAGAGGAAATAGAAGTATATAGTTATTTGTAGTATAGCACCACCTGGAAACCAGTTGTTCTGAATGAAAATGTATGTACAAGGTATTAAAATACACTTTCTTCACTGAAAATACAATGCAAGCAAAAAGGTTCCATTTAAATGATACAAATGATTCTGTAGTAGTTTAAGAATTGGACAGGCTCTCTCACAATGTCCATTGAGCTGTTTTATCTTCATTTGTTCTCACTCAAATTGCTGAGGATATAATTACTTTGTGTAAGGTTTTCTCTCTGCATTTTCAGCTTTTCTTTCCTGAAGGCGTCTGGTTTTATACTTTAAACAATACTAATTTAATTTTATTTGCAGGGTGGTATGGAAAGTAAATCTCAATTTGTGAAGATTCTCAAAGTTAAAACGAATGCTAGCAAAAAAACTTTCAGCACCTTGGTGATTGTCTGCTTTACTAGTGACATCTACCATTGCCTCCACTGGTTCACAGAAATGGATTATTGGGGTCTTTTACTGCATTTTGCCAAAAGCTGTTTGTTAGAATTATAATTACTTTTAAAATATTTCATTTAAATATTAGGACTTAATTGGAGTTGCATTCAACTGTCTTGTTATGTGTCATTAGTTTCTCCCATTTCTGTTTGCCAGTCATGCTGTACACATAGATGGAAACTTCTTAAACCAGAACCAAATGTTCCTGGGGCTGGAATGATAGGCAAAGTTGTTTACAAGAAAGAATCACAGATCATATTAAGTCTTAAGTTAAGCATGCGGTTTTGTTTCTTTTCTCTTTGGATCTTTATCTCACATTGTGCCTCAGTGTTTGTTTCCCAGTAAGCTCAGCTTCATTTTCACTTTCCATGCCCAATTATGCTTGTAGAGTCACAGGGAAGCAAGGGTCTTGAACTAAGATGATGTGCACAAGCTGTCTGTGCTGTCATCTTCCAGCCCCATGAAGTGAACGTGCATAGACATAAAATGCTTATGTGCAAAATGCGTAAGAGCTGTGACAGAAGAAAATGTCAGAGAACTCCTCAATGCGTGTCTTTAATGTAGTCTTATCTCAGTCTGGTATAATCAAATACAAAGGAGAAAGTGCAGATAAGAGATGTGAAGTCCAGGTACTGTTTTTCTGTCATTGACTTTTCCTACTGTACATCAGTCTGCTCTTTGTTGTGTGTTGCATTATCTGCAGCTACTGCTGGCTGAACTGTGTTGTGCTTGTTAGATAATGTTCTCCATAAACATACCAACCCAAAATCATAGAGAGGCCTGATCAGCCATGAGTGATACTGTTTTTATCTTTGTACTATCTTAATACTGTGTATGAGCTACCGTGCTTCTTCCCCATAGTCACATACCAGATTTGGAAACAGAGTGCTGGTGTAGTGCCAGTCTTCTAGCTGCCAGGATCTGGCATGTCATTCTCTGTTCTAGCAATGGGGAGATGCTTTATTTTCCCCTCCCTTTTTCCTAGTTGGCAGCATTCCTCTGTTCTCCCTGTTACGTTCTGGAGTGACTGAGTGATGTGGACTGAGTTCTGAGGACTAAAGAGGACTGGGTGGTGAAAAGGGATGAAGGGGATTGAGGAAACAGAGAAATTTTCAGTGCCACCTTGTTCTCCATCATCCACTGTAGAATGAATTTTCTCAGGTACAGGTCTTGCTCGTCTTGGAGGTTCATATCAGTTGGAAGAAAATGAGTATGGCGATGTTCCTGCATAAACCCAACAAATTCCAGGCATCCAGAGCTGAACTATAATACACATTGATTGGAAACTAGAGGTCAAAGAAGAAAGAGGACCACCCTTGCTTTTGGCTGCCCTAAAATCTTTTAATCATTGTTCAGGATGCTGGACAATGAGACAAAAGGCAGCATGTTCTTGCACTTATTTGCTGTTCATGATGTAGAAAACACAAATGATGCCACTGATCACTTCTGGGGGCTAAGCATGGAATTGTGAATAGGTATGTTATAGATGTATCTTTTGTGATTACCCGTCTTGTTTCAAGCAGATGTTTAAGTAGATGTTACTTATAAAACTGATGTTGGCATGTAATCTGTAAAAAAAACACTGGACCAGGACCAAGTGGGTTATAGTAGGAAGGTTATGAACCAGCAACAGAAATCAATCACTCTTTTTCTCCTTGGGGGATGGGGGGAAGGTGTAAAAAAAAAATAATCTACCTGCAAATGATGCCCTTAGTACAACATGTAGTAGTAATTAATGTATTTAGAGTAAGTGTTTGACACTCTGGAAGGTTTTACATAATTAGACCACAAAACAGCAAGATTTTTATATCATATACTAAATGTTTTCTGATCTCTGATGTTATTCTTTGGAGAATAAAGAAGATGCAGAAGACTATTTGTAAAACAGATGACTATGGTGCAATTGCATGATATACTTTTTTTAAATTCAGTTTAACCTGAAAACCTGAGGACTTGGTAGTGATGAGTACTGGCACAAGTGTTATTTAAAAAGAACTGCATTTAAAGGCTTAGAAGAATAACTTGAGACATCACTTCTGCAGTTCTACGTTAAAAGTGTAGCAATCCCACCCGCTCTGTCATGCAGACAAAAATTATGTGGAAATCATGGAAACTTTTCCTATGCAGATAAGGTGATGTAAATTTTCGCGGCAGCACTTTTGTGTAGCTGTATGGCAAAATGGAAGAGCCTGGGATGTTTCCTCTACGTTCTAGGCAGCTGCAGCGGCTGCTTCTGTGCTAGTAAAACTTTCTCAAGCTTTTCTGCGGGCTAGGGATGCCGGGTTCCTGGAGAGAAAGAAGTGAACTTCCAGCCTGGGACCAGAGCCTTTTCTGGCAAAAAGTGTATCACAAACTCCCAGTCCGAGGGGAGGGCGAAATAAAGTGTAAGGCCGCGGCAAGGGTGAGAAACGATCCCGATGGCGACTCGCTGGGGGAGACACACGTCTCTCTGCCTTTCCCGGCAGCCTGGTAACGCCTCCCGCACACATCGGGGAGCCCGGGGCGGCCGCGGGACTCTTAACGTGAAGCTGCCGAGTGGGACGCGCCGGCGGCGGCTCCCGGGTGAGTCACGGCGCGGTGGCCGCGCCGCCGGGCCCGCCCTATATAGCGCCGGGTACCTGCGGGCGCCGCTCCGCTCCGCCCCGAGCAGAGCCGAGCCGAGCAGAGCCCGCCGCCGCCGCTGCTGCCCGCTCCCGGGAAACCTGCGCTCGGGTATGTGATAGCTGCCCGCTCAGCCTTGCCGAGGTAAGATGGCAGGAGACTTTCACGAGTTGGTGCGTGACGCGTCTTCTTCAGATGAGGTGAACACACTGAAGGCAGAAGCAGTGATGGGAGGCGAGAAGTCAGGAAAAATGAAATCATGCTGTAATCGGACCGGGCAGACCGCCTTTCTTTCGAGTTTTTCTTTTTTTTTTGCATGACTTTCTCGCCCTTTTAGTTTGCTACATCGTCTGTAGTCGCATTCGAGTTTGGCTGATGTACTTTGTTTGCCGACCCTGGCCGTCCCCTTGGCGTTTCCAAATGCAGAAAGGATGCTGTTGTGGCGGCAGCGGCTCTGTGCATCTCTGTAGCTCAAGACTTGCTAAATCAGTCCTTAGTAAATACCATGGAGGAGTAAAATATTAGTGCTTTCGCAGCCTTCTTTGTAGGAGACTTCTGTAGGAACCCAGTGATAGTCCTGGAAGAGAGCTGGTATTGGGCAGGAGACTTGAACTTTTAGAAAACTTCTTAGCAAAATTAAACCAAAACCAAACGAAATATTCTTCTGTTTGGAAGTTTGGGGAGGTTTTACTGTGGTTTGGGTTGGTTTTTTTCCTGTGTGTCTATAAGGAAGACATATTTGGTGATCTGCCACTGATGCACTCCTCTAGACACACTTCTTTTTGTCTGATGTTTATCACTGAATGTTGAAAGGAATTTGGTGTTAGTAACTTTGTAACTTATAACAGTAACAGTTTTGGAGGGTTTTTTTTTTCTTTTCCAAGTCTTCAGCAGCTTTTTGTTTAAATTTTAGTACTGAAGGAAAGAAAAAAAAAAAAAAAGAGGAAAGTTTCCTGGCAGCAGGCACATAATTAGAAAGAAGGCTGGGAAAAGTAAGACTGGCCTTCCTTATAATGATGTGTTTACAGAAACTTGGAAAGCAAAGATATGCATTGGCTATCAAAGAGAAACCAACGTCTGCTGTTGGAACATTTGGGTCAGCTTTATATTAGGGAATATGGCACTGCAGAGCATATATCTAAAAATAGGAGTGGACACAGTCAATGTTTCATTAGGCTTTGAGGTCAAGAAACTGTTTTTCCATGGTACTCTGTGGCTGTATTGAACTGAAATCATGATTCCTGGGAGCAAACCTTATATTTCTGAAATTAACTTCATAAGATGTATTACATATTGTGCGGAAAGTTTTATATTCTCTCACAAGTCTGCGTGCACAGAAATTCACTGGAGGTCTGGGGTGGGAAAAGTTATGATGATGTTCAAGGAAGTCCAACAGTTTCCAGACATCCAGAGCTAGTCTGTGATTCACGATGCATACCAGACATAGAAGGATTAAGATACAGAATCGATAACAAGAGGATGGAAAAAAAAAACCAGAAAAAGTTAAATATCTTTCAACACAATGGTTGACTATCTATGGTATCTAAACCACTTTGCTATGAAAAAGGGTGCAAATACTTTTGAAAACAGGATTCTGAGAGAGTTTCATCCTTTTGGTTGGGGAACATAGCCTGAAAGAACTGCTTGTGAAATAATGTTCTGGTACTAAATTTCCTGGCTAGGAGGAGAAAACCTGTGGGAAAAGGTGAGGGCAAAAGGATAAGAGTTGGAATAAAAAACTAGAAAGATGAGGTAGGAGGTATACAGATGTTCTAGCAACTTTTGAAACACTTAGGAATATGCAGATAGGATTTTATTGGAATCAGGAGTGTCTCATTTGAATAAAAACATTGCTTTCATCTTTGAGATAATCACAAAGTCAGAATTTATCAAGTTATCATATACTGCAATCTGACATAGAAGTTTTCCTAAAATTGGTATGGTGCATATGTGGTAAAGGTTTGTTAGCAGTTGGCAGAAATATGGCACATAACTTTTCTGGTAGCTTTATGGGAGTCAAGACATTAAAAAGCACTGCTGTAAAACACATTATTATGTTCTTATATTTAACGAAATCCTAGAATATTCTCTATTGTCTTTAAAATGTTCTTAAAATTCTCTCTCTGTTTTTTTTTTTTTTTTTTTGGTAAGAGCAGAACAGTTATACACATAATTGTCCTGGCTAAGCTCATCTTGCTGGACACTCATGCAACATATTATTGTGGGCCTATTATTTTTGATTGGCCTGAGTTGACTGTTTTCTCTTTGTGATGTGTGATGATTGCAGCTTATAAAACTTTGCAAAGTATTATTCTAACGTAATTACTTATTTGTGTAATTACAGTTATTTTAAAGTAACTATTGAGAGCTATGCTTCCAGGTAACAGAAAGAAACTCGCTATTCTCTGGTTGGCACCAAAGAATTTTTTGAGCTTATATGATGGTGTGCAGGGCACAATAGTCTAACTACTCCACAAACAAGAGCGTGATTGCACCTTGTCATCCCCTTTGTGGTCTGTGTGACTGCAGCAGCCATTTCTAATAGCTGTGTAAGCTATGTTAGAACGGCATGCCTCCTTTTTTGTAAGGACACAGTGGTAAATCTGATGAGTAATGTTCAGCTGCTGGGCTTTAGGCATTGTAAGACCAAGGGAGTGGTCTGGGTGGAATTGATCTGTGGGAATGTTGGTCAAACCACTTACACTGGGAATTTCTTCTTTCTCTACTCTACAGAATTTCTTTCTATTACTCTGTTTCAAAATGATCCATGAGACACTTACCTTATTGACCTTACCTGGTTCTCAGCTGGGCAGAGTAAACCGATCTTACTTGTACAGCTGTGTATTTGATGGGAAATTTTTGTATTCCTCAAACAGCAACCTAATTTCTCTTCCAGTTCTGCTTAAATTAGCTGCTTTGCAATTTTGCTCATGCCAGCATTAATGTGGATCCTGGGAGCAGAGTAGACCATCAGTCAGTGAGATGTCATGTATGTAGGTTTCCTCTGTGTGTATAGCATTATTTCCTTGTAGATTATGAATATTTGTAGACACTAAACCTGAAAAATATGAAGATAAAGACCTTAGGTTTTAAAAAGTTGAATTTCTACTATAAAAATGTGTACATAAGGGAACTGCATAGGATGCAGTGCGAAGAAACTGTCTGAAAGAAGAAAATAAGCGTATGTACTATTAAGTTGCATGACTTCCATATGAAATATTTTCTGTTATTGTCATGTGTCTTTTCATTTGTTGTTTACTCTCCAAGAAAGGAGACTTCAAGTATTTGGGGACATACTGGTTCTTTAATGACCTGCAAAGAGTTAGTGGCCCTAAGATTTTGTTTTCCCAATAAAAATGTCTGGGTTGTATAGAACATATTAATTGATGGTAGTCCCATATATTCTTGAGAACATAATAACTGGCTTGAAATCATTCATCCTGGGAATATTATTTAATCAAAATATGCCTGCGGAATTTTTTTATTCATGAATCATCTTCCATCTTGTAAATATTCCTGCTTTCTTAACAGATAGCATTTCAGTGCTAGATTAAGCAATTAAGTTCCCTTTGGAGTGAAGCTCCCACTCAGTATCATAGTGATAATACATGCATTTGGAAGACTTAGGAAGAACACATACAGAGCAATTACTAATCAAGTTATAGTATGCCCAGAAGACACATTTTAACCTCTTACTCTGCAGAAATTGAAGAAGTGTCTTGTGACCACAAGTGTCAGAACTTCCTGGAGCATTACAGATCATTTAACGTTTGGGTATTCATATAATTAAAAATATAATTATCATAGAAGGAGAATCATAAATTAAGGCAGTTCTTTTTACATGTGAAGTCTACTTTCTGGATTAGCACACAAATAGAAAATTTAAGAAATATTCTTCCTCCACACTGTTGTCTAGACACTTAATGTGATCCTTTTCCCACCTGCTTGAGACATTCTAGCCTTTGCCAAGGCAGGAAGTTTGCATTTCCTTTATTGAAGCAGAAAGTGATTGTAGTTAGTGTATTGTGTATGGCACTCCCCAGTGCTTCCCACTTTCACAAAGGGAAGGGGTTTAAGATAAACAGATTTTATTTTTATATAAATAAATACAGTGGGCTCAGTTTCTTGATGGGCTTTTGCTGGCTTATGCACTTGTGTGAGGTGAGCCAAGAAAAAAACTGAAACTGCTTTCACTAGTTTTCATAGTGTACAAATCTCTCCAGTAATAATTTGAGTAAGAAATCTTTGATTACCTTAGATTATCTTATACCATCCTTTAGTAGCAGTTATTCACAATTCCCTGAAGTCCTTCCCAGGACATTCTTCTGAACCTGAGAAACTGTATTTGTTCACATCACCAAAATATATTCTCCTTGAAATTCCTCTTTAAAATGCACTCAGGATTTTGTTTGTTACCAATTTCAGAAGATGGTGTACATTATATGTGCTGGTCTATAATGTAGGATAAGAAAAATCAATTCTTCTAATTATTATCTTTGAGAAATAAATCTTTTATCACAGTTCACTATAGTATATTTCAAGCAGAAAGTGGCAATATGGCGTTGAGTTCATACCTCAAAAATATACATACCTTAAAAATATGCAAGAGTTATTTAGTTCAAAAGTTGAGTCTGTGCATCAGGAGGTGCAATACTACATTACCAAAGTGTCCAAGTTTTGGTAAATGTTCCTAAGACGGCATGTCTTATTTATCCTTTAGGTATTGTGTAAAGTAAAGGCTTTTTAGAAAAAGACCATTATTTGCAGACATGATGTGTCAGCCAGCAGAAATGTACAGGAAAAGATTTTTTTGGTTTTCATTGGCAATATGGTTACATTTTTTTTCCAGACTAAAATGTAAAAATAGATTAACACACAAAAATACTGGTTTAGTGATGTTAACATTTATAACAATCAAATAACCTCATCAAATTCACTGATACTCATCTTGTGTGCTACTGTATCCATTAAAACAACATAGTACCTGAGGTGTGTGTGTAAACAGGAAAACAGAGGGTATCACATTTACAACATTAGTATTTAACTCTTTGCTTTTAGTCTCAAGTGGGTTTGTTGCAGTCTTTGCATTTACAAGAAAATGACCAAACTTTGTTCTAAAACAGGTGGCCAAGAAGGCCAATGGCATCTTGGCCTTATCAAGAATGGTGTAGCAGCAGGACCAGGGAAGTGATCATCCCTCTGTAGCTGGCACTGGTGAGGTTGCACCTTGAGTACTGCATTCAGTTTTGGGTCACTCACTTTAAAAAGGGCATGGAGGTGCTGGAGTGTGTCCAGCTGAGGGAGCTGGGTTTGTTTAGTCTCGAGAAAGGGAGGCTCAGGGGGGACCTCATCGCTCTCTACAACTACCTGAAAGGAGGCTGTTGTAAGGTGGGAGCAGGTCTCTTCTACCGTGCCTGCAGTGAGAGGACAAGAGGAAATGGACATAAGCTGAGACAGGAGAAATTCAGGTTAGATATTAGAAAACATTTTTCACCATTAGGGTGGTCAGATATTGGAATAGGTTACCCAGGGAAGTGATGGAGTCCCCATCCCTAGAGGCATCTGGGTCTGGTGCTGGGTGATATAGTTTAGTGGTTTAGGGGTCACAGGGGTAGTGCTGCATTGATGGTTGGACTTGATGTTCTTACAGGTTTCTTCCAATCTTGATGATTCTATGATTCTATAAAAGCATGGAATTTAGATGAAGATTTCTCTCTTATGACAAATGCACTTCAGAGAGCAAGGCATGCATGCATGCGGTATCTGATGGGCTGCAGAAACTTCCTTAGGAGGTCCTGTCTGGGTTCTAGTGAATAGAAAAAGAGTATGGAATATTTAGATTTTTTTTTTTTTTACTTCTTCTGCTACAGATTCATTTAAAAAGTATGGTCCTAGTTCTCCAGACACACTGAATACAGAAATCTGGTTTAAATCAAGACTCACATGTGTTACAGCAACTTTTCTCAGGAGAGCCAACCTGCTGGTTTTAGGCCAACCTTTGAGCTGGTCTTGCTCCTACCCATTTTTGCACTTTACTCACAACTTGGAAGACTTCTCCTTAACAAAGCATCATTATGTTCTTTCTGTAGTTGGATTTTGAAGTATTTTTAATTTTTTTACTCTATGACTGAATCTGAATTCTTCTGAATAGGCTGAATCACAGTTCTTTATGAGGGGAGATAATGCAAGTATGTTTCCGTGTACATATGAATCTAATGGTGTGTGAATGTATATGTGTGTGTGTCCTTACACAGCATAAAGTAAAAATCTGTATCTGACACATGAGGATCATTTGTTTAAAGCAGCTATTTGAGTGCAAAACACTTTTAATAGCCAACTCTGGCTAGCAAGGAGATTCACCAAGGCAACACAGAAAGTTTTGCACAAATGAAAGGAGAGTTTCCTTGCGCAGAAACCCAGTGGTGCTGTATTTCTTCCAACCCACCTCACTGTACTTATTTTGGCTCTGAAATATAAAGCCTTTCTTTTCAGTGCTTGAAGGCTTCAGGAGGGCAACTTGATTCATGATTGTATTTTGTTTCGACCAAAGATCTAGTGAAATTTTTAGTACAAGTGAGGGTATGAAAATCCCAGAGGTGGTTGTAATATTTTGTTGATGGGGTACTTCCATGCAGTCTGTATTTGTGTGTGACCTGTGTTTCCTATCAAAACTTCTAGGGAATTAAATGAAGGCATGAGTTACTTGGTATTGTATTACTGATGGTAAGTCTGTTGCAAGATGATGCCATTTCTGTGCAAATCTGAGGTGCCTAAAACCAGAATTATGTGAAGAAATATTTAAAGGGATTATTGATATTCATACAGAGATGTTGGTGCATATCTACAGATGTCTTTCAAACATTTTCACGAAAAAGACTGTGTGGGCTTCAGAAGTGTTCATCAATATTGCTCAGATGACAAGTCACCAGACTTTGTATTTTTTCTCTATAAACTGTAGATTATTGTCAGTGAACAGACACTTTTTCAAAACAGACATGTTTCCTGGTCTGACAAGTCCAAATTTCATTCTTTTTCTGTTTCTAAAGCTACCTGAAAATTTTCGTATAGTCGTGATAAATCTCACATGCACAGATTTGAAGTCCTTGCTGAATTGCATGTTTATTCTTTTACATATAACATTTGTAGGCTATTTTTTCAGGCAGTAAGTAGATTGCCATACTGCTTGGCTATGCTCTAGGAGAAGGTCTTGATTTCCCATACGTCTTCATAGTTTTCCTATCTCTAAAAAAATCTGGAGAACTGTATGTAACTAAAAAAGAGAGACACCCCTTCTATCAGTTTCTGCAAGCATATGAAATCCAATTAATAAGGTGAGACTACGGAATTTCAAACTACATTGAAAGTATATTACGTTGTCTTGTGAGTCTCTAGGATATTACATGTGGTTTCCATTCTTTTATCTTCCATGACTTTTGGAGTTTCTGCTAGAGATTTCAAAGTTATTAACTGTTTAACATTTTCTTAAGTGGTTCATCAGGAACTTCGGGAAAAGGATTGCTTCAATTTTCTGCTTTACATTAAAATACCTAAGCCTTTTTGTTTGGTTAGGGCGGGTTTTTTGTTTGTTTGTTTTAAAAGAAAAGAAAAAAATTACTAACAGTTGTACTTCAGGAATGTTTGTGCCCACAGAACACAGAAATTTCAGGGGGAAAAAAACTAAGGTTAGACACTGCTTTCATGTATATGCAACTGAATTTGATGGATATTGCATGTACATTTGCCTACATAGATGGAGATAAAAAAAGAGTGCCTGTTAAGATATTTTTCAAACAAAGAATGAATTTTTAGGTGTTGACTCTGAGCTTAGATCTATGATTGTCTCTGGCTCATAAACCATAGCAACTTTAAGTGTTTCTGAGATTCTAGAAATAAAAATGTATACACTGATTCTAAAATTCTAGGCTCTCATGCACCCATCCCTTCAAAATTCAGTGGTCTTGTTGATGGTTAAATATAAAGAGACAATTAAAGGTATAAAGAGGCAATTAATATAAATAATGATATTTATCTCAATAATATGAAATACAAAGAAAAAGGAGCAGAAGGCTCAGAAATCAGGAGCTCTGCCGTGTTTCCCTTGCTCTCCTACCAATTGTATGGCTCCAGCCCTTGCTGGAACATATTGCACCAATCTAGTCTTGATGTCAGAGGCACATCACGTGGTAGGACCAGTGCACGGTGGAACCCTTCCCAGGATGGTGAAGCTCAGCACTGACCACATGCCTCACAGTTAACCCAAGATCAAGGACTTGGTTTCAGTCCTTGAAGGAAGCAGCACTTTCTGGAGCACAGGCTGACATTTAAAAGGAGCAGGCATTTTGTGATTGTCTGTCTAAGCTTCAGCATATCCAGCTGGTCTGTCATACCTCACTGGAAGTTTTCTTCAGCAAATGATCATGGGGATTCTGCAGGTTCTGCAAGAAGTATTGAGAAATTTAGACCTCTGAAACACACGTAGAACTTGTGAATGTTCTGTTCGTTGCAGACTGCAGTAATAAATCAATGTATTAACATATGAGCAGAAATGTTAAAAATTAGTTTCAGGTTCTTTTGCCATATGGGTCTTGAGATTAAGTAAGCCATTCCTGCACTTCTGACAAGGATCTGATTATTATCTATGGGCAAGGTTCTTTGTGTGGTGAAGTGTTTGGTTCAGAAAATGTATTGATATCTTTAATGCTAGATTTAGTATGTTGTTTTACTAAAAGGCAATAAAATACTTCTGGTTTCATCCTCTTCTGGCTGCAGCTTGCTCCTCCTTCGAGCTGCCAGACAATGCTATTGCATCCTCACTTCGAACAGTCTTTGAAACTGTTTTGTAACTTTGTAAAGTTAACATTCCCGCTGGGTACACACTTTGGACTTTTTTTGTGGTACACTGTAACCAGAAAAGAGGAGTGACCTAGGGACAGTTAATTATAAAGAATTACAAAAGCGTTGAGCTGACCGTCAAGGCTAATTGTCGGTTTGTAGCTAAAACACAGCACTCACATTATGTCCTTTTTTGGATTAAGAAGATAGATGTTTGTGCTTTAAGCATTACTGTCTACAAATGCAAGAGACAGGCCCTGTTTACTGAGTGAATTCTTGTAAGAGTACTGAATTAGTGCAATTGTTTGCAATGCTAATATTTGAAGGAACATGCTCATTGATAAAGAGTGGAGCAGAATAGAATTGGAATGCTTTTAAGCAGGAAGCTGATCTGTAGTAGATGAAAGTTGGGGGAGTTGAGTGAATTTGTATGAATATACAGAGCTCTGAGGTGCCTAATACTTTTACTAAGTAACCTCTCTATTTTCCAAAAAGGTTTATTGTGTTGGCCAGAATTTCCAGTACTGATAGAGCAAAGTTGGTTATGCAGAGTAATAGAGGACTGACTAATCAGAGTGAATGAAACTGGGATGTTTGGGGGAGATTTTTAAATCATGTGAATAGTACCTCTTTAATTAACGGAAGTGCCAGGACCTTCTGATACAAGACAGAAGCTGCTTGTCTGAGAGCTTAAAATCTTCATAAATTCATAATTAAATCATACTTAATATGCCTCTGAGTTAGAGAAATTCTCTCTGTCATCATTGATGGTCTTTGTGATAGAGATAGAATCACGGAAATTTGCTGTCAAGCTTCCCAAGATACTGATGTTAATCTCTGTGGTTGGTTGTTGAGATTATTTTCAAATGCTTCCTCTATTTAATTACCTCAGATTCCTCAAAAGTTTTGTTATAGATTGAAAATGTCTTTGTCAAGAGTCACTTAAAAAGGAAGTTACTAAAATGATTAATTTCTCAATTAATTGCCCTTCATTTTGGAAATTTTAGGGTTTGCTAAAATCACTGGCCACGGCTGAAATCTGTAGAATAATTTAAGTAATGGCAACATGCTACATGAAGGACAGAAAAGAGGAGGTGAAATAGTTTTTTGGAAGGTGGGAGACATATGAAAAATGTATTTCCCTAATTGAGAAGCAGTTTAATGTTTCAGAGTTTTCCTTGGATGCTCTTGGGTGTATCCATTCAGGTCTAAATTAATTGTTTGTCCTGTAAATTGCTGTCTGTGCCTAATTTTCTTGCTGTCTTTTATCAGGTCTTTCATTGCACAGATTACTGTCATATGAGCAGTGTACATGGAAGTGTAGATTGCCCTGTTTTGTGGACAAGGACATATGTTCAAACTAAACTATCATACTTTTGGTTTAATGGAAAAATTTCAGTGGTGCTTTTTTCAGAAAATATTAATAGTTCTACTATTATAATAGTAGATATTGTCCAGTGCTTTTGAGTATTTGTCTTTCGAATTAAATTGTCATTGAGGTACTAATTCTTGAGATTTATCTGTGGCATGTTTAGATTTTTTGTTGCCCAGTAAAATCAGGATTACATTTACTATTGTTTATGAATTTAGACACTGGCCTAAAAGCTGAAGGATAAGTAAGCAATAAGAAATAATAGTGTTGTACATCATATTCAGGTTGTGCCAAGTCAGGCTATGGCTGGGAATACACAAAGTTATAAAAGCCTTTAGGAAGTGTCAAGTTTAATTAATTGTGCTTCATTAAACTTTACTCTTTCTGTTCCATAATAAGTACGTGCACCTAAATAATTTGGAGCCCCTGCTATGGTAGGAATATCTTTTCTGGTGTAATTCCACCAGCCCAACTGCTTCCTTCAGCTCTAGATTCAGTTTCCTAGCCCAAAACAGAAGGGAAAAGCAACATTTCTCAACTGTAGGTTAAATGTACTGTAGAAAATTAGTACAACTGGTTGTTAAGCCAAAGTTAACTAAGTGATACTTAGCTGGTATTGAAGGACATACCTTCTAATTTACATATTTTTAGATATTTCAAATTGTTATTCAACTGATGGTGGCAGAGTTTCTTCTGAGACTTCATTGTGTGAGCTTTCTCAAGATTTCAGAGAACCACAGAATCATTCAGGCTAGAAAAAACCTTTAAGATCGAGTTCAACCCATTAACCCAGAGTCACCACCGTGTTCACCTTTAAACCATGGCACCAATATGGCACTGAAGTGCCATATTCACATGTTTTTTGAACACTTCCAGGGATGGTAACTTCACCACTTCTTTAGGCAGCATCTTCCAAAGCTTTACAACTTGTATAAGTTACATATTATTGCCTTTACCATGGTCATTCAACAAAAAGGTTCTCCTGAGCTCCTGAGAAATTCTGTCTTAACAATTAATAGGAAGGTTTTTCTAATTTTTTGAAGCAGATTATGTCGTTCATCACTATTGTCTACATTACTTGGATTTGTGTGCCATGATAAGCCTTCCCTGTGATCTGAATATTTATTTAAAACTTGGAAAAGACTGCAGTGTGACACCAGGGAACACTGAGTTAATATCCACAAAAAATTCTCATACTCCTTTATATATAGGGGCATCTTCCAGGCACAAAAGAAAGATTTCTGCATTTTCACTGCTTGAATCTTCTATTCAAGGTTGTCACGAAAAGCAGCATATTTAGACTTTGTAACAAGTTTTCTGGGAAGACCATGAAGATTGACTCACTTAAATCACACTACCAAATGCTGATCATTGCTTTCCTTTTCTGTTACTACTGATTGAACTTAACTTGAGACCTGGGTATGAAACCTTTGCATCTCCAAGTATTTCTGTACCATTTAAGTGGCCAACTACTGAGATACTTAATTCTCCTAAAAAAAATAAATTACTCCCAAAGCATAAACTAAAACTTTTTAAACAAAGCATTTCAATACATGAAGGAATTTTTAAGTAAAAATTTTCAATTTTTTTTGAATGAAGTTAAATTCATATGAAAGTTACCTGATTTTCAGAGCTACTACTTACTGTTGCTCCTATTGATTTCAGTGGTATGTCTGTGTGCCTGAGCACACAAGCTACTGGTTTGAATTCCTTGCATTCATTTACACAAGTTGGGAAAGTGATAAAACAAAAAGATGATAGATTCAACATGTACATGCCCAGCTAGCATATCAGTTCTGCCTGTGGAAGCTATATGTAGCAGGCTAACTTGCATAACAAGGGTGGTAGGATGGATGAGTGAGAGACTTGCAGTTGAATTTTTTCCACTACAGCTCATTTTTGCAGATGTTTTCTCTGATTCCAAAATGACAGAGCAACAGCGTAAAAAAAACTTAAAAGTGTTATAATAACTTATTTAGCAGGAACTGTGCTTATTACCCATCAGCAGGTTTTGGTGATGTTTTATTGTGATAAGATTCAATTAATGTTAGATAAATACAGCTACCATATTATTTTGGATTGTTTCTTTCATTCCTCTGCTTTCCCTGACATTTTATGAAAACTAGGCATTAATTTAAACCACTGCTAAAATGATATTTTAGAAAATGAGCACTGGCTGATTCTCATAACTCTTCATATTGTTATAGAAAAAAGAAAACCTAATTATGGAATAAATAGCCAATCCGTGGATCAACACAAATACACAAGGTTGAAACTGGTAGAGTGAATATTGTTATTTATACCTTTGTCATTCAGGCAGTCAAGTCTTAAGCTACATTTCTTCATTTTTTAGGCCTGTACTGCATACTTGGTAAGACTGTGTTGAGGTAGCGCAAATATTTCCAACAAAGACTTCATTAATTTTAGGGTAGTTGAATTAAAAATGTGTATGTGAATTCAAACTTGAAGATCTTATCTGGTCGCTGCCAAAGTAAAGTGGATATACAACAAGTTCATTGTTATCCTTCACAATTACCAACTAAAGACATGGCTTCACAAACCCTCCCTTGGAAGGGATTCCTCACCAGCAGTGAGGACTAGTGTGAACTAGAGGAGGTCCATCTTTCAGGTGCTTGTTTCTGGACAAGCACCACCCTTCTCTGGCAGCAGCAGAACCCTTTGGTTGGCTGCTCTTTAACCTGAAGCAGTGAACAAGATTCAAGATTTAAAAAAAAGCCAAACAAACGAACAAAGAAACAACCCCAACCCCCAAAACAAAGCCACAAAACCCCAAACAAACAAAAAAAACAAAACCACAAATTCACCCAGTTCTAGAGTTATTTGCAACTTTTAATTCACTTGGCCATTCTACTGTAAGAGTCCTAAACTGTTATGTCGTCACAACTGGATGTGAAAGAACAGAGTAGGGCACACAGAAGTATTTAGGTTTGTCTTAGTGAGTAAGGGGGACAGAGAATCTGTGGTATCATAACACCACATGGTTCCTAAATGAGAGCATTCACGGTGATATTCAGTGTACTCTAGATTACATTGATTTTCTGCATACCTTTACTTGATTAACATCTTCTTTACTGGGAGTCACTAATGTAAACATGGCAACATTTACTGTAAGTTTTTAAAGAGCGTATGCTGCACAGCTGCAGCTAAAAGCAGTAGGAGCCATTCAGTGAACTCCGCTCAAACTTTTCTAGAAAAAACAGAGGACGAAATGACCTACCCTGACTTTTTGTACTGTGGTAAATACATTTTTGTAGTTGTGTGTGTCTGTGTGACGGTGCTTAAATAAATTATGTTCTCAATAAAATTCCATGCCAGCAAATATGGCATGCAGACTTGAAGCAGGAATTGGATTATTGCTTAGCAATTGTGCATTAGAAATACAATAACTAGAATTTATGTTTACATTAATTACAGCATGAACATAAATTTCTCTGGACTCTTTTATTCTTCATGTACTATGTGATTGCTTTTTGTCTCTCAATATACAAGACAATAAAGACTGGCAATCTCAGTTATAGATATGAAAAACTGAGTGCAAGGACTTTTTTTTTTCTCAGAGGGACCTTGTAGGTCCACTGGGTTTTGCTGCTTACATAATTTTTTTTATTATGTACAGTCAAGGAGTCCTAGTGTTTTTTGTGAAAAGCTCAGCTGATATGGTGGCAACATCTGTCTCTTAGTAAATGAATATCATATAATATTTTACAATAATTAACTAATGTCTTCAAAATAATTTCATGCTAAAGATAAGGGACCATACTGATGGTACTACAAAATAGAGGCTTTGTCTTTTTGAGGAACACAGAGAGTAAGTGGTAAATTAAACTGGTAGATGCTTGTGTCTGTTCTGTTTATATGTGCTGGATGAGACCTCTCCTTTTAATTTCTTGCTTTCTAGGGTTTCTAGAGGAACTCCTGAGTCTACAGAACTAATATCACAGGAATTAGAAATTTATCCTTTCCTTTTTACTAGAATCATGTACATTTTATACATATCTTTTCTCAGAGACTATGCAACTCCCTTGTTCTGTAGTTGACGACAATTTTAAAGGTGGTTTTTGCTGGAGGTTCTCTTTTCAGTGCTGTACGGGGAGATCCAGTTCTTTGCAGCTAACTGCTGGCCTTATATGATGATCCTCACTGAAGACTTTGTGGACACTTCTGAGTGTTTAAAGCAAGATGTTAAGTTGCAGAGAGGTTTCCTATTAAGGAAAAGTGATGTAATGTCAGTGGAACACTGCCAACTTCTCTCTGCTCATTTTATTTATATTAGCTGCATACCAAAGAAAATGCCCCATAAAACACGAGTGCTCCTTGCTATATTTAGCCAAGTTAATTTACTAATACCAGGATATTATGTTTATATGCAATGGAAATAATTATAAAAAGATTTAGGAATATTTTATTGAAATAAAACAGGTTGAACTTGGGAAAAGTAAATGCTAGATCTGCTTCTGGTACATAGGAAGACTCTAGGGTATCTTTTAACATTTATACTTGCAAGATATGTATTTCTGTGCTGAAAAGCATTGTTTAACATTTTAAATGAACTATTTTGCTGATTGTGTAAGGAACATAAAGTACAAGGAAGTTGATTACATTAATCTAAGTCTTTTTAGTCTAAGCATTGCAGGTGCCCTCACATGTAGCCCGTGTGACTAAAGCCAATCTTACCATACCTGCTCTGGTCTGATCTTCTGGTCTGAAATATTTACATTCATCTTCATACAGAATGCAGTGGGATATTGTGTGCTTTTTTTGGTGATGTTTAAAATCACTTTGGCATATCTTTTGTTGATTGCCTTCTCTGAATTTTTTTAGGACTACTTTTTAAATGAGTAAATGAGTCTCCTTTTCAATGAGTAGAATTTTTTTGCCTGGCTTATGTTCAACTCTTTGTTCTACAGCTGATGGTGTTGATAAATAATCACAAGATTTCTTCCTGACTCTAACAATGTTACTTCATAATGCTGTTAAACAATTTGACCTTTTCTATTAATTCTACTCCTACATAGTGACACTAGCTGGGTGTGGTAGTGTTGGAATTATGGATCCTCCCTGATACTAATTCAACCTAAAAGCATATTCCCCATCAAGAGTAGCTCAGCACATTTGTTAACTGCTGATAAATAAGAGCTGTCATACTAGTCAACTGCATAATGCATATGAGAGAAAAAAAGTCTGTATTTTAAAATAAATAAATTAAATGCTAAGTCTAGTATGACTGTGAAATCATGTGATATGAGTTCTTCAGTTGTCTCATGAGCTACCAAGTTGTGGGTGGGGGAAAGAATTTTGGGTAGTGTCATTTTTATCTGCATTACTGAGGATGTGTTGAACATTTTATATATTTTCTACTCGAATCTGAGTTGCCTGTCTTCATTTTGAAGCCTGTGGTTTATTTGGATGACTTCTAAAGACACTTCTTTAAGGTAGTCTTCATACTTTCTGACATTTAGCATCTAATTTACACATTCTGAACTGCACTCTGGAGGTTCCACTGACTCTCTGGGGGGCTGTAGTATTAGCAATGTAAGTGAGATGCCAAAGAGGAGATGATGAGAGCATTTCCCCATGTATCTCCTTTTGACTAGAAGAATTACAGCAACATGACATCAAACTGAAGTGCTGTAAGGCCAGAAGAAAAAGGCAAATGATCTTTTAGTCCAATCACAAATCAAGTATTACTGTTTTACGCATCTGGATCTTCTTTTGGAAATATAAAGCTATGTAATATATAGAAGATTTGAAAGTGATTGCAAGATTCTGTTGCTGTTTCCAAGTATGCAGATCTTTTCTCATTCATTCTGAGTGATTCATTGGGGAAGTAGATCATGCTGAGAAGAATCATGAGAAAAAATTTTGAGTCAACTAAGGGTCGAAAAACATTTCCTGCAATTATGAAGTATCTGAAGCTGGGCCTTTTGCCTTACAGATTCTTCTTAATTTCAAATCTCAGATTTTAAACATTAGACGAATTTAAAAACAAACAAACAAAAACAACAACAACAACAACAAGTCTTGGATCATGAGATGCCATTTCTAGTATTAGGCTCTTGAGGGCAAATGTTCTCCCTAGTGTAGAAGATCAGACATAACTAATCTGTGAAGTATTGCCTGGACAGGGTACAGCAAGAATTCTGTGCTATCAGTTCTTGCTTAGCAAAGTTTATTTCCCCATTTTTTTAAACTAGAGCCTGGTGCATTACTGATTATTTAAGTAACTTTAATATTGAAGTCTTTAAATTCATTTAGAAAACTGCAGTCTCTGAAGGTTTATGAAATGATCGAAAAATGGACAGCTTCAGACAACATTGCCCTTAGGGCATGAGAATGTAATTGATGTGGTAAGTCTAAGTGCATGGGCTCTTTAGAGTCCTGGCATGAGAAAGAGGATGACTGTAGGGAAATGAATTTATTTTCCTCCAAACAAAAATACTGAGCAGCAAAGTCTTTCTGCAAATCTGGGTTCTCACTTTCCCTGATGTATGACACAAGCAGTTGGAGAACTTAAATGTCTTTGCCTTATTTTGTACCTTTATGACAAAAAATTTTAAAAGCTCTGTGGTGTCTCTAACTTTTTAACTTTCATTTAATTATTTATTTTTCTGCAGTAAATTATTATCATATTTTACATGAATAGTCTAATCAATTAGCTGACCTCAAATCAACCAAATGCTTTTGTTATTGTGCAAACTTTTGCTCAGTGCTGTGTTTGAGGTTTCTCCCTAAAGCAGAATAGGAATAGAAGGATCTTTCAGATAAGAAAAAGGATCAATGTACTGTGTAAATTTTGACTACAGAGTAGTTTAAGTAAACTGACCCAGAGACACAAGGGTCGTGCAGGTTCTAACACCTGCAATAATTATCCTCATGTTCACTGTAGAAAACTGTAGTAGAGGAGGTTATTTTGGGCCAGTGTTTTCCAGAGGACTAAGTAAGCTTTTCTAGAGAAGCTAGCATATGAAGTGAGGTACAAAGTAAAGTAATGAATTTCGGTATCCATATGCGCTAGGTAGGTCTTCTGAAGCTCACAAGGAGTGGTGAAGAGGTGGTGATACCCCAAGGGAAGAGGCAGGGAGACAGATGAGAAGAAAGTAGTTAGCGAGAGGGAGGTCAGTGAGAAGAAAATCAAAAGACAGACTAGCATTATACCATGATAGGAGCATTGCTGAGAGGAACAGAGCAGAGAATCATGTGGAAATTCATGGTTCATACAGGAAGAACTGTATGATCCACACTGATGCTGACTCTAGTGCTACCTATTTTGGTATTGTCAATATCCCTCTGTCTTTGAAGTAATCTGCAAGCCCAAAATTACATTTTTGATATGGAACTACTGGTTGTTTACTAAAGCATAGCCTAATTTTTTTTTTTCTATCTCAGCTCTTTGTGAGGTAAATGATACCTTGCAGTCCAAGCTGTTGTGATGCTTGAAGAGAAGGTTTAATACACAGTTAATGTTGATTTCAGTGTGAAAGATAGATATTGCTACTTTTACATCTTATTAGCACTTTCAGTAATGGAAATAAAGCATGGATTAATTTTTTTTAATTTCAGTTTACTAACAGTGATTTTACCAGTAGTTTCCAAATATAATCTAAATACTCTAGTTATGCTAAGAAAAGAAATTGTATATAGAATTATATGACAGTTTGGGTTGGAAGGGCCCTTAAGAACACCTAGGTCCAGCCATCCTGCCATGGGCAGGGAACGCAGGCAGGAATAAAGTGCACACTACTAACAATTCAATGTAAAACCCTTTTTCAATAGGAACAATAAGGACAAACCAAAATGCTGTTGGTCAAGATAAACAAAATTTACTTTCGGAATAGGTAAACCAGTCTTCTTGACAACCGTTCTGGAATGTTCATTTTAACATAAATCTAATCTTAATAAATACGAGAAAATATAACTTGGGACCCTTAAATCAGACAAGTGCTGTTTCTAATATTCTTTCTCCAAGATTGTCCAGCTCCAGGCTGAGAAAGTGCACGAATCATCAAAATAATGAGTCCATAAAGAGGGAATCTTCCTTCATAATTGTCAGAAAAAATGGGTTTAAATCCTGAGACATACACTTTCCTTTGTAACTAGCTTTTTTACAAACTGCTCCATGATCAAACTGAAGGCAAAAAAGACACGTTTGTTTTGTCTGGGAGGTTTTTACTGCAGGGTAGATGGGCGGAGTGGAATTAACTGGTTTCTGGAGGTCAGCTGCAAGCAGTCAAATAGTAAAAACTGTACTACGACACAGAAATAGTAAAATTGCTGACAAGGATTGCTCAATATATTGTTTCTAAATATGTAAATGTTGAATAACATGCAACAAACCCTATTTTTAATATATATTACACATCGGTATGGTGTACTTTGAAATTGTGAAGAAATCCTATTAAGAAAATCCTATAAATCGGAAATATTAATGTTCAGCATATTTGCTTAGAAAGAGATGCGTTTGACTTACCAGAAGCTGACCCACAAAATATAAAGCCAGAACCTCCTGTGGTATGCACACTTCTTTTTAAAGACCTCTAGACTGTATGGCTTAGCTGGACACCTCATGGTAGTTTATACATCTACTCTGTGTGTATTGCCTACGTTAGCAAGTGGTACAGAGAAACAAGGGTGGCTCAGTAGAGTGACAAAACATGAGGGCATGATATGTACGCTGTACATTTCAGGGACACTGACTTTGATGTTTTGATTTTTTCGCTTTGGACTTGCTCTGTCTGTTCTCATGGGCTGAAACCTCCTTAGTGGCTCAAGTTTGTTAGTTCATTTCACCTGACAGTTCATGTTCCTGAGAGGCTTGTCATGGATGCAAACTGGAGAACAAGCAAGTGGGAAACAGTTGGAAATTTACTTCAAAAGTACATTTCTGATCCAGGCTAAAGCCCAAATGCAGTTGTGTCCTTACTGTTCTCTTATGAGAAGTGCCAGTCTCTGAGGTTCCTTTTTTTTTGTCCAGTCACCCTGTTGGGCACTATTTTATTTGGGAAAAATGAAACATGATCCTTCCTCTTGTTTTCTCTGGGAAAGAAGGCTTACTGCTTTCACTGAGAGCTAAGCTAATTGAGACCTAAACAGTTTTACAGAAGGGATGAATTATTCAGACTCACTGGTACAGCATTTGCCTATAACAAATATTACCTGAAGTGAATCATCTTTATGGAATGTATTTTCACTCAAAAGTACAAAAGAAATCATTTGCTCTGCCATTTATACATAAGGTATTCCATTTAAGCTTTCCAGAACAATGTACTGTACATTTATGTAACAGTTTTAAAAACAATTAAATTCTCCTTGTTAAATCACTGCATCTATTTACCAAGGAAATTCTATTTTAAAAGTATGTGTTGCCATCACAAGAAGCTAATTCAGGTTGTATGTCTGCATTGTGTAATTACAGTATTCTGTATTTCTCTTTGTGATAATAGGGAATGTAATTTGTTCTGGGCAGGTCTGTTCAGTCTGTTTAGGAGAATAATATATTCTGACTATTTAAAAAGATGTTTTGACTGCAGTGACATCTGTGTAGTGTAGATAGATTTTGTCTTTGCTTAGTAATTCTTCTGATAGGTAGTTTGTTTGTTTGTTTGTTTTTAACCAAGCAATGCGGAAATTACAGTGCAGTGTAGAATACAGTCTTGGAGTAAGGCTGCAGGTCTACTTGGTCCTTAGGGTTTGCCTAAGTCATCTTCATTATATTTATGTTTATCATGCCCTTGTAATAAGCAGTAATTCTTCATATCTGAGAGTGCTTCAGCAACATTTGAGTAGCATCATTTTTCTTGACTCTTTTATATTTTGGGGAAGAAGCCTTTTAAAAACAAACAAATAAAAAAAATCCAACCCCCAAACTCACACTTCTGAACTATGTCCGGCTAGATAACCAGTCACAGTGCCCTATAAACAATTTTATTTCCAAAATTCACCTATCAAGATGAATGAAGATCTCCATCTTGATACAAAATAGGTCACAAAAGTATTCATTAGGCTGCTATCACTGAAATTCATGTGAGTTGCTGATAAGAAAAAAAATGCAATTAAAAAAAAAAAATGTTATCGGTCTATATGCACAGATAAAGTTATGTCTCCTGTTATAGCCGAGTCTATAAAAAATTCTTTAAGTCTTCTAGATGCAATAGCTGACATAAGACATATCTGCCACACTGCCATACCTTTCATTATGATTACCAACCTGGATTGCATGGCAGGAATATAACATCCTGTGCTAGATCAAGCCTAAGATATAATTGAGTTAGGATTACACTGGTTGAGTAAATGTCACAGAAGTAGTGAGCGATGCTGTAATGTTATTTTCAGCTCCTGAGAACCTGGCGGAAAGATTATTACTGTCTCTGGCAGTTGCTCTTACCTCCTTGTGCTTCTCCTCCTTCCGTAAAAGTTAGTGTATGTTGTTGGGGGAGTTATTGTTATATACACAGAAGGACTTCAGCAACAATGGTATAACACTAAACCTTTATGGCATTTGGATGGTGCTGACACCTAAAGTAAGTCTGTCATATTGTTGTAGTAGGAGAATCTCAGAAGTATCTAAGTATTTTCTATGAATATTATGTATTTATTTACTTTCATGTGGTTCCTTTTCATATGGCAGTTTTAGAACAGGATACTTCCAGGGAGTTACAGTAACACAGACTACTGATATGTCAGCTGGTAATATCCCAGATTTACATGGGGCAGTGACCTGCTCAAATATCAGAATTATTTGTGAATACAAAGTAGCTGGTAAAAGGACCTAGAATTTAGTCTCTAAAACTACCTTAACTTCTTAGATAATTTTTAAAACATAGCTGAAATTTTAATTTTCCTAATAACACGTTGAGAGCAGTTGTGTGCTCCCTTTAATGTCAGGGCATCCAGTAGCTACTCTATTTTTTTTTTTTGTAACGTGATGTCCATTCTTCTTTACAGAAGTATCAGTAGTACAAAACAGTCATCTTTATGTGTAACCCAAAGAACAGACACTTGACAGATACTAGAATGTTAATACTGAAAGCATGAAGTTCCACAGTAGTAGTTGGTGAGTAGGCATAAAAGTAAGCAAATCTCCTGACTTTGTTGGTCAGTGGTAGATGAAATGTGAGCATTGTATTAATCAAATATATTAAATTTAAAGCAAATATGTAAATAAAAAAGAACACTGTACATGTGTTGTTCCAGTGGCAGCTCTGAGAAAATGTATTGTATTACATATTTTTCTTCACTTTTGATTTTAGGCTAGTACAGTTTTTCATACTTTGATATATATTTTTTTCTTTCCATATTTTCTTTGAATATATACCAATCATCACAGAACATAACCTTCCACATGGTATAGCATAAGCAGAGGCAGAAGACCTATTTTTCTGTTTGCAGGCTAGTTCATTCCTGCATTCCGAGTAATGAGTTATGGTTTCCTACACCTTGGGCCAATTCACCTGCAAATTGAAAGCTGTGTTGTTATTAATGCCTCATTACAGTTTACCTCTTAATAATGTAATGGTTTTTGCTTCCTGTATCAACAAAACTTGTTACCTGTGTAATTTTTTAACTGTTACATCTATGACTGGATAATCTGCGCACTACCTATGCAACACTACTGAATTACCAACCCAGACAGATTTTTGACTACCAGACTAATTCTTATGATCTAACCCCAGCAGAGATATGAAGTTTAGCCTTTTTGCTAAAGCTTGTGTTGTATCTTTATGACTTTTGGGAACAATGAATGTGCACAACAGCACAATTTCCTCTCTTTCTGAACCCAAGCTAAATGTGTTATCTCACTGTTACATGTTTTGAAAAATGTCGCTGCAGTGGTATCAAGGGGTGAAAAATAGTTCCTCTCTTCAAAAGAACTGCTTGTGTTTGCTGAATACTGGCACTATCTCTACTGTTAGTTTCCTTAGTGCAGAAATTACCTTGATGCCTTTGACAGATAATCAAACCATAGTGGAAAATGGGCACAGCTACAACTGCCACTCTTTGGGATAGATAGAAAAGTTATTAACAGCCAAATTACAGCAGGACTTCCTTGCAAGAGAGTTCATAAACAATGCAGTTGGTTTTGTATGCAGTGTGTATGAAGTTTCTCAGATGAAAAGTTAAGCTTAGTTTCCCAGCGTGCTCATAACACTGTCCCTGTTTTAGCTCTTGCCCCATACTGAGAGTGTGTTAGGTTACAGTGAAACTGATTATAAATGCTCCTGTTCGTTAACCTGAAATACAGGAAGTGTTATTTGTTGTGAAGCTGCATTTTCAAACTGTTAAGCTTCGAAGAGAACGTACTAAAAATGTTAAAATGTTGCAGATGGTGGAGATTGTTCCTAGTTATAGCTCCCCAGTTATTCAGCATGAGGTTTGAATTGTAGTAGCAATCTGCATCCTCCCTGCAATGTGTTAGTATAGACAAAACATACCTATGAATATTTTTGGGGTAGAACCCAAACTGATGCTGGGTTTTGTGTGTTGTTGTTGTCATTCCCTCCATTCTCTCCTCTCCATATCTCCCCTCCACCCCATTTTTATTTTAACTGATAATTCCAGTCTTACATAAATCTGAACCCTTGCAGCATTTAAAACAGTCCACATTTTTTTCCCTCACAATATAAGGGATTGTTCAGCAACAGGAAATCTAATGTTTAAGTAAATGTATTTGTATTGATACAGTCTGAAGGCTGTCTGTGTGTTGAATATATTGCAGTTTTTGTTAAAAGGGGCAACCGTTCTCCCTTTACTTCACTTTCGTGCCTTGACATATCTGTACAATTTCAACATTTCTAAAAATGAGCAAGTGTTCCTTCAGGGGACAGTTTTGTATTCTTTTATTTTCTGCACAGCTGTTTATTAATTCACTGTTAGATAAAGTTAGGGTTGGGATTTTTTTTTTCATTTTAACAACTCTCAATTATTGATAAGTCTAGTGGAAAACCTTGAATTATATTAGAAATTTTGTCAAGAGTAGAATTCCAGATATTGGTGATTGCTGTCAGATTTTTGATAAGTAGGTATGTACATTTTAGTTTCTAAAATAACAACTGTCCGAAGTACTTTGGAAAATTACTAATTTTCAGCAGTACCGTGTACATCAGTAAAATAAAAATATTGTGGTTGTAGAAAGCAAATTAAATAGTGTCTTTAAGAGCTATCTTAACAGCTACCTGGCAAGTTTGCCCTGCCAGCTGCCTAGGAGCCATAGATGCAGAAGCACTGTGAATCTTATCCAGTGATGAAAGCTCAGCAGCTCCAAAGCTCCCACTGCTTCTAGTTCTCCATTCCTTCTCTGCCTACCATTTATCCTGTTGGGCTACCAAGGAGCTAAAGAGACATATGTGATACATTCAAATTCTAATAAATTAATACATTTTGAAAAAAATTCATCCTGGATTTTATGGTATAAATAACTAAGTATAGGTATAAATATGCCTAAATGTACACACATAAAAAGTACATCTCTACAGAGATACTTCTGACATGGAAGTCAGTGAGAACAACCCTTACCTTTTAACACAGCATGATGGTGACTATTTCCTTTCTGGTAGAGCTCTGGCATGATTCTGAAGCAATAGCATTGAGTTAGAAGGTAGATCTTTATTGGAGGCGAGTAGTTGTTAATGGCCAGTCTTCGCGAGCGAAGATCTGGGGAAGGTCTTTACACCTTCCAGCCTGCGCATTGGATTTTTTAGGTGAGACACAGTGTGCGCAGAACTGAGCCCACCCTACCTCAAAATAAAAATACAATCTCAATTTAGAAAACTAGATCAAGCTTTTAAAGTTGTGCTTAATTCTGATTATTTTTTATTTAAAATACTCCTGTACTTTCATTTCAGAGGTATATTTTGTATACTGCTGTAAAACTGTACCATATGTTTCTCAAAGGGCAGGTCACTGGTAGGATTGTGAAGAGGCCAGTCTGCTTTTGCTCAGGAATAACTTGAGACAGAAATGAGCTCATTATTCTTCCATAACTGAGATAAATATGAGTCTTTCTTTCAGACAAAAATTACTTCTCTTTGACTGCTTTCCATTTACTCCTTTTCTTTTTTAAGATCAAGAGAGACAAAATCAGGAATTTCAAAAAGTTATAACACAGAGAAAACCACTTAATCTTCCTTCTTTACTTGAGGTCATTTATTTCAATTTACTTTGTATATTGTGTTGTAAAACACTAACTACATTTCAATATATTTAGATACTTTGTGACAGACACTACCTCAATAGGGTTAATTTTGTGTACGAAGATTACTTCGAGGCTTGAATAGCATTTCCCTACCTTTGGAGAACTTTCCCTCTCAAGATAGGTAGTCTGGATAGAAGGGCTTCTATATGAACTTTGGTGTTTAAAAGGTACACAGAGTTGATGATTAAACTGCAGGTAGCAGGGTGCTTCCCGGAAGAGGGACACTGTTCCTCTAAATAATTTTTTATGCTCTTCACAAACCCAGAGATGTAAGGCGAGAAGTAAAGCTGGTACATAACCTAATACTGGGACCTTGTGTATGAACCCAGCAGAGAACTTAAGAATGAAGGATTAATTGCATCCCCCAAATTGCCATCTGCTGTACTGTCCTCTGCAATCCACTAGCCATTTCCACCATGTGCCCTCCTCCATTCCACTGTGTCCAGGCACTTTGAGTTACAGTTCTTGATGGTGGTTGTTGCCAATTTACTCCTCAAAGTCACAGACTACTCTATCGGTTTTCAAAACAATGTGATACAAAGAAGGTATCAGGATGAAAAAGCATTATGAAAATGGGATAAAAAGATAAAACAACCTGTTATAATTTAAACCAAGTGCATACCTTAGTATATGAATTCTTGAGTAACTATTAAACTATGCTGTATGTATTGGCACGCATAGTTGCCCACTAAGGAACCGAATGTCTCATGCCTCTAGTCTTCCCTTTCAACATCTGTTTTCAAATGTTTCTTGCTAACATTTAGCTCTGAAAGTCACCACCTTACTGAGCAGGTTCCAAGTGCTCAGAACCAAACCTGTGCATGAAGCTGTTCTTACAGGCAATGCGTGCCAGAAACCTCACTTCTGTAGTAACTAATGTCTGCTTTCATTAAAACATTACTGCTTTACTGTTTGCATTTTTTACCTATTTTAGCATACCTATTAGAACATCTGAAAATATATAGAAAAATCTTGGTTAAGAATACCTGGTATGGGAAAAAATCAAATATTGAAGCAGAACTTTTAAAAATATTTATGTATTATTAGGCCTGCTTTTTGGTTGCCAAAATTTCTCAATATTCACTTTATCCTAGTTATGATTTTTTATTTAATTACTTACCTTTACCATTTACTAATCAGATTTTCTAAAAAGATTACTTCTAAATGTTCATTCTTATATTGTTATGATTAACTATTTGGCAAAACAAAAAACTCCACATGAGAAAAAAAGTTTATTCTCTATTGTTTAAAAAAGCTTAATGCCTTCCCTGAAAGCATGTGTGCTCTTTAGAGTACTGGGATTACAAAACATATTTCAGCTAATTGGAAAGAGGATGTAATTACAATCAAACTAGTTTTTCTTGTAATCTCATCAAAAACCTGATCTCTTTTTAATTCTCTTCTTTGTTCTCTACTGATGAGAGCAACATAGCGAGCTGATTCCCCTGCATAAATTTGACTGCTGGGCTCTAAATATCTTTGTTGAACCAGTGTTATCTTTCAGGGACATACCTGTATAGAGCTTCCACTGCTATCATTGTCATTCCAAAGGAAAACTTGTGAATTGATATTCTTTCCTACTTTTTTGGTTCTTCATAATGGCACATCCATAGGATACATCTGCTCAAGAAAATAAGAAGTATAGGGCAATTTTTACTCTTAAAAGAATAGCTCTGAGGTAGAGAACATTCCTTTGCAGACAAGGATTGTGCATTTTACAACTGGCATGAAACTTTACTCTAACATGGTCTTTGTGGTTTTCTGCCACATGAGCTGATGTGATAATGATTATGCTTGCACGTTATTTTTCTAAGAAGACACGCACTTGCTTTGTCTGGACCCCAAGCTTATCAAAAGCTTTTCAAATGGAATTACTGCTGTACCGGGCCAATAAACCCTGATTTACAGGCATGTATATACCTGCGGTCTCAAGTCAAGCTCAGTGTTAGAGCAGAGCGACCTCACATTTGCCTGCCAACCTTTCGTAGGCACACCCTGACTCTGGTCTCCACTTCTGCCTGGCTGGGTGCAGCAGCAGCGCAGTGGCAGGGCTGTAGTAGTACCACTGACAGGGCCATAGATGGGCATTTGTGTTATGCTGCTGGCCGGGTGCATCGCCATGTGATTTGGCAAATGAAAATGAAAAGGTCTCAAGACATGACACTCTGACTTGCTTTCAGCACATGTTGGATAAACACAGGAGTGCTGGAGACAGCGAAGTTTCTTCTATATTCAACACACCATTTACAATGTTAAATCCCCCCCTTTTTTTTTTTACCTTAGTCTCTCTGTAATAAATAGGAAAAAAAAAAAGAGAGTGATTACGATGGAAAAAAAGATAAGTATTATTTTTAAGTAATCTTAGAGGTATTAGACAGTAGGTCTTCAGATATTCAGACTAAAGATACAGTAGAAAATAAAAGTATTAGTCTTACAGGCCTTTCTCTGTCCAGGCAAAGTTGACCTGAAGTGCTTCCGTCATCAACAAAGAAACTTGAATGATGATGGAAACTAAAATTTTGTTGTTCTAACCTATTTAGAGAAAGGAGACTTCTATGTAATTTAGCAAAAAAAGAAGTTTTAGCCTGTGTCATGTGAAGTGAAGAGGTGAACTGATAAGGATTTAGAGTCTCTATAATCAGCTTTAAAAAATGAATTATAAGAACTACAAGTGAACCACAATATTTAGATGTTCTTGTTCCTGATCTAATTAAAAAGAAAAATGGCCTCCTCTTTTTAAGTGCGGAAATGTATATTGTTGGTGAGATTTTGCTAGAATTGAGTCATCTTTACAAAAACAAAAAAGGAAACTGTTAAATGTAAATAACTGATTTTTCAGTTTTCTGTC
Organism: Myiozetetes cayanensis; assembly: GCF_022539395.1. Classification (NCBI taxonomy): domain Eukaryota; kingdom Metazoa; phylum Chordata; class Aves; order Passeriformes; family Tyrannidae; genus Myiozetetes; species Myiozetetes cayanensis. The sequence continues at coordinate 35,521,726 of NW_026087964.1, read as the reverse complement.
CTAAACAATCTTTCTCCTCTTTTTCTTATCTAAGCAGTCTCCCTTGGCATGAGATTATAAGCAGAATTATTGTCAGAAAACATTTTCTGGGAAATGTAGATGGTTGGAATATCAAAAATAATCTTCAAATGGAAAATATGATGTTATTACCATTTCTAATTTTGTTGCTACCAACAAAAGTATATTGTTGTGCCAGAGTCATACATTCATATGCCTTGCATTAAGACTGCTTCTAAAATTTCTGCTTAAATGACCTAAATTATACATAAACAATGACACATTTGTATATAATAAAGTATTTATATATTAAATACACAGAAAAGGTATATGTGCATATGCTGAAACTTGGTAGACATGTGGAGTATTGAGATAAAGTTATGGTTTCCAGCTGGAAGATGACAATTTTTAAGCAAGTCGGTCTGGTGTGTTTTCGGATGATAGAGCACACAGTTAATTTTGAGCTTGATGTCATTCAAACAACTGTATCGTGGACAAAAAAAAAAAAACAAACTAACCCAACCCAAAATAAAAAAAACAGTGCATGATCTGGTTTGCTTCACTGCTCAACATTTTACTTTTTTTCTTTTTCTTTTTCATTGTTACTTAATTAACATTTTTGAGTGCTCCTGCATATTAGTTTTTTTGGTCTCTATTCTTCTTCTAATAAATATGTACATTTCTTAATGAAATTCTTATTTCCCTTTGAGCTGATAGTATTGCAATTAGCAATTTCTCAGAACTGTATTGAGTATCTACCAAGATACATCTCAGGACCTACAGTTGAAAATGAAGCCTGGGAAAAAAAGTGGGACTAAAGACATGGAGAAACTCAGTTTATCACTTCCTTAGGTTACAGATGGTTCTCAGAAGTTTTTGCTCATTTACAGATACATGGATGGTTCTAACACAGAAGTTGGTCCTTTCTCTCCAAGTACTTTGTTTAAAGTATGACCCTAATTAGGTCTGTCTGATTGGCCCACAGAGGCTACAGCAGAAGTCATGGCTGAAGTTGTCACTGGGTAAATATTTCAGCCTTATTATTGAAACAGGGCCATTGAGTTAAATACTCAAGAAACAAAAAGAAACCTTGTTAAGAATTTCAGTATTTCTACCTTTAATTCTGTTATCTGGATTGATTCTTTAAAATATCGCAAGTGTTTTCAAATTGTCATATAATTTACCCTTTTAAAGAATTGAAGGTTCTGCTAAATTCCATTATTCATATGCTTTTCCTCCACCTTGAGGACAAAAAATGGGCTTTTGTAGCAATGTTTTAGCTCTGAAGAAATTGGGCTATTCAACATATGTAAACACTTTGAACTTTAACTCTTTTGATTTTCCTGGACCATAGATCAGCGGACTTCTGTCTCCTCCCCAACCAGCACTGCGTGTCTGATCATCTTTTTGTCTATTTTTCCTTCCCGCAGGGGCCCCCAAAAAATACAGCAGCTACAGAACCAAATTCGTCTGGAGCAAGAAAGTGGCCAGTGGTATCGTCACCAACAGCAACCTGATCATCATCAGCACCCTCCCTCTTCTCCTTCCTTTCCTCCTCCCCCCTCCTTCCAGGAGCTTGAGCCCAGCCAGCCTGCCACCTCTCCTGTGCCAATGAGTATTCTTAACTCTCATACTTCCCCTACCATGCAGTCTTCTGGCTCCTTTAACTATGCTCGGCCTAAGCAGTTTATTGCTGCTCAGAACATCAGCCCTGCTTCAGGTTATGTGACTCCATCTTCAGGATCATCTACATCCAGTCTTCCTTCTCCTTTGTCTCCAACTGCTTCTCAGAAACAGTTTGGCAGAGTGCCTGTTCCTCCCTTCTCTCAGCAGTTTGCTCCAGAAGGGGAGTATCCCTGGTCTCCTTCTTCTCCATCCCCCCCACCCCCGCCTCCACCTGTCTTTAGTCCAACCGCAACATATCCGGTGTGTGATTCCTTTCCACTTCCACCTCCTCCGCCCCCTCCTCTTCCTTCACTTTCTTCACCTTCCCACAGCCTGTCTCCAACTCCAAGATTTCCTAATTCCGGCCAGTCTCCAGCAGCTTTTCTCAGCTCCATGCTGCCATCCCAGCCGCCACCCATTTCTGTCAACGCGTTAGGCCTCCCGAAAGGAGTGACTCCTCCGTAAGTATCAGCTGATGAGCTCCTTGACTGTATTGAAGATTGTAATGAAGATTATTGCACTTGCTTAATTTTTATTTTTCTAGGGTCCCTGGCTGTTAGCTTCTATCTGAGAGGGAGAGATGAGTGAACAAATTATAAATGCCTCTGTGCTAGAGATGTGAGGTAGTTTTTTAACCCTTACCGAAGTGAGATTCTGAAAGAGCCGTGCAGTAGGAACACAGAAGATGGGAAGCTAAAACTTTAAATCAGAGTTGTAGAAAATATGAAAGCAGCAGCAAAAGATTCTGCATGTCCAGGGCGGTGGAAGGAGATCCTAGAAAACCCTTCTCATGATCCAGTTCTTCACATGTTCAGAGATATTTGTAGTTTATGTTCCTATTACATCTGCAGGTAGAGAAATATCAAGTAAAGACTTCTTTCAGAAGTCCTAATAGCTTTTTGATACTGAAAGTATAAGATATTAAAGTATAAAACTGATAACAAAGTGGTCATAACTTTAGCTTTTGGCTAGAGATTTTGTTCTGAGGAAGTTTGGGAAACTGTTTAGGAGGGGATTTAGAAAAGCAGTGCATAAAAACAAACAGAATCCCTTCCCCTAACAACTCTGCATACTTATTTTCCCCTTTTGTCTTCTCTAAAGGCCAAGATAGTATTTTGGAGCATGTTAGCTCCCATCATAGATCAGTTTGTCTTTCCCCTGGCACTAGACTCTCATTCCATCCTTAGAGAACAAAGAGACATGCTGAAGAACAAAAATGAGAATAGCTGTATCCAAGGCTTATTTATAACTTTGTCTAGAAGTTTGTCTAAACATATCTACAGTATCTAGGTGACCTACTCAGCTACATACTATTGCAGTGGGAACTTCTGTTATTTCAGTCCAAGATATTAAAAGGAAGAGAAGGAAGAAAGCGGACAGATATGAAATTAATAAATTATGTATATGCTTTAAAAAGCATTTCTTTATCTTGAGTTCTGTCATACAGCTCATTATGGAGTCTGGCCATAAAACAGATTTAGGACAAAAGTTAATAAATAGTACAGTTTGCTCTTACCCTCATAATAGTTGAGATTTTCTGTCTTTCTCTGTCCTTTGCTCTGGGTTAGTTTCTCTTTTGATACTGACCACTAAAAGTTGCATGATTTATTTACTGGCAGCTTGACCGGCAAGCACAGCCCACAAAAGCCTGCCTGATTTTCCAGGAAAGGCTCTAGTCCAGCTATACAGTTCTGACAAGAATTGGATTTTCTTTTGAGTTCCCCTCTGTGCGCTGTGAGGTTGACAGTAGCAGCCTGAGCCTCTGCTGTGTCCCCCTTTCCCTGTTATGCTGCACTTATGCATACATGTTCTCAGTTGTAGCAATAGCTGTATTTTTTCTCAGAGAGACAACCCTGTAAGGATGCTGCCCCCTTTCTCATGCCCCTCACTTCCACAAACACAGCAGCCAGTCTGGGTGTGCACATGGTGGTGTGTCTATCCACATTCCCCCCTCCCCCACCCCGACAAGTCAGCAGCCTCAGGGTCTGAGCTGAGGATGAGGTAGTTGGCTGTTTGGTCTGCATTCCCTCAGGAAATACAGTCCAGATGGGAGCTGGATCGTGTTAACTATACTGAATGTATGTGTGTATAATTCACGTATATGTATATATATACATATGTGTGTATATGTATATACACAGTGGGCATTTGTCATCTGAATTATAACATTAAAACATGGTAAAATATGTACTGTATGATGCAAAAGAAGCCATAATCTATCGTCATGTATCTTTGATGCCAATTTTTCCCTGGTTTTCGCTTTTTCATGTTACTCTGTAGGTTGTCTGGTGTGTCTTGCTGAATAAATCATTCAGTTTCCCATAATTCTCATACCACTTCTGAGCAATCCATTTCCCCCACAGCTTTAGGTCTCTTCTGCTTTGTGCTATAGTCTCAGTTCTTTTTTTTGCCACTGTCATTTTTTGTTTCTTTTCCTTGTCTTTTGCTCTGTCCTCACAAATCCTCTTTAGCACATTTATCTTTCTCAGACGTTTCTGAGCTTCTCACAGTATTCTGTAATCTCAGCCTGTAGTCTCACCAAGTATGCCATGATCTCCAAGATCTCTTGATTGAGATGATGATACTGCTTCCTGACAGCGTACTGTACGGACTGGGTGCAAGGAATAAATCGGAGTATTCAAAGTTTTTCTCAGCATCTGAAATCCTAGTCAAACCATTTAACTTCAATGCTTTTCTCAATACCAAATCTTGGTGCAACTACAGATCTGCTCCTCAGAATCAGTACATGGTAGGCATCAATCCTAATTGGTCCCTTACAACTCAGGTTATTCTATGATTCTAAGAGAACATTTCTAACTCTGTCTTCAATACCTGTACTCTGTGAGCCCACGGACAGTAAACACCATGCTAATGTTTCAGCTGAGGGTTGACATTTTCCTTGGGTTTGGACCCTGAAACTCTGTGGCAGTGACAGCATTTGCTAAACCAGTTTGGAAAGAGTATTTGATAAGTACTCTTTCCAGTTAGATTTGGATAGATTTGGAAACATTGCACTGGGGCTCATTTATTTGTTTGGGATGGGGTTTTATGTGTTTTTTAAACAGCACATGGGCTTATAGCCTTGCTTATCTTATCAGAATAACTACTTGTGAATTTGCTACATCTGAAACAACGGAAAGCAGTTCTGTGTCATTAGTACCTACTAATTCACCTTTAAATATTTTCAGCATTTATTTGCAACAATTTTATAGTGAATGTTTCCATTGAATAAATTATATCTCTATTTTCCAGTAAGTTCTAGACACTTTATAGTGACCAGTATTTTCAAGCTGTGACTATGGTGGTCTTAGCTGAACAAGCTTGCTTTGGGAATAACCTTTTTTTTAATTAATGGAGTAGAGTTGTCTAGTCAGAGCACAGTATTAAATAAAAGTGCTGGTGGAACTGCATAGCTAATTAAGAACTTAAGGGAATTAAGAGTACTTGTCAGTTATTTCTGAGGTAAAACTTGTCTAAAGTAAGTTCATTGGATACTGTTCTTAATAAGCTCAGTTCTTTCCTTCTTTGACTAAAGAAAACTAAGGTGGGTGGATGTGTGAACTCAGGTTAGTTTTTAGTTACAAAAGACTTTCAGTGAGCAGAGTTAATAAGGCAGAAACATAGGATTGAGGGGGGTTTCGTTCACAGTTAAGTCTGTAGAAGCTAGAATCTGTTCTTTACTGTTCACAGAATAAAAACCCCAACAAATTACATGTGAAAGAACAGAAATAAGCATACTTTAAAATTCTGGGTAAGCACACACACTCTATGTTTACATGAGCATTTGTGAGAGCAAAAATAATCCCATGAGAAAGATTGGTGACTATTTAGTGAATATTTGAATAATAAAAGTATAAAACCTGCTACAAAGATGTGTGGAATTATCCAATATGGAGAAATGGAATCTCTTTCTAAGTATAAAAAACATGTATTGTCAGCTATACATATATCCTTTTGAAAGCAACTTTAAAAATTAAGGATGTTCCTTAAAGTAGACACTTTTCCTTAAAGCAGACCTTTTCCTAAAGTAGATATCTTCAGTAATATTGCCTTAGTTACAAACAGGAAAAAATCTGAGTGTATGGAATTGGTGAAAGAACATGAATATACATTTACTACTTTCTGGAAAAGGAATGAGAAACGGAAAAGAAAGCATTGTTTGAACACAAGATTTCTAAAGTGTCTTGTAAAATGTAATTAAATAAGATACTTTTATCACCCTACACAATAAATTTAACTGCTGTCTAAGTGATCTTTAGAACCTTAAATCCAAATCTTAAATAAGGTTCTGTGGGAATCACAAGAACAGCAACATCAGAAAGAGATTTACCCCTTTTCCCACTTTGAATCAGAGCTACTGGTCTGTTCTTGCAACTATGTATTGAGACTTGTCCATTGCATTCTGTCTCAAATGGAATTGAAAAAATGCTAGTAACCATCATATTCCTTTAGTCAAGTAGCAATGATGGTGACCACTCTGAGGAAAAAGTACGCTTTCCATCTATTTATCTTACAGCTTTCAACATTCTTCCAGAAAAAATGTCAGCTTTTATTTTAGAGTAAACTGTATTGCTGTCCTATGTAGACTGGACTTTTTCTGTTGCCTGTTACAGCTGTGAAAAAATGGAGGTTATCTACTGCATTATTGATGTGAAAATAGTGACATGTAGGAGGAAGTACCTTGATTAAGAATTCCAACATCCAACTGAGGCGAAAGGTCGTGGTGTTTCCTTGCTTCTCAGGAGTTCACTTCAACTCTCTTTGCTTTCTATTCAGTCATATCTGGAGTTATTCCTGGATATCAGGAAAACATTTCTGAAGAAAAGAATTGCTGTAACTGGAAAAATTCCAGAGAATATTAAGGGTTTCCATTCATTCTTAACTCCCAATTTTCTTAAGCTATTGATCGTTTCCATTAAACCATTTTCATTTAAATTTGCTTGAAAATTTTCTTTTCCCATGGCTTGGATACTACTTGTGGCTGTTACACCACCATCTGAGGTGTTTATCTGTGATATTAGAACAAGTCTTGTTGATTGTGCTAAGAAACAGCTCATACTGGGGCCTTCATTTTTGTACAGTGTAACACCTTTTTATTAGGCACCTGATTATCATAAAATACATATCCATATCAACTTTTCTGAAATATGATGAATGCATGTTTGTTCCACTTGAACTTTGAAATCTAGGTTGTGCCCCAGATCCAATCACCTGAAGTTGCGCAAAACTAGAGATGAAGGACGTAACATGGAGATACATAGACAAAATAACAGTATCCTGACAATCATTGATTGCATCTGGAAGTCTTAATTTTCAAGATGTTTTTATCTGGTTATTTTTTCTAAATTGTATTTGCAGATACCTAAGAATATTGTAAGATGACAGTGAACTTTAATAAGAGAATTAGTACACATACTTCGCTGTTGAAAAGAGAGGATGTTAACAGCATTGCTTTGCTGCTTGGTTTGGTCTGCAGATTTCTCTTTTCCCAGGACCTAATTTCATGATTTCTTTATTTTAAATGGATCTAAATGCCACAAAAACATCTGTGAGTGTAAAAGCCGGGTACAGTTCTTGATAGGTGTGGAGGCCTTAGCCAGTTGCATTACATCAGCTGGAGAAAAGGTTAATAATCTGGATGTATTACTTTTTCTCAGTCCAGTGTAGCTTTTTCTTCACGTGTTTCTGGAAGTTCTTCTCTAGGTTTCAGGACTATGAGGACTATGCCAGCCTTTTCTACATCCAGGAGCAGCCAGTGCTTTAGTAATTTCTTCCTAACCATCAGTTCTAGCATACTGCTGGTAACAACCAGAAATTTAGATAAGATAATGGGTTACAAAATAAATATTTTTTTTTTTAACTTGATGTCAAAGTACATGTACATCTTTCGAAAAGCAAATAGTCCTTATGTATCTATGGTAACCAGTGCAGCATGAGGCAGAGGGATAACTTGCTCAGGGAGAAGGAACTGAACAGGGAATGAAAAAGTAGTAATTCTTATTTTAATCAGTAAAAATGCATTTTTAAATGTAAGGTTTAGTGGACAAAAAAACCCTGGTGGTAGTCATGAAGTTTGTACGCAAGTGGTACTCTTTGTTATCTAATCATTAATTGGGATCAAACTTGTTCAGAAATATATATATTATTCATGTCAGCCTTGACCCTATTGAATGCTGAGCCATGATTTGTTTATTTTTTTCAACTACAGTTTCAGAACCTTGGGTGGCAGAAATAATTGAGCTTTTGTACATTTGTTCCATTTACTGCAAGTCATCCTTAGTCAGGTCTGTGCCTCACATTCCCCCTAGTTCAGATACATGTAACGTCACTTTACTGGGCAGAGCTGGAGCTCCTGGTCTTCATGATCTCACTGTGACAAGATCAGACTAAACTGATTTTACTGTGCAGCTGCAGCTTCAAGGCTTGTGACCTGCTACAGTGCTTGTAGTATCTTTGCTCTTACAGTAAGTAAAAAAATGTGTGAAATGGGCAGGAATTAGCTGTATTTTTGGAAGACTTTATTTTTAAAGGAAAAATCAAGTTAGTGTTCATTACCTCACTACCAGGGAATTGATTTGGATTTCTGTGAAACTGAGCCATATTGGCTGCAAACAGGAATTTGCTCTTGGAAGGATAACAACAGCCAGCCTGTTGCCCTTGTTTACACTGTAAAAGGTACATAGAAAAAGAGGGAATTGCATCCAGCATGCGCTCTGTGTAATTAAAACATGAAAAGTACTGCTGGTTTGGCCTTTCTTCTAAACAAATGTCAGGGCAAATATTCAAAACTAAAGAGAGCCAAGCCGAGGTTGCAAAAAACCTTGCTGTCAAAAAATCTCTGTGCGAATTAAGATCACAGTTTTGGCAATTTCACTGCGCCCTTTCCGACCAAAAGAGTTCAAACGTTTGTGCTTTTATCTACGCCTGTATTCAGGCCCCCTCACTGACTTAGGTGACACATATTTCAGAGGTGTTTAAAATCCATGTGAATCGCAGCCTAATTCTCCAGGCTAATGCTGCCAGCATCCTGAAACATGCCTTCCCTAGCTGTCTCCTGCTAGCTTAATACTCACAGTATATCTGAAAATTACATCGGGCAGAGAATGAACATACAGATAACATAAATCAGTTGGCAGATTTTCTTGTTTGATGTTATCCCTGAGAGAAGACAGAAAGAAAGCTCATGAGTCACTAAGAACACAAATCTTAAGAGCTAAATGCATCCAGATAAGGGCATGTAAGGATGGTGAAAAATATTTGCAAAAGCAGCTGAAGAAAGTTTGCTGCCAGGCTGCCTTGACATGCAAACCATCTCTCAGGCTAAAAGGATCTGTGCTTTGGAGGACAGATTTACTAAAGTCCTTGTATTTGTTGCCATTGCCTTCTATTAATTTTGGAATTCATCCCAAGAACATGTCTTAAGAGCTAACTTGCTGTGGGGGTACGTATGTATGTATATATTCATGTACAGTTTTTGAAATGTTTATATTTAAAGAAAGAGATTCTGAAAAGGGGGTTGAAACAGGGGATCTGCAGGAAGATCTGCATTTCCTTGTGCACCTCTTGGAGTTTTTTTGTTCCAATTTAAAATAGTTCCGAAGGGGAGAGAAGCTTTCTAAAGGCATTTGAAGAAATTTTAACTGATGCTCATTTTTATAGTTAAATTTTTTAAGCAGCTGCTTCTTTGTTAAAATACTTATTTGTAAATGTAAATAAAGTGGAGATAATGCATTTTTCAGGCAAGTTGCCTTGACCAGGTTTTGGATGACCCTTCCATGCTGACTGTGCAAAGCTCAGGATGTTCTGACACCTAACCAAAGAACTGGAAAATTGTTAGAGAGTCTGCCTCTCCTATTCCAAGTTACCAGGGATCCACAGGCCATTGCTGACATATTTGCATACCTTGTTCTTAAACAAAATTCCTTAGCTTCCCTACATGACTTGTTTCAGGGTTTAACTGTCGCTGTTGTAGGTTAGAGAAAGGAGAGTTCTACACCAGTTGTGTCTAAGCTCGTTCTTCAAGTTATTGTCAATTCGCATCCTCAATGGACATGGAGAATCATTAAATACCAGCTAATTTCTGATGTCAGCTATTGTCCATTTCTCATGTTTTATGTTTGATTTGCCTATCTTCATTCTCCTAATTTCCCAACTAAATGAGCAAGAATGTTTGTGTGTGTGTGTGTGTGTGTGTGTGTGTGTGTGTGTGTGTGACATAGCTTGTCACAAAAGCTATGCTTTTAAAGTCACGGACAGTTTTTTTCATTCTGAAGTTTTACAGCTTACTGTATTTTTTCTTGAAGTGCAGTGGTAAAACTGGATTCAGTGTCTAACAGCAAGGAATAAAGGAAGAGAGATAAATTTCATGTCTTATGCTGACATGTCCTGGAATTATATTTCTTTCCTTTTTGAAATAATTTTCCAAGTTTTAATCTTATAGATTCTCAAGAGATGCTTCATATGTTAGGACTAATTTTCCATTTGCATTGCTATCATGCTTTGAGCATTTTCCTGAGTTTCATCAGTAGACCACCTTGAGAGAAATTATGAAGATTATTGTAAATCACAGTTGTTACCTACAAATTAATTGCAACCTCTGCAAGTTCAGTGTCATCAGCCAGTTTAAGAAACATGTTTTTCTATTTCACTTTTACAGTGTTAAAGTTGAAATCCTAAGTAATGATTTTAGTATACAGAGACCTTTGAAAGCGTTCATAGGACTGTATTCTTCCAGTTTGATAGAAAAATAAATCTTTGTTCTCTCAGAATAGCTTTTTCAGACTGTTATGCAGCCATATAATAGAAACTTCAGCTTGGACTCTGTGTCCTTGATTCATTAGGGAACTTACTGCAGCTCTTGAAGGCTAACTCAGAAGCCATAAACTGTAGTGTATCAAAGCTACTTCTTGTTGCTTATCTGCATGCCCTTCAGCCTGACCGAGAGATAAACATGAGATTTGATATGATTAAATTTTCATTTCCTTATTATCCTACATTGTTTAGGAATGGACTGTAATGCTGTTTTCTTGCATTTGGTACAGCTACTGAACTTACTAACTTGCAGTTCTCTTGGTGCTCTTTCCCTTTAAAAGATGTGTGTATTTGCTTAGGGCTTTTTGTTTTCAGAGATAAACAATAGTGCTTCAGCAAATGCTTTCACTTGTTACTTAAATACTTTTATACACTGTTGTGACTTGTTTGGGTAAACTCTACATTTCACCTTTGCACTGCATTGAGTCCCAAGCATAAGCACACCCTTTTCTGCTAAAACTCTTTATCATTCAAGTATGAAATTTTTGAGAATGTGAAATGAAAACTATTTCTTAATATATCACTTGGCATTTTCAAGGAAGGATGCATGTCTCCATTAAAAGCTGGCATAGGGTAAAGCCAAAGATGAAGCCAAATTTGAAATTTACTGCCTTGAAGTTGGTTGAACTTCTTTGGTTTGGTTTGGTTGGTTGGGTTGGGTTTTGTTGTTGATGGTGGCTGTTGTTTGTTTTTTGGTGTGTTCCTTTTCTGAAAAGTGGTGAAATTTGGTTCCATGGCAGTACTGGCTAGGTGGGTGAAGGGCTGGAAGGTGAAGGGAAAGACTGCAAGGGGAGAAACAGATGCCACCTTTCCACTAGCCTACTAGCCTTCTAGCAGATGGTCCAGCCTTCCTGAAGGATGTTAACTTCTGATCCATTCTTCCCACCTTCTCCTGTCCATTTTCCTTCCTTATCTTCTTTTACATTTACTGTCCCAAATTTCTTGAGTTACTGAAGCATCTCTTTCTTGAATAGGTTTTATCCCTTCGTCTTAGCACTCTCTTGTCTCCTTGTAGATGGGATCGTTTTCCTGATCTCTTCCCCAAAACAGAGTGGAGGAGACTTTCTTTTTTATTTGTGACTGAGAAGATCCCCAGCCAAAAACTGAGCAAATTATGCTACTTTGGGATCTCCAGCTGGCAGATCAGTATTTCTAGGGTGAGGGATGTTGCTCTCTGTCTCTTTGTGACATTAGGCAAATGTCTACTCTTCTGCTGTCATTTTATGTGAAAATGCAGTTCTTTTAACAGAACTTCTCCATTTTCACATTTTGCTTACAGTAACAGAATATGAGATGTTTTAGGAATTTAGACAGAAATGTTTCCAATTATTGTCTTTTCCATGTATTCACTTAATTCGTTTTTGGCGTTTGACAGCATATGTGTATTGTTTCATTTTTGCTAATGGTAAAAATTAACATTGAAAGCATTTGCTGAAGAATGAAGTTTCTGTAATCGTGTTATAGAAACATAGTCCTGAACAATACCCAAGAAAATTTGTTATCTCTATATGATTCTTGTTTAACATTTTGGTACCAGTAATTAAATTATTAAGTTGTGTACTGGAAATAAATTTACCAATTACATGCTAGTCTGATTTTTGACATCCCTGTCTTTTGTGAGTTTGTCAATTTATTTGACACCATTCCATATTTTAAATAAGTTATTCCCATGTAATGGGCTGAGCCTTATTTACTCGAAAAAGGTAAAAAAAACCCCATAAACTAATATTGAAATGGTGTCAGTGTATTAAACAATAATGGGTGACTTCATTGGAGAAATGGGGCGTGCTACAAGTTTCAAATACAACAACAATGTTAATTTCTTCACAATTGTGTTAAAAACTGATCTCCAGTAGAAACCACCCTTGTTGGGCACTACCAGCAATAAAGCCCTCATGATGTTACTGAGAAGTGTTAAATATTAGTGCAGTCTGGAAAAATAAAATTTCCTGTACCATTCCAGAAAATGGGAGTGACAGTTCCTGAAAGTGCAATCATAACTTGTAGGCTGGTAAGGGGAGTGCTTAGCCCTGTGAATGCAAACTGCTAAATGGTAGCTATTCCATTGGGATACCTTGCTGCTGCAAACTGCTTTAGAGGGATGATTTTTCTTTTTGCCAGTGTAACCTACACTCTGTGAAAGGCTCTTCTTTCAGAAACAACATTTACGTGCTGCCTTACGGGTATTTGTTCACAAAGATATGAAGAATAAACATGAAGTTATGCATGGTGTGTTGCAAAGTTGTAATAAAGAATTAGTAAATAATGTAAGAAATTAATAATTAAATGCCTTGTCCAATGTCTTTCTATCTTTGTTCATCTGGTACTTCATAGGGACCTAGTTTATCTTCCAGCCCCACTTATCTAGTCATGCTTTCTCTTTCATGTATCCTCTCACTTCACTTTCTCACCACTGCTCATCAGTTTCATTTGTGGGTATGGTGTTTACAGCCACAACCAAGCAATCCTGGTTAAAATATCCAAGGCACAAATAAAGCATATTTTTAACTTTGTCCTTAAACTAGCCATTTAATCAGTGATGTGATTTAGTAGGGACAGTATAGTAAGAAAGATGTCAGAGCTCTAATTTCAAAGATACAGTGCTGTTTTTTCACACTAGCAGTGATTCCAGATAAATTATGAAATACCAATGATTTCAGGAAAACTCATGAACTTTTTTGTGCTGTTTTGCAGGGGATTTCCCAAGAAAACAGGAAGAACTGCTAGGATAGCATCAGATGAAGAGATTCAAGGGTCAAAAGATGCTGTAATTCAGGATCTGGAGAGAAAACTTCGATTCAAAGAAGACCTTTTGAACAATGGGCAACCGGTAAAAAAAAAAATGAAACAAAAAATACTCTGGGGAATGGGAGTGGGCATCATGAGTGGTTTCTCAGATATGCTGCATATAAAATAGTAGTTGTAGATTCCTTTTCGTGTATTTATTATTTTTATTTGAACTTCCAAAACTGCATTTCTGTAAGGAATGATAGTGTACATTTTACTGTATCATTCCTTCTCCTGTTTGACAACTGTACTTAGACTTAACGAAGAAATGGAGGTTTCAAAAACAGTGAATTTGCATATGAAGCCTGCAAAGTCTGTACCTGAAGGACTTTTTCAGCCTCAAAGGCCATTTGCTTTTGACTGTTCATCACTGAGAGGATGAACATGCAGAGATCTTGTTCGGTCCAGCTCATTATACCTTGTGCACAGCCATTAGACAATGAGTGGAAGGAACAGGCAGTAACTGGACATCAGAGGAGAACAAGGCAGTTCATCATGAAAAATAACCCAGTAGGAATCAGGTATCATTAGATTCTGCAGTTGCAGGGCTTCTTTTGACCAATAGAATAAGAAACAACCTACCGTACTAACTTACAGACTTTATCAGAGTTAATGACCTGCTTGAGGAGTCAAGAAATGAGGTAAAATGAGCATATCAAACAACGGAAATGCACAGGTGCAAAGATCTCTTGTTCATTTTTGTGCACTTAAGGATACACTTAAAAGATAAAATGCCAAATTCTTCCTGCTCAGAGATGATGAGAAGCAACTTTTTACAGCTATTTACACTGTCTTTGAAGCAGGAATTTCTTTTAAGAGGAAAGGAATATTAAAAATGTAGACTGTCACCTCTCTTTTATAAATGAAATGTTTTCAAAAGCATCTGAATGCCTTCAAATGCCTTTGTGCCACTGAAAGGAAATGTGCTTTAAGTTTCTCAGGACCAGGCACAGTAGTTTCCTAAGTTTGCCACAGGCTCTGAGATGTGAACTATGGTGGTATAGTTCAAGACGGCCTATCTAGTCAGACTATCTAGTCAACAATTGCTGGATTCCAGTTCTTAATAAGGTCAACAGAGTGAAGTAGGGGGAGTGTTCAGAGTTGACTTGTGGTTCTATACTTACTGTTCTCCATTGACTGCATGGGGTTTGGCAGTTTTCTGTAGCAGTTAAAGCAGAATCACTGTCATAGTGTGTTAGTTCCTGTTTTTTCAAAGGAGGTGGGCCGAGAATGACTGTCAAATGCCTATTTTGGAAAGTAAGAGAGATGTTTGGCCTGGGTAAATGAATGGAATGTCCTGAGAATGCCCACATGGCCCAAGGTAAAAAAAATAGATCAACTGTGATCAGATGATGTGAGATCTTGAACTAACTCTGGTTTTGTGCTGGCTTTGAGGCTTTTGCCTTGCATATTCCTGTCTTGGGTGAATTCCGTAGGTGTAATCATGGCTGTGGGCACTTGGAGTGATTGCAGAAGAAATTTAAGTAAAGTTAATGACTTTCCTAGACACTTGTAGCCAAGCCAACATTGCTACCTAGTTTCCATGAGTTTCAGCCTGCTGGTTTAGCTACAGTATGACATATTAAAAAGACATTTAATTAAATGAACTTTTTTAAAAATGCAAGCATTAAATAGGTGTAATGTCTAAAAATTTCCATTCTTCATTTTTCTCTTTAAATGAGGTGTTTCATCATGAAATGAGTTTGTCTTTCATAAACTGGCATTTTTTGCAATGTTGATTTGTAAGAAAGTGTCTAAGTGTCTGAAATGTGTTATTGAATGTAGAAAGAAAGCTAATAATGAAATAATTGAATTATACATTAAGGTTTTCTTTTAACTCACTTTACCTTCTGAGTGTAAATTGTCTTTTATAAGCTTTTATAAGAACAAGAAGAAATAGAAATTCCAAAAACCTTAAAGAATACATTTTTCTGTGAAGTTGCTATATTTTTGACAAAATATTTGAGTAGAATCTCCTTATCATTTTTGGCAGAGTTTTCTGCCTTGTGGTTCTAATGTAAAAACCAAGCAGAACGACTAGGAGTAAGATCTGGGACAATTTGACATGCACTCTTTTGATGGCCATGCTGATTTAAGCAGTTTCTATTGCTCATTCCTGCCCAAGTTCCTGGCACAAGGATGGAAACAAATGGCAGAGTTGGGGCAAGAGTTATTTAAGCCAAAAGAGCCACTTGTAATGCAAAAAAAATGCATTACAAACTGCAGTAGAAAATTTCTGTTAGAAACATTGCTGCTCTCTTTCATTAACATTAAGTAACATTACTGTGTACTGCTTTGTAGTTCTTAACTTTCCTTTCTTCTTTTCCCTCCCCCTCATCCCCTTTTTATTTTTTGTTCAGAGATTAACATATGAGGAAAAAATGGCTCGTCGATTGCTGGGAGCAGACAGTGCTGCAACTGTCTTCAATATACAGGAACCAGAAGAAGATCCTGCTATACAGGTGCCACATAACTCCACAATTTCATAGGAAAAAATTCCTTTCAATTTTTCTTTTTTTACAGGCTATGATTGTCACTAAAATTAAGTCCAACTTTAATAAGACAGTAAATATACACAAGATAGGATGGTTATTGATTAGAAAAGTCATATGTTATATATTAGGGAAGTAAACTGGAGGATCACATGCCTGTTGCTCAGTTTTTCCATAAGGTTGAGACTTCTCAAATGTCTGCTCTCTGCTTTAAACTCTTCCGTTTATCTTATTCTGTCCTGACCTTTAAATCTCTCAAGTCAAAAATACATCTACTATCTTGAAACCATCTTCTCTTTATTTGTGTAATATGCACTTTTTGGATGCAGACCAAAACCACAACAGAAAGTCTGCTTGAAAGGCCAGGTACACGCTCTCCATTGTTCAGATGCCAGAGTTGCTATTCAGAAATGTGTAGCGTTCATTTGCTTACAGTGCCACATAAAGTACATTCTCCTGATAAAAACTCTGAGAAGCTGTCATGGATGTCTCTTGGTCTTCTTTCTATCTCTTGATCTTTTTTTTCTACCCTTTCAGGAAGCTCGTTCTGTTGGTGCTTCTGTAGTGAGTCCTGTGGATATTCAAAAGGTTTACATTTTCACCTTTTTCTGTCTTTTTGTCTATTGATTTTATTTCTCTCTGTTGCCTTTGCCCTTTCCCTTCTAATGTTTTTGGTTAACAACAAGAGGTCACCCGGCATTAATAAATGTGGCTATTTGGGCTGCACTCCCTTCAGGATGTTGGAGTTGATCTAGAAGCCTAACTGTGTGAGTGCAGGCAGTTTAACAACAATCATCGTGTGCTCTGGTATCTTTCTGCTGTAACATTAACATACACTAACTGTGGTATCTGCTTCATGGTTTACTTTCATGGTACACTTTCAGGGAACAAAGAAATTTTTAAAATACCTGTGGTTTACAAAGGTATTTCTCTGTTCTTCCATTTTTTACCATTATTGAGGGTTATGATTAGTTTTAAACTGATCAGTAGAAATAATACACATCATTCATTCTCAGACCAGAGGCAGCAACAGAGGATGGGTATGTGAAAGGAGACTGCGTGAGATGTGTATTCTGTCTTAAGTACAATAAGGCTAAAGTTGATTTGAAAGTTTCTGAATTTCTGCTGACTGAGAAGAGCATTGACTAGTAATTTGGGTTTTTTTTCCTACTTTTGAGCTTTTTTACATCCTGGCATTATCATTGTTATCACTAAGATTCCAAGCAGAACTTCCGTATTGCAAAGTAGACAGTTCAAGAAAGTAAATAACAGTGTACATCACAGTAACTTTCCCCAATATCTGAAGAGCAAATTCAAACCAGTGGTAGTGTTTTACACTGGATGAAGCTTTCTGCTCTTCTTTCTATATCTTCAATACTCTCACGGTAGATTTTGTTTTTAAGGAAGAATATTTTTGGCCAATGGGACCATGGCAACAGGAGTAAAGGGAGGCAACTGTCATGGACTGCCAGTGTTGCCATTTTCTCTTATTTTTTTCCTTATTTTTACAGGCAATTGTAAACAACATAATTTTAGCCTTCTAGTTCAAACTCTGGTACAGTTCTATGCAAATAGCAGATGTGAACCATATGGTCTTCTGACCATCTGGAAACAAAAACCACCCTAAATCTGTCTGTACCCTCAAGGAAATATTAGTGTGTTTCTTTTGTCTTTATGAACTGCTTCAGAATACTTTTATTCTTATAGGATTTTTTTAAAAATGGAAAAAAAGCAACCAATGACTTTCCTTCCCCTTATAAATTAGACCTTAAGACAACATGAAATACAGTTTTTGCCTCATACCAGATGTCTTGATTGTTTCACAGGGAAGTTATTGGAGGCATGGATTACAGTGTTTTTCTTCAACAAGTTACAGTTTCCTTTTATATGTAAAAACTTAATGCATTGTTAAAGATCAGTAAAATAAAACCCCCAAACATTAGGAACACATCTTGCTGAGCAATGTGTTGAAACTGGGCACTAATATCCACCTTTCTTATTTGACAGGAATATAAAGTCTCCAGTTTTGAGCAAAGATTGATCAGTGAAATCGAATATAGGCTGGAGAGATCTCCTGTGGAAGAATCAGATGATGAAGTGCAACATGGAGATGAACCTATTGATAACAGTATGTCACCATATTTTGAGATAAAGCTGAAGCACTACAAAATCTTTGAGGGAATGCCAGTAACATTTACATGCAAAGTGGCAGGAAATCCAAAGCCAAAGGTAAGAAAAGAGAAATGCCTGAAGAGTTCTGTGTTGGTACTTTACCATCAGGCTCTGGACCTTATGGGCTGTATCTTACAGGAAAAGGAGACATTCACACTTATTTGGCACAAATTGGCATATCTCTTTTGGCATCTCTGGAGTTATTTAGATTTATACCAGTCAAAAATCCTACTATGAGGCTTCTGCTCTCAGTTACTCCCTCCTGAGACTTCCTCTCAATTATTTTACCTGGAAGCAATTCTCCTGTCATTTTCAGAGGTACCTCCAGGATACATCTGTATCACAGAACTCAGTGCAATACTAGAAAGTCCCATGTGAGCTGGCACAGTAGTCCCAAAAGCAGCCTCATCTCTCTTGCATGGGTGATTAGCTCAGGCATGGCAACATGTTAATGCAAAAATATGTTGGTTCTGGTTAGGAGCCAGCGTGGTATCTCTGCATTCTTCAGCATCTACACACGCTAACAGGACTAAATTTTATTGGAATTTAGAGGAAGGAGTAATAATATACCACAAGTTCTCATATATCCCAGCAGCAAGATGAGACATGATGGTAAGGTTTTAATGATGAGCTTCTGAGGGAGGGTTGGGCTTGGGAAGCAGTTCCTTGTAGCGAATGTAAAAGTACCATGATGTCAGTAGTCTGGAAAAATGCCTGTCTTGTGTAGGTTGCATATAACCATTTTAACAATTGCTTGGCAATCAACTCATGCAACAGGCAAACAACAGCAGCTTCTTCAACTTCCTTGCCAGAGACAGTGCCTTCCCTGTGAGGTCCTTGCAGCTCTTACAGTGACCTCTTGTGGATAGGAGCTCTTGTCTTTCTGACAAGATCAAAGATGCCTTATCTCTTGCACAAGATCTTCACAGCAGAAGCCACATCTAAATCTCTCATCTAGTGTAAGTTTTACAGGTATTTAGGATTTTGAACAGAAATAAATGCAAATGACTTTACATGCTCAATGATACACATGTATGATACTGTACAAAATGTTAAAAAAAAAAAGGGGGATTTTATCAGGTAGCAAAGAAAGAACAACAGAGAACTAGGGCTACATCTACATTAACAAGTACTGCAGACCAGAAGAAGCAAATCTGTAGAATGATATATCCATCCTTGAACACATATCAGGAGGTTTTACTTCAGGCTCTAATCTCATCCCACAGACTGAAGCAGATGCAGCACATTAGATGTGTTCTTGGAGCGCATTTTCTGGCTCAGTGTCATCTGAAAGGAATCCAGTTCTGTGCTCCAAGACCACAACATGATGTGAACCACTGCAAAGTAAGTGGGGTTGATCACTGTACTTACATCAAAAAAGCACTCCTGCTTCAAACTGAAGACACACACTGAGAAGATTAGCCCAGTCTGGCTGAAACCAAACCCTCGATGTCCAGCATTACTTCTGAGCTGACCACAGCTGAGAATCTGTTGTGCTGAACAAGGGTGGAAGACAAATGGGTCTGTTGATGATAGAGGTGCAGTGTGTGCAGAGGTACTCCTTTTGCCTGAGGCTTATGACTAAGTTGCTAGATGACCTATTATGAGTCATCAGCCTTAGTCAACCTCGCCATTCCCTAATTTTCACAGTTTCCAATTAAGGTGTAAGTTTCTCTGTGTGATTTAAGACAGATGAAAGAGGATGTCTCCTTTCCCTCACTGGGGCAATAGGGGTTGCACAGCCAAGAAACCACATTCTTAGCACTTCCTCTAAAGCGCGGCACTATAGAGGAGTATCTGATGGGAATGCACCGTGATTCAGATAGGACGTTCTGTTTTCCTGCAGTGTCAAAGCATGCACATTAAGAAGCGATTTGCTCTTGCACCTGGAACTATGGCCCCTTATTCCAGGCACTTGCAGATGCTTTGTGCAATTTGTTAAGTTGCTTGGGATGGAACCAATTTCAGTCCAGTTGTAATGGCTACTTGTTAGCTGGGCTTTGCAAATGTCAAAGCTGTATCTTCCCCTCAGATGCCAGAGTATGCCAAGACAGCAATTTTGAAACGCTCGATGGCTGAGGGCTGCCCTTCTGCTGTCATTTGTTGAAGCTGGAAATGTTGCCCCTGAATAAATTCTTTACTTTGGCAAATGAAAAGCTGGAAATAATTTACTAACTTGAAGCTCCTCCCTTCTAAGTATTCTGTCAGGTCTGCCAAGGAATGGCTTTGGGAAGAACTGTAGAGTTTCTAAAATCTGGCATTCATTACAAGGGATTTTTCTAAGCAGGGTTATTGGCTTGATTATTTTTTCCTCCGAACATGCCATGTAAATTGAACACTGATGTGCAAATTCTGTCTTCATAAATATGACTTTTTAAATCTGAGTCTACTTTTGGTTATAACCTTTGGTGTAACGTAAAACTATTTTTTCATTAAAATGAGAAACCTGTGGTGCTACAAGAGGGACTGTGGAATACTTCTTTTTAAGGAATATTTCTATTCAGAATTAGGACAATGCCATACAAGAGGTTATCACAGAATGTGTTATACCACAGAATATTCTGTGGAGTTGGAAGGGGCCCACACGGATCATTGAGTCCAACTCTTAAGTGAATGGCCCATATGGGGATCGAACCCACAACTTTGGCATTATTCGCACCATGCTCTGACCAACTGAGCTAATCTGTTACATAAATCTCATACTGCTCACTCTTCACATGGCTGAATATAATTCTTGGTGATTAAAAATGTCTGTGCTGCCTAGGATCAAAACCCTTTTTGTGCTGTGTATTCCATTGTATTTCTAGTCATTACACATTGGTTTCTGAAAATCTAGTGTGAATAAAAGCAATCCAGATGCAGTGTTCAGTGCTTAAATAGTTTAGTGGTACATTTATGAAAAGCTATCCTAGAAAGAAAATACTTCACTGCAAGGACCATTGTCTCCTACAGCGGTAGTGTTTTACTTATTAACTCCATGTCAGATAAAGGTAATATTAAGAATTTACTGCTCATAAGGGATGCCAATGCTTTTAAACTTAGTTGAAATAAGTATTGGACAACATACACATGCTGGATGTTTGGATAACTGGTTCAGTTAATATTTGCATGTATTTCCATGTAATAATTTCTGGCATGTCTCCTGATATTTCTGCTAAGTGCATTGTTATTAAATAATTACTGCTTAATGCAGTACATTTCCAAGCAGCATTATGACACACATAAAGCATGCAAGTTAAAACTCATTTTTTGCAGCTATGTTGCTTTAGCACCCATTAGCATGTGTATATAAGTGATCAAATATCTTTTGCATCTCCAGTAAGTGCTCTGTCAGCAGACGAGAAGACATGACTAAATCTTTTGTTAGGACCACAGAGTCTCTGCAAGGCTGCTGACAGACAAAATGGGAAACAAGTATAACCAGCTATTGAGGAAATGAAATCATTTTGAGTTACACATAATGCTTGTTAATATAAAAATCATACACAGTAATAAATTTTTAAGGGAAACTTCAAATTATTGCCTTCAAAAAATCCTCTATTGTCTCTTTGTGAAATTTAAAAGTATACCCTTAACTTTTCCCCCAGGTGAGTGAATTTCAAGCTTTGAAATGTTGGCACACATATATATATATAAAAAAAAAACAAACCAGCATATTAAACTCTATTAGGAATGGAATTGTGCTTTGCCTTGTCACTTTGTTTTTACTAGAAAGCCACCACCCTTTCTCCACTCTTAAGACCTAAATTCCCACTTAAAGAATGAGACTGAGGAAAATGTGTGTTTTCCTCCTGCTAAATAGTCCCAGCAGTCACAGGACCAGGACAAATACAGTTGTTCTACTTTATATGAGCTGACCTTGTAAAAATGGTGCAGGGATCTGCACAAGTGTCCGAAATGCTGAACACCAACTGATGTTATGGCATAGTTACTCGTTTCAGAAAAGTGAATAATGTTCTACTTAAATATGTGTTTGGGCAGCTGGCTACAGCCTTCCTAGTAGAAGATTTTTCAGATATTCGTCTGTGTGTGTTCATGCATAGACAACATTTTACTTTTGATTCCAGCATATTTCAGTTTGGGATTTTGCGTTATTTTTACAATACAAAAAGAAAAGCAAAAGAAAAATTCTGAAAGCTAGGTCAAAATATTTTCTTTTTTACTTCAAGTTTGAGGCATTAAAACACATATTTTTTTGTGTAATTCATGGATTACTGTATTATTCTGCATACATCATTTTTTTTGGCTCACTGAAAGTAGATCTCGGGTCAGCCAGAGAATAAAATTATGTATCAAAAGTAATGGAAAATAACTCTGTTTGATAGATAACGTAACTGTTCTGTACAGCTTGGAACTATGCTGGTGTTGGCGTACAGTGATTAAAGGCTATTTATGTGCTGACTTTTATGTGCTTTGAAGTATTTCCTATTACTTTGCAAAGCTGTCCACCTCTGTAGATGCCTGTCACATCGGGGTGACACTGTTTCAATCACGTCATTATACTGAGCTGGCCCATTCCCACACTGAGCTGCTCACTGCCGGCGTGAGCGGCTGAATCCTCTCTGGCATTTTGGTCCAGTCCAGTCAGCGTAACGGGTATGAGACAAAAGGGGTGCTTCAGCAGTGAGATCATTGCTTTTATTTTATTTGCCATTGAACTAATTAAGCCTATAATTACCTTGGTCTATGTTTTTGTTTTCTGAAAAGAGAGAAATAGCATTCTTAAATCTGAAGCAGTTGGAGAAAGAACTTAAGTGAAATAAGTTTAAAATTATCAATCTTCTCTGAAATAGAACTTTTCTTTCTTATGGCATTTATTTTCAGTTCTTGAAGTATTCAGCTGCTGTTCTGCCCTTGGGATGGGTACATCCCTTATGCACCCGTAAATTTCATCACTAAATGTTCACGCTGCCTTCCTTCTCTTTGAACAATTGCTAATCTGTAACTGTTAGTGAAAGTGGCCTGTGGAATGTGGCTCTGCACTTCTACCAGTTGCTCAAAACGGTATTCTTTTAATACCTACCAGAGAGTTTTCCAGCAGTTAAGATTTATTGGTGCTATTAATTGAGAAATGATGACAATGAGCACCCACCTCTTACCAGCTGTGCCTTGTTTTTTCCTGCAGATTTATTGGTTTAAAGATGGGAAACAAATTTCTAAACGAAGTGATCACTACCGAATTCAAAGAGAACCTGATGGAACTTGCTCACTGCATACTGCAGCCTCCACCCTGGATGATGATGGGAATTACACTATTATGGCTGCTAACCCACAGGTAAATGAAGGTTTGGCTCCAGAGCAAATACCCTTCTGGACATAAATCTTCAGAAAACTAGCTCATCTTACATATGCATGATTTAATTAAATGATGAAGTCACTGTAAGTATGCAAGTTAGATTTCTGTTTTCATCTTGCATCAGTAGGGTGGGACCTTTCTATCTCCAAGAGATTAGCAACTCAGCAGCAGTTTTTTTCCTATGGTTTGAGGTTTCAGAGGGGAGGGGTGTTGTTTTTTAATTACTCTTCCACTAGTTGTTTCAGCTGATAACATCTCAGTATCCTAACTGAGCATGGATAGCACATATACATAAAGGGGGAAAAAATCCACTTTACTAGCAGATGTAACTCAATCCTGCAGTTTAATTTTTCTTTTGTGACCCTACTCACTGACTGAGGCCAACTTTCTGAAATGAGTGCAAGTATATCACATCTCAACGTGTTTACATTAGGCAGTTGCAATTCTGTAAGGCAAAAAAATCTAGCACTATTATGTAGCTGAAAGGTCTCCTGTGTTCATCTTAAACATTGTTTTTCTGAACTGCTTTCTGTTACTGGTTTTATAATGTCATTTGTTCTTCCCAGACCCAGTACAAGAACTGAGGTATGAAGCAAAAACCCAGTAGTGTACTGGATAAAGCTAAACTTACAGGTCACACATCCTATCGAAATAACTTTTTCAATTCACTTTTCCTGCACCACAGCAAACTGAGGGGAAAGGCTTGCATGTGAGAAACCAAGGCAATAACAAAACTTTTGGGATGTAAAGAATTAATTTCTTCTGTAGTGCTAAATATCTTGCCAAGGCTAGGCCTGCAAGCAGAATCACACTGTAGAATAACAAACTGTATCTCTGAGACAGAGTTTAATCTAAGCAGGAGTGTTGTGCTCTGTTATGCGTGTTGCTAGGTTACTTAGCATGACGTTGCCATTTTTGCCTCGCTCTTCAGCTGGTCAGTCCTGCTCATACTGCAGTGGGCTTGAGAATGTGTGGGGTTGCATATACAGACAACACACAAATAGCAGTTTTTGGCTAGATTCTTTCTACAAACTGCAGTGCTTTAAATTTAGGTAGTTTAAATAATATTTCTACATATATAAGTAAAGGAAAAATTAATGAAATTGCGTAAGGCCATGGAATTGTTCCAGCTGGGAGCTTTTACGCCCAGATGACCACTCTTACAGTACTTGGTACCATTTAAATTATGGAAATTCACAGCAGGTTTAAAAATGCTCAAGGTAAGAAGTGATTCCTGTTCATCCTCCTGTTAAGTGTTGTGTTAGTGCAGGCATAAAGTTTCCCTAGGTAGTGTTACTGTGTAATCCAAAGTCTTGGAGAACTTGGTGAACAAACTGCCTTTGTGTTTGGGCACTGTACTCCGTCCCTGAATATTTACAACCTATTTTGAGCATTTCTTATTCTGGATAATGCTCATTCAATGACACAACTGACTTAGGTTTCCAGTTCTGGTCATTGATGGCACTGCTTTCTTAGTGGGTTTTTAGATGTACTAAAATGACGTGGGTTTGTGTGGGTCCTAGCTTGGGGATTGAAAAAGCAGTTTTGTTAAGCAATAAGATTCTGTGCTTGTGCTTTTTCCCCCTCTTTGGAGAAGAACCAGAAGCATCCTCCTCTGGCTCCCCTAAACAAAACATCTGTGTTTCACCAAGCCCATTCTATTTTTTTTTTTTTTACAGTGTAATTCCCAAGCAAACATACTTATCTCTTCTACTATTTGCTTGCTTTTACTATGCATTTAACAGTACAATGGAGGCAAAGAAGGGCTGTGAGTTAATGTACTAGCCTTTCACACTCAAAGTTCTGAATTCCAATTCTTTTAAGTCATCCTGTGAGTGGAAATAATTTTGGCATAGTGTTCTCAATTATAATGGAAAGTTGTCCACATCTCAAAGCTATCACAAACTTAGGCAAATTTGGCAAGCTTTCCTTGAGAAAGTGAAATACGTAAATATAAGGGAGCCCACATCGTGACTCTGATGGACTGGTAGATATTTGCTAGGCTGTTGCTGTGTTTTGGTCCTTGTTATTGGAACCACCAAACTACAGAGCAAAAGGCTGATAGAAATTGGTTTTATTAAAGCAAAGGGTTCAGTCCATTAAAGCTCTGCCAGATAGTGCCATCCCATGACTGGACTGATATAACAGTATGTAAAATGACTTGCTGACAGACCCTGGCAGTGGCCTGTGGTAGTCAAACACGGCAGGCCCTGCTGCCCACAGTGTAAAATGCAGTGACCTGGAATTAAGGTTCTGAACACACCACTGGGGTTGGGTGTAAAATTTGGCACAGAACTTAATCCAGAGCAAATGGCCCCTGGGCCTAGACAAACACAAAACCTTGCCTCGTTTAGGTCTTTATTTATGGGTCACGTCCCTTAACTGAGCGCTTTCTGTGAGCTGTATGGGCTCAAGTCAAGTCCTTATTTTCACCTTCCTTCTTTTCATCCCTTTCTCTCCGTTTCTTTGCACTATGCACCCACAATCCTCAGGCTGGAGTTCCCTTAGTTTCTAGGACATCTTCTCATTGATTACTTCCCCCTCATTGCTTCCCTCCCCTTCATCCCATGACTTTTCCAAATCTTTGGTTTCCTGCTTCATCTTTCCCATTCAAATTCCTTACTGCCCTTTGTGTTTCCTTTTGTGATGCCATCATGTATTGAGATATGCAGAAATTATCCCAAAATATGTGTATTCATCACCTGCCAGAAAAAATATTAATATGCAGTGGTGCCCAAAATAGAAGTGCATTTGTTCCAGATGTCTTTAAAAGTCTTGTAACACAAGGGTAGGGGAGAGGGAAAATCTTTTATTTAAGGAATTGCTGTGGGTCATGCACAATGGTTTATTTTAATGCAAGGATTTTTCTTGCAGACTAAGTGGGTCATGGGAATAGAAGCGGGACACAGACTTAATTTCTAACAGTCCAGAAGTAACACAAAAGTCATTGCTATTTGAAAACTACTTGTGAGCCCAATGAAATTGGCTTTTTATAGGCTTTGGCCAGTTGTTAAAGAACAGCTATTTGCAACCCCTCGATTACTGTGATAAAAATATTTGTCACTTTTATGCTGACAGACTTGAGCGTGGAGCTCGCAGCTCAGACCTGAAATACACTGCAAAGCTGATGTGGATGTTGCCTTACTGCTACCAGCCCAGGGGGCAGAGCTGTTATTTATTGGGACAGCCAGAGGCTTTTATCCCTTACAGGGTGAATTCCAGAGAGCCCTGAATGTTGGCAGTTCTGGCTTCAAGTGAGCCCATCCCAAATCTGTTATGACTAGTGCTTGTGGTGGACAACTTGTCTCCTAAAATAAAAAGAAAAAAGAGGACCAAATACACCAGAGCCCATGTTTTATTTATCATTCAATGAAAATCCCCTCAGGTAACTGAACTACGGCCAACGTCCATCAGCACAACTGTGTGCTTCCTCGGATTCCCCAAACGAGGGCTCTGCAGACAGAACCTGTTAAGTACTTGCCAAATTCTTCTGCCTTTTATATTAATAGGAGTTTTTTTAGCTATGGGCCCACCAGATCAAATATATCAATCCACTTCGGAGGCAGCAGCTCTGTTGTTAATTGCCAACACTCACCATGTGCCATTTGCAAGACCTTGAACTACCTGTCTTGTCCATTTATATCACATGTTTCAAGTCTTTTAACGTTTCTCCTCTCCATCCTCATAACAGGGCAGAGTAAGTTGCACGGGCAGGCTGATGGTTCAAGCTGTAAATCAAAGAGGCCGCAGTCCTTGGTCACCTTCAGGTCAGCCTCATATAAGAAGGTATTTGATGCTTTTTTTTTTTCTTTTAATACTATGGGTTTTGCAAAATAACTGTGGTAAGATAAAGAATGTGAAATAAGCAGGTAAATTAAAACTAGGGCATTCAGAAAGAAATGTGACCACTGCTGTCTGAAAATTGCTGCAGAGCTTGCACACTCAGAAGTATAAGTGACCTCTGAAAAGATGTGACTTTTAAGTCTCTTTAATTTTACCTGTCTTCTCCTCCTTTCTTTGTGGTGTTCACTAGTTACCCCATATCCCAAATTACACTATCAGTGGTTGGGAAGGACCTTGTCACTCAGGCTTTTTAAGAGCATTTCACCTGATTAGGATTCTTCCAGGAACCTGCATCTTCTGCAGCTTCTAATAAGTATTCATTTAAAGGAACAGCAGAAATAACTGCATGCCAAAGAGGTTTATCAGATTTACATTAGAAATATTTTAGTATTTCAGTATTTAATATTTCAGTTCAGGTTCTTATAAGGAATTATGAGTCAGAAATAAAGTATTAAACTTATCTTTGGTGAGTTTACAATTATTCTCATACGAAGTTTTGGTTTATGTTTTTGGACCATATAAGGGAATTTTTCCTTCAAATAATTTTTTTTTTCATTTCCCAAGCATTTATGAGGCTCTTTAGCACAGCTCAGACAGCTTTAGACGATACAAAAAAATTCATTTTGGTTACCCAAACAGAACTGCTTTCAAGGGAGTATAAGAGCTCTGGTTCTCGTTCTGCTGTAATGAGGCATGTGCTTTGCTTAATCGTCACAACAGCCATAGAACCTCAATATTGCCCAACTGTAATATACAGAGTACATGTAATTACACAGTCAGTGTCAACAAGGAAAGGATTTCTGTAACAGTTAGTAGTGGTACTAGTATGTACTGTAGAACTGCTGTGTGCAAAACAGGCTCTCTTCCTCCCTCTGAAAACTAGAAAGTATCAGAAAGTGAGGTTGATTGTTTAAAGATCTGCTGTCTTATTCCTGCATGGAACAAACTGGGCTTCCCGCAGCCCTGAAAGCATTTCCCAGCATTTCGCTGAGCCAGCCTACCAACTCCCTCTCCAGTGTGTCACCTTTAAGTCCAAAGTTCAGAGGGCTCACAGAGCACTGCACTGGAAGAAGAGCACAGAAAAGGCTGGGTCCATCTGGTGTAACCAGAGAGTCACTACAGCACTTGGCACCCGCAAATAACAGATAAAAATGAAAAGTCCCTGCTAACCTCTGAAGGGAAGAGCTGCTGTGAAGAATCAGGTTTCAACTAAGTTTCAACTTAGTGCACACAGGGTGAGAAAGGGGAAACATCTTTAAAAACAGGGATGCATGACAGGAATCTAGGTAGGTGCGAGAGTAGCAAGCAGCTGGCACTCCTACAGCTTCCTGAAGGACAAAATGTGTGTGTGTCTCTCTCTGTGATGGACAGAAACCTCAGGTAATAATGGAAGAGCTTCTTTTCAATCTCTCCAAATGCAATCAAAGTCCCAGGCTGCTTATGGTTGGTATTTTATTTTCTAATGGAGACAGGCACTCAACAAGCCAGTATTGCTTTGGGTTGGGTGTTTGGGTGTCCAGTAGGGATTTTCATACAGCAGTTTAATTAAAATTAGGGCAATTACTGAGGATTCTTATTTCATGTAAAATTAGCATATGTGAAGGGCTCATCCCCTTATCTTTGCTCTGAAGAGCTGTTTCTGTTAAGCACTCAGCACAACACTATTTCTGTTTAGTGACAGTTCTCACTACTCCCACCACCCAGTTCACCAGAGACTGATGAAATGGGAGCATGTCAAACCTTCCTAAGACAGACTCCCATCACTGGCTTTTCTAATGTGATATACCAAAATACTGTGTTTCCCCATACACTGTGATATTTGTCACATCTATTGCCATAGACTTTTCATAAGCAACATTCCTGTAACATTACACTATTATTTATATTTGCTTTTCTGCTTGAGAGCAACAAAACTTTTTTTTTTTCATTACAAGCGTAATTATTAGCTCAGTGAACTTAATGAACTTTATGACTTGTTACACTGTTGACAGACTTTTTCCTGGAGTATATTTAATCTCTTACAGAGTGCGTTCTGGCAGAACTATGGGTTTTTATTTCGCTCCTAATGTATTTTTCTGAAATTTGCTTAGCTGACAAACATCACCTTCTCAGTATTACTTGGAGTGTTGGGGGGGCCACTTTTGAATCTTCTGATGTGTACAAAGTTTGGACTCAATCCCTTAGATGACATGGTGCTCAACATTGTGTCACCTAAGCATGGCAGTCAGAATTTCAAATAAATCATCTTAAAGTGCATGAGACTTAAGGAAAATTTTAAAACTAAACATTCCTACCTCCCTGCTCTCAATTAGGGGATTAATTGTAACTTAATCTTCTTTTTTTCCAAAGTAGTGATCATTACTATATGGTCAGTCATAAAGTCTTCCCCAGCTTTTTGCTCACTGAAATTCCTAGTGCACTGTACCATACTAACCCACAGAATCTCCCCTGGACACATTCAGTACATGATGTCAGTTCTGCTGAAAGTAATCTGTGCAATGTGATGTCCACAACTCTAAAGAGCCCACAGTGAATCCAAGGGTATTCCAGTCTATTGCCATTTGTCATTCCTAGACATCTGAAGGACTTGACTCCACTCATTATTTCTTTTAAAACTACAGAATGTTTTAGAATTAAAATAGTATTAGTTTCACCTCTCAAGGTAAAGGCTCAAAAAGTAGTCCATTTTGGGGTAAACTTAAAAAGGGGTAAAAAGAAATGCAACATCTGTGGTCACAAATTCTTAATCTTTTGGTTTTCCATTTTATTTGGCATGTTTTGACTACTGCTGCCTTTTCATGCAGCTGCAGCAATGAGATGGTGGCTCTCACGCTCCAGAGGTGCCAGTTAACCTGTTCGGCTCAGCCTCACAAGAACTTACAAAGCACTAGTTTACTTGCACTTTGTTGGCATCTTACCAACAGTCTCTGAACAGGCTGCATGTGAATACTGTGGAAGCAGATTTTGCACAAGTTGCTTGCACTGTGCAGCACTCACTTGACCAGATACCACCATTTCTAGTTGGTCTTGCAGAACTCATTACCAAAAGATGTTAGTACGTAAAGATTTTCTGTATTACCCTCCATCTTCCATCCCATCTACATGCACACAAGGCATGTCTGTCTGCAAAACTGGTTAGGAACTCACCAGCTAAAGCTCATAATGCTTATGAGCTGCAATGCTGGAACTACTGAAGTAGCCTTAGACGTGTTCAAGTGGCAAAAAGTGTGAGGTGCTTCAGACCTGGATTTAGGCACCTGAAGAGTGCCTAATAAGGCAAAAGAATAAGCTTTTATTTTAGTGTGTGCGGAGATGTCAGTCTGTATTTCCCATTTCAGTATCCAGACCTACATTATTAAGCACTATGGACTAGGTATCTACACAACTGCCCCGGCCCTTCCTTTGCCTTTACTTATAGCTGTGGGAAAACTGGAATGATTAAAAAGTCAACATTTATCCATTAATGACAAATAATACTGTAGCAAAGGTGATGACTGGCCAGAATTCAAACAGAGCAATAGCAGAGAAAAGTGCAACAACAGAGCAGAACAAAATAAATCAAATTCAAGCAACTCTAATTAACCACAACCTCAGTGCAGAACAGTGTGCAGCTGGAATGTTTATCTTCCATACATTAGTACAGCATCTTGTTTTCCAAATGAGACCACTGAGGGTTTTAAGTTTTTTGGGTTTTTTTGTGAATTATTTTAACCTAAAGAAATGCCCCTGGGCAGTAGAAAATCCAGTATAGGCACTTACACTGAAGCATGTACACTGCAGAACCCAGCCAAAAGAGAAACACTGGCAAAAATTAACAGAACATGGGATTCATAAAAGAGAATTTTACTGTAATATGTCATGGCTAAAAGTGATCTTGCAGGATATTTGAATAGTTCCCCCCTTCACTGACATGGGATGTTACTGTAAGCAGCAGCTGGCTCCAGAATGGAACCCAATGGAGCTGATCAGCAAGGACAAAAAAGGATCTAAAATTTTGTTTCAAGTTTCTTTGATTACAAAATCATACAAAATGCAATAATGCTAATTTCACTGAAAAAAAAATCTAGTTAAATGAGGAACCAATTAGAAAAAGATTTGGTAGATTAAATTAACAGACAAGAATAACCAATGCTGAAAATGGATTAAATGGTATCATGGAAGCCTACAGTGATTGATACTGTTTCTGGGGATAGGAATTATTTTTCTTTCCTTTTTATTTTTTTTTAATAAAATCTTTCATGGTAACTTTATTAAAAAATTAACAATTAAATTTTTTCTTCCTACTGCTCATAATTCTCATTGTTTTGATACCACAATTTTGTAGCTTTGAAAATGTTCAAGATCATCTCAAAAAAAGTGTGAAATGAGGAATAAATACCCACAACAATTCAATACCACCAATTTTTTTCTGTAAAGTCTTCACTAGTGCAGAACAAGAGAAGATAAGCCTGATGTGAAAAGTCTCTTCTCAACTGAGATGAGTTAGCTTTTAGCTGCTGTTATTTTCTGAAAGGGAACCACAATTAATGAACAGTACATGTACTTTCCGGTCTAATCAGCAACAGTGAGGGGACTAAATACACAGGACATTAGAAATGGGGAACTGAAGCTACATGCCAAGAACTGCCAACTTATTTTATTTGTATTTCAGTGCTTTAAAGACTAACTGTAAACAAAAACGCTCTCATGTATAAAATTAATTAATATTACAAGCAATTATTCTGTAGCAAGATTATTTTATAGGTCATATTTTGCCACAACAAATTAAATGTGAATGAAATGAAAGTAATTAATAAGTACAGTGTCATAATTAATTCAGTCTGGAGCAAATGCTACCAGTGTAGATATGGAGTGATTACAGTATAGGTCAAAGAAGTAGTTTAAAATTCAAAACAGTCTTAGAAGTGATTATGGTTCTTCTGATTTAGCAAAGAAAAAAATAATTTAACTTTGTTTCATGTTATTTTAAGACCACGATCTCGATCAAGGGACAGTGGTGATGAAAATGAACCAATTCAGGAACGATTCTTCCGGCCTCATTTTCTGCAGGCTCCTGGAGACCTGACTGTTCAAGAAGGAAAACTGTGCAGGATGGACTGCAAGGCAAGTGTCACACAAAGGGTAGCAGCAACCTTTTGATAACATTAACTGACTCGAAAACCACATTGGTTTCTTTTCACAGCTCTTTTGCCTATTGCCAGTTTCAGTACCTGTCAGTAGGGTAATTAATCTCCCTGCTTTTGAGTGAGTAAGTGGGCAATAAAAGTTTGCCTCCCATCCAATGACAGTGCTTGGGGCACACAGTAAACTGATTTATAGAATTCAGCTACACTGGGGTGTGGAGGGAAGCAGCACACGCTATAAAGACAGTGCGCTTCTCCATTTTAAGTCCTTTTACTCCTTGAGTTTTGAACTCCTGTTAAAATTTCAAACAATATAATCCTGATTAATGAATTTGCCGAACAGAAATAATTCAGGCTTGGGTGACTTCCGTTTACTTTACGCTGACCTATTTGGGAGAAGCTATTTGTTCTCGAGCAGTCCCCACAGCAAGTGGCACGGCTTTCAAAAGTACAAGACTTGTTGACACAGACTGGTATTAACTAGTGCAGGCAGTGCTGTCACTAGTTACACCTAGGTGGAATGGAGTTCAGTAATTAGTCAGCTAACCATCTTTTTGTCTGCAAGTTTTCCAACAAGAAGTTAATCTAGAAAGGAGTATCTTCTCATTCCACTTGAAGAGCAAACAATAAAAAAAGACAAAAGGTGTCACCCTGCCTTTTGTTTTGCAATGAATTATTGTTTAGCTTCTAGCCTATCTAAGCACTGATCTTTTTTCAGTCACACCCATAAGACATCATGGAATTCAGGGAGTTGGCCAGAAAGTAAGCAAATGAATACAATTGACTCAATGCGTAAATCAGGACAGAACTAGATCTCTAAAACTTTTGGTACCTCTGTGGTAGCAAACGATACCAAACTTCTCTGAAGTAACAAGTCAGGTCTCCTCCAGTGTATCATGTGGTTAAAATAATTTCCCATTATTTTCTTTATACTCAAGGTTAGTGGGTTACCAACTCCAGACTTAAGCTGGCAACTTAATGGACGACCAATTCGCCCCGATAGTTCTCACAAAATGTTGGTGCGTGAGAATGGTGTGCACTCCTTGATCATAGAACCAGTCACATCCAGAGATGCTGGAATCTACACCTGCATTGCCAGCAATCGAGCTGGTGAAAATACATTCAGCCTGGAGCTCATTGTTGCAGGTAACATCTTCATGCTAAGCTTTCAGGCTGAGCACTGCCGGGATAACATGAATAGAGAAAACCTGAGTGACATCAGATGATGTGGTTGAGGGGTAGGGGGTAAGAAAAGGAAACCTGGCAGTATACTGTGGTATATTTCTAGGTGAGGTATTTGTTATGTTGTGGCATAAGTTGACTGGCATATAATATCTGTGCACGCAGTTAAGAAAGGAGGGCTGCTGGCCTGAGACACGGCTGAGGCCACAAACCAGAGATTTCCCTGAATGTTTTTCTTAATGACAATCCATGCAGACCCGCACTTACTGCTGAGCAGCCAGCAGGATATGACCTGTGCATTTCACATCATATCAGACTAATGCCACTCCAGACTTGTGGTAGAGCAGTTCCTTCTACAATTAGAAGTCTGTGCTTTTATGGAATATCAAGGAGCAGTTTTTAGCCAGCATAGTGCAGCCAGTTTATCTAGTCTTCATGCTCTACATTCCAATTCTTCCGGGGAAGAATCAGCTCTTTTAGCATGCACTTTTCCCCTAATAAAATACTGATATGACTGTTTTCTTCAGAGGAACCACAATTGAACTTTGTGGTTAATGAAGACAACACTTATGTTTCCTTATTCCACTTAGATCTTTCATTATTGTTTTTAGCATGCTGCTGTAAGAAAGGATACGTTTTCATAGAGTAGTGTTAACATAACTGCAATCTTTTATTTTCACAGCTAAGGAAGTACAAAAAGCACCTGTGTTTATAGAAAAGCTACAAAACACAGGTGTGACTGAGGGATTCCCGGTGCGACTGGAGTGTCGAATCTCGGGGGAGCCATCTCCTCAGATATTTTGGAAGAAAGAGAATGAGTCACTCACATACAACACTGACCGAGTGAGGTTAGACTGACTTAGAATAATCTCCCACGTGTAATTTCAATGATGATTTATCCTGTAACACAAATAAGAACTGAAAAGGTCACAAGAATGCTTTGTGTGAACAGCATCTCATAAATATTAACTAGTGATTGTAATAATTTATAAAATTTACTCAAACGTGCAGCCAACGTGGCAGCTGAGCCAGAAGTAAAATGTCACCTGTCCATCATTAGACTTATACAACTACCTTTTCACTTCAATCAAGTGGCGAGCTAGGTTTTCTCTTCCAGAACCAAGACTTACAGAAATTTGCTAGTGAAAATCAAGGTTCCTAAGGAATGGTATCTGCTTTTCAGTAGAAGCTTTGATTCATAAATCTGCTGCATAGTTAAGCAACTAAGATTCAGTATTTTAAATTCTAAGATGTCCCTCAAGTTTCTTTGTCTTTTCCTCAAAAAATCTGGGTAAGATCTGGTGTCTCTGCTACTCCAGATGTCTTAATCTGCAATTGTAAAAGTGAAGCTACTTCATGTATTTTTTTCTTCTCAGTTTTCAATTCAGGATATTAAACTGCCAAATTCTTAAGCATACTCAAGGTTTTATTTTCTACTTGCTAATTTCAGAAGAAGTTCCATATTAATTAAAAGTGGACTATAATTAATCTGTAACTAAGACTGGGTTGGTTTATCATGACATTTTAAAATAGTCTACACTGTCTGGCAAATGAAATAGCAATTTTCTACTTTTCTTTTGATTAGCATGCACCAGGATAACTACGGCTACATTTGCCTGCTTATTCAGGGAGCTACAAAGGAGGATGCTGGCTGGTACACCGTTTCAGCTAAGAATGAGGCTGGGATTGTGTCTTGCACTGCCAGGTTGGATGTTTATAGTAAGTGACTTCAGTTTTAATGATCACATTAATCCCCCAAAAAGCAACAGTTCGATAAGTTTTAGTTTGTTCAAGAATGGTTTACATTGGTCTCTCTTTCTTTTGTTTATAGTTTCTCCTCAATAGTAAACATCCACTTCAAGACAACAAATGCTCTGTCAAAGTACTTTTCACCATCTTTCAGATACCTAAAACAAGTGCATGCTTTCTGTTTTTGCTTAGTACATTAAATATAGCTAATTAACAACAGATAACGGCATGATTACATTATTTCTGTGGATCGTTATTACTATTGCTCTGCTAGCACCTCCCTAACCTTTTGTATTCTTTTGTACATTAGTCTGTAATACACCTGTGACAGCTACCAGAAGTGTAGTAGATGTTTTTATGGCTTTCTGCTTAATTACTCAGTTTGTTCCAAAGCAGTTTGTTCCCTCACATAGTGAATGTTTTCTTAAAGCAGTATCTCTTACCAGTCTTCTCATAACAAAAATTAAGGGAGGGTAGGGAAGACGGAAGGGGAGAGACTGGAATGATAAAGGATGATTTCTGGGGTGGTGAATTACAGATTTGGCTCGGCATTCTTCAGCATACAAGGGTTGGCAAGGGCAACCAGATCATTTCCTTTTAAATACAACAAATAACCTTAGAACAGGCCTGTTACTGTAATATGAGTGCCCGGAAACAACCTCCTTGCTGTCACCCTTCTCAGTGGCACTAGGAAAGGTAGAAAACAATGCCAAAAAGTAATGAACACAGACTCTGTTGTTTTTTACTTACCACATCTGAAGGTGAAACTAGATACTGGGGGAAAAAACCCACAAAACAATGCCAAGAAATTACGCAAACTCACCTTTGATATAATGGTTTTCTGCTGCTCAGAAGTTAATATCTCCTTTACAAAGGGTTGACTGAGCATCTGGCATGCTTTGTTGCACAGCTCAAGAGAGCTCACATTTTGTCTTTCCTTTTAAATCCATAGCTCAGTGGCAACAACCACCTCAGACAACCAAGCCAAAGAAGGTGCGGCCCTCAGCCAGCCGATACGCTGCACTTTGTGACCAAGGACTAGACATCAAAGCAGCTTTCCAGCCGGAGGCAAATCCAGTCCACCTGACAATGCAACCTGGCCTGGTAGAGAGTGATGACCTGTAGATTCAACTGCCGCTTCCATCATTTTCTTTCAAAGCAGAAACACTGAAAGCCATTGCCATGACCAATGATACTCCTATGTCACTTTATGCAAGGGCAGACACCTTCAAGTACAAAAGATAAACAACAAACACAATAACCATGTATTCCTTATTCATTATACCAAATTAGAAGAATAGATAGATTATTAATAGGAATGTACACATTGCACAACAAATCACATTCACCGGTTCCTTAACCTACATTGCTTCATAACCCTTTTCATAGATGCCAAAATACATCAGAGAGACAGATTTTTCGGAAGAGAACACTATTGTTCATTACATGCTTCATAAGCAGTAAGTAAATGCTACCACAATCTTAATGGTGCAAGATGTTTTCTTCAAGGCCGTTAGATCACAAAGAAAATCAGAATGTCTGTTTATCGACAGTTCTAAAATGGCAACATGTTCTGACAGCTATAATGAACAAGTGCAATATTACAAGAATAAAACAGGAAGGGACAAGGAAGAGAAATGTAAGCAAATGCTGTATCTCTGCAAACTGCTTTCTATTCTACAGTGAAAAAAATATATTGCCTTCAACGCTGTTAGTATGGACATCAACACCCTAACTTTCAATTTGTTTGTGTTTTTCTTTTTTTGCTATCTAGGAGGGGGCTTACTTACAAACATACAGCAAAGGCAGTCTAAGCAGAAGTGACTTAACTTCTGCACAATAACAAAGAAGAGCTGACACGTACTAACAGTCTACTTCGGTTTACACATATCGGTTACTAGATGGGAAAAAAATGCTGACCGTAGGAACCACTGCAGTGGGTTACTGCAAGGGGTGGGAGGGGCACTGGGCAAGAGGTTGAAACTGTGGATTTCCCGAAGGTAGTCTGTAACCTCGTAACACTCCCATTCAAATATCTGAACTTCCAAGGTGAGCTGAAAATTAGGGAGTGTATGTTTGGGATGTTCGACTGTTTAAATCTTGTGTACTATGTATGAGGATTTTAGAAATGTACAGTAAGTGAAAAATGGGTTGAAACTGCAATACGAATTTAAGTGGCATGTATACATCAGAGGTGATAGGCTTGCAGATCTGAGGAAGTAGAAAATGAAGATAGACAAAAACTACATCAAATGTGCTCCTTTTTGTTTTTTCTTCTTAACATAGCATGTATCTCTGGTAGGTTTTATTTTTTCCTTCTCTTGACTGTAGGCAAATGACAGCTCTTTTAAGGGGTAGAGTCTGTGCACCATAGGTGAAAAGCCTGAAGGCTACTTTCAGAATGCAAGGCAAATCCTCATCAGTGTGGAGCCCCATTTAAGTCACACCTGACTAGGTAGTTTTAAATTAGAACAAAATGAATCTCAGTTGAAGGGGAGGGAGGGATGGAAGAATTACTAGGCCTGACAAGAAAAATGAGTGTTTTGATGGTACGAGCTACAATACTTTGCTAGGAAAGGAAAACACTGTATTCCTTATATGAAGCACATATATGGTATCTTTCATTATTTATAATAAAAGTATTGAAATCTTCTATCTCAGTTCATTTATTCAGAAGTCCTTAGGGATTTGTTTGGTTTGTTGTTTTTGTTTTTGTTTTTTTAATTTTGTAATTGTGTACACCATATATTGCATTACTGCTATACCTGTATTGCTTTGTAAGCACACAAAGTTTGTTTTGTTTTTTAGTGACTAATAAACTTAAGCACACAAGGTAGTACTATTTTGGTGCAGGATATGACCAGTAATGGGGATCGTTAATCTAGATTAACGTCATAGTTTGTCAGCTGAGAATAATTTGATTCTATTCTAGAAGTATGTCATATCTTTTGCCAAATTTTCCTCAACTGTGACATGCTAATTTACTTTTTTGTTTAGCTTCACTAGCATTATTTTGCCACCTTTTATTTGTATTTATAAAAAAATGTATAATCATTACTTTGGATTGTTGTGCTGATATAATGTGGGTTTAACATCAATAAATATTACACGAATAGAATTTTTTCCTCCTGGTAAAGACTAATAACTGTTTCAGTACAAGCATGCAAGTGTAAGATTTGGAGATTTTAAATGTTATGAATACATGAAATGTATGAGGTGAAATTAGAGCTCCATGCAGCATCTAAAAATGACTAGAATTTATCAGAGTATTCTGCTTGTGACCTGGAATCTTGTTTGAATAGAACAGAGGAACATGACTCATAAATTCTGTAAACTTTTGCCAGAGAGAAGTACTGGAAGACGCTTTTTTAAATAGGTTACAAAATATGCAGGTCTGTTTTGTATGTGTAGTAATTGCAATATGTCATCACTTGCAACTGATTTAAGTAAAGGGCATGGTCTGAACATCATTAAATCCATTTAAGAACATCCTGCTAACAAGGCAGTATCAAATTTTAAAAAAGAAAAAAAAAGGAAATTTGCTTGTAAAATCTTGACTATTAACTAGTTTCTCCTTCTTTCCTCTCTGTGAAGATATCAGGAAAGATTGCAAGATAATCCATCTTTTTCTTTTAGATTTACATTTCAAGTGTTGATCATTACAAACAGGATTATGTCAGCAATGAATTGAGTACTGACATTAATGATGATGCTGCAACTGAAGTCAGTGCAGTTCTGTCTGCTTACAGTACATTTGTCTTTGGCTGGGAGACTATAAAACTAAGACTGCTTTTGTGAGCTTGTTTAAGATGAGGTCATCATCACTTTTTGCCTCTGTATATACGTACAGACACACACTTAAGTAGTAAATCACATCTCTAAGCAGCAACGTTGTTTTTATGAAAACATTCAGCTGTGCTGTTACTTAGTTACTGGGACTGTTTGGGTTTACAAATTCAGAGATAGAAGTGTGGCATAAGCAAATGAAATACTTTTCAAGCCAAAAAGCTAAAATTCTTGGAAGCATCAAAGTGACTTTCAGAAGTTTAATCTTCTTCCACACATACCAAGATAGATAGTATGACCTGAGAGTGTATTTTGACATTTTATAGGACCAAGAAAAAAGAGCCTTGACTTTTTGCAAGACTTCCACTTTAGCTATGAGCAGACTTCACATTACTTAGGAAGCTGATCAGTTCAAGCATATTCATAGCAGTCAAAGACTCAATGCCACAACATTCAGGAAGATGACAGAAACCTCTATCAAGAGTACCAACAGCGAGGTGCAAAATTCCATATGCATGAAGGTTTTTCCAGCTGGGTGGCGTACCTTAACACACAGTGCCTTTATCCTGCAGCTTTAGGGCAACAGCAACAATTAGTTAACGCACACGGGTTTTTTTTCACCACAGCCAACTGGCAGTTGGGGATCAAAACCAGTCCAACTTGAAACCCCAGCCTACAAATAATTGTTTCTTTCTATAGCACCACTTTCAAAGTCTATTTTAATTCACTTAGGTTGTGTGCTAATAAATGTCTTGATTTCCCACATACGGTCAACTACATCCTTACCTCTGCAAGTAGCCCAAACAGATTTCATGTGTAAGTACTTCATGAGCTCAAATGACATGATACTGAGGGGATCAGCTGCATGCTCTGGCTGGATGACCCATCTGCCAAACCCATGCCGTGTAGTATGGATTAAATAACGCATGGACTACAAACACCTGCCTGGATTATGCACGTTGGCTAATTTAGTGCCTCACAATTCAGATGTACATGCAAGGGGTAGAATTTGCTGACATTTATCTCATTCTCCTGAAATGATTAAAAGAAACAGCCTTCCCTCTGCACAGATATTCTGTTTGAACAGAACTATGAGCACGTAAGACACATCAGGCAGATAGAAACAGTTCCTGCCCTAAGGAATTTACAATGTATTCCAGACAGCAAACAAAATTTTTTACTTGCCTTAAAGCTTGCAGCTCTAATTCAGAATTAAGCCACAGTTTGCATCCTTTTACAGAAGTGTGAATAAGACATAAAATAATCTTGTACTGCACTGCATCTGTAATAAAAATATGCTTGGAACATAATCAACTCAGGCTTAGAACAAAAAGCCAGGCTAGAAGCAGCAGTACAGAAAATGGAGATGAATGAACTTCAACACAACCAGGTAGGAGAATTTTTTTGCTTTATAAAACAGTTGCAGTGCAACAGGTAACCCTGGGGAAGGGTTAAGTCTTGTAACCACTGTCACTTTCTAGTTATGTAGTAGCATAAATGGTCCAGAAAGAGCTGAAGAACAAGAAAGATGAAAAAAATAACAACACATGGCCACTATACGGAACGGTGACATCATTTACAGAAGGAGTTCTACGAATCTCATCACACTGAATGGATTATGGTAGGACTTCTTCCCTATGTGTTTAACAACACAGTTTCAGGGAATCATCTTGTCAAGCTTTTTTGTTTCGGACAACTTCTGGCTGTCTGTACAAAACCACACTGCCAAGCACAGGACCTTTCTGAGCTGCCACAAAAGGTACTGAAAATACCTCATAAGATTTCCCATACAACAGGCAGCACACCTGTAGTCTATTGCATATTAAAGACTAGTGGATTTACCTGCAGTAAAAGTCTTAGTTTTTATAAACTGCATATTAACTTCAGCTGCACAGTCTGTACAGCCTCAGGTAATTTACTAATTTGTGTTTAGTAATGTATAGTAAATGAAAACCTAAAATCAAACATAGTTCTTTTATCAGCACAACTACCAGTAAATCCAAAGATCTTGAACTGTACATAAATGATGCCATTTCAAGTATGAACAGCAGCAACTCACAACAATTTCAGTTTGTAAAGTTCCAGATCCACTTTCCACTAGGATACAAAGTGCAATCACACAATGTAGATTTCAAAATCTAAAATAAGCTGTTAGGTGTTTCCCTCACAGTCCTGCATATGACAAGCATAATACAGTTTAAAATCTCAACAGAAGAATGAACATATTTTTAAATTAATTTAAAGCTTTTTCTGAGAAGCAAATCCATTAAACAGCCAACTTAATAAAAGCAGAATAAAGTTCTCATTTATCATTATTAGTGCTTTCTTGCAACATGTAAAAAGGGTTATTTAAAAAGAAACAGCTAATGCTAGTAACTGTTATTTTTTAAAAAAAATTAATTTCAGGTCACTCTATATAACATAAAAGAGGAGATGGAGCATCGTGGTGTTTACAATCACCAGTTTCAAGGATTAAGACGTTAGTGTTCTGTCTCTGCCAAGGCAACAGGCATCAAAGCCTAAGGTGAAGCAAAAACAACACAACACCTGAAGCGGGGGATGGGGGGGGAAAGCTGATGATGAGTTTGTCTGCACTTCCAGGTTCAGATTTGTCCTGACTGCTTTTGGCAAAGTCAAGCCAGAATTCAGGACTGAACCCCCAGGAAGCAAGGCTGAGCTGAATGTGGAAGTTGGGAAGCTGACATAGCAGAGCATTAATCAGCAGTTAGTACAGCAGAAATAGAGTTCCTAATTACAAAAGATAACACAGGAAGGGGAGCTCAAACAACCTGTCTTTTTTAGAGGCAAAACTAAGTACTTTGGCAATGCAAGCAGCTCTTCGTGGACAGCTTCAGCTGAACACACTAGCATAAATAATTTCTTATAAACAAAACCCACCTCACATATTAAGTAGTATATTTGGTTCTCCCCAAAGTGGAAAGAAACCACCTTAATAAATCAATGAAAGACACAGGCACATGGTAAGCTTTACTGGAAGCCAGATAATACAGCGTTAGGAAGAAAGACACCATGGTGTTAATAGAAATAAAGACTGCACAGAAAACTTAGTAAAACATGTAGTAAATTAACCTCGCTCATCTAATATTGACAGATCGATTGAATACAGCTTCACTGCACAGCAGAAAGCTCAGCATCAGCTCCGTGCTGGAGCCTCGAAAATTATGGTGAACTATAAAATTACAGGTGCTCTCAGTTCTATATATGACTTCCAACAACAGAGCTATAAGAGCCTGCAGAGAATAGATGCAGTTCCAGTTGACTGCAGGCAGACACATCTCACCATCAAAAATCATACATGCACACTAAATGGCATCTATACAAAACACATGACATTACTACATTGCTTCTTTTCTCTGAAGTTGCAGGAGCTCTTCAGTAGAAATCTACCAGCCATCTGAAAAAAAAAAAAAAAATAGGACAAAAGAGCAGATTGAGAGGTGCAGAATCAAAACATTGCAACTTAGAGCTTTTAAAAGGTCATCAACATACAGGTGAAAATCTTTTTACAGTACAGCCTCCAACACACAGCTGCAAGATGTACCTCTAGTGCATTTAGCACTAGAAATACAGAGATGGGAGATCTGCAAATTAGAATTCACAAAACATCAAACTGCTTCACCACCACGCTTCAGCAATACCATCCATATAATCAGCTTGCAGTTATTCCCAAACAAACTGTTCAAAATCACGCAGCAATTTCAAACCCATCAGCACACTGAGCATGCAAGGGCACCTCAGCACCATCAGCCAACAGCCTGGGGAATGGTGAGTAGCATCCACACAACTCCATTTGCTCAGTGCCATCTGCCCCCACATTCCCACTGACACTGCCCTAATGTGTGTAATCACACCACTGGTGGCTTTTGCTTCGATGCTGTCTCAAGGTGTCTGACATCATTATACCCAAACTGGAAATTTTTTTATATACAATATAATTAAAAAAAACCAAAAAACACAAAAAACACAACAACAACCCAACAAAAACCCCACAGATCTTAATAGAGATCAGCTATTAATATGAAAAATGAAAACATACAATACTAGTCATACTGATCTAAAGATGTCTGTCAAGGTACAAGTAGTATTTGTTACTAACTTAACAGACATATTGACAGCAAAAGAGCCTTCAGCATGTGATCTGAAACTGAACTTGTGCATGAAAATCAAATGTAATTTGGGGCTTCAGCAGAGTTCTTACTTCTTCAGGCATTAAGCACATCTGATGACTTCTCTCCACCACTACACTTGCCCTGTCTTTTCAAACACTGATTGACTGAATTAAGTGGGTGCACCTGGTCTTGAAGAGTACAGTTTTCATTTGCTTTACTTAAATGAACTACATTATGCTTCCAGGAAAAAAAGGTTACATAATTGCAACAGAAAATATACATTCCAGTGCCATGCAGTGCAAGCTCTCATACTACACAACATATCAAAGTAGGAAAATCTGTCTTACAGCAATAAATAATCATTGCAATGTATGTTTTAACCGTGGATAATAATGTAACAAAGACATTTTGAATGCTGGTATTTACGATATCCACTTTCTATCCAAATTTCACTGATCTCAATATTGAAATAATTTCCATCTTTAAAAGTCATGCCTTCCATCCCCAAACAGCTCAGGACAGAGGGAACTGGATTTTACAAAACTAGTAACAGCAATGCCAGCCATCCAGTTTGCATCTACACAGGCAACCACACTTCCCTGCATCCATATAGATTTACCTACCAAGTCATTACCGATACAGTAATGCCTTAGGATAGAGTGCCCTCAGGAGGCCACAGTGAAATCTCTCCGTGGGATACAACACTAACATAGCACACACTAACTCAGCCAACTTTATATACTTCTGTCACCATAAAGTCTGCAAATGCTGTTCCCCACAATAGCTCTTCCTTTCAGCTGCAATGTTTAAAAAAAAAAGCAAAACCACTCGTGAACATTTTATGTGTCCTGTTAGAAACTTCTACTGAGGACAATCATAGAATCACAGATGGTCTGGGTTGGAAGGAACCCTAAAGATCACCTAGTTCCAATCCCCCTGCCACGAGCAGGGACACCTCCCACTAGATCAGGTTGCTCAGAGCCCCATACAGGCCATCAATTGCAATACAAGCCCCAAGAGCAAGAAAAGACTGTTTGTGTCAGACAGTGAGTTCCCTACAACAAGTTCTAAGCTACAAACATATTTCTTTAGAGAGAAAAAAAAGTAAGGCTCCAGTGACCTACCTAGGAGAAAAGATGAACAAAAGTAGTCCATCATCTTCCCAAACACTGGAAAAATGCAGAGAAGACATACAAAACAATTAACTTTCTAGGTCTACAATGTGCTTCAACTAAATACCAGAAAATGCAAATCACATTACCTGTAATATGTAAACTGAATCGAACACCAAGGCAACAGAACAGTTTTGGTTTTCTAACTTGGCAGTGATGAGGCAGGTCACATAAATTACTAAATACTGCAATACCAAACCTTCTTTTAGTAAGGATATCCTCTCTGTAGCAGGAACCCATCTGAGTTAAAAACCCAAAGCAATAATTATGGGTGAGTCCAGAAGGAGGTTGCTGTGTAACAGGACTGCATGGTGAAACAAATGAGAGCTGCAAAAGTAACCACCCTCAAAACATGCCTTGGTGGTCTCTCTAGAAATTCGTGGAGGGGGAGAAAGGCCATGTAGGGACCAGTGATATGGGATGGGGCAGGAGAAAAGATCAGGAATAA
Source organism: Myiozetetes cayanensis (assembly GCF_022539395.1). Taxonomy (NCBI): domain Eukaryota; kingdom Metazoa; phylum Chordata; class Aves; order Passeriformes; family Tyrannidae; genus Myiozetetes; species Myiozetetes cayanensis. The sequence goes on along the minus strand of NW_026087964.1, from coordinate 35,477,073 downwards.
AACATAGTCTGGAAGTCAAAGACCAGACCTGGACTGCAGCCTTCTTTTAAATGCTCCCAAAGCTAGATGGTAAAGCTTCAATGCATGCCTGAAAAAAGTTGTAGGAAGAGGAGTACAGATTCTTCAGGAACTGCAGAGACATGGAGTAGTGGGAATCTGTAAAATACTTTATTCTTAAATAAAAACAAACAAACAAACAAACAATCAAACCAAAAACCCAAAAACCAACCACAAAAACCAAACCAACCAAACAAAAAACAAAACAGGAAGGTGCTGTTACTTAAAACATTATTGGAGAGTTTTAAGCAAGGTATCAGGTGACAAAACATCAGATGAATAAGAGCACATGCTCTCACTTCCACTGGGAATGGAATCATCTGTATGCCTAATAAGTCTGAAGTTTTCAAAATTCAATTGAGAAACCACTCTCTAGCACAGTCTGACTTGAGAACATCCATATGTAAAAAACCCCAAAACATTTACATATAGCTTGGCATGGATTTTAGCAGCACAAGACATAAAGCCTGAATGTCTGTTTTTAATCAAGGTCATAGCAGGCATACCAGAAATACGATGGAAGTAAGACAAAAAAGCAAGATATTGATACAAAATATATAGGAGACCCATAAAACTAAATACCAATATATTAGCTCACCAAATCAAATATGCATTGAATACCCAGAGCTACTAAGGTAAGCTCTGTTGTTAGATAATATTATTACCCTCACAATTAAGATGGTGGCAGTAGCTATGACATTTAAGGAGTAAAGGGCCAGCAATGAAACTATAATGATGCACAGCAATAATGATTAGCTTGGATAAATGTCACATTGAAGAGATCAAAATCAATTTCTTAATATACTCTTTTCCATGTACCTGATTGGGACCACCCAACTCTGGCTGTGGTCCCCAGGACCATACAAGGCCTGAGCCAAAAGACTGGCTTTGTAGTGGTTACTTTTATTTTTGCAAGTCTATTGACTAAGTTTATTAATAAAGACAGCAGTCCACTACTACTGCCATAAAAAGACTTCCATAAAAAAAGAAGCAACATATAACAAGAAAGTACGTTAAAATGAAACCAAAAAGAAAAGTCAACAAACTTAAGATTCAATGCTTGATGACAACACTAAGATTGTATGTACTGAACTTCAGTATGATGATTTTAAATACACACATCAAATTAAACTTATTTTAGTGGGGAGAAGGAAGCTAGCATGTGCTCAAAGGTACTAGAATTTGAACACCAACCTTTGTAAAACCAGCAGTCTAGCTTTATCAGTCAAACAATCTGTCACTGAATGTAAAATTTACAGGCAGATTGGAGTGTAGAGGAATAATGGGCAAAAGTGCATTCACGCTGACCAGTACCTTAGGAACAGGAACCACACCTGAATAAGGCAAGCAGATGATCAAAATAAAAAGTGAAGTGCTCAGAGAAGGGAAGGCCACAGAGAAAAAAAATCTCCAAACTCTGAACAAAATCCTAAATCAGTTTTTGGTACCATGCAGGAACCTGAGCAGAACTCCTATGCAACTTGTTGCAACAAGGCAACCAGTTGAAGATTTTACTCCTCAGAGCAAAACATCAAAAGAGATTACAGAGGAAAGAGTGACAAACAGGGGAAGCTGGGGGCTATCCCTCCCCAGTTCTAACAGGAATCAAGTGATCACTGTGAAACTTTGGGTTTAAACTGCCTCATTAACAAGTGACTGAAAGCCGGCAAAAGTGACAACAAGCTTTTGGGAGTTTAGGGGATGGAAGGGCCATTTGCTTTTTAAGACGTTCCAGAGGCATCAGGGAAGTACAGACTAATTATATTTTTCTGGGCATAGCAAAGTACCAGAAATCATTCTAAAGCCACAGACAACAGTTGCATTTGCAAAGGAAAGCCATGTTTGATAAACATTTTAGAGTTCTCCTAAGGACTTAAAAGAGATGAGAGTATGGAGATCTAATAATACTGCATGCTTGAAATTCTAAAAGGCATCTGACACATGCCCTTGCCAAAAACTATTAAAGAAGTTGTCATATCAGTACATTGTTTACAGATAGAAGAGAAAGGGTATGAATCAGCAGTTGTTCTTTCCTAAGGACACAGACTGCCAAAAGAATACCACAAGCAACCAGTTGGGGCAGGCAACGTACAACCTATTCTTAAGGTTCTGAGACAACTGTTTCTGAAGCCCACAGTGTATTCCAGTAACACTAAATTACTCAAAGTAACAAAGGGATTAAGGAATTAAAAAACTGCTGAACCATTTCACTGACGAAATAGGTGTTAAAACCAGCAGACTAAACTCGTAGATATTTGAGAACAATTAACACTGGGAAAAATACCAAAAAATCAGACATATATATATATTTACATATGGAAATGTACTCCAAGTTGTTCATTAATTATTCAGAATTAAGTTATTGTTCTGAAAACATAAGTGCAAAGGTTAGGAAAAAGCAAAACAATTAGGCATTATTTTTGGAAGCCATATAAAACAAAAACACGAAACTTCTTTTTTTTTAAGATAAATCCACAGTGAATACTGTGAGCAGTTCTACCTGTTGCTACCTCCTTGAGAAACTGAAAAAGTAAAGCAAAGCTCAAAAAAAGACAATGTAAGGTACAAAAGAGCTTACCAGCAACAAGCAATTAAAAGAAATATGACTCTTCAGTATGAAACAGAAACAACTGAGGCAGGCAGGATAAGACAGAAGTCCAAAAATTCAAAAGCAACACAGCGCACAACAGGGTTGTTTTCATGTCTGCAGGCCTCAACCAGAGCTACCAAATGGTGGGTTGAAACATATCAATCACAAATCGTTGGTGGTACAAGAGTCTTCTAAGGAGACATACACCTGATCTACACATTCCCTGCTTCCACCATCTGACATCACATCAGACTAAACAGAACCAGGATTACTGTTTTCAGTTCTAATTTATCAGTTTGAAGAAAAGGGAAAAAAATCTTTTAAAAATATGATCTAAGGCTACCAACACTCCAGTCTGGTCCTATGGCAACTGCAATAATAAAAACATAGTATGTATTACAACATTTTAAAAAAAATTACTTAGCGACATGCTGCAGATTCTTCTAAAAGTGTTATTCCAGGTTTTAATCACTAATGTAAACTAAAAATGGCATTTCTAATAACTTATTTAACAGCTATCTTACCTAGAAAAAAAAAAAAAGTAATAATTAGGGTCAGAACTCACTAATAGGTAATTATATGTAGTCACTTAAGTTTGGCTTTTGGTCAAGATATGTCACACGGCCTTCATCTGTAAAATACCAAGAACAGGTATGGGCAGCAGCCAAGTCACTGACATATTACTACTTGACTAATAAAAATGGACCAGCTGTCCTTCCTCACCTTCAGTGCCCTTGGAAAAAATTCTCTGGCCAATTCCTTCTATCAGAAAGAAAACTAATTAGCAATTATATTGTTGGGGCAAAGACATATACAACACATAACTTTTCACAGCCAATAACACCACCTCTACAAAGGGATAACAGGAAGGACTCCTGAAAGGATTACCTTTAGTGATATTAGATAGTCCAGAGTGAGTACACAAATGTAAGGTAAAATCTATGCAGGTATTCTTCCCAAGAATGAGAAGGCAGTGGAAGAAGGATTAAAAAAAGGTTTATTTCAGATGCAAGGACCACTTTATAACAAAGGCCCTCTCAGGACCTCTTTATCCTCTCTGTCTCTCCCCGGCCTTCCCAAGGCCCCTATGCCAGTCTCTTAGGGCTATCTCTCTCCTCTCACATATCAGAGAGAGAGGCTAAGAACTTCTCTTGCTATGAGGGGTGTGTGGAGGGGAAGCATTGAAACTGCCTTTGAGAAAGAGTTACCTTTTAGGTAGAAAGCCTTCCTTAGTGAAAACTGTCTCCTCCTTACAAAATATTCTGGGCAGAAAGGGTATTCTATCCTCACAACAACCAACTGTAAAATTTCCTCAACATACAACCATCTCTTGTGATATTTCTTAATACATACATATTTCATTTCATAATATATACAAGAAGCTTGAACATGCACTGTTTTCTGGCACAAAGACAAAATTTCTCAGCTGCACAAATGAAGAAAATCTCCAGCTTTAAAGACTCAAAGTTATCATCAGCGAGATCTCTTCTTTCTGTACTTTAGTTTTTGCCAAGAAGGGAAGAAATTTCAAAAGTTGAATCTACGTCTGGATCATGATGCAATGAACACTGGAGCTAAGAAGTGAAGATCCTAAACCACATTCATAGTTTTCTTCAGAGATAATAAAAACATCCATCATCAAAAATTACTTGATCTCCACAGAAAAGCCCGAGGTCAAACATTTGGTAAGTTTTCAGCAAGACAGGAATACTCAGGATCATTTAAAGCTGAATAATTACTCTGCTTCAGAAGTTGTTTTGAATAAAATCAATGGTGATTTTATTGACTATACATACATATTAAGGAGCATCAACTTAACAGCTGAACTCAGTGTTCAAGATACAGAGGAAAGCACTTTGACTTCACGCTCTGGAAGTGATCGTGTTTCCTAAACACCTACTGAGTCATTCAAAAGTCTTTTATGCAACAAGGTCTGTGCAGCTCAAACGCAGAATATCACAGGATTAGCAACTCCAATGACCAACCAACAGTCCTTCAGTGTGTACACATAAGTGCTACTGTATTAAATGAGTGCTGTACATACATTCAAAAATGGAACTGAGTAGGTTTTGTCTTCATAAAAACACACTGCATATAATTAGATCTCCTAAAGGCAATTCAGGTATGCTGAAGATCTAGAGGCTCCTAGCTTTGTAGTAGTGTTAGCTACAAACAAACAAAGCCTGAAGGAAACCCCTCACTACTTTGTAGGGAATAACTGATAAGAATGCAAAACTATGCAGTTTGCAATCTTTGCCCTACATGAAAAACTTGATGCAATCATACTTGCCACACAATAAACATACCTCTGCACTTTATTAACCTCTGTGTAAGATGATAATTCCAATAAAAGCTCTACTCTATCCCAAATGAGATAGCAAGATTTTATAAAAAAACTGTTTTAAAAACATATCAGGTTTTTTTTTTCATGTTATTGCAGTTATCACCATATCAAAAGCAGATCTTTTTCAAATTGTTTCATACACAGACTTCATAATACCAAATGGACTTTCAGGTAGCTAAACGTACACGTTGCACTTCACTGCTGCTGAGTTTCTCCTCTGACTAGGTAAGTCCAAGTCAATTACATACATCAATCTTCAAACAATTTTCAACCCTCTCCCTTTAATCGGTATGTATTTATATATTACCACCATGACATTGAAGTAGGCATTTATTCAAGGTAGTACTTAAGTCATAAGCTGCAAGCCTCCGTCTACAACTAGAACACTCCCTGTAACATATGGGGATTCTAGAAGAAAGACAACAGCTTGTGCAACTTCATGAGGCTCTCCAAATCTTCCAAGGAGAATTGCTTTCTTCAGCTGATCTTCTTCCAAATGAGCGGTCATCTCTGTGTGAATAAAGCCTAAGAGAGGAGATATTTGAAGAGTTACCTCACCTATGACTATATTTATCTAGTATATTTTCCACTGAATCCTACAAAGTGAAATCTATTACCAGGATTTGTCACCAGCTACCGTTCTTAAAAGTCTCCAAAATAGTCCACATCATTTTACAGCCAAGACCAATTTTTTGTCTAACCAATAAAATGTCTTCCAGTTTTGGAAGCACTGATGTAATAATCCAAACGCAGAGATCTATAGAAATCCATTTTAAAAAAAGGTAACTAAAATTGGGTCCCAAAACCATATTTAGTATCACTTTTCTGAAAGACAAAACACACTCATTTCACCAAAATATTCTCCATTAAAACAAGCACAAAACCTCTGGCAAGAAACCCTCTCAGCTTGCAAGAGTTTTCATTGTATATTAGAGCTTATGACAGCACTTGCATAATTTCTATCATAGCACTCATTTGAAGACTGTTTCTTGACATCTTCAAAGGATATTTTGTTTCAATTTTACGTTATCTGAGATTTGGTTTTCCCACTGCTGCACAACTCTTCACATAAGCTGCAGCTTCATCAAGAGCTGATCTTACCTGCTTTCTAGATGCCACCAAGCAGGGAAAGTCTCCCTTTTGCTTTCTACTGTAAAACTCTGCCCCTTATGATGGCTTCGGACCCTTCAATGAGCTGCTCAACTCACTGAAGAATTTTTCCTGCCTAGTTCACAATCTGAACTGGTTCATGTAGAAGTCTGAAAAGCATCAGAGGCACCACAAAGTGAGCAGCAATGTACATAGTTATGAGTGTAAGAAGTCAGAAAATAGAGAAGGGATTTTTCCTTAATGCTGGTGGTTTGCTTGAGCTGGATTATCTTATGGAATCACAGCCTTGTCCTCACAGAACTAAGTTTTCAGACTACCTCCTTTTACTACAGGGAGACAGGGATGCTTTTATACAGCTTCTCTTGATCTGTCACGTTTCTCTAATAACAAGTAAGCATTCTCTAGAAGGAGACAGGGGTAGCTGTCGGTCTATAATTAGCTCTAATCCTTACATCTGCAAGGACAGCAAGTTTTGAAGGAGTAACAAGGAAAAGACAATTATTATATAACAGCGGATAGATGAACAGATAGACTCACTCTTCCAAGTTTCTCAGTGTTCCATTAAAAGACTGAAGGTTTTCTAAAAGAATGTATTATACTTTAAACCAAAGAAAAAAAGAAGATATTAAAAACACTTACTTACAAAGTTGAAGAAGATAATACCAATTTGTCTTAAGTTGCTTTCAGAGTACCCACAGTCTTGATGAATTTTGGCAGTCAAGGATGCAGGAATTTCTCAAAAACTCACCTGGAGCAACAACGTTGACTCGAATTTGCTTTTTTGCTACTTCTTTAGCAAGAGAGCGTGAAAATCCAACTAATCCTGCTTTGGTAGCACTATACACACTTTGACCAGCGTTGCCTTTAAGTCCTACAATACTTCCTAAAATAAAGAAACATCAAAGAGAAGATTAAATGGATAACTTGAAACCTTGTACTAGCTTTATCATTTTAGTTTTAAATTTGGAATGAAAAATGAGATTACAAGAAAAAGAGTCAAATATATATTACTGTATGCACTTTATATCCTGCCCCTGGCATAAGCAAATCCCCAAATTATCTGTGATTTTTGCGCAATTCACATATCTATGTTGACCAACTGGCACCAGGAGAGTAAAATGACGAGTTTGTAAAAAAATTATCTTTACACAGATTTAAGTCATTGATTATTAAGAAAGAGACAAGAAGAGAAAAGAAAGAGAATGAAGATGAAAGAAAGGGAAGGGGAGGGGAGATAAAGAAAAGATAAAGAAACCGACTGTATCTATCTATCCTTAGTTAATAACTAGCACCTAGTATATGTAGATACTGAAAGAACTGATAAAGAATAGCAAAATTCTTTTTTCAACAAAATCTAAACTCTGAGGTGTTTATTACTGAAACAAGCCAGGTTTATATTTACAGGTTGCTGAGACTACACAACAGAATGAGCTTTCATAAAGAAATACTAAATATAGAATGTCTAAATACAAAGAAAATTAAACATGTTACACCTACTAAACCTTTCCAGAAGATTAGTACACAGAATTCCATTGGCTTAGACAAGCAACTTACCTATATTGACAATAGCACCTCCCTGTTGTTGAATCATGACTTTTACAGCAGCTTTGCACGTCAACATTGTTCCCAAAAGGTTAGTGTGAATCTGGGCTATCATATCTTCAGTCTTGGTTCTCAGTAACAAACCATCCCTGACAAACAAACCCAAAAGAACTCACTGAACAACCCCATTGCTCATGCTTGCTTGTATTAAAACATGACTGGAGAATGGAATGTTAATGGGGGTGCATGTGGTTCTCTACATTCTAGCATTCAAAATGAAGACACTGCAAGCACAACGCACAGCAAGAAAAACATTTAGCCACGCTTCTGGCAACGAGGCCTCTTTTGCAGCATATCAAACATTGTTTGGGAGCATTTTGGGCGAAGTGGAAGAAAGAAGAGGGGGAAGGAACTCAAACTCAGGATGCAGAAACCACAGTGAAAGCTGTGTCATGTCCCTTCCAACTCAGAATCTTCTGTGATTCTGTAATCTGTTAGCATTTTACTGCCACCAGGAACAAAATACTGGTGAGCAATTAATACTATTTTCAGATGCACTCATTAACAACACTCTTACTGAATGCAAGGGCCCACAGCACCTTACAGTGAGATGCCTTCATATAATCACATATAATCTCGTAACAAATAACTAACCTGTTGATCCCAGCTGCATTAACCAAGTAGTTAATAGGACCTAAATTCCTCTGCATCTCCTCAAAAGTCTTTTGGACTTCTTGTTCGTTGGATACATCACAGCTAAGTGCCAGGTGTCCTGCTGTGTTGAAATAAAGGCATGCTATCATAACAGTAAAAGCTCGTATATCATTCATAAACCTTCCTCAGAATTTATCAACTCAATTTCAAAACAGACATTGAACTAGTTATAACTTAAGGAACCCATTTATCTCCAGTGAATTAAATAAAGACAATTTTCAAGTATTTTATTGATTAGTTATGTGAGGATTCCTTGGTTTATATTTTTTGCCTTTTAAAATCAGAAGTTCAGCATGAGCAGACCAGTCTCAGTTCTGGCTTGTTCAGGAGCCAAGGATGACTCAATTCACACTACCTCCCTGCTGAGGCCTCAAATAATTTCTTTTATCTTAAAATTTGTATCTTGTGGACAGAATAGGTAACATGCTTACTTTCTCAACAAATATTGTAAAAACAAAATTGTACTGACATAGCATTTCTTCTAAATTTCTTGACCTTTATTTTCATTTTTATCTAGTTGAACAATGAGGTTTCTTTGTGGACTTTTTGAGTTACCTACTTTTATGAGTTACCTAAGCACGGGACAGTGAAGAGATACCTGCAAGCAGCATACATACCACCAAGATCACGTGCAGTGGTTTGGGCTACTTCCAGATTTCTAGCAATGATGGCCAGGTGGCAGCCCTTCTGTGCCAGGAGTTCTGCAACAGCTTTGCCTATTCCTCGGGATCCCCCAAAAATGGCGCAAACCTTGCCCATCTTAAAAAAGAATTCACAAATTGCAAATAAACCATGAATTTCATGTCCAATATGGCAAGAGAATAACCAGTGTTCTTGTCAACATCAGCAGCCTTTACCAGTTTAGTAGCATTTTGTAAAAATAGGTTATAGAATTAGTGATTTATTATTTTATTCACCAAAAAATAAACATTTAAACTAAATTAGACACCACTTCTAAAAACAGCAGTTAATTCTTAATGATTTATGAACTAGTAAAAAGTTATGCATGTAACCTAGCATTCCAATACTAGAGTTATGATAGAGTTCTATTCAACAGGTAAAATATGTGATTTATGTATCTAAAGATGATAAAGTATTGTTCATCTGCGTATTTGAAGCTGATGTACTAGTTGCAATTATACTGCTCTCATAATCACTATTTTTGTGCTAAAGTCATTCAGCCTCAAGGTCTCACTCCAGCCAAAGTACCTGTGTTGGACAGCACCAACGTTACTGAGCACGATTTGAAGCTATTGTGTTTACACTGGTTTAATACTGTCACACTACATAACACTATATTTTACCACTATCCTTGGGGTTTTTTTGTTTCTGCTTTTGAAGGGAAAAAAAAAGGTTTTAAAATGTGACGTGCTTCTGAAGCAGCAAGCTTTGATATTTAGGAAGGAGTATAAGAAGAAACTACTTCTGTAGAATTATCTTTTATTCTGCAAGCTCTAGAAACCAATCAGCTGTTTTGGGATTTCCTAAGGAGCCAGAGGCAAAATCCAAGTAATGAATTTTTTTTCCATACATTTGAATAAATCCTTTTTGAACCCAATTATACCTTGTCTCCATAACATCCTGAGGCAATGAGTTTCATTATTTGTGGGAAAGTACTTCCTTTTGTTCTTAATTTGCTTTCTGATTAGATAATACTATGCATTTCTCCTCATATCTTCCCTTTTCCGTTTCACCCTCCACCTGTATCCTCCTTCAGGCCTGTTCAGTTTCTCTTAAACATATGGAAGCCATTTGGTACCTTACTAAAGACTATTCAAGCTCTTAGACCTTGGCTTACTGAGGTCGATTAACTCCTTTGGATGTGTGAGCACCAGAACAGCACACAGTACTAAGCACATGAGGCTACCATCAACTCAGACAACGGCATGATGATTTTGGTCTTCTGTGACAGCGCCCGAAAGAGCAGATGGTCCGTCCTTTTCAAAGGACAAACAAGTACAAAGTATGCACAAGTGCTTGAAACCAACCCATGCACCTCCTTTCACTGGCAAGTTGAAATCAGCTACGTGGTGCAGGAACAGGATTAAATATTTGTATCTCAGGTAGTGGCCCTGAGAACACATACAAAACGGTGCCCTCCATGAAAACAATTCCTTCCTGATAAAAACGGGCACCACTGCCTTGCCAGAACAACTGTTGTTCAGGGCAGTCTTCAATAGGTAGCTACACAGCAAGAGATGAATCAAGAGGTCTTACACCCCAGTAACTACAGCTCTCACTGTCTTAGAGACTAAGGGCACAAAACCCCACCCCATATTCTGCTGACAGATTCTTTTTGTTAGAAACAAAGTCTCCGTCTACCTTTTCCAGCATGACTGATCTCTTCTTTTACAGAATTACCAAAATGACTCTTGGAAGTTCTTGCCTACTTGTTGCAGCAATGTTGTGCTAGGATTTCCTCCTTCACATTTTGTTCTTACTCGTACTGAGCATATCTACTCTCCTATTTTTATTTGAAATGTGGAACAATACAGAATGAGGAGAGATCTCAGGAAGTCATCCTGTGAAACTCCTCCACCCCTAAGCATTATAAATGAATCATCTTACACTCTTTATAAGTGCATTCAGATCTATATGTATTTTCCAAATAATTCTGAACATGCTTAGCTACACAGGACCCAAAAGATCTACCTGTGAGGAGAGGATTTTAAAAAAATAAATCGCTCTACCCTTCTCGTCCTCTCTGAGAACTGAAAAATTGTTAGTGACTCTGGCAATCCCATTCTCAGAACAGGGAAAGCACCTTGGGCACTGGCCAGGCATTCACAGGGTGGGCATAAGGCCTACCTCACACACAGCAATGTACAACTCGTGTTTTAGCACACTAAAGCCATACAGTTTCCTTGGAGTTGTGACTTGGGGAAAAAAAACCCCACTGTTCCCTGGACAGGTAACAGAAGGGAAAACCAGGTATGTTTGGAGCAACAGGCACACACAGGCGCCTGAATCGCCTTTGCCCTCTACGGTCCTGCCCTTCTTTCACAACCAGCTCTTAAACCCGTGGCCCCGGGGCTCCAATGGCGCCACCGCCCCACGGCTGCCGAGCCCACGGGAGGCACCTTTAAAACAAGGGGAGTGGGGTTTCCGCAGTCAGCCCAGCCGAGCCCAGCCCAGCTCCGCGCTCGCCCCGGAGCCGCCCTCCCTGTTTTTCCTCCCTCCCTCGCTGCCGGAGGCGCGCTGGAGCTCGGCTCCCGCTCCCGGCCGGGCCGTCGTGCTGCAGGTGGAGCCCGCGGCACGGGCAGCGGCGCTGGGACCCGCCAGGGCCGCGCGGCGGCGGCGGCGCCACGGTGGCTGCGCGGCCGCAGGAGAGGGACGGGAGCGCGTCCCGTGTGTGCTCCGGTTACCTCCCGGCTGCTGGGCAGCTGGCGGCTCGCTTCCCTGGGGGAGGGTCCTTTCCTCTCCAAGGAGGCCGGCCCGGCTCCGAGCCGAGCGCGGGCGTCACGGGATGGCGGCTGACGTCACCCGCAGTCGGCTTGGGCCGCCGCCGCCGGTCCCGGCCGGGGCGGAGGGGCCGGTCCCGGCGGGAGCGGGGCCGGGGCTGAGGGGCCGGGGCAGCTCCCTCGGTAGCGCCGCAGCTCCCCCGGCTGTGCGGCGGGAGGGGCGCCCGCCCCGGCAGCCCCAGGGCTGGAGTCGGCCCTGCACGCACCTCCCTTCTGCCCTGCGCTCGCACACGGGGAAGCCCTTCTGCTTTCATCTTAACACTTGCCGGTTTTAAACTCCATTTTACATGCGGGTATCCAGGCAGCGTCCGTCTTAGGCACTGGTACGCTTTGCCTGTACTCGTTGCCAGAATTTACGTGGGGCACGAAGGAGCCGCCACGCACTGATCTGGGCCTCTAAAAGCACGAAACACAAATCGGAGCATAACGTCACAAAACAGGGGCCACTGTAACTGAGGTCCTCACTACCAGCTATTTCAAATTCCTCTTGGGTTTGGATCTGAGGCAAGATTTACCGAGGAACTTGGTGCCTGAATCTGTGGCATCTTACATTTCTGCCGCGAGTCACACATGAAAGAGCAGTGCTGCTCAAATGTCCAGCAGCATTTGCATACTGTTGCCTATGCTGCTTGTGAAAGCATACCACATTACATGGTTTTTGTGTAAGGCCTCGGACAAAGCAACTGGAGAACTGGCTGCACATATGGTCACTCCCATTTTAAACAGAAACCTGTTGGTTGGAGTACTCAGCTAAAAGACAAACTGCTTTCAAGTCTTCTGTCTTACTGGAAACATGGTCATTAACTTCAGTTTTTCATCATCAAACAAGCTTGTCATAACCATCAATCTGGTTTCAGTTTACAGGAACAAGAACAAAAAATTAAAGTGAACCACAGAGATCTGACTCTATAGCCAGATGATTACTATCCAGAAATTTAAGACCTTGCGGATTAAGTGTCAGTTGAAATCAACATTCAACAAACTGTTTTGCTTTTCAAGTGATGTATTAAAGATGACCTCCCTAGCTTAAGCAAATCTGATGATGGGGACATATATCTGGGATACAGGAATCATGGGCTTAGAACAGAATTAAGACACGGCAAGCTTAAGAGGTTTCCTTCTTTCCAGGCCAAATGATAACTGGCGGCAAGTCACACAGTCAACACACTGCATGCATTTCTTCCTGTAAAAGAGGAGGTGTAACTGGACTCGGTGCATCATTCTAGGTAAGCTTTCCTTTAGGCCATAGAGGAACATCATCATCAGGGCTCTTCATAATTTTCCACTTTGTCTGGGCAGCTCAGCACTGAGGTTGCTGGCTCTTTTTTTGTTTCTGTCAAGCCTGAATTGCCCCTTTCTTCAGATGTGCCTTTCTAATTTGCACTGGGGAAAAAAGCGGTCTAGTTACTAACATTATTTGTATATACATCTTCTATATACACACATATACAATATATAAGTGAAATAACTAACAAGTTTTATGTTGCAATTCCCAAAAGTCTTTGATAGGGCCTCAGCCTTCTAGGTAAGTGACACAAGGCTATGATAAACTGCAATATTTGTTCTTGTGTGGTAACAGCAAACTTTTATCGTGCCAACATGAAGTGTACAATTTTGTACAATTTAGGTGTACCTTTTCAAAAAATTTGGGGAAAACTTTTTCCTCATAAGAAACTTATTCCTGGTACCTCTGTGAAAAGTATAAAACCTCTGTGAAAACACTAAAAAAACCAAACCAAACACCCATACCAAAAAACCCAGAACAAAACAAAGCCATCAGAACTTCAGCAAATTACCTGTTTTTTCATATCCTCCTGGCTAAACAGGTTTCCCCACTATGACTAGTGGTATTTCACATGTCAGCGTGAGGCCCATGTTTAAGTTAGCATGGTCACTGAACTGCTGCTGCACCTAGTGAGAAGTCAGGCACACAAGGAAGGGAGCAGAGAGAAGCTTTTATTACTGCTACTTCCAGTGCTGCCCTGTGGCACCTGACACGTTAAAAGAAAACAACCCCAACATCACCCACCCCTGTAAAAGTATCTTCAAGGGATATCTGTCACACATTCAGCCTCTGCCCACAGCTCCGTCTGATCACAGACACTGGCCACTCCTGCTGTGTATCAGCAGACTTTGGTCTAAAGAGATGGAAACTAGGATCTCAGCATGGCTTGAAATACTCTTAATTCCTCCATGCATCTGACTTCTCATGTAAGGGCTGCACTGCCACACAGTGTTATCAGCGTTTAGCTCACAAGTTCCAAGCCACTGAGGACTGGGAACAAAAAAGAAATAAACAGCTCAGCCATCCAGGGAGTAAACTCATCGCTTTCTGTATAAGCACCTCTTAGACAGACAGTTTCTCAAATCTGCAAAGGGCATCACACTGAGCAGTCAGCATCTCCCAGCAAGGCAATCTGGAAAGCAGTCAAAGCTGACACCACCACAGAAGGATATGTCACTCCCAGCAGTCTCCACTGACCGTTTTGTACAGAAAGGATAATATTTGTGTATTGCATCTCTTGTAAGTGTTAAGAATATCCACTGGAAGTCTAGTACAATAACACCCAAGAGTTTGCAGAAGTATTTGAATACTCCTGAGTAAATAACTCTCCTTCTGCCTTCTGTTCTCTTAGAGGCGATTTATTTGTAGTTATATCTAATATACTCAATTGTGAAAAAAAGTAGTCTCAGGAACAGCACTTAAAAGTAGCTAAAAGCCATTTATAAAAGTCTATTCAAGGCCTTGCATAATTTGTTTTTATTTCATGTATGAACAAAGTCTTAACTTTCCCATTCTGCCTTTCATAGTCTCATCCATATTCCCATTCACTAGGTACTTATATAAGCTGCAAAGTAAGATCCATGGGCAATCATTTCAAGAATTAATTTATCCTGTAAGTCTGTTTAGCTAGTACTGCAATTGCTGGTGAAAAAAAGAGTAATTTTTGAGAAGTATTAATCAGCAAAGGTAACTGGGTTTTAGCTCCAAAACATACAGAAATCTGTTCATAACATTAAGACTAAGAAAAAAGGCTTGTCTAACCAGCTAAAATTTCCTTCCCGTTACAGTGGAGCAAGGGTCGAAGTTTTCCTGCCTTAATACATCCCTGGTCATAGTCTCAGGCTTTGAATTGCCACAAATAGTATGGGAAAATTCAAATTGTTGCCCACTTTGGTCCTGTGAAGCAGGTTTCTGAAATGTTACTGCATCTACTCATATTTACATTCAGTATGTATTGTGTCCTAAAGTTTGCTTTGCTGAGGAATGGAAGGAGATGGGATGTTGGGAGAAGATGAGAAGGAGAAAGGGGCAAAGACATGTGGGAGGGGCGGAAATAAAGATGGAAAGATTTGACTTAGTGATTTGGACTGAATTCATTAGGGTAAGAAAATTCAGCTGAAGGACTTTAATGCAGGAATAGAAGAACATACTTAGTAAGCAACAGGAGTTGGTCCTTCATTTCCCTTCTCATGAGAAGCTCTAAGGACATATACAAGTAAAGTCTTTGTTTCATAAACACATTAATTAGCCCCCAGGAAATAGCAGACCTGAGACACATGGAAGTGAAATATTTAAGGGATTCCTCCAGATACCTACCTTGGCATTCATAAGATTTATGAGGAGTCCAAGAGCTGTTTAAAGCAGGAAACTGAAGGCATACCCACAAGCATTAACCATTTTTATGGCCTAACCTATTTTAGCGTACATTCATTATGTGACCATGAATTTGTTTTCAAGGTTAGCCCTAATGAGGCACAAGTTTACTGAGTGCAGGAATACCAACTTAATGTAGCACATCTACTTACTGACACAAAGCAGCAAGTCAAGGGACCGTGTACTCGTCCCTCCATAATTGCAAATATATGTGATCCTAAACATAAGGACTTACACTGGCAAAACTTCAACTGCTATTTGCCAGCAGTGAGTGTAGAACACAGTCCATAATAAATAGGGATAGTGACAATCTCTCATATCTCATAGACTGTTCACCTCCTTTATCTTCACCAGTATTATAGGAAATGTCAAACCCAATATTCTTTACAGCTGTTACCATTTTGCAGCCTGAATCACACACAGTAATACTTGGAGAGTTTTCAAGGAACTCTCAACATTCCAATTTTCTCTATTAGATTGTCCTAAATAAATCTAGTTTCATATCACATCTCCTTGTGGAGATACTTTGCTGTCATTTCATCTCACTCATGTACTTAACTGAGCAGCTGAAGACTTCATCTTCTTGTGACAAACAGAAGCTCTTACTGCTGTATGTCCTTCCAATAAAGTAGTCAATCATAATTAATACCCAATCAGCTAGCTTAATGAGGTAAGAATTAGGTTATTAAAGATGAAAAGAGGTATTTTCAGACGACTGCTTACACCATTTTTAAAATTTATCTATCACAGAGAATAATTTCTTTCAATAATTACCAGAAGAGGTTAGCATCCTTGGAAAAAAATAGCTATTGTTCACACCAGAGTGTGTGTAATGTTTGATTCTAAAAAATGCCTACCTTATTTCAACAGTTGAGGTTTTTTAATCATAGTTTATGATGAGATTCTGCTAGAAGTCAAACATTTTTTGAGCTCCTCATAAGATGTCTGGTACCCACTCCTGCCTGACCACACACAGATAACAGTGTGGATTGCAGAAACCTGGGATTGCACAAGCTGCTATCTCTAAACTCCAGAAGGGAATTTTGTTATGAATCCTATATATGAACTTTATAGAAAATACAATGAAATATTTATTGCAAAGGGAGAAAAAAAGAGCAATTTAGATCCATCTAGAAGGTGTATATTTTACCATCCTGCGACTACATTGCTATGCTATGAAAATTCAAAAGCGATGAACAACAATTCTGATACAAAGCTACGCAAAACAGGCTGATACAGCTGTAGGGTGTTACGGGAGCCTGTTTTGATTTCTTTTTTCCAGAACAATAAAAATTCCTATATATATTTAAGTACACTTTTTTTGGTTTTATCCTACCTTCCTAAATCTTCTCTATAAGGTTATGTACCTTTTCTATACTGAACATACAGAATATACTGTATTCTGCACATTGCAGTGGTAGATAATCACCAGCCTGCTGTGATCACCAGCCACCTCCCCTTTCTGTCACAGGTCAGCCTCTCTTTATCCAGTTTCTACACATCCTGTTCTTTTTTCTTGACGAAACACTCCCCATACCAGTTGTTTCAGTGGACGTGAAATTCATATACCATTATTCGATTGTTTGTTTTGTTTGTTAGGGAACTATAAATCTGCCAAAAATGTCAGTTCTGAAGAGCACAGAAAAAAATAATGAATAAAATTCATGAATGAAGTACATTTGTCCATGTTTGAAATTTTTTTAAAAGGAAAAAAAAAAGGTTCAGAGAGTTATTTAACACTGAATATTCTGATAAGGTTCAAGCTAATACTTACCTCCTAATTTTCACAGTTTAGCTGCTGAAACAGAGAAGATAGATATGTGCAGACCATGCATTTATCAAAGATCTTGCTATTTTCCCCAAACCAGATAGCTGGCTTCTACTCCAAGTTGACTGCAGCACAAGGATCATTAGACATGACTTCTTAAGCTGTACCTGTAGCTCCAACCAATCTTAATTGGAATAGTGGAGTCCATTGCTTTTACGTCTTTTATGCCTGGATATTACTTTCACAGTTTTTTCTCTTCCTAGTAGACAAAAGAAGGAAGAACACTTCTCTCATTCCATCTAATGGGAAATAGAGTCATCTTTATTGTCTCCAGCCATAGCCTTCTCCATAATACTGCCCACAGACTGGAGATTTTCCTACAAATTGCCTGAATCTGGGCTTCAGTGATTGTCAGTGCATAATACTACACTTCATCATGCATTTTCACTCAGATCATAATTATTTTAGGCAACCTATACAAGTGGGTAACATCTCTGCAGAGTGTGCAGTGTTTACATAGCACAATTCATTTCTGTTTACTTCATTGAATCATTGTTGAATTTGAGGATGCCTTTCATAAACAATTATTCTGCTCTAATAGTAACAAGTAACACATTTGCTTTACAGACACCTCAGCAAAGCACTCCTGTCAACATGAATTGTCTGTTATGTACTTTAAAATGTTTGGAAAAAAATATGGTATGCCATCTGGCTCCCAAACGCTCATTAAATCCACTGGAATATGAATTTTTAAGGAAGCTAACATCACATGGTGTCCGCCACTTCAAAAAAGAAAAAGCAAAAGAGAGGAAGGGAGGGAGGAAGGGAGGAAGA
Organism: Myiozetetes cayanensis; assembly: GCF_022539395.1. Lineage (NCBI taxonomy): Eukaryota > Metazoa > Chordata > Aves > Passeriformes > Tyrannidae > Myiozetetes > Myiozetetes cayanensis. The sequence continues at coordinate 35,458,995 of NW_026087964.1, read as the reverse complement.
GAGGAAGGAAGGAAAGACACAAACAAGAAAAAAAGGAAGTGGTTACATTTTGTTTATAATTTAAAAATTTAAATTTTCCTACAACTAAGAGCAGCCCAGCCATTTCAGAGAAAAAAGATAGATGACAGCTCCCCTTCCCAGGAGTTTATGGTCAAAGATTATTTTCTGAGTGAAATGTAGAAGGGAAAAAATCTAGTAGGGGAATGGAATGCTAAATCCATAGAATATTTAGGTTTCTCAGGGGAAAGATGCCCCCATGAAATGAGATTCAGAGGGCAGGCTCCAAGTTTCTTTTAAGACTTGCCAAATCACTTAGTTTTTCCCCTCCAAATGTCAGTTCTCCCATCTTTAATTGAGGCTAATGACTGTCAGCTTCCCATATTGACACGGCCTTAGGGAAAACTCTCCTACTTCATAGTTGCTGTCATCTTCTGTGGGAACACTTTTAGACTTAATGTGGAAAGAGGACTGCACTACAAAAACCGAATGACCAGACAGATACAGGATTTAAATTCCATTTGGAAAGGATTGTCTTGCATTAGGGAGGAGAAGCTCAATTAATTTTTTTATGGGAAACTTAAAACTACATAGATTAGGGAAGGTTAGGGGAGTTTCCAAAAAGACACAAGCATTTATTTAAAAAAAAAAAACCACAAAAAACAAAAAACAAACCAAACAGCCCAGGTTTGACATTAACTCTGTATTTCCTGTAATTTTTCAAATAAATTAACTAAAATTACTAAAAACAGCTAGACTTTCATTTGCTGGAATATGCGAGTGCTTTGCAAAAACAGGGAGTTTTGTGGCACTGTACATTTATGTTCAAAAGGTGTTAATGATATGTAAATAAACAATCTGATAAATATATGTTAAGCAATTCTACTTGTGACACATTGGTCCATTGCCCAATGACAATCATGAAGGAGAAAAGAACAAGCTGCAGTCCAGCAGAAAATAGCCCAGGGAGTGACGGGAAGGAGCACAACAGATAACCAAATGGGATAAAAAGGAAAAATCTCGTAAGGCCTCATCCAGAAGACAGCAGGACACCATCTACTGAATAACATGTGGACTAATGGTGGGTAAATTTTCTCCATTGTAAGAACTAGGCAACGTTGTGCTGACTGACCTTATCCAGCCTCTCTTCATTTTCTCAACTCAATGCATAGCTATTTTTAGCAGTACTCTGCAAAATGTTTTATAACTCATTTTGGCTGTAAAGCTGCATCCAGTTGCAAAGTCCTTCGTAGCTTTAACTGTTTCTTTGAATTCACAGAACCGATCTCTGAGCTCAGGGATTTTGTCAGCCATGGATTCCTGAGTTAGGGGAACTAACTAAACCTCTGATGGAGGTTGCCTTCTTGGAGGCAACCAAGAATGAAGAGATAGACCCTCTAGAACAGGACCCAGAGAGGGATCAAGCTTTTAGAGCAGTAAAAGCTAATATTTTCATGATATTTTTAATTTGCATCCTACGGCCATAAATTCTGTGAAATTATGAGGAAATTAGTCTTGCTTTCTTTTTCATACTGTTCTGAGATACAATCAAAATCATCTTAGAGATTCACACCTGACTGGATGGGGCTTTGAGAAACCTGATATAATGGAAGGTATCCATGCCTGTGGCAGGGGGTTGGAACTAGATTGGTCTTTAAGGTCCTTTCCAAACCAAACTCTTCTATGATTCTATGACTCACAAACGTATAAAGCAGATGTTCCTCTTCGTTGTTTAAAATAACAAGACCATTTGTTACACTAGTTGGTTGCTTCATACAGTTTTTGCTGCCCATTAGATTATAAGTGCCCAGTCATAAGTTCTCCCATTACCCAAATTTGAAGAAACAAATGAGATCTTTCTATTTCCCCCACCCATAGGTTTGTAAGCATAGAATAATCCTGAATCTCCAAGATTTTTATAGATCAGTATGTCCCCAGCTTTGACTCCTACTGGCTGGTAATCTGTCCTTCACCAATGTGCAGACAACACCATGGGCTTGCCTCAAGAACCATCCAGTTATTGATCTTTGCAGCATAGACATCTTCAGTAACACTCCAACACTTGGTAAACACTGTTCTTCACAAAGCCAGACAGAGTAGAAGAGTAAGTACTGCAATTCCTGTTTAGTTTGATCAGGTAAAAATTGCTTCTATTTGCTTTGTTTGGGTTTTTAAAAATTTTGTATTTTTTTTTAATCCAATGGAACAGTATCTCAAACTAGACAATAGAAAACACTCTTGAGCTCTCCAAAGTGCTGTATTTTCCCCTCCTATATGTAAGTGTTACAGCATTCAAGAAATCAATTTCAGGCTTTAAATGTAAATTTTATTTGTTTTTGTTGAATTTGAAAAAGTATAAATAACTTACCACTGTAACAACGTTGGGGTTTGATTTTTTGTCCATCCTAATTCCAGGACCCTGCAGAGAGAAAAAACCACTAGCATTCAGCAAAATGCTTCATCACACGTTTCAGATCATGTTTAAATCCATTCCTGTTTTTAAAGTTTTTGTTTGCCTTTTTTTGTTCAGTAAGATTCCAATGCACTCAATCCTTTATGAAATGAAGGCCTAGGAGGTTAAGTGCTGCATATGAAAAAGACAGAGAAGGAGGTGGTTGGGCATAACATCAGGCTACATTATAATTAGCCACTAGACATGCTAGTTCTAGCTATAAAAAAGTAATTTAGAGTTATAAGCAAGACATTACATTCATGCCTTAGGGACCTCATTTATATTTGGAATCACTATTTCAGCATCTAATATCTCTTCCAAAAGCATTCTACTGTGTTACTAAATATAGCAGAAAGACAACATAAGCCAGCTATATGCTTTTGTAAAGTTGTCCATAGTGCTTTTAGTTACAAAAACATGGGCTTTCTATTTGTGTCTTTTCCAATGTCAGACACAAATAAGCTTTTAATAACAAACATTAACCAGATGTTGACCAGAATCTAGTATTTGCCTTTGAAAAAATCCCACTATTTTCTTTAAAATGTTGCTTTTGACAGGATTGTAATAGAGACAACATCCAGACAGATACATGACAGATCTTCAGACAGACAAAAACAACTACAAGGAGTTCCAGCCTCTGATAACATTATCTGATGATAAAGTCCAAAAATACAGGTTTGCTAATTTTTTCTCCAAACTAGCTCCTGCTCTTGACAGAAGAGCACTTGTTCTGGTGGATTTAGCCACGACTCCATAAAAACAGGGCCGTCAGCTAATTAAATCACAGCTGCACAAGTGTGCTCTATTGCTGTCAGCTATGAGAGTGCGATACTTCATAGTCAAAACCAAACCTGCTACACTGATTGGCAAAAGCACTAAGAGAGCAGATGGAAAAAATTCCCACATCATCTTGTTCATCAGTAACATGCTTACATGAAGTCCACAGAACAAAGGTTTGCCAACATAAATACATCAGAGCACAAGATACATCCTACTGATTGACCACTTCCCACCAGCATGACCTCTGAAGAGACATGACTGCTCAGGGAGCAGCTTGGTTTTGCTGTCTGAGGCTCTTCTGCACCTCTGACAGCAGTTCCTGCCATCAGCCCAGACTGTGCCTGCACTTGGGGGCTCTGGCAACACAGCTGTCACCACAGAGCCCTCACAGACATGTAACCAGCTAAATTCTGTTGTGGTCCTCATATCTTGGAAATCCAAACACTTGGGTTGCATCCGGTAAGAAACCTCACCAACCTACTGGGTGGGAGGAGTGTTAGCATCATTTACTAAGGGACAGCATAGTGTAAAAAAAACCCCGAAATAGCTGTGGTTGGACCAGACAATGTCCTCTGTAATTACAAGGCTGTTTCTCCTCCCACCTGTTCCCCACTGGCACATTCACTGCTGACATGTCAACCTTTACAAAGAGAACTGCATAACTTTCCCAGACTCAGAAACTGATGCTCAAGCCTTCTAACCCTGTGCTCTGGAGAACAGTTGAGAAACATCACCCGCAGAATTTTATATTTTAGTAGTTAATTTTTCTTGGATCATGTAAGTGTTCACTAACACTGCCAAACCAGAGAAACCAAATTACAAGAGCACTGTTGGGTTTTGCTGTTATGGCCAAAATTTTCTGCATTTAACACGTCACTGGTTAAGGTGGATTTCCTTATCCCAGAGTATTCTAGGAAAGATAAAGAACAAATGAGAAATACTGTCTGCCATTTTCCTGAGTGCAGCTACAGCACACCTCCAAATAGCAATATGGTGGTGGCATGTTCAACTGAACCACATAAAATTTGGTCCTGAACCAGTCTCTTGACCTTCAGACAGAATTCAAAGGCCATCTCATTCTTGCTCTCTTTTTCCTATTTACTGGAGACATTCTCAACAGAAACTCCCCATCTTTCTGAGAATTATATCAGTATTATGTGCATTAGGTGCAAATAATCAAGAATACCAACTATCTAGGCAGGATAAGGTATCCTTTTTTTAAGTTCTAAAACATTTATCTCTTTGCATGTGTTCTTATCCTCCATGAAAACACTGATCTTTACAAAGCCCAGTATATATTTTTAAAAGCTATTAAACTTCATCTGTGTAAAAAAGCTGTATTGTGTATCAGAGATCTTAAATTATTGAATGCATAGAATTTCAGTGATATGCAGGGGAAAATAGTTACTTGTGTACTATAAACTTAGAAGTTGGATAGAGGCATACAATAAAGCTCTGATAAGGAGCAAGAAAATAAGCAGATTTCTCTGATCTGTGTGTATTCAAAAGACACACTAAGACTGCCTACCATAGAAGTGGAGAAAAATTCTTTGAACTGTAAACTTTTTAGAGCTAGCATTCTTCAGCTTATTCAGAAGTTCAACCAGCTGAAATAAGAAATTTGACCTAGGGCACGTCCCTTGTTGTGGAGAACAAAGTCAGTGACCACTTTAAAGTTACTCTGCTGCTGACTCATCTTCTCTCCCAAGCATCCGCAGATACACCATGAGAAAATACAGCAGCAACTAACCACAAAAGATTTTGGGGCTAGCAGCTGTTAGCAAACCAAAGCCTACTGTGCAATTGTGGATCTGGAAATTTATAGGTTTGATTGAAAAGTGAACAAATCTTCTGTGCTTTACAGTGCTGCTAAAGCAGCATCATCTTTGATCTAGTGCCTCAGCTGTACCAGTGGGACTAACATTTTTTGAGAAGGATTGCACAGCCTGAATAGCTCTGTATTTTCCAAGTATGAAAATCATCCAGCTCAGTTTCTTTCAGATATATTCATTCCTCTAGGGCAGATGAGATATTTTCTTTCACTATTTAACAGTAGGGGGCATATTCAGTGTATGCCAGCAAAGTTTAATGAAATCAATGAAGTAGCACTGATTTGCAGTAATTGAGAGTCCAACCATGTGTTCTAATGCCAAAGAATCTGGATATTTCTGAGGGCTTATACTGCTTTGCTTTCTGGGAAGGAGGGGATGGGAAAGGAGGGGTTGGGGGGGTCGGGAATCAAAATCCATTTGCTTTGTGGAATGGGGTTCCATCTAAGGTAGCAGACACAAAAAAACACCTATACAGATATTTAAAAATCCTGAAATTTTTCTTTCTGCCTTGGTAATTAAAGTGCACTTTTTCTTGATGCACCAGCCAAATTTCCACTCTTTACACTCCTATACAGGCTTTTCTCACCACTCTAAAATAAGTATGCAGCTAGTGTTTAGACACATCCTGGGAGTTGGTTTTGTTCTAAATGACTACTAGATGCAAACATCAGAAGGCATTTGGGCCACGTAACCTGAACCATAATGTGGGCAGTAAAGTTGGCTGCACAGTGCAGTCGAGTGCTATTCATTTACATGTGCTAAGAGGAAATTTTAAAAGCTAGTTATAACTATGAATAATTGAAATCTGGGGCTAATGTCACTGTGTCTAAATAGTCTTTACTCCACTGAAGAACAGTAGAAGTTAAGAACTGATTTTGCCACTTTTCAGCCAAATAATACAGCTGACAGGAAAGAGTATAGTAGAAGGAACACATAAATAGTACTTTCTGACACCTGCTAATATTATGTTGAGTGTAACCACTATGATTTGATAGGCATGCATGAAATGCTCATTGTGTAACATTTTGAATGGCTTTTGCACATTGCAGATTGGATCTAGCAAATTCATTTTGGCTTATTCCTTGTATAAGGCTGACTGTGAACAAAGTGCTCTTCAGCTGTTAAAATGCATCAGCTAAGTCTCTCATCCACAGAAATCAGGCTCTAGGAGACTTCTATACAGGAAGGGTTTAGATGTTGATGATCATATTTGGAGGCAAGTCTAATCCATCAGAATCTATCTTCAAGTTCACAAAAACCAGTCAGCTTTACTTTCAAAGCAAGTTTTTCATCACATACCTCAAAAGCACAGGAATCGTTGGTTTGGCAAATGAGGAAACTGAGACTCAAAAAGGTGAGACCTCAAGTTTTCAAGAGCAGGTGACAACTTAAAGGTTCTCAACAAGTTTGTCTTCTAGAAAGTAAAAGATTTTTGGATGATACTGTGGAAGAAGAATGCATTGCATCTTGGGAAATAGTATGCATTTCCCAAGAGATTCAGTCCTCTAATGTTAGCTACTGCATAAACTATGTAGAAAGTGGATGCTACCACTACCTCTGTTCATTAAAGCAAACCTGCAACTCCTGTTGTGATTTTTTATCTATGTCACACAGTACTCAGTGTGATATAGATATATTTTCAAAGCACAGCCATCATCTCAAGCCCTTCAGGTAGTTCAGAAATACAGATGCCTAGTTTTGGATTTCAAATGCATTTTGACATGAGAACAGCCATGCAGCTCAGGCCTACCACAACAGCAGTTGTTCTAGACAACAAGCAGCAAACAAATACAAGTTTGAGAGACTAGGTAAAGATGAGGGCTGCATCTTCAGTCTTAGACATCCAAGTTCTTCTTAGATCCTTTCACAGAGCTTGTCTCTAGTAACTGAGGTAGGATCACAAATAAGTTAGCTAAGATTCAGGTCCAATATACAGGTCTTCAAAGTCCTTTTCTCTTTCAAATTTTCCCCCTCATCTAATGTCCATGTTGTCACCATTCATTATCACCATTCTCAGCTCTTTTGTTTCTATATACAAATAGAGCAAGCACACCATTAAGTCATTCAAAAGAATTATGACGCTGGTTTTGTTCAAGTCAAACTTCAAATCTGCTTAAATTTATCATTAGTAACCAAATGCAGGGAACGAGCACCTAAGCATGACTTGAGAAGTATACTTATTGCAGATGCATGATAGGAATCCAAAGAAGATGGGTGTATTGGCATGTCCTACAGAAACCTGTGGCATCACTATTGTGCATGTACATGAAAGACTATACTGTAGGAGCTTTAGTAATGCCAAACACAAATCTTTCTAACTGGACAAGTGGATTCTTGTGTTTCATTGAAGTCAATATACACCTTTAAACACATTTGAATCTACTGGAAAGAACAAGCCAGTTAAAATATTTTGCCAGCCCTCTGAAAAAATCCAGAATGTTCAGAAGCTATATTTTTAAGCCTATGCAAAACTATCATAATTTTCATTACTGCTGTAAGACAGAGGTAATGAAATCAGGGTGAACAGGATTTCAGGTACCTTTGGCAAGCCAAATGTTAAACACTTATTAGAATTACTCAATAATTACAGTGAAAAAAAACCACTCCAAAACCAACCCAAAGAAATAGTCTTACTTCTACTGCACAGCCATAATGTTTGTGTGTACTTTTCTCCTATGGATGCACTGATGTTAGACCACAACTCTGAAAAGAAGTAAATTGGCTTTTATGTAATCTCCATTCTGCATTTCTACAAATCATGTTGCCTTCCCTCCATCCCTATTCCCCCTTAATTAAGGAAAGTTAGACTTGATGCTCCTTTTTCACAGACCACTTACTGCTGCCTCATTCACTGCTAGCAGAATTTAGCAGTCTTAAAAAACACTGAATTTATCACAGTAGCTGAAACGTTCACGAAATCTAAACACATTTGCAAACACTTTTAGGATTGACTTTCCACCATTTTCCCAGAAGCTGTGTGTACATAGCAGACATGTAGCCACATGCAAATCAGGAAGATTCCCTAGTTAGCCAGCTACTGCCTGGCTGCTGTGCACAGCAAACTTCTTCAGGGCAAACGGGTCTTTGCCACCCTACACTTCTGCCCTCAGCTGGAAGTTCAGGCAGATGCTTCACCCTCAGGGCTGGGGGCTCTCTCTCAATATACACACAGCAGGGCCATCACACAAGACTTCATCCTCGAAGGAAAGCAGCTATGACTTGTGCACCTGATACACTGTGATGAGACTGACATCCACCATGAACAAACTGAGATGATTTACCTACCTCTTCTGAAGTGACTTGCAGAAAAATGGAAACGGGAAAAGATCCTCAGTTCTCTCTACAATTTTTGCATTATATTCATCATTCCAACTTTCTTACGGAATCTGAAGACTTTTTCTCTATGAGCAGAAATACCCTCCTGGGAATCCTGAAATTAAGTTCTAGTAATTTTATTGTCAAATTCTTTACAAGTAATTTATGTTTAATGTTTGCATACACTATTTGATGTAGCTGTTTGCTAAGAAAATATTTATTAGGATTGGAAGTTTAACATAGTAAATCAAACACTTAACATTCACTGGACTTCAAACATAGATATAAAATACCTTACAAAATTTGTTTATGAATTACACAAAGCAAATGCACAGGGTTTGTCTGATTCTACACTGAATTAATCCCAAGCCAAAACAAGAAAGTAACCCCTAGAAGATCACAAAAAAAAAGGCATGATAAACTGCATTTTGGACATTGTTGCACTGCTATGTAATAAGCCCTTTTTACAAATGTTTACTCAATGTTAAAAAAATCAATTAAAATGTATTCCATCTAACAAAACTATTTGATTAACATCTGATTTTTAACTGACTTTACACCATGAAATTCTATTAATAGAGGTAACTTAGTCACTTAGTTTAAAATATGGAGCATAGAGATAGAAAAAAATTAACCTTTAGTAGTCTTTAATATAAAATGCACTAAATTTTCCAAAATAAGATTATGACACACTAGTGCCAATTTATGCTGACAAAAGCTGATATCAGCTTCTTTCTAACTAAAATTCATTTCACAATACCTTTATATATTACATGAATATTCAAGTAAACTATTTAAAAATATTTAAAAATGCAAAAACTGAATTATACAGTGTTTCAGATAGGTGGTTAATTTGGGAATGCTGTCATGTCCAACTATATATATTTATAGATCTATTTCATCTTGTTTTTAAGACCATCATGATACTACCTGATATTAACATTTTATATTTTTCAATGTATAACTTCAAAAAAATTATAAGGATTTAACATATCACTGCGTACTTTTTCATCACTGTTTTCTGTGCGACACTGAATCACCTTACTGGCTTCCCTTTGTAAAGTGCTGAGTAACAGCCAAATTACATTAGATTTAAATGGAGATGATGGTGCTCAGTGTCTTACCAAAAGAAATCACCATTAAACTGCTATAATCAAATAATAAAATAATAAAAAAAGGTTCAGCTGAGTAGCGCATGTGTTCACCAGTGTCAAATCTCTAACAAAACCCTGAAAGACAAACAATGTATTTCCTGCAGGCTGCATTCTTTATATCCACCAGCTGCAAGGATATTACAATATTTTATTAATGATTCAAACACTGGACACCTTCTCTGGTTGAAGGCGAGTTGCTCACTAGTTTTGGTCAAGTGGCTTTTGGGAAACTTTCAGAGCAAAATAACCCAGCAACAGGAAATTGGAATGGAAAATGCCAACCATGCACAGTTACATTACTGCAGGAACTGAGTAACACATGCAAGACAAAGAAAAAGTCAGAACATACCAAAGTATCAATGGTTAAGAAGTTAGTAAAGTTTTCACAGTGTTTCATACAGCCTTTTACTTTAACACAAGTGCATCACTTACCACCACTATTGCTCAGACATTTTAAAACATCTCTTGGCCATGCAGATCAGTTTGAGAAGAAAACAGCAAATTACACATCTTAGGCATTTTTTAGACATTAAGTACAACTTATAATTTTATTTTTATATTCAGTCTTATCAAACATGTTTTCAAGTTATATTCATTCTAAGTGTTGGGCTTTAACATTCCTCCCAATTTTGTTGGATCCTGAGCGCTAAATGCCCAAAGAACTGGCCAAATCTACAAAGCTAAGCTTTGTTCAAATCACCAAGTTATTACATAAAGAGAAGGTATAGAGAATTTCTTGTTAGCACTCCTAAATGTCTTCCCTCCTAACCTTGAGATGATCCTAACCTTGAGATGGTTTTATTCAGTTGTTCACATACATCTCTGCCTCCTGGAAACATTACTCTACTAGGGTGATTTATGAAGAAGTAAAACTAGACTCAGGAACACCACTGACTTCTTTTTTTCTCCGTCCAAAAAAGAAAATACACATTTTTTCCCCATTTGGCAAATTCTATTTGACGCCACATCACCACCACTCAACATTAACTCATACAACAGAGACTTACTCCACTGTCAGACACAGCAGGGGAAAAAGGTCCAGAGGATAAACGGGAGGCTCTTTATAATTGCTTGCTCATAAGGAGAGAATCCAGCTTCCCCTTAGTTATTCTTTCATAAATTAATAATTTGTTAAAATCATAGTCACAAGAATTTTAGCTATTACACAAAATTCAAGTTTAAAAAAAAAGAACAACAAGAATAAATTAGTTACAGCCTTGTAAACAATTGTTCATTTATGTAACATACTTGGGGGAAAAAATTCCTCTATATAATAAATCAGACAGTACAAGGCACACATCACACTTAAGAATTCAAAGTGATAAAACCAGCAGATGCCTTCATCTTCTTTTTTCGCTGGTGTAATTGTGCTATAGACACTGTAAAAATATGTAGATTTTTGTTTACATTACAGTCATTTGAAAATATTTCATGACTGTGCTTTTTCTGGCAAAATATTTGTGCTATTTTACAGTACAGTATGATTTGAAGTTCTCGGAATGAATCTTCTCAAACGTTCTCGACAAAGCTGCCAGGGAAAAGGCCAGTCTTTCCATTTCGTTGCAGAGTGCCTTTGAACCAGCCATCCTCTCGTTTTTTGTGTACAAAAACAATGTCACCTTCCTTAAGTTCAAGTTCTGCTTCACTCTGAGGAGGATAGGATACCACAACCCTGTACCTGTGTAATTAGAAAAAAACCACTGTTTAGGTTCTTTTTCTCCCTCCTTTAAAAAAAAAAAAAAACAACCAATGCTTTTAAAAGCCTCTTAAAGCTCACAGAAACAGAAAACTGCCTAGAACTGTTTCCAGAGTACATAATAACTTAAAATTATGTCTTGAACAGATAATAACAATAGCAACATAATAAATTTACGTCAAAATGCATGCATCTCCTATCAATTTTTTCTTGCCAAGATCCCCATAAAAGTCCAGACAATGGTTAAATAACAGGAGAAAAGTGTAATTATTTTTTCAATATAAATTTGCAGACTCTTCCAGTCAGCATGATTCAACAATAATCAAAGCTTTCACAGCAGTAACTAGGCATAATTTTACAACTGTATGTTTAATATTATATTATCCCAGGAATGGCTCTTCAGGAAAGGCAGAGAACAAAAAGAAGGAACAAACAAAAACTATTAATTTGCACTGCTGTTTTAAATGATTTTCATTTTATTTTCATTTTTCTTAGAAACTTTTCAGGATAGAACACATGCCATCTTATTTGGACACAGCTTTACAATTTGTGTACTACTATATTAAAAATAAACATTTTTAAAAGTGTTCAACTCAACAATTTTCTTAAGCACCTGACACAAAGAACAGTGTATTTTTTGAGTTTGTTGTAGTAAAATCACTTTTCAAATATGAGTGCATTAAAAAGAGGCTACACTCTTCTCTCTCTCTTTTAAACATGCATAACACCACTTAACCTCTTCTACCACGGTTTCAGTTCACATCAGCCTAAAATTTAGGTGTTGCAGCTCTGTGCACAATCATGTCAACTTCCTGATTGAGTTTTCTGATAGATATTATAACTCAGCTCTTTGCTATACAACCAATAGTGTCTGCATGATGAAGTCAAATAGAATCAATGGCCGACTGTAAAATTCAAAAGCTTCTGAAGTTAAGAGCCTTAAATGCAGTGCTAGGGAATCTGCTGGGAAAAACAGAATTTCCCAGTAAAATCAGAACATTTTGCACTCATGAAGATTACTTCATAGATTACGATAACTATTATCTTAATAAATTAAAATAAATTAACAATCTGATGAAAAGACAAATGAACAAGATATAGCCTAGTAAAGGATGGAATACCAATTAGTGCTCATTATACCCATAATAACATTTTGCTTAAGAACATATAAAATGAAAATGAAGTCTGTCCAGATAGGTAAAAGTATTCAGAAAGGAGTAACAGCACTTTATAAATAATTAAATTCTCTTGGGAAATCTGCGTATAGCAAATCATATTTGGACCTATTCAGTTGTCGAATATAATTTACTTGTGACTTATAAACTACGACCATTTCAGTTATGGCAATCCCCAGATTTCAGAGGACTGGAATTATTAGATTCATGCTTCATAAAAGCTACCAAGCCAATTACAAGATTTTAGTGTCCACATCCAACCCAGACCTGCACTAACTTCTGCTGAGGGCAACTTGGGTTTTAATGCTGACTTAGGAAATAAGAACCAAATAATAGACTGTAAGTTTTATTGAGACTGTAAACTGCTTGAGTTAAAATAATAGCCTTTACTCAGGCAGGACAAGGACAAGATAGTGAAGGATAAAGAACTGCAATAAAGCTGTGAAAAGCTTCTACTGTTGTTAATAAGCAGGTTGCTTCCAGGCTGAGAGCACACTATGCAGCACCAATTTTATCCAAAAGAGAGCCTGTTTCAAAAATGAGTTTAAAGAAAGAATACCTGCCTGCCTTACCTTGCACTCTGTCAAGTGCTGCCCTGTAAACATTTGACTCGAAATATGTTTGGTTTTATTTTCTGTCAGTAACCTCTGTGCTCCCCTGAATTGATAGACTAGTCTGTTCTACTGCTCACTGAGTGTTAAAACCAACAGCTTTGCAAAAACCCACCTTCTCCTTGCCCTCCCTAGAGGAACACCAGCTAGTGCAGAAATACTGTTGTCCTGAGCTTTCCATACAGTGTTAAGCAACCTCAACCTTGCAGTAATTTGGTACTTCTCATCAAATTTTAGCTTCCTAACTATTTTGATATCAATCTTGTAATCCAATGTCTAAAACAGAGCATGGCACCTCTAGTTTTAAAATGCTATTTTACTATATTTTTCAATGTTTCATGAGAAGAAACCCATCTGGTTTTGCACTTGTAAATCACATGTTCCTCTTCAGATTTTATGCCACATTTTACAAACTCTATTTGCCCAAATAAGGGTGATCAGATTCAAACCCATCACACATTCACACAGCTTTCTGTACACATCACCCTGAATCAGCTATGCAACAAAAACTATTTTTCCATTATTTATTTCATCATCTACAACATACTGCCAAAACTACCAATTTCAAGCAGAGTAAAGAGCTTATGCTTCAGCTCCAAAGTTCATTGCAAGGTCCCCGGAGAAAAACAATTCTATTTACTAAGCATGTTTTGGAAAAAACATGTTCATTCCCACATGTTTGAATCTTCCAAAACAGTTCCTTATTTGCCTCCCTATTCAGTATTTACAAATGTTTTCAATGTCTGAAGGTCAAATTTGCAGATCTTTTGTGGTCATCTAATCTTATTATTTTACACACACCGAAGCTGTACAACTATGAGTTTTCTTCTTTCTTTTTTCCTTTAACTGTCTTATATTATTTTTCATTAATTTCCAAAATATTATCCAGTTCTTTTTAAACAGTTAGTGATAGAATGTTAATATTATAAAAGTGAAAGTAGCTTTCCAGAAGTAGCCACTATATTTGCCATCAGTTCTTTGCTGATATTCTTAATGTGTCTGGTCACATCCCACAGTGCCTTTGCTTTGTACTTGTGAATTTATTTCTTTATTTTGAGGAGGAGGGTGATCTGTCTTCACATTTCTTCATTCTACTTTTTATTTTTAATATTAGCATTTCTCACACTTTTCAGTAACGTGAAAAAGATTGTATCTTTCACGTGTTTCTCCCTTTCTTCATTGCTTCTGTTTCACTGGACACAAAACACTGCTTTTCTTCCCAGATAGTCGTAGTCGATTTTTGGACAATTATCTGTGGTTTGCCTGATCACCAAGTGGATAAAAATACTTTTTCACATGCAGAAAATTTTAGCTAAGGAAAACACAGAATGCTGGAATTACTATCATTACACAAGTTAAACTTGTACTTTTTCTTGCACTTTGAATTTTTACTTTTCAGCTCATCTGTGCCCTGCCATTGTGCATCTCTTCAGTCTGCTGAGTGGGTGCCTTGACTCCTACAGATAACCAACACCCATCGAGGGCAGACTGATTCTCAGCATCTAATTACCGAGCATTAAATGCTGCCGGATGTGGTAAGACTTGTTGCCCTCTAAAGCCACTGGCTCGCTCACTGGGAGCAGATGTCACACCAGTCATTTTGTGGTGGATAAAATGACTTGGGGTCACTTTAATCACAGAACAAAATTACTGCTGCCCTTCACTCTAACTGGATGAAGTATTCATTTTATAGTTTAGGATATGCAGTGATGTGTATTTAGGTTCAACTTCAGGTCTTTAAAACCATTGTGGGGTGCTGGGTAGCTTATTATTACAGTGCTGTGTATTTAATATAAAATTTAAGGCTATTTAATCAACATTTACCTCTAAAAGAGAAAGCTCATGAGAAGAGCTTGCCACTTTCTTTTAACTCTTGTCATTAACTAAACTCCTCAGATAAAGAAATTCCTGTATATTCATAGCATAGCATGTGTCACTCTGGGAATTTCAGGATGCTGAGTCTATCTTTTTAAAGAAAAGACAGTGATCCTTGGCCTTGTCAGCGCCAAATCAATACAAGAAATCACAACACCCCAAGACAACTTGTGTCTTGTCTGGAGAATCGGAAGAAATGACTGAACTCCATTGCAGAGTCTCAAGGTGACAGACAGGAATTCTCCAAACTCTAATCAAGGCTTGGCAGAAATTTCTGTTAAACATCTCTGCTCCTTCTGTACAAGGAACGTAAGAAAGACCATGGATCACAGCAAGCAACCAACCTGCTTCACAGGAGAACAGTGAATATAGGAATGGGAACAACAAAGAAGACCTGCAGGAGTAAGATTTAAGAGAATGTCACAATCTTCCCTTCCTTTAGGGAAATGGCCAATGGTGTTAAGGATCCATCTGCAAACATGTCACTAAGAGCTTGTTTACTATCAAATCAAATGTCCATCCCCTTATTCTGTATGATTGGAAAAAAATTCACAAGCTTTACTTCTAATTTTCTGTAGAACATACAGGAAAGACATACCCTTGGACAACCTGCAGTTCTAGTGAATGGAGAAATAGTGGGATTAACATTAAAATTTGATATAGAATCTTAAAGGAAGCAAGGACTTCGGGGAAAATTCTGTATCCAAAGCAGGAACATTTTCAAGTGCTTTCCAATGTTGAGCCAGCTTCTTTTGCTCCTAGTTCATGCCGAATAATCAGCAGAATCTAACTCGTAAATCCTCTAGCCACATTTGAAAATAAAACTTGAACACTAGTATTACACTGCAAATCCAGAGTCAGAATAGAAAAAGTAGTTTCTTTTTCCAGTCAGATTGTAATCTGAGCTTGGAACTGTGAGATTTAAGAACAGAATAATCCTAACAAGAGCTTTTTGTTGAGTTTATCCTCAAGAACATTTTCTTCCTCAACTCAAAATTTTCACTGAAGATGCCATTGCATCATAAGTATGGTTCTTACCCACCCCATCTTCCAAAATGCTGAAGAGTAATCAATGCTTATAAATTACTTTGAATATATTAGATACCATGTAAATTTTAAGTATTATTAACCAACACATTTTAAGCATTCAGTCAAAGGAAATGTGCACATCAGCTCAGGAAAAACATTTACCCTGTCCTGAAAAGGACAACGAGAACCCAGATGTAATTCTATTTAAATTTAAATTTAAACTGACAAAAATGTAACAAATCTGCATGACCACCAGTGAGAATGATCTTGTAATAACACTTCTCCAGTAGCAATTATCACTTAAAAAATAGTAAGAATACAGAGAATGTTTGAGTATATGTCATTACTAGATCAATAAAAATATACAGAATCATTTTCTTAAAGTAGTTCTAAGAAAAAAAATTTCCATCATGGAAATAAAACCACTATTTTTTGTGAGGATAGAAAGAGCTTTACACTAATATGCACTGGTCATGCCGGAAGAAATTGTATATTATTTTCATATTCAAAGCATAAAAACATACTACTGTGCTAAACAGACTTACAATAATGTGAAAATAAGTGACATTATTCTTAGAGAAAAGTCTTTGAGGTTTTATTTCCCATCTCTAAATTTAAATCTACTTCAGAAATTCAGTATGAAATAGAAATTACCTGCAAGGAAATTGCATAGAAACAGTAATAATCTTTTCAAAAATATTAAAGGTATGACAGAAGTGAACTAAAAGACACATAGAAAGTTACATACTGTCTGGATCTTAATGGATGGGTATAGCTTAAGATCAGTGAGCCCCTGGAAAAACAACAGGATGCTCACACACGTGAGTTAATAGTATGAAAACAAAGTTTAAAACAGTCAGCTTGAAACAGTTCAGTCCTAGAGCTGTTAACATTGAAAATCTACTGCTTTTTCTCTCCATGCAAAATCTTGTATTTACTGCAAAAGAAATCCTATGACACTCTTTATACTGCTTGTCTGTTACAAGGAATCATAAAAGAGACTGTAGTTAGAAAACTGCCACTTCCTTCACAGTCTGTGCAATCTCTCAAGACTTGGAAATTGGAAAATGAAAGATGGACACAAAAGTGACAGAACTTTTAAGCAACTGCCTGCTAGTTTCAGAGTCGAGACAACTCTATGTTTTTCAGACTCACTTGCCAGAACAAAGAGCCTGCCCTAGAGCTTGCTATGTGGAGTCATGGGGCATTTGGGTACTAAAAGTATCTTTGCAACAACTCAAGAAATCACCTATTAAGAAGCCTACACATAGTAAAGGTCTCACTGACCATATATTTAGGCTGGCAGTTATGCACTGCTAATAATCTTCAAGGACTAAGCTGATATTCATAAATGCAAGAATATGACGTGCTTCTCTTTTGCAAAATAGGATGCCTATCTTATCTACCTCAGTTTTCATACCAAACCTGTAATCATTGTATTTGTCTATTCACTCAAACACTTTAAAGTAACATGAAAAGTAAACAGCTATAAACATAAGTATTGGTTGATAAGTAAATAAAGTATTGTTAAAAAATAACTTTCATCTTGTTATAAAATCTCAGTATTTTGAAGCAGTTCTGATATGCACTTCAAGTGTCTGAGAATGGATTTTTTTTTTCCTTGGCTTGCCCAACTCTAGCTGCATAGGATAATTTACCTTTCACAGACAAGAGGCCTGGATTCATTCAGGACCGGACCCAGCGATGAGCAAGGCTGCCGAGGTGGTGGTGCTATTGGAATAGAGGAATCCAAGGAACTTGTTTTCCGATGCAATGATTCCTGTGCCAGCCCAGAGGCCTCGCTGTCGGTGGGACACGGTCCAGCTTTGCTGTGAGTGCCTGCTGACGGAGGCTCTGGCCCCACTGCACCTTGCAGGGCCAACTCTGCGGCTGCTTGCTCAGCCTCCAGCGTTGGCGATGCTGGAGGTGACAATCGAGGCTTGCGTTTAGTGGATGCTCCAGAAAGTAGTTTCAGCAAACCTTTTTTTTCTTTCTGCAAACCAAAAGCAGTGCCTCATTTTAGAACAGAAAGTCTCCCATAAGAAGAGATGAACATTTCCTTCTGATAGATGACAACATGCTCAGTAAACGATGAGATACTTGAGATTGTAAAAATTTAAAAGATAATGATGAAACTTATAAAAGAAAAAGAAAATTATTAACATTCTAAAGAGAAAAAACAATAAGTAATTAAGACCATAAACTTGCTAAGTCCTTTCACTTAGTTAGGTTAAAGCTTAACTTAAAATACATTTACTCTGTCCTAAATGGTTGTCTAGAAAAAGGTGTGATGAGTTAGATTCCCACAGCAGGAATTTAAAAAGTAAAACATTTCATTAACATGGACATTTCTAGGAAGACATAGAGAACAATTTCTAAGCAGGGAGAAAAGTCCACTCTGGAAGCTGCTGTTTAGGTAAGTTTCTTTTATTTATCCTCCCTCAGCAAGGGAAGATCTTCATGACTTAACAGAAATTTGCCCCAAGGAGAATGTATTGTGTTTTGCTGCTGTGCTAGAGGGGAGGATTGTAAACATTCTTTTTGCTTGTCCAGACAAGAATCCCTGAAGACTATTACCTACCCTGAAGAGAATTATTTAAGTAGCTTTTTGTGTTTCTTGTTTTTTTTTTAAAGGGGTGTGGGCAGCGATCTTCTTACCAACCCTTTGACTGAGTGAATTCAGTGTTTATAAGAGGTGCCTGATTGTGAGCCCTGGAGACAAAAATAAGCTATTTAACCACAGACAGAGAAAAGCATAAGCAATGTGAGTTTTTTTATAGCCTGGGATGTAGTGGAATTGGTGAATTAAAAAATCTGCAGTACTTTTTCTAAGTCTCCAATAACATAAAGGTATTTCAGCAAAGATTTGCTGTCTAGCAAACGGGAAAGAAAAAGAAATTAAAACACTCCAAATAATGTAATAATAATGGCCAGTCTTCGCGAGCGAAGATCCGGGGAAGGTCTTTACACCTTCCAGCCTGCGCATTGGATTTTTTTGGTGAGACACAGTGTGCGCGGAACTGAGCCCACCCTTTAATCCTAAGGTTCATCTGCCGGGGCCAAGCGAGCTTGGACGGTGGCAGCGAGGTCCTTAGGACGTAGGTGGGTTGCCTTTAAGGGCTAACGAGCCCCACCTGCCCGGGAGTGGCCCTGACCGGGAATCGAACCCGGGTCTCGGCGGTGATAGCGCGGCGCCTTTACCACTAGACCACCAGGGGCTCCAAACACTCCAAATATATTAGCATCATTCACCCTAAATTATAAATAAGTTTTCTAAAATCCCTCCTTAAGGGCACTTCAGTCTGATTTCAATGTCTATGGCTAAAATAATTTTAAAACAAAGTTTTAGGTACATCCATTCAACAATAATCAACAAAAATAACTGAAAAGTGGCTGACATTAGTGTACAGCCTAAGGTTAAAATCTTCATAAACTACATTAAGCAGCTACATCAGCACATGGCTGAAGAACAGCAAGGTAAATTCTAAAACATTTGAGACATAAAGACAGTTCTCCCAAGGAAAAAAATTTCTAACTACACCACAGCCATAAAAGAAAATCAATTAGAAAGTTGGAGGAAGTTTTTGGACTACAATATAACATAATCACATGACTTGGTGAACAGTGAGAATGAGTTTAGACATAGAGGAAAATACTTCAAATAGAAGAAAGGAAAGCAGAATCACTACAGACTGTACTGATCTACATTTAGAAAAAACAATTACGTGCATTCTTTCTTTGTCCAACAAACATTGTAGGTAACATGTTTTTCATAATCTCTCAATGTGTCTGCTTAATAAGGAAGGCAAACTAAAAGAATACTGATTTTCATTTTTTAGACTGAAATTTTTACGTTCCCACAGGTTCATGGGGTTCTTTGGTGTGTTGTTTAATCTCTTAAAAGACTGTATGATGAAAACAGGAGAATTCAAGGGAATGATTTTATTCTCTACCCACCTTGCCATCCTTGTCTGCTTTACTGACAGCAGCACTTCCACCAGCTGCTAAAGCACTCTCTGGAGATGCAGGAGCTCCAGGGTGAGTGTTTACAGTTTTTCCACTAATATCTCCCTCCAAAGATGAAGCAGCAATGTTAGGAGAATTCAAAGAAGCTGCTGCACATGCCAGTGGGATGGTTGAGCGGTTCACATTCACAGCTGTGACGTAAGCAGCACTGTTTGGAACCTGGGGCTGGAGCTGCTGGGAGGCAACAGAGTGGTGGGGAATGATCACAGCTGCAGGAATAAGGCATGTTGGACTTTGTGCTTGTATGGGTGTGACTGCTGCCGTAGGTCTTTCTTGACTGTGTGAGGCAACTGGAACAAAAGAATAAAACCTGAAATAGTTCATCTTTTCACAAGACACACAAAGTGAGGTGCAGTCACTGTGTTATAACTAATCAGTCACGAGAAGTTTCCTTCCTACCTTCTTAACTTTCATTCCTATTATACAGTGGCATGATACACAGCATCAAATTTATCTTACCTGAAGAAAGTAATAGCAAATGCTACCCTACTTGCACCAGTATGCAACAGAAGAATAACACCACTGCAACTGTTGTGGAGAAATCCAAGCTGCTAAGTGAAATGCTTCACGTACAGACAGAAATGAAAAGTGAAGATTACATTTTAGTACCTAAGAACTAGCTAAATATTGCCTGAAAGTGGTTTGCTCCTTTTAATATAATACGTAGTTGTCAGGGCGCATGATGAAAGTAGGAAGAAATACTCCGTATAGAAGATGCTAAAAATATAATTGGATTGTTTCCCTAAACTATTCACAAAATCCACAATGGATTTAGTAGGTCTTTCAAACAGTAAGTACAGTGGCAACTACTGCTACGAGTGGTTTCTCTGAAAACATAAGCTATTGTCTCTTGGGATGTTTAAATATAGAAGTGGATTTACTCATACCCCCGTGAAATAAAAGGAACATCTACACTGGAAGCTGGAGAATAGCACAGGGCTGAGCATACTAACCTGGGTTGCAGCTGAGCTGCAAAGCACAGAGTTCTGCAGGAACTAATTAATCCTTTCCGAAAAGTAACACTGCTGTTATAGTCATATGGTCAATCATATATGCTTTTGGATCATTTCAACAGCCTGGGCATCTGTGCACCACCGGGTGGTATGAAGTGCAGACATTATAATTGAAAAATATGAGGTAAAATGCAGCACCCCAGCGCTGCACAGCTTCTCTCCTTCAAACACTTTGAAACTTTCTATCTAAGGAGGGGTCATCCCTCCAGTTTGGTACATGTACATCTCAAATGTATCAATTCATTTTGATTTTTAGATACTAATTAGAGTTTCAAACTTGTTATAAGTGATATCCTGGAATCCAGCCTACAGCACTTGCTTGCTTTATTCTGCTTTCTACAAATTCCCTTGGTAAGATGGTTAGATTGCAGCAACAGTGTATTAGAGAAGATTGACCAAGTTCCCAAATTTTGGTAAAAATCCAATTATTAATGCGGCCTTTTGTTCACGACGCATCAGTTTTCTTACAAGTAGCTGCTATTCTTCAAGATATGTCTACACTCACATGCAATTTACGTACTACAAGCATAGAAAAGCTTTCTGGTTTTGTTTTCTTATCCCAATGGAACTGATAGGAAAAATGCTCCAGGTCCCCCTATTTTCATGAAGTTTATCCTTTAAAGAAATAGGCAGAATATATGTTTTCTTCATAGTTCCTTTTAATCAAAGGATGCACACTCCCTCAGCAAAGAAGATGTCAAGCAATGTCTCACTTAAGATCTTTTGAAGAAGGGTCCTCAAAGCCCTGAGCTAAACTGAAACTGGAGAACAGCCCCACAAAATGCAGCATTGATCTGTGAAGCCTCCCTCACCAGGAGAGTAACACTCAGCTAGGGAAAGCTCAATATGATCATGTTTCAGATGCTGACTACAAAGCTCTCTGTAACATTTGAACATAAAGCAACCATTATTGCTTCAGTTCTCAGGTCCCTGTAAGGGACAGATCTGTATTTGTGACTGAACAGTACACCTTTACAGAATCCAATGTTAAGTTCTTTGCATAGAGAGTGCAGCCCCTCTGGATATTCCATTTTGGACTTGGAAAGTTGGTGGGAAGTATGTTGTCACATTTGTCAGCTAAATGGAAGGGTAAAAGCTTATTTGTCTTGACAGCAGTGCAGAGATGCAGGGACAGAAAGACCTCTGGAGCCCACAGGAGCTTTCTCCTTGGTGCTGTCATGTGCAAGCCTCTAGGCAGCCCAAAAGAAACATTTAGAGTAGAAACCACCTGTGCCTGAGAGGCAGGAAAGTACAGATGCTTTGCTTAGTTTCTCTTACTAGCTGCCAACAGCATCTGGTTATTTTTATTTGAAGGTAACAAATAAAGCTGTTACATAGAACTAGCACATCTGTTCCAGCCTAAGATCAGACTGGAGAAAGATGGGGCCCATTAAGGAAATAAAATACCTAAAGACATATGTACATATCCTACCTTGAAAAGCAAACCTGGTGCTGACATCTGAACATGCCCAGCGTGTTTTAGGAGATGCATGACTCTGAAGAGGGAGTGGGCTAATTCATGGAACTTGAGACCATAGGAAATAACCATTCTTAATGGGATAACAGATCATACCATTAGCATATTCTGCTTTGACTTCTGCTCTGCTAATAACAACCTTGTGATTTAAGAAAACTTTTTACCATCACTCGCAGCCAAGAGATCTCATTCTCTAAATTCAAGGCGGAAAGGGGAAACCCTGGGATAGTCTGAAATGGAGTTTCTCTTTTTCCTTTTCCTTTAAGACTCTTGGAGCAACTGGAACAGATTAGGCTCCAGTTGTGAGGAATTTTCTTAGCCTGGCAAATCCACAGAGGAGTGCATGGATTTGGTAAACAAAACCTCTTGAAAACACCACTATCAATCTTTTTGGATCTGCATTTAAATAACAAGAAGGCATGTTTCACTATGATGTGGCCTGCCCCAGACAGTAAATGCAGACTTATACCTTTCAGAAATACAGAATTTTACTACATAGATTATATGGATCTTGAAGCCAATATAGCCTTAGTGTTTCAGAATCAAAGCTGAAAGAAGTTGCAGTCAAGGTTAGAGAACAAACTGGAATGCCTAAGGACCAACCCTGAGACAGAGACCTGAAAAAGAAGAAGGAATGAACCTAGAGGAATTCAAAGATGTTAAAAGATAATTTAAAAGTGAATGCTAAATTAGAGCAAACTGTAGCTGTTACGCAGTTAACACACAAAAAATAAGCTATGACTCAGATATTCTTTTCACTTTTACTACTATATGAATTGCATATGAGTGGGGAAGCTCAGAGAATGTCCCCGTCCCAGATACTGCTGGAACAAAAAAAATTCCACCTAAAGTACTTGCATATAAATTCCCAACAGTGGGAGTATGTACGTACACACAGCTGCTTAGAGGAGAATAATAAAAGGTTCAACAACTCAGAGGTATATATTGTCATTTCAGCTCTAAACAATGACATTAAAAAAACCCTCAACACATGTTCACATATATCCTCATTCCAGCCACCTGCCCAGACAGACCTTACAGTTGGTCTGCTACACAGATTTTTGATTTTTTTTTTGGTATTTTGGTTTTTGGTTTTTTTACCTGTTCTAACTGCATTGCGAGCCTGGTTGACTGTCATTTGTCCTGTCACGTGCATAAGGACCTTTGTTTGTGGACTAGTTTGGATATGTGCTGCAGAAACCACAGCTGTGGGTACTGTGCTGGAGTTCACTGCCACACCATTCCCCTGGAGCTTCTGGGATGTTCCACTAGCAGTGGAAGGGCTGACCATAGTTACCACTCGTCCTGTTTGGCCAGCAGTAGACATGGGAACTTTTGTTTGTGATGCACTTGTCACCGTCCTGCCAAAATGAAAAGCAAAACAAGAAAACACAACTGAAAAAAATTAGCTAGTTAGAAAAGCCCACAGGCCTTCAATTATCCAATTTTAGCATTAAATACAAGAACAGAATAATTTTGGACTTGAAACAAGATGAACCTTTTATACGCTTGTATAATACTATACCTTGTAACCGGAGCCACATAGTTTCCAGGAAAAACACCAATCTTGCTTGTGTGCATGGAAGTTCCTTTGAACCAGCCATCTTGGCAGCGTTCAAACACTAGGAACATTTCTCCCTTCCGCAGCTCCAGTTCATCTTCTTTTCGAGGAGTGTAAGGGTATATAGCAATATACCTAAAAGACAGGAAAAGAGATGCAATCAATATAGCTAAAACAACTGAAAACATAACTTGTGTTTCCTGGCACAGAGAGTTTACTCACAGATGAGAAGGCACGGCAGAAGGGGTTATGTGTTAGTTGATCCATCATACCATTACGATATTAAAACAAGTGATGGTAATAGTAAAGGAAACAATGACAATTAAGAATACCCTCTTAACTGCACTTAAAGGGAATGCACAACACTAGTAATAGGACTGTCCATCTTCTTAATTAAGTTAGTGACCTTAATTAAGTTAGTGACCTTAATTAAGTAGGTGTTTATCAACTACACATCCCACTTCTCTCTCCCTACATCTGCTTCTAGTACCTCTCACATTTTGTAACACACCAACTTCTTTTTTATTTGGAGGTCTGGGGAGAATGGAGAACTTTTTTTGGTTGGAAGTGAAAGATCAGTATCAGAACTACTTTGCAAACTGCAAAACTGGAGTTTCCCTGTGCCAACTGCAGTGCAAAAGAAAGAGATATGTGACTGGAAATTGAAGTCTATGGGTTAGGTAGTTAGCAGTTACTCACCTATAAAGTTTATTTCCTTTTTTATTTTCCAAGCAACACTAATGCGTAATACAGTGCATTTGAAATCATACTGAGAGTTCAGAAACATTTTGCATGTTTTCTTTTTTAAAAAGTATTCTTAGGAAAAAAAGTTTAAAAAATGCTGAAGCTCCTGCAGTTGCATCTTGGGATGTTCCTAGGGAAGTCTTTGAGTAAGATCACACAGTTTCCTATTATGACATTAGGAAGCAATACTGTTATAACCACTACAGTGTTCTATTTTCTGCCACAGTTTGAACATAAGAAAAATGTTTGAATGTTGTTCACATAATTATTGACCCAAACGTATGGAAAACAGCATTCTAATAAATCCCATTTTCTCAAAAAGAATATAGTTTTCAAAAGACACAGACAATTAAGCAGATGGGTGGACTCTCCCTTTTTTGAAAAAGGATCCACAGTTACTTGCAATGCTAGTCTTTCCCCCTCCTCTTTGCAAAACATTTTCATCAAAATTGTCTTTTGTGCACAGTAACAATAGCATTAATTGCATGCTTGTCCTTTTTGCATTACATTTTTGTTCCTTGCTGTCCACCCAAGAAACTTTGCAGCATCTGCAAAAATCCTTTAAAGGCAATACAGATACCTGGTAAAGCAAGTTAAAAATATGCTTTAAAGGCAACATATGGTATACTGGGAGAAGAAGGTTTCACTGATACATGATTTAGGGGTGATCTATAAAGCCACAGACTCAAGCTCTATGGAAAAGCAATTGATTTGCTTTAATTGATGTTCATTAACTTCTCCTTTAGTTAAATCATTCCAAATTTCATTAGCATCCTCATATAGAGCAACCCTTTAAAGATGGAGGAGGTAAATGAGATGGGAACTTGATTAACTGCACTAGGCACAATAATCCATAAAAAGCAGTGTTAAAATGCTTGACACCAAAGAAACAGCCCAAATCCAGATGCACCTGCTATACAAGAAGGGCGCTCTCCTGGAGTGGGAGGAAACCTGGTGGGAAGATAAAAAGAAAGACACAAAACAAAAGCAGTCCTTGCATTATTCAAACGTGTCCTGTTAGATGGTTCAGCATCTCCTGAATTTTATGTTTTCTTTTATAGTTCCTACTCCTTAAGCTGCACACAAAGAAGTTTTCAAGAAGATGTTGTCAGTAGCACATGTTAATATACAAAATATTTTCACCCAGAAGGATGACGCACATTTGCTTGTATTACAAGTGTGAAGACGGAATGCTAACTAGCAGCTTTCTGCCTTCATTCCGAATTGCCACCCAATAATTAAGTGCACTGTAGAATCTTCGGTCAAATTTCAATTGCAACTGACACAAGTAATCTGACAGTAACATGCTAATGTAA
The DNA here is from genome assembly GCF_022539395.1 of Myiozetetes cayanensis. Lineage (NCBI taxonomy): Eukaryota > Metazoa > Chordata > Aves > Passeriformes > Tyrannidae > Myiozetetes > Myiozetetes cayanensis. The sequence goes on along the minus strand of NW_026087964.1, from coordinate 35,432,942 downwards.
CAGTCTAAATGAAATGCAGCACTTTCTGTGTTTTGGCACAAGTTATTCCACATGAGAATAGCCTTTTCATACCATACGTAATGGAAAACATTGAATAAATTCACTCCAGTATTTGACACTTGTGAGTTACACAGTATTCAGCGCTAACACAAGGATTCATTCATCTTCTGCATGATAAATATTTTGTATTTTTGAAGTGAGCTTTTTCTATACAGAGCAACAGATGATTATATTTATCTAAGACATAAACAATGCTCAGTATGAAGGCTGTTTGGGGCTATCACCTTTATGCAAGCTTTTGTTCTGAGTTGCATGCTTGGCTTTCTGGCAATTCTAGCAGAACACAGACAGCTGGCACAACACACGTACAGGTGAAGTTATCGATCTCGTTCCATTTTTCTGACTGGCAAAAAGTTTCTATTTTACTTACACACTTGGACGAGTTTGTGGTCGTAAATGTGCCATTTGGTCAGCTGATCCTGATGTGGACCTTTGCATTACACCTGTAGACTGAGATCCAGAAGCAGCCGATGCAATGATTGCAGCAGACAAGAGAGGTGGTGGTGGAAGTGGGGGATTCATATTCTGATTTTATGGGAACAAAAAAAATACCAGCAATGATCAGTATTGTTTTATGTGTTGAATCAATGGCAAAAAAACCCCAAAAGCATGACATTCTAAGCAAATGGAAAAAATCCATTCAAGTCCAGTATTCCTTTACCTACTGGTACAATATAACTGCAAAGTTAGGTTTGTCCATATTTCTCCTTTTCCAGTTTAAAATATTGACGTTTTGGCAGCTAATTAGGCAAATGATGAGCAATTTCTCAGCACAGGAAAAATGGAAAGCATTGTTTCTAATTATAACATCTTTAGGATAGGGCTTGACAAAAAATTCAGAAGCCTTCCAGGAGGTAGACTTTGCATCCTGCTGCTGACTGTACTTCATAACATGATTGTTTTTGTAACCTGAAGCTGAAACATAATATACAATTCAGCTGCAGTACACCCAAAAGCACCCCTTCTGGGGGAAATTTTCTTTTGATGCATGGGTCACAAAAGCGAGCACAATATGAGACCATAGTCACTGAGCTATTGTTACCACTTTCTCCTATTCTTCTAGTTTAAAGAGTTAGCTTTTGAAATTCGGTATTATCAAGATTGGTAATCTTTAACAACTACCCCAGTAAAAAGGCACAGCAGATCTTAATGGGGGTCCTGCCTACAGACTTCTGTGCCTTTTGAGAATCAATGGAGCAATTGTTACCTTCTGCTCTGTAAAGCTTCAGACAATTCTTTAGGACCTTGTGTACTGACACTCCTGGGAAAAGGCACTCACAAAAGGAGAGCTTTTCCTTCCCCCCTTTCCAAAAATAACTATTTGTGTTACCATACACACAAAAAGAGTAATAAAAAACCTCCAACATTTGAAAATGTAAAACTGAATTACTTTCAAACATAATCTACAATTTAACATAGTCCTTTAGTATTGGAAACAAAACTCTAAGCCACAACACTTCAGGTTTAAAAATCACAGAACTAGAATATTATTTAACAAAATATCCTGAAGTAGTGCCCAGCACTTCCAATACATCAGCATATAAATGCACAGCATTATATTATCAGTTTGGAAAATACGTAGATGAAAGTCATTTTAATTCCCCTCAAACACTCCACTTCTAAAGTGGACTCGTTTTCTGTTTTTCTAAACGACAACCTATATGGAAGTTACGTTTTAGTTCTACACTGTGTGATTATTACCTCACTGCATTTGGTGAAAGTGTTAATAAAAAGACAGCTCTATAAACCAGTTTTACGCTGTCAAGACACAGTAAAGAACTGTATAATTAAAAGCCTTCAAATATAGAGAAAACTGATCAACTCTTACAGTTTTTCAGTGAAAATTCTTATGCTTAGCTATGGTATAAATTGCATGCTATACTGTGAAATATTTCTATTTTAATAAAGTTTTTATTTTTCTTCTTGTTCATAAGACCAAATAGGCCTTCTGTATCCTACACAAAACAGACATGACCTGCTGGAGAAACATCATTGTAAGCTTTAGAACTAATGGTTATTTACAAGAGTGGCAATTACATTTGCTTCACATTCTACATTCCTATCCATACAACAATCTTTTTAAAGTACCTAGATAATTCATACCGAAATATTTTTCTTTCAGCTGCTTTACAAAGTTATTTCCCACTCCCAGTCAGCTTCGAGAAATGTCTTAGCTGAATCCAAGCTGAATCTAACTTTCTGGCAACTGTCAATAAATTTAAATCTTTTTTTAGGCATTTAGATTTCTTTACACATGGTACATCTAATCTCCACATTAGGAGATGATTACCTAGAATGCTTTAAAATTAAACCTACTCATGCACAATATCAAGGTTGTCACGATTCCACACTTCCTGCATCTCTAAAGATATAAATGCTGAGCATTGTGTTTTGTTCATTTGAACACATAATATACATTGAAGTTTTAGGTACAATAAAGGCACCTTCACGGCCCTATTCTATTCTGCCATGTTCAGGCTCTGCTCCCCTCCCCTCTCTATCAGCATGGTAATGAGACCTGAAATGAGCCACAGCCCAATTAAACTCCTAAAGACTTGGCAAGTACTGAGAAATCTAAATAAACTACCTGGAAGGCTTGAGAGGACTAACACTTCTCAGTTTGCACTGCTACAGCTTCATAAAATAGATCCAAATGATCCAGCCATGTTTTCAAGAAGTTTTCTGGCTTGTAACCATTTTTCTAGCTATTGAGAAACACACCTACCAGAGCACATGCTAGTTTTGATAGTTCTCATAGTCAACATTCCATGAAAGAATATATGCAAACTGCACGTGATTCAAAAAATATGCTCAACGATAATTAGGGGTATTTTAGGTAGCTGAGAGGGAAAAATTAAAAGTTTCTGCAAATACTTTTCAGACACCAGGTGTGCTTTCAAGCATACAAAACAGCAAATAAGTGATAATTATTTTTTTCATTGGAAGATGAAAAATTACACAATTCGATACTTACTTTATGTTTAAAGTTCAGATAGTACCTAAACTATGCACACACATACTACTAAATTTAAATATAATTAGACCGCATTCCCATATCAGTCATTTGAAAAATCAATAATCAGCTCACCCAAAGAATAATAAAAGGCACAGCAGAGGAAAGGAACATTCACTAACTGTCTTCACTCCCACAAGGTCTAGAAAAAAAACACATGGCTTGCAAAATTCCCCAAGGGCTAACTAATTAGAGCTCATGTTTAACAGAATTCCTAAACTATATGTTATTAAGAACAGACTTCTCACACTAAATTTCATTGTTTTTTTCAGCTGCTTCCTCTTCCTAACAAAAGTTAATTTAAATTTTTGAATTTTTATTGATTTAAATTAGGAGAATTCTTATTTAAACCTCCTCCTGACTTACACTACTGAATCATCTGGAACTACACAAAAGAGAGCTATATGTCATTAGTACACTACATAACCCTCACAGCTTCTGCCTCATTAATAATAATTCACACTGCCTTATACATTTCTACATAGAGGGGTAACTTTTCTTTTTGTGTGTGTACAAGAGAAAAAGACCAGAAAAAATAGGGATTTTTAAAATTTTGAAACCTTCAGTGCGCAAGTGAATGCAAACCATCCAAATACAGACCACCTCTTTCTGCTAGTTAAGTGCATACACCATTTCAAAGTCAACACATCCAATCTGCAGAAGTAGCAATATGGACATCTAGGGTAATTACAGGCCAAAACATTTTTGACTTCTCAAGAGACTGCAAAGGCAGAAGGAAACGAAGGTAAGTTATCTCTTGTTGCTACATCGTTTTGCTGCTTTTGAATTGTTTTGCTGCTTAACTTACCTTGTTGCGGTATATTTTGTTTCTGTTTTTCCCATATCATGGTTCAAATCACATACTTCAGGATTTTTTCAGCAAAATCTATGGCAACTAGATCTCCTCCACTAGATAACTACCTTATAAATTACATCCAAGAATTTCCTCCCAAGTAAATGAGCCTTACATAATTCTATGTGCATATTTTCACCCAACGACTCCTGAACTTGACATCTGTTATTTATATTTTACAAAGAATTTTAAATATACTAAGCACCTAGAAGGTTCAAAAATGCCGGTGGCCAAGAAGAGCAGACTAATTAATGCCCCCATTAGGGGTAAAGTTGTGGTTTGAAGTCCCAAAGAACAGTGTAAGTGATAATATCACAGCCAAAAGCCCTAGCTGTGGCAAGTCTGTCTCAGTTCATAGCTTTTCAATTTCAAAGAATCAAACCTCAAAACACAAAGCAAGAATTAATGCTGTTGGCTAAAGAACTGCTGCTTTGAAATAAAACTTTTAAATAAATTATCACAGGTTTTCTGAATGCAAATTAAAATCTGCTTAAATGACACAAGCAGCAGAGACTATATTTGGTCACTCGACAAAAGCACTCTCATTCCTAAAGCTTATTTGTGTCAATTTTGGCTGCAAATTTGTAAATTATTTACTTCATACAATGTTGGGTACCAAACAGCATTTAAAAAACATTATTATGAACAAAGAAAAAATGAATACAATTGACATTTTTGAACCACCATAATATTTCCCAAAATAACAATGTAAAAAACTAAAATGAAATCCTATACATGTACACAGATTAAAAGAGTCACAGGCTCCTCTGCATTAGGAATTAATCCAAACGATTGTAGAGAAATTTGCTACACAAGACAACAGCTCAAAATCTCTCCTCTTGACAATAAAAAAGCAATCTTTCTTACAGGAGATAAGAGAAGACACTAGCTTTTCCTTGCTTTCAGATTCAGGACAGATAAATGTAGCAAAAATTCAGAATTATCTTTTTCACTGATGGGTAATCATGCTCATCCTTGGATTTTTTCTTTCTCCCTTAATTTGAGTTAAATAAAAGAAGTATAAACAGCTTGCTCTCAAAGAACAGTTACTTTCAATAGTGTTATAAACATCAATACAATTGACAGGAAGGAGATCCAACAAAAACACCTTCATGCTAAAGAGAAACTCATCCTGTTCCCATCCAATTCCCTTGCCATTTGCTTAGTATTCAGAAATTAAGAGAAAAGTTAAAGGGAGAATCTTAGAGAAACACAGGAATTAAATACTTACAAAAGTAAAAAATACAAGAGCAAAAGGACTCAAGCTAACCACTTACAACATGCAATCACAATTGTTATGCAGCTTAAATTAATGCTCAGAATGTCAGGAAGGGTATTTCCAGAAGGGAAACATCTACAGAAACAAGAATATCACTTTCTCTCTCTCTTGACCTGTCAGAACCATTTTGCACATGTCTAACATGAACACAAGAATTTATGATTCAAGGGGAAAAGTGGAAGTAAAAGATACATCTCACAGTCTGTGACTTTATAAACTCCATCATCATCTAATATCATCTACAGCAAAAGAATACAGGAATGACCTGACTCTAGCCTGAGCTGCCAGCTTGCATTTTAGTCGTGATGAAAACAAGTCAAGAAGAAACAGAACATTATGTACAGAAAGTTATTGACTTTAAAAGAGGGTGGCAGAGAATAATTCCGGTTCTCAGGGGGAATTATATGCCTAATTGGAAACATAAGCAAGAGCATGGTTATCACAAAGAGAAAGTAGCACCCCAAGAAACAAAACAATCATATGGCAGGAGTTTCATTCCATGCTGCATTTAGCACTGTAATTTAATTCCTGTGGGCACCAATGGTGAGACTGCCTTTGAACAAGCTTATGCAACTAAAGGACTCGAGGTGGTTTAATGACTTTGCACCAGCACCAAAATAAAGTATTTTTCCATGTTGGCATCAAATAAAGAACTAGTGATTCATATTAACAAACAGAAGTGTTTGTTACTGAGAGGAAAACACAAAAGCAGCTTCTGACAGAACTTTAGAAATTATGGATTGTATCCTGCCTGCTCAATCGTCTTCACAGCTTCAGTATCTCAGCCACAAAACAAATCAATTACTCAATGTTTGCAGGGTATATTAAGTAGACTTGAATTCTTCCTAACAGCACAAACGATACCAAAACTGATTTGTTTGTTCAGTTCTCACAGGTATTTTCTGAAGGGCAGGGTGAAAGAAGTATAAAAGACTAATATATAAGGAGCTAGTTGTTTCTAGTATTAGATGTGCACCTCATAGGCAAATAAAGACCTGCAGGTCCTTTCTGGTGGACACTAACTTGAACAGGAGCTAACAACGTGCCTTTGCAGCAAAGAAGGATAATGATATCCTGCGCTGCATTAGGAGGAGTCCAGCTAGCAAAGGACCTCAAGGGAAGTGATCCTTCCCCTCTCCTCGGCAACAATGAGGCCAAACCTGGAGCGCAACATCCAGTTTTGGGCTCCCCAGTACAAGAGAGACACACACATACTGGAGAGTCCAGTGAAGGGTCACGGAGATAATTAAGGGACTGGAGCATTTCTCCTTAGAGGAAAGGTTAAGAGAGCTGGGACTATTCAACCTAGAGAAGGCTCAGGACTGTCCCATTAATGTATTTAATTATCTGAAGGAAAGAAACAAAGATGATGAAGCTATGCTCTTTCCAGTGGCGTCCAAAAACACATATAGGAGGTTCAGTCTGAGTACAAGGAAACAGTTTTTCACTGTGATGGTCCCAGAGTACTGGCACAAGTTGCCCAGAGAGGTAGTGAAGTCTCAATCCTTGTTGATATTCAAAACTTATTTGGACACAGTCCTGGGCAATTCGCTCTAGGTGGCCTTGCTTGAGCAGGGGGGTTAGACTAGATGAGTTCGAGAGGTCCTTCTAACCTCATCTGCTCCATGACTTTAAAATATGAATCTAAACATAAGGAGATTATGAAATGTTTTGAGGTTAGCATACCTTTAACAGTAGGATTATACAGACAATCCACAGATTGAAGGAGTCAACAATTTAACTATAAGAGGACAAACCATTGTTACAGCACAACCTGCCTTACTCAATAAGGCAGGGCAAAAGCACATGGTCTATATCATTATTAATAACAAAGTCATCTATCTGGAGAGCAAAGAATATGAATATATTTACCTGGATGAGAGCAATTACTACATCACTTAAAGATGACGAAAATTTGTGGAATCAGGGTGGATATTTAGCTGAACATAAGCTTTGTGCTACACTCAGGCCAAATGAATGCCTACAAATTCTGAACATATAAGCATCAGGCTAACAGGGTAAAAGGGTCATACCATCAATATTTTCATCACTGAAAAAGAGACTGTGCAGTACTGTACCCAGTTCTGGAATGTGTCACCATGTGCATACCATGCCAAAAGGAATTATTGAAGATAATTCAGAAAACAACAGCATCATAATTTAAAGGACTGAAAAACATAACTTAAGAGTCCCAAAGAAAGCTGTCAAAATGTAACCAAGTCACACCTAAGCATTTACTTAAACAATAAAAAGCTGATACCAAAGACAGACAATCCTGCCTTTGATTTTGCAAACAAATGTGTAAAATGATACAAGTGCCAAAAGTTGAAAGCAAAACTCGACACAGGGCTACCAGCAGAGCTATTCATGGTGTTTTACTTGGTTTAAAGACTGCAGGGATAATTAAACCCCTAAACAAGAGAAAGTCTTGGAGTTTTTTGTTTGGGTTGTTTGTTTTGTTTTTTAAACTAAGTGAAGATTTCTTATTCAACTGTGCCCCGCCCCTTAGAAGTTAAGGGCAGAATTTTTTGAGAAGAATTGAATTGCAAGAACTCCAATGTTCAAAATAACATTTCATTAAGTTCCCCCTTGAAGATCTCTGAAAACTGGTACCCACAATTTTTACTGCAGTTAAGGTCAGGCTTTGGTAAGTGCAGTATGATATACAACATATAGTCTCTTTACCACAAGCATAGGAAACTAAAGAATTCCAGTTGGTTTTGGAAAGAAATCTTGCACTTTTTGAAGACATCATTTTATTGTCCAAAGGAAGCAATTTAAAAGATGGACATTTGCAACACTTGTCCCTTTAAAAGATGGACGTTTGCAACACTTGTTTTTATTGCTCTCCAAGAACCTAAACTTGACATGCTAGATATGTTCTTCATTTGCCACATCACCTTAATGAGGAGACAGCAGTTTTGAAACGTAGTTTAGAGCATCTTGATAATCTTGAGTTAAGGAAAACAGAAATAACTGGCAGCTGTGGTCTCAAGTTGATGTTTTTTTAAGGTCTTGCTTGTTTTCCCTAACTTTCCCCATGGCATAATCTCTTTTCTGCTCCTGCCTAAACACTGTTCTGGAAGGAAGTGTGCTTCTGATGTTTACTACAGAGAAATTACAGAGAAAAACTGGAGAAATTACAAGATGCAAACATTATTGTATCAAAAGTGCTTTTGCTATAGTTAAATTTATACCATTGTCTATTATATAGACAATAATCATAAAACCATCGTTTCAAATCAGTGTATCAGAACTTGAGGAAAAAAAAATTACTGTACAAGACGAAACAAAAGTAGGAAGGCTGAGTTTTCTTAAGTGGTACTCACACCAAGAGCAGCTTGGTAGGTAACTTCCGAGGGGAAGGTAAATGAAGGCCCTGTTGTGACTGGGCTGCTCGGGGGTGGAGTCACAATCAGCCCCGTAGTACCGATATGAACCTGCGACAGAGAGAAAACCCAGCGGGGTTAGTTCTGAACAAATAATAAAAGTCAGATAAATATTTCTATTTGTCACCAGATTAATATGGTACATTTCTGGAATACACATAATCTTCAAGTTGAATATTTTACTTTTACTAACATGCACTTTATAAATATTCATTATTATATACAATTTAGAAAAAACATTAAATCACTCCAGTTTCTAGTTTCCACAGTTAAATAAAAATCTTTGTGGCACTCTAGAAAATAACAACTGTGAAAAAAACTAGCCTACAAGACCAAAAATATTTGCTATCATTATATGAGCAGTGTTAAGAAATATTTTCCTTAAATGTTCTCATGTTGGAAGATAAGTTTTATGAAAGTGTCTGTTTAATATTAGTTACATATAATTAATAATTTGAAATAAGTAAACTGACAAGATCAGAAGCCTTTATAGTTACAGTTGATTTCATGTGAATTACCTGAGAGGGGGCACTACAGGAAAGTCCCGACAGCTCACTAATGCGGGCTGCTGCGGTCGGGTTGCTGGAGCTGATGAGGACAGGAGGACTAATTTCCATGGAGTGGCGATTCTGAGAAGACTGTGAAGCCTTGTTGGACATGGTGAGGGAGGTAAAAGAGTGTCGTTTTTTGGTGTTTTTCTTAGTATCTGTGTGCTTTTGGGTTGAATTGTTGTGGGCTGCCCCAGAGGTACCTTCTCCAGAGTCAATGGCAGAACCTGAGGGCTTGTCCAACTCTATCAGCTGTTTGGCTGCTGTGTTAAACTACAAAAAACCAGTAACACATTAGTATTTTTTTTATTTATAAAAATCACCTGGACATAACAAGAAATCTGTTTTCCTTTCACTCATCATATAATAGAATTCAAACCATGCAACTTAAAACTGACATACCAACCTACTCTATAAATTAGTTATTACAGAGTGACAATTCACTCCCTACAAACTCAACACACTTACTGTTGGGCTGGTGTGGACTACCCATCAGAGGTAAAATTTCAATCAACAAAGGACATAATGCTGTAGTCCAGACACGTATCATTTCAGCAACATCCACTGCCTGTGTCACCTACAAGTCAGACTAAATCACAGCAGTCCCCTCTAATCTTAAAAAAATCTGTGTTACAAAAATTCTTGAATGTTCATCTCATTTTAAGCCTTGTTTTGTTTTGATGGCATGACATAAGCACACACCTTTCCATGTGGGCTGTTGAAGGTATTCCTTCTAGTTTCCCTTGGTATTTATGCACATCCTTAACACTACCAGCAGTAAAAAACCAGGCTTCCAAAATGCAGGTTTAAGAACACAGTAGGACAGATTAAATAGCCAGCTATATCAGTGTACTGCCTGACAATTGGTACCAATACGGGCATAAGATGGTATAAGGACAAAAGAAATACATATGGGCAATTTTATGGAAATACCTTTTTCTAATGTACAGGCAGCATCTCTGTGCCTAAGAATTTAAGAATTAAAATATAACTTATAATTAAGGGAAAACACCATCTTCTTCCTCAAATGACCTTTCTATTCGTGTTCATCCAAAGTTTTTACTTGTGCAATTTTACTACATCACCTTACATCAGGGAGTGTTTTTCCACATTATCAACATTCTTGATAGTCAAATTACAATATTTTGTCCAAACCAGTGGAAGAATAATTTCACAAACAGAATCTCAAACAGATCACAATAATGAGCAAAGCTGAGTTTATATTAACTTTTGAAACAAATCAAATACTCTGTATTGCAGATTCTGGCATAAGAAACAACACTTATTTTTTGCATAAATTTTCTGTTTTAAGTTTCAAGCAGGCAGAACAGTCAAAAAGCAAAGGAAGGTTTCCATAAAAAGTTTTATCTTATACTTCTGTGTACAAAATTCTGATTTTTTTCCTAAGCACATTAAAAATCAGATCATCTAACAGTGATAGACAAAGTTGAGCCTACTAAGCACAATATTAAAAAGACCGTGTTAGAAATCCAGCCTAAAATACTATCTAAAATGTATAGACACATCAAAAGGATGTTTTGAAACACTTCTGTTTGGTACAGGAGGAGATACTAGTAAAAAAAAACCCCAATCTGACACACTAGGTACATACAACCTTATATTCTTACATATATTGATTAAAATATCATCTTAACTGATAGGTGCAGACATAGAAAATGACAGTGAACTTAAAAGTCTACTACAGTGAACATAATAGGTAATTTGTCTGTTGGTTTTTTTTCCCCAAGATTTCAGTAAGATTGTTTATAAATAAAGCTAGAAGAGCCGGACTAATACAAAGGTGTTTCCCAGTTGTACATCTTAAGTTGGGAAACAAAAGCTGACATTATTTTCTACTGACAATTTGATTGAAGAGTGTTTCCTCTTCCCTGATTCCATTCTGGGCATTTGTATTTTTCTTGTTGTTCTGCATGAGTGATGTAAAAATTTAAATACTTTTTAGATGTGGAATGTGCTTATGGAGTGTTAAACCACATCAAAATGTCAAATTTGAGGTCTAAAAAATTGGATCCAGAACTGCAATGTATGCAGACAAATTCTAATAGTATGTTTAGCTATGATTAATCTTTCTTTTTGGAATAGAGATAAACATAAGTGTTATGACCTTAATCATACAGTCTCTAAACCCACTGTATTTTATTTCATCACTATGCAGGAACCTGGTTGACCTGTTTTTAACGCAAGTACCTTGAAATTCTAACAGTAAGAGATCTAGTAATTTAGGTATATTAATCAGGTCTTAGTCTGATAAAACTAGAGGGTTAGTTTGAGTTTAGCACTTATTAGAAAATACAATTTTTTTCAATATTTAGATTATTTATTTTTAATTTGCATATAAAATTAGTTTTTTCACAGTGCTGTATGTTGACAGGTAAAGACAACGTTGTGTGTCAGTTAAGAAACTGTACTTTTAATAGAATCAATATTAAAATTTCTCTCAAAATGTGTTTAGTCTTACTTTTATTATTACCACAAATTAATTAAGTGAAAGACATAAAAGAAGAGATCAGATTAGCAAATACTGAATCATAAAATGCTCCTCCAGGCAAAATTTGTCCCTCAAATATGATCTGAGATTTTCATGGATCTCAACATTATCTAAAATTTTATCCTGTGACCTCATTGTACAAGAAGTATCACAAATGTTACATCTATACTACAAAATAAACATCACAGATTACACTCATTTTATAGTTTCTGATTTCAGAAAATCTCTAGTAAATGCAGCTGCTAATTCAGTTTTTTAAACAAAAGAATGTGGACTACCATACACAATGCAAAAGATATTATGACAAAAATCGACAATGATTACAGGATTGGGAAATGCAACAAAAAATTACCATATAAAAATCCTTCAAAAATATTACTTACTTCTCATCTTCAGCATCTTTCATAACATAGGTAAGAATGTTTAGCTATACTTGTTTGTATCAACTCTCTGTATGTTTTCCAGAACAATGGTTATATAATCTCAGAAACCAGGTATATCAAAATTCAAGTCAATAGTTTACTGCACATCACTGCTCTTCACCCCAGTATGTGTTTCAGTTTAGTATATACTGAAAAAAACCACCTATCTGATTTCAATTGTCTCTTTGGGTATAATTTATCATCCTAGACTTCCCATGCCACTTTAGTGGGGATTTCAGAGTGTGTACTCAACTGTTAGCACCTGTTCTAAAAGGGTTAATTGAAAATACATTTTCTTAGTTGATGGAATCAGTCTGAAAACATTAACAGTGAAATACATTTTGTGACCATCATTTTTTTCAAGATCATATTTCCATTTTGTAAATTTTTATAGAGATAGAAATGTAGTTGTTAGCTAAATAGTTAGTCCAAATGCCAGCCCTAGGAAAGTGCTTTTTCTAACTCAGTTAAGTTATTTAGTTTGAAAAAACATTACAAAAAGCTTTACTGGCTGAACTGAAGGAGCAGTTAATTGCAAGAAGCTAGGAAAGAATACCCAAAGGCAAGAAATTGTTAAATGGGCTTTTAAAAATTCCTTAAACTGAAGCCAAAATTGCACTAAGCAAGTTGAAACATTTTTAGTCTTCTTGTTTTTACAGTCAAGTGAAATTTTCTATCCCCAGGTATACAGATCCTTAAATCAAGCAATAAAAATAAATATATATATATATATATTTGCCCTTCTCAAAGTAATAAATTCTATGTTGGTTGAAAGCAGTAATGTTTTTAGAAGTTCCCATCTCATCATGGCATTCAGAAATTGAATTAATATGGGTACATGTTTTTTCGGTGACCTGAAGTACACATTTCTCATCCCACAGGTAATGTGAAAATACTTTTTCCTTTCATCATTCTGCCTCATTTATTTAAATAAGTCAGGAAATGACTTATTTTATTCAGTCAGTGCAGGAAGTGTATCTTATCAAGTATCCACAGCATACCTATCAGAAAAGCACAAACACTATTCCAAACTTCTATGTCTTTCTGTAATGCAAAGTTGAATAATCATTGTTGCAGCTGTACATGCTGTTCCTAATCACTGATGTCTTTCTATATAGAAGATACAGTTTTCAACACTTAAAACTGAAAAAGTTGTGGAAATTTTCTCAACTGCTACCTCTTACTGTAAATTGTTGTATCACATATGAGAAATGTAGGAAGATACAGAAGCTTTTATATACAGCTCTGTTAGATGTAAAAGCTGATCCTTCGCCTCTTTAACAACAGCATATATTCTTTGACTTCCCAGATGTGCTAATTTGGTTTTGAGAGGCAGGTATTAGGGATAGTGCAAAGCTTACTATTTGTCTGATCTGCTGACTGCTTTCATTTTGTGGCAAGTGTGGTTTGTGATTGACTGCATGACTCAAGTGTTAACAACAGAACATAGTGACTGCCGCCAAGTACTCTCATTTCAATTCCATTCAATGAAAATAGGTATCAAATAGCTAAGTGAAAATCACTGGTTCAACTGCTGAGGTCATTAACTTTCCCAAAGAGTATTTTAGATCTAAGATTATTTATATCTCAGGTTATTTTAGAATCATCACCAGTACTGATTATTTTTCCTTTCAGAAAATTAAATACACAGTGGGCACAACCTTACTGAGGACCCAGTTTTACTCACCTCAACGTATGAAATCGGAAATATTCCTATTTTGTCAGCCAGCATTCCTTCTGCCCAGTTTTCATCCACACGGCGAATTACAGTCAGAACATCATCCTGTGTGAACATGCAGTGATTATGTCTCCCAGCTCTAATTTAACTTCTAATTTAATTTGACTCCGTAACACAGTGGTAATCATTGAAGGCAGTACATGGACAAGAACCGCAAAGCAGGCACTCTGTAACAGGAACGTGCCACTTTTGCGTTTGAAGTCAGTTCAAGCTGCTCCTTTTCCTGTTTTCTCAGAGTTCAACTAACTGCCCACATTTCAGTGTCCCACTATGGATACTTTGTCTGTAGTGCCAGACGTCCTGTCATGTTCAGTCCATGTTACGCATCAGCCCCCCTTTAAGTCTTTGGCATTAATCAACAGAACCACAATCCTTTTCCTTCTCAACTGACTCATTACTTAATCTTGCCTAGGTGTTGCTTTTCTACTTAAGTACTTAAGAACATTGGTAAGTGATATGACTTCTTTCACATCTAGAATTTGAGTGTTTCTTTAGAAGAAGGAATGCTTTTAATTCATAACCTACATTATTTCTCAGAAATTAAGAACATCACTACTGCAATTATGAAAAACTGCATTCTCAGAAATAAAACCTCAGAGAAATTATATGTAATTTAGAAAGAGAAGGCAAAACTAATCAACACAGGAGAAATACTCGCAGAATCACTTGCCCTTTTCATATTTGTGCAGCTCTATTAATAAATGCAGGTAAGAGTACGAAACAGTTATATTATTTCTTATCCAAGTGAATTAAATTATTAAATTAAAATAGCAATTGTATTCTCTTTTTACCTTTGCAAATGGTAAACAGTCTTTATCTGCTTCCTTGTCTTTTACTTCAAAGTCATAAAGTGCTTTGCACTGAGGCGGAGGTTGAGGTAAAGGTTTAATAATCTGAACAAAATTGGTAGGAAAAAAGCCATGGATTCCGTTGACTTCTCCATGATACCAATTTTCATCCACCTGTCGACGTAAAATGATGATGTCTCCTTTACTGAATTTAAGATCTCCAGGTTCTTTTCCCTCGTAGTTATACAATGCTTTGGCACATGGTAACTGAGGTACACCCTAAAGAAGAAGAAGAAAAAAATGATGAATCACTAGAATTTGATAAGCATTACTAAACAGAATTTATATTTTGTTTGGAGATTATGAAGGAAATGGTATAAAATTGCAAAGTAAAATTACATACAATAAAAATATTCTATTGGAACAATTCCACTGATTTTACCCAAACATGTAGGAGGAGCTTCAGTTTTATGCAGTCTTAATATCCACTTGAATTTCACTATGATTTTTATTACTGCTACAATATTGCTAGACACAAGAGAAGCAAAAAACCATAACGTTTTAACCCTCATGTACTAACTCTCTAAACTTAAAATTAAAAAAAAAAACCTTGCTGGAAAGCAACCTGACCACTTAAGAGATCTGACAGAAAAATGCTGCAAGAAAATACAGCACTAGAATAACAAATTTGCTATAAGACCTTTCAGGCATTTTTCCTGCCTGACTTTCTTATCTTCCTTACCTTATTTACTTCATGGGCAGAGAATGCTAAGGATGAGGACATAACAGACGTTTTCCAGCTTGAAATACAAATCTCACTTTATTAAAGGTGAGAAATTTCATCCTGGAGCAAGTCCTTTAGTTCAATTATTTATTTAAACACACGGCTAAAAAGCTTTACTGGGAAAGATCTGTTGAAGGTGTGTTATCCTTGGGTTTCTTGACTCCTCCATAATATCTGAAAACTGTAGGTCATTGGTGCTGCTCTTGGATGCATGTCAGAAGGCTTACAGTTTAATATTGTCACCCTCCCTTATATACGTGGCAAGTATTATTTTTCAATTGCTCAGCCTGTGCCTCCAAATTTTTTTGCAAGAGTGAGCCATAAAATTCTACAACTCTAGAGTTAGGGGTGCTGCCTTCAGAATTCTCTTTTCTCTCGAACTTTAAATACCTTGATGGGTGCTCACCCCCTTAATGATGTGAATAGCAGTAACCCGCATTACGAATACAGTCTTTCCAAAGCAAAGGCAGCATTTATACTCACATAAAGCACACTGTTTCACATCTTTGATGCCAACCTTTACGGAAAAGGCAAATTTAAATGAAATTCAATGATGGCGATACTATCTGCCACATCTACCCCATGGTATGTCTCTCCTCTCAAGTCCTCTAACATCTCAGATTGTAAACTGGAGTTCCATTTGCAATATGTCGTGAGCTACATACAAGGTACATACATACAAGGTACATACAATGCAAGGAAATTCTCAGAAGGAATTATCACTTTGAGTCTGTCCCATTGAGCAGAAGACAGAGTTGATAATTCATTTCACATTTAACACGTAATATTTTATCTTTCAATATAATCTAATTTGTTTGGACATCTTTATTTTTTGTGCATGTATATTAATAATGTCTCAAATGGATACACAACATCTCAAAGATTACCTTATTTAATGATTTTATAAATATAAAAACAGTCAAAGGAAAACCCTATATATATACATAGGTACAGAGGAGTATGATTTACATATGAATACAGGAAAATAACAATTCATTCTATTGCATCCAGGATCGGTATGAAAAATATTATATTAGCAGGATTCATGCAATTGTTCACAATTGGTGATCTTCAGACTGAAGCAAATAATATTTTTCTTCATGATTACACTTAATTGCATCAATGCACAATGTGCACACCACTGGCATGCTCTGTACAAACCTGGATAGGAAAGAAAACATCAACTAGAGAATTTGTGGGCCTCAACTGTCTGAGAGGAAAATTAATGGTAACAATAGGAGAACTAAAAAGTATTATACATATGTATTTTTTAGTTTTATGTGCTCTCTGCAGAGTAAACAGGCACAATGAAAGAAGCAGTCAGTGTAGAGCAAGGTGCAGAGAGAGAATTGCGAGGGAGAGGAAGCAAAAAGAAACACCTCTAAACAAGAGAGGACATACTATTTGCTTACTCCTTTCCATCACAACAACAAAATCAAACAAACAAATTATATTACAGCCCAAGTCAAGAATTACTTGGTAGGAAGAGGGCTTCAAGCGGTTATGGCTACTACAGGACACATGCATCTCTCTTGCACCAGAGGTAATAGATGACTTTTCCCAGGAATCACCTCATTGTTCAGGGAGAAATCTTTCTATGTCCCCACAGTGAGGAATAACATTTAGATTAGCTCTGTGTATAAGGTACAGTTGGAAAAAAGAAATATTTTTAAAAACTAATCAAATCAAAACAAATCTGAAGTGCCAGCTAAGTGGATCATGTCAAAGTGATCAAACTCATCAATTAGTCATCATTTAATTGTTGGAACTCAATATTGCATTTATGATGTTTATCACAAAGCCTTCCATGAACAATTCTGCATTCAAATGTACAAACATCTGTTTATGTTTTATAGGAAGTTCCTTTCCCAGTGTATAGGTTGAGTTTCTGCAAAGCTTTCCCACGTTAAATAGAAATGGTTCCAGTCCATAATTTCTAACAGAACAAAGTTCAACAAAACACACAGTTCCCAGCTGGACTGCCAGGGATTAAAAAGAAACAGTTAAATGACTCAGAAGAGAAGTGAATGCCTTTTCCTTCTGTTCCAAGGGAAGGATGACGTGGGGAGAAGCGGGTGCAGTGGAGAGCACCATTCTCAGGGGAACAGTATCAAGAGCCCTCAAGCACCATGTCCATGTTCCTCCTCCTGTGAGCGACCTGGGAGCTGCAGCTCATGGCCAGCGCCTTCGGGCCCTTGTGCTCAGCAGCCTTGGGCAGCTCCTGCCCCCCTTCTGCCCCTCCGGCTGCTCACCAGGAGAGATGGCCATAAGGATACGCCGAGCCGGAGTTTACATTTCACTCCGTGTCTCTCACTTGGCTAAACATGAAAGGAAGGCTTTGGAAGAAAAACTTTGCAGCCTACCCTTAGGTTTACAGCTGCCACTTACCCTGCCAGCAACAACAACAATAACAAAAAAACCCAACCCAGACAAAAACCATTTTAGGAAATTAAAATATAAAACTCAGACTCCACACAAAATAGATTTCTTAGAATTATTTCCTTAGTCCTTATGCAAAATCTTTATGCAAAAATGTGAACTTCTAATGATACTGCATTATACAAATAATTTAAATTCATTTTTAGCTAAGGCATGGATATACATACATTTCACATGCCAGATTCCTTTAAAGAAAATAATACATGATGACATCAAAAAAAATGGCTTAACAAGAATATGAAAAATGCATTCATATATACGAGGCTCAAGTTCCTCAGATTTCTTCTCCTAACCCAGATATTTTGTCTTAGAAACCTACAGAACTCACAGTTTTGCTCTTTGGATTTATACTTTGTTTTCAGTCACCTTATTTCAAACTCTGCTCTACTTTTTTAATGGACAATATGCAACTGTATGTATTTTTCATAAGCTTAAGCCAGGAGAAACTCATGCCCACACAGAAACACAACATCTGATTTCCTTTAAAAAGGAGCTTCAGTGGTAGAAGCCCAAATGTAAATATGCTTACACTGGCATAAAATAGTGTTCATTCTGTAACTTACTGCACTTGGAGAACCAGCATAAACTGAAGTCGCAAAAATAGTAAAACCCTTCTAAAGGAAATGAATGGAACAGATACTGGGACATCTGTATCTCTGTTTCCTTCCAAGCCTCCCCAGACATGGTGCTGCTGGTTGTCACTTTTCCAAGCAAGCAAGGCATTCCCTGTTCCCTGGCTGCAAGACTGGGAAGTGGCCTGGGCTTCCCTGTGAGCAAGTTGAATATACCCAGAATATCTATGCTGCTTTCATCTGTCTGAGGTTCTTAGACACTGAGTGTCTTCAAGAGTCTAGGAAATCCTCTTTTTATAGAAGTACTGTTTATGTTAGTAGTGAGACAGACAAAAACAGTTTTCTGAAACTGTCTACATGGACAACCAAAGCTCTATCAGCCTCCAAAAAAAGCCAGCCTCAGCAGCAGTTTCTAGGCCTACCTTTCTTCACAGAAAATCTAAAAACTGGAAGTTACTATCATTTAAATCCATGTTGTGAGAGGATCTTTAATAACCATCGGTTATTTGCAGTTTTCTTACAAGGAAAAACAGAAAATTGATTTTTCTTCACTTACATTTTTATTTTCTTTCCATGAGGTTCCTAAATGAAACCAGTCACACTAATAACCAGGACAAGATGAGAAACAATCACAAAAATTCTCGAATTACATATTAATTGAAAATGCAGTAAGTCTAGTGTTACAGAGCTACTTTTTCAGTCAGCTCTTCCCCTCCTCCCCCCGCAAAGAACCAGTATTGTAAGACATACTTGATTGCCAATGAAAGCTGCCTCTTCATAAGCAATGGAGTTTGTTAATATGCTGCAGCCAAAACTTGTTTGCATGGCAGATTTGGGTCAAGTGAGTTCTTTACACGTACATTCTACACTAGGTACTGGTATACCAAAGGTTTCCTCTTCAGACTCCTAGTCATTCAAACCTTTTAAAGGACAGTATTTCTTCTTTTAATCTTCTAATCTATTCTCTTTCATATTATTGCTTTCTTGACTCAAATCTTTCAAATTCATCCTTTCTATTATTGTTTTAATGTGTATTTTTGCTTTCTTTCCTTCTTTGGCCTTTACTAAGCTGTCCAGTCCTGCATGCAAGAACATCCCTTTTTGCAACTATATTTTTTTTTCATGTCTCTTTCATCTCACCGGCTCAAATAACTATTTTCAAGTCTTAATTTAAAGCCACCTGATCTGTGCAGTTTAATTTTCTTTGTTTCGGCCTCCTTTGTTCTCTCTGTACTTGCATTTAAATTTCCACATATTTGGAGACACAGAGATTATGAGAATACTTCACTGAAGATCTTCTGAAACTGCTTATATTACAAGATGAGTTTCCTTAAGTAGGATTTCCTTCTAAAGGAAGAAAATGTGCTTCCTCTGTTAAAACACAGGTATATTGTACCTCAACAAATTAAATACTCAGCTTTGCAGAACAGATCAACCTAGGGGCAATAATATTTGAAACTAAGTCTCCCTGGTTCTTATCGAGTCCCAGAACACAAAGTGTCTCCATAATCCAAGAAGAATGTTAAAAGCATTTACTTTTCTCATCTAAGGAATGATACAAACAAGGTCAGATTTGTGCAAAGAGAGGCTAACTTGTGCATTTTTAATGTGTATCTGACACTAGTTAGTGGAATCAATCCTACATACTTCTGCCATCAGAAGTATCTTAGAAGACTGCTGAGGTCATCAGTGCAAATGAAATTATTTCAGGTTAAAGAATCTCTGGGGTTCCTGCTATCTGGATGATAAAAAAGTAAGATATTTTTATGTCAAGAGGCTGTATCAAGTTGCCAGTCTACTGTAATAACCATAAAAACAAACCTTTGGCATCATCTCATATGAATTACTATCGCTCTACTGAATATAGTAAACCAGTATTTTTTTAATATATTAGTTCACTAGATTAAGGAAGTGAGCAATGTTGCTAAGTATATTTATTTCTACTTGTTTCTAATGATACAGTTGTACTAAATCTCATTTTTCTCCGCACACATAAAGCAAATAACCAAACATTTGACTTAAAAGAGTAAAAATTTTGTAGTTGTTTTGAAATTCCATATTCAAATATGGTTATACACAAATTGGTACAGCTTTTGATTTTAATAAAAGAAGGAGAAGTTGAGCATTAAGAGGAAACTAGCTAGCCAGGTTAGCCTGATTAAAGAAACTCATCTGCATGTAACTCATCCATGACCTACATAACAACCATCATTTTGAAGAAAAACTACTTTTGGAAAAATACCAGGATGCAGGATAAAACCCATGATCAAGTCAACACATTTGTTATACTTTTGGAAAAGGTGAATAACTGCAATCAGTAAAAATTTTAGGATCTTGACAAATGAAGAAATGGGATTATATTTTTACTACTACTTAATACAACCAAAGTTTAAAATTCTTTAGATCTGCAAAACCTCTGCTGTTAGCTAAGTACTACAGAATATGTTAAATTTTCTCTAATGCTTGTACACGATAAGTAACACCAGTACTGGCTCTAGATCTAATAGTGTGTGAAATACCACAATAGTCTTTATTAATTTTCACAGTTTCAGCCATCTAACGCAAGTTGACATGCCAAGTGCTCCTAGAGATCTTTGCCTGTCTCTTTTGAGGACTTTAACTTTGCTCTCGGGAACTTGCAGAAGAATTTCATAGCATTTTATAGCAGAAGGGTAGCTCCTTTCATCTTGTAAGCAATTTTTATGTATTCTTTTGAGGTAAACTATCAGTGACCTACTTAAAGGAGTAATTTTAATCAAGTCCTTTTTAGCTTCCTCTGTCTTAACAGCTTTTAAAAGAAAACACTTTGGTATTTTTTCGTGTCTGGTGTTAAGAAACAAACATAACGTTGTTTAATATAAGTATGAGCAACTCTCTCCCACAAAGTCGTTTTGAAATTAAAAGCTGGAATACAAGAGAATGAAAGGAATTTAAAAATGTTGCCTTAAGGTCTAAGCAATCAGACTAATAATATGGAAGGTTAGAAAGGGACATTTACAAAGCTTCCCAAAGGCACTTTGCCCAGTCCCTTTCTGTGTAACACCTGTCTTTGTAAAAACTTTTTTTCAAAAGAAAAAATTAGTGTCTTCAGAATGCTGCCTTCTTTTCTTTGCCTATCCAAAATACAAAGCACTCAGCTATTTGCTTTCCCAAGGTTTGTTAAGTAAAGTCCAAACACTTTCCACTGAACTAAGCTCCCAAACTAACAAGTAAGTAAAAACAGGAAAAAGGAGAATAACATAATTATATCCTGCATACAGTGTGTCTCCAAATATTTTAACTGAATGCACCTGATAGATACAAGATTGCTTATTTACACAAGCAAACAAAATGAAGAGTGAGGAAACTGCTCTGTGTAGGAAAAACTGAGGAGATAACTTTCAAGAGTCAAGAGAATTCAGGTCTGTATTCCCAGTGATTTGCATATCAAACAATTCTAAATCTTTAAAAACCTTTTGATTAATTGTTTACTACAAAACCATTCTGCTTTGAAAAACCCCAGATCCTTGTAGGAATCTAAACAAAACCTTAAGGTGTGCACTACACTGAGCTAGGATGTTTATATATAATAGTTTTTTCCAAAAGCAAGGATGTCTTTAAAGATCTGCTCTTAGAAGCTCTTCTACCAACATCACTGGTCAAAGTGAGACTGTAAGTTCCACTATCCTCATAGTTTTCTCTTGGTATGTTAGGACTCACAAGCATTTGATGTCTCCATCAAACTGTTAATTTTTCTTGTCCCAGTGCCACCGTACAGCAGTGTGGGTCTCCTAATCTTTCTAGCACATCAAGTTAATATGCAGCATTAAGTTCATTTCACTTAAACTCTTCTAGCAGTGTATTTTCCAAAGCATTCTCCTTTCACGTGATATCACCTGTGGCATCTAAGACAAGAATACCACGTACTCAAAGAAAAAGAAAAAGAAGGACACCCATCCCTCTCGGCAAGCGGACATCTAAAACTGTGAGTCTGGGTAGTGGGACTTATGAGTCCTGCTCAGAACCGCCACAAATTTCTGAACATCCCTGAAGAAGTCTCAGTGTGGGGTGGGATGCCAGAATATATCTAGTGTTCCCCAATCATATCCAGTTTCTCATCATTAAAACCCCCATGAACATCTAAACTTACAAAGGTAGGTAATAATTAGTGCTTTGGAAAGTTTGTTGTTTCAAATTCCTCTACCCCAATAAGTGCAGAAAATTACCTTATAGTTATTAACTTCATCTCTTTAAAGAACAATTTGGAAAATGGAAAATAGATGCAGTAAATTAGGTCCTCTAATGCACTTTTATTTTTCTAGCCAGCTTGAAAAAATGACTTATATTTATAATGGTAAGACAAAGCCTTTTTTTGGTGGGGGAGAGAGGGGAATTGGGGGCAGGAAGAGGGGAGAAAAAGGAAAGTGAATTGGAAAGATGTAGCAAGAAAAGAAGCAAAGAAATTAAAAAATATCACAAGGGTTAAAGAATATGAAGGTCAAGAGCCTGAAAAAGACACAGCAAAAGGCTTTGAAACAGTATGTCTCAAGTACTTTTCTAAGATACATATATCCCTGAAACTCAGAGTACAAAACTATTTGACTGTTTAAAATATCTAATTGCTAGATGGTACTTCTGTGTCTATCAAGAAGCCTCATTTTGCCTAGTTATCTAGTAAATGCCTTTCACAACTATTCACTCCCTATCCAAAATCTGCTACGGGAAGTGTGACAACTTTCCTGTGCCAAGAGTTTCTTACATACCACTTGCTTTTTCTGCTTATTATACAAATATAAAATCACAAAGCAGTAACTACAGAAGAGGGGGAAAAAAAGTCCTCTGAACACTAACAAAATACAGACCACATCTGAGTGTTAAATTGTGTGCCTAAATTCATTCTTACCTGAGTGTTATGCAGCTCTCCCTTTCACTCTTCATAATAGTTTCCACACAAACCGGACCTTACACATCTTTGGCACACTTTTGCTGCTGCCTAAATTCATACTTACCCTTCTGATACAGTGATCTAGAATTAACTTTCCCTGTCAAAAGCCATACAAGCAATTGTTTAAACAGTCTAATTTAAATAATTAAACAAGCAAGATGTGTACCATCCCGAGCTCCAAGCCCAGAACAAACAGAAATTTTCATATAAACTCAGTATACTCTTCTTTCCCATTGGCTTAAGGGGAGACAGCAAGAGAAGCCACAGACCTTCGTATACCCTTACACAAATAAAGCATCAATAACTGCAACTGTTATCATTCCAAATCTGCCCTAAGAACTGAACTGCTATCTAACCTTACAACAACTTCTATCAGTCATCAGAAAGAAAAAAAAAAAATCACCAAAACATGCACAAAACAACATCTTGCTGTAATCTAACCAGTCAGTGGGGCAGACATACATGGCAGCTGGTGAGATTTCTGCACCATATGTAGTAGTTAAAGATATAGCGATACAGTCAACAGCAATCTCAGAGAAAGGAATCATCTTGCAATGCTTACAAACATCTCCCTTCTTTGGTTTAATACAGTCTCTCTCTCTTTTTTTTTTTTTTTTAAATACATTAACACAAAACCACACCACATTAGAAAGAAATGAAAGGGAATATACATAAACCCATAGGGCATTGCTAACACCTAGAAAAGATTCCATGATTATGGCATTAATGCCATACTACTGGGCTGTGCTATGCTGGAGTAGTGCTAACAAATTGAAACTATATATGTTGTCTACCAGTCTTTTCATGGCCAATCAGAATACATTCTCTTTCATGTTTTGCAATAAATATAAGCCATCCATATCAGAAAAGTAGATCTATTTTACTGTCCACATGTAAAATTCTCTCACAAATCTGAACTTTCTAACACCACTTCACAAATCACTTTACAAAACGCATTCTGTCTGCTCACTTTAAAAAAAAAAAAAAAAAAAGTTAATCTACTTACTGCAAAAGATTGCAATATTTGGTTTCTCAATGAAGCACTGGAACACAGAAGGCCCTTGTCCCTCCCTCAGGGAGCTGATATTTTAACGCACCTATCAAAAGTTCCAGAGGCTTTATCGACAGTGTAAAAATTTAAGAGTAATGCCCTGTATTGTTCTAAAGGTTTTTTACCTTTTGAAAATTAACATAAACAACCTTCCCTCAATGTGATGTGTAAATAAGTATGTTTACTTGTTGCACCAAGAAAAGGTGAGGGAATTCCAGGCTAGAAGACAGATTGAAAGAAACGAAATTAAAAGAATAAATGAGAAATGAGATTGCCAAAAGCAAAATTTTACTGAGCTTTGAAGGTGAGGAGTTTGAACATGATACAGAAGGAGCAAAGCGAGCAAATGACTCTGAATGAGGGAGTGACTTGGTGAGATTACTCCTGGTGAGATCAGTATGAAGTAATGTTCCTTTAATCTCTCAACTACTTTGCTACCAAAAATTGGGCAATGGGAAAACACACAGTTGCAATTTAAGAGGTTGCTGCATTTTTTGATGAAAAGCTATCAAGGTTGACAAGCATGACTTTTTATCTGAGCATGCCTTGCTTTCCACTATGATCAAGTGTTAATTTGTTCCCAACCAAAACTGTGCAAGCTCTAAAATTAAAATGGCCCTGTTAATGATAGTCAAAAAACAGACTAACCACAGACATCTCTCCTGTCTGAATTTGATTTTAAAAACCTGAGATAGCATCTGACATTCCACTACTTGCTGAGAGAGTGCTTTTATTTTTATTTACTGCCACTTCCACTATTTTGTAAATGCTCAGGTGTTTATTCAGCATTCTGAATGAACATATCACCATCACACATCCTTCTCAGGTAAACTCTTGTTGCCAGAATCTGAAGAGACTATTGCTAAGCTTGATTTCGGATTGGTATCATGTCCTCTTTCTCTTGAAATCCACTCACTCCCTTGAAATTCCTTTGGAATCGATTTGATTCCTTTAATATCCTGACTTTGTCAGTTCCTTGCCTATTGCAGAAAAGAGGCTAATTTTAGCTGTCACTGTAGCATAGGCAAATATACATCTACCACATGCACAGAGTAAACGACAAACTCTATTTGCTATTTATTTCTACTTATCCTTTAAAATTTTGATGTCTCAAAGCTTCCCAGAATATTTTTTTTTTTCCAAAACATTTTTATGGTACTCTACTTAAAGCAGCTGGTCGGCCTTTTTGAAAGGCAACTAATCCTGGATGAAATTATTCATTTTTTTGCAAGATAAATGTTCCTGTATGCTCTTTACTATAACAAAAGAGCTGAGTGAGCCAGATGAATGTTACATTAACATTTTTCTCTTGTGCAGTGACAAGCTAGAGTTTGCACCTCCTGCTTATTTCATCCAGTCTGTAGACAAATAGCCTGGAGCAAACGAGCCTTCTGCTCAGTTTAGTACTACTAGAACAGGCTTGAACACATAATGCCTACAGAAAGCATTATGCTTCACATTTCATCCTGTTCAAATGAATCTGTTTTAGCATAAAAGTATTGGTATATAAAACAAAACCGACTCGCCTGTCTTGAGCTATCAGGTCTGAATTGGTACATAACTTTGCATCACCACTCTCCCATCTGCTGTCACTGTACCTTTACGACACCTTTGTTTTAGTTTTCTTAATCCCATATCCACATGCTCAGGGTTTCTCAATGCCTCCAGTGTCCCCCATCACCACTTACACCCTCTCAGTGCTTCCTTTCTGCAAGGGAGCTCAGTGAGGAGCTCCCCACTTGGCTGGCCTAGACTTTCTGCAAGCCTACCCTACAACAATGAATGGGCTCTTCAGGGGCCCAACCTTACAAATTTCCAGCAATATCTGACTACTTCTTTGTAAAGTAGTGCAGAAAACCATATCTCATGTTTTTACTTTAATTAGCTCCTTATTCCGTCAAGAGTTGCCACTGGTTTTACAGGGCAGCTAGTAATGAAAAGATATGACAAACTCAGTTACTCCAGTTTCTCCCAAGTTGCCCAACTCTAGACTGTCCTTCACTGTACAGGAGTGCTTAATTTTTACAAAAACTATCAGCTCAAACAAAGCAAAACCTCTCATTATTGTAACTCCACCATGGGAGCCAAGGAGAATTGCATAAGCAGAACTAGTAGAACTTTCCTGTCTATCCTGACAGGAAAGGATTTTCCATTTTGCTTTTAAATGCAGTTGTTTCTCCAAAAGGTTTATTGTGTTTTTAAGCATGACAGGTGAACAAGGGTTAGAAGTGCTAGACAATAAGAAGCTTACATTGAAAGGATAATAACCTGTTCACCCCTCAGTCTTCTAGTGTAGAAACAATACCAGAACTTTGATCCAAGGCAGTCTAGTCAGTCTGTGTTTGCTTACACCAGTTCTGCTCCTCTAGTCCACTTGCACCTTATTAGTAGTTGGTTACAACAATTCAAACAGATTTCACTGTGACACAGAACTAGAAGCACTCAACCTCCTTAAATGAATGGTCTTTCAGCAACTGTGTTTGTGTGCACTGTGGAAAGAAAATTTGAAAATAACAAGCTGATCATTACTACGCTGTTGTAATGTCTGTTTATAGACGATTTTGTCAGGAAATCTTTCCCCATCTTTTTTTTTGTATTTGGTAGATGCTGCCTGTAAATGGTAAGCTTTGAGTCTTAAATGCATAAAGCTGCTTCTGGAAAAGTAGTCCTCAAAACTACTATATTTCAAAATACACATCCTTTCTATTTCAAGCAAAAATTTAATAGCAATTCTATGTTGTCTTATGCATTTTACTAAAAGCCCTTCACCTCTCCAAATGTTATAAGAACTTTGTAGTCATTTTGTAAAACAACATGCGAAGTATCTCTTGGACTTGCAACACAATTCACCAGTCTTTGTATCTACAGAAAACAAGTTTATACAAGACTTGGGGTTTTGTTACTCTCAAGTATTTGGAAAAGTTAAGGAAGGTAATTATTCTTCCATTTTTCTATGACACAAACATAAAAGAAACAATCCATTCTTTTATCCAATTCAAGAAAAATTACCATTTTTCTTCCTCAACAAAGAGGGATTATTTATATTTTATACTATCAACTGTCTCAGATCTGCCCCTAGTTTTCATTTATGTTCATACCATAAATGAAAATGTATACTTCTGTATAATGATTTTAATCAAAAAGCTATATGTATGAAAAAATTTAGTAAGTAGTATATTCTTGTGCCCCCCCCCTTTTTTTTTTTTTTTCATTTTGGAGCAGTCAAAGATTATGAAATGCACTACTTTTTGATGAAACTAAAACAGAAGGTGTGCTTCAACAGTGGTTTACTGTTCCAAACATTCCCTGGAATCAGAGTAGAATTCACTCCAAGCATTACTTCTGAAAAAATACTGGCTGTGGCCACTGAGTCCTCAGCATTCATTGTTTTTCTTCTATGGATCTATTCCCACTGCAGACTACTTGCTAATATAGACCTAGCTAAAGTTTTCCAGCCTAAAGAAGTTTTGAGTCCTTGGGTTGTAAAATGGTATACATGCAATGATCTCAATATTTTCTTTGAAATAATTTAAGTAGTTCTCATTCTAGTCAGGTTAAGCTCATTGAAAGTTTATTCCATGAAAGTTAATTCCATAATACTCTCCCATTGCACAGGGGCTTCCTGCCTTTGAGACTCCATAGTAAGCAAATTAATAACCATCTACTTACATTAACAGGGTATGCACAGAATAATTATGTTCCATAAATAAATTCTCAAGAACAACTTACAAGAAGTACAACTTTCTCATTTAGATAAAAAGTATTTTAATTACGTGGTTCAATCATAATGCATTATTATGGGAAAGCACTGCTCTGGAGCCAAGAGTTAAGAATCAGATAGGATAATGAAAGGCTGATGGCTCTTTAATTCTCTCTCAACTATTCATGCTACTAAACTG
The DNA here is from genome assembly GCF_022539395.1 of Myiozetetes cayanensis. NCBI lineage: Eukaryota > Metazoa > Chordata > Aves > Passeriformes > Tyrannidae > Myiozetetes > Myiozetetes cayanensis. Next base: position 35,404,674 of record NW_026087964.1, on the reverse strand, counting down.
GTTGAGATATATTTGGAAAGCAGAATTCAATAATCCTGCTTCAGAGTTCTGTGACTCAGACTCCACTAAGGCCTAATGGAAGACAAGTCCTCGAGCAGGACTCTCAAACAAACTGAAACTCCACCCCTCTTTGTCACCTTGGTAGGACAGCCTGCACTGTACAGCCCACTGCTAATGAAGTTGTTTCATGTCAGCTCTTGTGTGAGACTGTAGCTTATTTGTATAGAATCAAACTGATCAACTACTCTTAAAAGAAACCAATGTTCCTGCCATCGTCACACGCATTCGACGGTAAATACTCTTCAACTCACCAACTTGGGCTCAAAGTGACACAAATTATCGTGCAAGCAACAACCCCCAACTACTGTTTCTCCTAACTACCCTTCCTGTCAAGTTTTCTTGGCATTCCAATTTTTCTCTTTCTCCAATTTTCACTCAACTCTGTTCTCTCTTTTTTAGGATGGATGAGGTTTAGGATTTGATGTGATCCCAGACACAATTTTGGAAAATGCAGTGTAGAAATGCTGATGTATATCATGACATTCTGTACCAAATTTGCTGCCTTCAACAGAGCTGACTTTTAACTGTGCCCCTCACTGCCTGAAAGCCTGTATTTAAGGTTGTTTCTAAAAACCCCTTTAAGCCTGTGATGCAGAACACTTTTACCAGAAAGGCAAAAAGTCTTAAACTGAAAACATTGACAGACCAACAGTTTATCTCTCCCATTACTTGGTTTCCACTGGCCTACCATGCAGCAAAGGTTTAGATGCTTCTTACTGCACTTGTGCACTCACAGTAACTTCAGTCCGTCATTTATCATCACTCTCCTGATTATGAAAAGCTGCCATTTGCGTTAATATTGCTATTCCTTCATTCTGCCACTTGTTAAATGAAACTATTTTTGCTATTTTTCTTAAGCTTTGGAAAAGAGGTTTTTTTAAGCCCTTTTGAATCACCGAACACATACATCAGGTGTTGCTTATATTGAACATAATTTACTATTTTTCTAAGCAAGCAATACTTTGTCTTGAACTTCATTATGACAGCCCAAAATTACCGAATTCCGGAACTGGGAAATTATACTTCAATCATAGTTTATGAGTTTCAATACTTTCTATAAATTAAAATATCTGTATTTTAGAAACTAACATTATATTCATACAAGCTGCATAAGATCTCAGAATAAGACTAATGCATGGAAGAATTTCAGTTTGAGAAACTTATTCCTTGACAACACATTACAAGCTTACGGAGTAATTAATTTTTTCCTTTTTTAAGCTTTTTAAAAATTTTATTTAAAGACTTGACAACTAATTACCTACAATCCTTCTCTTTGCTGTCTTCTTCTTCCAGTACTATTTAAGCTCCTCTCACATTGATTAACTTTTCCCAAGTACAAAGTCACACTGATCCTATTTCATCATCTCTGTTAGTTATGAATCCTGCATGACAGGATAAATAAAATGTATCTAAATATATAGAGCCTGCAAAGGGTTATTCCTAAATGCATTAACAATACAACAAGATGTTGTTTATATCTGCAGGTGTACCTTCAGTTAAAAAACATATATTTTCAGTATTTTCTATACTGCAAGCAAACTCTGGGAAGAAGTTTGTAAATCTGGGATTTTCCAAATCAGAATGGTTACATTAATGTGGCAAACCACATGCTCACATGTGCTTTTCAAAGTTCTGCCTCCTTTACAAGCAACTCAAATCTTCCCTATTAATAGACTGGTCTGAAGTTTTCTCTGCATTACTAAACAGCCATTACATAATTTAGGAAGAGAAGGCCAAAGGAATAGCTTTCTGTGACAATGATTGTAACAAGAATTGTTATGACTTTTCACCTTTTTCAGTTCTGTGGATCACAGAATCATAGAATCGGCCGGGTTGGAAAAGACAACTTAAAATGCAAGAGCAAGGCCACTACAGTTGTTTTTCCAAAATATCAATAGTATGTTGATTATCTATCACAAATTCTTGGCAATGTTAAAAAAATTAAGAATACATAAGGCCTATACAGAAAAAATACCTAAAATAATGTCCCCAACTTGTCTTGTATTTACACCAAGAAAAGTCTCTTGTAGCACATATCAGGGCACTTTCCTCGTAATATGGTTAGACATCAGTGTGATCATCCTGCAGTTCAAACAAAATTCTACCCTTCAGAAAAATTCGGTATGACACCATGTTGCTTCTAAGTATTCTCTGTGTGAGTGCACACACGTCTGCAAACCTCATTTATCATCAGACAAAATACATTGCAAATTTATTACATTGCCTAAAGGAAATCAAACCTATTATCTCATTATCCAAGTGTTCAAATTTAATTTCCTTTTGGTTTTTAAGTCTACATGAGCAGCTTATATTTAGTTTAAACTTCCAGATAAACAGTAAATAATTAGCTCTACATAAAAATGGCAAGAGAGTATCTCCAGTGCTCGTTGCATCACACCATTTTTGTACTTCCCAAGATCTCAGCCGGGAGTGCTTAATACATCTTCCTATTTGTTTCTGCAGACCTATACTGCTTAATAGCTTATATCAAACACAAGGTTTGACAGCTGGATTTTTCACTTAAACCATTTAAATGTTAAGACAAGTCAGATATTGCCCCTCCTCTCCCTTGCTTAAATAAATAAAAAAAATTCTAAGAATGTACTTAAATTGTTTGTTGCAGGTAAACAAAGCACTGTCTTAAATTGCCTTTGCAAATACACCACTACCCAGTTACAAGTAAAAGCTTCTCCAGATGTGTAAAACACAGTACAGCTGGGTTTGCTAAATTCTCTTTGCAGCAGATGAAAGCATCCATGTGAAATGCTATTTATACATAAGAAACAATTAAAAAATATCCTTTAGCAATTCAATCTGTATCTCAACACTATCCCAAAAATTAACTATACACAAATGTTTTCTGTTAAATTCAACTTGAGTCTTTGAACATTGCACAGAGGATCTTAACATAAAAACGTATCAGAAAGAACTGCATTTTATGAATCAGCGTTGTCATCACTATGAATGAGCATGTATTTAAAAAGCATGTAATTGATTTTCTTTTAAAATACTAAAGACAACAATAAAAAAAGCCACACATACTTTGGAAACTTGTTCTCAACAGCAATTGTTATTGTTAACATCTGCTCTAAACATGAGCTAGAATATAAACCTTAATAATGTGCATGAAAATTCCAAGATCCGATATGACTTTACAAAAAAAAAAAAAAAATCTGATTTGTATGAAATGTTCCATGTCTGCTATGCAGCCAAAGGCAATTTTTAGCTTGGTTACATTTGAAAAGGAATCCCTGCAGTCTTGGCCAGCTCCACTCCTCTCTCTATCAAGCTGCATTAAAACAAGCAGGCACATAAAAAGGCAGAGTGCCACGTTAGTGCCATCCTCCACTTGGTTCCTTGTGCTGCTGGCTGCTCACTGAGGACATTTCTAATCTGACACCAGCTACAAGTTTCCCTTTTCCAAATGGCTGGAAGGGGACACAAGAGTGATAAGAGCCCCTAGCAAACCCCAAATACTTTGGGACCAGTTAACACGGAGGACATGAAGAGGCATTTCAGGCCACTGCATATTGGTACAGGCCTAATTCATAATCTAATGAAAATAAGCAACCTTCTTAAACAGAGAAGACTTGAAGTTGAAATGCCTTTCAACTAAGGTAGATGGTCTTCTTCTCTTCTCCTGCCAGAGGAAGAGAATCAGTTCTTTCCTTCACTTGGGTTCAGTGGTTTGATTGTTTCAGCTTATCATTAGCTAATATTCAACATATTGAGCAAAGACTGATCAGCCAGTAAAAGAAAAGTGCTAGAAGGCAAACATTCAGGCAGGGTACCAAGCTAACAACTACAGCATAACCACAGCTTCAGCAACACATAAACTGAGGCAATGGGATTAACCCGGTCTTTCTAGGGGAAGGAGAGACCTGTGCTTCCAGATCACCCCAGCACTTCATTTACCGATGAATATAAATTATCTTATATTTGCTTTGCTAAATAAAATTATCTGCCTTGATAGGGATTTACAAATCCAGACTCCCTAATAAAAAAACTCCTAGCTGAGAGGACAGTAACAAGCAGACCTAACTGCATAAGACAACTACCAAAAGCCAGACTGCATCAACCCTGCAGCTACCTGAACAGCGACTGCTTCACTTCCCTACAAAGGGGATAAAACACGTCTCCTATCCTATCCTCAATAAAGCAAGTCTCAATTTGTGAAACATGTCACAGCATGACCACTGAGCATATGGACTTCTGACAGGTTGCTCAGAGTGCCAGGGAGCCTCAACACTCTTGCAGGTGAGAAAAGCTAGAGAGCAACTCATAATTTAGGACCAGGACTATCCACATATTGCCACGTAAAAGCTCACCTTAACAGCTTCTGGTGCAAACTACATCATAATGACTTTAGCTTGGTTTGTATTCTCCAGCTGTAGCTGAAGATTTTAAATATGTCAGTCATTCACCTGAAATAATTTACTGCCTCTTCTGAACTGTTACTTTCAATTACATCAATATGGCTTCAAAGTCAGTGAAGCAGGCTTGCATCCTAAAAATACCAGACAGGCTATAATGGCTTCTAAAACATCATGTCTTATCACACCAATGAAATTCAAGAATGAGCACAGAAAAACTATACTTAAAATCTTACCTACATGACATACTTAAAACTCTTCTAAAAGAATGGACTGTTTACTCCACTCAAAATGCCCCTTTAGAGAAAAATCTCACACCAAGAAGAGGAATGCAAAGGATCCCAGTCTAGTTTCTCTTTGAAAAGGCAATTATCTATTGTTTCATCCACAAAACAGATTTTAGATTTTCCAAAAATTAAGCTGCTGATTTGGAACACAGAATGTACTAAACTACTTGCTTTACACAGCCATAGACAGATTATTCTCTCATTACATCATCCCTACAAGTATCATCATAATGATACTTCTTTTTGTTTCATATGGCATTAAAAAGTTTCAACTAAAAGGCCTCCCAGAAGTCAGCTTTTTTCCTCCTTAGATGAGATTTTGTCACCCAAGTTAGCCCAGTAACAGCTCAAAGTTGAATTACTGAGTCTTGTTTTACAGTATACACAAATTAAATTATGCTAATATGTAGATTGCTAATATAGTTTCTCAACTTTAATCATCAGAGATTATATCAATAAAATAAAGAGTCAAAAGAAAAATTAGTCAAAACAATTCTGAATACATTTGGACTAGTGTATAATGAAATAGAACACAGTTTCTGTCTGTCTCCAGCTAGTTTACTATGGTGGGGGGGGGTCGGTTTTTTTACATTTAAGCATACATAGAGGTTATAATACAAAAAACTGGCTTATAAATCTGAATGTAGCAACAGAGAAATTAAATTTTACCTTTTAACATTAGAAACTGAAGAAATCTGCACTTTTTTCAAGAGTTTTAAAACTCCACAAGTTATTTCAAGCAACAGGATTCTTCTCATTTGACTGTTTGGTGTTTAGTAGATGAAAAATAATATTTATCTGTAACTCCATTTAAGTACCTGTACTATCACTGTGACTCAAGGACTTGCCAACTCTCCTCCTCTCATGTCTTTGCTACAAGTGGTCATCCCTGGCATAGTTACACACTTCAAAGGTTAAGAATTTTCTGCTTCATCAGTCTTCAATTTTATCTTCTGCCCTCCCTAAAATTAACTGTTCTTTTCCAAAGTCTTTGAGGAAGAATAACTTTTCTTTATACTCCACTCTGATAAAGGGTTCAAAAATGCAGTATAATAAAAAACAAAACAACAAAACAAAGCCCTATTAAACTTTGAAAACTGTTAGTTTAACCCTCTATCTTTTAAAGATTAACTTCCTAATTTTTAAATTTCAGTTTAGCATTTGCCAAACAAATAAAGTGATGTTTTGGTTTTGTTTTGGGGAAGTGTTTGTTTGTATGTTTTGATTTTTGTGTTTTGGTGGGTTTTTTACTATATTTATCAATTAGTTTATTCCAGCAAAGAGAACATTTCTGCATCATTAACACCCCAAATATTAGTTGATCTCTGTCGCCTTGCATTTATCACTACATATGAGTATTACTTGTTTAAATCCCTTGAAACCTCACTAGTTTCCAGGTACATGGGTAGATGAAGCTAAGGGGAGTGGAGAAAGGCTATCTGAGACTAGACGAAGTGGCTTCTGAAGCAGCTTCCACAGCAAAAGCACTCCATACCCAGTCCAACATCTCCCATATAACTGAGCAACTCCTCAGGGACTTCAGCAATTCCTCTGATGAAGTAACAGATAACAGTCTGCTCAACTAGTTCCTTCCAGAAACATCAAAAGCTCAGTTTTGCTGTGTTTTGTCCAAAGATGAAGGAGAAGTGATGCCACAGAGCCACAGGAACCTACATTATGAACAGAGAAAGCTTTGTGCCAAACAGCATTTTAATTTATTTCATTAAAATATTTACTAAATAAGGAACTTGATCCAGAACTTAAAGAAATGAAGGATGGCAAAGGTAGTAGGAAAAATAAGAGGGTGAAGATAGGAAAGGCATGCCCTGCACACAGTTAATACATAATTTTTATATTTAAGAGAAAGGCTATTAATAAGACATATTTCAATTCAAATAAGGATTTGAATCTAAAGACATCTTTTCTTTCTTTTTCAACTAGCTTCAGGAAGTGTTAGTATTTTGCCTTTGTTTCAGATTAAAATAAAAATCATGCAAAGGTTAAGTATTTTCATAAAATTGGACTGGTAAGATCCAAGACTTCTGACAGCCAAGTAACCGGCTCAACAAGTGTCATCCCACAGATGATGTCAGTATCTTTCCTTCCCCCCCCCCCACCTTTTTACCAAGGGGATAAAAAAATACAACAGAAATATATAAGATATCATGCTTAACTTCATCCATTTGGGCAACAGGGGAAAAGTTATAATCAAAAGAAAGCCCTCTCTCCAGAGACAGAGAAAAAGCAGACAGTGAAGAAATTGTACTTTACCTAATGGTGTCATACTGAGATCTGAAGAACAGCATTTTAGTCAAACAACAAAGCAACCCCTCCAACAATACAGAAAAGCTATTCTCATTACTTCATTACTGGAACCAACTTACATTTAGACACAAGGTAGTTCTTCTACTGTCTCTTCTTTTCAAATACAACTTAGATTAAAAGCCAGTAATACTGTACACTCAAGTCCTCCAGGTTAATAAATGCTGAGAATGCCTGCAGAACTTCATATTATCCCCCTGTAATACACCATAATACAGTCTCTAATTATTTGATCACTGTTTTAACTTTCTAGAGAGGAGACTGCATTATATTGTTTGCTTATCATTAATCGGTGATCATAAGTTTTGATGTCTTAGTCATTTAATCAACCCAGAATACTCAATTTTCAGTTTCCCTTACTAAAGTTTTAATTAAATTAAATGAAATGAAGTTATTCATAAATATTCAAAATTGCTTCAATGAGATGAGGGAGTGGTGCAACTTCAGATAGAGACAAAAAGTTAACAACCTAAAGTCCTCATCCCCTCTAGCAGAGTTGTTTTGTTCCTTTCTCTCTGGCTCTCCTTTCCAAAATACAGAACACTCAGTTTTGTACTTCAGAGATTCATACAATAGGTACTGGTGATGGTAAACATCAACATGCTGAAGCACACAAACAAACATGCATTTTTCCATATAGGAAACAACTGCAGACTTATGAATGGATAACATGTTATGAGTTAACATTGAAATTAATAAGAAATCTGAGGAAAAGAAAGACATCATGCAATCACTAGACAGAACACCTGAAGTACTCATCTAGCCTCCAAGAGACCAAATGATGAACAAGAGGAACACTTCTCCTTTCCAGACACTCACAAGTTAAAAAAAGGTAAGGAGAGCAATTTTAATTTGTAATGCTTGAGACAGCATATTGATGGGGACCACAAAAAATAGTATTGCCATATCCAGCTTTGCATTGTGGCTGTCAAATACGAGCTATTAAACTCAATCTTTGACAATGGAGAGAGACAAAAGTATTGGCCTTTGCAGGAAAAAAACACAACAAAACATAGTCCCTTCCTTGCATTTCTGGTTTGCAGCACTTGTCTGGCCCTGCCTGCCTGAGGGGATCAGCTAAAGTACCACCTAAATACCTTGGAGAATGAGAAAAGAAGGGTTACAAGAAATACAATGAATAAAAGTCAAACAAAAGTTTTCAGAACAAATAATCATCTATATCGCATGGGCACATATCAAATGTAGCTTGCTTTAAGACCTACAACATCTATTCTCTCCTTAAACTTGTACTTTATTTAGCTGTAGATAATCTCATATTAATAGATATAGATAATCTCACATCTGGCCCAAGAAAAACCAGGTGCAATATGCAATTTCTACTGACTGAAAATTTTGGGGGGTGGTTATTCTCTAGCTGGTGTTTATTCTTCCTAGACAATCTCACTTTTTCCTTCCTCAAGATGGACAGAGCTCCACTTCCTCACATGGGCATCTGAAACTTGACTGAAATACCAGGACCAGGCTTACATGCCATCGTCTGTACTTTCAGCAGTACAAACAGAGGTGCAGCCTAAACTTTAAAGTCTAAGCACAAAAAGTTATAAACTTTAACTGTGGCAAGTTATCAAAAGTAGTAATAGCTAAAGAAAGTGAAAGCACACATTTCTCCCCTCATCCTCCACATCCTACTTGAAAGTAAATATAATTGAAAAAACTATGCTCTGCAGATTCATTTTCCCGTGTTGAATAACCAACAAACACCAGAAAACTACTGCAGTTAACATTAGGAAAAAAAGCCCCAACTATTAAATGCACCATTTAAATTCATTGCGTTAAATACTTTCCCATTCTGACAGAGTATTTTGAAGCCTGACTCATAGTTAGGATTACAGTGTGTGAGGCAGGCAACTGGAAATGGAAAAGCTAATGCCCATCAGCCTAACTATTTTCTATATACTGTTTTTATATTAGCATTTCAAAGGATCTACGAATTAGAAATCAGCTGTCTTCAGATGTGCAATGGGACTCCAGTTACTCTGAAAAACCTGACAAATTCTGTCAGGAAATCCAAGAAAAACTAATCAGTATTTCAAAATTATTTAATTCACTAGTTGATGGCTATGTTATTATAGCTTGCAAAATGCTTTTTAAAATCACAAGTGATGATTTAAAAATGCTCACACAAACACATTTACGGCAATGCACACAGACTCATCTTAGGAACTTCTTTTTATTACACTGGTAGTGAGCATCAGTACTGCAGCACATTTCGTGCATTATATCACAGCCTCCCTCCCCTTCAAATTAATCTCTTCTGTTTCTCAAAACAAATAAGCAATGTAAGGTTACAGTTCAGTTAGCCAGTGTTACCAGAAAACAGACAGAACAGAATATTCATTTCTGGTTGAACTATTGCTGGTACTCATTCCTATTTTGGAACAAGCTAGTTCATTAGCAGCTTGACAGTAAATGCAGAACAGCAGCCTTCTACAACAAAGACCTACTATGTTATTCGAAGATGAAGCATGTTTTGGACACAGAAAAAGAAAGGTAATATTTAAACATATTAGTTAGAAAATGCGCATTTTTTCCTTATGATAAACAATTGTACACTGTCAAAATATAATTAATTTCCTTAGGAATAGCCTTCCATTTTGCAGATGCATTAACGGCTTTGAGTCTTAGAAGGAAGCACTTTGGGGAATGCTGAAGGTTAGAGTTTGTTTTGTTTTGTCTGAGTATTTGTTACAGGGAATACAAGCTCTTTAGAAGAAATATGCTTTTTTGTTGGCCTTCATTTTTCCCAACAGACAATAGCTGCTACTGTCCAGCGTTTAAATGACCTTTGCCCTGCCCTCCTACTTTGTTTCCCTTAGGAATGTTATTCATCCTTTTGAAACACATTGCAACTCATTATTGCCTTATTTTTTCCTGCCACTTTTGTTCTGGTCTTTAAAAGAGAACATATACACTGTTTCAGTCTAAGGAAAAAAAAAATAGAAAAGGAAATTCTTAGGACCTAGGAGAATGTCCAGAGACAATTATTCATGTTGTACTTCAATGTAATCTGAGTTTTTACCCATAAACTTACCAAAAGTAGTTACTGACTTAGTGAACTAACTGTAGACAAAAGGAAATATTAATTAAAACAAAAAAATCTAAGGATATTTCTATTTTCCCTCATTATCTATTCTCTCTCCTTGGTCTCATATCTTCATCAACATTTCATCATGAATTCATAAGGGAAAAGGGGTTACTCCCCTGCCCATCTCTAAACAATCTATATGCGATCTTCATATAGTCACACCTTTCCCTAGAAACCCTGAATTTGTTTAGGAGAAACACAGTCCTTATCTACACTAATATTTTTCACAACATATTCTCACTGTTGCTATTCCTATTTCTGATAAACTGGCACTGAGGAACAAACGCAGACCTCACACTTACATAACAGCAGTATTAGCAGAGACTGAACCTTTATTAATAACCACTCCTCACATACAGAGAGGTACAGATTGCTTCTTTGAAAATGTCTTTGAAAAAGTACTTGAAGAGAATAATTTCAACTTAAGAGCCTAAAATACAAATGGCCTTCAATTTCCTCAACTACAATACAAGAACAGCATTTTCAAAGCCAGCAATACAGACAAATAACATTTTCCTTGACCACAGTTCTTTGCCTAAGAGTAGTAAAGATACTGGTAACAAAACACAAAAAAATTCCAAAGATTACAAGAAAGTGGTAGCTGCAAAAGTGCAAAATTTTGAACTACCCTGGAGCTCCTACATACTGAAATATACTTCGGTAATCAAACCTAACTCTCAGAAGTACATAGAGCAGGAATACAAAGCTTAAAATAAGTGGTTTGAGTAATCCTTTAAAAAAAATTACATGGAAACAGTTACAAAAACTTACTGTTATGAAACTGATACAAAACATTATTAATAACACATTGACAATTTAGTCTATCCAGTGCAAGAGGAATGATTTAAAACCATCGCCAAAACCAAAAAAGGTTTCTAGAGGATGTGGATGAGGTGACACTAAAATGATTCAAGATTACAACTATCTACTGTGAAGCAGCAACCCTAGAGGGAAAAATATTTCTTCTCCTTTTCTTTTAGTTCACCAGATATTTCTCCCCATGCCTGTGCTACACGCTAGCAAGAAAAATGAAGTCTTTGTTTCCGCTTTTCTTTTTATTTAAGTTCTGTGCCTCCAAGAGCTCGCAGCCTCACGCAATGAAAACTGCCACTGGAAACATCACAACATCATGTCAAATCACATGAGTTACTTCCATAACATGTCAAACTGCTTGCTGTGGAAAACCAGAGGTCTTTCCTATAAAAGGATAGTTGATATGTTGCACACGGTATTTCATTCTTTATCCTTTTTCTTTTCTGATTTTTTTCAATCCCACTTAATCATCCAGCTGCCGGTCACCCTACCAGTCACCTGTGGAAGGGTTTCACACAGCACTTAGCTGGTTCCTGATGCCAAAGCTAACATCATGATTTAAAATCCTGTGATCCATTCCTCAATTCAGAACATCTCAACTTTTGCAAACAAATAGGTGCAAAGATCAGCCCAAATGATTTACAGTTTTGCCATCTGGCTCCTCATTCCTCAGGCTGAAATACTCGGCAGTTTAGCAGAGCTGATCTTGTCTGCCTTCCAGCTGCCCGCTGGGATGAGCAATATTTACCATCTTACACTTCAATCAGAGGGCAACAAATAACAGCGTGAGTTAAAAGGGGACCAATTCCCATTCCAACGGGAGTATTTGAACTACTGTCTTCAGGGAAAAAATTCAAATAGCCTCCTACATACTCTCCAAAACTCAGTTTAAGAATGGCTTTAATCTTTTAGATGGAACAGTGAAAAGCTCCAGCCACTTCAGAGGAGGAGCAGTCAACAGCCTAAGAGTGTGCAACTTCTCCAGAGCCCAGTTGCTGGCAGCACAGAAACCTGCTCTGCCACGAATTTTCTTTCTGGAAAACTGTTCAGCATTTCAATACTGTAACACAATAATGTGAGTCACTCTCTTTGAGGGCATGGTTTCATTTCAGACTAATAGGAACAAAAAAAAATTACATTTTACAATTACAGTCTGAAATTTTATTTTCATACATGAACATTTAGGATAGATATGCTCAGGGCCTAAAAACAGTGTAAAGAATGTGAAGGATGAAGGTTCAGGGAGCGATTATACCCACTCCTGCAACTAAAGACAACTCTGCTTAGCTAGCAAAGTTATCATCCTTTTTTCAGCATGGAGATGAGAGAGGACTAAATTCCTTTTAAAGAATACTGCTTTTACAAGTTGATATGGCTTACACATTGTGATCACTTTCAATCAAAAATGATCTCTTATAAAAAATATTATTATAAATTCTTTTCTGCACAACCCCACACGTAAGGTAACTCGTGCACAAACAGCAATTCCAATCATATTTAGTGTGATTTAAACTGCACTCAATTTTTAGATTGCAAGAGCTATAGACAATTACCAGTTTTCTCCTTAAAGTATCCCATCTAGTCTAACTACCTTTATGAAAGGCTTTTGGCTAACATCAGCTGACAAATGTAAACTAAAACCACAAGAATGTCTAATTAAGAAGAACTGGAAAATGATGAAACTCAATTTCAGTTTGCTTTATTCCTTTACTAAAACAGGTACCTTTTTGAAGTAAAACACAAGTAAAAATGAAGTTTATTGTGTCAGAATATTTTAGAAAAATGAATAAATTGAAACTTGAAAAAATAGTTGAAAAAGCCAACCTATTTTAGACTTGCTTGCTAGAAGCCTTCAGTACTTAAAAAACAAGTCTGCTTTTAAAGGGCAAGATGATGGCATCATGCATACAGTTGATAGACTATACACTTTTCCTATATTTCAATAGAATTAAGAATACATTTTAAGAAAAAAAACCCTTAATTTTTAAATTTCTTAATTTAAAAGTTATATTTACCTAAAAAACTTATAAAATGTGGTATTCATTGAAAAAGTATTTTGGTGATTATGAGGCTTTAAATCAAGTAGCAAATGAGCTTAAAAAAAAATCCACTTTCAGTTTAAACAAAAATATTGGATGCCACAGCTCATGGTTTAAATTTTCTGTATCAAAAATGTTTGCCCTAGAGCAACCCAAAACATGTGCTCCTGTTTCTATTTTAGATATCTGTAGTAACTCATAATATCATGAGATGCCAAAAGTTACATTTCAAAAAAGGAGAGCAAAACCTCTGAATGTTAACAGTTGTGATTATTAGTAGCACCAGAATATAATGCTACTTGTGCTCTATCTGATCACTTGAACAAATAAGACAGGATGTTTAACATCATACTCTGAAATGATACATACATACACACTGAATTTCAGAAAACATTATACCACTGTACACAATTGGTTAATTCAACTCTTTCTATTCCACAGGATAAGACTTTTGATACTTAACCTCCAGATTGCATTAATTAACCCAAAGTAAAGCATCAAGCTCTGTGAAGGTATCATGCTTATTAACAATTAATTCAAGAATACCTAAACTACAAAAGAAGCACCATGCCAAGAAGAAAAAAGTCCTATTTGTACACACAGTAGCAAACTAACTAGAAAAAACTGGTATATCTACCATTTATCTTAGGAAACACTCATTGCGAAGTTAAATTCATACAACTACATTTTTAAAAAAAAATTGAAGAAATTAACTAGAACTTAATGCTGAAACTTGGGTCATCTCTGTTTTCAATTTTTACTACTACTGTAGGTAGTGTACTTAACTCACAGCATGCTCTGTAGTGATTTACTATGTACTTCTCTGAGTTTTTATGGATCTCAGGTAACAAAAACACACTTGTATCCAAGGTTTTAAAAACGGTACTATAAGATCACATAATGCAAGTAATTTAAGACTGCACATGAAAAAGGCTGAAGACAAGACTCTGTGCTACTTTAATTGTAACTTTCTGAAGTGAATACTCAACAACATATTACTGAAGCTGTAGACATACATCTAGAATAAGAAAAAGACCCTTTTTCTGTTTACTGAATACATAATAGAAATACTTAAACATTAATTAAAAAAAATCACAAGAGCAACACCCTATACAGGTAACCAAATTCATGCTAAAAAAAATCTGATTTATATTGCTATAATCTACAGGGGTTTTGCAACCAATTTTGCCAAGACTTGCCTATGTTCTTTTAATATTCTGTTTGCCATTGGGAAATTTCTGTTCATTCCATTGCATCAGTACAATGATTTCCATTTCAAGAAGTGTGTAGATACAATCTTTAAAAACTCATTTATGAGTAAGCAACCCTAATTTCTTCTATTACAGAGTTCAAGAGCAACATATATCATTTAAAAAATACCACACAATATTCGAGCATAAACACCATCACTATGCAGTACTTCCATGTTTGAGATTTCTTATCATACCCACAAAGAAGATCTAAATGTGTTAGAAACAAAATGTTTTGTAATTACGCAAGTTATACATGGAAATATATTTTAATGAATATATGTTCATTAAAAAAGAGATATGCAGGGTTTTTTGAATTATAAAAATCCAACAGAAAATAGATCTGCTCCACTCACTTGAAAATATTATTTTTTTTAAATCAAATTAGGCCTCAAAATATGATCAGAATTATCATGTCCCCAAAACAGCTCTAATTCTGTTTGCTACTGCCAGTTAACTCATAGCAATGCAAGTCCAGCACTAAAATCAGTAATCTATAATTTCAGTAAGAAATCAGAGAATTACAGAATGGTTTGGGTTGGAAGGAACCTTAAAGATCATTTAGCTACAACCCCCTGCCATGGGCACAGACACTTTCCATAGACCAGGTTGTTTAAAGCCCCATCTGACCTGGCCCCGAACACTTCCAGGGCTGGGACATTTGCAGTTTTTCTGGGAAACCTGTTCCGGTGCCTCACCACCCTCACAGTAAATAATTTCTTCCTAATATCTAATATCTAAACTGACTCTCAGTTTTAAGACATTCCCTCTTGTCTGATCACTCCATGCCCTTGTCAAAAGTTGCTCTCCAGCTTTCTTCTAGGCTCCCTTCAGGTACTGGAAGGTTGCTCTAAGGTCTCCCTGGAGCCTTCTCTTCTCCATATTGAACAACCCCAACTCTCTCAGCCTGTCTTCATAGGAAAGGTGTTCCAGCCCTCTGATCATAAAATAATAAATACCTGATTGTGTAAAACAGTACTACTTTTAAGACTTGTAGTAATTTTTTTGTTAAAAATTTACAATAAAAGAAAATACATTCAATGTATTTAATATATTAAAAATAATTTACTTTGGCAAGCTTTCTGTAAATTACAACAACTGAGATATTTAATTGCATAAACTAGGGAAATGCATTATTTCTCTTTTAGGGTACTTGGATGTTTCCTCATTCCAATATCTAAATGCAGTACAAGATGGTTTCTGACTCCTCTCAATCTTAGGTACAAAGTGAATAAGCAGTGGAAAAAGCTTTTTAAAAAATAGGGGAAAAAATATTAATTTTGCAGATCAAGAACTAAAGACTAATTCATCCTCTCTGGAAGACATTACTACAGCATCCGAAATGCTAGTGCTTTTATTTTCTACTCCACTTTCCTGCTGAAGATTATAGTCCATTTGGCAAGCACAATAGGAAAAAAAAACCCCATGTGCCAGCTCATCAGCAGGCATAGTTCATAACCTGTCGATTAGCCTAAACTGACTTTGTCAGTAACCTTCAGCAGAAGAGAGGAGTGATAACAGTTTAAATTGCTACAGATAAACCTGTCAAATATCATGATTCAGCTCACAGAGAGACTAAGTGATTTGCCTAATGTCATAGATTCAGCTAAAGAGCTGTAACTTAACAGTATCTCACAGTCTCAATTACAAGACAGCTTTCATTAAGGTATTTTATTATTGAGGGGAAAAAATGAGGTCTTTGAAATCAACCGGTAATTTTCAGGTTTTTCTGAGTGCCTCTAGTCCTTCCTTCTTTTTCATAATGTCCACCAATTAACTCCACCCAAGCCTACAAAGAGTTACAAAACCTCCACAGTTTACGTACAATACTCTCTCTTGCAAGATACAAATTTTTCAAATTCATGTACTGCCACATATCCGGAACTCTGGGCTGCAGAGCAACCCTGACCACAGGAACCTGAACTGAAAAAATATTGCTAGATTCGGTCTAGAGCAGTGATACAAGGTCATCTTCTTTCAGCAAATTCAGGTGGAGTTAATTCTTTTTACTCACAGAAGAATCCTTATTTTGCCTTTCTTTTAAACAGTGTGAGTCCATGAGCAAAGCAAAAACCCCAACCAGGTAAGTAGAAAGTAAAAAAAGGGCCTTAGCTCTGGATAAACAGAACTAAATTAAACTACCACCACGAAAGAGTTTGTTGGATATAGCACTGGACAAAGATTAACTTTTCTCAGTATTTCTCTTTTCATCTGCTTATGAAACAACAACAAAAACAAAAACCAACTTTTTTTTTCTCTATAAAAATACCTAATTTCATGACACAGTATTTCATGGTTTGCAAGTACACAATTTTCAATACATGTACTTGAACTTACCACAGCAAAAGGATACTGGAGATGGTTATCCACCTCTGCAGGTTTTTCAAATAGTAAAAGAACACAAGGAAACAGCACCATATAAAGACCCCAAACACCACGTGTAGCACTAGAAAGGTCCCTGCATTTACATAAAGCCAAAGCATGGGAGAACACCATCAGTATGGTACGAAACAGAAAAGTATAAGACAGATAACATATTAAGAGGTACCTTGTACATGTAACATTAGCTGAACACATAATATGCCAATATTTATGAATGTATTAATACAATGGCTACTAAATATAGGAGTATAACTGCTGGTGTTGCTGTGCCTCCACAGTCACATGCACATTGAAGTGAGAACAACTTCCTAGTACAACCTATTATTTGTTTGAAAGGAAATAATGGGCTTCATCCCATGTTATTTTCACAGCTTGCTATACTTATTGCAATGGATGGTAAGATAAGCTACTCTGGTAGCAGAGAAAAACCCAAACGAGTGGTATGTAAAATGCATCTTGACTATGGGAGACAGTCTTGTGAATCAGATTCCATCCTTGTTCCACTCAAATGTACTTGTTGAGAATTACAGCCCTAATCTTCCCATCTGCTGGAAACAGGATCTAAATGATAATCCAATTCACTGAATATATTTTAGAAAGTGTTCCTGTATGATAATATAATCTTTCCATGAAGGGTGCAGACTCCAATGGCAAGGAAAAAAACACCAAGAAAAAATGGTGAAACAAATAAATTTGTTGTCACTCTTCTCCACAGAACTTATGATTATTTGCATCACCTCTCTTATAAAGAAATATAACTTGCCATAAATTTATCACCAAGTGAACCACTCTTAAGAAAACAAAAATACTTGACAATAACTTATTCACCTTTTCCACAGTTGTATCCAGAATGTGTATATTGAAACTAATAATCAGTATCTTCACCTTACTTATACACTTATAGAAAACAAATATTAGTTTTGCCACTACAGAAAATAATACTTAATACTTTCCCACTACTACCAAAGTCAGACATTTTTGAGAGTCATGTTTAGGTTATGTATTAAGATGTAACAAAGATCTGAAATTTTGATGGATTAAGTGGGTCTTTCCTTATTTATACCACTTAAGACTCAAATTTAACCTATTTTCCAGTCTCCTTCATCTACATATTAATTTATAAATAAGACCAGTCCATTCAAGATGAATGCAGCAATTTGCAGAGTCAATCACTGCCCCATCCCAGAATAATTTAGAAGCAGGAACTACAGAACACTACATTGCTGTTGTCCCAGTAATTTCCAAAATAATTTGTGAGGCAGAAATACTACCAAATGAAGCAATTTCTACAGTAGTTTGGAATCTTAAGCTCTCTGTCTGACACATCAGGTTTTCATTTGTCAATGAACACTTAATCTCACATTATTTTATATTATCCAGTATTGATTTTTAAAAGGTTTACAGTAAAATAAGCTTTAAGTCAATTTTGAGTACTGAAATTAAATTTACTTTTGAATACAAACAAAATATCTGAAAGTGAATATAAGTTATCTTAAAGAAAATAAGATGCTAAGGGAACTTGAAGCTTCACATGGCAGTGGTTTGTTCACCCAGCATGAACAGCTGATAGTTCTTTCCCTTCCACCTTCTCTTTGAGTGCAGATGACACAAAACTGGGAGGAGCTGTTGACTCCCTTGAAGGCAGGGAGGCCCTGCAGTGAGACCTCAACAAATTACAGGACTGGGCAATCAACAAACATATGAAGTTCAGCAAGATTCCGCACTTGGGATGAGGCAACCTTGGTTGTATCTACACACTGCGTAATGAGATGCTGGAAGCAGTGCCACGGAAAGGGACCTGGAGCTCCTGGTCAACGGCAAATGAAATGTGGGTCAGCAGTGCCCTGGCAGCCAGGAGGGCCAATGTGTCTGGGGGGCATCAGGCAAAGCATCGCCAGTTGGTCAAGGGAGGAGATTGTCCAGCTCTGCTCTGTTTAAAAATTTCACTTTTTACTTACTTAATATGTATCTCAACTACATTATATCAGAATCTTAGCATATTGTTCTCAGTGGTACTTACCACACTCAGCACATTGAGCATTTAAAGCAATTTGACCTTTGAGAACTTAAGGAGAGAAAACCATCCCTCATGCTGATTTGGAGGCATCTGTTATCAACTAATACTAAACGTAGCAGATCTTATTGAATCAGAGATGAATATTAGCCCTGTTCATTTTCAACTGACCTTTTGGAATTGACCTAAATATTTTTTTTTTTCTGGCATGACCTGCACAATAGTTGGAGATGATTTACAGCTCCTCAGCCTCAGCTGGGTGGGTAGTGCCCATTCTCCACAAACAAGAGCAGAAGAGTGCCTAGACCCACAAACTGACAATAAAAGATTTATGTATTTTTGCGAAGTACTCAAAACACTGAAATACTGGGTAGGTTTTTTTTTGCTGTTGTTGTTTTAAGTGACTGCATTATTTTGGTGAGAGTTTTTGTTTTTGAA
Organism: Myiozetetes cayanensis; assembly: GCF_022539395.1. Taxonomy (NCBI): domain Eukaryota; kingdom Metazoa; phylum Chordata; class Aves; order Passeriformes; family Tyrannidae; genus Myiozetetes; species Myiozetetes cayanensis. The sequence goes on along the minus strand of NW_026087964.1, from coordinate 35,385,590 downwards.
GAAAAAGTAACTTTTGAAGGAATCCTCGACATAACCATTTAACTCCAGGAGAGGATTTCCTACGGTGAATACCAGTGAAGTAGTCTTCTGCAATTCAGAATTAGCTCACTCAGCTGTGGAGAGGCAGGATTTCAGACATGTGCTGTTTTTCAGAGGTACCTATGGGCTACCTGCAGTGGGACTTTTGGAATACCAGTCACTGGGAAAACTAAATCAAAGCTCACCTATGTGATCAAAGCTGCAGTATCTAGCATCTTACAAGCAAAGTTTTTGCCAGTCTAGCAAAAGACTGTAAGAAACACAATTGGGTCAGAGAAACAAATTTGTCACACACCCAACTGCAAAAAATCCCAACATATGGGATAAACATCTTCCTGCTGCAAAAAAAAAAAAAAATGCCCAAAATTAGTTTTGGAAAATAGAATTTAAATTAAGATATCTCGCCAATAATTGTCATGGAAAGCACACTGAATTTCAACAAAAACAAATGTGGGGCAAGGCTTCCATTAATAAACCTTATCATTAAATCTACTACAGTTAAGTCCACACTCACAAAGAGTACTGCTTATTAACAGTTCTTTCTCATCTCAGCAACATATTAGCTTAAGAGACAGATGAGCAGCTTACTTTTACTGTAAAGTGCTAGAGGCTACATTTAGTTTTTGACAGTCACAGCAGTTCTGAGGTGCCTTGGTGGCACATTTCATTGCAGTATTATTGTTACAAACTGAAAAATCCAAACTCTAAAAGCACACACAGGAAAACGCTGGTGGATATGCTTAGCATTTAGCAGTCTGCTCTATTCAAGGATGATGCACTTCAAGAAGCTTCCAGCACAACCTCATTTACAGTAAGAATTTCTCCTAATTTTGCCAGCCTTGGACTAAGCGACACCTAAATCAGAGTGGTGATGTAAGCTAGACTCCAATGTTTTGGGTTCCACCTCCAGCCAAGAACAGCCTGGGTCATACATTGGTAATAACCTTGGCAGCACTCTCCTCTGCTTCCATCTCTGCCAATACTAATGAAACAAAACTAGACACAAGAGGTTTCTTAGAAACTTGGTGTTAATGCTGCCTGCCTGGAACTATCTAATGCTTGTACTAATTATCCCTGAGTAGATTAGACCAGAGAGTGCCAAGCCAGCCCAGCAGTCTTTTCTGTGCACACTCTGCGGGGTGACCACATTTCCAAACTTAAAATGATATTAAATGGTTGACAGAAACAGAAATTGCAACAAAGCTATGAGTTTAAAAATCATTATAGCTATAGTAAGACAATCATCACTGATGCACCTTGAACACGAGAGATTAAAAAAATATAAACTCAAGCATTATATAGAAAAAATTCACATAAATAAATAAAAAAAACATTAAAAAGTAGTTTTATTTTTAAAAAGATAATCAGTAAAATATGCCCATAAAAATCCCAGTTTTGCATTTCATTTGAAATACTGCATAGAGTAAATAAAGAACAGGGAAAGAGAACAAAGGGATGATTTCTGCACACCAGCAGTTCAGCCTTCTAGAGCCAACATTTTATGTAGTCCATTACAGTCACTTTTATTCCCTCATCTGCATGTGTCAAGTAGAACAGTTAGTCTTCATCTAGAGTCATAATGAGTAAGCTCGTACTTGTACTTCTCAATAATACTACATTTGTAGAACCTTGGTTGTTCTCTCTCCTTGGAGGTAGAAGTCTGAGGTTCTATTTTACTTTTTTAAAAACACTGCTCAGCGATTCTTCTTAAATACAGATTTACCACTTGAGCTTTCAAACACTTTGTGCTGCAACACAAAACACACAAAATTTAATCTTTTTTTTTTTTTTTCTACCACCTAGAAAGAACATACCTGAATTGGGAAACGTGAAAGGCTAGATACAATGTGCAAGGTCACATGAAAAATTGAAGTCCACATACATCTCAATGCACTTTGTTGGTTATTAATATTTTTAAGGGAATAATGGTACACTGAAATTACTGTTTTTGTTATTTTTTCCTTCAAAGTCAATAGCAGACATATAATCCCTACAAGGTCATAGAGATACAGCATACCTGAAATGTAATATTCAAAGTTACGCATGCTTTTAAAGCTTTCATTTTAAAAGCAATTTAACTTGTGAAAAAAAAATTAATTCATGATTTGACAAATATTAGTTTCTTTCAAAGCAATAATGCTCCAACATCTGAAGGCTTATCCCCAGAGATACTATTTTCTCATTAAAAACAGAAGTCAGAAACGAACAATTTTCTCCTAATCTCATCTTTACATGAGTAAAATGAGAAATATCAAAGTTAAGCCAACACAAACAGCAAATGTTATGTTGTCCATCTGATAGTCAAAAAGTAGAGAAAACCACACTTCAAGCCATGCTCAATTATATGCTTTCTAGACAAAATACGCAATCAGAATTATTTTATGTCACCAAATTATTCATTGGGGATACAAACAAGGAGATACAGAGAAAAAAAAAAAGTAAAAAGGTGCTATTTCCATAAAAAGGGTCATTCATACCTGCAATACATGATCCAACATGGCATGATATCTAACCAATAAAACCACAGATGTCTCAGCATGGATTCCCCCTAACCTCTCTTACACCACTGAAAGGGATGGTAAAACAATCCTCTGGCTCAATGACCCGAGCACTCACATCGCCTGGGATGTGAGCAGTTGGGTTTTAATCCTTTCTCCAGTGAATATTTTATTTTCACAGAGCAGAACAACTTCAGCTTTAGAAAGGGGGCCTAAAGTCTACATGATTAAGTCACTACAATCACCGGTACCAATCTTCACAGTACGCTAAATACTGAAACAAAGGCCGACTTACCTTAATTAAGGTAATTCACTTAAGGCAGATTTAACACATACTGACAAAATGACTAAACAGAAAAATAAATGGGACCTCTGTATTCAATGCTACTTTTTTCCAATGCCTTTTGAAAACGTTTCATGCAAAGACACACAAAAACCACAGAGATAAAATACAAAATATTTGTTAGCCCTCAATCTAAACAGCTAGCTAACATTTGTAGTCCTTGTTGGCTCATCCTCATTAGGGAGGCAAAATGAAATTCAAAATAGTATTTACCAAGAATATTCATAAAATCATGATTCTCCAAAAATAACATGATCAAGAAACAGCCCTTGCATACTTTCCAATTGTTAGTTCTATCTGCAATTCCTGTGCTCTCTACAGTGTTGTCTGTTGTCTTGATGGTTCATGCAAAGCTCAAATGCTTTTCTTCCTTCTTGTTAATCCTCTCTCAGAAATTCCATTTTTCTTCAGGGACTAACCAATGACCCAGCTCTGGTATTTATGGTCAGTTTTATCAGTCTTCATAGGGTAGTATCCCCTGTTCCAGACTTACTCTGCTGATCAGTGCCTTTAGCAGCAGATTTATTGCTTTAGCTACCAAAGGAACACTAAGACCAGTGTCCCTCTAATGAAGGATTTCTACCGCATTTACAGATTTTTACCAGATCTGTTTTCTTGGAAGCCATTAACACGCCTCTGTATTCCAACAGAATATTTTCCAATGTATATTTTACTACCAAAGTTCAAAACTGCAATTTTATTTCTATAGCTACAAGACCCTGAAAAATATAAACACAGTGAGTGTTTACGTAAGACCACTTTGGACAGATTTCTTCCATTAAATTTAATATGCTGAATAGAAGAAAGAAATCCGCAAAAAAGTATTCTTATTTCAAAACACAGCACAAATCAAATGCTATTTCATCCGTTAGGCACCACTACTAAGACATTCAAATTCATTTATCCTAATAGAAATCAACTATCTTTTCCAAAAACAAAGCACAGCTTGCCATTTAACGGTATGTTCAGCCTAAACTTCAGTAATTGGAATCCACACCCAAAACCAGAGCTCTGTGGTGCTGACAAAGCCCTGACATTTGAATTCTGTGCAGTGCCAAGTTCGGTATTCCTTTGTAAAAGCAATGGTTTTTCCCTAAGTCAAAAATCCACACTCTCCCAAAACTTTCATTGGTTCTACCTCTTTCCCAAAAATGAAACATGGAAAGAATACAAATCTCAGTTTTTAAACATGTTCATGCATTCAAACCTAGAAAAGCAGTGCATAACTTGATTTTGGTCAACATGAAATCCTACAAATTCTTACTCATGTTCTAGTTTTAAGAACCAGGAGGTATTTGACTTTTCAAGAATTAGATGTTGCTTCTAGGAAGATGTATGGTCCTAACTGTACATTGCAAATAGCAGTTAGAAGATTTCCTAAACAAGATTGTAGCAGAGGGTGAAGTTATCTGTTTAAGAACAAAGAGGATTTCTCCAACATCATAAGGCATGCTTGCTATGCAAACAAAACTTAGTAATTCCTGAAAGCAACTACTTTAAGGTTTGTTTGAAACACATGATTTGCAATACTTTGTTTTCCATTTACTACAGGTGAGACTACTCTGTGGTTACTGCATACTGGGCTATAAGATTTTTTGAGTTGTAAGACATGTCTAATTCAATGACCAAGTAAGTGTTTTTGCTTGATTCAGATAAATGACCTTGAACTTCAATCTGGCTATGTGCAACTGGGCTTCAATCTGACTATATCTAAGTGAAGCAGCACTGAAATACCCCTTGTATGAAGATGAAAAATTTCACATACACAGAGATTTCTTCTGAGGACTGTACCTCTCAATATTATAAATCCATATCATTCCATGACTGCAAGCACAAAATTCACTCTAAAATAATTTTATTATTTTTTTAACCATTTCTAATATAATCTCTTTACTTGAGAACTGAGCAGCACACCCCAGACAAAAAAAAACCCAAAAACACCCACTTAGACAACCACAGTCTAGAGGACACAAGAAACATGGGCACAAACTTCATCAACCAATCTGTCTCATTAACTCACGTAACTCCCATCAACCATCAAAAAACAGGAATTTTGTGGCAGAGTCTAACTGCAGACATTTCAAAAGTTCTAAAAAGAATTAGGATGCCGTGTTACATAAAATGTTATTCAGAGAATATTTTTAAAATGGCACTTGAGTTTTTATGTAAAATTCTGTGATTGCTGCAGGAAAAAAAAGGCCCAAACACTTCCTGACAGTTGTGCTGGTTTAACTCCTACCACCTTTTTCTTTCGATTCCTTTAGTGCAAACTCAGAAAATTTGAAACAAGAGTATTAAAAAAAAAAAGTCTCCCTATCAATCACAACATATGCAATTATGAATATTCCCTATCCAACTGCATAAGACATAGATTTAATATTTTATTATATTTAAGTAAATAAAACCACACAAGCTTTGTACAGAGTGCATAGAACAATGAGCTTCTCTTCTATGGTATTTAAAATAAATTTTGACCTCTTTCATGCTGTTCCATTTAATGGTAGGGTGATAAAAAAACAAATGGGGGGCATAAATGACATCAATTCCCTGTTACAAGCAACAAAATTCTGAATAGAATATACGAAAAAACATGATTTCCTGAGTAAAGAGCAAAAACCCAGTTAGAAATAAGCTTTCCTTGACCCTTATGTTTCTTTCTGCATTTAGAGGTTTCAGCATGAGAAGATAAACATTTATTGAAGTTGTAAACTACTTTAGGAACCCATTTACAGAAACAGCCCACTAGCTATTCTATTTCTCCACTGAAAAACCAATTCCCTTATTAGTGAAAGTAAAAATAAACACAAATCCTCCTCAGTGAACAAAAATAATGTATTTTGAAAACAGTTCTGAAAAGATAGTTCTCCTTTTAACAGTATTAAGAAAAGGTGAGCTGCTTCAAGGGACTGAAATACTGAAAACATTCTGTTATTTTGCTTGGAGAACATGTAGCCATGAAATTCATTCTTCTGGTTTGTCATGACTGAACTCAAAAGAATGGATTGTGACCATGGTCTTGTAATGCTGGTAGAATGTTTAAGTCCTTATTTTCAGCTATTTCTAACTGAAGGAATAGACAAAAGACTGAGGAAACACGGAAGCAAGATAAAAGAAAATGCCATCAAATCAGAATAGTCAAAGACTATGTTTATTTTTTCTTCCTTTTTTGAGAATCTTGTTCAATTTCCAAGCAATTCCTAGCATGCTAACCCACCATTTCCTATATTCTTTTTAAGTTCACTGAATGAAAGATTAAAATTTGTAGCTCTATTGGTTCCATAAGAACAATGAGAATACATTATTAGTAATAAAACTGACATATCTAGAATCCTGTAAGGAATCTCAAAGTGCTTGAGAGACATGCCAGAAATAACCCTTACAATTCTGAATGGAAGTTCTTTGACCATTCTGGAATGGTACTATTCTAAACATCACATAATACTTGACACAGTATTTCAAAATAAACAATGAAAAATAAAATACACAGTATTTTAAAATTCAAATACATACTGAAGCAAAGTAGAAGGCATGTGGGTGAACACAAATTTTGTTCTCACCTATTGTCTAGTCAACTTCTTCATATCAACTTTCCTATTTTGATACTCTCCAAAACCTCCCTCAAACACCAAGCTACCTCTTCAACTTGTTCCTGCAGCACGTCTTCCTCACCAAGTCTCTAATTCAATTCTAGTGAGCCAGGAGTCATTTGCTTGATCCCATTTCCCCCGTAATCTTTTATCTAACTGGTCTATTGCTATGTTACAAATCTACTATCATATTTTGTTTCCTTTCAACGCCACTATTCTTTTTGCTCCCTTATTACTTTGACCTTTTGGGTCTTCATCACTTTATCAGTACTGAAATTTCCCTGCTTTTCAGTCACGTCCTCCCAGAAGCCTTCTACCACCCTTTCAATAAGATAAGTGATTGCTTTCATGCCTCAGACTAGTTGTGTGCTCAGCTCTTTCACCACTATCTCCAAACATCAAGTCACCCTTGCCATCTCCTGGACCTGGTTTGCATCCTACATCAGAACAAGCTCCCCGGGGAAGTGGTGTAATCACCATCCCTAGCAGTGTTTAAAACACGAGTGGATGGGGCACTTCATGATATCGTTTAGTGGACATGGTGCTATTCGGTCAAAGGTTGGACTTGATCTTGGGGGTCTTTTCCAACAGCAGTGATTCTGTGATCCACTTGCTCTGCTCCTACTCTGGTGCTGTGGGAACACGTCTGGCAGGAACCTTCATGTTAAGCTGAATTCTTCCACTACAGACTGTTTGTTTTCCCCTTCCTCCAGCTCCACTACCTCAGGAGCTCTGCTCAGCAGACAGACACAGCTTAAGCTCAAGAGTATTAGAAGAGCCAAAACCGAACAGAAACAATATGCAGACTGCAGTGGTGCCACATTATCTGCATTAGTGTTCTTTAAATTCTGGTCCACAGACTACTGATTCCCTGAAAGATTTTCAAAAATAGCTTGTGAAACAACCACAAGAAGATTTTAATATGCATATGCATAATGGCAAGGAAACAAATTATTTTTATCTACCTCATTCTATATTTAAAATTTAACCTAATTTTATTGGGCTGCAAACCAGAAATTAATGCATTTTTTAAAAATCCTTTATTCATTCTTCTTTCCCTGAAACAAAGTGATAGTCATTTAAACTTTTTCCCCCCAATACTAAGTACTGTGGCAGTGTATCTTATACTCAAGGAAAATTAAGATCAGCAATTCTCAACTTTAAGATCTGTCTTCTGAAAGATTATCTATTCATCTGCTTATTGACTATCCCTGCCCTGCTTAGACCCAAGACCTAAGAGGATTACAAAACCTGGTGGCAAGGCTGAAGGCTTGTTAACTTAATAAGGCTGTGGATTTAAAACTGTGTTAAATTAAACAGGTTTTGAAAATGTCTTAAGTCTGCTAGTGTGGATAAGATTTAAGAGTCTCCTCTCAGATCTTTATCTAGTTCATGAAAAAGACCATGTCAGATGTTAGGGCACTGGTACACATGCACTGGCACACAAGTGAAGGTCCACGAGACAGTGATTTTCTTTTAGCAAGCTCTCAGCTTCAGAATAAAAGCTTCATCGCTACTCAGGGGCACATTACAACAGTACAGTGAATTCATCTTTACTGGATTTGTTTAAAATAAGCTTTTAGAACAGCTATGCCCTATATATGCCAACTCAGATCGTCATCTGATTACCTTTGACTATTTTTCATCTTAACACTTTTTGATGTCAGAAGTACTTTATTCTTCTCCAATTTTTTTATATAAATAAAACACAGACTATAACCTAAAGAGCCAAGATAGACATACTAATGAAGAACAATTGAAGAGACTTGTTTCAAATTATTCAGTATTGATCTTCTACCGCCTCTGTGCAAGTAAGACTACCTTCCTTTTCTTGAGTTCAGCAGCTTGAAAGCCTGTAGGAATGAGTACTTTTGTCTGTAACCACAGCTTTTCAAAGGCTTGTCTTGTAGAACTGTGGTTCACACAAGATATAACACTGGTTCAGTTCTTTAAAAAGCTTTCAATGCACATGTATATTTTGAAAGCTTAGGTGCTGAGAAGAGAAAGTCAAGACAAGTAATATGCACATCTTTCCTTTACAAAAAAAAAAAAAAAAAAAGGAGAGCAGAGTTACCTCATCTTTCTGCAACACTAATTCCATGAAATAAATCAGCTTTATTAACAAAGGAACACAAAAGACTGAGGAGTGCTGAGTGCTTCAGGTGTTATGAAGTCCAACAGGACACACTCTTGCTGCCAGGCTTACCTTATGTGCAGCAGTCCTTCACTTCAGAGAGGAGGAGAACGAGATCTGTATTAATATTTAAGCAACACTGAAGTGCTTATCTTTGATCAAAAGGGATTTATGATTAATAGCATACTTCTCAGCTAGAAACTATAAAATTATACTTTGCACGTTTACAGAAAATAAAAACTGGCAATCTGTATTTCATTCTGAAAAAAATCAAGGAAGACAAAAAGAACACCAGACCAGATCTTTTAGTTCAATTAAAAACAAAGAAACAAACAAAAAAACCCCAAAAAAACCAAAACAATTTTCACCATAGAAATTTTCACCATATTTAAAACATTTGATGTGGAAGTCCAAGCATATCAGAGATATTTCAAAGAATTACTGTATCAGAGAGAGAGCGCACAAGAAAACGTTGCCCTCGTTTTTAGGAGATCAGACACATTCTTGCAGGTTCTAGTTTTGTAATACTTGAGAATTTAAGTGCTTGGTGTGGGGGGGGGCTTGCAGAGGGGATTACTCAAGAGCCAAATAAGTTAGAAACAAATACCTTGACAAGAAATTATTTAAAATTCTGAAGTGTTTACACTCTTATGCTACAAAAACTTAACTTTGGACAATAAATCACATGCTTGAGTGCCCCAAGTGTAAAATTAGTGTCATAGTCCAAAGCTTTTAAGGGTACAGGGATAAATGATTCCATTTCATATGCACCGCAGTTGACTTTCATGTATCCAAGCAGGTCCATATTCTGAGACACTTTGGCAACAGTGTCTGTAAAATGAAACATTGACTTCTGTGTTTCGGTTTCCTTTCAACTGGAGAATCCAAACCTGTAGGTTCCCAGGAAACATTTTAAAGATATGCATATAAGCATCACGTGTCAAAAGAATTCAAAATACTGGACTCAGTTTGTCTCTTTGGAGTGACTGTCCTTATCTGCAGAGTACCTTTATGAGTCCCAAAAATTTCCTGACATTTTAGAGGATGCAGGTGAGAAGACAGACTTTAGCAATTTTCTCTGTGCTAACCAGCTTGGGGTTTCATACCCAAATTGCATGGCAGCGCTGGCAATATCCATGGGAAAGGAATAAGCTGTTATTCAGACATACTCAGTGTAGCAAGACTGATAGGATGAGCCCCACTCTTCAGTCTGACAGTCAGAGAACAGTGCTGCCATCTCCCCCCTAAACCAAAGAAAGGTATGAAGTGCAGGAAAAAGCACTTGGATGTGCAACTCTCCCACCTTAGGGCCACCTGCTTCCTAAAATTAATCCAGCTCATCTCAAAGCAGCTATTCTCAGTCCAAAAACACCCTGCTCTCTAAAAAGACTCTGATTTGGAGATATGAAAAGGAAAGCAAAGAATTTGATCTAGTTCAACTGACCCAAGAATTCACTGCTAATTTTCCAAGACGAGTTTTTCTGTCTACTAAAAGAGAGGTATCTGACAGAAAATGAGGTTTAACAGATGCACACTTTTCCTTCGTGAAAGCAGTAATGAGGTATATGCATGAACAGGGCTGACCAGATGATATTTCAGCTTTAATTACTGAGACAAATTCTTGCCCACACTAAGATGCACATATAGCCATTGATTTAAAGGAGAAGAAAGCAAAAAGAAACTTTCAAACCCCAGGAGACTAAGCAATGCAGTAATATTAACCTAGACTTTATGATTTTCATTCATTTGGCAGATTTTAGTTACAATTACTTCAAGATTGTCTGTAGTCCAGATACTTCAATAGAAAATTTTCTTTCTTATTGTTTATTTTATGTTCCTTATGTTTGACACAGTCAAGGACAAATCGGACACAAGAGGGAAGAAAAATATATGTTTTCTTTTTCTTGGAAGTCGAACACTAAGATCAGAGGCAGAAGAACATTTTAAAAAAGGACAAAGATGGAGCCAAAGAAAAGACCAAGGAAGGTGTTAAGCATATCATAAGGAGAAGGCCAAATGCACTGCAAGGGGAAGTCCACCAAAAGAAAGACAAACAACTGAGTATAACAAGTTTCCAGTTTTATTATCACAGCTGCAGTTTCAGGCTTTCTGTTTTCTGCAGTTCCTATGCACGCACTAAACACTGAAGTACTGTGTCAAAACCATGTCACTCAGATAAAGGAGAGAGGAGATGAAGGATTTCTAGCTGACCCCATCCCAATCAGCCCCTTCAGCTCTTCATACTATACATGATGCCTATTAAGCCACCAAACAAGAGGTACCCACTGAAGAAAGCCAGACAATGAGCATATAGAAACACAAAACCAGCACTGCCGACCGACTCTTCTGACCAGGCCCTGGATTACCTATGTAAAGCAATTTCATTGGTATATGATTTCTGTGGTAATGAGAGAAAAATGCAGGGATTTTTATTCTCTCTAAAAAAACCTGCTCCCCTTCGCAAGCCCATTAAAAGTGAGGGCTTGAGAATTCCTTTTTATGCACAAGTTTAAATTTTCTGAATGATCAAAGCTTTTTGAGCAGAGCAATAACCTGTAATTCACTGGGCACATTAAAGTGGATGAAAAAAGACACCATTTTATTTCACATAGGTGGTTTTAAATGAATCTACAGAAATGGAGGAACATTAAACTGGAAAATGAAGGGAAATAAAGACGGCCCCCTCTTCAACCTGAAAACAAAGGAAGTATACAATAGTTTCTCCCACTAAAACACATGCACACACCAAAAAATAGTATCATAAACAAAATTAAAAGGGATTTCAGTATTACAATTAAATAATATGGACTTGGTTTTTAGTTTATAAATCAGTTTACTTCAAAACCTAATTGTTTTCTAAATAAATTATTTTCTAAATAGCTGCACCTGTTTGGCAGTTATTTTATCAAGCAGATTAATGTTAGTTTACAGGTTCAAGATAGCTATCAAGGTTCAAAGTAAGGAAAGAAATATTCCTGTACTACCAACACAATTCACATTAGATATTCTTACCTCTTACTCTTTTCAAAAGAGTAAGAAAAAACTAAACTACAAATTTACGCACCAGTGTGCCAGTTAGATGCAGAATTCCCTAGCTGAAGAGTGGAACAGTAGCTTCCACAGATGTTTTAAATGTCTGGCTTTTCCTCATTGAGGTATTAATGTGATTTCCTATTAAACATCCAAACAAAATTAAATCCTCTTAACAACATGACACTGGGCAGTGCACCATCTTTGGGACAGGAAATGGATTATGAACAGTTCCCTAGTAATGCGGACGTAAACCATTTGGAGTCAACAACAGGATCTACTGACCACAGCTGAGACTGTAGAACCATTGTAAAACACCCTATAGATACATCCAAAATTTAAAAAGTCAATCTCTGCCCTGGAGAGTATACAGTTTAAATAGTGAGTCAAACAAAGAAAGTACTATCAGTCATATCTGCAGATGGGAAACAGAGGCACAAAGAGCTTTGAGTGACTCTGTACAAGGTCATAAAGGATGTCTGTGGCAAAGCCAGGAACTGAGCCCGGAAGCTCTCAGTCATAGCCCAATGTCTTTGGATACAGAGACAATTCTTCCTTTTACTTATCCTCCTTCTCTACCTAATTACTTATCTCTGAAAGGAAACATTAACACCATGAGAGTCAGTCTACTTTTCCTTTTATAACCTCCATTAGATTTTTTCTAGTTTAACACAGGATACAGCAGTGTTACACAGAAGTAATTAAAATTGTACAAGCAATTGTAAACATAAAAGTAGTAGGTATTTCAGCAAGAATGAGATGAAACAAAAGTATGCATACATGACTTACAACGACTTCACAAAAGATTTTCTAATGGTCACTCCAGAATATGAATAGGGGTCTATCTGCAGATTCTCATATATTACTTGGGAACTTCCCCCACTTCCTTCTTCTTCCCCCAGCTGAATGTGATGCCATATGGTATGGAATTTCCCTCTGGGCAGCTGAGGTCAGCTCAAAATCAGGTATCATCAAGTAACGATTCTCCAGCCTACCATCACAAATAACAATCACGAAACCAACTGCATTAGCCACCGTTTCTTGCATATTTCTACACCTACTTTTTCCCTTAAAATGGTATACTTTACAATTTGATCTACTATGACAATGTACTCCTCTAAGAGTACCTGACCAGCAGATATTGACTGCTACATTTCTTTGTACTGTTTTACTCTACTAACTCTTCTTCAGAGATAATTTATACATCTGTTCTAGTCTATATCTGCTGCTATGCTTGGCAATCCCTGTATTTATTTACAATTACTTAATAAAATTATTAATCTATGAATGCACATTTTCAGTCCCACTGCTATTTTCTAGTCTAAGAAGCTTTCTTTGAGATCTAAGTTCTGCCAGGATCTCAGCAGCCCTACAACAGTAGGAGTTGTTTTGGCTCCTACCACTTTTCTGCAACCTGTGAAACAGTCAAACTGTGCAAGTTGCTACCCTGAGCTCTCTTCTCCAGAGTGGTTAGTGTTGGCACCATGTGTTGAGTCTGACAAAGAACCCACCCTGCAAAAGCCCTCACAGACTAGAAGGTGGCCCATCGTCCCTACTTCCCCAAGATGTGTGCTGAGGTCAAACACGATGGCTGGGGGAGAGTAACCTGGCTGCATTTATTTTCCTTTCTGGCATTAAAACTGCTTCAGCAGTTCTCCTGGATCACAGATGACCACTGCTGCAGCAGTATGGATGTGGGAATTTTAAAATTGTACTGCTGCTTTCCTGCGCACAAGTACGAGAATGGATGTGTGGGTTTACATGACACTGCACCACTGCTAAGGATTAGCAAAAAGTCAGAGAACAAACTCCTGTTTGTGGGTTTTTCTTTCCAAAGGTAACGTTCCTTTACACTCTCATTTCAAGAAGACTTCACCAGAAGTGGTATCACCAGAGGTTTCTATCAGCTTTCCAGAATAAAAACAACAAAAAACCAAAAAGGTTTAGGACTTTCACATCCCATTGTAACACTTCTTGATAAGATTTTCCACTGACATACAGTATACAATACTCAAATTACACCATCAATACTTATTCAGCATAGGCACCAACTCTACTAGGAATGCCCAACTTTTGAGTTATTCATGCTTTTCTTTTGTTAGCAGAGGTCATTTGAATCCTTCTCTTAGTTCTTCCTGTCTACATTTGATCCAGAAAACAGCTATAAACCTTATTACAAAATATTTTCAACATGGATGAGATTTCAGACTATCTAGACAAACTCTGCTCTAGGTTCTGCTGAAAAGACAACCCTAATTTCAGAAATTTGGACTATAAACCAACTAGAAGGAGGATCGTATGTCTTAGGCAAATACATATTCAAGGGAAAAGTTAAATGTACATTATCTTAAATCTACTTAGTAAAGAAATTAGAACAGCTCTCCAACACCTAGCAACTTATACACACAGCTATGTTTAAGACTCCTACAATAAGCATACCCTTGTAAAACTGTCATAAGTAACTCAAGATAATTCTTGTTTGACATACTTTGTGAAAATGACAAAGTGAATAACATGAGCATAAACTTAAAGGTAAGGACCCTAACATTTTCAAATACTCTTTTGAAGGAAACAAGGCTCATGTGGTAATGCAGCCCTTCAACAGCCCTCAATAACTTGCTCCTCATGACCAGTCCCAAGTATATTTGACAGTAGGCCATGCTTCTTTCAGCTCTTCCAAACTGACAACTTAGCTGAAGGTTTTCACTTCAAAAGAAGGAGAAAAGCATTAAATCAGCATCCATACAAGAGAGGAAGTTGCAGTATGAGCATAACTATTTTATTTGTTCTCCCAGGCAAGCTGACTGCTCAGAACAGAAGTGCTGGGCAGTCAACAAACACAGGTTCTCCATCAGGTACGGCAGGATGCTGCCTTTGTCCAACCAGTACAAAGGAAAGGCACAGAAGGCTTTACATATCAAAACAGTAGGGAAATGAAATAGGTAAAGAACCTAGAGGGATGAACTGCAGTTGTTACAGCAGTGAAAGCTTGTAAGGGTTACAGAAAGAAACAGCGTTACTACAGTGGGGGAAATACAAGGCACGAGATTTGTTTAACTCCACCACCCACCCAGCGTCATCAGTTTTAAGACTCAAGGAACCATTAGTTTGTTTATTGCCATGTGTCACCACGTACATACAGAGAATGCAATACACTGTGCAGTAACAGGGCTGGCCACTCCACAGTCACTGATACAGTTCAGGAAATCATGCTGCAGTACATGTTATATTAACTTCTTCTGAAAATTATGGCATTCTCTGAAAGGGCATTTATGAGCTTAGTATAACCTCAGGGTATAAGCAGAATGTTTATGGCTTGACAGCCTTCATCCATGTTCACTTCATTTAACAAAACAGAAACTTTCATTTACTAGTTCCCCTTCAGCAAAATTAGTTTAGGAAATCTGACTCTGCCACTCATCTAGAAACAGATTTTCCTCTTCAATTCCCAGAGAGGAACTATGTTTGCAAGCATCTTTGTGTAAGAGTTAGCAAAGCAAATAGGGCATTCACTTCATCACTGTCTATTAAATTGGTATTTTGCTTTTTTTTTTTTTTTAACACTTTTCATATAGCAAAAAAAAAGTAGTTCATATCTCCACCTTCTTATCTGTCAAAGTCAATTTGTGTTCTTAAAAGTACTGCCTTCCTAGTAAAAAAGGCTCTGGATGAAGTGGACAAAAGATGAGATCATCATCTTTCCCTGTCTCCCAAAGGAAAGGCGGCACAAGAGTGCCTGCGAACCCCTGCAAACAAAGATGTAAGAAGACTTACTGTAAAACACTGAAAACTAATATATACTATCAGTGAATCACATAAGGAATGCACGTGGTCACAATTTTAATGGCACACGGTACAGCATAACTAATAAACTGAAGCAACCTTCCATATGTTATCACTTTCTACTCCGCGCAACATCTGGAAATGCAAATGTTGCAAAACAGGATATTATAAAACATTAAAAAAGAGAGAATATTCCATATCCAAGTCATTTTTTCTAATAAGGCTTTGAGAAACCCTGAAGTGCAGTTCTTCACGTACACTGCTGAACTGGAAGCCTTTCTGAAGGAGAAGCAGTCTCTGAAAATACAGTTACGTACAAAGGTCGACACAAAAAATATATATATAGACAAGTCCTATGGGTATTTTGCTTTGTTTTAAGTTGACGAGATTTTTGCAAATGCAAGGTATCACAATAAACATCTTAAACTTCTGGAGAAGACCAGACTGGTTTTGATACTGCTGATGCTTCTTTGCAGTACTTTTTAAGGTTTCTACCTCCTGGAAATAACCCACCAAAAACATAAAAACAAACCATCAACAGAAAAACCCCACAGATCACCTTCTCTCCTCACCAATTTATATATACAGAACAAAACTCATTAACGGGAAGTGGGTTCATAATTACCATTTCTATATTCTAAAGTAAAGAACCTAATGAGATCTCTAGCAAGCAGAGAAAACAATATCATTTAATGGAAAAAAAATAGTATTTTAAATCCTCATGCAAACTTAAGAGGTGTATTGAAGGTCTTTCAGAGATATTCTGATCACGTAAGTAAAACTCAGGAAAATCAACGCTAAGGCTTTCTTCACTGCGTAAGCAAACTAAATAATTCAGCTACACTTTAAAATAAAGTTTAGTCCTGCCAAATACATGTTCCAGCCCTCTCCTTGGAACTCCTCAAGATATTTCATAAAAATCAAATAAACTCCACAAGATGGAAACCACCTAAACCATTCAAAAACTCTACTTCAAACACAGGAACTCTGAATATGCATGCATCACAAACTGGGCAGCAAAACCTTTCAGAGAAGCTGTCCTGCTTTGTCATTAGATAAAACAGAGCAAGGTCTGTCATCTCATGAAACTGCATTTCCTGACATGGGCTCTAGAATGAATAATCATAAATGAGGCTACTGAGTTTTGATTATAAGGTATGACAGAGTCTACAGGTTGCATAACTTTTATACTGGAGTATAGAAAGAAGGCAATGTCTTCTCATCATGGTACATAGATTTTCCGAATCACTTGGAAAAAAATACCTTGAGAAAAAACTAATTAAAGAAGGGGTGGGGACTGTCAATGTAAATAACTTACCAGATCTCAGGAATTCAAACATATCTTTTTGAAGGAAAAGAAGTAAAAATGTAGCTACTTAGAAGCCAATGGCAAAACCTTTATCTATTTCAACAACATCACTTTCCTGATTATGTTTAACATCTGTTATGTCTAACTCAAAGGAAATTTACTGATAGGAAGATTCATTACAGAAAGTGCATGACCCAAAATGAAAGCTCTAATCTTGCAGTTGACAAACTAAGAACAATTGCACATGTTCTTCAGAAGATGTTTATCCTTAAAAATTACTTAAGCTTTCCACATAAGTTATCTTGTTCTATTTGACTGTCTTTTAATAGGACAGATAAGAGTCTGAAATGCTTTTCTTCTACTTACCTCAAAAATTAAGTTTCAATAAGGAAGTATTATTACTGGTATTTACATAACAATAAACCAATACTTATAGGAGCACTGATGTATTCTGCTTGAAATCCACAACAATTCTCAGAAATATGTTATTTTTCTGTATTAACTACCTGACTGCCCTTACCCTGAAGCAGAGGCCATCAACCATTTTGAAATGGTGAGGAAAAGACAGGAATGCAACAAAATACTATCACCACATGGTACTTACCCTTACAGGAGGGCTCCGTGCTTGCACCCTTTGCTGCTGTCCAGCTTGAGAGCTCTGCAGGTCCTTTGATCCACAGTTAGCTACAGTGTTGATGGGGACCCTTAAAGCATTTGTGCTGCTAGTCCCACCTCCAGCTCCAGGTTTTCGAGGTCTCTGTTTGATGCCATCCAGTAGTCTAACAAGCAAAATATTACTGGGGAGTTCATCAACACTGCAGTCCACTAAAGTCCTGCACTCTGGACATCGAAGCTCATTTCGAGAGTTCACAATGCCCAGCAGACACCGTTTACAAAACGTGTGTTGGCAAGGCAAGACTTTTGCAGAAGCATCAAGGCGTTCTAAGCAAACAGGACACTCCAACAGATCCAGCAAAGCTGATTCATCCATTTTCTTTGTATTACTTAATGAAAAAACAAATCTTCGCAGAATTAGTGTGTTTTGGGCACTGCAAGGATATCATGTTACATCCATTCCTCTTCTGACCATGCTCTAAAATTTTTTGAGGGAAAAAGGAATTAATAAGCTGGGAAAAGAGTCAGCAATACCATTTTATATGAAAATGTTCACATAAAGAGCAAAATAAAAGATCTCTAGACTAATTCAGAAGATTTTTTAATAAATTAAATAATCACCAAAATAGCAATAATAATAGCAATCTACATTAACATATCTATTTAAAGTATTTTAACAAATGCTAACAGCTAAGGTTTTTAAACTCAAGTTCCCACAAATTTCAGTCTTGAGTGATTTTATTTTCTCAAATTATTCCAGAACAAAGAGCTATTCCCAGTACAGTAGTATAATGAAGATTACTTTTCACAATTCTTGCTTAATATATAAGTTTCTCTGAACATTTATTTGAAATTAACTTTTTTTCACAACAAGATGGCAAAAGGTAACTACAACAGAGTCCAAAATTAGAGAGCGTACACCAACAGGGCATAAAAAGGGGAATTACATTTATGCCAAAATGAAGCCCAGAGTGAACTGCATTTCTACCATTTCTGTGAAAAGTACTGCAGCACATACACAGATGAGCCTTGAAAACAGCCTCCAGCTCACAAGGTTCTAAGCTTACCATACGCACCGACAAGAGGGTTCATTACAGTGCCGCCTTTAAGAAGCGCTTCAAAAACTATCGCGAAGTGATTTACAGCAGGAAGTGCTACTGCCATATCGTTAGGACAACACGAGTGCTGCGTATGCAGCCAGAGGCAGGGACGAGCCTCCAAGCCAGCTCCAGTATGCAGCGAGGAGCTCGGGAAAGGGAGGGTAGAAAAAGCCCTAAAACCCCACCACTAAAAAAATCCCTCCCCCCCCCAAAAAAAGGAAAAAGAAAAAAAAGAAAAGGAAAAAAAGGAATCATTCACATTAAGCTGCTCCACAGGCAGAAAAAGGCTTGTTGAGCTCGGCAGTGTCCAGCACCGGGCGAAGTTGAGCGCCTCCCCCAGCCCCTGCAGCCGCCTGTGGGAGCGGCTCTCCCGGCTCGCCGGGCGCTCGTCCCGCACCTACCTGTTCTCGGGCTCCGCGCCCGGGCCGCCTCCCCGATCTACGGCTTTACCCCGCGGCCACAGCGAACCGCAGGCGGGCGGCGCGCAGGGGTCCCCCCGGGGACACGGGGCGAGCGGGGACGGCACCCCGGGCGGCGGGGGCGGGCGGCGGGACACGGCGCTGTCAGCCCGCCCCGAGGCGCGGAGCGGAGGGAGGGGTCGGGCCCGCGGCCCCTCCGCCGCGCCCAGCCGCCCCCCGAGGGTGCGGGGGATCCCCAGGGAGCCCGAGCGCCGCCCCCTCCCCGACCCTCACCCGGCTCTCACCGTGTGGCCGCGCCGCCCCCGCTTTGTTCCCGTGAGGAGCCGCCGCCGGCCCCGCCGGTGCCTCTCCCGCCGCGGCAGCGCCGAGACTCCCGTGCCCTCCCCGCCCCGCCGCGCAGGGGCCGCTGACGCGAAGGGCGGCCCGGCACCGCCCCGCCGAGGGGCCGCGGGCAGGGACGGAGGGCGGGCCCGGCGGGTCCCAGGCGGCGGCACCGCCCCCCGCGGGCGGGAGCCGGCGCGGGGCAGGCCCGTCCTCCCCACCTCGCCAGGTGCTGTGGGCGGTGGCCGGGGCGGGGGAGAGCACGGGCGGCTTCCCGGGACTGGGCGCGAGGCGCTCCCCGCCCGGCTGTGTGCTGCGGGCAGCGCGGCCACGCACCTGGGGCTGCCGCCCACAGCGTGGAGGTGGCGGCGGAGGAAGCGGGCGTGATGGAGCAAGAGAGGGAGGGAGGGGAGAGGGAGAGAGAGAGGGGGAGGGTGGTCGGTCGATCGCAGGGCTGCCCCCGCTCGCTGTCGGTGGTGAGTCACGCCCGGAGCGGCTGCGAGGCCCTGCGGCCGGAGGAGCGGGGGGGCCCGGAGCGCACGGCGGCCCGCTCAGGGAGACACATCTCCTTGGGCTGGGAGGGGTTGTGCGGGGCGAGGGACCCTCCCTGACCCTCCCACGGCTGCCCGCCCACAGCTCCCGCTGCCCGTCCCACAGGCTCGGCGGGACGCGGGGAGGCCGCGGTGTTTCCCACCCTGGGCGGTGGTGGGCACAGGCAGGAAAGGGAGACAGGTGGGTGCCTGATCACATCCATCGCTGCCTCGGGTGCGACAGTGACCCCTTGGGCCCTTGCAGCCTGACCCTGTTTTGCTGGTAAGGCTGAGTGGCAGCACGTCCATGGGCATGGCTGCTGGTGGGCTTGGCAGGTTGACTGTAGGACTCGATGGTCTTAGAGGTCTGTTCCAAGATAAGCGATTCTGTGATTGAAATAAGCGATGCCAGAAACTGCTCCAGATTGGTGAGTGCCTCTCACCAATTGCCTTAGGAGATGATGTGCTTGCTTTGGAGGTGTTTTATGTGAAATACTTCTCTACAGCACTGTGGGAATGAAGGAGAAACTAAAACCCAAGGTACATGCAAAATATCATAAAAGAAAACAGCAAAAAGAAATTGAAAAAACACTCTTTTTTTAATCAGATGATGCACCTCATCTGTGGATAGTGAAAAAGTCTAGAGAAATGTTTAAGTTTCAGTAATCATCTTGTCAACTTCAACTCAAATAGGAAGCAATCTGAAAGCTTCCTTCTTGTGTGTAGTTTTAGCTATTCAAGTTGACTCAAGGAAAAGGCCTGAAGTTGTGTCAGGAGACATTTAGGTTGGATATTAGGAAAAGGTTCTTCACATGGAGGGTGTTTGAGCACCAGAACAGGCTCCCCAGGGGAGCCTGCCAGAGTTCAAGGAGCGTTTGGACAGTATTCTCAGGCACGTGATGGGATTCTTGGCACCGTCTTGTGCAGGCCAGGAGCTGGGCTTGATGGTCCTTGTGGATCCCTTCCAATTCAGGGTATACTGTGATTTTAAGTTTTTGTCATCCTCACTGAATTCTGTGTATATGTAAAAAGCTCTTTCTCCTGCCCCTGCCCCACACTGGATTGTGTAGGTTTGTGTAAGTTGATAGAGTGACAGTCTTTTCTGTCTTGCTTTCTGGATGTGTTAACTTGGTTTCCAGTGGTAATGATATTCTCTGATTGTTAGGATTTCCAAATAACTGCTTGCACTGAATGTATCTGTCATATTTTAATTTTTAGTAGTAGTAGTGGAAATATTGAAACTGCTAAATATGTACAGTTCATTAAGAAATAAGGTTTCCTCCCCCATGAATTCTGGAGTTTAGGAAAACTGACACAGATGGGTTTCTGGTCTGTGTCTGTGCTTTCCAGGGAATATCATAACATAAATAGGGTATAAACATCTGATATGTAAGAATATCCCCATGCCTCATAGTACTCCTCTGTCTTGCCATAGTATTCCTCTGTCTCATGTCAGTGCTTTCGCTACAGAAAGAAGGATAATCAGTACATTAAAAATAGAGACCTGTTGAATCTAAACAAAATTTCATCTCCCAATTGGATTTCTCTTTTAGATGTAGCTTTTTCAAAAGATTGCTCTGTAATAATTTGCCAGCATAGTTTTATAAGCAACACAATTCTTGTTGTCCAAACTTAGTTTGCTGCCTAAGGAATGTAAAATATCCAGTAAAACGGTAGAGGAATTTACAATACAGGTAGCACACCAGGGAAGCAAGATGAAAGTTCAGGGAAGCAGGATAAAAAGATTACCCCTGCATCAGGGCTGGTCTTTGATAGTGTTTTGTGTAAAGTCTGTAAAATACTAAATATATTGTGGAATATAAGCCAAAGCAGTAAACACTCTGAAGAGTATCAGATAAATATGTTACTTCCTGAGCCGCAGCAGTAGTTAATTTTCAAACAAATATAATCCATGTAAAAAACCGTGGGGGTGTGTGCAGATGTATGACACTGCCCTCTTAAGGCTGAAGTGTTTGACTCAGAGAGGCTGGAACAGTCTGGCGCCAGGACTGAAAGGAACAGAGCTGCTGTTACATTGAAACGCTTATTCGTTCTCACTTCCAGCCACAAGTAGGGAACGGTACACTTTGCAAAGTCTTACGTGAGGAGACCTACCTTTTTGAAGCCGTTCCGTTCTTATATACAGTTCCTTGTACAACTTTTACTAAAGTGCATAATGCGAAGGAGAGATTGTACAGGGCAGAAATCCAATAAAAACACAGACTTGAAAGATGAGGCCCTCCGGTCACTCAAACTCCTGGATTTCTATGATTATATTGTCTATTAACATTTTGTATTTTACACGTTTTTGCTGTAATAAATTGTACTTCTGAAGTTGGTTTTCAGGCAAAAACTATTTTTTTCTCCAATGTAGGTTGTTTGTCTTCATCTGGAAGCATCTCTTAATCTGGAATAAAGGAAGATGCGAAGGACAATAGGCAGAACAGCAAAAGACAAAATGTCAGTAGCAGAAAGAACGGGTAACACCTTGTTTCTTTCTTTTTTCTCTGTTCTGTATCAGCATCCTTGGTGCAACAAACCCAGTGCGTCCTCTGTACTCCTTCTCTTTTACCTTCTATTCCTTTTCTTCTGTGGGCCAACCAACCTACAAGCCTCCCCCTTGTCTTTAGCCTGCTGTGTCGAAACAGTCACACTTTCTATTCCTACCTAAACCCTACTGCAATAATTCCTGTTTCTAACACATTTCCAAGTACCCTTAGCTTTTCCTCTGCCTTTAAAATGTGAGGCAGTGTATATTGTGCCTAGTTTTCAGCAACACCGGCTAATTGATAAGTTGTCAGGCTCATGAGAAGAGGTGATTTGACATTTGCTGCACCTTTTTCTGTAGAGGGGACATTCAGTATTATATAATTTCTGGGTATGACCACTGTTTCCTATACAACTTCTATTATCTTAATATCTTTACAAATATTCTATCAGGTTTTGTTAATGAATTATTTTTTGAAAGAGGGGCTATGAGATGTACTCTATAATCATCTACATTGACTTCCTTAGGAAATTTAACCAAGAAGTAGTTTATGAGACATTTCAGAATAGGGTTCCACTTTTCAGCATGCAAATCTTTATAAACATAAAGAAATTTGTAAACTAATGCACTAAAACCAACATTAGGTCCAATCTCCATTCTAATCCTAAGAAATATCCCTGAAGATTGTGTTTCTGATGGCAGAGATATCCTGCAGGGATAATGTGACTGAAAAAGTCATGTTAGCAATATGTATATTTAGAGTAATAAAACAAAACTCAGTGAGTGCCAGGTAGAGAAATGCTGGCCTGTGAGAATAAACATATGAAGACATATTTAATTTATTTGTGAAGTTCATCCTGAAAGTCTTGAGACGACTACAAAAGACTCAAGGAACAACGTGTTATGTCTTATCAGAAAGAAAATACAACAGATGATAGTGTCTTGTGGCAGTCATAGCCTGAATTGGTTTTATTTGTAGGTTCATAAGCATGTTTTTGTTCTGAGCTACATTCTTTGTACTAAACTATTTTATAGCTTTTTTTTTTCCTATTAGAAAGGATCATGTTTCCCCATTTGTAATGTCCACATTAGCCTGTGTTTCCCATGCAATATAGATCTCAAGCACAGAACCAAAAAGGTTAATCTTATTTCCTTGTAAAATGACCCCTGGAGATGTGGTGGTGATCCCCTTTCAAAGGCCATGCAAAATTCCCACTGACATTGTTTAGTAAGACTTTACCACTGATGGCCATGCTGATCTTCCTGGCTTTACATTGGCAAGTACAGCACATCGTGAAGCATGGCCAACTTTCTTCAGTCTCTGGTGGAAATGAGCAGATGTTCTTCAGTGTCTTTGTTCCTTTTTTGTTAAAGAATTTATGGGAGGGGGTTTTGTTGTTATTTTGGTTTTGGGTTTTTTTGAGGGTGTTGAGGGGATTTTGGTTTGGTTTTGCTTTGGTGTTTTGTTTTGGTTGTTTTTTTCTTCAGTTAGTGCCAGTTTTAAATTACCTAGCTCAGTTACTGTTGGTGATATTCTAGCAGCATGGAGCTCAGCATGGTTGATATTGATCCAGTTGGTTTGCTGGCAAAACTGAGTTTTGGGCTATCCCTACTGCACTTTCTGGGCTGTGAACTTGTTTTGATGAGATCAGTGACAAATGTACTTTTAAGACTTCTGCATCCTAACAAAAAGGTCTCTGCTGTTCTGATGTTTGTGAGGAGGCAGGAGAAATGGGTTGTGCCTTCAGTACATTTTGGCTTCTAGTTTTAGATTTTTATTCTGTATTCTAGGCATGCAGCTTTCTTGATGAGAGTATCATTTGTGTATTAATGTTGTGAACTGGCCCTCTCTGACGACGTGAAGCTGGAATTGTAGCTTCATACATATTGATGCTTTTGCAATAACTTAATTTGTGTCCCAGGGAGAGAACATGCGATAGAAAAAGTGTCATTCAAGAATAAACATGTTACAACTTCTCAGAGTTTGGGTGAGCTCTTTGTTACAAGACATTCCCACCAGGCTAGTTACAGGAAAACACTAGGCTTATGGGTGCTTATGATCCCCATAGCCTAGCTGCAGCATTCAGTGCTGTACCTTGTGGAAATGCAGTAAGGTGTTGGGGTATGTAGGTGGTCAAGCTGGAAATCACCCTTACTAAAAGCAAGGTTAAAGAAAAAGCAAAGAAGAATGCTTGTTTAAAGAAATCAAACGAGATGCTACAGATTTTAGAAGAGGAACAGAAACATAAAAATCCATTCTTAATAAGCTTATTCTGAAATCAAACGATCTTTTTCCTTTCTTGCCTGCAGCTGATAAGCCACAGACCTAATCTATGAGGCTGCAGAGTCAGTCCCAGTGCTCCTTTGCCTCTCTAGAATTAGTGCTGTCTCCACAGGGGAGGTTCCTGGGGACAGAGCATGCCGGATTATCTATTCAATCCTTTTCTAGTTATCTCCCAACCCCATTTAGATCTGATCTCCCAAAGATTCATAAGTGATTTGGGATGTAGCTTTAGAATTATTGACTGCCCAAGACTTTTTGGGATGCTTACCTGCTGTTTTAATAGTTAGCTATATTGTTAGCAAATTGTAAGATATTAAAAAATTATTAGTATTTTCCCCACTTGCAAAGGTTACATTCAAGTTATGGGTAAAGCTCTTTCATATGAATAGTAAACCAATAATCTTATAAATATTTAAGTAAAATTATTGCGTTACTGACTCTAGACTGAGATCAGGCAGGACTGTAATTAATCACTTCTAATGATAGTGAGCTGGAATGACTAAAGTCCAGTTTTATCTTTGAGGAAAATTGTGACAAGTGTTTGGAGCTTTGAACACCCAAACAGATGAGATGAGTTGCAAGGCCCAAAGAATTTTTTTTTCTTTTTAAATAAGCAAAAACATCATAAAGGATATTCAGCATTCATCAAAGTTTAGTCTTCATTACCACACCTCATTACCAAAGTATCTGAAAGAAGCCGAACGTCTGGAGACCGGATACTTGGCACATACACTATTTGAACAAAAAATGTTGCAATTTTAGATAGGAGGAGGTGGAATTGCTGAGGAGAGTCAGAGGCACTTTTGCACAGGGACTGTGCAGGGGGAGGGAGGTTGTGGATGTTGGGAGAAGTCTGTATCCATCATGTCAGACCTACAATTCCTGGATTCTGTCTTTTGTTATATTTTGTATTTCTAGGAAAGCACTACAGCTTCACTCTCTAAAATACTGTGAGAAGACAAAGCTAGTCAGCAAATTTCACAAACAGGGAAGAATTCACAGCACTGTGCTATTTTATCTAGAGGGGTCCTTCAGTCAACCCTCCTAGAGCAAACATCCTTGGCCAAAGCCTTGGGATCCTCCAAAAAGTAACAGGGTGGAACCTCAGACGTATCCATATTTTCACACCAAATAAATCTTCAGAACATCCCCTTCAGTATTCCTAAATGAGAAATTTTCATGTCCACTCAGAGCATAGGCTCTGCAACAGGTGATTTAAAGGATATTATCTCTCCTTTGGGTAACTGCATGACAACATAATGAAAACTCAGAAATTTCTGCAGGTTTTAACAAACACCTTATTCAAAGTGTCTTATTCTAAGAGCATTTACTGGAAGTGCATTTACAAAGGAGCAACTTTTAAAAACCACTTGTGCTTCTGTGGTCA
Organism: Myiozetetes cayanensis; assembly: GCF_022539395.1. Classification (NCBI taxonomy): domain Eukaryota; kingdom Metazoa; phylum Chordata; class Aves; order Passeriformes; family Tyrannidae; genus Myiozetetes; species Myiozetetes cayanensis. The sequence goes on along the minus strand of NW_026087964.1, from coordinate 35,359,723 downwards.
TTAAAGCTAACACATTACAAATGTATGGTAACAGCAGTAATATGTCTATAATGTGGTTTGTGTGTGTTTTATGGTGAGTCCTGCAGTTCCTCCTACTGTCCAGATCAGGAAATCTGTTGAAAAGTTCCATACTCCCTTCACCTACATCACCTCTGCAGTGAGAGTTGGTTTGGATTTTGTCCCAGAACAGAGTCTGAATGTAGCTGTGCTGCACTCTCAGGCTTAGGAGCAGGGACTGTTAAGATGCTCCAGGATAAATATGTGACATCTTTCCATATGAAATTCATGTGTTTTTAGAGCGAAATCTACAGGAAGAATTTGCTATCTTGTTTAAATCCAAAACTAAGCTATTTTAGAATTTCAAGTGCTGCAATAGCTTGTTTGCCAAAAAAAAAAAAAAAATAGTTGGCAAGTTAGTTCTTAAAAGCATACTCAGCTAGCTTTTTTTTTTTTTTTTTTTTTTTTTCCAGAGAGATTTATTTCCTTAAAATAGCATTTTCCTCCTAAAAGTGCCTGCTGGGCAGAGTTATCTGACAGGCAAGTAGAATTATCAGCATGTTTACTTTTCAGACATCTCTACCATACTTGAACAGTTCTGCTGTGGTGTCACACATGAGTGATGAGGTAGGTTTTGTAAGAATTTGTGTACTAGGATATAAAAAATTAAAATGTGTTACAGCATTTAAAGTGCACAAACATTTTAGTTCCAAACTAGTCAAAGCAACGTCCTTACTCCAAGTTAAAGCATTTTACATGACTATAGCATCCCTTTTTGGAATGTATCCTCAGCTCCAAGGAAAGTTGCATCCCCATTAGCACAAATTAGACCTCTTGGCTGTCTGAAAGGTACGGAAGCTCCTTTACAACTTTGGTTCTCTGCAGTTTCTAGTACACTTCCAGAAGGATGTTGGCAGAGGTTTGGACATGATCAGTGTACCCTCCATGTGCTGTGCTTTTGTATGTGATACCCTAGAAGCAAAAAGCAAGGATTAATTAAAGCGTGATTATAAAAGAAAGGTTTTAATTAGTTTGAGATGAAAGTAAGGTAATAAAGGGACAAGTTGCCCAGTGATTTTTTGCAGAATAACTATCATTCTGCTACCACAGTTCTTTACAAACAGAGGAATGTAGAATAGAAGACCCTAAAACTTCCCTTGTTCAAAATAAGATTAAGGAAGTGAGATAAATGTATGAAGTATTCATGGCACTACTTTGGATTTCTTTTATAAAGCTTGAGACTTGGCTTCTAAGTCGATAAGGACATTGAGACACAAAATGAATTCTCCGAGGCTGCTAGTGCTACAAGGCTATATAATCACTCTGGGATTGCCAAAGATTTCTTTCTTTTTTTTTTTTTTTTTTAAAGATTTGTGTCACTTTCACTCCCACACATCTGGCAAGAGAACTCTGCACTGGCTTAGTTGAAAAATCTTATCTCATAGATCACTACTAGCAATAAATTCCAGCCTTTGTGCTTACTTATATTGTCCCACGGCCTGGAGTCACTGATTTTGTGGAACTAGGAATGCAGGCTGTAAAATATTTACTCACTAACACCCACACAAACCAACCAGCCCCCCACCTCCCCCTGCAAACACCCCATGCCTCAAAACCAAGCCTCTAGCTCCTTCATTGTGAAGTCAGCTTTGAAAATGTAAATCACATCAAACTGACTCTTGGGGCCAAAGAAAACAGGCAGCTGGATTCCATCCCTTTAGCTAAGAATCAGCCCTTAAATACCTCTTAAACAGACACTTTATATGAGCTATAGTCAAACTCATTTTCAAGTAATGTTTTCCCACGTGTCCCAGAAAAAGTGAACGGCATCTCTGTGTGTGGATGGACTGGGGCACTGACAATGGGTGAGTGTGCCAAAAACCTGCAAACTGTGTGGTTCTACTGCAGTTCTTCTCTAAGGTCACACCTATGCTAAAACACGATGTATGTCATAGTCCTTAAATATAGCTAAGGCAGCTGTGCTCTAAAGAATTGTTGGCAAACGGCCTGCACAAGGTGTTTTCCTGGGTGTTAGTTCACATTAGTGAGCATTTTTATCTAGTATTGTCTTCTGGAAGCATTCTTATTTATGGGATTTATTGTGCTGATCCTTTTCTATATGGCAAGCATGGGAAATATGAAGGCACATTACCTCATATATTGAAGACTTTGCAACTTGTAGTAAAAAAGACTGGAAAGATAAGAGAAGGTTAGACAAATGAGACAATGACTGGCACAGATGCTGTTATCTCTGTGGGATAAATTAAATACACTGGGGAGGAAGAAGAGGAACAGTTCCCAGTACTAAACCACAGATCTCCAGTTTAGCAACCTGGCTCTAGTACCATTAACAAGCAGGATCAGAGTTAGTGATGACCAGCAAGTGTTGCTGGGTAGCAAATTCATTCTCTAGGCGTGAGGAAAACTGCTATGGGAACACTTGAGATGCAGTGTACTTCAGTATCTCCCCATTCTTGATGATCAGATTTCAGAAGAAAAATTGGCAACTGGCATATAATAAAGCCAGAATATTTTCTAAAAGTCACAACAATCCTTCTGGAGTAATTTACCACAGCAAAAACATGGCAGAATAACCAATCAGGGTATAATGACCATGAAATGCCTTCCCCTTTATTTTCCTAGGACAGATTAACAATGTTTTGACTCTACTAGGTTTGCATAACGTGAAACATAGTAGTTTTAACTAATACGCCCGCATAATCCAGGAAAAAGCTGCAACTTAATTTTTGGCATTTTATTTTCAGTTTCCCAAGTGACTACTGGTGAGTGCATGGGAGTGTTTTTTAATCAGTCCTGATACACATTCACATACAAGGCCATCAGGAATGAGGTTAGTGCGTTATAGCTGCTGCGGGAACCTTACCTCACTTGCATTGACTTTAGGAGGATTAAGTCAGAAACAATACTATTTCAATGCCATTTTTTTGTATTTACTTGGCGAATACTCTTGTCAATTTAAAGTTTCCCATGGGAGGTGTCAAGAGGTCACTGAAATTTTCCTGGGCAAGGGAGGGAGAGTGGTTGAAACCATGGCCTCCCTGCTGCTTCCTTCAGTGTTTTCCTTCATGTCATTAGTGCTGTACTCGGCACTCTCCCCCCAGCCTCCATTAGAAGAGGGAGTGAGTGAATGCAAAAATGTTAGTGAGAAGTGGAGGCAAGAAACACAGAGAAGGTTTCCCTGCTGTTTTATTTGGCTAATTCTAGGCCTTGGTAACAGTAAACTTAGTCACAGAAAATGAGTATAGAATATATTGTCTAGTATGCACAAAAACTCCCAGATGCTTTCAGCACATTTTTTTACCCAGTTCATTCTATTATTCTACACAGTTTTCTGTCCAAGGATCACAAAGCCTACTGACCTCTCTGTTATCCTATGGCAAGAAAATACAGTTCCCTAAGGCTGCAAAAGCATCAGCGTTGAATTTCCAGAAATGAGGTACCTGCAGTTTCCATGATCATCACTGTAGCTGTGAGCAGCATATTCTTCTGACACCATTAAGACAGAAATGCAGAATTTCTGGAGGGATAGGAGAGACACCCCACATTTTACAGGCCCTGATGCCAGGCTTCTGAATTTAAGCTGAAAATACTAGAGTTGAGATATCAAAGATAGCTTTGTTAAAGCTAGTGAGGTAGGAAGGGATCTGACCTGTATTATACTACAGATTATTGTGATCCCTGTAACAAGCCCCCACAGTTTATTGTGTGATAAACCAGGCAATTGCACAATTATGAAATTTTTAAAACTAATTCAATTACACGTTTCTCACATTTTTAACTGCTGTAAGGCAGAATAAAACATCTGTGGGGAGTTTTGCCAGTAAGTGAAAACAAAAATAGTGCTAAATAAATACATTACAACTTGATTAATGCAAGATAAACATTACAGGCTACACAGCTTTTGCTCCTTGGCAGGCCTATTTCACTTTGTATGTTCATACATAAATTTCTCTTACTAACACTGCATAAGCAGTCTGGCACCATCCTTGACAGATGAGCTTTAGGAACTGTTACAAAGTGGTTTAAGTTATAGCTCCATCTGTTGTATCCCATCCTTCTGATGGAGATTGTGTTCACTGTGGCAGAATAAGCAGAATGGAAGACGTGTTCGTGTCCTCACCGAGAGTAGCTCAGGGTCTGGTGCCTTGGCTCACTCCCATCTTGTCAGCAGTTTAATCAATGACGCTCTGCTTCGTGCCCAAGCATGAAGGTGGGTGCTCATTTCCTTCTGCTGGTCCCGATAATCGTCACCAGAGGGAAAGGACGGTGGAAAACAGGAGCAACTCCACAGATCACAATGGGATCTGATTCAAGCTTCCTTTAGTTTAACTGGGAGGGAGAAGGCCGCCTTATAACTGTGCTCATCCATGCTCCACTACTGTATGTATGGCTAGGTGATGGTGCCTGTGGTGGAAAATCTGCCCATTATGATCTGAGCAAACTGTAGGATCACTGCATGGTTAACAAAGGTTGTGGGGCAGGGTTGAACTGTGTTCCCTTTCCCAGCTGGCAGTGCTTGACCCCGCAGACTGCTGGAGTCAGAATTTCCTGGAGTTTTTTCCTGGACAAACAGGATTACCCAATATAGAGAAAGCAATAGTGATCATCTGCGGTAAGGTGACTAAGCAGTGAATAAAGTGAGTTATTAAGTTATTGAGGGCACTGTGATCATTAACTGATATACTAAAGTCCACCGTGGAATAGGATAAACAGTTCAGTGCAATCAGGCTTTTCCACAGCTGGTAAAAATGCTATATTACTAAGAGCTAAAAATAAGGAGATGTTTTACTGCTGTCAAAATAATTTTCATATATGTTTACTAACAATAAACACAGATTACTAAATAAGGCTCTAAAACTATCGAGCATGAAAAAATAAAATATACTCATATTTCTTAGAATTAAAAGGCATAGAAGTATGTCCAGTGTTATGTCCAAATTTATGCTATTGAGAAGCTCAGCTGCCGTAAACTTCCATCTTTTGAGTTCTTCCTACAATGTTTGAAGAACAGGATTAAAATACTCCTATTTGCAAAAAAACCTAACGCCAGTGGGAAAGGATCGATTAATTGTGCTATAATATTGGCAAATTAGATGTATTTTATTTCTTTCGGACATCTTTATCAAGAATTGCTACAGAATCACAGAATCAAGGGGTTGGAAAAGACCTCTGAGATTACAGAGTCCAACCTTTTACTGAACAACATCACGTCAACTAGACCATGGCAGTAAGTGCCACATCCAGTCTTTCCTTAAACACCTCCATACAGAGAAAGAAACAGAGCTTAGAGAAGTACAACAGCTACAGCAGTTTAAAAAAACCAGTTTTAATCAGGGCTATTGTTGGTAGAGCTCCACAATAGACAGAGTTCATCATTAATAGCACCTCAGGTTTTCTGTCTTTTCTGTATGTCCATCATATCAATCACTTGGAAAAGGCTGCATAGCTTACTTTTGCAAAAGTTCTCTAATAGCATTAAAAATGGTCCTACTAGCAATAAAACAAATAACAATGAGAATATTTGGCTGCTGATGGGGAAGATAATAGAAGGAAAATATGGTAGTCCTGAAGCATTTCTAGAGATTCAAAATTTTATTGAGATAAAACCACAGATTTTTAGCCTAAAATTTGAATTTGAGGAAGTTTTAATCTATACTGAGGATACAGCCAAAATGCATACTTCATCCCTTCCCCTAGAGAAGAGATTACTGTCAGGACTGTGTGCAGGATACAGCAAAAATAAGGGTATGTCAAGGACCTGATTATGGTTCCCTTATCCTCAGAGCATGTCTCCATCAGTTTGAACCACAGTGCTATTTAAAACTGAACTGTACTTTTTCCTGGCTGACTACAGTCCCTAAGGGAACATCCATCAGCCAAGCAGAAGTGACTCATGCAACGCCCCAACCTCACACTTGATACAGTCAACCTCAGGGACAACTTGTGAAAGAACTGTCAGAGCCATCCCAAAACTAAGCAAACACTACCTCACTTGAGTTTTCCCACAGTGCAAGCTGCCTGTGGCTTTAGCTTGTGTTCTGCAGCTAATGTGAGAAAACTCTCCAAGTCTTTGGCTCTGCGAGTTCCTCAGCTGCATTGTTAAAAAGAGAGTTAATGGAATTGGCTAAATCCCATCTTGGTTTAAAAATGTCTTGGAAATAAAATCTGGAAGGGTGCACCAGATCAGAGGTGCTCAAGGCAAGCAATTTAGGAGGAGCAGTTGAACTCCTAAATATGTATGTCTCACAAATAACTGCAAATTAATATGTCTTTGTGGAAGCAGCTCAATTAAGGCTTTAGTTGCTGAAGAAGTGTCTTTACAACTCTTGCACAAGCCAACTCTTCTAAGTGCTACAGTTTGAATTGATGAACTCATCAGCTCAGCTGGAAAACATATCAACTTGGACATGCATCTGAAGCCTGAATTGCATTAACACACGAATTTAATTTAAAGGAAGAAGCTCTTTATGGATTTTAAAACTAGTACTAAAAGTCTACAAATTGCTCTAGTTAAACTGCTATGATAAAAATGGCAAAAAAATGTTCTAGGGATGGTAACCACTGATTTCTATTTTATGCTAAATTTGAGTCTACATGGCTCATGAATAAACAAATGGTAAAATAAGATTTGAGAGTACACACTTGAGAAGAAAAACATTTAAGAGGACTGAAAAATCAATCCATATTTCTGTGTTTGTCTTTGGTTTATCACAACTAATAAAATTAAGTAGAGCCTAGCTTTATTTGAGCCTTGATGAGGTGCTTTTGGTAGAGAGACAAATCAGTAATTTAGTCAGGGGTGTGTGTCTACCCCAGCCTCTGGCTGAGGGGAAGATTATACAGAGCCCAACCTTACACAACATCTCAACTATGCAAAAGTGTTGTACTGTTTTATTTAAATTTGCATCTAGTCACTTGGGGTAACTGGGCATGCTGTGCCATAAAGCTCTTAGAGAGTGTCCAAAGGAGGGCAATGAAGATGGGGAAGGGCCTCGAGGGGAAGCCGTATGAGGAGCGGCTGAGGTCACTTGTCTGTTCAGCCTGGAGGAGACCTCATTGCAGTCTTCAGTATCCTCATGAAGGGAAGTGGAGGGCCAGACACTGATCTCTGTGGTGACCAGTGACAGGACCCGAGGGAATTTTGTAAACAGACAAAGATTTGCATTTATGTTTTGAGAACATGGCCTTGTACAAGGAAATACCCATAAATCACAGGGACTTAAGAATTTCCATTCCGAATGAGCCTGGCCGTTTGCCCCCTTCAGGACCCGCTCCACATTCCCCGGTGGTCCCACACCCTCCTGGCCGCCCTGGAAGCCGCACGCGGGTCACACCCCATGCCCCCCGCCCGCTGCCACCAGGCTGGGCAGCTGCACAAGGGCCGGGACAACCCGCAGCCCTGGCTTCCCACAGATCTGGGCAAAGTTGTGAAGCTTTAGAACAAAGAAGGGAGTAGAGAATGCGTCTTTGAATAAACACACAGCATTCACACACAGAAGCACTAAAAGCTGAAATAAGAATTATTGATAAATAATGTAGATTTCCCAAGAGCACAGAGAGCCTCATAAGGAATATGAGTACACTGGAACTTGGTTTCCATCAGCCACTCGCTTACCAGACTACAGAAACGTCTGTGCTCTGCTTTGGTTCATGTTGCTCAACCAGGTAGTACATTTTTCTGAAGTACCCTCTAGCAGTAACTTCAAATATGCACTTGGAGTTCAGCAAACTGAAGAGCAAAAGCCTCTTCAGGCTCTGTTCTTAGAAAAAGATTTTAGGCACCAGTGCTCAGGGTAGAGTTCTGTACCTGTTCAGCTCAAACCAGCTCACTGGTGGGGGCCTTACTCCTTTCTGCTGAAGGTTTTTTGTTTGTTTTAAAGATTTCTCAATCAAATTTACAGTTGGCTTCAAGGGTGAAGAAAATCTGAGGACAGAGACATAAATGTGAAATAGTTTACAGAATGTTTTGTGACAAAAATACCATTCTATCTCTTAATTTGCTACTAGAATTAGAACAGAAAATTCTTCACAGTGCATGTAATATGCCTACAACTGAAATGCTCAACTAATTACAATAAATTACATACAGACCAATAAATCATCTTGAAGCCACATTATTCTTTGTGTCACTATAGCATACATTAAATATGGACTTAAATTTTAAGATGAAAGTATTTCTTTAGCAGACAAACTTATTTACTGTGTCAATTTTAAATTAGCTTTTGAGGGATTTCAAGGATATTCAGTATTGGTTATCAAGTTTGAAGACTATTCTTAAAAAGCTGTGCATAATCTACATGTATTTTTCAAATCATTAATTGGTAGAATGCTCTATGTCTGTAAAGCTTCAAGTCTACAGATTACGTCCACTTTTCTTACCAGAAACAAGACAGCACATTGCTTAAGAAATTAAGAATGTCAATAATAATATTTCAATTAAAAAGAAGTAAACACCCCCCCAAACCCTTAACTTCAATAAAACTGTATCACCTTGAGAGAATTCAAACCCATAGAATATACCACTTGGTATATTTTCTTCTTTCCACACAGTTATTCTATATTCTTTTAAATTTAAAAGTTTTTGGGTCCTCCCTTCCTCCAGAAGGAGGGGAAGGTATGATTTGAAAATCAAACCTGAAAAAAAGGAAATAATGCAGACTCGGCCTTTATTAAAGTCTTTGTGGTGTATTTGCTGAATGTCATGGTGTAGCTCATTAGGATCATCTCTCTGAATAGATTTTGCAGCAGTGAAAAGTGGAATGGAAGAGAAGCCTGGTGAAAAGTTTACTGGGGGAAGTTAAGAAAAAAGAAACAAAGAAGGAAAGCAGCATAGGGCAGAACCAGCACAACTTCCAACAATGATCACACTTTCTCGTCAGATGAAGCAAGAACTGTTTATCAAGTAAATAAGGATATTAAAAAATGCATTAAAGGCAATTAATTATTATTGTGCATTTTATTCTGACCGCAGATTCCCAGGATACCACTGAACTAGAGTAAGTTTGGTCTACCTTTAGGAATTGTATTGGTTTAAAAAAAAAAAAACACTTTTCAGTGGGCAAAACTTTAATAATGACATCGTAAAACAACTATACAAAAATCATGTACATATTTTGACAGTTTAAATAATAAATACATATATATATATATACTTGATTTTACTTTGTGGAAAAGCAACTTTTGATAGTTTTATATTGTGACTGGCTGTAGCTGAAAAACACCCAAAAACCTATTTTTCTCCAGTAGGGCACTTGGAAGTTTGACAGTTCATTGGATTCGTAATAAGAGACTTACTATAGTGGTAAACCAGTAAAGTTGTTTCAGAGACAATGACTGGAAAACAACAGAATACCTAATGTCTGCCCTGTATAGAACTGCTTTGACATGAGGAACAAGGAAATGTGGGTCAGAAAAAACCTGTTTTTACTATTGGGGTGGTAGAAACCAAGCTACAATAAAGGATCCAAAAAATGTGAAGTATTACACAACACTTGGGCCTGCAGTATTTCATTTTCCTCTGTGGTTGCTGGAGCCATCCATGAGTGTAACAGTAAGACTTCAGAAACAAACTGGAAAACCCTCACTCCTTTCAATTCAACAGAGTACTCCATTACCATCAACCAGATTACAAAATTCAACAGAGCTAAATAACTTGGATTTTTGGGAAGGGGATAGGAAGGGGAAGAGGAAGAAAAATACTGGAAAGAAGAGTTTTCTAGCTCCAAATGGATTTTACAATCTCAAAAAAAAACCCAAGACATTTCTATGAAGACTTACGTACCAGTCTGCCTTGATTCAGAAACACCATTAAGATATTTCAGGTACAAAAGAAGCCTTCAGCTTCAAAATACAATAAAAGTGAAATACTTGAACTAGACCACTAGATTAAGATGTTGTTAAAATACAACCATGAGGGTCAATAAAATGAAGTAATTTCTTTATGTAGGTGTAAAGAAAAGCTATTTGAAGTGTGTAAGTGAATAGCCAGATGTGCGTACTTCCACAACACAGTAATGCTTCCAATTGCTTAACTGTACCAGCCAACTGTTGATATGGCAGAAATTTTAATGGCAGAATTTTAATTATGGGTCTCAGCTTTAAATCAGAATATATACAGGTATTTCTTTCTATATTTCTTTTGGAATTAGAGACGTTACAGGTTTGGTTTTGGTTTTTTTTTCTTTGTTTTGTTGAGGTTTTGGGGTTTTGTTGATTTTCTTGGTTGTTGGTTGTTTGGGTTTTTTTTAATTAATTTTGGGCACCTAGTATATAAGGGACACATATGCAAATACACACAAGAGAACTCCATAGATATCTCAGTTTTAAAAGGCATGTTCTTCCTCTTTTTCATACAGTCAACATTCTTTTTTGAAGTCTTGCCTCTCCTGCCCCATGTTACTCCACTACAATTTGTTATTCAGCTGTGCAGACTTCAGACACTGGTACGTAGTACAGCATTAAGGAATTTCCTGAGTCAGGTTTATTCATCATTACCTGTAAAAAGAGAGAGACAGTGTGAAAAGGAGAGACACACACAGACACAAAGTCAAGCTGGGGTTACAAAACAAACTAGAAACCACAATTTAGTAAGCAATAATACAAGAATCCACTAAGTCTGTCACCAGTGAGGTGACCGTTACCAAGACTGCCTTGAAGCACTGTGTGTACAAATACTGAGCATTGTGTCATCTTGGATTAGTGAATTTAGTGATAGTTTCACCTCAAGTGGCCTGCTTCAGTTAGAAAAATCCTCTTAGGAAAGAGCAATAGGGATTTTTTTCTAACTTTTCTTATTTGAAGAGTATAAAGCTTTTGAGACAGAAGCTCATGAAGATGCTTCTGTCTGTCACTTGTCCTCTATTCACCCCTGTTAGCATAGGACTTTTAATTTAAATGTCTGAAATGTAAAGAACTACTTTTTCTTTCATTTTTTGTATGCTACCGCAGATTTGTAAAATGCAGAATTAGAACGGAACCTATTAAAAATAGCCACTTGTTAATCAGCATTTTGCAAGATGAAAGTTAGCTTATTTTAATAGGATTCACTCAGACAACAGCTTATAATTTATATGCCAACATCTCAGCAAATTTGCATTTAAGCCTTTTAGTACTAGTTTTTAAATACCCTTAAGGCAGAGTGGCAAGGAAAAGAAAATGGTGACACTGTAGTAACCATTTTCTTCTTGTTCTATATTGCCAGTCCTTTGGACACCTGAAAAATGAACTACTACTACTACAATATATTTTTCAAATTCTGTCATTAAATCAATAAATTGTGGCTGAAAAAATATTTTCAGATATTTCTCTGTCACACTTTTATAACACAGCATGAAAACAACATGGAATTGATTGCTCTTACCAAGTGGTCCTATATCAGTAGAAAAGAAAAATTGGGAAAATGTAATTTGTATTAGAATTTTTAAAAAATTACTATGTTTTTAAAACTAGTTTTAAGACTTTCCCCCCTCATGTATTCACATACAAAAGCCACAGAAAGCCATACACTTACTTGACCATTTATTCACTGCTACTGCAACACATTTGTAAAAGGATTTAAAAGATGCAGAAAGTACATGCTGGTTAACATGTATTTGAATATTTTTTTTCAAAATACATTAAATAGTGATCATTGCACACATTTCTAAAGCCAATATATGATGCTTCTGATTTCTATAAACCTAATTAAGATTTTAGATTGCTTTTTTTACACCCTCTCCAGTAAAGGCTTTCACATCATTAGAAATCTAAAAATACATAACTGCAGTTAAATTTTTGACATGAGAGAATGAAAAAAAACCCAAACCCACACCCTCATTGACAGTGGTCTGTGTGCTCTTTCCATCTGCCTCATAACCTGTAATAAGCTAGCCAGAGCTCCAAAGCAAGATAAATTCTCTTCATGTGTTACTGAGCCACCAACTCAGATGGATGGTACGTACACATCAAGGTCTTCTGAAAAGTGATAATTATAAGATATAGAGCCTAATGAAATTTTCAGAAAAGCAGTGATACTGCAACCTGTTAAAAGTAGTGTTTTGGAAAGAACAATACTATTTTAGCTAAAAGTTCATTAATTCTTAGGATAAAATTGTTTTTAATTCTGAAAGTTTTATTCTAGATTTTCACTTTCCCCATCTGTGTAACTGGTTTATAGAAGTTAAATAATACACTGCATCTTTTCGTAAGGCAATTATTTTTAAAGTTGACTGTACATGTACATTCTGTTAAATCAAAGTGGTTAGCAAAGTTTGCCATGTTTTGTTGCAGGAATAAAAATAGCCAGTTGTGGAAAATTTTACTTAATTTACCCAAACAATACAAAAAAACCAAAGTACAGATACGTTCTATAATTTGTGATTCTATGATGTTTTAAAAGTATGTAGTATATGACCAAGAAAGAACATAATACAAGCCATAACTGCCAGGATACAGTGAGATTACCTTCTTGGTAGGCTCCATCTGCCATTACTAGGTGAAGTATTTTGGCATACAGATGTTTGTGTTCATTTCCAAGAACAGTCTGAACTATGGTTGAACAAATATCGATATTTTCATCTTCATCTTCAAGTATAGCCTAGGGGAAGGGACAAACCATGTTGACAAAATTAAAATGGGTTTATAATCAAATACTTAAAATTTATTAAATGCAATTCCTGGTTAAACCCAAAGTTTTCCTCTTTAATCCACAGGCAGGGCATTTTCTCTGTTAATACCTTAGTGTGTCAAAACAGATTAAAAAACTATAGAAAATAACTTTGAGTCTAGTCACATAATGCAATAACTGTCACAGCAAACAGCTCTAGGTACTTGTTTCCTAAAATACTTCCCATTTGATGTCATTCCACAAACCTTTATTTTCTCATAAACTTCAATTAATTTATCAAAGCCTATTTCCTGCTCCAGGTTATATCTCAACTCTTCCAAATGGCTGAAGATACTATCACATTCTTCACATTCGCTGGCAATCTCTCCATCACTATTATCTATGAAGAAATAAAACAACAGTAAAACCCCCTCAGTTTTCCTGCATTGTTAATGTTGTTTCTAAGTCCTTAAACTTGATATCCTTTTAATGCGATCAAACAGGTTAAGCTCAGCAGCACTGGATGATTTTGGCAAATGTTCTGACAACGTGCAAGAAAATAGGAACAGTCTCTTACTTGATAGCAAAGAAATTCCAAATCTGAAATAGGAAGCATCCAGCTACCTCCTCTAAACCCCACTTTGATAGTTACCCATAAGGGTATTCAGACTGAAGGAAAACAAGGTAAGGTCTTAAAGCAGAATTTTATTTAGCAAAGTGGGTCAAGTTCCATGCACCCACTCCGGATATGTCTATGCTAAAACTCATGCAGCCTTCAGTGGCTAACCCACGCTAGGGAAAGGAGCTCCTTAATGAAGCAGCTGCCTTCTAGCAAAAAATAAGGATGTGTTTATTACAGATCCATTACTTTCTACCCTGAGATGCATCTTGTTCCATGGAGCAAGTCTAAAGAAACCCAGTACTAATTTACAGAGTTCCTCATTCTTTTATGAGTGCATCTCCTTTGTGCAACAAATTCAGGATGCCAATTAGTGCAATAAGAAACAAGAGAGAAGTCACAATGATTTTGCTCATAGGCTACAGAAGCCTTACAAATAGATTCATAACAGTCAAACATTAGGTAAGTTTAACAAAAAAAAGGATCTTTTAAAAAAATACAAGATAGAATCCCTATGTAAAATCCAATTACAAAATTCAAACTGGCTTTGCCCAAGATAAAATACTTCCTTAAATAAGCATTTAAATTAGGACGGAACTTGTCTACCAGGGAAAAACACAAAAATTCTTAGATTTCAGAGCAGGTCCTATTAAACCTTTAAATAGTATTGCTTAGTAGGTCACAGACTTCATGAGTTAGTATTAGAACTCTTACTACTTCAGTTCCTACATATGACTGGTGTAGGGTATAATCCTGACCAAATCATATCCTTGATTCAAGTCTTATCAACAATCAAGTCAATAAGAAATTATTAAAGCTGTATATGGGTTAAAAACCCATTAAGTTACTTCTTATCCTCTTTTAACTTCTTGACCCTGAGCAGATTTGGCGTCAAGTTCTGTCCATTACCCTTTTGAAGGCTGGCCTGCCTCCCTCCCTTCCTCCCTCAACAATGAAACTTGCAATTCTTAGGGAGGATCATGAATCTAGAAGGTAGGACACTGACATTAAACACTAGCACTTGCAACAACAGCAGAATCACAGACAGTGATTGTATGTTATCAGTGTATAACATCACTGCTGTCAAAAAATTAAAGATATTACCTAAGTTTATTTTACCTTAAAGTAATTCTTGGAATGTATTATATAGATCATATCTTAAAGGTATACTCACAGACATTCAATTTGTTTAAAATTGCCTTCAATGAAACAAAAGTACACAAAAGCTATGTTTTAGATTAGTTACTGATTCTCTACATCTTTTTATACTTGTATTTCTAAATGCAGGAGTAAAATACTTGTATTTCTACCAGAATTAAGAAAAACAGAACTAAGACTTCAGGACACTGTTGTGCATATCTAATGCAAAATGCTAAAAGCAGTAATAAATTTATCTGTCTCATTTTTAGTTTGACTGCATTAATACCTAATTTTGGCAAGGGACAAGGTGAATAATTTCATGTTCCTTTTGACTGCCTGTTAAATTACTTAATTGTAATTTAAGCTGGATCCCGGATACTCCAGTCATGTCAATTGTTACTTCGTTTTCACACTTACAGTCATGAATTATTCAAAACACTATGATGCACTCTGCCTTTGATCTTCCTTGAAGACAAGTTTTAGGCAACTAGAGAAAAAGGCACTATCACAGCCCAACAAATAGCCAACATTTAATCTGCAATATTCAATGTTGGTTAAATGTTGACCTTAACATTCAGAAAATCTGAGTATTATCTGGATTTTTTTAAACTTCTGTATAAAAACTATTAATTAGAGCTTTAGTTCATTCTAAGTTTACAAAGCAAAAACATTATTCTGTGTTTGAATAGGTAACATGAATAAGTAACTTATAAAACAGGTATAGGAGAAATTATACCTGACTGCCATTCTTCATTAAGTGCACTTTCACTGCTGGGGTTATTTTCATCTCCTTCATCCAGCTCAGTACCATTTGTTATGCATTCAATGGCATTAGCCTTTAAAGTAGACTCTTCTTCTTCGCTGAATTCCTCACTAGGCTGCTCCCTAAGCAATTGTTCCATTGAATCCCGGAGCTCCTGCAAATCTGTATCTGTCTCTCCAAACATACTAAAGGAAAGTGATATAAAGTTTATATAATTAATACTTTACAAGACAAACCCTGTGGAAAGAGCTCATTTCTTTTGTTAAGCAGCAAACTGAAAAGCCAATCTAGCTGGAGGGGAAAAACGAAACAAAACAAAACAAAACAAAAAGACAGCTATTTGTGACCTTAGCCCAACATGACTACAGCACTGATATCCTTGTATCATGCAAGACACAGGGAATAAACATCAGCTAAATAGATACCCCACGGTCTCATGAAAAGATGCTAAGTCCTCAATTCAACTTTATATTAGTAAGAATTTCAAAATCTTTGTATTCATGCACTATTATAGAACTTTGGCAAGTATAATTTCCAATCCAGATAAAAATATGTCTGGAGCAAGAAAATGAGATCTAGATCTCATCAGAATAGATATACCAGATTATTTAATCCCTGCACACTAGCCAAGGTGCAGGGAAAAGTCAAGACCAGGCTCACATTTTGAAGCCTCTGAAAGAATCTGGGGGAGGAGGAAGGACATTCTAATACAACAGTAGAGAAGATAAATGAGCAAGATTCCCAGAAAATACATAGAAAGCAAATATTCAAGAAATCTGTATTCCTAGAAGAGCAGTAGCCATCAATTTTGAGCTGCTTCACCAAAATGCAAGTTGCAGAAGCCAGATAGAGTAGCATCTTGGATGGAATTTGGGAAGGAAATTCAGAAAGCTATTGTATGCAGTCCACCTCATTAGCTTCTCAATTCTCTAGAACAAGACTCAAAGTAAAACGGGACTGAAAACAAAACTTTTAAAATCTGAGTAAAAACCCCCATGCTGATATACTGTGTATAGTGTCTAACCAATCTTGATCTAAGATGCCTGTGAGAATACTTGATAAACTTGATACACTCACATATCCTCAGAATCAGAGGGTCCTTCTTTGGCTTGCTCATCTTCCGTATCATCTATTTCAAGATTATGTTGATGCTGCACATCTGCTACACTGGGAACATCAACTAAAGTTCTGTACAGTTTGTAAAGATCTGGGAGTGAACATGTTCTCAACATCTACAAAAGTAATAGAAATCCTGCTGGGTAACAATACTAAAGAGAGATCGAGGTTACAAAATACTTTAAAATGAGAATTTTTTCTTTTTCATTTGAAGATCAATTTCAAAATAACAATGTGTACAGCAGAGAAAATGTAACTGTTGAAACTTTGACATACTGAATTTTACCTCTCAGCTAAAAGGAAGGCACTCCTTCTGCCTTTATGGGTTACAGTGACTGAAAAGCTTTAAGAACATCAAGTGCCATACAGCTCCTGGCTTTGTGTTGATTTATTCACTACCATGACAGCTTACTAAAGAAAAGGAACCTTACAGTAGGTAAATAATACATGTGCCATTTTTTTACAATGTATGTATGTCAGTCACTTCCAGTTAGACCCATCTTAAGTAGCTGACAAAGGAATATTTTTTAAAATGACACTTGATTATTTCTCTAGCTTAGTCACTGAAAACAGTAACTTGTTTATAGTATATTTCAAAGCAGTTTCATAGCATTAGAAAGTTGTACAAATTACAATGGTAATTTGTTGCAATGAAAATAAAGCAACATGGAAACAAAGCAACTGTTTGCTCAGTGATCTATGAGATCTCTCTTTTAAGAAGTCTAAGAACACCTCAAAAATACTAAATATTCACCACAGTATTAAGAAAAAACCAAGAAACAAGACCTGCACTAAGAAGTTCTACCAATAAGCTTGACTTTCCTTAGCTCTGAATCCACTCATGGTCATTTTTTTCTCCTAATGAAACCCCCTCAATTTTAATGAACAAAATAGTGTCTCAGCTGCAATTTATACCAGCACAGTGTATTCATATACATGCTTAAATATCAGATCTGTCAGTGCATGACCAGAATTGTCACCAAAGGAATAACTGCCTGTTTTGACCTCTACAATGAAAGAACAATCAAAAAACTGACATTACCCCATATTTGACAGGTATTTTGAAAAATGCTTCTCTTCCTATTAGCTTACTTCTGTTAACCTACAGACCTGCCCACAGATAGGTCATCAACTCTGCCTGCACTGCTCCCTGATAAAGGTTTCTGCAGTTTCTGGGTGTGAGCTGCAGCAGTAGTATATTTGGGAAATTCCAGAAAGTTACATTTGCAGGTACTGCCCAGAAGCACGGAGTATCCTCTTGCTGCAACCAAATGAGGAAAGGGAATGTATTGCCCTCTGTCATTTAGTGTGCTGCACTAGTAACAACACATTTGTTGCTCTTCTCCAAGCTCTCTGCTATTGTGTGGAGCCCGTTCAGTATTGCAGTGACAATTCTGTGACAAATACTTCTGGTCAAAACACATGCAAAATATGTAGTAACAAGTGACATGCTGAAGCACTTCATATTGATACACTGGAGAACTCCATCATAAAGCATATCCACTACTTTCCCAATCTGATAAGGGTACAAAGAATGTTCACCTTCCCCCCTACTCATAAGTTAGGTTTTATGTAATCATTGTCTGGCTGCCAGTTAAACAGCTTCATAAACTAAGGAAGTTAATGATACACTAACTCTTGAGAAACGAACATGAGAGTCATAGATCTATTTATAAATAGATTCCACCATCCTATGCTCATTTCACAGACTGTGAGCTGCCACTCAACCCTATGTAGCTGGTCCTGCTTCACAGCCAGAACCTGTGCTAGTAGGTTAAATCCTACAGGAAAAAACCCAATCACTTGGCTGCCAGATACCTTTGCTGACCTGTTCACTGATTATGTTTATGATGGCAAGGTAGTGATAAGCCAAAAAACCTGCACAAAAGGCAGAAAGCAGATAGGGCAAGTTAGGAATTTCTTCATGAACTCCGTCAGTTATGGCTCACAGAAGTGGTGGCATTCCTCCACAAACACCCAGAACACAGGATGCTGAATGGTGAAACCAGAGACCTTCACTGCTGCATGAGGCCTGCTGATACCATGAGCACAGTGCAGTACAATGACAGGGCAGACATGACTAGACAAATACAAACATCTGCTGAAACAGTTATGACACCTGTTCTGACCTCACCCTGCTTCAATAAGCAAGTAAGAATAATACTGGAGAGAAAAAAAAAACCATTTCTTTTTAGTTTTTTAAACTTGCCTTTGGGTCGTTTGCATCAAAAAGTCCTGTAGAAAGTCCAATCAACAATGAACTTTTGCCTTTATTTTTTGCTGGTGATATGGAACGTGAACGAGGTACAAAAGGCTCTTCCTGTGAAGACTGGGATGACAGAACTGGTGAGGCTGTTGGTACAGCTGTTGGCTGTATTACCCTCTGGAACAAGGGTTCAGCTTGCTGAGAGTTGCTGGAACAAGTTTCTGATGTGGCAAAAGAAAGTTTGTTACAAATCTAAAGATATTAAAAACATAAGGCTCTTAAAGAAAAGGTAATTTAAATGAACAAAACTAACTAAATTCTCCTGTACAATTAGAGGGAAAACCAGATAGCCCTTTAAAAGTATTAAAATTTTTTTGATTATTTTAGTATATATATTATAATGTGAAATTTTCCCATTTAAACTTTTTGAGAATATACAGCCCTCAGCTGTAGCCTGTTCTGTTCTCATGCCTCCTGGTTCCTCATTATCCAGTCCATGCCTGAAATTATGGTGTCATCCATTTTCACCTGTTGCTTCTTTCCTTATACTACATTTCTTCAAAGCTATCTCAATATAATTCAGCCAAACAGTGGGAAAAAAACCAAAACAGTTTGCTTAAGCCACACATAATTAGATGCAATAGTATTACCAGTGATACTTGACAGTATTGCCAATGTATTTTCTATTCTACTGTAAAGTATGCAGATCTTCTAAGTTACTTCAAAGACCTCCAAGAACAAGCAATTCTTCTATGCAATAAGGATAAAGGATTGTCATTAGTAGCTGCTTAAAATATTGAGCTGCAGCTCAAAATTAATTTGAGATGTCTACAAACAAAGCAGCAGTTTTGTTAAGTAAATAATCGGATTTCATAACACATTAAATAGTCATTTTAAAAGGCTGTAACATTTAGAAACTTAAGTATCAGTACGGGCCATTGTCCTGTTCATCTATACACAGTGTAGCTTTACTGTTAACATCTTTTTTCCCAAAGTGGCAAACATAATACCCACAATTTGTCTTCCTAATCCATCAGAAATTTGCTTTCTAGAAGCAGGACCTGAAGAAGAAAATGACAACAAAAACCTGCTCTTTTGGGTTTGAAGAAGTCAGAAGGGAAGGCTCAAGTACCCCATCCTGCCAGCCACGGTAAATGGAACAAGAGGCTTGAACTAACCTTCTGGAGCTTCCTTTTGTGTTTGCACCTTGTCAAGTGCTTGTTTTTCCAAAGCTGCCTCATTTATTCTGTCACGTTGGGCCCTATTATAAAACACCACATCAAGGTGAAACAATTTGTAAAAAATAGTCATTACTGAAAAAGTCACCAAGTGCATTAAAACTAACACTGCAGTAGGTGATGAAGCTTTAGCTAAGCTTAAACACTGTTAAAGCTCAGTTGTTTGAACTGGATAGAGGGGTGTCAGAATAGAGTACTTACGTATCCTCTTTCTCTTTTACCCACACTTCATTAACAGTGATGGGAAATTCTTTACTCTCCTTACTCTGGTGCTTTTTATCTTCCATTTCTTCCAACATCTCTGCTTCCAAATCATCAGGTTCTAAAATTAATAAAGTCATTTACCTCATTAAAAATTAATTCCAACCAAGCAAGAAGATGGGAGAGTATACTTAAGATTACACTTAAATCCTTCATCTTTAATAATTTTCTGCATTTTGCAGAAACAGCTGAAGTATTGTTAGCTTGTAAGTTTGTTTCTGATACCAGAAGACTATCTGAAAGCTCCAATGAACCATGCCTTCTAAAATCATCATGAACATTCCCCTAGATGTCAAAAGGATGCTGGTATCATATGGGGAAAGATTCCAGAACAACTGATATGGAGAAACAAACCAAAAAAACAGATCAAATCAACAACAAAACATGTGAAGCACTTTAGAATTCCATTTGTACTCTCGAGTTTTCTATAAGTATAAAAAAAAATGTGGGCTTTTTTGAAATTTACAAAATACATTAGTGAATCAAATTACAACACAGGCATAGAAAGCACCTTGTCCCACATGAAAGGTGTTAATAAAAACCTGCACATTGCTTGTGGAAAGATATAAAAGTATACAGGGTCATCACTTGCATTCAGTAAACAGATTTTAATTAGAATTACTCATGAAATTACTTACCATTTAGGGTAATAGGTTTGCTTTGCACCTGGGTAGGTGCAGCTCTTTTAGATTCTTCTGGTACAGTCACAAGAGACTCTGTGACACCAATGGGTACTGAAGACTGAGCTCCAACAGCAGAGAAAGCCTTGTCTTCCTTCTCCTCTGATGAAGACTGATGATCTTCTTCAGCAAGTTCTGCAGTACCTAACCGAAAATGATTCTATTATTTAAACTGTGCTTTGACGCAGTTGGATAATAAACTACAACGTGGTTAATAAGGTAAGTTGAGAATTTTTGTCCCTTTAAAGGAAAACAGAAAAGTCTGCATCCTTAGAAACAACAAAATGAAGGAGTTGACCAGAAAAAAAAAATTGCTTGGTATTGTAAGCCACCTGCTGACAAGAAGGTTATAGGATCTATCTAATACAACATTCAGATGATGACAACCTTTTAAAAACCAGACTTGTTGCTATCAAAAAGCACAGTCCAAGACTTTTCAGCAAAATTAAGATCCTTCCTTTTCAGCACATCCTTCATTATTTCTTACCACTTCACTGAGTTTGAAATATTTTGGGGTCATCCAATATCAGCTTGTGCTGACATTTAGAACTGAGGCAACACCCAGAAGCAGAATGCAACTGTGCAGATAAGAATATGCTTCTATAACTTCAAAATTGTTCTCAGTAGATAAACTGGCAATCTGGCACTTGCAGTGCAGATAATTACCAGCTGTGCTTACCATTTATTACATCTTGTTCCTCAAGTATGTCGGTTTGCAGCTGCAACTCTGCTTCTCCTAGGATCCTCAGGACTGAATCGGTAGGGCTCTTGCCCCAGACTTTCCTGTGGGGTTCACCAATATCTAACTTAATTACTTCCCCCAGAGTTTGACCTGTTGGGACACAAATACAGAAACTTTTATAAATTAGGATATAGAGCAACAAAGAAAAAAAGCAAAAGAAGTTTCACGATCTTCTCACATTCTAGTCCTGTAAAACTACTATGCAATGAAGTAAGTCTGTCACATCATTATTTATTTCTACCATGTGAAACAGACTCTTAGGAAGACATACTGAAACCAGGAAAGAGGTCTTCCACCCAAAAGAACAGAGAAAGCAGGCAGAAAATTTGAAAAGGCTGTGTTGATTAAAAAAGGAAAAAGCTAAGAAGGGTGTGATAGAAGTAACATTTATAAATTGAGAAATATTTTTTTTTATTCTACTAATAACATAAAAGGATTTTAAAGTTAAATAAGAAACTTTAATGTATCTTAAATGCTTTTTATTCTTTCTGTTAAATTAGTGCCTATTTAAAAGACACTTAAAAAGAAAGCTCAAAGAAAGTAACCATGCATTTAATTAGATAACTATTTGTTGAAATTATGAAATTATTTAATGAATCTCCTGCAAGCCATTTAAGTACTCAGCCTGTGCCTTATTCCTTATCCAAGAGACTACATAACCATCTACTTTTTAGAAGCAGATGATATGTAACAAGATAATACTAATAAAGACTACTTGCTTTATAAAACCAAACACTACACATGGCAAACTGATTTACTAGTACCGTAGTGACCAAAAAAAAGTACTTACACTCTGTTCCAGAGAGAGATTCTTCCATCGGTAACTGAGCTAGAGGAACTATCAACTCAGGTGCCCCAGATTCCCATTTTTTGCGATCTCCTAGAAGTGGCTGGTCACCCTCTTGTTGTTCCTTACCATCTTCAGACCCAGCTGATTCAGGCACATTTTTAAACTCCTTTTTTCCTTTTTCATCTTCTTGAGCTTTGAGATTTTGATTTAATCTTTTCAGTATTTCTCGTTTATTCTGAAATAAGGGCCAACATAGGTCACTTAAAATAATGCCTTTCTTAAAAAGAAAACTAAATGAAACTGAATACAATTTGACATACTTGCATTGCAAAATCTGGCTTTTTTATTTCCTCCTCAGATTCCTGGACAGCAGTTACATGTTCATCCTTTAGGTCCAAGAAGCATGAAATACAAAGTAGAAGAATATGTCAGAAAAAAATTATCTTAAGAATATTAATAGACATAATAGTGAAAAATCATCTCTAAAACCTTTCCATTGACAAGTGCAGATAGACTGAAACAGAATGTATGATTATTCTGTTCTTAGGGGGCTTTCCATAAGGGCATTTTCCATCTTTGAACCATTCACTATCTGAAAGTGATGAGCAAATGAATCACTCAGTTTAAACAGACAAGTGAGAGAGAGTTCAGAGTATGAAAAATAAAGCTAGGTAAGACCTCTGCAGCAAATCATTGTCAAATTCCTATGCTAGAAATAAGTAATTCTATATGAGAATAAAAAAAATGGCAAGCACAGAGCCAAGGAACACCTGTGAAGAAAAACAGATGGGAAAAGAAACAACTTAAGTGATATGTAAAATAAACAAGCTACAAATTGAAGACAAAAATGCAGAATTTATAATCTTTATGTACAAGGCTTGTATTCTCCATTTCTGATTGCTCTGTGTGCTAATTTTTAGTCTGTTATATATAACAGACTAAAAATACAGTAATCATTACTGTAAGACAAACTGTCCACATGGAAAAAAATGTGCTAATGATTTAAGTATTTGTCAAAACATAATTTATTTTTCCAGCTGCCAACTGACATCTTTCAGCATATTACATTCTATATACACTCTTTAGCACTAAGTTTCACTGTATTTCCATAGTCATAGTCTTCAGGGTTGTGTATACCAACCACACTACACTGCAATCTAGAAATGGCTTAGGTAAAAACACAAAAGCTAGCATTCAAATAACCAGAGATTGTATTAAAATTCTAAATTGTCAAGGTTACACTCAGTTTCTCAATTGTAACTTAGAGCAGTTGAGGTAAACATGTAAGTATTTACAATATCAGGACCAAGAGCATGGAAAATAAAAATTAGGATACGCTTTTAGACAAGAAGAGGAAACACTAACAGATTCAAGTATCTTAAGCTCTTTCTTCCTGTTATATTTAACACATTCAAACTCACTGAAAACAATTATTATTATGACATAGTCCTATCATCCAAAATTTATTTGCTCACTTCCACCAAATCATAAACTGCTTAACTCCTCTCTTCGAGAGGCTGATAAAAATGCTGGAAGTTGATCAAAATGGAAATTGTAGCCTAGGGTTCATCACAAGCTATTTCATTCAAAACATGAATTTCAGTTTCGGTGTAAAGATGTATTTCAACACCTTCCAAGCCTTGGTTTCTTTTAATATTTTTTTCTTCTTTTTTTTTCTTTTCCATAATTAGAAGCAACAGAAGTCCTTAGCAATTATTTTCTACCTAACCTACACATTTTTTAATCCATATTTGCTTTCTCTCCTTTAATTCCACTAATAATTTCTTAGCAAAAGTACGTACCACACCCACTTCCTTCAAAGCATAAGTCATGGAGATGACAGGTGCACCAGGCTTCACTGGAAGCTGGGGCTTAGGAAGAGCTGCTCCAGGCTCTTGTAGCCCATTCACAGGACTACCTTCTGTAGCTTCCACGTGAAAAGGCACATTAGGATTCTTGACCCCCTTTGCAATCAGCTGTATAGATTCAATGAAAAAAAATTAAATCAACAAATTAACTTCAAGACTTTGCACATTAAACACAGTATTACCAATTAGGCTCATGTAATCCTTAAGAAAGTACAATAATGCCACACATTTTCATACAAAAGACAACCACCAACTGCACACGTGAACTACTATCAGTTTATCAGCTTCACATGCTGCTTTTTCCAGTCATAATATTACTAGTTGGACTTGTCACTCTGCAGCATACAGAAGTAAAACATGATAAAATACACTTGGGTAAGTAACAGACCATTAATAAAATACTTGAGGTGATCCTAATAATTCTTAGGTTTGATGTTCTTAAATTCTTCATGCAAGCATATCTAAGATTAGGCTTCTGAATTCTGCCTGACATGAGATACTCTCTTCAGTTTCTGAAGACTAATTATCCCATCTTGAAAAATCACAGTAGAGGATTTTAGTTATACAAAGACATGGCCCTTCATACTATGACTGCATGTAACAGGATTTATTTTCTTACATGTTCTTCCCAGGCTCTTTTCTCTCTTTCATAAGCTTCTTTTCTCTTTCGCTCTAACTGTTCCTTCAGAACTGCTGCTCGAGCATTTGCCTGGGCCTACAGTAAACAAGTAAAAACATTACCAACTTAAAATCATTAGCAAGCTATTTCATGGAACATTTTAAGAAGAAACATTCTTGCATTACTTATTTTGCTTTCTCTCACTTACTACTGTATAGACTGTGAAAGGAGCACTCCACTGACAGAATCACCTCACAACAACTGATCTTTTATGCTGAAATAATGGCAACTCCTCAAAATTTAATTACAGTTCTTGATTTGCATGGTTATATTTTTAGCATAAATAGTTATCTTAAACAGAGTAATGTAAAATTAGAGTCTCTACTCAAAAGTAGCTTTGAAGCCAAATGCATTAATCACAAATTATTAAATATGCAGTTTAAATTTCACCAACTTACTCAAACACAAAAAGCTTCAGTTGCTGTTTCACCTCCAGTTTTTGGGTTGGGCATAAGATTAGCTTGTTTTTTGATATCAGAACACCACATGGAATAAAGTTCCAAACACTGTATTTCTGCTAAATGGTTTTAAGTGTTACTTCATCACAGGGTTATATAGCTCACCTTCCAATCCACATGTAGCCCATATAAAGAGTCTTGCCTTCCATTATTCTTTCAGTAAAATAAAGTTGTCTTTATTTAGGGTACATCTTTCTTTCCCCTTCAGTCTCAAAAATGCTATTTTAGTTGTACCAAACTGCCTTTAGGACTAAAGCTATGCTAGAGATAAATCTCAAAAGCAGGAATAGAGAAAATCCTTGACTTGCAAGAATAGACTGTGCTATATCTCAGCATATTTTAAAATTACTGAGATAAAACAGTTGAACGGAGTTGTTTCCTAAATACAGTTTAGAAAAACCTGTCTTGTAGTGGATATATAACAAACTATTGACAGGAAAGTGAAATGTAAGAAAATTCATGAGATCCAAAACAATTCTGAAAACAGTAACTCCCATCTCCTCCCATTCCACAATTACCTTCTGTGTTTCTATCTTTTTGCGTTTCAGTTCTGCTTCCTCACTCGATTCTTGTCCATCAGAACTGGCAGCTTCATTCTGCAAAGTAAGAGTCGTCAGAAAATTATCATTAGTTCATGTGTTTAAGAGCTGAGTGATGTGACTACTCAGATCACTTAAATTGACTGGATGACTAACATGGCCATAATTTCACTAGGTAACTCCTCACTGAAATGCAATGTTGGACAGAACTTCATCTTTGAGATTGTTGGGGTTTTGGGGGAGGATTGGTAATGTGCTTCTTGTTGCAAGGAAAGTGACGTAACAGTGCTGGGTTCTCACCTGCCACCCCTCATCGCTCTTGCATGTTCTGCAGGTGAGGTATCTAAGAAAGGTTTGACGCTCTAGCATTTCAGTTTTGTTCACTCTATGTGCTTAAAGAAAACCATGGAACTGGGTGGGGGGGGAATAGTAACAAATGAGAATATATAAGCTCTACCTCTGAAATCTCTGTTTCCAATCTCTCTCACTTCTCCCAATGGCCTCTGCATACTCCTGTTTAGAGACTGTTAGTCTGACAGTACCACGCAACAAGGTTCTGACAGGAGCTTTTTACTGCTCATGACCAACTTATACTGATCTTTTATTTTAAATAAACTTATTTAGAAGGCCTAATTTGGCAAAACACAAGCAAGAATTTTAGGTAATTTTTAAAATGAAAATTGAGAAACTAAGATCATGCCCACATTGGTTTCAGCCAGATAACAGAAAAGAATGATGGAAAGAACAATGGAAACAGAAAACTTCATGAAAATAATCTGGCACTCTTCATAGGCAAAGGAATGAATATTCATGTATTGTATATAAAATAAGATTCTATACAGTAGAAGCGACTCATATAAAATTGTCAATCAACAATAGGAAATAAACGTATCTGTGACAAGATTTAGTCTGAGACGATGTTCCTCTAGAAGTGAGCCTCCACAGGTCATCAAGAAACTTCCTAAACATCCTAAACTTGGTCTCTGAATTCTGAAAATGAGTTTATGCCTCTTTTCTGGAAAGGTATTAATCTGTTCTCTGTCCCTTTGTAGCTGGCATACCTCCTGGGTCATACAACTTCCCCAGGTAAGATACAGCCACCAGGAAGGGAAATTAGGTTCCTGATAGGCCTAATAAGCCATACAGGGAATGTCATGGTCACAGTAACAGTACTTCTGTTTGATTTTACTAGCACAAGCTGATTAGGCCTCCAGATAAAAGAGGTTTCTAGAGAGTACTTTTACTTCTGCAGTTAACCACACTAAAGGTAGATCGTGGGTGCTCTTGATTTCGAGAGGAAGTGTTGCAGTTGCTTGGTGAAAAAGCTGAAATAACACCACAGTAATGGCTCTATACTGGTAACGTTTTAGCACTGTCCTTGGTATTCCAGGAGTACTCATGATCACGACAGTGTAAGATTCTGTAGGGCTGTGCATGGAGACTACTAATCCCACTGCAGCTGTTTCGAGGCTTGTCCAAAACAGCAGAGCAGACAGAGAGTGAAATCAGCACCAAATGCAATTAACAGCATGGGCTTCTGGTGCTCAGTGTTTTATGTGAGTCAGAGCTAGTGATGAACTTCACTGACCAGCTCCTACAGTGACTTTGTAGACTTGCAAGACATTGATTTTCCTCACGCTCCTTAAGACATAGGAGAACAGCCCATGTTGGTCCTCTGCCAGACACAGAATCCAGCACATCTTATTAAAGCTTGCATAGTCTTCTCAGGTAGAAACATACATAACTTCTTGCCTTGGATCATTCATTTTAGATTTAGAGAGGCATGGGTTCCTCTTCAGTGTGCTAAAGAAGTTTTGAATCTCAACTGAAAGACTGAATTTGCTTCTCTTGTTTCTCACCAGTGAGATGCAATCAAGGTTAAAGAGAATAAAACAATTCAAAAGTCACTAATACAGGAAAAGAAATACAGTATTTTAGCATGAAAAAAAAATCCCAACCCAAAATCTACAGCAATGTGGAATTCTCTTTAGCTAGAATAGTGATCCAAAGACACTGAGTGGCACTGAGAATGCTCTTTTATGTCCGCTCACTATAAATAAGACGTATGACAGCACTTAATCCAGGTGCTTAAAGTGGATGGGTGGGGCAGGAATGTTTATCTAGTTTTAAATCACACTGTACAATGTGAATATATAAGCAGGTAATCACTTGAGGAAGCCTAAACACTCTATTAATACAAATGGACAGGAAGGGGAAAAACAATACGAGATCACACAGCAGGTTAATGAAAAGACAGAAACAAACTGCAGACCATTTTTACTACACAGATTGCCTCTTAAATGAAACTTTTTTTAAAACAAATGAATGGATTGCTTCCAAGGGTGCCTTGGATTATTCATTTTACATCTTAATAAGTTTTTGTTCTGAATCTACTTTATGAACATGTTATATTGGTTTTCTTGTATTGCAAATATATTTTTGAAAACTGATGTTTGAAAAAAATCATATTAATTAAACTGAGCTCATGTCAGAAATTTCTAACTTTAATAAACAACTACAGAATGTATGAAGAGCATCACTTCATACTCATTCTGTGTAAGCATTGTTAAAAAGTGAATTCTGGAGAAGCTCCTATAAATAAAAGAAAATAAATATAAACATGCTAGTGCTTGAGAAATTTATATGTAAAATTCAGAAATTCAGATGTAACCTTATGCTGTCTTGTTTTTAAAACACTAGTAGTTAACAGGCACTGAAGCTGCACTCTCAGCACTGAAATAATAAGCAGATTTTGCATATTCTTGATGAGATGAAAAGACATTAACTGTGGAACAGAATTAAATGTCTAAAATATTTGTCTATATATAAAACTGCCTAGAACAAAAGTCTTCCCGCAGGGATAAAAGAATACATCCCACAGCCAACTTCCGTAAGTATTTAAGATTATTTTTCAACCAACCTTCTCTCCACGAAGTTTTGCTCTAATCTGTTGGCGTTCATTAAAGTTTTGTAGTCGGATCTGTCTCAATCTTGCCAAATATTCCTAAGGCAAAGAAATCAAATAACTTTCAGCTATATGGAAACTCTCTCCAGTATGGTTAACTTAAAATACATCAGACTCAACAAAAAAATGAGTGACACCCCCTCCCCGCTATCACCATATTAGCATTTACTAATCTCCAGAAAAAACTCTCATGTAATGAAAATATATAAAATCAGAATGTATGCTTCCCAGTATTAAGATATTGCTACATTTTATATCATTGAAGGTTAGGAAAGGTTGTATTTATCACAACAAGATCAAGATAAACAGTCATACCTAAATGAATGCACATTCAAGAACCTCTCTGAGACAGACTAATGTAAACAACTGTTATTTTGATTATTTAAAAAACCAAAACAATCGAACACACCCAAACTTCAGAACTTTATACAGAAAATTACTTTCTTGGAATTTAGAAAGTACTTTGATTTTTTTTCACAGATGGAACCATGCAGGGAAACTGGGCACAGTGAAGGTCAAAATGGTACTATTTATGTGATGAGCAAAGTGGCAAACATGCGGCAAGCATACCTCTTCCTCCTTGTTTCTGGATTTCCTTCCTCTTGCAGAAACGGGCCTGCCTCCATAGGTATCTGCCACGTTTTGCAGTGTACCCTGTTTGCCATTTAATGGTATCAAATTTAAGGTGGCTGGGGCAGTGAAATTATCTGCTTTATCCAATAACTGTTCACTTACAAGAAACCAAATCCATGAACGATCTGCAGATGTTCTGCAGTAAACTGATAACGCCTTTTCATTTTCATGACACATATGACAGCAGCAACTAAAAATCCTGAGTGGCCAAAGAGAGACTAGAGCTTTAAGAATATAGTTACCTTCCCCTGCACTTCTGATCTTCTCAAGTTATATTAGAAAACCTAAATTGTGATGGGCATGAGTTTTTCTGTGTCTGGATTATACACATACAAATGGTGGCACAGGGTTGGGATTTCTGCCATTGTTGAGACAAGCCTAAAATAAAGAGTGGAATCTTTATATGTTCTTTGATGAAGCTTTTTTTTCCACGATGATGCCTTTTTTTAAAAACATACTACACGTTGCAAACTCAAAAATCTAATAAAGCCCTTAAATGCACACATCACACCTAACAAGCTGTGCTGAATGCCTAGTACACATGCAGTGTATAGTCTTGGTTCACGTGATGTGCTCTGTGACCTAGCTGTCACTCAAAAGATTTCAACCTTTAAGGAAGTTCTATACAAAACAGTACAAGAATCATTTAACTCCAAGTTTCCTGCTTGGATTAATATAAAAAATACTTGAATTATTTTGTTCGTGATATGCCATAAACCTTTGTTGAAAGGGTTAAAAAAATCCTTGAGTTGCTAGCTCAACCTACAATACAGACAGTAAGAATACATGTGATAGATCTTCTGCCTTATAAAATGCCAGGGCTTTAGCTTTCTCAAGCTTAAATGTAGAGAACCATAGGAAAGTAAATACTCCAGTTAAGTTCTTGATAGGGAGAAGTGAATCCAAATACTCTGGTTAAATAATCTCTCAGACTGAGTAAAACCAATAGCTCAAGGAAACAGTACATGTACTACTTTGGTTAAGTGACTGGGGGATCAGAGAACAAATCAAAGGAACCATCTTGTGGATAAGAAGTTCCTATACATTCATGAGGGCTCCATGCATGCTGCTTTCAGCTTAAGCATTAAGTCATACAAAATGGAAAGGAATATTTTTTATATTCACTTCTGCAGAAAATATTTCATTTTTTTTTAATTTTTTAATGCATGCTCTTGAGCTTTACAAAAGCTTACTGACACTATTCAAGGCATTTCATTGTTCTTTGTTCTATTTTCATTACTAATGGAGATTTATATCACCACTACTGGACAAGAAAGAAACTGGAAGCAAGATTTTTGAGAACTGATTTTCTTTCTGTAGATTGTTAACTTTTACTCATCTGCCTACATTAAAATTTTCAAAGACCAGGACTCATGTTTTGCGATGCCACACAGTTACAGTGCAGTAGCAAATTAGGTCAGCAGGTGTCTTACAAAAGAGACGTCTGAAAGCATCATCCACTGAACTACTGAATCAAGCTTTAGACTCTCAGTTGAAAATTAAAATTGACAGCAGCTATATTTAACAGAAGCTGGGTAAACCAGTGCCACTCATTTGCCTTACAAGTCTTTATCTGACAAAAGGCTGCCTACCAGCTGATGATTTCTCCTCTCAGATCAACACTGTCCAGACAACAGTCCCATCCCTATATGAGAACAACTGCCAGCTAATCATTTTCCTGCACAGATAGAAGGAAGTTGCTGAGAACTTCTGCCTTAACTGTTCAGTAACCTCTCAGTTTTATTACAGGAGCCATCTAAGAATAAAACGTTTGGGCTCAGTTGAACGCAGTAGAGAAAACTGAGAAACATTAACCTGAATATTTGGGTATCCTGCACTAACTGATCACATATCAATGCCAATGAAATCAAGCACAAAATGGAAGCAGGTATTGCTAAGGACTTGTCCAAGAAGAAACAGTCTTAACACAATAATTATTCATTTTTTTCAAAATTTTTTATTGGTCTTGAAGGTTTTAAAAATAGGACCATAGTTTTAGAGAGGAAGACTCCTAATTTAAAACATATATACTAATCTGATGATACTTCACCATCAAAGCACTGAATCAAAGTATCTAAGTATTCCTTACTGTAAGTGAAATAATCCCTGACATTCAGACCTAGCTGTAAATCAATCTGATTATCAGGTATAACTCAGAACACGCTCCTAGAAATCTGCAATTGGTCTCATCTCACTGCAACTTCAGTACACTCAGTTTAATTTCAGCAGCTGGCAGAGACATTGTCACTCGACTGTACGTGAGTAGTGTAGAAAAGCATTCAAAACACAAAACTCTCATGTTATGAAAATATATAGTTCAACCACACGAAGTCCTAGTGCAGATGAATCATTTCCAATATATGTTTTAAACTTCCTAAAGGAATACTGAATTTAGAACCATAAGCATAAAGAACATTTCGTGACACAGTATCTACCACTTATTCCCTGAAGAACAAAGGTTTTATAAAGGTCAACGCTGACACATATGGATGCCTTTATAATACCTTTTCAATAAGCAGAATGTATTTTCCTAAAATACACTACTTTGTCTGATCAGTTTAATTAAACTTCATTTTACATTCAAGCTACGGTATAACACATGAAGTTTAATTTTGACCAAAGTCTAAAGCTATGAACAGAAAAAATGTAAATGAAGGTAGATACATGCAGACAAAGGTATTTTACTCTGTTTATAAGTTTACAGTAATGAGAAACGCATTGCACAATTATTGCACATCTTATTAAAATTAGCAACAAAAGGCAGAAAACTTACCTCCCATTCTCCTCTTTTTAATACTTAAGGAAATTATTTAGTCAGTATTTCATGGTTATGATGCTACTTCAAAGACTCATAAAGCATGCTGAAACACCAATATATATAGGAAGACCAGATTTCATACCATGTGTCCCTGAGCTCGAGCTTTGTTCTCCATGGCTTCTCTCTTTCGCTGCCAGAATTCTTCAACTTGCTTTGCTCTATCTGTAGCTATCCATCCTTTTTGCCTGAGTAATTTCAACACAGCAAGATGAAAGTGTCTGAAATATGACACTCTAAACATCCCCCCCCCACCATTTATTCCAACTAGAACACGCATAGAAAAAAGAGCAACTTTCTGCAAGAAAGGCATCTTCAAAAAATGCCTTTCATCAGCCAAAATACAAGTCAGACTGCCACACAATGGAGAAAAACAGGCTTGGTAAGTTTGAAGAACAATTATAAAAAATAAATCCAAACCACTGTTTTCCTTCAAAATACTTGTCATCAAAACAAAAGTGAACATGAAAACACAATCTCGGTGTGTTTAATTCTGAAAGTGCCTCAGCTTGTTTCATTATTGTTATCGTTTGTGAAAAAGAAGACTCCTTCAAGGTTTCCCTTCAGACACGAGCAAGAACTCACACACAAGCCAATCAGTAAGGTCAGTACTGCAACAGCCTTTCAAGACTGTCCTATGTTTGGAGTAAGAGCTTCTACCACTTGGATACTAAGTACGGTGCTACTATTCTCAGTGTTCTGGCAACTCCTTTTGGGGAATCCTGGGAGATTTTTGTTTGTTTTCAAAGGGGCTCTGAAGGAGTTTTCCTACCTTAGAATCAGCCATGCCAAGAAGGCTGTTTTTTGGCAAGTTCCACCCCAGGTCAGGGACCTGCTTGGGTAGACAAGGTGGCTGTGTTTAAGTTACCATGACTGAGCATCCGGCAAGTCTACAAGTACATGCATAAGATTGTTTCGTAAAGGAACCAGTTCTGACAAATTGGTTAGGAGTGGACTCAGAAGAAGTTTTGTATTAAAAAAAAAAAAACCACCAACACCGAGAAATGGTGTAAAATATTCTAACGAATGGTAAAATTATGTGGTCTTTCCAAGGTTTCCCTGGGCTCCTTTAAGTGAGGAGTATTGGAGGTATTCAGCAAAAGGCAGGAAGAACTTGGAATAAAATTGATAGCAACAATACATCAGGCTGAGTCAGTTAAAGAATAATTTTGCAATACAGGAAGCTATTGTTACGGATTCATAAATTAATTACACACTAATTAAAATCCTTGCATTTTATTTTTTCTTCCTCCCACCCCCTACACAACAAGGAAATGAAAATTCCTCCATATGCTAAGATTCACTAAAAGGAAGACAGAGATAAAACTACCTTAATACAATAAAACAAACCCTGTAGCTGCTCTGAAAAGGCAAGACAATCCACACAGGTGTTACTGGTAAAGAAACAAACACTTGATACTCTCTGTACACGCATACCTGACTCACCACAAGATTTTCACTCTAGCTTTTAATTATGTATGAACTCAGTTGGTGGATAGTGAAATCCGTCCAAAGTCCTGTCATGCAGCTGAAGTTTGTCACACAGCATGAAGCTTTCAGTGTTGGAGAAGAGGTGCTTCCCAAGCAAAACCAAACAAAGCCAAACCTATTTGTCTCAAGCCAAATTCACAGGAAAAAGTTATTTCAACTACATTTTATGACGGTTTTTCCTACTCTAAAGCTGTGTGACTCGTTTCACTGAATACTTAACCTAGATGCTGCACTTCTGTCCAAAAGACAATTTTAAAAGACTGTTGATGCTGAATATACTTAGCTTTACATTAGTGGTAGTGTAATCAGAAAGACTTGAAGATTTTCCAGCTTCTCTAATACATGCTCTAAATTACATCTCTTTAACATAGTTATTTAAATTCTTCATTTGAGCTAATTTGAGCTAATAAGCATCACGAACACTTATTTTGCCTCCAGATGAAAAACTAAAGCGTAGGACAGAAATACTGTTAGACTAGCTATGATAATAAAATTGCTTCTAGATAATAAAATACAAACTCTTAACACATTTAAAATGCTAAGAAATCTCAATTAAGGCTAAAGGTAATTCAGTTTATAAACAGAAAAACCCCCAGTCTCTCTCTGTTTTGAGAGAGAGATTTTCATTGAGTATTTTCATTGAGTGCTTCCAAATTCATGTATTTAAGAAATACAGAATTGGTTTCTCTTCCTGATCTCCATGTTATTCATAATTTGCAGCCCTCTGCTATAGTTTCTCTCAATTTTAATACATTTAAAACAGTTTACCCATCTGTAGACAAGTATCATTTAATATTGTCAAATGTACGAGGCAAACTGTTTCCTAATCTAGGCAAGATCTGGGGATTGTGCACTTTGTGCAATGCATTGAGAATAAACAGAGGAGTATGGAAATACATATATTTAATTTACATTAAATTAAATTACATTACACTACAGCTGGCAAAATACACCTTCTAGTATTGGGTTGTGCCAGGAAGAATTTTAATTAGTTTAAATTACTCTAAAGAAAATAAAATATACCTCGTAGGTTTCAAAATTGTACCACCAGTGTTAAACATGTTATGTTATTGCTGCAAATTTTAAAATAGTAAAAAATCTGTAAAAGCAAATATATATTATATTAGAACATAAAACTGAATAAAATTATTTCAGAAGAACAAATGTTTTCTTTGGTCTTCCTATTCCTCACATTAACGCCATTTATTTCTTCCTCCATGGCATGGCTCTGCAGAAGTTCAAATAATGCAGGAGAAAATTTGTCCCTCCAGGAAGTTTAGTTAGTAATGTTCATGTACTAAACTTCCAGAAAAACAGCATTCTCATCATGTTCACTGGTCACAACTGTGAACACAGTTCTTTGAGCAATAATAACAGATATGAAGGAGAGTGAAGAAGTTTTGAAATGGTATTTGAAAGAGTAAAATTATTAAAAAAAAAATCAATACTTGTTTACAATCCTTTCATAGACAAAAATACTCAGTTTACAGTAATTAGAATACTTAATTGTAACATCTGGCATTCACACCTCAATGAAGAAAGCTCCTAGAAGTTTTCCAGTGATCAATACACAGGAGCTACCAATTCTGGGATCATTCTAGATGCTTTCCTATGCTACAGTGTCAAACACTTAGGTGTTTGACAGGAAGGCAGGAAGAGTGAGATGACAGGAAAAGGAAGCATCTTGTCAGGTAACACAAAAAGTGGAACTATGAAAAAAGCAAAGGAGGAGGCTGATGTTGTTATCTGCAACCACATTAAGCCAGGAATTTTGTCTGAAATCTAGTTAAGCTACATTTTCTTAGAAAACCATTTTTTCCACTATTGGAGAAGCCAAGGTCTCCACTGGTTCTAAAAGAGTTGTGGTCTGTGAGGGACTAACACACAAACAGACAGCACATTACCAATGGATCAAAGTGATTTTGAGACATGTCCAACTACTAAATGAAACCAGACAGAACAAGAATCTAACATGTAAGGACAGATTTATGGATTAGCATAGTCCAACCTGTTTGCACTGGCTTGTTTAGTCACCTCCTTCAATCTTTTCACTTTTTTCCTAACTGCACCAAGCTCAGGTAAATGGTGATGACCTGCAGGTCCCCTAGGAACTCCTGGACGTGTTCCAGGTGGAATTCCTCTGTAGATAAATATGTACAGTGACTTTCATTGCTTTCATCTAAAGCAGACCACACGTAACTTCTGATGGAAGGTAGCCATACCTTTCAACAACTTCTCGGTCTTGTAGTTTCGCCCTCAATTTGGCTTCCCTCTGTTCAGCTACTCTAACGTTTTCCTTGTGCTGTTGCATCTGGTCAAAAATAGCGTGATAGTGTTCATAGTGTCCTCTGGAAGACACAGGCAAAGGACCAACACCACCTCCACGGACATAATATGGTGCCTGGAAACCAAAAAGGGTAGGGTGGAAATCTCAAATATTGGTTTGAAGAAGCCCTTCCAGTTTTCACCTCTTCAGCAGAATAATAGCATTAACATATTCTGCAGCAATTCTGAATTAGTCCTAGTTTTAACCCTGGCATGTCCTTATTTTAACAAACTACAAGATAGATGAGTTAAAAGCTTCTTTTTCTGTTAGCAGTCCAGAATAAAACACCATTTAACCTTCTTCTAATAACAGTCTTGTTAAACGTGAGACATCTGTCACACATTTTGGAAGTCACTGATAACAAAGTGCTTGAAATGTAACTAGAGACAATTTTACATGGCAAAAATCAAACTTTTAGCACAAAAAACAATATAATAGCAACTGAAGTAGATTTATTTAAAAATTCCCTTGCTACCAACCTATAATTTGAATTCATCACCAGAATTAAGATGCTTCCCTACTAAAGCTCAGACCATGGGAATATCTACCCCAAGCTATTGCTTTATGTGAATTATCCCTGTCATTCTCAAAGAATTAGAATTCCTGCAGAACCTCTGTGTGAAAATAATGAAAAAAATAACGTTTCAAGCAGCAGCTGTGTAGAGTGGTAGCCAAGGATGGATGCAGAAAATGTGAAAGGCAAAACAAGGTTAAGGTTGTCAGCACATGCATAAAAATGTTCCCTTTACACCTGGTGGAGGCAATCTAATAGCCCATGGTAGTGAATCTACAGAATTTGTTTTAACAA
Organism: Myiozetetes cayanensis; assembly: GCF_022539395.1. Taxonomy (NCBI): domain Eukaryota; kingdom Metazoa; phylum Chordata; class Aves; order Passeriformes; family Tyrannidae; genus Myiozetetes; species Myiozetetes cayanensis. The sequence goes on along the minus strand of NW_026087964.1, from coordinate 35,322,985 downwards.
TAGCATCAATCTTCTTTCCAGAGTGCTCTGAAGTTATTTTAAATAAATTCAAACAGGTGAGTGCAGATATGACAGGTTTAATATTGCCTACTTAGAAGTTCTTGAAGAGACTATATCTGACAATGGAATTAATCTCACATTCCGAGTTTCAGTTGCTCAATGCCTATCAATAGCGTCCCATAATCCACATGACAGAATACTAAATCAAGGATTTATCCAGGCATTCGAATAAATATGTAGGTACACTGTTCATCTCAATAACTATACAAGATTATAGTTTCTGCAAATAGAAGGAAAAGTCTTGCTTTAGATAGTATTCAAGATTTCACCTATCCTTATCAGAGGTAGTTTTTGAAATCTAAAGAAATACTGTGATCAGTCTCTGGGCAAATGCTATGGAGCAGGTGCTCATCTACAGTCTGCAGAACAGTTCCAGCCCCCACTAGAACCACAAACCCAAAGCCAAATCCTTGCCACCTCTTTTCCTATTTGTCCTCAGAAACAATCAAACCAAAGAGACAACAGGAGGACAGAATCATGCAGTGCATGACCCTGCTGTGCCTTCTTAAGACACTATTTGGCTTGTGTCACTGGAAAGATTGAGCCACGTTACTCAACAGTATTATCAGGGAGTTGCTGGATACACTGCCTTCCTGCTGGAGAAAGGAAAAGGATAATTAACTCAAGAATAACAGAATATGGAAACCTGGAGTGACGGTCAACAGTAAGATTTGTACTAAACAAACTTCTCCAATTTGGAGAAGACTTTTCAATGATTTTTAATGCCCGTCTGCCATGTTTTTCACCAGTGGCACTTGGTGAAAACAGGCACAATCACTGGACCTCAGTTTCCCTTGGTAACTGAGAATATTGATAACAATGCAGCTGTGGAAACCTTTGTATGTTTGCAGTAAAACTCTCAAAGTTAGTCAGAAACACTGTGTTCAGGAACATACATATTTCTCATCCAAACATGACGATGAATGCATATTGTGTTGTATGGAAGCTTGTATGGGTGCCTGCCAGTTTGATCTTGTGAGAGAGAGAAGAACTGCATAGGGACCAAATTATATTTTTTGATTTTTTTTCATTGAATCAGCACCCAGCAGTTTTTAAAGTCTGGTATGCCTAAATTTGCTTTTGCCTAAATTTAAGCTTTATATGATGTGTGGCACACATCCAAAGATGATGTCTATTTGGAAGTGAAACATTTAATAAGCAGCTACTAAAACCTGGTCAATGTTTGTGTATTCCTCATTTTTGTACAAGGAACAGTAACAAAACCTCTCTTCATTTTGACTATACTGTTCAGTCAGAGTTTGTTTACAAAAACCCTACTAAACGTGTTAATAGCGAGTATTTTTGTAAGACTCACTATACCACCACAACAAATAGCAGTGTTTCAGTCCACTTTCGATTGTCAGATAGATTTAGACTACAGCACTACTTAAATTCCTGCATTGGTTCTGTCTGATGAAAGTACCCAGACCTTTGTATTCACCTAACTTCATGAGACGACTTCCCAAGACAGTTATGTTTCCATAAGACTATGACACACATAAATATGCAAAAGAAGCTGTCATAGGAATCAAATTAAATTATGCAGGAAGTGAATGGCTAAACAGTACAGTGCATTCAGAAAAAAATTAGATCTATTTAGGATTTTTTATCCCCCCTCCTGAACATCTTACCAATATATATAAACATTTATGTTGCTAAATAACAAGGAATGTTTAAAAACAGGTGTTTAATAATGTGAAAGGGGTCCATTATTATATAATGAGAACCTGGAAACAAAAAAATTCAGGAAGAAGCTGTTCATGCATAGATTCAGCACAGGAAAAGGAGCAAAAGCAGGTGTGGCAATAAAAAGGTGGTGCATGAAAACCATTACTGGCAGAAAGAGAAGAGACTCAGAAATTTAGTAAGCATTAAAAATGAAAAATTACACATAATCTCCAAAAGGCCAGGGGAGGAACTGTTAAAGTTTCTCTTAAATTATCCAAAGATTAATAACGGGCAGCCCCAAGAGTTATCCTCCAAGAAAAGATCTTTCTGAAAAGACAAGACCATGCCAGATAATCAAAGGTGAGGGGAACAAACTACACCACATTTCTGCATCTGCTGCCAACCTTAACACCACTTCCACCTGAACCAAGCACATTCCTCCATCCTTGTTCCCTGGCTCTGTTTATTCGTTCCATCTGAAGGAGAAAACAATACAGGAAAACAAAATTCAAGGAACCACTAAGTAAAAATTGAACTTTACTATTAACACATTTTAAACATATTTTACCCTTTCTTTTTCCAATCTTCTCGTTTCATCTGCTTTCAGTAAACTGATCTGCAATATGTAAGGATGAAACATGTTTAGTAACTGGGAAATCAAACTACTACATATCCTTACACAACACACCACACCACAAGGTATTTCATTAAAATTACTATGGGGGAATAAATAAAAGTCTCAAGAATCTTGTCTACCTGCTCTCTCTGGCGTTTTTCTTTTTCAGGCAATTCTAACCTTTTCTTTTTTGAAGGTTCCTGAAAAACAAGCATATAATTTGGTATTTATTACTGAGCCATTACTCTGTCAAGTCTCTGTCGAGATGGGTTATTGCTCCAATTGCAGGTGTATGTCCATGAAGATTAAAAAAAAATAAATATCACTGCTATATAATGTTTGGGGGAAAAGGAGGAAAGGTTTGAAGGATGTATTTTGTCATTCTTGCTTTGGACTTAGCTTTTGCTTAGTTTGAAAATTACAAATGATTTTATGATACTTCAAACATTTTACTCCTTTCTTCTAGGAGTTGGAAAGGTCTTCATAAAAGGTCAAACTTCAATTTAGACAGCATGATGCAAGAATGAGAGAAAAATTCTAATCAGAAAAAAAATCTTAAAACCACAACTGAGTGTGCACAAAATGGGGTTTAAAATACTTGATTATTCAGGAGGTTTTAAGAGAAAAGCACTGCTAGGAACTAGGGGTAAATGCTATTGTACTTGTTCATCCTGTACTAAACGTTCTGTCTCAAAAGCTGAGGCAATACTTTTTAAACCTGTTTTGTCTTAATTTTTCTTCTCTGGTGGTATAACTCTGCATTACAACCTTTTCTTACTAAGTCTTTGAGGGTGCCGGGATATTAAGATTCTCTTATTTGGGAAAAAGATGTGTTAGGTTATCCTAGGGCTCTTTTGCTTGGTTCTTCACTTGGTTCTGACTCTAACCAAAGTTCCTGTTCCGTGTGGGACATGAAAACACAGCCACCATGGAATACCTGCTGAAGCAGAAGCTATACTTAAAGCATGCAGCTTACTCTAATCTTGTCAAAAAAAGGGATGGTTAATTTTAAAGCTTTTGTTTCTTCTGACCATACCAGAACACAGAGAGCTTCACAGTATTTTCTTTTGACAACTCACAATTCTGTCAAATGGGTACTTTAAAATCAAGAATGGCAGAAGTCAGAAACCTTCAGAGACCTGTAATATTGTAATGTTAATGTAATATCTCTAAACAAAAGAGATGATTGTTGCACGTTCCTCTGAAAAGCCAGCTGACAGCTGCAAGCTCAGACTACCCTGGAACAACAAAGAGAAGAAAATTTATATTACACTGTAGCCATTGTTTCTATGCTACATCTTATCCCTTATCACCAGGTACAGTTCACACAAAGACTATGTCTTAAAATTGCAGTGTTACTGACTCTTTACATGCAGGAAGAGTAGATATTTCCCCAGTCTCTTCCCTGCCACTTTAGGTCTCTAGGTAAGGTGGATGGGTGTTGGCTGGTGAAACTGATTATAAAGAGCAGCAGATGGTTGTGCAACCACATCTTAAAACATATAAACCTCGTGATCTCATAAGGACACACAAGAAGTCTGCGCCTTCCCTTCCTCTTGCTCTCAAATGTGCATCACAAGCCAACAGGGCTTGTGTGATCAATAAGCTTTTCTCTAAACCTCTCATAACTTTTGAACCTCACAGATAACTTGTATCTCAAGGACAATTTGCTATCCACCTATCAAATTTAGCAGATGGATAGAGATCTTAGTATTATGTTCCCTGGGGGAAGGGATTATGTTCTCCGTGGGGAGAAGGAAAAAAACCCCAAACAAACCCTACAACAACAACAGTATTACTTATTCAGAAGAAAATTTGAATTAGTTCTCCCTTGTTGAAATGGGAACTTCTTGGTTGCTAGTTGTTTGGCACGTGCATATAGCTCAATACTAGCTGTAACATAAACATCTCCTGGCCATGCAGTAATTAAAGGAATCATAGAATCATCATAGAATTAATTGGGTTGGAAGAGACCTCTGAGATCATCAAGGTCCACCCTTGAATAAAGAGACAGAACTTTTATATTATAAGGAATACAGAAAAGACAACTGAAGGAAAGATTGAAAGTACTGTATGAAGGTATACAGAAGACCATTTCTCATCAGCTCATGGAATTAAATCTGGGAAACCCCTCTTCCAATTACAAGGTTTCTCTGGCTGACAACACTTTGTAAAATGGCTAAAAGAAGTTTTCATGTTTTGAAAACTGGAGATTATTTTTGAACAAGGAAGAAAAACGCAAAGATTCTCATTCAGTGTCAATGGTTTTGGTATATCTGACAGACAGTATTTCTAAGAGTGGTTAACACCAACAAAGCAAATGAAAGCATGCAAATGTAATTCAGCAGTGAAATTAAAACTCAAACCTAAGGTAGCAGTCTACAGAAATCATCATATTAAAATCAACTAAACAACAACAACAAAAAGATCAATAATGAAGCAAGCCAAGCATTTAAACTATCAGTGCTACTTTCTCTGCAGGTGGATGTGTCCACATACCAAGACATTTTGAAAAGGAAGGCACAGAATTTTTTTAGCATTTAAATAAGGTGTGAACAAAACAGTTCAGTTTAGCTAACTTAGTTTCTTACCTGTCTAGATTTAGTCAATGGCTTCTTCTCATTAGGCTTTTTAGGTGCACCACAAGACTTCCTGATAGTTAAAGGCACTCCATATTTTGCAGCAGGTTTGGTAATTTTTTGAGCTGGTGCAACTGAAGTCAGTGTTTGATCTTGACCTGGTTTTTTAGCTGAAAAGAAAAAAACACCACAACAACAAAACCTGTTTTACAGCTATCCAGCCTGGCCAGTGTACCCTATTTCCCCTCTCCCAAGGTCTCAGAACAACATAACTAGAAAAAAAAAGGGTGAATTTCATTCACATGAGCTGATGCATAATACCCAGCTGTCCAAAACACCTTGTCTGGTGAATTGAACTGGAGAACTGAATCTTATTTCAGCTGCCATGCTTTATTACACAGTTGTCACTCACACATAGAAAAGTTTTCCTAATGGAATGGAGAGATAGGCTTGTCTCCACTAATAACACTGAACTGAAACCTGCAACACTACTGTCAGCAGAAAATGAGTTTTGGAAGAGCTTTAATGGCTTCCAGGGATATTGTTTTCCCTGTAGAGTTCCTGAAAACGTGCCAGTGTTGTGGATTTGATTCTGTGTTAGTAGGGCTCTCTTACTACAGAATAGCAGGACAGAAAACTATTCAAAAGACACCAGAGCACTTGCCACAGCTTCAAATAATTATAAGGAAATAAAATAATTGGGAAGGAAATCTAGGGGAAAAAAAAGTGTAAACTAATGCAGGAAAATGAAGTACGGTAGGATCATCTTGACAAAACTAATCATGGTCTACTTTGCTACCAGTAGCAGAAATTCTACTGAATTGGACTGAAGTCAGGGCCTTATCTTGGAATCTCTAATGAAACCTCCCACATTTTTTGCAACAAATGGTACTTCTCATTAGCTATTTGTCATTACTAAGGGGTAAAATAAGTCACATGATCACAACATATAAATTACTTCCAGTATATGCAGTCTATGCTGTCTCCAGAAATTTTGGAAGCATAGCATACTGCAAGAGGAAAGAGTACACTTAAAATTTTACAGGATCACAGTTTGTATTTCCATCATTTGTACCCTACATACATCCAGCTCCTGAGGGGAGGAGAGTAAATTGGTTCCTCTCTCTGTTTTCCTGAAAATTCTACCATCAGGTATAAGAGCACACAACAAAAACAAACAAGAAAAGTAAAAGAACAAAGCTACACACACTGTCCTAACAGAGCTGAAGGCAAAAGCACTTTACATGCTCACTTACCTGGTGCAGCATGTGGTCCAAACTTCTGGAAAATTTTGTGATTGAATTCTTCTGCAATAAGCTAAATAAAAAGTTGTAGAGTTAGCCATCAGCATTTATGACTGAAGCTAGAAAGAACATTTTCAGAGAAGTGTGCCATTCTCAGTAAGCATCTAACTAGTAGTATTTATTGAAACTTAAGTGAATACTCAACTTCCTGTTTTCAATTTTCAACTTTATGTATTCAATTTAGTATCACTAACATGAATATGAGGCTGGATTCAGTATTTGCAAGCATTTTTGGCATAATTACTCAAATAATTTAAAAAAGCAACTCAGTCTGATTGCTGGGTGGCACATGTTATCTCATTCACGAATTAGCTAAGAATCTAGAATAAAGTTAATGTGAGCATTAACATAGCTTTATACATAATTCATTTTAGATTTCTGAGTAGTTGCCAAAGTTAAATTTCTCATACAGCTTGTGTCAAGTGTTGGCAGTTTTCAAGTTTCACTGTCCTTTTCGAGGTGGGAAGATGAATACATATGTGGGTATCTACAAACAACATACATGGCATGCTGTCTGGCATATCAAATTAGCATAATAAAATATGGAAAACTGCCTTACTGGAGTGAAAAATTTGAGTCTAGATAGAGAACATTCAAACATTAATAGGCCATCACTTTAAATACTGCAGGTGGTTCTGAACCCAACACCTCAAGAACCACATAGTAGAAACGAAAAAGACTCAAGGAAGAGCAGCAAGGATAAGTGCAGTTCAGGAACAGTTTTTACAGAATCTTGAACTATCCAGGTTATTTGACTTGTTTAGAGACTACCAGTCAGTTACAATGGAAGTTGAGGAGTTAAACCTGAAAAAAAACCCCAAAACAAGAATCAACATGCAGAACTTAGGGGTCCGCACATGATGGCAGAAAAAGTTTTTAACCTGTACAGTCTGGCATCAAAGATTCTGTAAGCAAGAAGTCACACATGAGAGCAGTTCCCTACTAATGGTATTTCGTTGATCTTAAAGCTTTGATTTGAGGGGTAAGCTGTAACATCCAAAGTATGATGCTTCCATGATAACACAATTATTGACAGAAAAGCAACTTGACTCTTCAGTATCTTCCAAAGAGCCTCTCCTTTTTAAAAACAATGATGCTAATTTACATCCACTCTTTACTGTAACTTAGTAACTAGGAAAATTACAAAAGAATTTACATAAAACTGGAAGACTGTTTTCGTGACATTGGAGAGGAGGGTTTCAGCAATAGTTGCAACATGTTGAAGATGTCAGCTACGAAATAACTCTTAAGCTTAGACTAAGGAAAACACAGGACAACAGCATTAGCCGTGGGTGATACTGAAAGAAAATAAGTATTACAGCTGTGTCGTAGAACGTAATGACATTGTCACAGAACGTAATAAACACCTCCAGCTGAATATTTAAAAGGTGCTTTCTGTGTGGTTTTGGCAGGGGGGTGTGAGTTGTTTTTTTTTTTTTGGTTGGATTTGGGGGAGGGTTGTTGGGGTTTTTTTGGGGTTTTTTTTGGTTTTTGATGGTGTTGCTTTTAAGACTGGATAGCACCTCTAAGTCAAACAAGTCAGAGGTACAGGTGGAAAAATTGTGCACAAGCATTCATACACTATCTAGGACAAATTAGTATCGCAATCTGGTGATAGAGACAGTCGATTACTAATTATACTTTGACTAATTACAAATGAAAATTTCATATCCATTCTGGCAACTGGAAATAAAATCAGATCAAACTACTCTTGTTGCAAATGTTAGAACAAACTTATCTGTTAAGATTTCTGAATCTTACCTATCATTGGAACTTTAATCTGAACTATTATTAGTTGAAAGTCTATTTACATACAATAGAAATTTGAGTTATGTATGACCTCTCACAACATTTATTTAGTTGTAAGAATCCCTTAGAATTCTTTATATTGCATTTCCTCCATGTCCTTTCTCTGTCTATATTTACCTCATATCAGTACTATTCACTTGTTAATCTTGATCTCTTTTGATTAGATTTATGTTAAAAGGACATTAATAGACATCAAATGATATCGACAAATTATTAACAGAATAGCAAGCAACTTCTTTGAGGTTATATACACAGGATACATTTAAATATCAAGAAATGTGAAAGTTACTTTACTTAGCAATATTTAGAACAGGCTCTGAGGCCATTCCAAATTCGAAACAAAAAATGGATTGAAGTAATTTGATATAGCACTGATGCTGAAATCATTGAGAGCACCATTTTATGAAAAGATACATATTTAAACAAATCAACGTATCACCCATAATTCCTCACAATATAGAGAAACACACAAACCAGTGCACTTCAGAAAATGCCAATTTATATTTACTCACGGAAACTACCAAACACTTAATAATTTGAGACTTTTCTTTACAGTTCATAGTAAAACTATTTTTTCCTCAACTGACACTGTCTATAAGAGCTCTAAGGAATACCATTACTCCAGTTTCTCATGCTGTATATTGACATCAGAATAAAGAAAAAGGAAAGCCGTATGATGTTTCAGGGATGTTAGAATTAAAACAAACTCCATACCTCTGGTGTGAGAAATTTTTCAACCCGTTTGGCTAAAAAGTTTTTCTCCAATATGGAGTTTACTGATGGTCTATTCCTAGGATTCCTTTTAAATAACTGTGACAGCAGATTACGTAGGTCATAGGAGTAATGCACAGAAACAGGAGGAAACGGTCCAGAGATTATCTTCAGTACCAAGTTCTTCATGTTACCAGCTTCAAACTGTATCACACAAAGAAGAAAACAGTTACTACATATTACTGACTGTGTGTCCACATGCATGGTTGCATATACAGATGATGAGGACAACTAACAAAGCACCTTTCCTTGCCTCAACATACCAAAACACATTTTCGAAGTCATCAACAGTTTACACTAGCAGTTTAAAATAATCTGTTGCCAAGAATTCCCATTAAAAATACATCTTAGTAAAGGTATTTCATACTATGGAAATATAAATTTTGCTAACAAAGAATTATGTCCCTCCAGATCCAGACTGACAATAACTAAGCAAAAATAATCACGTAATTATCTGCTTGATCTCCTCTTCCAAACATTTTCAACCACCACATGCCTTCTGCCCTTTTCAGCAAATCCACATTTCAAATGAAAGAATGTAAAGTATTCACACTCTTTCAGCGTGAAATCCGAAGGAATGCTCAGACTTCAGTTTAAGCTCAGGAAACAGAGGGCACTATTTCAATTCATTTGTACAATAAAAAGAAAACAATACATATCACCCAGATTACAGAAAACAACTTGTTGCCATAAACTCCCAGAACGGCAACACTGTCAGCATTGTTGCCACATAAAAGACCAAGCAACAAGAAATTACAAAAGCTTGAAATGAAATTAAATCCTTATCCCTTGGAAATTTTTTCTATTTTCATGTTGTTATGATCTTTTTCTTTTAATAAAAATAGCTACTAAAAAAAACCCCAAACAAGACAAAATCCACAAAAAAAAATCCAGATCAAGACACACACAAAAAAAATGTTTTTTCTTCCCTTCCTAACTGCAAAATGGGTGATAAAACTAAACAACCACATAGAGAGGAGAGGGGGAAAAAAAGAAAGGCAACTCTTCCACCATGGGAGTTTTTTTCTAAGCACTATTCCTGTTCTAAAGAGAAATACATTAATTCATTTGCACAAAAGTTGAGAGTCCAAATTCAGACTTTCAATGAAGTCAAGTTTTTTTGAAAAAAAAAAGAAACACTATTCCTGGTATCCTCTGTTACAACACCTAACAATTTTTTCAGCTGACACAGTTCATTAAAAACAAAAGTGCCAAGATTTCTGAGGGAATGGAACGAATCAAAATGCCAACGGGAAATGCTGGTCGGCACAGGAAGCGGAGATGAAAACGCTGAGGGTGATTTCCAAACAGTTATCATGAAAACCTTTCATCAACTAAAATGCATATATGCAAAATCAGAAAAAAGTTCTGTTTCAAATAACTGTTCTTTACAGACACACTAAGTTTGTACTCACCGCATGTTTAAGTGTGCACATTTCATAGAGAACACAACCGAGGGCCCAGATATCACTAAATCAAAGAGAACATACCTTAACAGTTAGTTCTAGGTGTAACATTGCCAAGAACTTTTATCTGTGAAGTTTATCTTTGAAAAGGAAAAGGTTGTATTTTAAGTGTGTACAAGCTTCCCTGTATGGACTTCTCTGATCCCATAAAACCCCGAAAAACAACAATGAAAAAAAATAAAGTCAACAACCAAAAATAACAACCTGAAAACCAGATGAAGCTATTTTGGCTTCAGATTTAGAATTTTCATCTGAACCACCCTTACCACAGAAATTAGGCAAAATATGGAAAAAAAGCCTTTTTTCTTTAAGTATATACAGTTGCCGGAAATTTTTAAATTAAACAAACAAAAAACCAAACAAAACTCTACACCTAATTCAGCAAATACATCTCTAAGTCAATTTACTCTGTTTAACACTGACTCACCTTACCCTCACTCATTGCAGGATTACAGAATTTGGTTAGAATACCACTGGATAATAAATCCAATGCAGAAGAAATTAAGGGGCAAGGTATTATAACTTTTATCTTTTAAGAAACCAATTGAAATTAGTATAGGGCACTCAGAGAAATGAATGCAGCAGCTTAGAGCAGTGTAAGGGTAAATTGATAACAACCATTTTAGTTAAAGTGGGGACACTGTTATCAGATACTGCCTACTGCCAGGGCAGCAAGCATGTAAGTGAGGTATCTGTAGGACTTTGTTAACTGGAGCAAGCTGAGATACCCATCTATGCACGTGCTTAGAGACTCCAACTACTGTCTTTCATCACTAACAGTTTCACATTTGTAGTGCATAAATTAAGGCAGTAAAACAGACAGGCAAGAGTAGAGCCATAATTAAGAACACAGCTAGATCTGGAACTTCAAGCATTAAGCTAAGTCATCTCTGCATCACATTGCTTTCTACTGCAGACTTATTAAGGTCTCACTTGTACAGTGAGGCTCAGTACCTACTGGGGTGAGAGAAAGATAACAGCTGCTCACCATCATGAGATTAGAACAGCTTTGGATTCCTAAAAGAACTGTTTTTCTTCTCCTTAACAAAAATTACCTTTTATTGTTGTAAGGCTTGTTCTGACATATTTCAGGCGACAAATAGTATGGTGTTCCTATGCAAGTGCGAGCCAACTCTGCAGTACTAAGAAAAAAAATAAGAATGGATGTTAACTGGTTAACTCACATGAAGTACAGATTGTGTTTTCCTTAATCAAAGTGACATAGATTAAGTGAGAGGAAAAAACAGCATCAAAAAGGAGTTACCTGTTAAGAACTCTGGCGATTCCAAAATCTCCCAGCTGTATTGTTCCATCTTTGGTTAAAAATATATTCTTGATATAGAAATGTTAAGAAGTTTGTTAATTAAAATATTCATACAATTGCTTTTTGTTCTCTATATGTTTTGGGAAAAAGAAAGTTTTCTACCATTCAATCCCTCTTAAGTCACTGGCAGTACTGTTATTGACTACCATGGAACACCAGACTTACTCTACTTACTTCATTAAAATAAGAAAACACTGCTACACGTTCTCAAACATAACCTTTCCTGTCCCCACACAAATATATGAGCAACACTCAAGTAGCTTCATCAAATAGCTTCACTGGTTTGTAAAATATCATATAAATCTCTTGCAGGTGATTCTGAAGAAGTGTTTCCTGTATTAGAAATGTTTATATAAAACAACTGTTTTCTATAATTTGCCAACTTACACTAGCAAGTTATGACTTTAATCACTTTGGAAGTAAAATCAGCTGAAAAACAGTGACCTACATACCTGTGACTTTATGTCCCGATGCAAGATTTTTCTATCATGTATGTGTTTTAGTGCTAAACAAATCTGTACAAACCAATCCAGAATCTATGCATAAAAGAAAATGCAACATCAGCACTGCCATTTATCCGAAAGCTTCCCCACTTACAAGATATTATCAAATCAGTTTTATATTTATAACTCCAGATTTTACCCTCCTCCCCCAACTGTCTTCATTTATACTATAGAATAACTAAAAATTTAAAAGTACTGTCACCACTTTTTTTCGACTTGAAGTCCTTCTTGTAAAGTAAGGTCAAATTAGAAAAATGAAAAGTTTTTCAAATTATATCCAAAATGTTTCATGAATGCCCTATTCTAAATACCATCAGTAGATCTAATAAATTATTAAGCCTTTCCAACCACCTACTAGGTGCAGACACAAAGGCATAGAAACAATTTATAAACAAAGAAACGTATGTCAGTTCTAACAAAAAACTACTCTGAATCAATCTGTTTGTAGCTAATTTAATCAAATCTCTACATAAAATCCTCTCATTTATTCCAAACTCTCCCACCTCTCTTCCACTACAAATGACTTTATAACCAGTTTTGTGGCAAAAGAAAGTCTGCTGGTATACTTCCAATACAAAATCAAATTTTTGTTAATGGGAAAATAAACTTTTGAATAATGCCAACTTCATATTTCCACATTCCATACTGTTATACTTACAAAGTATGTTATTTTATACTTCTAATACATGGCAGTTAGTATTAGAATACAAAAATCAATGCCATTATATCTTCAAAAACTCTGCTTCAAAGGTTTAAAAATAACCATGCTGTCTTACAGTATTTTTCATTTCTCGGATCTGGTTTACTTCACAAAAGATCCAACCTTTTTAAAAGCATCTTACACATACAGACAAGATTCCGAGTAACATATCCATGACTCCCAGGAATGTGTTTTCTTTCTGGTTTTCCTTTTTGGTGAGGGTTGGGGTGTTTGTGGTTTTTTTTGTTTTGGTTTGATTTTCTTTTTAAAGATTCTACTATGACCAATGGCAACAAGAATGACAATTTGAAGACCTCCTTTTAGATTAAGCAACCACACCTGCAAAGTGAGCCCAAATAATTTAAAATTCATGAAAAAGTATCCTGCAACAAAATACTATAGCAGTAGTTTGCTGTTACCTGATCTTCAGAGAATAAGACTCCTTTCTGGGCATTTATCTTTTTAAATAGGTCTCCTCCTTCACAGTAATCCATCACTATGTAGAGACAGCCATTTTCTGTAAAATAAAACAAAGAATTTCAAAAAGACAAAAAAAAAAGATCCATATTTACATAATTTTCTGAATATCCTCACTATAGTCACAGAAAACACAACAAAAACCCCCAACCTTTTGCATGCAGTTTCAGATATAATTTATTAGTCCATAAATATTATTGTTATTTTGAGTTTCACAACCTAAGTTTCCCCTTTTCAGTTACATCAGACTATTTTGAGATACAGTGAGAAAAAAATTACAGCTGTTGAACCAATGCCCAGAAATGTCGTTCAAAACCACCAAGAAATTAAAGATGTCACTTTATGAACGCAATATTAAAACCATTCTTCAAACTGCTTTCAAACATCCTATAGGTTCCCTACCCTAAAAATAGAGATCTTAAGTTCTAATTTAGGTAGTTGCCTCTATCTGCCTTGCTCTTTCTTGAAGTATTACCTGGACTAGGTATTACTCTAAGTGCAAGAACATGAAACTCATCAGCTCTCATAGTAGACATGCAGTTTATTTCAGAGGCTGAGGAACAGCAACAAAACTTCCAGCAGACAATGAGAGATGGAAACAATTATTTTCTCATTTTTCAATGGAATTTGGGGAGACTTCAAAAAATCCTATGCAAGATTCCAATAGGAGATATGATCATATATATTTCATCCACGGTTACAGATTTATTGACCAATCCAATCTTTACAAGCTACTGATGAAAAAACAGGTTAGGCAGAAGCAAAATGCAAGTTGCCAAAAACATAAGAACTATGCTCCTCACATACTAGGCATGATTTTGAGAAGAGCTAAATAACTGCAAAAAAATCAGTCACATGCTGCTCAAAAGAAAAACTTATTTTATGAAAAAGTTAGTCACAGCACTTTAAATTAAAATCAAGAGAATCATCTAGGTCACTTCAGTCTCACTCTCACAGAATGCCTCTGAAACACTGAACCCTTATAGCTGTATCTCGGTTAAGCTTTATAATCAGTGTTATTTTAAAAGATGATCTCAGGATTCTGGATTTCTGGCAGACCTGTTGCTGAAATAATTCTCTTATTTACAAACCAAATCAGTATATTCAAAGCCAATGTGTTTAAGCGCTAAAGGTGCAACACGAAGTCCTGTGAATTACGGACTGCAAGGTCTGCCTTGTACGAAATAAGCAGTCTTAAAAAACAGGCCTCTAAGACAAAGAGGACAGAAGCAGGGATTTATAAACAGAAGACTATGGCTGTGTAATATGATTACTTAACAAAAATCTAATTTAAAGAATGGAGAAAATAAAACCCCCCAGGCAAAGGAGATATGAAAGTAAGCAGAAAGGAAGTAAAGGATAAGAGAGTACTGTCCCTAAACAGTATTTCAAATAATTTTAGGGTGTTTTTAAATAATATTTTAACTTATATGATAGGTTTTTGGAATCTTTTATTTATTCTGCTCATTTCCCAAGCCATTCACTGTGAAGACAAGGTGGAATTATATTTCTCCTTCTTTCATATCTTGATGAAGTAAACAGTCCCATTTATTTTTACAGCTCTGAAAGCAATTATATGATTGCAATTACTGAAGACTGCATTCTAGAACAACAACTCAGACATGAAACTGCTCTTGCTAGGTTATCAATACCCAAATTTAGACTGTACTTGTATTTAACCTACACAAGCATTCCAATTGCTAGGGACCATACAAGTATTCAAGGAGACTTATGCTCTGGAGAAACACGAGATTATCTTCCATATAAGTATCAACCAAAATCAAAGCATATAAGGAATAGTCATGAATATTTCTGTGTATTTGTTGCCCTTTTTTTCTAAATTACACTTTAAAATGTGCATTGGAATTATGAAAAAAAACACAGTGGAAAAGAACTGAGATAAGTAATAAAGGTATGAAAAATACTGATTGAAGAGAGAAAATGCAGACTTTTAAGCTAAATGCAGTAAGTAGTGCACAGAAGTGGCTTACTAGTACTACTTCAGATTCTACTGTATTAGTTAATCTTACCTTCAAATGACTCCCTATAGAGGACAATATTCGGATGTTTCATGTTAGCCAATACAGCAACTTCTCTCCTTGATTCTTCTCTCTCCTTATTTGACATCTTCAGAAGGAAAATAATGATTTTTGAGAACATGAATACAAAAAGAATGGATCGAGAATGAATGATAATAACTAACCTTAGAGATGTTTATTTCTTTAATAACGTACTGTTGGCCATTTTCTTTAGCTTTGACAAGTATGGCTTTCCCAAAGGATCCTTCTCCAATCTTCCGTATTTTAATATATTTATCCATAGTTATCTTCTTAAGGCATGCTTACTTGAGTACTAGGAAAAAAAAAAGAAAAAACACAAAAAACACACAACCCAGATTTAGTTAGGTGTAATTAGTCATCTAGCCTGACAGGTCAGGCTACATTTTTTTTAATCAAAATGTTACTCCATTTATCTCTTCAGTTGCTTTTGTGGAAATCACCTAGTCTTAGTCTCAACTCTGTTTTAGTACAGTTAACTCACTTTGGGCCAACAAGGGCTCCATTGCTAAAACCTGTTTAATCTTTCATTTTGACTAAAAAGAATGTGTTCAATCTTTAAATAAAGCAAGCAGTCAGCGTCATAGCTTCTGATTCAGCTGGCACACGAACATCATATAGAGTTATAGCACCTGGTCAACAATCCTTCATTCCACTTTACTTGGAAGAAATACAACAGGGCAGAGGGAATCCCTACGTGTTGTTTCCTAAGAAGCACTAAATCCAGTATTTTGGAAATTAGATGCTATAACAAAGCCAAAAATGGACCAAATTCAACAGATCCCCATCAAGTTTAGAACTGTTATTCAGTATAGCAAGGTGTGCCTTAAAGTCTGACTGAAAGACTTCTTTCATGTTGCAAATAAATTCATTACAAAATAGTCAGAATCATTATTTTTAATGTACTATCTGACCATTTAGACTACCTTTTGAGATTAAATGGAGTACTCAGCTGAATGTTGATAGTGTTTAAGTTTCTATATTAAAAACACTTTGGTAAAAACAGGAGACTGTGGAGCTGCATGTGGAAGCTATTGCAAGTGTCAGAATAGCAAAGGCAATTGGCAAAACAAAGGTCAAAGCAACAAACAGCAAAACAAATTCACAGTGGACTAAAAGATCATGTTTTTTACAGCAGAACTTCCACTTTACCCAGAGAACTTCCGAGGAAGTTTCCATAAGCTGAAAAAGACAAACGGTGCCTATGCTTTTCTGCATCTAAACCTCATCTGCAAGCACTAGCAGCATTGGTGCTTTGCTGTATCCAGCTTACTTCCAACAGGAGGTCCTAGTAGCTTAGATCCATACTTCACACACATCACAGGTCTCACAATCAGGGTCTCACCCTGATTTGGGATCATTTTTCTTCCACAGTTATCACGCACTACACAGAGATGCTGCTTAACAGAACCCACACCATGAAAGTAGACTAAAATTAATAAGCTTGACTTGATTTGTATAGAAAAGAAAAAACAAAAGAGATTTGAAGCAACCTGTTCTGCAAAAGAGATGGGAAACCTACCAGGACTAAACACAACTACCAGGAAAGGAAAAAGTGAAAATTACAGACCTGCAATGTCTTGGTGAGGTTTGGTTTTTTTTTTTTTTCTTAAAGTAGAGAAAGTTTAATGTGAAGTTGCATTTCTACATATAAGAAAGACTTAGCATTAACTTTAATACTCTCTTTTGGACAACAGTAAAGCACAGCAGGTGGGACACAATTTGAACTTCACATGGCTTTACTGAAGTTCTCTTCCTACTCCTGCTTTCTGAAACAATCCATGTTGTTCTACAGCTAAACCAGCTGCACTAGGCGTAGCTCAGGGGCTGCCACTGCATACTGCTGCTGCGGTGCAAACACAAATGGTCAACAATCAGCCTGCCCGCACTTCAGTAACGGGAGCGTATAATCTTCTACGAGATAGAGGTCTTATTCTTACACGTGGCAAGGGAAAAAGCGGCGTCTTGAGAAAAAGCATCAGCTCCCGACAGGGCGTTGGCTTTACGAGCCGTGGGCAGTAAGTCATTCCATCCACCACGGGCACGCAGGAAAGCAGCACAAGGCACACCCCGCGACAGCCCGGCCGAGCGGAGCGCACGGCCAGGCCAGGGCTGGACCGGGTGTGCGGGGACCGGTGCGGTGCCCGCGGGGAGAGGAGGGGAAGGGGAGAGGAGGGGAGGGCAGGGCAGGGTAGGCCCCCGCTCCCCGGCCAGGCCCCGCCAGGCCGCCGCCCCCGCACAGCTGGGGCAAGCCCAGCACCGGGGCGTAAGGCGCGGCCGAGAACCCCTCGCCCCAGGGCGGCTGGGAGAGACTCCGCAGGAGGACGGCCCCGCGCCCCATCTCGGCCGCCACAGCGCTGCCCGGTGCGCACCCCGTGCCCGCCGTGCCCCGCCATACCTGCCCGCTGCCACCACGGCCGCCCAACCTGGACCCGCGCCCGCCGAGGCCCCGCCCCCTCCGCCTCTATTGGCGGGCCCGCCCCTCGGTTCGCCTCCCATTGGGCGAGCCCGCGGGGGCGGGGCCGCGGCCCCCCCGCTCTCTCCACGCTAGCGGCGCTTCACCCTGGTAACGCGCGCCGCCAGTCACGTGACGGGCGGGGCGCGCGCGGCGGCTGCCGGCGGTTTTGGGGGTAAAACACCCAAAAAAAAAACCGGCTCCGTGTGTTTCACACAGCGCTCAGCGGGCAGGGCCGGGCCGGGCCGCGCCCGCGGCTCCTCCGCTCCCGACCCCAGAGCGCCTTGATGGCACCTGCGGGCAAAGCCTCCAGATTCACAGCGCGCTTTCTCAGCCCGAGTGCCTCGATCCGTCACCCGGTGCACACAGTTTGTGAGCCTTGCACAAACGGACCAGCGGGCATTCTCCTTGGGAAAATAATCCACCCCTTTGTAATAGAAGGGTTAACTTTGTTCATAAAATCTTATGTGTATGAGAGAGTCAGAAACTTTTATTATAATTCAACAAGGTAAGTTTCATAGACATCCTGTTAATCAAGTAAGTGTCAGTAAAATTAATTACAGACATCTTGCTAAACAAACAGCGTCAGTTTCGGTAGAATTTACAACTGATAAGAACTACGACTTTCATCCCTGACGAATCCCAGATGACCACTTAACAACAAGCCACGAACTCACAGCCACAGTGCATTTGCATTCAAAACCCGCGACTTGAAAATGTATAAAAAGAGACATTTACTACATTTTAGTGTGTGTCTCGGGCGAGGCGATAGCTTCCCAGACCACCCAGCGCTGTCTTTGCTTTATTATCGCTTGCTTAATAAATATATCAATGTTTAATTGGAATTGAGTTGTCTAAATTCTTATACTAATTTATAACACCCTTTACCTGCCGCGCTCCTCGGGAACCTGCCTTCTGTCACTGCGTGCTGAGCGAACCCCTTCGCTGGCCTCAGCACGTCGGCTGGCAGAGCCGAGCAGCTCCGTGCCCACCCCGACACCTGCGTTTCCTCTGCAGGTAGAACACGGACTCTCTCGGGGCTCCGCAGCGCCCGGTGCTCTGGAATGCAGAGGCGGTGGGTTCAGCCCGCAGCCGAACGACGCCGCCATGTGCCCAGCGCCTCCCTCCCTCCCTCCCGTACCTGGGAAACCGCCTCCTCCCCGTTCTAAGCGCAGGGCTGTCCTGCCTCCCCCCGGGCGAGCTGCGCGCCGGGCCCGCAGCCCTCGCTGGCGGCGGGGCAGCCCGGCACGGGTGGCACAGCCCGGCCGGGGAGCAAGGCCCGCGCCGCCGGGAGGCCGCGCCCTGGGCGGGCGGGAGCGGGGCCGGCCCCGAGCCGGGCGGGCCGCGGGAAGCGGAACCCGCCGTGACGGCGCCGCTGACCCGGCGGGCGCGGAGCGTGCGCCGTGCGAGCCCCCGCCCTGCCCGCGCCGAGGGGGCGCTGCCGGCGGCGGAGTGGCCGCGGCTGCGGGGCCGAGCCCGAGTCCCGTCGGCGCTCAGAGGGAGGATGAGCCAGCGCCTCCCCGGGGAGCAGCGGGCGGCGCCGCCCGCGCAGGTACGGGCGGGGCGGGACAGGGCAGGGCAGGGCGAGCTCGGCTCCGCCGCGGCGCGGGAGCGAGCGGGGCTGAGGCGGAGGGAGGAGGATGAGGATGGGGATGAGGAGGAGGGGAGGGAAGCGAGCAGCCCGCAGCCCCCGCCCGCGCAGCGGCTGCTGCGCCCTCGCCAGCGCGGTGGCTCCGTCTCGCAGCCGGGGGCGGGAAGGGATAGATGTGGTGGTTCCCCGCGGACCCCTCTCCTGGTCCGCCCGCCTCCCCCGAGGGCCCGGGCGAGGGGGGAGCGCCCCGCGTGTTTACACGGCGTAAACACGGCGTGTCACCCCATGCCCGCCTCCCTCCGGGCAGCTGTCGTCGTGCGCGCACGGAGAGCGAGGGGCTCTGCGTCTGGGAAGGTCCAGGCTCTCCTCCCCACGTAACCAGCGTTGGAAGGATTATTCCGCTTGAGTTGCTCGCTTTATGCTGGTTTACGGGTTTGGCTAGTAGGGCCGCTCTTACACAAGGGCGAGAGATAATGGGCTCGCCTTGGAGCCTCTCAATTAAATGGGAGTGCAGGTCAGCGAGTTTAAAGCTGATAATTGACTGCATTCTTTCATATTGTTTTCCCTACTTGTCCAAAATCCTTCCCTTCCCTATCCAAAAACGTGGGAATGGCTATGAAACAAGTGTGTATCAATTCTCACCTAAAATGAACGTCTGAGACAGTTCTGTGACAGTGAACTGAACGTCTGTGACAGTGGAAAACCGTGTGCTGATAGTGAACTTTGTTCGGTGTAGCATGGTAGATTTGCTGTGTCACACTTAAAATACTAAACTAATAGGGCCTTACAACCAAGTTAAATGCTTCTGGTGCTAAAATATGTTAGAACAGACGCTTAAATACTTTTGGTAACGTATAAGTAATGATAATTGTTTGGGTGTTTGGTATTGCACCTCCTCTTTGAGATTCTGGGACCTCTGAAGTTTATAGTGCAGAGTTTTGAAAGAAATTGTCAGGTCTATCGGTGCTTTTTGCTTTCAGATGCTTTTCTTTTTTGGTGGACCTGTGAAGGGTTTATGTTCTGTATCCCTTAGCAACAGAGATGCTTCTTTGCAGATACAGCTATTAGAATGAAGGATGTGTTGGTATGACAGATCTGAAAACAGATAGTCCTCAGTACTGTTTCTCTATTTAAGGAAATGTCAATAACCTGTAATGTAAAATTTAAAAAAAAAAAAATTGTGCTTTATAGGAAACATACCTTTGTGAAGTAGAACAAATAAGCCCCTAGAGAATTCACCAGCTGCCACTATAATTTTTTCTAAGATAAGCCTTTCACTGACTAACTGCCTTAAATTTGATGTCTTGTCTCTTTGGTTGGTAAGCAGATGTAAACTTGCTACAAACTTGTCAAAATGGGAAGGAGTTCTGCTATGGGAAAACTGCAGGTAGCTTGAAATTCATAGCTTCAAACACAGTGACTCTGCATCTGTCTGCAACAACTGTGAAAATAAAACATACAGTGTCCAGAAAAATGGAGCTTGTCTCATATTTGCTTCTGTTTAGTATTGGTATGTCTGTCCTAGAAATTCTTTGCCTTGTAATAGTGACTATCATGCACAATGTGTATTGTAATATTTCTAGAAACATATTTTGCTGATTGTATGATTTCCAAAGCTGTCTTTGCCCAAATTTTTACAGTGTCCTCTCTCTGTGGTTTACTATACTGTTGTTCTCCCTGTGATGCATACTTGCAAGTTAAAATAATCCTAGGAAAAATACCTTCTCTCTCTTTCTCGTAATATTGACTTGTAATAAGAACAAGCCTATCCAAATTCTCGACTGGGAAAGACACTTGAAGCTGTTAGTCTTTGCTCTTTGTGACTGCATTGCTCTGAACAACTCTATTTTATGAATTTACCTCCATTTTTCTCATGACTGTGTTTGTACTTCTTCCTGTACTCTCTTCTACACCAAATGTTTTTAGCAAACTGATGTTTAAGTAACCTGAAAGTGAGAATCCACTGTGCACTGGTTATTCTATGAACACGTGGGTCTAGCTGTAATGTAATATACGTTCTCCTGTTCACTGAATATAGTTTGGCTTCCCCCCCTCCACTTTGCTTTGGGGTCTCCGTGTGTGTGTGTGTGTGTGTGTGTCTTACCTTGGTATTTGAACAGCAGAGTTGCATTCCTTGAGTGTAAGCACTAAAGCTTGGACAACTGTTCCAAGTTCACAACCGTTGCCAAAAGGCATTCTAGGAACGTTCAGATATTTTTTTCCTGCCCTTGTTTAAGTGACTTCATACACATGTGGATAGGTGTAACTGTGCAAATCAAGTTTTCAGGGTAAAGTCTTACAATAATTTGGCAGTAGGGATATTTTTAACTTGGTATATAAAAAACCTGGTAATAAAAAAGTAGAATAGAAGACGTACTGCTGAAGAGATTTGTGCCAGAAGTGATAGTGGCAGTTTAAGTTTATTTCCTAATTCTCAAGACTAGTTTGTGTGTTCCTAAATTTCTTGCTTTAGCATCTTGACAGCAGCAGTAACCCAGTAACTTCCAAAGGTTGTCAGCAGTGGCAGTGATCATGTGCATGGAACTGCTTACTTACCCTCCCTGCTTATTTTCCCGAAACTAAGATTTCAGTTTAATGCCTGTGAGCTTCAAGAGCAAGTTCCCAATTCTGTCCTGCTTGTGTCAGCCGTTCCCTTATGTCATAACCTAAAAGTGTGAGTTTTGTGTTGGCTGAGTTCTAAAGCTGTTCTGATGTCAGGCCAGCTTTGTACCTGTGCTCATGAATGAGGAGGTTCTGCAACAGAGTAATTCATGCTTGTTTATATGCTGAGCTTGGAATATTAGGAAGTTGACAATTACAAATTTTTGTAGTTGTTTAACTTGGAAATTGATTTTGAATTTTGGAAGCCTTTATAAAATCATCTGAGAGAAAAATGTCTAGAGAAAACAATACTCATTTAAATTGATTCTAATATGAAAGAGAGTTGTAAACAGATAAAAAGTTTACTGGGACATGTGCTTTGCTTTAAAAAGATAGAAACTGAAACATGTAAATTGTTGAGATAGTGGTTATACTTAATGATCTGATAATATCTGTTATTATGTTAGAAGAGAGTTGACAAAGTAATTCCTAGGGTTCATGCATAATAGAAAGGTTCTAGACAAAGCTGTTAAAATGGTTGCAAATCTGTTTACAGCTGGAGTATCCTTATTAGTTTGTATTATGTAATAAGTAGTCTTGAATATATTCTCCTGGATATGAATGTAAAGAAGAGAATTCATAACTTCATAGTGGGAACCAGCAGTTATTTTTGATGACTTGCAGAGAGTCTAGTCAGCTATTTTCCCCTTCAACTTTATAGGAATTCAGCTGTTTTGTTTGTTAAGCATTTTCCTTAGGCTTTCTAGTTACAGGTGTAGACTGTGCTTACTTTGTGAGGGTAAGGAGGAATAGTAAAAGAAAAAGTGAATTAAGTTCAGTCCTGAAGCACAGATCATCAGATAAAAATAGCCTTTGCTGCTACTTTTTTTTTTCTTATGTTTGGTATATTTTGATAAATTTCTCTGAAAAGTTCAAGAAAGAGAAAACACTCAAATGTGCATTTTGCATGTTCATACTGCAATAACGTTTAATGAAGAAACATCTCCTCATTGAAACAGCAAAAATGTTTCACTTCAGTACTTTGTTTAAATTCCAGATAGAGCTACTGAGGTGACTTAATACTTTGACATCCTGCCAGTTAAAATACAACTACTCTTTTTCCTGAAAGTTTGTGTTTGAGTTCCTTCTACTCTTATCTCCAAATTAGTGTTCTCTGCCAGATTTGTCGGATTTTGGTGTTATCTGCAATTTGTAATCTACTGCAGCTCTTCCCCTGAGTTTTCTGCTGTTAATTTGTCTCATGCATGTATTGGGAAAAAAATCAATTCTCCTTATGCTCCCAACACACTCATTTTCTGAGTCTGAAAATTTCCCAAGTAAGTATCTGTAGGAAAGGAATCTGAAGTTTTCTTTAATTGTTATTTGACTTTTTGCTGCTTGTCTTGCAGAAAACTTTTATTCTCATGTAAAAAACCACAAGAATAGTAAACACTTTAAATTATTATCAGTCTTATAGGCTTAGCAGTTTTCTTCTGTATTGTGCTGAGATGTGAATATTCTTTTAACTTATGCAGTAAAGCTTTTAAGACAGTTGAGGAGACCTGACAATCTGTGCACTGAGTATATATATATGCTATTACCACAGTTGCAAAATTGTCAATGTTTATTCCTCCTTAAAAAAATTTAAAAAATGTTTTGGTTCTTTGGATAAGTAGAGGATGGATTATTTTTAATAAATTTTATCTATGAACCCAGTGAACTGACCTAATCTCTGTGGTTATATAACACTTTTAAGATAACTGACCTTCTTGTTTATTCTGTTAGCTAGAAACCTTTTAGTAAACTATTGGTGATTTTTTCTTGTTGTTGTGATATTAAAAATCCTTACATGAACAAACTTTCTTTTTTTCTTGTAAAATACCCACCTTGAATCTTGCTTTCAACTTGATACCACTATTGAACAGTAAATTTCCTCCTGGACTCTCCTGCCAGAAGCTTGTTTACTGTTTGTAGAACCTGACAAAGTACATATAATTTTAGAACTTGCTCTTGCCAACCATTCAAGTAGGTTTTACAGCTGGAGAGAAGAATATTCAAGTGAGGGGAACTTGCTGTGCGTTCAGAACTGCTAGTGCACTTGATTTAGTAAATACTTTGCTTTTGGTGGTGTTGTTCATCTAGGGCTTCACTGCCTTCTGATTTTTTTTAATCTCCTTTGGATAGAATATTGTGTATATTAAAAAGCAAAATCAATCTGTTAACATCAGAGGTTCACAGGTCTCTGAACAGATTGATATATTTATTTCATCTTTGAAAACTACCAGAATGGCAACCAGTGATGGTTGGATGCACTGTTTTTACAAAAATGAGGTGGTGTGTGTGTAGTGTAGCCAGGAAGGTCAGCCGTGAACCAGGTCCAGGTGTTGATTGCAGATCACTTCAGTCCTTCCTCACCTTGCTGCCTTAACACTGTGGCTGGAGAGGATCCAGAGCAAGAAAAAGAGCAAGTCTGCTGTCAGGGCTCCTAACCTTGAAGTTTAAATAGATTGTCAGTTTATCACTCTGTTACTGTGATGTTACTGTTACTCCCCACCCTTAAGGGGTAAGAAGCACCCAAGATTCAGGGATGCTCATTGTCAAAAGGAATTGCAGGAGTCAGAGGGTCTGCAAGCAATCAAAAAGTTTTATTACTAAATTACGCACTTGGCATGAAACTTGATATGTTAGTCCCTGACCTACTATATGGACACATGGCAGTGGGTTTTGGATGAAGGGGTAGGGTGAAAGGGAAGAGAGGAAGGAAAAGATGAATTAAAGAAAGAAAGAAAGAATGAGAGAAGAAGAGGTCACTACTCCTGGTTCTAGCATCGGTCCACATGATGGATGGGATGTTCAGGGTCCTTGCGGCTCCACCTGGGCTTGGTGAGGGTACCTTTCTATAGATAGGTTTCCCTGCCCTGAAGATAGGTTTCTTGCTTTCTGTGCAAATTAGCTGTCGTGTACCGTCTGTTCTTTCAGACCTGTCTGGAAATGGGTTGGAGGGCTTTGAGGCTCTTGGGTAGTCTTGATCCCCACTTACAGTTCATGCCTGCACCTTGACCTCATTCCTGCTCTTGCACAGTTGTGCTTGTCTCCAGGAACTAGAACAAGGATGTTTGTCCCGGAAAAGTGCTGCCCTACCTCTGCATGGCCTCCTTCTCCAGCCACATCTTGTGCTTTCTCACAGCGTATTAGTGTACCAACAATCCTTGTCTGTTATTACTAGCTCTCCTTGGTTGGCTCCACGGCCATCCTTCTATCACTGCTTGAGACACACACATTAGCCCCTTATCTTCTGGGATTCTGCCACTACAAATACCAAGAAGAGTGCCCAGCCATTTTTGTTGACCAAAATCTTGTCACTTCTAGCACTAAAACAATGGATGTGTTCCTCTTCACTCCTTTGAAGCTGGAAAATCGTTAGTAGGGAAAGTAAGGACCAGGAACCACCAGGGGTCCCCACAAGATTTCACAAGCAGTGGTCCTGTGCTTGTGCTGCTTTTTGGAGAGGTCTATGGGATTTTTTTTTTTTTCCTTGATCTCAGAGGCTTTAATGAGTCTGTAAAGAAGTTTGAATGCAGTGCAAGGACCTTAAAAATCTGTAGTAGCTGCTGTTACTGAGAAGATGCTTAGAGTTATGCTGGGGATAGTGGTGCCTTTTCAGATTCCAATTTGACAGTCCTGAATTGTATTGAACTTGAACCAAATTATCTAAAAGATACTCAACTCAGGTGTGACCCTGAATTTATGAGTCTGTACACATAGCGAGGGACTGTTCAGTGCATTACTCTGATAGAGTTTAAGAAAATTAGTATGAGTAACAAGATTTCTGGTCAGTCTGGTGGTGTGTGAAAGCTCTGCTCCATTGCTTGTATAACTCTCAGATGACTGCAAGCTAAGTCCACATTAAAAAGGAGCAACAACTTGTATAAACTCTAAGGAGACACTGTTGCAGTGTTATTTCATCAAACAGAAAATGAGCTTGTGACCTAAGACTCAAAAGACAAAAGTTACATTGTCTACAATAGAAGCTGCAGTCATAGTTCCTGCCCTTCTGAAGAAGAGAATGGGTTGTGCCTTCCACTTGTCTTAACGAATTGCTGTGTTATTCTCATCTCAATATGATCACAGAAGGGACACTGGAGATTTTTTTTTTTTTTTTTTTGCCAAGGAAATTCTCCATCTTTTCTTACCTGGACCGAATATTTGCAGCTATAGGTACTGACCCATTAGTTTGGAAGCTAATACTACATCTTACGTGTATCTTAGGTTTGCTCCAAGGTGGCAGCAATGGACACAGCTGTTTGCCAGAACTCGACTAAGGATCAGTATTTACCTGTGAAGCTAAAGATTTTGAGTTGTATTTGCATTATAATATTTGCTTTTATATTTAGTTAAGGTTCATGCTAAGGAATTATGGTCTTAACTTTTTTTTTCCCCTTTCTTTTTAAGCTGTAATTAAAAATCCCTTAAAGACTTTTTCAGTCATGGAGCTGTTTGTGACTGTACCTGTGTGGGAGACTACTCTTCAACTCTGATAGCAGAGTTTTTTTCTAATGTATCAATAAATGAGGTTAGTTTAGTAAGTTTAAATTGGAGTTTTCAGCTCATCCAGCCAGTTTGGGTTGAATGCCATTAAAAAGTATTCACATTAGTAATTTGGTGGATGTGAAAGGAGCAATCTTTTCCATCGGGTAGGCTGATACCTTTGTGCCAGTGGGTATAATTCTTCAGCTGTCACAACTATGGGTAGCCTTAACCTTACTGGTTAAGACATTTTAGAGAGCAGAGATGCAGTGGTTTTGAATAATTTATACAAACTAAAGTCAATGCCCTTAACGCTTGGCATCATATGACTAGAAGCATAAGTCTGGTATTCATCCTGTAATTAGGCTGTCAGGTTTTAGTTGGTTTTTGTTGGTTTCTTTCCTTTTTTTTTTTTCCTAAGAGATAAAAAGTACTATAAAAATGAATATTTATTATAGATTCTGCTTTTGTGAAGATCAGGTATATAGTGTTGATATTTGTATTGGTATGTATCATAAAAGTGAAAAAACTTTTCAGGCTGTTGTTATGCTAAGTGTTTTTAACTAAGAGTGGCACGATTCAGTAGAACTTAGATGTGAATACTGTTTTCTTGTTGCAGTTATAAAGCTAAGACTTGCTTTACATGTATTATCATTTCATGTAGTTTCATCTATGTTTCTGTTCATATCTGAGTATCAGCATTTGAGTGTCAGTTTTATTTTTGAATTAGCTGTGAAGAAAACTAGAGTAAGTTTTACCGATGTATAATTTTAGAAACTGACTTATCTTCTATTTCAACAGAACATGGGAACCTACTACATAAAGTTTTAAACTCAAATAGCTTCAGTTAACTGGAAGTGTTCCTTGGTGACTTTATTTTTCTAAAGGTGCCCTAAAAATTTGCCAAGATCCTTTCTCACTACAGATCTCTCCTGAGATTAGTTACAGAATCACAGAAAGGTTTGGGTTAGAAGGGGCCTTAAAGATCATCTAGTTCCAACCATTCTACCATGGGCAGGGACACCATGTACTAGACCAGGTTGCTCAGAGCTCCATCCAACCCGGCCTTGAACACTTCCAGCGATGGGGCATCCACAGCTTCTCTGGGCAATCTGTTCCAGTGCCTCACCATGCTCATAGTAAGGAAAAGACAAAAGTTGGTTTCCAGTGGGTTTTTTTGAGTGCTGCAGAGGAAGATCTGAGTATGTATTTCTGTAAAGGTTAGCATATGCATTCCCTACATTTTAACAGTTTGGATTCTTGAGTATCCGATTTTGTGGTCTAAGCTGACTTGAGAAAGTGCAGGAAATCTGCTATTTTGCTTATCTTCCCTTCTGTATATTTGATTTGAAGTGTTGAGACTTTTCTGAACCTTTTTATGAAGAAATAATCTGCTAGTTATCTAAAAAGTATGGTGGGAAATTCCTGACACTTCATTCATCCTTTTCCAAACCTGGGGTTTGAAAGATGAGTGATGTTCTCATCTTGCTTAAATATTTTCATGTCACAGACAAAATAAATAAGTGGAGGCAAGATATGCTGAGTCTGCAATGAAAACAGAAATGTAATTTTCGTGCTGGTGAGACTAAGAGGAAGAGTGACCACAACATGGCCTTGTGTTAGAACTATTGTAAAATTCTTGTAGTTTTGGGGTTGAAAATTTCATTCTGAAGGGCAGGTTTATTAAAAAAAATAAAAAAAGATGATACTACAGTATTTTAAGTTAATGTAGTATGGGATGTTTGGAATTAAGAGATCAAAGCTGTTCTTGGCTGCTTCTATCTTTTGGGCAGGTGTTCTGGCATATATCCCCATACATGGAATCTATGTTAAAATTTTAATCTAAGTATGGGTGTGGGAAATGTTTCTGTCATATTATTTATCTGTTCCTAAAGCATACAGTAGTTGGATACTTGCAAACAAAATGATGTATATAGAATTTCTGACCATTTTATAACACTTTTGAAGGTTCTTAACAGTTAAAACATTTTAAATGCTGTATTATTTTCAATTTTTTTTTCAGCAAATTACTCCCCTGTTCCTGTCTTCCATCTTGACTGTACAACACATTCTTATGTGTAAACATTGTATTAAAATTTGTAATTTCATCTCCCTTTACTTTATGGGTGCATAACATTTCTCACTAGGTGCTGTCCTGGAGCAGGGTTTGCAGGAAGGTATTTTGTGTGAGTTAGGGGACAGATGACTGCCTTTTAGCTCTTAGTACTGAACAGAAAAATTGAATATTACACTGATTTTTGGATTAATCAGGATTCTTCTTGGTTTGGGAAAGAGCTCTTCTGTTAACAAGATGAATCATTGTGGGTTGTTATTGATTTGTGGGTTTTTTGTGTTAGTGGTGTTTGTAGGGTTCTTTGCTGTTATTGTTGGGGGTTATTTAGTTCTTTTTTCACTTTAAACTGAAGCAAATGTGGAATCTAGAGGAACACTAAGTTTTCACTCCACCTCCTTTCTGGGTGAATAACAAGCTTAAGATGCCTTTTTTTCCCTGCCACCCCATCTCTTTATATATGAGATACAGAAAAGTGTTTTTATGGGACAACAGAGCACATCCTAGAGATTTGCTTGGATCACCTGACAACGAATGTCCTGTAAATCAGACTTCTTACTGGCCTACTCTGTCTTTTCCAGAGACGTATCTCTACACTGGAAGTGGTTCCCTCAGCTGACTTACTGCTCTGCTTGACCTTTTAGTTGTAGGGCGTGAAAGATAAGCAGGATGTCTGACGCTGGAGAGCTGAAAAGTGCCTGTGGTAGTAGCTTGTGCAGAAAACTGCAGTAGCCTGACATGCTTTTTTGACTGTTAATGCAGCTGTTTCTCCACAGTTCTCCTTTACCAATTTAACTCCTGCCTGCACTGTATTTAATTAAATTTTTCACAATTTCCTGTACGTGTATACGCATTACTTTCTTTGCTCTCTCTAGTCATAACAGGTAAGAAATCCTGCTTTAGCTCTCTGTTCTTCAGTTTGGCTCATGTTTTTTGGTGGTGGTTTTTTTGTTTGGTTGGGGTTTTTTTGTTGTTATTTAATTTTTTAAGTGCCAGAGGCTTCTCTGTTAATATGCTTTTGTAGAAGCATTCTGATGGGTTAGAACATTTTGGAAATACTTTAGTAACAGAAGTGTAATGGATTATTTATTGTACTCTTTTTGCTTTACATTCTTTTCATAGAAGACTTGGATATGTGAGTTGAGTCAAATTCCTTTCCTGTTCCAAGAACTTCCTGGATATTGCTTATATATATTTTTTCTTGTTATTATTACTATTATTATTATTATTATTACACTACATTGCTTCAAAATGTATGGGTTTCTTTCAAAGATAATCTGAAGCATTTTTGAGTGTACTTTCTGGGATATCTGGACTAGACTCCGGATCAAAACTGTGCTGCTTTGTAGAAATAAGTTAAAGGTAACATCTTGAATGTTAGCAATAATCCTTTGTAATTCCTCTTGGATTTTTGCAGTAGTCTAGGTTGAAAAAAAGGTTTATTGCTTAAATATTTACTGTAATTTGAATTTGTTGGGAACCTGGTGTAGAATTTTTTGTTTGCTTTTTCAGGAGATTGAGTTTGACTAGCATTCAACCAGTACCTTTTTACCCCGTTGGCAATTACTTTTGAGTAACTTCCATTTTTCCCCATTTAGTGCCTGTCTGCATAGGGCAGGGAATCTGTGAAGCAAATCTGATGCTACAAAATGGCAAGTTGGATGGTAATTTCTCCCTTCACAACTCCATAAGCATTTGTGCAGGCTCTCCTGTATAAACACACTCTTCCAGTATCCACAAATGATAAACTGCACCAGAGTGGGTCAGGAATGGCACTGATTCTCTTCTGGCTGTTGTAGCTGTAGAAATAAATTTCCACACTCTTTGTTTTCTTTATTATTGATGCTCCCAGCAGCCTGTTTCCAAGGAGGATTCTACTTTCTCTGAGTAACGCTACCAGTGTTTTAGGTCATGTGAAAACATGCTTATAAGTTATCTTGAGTATTTAACACAGCTCAAGATAGTGCACTTCCATCCTTTTATCCTGGTTTTTAATTAATTGCAGGTAGTAGTGGACAAATTAGTGACTGTCATGCTTTTTAGAAGTAAAATTTTAGTCCTGTGTGAAGCTTATTGATCAGTTAACATTCTTTGGTCTGTCAGCAGCAGTACTTCTACAGCAGGATATGTGTAGTGTTTCAAAATAAGAAGAGAAGGTCTGTGCTATCATGCCTGTCATACAAACTGGAGGCATGTGTGTGCCAGAGGAGTTGGCACGTGGAATCACGCTTGTGGAGAAGTGATAGAGGGGTGCTTTGTGGTATGCTTGGTCTGGCTCTCGAGAGTCTGTTGGTTTTGTTTATCAGTTACTGACCAAGTGATGAAACTTTCCCTTCCATTGTAGCCCAGTCTGAAAGCATTTTCTCAATTATTGGAAGATTTGAGATATGTAACCCACTGTTCAGACATTTATCTAGGGAGACATTTATCCAAGGGGAGAGTTATTTCTCTTATTCTGAGTAGGTGGTTTGTAGTAAAATTAACTGAAGCTGTGGAGTTTAATATAAAGAAAATCATCTTTTATTTTAAAAGATACATTTGCAATGTCCTGTCTTTATACTGCAATAAATATTTCTACTGAGAATAGTATAGGAAAATGTCTTTATTAGATGGAAAAACTGGATGTGGCTTCCGAACTTGGTGCAGTAGTTAAAAGACATAGCAGATTTTAGCTATGCCCTCAGTATGGAGAAAACAAAACAGCACGTGGTAATAAGAGAATCTGCTACTTGTGCTGCCTTAATTTGAGGCAGTTAACACTATAGAGTCGTTTCCCTCTGAGCTCAAGTAATTGCTTTTGGTAATTGTGTTTCTCCTGTGGTTTACACAAGAGATGCTCTCACTTTCGTACACTCACAGTAAGGATTTCCAGAAATTCTTGGAGCAGTTTGAATTTTGAGTTTGAGGCTTGATACAAAAGTGGTAGTACTTTAGGAGTCTGCATTTGCTATCTCAGTTGTTTTGATAAATTTGCAAACAACTTTTTGCGATTTCTAACTGAATGGCGGTCTTTCTCCTCCATGTTAACTGATTTCTGTTTTGTAGTAAAGATTACTAAGTAAGTCAGAGGAGAAAACCATAATTTAAAAACAAGTCATGTCTACAATAGGAAAAGAACACGAAAGACAAAACCTTACATTGTGTTACAAGGGCTTTTTGTGTCTTGTGCTTTTTATCTTTTAGTACTACCTCTATGGACAAGGTAGGAGAGTGTTCTGTCTCCTTGCAACTTCATCAGAGTGTAGGAAAAGTCATATGAATGTAGAATAAAGATTTCACTTCAGCAGGAGGGCAGTTGGCAGATGACAGTGTATAATATGATTTTGGTGCATGAAGCAGGTGGAGAAAGGCAACACATGATGCATTAAGTGGAAAAACTTCTAGGAAGTCCCAATTTCTGATTTCATCTGTGCTGTGTGGCTTCCATTTGTGTTAAAATCCCAGTGCTATTGCCAAAGTGATATTAATGGATTTTCTGGGAGCACAATAATGAAATAGTCAGCCTGTTTGTGTTCTGACTTTTTTTTGGGAATGCCAAAAATTACTCTGTATGAAAAGTTAGTATCTTCTGAACAGATTAAAGTGTTCTGATTAAATTATAAATTATGATCTGATTTATTTGGGTAAAACAATGGAGATGAATGGAAGAAATTTATTTGAAGAGAGAGTATGTTTTAAATAGTAAATATTTTTTTAAAGAAATAAAAATGAGTAAAGTCAAACAGATCTGTCTTGCCCAATAGCATATCTCTGGGGAAGAGCAGAAGAAGAGAATAAGCATATGCACATCTCTGGAATGCTCACCAAGTCTCCAGCATTTCCATCAGAGGTGTTTTTAATAGCTTTCGATGTTTGGGTTTTTTTGTTGTTGTTCTGTGAGTTTGTCTGACTGCTTTATGAACCACTGTATTCTTCTGCAAAATGGCAAAGAATTCCACCACTTCTCTACATGCTGTGTGAAGGATTAGCTCTTTTTTCTCTGCTTGTCACCTCACCTTTTTCATTATGACATGTAGGGCTACTGAAAAACAACTGAGCTCTTCACTTTCTTCACACCACTTGTGATTCTGCTGACATCTGTTGTCATCTTTTCCAGACTGAAAAGTCCTGATCCATTTTGTTGTGCTTTTAGAAGGAAAGTTGTTTTGTTCTTTGTCATCACTGTGCTCTTCTGTAACCTGTTTCAACTCTCCTATATAATCCTTTTGGACTTTTGGCACTATATAAAATATATAATGTGTGGACAAGCTATGGATTTATATAAGGCTTTAATGAAGTTCTCTCTCTTAACTGATAATTCTTGAATCAGATGAATTGTTGACTGCTAGTGCATGCTATGCTCTTTCTTGGGACTTTGTTAATACATGGGCCTGACGAAGCATCATCCACTTAAAAATCACTGAAGAGTTTTGTAAAATGTTCTATTTACAAAATGTTCTGTATTACCTGCTACCTTTTTGTAACATGTAGTATTGTGACCCTAACAATTTTTCCCCAAAGCTTGAAATACTAATTTTATTTTATTTGATACAGACTTTTGTATTTTTTGAATATTCAAATAGAAAATAACTTTTTTCCTCTCTCCCTCTAGGTTATAAAGCAGCTAAATGGAGTCTGAGCAGCTGTTTCATAGAGGCTACTATCGAAACAGTTACAACAGTATAACTAGTGCAAGCAGTGATGAGGAGCTTTTAGATGGAGCAGGAGTAATTATGGATTTTCAGACCTCTGAAGATGACAATCTCTTGGATGGTGATGCATCGATTGGTAAGTTTATTTCCACTTAAAAATTTCCCTAGGTTGTATTTTTATTAGTTGGTTCTCTTTGTGTTTGTTGTGGTTTGTTTGTTTAGGGGGGATTCTTTTGTTTTGTTTTTAAATAACCAGACCTGATCCTTTTCTGTTTCACTAGTTTGTGCTTCAGAGAGATGCTTTAAACCTCAAAGTGGCTGAACATTTTTCTGTGTACTTGCCTAACAATTACATTGTACGGGATAACTTCTGATATGAGGCAGATATTAACATGCTTCTAACAAATGACAAACTTGCTGCCAAGTAGAAGGATGGCTTTTCTGCAGCTACCTGGTCTTGCTTCACTGCAGCAGGATTTCAGAAGTCTCATGGTCTTCAATATTTCTTGGATGCGGAAATTAACAGACTATTTTAGTTGTTATTTGTAGAGATAAATCTGTTTGTGATTCATTCAGTTTCAGTTCTGTAAAACAGAGGCAAAAGCCTTTTAAGTAGAGGTGGTGTAAAAAGCAACAGAAAACACCACATAAGCTCAACTTTTGACTAGATAAAAAGTTGCAAAGAAAACTTGCTGCTGTGAACACTATAAAAGCACTGAAATAATACAAAGAAAGAATTGGGAAACTCTTCCTCTTTTTTTTTTTTTTAATTTAAGAAAGCAGCTCATGGAGTGAGAGCATTAACGTTCTTTTAGCAATAGAGAGGTGAACTGAGGGAGGGAAAAATTGTAATGTCTGTGTAAGGTAGTAAACTTGGTTAAATGTATATTCTGGTCACTTCCTCGTATTTGTTTAAAATCAAACTCGAGTCTCTTGAGTTTTATTTTTTTGGCATCTTTTGCTCTCCCATTAACATTCAGTTATCTTCCTTCCCTGCAGTGTGTCTTCTTTCATATGTTTTCCTGTTGCCACACTTAGCAGTTGGATGTTGGCATTGTACTGGATAGTTGTGCCATATCACTATGAGCATCCTTCTCATCTACATTCCTTCTGTCTAATTAGATATGTCTTGGATGTGCAGTTTTTAACTTGTATACCAGTACAGGTATCACGAGCCAGGACACCTAAATAAAAATTCCTTCTGGGACATTATGAGGAGAACACCAACATGCTGAAGTCCAGCTCTTAAACGTTAAGAAATTATTAGGTGAACAACTGGCTTCTGTATATAATTCTTTGTTCTGAGTATCAGGAACTTTTTATAAAGCAAGTGTCTTGCTTGTCTAACATAATATTTACAATCTGTACCAAAAGTCTGAAGCTCCTCTGGTTATTGTTTTTAAAAATCATTTCCATCACTTTAAGCATAAAGGAGAAATAAGTTTGTAGTGAAACAGTTTCAGAACCAGTGTTCTGCCCTTTACTTGTTGTGAAATCAGATCCATAAATTGAGTCCAAACAGATGAGGTGGTTGTTTTGTTTGTTTGCATTGTCAAAATCAATGCTAATTCCTGCACATGCCAGCGGCTCCTGGCTATTGTAACGCTGAAGTGTTAGAATGTGCACTGGTACATAAATATGAATGTATTTTCTTTCCTGGAATTTAATTTTTTTCTTATCACTTATCAGCTCACCTCAGTTCTGGACTCTGGGTAAGAGACAGCAATAGTAATAAGCCCTAGTATTTTATTTAAGTGAATAGTGATTTATGTGTCACTATACATGGAAAATGTTTTATTGTACAGTAAATCATAGTAAATATCTTAGTAGTAGACCAGAATCTGGTGTTAACTTTCTTTTTAAGGTGGTGGTAAGAACATGTTTCCAGAAACGTTTCAAATAATCTTGCATGCAGGAAGTGAACATCTGTGTCTGTCATTCCTTAGGTGTCCAAATGTGTCAGGTGATTTTTCTTTTGTGTTTTAATTCAGCAAATCTCATTGACAAGACCAAACTAGGCCTTCCTTGCATATACCCTTTCTGTAATCCTCTGTTACTCACTTAGCACCAACAGGTTGTTCGTTTAGTCATTATTACTATTTAAATACTCATATCTTTTAGTCCTGTTTTTGTTTCGTTGAGTCAAGTACATGTAAATCCATAATACAGAATCTGTCCCACCTCCTGAGGAAGGGCAGGACCATTCTGGTAACTGGAGGATCACATGCTTCTCAACACTGCAGACTCTCCAGGTCATGATGTGAATGCAGAGACCTTAGGTTTAGCTCTGTGCTTTAGCAGGTGCACCCTGCCAAAATCAAGAGCCCTGTTTAAGAATATAGTTTGTGTTTTAAGTCTCGTGACTGGAGGAGTTTATAAGCCTGGTATCTTAGCAACATGAACATAATGGCAATAATGTATCTGTACTTCAAATGATTGTGGAAATAATGTAGTTAAATATAAAGCTTCATAGCTGCAGAATGTACAAATGAGCACAGGCATGAATTTGTTCAATCTGGATAAGTTGCCATGGACAATATAGTGTGCATCATAATTTTACAGTTTGTGTAATAAAATAGAATCACAGATTTTTTAAAAAATCAAGACCATGCAGTGAGGAGAAAATGAAGGATTAAGAAATAGTCTTACTTTCTTTTTCTTTTTTTTTTTTTTTTTTTGGTAATGAAAATGGAACCAGAAGCTACCCATATATTATGTAGATAAAAGGCTGAAAATATGGGATGTCTAAAGTAATTGTAGTCTTTCCCCCTTCTTGAGAGGGCAGTAAGTTAACAGAAGAAGTCTGCTTAGTTCAGTAGGCTTGCTAAGTCCCTTGGCTCTCTGGACAGCCATTCTAAAAGCCTTCACAGTACTGCTATTCACATTTCCACTCATACTTAAGTGCTTGACTGAGGCTTACAAAGCCATTGAGGCTGTTTTACAGTGGTGAATATGCTTTCTGTTCAAAGCATGTGGAAATTGAATGATGTTAGGAAAGAATGCTAACCTCATATACTCCTTGTCTTATGTGGGAAATTTGTTGCCACTATATGGGACTGAACAAATGAACATTAACTGAAATGAGTCTTTAGAAAGTCTTATCACCTAAGCTTCTCTTTTTCTTTACTCTTTGGTTGATTTGTCTTTTTAGTGTCATGTCTTACTTGAAAGGTTTTGAGGAGTTCCATGTTGGGGATTGACCATTATCTCGAAACCAATGCTGAATAACAACCTTGTTTCTCTTAACACCATCTGATAGCATGTATGTGACTGTCCTTTACTGTCTCATCTGAGAAAAATACAGAAATTGTGACAATGTAGTATTATATACTAAATACATATGTATGTATAGCAATTATATAAGTAGTATGCTGTGTTCCTGTTATGTTCTCCAGTAGCTGCATAAATATCAGACTTTTAGTGGCAGTATTATGGAGAACAAGTAGGTATTGTGAAATTGTGAATTCTTTGAGCAGTATGTTTTAACATGCTAAATGATTAAATTGCTCGTACCAAAGCCCTGCCTAGAAGGGATGCTGCCTGTCAGCTTTGAACAAAACTTGCTTTTGTTGCTTATCGAAACTAATCTCTTTGTAATACCGAAGTTAGTGTCTTCCCTTGTTAAACTGCTGTCTAATGAGAAGTGTGGTGACATTATACTGAAAAGGAAGTATCTGCCTCTTTGTAGGGAGGATAATACATGTACAGGCAATATATGTAATTTATGGAGGTAATTTTTATCACAGCTTATCTGTGTTTTATTTTTAGACCGTTGGCCCTGCTTCTTGATAGGTCAGTTTAAACATATTATACTTACCGTGTCAAAGCTATGAGTTCTTGAATAGTTAAGTCATATAAACTAATACTTACTGGTTTAAATTTTACAGGAAGAGAGCTATACTATTTAGCTTTTTAAAAAAAAGTTACACTAGGATAGCTCATTGTTTTCCATCAATTTAACAGAAGGAAAAAAGAATTCTTTCTAAACAGAAATGGAATCTCCAGAATTTAAATGTATTATTAGATTAATATTTTAACAGTGGAATGTGATGAGAAGATGAAATGTCTAATCAGTTGTTTTTCTTTCAGCATTGTTTTGCCTTGCCTGTCTAAAGTTTGAGAGAGTTGCAATTCTTGGCTACTGGCTGGGTTTGAAGGGTGTAACAAGTGTCTTCAAAATTCAAACTCTTTCCTGTTATGTCACAGCAAGGTGAAACTGAGAGATCTCCATAATTTTACTCAGAAATGAGGGCTGTTTCTTTGATAAGAGGGGACTGCATCAGTTTTCACTATTCTTTATATAAGTGTAGGGCAAGCTCAGGAGGTGGATTTTTGTACTGTTAGAACTGCAATTTTTTCAAGGCACTTACTGAAATCAGATGATTGAACCTTATTTACAGTAAAAATGGTTTGCAAACAAATGATCTCATTGGTGTTTACATTTCAAGGTACTTTGATCTGTCTGTGGGAATGCGAGTCCTGAGTGAGCTTGCATTCTTTTCAGTATCTATAGAGACTCCTGCTTCATTTGAAGGAGCTTAGTTGCTTATATTGTGAGTTCAGTGTGGAGACAGTTTACAATTTGGCATATGGTGTTAACATAAAATTGGCAATACTTAACCTTAATATGACAACCTGTAAGCTGGTAATTCAAAAGCTGCTGCTGCAGCCGTTACTATCTCCTTGCAGTGATAGCAGTGCCGCTGAAAAAAATGGAATATGCCAACAGGTCACAGTGTAAAACACTGCAGCTCTCCTAAACTGTCTTTTACCCATGAGTTGGAGTCCTTTGCCTGAAGAGAGAGACCCAATCAATCAATTTTTGGTTGAATACCAAACTTGAATACCTTAAATGACTTAAATACCAACATTAAAAATATGATAAACTAATATTATGGCCTTATTTGAGGAACAGAATGCACTTTTCAGCAAGCACAGCTGGTTCTATATAATCAAGAAGTTCGTACCACATGAGAGGTTAATTTTTCAAGCAAGGTCATGTTATCTTTTCCATCAACACATTCATGTAGTTGCACATGTATGCTTGTTTCTATTTAGCTATTGCCCTTTATAAAGAAAGCAAAGAATAGAAAGAAAATAATGAGTTATTTCCTGCATAAAAATCCCTTACGTTCCTGTTATATTCTTTATATGTGGAAATTGTATTAAAGATTCTTCCTGTTGTCCACAGCTGATATGGAAAAGGTTCTTCAAAGTCATTGTGCACTGTTAACATTGGTTTTGTTTTCCATCCATGTGGTATAAAACTGACTGAGCAGTCATTACGACAGTTTGACACACCTCTTTCCTAAGTTACATAAAACTTACTTTCCAAGTTAGCAATATTTGCCATAAAGAGCTCCTTAAGTAAGGAATATATTCATCCCTAATGATGTACAAATTGATGCATGAGATAACATAACTTGCTCTGATCACAAGGGCAAGCATGAGGCCCAGCTAGCTTGTAGAATAGTTAAATTGTCAGTAACTGGTTATAATTTACTTTTTTCTATTGGTTTATAGTTATACTGCAGACATTTTGCCTGTAGTCCATATTACTAATGCAGCTGAACACAGGATATCTGACAGTATCAAACCATGATTTCTTTTACTTTTTTTATTAGTAATGCATGAGGTCGATTTTGTCCATCTATCTGGAACAAAAGTTGTTATACATTAGGTTTACATGGGTAACTGGGATAATTAACAAAGTTCTTCTTCAAGGATTTCAAAATTCCTGTAAAAAAAAATCCCAAATCAATTGGAAGATAAATAGGTTAAAGAGAAAAAATGCTTTATCTTAGTAATTGGAAGTCATTATCAAATGAGTGAGTTGCAGTGAGTATCTGTTTATCATGTTAGCTATTTCCTGAACTCTAATGTTTGAGTTTGGGTTTTTTTAAATTGTATTTATTGTCCAAAATATAAGTTCACTTGATATTGTTTTCTTTGAACAGCCTGTAAGGGTGTTACAGTGTTAGACTGAGCCTTCAGGTTTTAAATGGATTGGTGTGGCATTAAGCTTTTTGAGGGATGAAAATTATGGCAATGTGTATGTAGAGTTTTAGTAACCAATTGGTTTCTTATTCTCTTAAATGTTTGAAAACAAATACTTATTGTTTCAATTTCTCATAAATGCTGTGGTGAGTTCTCTGAGGACTTGTTTATAGGATATGAGAATTTGGTTGCTTTTAGAAGTCAACCCTGCCAACAGTCCTTGAGTGGTCTCACTAGTCTTTCCTGCCAAAGTTTTATTTACAAAATTAGGTTTCCTCATCTTCTGAAGCACACAAACCTGATATTCTGGAAGAAGATGAATCGTAGTACTAATAATCCATTCTTTCTGATATTATGTAGTCTTGTTGGTTTTCTTCTGCAGCTCTCCTGAAGTGCTTAAAGCACACTAGTTTGTCAACAGATACTGCCAAGGAAGTTATTACTGGTGTAGTGTTATTATAAGTTTGTCCTTCTCCTAGGCAAACCATATGTATAGTGTAAAATGAAGGAATGAAAACAGAGGAATTGTGATGGCATATATGTAGATATGTAGAAAGAAGAGTCTGAAGTGTAAAATAAAATAATTTAGTATGTGTGCATAAAGGCTTAAGGTACTAAATAGAAAATTTTTGCTACAGCTTTAATAATATTTCATGTATTCATTTTAACTTTGATTTGTTCTCTCAAGACAAGCAAAGAAGGCAGATAGGATTTCATCCAAACTGATGTCAGGCTGTACTCTTGTTTTCTGCCTTTGAGAACGTTCTTGCTTACCAGCATTTTAAAGTGAAAGCTTTTCATCTGCTTGGATGAAACAGAAATGTTATTCTGAAAGAGGATATCGTGATGTCCCTAAAACGTAAGAACAACTGGGTCAAGCCACAAATCCACCTAGCTCAGCATCCTGTCTCTGACAGGGGTCAAAAGTCAGTGCTTAAGGAAGAGTAAGAACAGGGTTAAGTAATAGGCACCTGAGTATTTGTACACAAGTTTTTGTATAGGTGAGGGCCTCTGTCATCTGAGTGGTGGCTTTTAATTTTAGTCTTTATCAGTGAATTTTTCTTCAACTGACTTTTTCTCATTAAAGCAATTCTATATCACTCCGTGGCAAGCTCTGATAGCTTAGCTACGTTTTATGTGAGTCACCACCTGCTTTCCTTTATTTTGAACCTATATCCAGGTAATAATATCTGCTGAGAGCAGATACAGCTGCCAGAGTCTTGACTAGGTTAACAGTGGCACATGCATTAGCGTGGTTTGACAAATGGGCTTCCTTGTCACTCACCCCACCCTTGTAAGACATAAATGCGTAAGTTCTTTTGTGTTTGGTTTGGGTGGTGGTTGTTGTTGTTGTTGTTGTTTAATTTTATTTTTTTTATTTACAGTTGCAGCTGTGAAAGTCTTTCTGCTAATACAAAAAGTTTTAGGGGGTGTTATTTGCCTATTGAAGTGAAACTGCTGTTCATACAAGAAGGTTTGATATGAAACTAGGACAGGGTGACCTGAAACTAGGATGACTTGATTGTTGTGCCAGATACACATACCCTGAAAAGGCCTATCATGTGATGGCCATACACATGTAGACGCTAACCAGGGACAGCATGGTGCTGTCACTGCTGTTAGAACAGATAGTGAAAATTTTATTTCCATTGCTACTTATTTTTTTCCCTGCTCAGTTACCTCTTTTTCAGGTTAAGCTCTTGTTTGCTTGGTTGGACCTCACAGCTATCCCATACTTTGGATCCTCTTCACTGCCCCTTTCTGAACCCTTTCTGTAACTTGAGGGGTCAGACCTTCACACAGCATTTGGAGAATGGGCATGTCATGGCAATGTAGTAACAAGTTTATTCTGGCCAGTACTAAGTACTGAGCTCATAGTTTAATAGTATTCAAATACAGCAGGCATAGTATAGTATTATGTATTAACAACATAAAGAATTAGTTGGCTCTACTGTTCACACATCTTACATATTTATGGAGAAGATGTAAAACTCTTGAAGATAGAAAGTAAGCTTAACATGTATGGCTGTCATGGTTTAGGAATGCTACTTCCCAATTTAGTTCTCCCACTGAGACTTTCCAAACCACACTCCTGCTGGATCACTCCACCTCCCTGTCTTCAGGCCCCCCTGCTGTGGGCAGACCAAGAGAAGAATTGGCAAAAGGCAAAGATCATGGGTTGAGATAAGAACAATTTACTGGGAACAGCAGTGAGATAACAGTATTAATAACAAAAGCAGTGTGCCCTGGCAGTCAGGAAGGCCAACCACATCCTGGGGGCATCATGCAAAGCATTACCAGCTGGTCGAGGGAAGGGGTTGACCTGCACTGGTGCGGCATCACCTTGAATATTGTGGCAGTTCTGGTCATCACAATATCAGGATGATATTAAGCCATTAGAGAGTCCAAAGGAGGGCAATGAAGATGGTGAAGGGCCTTGAGGGGAAGCCATATGAGGAGTGGCTGAGGTTACTTGGTCTGTTCAGCCTGGAGGAGAACACTGAAGAGACCTCATTGAAGTCTACAACTTCCTCGTGAGGGGAAGAGGAGGTGCAGGCACTGAGCTCTTCTCTGTGGTGACCAGTGACAGGACCCAAGGGAATGTCTTTGAGGGGGAGGTTTAGGTTGGATATTAGAAAGAGGTTCTTTACCCAGGGACTGTTTAGGCAGTGGAACAGGCTCCCCAGGGAAGTGGTCACAGCACCAAGCCTGACAGAGTTTGAGAAGCGTTTGGACAATACTGTCAGGCACATGATGTAACTCTTGGGGTGGTCCTGTGCAGGGTCAGGAATTGGACTTGATTCTCGTGGGTTTCTTCCAACTCAGCATATTCTGTGATTCTGTGAAAAGTATTCAACAAGACAGTGATTCCCCTGCAAAAATGCTCACTACAGAGCCCAACTGGACTCTGCTGCAGCCATGTTTCCCCAACTGGAAAGGAACACCCTTCTTCTTGGAAGCAAGAGACAGAGAGAGTCCTTTTTCTCTGCCCTGGCAATGATGTAAGGTGGTATTGAATAACATAATGTCTTACTGTGTCCCCTCCTGCTGGTCTGGGCTGGAACCAGGACAGTGGCGTATCTAGGGAGGAATACATGTTGGTGCTATAATTTTATCCCCTGCATATACTTTGAACAGCAAGTTGGAAACAGTAGCCAACAGTAAACAACTCTAAAACAGAATAAGGGCAATCGAGCAGATAAGACCTATTTCCTTATATGTGTTTACCTATGAGGGAAAACAGAACAATTTCAGCAGCAGAATTTTGGCTAGTTTGAGAAAAGAGAAGTGAACTTCAGGGAAGGATGCCAAATCTCCCTGCATCATAACTACAGTTTTAGCAGATTGGAATGTAAGGAAAGAACACGTATGTAAAGGTGAAAATAGCAGGATGTTTTTTCTTAGTAAAAGCCTACCCTGTAGAGAAAACGACCAGAAAAAAAATGGTAGAAAGTAGTTAAGAGGCTCTTAAAGAATAAGAGAAAGCAACTCTTTTGCAGAAAATACCTTGCTTTTTTTCTGAATCCTCCTTGCATGATTAATAGTGGAGGTAGATATTTTTATTGTCAATGTAAAACTGACAGAAAAGAAAGAAAACAAAAACTGACAGCCACCTTTTACAGCTTGTAGCTATATGTAGTCTGTTGATGTCAAGCATTTTTTCCAGTGTCTTTGGGTTACAAATCAAGAAGTGTGATGGACAGAAAGAAGT
This sequence comes from Myiozetetes cayanensis, assembly GCF_022539395.1. Classification (NCBI taxonomy): domain Eukaryota; kingdom Metazoa; phylum Chordata; class Aves; order Passeriformes; family Tyrannidae; genus Myiozetetes; species Myiozetetes cayanensis. The sequence continues at coordinate 35,280,066 of NW_026087964.1, read as the reverse complement.
GAAAAGAAAACTCAGTCTTGCTTTCACTGTTTCAGGCCAAGATGTCAAAGTAGTCTTTAGGGACCAAAGTAATTTTTTTCCAGTTTATTTTTGGTTTCAGGTGTTAACATTGCATAATGATTTTATTATCTCCCCGTTTTTAAGTCTCTTTCTTCTTCTGCCCTAAAGTTTTGCATGGCAATGGGGAGCCTTTACTCCTGTTTCACTGATTCAAAGTGAAGGTTCAGCTGCCCTGAGGAGAAGTCAGTCTTGGAACTGATTACACAACATGCTGGCAGCTATATGACCTGTTCTGCTGCATTCTGTTTGCTGGTTGGGTTTGACTTCCATTACTATCTCCTGTGTCTGGACAGTGAATGAAAGCACCATTGGAAGTTATACAGAACTATGGGAGTGTAATTCAAGAATCTGTGTTTGGCCAGTGAAGAAGTGAGCTTATTAGGCAAGAACCTGGAAGAAAATGTTCTCTAGTGGGTGAAATGATTGTGAGCAAAATTAAGTAGCCAATTTGTGGGAAACAAGCAATTGTGAAAAAAAGAAACTGTGATTAAGAAACTATTTTTTTTTGTATGATAAAATGCAAATAGGAAAAAATCTTGCTGTGCATTACTGCTATGTACTTTTCTCTGGTTTTTTTTCTGACATCTGTGGTATTTAAACCTCTTCTGACTTCAATTACTCAACAGCATATGCTATAAGTTTTTCTTCAACTTTTACAGTATATTTGGTCTAAAATTTTTCCTGTTGTCTGTCTGCCTCATTGAGGCTTTTGATGAGGTGGCAGTGGAAACAGGTTAATAGAGTCTTCTGTGTATAGCCTGATACACTGATCAGAGTAGGCACAGAGTTCTAATGAAGGAATGAAGTTTGGGACTCTGTAATTTACAAAGATTTAAAAAATAATTTATCTTTGATTTTTACTGTGTATTAATTTGAAGCTATCCATAACTGTATTTTTTTCTCTCTTCCCTCCCTCTCCTCCAGTTTTTCTGCAATCGTATCTTTGTTATTTCATCCTGAACCATTGCTGGGTGCCAGAACTGAGAGAAAGGTGCTTGCCCTTTTATCACCTTTCATGATCCTACTGCTGGTTCTGTGTGACTGGTATGAGAAAGGTGTATGATTTTATACAGAGCTGAACAAAGGCTGAAGGGGCTGCAAGGTCAGAAAGCTGAGACAAATTAGGAGGAGAAGTCAGGCAAATAGAGGGATTAGATCTGGGCTTAATTTGACTGCATGGTTTGAGAAGAGGTTAAATGAAAGAAAGAATTGGGATACAAGGTAGGAGGATAAAGCTGGAAGGAAGAGGATTGGGACATAGTAGGTTTTGAGACATTTTATGTATTCTTTGGGCACTGTTATGAATGGATGCTTTCTTGCCTAACCTTCGGCTGAAGGCGCATATGAGTTAAATTCTTTTCAGAATGGTTGGAGATGGTAGCTGCTTTGGTGAGTGCTCTGTTATGTAATATTTTTCAAGAGAACATTATATTCTAGCTCTGCTGAAGAAGCTTTAGTTTTGAATAATAATAGGAAAGAAAATGACAGTTAAGAGTCATCAAAATCTTTTGCATCAGTCACATTAACATTTTTAATTATCAGTCACATTTTTGGCATCTCTTGTTACGCTAATTAAATCATTCATCTTACATTTGGAATTTCATAAAAGACACAATTTTTTTCACTATCTGGTGCAATAAAGTTATGTAGTCTGTCATCAAAATAAACCAAGTAATTGGGGGAATTGAGAGCGTAAGTTTGTTTTATATATAACAAAGGGCTTGGCTGTCCTCTTTAAACCTGGCTTACTTTTTAATATGAAATGGTGGGATAGAATTAAGGTCCTCTCTAGCCTTGGGTAAGCAGGCTGTCATACCTCTGTGATACTCCCCTTCTTTTCACTGGCTTTGTTTTGTCACCTTGAAACACCTTTCCCTGGGTGTATCTGATTTGTCTAACCTCTGACTTCTTCTTATATTGCAAGATAGTTTATCTTGAATATGTTTCTTCTCTTTCCATAAACCAGAAAAGTTAAGGTGTGGAAAGGGGATTAAAGTGTCTTTCCTCATTCTTAGTATGCTTTAAAGGTGTGTCACTTGTATACATTCTGATATTTTCAGAACAATGGACCTGAAGTCCTTTTCTATAAAGACAGATGCATCTCAGTGATGGTTAACAACAGCACGTGCCTGTTGGAACAATGCAAGCACTCAGATGTGTTAAGTTATTTGGGCAGAGAGGATTTCTGGGATAGAGACCTTAGCCTATAATTACTGTGATGAAATTTGGATAAAAAGCTGCTGTACAAACCTGCTGTTTACACGTGAGCTGCTCTGTGTAGTAAATTGGCCATTTAAAGGTGCTCTCAACCATTCAAAATGAGGCCTTAAAACAAAAGTTCATTATGTTATGTACTCCTTAATACCCAAAATACCTACTTACCTTACATCATTTCACTAACTAAAATTTTGAAATTTGCTAAACTTCTCAACAGAAATAACAGACATACTTTTTGGAACATAAAATTGTCAGACAGTTCAAGTCAGGCACTTTTTCAGACCAGTAGAAAAGGAATAATTTGGAAAGATTAAGTTGTATAAGCTTTTAGATATTAAAAAAAAAACAAAACCAAAAAACAACCAAACACAGAACAAAAACCCGAAACAAACAAAAGACTGTGTTAACTAAGTCAGGTTAGTATACATAGTATCTTTCTCTCTTGTTTAAAAAACCCCAAACAACACAAAAACCAAACCCACTTTTCATGCTGTTGTAGGAAAGGGAATACATACAGTGGTAGTGGGTGTGAATAGTGAGAACACAAGCTGCTGGTAATTGAGAAAGGAAAATGAGAGCTCTGCTTTTTAAAAGTAGACAAAGGACTGCATTTGGCAGCCAGTCTATAAGCAGTGACCTTGGAAGAGCTGTTGTAATTTAATATTAGGTGGACTCTTGAAATTACATGTGGCAAATATGAAGTTGTATCTGTTTTACACTGCAGACTTCCTGTCATGACTCTCCCTTATATCCGAAGTTGACAAGTTGTGCTCTCCAACAAGTTGCACCCTTTATCTTTTCCAATGCAGACCGAATTTTAGTCTTGTGTAGAAATTTTTCATGTGTCTTAAGTCCAGTGAACAAGTTTAGGTCAACAGGTGAGCCATTTATTTGCTGTGACTGATATTTATTATCAGTTCTTAGACATTCTAGTCTTTCAGTAACTACATCAAACTCTTAAACTGGAGGTCATCTTCCAGACTTTGTTAATACAAGTCCTTTATATCCTTTATTTCATATTCTGTCAAATATGAGGCTGAAGTTACAGTTGTCTTCTATAATCAACTTATAATAAATAGTTCATTCGGCAATAATTCTTTCTTCTGGTTACAGAAATTGCTGTTGTATTTCTTCCTGCTGTGAATGTCTTTTTATTTAGAGCCTAACAATAAGATTCCAGACTAGTTCCAGGTGCTGTTGAGTTAAGGAGTTGAGAATGCTCAAGCATTTCTGTTGTACTTCTATGTAAATAAGGCATAGGAGTAATGTAAAGTTCAGAGGTGCTTAGGTTTGTTTCTTCAGGGGCAAAACCAAATGGTGATAATGCATGATAGCTCTGAAATATGCAGATGGCTCTGCATATCCACTTTTGGATATGCACAATCTTAAAGCTTCTGTTGTTTTGTTGAAAAGGTTATAGGAGGCCACTCTTCAGAAAGCATTTGCTTGCATGGGTGATAGCAAATGGAACCATCTTGAACCCCCTAAGACACCACCAGTATTTTAGAATTGATCTATGGCTTAAGGGTTCCTTTTGTCTTGGAGATGAGATAGTCTTTCAAGCAAAATGTATTTTGCTATATGCTCATTCTTGTTCCTTTTCTCAGTTGTTTTTCCATCTGTAGAGATACCAGCATCATCTCAATGTTTGTATTGGAGCTGTATTTTTAATATTTAGTATATTTACAGGTCTGAAATGCAAAATAAATTTAACATTTCTCTATGTCCTACTCTGTGCTCAGAAAGGCCATTTACAGTACACAGCTTGTAACATTGGCTTATAAAAGAGATAACTTCCTTAAGAATATACTTCAGAAATTATTTAAGACACTAATTTGAAAACTGAAATAGTTTTCTGTCTGTCACACTTATAGAGATGCAAAGGAATACCTAATAAAATTAATTCCTTGTTTGCTGTATGAGTTGAAACTGAAGCAAGGCCTTGGTGCTGCAGGCATGCAATATTTTCAACTTTGCTACCTGCTGTAGGGGAATAAAAGGAAAAACACATCTTCTAAATGTATTTCGTTACAACTGGACCAACTATGGAAATCTCATGTAAAATAGTTTTCTTATAATACTTTCTTATCAACAGTTGAAAGATAGGACAAGTAGAAGATCATACATTAAATGTAAAATTATAGATGGATTCAATATGTAGTAGTGCCTGTTTCAAATGGAAGCAATTATGTAGTTCAGTTTAAGATTTCCTGTCTTTAAATACTGTCTGTTTGAAGTGCTTTGGTTTTGCCGAAGCAGTAACAGCCACCGCTTGATGATATATCACATGAATGCCTTGGTTAGCATTCATGTGGGTTGTTGCCTGTTTTGAGTCTGTGACTTTTAAGGGAGTCAGAGCATTTTGTCAATGTGCAGAGTAATGCCAGCTCAAGTGTGGACTTGTGTTTATTACGTTGGCTTCCACCCCCACCCCAGCTTTTCAGTGTGAGTATGGATGTTACACAGTTGTAATACCAGCATAATCATCACACACACACACACACACAAACACACAAATGGAACACCAGACCATTTTGGCTAGATATGTAAATAAATTCTTATTTTAATGTTTCTGATTACATGTGTTCAAATCTGTCAGCCACTGCTGTAGGATTGAACGTTCTATGTGAATGGAGGGGTGCTGGTGAAAGTGGGGTGAGCTAACCCTGTGGAGCAGAGGGGTTTGGCTTCTGGTATGTTGCATTTCTCTTCCTCTGTGGTAATCGTTTTGATGTTTGAAACGAGTAAATGAAATGCCTGGGAGACAGGCATTAGCAGTACATGAATGTTCCCTTCCAGGTAAAATGCGATTATAGGTGTTTAACAAGGCTCTGACAGGCGTGGGCCCAGAAGGTGCCCGACATAATGGGCAGCTCTGTTTTGTGGCAGGTTCGCCTTTCGGAGCTGAGCGGCACCCCCCGCCGCGCACCTGTTGATGAGGTGGCGGCTTCGGCCGGTTCACCTGTGCGAGCGCCCTTTCGTGTGGGACGGGGCCGGGGGCTCAGCCAGGAGTCCCAGAGGGGCGGTTCCCCGCCGTTCCCGTGTGTGGCGTTCCCGTGTGTGGCGTTCCCGTGTGGGCGTTCCCGTGTGTGGCGTTCCCGTGTGGCGTTCCCGTGTGGCGTTCCCGTGTGGCGTTCCCGTGTGTGGCGTTCCCGTGTGGCGTTCCCGTGTGGCGGCGGCGGGAGCGCGGCTGGCGCTGTCGGGGCCGCGGCCGCCCCGCGCTGACATCAGCGCGCGCTGCAGGGCCACGGCGGCGGCGCAGGCCGGGCGCGCGCCAACATGGCAGCGGCGCCCGCGGCCGCCCTGGCGTGAGCGATGCCGCGGCCCTGCTGAGCCGGCCGGCCGGCAGGCGGGCCCCGCGGCCGTCACCTCCATGGATGTCTCTTCCGATCCCTACCTGCCCTACGATGGAGGGGGAGGAGACGGCATTCCGCTCCGGGAGTTGCATAAACGAGGTAACGCCGGGGCTGGCGTTTGGGTTACTTGTTTGCATACCTACGTGCTCGGGACTGCTGCTCGGGTTCGAAGCGGCGGCGTTAAAGCCTTGTTAATTACCGCGCTGCTTTGTTTCGCCAAGCCCGAAGCCTTTTGTAGGAGGAGAATTCAGTTCTGGCTGGTTCCTGTGCTGTCAGGGATTGTTTTCTCTGCGGGCAGATCAGTCCTGCCTCACATCTCATCGCCGTGTGACTCCATCTTCGATGGAGTGTGGCAGGCTCGCCTTTCGCTCCCTCTCGTTTTGTTTTTGTCTGTTTGTTTGTTTGTTTGTTTTTAATCAATAAAAGCATCTCGTGGGGGGAAAAAAAATCAACCGAAACCAAACCTACAACAAAAAACAAAGCCCACCCAAAACTGTGTTTGTCGTTGACTATGACCAAATTAGCAAGTTATTAAATAGGCTGTTTTCATTTCATGCCTTTCACTAACTTGAACAGAGAAAACGGTGTTTGTCTGGCTTTGAAGTTTCCGTACGTGCTTTTAGACTTGACTCTTTGTTGCCGGCTTTGATACGTGAAAAGAAAGCTCTGCAATGGCAGCGTGTCAGCTCAGCAAATATTGATGAGGTCTTAAGGAACTGGCACTTTGCAAGCAGGTTCTTTGCACTGTTGCTCATAAGGAAGCAGATTTAGAAAGAAAACAGTGTTACCAGTGTTCACGGGCTGGGGGGGGGGGGATGGGAATCCTCTTTTGAGCTTGTATTTTGTTTCTTACAGATACTAAAGGAGAATACATTCTATAAAGATTTGGTTTTGTACTGAGAGAAGTTGTAGTAGGAATAAAAGTTGTGTCTTCGAATTCTGAGAATATGGTTTTTTGTTGGTTGGATTTGATGGTTACAATGTAGTGTTTAAAACAGTTTAAAACAATGTGGTGAATTCTTTTGTTAGAATTGGCCAATCTAAAATTAGAAAGTTATCAACATTTATAGCTGTTAGTGAAGGCATTAGAGAGGACGTAGGCTGAGAATAAAGATAGGATTTACATAAAATGATTTCTTCTCCGTGTTACTTTATTGTTTCACCTGTCTTTGCAAAGTCTTATTTCTGTAAATAAATTAATTCACAGTTTATGTTCTTTTGACATGTTATCTTTTTTTTAGTAGTTTACATAGAAGGTTATTTGTTGTCTTTTTACAATTCTTATAATGTGTTTCAGGATATCTTAAAAATATCAAGAAGTTCCAATACAGTTTATTTTAGACAAACGAATTTTATGCTGCCCAGATCATTATTATATAGCAAGTGCTGGATAGTTCTCTAAGTCAGATTTTAGAATCAATTCTGAGAAATCGAGGATGCTGTTTTCTTAGAACATTTGCAAAATGTAAATTGGGGGTCTTATCAGTGTTATGTATAAGTACCTGAAGGGAATTCACAAAGAGGGCAGAGACAGGCACTTCTCAGTGCTGCCCAGTGACAGAACCAGAGGCAATGGCACAGACTGAACATGGGAGGTGCCCTCTGAACATCAGGAAACAGGTTTTTTTCTGCGAGGTTGACTGAGCACTGTAACAGGTCACCCAGAGAGGTTGTGAAATCTCCTTCCTCAGAGATAGTACAAAGCCCTGTGGACATGGTCCTGGGAAACCAGCTGTAGGTGGCCCTGCTTGAGCAGCAGCCTTGAACAAGTTGAGCTCCGGAGATCCCTTCCAACCTCAATCACTTTGGGAGTTTAGATTTGTAGATAGATTTAAATATGAAAACTGAAAAACAGCCCTAACATGTTATAGTTAGACATTGAAATGTGACCAGGTGTATATTCCTGGAAATTGACAAGTTTTAGTTGATTTTTGAAATACAAAAAGTAGATATTTGCAGTGCAAAATGGTGTCTGGCACACTGGAGTGTTGCTGTTAAACATAAAGTTTACAAATACTGTAAGGAAAACAGTGGAAGGTTCAACTAGGTAGTTCCATTGTGGTGGCACTGTTGGGAGCCAACAAAACAGTTCCCAGTTGTGACTTGTCATTTTTGCAGGTTTACTGAATTCCATCAGGGCTTGTATTTCCCATATTTTGATACCATATTTCAAAACAAGTGTTACTGGTGCTTCTCAGGCTTGCTATAGTGAGTTTAGATTAAAAAACAAAAACAAACAAAACCCACAACAAACAAACAAACAACAAAACTCAAACAATGTTGCCATAATCTCTTACAAATCTGAATTTGTCAAGTACATGTCTCATAAAAAGACTGGTCTCCAGACCAGTTTGTTCCATACATTTAAGCAAAATTTATGGATATTTTCTGCTGCTTTTACAAAGCCACAGTAATCTGTTGTTGTGATTTAGCTATCAAAGTAAGGCTTAAAATGCTAGCAGACAAAACCAGAAATGGAAAGTAAATTCTTGACATTATTTTATGTGTACCTGAAAAAGGATACTACCAAGAATTTTTTTTTCTCTTATGTAGATTTCATTGTAATAACAAGCTCAGAGAACATGAGTAAAAGGATTCTGAAAAAAAAAATTAACTGTTAAAGCCTGTGGAATTCTTTCCCTTATTCACAAGCTGACAACTCTTCTGTCCTGCAGAGTAATGTTCACATCATGCAAAACTGCTTTGTAACATCAAAGCATTTGTTGCACTAATTGACTGCAGTGGCTCACCCAAAGTAGCTGTACCTCAGCAATTACAAAATGACTGTTTAAATCATTAGGGGTCTTTGAAGTTTAATTAACGGCCTTTACTAATGTGCAGTGAGATGATGTACAAAGTACATTATTATTAAAGGCTTGATCCGTTGGCTTGCATTAAGAAGATTTTTTTTTCAGTGCGAATGCACTGTGAAACATCAAATGGAAAGATATAAAAATATGCAGTTATTAATTGTGTTTATCTTTTATGTTGATTACTCATTATTATCCCTTTAGAAAACCCCCAGATATTACTGAATACTTCTTACCAGGAGTTCCTTTAATTTATGCTGTCCTTAGACTTCTCTTTGTGTGATACTAAATGCGTAATTCCAGACCTGCTTATCCTCCCTGATAGAGTGAAATAAAACTTCAGGAACACAGTTCACTTCTGCTCTCTTCTCTACTAACTAAAAGAGTTAAAAATAATGCTTCTTAGAAAAGGTTTAGAAGTTCTGATTTAGGATTACATATATCCTAAATAACTGACATGTACACTTTTGCATAAGAATTTTTCATATAATAAACCATCTGCTGAAATAAATGTTGTGTAAATAAATTACTTGTGTTGCCCTTGGATTTATTTTTGCATCATTTTTACTTGATGGACCCATTTGAAAGTTCCCAATTATCAGTGTCTTGTTTGTCTTCCAGCCATTCATATACAGGCTCACACGTTGACCTGCCCTCCCCCCTGCCTTTTTTTTATTCCTAAATAAGCATTTATTTCACCACTCTTAAAAAACTGGAAATCTGAGCAATAGTAGCACATGCATAGTGGCCAGGCTACCAGAAGCAAGATTTGATCTTCAGCAAGCACGAGCTTTGCTAACTCCCTGGTTTTACATATACGTAAACACATCTCAGATTTAACATTTCAGAAACCCTCAAGCAAAATTAATGAAATATTGTTCAACTAATAATCTGCGATTGAGTCAGGCAGGTGATGTGAAGATTATGTATATAAAGAGCATGCCAGATTTACTGCTGACTTGTAGTTTTAATAAACATAGTTTTTTTGAGAGGCAAAATAACTCACAATTTCATTTGTTGTGTACCATTCACCACTCATGTAGGTTCCACTTGTCTTGTTTAAATTATATTAATAACAGTTACATTGGGGAAACCTCTCAGCCACTGCAGCCTCACCTGTTACTGTAAGCTGTGGGACAGAGCATATTTAATAATATCCCAGGAGGAGCTTGAGTTGGATGCATACTGACCCAGTTCAGATCCTCTAAGTCATAAAAGTTATACTTTTGTGTTTTAGGCTGCATTTCTCCTTAAGGACCTCTTATATTTAAGAATTTGTAATAAATCAAAAGCCATTAGAGACTGAAGTTACCAGTGTGACCTTTGAAATAAATGGCTGTGAAAATTGTGTACACGTGCTCAGAGCTAGAGTTTACCCTGAAATTTTATTGCTAGCAGAGGAAGAGTAAAAAAATTAATTTTCAGACATGTTCATGACAGAAAACGTGATCAAGGTTATTATCAGTCTCTAACTTCGAGTACTTTGAGAAAAAGCATTACTTGGAGACACTCGACATGGTTATGCCACTGAATTTCTGCTGTGCTTTGTTTTAAGGTTCCTAGGATAAAAATGGGATAAGGATTTTCAGTTATGAGTTAGCATATTTGACTTTGATGATTAACATAAAGTACCATGAGATGTAACTGCAGTTTCCTGTAGGTAGTTACAAGTTATCTGTCTGCATGTGCTGTATGACTGGTAAAGTTCACTATTAAGCATATGTTTCTCAATTTTGGAAATAATTTTTTTATGTACTTTTATTTGAGATATTAGAAACCTAATGAAGAGGCCAAGATTATGCCCTCCCTGGGCATGAATGGGGTCTGATTGGCATAATCATATTAGCAGAATTGTTATTTTTGTTGCATTCTGTCTTTACCCTCCAAAACAACATATAAGTAAGTTGTTCTTATGTACATGCAGCAGCAGCACTTAGAAATCTGATGATCTAAATTTTTATTATTCTGACTCTTATGGCCTTGGTCATTGTTAGATCATAGATAACTTCCCTTTTGTAATGTTTGCTTTATCTAACTTTATATATTTTTATACCTTTTATTTTTCTTATCTCCTTCCTCACTGTTCATCTTAAATATAAGTTGAAAATTTAGTAGTGGGACCATCTCCATAACTCTTCACTTGCATATCTGAAGTCCCTATTCCTTACATTCATAACTAAATATAGTCCATTCTGCCTTTAAAACTAGAAACAAATAAATCTGTAACAATAACATCCTTTTTTTGTGTGTGTGTTGCATCATAGAATCAGAAATGTTTCTTCCACAAAAAATAAAAAGCCAAAGGATTTTTTTTTCCTCCCCCCTTCCTGACAATTTGTAGTGGACATGAATCTTCAAAAGTCTTGTTTTAACTGAGGTGCTACTATTGAACTTTCATTTAACTCCTACTGTATTAAAGGTTATTTTTAAACCCAGATGTGTCTGGGAGCAGAAGAAATGGAGGGGACTATCATGCAATACTTTGGTAAAGCATTTTATTTCCTTTCCCTGTTCTTCAAAACTTGTTCTGAGTCTTCCTGTTTCCCATGTAGCAGTTTTTTCCAGGTAATTTTTTTTCCAGTTTGTGTATATATAGTTGTCAATTTTTTATGCATTTTTATTGTAATGCAGAGATCAATTTGTGCTTGTAAGCCTCTGATGCAGTTTAGAAGAGCTGAGTGAAGAGACAGGCTGAAAATTCATAGTTGCACAAAAAGGAGAATGTATTACTTGATTGCAAAGACTTTAACATCGTTAATCATCAACAATAGCACATGATAGCACTCTGGCATCGTGTGCTGTGCTTCTGATTCTGAAAATTAAAAATTACTTGTAGTCAGGAAAAGAAAATAGTGCTTAATTACTCTTTTTGAGTGGTTACAGACAAATTTAAATAAACTGATGTTTTTTTCTTGTCTTTTTAATTGAAAGCCTCATATTCTGAGGTCTGAATACGGAGACAGAAAGAGGCTGAGGCACTAACACATATGTTGTGCATACAGATCTTTTTTGTTACAAGAGTGAGTGATCCCTGTGGTGTGTGTTGCATGCAGGGTGCTTGCCTGCCTCCATTCCCCTTGCCACCTAATACCCAAGGACACACGGGTGAAGCAAAGCCTTGGATTAGTATCTGGCCTCAGGAAAGCTACAGCCCCTGCTGATTTTAACACTCAGCAGATTTGGATGGTTGTGTCAGGGGGAGCTTATTCCAGCCTTCAGGGTAAACTGATTAGCTTCATTTTCACTCACAGAGGTGCATTTATTTTTTTTCCTCCTCCTTTCACACTGCTGGGAATAGCCCAAATGTGACACATTGCACTGCTGTCAGCCAGAAGGACAGAGGCTGAGGGGAATGCTGTGTGCTTGTGCTCTACCTAGAAAAAGAGTTGTGTTGTGTGAGCAGCAGCAAACCTAGAGCATTCTTGCTGTTGGAGTTAGTAATTGCATAGCTTGTAGAGAAATACCTTTGAGAAATTGGGTCGTATTATTGCTTTGCCATTGAAACCAGTATTGACATTGTTTATCTGTTGTTGTCTTCACAACTCTGGAATGTTTCTAAACCTTTGGGAGTTTTGAGTTCTCTGAGCACTTACTGTATAGTGTCTGGACATTAATATTTACATGGAACTTTTGATTTTTTTTCCAGCAGAAAGATATAATTAAAATCTAACAAGACCCCAAAGGTGCATTTATGTATTTCAGTATAACTAGTCTGACAGTTTGTTACTGTGGAAGGGCATGACCTTGCTTGTTGTTCCCTATCTCTTCTCTCAGTTCGTACTCTTGCACTGACTCTGTTTCTTCTCTGACAGCACAGAAGCTTGATTACAGTTCTGTATAGTAGCAGGTTTTTTTGCTGTTGTTAGTTTTGTCTGCTTAGTTGGATTAGCATGTTGACTTGGTTTACTGTGTAGTCAAATCCAAGGGTGACAAAGCTGATCCAAGGGTGAGAGTGGGATTGTGTGACCAAGAATGGGAGGGAGAAATAGAGGGAGCAAGATCTCCTATTTGTGTGGCAGCAGTCAGTTAGATCAGCTCAATCTTATTGTGTAATTAATTATGAGAGATACATCTCATTTCTTAAAGTGGTGTAATGGTGATACATGCTCAGTTTAAGACTATTGTTGTGTATTTTATGATGTGCATTCAGAAGATATGTATTATGTGCTGTGTAACATGTAGAAGGGGTCTTAAAATTTATCATAAAATTATAGTCCTTTGTTAACTCTGATAGCCACCTCCTGAGAGCCTGTTCATGTCTCAGTTCTGTGCCTTGTTCTGTAGTGAGGCTGTACCTGTGAGGATTTGTTCTCTGCGTGATACTGGGTAATTGTTCAGATAATCACATGGTGGAGAAGCACATAAAAATCTCTCGTGCACCGTTTGAGTACCCAGGATGCAGCATTTGTCTTAAATCTTCATATTTCTCTTCTCATTATTTGTGTGAGAAGAGAAGGAACACTGCCTACAAAGAAAGAGTTGGGGAGGATTGTTAAACGGGAGCATTGTGTATGTTGCAAAGTCACGTTCTTGTGTGAAATAATTAGCTATAAACTTACCAGTTTGTTTTTAAAAAAAAAACAACATGCCTTTCATCATCTGCGTGTTGCCCAGGGTTACTTTCAAATTTGAAAGAAATCTACTGAGTTGCCAAAGGACGAGCATGGGATCAACGCTACAGGAGATGAGGCAGCCTTTAAAAATGTATGGCACTGAAGAATGCTGTGTGTAATCTACATAAATCAGCTTTTTGTCATGTTTATCATAGTTCCAGCATCAGTCAAGATTGAATGCTGCTTGTATGAGGCACATATATAAAATACAGAGATCTTCCTTGCCTCAATAAGGAACAAAAGGCAAGGAGGAATCTGTAATGTATAAAACAACTTGTGTGAATAGAGCAAAATATTAGTTCTGTAATTTCTTTGTTCCTACTGTTTCCATCAGGAGGAACTAGCTAGGCAAAGCAGGAAGTTGGATCAGTGTTGGGAGCCAACTGCCATTCAGTATAACTTCATGTTCAAATGGAATGTAGGAGAGTGATATGGTAAGGATTGCTTTTTTTTCTATTAGGCACAGTGTCTTCTCAAGTGATTTTGGATTGTATTTTTTTCATTTTCATTAAAATAATAAAAAAACCATAAACCAAGAAAAAACACTTCACTTCTTCAGAGATAAAAGCTTTGTTATGGTGTTGGAACCTACTTCTCTTATTCCAGTTTTGCTCATGTAGCATTTTTGGTTTTGCTGTACCTCATTCTGATCAGATGTCCCAAAGTACAGTGTTTTAATTTTAATGCTTATTACAGTTTTTTCTTTCTACATGATGTAATATTCTTTATTAGGGTTTTTTTTGGCTTTTTTTTTTTTTTAACAACTTTACTTGAAGCAGTTCTTCAGCATTACCAAAACTGATTGGTGAGAAAGGATTGTACTGGAAACTTGGAGTTACATGCATGGAAGGATAACAAAAGTCAGCTGCCTTCCTAGAAGGTAGTTCAAGCAAGACCTACAGTGACTGAATCCCCCAAAAGAGTTTCTTTTCTCTGAAAAAGCATGTTGCTTTTATTGTCTAGAAGCTTACTGTCTGCAAACTTGCAGTCTGTGATTGCAGCAGCTCACTAGTTAAGTGTTGAGATCTGAGGCAGCCAGCATGACTTCACCAAGGGCAAGTCCTGCCTGACCAACCTAGTGACCTTCTATGATGGAGTGACTACATCAGTGGACAAGGGAAGGGCTACAGATGTCATTTATCCAAATTTCTGTAAAACCTTTGACATGTTCCCCTCCAACATGCTTCTTTCTAAGTTGGAGAGAGATGGATTTGATGAATAAAGTATTAGATGGATAAGAAATTGGTTGGACTGTCGCATAGAGAGGGTAGTGACCAATGGCTCAGAGTCCTGATGGACATCGTTGACAAGTGTTGTCCCTCAGGGATCCATACTGGGATCAGTGTTATTTAATATCTTCATTAATGACATAGACCAAGGGATCGAGTGCACCCTGGGCAGATTTGCAGATGACACCAAGCTGAGTGGTGCAGCTGACACACTTGAAGGATGTGATGCTATCCAGAGGGACCTGGACAAGCTTGAGAAGTAGGCCCATGGGAGGCTCATGAAGTTTAACAAGGCCAAGTGACGGGTGCTGCACCTGGGTCGGGGCAATCCCCAGCATCAATACAGGCTGGGGGATGAACTGTGGAGAGCAGCTCTGCTGAGAATGACTTGGGAGTGCTGGTGAATGAGAGGCTGGACATGACCCGGCAAGTGCACTCGCACCTCGGAAAACCAATTGTATCCTGGGCTGCATCAAAAGCAGCGTGGCCAGCAAGGGCGAGGGAGGGGATTCTGCCCCTCTACTCTGTTCTCGTGTGACCCGACCTGTAGAACTGCATCCAGCTCTGGGGTCCCCAGCACAGGAGGGACATCAGCCTCTTGGGGTGAGTGCAAAGGAGGACCACCAAAACGATTAGAAGGATGGAGCACCTCTGCTATGAGGAAAGGCTGAGAAAATTGGGTTTGTTCAGCCTGGAAGAGATAGCTTGAGGTGACCTAAATAAAGCCTTCCAGTACCTAAAGGGAGCTTACAAGAAAGATAAAGAGGGACTTTTTTACAAAAGCACATAGTCACAGGACAAGGGGAAATGGCTTTAAACTAAAGAGAGTAGGTTTAGATTAGATATTAGGAAGAAATCCTTTACTGTGAGGGTGGTGAGGCACTGGAATAGGTTGCCAGTGGAGAAGTTGTGGATGCTCCATCCCTGAAGGTGTTAAAGATCAGGCTGGAGGGGACTCTGAGCAACCTGGTTTAGTGGAAGGTGTCCCTGCCCATGAAGTAGATGATCTTTAAGGTCCCTTCCAACCCAAGCCATTCTGTGATTCTATGATTATTGAAGACGATATTGGAGAAGAGTGTGCTAATAAAGGGATGACAGCTGCCTTATTTTTGCAAAGTACAGAAGGCTTGTGTTTGATTTATAAGGATTCCTGTGAGTTGTACTGAGCCTCTGAGAGGATCAGTATATTACTATTTCCTTCCCTGTAGTTACACAGTTTAGTTTAGAATAGCAGTAATAATAAAAGTTCTACATGCTACTTTTATCATTAGCTTCTCAGTCTCATAAAAACGTAAGTAAACTCATTTATAACAAAAAGGCTTTACTTTCTTTGCAGCTGCAGAATGGCTTAGGTGTCTACATATGGAAAATGGAGGTGTTCTCTTATCATAAAGAGACTGTGCCTGTATTTCTTGGGCTAAGTGCTTGTTGTGGTTTTTAAGACTAAAACTGCTTCTATGTTGATGAAAAGCATGTAGCCTGAGAAAGAATCTTGAAACATGAGGATGGGGGAAAAGGGGGAAGAAGGAAGGGGAAATACTTTCTGAACATTTGCTAAGTACTACAATTTGTGTATGTAATGATGATTTCCTGCCTGATGGTTAGAATGTTGAGATGAAATATCTATATTATGATAAGGGTTTTAACAAATTTTATTAAGTTGAAAATAAATGTAATGACACTTTGAAATTGAGAGTAAATTCCAAGAATTTGTGTGTTTATGCTGATGAGAATCATTATTTTCATAGCTGGAAGGATCATCTTGCTGTGTGAAATGTATAGAAAGAAGAGTAAAAGGGGAAGTGAAAGTTTGGAAGTGTGTTGAGTATTGATAAATTTTGAAACATGTTGAGTATTGATTTCTCTAAAATCTCCTTTAGAATAGTTGTATGCTACATAGATCATAATACTGCCTGGGAAATGTCTTCTCCCATTGCTGTCAGACTTATATATGTTAGATACAGAGCATCAGATTCTGAAAAATTGTCCTCTTCTTGGTGCTCTCTGGGGATGCCTTTCTACCACGTGCTCACTGCTGCCTGTTTCTCACTTGCTGCAGGATTACAGCTGTTCAGTTGCATCATCACACATCAGGTGTTCATAGCGGCTCTGTATTCAACAAAACCTCCTCTTCAGCTTCTCATCCTGTTCTGTGTCTCTTCCTCATTATACAATAATCACTTATATCCCAGTATTTGGTGTGCCAGCAAATGTTGGCATAGTAGGAACCTGACAGTTTCAATGGGGTTTTTACTCTATCTAGGGCAATGACCATTTTTTATGGTCTACTCCAAGTTCCGCTTTGGGGCAGTGAATATAATGCCGTTTCTGATGGTTTCCCCTGTAGAGAATTCCAATTCAGTACCTTGTGATATGCATAAAATAATCTGTTACTGTTTGTGATACATTTATAGCTCTCAACTTGCCTTTGCCTTGTGTAGGATTGCATGCTCCTTATAGTTTGTTATTGCTTCATATATAGCAGGGCATAAAACCAACTTCCCCAGGGCAAATACAAGCTTTTGTCCTACCCTACTCACTCAGGTTCAGTAAAGTGCATGATCACGTTGTAACTTTGTAGAAGATTAATAATTACACTGTGGCTGAATTTAATTTATGTCCCTTGCTTTGCAATGGAAGTTAATTTCATGTAAAAATAATATTTTCATAATATACTCTTGTTACTGTCTTAATTTTGAGAGCTGAACTAATTGTTACAATGTGAATTTTGTTACTATCTCTTCCACAAGGTCAGCTTGCCCTTTCAGCTAGCCAGACATGTATCTTAGACTGCCTTTCTAGTTATGAGAATTAGAAATGTCAAGAGAATTTAATCCCTTATCCTAAAGCAAGGTTTTCACAATTACCTCTACTAGCAGATCTGATTTAATTTGTTGTTGTTGTTGGCCTTTTATTAATGGAAGCATAGGTAATGCTTCTTTACATCTGCCTTAGGAGAGACTAACAGCAGCTCTGGGAAGGGATTTACAGGGCTTAGCTATGGGAAATAGATGAGGGAAAAAATAGTATGGTATAGACTGGAGAAAAAAGTATGAAGGTAAAGATGGCAGACAGGCTCACATGAGTGAATGGTATTGGTGTTGTTGGGGAGCTGTTTCCTACATTTACATTGTCTTCTTTACTATTAATCTTTATAGAATTTGTAATTAATGGTAGTTTGTGTATCTTGAAAATTATAGATTACATTTTGTCTTAATATGATTTTATCACTTTCTTCTGTGTTGTCTTTCACCACTAAGGAAATGTCCAAATAAACACTGTTATATAGTAGGCATAGACAAGACCTCTGAAGCAATAGATGGCTGAGGCACACCTCTGGGTCAGAGTGCAATATCAGGTGTCACACTGCTGCTGCTAGGTCTTAGAATTCACAAATGTAAAGGAAAAAAGCACATTTTACGTGTGTGTGAAAATTGTGAATTGTTGGCGAGAGCTGGAGCAGTGAACTCAGCATTTGAAGCATTTGGGAGTTTACAGGTAGGTCTTTTTTTTAGCTTATTTTTTTTGGTAAGTCAGAAACTTCTGCTGACAACACCAAGAAGCTGAATTAAAGAAGCCTGAAATTGGGGGGGGGTGGGGTGGAACCAAACCAAAACCAACCAAACAAAAAAACCCACCAAAAAAACCCCCACCAAAACCCACAACAAACAAGCAACCAAGAAAACTCAGCTCCAAAAAACCCCCACCTGCCTAGCCATCCCAGTGTGAAAGCAGTGAAATGAGTTCTGGTGTCTGTCTGAACTGATTACAAGTCTTGGTCACCTTGGGCCTTCATCTTTATGAATAGAGATTATTGTGTTGTGCCATATACTGGACAAACTGTTTTGTTCTTAGTCAAAGAAGTGAGAGTAATCACTCCTTAAATCATTGTCTGTCTTAACCTCATTATCAGTGTTCCGTTTGTAGCAATAACTTTGCAAAAGAAGTTTGTGTTGAGTGGGCAGATGGTGTCCGTGTTATATTTAGGCAGCTGTCCAGCAGAAGATTATACTTAGGGTCTGTAAATACACCACAGGAACTCCAACCGCCCCCCCTTCCCCCCAAACCAATATATTACAGAATGTGTGGCATTTGAAGGCTTAAAAAAAGTAAATCTTTATCAGTTTTGAAGAGAGAAAAATTCTCAGTACTCCTCTTGCACTTCTTATTCTGATCACTGAAAGAAATACTGTTGGGGCTGTTGCTCTGTGAGATGCTTCTGAAGGAACTTGCTGGTGATGACAAATTAGCAAAAGACATCCATCTTTTTCATACAACGTTTCCAACTTTTCATGGCTGAGGGCTGTTCTGTGATTTACCTTAAATAAATAAATGAAAATAAAATATAAGTATTTGTTTGGCTTTCTGTTACTTTTTAGCTGCACTGATCATCTGTTAATAATGTATTTTAGGTTTGGTTTAGACATGCAGAAGAGATTGGTAATTAATAGAATGTGTATTTGAAAATAACTGGCAACTTATAAAGATTCTGTGAACTTTATGTCTAATCATCCTGGTTTTGTTTTCATACAATCAGATTTTCTTCTGGTAGTTCATAAACTGAAATAAACTCCCAAGTTAAATGTGGGTCGAAGCTGCTGATTTTTTCCACTTTGTTCTATTGAAGTTTTTCTGGAGTCTGCACACAAAAAAAGAACAAAGATTTGACTAGTACATTTCTATTTACCCAATGGAAACACAAAGTCACTAGTATGTAAATTCAGCCTACAGCTGAGTGACAGGAAAAAGAAGTGATAAGCAACACTGAGAGACCTAAATGACAATAGAATATGCATATTATGGAAAGTGTCTTAATTACTTGTTCAGAAATTTTGTATGTCAAAGTGTTATGAACAGAGTTTAAATGCTTCATTTATTACAAAATTAATTTATTCCTGTTTTTATATGCTGCAGGAACTCATTATACAATGACAAATGGAGGGAATATCAACAGTTCAACACATTTACTGGATCTTCTGGACGAGCCAATTCCCGGAGTAGGAACATACGATGACTTCCATACCATTGACTGGGTTCGAGAGAAGTGCAAAGACAGAGAAAGGCATAGACGGGTACTTGACATAAATAACAGTATTTGGAAAATATTTTTGTTTGGATATTGGAATTAAGGTCTGATCTAGTAACACATACAAATATGTGCATGTACTTCAAAATTGTTCATGATTATATCAGCTAGAACTACTTGAATACTGTTTAAGAAGCACTGCTTCATTGACACCTGCAGTCTTGCAACAGTATTCTAACTTGGAAAGGAGACAGTAATTTATTTGAGTGGGAATAGGTCCCGGTCACCCAAATACCATTTTTATAGTACTGCTTCTTTTGCATATGAGTGCATTTAAGGCTACTTTCCCATGTAGATGTATTTGTAATAGTACAATAGTGCTTGTGGTGGTACTTGTACAGAACAGTGAAGACTGATGTATATTGCTTTTATACTGACACAAATGTATCTGTGCTACTGCTATGTGTGTATATATATATCTGTGTGTATATATATATACTGCTGTGGTTGTTTGAATTATGGAAAGTGGAAATTCTCATCTCTTAACCACTTATATCAGCGTATATGTGTTTAACCAAAGAGTAGTCTCAAATATGTATGTTAACTATCCTCTCTCCTGTCACACAACCTGCTTTTCTCCTCTTTAGTCATTTCTTCAGACGATCTTCAAAGTTCAGGCTGTTCATCTTTATCAGTGTACTCTGCAAGGAGTTCTTTCATGAAGCAGACTGAAGTTGTATTAGTCAATAACATGCTAGATACTGTCATTCACATAGTAAATTTGTTTAATAGCATTTTAAGAGAAAATATGCTATTTAGTGTCTTACTGCTGAACCTTTGGGATGCTCACATTAATTGACCTTAAAAATGGAACAGATTTGGCAATGTGATTTCTCCTAAATATTTTTCACTGAACGAAATTATTAGTTAAAAATTAATTGTAATTGTAGTGAGGGATGAGGGAAGAGGTTCCTTCACATCCAAAACTATAGCATTATTCTGTTTTCTTTGGAAATGCCATTTTTAACTTTGTGGAAGCAAATGTTGGATGTGTATACTGATTTACTTTGACATGGTAAAACCCCCAATCTTACACTAGTTTAAAAAACAAAATATCCATAATTGCACTATCTAGTGCTTTTTCAAGGAAAAGAGATCCTTGGACAATTGATCTAAGAACATGTACCTTGTTTGAATGCTTTTAATGAAAAGTAAGAAGGTGTTTCCATGTAATACTTCATTTCATAATTTGACATCTAAGCAGTAATTAATACAGTGCCATTTTTACACTGTAGATATGCAGATTAGTGTCTAGTGGATATGCCATTGGGTAGAATGCTGTGCCTGACCAAATCCTGGCAAGTCAGAGCACACCTGTAAATAGTTAATCTAGAGTGAAGTTTCACAGCTGTTACTCATTTTAATGTCCAAGACCAGAGAAGTCAGACAAAACAGTTCGGAGTTCATAATCACAGAACTACTGGGAAAATTATAAATATGCCCTGAATGAAGGAGACTGACTGGCCATGTAATCAAAGATGCAAAAAGAAGGGGGTGATATTGTTTTCAAGATTTCCTTGTCTAGTATTGTGCTTTCTTGGCTTGTGTTCTGTTGGTTGAGTTGTGTTGGCTTGGTTTGGTTTTGTGTTACTGTTTGCTGCACATTATTCTTTTACCGTATGAAAAACCCACAAGAATACAATGCAATTACATAATGAAGGTTTAATCATAAAACTAGTTATGCACAAATTACAGCTAAGTGCATAAAGTAAGTAAGGCTAAAATAAGAATAGCTGTTTTTTCAGTACAATAACTTAAAGCATCATTTCTAATAGTTTTCTAGAAGTATTAAAGCATAGTTATAATTTTTTTTGTTTAATTTTATTTTCATGTGTTTTTAGTCTAAAGTTAAAGATGTTTGTATTTGAAGTAGTTTAGGAATTTGAATCTTATGGAATAGCTTATTAGCAGTAGGCTAATAGTTTATTTGAGGTTCAACAAAAAATAATATGTAGGAGAGAAACAGTTTTACAAGTACATGGTCTAGATATGCGTCATAGAAATTAATCCTTTAATCTAATAATGCATTTCCTGGGTTTTAGTTCTTTAAATAAAGCAAATTTACTTTTCTCTGTCAGTTGTTTGATGTCTGAATGACTAAGCTGATTTATCTATGTAAAGCATTAAATACACTCGTCATTTAAAGAGAGGGCATATTTGCCTGCAGCCTGAATCACGCAGTTTGTATGTCATACTTAATTGTTTTCTCTTATTCATGTTAGAGAAACACACACAAGTATACATAGTGATTTCTGTTTGCAGATTAACAGCAAGAAGAAAGAATCAGCATGGGAGATGACAAAAAGTTTGTACGATGCATGGTCAGGATGGCTCGTAGTAACGCTAACGGGTTTGGCATCAGGTAAATGAAAAAAGATTATTTCTTTCTTGTATTTGTCAGCAAGTACAGTTGCTGTGTTTTTCCTTTGTTGTCCACCATCCTGGCTAAGAACTGGTTCAGGCTACTACCATAATTCCCTGAAGGAAGAAAAAAGCTGACTGTCTTAATTTACAGGCTTCAGTGTTTTAAGGAGAGGGTTTGCTGATCAAATGGAAACCAAAATCCTCACTGAATTTAATGAGTTTCTTGAGATTTTTTGAACTTCTACCCACCAAACTATCCTGTGATTGAGATTTGTGTTTTCCCTTTCTGTAAAATTTTGCGCTTTTTTTCCTATAGGATTTCTTGTGAAAGTGTATGAATTGATTGTAAAAGTAGCTCTAGTATATATGTAGTTTTGGTAAGCACATTTCCTTGTAAAGCATGTGTTTATTCATGAGCAAAGTCTAGATGTATATTTATTATCATACCTTTACAGAGAGTGTTACACAGAAAATGTTATCTTTAACAGGTAAAGTTTGTTGGCCTATATTTCAGTTCTCCCTTTGCTTTTTAAATGTATTTTAGGATGAGTTTTACAGCTAAAACCATCTAATAGTTTGTGGCCCCACTGTCAGGAAGTGCTGCTTTTAATCTTTGAGTGACTTTGGTCACTTTGGAGTGACCAAAACCTGCAGAAGTGAAAGATCACAATCTTTCTGCCCAGTTTTTCAAAAAAAGTGTTCCAAACAGACATTTTACTGTAAATGCTGGGAAAATTGGATTAGTTCTAGAGTTCTGTGCTTGTTAAAAAGGCACGGTAACAGTATAATTACTGCTTACATATATACATAATCACTTCACAAATCATATATAAATTAATACATATGCAAAGTTTGTAGCATGTTTATATACTTCTGGTTCCCCAACCAGAGTATATAATTACTGGAAATTGCTTTTGATAATTTTAGTGGGAACGTGCAGTGTTGTGTTTTCACCCCCCAAGCTGCTTTGTATATTAACATTGCTTTACTATGTTTCTGAGCAACAAAGTGAGCAAGTTCTGGTCTTGAATCTTGCTAGGTTTTTCAGTTTCAGTTGCTTTCTGTCATATGTGCCTAGTGCATATTAAATGGTGCAACCTTGAATTCAGTCATGGGGAGACCTTATGTTTATGTATTTTGATTTATTAGGTTGAAATTTTGTTCTACTGAAATACTGCTTTTGACTTCGACTTTGGTTGACCAAGGTTCTTAAACAAAGGCTCTGTCAGGATTAGTAAATTATAGAATCATTAAGGTTGGAAAATACCTCCAAAATCATCAAGTCCAGCCTTTGACCAAACACCACCATGTCAGCTAAACCATAGCACTAAAGTGCCATGTCCAGTACTTTTATGAACACTTTCAGGCATGATGACTCTACCACTTTCCTGGATAGCCCATTCCAATGCTTGACAACCCCTTTCAGTGAAGAAATCCTTCCTGATGTCCATCCTGAACCGCCCATAGCTCAGTTTGAGGCCATTTCCTCTCGTCCTGTCACTGGTTGCCTGTGAGAAGAGACTGACCCCCACCTGGCTACAACCTCCTTTCAGGTAGTAGTAAGGATTGATGAGGTCCCCCCAAGCCTTCTCTTCTCCAGGCTAAAGAACCCCAGCTCCCTCAGCCTCTCCTCATGTGGCTTATTCTCTAGACCATTCACCAACTTCGTTGCCCTTCTCTGGGCTCTCTCCAGCACCTCAGTGCCTTTCCAGTAATGAGGGGCCCAAGAACTGGACACAGTACTCAAGGTGTAGCCTCACCTGTGCCGAATAGAGCAGGACAGTCACCTCTCTTTGATCCAGCTGGCCCACACACAACCCAGGGTGCCACTGGCCTTCCTGGCCACCTGGGCACACTGCTGGCTCATGTTCAGCAGCTGTCAACCAGCACCCCCAGGTCCTTTTCTGCCAGGCAGCTTTGCCGTTAGCGCTGCAGGGGATTGTTGTGACCCAGGGCAGGACCCAGCACTTGGCCTTACATGATTGGCCTCGACCCATCGATCCAGCCTGTTCAGATCCCTCTGTAGAGCCCTCCTACCCTCAGCAGATCAATACTCCCGTCCAGCTTAGTGTCATCTGTGAACTTCCTGAGGGTGCGCCCTTGTCCAGATCGTTGACAGATATTGAGCAGGACCGGCCCCGGTACTGAGCCCTGGGGAACACCCACGGGTGATTGGCTGCCAAGTGGATGCAGCACCATTCACCATCACTCTCTGGGCCCAGCCATCCAGCCAGTTTCTAACCCATCAAAGACACCACCTGTTCAAGCCATGGGCTGCCAGCTTCTCTGGGGGAATGCTGTGAGAGACAGTATCAAACAGTTACTGAACTCCAGGTAGACTACATCAACAGCCTTCCCCTCATCCACTAGGTGGGTCTCTTTGTCACAGAAGATCAGGTTGGTCAGGCAGGACCTGCATTTCCCAAATCCATGCTGGCTGGGCCCGAGCCCCTGATTGTCCTGACCGTGCTTTGTGATCGCACTGAAGATAACCTGCACTGAAGGCAGGCTGATGGGCCTGTAGTTCCCTGGATCCTCCTTCTGACTGTTCTTACAAATGGGCTGGGACCTCCCAAGTAAAACAGGACTTATGATGATGGAGAGTGACTTGGTAAGCTCTTCTGCCAGCTCCCTCAATTCTCTTGGGTAAATCCTATCTGGTCCCATAGACTTGGGAGTGTCTAAGTGGCACAACAGGCAGCTACTCCTCCTGGATTGCAGGGGTTCTATTCTGCTCCCTGTCCCCATCTACCAGCTCAGGGGGCTGATTGCCCTGAGGGTAATTGGTCTTTCTCTTGAAGACTGAGGCAAAGAAGGCATTAAGTACTTCAGCCTTTTCTTCCTTCTTGGCAACAGTGTTTTTCCCCCCGAATCCAATGAAGAATGTGAGACTTTCCTTGGTCTTCCTTCTGTTGTTAGTGTCTTTATAATGTCTTTCTAATTTTTTCTGTGTGTGACCTAATGACATCCTTGTACGCTTTCTGAGTTGCTTGACCCTCCTTCTTCCAGAGGTCATAAACTCTCTATTTTCCCCTGAGTTCCAAAAAAAGGTCCCTGTTCAGCAAGGTCACCCTTCTTCCCCACCAGCTTGTCTTTCGGCACATAGGTATGGCCTGCTCCAGTGTCTAAGATTTTGTTCTTGAAGAATGTACAGCCTCCCAGAAACCATTTGTTATTAAGGTCTGTTTCCCAAGGGTTCCTTCTAAGCCAGTGTCCTGAACAGGCCAAAGTCAGCCCTCCAGAAGTCTGAGGTAGAGGTTTTGTTGGCCCCCTTCCTTACTTCACCATGAATTGAAAACTGTGTCATTTCTTGGCCGATGTGCCCAAGTCCGCCTCTGACCACTGCTTCTCCTGCCAGCCCTTCTCTGTTTGTAAATAGCAGGTCTAGTGGGGCACAACCTCTGTTAGGCTCACTTACCAGCTATGTCAGCTAACAAGCTCCAGGAGCCTCCTAGCCTGCCTCCTCTCTGCTGTGTTGAGTTTCCAGCAGAGATCCAGCACGTTAAAGTCTCCCAGGAGAACAAGGGCTAGTGATTGTAAAATGTCAGCCAGCCACTTAGAGAATAGTTCATCTGCCTCTTCATCTGGGCTGGGTGGTCTGTAACAGACCCCCACCAATGTATGGTGGATGTCTGCCTTGTTAGCCTTTCCCTCCCAGTTCTTACCCACAGGCACTCAGCCTTATCATCACTATCCTTGAGCTCTGTACAGTCAAAGAATTCCTTAGATAAAGACAGAGCCACCCCACCACCTCCTTGCTCTTCTGTCTCTTCTGAAGAGCATGTAGCCATCCATTGCAGCACTCCAGTCATGTTAGTCATCCCGCCACATTTCCTTGATGGCAACTACATCATAGCTTTCCTGCTGCACAATGGCTTCCAGCTCCTCCTGTTTGTTACCCCTACATGCATTAGTGTACATGCACTTCGGCTGGACTATCAATTTCACCCCTAACTCTGGCATGCCACCCCCAGGCTCATCTCTAGCGAGCCTGGTCTTATTCCCTTCTGCCTTCAAATCTAGTTTAAAGCCCTTTCAGGTAGCCCTGCCAACTCACAGGCTAGAGTCCTTGTTCACCTTTTAAACAGGTGAATCCCATCTGTCTCCAGCAGGATTGGTGCCAAATAAACTGCCCCATTACAGTAATAGTCCTCTTAACTCCTTCGTTTCAGTGGACTGTTGGAGAATAAAGGAAAAAAAGGTAAGAAAAAAACCCACATTTAATTTGGGAAATATACAAAGAACTCAGTTCTTCAGCAAATACTAATCTTACTGTCTTGAGAACAGGACTTCAGTAATATATTAAATGTCTATTTAATTAGGTTTTCTATAATCTCAATTTACATCTGTTAATACCAACACATTTCTTCATTTTAGCTTGTGTGTTATTCTTATTTACCAGAACATTAATACAAAAATGTTTCTACAACAGGGGCATTGGCAGGCCTGATTGACATTGCTGCTGACTGGATGACTGACTTGAAGGAAGGCATTTGCCTTAGTGCTTTGTGGTTTAACCATGAACAGTGCTGTTGGGGTTCAAACGAGACCACATTTGAAGAGAGAGATAAATGTCCGCAGTGGAAAACATGGGCAGAACTAATAATTGGGCAAGCAGAAGTGAGTACATACCCATTCCTTTATGATCTTGCTCAACAATTCATGTGAATATGGAAAAAAAATAATGAACTTAAGTTTAGGGTTCTAAACACAGGTTTGGGTTGGACTGCCTGCACCGTTTTTAAGCATTTGATTTGATTAATAGGTTATAGTGTAATACATGTGTATTTCATGAAC
Source organism: Myiozetetes cayanensis (assembly GCF_022539395.1). Taxonomy (NCBI): domain Eukaryota; kingdom Metazoa; phylum Chordata; class Aves; order Passeriformes; family Tyrannidae; genus Myiozetetes; species Myiozetetes cayanensis. Next base: position 35,253,534 of record NW_026087964.1, on the reverse strand, counting down.
TGCAAGGGGGCTTGTAGTGTTACAGGTGTAAGGAAGTTACAAGAGTATAGAACTGTTAATAACCCGAGAACTTCTATTCCTCATCATAGCTGTACATAAAATAAATAAAAATTACATTTATAGTGTCCTCTGATAAATAAGAATAGATTTTTCATTTTTTCTACCACAATTCTTTTTTTAAATAAGGGTTTACTCAGTATTCAGCAGATTTTAGCAACTAATAGCTGTTAAAAATACAGCTGTGCTATGTTTATTTTTTTCATTTTAAGATGAAATGTTAGAACAGTTTATACCTTGTATAACCCAGTCTGTGCTGATGTCATTATTTTATGCTTTTCAAACAAAATTCTCTCTTGACCTGGTAATAATAATTGTTCCTCAAAATGTGCACGTAAATGTACTTGCAGCAAGAGTAGTTCTGGATTATTTTAAGTAGTGATTTTGCTCCTATGTCAAATTTATTTTCTGACTTTTTGTTTTCCTTTTAGGGTCCAGGTTCATACATAATGAACTACATAATGTACATTTTCTGGGCATTGAGCTTTGCCTTCTTAGCAGTTTCTCTGGTGAAGGTATTTGCTCCCTATGCCTGTGGCTCAGGGATACCTGAGGTGAGGTCTAACTTATACATATATATTATGGCTGTTTCATATTAATATGAAAATTACTGCTGCCTTACAGGGTTGGGGGAAGGAAGAGGGAGCACCCTGCCTAAGAAATCTATTAATACAAGTGTTCAGATTGAAAGCATGTAATTGCGCTAATTGTTTCTGGGAAAAACACCCCAAATGTAAGAGAATCTCCTGAGTCAGTAGATTTTGCTCCATGCTTCTGTCAGGACCACTTTTTAAGGAAGTGTTTAGCTTAAGAGAGTATACTCCTGAAGAGTGATTTCCAAACCTCACCCCATCCTCACCCTCCCTTTGGAGGTGAGAGAATAGTGATTCACTGACAGAATACGGGTCCTTGGATACAGCAATCGGTCTTTTGTTGCAGTGCCTTTAGTTGCCTTAACTAGAACAAATCAACACAGTCACAATGTAAAACGTGTAATACCCTCAAAAACTCACTGTTTGTATTGCTGTCTGCTACTATCCACAGAATAGAGAGAAAACCCAAAGTCAAATAAATTGTGGTCAGTCTCACTTCTCCAGTCTTTCTGTAAATATTTCTTTATATGTGTGTTTTGTAGACGTTGAAGGACAAATCCTGCCTCTGAATAAGCCTAGAGTAGTCCTGTGCCATTATTCCAGAAGATGTCACCCTAAATTTGTTTCCAGATTTAGCTATCTTTGCTTTCTAGGCACAGCTGCCCAGTGTTTTGTGTACATCCTATTTATGGACAGGTTGTCCTTTCCTATGATAACTATATTGTTCCCTCTATATGGGCATATTTTCCAGGCTAATAATATGACATTAAGTACAGTAATACATTAGGCAAGTGGCACATCTTTCCTGGTGGAGAAAGGCTGATCTTTTCCATTTTTATGTCAAGAAATCTACCGTTATTTTTTTATGTCATGATGGTAAGACATAAAGAGAAAACAGAGGTATAATATTGGTGCAAATGGAATATTGCTACAGTAGATGGCCTTGGGTATAGTTTTTGCAGGTTTATTTTTCCTTTGGAAGTTTCCTGCCTTTCACTTGATAATGTACATCATAAAGTAATGAATGCAGTCTTAGAAGCTGCTGCAAATTAATTTACTACTAAATGTAATTGATAATGTTGTATGTTATTGTCCAGTGTTTTAGAGTACATGTTTTAGAGCAAATGGAAAGCCTCAGGCAACCAGATAGACTCAGTGTAGCAATCTGAACAATATGTGTTTTAAGGTGTGATAAAGGCAGCCATTTGAAAAGGCTCGTTTTTGAAGTTCTGCACGTAAAATGATAGAATTATTTTCTGGACAAAGCAGAATGCAATAACATATTATTTTTTTTTATTATTTCTTCCAGATAAAAACTATTTTGAGTGGTTTCATCATCAGAGGTTACTTGGGGAAGTGGACTTTGATGATAAAAACAATTACTTTGGTATTGGCTGTCGCATCAGGTTTGAGTCTAGGAAAAGAGGGTCCCTTGGTACATGTGGCCTGCTGCTGTGGGAATATTTTTTCCTACCTCTTCCCAAAATACAGTACAAATGAAGCTAAAAAAAGAGAGGTAAATTTTTTTCAAAGCATTTTTAGAATTATTATTAAATATTAAATATCTGTGCATTTGCATTGATTTGTTTAAAAGACAGTATTTTTTCTCTTGGATAGTGTTTAGTGTTTATCATTAGTTATTTATTGTGTTAAGAACAATGTATCATCCCTAGCATTCTCAAAGGTAGATAGTTTCCATGTCAGAGTCAGTTTGCATTTCTCCCATCTCAGAGACCATTTGATTTTATTTGAATTCTTTCTGTTCTTGGCCTGATGTTTTGGTAATTGATGAGTGTGTTCAGTTCTGAGGACAGCAGAGTATTCTGAACCCATGAACAATATATTCCTGATAACAACAGTGTTTTTCTGCTCTGTTTCAGTTTGATGTTTTTAGTGATGGTGGGTTAGACTTGGTGCCTGCCAGGTTGTTCTCTCACCACTCTATCTTGACAAGACAACAGGAGAGGATAAGATGAAAAGCTCATAGGTCAAAATATGGACAAGGAGATCCCTCCCTCACCAGTTACCATCACAGGCCAAACAGATTACACTTGAGGAAAGTTACTTTATTGCCAGTTAACAACGGTAGAATAGTAAGCAATAAAAAGTACACCTTGCCCCTACTCTCCTTTCTTCCCAGGCTCAGCTTCACTCCTAACTCTTCTATCCCAAAGCCCTCTCAAGGTGATGCTTTGACTCTGCTACTCCTTCATCTTGACACTCTTCCGCTCCAGTGTGGGATCCCATCCATGGGAGACAGTGCTTCACTAAGTGCTTCAGCATAGGTCCTTTCCACAGGGTGCAGTTTTCAGGAATGGACTGTCCCAGCCCAGATCAGCCACAGTTCTTGCAGGAATCCTTCTCCTGCTTGGGCTCCTCTCCACAGGCCATGGCTCCTGCCAGGAGCCTGCTCTGCCACGGTCCTCCATGGGCTGCAGGGGGACAACCTGTGTCACCACGGGCTGCAGGGGAATCTCTGCTCTGGCACCTGGAGCACCTCCTCCCCTTCCTTCTTCACTAACCTTGGTGTCTGCAGAGCTGTTGCTCTCACATTTTTCTCACTCCACTCTCTGACAGCTGCTGTGCAGTGGTTTGTATCCTTTAAGTATCTTATCACAGGGACACTTCCAGCATCACTCACAGGCTCAGCTTTGGGCAGGGACAGATTCATTTTGGAGCCAGCTCTGTGGGACATGAGGCAGCCTCTGGTATCTTCTGACAGAAGCTAACCCTGCAGCCCCTCTACTACTAAAACCTTGTCATGTAAACCCAATAGAGGGAGCCATGCTATTGGAAGTGAGTATAGTCATAGAGAATAGCAAGCTCTAACATTCTTACTAATTCAATACAGTTTTTGTATTGTAAAATTAAAAAGGGTGTTATCTGAGCTGTGCTTCAGTTCTCTGCTCAACTTCTCTACTTCTAGAATGAGACTGCAGAACATGGGAAAATTTAGTTCACTTCATATTTCAAATCTCTGTATTCTTAAATCATTTAGCGTATTGTGGTTTAACTGCTCATCTCAGAGTAGTGTAATAATTCTTTGAGTTTCTCTGTGTATTCTTCAACAGGTGTGTTAAGGGCTACTACCCAGGGGTCAGTGTTCTTGCACGGAATTTATGCAGTATAGTTATAATTAGCACTAACCATCCTCATATATTGAACATAATTCATCCATGATGCTGTAGGACCAGTTGCTGCTTCAGTTCCTTTTAATCCTTTTAATCTCTCAGTTAATCTCAGTTCACCTCAGTTCTTTTTCTGGGTTTTTGCTTGAAGACTACTGAGTGCAAATCTCCAGGACTGATATAAAAGCTATTTAGTTTATCATCGATTTATGTCCCTTGAATAATATTTGTGACTGATGGAATTCTCCACCATGCACATGTAGAAAACAATAGACTATTTCAATTGGAAGGAACCCGTAATGATCATCCAATCCAGCTGCCTGACTAGTTCAGAGCTGACCATAAGCTAAAGCATGTTGTAAAGGGCACCACCTCTCTAGGAAGACTGTTCCAGTATGACCACCCTCTCAGTAAACAAATGCTTCCAGATGTCCAGTCTAAATATCCTGTGGCACAGCTTTAAGGCATTCTCATGTGTCCTATCGCTAGATATCACAGAGTTCAGCATATCAAGAGCTCAGCATCTCCCTCTCCATTTTAACTCCTCAGGCAGCTATAGAGAGCAGTAAGGTTGCCCTTCAGCCTCCTTCCCTCCAAACTAGACAATCCAAATGTTCTTAGTCAGTCCTCCCAGGACACTCCTTCCATCCTTGTCACCAGCTTTGTCCTCCTCCTCTGGATGCAGCCAAGGACCTTCACATCCTTCTTGAACTGCGGGGCCCAGAACCACTCGCAGCACTGCAGGGGAGGCCACCCCAAGGCCGAATGCAGTGGGACAGTCTCCTCTGCTGACTGGCTGTTTGTGCTGTGCTTGATGCTCCCCAGGATGGGGTTTGCTTCCTGGGCTGCCTGGACACACTGATGACTGACACTGAGCTGCTGTCCACCGGCACCCCCAGATGCCTCTCTGCAGGGCTGATTTCCAGCCACTCCTCTCCCAGCTTATACTTGAGCCTGGTGTTACTCCATCCTAGATGTGCAGCATTTTGACTCATTAAATTTCATCCCATTAATTACTGCCCAGTGCTCCAGTCTATCTAGACCCTTCTGCAAGGCCTGTTGTCCCTCAGGAGAGTCAGCATGTCCCTGTTTGGCATAATCAACAAATTTACTCATGGCACATTCAACTCCTACATCTAGGTCTTTAAATACACTGAACAGAATGTTGGTGACCTTTTGGCGGAGGAGCTCACGGTGAACAAACAAACACAAACCAATATGGTTTAAGCAGAATGTTACACTTTATTTACATAACCCAGACTCTTATATATCTTCAGAGCCCTGCAGTGCGTGAACACCTTCAAACCATTGGTTAAATGTTGTGAATCATGAGCTAAACATATATCACTAACATCCTGATCATTGGTTACATGCAGCTGTGCACACGCTATGAAATCATTGTCTTTCTCCAAAAACTCCTCCTTATTATCTCAATAGTTTTAGTACTTTTCCCGCAACCTGCAAGCAGGTCTCTTGCTAAGACAGGCTGAGGCCTATTAGTATGGTTTGTTCATGGTGCTTATTATTAGTTAAGCACCCCACAGTGACCAGTCACCTGCCAAATGTAGCTCCATTCACTACAACTCTTTGAGCCCTGATGTTCACCCAGTTCTTCCACCTGTTCGTTCCACAGCTGGACGGCTGGTCCAGAAGGATGATGTGAGGGACAGTATCTAAAACCTCACTGAAATCCAGAAAAACTACATCCAGGGCCTTCACTTTGTCCACTGGACAGGTGACCTTATTATAGAAAGATACCAAATTAGTTAAACAGGACTTTTCCTTCTTTGAACCCATGTTGACTGTGCCTGATGATTGCTTTAATATTTAAAAACCTTTCAGTGGCAGCCACTGTAATCTTCTCAGCTCCTTGAAAATTGTGGAGGTTGGAGGCTAAGCTAACAGGTTTTAGTTCTCTGGGTCTTCCCTCATGCCCTTGATATAGGTTGGACTCACACTGGCTAGCTTCCAGTCAGTCAGATTCTCCCCAGACTGCCAAGAGCTTTGGTAGAGGGGTCTAACCATAACATCCCCTAGCTCCACCAATACTCTGAGAAGAATCCCACCAGGCTCCACGGACTTACTAACATTCAGCTGACAGAGCTGGTCCCTTACAATTTTAGTGTCCACAGATGGAAAGTCACTGTTCCCACACTTGTGGTCATTTGACTCAGGATACCAGGCAGCCCAGAGTCTATCAGTATTATTAAAAAGAGTGAGGAAAAAAACCCATGGAATGCCTATGCTTTTTCCTTGTCCCTATTAGTCAGATGACCATCTTCAATAAGTGTCAATTCAATGTTTTTCTTAGACCTCCTCTTGCTATTAATGTATTCAAAAAAGCTCTTCTTTAATCTGACACTGGCCAGTTTCAACTCTGAACTGTGAGCAGTGTCCTTGGCTTTGTCATGTCTAGTGCCTGACTGATGGCTGCTGTGGCCACTCTCCACATCTTAGGAGCATTCTCATACAGTAACTTCATGATTTTCTGTTATTAAATATGTGTATCCTTAACAGAAACATGTAACAAACTGCAAAAAACACTCATCTTTGTTCTTTTCCAGGTGTTGTCAGCTGCCTCAGCAGCAGGAGTTTCTGTAGCCTTTGGAGCCCCAATTGGGGGAGTCCTTTTCAGTCTGGAGGAGGTATGTCAAGAGATGGCACTGAAGGATAGATATTTTAAGAAAGTCGCTTTTAGCTTAAATAATCTCAGACTCCTTTAAGATGCAGAGTCTTCCCTAAGAAGGGAATTATTTTTTGACCCACATTTCAAAGTCAAGAGTCCTCCTAAAGATATTTTTTCTTTTCTTTGGATGAATGTCAGCTTTCATTTATTATTTGTCATTTATTCTCAGTTGTAGGAGCCCCTGGTGGTCCAGTGGTAAAGGCGCCGCGCTATCACCGCGGAGACCCGGGTTCGATTCCCGGTCAGGGCCACTCCCGGGCAGGTGGGGCTCGTTAGCCCTTAAAGGCAACCCACCTACGTCCTAAGGACCTCGCTGCCACCGTCCAAGCTCGCTTGGCCCCGGCAGATGAACCTTAGGATTAAAGGGTGGGCTCAGTTCCGCGCACACTGTGTCTCACCTAAAAAATCCAATGCGCAGGCTGGAAGGTGGAAAGACCTTCCCCGGATCTTCGCTCGCGAAGACTGGCCATTATTATTATTATTATTTATTCTCAGTTACTTTTTTCTGGAGAAGGGCTGAGTCCATTAATAGTTACAGTTTACATACAGACAGAGATACAGCAGCTTTTCAGTCTGGGAGTTTATTCTGAAAAAAAATAAATAGGGTTCTTATTTTTCATTTTGAAAGAGGGTTTAGAAACTTACTGGACAGTTTTGTGAAGCAAGTATTTAAACATTACTGAAAGTTTCAGATAGTGAACACAATTGAATATAATAATTATTAAAAGGACAAATATGCTATAAAACTCATCTGAAAGGCAACCAAACTCTCTTCCCCAAGAAGTTATTTATATTAAATTAGTTTTAATTAGTCATTTTCAAAATACATAAGAATGTTATTCTTATAATTGGCATTTTTAAAGAAAATTAAAAATCTATTAATTGAAAAAGGGAGCAAAATATTCTTTCATGTATAATTTTTTAATATCCTTAGGGGATTTTGAGAAATTCCTTTGTTGCCAAAAAAATGCAGAAGAAAACTATCTTGAAATTCAAGTCAGGCTACGTGGGGCTTAAATATGAAATTGCATATTCTGTTTTGAGGACTTTGATCTTTTTGTTTGTTTGTTTTAATCATACTTCCTAAAAATAACAGATCTGTCAAAAACCTTTCAATGTAGGTTGAAAGGAGATGAAACTGTATTAGCAGGAAATTTGAGAGTGCAGCTAGTACACAGCTTGGTTCTCACAAATGCTAAAAAGAGACAAACAGAGCAGCTTATAAACATAAATTACTGTGCATCATTTCCTAACAGTCTTAAAAAAGCAGTGGTTTCAATACTGCTGTAGTATTGACTTTAAAACTGATACAAGTATGAGTTGTTGTAGAGCTTTTTAAAAATGTAGGATGTGCTGGAGTGCCCATGCTCCAAGAGATCAGAGTAATACTGATAATCTAAGAGTACTTTTTTTAGCTTAAACCATGTGAGCAGCAGTACTCTAACACATGCATAAACCTGTCTTTCCAGTTTTTTAAATTGATTTACTAATAATTCTCATGTATTGCCTTTTGCAGGTCAGTTACTATTTCCCACTGAAAACTTTATGGAGATCATTTTTTGCTGCTTTAGTAGCTGCGTTTGTTTTAAGGTCCATCAATCCTTTTGGTAATAGCCGCCTAGTTCTTTTTTACGTGGAATATCACACTCCTTGGTACCTTTTTGAACTGCTTCCTTTTATTCTTCTGGGAGTATTTGGTGGGCTCTGGGGAGCGTTTTTCATCCGAGCAAATATCGCATGGTGTCGTCGACGCAAATCTACAAAATTTGGGAAGTATCCTGTCCTGGAGGTTATTATTGTTGCAGCAATAACAGCTGTCATTGCATTTCCTAATCCATATACAAGGCTAAACACCAGTGAGCTTATTAAGGAGCTCTTCACAGACTGTGGGCCGTTAGAATCCTCCTCGCTCTGTGACTACAGAAATGATATGAATGCAAGCAAAATAGTAGATGATATTCCTGACCGTCCAGCAGGCACTGGAGTCTATTCAGCTATATGGCAGTTGTGTTTAGCACTCATATTTAAAATAATCATGACAGTCTTCACCTTTGGTATCAAGGTAAGTGTGAATGCAATAACTGTGTCATCTGCTGTGATTATTTAATTATTGCCTTTCTCATTTTCCATCTTTCAAAGACAGTAGCTTTGTTTATAGATTTCTTTTTATGTGTAGTTCTTTTAAAAAAGGTCTTTTTACTGTTGGTTAATAAGCAATTCTCAAATCTTCGTTCATGAAGCCTAACCATGATGATGATGAATAAGCAAGTCTTGTAGAAAACAATATTAAGTTTATTTAAATTCAGATTAGCCCTTTGTTTTGCTGAATGGAAATGCAATAGGGAGCAGGAGCTGTGTGGATGTATGGCTGTTCATATGGCCTGATTCAGCAGTAGAGATGCCTCAAAAATTTTCAAGAGCAGAGTTCAAATATAACCACTCAAATTCTCTAGTCCTGTTACAGGGAAGAAGAAAAGACTGTACCCCTTGAATAACTTGTAGGTTGTTGGGTTTTTTTAATCCACTCTCCTCATTTTTCATATGAATATAATTACTGTAGATGTTAAAGGCAGATAATGATGATTTCGTTTGCTGTATTTTCCAATATTGCATGTCATGAAGAGAAAGTGAGCTTTGTTTATGTGACTGTAATGGGAATTTCTTCTCCATCAGAAGCAGCAGAATTTTTGGTTTTTCTGGTTGTTTAGTAAATCTATTTTGGAGACGTCTTCAGCCTTTCCCCAGTCTGTGACTGTTTTCTGAATGACACGTAACTGTCATACCTTCATCATTTTCTGTCTTGTCAGTCTCCCTTCATAGTTTTTTCCATTATCAAACGTGTCTTAATGCAGACATATTGAAGAACGTTCACTGAGCAGGATTTGCCTTTAAATTGGCTTTAACTTTTCAGTTTACATTGCTGTTCCATATAACACCATGCATAAAACCACACTTCCTCTCCGTGAGTGTGTTTGATCATTGGAATAGGTTGTCCAGAGAACATCCTTGGAAATATAACCTGACTGGTTACAAGCCTAGGCAACCTGCTAGTTGTTAACCCTGAGTGAGCATAGTAGAAAATCTGGAGTGGTCATGTTCAATCCCAACTATTCTGTAACTGACAGAACAGTAATATGGTTCTCATGTGTTGATATTTTAAAAGGTGTTGCAGTTTGCTACTGGAAGCTTTTTTCCATATGTCAGTTGATGAGTAAGAGAAATCCATTGTATGTATTTTAAATGCTAGTCTTCCATAAGTCCAAAATTCTGACATTATTCTATGACATGACAACTCCAATCTGTTGTTTTGCTTTGTATTCACTTACTGTATTTCATTTATATCTAGGACTTTCTTTTACCATTCATGTGTTCGTGTGCATCTGGCTCTGTCTCACAGGGTTGTCACCACAGGGTCACACTATGTGTATTGAAATTCACTAGTTTCACAGAATGGTAGAGCTTATACCTCATTTGGGTTTGGTTCATTTTCTTGGAACTTCAGCATGGTGGAAATATTTTTGCGAAGTTGTAAGAATATATTCATTACTTTGCCAATAGGCAAGGAGTCTTGCTGCTGTCATTGATGGGACTGTGCTACATAAATTTTTTGAAGCTTTAAAGCATGTGGTTGGTTAGAATGTCAGCCAGGACCTGGAGAAGGGATGTCACTTTTATGTTATTTATTTGCATTTTAAACTTTATCTCTATAAAAAGAGCAAATTCAAAATTAAAAACAAACAAAAAAGGAAAACAACAACTTTGTTATGTAAATAATTCTAAAGGATCCTCTGAGCTCTCCATGGCTCTTCCTTGCAGACAAAAGTCTTTCCCCACAGGAACTGTTTTCCTGTGACGTAAGCAAAGAAACTTAGCTTCTGCCAGTGATTCCTGCTGCTCTTACTGCTGTGGAAAAGGATCACTGGGAGGATAATATGGCAGGGCTTTGGTGTTTTTTGGGTTGTTTTGGTTTGTTTTTTTTTCCTTACAAGCTTTTGTATGTGTACCGTACTGCTTATAATCGGTAGACTCGTTAATGTGTCTAAATGCTGATCAACAGTTGGGGTGGGATTCCACCTTTGCCTCGTAACCTGATGGGTGCACAATTGCACTGCCAAAGAAAGTTGTACCCATATCCTGATCCTTACTTGTTTCAAAGATGATACATGGGCCACAGAACATATTTTTTCCTCTGTAGTATAACTTGAGCAAGGCTGGCAAGCACTGGAGAAGAAAAGGAAGAACTTAACTTTTTTTCCTTGCTCCTTCTCTGTGAAGATTCCTCTTCACTTTGTGATTTGTGATCCAGGGGCTTATGCAAATGAATACAGCTGTAAAATCATAATTACAGTTAGTCTTGTAACCATTATCCACCTATGATGGAAAGAAGAGAAGAAGCTAGTGCATTAAAAAGTTCCCTTAACAAAGGACTAGAAAACACTTTGGATACAATTTCCATGTGGAGACTTAATTTCTGCAGCATACTGCTGTAGCAAACTAGAATGTGAGGCAGTTTCAAAGATTTACTTAGTTATTTTATATTGGAAATGTGGGAGGTTTTTTGGGGTACTTTTGTACTGTTCACCAAGAAAGAATTTCACTCAGGAAAAGAATTTGATTTTAACAGTTAGAAAGGGGTTTAGATGCATAATTAATTGTGGGCAATAACAGCAGGGTATAAATGTACAATTTGAATATTAGACTAAAATGATAGAATTGAATATTACCTCTATCAACACTGAAATATTAGGTAATTCAGGGTGGGAATGATGGATTATTAAACTTTTTCTCAAAAGCTGTGCTGCTGGCTTTCTAACACAAAGTTTGCTATGCTTGTTTTTACTTGATTTGTTGCTTAGAAATCATCTTTGCAACCATAAGTATAGACAAAATATAATAATAACTGAAATACGGTTCTGCACTTGCCACTGAATACCACAGCAAAAATCTGTAGTTTGGAATTGCACAATACTTAAATTTCACAGCTGTACATTACAAGAAAAATTACATGATTTGTCTTGTTACACCAGGAGGGCAATTTTTTAATGACATTATTTTGATGGGTTGACGGGTTGAAGTGTGTTTAGATGAAGTAAAAATTCTAGTCCTGATTTGTAGTCAGATTTGTAGTTCAGTCACAGTATAAAATACTTTGATGCTAACAACTGCTGTGAGGAGAAGCAGCGGGCATTTCCAGTTTAATGAGACATTTAGGCACTGGTATGTTTCCTGGAAAGATCAGCTTCCTAAGGAGAAGATAGACAACAGCAGTTTTTGAGATGAACACTCACTCTTTATGAAGCTGCTGATAAAAACAAGCTTGCAATAATACTTTACTAAGCCATGTTGGTGTGACAGCACTTTGTGCCCTTTTCAGGTTTTAGGTAATAGCAGAAAAACATTTTAATAACTAAAATGACAGTAGGAACATTTTTTTAACCTAATGTGTTAACTCCTTTTTGCAATGGGGATTGTCTTGCCTTTTCCTCTCTTAGTGTATTTATCATTCTGTATACACTCTTTTGTATAGGAAATGTCAGTATAGTAAGCAAAGCCTCTTTTAAAAATCACCTGGTTAGTTAGCCATCTAATTTTTAGCAGTGTCAGGAAGCAGTTCGGAAAGGCAGTCCTGTTAAGTACATGAATGTTGACTCTTGAGGAACATGAAGTAGTAAGGGAGATGGGAAATAGTAAGGAACACTTCAGTACTAGCAGCATGGCTCATATTGGACATGCATAGGGTAAGAATTGTGCTGTTGGCACTGAGAATCTAGTTTGTGGTCCTGTACAGTAAAATATAAAAAAATATGGTCATAAAATGGTTTTAGCTAATTAGGTCAATCAGGGATATCAATAGCATTCTCTTAAGTTTTACTGACCTTTCAAGGTCAGCTTACATGGTTTTAACTTGATAATTTGAGCATTTGCATCTCTTTTGGAAGACGAAAGTTATTTGTAAAGCGATGTGTCAGGTCTGTTCCCAGCAGCATTACACCAGCTCTGTTTATGTTGCAGGTTCCATCTGGGTTGTTCATACCTAGTATGGCAATTGGAGCAATAGCAGGAAGGATTGTAGGAATTGCAGTGGAGCAGCTGGCTTACTACCATCATGACTGGTTCATTTTCAAGGAGTGGTGTGAAGTTGGAGCTGACTGTATTACACCTGGTCTTTACGCCATGGTTGGTGCTGCTGCGTGCTTAGGTAAATAAAATATAACAAAGTAAATAAGGATCTGATTTTTTCATGCATCAAAATAATTATTAAAAAGTAAAGGAGATATAAACAGGGCAGTTTTGGAACACCTGTTTCTATAGAGTTCTCTCTTCAGAATTCACGTCGCTACACAAGACCCTGAGATCACAAGGATCTGAGGAATAACATGAACTCTAAACTGATGAGAAGTAGAAAAATTAAGTAGTGCTGGTTGCTTTTTGATATGAAGAGGTGTCATTACTACATCGGTCAGAAAAATGAGTTTCTTGAAGTGTATGAAGTAGAGCATTTATAGGGTCAAGTACAGTTAAAATTGTTAGAAGTAATGTGATCAGCTGCCACATCTACATGAATTGCAAAAATTGTTCTTGAAATTCATAATCGAAACAAAACTTTAAGAAGGGTGTAATGTATTTTTAACAAATCTGATTTACAACTTTTTGAAAATCCACTTCTTGGAAAGATTTTTAAGCTGGGCACCTAAACTAGGAGAGGGCTTTTGAAGGTCTTGTCTCATCCTAGCTTCTAACTTGGTTGCCTTGGAGATGAAACTTAAAAGCCGTTAGTACAGATTTTGCAAAAAGTAGACCTCTTATTTAATGAAAAGTGCATTTGGCAATCAAACAACATAGTAAAATTTAGGTTTTGGAGAGGTTGTTTTGAAGAGTTCAACTTGAATCACTTTTGAACGCATTGAAAGACAAATCATATCCTTTTACTGAATAAAGATATGGCATCAGAAGCCTTGGCAGAAAAAACCCCGTCTTAAATACTAACAAAAAGAGAAATACAATCCCTGTCTTCTCCTGTTGTCCAAAAAAAAGGGTTTTTTCATCAGCTCAGAGTTCTCTTCAGTTTTATGAGTTAGCAATAGCATTAAATTCCTAATTCTTTGGACAACATAAGTGTTGAATTGCTACCTGTGACTTCCTGCATTGGTTCCATTCTTTTTCCAAATTCTTATCTTACTGGATTTCCTTGCATTTCACAGTACTTTTAACCCTGATGTGGCATGAGATAGACACAGTTTCATTCTTAGTTTATGATAATTAACTGTACATATTTTCCAATTCCCTTTATTTTCTCCCTTTCTGTGAATTTTCCCTGAAACTCTCTTTTTCACTTCTAGACGTTTTGTGTTAATTTCCTCTGTTTGCTTCTCTGTTGGCATTATACAGAAGGATGTTTGTCAAATGACCTTTCATGGTAAAATGGAGCTTGTAGTTCTTATCTGGAAGTCAGGAAATTCTAAATTCGTAATTATCTTATACTAGAATGTTACTGGCTATCATTTTTCTTGCAGGTGGTGTGACAAGGATGACTGTGTCCCTGGTAGTTATTGTCTTTGAGCTAACAGGAGGGCTGGAATATATTGTGCCCCTAATGGCTGCAGTCATGACCAGTAAGTGGGTAGGAGATGCCTTTGGTAGGGAAGGCATCTATGAGGCACACATCCGACTGAATGGATATCCTTTCTTGGATGCAAAGGAAGAATTTACTCACACAACACTGGCTGCTGATGTTATGAGACCTCGAAGAAGCGATCCACCTTTAGCAGTTCTGACGCAGGATAACATGACAGTCGAAGACATAGAAAACTTGATCAACGAAACCAGCTATAATGGTTTTCCTGTTATTATGTCAAAGGAATCACAGAGACTGGTGGGCTTTGCTCTAAGAAGAGATTTAACTATTGCAATAGGTAATTATCTTCCAGTATTGCATTATTATATATACAAATTTAAATTATTTTATATAATTTTATATTTTAAATAGAATTTACTGTGTGTTTCTAGACTTATTTCGAGTTTGTTAAGTATATTATTATCTTCGTTAGCAGGCTCTGAAACGAAGAAAATGCTCATCTGTTTTTGTCTCCTGTCATAAAAACAGAAGTCATACTCAAGTAGGCCAAAACATCATCTAATTTAGTATTTTGTTGATTTTTTGGAGGCTTTTGGTAGTATCTCATTTCCTCAAGTGATGCTACACTAACATTCTTCTTCAAAATTGAGTACTTCTCATTTTAGACCAACAGGATTCTGTGAGAATTACTGTCCAAGTAATTTTTAATTGTATTTCCTATTTCTTTATGACAGTATGTTATTTACTGTTGTTATAACAACTGAGATTGTTTTATAGAGCAGATAAGTGCAAAAATAATTATTTCAGGTTTCTATTTTTCAATTTGTTTGTGTAATGGGAAATTTGTCCCTGAGCACATGAGCACACAATCCCGGTTTGGGCCCTCTTTCTGTGGGTGAGTATTAGCACTCGTGTGATACCTGTGACAATGCTTTGTGTACTAGCAAGAAAAATTCTGTGGATTCTGAGGATACTACCCAAAACTGTAACATTTGGTGCATGAAATAAGTGATGAAAGTTGCATCTATACTACTTTTTCTTTTTGAGAAGTATCTCTTTAACAAAGACACTTGAGAAAGAGACAGATGTCTCTGAAAGTTTTATAAAACATAATTTGTGAACACAACACTGTTTACTTCAATAAAATTTTTGCCTATGTTCTTAAGACCATATATACAATGGCATTACATTTTGTAAGACTTATGTGAATGTCCAAAACTTGGAAATTATTATAGACATATAGACATTATTATATACTCCTTTAACTGTGTGTTTACTTGAGCAAATGGGGGGGGGGGAATAGCAGAACATTCTTCTAATAATACACTTTCACTGGTAAGACTCATGTTAGCTGCTAAGATTGTACAGTGCAAGTTGCTTAGTCTTGCATTGTGTCTGGTTTGAGTCATTGTGCCCTGGCAGCCAGGAGGGCCAACCGTGTCCTGGGGCACCAGGCAAAGCATCACCAGCCGGTCGAGGGAGGAGATTGTCCTGCTCTGCTCTGCACTGGGGCAGCCTCACCTTGAATATTGTGTGCAGTTTTGGGCACCATAATATAGGAAAGGCATTGAGCTCTTAGAGAGTGTCCAAAGGAGGGCAACAAAGATGGTGAATGGTCTAGATGGGAAGCCATATGAGGAGTGGCTGAGGTCACTTGGTTTGTTCAGCCTGGAGGAGACTGAGGGGAGACCTCGTTGCAGTCTTCAACATCCTCATGAGGGAAAGCAGGGAGGCAGGTGCCAATTTCTTTTCACTGTTGACCAGTGAATGGACCCAATGGAATGGCCTGAAGTTGTATCAAGGGAGGTTTAGGTTGGATATTAGAAAAAGGTTCTTCACCCAGAGGGTGATTACAGGGTGGTTACAGAGACAGGCTTCCTAGGGAAGTGGTCACAGCACCAAGTCTGACAGAGCTCAAGAAGTATTTAGACAAAGCACTCAGACACATGGTCAACTCCTTGGCATGGTCCTGTGCAGGACCAGGAGTTGGACTTTTAAGGTCCTTGTGGGTCCCTTCCAATTCAGGATATTCTATGATTTTATGATTGTGTGAAATACTCCGGGGTGTGGGAGGGAATGTAACCAATGTGATGAACACGTGAAAAGGAAGAGGATTCAGTTCACAAAAAAGCAAAATAAATTCATTGTAAACAAGAAGGCAACATTTTCAGAGTGGTCAGAAATTCTTTGGTTTCAAAGCAATAATAATTACAGCGCTTGGAATCATGACAGGGGAGCTGTCAGTTGAGATTGTTGACAGTTTCTTCAGCAGCTGTCCGTGCGCTTCCTGCATGGTATTTTTTTATGCCTTTTCACCTCTTTATAGTAAATAACAGTTACTTATTGGAATGAGAAAAGTAGTCAAAGAATGACTAAAGCTAAATAAGTAGATAGCTTCTGTGATTTCTGCACAAAGACTTCTTGGGGATAAAGCAGTGGCTATGGAAACACATTGAAATAGCATAGATCAGAATATCAGCATCACTAACATCAGTCTGGTATTGTTGATTAATCTGTCTGCACTAACTTACCTTACTCCAAAAATGTAAATTCTTCCTCCTCTGCTGTTTTTCCCCCTTCCTTCTTTTTCTTAAAGAAAGTGCCAGAAAGAAGCAGGAAGGGATTGTTGGCAGTTCCAGGGTCTGTTTTGCCCAGCATACCCCATCGCTTCCAGCAGAAAGCCCTCGACCTTTGAAGCTCAGAAGCATACTTGATATGAGTCCTTTCACCGTGACAGACCACACCCCAATGGAAATAGTGGTGGATATTTTCCGGAAGCTGGGTCTGAGGCAGTGCCTTGTAACACACAACGGGTGAGTAAAGTGGCAGCAGTGCTGTTCATTTTGTTAATACAGTAATTTTCACTTCCAGGATCAGAGTATTCGAACCGGAATATACGCCACAGTCATGATATTTGAACCCATAAGTTTGGTATTGCAACTGAGGACCCCAACTGTTCATTAAGAAGGTGCTGTGCTGTAGCATGTCTCTAAAATTCTTACTCCTCCCTTGTATTCCAAGTAAGCAGGCAGATGATTTTAGTAATTTTATGATATTCTGTTAAAAATTAGCTGCCATTCAGCAAGTTTGGTGTATTCATCTTGCTTGTGGAGGAGGAGACAAAACTTGTCTTGCAGAAATTTAGTCTAAGGCCTGTATTTCCCCGTTCTTATCTACGTTCTGGCAACATGCCATGCACCAGCAGCTATTGAACGTGTACAGATATCTGGGTTCAGAAAGAGGGAGGAAAAGGAAGAAAATGTTCCAGTCAGTATCTCATCTTCTGGAGTTTAGTGATGGCAATTACCACCAAACTTTTGTTTTTGGAATACTAACAATTAAATAACTGCTGCTAGTTCTGGAACTTCAATCCAGAAACTTTTGTTTCTACAGTTCAAAATAGTTCATGAAAGTAATTTTTAGATTTAGAATGTTTGTAAATGAGACTATAGGGAGTAGTCCTGTGATTACCCTTAAATAAATCAGCCCCAGGCATGGAAACATAAATGTTCATTATAATTGCCTCTTATCTAAATTACTCCTTGTTTTTTTACATGATCTTTTCCTGTGAAGCTATTCCTTTGCCATTCTGCTTTCCTGTATCTCTTTCATTAAACACTTGACATGCAACATGCTCCTACCATAATATCCTGCTTTCCCTTTAGCATGTCTTTTAAGGCACGTGGGGAGTGAGACATTGTCTGCTCATCCACACGTTTAGGATCAATGTCCATAGGACAAGAAATCAGAAAAATGGGTGGGAATTTTTGTTTTGCTGTGGGCCAAAGGACTGCTGGTATAAATGGCAAATATTTAAATATTGCATTGGTTTCCAAGTGGTTTTTTTTCAGATGTTAAATAAATTTCAGAATTTAAAATAAATTTATTTTAAATGTTCTCCTGCATTTTTTTTTTCTTTGATGCATCTCTGTATGGAATGGCAAGTAATGTTTCCAGAAGCATAAATGACTTCAAAAGCCTTTCTGTGGTAGGGAAAGGATATCATCATCTGGCACATAGAAGTTAGTGCAGGCATGCAATTATTTTTGTATTGGAGCTGGAAATTTGAATGAATAGAACTTCACTTAAGAATATTTACTGTGATATTTTTTTTTCTCAGTTTCAGTTGTGGTTGAATGCTGAAACATTGACATTCATGTTAAAATCGCCTCCAAAGAAAGTTTCATCATGAAAAGCTATGTCAAACTCTACTATAAATTTTAACATTACAACAAGAGCAGATCATAAACACTAGTACTGGTGATATTTAGCTGTGGGTTTGTATAGCCTTACAGACATCAAGGAGTACTTCGTATTTTGGCAAGTTTCCTGCAAACAGAGTATAACCACATAAAGACACACATCAACATACTGGTTCCAGTCCAGATCAGATTGTGCAGAAATTGGTGCTGATGACAGAAAAAGACTTCCTAATTTGTACCAGAATATCCATTCCAGGGAGTTGCTTGTGATTTATACTGTCATGAATGAAAAATTTGCTGAAATTTGGCTGTTTCTAGGGACAACAAATAACCCAGCTCTCCAGAGCAGCTTGGAACCTAAAGTGCTGTGACTTTACGCAGTTACTACTTTGTTCATCTACTGTGGCTTGTTAAAGTGTGAATACTTATCTTTATGTGTGAGGAGAAATAGCTACTGAACAAAGGAAATACAAAGTAGATTTTAGTTTCAGTGCCTTTAAAACTCAAAAATAAATGAATCTGGGGAGAAGGGATAAAGTATGCTTCCCTGACGTGTACTTGATACGAGAAACATATTGCTCTGGGGTCACTGAAGAGCCAATTGTGTTCAGCATTTTGGGAGAAAAAGAAAAAAAGCAAAATCTGGGAAAGGGTACTGTCTTTCAAATAAGTTTTCAGTTAATTACATCTCATTAGCTTTCCTGCAACCATTCATTTTTCTTTTGTTTTAATTTTGGCTTTGGTGGGTTTTTTTAGGTTTTTTTGTTTGTTTGTGGTTTTTTTGTGGTTTTTTTTTTTTAGTTTTGCTCTATTCTAATCCTTATCCATTATGATTAGAACTTTTTTTAATTTGATTTCACACAGTTATTAGCATAACGTGATCTGTTTCAGGATTGTCTTGGGGATCATCACAAAGAAGAACATATTAGAGCATCTCGAGCAACTAAAGCAGCACGTCGAACCCTTGGTGATTAGATATATCAGATCTCATAATTAGACACATTAGAAGTCAGGAAGCATGAAACTTGTGAACTGTTCAGGGCTTTTATGACATCGGCTGAACAATGAAATCATCCTATGCTCAAAATTTGTATTCAACCATAAAACAATATGTGCAAAATCCTTTTGTAGAAATGAAGCTGTTAATGTGGACGTACTGTTAGTCACAACATTAAAGGAAAGTAAACAGTAGACTTTCTGATACTTGTGTTGTTGAGATCACGTAGATCCATGTGGTTGATCTGATTTCCCCAGGTGGGAAAGCACATACCTAGGAATACTTTTCCCCCACCTAATGCAAATTAAGACTTCCATATATGCCAATTTCTTTTTCTAATCAGGACAGCTTTAAATAGCTGTTAAATAGCAAAGTATCACATCTTCTGAGAAGCAAAGACAAGCATGTTTTAACCACAGCATTAGATCTTCCCTGTAATCCCCCTTTATCAACATGATTTTTTAAAAATACTCATTTTTAGTAAAGTCCTGTGCTTTTACGTAAAGTCCTGTGGTTCTGCTGCTGATACCTAACAGCAGTCAGTTTCTAAAATGTTCAGTGATATCCAAAGCCACTAAGTGGCATGGTGCTATGTTAACTGTTGACTTCAGAATCTAGATATGGTTTTAACCATGATGTTGTGAACTAACCTTAGATAGGTGGTAAACTTTGTCTTAATTTGGACATGGGTTGCTAGTTACATCTCTACTAAACATATCCACCACATTTAGCTGCTTATGTGCAAAACATGCTAATTATGTTCTCATTTTATGCTAATACTTCACAAGTATTTCATGCATCCTTTAATAAGACAAATTGAAATGTACTAACCAAAATAACAAGGGCAGCAGCTCATTCATTCTGCTCTTTGCTTCTCTTGTGATATTATCCTTTTGGACAGTCTCACTCTATTTGATGTTTCGCAGTTATAAGTTTGAAAGACCCTCTCATAAGACCACTGTATATAAATTGGAAAATGAAGATTTTCTTTTAGTGTTCACAGTTTATTTTCTAAAGCCATGAATTCTAAAAACTGTTTAACTGTTGTTTATTTTACAAAAGTTTCACGGCTGATACAGTGTGCTCCTATGAATACATTCAGCCTGAGCCAGTGCATCAGACTGGAAGGATCCTGAAGGTTTTAAAATGGAGGGAAGGGGAGTTTGATTTGCTGTTAGGATTTTGGGCCATCAAGCGGTACATCACTTTGATGGCTAGGTTGGAACATATCTCCCTTATTAAATGGGATCAATATCACTTCTTTTTCATACTTCTCTTTTCTTTGTCCCTCTTTGTTACTTTTTTGTTGGCATACACTAATCAAAATTTGAATTTTGTAGAAACGAAAAGTTATATAAAAATTGTGATGGGCTTTACTTGTATTACTTGTATTTCATTAAAATGGACTACAGCTGTCAGAGACCATCTGATACAGTGTCTCAGCATTGCTGTGTTTTATCAAACTGGTGGTTCCTCAACATTCTGATAAATAAAATGTTTTTGTTCAAATAAGTAAATCAGGCTGTTTACTTTTGCTCTATTCCTGTCAACAAAAAGGACTTGGCTACAGATTTGTTCTGCTTTATTATTTCCCTGCCTGGATTAATATCAGTCTTCCATTTATCCTTTTCAGGCGCCTCCTTGGCATTATAACAAAAAAAGATATCCTCCGTCATATGGCCCAGACGGCAAACCAAGACCCCGCCTCCATAATGTTCAACTGAAGCCCATAGCTGAGGAGAGAGAGGAAACAGAAGAGGAGGTTCATTTGTTGAATAGCACAACACTTTAGTCTGGGGAGTACTTCTAAAATCAGAGACGAGAGCTGGGATTTTGTGTGACCATGCTGCTGGCAATCAGGAGTCGGTCTGGGGGAGTATGTGGCGAGGAGGAAGGCTGATGGGAGTGTGGGAAGGGAGAGCTGCTGTCCTGCACTGGATGCGTCCCGAGGCATCAGGTCTGCCATGATAGTGCAGTGGGTGAGCCGTGCCATTCTCCAGCCCCAGCCTGGTACTTCAGCATTGAAGAGATGTGTTATTAATCCCTGTTTCTGGAGGGATTGTTCTGAATTGAGCCATCTTGTGGAGACTGAAAGGTCTTGCCCTTTTTACCATTGAAAACTGTTGTGTTAACTCATGAAACGTATTAACTATTACACGTCACCTTTCTACATTCCAGAAGAGCTTTATTTCTCTCTCTCCTGAGCCGTAACAAAGCCTCTTTAAAATTGGTGTGCCCTTTTGAAGCAGTTGTTTCTCATATTGAGATGTACTGTGAGTTACCGAGGTTTGATCACAAGAAGGGAGGTTTTTCTTGTGCCATTAAACGTGTGAGTTTGTACATCATGAAATGTTTGGGGCAGTGCAGATCCACTGCAACAAAACCAGATTGAACAGGTAATAACTTGCAAGAACCATGTGAGACTTCTTTTAACCCATGTGCTGTCATGACATGAGAAAACTAAAACCAGATGAAACTAGCATTTCAAAGAAAAATACTGGTTTTGCTGCAGAAAGTATCAATAATGTGACCTGGTCTTATGCAATTTTTGTATTATTGAAAACACTATGATATATACCAATGTTGTGCAGTATAAGGAAAAATACTGCTATACTACTAGTTTAAGAGCTGGAACAATTCTGTATACGTGTATCTGGTAAAAATTGCATGCTACAACACTGGAGATCTTTCCCTCCCCCCCCCGTAAAATTTGAGAACGGTCATTTTTATTTTTTTCTTCTCCACAAAAGACGTTCCACTGCTGACATGGTAGGAAGAAATGTAAGTCATAACTTGCACTAAATGTATATTATTTTTCTTGAAGTTTTACCATTCTTTATTTATATTTGTATGGATTAAAAAAATATATTAAATATGAATCAGTTAATATCTCACATAACTAATTACCTTTTTAATGTGATTTTATAGAATAATTCATAATCCTCTGCAAGTAATGGAGGATTAGCAAATGTTTACAACTAGATGAAGGGTTTCAACAAAATGGCTTCTTTATGATCCAACATAACATACAAGATCATTTTCAAATATAACTCTCACTGCCGTTACCTTGGATTTCCTTTTTCCTTTACTAGCAGATAACTGGAACAGTAATATTAAAATTTTATTTAAAAACAACCTGCAGGGTTTAAAAATTAATAGGAGAAAGCAACTATATAATTGCTTTTGGCTCCTTTTTTTTTCTCCCAAGTACATAGAGGTGTAAATTATATATAGCCACACTTGAGCAGGCGGGGAAAATTGAATGCAGTACTTGAAACTTTGGCAGGAGTTTAAAATTCAGCAGCAACACACACACTAGTAGGTGAACTGACAGTTCCCTAACTTCTTTACAGTAGATTATTTTGTTTCATATTCATTTTATCAAGCCACCACCACCACCACCACAAACGTACACAGAGGAAAAAAAGCAATATACTATATTTCCTAGGGAGGAAAAAAATTAAGAAATCTGGCTGACAAAAATCATGTTTTATTATATGGGGTTGGATAAAATTTCCTTCTTTTACCAATTATGCTCACAAGACTGCAAAAATTGCAAAAATATAGGCACTAAAACTAAAATAATAAGTATGGCATTCATCACAGTTACCTCAAACATCTTTATTCAGCAAGTACTCAGTATGATTTTATCTTAACACACTTAACCAAAATTCCGGTACTTTTGGCAAGCTGCAGAATAATGTCTGTACTTAAGTAAGTGCGCTGCTGAATTTTAACCTATTTTTCTTAGTAAAAAGCTGCCATCGACATTTCATCATCTCATCTCTTGCAGCAACTGGAAGCAGTAGAAAGTGAAATGTGCCAGTGCGCTCACAGTGATCAGGCCTGAATTAAAAACAGGTTTGGAACTGCAACAGGGAATCAGGCTGTGTTAAAACAGCAGTGTTGCAGCAACCACCTGCAGACTTTCATGTGGAGTCAGTGCTGGTGGTTAAAAATTTGCTGTTACATTGTGTAAGCCTGAAGAAGAAAATTCTCAAAGAGCAGGATTTGGCCTATTTACAGAAGACAGCTCTGGAAGTTGTCTGGTTTTTTTTCCTACAGTGGAAGAATATAAACACACTACACATACAAAAATTGCTTTAAATCAGTTTGAAATTTTTGCCATGTCTGATGCTCTCCTAAAACACTGCTGTGTGTGCTGTATTAACTTGCACCTAATTCTGCAGACTGTACTTTCTGAATTAAAATACAGTCACACCCCTGCTGTGTTTTATAATTTGTGTGGATCCCGAGCGCTGCATATAAATTGTGCATCTCTGTTTATTCTTCTTAACCTGCTAAGCTTTCCCTGTTGACATATGTCTTCTGGTAAACATACAGTAGAGGTTCTGATAAGGAAGTATGTGTGCCTGTGCTGTGCAACAGAAATGTCCTAATGTAAAACTTGCAGCGCCTTACTCAAGTTACTAATTGGGAAAAAAAAAATGTGGTGGATGGGAGGGGGAAAGTGTCAGCATTTTTTATTTTTTCAACCATTCAGATACTGGTTCATGAAGAATGCATTCTTTGTTAATCTGTGATGTTGCCTAGAGCTGTATTTAATATTGATCTTAATGTTTTTATTTATAATAGTGTGGTAGAGCTGCATATCATTACAGTAAAAATTCTCATTACTGTGATGATTTAATCAAACATTAAAAACTTCTGTATGACCATTTATTGTTCTGTCATGCTTTTTCATTGTTTTCACAATATTTATGTTGGTTTTGCATTTTCCCCAGAAAGAAAAGTAACAGCTAGGAATCTTATATATAAAACTAGTAAGCAGATAAAGAATGAATTTTAGGAGGTGCAGTCTTTGCATTGCCTAGTATTTGGCTACAAATCAGTAGCCAAATCAACCCAATCCCACAGGTCACTATTAGGTAGGGGTTTTTTCCAAAACAAACATTTAAATTTTTGTTTTAATTATTGAATAGTTGGCTTTTCTGTTTTAAAATTGTTAAAAGTGGATGATGCTTTTGTTGTCTAAAAGCCAGCTGTTGATGATGTATATTCACAGAATGGCCTGGGTTGGAAGGGACCTTCAAGATCATCCCCTTCCAACACCCCTGCAGTGGGCAGGGACACCTTTCACTAGACCACATTGCTCCAAGTCCCATTCAGTCTGACCTCAAACACTTCCAGGGCTCAGGCATCTACCACGCCTCTGGCCAACCTGTTCCAGTGTTTCACCATTCATAGGGAAAACTTTTTTCTTGTCCTAGTGCAGCAGGCCCTGATAAAGTCTGTTCCCCATTTAATGATGAGCAACACTTCAGTAATTTTTCAGTTGGTGTAACAAATTTCATTCTCCACCACCTGAATAATAGATGAGTATGGATTTCCAGTCTAAAGTCCCCACTGTTACAGATCTAAGCTGATATTTAAATAACAGTGCTAAAGTGAATTTTTAAGGTCCCTTCCAACCCAAACCATTCCATGATTCTTTTTTTTTTATGTGTATAATTTACAGGGCATTAATATGAAGGTGTATTCTGTTTAGAACATAAAAAGTAAAATAAGACTGAATATTCAAGAAAGTACCTCTTTTATGTATAAAACAAAATTCCAGGCCCCTGAGTCACTCAGTCTGCTTGTGCTTGAATAAATGGAACATGCTGAATGAAAGAGGTGAAGTCAAATTTACAAAAGTAGATTTACCTCATTCATTTAAAACTGAAGATACTCTTCTGCAGCACTCTAACCTATATTGTGAATTGGAGGTACAATCTGTGGCTAAAAAAGTAGAAACTACGTAAATTTGAGCATGTTGCTCCTGGCCTGTAATCTTTGTCAGTAGTAATTAGTATTACTTACTGTCATTAGTAATTATGTGAATTGCTACAATGGAAGTCACTGCATGGTGGCAAGTCTGTTGAGTAAGAGCAAATGTTATTTTACATTGTTTCTGGACTGTTATTTCAATCAGTTGCCCAAGAATAAAACTCATAGAGCTGTGGGCCAACGAACTTGAAAACATGTCATTTCTGTTTTGTACAAAATCACTTTTCCATTTTTTAAATGTCCAGGTTAGTGCTGAAATCAGGGGACGGCTTCTGATTAGCAAGGTAGCACTTGCAGTGGAATTCCGAATTTCCCTCGTACCTTTGATTCCTCCAAGCCGAGCCAGCCCCAGGCCCTGCGTTAGTGCCGTGCCACAGCCGGGAGCGCTGCGCTGAGGGAACGCCGCACCTGCGGCTGAGGCGGCGGCACCAACACTCACCCGCAGCAGGGCCGTGAAGCCCCGCAGGTGTGCGCGGACCGAGCTGGCTGCCTCAGTCAGCAGGCCGAGCCTGCAGGCGCTCCAGGCGGTGCGAGGCAGCCGCCCGCCCTCGCCACTCTCCCTCAGCCCAGCCCCGGATGTGTCCGGGCCGCAGCCCCGCCCGCCCCTCCGCCCGCAGCAGCCCCGCCCGCCGGCGCCTCACCCCCGCCCCGCCGGGCCCGCAGCACGCAGGCAGCACCGGGAAACAGCGCGTTCCTTAGAAAAGCTTTACTGACCCCCAAGACACCGCCACCGAGTACAAAAAGCCCCGCAAACACACACACACACAGACAGACAGATAAGCCAAGGCCGCCCGCCCCGCCGTAGCCCCCGTGCCCGGCTCAGGGCTCCAGCTGGTCCAGGCCCTCCTCCCGCCGGCTGCCCAGGTGCGCCTCGATAATCTCGGCGAAGAGGTTCCTCTTCAGCAGCGTGTAAGCCAGGGGCAGCAGCTGGCCCACCGTCTTGTGGAAGTACTGCAGGAGACAGGGAAAACGAGAGCAGCCCTGGGCATCAGCGGCTTTGTTTATGCCGCGGCAGCGCCAGCTCCTGGCTCTGCCCAGTTCACACCACTCCCTTCACCCGCACCTCATGCTACACCTGTCACAGCCACAGCGCCGTCAGGCGGGGCTACCTGAGCTGGAAAACTATTTTTAGCTGTGCGGGAAATGACGGCGCCATTACAGCATGAAGAGCTCCAGCCTGTGGCTGAAGTCCTGTGTCCTGTCACAGGCCCAAGCCTTGTCACGCTCCACAGCTCGAGGGGATGACAATGGTACCTGTAGCAACCATTTAAGTGCTTCAAATGTAAAAATGTCAGACTGTATTTAGCATTTGCAATGATTACTGCACATGTAAGCAGATTACAGCTCTTACATGAAGGGGACAAGATTTAAGTCCCGTTCCCTATCTTGGGCGACAGATAAAGTGTCAGTGTTTCTCTGGCTCTCTAAGCAAGGGGACAGGCAAGCTCCAGTCAGAACTGGAAAGCAGCTCCAAGTAGGAGCTCCAAAGCAGGCAGGGACCAAACCACAGAGTAACTTGTGTGAAGCTGCTATTTTTTCCTTTCTGTTTACTAAACAAGAAAAATGAAGGTTTCTATTTTTAGAAAACAGCTGCAAAGTTACAGCTGTTTCAAACTGCTGCCTAAGATAGACAGAAGACATGATACTGCTATAAACACGTAATTTGTTGTTGCAGGACTCTGTCAGGTTTTAGTCTCGTGTATCAGGAAGCACAAAGCGTGAAAGCCAGGTGTTTGCCTTCACCTACTCAGCCAGCTGGGAGGAACTGTTTCCTTCACCGCCCTTCCAGTTGCAGACAAGATTTAAGCAGCTGAAGCAGTCTAGTCACTGAACAAAGGGTCCTAAATGAGCAGGGTATCAGAGGAAAATACTACACATTTTCAGATGCTGTACAGAACTTAGGAGACCAGAGCAGGAAATCTAAGAAATATATTAGTAATGTAAAAGTGCATGGAAAGAGCAGCAAATTTTCCTTCATTTTGATGACTAAACATTTTAACTAAAGTTCAGCACAGCTCTTCTGGGCCTACATTTAGCATTGAAAGATAAAAATTTTTCACATGATACTCTGGAGCACCAATACTGGTTTTGCTAGAAGCAGCTATTTTGTATGGATCCGTTCGTACTAGGTTGATGTTTAACTTTTTGTGTTATTTTCTAGCCATAGACTGATTATAGACATGACCCTTTTCATCAACAGGGTGAATGTTTTAATACAGAACTAAAAGAAACTAACACAGAACAAAAAGCACTAAGCAGAATCTTTATCTATAATTAAGTGCTATTAAGTCAATCTACTTATTGATGATACTGATTTTTAACACAGAAACAGGGAAGAGACCCCAGGTGGGAGGTGCCCTACACAGCCAGAGGCAGTGCAGCCAGACAGCTGACCTGGATTCACATTTTTCCAGCTGGGGTTATTACAGTCCCTTTCTTGATCCAGCTGAATTTGGGTGCTTGTGTCTATACAAGCAGTTGGGGACAGGGGGCTCCAACTCTTCAGTGTATTTAGATCAGACATTCTGCACTCTACTTCTGGATTGCAGGATTGGGCTTTCCTATGCACAATTTTAAATTCAAGACAGAATAACGTCCTAAGTGTGACTTTCTAACAGTCTTCATGAAGTAAGAATATTCTTGCAGACTTCTGTGATTTCTAGGGATAATTATTCTACACCACAGAACAATTCCTGGTCCATGTATAAAATAATGCATAACTTTGTGAAGTATGATTGTTGTAGTACTCACATGTGATCCATAGCAAAAGAGGTCCATGCCCAGTTCATACCCCATTCCATAGTCACATTCATCATTAGCAAACTGAACAAAGGTCAGCATTTCTTGAATGGGTGCAAAAGCCTTCACTCTCTCATCATCAGTAGGAGCATCAACAATAGCCTTGCAAATTTTTTTAAGATTAGCTGCAAAAAAACAAAGTCAAATACCCAGATGTTTAAAGAAATAAATTTAATACTGCATAGAATAGTCTACGGCAAAACCATACCTGTGTGTCAACTAAGTGGGCATACCCTGAACTGCTGGTGAAAAAGCTTATCCCTTTCCTTGGCTGCTCATTCTTGGCCCCTGCCCATCCCTCTCAGTTCCCCCATAGAGGGAGACAAGCATCTATTTGTGTGGTGAACATGCATCAAGGAACTGATTCTGCTTAAAACAACAGTGGAAGAAGAGGATGGATAAGAAACAAAGGCAAGAGTCCCTGAATATAGATCATTTTTTTGGATCTACTTCTTGCATGGCTGTGCCAATACAAAAGAAAAAAATCATCTAAACTACTACTTCAGGAATTATTATTTCAGATTTAACATGTTCATTGATTTCCATTTGGTTCATCTAAAGACAACACTTTGAGTGTGATGGTTAAGACTTCTACCTTTTACTCCTACCACTCACTCTATGTAGAAAATATGAATGGAGTTTATTTTTTGCAGAGTCTGTGTGACTTAAGGTTATTAAATAAAGCAGAAGAATATAGCAAACAAGATATTTACCATTTGTCTCAGGAAGTTCTCTGTATCCAACATCATTTTTGTCTACAGGAACAACAAGACCTGCTCCATGAAATGCTTTGGTCACCACCTGAATAAAGGGACAGGAAAGAACACAGGACCATAAGACAGCACTGTGATATAAAACCACTCATCTCACTAAACACTAACACCTGACTGTTGGTGGTCAAACCTAATATAGTGTCATGCCTCCAGGACATCAACTCAGTTTCAAATAATATAGCAGTTCCTTTTAAGTGCTGAAGTTTAAAATAACTGGAAACTCAATTTCAGTCAAGCTCTGAAATCTAGGAACCCTTGTAGTCACTTGTGTAGCCAACTGTTTATAATCTTCCCTTTCAACAAGTTTTCTCCATGTCCTCCATTTGTTTTATTTTTTTTTAGACTACTGCCCCTACTGTAGCTTTTTTGGTGGTAGTTTGGTTTTTTTTGGTGTGAGGTGTTTTTTTTAATTGAATTTTTAATTGAATTTTGTGGTTTTATTTAGTCCTATTATTTGGAACACACTTGTATTAATCTTCCCTCTCCTAAAAAGTTTTAGAGACGATTAGCTCTGGAAATTCTTAAATGAAGCATCCTTACTAATTGGAACGATGAAAAAAAAAAAAAAAACAAACAGGAAAGGAAATGAAAAAAGTTTAACAGAACTTAGTTCTCTCCAGTGGATGAGGAAAGTCATACTTTCTTATCTCTCTGTTTCATCTTCATGGTTTTTTGTTCCAGAGAATAACCCAGATCTTTTGCTGTCCTTGTTAGCTTTTCATCTATGTCTCTCAAAACAGCATTTTTCTTTTTATCAGTCACTTCCTTAAGTTTTTTTGACAAAAATAATCTGCAAACAGAAAAAACATGTCTTAACAGAAAACAAACAAACAAATCTATAGGCTTGTAAACACCAAACCTCCAGTTCTTATAATGAAGATTAGCAGTCCTGAGTTTATTTACACAGAGACTTGGAAATGCAAGCCTTGTTTAACAAGAAGGAGCAAAAGTTTGGCACAGACAGTGCTTGGGCATTTCTTATCTGTATCTGCATTAGCATCTAGTTTATGCAATCAGCAGGTGCTGAAGATTCTCTTGAACTCAGTAGCTGTTCATCTTTCTATCTTAAGTATTCAAGTTTGCTGCTTTCGTGCCATATATGCCATTTGTCATCCAAGTCATGCACACAAATACATATTAATGAGTTTCCTCATGGTGCTTTCAAAACCAGTGTCCTCGTTTAACTCTGCACTGCACAAGGATTCCTTTGCAGGAGCCATTATTCAGCCTGCTTCCACTGACTGACACACGTCTGTCCTTAGAGAGCTTTCTATTTTTAACCGGCAGGGATGAGGTCTATTGTTTACATTCCTGACATGGAATCATGTAAAGCCTCATGAATCATCCTGAATTACATATCCATATAAATGTTATCCTGCCCCAAGGTCAGAAATGGCACTTCTTACATTTATTCATTATACACAAAAGGAATGTATTTTTACATAGGCAAGAACAACAAGAGCCAAATGCTTCTGCCATACTCCCAATTTCCTTCACAGCTGTTTGAGATGCCTGCCCTTTCCTTACAAAGTATTTTAACACATCCAGGGGGTACTTTTCCCCCTGTAGAGCCTATTCCTGCCAACACATTTAAAGAACGAGATAATTAACAATGATCTATTTTACTTCTGAAAGGAAAACACTGTCAAAAAACCTATAAAGGCTTTTGAGAGAACCTTAAGACTTGCTAGCAGTGGCAGAAAATAAGTGAGAATTTCTTGAGAAAAACACATGAATACATTAGCTGCATTATTCTGCACCTCACAAGTAATAGTTTCTATTCTATTTTTTATAAATAAAAGTAAGTATAAACCTTACTTGACCGCCGCAAAGACATTATCACCAACTTGTGAAATCACACAGCCCTTCTTAGCTTCATTTGCACCAACCCACACTGGGAGCTCATCTGGCACATCCCTATTGAAGAAAAAGTACACACAAATAGTCAAGCTGTGTCTATTCCTCTTATTTCAAAGCAAAATTAATTTGCTTCCTCCCTATTCTACCATCTCCTTCAGACCTATCAAAAAATGCCCTTAGATCTAAAGCTCTAAGATCTTACAGCATGCCTTAAAGAGAGCTTGCATCTGCTGCATCATGCAGAGGGAATACATGTTCCAAATATCATGGCAAAAGTTAAAGATTTGTAAGTGAAGGTGCTCTGGATGGTTGGGGGAGGTAGTTTAATAAATATTTAAATTTAGTCTTCAACTCCAGTACCTCTGATCTTTTTTAATAAAAAGATATCAAACCATATGTTAAGAATCTTCCTCTTCTCTAGTAGGATATTGTTTGATGATTGTGCACAGGTCTCAAATCAGGTCTCATGGAGAAAGTAGGACAAAAAACTGTGCATAATTATAGTCCAGCAAGAGCACACAGGAAATTAAATACCTGAAATATCCCATGTGATACTGTGTTTTGCTATCCCCAACAAGTATAGTCTGGAATTCTGGGGGATCATAGAAGAATCTCCAATGAAGGTTGAAGTTCACATCTGCTGATTTTGCTTTTTTGTGTTTTCCAGCAAGAATATCATATGGTCCAACCAGTTTAAGTCCAACACTTGACACAAGTGCATCTGAAAAGCAAAGCATGAACTGATTTACCTTCTGGTGGGTGTGTATCTAGACCCAGTTCCTGCGTCACTCAGGTATCAAAAAAGCTTCCACAAATTCCATCAAATACTGTTTACTAGGAAAGCTGAGATATTCTTTTGTCCAGATAGCTTTCATTTTGAGTTGTTACACTTCTTATAAGAAGTAGCTGTCAACAGTTCATCCCATCCATCTGGACAAATATCAGTGATGAGTGGTGTCCCTCAGGGGTTTGTACTGGGACCAGGACTGTTTAATATTAATCTTTATCAATTAGACAAGACAGTGGGATCATGTGCACCCTCAACAAATTTGCTGACGATGCCAAGCTGAATGCTCCAGTTGACACCTGAAGCGTGGGATGCCATCCAGAGGGACCCGGACATGCTTGAGAAGTGGGCCCATGGGAATCTCATGTATTTTAACAAGACCAAGTGCAAGGTGCTGCACCTGGGTCTGGGCAAGTCCTGGTATCAACACAAGCTGGGGGATGAACAAATTGAGAGCAGCCCTGCTGAGGACTTGGGGGTGCTGGTGGGTGAGAGGCTGGACACGAGCTGACAACATGCAGTTGCAGCCCAGAAAGCCAGTTGTACTCTGGGCTGCATCAAAAGCAGCATGGCAAGCAGGTCAAGGGAGGGGATTCTGGTCCTCTGCTTTGATGAGACCCCATCTGGAGTGCTGCATCCAGCTCTGGGATCCCCAGCACAGAAAAGACCTGGCCCTGTTGGAAGGGGTCCAGAGAAGGTTTGTGAAAATGATCATAGGGCTGGGGCATCTCTCCTGTGAAAACAGACTGAGAGGGTTGGGGTTGTTAGCCTGGAGAAGAAAAGGCTCCAGGGAGACTGCAGCCTTTAAATACTTTAGGTACTGAAGATAGGGACAGACTTTTTAGCAGGGCCTGTAGCAACAGAATGAGGGGTAATGGTTTTAAACTAAAAAAAAAGGGTAGATTCAGACTATATGTAAGGAAAGAATTTCTTAAGATGAGTGTGATGAAACAGTGGAACAGGTTGCCCAGAAAGGTAGTGGATGTCCCACGCTTAGAAACATTCAAGGCCAGGTTGGATACAGCTCTGAGCAACCTGGGCTAGTTGAAGATGTCCCTGGTTATTTTAGGGGATCAGACTAGATGAACTTGAATAGTCCCTTCCAGCCCAAATCATTCTATAACTTGAAAAAAACTTTTCACTTCTAGAGCACACAGGGATGCCACATTCTGTTATACAATAAATTTGAGGAGGTTGAAACCCAGATTTATCAGTGCTTACACTGAGTTAAAGCCTTCTCTGCCTCTCACCCCACCAGCGAAACGGCTGTGGATGCACAAGAAGCTGAAAGGAGACATGGCCAGGACAGCTGACCCCAGTGACCAAAGGGATATTCCATACCATATGGCATCTTACTAGGGGAAGAAGGAGGGTCATTTGGAGTGATGGTATTTGCCTTCCCAAGTAACTGTTATCTGTGACAGAGCCCTGCTTTCTTGGCATTGGCTGAACACCTGCCTGGCCATGGGAATGAATTCCTTGTTTTATTTTGGTTGTGCATGTGGCCTTTGCTTTCCCTTTTAAACTGCCTTTAGCTCAACCCACACATTTTCTCACTTTTACCTTTCTGATTCTCTCCCCTCTCTTACCAAGGGGGAGTGAGTGAGTGGTTGCACAGTACTTAGTTGTTGATTAGGGTTAAACTGCAATACACTGAGGAAACTCGAGTTCCATATCAAACATTTTAAACGTACCTGCGAGAAAGGCAGATTTAGACAACATTTAGTCCCTTTGTATTGCACGGCTGAAGTAATTATATTTTAGAAAGCTTGAAGAATACGTATGACTATATCCAGGTTTCCTGTTTACACTCACATAAATATCTTGCATCTTAACCAAAAACTGAAGCTGCATTAGAATGCATCTGACCCACCTCCAGTTTGTCTGCTTTCAGGCTGTTTTTGAAAGTTAGAAAAAACAAAATTTAAAACCTTACCACTTGGTTTCTCAGGGTCTAGTTCCTCACAAAACTTCCAAAACTGGTAGAAGTCCTCAGGCAGCCTAAGCCGATAGCATGTTTCTGCTTCTTGACAAAGACTATCAGGAATATCTGCCTGATTTGATCTTCTCTTCTTGACAGCTCCATTTTTGTCAGTCTGTAGATAAAAAAGAAAACCCAGAGTTAGTTTAGCCGCTTTCTGTCAGCTCCACCAAAGGATTTTACAAAGCTTTATATTAATGGAGGAACAACGATTAGGACCACTAGGGCATATCTGTTAGTTGAAGCAGCATATATACAGATTAGAACACCAATTTTGGACAGAATCCATTAGAAGTGCAGTCTCTGACATGTCCTAAACATGTATGAAGGAGCAAACTGCTACTTTTATGTTAATGAGTCGATATAACCAACAGAAGCACTTTATTAGTTAATTAAGCAAAGGACTAAGCAACCCCAGAAATTAAATCTAAGTTCTAAATTATTTTAAAATGACCATTTCCAATCCCACCACAGCCTGCGTCCAGTAAATTTACACATTTACAGAGAGTTGAAAGTAGGGATACTATTTTGTCATGCCTGGTTAAATGACACAACAAAAGCCCTCTAGTCTCTACTGTCTGACCTACTGTGTTATTCACCATCAGGAGTAGCGCAGTTTACAGAGCAGCATTTTAAAAGTAGCTTAAAGCTGAAGTTGCTGTTAAAAATGATGTGACGTGAACCGGAGCAGACTAGGAAATGATCCATACTGAGCACACACTCCACTAGAGCAGTAGCCTCAGCTACCCCCTACTTGAAAACATAAGAATTTTCTTTAAAGCAGCCAGGTTTCTTTCCCATTCTTAGGAGAGGCCAACGCGGAGGGCATTCCTCTCCGAAGCGGGGCCGCCGCCAGGTATCCAGCGACACCGCGTGCCCCGTCCGCAGCGCATCCCGCCGGGATGGCGCACCCCAAACGCGGCGTCCCGGGAGAAGCGCAGGGGGAGGAGCGGCTCCCGCGCCGCAGAACGGGGGGCCCCGGGGCATTCCGCACAGCGACGGAGCACAGGGAGCGCGGAGCCGGGACCGACGCTGCGACAGGGCACCCGCGCCGGTGCAGGCCCGAGGCTCGCCTGCCGCCCTTCCCGGGGTGTCCCGGGCCGCGTCCCGGCGCTCCCCCCCGGCCCCACCTGCTCTCCGGCGGCTCCCGCCGCGCCGCGCGGCCTGCGCTTCCCGCCTCCTGCCATGCGCTCGCGCCGACCGCATCCCGCGCCGCGCGCCCGCCGCGCCTGCGCGCCCCGGCGCCCGCTGCCCAGCCAGCCCGCTCCGCCGCGGGATGGGCACGGGGAGGCGGGATCCGAGCCCCGTGGGATGTGCTGCTCCCGGCGCTGCGGCGGCCGCGCGGCAGGAGGGGGAAGAGGAGGAAGGCAGCTAACCCGGGATGGCGAACGCGGCGGGCGAGGCGTGATCTCTTCGCCGCCTCCCCTCAGCGGTACACACGGCGCCTGTGCGCACAGGCGGGTTTCATTAGCTCCTAATTACACACAGGCGCTAATTCCTGCACTGCGAGTTAGGGTGGGGTATTAGAATGACAACGGGGAAAAGAGATTAACCGAAATGTATCTTCCCCTTCAGAGCTAAAGGCATGAGGGGGAGGGGGGAAGCAATACTGGTTTTCAATACACAGAGAAGAAGAAAAAAAAAAAAAGAGCCCCAATCCTCTAATCCTCTGTTGTAGCATTTGACAGCTGCCAGGAATATAAAATCACTCTCACATAATTTCTGTTCCAGTGGAAGGTGCAGGCAGCAGCGTATAATGTGCCACAAGTGGGACACGTTCCTCAGTTGGGAGCAGCACATAATCACATTGTGCAACGTGTGCTCACATCGCTGAAATGCCTCGCATAGGAAGAGGCCTGGAAAACAGTGACACAGAAGGAGGCAGAGGGAAACTGGTTATATATCAACCTTCACTTCTTTGTTTCAGCAAGTGAGATCGCAGTGGGTTTATTTAAAGAAACATAACGTAGTTAGTCTAGAGGAATTGCTGAACTCACACTGTCTACCAGAAAGAAAGATGCATGTATGGCATAAATAGAGTGGGGTTTTTATCTTTCAGTCCATTAAAGGTGTAGGTATTTGCTGTGGTATAGATTGTTAGCTTGGGTTTAGGAATAGGCTGCAGTGCCTTTCAGCCACCTGACAGCTATGAGACTAACACTAAAGCTTGATTATGTTAAGTCAGGCTACAACATTCACTATTAAGAGTTACAGACAAGTCAGGAAACTCAGTCCTGATTGATGGTGGTCCTACCTGCACGTAAAACAGTGAGGTTTGCTATCATGTAGATGCAGAACAGTCAGTGCCAAAATCTCCTCTCTCTAACGGAAAAATTGTTGTTTAAATCAGCATACCTATTGTTTGCTTACCAAAATCCTGCACACACAAGGAAGGAATATTAAATTTCAAATCCAAGCCTTATTTAAGGGTTGGGTTACCTTTCATCACCTGAGGTTAACCAGAAGTGAAGTACAAAAGCTTACTGAGAAACCACAAACCTAATTTTCTTTCTGAGAAGTGGCAGGAGTACTGGCCTGAGGTTTCTTTGGGAAATGCTTTATAATTTTTGTCTCACTCTATAATTTCTAGTATACAAAACCTTAGCTGTAGTGGAGGCTGGACAAAATGGCACCCAAAGGAATGATATTTTCTTCAGTAGTTTGGTGAAAAAGGGTCCTCAGTGACTTTAGAATAAAAGCCTACCTACTCCACCCCTATCCAAAAGTATCTGTTATGTACCCTACCTTAGCTTACCCAAATTCCAGCTTCATGCCACAAATTGATTCAGTGACACCAAAGGCCCCTCTATGTCCCATTTTGGTATTAAAGCTAATAAATGCTTACTTCTGTTGCCCATTACTATTTCAGGGTAACCTATTTTTGAGTTTAGGTGTATCTAGTCCCAGGTGGCAGCTGGTCAGGTCTTTTCAGAACAGCAGTTTTGAGCTTAAGTACACACTTTAGGTTTGATAAATCCTTTCAGTTACTCTTCAGTTAAGTCTACCCTCATCAGTTCTACTCTGAAGTGTGGAAATGGATTGTGGGGTGCCACTATACAACCCCTTAAACAAGAAACTTAACATATTGAATGATTCTTCTGTGCACTGCAGTAACTTTTTTCTCTCTGTGAACAAGTGGTAACTCCCTCTGTATCTTCCTCCAAGTGATTTGTTCTTACTTCTCAAAGTTGTAGATTTTAAAAGCGTGTAATTTGATATTTGTAGTCATACTGTCATTCATTCTGTTAACACCCTGTAAGGCTGCAACAGGGAAATCTTTTTACAAAGCATAAAGTACTTCACCAGAGTTCACAATATGGTATTTTAAAGCCTCCACCTTCAAACTAGTAAACAGACTCCTGTGTCTGTACCACCAGACTCCTGAATCAGGATGAATTGGGATTATCCCAAGAGAATTATCTGCAAAGTAGCTTTATCATGCTCTAAAGTCATCAGTATGATTAATCCCACTCTGAAGTGAGCCTAGTTTGGTTTTGGTTGGGTTGGGGGGGTGTTTGTTTTGTGGGTTTTTTTTTGTTGTTGTTGTTGGTGTTTGTTTTTTTTTTCTTTTTTTTAAATTCATAACTATGCAGGGACAGATTTTGTGAGAAACCACAGAACTGAAGTCTGTTGTCTTGAAACAAAGTTTTTCAGAACTGCATTCTCAAAAGCTATGGTAGATACTTCCTGTGTATGCACACATGTACTTCCTGATACATTTAATTTGTCTCTTAAGGTCACCAAGATTCTAGTCTGTCCTGTCTGTGTTAATTTCTAATATTATTGCTTAATATCCGAAGTTACCGAAGCATGCTGCATGCTATGATGAAGTCTCAGTTCTTAATTTCAGAGTTTTATAGGTATTAATTACCATTAAGAAAGCTTTCACGAGTTAAAAACCTAAGTGAAAACTTCATCAGCTAGTAAGTAATAGAAAGAAGGAAAGGAGACTTGAAATTTGTTGAAAACTGGTTGTGGAAACCCAGTTTATGCTTCCTCACTGCCTTTCACTGACTCATTTATGCTCAGAGCTTTCCTCCAGTTCATTACATTCCTCCCACCCCTTGCAACATGAACATTTGCTCACCTGTGAGAAACACCAGTAGTAAATTAAGCTACACTAATCCAGGTATTCTGTGCTGAGATGTTACAGAGCTTTAATACCTAAGGACAAAGACCTGAGACACAGTATAGTCTAGTCTGCATTACCTAATTCGAAGGGGTGCAATACATATGGGTCACTTTTCCCCTACCCTTCAGCATATGCAGCTGAAAAGTAACTATTCTAGTCATGCTTAGGTACTTCTTTTAGGTATCTTAAAGAGTACCTGAGCAGCAAGTCTCCTCACCAGTCACCACAACATACTGATAACTAGACTACTCCCTATAAATATAGGTAAGTTGTGATTTCTGTTCAAGGACTACTTTTTGCCAAACAGAATACTGCGTTTTTCTTGACACAAGAGGGAGCCATTGAAACTCTTGTTATTAAAAAAGCTGTTTAAAAAAATGAAGACCAAATAAATACATGACTGGCCCCTTTTATTTCCTTTCAACATAACGCCTTTAAAAGTAGACATCTATTTCTGAACCCTAGATAATTTAATCTTATTCTAAATAATCCCAGTGTATGTAGCAATTATTGGATTTTTCTGTGTGCAGCTATCACACTGGGGGTGTACAGAATGCAGTGTGGCATAAATGCAATGAAATTATGCTATTTTTAAATAGTTGTAACACTCCAGTCAGTTTAAGTGAAAGTTCTTATTGAATTTCTTTACAAAACTGGCAGCCTTGTTCTCAGGTTAAGCCTCAAAAACCCTCAGATCACACAGAGCCTCTGTTCCTTGGGTGTTTAGTTTTTGTAGGGCAGCTCCATGTTTTCAGGTTCAGAGAAGGACATGTCCTCCCTTTCATCAAAATAAAGATGAACAGGAAATCTGGACACTTTTCAATGTCAAAGACAAGAGTTACCTCCAGGGAGGTTGGAATTGAGCAGTGCTACAGCCGACTGCAAAGACACACAGTGTCTCTGCTGACTCATCACTTCACTGCTGCCTCTGCTGACAGGTTGTCCTGGATCCCTGCCAGCTCCACTTGCAATTCTGCAATGTAAGGCTATATATACATCAGGATAAAGGAAAGAATATAGTGGGAAGAGGAGGGGAAAAAAAGTCATATAACTGGAAGAAAACTGATCAGGACACTGCAGGACATATTTTCTGAGACGTCCTAGAGGCTTCAGGATTCTTAGTATTGTGAATGTTTTAAACAGAATGAGTGAAGATAACACAGTAATCTTTATGTGAAGGACTTGAAGTTAAATACTAGCATTTTAGTATAGAAATTAATATTATTTTGTTATCATTTCAGTGAGCATTGCAATAACTGCTCTTGAGAAGAGTGTAAACTCACAGCTTGGTACTGCTGTAATCCAGCATTTGAACCACTATTTAGATCTGTCAGCTAGCAGCAGATTATGATTTTAAGGCGGCAGTAGTATTTTACTGCAAGCCAAACTCTTTCATTCTGCTCTATTTTGAACACTGGGAAACCACTCTGATCACAAGTTATGAGTGCTTGAAACGCAGAACATCTACACTATCGTCCATTTAAATTACGTGTTAGTCCTGTGGTTGTACAGAAAGGCAATTTATGTAGGACCGTTTGCCCTACCTACCAGTTAAGTTTTACAGGTAGCCATAGATATCATTTTGTAAGTTGCCTGGTTTACTTGGAAGCACAGCTATGTATGCTCAAAGCACAGTGAAGCACAGTTCATCTGAATGATGAGAGTTTTCCTGTAAGAATCTACCCCTATACAGAGCTACTAACGTGAATACCTATCCAAAACAACGTTTCCCCAAGTGAAAGAACCATGGAGTTAGTAAGTCTCATCCAGTTTTATTTCTGGTAGGATAGCTGAGCCAGGATTGATTGAGCCAGGCAATCTAGGTACAATTTTCTTTTCAGTTATGTTTTTTTGTCATATATGGGTGTTCTGCTTCATCTGTAACTTTTCACCTTAAACTCTTCCCTGCATATGTACACAATGCAGCACACAGGTAAGGAGGATAAAAAGGTATAAAGTCAAATGGATGTCACTGGATGCAATAAATGAAAAAGTAAAGTTTTGGGTCTGATACATAAAAATAAAAGTAGTCTAACGGCAAGTTATTTTAATCAATGACTACTTAGTAGGTATCCCCTTGTGAGGTTTAACATTTTTAACATGCAAGAAGAATCACTTGATAAACATGCTTACCAGTGAGACAAACCCTGCATATGTTGCTTTACAATTACTATATATATATATTCTATATTATATATATTATATACAGT
Source organism: Myiozetetes cayanensis (assembly GCF_022539395.1). Lineage (NCBI taxonomy): Eukaryota > Metazoa > Chordata > Aves > Passeriformes > Tyrannidae > Myiozetetes > Myiozetetes cayanensis. Next base: position 35,213,963 of record NW_026087964.1, on the reverse strand, counting down.
ACCTCCTGGTCTTCAGTGTCAGAACCCTGTTTTTGTGGGTCAGTTTCCTAAAATCCAGAGCAATTCACATTCTGCTGTCACTAGATATTAGGGTGACAGTCAATGCAAATAATGAAATAATATGCATCCACTAAGTATTGACTGATGATGTTAACATTTCATCTAGTACATATGCTTTGGTTCCCCCTCCTTCCCCCCCAAACAGATAATGGGGTGAGGGGGTGGAAAATTGTGGCTCTGAGTCATTTTGGCTTAGGCCAGAGTGAGTCAGGCACTCAGCAACTCAGTTGGGAGAATTGATCATATTCCTATTATCTGAGAGAGATAGAGAATTGCTGGCTATAACTGACTGACAGGCAGGATTCTTTAGAAGCAAGGGTAAATCCAGTTTTGTATTTAACATCCTGAGAGGCAGTAGTCTAGATTTTCTAATAAATCACTTGCAAATCATAACTTTTGTAGCCATTACTGCTGTGAGAGTCCATAAATCTGAGGATTTAGTATATGGTCTAGGGTGAACAATTCAATTATATTTAGAAACTTCTGTAAGAAACCTTTCTTCTTGCTTTTTTCTGGACACCCTAGCAACTACATAACATTGAAATGAATAAAAACTGGGTTTAGCATACACCTTAGAGGCAGTGCTAAAGTATAACATTAACTTTGGACTCGTGTTGGTATTTAGGGCTTTTCCACTCAAAATGTTTCCACTCCATATGGCTTCTAGTGTAGCAGTACACTAAACTTCTGCTAGCTAGTAACACAGAACCAACCTCACGTGTTCTCACCCCATCATTCCCAGCTAACAGCTCCAGTGCCTAGGGCTGTGCAGCATTAGCACAGTTTGTTCCCAAATAAGTTACTTTTCTGCCTGTGAGCATGACTAATTAATTCAGGTGCAGCCCTGGGCTGACACATCTCTCCTGTTTCTAGTCTGGAACCAGTCAGGCGCGATTGCCTGGCATTGCTGTGCTTGTGTCATTGCACAACATGGGGAGCACTGACAGAATACCCAGCTCTGTTGCCTGTGATCCTGTTTTCCATTCATCTGCCTTGTTACTATAAGCTACCATAAAAACAAGTGCTACAGCAGGGAAATGCATCTAAAGCCCTCACCCGTGGTTATAGCATATCCAAATACGATAGCACCGTCTAAGGCAGGCTTATGCCCAAATATTGGGAAACAACTTTCTCTCACTGAGATGGTGGTGGGAGAAGGGGAAGCCTGGCATTCCCTCTTGATGCAGATCTTCTGCAGTCTTGGGCTTTCTGCCCCTTTCACATCAGAGCTGAATCTGCCCTCAGTGCAGTAACCCAGTTAGGACAGGCTCCACTGGGAAGCTGTGAGTACAATATGTCCAAAAGACCAGGCCTTTCATGCTACAGAAAGAGTCTGACACACTTCCTAAGCTTAAAGGAACCAACTTAACAGCCCCAAAAAGTGATGAATACTTCTTTCACCATAAGATTTTGTCTTTAGCATCATCACTGTTACCTGCTGAGATTTTGTAAATTTAAACTTCGTCTTTTTGAGATGTACTACTCTTCACAAGCTACAAATGCCCATAGCTTTTAGGGATTAAGAATATTCATGAGTATACTGAAACTGCATTTCATCACCTCCTCATAGTAGTCTGCCAACTTCATATGCTACCAAGTTAGTTACCAGCACTGTACAGGCTTTAAACACTTCTTTTTCATAGTATTTTGACAAAAAATACACAGTCTTTGCCTCTTTCTTGAAAGCTGATGTGACACCCTTCCTAGGGACTTCCTAGGGACAGTTACGATTAGCAGCTAGCCAAGATGTCTTTAAAGAAAATATCATACCCCCCTCAAAGAAAAACCTATAACATCCCAAAATGAGAAAAACCTTAGAAAACAGTCCCCAACTAACAACAAAAAAATCTCCACCAAAACCAAACAAACACTACCACACAAAAAGTCAAAATCATCAGGAGCCTCATCCAGGAATGACATAAATGCAAGTTTCCACATCCAGAGAGATCAGTTTTGCAGTTTAGAGACCAACAACTGTCTTAAGTTTATCAACTCCACCTTTTTCAACAAACAGCAGAAGAATATTCATGTTGCATTGGTGCAAAATTACAGGACAGTGTCTCTTTTCACCCCCTTTCCTTATTATTTTGTATTTACACAAGAAAATTATTTGATAATTAGCCTGTTCTATTTTAAAAATACATTCTAGGCTTAAGATTTACATATAAGATGCTTCAGTGCACAAATAATTTTATGTTGAGAGCCAAATTGCTGTGGTTCAGCAGAGTAACCCAGATCTTACCAGTCAGCTCCCTCACACTTTTGGTATATATTGTCTTTTTACATACTTCATCTTAAGACAACCTAGCTAGTTCCTCTGCCAGTCAGCAGTTGTTGCTTTCTCAGCAAAAAGATAAATACACCAGCTATTGTAAGACAAGCTCGCTATTCTTCTACTGTTCTGAAAGCAAAAGGGAATAAAACCATCTTATTAAATTACACATGCCAGTGGATTAAGAAAACAACTCCAAATGAGAATTCTTACCATTGCAGGGCACAAAAAAAAAAATTAATAAAAAAAAAAAGGAAAAAAATCCAAAGTACAATCAGAACCTATGACTTTATAAGAAAAGCTGTCTGAGTTCCTCCTAGCAGGATTTTTCTCTTATATAGTGTGGTCTTACCAAGGTGTCAGCATTTGCTGATGGGTTGCAGGGTCTCAGCTGTACCTGCTTCCTGGCCATTTAACCCCTGCCTTTCGGGTCCCAGAGTTCAGCAGATATAATTGCAAAAAAAAGAGCTTTAAGGTTTTGGATTGTTTATCAGGACATAGTTTAAAGAATTTGTAGTGCTCTCCAAAACACAGTATAACTCACCATAGCTGCTTTTCTCCTGCATAATTTCCTTAATTTTCCCTTATTTGTTCCGTTTTTATTTTACTTACCTCTTCTCCTGTTTGTTGCCTACCAGAAGAAATAACAGATGTAAAATTTCATCTGAACAAGACAAGGAGGAAGCTAGGCAGGGACCTCATCATAGAAAATGTGCTCATTTATATGGCAGTAGCAAATCTTTGTTTTTGTTTTGTTCCAGTAACAAGGACAAGGCTGGCTTAAAAGAATAGCAAGATTTCTTATATTGATTCTACCATTCAAATAATGCTTTGTAACTACAGGGATCTAATTAAGGAAAAGGGAAATACTGAAGAGCAGCAAACAGAGGGTGGATGTTGCAAAAAGGACTTGTGGACACTCTTGTTGAGTTACTGCTAGTTGTGCTTTCACTGTAATTAGACCACGGTGCATTATTAGTGAAGAAAAGAATCTTGGATATTAAAAATACATTCTAAACCCCACTCCTTTTAATGCAAACGTTTTGAAGTCTCAGTGTCTTCAGAGTGTCACCTACCCATTTAAGCACCCAAATGCACCATTTAAACACTATTTATTTTTTCAAATTGGTATCTATTAGGTGCTCAGTTTCTGCTGTTGGTTGTGTGTATGTTGAAGTCCACACAATGTTGTAAGACTTCCCAGAAAGACAGGTTGAGTTGTGATAGTTAATTCTAACATATGTGTGTCATATACTTTACTGCATGTGAGTGTCGTGTCAGTAATTATTTTAATTGACTAAGAACGAATGTAGGCACCTGTATTTTCAGGAGCTTCTAGCGAGACCTGTCTCTCAGTTGTATAAAGTCCTGCGGCTTTTGGCTGACCAGCTAGCACTAAGCTGCAGTGCTGCCTAATAACAGTACTTGTCAGCAATTCTTAAATCACTCTATTATCACAAGAATAATTAGTGTCATAATTTTTTCTTCATTAGTTAAAGAAGCAATTTGGAGCTAATTGGTAATTACTTGCTTTTCTCAGAAATCCTTCCCCAGGATGGTGTTTTCTTTCTGCCTCTATGATGTTACCTCTAATGGGATGTTGAATGAGTCCATGTGCTTTTTCAAAAAAGTAGGTCAATGACATGGTGTCTTGCACTTTTTACATATGTGTGGTTGGTACATGGGATCTAATTTCCATGTGATTAATTTATTTCTTCTCTCCTGTTCAGTTATGACATCATCTCTGGATTTCTCTGAAGAGTTCCACAAGTGGAAAGTGGATTTCACTTTTGCAGGAGCCTTAATCCAGTGGAGAATACAACATGTGGCTAGAGAAGCTGGGGATCCCTTGTGAGTATCCAGTTAGAGTAGATAGAATAAGATGGAAAGTGAAATTTCATGGCATCTAGCTTTGAAACAAAATGTGTCCTATCACTTTAAATGAATGGCTTTGCTTGGGGTCAGTCGTGACCAAAGAAAGTTGTCATGGAAACCTTGATAGGATAATAACTATCCTGGCAGAGCAATAAGGCCCTGGAGACTGTGTAATCAGGTGGCCATTAATTCTGGGAGACTTGGGCTTCTGTCTAGTAAAGGAGTATGATTTGGTTGATTAAAATAAATCTGCTCTAGTAGGATCTAATAATGAGCTACAAACATCCTTTCTTGTCTAGCAAAGGCAATTACTGCATGGCACTTCGATTTATTCACTGGTAAAAATATTCTAAAACTGTTTAGAGAAGCCCAAGTGTGGTCGCTCAAGAAGTTTTTGTTCCGGAAGTTAATTTTGCTCCAAGTTCTCCTCCCTTCCACATTGTCCACATCTTGCTGTAATTACCACGATTGTGTTCTTTCCTGTTAGCTTGATATCTCTGTATTACACTCCATTACATATGGTACACATAACCAAAGTGCCAATTACACCACTTGAGATAAATATCATCCTGTACAAAAAGAATGTGCATAATTAGTCTTGTTCAATTTGCTCATTTCACAGTGTAAGTGCAAAGGGCTAAAATAATCACACGATTGTAGTTGAAAATGTTTAAAAAGTACTTGAAGTACTTTTGTGAAATAGATGACTGGAAAGCTTATTGAGTCCTCTGAGTCATACTATTTTGGTTATCCAGGAATCCAGAATTCAAGCTGCACGTGTGTCCTTTCATATAGTTTTTGGAGCGGTTTCCTAAATTCATCACATTTTTATGGAGCTACCCCCAGAGAAAGAAGATGGGAACTTAAAAAAATGGCAAGGTTGTTTGTAAAGTGGATACTTGTACAGTGACTCTCTGCAGGGTCATGGCTTGCCCTTTAAAGTTATATAAGGTAGCCATTCAGAACAGTCCACTTATTTACACTGGCATCATGTTGGAGACAGTTGAGTCTTAGATTGTAGGCATCACTTGTAGGATGGTTAAAAATAAAATTGCAGTTCAAACTGGCTCCCTCTGAGTTTCAAAACTGTCGTGAAAGCAATCTGTTCACACAGTACTGCTATACATCAGGACTGGATGCAATGAGGATGTGGATAAGGGTGCTATTGAACAGCACAACACATCCTCTGTCATATGACATGGAGAGCACATCAATCTGTACAGAGCAAATGGGGTCAAGCAGGAACTGTAGCTCCTTTATGTGCCCCCTGGTAAGTATGTTCTTCCTTCTGAAAGCAAAAATACTAAAAATAGAGGTATATAAGGGCTTTCAGAAGAATGGACTCCTCTTTTTGGTCTTCAGATCTAATGCATATGCAGATTTGGTCAAATATCTGCATGGAAGAGGCACATCAGTGGATCCAGTCAAATGGTTGGTACTCTGTAACAGACTCCCTACGTATCTTTCCTTTAAGCAGATATTAACCAAGTGAAAAAATCATGTATGAACGGAAAATACTAGAGTGGAGGATCGGTTTTGCACAGGTGAGGAAGAGTAAGGAGAGAGTCTCTGTTTACTTCCCTAAGTCATTTTTCTTCAGAGGGAAATGGATCTGTGAGACAACCTGTGTGACAGTTGGGTGCAAGGTAACTCGCAGCCACAAACTTAGCCAAGTTGTCCATCTTTTGAGAAGACAGGTCTGTGTACAGGTGTATCTTTCTCTCTGAAGAGAACAAGTGGTCTAACTGGGTGTCTAAAGTATCTGTAAGACCCTTGTGTATTTACAGAATCAAACAGAAATTTAAGTCTTGACTTCACGTACAAATGGATTGGATTCCTGCTGTTTGGCGCTTAACTCAGGATCAGTTTACAGTCTGTTTTGTGCTGTCCTTCCTAACTCAAATACATATCCCTTGGAGGACAAACCAGTTTAAAGATTTGTGAGGTGGTACCTTATTACTCTCATCACAGCCTTAAAAATTGCAGTTCAATACAGTGTTTAGTCCTCAATACGAAAGGGTTAGGTGTTAGAATGGATAATTGTGTCAGGTTAAAAACCTGTTTAAAGACTGCTTTGTTATCTGAATGAGCTAAAAGCAGGTATTTCTGCTATACAAATTGTCTTAATAGCCCAGCTGAGAAGTAAATGTCCCCCAAGACAGATCCAGCTAATGAATGGTTTTAACTGCAGCATAATTCACTAATGTGAGCAGGATAGCAGCTCACAATCATTTAATGATTGAATCATTACTGTTGAAACCTATACTGCTGTTTCTACCACAAATTCTGCACTAGCTTGCATGTCTAAAGGAGACTCTGTCCTTTTGGAGTTGTTCTATCTGTATTCACTGTTGTATTTTTAACCTTTATTTAAAAAAAACTATAAGGGATATCTTTGTTTGCTAAGTGGGAAAGAATTATTATTTTTTGTAAGTGTTGGGACAGAATGAAGGAAATATGTAATTTGAGTGCACGTTTTAAGCACTGACGTTGTGACACTTCTGCATAAACCAGGCCAAGATGATTTGGGTGATAAGACAGAACTGCTTAAAAGGTTTTTCACACTGGTAAGGCCTAGACTGTAGCCTGTCAGTTTATTGCAAGAAATCAGTTGCTGTCTTGTATGATAAGTCAATATTATATATTACTTATGTTATCTTTACAGTGTTTTCAAGAAAAACTTATAATGGGCATGGAATGTAAAAGAAAATCTCATAGCTGATTATCTATTTGTCCTAAATGTTTACATACTCGTGTCTTCTATCAGTATTTTTGTAGAGGAAATATCTTTTTTTTCAATTGTATCTGGCAAAACTTGATTGTATTTGTAAAAATTCACATGGGTCTCTCTGCTGGCATATCATAACTAAGTAGTATTTGCATAAATCCAAATTTAACTCAGGGTCTGTCAACTCCTTGTCTTAGTTTCTGGTGAACGTTACTTTAGAAAGAACTGTCTTGTTGGCTCATGGAGTTAGATACAGGAGTGATAAAGCTCTGCAGGAGTATTCTGCAGGAGTTCACGCTGGAAAAACATGTATCAAGGAGTGATACAGCTTACTTCATATTTGTTAAACTCCCTATCAATAGGAAAGCTGTGACTTTGTTCCGTTTTGAAATGCGATACACTGTCATATTTGAACTATGATATTCATCTCACAGATGCTAGCTTTTACTAGATTACATTCATACTACTAGGACAGCTCTGAATTAAGATGTCCAGTTGAAAGATTCTGCCATTATCAATATCCAGAAAAAGCATTGCTAAAATTTTATTCTTTCTGCAGCAATAACTTCATAGTGGTCCCTGAATTCCATATTGCCAGTGGAATTTGCTAGCAGTGTAATCATAGGCTTTGACACTTTGGTTATCTGAGGCATAGATATTCTGAGCTTTAGTCAGTGTCTAAGGAATTGATGAATATTCATAAATTATTAACCTAAATACTTCCACAAAAGTAGAGTAGCAGGAGGAAATGGATGCTTCTGTTACAGCTATTCTATGCTAGTCCTTACCACTTCTGAATTGTAGAATTAAATGTTGACTCCAGACATAGTAAAAATCATCTTGCTTGGTTGTATTCTGTGCTGACAGTCAGGTCCTCTTCTGATGGACTGCACTGTTGCAACACACCTGGTGCATACTGGTTGAGAAATCTTGTGCAAGTATGATGAAAATATGTGTTGTTACAATAACAGTAGGTAAAATTGCACTTTTTCTGTTAACTTCATATGTTTGAGAGCTTCTTATCTTCCCATTTTCCTTTCGATCCCTTTTGTACATGATTACATTTGAAGTGACAATGTCCCTTTCTGTCTGCAGACCGGATTCTGTGGTTACCAGCATTTGAAATAAATCAGTAGATAGGTCCAGATGCCTTTGGATCCCTGATATGAATGTCCTTTACCCATTTATATTTGATATCTGAAAGGAGCCTGTGAAATTGTGTCTTTTGGAATCTGTTGGTAACATAATCTTACTACTCTCTCAGCATTCCTTTCCACTCCGATGGCTCACAGTATACTTGGTTTTTCAACCTGAATCCTGGGTGTCAGCAACTCTGTCAATACTGATGAATTGCTTTTTTCAGACTCTTATTGTATTAGTAGCCATTAGAATCCACCAGTTCTAGATATTTGGGTTATTGTATATTTTGGGCAGTGACACTTTTCAGTCTTCTGCTCTTATCATCTCTTTACGATGACAAAAAATGTTTGTGTTCCAATTATGAGAAAGTGCTCTGAATTAGTTCCCACAATACATCAACAAAATTTTTTTAGCATTACCTGTACATTTGCTCTAGCCAGGAAAATGATGTATTTACCATATATATATGCAATAATACATATGGACAGAAATTTTACGCTTCTGAGTGAGAAGTTCCAGTATAGGAATCCACAATTTGCAAACACTAATTCTCCTAAGTTTCCCATGATTAGGAAATACTCCCTAGACCAAAAGGCCACGTAAAGCACATTTGGGTTTCTGGTGCTGGGAGAGAGAAGTATTCTGTGATTCTCCTCCAGACCATGCCCTTAGCTGTCTTCCTTCTAGAAAACAATATACGCATAATGAGTAATGCTTATGCTGATGGGGGGTACACGGGAAGTAACAGATGCTCTCATATCCCACGACAGAGGCAGAACCACAAAGGCCAGATCAGATTTAGATTAATAAAAAAATGTATCTCCATCTGCAACAGATTATCTGTAAGAAAGCATTTTCCTCAAATAACTAATTTATCTTTTTTTTCCATAAAAAAGATTAAACTGAAATAATTTCATTTTTAAAGAATATTCTGGCAATACATGCAAATTAGACTAATTCCATTTGGCTTTTCATTCCCTCTTTCCTGATGTTGAAAAGGTTGGATTTTTTTCATCCATAAAGACTGTAAAAGCTGCTGGTGAACCCTTGCAAATGACTTTTGAATTTACAAAGACAATATTTTAATTTTATTGTCATGATGAATTGTTAGTCAGGAAAGCATTTTTGATGTTGTCTAAGGTTCTGTGCAGTGAACCAAGTGTGTGCTGTTTTTCTTTAATTTTTCCTACTTTCATGCTACAAAGTAGCAAGAAAAGGAAAGCTAATACTATGGACGTTTCCACCTGCTTATTTTGGAGTTCATGAATTCTGTCTAGTAATTCAGTACAAATTGCAGGGATAGAAAGAGTCTACCTTCACACCAAACACAACTTATTCATTTCAGTGTAAGAGTTACCATCCTTTGTGTCTTTGGGGACTGACAAGGGAGGAGGAAAGGAGGAAGAAAACTTTGTTAAGCAATTGGAATTCTGGTCTAAAAACAGAAATGTCAAGCCTGATATTTTTGTTGCTATTGCAACACCACTTCTCCTCTCTGTAGAAGAATGTTATTCAAGTAGTTTCACTGCATGACTCTCTCTCATGTCTTCAAAAGCCTCTGGTCATATAAATCTGCAGTCCTTGATAATCAGTCTCCTTGAAGAGTTACTTCACTGAACGAAACACTCTTGGGCTTACATATGCACCACATCCTGTCCAGGAGGGACAAGGGGCAAATTACGAATTTCCATTAAAGAAGAACTGAAGTTGTTTTTCAGGCTTTTTTGAGTGGAGAATCTGAATTATTCAATTAACATTTCAAAGATACTTACTTTTTTGAAAAGAGCCTTTTTAATAACGATATAATGAAAAGCATTTGAAACCATGGTGTAAAAGACTAATCTATTTAAGCATCTCTAAAAGACTTCCTTCAGTTACTGCAATGTTAGGTGAACTGCTTTGTATCAAGATTTTTTCTTTTTTTTCCCTTAAAAATTTATTTTATTTTCAAAACTCTGCCACCAATTTTCCAACCCCTTTTTTGATAGGGTTTCTTTGGAAGCCACATTTTCTGACTTTCCCTACTATCATAGACTGATATTTTTCTCTCTCTTAATAATGCTTCAGTATCTTTCTTCTCTGTTAGCAAGATAACAATTTTTAAAGAAAAAAAATCATTCTAACTCTCTCTAATTCCATCTGCGAGTGGTTACTAGTCAGGATAGTATTTCTGATTTAATTTCACTTTAAATGAGAGAAATGTTGTGATGGGCAATACTAACATAGACTCTCAGGTAATCATAAATAGTATTCCGGAGAATTTGAACACAATTATGTTTGATCTAAAACACAATCATGTTTGATTGGAGGACTTTCTCTCCTCCAATAATGTGCTGAGTTTGAAAATAGATGAATGCAATTTCTTTTGTCTTGTTTATAGTGCACAAGGTACTCTGCTAATAGAACATTTTGCTTTGTGATGGACATTTACACTTCTTTGGGCGTTTGGAGTGGTGTTTTCTTTTAGGCAATGATTGACTTTGCAGCTTTCTAGAAGCGTAAGTGCCTTACATTTAAAGAATGTAAGTTTTGTAAGGGGTGTTTGGTTTGGTTTACCTGGCTTTCAATATGAAATGTTTTAATGATTCTGGGTTGTGTTGTTTTGTTTATAAATGTTTAACCTTCTTCATAAAGTCAGTTTTATTACACAAAAATGGAAGACTCCTGATTATTACAGAAGGCTTTCTGCTTAACATTAAAAAGGTGAATACTGGGGAAAGGAACAATAACAAGCTTTTTAAGAAAATAGTTTCAAAAATGATTTGTTAAATTTCTTCCAATTTGTACAAACTTTTGCAAGTTCAATAACAAATAATTCTGACATAAATTCACTATTGTTTTATAGAGACATGTATGTCTCACACAGAATCTTTCCTATATAATAAGATATATGCATATTACTGTGGACATAGGTGTTTGCTATAGGTATATTCTTCATGATTTTCTTTCTGTGTTTATACTTCTGTGACATTTATATTAATATGCCTGTGTTCTCTAAATTACAGAAGTATTATAAAACTTTTAGAGCTTCAAAGAGCTGGTCATGCCTTCCACCAAAACTTTGTTTCTCCCAGTTACTATTAGGGAAAATCAGTTATTTACATGAAGACAAGATGGAAACTGGTAGAATCAGATAGCAGTGCTGCAGGATTTCTGCTCTGTTATTTTGTTTAATGTCAGCTTTTTTGAAGCCTTTGATATAGTTAGTCACAGTGTATGTTACACAGGACATAAGATATGAAGTGATTTAGATGATAGCAAATCCTGTTTGCTTTTTCTAAACAAAGAAACAGATTGTTCCAGTGTGAGCCCTCACGGGGTCACAAGTCCTGCCAGCAATATTGTTCTAGTGTGGGCTCCTCCCTTCGTGGGCCCACAGGTCCTGACAGAAGCCTGCCCCAGTGTGGGCTTCCCGAGTTATCACAGCTTCCTTCGAGCATCCCCTTGCTCTGACATGTGGTTCTCCATGTTCCTGCAAGTGGATCTCTGCTCCACTCTGGACCTCCATGGGCTGCAGGGGCACAGCTGCCTCACCACGGTCTTTACCACAGGCTGCAGGGGAATCTCTGCTCTGGCACCTGGAGCACCTCCTGCCCCTCCTTCTTCACTGACCTTGGTGTCTGCAGAGCTGTTGCTCTCACATTCGCATCCCTCTCTCTGGCTGCTGTTTCTCTGCTTAAATCTGTTATCCCAGAGGTGCCACCACCATCACTGATGGTCTTGGCCTTGGCGAGTGGCAGGTCCATCCTCAGACAGCTGGCCTTGGCTCTGTTGGAATGGGGGAAGCTTCTGGCAGTTTGTCACAGAAGTCACCCCTGTAGCCCTCCCACTATCAAAATTTTGCCACACAAACCGAATGTATATGTGGTGTCCTATTTGGCTTAGTTTTCTTTTTCCTGGGCTAATTGTGCCAGTTTCTTTAAGTCTTCCCTCAGAAGACAGAATCTGTCTATCCTTTTGATTATCTTCAAAGAATTCTCTGCACCTGATCCAGTTTGTATCTTTTTTTAACATGTAAGTATAGACTGAATTTGTGCGGCAACATCAAAAGTGCTTTTACACAATAACATTTATACTTTCTTTGCTGGAAATAGTTTTCCAGAAGCATCATATGATTTCAGTTGCCTTTTTCAAAGCTGTATCAAATGGGTGTCTTGGGTATCCCATGATGGCCATCCTTTTCCTCTATTGCCTCCAGTTGTCTATATTTCATATCAGCCCTCAAGTGCATAGCACTGTATTTTGTAGTATTAAAATTAAATCCAGTTTCTCTTACTTTACTCCTCAAGGTCATACAGCACTTTCTGTATATTTTAGTCCTCAGCCAGACTGTTGCTTCTTCACAGTTTTACATCAGCAGACAGTAATTAGTATATGTATTTTTTGTGTCCAGGTCATCAGTGAAGCTATTCAGAAAAGACTCATCCTAAAATGGATCCTTGAAGATCTCCTTTAGGAATGACCCCTCATTTGAGTTCCACCTTCAGTACATATCATTATGTTTCATTTAGCTCATTTCTTACCTATCTTTTATTTCTTGTGCTTGTCTCCTTCATCGTGTCCAAGTAATATTGCAGAGCAAGTCAGTGCTGAAGGTAATTGTGTTGTGTAATTGCTTATCTATTCAAGACATCTCTGAAGTACAAATGTAATCTTTTCCATTTCCATTGGTTTTATTTAAAATAATGTAAGTTATTTCGGGAAGAAGCCTGGCAAAATTGTCTTTCAGTAGAGACCAAGGAGGCAGCTAATAGATCCTTTTCTTTCTGTGTGTATCTGTCAGAGTGAATGTAGGGGTACAGAGAACAATGGGAGCAGATTTCTCTGTCAGAATTGTTGATATGTTACCTGGGCTCTGAGCTTTTAGCAGCCCCAGCCATGTGTCTGTGCAGCTGTCTTTATCACCATCACATAGTGATTCACGTAGCATCTACTGCTCATTTTCTCAACACCGTTGTTTAGGAAAATCATGGTGCTTTCATGGCTTTGAGTTATTGGAAGTAGGGTATTTTCTCATGGATTCTGTTGTCTTTCCAAGTATTTATGTGGGATCGCCTAAAGCCTTAGAGGATTATCTTTTTGTAGTGTTGTAGTGTAAGAAATGTTTAATGTTACTCCATTTCTCGTATCTATGATATGTTGCCATAACTCCGTGATGCTCAAGCTCGGTCTGTCCATGCACAAAGGGTTATTAGTTTCCCTCCACATAATATGGGACTGTCTACAAGTGAAGGTACCAGCCGTGTTTGGCCTGATCTCAGGAAAGTGTTCATAACTAGATAATAACACTGCTTTGTGGATTCGTCCTCATTTAACTGGACATCTCGTCTAGTACAAGGTAGTACTCTGTTATCATGGTAGGCAACAATGCAGTGGTGTCTCAGTTCTTATCATATGCATCAGTCTTTCACATAAATTTCATGGGACTTATATCAATTGTTTCCATTCTGTGTGAGCCAAATTCTTCTTTCATCAGGTGGTGCTTCTGAAGTCTGATCACCACATCTCTCCTTCTAAAGAGGAATAATTTATGTTTAGCATACTACTGTACTGAAAATATATTTTCTGCCTCATCTGTGTTCAGTAGCAAATCTCTGCTTTTCAAATGGAGATTGAGAGAGGATCTTCTGAACTACTGCAAACCTACAAGTGCTCCTGGTAGCAGTAGGAGCTGGTACCATTCAGTAACCCACTTGGATTCTAAAAGTTAAGATTAATGGGAGTCTTGTGCTTGTGCAAAATTTTATTGACCAGCCCTTGGATCCAGCCAGTCCCCCAGCATGGATTCTGTAAAAGCCTTTTTTCCCCACAGGAGAAAATCCACTATCCTAAAATGGAGGGACTCTGATGTTCATTCACTTTCATCATTTTTCTCCCTCTGTCTTGTGTAATCAATCTTATTCAAAAGCTTTCTTTCATATTCTAATGATGCAATGCCAAAGGGACCCTCATCTCAGATGAGGTTCTTAAGGGCTCCTGATAATGCATATAACCTTTTCCAGTACCAGGATTTGAACTCAAAATTAGTGGAAAAAGGCAGGAGCTGAAATTAATGTTTTTACCAGAGAGTGTAATTAGCCAATAAAGCAGCTTCTGGTAGGAGTAGCTGATCCACAGTTATTAAAATGTCAAAGACTTACTGTGGTTTTGTTTGTTTCCTTGTATTTAATGTGAGCCATATGGCAATGAACAATACTTCATTTTGAGTATCCAAGAAGGGGAATTCTTATTAACAAAGGCTTTATAGTAGCATGTGTGAAAGAGGGCTTTCATTACACTTGTAGGGTTAATTTATGTGGGGTAATGTTTGGTCTCAGTTAATCCATCTGTCCAATATTTTAACAATATTTTAATGCAGCTTTGAGCCAGGTGTCAATGCAGAAAGAGGTGCCTATTTTATTTTAACGGTTGATTTTCAGTAAAATATTGAGGAATGAAAAAATGAAAACTCTAACAAAGGGGAATTACAGTGATTGTCATTGATTTTAACAGGGTCAGCATTTTATGGAGCATTTATGTGTTCAACAACTGAAATAGGGAAATATAAATTTATACATATTTAAGCTTACTTTTTTACATGTAAGTGGCAGTTATTGTAAAACCTGCAATTCTCTCATATATAGTGGGTCATAATGTTTTATAATACATAGGTAAAAAAATCCGAACCCAAACACTAGAAAATCCCTCTGTAAAATACAAATTGTGTCTCAGCTTCCTTCCTAATTCATGATAGTCACAAAGCTGATCCCAAACCTGTCATCGATACATGAAAACTGAAATGATGCTGGTCATTCTGTTTATTGTTCACAATTCTTACCCCTTGACCAAAAGTGTCCAGCAGATAATAATCTATGCTCGTTACATGCAGTTTTTAACTGCAACTTGAATCACTTAATTGGTTGCTTCTGGTGAATCATCTTAACAGGAGTGGGACTTGAGTGATCCTTCTGTGTCCCTTCCAGCTCAGGTTATTCTGTGATTCTATGATCATCAGACCTTAATGGTCCTGACCAACCTCCCCTTGGGCCTCTGCCCATGGGCTGATTCCAGCTCAGCCCAGGGCCTTCAGTCCCTGCCTGAGCTGTGTCAGAGAACTGCTGGTCTCCAACTCAGCCTCAGCCCTGTCCTACCTGGGCATGGGCTGTGTTGGTCAGGACCCTAACCTGAATACTCATTTCCTGGCTTGACCTCAGACCTGCCTCATCATCAGGAATTTGCCTGATGATCTGGACTCTTGGTTGAGCTTGGCTCAACCCATTTCTGGGTCTGTCCTTCCCTGTTAGCATTGCCTGGGTACTGTGGGGCTGGCCCCTGGCTGGCTAGACACCTGACCTGCTGGCTGGCCATCATGTTTGTCCTCCACCTTCCCATCCTTTAGTGAGCAACCAGCCCTCACTGTACACTGCTGTAACTATCTGCTGATAGATTTAGAAAAGCTTAGATTCAACTCCTGTTCCAATGGACAAAGCGATGCTGCTTGTGGATGTTGGGGTCATGTGTTGAATCAGTCCCCGAAATACTAAAAAGAAATCCAAGGCACAGTCAGCCTTCTTAGTTCAGTTCTGGTCACTAAAAAGATTTTGTTTAATGGTTGCATTCATGAGTCCGTGGTTAAGGAGTTGTTACAGAGCTGTACTTCATCCTATGCATTAGAGGGCTGAACCTGTTTGGGACTGTATTTAGCAAACTTATGGGCAATATTCAAATCTATTGCAAAACAAGAAGCTTTTATCCGGCCATCACTTCTTCACTTTAGAATAGTGACCTAACTGCATCAGATGGCTGAGTGAGCAATTGCTGCATTCTTGATTTGCTGAGTCTTTAAAATTCACTTCTTTCAGACCTTTGAATGTACTTGTGACTGGATAATGTTTTAGTTTCTGTGGCTTTTGGAGAAATACAACTTTTACTTATTTTGCACAGCATTCATATCCCTCCTCCCTCTCCTTACTATGTGTATAACATTTTTTGTCTTCAGACTGTTACATCTAGGAGTACATGACTCATGGCCCATTGCAGCCTAGTCAAATGTCACTGTTATGAATATATTGCACAATGAGCCTGCATTGCACATCTTTGGTGCAGTATTTGTTGTTCAGCTCTTGCTGGAGTCAATGGAAAGATTCCCATGAGGCTGCAAAGACGTTTGGAGCGGGTCTGAATTTGCCTTTAGTGTGTCTGACTACTGAGGAAAAAAAAAAAAAAAAGCAGCATATTTATAGACTGGGTAGTCATCTCTGTTATAACTTTAACGTAGTCACTGCTGGTGACTAAAAGGGAAGTTTTAATGTATTCTGATTGCAAGACTCTTCGTACCCAGGGCCTCTGAAGAGCTCGTAGGTTATAACACGAGCTAACAACCATTTGCATTAAGAAGACTTCATCTACTTCTTGAACAGGAGGTCTGTAGCAGGTGCCCGCTGCAATGTCACCCATGATAGTGTGCCCACCAATCCTAATGTGTAAATTTTCAGCTGGCTCATATCCATCCCTAGACATGCATTCCCACTACTCTCACAGAGGCAAATCCCTTGCCTTCCCAGTCTCTCCTTCCTAAATACCCTCTTTTCTTTCTGAATTTTGCTTTAACCCTCATTAATTGCATTTCATTCCTGAGCTGTTTTACGTGTTTGCACGCTCCCCCCTAGGCCCACCATTGCTTTTCCCCATATCCCCTTGTCGCCCTTCTTTTGTGTCTCCCTGTCTATCTTCCTCTGTCAACACTTTGACCTCAGTATCTTCACATCAGTAGCTATCTGGTAATAGTGAAAGACTCATACCTCAACAGATGTACTTTGATGCCGTTCCTTCAGTCCCTCAGAAGTTGTACTTTTTCCTCTACTGACTTCTGTAGCCCTCAAGACTTACATATTTGTAAGGCAGTCTGCTTGAAACAAAGCCTGTCTATTTTCTTATAGTCTGAAAGCATTGTTATTACTGAAGTTAGTAAGTAAAATTGTGGAGGCATTGATGCTTTTAAAGAAAAATCTGGATGTAATATACCAGCCAGGATAATCTGTGATATGCTAGTATGAATAGGATCTGGTCTTGGTTTTCATGGAGTTCTGTTTCTTCTAGACATATTTATGTGCCCAGCCTGACCATCTTTATATACAGCCAAAGAAACCATGTGTGCAATTTTTCTTGAACAATATGATTAAAATGTACCTTTTTAAAAGCCATCAAGATCATTTGATATGATGGGATTGACCTGTGCCAGTCTGTGTGGGCTCACTTGTTTGGCAGACCTTCACAAAAGCTGTGATATCCCAGCAGGTTTTGCTGGAAAACACTGTCTCAATTTTAAAGCAGGGTAGAGAAAACAACATGGAAAACTAGCTTGAAATTATTTATAAGACATGTAATGCAAATGGTTGGAACAGTCATCATATACATTTAGCCCATTCTTAAAAGTCTGATTCTACTTTTAAAAATGTAAAACTGAGTAATGTTGGGGTTTATATTATCTTTTTGGTCTGAGATTTATTCCTTTCTACTGCAGGAGGTACAAATTCCCTTAAAATAGCATTTGCTGACAATACAACATTGCTATAGCAGAAATAAGTGTTTTGAATCCGCTGCTCCTAGTTAACTGTCGTTCTTTGCTAAGCCCTGAAATTATGTGATTGATTCTTCATTGAGGCTGATGTGAATTAAGACTACATCTGCAGAAATAAATGGAAGAATAGCAAGATAAGAGCACAGAGAATAAGGCTCAACATCTCTGAAGGGAGGTGACATTTTTGTCTTAAAAGACTGTCAGCTCTTATAGTCATTTATGACTGATTCTCAGAAAACAAATGTCTAAAATTAAATGCTTCAGATTTGCAAGCGACAATGAGTCATGGGTAGATGCAGAGAAAAGTAGAAAAACCAGCAATGACAGAATGTGGGTGTTAAGAATAATACAAAATAAATCTGAGTTCTGATAGCTGAAAATTCATAATTAATCTTCTTCTATTTCAGTTTTCTAGAAAGATGTTATATGAGTTCCGGTAGGTTGTTTTTCAACACCAGCAATGCCAACTAAGATTAATAATTTGTTATCCAAAATAACAAAATATTCAAGTTCAAACGAAGAAATCTATAGTACATGTGAAAATCAATATTTTTTTTAAAGTTTACTGTTTTTTTAAAAAAGTTCTTGTGTCTTTCTCAATTGTAATGGAGTCTGATTTTCCATGACTTTATAGATATTTTTTAAAAAGTATTAAAAATAGTTTCATGGAGTGCATATCTTCTCCATTATTTCTCCCAGAGCTTTCAGTTTGATCTTCAGTGCTCTGAATAAGATCAACTTATCCAGATAGGTGTTTGCTGAGCCTGGTACTGGCACAGTATCACTGAATGATAACAATAAAATTTGTCATGTGGAACTGCGGGATCATATCCCAGTGCATATTTTCTCTCCTGGAAAGGCTGTGAGTAACTGGCAGTCATGTCTCTAGGGAATCTTCAAAGAGAATGCAGATGGGAGGTAGGATGGCAGCCATTTTTGCAAAGATTTCACTCCCTGAGGTGGGAAGATGAAATGCATTAACAATGCAATTTCTACATGAGTGCATCTTACTGCCCTGCAGTCAGGTTGATTTTTTCTTTCACTCTTAAAGATGTGCTTAATAAAATAACAGATAATAGCATCTGTGCATTTAGTGTCTGATATACTGAGAGCACATTTCACAAATTCCGAATGCATTTAAAAAGAAATTAAGTTTGAAAACTGGTCGTCATACCAACGTGAGAAAATCACACTTCAGCTTCTCATGACAAAGGAGAAAATAAACTCTTCTGTTAAACTTTAGTTTTTGATTACAGACAAAATATCTTTTTCAGTGTGATTTCATGGTTGCTTTGTTAGTTATGCGTCGCTGAATATTCTGACCCTGGTTGTATACTGGAGTGTACAGTTCCTAATCTTCATGTGTTAAATGTTCTCCAGGAAAAATTTTACCTTCTGTCCCAGGTAACAGTAAGAAAACTTGATTTTCTAGATGTAACATGAAAAGGAAGGAAAATACCGCTACAGTGGGGAACTTACTGTGTCCAGTAAATCTACACCTCCCCTTCTGTTGTGACTGCTCTGTGCTGCACTTGAGCAGTTCTAAAACTGATAGAGACCAATGTGAGTCAGGAGTATTCCTCCTGAATAGAGCCAGCAGCAAGCACTTTACCATCTGCTTCTGATCTTTGCCCTTACTGATTAGTGATTGCAGCCCAGCCTTCTGCGAAGAAGCGAGGGCAGCTTTCAAGCTCTCATGCATAGGCCTCCATTAACTTGAATTGCAATCATTTAAGTGGAAAATATGAGAAGCTCTCTGGCAGCACCTTCCTTTAATCAGCAGAGTAGCTGCCCATCTCTCCTATCTAAATTAGGATACGAATTAGGGTTAGAAGTTGAATATGGGTCTCCTCTCTTTTGCTAGTTCAACCTATTTACACTAGAATTATCAATTGCTTATATACTTGCTATTTAAAACACAACAATTAAATAATAATTGGTAAAAAGCTGTTCTATTTATTTTTATATCTAAATAAAGTGAGCCTTAGCAGTTTTCCAGCAGACTGAAAATCAAAAGTAAATAGTAATGCCTACCACTTACCCTGGTGATAAGAACAGGTAATTATATTTTATCCAGAAACAAATATCAGAAGCACAGTGGGAAAGACATGTGAGCTACCTCACAATGAAGCTTTCTTTTACCAAAACTCCAGACTTTTGGCATTTAGGACGCCCCTTTGGGCCTCATGCTGTGCATAAGATACACATGCCTAGTAACCTGTACACACCTAGAGCAGTGACTCTAGCAGGGTATGTGATGAATGCCAGAATCTTAGGCCTTAGAAAAGGTAATTGAAAGGGAAGGGTAAAATGAAGTGCATGAAATGAAGAATGAAATACCATCAGCTGATTAAGTAAAAAATTGTGTCTGGTGTAACAGAGATACTTGAAGACCTACTCATGGTGGGTCTCCCTCTTGCCTCCATCAGCAATACAGACCAGTAGAACCACCATTAAAAAGCCACAGGACTGGATGACTTGGTGACTAGTAGTTAATTTTCTTGGTTTAACAGTGGTATGAGTGCTCTGCATCTGTAGGTAGGTCAGCTCCTTTTCTCACTGCCAGTCTTTTCTCCTGCAACTTCTTTGATGAGTCTACTCTGAGGGCGTTTTCTACTCTGAAGGGATTTTTTCCCTTAAATTTTTTTTTCTTCCTCTTCTGACACTGCTGTAGAAGCTTTGTTTCATGCTCTTTTCAGGCTGCACTAGGTAAAGGGGCTGATTCAAAAGATAGTATAGATAAGTTAGTTTTTTAATAGTTAAAATAGGACTTTACTTTGGAGTAATCCTTGAGGAGTTTGAATCTGAAATAGGTTTCCTCACTAACACAGGTTGCCCTTCCGTTGTGTGAGCATGGGCTGACGTATGTGTGCTGACTTACTGTTCCAGCTTCCAGCTGACAGTTCTGGCCTGCTGGCAGGAAGATGGTATTGAATTCTTTTGTGGGTTTTGTGGGTTTTTGTTGGTTTTCTTTTTTACTTGGACACTGAAGGTCTGTGATTTACTGTCTGTACTTCATTTAAAAGAGAGGTGGCTCTGGCTGATGGAAGACTTGTGAAGAAACCAAATTAGTTCACAGGCTGTAGAACTTCACAGTGTTCTGTTAATTGACATCAAAACTATGGTGGAAACAAACTAAACAAGCAGCCAGCTGGAAGGAGGTGCACAAGCACCTCAAGATGTGACTGCAAAGTGGTGTCTACAATGAGCTTTATTGGGGAATTAAAATAATGTTTGAAGTTTCAGTGCCTCTGAAATATTTTCCATTGGGCTTCTTTAGGTAATTCCAAACCAAACCTTCAGTCTTTGCAGGAATAAAACTGTGTTGGTTTCAGTCGACATATTGAGACAAAAGGTATGATCATCCTTTTCACTAGACAACTGTCTGTGTTTGTATTGAAGAATATCTAATGCTGATTAAGTTCACCCTGTAGCTTTTAGTGATATACCTAAACCAGACCTTTCTTCAGATGAAAACTTCTAAACTCCAGATGCTTGGGGACTGTTTCTTTCTCTTCTACTTTTTTTATCCTCCTGCACTTGGGTCAAACTGCAAGTGTGTAGGTGTGCCCTATGGGCAGAATAGGAAATTCAGAAAGTTCCTCAAGTTGAGTTTTCCACTAATGAATATAAGAGTTGTAATTTAGATTTAGGCCCAGTGTCAGTTAGCTCTTTATCAAAAGTGTGAACAGTGCCTGCTCCTTCAAGGGAAGTTTTAGGAGCTTGGCACACTCCTGTGTTGAGGCTTCTGATTTCTAAAGGTTGGCCAAGTCTTTAAAGTAGTCTATATAATGTCTTTTCCAAGATCTTTATCAGTCTTATGTTACCACTTGATGCCTTCAGTGGAATGCAAATTTTCAGTCTAACTTCTCTGCATGGGTAGATAGCTGACAGCCTCTAGCAGTGACTTCCTTGGTTTTATTTCTGTTTGGGTGAAAGCACAATTAATCACTTGGGAATTTACTTTCTTTTTGTTTGACTGTATGTCCTTATTCTCCTGTCACAGGTCAGAGATAATAGTTGCTTATTGTTCCACTCATTATAGATGTTATCTATTTGATATCACTTAGTATTCCTCTTCCTGATGTAAAGTACAAATCCTTAAAGCATCCCTTCATTTTTCTTCATCAATGACCAGACATTTTTGATGCTGATACATATTTTTACAGGGGAGGTGTTCAGTGCTGCACAGAATACACCAGGCAAGACTGTACTGTTTATTCATATAAAGGCATTGTCTCCAGTACTGGTAGGATCTGGGGATATTTGTATATAAACTGCTTCTACACTCTCACATACACTGTTTAAGTTTGATGACTTACTGTTTTTGCACTACTAATTTGCCTTTTCTTCTGTACACCTTTTTCTGGGACTGCCTCTTTTTTTGCTTCTGTTTCAGGTCAGTGGTTTTCTAGTCCCAGGCACCTGGATATTTTTTTGTCATTTGGATACATTTGAATAATTTATAAGTGCCAGACTCATGCTTGAGTGTGAAGAGACAAAATACAAACTGTTAGCTTCTAGTCCGTGTTTGCAGAGGTGTGTTTCCTTGGTTTTGAATTTGTAAAAGAAAGCTCATGAAAGCTGTCTGGTTTTTCACTGCAGATTTTGTATGAGAAAGCTTCTTAAAATTTAACTTGGATGGTCTGGATAGAAATTAATCTTCTGAAAAAAATAATAGGTAACATGTTTAAAAATGCCAACAAATATTCTCTGTTGGTGTGCCCAATATTTCTACAGCCAGTCATCACAAAAAGCAAAGATGATTATCTATATATTGCCTTCAAATGTAGCCACTCAGAGTAAGTTTCAATGCTTAAAAACCCCAATTCATCTAATAGTCTAGAGGAATATTAAAACTAACTTACAGGATTACCTTGAAGAATAGATACTATGAACTGAAGGGAAAATATGCTTTGACTTTGGGAATAATTCCATTTGGTCAGTGAAACTGAATGAAAAATTTTGTGATAATCACAAGTCTCTTTAGTAGGGCTAGGGACACTCTCTTTCTTAATGTCTACTATTTTGCAGTAGACTAGTGGGTCTAAAGGGTTGTTTGGTCTTTGTATTGGAGAAACCAGGGGTATTGAATCTGAGGGAGGAGACTTCTGTCCAAGGTCTCCCCCCTCCAAATTGTCTCAAACCAAGACAATATGCAACACATTACCATAAGATGTCACTTTCTGGTTTTCTTAGCTCATAGTTATGAGTTAATATAAGATAAGCAATTGTTTCTTTCACACTTCATAAAACAGAAAAAACAATTGTCTATACACTTATAAACAAAATAATTCTTAAAGTGGCACATAGACAATATTTGCTATAAATACTCTGATTATTAATGGATTGTTCTAAGTGCAGTTCCTGAACAATAACATTTTAATATGTAATCTAAGAAGTATCTAAGCCAAACAACAGAGCGGAGTAATGGCTTGCTGCTTCAGCTGTCTGGCTGGGATATTTTATTATGTATTTATTTCTGCTATAGATAAAATATATGTTTACCAAAAACAGATTGAAAATGAGAAAATTTTTTTCAAAACCTATTTCCTGCATTACAAATATTATATATTCCTTTTTTTTTTCTTCCAAAGACAACCACAGCCTTTGTAAAAAACTCCAAACATCTGAGTAACTTTGTGTACTATATGGATAACTGTAGCATGTAATTAATTTTCTTTTTCAGACACCACCATTAAGCATTTTAATACATATCTGTTCTCTGTATATCCCATGATGATGATAATTTTTGAGTGATTTATTTTTGTGTGTTTAAGTTCCGCTTTTATTAAGCTCATAACCTGGAAAGCTCTTGGCAGGGATAATTAATGATTACTGTAAGGCAAAATGTATTTCTGGAGAAAAATTTTATTCTATCCCAGAAATAACCATTCCTTCTACTTACACCATGTTACTGTTGCTGTGCACGCATTCAACCATTTCATGACCCCTGTGGCTGAGACAGGCCCCTCTCATCACATCCCACATTGAGTCCTTCTCTATTCGTGAACATCAAGTCTAGGAGCCATCTTTCCTAACTGGTGCACTGAGTACCTGTGATAAGAGGTTGTCTCCTGCTAACTTGAAGGATTTCCAAGACCTGCCCATCACAGCAGTATGATATTCCAAGCTGCTGTCTCAGAAGTTGAAATCTCCTGTAAGGACCAGGGTTACCAACCCAGAAATTTATCCTAAATTGCCTATGGAATCACTCATCAGTGCTTACATCCTGGTTAGGCAGTCAGCAGTAGACACCTACTACAACACATCCTTTGTTTTCCACCTCCCTGATCCTCGCCCATTGGCTCTGAACCACATCATCACTAACTCTTAGGGGTGTACAATTAAACCTTTCCCTTACATATGGCATGGCACCTCTGCCTCACCTGCTCATGAATGTGAATTCATATGTTGGAAATAACAAACAGTGGTTGGCAATGAAAGGAATCAGAAGAACATGAGGAAAATTTGAGGGGGAGAGTAATGGGATATCAGGAAAACAGATGTTGCTTAAATCAGTTAATTTTTAATATTTCGTCTATTGCTGCTGAAATTCTGGCTATTCTGTAAGTGCCTTCCATTGTCCCTTAATACCCAAAAGGTCTAAAGGCTATTTGGAGAGAGTTCTAAATTTAAGTGCTTTGCAATTTAAAATGTGTAATAATCTGCTTGCAGCAATTTGCTAGGCAGTGCTGTCTGTATGCAGATGTTCTTCAGAGAAAGGATGAATATAGACTAAAACCCCACATTGGTCAACTGTGAGAAAGTTTTACTCTCTATCTGACTCAGAATTAAAAAACATTCCTGCTGGCAGCTATCTCTGCACTGCCTTGGAGACAGAGCACCTAAGAGGCATTCTTTAAGCCAAAGCTGGATTACTTATTTAGATTTACAAAAGGCAGATTTCAGGCCTGCTTTTGGTTTATGTGTCATTCTGATATCAGGTGTTCAAAAGAGTTGAACTGAACAAGTTTTGAACACAACCTAAGATCCACAAGTGAAGCCATTCCTCACGTTGCTTATATTTCTGACAGAAAGCAAAGCGATGTTTGAACGCAGAGATATTTATACAGTTTAGATTAGTGACATTTGCTACCCAGACAGCCCATTCCTACCTGTGATTTTGAAAACAAGCAAAGGTCTGATGGATCAAACATCAGTGTGCCATAGCTACCAAAATGGATTCCATCAGAATTGTGACTTGGGCCGTTGGATGCAAAGTGCTGAAAGAAGAAGGGAAAGTGTAATAATCAAGATATAATAAAGACAATCCAGAAGCATAGCTAAAAGAAATATTCAGACAGTGTCACATTTATTTAATTGGAAGAAAAAAACCCCATTAACTAGGAAGTGGGAAGCTTGTTGAGCACTTTAGTCCCAGCTAACTGAAGTTTTCTGTAGGAGGATAGTGCTCAGTGACTGTATCTGTATGCAGTAATATCAACCTAATATGCCCTGGTCCTTTTTCCAGGCAAAGAACAAGTAATGTATGGTGTATTATTGGATGCAGAAATAAAATAACCTGGGGGGAAATATTCCTAAACCAAATAGATCGGTAGATAAATAGACAGACAGACAGATAGATAGACAGATAGATAGATTCCCTGAAATATTTACACTGAGAAATTAGATTAAGTAATGGTTATAATCAGTAGTTTCCGGGCCAGAGATGCAAGGCGACCTGTTTTAATTCTATCCAGCAACAGGCAGTAGTACAGTCACACATTAGTCACATCTTCCCAGTGGGTTGTAAACCATTTGTACTACCTACTTGCAGTCATATATTTTTTTTGGAAGAGCTAGGATTCTCCATTCACTATGAATTGCTTAGATTGTGCTACTGCTACAGGTCTATGAACAGAGTAAAAGGGGCTAATAAATAAACAGTGCTACTGGCATGCTTGTGAATTCATCCTTCAATAAATTCATCCTTTCAATAAATGATGAAAATATGAGACACAGCAGCATGGAGTCCTGAAGAATTGCCAGTTTTTCCAAAAAGTAGAAAATAAAAAAGCAGTAAAGATGACCTGCTTAAAATAGATATTTTTTTTGGCTACCAAAGCATTTTTGTAGAAGCACTGTGCTGAAGTAAAAATGTTTAAGCAAGTATTTATGTATTTGTCCTAACAACCATGGTGGTTGAAAAATATGATGAAAATCATATTTTGTATCATCTATTTGATATGTATAGATGCAGTTTAATGTCAGCATTGATATATCATACAGGATTTTTTCATTTTCATTTAGTGTTTTATTCTCTTTCAGTGAGGATCAAAGTCAGAAAGAGGACTGTGCCTTAAAAATGACTTCACCTCATTGTGCCTGTTTCATAACATTTAGTTACAAGAATTTTACTGTTGACTTCAGAGAGACGTGGGCTGGGCTCTTAATGCTTTTACATGGAACATTTCAGTCAAATTGTTGTCTTCCTAAGTATCAAGTTTCTCTTTTTCTTTTTTCTTTTTTTTTTTTTTTTCCCCCTGTGCTAATGTTCAGGCTTTGTAGGATTTGTTCCATAGCACAGCTGACGTGTTACTGGCACACCACTACAAAAGTGAAGCACATTGTTCCTACTTCAGTATGCATCTGTTGCTGTTTTATTAGCAGGAGGGTTAAAATGTGTCTTTATGTGTCTTTTTGCCTTTAGTATACGGTGGGGAAAGAATTACTACAATTTATGTCTGAATTATAGTAACTAGATATCCATAGCGCAGTGCTGTATTCAGGTGTGTGTTCACCCGTGTTTACGTATAACGTGGAACTTCATTCTGATCTCATTTACATTAATAGGAGCTATAACTTATTTTAAGTAATTTGGTTTACATAACTGCAGAACGAGGAATAGATGGAAAGGTGTTAGACTAACAAACTGCATAGCCTAGGATAGTCAGTAAAGGATGATAATTGGATTATATTTTTTTGAAGAACAGCTTTTGGGATCCATCAACAAACCAGTTTATTCCCATTTACAAGTGAGTATTTTCAGTGTGTAGTTAAAAGATAGTTAAAAAATGCAGATAAAAGTTTACCTTAATCTGGCAGCAATTATCCCCACCTTTAATTTCCCAGTTATGTTACAAGAGTGCCGTCTATCTGGAAATGAGGTCTACCATACTTAGACACCATCAAGTATGAAATGTTACTGAGAAATGCCTTCTGCCTCACTCAAGCTTCTCTTTCTCTGCTAAAATTTCCACTGAATTTTGAATTATATCACTCCTTTGACCCTAGTAGTCAGCATTTTCCATGTTATGTCTAAAGAGCCAGCTAAAACCATCAAGCAGAAGTCCTCACCAGTAACTTTCTTTGCTTGGCACAGTGCAGCTCTCTATAGGTAAAACTCATACGTGTGATGTCACATGCGTTTTATGCCAGTCTGACATGGCAGTAAATGACCACAGAAATTAGACTGACACAAACCTCCCTGCCCTGCCCTTAAAATATAACATATTGTATAACATACCTATACTTAACTTCTCTACCTCTAACACTTGGTAGCATATATAGTTAAAAATACCTATATGAAAAATATTCAGTCAATATGTTTTTCCTCTGTAAAGTAGGATAAGAGTAGAAATCTAAGTTCAGAGGTAGAGGTATGTAGTCAAGTTGCCTTTCCTCAGAATGATAAAAGTAAATAGTGTGGTGGTGAGCCACAGCTGTATCATACATGTGGTGCTGCTGCTGATGCAAACTAGACCAGAGCTGCCACACGTGCTGCAGTGATGTAGTTCCACGTAAAACACAGTGTGAGAAATCAGCAGCAATTTTAGGAAAAATGTTTTTGACAAAATGAAGAAAGCAATTTCTTTTCTTAATTTCCTTTCCTTGTGTTTCGTTTTTATTTATCTTGTAATATTTTTTTTTCTGCTGTTCTGTCTGGACATTTGCAAATTATTCTGATAAGTAACAGTGAATTGTGACAGCCCTTTGCTAAATTTTAGTGATACCAGATATCTCATTCATTCCCTTGAGACAAGAAGCTGCAGTTTTAGAATATATCTCAAGAGGAGCTGTACTAAATAGGCAGATTTCCTTTTTGTCAAGAAAGTTTCCACATTTTCATTAGATTTTGATGTATCTTTGAAAACAAAAAGAAATATCAGTACTGAATACCAACCTGTATGAGAAAGTGGCATTTTACAGTGTTGATTATTCAGGAGGCTGGTTAGTATTGGCAAATATAATTGTGAAGTCTGTTTGAAAGATGAAGTGAGCATAAGCTGTAGCATTTTAATTGGCCATTTTCTAGAGGTGTTGCAGAAGATGGACACATGGAAGCAACGCTTCAGTTACCTGAAGCTGAAATTTTAATTGAATAAAATTCCCATGTCTTTCAAATAACTTTCATTCTCTACCAAAACAGAAACCTGCACAATACCATTTTCATAAACAGCTTTCTTAATTATTCACAAAATTTAACAATAACAGATAGGGGTTACCAAATGAAGAATAAAAGCATATAACTGCACCCTAAGGAAAAACAGAGGTGCTTTGTTTTGTTTTGTTTTGTTTTATTTTTAAACAGCCTGTTTTTCACTGCAATGTTACAATAACTGACAGTAAGAGTTTTGACATAGAAGAACTGTGAGTTCTTCAGACAGCTTCAGTGTATGTCCTAAGTTTACAGCATAGTCCTGCTCTTATGTTCTTCACTGGAGTTTTGTCTAAGTATAGAAAAAAATATGGGACTTAAATTGATACAGCCTAGTGATGCAATTCTATTAACTATTGAGAGGAGCAGTTCCTAATTCTGGAACCTGTGCAGGAACCATAGCTCCATGCTGGGATGAGACCTTACTGCACACTCTCTCTCCTTTCTGCTTCAGTTTTTAGTGGAAGAGAACCCAGCTGTGTGGATTAGGCAGGCACCCCCAGGGTCACTGCTGAAGTTCCAGTCTATAAAATCCACTTAGTTTATAAACAGCCTGGGAGTGTTAGTTTTTAATTAAAGAAAGCTCCTGGCCATAGGAGCTGTGAAGAAAGAAGCTTCTTCTACAAAGAAAAGCTTGAAAGCTTGTGGATGTAAATGTCCTGATAGCAGAACACAATTAAAACTATTAAAAAAATCTTCAAAGTTTGAGCTTTCATTATCTTTTTTTTTTTTTTTTTTTTTTTTTTTTTTGAGGGAGTAGTAGTATTTTTCTTAGTACACTTCTGTTTGGAAATGTATTTTTACTTTTGTTAAGGGTGTCTTTCTGTTTGCTGTGGTAAACACTGCAGAAATGATGATGCCTGTCAAACAGATGAATCCCTTGTGTAACTTCCTTGACTTCCCTCAAGCCTTTCCAAGCACTATTTCAGGAAAATCCCAAGTGGTGCATAAATGCTTCCTCTGGTTGGAGCTCTCTCTTATTCTGCATACATGGAAACAATGACAGTAACGTGGCCTTTAAGCCTCTGGCTGTTTGAAGAGCTGAGTTCCAACTAAGCTTCATGGTGTGAGTCACTGGTATTAAGTGTAATAGCGATGAAGACACCTCATGTGTCACAATGTTTGTCTCACAGCATTCAGCTTCAAACAGGTCTAGGATCCACTCTTTGTCCTCTTCTGAGGTTAGTTAAGATGCTGAGCTCATGAATTGAAACACCTTTTTTAAAGCAGAATGCACCCAAATGCCAAAAAAAATACTTGTCTTTTAAATACAATATTTTTATTATTAAAAGGTTCAAGTTTATTCTATGAACCTCATTTTTCATGAAGGGAACAAAGCCTTTTCCATTTCTCCTTTTCCCACTCAAATCTTTTACACATTTTATTTCAAAATGAAACAATTCCCAGCTTCAACATAGAATCATAAAATCGTTAAGGTTGGAAAAGACCTCTAAGATCATCCAGCCCAACCATTAACCTGGCACTGTCACCTTCACCATTAACCATGTCCCTAAGTGCCACAAGTAGATGTTTTTTTGATCACTTCCAGGACTAGTAATTCCACTGCTTCCCTGGGCGGCCAGTCCCAGTGCTTGATAGCCCTTTCAGTGAAGAAATTCTTCCTAATATCCAGTCTAAACCTTCCCTAGCACAACTTGAGACAATTTCCTCCTATTCTGTTACAGAACAACATACCGCACTCTCCTGAACTTCTCACCTCCGCCTCTTGACTCAGAACTGGTGTATCCATCAGAGTTAGATTTTTTTTTCTTTTTAATTAAAAGTTTGAGATTTCTGTTTCAGAACATTTTGTTTCAAAGCATATTTAGATGCAGCAGTAAGGAGGAAGGATAACCTTTCCAAGGTGGCTGCACTGTATATAGGATTCCTTGTTTGTTTCTCTAGAGAAAATTTGATTAAACACTTCAGGCTGATGTGTTTTCTTTTCCTTCTCAACTTCCAAGTCAGTAGCCGATTTGGTACAGTTACTTTCACAGATTTAGCTAAAAGCATTCCCTATGCCCATTATTTAGCATATGGAAATGTGGGGACAAAGCAGATCAAGAATCTCATGTATTTCAAGAGGTACAATCGATATTCAAATCCCACATCAAAGCCGAGGCTTTTGGGCTTTTTTATTGTTTATTTGCATATGATCATCTTGATGAATTATTTGTTTGCTCATCCCCAGTTCAGTTTGATATTACTTGAATGCTGATCTACTTAAAATTGATACTAAAATTCCTGGAAATATGCCCTTTATTCCAATCTGTGTTTTTATTTTGGCTTTATTCTTTATCTCATGAAATTAAAATTTGACCTTTGAAGGTGTTCAGAAATATTTTTTTGATTCAATACAGATAGAGAGTTTCTGGGAGAGCAGGACTGAAAATTAAGTGCTAATTTTCTGTTATTATGTTACATTATCAGAATGATAGTGTGTCTGCAGGAAGACTGACTTTAGAAAACAGTATAATTCTGTAATGGTGAGGAAAAAAAAGGTGGATAAAGAGAATGGAACTACTTTCCAGAAGTTCATATATTAGTTGCAAATGAGTACTAGCAGTGGCTTTTTCTCTAATTCACTTCTTCCACTATTTAAATTAAAATGCTACCATCAAAACGATGTTCATAGATGTGGATATGTAGGCATCTTACAATAAATAAGATTTAAAAATTTGATTACTTTTTCTTTTTTTTTCCTTTGCAATAATCTGATTGATAAAAGTTGTTGATAGCAGTCAGTCAAAAAACCACTATCTTATGAAATCAAATCTGATTGTGGCTCAGGTTATGGCTTGTTAATTGTTCATTTGGCTAGTTTTTGAGGGTTTCTTGTGCAATATTTGCACAGTTCTTTGCAAATAGGGTTCATCCATCTTTAGGGTTCCTAGTTATGGTGATACAACTAAGAAATAAACATTAATCACACCAGTGTCTACTAGAAGTTTCTGGATTGTTGAAAATTTCTTAGGCATAGCACCAGAATATTAATATTTCAAACCATCTCCTGAAAAAGACTCCTTTCTGTCAAATCTCATTGGTAGTTGTATGTAAAAGAACTGCAGTGAGTGAAAATGAGTTTGTGTAAGGTGTAGCTTAGTCTGGGTGTCATATCTGCATTCCTATGATATATTTACCCACATTTTAATTGTGACACCTACACAGGGATTGTAAAGCCACATATATTTCTGGGGAATAAATTTTTGAAAAAATAATACTTTATTGGATTTGTAGTTTTGTAATTGGGTCACAGTTTCTGATCAAATGTTTACTGAGACATAACGCAATTTTTAATTGTGACTTTAAAAAGCATCACATGTGACCTTTAAATAAAGCGATCTCTGAACAAGGGGATTAACTAATCAAAAAGCTGAAACGCTTTTAATTTCAGAGCTCTGCTCTCCTCAGGCACTGTCTGTGTGAACCTCTTTAGAGAAGTATTGAGATTCAGCAGATCTCTGTAATTAATTTCACACAGGGCAGGCACTCTCCTGCAGAGGCACTCAGTGATATTTTTTCTCCATTTTTAATCATTTAGGATGCTGCTAAATATCAGGAAATTCAAGTAGTATGGTTAATGCTGATAAAGAAATAAACTGCCTATCAACCCTAAAAGCAACATATAAATAATTTTGACTGCTTCAGGGAGGAAAAAAAAAAGCCCCACAAAAACCCCAGACCACCTAAAATAAATACATTCTTATATATAAAAAGCAAGTGCATTGGAAGGCCAGTTCTAGGTTTTAGCTAGGGCTGACTGGCAGCTTGAAATAGGCGGCATTTCTCAAGATGACAGGGGTCATATAAAATTAAACTGGATTTCATTGCAGAACATGGTTTCAGGGCCCTATGGAAGCCCCAATATTAGTGAGTGCCCCTCACTAATATTCTGCCACTAAACTGAATGACAAGTTTGCTTTTATTCCTTTTTATAAGAAGGAAGAATTAATTCCACTTCTGGTTACTGTCAGATCATTTCTATCAAGAAGCAGCATACTCCCACATGTAAAGTCCCTGGAAAGAAGTATTTGGAGGAAGTATTTGGAATGAATGAGATCACACCAAGACTAAAGTATTTAAAAAAAAAACTATTATGAAGAAAGATACATGTCCCATTGTGAGATACTATTTTACCATGTGTTATTTAAAATAAAACTAATTAAATCCACCAACTGGTTCTTTATATACAGAGAATAGGATGGAAACCTTTCAACATTCTTGACCTAAGTAGAATACACACTCTTTTTTCCTGGTGGCTGATTAAATCCACTTGCATCTAGGATGGTCATGTTTGCCCTGGGGGGTTGTCCTGGGAAAGAGTGGACCTTTTCTTTCTACTCTCATAGGTGCTGACTCAGAGAGCTGTGGCATGTCAGACACAGCTTGGCTCTGTTCAGCACAATATTTAGCCAAGGACCTACCTGGGCATCAAGGTCACTCCATCAAGCTCCCCATGCAACAGTGCCATAGCTCCTTGTAGAGCAGATTTTTTGGGTATTCCTTTTACAGAGATTAATCTACATTGCTCCACAGAGTAGGGTATGATAATGGTCCTCTTCATATTGTTCTATCGCCTGTCCTACTCAGTGGTTCTGTTAAGCCCACACTACGGACTCCTTCCTTCTGTTTTAGTACTTTGATAACCACTTTTAAGGGCTCTTTTCCATGAGTGCATCTTTCTGCTGAGGTGGGGACAGAAACACAGGACCAGCCTTGGCCGTGTCTGATTGCACCACAGCACAGGGGGTTCTGGCTTTTCTGAGGAAAAGGAATCACATAAAGAGTAAAGGATTGATAGCTACAAAAGCGACCACATACAGAACTCTGTTCTTTCTAAGTTAGGCTATCTCTAAGACCGTCAAGTAATTGTTAATTTTTCTGAGGAACTTTGCCCTTCATTTTATCGGTAGTTTATTTCCTTGCATTTGAGTCACTCCTATCCTCCCCTATAAGTACCTGCTCTTTCAGTGAGATCAGAATTCGTTACCTTACAGTTCTACATATGAAGATGAAGTTATTAATTAAGGCAGATGATAAAGGGCTGGGAAAAAGGGGTCCCACTGCAGCAAATGTTTCTTCATCTGACCACCTTCATGTCTCCCATAGTGTTGTTTCATATTATAAGGAAGTCAGGACCAGAATGTTCAGTCTAAACAGATTTTGGTGAGTCATTCTTCTCTCTGAGGAGTCGGCCTTGCCCAGTTCTCATATCTGACTCACTGTAGCTGTAAATGGTAGGGCATGTATTTTTCAAAGGGCACATACTAAAAACATCTTCAGAACAAGTTCATCTGATTTTACCACTAATTTCTCTATAAGCAATATTTTGTGCTCTTTTAAATGCTGATTCCTGGCATTGGAAAGTTCTTTGGGGCTGGACTGCAGTCACAGAAATGTTAGAAGTGTACAAGTATCCCTTAAATAACACTTATTTATGTAATTCTTTTATTTATATAAAAATAGATTTTACTGACTCAGTTGAAACTATAAACTTGGATATAGAGGAAAATCACATTTTTTACCTGTGGTTGAACCAGAGGTGTCCACTGTTGAAGGTATTGCACTGTCTGGATTTAATGAAAACTCTTGTATTTGACGGATTGATTTTTTTTCAAACTTTGCCCATTCTATTTCTAATTCTATCAGCATGTGAAAATGGGACAAACTTTTGCTGTCTCGATGCAGGCAGAACATATTTTGTATCTGAAGTGCTTTCTGTGTGACAAGACAACACTTTTTTGTCCCTGGAAACTCTGTGCCTTGGCTATAGGAGAAAGTTTAGTAGAGAAAGGCACTGAATTATATGCATAATGTCAGGTCACATAGGTCACTGTGTAACCTCTATGTTTTGCTATGGTTATTCAATTAGCAAAGAAAAAAAGAACCCCAGAGTCTTGGTTTTCTCTGCTTCTGTTTTAGGAACTCATAAGTACTCAAAAACTTTTCCTTTGGAGTGGAGTTCCCTACCTTCATTCTCAACTCACAGGTGATTTCTGATGAGGAAATTCAATAAAAAACCCCAAAGCAATAGCTGTTGTTTTAATCCTAAAACAAAACGTTACCAGCCTTGAAAGAAAAGGAATGGTATGTTTGTTACCTTGCACTCATAAAACCTGTGCTCCAGGTGTTTTAAAACATCACATTGGGCTGGCAAAATCTGACTTGCAAATTGAGCATTAGGATCCAGCCTTTGTTGCTTGGACCTAAGTTCAGTCAGTAAAAGAATTGTAATATCATGTCTGTAGTGTAGTATATCTGCTTTTCCATGACACTTTTCATGGATAGATCTTTTTCCTGTTTTATGGATGATGGCTCCAAAGGTGGAGAAGTTTAGTCTATTCTCTGGACTAGTTACAAAGTTTTCTGAATTTCAGTTCAGTGCTCTTCGGTATTCCACTCTGATAGAGCTATGACATTCAAACTAAGTGCTTGTGTATTCAGGTAGCATTGGAGAAGTCTGAATTGGTCATGAAGAAGTAGACATTTGTACTTTATCAGCTGGTAAAGTGTTGCCTTCCTGAACAAGGTTAGCATATATCTGTATCATAGCCTGCTGCATGTGAAGCCCGAATCAGTACATGCCACAGAGGTTGAGCACATAGGCAAATCAGGAAAAACCTATTTCTGTAGGGCACAGAACGGGAAAACAGCTTGTTTTCTAAGATACTACATGACCAGCAGCCTTAAACCATGCAGAGAAGCTGCCAAAGCTTGTTGATAAAGTTTGCAGCAAAGAATCACTGAGTGGCATTCTTTGTTTGCCCTCAGCAGAATGACGCATGCTGCAGCAAAATTAAATTCAGGCTGTGCCTAATACTACAAAGTTTGCAATAAAGAAGCAGCTCGTTTCATTTTAAGCAGTTTCCATAATGATCTGTGAGTAAAAGATAGAATATTAATGAGGAAAAAGATAATATGACCATCAAAACAGAGGTTCTGCATGCTACAGCTGAAGATCCTCTTTAAATAGCTTCTGCACCACTACATTTTCTTTTGAAAATTTGTGTATCTTTTTAGAAATATATCCACTCTTTATCTGGGATTTCTAGGAATGTAAGCCTGTATAAGTTATTCCAAAATTCTATCTGAAGCTTAAAATTATTGCTGTCCCTTAAAATTATTGCTGCAATACATACATTGAAACTAAAAACAAATGACTGTTTTCCACAGAAATATTCAGTAGGAATCACAGAAAAAACTCAACACAACATGTTATGAAAGATCTTGATTCAGACTAGCAGGACTTTAATATAGTGTCTAGTGTAACCAGTTTGTTCTGTCAATCACATCAGACAAGGAAAGTCAGCTTTATTTTGCTGGAGTTCTTGTTTTATTGTTATGAATATATAGCTTAACTCGAAAAAAACTGTAAAATCTGTATCTATCTGCAAAGGCAATTATTATTCATTATGTATATAAATCATGTATCATTTGTGATTCTCAAAGAATTACACAACAGTAGGAATTTTTATTAGAGCTGATTGGCAAGACATTAGGGGTTATACTGACTTTGAAGGACTTTGAAGGACAAGTTTTGCCTATGTTAGTTTGAAAAAAAAAAGTTTTGGCATACTTAGAATAATAAATGTTGTTGGGGTTTTGTGTTGTTACTGGGAATTATATATCTATTTCAATTTCTTTCTTATATCTTATATAAAAACAACAATGCAAATGATGGAATGACAGTTTTATTCCCTTTTAAAAAAATTGTCCTTGTGTAGAACTTTGAAAATGTTGGAGGGCTTTTTCCCACTTTGAAATAGCATCATTTTTTGTTAGTCAAAGTTCTGTTTTCCATCCAGCTCTAGTCTTCATTACACACTTGCAAGTGCTGTCTTCTTCTGATAGCTGCCAAGCGGGGACACTTGTGAAAGGGTCTGCCCAACATGACAATAGCTGCTGGTAAAGCAGGACACCCCTTGACTCCAAAGCCACTTCTCCAAGTACCAGAGTTGAGTACAGAGGTCAGGTGAGCTTAGCCCACATTCTCTTTAAGTGCAGACACCTTCTATTTCTCTAAAGGTGAAATCACAGATCTGGAGGGATGGCTGCCCACCCACCAACCTACCAGCATCTGCCACAGATCAGCCACATCAAATTGTCTCTTTCTCAAAAGGCACCAGCAGGTATTTAACGCTTACAAATTACTAGGCAGAGCCACATACTGTTTTTTAATAAATACCAAGCAGGCATCAAAACCACTGGCTCTGAGATTTTTGGGCTACTTTTTTGTCATAAGTATAATGCATATTGTACTGTATAAATGGTATATGCTGTTATAAATAGTATGTTTTATTCCATACTGAATATAGAAGTATACATAATGCTTGTATTTATGCTATACAAAAGTATATGCCTCCCACGTGCATACAAAGCTGTGCATCCCAAAAAAAGAGGAAATCAGGCAAAACCACCAGGAGTCCTGTGTGCATGGACAAGGAGTCCTGGACAAACTCAAACACAAAAAGGAAGCCTACAGAGGGTGGAAGCAAGGGCAGATAGCCTGGGAGGAACACAGAAAGATTGTCCGAGCAGCCAGGGATCGGGTCAGGAAAAGTAAAGCCCTGGGCAGTGTCCCTCAGGTGTCAGTGTCGGGACTGGTGCTGTTTAACGTCTTTGTTGGTGATGGGGACATTGGGATTGAGTGCATCCTCAGCAAGTTTGCTGATGACAATCAAGCTGTGTGGTGTGATCAACATGCTGGAGGGAAGGGATGCCATTCAGAGGGACCTTGACAGGCCTGAGAGGTGGGTCCACGCAAACCTCATGAAGTTCTACAGGTCCAAGTGCAAGGCCCTGCATCTGGGTTGGGGCAATCCCAAGCACAAGTACAGGCTGGAGGATGAAAAGACTGAGAGCAGCCCTGCTGAGAAGGACCTGGGGGTGCTGGTGAAAGAGAGGCTGGACATGACCTGGCAATCTCCACTTGCACCTCAGAAAGCCAATTGTACCCTGGACTGCATCAAAAGCAGGATGACCAGCAGGGTGAGGGTGGGGATTCTGCCCCTCTACTCTGCTCTGGTTTACTGCAGAGTACTGCGTCCAGTTCTGGGGTCCCTGACATAAGAAGGATGTGGATGTCTTGGAGTGAGCCCATTAGAGGAGGACCATGAAGATCTCCCTGAGAGGAGGTCCATGAAGATGCTCAGAGGGCTGGAGCACCTCCTCTGTGAAAACAGGCTCAGAGTGTTGGGATTGTTCAGCCTAGAGAAGAGAAGGCTCCAAGGAGACCTTAGAGCCACCTCCAGTACCCAAAGGGGGCCTGCAAGAGAGCTGGAGAGGGACTTTTTACAAGCATATGTAGCGATAGGATGAGGGGGAATGGCTTCAAACTGACAGAGGGTGGGTTTAGAGTAGATATGAGGAAGAAATTCTTTATGATGAGGGTGGTGAGGCACTGGAACAGATTGCCCAGAAACACTACCACATCCTGGGAAATGCTGAAGGCCAGGTTGGATGGGGCTTTGAGTAACCTGGTCTAGAGGAAGGTGTCCCTGCTTATGGCAGGGGTGTTGGAACTAGATGACCTTTAAGGGACATTCCAACCCAAATGATTCTTTGATTCCATGACTCTATGAAAAGTATTTTGTGCTGGTAAACAAAGAAGGAATGTCAGTACCTCTGAATGGTGTGCAGCAGGGGCTCAGTATCCCCTTCTGCCATGTATGTTCCATGTCCCCTGGGTACACTATGTAAAATGCAGCCTTATCCCTGTGTATCAGTCATGAAACATTGCTACCATTTACCAGTGTAGGATCATAATCTTGTGCCTCAATTGCACAAAATGTGAAGTGGATGTTATGAGTCTTCCTTTTCCCTGACAATTTTCTTGCCTTGTCTGTTTAGCCCTTAAGTTCATTGCTTTCTGAAACAAAGCTGATGGTTTATTATGTGCATATTTGTTCTGCACAGCAGGGACTTGCGTCTGAGTTGGAGCTGAAGAAATAAATAGCATAATATAAATAAAATCCAGCATCAGCTGATGTATCAAAGGCAGATAAATGAAATGAGCAAAAGACAAACGTGTGCTTGGAAACAGTGCCTTAGATAAACCTTTTGCTTTAGACTTATGGTGTTTTTTGTGATACAGCACCATGACCTTAATTACCTTTTGAAGCCAGCAGTGAGCTCTCTTTTATTTTTTTTATTTTTTTTGTTCTGTTAAGATATTATTGTGGGATTTCACCCTTGCCTGAATATTTTTACTTTTTTGGGTTAAACTTTTGTTTGCCTGAGAAGTTCAACTGACCAAACTAAATTAGCTGCTCTGAGAATACACTCAAACAAAGCATCTTTATATGGTTTCTCTCATAAAAGTTTAATGCAGTGTATAATTAGAAAAGGTTGAGTGCTTCCATTAATTCTGCAGTGTTTTCTCACCCATTTATTCTGATAAACCTAATATTTTGCTGACAGGATGAACCTAGGCTCGTTTAAAGGTGTATGCAAATACATATTTATCAATGGACCCCAGAAACAAATCTCACAGGAAAGGGAACAAAGCAGGAGTTTTCATGAGACTCAGCTGACATTTTCTGTCTTCTCAGAGCTTTAGAGATGATGGAGAACTCTGTGAGAATGTTAAAGTCTGGGAATCCCAGATATGTGGTTAATGGAGTTGAGTGATGTGCAGATCAGTAAGATGTCCCTGAGGAACTGGTGCCTCGCTGTTTCTGTTGTAGATCCTTTCCCTGAATAGCACAGCCTGGGCAGAAGCTGCAATGTTGCCACAGTTGTGTAGCAGCAGCCGTAGGATAAAATTTGTAAGAGTTAATACTACTTGAGGCATCATTAATTCCTAATGGGTGCTGTGGAGAACAATATTACAGAGATCCTCTCCTGCTTAAAATCCCATGCAGTCTAATCCCTTGGTGTACTGGTAATAGCAGTGATGTAAAACTGTGCATAGGTCTGTTGGCTAAAATTAGGGTTTCTCAGGAATTTTCAGAAGGATTTTTGCTCGAGATTATGACTTCAGGACTCTGAATATTACGTATATCTCTGCTACACTTTGTGGTTATAGCTTCCAATAAATCTTGGAGAGTGCTGTGTAATTTCTTACTGAATTTTAATACAGTTTCCAAACAGTATTGCTAACTTCAGAAAAAAAACTAATGTGGAACAAATAACTCTATAAGTGTGTCTTACAACACCCCCTATTTTAATGTCAAGTTTTAATGCAAGATTTCACTGGAATGCATACATTTCCATATTTTAGTACACAAAGAGACAAGGTGTCTTTAATACAGACACCTCTGATCATCTCAGGGGGATGATTTTGTAGTGTCTGTCGGGTGGCCTTATGATGTGCGTGTGTGAATTCTTGACTCTTCCGAACCCGAGAGAACATCAGCATTTTACCTGTCCTTAAAATGCTTCGGACTCCTTGGCAAAAGAACACTTCAGTGATTCCTGAGCTGGTAAATTGGCTGCTGCAGCAGTTCTTGGCAAGGTCAGCACTGCAGTGTGTTGTAAGGTAATGGAAGGCAGCTCTTACAGCAAGTGTGTATTGCCCTTCCTTAGAACTATTCCCTTCTTCTGTGCTTGTGTATGGGAACAGGGGGTGGTGTGTGTGTGTGTGCCTACACTTTCATGGGGACCTTTTCCTCCTTAGCTTTAGTTAGTCCGTCATTGGAGTATGAATGTGTGGAAGTTAAAAGACTCCATGCCTTTCATAGAAATTCCTAATAAACAGGCACTAAACATATGTTCACATTGTTTCAGTGTTCCTTAGTGCTTTCAAAGATGCCTGTCCTGCTCTCTGCACACATACAGGGGGGCAAGGGATACACAATTGGTGTTATCTGTCTTTTAAAATCTTGCCCGTTTTTTCCCAGAAACAATAACTATATTGCAATATTGCTGCAACAAAATTCTGTTCCTTAGATGTGCACCCAGGTTTTCTGAAGGCCAGAAAAAGAGGGAGCAAAGCTAAGTAGCCAACTGTCTTCCTAAGAAAAAAGTTAGCAACATCTTCCTAGAAGAAGAGGAACATTAACCCACAGCTACATGCCCTGACAGCTAGCTCTGTGGATTGGGTCTGTGAACTTCCTCCAGTGCTTTTAATTTGTTGCAGAACATCCAGCGTGTAGGCTATAATAATCTCTGCCGTGATGCCACTGATATTCTTCAGGGATGTCAGGAATGGATTTGGCTCCACTGTTTCTTGGCCTTTTGTACTTTGTCAAAAAGATTTTCCATTGTCTGTTTCCCAAAACAGTTGTCTTTCCATAAAGGGCTGTACTGAGTCCAAGGGAGAGGGAACAGATGCCTCATCATCCATTCCAATTAAAGAATTTTTAGAGAGGAGGAAATCCTGCCATGGTGCCTGAGTCACAGAGCTAACATAAGGGACCAGGATCTTGTTCCCATTGTGTGCTGAATTGATACTTCCTGATATAATTAAAATTTTATCACTTTTTCTGCTATTAGGAATGTGGAAAATTATTCGGGGCTCCTAGTTGCATTGTAACACGTATCTTTTACTGAAATTTAGAATAGAACTTGGAGGTGCAAATACTCATGGACTTCCTGAACAATTTATCTGAAGCAAATTTTGTGCCACAGGTTTGTTTCTTTTTAATTTAAAAAAAAAAAATGGAAAGGAAAACAAAGAAAAAAAATCCTAAAGCTCTACTTGTCATTATAAAGAAAACATTAAAAATATCTCCCAGGCTTGGTTATATGATGTTATTTGAGAACAGCTATTTCTCAGTAACTCCATATATGGGTATTCTTATTCCATCATTATCATGACTCTCACTTCTAGCTTAACTCCTTTTCAAAGTGGGTTAAGTTGAGCAAGAGCATAGCAGTTTGGGAAGGGAAGTGAAATTGAAAAACAGCCTTCTGAAGAATGCCTTCCTGTCTTAGTAGTATAGTGAGTTTACAGGATTATTTGAAGACAGAAGATGGGAAAAATCCTACCAAACCAACTGTGAGCCCACAGTGGTGACATTATTATCACGATTGCCCTATAGAGCTGGTAATAAGCTACATATTTATATTTTTTATAAGAAGATTTTCAAATGTGCAATATGGAACATAAAGCTTAGGTGGGAAATGCTTTAAACTGAAACGTGTAGTGAGTTATCACCAGGGACAAGGGAAGAATTTTACCCCTCGTTGATAGAAGGGGCTGTACGGTGGGTTGACCCTGCCCGATCTCCAGGTGTCCACCACAGCCACTCTGTCACTCCTCTCCTCAGCTGGACAGGGAGAGAAAGCAGAATGAAAGGCTCATGAGCTGAGATAAGGAAAGGGAGAGATCACTCACCAATTACCATCTGGGTCAAAGCAGACTCAAGTTGGGGAAATTAATCTAATTTGTTGCCAATCAAGTCAGAGTAGAGTAATGAGAAATAAAACCAAATCTTCAAACACTTTCCCCCCACCCATCCCTGCTTCCCAGGTTAGCTTCACTTCTGATTTTCTCTACCTCCACCCAGCTAGCAGTGCATGTGGATGGGGAATGGGAATTGTGGTCAGTTTATCACATGTTATCCCTGCTACTCCTGCCAGGAGCCTGCGTCAGCACAGACTCTCCATGGGGTCACAGCCTCCTTCAGGCATCCACCTGCTCCAGTGCGGGCCTTCCAGGAATATTTGCACCCCGCAGACCTCCGTGGGCTGCAGGGGCACAGCTGCCTCACCATGGTCTGCACCACGGGCCGCAGGGGAATCTCTGCTATGGCACCTGGAGCACCTCTTCCCCCACTTTCTACACCGACCGTGGTGTCTGCAGAGCTGTTGCTCTGGTATATTCTCACTCCTCTCTCCGGCCACAATTGCACAGTAACTTTTCCCTTTCTTAAATTTGTTATCCCAGAGGTGCCACCACCATCACTGATGGGCTCCACCGTGGCCAGCAGTGCGCCCAATACAATCTGTTAGTTAGCCAGTCAAGCATGGGACATGATACCTCATGTAGCAAAGAGGTATTTTTCAACTCCAAGGGAGCCAAACAGTGCTTATTTCAACAAAGTGGAAATGGTCAGCTGATAAAAGTGGATAAGGTGGAAAAATAAGGCTTATGACCCCTGGCTGGATTTTATATGGGAGGTGGCTTACAGAGGGTATCATACTTTTTAATGGTGTTACCTGAGATGTGTGTGTCACTGAAAGAGGGAACCTCTTATAAGAAAAAAACTGCAAAATATTCAACTGTAAAATGAAAAAAAAAAAAAAAAGGAGTAGGTAGAAAGATGCTTTTTTGTGCATCTTTAACTTGTTTTGTACTAAAATGATTCTGAAGTATCTGGGTTATAAGAAGCCATTCCACATCCAGAAATGTGGTGTTTCTAAAGCTGTCACACCTATAACCTGGGGCATCAGGGTTGTTGGAGTGAGTGCCTGTGTGTTTTGCAGTGCATCCGAAGGGCAGCAGTTGCCCCATCCAGACTGAGAGCAGGATTACTGGGATTTAGAGAAGAAGAAGGGTTTTCTGGTGATGCGTTAGAGTTGATGGCAGAACTCACTGACAATCAGAAAAATACCGGAGAACACTCTTGGACTCTGACTGGCCCAAGAGGAGTTCACAACAGTCAGCAAGTGCTGTTGGCTGGCACAAACTGCAATTTCAGCACCTCTAGTTTGCTGGAGCAGTAAAAAATTTAAGTATTACAAGGCACAAAATACAGACTCCACCCCACAGTATACAGGCTACACAAGAGTGGCTATAGGGAAACAACCCCCAACACACATGACAGAGGTATGTGTAACATAGGGAGACTTTCAGAGTCTACTTGAGGGACTTGGTCAAATCTTTGGAGACTCTGTGGTGGTTTTCATGGGTTGGAGGAATTTTATGCTAAAGTGTTGGATATAATCAAAAGGATCTATCTTTTGTGGATATAACACAGTGAAAAGCTCTGAAAAACTGACCCTTGCTTTGTGACACTCTGTACTTCCTTTTTATGCATGAAGCATAAAAGGAGTAAACTTTGCTTAGAAGTGAGGCGTTTCATACAGGAGGAAGCTTTATTTTTGTATCAGTTTGTTATTCTTTAGCATATTCGCATTGTTTACTTTTGCCACTTTCTTTCAGCTGCCTGGAAACATTTAGTAAGTTGTTAGCACCACAGCATCAGCTGACTTAAGATTCAACTCCAATGAGCTTTAACACAAAACCTTATAATCTGTTTTTCAAAACACCCCAAGAATATTGAATTAAAGGTCTTTATTCTTAGTCAGGTTTTGAGCAACTAGGAATCAATTTTATCAGGACAACAGCATGGGATGTACTTTTACAGTAATATCAGCTTCTTGTCCTGACCTTGTATGCATTGCTGAGCCCAAATTTCTCACCAAAACCATTATTCCTTTCTCCAAGAACCAGACTGATGATGCTACATGTGTTACAAGTCACTAATGCAATACAGTTTGGGGTTTTTTTAATTACTCTTTCAACTTTCTATTCTGATTTTAATCTCAGAAAGCTGAGAAACCTACTGTGCGATACCAGGACTTTGACTCTGCAAGGTTCTGAACATCCTCCTGAGACATGCTGTTGACTCCCATCAGAGTTTATGAAAGTGTTTGATCAGCTTTGGTATTTCTGCTATACTTATACTATAAGAAGTATAGCAGACCATGGGGTACCTTCACACTGAAATTTTCCAGTGTGAAGTTGCACTATGTTGGACACATCTACAGAGAGTTCAAATCGGGCATTCTAGAGTAAATATCCCAGCAGCACTTTAAAATGTCTGTTTCAGTATGTGGGAATCTCCAAGAGGAATTCCTAAGCCTCAAGTATGGTAATTGAAATTACTTGGTTATATGAAATTGTTTCCAGGATAATTCATGTTAGTGATGAGTCCCAGTTAATACTAACTGTAAATGTTTATTTTACTTATCGGACTTCTTGAAATATATTGATATCTCTCTTCTAAATATATACCACTGCTCACAGGTGAAAGAATATTAAAAGTTTCACAATATCATAGAGCCCACACTGTTTAGTTTTAAGTAGTTTTGTTTTAGCGTATTTGGTGCTTAACATCCC
This sequence comes from Myiozetetes cayanensis, assembly GCF_022539395.1. Taxonomy (NCBI): domain Eukaryota; kingdom Metazoa; phylum Chordata; class Aves; order Passeriformes; family Tyrannidae; genus Myiozetetes; species Myiozetetes cayanensis. The sequence goes on along the minus strand of NW_026087964.1, from coordinate 35,169,939 downwards.
AACTATATTGCAACCCATAAACCTTCACTACTTCTTCTGCAGTGGTTTTTCCCTAACTAAATGACTTACCAGAATTAGCTTCCTAAAAGGTCAAGTTGAACAAGCAGGCTATCCAGCAGTTGCCCTGGTACATGTTAACTGGTTGAGATGGAAAGCAGTGCTGAGAACTTTCCGACATCTCAATTTAAACACAGTAAATAATATGTGTACTTTATGTCTCAGTTCATTTGAGACTCCTCTCCTCTCAGTCCTGGGCATGATGATATGCATAGACTGTACCTCAGATTGAATTTACAGGAAAATCTTGGAATAAACAGAAAAGCCACATGGCAGTAAAGGGGAACAAAGAAGCAATAGCAAGGAAAAGACTGATGGCAAACATTGTGAAAGAGCCTGCACCCTGCATAATGGTACTATTCATATATATAAATCACGTGCTTATGTGTTTTTCTGGATCTGGGCCTAACTGCACAACTGGATTTCTTTCAAGTGACAAGCACAAGAAAAAGCAGAACACAAACATAGATTCTTCTGGTGGAGGGTGTAGTTCACAAATTAGAAAGTCAAGGACTGTAGAGGAAAGCTGCAAAAGACCTGGAAAAGAGAAGAGAGCAGGATATGATTTTGCACTGTGGTGTTGCAGTGTTAGTATTTAAAACTGAAGATGTTCATTTGGTGAGTTTGAAGGTTCATATTCCACCTCCCATTAATCTTTAGTTGTATTTTAAGAGAATGGGACCGGATGTGGACTGAAATCCTTCTGAGGTAAAGAGCAAAGCTTTACTTTGGTCTCTGAGGAGGTTGCCTACTGTTTTAGTGCAGAGTAGGGTTTTGAAAGCTTTTGTAAGAGTGCATTATGAAACCCTGAATTGGTATTGGATGGTGACTGTGAAAGATATTAAGGGTGTGGTAACAGATGGGTGAATATCCTGAGTGCTGTGCTGTGTAAAACTAAAGTGCAGGTAGGTCACAGCAGATTCCCTTCAGATCTGACCAGTGTTATATGCAGAAGAGAGAATACAGCTTGTTCATCTGTCAGATCAGAGATCCTGCTGTCATGCTTAATCTGTTCTTTTGTCAGAAAGCCAGTTGGCAGTCTAAACTCTGAGCCGTATATATTCTTATTTTTAATGTTTGTATGTTGCATAATAAAAGTATGAGAGGTGTGGAAATAAAATTGCAGCTTGGTCAGCTTCATTTTGAAGCAGATCATTCATTTGAGTGGAAAATTAGTGGCTATTCTACACTCTGTTTTCCTCTACATAGATACACCCAGAAATAGAAAAAGGTTTTATTAATAGATGATGGTACATTAATGTCATCTAAAGATAGTTAAACAGGAAGCTAATTGGATTAATGTATAAAATACAATATTTCAGTCGAACAGATCTCACAAATGTGACGCTGTGCCTTATCTAATGGATGTGAAATCTCACATGAGATTAGAGAACACAGTGCCTTGTGATGCAGAATCTTCCTTTCCTGCCCCAACCACACAGCCATAATCATAAGTATTCATGACAAAAATCAGTGATCTTAGTTTTCCTGACGGCTTTTGTTCACTGTTCCTAGGAACTGTTTTCTGTGTTTTCTCAAGAGGGTATTTAGAATTTAAGCTCCCTCTCTCTACTTGTTTATTATGTACAGGGCTGTTCATTTGCCAAGTGACCATGGCGCCAAGTTCCAGCTTGGCATTTGTGGAACATTTTCCTTTCAGTCCCTTGAGAATACATGCTTTGGCCTTTCCAAAACCAGCAAATTCTCAACACTCTAATGAAGTGGTGTGGTCTAGGCTGAAGTGGACAGAAAAGTTACCAGCATCTGTCTCAGATTTGTGGCTGCAACACAACACAAATTATAGAGTTATTAATGATAGCTTTTGAAAGAAAAAAATGAAGGGAGCCTTTTCTTTTTTGATTCTATATTTGAATAAAATATCTCTAATTGCATGGGTAGAGCATTAAAGTCTTTTAGTACATATTATATCTTATTGCAGACTGTTAAAAGAAAAATAAAAACAAACCCACACTATGCAGCAGGAGGCCAGACTTGTAAAAGATTGTGTAATTCTGCTCCAGTAAAATTGGCCTTTTACAATCCATTATGTGGTAAGTCAATATAAAACCAACAGACCTCATTTACAAACTGGGAATCCCTAGCATAGTCACTTTCCAAACAGGGTACCTGATCAAAAGCATTTCCTATCAATTCTGCTGCTTAGCAGTTCCTTAAAACCTTTTATTCTGCTACCTGTAGGCAAGCTAAGAGCAAACACCATCATTGAGAAAATACTGATTTTTGTAGGATATCATATGTTTGTTCTACAAATAGCAAATAGACACAGAATACAGTTTATGTCATGGTGAGAAGAAAATGTTTTGATTAAGTCTGGAATCTGTATTCTCTTAACCCTTCAGTGCTCAATTTTTACAGTTTAAAGGAAGTAATGTGATACTCTTCTTTAAAACACAGCAACAGATCATGTTGTTCTTTGTTAAATCTGGCCACCATTCTTCCATTAAAAAATGAGAAGATGAATAAGCATACAGGGCTTAACCAGACAAAGACTTTAAATCTATTAATTCATCTTGATGTGCCTAGCTTCTGCACATCCTCCTTTGGAACAGAATAGTTAGTCTGTTAGGCCTCTGAGGACTAGCTTTTTACATGTGTGCTGGTGAGTGAATCCCATGCCTTCTTGTAAATGAGTAATAGGGAGAGACGGGGCAAGAAGAACCACAACAAATCTCTGTTAGGATTAGACAGCCTTGTAGCTGCTCAGTAAGAAGTGAAAACTGGTTGGTCAGAGCCTGAATAGGAAGGACAAGGAGCTGTTGCTGAGCTGCTGATGAGAGAATCTTTGGAATAGAGGGGGTAGGGGCAGGGAGCTGATTTTGCTGGAGGTGTTCTTCGGTAGTAAGCATGGGACTGTCATCTTAATTCAATGTCAACTGGACTGTCCCAGTCTGCGTCCAGCTCACTTCGGCCCATCTGTTCTCATCTGCACCTGGCTTATCCAGATTCACAGCATCACATCCCTTCTCCTCTTGAGTGCTGGCAGGACTCTGGAAGAGTCTTTATCTGGTACAGTACAAAGGCAAACTCATATCTGCCAGTACAGCTGAGCTGCTCATTCTTCTGTGCAACACACGGGGTCTTTCAGCAGTTGCCTCACTGAAGAGCCCATGTTTAGTCCTTTAGTTCCCTTGAGGAACTAGGAGATAGTGCTACAGCAGATAAAGAAGGTGGGGGTACTTTAGCCACAATACCAAGCCAAAAGGAAAGAATGGGGTTCTCATGCAAGGGTCTGACTCCACCACCCCAACACAAAGTCTTTGGTGAGGATCCCAGTGCCCTTCTCTAGTCCAGAAACAGGCTTGAGTTTCAGATGCATCACAATCACCTGAGCAGTTTGGTGACTGCATCTTACAACACCATCCATAGTCTCCTGGATATTGCTAATTTATGTGATACAGAATAATGTTTGCCTCCTTACAGTATCACAGATTACCCTGAGAAGTGTCTTTAGCGACTGTCTGACAGCTGACAGCTGCCTGTTGGGACCTGATGGGCTTCCATACTCCAGTGACCTCCTCTCTGGAGGTGACCTCTTGGGTGATAGTTTAGTTCCTGCATCAATTTTACAAGCAAGATCCCCAATAATTACCTAGGTGTTTGGGGTTTTTTTCCTGAAAAGTGTGTGAAATATTAAGTACTTCAGAGGCTTTCAGTCCCTGCTTCCCTGCTGAGAAGAGATGGATTTTTTCTGGAGTTTTTTTCTGTAATTGGTGTAGAGTAGGAACATAGTTCTCAGTGGTATTGTATCATATAGCATTTGGCTAATGCTTTGGGGCTATTTCTGGTAACTGCAACAGGAATTACAGTGTCAGGATAAGTCTATTATATGTTCTAATAAAATAACTAGTAGTCTGATGCTGTCAACGTGAATAACAGAGATTTGCAGACTTTCACCTCATTTGTGACGCATATATTAAAGAATGAGCTCAGTGCTTAACAGAGATTACACAGGGATTATGAAATGTAGAAACTGTAGTTGCAAAAAGCAGTTTTATTCAACAGCAGGTTACTGTCATTATAGTGCATGCTTGTGAAAAACTGGAGTTTCTACTCAAAACCAGACTCCATTAGCATGTAAATATTAGCCTATATAGAACTACAGCATTATCAGTTAAAAAAAGTGGAAAACCATTTATCAATTAATTTGAAATTCATATAATTTACAAAGTTTCATGAAGCTGTCTGCAGTCTCTTCAGAGATACCTCTTTTATAGAGGCCCCTGCACTTGGTAAACTATCCAGTGAATAAGATAAACCAATCTAGATAATGAATAGCTGATGTATAGACAGTGTAAATGTGCTATTCCATCCACGATGGAAAAAAGAAACGTGTTATTTAAAGCAGAGATGTATCAAATGAATAAACAAAAGAACATAATATACTCATAAACACACATATGAACGAGGACATTTATTTTACTTGTCTCTTAGAACTCATGTCTTTACCTGTTCTGTTGATGCTGTTCTGCAAAAATCTGCTGCAGTCTATTGATTAGTTCATCCTGCACCAACCTGTGAGCTGTACATCTGCATAAGTAAAACTGAAGTATATAGGTGCATGTGAGTAATCCTGCCCCAAAACAGGGAGCTGAAAAAACATTAGGGTCCTCTGATTTATTTTAAAATGTGAAGACTTTCAGGGCAAACAAAACAAGATCCAAGCAATAAAACAAAACACAAAATAAGGTATTGGAATGGGAAAGGAATCAAGAAGATAAATCTTCAATAGAATATTGATTTTTATTCACAAAAAAAAAAAAGAGATCACCCAGGGTAGAGAATATTTAACCAAGAAGACAGCAGAAAAGAAATGCACTTCCACCAATCCCATAAAGAAGCTGCAGTCATCTAAGCAGAACTTTAAAAAGGACTAAAAATATCTTCCTGATAAAACATATCCTGAGACAAGGACTCGAAATATGTGTCATAGTTTTGTGATAATTTGCTTTGACGTTGGGAGTTAAAATTTTGTTTTTAGGAATCTCCTTTTGCTTCACTTGAGTATGTTTATGGCTAAACAAGTTAAAGTTTAGTATACTTTGAAGATGAATCACCTCTGGATGTTTTGAGTGAGGAAAAAAATTTTTCATTTTGATTTTCTCAAGTTTACTCTGCACACATTAGAGAGCAGGGTAACAAAGGGAGTGTCTTTTTCTTGATAATATTTTTTTTTTTTGAATCATGTTTTCTGCCTAAGGTAGTGTTCACCTGAAGGAAGGAATTAAATGATATCCAAACAGCTCAGGAGCTGTCTGTCAGTCAGAGCTAATCTTGAGGCAGAAGCAGTAAGAGGCTTCAGAAAGAGGGAATTAGTGCTGGCATTTATTTTGCTTCTATCTGTTTATCAATTGAGAATGACTGGACCTGAGTCCTTAATGAATATTAGTGGTTTATTGTGTGGATAATCAAAACCTGTGCAAGAGAAATCAAATATATTTCAGAAAGCCCAGATTGTGCATCTTCAGTGTGAGCTCCCAAACTCTGTGGTTCCACAACATGGCAGGGTGACGTTCTATGGTTGACAAGGCTCTTTTTGATAACTCAGGTACTATTGCCAGAGTTATAAGTGGATAAGATGCTTACCCACATAGGAAAGGTCTGGTTAGAGCAGATACAACAGGAATCTGTTCTCAAAATAGAAACTGGAGATAGAATGGCAACATGATTTGATAGGGATGCTGAATTTCTACTCATTCATAAGCAAGACTTTACATGTATTCTCCATGCCATACAAGGCTGGTTGTTAATTTTTGCTCGGTTTTGCCTTGTCTCATTGTGGTATGAAATAGCATCTAATTACATAACTTGAATGTTCTAAGTCTGCCACATTTATCATTTGCTGCCATACATTCTGATTTGGATCAGAAATTGGTACTTTAGCTTCAGTTGGTATTACTGCTTTTGCCCATTTTACAGACTTATACATGGACTCACGAGTCAGCCTTTACTGTAAGAGTAAAATGACTCAGTTTGGGCCTGGGAGCCAGAGAGCTAAATATAGTACATAGCATTAGAGCCTGGTACAGATGGGGGAAAAAAATCCATTTGGGGACTTATGAAAGGTCAGTTTGGAACAGAAGTGCCTGAGGTGCAGGAACACTTGCCCTGACAACTAACTTCACTCTGTTACCATTTGAGAAGTAGCACAGCAGAGCTGCTGGAGACAGAAGAAAGTGCAGGAAGGTAAGACAAGGGAGAGGAAGAAACAGACACAGCAAAGGTCTCAGATGGTTATTCCAAGCACTACTGCAGGATGTGAGCTATCAAATATCCAGTTCTGTGGGAAAGTGGCGTTATGGCACTGGAAATATCTGGGATACTAGCTCTGAGCTGTGCACCACAGCCTGTTTCACTGTGTTCAGGAGCGTAGTTCATTGGGACCAACAGTTTGGTGGTACCCTGCCTTCCCAAACAGTGCTCCGACAAACCTGTTGGAGGAGTTCAGAAAGCTGGAAGGGAGCATCCTGAAAAGGTGTGCTCTACATATATATATAAAAAAAAAAAAAAGGCACAGCATATCAAACCTCTCCAGTTGCAAGACTGGGTCCTGTGCTGAGACAATAAAATAACATATGGCTCTAGCCCAGTGTTCCATTTTTGATCAGTTTGCAACCCCTTCCTTAATGTTCATTGATATTTGTAAATAAATTGTGAATATCTCAGCCCCCTTATCTCAACTGAAACTGTTGAATAAAAATGCTTCTGAAAATATTTTTTAAAATTGGAACACTCTTTTGAACAGCACTTCAATCATGAAATACCTTTCATTTTCATGAAATAGCTATCGTTTTCCTGCTATAGGCTATCTTTTCAGCCTAGAACAGGCAGCTGGCAAGACCAATCTTTCATGTGTGAAAGGGCAAATCCCCCCCCACTCCATCTCTCTCAGTGACCAGCTCTGGCTGCTAGTTGTGTAGCACCAGCAGAGCCAGGAAAAGGTGTTAAGAGTGGAGGTTAAGAGTGGTGTTAAGAGGACTTCAACTGAGTCCTGCTGAAGACTGTTAGGGAGTGATACAGCCCAACTGCTGTGGGACAGGAAACTCATTTCACCCCATCCTTTTAGGGTGGGTGAAGAAATGGAAGCAGGAATGGCAACCCACATTTTTCTTTTGTCCTGGTACTAGGGTGCCTCTGGGAGAAAAGACATTTATTTTCTTGGCCCCAACTCTAAAAACTGCAGCAAGACTTTTTGCAAGGCCCCATGACACAGCTCAGAGAGGAAACAGCATACAAAAGAGTCCTTTGAGTTACATGTGGAAGTGCTGACATGCTTCCAAAGAGAAGACACTACATACATGAGCCATCTAGGCTATTGATAACAGCACTGATTCTACATTCTGAAAATGACATCAGGTCCTTTTGAGAGCTTTATTAAAGCTTCATTTCTAGGTAAATAACTATTTCTCCTGACCAAAGTTTCTGGAACATTAGCAGATGTACAATGAAAGACATTTTTACTTCCATTTGAACTGGAGCCATGGCCTACACTTACTAGCAAACTATCATCTTGTTGAATGTGTACAAACTCAGCATACTCTGTGCAAATTCTTTATTGAAACAATGATCAACGCACAAGCTACATCACATTTCATTTTGCCACTTCAGCATGAATTGGTCTCTTTGTGGTTTACGGCCATGAGCTATAAAATCATAACAGTTATTTAAATCAAAATACAGTAACTGCTTCTCAAAAAAACACATTCATATTTGTCTTACATTTCTTTTAAAATCAAAAAGTATTTCATAATAAATGAAATATAACTTAAGATACTTTAGTGCAAGCATTTCCTTTGCATCTAAGAAGCTTTCAGTTGTCCCACTAAGTATGGCATACTTGAGGCCAACTCTTAAAATAGCATGCTGCCAAAATATTCCATGAGAACTTCTAAAATTCGACACTGTTAACACTTTCCAGAATTAGTTCATCTGACCAAACTGAAAGTCAGAAAGCCCTGGTTATATGTTACAGTACTTTTGTCAAAAGGAAACTGCAAATCAAGGAAGTAACATAGTATATACATTATAATAAAACAGGCACTGATTTAAATAAAAAATCAACATCTGCCCATATATGCCATTTCACAAGTCTCATGATTATACAGTAGTTTTTAAGCACAGGATCAAAACTGCTGTGCTTTACCAAATATCAATAAACCTGCATAAAAATGCTGATCTATGGGTTCTTTTAGATTTTTTAAAATGACAGACTCATAAAATGACTGAAGGGTAGGTTTCATCACAAACACGCTTAAATCAGAGAATAAAAAAGGATACCAGTAAACAAATGCTGCTCAAAAAGAAAATGTTGATCAAGTAGATAGTGAATATTATGTTTAAGTGATCAGATTAATATGGTCTTACATTTACTGAAAAAAGAATAGTAAGTGTAAAATTTAAATCCAACACTGATTTCTTGTACTGCAGAAATCTAGTCATCTTCCGTGAAATTTTGCCAAAAATACTTGAAAATGGTGTAAATATATCATGCAAATCTCTTTTCCTTTCTAAGCCTGACTTGGTGTTCTTTATGCTTTTAGAACACAATTTCAGTTGTACTAGGTCTTCCAGATGCTGAGTTTTTTTAAGAACCATTAGTGTTTGGTGATACAAGAAATAGAGCAATGTAACAAAAGGTGTGCATAGCCCAATGATGGGAACAGATTCATGTCCCTGAAGTGCTTAAGGTGCATGAAAATACTTAACAATGCAAATGTTAATGTTTTCTTAGAGCCTTCATTAATTTTATATTTGTTAATTGTGTTCTTGCACCATAAAATAGCCATTCACTAAGAAATACTGCAAGACACAATTGTTTACTTCATGATAGAGCACAGCCAGAGAGTTTGGAACAAGAAAAATGGGTTTGGGTCTTGCTTTCCATCTGTCTCCCACAAAGGAAGTGCCTCAAAGCATATAAAAAGCTTTAGGCTTAGAGGTGTCACAGAATGGATGCATAAAGATATTGAGCAGCATACATGAAAACACACCAAAAAATACATAAACCAAACCCCTTGGTTACAATCTGTGTTTTCTTCAGCTACAGTGCTGTTCGGCTTTTATTCCAATAATACCACAAAGCTAAATGCCCAAAGAATTTATAGCAGACTGGTTATACCTGTGAACTCTCAGCTTGAAGTGAGTCCAGCTCCAGCAAATTTAGGGTTCCCTTTGACCCTGCAACTGCAGGAATCTGTCACTACACGAATTGCATGGATCTAATCCGGGTGCCTGTTGCTCGTACGTGGTTTGCAATGTGCGTTTGTGGGTACTTCAAATACATGCCCCTTGTGGGCAACCTTTGGAAAAAACCATCATCGGTATCTCCAAGGAAGTTTACATCGAGATACTGAAGAAAACCATGGGGATTGTTTGCTCTCAAATGTTTCTCCAATAAATACATAATAAACAGGCTGAAGGACAGCCTGAGGGAAGCAGTCAGGGTCAGAACTGCCTGGTAACAAACACCATAGGAATACATGATCTTTACTGTAAAAACTTCATAGTTAACAAACAATTAAAATTAAAATACTTCAGTTTAATAAATATTTTTATAACTTTTTTTTTTAAAGTATGCTTTAAGGAGAACATCCTTGCTTATCTGTGCAATCTTAGTTGGGCACCAGGTAGGTAACCTCAGAATGCCTGAGGTCTGTTAAAAGATGGACAGGCAGAAAAATCAAGATGCCTCATTTCAGGAGGTTAAAGTGAATTAAAAGAATTTAGTGCAAATTCCTGCTTTTGTTTCTGCCCTTGTCCTTTTTGATACCCGAAGCAAATTAAGTAACTTGAAAAACTGATTTGAACACTAAACAGAAATGTACTTTGGACTCAAACAAGAAGTTAACAGTTTGCATCAACAGTATTTTCAATCACACTGGTCAGAAGTGAGGTTCTTTATGGTATTCTCTTAATCTACTTTGTGTTCTAGATTTATATTGCTTTGCTGGAACTGAAATATTTCCAGCCACATTCCTAAAGGGACTTCTTGCCCTTGCATGTTTCCTTTAGGGCATGTGCAAATTATTTTGTATAGAAACCTGCCACTGTGGTGAGCACAAACAAATATGAGGCAACTGAATGATGCAATTTTTCAGAAGTTGGTTGTAAAATCTGAAGTCCATTATTAAACATGTAATTTTTTTTTAGTAACCATAGAAAGGTATATATGGAGCCTTCTCTGCATCACCTACATAAGTCATGGGGTATTCCCGTATTACACTGGTAGTGAGGCTCTGCACTTTAACGCGAGGAAGCTGATATAAAACCTCAGTTCATTATCAAGGGTTCTTTTAGATAGCTGCAACACTGACTTTGTCTGGTCTTGATTACCAGTTAATGTAACTGATTGCCTCCAACAGGCACCTTATGTAGATGTGGCTACTTCACTAAAATATCCAGAGAGCCGTCCACACATTGTCTCCCCAGAGACCTAAGAGACTTCTTTTTCTGCAGTATGCTCGATTCTGGATTTATTTTAAGTATCTGTACTTACAGTAAAACCCTTCCAAAAAACTATAGGGTGATAGTTTGTTCATTAGTTCCAAACAAAATGTGTCAGGTAATTAAGTAATATTAACCCTACACAAACTCCTACTGGTAAGAGCTTGCTTTCCAGACTCACTGCAGAGGAGATCCTTTTTATTGTCTGTCTGCAACAGAAATTATCACTTCCCTTCCACTCCTGGCATTTCCTGGCATAAATGTTGATCCTTTTTACTGCCACAATTGCTGTGATCATTAAAGCTTTACTGGGGTAGAGTCACATGTATTCAAGCAGTGAACATTCTATATAGGTAGGAGGTTCTTAAAATATCAAAGCAATTGTATCACAGTAAACAGTTTCCATGACTGTCATTGTAATTTCACAGGACACTCGATTAGGTTTTTTTTTCCAATTTGGATACAACACTCTCAAACTGATGCTTATATATGATTTTAGGCTTGATCCTCACATTATGAATTTGCACAAAATTAAGAATCCCAATAAAAGGGTATTTTGCCATTTGAGCCTTGTCATCAACTGATTACTGTCATTTGCAGGAGTGTTAAGGAATCTGCATATCTTCTGGTAAGGTAGTATATACTTACTCCTTCCAAATTACTTAAAAACAAGACATCTTGCATATTTGCAGGTGTTTGGCATATAAAATTCTGGCAAGGTAAAAAATGGTCAAACGTATGCAAAAAAACCTTGCAGAGCTGTTGGACTGCAACTTTCTGTAAGAAGTTTATGGGCTTTCCCATCTGTAAAATAAACCTCAAAGCTGTTTCTCCATGCAAAACAAACAATTGTTGGCATCTTTGTTCCATGGAAAAGGGAAAACTATTTTCCATGTGCCTAAGTAGTGTGGTCACAAATGAAATGGAAACATTTTAACTTTCTCTAATAGCCCTCTAAATCACAATGTAGCTGAGCAAACAGGCTTTGTAAATGGGATCTATTAGGATTTTATTTGGCTATTGGAGTGCTGCCTCTTGGGCAATATTTCAAATTCACAAGTTAATATTTGCCAAAAATGCAATAGATGGAAATAACGAGAGTGAAGGAGGAAGATGGAAACCAGTTTTATGTTTAGTAAGTTCAAGTGTCCTTTGTCAAAGACTACCAGTGACTTCCAGGAGGCCACTACAGGTGACTCCAACCTAGAAAATGCTGAGGTAAATGTTTCTTGGAAATATTCCTAATCAAAGAGAGCAATTAATATTAATGTAATAGCAATTACTCTGCCATACATCATGGTAAACTAAACTCAAACTGAGAAGAAAGTGCCAAATAATCCACTTACATGCTTTTGCTATGATAGTCTCCAGGTAAGGCTTAGCGGCAAGTACAATATGTATTTTTAAAAGAGCTCCACCTGATTTTCCTGCTATGCATAGATTCAGGAGTAACTATCATACATGGCTTTCATATATAACACATGTATTTGTGTCATTTGCCAATGCTGTGTCATCAGAACTGAGTTCAGCAGAAGGCTCAGGAGGGGGCTCTGCAGTAAGTGCTGGTGTTTGAGGAGTGTCTTCTTCCTTGGTGTCTAACTGCATGCTTTCCTGTGACTGACCATCCATGCAGTCCTTTTTGGACAATGGGTGAACTGACACTTTTATTGCAATCTGTTGAGGTGGCTCGTGCAGTGACGATGCGTCTGAGTCAGCTGTGGGAGAGTCACTGCGCGTCAAAGCATTTGGGATCATGTACAGCTCATCTGTTTCAGTGGTTTCCTGGCCTTCTGCTGCCTGTCGTACAAAATTCTGTCCTTGCTCCTCCAGACCAACAACCTCCATAATTTCTTCCATTATAGTCCTGCAGTTCATGATGAGAGGTGGCAAAGGTACGCTCCGAGCAAGCTCTTCAATGTAGCGAGCAAATTCCATGGTCTTGAACTGGGTTACTTTGGCAAGCTCGAGCGTTTTGGCTGATGTGATAATTGGGATACGCTTCGCAATCTCAAAGGCTTTCTGAAGTTTCTCTGCCCCTTCTGTTCTGAAGAATTCATTGATTGCTTTCTCGGTTTTCTTCAGATGACTGCTCATCATACATAACCGAGTGATGTTCAGTATCATAACGATGGTAAAAGCTACAAGGCAGACAATCATGTAATAGATTCCCATATCTCCAGAGGTAAAAACAACCCTCAGTGTCACAGTATTGTTAACGCTGCCATACGTATTAGATGCGACACACGTGTATTTACCTCTATCTTCAAAAGACACCCTGGTAATGTTTAGTAGCCCGTTGTCAAGAAACCACCATTTTCCTGTCAGAGAGGAGACAGAATAACTTAGTTAGAGGTGTTTTGTTCACATGATCAGCGTAGTCTTCAACATCAGCTTTGTCAAACTGGCTTCAGATTTTGGAAGAAGGAAACAATGTTCACGAAAAGACAAAGAATTTACCATCACAAAGACCTGTCTGTCCCTGAGACCCTAATTGTGCTACTACCAAATCCCTGACATCCACTGTGAATAGTTAGAGCACACCCTAAAAGGGTTTAATAAAAAATGTTAATATGCATGACAGCTATCTCAATCTTACAGTCAGTTAAGTTACAAAGATAGGACTATTTACCCCAGAGAGCCTCCCAAACACAGGTCACTCTTCTTCAAAGAACAGCAACAATGGGATTGTGAGGCAGAAAAACCTAATAAGTCCTCTTTGTTTTGTTCCCTGACAATGCATTTGCTTACAATTGGGCTATTTTTGGTGTTTTCTTACAGTATCTACTATAATTCTGTTAATGTAAACTTTCAAAACCCTAAAATTTCAGACATCATATATTAGACTGCTTACTCTTGGAGGTGTTGAGAATCTGATTTTGAAGTATGATTTTAAAGAAAGGGATAGGAGGACTAAGATAGATGGGAAAGAGAAGAGCCATGATAGGGAACATCCTGTTTGTCAGTATGAACTTCTGTGCACCAGAATGGAATTTCTTTTACTTTTAAAGTCATTTCTATCAGTGTAATATTGATAACTTTGTCCACTGCATGTACACATACGTTTCATATACACATACATTTTCATTTCATATGAATATGTTCATTTGAATATGAACAGTTTAGCTATGAAACTGAGTTTGAAACATGTTAAAATCCATTGCTCCTATCACTGCTAAAGGGATTCAAGATTCAGCTAGTTACTGTATTTGCCATTATATATTGGTAATGAATTAAGATTTTTAGTTAACTTCATTTTTATTCAACTATCACTACACTATTTAAGAGCTGAGGACATATATTTTTTGCTTTATTTGGTGTGATGCGACTTCTTAAATTGTAACATTGCTATAAAAAACACGATTCACTCCAACAGGAAAACCTGGTGTCAGTTCTTTCCTTCATGTAAACCCAGCCCTGACAGAGGTTGATATAAGCCAACTCAACTGTTTTCAATCTCTGTAACACCATCCAAAGACATTCCAGACAGATATCTGCTGAAGGTAGCGATGCCATTTCAATAACCTTCCACAGGAAGGAACCTGTCTACCATCAGGAAGTTGTTTTTCCTTAGACCTAACCTAACCAGCTGCTCTTTAAGTCTATTCAGGCAGCTGAACAAAGACACAGAACCTGCGATCAGAGGACTAAACCAGTGCAGAATCCCTGTGCAGTGCCTGTAAATCACAAGGCAAGGATTACAATCCTGCCACACGTTGGTGTATACCTTGGTTCTACATTTATTTAATCCTTGTCATGGACATTCTTTCATTGTTAAAAAGATTGTTCTAATTTTTTTTAATTTTATTTCTTTCAAGGAAGAAACTGTGGGCAATTCTGAAACTCATTACTCAAAAAAGCCTTTAATTCAGAGTAGTTGTGAGCTCTTACCATGTTCAAAGTTCTTCCAATTAAACATGGCTTATCCAAATCGGGGTTTTTTACATTATCTCCAGTAGAAGCCTATGTAGAAAGTACTCCCACAATGTCCCTGCCTCAGTTCCTGTGTACAGACAGCTCTTAATTACATCTTTTTATCCTCTTAGAAGCTTTAACTAAACTGAAGCACTGTTTTTTACCCTAGCATAGTTCTTGAAAACCATTGAATCACTTTTCCTGAAATTAAAAAACACAGAATAAATAAAAAGCTTTCTAAATTAGACTTTCACACACCAAAAAAAAAAATCACCCCAATCTGCTAAAGTAAGGCAAATTCAGAGGAAAACTCCCTTACAGAGGAAATGTCAGCATCTGTAACATCCTTTTCTCCACCTCTAGAATAAAAAAAAATACAGAGTATTCCTTATCAGTATTTCTTTGAACTGCAATGTTGGTCCTTTTTGCAAAGTAGGTTTTTATTTATTGTGAGATGACAAGATGCCTTGCTGATGTACCCTGGCTCCAGCTGTTATAAATGACATAATGGCATTGAACTGTGACTCAATGACTGGGTCTGTGCCAGTGGATCCTGGCAGACAGTATAAGCCAAATAAGAAAACAATGATCAGAAAAGGTATCATTGCCAGGTTTTGATAACAATTCAATGCCATAATTAACATCATAAAGAAAGGTCTCATGCTAGGAAACATTTCTTACAGAAAAATTACAGTTTCTTAAAGGAGGTAGTGCACTGTTGAAATTCCAAGTTATAAAGGGATGTTGTCTTTTTACTACATCTCCAATATTTATTGATTTGGTCAAAGTTTTTTCTTCACCTACCTAAATGGTTGTTTCAGTAGCTGCCTCTCTCAGTTGACTACGCAATGACCTAAATTTAGATGCTGCACTAAAGGGGAAATTTTCTGTTAGTGAGCCTTAGTAAAACACACCAGCACACTTACCACTGTATGTGGCCACAACTACAAATAATATTCGAAATCTGCTTACTAGCTCAAGTATTTCCTTTCACTGGCTTTACTCAGAAAATTATAACAGGTTATAATGTAAAATATAACCAGTTATGCAGTAAGCTTTAACAGGTACACTCTGCTGTCGCACATTCAGCTGGGTCAATCGTTACTCCCATCATAGCAGAGTTCTCTGTCAGGCCAGCTATTAGTTAGACATGCTATCCTGCATTTAGTGTGAATAGCTAAGTGTTTGTTTCATCATGCTGTGAACAAAGCAGATAGTATGGAAGGATTACATGAGAAAAACACCTTTCATATACCCACACTGCCCTCAAACACTCCCTAGAAGTATAACCAGGATTATCACCCAAACCTTCCATTTTAAGGAAAATAAGCACATGTGTAATTAAGGTCTCCGGCAAATGACAGTGAAGAGTTTTAACTAAAGCCAGGAAGGCTCAGACTTGGCTTGTCCTTCTGACTGTTGCTTTATATAGGTTTTTCACTTGGTCTTTCAGGGCATCTCCTGTTTCTCCCATGGCACTCTGCATAAAGACAGCAGCCATATCAGGGAGTTAGCTGTGTTGAGTGCATGACAACAAACTATTCTGATATGTCATGAGAATCCTCCTTTGAGCTGGAAAATAGCTTTTTAATCTTTTTTTTGGTGCCAGAGAAGAACAAAAGATGACAGAATGAGAAATAGGAACAAACCCGAAGTCTTCCAATGAAAAGAGGCCTATCTGCACCTTAAGTGCTTCAGCTTTTTGCTATGTGTTGCTATAAATAACATATAAAAAAGTTACTGTTTTCTTCCAAGGTGCACATAAAAAATTTATAACTGCCACCGGGCTTTCGTTTATTTTCACACATAGAAATACCACAGCCAGGCCATTAAATTTGGGCTATTTGTCAACTTGCTGAACTCAGAAGTGTCTCCGGACAGGCTGCATCAGTGATATTACTAAGATCTTACCTTTATTCTCCTCGTCTTGGAGCAGGCGACCATTGGAATTGTACCACCTGTAACGTGGACTGGGACTACCTTGGACATTGCAGTCGATCAAGGCACTGCTGCCCTCCTTGACTATAATATGGTCGATGCGGGAGATCACCACAGGCACGGATCCTGTACTTATGTCAGTGCGGTTGAAAGTGCTGTTATTCACATCCTCAGCAGTTGACAAAGCTGCTAATAAGATGACAAGGCGTGTGGTAGGCAGAAAGTACAAAAAGTGGTGGCTGTTCAGTATGTCCATTTTCCTTCAGTGGCGTACACGGCTGCTGGGAGCTGGGATTGGTTCTGTTGAATGCAGGTCCTTGGGATGAGCAGGTCGCAGGGGAGTTCTACTTTGATCTGTGCGATTTTATGTTTAAAATATCCTATTAAATAAATAAATAAGTACAGTGAGATGGCATATATAAACAATCCATTAGATGTGCTCTTTTAAAATAGTGACACATCCACTAATGCATTTCACAATCATCAGCTCAGTGTCTTGTCTAAATGCTAATGTTATCACAGGCCCTTATTCTTACTGGAAAAAGTTGCATATATTTTCCTGACAATAGTGTTGTTCAGAGTGGCAGGCGTGGGAGAAGGCTTTTATCACCTAGACACTTAGCAGCAATTTAGCTACAGCAGCAGCTACAGTTTTATGCCAAAAGTTCAACAGATTTTTCTTTCTTTTTTTTTTTTATTTTTTTTTTTAATTTTTAACATTTGCAAAATCAACAGGAGAAACAAAGGCACAGCACATTAAAGCTGTCACTACCAGCTCAGTGCTGCAACTCTGTCATGTGCATGATCTTAGATCAATTGTGAAACAGTGTAAGAAAGAACTACTCCATGAAAGGTTTTTGGAGCTAATGTTGGAATACTTGATACACATAATTTTGAGCAAACACAATAGCACGTACAGCAAAACATCTCAGATCACTGACTTTTTAAGCTATAGCTTAAAAACATAGCATGGAAGAATATTCTTAGAAAAGGATATTTCATACTTGATAAAGTAATTTCAGTGTAATTTTTAGAGCAGATTTAGAAAGAAGAATACTTGCTAGTGACATAATTATAGGTAAGGTTCCTTTGACATACCAATGAAGTTAGGACTTTTCTGTTCCTTATGTGGCATTAAGCATTTTGCCTGTAGGACTTTTTTCACACTCTCACTACAGTATTTTCCCTCAACTAATCACTGACAATGAGCCCTTTATAAAACAGTGATTTCAGTTTCTGGACAGAGGCAGGGGTGGGGGGTTACAAATGTTCTCTCTATTGGCCTCATTATGCTCCCAGTGAACACAATTGGCATTCAGTGCTGACTGAGGGCAGAATGTTGGCCTCAAAATGAGCACCTTGGAAAATTTCACTCAAGAGTCTTAAAGGCCACAAATGATGTTAAAATCATGTCAGACTATCCAACTACATTGGTTTTACTCAAGTATTTCTAAGGTAAATAAGTGAAACTTGGTGAAACTTATTAAATAGAGGAATCTATTTGGAATACAAATATAGGAAACTATCTAACGAACTTTCCCCAAATGAACATTTCCATTTTGAAACTGTTCAAATTTTTTTAAAGGTATGGTTGACATCATGGTCACTTATCTGCCTTAGCATGACAAATGACTGCTGAGAAGGTTAGGTCAGTTCATATATAAAGGAAACACTAAAATAAAAAGAAACAAACAAGGAAACAATCCCCTTCCCTATTTTATTCTTTATTCAAAAAGGAAAGAAATAAACATTACTGTCTTTCACTGGTAATATTTGACTTAGGTCGTTTTCTTATCCATCCCCTGTTCTCTGTAAAGTTTTTATACAAATAGATACAGCTGTTATTTAAAGAGCAAAATAGTTCTTCCATTTTGCAGGATGAATCATTACTAGAAATGACAAACTATGTTTTTTTAGATAAGCTGCATGCACGGTGTAGATGGCTGTCCCAGCTCTAATCCTGCCCTTGTTTTTATTCTGTTTTTCTATTTATTGAATGTGGAAGTATTTGTCTCGAAGAGACAGAATAATTTTTAACTTTAAATTAATATGCGAATCTCATGTTTCATACAGAGCTATATAAACAATGACTTCAGAAATCCACTTCCAATTATGCAAAGCATGTAGAGCCTGTGCTTTTGAAGATCTGCATAGGTACAGTCTGTCTGAGTCAGCAATCTGGAAAAAAACCCTTCAATTCTGCCTATTCACTTCAGTAACTCTTTACATCTCATTTCTACTACTCCATTAACCTTGGAAACTGCCATTCTTCATGGTTACACATATTAACTCTATAAAATGTTTCTGTACAGCGTTATAGATCTGCATTGCGCAATACAGAAAAGCCAAAATCACACTTCCTGGCAAGGGAACAGGAACAGAGACTGGCTGGATTAATACAATGGAAAGGGCAAAAGAACAACATAAACTGATTAAGATTTGTGTTGCTAATTACTGGCTGTGGCTTGTTATTGCTCTGTTTGAGCCTATTATATTTTTTGATGGCAGAAATATCAGTAGCAATCAGAAAATGGTGTTTAATGTTTCATTTTCAGAAGGAAATGAAATAGCATCTCTCCAATAGGTGAACAGAAAACCTGTAAGGAAGGTTCCACAGTGTACTGAGAAGTTCAAGGCAGCTGTTCAAGGCAGCCAGTTCAAGGCCCACTGAATCCTTACAGCACAGGGATGCTGTGGGTGGATGTTTAGAAAGTGTGTGAGGGCACTAAGGTGTGCCTATTCTGCATGTTTACCTGCGCTTAACACAGAGCATATGAAAGCAAAAACTGTACCTTTGTGTGCTGATAACAAACGTGACTGGTCCTTAATATGGTCAAAGGGTCTGAACCTAACAGTGACTCCTTCATTCTGGCATAGAATCATAAATACCTGCAGTAATTTTAAGAAATAGAGCTGAATAATTTGTGTCTACTGTGCGAGATTCTTACCTACTCCTGTTACTCCTGGGAATGTACTTTCTCATGCATGTTCCTGGAATGAAGAATATTAAGAAAACACTAAATATACCTCTGTAGATACGTTTCTGTTTGAAATAGACACAGTTTGATGGAAGAGGAATAACCAGGCAGTAGGTTTCAGGCAGAATGTTTGGAAATGGAGGCTGCTGCTTTCATGTGCTGTCCAGGGAGGTGCTTTTGATGGATGCCTTAGTATGTTTGAGGAGATCGGGAGAGGTGTCTCCGAAGAACAGTGTTTTTAAGATGCAGGTTTTGACAAATGTTCCCAGGGCAACTAGGAAGTGGTAGGCAATCTTTTCTTTGGTGTGCATCCTCTCCACTGTTATTGGGGGACAAAAAAAAAAAAAAAAGGAAGAGACCAAAGGTTTTCTCAGCATCACCTGACACAAGAAAATTACAGGGTGGCCATGCATGTCCAAGACCCTCTGCTAATCTGTTGGGCATGACCAAAAATGCTGGAGTCAGGTTAGGAAAGCAGGAAGCAGAGAGAGAGAGAGAGAAGAACTGAAGGGGTAGAAAATGTGCTTACACCAGACTCTGGTGCACAGGAAGATTTGCTGAGAGTTCCCATCCTCCTACCTTGCCATAGGCAGAATAGAAGCCTGAGGATTTCAGGGAACACAAATCTGGGAGCAAGCTGCTTTGTTAAACATAAATGATGTAATGAGTTATAATTTAATCATGCAACTAAATGGGGAGAAGACTGAGACCAAAATAGGACTGATAGCGATGTCTGCCCACGTCTGGCAAAACAGCGAGAGAATACAGAATACTGGAGAAGTGCATACAGTGCTGTCACCCAGGATCTTGGCCACGAGAGGCAGCAATTAGCTGTGACCCATGGTAAACCTGACAAAGGCAGCCAAAACTGTAACCTTTTCATCTGACTTGAAGTCAGAGAAAGCTGGATTGACTAGTGGAAAACAATAACTCCTCAAGACTGAAAGTGAATGAAGGAGGGCATCTACCATACTGAATATCACTCTGTAGGAACAGATTGGGTGTCTGGGAGCATTTCTGCCACAAAAGGGTCACTGTAAACAAAAAACTAATTTCTGGTTATGGAAAGAATGTAAGCATTCCTTTCTCCCATCTCCAAAGCACATGAGCTACCTGTACAAGATTTTAAAAGACAATATAATATACTTAATGTATGCTTTTTTCCTTCTATTTTTTTAATTTTAAATTTGTGGTGCATGAAATGGAAAAAGAATACCTCTGGCTATTCTGACTACCTTTTCCACCCAAAGTTGTAGTCAGGGACAGGCTTACCTCCCAAGATGAAATCAGAGGATTCTCCAAACCCTCCTCCAGCACTGGGAACATATATATAGGTAATTTTCCAGCTATATTGTATCTGGAACAACATTTACCACTGAAAGATGGTTGCCAGTGGTCTGTACATTAAATAGCTTTGTCTTTTTCTCCCCCAACCCAAATGGTATAAACTGAAAATATGAAATTAACAGATTTACTGCTCGTGGGATTAACTTCCAAGGAAAGTTGCACGAGACTTGAGCCACATGAGAGCACATGACAAGCATTTCTTCTAAGTGACGCGATAGGCAGCTCTAGCATGCTTTCTATGCATTTCTATCCAAAAAGTCCCCTGGAATGTGCTCCAGCATGGTGGTATTACCTCTAATTATCTGAAACAGGGACAAAAACTGAGATTACAACTTGTTTGTCCAAAATCAGGCATCAGTCTAAACAAAAGACACAACTACGACTGGCTAGGAACATGTACTGGCTGACAGTTTATTTATTCATGTCATAGCTGTGTTTGCCTCACACATTACTGCCACTAAAGAAAATGACTTTGGATGAGGGGCCGTGTTTGTAAGACCTGCATTTGTGCAGAACAACACAATAACAGAGCATGAAAGAACAGAAAAGGAGGCCAGTGATGCATACCTTTTCCTGGCTCGCTCCCTTCTGTAAGACTGGCTTGTTCTTGGAATAATGTGTAATCCTATTAACTGTGAGGTTATTCAGAAGTGAAGCACAAGAAGCCAGCTTATTGTATAATGCATAAATTGTGTTCCTATAGCTTTAACATCCCAATGCTATCTTCCTTGGCTTGTAAGTGACCAAGAAAATTAAATTATTTTCATTCTAGTTCTCATTTGTCTAAAATAAGTATCAATGTTGATGATACAAAACAAAATTAAGGCTAATTTTTAATTATTTAAAAACTGCTTACTACCTTTCCTAGTTTCCAGGGGCAATGTTTTTACAGAGTGGGCAAAAGTAAAAGTGAACAGGATTTACTGGAACGGGAATGCAAATGAAAGAACTTATGCCACACGGAAGGTGAGAAGCTCACTGCCAGCTCATAGGCTTAAGAATGAGAACCACCTACTTAAAAGCTTAAGTTATTAGGGTCCAGACAGGCAGATGAAGAGAAATGTCACTCATTTACAATTAGCATAAACATTCAAACTTATTTTTCTACTCATTTGCTAGTTGACAAAATAGTAATGCTTAGTTCTGAAAGAGCTGCTCTGTTCATTCTCTTTGAGGGGGGATTTCAGTCCTTCATAACTTCATGGCTTTCTGCTCCCCTGGCTATATTGATGTTTGTAAGATAAAAGAGTTCACTCCTGCACGTCTAAACTGGGGCTTTCCAGCTGGGCAGCAGCTCCCAGCTATATACATTTTTAGTCTCTTCAGTTGCTTTCAGCTGCCTGGGAATCTTTAATAAACTTTTCATCAGGGCTGGGCCCTGGCCACGTGTGCTCAGCCACCTGGGGTCAAACTTGCTGCCTTCAGCCACCGGATAGGAAGGTATAGAGAAGACAGACATGGGCTCCTCTCAGAGATGTGCCACGAAATGACATGAGAAAAGGGACACAAGCTGCAACAACAGAAATAATGATTAATTAAGCAGGAGATCAGTCAAATCCTGCAACAGGTTACCCAGATGGGCTGTGGAATCTTCATCCTTTGAGACGTTCAAAACTTGACTGAGCTGGTGTACACTGGCCCTGCTTTGAGCAGGCTGTTGGATCAGATGGCCTCCAGAGGCCACCCCCCTCGCCCCAAACTAAAGAAACTCCAATACTCCAGAAACGCAAATACAAGTATTGCCTTGGAGAAGTCAATGTTAAAAAATATGATCTCAAAAATTGCTATATGAGATGCTAGGAAATTGCCTTTGTGATCCCTTACGTAATTTTTGAATGAACATTTCAGAACGACAAAACAGGCTGAGAGTGTTGACTATAGCCTGAAAAAAAAAGTGCTTAAGTAAGTAGAATGGCAAGTCCTCTTTACCATATAGAGAAGACTTATTTCCAGCCAAGGTAGCTAATGAAATATCACTCACTTGGGGTGTCTGCAATAGTGAATGTTGGGGTTTTTTTCCCCACAAGTAGATAGTCATACTCTAAAGTTCATGGTTATTATCTGCTAATATATCTGGTTTCTTGATGCTAGACAGCTGTCAGTTGTGGTGAATCTAATCTTGGAATAGAATAAAGCAGAAATAAGTCAGACTCAAAGACAGACTGAGATGACTTTTTCAGACTATTGATTTCAGATGGAAGATAAGTAAGAAGAGATGTTGTAAAAAATATGCACAATGTTGAATGGTGTAAAGAAGACACCTGAGATGCGTATTTACTGCTTCATATAATACTAAAATGAGGCAAATTTCAGTGAAACTGAAGTGGAAGATGGGACAGTGGGAGGAAAGAAAATAAGGGTTTTTTTGTAACTCACAGAATGGTTTGGGTTGTAAGGGACCTTAAAGATTATCTGGTTCCAATCCATCTCTATTGGCAAGGGCCCCTTCCACTAGACCAGGTCAGTCGAAGCCAAATTCAACCTGTCCCTGAACACTTCCAGGGATGAGGCAGCCACAACTTCACTGGGCAACCTGTTCCAGTGCTTCTCCACACTCACAGTAGAGAATTGCTTCCTAATATCTAATCTAACCCTACCTTCTGCCAGTTTAAAGCCATTCCGCCTTGTCCTGTATCTACAGGCCCTTGTAAAAAGACCTTCTCCAGCTCTCTTGCAGGCCCCTCTTAGGTACTGGAAGGCTGCTATAAGGTCTCCCTGGAGCCTTCTCTTCTTTGGGCTGAAAAACTCCAACACTCTGAGCCTGTTTTCATAGAAGAGATGCTCCAACCCTCTGGGCATCTTCACTGCCCTCCTTGGGACTTGCTTCCTCCCATCCCCATCTTGTGCTGAGGGCTCCAGACCCAGATGCAGCACTCCAGGTGAGGTCTCATGAGGGCAGAGTAGGGGGGAGAACTGCCTCCCTCAAGGTGATTGTCTCAGTTTCCTGACACAGGATAAAATAAGGGCTAGGAATCTAGGAAGATTCAAGAGAGACTGTATATCATTTACAAGTACAGATTCATAGATTATGACAGCTTATGATGAATGTGGGGACTTAACTGTCTTCTGTTTATTTGTTGTCCTCTGCGTGTAGAGCCCTAGGCAGTGAACAGGAAGGGTGGTCAGTACGGCACCTTGGAGCCCTTTTCTAGGACTCCTGTCTTAAAAAAATATATAACAAATAAGCCTACAAATTGATTTTATGTGTTGCAAGCACTGCTTAGCTCTTACAGGCAAACACTTGTCAATTTGCTTTGTAAGGTAAAAAATGATACTTAAGAAAGAAAATGGAAAAATCAAGCTTATTACTATCACTGGTAGCATTGATGGCAGAACCTGAGCAAAACTTAGTCATTATAAGTTTCTATCTTCTAAAATTATTTTGTTCTGAACACACACAACACTGTAGTGGGTAACAAAGTAAAATTAATGACTGCAGAGATACAGTTTCAGGGTTCCACTGTGTTAACAATACACTGCAGCAAACACCAAGCTTGTTTTATGTGTGTGATTCAAAATTAACATAAGCAGACTTTTCATACAGGGAAAGAACCATATGCCATTTTATTCAGCAGGAGTTTTCATGTTGCCTTTGTGAGTGTGTAAATGTTTTAGAATTTTTGTATTGTAAATTTCTCCTCAGTGTTGTTCCTCTTCATCCTACTTCATGTCTCAGTATTGCAAAACTATCAAGCATATGGCATCCTAAAGACTTTAAGACCCTCTTCACTTTAAATATTTTAATGGATACATTGATTTACACCATGTGTTTGAATAGTCTGATGTGCACTTCCCGCCTGTCAATGAACACCCAGGGACGCTAATCCATTAACCTAAAAAAAGAATGAATGAAGACTGTTGGCAGGTAATTATTGGAGAGATTATTTAAAAGTACCTCAAGAATGCCAAACCTCTGAAAAGTTCCCTTTTGATGTCACAGCTCCTGTAATTCCAGCATCTGTGCTGTATATGTAGGAAATTCACTGAAGCAACAAAAGCAGTCGGGCAACTTGAATGCTTAACTTCTCATTAAAAAGTTGTAGCTCAATTGTGCATTCTAATATGGACTGAGCAATGTCAGTGTTCTTTCTACATAGTACTTTAATGACTGCAGCAAAAGCAAAGTTCTATATTTAGTGGAGAAGCTTGCTGTTTTTAATCAAGGCAGGTACTGTGGTGGAAATGTCCTACTGAGTTGTGGGCTACCCAGATCATAAAGCAAATTCAACACTATAGTTAGTGGAGACTTTTCAAGCTTATGCTTTTTTAGTATACACCCTTTAAGGAATTTTATTCTTAGAAATAAATACATCATTTATAGAGATTATCTGGATTTATTTGGCATTTGTGTTTATTCAGAGGCTGCACAATTACCATTCAATATAGTTTTGTATCCAAAGCTCTTATTCCAAAAACTTTTGTATGGTTTTAAGGAGCCCTTGCTTAACTCCTTGCAAGCTTTCTGCATAGCTGTTTGTTTGCAGTTGCAGTAAATGCAGGTGGATCAATGCTTCAAAGTCCCCTTTGCTGAGAAAGGACAATGAAGATGCACAGAGAATCTCTTGCACACTTCCACATGTATCTTCCGCGTGCTGCCTGGCCTCACCAAGTTCTACATATCTTTCATTTTCTTTACTCACCTGTTATATGTTATTTATTCCTGCACTCTGTAAGCATTATTCTGCCAACAGGTTAAATATTCAAATCAAATGCAACAGATTCTCATAATCTCTCAACAAGGCTTATGAGACTGCTAAGAACATAGCAGTGCAGAATGTGGTCCAGTTCACTTCCTTCCACTTCCTCTTTTGAGCTGTGCTTGTCAAAGCTAGCCATCCTTTAAGCACATCTAGTGGTTTTCTTTTTCCAGACAAAGAATAAAAATTCCAGATATAGGACATTCAAATAAGACACAAAATTAAAAATTAAGTTTTGCTTAAACAAAGATATGAAGGACTTTGCAGGGCTAAAAAATCTACTAATTAAACTGTAAATTTTAAATAAGTGAGTATGTTCAATGCACTGATGCAGTTTTTATTATGCTTTTTAAACAAAAGGCTCCCATTTTAGTTGGAGTATAAAAGAGACAAAAGAATGGAAGAAAATAGATTTGAGGATTTGAATATGGCTAATTCTCCTCTACCCCTATAGAACTGTAAGATGGATACAATTTCTAATAACTGGCTTTCACATGTATTGGTTGCCAAGGTACAGGGCAAAGAGGTCACACGTGGATGCTGTGATTAGGACAGGATTAACCTTGTCAGAGGGGGAATTTAAAGGAATCTAACTATTCATGACTGATTGCAATTGAAAAGGATCATTTCAGGTCAGAAGTGTCTGCACCTCTTTTCTCCTTGTTCCTCCACAAGTAACAAAGGGGACAGCAGACGGATTTAAACAAGTTTGCCCTGCATCACACCACAGCTTAAGTCTTGCTTGTACACAAATGTGATCAATTCAGCCCTCTCCAAGCATGACTATATGAGGCCATGAATATGCAATAATTTAGTTGGAGGCCCTCAAGAGCTTACTAAAGAACATTTGTAATTTCCGACTTGTGTGCTGGTTATTTCTACATCATACTGAAAAATCTAACATTAGTTGCATAACTTGCTCTGCATCCAGTATTGTTGTTAGGACCGTGTGCCGCACAGCCACACACACACACGAGTGGGGACTGCACACACAGCAGTGCAGCTGCAGGGCCACATCCGTGCCCTGGCCCCACGTGACTTCAAAATATCAGCAGAAATCTTTTCTTGGAATAAAAGTCTCAGCATGGCAGAATCACGTCAATTAAATGTTAAGTCTGGGCTAGGTAGGTTATTCTTAATGTAATTCCTCCACATGTGGTGGCCTTCTTCCAAAACAAGGTATTTATTCACACACATCTGTATAGAAGTCGTTATTTCTGATAAACCAATGCAGCTCATGGTAATTACTTTGAAATAAGAGAGTCCACGACCAAAATTTCTTAGATAGCTAAACCAAAATCTGTTTGAATTCCTCTAGCCTGTCACAAAATAGGTACAAGTTTTTGTCTGCTCTTCATGGCCTTCTTGGCAGATAGAAAATATGACATCACAGTAACTGGTGAAAAGTAATAGTGTTTCCATGTCTTGGAAATGGTGTTTTTAAGATGGGTGTGTATGTGGACAGAAAATGCCACTGGTTTAACTGACAGAATTAAATAACAAAATTAAGGCTACAAAGAGATGTTTGTCAAAGCACACAAGCCTGTGTGGATGGATTCAGAATCAGAGGAATTAAAAATTCCAGGAAGTACCCAGGAGCTTGGTCTTACATCACAGTCTTAAGGTGACATATTAGCATGATCCAGGACATATCAAATTAGGATTATAGGCATTTATGCTTGCAGAAACTTCTAGTAAAGGTGCAACTTGCTTACAGAGAAAGAGGACCCTGCTAGCAAAGCTTGGTACAGGTTACTTAAGCTCCTGGCAAGCTCACTCTCCCTGTTGTAAACTCCATTCATATCTCACTGATATCTTACACTGGGCAAGAAATTTAAACCATAAAAGAAATGCCAGTCCCAACATTCCAAACTTTCTAGACAATAACTGAAATGAAGAATGGTTTTGTTCCATTTAAATCATTCCCCAGAACCCGTATCTTTGTGTCACAAATGTGACCCTCTCCTAAGCTGTATGGGAGTTGCTTTGCATGTTTCTGTTTGTTGGTTTGTTTATTTCTTCCCCTGGTTAAAGCCATGAATGCACTTTAGCCAGGTTCTGTGCCAGCTCCATCCTTGTCCTCCATACTAGAGCAGAACCTGTCTATTTGCAGGGAGGCAAGGGGGACAAGGAGGGACAAGGGCAGGGAGGCAACTGGAGTTATACAATATAGATCACTTCAGAATTCAGTACCATGCTCCCACCATATGTTAAATGTTTTAAGAGTGGCTGATTTTATCTCTAAACTTTCAGGATGGGAAATATGCACTGGACAGATAATATATATACTGCACTAAAGGAGGAAGAAAGCCTTTTTTTGTTTGTTTTGGATGTTGTGCTCTTTGTCTAGGCCACTGAAAACTTCAAATTCTTCAGAAAAAAAACAGGTGTACAATGTGCACTCCAGCTGTGTAAGCTGCAGTCAGCATCAACTGATGTTGACACACTACAGTCTAAATCAGAAGGCTTTCTAATAAAAAAGGATTCCTACTACAGCAACCACAAGTATATCAATGGTGCTGTTGCTATCTGTACACACTAAGCCAGACAGAAAAAAGGATTTCTGCCATGCAAAACATCGTCTCCACTGAAAAAAAAGATCTGCCGTATTTTATCCTAGAGCAGTGAAGAGAGGAACTCTTCCACAATGTAATGTCTCTAAACAACTAAAATGCTACATTTTCCCTCCTTTAACTCCTTTGTGTTCTTCCCTTTGAACTAATCTCATAGTCTTGCAGACAAATACGTACCAAATGAGGTTGCATTTAGGATTTTGCCTTGCTTACACAGTTGGTACTTCTATTTCCCTGAGCAAGGTTATCAGGGGAGCTCCATCTGAGATGCTTCGATTTGACAAATGAAAGAGGGCTGTTAGGAAGTGAAGTCTCTTACAAGACTCTCCAGATAAATGCACTAGAAAAGTGCCTGCTCAGTAGCGCTCTCTGTTCTTTTAAGGTCTCTTGTCCGATACTGCTCGAATTTGCCCTTTAAGAAACAGTATTTGAGAGACAATTGCAAGACTGCTCTGAATTTTTAGATTCTAGTTCCCTCCGGGCACTTCAGAATTTGAGTTTTATTGTATGAGGCTATCCTGTGAAGTAAAAGAGTAATTAAAACAAACTATCACGTGGCAGCCTTTATTTTAAATCTAAGGCAGCACAACTTAAGCTCTCTTAGAAGTCAGTTCCATCGAAGGGGTCTCCGCGCTGAGGTGTCACCTCCCATTCTCCTTCCCAGGGCGGGACAGCAGCGAGCATCCTGCGCGCAGGAGCTGGAGCTTTGGGCTCCTTAGGTTTTTTGCCTGACGAAACCCACTTCCCTGCAAGCCCCGGTGCCGATCTGAAACAACCTCTTTGAATTGCTCCGCTCCCGTTGCGCGGGTGCCACCGGGCTCGCCTGGCTGCAGCGCTCCCGGCACGGACACCTTCCGACCGCCCGGGGCCGCCGCCAGGGCAGCGCGCCCGGCCCGGGGCTCACCGGGGAGCTCGGCGGGGCCGGCACGCCGGTGTCCGCTCAGCCGCGGCAGGTGCCGAAGGCGGCAGCGCCTCCCCGGGACCGCCGCCTGCCCGTCCGTCCGTCCGTCCGCCCGCCCACCGGGGAACCGCGGCCCTCGCCCCGCCGCTCACCTGCTCGCCCGCTGCTCCCGCTCGCACGGTGCTGCTGCTGCTGCTGCTGCTGCTGCTGGTGCTGTCGCCGGTGCTGCTGCCGCCGCCCCCCGGCAGCGCCCGCCGCCGCCGCGCCCCTCAGCGCGCCCCGCGCAGCACCATGTCGGGGCCGGGGCCGGGGCCGCGGCCGGGGCCGGGCCGGGCGGAGCGCGGCGCTGCCGCAGTGCCGCGCCGTGCCCGTGCCGTGCCGTGCCGTGCCGCCGTGCGCTGCGCTGCGGTCCCGCCGCTCCGCCGCCGGCTCCGCCGGGCAAAGTAGGTCAGGGCGGCACTGAGCATGCTCGGGGCCGGGCCGGGGGCGGCCCCGCGGGCCGCGGGGGCGCGGGGGCGGCAGGGCCGGAGCGGGGCCGGGGCCGGGGCCGGGCGGCGGCAGCAGGAGCGGTGGTGGGGCCGCTGCGGGAAAGGCGGGAGGGGCCGGGGGGTGCGAGTCCCTGGTGCCCACGGCAAACCTGCGGTCCTGCGGGATGCGCGCTCCGATCATCGCGGCCCTTCTCAAGAGAAGCTGGTGGGAGCAAGTGCTGCAGGAAAGGGGTGACACCCCAGCCTGCCTAGGTAATCTCGAGAACCAACATGCTGCGCTTCAGAGAAATGGGGCACGTGGGTTCCCCGAAAGGCTTTATTCCTGACGGGATTGGAGCACTCAACTCCAGTTTAAGCTCAGTCTGAGGAGGTCCCAGCCTGTGGGAAGCTGACACTGGCTCTGTAGATGTCTAAGTGCTCTGTCACCACACGGTAAAGCTGCCTTTTAGCTTGGTCAAAACTACTTTGTGGTTGGTGCTACCTGTGCAGGCTGTGCAGATGCCAAAAAATGGATTAGGACGTATGTAGGCAGCCACAGGCAGGAGTCTGGCAGGGACCCAGTGTGTGCTGGTGCTGTCCTGCACCACTCTCCCGTGCTTCCTCCCTGACCTTGAGGTGTCAGAAGAGGAGGATGCAGGGTGACCTTCAGCTGAGTGGCAAGGCCAGTGGGATAAACCATGGAGGTCTGTGTTTCCAGATGTTTGTAGTTTTATTATACCAGGCTTGGGCCTTGGTCTTCATAGCCTCTTCTGATTGCTTCCAGGTAGTAGTAACTGAAGGTCCTCTGCCCCTGGGAGAAGTGATGAGAGAGCACTTGCTGAAACAGGCAGGAAAACATGGGTTAGGAGAGGCATATGGTGCACATCAAAGCAAGTCTCCAGCCTGCCCAAGGGAAAACTGAAGAGGAATTCCAGAGAGGCAGACCCACTCCCAGAAGCTGGGCTAGTTATGAGGCCCTGGTTGTCTGGTCCCACCACCTTGCATGTAAGAAGTGCAGGGGTGGCTACAGCAGTTGGACACAGATGTATCCAGTGCTTGGGAGCGGTGCAGGCACTGGTGAGATGAGGCTTCTGACAACCAGGGCTTATTGTGTTCAGTGTTTCTAGTTTGGAGAAACTGGAAGACAGTGGGGAAGATGCATCTGATGTTGTCAGACTTGGGCAGAGCCAGGTGCCAAACTGAGGAAATAGGTCAGGGAGTGTGCTTCTTACTCATCCACTCTTCCAGCAAAACATTTTCTTGATGGGAGGAGCTGTTCAGGTCGTAGGTTCTTGTTTGCCACTGACTTGTGATGTGTGCTAGCTTGACTCCACTTACTGTGTACTAGTTTTTCCTTTTAACCATCTTGAAATACTGGTTTTGAACACAATCAAGTGGCATTTGTTTATCAGTTAATGATGGAGCAGTTACATAGTTGAGGCCCCCCCGGTCTTACAAACTCCTTTAAGCCAGGTAGCATTCTGCCACTCTCTTAGCGTTGAAATTTTGTATTTGGAAAAGTCACGTATCTTTCCTTCTGAAAGGGCCTACCCTTTTGATCTCCTCAGCTTTCAGTGAACATAAGCTTGTGTTGCTGGAGACAGCCACCGCGTTATTTTCTCTCTGTCTGTTCCTGGGAGATCAGTATCTCCTATGTTTGGTGTGGCCCAGTCTTGTCCTCCCATTCACTGTAGCTGTTCTGTGGGGGTAACTCAACTGGGAGATGTAACCATTTCTTTGTGGACTGCAGTAGGTAGGAAGTAAGCAGTTAAAGCAGTGGTATCCTGCACAACTTCTTTCATTTCAATGTTTCCTTGATGTCCCTCTTTTCCTTCCCCTTCTCCCAAACTTCCTGTTCTAACAGCCATTGCACACAGCTTCTAGCTGACCATAAACTCCTGAAGACTGGCAAGAAACTACCTTACAGCAGATCAGGCTACCTTGCCTAGAGCTTGAAATAGCTGATCCTGGACCTTGCTTCCAGCATTAGATATCCCCACTGGATACATAATTTGTGCCTTAAACACTACATGTTTGGCAGACTTTCTGAACTGCCTGCACCCTGGTGGCTAGTCCTGAAGTCTTTGGTGCAGAGGAGAAAACAGCTAAGGTGTCTGGGAGAAGAAGTGCTGACTTCAAATTCCTGCTTTTTCCAGTATGGTGCAACATCTGAAATCCCAGCCTGTTATGTGAGTGTGTGGACTTTGTGAGGCCTTTCTCCAGCCTGTTTTCCAACAGTGCTTGCACCAGCTGCATGCAGAGCACTGGTGCACTGATTTGAGCAGAGACTAAAGCACAGGTCTTCTGGATGTGCAGTCTAGCTCTCGTTAAGCTATAAAACCCTCCCTCATTTACCTGAGGTTAAATTGTTATGTACAGATGAAAATGCATAAATGATAAAATTAGCAATGTTGTTATTTTCTTTGGTAATGGCTGCTGTAGATAAACCCTGAGATTCTAAACTTAGTGGTACAGTGAGCAGGTTCTAGTCCTAACATTATAGCATCTTTTAATAAGATACATTCTTTCATCTTAGAGCAAACAGAACTTTGGTATTGCTAATAATCTTATCTGAACAGCGTAATCAGGGAGGCCTTGTAATCACGCTGTTAAGAAGTCTAAGATAAGATTAAATTGTACATTTTGTGTAATTACAGTCCCTCCATCCACTAGATGGAGCAGGATATGGGAATGGCTGAGACAAGCTTGTGTGCCACACAATGTAAGGTAACAGCAGAGAAACAAAAGAAAAAAAGTTTTTGAATAGTATTGAGCAAGCCATCTGTATTAATATGCCAGTCAACACAGATACGTGAGGGGATATTCTGTGTAGAAATTAGCTTGCTATATTTCTCATGAAGTAGAAAGTAAATTTTGATTACAATCTTGTTTCAATATGGTGATGTTACTCTTTTCTTTGTTTTTTAAAATTTCTAGACCCGAGTATAATTAGATCTTGGATGAATGCTAATGAGAAAATACTAACTTTCTTTATTAGGATACATATCTTTAGTATGCTGCACTAACTCAATTAAATTGTTTTCTGAAATACAAGCTGTATTTTAGTTTTAGTTGTATCTGTTACCTGAGTTGTTACCTTAGTCACTGTAATCGTATTATTCCCATCTGAAAGACTGCAATTCCAGGCTAGACCAGCACTGCTTTCTTTGTTGAGCAGCATCCTGTTTTTTGGGAAAGATGTGGACACTTGAAAGACTTGCAGCTTATCTTGGTTGGGGTAGAGATGGAGAAATCGTATAGTTCTGGGAACTCCTGGTCTGCACCAGAGGTGCCAGACTTGTGTGGGAGGAAGTGTCACAGAAGGGAATGGGCGTTCCTACCTTGAAGCAGACAGCTGGGATCTAGTTCAAAGTACTTTATTTATTAATTTATTTTAGCCAGCATACATTCTTGCAGCAAGGAAACACTTCTTTTGGTACCTTGCTTTGTATCACTCCTATCAGAAATATCTTGCTCTGAGTTGTGTCCCAGAGCATTGTGGGTTATGTTTTGTTCTTGTTTCTCCTCCCTACCTTTTGAAATAACTAAAAAAAAAAACCAAAACAAAACATTAGGCATGAAGCTGATGATGGTTTTTATTTGTACATCATAATATCATGTAGTGCTAACTATTTCACTTCTGCATTTCCAGATTTGTTACTTTCCAGTTTTCTTGGTGCTTCCTTTTTTATCACCTTAGGTGAACAGGAATGACCAATTAAATTTTATTCCTCCTTTTCTTTTAAGACATGGGGCTACAAAAGTGACTTGTTTTATACCTTTACTGTGACTCCTCTCTTTGCTCCTCTCAGAGGAGGAAAAATTCTCAGCTTGTTTGAGGACGACTTTCTCTGCAGTGATCCATTTTTGTCACTCATTTCTGGGGGAAATTCCTTCCTGAACTGTGTCCTAGACACAGTCCATAAATGAAAGAAAACCACTAATTATATTGTCACTATAAGATTATCTTATTTGACTGCATATATGATTCTTCTTGAAATAACAGCATATCTTTTGTGGTTTAGTTTCCTTTTTGAGGTTCTCCTGGCTTTGCAGTATATTCTCTTGTTGGAAAGGTCTCTCCCATGTCCTACATGTGTGTGGACAGTTTCTACATGCAGTTGTAGTTGTGTAGGAAGTATGTTGCTCCAGCTCTTCAGTGATGTGTGCTGCAGGAAGTCTAGCTGTTGATGAGCTAAGGCTATGTCTGCATAAATTACTGGCAGCCGAGGAGAGGGTGAAATCCACACCTCATGTGATCTGAAGCGAAAATTCCACAATGAAGTTACAGAAAACTGGGTTCAAAGGGTTTGGCACCATTGTTTAAAAGCTGCCAAGCTCTTTAGGACATCAAGGAATAAAAGGGCAGGTGTCCCCATCCCACACACCAGCACAAAACTTTCCATGTGTAAGCTGAGGCTAACTGAGAACACTTATAGATAAAAGAGTTTAGGTTCCTTCTTTTTCTGCACCTCATTCCACTTCCCTACCCCATGATTTCCTATACATTTCCTTCTAGCTACATAAAACTGGAGACAGAATATTGCTTCAGAGAACACTGATGAGATGAAGCTCAAGGCTGGAAATGAAGTCGCTGAGCCAGGCACAGAAGAGTTTCAGCTCTCTGTCAAAGCCTAAGAGGGTTTTTGTCTTTAGACAGAAGTATTGGATGACAAATGGATTAGTGGGGACACTGGATGAGCCAAAGGCCCAAGAACAGTTACCTTAATAATGTCAGATGCCTCAGACTCTTTAATTCTTTTCCTTTCTTACCAAATGATTTTACTTATTTCAACTTTCTATTGTATGAAAGAACGATCATTTCTCTAATCGCCTTTGCTGACCTTGCCTGGCCCATAGCTCTTCAGCTGAATAAACTGAGACAGGGCAATAAAAAACAAATCTTCACCACTAATTAGCTTTTGAAACATCAGTGCACTGCATGAACTGACTATCAGGCATTGTACCACCATGGAAACAATCTACAACTGCATGTCGTGAGTGTAAAATAATATGAGCCACAGAATACAGTGCTGAATTGCATCTGAATGAAAAGATACTGGGAATGTTGCATGACCTTCAGCAAGATTCAGTGTTTATGTCAGTGAGAAAGATGAGCCAAATTATTCATGAGGCTGCAAGGGGGAGAAAGGACATGTGATCTTGGAGCAGTTAGAGTTATGTTATTCTTGGGGGAAAAAATCAAGATGATTATGTTAATATTACCATTTATCTCACACTCTCAGCAGATTCAGAATTTTAGAAATGTGTCAAACTTTGTTTGACTTTTGTGCAAACATACAATAGGATTTTAGAGCATCAGTTGATCCTAGGTTTATTCTTTTTTGGTTTTGTATTTTTTATGAAGCAAGTGCTTTCATAAACAAAGTGAATCAATAGGTGTAAATCATCAATAAGGTGGCTATAGGATGGGGGAAACTTTTAAAGAATATAATTTAATCATGCATTAATATGTGAAAAAAACAACAGACATAATTAAAAACAAAAAGACAACAAACTATTCAGTATTTTATAAAATAAAAACAAAACCCGAAACTGTTTTCAGTGATGTGGTCTGAAGCTGTGTCTTTGGGACACAGAGGAAGCTGAGTATATTATTGCAGGAAATAATAGGATATATGACTTTGAAGATACTGCTTATCATTAGGAATGAGAATTCCACTTTTCAGCATGGTCTGCAGTTGAGCAGCACTGCTGAGCAGCACTGGTGCAATAAATGCAGAATTCGTCCTGTGTATACACAGAAAGTGTGCCAGGCTGGACCTTTTTAGTTTCAGAAGTCTGGTGTGTTGTCAGCCCATGCATTTTCTTATTAGATATAGATTTTGCTTTCACAAAAGAAAGCATGTAAGCTCTTTTTTTTTTTATTAATAAATATACTATTTCAACTAATGCTCTAAGTCCACAGTAGAACAGTGAAATTAAGTGTGTGAGTAATTGTAGTGAGTCAAACCAGACCTGGCACACACCAAATGAGAAGTAAAGGTATTGGATGGCTGAAGTCTGAGTATTTTCTCCTAAAGAAAACCATATAAAATATAGAATGGCATTTTTTCCTGCAGCCATTTCAGTTTACCTGCAGTGTACAGAGGTCTGACATTAGCAGTTGTCCATGAATGATCTCAGACAGCGTTGACACAAACAGAATGGTCGCATTTAAATCTACTGCATGGAAATCCAGCTATGCTTCAAGGAGGATACAACCCCATACACCTACAGGGGAAGCCACTTGAGTCACTGAAAGTGTTTGAAAGAGGGTGGGGCACATCTTACAGCTCTGGCTGGAGAAGTAGATTCAGAGAACTGTAGTTTAAAGAAGCTGAAACATCATCCGTTTGCAGCCTGCTATTATTCAGTCCTACTGGGCTGAGCAGTTTGGTTCCTGGCAAGTAAAAAGCCATTTCTGAAATCCCCAGGGTGCACTGGGCTTTCCTCCTGGCTGTTTCTATGGGGGGTTCAATCTGAGAAGCTGTTCTCCACCTGCTGAGGTAATGATTTCTCGAATTGACAGAAGCGGTACAGACTTCCCTGTTTGGGGTGCTTATTTTTGCTCAGTCCCTGGAAAGAGGCAAACACTGCACTGTCCAGCTGAATTGATTTTGGTCCTTAAAGCCATCTTTTTTGGTCATTTGTGGTAATATTTTCAAGAGACTTTTTGCTTTTCCCATGACTGTATTCTACAGCTTGCAATTCCAGTGGATTCTCACATTAAATACTGTGTTTTCTGTTGTGTCAGTTCTGTGGTATAAACTGTTCTCTCAGTAAAGCTCATTTTTAACAAAGTTCATTTTTAATACTATGTTGAGCTTTATGATTTCACTACCTTAAAATCTACATTTCTGGGATCACATTAGATGAGTTAATCCAAAGTGTATTTTGCCTTTTCAGATATTTCAGTTCATCCTGCTAATTAAATGTGCTTAAACAGTACTTGAACCTTTATGCAGGAGCCCTTTCAATTCAGACTTTCAGCTTCGACACAATGTAACCCTGCCATCTACTGGAAAGTATTTAGTAATGATTTTTGTTTGTAAAATTGGTGTGGGGATGTCTACAAATTTTACCTACAGAAAAGGCCAGCTCTACTCTGAAACGTACAGGCTGATTCCCTGCTGTTCGGTTTGTGCATCTGAAATGCACAGGGGGTGAGTTACATCGAAAAGGATCAAACGTAGTAAACACGTTCTTTTCCCTCTCAGACAGTCAACGTTTTCTTTGTCGAAAGTTTTCAAATCTCTCATCCTCCAGATACCTTTTGAGTGATATTCCGGGATTGGGGAGGATGGTTGGGAAGTCCCCTGGCGTCAGGGCTCCCTGCATGATCAGAAAGCTTGGGAGTTCAGTGGGCAGTCAGGGAGTGCACAGTACCTTTGGTGGCTCAGGCATTTTGCACGTGTGCATCTGATTTCTAGTTAAGCAAGTATCTGGACCCTCAAGATCACAAGGTGTTCATCTGGAAAGAAGAAAGAAGCAAGTCTGGATAGCCTAGCTGTAATAGAGCAGCTGTGCTGGAGGAGCTGTGCATGTTTCTGTGTTTCCAATCTCTGCTTGCAGGTGATGTTGTGGAATAGGCTCTGGGACTACTGGGTCCAGTTTTGTCCTCTTCTCTGTAAGTTACTGGTAGACTTCTGGCATCTGGAGATACTGGGTCTAGTAAAAGATGAAGGCTCCTCTTGGTTTTCAGGGCTCATGTTTTTCTTGCCTTGTTTATTTGAGTAGCTGAGAGGTGCAAAGGAGTTCTTGTAACCTGGTCAGGCACATACCGATGTCTGTGCTGCTGGGAGCATCTTGCCTGTGATAGTGATATCAGAGCTGATATCATTAATGATCACAGACCCACTCCATGTAATGCTCTTCCTATACTCTTTCTTCCTATACCCTCTTTGTGGATGAGTTTTTCTTTAGTTATTCCACAAGACTTCACACCCCCCCCTTTTCCCCCAGAATTAAACCTATAGTCTTGTGTAAAAGTCAGCCTAAAGATCAAGAGGAATTATCTCCTCTGGAAGAGAGGGAAAGAACCCCAAGCAAGACAGTAAGGCAAAATTTGCCCCGTAAAAGAGTTGAAGGGATTCATAAATCATCTGGCATTGGTTTGCAAGGACTGGAAGCCATGTCCCTGTTTAGTGAGCTGCAATGCAGAGATTCACAGCTAAAACTGTCCGTGCAGGGGTCTGAATCCCTTAGCACAATACAGGCAACTTCATCAGCTCGGATACAGCCGTGTGTGTTGCACAGTGTTCAGTCCCAGAAAATAAACCTAACAGCAACTTCAGCTGTTCTGAGCAGGACACAGTGCTTGGTCAGACTCACAGACGTCTTGTCTGTGCCACTGGATGCAGCTCCCTGCAGAAGGAGCTAGGTTAGATGTGCCAGCAATGCAGCTATGCCTAATGACAGCTGACCTAGCAACCGTGGCAGCTCCCCATTAGCAAGTAGAAGTTTCCCCAGAACAATTTTTCAATGGGAACAGCTTAGAAAATGAAATATATTAAGTATCTGCTTCAGTTTTGTTTTTAAGACTAGATTAAAAAGCAAGATACAATGGGTGAGTAATTTTAAAAATTATTGTATAATGGCAGAGATGTAATGGAAGTCCCATTAGGGCTCTCTTTCCTCCACATAGTATTTTTCAAAAGAGATGATATTTCTCGATGGCAGACCTTTCTATTATGGAGGAAATTATGTAACTTTCTCTTTGATAGCAGAAAAGACCAAAATTGTTACCTACTCTCCATTAGAATTGTCATTTTACAGCTCTCCTCCTCACAGAGAGACCTTGAATAGGGTTGGTATTACTTCCAGATATCAAGAGAAAAAAGTAATTGGTACCAGCATATTGTCTGGATGTTAATCATCTTTCAGTTTTACCTTTGTTGAAAATATAATTTACTCCCACCATATATTAGAAGGGAGGAGATTTGGCACAATCACAGGCTTACTGTGATTCTATGTAATACTTTTAAGCTCAAAACCATTTTATGTTATTTAGTCTTATGGAGGATTGTCTCCTACACTGTAATAGATGGCAGTTTTAGATGGCAAGGTTTTAAGGCCCCAGACATGGGATATCATTTATCTAGGAGTGAAATGGGATGAGCTGCAGAAGGTACTGCATCACAGATAGGACCGATGGGGTCAGGCTCCGGGCTTTGCAGAAGAATCTTTGCGCTAGGCATAAACAGAGGTAGTTTTACAGGGAGAGGGCACAGGAACTGCTGGAGCTATTCATGATCAGAAGCCAAGAAAGAAGCATATTTTCAGTTACTGCCAATGAAATAAGTACTAATTTTGTGCTCCAGCACTGAACTAGAACTGCTTCACCTTAGGATGGGGTAGAACAAGGTACTGTGATGTTGCTCTACCCTCCTGTGAACACCACATCTCTTTCATGCAGTCAACCAAATGATGTGGGTTGGGTTATTTTTTTCCTCCAGCTACAGTACATTCTCTGCATATTACACTGAAGTTTTTCTTGACCAAAAGTGGGACAATTTCAGTCATGGCTAGATCCTAAAGGGAACCAAAAATATTCTGGTTTAGCTTCTCCTGTCACATCGTGGTAGTGTATGCAGCAGTAGTAGGAAAAATGTCTTCCATCTCCCCTGCATTTCACCTCCTAAAAGAGCAACCACTGTTTACCCTATGCAGAACATATTGGTTTTTTCCATACATACCTCCTTTTTTCTTCTGATAGTTTTTAAGAGCTCATTAAAACTGCTTCTTCCTTTTCACAGGGCTGAGATATTTATGCATTATAAAAGTTTTGTCTACAACAGAGGTTGATTTCACTGCGTACATTCATTGTTCCCAACCCTGTGTTAATGAGATGTTCCAGGAGAAATCTTAACAGATACTGACAGATTGCCTGGGAGAGAGAAAGTGGTATCATCTACTAGAATAAATGAAATTGCAATATACTGCCAAAATATTAATTTTTGCAGAGTTAAATAGGATAATTCTTTCTTGTGGAAAATTGTGCATGTACTTTTCAGAACAGACTGATGTAAGAAATGTATTTGAAAAACAGAAAGAAGAGAGCAGAGTATCCATTTGCCCAGCCTTCCACCAGCAACCCTTCCTGCTCCAAAGGTGGGAATGGCTGTTGTGAACGTGTTGAGCATTGCTGGGAAAGGGTAACCACAGTAACTCCAACTGGCAGAACAAACAGGATGTATTTAGTGTTTCTTATGCATTCTACAGAACTGTAGGCAGGTGCCTCACAGGTCCAGTAGGGCACACATATTCAAGCAATCCACATCAGGTACTTGGTGGGATATGTAGCTGTGCATTTCAAGGACGTAGGTGATTCAAGATAATTGAAACATCAGCAGGAGCACGTGTCTTTCTCTTTGCTGCACTTGATTTGTGGATAATTGGTTTCTCTTTGCGTGATATATATATATATAGGTCATGAATTGATGACAAGCAGTTGTTGAAAGTATTTGCAGCTCTGGAAAAATGAAGTGCTTGCACTGTTCTTGTTTATTGTTTGATGAAAAATATGTCATTTTGCTTGAAGAGTTTATTTTTGGAGTCCAGAGAACAGCTTAATCACTTTAGAAGGCTAATTTATGAAACCACTGTAAAATATCATAGCCTATAGAGTAACTTGTGTACAACGTGGCTCATAGAATTAAACAGTATGTAAGCATAAATTAAGCTTGGAGAACTTTCCAATAATAATCTGTATAAGTCAAAGTTTCCAGGCACTAACAATTATGAATTTACCACCATGGTAAAAATGAATTTGACTGCTTACAAATAATGAAAATAACCATAGGAGTTAAAGATGTGTGGCTTTCTGATGGGCCCATTTGGTAGAGAGAAAGCTAACTGTGTGCAGTTATCTTGCTTTTCTTGGTACTCAAGCTGGTGTTGGTCAGTGTAGACAAATCCGTTGTCTGCCTGAGCTGACTGTGTCTCTATGAATCCATTGCTACCACAGCTGGAACTGCTGAGATCTCCGGTGCCTTTATTCGGCTACTGCTAACCACTTTGTTGTTGCACATTCCCCACAAGGAGAGGGCCAGTAAGTATTTTCAGAGTATTTCTATGACAGATGAAAGGAGGGCCTGTGTTCATGTGTGCTGTAACAGC
This sequence comes from Myiozetetes cayanensis, assembly GCF_022539395.1. Lineage (NCBI taxonomy): Eukaryota > Metazoa > Chordata > Aves > Passeriformes > Tyrannidae > Myiozetetes > Myiozetetes cayanensis. Next base: position 35,129,487 of record NW_026087964.1, on the reverse strand, counting down.
TGCCTGAACAGTCTAGAGATTTCAGTCCTGCCAGGCAGAGCTTCTGACTTAGCTCTCAGAGATAGAAAGCCTTGCTAGAATGGTACCACTCCTGAGCTAAGGAGCCTTTGTGCACATCACCACTCTAATGTTAGCTTCTTGGTTGCTGGTTTCAAGGCAATCATTTCACCGTTACTAGTTGGGGGATGTGCTCCCTGTAGCTGTCATCTGCTCAGTCAGTCTGTTTGCGTTCTCAGCATGAGCCTGCAGATCCCTTTGTGCAGCAAAGAGGCGTTGCTTCTAGAAGTGAATAATAATTATGATCTACTCTGGATTTGGCTCGTTAAACTCCCAACTGTAAAATAAAGATTTTTGTCTATGTGGTAGGCAGGTTATGAAAATACCTACACTGTGTATTATCCAGCATTCCAATACTATACTAGTCTCCAACAAGCAAAAAGCAATGCTGTTTATGATTTTTTTCAGGATACCACTTCTTAGGTCTTTGTGACTTCAAGTAATTGCTGACAGTCAGGATCACGTACTAACTTTAAACTTTCCAGAGAGTTTTTAATAGCTACTTCACCACTATCTGGAATCTCTTTCCTCTCTTCTGGTATTACACTGATACAGGCTCAAAATAAACAGAATTGGCTATAATGTCATGACAAAGTCCAGTGTGATTTTAGACTATCAATAACTAACAAAAAGGTTATCACAAGACCCTCTAGGTTGATAGGCAGAAGAGATCATGGCTAACAGGAGCTGAGAAAGAATATGATTTCTTCATTTAAATGAGTTAAATCCAGAGAGCAAATTTAGAGTAAATTAATGCATTTGTGATGGATGTGCAAGCCAACTCTGGTGGGGACATAAAACCAAAGTTGTTAATTGCATTTCAGTTGCCAGATGATTGCAAATCGGGTGTAAATATTCAATAGTGTTGCAGTGCAACTGCTGCTAAGTATCAGTTTGTATACTTGGGCACTCATCAGTTGTTAAAAACAAACTATTTGCACGTGAAGGCAAACAAGTGTGATGAGGATTGAGTTGACAGGATTCAGCAGGATGAAAATTAAGTATCTTGGTCATCAGTTTTGGTTTCTCGCACAACAGTCCTATTTTTTCCAACAAAGTTAGGTGTAAGGGCTATTCCTTCTCCACCATCTGTGGAGATTATGCCTCCTTGTGTCAGAAGCTTAATCTGAGCATTATAGAGCTTCAGATAAGTAACTGCAACTGTTTGGGGCTAGATTCTGACAAATAGCCCATACAACTATTTACAGAAATAACTGAGGGTTTTTCTGTTCTGTGGAAGTACCATTCCTGTTCAGCAATGGAGAAAGAGTTGGGCATCACTTTGGTTATTGTGTGAATGTCTCTTACCAATACTCTAGTGAAAGAGGATGTAGTGCAGACCTAAGAAACTCTTCCAAAGTCCTTTCTGCTAATTGAAAAGTGTTCCACAGTGACTGTAGGATTGGGAACGTGTGTCTGGTTTTGTTCTGGAAAAAAAGTAAGTCAGTGGCTTGATAATGAGTATAATTGATGTTAAAATAAAAATTGAAGTTGGAAAGAAAACTAAGACTATTGCTAGGATATTTCTTAGACTTCAGAACAGCTGGGTTTTCCTTCATTCTAAGGGGTTGGTTATTTTGGCATAATGTTTGTAAATAGCGTACTGTACACAAGTATTCTTAAAGAAAAAGAATTCATTAAATTATTTTTGGGATTACAAGAACCAATAAGCTCACACCATGTAAAATACTCTGTAGTCTGTGTAAATACATTTTTCATACTTATACCTAAGGTCCAGGCCAGGTTTCCCTGAGGCTCAAGGAAAGCGGTGGAAATGCTGAGTTGGACATAGCATTTTTGAATACAAGAGCGTGGTCACTCAGATCTTCCTGGCTGATGGTGTTCTTATAATATTATATTCATGCTTCTTCTAGTGTTCTACATTTTTTGGTATAGAAACTGTAAAAGTTCAAACCCTAGTCTTGCTAATCTTGCAACCAGTCTTGAGATTGGTACAAAATTTCACCCATCCTGGGCATTTATACATGCTGGGGATACAAGCATTTCTCTTTGTGGACATCTTCTGTGTCCATCTCATTTAATAGAATTTTACATTCCCAGAGGAAACAGTGTTCAAATAATAGATCAGATCCGAATCATCATAGTGGCCATGTGATTTCCCCTTCACAGCCCTTGAAATTTTATTGTCTTCTGAAAGAAAACATCACTGGACTCACAGCATATTCAAACCATCAAAAATTCACAACACAGGCAAAACTACTTGCAGAATATTTTTTTCCCTGGGTGGATAGTTTATACTCACCCCTCCATGGCTTCTTCCATGATCAGCTGTTGAATTTTGAAGGTTTCCTTAATTGTAATCCACAAAACCATTCCAGTGGAAGGACAGTTCTTCTCTGCCAAGGCTGGCAAAAGAAAAGATTTAAAATCAATGTTTTATTGATCCTGCCACTCTCCAACACTGTCATACTTAAAGTAGCTTTAAGATGGGCAAGATTTCATCTACAATACTGTGGGCAGTTTACTACATAATTTTTTTACAGCCATGTTTTATGTGATGACCAAACAATTCTCTCTTCTTCTGGACCCTAGACAAGGTATCCTCTTGTCAGTTGATAATAATTCCAAATCAGTGATGTACACAGTTCAGCATAACTTAATCAATGCTTGTTTTAAATTGAATATTTTAAAATAATTAAAAAAGCATAATTATCCTCCATTACTACCAAAAGTATACTGGCAGAAAAGGTACAGAAATGCAGGAATGCTGTCTTCTTTTGCACTGTTAAATGATCATGCTAATTTGATCCTTTTCTGTGCAGTGTGGTACATTCCCTCTTTCCATCATTTCATTACGTGATCTGCACCTGCTGCTAAATCATTATATTTGCAGCAAATCGTGGTACTAGTCTGCTTTGTATTTCACTGTGAAAGCTGTAGTTCTCTTGACAAAATGCTCCTCCTAGACAGTCTATTTGCAGCTAGCATCTTTCAGTGGGAGGCCTGCTAACTTCGTTTGCTTTTCTCTGTTTTTACACAAGTGGTGGGCTGTGGGCTCATTGACAGAGTCAATTTTTTCATTATCAGCATATGCAGCTGTTCCCTCATTCTTGTCCATTTTCTGCTCATTGTCAAAGAAGCTAAGGTGTTTTGTCGAAAGTCCAGATTAGAGGTCAATTTTGCATGACAATTATTGTTTAAATAAAACAGATGGCACATAACAAAATGACTTCCTGAGAACATATATGTCTTGTATAATCACCTTTGGGCAAAATTAGGCTGTGGAAGTAAATCTGAACTGCAGAGTTGTTTGGTGCAGGTAGAAATCTTCTTAAAGTGTTTTAATATTTATGGAAAAAGGAAAGTCCAGCAGTTTTAGCAACACTTGCCTTGCACAGCTTAATTACCCCACAGTCAGAGACTACCTTTGCAGTTTATCAGGTGAAAAAACATTTCCCTAAAGGAAATGAACCCACTGTAGTCTTTACTATGCAGTTGTATGAAAGGTTATAGGCTGCAAACCAGAAGACAATAGCCTTAGCTGTGCCTTTGAGGCACTGCTTATCACACAATCCAACTCTGAGGCAAGCAGCTCTTGGCTCCAAGGCAGCAGAACAGGCACAAAACTTACTTCCCACACAAGCTGCGGGGAGTTATGAGTTAATGGTGATTTTCTCTACCCGAACCAGTAATCTGGATTTAAAAAAAAGTAAATATCTATTTTATGTTTTATGCTTTATCTGAAAGCCAAGACTTACCTAGGGAGAGGTGAATGTAGCAGAATGCAGTCACTTCCCATCACCAGTGACTCCAAAGTTTCGTCCCTTCAGCTGCTGCTCTCTCTGTGAGGCTCTCACTCTTGGCAGTGCTGAGAATATCTTTTACATCCTCACTAAGCAAGAGATTTCACTGGAACTGCCTCCAGTTGCTGGCCTCTGACAGACAGCAGGACACCCTTGGCAGAGCCGAGGATGATTTGCCTTCAGTTCCCCGTGACATTCCTGCAGCAGATGAGTCGCCAGCTTTGTGAGCACTGCAGACTGATGGGTTCACATGCCTGGCTCTTGCCTTGCACACTGCTCTGAGAGCTTCTGGTAAAATTGCAGGTGTCACTTACCTTTGTGTTTTAGGCTCTCTGCTCTTTGCCTCTGACCAGCTCACATTTTTCTGTGAGGAGCTCACTGAAGATGCACGGCAGGATGTCCCTTCCAGGATGGGCTCCCAGCAGAAATGTCCCTAACTCCCATGTTCAGTGAAAATTGTCCTGGAGTTCACCCATGTGTAACCCTTAGTGTCTGCCTCTTCCTCAATGTCACCCTGTGCTTGTGTGCAGGAGGGAGTTTGTGCTGCAGGTGAAGAGGGGCTTGTCTGCCAGGCTAGCTTCTGGTAGCCTGATGAGGTGTTACAGTGAGTGTGACCTGCGAGTTTAAATCCAGAGATGACTATGCTAAACCTTTTCTATGCAGTTTGGCTCCATGTGTATTAAGTGCACACATGCAGATTCTCATTTCCAAAGACAGGCAGAGGCTGCATCACCTCTTTCCCTCATTTGATTATGTGGCTTGCCACTGTTGCTGACGGATTACATTTGCAGCTATTACCTATTGCTCTTAGATATAATTTAGTCTTGTTAGATAGAGAGAGAAAATAAAACAAATGGCAATTTGTTATCAAATCATAATACTCTTGCCGCATAAAACCTTTCTGATTATTACTTTTAAGTTAGTCAATAATGTGTTCTGATGCTATAATGTAAGTGGAAATGTGGCATCCAGAGTAATATGAGACAGTACATGTGCACAGCAGACATTGTCTCATCTCTAAAACATTACTGTATCCCTACTGCAAGAAAAATAAGTTGATTTTCATAGAAATTCAAAGAAAAACTCTGATTCTTGTCAAGCTCTGAGCATTTTAACGTGTTTGAAGTTCTCTTGGCACTACTTCTGCCTTAATAATAGACACAGTTTTCTGCAAGATAGGCAGATATGTAAGGCTGTATATTTCCGTATGTATATGTAGCTGTATATTTGCTTCCAAATTAGGGGTTTTTGTGTCCTTCTAACAGTAAACAGATTTTACATGGGATTAGAGTTTGTTTATGTAAATTTATATAGTCATATAATAACTAACAGGGCCTGTAAAACTAAACTGAGAGTTGGTGTGAGCCACTGTCACTGGGAGATGAGCTCTGAGCCGGCAGGGTGGGTAACATGGTAGGCAAAGGGTTTGACCTCCAGTGATAAAAGAAAAAAAGCAAAGCTTGAGTTCGTAGCAAGTTACCGGAGAAACTTTTCAGAGTTCAGGCATAAAGCACTGAGCTGTGTTTTTGTTGGGATCCTAAAGCAGTTTTTAGGTTGTGATTAGCTTTGGCTGGGATGAATGTTAGGAGTTAGACTCAGTAAAACTGATTTATGCAAATCTAAAAAGTTATCTGAACTCCACCATAATCCTACTTGTAATTTCTACATGGCCTAGAAAAGATATGGGGCAAAACTATATTTGGGGAAAAGAACTGGGGTGCAATGGCTGGAGCTCGAGTTGGGGCTTGAATTCACAAAGCTCCAGGGCAAAGGAGAGTGTCTGCAAGGGTAAACAGGACTGCAGGCCTGTGTTTTGGCTGGCAAGCTGGGGGCAGGCAAGGAAATCCCACTGTGAAAGGATGGAGGTTATATTGTGATATATGTTGAATCAATGCTGAGGTGATGATTTGTTTCAGATTGACTTAAGAAATCATGCCAAACTTGGTTTCTGAGCCAGCTTTTGCTCTGGTGCTTAATTGCAAGGCTGGGAAAAAAGATCAGTTTTAGTGCTGTGATACAAGCTGGGATTTGCCTTTGCTAGTGCCATTAAGTCTTGCTGACAAATTGGTTACACGGAGCTGGCCAGGCTATGTTGGGTGTCAGCGCCAGTTTGTGTTACTGTGATGTTTGCACACATGGATCTGGATGGTGTCACTAGGTTAGGGGAAGCCTGTTCTTGGCTTGTACTTAGAATTAAGAGTTTGCAAAACCAAGTGTGGAAAAACTCAGATGCAAGCCTGTTTTAACTCGTGTGGACTGCCTCTGCACAAACGTATAATTAAAAGTTGGCAATGATGGGTATTTTTCAGGAGGCTGAAAAATTTCAAGTTCGTCAAATGCTCTTCAAATATAATTTTCTTCTTTGAATTTGCTTGGATCTTGGCAACAGCAGCACAGATGCTACCAATGTGCACTGAACACACTGACCTTTCAGCAATTTGCCTGCGTGTCAAGCAGTGTATCCTTCTGGGCCACAGGGAATCCCACGACACTGGAAGCAAACCCAAGTAAAAGTAAAAAAATCAATGCTCTTGATTTCAAAGAACAGCAGAGACATAAGTCAGTTACAGAGACATCATTCCTTACTACTCTCCCTGTCATATTCAGCTGTAATTTCATTGGAAATCAATTTTAAGTGCTATCCTAGATGGGGCTTCTTCTGACTATGTTTTTCCAAAGTCCTTTGATTTTTTTGTTTTTCATGAAAGCGTAAAAAAAAGAGCAAAGTTGGTGGTTGACTAGTGGTAACTGGTGAGTTAATTGAATGCCTGGCTCTGGAGGGAAGCAAAAAAATGCAGCTAACTATTACCCAGTCACTGGAGAAACCGTCCAGCCTGATGGCATCTGGTGATGGAGCTGCACAACCCCTGGGCAATAGCTGTTTCTAATACTGTTATCTAAAATTAAAATAAAGGACCACGTAAAATTCTGTTGTAAAATACATGTGTTCTTTAAGTGTAAGTTATGGTAGAATTTGGTCTGTAAACACCACTCTGCTTACATGGCAAAGGAAGGTCTCCTGGCTGAATCAGAGAACTGGAAGTCAAAAGGTCCACTTTTACTACAGACTTGCTCAGGAACTTTGGACAAGTCATTATTTTTATGCCTCAGTGTTCCAAACTGCAGAGTAAAAATATTAAAACTTTGAGATAAATGTACTATTTTTTGTAAAGAGGACCTTAGAATAAAATGCTTTTCCTGAGTCTGCCAACATCCATCTGGGCTTGTGAGCCCTGGCGTGGGATAGTTCACTTTCTTACCAGAAAACAGGTACTTTTCTCTCTAGTTTTGCCTTGATGTTGTGAAGAAATATAAGGAAAAAGCATCAAAACCAATATGTATAATCTGCACCAGTTTATAATCTGCTGTAGTTTTGTTTCATTACAATCTGTTAGATAGATTTCATTATGTTTTGGGAAGTCAGTGAGTCACTGCTCTTGTGATGAGTGGATCTTTGTGCGTTAAATTATTGCCTCCTGTTATGTCATATGCACATCATGTGAAGTAGCTCTGGCTTAATTTGTTTTATCATTAATCATTACAAGTAAAAATTAAGGAAGAAGTTAAGGAGGATTTATCATGCACATGGAGTGTAAGGCTTTATTGATAGACTGAGGGATGATGCCTGTTAAATGCTTGCCTTTGCTAAGTAATATAAAGCTAGCTTGTCAAGGACAAGCTCCAAAGGAATCACAAATCTACAGATTTGTTTTTTAAAGTGTAGTCAGTCAGAGGCCACTCTGGTCACTTGTAGGTGAATCAACAAAGAACAGCACTTGATTCCTCAAGGACTTGTAAAGGAGAAAAACTGTCAAAATCAGCCCACTACTTTGAAGCACTGCAAAGAGCATAATGCTCAAGGAGAGAAGGAAGATGTCCTCAGATCTGTGTGATGAAGTCCTGCTTCCCCACTGATCTCAATTATGTAACTAGAGGCTTGGTTTATACAGCACATGAAATTCTGGCTTTAAAACAAATTTTCAACAAAGACTCTTGAAGACTTGAGACTTTTTGCTTGTTTGAATAGTACAGAAATCATGAACATGTTCTGGGAAGTTGGTAATATGAGAACACATTTTTAAGTTGTGCTTGTCCAGCAGAGATGATTTTGGAAAACAAATTAAACCTGACCACTTACCATCAGTGTTCATAGAGAGAAAAGATTGTTTCTTAGGGTTTTACTTTTCTTTTAAAAATTGCCTTATGGCACAAAAATGGCTTGAATGGCTTTTCTAGTGTAAGGGACAGTGTAAGGAGGCAACCTTTTTGACTTTGCATCTTTGCGGAGGGGCAGGTTGAAGAACCTCACTGTGCTGAGCGAATGTTTGTAGAAACAGAGCTCCAGGGAAAATGAGTTTTAAGGCATGTTCAGCAATGAGTATATGGAAATTCTTCTCCAGCTATCTCAGCCAACTTTACTTTCTAGGATCTTTGAGGAAGGCAGTGGTGCATTCACCATCCCTTATGGTACTGTCGAGTGCACTGCTGGAGCTATAGGAAACCCTCAGGGTGACCACTGTGTTAACCAGCAGAATTGCCAAGCCAGCCTGATAATCAACACCCACTACTTTTCTCTGCACAGGTCCATGCAGCAGCTGTACTGTCCAGACGTGAGCACCAGTGAGTTTAATCAGCTCTTGAGTTTGGAGACCAGTGGTGACAAGTGGTGTTCCTCAAGGGTTGGTGTTGTGAGTGGTGCTGTTTACATCTTTGTCAGTGACGTGGACAGTGGGATTGAGTGCACCCTCAGAAAGTCTGATGATGACAGCAAGCTGAGTGGTGCAGTTGACACACTGGAGGGAAGGGATGTCATCCAGAAGGACTATTGCATCCAGGTCTAGGGCCCACAACATAAGAAGGACGTGAACGGGGTGGAGCAAATCCAGAGGATGGCCGTGAAGCTGATCAGAGGCTGGAGCACCTCTTCTATGGAGACAGGTTGAGAGAGTTTCGGCTGTTCAAAACTGGAGAAGAGAGGGCTCTGGAGAGAACCTATAGCAGCCTTCCAGCACCTAAAGGGGGCCTGAAGAGAGCTGAAGAGGGACTTTTTACGAGGACATGGAGTGATAAGCCAAGGGACAACAGCTTTAAACTGAAAGAGAGTAGGTTTAGATTAGATGTTAGGAAGAAATTCTTTACTGTGAGGATGGTGAGTCACTGGCACAGTGATGCTCAGAGATGTTATGTCTACCCCATCCCAGGAAATGTAAAGGCCAGGTCAGATGGGGCTCTGAGTAACCTGGTCTACTGGACTGTGTTCCTGCCCATGGCAGGGGGTGGAGCTAGATGATCTTGAGGATCAATTCCAACCCAAACCATTCAATGACTGTATATGTTTCACTCTTGCATTGGCATAAGTGAGTTTTGTGGGCTCAAATTTGACCAGTGGTGAATGACTGCCTGGGTGGCCTCTAAGTGCCAAAATATATTTAAAGCAAATGATTCTTTCAATATGTGTTACTATTTGCATGTTTAACTGGGGCAGATGAAAGTATGTTGTTCATTGTGAAAGAAAAGTAGTTCATGACAAGAATACTGAAAACCAGAAGCAGATACTTACCTATTCCTACTGAAGAATATAATTTGGGTCACCCTCTGTCATAAGGAAATCAAAGCCTTACAAGCAGAAAGGAGAATGTATTTAAAAATAGCTATATTCTACATTTTCTTTATTTCACTGAAGCAGACTGACAGAATGTGATCATGACAGTGAAACAAGAGCCAGTGGAATTAAATTATATTTCTCCTGGAGCTGTTTTACTCCTCTCACCACACAGTCACTAGGGAAACTGAGGAATGGTTATGAGCCAGGCAAACTGTAAGGTTTTCAAATAGCTTTACATGCAGAACCAATATTTTTCTCTCTGAGTTATATTCAGATTATATTCCCCTGTAGGAGGGACAGAAAATAAACTGAAGTCTGGTCAAAAGTACATTACAAATTTGTCACTGACAAAAGGTGCCTTTCATTTACACAGGCTTATCACTGTAAGTTTTCTGTGACTCAGCGAACTGCGGGGTTTGGCTCTCAGAATTAAATAGCCTCTTGTGGCACAATGCCAGAGTTCAGTGTGCTTTCACTTAGAATTATCAGAAACTGAAAGTCAATAAAATTTATAGAAGCAAAATTTTCCAGCCTGGACATGACCTTGCTGTAGAAAGTTGTACATTCAGCAGTGCCAGCTACAGCGTCTCATTGTTCAGAGGTTGAGTCTTCACTGTGGTTTGTATCTAGACTACCTTTTGTACAGGAGGAAAAATGTGGATTTTCATGTCCTGTGATGTGGTGCAATTTAAACTAGATTATACATTATAAAACCACTGTGTTCTGAATTGGTCTCTCCATCTTGCTTTATCAAGAAATGCAAGGCAACAGCTCTCCATAAGAATTGCAAAAAGAGATAATTTTCATTTCTGCTGAGGAAGTAAGACAAAGCTTTAGGGTGCAGAAAGCTGGCTTATTTTTCTGGACATCCTGTGTATTGCTTTCTAACTAATGGAATAAGTTCCAATCCTTTATTATGAGCCCAGTCCTTAAGTTCATGAAGACATTTGCTAAATTTTCTGAAAATACTCTGGAGAATTAAAACTGGAATTTAAATTCCTATTCATTGGTTACACAGCTGAGAGAGCGCATATCTTTTCACTTCAACAGTCTAATGAAACAGACACTGCATGGCCTCACCTTAGGCTTTATGTCACTGACTATGGCTAATTGATGAGGTTTCCAAAGCTTCCCACCACCTGGATCTCTGTGCTCTCACTGTTCTGTTCTTTTTCTTTCTCAATAGGATGGTTCCTCTCTTGTTAATAAGATCATTACTCCTTTGTTTTCAATAAACCTGATACACTGCTCACAAATCAATTGGCAAAAAACATCATATGTGTTTCTGCTGTAGAAACACTCCAATGAGTGCTAGTGTTCTGCTCTATGTTTTGGAACCTTTCCCATAAAGAATTTAATTATGTTTTCTTTTTCCCTGATTACCTTCACTCTTATCTCAATAATTTTTTCTGACTGCTTTCCCTGTCTGTATAAACTAGATAGCAACATAATCCTTAAGCAGGCACCAGTGATATACGCTGATAAAGGACGACTTATTTTGTAAATATTGAACTTGGGTCCTGAAATGCATTGTGGTTAAAAACCATGCTGTTAGATACTGACAGACGATACTTGCCATCAAAAATCGGACAAAGATAAGAATTAAAAAAAGTGGCACCTGCTTGTAAGTTCACTTGAAAAGCCCTCGAAATAAAGTGGGCCTTCAAGTAGGTCAGCACATAATTTCTTTGAATAATAAAGGTGATTAATACACATGTGCAAAAACTACCTTCCTGAAGTCATAGCTGTTGCAGCAATTGACTTATTACCACCTCAAACCAAAGCAAACCAGACCTGGTTTGATACTGTCTGGTGGAGAAAATAAATCTTATTTTACTGATAAGACTGAGTGGAAAAATAGGGCCCCAGAACACAAAATAAACACCTTCTACTGAAAAACATTATCAGATGCATCAGTTCACTCAGGGCAGTTCATGTTCAGCAGCACTATGCCATTTTTATTGTTACTTTGTTTTTTATGTACCTATGCTGGATTTGGCAATGGAAAATCAAAATTCTATGTAGAAATACAAACCCATCGTTTACGTGCATGCTTCAGGAAGCCTCAATTTCATGTCTGAAGATTTGGGATAATGGTACCCAACAAAGCAGCTGCTTTCTCAGTTAGTGATCTTGTCTACATTTTGAGAGGCAGGACAGTAGTTCTATGGGCTAAGCTCTACGTAAATATTATCACCTGGAGACTTGCTAAAATATTGTATCTTTCTGCTTCTTCTGGACTGATGAAAGACACCCTGGTTTGAGACCACTCATTGCTTTCTAGCCCATTTCATCTTTTAATATGAACAACCCAAGGTTCTGCATATTCACACTCTTCTAACACATGTGGTGTGGACAAGATTCTTAATGCTGATAACATGAAAAGCTTTTCTCCATTAAAATTTGCCTGTATTGGCAAAATATTGTTTCCACATGCCCTGCTTTTGACAGCACTGTAACCCTGCTCCTGTTTAATCTCATGCAAGAAAGCAGAGCTGGAATGCATGAAAAGGAAAGGCGCATTGATACTCATTTGTGTGAAAGTGCCAAGATGTACTCTGAGATCTGCATTCATGGAACTGTGCTGATAATCACAGCATTGGGATCGGTTAAAAGGCCTGATTTTATTTTTAATAAATCTCAGCTAAGTAGAAAAGTGAACTCTTTAGGCCTGGTATAAAAAGGTACCTTTAGTTACAAAGATGGCTGGTTGAGCATATGAGCTTAACAATGTGACTGGAATACAGTTGCACCTGAGAGAAGGATATTACTGCTGGGAACCATAGCTGTCTGCACACTGTGGAGTTATTTCCTCATCACTATTCTGGAGCACTGCTTATCCAGGAGGAAAAATAGCAGATATATCAGGCCCTCAGCATCCACTAACAGAAATATTAGTGCATAAGACATTAAGGGAAAAATTAAGTTATAAACAAGTTAGTCTTATTAACACCAAACCTACCATTATTATCTATTTTCATTAGTGAAGAAAAAAAAACTTAATTCATTTCTAGAAACTTCCATTAAGCTGTCATTAACAGAGAACTCTTAACAGGAGATCCAGCATGACATGAAACGATAAGAATGTAATGCCATCAAAAGAACATTGGAAGATGAGATTCTTCTCACAGAGATTTTGGTAGCTAAAATATAGCCCTCTGTACTGAAGTGAGCCACTGGCTACAGAAGGAAAAAATAAACCTTAGAAATACAATTCATATGACCCAATTTTAGACCTCAGCTATAGAGAAGATAAATTGTATTGATTAATGTGAATAACTCAGATGAAGATACGTACATTGCGGCCTTCATAAATTGGCATTTGTGTAGATGAGTTTCCAGAGCCACATTTAGTAAATAAGTCACTTTTAAAAGCTTTGTAAATATTAATAACCCCTCATAATTACGGTTATGAGGGCACTGTATTGATGGTTTTCCCCAATTTCCTGCGCTATGCTTCAAAAACAATTGAAATGAAAACACCGTAGGACCAGTTCTTGCAACAGCTCTAAACAAGGAAGCTTGAGCTTCTTTAGCTCCTACTGCTGAGCTGCTGATGGTAAACGAGAGGCCTGTGAGAGAGGAATGCTGTTGATACCGTTCCTTGGAGAACAGTGAGGGGCAGGGTGTGTGAAGTGGGAACAGGAGTATTGTTTGCGTGTGGCCTCCTGTGGGCCTTGGGCGCCTTTGAGGGGCTTGAAAGGGAAAAGAGCTTTGTTAGAGAGAGAAGTGAGGCAGAGTGTTGGCTGTGGCAGGTGCAGGTGTGCACGGGCTGTGCTGGAGTGGATTGAAAGGGAGAGGAGCAGGACTGATGGTTGTGCAAGTGTCCAGTAGGGGAGGGGAGGGAGGGGAGGGGAGGTTTTTTAGGAGGTGCTTATGAGGGGATCTACAAATGACACGCACTGTGATTCAGTGACAGTGCTGATGCTCTGCCATGGCAAGACTTGGAGAGCAAATGCCACTTCAAAATCAGTCTGCTTAAGAACGTGAGAACCACTGTGGCAAGTTAAAAGGCATGTAGTATCCAGCTGCCTTATTTAACACAGGATCACCTCAAATGCATCTTTCTTTCTGCATTCCTAATTGTGCAGCAAGGGAGGCTGTGTCAGGAGACTGTGTTCTCAGGCCTCTGTGCCCTTGGTGGAAGGAGATGGGGCAATTGCCTTTAGTGTAGCTAGAGTGACTCAGAGCAATGAAGCCTAAAGAAAGGCTTGTGACCTAAAGAAAAGCTTGAACTTAGCAGCAAACTGACTCAGTGCCTCTGCATGAATTGAGGATTGCTCTACATCTTGGCCCTAGATTTTAAATCTCACTGTCACTAACTTCCTATGCAATTATACGTCTTGACTGAACAGACCTTGCTGAAAACAGAGAGACAAGGTGACATAAACACCTGTATTGCCATTTTAGTTTAGAACAATTTTTTTTTGTCCCATATAGTGTCTGCCAGTGGCCAAGGCAAAAGCATAAAAAATGGTGAAATATTTAATGATCCTTTGAGGTCCTTTCCCATTCAGGCAATCACTGGATTAGGAACTCCTGGTATGGAGCACACAGATCATTGTGTTTATAATAGTCTTTTATGGACCTGTTTCCAATCATTGTGTTTAATCCTTTTTTTCAGATCCAATTGTATATTTGGCCCACACAAAGTCCTGTGTAATATTATGGTGCATGTAACAGTTTTCCTGTTCCATCAGCATCCACTGGTTAAATCCCTACTACTTTTTCTGCTATGAGAACAGTGCACAACTACTCCCTGTGCGTTTTGCTTGTGCTGTTGCTGGTTTTATAAATCTATCTTGCATACCTTCAACCTCTTTTCAAGCTGCAGTGCCTGGTCCATTTAGTACATCCTTTAGGGAAACTACTTCATATCCTTGTATGCTTTTGCATACTGTGATGTGGGGTGCATATATGAAAGAGCCCTGATTTTCCAAATTAAGAGTGCTGTGTAAGAGCAAGAGAACAGGTTTTGTTGCAGGTTTCAGTTTTCAGCAGGGGCAAAACATTTGTGCAGCTCATTCATCACAGTGCATTGTATCTTCTGTGGTCTGTGAAGCTGTTACTGGTAGCAAGGTGTGACAGCTATTAAATGCCAAGTTTGGAGGCAAAGATGTTAGTGAATCTATTAGAAGAGTTCTGTTATAGCCTGGGGAACAAACACAATAAGCAGCATTTTCTATGAGATTCTTCGAAGTGTCAGTAGTTACATAGTAATATATGATTGTTTTGGCCTGATGTTTATCATTCTTAATGTACAATTTTATACAAATTTTAGAGAAGTAAAATATTTTTGTCCCTTGATAAAGAAGCCCATTTCACAATCAGAAAATGTGGTTAGAAACTGTGAATGAGTATTAGAGCCGTCTCTAACAGAGCAAGTCTCAACAATTTGTGTGACTTTGGGGAAGATTTCTTCTTGTCTGTTGTAACTAGACTTGTATGCTTTGTCCTACTCCTTCTCTACTGCAGGACTTTGCTCCAGTGTTATCCTTCTCACTTCATTTTTCCTATCACCAATACTTTATTTTAAACAGTGGAAGAATGTCAGAGCTAGCTATTAAACTGTTTGTAAATATCTTTTCCACTGTTATTAGACCTCAGAGGCAACATGAGGGTATACATGTGGTCATGGCATTGCAACATTTTGTTTAGGAAGCTCACAAGAACATGGCAAACATTTCTCTCTTGTTCTTATAGTTCTAAATCACAAAACTTTTTATATGGGATTTATCAAAACCATGTAATGGTCTTAGGAATTTTAGTTCCATTTTAAAAACTAACTTGGTCACTCAGGAGTCTAATATACAAAAATAATCAGTAGAACTTCACCTTCCTAAATACTTAACTCACTCTGAAAATCAGTTTTACTTTTAGAACGAGTTAGGGGATTGAACAAACTTTTTACTCCATCCCACGTTCATGGCTTTGGTACTACAGCTAAGGAATTCCAAATAGTTTTCTGAATGCCACTTTTACAAAATAGCCCAAGGCCCAAACTGTCGGGATGCAAAGCAGATGGATCCAATGGCCTTTTAAAATAAAATGCTCCTGACATCAGATGTCTATGTTGTTAATGATAATATGATAATCGTAAAAGGCTAAAATGTGAGTTCCTTATTTTTGACACCAGATAGCAAAAGGTTATTTGCCACTACAGAAGATATTTCCACTGATGTGTTTCCCACGCACTGTTTTACATACTTTACAAAACCTTGTCTAAAAGGGAAATGTCTCTTCCTTGATTAGGATAGGTTTTGAGGAGACTTACAAGTCTTTTGAAAACCCATTAATTAGGAGTGCAGCTCCAGACTTTTGAAATATATCCTTTTTATCCCTTACTTTTCCCTTTAGGGAAATAGCTGAATTAACACAAGTGACATGACTGGAGAGAATGCCACGTAATGAAGGGCTCTTTAATCAGTAGATTATTCTGAAAACCAAGATAGGATATTTTACTCAAAGGTAATGAAAATGTATGGTCTTCCTTATAAAGCTGATGATTATTTCCGCTGGCTTTGAAACTCATGAGTTCCTGGGATTCTTGTTCCTAGTAAACAGCACTTGCAAACATGACTGTTATCCAGAGAGTTCAATCCCTGAGTCATCTGTGCATGTTGCGTTCTAAAAGCCCTCTCTGCACATCTGTTGTGTGGGAACTAACATCTATGGGTTATCACAGAATTGCTAGGGAGGAAAATAAATGTTGCCATAAAAGATTGTTATTGTAATATGTTTGATAAAAGTACCATTGCTGAGTAACTAATTTGTCTTGAGAGCAAAAGTAAAGGTATCCAGAAGGAAATTTTAAACAGAATAACACAAATTAGTTAGTTTTCTGATAAGCACGACTAGTTTAATATGTTTAATATGACTAATTTATATGACCTTCGTAAGTAAGAATAACTAACTAAAAAGAAATAAAAAGATACAAATAGGAAAAATTTTATTATGCCATTTAGAAAGCAGAAAGAAACAGCATGTTTTTTCACTTGGTCTGTTCGGCCTGGAGAAGAGGACACTGAGGGGAGACTTCATTGCAGTCAACAATTTCCTTGTGAGGGGAAGAAGAAGGGCAGACACTGATCTCTGTTAAGCCACACAGATGCTCTGCCATGTCCTTACTGGTGACAGGCTGTTGGGAATGTGCACAGAAAAGACTGAATTTCCTATTTACTAGCACATCAGGAACCCGGGAGGATTTTATGTCTGGTCTCTCAAGCTGGATCTGCCTTTTAATTTAGTTGCACACGCAAGCCATCTCTGCACTTTGCAGCTTCTCGAACAGCATATCTAAGATCAGCTCTTTGCTCACTTCCCAGATTACTGCAGCTTTTAGGCAAATCCACGGGAGAGGGGCTTTAGGCAAATCCACAGGCAGACAAGGTGTTTCAGTGGATGAGGTTGGCCCCTCCGTGGAGTCAGGCTCAGTTTGGACAGCCAGGACCCATGGAATGACAAAGTGTGGGGAGAGCCTGCAGTCCCAAATCTGCTCTCAGGGTGCCAACACTGTCTTTGCAGACAAAATTTTCCCATTTTACACTGTTTGATGGTGCTAATATGCAATACCTCCTGTGCAGTGCTGTTTAACAGGAGATTTTCACATCTCAACGCAGTTTCTTAATCACGTGTAGAAATTTTGAAAGCTCTGATGTTGCTATCAGTAAGGCAATTTTTATCTTGGGCTCAATTTAGAAAATCATTTTGTGCAACAATGAATTGATGTGTCTGTTTGGTTAAAATAATATATCTTTATAGAGGAAAAATATAAACATCATTTAAGACTGATTTTAGTTCTCATGTTAATGCTATTTTCATTGCCAAATACTTTTGTCATATTGTCATTCAGCCAAACCCGAATTAGAAAAACGTAATCAAAATATTATTAAGATTTATGCTGGTGATGTGTTGATAATATACCTCTTAATTTTCAGAGATCTAAATGTTAATTTAGTTAAATGTAAGCAAAATGCCATTCCATTTGCAGCACATTAGGTGGTTTTGCTATAAGCTAATTTAATTTAGAGAGAGTTTGGTTTTTCCCCTGATTGTGATGAAGCATCTACAATTAAATTAATATCCTGAACAATGCAAATTGAACAATGGCAGTGAAATCCTAGATGCACATGCTGTTTCCCTGAACCTCTTAATGTAGTTTCTGGTCTCTTGGGAGAGAGAATTTGCTGTGATTAAACGTTGCTGGAGGAAGCCATTCAGAGACAAAAGGAGGAGTGGGCAACAGGCTCACATAGAAAGAAATTATGTGGCAAATGAAAGTTTTGGTTTTCCTTTTCAGTTTCATCCATCCAAGAGCAAGAAACCTCTCTCATTCATAGGTGGGTTTAAGCCATCTCATGCAAGTGACACCATCTAGCTTTGGGGAAGAGAGGATATAGAGCAATGAAGGGGCTTGGTGCAGTAAGCACATCCTCTGGTGTCCGAGTAGAGGGCAGTTGTGGCAGAGGCTGCAGCAGTGCTGTAGAGCTGCCTGACGTGGGCAGCTTCCCGCAGCCGGGGTCTCCAGACTTATTTCTGAGCGGTCATTTAGCCACCCCTTCTCTTGTACCCACACTTTGGTTTTCCACGCAATTTTCACTCTTTGGCAGACAAAACACACGGAGAAATTCTGGGTGAATAGGCACTGTACATGACCCAAACAATTCTGCTGTACAAGGGACGTAAATCTCAACCCATGCTACGCACATCAGGAGCACGTGTTGTTCCACACATCGAGACTCACACAACACTTCTGCTTTGTGAACTTCACAGATGCATCAAGGGGGAACAGTTTTTCCATAGGTTTGTGGAATTATTAATGGCAACAACTTCAACGTAATTCCATTTATTATGCATAAAACACATTCACAAATTCCAGGTTCACACAGGTTAATGATCTGAAGGAAAATATCCCCCTTTACTTTCAAACAAGAGCCCTTCAGCACAGCTGTGATTAATGAATAATTGAGGGGAAAAAAGAATTTTATGGGGAATTCACTGGAAGAGAGAAATTACGTGTGTATACAAACAGGCAGTTTTTGTGTTGAACTGTAAGCATGCAGAGAATTATTTCATCTAACTCAATGTCAGTCCCTGAGCATCAGTGGTGGTGTCTAAGAATTTGTGGAGTTATTGTTGAAAACAGCTGGTTTAGTTTTGGGGCATTGTCCCCTAAGTTATGAATGCAAGTTCCATTTTAAGCTTCAGCCTTTAAAAATTGTTGCTTTATGGAACCTCGTATTTTAAAATCTTGTAACCTACAGATCCACAGTGCTTTCGGTCCTGCTGCTGCAGTCTGGATTGGGATCCACTGGGGCAAATACGTAAAAGAACCCCATTGAGCTGTACTGGTGCATGCCCTAATCCATCTTGTTTTCTTTATTATTCAATAACAGTTTTTGAGCAGCCCATTCTAGACTGTGTCTTACACAGGAACAGAACAATTGAAGTGTTCAAACTGTAATAATTCTGAATGAAAAATGCAAAGAAAGATACATTTTCATTGTTCTAACATTGCTCCCAGGAATACCATGCTGTACCTCACTTTTCTCATAGTGATTATAGAAGCTGTTGTGTAACCCCGCAAAGCTCAGACGTTACCATGGGAGAAGAATAAGGGTCTTGCTGACTCGTTTTGTGAATGAATATCCTGGAAATACATTAACAAATCTGACTGCAGCTAGAAGATTCCCTATAGCTGTACAGACTTCGGAGAATACCTTCAAAGTTATATTTAAATCAGATTTGAATTGATATAACAAGTGAATATACTGTGAAATGTTCTGGAAAAAATTAACATGAAGGTATTTCTGTTCCTTGATTTACACAGACCTTTGAACTTTCTTTGCGTTTGGTTAATAATGAACTTACAGTACTTTCTTGCAGTTTCATCCAAAAAATCAAGCATTAACAGAGATAAAATACCATTGGCCTGTCCCAGGATTTTGGGTCATGTTTATTGTATGCTGGAATTTCTATGTCCCCTGTTCAGTTACATACGCTCTCTGTTTAGAAGCACATCTGACCGATTAACCAAGAGCTGTTCTATCTACATGCCTTTGCAAACAAGGGATTTTCCAACACAGGTACAGAGTTATTATTCACAGACTGAGGTAAAAGCCAGCAATCAGAAAACCTTTTACAAATTAGAAAATGAGCTGCAAAGCCCATGCAAATTGCAAGGGACCTCAGGCCATACAATTTTATATGTAATCATATCCTAATTTTATTGGATCAGTTTTCTTTTTTTTTAACATTCTTATATCAGTTTTATCTGTCAAAACTTTAGTAAAATTAAATACTGATCCTCAAGTCCTCAAAACCAGATGCCATACAGTAGGACAAGAAGGAAAGTGACACACAAATCAATTCCAATGGAAGATGTTGGAGGAATGTATCAGTTGAGATTAAGTAACAGTGGCTAAGACCACTTGAAGTTCAACTTCCTAAGTAACTGATTTCTCTGTTTCCCAAACTATATGGAAAACAAAAGTCAGAACATAAGTTTATTCAAATCTAACAAAACCATAGATTTGACAGGAAATAGAACAATTTGGTTTTGAGTATTTTAAATTTTTTTGAATTGTAATACATTTAGTAATGAAATGCCACGTCAGAATAAATTAGGCAAATTGTTTTTCGCTTCCATTTTTTGTCTTTTTTTTTAGCTGAGAATATCTAAGGAAACACCTACTGTATTGTGCTTGCTTATAAAGTGTTCTGATGAAATCCAAATGTTAATAAATATTTTCTGCAGGTGATTCTGATTGCTGCAAGAGCCCTATTTAGCATTTTCACAAAGATTCTTTTATAAGGTCAGCCAGTCTCTTGAAGGCCTGCAATGACACAAATGTGTTTCACATTTATATTTAGCATTACATAAACAGACAACACATCAAACCTGTAAAGCTATTAAAACTGCCCTAACCATACACAAATAATAAAAAGGCAATAGAAGTGCTTATCTGTTACAAAACTTCACAACTGAATGAAATTATAACTACAAATATTGAACTGTTTCAAGCACCTGAATCAAATGAGTATTAAATCTGCACAAATAAATGTCTCCTATCTTTCTTCCCACTGATTTTGCAGTTAGAGCCAATAACATCAAATATTCTCCTAAAACACATACAAGATTAATTAATAGGAAATAAAATAAAACAGATATGTAAATTGTGTGAAAGAAAACCAATATTCTTTCTTACAAAGGATTGACAACACACATATAAAAGAAAACTGGTAATTCAGGCTCAGAATCTCGGGAATGGACAGTCTGGAAAATAAAAGATACATGATGCCTGCTAATGCTTAAGCAAATAGCAGAACTTACTATGCACTCTGACTTCAGTAAAGCATTTATAAATAATGTCTGGGACATTTAAGTGTGAGACTCTGCATATATGAGATACACAGAGAAATTTTAAGTGGTCCTAAAAATTTGGTACCTTTCAGGTCATCTGGATGAGCACCTTGCTTAAGAAACAGCTCATACTACTTCAGAAGTACTGCTTAGTCACCTAAGGACCAAGAACCTACGGTAACATTCAACAAAACATACATGAAGTATGTAAAAATAAGGGAGCATTATTGTGTGAGAAACTGTTTTGCTAAGAATGTAAAAAAAAAAAAAAAATCTCACTTACCAGATCCATCTGAGTAGGAGAAGACAGAGAAAAGGAGGCTCTGACATAAGAACTCGGCTCTGAACTATTGATATTAAATGCTCCTCCAGGAACCAGTAATACCTAAGAAAAATAGATTAGCCACCCAGTTATTACCACTTCTGCGTTTTTAAAACACTACATTAAATTAAATTTGAGAAGGCTCAGTGCTTAAACACTCATATGAGATCTTGGCATAGGATATTTCTTCTGTTCAAAATAAGGGGACAAAAATATGCAACCTGTAATAGAATTTTCACAACAAAATCAAAGGGTCTTGGGTTTTGGTTACCTAGGCTGGTGGGTTACTGGGTCTGACATATTATCACGATGTTGAGAAGCACCAGTGAGGTAGGGTGTAGTTTACTCAACACATACAGTACTGGGTCTCATAAATTGTAGAAATAAAACCATAATTAACTTCTCTTATTAAAATGATTTAGTAAACAGCCATCATACATGTAGCTACAGATATATGGGCAACAAAGACAGTGAAGGGCCTTGAGGGGAAGCTGTATGAGGAGCAGCTGAAGTCACTTGGTGTGTTCAGCCTGGAGAAGAGGAGACTGTTCGTCACAATTACAACTTGTGAGGGGAAGAGGAGGGGCAGACACTGGTCTCTTCTCTGTGGTGACCAGTGACAGCACCCGAGGGAATGGCCTGAATTGTGTCAGGGCAGGTTTAAGTTGAATATTGCAGAAAGGATCTTCACCCAGAGGGTGGCTGGGCATTGGAACAGGCTCCCCAAGGAGGTGCTCACAGCATCCAGCCTGACAGAGCTCAAGAAGCGTTTGAACAATACTCTCAGGCCCATGGTGTGACTCCTGGGGAGGTTGTGTGCAGGGCCAAGAGTTGGACTCAATGATCCTTGTGGATCCCTTCCAGCTCAGAATATTCTAGGATTCTGTGATTAATATTAGATATATACATGTCTATCTATATATATCTGTTGTATACAGGATATATTGCATTGTATAACAGTTTATATTTAAGTAAATGAATTAAATATCAACATCTGAATACACACATGAAAGTATTTTGCTAATGATAACTATGCCACAATGCCTGACTTGCAGACTCCATAATGATGCATGACAAGTTCCCCTGCTTTTTTTATGTGTGCATATATGTGTGGATAGATACAGATATTTTATCTTTCCCACTTTTCATTATAAGATCATAAGCCATTAAATCATAGGTCATACTTCTTTCTGCAAAGCTTTTTCCATTATCAGCTGCTGTGTATCAGAAATACCCTTAATTTTGATCCATAAGAACATGCCAGCAGCAGGAGGGTACCATTCAGCCAAGCCTGGAGAGAGAGGGAGAGAGAGAGAAAATGGAATCAAGGAAGAAACTTATGCCCCAACTTTATCAGATACATAGTTTCAGTGATATTGTGGATTTTTTGTTCCAATGAACTCAAAGGGAATGCAGACCACCGAGCCAGGCTGCCACTTGCCAAATTTAAAGTAGTCCCATCTGTAAGGGCTTATTGCACTTGAGCTGGTAACCTCAATACTTTTTGTGAAAATGATTCCTCTGAATTACAGAAATCCCAAACATTAGCAAACTATATTTGTTGATTGCTTTTGGATCAATTAAACAATCTAAAATAAGTTTTCTCTTGCAGTTTCTCTTATTATGGTACAAAAGTGTTTTAAGTTACAATTAATATTGATTTTGTCCCAAAGAAAAGGAGAGCCTAGGAGTTACGAGGAGATGGAATACTTAAAGAGGATTTATCTGCAGACTTACTGTATATCTTTTGTTTACTTAGAATGCTTTATGTGGTTTCAGACATATTTTTTAAAAAACTATTTATTTAATTTAACATCTTCTCCAGTTCATCCTCAATGTATTTTACCATTACATATCTAGGAAATAAAGGTCTGTCTTCCATAATATTACAGCTTCTGTTACTAGAAAACATGAAGACCCTGCAGTCTTTTACAAGAGTATATTCTCACGATATACTTTACAGCATCCCAGTGCTATAATCTAAGTTTTGGAACTTGGGGAATTGAGGCAAAGGGGGCCTATGTAGGCCAAAAACCCCATGGTTGTTCAGAGCAATGTAGAAAAATATATAAATCACCTGGAATTAGCAGGACTTAATACATTAATGACTGTGTGGTGCCCAAATACCCATGTCCCATGGAAGTGCCATCTAAGGTAGGTGGGTAGTTTTTCAGCAGTTATCGCTGATTCCACTTAGACTGACTGAAGTCAATGAGTGACTAACCGGGATTGCACTGCTGTTGATGGAATTCTTTCTGTGCTCTATGGCTAACCACAAAAGGGGACATCTGAAACTGACTGACATTTAAAAAAAATATCACTACTGCTACAGCGATTGTTTGTATCTTCTTTTAAATTAAGGTCACTATGTCAGCGATTTTTTTAAAGACAGACATTTTTATATAGAAAAAGTATAAGAACGTAATGAAGTGAAATACATGCTCTTTTTAAAACTGCTTTATACCGTAATGTAGTGAGCTTTTTTCCCATCTCCTTGTCGCACCAGAAAAGCATAAAAACAACAGCAATAAATAATTTGTCCTAAGCTTAATATTTAATGTCATTGATTTGCTTATAGTGCTTATCTGTCACTTCAGTCAAGAGATGAACTTAAGTGATTTTTCTTGAGCACAAAGATGATAAATAGTTGGAAAAAATTTAAGTAATTATTTCTGTTGCACTCTGACCTTTCAACCACTTGTCAGCAGCAAGGAGCATTGCATCCCGCTGGGTCCTGTAGAAATCCACCACTCTGAAAGCAAATTATCAATTGAAAGTCATGAACTCATAGTGTTTCAGAGTCCATTTGTATCCAAAGGCAGAAATAAAACTTTTCTACTTGAACAACCTAAGTGCACATTTAGTAGAAATATAAGCACATCCTAGATGGGCACAACACAATATACTCTGTGTATAAAACTTCGTATATGTATCAGATAAGTCTTCAGTGCTGCGGCACCTCTCCAACAAAGAACTGATCAGACAGGAGCAGCCCCTGTGTGGCTGTTTCTTAAGCTTTACATATAGATCATGGAAAGGTGTTATATATTATACCTATCCTGTCTATTATATTAGTAGATACAAGTCCTGGTAGCAATATTTACTGCACAAAACACAGATACTGAAGAAAATTAAGGACTTAAACGTAAGGACTTAAGCACAGTCCCAGTGTTTGTGCATTTGTGTTGAATTTGTGTAATGGGTACACATGGAAATGGTATTTGACAAGGTCAAAAGCAAATCATATGATAAACCTGCCATAACTATTTGACAACTTTCCCGTTTCTAAACTTTTGGACCTATTTGACAGCTTCCCCTTTTCTAGACTTTTGAACCTATCTCCTTTACACTTCAGGTAAAACTTTCAAGTAATTCAATCTTTTACTGGAGAAAATGACCCTAACCCAAATTTCAACATGGATAAGTCATGTGCAGTGGCTTTTGTTGACATAAAATAATGCGGCTGTGCAATGGAAGACACAAGAGAAACACCTGATACAGAGTTCATAAATCAGATGCAAATGTGTTCCCATCTCTGAAAACATTCTTAGTAATTTGCATAATTTCACATTTGTATTTTTTAAATAAAATACAAATTTTATTTGCATAATTTAACATATTTTTTTAGGTAAAATACAAATTTTTCTCTGAACCAATAGCATTGATTTCTGGATGTACTTTATTACACCTGATAGGCAAACTCCAACAGCTTTGGAACTCAACTATACCTATTGCTCCCTTCTGTATGAAATGGTAAATCTCACTTGTGCAGTTTTTACCAAAATTGCAAATTCCATTACAAGTTTTTTCCTTTCTGTTACAATTTTACTTCCATATTGGAATGAAATGATAAGCATTAGTAAGACAATGCTGCCCCAAAAATGTAGCTGCTCCAAACAACAGGTCAACTCCTACTCAAAAGCATGATCTAACAACTCAACTTTGTACTAATGAAATCACCTGGAGACTCCAGTCAGCTGTCAGGCCTCAGGAGTATCACCTGAGTTACTGCATTTAAAAGGCTTTAAAGCATTGCAGCTACCTTACTGCAACCATGTTTTTGTTAGTTCAAGAGGAAGAACAACCTCCTGGCCTGAGAAAGGCTGCCTTTTGGCCCACAAGAAGAAGGTGAGTGCAGAGATGTATTTGGGATTTTTTTTTTTTTGAACTGCTGAACGTTGAACTAAAGTGTGGTTTAAGTTTCTCTGTGAAACTTATCTTTATGTTCCTAATTCTTAAAACAATGCAATGCTAGGGCTGGTGCATCTGTTTTGTTTTTTTTTAAATACCAGTGTTTACAGTATGAACATCAGGCAGGTGCTCAGAGGGCAGAAGTGGATGTTACAGTGAGATATATGAACTTTCTGCATGCTTTGCTCACATTCCTGTTATAGGCCTTTACAGAGTGTAATACACTCCCACTGAAGTAGGAAGGTTGGGGCTCTAATGATATCCAAGTATAGCATCTAAAATGAGATACTGGTATTCAAAAGAAACTATGCTTCTCCTGCATAATAAATGGAAAAAAATGTGTATTAGTCAGTATTTAAGAAATGCTTTGCTGAGTTAAACTGTAGCCTAGTGCTCTGTCTCCAAGAGCAGTGAAGAAGGCAGTGTTTGGTGTGTGTAGATGAACTTCACTGCTCTCTGGAGGTTTTTCAATCAGTATTCACAATCAGGAGATCAAGGATGTTAGAGGCTGAATCCCTGCTGCCATAGTGAGGCAAGAGCTCCCTTTATAAAAGCTGATTCTTTCTTAATAAATTTTGTGCTCAGTGATCTTAACTTTTGCTTTAGACCCTGTCACTTTAGCAGGAATGAAAACTTTGTTCACTAACTTGAAGCTTCCAGGATCCTTTCAGGTTCTCTTCAGATGGGAGCTGCATAACACCTGTGCCAGTGGACTGGCAGATTGTTTGCCTGTAGTGGGAGACATGCCCTGACCTGCATGTCTGTAACTTCACACTGAGTTTCTTCAGGGCTCTGGTGTGAACTTGACAGTCTTGGTGACCTGCCTTATCTATTTGGCCTAATACTGATGTACCTCCTTTGACTTATCTGCTGCAGAGAATGTTTGATGTAGGTAACAAGCAGCAGAATAATAGATGATGGGATTCAGCATATGACATGACCCTACCTGTCAATATGCTCCAAGAAACCCTTTTGTCCCCACTGCTGAAGCAGCTGTGATACCATAATCTAAAGAAACAAAACACATCATCAATACCACGTTTTAAACAGGACTCTTTGACAATCATCAAAAACATGCATAGCCAGATGCACTATTCAAAATTCCCCAGGCAAGAAATTGCATGCGGTGTCTCTTGGAGCCCTATTTATAGACAGAGGTGCCAACAGCAACAGGTCATTACAGTTCATGTTACTGGTGTCTCCAAGGATCATGGCAGCGTTTGGAGGCTGGGGTGGGAGGAGGGAAAAATGGATGGAGAGCTAAATATGGTAATCAGGGAGAAAGAGGAAGGCAATGTATATTGCTTTACCTTCCTGTCCATATCAGCCTCTCCTCTTTAATAGAGCCTCTGTGATGAACTAATGGAGCTGGAAGATGGAAGTCATATTTAGACATGTTCAATGTCTCTTTTCCTTATCACTAACCATAAAGGGGCTGTAGTTGGCTGCCTCCTTTGTAATGTTTTTGTGGGCTGCCAGTATTGTTCTAATTGCAAAGTAGAATGAAAAAAAAAAAAAGAGTGCTTCTTCCAAGGTATGCTTTACATTAGGTTTTTTAAATTAACCTACTGGCAAGAGATACAAAGTATTTCAAATCTTGAGTCTTGCAAATTCTGAGCGTTAAGGGATATTAGCTGTGCTGTCCACGCACTGAGACAACCTTCTGCCTCTGGTTCTATGTTCTGTGGTGGTCCCTCTTTCTTTAGCAGAATGGACAATGAATGTGCATAAAGAAAACTGCAAAAGTGTAGAGCAATTGTGAAAGTGCACAGGTATTTGCTAATGGGATATATACTTAAAACTTGGAATGTATTGTCTTTTCTAAATACAATGCAGTTGGCAGTTTGGTACTTGCCTGTGTGAAAGTGCTGGTGTGCATTGTTGAAACCTGAATGTGTAGAACAACTCTGTCGATAAGAGGCTTGGGACCTGTCAGAAAGCCTATTCTTAACCTAGAAAACAAAAGAGAAAAAAGTTACCGCGGGAACGCAATGTGCTGACACTTTGTGTGAGTTGTATGTGGGAAAACATGTAACCATTTCATTGGTAGTGTAAGGATCTCTTATGCATTTAAAGTTTCTCTGTATCTTAATACTGCCCTAAGCCCCAGGCTTCTGCAGTTTAGAAGCTGAGTATCAAAGTTATGAAATAATAACAAATAAGAAGCTACTGTAAGCATCAAAGCCCCTTAGATATGAGGCTTCTGGACATATTCTGTGTTTGTAAGCTTTCCTCTGCAACCATAAAGATTACATGAATCAAAGGGAAGGAAAGAGGTTCTCACACAACGAAAAATCATGAATGCTCAGGCTTTATGACAACAGATGAGAAGTGGCAAATGGCTTTACTCTTTTACTCCCTTTCAGTACTGCAGAAGAAATGGAATTTAGATTGATAAACTAAATTGTTATTTATGCTTCAATACTTACTACCCATCTTTACAGATTGGCTGAAGTTTTTATTTGAAGAAAAATAGAACCAGTAAGCTCATATGTGTCTTTGACAAAGATAAAATTGCATCATGCCATTTTATAGTGTCATTTCTGAAAGTGGAATCACACTTAGCATCATATCGTCTCCTCACTTTCTCAAGGATGAGGTTATAAACAAAAGAAAGTTAAAAATCAAATATGTTGACTTATGTGAAATGGAAAATAGCCAACTTAGTTTTTTCCGGCAGGTGGAAACAACCTGAAAGAACTGTAAGGCTAGATATAAGTATAACCCTATGAATGGCTTGTGAAGAATGATGCCATCATTTCTTTTTCCTATTACAAGTCCAGTGAGTCTACAGGAATGGTAAGAGATAGAAAGGGAAATGGAAAAAGAAGAGAGAAAAGCTCCTAGGAGTTCCAGGAACATAGCTGGAATCCAGCATCTGTCTTTCTGCCTAGATGGGTTGCCTGGGGCCAGAGGCTTAGCTATTAGTATCAGAAGAGAAACAGAACCTGGAGTTAAATGACTGCCAAGAGATGACATGAAAAGTGAGCAGACTGTTAAAAGCTGTGGATTCGGAAGTTCATTCCAGAAGTAGATAGTTATTAGATGGAAAACCACTATGACATGTCTGATCATTTTGTATAAAGACTTGTGCCTTAACTGAATAGGCAATGCTAAGCAGTCTGCAGCTGGCCTTACCCAGATGAGAGAATTTTAGAGAAAGAGTCGGTCCTGATAACTCGGCCATCCACATCCATTGAGAGGAAAGTTGGAGCCCATGGCTTGGAATAAAAATAAAAAATAAAATTCAAGGTGCTAGTAAGGACTAAGATGGAATTATTTTCTCTACTATGAAGACACAATTCACTTCTAAAAGAAATATTTTGATAATTAATATTTTTACAGATGTGTATTCCAAGGAAAATATTACAGTAACTTCCTGACAAGTGATTGTTTAGGCTAGCTGTCTGAGATGTGGTTTCAATATTCTATGAAAGTCTTCAAGAAATCAGCCTTGTTATATTTTGATGCTTACTTAGCCCACTGTTCAGCATACAATGCTCAGTTCAAGTTTTGATATGATGCCATAAGAAGGAAAGAGAAATAATGATTTTTCTGCCAATACTTCTTTGTGGAGTAAACAGGTACTTGATTTCTAAAATGGAGCCCTGTAGCTTTTTGCTTTGCTTTATTAAAAAATGAAATCAGAAGATATGACCAAATTGTGATGACCTGAGTTCAGCATACTTTTTACTCATCAAGAATTCTGCTTTTACACCTTTTCCCCTACACTTTCTAACAAAGCTACACAATAGTATTCGATGAATACTATTCACTATTCAGTGAAACTTCCTCCTCCCATAAAAATGTATTTTAAAATAGAAAACACTGAACTTTAGCTTCTATCAATGTTCTACTGCTTTATAAGACCAGTTTTTACTTCAGAAGTTAGGTACTTTTGCAGACTGTGCAACTGTAGATTCACATGTGAAATCTGGGAAAAATTTACATGAAGAAGGGAAGCTACCTATCTGGTACCACTTTCTGTGGTACCCGAGAGAACTCTCTTGGGCTCTCCAAAAGGCAAAGGGGTAGAAATGGGCTACAGTAGATGGGGAGTTGGAAGTCTTCTGCTGAATGAAAGAAGAGACTAGTCTGAAAGGACCGCTAAGAGGCTGCAATTTTCAAATGCTGCTTCAGTGACACACTTGCTTTTTTTCTGACTACTGAAGGAAATTATATCCTGTATGAGGCTTGAGGAATTTGAACCGCTGGTTAACAGGATGTAAAATGTCACAAAGGGGACAATGACTGAAAGGGAAAATGACCGTGAGGCCTACAACTACCTTGGTAGGACATGAAGAACGAGCATGTAGTAAGATCCATGGCTCAAACCTTAGTTCTCTCCTGGACCAGAAAATAAGGTGGTGTTAAGGATTACGGAAGACAAATTACCTTTTCAAACTGAAGAAAGTAGTAAGGATCATCTTCTATTATGAGGAAATCATATTGTCTTGCAAGCTACAGAAATGAATAAAAAGTAGAGATCTGTTATAAGGTAAAGACACTGTAAATTCATTCTGATTTTGGTGGTTTTGGTTTTTTTGTGGTTTGGTGTTTGTTTTTTGTTGGTTTTTTTTTTTTTTTTACCAGGACCATGTTATGCTCCTATTGATTGGTCATTCATTATATACAAGGTCCTATAATGAGAAGCTTTCAAGTGCCCATTGTAGATATGAAGCAATTACAAGAGTAAACACAGTATCTGTAGTACAAGGACCCATGTATGTAACTGGAGCTCTGTTCCACGTAGCAAACTGTGCAGGCTGCTTGCAATAAGTTCAGTTAGAAGCCCACAGCAAAAAGGTACCAGCCATCAGTGGGCTACCACTGAGAAACAATTTTATCTAATGCATAGTCCATCTCTGGAGAGTTGTCATGAAAAGGATTCTGCTAGAAACAAGTTCTAGGAGGAATGTCTACTGGACCAATAATGGGCCCAAACACCACAAGTATCCTCAACTGAAATGGAACTGACTTTTATCCATTTCTACCTACAAGGTTCACAAGGCCCCAGCTACATACCTGGTAAATCTCCTTCTTGCGCTCTGTGCTCAGAGAGTTGCCAGTTGGGTTGCACCCATTTGGAATAGTGTACAGGAATTTGGGAAGGTGATGGCTGTGATTTTTTACATCTTCTGAGCTCCAAGTAGACAGAATTTCTTTTAAAGCTTTTGGAATAATGCCGTGTTGGTCACTAGGAACGTTAATTATATTACAACCCAAGGGTCTCAGCTGTTGATAGAAGGAACAAAACTGTCACAATGATGTAATTCAAAGGTCTTCCTTTTGTCATTGGTGTTGTAAAGTATCATCAATACAGACTGTCTTTCTGATTTTAGAGCTACCTCAAACTCCATTTGCTCATGAGTCAAAATCAAGTTTGCCTGAATTTGCTGTAAAGCTTCTCAAACTTTCCACATTACTCTTTATTTGCCCTACTAAGCAAACTGAGAGGAAATGCATAACTGCTATGTTCAACTGCAGCTTTTTCTCCAGGAAATCATGTGTGGTTTTGCAAGCAGAAGGGGATTTTGTGAATTTGAACTGTGTTCTCTCAGGATTCCTCATGCTCTTACTGCAGACAGTTAAGTTCATAGTACCTTTGCTTCCTACTGACAGTTTACGCTCTACTTCAGTGGAAGCACCAGAACGATGAGCTATCCTTCACTGACAAAGGGCAAACAGTATGTTCTCAATAGATATATTCAGCAATACAAAGGAGAATGAAATGATGCCACTGCAATGACACATTGACAGCAGTATGAAAAAATATAGGTAAAATACCAATGAAAAAGCTTGCTGTCTCTCCTCTGTGGAATTTCAATTTGTACCATGTAGTCCTCTGCATTTTTAAGTAAAAATGCAAGCTGCACTGTCAAAATACATTTCTAACAGAGTACAGCTGATTAGACAATACATATTTAAATTTAGCACAGCAAACAATAACAGAATTTGTTTTAATGCAAGGGAGGCTAGACTGAAATTGTGGTGTATTATTTATTCTAAGCCTTCTTACAGCTTTTAATTGTTTTGAGCTGACATTTAATACTGATTAAGTTACTTGTCAGAAGGAAACTTTGTTGCTTTTGTATAGTTCTGACTAATTTGCTGCTTCATACTCATACATGGAGGTTTCAGGCCTATTCCAATCTTACATTATTTACAGCTATGGTATAATCTGACCATGAAATACTTCAAGTGAATGTGCTGACATGTTAAAATACCCACTTGTTACAAATTTGCTTCAATCCAACTATGTCCTGATGTCATTTCTATCCAACCCAACCAAACGTGACCTTAGCCCTTGAATGAACTCAGATTTGGAAGAGGAATTTGGAATAGTTTTTATAGAACTTTCTGTAGAAAACCTTCTATGAATTAATATTTATAAATATTTAGAGTTGAACTCTAAAATCTTGATTCTTAGATACATTTTTATGGTAAATGCAAACAATGTGTATAAGACTGCAGATCAGGTACTAAATTACTGTTTAGTTCAAACGTAAAATTTACAGTGTTTTGTAGCTAATGACTACTTACAGCTGCTAGAGTCCCAGAGTATGTGGGTGCATCCAAAAGGATGTTGTCTCCAGGATTAATGAGCATTTCGAACACCTGCAAAAGAAAAGTCTATTTTAGAAAGATTGCTACATTCTTGTACATGTGCTTATACTTCTGACTACTTAGTGGGATTAAAAATCTTGATTAGATATTAGTAATTCTCTAACCATTTAATTATCCTGTCTGGGAGAAAAGCAATGAACAGATGAAAAATCTGCTTTAGAGCCAAATTAAGCTAGCTACTCAACTAGAGAATACCAATTTGACATGGAAAGACGGTGCTCTGAAGCACTGTTTCTCTTTTCTAAGTTACAGACAGGATCAAATAAACAGCAGTGAGAGTGGACTTTCAGGAAGTTAAAAAAAACCAGGAAGTAAAAAGAAGAAACATATTTTCAACAGAATTATGGTAAACCAAATAATGCATCTATGCACTTATTACTGCACCACTTGAATAACATGGAATGTTACCTTACAGTGTATTTTCTGACAGGCGTTTTGGTTACTGGAACGTTCATGCAGTCCCAATAGACTTGGATGCCACACCAATTTTGTTTCAGTTCTGTTATCTTGTATTGATAATACTGTCAGACATTCATTTAACAAAGTACCCTGCATA
This sequence comes from Myiozetetes cayanensis, assembly GCF_022539395.1. Lineage (NCBI taxonomy): Eukaryota > Metazoa > Chordata > Aves > Passeriformes > Tyrannidae > Myiozetetes > Myiozetetes cayanensis. The sequence goes on along the minus strand of NW_026087964.1, from coordinate 35,097,003 downwards.
TAGTTATAGAGTGGCACTTAAAGCTGAATACAAATGAACTGATGGGGGGGATAAACATCTCTCTGAATTAAATGCTTTTAACATATGAAGCTTTTGGTCTTACTTTACACAAGCCTTCCTGGCTGCCGGTTGTGACACACACTTCCATTTGCCCTTGCTCAGGACTGTAATTGGCTGTGGGAGGATCGTGCAGGCTCCGCTGGAAATCTTTTAGCCAAGACAACAGCTCTGGAATCCTGAAACATGAATAAGAAGGTACATCTTATACAGGCCAAAGCTAGGCTGCTCCTCTAAATCGCTGCCAAATCCAGCACACAGTCCAGAGTCTGACTTCGATTGTCACACAGATCCGCTTAGATGTGATTTTTATGACTGCTTTATCAAATTACGAAAATGAGATGGGCATCTGTGGTCCATACACCAAATATATCATACTGAAGTCTTGGCAGAAATTATTTGCCAAGGATGAAGCAGGGTGGAGGCTGAACAGCATCCACTCCTAGAAATGATCATTCTGTACTCAAATATGGCAATATGCAATTTTTTTTAACCAAAGTTTTGTACCAAAAATGACACAACTACAAATACCTCCACTTCACTACCACAAGTTGTACATACTGACCTTAATATATGGTGTCAAATGAAAACAAATACTCCAGAATGTGGAAACTATGTATTGTAATGTAGTATCTTTTAATTCATATCTGATTTGTGAGTCTGGATTCTCAAACAATAACAGCGAGGAACTGCTCTGGCTTGAGAATTAATAGGATTAGGGTTTTAGAGTGAGGCAAATTGAAAGATGCCTATTTTTTGAAAGAGGCTGTTTTTGGAGAAAAGGGGTTTATGAACAGGTTTTAAAAACACAGGTGAATTAATGCAATTACAAACAATATTATGATCCTGATTCTGGTATCTTGAAGTGCAAGCAGCTGTGACAGATACCCTGCTGAGGCTGAGTACTGAAGAGCTCTCTTCATCAGATCTTCCCCAATCTCAATAGGAGTTCCATGTCCAATGTCAACAGTTGCCCTCTTAAATGGAAAAAGGTTAGGATTTGGTGCCCCTCCAGCCAAAGAGATGAGAGATGGAGGAGATTTCTGCATCAATTCAGCTAGATTAAAAGGAAAACACCGTGGTTACAATTTGATTATTGCAACACTGATCCTATCTTTTAGTTATTATATAATAATGGTCTAGAGGAATTTGTTCCATATTTTGCTTTTTTAACATTAATTAAAAAGGATAATTCTTCTTAAACTCATCTTTCTGCTTGGATTAACAAGATGTTCAGGGAGGCAGAGAGGGAGATACTGGTAGGACAGGCTAAGAGAAAAAATCATCTGAAGTTAAAAAGACTGTACTTTCTTTTAAAACAATCTGGACTATTCTATTATTAAAACTTCTGTGACTGATGTCTTTTGAGCTTCAAGAGTTTAAAATCTTAATGATCTTTTGTTTAGACTGACTTGAAATGACTGGCTTTGTTTTTTGTTCAGTCTCACTTCAGCTGATGTGGCAGTAGTGCAGCTATGCTGACAGATGATTATAGCTTTTCTATAAGGGAGTGGAAACATTTCTGGCAACCTTGTTTTTGTGGCCACTAAATAATGCCTCTGTATAAGTAATTCACCATGAAGAAAATCTTAAATCTTGCTTTAAAGTCAGAGTTTCACAATCATTCAGATCCAATCTATGCAGTGCAGACTGGACTTCAATCCAGCAAGGGCACTTGACTACATTAAATCTAAGAGCTCACAAGATGGCATTCATGCTGGCTTGACAGTTTTATATCAGATATGAGAGGACAGATGACACCAGATCTGGCTTAAAGCCTCCTGTTATCAAATTTATTCTCCACTACTTATTAGCAAACTTGAACATGGGAAATTAATTCTTATCAGTTAGTACAACAATATGGGTTATGCCTGTGACATCTGGCCTGGTAAAGTGTGATTTACTTTGTCGTCAAAACTGCAATCTGACTGTGTCTTTCTGCAGGAACTCTGCTACTTAATATTTGTGCTATGGTGTGTATCAATGTATCACTTGAAAAAGAGACTACCCAGAGTGAATTACTGGACTTAGCTGTACCTGTATGAAGCATTTTAAGCAGCATAGCAAATGCCAGCCCCTTACCAAGAGAGGAAATTGACCCCTGAAGGCTGAACTGGTGATATATGTCTCACGCTCCAGCTCTGGCAGGTCTCCATAGGTTTCAATTGAGTAAACAAGTAGGCAGTTAACCTTTTCTATCTGTCACACAGAAGACTCTAATGTGGTAGCCTAAAGATAGTGTAATATGGAAAAGGAAATTGTAGTAATACTGAGGTGGTGAGGAATTGATGGACATAAACAAGATACAGGAAAGCTAGGTGGAAAGAAATATTATGCTGGGACTGAATTAGTCATTAGGAGTTGCTTGTTTCTGGACAACTAGGGTAAACTCAGTAGCAAATTGTGCCCAAAGCCCTGGTTCACGGACAGTAGCAGAGATTTTTCAGACACTTGTTGAAATGATAATACCAGTTGTTCTCTCTGGATGGGATTCTGAAATGGTTCAAGGCTATTCACTTTGTTTTTCTTTATACCTGTTGTCTCGACAAAGTCAAAGCAATTATCTGGCCTTGCTTGTCTGCTTATAGCACAGTTTTCTTTCGAGCCTCTTCAAGTCTTTAAGCCATGATACCCCAGCAAATACCAGAACATAGAATGGTACTTTTTCTGAGAAACTGGGAAGAATGGACATGTACTCACTCAGGAGTCTTATCGGAGATGCTTTTCTTGCGGCACTCACAGCAGTGATGAACCGAGAGTAATTCATAGCTATATGGAAAGAGTAATTAGTTGGACATGAAGTAGGGAAGTGAATAAGAACTGCAGTATGCTTTTGGTATGTGTATTTCCCACAAGTCATGCTTCTAATTCCTCATCTCCATAGGTGTGCTTCATCATAAACTAAATGTGGACATAATCGGGTTAAAATTAGTTCTGGAATCTAATTCCCTTTTTGAACTGAAGGAAAAGGTTTCAACTTCATACCCTCAGCTTCTGTCACAGTCTCCCAATGACAACTGCACAGAGAGATTAGGTCAGAGATATGCTCCTGTTCTGATAAACACAAATAGCAGTACAGCTTTGACCTAGGGAATTTGATGGTATGCCACTGAACAGCAAAAAAAAAAAAACACTTTCCCCCTCCCTTTACTGCCAGCTGGGGAGTTTTAAAGGCAGATTACAAATTTTAAGATTTGATGGATCTTAAGCAACCATCAGCTCTTTTTTTTAATAAGAATCCAGCTTTATTTAGCTGTATTAAGCATTGCATTTGAAATGCTTTTACAATTGCGTGCCGTCATTATCAGTCACAACACTTGTCAAGTTAGAGGTGTGGGGTTTTTTTGTTTGTTTGTTTGTTTGTGGTTTTTTTTTTTAGAAAAGTTAATTCAAATATATCTGATGTTTCCCCCCCCTTTACCCTCGTGCCCAAAGAGATTCAGTAGATTCAGACTGTAGTAGAACTACAGTCCAGCGGGAAAGTCTCAAGGCCTGGAAATGCCAAAGGAAAGCGTCCAATTCTCCGAAGGGAACAGAAGCACAGGAATGAAATGGACAAACAAACAGCAACCACAGCAACACGCATGTGCTGGCACTTGATAGAAATGATCTACCCAGCAAGGCCGCTTTAAAAAAACAAACAAAACAAAACACCTCCTGCTTTCCAAACATATCTCGATTTCGCTCCCCCCCTGGCCCGTTCCCCCCGCAGGGGCGCGGTGCTGGTTGTACACACGGGCTGGCTCCGGCTGCGCTTTAAGGGATAACTGGGGAGGCGCCTCGCCGCCCTCCCCGAGGGGGTTCCCGAGGCACTCTGGATTCCCGAGCGCTGCCAGCCCCTCCCCGGAGCGAGGACGGGGTCCCCAGGGCCACCCCGAGCTCCGACCCGCTGTCCCGAGGGCACGGGGGCCCGCAGGCACCTACCGGCGGAGGGCGCGGAGCGGCCGGGCCCTGAGCGGCGCCGGCCCCGAGCGGCTGTGGGCGGGCCCGGCCCTGGGGCGGGGGCGGAGCGGGTGCGAACGCCGATGCCCTGTGGATCCGTGCGGAAGCCGCAAAACGCGCGGCTCCCCCGCCGGTTCCTTCTGTGCAGTGCCCGTGAAGCGGGGGCTGGAGCCCGGCGGCGCAGGGAGAGGCGGGGGCCGGGCACCGGGGCGAAACAGGGGCTGGCCGTGAGGGAAAGCGGAGGAGAATCACAGAATGGTTTGGGTTGGAAGGAACCTTAAAGATCTTTTTCTAACCCCCCTGCCGTGGGCAGGGTCGCCTTCCACTAGACCAGGTTGCTCAGAGTCCCAGCCAGCCTCATTTTGAACACTAACAGGGATGGAGCATCCACAACTTCTCTGGGAATCCTGTGTCACTGTGTCATCACCCTCGCAGGAAAAAATTTTTTTCCTAATATCCAGTCTAAAACTACCCTCTCTCGGTTTGAAGCCATTCCCCCTCGTTCTATCACTATATGCACTTGTAAAAAGTCCCTCTCAAACTCTCTTGCAGGGCCCCTTTAGCTGCTGGAAAGCTGTTTTAAGTCTCCTCAGAGCCTTCTCTTCTCCAGGCTGAACAACCCTGAGTCTCAGCCTGTCTCCATAGGATAGGTGCTCCAGCCCTCTGATCAGTCTTGTGGCCTCCTCTGCACTTGCTCCAACAGATCGATGTCCTTGCTGTGTCAGGGACCCCACAGCTGGATGCAGCACTCCAGGTGTGGTCTCACGAGAGTGGAGCAGAGGGGTAAAATCACCTCCCTCATTCTTCTGGTCACACTTACCCTCTAATCCACTTTATCATGCTTCCACTAAAGGTTCTGCTCAAAAAAGGAAACAGTATGAAAATTAAAATTTGAAGTGGGTCATCTGAAAGTAATTTTTTTTTGCCCCTAGATGAGTAGGATCAGTGCAAAGAAAAGCAGGATATGGTGTAATATGTCCCGTTCTTGCTGAGTGTCACGTTCTGTGGCTGTAGCTGCTGCTACTTAGAAAGATGCAAGAGGCACAATGTTATTTTCTAGTCATGGCTTTTGACTTCAGCATTTTGGGGCTGCCATGGCCCTTGCTCCTGAGTGCAAACTGGAAGAGAGAGATCTAGCTATAAAGTAGCCTGAAAACCGGTGCAAGGATATGCCAAAATCAGGCGTGATTTGAAGTCTTTGTAGATAGCTTGGAGGCAGGAGCATTTCTAGGTTTTAAATCATCAGGCTTTAAGGCGGCCAGTGCTCAAAGCACTTTTTAACTGGCACATTCCAAAATTCACTGAAGGCAAAGCTGAGATATGAGAAAACAAGATGAGGTGCCTTAACAAGATACCTTTTTTCTTCTTTAACTTGGATGACTTTATGCAGTGTTTGGATCTGCTGAAAAGCTCCATAATTAGATGGAGTAGATTGAAATAGAAATGGAGTTCCTACTCTGTTTGTGGTGTAATGAGGAAGGCTTGTTTGCTTAGTTGGCATGTGAATGCTCTTACACTGAAAATCAAATTTTATTAGCTTTAATAACCTGAAGAATTTCTCATTTAGGTAATTGTCTTCTAATAGTGCGATGTACAGACAAAAATAAAAGATGGGTATATAAATGTGAAATAACAAGTGGAGAGATACTGATCTTCTGTGGGGTTCTGGCTGTGAAAGACTGATTGAATCTGAGCTGCTTTTTGTGTAATTGTTTTTTCACTTCCAGGTTGTCAGTGTTACAGTTTGTGGCAGCGATCAATGCCCGGAGAAGTCAAAAGAAGGTTTTTCTATTTATTTTTGTGGGCTTTTTCTGGTCCCTTAGCCAATTATGGTGTCATCCTATTGAAAAAAGAAAATAGTATGCAATTGTTTGGATGCATATTCCAGCTGGATTCATGTGGCAGGTATCTGCATCACTGTTTATACTCCTTAGCAACCACAAGTTGAGTGCTCTGTTTTCCTACGATGTAAGAAGTTATATCTTTGCTGTCTTTGTTCATTACATGCACACTTAGAACAATGATGATTTGCTGTGAGCATTGCATAATTCATGAAGCATCAGTAAGGCCTACATATGGTTGTTCTTAATGAGAAATGTCTCCTGTCATGTGAAACTATACTATCTCTTTCTAAAATCTCTACACACTGGGGCTAAGCTATGTCCAGTTATGTGTTAAAAAAACCCCAACAAAGAGAACAAGAAAGCCTAAAGCAATTTGATTTAAGAAGAATAGGGAGATTGGATAAAAATTGTTACTGCACTGTTCCCTTCTCCTCTAAGGAATTCAGAAATACCTAAACAGTAATTCTTATTTATTTTTTTTTTTAAAGAGGACCAATAGTTGGACAAAGAATTGAGACAGTAAACGCCAAAATTAAGCCGAGTTGCTGTTTTTGCAACTGTATCAACTCCAGTCTAAAGTGTAAATCTCTCTAAGAAGCTGTGCTAAAGCCTGGGATACTATAATTTTTTTTAGTTTTATAGCATGTTTATTCTGTAAGATTTGAGTGCCCCATTCGAAGGGATCATTTCACGTCTATTAAACGCGAGTGTATGAAAAATACGGTACTGTCTGCAGAGGGCCTAGTGGGGAGCAGAGCTGCCCTCGAAGGGTTAAAAGATCGGCGGTGGTGATCCAGGCGATCCTCGGCTGCCTTGGCAAAGCCGGACTCGCAGAGGAGCTCGGTGGCCGCAGGATGGCGCGTACGCACCGCGCGTCCGGGCAGCGAGCTCGGGGTGAATAGGGAATTCCAGGTAAAAATCGTATCACCTTGTTGTGTTTGACCGTAATTGCTTCACTGCAGGCAGCTTCTGAAACTCGAAATTAAAGAGTCCTACCTGAAACAGCTTGGCTACCTGCTTTTCAGTGAGTGGGTTAAGTTTTGGCCAGTAATGCTTCTTGCTGGTTGGGGACAGGAGAAACGGAAAGTGGAGCTGTCAAAATAGCCTTACTGTGTGAAGGTGGGAATTTTAACGTGACGAATTGGAATGGCTGCTCATGAGAAAATCGCATTAAGACCGGAAAATGGAGAAGTGTGAGATCAGCCATTTTAAACATCAGAAGCAAATTGTTTCCACCAAAGTCTGCTTTCCCCAGGAAAAACGCTGACTTTGGCAGTACCTTTGTGTTTGCAGAACACCCCCTGTATGCAGCAAGCCATCACTGGTGTGCAGCAGCCACCGAGATCAGGAAGATCTCAGCAGTGCAGAACAGTTTGAATCTAGGATATGAACATCCACTGACACAGTTACTGCAGAGATCAGAGGTACCTCATTTTCCTGTGGGAAGCCAAAACTGCTAGGAAAGTGTTGGCTCTGGAAAGAATTAGTGGAAGAGATGTCGTGTTAGTATTCCTTTGGCTTATGGATTACTTGAGTGATTTCCTGACGTTTTGTCTCTCTTCATTGTAAGCTCTTGGGAAAGTAACACTTCTGTTCTTCCCTTATGTAATGTTTTTTCAATGGGACCCTGATCTTGCTGGACCCTAATCAGATGAAACAAGTGGAATGCTACCATTTGCTCCTCTCGCTGTCTTTTGAGGCAACTGCATAGTAAAACCTGTTTACAGTATCTCTGCCCAGAGTTTTAAAACTTGATGCATTCCAAAAAGGGGGGGAGGGCTTAGGGAACAGTGAAGATCGATTCTGACACGATTGCAAATCCTGCTGCTTATCCAAATAAAATTAAACAGCAGCCTAGTCTCATCTGTATGCTTTTCATGCCTGTTGACCATCAGGAGGACATCCTGATGCTGTGCTTTCTGCTGTTCATTTGTTACATCCCCCATACTTTCTTTTTTTATTTTAATATTTTTTTTCTGTAATAGCTGGCTCTACATTATAATTCAGAGACTGTCAGATGAAAGTAACAGGACATCCATGATATTCATAATATTTGTAGCAGCTGTCAAATGATACTGTCTTAGAGTGGAAGACCTGTGGTTCTGCAGAGTGACAGCTGTGGTTTGTATGTTTGAAGTGGCTCTCTGCTTGAAGGGTAGTTTCACCCAGAGTTGTAACAGTCTCACTCTGATTGCGACCTTTCCCCCCCTTTTTTTCTTTCTTTTTCTTTCTTTTTTTTCCCTTTTTTTTTTTTTTTAAGTGTACTGTCATCAGGACTGTCATCATTGCTTACTTCTTTGCCTTTTTATCCAATCAAGCAAAGAGGAGAGCACACTATCTAGAAAAACACAGTTTTCTAGATTCTCATTTAAAAACTCTAGAAAAGCTGACTTTAGCAGTAAGGTATTTCTGAATAGCAGTTGCTTGTTCCACTATGTGTTCCTTTGATAGAATATCTAGTACAGTGAGATGTTTTCCTCAGACATGCATCAGACAATCCCGTGCTTCAGAAAAAAAAAACAAAACAACCAGGAGTGATATTTTTCACATCACTTTGTCCATGCTTTAGAAGCTGAAATTGGATGGAGCAAAGATCAATAATGTATCCAGTTAATACACTAACGTATAAATGAAATGAATCATAAGAAATGAAATGACTTCTCCTGACAATCTCGAGATAAATACTGTTCCATAGTACCTCACTCTTGTCAATTTGAATTTATATTATAGGCAAACAGTTGCTGACGTGTGAACTCTGTGGTGTAAATCTCCCAGGAAGTGGGTACTCACTATTATTTGCAACATATGTTATTCCCTGGGCTCAGCCTTTGTTATACATTTTCATTTAGTGCAGGCAAAAGAGTTTTTCTCCCCTGGCCTTGCATGTCCCTTTGTTCCTAGCAAGGTCACATGTTTGTCTGGTGCAAGAGTGGCCTGGAAAAAGGAATGATCCTAAAGGCAAAATGAGATAATGAAAAAGTGAAATTGCTTCATTCTTGTCATTCCCTGGAGAAAATATGCTTCTCAGGTGTGGTGACAACTTGTATGAGAGATGTGTTGTGTTTCTTTGTGTATTTTGAATTTTTTCTATTCAACATGAAAAAATTTACTGGGTTTGCATTTAGTTGTCTTCAAAATTATGAAGGTACTTTTATGTTGTTGATTCTTGATTGGAATTTGGCTTTTTGTCGTGATGGTAAGTTGGGCAGTAATCTATTAAATTTTAATTTCTGGGCCTTGCTCCTATAAACATAAGAAATAATTCAGACAATTCTTCTGTATCCTACTGTAAGCCTCCAGCTGTTGCAATATAATTATGCTTCTGTTCCATTAGGTTTTGTTCTTCTCAAGAAGTACATTTCTTCATGTTCAAATCGCATCTGTAGTAAAAGGAAAATTATGTCGCTTCTGAGAATGGTCGTCTGTATGTGTTATCAGAGTAGGTGTGGATAAGCAAGATTCTGACATCAATCAGTCTTACAGTGCTTATCTGCCTGCAGTCATTACATGGCTCCAAAGATGATACAGAATTCCTAAAGTAGCCTGAAGGTGCTTCTGTCATTTGGAATAGACAAGGCATCTGGGGAAATTTGCCTGATGTAGCCCTTGCTTTTGAAGCGTGAGAATTCTCTCCTGTGTTATGTATCCCGTAATATCCAGTCTTAGCTTGTTATACTTTACAATTGTTGCATGTAACTAGGACTCTAAAAATTTAGGAAAACTTGTGAAAAAACATGTTTTATATTTGTAGAGACTTATTAAATGGACTCCTGCCTAATTTCACTGGTGACTACTGTTCTAGTGTGTTTGCTCTGACATACTGTATTGTTGTATTTGGCGTATCCTACTTGCCTTGTTGTTGGCCAATGCCTTTGAGATTCCAACCTAAAACAGATGAGAAGCTCCAGAAGCTGCGCAGTCTGTTCTTTGATGTAAAGAGATTGTAGCATTGTGAACAAGTTAATCTGTAACAAAGGTTAAATGTTCTGTAAGATACTTGAAGAAAGAAAAACCCCTGACTACACAGGAATAGGGAGAACTGACATTGTGAGTGTCACCCATTTATGGGGTGCTTTGGGGGTACTCTGTGTATTATTAAATTTTTTCCTCAGACCATCTCTCATCATTTCTTCCTTTTCTCTCTCGTAAATGAGAACACGGTCAGAACATGCTCAAAGCACTGGGTTTCTGTTCTGTGGGCAATTGCTACATGTGGCTGCTCTTTCCTAATGAAATTTCTAAATGCGCTCTTGTTCTAATAATGCTCATCTGTTAATTCAGGTTGAAGCAAAGTCTGTTTTAATTATGCACCCTTTTCTACACTGTAATCCTTATTCAAATAAATGCTGAGCCCTGCAATTTGAAAGGTGAAAAATATGCATTGTTGCTCTGATTCCTGGGTTTCTGTCCTTACAGGTGCTCAAGGTGATCCTTTTTCATGAAGTATATTCATGTCTGCCTGAATTCTAAAAAGCTGCAGAATCTTTGGGCATCATCTCAATTCCTTTCTTCCTTCCCTTTCAGACTCTTTGTTTCTTAGTCCTTTGTTTCTCTGTCCTGCTTTTCTCTTGTACCTAAAGCTCAGTCGTTAGTTCCTTGAACTTATGTCTTGTTTTGATTCCTTTTGTGTTGTATTCTTTCATATTACATGGAACAACCCCCTAGTTAAAGAGAATCCAATTTCTCCTCTTTTTTCAGAGGAGATCCTTAATTAAACTATTTGGGTTATATTTTACTATGCACATGTGGCTTGGTACCAAATGTCATGAGTGAGGGTTTTTTTTTGAACTGAACTCTTAGGCAGTGACACAGTGTTTTGCTGCAGTTATGTCTAATGCTGTAATGCATAATGTAACTTTCATAGGACAGCCAGGATGATGTATTATCTGTTGGAATAACAGGACAGATGAAAGTAAAATCAGGAGTTCTACAGGTTTGGTAATCTTTGAAATGTTCCTTTAGTGATGACAGATTACAATTGAATAAGGTTACATTAATTTATCATCAAATAATAAAAGTTCTAGGAGCCAGTTTTCTTCTGATGTTGAACTCTTCACTTTCACTTTGTAAAACAGCTTTATTCCTGTGTCAAGTGAGTCTTGATTGCTATCTTTCTGTAATGTATTTTGTAGTTCAGTCTTAGTGTCCAAGGCAAGTTCCTCATCCTTTTTTAGTTCTGGCTTATATAGGGCATGATTCAAAATCCTCAAAAAGACAGCCTCAGCCAAGTTCATTTTTAGGACCTTGATTTGTAAAGCACACTAGCTTTCTGTATTTTTTCATACCTCACTAAATTTAAAAATGATAAACAGTTCTGCAAGCACCAACAATCCATGGACTTGTACCTCTTTGTCAGCATATTCAGAGGAAGCGATTGCATTCACAGAAAGAATGATAAAATTGACTGTATGATATAGACTATGAACAGCATTTTAATGGCCTTTTAGCATTCATCAAAAGCTCTTAGCTCTGCAATTGCTTTTGTTTTGCTCCCTGTTTGCATTCATGCTATAAATCACTGCTTTTAAAATGGGTTTAGAAAGTGCTTTTCTAAAGCTGTCAACTCAGCAATTAAACTGTGAAAGTTAACTCCACAGGAATTATTAAGTTATATAAATTAGTCTGATTAATTACTAAAAGTGAGGCAGAGACTAGTACAAGTAACAAGAACTCTAGAGTAATGGAATTAAATGTAGAAGACAAGAATATTCAAAAGACAAATTCAGTAGAGGGCATAATAACACAGTTTACCTTCATCTGTAGAATATGTCTGAATTTCCTTAATTTCTCTGAAGCACTGGAAATAAGTAACTGTTTATACAACTAGACAATGATTTTAGAGTAATTCAGGCTAATGCTACATCTGCTGTGTCATGAGCTGGGGAGAAAGACAGAGGTAATAGTCTATCACCCATGCTTATAAGTAGAAGATCTTGTAGTGCAATATTACCTATTAGTGGAAGAGTTCTTAGGAGTGATTCTCACATGAGCATGAGACTTGTAGCTGTTTGGAAAGATTGATACACGCTCTGTGCTTCTCTGAAGTAGCTGGGATTGGGATTTGAATGAATGTGCTTTTGCTTTTAGGATGGCTGCATATTGCCCATGCAGGTAGCTCCAGCTGAAACTGGACTTGTATTGACCTGCTTACCTTCTGCCTACCTTCAACAGATACCAGTTCTACTCTGGCTACACCTGTGATAGGCAGGGAGGTAGGGATGATACAAATATATAAAAGTATTATTTAGAAAACTCATCACATTATTGAGTATTCTTGGAATTTGCCTATGTGTTCTTGGCATTTATCGTGTTCTACATTATAGTGTAGTATCCATGAGTCTTAGGGATTTATGGTGTTTTTTTTTCAAGTCACTAGAACACTAAACTGCCGTACTGAAGGAACTTTGAAAGTTTCTCTACTTCATGCTACAAAACCCCCGTGATTCCAAGAGGGAAGCACGTGTCCAGTTCCTGGCTACCTGTTCGTGAAAGACTGTTGAGGTGCTGTGCGGCATATTTACTGTTGGACCTTAGACTTGTCAAGCTTGGTAAGATATCAGGATTTTTAGTCTCTTCATTGTTTTGATGGATGGCGTTGGAGCTTCTGAGGCTACCAGGCTGTGGAGTGTTTTGAGGATTTCTATCGGATGGCATACTTGAGCTTCTAAACCCGTTAGTTGCCTTCTGACTTCTATGATGTGAGTCTCTTGACACTGAAGCATCTAGAGGTGGTGAAATACTCTGAAAAAATTCTGTACCTGAGCTTCACTGTGAGGGTGAAGATTAATACTGTGTATGCCAGGCTGTGGGCCTGTCAGGAATGGAAGGATTGGGGCTAAAATGGTGGACTGAGAGAGTTATAGGTGAGGAGCTGTAAACATCTCCTTTTAAACATCTGGGTTGTGGGCAACAGTGAGTGGAAATAAATGTGAGTGCTGGAGGTGAAAGGAATATGTGTGAGATATTTTTACATTTGTTTCTTAAATGAGTTCCGCTGTCAAATGCTTTGACATGGTTGTCACACTCAAAGTGAAAATTACCAACAGTTTCAAAATAGAAATATCACAGAATCACAGAATATGCCAGGTTGGAAGGGACTGACAAGGAACATTGAGTCCAACTCCTGGCCCTGCACAGGACCATCCCCAAGAATCACACCATGTGCCTGAGAGCAAACACTTCTTGAACTCTATCAGGCTTGGTGCTGTAACCACTTCCCTGGGGAGCCTGTCCCACCATCCAGCGATCCTCTATACGTTGTTGATCTGTTTATGATAACACATCCTATACCCTGTCTTCATGCTTATTTAGTCTTCTAAAGGTTTTTTAAATTGCCTACATGAAACATAATTTTTACCAAACCTCTTCTGTAGTCTGGCAGTACCACATCAAATGAAGTCTTTGATTTGTATAAAGCTGCATGAAGATTTTGAACTTTGTTTCATATGAAACTTACAATTCTAACATCCTCCACTCCAGCCACCAAATCCCACTTCGTGGTTTGGTGGCTCTCTATTTTTTATTTTGTCTAGTATTAAATGGCTACAGATTTTGATGTATTTTGGGTTTACTTGTTCTTAGTAGATAAATGAAATGGAAGGATTTTGTCACATAATATTTCAGCATGATTCACCGTGGCATTTACAGATATGCTTGGATATCACTGAGACAACCTGAAAGCCTGACTAGTTCTCCTAATTATTCTTTGTCTCTTCCAGGAGCGGTGAGCGTACTCTGTAATTCTGGGACTGAATATTAAATAAATCTTGCAGAAAGTAGCAGAAAGGCCTTGAAATCTATGGGGTATCAAAGTCGGTATGGGCTTAATGAGAGATTTTAAAGCCTGAAAGTGTTCTGTGGAGTGCTGGACGGTTCAGAGGGAAGCAGTCCTACTGAGTGCACTGGCTTACTTGGCAAAAACTATTGTAGTGAAGCAGAAGTGGGACAAGTCTTAACTTCACTGGCACATTCCTCAATCCCCTTGCATCTTTGGTTATTTCCCAATTTACAGAATATCTGGATGAATGCAGTATTACACAATAACCTGTTCTTTTAAAAGCTTTTTTGCATAACTGGTCACTTAAAAAGTTTTTCTTCAGCTTCAAAGGATACCTTTTGAAGATCTGAAAGGCATAAGCCAACTGATAGGATTTTCATTCCTGCTGTAAGGAACTGATAGGGCTAGCCTTGGTGGAAACAGTTCTTTTAGACACAACTGCCCTTACTTAAGGGAATCTTCTTAAGCTTAAGGCAGAAGCTTCTGTCCCCAACTTGCAAATAATAGTTTCAAGGCAGAGAACATTATAGTCCTAAATATTCAGAGATCTGAGGCCTAATCTACTAATTTTCTTCCTGTAATTTTTATTTGTGTTTCATCCATGAGAAGAAACTGCAGAAAATGCAAATTCAAGCCTCTTGCCTAACTGTATTTTTCCATATGAGTGCATAGATTGAAAAGGGTGCTGAGATTTGCACTGGAAACTAAATTTCAAGTAAGAGAAAATCAATTGTTACTGGAAGAAACTGCTTTGAAAATTTGATCTGATAGTTCATGAAGATTTGTGGTTGTTAAGTAATATGCATACAGACTGGTAATAATATATTTTTCTGGGTTTGAGAATCACTTGTAAACTGATTACAGATCTCTGAAGGCACTTGCATCAGCCTGAATGAATTTAGAAGCTAATTGTGTATTGAGCATTTTAGACAAGACTTGTACAACAGTACAGAAAGTGTTTTTCCACTCTTGCCCTACCTGTTGTTTATTTCTCTATTTTTCAGTGTCCCTAGAAGATGGGCCAACTATAGTCCTATATATATCATCAGCTATGTTAGCCTCTCTGCTTTCCACAGAGAAATTCCCCTTTGCCAGATTGTCAACTGACTTTTCTCTATCCAGGTATAATCTTGGTTTTACGAGTTCCTGCAAAAGTGGCAGTAAGGTTTCAATAAATATAATTGTTAAAATACTGGCTTATTTAAGTCTACTTCTATGTGAATAATCCAATATTATATCACAAAATTTGATTGAAGTATAAGAAATATTGAAATTTGAGAGAAGTATAAGATATTTTGAAAACTTCCAAAAGAAAAGAGTATAAACTCCCTCATCCTAATTGCAAACCCTTCTCCTGCTGCTCTGGAGCTATTTCATACTTTTCCCCTCAAAAATGCACCATTCACAAAACAGTTCTTTTTGAACTGTTGGCTTTGGTATAACTGCTTCTCCTGACATGCTTTCAAAATTTTGCCATTTATCTCTACTGCATTTGTCTATTTTGTGTACTGACTTTCCTAGCAGTGTCTTGGTTTAGGAAAAGTCACCTAAGAAGCTTCTATTGTGGTGACATTTTGGGATTTTCTGAACAGTTTTTCCTCCTTCTTTTAAGCTTATACAAACTTTGCCTGGTAGTTTAAATTTAAACACAGCTTGAGTAACATTTCTTTTCATACCTCTGAACTTGTTTATGTTTCTTTCATTCACCAGAAAATTGTTGGCTGTACTGTGATCATAGACATATTTGTCAGCTCCCAGACTAGACTGAACTGGAAATGCTGAGTTTTCAGGTTTGAAGTGCTCTCACTGTTTTATAAATTGTACTGTAGTACATGCAGGAATAGCTTTTAAAGATCCTGTAAACTTCAGAAATTGTACCCTTTCCTGTATCTTCATAACTTGTCAAAGATGGGAGATGGTGGCCTTATGTCACTTCTCTACCTAGGAGAGAACTGTGTCTGTAGTGGCTGGAACAACAGTGTACACAGTACAAAACAGTAGTTAGAGTGCATACATTGACTTTTGTTTTGCATTTGTCTTGGTATGTGAAGTACCAAGCACTAATTCCTATTGATGACAGCATACCAGAGGCGAGATATCAGTTCTTGTGTTCAAGGTGTGCTTGGTAGTTAATTTTCTGTCAAAATTCTTGAGGTCTTCTCCTGTATTTGAGATCTTTTGTATAAGACATGAGTAATAATTATATGAGAATAACTAGAGTATGCCTAAGCTGCAAAGGCTGAATTTCATAGCTGTTTGGACTCCAGCGTTTGCTTCCATTTATAAAGCATAAAATGAGAAGACTCAGTTTTTAGACTTGTGAAATGAGAGTAATTTAACACTGAGTTCTCTCATTCCTGACTTCAGTGAAGTAGTGTGGTTCAGAGAACAGAAAACAACTCATTTTTTAGGTAATATTTGAAATAGGTTAACATCGACTTTAGATGCACAAAAAAGCTTCCTCCCTAGCACCTTTTTTCCTTTCTATCTTTTGTAAACTCTTCTTTTTTTTTTGTTGTATTTTTTTTTATTCTGCTTTGTTTTGGTTTGGGTTTTTTTTGTTTGTTTCAGAGGTAGAGCTTGAAGAAAAATAGTGAATGGAGGATTAAACATTCTTTTGTTGTACTTTGCAACCAGATCACGCTTTTCTTCATGTCATCTGAAGATGCAGCTGTTCTTTCATATAGTTGATTCATGTCATCCACAATTAAAATGTCCTTGCTATTTAAAAATGCTTCTCAGCATGTCTAAAAAGGTTGTCAAAACAATGGCTTGTTCAAAGTGAGAGAAAAGCTCTTGATGCTTTATAGAAAACTGATGTAATGAGTTGACTAGAAAAATCTGGTTTTATCTGATATCTGATGAAGTCATATTTTCTTGTATCTTGGTGGTTAGTTTAAAACCAGATCTTCCTAATTTGGATCCAAAGATGATAAGCTGCACTGTATTCAGGGTTCCTGGGTTATACAACTTATTTACAACTACTACTTCATCCTGATCTCATTCAACATTGCCATTCCTGTCAAACACTGCATTTCTTCCACCAAATGCATTACTTTACTTGCTATAGGTACTGTGGGATATGCAGTCCAAACTTTCTAAACTCCAGACATTTGATTATCAATGAAGTTGTATTTTTTTCTGCTATTACTGAGTCCTTTTAAGGAAAGCAACACCATGAGGCTTGTTCTTGTATTACTTACTAATGTTTGTGCATTTCTGAAATATTGGAAAAAAAATAACACTTCCTGTATTATTACCTTTAGTAGGGCTGCCTAGCTCCAGATTGTGACAGGGGTTTTTTGCTGTTGTTCAGAACCCACCCTTCTCCCTGTAAAGCTTCCTGGTAAGCAGTGGTTAGACCACTTTCTGGAATACTAGAGGACAGAAGACCATTCCCTTTCTCAGTGAAAGTTCCTGACTGCAATGTTACAGATGTTTTGTGACTAGAAGGTGTTTGTTTGTGTTTTTTTCCCAATTTGAAGCTGTTCCTCTCTAAATCATATAGTTTTTTGTGCACAGACTGGATGTTTGTTATTGTTTGCAGATGGAGGGTTATATAGATCCTTGTTAGTGAAACACAAGCGTGCACTGAAGCAGGGACTGGAACCCAGCTTGCTGCCTTGATCAGTAGTACTCGGGTGTGCACTTCTGGTTTAGTCGTGCAGAAGCTGTTATTTCCTTCTGCACTGAGAAAGCTTCAACTGAAGAGTTTTGCATTCTGTAGCAGTTGGTGGGTAAGAAAGATCCCTGCAAACTGTATTGTTGTAGCAGTTGAGTAGCTAGACCACCTGCCAGCTGTGCTTCAAATGAGGAGAGCTGCATGGTTTTTTTGTTTGAACTTTTTCAAAGCGTAATTCACAATTAAAGATTGTGGATTTCAAGTGAGGGAGGCCACTTTTTTTTTTTTAGTAATGCAAAAACAAGATACCTGAATTTCACTCCTTAGTGGGTTTAGGGTAAAGACATCTATTTTGCTTTTTTGACAGTCTGGTCTGTGTGAGGAGATTTGTTAATCCTTCCTATATATTTGTAATTACCACCTGTGCTATTAAGGGAGAAACATAAAAAGCCCTCAGGGCTTGTGTGATTTATTGCAGTTTCAAGATGCTTAAAAATTGAGCACCACAGTTGTAAGCATTGCTATGTCTAGGTCCTTTGAAAAGACCAAAGTACCTAAATTTGATTAATATTTGATCTGGTGCACCTGTGCCTCTTAAGCCTGAAGATTTTTTTTTTCTACTTCTAAAGGGCTAAACCATTCATCCCTCTCCCATTATCTGTTCTGTGTACAGATGTGCTCAGTGTGATTGTCATCGTATTCCTTGGAGATGGCTGGAAGTCAGTGTGGCAAAGGGTTTGTGACATTGATGAGAGTTTTACATGAGGACATTGAACAGTTGAGTGCTCTTGCTTCTCTTTGAATCCCAGTGACTCTACCATTTTCATGTTGCACATGAATGGAAGTTCATTGCTACAAACACTGATAAATGGTCACTATTTATCTTTTCCATCTCTGTCTTCTGCTTGTTTATAAATATGTGACGTACATGTAGCTTGCTCATTTTTTGAGTCAGGCATCATGATGATAAAATACCTACCCAATGAAACTGATAGGAATTGGCTTAAGATGTCCCATTTAACCCTGGATATGTCCTCAGTAATATCTGTTACCTTTAGAAGAATACACATCTTGTGTAGGAAGACATATTTACATGCCAGTTGCATTTTCCTCATGTTTTCATCTCGTTTGAAGCCAAGATGCTCATAGTCTCATTATATTAAATGTCTAAATTGGTCACCTTTGGTAAATTGTGTTAATTTGGAATGTGCAATAACAAAACAAAACAACTTGTTAATGCAAGCACAGCTTTGAGGCATAGTACAGGTTGCTGCAGTCAAAAGAAATTTTCACTGTAGAGGTGTAAATGTGGTCTTGTCAAGAAAACAATGGAGACACTTCTCCCCCTTCTGGGAGTGCTTTCTATAACATATAAAATAATGTCACCATATCTTAGGATGTCAGTTTGCTGGTCTCCCGTGCTTCACATCTGTCAAAAGATTAAGGAAGGAAAGAAGAATCACAGGAGAAACATAAAATCAACATCTAGTAGGACAATTAACGATCTGTTCTGAGCTCATCACTGTACAAATTTAGATCGATTGCTCTTTGCTACTGTCTTTAATTTAATGAGGGCAGCAGCTGCTCAGCTACTTATAGACATCACAATATTACAACACTATGCAGAGGGGCTTTGTTTATTTTTACCAACATAGAAGAAGGCAGTATATTCAGCAAGTAGTATTTCAGGGGAAAAACCTGCCTGTACTGAGACTCGTCAATTAATCCCTGTGATTTCCTCCCTTATGTCTTCACTAGTCTTCATTATTCAAAAACTCATTTTACCATTAAATTGTAAGAAAACATTTTTCCACAGATAATGGAATTAAAGAGAAGTCAGGGACAAGTCAATAAACCGTTAGGAGAGTTACAAACATAATAGTTTCACAAAAATGATACCTGGCCTGCTCAAAACTGCAGTGGTGGTGTGCATTATGAGAAGGGTAATGACTTAGCAGTTGTCTTCTTTTTTTGTTTTAAAGGACAACAACATAACACTTCCAGTTGATTTTTAGGTGCTGCAAAGAGAGGTTCACTTTGGTCAGATTGAATCTGAGGTGGCTTGACTTAGTTAAGTCTCAATTGCTAGAATCTTACTTGTACTGGAACTGGGTAGAAGAGCTGTGCTTTTAAAAAAATTTAGTTTATTAGATGACATTAAAAATGCTGTTTCTGTTATGACTATGATTTCAGTGATGACACTGTGACACTAGTGATTCTCTAGGTATTTTTGAGTAATGCTGTTAACACAAATGTTGACTGAACCTTTGACTATGATGTGAAATGTTGTACCTTATATGGAGAAACTGTGTATATCCATTATTTGATTTATTGCTTATTGCCCATATATTGGTAACTTTGGCCCTGGAAGGAAAAGTCTGATTGGCAAGGAGTGGGGAAGATCCTCAGCTTCCCTATACAACCTTGGAAAGCTACGTTTAGGCTGCTGTGACATAGCATAACCATTTATGCTTAACGTTGAATTACATGTGAATGTTACTTAGTTTTCAGATACCTGACATTCAAGGTAGATTTTAAAGCTTGTCTGTTATGTTTCAATAAACCTTCTGACCTGCTGCTCTCTAAGCATTAGATTTACCCAAGGGCATGCTTGCTACTGCTATTCTTCTGTGTCTCCTACATGAACAGACTGGCACAATGTACGAATAACCCCAACCATGCAGAAATAAAGGTAGAGACCTGCTTTGCTCTTCTCTTTCTTTCCTGGGGCAAATCAGATCCAAGATGCTCCCCGTAATTTTTATATACCCACAGGGAAAATGTATGAAGAAATCTTACTAGAAGGAGAACAATTCAAGCACGATAAACCACTGAAAACCAAACAATCCTCTTCCAGTGACACCTGTTTCCTCTCCCATTTTCATTTCTGAAGAAGTTAAATGATGAAAGGATTATGTTCTCCTCTTTCCCATATCACATTAACACTGGGGAAGACAGTGTCTGTGTTGTACCTTTCAGTGTTCTTTCAGTGTGAAACAACTATGAAGAACAAACCCACCAGGAAAAAAAGTAACACATGTTTTTGATGGACTGCTTATTATAGGAGGTTTTGAGGAAAGTGTCTTTACTGGTAATAATTAATTTAGTTGTGTGTGGATCTTATAATGCAGTTCATAAGGAAAAAGGCATGGATTTCCAAAGAAGTTTTTGATCTGAAACTTAAAGCATCTTATCTAATAGTTCTTGCAATTCCTATAAATTGTGATTAGAGATTGTTATTCTTGGGCCAAATATGTTATCCTTTTGGAAGTTTTGTAGGGTGTTTCTGTACACATTGAATCATATTCATATCCATTTTTCTTGATGTTTATGGAATTATTTACTTCACTGAACTGCTGTGACAGTAAGTCTCATTAATTTATTTTGCAGTACTTAAAAATACTGTCCCTTTTATATATCTAATATCTATCGTAATTTGTTTCACTAATTGAGGTTGTACAACACCCTAGCTGGCCACCCTTTATACAGTGGGGGCAGTAAGTTTCCAAGAATTTTCTATCTGTTGTAGTTGTAGAGTCATTTTTTGGCATCAGTATGGAGGTTAACAATTTTGAAGTAGACACATCACTTCAGAATTAATTTTGGGTTTTTTCCCCTTTAGTAGGCCAAAATATTACATTGTAACATGGTGTCTTTTGTGTGTGTCTTTTTGTTTGTTTTTTTTCTTAGAGCTACTTTCTGAAATACCTATATTCCATAAATCTTCATAGGTAATCTGTGCATGTTACTGAAATATATACTAAGATAATACACATTAATCACACAGTAAAAAAAAATCCTAACACAATTTTTATGTCTATTTTGTAAGCTTAGAGATGGAAACACAATGATATCTACTTGATATGTGCATGAGGAGTGAGCAGATTGAAATAAAAACCGTGTAACACAATTAAGGAATTGTCTTGATTCCAGAGGCTTACATCTCAATATAATAAATATATAATAAATATAATATAAATCTCAATGTAATAAGACGAGTGTATTCCAATATTTCTGTAGTTTTACCAAGGTTTTTGTATCAGTGTATATGAAGGTAGTTAAAACATGCATTGGGTTTAAAATGTTGGTTTTGAGGAAATAGTCACCAACCAGAGCTGAGTTGAACAGCAGTGTCATATCTCTAATTACTCTAATTGCCTTTTAAATTGCTGATTTTTTTTAGTTGTCTGACCACTTGGATAACATTTGTTGGGAGTGGGGGAAAAACCCAAATATTTTGTACATAGAGGGCAACTTTGGATAAGTCATATGTTTGGGGTTTTTTGAAAAACCAGGCATATTTCAATATTGATTGTAGGTTATCCCTTATTTTTCTGTTCATTACTAGCAGTCACTTGGACTGGATGTGGAATGCAAATTGAAAGATGTTTCTCTTAAGACTCTCTGTGCAACCAAGATGTTTTTCGAAACCTTACTATATATCATTATCCTGACATTGTACAAATCAGGAGTGACAAGCCCAGCAATGTTGTTTGAATAAATAATCTTATTTGACAGTGAACTTCTATCTTTCTCAAGAGCTCCCTTTTCCCAACAAAGATTTCAGTGTACACTTGCCTAAGAATTATGAGGGTTCCTGTGGTCACAGCTGGGGTAAAAAGACTGTGATGTTATAAGGCAAAAAGTCCGTGATGTATATCTATGAACACCAGCTGTAGTATCTGCTACTTACCTGACTTGGGACATACCCAGCACTACCAATGACATGCAGAAATGCACATGGAAGCACCAAAAGCCTACGAAAGGTGCATTAATGTGGCACTGCTAATCCTGTTGATGGGCTCCTTCTAGTCAGTGCTTACGGCTCCCAGCCACTGTATGTATATTATTTTTTTCCTGCTCCTTCTCAATTTACAAGACTTTGTCATTGCTAATAAGTGATTTAACACATGTGCATTGATTTGTTCTGCAGGTGGACACACATGTGCTGTTGTTCTACATATCAGTACCAGTGTCTCTGTCCCTTGTTTATAGAGCAGGGGTAAAAGCAGCAGCTGTGTGTGTATGTGCATGTAAAGGGAGTAGGCAAGAATAACAACTGAGGTAGTTGAACAATTGCAAGAAGGGCAAGAAGACAGCAGAATAGGTCATGGCACAATTGCCCTTGACCCATCAGCTGTTTCTTGTCCCTTCAAACTTAAGCAGAGTTATCTGGGGACCTAGGAAAAACGGCCATATTAGCCAGCCTGTATCCCTGACAAAGTGAAAATGCTCACTGCAGCACACTTTTTAAACTTATCTGGGATAGCCTAAAGTGGTTTCACAATATAATTATTTAACTGAGGAAAGACCTCAATAAGGAAGGTCTTACAAAAATTTCTCTTTCTTCATCTTCATCGTTCTAATTCTTGTGTGTCACACTCGATAGATCTTCTCCTCCATAGAAGTTGCATCTATCAAATATTCATGGATATTCATACTTGCTCTTCACTGTTAGCAAAAATCCATGTGTTTAACTCCTAATCTTTCCCCATAAATCAGTTTCTCAGTGTTATCATTCATGTAGTAACTACTGGTGGTGAATATTACCAGAGCTGCATGCAGCCTTTTAAGGGAGATCATAGCCAATAGAAATAGTGATTATTGCTTTTCTGCAGTGTGGTTTCACCTTCTGTAGTCACCAGGAAGGCTATATAAACCACCAGTACATCCTCAGGTGTTTCTTCATTCTTTGTCATGTTGGATTGCTTGTGTTTGTTTCTATTTCACTTAAGTTTAATCCCTTGCATCTTAGAAAGATGCATAAGTGATTTAGCTGATAGTGATCACTGACCTACAGCTATGAGGTGACACATTGACTGCAAGATCCCAAGGTGTTCCTTAGAGCAACAAAGAACTATCACTTTTAATGTTAAAAATGGCATTAAATACCCTTAAATCAAAGTATTTCATATATATTTTTGAGAGAAGGATATTTTTATTAGCTGAGAAAGCTTTCCTGTAGATTCTGCAACTTATGAATGAAAAATACTGTATTATTGCTGTCCTTCTTTTTATAATGAATTGGTGTGATTTATAGTTAGAAGAAACTCACTTAGGCTTTTAGTGTGCTGCCTTTAACTCTGTTTCTTCTCTTTGTTTTAAATTGGTTATTTTCCTCCTTCAAAACTTACCATTAAAATTTTTTTAATCTTGGACTCCATAATGGCTCTACTTTTATAAATCTGTACCTAAAAACGTGGAGAAATAAGCAATCTATTTGTTTTTGTTGTGTTTTTTTATCATGTTTTTTCTGTCATTTGTATACCAAAGATGACAACCACTTCACTAATAATTTTGATGTGGTCCAGGTGTTCAGCAGCTGTTGTGACTGTGATAATTTTATATGGCATTATGCTGATGCAACCATCCTTGTATCATTCACATTTTTGGTTTGAACAAATACTGGTATTTGCAGATATAAATCTTAAAAATAGTAATTTCTGCCTGAGTAGCATTTCACAGCAAGTAAAGAATGAATCCATTTGAAATGCATTGTCAATTTGCTTAGTATGCATTTTGCAGCTCATTGTGCTTTTAACCTCGACATTGCAATGGATAGAATTCCAGGCCATATTCACAGGCCCTCTATGGCATGAAATAAGTCAGCTCAGGTACATCCTCCTCTTTGCATACTTCCTTTCATTTGTACTGCTCAACAAGTTTCTTATCATCTTAAATATTTACTGACAAACATACCAAAACACAGAAAGGTGAAAGCTACTACCAACACAAGTTTTTGTGCATTGCAGTATGTTTGTTATCAAAGACAAGTGGTAATGCCCAGATTTTAACATGAAGTAAAACATTAGGGCAAAGAGTAAATCTTTCTTCTGGCTTGAGCAGGTAAAAAATCTCTACTGAAAAGTAGGGTGCAAGAGAATGATTATTTGGTTAAGGAGGAGGTATATAAGATGAATTACTGTTGAAATCAAATGCATGTCTTTCTGCAGACCTTGTTTTCAGGAAGGAAAGCTATTCCTTTTCAGAAATGTCATAAATCATGTGTGTATTAGCAAAGATAGCATGCCACTAAGAAAAGATAAAATACTCAAAGAAAAGCCATAGTGATGTAGAATGTCGAGTGCTGCTGCATTATAAATAATGCTCCAGAAACTGTTGGAACTGTCACAGTACAATTGCTTAGTGTTGGGAAGAACTCTTTGAGGGAGTGAGAAGATTAGGGTTTTGCTTGGTATTCCAACCGTATGTGTACCATATAGTGAGAAATTTAATGAGAACGTATTTTCTAGAGTAAACCATAACTACAAGAATGGTGTATAGAAATATGCCGATTTTGGTATCTGGATCATATCAAATAGGCACTGTGCCTTTGGGAACTTCATTTCTCATCCATTATGCAGTCTTTTTTTTGGAGATCCACACTGGTGACTCTGAATGATGCGGTTTGCTGCTCTGTCTTCAGCAGTTTAAACTGAAGGGCTCAGAACTGACCTTTAAGAGTGATTGTCTTTCTCTTGTCATCCGATGAGTGGGATTGTTGAAGAGAGGTTTCTCTGAATAAGTAAAGGGAAGAGATGATAGGCAGGGAACTCTCAGTGTTACAGGATTCTGTGCCTGCCCTTTGTGCAAAGCTTTGACCTTTCAGACATGCAGCTAAAGCGTGGGGTGTTTTTTGTTATTGTTTTTCAGACAGCCGAGCCTTAGCTCATACATTTATTCCACAGCAGGAGTACGCATGAAGGTTTTTCTGTAAGTTCTGGTTCAGTCAGTACCTTGGACCCTGATGTTACAGTTCTCAGTGTTCTCAGTCCTAGTTCTTTGCTTCACTGTATTTTGAAATGGATGCCACTGGCACCAGTCCATGAAAGTTTGGACACTTTTGGAACCTCTGGCAAATTTTATCTTCAAAGTGCACAAATGATAGAGACAAAAGCTGTATGTTTGTGTTAGTGACCTCTTGCTATGTT
This sequence comes from Myiozetetes cayanensis, assembly GCF_022539395.1. Taxonomy (NCBI): domain Eukaryota; kingdom Metazoa; phylum Chordata; class Aves; order Passeriformes; family Tyrannidae; genus Myiozetetes; species Myiozetetes cayanensis. The sequence goes on along the minus strand of NW_026087964.1, from coordinate 35,071,830 downwards.
ATTGCAAAGATCATGTGTGCTTGAGATTTTGAATATTGATGTGTCAAATTTTTGATGTGGGTAAGGCATCTGTAGCTTCAGCTGCAATTGCATTGTTTCAGTTGAAATAAAAAAAATAAATGTTTTAACCATTCAGACAAGATTGCAGACTTTAACCCAAGCAGTTAAAGTATGTGCAAAGTTATAAGCAACTGAAAAAAACAACAACTTATGATTTAGGTAAGGCAAGGTAAGGAAAGATCTTAAATAGTGTCTCTGTAAGTCTGTTCTATATGTGAAAATAAACTTCAAGCAATAATCAAGGATGCTATTACCTTGGAAGCTGGCAGAGCTTTACCAGGAGCTCATAGCTTGACATGATTGTGTATTGCTGGTACCTTTCTCTTACGAAATGTTCACAAAAGTGCTGATAAGCAGTGCTGATTATGAGGGAGGATGGAAGTCCTGTGTAGTGGTGTACAGACTGGGATCTAAATTTCTTTGCTTTCTTATTTAAAAAGTCAAAACAAATAGTAAAGGAAATAGCTTACTCTGTGTAAATATCAAAAGAGCTCGGACAATCTTATTTGCTTATTTGCTGACAGTTGCTGAATTCGAAAGTTACCCATTGTTGACTGTACAACAATGCCTAAATATTGCTTTTTTTTTTTTTTCTTTTAATACATTGAACCTCTGTAGAAAAGCCTTGACTCTTCAGTAGTGTGTGATGAAGATGAGCAGGAGTTCATCTGGCTGTCTAAATGTGGAAAAACATGCTGACCTGCTTATTCTTGATCTAGCCTTAGCATTAAAGGAAATTTGCTTTACATTATGAAGCTTGCTGATGTCAGAAGGAAAAAAAAATTAGGACCAGATGGCATGATGCTAAATAGAGCTGAGTACGAAGTGTGCATGTAGAAAGAGGCCAATCAGTTTTTGCTGAGACTGTATAAGTGTGAGAAGGAAGAAAAATATTTGCTTTTCAATTCATCTTTCTTGAAGAGATGCAAACTGTGTATATGTTATAGCTGAGCAGAAACCTACATGAAAAAAACTCTCATTGCTTTTAGCTGGATGGTTCTGGTGTTAGTTCTCATATTTCCCATCTCTATCATGTTTTAAAATTGACAGTTTTGTGGAACCTTAATTTCATAGGTAAACAAGGATCAACCCTCTAAAGATGGAAAAAGAATTGGTAGATTGCAAGTATAGTAATTGTTGTTGATTTGTTAAAATCTTCAAGAGAGCAAAAGTTGTTTGTGCAGTTGAGTAGGCTGGCTACTCATTTAGCTAGAAAGGACAAATATGTTCAAATTTGTAGGCACACATATTTCAAGTTAGGTTACTAGTAGGAGATTTGGTTTTGAATAAGAACTGTTGAATCTTTTACAATTTTCATTTTATGGATATCAAGGAAGAAAATCTTTAACATAATTTACTTCTGAACTTTAAAGCAGGAATACCAGGTGTTTTCATCAGTAATAGTTTCCTTGAAACAAAAACCCAGGCAATCTAAAATGTCTTGTATGGAGCTAAGGTTGATTTTTTTTTTTTAATACCATTTACATTTATTCCAAGGTTAACTCTAGGTTGGATTCTGGTTTCCTTATGTATTATACATAAAAAATGAGAATCATGCCAACATTCTTGTTCAGTTAAAGACAGGTCATGTGGCTTTTATTTTGTATGTTTCTACATGTAATAGTGCTGTGCATCGGTGCTCCCACTTTTTGGTGTGAGTTTACAATGCAAGATTTGTGGTTTTTTAAAATTTGGATAAGAAAGGTGAAAGCTCAGACACACACTTTGATTCTTCTTCAGTAAAATCCTGTCCTTGACTAACAGGCTTTTTTTCTGTATAAACTTTCAGTTTTATCTGGTATGGCACCTGCACTTGCATCTGGAAATTTCATTTAGGTCTGGGAACAGATGATGCAATAATTGGTTTGATAACTATTGATTGATTTTTATTAAAAATAGTCCAACCAGAAATATATGAAAAGCTTTTAAAGTTAGGACAGCTGACTTTCACAGGTGTTGATTCAGTTTGCTCTAATATTTAGCATCCATGAGTGTTCTGGTACTTTCTATCACAATAATTTTTTTGACTTCTTAAGTTTTGTGTCCTCCCTACCCCCACTCCAAAAAAGAATAAGGTGATAGTGTTTGGAAAATGGCATGTACAATGTGTTACCTAGGTACATTTTGAAACCCATTCACTTTGCTATAGCATGGAATATGACTCTAAGGAAATACTCTGTATAATAATATAGTGAAGAAAAATAGATGTGTTGTGACCTTTAAGTTGAGCTTTTCTGTTCTGAGCCACATTATTTTGTTAAATAGAATGGAACTGGAGCCAGCCTGTGACCTTTTGCTACCATGCAGCTTTGAGAAATGGCAAAAGTAATTCCGATACTCAGAAGTTCCATTGCAAAGATACTGTTTATTTGTTTGCTTTTGGTTTTGTTTTTGTTTTAAGAGGAAAAAAACACCAAAACACCCAACCTTGTAAAGATCCAGACTTGTAGTCCTATACCAGAACAATGGATCCATTTTCAGTATTGGTGTACATTAAAGCCACTTCTACAGCGACAGGAATGTCTGAAGTGAAGTACTATCCATGTTGTCCTCAGCCCTTTTTGATACCAGGGGTACTTAATGCCTCTGAAGAATGGGTTTTCACCTCATCAGTCCCTTCAAGAAAGGAAGCTATAGCAGAGAACTGATTAAATTATTTATCCTAATTTTCAGGACTTTTGTGAATCTGCATTTGTAGCTCTGTATCTTTGCTGTCATAGCATAGTTCATTTTCAGTTGGTAATATGACTCATATCTTGCTAACTGAGAGATAATAATGTTCAGAGGAAGCAGAGGTGTGCTTTGCTTTAAATATTGATGTTGTAATTTAATCTTCTTCCTTAAACTCTTTTCGCACTCTGCTGCTCAGTGCAGAGTTACCACTGAATGGTGATGACCTTCCCTGGGGTACCAGATCCTGTAAATGTGGGACTATTCAGCATCAATCCTTCCTCAGAACTGGAGTTTTGGGGGCATGCATGCCACTCTATAGTGTTTTGCAAAGCTCTTCTCATTAACTACACATTAGGATAGATTCAGAGTGCTAAAAATATTTTGTTCAGAAGATACCTGGGACTCAGGATTAACTCTAAAGTGTCTCTGTTACTAGTTTCAGGTAGCAGGCTGCCAAATGAAGCAGTTCCCAGACTGTCTCCTGTGGTTCTCCAGTGATGAGATACAACTGTTGGACAGTCTTGGACCTTAAGTATGTCTTTCTAAAATTTATATTGAAGATTCTTCATGTAGATATTCCCCTTATCTCCTTTACCAGAGAGGATTTCACCTTTGTGCTTCTGACACTCTTCAATTCAATAATCATTGACCTGGTTCTGAGTATCTCTGGTGTGGCCTGTTTCTTTAACGTGTGAAGTTGCATTGCAAGAAATAGATAAAAGTGACACTTTGGGAAATGTACTTCCCAAGCAAGTTAACCTCAGCTATCCCTATATCTTTTTGGTATAAACCCACAATGTATTCACCCTGTGTCAGAGACTCCTTTTCTGGCAATAACAGCTGAGTATTACTGACTTATGTTTTTCCAGGTCATGTATGGATTTAGAATTAGTTGGACAAACCTGTTAATGGGAACAGGGAATCCAGTCAAGTTTTTTAGAACTAGTTTTACTAGTTTTCTAAAACTACACTCAATGAGAAAGTGAATGTTTTTGATGATAGTGTTAGAACTGAAGCTGGGGAGCTATATTAGAGATGGATGTTCTGAGTGGTATGTGTCAAGCTGTATTCAGACCATGAGAGAGATTGCTTTATTTTGATCTATGTGAATGTGTTTTGTGGAAGGAAAGGGCTTCAAAAACACTCCTTAACTTTTTAAAGCACTGTCTAAAGACTAAAGTCTTCTTTAGAAGAAGAGATAGACAAATGGTACTGGGAAAATTAGATCTGGACCCAGTTTGCTGCTTGGACCCACTGCTATGTTTCCAGCAGATGGGGTCTCAGAGTTTGTAGATGATAAAGATAAATAATGTGCATGCTCTGTGTCACTGACAACTGATGCTGTTTTGTTTTTAAGCCTCAGTTCCCTCCATTTACCACTGCAGCTCTCATCCTCTTCTGCCCTGGGCTTTCAGAAGGAGAGAAGCACTGCAAACCATTAACCAGAGACACATCAGAGTTGTTAATCAAGGACCAGGTAGATTGAGGGATTGGGAAAAAACCCCTCAGTCCCAGGCTATTGAGTTTCCTAATACAGTACTGAATGGGCAAAATCTGAAACAGCGTGACCAGCTGTCATGCCCTGGAAGTGGGTATGATGTTCGTTGTAAATTCTCATCAGGCTGAACAGAGACACTAGTCCATGTGTTAGGGAACTCTTATGCTTTATTGTATAATCACCTCAACTCCAGCAACTAATTAGTCATAGAAGTGTTGGCAAACAAGCTCTCAACTTGTATAACTAATTTTAACAAATTCCCAACTCCCCCAACAAACTTAAAGTATGGAGTAAGGGGTAGAATACAATTGCTGCACTTTCCAGAATAAAACAAAGGAGGAGAGAAATCAAGATGGAGAAGAGAGAAAGAGAAAGGAAAAGATCACCAGTCCTTAGATTCCGCCTCCTTCCTGATGCCGAGGGTAGTATGGATGTGGGGCCAACAAAAGAGAGTGAGCACAGGATGGATCTGCTTCCTATTATAGTTCATCTGGTGCATACCTCTTCTGTCAAATAGATTTTTCATGCCATTCATGCCACATTTTCATGCATGCGTGATCAGCCCTTTAGAGCCCTCCAGGAAGTGACTCAGGAAGAGCTGGAGGTCTGTGGTGCCTTTTAGTGAGGTGCCCAGGACTCGATCCTTCTCCTGCTGCAGGTGCACTGAGCACAAGTCTCAAGGCAGAGAAGGGAGTTGACTCAGCAGAGCGCTGCCCCACCTCTGCAGGACCCTCTCTTTCAAGCACAACTTTCCTGTTGCAACAGTCAGGATGTTTGAGACAAAACATTCTTACGTGCCTATACCTGGTTCTACACTCCAGCCAACCACTTCTCCCAACTAGGATACACACAATACTCAAGTCATGATTGCTTTACAAAGATGTATCCAGAAAATAACTTTGAGATAGTGGGGCCAGGGAGCAGTGTAAGCAATTGTAAAAGGATTGTGTTTTCAGTTAATAAAGTGGCTTTAGAGTGCTTTTGTTTGCAAGTGAAGTGGACAGTGCTTTTTAGGGAAGTGAAGTGGACAGGAAAGAAGAAGCACTAGGAAAGCTGGGAGACCCTTGACTATGTGACAGTGTGGCTGGGGGAGAAATAATCTCCAATGATTAACAATACAGATGTATTAAGGCAATGAAAACAAGGATAATGTAAGGGAGAGTAGTATTGAAGTGACAATATGCATGGTGGCTCTGCAGTTATGGAAAATATAAGGGAATGTGGAATGGTTGCAAATACAAGTCTGTTAGAGGTTTTAGCTTGCTGGTTAAGGGATCAATACCTTATTAGAGAACGTGTGAGACATTTGTGGATGTGGGAATACTTTCTGAGAAAGGAAACTAAGAATCCTTTCTGGCAAGATCTACCATCTGAATCATGAATGAAGCAGGATATTTTGTGTGCTGTGGAGCAGTTCCCTATTCATATTGATTTAGAGTTGGTGGTAGCAATTATGATGTGTTTTGCTCATACTGATACCAGATACTCTACCAGGCTTCAGTCTGAGCTTTTAGTTCACCAGTGAGTGGAGCTGCTTCAGTCTGCACTCATTTGCCAGTTCATTAAACTGAAACTTTGTATCACAACATGAGGTACCTGTCTACTGATCTGTTTGAATGCAGCTGATGTCCAGTGTGGAGAGGAGGCCTAATTTCTTTTACTTGCCATTGACAGCTCTAAATGTGGCAATAAAGAATTGCATGTAATGCCTGTAATCCTGAAACACATGTGAAGACATCCCTTTTTGTCTGTCTGCTTGCTTGCTTTCTTGATTATCTTCTTTGCTGTGATGACAGGATCTCTTTGCCTAACTGAATGCTTGTCCATGATTTGGAATTTTCATGCCTTTTTGTGATACCACTTGAGAAATAATGCAGTCCTGTTTCCACACATGAGGAGATACATAAATTCCCATCTGATGACACAGGAACACTTGCTATAATAATATTACAGCAATTGGGTTTTATAGTTAAAGTAAAATCTAAGAGCTGCAGCTCATATGTTACATGATTGATAATACCTCACTTTGTTTTCCTTTTGTGTGTTTTAATTTTGTTTAACACCCAATAGCAAATTGACTCCAAATTGTTTGTTTAATTTGTGTGAAACAACTGAGGCGAGGAGAGGTCCTGTGTTCACTGAAGGTTAGTTACAGAGCTGGAAAAACACAGACCATACAACTTTCACTGCACCTAAGAACAAACATAACCTGTGGAATATTTTTAGGAAAGACATATTGTGTCCTAGATCTAAGATTTCCAATCCTGTTTGAAAACTCTGGAGAAAAATTTTTCACTTACCATTATTAAGAGAAAGCATACCTAATCTGACCACTGAAAGTGGATATTGCGTAAACAATTACATTCTTTTTTAGCTTCCTGCCGAAGTTCTATCAATGTTGTTGTGTGTCTTCTGAATACACAGAGCTGCTGTTTTTCTTTCAACCCTAAGTATCAACTTGATTTCATTGGTATTTTTGCCTTGGTTCATTTTTTTCATCCTCTGTTGATACCCTTTGATTCTTTCAAGACCATTCTCCTTATTTGTGTGATCTGGCAGGAGGGTCATTACATTTATCCCAATGTCTATGGTTGATAGTTAAATCTACAACACAAGAAGATAAAAGGAAACATATTACTTTCTGTCTCAGTTTGCTACACAAGATATTCTAAGGAGAAACTTACCTATTTGCTCCTGTGAAATGGTGGCTTGATTGTACTGAAAATTGCATTAAAATGTTTTCCCCCCTTTTTTTTTTTTTCCTTGAATGATCATGCTGCAGTGTCCCTATTTATCTGTCATTGTGCCTTACAGACATACCTATTCTTATGGACTGCAGTAATGAAGATTAGGCAGGCTCTGTTTGAGAGTGTTAAGCTTTGGATTTTGTTTCTGAAGAAAATACCTGGCATTGAAAGAGTTTCCTTGTTTTATCAGAGCGGGCAGTTAATCACTTATGGGCTACAGGGGCTGATTTTGCTGTTTGTTTGCTCCTGGGCCACATCTTGTTGCTTGGGTTGTTTCAGCATATTGCATCATCCTGTCCAGAACTCATGCAGAAATGTTAGTAATTCATCTTAGCATTTTCCTGTGTCAGCTGAGGTTGCAAACCAAACTAACATCATTTTTCAAAATGCCACTTTAGGTGGTAAAGAACTGAATCCTGTAGTCCTTACTCAGCCAAAACCAAAAATGTTTGCCCATTTAACAGTATTGAAACAGACTCAACTGTCTATAGAATTAAAGTGTTGTGAAGTTTACCACTGATTTTAGTTACATTAGTTATTTTCTGTCAGTATACAGAATGAACTACATTACACTGTAGATTGTTTTTTAAATGCTTGTAATATCTGACTGGTAATTTGAGATGTGGAATTTTATATGCTTAGATACAGATTCTAATTCTATAATTGACTTGGAAATGCTACAAGTAGTAGCATTTTTAACTTATATTTGTGGTAATAGATCCAACCTTGGATACTTTTCCCTGTCTGGAAAAATCCTGTATGGGATTTTCTTTGAGCTGCTGTCTTAAGGTAACCAGAATTTTGACTGAATTATTTGTCAGGGTGAAGAGCTAGAAGATAATGATTGCCTTCAAATTTCATGAAATAAAGTAGCTAAGCAATGAAAACATCCTTTTATGTTCCAGGGAACTGAGAGTTCACAGTGTAAACTCAGCCCTATTTTTAACCACAAAATTCATAACAAGAAATTATTAATAATGACCTAACCTTTTTAAAGCATGTGCTTTATTAGAAGTTAGAGGATGTAATCCCTAATAAAGAATCATTGGATTCTTTACTGTTGAATAAGCCTTATTTGCTCAAAACTGTTCTGCTCTTCAAATGGCATCAGTTGATCTACTAAGGTATTACCACTGTGATAACTTTGCCTTGCTTTATCAGAATACAGTTAAAAATATTAATCAGTCTTTATGTGGTTAAGATAGGCTTCTCTAGGGAGAAAAAGACAAGTTGTTTTTAGAGGAGTTATAACTATTAGAGTTGCTAATAAAAGTGTAACTGATACAACTGAAACGGTCATACTTACTGTAAAATATAGCTACTTCTTAATTTAAAGGAAAAGCTATGAGAATGCAGGAAATGCCCCCATATCTACGGTAAAAGAAATGTCTTTTCAGAGTTATGTGTCTTCCACTCTCATAAAGCCACAGACATTAATAAATCTTTTCTCACATGGTTGGCAGAATGATGACCCTTCACTTTGTAGATTGGTAAAAATGGAAAGATCAGAAAATTTAGGAGCTAATTCTGGCAGGCTGCACTACAGTTATCAATTTTGTTTGGAGAGAGTGGTTTTGAATGATTCCACTGACTGTTTCCCAACTTACTGTTGTGTGTTGAGGTTGAAGGGCAGTTTGGGGTTGCACAACTAGATACTGCCTAGTATAGTCTGTTCTGAAAGGAGTTGTTTGACTACCTTGGTGAAATCGTATGATTGAATATCTCATTGAAATGGGTTGAAACAGCCAGATGCTTTAGATGCATTAGGAAAGAGTCTATTTGCTCAACTGCCATCGTTCCCTGTAGGTTCTTGTGTTTCTGCTGCCAGTCATGTGTCCAGAGCACTGATTCAACCTGTCACTAGTGGGGTTCCACAGAGCTCCATCTTGGGCCCTGTACTCTTTAACATCTTCATAAATTACTTGGACGCAGAACTGGAGGGATACTAAGTAAATTTGTACATGACACAGAACTGGGAGGATCTGTAGGCTTGTTCAAAGGCAGGGATGCCCTACAGACAGACCATGACAAATTAGAGGACTGGGTAATCAAGAACCAGATGAAGTTCAACAGGTGGAAGTGCTGGATTCTGCACATGGGATAGGGCAACCCTGATTGTATGTACAGACTGGGGAATGAGATGCTGGAATGCAGTGCTATGGAAAGGGACCTGGGGTCCTGGTATATGGCAAATTGAATATAGGTCAGCAGTGCCCTGGCAGCCAGGAGGGCCAACCATGTCCTGAGGGGCATCAGGCAAAGCATCACCAGCTGGTTGAGGGAGGGGATTGTCCCGCTCTGCTCTGCACTGGTGAGGCCTCGCCTTGAATATTGTGTGCAGTTTTGGGCACTGTAATATAAGAAAGATAATAAACCATTAGAGAGTGTCCAAAGGAGGCAACAAAGATGGTTGCCCTTCCCTGAAGGACCCTCCTCTAAAGGTTCTCCAGTGGAAGCCATATGAGGAGTGGCTGAGGTCACTTGGTCTGTTTAGCCTGGAGAAGAGGAGACTGAAGGGAGACCTCATTGCAGTCTACGACTTCCTCGTGAGGGGAAGACAAGGGGCAGGCATTGATCTCTTCTCTGTGGTGACCAGTGACAGGACCCAAGGGAATGGCCTGAAGTTGTGTCAGGGGAGGTTTAGGTTGGATATTAGAAAAAGGTTCTTCACCCAGAGGTTGGTTGGGCACTGGAACAGGTTCCCCAGGGAAGTGGTCACAGCACCAAGCCTGACAGAGCTCAAGAAGCATTTGGACACTACTCTCAGGCAAATGGTGTGACTTTTGGGGATGGTCATGGGCAGGGCCAGGAGTTGGACTTGATGATCCTTGTGGGTCCCTTCAAACTCAGCAAATTCTGTGACTCCCCAGGCCTACACTGCTATAGTTTCCCTCACATAGCAATCTCAAACTTTGAAGACATTTGGACCAAATCCTCTATCATAAGTATTAAAAAAATTGTAACGTTGACATTTGATATGTGGCTCTGAGGTTTGATGGAGGGTCAAAACCAGCTATGTAGGATGTGAAGCAGAAACATGCCCTGGATTTTGCAGCAAACACCAGTGCAAGACATGCTCTGGGATATATTTTCTCATTATCTTCTGTTACCTTTCTTTTGTTCTAAAAAAATATTTAGGGCAGGGTCTTGAGACTGTTTTTATGCCTCAGGGAGTTGCTGGCTATGAAAGTAACGTGGTGGAGTCCCCTTGGCCACTGTATATGGATCAGAGGCCAGTTTTGATGTGTTTTTTTGGTCTGTGTTTAGTTGTTGGGCAAGTTGATTACTTACAATATTCACAGAGTGGTATAATTGTTCCCCCTAACTCATCAGTTGCAACAGACAGAAAACTCTTCCTGATTTTGACTGTTTTCCAAGCAAAGCTGAATGAGCTAACTGGCTTAAAAAACAGGGCAAAATGAAAGAGATGATCTTCTGCTTTTACACTGAAAGCAGAAAGTTAGATGAAACTAGGGTTTTTGTCAGGAAAGCGATTTGGAGGTCGTAAGTCTTTGCTTTGATGGGTTTGCTATTTTAAGGGCATCAAACAAAGCAGCACTGCTTTTCCACAGACACCGAATGAGTATGCAGTATTCTGAAGGTGTATAAAATGCTTAAAAGCCTACATTCAATGCATACTTTAACCAAAGCATATTAATGTCTCATTAAAGTAATGTGTGAACTGAAAATATAATATATGAAGTCTACAGAGTGGCATCGCTTAGTAGATGGTCCCAATCAGTTGCAAGTAGTGATCAACGGGAAAACACCTTATGAATGAAATGATCCAAATATGTGAAATCCTCTCTATTGTATTTAATCTAATTTTGAGGACAAAATTGCTGGACTCAGTAATACTGAAATTAAGAAATTTATACCTAAGGTAGAAAAAAAGGAGTATGTTTTCTACAAAACCTTTGTGATGTATCTCTAAGTAAAGTGCTATATGTAGGAGAAGTTTCAAATTGCACCATTTCTATTTTCTACTACTGCCTGTACAGAACTGGGAGTAGATTTTTCCACTTGGTAAGGGGTTCTGAAAGTCCTAATGCTTCAGAGATGTCTAATCAATTAATAAATTAACGTGAAGCATTATCTGTCTCCTACTGCATGACTGATAACAGCTTAATTGCTTGGGCTGTCAGAACACGTAACATCAGGGTATTTTAGGGAAGTGTATTTGATTCAACAGATGTACTGAAAACCTCAATAGCAGAACTGACTCAAAATATCTGAATTTATGTTCCTCAAAGTAAGTGCATGTTCTCAAAACTTATATTAGTGAGTTAGGTATGCTATGGAAATAGTTCAAGTGGTATCTAAGTATGTGAAGGCTAGTGTGGGTAACAGAAGATTTAGAGTTTTTCTAAAGTATGGGATAGTTAGAGCTTTTCTGCTGCACTAAAATAAATATTCAAAGGACTGAGTGGTTTAAAAGTCCCTGTTCTCAAGAGAGGTTCCTTTTCTTTTCAGGGTCAAGGGGTGGTTAGCCATCCCTTTTTAAGTTTTACTGTCGTATGTGCTGTAAATCTTTTGATAGTACATCTGGGGAAAGCACTCTTTTGAGGATCATAAGCAACTGGACTTCAGTTTTATATCAGTGGCATTAGGAAATTGTGACAGCTAAAATAACTTAATATCTGTTGCTGACCTTTTTCAATGATATTTAGTGTTGGAATGCTATTGGAATGATTCCTTGATTAGTACCATGCAGAAATTGAAATTGTTTGGTGAATCAGGGCCTAAGGGGGATATTTAGAAACTGATCAGCAAATGTGTGTCAGCCTCAAGTAGTTCAGTTTGGAAATCCAGTTTAGATCATTATTTGTTGTGAGGAAAACAGAGAATTACCTCAAAGCAGCACATCTCCACATATGGAGTGCTGATCTGGTTTGTTTGTGTCCACTGCCCCATTATTGCCATTCCTTTTCTTCAGTGCTCCTCTTTGAGATCTCTTCTACTTCTCCAACAGGGAGACTTTGTTCCAGTAACCTGAACAATATTTAATACAGCTTGATGATCTATGACAATTAAATAGTAAAAAATTATAAAAGTGACACAGAGTGGTTCATTTACATTGTTAGACAGAGAAGTATTTTACTGTGCTCACTTGTGGATTTTTGTTTCCTTATTCTGAAATTACATGCGTGGGATAAATGAAAGGATAAAATTATTTACATTTGATGATGATAATTCAAGTTACAGACAAAGATATTACTTTTTACCTTTCCATTCTGCCTTCAGAATAGGGAAATTTTCCGATTTTCCTTCACCTTACCTCCACAGGGATGAGCAGGACAGATTATCTGTGCTTGCCTTGTATGAATACAAGTGATGAGGCTCCATTGAATTTGGTCTTGGCTTTCTGCCAGCTCCATGTCTCTTGGTATTTAATTTCATATTGAAGAGAAGAATAGAACAAAGGGTACTGATAATCTGTCATGCTTTAGGATGGCTGTTGCTTTCAGGTATGCTCAGAAAAGTTTCAGCTCTTTGAATTGCAGTAGTTGTTTCCTTTGGTGCCTTATAATGATTTGAGCTCTTTGCCTGAAGATATTGTCCTAGGTACCCCTCTGACATGGGGTCATGTTCAGTGTTCTAATTCTTCTCTTCAAAGCACCTAGCAGCAATATGCCCAAGGAGGCACTGCTTTGCTGTGATATCCAACTGACATAAAATTCTGCAATAGATCATGACAAAAACATCAAATCTCTTAAGAGGACAGTTGATGTGCTTTATTGCTGACATGGTTTTGGACAGCTGCAGATTCACTGCCTCTAAGAACCTAGTATAAAACTCACTTCTCTTTAAAATTATTTTTCTGGTGTCAACGTGTAATAAAAAGAAATTCTAAATGTATGCTCTCATCCTACTTCCAAGAAAAAAAAAAAAAGGAATACCAACATATCACAATGCTCCTAATGTGTGAAAGTGCCCTAATGATGAACCTGGCATCATACCTGAATAGACAAACTAAAATGCACAGAAATCATCCAGGATATAAAGTGGGTCAAGACCTATTTCACATCCTCCAAAAGAAGGTGTAGAAAAAAAAATCTGTATCTTCTATAAGTGTTATAATACTGAGCACTCCAGAAGTTTGTTATTAAAAAAAAAGTAAACTCAACAGTTTGCTAAATTTGAGACTAAAACTATAGTCTTCCACCAGGCAATTTACTGCAGTTCATTGATTCAATGCTCAGCACAGCCAAACTGCTGTGCATTGCAACTTGTCGTTCAGTTCTTCTAGTCCATTTTCTGGTTACTTTTGGGCACACAGCTTAGCACTCTGTGGATGCAAACTGAGATACGATGGGAAACCTTGTGCAGCTTTGTGCTCCTCTTGCATGGCATAGGGATTGGAGAGCCCTCACAGAGATCAAGCACTGATGTTCAAATGTAAGCTCAGTCAAAGTGGAATTGCTAAATATTTTCACAGTAAAAAAATTACTAACTAGAACTCTACTCAGAAAATTAAAAGTATCTTTCTCACTTACTTTTTAGTGATGAAGTAAAATTGACAAACAAACAGTACTCTAATTTTTTGTTTGTTTGTTTGTTACTTAGGAATGTCGTGGTCTTTACACAAGAATTAAAATGTGTAATGTAGGTCATATAATATTAACACTATCTATGGAACATATTCTGCCTTGGAGCATGATGGTGAAGTAAACATTTAGAGAAAGTTGATGTCATTCTGTGGTAAATAGGTGAATTTCCTCTGACCTGAACCTAGTATCTGAAAGCTTAGAAATCTTTACATTGGTCCTTGACTTTTTTTTCTTCCTAGTGTGTTATTCCTAGTTTTTCCTAGGTATCATCTGCATTCCTTTCCTTTTACTTGGTTTTGTTCATTTTTAAATTTCTACATGTCTGACACTACATGCTCATAGTACTTTTTATTTTCCACAGCTGATTTAATTTTAATTTAATAATAACAGAAGGACCAATATATGAAATACAGGTGGATAGGTAGGCAACAAAATAGGACAGCCAGCTTACAAAAGAGAAGGAATGTTATCAGCAAATGAATAGCAAGTCACAACACATCTGATTTACTTTAAAACTTCTGTATTTTTTACACGTTGCTCAATATTTATCAGTTTCACCAGCCTTGAAATGGGAACAGTTGCTTTGAAAAATGGACTCAAGTTATTTCATTTCACTCTACTCTCTAAACAACCATGTGTCTTCTGCTGAAATGCTATTTTGTAACTTCAGTGAGGACCCTTAGTAAATTATGACCTGGCCCTCTCCATCCCACTGAACAGTGGGAAGTGGATAGTTTTCTAGCATAGCAATACTTTTCAAAATATAATGGTGCCAACCATTTGCTTCATTAGATGAACATGGAGTCAAAGTTATAAATCCTTTGGTCTTGCAAGTGCCAAGGTTAGTAAAGTCTAGGCCTCATTTGGTAGAAATTAAAATCTGGATCAAAGGTGTCAGCTCAGGCAAAAATAACTTATTTTCCCTTGCTCATAACCACTTCCATTACATCATTCCTTTATGTTTGAAGGGGGTTTTTGGCATGGTTGTGGCATAAGAATGCCACAAGTTCTGAGCAGTATGGATGAACACTTAAAAAAAAAAAAAAGCTGGTATGAGAACAGATACAGACTGTGGCATATCTAGTGTAATACTCATTAGGACCATTTTACAGCAGCCATTTAGGCAGAGAATTTGTCAGGTATTCAGTGTACCCTGAGCTCTCTCATCTATCCATTCTGAGCCTGTAATGTGCTGAGGCTGAATGAGCTTGCATTGAATGTGTGTTTAAGAAATACTAGACAGCCCAATGTTTTAGTCTGTTACAATTACTGATTCTCTGTTAAACATAAATAACAACCTTGACTGGGCTGGATGGACAGGCCTTGTGAAAGAAACTTCATGTTTGGGACATAACTTGGAGGCATGCCACAAATACATTTCAAACCCCATCCAAATATCCTCCTGTGCCCGCTCTGCCTTGGTAAATCTCAACCTTTTTCCTCCCTGCTGTGCAGAGTCTAGCCATGTTTTATACGAAGTACTCTCCATATACTTTTTTATTTACCCTCTTTCTGTTTTTATGTGTAGGTCTTCCATTGCTGAGAGTTTAATATTTTTCAGTCCCACAGTTGTGTGGCTGTATTGTAATTATGCACATGTGCATGATTACAGGGACCTCAGTGCATTTGCAATTTAGAGCATCAGGATCAGGACTTCAGTGTTTAATCTTTCAGTTCTTCTAGGAAACAAGATTTTGCAGAGGGAACACCATTACATGAACAAACAGTAATAAAAAATATTTACTCCTAGTAAACTTGGGCCTTGATCCAGTTTTTGACTCTTATCAGCAATGCTTTTGCAAACTGGCAGGATTGTTTCTGATTTAAGCTGACACAGGATACATTTTCGAGTCTGTGTTCTTGTTGGGATCCCAGATGTTAGAAAAGTAAATGATCTGGAAAGTTAAAAAATAAAAAATAATGACTGCAATGGAGTTGAAGAATGTGATATTGAATATATCCTGGATGTTTGTGGTGCTGTTTGTAAACATGATCAATCCCATTTATTGTGCAAGTTAAACATGTCTAAATGTGCAGGTTTTAGGCTTCATATTTTTGATGGGAAGCTGCACAGATTTGTGCTACTTTTTCCCACCTTACTGCTCTTTTCTTTTTCTGAGTAGTTCTGTACTGACAACAGAAACCTTACTATTCTGATAAAGCACCTATAACCTAAATATTTAGAATTGTCTTTGATCTGGAAGTCTACCTACCCTTTCAATCCATTTTTATATTATGAAATATTGAAGTTTTGAATGACATTTATCATCCTTCAGCTTAAAGAGGAAAAGTCATCGCTGGTAATAAATGGATACAGTCATACTGCTATTGCTGAAATAGCATCAGCTTATGGGACACACACACACACACGGTGACTTTGGTCCAATATTGGTTTTTTCCCTACATCAGTAGGATTACACTGAGAATCGTATTTTTTTTTCTTCTACATAATACTACTAGATATTTTCAGCAATTGAAAATCAGTAACATTTTATAAATAAGCATATTGTATAAACTCAAATACGTATTCCTTTGGACCTTTAAATCCTGCTTTCAGCATAAAGACAGATTATTGGTGTAGTAAATTAAAGCTGCCTTACTGCAGCTATTTTGTCCAATGTTCTATCGCAGACCCATATTAATATTTTATCCCCTTTAATATCATTACATGATGCAGGCTTAATTTAAATAGATTTGACGGGCCTCTTGGTTGGCTTGACAACCAGAGGGAGAAATTAATGTTCTGCATTTAATCTCAGCTCAAGGCGCTAAATTATTTTGGAGGTTGAAGCTGTCATGCATATCATGCTAAATTATTGAATGTAATAACGATTAGCCCGGTGTCTATTTATAGATTATTTTTTTTCATTATTGTTTACTTCATGCATCTTCAGCTAATTTTGAAGGGAACATCTTAAGTTTTCCCCATACAGTACAGTGCTACTACATCTTTCACAGATGCAGCACTGGAGGTTATTTAACCAGCAGCAGAAAAAGGAGGTGATGGAGCTGGCAATCTTTAAAGCTATGGAAACAAAAGAGCTTTTATGCTCATGAATTTTTTGATGTACAAAGATTGTAACATAGCCTTAACTACTTCAGTTCAAAAGTATTTAACTTTGAAAATTCATAAAGGAAAGAACTGTTTTCTTGTTTTTACTATTATTGAAGAGACATAGATCCCAAGGAGGATCTGAACTGCTAAGCACATAACTTAGAAATGGCAGCTTAGAGCTTAAGGACAGTGGCTTGCTAACTTAAGAGTATCATATGCTTTAGGAAAAATGTCATGCATGATACACTGAACTATAAAATGCTATTAGTGGTTGTTTAAAGACTGCTATAATAGGAATTGTAACTTTAAAAATAGAAATAATATAATTATTCTCACTGATGACAGTACATGTTTGCATAGTTTTACATCTCCTCTACTGTGTTAATTTGTCCTGCTCAATAGTGTCAAGAAGTGTGATAATTAATATACTTGTGAACAATGTTAGGCTATAGGTCAGTTTTTATAGTGAGGGCTCTGGGGAAAACCAGTCTCTAAAAGTGAGTGTGTATGACACATCACTGTCTTCTGAATTGCCCCTTCTCTCACCTGGCATAGGAATCAGTTCCTGTCTGATCCCACTGTTTGTGTTTTATTCTCATCCTCTGAGCATAAAAATAAGAAGTACTTTATCTGTATCATTTAATAGCAATCCCAGTATGATGCTCTGTGAAGTTAAGCTTCTGTTTCCCTGAAGTGGCATGAATTGTGACCAATGCATTATAAGGAAACATGAATATCTGGAAGACACTGCCGTGGGTGGTGATGGTCCAGAAATATTTCTGTGCTGCAAAACTGTGCATGCTTATCACAGAGTGATACCGTTGTACTGGCTGTATATGAGTTTACACATTTTTTGTTTGGATGCATAGCAACAAAGAGAAGTCATCCTATGCTTTGTTTTGTAGGGTGCATTGAGTTTAATTTCCTTAAAATTAAATTTTCCTTTGGGTTGTTTTTGTTTTGTTTTGTTGTGGTTTGTTTTTTTTTTTTAAATGACCCTCTAAACCCCAGCCCATATCCATTTCACACTAGCTCTTTAACTGCTGCAAGTGCATTGTTGTAGCATAGGACTCGAAACTTTCCTCTAGTAGAATCTATTGAATACACTGAATTATAAATAGGAATGGATAGATGAAATAATTGCATCAGGACACAAATGTCTCTAGCAAAGCTGGGGATAAAGGCTTAGGCAGCTCAACTCAGTGTGCCTTGATCCCAGTCCTCCTTGACTCTAGGGAGGAGAATTGTGTCCCTTCACTTCAAGAACCAGGTTGTCTTTTCTAAAGATTTTCCATTATTTGATACAATTTCTCCTCTTTGAGATTGGAAAGGGAGATGGGAAGAAGCAAATTCTTTCTTTTCTCTTGAACACCTCCTCCCCCCCCCTTTTTTTTTTTATGTTGTTATTTTTATTCTGATAGTTATAAGTAGAGAAAATATTCCTAATGCTGACATTAATTCCTCTGTGGACTGGTTCCCACTTTTCTCTAAAATGTATTGGAAAAGGAGGGGAAATACTGGGGCAGGATTAAGTCTGTAGTCCTTTTAGTGTTCCCAATATCCTGTCTCTCATGATTGCTAGGAATTTCAGAGGGTTTTTTGTAAAGAAATCAAACCAAAACCCAAAAACCCCCAACCCAACCAAAAGAAAACCAAAAAAAAACCCCATGATGATTGTTTTCAAATAGCATCATAACTTCTCCTTTTTGTGGTTTTGCAGTTTCTATACTGTCTTTTTATCCTTCTTACATTTGTGGCAGGAGAGCCTACCCATGATAAGACCAGCAAAATGCAAGCTGCCAGCTGCTGGCACCAGGATGCTGTCTTGGTCTTAAAGTATACTAAGACCATCCTGGTTCACCAGACTTTGAATACACATCCTGCTACAGACACAGGATTTGACAGATAAGCTGATCTGCTGGCTTATAGATCTGTGACTAAAATCACTTTGTACTCTAGAAGTCCAGTCCATTCTCATGCAGCCAGGTTCTTCTGACAAAACCCTTCTCGAGGTGTATGTGTGGAGATTCCTCACTTGGCTGGAGGTGCTGTCCAAAGATACTCCTCGAGGTCGAGCGAAAGATCTCCCCACGAGAATGGTATTCTGAGAAAGTATTCTGAGAGTGTACAGCTGGTACATGCAGATCCATGCAAACAGTAGGAGCCAATGTACGCTTTGTTTGCTTCTTCACTATTTATTATTTGGTTTGAATTACCTAAAATGCGTATTCCCGAAAAGATTTATTTTTTTTCCTTACACATGATTTCTCCTCCAAGTCAGGTAGCACTTCCTGCAAAAATTGTTGGGTTTTTGCTGTGCACTGTGAATTGCTGATGAAAAAATTGCACAGCTTTATAGCAGGCTAGAATAATGTAAGTCGTAGCTTTCTATGCTGTGCTTCTGTCACTGTCTTTTCCAGGGAATTAACATGATGTGCCCCTGTTAAACAGTTAG
The DNA here is from genome assembly GCF_022539395.1 of Myiozetetes cayanensis. Classification (NCBI taxonomy): domain Eukaryota; kingdom Metazoa; phylum Chordata; class Aves; order Passeriformes; family Tyrannidae; genus Myiozetetes; species Myiozetetes cayanensis. The sequence goes on along the minus strand of NW_026087964.1, from coordinate 35,052,791 downwards.
GGCATTTCTTCATAAGCAAATAGGAATCTGTCCTTCTATCTTATGAGCAAAATTGAATGAACTGAATATGATTAAATAGTCTCCTTTTTAGTTTGGTCAGCTAATGTGGCTTTAGGTTTTCTAGCCTGCTCCTAAGCAGTGTTATTCAATCATGTCACACTCATTCAGCTGAGTAAACACAGCTAAAAAAGCACATTGAGTTTTTGCCTCATTGAGACCCAGTCTTAGATAAGTTAGTTGGGAAAGGGCCTGAAGATGCCAACTTCAACCTTAGGTACTTGAAAGTCAATAGTATTTTTGCTCTTAACTTCCACAGGATCCCAAACATAGTATAAGAACATGATTTCTCAAGCTATTTCACTAATTAAAAATTGATTTTTGGCTTTGTGTGGAATAAAGTTGCTACATACAAAGTTGTAGGTTTTATGTTTCCACACTGAAAGCCCATTTACCATACAGCTCCTACAAGATATGAGCTGGGAATAGTGGTAAATCTAATTCTGCTTTAAAAAAACCACAGAAAATACTGCCAACGATTGTGTACAACAACTATGTACACAATTGTCTAGGACCTGCAAGAATTTCACTGACTTTAATATATAACACTTCCTAAAACTGCCAGAATCACTGTTAGCTACACTTTTTGGGGGAGGCAAAATCCAATTTCTGACTATATACCTTCTGTTGTTCTTTTTTTGGCTAAAATTCTAGGACTTAAGTTCATTTTGGGCTGCCATTTTTTCACTGTCCATGATGATTTAGATTAGTTCTTCCTAATGGGAGACAATAAAAATCTTCTGGCTTTAACTGTTTGTTCCTTCTCACATGGAAAAACATTCTAGTTGTCAACAGACTACTTTACAGAAACAGTGATGTAGGATGTCTCTCCCAGCATCTGTTCAGCAGCAATTGGAATCTGAGCAGATTCATTTGATTCTGAGCTGCTCCAGTAAAAATTTCTAAATGAAGAACTTTTTTTCATGACCTATTTCCAGTTTGTACAACACATTGAAGTTCATAGCTGAATTGAGAGGAAGGTCTATGTTTTACTATTGAACAATTCTAGTTATTTCTTTAGTAGACTCTCAGGAATACTATTTTTTTTTTTAAATTTTTCCTTTTTTTTTTCCAGGCAAGTGCAGGCTGGCAAGTGTACATGAAACCTCCGAATCTGCAGTGGGTGTGAAGCATGGTGAGTGTATGACTTGAATGCTGCAAACCTAAGACTGCTTAAATGACATTACATGAAGTTTTCCTACTAAGTTAAATGGAAAATTCTCAGTTCAGCACTAACATTTAAAGCTTCAGTGTGTCTGCCATTTAACATCCTACTCTGTTTTTCCTCATTGTGACTTGCACTGCAGTGGGCAGAGTGTGAGTTGGTCACAGGATGAGCTTTCTAGTTGTAAGCTGTTAAGCAAAGGGAGAGACAGTCTGGGGAAGCTCTGGACACTTAGCGGGATGTAAGAGGTTAGTCACATGTCTCAGAATGGTTCAGGTATTTTTGATCCTGTTTTAGGACAAGGATGTGGACTAGATGTCCCCTTCAAAGCACTGCCAAGGGTATTTTCTGATGGTTCTGGCTTAGCTGTATTATACCTTAGAGTGAGCGCATCAGTATGGGCAAGGGCAATATAACAAAGAAGAGAACTTGAATAGAATGCACTTAAACCATTACAATGTATTTCTTTGTGTCATTCAGAGGTAGAACATCTGTGTGTTTTTTAACTTTCCACTAATGTAGATATACCCTGAAAGGTTGTATTTGCTCAGATAATAGCATTGAATTGAAAAAACAAAACTATGGAAAAAGGTACTGTTGTCTCCTTACAAGACGTAGAAATCTGATGCATAATGATATTTGGAGTTAATCCAGGATGTGAACCAGTATCATTAACTCATTGACCACAAGGAACATTTGCTTAGCTGCTTGTCTCCAGTGTATCTATAAAATGTGTGTCCAGAAATGTGTCAGAGTCATCTTGCTGTTGTAGTGTTACAGCACATGTTGTGCCTTTAAGCTTTTAACACTGCTTTTAATGATCATGTGCTTACTAACTTGGTTTCTTAGCTTCAATAATTAAAGTAGAGTATGCGGGTTAACTATTATCACTTGTTTGTAGGAGAAAGCTGATGAGAAAGCTTCTCATTTTGCAATTTTTCCTAGGGAAAGGGACAATATTTTTCATATTTCCTAGAGCAGACAGCCTTTTTTCTATGCTGCTGTTCAATAGGATGAACTAAGCTCTCTGAGATCAGCAAAAAAGGTTGTCAAACGACAGTAGACTATTAAAAAGGATTTAAAAAAGTAGCTAGCTAAACATTTTAATAGAGTAGATATTTTACTGTTGAAACATTCCTGTATAAGCAATTCTATTGCCTAAAGTCCACAAACTTCTAATACTCCTTTCATTATTTTCTATAATTTCACATCATATTTACAGTTACCTAGAATTTGGAAATCCCATTGAATAAAATCTAGTTTGCTTTCACTTCTTAGTGGTGATTCTCCTGTGTGTCTTACCTTCCACTGACCTACATTCGAAGTGCAGCTCTGTGCTGAAAAGCTGCAACTGGCTGTTGAAAAGAATCATTTAAAATGGACCTGCTGCTCAGCATACCCTCTTAGAGTGAAAAGTCAGCAAAAAAAAAAAAAATCTGCTTTTTCCTGTGCACAACTTGGAGGTGATAGTCTTTAAAAGAAGTAACAAGAAATTTGCACTGAGTGGTTGTTGAGCTTCTGTAAGAACATGGAAGTGTTTAATTGCAGAAAGTGGGATGGTAGTGGTTGCACAAACCCCAGTAAAGTGGGGCAGCAGAGTTTGTACCAGCAGAAAACCTCTCCTCAACTGTTTAAGATCTGCTTGGAGGCAAATCAGAGACACAGTCAATCCATCACATTGCATAAGCAGTGCTGGTGAGTAGCACTGGAACAGGGCCTGAAAGATATATCGGATTTTTTTAGCTTTCCTGGCTGGCTGACTTTTCTTTGAAGGAAGCTTATTTGAAAGTGGTATTTATGTTTGTATTGACTGTCAAGGAACATTCTGGATTGAAACACTAGGCAACTGTGCAGCTAGAGATATCAATTTCTTCTCTTATTTTCTTTGTGTTTTAGCTTCCCTGTACGTAGAGTAACAGTATTTTTGGTATCAACTCTGACTCTGAGTTTTCTTTAACCATTATCAGGGTTAGAAGTAGAAATAGTGGTAGATGGGAAAGAGAACGGAATAACAAACTTTGGAGTACCTAATCAAGAATCATTACAGACAATTGGAGAGGGATCAAGGATAAGTCAGTGAAGCTATGGAAATTGATTTATTTAACAGTAGAATGACATTCAATCCATTTTTCTGTAACTGTGGTGAAGAAATGATAATGATGCTGTGCTTTGTGGAAATAATTTTCTGAGAGCAATAAGTTGGATAAACTTTGACAATATTTTGCAAGATTTGAGACTTACTCAAAGTTTTTGAAGTTTGTGGGATCCCTAATTGAAACATGTTTTAATGGAGCACCATGGTAAGAAAAGACTGCCAGTACATCTTGGCAGGATGTGGAAAAAGCAGTGAGAATTTGCATGCTGCAGAGTAAATCAGGCTGTAAACTTGGAAGGGAAAGAGAACAATGATATCTTCGAACCTGATAAGGAGCTATTAATTTAGTTAAAAGAAGGTAGAAAGAAATTATGTATAAGGCTTCAAAAATCACAAAAGAAAACCCTGTCTTAATCTGTGTCCAGGCTTTGGACAGACAACTGTGAGATGTGAGAGAGGCGTACAGAAACCTGAAAGTAGGAATGGTACCTGGGGGAAGCAACATGTATTTTGTGTGGCAGAGGAAAGTGAAGTGAGAGAAATTTTCCATAGACCTTTCTATCTAGTGACTAAACTGTCACCTTGAACATAAGTGAAACTTAGATGCTTCTAAATTTGCCCAGTCATGCAGAAAACAATGCACTGTAAGGAAAGTTACAATAAAGGATGTATGACTCAATCACGTTGAACACAGACCGGTGTTTGTGTCTTAGCTTGTGCAGTGGGGGAACATGCTTACTAAACATGTCCCTGAGCTAGATGGGATTGCTTCAGGAAATGAAATTATGTATTCCAGGGCTGAAAATAAGCCAGAAAAACATTTCATGCTATCATAGAATGACATTAACTGCTGTAGATAAAGTGTACAGAAAAAAGCCAAACTAAGTGAAAATATGGAAATATTCTGGGACAGGCCAGGTTCTCAGAAAGGAGGTAAATCATCAACCCAAGAGAGCATTATCCATGGGGGAACCAAATCACAGCAGTGTGAAGGGCTGAGCAAAACATCAGAGACTAAAACTGGCGAGGTACATCTCTTTATATGGATGTTGCTATCATTGACTGCCTGACAACTTTGACTTACATGTTGTTTTATCAAGAGTCCCTCTTTCTTTCAAAGAAGGGAATGATTAGAGCTAGTTAGAGCCTGACAGATGGAGATCCTTCCCTGCTTCTCATGTGTTCCCTTTTCAAAAGTAATTTTGGTTTATGTACCCAATAAAAATATATAAAAATCATAGTCGCAAGATTATACTGAGTGTTTTTCTTGATTGCTTTCATCTCAAATACTGAAGAATGTAATTTGTAAGGCTGTTACAGTGCTAATTGGATGTGTTCTTTTCTCATCTGTATTCTCTCTTAAATATCAATGAAGTGCTTTTAAAATTTTTATCAATGATATCAAAATGATATCAAATGTCACAACTTTTCTTCCATATTTTATTTTTTTCCGTTAAAAAAACCCAAACCAAAACAACAACAAAAATTGCTTCGTCCACTAAATCAGTTTGGCTAAATCAATTAACTGCTTCAGCTCCTATAAACAAGATAGTTGTAAGCAAATTATGAAGAGACAGATGTGAAATCTTTTCTCCTCTCTTCATTACTGTTAATTATTATGGCAGTTCTATAGACAGGACTAGAAGGCTGTTTTGGCTTCAGAGTAATTTGGGCTGTGAGCTGGGCTACTCAGGGGGCAAATATCAAGCTAATTTCTAGGAGAGAAATTTGAAGCTGTGTAGTTTAGGATACTTTAAGCATTTCAAAGTTTCCGCTTTAGGATAAAATTTATCCTGGCCCATGAGGAAAAGCCAAGGGATCTTGAATTTTATACCAGTGTTTCCTTGATCCTCTGACATGATTATGCAGTAATATAGTTCTGAGTCTGGCTCACCAAATGCTTTTTGTACAGTGATAGTATACATAAATGCTAAACCCCACAACTGCAGATGCAGGTAACTCAGCAGAATTTTGACCTTCTATTTGATTGCTTTTCTGTGCCAAAATTTCAGATTCTGATGAAGAGCATCCAATGATTATCTTTTTTTCCCCCAAATCATCTACATAGAGACACGTTTAAAATCTGCATGGATATTTAAATATCTAAAACTTTTCATATCTTTAACATTATCTCTTCAGGCTTTTTTTTTTGTTTGTTTGTTTTGTTGTTGTTGTTGTTTTAAACAGAGTCCTAGCCTGGCACTTTCCATCTTGTTATGGTAGCAAAGTATGAAAAACACATTTTCTCACAAATTCTGAACTATTATAAATTGATTTTGTAGAGGAAGCATCTTTAGTCTGCTAAATTGCATAGCATGTTTTTACACATTGAAAGCTGTACCTTAAGCACACATTACTACACTTTGTTCAAAAAAATTGTACATGAGTTTTGTTGTTTTGAAAAGGCATTGTTGTATTCATAGAGAAGTCCTACGAAGTAACATTAATGGCATGTTCCACTGTTGAGTGGAGGAAATGTATTAGCAGACTAATTTAAAGAGTAGAAAGCTCAAGGAATTAATTTTTTTTTTTTTTGATCTTCTGGATATGTGGTCTTGTTGTCCAGCCATAGATGTAACAGAATGCCTTTCTCCAGGGAAAAGGAATGAAAGATAATTGTTCACACACTTTAGGATAGCAGGTCTGACAGATAGTGGAGCATGTCCTTACCTGCAATGGTCCTGTCAGATCATTTCATCACACATCTAACTCAGAGACCTCCAAAATCAGACATGACCAAGTCATTGTCATAAAAATCTGAATCATGTAAGTGCACATTAGATATAGGATTCAGTTCAAGCTGAAAATAAAAAGTGAATTTCATCTTCTAAGAGCCGTTTGAAAGAATGTTTTAAGAAAAGTGATATGCAAATATGATTGAAGTTGGTAATTAGATATAAATGCTTTTCTTCGGGGAAACTGAACTAGAGTAGAAATCAGAATGCCAAAGACTGTCCCTCTCCAACCTTTCCCAAAAGTTAATACCCATCAGTATTCCATCCCAAGTGCTGGTATTTTTTGCTTTCCTGGAGATTAGTTGATTTAATTATATTTAGTTTATTGATTGAAATCAATTTAGTTGATTTAATTGTATTTAATTACAGTACTCAGTTTCTTGTTCAGATTATTTTTGATTTATTAACAATTGTTGAAAATATTTGTCATACCCAAGATAAAATTCTATCCACAGGGATGTGTGGCAGTATTGGCATGGACTTGAAACAAATTGATTTCTTATCTACTAGACCCTCCTGTAAGCAGTACTTATATTGTATTAAAACAAGAAGTCAGTGAGCCAAATTTTCAGTGAAAGGATGACTTGTTAAGTCAGTTCTTTGCTTGTTAATATGTTAACAGCACAGCAGACTAAAATAATATTAAGTTGCTCAATTAAGGGTTCAGAAGCCAAGAAATGGCAAATCTTAATCTTGTGGATGTGTAATATAACAGTTCCAAATTAGACCAATTTGTACTATCTCAGACCATTCCATGTGATATTTAGTTGGCTAATTTGTTAATCAGATACTTTTTTTAAGGCTTTGTTCTTTGTATAATTCAAAATCAATGCTTACATACAAAAATAATCGTTGTAATATATCGAATCTAAAAAAGGTAAAAAGACAAATCTTTCTTATGTGGAAAAATGTACCTTATCTCTAGAGATATCTTTTGTAAAACCCTTGAAAAGTAATCTTTTTATTTCCCAAATACTTTATCTTGATGCTACATATACACTATGTTTTTTTAGTTTGTTATATCTTGTTTGGAAAATGAACCTATGATTAAAGAAAATGATTGTAATTAAATTATGAGGATTGACACTATGCATGGAAAGTGGATTTGTACTGATAGTTTTCTCTCGATTCTGACAGTCCTGCACTAGTGATTTTTCTGTGATCTCCAGTATCTTTAAGGGAGGTGAGGGTAAAGGGGGGAATAATGACTTTGCTACCAAAGTGTAATTTTATGGTACCAGACTTCCATCAAGTGATATCTAATACTCCTGAAGTGTTTGTCCCCTCTCCTCACAACCCTCTTCAAAGCAGAATTAAGTAGTAGAGATTGGCACTAATGGTCATATTAGAGTAAATTGTATTGGGCCGTAGAAAGGAGGAATGTCATGAAGTCAAAAAGACATTGATTCCATTACATTTTGACCATAATCACATTAATTTTGACCTCACAGTGATAATGGCAAGGGGTAAATATACTGTGTATGTAATGGAAGACTACTTTTCCCAGATGCTACTGCATTGTTGCTGTCTCTTTGGTGCTTGCAATCCTAGTTTATTTGAGGGTTTTCTTTGAAGTGGTCTAAAACAGAGCCAGAGCTCAGGTTTTCTCACTGTCCTTTTTTAAGATTTAAAAATACATCTGATTTGAAGCCACAGACACCCTTATTTGGAAAAAGAATCACACTGATGCTTTACATATATTCATACCTGTGATTAAAAGCTTTTCGCATATTCATCTGTCTCCTTTAGCTGTTCTGCTGTCTCTGTCTGAGAATAACAGTGCTATCAAAGTGACAAAAGGCTAGGCTGTACTCCTAAGGGAAGTAATTACAGCAACGCAGAGCAGAAGGTAAAATTATCATTTGTTTGCTATTTTATAATGCAGTACCAAATATTTATCATAGTATTAGTAAAAAAACCTAAACTTTATGTAGATTTCAGAATATAACAGTAAATGAACTTGTGCTGCAGTGAAAAGCTAGGTTTTCATGAGACCCAAAAGAAATATGTTCTAAACAATGGCTTAGTCACAGGACAAAATACTCAAGATGTAGTATTCTGCTGTCTAGTTTTATACAAAAAAAAATGGCTAGTTTTTTCCATGGGTATTCTTACAGGTTTGGGTAGACTGTTCTTGGGCTAAGCTGTGTCAGAGCTCTCTGTGCCAGAAAGTAGATGTTGGACATATGTCAGAGGAAGGCAATGGTTTTAGGAAGAATGTACCTGGATGGCCTCAGAATCTGTATATTTACCCTAGGTGTCAATGTAAAGGAATATTTTGTTAATCTGCAGTTTTTTGGGATAGTCTGGACCACAGCAGTAGTAAGTTTTCTTGTTACTCTTTCACTCTGTATGCACTTGTCAAGAGATAGCTATGGTTTTGCACCTTTTCCTTATTTACTCTACCACTCTTCATGTAGTATGCACTGTGCTTAACACAGGTAGTTACATATATTTTCGGTACATAAATGACTTATTTCAAACAGCATGCTGGCGAGTTCTTGCAACTTAATGCACAGAGTGATTACCCTACCTTGAACAGGTACAGCCAAGGAAAAGACAGACCTTGGTCAAATCACGTTTTGTTCGTATATGTCAAACTAAATGTTTGTTCATCCCAGGGCAAGCAGCAGGATAGATTGATCAGGAAGTAATCCGGGCCATTTGCATCACTCGGGCAATGAGCAGGCTTTGTGTCCAAGTGGCACAGGGGGGCAGCAGAAGGCTCTCCTGCCCGTGTGATGAAGCAGTGCCGACCCCCGGTGGAACAGAATAAGTATGATGAGCTCTCCGACTTGAGATACGACCTGATGAATGCTGTGTTGGATTTGTTCTCCTGTTCTACATTCCTCTGAAATTTTATCTGTCTGACTAATAAAATTTTGAGGTGTAACGTAGAAGATCTTCAGTGTGATTTCAGTGCAGAGGCTTTAAAAGCTCCAAGCTGGGTTTCTTCTACCATGCTCTAGAGATACTTGTTGCAGCTCTGTGGATAATACATATGGGTCTTAAGTTGAGGTAAGGAGGATAAAAAAAGGAATAAATTAGAATAAAGATGAGGTTCATATGCAACATTTGGATCCATATACTCTTAAGTATGCTCTTAATTGATAAATGCATGCTTGATGAAATCTTTGGTAAACATTCCTGTCAGCTAGTAATGAGTCATGCTCATACACTGAAACTAAAAACGGGAGAATAATGCTCAACTCTTTAGACCATTAATGACTTGATTGATGCATTGATTGAATTTGGTGTATTATGCTAATAGACATCACAAAATGTCTACGAATAGGGTTTTGCATTGATTATACAGCACCATCACATATATTTCATCAAATGTAATTACATTCCGTGCTTTTTTAATCTGCTTCTGATATTTAAGAATCTGCTTTCAGTAACATTTGGAATAAAAAATATTTAGCATTACTTATCTGTAACACACTCCAAAGTACCTTCACCTTATATTTAATCAGCGTGCACGTATCCAGTAAGAAAAAAAATCTTGATTTTCAGATCCCTGGGTTTAAGTACTTGTCTATAAATTTGAATTGAAATCTTTTGAGCCACAAAGCATTTTTCAAGTATGTTTTCTGGAAGATATCTTTTGAATATCTTTTCAATACAATTAGTACATTTTAGGATGGATAGAGCAAGTGCTGCAAGTATTAGTAGATTCCAGCTTGTACTCCCAGGTGGGGGCAGCATTGCTTTAGAAAGAAAATCAAGTGCCTGGAAGTCATGGACTGTTCACTGAGGAAGTAGATAAGCTCCCAAATCAGACTAACAAATCCGTGGGTTAATAGGATCACTCAGATCAGTGTGCCCCGTAATAACTGCTGTTGGTCCATTTGTCTGTCTTTGTCTTTAACCAATAAAATTATTTTAACCAAGGTTCATCAAAGATGAACATTTCATAAGGAAAAGAAATTCAGAAAAGCTAAGAAAGCCAACCATACTTCTTTCTTCTTTAGCCTTGATGGATAATTTCTCCTTAAAACTATGCAGGTGTTGTTAATCCTGTCAGGAAATTAATTTCTTGGCATTGCAACCTAAAATATTCTTCTGAAGTCACCCAGAATTTCTTATTGCCAGTATTTGGTTGTGTAAAGAATTGCAATAAACAAGTCTGGTGATGTAGAGATGGAAGGTGACAGTTTATTGCCAAGAGCAAGAAAAAGCATCATCCTCTGGGTTTAGTCTCTAGTGTATTTTTGGGTTTTCTGTAGCAAGAGAGGAATTCCTTCTCCTACAGTCAGGCAGGTGTTTATGCACACTCACTTACCTCTGCTGCCTCAGAGGACCACAGGAGCAGATGAAAAAACGTCTTCATTAATTCTGGAAAATGGGGAATCCCTTGAGCAAATGGCAGTTTGCTCAAGAAAGGAAAAAAAAAAAAAGGCAGTTAAGTTATATTTAGAGTCTGTTATAGGTACAGCTTAGACCAATTTACAATTCTGGCACTTACTTGCTTTGGAACTAGATCATCATATTTCTTCAGTTTAGTTACCTTGTCAGTGTTTCCATCGTATAAAGATAAAAGATGCACAAAAATTATTGAATTTCTAAAGGCAATCTGAGGAAATTTTTTTTGCAGCTTGTTTTTCTTTGGCTAGAGCAAAGGATACAGTGAGAGGAGACATCCCATGGCTGCTCCTGCAGAACTGCCAGATGAATTATTCTTGAAGCCTGCTGCCAATTGCTTGTTCTTTTTTAACTGGAACAATCCGTTCCTCATTCAGTCTGAAAACAGAGGTGTGGCAATTGGAAGATTTGCATCTTTCTTTGTATTACCAAGAATGGTGATCAAAGGCTTGCAAGAATAATTGGTGACACTTGCTATAGAAAATTTCTTCTTTCAAACAGTTTAACTGTCAGCTATAAAATTCCCTTCTGGGAAAAAGCAAGCTGGAGGAATATACCTGTAAAACTTTGCATTTGTGTGCATAAAGTTTCTGTGAAAGTGTACATAACCCTGGATATATTTTAATATGTACATATTAAATATATATATATAATATGTGTATTTCATATATACATTGGATATACAAAAACCTGCAGAAGTGGGTTATAATATGGATGGCATTGTGATTATGACCAGTAGGAAAATGACACATTTCTCCTCAAACAGACATACCTGCACTCATAATGTGTGTCATCATATTTTTATGTGAATAATATCACCAAAGTGGTTGTGACAATGGCTTTTGCGTTTGTTACGGGCAGAAACATGGTCAACAGAGCAAACACCCTACTCTTTCCCCTCCAATTTTAGCATCAATTAATTATAAAGGTGTGTTCTTGTTGAACACTATCTGAGAAAACTCATATGCTCCGTGTTACTTGCTCCAAGTATTCAGGTTCAGAAATGCAACCATGTGCTCTGGGACAGCACAGGCAATGAAAACCACTGTTTCTGGTATGGCATAGGGGACTGAGGTCTAGGTAAGGCTGAATAAGACTGAAATCTTTCTGGATGACTGAACAAATGAACTGCTGGAGACACAGGATTGCCTGTAGCAGGTGTAAAATTACATTATCTTCCACCTTTGTGTAAGAATGGCAAGAAAAGTAATTTTGAGTTGCAATTAGGAGGAAACTAAATCCAAATACTTCCTAGGGAGAGAAAAGCTGGAGGCAAGGTGTGTAGGGAGCATGTTCATTTTGCTTATTTCATATCTGGGTCTGCATTGCAGAGAGAGGTGTAATTACAGAATGCAAAAGTATACCTGAGTAGTCTTTAGCCAACTCAGCTAACTGATGCCTTAAAGCCATGGCAATGTCAACTTCAGAAATGGAGGGAGCATTCAAAGAGGTTAGTGACATCCTTTTTACTGAAAATAAGTCTAAAACTATGAGAATGGAGTATTAAAAATGCAGACTAATATTCTTTAAAGTAATACAACTGGCAGGAAATTTGAGAGCCACCTCCCTAGGTGGATGTCTTGTGCACATATTATTCCTAATATGGCTTAGTAATTGCATTGTTCATGTGGTCTTGTTCTCAAATTCTCAGAAATTACTTATATAGTAAAAAAAAACAAAAAAAGTGATAGCATTTCTTCTTTTACCTGATTATGGTAAATAGGCTGAGTTTGTTAGATCAATTTATACACCTAGTACTTTTTTGGATTTTTTTTTTAAGGACATCAAACAAACACCAACTCTCCTTTATTTTGTATTGGCTTCAGGAATATTATGTATGAAAAAAAAATTGGCCACAATTATTTCAAGAGATTTTTTGGGTATGCAGACCTGTAAAAAATGGAGGACCTGGCAGAGCACTAAATATTACAGTGCACAAGAACAGAATTTTCTTTCTCTCTTCCCTTTTTGTGGCAGATTCTTGTAATTGGAACAAGTGAGCTATTAAACAGACATGGCTGTTTTGATTACTCAAAATAATTCCTAATATTTTATGCATGCAGGTGGATTGCAAATGTATCATGACTAATTTATTTCTCAATTAATGTTATTCCATTAACTAAAATATTTGTCTACTTGGACATGCTTTTTTTAGATGGTAAACTAACTCTGGTTCTGCGCAGATGCATTTCAATTTCTGCATTGAAGTACTATTTGCAGAATAAAGATACGTTATCAGATTTATCCCTGTGAAGCTCCATTGACATTGGCCATATCTGACTGTTAAAGTCCACTAGGTTTTACTGCGTGTGATTGACTGTAGTGATCAGTGATGAAACACTAATGTTAGGTTGTTCATGATTTCAGGCTGGGAATTTACATCCACCAGTGTGCATAGCAGATAAATGGAAAAGCTAGATCTTATTTTCAAAAAGGAAATTTGTGCAGAATGGAATTTTTAAATCATGTTTGCTGCATTTTGTGCTTAAGGAAACTTCTCTTTACCTTTGTTATTCAGAAAATCTGTAATACCAAAGCATACCATATTGTTCGGTTAAGCCCAAGAGAGATTATGAGGAAAGCTATATGCAAGGAAGATATGAGTACCTTAATGTCTTTAATTTATTACATGTTTAGTGGTAGTCCTGTAAACAACTCTTGTATGGAAATAGCAGAAGAGGGTTAGCTTCTGTTATATCGCCTTTTGCACTCTTATATAACGGGTCAGAGGTATGGGAGATAGGCAATACATTACATTCAGGCCTCTTATTTCATCTTTGAGAAAGAAGTGTAGCTCATGTCTTTATTGTATCTTCTTTTAAGCTTTTTGGTGAGCCTGATATGTGCAGTGCTCTACTTTATGCCTCAGATATTTCTTCTCCATAAATTAGAAATCTGATAAATTTTAAGGAGCTCTTAAGAGCTTTATGGTGTGTTCTGGTTTTTACCCTTGCTTGGCACTTTTCCCGTGTCCTTTCTTTTACCCTCTTAAATTGCAGGAATAAGCCCAGTGACTCTTGCAAGTGAAGGGTGTTGTCGGTGCAGATCAGAGTCATCCTGGTAATGGTGTGTGTGACTGATCAGAGAAACATGGTTAATGTGAATATAGGGATGAAAGTGTCAAAGATTTCCTTCTTTTCAGAATGTATTTGCTGGTGTATTATGTTCTTTGGTTGTCTTTTCTGACCCCTTGCCCGAGTCTTATTTGATGTCTCATGTAATCATTAATGGAAAGTCACAAATGACTTTGCTTACTAGATGGATGATCTAGAAGAAAGAAGCCTGTATTTCCATGCTTATGGTGTTTAAAATTATGTGACCCAAGTTTGCTACATAAGGGTAAGGGACAAGCAGAAAGAGCAGCTTAAGAAACCCCAAACCAATACCCCAGTGTTTTTAAGAATTTGTTAGGTCTTGTGCAACAAGGTTCACACACACAAACTCTTTGGAGTTTTTGTGTATATGAAGTGTACACACAGGTGCACTGGAAAGTTGAAGGAGGCCCTGATTCCTACCTAAGTGTCCCTATTCATTCTGACTCATATTTAGAACAAATTGTATTTTTGTCTGTAGCAATGGGACTGATTAAGCTGTTTGGAGACCCAGGTGAAAGTTTGAAGCTGTGGGCTCCAGGGAGCTCATGTAGCACAGCATGCCTGCTCTGCTGTAGCAATAGGTCCTAAAAACAAACAAACAAATAAATAAATAAAGCTTTCCCGGATAGCTTTCCCCCCATAAATAGAAATAATGGATTATGACTTGTCTGATAGTTCTCAGGGGCTCCAAAGTCCTATTACAACCTGTTGGTTAAAAAGAAATATGCTTTATATAGAATATCATTAAGAAAGGTCTGCCCTTGTGAAAATGTAATCCTGTGTTGTTTTATATATTATACAGTACTGGAAATTTAGTATGTAATCGATCATTTGCAATTGATGTAATATTGTGTTGCTACTCCGTGCAGCTAGGGGCAGCTAGTGTTCCTTAGATATGCTTTGTGTGAGTAAGGTAGATGATTTTAACAGAATCTGCTGGACGAAGGAAGAAGCCTCTAGGAAAACAATTGCCAGTTGTTAGATAAAAGAATTATAGTAACAATGTTATCCATAAACTTGGTGTCTGGCTAATTATTCATAATGTTACACTCAAAGAGGAAAATGGAAGGGGAGATAAAGCAAGTTATTACAGTAAATGTTGGGAATTACTGGAGGAAATGTTCTATTTCCAGCTTTCCATCTTTGCTCTAGACTTCCTATATGCTGAAGTCTTGCTACTACTCCACAGAGCTGGGCTGTATAAATGAGGCTGTTAGTCTTTTTTACATGAAGATGGATGTCCAAGTCCTTCATGGATGTTCATCAAAAAAATAAAATCAGATCTTAAAATGGGAGAGCCATATCTGTTTATTGCTTTATGCCACCACAAAAACAAATGGATTAATAATGTAAACAATAGAAGACTGGATAGGGGGTCTTGTTCTTGGAGAAATGGCAGAAATGATACAAAAATTTAATCTTTCTTTGACAAACGTGTCTGAAAGCAGACTGTTGTGCCTGACTTTTAGAGGGTGCTGAGAATCTGATGTGATGTTGTATGTTGTAAGTGCTACAATATCCACAGCCTTAGGGCTGAACTGAAGAATGAATGTCAACTCTGATTACGTTTTTCTCGCTTCTGACAATTTGTACCAGATTTAACCTCTCTTGGAGTCTACTTCTGCATTTGCTTTTTAGGTCAATATGCACAAAGTGGATGTAGTGTATGCCTAAACTTTACTTTTATGAATGTTAGTTAAATCTTCCATGCTATCACAATCAGAGTCCAAACCATTTTTTGTTAGAAAACGTAAATAATTGATACTCTATGAGTAGGGAAATCACATTTAGAACCAAATAAGCTGCCATCCCACTGAAGTGTCAAATGTAACTTATTTGTGCAAAAACTTAGAATTTGATCGTGGTTCTAAATTGATCAAACTTTTAGCCTGTTATATTACCTATATATTTCTCTTTGCTAAAAGGCAGTTACTGAAGATGATATTAAAATGCTAATGTGAATTTGACATAGGCTTTTTTTAATCTTCTCACCATTCTGCTCATGTGTTTTACAGTCAATATTACTGCAGCTACTTCTCATTGATTGCAGGTGTCTTAAAGGAAAACAAAATTCTGAGGAAACTCCCCCTTGGGACACAATCTACTAAATCAGAGCCTGAAGAAATTAGAAATGGAGAGTGAAAATAGAAAAAAACCCCAGTGTAGGTGAAGACTGGATAATTGCAGTGTACATGAGCGAGCAAGTACTTACAGACTTGGTTACTGACTGTGTCACAAAAGGACAAAATGCATCTTAATGGCCCAATTTCCAGAAGTAGGAGCTCTTTACTGAATGCACATAGTTGTGTAAGCTAAACTAGTTGCACAGGCAGACTTCTGCTTGCACATAGCCAGTGAGATACTTACACCAGTACCGAAAAGGCACTCATCATCTCAAAAGAGATCTACGGTGTGATTTCAAGGCAATGAAATGGAAAAATTGCTTCCTCAGAACAGATTAAATTTCAATTTTTTTATAAAGTTTACCTTGAAGCAGCAAATTATGACAATAGCACTTTTGCCTTTTTCTTGCTTATCTTAATTCTAGAAATAAAAGATATCTGAATATATAAAATTGTATCTTAGATATTTTAAGTTCTCTTGTATACAAGAGAAATTGTATTGCAATGAAAGTCTATTGCCATAAAGATTACCTTTAGTGATAGAGTTGAGCTAAAAAAGGGTGGTACACATTTGTGTTTCCATCTGAATGAACTTTTATAATTTTGTGTAGTCCTATTTTTTTTTTTGAAGCTATTAACATGAATGGAAGATAAAGATGTTAAAACTAGTGACTAGATATTAAAACTATATGACTCCAGAAATTAGTGGAGTAACTAACTTAAACACTGTAAAATATTTACAATTGGTTCTGCATGCTAGGTACTTTCAAACTTTGTGATTGCTGTTTTCAAGGTAAAACGTACGCAGGTATGCTTCCCAAGAATGGCAAGGCAGTGGAAGGGTTAAAAAAATGTTTATTTCAGATGCAAGGACCACTTAACAGATGCTGCACGAACTGGGGCCCCCAGGGGAAGAAGGCAACGCCCCACCTTCTCCAAGGCTTTTTGCATCTTCTCTCTCTCCTCCCCACCTTCTCTGGCCCGAGGAGGCCATGTACATGTCTGCAGCCATGTTATCTCTCTTCGTACCAGGGAGGTAAGGTAGCTTGCTCACAGCTTCTCCCTTCGACTTTCTCTGAAATGCAGAAGGAAAAAGAATAATCTAACCTGTTTGAGAAGGCATTTTACAGCCTTCATGAGGAAAATCGAGTTCCAGCTTGCTGTCTGAAATTGTACCTCTCCCTACACTGTTCAGTGTGCAACACAAGTCTGAGATACAGTCCACTTAATGATGCTAGAATATGGTAAACAAACATTATGCTACTGTGAATGGTTGGGCTAAACTGTGTGCTTGCACTTGGAGTTCCTGTCAGCAGAACTGACTGAGCATGTTTCAAGGAAGTTACTGACTCTCCACAGCAGTTTTACCTTAATACTAAAATGAAGCTGTCTATTGTAATGCCCTGGTGATGGTTTTCACAGTTTGGGGATGTGGGATGTCAGGCAGTCCGAACTCAGTGTTGTGGAAGGGACGGTTCTTGGAAGGGAGCAGCCAACATCAATAGCTTGCTCAGAGCAGGTCGATGTGGTCATTGGTGGAGCTCTGGGACCTTTAGACTTTCTACCAAACCTAATCCTAACAATTACTGAGGCACGTACAAGTTATACAACGACAATCACCCAGAAAGAAAGTTTCTCTACAATGGAGTTATCTTGAGAAATTTTTCAATTTGTTGATGTTTGGGGCTTCTGTTGTGTTCAGCCCGAGGCGAGGGCAATCAAAGGAAGTGTAGGCTGTAGCAAGAACTTGGCTGTGTCTGGGCACTGACTGCAAGGTTTGTTGGGTAAGGCTAAGCCACTGCTTACAGTGGAGAGAAAGCTTTGGGTCTCAATATTAGTGGGGCTGAACAGAAGCTGTCCAATAATGTAATGCCATTCTCTTCAAAGTAGTAATTTTTGAGAGAAAGTAGTAAAGAGAAACCAGGGAAGTCAAACACAGTTTATGCTCTAGAAGAAAAACGGTTGATTTTTATCTCCTGCTCCATCATAAACATGTTGAATTTTACTGGATTTGCCTTAAGTCAGGTTCATAAAACATTAACTCTAGATACTCTATGGAAGAGAGAAGTGTGTGTGCATTCAAAAGTCTTTCTGATATGCACTTTCTCTTTCTTCTTGCTTTTGTCTGTGCTTATGATTTTGTAAGGTTCTGAATGTAATGTTCTTGGTTCAGTTGGGATTTGTATTTTTTTTTCTCTTTTATGTTGTGGCCATGTGATCTCAGCTGGAGCCTGAGATGTGGCTATGACTGACAGCATCTCTTAAGCAAGGGACAGGAAGTGAGAAAAAACCGATGACCTTCACATTATTCTATGATAATTAAAGCTGTGATCTAATTAACCTTCATTGCTACCACATGGTTCTTCAGAGAAAACAATTTCTAAGCAGAGTTCCATTGCTTAATCAAAATTGCAAGGAAATAGATAATTATGGACCAGAACTTGAATGGTTTTCAATATCCTTCACTATAGCATTATGCTATATGCCATCATCTTCATTACCTCTAGTATTAAAGTTTTTATGTATTTGTCATCCTAAATTTACACTAGAATTAAAAATTCACGTTGGAAATATGAAGCCATTTAAGTCCTTTAAAATTTGCTTTGCTTAGTAATAGAGGTTTTTGATGCTTAAGTGGGATAGAAGCAGGGAGATCTTGGGAAACACAATTCAAGAAATTGACTTAGAACAACTGATCTCTTCCATTACAGTTGGTAGGACTCGATGTGATGTTTCCTTTACTGAATCTACTCTTGTTTTCACCCCTTTTTTCCAATGTTTTCTCAAGGATTTAAAGAGACAAAGAGGGATTCATCTTTAATGACACCCTTTATTCAGATCACAGCATGCTTTTTTCTAATTTAAGGGACATGGACAGAATCCTTCTTAGCTAAATTCCAAAGTGCCAGCTTTAAATTTAGTGTCCATAGTCAGGGTAATAACTCAGAAGAACTCAACACAGATACTCAACTGGCAGAATTCAACACTGGGTGGAGGAAGAGAGTTTCAGGGTATCTAGTGTTTAGGGGGAAGTGAAAGAAGAAATAGAAAAAGGAGCAAAATTATGTGAAAATTACAATCTCACATTTTGAAGTGAGAGAAATAGCAAAGGGGAGAGTGTGAAAAGCATTATATCTTCCTATAATTAAGCTGATCTTAAGCATATTCTTTTCTGTACAACAATGTATTTATCTGTACAACAGTTATTTAACAGAAAAAAAATCCAGGAAACTTTTCCAAAGAGTGCTAATGTTGTTACTTTTAGTACTGTAAATTTGAAAGAGAATTTCCTTGCGTTTTTGTACTGTAAATAATATTTAAATGGAGAAGTGTGTCATTAGGAAGATGAGATGAACAGAAGAGTTCAGCTATGTGTGAATTTGTAAATTGAAATCTTTATATAAAATGATGGTTACAGTGATACATTTTAGCTCAGGAGGAGGATGATCCTTCAGCCTTTTTTCAGTCCAATTACACCAGAAGGAACCTAAAATATACTAATCATTATGACCTGCACTGAGCAATGCTTTTAAACACGTGCTTTCTATTAATCCTGGGATTTTATTTCTATTTTTGCTTTAGGGCTATCTGTTAGTACAGAAAATAAAACTGCAGGCACAAGGTACAGCTTGAACCTGTCCTCAGTGGAGCAGGTGGAGTTGAAGGAGCTCAGCTGATGTTGTTTTGCTGCCTCCAGGTAAGCCTGGTAGTCCAGGCTGAATAGGCCTAGCATTAACATTTTCGTTAACAGGCTCAGCACAGCTGGGTCTTTGGACTAAACCTTGGGGCACTAAACTTCTGATGGTGAAGGTGCAAAACCAAAGAAAAATAATATTTGCAGGCAAAAATCTACCTTATAAGAACTGTGCAATGCCAACCACTTAAACACAGTTCCAGATATTTTGGCGATTGCATCCGGACTTGCAAGAATCAAGTTCTACTCTATTCATTCTACTAAGGAAAAGGAGTAAACTTCCCTATAAGCTAAACGGATGGAATGCAGTATATAATGTATTTTATTAGACCACCTCCAAGTTTTCTATAAGATGGAGCTACTTGTTTGACAGTCTCATATATTCAGATGCTTGAGATATGTCCTTAGCGACTTTTGGTACATGGCTCTTTAAAATTTAGATTAGATTTTAAAGGAAGCATTTGCTAACTCTTTACATATGTTTAGAATTAGATGTAGTGTTGGGTATCTGCCAAAATGGGAAATTTTAAAATATGTTAGTTGTCTGATGTGTTTATGTCTTGAGATCTGCTGTAATCAAAAAGCAAAGAAAAGAAAAAACCAGAAAGCCTCTTAACAGATTGTTAAAATCTAAACACATGGGAGGAATGTGCTGTTTTCCTCTAAATTTTATGATTAACAAAGGTCTAAACCGTTGAGAAAACTTTCAGCATTAGATGCTCAAATTTATATCTGTATTTCTGTATTCTAGAAAACCAGTATTAAGGTCTTGTCTTTTTAGTGGGTTGACTGAAGGCACTCCATTGCTCCCCTCTGCAACTGGACAAAGAAAATATAATGTAAAGTTCATGAGCTGAGATAAGGACCAGGAGAGATCACTCCCCAATTACTGTGACAGGCAAAACAGACTCAAAGTGGGGATATTATTTGAATCCATTCATAATAAAAGCAGAGCAGGTTAATGAGAAGTAAAATAAATCTTAAAAACACCTTCCCCCGCCCCTCACTTCTTCCCAAATTCTATCTCCTCCCCCCAAGCAGTGCAGAGAAATGGGGAATGGTGTTTGTGGTCAGTTCATCACAGGTTGTTTCTGCTGCTGCTCAGGGAGAGGAGTCCTTCCTCTGCCCCAGTGTGGGGTCCCTCCCATGGGAGGCAGTTCTCCACAAATTTCTCCAGCAGGAGTCCATCCCATGGGCAACAATTCTCTAAGAACTGCTGTAACATGGGTCACTTTTCCGGGGGTGCAGTCCTTCAGGCACAGGCTGCTCCTGCAGCATCCCCCACAGGGCCACAAGTCCTACCAGGAAACCTGCTCCAGAGTGGGCTTCTCTCCATGGGTCATCACGTCCCTGCCAGGACACTGCTCCAGCATGGGCCTCCCATGAGGTCACAGCCTCCTTCAGAGATCCACCTGCTCTGGTTTGGGTCTCCTCCAGGGGCTGCAGGTGTATCTCAGCTCCCCTGTGATCCTCCATGGGCTGCGGGGGCACAGCAGCCTCACCATGGGGTCTCCACCACGGGCTGCAGGGGAACCTCAGCTCTGGTGCCTGGAGCACCTCCTTCCCCTCCTTCTTCACTGACCTTGATGTCTGCAGAGTTGTTCACATGTTCTCACTCTACTTTTCTGGCTGAAATTTTCATCAGCTGGGTAACTTTTTTTCCCATCCTAAATACGTTATCACAGAGGCATTACTATAATTCCTGATTAGCTTGGCCTTGGCCAGCGGTGGGTCTGTCTTTGAGCCAGCTAGCATTGGCTCTACTGAACACAGGGAAAGCTTCTGGCAGCTTGTCACAGAATTTTCCCCTGTAGTCCCCCAGATACCAAAACCTGGCCACACAAGCCCAATACATCCTATCTGTCCTTAACAGTATTCGGATATTTAATCTTAAAGTAAGATTAATTATTTTAAGCTTGTTGTGTCCATTCAACACCCTGTTTTGCTGTGGGAGACCGAAGTAATACTGAAAGTATTCTTTCAGGTCTGGGAGTATAGTGGCTCTTTACAAGTGCTGGTGTAGTAGCAACTTACATTACACAGGAAGAACAGGACAAATCTGAATAGTCAGGAATGGTGTTTAAATCATTCTGCCTTGGCCTGTTTCTCATGAAATGGTGAGACCTGCCAGCAGAAGATAATTGGTAATTTGTCAGCATCCTTTGCTAAGGGCAATAGCATGCTCTCACTTTCCTGATCTTAGCTTTTTAATTTTCATTGCAACCTTAGTGCACGTCTCTAGGAACAAAGAATGATTTGCATGGTTGTAGTGTTGCATGTGAACTGACTTCTCTACAACATCTGCTGCAAATGGGACTCCTCTTATACCAGTCATATTTTCTTATTGTGAGGCTGACAATAAAAATGTCAAGTTACTGCTAATCATGACAAAGTTTTAATAAAGAAATTATTTATAGTTTGACAGTAAGAGCCAGCTTCCTCAGTGATATAAATCAGCATGGTTCTTTTTAGCTTAGAATGTGTGTTCTCATGTGACAAAATCACTGACTCAAATCTACCCTTAAAGGAATTCTATTCCCATGGCAGCCAAGCAGGGCAAAAGGCCTATGTCTTGATATATACTTTGACATTGGGTTTTAAATGTTGCTCTACTCTGTTGTAAGGCTATCAAAAAGAAACTTGTTTGACATTTAGTGGTTGTAGGAATAATTTGCAAAACAAACCAAATAATTGTCTGTAGATCTGGGAGGACAATGAGGAAAGGGGGGAATATTTCAAGACTGAGCATCAAAAATTAAGTGCTTAATTTACCAAGCATGAAAATGTTTAGTGTGACTTGATTAGTGGAGTTACTGAGTACTCATCTGAGTGTACTCATCAGGCCCAGTTGGGTGCTGGAATTGACTCTCCACGTAGAGAAATTTAGAAACATTTAGAAATGTAGATGTCTTTAATAAATGAGCAGGAAGGAACACCATTCAATCAGGAAGTAAAGCTCTATAGACTATTTCAGACAGCCAATTGCTTCAGTATCCTTGTTCAAGCTGTAGTCAGTCACTTATGGTTGTGGGGAAAAGGTTATCCTCACAACAGTCCTTCAGTAGAAGTTATTTATTGGGGAGGAGAGAGGTCAGAAAATAACCTCAGTCTTTGGTAGAGAATTTATAACATAATTGTCTTAACAACCTAGAAGGTCATGACCATTTTGGGTAAAATTAACAGTCTGCTATCCAAGGGGACACATAGTATTGTGACAGAGATTGGATTTGAGATTCCTTGCTGAAGAAGCAGGCCAAAGGCTACCTGAGGAAAACTGGATCCAATCATAGCTCTAGGGGGAAAAATAATTAAATTCTTCTTTAAAAATGGGGAAACCACCATCAAAGGTAAGCTGTTTCAGCTGTTTAATAATTTTTCACCTTTTGTTTGAAAAGCTCATACCGTGTTTTTTTTTTTACAGTTTACCTTAGTAAATTCCATCATGCAATTACTAGCTTTTGTATCCTTGTCAGCAAATGCTAAATACACCATATACTCTCAATAATAGAAATTTTTCTCCACATTATTCTGTGTCAAG
This sequence comes from Myiozetetes cayanensis, assembly GCF_022539395.1. Classification (NCBI taxonomy): domain Eukaryota; kingdom Metazoa; phylum Chordata; class Aves; order Passeriformes; family Tyrannidae; genus Myiozetetes; species Myiozetetes cayanensis. The sequence goes on along the minus strand of NW_026087964.1, from coordinate 35,029,924 downwards.
TAATAACCATTCATATAACCACATACAGCCTTCTCTTGGACAGTGGAAAATGACCCTGCATTAAAAAGCTTTTCTTGAGAAACTTTCTGCTAGGTGCTAAGAACTTCTTTTATCTTGGACAAACATTTATTTGCCTAACATTTAGCTATCCGACTTGGCAAATGCTGATATAAAACTGGTCCTCTTTTGTTCATTTTGTATAACTTCTACAACAGACTCGTCTTATTTGCGTGTGATATGATTTGGGGTACATTATATTTTTAAAGAGCAAACAAAATTCTCTATATCATTACTTGTATTAATGAGAATAATCAGCCATACTTTTAAAACAGTTGCTAAAAAGATATGAAAGCAATTCAAGACTTCAACTCCGTGTCCTTTATACTTCCTTATTTTTTGTGATCCTGTCAGTGGGGAAGTTTACTCTGTATATATGGATGTGAGAAAACTTTAAGAGGTTTGATTAAAAGAGCACTGGAAAACATTTCAGTTATTTAATGAAACCACACGAAAGAGATTTCAACAATCTAGCAATTTGCTCTGTAGTGTGAGCTTCTAATTGGGAGTAACCAGTAGAGGACAGCATGTACTGCTACAGTTGCAACTTGCAGTCTTTTTTTGAAAATTACAGTTAGTGTTCTAAAAGCATGATATTAAAACACTTTTCTTAACAGCCTGAAATTTGTACTTTGATTGAGGAAAACTCAGCACAGTCAAACTAAATGTATTCCACTTAAAAACAAGGTCAAGGCATGTCAGAGATTATATCTGCTCCTGTTTTGTACTATGTACTACAGCACATTTTCTCTTTCCTCCATTCTCTTGAGAAAAGAGACAGTGACTAATATCTTGCTTCTGTAAGGAACAAGACATCTGCTTAAATCTAAGCAGATGAATAGACTTACTGAAATCAGTGGGACTACTTGATAGCTGAAAAAATATTGAGTTTAATTCTACACATTTTTTCCTATAAAATACGTTGTATCTTTCTTGATAGTTCTTATGATTAAATCAGGGGGTTTTTGTTTCGTATAAATGTCTAAGCAATCACTAAGGGAAAATTAAATAAATTTGAAATTAAATTTTCTAAAAACTTCTTATTATACAGTGTTTGACATGTTCCTAGTGGGTTTTTGGACTGAAGTTTGAAGTTATTAAAGCTACTGTTGCTATACAGGTCTAGATTTCTATGGCTAGGACATCAAGATACTTTTTAGAATGTGTTTTAAACATTGAAAGGAACTCAGGTGATGAGTTGTGTGCAAATTATTCTTTTTTTTTCATTATACTCTTCCTAAGATCTTTCCTTGAAAGGAAAAGTGTAAACCTTCTGGCAATAGGAGGTGTTTTGGTCTCCTTACTAGGTTGGATATTCAATACAGCATCTTAAAGATGTATTCTATCTGAATTAATTGGCAACAATGTGTGCTAATAACTCTTAAGACTTGATTCATGCTGCTGTGAATGTACTCTCTGTGCTACTATGAATATAGTTCAGTGTTTTTCCTAATAATTTTTTTCTAACATCGTATTCTAAATAGCAGTGCAGCACTCAAACATAGAAATATTTGTTGTTTCTTTACCTTGACAGATTATTCAGCACTTAGTGTAATAGTTCTGCAGAATGTAGTATTGATGTGTGTCTATTCCATTAAGATCAGTAAGGAATTTGGTCAACATGCAGTTAAAGAGTAGGGAAGGATACTTCTGATAATTTTGTCTTGAAAATTTAATACAATATTCATGTAAAGTTATTTACCTGAAAGAGTCTGGTGGCGCAGTTATATATTTAAAAATGCAGTATTCTGATTTTTGGGTTGCTTTTCTTTCAAAAATTAGAAAGAACGTCTGACTGCTCATACTTGCAGATTTCTTACTTAGCAGTTTTGACCTTGGCTATTGAATGTATGCCTGCTTGCTTTCTCTTGGATTTATAAAATTGTTGTTTTTTAATTAATCTCTAAGTTCTATTTCTCTTGCTGCCACACTTCCATGGTACATTCATGCCAAATGGCTTACAAAGTTATCAAAACTCTTACTGGATGTCTTTCACAGCAGAAGTCATGTTTGTTTCCTGAGTGACTATGTAATTTTATAAAAATATTTTCATTCCAAACTTCTGCTCCTTGCACAGTAGTGAGTTTGCAGTAGACAGTTTGCAAGTGACAGATCTGCTGGATGGCTTTGCAAATAGAAAAAAAAATTCAAGTAACTGAATAATTGCTTCAGAGCACCTTTGTGTAAATAGGAGTCTTTTCATAGAGTACTGTAATCTTTGGACCCAGCCTATATAGCCCATTTAATGCATTTGACATATTGTAAGGGTGTAATTAAGTCTTACCATATTCCTGTATTTCTTGACAATATCTCCCTTTAAAGCCATAATATCCTATCATCTGAAGTAGGTTTAAGTAGTAGACAATCTTGGTGTGCTATTCAAAATGGTTTTGTCCTATGGGAAGAGTGGGCCAATCGTCAAAACGTTTTATCATTAGCAGTTACAAGTGCTTTCTAAAACTGTTTCAGATTTAGTGATCTAAAAGATGAGTCTCTCATTCTAAAGAGTCCCCTTGTTGACTAACCTTTTCTCTCTTCCAACCCAAAAATTCATAGGATTATAGAAGAAGGAGTGAGTATTTAGAAGGAAAGTATAACTTTTTTTCTCTTTTTACTTTAATTGATGTCAAATATGATGTAGTCAATGTTACTTCTTATACTGTGGCTGTCCTGAAATTCTAGAGGTGACAAAACCAGAGTGATACTGATGTGAAACAAGGTAGGATAGAGTTGAGTTATACTGGATGGAAAAAGAGCAGGACAGGGTAGAATAAGGTAGTGTGGTAGTTCACTTGTCATCATTTTGATGGAAAACTGTGAGCTTTTCTTTTGAGAATTTTGTGCTGCAACAGTGAAATGTCTTTACAATTAGAAAATGTATTTATGAAAAGGATAAAGTTCTTTGAGCCTAATGAGGCTAGATCACTTTTTAAATGCATTTAAGCCTGGTGTTTTCTTTTTATACAGCTGAGTAGGCTTTTTACAGTATACCAAGCCACTGTTTGGAGGTTGTCCTTTATTTACAGGAACTTTTTTCTAGTCCACTGAATATTTTTTAGGGCCATATATGAATCCTCTTTCTTACCAACATAATCTAAGTAATTTCTGGCTCCGTGGAGTTCCTTTGAGTTTTTCAAGGACACAGCAGAAAACAAAACCCAAGTTAGTCCCGGTGTGTTAATATTAAAACATAACAGCAAAACTGATGTCACTGACCAGGTTTTTAAAGGTAGTACCACTGCAAGTGGCTGTTTAGAGAACTGTAGAGAGGACATTATAACAAGGCTAAAATAAGCATGGCATTTTAAAATAAGCAGGTTTACAGTTGTCAAGTTCTCGATATGGCTAATGATCTGGAGATGATTCAAAGTAAGAGTGTGGGGTTTGAATTTGATAGAAACTGGAATTATTTACAAAAATTAAAAAAGCCCCAAACAGTTGCGAAAGCCTCACCAGGAATCTGTTGCAGGGATCTGCTAATGAGTTATTAGACTGAACTGTAGCCCTGAAAATAGATTTTTTTAAAAAGAGAGTGGGGAAAATGACACCTCTTGAATTATCTGAAATAAATGTGACAGTAATCGACTTTGAAAACATTGTGAGGATATTATGGAGATACTATCTGATTCATACATTTCTGCATTAATTACATGATTTAAAGTAAACATAAAGGTTCCTAATTAGGTCTTTGTGCAACTGTCAGACTATTTTTATCTTTAGTTAGTGTTATGCTTTCAGTCTGTGGCAGAACACCAGTTATTATGGGTAGAGAGTTAGAGTGAAGGAAATAATTTGAAATGTATAAATGACTTGAAAAGAATGAGGTATGTGCTGCATGGCATTTTTCTTGGGATTAGAATTGGAAGTGAAGGACTCACGGTGAAAATGTTTTCCTAAATGCTATTCCTCACCCTTATCTCCGAAACACTTGGGAAAGTTTTGTTCTAAAGAAGAATTAAATACTAAAGTTGAATATTACTTCTTTTAGGAAACCCAGTATTTCACTTTAAGCCTGTGTTTGAAAACCAAAACATACACACAGTCTTGCACTGTTTGTGCTCTGTCTTTTGTCTCTGTGAAGACTTGCACTGATAAGTTGCCAGTGTCTGAAATAATATTTCTGTACAAAAGTATGTCACTTTCTATCCTTATATTTTAAGACGAATTTATTTTCTGTAACCTTGTAATAATAAAATAAAATATAACCCAATGCAAATTTTGAGTAAGAAAAAAAAATAAGAAAGATAGAGTTACTTGAAGATACTTTAGTTGTACCATCAATAGGAACAAAATTACTGGGGTGGATCCACAGAGAAAAGAATGTCTTACCCTAAGGAGGTAGCTGGAGATCAAAGAGGATCCTTATCTTCACATAAAAGTCTCTGAGTGAGCACAGGCAGGCAGGCAAGCAAGTGAAGACCACCTGAGGGAGAGAGAATAATTACATGGGTATCAAGTTATGCTTCCTTTCCTTTAAAATGATGGAAGTTACTAGAGTTCATGGGGACAGAAAGTGTGTGAAAACTTTGCAAGCAGTCCTGATAACTTAATGGGGAAATAAACCCACTTGTTTTTGGAGAGGCTTGAGTTTCTGTGTCACTTGCATTGCAATTCTTACCTGGATGTGCGTCTGTGATTCTATGAACACCAGTTGGAATTGCCTTGCATGTAGAATTTAATAAAAGAGATAGTTGTAATTCCATGGATCCTCTACCAGGAGAAGCACTATATAGTTCTTTAAAAATTAAAGCACAGAATCCCAGCCCTGTCATGGACAGGAGTGCAAATACACAGCTTTCTCTGTAATTATGACATCCTTTAAACCCAGGTAACATGTTGCTCACAATGAGTCTCTTCATTCTGAATCTTTTAGAGAAGCCACAGAGAATATCTGTGCACCAGAATTTAGGTCTAAAATGAATAGAAAAAATTCATTTCTGGCTGATATTTAGCTAGCCTGAATTTGTTCCTCTTTCACTGTGCATCTTAGACATGAGTATTTCAGCATTTCAGTTTCTTGGAGTTTTCTTATTTTTTGATTGAAATAATAATTTTATCCTTCTGGGGAAAAAAAGTCCACTTTCAATTAAAAATTCTACATCCCTTTTCTAACAGGGATAAAAGCCTGCACTGAGAGAACAAGAAAGGCCAAACCCTGTCCTGCACTTTCTCTTTGTTGTGTTTACTCTCAGTAAATCTGAATTACTTTTTTTCTTTTTTTTAGATGAACCATTATATTTTATGGAAAAATATAAAATTTTAAATATAATTGAAAATTGTCAGACCAGCTGCTGAGGTTACAATGCCTTTGATTCCATTGGGCTGTCTCAATAGCATAGCTTTTAGCAGCATATTATGCAATAAGCTGCTTGTGCTGCAAATTAATCTGTGTGATACAGGTGTCAAACTGAGTGGAAGTCTATAGGATTGAGGACTGAGGATGCTGTGTATACTAATTCTGGCTTCCCAGCTATCAGGGTTTCAAATGTATCTGGTAATTAAATTAGTGTGTGGTACTCATAACATTTGCTTTCTAAACCCTTGTTACTGCACAAATCTATATTATAATATTTGTTTTCTATAAATAGCTGTATCCCGTGGTTAAAACAGCAGACACAATACCTGAACTTGGAATTTTTGTTCTGCCTTAAAAAAAGTGAAGAACTGACTTCAGATTCCGTATAGTTGCTTATATTTTCTCTGTAAATAAAAGTAATTCACTCCTTTAAAATACTCTGCTTCCTACACAAGTTTTAATTTCCTGACAAAAACTTTTCTCTATTACATTTTTTGTGTGTTCTTCAGTGAGTTCTCTAGATGATTCATCAGATAGAACAAGGAAACACTGAGGGTCATTTTTCTTCTTTAATAAAAAAGTAAATTAGTGATGGAGAAAGTACAGATATGTGTAGCAGAATGCGTCAAAGACATGCTATGACAGAAAAGATATACAGATACTGCTTTTAGTTGCACTGATAGCTGCACAGGTAAACTTTGATTAACAGTTTCCTGGCAGTGGGATAAAGCAACCAGGATTTGTAGACTTCTCCTTGCCTGGAATGTGCGACAGTACTGGAACCCATAAAGACAAGAAAAAAAATCTTGAAAGTGATTGCTCATCCTTGGTGCTTCACGTATCACGTTGCTTAAATTATACAATCTGGAGCAGGTTTACTGAAACTGAATGTTTGCAGTTCAGTTACAGTCATGTCTGGGGCAGCTTAGAGGATTCCTCTGCAAACTTCCCAACTTCCTTCTCTTGCTTGTCTTTCATGTATCTGTTCAGAAAACTAAGCAACAAAGCAAACCACACACCTCACAGACTTTTTTTTTTCTTTTCTTTTCTTTTTTTTTTTTTTTTGTTTGTTTGTTTGTTTGTAGCAAAATCTCAATTCAATTTAGTGTTTTAAAAATCAGTTTAACTGCTCAGAAGTGTTTGGCTTCCTTGCAGGGCACAGTTGGTCTATCTTATACAAGCTCCAGTGGAGAAGTCAGACTCTCAGGTGGTGCAAAGCAAAGTGTTTCACTGCTTTCCATAGGGAAATTCCCATATTGCCTACCTTCTGTCTCAGTTATTACAAAGTATTAAAAAATCCCCAAAGCAACTCAACATGTTTTATCTCCTCCTGTCCAGCTTCTATACTTGCTGTAATAGAAAGAAATTTAAATCCCTTTTTAAACAGTGTCATCTAAGTTCCTCAATACAAGGTAATAAAATCCTTCCTAGAATTGTTCCAATATAACTAATGGAAAAATTCTTCCTAAATAATTTAGCTCCATTCTACTTCTACAGAGATGTAAATATAGCCTGATAGCCATGGAGATTTGAAAGAAGGATTTTGCTTGGAGTAGATGAAGAAGTTAACTAAAACCCTGCAAAAAATGTTCAATTTCCAAAATTATCTTTGTAGTTTGGTGGTAGATGTTGCCAGAAGTTCTCTAGAAATTCTGTAGTAAGCAATTTTCTTCAAGTGTGGAAATTCTTCCATCTGATTTTAAAATGAAATTTCAACAGGTTTCTGAGAGTTGTTTTAGAGGTGTGAAAACATGGGTTATTTATTCAACTTTTCAGCTCAGTAACTCTACACTGCACTGATTATGTCTGTTGGCTTTTGTTGTATTAATCCTACTAGTCATTGCATGCAGGACTTTCCCTGGCATAACTTTTCCTCTGACAGCCATGGATTAACAAGTAAGAAAGCCTGGCTTAACAAGTAAGAATGCACAAGCACATCTGTTGTTCAGACAGATAATCAGTCCTACTGCGAACTAGCTGGACAGTCTAGGTGCTACTTTGTAGGCTACAGTGTACATGTGGGTACTTCTGAGAAAATGAAAGTAGCTGTTCTTAAGTCTGATAGTGGCAAGAGATGAAAGATAGCAGCTCAGTTTGCTCCTTCCCATGGATGTTATTTTTGATTATTTTTCTTTTGTTCCACCACGAAGAACATAGATGTGAAACTTCAGCTCAGAATATCTGAAAGCTGAATTCTACATATCTAAATGCACAGCTAAATTATGCTGTGGATGGATGGAAATTTTCATTAGAAATGTAATGTCCCTCTGACACAAGTACATTTGAAACTAAAGAGTGTGATCTGAAGTGCAACTATGGCATGCAGAATTATGATTTGGATATGGTTTTTGATACAAAACTGTGCTGAAGGCTCTAAGTTCAGTCGTTTTGGTCTATGCAGTGGAAACATTCCTCTCAGCACTGCTGTCTTCACTGGCTCTTAAGGCTGCTAAAAGGCAGAAGGAACTGGGTAGTGTCTTAATGACTCTTCTGAGGTTACTGTCTGTTGTGTACATATACACACCTATACACACTTTTTATCGGCAAATTCTTGCATGAATTTTCAACACCATGATACCAGACTCTGTGTTCTCACAGTCATGTGTATATGTCCTTATCTCCATGCTCCTTCTGCCTTTGCTGTTTCTCACTGCAATATGTAGTTAGGAGTGAAAGATCAGCGAGACCAAATGCCTGCTGTGCTCTGTTTTAGCTTTCCTGTTCTTCCAGTTGCAATTCAATGAATAGTATGTTTTCGTACATCAACTGTGATCCAAAAACATCCAAGGTTCCCTTTCTCCAGGGGAGGGGATGTGTTGTCAACTATAACTGCGGTACCAAGGGACTACCAATGAAAAGAAGTTCTTGGGTCATTTCATGGACTAAAATTACTAAAAATAAAATGAGTTGTGTGTATTTCTCTATTTTCACCTTGGGTTTTGATGTACCCAGTATCATTTTTTCCTGAATAGATTGTAGAAAAAGGATCATTTGTCTGACTTCATAACAGGATACACAGGAGTTGCATTCCCCCTGGTGTGTCCTAGGTAATATTACTTTCAAAAATGTCCAATATTAACTTTAGAATAACCAATGACAGAAAATCAACTGTTTATTTAGGAAATCGTCCTAAAAGTCTTTGATCTTATGTATCTGGATTGCTGGTTTTTGTTTGTTTGTTTGTTTTCCATTATGTTGTAGAGTTCATCGTCAAAGTTTCCTTCCCCTTTTTATGTAGTTTTTCTTAAGTAGTTTTTGGATTCTATTCCTAATGTCTGTTCCTAATGTTCTGTAATGTCTGTTTTCTGGTACTGGAGTTGTTCCTTGTGGATCATCTATGAACCATTTCCTATGAACCTTACCACTGTAAGGTACATTGTTCTGGTACTGATCATGCTGTAAAAGTTGCCTCACCACTCTGACTTGGTTCCTTTGCTTGTGCACACACAGACTGCAGTAATCTTCACACAGTGCAAAGACAAGTCAGTCTTTTTCTCATTGTCTGATGGAAGATATTGGTGTCTCCTTCACAATTGGTCTGCTTGGCTATATTTTTAAGGAATTAAGTATTTAGCTATAGCCGCATGATTACTAAAGTTAGCACGATCATTCATGTGCTTAAACATATGCAGGATCTGGGCATTAGCTTTACTCTCCTCTCCTCTGAAGAATAAAGCTTTGTAGTATTAGAAACACTATTTTTCCCCCCCTGCCCACCCTCTCTCCCCCTTAAGTTCTGATTTAGTTTCTGGCTTTATTCTCTTCCACTTTTAGTCATAAATCCCTTCTTCCAGATTCTCCTTGACCCTCAGCATTTTTCATTTAGGGGCTTTCTAGTTTCTCCTTGACTAATCATCTTGTATTTTTTAATAGCCTGAAGAACTTTAACCAAAATGCCATTTTTAATCTCATTTTCTGTTTCCAGCATGCATTCTAGTAATCCTCTTTTCTTATACTACTTGCAATTAATGTATCCCATTAGTGTCCCAGACTATCAATGTGTCATTTGCTCAAAGGATTAATGTTGAAAAATGTATTAGCACTAATACATAGTAAATGAGAAGGATTGCTCTTACGCCTTTGACTTCAGCATGCTCATTGGAAATAAGGATGCTGACTTTACCTAGAGTCATAACTAGAATGAGCATAAAATACAAACTAGAACTGCTTCTTAATAGATGGATTCTCTAAGATATTAATTAAAACTGATTTCCTGTAGTAGTCAATATTCTCCTGCAGTCTGTTAAGCACTCCCGTGGTTGTATGCTGTGTGCTTTATGGTAACAATCTTTGCCAAATCAATCTACAGAAGTAAAGATTATCTAATTTTTTAAATACTGCACTGAATTAGCTTTATTGCTATAGTTTTGAGAGGAAAGAAGAATACAAAAATAGCTTTCTTGTTTTCTTGGATCTTTTCAGTTCTGACCAGTCCCTGATAGGATTAAAGCAAACCTTCAGAAGGATTATGCTCTATTGCTCAGGAAGAAAACTTTCCTGTGGAGAGGTCAGGTACCCAATGTGCATCCTGGTTCAGGCAGTTTTGAGTCAGTTCTGTACCTTCTTAGGAACTACATTACAAGATGTCAGGGTAATTTCTGGTTTTTGGCCTAGACTGAATATGTATATGCACACACACATACATTAATTAATTCTTACATGTCTTCTCTTGACGTAACAGGTATTTTGGATGCCAGTGGAAAATAATAAATTGGCTTAATCTGTACTTCGTTGTCTTTTACCTGTGGCCATTAGTGTTTTCTAAAACTACAAGGACAACATGCTATTTTTGAAATTCCTGTTTATTTTGCTGGACTGGCCAAAGACTGAGGTGTAAGGATTTTCGCTACTCAATATTTTATGTTTACATTGCAGGAAGATCTTGAAATGGATACATTCCTTGTTACACTTTGTTTCCGACAGAGAAAGTGTCTTCTATAACAGGAACTTGTACATTTCAGAAAGATAAGATTCCTAATTACAACATGGACTTTATTTGTTAAGTATTTGTTTCATTCCTGCATACCGTGGGAAAGGAGAATCCAGGGAAACACAAGCTGCTCAGTCTTAATCCTTGGGACGAGGGTGGCTCAGGGGGAAATATTATCAAAATGTATAAATACCTGATGGTAGTAAATAAAGAAAGTGCATCCAGGCTCCTCTTAGTTTCGTCCAGTGACAGAACAAAGGACAGTTGGCACTAACTGAAATACTGGTTTCATAAGAAATTTTTTTGGTTTTTTTACCATCTAGGCGATCAAACACTGGAGCAAGTTGCCAGCTGGTGTAGTCTCCATCCTTGGAAATATTCAATACATGACTGTCCACAGTCCTGAGTAGCCTGTTGTGGCTGACCTTGGTTTGAGGGGGTGTTGTTAAAGTAGATGAGTAGATGATCTCCAGCTGCTTGATCTTCAGCTTGGCATTTCTGTAATGGTTCCTAAGGTGTGAATGGGACATTTGAGTTGGATTTTATAACTGATGAAACCTTAGAATGAATAAATAGATTAGAAAGCATTAACAGAAACACTGGGAGTAGAGTTTCTTGTTTTTGTAATAACTGAGTTTGCTCTGTGATGGATGAAAACCCTGGTACATCAGGATAATTTTATCTGTTGTTTTTGTTGCCTGCATGATCTAGTTAAAGTTTGAAATAGGAAATAATTGCTTCTTTCTGTCATAGGCCTCTTTCTGCAAGACTTGTAGAATAAATTCCAAAAAGTAACCTCAATCCAGTGGTCATAAACGGTCTATTCAATGTCTTGAAAAAGAATAAGTTGCGTACATTTCATTTTATTGTGAATTTCAGGCAGTAGATACCCATGACATTTTGAGGACAGTTGAAATTGTGTCTGAAAAGTGTTCAGTCAGGGTCTGATTTGTGTTTTAGTCTTATAACTTTCTTCTCACATACGAGGACTCAGTGTGGCCAGATGGGAAGTTTCAACCATAAGAGCCATGTACGAGATGATCTAATCCTTCAAGCCAGTTAAGGTGGTATGACTATTAGAGTTGTATGGAAAATAAAAATATGAAAATTAGGTAGTAGATCAGAAAAGTTGATTTGATTGTTTAAAATTATTATTGATGATATTAAATGGTGGTTGGATCTCTTCCCAGCTGGTATTGTTGAAAAGAATGTCACATATTTCTTCCTCTGTCATGCAGAGGAATTTTAAAAAGTACTTTCATTGAGGCAGGAATTCAGAGAAAGATTGAAAGATAATCATTCTTTCAAAGTTCATACTAGTCTCATGTTTGCATATGTGGTGAGTTGACCTTGCTGGATGCCAGGTGCCCATGCAGCTGCTCTTATCACTCCCCTTCCCAGACAATCAGGAGAGAAAGTAAGATGGAAAACAACTCGTTGGTTGGGATAAGGCAGTTTATTAAAGCAGAAGCAAAGCAAAATCTTGTGCATGCAAAAGCGAAGTGAAGGATAACATGGTTTATTCTCTACTTCCCATGAGCAGTGATGTCTGGCTGCTCCCGATCAGCAGGGCTTCAGCACACATAATGGTTCCTCAGCAGGCAGCCATTGGAGACAATGGATGCCCCCTTTCCTGCTCCTTGCCTCAGCTTTTATATCTGAGCTGACATCATAGGGTATGGAATATCCCTTTGGTCAGTTTGGGTCAGCTGGCCTATTTGGGTCCCCTCCCCAGATCTTGCCCTTGATTGAGGCAGGAATGTCACAGTGCTGATGCTGTGCCTGCCCTGCTCAGCAGTAGCCAAAACACCGGTGTGTTATCAACACCCTTCCAGCTGCCAATGCACAGCACAGCACTGTGAGGGCTGCTATGGGGAAATGAACTCCAGCCAGCCAGATCCAATACAGCATGTCTTCAAAGATGTTTGGCTTCAGTGATACACTCTCAGAGTGTGATAACATGGGCATAAATGTTTCTGTTTCTGAGATCCAAAAGTGAGATGGTGCCTCTGTTCAATCATTAACCAACCTGATAAGGCATTAAACAGGGCTATTCATTCTTTTCCATCAGTTACCAAGACTTGATGCTTTCCTTTTTAATGAATATTTATTGCAAAATTCTTATATCAACTTGAAATGGGCCAGAGGTTTACTCTTCAGTGAATGTCATGATGTATAATTTTTGGGAAGCAGATTTTCAGTAAATTTTAGTATTTGTGCCTGTCTGGATTTCATGGACAAGTAGCACTTTCCATATATTGGGAATTTGGATTTTCTTAGTATTCTAAACACATTGAGTGACTTCCAAGCTCTTCCATCCACAGGTCTCAAAATTTGCTTGAGTGTGCAAATGTGACATCCGGATTCTTTTCAGAACGAGGATTTGACATGTTGCAGAAACACAGACTGTTCTGGATAGTATTGTTAAATATTTTTGTAGATGAGTCCTTTGTTCTGTCAGTCTGTCAGCTTGTTATATTAAATAAAAATGTTTAGTGAGATAATTTTTGATCTTGCAAAATGACTTACTGTATGAATTGACCCACATTACTTAATAAGAAATAATTTTTAAGCCAACCTTAATGTACAGCTCGTTACAGATCTTACAGTTGCCACTAATTATCTGATACAAAGATAGTGCTAAATTTATGGTTGTTAATGCATGCTGTTAACTGGGTGTTAAAGAAGTGTCATTTCCTATAGTTCATTTACTGTTTTGTTGACATTAAGAAAAAATTGAAACAATTTGGAGGTTACTTTAAATAGTCAGTTATTGTCTCTTAACTCATTCCTTGAATATGATTTGACATAATTTTCTGAAACAATACAGTATCCTTAAGTCACTATAATTGTTTTTGTTATCACTATTATTCAATTAGCCTTTGATTTTTTTCCTTAGAAATGTGAAATGGCCCATTATTCATTTAGGACCTCTGTTTTTTTTCTCATTTTTACTTTAATTTTTCTCTCCCTCTGTTCCACCTTCTTTTGTAAAATCTGTTTTGAATATAGACTTTTATGACTTGCATATGGCCTCAATTCAACACAAACCACTTGGCATTCAAAAAATACTATTTTTGATTTTTGGCCTGTTGCACTCTTCCCTCAAAGCCCTGAGATTGTTGCTTGTACATCACTGCTGTATATTTGCTTACAGGACCCTGCTATCATGTCTCTTTCCAAATACCCATTTCAGTTCTTTTTCTTAGAGAATCCAGCAGAGGTGTTTAGGACCTTGGCCTTGCGATGGAAGTTCTTCTAGTTGTTCTATGGTTATTGAAAGGCAGCACGTCTTATCCCATTCACTGAATTGCAAAGCTGTTTCAAAGGCCTTGCAGGACTTAAAAAGTGCCTGCAATCATTATTCTTCAGTGACAAATTGGAGTTCTTACTGACATCTTTTCAAATGTGTCTGGCAGTACAACCCTGGAGAGACTTCAGTCAGTGGCTTCCCTTTGAACAAAGTTCCCTCGTGATTGATTTGAAGGCATCAGGAAAGACAGAAAGAATGGGAATTGTGTCTAATTTTTTTTTGAGTGCAAGAAAAAAAAAAATTTAGGAAGAAATGGTGAAATGTAGCTAAAGAACTCCAAAAGTGTAATCCTGGAAACCCTAAACTTAATTACTGACTAATTCTGACAGCACTAAGTCTGAATAGGAGCTTCAGTGATAATTTCACTTATCTTTTATTTGCAAGAACACACATCTAACACAGATTTTTACCGTTTTAGAATATCTCAAAAAGACTGGAACATTTTAATGCAAATCAAAGCTTATATTACATACACTTTTCATCAAGTTGTGGCTGCTTGTTCTGGATTCCTTATAACCATTAGTTGCTCATCTTGTGATTGTCGTTTTAGATTTATTAAATACATGAACAGGCTTAAGTTGTGACAATGTAGCTGCAAAATTAAGAAAAAGGAAAAATGATTTCATGAAGAATGAATTAACCCCCCATGTCGTGGGTTTGCTCTGAGCCAATTTTTTCTCACCCCCCACACAATTACTATAAGTTGAGAGAAGGTTTATGCAGGCAAAAGAGACCTGATTGGGGAGAATAATATTAAGATTTATTACTAGCAAGATAAAAAATAAACAACTATATCTACTACAATTCTAATTAGGTAAAAGTATTATGTATTTACAGAAAATACCCCTCCCCCCTTTGTATCAGTCCAGCAGGAGAAGCAGTCTCTTTCTCTCTTCCAGAGCTCCAGGTCTTTCAAATAATTTTGCAGCACTTTAAAGTTCTTCTTTTGTTCTCTAGGACGACAACTCCGATTTATCGCAGCTGGAACTCTATCTCTCTTTCTTCTATGTCAACCTCGGGGCTGGGCCTACCCCCCCCCCCCCCTTGGCTAAGACCGGAGGCTGGGTGTTATCCAGGCCCTGCAGGGTCTTCCATGGACTGCAAGGGGACACTTGCCTGCCATGGATCTTCACCACAGAGTCACAGGGTATTATGGCTGTTGAGTCCACCCCTGTTTCTGTGGGGTTCCTTCCCACGGGAGAACAGTCCTTAATAGACTTCTCCGTGAGTCCATCTCTCAGACAACAGGTCTTCCATTCTCTGCTGCCTTTCAGGGTCACAAATTTAGCTGCACCAGCATGGATCCCTCTCTCGGATCCCAACATCTTACCCCAGCCGTTCTGCTCCAGCATAAGTCTCTCTCCATGAGCTTCCTCTTGCATTCACAAGCTCCTCTATGAGCTGCATGGGGGGGTCTCCTCACGTCAATAATCTTCCACAGGTGGCAGGGTTTTATTTTTCAGTCTTTTCCCTGCTGAAGAGAGAGAGAGAGAGCTAGAGAGGGGGAAGAAGCAGCTCCCCCTTTGAACTTCTCTCTCCTTCTGCTGCCAGCTTTGGCCTTGAAAGCTGTGCTATCTCTCTCTCTGGAGTTCCTTTTGCAGCACGTCTTGTCCAGGTTCTTCCCTGAAGTTTTTTTTCTCCACTCTGTTACATGAGACAAGGGGGGCTTCAGTGCCACACCTCCCCCCAGCCCAGGGCCAGGAGAGGAGGGGGCCCTGACCCCCTTGGGTCCTGCCACCTCTCTACATGGCTACTAATTTCAACTGCATAACCATCTTCTCTTCCATTTTCTTAAATATATAATTAGCAGAGGCGTTACTAAAACTTTTGATTGGCTTTTTCTCCGGAAATCCACCCGGACAAAACCATCCTCAGCCCCAGGGGCTGGCTGGTGGGCAAAACCACGACACCCCCATCATTCACTAACTCATTTTACATTTTAGCAGACAAAAGCAATACCACTCCCGTATGTTGCAGCTTTATAAAGCTTATGGAGGTTTGTTCATGTCAAAGATTTAGTAAGTTTTCATAGTTCCAGAATAGCTCCCAACCTAGCAAGAAGAGTACTCTGCTTGGGAAGGGTTGTAAAAACAATGAAGTTTTGATCTCAGTATAAAAAAGGAAGGAACTTCCCTTATTTCTAAAATGACATATGATATCCCTTTGCTTAATCCATGAATAACAGCATAGGAGATGGAAGCAAGTATGAGGTCGGGGGTTCTATGAGTTGAGGCAGGAACTGGGTGGTAAGAAAGAAATCATGCACCAAATCAGAATTAATAAGAGAATAAAGATATTATTACTTTTTTTCTTTTAGTTTATGCTTTTTTTTACTGGTTATTGGGATACTATTTTAGGATCCCTGTTTCTGTATACTGTATAGGAAGCCTGAATGCCTGACATGAGTATTTAGGGCACTTAATGCTTCCAAGAAATGTTGCAAAAATTCATCTTCATGGTGCCTAAATTGTTTTCTGGCCTTAGCTGCAAGAGGTTGTATAGTAAAAACACTTATTTCCCTGATGTGCTACCTTTCTTAATTGAGAAAAGGAAATAAGTGCTTCCAGGAAGTGGGATGCAGCAAGCCTAAATTAAATTTGTCATTTATTTCTAGTGTTATGTTAAAAGCTTGTATTGACCTTCTCTACAAGGACTGATATTTAAAGGGAAAACTAAACAGTTAATGGCATTACTAAATTATCTAATATGGAGAGATAATGGTTTGTATTACCTGCAATCATGATTACAGGAAAAGTTCTATCATTTTGTATCTATTTACGATAAGAAGCAAACTCCATTTTTTCTCCTCCATTTTTTCCTGCTTAATGAGAGGTGATTTTTTTTTCTGAAAATTTTTGATAGTCCTTTCTCTACCTGTCAACATCAATTATTTAACCCTTGTATCAGCAGTTTCAAATGAGATCAGTACCCTTCTGTGTTTCTTCCTTATACACACAATTGCGAAGAGAAAATACCTGATAGAGAAATTAGATTTCCAAGCAAAGTTATAACAGCATTTAGTAGAATTTTATTTGTAGGTATTAGTCTGAACCTGAGAATTCAGGTGGTGTTGGCCTAGTAAGTTTGTGTCAGAATCAGTATTTCACCCAAATCCCTTAAGTCTGAGTGTATTACCTTTACTTTACTGCAATATTTTTTCCTCTCTTACTTAAAATTTATATGTGTGCACACACATGTACACACACAGACACGCACAGACGTGTTTGCATATGAAAAACAATACAGTTACCAAGACATTTGATCATAAGGGCAAAACATAATTCCTACCACTGTGTAGTTTTTGGATAAGAAACTGATGTGGAGAAAACAGGTGTAACAGAACCTGACTCAAGCCCATTCCCTGCAGTGTGTAACTATTTCATGACTCCTGTTAAAAATCCCATGCCTACTTGGTAGCTGTTGTGGCTGTGCAAGAGCACAGCCACTGGTTTGTGTAGCACAGAACCTTTTCTGAATTGTGGAAGGGATAAGAATCAGAAAACACATCAACTTTTGAATTCACAGTTCAAAAGTTACAACTATTAAGACTAACTTGTTTTGATCTTCTTTTCAAAAAACCAAAGAACTAAGGTTTTTTGATTGATTTGTAACAATTAATTTTCCATCTGCTGTTCATTTACTTTCAAAGTCTGTTCTCCTACCTATCTTAGATAAATATTCCACTATAAATAATTGATGTATCATTAGGTAAGCATAAATAAAAACCACAAATCTATTCATTAAGAACCTTTATACCAAAATCATCCATAAAAAAGCCTACATTTAGTACCTGTGTGCTTTTAACTCATTTCTTATTTGACAACAGTTTCATGTCAGAGAAAGAAACCAGTAACCCATTAAAATGTTATAGGATTATGTATAATGCTTATATTTAATAATCTGCTAATTACATTCCTGCTAAACTGAAAGACTATAAAATAGTTTTTAAGTTCTTGATATTCAGGCTGCTGGTGGATATAAATTCTTTCAGTTTTTGGCAAATGTGGTTTGTTCTTTATGGCAAATGCGATGTAAATAGTTGCCAAGAACGTCAAGAAGTTTTCGTGTCCTGCTGTAGTCACTGTAGATAGAACCTTCTCTACTGTCAATTACTGAATATTTTGTGGGGCTCTCCTGTACTTTTTAATACCTTTTCAAAGCCACAGTAAGCAAATCAGATTCTTCTTTCCTCCAGCCTGTTTATTAGTGATCTAAATAAGCTGCAAAATTGTGGCATCTCCGTGAATATTCTCAATTATATTTTTCGTGTTGTCAGATCAGAACTGACTGTGTATATGCATTAGTTGTTTGCTCTACAGGGTTTAGAGACCTGGAGGAGCAATAGCAGCCATTCTACTAGATGTAGGAAAAGTGAACCAACTATAAACCTTTTCTCTTTCTGTTTTTTTTTGTTGGTGGAATAGGGTGTGATAGTTGCTTCTGTTCCAAAACCTATGTGGACTTTGTGCTCCTAACTCTGGCGACCACAACTATAGTCAAAAGTGGTTTGATGTGAGCTGGACAGAGGAGAAGATGAAGAAATACTAGGAAACTGCAAGCATTCTCCTCTTTACAGTAAAAAGAGGCTCAAACTCTCCTAGTATACAAAAATTGCCATGGAGTCCATTTACATTATTGCAGATGTGGTCAAAAATTGGTGTTAATATTTCAGATGTCTGTGAAGAGTAATTTGGGCAAGATTAAAAAAAACACCCACCTTGACTACATGATCTGGGTACATTTGAATAAAGATAGTCTAATCTTGCAGTCTAGTTATAGCACAAAAATCTTAGTATCTATGCAGGACTAAAAATGCTATTTTTCAGATATCAAAGTAAAGCTTGAGGCTAGAGGACCTGTGGCTTATTTCCAATTTACATCCATATGCCTTCCTGACTCTTACAATAAGAAACACTATATTCCACCATCCCTGTGGCTCTCTTGTAATTTATTTACCTGGGGAAGATCTGCTTTTAGATGCAGCATCTGGTTTTCAATGATTTCCTGCTCTTAGCCAGCTGAATTGACTGAACTAGAAGGAGGTCAAGTCTGTTGCCTGAGGTCACATATTGAGTGAATGCCTGAGCTTGGATTTAAAGCAAGAACTAGAGTATTCCCTCTTGTTTCTTTTCTGCTTGCAGTATATACTTATTTTAAAATGTCAGGTGTATTTGGGAATAATCAATCTCTATTATACATAAGCAGAAATTATAATGCTTAACCTGGTCCTTGCCAAGCACATACATAGTTCTTGCAAATGTATGTGTCAAAGCATCTAGGAAGCAGGAAAAGGGTAGAGTATTTTACAGTTAAAAAATTAAACAGATGTAAAACCTTGAAAAATACTGTAAACTGGTAAATAAGGAGACACTTTTTAAACATCAGATAATGATTTATGTTAATGGCAAACTTAGCATGATGCTACTTGCTTGGATGGCACTCAAGTGAGAAGAAAATTTGTTCTTTATTCTTCTCAATAATAAATTATATTGTGCACATCTTTATAGGAATCTGGATTAGACTACCTTGGACCTCTGTATAGCATTTTCCTGATATTGTACTTGCATATTTATTTTTTTTTAAATTAACCTTTATGTAACTTGTATATAAGGAATTGGAGAAATTCAGTCTTTACATCATTGTATTGCAAAACTTTACTTCTGATTAAGGGTGTGGAAAAATGAGTTTATAGTTTACAGAATCACAGAATTTGCTGAGTTGGAAGGGAACCACAGGGATCATTGAGTCCAGCCCTTAGCCCTGCACAGAACCAACCCCAAGAGTCACACCATGTGCCCAAGAGCATTGTTGAAACACTTCTTGAACTCTGCCAGGCTTGGTGCTGTGACCACTTCCCTGGGGAGCCTGTTCCAGTGCCCAACCACCCTCTGGGTGAAGAATGTTTTTCTAATATCCAACCTAAACCTTCTCTGACAAACCTGGTCCTGTCACTGGTCACCACAGAGATCAGTGTCTGCCCCTCCAGTTCTCCTCATGAACAAGTTGTAGACTGCCATGAGGTCTTCTCCAGGCTAAACAGACCAAGTGACCTCAGCCACTCCTTATACAGCTTCCTCTCAAGACCCTTCACCATCTTTGTTGCCTCCTTTGGACACTCTCTAATGGCTTAATATCTTTCTTATATTACAGTGCCCAAAACTGCACACAATATTCAAGGTCAGGCTGCCCCAGTGCAGAGCAGAGCGGGACAATCCCCTCCCTCGACCAGCTGGTGATGCTTTGCCTGATGCCCCCCAGGACATGGTTGGCTCTCCTGGCTACCAGGGCACTGCTGACTCATATTCAACTTGTCAAAGGGACCAGGACCCCCAGGTCCCTTTCCATGGCACTGCTTTCCAGCATCTCATTCCCCAGTCTGTATGTACAACCAGGGTTACCCCATCCCATGTGCAGAATCCAGCACTTCCCCTTGTTGAACTTCATATGGTTGGTGATTGCCCAGTCCTCCAATTTGTTGACGTCTGTCTGCAGGGCCTCCCTGCCTTAGAGAGAGTCAACAGCTCCTCCCAGTTTTGTGTAGCCTGCAAACTTGCTTAGTATCCCTTCCAGTCCTCTGTTTTGAATTTTTCTAATTGAAATAGTACTGCTACAGACTTGTGCAATTATAACTGCAGTTTCTAGATGGAAACTGGTATTCTGAAAAAGGACTCCCTTTTCTGGCTACTTTGAAGTTGGTAGTCATAAAGCACCTAGGAGAGTAGTTGAAATGACGATCCAGTCTAAATGGAGTAGGAATAATTATCCTCCCAGCTCTAGAAATGAACCTCGCAGTCAGTCAGCAATAACAGTTATCCATAACAGAGGTTTAAACAGCTCCTGGGAATGTTAAGAAGTCCTCTCCCATTATGCAGATATTGAAAGAGGAAAGAAGCTGTGTCAGTCAGGCAGAGAGACACATTGAATGAAAAATATCAGATAGCCTTGACAGGAATTATTTTGACCTGTGGCACTTTTTTATTTCCTTTACTTTCTGACTTTATTTCTGGAGATAATGAAAGAGACCCTTGGAAGAAATGTACGAGAAGTTTTTTGTCCTTTTCTTGGCTGTGGAAACAGCGTCATATTAAGAGTCCTGTAAATCCAGAAATAGACTGGAATGACCTAGGAAAGACTACATATTACTGAAATCAGGAGAGGTTTTTTTAAAGAACTCACTGTCTCGTTTATGAAGTTTGGTAGGAAAACAAAATTGTTCCTGTTTTGGGGGTCCTTGTTTTCTCCACAAAGTGTCCCCAGGAAGGATAAGAGTTCTCTCCTTTATTGTAGTGGCCCAGAAGCATGTGAGTAGAGAGCTATTTGGAATAAACAAGCATTGAATTTGGACAGTGTTCAGGCCATCTTTTATTTTGCCCTGTGATGTACATGGAGGAAAGTTTTTCTTGCTACACTTACAATGGGAGCCCACAGTCAGATTATGTTTTTACTCTGGTTCTGCTGAAGGACTGTAGCGTGAAATAGGCTGTTGTAGTCAGTAACTAATTCCCTTGAATGGATTTAAAATTCAAAACAGAATTCTGAGTTTGAAAAAGTTACAGCCAAGGTATTCATGGAACAGTTAAAGTAGTTAGGAATAGACTTCTAAAACTCTGTATTATAGAGGGAAAACCTTTTATCCTTGGCCTCAGTATTGTCTAGAAGACATGTTTTTCTGTGATACATCAAGAATTTATAGAATCTTTTAACTTAGTTTCAAAAAAGCGTCCTTATTATCTCTTTACTGAAAATGCTTGAATCTGTAGGAGGGCATCTAGTGAACAAGAGAGCTAGTGCTTAAGTAGAAAATATTCAGCTTGGCAGAGCTAAAGGACTATTAAGTCATTCATAAGAAGAATGTAGGTTTTCCCTGTATCTTCATTTGGTCATAACTTGGAAAAACTTACCTCCTCTATACATCATCTTGCTTCAGCTCTGCTATCCATCAAAGACATGACATACTTAGTCTACCTTTTGTGCGGATGAAGCTGGAAGTGAGATAGGCATAATGAAATTCAAGGAGCAGAACAAATAAATGATTGCTGTTAGTTTAAAATGACAGTCAAGCTACCAAAGAAAGACATTATTCAGATACGTAAAACATATTTTGAAGAAGACATTTTAAGTGTGTATGAGTATTGCAGTTTTTGAGGTTACAATTAATGGCCTATTGCAAAACATTTTCTGCTTATATGCTGGCACAACCAAGAAATAATCTATAAAATGGTATTGGCTTAAACTATGAGTTGACTTGGACTCCTCCAAAAATGAAACTTTCAGTAAATACACTATATACATTCAAAGGCTTTATTTTTCCTTATGCAAAATAGTCTTTATTGGCATTTATTTTGTGAAGCTCCTTTTGAGGGTGCATTTTGCAATTGCTGCTTTTTTAACATTGCTGCAAGTTTTAGACTTCATACAGCAAGCTGTCTATACAAAGTTTACTTAAAAAAAAGTCTCTCCCTTTGCTACTTCAAATGCACAAAACCCACATGTTTTGGAGGAATGCCAGGAGTGGTTGGATATACCTAATTGCAGTGAAGGTGGGCTTTATGAGTGATGCTTACATGGGGGTACCAAACTCTTGCTGGTAAGTGATGCACTTCTTAAATGAAGTACAGAGGAAAACAGTACTGGCTGAAAAATGTACTTGAAAAACATAAGCATATTAGTTAGCTTTCAGTTTTCGTTGCTACAACAATGGCAGGTATCAATAATTTATTTTTTGTGTTGGTGAAAAATAGTTCTGTATCTTCGAGCATAACCAAGCCTTAACGAACCCTCCAGACCTTCTCTTTTCTTGGAGGTGTGATCTGTCCTGAGGTAGTCATAGCTCAGCTGAAAACCTTTTATGGTGTTTCTTATGAAGTGTAAGTGGTCCTAGAAATGTCTAATGCTGCTTTCCTCTGAAGAGCCAGAGGAAAGCTTCTGGATCTTTTCCTGCAGTGCAGTGTTGCTTTGGTAGATATCCATCTGTTTCTTAACCAGCACACGGCACCATCTGAAACATGTCTTTTGTCACAGAATGCACAGTTAGGAGTAAAAGCTCTGCACTGAAGAAGTAAAAATATTTTTCTGTCCTGCATAATATTAGTAAATAGAAGGTTTATATGTTTTCTTTCCATTGTCTGCTCTTTGAAACTTTATTCTTATCCCTTTATCTTCTCTTTAGTGTGTAAGTAAACTTCTTAGATGTAATAGTCCCTACTAGTACCTTTTTCCTTCTTTACTCTCTCACACTCTGCTTTGAGAGCTGGTTTCATTGGCATTTTTTTGCAGCACACTAAATGTTGTACTGCCGTGCTTTGAATAGTCAAAAATTATTGTTTCTGCAAGATATTAAAAGGCCAAACTTTTACTCCAAGCTCTCAATGTATATCTTGCTTGAACAAGCAAGTTCCTTCACAGAATAATTTATTTTTGCATCAACTAGTAATTAATAATAATAATAAAAATTAATTATTTATGTGGCTTCAGCAGGTAGATGTAAGGACTCATTGGTTGATACACATAGAGCTAAAGAAAAGGTGATTAATGTTTAGGATGCCCAAGATATCTTCAAGATATGCATTCATATCCTAGCTTCTAATTCTGTTAAATTTTGCATTTGTTTTCTCTTTTATAAAGCATTGTTTTGAAAATGGGTTGCCTATACACAGGCTAGCAGTATCAGACATAGTGCATTGTGATTTTTTTTTTCCTGGTTACTTGAAACCACTCTCTTCATTTGAATTTCCATCAATTCAAAATTTCATCTTTCCCTCGAGCACACTTTTTTCATATTTTTCATTCAAAGTACTATTAATACTTTCTGATTATTCAGCAGAAAACTAAAAATGTCTCTTGAGCTACTCAACCTGATTTAATTGGTTTTGGTGTATGGCTAGCTAAATTCAGATCTCCATTTATCAAACCCCAAGTCTCTCTTCTCCTGTAAAACTGAGCGGTGCTCAGGTGAAAAAGAAATCATGAGACAAAAAGTCTGTTTGAGACTGTGCATAAAAAATTTGTAAAATTCACAAGGTCACTGCAGTGCAGGAATTAAAAGCAACTTGGTTTCTTGTTTCTCTCTTTCTCCTCCCCTCCCCCCCACTCCTTTATGCTTTTTTAAGCCCCTAGACTCTTATTTCTGACAGCTTCCCAGGTTTCTCTGAATTGGTTTGAAGTCATATATTTACTTTGTTCTTTATTTCTTGGTTTTTTACTTGCATTGGCACAAAGAAAAAAGATTGGGGGAGTGCATGAGAATATAAAATATTCTTTTCTTGTGTATCAAAGACAAGCAGTGTATTCAAAGGGTCAAAGTTCCTATTTTTTCCTGAAGAATTTCAATTCCTAGGCCCCTTGAGGTCTATATGCAGTTGAGTAAGTATCATCTTAAAAACTTTGTTTTCTGTTGAAATTTAACATGCTTTCCCACAGTTACCTTCTAACACCCCCGTCTTCCCTCCAACCCCTCTAAATTCTACCTGCTAAGCTTTGCTTACTGTAGACTTGTCAAACTTCAAGAGAATATATATAAAAAACTTGAAAATGAATACAACAAACTGGAAAATAAATATGTAGATACCTGGAAGAAACTAATTCCATTTCATGCTATTTACATGCTTAAATAAAAGATCTGGCATGCATGCTTGTCCTGATCGTGGCTAAATGTCAGTTGCGTAATGGTTCACAGTTTCAGAACTTGGACATTTTTATTTCAGTTCTATGTTGTTACCACCCCATGTGCCCTGGGTCTCTTGGTTTATTTTTCTAAAACTGGATAGAAGACCCTGTGATCAAAGGCTGAGAAAATTGGGATTGTTCAGCCTGGAGAAGAGAAGGCTTCAGAGTGACCTAATTGCAGCCTTCCAGTACCTAAAAGGAGCCTACAAGAAAGACGGAGGGAGACGATTTACAAGGGCATGTAGTGACAGGACAAGGTGGAATGGCTTCAAACTGAGAGTAGGTTTAGATTAGATATTAGAAGAAATTCTTGAATGTGGGGGTGATGTGGCACTGGAACAGGCTATCCAGAGGAATTGTGGCTGTCTCATCCCTGGAAATGTTAAAGTCAGGTTGGATGGAGCTCTGAGAAACCTGGTCCAGTGAAAGGTGTCCCTGCCAATGGCAGAGGGGCTGGAACTAGATGATCTTTAAAGTCCCTTCCAGCTGAGGCCATGCTGTGATTTTGTGATAAAGTAATTCCTCTGTGGTCTTCTCAGTTGTATTACTGTGTAGGTCGCCATTAAAATGACTCAATAGTATAGGAGAGGGGTAAAGTTTGGGTAAACCTTTTAGTTGTATGCAGTTATATAGAGTTATCTGTTAAGGATGCCGATTGCCACCATGGCTTCACCAAAAATAAACATTTTCAATTTTTGATAATTTTGTTTTTTGGGTGAGTAAATTAATAATTGGAAAGTATGCAATTTACTTTGGGGTGTGGGGCTGTTATTTGTACTATATTGGCTAAACTGTTACGTTGAAAGTTCGTAAGATCAAAAATGCTAACATGAGCAATGGAGAAGTCAAATGTACTGCTAACAGGCTGAGTCCAGAAGGAAGAAATAAATGAAACAATCTTTCTAGTAAAAACTCATGAGCAAAACCCCTGGAATGGGTTGGGGGAATACTTCCAGTTTCCACTTACAATATATCTTTCGTTTGTAGATGGGACTGTGGTGTATGTTTCTAACTGAAAATTTCAGGCTTGGCTGCTGTATATGCAGTGAAGAGTCTGAGGGAAGGCAGGGGGAGACACATGAGCAGGACTCCACATTTAAGCAATCTACCTTGTGAATAATGTTTAGTTATGGCAAAGACACACCGGGATAAAAAAAAAAAAAAATCCTTGCAACACCTGTATATACAATATGAGGAAGATAGAAAATCTTTGTATAGTGGTTGCTAGAAGGGAGTAAAAACATCTAAAGTCAATCAAATGGCTGCTGATAAAGCAAGAGAGTTAATGGCTCAGCTAAGTGGCTTTAAGACTACTGAGTAAACCTGGACTGAAATGATCCTTTGTATAATTAGAGAGGCTGCACTGAAGTTGAGCAAAAAGTGAATCAGGCCCTGAGCCTGCAGATCAACACGCCAGTCAGATTTCTGGGAGATAATGGAAAATAACTGAAATAATTACTGGGATAATATGTGGACCTGTCAAGGTAAATCTTAAGAACTTCAGCTCACTAAGCCCATTCGTAGGAAGATTTTGGTATGGGAACACCTTCTTAAACTTAGTTACACAAGCTGGAGATTTGTCCCAGTAACTGGTGTTTCATCTGGGGCAAGGAGAAGAGGGGTTTTGACTCAGGGTTATAATTTGTGGTTATGGTCCCTGTGCATGGTAGAAGCAGTATTTAAGGTAACTTGAGGATGCTGATAGGGAGAAATAGGTGTACCAATGTATACCAGCAACACCAAAATTGCACCTGTGTGCCTTTTAGTTACCTAAGCATGGCATATAAAACTATTGAATCACACGCATGTGCTTTGTAAAGCAATTCTCAGTATTCCTGTCAGAGGCTTTCCTGAACACTGCCTCTTATACAGAAAGCCCTTATATGTCATTTGAAGATCTATCAATTTGAGTATCTGTGGCAATGCTGGCCTGGTCTGGTGGGGGGCGGGGGGGTGGAGTTCAGTAAAATGTGGAGTTAAGTCATCAAGTTATTTGTCATAATTCCTAAGACAGTAAAATTTACAAGTCCTAATTCCTAAGAGAGTAAAAGAACAAAAAGGAGAACAACATTTAGGTCAATGAATAAACTTCTGTTCACATCTGAATAGAAAGCTTAATTAACTGAGTGTTTTATGTCATTTGCAAACATCATCATACAGACTGTGCTCTATTGTGCATCTATTTTGTCAGTGCCAAGGGAATACACAGGGTTCAGCTGTGCTCCGTCTTTGGTCTTATGCAGCAATCTTCTGTGTTACTTTTAATTAATAATAAAAACAATCATTTAAGAGTTCTTTCATCTTAAATTCTTTGACTTGCAGACTAAGACATCCTGATTGACATCTCTACCCTCTGTCTATCTACTCCTAGGCAGTTGGGGGTAGGAGAGGCACTTGCCAATGCCTGGAGCAGAGCCGATGGGAGAGGCTGAAGTGCCAGGGTCTGTTTGCTGCTCTGCTGCTGACTCCTGCTTTTGGGTACTTAATTTCCAAAGGGGTCCCAGTCCACAGCCCTGTTTGGATCTATAAACAAAATAATAAAAAAACATAGTAGGCTGTTAAAAAAGTTCCTTTTTGTAGGGAGAGCCAATCCTTGCTGCCTACAGTCTAGATATTGACTTTAAATGCAGCCTCAAGCAAGTGAAATACTGTGCTCTCATAAATAGCCTCAGGAAGCACTGACCCCAAAACATATCTACACAATACAATCCTTCCTCTGCTTACTTTCTACCCTGGAGACCGGTACCTCAGTTTTGGCTTATACCAGCAATATATTACTGCTTTCTATTGCTTTGTTTTCAGCTATTCCGCTCCTTTAAGTGAAGGTGACACCAGTTCCATGCCCCTCACTTCTTACTTTGCAAAACAAAGAAGTACGTGCAATGCTGTGCTGATGGTCCTGGGCTATTTCATTACTGCTTATGCACAGAGGCTGTGACAGCTGCAGTGCTGGAGTTAGGAGCTTTTACAGTAAAAATATTCATATAAAGAGCAAAGACAATGAGAGCAGAAAGAGCCGGATTTGTTTAAATTAGCTCAAGGAAGCTTGCCCTCTCAGTGGCAACACCACCTTGGCTTTGTCTGTAATCTAATGCTTGCATTGATACTGAATTAACAGTATTAATTTTCTGACTGCAGACAAGGTCATAGTGATCAAGTGACTTAAATAGGTTTATAATCCTGGGTACACTGACTCTTCATGCTTAATTTTTATTTTACGTAGTTTCTTCTAAACATCAAATGCTCATGAAAAATCAATAGTCAAACTCTCACTGTAGATGATTTGAGATTTTTAGGAATATGGAGGAATCTGTTTGGTGTATTTTTAAGAAATTTGCTAAAAAAGTTACTGGGACATCAATTACTTCCCAGTTCACCACTCTTCGTGTCAACTATTAGTATACCTGTGGTTGAGGACAACATTTTAGTTTCAGGACCCAATAAAAATTTTAAAGAGTGAGAGGAATAGTAAAAAATATGGGAGATACTAGCAGTGCAAAATCTTCACTGGCACTGTGAAATAAAGTTATATTTGTATTAATACTCACTGCACTTGAGTGGACTTGCCATACTTGCTTACTTGCTGGGCCTGTCAGTTGTTGAGAATGCGTAGTAAAAGTGTCTGCAGCACAAATGGCTTGCACATATGGCTCCTTTCATGAACTTTTCCCTTTGAGTAATACTGATTAGAGACCTCATTCTACTGATTAAATAAGGCTTAAATATTTAAATTGCTCTTTTCTCGCAGATAATACAAACTATCCAGATATTCATTTAATATTAATACCTATAACTTAATTACAGGCAAAAATTTATGTTCTAAAAAGTTAGAAAAGGATGCAGTTCTTCCTGAAAAGTCAAAATCTTTTTCATGTATTATTTTACGAAAGTTGTTATTGACGGCCTGCGCACATGAGCAATCTATAACAGGCCAAAATGAGGGGGATGTGAACTTGTTTCTGATACTATATGTGTACAGATAAAACTACATCCTCATTTAACTTCTTGTAGCTGGTTTGTCTGCCCACTCTTAAAAGTATTTTGTAGGATGCAAGTCTCTTACTTTTCTAAGTATCTGAGGAGGTTAAGATAGTTCTATAATAAACTTATCTAAATAAGCTGCAAGCATGTTTGTGGAAGACAAAGAAGGAAGTGCATAAGAATCAGTGAGTGACTAGCAGAAAAGAACCTTCCCATCCGTTTAAGTGAACTGATTGTCACTGCATTTCTTCCTCACTCTCTATTCATCAGTTACCAAAAAAAAAAAAGGAAGAGGTAATGAAAAAAAAAAAAGGCAGGAAAGAGTTAAAACACTGCTTTTGCTGTGCTGTAGTTGATTTAGCTGTATCATCTTTTATGGTAAACTTCTTATCACTGTGGTAAAAACATGAAGGTGGTTGCAAAAAGAAACTGTTATTTCTGCATGGAAAAGGCATAAGAGTTCTGGGCCAAATGGGTCAGTAAAGACTGGACATCATTAAATATATTGACAAAATGGAGAGTGCAATGGGAGAGAGCAAACATGCCGATTTAGTGAAAGACATGGAAACAAGAGAATGACTTTTGAATGTTATATACCTGGAAAAGGGGAGCAACGGTGTGAACACAAATGGAGTGGAACTTAAAACAGCTGGGAATGGGAAAACAGTACTGTGGAAACTGCAATTAGTTTGAACTCTATGGAGGTAAGTTAAAAGAGAGTCAGAGTTGTATACAGAAAGTTTTGATGGTAAAAATGTAAGTTTTAGGTACATACCAAACACCTGGGTGGTCATTCTGCTTGCCTGAGGGGAGTGGGTCAGGGATGTCAAAGCTGCTTGCACTCAGGTGGCAGCAAGGTCAATGGTGTTGTCAGAAATGAGAGTAAATACAGTAGATGGAGTGTAAGAGGAAATATAAGTGCTTCCTATAAGATCAGACGATATATTGAGAGGTGCCCACGAGATTATGTTTGTGAGACAGCTGAAATGCAAAACTGGGGAATTAGAAAAGTAATTCTTCAAGTAGCCATCTATGAGGAATGCAGGAAGATAAGTATGAGGTGCCTTAGAGTAACACTTTGTGGTACTGTTTGAAGTCACACCTTCAGTGTTTGCATCTTTCATCTCTGTCCAAGAGTCAAAATATTCTCACGATGATGTCGCTATGGCCAAAACTAGTCACTGGACTAAATACGCATGAAAATCAAAGACTTTGCAGGTACTGTACACTCAGTATTGTGTAAACCATAAGGCTGATAATAAAAGATACATATTAGAACTGTTTTCCCCATTTATGTCACAAGCCCCAGAAACCTCAAAGCTGCTTCCAAAAGCCAGAGGGCATAGCATTGCTGTGGTATTCAAAGAAGGAGGTGCTTTGAAAGAATCATGTAATTCATCAAGATTTTATGTCTTGGATCTTGTTGAAATAAGTTTAATTCTAAATCTTAATTAATTGTTGTGGTATGGAGCGTGATTTCTTTTTCTGAGGTTGCTGACATTTATTACCTAGCAGTACATATTTTGCTTGCAACCTTTAAACTTCATGAGTTTGTCACAGATTTTGCCACTATACTGCAATACTCTGTCTACCTCTGCTCACAAAATGCATGAACCATTTGCTTATTCTCCTAAATGGTGGTGAATAGGGAAATTAAATGAGCTGACGTACACAACTTTAGTTGGGCCACTGAACTTCAAAAAGAGCCTCAACTTGTCTCAGTTGATTTGTTGGCTTAACCAAGCATTCAGGCATTAACTTCATGAAAAATAATAATCTAAAGGCACAGAGGTGTGTTTTGTTGTTGTTGTTGTTTATGGTTAGTTTTTTTGGGGGGTTGGTTGGTTTTGGGTTTTTTTCATATGTTCTTAGTGCTAGAATTGTAGTATCTAAGATGCTGTGGATTCATACAACATGTTCTTCGTATGCTTGAAACTGTAAGTCTGCTGGTGGTCACTGCAGGTTGTTTCATGAAGTGTAACCCAGTGCTGTAGAACGAGTCCACCCTAATTGAAAAGTGGTGGTCCTTGAGGGGGAAAAATGGATGCACTGTGTTCTTTAGATCTTATTTCTAACCTTTTGGGCTCCTTGCAGGTGATGAGAATTGAAGTATTGTCGTAGTGTTTTTCAGTACAGCTCCTGTAAATTAATTTGGTGCTCAAAACTAAAGCACTCGTCCTGGCAAGCCACACTTTTCAAAATAGCATTTTGGAGCGGTTTTTGATGATTTTGCCTGGAGTAGAAGCAGAGATGTGTGCTGGTTTTGGCTAGGGTAGAGTTACTATTCTTTGCAGTGGCTGTGTTTTGGATTTTTACTGAACACAGGGTTGATAATATAGAGATGTTTTCGTGGTTCCTGCACAGTGCTCGCATGGAGCCAAGGCCTCTTCCCAATCTCGCTGGTGGGGGTGTGAGCAAGCGGCTGTGTGGTACTTGTTTGCTGTCTGGGCTTAAATTACAGCAGGTGACAAACACCCTACACCTCAAAAGCAAACTAACTGTGGAATATCTGGCATAACGAATACAAGAACCTAGCTGAAAAAGAACTTCACATTTTAAAGAAAAATATTTTTGCAAAATAAAATTCAATAATTCTTCCAAGCATGGGGAAACAACCAAGCAGTTAAAATCTGCAGCGTCATTTTTCTCCCCTCTAAATTCTGCCCATCTTCCCAAAGTGCAGTGCAAAACATTGATAGCTTAAAAATTGACCTGCATCCTAAACAGAAACTGGGATGGAAGAGCAAAATAATAGAGAGAAGAAAGTAATGCTCCATGTTGTATGAAAAACAACGTGAAGCTCCTCACAGTAAAGATAAGAACAGGAAAAATTGTTTGAAGCAGAGGAAGTACAAGAGAGGAGATATGAAAAAGATGAGGAA
Source organism: Myiozetetes cayanensis (assembly GCF_022539395.1). Classification (NCBI taxonomy): domain Eukaryota; kingdom Metazoa; phylum Chordata; class Aves; order Passeriformes; family Tyrannidae; genus Myiozetetes; species Myiozetetes cayanensis. The sequence continues at coordinate 34,998,800 of NW_026087964.1, read as the reverse complement.
TGCAGGTAGAAACTTTAGTTTGTGTACCTCTAAAACTGATACTTTCCCTGTATACCTACTATTTTGGTTTCTCTTGGACAAAAATAAGTTGGTGTAAGACATGCTTTTTTGCACGTTAAAGGTCAGAAAAGCTATATCAAATGTCATTCAGGATCTCCACTTGTCTTAAACCCAGTTTTCATTGTTATCTTCTTCCAAAAGGTTTCTATGAACTTAACTGTATTTTCAACATCTTCACAATATACTGAGTGGTGCTTTAATGTGTAAAATTTAGGATGAAGGAATGAATAATTGCAGTGTAATAAATCTAGTTTTGTAAGTTCAAGCTTACAGGATTTTATACCTGCAAGTTGCTATACCAGTACTAGCCTTCAAAATAATTGTCATGTTATTTTAATTAACTCTCAGGTGTCCTAGTGACAAATTAATTTCACTATCATGGATGAAAAAAGGCTCACCAGAGGTATTTAATATTTTTGTATTTATATGAGATCTCCGGAGTTTTTCAGAGAGATGAGAGTATGAGAAAGAAGAGGGAGACTCTTCATGAAAAGCACTATGTTGTCATTATCTGTGAAACTGACTGATTAAGTCTGGTTTCTGAAAATAGGGGAAAAGCTGAAGACACCATATAAGTAGTTTTTTTTGTTGTTGTTTTTTTTTGTAGGGTTTTGTGTGTGATGGGTTTTTTATTGTTTAATTTTGTTGGTTTTTTGGTTTGTTTTTGTTTTTTTTGATTGACTTTTTTGTAAATGTTTCCTATGATTTCTAAATTTTCTGAAAGATGTTATGGTGGTCCAAAATATCCCATATCTAAGCAGGGCTGAATCTTTGCCTTGAAGCTGGAACAGAATATTTTCTACAGCCAAACTTCTTAAGAATGAAAGAAAATATGAGGTAATTATATTCGAAAGATTGCATACTAAACTCAAACTTTGTCTCAGGCAATGCTAAGATCTGTCTATGTGTTATAAAATGTTATCTTGCTTATTGCTTTTAATTGTTTCTGCAGCATGTGAATACAGAGTGTAATTAGATACCAGTCACATAATTTTTCCATTGTTATTAAAAGGATATGTGCGAATGTGTTTGGTAATTCTGTAGTCTTTAATATCCAGATTTCATACTGTCATGGGAAGCTTCATGCTTTTGCTTCATAACCAGACAGTGTATGTTTTCAATAAAAACTTATTTAGGAAAGTACAACACATTCATCCTTGATATTTAAGCAAATTCACATTGCAGAATGATTAATTGGATTCAGCCTTTTCATCCACTTCTAATTTTTCAGGGGGCATAATTGGATGCAAATTGGCCAGTGTTAATCATTAGATACCACTAATTAAAACCAGAAGCTGTAGGTAATGGTATGATTATTGGTAGAAATAAATGAAGCAGATCAGGTAGCACTTTTCTTCAGGGACTCATGACTTGTGCCTGAGTCTCATTAAATTCCAACATGTGAAGGTGCCCTGCTGATAGAGGCTGCAGGAGAGCTGTATTTATAAATAACTTAAAAGTAACATAGGAGGGCAGTGTCTGAAAAAGGAGGTGTGGAATATTCCTATGGCTCAAGGACTTAGCAGTTTAATAAATTAGTAACTTTAAAAAAGCAATTTAATTAGGTGGAAACTAGTTTTGCATAACAAAAAGCCAGTTGAAAGAGAAACTAAGGGCATTTATTTTCTGACAGTGGTTTTGAAGCGTACTGAAATGCCATATTCTGAAAATTCCATGGGTATGTTTTGAAACAATTAATTTCATACTTTCCCTTTTAGAACAAACTACTAAGGAGGCTTGCTGAAAAAACTATGATCCTTCATTCAAATTGATCACAGTGTTTTGTACAGGCATTCAAAGGAGGTAATTTCCTCATGAAGAATCATCTGACTTAGTTTTTAAATTACTTTTTAAATACACTGACAGCAATAAACCCTTTTAGTCCAGTGATTCTTTTTTTCATTGTAATAACCAAAGTTCATCAGGACTAAATGTTAGTAAATAACTCCTTTTAGGAGTTTATTTATCACATACAGCGATGGAAAACACCAATTATATGATTCAAAATACTGATACCAAATAAAAGATAGTAACAGCAGGTACTGCACACTGCTCAGTCTTTTGGACAAAATCAGTGAATTGTTTTTTTTTTTGTGGGGGAAGAAAGCCACTTATCCCTAAACATAAATGATGGCTTCAGCATAAAAAGTTATACTGAAATTAGATATTTTGAATTTGATTGTTACAGTTTTAATGTCATATAGTTCATTGTATACAGTGAGTTTGATATCTACAGAAATAACATTTTTTTCAGGGCCAGATTCTTGAGTCTGAAAGAAGTAATTAATGTTGCAGGATTCTCACCAGATCTGAAAAAATACTGAGTTAGTGACAGCTGTACCAAAAGAGATGCGAAAAAAAAGATAAATGTAAGTAGTTTCTAGGACTATTATCAAACCACAAAAGGATATTTTTACATTGCATAATTGCTGGATTCGCAAAATAGAGGCCATCAGAAATACAGCTCTCTGCATACCACTATGTCTGTTCCCATAACAGTGGGATTGTTTCATAAGGAAAGTCCAATTAAGCTTGTTATAGTAATCTTGCTTCTAACACATGAAGTTCATCAAAAGTGATGAACTCAACTGTGTGGATATATGGGAGATTTTTATACATGAATGTGAAGCCTAGCAAATACATCATCAAGGTATTTTTGGGAGATAATCCTGTCCTCTGAAACAGTCAGTAGAACAGACAGACTGAAAATTTTACATTTGATTTGTCAATTGTAAATCCAAAGTCTAAATGTTCTTGTAAAAAAAGATGTTCTGAAAAGTATATGCTCAATGGGGCACTAATAGAATGATTGCAAAAGTATGTATGAATAGGTGTATCAGATGAGTGAGGGATAAGATACTTGCCTACTGCAATATTACAGATCAAGTACTCTTATTTCAAATTGCACCTTCCATCTGAATATTTCATGGTTACACCATTATTTATTGGCATCTATCTTGAGAATGGTCTAGGAGTTGCCATGAATCATAAGTAAGCATAAACCAGGAGTAAAATTGTGAAGGGCTGTGTATAGGTAAGGTCATAGCTACACAGATATGGTTTTCTGTTCCGACCTCTGCTCTGTGCAAGAGATGGACTGATTAAGGAGAGCTGAGAAGAAAAGAGCATTCAGAATAAGCAGAGATGGGGAAGATATCACTGGCCTCGAAAGACTTAAAAAAGAAGAGGGAACAGGTGAAGGTCTTTAAATCTTCAGGTGCTTACAGGGTTGTGGCAAAGAAACAGTAGATGATATATGCACCGTGAATTAGAAAACTGGTGGAGTAGTGGGTTTTCACTTCACAAGGATGATTAGATGATAGAAAACCCCTTGTCCAGATGAAGAGTTAAAATAGACTGTTCTGCACTGGAGATCTTCGGGAGCAGGTTGCATCTTTAAGGGATGACAGGTATAACTAAGTCTGTCTTAAGGCACGGGACTAGATTAGGTCAGACTGTGATAGTCTGGCTATTAATAGACTTTATGTCATTAGGAAATAGTTCAGAAAAATGACTTTACAATGCAGAATCTGTCATCTTAAATATGGCAACACAAATACAGCTGTATGAACTAGGAAATTTAAAAATGAGGAAACCCAAAAGTCATCAACATTCAGAATTTAGTTCAGTATTAATTCAGTTGTAATAAGAGAACAGTGTCCACCTGCCAATAAAAAAAAAAAAAAAAAGCCAGTCCTTGGACTAGATAACTGTTATTTCTAATTTGATTTTTGGAAGTCTATTCCACATTTTTAAATAACTTCTCTATAAATGCATACAGTATTAATTAACATATAGAATATATAATTTTTACAAGTATGCTGATATTCCAAGCTCTGCAGGGGGGGGACCAAGCAATATAGCCCTACTTTACATTTATTAATATTTCCTGTTCATTCTTTCTATATAAATTTAAATAAGTGTACTGCTGTGGATGTGGTTTATGGTGTGATATGGTTTGTGGTGAAACATAGTGGTGTTGGGTTAATGCTTAGACTTGGTGATTGTTGAGGTCTTTTCCAAACTTAATGATTCTATGATTCAACGATAGTTTATCTTGCAAATGTATGAGCTACAAGGAGATGTTGATTAATTCCCACTATTGGGATATTTAACTAACACTTCTTTCTACTAAATACTGGAGCCTACTACAATTTCAGAGCCTCACACCGTTGAGGTGTCTTGGAGGACCAGGCTATGTCTGTAGGCTTGAGGCAGCGTGGGGTGTATGAATGGGGGCTTGTATGAGATGGTGGTCTACCACCCCAATAAAAGCTTCTTTCTGCTACCTGAGCTTGCCACTTCCAGGGGTGTGTAGAAAGGTGTGTGTTAGGGAAGAGTGGCATCTTGGTGGTGTGCACTCTGCCTCCCTGTAGTGGCCAGACTACATGGAAGGATGTCTGCCAGAGTTACCATTTGAGAAACACGGGCATGCTGTGTTTAGTCCGTTTGTGTCAAACTGTGGGGGGACACCTTGCTGGCACATACCTCTGTTACTTATCCAGAGGCACTCTTCGCAGCTTTGTGTACTGCAGTTGCCATTAGATGCTGTGAGATGAAGAGCTGACAAATACTTCTTCTAACCAGACTGTGTGCTGTCTTGTGTCAAAAAACATCTAACCCAGGCACGAGCAAATTTTCCTTTCCCTGACTCCACAAGTAGAAAGAGAATTGAGTTAAGCTTTTGCTCTGAGATGAGTCCCAGCAATCAGGAGTATGGTAGTAACCCAGAGGATGGGTCCTCTGCCTGCCTTAGCTTCTTGCAGTGGCACTGCGGCAGAACCTGTGAGGAGAAAGAGGCTGGTCTCTCATACCAGGGTTGACCACTACAAGAGTTTATTCCCCATGTTCAACTGTTCAGTGCAGCTCAACTTTCAGGACAACTATGCCAAGTGTCACTGGCATGACAATATCTGCTCTAAACAAAAATGGACACACCTTCCAACATTTTTTACCATTTCTCAGTACAGAGCAAGTGCTGGTGCAGATGGTGTGCAGATGGCAACTGTGATTTGATGTTCTTGTTTGCACTAGGCTCCACCCAGCTATCCTTCACCCAGACTACTGTGTAAATGAGCAAATTAGACCTCTATTAGCCTGCCATAGTGAACGGACACATTACAGCAATTCAAAAAATGTGTATAGCATGATCTGAGCATGAGGCCTGCTAGGAGATTTTTCCTCCTCCTGCTTATTCCCAGTAAGTCTGTCAATTAAGCCCTGCCCATAGGCAGACTTCTCTGTTTATGAAGAAAATCAGTTTTCAGTTTAATTTTAATTCCGAGTCAAAGACTTAAGTAAAAATGCACTGTTGAAGTAAATACTGATCACTAATTCAACATGTAAACTCAACACTGTCAATGCAATAAAAAGTTTTTGGTATAAGCAAAAGTGTTAGTGTGTTTTATGTCTGCATGGTCAGTGTAACAGCTGTCACTTTGCAGGCAAAAGTCTAAAGCTAAACAGGCTAATGAGTCAATCCATGGATCATCAATGGAAAGGCTTCCATTGGCTCAGTGAATAGCTTCATCAGCTGTCATTGTAGCAAATGTTCTGTGCATTCAGAAGAGCAAAATAATGAGTACTGATAGCACTTCTTCAAACACATCTGGGCAGTTCCTATTGTGCAAAAAACTTATCAGGGGGAGAATGAAAATTTAGGATACATCTGAAACACTGCCAGTCTGCATGTATCAATCTGGGAAAAGCTTTTGCTTAGTGTTTGATTCTTAGAGAAGTCTTAAAAAAAAAAAAAAAAAAAAAGGCAAGTAGAAATTCCTTTTGTTGTGAGATAATGAAAAAGGTGGACAAAGTCATGTGTTTGGTGTTCCAGGCAGAAACATGCGTAAATTCCATGCTGACTCTATGGCGAATTCATAAACTTGTTTTACCTTAGTTTGCTCTGGATTATATAGCTGTGCTGAACACAAACACTATTGAGTGCTTGTGACTGTCACTCAAGATGTGTTTCAGATCTCTGTTGCTTCTGTGACATATGACTCTCTCTAATAATTACAACAAAAAGGAATTAATCAATACTTATTTTTGTGCTAGTAATTTTATATTGGTTTTCTGTAATTATGAAGAACACTATTCTGGGTTTTATGGGTGATGAGTAGTATTCACTAAAGTTTATTTGTAGGTGGTTTTCTAGAATGGACTGCCAATTTCATGTGAGCTGTGCCTTTACACTGAGTAAGATAGTATTCTCTTTCTCAGCTTGTCAGCAAGGTCAGCAGCTTATATGATCTTGCGTGCTCAACATGTCTGAGTTTTGCTGTTGAAAACTGCGGTGGCAGTGTTGGTGGCACGAAACATTAACACCACTTGGGTGTGATGCGTGCCTTTACGCACCTTGTCATTCTTGCTTAAGAATCATGAAGATGTGTTACAAGTGGCGTTATCATAAAGGGCCTGTCTTGGCTTGCTGTGACCTAAAAGTTGACACGTTGTGGGTTCAGTAGCAGGTGTGATTGAATTCTTCATGCACTTAACAGAGGCTTTATTTTCATTTTGGTAATTGTTAAAAGAAGAATTCAGTTTTTTGAACTCATATCATTAGTGCTTCAATCATAGAATTTCAGACTTGTTCAGCCACAAGAGGGGACAGAAAGGTGGTGCCAGTGTTTTATGCCAACAAAAATTTTTTCTTCTTCATCCTCACACTTCCATCAGTACTCTTCTTTTTCACAGACTGCACTGGAAGGCTTTTTCTGACATTGAAATGGCTCATGTCAAAGGACAGTGCAGGAGCAAAAGAGCTGTGGGAAAACACTAAAGCCCTGAAGTGAGCAGAAGTTGAGATCCTGGTGTGTAAATCCTGCAGGTCCCACTTTCAGCTGGCTCTTTGCATTATTCCTCTCTCCACCTAAACCAAGGAGAGGGAGAAAGAAGAGAGTAGGTTCTTTCCCCCAGAATCGTTGTTTTTGACATAGTAGTAGTTGTATAACATGACTGGTGAATGTAAATGTTGGTGGAATTAAACCTGAAAGAATGTATTAAAGGAGGAACAAACGTGGAACAAGAGAATGCAAGTGTCAAAATACATCTTCAAGTAAACACACCAAGCACTTCAGTGTTAATAGTCCACCAGGTAATTTGAACTGACTCAAAATGAGAGATTACTGACGATTAGGTTAAAATCATGTTAAGTTTAGAGGCTTGGATCTTTTGATAATTTTTTTTCCTGCAAATGATAATCTCAATATTGCACAATCTATAGCCCTTCCAATTTTGTGAAAATGTCTTGCTTTAGAAGTGCAAATAGTGGTGATTTCTTTGCTTTATCCACAGTAATTAAAACAGGGCTTCTTTGCCCTTCTGTAAGTATATCCTCTATTTTATCTTGCAACAAATCTGTTTTACTGCAATAGCCTTGTAATTGGGAATTTGTGCTTATCTACCCCATGCCCTTCTTTCTTCTTTGAAGATTGTAATATTTAATGCTTGAGACTGTTTCAGTACACTGAAGTTTTTATCTATGGATAAATATGAGCCTGAATTTTCCAGCTTTAAAAAAAAGCAGCTTTTTAACCTATAGTAAACACTCAAAACATTAACTTTACATAATTATTAAATACTCAGTATATACAGGCTTAATCAGCAGAAACTGGATACCCCAGGTGTCCTGTTCTGATTTCCAGTAAAGTGCTGTTTAAGCTCCAGTAGATTTCATACTTTAGACAGATAAGATACGGAATGAAATATTTCATAAGATTAAGTGAATTTATTTCTTTTTCTTTTGTTTCTTTTTTTAAACAAAACTCCCTTTCTTTTAGATGTCAGCAAAATTAAGTTAGCTGTATCTAATTTCAGACATGAACCAGCATGACCTATTTTCCATACAAATTTAATCCAGTGTAGTGTATATTATCCATGACTCAGAATAGCATAACAAAAAAAGCCATCAAAGATTTCCATTATGAATAAAATAGCTGCTAGATAAGATAAATATTCAAGACAGATGATAGCGGAAATTAAAATTTTATAATTGGCCTTCCACAATTAAATTCTAAATTGAGAGTTTCTTCCTGTTCTATCTATTCTTCATAGATACCATTTATTATATCTTTGTGTAACTTGTAGAGGGGAAAATTCATTAAAAGTCTTGGTTTTTAAAAAGGATTATTATGATGCAAATTGCCTCTTGTAGTGTGCAGTGCACAATGCTGCTAAGAAAGAAGTTAATTAGAGGAAGAATGGACAGCGCAGGGGACGACATACTTGTAAGGAATGTTAGTTGCAAACTGGCTATGTGTTGGTGATCACGTTTATTTTCAAGTAAAGACAATCACCAACTCTGATAAAAAAAATCACTGTTCATGACAACAAGCTCTTTTCCTGAATCCTTTCTGGTAGAGACCATAGATTAATTAGTAATACCAAATAAACATTACATGGCATGTCCTGTGCAGTCAAAGTCCCTTTGCTCTTTGAGTGCTTAAAAAAGAAACTAAGAGGGAAACAAAAGCTCATGTTCAAAGAGTTGCATGAATCCTAAAGAAGTGCTATGTTTTGTTTAGCTAGCTGTTTCCAAGTGCTTTTTTTAAGGGCTCAGTCTCTTTCCTTCTTAGGTCCTGTATATGCATACAGCACAAATCATGGTTTCTAATGACCTTTTGTAGTTTTGTGTGTTTCAGTGGCAGTTTTAGGGATGAAATCACGAGCATGAAACAATCCTTGGGCAAAATGTGAATAGGAAAATAATTGGTACCAAATAGGGAGAGGCATTTCTGACACTTGGAATGGAGGCAGTCTTTAGAGAAAGAAGGACATGATGAAAAGAAAGGATGTGCACTGGAAAGGAATACAAGAAATTGGGTCCGGGGGGAAACATATAAGGAGAAAAGTGGAGTTTCTCAATACTTATCTAGTAGAAAACAATACTAGAAGACTAGATTACTAGGCAACTCTGTACTCTGGACAAGAAATGCGAAAATACCTCATCCAGCACCAGAGCCATGAATCCCTCTTGCTTTTTGATTTTCTAGAAATTCAAATTTTCAGTTTTGCATAAAAGCTTTTCTATCTCCACCTCATCCATTACCTTCATCTCATTCGGATGTGGAAATACGGAATATATATCAGAAAGCACCATCTGTAGAAAAAAATTACAACTGTTGTTTGATGGAATAGTATCAGATAGTAAATACTGAATAAATAAATCAGAAAGCATAGTCATTGTAGCAGGGAGTGAGACATACTAAAGGATTTGTCTGAATTGTGATGTTCTCTTTGCATACTGTTTTGGCTGTGTTTGCCCAAGAATGTAAGTGCAAGTGGTTTTTGTTGTTTATTTGTTTTCAAATGAAGCAAAGTGTACTCTCTTACTTTAATAACCCTTAATATGAAAAATCCTGCTTTGAAAATACATTGAAAATTCATGCATTTACAGGCATTTGAAGTATACGTATTTAAACATCCATTAAAAAATAAAAAATTCAGTAATTTTATCAACCAATTCTCTTAAAGACAGCTGAAGAGGTTTACTGACATGTAGGGAAAGAAATCCTCAGTTCTAGAACCATTATGGAAACTGTCTGCTCCACGATGGCTGTTCAGCAAACCTAAAGGTATTGAAAAGAAGTTTATTTTGGAAACCACTTTTTGCTTGCAAATGTAACAGCCTAATTTTGAGTATTTAGAGGCATCTATGATTAACAATTTACATTGTTTTGATATGTATCCTACTCTGTACTTTTTTTTCCAGTGCAGTCTTACTGGTAGTGACAAGAAAGAAGATAAAGATCTTGAGAAAAATAGCTACTTTAGATATTGTCATACTCTGAAAAAATAGAAGTGGTTATACTATGACAAGGACAATGCAAGTTATTCATTAAAGGTTGTTTTTTTTTTTCTCATAGCAAAGTTGACTTGAAAGGGTAATAAAATACAAGAGCTTACTTGTGTTTTGTCTTGAGTACAATCATCTAGACTTATTGTCAAAAACTAAGAAGTACCAAACAAAGGATACCTTCGCTGGAATAATCTGCAAATCCATGCTTGAGTGAACCCGAGAAGGCAAGGAATTAAAATAGTGACCCAGGTGCATTAGCAACGACAGGCCAATAAATAGCAACACATTATTAAGTGTCAGTTTTGAGCTATCAAAACGAGGTGCTGAAATTTAAGACTACACTGAGGTTTAGGCTCACACTGTGGATACATATTATGTATCATAAATAAATCTCTCCCGGCAGTGGTTGTCTGGTATGCCACAAAAGTGGATGACTTGCCCCAAGAAGCAAAGCAGGGAGCTTGCAGAGCTACATGAGGTCTTTCCTTTTCAGCTGTGCAGCACTACATTAGCAACTCACCTTGTAGGAGTGAATAGTCTGGGGATGCTATAGCTCACTGGCTTGATGTTCTTTGTCCAGTGGAGAGAAGAGGCATGGAAATGAATAAACTGTTTAGGGATTTATATATTATTTCATCTAACCTATTACAAAATGTGGGGTGAGTTAGGATGATAGCAAGTGATGCTAACAGACAGTGTCCAAAATATGGCCAAAGTCATTACTTCCCATTACTTCTGTCAAGTGACAAGAGTGGATTGTTCATCCCTGCTCATTTCTAAAATTAGTAAGTAAAAATTGCTCTGCATTCTTCCTCTCTGAATGATGACTGAGTTTGAGCCATCATTTTTAGGCTTCTAAGCTGGTGAAAGAGAAACTTCTAAATGGGTCAGAGTGACTCCATAGTATTTTGTGTGCAACTTACAGATGACCTTCAAAACATGAGTAGGAATGTGAGAACTGTAGGATACTGCTGTTTTGGCTAATGACTCTTTTCTTCTTCCCCAGTTCTTCTTCCCTTTACAATTAGATCAGTCCCTGGTTAGTATATTGACAGGATAATCTTTTATACTTAAAGCTTAGAACAACTAATATGTATAAGAGCATTCATTTAATCATTTAAGTAAATAATTATATCTGCAGGAAACAGCCCGATGGGATGACATTCCAAAGAAGACAGAAAGAATTTTTAAAATCTGCAGTGATTTAATTAAATAAACACATTATATTATATTATTTATCAATAAATTTCCAAATAAATTTTTTTGCAGCCTTTCAATTTCCTCCGTATCATTCTGCCTCATTGACAAATCTAGTCATATTTGACAGCCCCAATCTGGCATTTAAATGTGACCAAAGTAGACAGAACAATCATTCTTTAAAGAACCTATCTTGACTGACATACTAAAAAAATCCTAAAATCATTACCAACAGCCACTTTTGCCTATAGCAATCATAAATGAGGCCATTTGAGGCCAAACCTGTTTTATTGTTATGTATAGAGAGCCTACCGTATTCTGATTCATTTTATCCACAATTTAAGGAGTATTAAACTCTCTGGGTGCCTTCTCAGAGGAAATAGTAGCCAGGAAACACTACAGAAAACAGGACATTTTTCCTTTTAATGGTAACAATCAGTGAAGGATTAAATTCTTTTAAAATTACTTTAAATTTATAGCAAAGGCCCTATGCAATTTTCTTTTTCTTTCAGTACTCCATCTCACTGCCAAAGTAGTTCTCTGCTTCCAACCCAGGTGCTGATCTTTTCTTCTGGTTTTTCTAAGAAATAAAAAGGGTTTTTACTATATGACTCTTCTACTTTTAGCGTCTCTGTTCACTCAACCTCTCCTCAAGCATGGAAAGTGATATGTACTTCTTCCTCATGACTAGATTTCAGTAAAACCCCTGTAAAAGTTGCTAAAAAGTTTATGTTACAGCAAGAATCTAATCACTCCTTATCAAATTGCCTTTATCCTGCCTCATCCAGGTATATCCATCATAATTCCTACTGTTTGACTTCATTATGTGACCTAGTTCTCTGTTGTCAATTCGATTCCAGTAAGGAAAGATGGGGGAAAGAGGATTGCATGTGAAAAGAGAAAGGAGAGGAGCATACAGTAAAGTGGAAGATGCTCTGGAATCAGTTTCTCCCTTTCACCCTCATCACTCACAAGGTTGCTACCAAAACTATTAAAGTTAGCTACTACTTTTTTTCTTTGTTAGAATAATGTTTCTTTTCACCTGAATGGCCTTATGGCCATGTGAGTTTCATATTTAATGGTCATAAAATATTGATGTTAAATGTTGAGAAATACGTGCTTTCAGAAGTAAATGTAGAAGGCAGAGTTAGTTAAACATTGCCTTTAATATCTGGACTTAAGGTACGTGCTCTATACCAAAAGTCAAGCCATCATTTCAAAAAGGCATATGTTCCCTTGACTTAATCAAGGAATAATGGCTAGTATTGACGCTTGGATATTTAGCTTTAGCCAACAACTGTTCTCTGAAGAATTCTTTTCATCAGTTCTTCAGCTAAATGGAATATAGGGTCCTGGTGGGCTGTTGTGAGTGGTCTCTCCCTGTTATCTGAGTTTTCTAGTTTTGCTTAGTTGTGTAGGTTTTAGGCACAACATCTGCTGTTGCCATCTTGGTTTCCTTTTTTGTGTAGGATTGAATCACAGAGTAGTTAGCATAAATTATTATATTAAAGATAGCACTCAGTTCCATTTGCTTAGAAATCTAACATGTTTTCTCTGAACAGAAACCACTTTTAACTTGATGTTGTAGTATTTTTCTATTCTGCCTCTCTACCCAAACATGTGTTCATTTTCTCTGTATGGTATCTGATAGCAATACTACCCAAATATTGCTGGATGCGATGGGATGCTCTTTAAAATGTGAGTCCACTGATTCTGCAGACATTAAAAAGAAGAAGAAAAAGTTAGGCTGTTTGCACTGCTTAATGAAAAAATATTGGTGTAATGTCTGCAGAAAAGCCTTCTGTTAACAAACAAGCAAATAAATAGCCTAACCGAATTGGGAAAAATAATCATGATTTAAAAGTTCTTCAACTTTACTGAAGTACCGTAAGTCTTTTTGAAGTGATGGAGCAATCTTGTGAAACCTAAGTCTAATCTGTGATGGCTTCTGTTCAGATATTTAGTGTGTGAAACATTCATCTTGGCAGAATCATGATGGATTCTAGGATTTTTATGTAGAATATTGCTGTAAGGAGTCTTATTTTTTGACTCAGGTGAAAGTGTGGTTTATATGCAAACTGACTTCGTAAAGCAACATCTGCTGTTTGCTTTTAAGGGCCTTATTCTCGTAAAAATCTGTGAAAAGTTATAAAAAGAGATTAATTTAGGATAAAGCTCATCCCTTTTAATACAACCTGAAGGCAATAATTAAGCTTTTCCAAATGGAGAGAAATTCCCTCAAAACTAACATCCTGGTGTGGATGAACAAGTTGGATGTGGCAAATCAGACTTGATCAGGTTAAACTTGTACTGATACAAACCTTTGCATCAAATCTCGATCCAAGCTTTCTTATGTTTTTTTTTAGAAAACAGATTCACATTTTTCTCCATGTCCTGAAATAGCTCCTATTTCTGAGCAAACACACTGGAGATGCATGTGCTTAGTGGAAAACTGTTTGGGACTTTCATTTTTGTCCAGAGTCTTGCAAACTTGCACAAGTTCCTTGCTATTTCCATATTCAGTTTATGCCTGCAGATACACTGAAAACAGATTCAATTTTCAATTACTGTAATTCCCATTACTCTGTCAGACTATGAAGAAAATGTTGTATTTAAATGCATGCAAATAATGGAGGGTATGATTCAGACTCCAGTGAAGCCAATGATATATTTTTATTTAGGGAGGCGATTTTCGATTAGCTCAACCCATGCATGAAAAACAGATGTAAAAGTTAAATGGGAATGGTACTTTCAGGTGTTGATATCTTGCTCTCACTGAATCCAGTATCAATGAACTCTTTAGCACAGTTCTCAAGTGCTTGCATGATTAGCTATTTTGCTGTTGTTTATCACTCTGGTGTTACTATTTCACATGTTTTCCGTTTGACAATGAGATAATGAAAAATAATTCCTCAGGTGGGCCTTATGTGAATAACTGTAGCATAAAGTCATACTAAAACAGTCCTGTTAACTTAAATCAAAGTTACAGTTACATTATCATACATCAGCTACTGTGCCTTTCTGTTTGCTACAAAGGCATAATAGCAATTTTAGTATATTGTGCTAAAACCAGCTCTATTATTGAATATACTCTACTTTTTGATGATAGCAGTAAACTGCATTCAGAACCATATGAACCTCTGACTTCAAGCCTCCAGGCATGTGATCAGTATACTGACCTGCTGCTTTCTAGAAATTAAGAGTATGGTAAATCCCTGAAGCGTCCACCTCCACCAGTTCCTTTGACAGTCTCTGACGGGACTTCGCTGATTAATTGTCAGCCTGAGTATACTTGAACTAAGTCATTAATTTTGTCTGAAAAGGTATAATTCCAGAGCACTTTCTCTAGCAAGATGGTATTGCCTGCATTATTAAATACTTTCTCTAGTGCCTGTCATCCATAAACCCTCTGCTCCCTAAGCACAGATTCCTTCTATTTACCTGCAGTTCACAGATAGAGACAATAAACTAAGATGTCAGGTGTCCTTTGATGAAACAATTTGTTTTTCTGATTCTAAAATCGCAATATATTATGAAATTTGGATATTTTGATGCTTTTTACTGTGTTAGAAGTAAAATTGCTCATACTTAACTTTTTGTATACGTATTTTTGCATAATTTAACCACGGTTCCCCATTTTCTCTGAAGTGAGTAGGAAGAATAGAGATAGTAAAGAGAAAGAGAATTAAAATGCAATTCTTTTTGCTATAAAAAGTCATAGCATATTAAACACTGTTGACAAATAGTTTATTTTCATTTTAATATAAAATATAACATAAAAGTGTTTTTCTGTTGTCATACACAACTACCTTAATTTATCTGGTGTGATTTTACATGAACAAAATAAATTGCTGCAGCTTTTTTTTTTTAATGAGCATTTAGTCAAACAAAAATAAGTTCTTAGCATCAATAGAAGAAATAAGGAGCCTGACCCTTATTCATTTAGGGGGTGTTCCCTGCACGCTTGTTTGCCTGAAAGGGTACATATTATTTATTGGACAGTGTAAAGCAGTGTAGATATAGTCTTGGCCTATTTGACACTTTAGAAGTAGTGTGTGTATGATTTTAACCTCTGGTTATAAACGTCAGTATGGTCACACAAAGCTTACTTTATTATAAATTATAAATTTATTATAAAAATTAGCACTACTTTGCATATAGACAATTTATTCTGATCCATCATTGAAATTTGTTGGGAACTAAGCACTCAACCACTACATCTTCAAAGAAATCCTTCCACACCTAATTTAGCAAAGAGTTTAAGAATTCACTCAATTTTGAGTATGACAGTATTTATATTCTTATGCTCCTGTCCAGAGAAGCAGTTTGCAATCCTATGTTTGCAATACATCCAAGGAAAGGAATGAAGAAGATGATATATTTTTATACCATCCAAGCATGGTGTGTTTTCTCAATTTGTGTTCTACAAACACTAGTAAGTATGCAGAATAATTAATTTTTTTCTGATAATTAATTCTGGGGGTTGACTCCAATAGCTTGCACCTAAATGAGGGAAATGGAGTTTGGGGTGGGCAAGTCTGTGAAACAAAGTGATGGGAGTGAGAGAGGCCTTAGGAAAGATGAGGCATATCTCAAGGCTCACCTCGAGTGCCTGGAGATCTAAGTACACTTGCCTGGGAAATAAGGAAGCAGGAGGATTAGAGCTCCCTGTGCAGACACTGAAGGATGGCACTATTGGGGTAACTGAGATACAATGGGATGGCTTGGATGACTGGCTTTCTGTGATGCAGGGAGACAAACCCTTTAGGAAAGACAGAGTGAAGATGAGAAGAGAGACATCCTTGAAGCAGCAGCTTGAATGTATGGAGCTTTCCTATGGAATGTAAAATAGGGCCTTGTGGAGCAGGATCTGCAAGAGGCAATTAAGTGTGATGTGTTCATGGGTGTTTTTTACAGGCTATCCAATTAACATGAGGAAAGTACAAATTAACTGTATCTGTCTTAGTGGGTCTGTGAACTAAAATTATCAGAAACTGTGAGGTTGCTTTGTATATATACTTGTCTGGTTCTGCTACTGCTCAAGAATTCACTTTTGGTCACTGTTGAATAGGATATTGGTCTAAATGGGCTTCTAGTGCGAGCCTGTGGCTCCTGTGTTCTTAACTGACTCAGGCAATTTAGGGAGGACAAAAAGAAGCTAAGTTTTATGACTTAGTCATAGTGAAAAATACAAAAATATTAGCATGGTTTTAATTATATTTTTTGTATAAAGGATTTTTTTCTTAGAAAAAGACTGGCAAGATGGAATATTAAAGATTAACAAGGTGTTTGGTGACCGTGTGCTCTACAACATGTGTATGTTATATGACTGCATAACTGCACAGAGTATTTTTCAACCCATAGCCTTAGTATTTTACAGAATACAGTTGGAAAACTTCAGTTGAATTTGATATAGTTGTGACGCCATTGACAGGGGTTAAAACATATTAAGCACATGTTCAACTGTTGATACATGTATTTTATATTTTTTAATATTTTTTTATCATTTTAATAATGTTTTATAAAATAAATAAAGATCAGATCAGAAAAGAAGAGATACCATTGTGGAAAGTTCATGACATGGGCAATTGAAAGACACAGCTGGCAGCAGTAGAGCGTTCTTTAAAATCTTGCCAGTTTTCCACTTGCAACACATGTTGATTTGCAAGCACAGTCAAAAAAAAGTAGGGTGA
Source organism: Myiozetetes cayanensis (assembly GCF_022539395.1). Taxonomy (NCBI): domain Eukaryota; kingdom Metazoa; phylum Chordata; class Aves; order Passeriformes; family Tyrannidae; genus Myiozetetes; species Myiozetetes cayanensis. Next base: position 34,982,054 of record NW_026087964.1, on the reverse strand, counting down.
TTAAGGAATTTATTCTCATTCATTGTACCCTGCAGACAAATGTCTTCAATATTTAACCAAGAGATCAATGAAAGCAAATTGTTCACTGACAACCAGCTAGTTACTTTCCTTCAGGTGAAATACTGCTCTAAGCACTCTACCATTATGAGGACAGTTCTCTCTCTTTATTTTCCATTACTTTCTGCATTCATTTTCCTCCCTATTTTTATTACCTCTCCTCTAAGAGTCTCCTTACAAGATAAAACTCTAATTAGAAATGCAAAACAGGTAGTTGCTACTGTGTCATGTATCAGTCGAGCTCCAGTAAGGAGCTGCCTTTTTCAATTTCATGTATGTTGATAATTTCAAAACAAAGTATAGAGCCCAGAGTACACAAAAGTATTTCAGAGGGAGCTGCATGCAGTCTCCCCGACTGGGCTGTGCTGTTTCACTTGTGACACCCTTTTGTCCTTTGTTGGGCCAAGGATTGATACTAGCCAGTACCTGAGGGGGCAAAGCCCCTTTAAAAATGATGTCAGCATCTCCAAGGAGGTAATAGTTCTTTTCCAGTGCCATAAGGTCAAGTCTGATATTCTGTATGATTCTTTTCATGTAATGTGGGTAGCAATTAAGACAGACTCCTATCTTGTATCCTCTCCTTGCTATGGGACAGTAGTTGGGAAATTCTTTAAATAGCTACCAAGCTGGGATGCAGTACATTTCCAAAGTTCTTGTATGCCTTAGAAACTAAGTATCTTTTCATCTTTTGTGCCCTAGTGGCTAGGAATGTGGCACCATGTCACCAGCTCGCAGAATTCTACATGAGAATTATTTGGGCAGTCATTTTTTCCCGAGGGTCATAGATGAGGAGCTTTTGATTGTTCTTAGCCAGATATATTAAATCCTAAATTGCACACTTGTAAACCTGAAGAAGCTGATCCATGTGCTAGACAATCAGTTTACAACATCATGCCAGCATTTAGAACAGCCACAGTCTGTTATCTCTCTAGCCTCCCACGTATCTCTTTTGTCAGTTCTGTCAAGAGATGGCCTCGTTTACACAGCTCTTGTATACCACTTGCTGGCCCTAGATCTTGACAAATCATTCTTCTGAAGGGGTAAACTGGTGTTTTCCACCTCTCTTCACCAGTGACTCCTCCAGGTGCAAACAAAGACACAACAGGGAAACAGTTTCAAAGTAAGAAAAAATATACTTACTTAGATATAAACTGCATCTGATTACTCTTTATACATATTCAGCCGTGTCCTAGAAGCTTTTATCTGTTTTCTAGGATCCTATTATGCTTTGTTCTCTACAAATACAAACCCAAAAGATACTTCCTGTAACATGCTCTTCATTATCATATGCTGTTGTGTGTTCTGAAAATCACTTTACAAAAGACTTTGAAAAATCTATAATCATTATTTGTCTGAGTATGCTCCTTGCTTAGTTAAGAGAACTATAAATACTCTCTTGAAAACTGAGTTTTCAAAAAAACACAGTGTTTTGGGAGAATTCTTTATTTCCAGACAATTTTCTTGCTTTTAAGTAATATGATTTCAGAAAAGGTCTTGTTGCTAGAACCAGTAGCATTAATTCAAAAGCAAGAAGTAGTAGTGGAAAAAAATAACATTATGCAGCTAAGGGAACTTACCAAATGGGCTCTGAAGATAGGCCTATAAATATGGGAAGATATTAGAAAAGTAGTTTTTTTAATTAAAAATTTATTTTCAGACTTCATTTTGCATTGCAAATATTTTTACCCCTAAAACTAAAGGTTACACTTGATTAATTTTAATAGGTCTCATAGGTCTCATAGGTCTCTACTCTACCCCGATTATTTATCAAATGCTGTCATGATAGCATGGTAAAAGAGACTTAGTCAAACAGATCTATAAGGCAAGATATCAGTCAACACAGCAATTTGGACAGGAAGAAGATTACAGCAGTTCACATCCACCAAAGGTTTGTCCCTATGTCCGGTGCATGTTGGTTAATTCTCAGTACACCTTTGATGGACATTTGTAATCAGTGACACTATCTGAAATCCCTACACCTACTGATAACAACATAAGAAGAGAGGTCTTGCATCAGGTCAGGTGTTCATCTAGTCTGGCACCCTCTGTTTGCAGCAAATGCTTATGGAAAGAGAGTAACCGCAGTGATACTTCCCATTGCATGTTCATCCAATATTTGGTTTAGTAGCTTAAATACTTAGAATCATACAAATGGCTTGGGTTGGAAGGGATGTGAGAGTCTGCAAAAAAATGATTACTGGTTCAAAACAACTAAAGTATGGGGCGGGGGAAAATGGAAGCCCCACCTGAGGGGTGCTACAGGAGACCAGAGCAGATAAAAGCAATAACACAAGGCATGCATGTGCCGTGCCCCTATTGTCTTGGATCTACAGGGGCTAAGACCATGCTGGAACCAAAGTGGTAACTTATGTCTTTCCCTCTCTCCACTCTCTCTGTCATTCTCTCTCTCTCTCCCTGTCATTTTCTCTGTCTCCTTTTTTTCTTCTCCTAAAGAGTAGAATCACCTCTCTGGATCTTCTGGCCACTCCTCTTTTGATAAATTCTGAACTAAAGCTTATTTTATGATTCTGTTAGTTTGTCAGTGTTCTCAGCTGGATATTTACCTGCAATTTTCTAATTTGTCGTATGGACGAGAAATATTCTATAAATATTATATAAATATGTATTATATATTGTATTTAGATATAATATATATTAAAATATTATATAAATATTATATTAAATAAAATAGATATGCATCATATACTTCTCCTCTTAAACCCCTACTTCTGTATGATTTATCTTAGAATCCTCTTTTTAATCATTGTGCTTGTGAGTCCAGGAGAATACAGGTTTACAATTTGCAGAGTTTTAATGATGTCCAAAACTATCGCTGCACATGCAACCTTTTATGGATTTCTGCAACTTCAAAACTGGAAGGAAAGAGCAAACAATAAAATTCTTTAAAAACTAAATCCAGTGTAAAACATTTTCCAAAATACAGTAAGAAATGTCAATAAATGTCTAACAGCAAAAGTTCAATTCTTAAACAACTTCAAATAAGGACTTTTTCTCTTTTTTAGGTAGCTTATTATCAGAAATAGTTGCTGGCATGACATCAAGGTATTTTTGTTCCTACGATTGTGTCACTGAACTCCATCAATTAATAACAATTCCACAAAGTTGATTTTCCTTAGAGTTGCAACTCCACAACATTATGTCTTATATCTATGTGCTGCAAAAGAGTAGGTTAAGCATTACTCACCTTACAGATTCTCTGGTCTTGATTCAAATAACTTTGTTACATCATAAGAAGAAATTGCTGAGATCGTCTATGCATGCCTTTCACTTTAGGTTTTCCCATTTATGCTCATTGCCCTCTTATTCCTATAGGTGTTGTATTGTCATGATATAATTCCAGTCAGTTATTTTCAGGCTGCTAGTCTGAACACTAGATAGACAATATATATTTGACAGCAACCAACTGGGTTGGTAATCCATAATTTGTTGATAGCAATAGACACAGGGCATTAGGGGATTGTAAATGAAGTGCTGATGTAGCAGTAATTACAGTCAAACTCAGCAGCATTGCCAGAGTTAAGAACAGAAGTTTGCTTTAAAGTCTGCTTCAGTGGTTTATGTAATTCAGATGGGTAATTTGCAGTTGAATGAAACCTGACATGGAAATTGTCAGCTCGAATGCAGATTTCTTTCTCAATAGGGTTGAGACAAGAATCTAGAACACAGAAATCATTAGAGAGATATGGTTAAGTAATAAATCAAGCATAAGCATTTGCAGCTTCCGAGAGTTTATTTTTGAGTGATTTGCATCTTTGTTTTTAAAATATATTATCAACAAAATGGTAGTTCTTGTTACTGTTTTATGAAGCTAACTGCCAAACAACAGTCACTCCACATAAAACAATGAAATGTGGTGCAGTGGTGAAACTGAAGTGAAATGCGGTACAGTGGTGCTGAATGGTGTGAGACTACAACTAGATGAACAGTTTAACTTGGAAATTAGTTCTCAGTCCTCATATGAGTAGCCCTAAGTAACTATTCTTAATAATATTCTTTCCTCTGTCAGGTGACACTGAAGCTCGGTCTCCTAAAGGGTCACTGCAGGTGAAAGCAAAAGAGGGAAGTAGCAGAGCTTATAAAAATTCAAATGGATATTAAATGAAATTTTCAGCAGTGTTGTGGCTGTATTTCTTAGAATATCAGATTATTTTATGGGCTTTCACTCACTTCATTTGGAGCTTTCTCTATATTGCAAATTCAGAAGTTGAAGAGGTCGCTGGCCAATCAACACAGCAAATGAATTGTAATTACTCCAGTCCCCAAAGGTAATAACATTTTCCTTCAAGTGACAGGTCTGAATAGCCTTGTGGTAACAAGGGTCACCTGAAAAACTTCAATCCTATTGAAATATTTCACCACGAGAAAGGAAACCCTACTCTAGGAAGACTTCTCTTGATTAAAACCTCTGGAGTTCAATATTAAGTCCTACTCAGTTCAGATTTGCTTATGGTGTGTTTGTCTTCCAGTATCGTATACCTGTGCTTACTGCTGTCTATTTATTTTATCATAAAATAGGTAAAACAACCAATTAGGTAGTTGGTATTGAATGTTAATGTTATTTTTACGTCATGTAGTGCAATGTCATCTTCTGGATTATGCTTTTCTTTTCAGCATCTCTTGACTGCTATTTGTGTACTTCATTTTACGGATGTGCTGTTGAATTTCTAGGAACAGACAGATTCACAGAGTCATGGAATGGTTTGGCTTGGAAGGGACCTTACAAATCAACTAGTTCCAAAGTCCTTCCTGTGGGCAGGAACACCTCTCACTAGACAAGATTTCTCAGCACTCCATCTAATCTGGCCTTGAACAGTTCCAGGGGTGGGGCATCCTCAACTTTCCTAGGCATATACTATTCTACTTTAATAGTGAAATTATTAATTAATTAATTATTCATCGATCAATTACTTTTAAAGCCAAATAGAACAAACTTGCACTAATGTCTGTTCAGGCTCAGACCTTGTTACTTACAATCTCAAGGTTCCTGTGTTGTTGGTATTCACCATGATAAGATTTGCTTCTCAGAGATTGTAGCATGAAATAGAAAGTGTTATAGGCAATATTACTATGATCATTTGTTGACCGGCACAGCACAACATTCAAGCTTATTTCAATTATAAGGATAAATTGGATGTGTTTCATTAATGCCACATTATTTGTAGAATATGCTTTCCGGACTATGCAATGAATTAGAGGCATCCTATGTTCATAACCCCAAGATTTTTTCCACTAGCTCCTGATACAGAAACCTCTTACTATTGGTTCTGAGGTTGCACTGCCGACTGATGATATTAAGCACTTTATGGGAGCTTAGGGGTGCATTGGCCTTGAAATGCTCAGCCACAGTTTATTGCTGCATGAAAGGAGTTTTATTTAGATAGACAAACTGGAATTCTGCAAATGAAACAACTACCTTTGTGGCATGTTTGACTAATAACTTCTCTTTGTCAGCAATACCAAGCTGAGTACTCAACCACGAACTTGGTTCTCTCTGTGCAGTTTTGACATAGCTCCAGTAACCTCTTTTTGGCTGGGATAGAGCTTGATTTCTTCTCAGTAGCTGGTATAGCCTTTTGTTTTGGATTCAGTATGAGAATAATGTTGATAACGCACTGAGTCTTTAGTTGTTGCTTGGTAGTGCTTGTCCTGAGTCAAGGAATTTTCAGTGTTTCATGTTTTGCCAGTGAGGAGGTGCACAAGAAGCTGGGAGAGAGCATAGCTGGGGCAGCTGACCCAAACTGGCCAAAGGTATATGTCCCATACCATAAAATATCATGCCCAGTTTATAAACTGGGAGAGTTACCTGGAATGGGGCTGATTACAATTTGGGGATGGGCTAGGAATTGGTCAGCAGATGGTGAGCAATTGTATTGTGCATCTCTTCTTCTTCTTGGGTTTTATCACTCTCCCTCTTCTTTTGTTACCATTATTATTATTATTATTATTATTACTATTATTGTATTTTACTTTGTTTCAATTATTAAACTGCTCTTCTATCAACCCACAAGTTTTACTTTTTTTCCCCTGTTTCTTTTCCTCATGCCACTGGGAGGCTGGGGGGAGTTAGCAAAGGGTCACATGGTAGTTTGTTGCTGGCTTTCACGCTGAAAATTAATAGAATATGTTTGGCACTCCTTTCCCTATCTTATTTTCCACTCGTTCGTTCTCCTCATACAGCATTGCTGTATGCTTTTCTCTCCTTCACTTAAGTGTATTCTGTCTGAAATGGAAAATGCTATATAGCACTGAGGGTAGTTTGGATTTTTGATGGAAATTCTACACAATTTTTGATATTTTTAATCCGAAGGAAATGAGTGAGAGTACTGGTGAAAAATTTTTATTTGTACTCAGTATTTTTTTCTTTGAATTAAGTGAAGAATACATGGGATAGGTATTACTGCTGCTAGTTTTAGGGAGGCTATTCAAACTAAAATCGTAATCTCTGACAAAATGGATAGAGCGGGAAAAATAGGGATGGGAATTCCCAAACATTCTCAAGGTTGCTGTTTTTCAGAACATGTTTCAGAATCTGAAACTTCATGAGACCTGTTTTGTGGGTTAACCCTATGGGTTAACCACTGTTCATGAGATCTGCACTCAGGTGGCTTTTGTTCTCTTTTGGACCAGAATTGTAGAATTGGAGATGTTGGAAAAATCAGTACCCTTCAGAAACATAGGTTCCTTGGTATCAGTGAATTCCACAGGGATATTATATTTAGCACAGTGTTGCAAGAATTCAATATTCTGAGTATTGTTCACTCTGTGGGTCCTTGCTTTACTATGACTGTCCTTGGGAGGACTGCATAAATCTCTTAAAAAGTATATTCATCCTACACCTAAGGGAACTAGCCAGTTTTCCTTTCCAGAGCATATAAATAAACTACAACCAATGTGACTGTAGAAAGGTGTTAACTCTGAGGAAATTTATAACTCGCATACTTTCTTGATCTATCTTATTAATAAATGGTATGAGACATTTTACTTGTTGCATTTTTCAGGTAAAAAAAAATGAATGAGCAGAGTTTCTCAAATGAAACACAAATCTTTGAATTTGGTCTTTGTTTCTTCTCAAGTTCCCACTTGGCTTTTAAAGATCTTCCTTGATACAGTTGATACTTTGCTTCAATCAGCCACATATGTTCCAAGAAGTCTAACAGATTTCTCTTGGGTATGCAGCTGTGAGAATTCCTTCTCGTTACTAGGTCCCTATGTGTTGCATGAAGTACTTTGTAAATTACAATTTATGTTCTTCCCACCATGTGGCTTCTAAGCCCTGTCTCCTGACATAGAGTTGTGCTCAACCAAGAATATGGAAGCAAATGTGGAATTATCAGAAAATATCTCTTAATTTACTGTCTTAGCTTGTGATTATGGCTCCTTAAGCTACATGAACTAGATTTAGACAACAGGGGAACCTATGCTAAAAATGCTAGACTCTTATTGTGTGTTACTGATTTTGAGTGAGGAAGGAAACAACCCCCCAAACGCTCCAAAGCTTGAAAAATGCTAAAATCTCTCAGTTCTTTGTCCACAGGACATTACTCTTCATTGGTGATAAAAGCTTTTCAGATTCCTGCACTCAATTTCATGGCTGTTTAATCCAAGTTCAGATTTAAACACACCCTGTGGAATAACAGGACTTGCCTACAAAAGGGGAATTGCACTAAAAGTAAAAAGTAAGCTCTATATTCATCTGTGTAATTTGATCTAAGTGCTCTCTTCATGCTAACTCCTTTCATAGATGATTTTAGAGCATGTGTCTGCATAGTGCAGAACTGCCCATGCTAACTTCAGAAATTGAAGCAGTACTGTTATGTCACAGCTGCGTGGCAATGAAGATGATGTAGCTATAGCCCTTTTAGATTGAGCTGGTTAATAGCTCTTCGTAATGTCATGTGGATGTGCCAGCACTGTAGGAGGCAGCTGCAGGTTGTCTGTGCTGTATGCCACTGAAGTGTGTAGATATGCTCTTGCCATGTCTTTCAGTAAAGGAGGGCGTAATCTTGCTTAGATTGAATTAGGATAGTTTGCAGTGGGAAATTCTCACTTAGTGTCTAGTACACTGTGTGTTTCACACAGGTTAGTCTGCAATATAGCTTCTCTGTGTGAGCAAATTAACAGTCTTCAGGATGGGGACTTTATGTCCCTCCTTGCCCCTCCAGATTACCTGAAGGCAATTCTGGGACCAGGGGCTAGAGAAATGTTAGATTTCAAATTCACAGCATCTCCAACTAAAGTGCTGCCTCTGTTGAACACTTAAGAAACATTTGTATCGTGACAGAAGAGTATTTTATTTCCGTGTTTGTTTATGATCCGTGCAAAGAATGATTTCTTGTGTTTGTTACGTATTGAGACTGCGCAAACTATACTTTATGATGCACTTGAGTGCAATAACTTAGCTGGATGGTTGAATACAATTTAAATATGCAAAAAGGAAGAACTAATGGTATATCCTCAAGGACCAGCTAATACCTTCATTTATAATTATGTCATACTATTTAAATTTGTGAAGATTTATGTTTGTCACAAGAATTGTGTTGTTGAAATGTAGCGTTTTAGATTTAGATATAAAAGAACCTCAGCATTTTCTCTGTGAAAATATGTTACTGATATCTGTGAGTTTTGTGTTTGTTTTTTTTTTCGTTTGTTTGTTGAATTTTTTTTAATCTGTAACCAACCTCCAATTCAAATGCCTCCTGAGAGTGGGTTCTGAGTGTGCTTTTAGTAGGTACTGCTTTTCCACTTAGAAGAACCCTAGTGGCAAAATAAAACTACAAACCTAAGAACGTTTAGAGAGGCCAGAAATGGAGAAAAAAATAGCAATATTTTTTTATCTAACAGGGAGAAAAGGACTTAGCCTGGTAACTGGGAGTAGTCTGTTGTAGCAAATTTGGTCTCAGCTGAAGGGGTGACTGTCTAGCAAAACCTGCTTCATGTCACCTTTCCTGCTCCCCATCTGCCAAACTTCACCTGTCAGGTGTGCAGAATGCTGGGACATACACTGTTGGCTGGTCTTGGGAAAAGGTAGGGGTAGACTCTCCTTTGGGGCTCCATTCCCTTACTCTGCTAGGCTAAAGGTTCAGGTAATTCCTTCAGGCTTGCCGCTGCCAGTAGTTTGCACATTTTCAACACCACCTAACTTCTGCCATTTTTCCTAGTGAAATTCTCACTGCAGGACCGCCGTTTGTGAGTTCTGAGTCTTCCTTATTGATGCAAAGCTTAATCTGAGCTACTGTTTTCAGAGAAAGGGGACCAGTACTGCATAGAAATGTTAAGTGTTGGCCTCTGTGTGGTGGACGCTCATTCTCTTCTGAGCAGCTTAATTGGCTGGATTTCTGTATTAATGATTTCAGGACTCATGAACAGTAACCTAAATAATTTGCAGATCTTTCTAACCTGCCTAAGGTATTTACGTAGAACACCAGCTGGGCAAAAGCACCAGGGATTTTGGATAGCTCCTTATTTCCTGAAGATTAAATGACAAGTTGTAGGCAGAGCTTGTCCATATTTTCCTGGAAAAATATAAGTCCTGAGACATCCAGAACATGCACTTTCTGTAAAAGAGCAAAGAACCAATTGTGCGTGTTGTGGCCTCAAGGAATATGCTGCCCCAAAGGAATTTTCATCTTTAGAAAGATTTTATTTAAATACAGTTTAATTTTTTTATTATTTAAATGCAGTACTTCTCCCTAGGTACTTCCACAGGCACTCCTAATCATGTGCAGTGAAAAATATTTGTTTTTCTGATATTCTCAATCACCTCACTCAATATGATTATCAGCTTGTCGTGGGTTTTCTAGTTAAAAAATGGGTTTCAAGCACTGTAACAGTTTTTTTTTTTGCTTTCCTCCTTGAAGAGCTGGAGGCATTAGACATTTATCACTTACTTTGCAGTACCTTATCCTTTCAGCCCTCTCTGGGCACTCTGGAACATGAGTCAGCGTAATGAAGTGCAGCAAGAGCATCTGTGACTCAATAGACAATCTGCTTAATAAATGTTTATTGATTTAAATTAGAGATTATACACATGCATGAGATAGTAAAATAAATTAAATTAGAGCTGGCTATGCATCTGTCTACACTTGACTATATGTCTGAAATAGTTATGGCAATATTTGAAGCAAGGCAAAAGGGTTAGCTGGTTGAGGGAGCAGCTGGTGGATTGCTGGGTTTCTTTCGGAAAGTGTTAATCAGCTGCAGCACCTTTAGAAGGAGGTTTCTTAATATACCTCCGAAGGCTGAAGAAAGTTTTTCAAATGTTTACTTTCTGTACATTTTCAAGGACCTTTGCCTTGTGGGAAATTGCTACAGACCATAGCAGGTGCAAGTAGAAGTAAAGGCATTTTCTGTATGGCCCATCAGTAAGTTTGGCTTGATGTCTGTCTGCTTTTATTACATATTTCTATGGCCATATTGTGTAAGAAATTTATTTTTCTCTTCCTCAATGAGCTGTTGACTCTAACCAGCTATCAGAGGTATAGTGCATGTAGCTATTGTAACAATTGTGTACAACTTCCTTTTTTCATATTATTGTTCATGACCTTTATTCTTTTTTCCTCCCTAAGCCTCCAGTTTAGAGGTCGTTCACCTATAGACGATGTTATGTTCATAACAAAAGCACATCTGAAAGCTCTGCTTTTCAAATCACTGCATTTAAGCGATGATTTCTGGATGTTATTGCCAATAGCTGCACTGCTGTGTGACTGCTTTAGCTATTTGAAAGAATACAGAAATAACTCAGACACAATTTACCTGTTTGACTTACAGTCTCAGATCATCTGTTTCAGAAGTTCTGTTCCTAAACTAACCTATATTTGTCGCAGACCAGTGTGTGTAGATAGCAGTATTATCTTGTATTAACTTTATGAAGTAGCCAAAATGATCTAATTTGGTGATCACCGTGTTCTGCAGTGTAACTCAGTGGATCATGTTTATCGTTGTACTAGCAAATAGAAACAAATTTGTAGTTCCATTTCTGTGACACTTTTTAACACTATCTTGGCCTCAGAGTTCACTTAAGGAATCTTAAGGATCCAATTTTCAGGAGATGGTTAGATGTTTCAGGATGTAGTACAGATCTTACACAGTTAAAGCCTTCATCCTGTGATTCTCCACCCTCAAGGTACTCAAGTGGAAAAAAGGGATTTTAGGATGCTCAGTGATGACTGAAGGGATGTACATTACAAAAGAGTTTCTTACTTCCTTACTGTTACACCTGTGTTTAGATGAACTCAGCTTGATTCTCTTTGAGGGGTTCAGAGATTTGATCTACACATAAAGAACTCAAATCTCACAGCAAGGTGTAAGATGAAGAACCATCAGTGTTTTATCTTAATTGGCTTCAGAGTTAATGTAGGCAGGTCAGTCAGAGCAGTGTAGCTGTACCCTCATACACTTGAAAAGCTTATACACTCCACTCAGACCTGGGGATGTTGCTCTCAACCACCTCAAAGTGGCATGGACACACTTCAGGGTGTTTTCCCAAGGATGAAGATGTGGACAATGCAGAGCTCTTTGTACAGCTAGAACTGCCCAAATGAAGTTGATTGTGGCTGTAGTTTTTCCTCAGTGAATATGACCAAAAGCCAGCATGCTTCAGATGTGGGAGGTGGGGGACAGGTGAGAGACCATGGTGAGATACTTGGTGTGTTTCTGTCTGCTCATGTTTCTCATTTCTGCACATTTGCTGTCCCGGTGAGAGTACTGGCAGGCTTGAACAGTGAGCTGGGCAAAAGAGCTGATCCAAACAAAAAGCAACCATATCAACTTCTTATGTTTGGATCATGTAAAGTTTTATGTTTTCCTAAAAAATAAAGCTGGATCAGTTTCCCTGTCTGATTTGCCAGGCATTGGCACAGGTTGATGGTGGGGAAGCTGGAGTGTGTGGGCAAATAGTGTGCAGGTGAAGAAAGGAGAAAGACTGACAAATTGTGTGTTGGATGTATTCTCAGTGTCTTAATAGAGTTGCCTAGTTGTCCTGATGCTCCATCTGATTTGCCTTGTTACACATGTGAGAATCTCATTAACTCCTTAGAAGTATTTTGCATTTGGATTTACTTAAATTTGGGTTGTCATGTAGTCTTGAACTGACTGCAGTCTAAAGAGGTTTCTCTTGAATCCTCATAAATACTTTGCTCACACGGTGTTTTTGATCTGAATCTCTTGCTTGTGGCTATATTGACTTACTGAATGGTTTTATTTCATTTAGCATATCAAGATGATTATTATGTTAGCAAAAATGGTCCCTGTTTAGTTAGAGAACTATGCTATCTTTTACTAATTATGCTGTCTGACTGTTGAGTTTTGGAAATGTCAGCTGTCTTCCATGAGTCTTCCATTCATAAAAGTAAATACTAATAGCACTTAATTCAGAAGGGTAATTATGGCTAAATTAATGTTCGTAAATTATTCTGAAACCCTAAGATGCCAAGTAGTCTGATGGAACAATTAATATTGCTAGTGTTAAGTATCCTCCCATTTCTGTATTACATATTCATGTCCTTTAACAAGGGAAGGGAAGCAAAGTGTAATACTCATTGATGTTTTTAAGTCCTTCATTGGAGCTAATGTCTTATTAATAGCCTGGAAAAGCTTCTTTGCAAATAAGAGGTTTAGTTATTTTTCCTGCTACTTTCAGAGTCTAAAGACTGTATAGAGCAGACATTGCCTCTTCATAAACAGTTTCTGGGATGAATTTGCAGGTTTACTCATGTCTTATTTTGGGGTAGTCTTAGAGATATTATTTCATGAATATGTAGAGCATGTTTGCTATCTTCTTTTTTTATGTTGTAGATTTATGGTAAAGTCCTAGTTTATTCAGAAAGTGGCTTTTCTCTGCTATATACTCTCTGTAAAACATATGCTTGTTTCTTTGGCAACTTAGACTTTATTATTGACATGAAATGAATCTGCAGTACAGTATTACTATGTTTGGAAAGCATTAAGGGATGTTTTCAATTCTTCTATTACAATGAATACTGGATTTTCTAAAAAAAATACTGATTTTCTGACATCAGATTTCTTTCTATCACTCATGGTTTTGCTTGCCACAACACAGGTAATTTTTTGTTGAGTCAGCTCCCTCCTTCCTTCTTTATAGATACCTATGCTAAGTCCTTTTTACACAGAGATCTGTAGAACTATGAACATTTTTGACAATTTTATGGTTTTTTTATACTGTTGCTTCTCTTCATTTCTCATGGTCACATTTTACTGATCTGTATTTCAGTTTGTCACTTATTTTCTAGCTGAAAATTCTCTAACGAGGTTGGAAATGGAATATCATGGAAAGGAATTTTTAGTTTGAAATTAGATGTAGCTTATTGAAAGAATGAGACAATATTGCAGCTGAGATAAAGCAGGACTTAGAAGAATTTGTGTATTACTACAGGTAGTAGTTTGAATGGTAGAAATGTCTACATAAAATAAGAAACACTTTAAAGTAAGCTTAACTGAGTTCAGAGGGAGGTGTGCCATTTGGAAGGGAAAATGAACAGAAATTTGCACAGAGTTCAAAGCATTCATACAACTGAAATGTGAATGTAAACTATGTACAGTAGTTTTTGAGGAAAATACCAGCGGTCATGAAAATAAAATTGGTGTCTAAAATTTTATTCAATAGACTGCTTTAGAGCAGACCAAATATGTTACAGAATGATTAAAAAATCACAAGGAAATTATGTAAATTGCATTTTAAATAATACTAGAAATGGTCATGTCGTTTTGACACGAGGAAAACATAGTGATAGAAGAATCTGGAGTTCTGCTACAATGGATATTTGTTTCCATGCTTATTTGGCACTCTTAGTTCTAGGTAGGTTCCTAAAAATTAATTCTGTAAGTAGTGATGAAAAGCACCCCATCTTAGATACTGTGAAAGTACCAAAATCAATTGTAGCTCAAGTACATGAGAAAATTAAAGGTGGTACTGTTTACAGAGGCATCAGGAAGAGAGCAGTACCTAATCCTATATAGATTGAATACAAATGTTTTCTAACATCATTAAAATACAACATATCATGATTTCCAATACAAACGACTGAAAGCCATTATATTTTTTTGTAGCAGAAATTGTTTCATAAAACACACTACCTGGAATAGCAGTCTTCTGGAATCAAGAGTGGAATGAAAATTTCTACAGATGCTATGCTTTAAAAACCAAATGAAGAGTAGCGCAGAAGCAGAAAAAGAAATGTTAAGCTGTTGGCAGTAAAAAACCCCAACCCAACAATATTGATCTTATTGATCCTGATTGCAGAATTTCAATGCGTGATATGATGCTGTAAGCATTAATAGAACTCAGGTTGTGAACAGCTAGCCTACACTTCCCTTCCCTGTGAAAGTGTAATTTTACTGGGTGATTTCTTGTGGTTTTACTACCAGCATTTTTGGGTGTGATTATGGGAGGATGTTTGAAAATAGAGGCTTCTTGCCAGCCATAAATCTCATGCTATGCCTTCTCAGTGCTAAAAGGAGAAGTTACCTCACCCGGTGAGGTACCTCACACATTGCAAACTGAATCACTTTTGAATGGCTCAGTGACTCCAGAAATGAAATTTCTGATTCCCATAACCTGCTTGCCTGCCTTTTCAGCAGTCTGCTGGGATAAGTACAAAGGACTTTTGTAAAAAGGAAATTTCTATTGGGTCAAGTACTCCTCTGTCACAGCTAAATTCATCATTTAATTCCTTTCATTGAGGTTTTTTTACCTCTTCTGTTGCCGTTGTACTGTTTCACCCCTATATAAGCTTGTTACTTTAAGAATGAGAATGGCCAAATTGTCCAGTCTTCTGGATGTCACGATAGAAGGGGTTGTCCAGGATGCAGTACGTGTTCACTGTGTGCTGTTCAGAACTTAGAGGGGAAGTTTGGCTCATGTACTTCTGCACTGGAACCTCACGCGCAAGACAAAATCAATGAGGAGGTCTAAACTGCTGTAAATAATATACATGCTTGACATGGCTACATTAATACTATTTTCAGTTGCAAAGATTCACTCTTTTTTGAGACACATTTTTTATTTCACCATTAAGGCCTTTCTTCTGTATTTCATTTTTCATTTTCCTCTCTATTATTTATTCATAGCCTTTATATTTCTATGATTAGCACAGGCTACAACATTGTCTTTCTTTTTATCTTGCTCATTTTTACTATGGTAAGGAAATCCACACTGATTAGGCTGGAGCAAATTCTTCATCTTATAGTAGCTTGCGTAGCCCTTAATGCAGATGCTACATTTTTACAATTCACTTATTCAGTCTTTTCCTGTATTGCACATATAGATGCAGATAATTTAGACCCTGTGCATCCATTTGAGTTATACACATCTTCTGAAAATAGACAATCTTTTCAAATAACCCTAACCCCTCCACCCTCTTTTCTATTAGAGTAACTAAATTTCTTTCAGTTCTTTTTATCCTCTCAGTTTTGCCTTTACTACAATATTTCAGTTTAACTTTTTCTTATTTATTATTGGTTAGTAGAATTCATGAGTTTGTCTGTTTAAACAAAATTATATTTACCACTTTCTCTTCTTTTACATTCATCACCACTCATTTTTTAGAGAAAAACTGTCTCAAGACTCAAGTATAAGTATATGTTGTAACAAAAGCAAACCCACTTGTTGGCATTAAAATTCCAGGGTAGCTTCTGTGAAATAATAGGGTAAAATATAAAACCTCCATATAGAAGTACTATGTGTAGGAATATCACAGTAAAAAAATCTGAGGAGTCACATAATACCAAGTGATATGAAAGTGGTGAGAATCATTAGAGTGAAGAAGAAGAACATTAGGACTAGTAAAAAAGATTTAGTTACTTTAACACAAATATGCTTTCTAGTGTGCCCACCAAGAGCACCAATTGGTTCAACCCTTTCCTGGATCAGACGTTGCTTATTCCCAGGTCTGATAAACTCTGATGAGGATATCTGGCTCCCCAGAAGGTTGTGTTGTGAACTTAGATAACATCATGTCTGCAATAAAGTGCGTGAATCTGTGTCCACAGGTAGCTTTCTCCCAAGTTCACAGGTGTTTTGCAAATATTCCCCTTGCATCCCCACACAGTCAGGGAAGAGAAATCTAGATTTGCCATTTCCTCCAAGACAAACCTGCACTATCTGTAGGAACGTTTCACATTGTTGTTCTTGGATCTTGGTATCAAGGCAGTATGTCAAAATGAATCAATTTCCATACACATGTTCCATACATTTAGAACAGAACTGTTCCTTAGGAAAGTGAACGTATTTAAAGATGACTTTTAAACAAAGAAAAGCCTCTGTGTGCTTGCCTTTTCCATAGATAGTTGTGAACTCTTGCAAATTCTGAGCTCTTGGTAGGAGTGAAAAGCTGAAGTTGTGGAAAATAGGTAAATAAAATGGACTGGAATGGGTCAAAGAGGTACTCTGGATCCTGTTGTATTGCTGATACTTGCTTTGATGAACACTGCTGCAGAATCAGTTTGCTTTTGGAGGTTATTTTCTTTGTGGAACTGGCAATTTACCATAGTATGAGGGTGAAATGCCAGACAATAAACTTTTGATGGGCCCCTGCTCTGCTTAATCATTCTTTTGCCTTGCTAAGTCTTTGTCAACTGTGCCGAAATGAGGACTCTACCAAGTCTGAGCTGGAGAATTTTATTGAAAGCCTTTGTAAAACTTATTTATTTATTTATTTAGGACAAGGTATTGTTTGAGGGTGATTAGTAGTATGTTTGAAAATCATCACCTTAATTTACCTTTTCTTTCAGTTTAAAATGATTAAGACCATTGTTACATCAGATGCTTGTTCCTGCACGGTATTAGAATTCTAAATAGCAGATATAAGTGCTATGGGTTTCTCTCAAGAAAAAAAATATGCTTCTTTCTGTGAGGAAACCTTTGGAATTTATTCTGATCTTTTGTTTCTCTTGCATTTTGCTAACTTCTGGGTCTGTCTTGTATTGTTTTATGAGGAACAGTGTTAAAAAATGCACATATGGTCCAGATGCTTCTAGTCTACTTTTCACAGAATGCCCCCTAATGTTAATAATTTGCTGAAAAATGATTTTTAAAGAAGGGAAATGAGGCTGCAAGTACGGAATTATATTAGAGAGAAAGTGGAGCTTTATGAAGTGTGCTGGTGAGTGCTTTGTTGGAGGAGGTAACTGCCAGGTATGTAAATCAGTTTTCACTGTAGAAAGAAGATTTAAAAATTTTTCTGTTAAATGAAAATAGAAAGTAAGTAGTTGCTTCTTCAAACAGCAGTATACTGTTTCCTTGCATAGCAGTTTACCACAACATTACTGTCTTCCAGCTAAATGAAAAACATTTCCTTAAATTAAAAAGACAAGTATTTCAAGAAGCTGATGTTTATAGTTATAAATCTGGTGAGATATTTTTGTGATCTACTTCTCTAACTTTCTTTAGGAACTCAATAAAACTGAACTCAATAAAACCAGAAGTTTAACTAACATTCCTATGTATAGTGATAATGAATTTACAGAAAATAGAAATATCTTTTTTGTTCAGTTAACCAAACTACCTTATATTTGTTTAAAGAAAAGTCTCAAAGCAATTTTATATAAAAGTGTTCTAGAAATAAATCACCTAGGTTCCCATTCATCATCATACTGATTTTTATGGTCCAAAGAGAATGATGATGAGTGATGCTATAGCCTGGTAGAGATCATATTCATCCGAGAGATGTAGGTTCTGGGCTTTGGTTTAATGAATACTGAAGTGTTTTCCAAAAAATTGAGCAGCTTTGCTAGCACAGACTGAAAAATACTCTAAAGCTTTTAAATAGTGTTGCATATATTCTTCTCTTTCTAAAGTATATGCTCACCCATTGATTACAGGCTAAAAAAGGTCTTTTTGATATTTTTGGTATTTCTGTATCAGCTAGCAATGCTAGTAATGAGTCAGGTATCTATTCTGTTAAGCTCTGAATGAAAAAGTAACTCCTGCCTTAGGAACTAACCTATGGTAAATTTAAAAAAAAATCAGTTTTACAAAACCAAACAGTACAATATTCTAGGGATAACTATAGAGTCTCAAATAATATGGGAGAATAGACAATTAAATTATATATAACAGGTTGACTTCTGCTTGGAGTACTCTGTCATGTGCCTGTGATTGCTTCAGCTAGTCTTGAACATTTTGAACTTCCCCCAACTTTTCTGCGTAAAGGTTGATAAATTAATTAATTCAGGCTTATCTTACTGGCTCATTTCTTAGTATTTACTCCTTGTTCCAATCTTCTACTTCTCATTGCCTATTGCATATGACCTCTTGTCATAATGCTGTTTGCAAAGATACTACAACCTTTCAAAAGTTGCAACTGTTCAATTCTGGTTTTGTTTTCTCCATGTGCCATTAAACCTCAAAATCATTGCCATGAAGATTTTGTCAAGATATTTCTCCTTATTTTTGCTATTAAAAATATCAAATGAAAGTTCTCAAACATCAACTTTCATCCTTGGCTTTCTTCCATGGAATATTTAGGGTTGTTTTGGAACCTGCCCTCATAGTTAAGTGACATCTAAGTAGTACCTAGACTTTGACCTTCAATGAATAGTATTTTGAATAACTGAGAAAATATATGAGTAGATGAAAAGATAAATGTAGTGCAATTTTCCATCTTTGGGCATAGTCTTCAGAGGATAATATCTGGTATTTTTGGCTAGACTAATTCAGTACTATGACAATTTTATTTTCTGGCAAATATGTATTACTTTGTGAGGATGACACCTACCTAAATTAGAGGGACAAATTCTCTACTAAAATGTAGGACGTTCCAGTTTTAAGGATTTTACTGTAGGATTAGTGAGAAAAAAGCTTACCTTCTCTTTTCGCTGTTCTTAATACTAAATTATGGGCATCATGTCTAGATTTTTGACCAGGTGTTTTTCAGACATCAGTTCCTTGTTGCTGAAGCACTGTGAATTTTTTTTCTGCTAACAGAATTAGTCTCTAACATTCTTTCAGTTATATGTTGAGGTGCCATCCACATAAACAGAAATTCCAAATTTGGCTTTAGACATGTATAATATTCCTGTCATTCTGTGCCATTTAACTTTTGAAATGTAAACAAGATGTAGATATATGACTAGATCAATACAGAACTTTACAGGACATGTCAAGTTATGAAAATAATTTCATCCATTAAAAATGAAGTGAATTTTAAATGCTTAGCAAAGCTCCCATTATGAGTCAGTCATTCTAAATAAGCTGTATTAGTGGGAAATAATTTAAAACCAAACAAGCTGAAAGTGTGTCTGGGTTTTGCATAATGATTTGCAGCACATTCTTAACACTTGAGTTATTTTCATTCTTCTATACTGATGATTTTTTAACCATTTAACTTGGGAAGGGGAATTTAATCATATATCTGTGCAATATAACAGCTGTTAATATTTGCCTGGCCTATAGAGCTGCTGCAGGTGGAGATTTTGCTGCATGTCTTGAGAGGTATCTGCCAGAAATTTTACCTGAAGGAGTGCTTTGTTGTCAGGCCCAAGCCAATGTAGCAAATAAATGTCTGAGACACTATCTCCCTCCTTCTTTCTAGTGCCCAGAAACAAAACAAAACCAAACCAAAACTAAAACAAAAATAAAACCCAAAACAAACAAAACCAAAATGAAACAAAAACAAAACAACAAAAAAAAGAAGAGAAATATGTACCACAGGAGTGGTACCAGTAGAATACGAATAAACATCAACAAATTACAAGCAGGTCCACAGAGATTTTACAGTTTAATAAATAAGCCAGCTTTAAAAGGCATTGTGAGCTGGTGCTTTATATTACAGAAAAGTATTTCTATTGCTCTTCTGATCAAAATCATGTGGTTATTAGATTTTTGCAGATCCCAAAAATATTTTCATTAGTGTATCACCTTTTACATTCATACAAAGTTTGTTAATTCTTGATTAGTAGTGGTAGCAAGAACTTATTTTGCATTGTCACTATATCTAGTTAAAAAAATCCTGGTTAGAGGTGTATTTATAGATGAAAAACAAGATTTTTTTTTTTGAATTTGCAACCTAGCATCCACCTGATGCATAATAATACTCTTTCACAATGATAGTTTAATAAAATTTCACTGTTTTTAGTCATATACAAACTTTGCACTTCTCCCTAAACACACTCATAGTTTTGACTGGTGCATGGCAACTAAAGAATAAAAGTAATTCAGAAGGTTATAAACCTGTTAAAGCACTAGGTATGAAATGGCTATCACACTTCACTTTCCAACTTCAGGCATAATTATTGCTGCTTAATGGTTGACAGGCTAGGGTCAATTTTTACAGTCCAAATGTTAAGAGTGGGTGATTGCAGCAATAAATACCTGTCAGCAAGAGCTTTCAAGTAATAAAAAAAAAAATCCACTTGTATCTGGTCAGAGTGATAAAAGCACATGAAAGTACGCAAATTAACTGACTTTAAAAGAATTTGTCAGGTTAGAACTGCTGGATTTCACGATTTATTTGTCTTTATTGAATAATATTCATAGCTACAAAATAGCAACTATTGTTACAGAAAATCAAATCATAGATGAGGAGGAGAGAAAGTATAAAGTTTTAATGTGCATTTTATTAGCCTACCTGTACTTCTAAGTAGTGTATGTTGGACTTGTTACGAAAGTATCTGATCTTGTGCTGATAAGGCAAGAAACTGTTCATTGTTCAGCACTGGGCTATAAGCCTAGCTCTCATGTCATCAGCAAATATGTTTAGGATACTAACATTTTAATGTATTTAAACTTAAATGATATTGGTTTAGATTACATTTCTTTTGTCTTTCAGCTTTGGTACTAGGGATACAAAAGACACGTAGTCTCTGACTTGATTAACGCTTGGGTAAGGCACAATAATGCCTTCCAAGTTCCTAAACAGACTTTAAGTCTGACAGCTGCTTTGTTTACTTTGCAATTTGGCTTTAGTTCACAGTGGAAAAGTGGGAGAGATTGGGTGCCATTACCAGAGGTGAGTGAGAGCCAAAGTACTGGCTGACAGGATGTTTCTGGAATTGGATTGTCTCAGTGGTTAGATCTGGGCTTTTGATGCAATGTGATGTGGCCAAAGTAAATGCCCATGACTACTCCTTCCTTCACATTTTCTCCTGCTCTGTCTTTCTTGCCTGTGGTCTGCACTCTGGTAGGTCCTCTGTGGCCACTGTTAACTTCTTGTCTGGCAGCCCCCTGTGAGAGACTTTTGGTGGGCTGCTGTCATACCTCTGCCAGGACCCAAGAAGCCAGAGCTCAGCCCACTCAAACATACCTGCTGCTGTGAGGAATCTCATTTCCAGTTTCCTCTGCCACTTTTTCAAGGATTTAACTTACCAGTATGGCTTTAAAGTTAACCCATTTCTACAGGAGTGGTAGGGCCCTATAAGCCCCAATGTGGTTTTCCACCTGCCCCTACTTAACTGCTATTTTGGACTCTTCTTGAATCCTACTCCCCCACAAAAAGAACTCCTATAAATAGATGTAAAACTCACAAGGAAAAAAAAAAAAAGATACAAGCAGTAAAAAGTTTCACAAGGCTTCTATCAGAGCTCTCCTACATGTTACCAGCTCAGCATTTGGCTTGCATAAACCACCAATTATACCTTCTTACCAGAAGGGAATAAAGACATTTTACCTTCCTGCTTGCAACAATTCTCTTATATTAAGAACCCCTTCAATTTTAGGCAGCAGGTTTAATTTTTATTAGGCCATGCAAGGCACCTATGCCGTACCATTTTTCCCAACTCAGTACTATCCTTATTAGTTACTCTTTTGGATCCTCAAAGGATATAATCTTATTTGTGTCTCCTAAACAAACTCACTTTGGACCCATAACTGAGGAGCCGCTGAGAGACCAGTCACTCAGAAGTGAGACACAGCATTTCATCTGTTCAGAACAGTCTCCCACACCCAGAGGCCTGGGAGTTATGAATTTGCTCTATGCCTCAAACACATGCTGAGCTGTTTCAAACCTTTCTTTCAAAAATCAAACAGCTTTTCTTTCTGCTAGAATTTTTTTCCTGACAAACATTTCCAAACCTGTTTCAATAGCACTCTGTTCCCTTCAAAAGAAGCTGCTTCCCCCTCCTTTTTCCAAAGTTGCTGTATGCTTCATGAGCAGGGCACACAGGTTGTGCCACTATAATGTGGTTCTAAGCTTTTCCCCAAAGATTTCAGTAAAGATCCTCTTCCACGCTTTTCACGCTGCAAGAATCCAGCCTGTGCATCTTTGGAAAATTGCTCTCTAAAGCTATGTTCCTCATAACACAGATCAAGCCCTTGTAGACAAATGGACAGGGAGTGCAAACCTTGTGTTGCAAATATTCATCTGCCCAGTGCACATCAGTTGATCATTCACAGAGACATACACCCAGAGAAGGACTTTAACTGGTGCTAGTCTAGTCCAAGTGGAAAGGTTTTCTGCTGATATGTATTCCATGCATGTTGCTTTCCAATCTTTCGTCAGATTTACAAATAACTCTACTTGCTTCTAGTACTGTGCTTTGTCGTGTTTATGCATTTGATTTATATAATTTATGTTGCTTTTTGTATTGTTTATACTGTGCTTTATACTGCTTGTTACAGAGCTCTTAGACTATGTGCACTGCCTCACAGCTCAGCAGACTTTGTAGTTACAGCAATAAAAAGACTGGAAAGGTATTTTAGATTCATGTTAGTTGAAAAGACTGACTACTGGAGGAGCTGTGTTTGAGTTAAACAGAAAGAGATTTTCACATCCCCTATAATATGAACAGTGTTAAAAACCTTACCCCAAGGGGATTCATATCTATCTCCTTTAGATATGAATTTATCTAAAAGAAACCCCCAACACTGTCCCATCCAAGCTGTACTGTCTTGAACTGGTCTTGAAAAAGCCCCAAATATTAAGGGTTCTGCTCCTGAATAAGGGTACTTTTTTGACATCCTGATCTATATTCAAACCACGTCCCTTTCAGACATGACTCCAAGGTCATGAAGTCAGTGTGGGTTAAGCAGCACTCCCCCTGAAATGTTCCAGTGGTGCAGTTTCACACACACTTCAGGTTCCCCTAGGGATCAGGATCTGCTCACAAACACCCTCCCCTCCTCCCCATAAAAAGGTGCTCTTTCTTTACAGATTCAGGGATATTCAATAGCAATGCCCAGACAAAACTACTGTAACATTAAGGGTATAGAAATTTAGCAGAAAATGACCCCCCTTGCATTCCAGATTGTCCTCAGAGATCAGAGGGGCTGGGAGCTCTTAAAAAAGTAATTTTTTCCCTGTTATTCAAGGAAGTTTTGTTTAAACAAAAGAAATGTAGCTTTGGAACAACAGCTCCATATTTCCAGACTTAAGGTGTCAAATAGTGAAAACATGAAGCAATCAGAGAAACAAAACAGAACTGAAGAGACTCATATGCACATAAATATTCAATTTGAGCACTGGTAGCGACATCGAAGGGAACAAACAGGGAAGTTGGACAATGGAGGGCACTGCCAAGCTCTGGTTCCTTCCGTGTAATGGATTTCAAATGCAGAAAACCAAATGTGTTTCTGTGTCAAAAAAAGAATTAAAGTTTGCAACTTATCCACAAGTGCTATTGCTTTCCACTGGAGTGAGTCCACAGTCTCGAAACTTATGCACTCATGCACAGGTTGAGAGAAGATTTGTGCCCTCAGGTTGCTCACTTTCTCATGGAGTGGGAGACCTTGGGACTTCTGCACAGCACAACTGAACTGAAAGCTTTACACCTAGACCCTTAAGATCTGAGGAAGAAACTGAAAAGCAGACACTGTTTATCTAGATGTTTCAGTCAATTAACATTTTGGTTAGGATATCCTGAAGGGAAGAAGTAACTTGAAACCTCAATTTGGTTAGTGTCCTAACAAATCAAATACATATAGGTAGAATGTGCATTTCCCTTCTTAAATTGTGTTATTGTTTACTTCAGTATTCCTTTGCTTATATCTTTTAAGTTTTCCAGAGTTTTTCTGTGAGCTGGATTTGATACTTCTCGATTTTGTTTCATGTGTGCTTTCTTTCTGCAGTTAGGTTTGTTGAAGAGTGAGAGACTAATGTGGTGCTCATTCTGCTTTTTTCACTCAGTGGTCTTCAGCTTTGTCAGTGTTCTGTTCTGTGCATATTTGAAGTATTTCAGTTACTTAAGGCTTATTTTGTCTTATTGGATAACTTGGAGTAAAATTACTTAGGGCATGTACATGACAACCGGGGGATCGGGCCCAGACAACATGGGTTTAGGAAGGGCAGGTCCTGCTTGACCCGTCTGATCTCCTTCTATGACCAAGTGACCTGCTTAGCAGATGGGGGAAGGGCTGTATATGTTGCCTATCTAGAGTTCAGTAAAGCATTGGACACCATCTCCCACAGCGTTCTCCTGGACAAACTGATGGCTCATGGCTTTGATGGGTGCAGCGTTCTCTGGGTAAAAAACTGGCTGGGTGGCGGGGCACAGAGAGAATTGGTGAATGAAACTAAATCCAGTTAGCATCTGGCCATTAGTGGGGTTTTCCAAGGCACAGTATTGGTGCCAGTTCTGTTTAATATCTTTATTGATGATTTGGATGAGGGGATCAAGTGCACCCTCAGTAAGTTTGCAGACAACATCAAGTTGGATGGAAGTGTTGATCTGTTGGAGGATAGGAAGGCTCTGCAGATAAATATGGACAGACTGAATTGATAGGCTGAGGACAACTGCATAAGGTTCAACAAAGTCAAGTGCCAGGTCCTGCCCTTGGGTCACAACAACGCCCTGCAGTGCTACAGGCTTGAGAATAGTGGCTGAAAAGCTGCCCAGTGGAAAAGAATCTGGGTGTGCTGGTCCACAGCTGGTTGAACATGAGTCACCACTGCACTCAGGTGGCCAAGGGCGTCCTGGCTTGTATCAGAAATAGTGTGAAGAGCAGGACTAGGAATGTGATTGTCCTGCTGTGCTCTGCAATGGTGAGGCTGCACCTTGAATCCGGTGTTTTGGGCCTCTCGCTTCAAAAAGGACATTGAGGTGCTGGAGTGTGTCCAAAGAAGGGCAGTGAAGCAAGTGAAGGGTCTAGAAGGAAGAGCAGCTGAAACAACTGGAGTTGTTTGATCTGGAGAAGAGAAGGCTCAGGAGGGACCTCATCGCTCTCTACAAGTACCTGAAAGGAGGTTGTAGTGAAGTGGAGTTGGGTCTCTTCTGCCATGTCTTAAGTGAAAGGATGAGAGGAAATGGCCTTAAGTTGCACCAGTGGAGGTTCAGATTAGATATTAAAAAAAAAATCACTGAAAGAGCGCTTAGGCATTGAAATAAGTTGCACAGGGAGGTGATGGAGTCACTTTCTCTGGAAGTATTCAAGAGTCATCTGGATATGGCACTTGAGGATATGGTTTAGAGGAATCATGGTGGTGCTAAGTTGATGGTTGGACGAGATGTGAAGGTCTCTTCCAGCCTTGACGATTCTGTGAAAAGGATTTGGATAATTATCCCAGAATAACTGTATTTATGAACTACAGAATTGTCCCAAAGGTTTATCTCAAACTGTTTTCAAAATGGATCATGTTAAACCAGATATGGCACTTTTATCATGGAACAAGAGTATTCCCAGATGAATTATTTAAGGACTGCTGTTCTAGAAAAAACTATTATTAAGTAAGTATTTTTGAGAAACTCACATGAAAAAGGTTTTTCTGCTGATGTTCTCTACAATTCACTCATTACTCACACATTTGGAGTAGTAGCAATGTGGAAGCAGAGGTGAAAAGAACCACAAATCTCATTTGATGTGCCATGTGGGTTGGTTTTGCTGCAAGCAGTTTAGCTGTTCCTTTATAGCCATTAAAAGTTTATTAAAATGCATGAGAGACATCCATTACACACCAGAAAAAAAGTCCATTAATATTACATATCAAATGAGAGTTATATCTACACATTCCACCCCCAAAACCTCCAAACACCAAAAAAAGTATATTTAAATGTAGACATTTAGAAATGCAGGAAAATATTTTTGTACTGTGATGAGTAATTGATTAAACTATAAAAAAAGTGGATCAATAACGAGACCTTCTGCCTAGAAATTCAGCCAATTGCAAACAATGCTGGCATGACTCCAGGTCGTCATGATGCAGCTGACATTTCCTGACCTTGCATACTTTGAAGGTAAATTGTATGGCATTCCCAAATAGTTCTGGGAAAAAGGAAAATAACGCATAAATATTTGAAGGGCAGTGACAACAGGGAAGAAGAATCTTTTAGAATAAACACAGTGGTTCAAATAGAGTTAACAGGATGACATGAAAGAAAAGGTGAAGTGTAGGTGTACTGTAATATGAAAATTCCTGTTCATAAGTTACTCCATTGTATGTATTTGGATACAAAATAATTTCTCCAGGGAAATGGGGATATAACATTTTTACTGGGATCTTTTCATGCTGGTCTATGTGCAAATATATTTCCCTGCAACAATAAGATACTAATGACAGAGTAGATTGTTTGTCTGGTTTACCCATGAGGTCTTCTCCTTTCAGTTTCATACTGTGAAACTGCTGTAGAGTGAGTTTCACAGGTGTGTAGAATATGAAGAATTGAACAAGCATAAACTGGTGTCATAAAACAATATTCATTCCTGACTGCAGCTTTTAAAGACGTTACCGTTTTCTTTGTAGTCAGCTCTAGCTGTGTTTTAGCTTTTTAGACCCCTAGGAGACTTTTTACTGCAGGATCCTCTCAAAATTAGGTATTTCTTTTCCAAGGTATGTGCAATGTTAGTACATCTATGTAATTCTTGCAGTGCAGCTCAGCAGGCTTTTACCAAGTAGTAGCTTTCAAGAGAACTCCCTATTGGTCTCCTCTGGAAGCAATTGATTAGTAACGTGGCTTTCAACAAAATATTTCTCAAAAATGTTTTCTCCCTGAATGGGCTTTTCAGAGCTTGTAAACATTTTCATTCTTCTGTAAATTATATGACATATATCTTTGGAGGAAAATCATTCTCATTCTGTACTAGGAAGTTAATATGTGCTGATCTCAGTCAGCACAGACAAAGGTGTCTATGAAACATGCTGGGTAGATGAGCTGCATTGCAATTAGAGATGAATCATCACTTGTTTGTATTTATTCACTCATGTATTAAAATTAGAAAACTCAAAGACTAAGAGAAAATACATTTTTAAAAATATTCTTCTTTATTATAACTTCTGAAATTTTACTGCAGAACATAATTTTAATTAATTATGTTATGCAAGAACCTGAAAATGGTCTTCACAGAGTGTTTCAATGCACATAGACTGGCGACACTTGTGTAGAAATCTACTTAGAATTAATGTGTGTATGAACTGTTGAATTATACAAGCAGAAAAATTGTGTATACTCAGATTTAAATCCTGAAACTAGTTCTCTCTAGAATAATACATAACCTATAATGTTATCTCAGTTTTTCATGGGCTTAGTAGAGATTAGTGGCAAATGGTCATCTGCTCCAAATTTATATGATTTTAATCAAAATACCTCTGTGCTGGTAACTACAAAGAAATTCTTTGTTAACTCTGCCCTTAGTACATTTCTGTAGATATTGCCAAAATATGTCTAGTGAAAATATATGCTTATCTGCAGAGAGTTTTGGAAATTTCCATAGCATTTTTTTTGTGTTTTAGGCTTGTTTGTGTATGAATGAATTTTAATTTTTCCTGCCCTATGGCTTTTAAATTATCTGTAAAAACATGCATTAATAAATCCTTGTTTTTCCCCTCTAGATAACTAAAACTGATTTGAACTTGTTTATTCTAAAATCCCAGAGTATTTAGAATTAAATTGTAAATCCTGTATTTGATATATTGCTATATGTACGTCATACTTTTGAATTCAACTGTCTGGCACCATTTACCCTGACCAAAAAAAAACACCTCAAAAAAACCACCTAAAAGAAGACTATGTATGTAAAAGAGCATTAAACCTTCGTTAAATTGTAGCCAAAGGTTAAATTTCTGTGCCTGAGAACGTGTGACAGAGTTAGTCTGGCAATGAGTAGTTTTGAAAATCTATGATATATACCTAATTTCCAATGATTTTCAATAGGAGTCAGTTTCTTGTGCTCTGTGGATGTCATAAAATCATTTAGAGAATATACCTGAATCTGTATTGGAGTATCATTGATTCACAAGGATATTGCAGTGAACTTGAGAAATTAGCAAATCAGTCGCTGAGAGTCTGTGGCATGGAATTAATATTTAGATAGTATAGGCATCTAAGTTTTAAGACTTGGGTATTACTAGATAGAATTGATCACTAAAATGCACCAAAATTTAGGGTAACCTGGAGATTGATAACCTGCAAAACTTTCCTCTTTTGACTGTTTTTACTAGCCCTGTGGTTTGAATAGATAAAGCAACATACTTTAGCATGCTTACAAAATCTGAATTCAGTCTTTTCTACTGAAGTATGGTTTGATGATATTATTTTCATCATGCCATTAATAGCATTAAATCTCTTGCCAGTTCTGGATAAGAAATAGCACTGTTAATAAAAAAAGGACTGCCTGGGAATTATTATTATGGAACCATGGGAGGGGAAAATAAATAGAATGAATGTAAGACCTGTATTTAAGCTAAAGAAATGCTGTACAATGATATATCAAAGAACATAGAGAATATATTATAAATGTTTTCATTCAAAGAAAATAGTGGTTACTCACTGTGTTAATATTATTAATCAATGAAATTTTATTTCTGCAAGATTTTTAAAAAACTGTGGAAATGTAAGGCAATTATTTTGAGCAAAAAATAAAATACTTTTTAAATCAAAAGTGCTGTCAAAAAAAAAAAAAAAAAAGTAAGTTTCCAAACTAGGAAATATTTGTCTAGCTCTAACTTATTGGTGAAAAGGAATGCCTCTGGAATATGAGCACTCTGGGAAGAGCCAGAATAGCTTCTAGGGATTGCTGCAGCAAATGCAACTTTGTAATATTCTTGATTTTGTATTGGGAAGGACTTTTTCCTAGGTTTACTCTGGAGGGAGGAAGTAAAAGCTAAGTCTTCTGCAGGCCTTTTCTGACACACTCATCTGATATTGTGTTGGTGATGGGTCAAGTACTTTCCCTACAATATCTTTGGGGAGGAAGAGCTGGAAAGCCACAGTGACGGTCAGACATTTTAGAAAAAGAAGGCTGATTTTATTTTGTGTTTTTAGCTTGTGAAAAAACTATTTTATCATCAGAAGCTGTTCCTCACCAGCTGGATAAGGGTAGTTCATCAGTTGGGATAGTTCTTACAATACAGATGAGAAACTTGTAATAATGTAGGTAACAAGCCTTTGCTGTGTTGTATTTTTCATGAGTAGTATGGCCTTCATAATGTACATAATGTCATACTGTGAAACTAATTTCGAATGAAACCATTAGTTTCAAGGCTTTCTTTTGGCCTATTCTGAGTGGGTTTGTCCTGGATCATTAGTATTCAGCTTTTTGTAGTGAGATCTTCATCAGGAGTGCAAGTTTATTCTTTAATGCTCCAGGAGTGAAACAAAGATACTTAGACTAGCCTTTTGATGCCAAAAGGGGTCAATACTTGCTCTGATAAAAAGAAGCTAGATCAAATATCTTATTATTGCACCCTTGTGTGGATGTCCTTTTCTAATATTACTTGATCTGTTTCATTTTATTAGTTGCAATTATGTCTCAGTCTACCTGGACAGAACAATACAATCTGAAGTACCATCTGCAGACACAAAGTCTACCTAAATCTTGCAGAGTTATAAAAACAGAAATTGTACGTCAAACACCTCAGCATTCCTCATCAGTCACAATCAGAAGATTACTCTACACTGGAAGCCGTATGAAATACCATCCCATATTTATAAAAATAGTTTCTAACACAAAGGGAATGTATGAATTCTTTGAAATGTCTCTCAGGGTCCACCAGGCCTGTGCTATTGTGCACACAAACAAAACCAATACAATCCCCCAAGCTAATCCTATCCCAGAGTATTTTATGAATTACTGCAGTTTTTTCTTTGTAAAGAAACAATTCAATGCCAGCAGTCTTCTTTTTTTCAGTTTGGTAGACAACTGTCTTCAAACTTTTGATACCTGCAGCATTTTTTGTCATTCAAAATATTCTCTAAAAATAGGTAAAAATAAAACAAAAAAACACAACCACTCCACCAACCAACCAAAAAAACCCCCAAACAATAAAAGAAGTCTCAGCTTTAAGTTGCCAGTCTCATACTGCTCTCAGAGCTCCAGTTGCTGCAACTGTTTCTATTAGAATGTCCTCTTTCCATTAAGTAATGTAGATTTCTAGCTTTTCTGGTGAAAATATAACCTGATTGCAAGGAAAAAACTGATACCCAAACTGGCTATCTCCCTGCTAATTTTATACATTACATTTTGGTAAAGAAGAAGGGATTAGGAGAGCTCTTATTCACAGTCTTGAACACATAGTTGGGAGTGTTTAATAACAGAGCATGACACATGAACATTCTTCCATATTTCTGTATGCATTCTGCAAAAAGTATTTGGGGTGGAATATTTTTCCAGATGAAATTGCTGTTTACCCAAAGCCATGTTTGGGGGTAGGATAGTGTTTACTTTGACTGACTGGCAGTTTGCCTGATTTCCTTACTTGATTTATCAGCAAATCATCAATATTAAATAATTTCCTCTTTTGTAATCATCTTTTGTATTTTATAATCATAATCTAATAGGTTGATGACCACACTTTTCTGTTCTTCTTGGGCATATATAGCATCAAGACAGAGACTGTCTCTGACCAAACGAATGTACAAGAAGACATTGCTCCATTTGTACTCCATACACATGGAGTAACACAAGCTATTGAGAATATGAAACAATTTTGAGCTGTATTTGTGATGTGTAAGGTAGTCCCTCGTTTCTTATTTCACCCTCAGTCAGTAATAAAGCATATATTAAATAAAAAATAAGCAATTAATGTTTCAGTTAAAGTGAAGCTTTATGTCTCTTATGTTTCAGTAGGAATTGACAAGATACATGAATTAATCACGGAAGCATAGAATGGTTTGGGTTTGGAAGGGACCTTAAAGATCATATGGTTCCAACACCCCTGCCATGGGCATGGGCACCTTTCACTAGACTCGGTTGCCCAGAGCTCCATCCAACCTGGTCTTGAACACTTCAAAGGATGGGGT
The DNA here is from genome assembly GCF_022539395.1 of Myiozetetes cayanensis. NCBI lineage: Eukaryota > Metazoa > Chordata > Aves > Passeriformes > Tyrannidae > Myiozetetes > Myiozetetes cayanensis. The sequence continues at coordinate 34,950,857 of NW_026087964.1, read as the reverse complement.
ATCCACAAATTCTCTGGGCAACCTGTTCCAGTGTCTCATCACCCCCACACTAAAGAATTTCTTCTAATGTCTAATCTAAACCTACTCTCAGTTTGAAGCCATTCCCCCTTGCCCTGTCACTACATGACCTTGTAAATAGTTCATCTTTCCTGTAGGCCCAGGCATGTCTTACATATCTGGGTCAAAATGTAAACCCCACCAATGTATTTGAGGAAGAAAAGGAATATATATCACTGAGCTAGAGGTCTAACAAATTGGGTAGCAAACTTCCATAATTTTTTTAGTACTGTTTCAGTTTGGAAATTTTAAGGCCACAATTAGATCACCCTGAAGCCTTCTCCTCTCCAGGCTGAACAATCAACCTTTCCTCATAGGAGAGGTGCTCCATCCCTTTAATCATCTGTCTGGCCTTCTCTGGGCTCATTTCAATAGGTCAATAACCTTTCTGTGCTGGGGACCCCAGAGCTGGATGCAGCACTCCAGGTGTGATTTCACCAGAGCCGAAGAGAGGGGCAGAATCACCTTCCTCAACCTACTGGCCACGCTGCTTTTGATGCATCCCATGTTTATTAATAATGGACTGGATCCACTAGGAAGCATATCACAAAAATCTGGTGTTCTGACCACTTTGTGACCTAAACACTATTGAAATAGTCTCACTAAAACAACAGCAATTTTTGGGAGTCCCCTATTCATCTCAAACAGTGCTCCATGTAGAAAACTCCAACTACACAATAGTGATTTTAGAATTGTAACAAAAGTATTTCACGGAAAATCAGGCAAGAAATCCACAAAAAGAACACTAGACTGGAAAGGAAAACAAATGGTACAGAAGAATTATTTGTAGTTGTGTCTCAATCTGTACTTAACACACTTTTGCAAACAGCAATTCAGATTAATGTGCTTTCACTTTCTTCTTGTGCATGCCCCCCTTTAAAATTCGACATAACTTTTGCAGTTCGTATTTTTCCATTGAATAAGCAGAAAATATGGTAGATGTACTATTGATATCTTCCCCAAACTGTTTGCAGGGCTTTTGGGTCCTCTTATAGATCTGCTGTTTTGATTATGCTGTTCCTCGTCCCTGTAACTTCACAAAGCGCTCTCCTTGTTGAGACTCTTCATATTGCTTTCAGTGGACCCATCTGAAATATGCTGATGCATGGCTGATCTGACAGCTCACTGGGCATGGATTTTGATGGTGCAGTCATGCATATGACTTAGAGAACAGAAGGTTGAGTCTAGCACAAAAGATTAATATGACATTTCTCCCATTAAAAGAACTGTGGGTCTCTGTAATAATCTCATCATCTTTCCCAAAGAGATCAGGAGATAAGTTCATTGTATACTGTTTTTAGTGTTTGCTTGTGTTGAAGTATATTCATAGAGCTGTCTTGGTATGTTTTACTTTTATATCTACTAAACAAATTTTCTAACAGAAATACCTATGATTGAATTACCTTGAATTTAAACATAATATGGCAAAAAAAGAGGATGTAGTCTTCTACTATAGAAGTTTATCATAAGAATGATATTATCCTCTGAGATAGCCAATGATGTAATAAGATTAATTTTAATATTGAGGGTTGAGATATTTAACCTCTTTTGTTAACAAGAGGATCAAGTTATTATAACTGCTAAAGGTCTGAGCCAGTATTTCTTGTAAATAATGTAACCAGTCTCCAGCAACACCTGAAACTGAAAGATACTGAATTCCCATATCTTTAACATATTTTACCTCAGGAGAACTATGATATTTTCTCACACTGTCATCTAATGGGATAAGCAAGAAAATAATATAAACAAGTGTTAACTCCCACCCCCATCCTTTTCTCCTTGTTTAGTTTTTGATCCCTTTGCTACAACTGCTAATTTTTCTTATATATCTGGGGCAAAATGTAAAAACAATCAGTGTTTTTGAGCTACTAGTCTAACAAACTGGATAGCAAACTTGCATAATTTTTTAAGTACTATGTTTCAGTTTGGACATTTTAAACTTGGAAAATTCTGCCCAAGTTTATGAAAAAAATACTCTCCTGTGCTCTGATATTAGTTTTTCACTAAATTAGTGTTAAGACTGTGGTGGTCAGTGAGCTATCTGGAATACATTCCAGATGCCAAAAGGAAAAATTGCATTGCAGTCTGTCTTCAGGTGCTGACAATGAGATACCTTTGTCTGTCCCCTACTAGATGTGTGTGTGTGTAGATAGGAAGAGGGAAGAGAGAAATTTTGGCCAGCTTTTTTTATGCTTCACTTTCTCTGTTTTTATAACAGGCTTATTAATGTCCATGCTCCCAACAGTGCTTTCAGCATCCTCAGAGGCAGCTGCCTGCTACTACCTATTTCTGTAGTAAGTCTCTTTGTCTTACTTGCTGCCTGTTTCTGAACCTGCACACCTCCAGTGCAGTGCCATACCTACTGTTAATTCAAACCTCATGATTAGGTGTTTTGTCACATCAGCACAGTTAGAAGTCCAACCTCAGCTGTTAATGACAGCTCATTATCAATCGTGGTATTTGAAATAAATGTGGTAAAAACATTAGGGAAATGCTTGATTGAAATAATTTTTTTAAATTTATTTGCTCTTTCACTATCAAATAATTTATTTGCTGTTTTTTAATATTTTTTATCATGTAAAGGGTTTAGTAGCTTAAATCTTGAAATGCATCCACATATATTCTGTATATAGTCAGTGTATAGTCATGTATAGTCATGTATAGTCATGAAGCATATATACTTCATGTAAAATTTTGTGTTTAAAACTAGCAGAGGACAAATATATGAGATTATTTTTATTGAAAATTCATTTAAATTATTATAATAGAAGGCCAGTACCATTACTATACCAATAAGTATTTGACATAGGAACCGTTTGCTTACCCAATAATTGTGTTTTAAGTCTTCGTAAGCGTTCTTGCATTTCATTTTCACCTTTCAGCTTGAAAACAGTTTTGATCACATTTTATAATTGCCATTTTCCTGGCTTTGCTCCATAACTGTTGTGTAAGCCATAAGCAACAAATGAGCAGGAGCTTTTCCAGTGGTCTCTGCAGAGGATTTTTCTTGCCAGTGCTGACTACTCAGAATTGTGATGAATTTTCACACTTCCAGGGGCTGGTTGGCGAGTTTTATGTTGATATTTGTGGCATACCATGTTTTGCCTAGTTTGTATGAATGTTCTGAGGGCATATGCTAGTAGGAATGATGAAACTTCTGTAATATGAAAACTGCTTCATAGAAGTTAAAATATTTTTATGAGAAAGTTTCTCTGAACAAAAGCATAGACGGTGAACCATTCCAGAATACCGTAAGCATTCCAGACACCAGCTTGCCAGTATGGGCATCTCCAAATTTGGATTCCCTGGGCAGGATGGACATGTTCTGATTCTGGCCTTGACCTGGCAGAAGTGGGTGCTTGACCTTATATTTCCCACTGTGTTATTGCAGTCTTTTCTGGATAATGGACTGTTTGGGTGGGAATGAAAGGAGAGAAGGAGAGTTCTTGATCAATCTAAAGAATGCGTGCCTTAATTACTTTATTGTTCATGCTGATAAGATAATGCAGGATGTTTTAAGCAAATAAGATTGTATGATTTACCACTGGAAAATTTCAGAATAGAAGACTTGTAAAGATAGTAATAATTCAATTAAACAAAAGAAACTTCCTCCCTCTCTCTCCCCCTCCCCCCACATCCCCCGCCTCACCCCTTCCTGAGTAATACTGCAAGAATGTAGCAGCCAAGTTTCCTCTCAGTTCAAGGATGTTCAGGACTAGGATTTGGCTTCTCATGGACTCTGCATAGATAAGAATTTGTTGTCAAATAAATCACTGAAGGGATGCTTTGTCAGTTTTGTCTGTGAAGTAGCCAGAGCAGTAAAGCAATGCACTTTGGGGATGTACAAAATGTGAATAAAGATTAAAAAATCTTTAGGGAAGGGAAGAAGGCTGAAACAAGAAGCCAGAAAAGCCTAACTGTTATTTACCAACTTTACCAGACCTTCATTAGAATGTGACAAAAGCAGATGGTATCTCCACTGAACTGATTTTTAAAAGTGTTAATATACAGTAAGAGGAATTAGTCTAGGAAGGAACTAAGTGCCCACTGTGTTACTCTGAGTTGTCTATATGGATTAAAGCTGAATTTTGAGAAGTACTCTTTTTATGCCAAATGGTTATATACACTCACATGCAATGATTCCTATGCTTGGAAAGTTATGGTAACTGTTTTCGGTACTGTTTAATGCTATTAACCAGGCATTCCTGTTTTTCATTGTGATTTTATTGTCTTAAGCCAAGATCTCAAGTCCTTGCAATTATATTTTAAAAGGATCTTGGGACATATATTTTGACAAGCTAAATTTTAATTGATGTAACTAAAACCATAACTCAGCAAAAATTCCTGTTGATTTCACTGGGAAAAAGGATCTAGTCTTTAAAATCAAAGTAAAGGATTCAATAAAAAATACCTAAGCAAGCTCAGAATGATTTATGTTCACAGCAGTGATGAATCATACATAAAATGAAATGATTTGATTCACACTGGGTATTTTATTTACAGAACCATTTTCATAAAGAAATACTTTTGCTTTAGAAAGCAGAATAGATTTTCATTGGTTTGAATGGAGTTAAACTTGCAGCTACTAAAGACAATGTGAAGTTTGCTATTAACTTTGGTAACGAGTAAGTCAAGGTGAAGAGAATTTGGAAATCCTTCTAATTTCAGGCTGAAAATCAGTTATGCTGAAGTGAATGAATTGTGTCAGATGAAGATGGAATAGTTTAAGGTACTAAGCTCCATTTTCCTGTTCTGTAATTCTGCCTGATTCTATGAACATTGAGTTTCTAATTAGACTGTCAGAGCACTAAATCTTTTTAAGACAGACTTTAAAGAAAATCCCATCTCATTTGGTAGCAAACTGGAGATAGATAAAAGGGAGGGTTTGAACTATTTGTTATTGTCTTTCTGCAGAGATTTAACTGGTAACAAAAATATTAGTATTTGTATTTTCAAGGGTCACAAACAATGAAAATCTAAATATTTATCAAGTGTCTTTTTCAATAATTTTATTTTTATCTGGACCTACGTTGTGGCTCCTTGTTGTCTTGAATCAGTGTTTTTCAGAGTAGTGGCTTCTGTCAGTCACTTCAATGCTTTTTTGTCTGGGCATGCTGATATGTAACAGTGGGTGGCTGACATGGAAATGGCCAAAGCAGAAAGGAGATCTGAGCTGCATTTTTAAAGATTACTTAAAAAAAAAAAAAAAAATCATCATAAAGAGAAAATTAGGATTCTTTTAAAAGCAAGGCTCATTAGAAAAATGTAGTAAGTAAACATTATGACTGTCAAAATAAAATGCATTTAGGTGAAGAATCTTCAGAGGAGTAGATAGTATTGCTTTATGTATTGAAACTGATGACAGTCTTGTCAAATTAGCATGAAGGGTTTGTTTACATTTGGCTTATTTCCTAGACAGCATTGCTGCCTTTCTAGTACAGACAAAGCTTATTGAAAACTTTGTCATGTTTTTTTTTCATGTTGTAGAATTGCAAAATTGAAAACAATACTAATTATATTTTGAGCAACCAATTGTTCATTTTTCATTAGGAAAAAAAAAAAAACAAAAAACCAAGAGCAAACGAAAACTCAGTATGATAAAAATCCCATTAAAAGTTCAAGGAAAGAAGCTCCTGTTTATTTCTTTACATAAACTTATGCTGTAGGAAGAGTATTAAATTGTGCTCACTACTTTTCATGGTAGAATACAAGGAAAAAATGAGTAAACCCACATTATGATATGGTTATTAAAGTTATTAGAAATGCCTCTGCCTCAATTAAGGTGCAAACAAGACCATATGCCAAAGTCGATAGTGAGGATTTTATTTACAGTAAATGTGAGGCAGAGAGAGAGACAGAAAGAAACAGGGAAAAGGAGGGTCAGGGAAGAGAGTGACAGAGAGAGATTAAATAGAAAATATATCACCACTGTGGAACCTGGCAGCATCCCATAGGTCCTCTTTTTCTAGTCTTGGTGAGGGGCCAACAAAAGGGACAGAGTCCAATGGATTAATATATGTTTGGGTGATGCCCAGGTACCTCCCCTGGTAGGGGGAAAACTTTGCAGTCTCTTGTGACATGCTCTGAATTTATCACCTTGCTTGGATGATGTGCAGTCCTTTGGTAGCTGAAAGCCTCAGGGATGAGTCTGGGGGGCTCTTTGGGTGTGTTTGATGGTTTATGACCCCTTCTCAGCTGCTTCTTACTTGGAAGTCCCGTGTGTGTAGTCCTCATGAATGGGGGGTTTACTCCTGTTTTGTGTGGAGAGGTCTCACCATCACATACCCAAAATCCTTCTCCTCCTCTACCTGACAAATCCAGCTAGGGTTGATTCTTAACACAACTGCTGAGTTTGGCTTTCTTTGTGGGTACATTCTTCTTCCCTGAGCCTTGTCTACTTCTCCTTAGACCTGAGATAATTGGACAATTGCCTTAACTCAAGTTCCCATTGCAGTCCAAATTCTAGTCAGGGGGCATATTTGGGAGGGAGGTGGGGAACTGTGCTTCAGTGGTCACAGATGGGCAGTTGCTTCTTTGCAGTTTGAAAAAAACAGTCTTTCTATGATTTTGACAATGCTTAAGACATTAACAACATTTCAGTTTCTTACAACTGACTAAAATTACCCAACTTTTTTTGAAGGAAAGCAAAAACTTGTGACCTTCTTTCCTAATTCTGCTTCTTCATAATTCTGAATCATTCTTTCATACATTTAGATTTTTTTATATCAGAGAAGTTTTTTTGTTTGGTTGGTTGGTTTTTTTTTTTTTTTTTTTTTTTTTCCAAAATGGGTGTTCAGTACTGGCTTGATTACAACATAGTTTGGAAAAGTACCTTATTTAATTATCTACATATTCCCAGTGATCTTGACTTGCTGGCCATTTTCTTGCATGAAGAAATTTGTGTGATATCAGGGTTTTTAATAGAGGATACCCCTATGAATAATAGCATCAGGTAGCAGTGAAAAGGCATGCAGGCAACAAAACAGGAGATAATATGGATTTTGCAGGCCACAAGCAATGAGCTTTTTTACCTTTATCTTGGTGAGTGCGGGAAAGAGGGAGATGTTGCAAAAAAGCCCTTGACCTCCTTATGAGAATCAGGAAAAAAATTGAGAGTGAACTTATAAAAACTGGATCATCAGTGCAAATTGGTTTGGAGAGCTTTCGTTAAGTAAATTAAACAGTGGTGAAAATTCGGTGCGCTCAGTCTTCTGCGTGAGAATAACTGGCTGAAGCACAGGAAAACAGTTTAGGGATAGTTGGACTTTCTCTGCTAGATTATTTTTGCAGTGTATTCTTCATCTCATTTTACAGCCCATAGTCTGGAAAATTCTTGCAGATCAAAGTTGGGGAACTTGCAAGAGCAGATAGCTTTTGGGCAGAAATTTCGCTAGTTTGAATAGAGAAGGAAAAACTTGGGGCACAGCAAGAATATTAAGTTATTAAAAATCTTCCACTTTAATTTGCAGCAAATTGAAAAAAAAAATTACATTTACTGTTATGCAAACATTATGTTTAACAAATACCAGTGAGATTCTAAATCATGGTAGGTATTTATGCTATGAATGATGACTAGGCAGAAAATCACACACTGAGTAAATTGTGTTCTTAACTAGTTTTATTTGATCCATTTTATCAATAGGAAGTGATGAATACAGGTAAATTGTCTATGCTATATTCCTCTAATAAAAAAAAAAAATCCTTCTAACATACAGACAAGCAAGCCAGAGAGTTTGTCAGTTACTTTTCTCTCTGGGTTCCCCCATATCACTATCTGCAGAGCCGAATGAAACAGAAATCTTTGGCAGAGTTGCTTTCATTTCCCATCCATGTTGAGATGGATCTCCTCCTTCATGCTGAAAGGGGTCTTTACCCATCATGTTCCTCTCACTTTTCTTACATGAAATGGCAAAGTAAGTGTCACTGCATAGTTCAAACAACAAGTTTGTTTCATGTTACAACCACTCCTTCTCAAGTAATGTTCTCTTTTATATCACTGTAAAACATTATCTGGCTAAGGCTTTGAGTCAGCAGAGGTGGACGATCAGAAGCCTTTGACTGTTTTACATTTAGAGCCGTTGCATGTGCAAATGCACCAGAAATTATTATGTTCCATCTCTGGAGTCCCAGCTGGTTTCTTAAAGTGGCATCAAGTACTGCCACAGTCAAAATGCCTTCAGGCTTGCAAATGAAAAGAGGCTGTATATCTAATTAGAGAGCAGGTTGATGGTGGATGGGAGAGAACAACCTGCGGAAGGTCTTTGCAACTCCATCACTTTCATCATGAAAATTTTGGCTTAGTCAGAAGATTCAGGGTTGTCCGGTGGACTGGAAGGTAGGGTCTGATAAATAAGGTGCATTAAATCTTACCATTCTGCTTAACAAGATCCTGACACTTGCTTTACCTGTTTAAAAACCCTATTGAATGGAAATTGTTAAAATACATTTTACTGCTAATTAAAAGGTAAGCACTCCATCACTTTCAAAAAAACTCTGGAAACTTGACAGCATCTGAAAAAAAATGGAAAGCTTTGGAAAATACTCTGTTCATCTTTATTGTATATACAAAAACCTCATCCTAGGATGATGTAAATTGATAGACCCTCACAAAGTATAGTTGTGCCTCAATTGCAGTAGTTACAAAATTTATTTAGAGTTATCTTTCATGCAGTTTAGATATTCTATTCCCATTCCTAACGCTCAGCTTCAACAATCCCATAATCAGTCTCTAACTCGCAGATGTCAAAAATCAGCCCACTGGAAAAGATCTGCCTTCTTGGAGATGGCTCTAGGCATCACAGAAAATGCTGACTGTTTCTCCTTGATGATGGGGCCAGGTTTTGGGATGTTCCTTTCATAGAAAGGCTGGAACCAGACTTCCCTGCTGCTGTTTCCCTCCTAAAGTTTCTACTTCTGTGAGGACCAGTGTAGCCCAGCTTCCGAATGCTGGACCATCGAGCAGTGGCAGTGAAAGGCAGCTGTCCGCTTTTCCAGACATTTCTTTTGTTTGAGGCATCTGTTTTTCCCTGCCTACTGCTTGAAACAGGACAGCTGTCACATACAGCGGTAATGAACAGATACCAGTTTTCAGAAGGAACATAATGTAGAGTATATATATAACGTATCTGCTTCTTCCCTTTGTTACTTGGTTGTAGCATTTGGTATCTAAAGAGTAAATCAGAGTTGGTCAGGATATCTAGAATACTAATGTATTTCAGGAAGAAAAATATTTTCTAACTCTATCTATGTGAAAGAGCAACTAGTTTCAAAACTCAGGGACATACTGGGAGTTTTTTCCCTGGTTTTGAGCATTCAGGTTAGTGACAGTCATGATTCTGTCCCCCCAAATGAACCTAAAGGTTGTCTGTCTTCCTTTCTTTTATTTATAAAACCTGAACATCTTTATCAGTTCATCTCTCCTCAGGAAAACACTTAGGCACATGATAGAAATTGCTCTCCAGAACAACACTGTCATCTACAGAAAAAATAAATTAATAATGCAAAAGGTTTGAAAACACCTTTATGATAGTACAGGATGGGCATAACTGGGGGAGATATGTTTGTTGTTTTTTTTTTAAGCTGGAATCTTAAAGTCACAGAGTTCAACCCTCCAAAAATGGTTAATATTCTTAATTTATTTTTTTTACCATATCTAATGACAGAGAGTACTCTGATGATTAGGGTATCCTTGGGAAACTTACCTTCTCTATCAGCACTACTTTGATTGTTTTTAAACAGCCTGATAGTTTATTGCAAGCAGGGGAAAATTATGAGTGATTCCTTCATATTTAGAGGTAAAGTGACTACAAATTCTTTTTTCCTTTCTGAAGGTAGAAAAGGTACAAAAGTAATTGCTCTTTGTTATGTAGTATTCTTCTGTTTGGCCCTTATTCTGATTGTATTTTGTTAATTCATATAGATCAGACACACATTGTGGTTGTATAATGGACTTCACATCTTTGAAAACCAACACCTACACAATATATCAAAATGCTTACAAGTTGTAAACTTAGTTTTATTGTTGATACAAACCAAAATTTTTTGTAGAAGATATTAATTCTGAAACACATGCTTGCTCTTATAGGTACATTAGTGCTAACTGATTTTTATATTATGGTTTATAATTAATGCTGCCAAAGATGATCATATAATTTAAAAAATATATTAATTATGTAAAACATCTGTTCTTTAGAGAACTAATTCTTTTTCCCCTATGCATATTGAGATAGGTTTTACCTCTATGTCAAGTCCATATTTCCCCAGTATTTTTTGTGTATATTGGACTCTGGTCAGAAAATCTGCAGCAATTTAAGCAACTCCACAGAAAGCATTTTGCAGTGCTTTAATTCTGAATTTGTTTGCATGTGTGTGACATGCTGGAAACACAAACATTTACAGTGATGGTGAGATTGGGACAGTGTGAATTTTAAGCCCAAATGTTATTTTATCTGCAGATATTTTAGCATATGTAAAGTGCTTGGAAGTGTCAGCTCTGCCAGTGTTGAAATGCAGGCACTTGGCAAATACCAGATATTTATGTGTGGCCAGTTTTGCATCCATTGCTCACAATGTACATTACTTAGGTATGCAAACAGTTGTCTTGGAGGCCAGTGATGTCTGGAGTAGACACATTACCTGTGGTGAAAACTCTCAACTGGTGAGGCTGAAAGCAAGGAGAACAGTAAGATTGAAGATGTTAGCATGACTACCCTGATAAGTTTGGATAGATGCCTTCAGCAGGCAGTGGATTAGAGGGTGAACACCTGACAGCCATCTGGAGAGTGATCAACATCATCTTTGACATAAATGTACAGGGATGGAAGATGTGCTGTATTATTATACCTATTTCTGTGACACAGTGATGCATTTGCCCCCACTATTCTGAGTGAAATAGCAAGAATCTAGGTGTGAGACACTGGATTATTATATTAATTATCATTTTGGACCAACTCAAGTGTGTGTGTGGAAGGGGAAGGGACAGGTCAATTTTCACAAAGGTGAGGTGATGCCCTGCCTTAATCCAGCCCCTTGATTTCTCCTTGGGCAGTCCAGGAGCAGCTGTCAGTCACTGGCACACCAGAACACTGCCCCACACGACACCCCCTGGAGCCCTTCTCCTTTGTGCTCTCTCTTAAGGTATTACCAGATTTAAAAAAATTTGGCGGGTGAATTTTTGGAGCCTTGTATATTTTTAAAGTAAAACCCCTTCAATGAGTTTGTAGCTTGGAGCATGGGATATTATAGTAGGGAGTGGAGGATTTCCTCTTGTGAGCTAGAAAATGATTTTGAACAATATATGCCAGTGTTGCAGATTTCACAGAAGGCAGGAAGATAATTCTCACTTTTCTCTTGTTTCCTGTAAAGTGTACAAAAGGAGTGACACTCCCTTACTGGAGTGCACTCACTGCCTTCCTATGCCAGTAAATTATGAGAGACTGTTGTTGTACTTGGCCTTCACACAGAGAAAGAAATAGACTTGAAGTCTTCTCTAATGAAGGGATTCTGATCACTTATTATCAGACCAGTAGCTGGTACAAAGCTTGTGCAAACCAATTTAGCACAGACATTACGATGATGAGATGGAGTTGCCTCTAAGAGGATGTGTTTGGAGAGTCTTGTGGTGGGAACAGGGCACAGGAGTGCAATTCACAGTGTGCTGCTGGGGGTGGCACATTCAAGGGACTGTCCTCTATGGTGTGTTCTAATGTCTTGAACCTGGGGGCAAAGGCAGCTGACAGAATGGATATCGCTAGTGCAGAAAACTCATCTTGCTAAATTTAAGCTTGAATTTAGGCATGTCAAAGGCAATATAGACACTACAGCTGAAGCTGATTAGAAAACTTCCACCCAGTACCACGCAGGCCACCCTTTGAGTTTGATTGAAATGTTGTGATTTTTTTTTCTAACATGAAAACCCTATTTCTTCTTACCTATTTATATGTCAAACTTATGGTCACATAATTTTTGCAGATGAAAGTTTCTGTGCATGGATTCTATATGGAATGAGCACAGTGACTACAGGAGATTACATATTTCATAATAATGACTTCAGTGTGGATGTAAAGGCTCCTGGCAGTATGTTGTATATGAAAATGCCTTCAGGATATAACAGGTTTACTGCAACCATAATTCACTTCTTTCCCCACCCCCAATTCTAAGGAGCTCCTTGTTTTTCTTTGGGTTTTGTTTTGGTTTTGGTTTTGTTTGTTTGTTTGCTTAAAGAGAAATTTTTAACCCTTTTTCCTCTGATTCCCTTTAACAACTGTTATTTCTTTTGCTCTTTTTATTGTGAACATGAAGCACAGAATTTACACAGCTGAAGAGTACAGAGCATTTATTTATTGGTAAGCACACTGTGGATAGCAAGGGCTAGTGAGCTAGTAGGCAAGTATTAATATCACCAGAGCATTGTATACTCACCAGTCTGATGCGATATCTGACAAGCACTTGCTGTCAGGTGAGGAGAGGTCAGCAGCCTTTGCTCCTTAGATTGAGCTGATCCTTGATCTTGCTGAGTTGCTATCTTCTGCTTCTCCATTGTTTTTTTTAGCATTTTAAACCTCTTAATGTCAGTATTTTTCCTCTTGAGTCCTCCTGCTGCTAACTATCCCCGTATCCACACTTACTTTTTTTAAAAATGTTTTCTATGTTTTTAGACTTCTTAATTTACATGGCTTTTGTTTCATCTCCTTTTGGTCATCTCAGCAGTTTTCTCAGCAGACTGTCCAAAGGTCACACAGCTTTACTGCCCCAAACTGCTCTTTGGTTCATAGACTTTGACTTAGGGTTGCATGTGAATGCTGTCCCCATATACTTTCCTTTTCTGACCTGTTTTTTTATCTGAAGTTTTAGTGAAAATATTAATATTTGCTCTTATGGATTTAGCTACAACCCACTGAGCACAGATAGTATATAGAAAGCGACAAGAATAAATGTAATGTCTTTACAGAGTGTAGAAGGATAAAATAATATGACATGATAAAAGACTAATAAAAATACCTAGGGTTTTCATTGTGTTTTGCTGTTCATGTATATATACAAATGCTAAATAAATAATCACCAAACAAAATATATTTAGAATAAAATTTAGAATAGATTCTACTGTTCAGAAACCAAAGAGCATTGTGCTACTGAATATGAATTATATGGTGAAAATAACTTGAGAGAGATCTCCACAGTAAATCACAGACTATTACTTTCATTATTTCCATTTCCTGGCCTACAGAAGATCCTATGATGAACTACAATTCCACCCTTTTGCCCACTATACAAGTAAAACAAATAATGATCTCCTGTCAAACAATTTATAATCAAAGCCTAAAATGTGGGGTGATAGGCAACAAAAATCAAGGATTTGGTGAGATGTGTTAGACTGTAGTGTAAGTAGTGTCCTGCTACATGACCTGCCTAACTTCAACCTGGCTTTTCTTAAAAATTAAACAAAAGAGATTATAAAGAAGGCATATATATATGAATTTAAGGAGTGAGTGTTGCAACTGTCTTTTTTTATAAGATTTATTAATCTTAATCAGTAGTTTCATGGGAAGCCTATATTCTGTTTAATGATAAAACCCAAGTGGCTGACACTGCTGCCTTTACTGCAGGACTGGCATTCTTCTTTCCATGCTGGAAGAAATGTCAAGTTAATTATAATCAAAATAAATTCAGTTTTCCTGATATTTAGTTGCATTTTTAGAATTTAAAGCTGTGATTCTGCAGGCATTTAAACAGGTGTGTACCTTGGCTCATGTGAGCTGTTGTCATCTGACATGATGAAGTGAGTCACAAACACTTTGGCAGCTTTCCACTCTGAAAATACACGGGTCTCTAGGAGACTCTGAATCTACTGCTATTAGATCTTCAGGAGCATTTGGAAATAGTCTTTAAAGGTGTTTTGCCTGGTTCACACTGTGTTCTTTATCTTTAAGACTGAAACTTTAGAAGAAAGGAAAACTCTCCCTAGGTGATTGCTGTTGAGATGTTTCAGTATTCCTCTGGAAGGCTCCTTTTTTTTTTTCTGAGAGTATTTTTGTCCTTTACATATTAAAGTACCAGAGAAAGGTGGTGGATTGTCTTCTGCTCTCTTGAGCACCTCACCTGTTAAAATAAACATTTACACGGTGGTGTGTTAAAGGTTAGTTATCTAAGGTTTACAATGATATAGACAACAGAATTAAAGTTTGGACTTCATTTGATTTTGGTGAATCCAAAGATTCAGCAAAAAAAGTCTTGTTGGTACTGAGAGCTTGTATAGTTTTTACATCTGTCTTTGATCTTTCAGCTTTCTTTACACTCCTGTGTACAGATTCCAATCTATGTACAAGCACAGCACATGTGTACTCATCTGAGAGCAGAGTGGAACAGACAATATCCCTGTCTTTTCTCCTGAAGAAATAAGAGATTAATGATCCCTGGCCTGCAAAGCTAAGATGTGTCATGCATCAGGATGTAGGAGGTTTTCCACAGAGAAGCCTTGATTATGGAGATGAATGGATAATTGATGAGAAAGAGGAAAAACCCTACAAACCATTAGAGAAAGAAATTATTTGAGTGTCTTTTATTCCATCTTGGGATGCAGAAATGGACTGCTTAATCTCTCAAGATTTCTTTAATCTCTACTTTTATTATTTTGTTTCTCTAGAAGAAGAAATTTAGGATGCCAGGATTAGTACCTGTCTGCATGCCATGCTGTTTCTAAATAACATCTAACATCAAAATAACACCTTGTCCACAGCCAGTGTCTTCCTCCATGCAGCTCTTTATCTGACTTCAAATTAAGATTGAGGTTAAAAGGGGGACTGATGGCCAGCTGGCTCTGCAGTAAAGGGAAACCAAACAGTCTAAAGGTAACAGAGAAATATAAAAAGGCATCTAGGGATGCTGCAGACAGTGAGCACATTAATAAACAATGTTATGCATTATCAAAACTAGGCTATCACATAGTTCTGCTTGCTTTAGTGGGGGTTTTCTTGTCCCTGAGGGCACCAACATCCTTGTCTGTCCCTCCCTACCTCTTGGGATCTTTTCCCAGTCACTGATTTCAGCTTCTCAGGGCCATCAGTTCCTGTCTGAGCAACACCACTGCAGGGCCAGTTTCCTGCTCCTTACAGCCCCACAGGCCAATGGCTTGTCCCAGCCTCAGCTCATCCCTGTCCCTGATACCCAGGAAAGGGACAGCCCCACAGCTGTCCTGCTTCTGGCTGGGGTCTGGCTGTGGCTGCCAGGTCCTGACTTGATGTCCCCCCCCCAGTCTCTGAAGCCCCCTGGGAGGGTTATAGATCCAAGTCTGGAGCTCCCTGCTGCAGGTGTTACATGGAGCATGCCTACCCTGCACACAACTCAGAATTTGCACATCCATTCCTTGAATGCTTTCAGCAGCTACAGCCTCAAACAAGAGCCACAACAAGTTTTGTGAGAAAGTTTTGTGAAGATTATGCATGTTCTGCATGACCATATTTAGTAACAAAAAAATCAAGGCTGGAGGGGTCCTCAAGAAGTTGTGAAATCAGTATTGTTTTGGTACGAGTCCTGTGTTCAGCACATGTTTTCCAGTCTCTAAATACTATAGCTGTAGGTGTGTTACTTGTTAGTGCATACCCCAACTTCTTATTTATGGAGGTTTGAAACTTGTGGCTGAGTTTCATACACTGCTTTAGCAGTGGGGAACAGAAGAGTAGACATAACCTTGAAAGGAAAAATTCCTCGTGTTTGTAGAAGGAGCTGACTCATATTTAAATTAGAAATACAATTTTCAACACATGTCAGAAGCTGGTGTTATGTGAATGTTACAATTCTTTACTTTTTTCTATTTTTCAACAACTTTAAAAAAAAACACCTTTCTTTTTCACAAACCATTTTTACCATTCTGTGAATCCAACAGCCATGTTTGCTTTCAGATCTGTGTACTGTCATTTCCTTTGTTGATATCTAAACATATCCAGGGCGACTCAAAGTTTGGTGTATTTCATCAGGTTTGTCCCAAGGCATTTATGGGTCAGATTGAGGTAGAAGTTGTGGGTGTCTGAATGGAAAATTTTCTTTCTTCGGGACATTCAGAGGGCATTTCGAGACTAAAGCAGAGATACTAACCAGAAACTAAGGTAGTTCTGCCCACAAATAATAAAAGCTAAGCTATAGTGATGTATGACACTTCAGTCATACATTTAACCTCAGTCATACAGTCATACAGTTAACCTCTGAAGCTTTTGCTTTCTGAAATGTGTTTTGGTTTGTTCCTCTCCACACCTCATCCCTTCTCCCCCTAGTGCACAAGCCCTAACATTTTTTCTAGGAAAATCTAGATTTTTGTAAGTTAGAATAATCAAAATATATCTTCTTTTAAAAAAATTTTTGTTAAAATTTAAACTTTTTATTACACTACTATACAAACTGGTGACTTGGAACAAACAGTGATTTGAAAATTAAAGGGCAACACCTTTTTTTTTCCCTGCTTGCATCTTGTGAGAGCTCTATTTTCTAGTTTAAATTACAACATAATCCAGTTTTCATAAATGCTGTTATTTCAGCTAAGGAGCCTATTGTTCAGAATTTCTCCATCAGTTCTACTTCCATTAGCTAGTGTTGAAGAGGAACAAAGAGAACGAATTCCTCGGCAGGAGAGGCAATAATGTTGTTAAGCAAAGACACTTGTGCTGAATACCCACTGCTGAATGTACAAAATTAATTTCAGTGTAGCTTTTATAATCAAAAAAACTGTGGTGCAGTATAGTTCCTGCAAGAATAATTGCACAATAACTCCTAAAAGGAATTTCAAACAAAATAGAAAACTTAGAAAAGATAACAGGCATGCAAGATAAGCACTGCTAAACAAGTAGGCCAGAACATAAATTTTTCTTATCAATTCTGATATCTAGATAGTAAAAATTCCATATTTTGTCCAAAAAATATAAAGATACCTATCAATAGTATTGCACTGTGTATAGGATTTTGAAGAAAATAGGTTTTACTGTCCTGGCACTGTCTGGTGGGCCAGGTTCTATGTGGAAAAGTCTTAGGATTTTTGTGCCAGTTTAGTTAAGTTAGTTGCTGATGGGCATAACATGGTAGATGAGATATTTGACATTATGTCACATATAGTTTAATATCAAATGTTCTGTGGTAGTCTGGGTGGTTTTTAATTTTGCCTCCTGTCACTATTAATGCTTTGGGACAGGGTGAGAGATTATAGATGTTTGAGTTTCACATGAGTAAGGCTGATAAATTACCTTCAGCGCTCTCTGGAAGACTAAATACTTTAATCCCTTGCTAAAATCCCTTTTATACCTTTTGTTTTCAGAAGTAAAGTGAAGGGTACAGACTAAGAAACTCAGTCAAATCATGCAGTTGAATTAGAAAGTAAAATACTGATGACAATGCTGAAAATAATAATAATAACTCTACAGTTGAAAATAATAGAGGTTGGGAACATGATATAACACACAATCTATTATAAGAACTGTTAGAAATGAGAAAGATGGATTGGAGTAGGTTGGAAATAGACATGAACTGGATGTGGTTTTAATCCAGTACTCAAAAGTGTGTTGCAACTTAAGAGAAACATTTACCTTTAATATACACAATTAGGAAAGCCCTGGGTAGAATTATAAATACTGCAGAAAATCTTGCAACTGTAATGTGCTTAGTGTGTGAATGCACTAAGGTTTAAGTCCCTAAATAGCTTTGAATAACGTAGTAATTTGAAGTGAATGTTGCTACCTGAATTTAGTGTCACTGAAACTCATACAGAGAAGACCTCCTCATTTTATTTATTAAAATAAAGCACAGTCCCAGAGCATACATTTACCCCTAAGCCTTGTTGCCTTCAAAAGATATTTCAACAATGATTAAGAGCTTGGAAATACAATATTCTGCAAGAAAAATAATAAATTTGCTATTTTTATGCTGTTAGAAATGAAGTAATAAGATTTTGTGTAGGACTAGGTCTAAAAAAATAGCTCTATGACTAAGAAACTGGATTTCCTTTTTCATTCTGAGATTAGCCTGTGCTAAAAGAGCTCCCATGATACCTCATGGTATCACAGAGAACGCCCAATTTTTTTCTAATGGTAATATTTCTTGCAAAATCGCTTCCACAGTTCACTATGGTCTGCCCTTTGTTACCCATGGGATACATCAGGAGAACCAGCACATTGCAGGTTTGTCCTGTAGAAGAGGCTCCTATGATCAACAGCATTATACAGATACTATACAATTTCGTGGAAGTGTAGTAGTGTGTCATATAAATGTTGAAGCAAGGCAAAGCGAAAACTTTTTATTACTTTGATTCAGTGCCTCTCCTGACTTTCAGAAGGTTAAAATTCAGTAATCGGTTACCCCATAACAGTTATTCTGAGTCTGACCAATTCCAGTGTTTATGTAAGATATTTCTCCATAGTTGCACAGTGGCTAACACAGAAAGAACCTCACTGATGATTGCAGTCTCTGTATCTCACCAAAGCAGAGGTGACAACAGTGATCAGCTGTAGTTGTGTGGCACGTACCTGGGAGGGAAAGAAAAAAGGGTGAGAGTGCTTGATCTGCATATAACAAAGTAAACGTGGAAGTGTACAGACTACCAAGACAGAGTCAATGGCTCAAAATTAAACTCCCTATCATGGAAATTGGATTTCTATATTAACTAAATGAAAACATTCAGCGTACTGCAAGTAGCCTTAAGAAGATTAAAAGGTACTGTCTCCATTTCATAATTTTTAAAATGATCCGAAATACTCAGAATTGAAAAGGAGTTCCTCAGCATTCTCATTTCCTTGTAGTATTTTGAATCATTCAGAACAGCACAGAAGTGCCAAGCTAGGAAGCTGGGCAGATATCCAAAGCACTTTGGAGTTTCACTCATGGCACTTTTATTCTAAATATTCTTTGATCATTTTAAAGTCAGCACAGGTTTTGGAAATTGCTGAAGAAATATTTTTTACTTTCACTAACATTACATAAAAGGGAACATGGATATTTTTCTTTGTTGTTATTTTGACACCTTTTTGAGATCATCTCACTGATATATCATGGGACTGCTCTGTTGTGACGTCCAACGATCCTAACGATCGCATTCATATTCAGTATAGAAGTTTGTAGACTGCAGTTTACAAAACATGTCATAAAGCATTCCAATATAAGTGGATCAAGAATTGATGTAAAATTTTGTATAAGATGCTTTGAGAATCAGAGTAATTTACCAGTAGTAATGATCTTATGTATAGTGCTTGGTAGCTTTAAAGAGGATTCTGTTAATAGTAGTTACAAATAGTGAAGCTTTTCTTTTAGTTATTAGTAAGAGAGAAATAATTAAAAAGTCAGTATTAGCAGAACCAGTGCAACCAATAGAATAAGACTGATTAAGTTTTCCTAAAATTATTATGAGGATGAACTTCTATGGGATGGTTGGGAAAAATTTCAGTGTGTTGTGCTTAAAATAATGACTTCTCCATGTAGGTAGTATTGTTATGCTGTCTATTTCTAACATATAAATCATGTCTGAGCAACATAAGGCTTCAGAAAATCAAAGTTCTTAATACTCGCCTTTTTTTTTTTTGAAGGTCTTGCCTAAGGTTGGCTGATTCTTTCAGACTTTTTCTTCCTGTGGAAAAATTGTATGAATTTTTACTTATGGATTTCAGTAGGCCATGCCAAGCCTGGTGCTGCTGTGCTTGCTCTCGCCCAGAGCAGGATGGGTGAGAGAATTAGAAGTGTAAAAGTGAGAAAACTCATGGGTTGAGTTTAATATGTCAAGCAAAAGCCACACACGCAAGCAAAGCCAAACAAGGAATTCATTCACCACCTCACAGGATGAGACAGGTTTCCCAGGAAAGCCAGGCTCGCCATGTGTAACAGTGACTTGTGAGGATAAGTGCCATCACTCTGAACATTCTACCCTCCTCTTCCCCCCAGTTTTATATGCTATGTCTGGTGCCATATGGTATGGAATATCACTTTGATCACTGTGTCCCCTCCCAACTCCTTGTGTATCCCCAGCCTCCTTGCTGGAGGGACAGTAGGAGAAGCAGAAAAGACCTTGACTCTGTGTAAGCACTGCTCAGCAATAATGAAAACATCACAGTGTTATCAACACTGTTCTCCAGCACAGCTCCATACCAACTACTAGTAAGAAAATTAACTCTGCCCCAGCCAAAACCAGGACAAAGTAATTGTTTTCCCTTATCCTCTGTATGGAGACCTCTTCGTGTGGGCAAATTGTTGGCTGACGATGACCTGAATTCAGAAAGATGGGAGTGGGGTGGAGGCCAAAAGAAGACCATAATTAACAAGTAATGAATGTGGTAGGACTGGAGTCACTTAATAAACAGGATCTCAAAATAACCAGCTGTACAGGAAGATTCTGCTTTTATCAATAGGATGCCCAGTACTTATGCCTGCCCTCAGGGCACTTTAAAATGAAATTGAATATGTTCTGCTTAGAAATACCTTAGAAGGAGAAAAATTGTGGCTGTGAGAATATAATTGGAGATTAAGATGTTAATAAATCTCACATTTGGCATTATTAATGCATTTATTGAAAGATAGTTATTGCTTTAATTATATTAAGAAAACAAATTACATTAAAAATGCAATCTAACTGAGTTTTGAACCTTGGAAATGGAAATAGGTTTTTCACCTTCAGAGAAGGAGAAAATTCTATTTCAAAGACAGGAAATCAGTTGGATTATGTCTAGAAATTTGTTATGGATGCTTTTGAAATGCTTTTGGCATTGAAGTTGCTGTGTGCTATCATTCTTCAATGTAATTATAATTGGCTTCATTGCATAATCTTACACATCTTAGTAATAAAATTTGCAGAAGTAGATATAGTCTAACTGCATTCCAGACAGATTTAAATTTTCTGATAACACTGTTAAAAGTACATTTGCAGTTCTGCTGCATAGTTATCATCACAGTTTGATGTGTCCATGGAATGAGAAGATTTAAGTTATATAAAGAATTATAAGACTGGATTATGTGTTATGTATAGACAGCAGGAATTGTAGTTATAAATGAACTATTTTTGTTAATTTTTCTTCTCAGAGTTTGGAGACAGCTTCCTAATAATGATTTCTCTTTGTTCAAAAGAGCTGACCTGCAGCTGTTTGACTTGCTTATATTTTGGGTACTTAGGCTCATAACTGGCAGTTGAGGAAGCAAAATTACACTCCTGAACTAGGGGCTAGGCCAGGACCTTTTTCCCTGGGTATTCAGATTCTGTTGCTGGCAGACAACAAATAAGTGGGTCTTCACTACTTTATGTCAGTGTGCTGACAGGCCAACTGGCTCCCTCCCTTTGCCTGGCACTCAGCAGAATACACTGCATCTTAGCTTCTCAGAAGTCAAGGCTTCTGAGCTGCATATGGCCATGGAGCCATGTGCTGTGGACACTTGTTGTAGAAATCTAACCCTAAGTGCTTTTCTTCAAACATGGCTGATAGATTCAAAATATACTGTGCAGGAGGGATGAACAGACAAATTCGCAACATCACTGAAAAGGCTGCTCTCTTAGGAAGTTGATTTCAAAATGGTTTATCAAAATATTAAAACTTAGAACTTTTCAAAACCCAATTATATGAAGATGAAAAATTCTTCAGAAATCTGTATTTTTTTTTTAATTGTGGTTCATTATTTCTTCTTCATCCTTGATTTTCTTTTCCTTTTAACAATTTCTGTTTGAATGAAGTTACTATTTTTATATGAAGAAGCTGAATAAGTGATGAAGAGGTACATATGGACAACAAAATGGGAAAAAAAAGGAGAAAAGAAAATAAAAGTGAAATATTCCTATGTCACAATTTTAAAATGTCTTATTTTGGCCCCAAATTGAAAAATGCAAATAATTGTATGGAAAATCATTGTATGGGAAAAAAAATAAAGGAAAGATGCTAATGAATATAAAATAAATTTATAACAGTGAAATATCAAACTTGCAGCATCCCTTGGTCATGGGATATTTATGAACAAAATACCTTCTTATTTCAGCATCACTATAGAAGTGATGAGACAGCTGATAGTTTTGAACAATGTTTTTCCAGTGTCATTGGCTACTTTATTTTGTCCATATTGGGCTCTAAAACAGTAAATACTGTTTTAATTTGTAAATATTGGCTTCTATTCAGTAAATACTCTTTGATCAGTTTGTTAATACCATTCTTGTTTTGGTGGTAACTGTCATTCTTTCTCTTAGTTTCACATTATGTTGTCTTTCCCAGCATAATCTTAGATAATATGTCTATATGTTCCCAATCAACTGTCCTTGCTTCCCCTTGGATTTCCCTTTACTAGGCAATGATTTGCTTCACCATTCCCACTGATGTGTCTTCATGCTTTTTGCACAGAATCATAGTTTAGGTTGGAAGGAGCCTCTGGAGGTCGTCTAGTCCAACGCAGGTCTTGTCAGATCATGCTTCTCAGGCCCTGTTGTCTAGTTTTGGGTATCTCCAAAGATGGAGATTCCATAAACTCTGTGAGAAACCTAATATGTGTTTCAATGTGTGACTGTTTCCCCTTATCCTAACTCCATTGTTCCTCTGTATGCTTGCAAGTGTTGAACAGAGGGGAAGAACCACCTACCTTGACTGGTAGGCTACACTCCTGTTAATCAGACTACTAATGTTCCCAGTTCTTACATGTCTTTTTGAAAACTACTAGAGGCATGTAAAGGTAGAAATAAAACTGGTCAGATTTTGTCTTTGGCCTGTTCTACTTTGCCTCATTTGTGACTTTTTGTAGAGAAACCAGCAGGTGCTGCTGCTAGTACCACACTGACACCTGCAGTTATTGACTATAACAAAAGAAGCAGGTGCTCAAGCATTACCCAGCTGCAGTTTTGTCCCCTCAAATAAAGAACTATTTAAAGAAAACCCCTCGTGTTTCTAATTCGGATATGCAAACCTGAGGAATGTTGTACTGTTGCATTTCGCAGAAAAGCTTGGGAAGAAAAAAAACTCAAACCTACAGTAAACCACAAAGTTCATTTCAGATTCTGTTTTTTTCCTTTTTCTTTTTTTTTTTTTTTTTTTTTTTTTTTTTTTTTTGAGAATAAAGTACTTCCAAAATCATCTTAACTGTAGCTCTGGCTGCATGAGATAAGCAGCAGTGCTGAGACAATCCTGTTTCTTACTTTCAACCTACACATCTATACCTGTGAGCAAGGGCTTTGCCTTGCAAGATGAAACTTAATACATCTTGCTTATATTGCATGTTTCCTGTTTAATGGAATTGGCAAGGAAGGAATAGACTTAGGGGAAGTTTATAGATGTTTACTGCTATATGCAATACAGTCTGTAAAATGAAATTACGTCTTTATGGAAACAAGTTGAAAATTACAAGTAAAAATCTTTCTTATAATATTTTCTTTTAGTGTTTTGATGTCTGCATTCACTACACTTTTGGTGAATGTGATTTAGTGGAAATATTAATACTCTGTTTTTTCAGGGTTTAAAGGAAGTGAAACTTGCCATTTCAAAAATGTTGGAGGCAGATATTTGAACACAAAATATTCAAATACTGAAAATGGCAATGGAAACTTCAACCACAGTGGGCTTCTTCCCTGTTTGTTTTGCAAGAACTACTTTGCTTGGATTTTGTTATCTCATTTTTGAACTTTCTAGTCCCCAGTGTTGAGGACAGCCCAGGTGATACAGAGACTTGCTTCAGTCAGGCCTCTGATAAACTAAATATGTAATTAATTTGCCCATTGTTTTCAAAAGTGAGTGTCATCCATCTAGGAGGCAGAGCTTCTCAGAACTGTCCCTACTTTAAAGGAAAGGGGGATTAATTAATTGTTTCAGTAATCTAGGTACACATCAGTCTGCATATACACTCTATCATTGTTCTTGTCACTGTTTTCATAGATGATCAGCAGGAGAACCTATAGCCACCAGTTAGCATTGCAATGGTTGAGGCAAAATATTTTATCAGTAGCCTGCATGAACCTTACCAACATACATTCTTAGATCCTTTTATTTTGTTTAGCAGTTGACAGCATATGGAATTTGCAGAAGTTGATTTTGTAGCCTGTTTGAGTATTCTGTGTCTATAAGATGCAACATATATTCCTGACTAAGCTTTCATCTTTCTTGCTTGTCCTGCCCCAGGGAGTTTGTCTTCTCTATAAGCATTTAGAAACTAAATTTGATTATATGATTTTTTTTTTTCCAGTAAAGTGTACTGAACAGTAACTTCAATTTTTTTCACATAATTCTGCTCTTGCTTTGTTTTATTCTGAATTATGTTTTTGGCATTGTTTCTTGTATCTGTAACCTCTTATTGCACAGAAATAATACTACAGTTAAAGCATCCAGTTGACTTTCAAGGATATTCAGTTCCAATTTTGCTAAGTGTCCCACAAAGGCATTTTGACTAAATGTATAGTGAGGAAATTTAGCATGAGAGTTTGATCTCTTTTACTCAGTCTCTATATATTCCTTAGCTTCTGGAAAAAGAAGTGGTTCATTCCTCCCTAGTGCAGGTCAGTATAAAGGCCATAACAAAACACTGCTAGCTTCTAAGTCAGGAAGTGACATAGAGTATTGACAGCCACATATTATAGGAGATTATATCTGCAGTGATTTAGCAATTACAACATCCATAGTTTTGTTTTAAATGTACTCATCAAGTCTTATGACTATGCCTTGAGCATAAGCTGCTAAGGAAATAATTCTGAAGTCTTTCTGAGAATGACTTTTCCCTTGAGAGACCAGCAGGATGAAGAGAGGGGATGATATTTTTGTGATGTATATCTCACTGAGAAGGACTGCTCCATTCAAATAAACCTTGACCATTTCTGCAGTGGTCTTGTTTACAGCACAATAAACTGAGATGGCTATAAATCTGTAGAGCTGTGACAATGATTTCCCCATCTAGTACACTCCTTTAGGTTAATAAAAACAAAAAACTGCTCTAAAAAGCCTTATGCATTCAAGCTAACAAAATGTTTCCAGACTTCACTCACTCACTGTGTAACTCTCTCTTAAGCCAACACCCTTTCCTGACAGGGATGGGCCTTCTAATTAAACATTTGAGTGTAAACACATGACTTCAGCTCCTGGTGTAAAATGAAACTTTGTGATGCTCTGACCTACTGGTAGATCTGAGCTGTGGATAGGTTGTGTTGCTCTTCAAACTGGGGTTAGGAATACAAGTGGGTTGAAATTATTTCTGTATGTTGAGAAAACAAGCTGAGAGCTCTTGAAAATTGCGTTTTCAGGTATGATATTGTGACATGCAAGTAGTTTTATAACAAGTGTTCAGTGTTTTGAGATTGCTGTTTTACAGCAATAATATTCTAGCTGAAGGGTTTAGGGCTTGATTAAAAGGAAGGGAGACGCTGGAGAAAGTGGAAGGTGGGCTAGCTGAGCTAGCAGATGTTTGTTATGCCTGTACTTCTTGGAAACCTTTTAAGAGCATATCTAAACCTTTATCTAGTTTTTGTTCTGCTCTGATACGTAAAGGAAAAAATAACTGAGAGGGTAACAAAAAAAATTGTCATTTAGGACATCTGAATATTGTTCAATGAGAAAATTTATATTCTGAGAGAGATTAACCTGAAGGGACTTGATCTGACCATTTTTATAATTAGAAAATAGAAAATATGGAATTTCTAATGCAAATACTGTCTCTGATCCCAGAGGAAATAATTCCATTAACTGTCATTGAGATAAAACATATAAATCAGTATTTGTATTCTGAGACTGATATTTTGGATAGTTTTGAATGGTGTGTTTTCCTAGTATGTGAGGCTTGTGTGTAATGAATTTTGGACTGTTTATAGTATCCTCTAAATGAATTACTCTCTTGAAATGGAAATGCTTGAGGTTTTGGTATTCTCACCCTTCTCTTCCCTACCCACCCATCCCGTTCACACCTTAGCTGAGGGCACTCTTTTAGAATAGTTCTCTTTATAAAAGTATCTGATGTAGGATTAAATTTAGGGTACCTTATTTAGCTGAATAATATAGGTCAATAGTGTGTTTTCTGTCATTTCTCAGCTTTTCCAGGGAAAATGAGTTGTTCAACCTGTAGAAGGAATTTCATGATATTAGTTCCTGTATGTATCAGCAAGCAAAACTGACAGGCATTTAAAACACACTGTGTAACCAGAAGTACTCTTTTTTAAATTAGAATTTCTAAACCACAAACTTCATTTACTAACTAGACATTTTGTCAGGACACCAGCTTGATTAAAATAATAAAAACAATGTCTGGCACGCTCCGTGTTATGTAGCAACACCTGGTTCAACAATGCTTAAAAATTAACTTTTCCTGTTTCAAGGATGTTGATGTCAAAAGCACTTTCTTTGCTACAATTTAGGGCTGCAAATTCAATTCATATTGTGATATCTGTCAGATGTTAATTGGCTAAAAATACAAGCCTCGCTTTTTGTCCATGCTAATTCTCATTAATAACAATATAGAGGTATAAAATATGTGGCTAAAGTCCCACTGTTTTTTAATATATAGGCTACCTGTTTTTAAAGTATTAGGATTTAATATTTATTCTTTCATATGTCAAAGATGAGAAGGATTTTTCCATTGAACTTCTTGAGCTCTCCTGATAAGGCCAAACTTGTATGAAAAAAATGCTACATGCAAGAGAAACAATTATCTAAAGAACAGTGAATGTATTGGATGCCAGGTTTTTCTTAGTCTGATGGGTGAGTTTTTGCAGTCTTTGGAAAGGTGAGTAGCCAGGTCAACAGGATGCCTAGTGCATAGGAGAGAAGTGTCAGTAAATAAACTTCAATGGACATGTGAAATGATGGCGTGTGAGTGAAGGGAGGTTATTGTGGCTTCAAGGTGTTATACAGGGTAGCAAGGGGCTATGTCTTGCTTTTGAAAAGGAAGCAGGAGGTATAAACAAGGGAATACTGAATGTCAAAGCTCTGAATAGTAACGTGCTCTTAAGGTAGTTTTTCAGAAGGTACTTGGAGGAAAAGCCTGTTTCACAAGTCTGCTTATCAGCTTTCTAAAATGAGAGAAGGGAAGAAGAAAAAGGGTGTAAACTCATTTGAACTAATTTTTATTTTGGTTGTTGGAACTTGGTCATATTTCATCAAATCATAACATCAACCAGTTTGGAAAAGATCTCTACGATCAAGTCCAACCCTTGATCCAAGGGTTACTAGACCATGGCGCTAAGGGCCACATCCTGTCTCATCTTGAAAACCTCCAGGGACAGTGAATCCACCACCTCCCTGGGCAGCCCATTCCAATGTCTGATTACTCTCTCTGTAAAAAATTTCTTCTCAATATCCAACCTAAACCTCCCCTGGCACAGTTTAAGACCATGCCCTCTTGTCCTAAAATTTTCCCCTAAAGTTTTCATTTCTACTAGAATACATTATAATCCCTGAAGGATGTATTCTTTAGGGCACAAGGAAACATTTTCCCCAGTCAAATACAAATGACAAACCCCAAATCCTGTAGTATAAATCAAATAGGAAATACTGATTGATTCTTGTAAATATAATTGAATGTATTTATTTTATGCTGCATTTAGTATTCTGTATTGCTTTAAATAAAAATTGGTTACGAAATATTAGTTGTGCTTAAAATCATCTAATGTGTAGATATCTGAATGTCATAATGGTATACATAGACTAGAATAATGTTTTCATTATATTCCTCTTTCAAGTATAACTTAAGCATCTTGCATAAACAGATGAGATTAAAATCAAGCTTTTCATCAGACAACGTGTTTTCCTTTTTTTTTTTTGAATATTTTCCCTGCAAATATTCTTACCGCAAATGGCGTTTCAAAGTAGAAGGTATTTTCTTATTATTTTTATTGTAACTGTTATTTTAGTGCTAACTTGCACATTTACTTTCCTTGTGTGTAAATATATTATGTTAGACAGAAGATTTCCATTTAAGTCTTGAGTTTCATAAAGGAAACAAATGGTAATGTGATGTTTTTATGCCAATACTAATCAAATAAAACATGTTTCTGTCATCTTTCCTGCTTGTACCATTCCTGGCATGTACACAAGAGCTCTATAACATTAATTTATGCATGCTAGATATGTATATTTCAGTGCTTGAGAGTATTTCCTACTACTACCCTTGCATACAAATATACCCAGATGCATAAACACAGATATGACCTTTATTGTAGTTTGGGGTTTGTTTTTTAAGTGTTTAACTTTGGGGGACGAAACTTCTCTAGCATAACTTAGTACCGGATTGTAGCACCATTAGAGTAATCTTTTTTTATTTTTCCTGATAAACCACTACCCCCTAACAGTCCTTTACAAGAATGCAGGGTTCATTAATGGGATCAGGCTAAAAATGTTGTTTATGATGGCTTTAACAGAGGTCTCGTATTTACACAGTGCCTGAATAAGCAAGTGAAAACATCTTACAAAGAAAACCGGAGGACTGCTAAGTCAACAGTTTTAGAGAGGCAGTATATTCTTGAGTGAATTCAGCAGTCTCTGTAAAGAACTGTGATACTGCACACTAACAGAGTCTTAGAACTCTCTTGGGTGTTCCTGGTTTATGGACCTCACTGCAGCTCCTAGCTGCTCTTTGCTGGAACAACTTTACACACAATATTTTGTGAAGTGACTGAGCTGTGTTCACACAGCTCTGGTAAAGGTTTTAATTTCTGCCCAGCATCATTGACATGCGCAGTCAGTAATTTCTACTAGGGTCGGGATGGCAGGTGAGTTCTGTAACCATAGTTTGGGGTTCTCTTGGCTTAGTCTATGACAGGTGAGTGTCAGGGAGCAGTTTAGTGAGCGAGAATGTAGTCAGTTTTATGGAAGAGTGGCAGCTTTGTGTAGCTCATACTCCTTACGGTGCTGAAATGTTGTAGTCTCCATGTATATTGCTGCATATGATTAGAGGTCAGTCACTTCAGAATTTGTCTAACTACCTTATATACACAGTAAAACCATTATAGTATCCAGTATCACTCTGCCTATGCCATGTGGCAGTGAGCGTGGTTCTCAGGAAGCATTGTTCACAGCCTGCACATAGATATGAAACAAAAAAAAAAGTCCACAAAAACCCCACAAAATCCCAAAACTACCAAACAAAAAAAAACACCAATGTCAGAGCAATAAATTACAAATTAACCATGTTTTCATGAGATATTAAGACATTCATTTTCCTGCACATTATTTAATGTTATTAGATCTCTAGTAACATCTCCTGATGTTATTAGATGTGTTGCTGTAACTGAATGAGTAAATTAGAAATATTATAATCTATGCAATGCAGCAAAATGCAGTTAGATGGCATAAGTACAAAATAGAGCAAAGAGTAATTAATGTCTTTTTGTGGCCTCTTCTAGGCATGTGTCCTGAGCAATTGATGTGTAATTTACCATACAGGCTGGTTGCATTCATGGATGGAAAATGGAAACATTGATGGGCAAACTTAGTTAACTCTTGCATTAGTCATGCTGTGGAAAATAACTTCAAGAGAATAACAAATATGTCATATACATGAGCTTTCTAGCATGGCTTAGACTTCCCCAACATTTAGGGGTGCCTAATGATCTTTTGTGTCTGATGTATATGAATCAAGTGACTTGATTAAAAAGATTTAATTTCACTTTTTAAACAGTAGAGGGACAATAATCACAAAGCAAAAGAAGGTATTTATAGCATTTTTTTTCCTTTAGAAGATGTGCAAACTGTTTTGATTTTTCTTGCTTAAATTGGTTTAAAAAAAAAAACAAGTTAAAGTGCCAGTTACCTTCTCAGACAAAATCCTTAACCATGTAGCAATTCCTCAATTTCTCACAGATTTGTTTGATTCATTAACAATTATACTTAAGTATTTACCCCATATCTGGAGTGTGGGCTACTTTCTCCTGTACTGTTACTTTCCTCTTTGACCATACACAGGGAATCATTCTGGAAAAAATCTGCATTTTATCCTCTACTTTCTCAGATTGTAAATCAATGCTTTTCTGTGATCTTACTGATATTAGCAGCTCCTCCAAAATTGTCCTTGTTTTATTCACAGAATGTGCTATTCATAGTCATAGGGGTGGTCCTTACATGGAAAGTTAAGTGTCATACACTTCATGTTGTTCTTGTAAAGAGGTCCATAAATAGCAGAACTGTTCTTTCTCTTTGTTCCAGTATCTATGCTACAGAGGAAGTGACATGTTTCTTATTAAAAAGAAAAATAAATCTAGGAAATGGTGATGCAATGAAAGCAACATTATGGCCAGAGAACAGAAAGGATATTAGACTTCTAGCACATATAACTTCTTATATTAGTTACTTCATAATTTATGAATGGTTGTTACAATCTTAACTATAGGGAGTATTATTGGAAATTCATATAGGGCGTAAGGAAAACTGTACCAAATTAGAATGCAGCCTTAACATTTCTTCTAAACCTTTTTGTAAGTTTAAAGTGAGCTGATTAGCTTTTTCGTTTAAAGTTAGAGGTATGAATTTTACTTTTATGTGGATCTACTGTTTTAGAATACATATTTATCAAAATGGTTCTGTCATGTTAAATACTGATTAATTTTATGAAAGCTTCTACTTGGTCTCTCTTATAGCAGTGTTGAAAACTCTTCACCACTCAGAGGGAACATGTGGATCTTTTTTGCCTGCTATGATGCATCATTTATGAAGTTCTTTCTGGACTTTAATTGTTTGGAAATATGCTATAGTTTTAGAATGATTAAAATAGATTGGAAGTTTTAGAAAATGAATAGTGAGAACTCTGTTTTTTTTCTACTCTTAAACCTGATACAGGGCTTAATTGGGACTGTGTTCTGAGCAGAATATAAGGTGGGAAAAATCTTCCCAATAGTGTGTGCCAATCTCTTATCTTAATGCTTTTGTAGATGAAAATGGTTAGTCAGTAGCTTGGGAGTAGAGAGAACAAAGAGAAGAGAATAAAGGTCTTCGGGGTTATGCTGGCTGACACTACCAGTGTATGGTAAGGATGCTGAAATTCACAGGTGATATAAGTGCAATCTGATTTGTAAACATCAATTTTCACACATTAAATCCTCAAAGATAAGAAGTCTGCCTTTTGTCGCAGGGAAAAAATAGGATGTGGTAGAGGAGGAGGAAGAAATCTTTTTTAAAAGTTTTTTATTTGTTTTTCTTTTACTGGAATGCAATACACGATGTGAGTGGTTGAAAACAATTCAGTCAGCTGAGAAGCCTGGTCTTACATGAATTTATACCTTCACAAATGGTTAAAACTTCATTTTCAGACATTCATCTTCAACTTAAGTAGACTAATGAGAAGAGTTACTATGGTCAGGCCTGAAATACTTACTGGGGGCAGACAGGTGCAATTGCATGGTAACCAAGGAGAAAATGTGGGCTCATCTTTCCCCCAGAGTAGCTGAAGATTCTAGGTCTCAAAGTATCTGAAATTAACAGGGAGATGGCTCCAAAATGAAATAAGAAATTCAATGTAATGGCTGGCAGCCAGATATGGAAAGGGAGATTAAAGGTTATTCAGAAAATGGGTAGTGGAAAAGCTCAGGGTCATATTCTTAGCACTGTGAGACCATGCATTAGCACAGCTTTATAAACCTAGCTGACAACTGAATACAGCACCAAGCCTCTATACCTGAAGGTTAGAAATAAATATGGAGTAAAAGGTTCATTATTATTCTCTTTTATGCTGCATGATTTTCAAAGAGCAGTTGCAAACAAAGGAGTTATTAAGGCTTCTTGAGAAATGATGTAAGTATCTATGATTATTTTAGTCCCCTACTGTGGGAGAGAGACTTCCACTACATTAAGAAAGGGAATTCTCACTATGGTTACTTAATTTTAAAATGAGACTGATTTCATTCTGTGAATCTTATTTCCTTAGCTCAACCATTTTTTAAATTTTTTTAAATTTTTTTTTAAATTATGACCATGATTTAAAAGATTCTTGACAGCAAACATGCCCATTTATTATTCTTAGAGGTATTATTGGAGAGAAAACAGGGCAGAGACATTTTTGAAGCTCGTTGAAAGGCTAAAGGTTGCCAAACCAAGGAGTTTTGTTACCAAACTGGTGAAACAGGACTACTAACATTTTCCCTTCTGAGATGGTCAGCATTAGGAGGAGAAAACCATTGTTTTAGTGAAGTAATTTCCTGAAGTGTACAGTTCGTTGAACTCATGATATTTAAGATCACTTTCTGTAAGTGTCTTAAGGAAACTTTCAGGGGTTATGAGAGCTGCGTATTCTGCTTTACACTTAGAAGATTGTCTTGTGCAAATCTGTGGATTTACAGCCTGGAAAGCTAAAAAGCTGGACTGACTCAAAATGGGAGATGTGCTTCTCTCACTGGCCTGCTGTTCAGGGCTGTAGAATATCTGTGCCATGTTTGCATAGGCAACACTTTCAACAGAAGAACCAAGAAGTGTTTGAGTCCAGGTTCCCCTTTAATCCAAGGTTTAGAGCAACTTGCTGAAAAATTAGCTTTTGGTTTAAAGCCAGAAAAGTAGAAGAAGAGTTTAAATCTTCAGAAAAAAATCTGTACATGTGTATACAGAATAAAGTATCAGGAGGATTGACTATGTCACAGTTCCTCCAGCTTTTTGCAAAAACTATTTATTTGACATAGACACAGAACAGAGTTCCTGAAAGTCAATCTTGAGAAGAGATGTGTCTGAAAAGGGAAGAGTTATCCTGAAACGTGTGTGTTTTGGGTTTTGTTTGTTTGTTTGTTTGTTTAAGGTTTATGACTTTCATAAGTGCTGGTGGTCACTTAAAAAGTAATCATTCATCATTATGTTTCATGACGCTTGATAATGGTACCTAAAGTTTCTATGCTGTGAGAAAATCATGTGCTTTACTTGGGCTTCTGAATATCAGTGAATAATGGAGAACCTAAAGTTGGGCCTCGTATTGGCCTGAGCCAATGGCTAAGTTGGCCTCCAAGTGCCTTTGGTCTTGACACTGGTGATTGGATCATTCAGGGAAGGAGAACATGAAGATATAAGAAAGCATATGAAAGAGATGGTGCTGCTCAACTGGCTCTAGAAGATGTCCACAAAGATAATCATACAGGAGCACCTGTATGAGAACAGACTGGTAGAGTTGGAGCTGTTCAGCTTGGAGAAGAGAAGGCTCTGGGGAGATCTTAGCACATTCACCTAAGCCTTTCAGTACTCAAACAGGGCTGCAAGAGAGCCAGAGAGGGACTTTTTACAATGGCATGTAGTGATAGGACAAGGGGAAGTGGCTTTAAACTGAAAGAGAGTAGGTTGCGATTAGATATTAGGAAGGAATTCTTTACTGTGAGGGTGGTGATGCACTGTTGCTCAGAGATGCTGTGGATTCCCCATCCTTGGAAGTGTTCAAGGTCGTGTTGGATGGGGCTCTGAGCAACCTAGTCTAATGGAAGTTTTCCCTGCCCATGAGAGGGATGTTGGAACTAGATGATCTTTAAGGTCCCTTCCATCACAATCCATTCTATCATGCTGAAACCAAAATTGTTAATTGATATGTCCTGGGCTCTGCCTTTATTTGTTCTGGTGAAGTCAAAGATACTCCAATTAAAGTTGTGGTGAAGGCAAAGTAACACATGGCCAGCTCCAAGTGGCATATCATAGGACAGGAGAGTATCAGTTTTGGAGGTCAGGCTTAGCATAATACTGAGAGTTATAATAAAACGATTGCCATTAACATACAAATAATGTAAGCTGATCTATACTTTGAAAGAGATGATTTGCACTGTAAAGATGTTTGGACAAATGTGTTTGCTATTTAATCTTCATGCATACAAAACCCAATCATACTAGAAAAACTATGAAAGATAAACTAATAAATCTTTGCAAGGACTATTGACACCTACAATATTCGTTTAGAAAAAGTAGTGAATAAAGGATAAGTAGTGCATAAAGTATATATATTAGTGAGCAAAATATTGATTGATAAACCTGTCGTTTCTAAGGGCTGAAAAAGTATGGCTCTTAGACTTATAGATGCAGAGATGATGGTCATTTTTATTTTAGTAACAAATAATAGTATGACAGATACAAAGGTATTAGGTGATCAATCATGAGACAGAAGGATTTAGGTAGCAGCTCTGAAAAACTGCTTCATTTCTAGAGCAAAATTTAGTTTCTTTTAAATTGAAGTACATCTGAAGCTGATTACTTTTGTCTGAACATTGTTCCCATTCTAAATTACTAGGGAAAAGAATGTCAGGGTCTTAAGCCACAGCATTTTTCAGTCACCTAATTGTGAGGTAAGAGTAGGGCACTTCCTATTGTGACATTTCTACTTGGGCAAAATGGATTTTATGTTGTGGTTTCTTTAACTAATGATTCAAGATGCTGAAAAAACTATGATTGGTTTACCTGGTCATTGACTTGGAAGTGGCATGACCTAGATATGAAAAATCCAAGCCACTGGGCTCCATTTGCAGATCTTCAACAATCTGATTTGTGACTCTTGTCTTGCCTTAGCCTCCTTCTTGATTTGACCTTCTTTCTGCTTTATTTAAGGGTTACATTCTAGTGCAGATGCAGTCCCCTGTCCTCATTGATAGCTTCTGTCTACGATGTTTTTTAAAGGCAGCTAATTCCACCATTCAGGTGAAACACTTCTTGATGTTAAAATCCTCCAAAAGCCATTTCAGTTTGATTGGAAGATCCATTCTCATATATTCTTTATGGTAGTACATTTCCAGATCTTCCAGGATAGTTGCATTGGCAATCTCTGGGTTGTATGTGAGAAACCAACTTGTGCGGGCTCACAGAAAAGGCAAGGAAGCTTAGAACTAAAATAGCAAAAACTCAGGGGCATGATCACTTTGAAAGTTAGTATTACAAAATTATACACACCTAACTGTGGTGCTTACCACAGTAGGATCTTGTGATGCTAATAAATTACAAATAGTAAAAACAAATATTGAGGCATTTGAAGTGAAAGAGCTTTGATATATACACTGAATGTACCCATTTATCTTGTCTGTGGTCCTGCCTTGTATAATCAATGAAAAATGAATTTTCATAGTTCATTAAGCTTACAGTTCACCTTTGGACATTCATATACAACTGATACTCTTGGTGTGCTCACCTGTAATTCCTACTGAGAAATCCTGGTCCTTCTTTCCCTGCAGCAAGAAGAGAGAACTTTAATTCAAAGCATTGAATGTTTTTGTGTTAAACAGATCTAACATGTTCACTGTATGCTCTCATCTATCTTGTATTACCTCGATCAGTACTAAAATTTAATGAGATCAAAGCCCTTTGCATCTGACAGCCTTAATATGCAACCTTAAGCTGCTTCATTCTGAGTGTGTTTCACAAAGGGTCAGTGAAGACAATAGATCTCTTGCCACAGATGATGAGGAGTAGCCCCTTGTGTGTGTTTGCTATTTGTTTGGGGTTTTCTAGAAAACAAATTATGAATAACTCTTTCACACGTTTACATTAAGTCTGGTTTAAGGTGATACTTGAAGTGTTGGAGAAGCCGAAACTAATGGACAGAACCGTGTTGTTCCTCTGTATTTGCGGCTGTTTAGGACAAAGATCAGCAAAGATCTCTGGAGTCCTGGGCACTCAGGTTCATTTCTTCTTAAGATCGCTGATACAGCATCTATTAACTTGTTCAGATAGCTTGTTAATCATATGTTTACTGACAAAAGAGGGGGCTGAGGAGACCGCCCTACGCTCCTCAGTCTCTGTTGTAAGACTCACCTTTCCTCAGTGTATGCTTCCATATCACTAGGAAACCTGACTGTCACAGCTGTAAAAAAAAATCATGACAGCAGCTGACGACAGTCTCACATTTATTGTGTGAATATGAATTAAAAATCTGAGGAGAAATTTTGTGGATCATTATACTTGCCTGTTCTCTGAGACCTGGTTTTGGTCCAAGGAACTGAGAATCCCCTCAAATGTGCCAGGCATTATGCTAGCAGCATTTATATCCGATACATTAACGGAGCAGGAAGGCATAATGCTTCTTGAAAGCAGTAGCACGTTTTCTTGCCAGCACAGAGGTATCTAGGAACATCTGAATGCTCTAGAACATCTAGACGTAGCTGGCAGATATAATGTAGGACCTGTAGGAGAGCTACTGACTTCAGAAGTTGACAGAGGAGGTTCCTTAAAGCTTCTGGATGCATCTCAGATGACATTGCATCCCTATGTACAGTAAATGATTAGAGGCTTGTTTCTGTTTCAGAGTTTCTGAAGTTTATGAAGATTGGGGCAAGACCTGTTGTGTCTAGACATAATATCAAATAAGTATCTAAAAGTGCAGCAATCTTACAAAGAATGTATCTTATGCTCATAGGAATGCTTTTATTAATTAAATTGGAAGAGGATTTGAGCACATTCGCCTAATTAGTCACATATCTTTCCTTTGTCTATACTGATTGTGAAATAAAGATAACATGTATCAAGAATCTCAATCTGTGATGTTGGTCCCTAACTTGGGTTTCTGTTATTCAGATAAAATCAGCCTTATATGAAATTTTACATTTATTTTGTGTCCATAGTCACAGATTTCTCTAATAGCAAATTTTGATGTTAATTATAGCAATATCTGTGCCAATCTCCATACTTTTTATTTCCAAGCCAATTGATTTTGATTTAGGTATGGGATACTTCTTAATGTTCTAGATGAATTTATCAAAATAATTAACTGAACACGTTTTTGCTTTGTAGTTTTGTGTAATTGGAATCTGCAAACAAGTAAAGCTTTCTGATAGGAGTAAGTTAGCCTTTGATTCTTAAATTATTCTTTTTTTCTTCAGTAGAATTATTATTTTCTCTAATTCTCTTTATAATCTGATCAACTGTCATTTATTAAAACTACTTTGGCAAAATGTCTAAAACACCAAAAATTTCAAACTACTAATAAAGCATGAGAAGATAAAAATAAGTGACTTGATTTACTTGCAGTACAAAAACTAATTTCATGGCAATACTGGCTTTTAATCAGAGGAATATGCTCGAAGTGATCTGATTTGAGGTTTGTATTAATAGTGAAATATTGAGCAGTCACTAGATTGTCTGTAGTATTCCTTTCAGTTCTGAAAAGAACTGTGCTGCATACCCATTTATACATGGAGAAGTAACATAGCTTTTAAAATTTATTACTCATAAGAACAGTGACCCACCATAATGGCTAGCAAAGTCTGTTTTACACTTCAATCACTTGTTAATAATGTAAAAACCAGTTATAATTATGTCAGAACTCTATTCATGCTTCATAAATAGGAACTGACACAAACAATTCAATGTATTTTTCCTTCTTTTTTGGTGCTTTTTTGAGGTGGAAAAACAGGCAGCAACATTAGTGTATATTTGACAACTAACTAGGCAAAATTATTTAGGACTGCATTTTTTTCTTTTTGTTTCGTTCATTATCATCACTTGATAATTTAAAAAAACCCTATCCATTCCCAAAATTGAAGATTTTTTTTGCCTTTGTGTTACACTATTGGGTGTATAACTAGTTGAGTCAGGTAGAAGAAACACATTTCTTATAAATAAAGCAAAGTGAATATAGTGTTTTATTTATTTGAATATCTTCATTACCTTTTCTGAGATGTACATGTAACTAGCATTTCATATATGTAAGTTGGAGTTTGCAGAAGAGAAAGAATACATTTTCAGAAAATATTTTTGTTAGGACTGCAGCTTATTAAGACTGAGCTGTAGCTGAGTAGCACTGATTTAGCATTCAGAATATTAGAAAATTATTTGTATTAACATAACATCAAATGCTATGTATGTTACCTCCCAAATGTCAGCAAAGATTGACATTTAATATAATTTCAAATGTGTGCAAAAGGGGCACGTGAAGCCAAGATGCTAAGAACAATCACAACATGAAAACTAAGACATATTTGAGCATAATTGATGCTGTGAAAAGTTTATTAAGAAAAGGTATTAAGAACCTTAAAAATAAGAGTAGTAGTAGATAATTCTTAAATGCAGAGTTAGCATTGTTACTATCTTTCAGAAATTTCTCCTTAGGTGGGAATATTGGATAGCCTTCAAAAATCTTCAGGGAGAAGTGTTGTTTCTCTCAATTATCTCAAACTATTGCTCTCATGTGTTGGAAGGCAGAAGGACAACACTAACAAATGCTGTCAGGAGGAAGGAGAAGGGGGGAGGTTGATACTCAGTTGTACTGAGAGCACTAAGAGCTACATGAGCTGTGGGTGTGAATGTTCGTGGTATCTACATATAGACTCTTTGTGCTCTTAGGGTTATTTCAAGGGAGATTAAAGTCTCTTGAGAGTGATGCAGTTCTCAGGGAGTTTATGCAAAAGAGAACATTATTCTCTTGCTTCTACTTAATGAGAAACTTTTGAAGCGTTAGGGATGACCTTAAAAAAGTTATTTGGCCCCTCCCCTGCAAATCACATACAAAACCATTTCTCTGCTAATTTGTATGTAAGCAGAAGACACTATTTTTATATATTGTTTATATAAACTTCTTAAAGGGGCTGTTTTAAGATTTCTCACATTGGAGTTAACAAATGGAATTTTTGGTCAGTTCACAAAAAGCCTTTCTGTACTGCAATTTTGAAGAGGGAGAATACATTTCTAAGACATGAAAAAACTTAATATTTGCTCTAATTACAGATTAAACCAAGAAATTTAAAATACAGAGCCAGAATAAGGGTTTCTGTATTGAAAATAGTTCAAACACTTTTTTTTTACAGTGGAAGCAGTACTCTT
This sequence comes from Myiozetetes cayanensis, assembly GCF_022539395.1. Lineage (NCBI taxonomy): Eukaryota > Metazoa > Chordata > Aves > Passeriformes > Tyrannidae > Myiozetetes > Myiozetetes cayanensis. Next base: position 34,912,158 of record NW_026087964.1, on the reverse strand, counting down.
GCTGTGGTAAAGCTTCACATTGTCCACATGATCCTAGAAAATTAAAGTACATTTAAAATTAAAAGTACATTTAAAAACTTAAATGCGGGAATAAATTTCTACTTTATATTTAAAATATAGGTGGGTAAGATTCCACTGGAGATCAAGATACTCAAAGTATGCACTTTGAAACTGAGATACATTTATAAAGTAGGCATAATATTTTAGTTGTTCTTTGGCTTTCCTTATATATTTTTAAATTTTTGTTCCATTTCAGATAATCAATTAAATGAAGCTAAATCTCAACAAAAGCTGAGAAAGTGACATAGCCAATATTTTCTTCCTCTTGCACACAAATAAAGCCTTTGAGAAGTTAGAATAAAATCCAGAGGTCTCTGAAAACTTTTACATTTCATTTATTAAATCATCCATCCTTTGAATTCAATGACTGGTTTTTGCAATGATCTGTGTAAAGTGTGAACGTTCGGGCTTTGAACTCCTGAATGTTTGAAGTCCACTGTGATGCATGCTAATGATTCTTTACCAGCCTGAAAAGCCATGCTGATTTTACTGTTGGTACAGAGGGTTTATAGCATAGCTGATCAGTACTGGATCTAGCAAGATTTTGTTTTTAAACAAATGCGGATATTATTATGCAAAATAATTTTCTTCGTTGGACTGGGGACAAGTTGATCCCTTTATGGTAACGTTTTAAATCCAGAGTAAGGAAAGCGTAAGAGTGGATTTCCACAGCCTGTAGTTGCTGATGCTGTTGTCCAGCACAGAGGTGGGCAGCTGGTGCTGAATAAACAGCGCCTGCAGCAGCAAGAAAAGGCTGTGAGGGGATCTGTGATCAACCTCAGAGCCATGCCACTGTCCTGCAGCATTTTCTTCTCAAGCAGTCATTCGGGTTTTTCACTCCATAGGAAAAGGCAACAGCATGGATTTAAGTGTCCCTTGGGATGGACAGGTTTATAGACTGCTACCAGAGATCATCCTGTGCACATCTGTATGCAGAAGCTGCTGTGACAGGAGAGAGAAGTACTGCTGCTGGGCTGCAGTGGTACTTCAGTCACAGCCATTGCTCTGTGACTGTAGATTTGTTCCTATATAAAATTATATCTCTATTTAATTGTTTGAAATGGACTAAGGAGTTCTCCGAGACATCAGCAGTCATGTATTAAATGTCCTTGAAGACCAAAAATTGGATTTAAGCCTTTTTCTACAGGTATTTTCCTTTCAATATACACACTGTCTGTGTATGAAGGTCTATGTTCTTTCATATCATGTTTGCAATATGTCAACTTAAAATCTGATTTCATTTAATAATTCTAAAGTTCACTTTAGAAACAGTGTGTTGACAAAATTCATTGGCAAATGGCTGAGAAATACCACTGCAGTTATTCCAGCCACTGCTCTTTCTAGTGCTATTTCTAGTCTAAGAATCCTTGTCTAATCCACACACTAAGGAGTGGATTTCAGTATCACATCTGATGTGTTAGCATTCAGAGTGCTCTCTCTAGCCACATATTTGTGGTGTCTTAATTAGCAATAGATGGGTAGGAATAGTAAATTATTCTATAAATTTATTAATCCTGATGACTGAATATCCATCTCACACTGGAAAATGATCTTTCTTTTGGTTACACCCTTTTTAAGATGAAAAATCTACGATCAAGTTCCCAGCAGTTAAGAAAAGTTTTGCATGAGGAGTTTTGCTGTTTAAAATTAACATCTCACTAATATTTCCAATTATTTTCTTTTAAAACTGACTTAGAAATAGTTTGGCTTACTTTGAAGAGCTTCTGACATCTCAGATCAGTGATTTATTTTATGACGAACATACTGTGTCAGTTGTGTAATTACAGATTATAGAGGACCAGACCTAAGCATATTTTGTCTCAAACATTCTGACGGATATGCTGGGAAAGATGTGATTGAAGGAGAGCCAATTGTCCTGAGCCAATGTCCTGCTCTTGAAACCTTGAAACTCGTGCTCAGTCCCCTCTCCTCAAACTCACTTCCTGGAGAAGGGTTGGGTGCACACAGGTGAATAAAACAGTGCAAAAAATCTAGTTTACATAAGAGGTGCACACAATTTTCTCTTTTAGTACCAAGAAGCCTGTGACAAATATAATAAAAAATGCTTTCCAAAAGGCACTTATTTTCTAAGAACACATTATTTTCCTTTACGGTCCCTTAGATTATGATATTATTTCCTCGTCTGTGCTAACCATTAAATATCCACTTATTTAGTATTCTTTTAAGTATGAAAAACAAGTCCCTAAAGGAATATGCAGAAACAGGAAAAAAAATTATGGTCGGGAGACAGAAAAAGTCAGCTGTTTTCATTGTGGAACCTAGAACTGAATTGAATCGTTCAAAATTTTATGCTTATTCTAATATCTCCTCTTTCTTCCCTTAATGTTCAGATAGACAATAGAGCAATTATAAATTTATTAATCATGTGTTTGTTTACTCTATAAAGCAACAAAAAAGATGACTTTTGGCAGGGCAGATTAGTAGAAAGGAAGCTAGTATTTCTCTTTCAGAAATCCAGGTAGCCAAAGGATTATTGTTTATTTCAGACATAGTAGATACAATACTACAGATTAAATTGGTTTGAATGTGAAATATAATAGTAATTTAACTATTCCTTTCCGATAACATCATCCAAAGTCTTCATCATTAATGATGCTCAGAACATGAAGTATATGGTTTGCCATGTCTGTGCAAGCAAATTCTGAGGTTTGCTTCCTGCTGAGGGCAGAGAAAGAGAGAGTGGATCTTGTCAACTGCAGGGCTAACCCACAGAGAAGTTAGCACAGCTTTAAGCCATGAGTCATTTCTGTGGTGTGATTTTTGACAGTTAGCTTTGTGCTGTAAAGAGATTCTGTTTTTAAGATAATTTTAGTAAAATCTCTAACAGCATGATGGACATCTCCCTCTGCCTGTTATTATTTCTCCTTCAAGTTTTAAGCTTGCTTTAAGCAATCCTTTTCACACCTAGTGGTCTTTTTTTGTTATACTGCACTACTGTGTTCTCAAAATAATTCTAAACTCTTTTGTTATACTTTCTTGAATACTATGTTGGTAATATCTCCCATTATATATAGACCTGAAATAATTTACTAATTAATTTAAATTTTGTCATATATATATATGTATATATATATATATATGTGTCTTTTTTTAATCACTAAATATTGGGGTATATGATAGAGCAGTTTTTCAACTACTCCTTGTTTGCAATATGGCTATCAAATGATAAAGTCTTTCAGTTCCCTTGTGAGTGGTTTATACAATGATGCTTTAGGAAGGTTTAAGTTTGCATGTACTTCACTTCTGCAAAATGGTATGTCCAGTTTGTCGAAAAGGGAATTAGCTTCCAGAACATTTTGGTTTGGGTTTTTTGGTAGCAGTGAGATTCACTAAATATTATATGATCCTTATTTGTGTTAGCATTGAAATATGGCTTTAAAAATCGTAAAGATATTAGTCTATTTTCTACATTTTTTCCCCTCCAGTTCTTAATTTAGAATAATTGTGTTTCTTTGATCGTTTTTCTTTCTAAGGGATAGTTCTTAACACCCTTAATTCAACTTAAGACTATGAACTTCAGTGAAGCCAGTAAATAATGTCTTTAGAATCAATTGCTCTTAAATCATATGGTCTTTACTGGCAGGAAACATGTAAGTGAATCAGAAAGGGTGACATCCAATTAACACAGCCTTTTGCAGGTTTAATGAGCAATGATAAATTTAAATCTTTTCCTCTGCACTTTCAAAGTATGCAAAGTTACAAGTAGAACAAGCTAGAGAGAGATTGTTGCTCTATTGATTCATAATAAATTATTTTAAATTTATTTTTACTGGGGTACGGGGCATCTTTTTTGAAAAGATACTCATAGGTTATTTGAATAGATGTCTCACCCTAAAATCCAATAAAAGATTAATTCCTACAGCATGTGGAGTTACATAGTGAGATGAGTCATACTGTTTAATTACTTGGTTTTATAGGGTTTAAACAGTTTGTATAGCCTATACCACTGATACGTGTGGCTTTTCTTGATTTCAAGTTGACTTTACCTATTATTAGCTCTGAGAAAAGGTGTTGGTAGTTTTGTAGCAGCAAAAAGCAATTAATTATGGTATTAATTTGCAAGTAGTGCCTCTGCATAACACATAATTTTTTCTCTTATTAAAGTAAGAAGTTCTGTGGAGTTTTTTATTTTGAGTGTTTTAAGGCTGAAAAGTTTCATAGCTATTCAGAAATAACTACAGTTATGGTGTACAGTGTATTTGATTATTTTGGTTCTAGTTTGTATAGACAAAATATTTTTGACTTGAGTTTGATAAGATGCTATTTGACTTCCCTGAACTTTTCCAGTCAACAGCAGCAAATCTATTTTTTATTGTTCTGTGAGTTTTATTTCTTCTGTGTGCTTCTTGTGTTTTCCTTAGGTCCTTCTATAAAGCTAGTAATTTCTCATATCAAGGTCCATGAAATCTCATTATGACAGATAAGAAAAAAAAAATGTACATGCAAGACAAATTCAATGTTTATGTATTTCCAGTGAGTTCTGTGGAGCCTGGTTGTCTTTTTTCATAGTATGATTTTATTAGCTCTAGGTGTTATGTTTGTGACTTGCATTGATATAAGTTAATATCAGAGTTTCTAAGAATACCTCTGGTATTCTGAGTCGAGGAATTTTTCACTCATTGAGTATCTTCCATCAAAAAAGAAACTGATTCATAGATTTAAAAAAAATAAAAACAAACAAAAACCCCAACCAAAAGCATTGTAAACTTTCAGTCATGTTTATATCCCATTATATTTTGAAATATGAAGAAGGAAGATTAATTTAAATGGCAGTTGTTACTTTCTATTAATCTTTTTGTTGATACAGAAATTAAAATCTAAAATTGAAGTCAGTCTTAGATTTCTGAAATTTTAAGAGCTGAAAACCCAAATAAAACTCATCAATAACGAGGTTTTGTGAGTGCAATTCATCTAATTGTTTGTGGTAATAAATGAACAATTAATAACATTTAGTGTATCCTGTTGTGGGTATTTAAAGACACTTCAGCATCATCATCAAAATACATAGTAAGTAGTTATCAGTAGATAAGACAGGACTGAAAGATTGCTTTCTAGAAATGCACACATTTTCAGATAATGAAATAAAAATAGACTTTTTTTAAAAGGTTCTCATGCTTCCTAGTAACTTCAGTTCAAATGGGAATACATAGTAACCTGAAATAGGCCATTATTTTTCTCTGGGAATATAAGATTGCATAACGTAATCAAAATTATCAGGGTTCTCCCTACTAATTATTATATTTAATTGAACATTCTCTTTTTCTCCATATGAATAACTCTTCCAGTTCTTTGCTTCACTTTCTCTTCTTCCTACTTAATAGCTCCTCTAACTTTAACCTTCTAACACATCCCAGAATTCTATCAGCTCAATGTCCGCTCAACATCTCTTGCTTTGCTTATCACCAACTCTGCTTTCTGGACCCTGGGGTATCTTCCCCCATATCCTTGCAAACACAGATTGCCCAAAATAGTGTTTCAGTTTACTGTGTCTTCTTTTAAAACAAGAGTTCACAGATAACATGTGTATGTTGATTATATTTCTGGTTTTTGATCTTCCTTATGATTACACTTCATAATTCTTCAGGTATTCCTCATGTGTCTCAAGGGAACGGTGTGAAATGCAGCTAATTAAAGCTTGACAACACTGAGGTTTTTGTTTAAATGGTGGAGATAAGGAGAATATAATGAAGATTCACACAGTGGCCATGTCCATACTTGAATACTAATAGCTTTAACCAAATGCATTTAAAAATCTTGGAGGTTGAAAATGAAAAGGAATGATGGTTTTAATCACTATAAAAGCCCCTAGAAGCCCTTTGAGACTCTTCGTGAAAGATGTTTTCCACCTCTAGGAGAAACTTTTAAGAACTTAATGGAATGCGGAAGGTCTACACTGTGAACATAAGCTCGTAAACAATGGCCTTTTTTTCAAGGGGAATGCTTAGAAGGCATTCATGAGAGTATGTGCTGGAAAAATTTTGATTCTTCCACTCTGAACAACTATGTGATCATCAAGTGGTTATTTCCACTCCAGTCTGTACTACCGATGTTTCTAGAGAGAAACAGATCAGCAATCTAGAAAATGCGAAGTAGGATCCTTTCCTTCTAAAAAATTATGGGGCTTCTTTTAGTTGACTCCTTGTAGGTGGAGTTCTTGAAGTTATTAGGCCTCCCAAATGACGTGATTTTTCATAGTTATTGATTTTAAATTTGAAGTTTTTGTGTGAAACAGTTTAAGACCATCTGAGGGACCACCTACTAACCATTTAGCATGGTCCCAGAGATTCTTACACTTCAAGGATCAGGGTTTGAGATGTACTGTTGTCCCCATTATTTTAATGAAAAATGTTCATTATACACATTAGCAACTCTGTTATTTATTCTCTTAGTTATGTCATGTCTACAGCCAAAGTAGAGCTGAAAGAAAATAGGCAAGAATGAATTAATTCATTTTTTACAATCCTATTTGAGAAAATTAAATTAGTATCTTTTTTTCCCCAAATTAACTTCAGTCTTTCTATGAAATGTTTCAACAAATAACTGATAGTCTTTGCTATTAAGCACTGTGAAACTGGACTTGAAGAAGGAAGCATTGTTTAGTTTCCTCTTAAATATTTTGTTCATTGACAACTTGCTAAACTATGGAAGTGCTTGAACTTCTTTTAAATAAAGATTTATTTTTTTTTATGATTACAATATTTTAAAAAAAATCTATAAGCCTTTTTTTCTCTGTCTACACTAACCCAAGAAAATAATAATAATATTTCTTCAAAACAGTTTGGGTTTCTTTTGTTCTCTTCTTCTTTTAAATATATTCCTGAAAAATGTTATGTTTACATTTTTTTTCTGTGAATTTTGGCATTCTGTTACAGTCTTCTTGTGCTAATGCATATCTGACAGTTTACACAAGTTTTTAATTTTTATAGGTCTACGCTTCTGCCACAACTGTTTCTTCTATGATGTGATTTAGCTTAATTTCCTTAGGAAGTAACATAATGCTTCATGTCCTCTTAAGGAAGAAGATCACTTTACTGATGTTGCTTTTCGTTATTATGTCTAATCCTAAATTTCAAACTAAAAGTCATATTGTATCATTCATTGCAAAGCTAAAGGCTTTGTTGAAATCATTGTCATCGAGTAGCTAAAACCCTGATCCATGGATCAATTGGAGAATTAAGACTTTGAATTGAGGATAGAAACACATTGAGAATCCACGGAAAGGCTGGTACTTAGAGAATATGCTTGTGGTCATTTGGCTCAACTGGATAGAATACAGCTGGATGAGATGCAGCCAGAGTATCCTGACTATTATTTTCACAATCTGTCCCTAAATAAAATTAATTATGGCAGTGGTGTTTGAATAGGACGGTTGTATGGTTTCTTGTGGTCATCTTAGTGGGACAGAATGCATGAAAGACATTGGGGATCAGCTGCAATGAATTTATTTTGTCAATACCTGAACAAATCAGTCTGCTTTGGGTTAGCAATTGGTTTGAGAACAACAATGTAGAGAATGAAGACAGGAAGAGCAGTAATTGGATAAGGATGATGCTCAGTTATCGGGGTTTTTTTCTTCCCTTTGCACACAATCCCCTAATTTTTTTCAGCTGTTTTGGTCAGAGCTGAGCATATTTCATCCAGCGATAGAGTGTTTTTCAACTTGATATACTTAGTTGGGAAAGTGGGACCTAATAGTGCATAGCTTGGAAGTTCAGTACAGATAGTGCAATTTGACTGTATTTGGGAATTTTCCTGTTTCTTAACTCTTCCCTGGTTTCTTAACTTAGAGTGAATAGACTGAGAAAATGAAGTATTTCCAGGCATGTTTTATACTATGTACTATTTAAAAATTCATCTGTAACTCTAAGTAAAGCAGTTTCTCAAAATAATTGATGCTGAAAATTTTAAACTGTGGTGCTGCCTTTACGTCAACATTGTGACAAATCTAGCAGAAATATGACAACATTCAGTTTCACAACCATGATATTTAATAGGACTGCGTCTTCAACTGATGTTGCCAGAAGAATTATAACTTGATGAAAAGCTGCAAACATCTTCCTTTTTTTCTTCCAGTAATCATGGCCAAGTTGGATAGCTCAGTCTCTCCACTTATCCACTTAAGTGGCAGAGGCTGGACAGACCTCTGTTCCCTGCCCAAGCACAATTTTCATCATAGAAAGTAAGGTTTCAGTGCTCTTGAGCTTCATGAAAAGTAGTGCTTCAGTCTATAATCCTTTTATCTGATGAGCTTTAGGAGGTTACTAGGTTTTCTGTTTTATGAGGGTCTATTAGATAGATAATAAACCTTGGCCTGCAAGTAACCAATTTAGAACAATAATACCCTAAAACTTCCAGTCAGACAAATTGTAGACATTAATTTACTGAAGATTAAAGACTAACTGTAATCCAAGAGTCCAAATTAGAAGATGGGTTTGTAATAGGTGTTGATAGCTGAGCAACAGCTACACCTGTAGCTGCTACACCTGATAACCTTATTACTTCTAATATTGTTTTTAATCTTCTCTTTCTTCCTCTATATTTATTTGTACCGAGTATAAGCAACCCAAATGCTGCATCATCCTAAAACCTTCCTTTCAGAAAAGCATTCATAGCCAAACATTAAAAAAAATCACGCAAAGGCAGATGACTCTAGAAAAATGCATATCCTTTCTTCTCATTTCCATTTAGTCCTTTTTAGCTGATGCATGTCTTTGTATACCCTTTTCTATGGTATTTTTTTATGCTAGCATTATCAGAGATAGTGAGTTTGGAATTTGTGTATGAAGCTGTCGCTCTCAAAAATAATGTGTGCTCAAAAGAAAGATGTATGTAAGCCATTTCTCTGCAAATAGAGAAATATATGTATTGATTTATCAAGGGTTAATTTGAAATATTTATTTAAAAGAGGTCATCACTGAATATAAATGTGACAGCTATTAAATTTGTTGGGCCATACATATGTAGTAATTGGGGTTTAAAAAACCCCAAAACACCAAACCTGAAAAACCTCACCAAAACTTTCGTAAAACATTGCACAGCTTGAGGCATTTTTCTATAAATGTTCCTGAGGGCTTCTTTTATTTTACTTTATGTAATTTTCCAAGGTTATTGTGTATGCTTCAGAAGCAGTAGGATTTGTACATAATGAGGGCATCTTTTTAGAGATGAAATATGAATACTTCCCAGGCTATTTGCTTTTTTAGTTAGTGAAAAATTAGGCTATGAAGTACAAACATATATGTATTTAAGTGAGAATTATATATATAAAAGGCATGGATATTCTAGGAGTGTATATATTGGAGTGTATATTTTGTTTCCTTGGTACTTCTATTAACTATGAGAGCTTAAACCCCTGACAAAATTACAAAATTGGGCTCTGGTTGTGTGATGTAAATTATAAGCACTAGATTGTTTGAATTTAACCTTTCTTGTTGACTTTCATCTTATTTTGAACACTGGGAAATTTAACTAAAGCTGAATGCCTGGAGATCATAATATTTTTAGATCCCCATCATCTTGCCAAGTAAAAGAGTTTTGAATGACCTTCTGAAGAACATATGAGAAAATTGCCTACTGTAGATAACACAGCAACTGTGACCAAGGACAGAAAGGACATATAATTCTTTATAGTGAACTTTTTACTGGCTAGTGACAATCTATTACTGGCAGCGTGGGGCTGAAATGAATATCAGACAGTTTCAGCAAAAATTCCATGTCTCACATCTAAGGAAGCAATGCACCTTTTGATTAGTACTGCATCAGGCTGTTCACCAGAGATTCAAACGCTTGCAAACAAGTCTCCTTAGATAAGGACAAGTGAACTGCCCCTTTTGACGGTTCAGTTCAGCATGTAGTTCAAGTAATTAGTTTTATTTTGGGGGAGAAACAATTTCCTAAAGTCTTTAATGGAAGAGAGAATCCCATCTATACTCTTTTCATTTACTTTTTATTTTATTTCATCTCAACAGACTCAAACTGGACCAAAAGGCTTATCATTTTTCTGTGTGAAGGCACTCTGTGTTTACCAGGCAACTTGCTCTTGTATTTCTACTAACATTTTTTAAAAATATAGCATGAAAGAAAAGATAATATTGGTGACCAAGGTAAATCCAAATAAACAGCTCTAGGTCATGATGGCTGATCAATACAGTCAATTACATGTTTTTCACAAAAGTCATACAGTGTGTTTTTAACTTCTCTACAGGCTGGGCCTTTAAGAAGCAATTTAGTGAAAGAACTTTACGTTTCAGCTCTGCTGTCACATTTCAACTGATGTTTCTGTCAGTAACTTTTCTGAGACTTGGTGGGAAACAAATTATTTTGGAAGGAATTTTCAGAAATCCACTAAACAGTAGCTCAATTCCCCTTGACAATCCTCAAATCAGACATAAGCTTTGAGAAGCCATCCAACCTGAAGTATTCTAAAGGAAAGGTTGGGAAATATTTCATAGCTATGTGCAACAGATAAGGCATCGTGCAACATAATCCAGGATGTAGAAATACAGTTATTAAGAAACACTGTAATCAAGTCATATGTTAAAATTATTAATATTTGTGTGATAGATAAAATTCAAATAAGAAAAGTTAGACAATCTATCTCAGCAAGGTCCAGGGTATTATTATAGCAATTAATCTCAGTTCATATGTTAGAAAACAAAGTTATGATTCCTTAAAGATACACTTTTTTTTTAATGAGTAAGGTTGGCTTATGAAGTTTCCTGTAATTGATAGAATCTCATATTTTTTATCTGCTATGCCTACTCCTGAGGGTCAGTCAGAAGAGAAATATAAATCTCTCTCTAATCTTAGTCTTTCTCTCTGGAATTCACTATTGAGCATGGGCAAATATAGAATGACATCTTAGCCATGTTAAGTCTACTTTTATTTTCACTGAATGTTATTTTCACTGATGCAAACAGGAAAACATGAATTTTAATCTAAAGACTAAATTGACAAGGAAGAAGTTTGGAGTCTCTCTCTTCAATATTTTGTCACCAAACCTTTTAAAAAGTGTTATATTTTCACAGCTAACTATCACGGAAAAGGGTTTAAGCAAAAATAAGCTCTTTTTTGCCAACAGTCTTTCTGTGAAAATACAATTTACCAAAGAATACCTTGTTTAGGGTTACAGAAACCTACAGACAGAATGGTGTGCCAATGATTTTTGGGTCTTATTCTTTTGCCATAATGTTACATATTCTTAGCAAAAGTGGTTTAAAAAAACTTTACTTTTGTAATGTATGTTCCATCTTAGTAGAAAGATCTCAGGTACCAGCTGACATCACTCCTTATGCAATTATAGTAGAGTACTCAAATAAATAAAGTTACATGTAACTTTTTAAAAGCAGATGGATATAAGGGAGCAGAATCACTACTACAAAATTATCGGTTTGTGGACAACAGAAACGTGTGGAATATTCTGCTCTGCTTTATTCTTGTTCTAATGTGCTTGGTTTAACATGCATCCCATAGCACCTTCATCCTTCCAGTAATGCATAAAGCGCAGCAACATGTGCAGGTATTTCCTTTTACAATCAATGGTGTAAATCATTACAGTCTGTTCTTTAAGGTCCACTTATATACAATAAATTATGTTTTAGAGGGTATTTATGTCTTGGGTGATCATTCAGGGAGATCCAGTAGTGCTTTTCAGACCTTCAGCTTTGGAAAATAGTGCCATCCTATTTTCATTCTTTTGACTAATACTAACATCAACTTAACACATTGCTGTTGTCATGGATGGATAAGTAACTGTTATTTCTTCTGTCTGAATATTTTTTTCTATCCAAGATGCAACAGAAGGAGGGCTTCACATTTGGAAAGACTGACTTTCCTCTTGAACTTCAAAGAGTACCAAATTAACACTACCAGTTTATCAGTCACAATATTCTGGTTTTTTTTTTGATAGAAGCCTTTTTCACTATTTAATTTGTGTATGAATAAAGATGGTAGCTGTTTAAGAAATAAAAACTCAAGTTTTCATTCCTTTGACATAATTCAAGTTAATGAAGCTGACTAGTTTTCTGATATTAGGAAAGATATTAAGATGAGTAACAGCAGGGCGAATATCAGCAAAGGATTTAATTTGATTGCTCAATTTACATATCTAGCAAATTATGACACACTATGAGGATCTCATCCAAAAGGTATGATTCTTGATTTGTTCAAATCTAAGCTTCTAATGATCTCCGTAGGAATGCAACTCCATCAGTGGAAAATTTTTTGTAGTGTACGGATTCCTTGGTTTTGTTTGCTATTTTTATATTGTGATACTCCTCCTTTCTTTTTTTTTTTTTTTTTTTCTGTTTCCTTTCCTTTGGTAGATTTAATCTCCCTATCTGATGTGCTTTCTTCATGTCTTTAATTGTGTGTCTACCCACTCTATTTTTCTTCACTATGGGTGTGCTCTCCAGCTCCCACATTTCCAATAATCTCCTTTCCTGTTCTTTAGCTCTGATGCAAGAGCTGTCGAGTTTCACACACCTTGCACACTTTTGTCAACACCGTCACACCTTGCTACAGCTCTTGTATCCAGCTGGACTGCAGTAGTTCATCTCTCTGTTGACAGGCAGACAAGTTTCCTCCATTTTTCTTGCTGAGGCACTGCCAGAGCATGGTAGAGAAAAGAATTTACAGTTTCAGTCATGCTTATCTTTCAAATGCTCAAGAAAGAAAGAAGAAATTCCAAGAAACCTGTTATGAAACCAGCCTAAAACCCTATGTGCTTGGGAATATAATGAAATACTACTAACAAAAAAAAGGAAGCATTGAGGGAAATCCTTTCAAATGTAATAGAAAATATTAACAGTTTGAGAAACCTGGGACCCTTGTGATACTCTGTCTCTCCCACTTCTTTACTGTAGTAAATTGTTGTTTTGTGAAATTTGGTGCAGGATTTTCTAGTGAGTGAGAAATAGTCTGTGGACCCTTTGGGGCAGTACTTCAATTGTGTGGGCTTGATGATCCGTTCTCTATTTTTTAGTTTCTGAGTCACTCTGTGTACTTTGATAGTGGTTATATTTTGGAACTCTCTAATGAATAGCTTATTGTTTCTTACAGATTTCAAAGGAAGTCTATAAAATCTGCTAGAGCTTATCTCTGCATTTTGTAGGAGTTGTCTGTAAGGGAGCCTAGAAAAGTACTGGATGAATCTCACATTGCTAACCTTGTTCACATCCTATTCGCATCTTTATATATGTGTGTGCATGTGAGAGAAAGAGAGAGAATTAATGGTGGGAATAAAGTACAAACTCCTTTTGAAATAAGCCATAAATAATTCATTTTAATTTTGTTTGATAAAGAATGAATGCTAGATGATGGAAAGATCATAATGAGAAAAATGACTTCTAGTAAAGTGAGAAAGGTTAATAAACAGTTCTACAGGAGAAATTACAGTAAAAGAAGACATTTTGTTTACTTTTTAGCAAAAAGTGACATTTAGTAGATAGGGTAAAATTCAAATATAAGATTAACAGATCTTTGTCATTAATTAATCTTACAGAAGATGTGGCTTATAGATGTGACTGGCACTATAAATGTGAGTGTCACTGTCTGGTGGTTTGGAATTACTATGATTTTCTGCCTATTGCAACATCAGATTCACTACCTGAGCTAGAAACCTTGCCTGCAGTTCTGGCCAGGGAGTTGTAGCTACTTTAATGCATCAATGTTGATTTATATTTAAAGCTAGTTAAGAACAAGAAAGATGTAATAATTTCCAAACTGGAAAATGGGCAGAATATAAACATTCATTGCAAATTGGGACACAGAAAAACCTAGGAAATTAGTAAGACATGGAAGACTGAAAAATATACATCTATATTCTGGTTGATCTAAATAAAAAAAAATATTTTGAAGAAAGTCAGATCAAAGTTAAAGGGCTCAGTGGGATTTTATCAACAGAAAAATAGGCAGAAACTTTTACACTTTTGCTTTAAGTCTTACTTTTTGCATCAGACTCTTGAGAAACTCTTTTGTCTTATTTAATATCTTTGAAATGCCTTGGATATTGAGTGTATTAATCAAAGTGTATTAATCAAATTAAAACATCCAACTGTAACCTTCATTCATTGTATCTTATCCTATTTATCCTATCTGATCTATCCATATCAAGTCTTCAAAACAAGAAAAAAATGTCCATGACATAAAGTATGCAGTGAAAAAGCTGACAATCTAATAGAAGTATCAAATACATGTTATTCATTGAAAGAACTGAAAGCCTGAATTCAAGTTCTGAGTCGAGAGTGGATTATGTCTACTGAGAATTGTATTTTGCCCTCACAGCTGTGATTCTTGGTGTCCTTACTGGCTTCACTAGACCTTTGATTCATAAAGACAAAAATTTCCTCTAGGGTTCAAGTGACATGTGATCAACTAGCATATTCTGCATTCTGCCCAGTAGGGTATGATGCAGAACAAGGTAGTCCAGAGGACTGTAATTGCTTGTTCTACAAGAGAAGAAGCTTTTCTCTTTCTTTAAAAGAGAAATAGTATGATCAGGGAGAAAAAATTTGTTGGAGTTCAAATATTTAGTGTCACAGTGAGCTCTCACAACTTTCAAAATCGTACTTTCAAGTTGTCAAGATAGCTCTTCATATAATGCCATCACTGTATAAAAAATTAATTTAATAAAAATCAAGAAAGGCATGTGCACATTCTACAGTCCATTTTGTCAAAATTCAAGATCTTTGGATACTATTTCTGTGATACCATGTATTCAAACTTTATACTTTGCTTTTATCTTTCATTGTGTTCATGATTAAACATCATTCTCTTCGGTCTACTCTATGTATTTTTCACCCCAGCTACCTTCAGTTTCTCTTGCTTCTCGACTTAATTTTTTTTATTATTTTTTTCCTTAAGACGATGAAGTTAAGTAAAATACATTATTCATCACCTCAGAATATGAGATTTTATCTACAGGACTCTGATGTATGTAAGTGAGTTTCCTACTAAAAATGTCGCACAGGCCTTTCTTCAGTACCCTCACTTCCAGCAAAACTCTGGGTATACAAATATATAACTCCAGGTACAGGAAGAGAAGTAACTCATCTGCAAATCAAAAGACATTGCCACATAGTTAGAATCAGAGGTATTTTACTGTAACACATTATGAAGATACCAGTTTAATTCCATAGGTGAGATTCTGATCTTGTGTTCATCTATTTTTTTTTTCTTTACAAACCTTTTGGCCTTTCCTTTAAAGGTTTCTGTGAAATGCCCTTAAATTCTTCTCTTGCTCTGAAACAGTTATGACTACAGCATAGTCAGGGCTAGTGACAATGAGCTTTAAATCCAGGTCCATCAGAAAAGGAGCAAGCCAGACAGACCTGGCAGGCTGAGAGCAAGTAGGATTAGAGCAACAGACCAAGGCATATTCTGGGGGTATAATCAGTGAATTGTCCCAAAGTACTGCAGTGGTGCCTTGTTCTTGGAAAGTGTTCACCTAGTCTAATCATTTATTCAGTGAAGCTACCCTACTTCTGAAAGATTTTACAGCAGGTGTGACAGCAGAATGAATAGTATTGACCCAAGGACTTTCTAGGCTTTGTTTAGAAATTGTAGACAGCCAGACATGTGAAGGAAAATAAATACACCATGACTATTCTAAATCTAAGGAGAATTTAAAATATTGAATAATCATTGAAACATTCAAAGTTATTGATCCATAAACTTAAAAGAAGTACATATAAATTACTTGTACTACAGTATTTATTTATATATATTAAAGTACTGAAAATTGCTTGTTTATTGCATTTCAAATATGGTAATTTTTTTTTTTTTAAGGAATTGTATGAATTCATGGCTATGCGTTAATTTACCAGCTGCATACTGGGGCTCATGATCTCATATAAAACTTCAATTTCACTCCATCAAATACAGTACTTCAATTTTTCCAAATTAACAGTCTTCACCTACGAAGTACTGAAGGACAGGAAACTTTTAAAGATTTCTTTTCCAGTGTGTGTGACAGCATCAATGGATTTGTCACTCTCAGGGATAGTTTCTTCCTAAAACATTTTGACAGAACTGGGAACCATTAAAATAATTTTTACATCAACACTAAAATAGTTTAGCAACAACTTGGTATTTTTCCACTGTATTCGAAGTATGAGTGAAAATACCTACAGTAAATTTCCAGGTTGCATGTGCATTGTGAGTCTGAAAGGCATCAGTGGGGTTCTGAGAAGATGCTGAAGGCACACAAGTACACAGACTTCAGCATTGTAGGTTAAACTCTATGTTTGGATATTTGCCACAGAAGTTGTTAGAGGTTCCTGGGATAATGGTGTTTTACTGCCAACCCTGATGAGACAAAATGAAGAGGCAATCCAACCTGATCCATTTGTCATTCTTTGGAATAAAGTATCTACATCCTTTTCAAGTAAAACCTGATTGACAGGTATATGATGTCATTGTTACTGCAGGACTATTAATTTAAATACAGTTATCCATAAATCTTAAAATAAGTCTGTAATATTTGAATTTGCATCCATCTTCCCCATCATGTGTCTGTTTCATTTAGGTTTTTTCAGGCTTTATGGTTTACCTAAAAAAAAAATTGAAGGGATCAGTTCGTGCTCACTTGTTTCCCTAGTAGACTGCTTCTGTGTTTTTGGGGCTGCAGTAATAAGCTATAAAGGAACTGAAATTTCTGAGAAAGAAACAACCCTCTTTGTGGAACAGATAGGAGTTTTCAGTGGGAGAGGCAAGAATTTTATATACACCTGTCACATGAAAAGGGGAGTGACCCTTAGTGATTTATTTGTCTGTCAGTGCCCCAGGAAAGCCAAGACCCTTTTGCTTGACCAGTCTGTGTCCTGGTTTTGGGACCCATCACTGAACAGTCCTGCTGGATCTGAGAGTGGTTCAACTGCCCTTTTCAGGGAGCTAAACCAACAGCATAAGGGAGACTCCTCAGCGAGTCTTCCCACTTTATTCGAGTGTGTTACTCACTGCTCTAGTGCCTGGGAAGGACTCACAGTTTAAGGGAATAACACTCTTTAACCTGCACAATTTTACATTAATAAGTTTCAAAGATTGCCGTTGATAGTATCTGACTGCAAAAATGTATTCAAAGTAATACACAGACAAAGCTCTAATGCCCAATAAAAATATTCAGTGTGCATAGAGCACGGCTCTTATCCAGTAGGTGTCCCTCTCAGGGAGAAGACAGGTTCAGCCCATTGGCTGATCCCAGCAGTTACAGTGGAGACTTCCCTCACATTCCCCCCATTCTTGACTTACTTTTATGCTATTTCTTTATGTTTAGGTGGAACTTGAGTGCCTTTAGCCATAAATACCCTTATTATTGATTGGTGTAAAATTCTCTCGCTTTGCTTTTAAAGATACAATCAAAAGAATACAGGATGTATGCCCAGCGTGGGGTGTCAGACCTTGGAGGTGGATAACTTTGGGATGTCAGTGTGTGTTAATATTACAATTAGGCTTTAATGAACCAAGTTCATCTGAGGAGAGAGATTTTGCCACAGTTGTTGGCTCAGCAGCAAGACATCTTCTCCTCTCTCCCTTGGCTTTCAGGTACTGTGCAGTTTATCAACTTCAAGGTCCATCAAGTTCCCCTCCCTGCAAGGATTTCCACAGAGCCTGGCTGTGGTGTCTCTGCTCTGCTCCACCCTCCATTCCATCCACCTTAAGGGGTGCTTACTTTTGTATGCGGAATCATGGTGGAGCTGCCAGCCACATTCCAAACAGGGAGTAGCAGTTGTGTTTTACCCTACAATTTCCATACTGTTATAACTTCTGTTGTGATGTGAATATAACTTTTCAGTTTCCTCTAATTTTTACTGCCAGCCATCTTCCTGCAATACCTTACTGCGAAACCTGGTTGTGTGAGAGCAGTGATTTTTAGTATAACAGAGTAACATTTACATACTCGTGGAAGACAAAAACCCTTTCCTTAGTAAGTAAGAAAGAGGGTGACTGTGGTCTTTTCTATGCAGCAAGAGAATAGAATGAGTTTAAGATAAAAGATACTGTCTAAACTGTTGTCAGATGCCCTGAGTGCAGACAAGGGTGGATTATGCTGATTTAGAGACACTGTTGTAAATCTTGGCATATGAACATGCAAAAGAAGATGCATATTGAGCTGGAATCAGCAGGGCACAGATAAATTACTTCAGAGGCTCTGATCAGTGCTGCTTTGAAGAACTGTGACAATCTAACACCCATGGCCCCTTGCAACTGCTGAACTCCCCATAACCTTATGCAAAGATGATTTAAAGTCTGTTTCATCTGTAAGAGAAAGACATTTAAATAACATTTCTTGAACAGTTCTAGTGTAAGCCTAATTTTTTAAAAATAAATTGCACCAATGGCAGCAAAGGCAAAAATTTATTGTGAGCTAGTATGTTCCTAGTTTTGAACATAATATCTGTTTTCAGAAAGGTTTTACTGTGTGTACCCATGAGGTTAAATACAGAATTGATTTGGGATTACTGCTTTACTTTCAATTCATTCATCAGATTTAAAAAGGAAGAGCATACTTTTCAACTGAATAAACTGCAGAATGGATATGCTAGGATTATTTCTAAAAAACAAAGAAGTACAAGTACAAGAAGTTTGAAAACTAGGTAAATAAGAATGGAAAACATTAAAGGACTGTTTACTTCTTAAAAGGAAAAGCCAGAGCAGATTCCAGGAATTATTTCTGCAGTTGAAAGAAAAACTGTAAAATCACACTTCCACTATCAAATAAATAATGAAGGTTTGATATGGTATAATAAAACTAAACTGAAAGGACAGTAATTTTTTTTTAATTTTTATTTTTATTTATTATTTTTATTTTTATTGCATTTAATTTTGTAGTGGAGGATTAAAAGGGAGAATGAAAAATAAGCTAGCATGTGAACACATATTTGTGTCAATGTGAGTAAAGTTCAAGATAAAGTACTGCTTTTAAAGTTCTGTGGAGCTAGAAGCCTCAGAAACCAACTAATTGAAATGTATGTTACTCCATTTTTTGTGTTTTCACTGTTGTAAACGGCAGTCTAAAACTTAAAATACCCTAGTCCCTTTTGCTCAATCTGTTATTTGTTTGTTCTTTCTCATTCAAGACAGGTTATAAAGTTTCATTGCCATATTGTCTTATTTGTTTATTATATCTTGGCTTTAAAAAATATTAAGTGACACAAAGCAAATTTGGAAAGATGGTAAATGTTTGCCATTTTCCACTAAGTCAATATGTATTGCAAATTAGTAGCTGTGCTTTACGATAGATGTAATGTCTTGGTTGGTGATTTCTTTTGCTTGTTTTTTTTGGTTTGGTGCTTTTCGTTTGGGGGTTTGTTTTGTTGTTGTTTTTGGTGTGGGTTTCGTTGTTTGTATGTTTTATTTTGTTTTGTTTTCTGAAGGAAATCGTCAGCTTTTCTTTAGTTTCCACTGTGACCCTTCTTCTGGGTAAAACGTTTGAGGGAAAAGGAAACTGGATTGTGTAGCGGACTGGGTGCCAGAAGCAGCATAGCTGTCCTAGAATATTAGGCAAGCCTGTGTCATGGTCTCCTGGCTTCCACAACCATCTTACTTTAGGTGAAGGCACTTTGGTTTGTGGCTACTCCTGTTCCTGAGTGGCAGCATCAATTCCTGAGTAACTGATATCACAGAATCCATCCAGAAATTTGAGACTGGGACTGAACGTACATTTTCAAAAAGCAATACTTTCCCACTCTTATGCAACAAGCTGAGCAAGTAGACACAAAGAAAGAATTATTCTGACCCATATGTGTTTTCTAAAATATCTGAACATTCCAGTATGATGATGGAGTTCATTGAATACTCATTCAAATAGTCACTGAAAGATGAAAGGGCAGCTTGTTTCCTTCCTTTTTTCTTCCCCATTAGTCTGAATAGTACTCTAACAAGTCACCTGACCATCCTGCTCCTTAGATTTACAGAACTTGTGGGAAAAGGCAACTACTGTTCACCTCCCCACAGTCTGAGAAGAGTCCAACTGGTGGACAGCTTGCTATGAAGAGATTGTTTGATTTCCCAGCTTTTGCCTCAGTGTGTTATGGTTACTGTTCTGGTCCTGGAGGAAAAGACTTCATGAGGGTCATTACTGAACTTCAGCATTATTCTTTTAATTGCTCTCCCCTTCCTAGCTTATATTAATCATTCCGGTGTAATACATAATTTCCAGTAGCTTGGATCAACTGCACGTTATTTCTAGGTGCCCTGCTTAGTTATCTTCATTTCTGATCTCTCACGTAGCTGTACTCCTCATTTTTCCTCCTTTATTTTATATTATTTTGTCCTTTTGGATAATCAACTCTTTCAAGACTGTACTCAGGAATTCATTTCTGACTACTGGAAATTGGTGTTCTGGGTGGTCAGGCAGTGTGGATACTTTACAGGTAACTTTCCTGGTTATCAGTTGGAACCGTTTTGGATTTCTGAATGGGAGGGCTGTTTCCAATGTGCCTGTTTGCCCTGAGTGTATGGAAACCTGTAGTTTCTTTAGGATAGCTTCATAGTATTCTTTCTTTCTTCTTTGGATTTGATGGCCTTAGAATAAAAGGTAGTTCTTGGGTGTAGTGCCCCAAAAGTACCCAAATCATTACAGACCTGATAGTTTTCAAGGGAAAAGTTATCATGATAAAAATTCTTTGCTCAGTGTTATTTTTGAAATCATGTCTTTGTCTGCAGGACTAACACAATTGAAGGCTTTTGAGCAGAGCCATTCCCTGCCATTACAGGCATGACAAACAGACAGTGTGTATTTTTAGAAAGCATTATGCTTTAGGACCTGTACTCTGAAGGAACAGTTTTGCTTTATAAAAATTATAAACATTTAATGCATTGGTTTTATATATCCCCTTAAGGTTTTGCCTTATGCACTAAATAGAATAGATTTTCATATTATTAGGAATTCATAATCATTAGAGTAAATGTAGCATATAGAATTACTTCCCCCCAGCTGAAGTGAGTGGCAGACACAGAGGAATGAGGCTTGTTACCTCAAAACCTGAAATCCCCCTCAGGGATCTAGGAGCAGAGTAACAGAACAACATCAGGCAGAACAATAGAAAGTATTGTGCATCTTCCACATAGACACACTTAGAGAAGAAGTATTTGAAATGTGAAGTTTTTTTAGCAGGTTTCAAACATTTTCTATTTTATTTTTTTTTTTATTAATCAACATAACTTTAATGATTGGAACATAAAGCAGAATTCATTGCCTATAGATTTCAGTGGCAGTTTTCCCCAGGGTATAATTAGAAGTGTTGTGAGATATTTTTGCTTCATTTCAAATATGCAAAGCCTGGTTCTACTTCTGCCTAAGTGAATGGCATGATTTTCATTAACTCTCTCCTGTGATAGCCTAGTCAAGCTCAGAATGAAGGAAATGCATACCAGGGTGCCTTACTTAAAGCAATGGTTTAACTGAGATAAATCCCCCTGAGATTAGCTATAGAACAATTTAAGATTAACACACATAAAGTAATTTATCTCCCTCCATATGCCAGATGTCCCACAACATTAGTATGTGGAACATGGAATGATCAGTGTGACAACTAAAAAACATAGATACCCTGTACTGTTCATAAAGGATTTTATGATGAGAATTGAAAGAAAAGGATGGAACACGTTAAAAAAAAATCCTATAAACAAAAAAAAAAGACTGCAAAGATGTTTGTAAGTACTAATGTATATATAAAAAGATGTATTTGAAAACGGAAATTTCCTGTTGGAATAACTGGAATACCTTTTGAGTAACACAGAAGTATGTGGAATGTACAGCACACCAGAAGACAAATGTCAGAAGAAAATTTATGCCAACAGGAATTACTTAGAAGAAAATCCTTAGACTGTTATTGTGATTGATCAGCATAGTACAACAAATAAAGATAATTTTTGTGTAAATACAGTTATTGCAGCAAAAGAAGCATTTCATTTACTAGTAAGCCTTGTCAACAGAACTCTAAGGCTCAGGCAAATTTATCTATAACTCGCTCAGATCTCTGCTAGAATTTTATATTTCTAGAGATAACTGGTAGTCTTTCTAGTAAAATTTAAGATTCATCCAAAGTTTTTCTTCTATTGTAAAGGATCTAATCACTATTTACTAGACTTCATTCAACACTGTCAATCTAGTCTCTTAAAACTGTATTTCTTCTCTAGCTTCTGTTTTGAAGTAGTCATAAATATTTGTGTTCTGACCACTCAGTCTTGGTTATATGTTAAAAAATGCCCAACTTTCATCAGAAACTTTAATGTCAAGGGACCTGAGTACTCTGAAAAATTTTGAAGTATCCTGTGAAGTAGTAACTGTTTCAAGGTATTTATAAAGACAGATAAAGCAGCACTAGCCTATCACAACAGCACAAACAATGAGAAATTATTAGAAATACAAACCACGTGAAGACTGGCAAACTATTTTCAGAAGTGACTATAGTGTTTTCTTAGCTTGATATAAAGGCAAACAGATCAAAACATACCACAACATTAGCAGACATTTAAAAAACAAAGCCAACAAAAAGACATTCAGAACTAAAACCAAAACTAAATTTAAATATTCTGTCTCTTTGCAAATTCAGTCCGTTGGAGCTTGTTATTTGCCTGAAATAGCCACATGAAAAATAACTTAGAAGTGACTGTATGTATTGTACTTGTGAGAGTATATTATTTTAATGTCTGACTACATATCACATTAAAAAAATGAAAGTCCTAGGATTTAGTTTGGAAAGGTTTGCACAGCAAATATTTAATGCTTATATGGAAATAGCAAGTTTAAAGAGTTAATTAAGAGTAACCCATAGAGTCCTAGATCATAGAATTGTTTAGGTTGGAAAAGACCTTTAAGCCCATTGATTCCAGCCACTAATCTAGGACTACCAAGTCCAGCATTAAATCAGACATGGTGACTCAACCACTTCCAAAAGAATGCAAGTGTCAAAGGCTTTACTGAAGTCTCGGTAGACAACATTCACAGCCTTTACTTCCTCCACTAAGTGGGTCACCACATCACAGAAGGAGATCAGGTTGGTCAAGAAGGACATTTACAAACCCTTGATGTCTGGGCCTGACCTGCTGGTTGTCCTGCATGTGTTGTGTGATGGCATCAAGATGATCTGCTCCATGACCTTCCCTGGTACCAAGGTCAGGTTGACAGGACTGTAGTTTCCCAGATTCTTCTTCTAACCCTTTTTGTAGATGGGCATCACATTTGATAACTTTTGGTTGATTAGGACTTCTCTGGTTAGCCAGGACTGCTGATAAATGATGAAAAGTGGCTTGGTGAGCCTTTTTGCCAGCTCCCTCGGTACCATTGGTTAGATCCCATCTGGCCCCATAGGTCTGTGTGTCTAAGTGGTGTAGCAGGTCACTGATCATTTCCCCTTGAATTATAAGGGCTTCGTTCTGCTCCCTATCCCTTTTTTTCCAGCTCAAGTGGCTGTGTATCCTGAGAACAACTGGTCTTGCTATTAAAGACTGAGGCAAAATAGGCATTAAGTACTTCAGCCTTTTCTGCATATCTTGTCACTATGTTTCTTTCTGCATCCAGCAAAGGATGGACATTCTCCATAGGCTTCTTTTTGTAGCTGATATATTTATAGAAACACTTTTTAATTGACCTTTACTGAGTAGCCAGTTTAAGTTCCAGTCGGGCTTTGGCTGTTCTGATTTTGTCTCTACAAAACCTCACAGCATCCTTGTAGTCTTGAGTGTCCTGTCTTTTCTTCCAGTTTGTGAGCAATCCCTTTCCCCCTGAGTTCTAGCCAAATCTCTCTCTTCAGCCAGGTTGATCATATTCCTGACAGCTGGTCTTTTAGCTCATATGGACAGCCTATCTTGGGCCTTTAAGATGTATATATTGATTCAAACCATTTTCTTTAACATTACTCACATAATACACTATTAAGTGTTCAAATAAGAGTGGCTGAATGTCCAGAGCTGTTGATTTCTCATTGTTACTTTTGATGGGTGAGCAACAGCTTTATTACAGAGTCTACTTGTAGGCATAGTCTTGTTTGAAAAGGTTGGCCACAGTGTAAAGTGTGTTTCTTTTCATGTGTATAGCATCAGATCCTCAAGTAAAATTTCTCTTTGAAGTTCACTATGGTGATTTACTTTGGCTGCAAATTGGGTATTTAAAAGAGTATTTTATTTTCTTCATTTTTTCCTGACTGGAAACTTAACTTTTTAACTGGGATTGCACATTCCTTTATGGGTTTCACTAGACATGGAAAGATTTTAATTTGCTGTTGTTATGGTATCACTACATGATCATTCACTGAAGCTGCTTTTGTCAAAAGTATAATTGAAGGGTTTGATTTTTGGTTTTTTTTGTGTGTGAAAAGAAGTAAGATTTAATATAATTTTGTTATCAGGAGTTTAAATGCTACAGTTTTTAATTAAAGGTAGTGGATCTGTTATAATGAATAGGTGACATATTTTGTGAAGCTGCAGCTTAGATGGTTTCATCCTAGTTGTAGCTGACCCACATAAGAGTCCTATTCCTGAATACACTAGATCAGGAGAGAAAGGGAAGGAATTATTTTTAAAATAGGATTTGCTGTTTGCTGCTGGAGGAAAGTGCCCTACATCTGTCTCTGCCAGCAAAATTCAGGCTCAGCAGTTTGATATGACACTAATTTACTTGCAGAGAGATTTATAAAACTTCATAAATAGCAGAACAATATGATTAGAGAGTACTTCTGTTGCTTCAATTGCAACAGAGGTTTAAAGATACTAAGAAAAAATTTAAATGGCCCAAGCTGGAATTAAGCTTTCTTAATGGAATGGGAAAAAAAAAAACCAGCAGCGATGAGAGAGAAACAAAGAATTTCTGTTGTGATCAAGCAGGGAAACCATTTCTTACACTGTGATGGATGTATTGCATTAAAAAGCAAAAATCTGGACCACACATCATTCTTGTTCAATATGTAGATTTCTATTTTAACTTTAGTGAAATTTAAAAATTATTTATTTCGGTTTCCACAAACCACTTGCATCTCTTCGTACAGAATGGGCTATGTACTGGATCACACCCTCAAAAATGTACCCAGAATACTGTGAGGTCTTTTTTGGCACTTTTATTCCCTTCAGTGTACAATATAAGCAGTTCTCTGATCATGTCTGTTTTTAAGCTGAGCAAGGCAGGAGCTACAAACTAACAGCCAGCTCACAAATCTGTTTGTAAGGTCAGCCATATGGTACAGATATGAAGTGCCTCTTAGTATTTGTCTGCACTAGACTGTTTCCTGTGAGATGCAAGGATGCTGTATTGAAACCAGTGGAGCATATGGTTGTAAACTTCATCATGTGGCTTAACACCAATAAACCTTCCATCAAAAATTTCCAGCAAGGATTTATTAGAAAAAAAGTTTCAACTCTCACTATATAAAGCTTAGCTCAGCTTTTTTTGCCGATACTTGTTTGAAAAATGTACTTATGTGTGCACATGGAAAATTTTTTTCGATATTTTTGTGGCAAAGCCATTTTTTGATGTTCTTTCAGGTTTCTCTTCTCAAGAAAATTAGTTTTGTGTGTCTATCAGTGGGTAGGGAAGTTATTTAGAAAGCTGAATGCGTGTATTTCAGCCCTAGCAGTAACAAATATTCAAATACTGCATAATATTTGGCCCTGTCATTTCAAGAAGTACAAAGTTTTTGCTTAACCCACTGTCAGATTGCATTTTCCTATTCCTATCCAATAAAAATTAGCTGTTTGACCAGTGATACTGGATTACAATACAAACCTAAGTATAATGTACTCCTGCCCTATATTTTGGAGTCTAAAGTAAAGATAAAGAGATTTAGACATCTGCTTTGAAAAGGTTTGTGTTTGATCCCCAACTTTAAGCTTGTGGCTTCCCTGTGAATATGAAACTAAATGACTGAATGAAGAATAGTCCAGTGAACCTCCAACACTTGTGTCCTTTTAAGATTGCTTTCTGGGTTTTTGTTCTTTTGTTTGGTGTTTGTTGTATTGCTTTTTGCTTTGTGGCTTTTTGGGGGGTGTGTTTTGTTTTGGTTTTTTTTTGAGGGGGGCAGGAGGTGGTGGTGGTGGGTTTGGTGTTGTTTGGGGATTTCTTTTGTGGTTTTGTGGGTTCTATCATTTTGTGTTTTGTTCTTTTTCTGGAGAGGGAGAACTGAAAGCAGGAAAGGACAAACTGCTTACCTTTTTTTTCTATTTCATTTGTGTACTCTATAACTTGAGTCATTGATAGAAAGGAAGAAGAAAGGTTTAAAATTAAAATTATTTGTCAATGTGTTTAACATTAGACTTCAGGATAAAGAAAATCTTTTTGCTATCTGAGGTTGTTTCATGCTTGCAAAGTTTATTTTGTTAGTTTATTGAGACTCATGCTAAGCAGTATATTTACAAAGATGTAAGAAGCTCTTTGTACTATATTCTTAATGGCATCTGTTGACAAGCAGAGAGAAGCAGCTGAGGCTGAAGGCCTTGTTTGCAAAAAGGTTCTTGCAAGGTTTGAAATGGTTTGAAGCTGAGTCAAATATACTGTTGCTGGAAACTGTGTTTCTAGAGACCATTGTCTACCAGTCCTATTAAGGACTATTAGCAGTGTAAGGATCGCTCCTAACAGTGCATTCCTGTACTATAATAGTGTCAAAGACCCTCAGACTGAGATGGTGGAGGGGCAGAATTGCACATTTGGAATCTTGTGCATCACTGTTTCCACTGAGGGCTTACTGCAAGCGGTAAGCAGTCAAATCGTGATGGAGCAGCACTGGCCACTTTCCTGAGGCCATTAAAGCTATAGCAACTATTGCTTCCTGGGAGGGAATGGACCTGTGCTCGTTTGTGCTGGAAAAGCTCTCCAGAAACCTCCAACACCTGGAGACCTTCCAGCTTGCACACTGAACTATGTATAACCACTATTAGAAAGAAGTATCTGATTACTCCAATAGCTGCTCAAAGTGGTAGGAAAATGACCAGAGTATTTTTGTTATGGGTGTACTCTGAGGAACCATTCACTGCTGATTTCTGAAGTTGCCATTTTATTTTTCTTTACTTTTTCTTTCTGAAATACAGTGATTATTTAAACATGAACTGACTTAGCATTTGAAAATATGAAGGCATTTCTGATGAGGGGGAATTTATCTGATGTGGTTTATTTCTTCCATTTTCTGACTGCGTCCTTAAAGTGATGGTAATATCTCTGGTTAGGAGCATCTAAACATTAGACCTCTGTCTGGGCTCTGGAGAATATTAGTGCAGCTGAAATTGAATATAGGAAAAAGGGGTTGTTTTGAAGAGGGTAGCTAGGCTCGAGCCCCTTCTTCCTGGTTGAGTCCTGCATGTTTTTACATCAATGAAGTTTTTTAATAACATTTAACTGTTGACTGCTGCTGTGTCATCAAACTCAACAACGGAATATCCTATCAGAGCTGAGCAAAACACCAGCATGAAGTTAGAAGTGGTCCTGTCAGAAATGAATTAATGGGACCTGAATTTTCCTTAAAAGCCAATGGAAATACCACCAATCCTCACTCTCTGTGGGTAGAAACTGTTACATTGCTCTAGGGTCATAGAAGCCATTGAATGATGACTCAGTAGAACCAAGTGCTATTCCTTAATAAGAAAATAGAAACCTTGGTCTTTCATCATAGCTGGTCTTATGTAAAACATTTCAATTACTTGCAGAGGAATTTCTGTTTGTCTGATCTAGCTGTCTGAAGGAAATATATTTACGCACAACTTGTAACTAAGCTTACTGCTTTGTAGGACAACTGTGTTTGGTAAAACTTTGCATTACAATGTTTGGCTCCATCTGCTTACTACTTTTTTTCCCCTTGAAAAGGCCATGCCCTTTCTATGAAAAATATATCCCCAATATGTCTGGGAATATATGACCAAAATGTTCTCATGCTCTCTGTAGTCAGAAGAGTTATGGTCACTTGTTTTCAAATTAGAAAATGAAAATGGAGAAATATAACTCAGAAATGTGAGGAGATTTCCTTAGATGAAATCTATCCTTTGAAGGAAAAGAAGGAAAAAGAATAGAATGTCTGGTGGGACTTACCAGTAACTTTTTCTTTGTCTTATTCTATGTTGTAACTCCAACTGCTTGCAAATAAAGTATACTGGTAGGTAACAACATCTAGAGGGGATAATACTGAAACAATGGTTATGAATTTCCAGAGAAAGATTTCTACTTCCAGAAAGATCAGGGTCTTTTTAGGTGATGAAAATATCCATAATTTGAATTTTATCTGTAATAATGCAGAAGATAAAAACTCAAAAAACCCATCCCTTTCCAATTTAATCTTTCATGCAAATATTGGAGAGTAGAAGGGTGACCAATAAAATATAAAATTATTAATTCAAAAGAATTATTTAACTATTCCCAGTGTTAGAAGTATATGGAAAGTGATCAGATAACTCAGAGTTTCAGACAGAAAAATTTTCAGGGCAGGCACCAGAGACTAACTTTACAGTTTTGCTCTATTCATGTCCTTTGATGTTTAACAGAAAAACATAAACAAATAATTATTCACTCAGTCATGGATATATCTTCAAACTGATCTTTTGCAGAAAGTTACTGAATTAAATGTTGTTTGTTTCAAAGCACTTTTGCCTGTCACAAAACAGGTTAGGAAAAGAATTCCTGAAAAGTCAAAATCTCTCTTTACCTTGACACAAGACAAATCAAGAGCTCCAGCTTATCTTTCAGTAAATATAAACACATGAAAGATTCAGAAAAGGCTTGTTTTAAGTAAGTCATTTCTCCACAAAACTTCCTTTGAACCTTCAGGTTTCAAACATTTAATAAGCAAATTTAACATTTAACATTTCAGGTTTCAAACATTTAATAAGAAAACATTTCAAACATTTAATAAGAAAATCTTAGTTTTCTTTTCTACGCTGGACCTTTATGTCAGAAAGCTGTGACACTGGGCCCCAGGATTGTTATTTTTCATCTGTCAGTATGTTTGGAAAAGGCAAATCATCATCTTGAAATTATCTGTAGGGTTCAAGCTAAGGAAAGATTCAACAAAAAGCGTCCATTTACATTTGCCAGCATAGACAACATAGATATAAATATCTGTAAAAATACTACTGAGGAAAGAAAAGAAACCAAGTTTAAATTAGTTATTCAAGATGAAATTGTAGTATTTTCTCTCATCAGTGGGAGACCCTGGCCTGGTTTCCTTATGAGATCCTGCTTACGTGCATCACATGTTGTATCTCAGGTTGTCCTCTGAGTGCCTACAGGCAAAGTATATCCTAGCTTTCCTCTCCAACCCACTTGTATCCTTCTTTTGTTAACCCTGCTCCTCTTATCACAGAATATCACATAATATTCTGAATTGAAAGGGACCCACAAGGATTATTGAATCCAGCTCTTAGGGGAATGGCCCTTATAGGGATCAAACTCATGATCTTGGTGGTATTAAACACCAGGCTCTAATCAACTGAGCTAATCTCAGAGTTATCTTCACCCTGTTTCTTTTGGCTCTATTTCATTCAGGCAAAAAAGCAGTATTAAAACTGACTAAATCCAGGTTGTATTCATATTTTATTTTTTTTTAATAAGTAGATATTCTGCTGTCAGATGGATCTGTTTGGCTTATTGATAATTTTCCAGTTTAGTTAGGGTAAACTCTCAGAACTCCATCCTCAAAATTATGAAGTGCTCCATTCTTACAACTTTCTTACATGAGCTTGCTTACAAAAAATACTTTTAAAAAAATTGAATTCAGGGTATTGGGCACTGTTAGTAATACTTGCCCTGAGATGTGATCCATTTGCCATCAATCTCTATATAATGCTAATAAGTTTTAGACTGACATTCAAAGAACCATTTTGACAAATACCACAATAGCAGCAAACATGTATTAGCAAACAGTATTGAAGTGTTTGAAGCTTACCTGCATAGAAGCAGCATTACTACATATCTGGGTACACCCGAAAATTTTCATGCAACATATTAAATTGGGATACTAATTGCTTAGCTTTCATTATTAGTATTTTTGCAGTGAATCTCATGGAAAATTTATGCCTAGATTTTGCGTCTTTATTTACAAATTGTGGAATTTAGCTAGCTAATTAAACTAAATGTCTATGCTAAGTGCCTTGCCTCTAGTTTACTGAAAAATTTGCAATGCATTTATTGGGTTCCAGGGCATTTCACTTACAGCATATTAGTTTAGCAAGAGCACCTCTGAGTTTCTGTGTAGATTCTGGAAGCCATACTGTAAACTATATGTTATTGTCTCTTTGTTGCGCACCTGCGTGCATTTCATTTATCTGTCGCTTTTCTCTTTACTTTTGCATTCCAAACAAGCTACAGCTGCACAGCTCATATGCTGGTGTTATAAAGAGACAATTAATAAACATTTATGAATCCACAAGGTGATTAAATATTTTGGTACAGGCACCTCAGTGTATCTAAAATCTTTAGTACATATGGCTGTATAGTAAGATGATAGCACAGTTTCTATAGAGTTAGTCCAGTATTACCTTTGACAGAAGAGAAGTACGTATGATTCACTAAGCTGGAAATCAGTGTAACCCGCCAAATGCCTTACAGCACATCACAGAAAGTGCTCTTCACACAAGTCTTGAGGAACCACCGCCAAAAATGCTTTTCCTATTCACATTCTACTATGGGAAAGATTTTTTTTGTTGGTGTTGTTGGATTTCAAAAGCTTTTTAAACTTTTTTTCTGGAGAGAACTCTGTCCTGTAACTATTTTTCCTGCATTTCTACATGCCATACTATGACTGGCACTCAGGATTTGGTGGCTTTTGTAATCTTATCAGATCTGTGGAGCATTTGAATGGAAAAGATTTTCTGGATTAGACTGCAGAAAAGATTACGGATATCAAAATTGCCATTTGAACAGCACTTAAACAGTTAAACCCAAAATGGTGGTCCTGGAAACCCTACCTAAGCCCAAGGAGCTCCAAACTGTGAATTGTACCCTAATTTCAACTTCAAGGAAAATCTCCCTGCATCTTGGAAGAGATATCTTCTGGTCCAAATCATATTTAGCTGCTCTTAAGAAGATTTCATCTACTAAAGTCTTCTGATGAGTCAGGAAAAACATCTCACACCTATGCAGAGCTCAGTTTCATGTAAGATACAGTAGTGGTCAACACTCAGTTTTGAAATCTTTTCTCCTTTCCCTTTGCTGTTACAAAATTCACCCAAGAGGAAGCAGACTCTTCTGTTTCACGATTTCTAACAGTCTGCCTGTTTTTAAAATACAGAGTTGATCTTTAGAAAAGGGACAAAAATTGATGTTTCACTGTCAGTGTTTTCTCTGCTTATTTATTAATTAACTTCATGGATGCATCCATTCAGTGTAAGAAAGAAAAGTCAACAGTGCTGTAAATTTTTGTTTTTTACTGTAATCTCTTAAATAATTGTAGCTTAGTACCATGTTACCTTAAGCTTTAAAAAACCTTCTGTGTGTGCAGGAAGAATAAAAATTATCAAAGCAAGGCACCCCAAAACTAACATGTTATACTTAATTCACTATATTAAGTGCAATGTAAATATTATTGTTATTTATATTATCACTATCATCACTCATTTTTTTCTTCCCAAATCTTTGCTTTATTACTCAGAATATCAGTTGAACAGATCTCTTTATATGAAAAAAGGGAAAGGTAGTCTCTGTTGTAGTTTGCTTTCATCTTGAAATGTGTGATTTGAAGTTTTGACTCATAAATCTTCTATATCTTGCTCAAAATACAGAATATTAATTTCCTCATAAACTTTTGTGGTTACTCAGCAGTTTGGTTTGAAGCACCTAGTGCTTCAAAAGCAGATCTGATGAATTTATATTGCTAAAGCCCTGAGTGAGATATGTGATTTACATCATGCATAGGGAGAACAACACTCCAGCCCCCACTGTTTTCAGCTGCAACTGTGAATTGTCTGTGTTTTAACAGCTCAGACCTTTGGGTTTCAAGCAAGGTTCCTGCAAAACCGGAACACATAAATTCTGTCTGCCTGTCAAGGGCATGCTTTGAAACTATTGCATTGCCAGAGAGAAGTAGCCAGGTTTTTGCGCACTGCATCCAATCGTCCTTGCATTTAAAAGGGGATACCAAGCTTTTGTTATTCCCTTTATTGTTATAGGGTTGTTACAGACAAGTACATCTCCTTGGAGACCTTAGAGATCATTCATCATATGTTCTAAAAGAAGGGGGTTCACATGGAGTAGAATGGGATCATGCAGTTAATGCTTATGCACAGCTGATATACAGTGCTAAGGTACAAAGATAACTGTGAATATGACTCAACTGTTAAACTCAACTTTGACATTCATGTCTTACTGCCACTGCATATTATTTCCTAATCCCTTTGTGATTCACAACATTTTTTTTTTTCGGTAGAAAGTACTTATTTCTTATTTTTCCATTCCAAATATTTCTATTAGATCACCTTTTTTTTTTCCTAATGCTAGTACAACTTTTTTAATCAAGTAATTTATATACTAAAAGTACAGTTCAGGACTAAAATAAAAGTTCCCATAGAACTGACTTGAATTTAGAATATATTTTTGTCCCGTAAATATGGAAGAAAATATTTTGGGGTTTGTTTTTTAGGGTTTTTTTTGTGTGTGTTGTTTTTTTGTTTGTTTGTTTGTTTTGTGGGTGGGGTTTTTTGGGGTTTTGGGGGTTTTTTTGTGGGTTTTTTTGGTTTTTTTTTTCTGTAAAATGAAACTGATTTTTTTATTATTATTATTTTAATGTTAATTAATCTTCTTAATGCCTAATATTTCTTAACTTGGAGGCTTTAGTCCAAACTGATCTAAAATATCCTGTACTTAGTCAAACACAATCCTTATTTTGGAAAAATGCTGTTGTTTCTGTTTTTTCTTGGTTGAGAAAAAAAAAACACAAACCAAAACAAACAAGAAAAAACCTCAACCCCAAGTAATTTCCTCAGTTCTCTCTTCCATCTTTTTTTCTTCTTTTTCTTTTTCTCTTTTTTTTTTCTTTCCCCCAAGCTGTCCTCCTCTACTTGATTCTACACTGGCTTGTTGCAGTCTGATGATCTGCTGTTGTCTTTCCTCTTTCACGCTCTAACTCCTGCCTCTGGCTTTTCTCTCTAGACATGTTACCATTACAGATAGTCATCTAGTTATCTTCTAGCAGCCAGATTTCAGAAGTAACTTGGAGGATCTAGAGGAGAAAAAGCATTTCTATTCCCTTAAGAGAACCCAGTATTTCACTTCCTCTGGGAATGCAGTGAATATAGTGAATTGTTATGCAGTGGTTATGCATGTCCTGCACAGTACAGGAATACAGTCAGGGAAGGCAAATCTTTGCAGAATTAACTTCTAAATTCTGTCCCATGTTACTTCAACATATACACACTTCATTTTTATAACTGTATAATATAGGAAGATCTTTAGGAAAGACAGATTCTTGTCTCTAGTCAGTCCAAATTTCAAGCTTCATGTTCTGCTGCAGGCTTTAGGACTTCTCCGTGAAGTGGCTCTAAGAGTTTGCTAGGATATAAAAGTGTATTTCCTTTTGGTTTTGTTCTTAGAAATGATTGAACATTTGCCTGAGAATTGTCTAAAAGGTTTAATCTGAGATGTATGGCTTGCAAAATTTTGATGCTATTGGCTTAAGTATTTTTAAAACTAGTTATAGCTAAATGAAAAATAAAAAATTAAAATCAGAATTATAAACTTAGAGGTAGAAATACTGGACAGAGAAATTCTTTCCTGATTATTTCAAATGCCAGGCATACTTTCACCCAACACAATAACATGCCCATTCAAGTACTTCCCCTGGGATAAAAGTCCTGTAGTAGTTTACCTCTCCTGAGATGAAGAAGAAAATATATATAGACTTCAGTTACAGAAGGACTTTTTTCCCTGGACTACTCTCTTGTTTCAGTTGTCTTGCAGTCTTGCCACATTTCCATGCTTCATGTGGCAGTTTTGCCTGGATAGGGTAGGATATTCACTGTATTGTTTTCTAAGCAGCTGACAAATTCAAGAAGCCCACTGTATTCACAGAGGTAGACGAGGTTTCACTAGTGTGGCTGTAAGCAGAACTTGACCGATAAAATGGTCTCTTTCTTCTCTGCAATATTGCTTGTGTCTGCTGGTGACAGGGTTGCTTGTTTTATCTCAATGCTTTTATCTGCTCTACTCTCCAGTAAGACCCTTCTTCCAAATGGTTCCATGCTTTCAGGCATATTTTAATAATTCATCACAAAAAGCTAGAGTAAGCAAGATAAATAACACAGCATGATCTATGGCTGCACCTCAAAGGCAGGAAGTACAAATCGTGTTTAACCACATAAACATCAAGCTCTCATCTCACTTTACAGACAGGGAGAGTACTACACTTGGTAAAAAAACACCTAATTTATAAACACCTGACTTAATATAAAAAAGAGAAGAAATGGGTGGGAAAGTTCATAAAATAGATGGTAATTATTTAAAGGGAGCATTATTCAAACATATAAAGGTGCATTCATGTGCATAACAGTTTTGTTTTTTTTTTAAATATTCTATAAACCCTGCCAAATATGTCAGTGGTAAATGTCAGCTATATTTCTCTTCCATTGTATTTTTTTACTTTCTCTGAAGAAAATCCTCAATCGTTGTTTAAGGTCTTTATTCAAACTGAGGCCTTTGCATGCTATTCAGGATTATTTGGACTATTTTTGTAGAATAGAATTTAGACTATTTTGTAAAAAATATACCTGACCCTGCAACTACTTGACAGTTGAATTCTCTTTCTTCATCCTTCCTTCCTCTGTACTTGCTTCAAAGACCTTACTCTTTCTTCTCCCAAACTTCTTAGCAAATTCCTGCTTCTATACCTGTCCCCACAACTCCTCTCTCTTCCTCTACGCTTTCCTTGGTGATATAGGTGTCTATCCGTTCATCATATTTCTAAATATTTATCAAAATAATTGATAAACTGTTCACATCTTCACTGTATGCTCCAAGGACAGCAAAGGCCTGAGCATCCCCAAATACCAGGCATTTGGTTGGTGAAGCTATAAAATGGCAATGTGTAGAGGAAAAAAATTGCAAGTTTTTTAGGATACCTGGTGGAAAAAATAGTGGCAGTTCCTAATGTTCCTGATAGCATTAGCTTGTGCTCTATGCCTTCTGTTCCAGCTTATAGAAAAGAGAGGAGGATTGGGCAACCATGGAGACAGCAGGGAGATAAGGTTTATTGTGGAGATGTCAGGGAACAAACTGGGTGTGGTACAAATGTGCCAATCAGAAATGTCCAATAGCCTTGCAGGTCTTTAAACTCCCTGTTTTTTTCTAGCATTATTCTAATTCTATTATTCTACTGCAGAAACTTTCATTCTTAACAATTCAGCACAAATCTACTGCTATGTCTTTAAAAATTCCTTTAACTTAGGTATTTTTATACAGCAAGTTTGCATTCTGAGAATCTTTTGGTCTTCAAATGATACTTTTCCTTTGGCCCATTTTTTGCATCTTCCTCTTCACATTCTATATTTTTCCCCCTAATACTTTTACTCTCACAAAGTGTTCCATTCATTTGTACTACAGAATACTCACAAATTGAGTCATTGGTCCAAGACAGAGGAATGATCAAATGGCTGCTTTTATGTATTTTTAAATAAGACTGATAGTGTAGATCAATAAAGCTCTGTTCTATCACCAGGATTTTTGATCTCTTGTGCAGAAAAATCTGTGACACCCATGGACCATAAGATGGTTTGATACAGATCGAGGGCAGCTCTGAGGAGAAGGAGTTGGGTGTGCTGGTGTGTGAGAGCCTGGACATGACCCAGCAATGTGCACTTGCAGCCCAGAAAGCCAAACCTATCCCGGGCTGCATCAAAAGCAGCATGACCAGCAGGTTGAGATAGGGGATTCTGCCTCTCTGCTTGGTTCTTGTGAAATGCCACCTAGAGCACTGAATCCAGCTCTGGGGTTCCCAGCACAGGAAGGACACTAAAGCAAGTCCAGAGGAGGACCACCAAGATGATTAGAGGGATGGAGCACTTCTCCTGTGAGGAAAGGCTAAGAGAATTGGGATTGTTCAACCTGGAGAAGAGAAGGCTTCAGAGTGACCTAATTGCAACCTTGCAGTACCTAGAGGGAGACTGCAAGAAAGATGGAGAGAGGTCATGTAGTGACAGGACAAGGGGAAATGGCTGCAAACTGAAAGAGGGTAGGCTTAGATAAGATATTAGAAGGAAGTTCTTTGGTGTGAAGTTCTTCAGAAGTTCTCAGGTTGCCCAGAGAAGCTGTGGTTGCTCCATTCCTGGAGGTGTTCAAGGCCAGGCTGGACAGGGCTCTGAGCAATCTGGTCCAGTAGGATGGCAGCATACATAAATGCCCTTATGGCAGAGGGAATTGGAACCAGATAATCCTGAACATCCCTTCCAACCCAAGCCATTCTATGATATCATTTAAACAGAATTAGTTTGGACAGCATCCAGAGGGGCTAACTCAGGGTGAATGATTCCTGATACTTTTTTTTACACTTCAGTAATTTTACTTGAGAGAGCCAAGTATTTTTATTGATCAGTAGCCATATAATGTACAGTATTAATCACGTAACTTCCAAATATGATAAATGCTGAAGGAAGTACTTAAAAATACACTGCATTGGACAGTGGTTTATGTGAGTGTGTCTGTTGTCTTCGTGATCTTTCTGTGCTCTTTTGGGGATAAAAAGCAGATTGTTACCATACTACAAGTCCCATCCTCCTGTCTCGCAGAAGGACTTGGGACAGAGGAACAGAAAGGTATTTCTGGTAAACTGTACTTGGTGTGGGTGGGAAGAAATCTTTCACTTATATTTTATTCACTAGCTAAATTCTTTCTCTGGTCTATTTCAGATACTTCAGTGGTGCCTATAATGTAAACTTCTGGGATTAGACAGCAGGTGTTTGCTTCAAGTAGTCATAAACTCTTTTTAAAGGCTTTGAAATGTCAGTATCAGTTGAAAAGTCTTGGTGGGAAGTTAGCCACTGTGGAGATTTAATGGAAATTTTCAATAGAATGCTTTTCTTTTAAGAATTATATCAAATTATCATTCAGCTATGACAGAAAATAGTCAACTGGATGCCTTCAAAATGCTTCCTTTTCTGAAGCCCATGTGTACTGAAATTATGCAGTAACACCCTATGCTGTTTTCAGGACAGTTCTTGTTTTGTCAGACTTCTCATTTCCTGCATGCATGACACAGTTTCCAAGGATTCTCCTTGAGGCAAAATCATTCTGCATTTAGGTGTTTTTTTTTCTCATCTCTTACCCTGACAAGCCTTTTCTAAATTTCTTATTTTTTTCATTGACCCTACACTTATCATATTAATTTAGTATTTTCTCCCTTACTTTCCTTACTTCTAAGGAAATATTTTAGCTTTTCAGCCATCTGAATAATCTCTAAGAGAATGGTTATTACGTGTGTAAACATCCAGAGAAAACTAGTTAGGAACAGATATTGTTACAATGGAAGAGGTCTAAAATTTGTGAACTGATTTAATTTAGAGATATTGTAATAAAAAAATTTATAAGTAATCAGATAGGTAACATAAAATGGATGCCCAAAATATGCTATATCTTTAATTTTTTTTCCAGAATATGATGTACAGTTTTGATAGTTAGCAAGTTGCTATCCACTAGCTCTCTAAGAAATATACATAAAGGAGTGTGTGTGTGTGTGTGTGTGTGTGTGTGTGTGTGTATATATGAATTTATTCCAACAGCTAGAAAATATTTATGGTGGTTTACATACAATATTTCACATGAGCAATCGTTTCCTTTTTATCTGTGATGTTCTTAGTAAAGGTACATTTCACTCTGGTGTACCTTCCTGCTGACTTGGCTGCAAGATGATCGTGGTAGAATAACTGATCAATACTAATGTACATTTTAGTGACAATGTCATCAGCAGAAAGGAAGCAGAGGTAGTCCCTGATGTTATAAAATGTTGACTTGGATACATTTATGTGATACTGCAAGTTTATGATGGAATTTCTAAAGATTTTTATGTTTTAGTAGTGTTATTTCTTTTTACAACACTGTTTTTACCTCAAAGGGACATAAGAAAGAGGA
This sequence comes from Myiozetetes cayanensis, assembly GCF_022539395.1. Classification (NCBI taxonomy): domain Eukaryota; kingdom Metazoa; phylum Chordata; class Aves; order Passeriformes; family Tyrannidae; genus Myiozetetes; species Myiozetetes cayanensis. The sequence continues at coordinate 34,874,054 of NW_026087964.1, read as the reverse complement.
CACTTCAGACTACTCTTTAAAATAGGTAAAAAACATGGTAAAACTTTTGGAAATTTTCAGGGAGGTTCTTGTAGAGCATGAAAAAGTATTAAGTATTGTGAGAAATAGCCCTAATGATTGTTGGGAATATCTGTAAAGATAGTCAGTCTCTTTCTTCTTGGTTTCATCACATCATGCAAGCTCCTTTCTGTAGTGCTGATCTTTCACATCGAGACTGCTACTCAGTGCATAATTCTGCAAGAAAGTGGCAAAAATATTTCACTCATTATTTTAACATTCCAGTGCAACAACACTGTCGTAAGGTTACAGAGAAAGAAACATCGGTTTTGTTCCAATCTTGATTCTCTATATTTCTACAAATTTAATTCAGAGAATGAGTAATACATAAATATGACTGTCAGCTGATTGTATTGAGTTGGTACTACATTATATCAATTCTGTTGAACAATTTTATTGACCAGTTTTACTACATAGAAAATTTTATTTGGGTTTTGCATTGTAGTTTTTAATTCATTTTTAAGGACAAATATTTCTTTAAAACAAACAAAACCCATGGTCATCTTAATTTCATTAATGCACATATATTGCTTTGTAAACATTCTTTTCAGTGACTTGGTTTTAATTTTGCCTTTAAGATTTCCATTTCAAGGCAGCTTGTTTCTACCTTGAACTCTATATTATTTACTTTAGTTATCATTAGGGGCCAGAGAGGTTATAAATATCAACAGTAAGACTTCATGCCGCTTGTATAAATAAACTATCATTTTTGTTGCTTTAATTCCTAAAATCATCAGCTGTCCTTCACATGCATGCATTTTTATTGACAGTTAGGATAGGACTTGAAGCAAAAGGCTGATTCAACACTTACAAAGTGGTGAAAATCATGTTCTCTAGGTGATTGTGTCTTTCATTTTCTATAGAAGAGCCAAGATGACCGCACTATGCCAGACATTTGACTTTCGATCATCAGACATCAGGTGAAACATCTCCCAGACACAGCACATAACTTGCATTCTTGTGGCTTTTCAGACCTTAGGTTTCAAAGTTTGTCCATATTATTCAGCCCTCAAGAATCTGGCTACCAAGAGATTTATTTAAAAGTTTGAGTTCCCCTGCAGGAAAGTGTCCAGTCCAGTGGAAATGGGTATGAGTAAGGAACATGAGTGAAGCAGGTGAAGCTGCACAGACCACACAGCTGGTCTCCTGACCAGACTCTTTTAGAGTCTGTCTGTCAGAGACATTATTCACAGTAGGCAGTAATGCAGACACAAATGCCATATTTAATTTCATCTTTTCTGAGCATTTGGTTTTGACAGCGATATTGATGAGGTAACTTTTACAAGTTTTAGATATTGTGCTGGTGTGGTTTTTTTCAAAGAAATTGATTCATAGAATGGTATTAGATGAATTTTCTGTTTTTCCAAAGTCCTTACATCAGAAAGAAAATTGATGTTTTCCAGCTGGTGGAAATCATGATATTTACCAAAAAAAAAAATAGGCCAATTAAAAAAAAAAAATCAACACTACAGCTAAGCATTAACTTCTATGACAATTGTGATAAGCAAAAACATTCATGACCATGGCTTGCTTTCTTTTCATTTCTGGTCAGTTTCTTTCACATTATAGCTTACTGTGATTTTATGTAAATAGTGCCTAGCATAAAGGCTATTGCTAACATGGCAAAAAATGTTTCTTCATTTAATACCTTCCAAGATGATGATGAAATTAGTTTTGGAACAATTTTCAAGCAGTTTTCAGAACGTCTTTCTGTTATCTCTAATTGTGCTTCTTCATTCTCCTTGAGTGAAATATTAAATATTATGTGCACTTGTTCATGCTGTAAATCTTTGATTATTTTACTTGTTTATATGATGGTCAGAAGACATGAATTCTATTTTACGATAGTTTTATTACTTTGTCACACCAATTGCAAAGGGATATATCTGTTCCATCATTTTTCAAAAGGTTAATGTGACCATTAATCTCTCTTGAATATATGCTACACACAATATCTGCTTTACTGCATATCCATTACAGATCTAAAGCTTTGCACATTTGATCAAAACCAAACAGATCCTTTTTCCTCTTATCCTCTCAAAAACCCTTGTTTGCCTGAAAATGTAACTATTTTGTTATAATCCCTTTACTATTTTCAGCAAATTAGCTAGCAGGCACAGTAAGAGTGTCTAGATGCGAGAATAAATAGATATGCACATTTCCTTCTCTACCAGCCACAACCTAGTTTAAACTGTGCTAGCAGTGAAGCTACTTCAGTGGAAGAGACTTTTAATTTGTAGGCTTGATTCTCAGTATTTCTTTGAAGGCAGAAACAGGATTTACAGTTTTCTTCACTAATAATGGTGTCTTGGAGGATTATGACTTTGCTATGTAGAACTTTGGCAGAAAGGTTTTTTTTGCCAGAAACCCCCAGATAATGCTCTTCCATGGTCCATTTCCATTTATGGGTAGCTGGCTGTTTCCAAGGTATGGAAAAGGTTGTAAATCACTTGAGATTATCTATTGCCCACATAAGAGAGCCAAGGCAGTAGGTGGTGAGAAGACCTGGAGCCACCTTGTAGTGATCTGATGGGTGATACCTGTAGAATGGCTGTTAAGTGCTTGAGATTTGGTAAGAGACAAAGTCATAAGCAGGGGAAAAAAAAAAAAAAAAAAAAAGACCCTATGGGGCATCAAAGGAACTATAGTGAACGTGGAAGGGAGGACACTGTCCAAAAAGATGGGCCACTGGTGCAGATATTTGTAAGGTATAACACACAGAGCTGTGTGTTACCTCCTAGATGTGGCAGCTTCAGGGCAGAGTGCAGTTTAATCATGGCTACATGCAGTAGCCCAATGTTCATGAACTCTGCTGGGAGGACTCTACAAGCATATCTGTTTTTCTGTTTGTGTACAGTTGTAATCCTTTGGACCCCAGCTGGCTCACTGTCAAACCAGCACAGATGCTTTCTTATCTTGCTTTCCAGCAGTAGCATTGGGCTTAAATCATCTACTCTGTAGACATGCCATGCAACATTGACAGGAAAAACCTTATCTATTCTTGCTTAGGTAACCACTGAGAATGCCAAGGCAGACGTGTACATTGCTTGTTTTGCAATCCTTTTTTTTTCTCTCCTAAGTATTCTGTTTTCATTGAGGTGTAAATAATACATAAATAAATAAATGTTTTATGTTGGCCACAAGCTTTTGAAAAGAAGACTCACAAATACTTAGATCTAGTTCAGTATGTTTTCACCTAGTTCAGGCTTATTAAAGGTGAGAGCGAATTGCAAAAATACTTACCTTGGAAAGGAGAAAATGACTATCAGGAGAAGGAGAAATCAGATCTATGACTGATAGTACCAGCCAAAATAATGTTGTTCAGGTTTTCCTATTATAAAGCTCAACTGGCAGAGCATAGATTTGGAAAGCACATCAGTACTTGCTCTGGGATGTTGGCCTTGCTTGTCAGTTTACAAGAAGCCAAGAAATTGCACTATGTTTTACTGTAGTAATTAAAGGTAATGAAAAGATTCAGATATTCAAATTTATCTTCTTAGCAAGAACCATATGTATGACACTGAGCAAAAGATTCAAAACTTCAGGCTCCTTTCCAAATTAAGCTTGTAATATTATCTTCCTTTGTAAGTTAAAACCAGTTAAATACTTCCCTTGCTTTTCAGCATTTTATTTGCTTTGCAAGCACAGTAAACATGACATGTTTGACTTGATATCCATAAACACAAAAGGGAGGACATGACGTCAGCATTTTCAGACTTATTTATTCCCAAGAATGTCAGAGTGATTAGAGAACTAAGTAAATCTATGCTATTATAAGTAAACGGTTCAGAGCCTGCAGGGAAATATTCATTTTTCTTCATCTGCTTTCTCTTTTTGCTAGTCCTGCACAATAGACTCAGTTATGACTAATTCTTCATCTCTGCTACCTATTCATTGCCCTCTGTATGTCATTCAAAATCCCAGGAGTGACTTGGAAAGGCTGGATTCAGAGTTGCTCAAGATTCACCCTAGAAAATGTGAAAAGAAACAGAAAAGATAACTACCATCCAGCATGCTTTATTCTCTCAAGGGGTCACTTTCTGATCCATGAGTTGTTTTTCTTTCTCTTTCAAACAGAGGAAATCCTTAATCCTGAAATATATCTTTAGCTACCTTGTGCAGTGCAACGGGTCCAGACAATTGAATGCTTCTACAAGTCTTCAGCTTGTGTCCCAAGAAAGCATTAGGAAACAGAGATCAGCTTCAGTCAGGATACTTACCTTTCAATAACTTCTTTCTATATATATATATATATATACACAGAAAAAAGGAAAGAGAATATTTATGGCAATATGAGATTCCCAATATGAGAAAGTCCTAAGATTTTTCATCCCCTTTGCTAATCATATTGGAATTAAATTAAAAATCAATTTTCAAAAAAGAACATTAAGGGCACTTTCCATCTGGAAGGGATCTAAGACAAGATTTCCTGATAATTGGTATCCTAGACTCTGAAGCATTTCCTTCACGGAAGGAAAGTATTTGGATGAATGGGCAAGTACATTGAAGTGTCTTCCAGTTAACTCAAGCCACTTTAAAACGAACAGCAAAAAGACCACTTTTTGCAGATTGGCTATGAAATATTAAACATCAGCAAAACTGATCCAGAAAGTACTCTCATTCTTTGCTGTCTTTTTAGTGGTATTTTTTATTTTGCTTTTACTTTCCCCTCTATGTATAAAGCTTTGATGAAGAGGAATGAAGGGACAGACTTGAAGACAGGTTTGCCTGATGGTACAGCAATCAAGTTACATCTCTGTCAAAGTGACATCCAGCAGAATTCACTGAAGATCAGTTAACAATATGGCAAAAATACTTCAGTAATTCATGGACATATTGTGCTGAACTGCAGAGAAACTGGTCAGGAATTGGCTATTGCAGAAGCAAGGTGAGTACTTCTGATGAACTTGTCGGCCAAAAAGACACAATAATTTTGGTTTTTCACCTAGAAGTGTTAAAGGAAATATATGTTCCTTTGTAAGAGTGAGACTAGCTTTGATACTGACTTTTTATGATTTATTTTTTATTTTTACTCTACTCTGGACATACCGACCTATTTTAAAATTTCAAGCTCATTTCACAATTCAGTAATGGAGAATGCTTAATTTTTTTTTTGATTGAACAAAAGAAGCTCTCAGTACAGGAAAAGTATTTCCAGTCCAACCCTACTCATAGTGCTTTTCGATTGCTTCTGGAGATGTTATTTGGATGAAAGCTCCTGTCAGACTCTATAAGATGACTGACAAGGCCAAATTGGCATGCATTAAGGGAAATGACAGGAGAAAAGCTTAATCATGCCTGTACCAATAGATTCAAGCTATTTTGGTGATCACACTGCCATCCTGTGTGTGTCAGTAAGGCTTCACTTTCATCTCTGTAGAAAAAGCTATGAGGCAAAAAGGCAATTGGCCTTGATTGCATGCCAAGAGAAGACGAACAGAAAAGTAAAGCTTTCTTGGCACTGATAGGATAACCGGTCACACTAATACACTATTCTGTGTCCCACAAAACAAACAGTACTAGTAAAATGGAGGAATTAATTCTCTTACACAAAGAAAGCCTGGAAGTACACCCCTTGGCTTTCTCAGTCCCTATCCTTGACCCTGTTCTATCAGAAGAAAAGTTGACGGTAAGCGTGGAATGGTGTTAACCAACTGAGTAACCATCAGGTTACTCTGATATAATGACTATACTGTTACTGTAGCTGATATTGAATATAAGCCGCTAATTAAAGAAAGGCTAGACCAGCCCTATTTCATAATTCCAGGTGGGTTTGTTGAACATCCACCATGAAGAATTTGAGTTTCTCCATAGCCACAGCCTATACTGGAGGCTGGAAAAACTCACTAATGAGAATTTTTGAGCAACACAGTTGGTGAACTTTGAACTTCTTGGGGCAGTATTGGAAATGCAAGAGTCTAGCATGCAGATAAAATTGTCTCTCTCTGTCATATTGACAGTGTGCAGGATAGCCAAGATGGTAGCGTTATCCTGAGAAGCTGGAGACTGACAACCATACTACAACACTGCTTTGGAAGCAGATATAATTCCACGGACTACAGCTGGCCACTTTTTGTGTATAGGTGGGTAAGATCTAGGCCAAGTTGTCTCCTTGAACATTATTTCTCTGTTTTCCTTATTTTCTTTATATATTGATTAGCATTCCTATTAAAAAAAATAAACTCCACAGGACCTCTGCTTCCCTCTAACTGTATACTAGACTCATAGGAGAGGTGAAAATACCAAAAAGGTATTGATTCTCAGTGTTTGAAATTGAAAAGGATGCAGCTGTGTCACACAGGAGTTTTTCTCAAGTTCTTAAGCTTAATCTCAGTCCTCCAGATGGGACATGCTCAGGCATGGTAGTGACAGACAGAATCATAGATAGGAATTCTTTGCTTTTCTCAGTTTTGTTTTTTATGTCTCATTACTACAGGGTGGGGCAGTGGTAATATTGGTGAGTTCCTCCTCTTGCTCCTCTCAGTCCATTGCTGTATTTCCTACCATTTTTTTTCTGTTTGCAAATTTCTTCCCTTAGGGCCCTGATTTAAATGTGATTCTCATTCTTTTACTTCTTCATTCCTTGGTTTTGCCTACTGTGAGACACTTCATGCATTCAGAGGCATGATCTTTTTTTATGTTGTCAATGCTTCTTACTTACCATATCTTCAGCTTCTCTTTCCATTTTATCAGCAAATTCTTCTCTTTCTAGATACTGTGGGACTTTGTTTCAGTCTGACTCCTCTGTATCCTGATTTCATTTTATTTGGACTTGTGTTTATTTTTCTGTTATTTTTGATCTCGTGTAATTCATTAGGCTGACTCCCCTTCATGACATGAGATTGTCTTCAGCTCTTACTGTAAAACTGCAGAATCCTCCTGCTTGATGGTGGCTGTTGCAACCCTTTTCTCTGATACATTTTTTGTTCTTTCCTACCCTAACTAATGCTCCTCATTTTCTACTGTCAGTTCAGTCACCATGTCTATTAGCTGTGCATTAATAGTTTTAAGATCCTCAGGGGATTTTTAAAGTCTGGTTAGAGCCATTGAAGTGTCTGATGTGTCCATGGATCACAGTGCCACCCTTCAAAGAGTCCAGACCTCCTATTGAAAATATATTTGCCAGATATTATGAGAAGCAATTTGGTATTATAAAAAAATTCTTTATCTAAGATACAACATAAAAACCCGCCCGTAATTCTTTTCACATGACATAAAAATATGTGATGGTCTTTAATAGTGTGAGATCAGGTTTTATTAAGCCAGAATCAGCTATCAAAGGTGACAATCCCTAAAATTTCTCTGTATTAAACAGTAGCATGCATGACTCATTTATTGCTGACAACCTGAACGGTAACAGGTTAAATGAACACTAGGCTTTACAATTAATTCTCAGTAGTACTAGGTTATTAAAAGCCTTGATGTCTCTTTTTGATGAGGATTTTCAACAGAACTTGGGAATTTCGGATCACGTGTCCCACCAAAATTCAAGACCAAAGGGATTTGTCTGAGTTAGATTCTGCCACTTTGACATTTACTGAATTCCCAATCCCATAGACTCAGTGTAAGCATTAACAAGTACTTAAATGAAGTTCAGGTTTCACTCATGGGTCTTTTTCTCTCATTAACCTTAATGGGCTGTGAATCAGAGCTATTGAACAATGGCAATGAGAAATCAATTACTTATTATAATAAGGTATTGTGCATGTATGAGAGAAAGGCAGATCCTACCCTTTGATTTTATGCTTTCCTACATCTCTCAGGTTTATTTTTCATTTATAAACCCACAGACAGAATAACTTCTGTGAATTCACAAAAGCACAGACCAGACTCAGAGTCACTTTAAAGTGGTAGCCAAATCCACCTAACACATATAATGTTCAGTGAATTAGCTAATAATATAACTTCGTAGGTGGTAAATGAGCTAATAAAATATGTAATATATTTCTATGTTGGAGTCCAAAACAAGTGTTAAAATAACATTTACCATTACGTTTGTAGTAATTTGTATAAGCTGCCTGGTAGGAGGTGAGTGTGCTACTCGATTACAAAAATTACGACAGGAAAAAATCTTATTATTTGTATTTGGGATAAAAGGAAATCTGTAAACTTATCCCACAAAATGTGCTTTATGAAAACCAACTAAGCAAAGAGGTCATCACTGGATATTAAATTTTAAAGCCCAAGAACTAAAACCAGCATTGCCCCCTGACTAAACAAGGACTGGAGTAACTGATAGTATTAACCAACAAAAAGTGCAACATTGTATGCTCTGAAAAAGTCACAAAATGACTCACATAATGTTGTTTCGGGTAACTTTTTGATTATTCCACAGAAATATAAAAGAAATTTAAATTGAAAGTGAATCTTAACTGAAAAATCTAAACCAGGCAGGTATGTACCATGACTACAAATTCTGTGGGAATTGCTTTGAAATAGATTAAAAGTCATGTAGTGAAATAATCTTGCTGGGCTTCATTCTGCACATTAACTTTAATGGGATTTTCCTGAGCAGCTCCAGTTAGTGGCAGTGCCACTCAGCTCCAGTCACGTGGTAGGCAGACCTGAGAAAAGTGTTCTCAAAACTTTTTTTCCAATGTAACAATTGGAAATATGTTAAATTCTTTTGAACGAAGGGTCACTTAAGTTGCTATTTAATTGAACCTGCCTTGACTATTACTGCCTGGGGATACCTGCTCAGAAAGACAAGTATACCAATGTTTAAATCTAGTCCCATTAAAATGGCATTTAAGCAGGCACTAACCTTTGAGTTTAGTAACTTCACCTGTGTTAGTGCTCTTTTCTGCTCCTTTTATCCTACAGACTAAAGGGCGGTTTATGGATGAAGGTGGAAAATGTAGAATAGTGTCTCAAAAAATGAGTCAGCAATGCTCCTTTGAGGTGGAGGAATGCTAACAGTAGCTGCACTCTATTAGAAAGACAGTAGCTAGAGGTCAAGTGCCATGGATATTCCCTTTTATTTGAGTTTCTTTAGGTTACATCCAGCATATCCTGTTCAGTTTTGGGCTATGTGGTTCTAAAAAGGGATTTATCTAGCCTGGAAAAAAAAGTCTATAATAACAGCTAATTGCTGTCTTCCACTGTTTAGGAGCTAAGGAAGAGCTGAGACCAGGCTTTTCACGTAAGTAGAGTGAAATAAATAATCAAAGTCACCAATGAGGCAACAAGAATAAAAATTGTTCTTTTACATATGGTAAATATTTTCCATTATGAGAGTGGTGAAGTACTGAAGAGAAGGTACTGGAATCTCAGTGCCTGTTTTTAAATTTTTTGAAGATATGGAGAATTTCACAGCTGTGAGAGACTGAAATGATTAATGGCTTTAACATTGTTAAAATCATTGAAAGACTTTTGTAGCAAACTGTGCAAAGAAGCAATTGCTCACAGAAGCCCTCCTCTCTTTGAATATGCCTACTAATTTGGACTTGAGATAAGATAAAGGTGGTACTATTGTCCAGTTATCTCAGGAGAAGAATGTAGAGATTGGAATGCTGATAGCTCAGACAATCAAGGTCCAAGCTGGGTATTGAACAAGATAAAGAAAGAGGTAAATCCTATGAGATAGGTGGTGTTTCTCTTCATGCTCACACAAATGACTCAGCTGTGATATCTCCCAAACATTGACACAAGGGCTCAAAGCTATCCATCTCTGCTGGTGGGCCATAATGGACTGTAATGGACTCAACTGTGTTGGGTAACAGGCAGCTGTAATGTCTTAGAAGGTGTCAAAGACTCATGAAATATCTTGTAATCCAGTATTAAATCACCCAGTGTAAAACTCCGTGCCCCAGGGGAGGTACCAGTGGCATTTCTACCTAGCCTAAGCATCATAAACCCCCTATTGGCTCTGTATTTCACAAGTCTTCCCTCACTACTATGGGCTTCCCTCGATGGATCCAGATGCAACCATCACTTCGACAAAACTGGTACTCTCACTAACAAGAAGACCACAGAAAAGGTCTGTGGGATACCATCAGAATCCATGGAGTGGTGATATTTTTTCTACTTAATCTGTCTCTCCGTCACTCTTTCTCTCCCCTTCCCCTCCACCCCCCCCTCCTTTTTCCTATTTCTTTCAATCTCTTTCTATCTCACATTTACTGTTAAATAGAAACTCATACTATTGACTTCAGTATACGGTCTCATTTGTATCTTAATTAGGGCAGAGGCATCTCTCTAATAATTTTAATAACTGGATCTTAACAACAGCACAGAGGTATTTTGAAATATGAAAATAGATGTTTTATATAATTGGTAATATTTATTGTGTAATTACGTAATTGCAACTTTTTCTGAGTCTTTTTAGTGTTCAAGAGACGTAGACTTGTATATTCCTACTATCTGGAAATTATTCTCAGATGTACAAGTGTGGTATTTGTGTTTCAGCTGTTCACATTATCACTTTACTGGTTTAGAACATACCAGTAGGTTTCTGGAGTCCCAGTATGTAGCTAAAGCAATGTCAGAGAAGTTATAATTCAAGATCATATACCACCAGACTTTATACAGACCCCAGAATGTATATTTTCTTAATTTACATGCCCCTTTAATTCTCAATTTATTTTATGTTCTGTTGAAAGATAAATATTGATTATGGAGAGTTTTTTGTAATTGCAACACAAAAACTCAGAAGCCATCTAATAAAGAGTGTCTTGTCAGAAACTGGACCATTTGGGAGTATTGAATTGGAATATTGGAAATATTTTAGCTGGAAGACTCAGGTTGAGATTGATTTTGAAATATTCTAAGTGTAGAATAATATAAGGGTATTCTGATGAATGTGAGAACATAATGGTATTGAGATCCTAATTAGAGTTGTAAATGTTGTTACAAAAGAACTCCTTTCACAAGTGAAGAGCTTTGATTAATAGAAACGTATTTTCAATAAAAGAACATAGTAAAAACATTGGTTAGCTTTTATTTGACTCATCTTTCCTCTCAGTATAATAAATTTTGGCTCTTCTTTATGGCTAAGATGAAAAATGCCTTTTAAGACATGTTGTAAAGGCTGTGTATCTTTATATAACCTTCATGTAATAATTTCTTAATACTCTTCTAGGTGAATAATTACATGATTTATGCAATATATATTGAGGTCATTTGATAATGTAACTCCATCTCTGCTGGTGGGCCATAATGGACTGTAATGGACTCAACTGTGTTGGGTAACAGGCAGCTGTAATGTCTTAGAAGGTGTCAAAGACTCATGAAATATCTTGTAATCCAGTATTAAATCACCCAGTGTAAAACTCCGTGCCCCAGGGGAGGTACCAGTGGCATTTCTACCTAGCCTAAGCATCATAAACCCCCTATTGGCTCTGTATTTCACAAGTCTTCCCTCACTACTATGGGCTTCCCTCGATGGATCCAGATGCAACCATCACTTCGACAAAACTGGTACTCTCACTAACAAGAAGACCACAGAAAAGGTCTGTGGGATACCATCAGAATCCATGGAGTGGTGATATTTTTTCTACTTAATCTGTCTCTCCGTCACTCTTTCTCTCCCCTTCCCCTCCACCCCCTCCTTTTTCCTATTTCTTTCAATCTCTTTCTATCTCACATTTACTGTTAAATAGAAACTCATACTATTGACTTCAGTATACGGTCTCATTTGTATCTTAATTAGGGCAGAGGCATCTCTCTAATAATTTTAATAACTGGATCTTAACAACAGCACAGAGGTATTTTGAAATATGAAAATAGATGTTTTATATAATTGGTAATATTTATTGTGTAATTACGTAATTGCAACTTTTTCTGAGTCTTTTTAGTGTTCAAGAGACGTAGACTTGTATATTCCTACTATCTGGAAATTATTCTCAGATGTACAAGTGTGGTATTTGTGTTTCAGCTGTTCACATTATCACTTTACTGGTTTAGAACATACCAGTAGGTTTCTGGAGTCCCAGTATGTAGCTAAAGCAATGTCAGAGAAGTTATAATTCAAGATCATATACCACCAGACTTTATACAGACCCCAGAATGTATATTTTCTTAATTTACATGCCCCTTTAATTCTCAATTTATTTTATGTTCTGTTGAAAGATAAATATTGATTATGGAGAGTTTTTTGTAATTGCAACACAAAAACTCAGAAGCCATCTAATAAAGAGTGTCTTGTCAGAAACTGGACCATTTGGGAGTATTGAATTGGAATATTGGAAATATTTTAGCTGGAAGACTCAGGTTGAGATTGATTTTGAAATATTCTAAGTGTAGAATAATATAAGGGTATTCTGATGAATGTGAGAACATAATGGTATTGAGATCCTAATTAGAGTTGTAAATGTTGTTACAAAAAGAACTCCTTTCACAAGTGAAGAGCTTTGATTAATAGAAACGTATTTTCAATAAAAGAACATAGTAAAAACATTGGTTAGCTTTTATTTGACTCATCTTTCCTCTCAGTATAATAAATTTTGGCTCTTCTTTATGGCTAAGATGAAAAATGCCTTTTAAGACATGTTGTAAAGGCTGTGTATCTTTATATAACCTTCATGTAATAATTTCTTAATACTCTTCTAGGTGAATAATTACATGATTTATGCAATATATATTGAGGTCATTTGATAATGTAACTGGTTATTAATTTAAGAATATTGATACCAACGAGAGAAAGTAATTACCTGGCAACTCTTAAGTAAGTTCCTTCCAAGAAGAGCAAAGCAGAGCACTCTTTCCAGAAGATGTTACCACTGTTTCAGAAACTAAAAGGATTTGTATCAGAATCCTATAGTTTATTTCTTGAAATAAGAGAAAAATAAGAATTTGTTAAACCCAGATAAAATATGGCAGCTTAGACAGAATATTAAATTACATAAAGAAAAAAATACAGCTACTATTGAAAAAGTATCTGGATTTTTGAGGAAAAAAAGTTTTAATAAGTTCAAAAGACTAATTTAAAAAAAAGATGACATGGATTACTGAAGTTTTATTATAGTACAGAAACCAATTCCTGTGAAACACCAAATTGTTCCATAATCACATGTTCTCAGAGTGGAGGCATAAGCCAAGATTTGGTGAAAAGAAGAGAATAAAACAATTTAGTTCAGGTTCAGGACTCTTGCTGTTCAATGATTTGTCTGTTTCAAGGCAACTTCTTATGTGCCTTTTCTAGTAACTTACTTAACTCTTATCTTTGGTTTCTTTAGAAATCATTTTTAAGTTACAACCCCTAGACCTGTTATACAATATCCAGGGTACCTAGTCTTCATAAGGCAGAGTTAACCAATATAAAGGATGTTTAACTATTTATTTCTTGAGTTAACTGTTTTTAGTAATCATTCGTATGGGAGGCAAGACACTCAGGTCCCACTCCCCCTAGGGCAAACACTCCTGTGTTTTATAAAAGTCTTTTAATCCAAGGTATGAAAGGGCCATGCAATTTTCTTGTGTGTGTGGTTTTTTTTTTCCTGTTGCCTATTTTGTTTTAAATTTCCACTTTTTAATATATTCATGGTAGCAGTGCTAATGTCGATCATTACGGTTATCTTACGTCTTTCAATCATGATAGCTGGAGGGTTGGGCAATAAAAGTAGTGGAGCTACCATTTGGTAATTGCTTCCACAGAGACAGTAAACAAGAGCTTAACCCTGCCTTTTCTCTGTACTGATAATAACTATTCTTAAGACAAAATTGTTCATCGTTTAGCAACAGACATATAGTTGTATAATCAGTGACAAAGAAGCTCATGGAAGAAAAAAAACCTTATTAGGGATTTAAGAAAAACCTAGAGCCCTTTGCCTTAAATGAATGGACAGAACAGCTAATAAATGTGGAGGAAGTCACTGCCAATAGAATTGAAATGATGGACAATAATTTCTGACAACAAGGAAGAAGGAATGTTTCTTTCTTGTTACAGTCAATTAAAATCACACTGAAAAAAACCCACTTTGGACTATTGCTTAGTATATAACCCACACTAGCAGAGAATGAATAGCAGAAAATAGGCAAAAGGATGGAAAAGGTCTAATGAGTTTCTAATTAAACGAAATTAAATTTGAAAGGAGATTATTATTTTTCCAGCTACAGTAAAGATTTAGACTTGTGATGAATGAACTAAAATGTAACCTTTAGTGACATGGAAATATAGTGGTCTAGAAGATTTACCCTCTACTTATTGACATAGCTAGATCAATGTTTGATTAGTTCACAGATGGTAATTGAATGAAACTTTGGAAGTGCAATGGACAGAACATTGATTTTTCCCCTTGACTAATCAAGAAGCAACAATTTAGAACCTGAGAAACAAAATTTTGCCAGAAAAATATAATTGACACTAAAACACATATTGTAAGGCAATGGCAAAATCAATAGAAGACTGAAATCATGCAAGTCTGGGTACCTCTAATTACTCAAGATTATACAGTCTAAATTCTGTTTTGGCTTTACACTACCTATAACTGCACTGATTTCAGCATGAAATTTGATTCAGTACCTACAGAACACTACTCCTTTTTGTTTTCCTTTCTCACCATGAGTCTTCCCCTGATGAAATCAATAGCAGAACTCACATTATATCTAAATAATTCATAGTCATGGAATATTGATACTGAGTATCAATAAGAGACATTTGTATGAAAAATGGGAGAAATAATTTCTCCATTGATAATAATGGCAGCTATAATGATGAGGCTGTTTCTTTGCTACATTAGTTGTCTGGTTTCAATCCAACTTAACAAAAAAATCAATTTACATGTGGAGGCCTATGAAAAGGATCAGGCTTGAATAAAAATCCAGGAAAGAAAATCTGTATATTTTTAATTTCAGCTATATGAGTAAAGTCAGTAAATCAGTTGGTGATTCATTCAAGTGTAAAGCTAAGGATGTGTATAAAGATTGTTTTCTTGATCAGTTTAAGCACACAAAATATGTAACTACCCAAATATTTTCTGTAAATGTTCTTCTGAAGCTTTATGTTTTTCTCCAAGTGACTGTGAATTTGTAGAGATGTGTACATTTTGGAGGAGCAACCTATCATTTGTGCTTTTCTGAACTCACAGTTGTTTGAACAAATGCATCATATTTTAATTTTCTTCTTTTTACTGTTCCACAGAGCTCTCCGATTAATATGTGATGAGAGTCAGAGAGTACTTACAATGTGGTTTTGTTGTCCCCATATGCCTTTCAAGATGTGTCCAATATCGGGATTTTGTATTGCTCCCTATGTTCCCATTTGAGCTAGTCTGTGCAATTGTCAAACTTTGTAGTTGAGTGACATTTAGAGATGAATACTTTTAATGTTTCCACATAGTGTACTTCACTTCCCTATTGGAACTATAAAGGCACTCCTTTATTATGCTTTAACATATAATCATTACCAAAAAGGGCTGCATTTAAACAAAAGTACTATCAAAATCCGAAGCTTCAGATGTAATTTGCTGAGGCCTCAGTGGCTGAATGAAAATATGCCTGCCTGTCTATTATGCCAGATGTCCCATTAGAGATATGATAGCTCTTTTCAATCTCAGTGATTAATATACTGTGACATCTATAGACGGATGGGAATCGAAGCTGATTCTGTGTTAGAGGAGACTGTCTGGTAATTTAGGATATGCATCTATCTCTCCATATACATACCCACACAACTTTTATTTATGCAGATGTAAATGGAGTTCTATCAATTTAGCAAACTTTTATTATACATAGAAATATTTAAAATCTGTCTTGGTTTTTAACATAGTAATTTTCCTCTAGATATTATTCTACTTCCTCTCACTAGCCTTCTGGATAGCATCTATACTACTTACATACTTCCTACATTACACTGAAATGGAACCATTGTCTGCTGGAACCCTCCAGTTCACGAGTAAGAACTTACAAGTGTGAAGGCAAATATTTTTTCCCATGACAGAATAAATTGACATTTCTGTAATGTCCATGCAAAATGAGAGACATAGGCTGCCTACTTAAAGAAAATAGGTTCTTTTGGGAGACTGAGCAAAATGTTAGTCAATTACATTAATCATGGAAGTTTAGTATGATCAGAAGTATTGTTTGGTTGGAAAAGCTGCATGTCTCCAAACAGACAGTTTCACATACCTGACATCATAGTAGAAAGTAAGGTGATTAATTGAAATACATGTCTTCTCAGATAAGAGATCCAAATGGGTAAGTAAGGTGACTGATGAAAGGAGAATGCAGAGTTCAAAAGTGAGACATAGAAGATTCCTGCAGAGGGGAGACTGGACTTGGAAGTTTAGGAGTGAGTTGCTTTGTGAAAAAATTATGCAGGGATCAGAGTTTGGTTTAGATGGGGAAATCATAGAAATCATAGAATCATAGAATATTCTGAGCTGGAAGGGACCCATCAGGATTATCGAATGGAATTATCCTGCGCAGGACCGTGCCCAAGAGTCATATCATAAGCCTGAGAGCATTACCCAAATGCTTCTTGAAATCTGTCAGGTTTGGTCTGGAACCACTTCCCCGGGGAGCCTGTTCCAGTGCCCAACCACCCTCTGGGTGATATCTAACCTAAACCTCCCCAGCTCAGCTTCATACCATTCCCTCAAGACCTGTCCCTGATCATGAGAGTGAAGAGACCAGTGTCTGCCACTTCGCTTCTCCTCATGAGGATGTTGAAGACTGTGATGAGGTCTCCCCTCATCTCCCCTCTTCTCCAGTATGAATAGACCAAGGGACCTCAGCTGCTCCTCAAGGCTTCTATTTCAGTACCTTCACCATCCTCCTGGCCTTCCTTTGGCCTATTCAGGCTGGTCCTGGGTAAAGTTACATTTGAAAGACTAATCACTACTGTTACCTGTTAGGTGAGATTCAGCAATTTTCTGGCTGAAAGTCCTCACCATCTTTCCTGTAAGTGCTCTGGCATCCAGGCTAGAGAGGTAGGTTTGGTTTTGTGAGGTTCTTAAGGAGAAAGGTACATTTTACAGTACTTTGGTTTCTCTTTCTTACTACAAATATTTATGAAAGTCCTGGCATTTGTAATGTAAGAGCTTATTGACTGACATAAGAGATAAATAACATTCACTTTTTAGTTGTTCTTAAAAAATCCTGATATTTTCCTCACTTGTTATTCATTTTTTAAAAAATGGGTAAGATATTAAAACATTAGGATAAAAATATATCAAAGACCAGTTACATGTCAAAAGCAGTTAGCTTATGCTCCCTAACAGTTCTTATGAAAATCGTTTGTCCAGAACGTTCGGGGATTATATATATTGTAAAAAGTAACATCTTTCCTCAAAATCATTACTCTAAACTCAATAATATTGATAGAATTTAGTATAGAGATATGTTTTTATATAGTATAGCATATACTGTGTACATGCATACATATGTATACAAATATATATGTAAAACAACTAGCATAGAATGCTTAATGGTCAGTTATGTTGAAGACCAATTTGAGGTGATATGCAGCAAGCATAAAGCAACACTGCATAACAGTAGTATCTGAGCAGCTTTCGTTGTCCACAGTCACCGCAAGAAATGTGCTATCATTTCATACAAAGCATAGTCGTGTTGATTACTCCAAATTTGTACTTCAACTTCTTCACTGTGAAGTCTTGATCTCTAACTGGAAAGATTGGGGTATGTAATTTATTTGTGTGGACTGTCCATAGAGCACAGGATTAGGCATCTGAGCTTACCTGAATGGAAACTGCCAAGTGTTCACCACTCTTGTTATTAAGTCTCTTGCCCTTTGATCTAAACATAGATACCTAAATGTTGTCCCCCAACTATAAACATTATCCTGCCTGGGGATTGATATGAGATCCTGTCCGCTAGTGATAATTAGTGTATTTAGTGTTGTCAATGAAGCTTCATTAACTAAAATAAGTTTAAACTTTGATTTATATTGTACACTTTTAGCTTCATCCCAGTTTCTCATTTATATTTCTCAGTTTAGCCACCTAATGGGCTACAGAGTTTAAGAATTTATCTATAATAGTTCACACGTCTCTTTTTAGGTCAATGTCCTGATGTTCATTTTCCATTTAGGAGCTATACACTGTCTCTTTTTTTTGATCCAAACTCATTAGTCTATATTTATCTGCATTTGTCATCCACAAGCCAGATGCATTTTTTTTACATCATTATGTACTGCATTGCTTTTCTTCACTTGCTGTTCTTTCCATGAGAGAGTATTAGGAGTTAATCCAAAAACTCATCAACTCACTCTATTTGTTTTTACTGATTTCAAGAAAAGAAACACTGAGTTTGGTTCAGTACAATTTATGTAATTATCTACTACAACTTGGACAGATATTGATAAATCACAAAATATTCATTAATTACTCTATGGTCATGAATTAACAATCATAAATCATTACTTGCATTGTCCTGTCTGATATTTACTATTCTTTAATTTTTTTTTTTTCATTTCTAAAGTGATTGTCATCCCATCACAAAGAGGAAATCAGCATGATGTGCTTGAGGCAAGGAAGCGTACACCTCAAATATCAATAACCCTATTTCACATAATTTTTATGAACTTACTTGTCTGATGGTGAAAGGGTTTCTCTCATTAGCACAACTATATATACTGTGTTTCTCAGATGCATGTGCAAAAATATGTGAATACTCTGGATGGCTACACATGTGGACATTTATTTCTTGCCTGCTAATACATCATCTCATCATTCATTTTTTTTACTCAGTTTACAACTACATAATTCAATTGAATCATATTTTACTGCTTGTCAAGGCATAGATAGAACTCTGATTATAAATCAGATACCCTCCTTCAGATATCTGCTGGAAGCACAATTTGCTGTCTATAAAGGAATTTTGTATGGGTTTCTATCACTGCATTCCACCCAATCTGATCAAAACACCACCATAAAAATCACTGATAACTTAAAATGTGCTATCCTGCTGTTTAAAGTGGTGATTTGCTTATTTAGTTCTTTATTTCACCTTCCTCATTTTCTCACAAGGAGGAGAGTCCTGACTTCCTTTGCCAGGACATGCCCCTTATTTGACCATATGCCCAACAAAATGGTCTTGGAAAAACACACAGTTTAAAGTGGTGTTTTGGATACTGTATTTAGTCCACCCCTAATGAAGTCTGGCCTGTAAAATTTATGCAACAATAACTAGAAATTCACAGGCAGGCATAGTAATGAAGTAAATTCAAGAGACAGGAAAAGCTACTTCTCACTAGACAAAGATGATCAGATTTACTCAACAGTAAAAGAGTGTATGAAAGTTATCTTTTTATTTTCATATTTGCAGTCAAAATATTTCTAAACCAGTCTTACAAAATTTTTCCCACACATTTTGTGCATGAGGAGCTATTAATGAAATATACAACTGTGTAAATTAAATGGTTGAGTTGGGGAGAGGAAGAGCGTTGTTCTGACCTATTTCAGGGACATTTTTCCTGCTGAATGAGAAAGGGTGCAAACACAGTAGTTCCAAAACTCATGTAAAACGACAGAAAGACTCCTGGCAGATAGATCAGGTCTGCACAGACTGAAGATCCAAGATTGAGACATGATCATTACCAAAAAAAGGTAACTACCCAAATAAAACCAACTCTCAGTAAGTTGTTCTGACCCTGGTCCCTGTGTTAGCCTTGTGTAAGCCCTCTGTTACAAGCTGAATAACATGTTCTCTTTTTCTGCTCACATACTGAAAAACATTGGTGTTTTCTTTTAAAAACATCCTCTAGCAGCCTTGAATATTATGAACCCTTTCCTGTTTCTTTGTTCACATCAAATCCCCTCTGATTCTGTAATACACATTTTTGCTTGCATATTGCAATTGCATAAATAATTTCATAGGGAAAAGGCTGAAGTATAATTTTAAGAGCTTATTTAAGCATGCATTTTAATATTTATAACACATTTAATCTAGAAGGCAGTTAGATCCAAGTATCTTGATAAACTGATATTGATTTGTTCAACTGCCCTAAGTAAAATGAATAGTATAATTTCTCTTGTTGATTAGCAAATGCTCTGGTTGAACTGGCTTTATTTTTTAAATGGTTGACAGAATGTTTGAGGGAAACAGAAGATGAAGTGTCTTTTGAGAATCACAGCATTAAATTATATTTTATTATATTTTGATGTTATGTTTAGAACTATGATCATTGCAAAGGTTTGTACTTTTGCGGAATATAGTGACGGAATTTCCAAAAAATAGATTTGATAGTTCCCTTTAGAGAATGTGAAAATTATTTTAGAAAGAAGTCACAACTGTGAATTTTATGCAGTGACATCTATAATATTCATGCGGTAAATGCAGAAGCAAATGTGAACTTTATGAAAACCCCAAGTCATTCATTGTTCCTCAAAACTGAATGAAATCAAAATTACTGCTGGACTGTTCTCAGCAGGTTTCAATTGTACTTTTCAATTATATAAGAGTCATTCACCATCTGTCCGCCCCCACATCTGGTCATTTATCTATATGATAACTTACTGCAGGTTGTTATAAGTATCACCATTACTTTATTTAATGAGTACCCTGTCTATCTGCACCCCTCTTGACAGCTTGTATCCATATCACTCACTCATTGTCAGCCTACCAACTACATGGCAAGAAAGGCATCTCTGGCTGCTGTCTCATGACAGCCTGCTGCCTTTGGTAACACCCCTCCTGCGTCTCTCCCATCTCTGCTGAGTCCATTCTCATTGCAGCACCAGTATCCACAAAGCTACTTCAGCCCATGCTGCCACAGTGCTTCTCCTAAAGGAGGAATGGAAATTTGCCCAGGGAATTTGACATCATCTTTGACCTTGAGCAAAGACAGTTATCTGATATATAGGAAGAGTGAAAGGGAGATTATATATTCTTTTTCATGGGGATAGATCCCACCCATGGAAAACATCAACAAGGTTCTCATGCAAGGCAAAAATGCATGGAATTTCCTTATTCCTGTCATAATTCAAGTTATTCCATATGTAAGAGAATTCCTCTTCTCATGTAGGAGATCATGGATCCAGATACACTCTGTGAAGTGGAATTAATACCCAAGATTATCAATTAAAGGCTGCATGCAATGCTGAAATATAGAAATAAGTTTGTAGGACCAACATGGGCAGGATCTGTAGAGAGTTTAGAAAAGGAAAACCCATGTGAGAATGTGCAAGGGTTACAGATGCATTTTCAAAAGAAGCTTCTGCTACTATTCCTCATAATTTCAAATTTTATTATCTCAGGCAATTAAAATTCTCCTAGCAAATTAGCATATATTACTACAAAATCATTAGACTAGTATATCTTTCCTTGTAATCTAGTAATGGTATGCCATCCCTTTTCCCTAGTAATCCAAGCAGAGTAAAGCTGAGAAAGGTTTTCCTTTGAAGTCAATTCTATTGTCTTTGTATGCCGTATACAAGTAGCCAGTCTGGTTGTATTTAAGCAAGGGCTCTTTATTTTGTGTGATAGCAATCTTTTGGGGAAAAAGAAAATTCCCACATGGAATAATTAGTCATGGAACAAGATTTCTTAGCTACAAGAGCCTCTATTGAAGGATTAACTTTCAAATTAATTTTCACTTGTGAGGGTAGAACAAAAGCAGTGAAATGTTTCTGTAGGCAAAGTAAGGAAAGGAACACTCATTTGAAACAGACTTCTGTTAAGTTGGTTAAATTTTACAGTGGCATAAAATATTGTTTCTAGGTTCCTTATTAGTTGAATGTAGAGTTTTGAAGTGTATCAAAAGTGTGGGTCAGCTATATAAATTTTAATTTTACTGGTAGAATGAAACAGAATTGAAAATTCAATGAGAAACACCTCTGAAGTGGGAATAAGAGAAACGTTTTTCCAGCTTCCAGTGGTATAGGGGTACAGATGGTAAGATTTAACCCTGCTGACGGGAGAGGCTGAGATAATTCTCATTAATAATGAAGAATAATAAGGATAATAACATGAAATTCATAGATCACCTTCTGTTTGCACCCAGAGTATCATAAATTATTACTCCCTGACATTCGGTTAATCAATGTCCACAGACCCCAGCAGAAAATTTCCAGGTCTTTTCTTCTTCTGGCTTGTTTTCTGCCTCTACAAAAGGAAGAGTCACCTTGGACTTTGAATGACCTTACTCTTTTGCCTCAGCTCATTTATAGAAGCATCCTTCTGTAAATGATGAAAAAGCAAGCAAACAAAACCACCTTTCTTAGTTATTTTAAGTTAAATACTCAAAGGCATAAGTGCCTAAAATGTAGGAAGCAATTAGTATTCTAAGAGGAGGCACCATGAACACAATGCTTCACCTTATATAAATAAAGCAGGTAATAAATATAAATGAGGAGACAGAGCTACAGCTAAGCTATGCAGAAGAGATGTAAGAGATTAATGTATGCTAATAAATCTCCTGTGAAGTAAGGAACCATAGCCAAGGAAGGAAAACTTGTCCTAATGATATTAGATAGAAAAATGTGGATCACAATTGCTGACAAAGATTCTGAGTGTGGAAGCTGACATCTGTTTTTAAGTGATTTTGTCTCCAGTATTTGGCCAGCATTAGTATCTAACACAAGGAAGTGGTCAAAATGGAAATTGCTCCCCAAACTTTGAATACAAACTTCAGTATAAGAACACAGTGTGAAAATCCCCAGAGAAGACAGAAAAAGTCCTGACAATTCTCACTGCAAGTTCCAGCCCAAGACTGGTTATCAGGAATCTTTACCCTACTGTAATAAAAGTAGCAATTAAAAGAAAAAAAAAAAGAAGTCCAGATGTAACCTAGGCAACTTGAGAAATGCATGAGGAAACAGTCACAGAATACACATCCTGTGTTTGTGCATTCTTGAAATAAAAATATACTCATTTCTTTTAAATAAACAATTGGTTTGAAGCATTTTTTGTGTTATTTTACAAAACTGGTAAGTAATGCAGCATTTTTAATGTTCTCATAATTTAAAGAAATATAAAAGAAATTGCCTTGAATGAATGGAGATTTCCTCAGAGTACTCTAAGCAAATACAACCGTTCTTCTAACAAAGATGCAAATGAAAATGGATTCTTGTTCAATAATAAATAAAGCAGACTGGCTAACCAATCTCTTATTTCTTTAGCTTTGTATTTCTTTTAGATTCTTAGCATAATAAAGCAAATCAGAACCTACAATATAGTAAAATGTTGCCTCATATTTACTGGATTTACTATTTCTTTATTGTTGGGAGAAGCAATAATTTAAGAAAAATAATTATACAATTGTTTCCTAATTTTGAAAGAAGGAACCCTTAACTCTGCAGAATGTTTATAACTGTATGATGTAACCACACTGATGAATTCTAAATATTAATGTTTTTTGTGGTTGCAAAGATAGGTGCAAGCCAAATTACCTATTTTTCAGGCTCTTGCTGCTGTGATCCACTAGCCTAGAGCAACAAAAAGAGGTTCTTTAAAATGTAAGTACTAATAACCTTTCTATGAGTAGTCCGTCCAGTCTCTGGTACTTTAGTATTCTACCAGGCAACACCAAAGGTTCTAGTTAAAAAAAAGTTAAAATCAAATTCTACTCACTTAAATTGGACACTCCTGCAGAATTGCCAGTACTGGCACTCAGTTGTTCTGAGATCTCCTGCATTTTCGTTCAAAGAGTAAGACTACCAATTGACGAAGTTTAGTTCTTCAGGTCTTATACTTCAACATGATCAGTGTTTGGTTCAGATATTTGATTTAGATTTAAGTCTCATATTACTGAGAAACTAGCCCTAAAACATTGTGAGAACTCCATTTTATGATAGTTTTTCTTTAAGCAGGTGACTGATTTAGTCAAGAATCTAAGCTTTCTCAATCAGCAGACCATTGGTAGCAATCCACTACTTAGTACCAGAGTTGTCTAGTTGTGTCACTCCTTTCTGACATTTTACAACTATTCTCTTAATTTATCATAAATAGATGATGGGTTGGTTAGACAAGAGTAGAGTTACCATATTAGGGGTTATGTGTTAAAGAGCTGGTGCAGTGTCACCCAACAGCACACTTGACACCCGGTGAGATTTCTTGGCATTTATTAAATATCAAATGGTGATATTTAGGAAGGCAAAAGCACTTAACCTACTACTAATAAGCTCTCAAAATGCTATTGCCTGTATGATCTTAACTAAAATAGCAGCAAATATGTGTATGTATACACAAGCATAAACACACATACACCAGAAGCTGCAAATCACTAAGCCGTATACTGACCCATGTATTATTTAGCATATTATTATTCATTCATCATATTTTGTCTTCAAAAGATTATAACATATGTACAACTACTTATCCTCTTTGCCCATTCACACTGCTTGGTTCTGGGCTGCCTGCTGATACTGATGTGCATACTGGACTTTGATTTTGTGTGTTTAGTCACATATTCTTAAAAAAAATGTTTATGGCCAATCAGAATCTGAAAAAATTCCCTTTTTTGTGTCATTTTGTACCCACATTTACTTTTTCAGTTGTCCACTTTTTCTAAAATTCATGTATTGGTCTTCTTGCTCTGTAGATGTGCAGCATCTATGTAAGATCATCAGCAACGGATGTGCAAGATTTTGAACCTATGTGTATCGATAGTTCACAGAAGAGTTCACTGAGGAGAGGTTTGGAGGGAGTGTTTTGTTTCTGACCTTCAGAACAGGAAGAATTTGGTGGCAATGGATCTTGTGCAAACCTGAGGTTTGTTTTTTTTTTCTTTTAATTTTCAGTTTAATATTATTTGGGTTGAAATTGTTTTTAGTTTGAGAGTGTTTTATATCAACCAGCAGGTGTTTTTCTATATGAACAAAGCACGATGCCTTGCAAAGAAAATGGATCACAAATAAGGTGCTCCAGATATGTAATACATTATTTTTACCTTGGACTATTTTTGAACTGTAATATTGCTTGGGAATATTTGCTTGTAATTTCTGATGATATATATTCTTTACTTATATGTATCTACCGTTCAAAATTATTAATCAGATGCAATACAAGAAAAAATAAAAGGGGAAAAGATGTAAAATAGGAATGGGCAGAGGCCATTCTTTGATTTTTATTCTCTGGTGAAGCAAGCTGTCTCGAGAGCTCTATCATGACATAACCTGCCAATATCAGCTTTTGTAAACCTGGAGAGCTTTGCATGTGTTAAAATAATACACTAAACAAAACCAAATTTGCCTCCATTGTAGGGTTTTTTTTCCTTTCCAATAGCCTACAAATCAGCAAATAAGAATAGGGATTTTAAATAACAAAAAAATAAAAGGTATAATGCAGGCTTGAAAAAGACAATTCCCTGTTCTTATATTTGTCAAATTGTTAGTGGGAACTGGCAAACAGATAAATCATGACTGAAAAACTATTAATGACTTCCTGTAGTCCCTCAATAAAATAAAGTGTAAACAGATAAGAAGACTTCTATGAAATTCTGGGACAGTCTCTGAAGTGTCAGTGACACCTTTGAAGGTGGATGAATGGATCAATTTGGCACATGCTGGAGAGAAGAAACAACAGCATCTAAAAATGGTAAGAAGATGCACAATGCTATTTACAAAGTGCAAGCTAAAAAATTTGTATCCAGGTCTTTGGGTTGGTAACTTTGCTGTAATACCCTTTAATAAGATGTAGACTGACACTACCAAAGGAGGGGACATGACTGCATGAATGGAGGCCTTGGAAGAGACTAGGAGAATATTCAGGAGTAATACCATGGCAAGTATGATCAGTTCTCCCTGAATTACTGGTTGTAGATTGGTATTACTTATATGCCTGTGATTCCTACGGATCATTTGTAAATTAGTGTTCTGAAGTTTCAGGAGTCCCTGCTATGCCTAAAAGTAGCTTTTGGGATGAATCAGCAGGCAAAAGAAATCAAACATAGTGAATTCACGCATTGCAAATGACATTAAAAGCAATATGTAATTATACAAGATTTCTAGCTGTGCTGTGACATTACCTATTTGCTACCATCACCCCAAATTTAAAAGCTGATCATCAAAAACAAGTGAGATAGAACAGACATAAAATGAAGCTGCAAGATTAATTTGTCCCAACCTTAATTGCAATGATTTATCATTGTCCAGTGGGCATTGCAAAAATATTAACAAATCTCACAGAAAGATTAATCGGTACCCAGTAATAAACTTAGTCTCCACATCATACATAAAATTAAACATGAAGGTCTCTCGTGAGACTTGGATTATTATTTAAATACTTGAATTATTATCCCTTTAGTGTTTCCATTTTGCAGAATTTCCATTTTTGCTTTAGCTTTAAATGAGATCATATTTGTGCAGAATTGTCTTGACAGCCTCAAGAATCATGAAACACAGAGTGCTCAGTGCTGCTTTGTCATGAGCTTGCCCTGTACCATTCTCATATCTCACTTATGATAGCAGCAGAGGCCAGGAGCCCCCTGAGGTCCTTAATGGGTACTTCCTTCCAACAAGCTATTTTCTGAGGGGTTCCCCATTCCGCAGCTTCTGAGTTGGTTCAGTTGCAAAAGGTAGCCACTAAATGCTGTTGGAGTGCTGAGAGCAACAATATTATGATGGGAAGCACTGTTAAGGAATACACTGAGTGCAGGTAGCTCAGTGTGCAGTGCAAGCTGCTGGTTGAGCTCTGTGTGGCAAGAACCCAAGACAAGAGGCCATGAACTGCTGACCCTTTGTGTAACAAAAGACACAGGGACCTGTGCCACGACCAAGGGACTGGTCAGGAGCCAATGACTACAGACTTTCACCCCTTTAGACTGAGGGTATAAAAGCCAAAGGTTTCCTTTGTTCAGGGTCCCTCCTCAGAGGTACCAACTCAAGCTGTTACTTAGGTATTGCATCAATATTAAAGGATCCAGATGTCTGATACTGCTATGGGAAGCCTGCAGTCAAGCTGGTAAGGAAACCTGGTCTGACAGCATGAGTGTGGAGTGTGTGTAGAAAGTCGAGTGGGGCACCCACTGGTTCCCTGGAGCTGTTCAATGTGAAGAGGCTTTGGTCCCAGCTAAGGTGGTGTGACTGTGACTGCCAGAGAGGCTCCTGGATGGTTGGGCAGGAAAGTTTCCTTAGCGGTACTCAGGACTCTTATGTTCTAGAGATCACTGCAAAATCCAATTAGGTGTTCTGTGCTATATACAAGCAGAGGAAAGCAACTCATGATGATCCCAAACTCCTGACAGATGAAGAGAAGCATCCACTATTAATATTCAATTATTTATATCTTATCCAAAACTTACTCTTGAGCATAAGCAAGTGACTCAGGGCTCTAAGCAAGGAATCCTCTGTGTTTAGCATGTACAGAACTGAAGTAGTTTTTGGAAGCAAACCTTGAATAGTTATTTTCTTTCAAAACGTGATAGTAGCAAATCCACATTTTTGAATGTTGTCTTTTGTTTGAAGCGATCGTGATAAGCCATGAATACCAAGTGGGTCAGTACCTTCCTTGTTCAGAGGACCAAGTTATCTTCCAGGCTTGTGGCATAGCATGGGAGGCATATGCAGCAGGTGAGTGCAGTATCTTGCCACCAAGAAGGGCTTTTCTTCCTGTTATCCTTGCTGGGGTAACAAGAAAGTCTGGGCTTTAGGGATACATAAAACTGGGCTCTCCTAATTTAGAGAGTCTTCTTTTTCAAACAGGCGTCACCATAGGAGCAGCTTCATAACTACAAGAAATGGAGAAATGTTTCTCCTTCTCATAGATTCAACTGGCAAGTAATAGATGTTTGTGTGACATGATGAATTCAATGGGTATGTTTAATCCCTTTGGCAAATCACATTTCACAACTTCTGACAAGAAACATCCATTAAGTACTCTTCCTACCCTCAGGTAAATTCTTTCTGATGTCTTTAATTAGACTTTTAAAAATGGACTAATCCTTTTGCATGACATTTTCTGCAAAATTCCATTGTGAATACAATTTTATCAAATCCTTAAAGGTAGTTCCTGTTTGAAGCTTCATCAATAAAACAAGTAAGTAGAGATATTAGGGAAATGCAAATAAAATTAGAAAAAAATGATGCACAGATTTCATAATCAACATGTTTCTTACAAGTAAATTGATAGTTAGACTGATGTTTCCTAGAGGATCTTAAGTTTGGATTTGCCTTGCAAAAGTTTCAGATGGCCATACCAGTAATTGGTGTGGGCTGAGACCTGGGTGACTAAGATTTTTCTTGTTTATGCTCTTAGCTGCTTCTTTTTAGGAATGTTCTTCTCAAACATTATCTGTAGTAGAAAATCACACAGTTATAATGTATAGCTTTTAATAATGAAGTAGCTGAGAACTTGCACATAGACAAAGATAACAGAGTTGATGCCTCTCAGCATCCTGATTATGTGTCATTATTACTTCCCCCACCATTTTCTATAGATGTGAATTTTTTGAAATGATGGAATATTTGGTTGAAGAGTTAGAATAAAAATAAAATAATACATAAAATAATCAGCAAAAAGTACAACAATAAGCAAGAAAATACTAAACTACAAATTGACACACTACAGTAAAATGATAAACTGCAGTGCTGGCTTTTCATTCAATGTTTTATGGATGTGCTGAGGCTTTATAGTGTCTCCTGCTGTTAACAGCTCTTGGGCTAATTAGCAGATGCTTAAAATCTCTAAAGATTTGGCCCAGAATTACTAATTACCTTCTCTCTGTCCCAGACTGAGGAGAAGCTGTAAATACAAGGCATGTGCCATGTACCTGTCAGGCATTCTCTCCTTACTTATAAGAAAAATCATGTAAGATTTTCTGAAATACCGGTTTTTGATTGGTTTAGGATGTGGGGGGTTTTTAAAGAGTTTAAGACTGGTCATGTTCTCATCTTCGACCCCTCATATTTCAACATCTGATGAACTGGATAGTGTTTTGATATCAGCTTTTAACTGAATAAAATCTTCAAGAGAAATGCTAAAAAGTCATGGAATAACACCCATGCTTATAAAGAGCAAAGCTGCTCATTGTGTTTATGTAATGCTTATGTGCTATTTAACACCAACACATTTAAATCCTACAAAAACCCAACCAACAGAAGCTCCTTACTTATATTGGAAGCTTCAGTAAACGACTTTCTTAGCTAGCAGACTGATACTCTGTTTAGAAATGACTGAGGTTTTACAAAGCTACCTTTCTGCCTTTTAAAAAATGCATCACAAAGCACTGACAAATGACTCATCTTTGAGAAAAAAATTTTCTCAACAACCTACATTTTAGGGATGTTTCAGTGAAGCTGCAAACAGGTACTTCTGTGTGAACATATGCACAGTACAGGAGAAACATCGTCATGGTCTGAAGTTCCTGTTATTTTTTTTCACCTATTTAAACTAACAACTGCTTTGTGTAATGAACAGAAACAGAAACACCTACCTGCAGTAAAGCTAGTTTTTCTAATACTGTTATTAAATACTCATGGCATGTGTAAGGCTCTGATATTTTTTTTTTATCTACAGTGCTTTTTACAGAGTAGATTATTCTTGTTAGCTCAGCTTAGCATAACGACTATCAAAATTGGACCCATGTTGCTTAGAGCTCCATTAGTCATGGTGATTAAAACACTTATATCTATCTATTCTTAGCTCAGTCCTACACTAACATCTCAAGGCCTAAAAAAACTTTTAAGAGTATAGAGTGGTTCTGCATGACAGAGGTAACTGTTCCAAAGGTCTCTTGAAGGAGAGGATCATATCAGATCAGTTAGAAGCAAATTCATTAAATTCTGGTGAAAGCATTTTGAAGTTAAGCTAATCAGATTTTCCTGAAAAGGATGTTGAACTCCCACAGGATGGCCTCTCCATTAGAGCTGTGCATAGTAGTAGCACCCAAATAGTGGCTCTGACCTCTTTTACCAACACAGAGTTAAAATTTGTTCCTGGCTGTGCTGGTTTTGGCTGGGATAGATTTACTTTTTTTCATAAGAGCTCATTCAGGTCTAAGTTTTGGATTTGTCCTGGACACAGTGCTGATAACACGTGGGTGTTTTTGTTACTGCTGAGCAGTGCAGAGTCAAGGTCTTATTTGCTTCTCACCCTGTCCCACCAGTGAGGAGGCTGGGGGTGCAGAAGGGGCTGGGAGAGGACACGGTTGGCACAGCTGATACCAGCTGACCAAAGGGATGTTCAACACCTTATGACACCACGCTTAGCACAGAAAGGTGGGCGAAGAGAAGCATGTGGGAACATTTGGAGTTATGATACTTGCCTTTCCGAGTAGCTATTACAGCTGATGGGGCCCAGCTTTTCTGGGAGTGACTGAGCACCTGCCTGTCCATCAGTGGGAAGTGGTGAATGAAGTCCTTGTTTTGCTTTGGTTCTGCATGTAGCTCTAACTTTACCTATTAAACTGTCTATCTCAACCCATAAGCTATCTGACTTTTACTCTTCCCATTCCCTCCCCCACTCCATTCACTCTGAGCAGAGAGTGAACAAGCACCAGTGAGGGGCTTGGTTGCCACCTCATTGACCCAAAGGTTTTAGTTTGTTTGGAATAACCTTAATGCTTAATTTTAGGATTTGGAGTTAAACACAAGGAGTGTCAGCCTTTGCTGGTCATGTGTGTTTTAGGAAGCATGGGAGTAAATGGTGGGGAAAAACATTTTATTAGCCAGTCAAATTTTCTTCAGACTGTAGAGATACAGACTGCTACCAGCCTTTTCACTTTAATTGATGTCTTTGTATTTTTAACATCAAATCACCATAATGAATCGTGAAGGTGTTACACATAGATATCCTGACTTATTTCTTAATGAATTTTTATGGATATTGTGTCAGTAAGCTGGAACCAGTCCTGACTGAGTTAGCCTGATGTACTTAAAAACATACTAGGAATAATGAATAAACAGTACATAAAATCACAAACCTTAACATAACAAAAATTAGGTGGCATTCTGTAGTGTATTTTATGCCCAAGTTTTATGGTGGCTCAACTTTTCTACTGCACTTCATCCTGATGAAAAAGGACATTGCTCATACCTAGTGACACTGCTGTCTGGATAGTTTCACTGTTGCATTAAAATAAAATCATTTTTGCCTGAGATTCAGAAGCTGTATTTTTCCAGCCAAGGAAGCAGGCCATTCAGTTGCAAAGGAATAGGTCCAAAAACTTCAATAATTACAGGGATCTTTAACTTGGAGAACAAAATCTGGAGTTTTGCCAGAAAAGAGAAATGGAAGCTCTTACAGCTTTAGATGTCATATTTACTTCTCAGTTGTGTGCTTATGACAAAAAAACCAGTTAGACAAGAGAAAGAATAATATCTATTTATTTATATGTTCCTTATTGACACTCTGCTATAAGGTCTACATATATAACCATTTTCTGAGAACTCCAAATTGAGTACATCCTATGTTGGTTCAATATTGGTTTTTTTAGAAGTAGTAGTAGTAAATATGTACAAGGAAAATGTTAGTTCAAATTCTAAGAGGTATTAAACCCCTTGCCATTTAGAAAGAAAAAAGCAAAGAAAGTTTTGCTCAGGAGAAACTGTGACTTCTCTCCAGAGTTGCTTAGTTGTTAGGCAGGTTTAATAATGTATTTGATATTTGTATTTATGTTTAAATTTTCAATATTTACAAAATTTAAAAGTTAGGTTGGCTTTTTGTAGTAGATGTGTAAGAAATTAAATGGCCAGAAAGATGAAAATAAACATCAAAATAGCTGTTTGAAATGAAAAATATAAATTTACTATCAGTGTTTAGGATTCTACTTGCCAGAATTTGCTTATATGGAAAACTTTAAGCAAGTTAAATTATATCAAAATAAATCTGTCATGTTTTCTTGCTTGTATTGTTGTAACTTGCATGCTGTCAGTCATCAATGTGAAGTCTGTGAAAATGCATGGATCACAAATGTTCTGTGAATGCTAGTTATTCAGCTAGCAGACATACTTCTTTCTGGTTTGTAATTTAAATACAGAATTGTGTGTGACCTGTGGCACAATTCAGTACATTGATCGATGCACAGTGAAGAATACTGGAAATGTGGACTGAGTAATAAGCAACAGTAGAGACTGAAATTGCAACTAGTAAGTCAGAAAATATTTGAATGTTTGTTTCTAGCCTACAATGTTTTGAAGCAGAGATAAAGCTTCTTTATTACTTACAGATATATAAACAAATTCTTTGAGAAATGACAAACTTAAAATGGACAAAAATGTTAGAAATTAAGGCACTGCCATTTTCAGACACCCACACATTCCTGGAAACTCTTTACATAAACAGATTTTATATTTTTTCCTGTCCTTTGTCTACTTATGTTTTATTATTTAATGATTTTCTCATTCTAACAAGTAGATGGCATCAAAACTCACAGCAGAATTTCTTCAGAAATCTATACAAGACATTACAAAAATCTTTGGATGGATTTAAAGTCAAATGGAAGGGAGGGTGAGGTGAAAAAATAGTAAGCCTAATGTAACAGCAAAGTTAAAAAAGAAATTCATAAAAATTTAAAGGGAGTCAAGAGGCACCATTGTTCATGAATATTTTACTTTAAGATTTGAGTCCTCTTTTGAAAGTTTGTCACTTAGAGAAGGGATCATTCTCTAATTCTAATCTAACTAAACTGGAATAACGAATTGAAATTGAACCACAGAAAACCTAATGTTTTATTGTATTTGCTTTCTCGTTAAGCTCCCACAGAGCTTCTCTCTCCTTTTTCTATTAAGGAGAGGTGACTAAAAGCTCAACTTACATATGAGTTCCTCTCTCTCCCTGGTAGAATAAGAATAAAAAATGAACAAACAGCAGTTACAGCTATAAGAGTCTGGCAATATTAAGTCTAACAGGTGGCCTAAAGATCTGGGGATGTTTATGAAAGCTGGAGCATATCAGGGTATCAGTAACAGACCATAAGGGGTAGAAAAATCAGACAAAGGTAGGATAATCATCATGCCTATGCTGAATATAGCAGTAAGTCATGTATGCTTCCTATTGTGATGTGGTACTCTAATATATATCCTGTGATGTACTGTAACTTAGATGAGTTAGAAAAATATCTGACACCCAAAGAAATCCAAAGCCCATTGTATTATTAGTGCATCAGATCAATTCAGCAGTTACAAAATGTTATAATTTCTGTTAACTGCAGATTTTCAGTCATGCCACGTGATGCACAGAGCACAGGTATTACAACAGGGATATCTACCTTGACCAAGCTCAACAGCAAAATAGAAAAAACCCCTCATTCCAGTCCTGAAATTAAAATTTATACAAGCTAATTAGTCATTAATATTTAATGATTAATAAACTGTTTAATGCTATATAAAGTAGACATTTTTAGGGGAAAAGGAACTGATTTCATTATATCTTACTTTTCAAACAGCAATCACTAACATACTGGGGAGTGTAAGTATGAGTGTATGTGTCAATGGCTGGATGGATGAATGGATGGACAGATAGCTGAATGGATGGACTCCAGCATGAATTCAAGTCTGCTTCAAAGGCAGACTTGTGCCTTAGGGTAGGCCCAGCTTCTTCTGTTATCATAAGGAAACCAGAAACGTATCAAAATGATTGTCATGGCAGGAAGCAGGTGGTAGCAGGCAGCTAAAAGAAGCCCTCTGCTGCCTGAAAGCCAGATCACATAAAAAATATTTGAGTTTATATTCAATTTATGTGCAAAGGGGCAAAGCAATGACATGCTGCCATTATTACTGTATTATTTCAGATTAGGCTGGTAAAAAAACACTCAAAATTCTCCAACCAAAGAAAGACTACAGTATCCATATGTCAATATTATTGGTACACAAAGGAGTAACGTTCACTTGAGAAAAGATTTCATAGTGGGATCTGTAGCTGATGGCATATGCTAGTACACAGAAAGGAAATTTTGGGGTAGGATAAAAAAAGAAAAAAGGGAAGGGAAAACTCTGCTCTGAGGTCAGTGTCTGGAGGCTATCTCTAGTACAGCATGTGGAAATGATGAAGGTTACAAGTGATGAAGAAGGTGATTTCTAAGCCATACTTTCTCCCTAGTGCAATATACCTTACACTGGGACTTGCTCAGACTCCTAGACCTTGATTCTTACTTAAGAGGTTGTTAGCACTGATTGGAGTATGCCAACCATGTGCCAGCATCCTTTTTTTTAATAAGTTCTTGTGTGCATGTATTATTGGATAATATTTACAAAGAATTTCAGTTGTTGTTATCTAGCTTATTTTTCACTGTGTTTATCTTTCCCTCATATAAACAAAAGCCGGAAAACAGGTGATAAAGTTGGAGTCACTGTTGGTGTTTAAGAAGAGACTACCATGTTCCAGTTGCCAAGATGGTGTTAAGTCAAAGGTTGGACTTGATGATCTCAGAGGTCTTTTCCAACCTAATTTATCCTGTGGTTCTGGGAACGAAGGGCAACCTCCCACCAGCAGTATTTGTTTTCCATGAGAAGATCGTCAGCAAGAACACCGGGATTTTGCAGGTGCAAGATCATGAGACCTACATCACAAGAACAGTAGCATGGGAAACCAAGGGAGGTCCACGCCCACAGAGGTGCTGAGAAGACTGCTGCAACAGCTGAGGAGAGAGGCCTCAGAGTTGCAAACAGTGGGGCTTTAGCATTACTAAGGCAATAAACACTAAGATACCCAAGGTACAGTGCAGCAACACCAGCCTCCTTATCCTGAGACTGGAATTTGAAGTATCTTAGAAAAGATTTTTTGTTTTCTTCTCCTTTGTCCTGTAAAAGTGGTATTCCAGGGATGACAAGATATGGGTAGATTTTTATGGGAGGATAAATCCATTTGCAAAGAAAAAAGACAAGATAGACATTCTCTTGGATTATATCCTGAAGATAAAGCTTTAAAATGTAATTTGAAATGTTTTGACAATTCACAATACCTCTTTTTGGAATATAACATTTTTTATTTTGTTTTAGAATATTTTTAAAACTGTTTTATTTAGGTTTTTTTTTTAGTCTGAAAGGTTAGTGCCAATTACACTGATTTCTTCAACTTGAGAAAAATCTAAACAGTAAGTGAAAAAATTTCTTTGGTCAGTCTAAAGCACAGTGCATTGCAGTCAGTGCTGATGTGCAATTTGGTGGCTACTGTTGTCTGCTTCCATAGAGCAAAAGAAGATCAATCTCTAAATACAGAAATTTCAGTTTTGCCTGCTAACGACACATTTTTAAATGCATTTCAGTTTTACTGGCAAATGTTCCTACCTGTAGAAGATATAGCATATTGGAATGAAAAACCTCCAGATAAATCATGGTTTAAGTATAAGCAGATTAGTATTAAATGAAACACAAATAGATGCATTTACTCTGGGAAGCTCCCAAACTAATGGACAGACAAAATTGCCTAGAAAGATGCAGAAAATGTCAGTGACATTCTGTGTGTATGGGTGAAAGTCAGTGGCGAGTTACAGAGAAAATGTATTACATTCCAGAAGAATAGCTATTTGGAGCAATATTTAAAAAAAAAAAAAAATGTTAGGAGTCTGTTCAGTGGGAAGCAGGAGCTCATGCTGCTCTAGAAGCTGGGGAGAGGAACAGAAAGAAGGCAGGATGTGAGGGATGAAACATGGTGTGATGGAAGACAACAGGACAAGAAACAGATCTTTTCTTTACTTGGAGGCTGAGGTGGGAATTTAGAGGCAATTTTTTAGGTGCTGATTGAATGTTGTTTCTTTTTCCCTCACACTGATATTTTTTTTCCCAAGGAATCACAGAGTCCAAAGAATTTGTAGGCAACATGCAGCTAGTGGCAAGAAGTTTAAGGGGATATGCTGGGGGATGGAAGAGCTGAAGGAAGGAGACTAAGTAGAACTTTCATTCCCCATACTTGAAACATTTTAGTCATTGTCAAAACAGAAGCAGCCTTCATTCTTTTTGTGCAGTTATCACAGGAAGAAAAAATATTTAGCTGAGGAATGACACATTTTTCCTTCAATATGTTTTCCTGTGGTGCTCTTACGTGGAAGCTTCCCAGTCAACTTAAAGTAAGCTTGAGTATCCTTTTTTTAGACAAATATAAGGACCTGTATATAAGTTTGTTCTAAACTGTCTCTTGAATTCATCACTGGGTGACTGATGTCTTTGCAGTCGTACACAGAAATTCTTGTATTGTGCCTTCCTTTCTGCATATGTGCTTTCCTACACAGGACCTTTTCAATCTTCCAGTGGCATCCTGACCTGTGTCAAAAATAACGTGGAGAGCAGTACTAGGAAGTGATTCTCTCCCTGTACTCACCACTAGTGAGGCCGCATCAGTTTTGGCCCCCCCAATTCAGGAAGGATATTGAGGTGCTGGAGCAGGTGTAGAGAAGGGCAGCAAAGCTGGTGAAGAGTTTGGAGCAGAAGTCCTATGAGGAGCAGCTGAGGGAGTTGGGGGTGTTTAGCCTGGAGAAGAGGAGGCTCAGGGACAACATTATTGGTCTCTACAAGTACCTGAAAGGAGGTTGTTGCGAGGTGGGGTTTGGCTTCTTTTCCCAGGCAACTAATGACAGGATAAGAGGACATAGTCTTAAGCTGTGACAGGGGAGTTTTAAGTGGGACATTAGGAAGAAATTCTTCACAGAAAGGGTGATTAGACATTGGAATGGGCTACCTAGGGTATTGGTGGAGTCACTGTTCCTGAAAGTGTTTAAGGAACAATTGGACGTGGGACTTAGTGCCATGGCCTAGTTGACATGGTGATGTTCAGTCATAGGTCAGAATCGATGATCTCAGAGGTCTTTTCCAGCCTAATTGATTCTGTGATTCTGTGATAAATGAGTATCTTAAGGTCTTCTCCTCCAAGAAAAAATTTATAAAATCCCTCAAGGTCTGAAAGATGGGGTGATTTTTAATATCTTCAAACTTATGTTATATCTGTAGCACTGAGACATTTCCCAGTAGGCACATTTTGAATCCTTTGGCAGCGATGAGTAACTTATTGTTATACAAACTGTACCATTAAATTTCCTGTGATACGTCTTTTCTACTACCTTACTTTGGGTCTTAATGAAATTTGAACTTGGATTGCTTCCATCTGAGTCTGGATCATTAATTTTCTTTGTGTGATGGCTTATGCTCCAGCTCATCTTTTTTGTCTCATGTTGTTTCTTCTGCCAGTAAATATGGGTTTGGAGTGAAATTTGGCTTGTATTTGGACTCTGTCCCAAAACTCTGTTACAACTCAATGTGAATGCTCTTCCACAGTTGTACTAGAATATTTGGTGCTTTACTTTACTCTTTCTGACATGTTCAAATACTATTTTAGCATTTTTTGTTCTTTTCCTTCTTTCCTTAGTCTCACAATGAGAAGGAAAAAAACCAAAACTAAATAAAAAACAAAACCCAAACTAAAGAAAGGAAAAAAAAAAAGAAAGAAAAAAGAAAAATAACTGCAAGATATTTATAACCCACTGCAGGATGAATAACTTGATTGTTACAAAGACTGTCAAGGATCAATATGAATACATCTTCTGTGATTAAGTTTTAAAAAATTAAGAAGCAAAATAGCTTTGTAGCAAAGTAAAACCAGCTCTACAGTGTAGTGCCTTACATTTTCCATATTTTAGTAGTGCCATACATTTCCAATTTTAGTAACTTTTATAATTCTATAGATGGCAGATGTTGAGAATAAAAAGAACATTTATTATGAAATCAGTAGATACTTATATACAGTGCTGTAGTTTATCCTTTCAGTAAGTGTGGTTTGTTAACATATCTTTAGCTAAAAATAATAGTCATGATGTATTTATATCACTGTCCAAGACAGTAATCCTTTGGTTATGTAAATATTATATTATTTTGCAACTGGAAAATATAAGAGTTTTTAGATTTGTCGTTGCTTTCCATCAGATGTCATCTGCATGCAGTATATGTTCCCTGTCCCCTCCCCCCGTATTGGTTCTAAGTCAGAAGTTCAGCTGATTCAAATAAATAACAGTACGTTTTATTTTTAGCTCCTGCTATAGGTCTTCTGTACCAACATGTCAGTGAACTGAAAGGACAGAAGGTAAAAGATCTATGACAGGGGTAAAGTCATACCTTTTTCATGGGAAAAACAACAGCATAACCCTGCCACACAATACTTACTGGATGGTTTAATTTTCTTTTCAGGGTGTGGTTTCATTCTTTTCCATGTTAATAATTCTAAGAGACAACCTGGAACTGTTAACTTTCACCAGTGTTTGTAATGGAACAATATTTATCGAAACCAAAAAGGAGATAGTGAAACGTGCCTTATTTCCAGCATACACATAAACTTTTTTGTTATTGATTTCTGGTCCAACATTTTTAGGTAAAAAGAAGAAAGACAGACCTCCTAGATCTAACAGATTATTTAAAATCACAGAATTCCTTGATACTTTACAGAACTCACTTATGTTGATATTACATCATAAAAATACATAATAAAAATAATAATATAATAATATAATAATAAAAATTTAAAAAACAAAATACAACTACAAAAAACCCTGTGTGTCCTGTGTTGGACTGAAAAGGTCTCTGTACATTAGTGTACAGGGTTGCATCATTTAAACTCTGCCTCATTTAGAAGAGGTGAAAAGCACAGACTATGTGAATATATCTTTCATTCTTCTCTTCCCAAAGGTTTGTGTACCTAAGTCATACTATTATGATTCAGAAGCTGGATTTCTTTCTTGGGCGATTTCTTCCCTTTACAAAGGTGGTCTTAGGACATTTGCCTAGAATATGAGGGAGACAAAATTAATTTGGATCCAGAAATGGATCCAAACCACACCCTCAATCTTCTGGGAGAACATCCTGATTAAAGGGTTCACATACAGTGTTGCAGCACTGACCTGGAAAGCCAATGCAGAATCCTAGTTCCTTTGTGAGATAATGAAGTTTACCCAAATTCTATTAATGAGTTTACATCTTAAAACGTACTAAATCTTGCTAGTAAAACATTATTCATTATCAGGGATCTGATGTACAATATGCAGGCCTATTTCAAGTTGATCTTTACTGAGCTGTGCAAAGATGGGCAGTTTGGGTTTTTTCATTGTATAAATAAAGCGGTTTATTTTTGCAGTTGGAAAAGCTATACTCAATTATGATTTTCAATTTTCTTTTTAAAATACTTTGTTTTTTCCCCTAAGAAATTGTATCAGTATACATGAAGATAGCAGTACAATACTGGGAAAATTTCTCGGGTAATTTCTCTCTTTCTCTGAAATACTATAATCTGTCAGTCCCTGCACTTTTATCTACACTAGTATTGTATAACCTGCTACCTTCCTTTCTGTTCTTATTATCCAAGAAGCATTTCTTTTCAGCTTCTCTCTACTTTCAGTTTCCATTAGAGCTCTGAGATTCATTCTCCATCCTCTATCTCCTACAGATTGTCCTCAGGCTACCTCATCTCATCCCATTTACAGATGGCATCGGTAAATTCCACCCCTGAACTGACACCTTCTAGATCTACACATCACACTTCACCTTTTGCTGTCAGTCTGCTTTCTGTCACTGCTGTGCTGCTGCCAACTCAAATTCAAACTGGCAAACTAGTGTTTATGCTCCAAAACCCTGCACATGTCTAGTGAAATGCGATTTGAGTGGCAGATTACCTCTCTTCCATCCCTTTTAATGATAAACATACAGCCAGTACTGCAAGAGCGATGGCAATTTTTCTCATGGATACAGAAGGTCCCACAAAATACTTAGTCAAGGTTCAGCTGCACTACACAGGAAGTTGTGAGTTGAACAGAGTCAAGATGGAAAGACCTTTTGTCTATGGAAAATATTGCTGATTTCAGGATCCATATGTGGACATCCAAGTCCTGTGCTACTAAGGGAATTATTTCGTGCAGGCACAGTTTTTTTGCAGACGATTGATGCTTCTAGACAGCTCATAGTTTTATTTCTTGGTCATTATGTTCAGTTAGTCCTTGCAAGGGAATGATGGCAAAGCCTGCCATTATCACTAGGTAGATAGCATCAGTTCTAATATCATAGAATAAACTATATTGCAAGTAGCATTGGGGAAGATTGCTGTGTGCTGCATTTTTATTACAGATACTATATCATTGTAATGTATACATGAGAGTTTCCTGTGCCCTTCAATTGATCAATTATGACATATGGAATATTGAAATAATTATGAGTTGAGAATACAAGTATAAAGATCCTCCAAAATTGACTGAATTTCTGTAATGCATAATTAAAATGTTCATGTCAGCAAATGCCATTGATTGTGCTTGATAGTGTGCTATGCTACTGTTCCATTGAACTGGCAGAAACACCAGCAAAAAATGGTTAGTTTTTAATAGAAAGGGAGTGGAAATCTGTTTCATGTTCTCACTTTGTCTCCTTACTTGTAATTCAACTTTATACATATATTCTTTAAGGGTAAGTATTGACATCCAAAACACTTCTGAAGGATCTATTAATATAAATAAAACAATTGTTGAAAACTTCCTTGGCTTTCTAAATCTTATTAGTCAATAGAAAAGTGCATCAGCTCTCTGTATGAGAGTGGTGGTGAATAATGTTTCTTGCAATAATTCTTACATCTGGATAGTCACTTTCCATTCCTGGCTACATAATGAATCATAATTGTGTAGCCTTAGAAGATACAATGCTTAAGACCCAATTTCACCTTAGACAAATTCAAAACAGTGTAGTATGACTTTCTTAAAGACATTCTTGATTCATGTCATGCTGTGATCATAACCAGATTTAAGTTCTTAAATTATACGATTAAAACAAGTCTTCTAATATATCCCTTCTAGTTCCCTCAACTTGTTTATCTTCCTCAACTTGTTTATCTTCCTCAACATGGTTTATTCATTGCTTCTGTGATTCTCTGAGTCTGAAATGTTATGTATATCTCTCTCTATTGCTCTCCCAGTGAAATCAGCAATGTCCTAGTATTCATTCACTCACTGTCTAGAAATTTATTAGTACCTTTCTTCTAGTTTGGTAATGATGCTCTATATTCAGTAGGTGGATTTTCCTTCTGGGGAAGTATAATTAGAGTCTGAGTGCAGTTCCACATTTCTTTCCTCGAAATGGGTTTATTAGCTATAGAAGATATGGCTTAAAATAACACTTGAAATAACTGAAGGTTATTCACTTCCATCAAATTAGGAAGAGAAACCAATGCTGAGTTTGATTCAGGCTTTTTATTTATTTTTTTTTATTTTTTTTTTAATAAGTTCTAAATTCTTTTTTCCTAAATATGAAGGAATGCAGCAAAAGTCATTGGCTTTTCAGTGTTACATATTTTTTTTCAATGCACACTGAAGTGAAAAGGTCTGTCTTCAAGTTTTGTTAAATTGAGGGAAGGCAATGGAAGAAAAAAGAGTGGGAAAGGATGTTTCCAATAGTTAGGCTTCTGCCTTTGCTCTTTAGTTCTGGGAAACTTCTTACCCACAACAGTAAGAGTGAAGTATTGCACTCTGTAAGGTAAATGTATGCAGGTATTCTTCCCAAGAATGCCAAGGTTGTGGAAGGATTAAAACAGGTTTATTTCAGATGCAAGGACCACTTTTTTACAATGTGGAGTGCACTGGACCCTTGGGGTCAAAAGGCAAGTTCTGGCCCCCACAGGGCCTCCTTTTATCCTCTCTGTTTCTGCCCCACCTTCCCAAGGCCGCTGTGCATGTCTGTTAGGGCGATCTCTCTCCTTTCACATACCAGAGAGAGGCTTGTGGCACGGGGAAAGCATTGAAACTGCCTTTGAAAAAGAGTTACCATTTAGGCAAAAAGCCTTCCTAGATAAAACCGAGTTTCTAACCTTCTGTTACAAATTCTTCTGGAGCTGTATCTATTTGTACACCCTTCCCATTGGGTGCCGGTATACTGGGCAATTAGCTGTTGGTTCAGTCTTGAATGTCAGGCTGGGAATGACATGTGACAATTACAATGCCATTTAACTCAAAGTTCAATGCTATTCAGCTCAACCCATGACTTTTCAAAAGGCAAGGCTTGCTTCAAAAAGAATAAAGAAAATATTTTTTCTTAATTAGCTCTACTTGACTCCAGAGATGAGTCCTTTCTCATTAAACCCTGACACCCTGATTCTGTTTGTGTTGGGAACTACATGTGATTTTCTGTATTGCACATGAATACTGATGCTCCAAATAATACAGTTTAAATAGAGTTAAAAAAGCTGTACAATAATTTTCAAGAGGATATTTCTACACCAACTTTACACTGCAGTCTAGATGCAGTCCAGCTTCTGAAGGTACTTGGGCAAAATTTCTAAGACCCTAAAAGTATAGGCAGATGTTTAGTGTAATTTTCAGCATCAGTTGGATTCAGAACAAGTTTCTGTTACTTTAGTGATTCAAATCAACTTTCTTTGTGCATAAGATTTGTATTTGTCAGTTCCTTATGATTCTAAAAGGAAATTGAAATCATTAGTGCAAGGACATGAAATTCCACTCAATGATGCATTCATGATGCCTGTGACTAGGCAGTGCTTTCAAAGATTCTCTGCAAGAAACAGTTACTGCAATCTTTAAATGTTTTCTAACAGCATGGAACAAAAATATCTAGAGGAACATTACATACTAATTTACATACAATGAAAAAGGAAAATGGATGTTCTAAAACCAAGCATTTAACAAGCTATTTCATAATGTATCTTATATAAATGCAGCATGAAGCCATGTGAAAAGAATAAAATAATGGTATAGAATAAAGTTGATATGTTTTTGAATTCAGTCTGTTGAGGGTTTTTTTCTTGTTTTTGGTTGGTTGGTTGGTTGGTTTTGGGTTTCTTGGTTTTGTGGTTTTGGTTTTGTTGGTTTTTTTTTAATCACAGTATAATATATTGGAGTACCTCATCAGAGCTAGTGTAAGAATTTGAGTATAATTTTAGAAACCTTTTTTTTCTTTTTTCATTTAAAAAAACCCTGAAGTTTATATTACAGATACCATTTAAGTGACATGCAAGTCTGTATGCAAAGATTCTTATAGCATTTTGGGAAAATGTATTAATACACTTTGTTTAATTTCATCTAGATATAAAAGTTGGATAGTAAAGACCTTATAGGAAACCTCTATAACAAAAAGTTTATCTGCCCTCACAAAATTAGATATCATTAAGAAAAACATCCAAGAAAAGTTTATTCTTGGGTCAAAATGACTTGATTACACAGTTGTTCCTCCATTTATTGTAAGCAGGTTAATCAAGCATGAAAGATAAAACTCTTATATTAGCATAAAATAAAAAGGTAACTGATCCAGTTATGAGAAATGTGACACAGATATTTTACATTTAGGTTGTAGTAGAAGTGAACCATTCATATTACAGAGAGATCACACTTCACTTCTAGCATTGCAGTATAAGAAAATAAATCAATGTCCATCAGAAATCCCGACATCAACAGTCAACAGTGGTGTCAAGGGTTTGACATACCGTGGGTATGGGATTAGTTTAGGTCAGGGAAAAGAATAAGCAATGTGGAGATATTCCCAAAAGTATCCTCTGCAATGAACAAACTTATTTTAGTGAGAGAAACCACAGTCAGGAAGAAAGGAGTCATCATACTGAGTTTAAAAGGGATGGAACTACAGCAAAAACTTCCAGGGAGTTTTACAGAGCATTCTTGACTTAGTTAATAGAAATTAATAATCTGAAGCATCCCAGAATTACATTTTATATGACTATATAAATGTATACAAAATAGTGTAAATCTGATAGTGTACATCTGGACATTCCATATCCCTCTGAGTATGTTCCCTAGTATCCCAGCACTAGTATGTGCCGGGATGAGAACAGGGTTAATAAATGCTTTGTTTTACCCTTCTTCCAACATCTTGCAAATGAATGCAAGATCAATGGTACTATTACTGGTCTTTTTTCTGCATCAATATATTTCTGACAATGTGTACTACGAGCATAAGAGGATGACTTGACCTCTTTATTGTAGTGGGATGTGGCAATTAATTTTTTATTGAAATTTCAATTAGCTTTTCTGTTCCTATAATGTTTTACCTAAATCCTCTTTTTAAGTTCTAACTGAGGTTACCAGAAAAGATCATCTAAGCATGACTGTGTTAAAAAGTAGAGGTAAAGAAAACAAATTATTTCTATTGTGTTCAAAATTGAGGTCACTTTAGGTTAACTGAATCAGATTCCTTGAAGAGATGAAGACTTTCCACATCATGAAGAATCATTCAGAGAATTCTAATTGAAAAAAGGAAGACACCAGCCTCTTATAAAAAGAATAAGATACTAAGATTAGTACAACTGAGCAAGAAAACCTGAAACAGATTTTACAGACTGTTGCCTTTATGACCCTTATAAAAGAAGAATTACCAAATGAAAAACAATGGAGAAACCCCTGCAGGTTACAACTTTACATTAAGCTGTCTAGCATCCTGGACCAACTAAAGAACAAAGGAATTAAGTCTTATATTTAG
The DNA here is from genome assembly GCF_022539395.1 of Myiozetetes cayanensis. Classification (NCBI taxonomy): domain Eukaryota; kingdom Metazoa; phylum Chordata; class Aves; order Passeriformes; family Tyrannidae; genus Myiozetetes; species Myiozetetes cayanensis. The sequence continues at coordinate 34,829,769 of NW_026087964.1, read as the reverse complement.
AATTCTTATGCATCTGATAATACTTAAATGATAGCAGAAGCGGTAATGAAAAACTTATGCCAAAATAAAAAATGTTGTTCACAGAGAAAATTTAAACTTCATTTGGCAGTGACTTCAATTTCTAAGGTTAAGATGACTTTTCCTTGAAAAACTGTTACTTTCTTTATGTATGACTTCCTGAAAAACATAGTAGTTAACTGAAATGTTCTATTATTAATGAAAACTTAAAACACTGTTTTTCCAATCTTTAGCCTGCATCATGCAGAAAATGTATTGCAATGAGCAGCGAAGCTACTTTGAGGAAATGTACATATCTTTAATATACGAAATCTGAAGTTTATTATCCTTGTATTGTATAAGTGGTAAACCAGAATTTACACTTAAAATTAGCCTTACTCAGTACCAAAAGCTATATTCAAAAATATCACATTATTGCAGGGTCCTCTGTGAAAATTTATGTCATTTGCCAAGCTTCTTCTCTGGGATGTGAATGCATTTAGTGAAGAGAAGTTCATAAATTACACAGTAGTACCTTCCATAATAAAGCAACTCATTCTTACTGTTCTAGCTAAGACGCCAATAAACCAATTTTCAGAATGATAAAGCCAATATAACTCATAGGGCATTTAACTCCATCCAAGAAAGGAAGAATAAATAGATGGGTACCTGTGCATGTGCCTTTGTTGCAGAAAAGTGTTTATCAATTATTTCAGTGGTATTGAGTTCCTTTCATGAAGTGCAGGGGAAAATAAAAAAGAGGAGTTATGGCCTATTCCATACTGAAAGGAGGCTTTAAAAAGACATAACAGGAAGAAATTAATGTAAGCTTAGGGATTCAGTGTCTACCCTCTGATTGACAATATCCCCGGAGATTGGCTGGAATTTGAAGTCGATAAAAATGAATGCAGGTCCTCCTGCTGGCCATGCAGGTGGACACTCCATACTTCCTGTGTTTCCAGTCAAGGCTAATAATGCTGAGCAAGGGATAAAATTGCTCCGTGGGTCTTGAAACAAAAATCTGTACCTCCAGGAAAAAAAGTATTTTCCTGAGTTCTTGTACGGCCTGTAGGGATATTACAGAGAGAGGAAAAATGTCAACTGTCTCCACTTGTAATCAAAGATAGTTGCCATAGTAATGACACCTCATTTTTGTGGTAATGGAGGTTAGAGCCTGGTGTAGTCCCCTGCTATCTCTTTTTCAATGTCTCATGGAGCTACTCTCTTAAGCTTTGCAGATACATACCTGGTAATTTGAGTCAATTTTTACTCTTTTTGTTCTTAATCTTCTAAAAGAAATTGGCTTAAAATGCATTGATGATACTGCTGCACATCCATACGTGAACAAATCAAGAGAATGAAAAATTTCTCTAAGGAAACATTGCACACATGCATTTTCTCACCTGTCTTTACTTATCTGAAAGTAATTAAAATCTGTGATTATCCAATGACAATAGACTGATAAAACATAAGGACAGTTTTCTCTGTTCCTGTTGTTTTCCCATAAACGTGTCTTAAAAACTTTACTGTTTAAAACTTGGATTTAAAGGTAAAGGAATGCAAAGAATGTTTGCTTCTGGGACAGTGGAGGAAGGGGTTGCAGAAGTGCCTACATGGATAATTGTTTAACCTAAAATTATTCTTGTACTCAGAGTACCTAAGATTTTTTCTCTAAAATTTTTAACCATGTAATTTCACAGTTTCTGGCTGTTGGTGTTCTAACTGTCTTTGGAAGGTAGATGTTGAGTTTGTTTCTATTCTCTGGATGCTAATATTTTTTTTTTCCTCAAGTTTTGTATTTTCTGAGTATGCTGGATTTTAGCAATCTGTTCTTTAAAAGTCAGAGTTAAACTATGATTTCCTTTGGTGCCTTTCAGCTGTTTTCTGTAGTAAACATTTACCACAGCTGTTTTCTTAAACAAAGGTCTATGGTGGTTTTGCTGGTATAGGCTTAGCCATATTCTTCAGCTACTCCACTGGATCTTGGGTACTGTTTTTTAATTTGCACCTGTATGCAAGCCAAATAGGAGAAACTCCAGGCCTTTGTAAATTACTGGAATTATTCAGATGTGTGTTGTTTTTCCTTTGTTGAAATTAGGTCATTTTGCTATTCTATCACATAGCCAGCATATCTGGCAAGTGACGCTGCAGAGTAATTCAGTGTAGTTTTAGCAAACAGATTGCCCACTGAAGAATCTCGAGAATGCTATGAAAGGAAAGAGTGTCTTCTGCGGTTATTTTTTTGCATGGTATATGCTAGAATGAATATGTGATTTATTTATTTAGAATTTGTGGGTAAATATGTACTAAAAGCAGTTACTTGTTCCTTTTCACAAAAAGTAAATCTTCCCAGTTAGCTGGTTGAGATTTTTACTTCATAAAGGAAGTTCTCCAATAGTCAACCAAAATTACTGGTTATGTGAATCTTCTATATTTCTCTCACTATTTATCTTATATTTGGATGATCCCAAATACTTTTGCATTATGTTCTCCAACTCTTCTTTCCTGCTGCCAGGAAAGTGTGCATGAAGATCTGGAATGAATTCTCGATCTGTTTTTCACTTCAGGTTGTCTTTTTTTACTTTAAGATCATATAATGAGACATATGTGCAAGAACTCTCCGAAAGGCTGGAGTTTTGTCAGAAATGTTCTCCTGGGTTTGAAACCCAATTAGGTTTATGGGTGTATATAGTGAGAAGGAGAAAAAAAGAGGGAGAAATGAAGTTTCTGACATGTGTTAAGGATTACCATTCCTTATCACCTGAATAAAACTCAACAGGAGAGATGATGGGTTGGTGACAATTTATATTAAAGACACTATTGGTTGTTAAAGTCACTAAACTCTTAAAATGTTTATGGATTAGACTCAGAGAATAAATATGAGCAGACTTCTGTGTACTGCCAGCACTGTAATAAAAAGCAGGAGTTTCATCGGTCATGCTATAGTTTTTTAAGATAGTTACCATAAGCAGAAAGAGAAATCATCAGGAGAGAACACCAGGCTTCTTACTTTATTAGATCATCACAGATCTGTTTGTTGTGCATTTGACATTACCAAAGGTCAAAGTAGATATTACAGTAGCATTATCTCATTCAAGTTTTTCCTGTCCTTGATTACCAGCTACTTTTAAAATGTTTCAAAGTGCTTTGTGCTGTTACTGTTAGAGAAACTGTACTTGTATTAATCTCTATTTTCCAAGAAAGCAGAAAACAGAGGAACAGGTCATTATCATGTGCCTGCTTTTAAGGAGAGGCATACTGTAATTTCTAATTAAAATATCTATGTTAGAAAAAAAGGATATGAGATTTTTAAGCAATCAAAATAGCTATATACCCCAAAAACCTGAAAAAACCACAACCTCAGCTAGAACATTTTTCCTTTTTATATCAAACAGAGTGTTACAAATATTTCAAATCCAACCAGTTGTACATCAGGCTGAAAAAAATATCAACTTCACTGCAGTTTGCATCCCCCTTTCTTAAAATTGTATGCAAGGAATATGTCATTGTTGTACTTTTATGTACTGCTCTAGAAGCATGAGTTTCTGTGTCTGTACAAAATAGACCAACATAAGCCTCCTGTTCTTAAAATATCCTGACACTTGGCTTGCTTAAAGAAGAGATGACACATGGTGTTATCTGTTTAGTGAGTTTTTGTCTATTGCTCTATAATTTATAAGCTTTGTGGTTGACATATTTTCAACTATCATGCAGGATTTACAGGTACTTATATTCATGAGTAGGTCATCATGCACAAAAGAAAATATCTCTTTCATCACGTGCATGTTTTATTACTGTCAGGATAAGTTGATCTTGTTGTTTATCCACAGGCCATTTTATTTTGCTGTGAAAATTGCTTTTGCACACAAAGGTGAGGACAACCTTTATTTAAATAAGTACCAGAGTCAAAACATCTCAGTTGCATGCCCCCATTTTATTAAGACAAATGTCCTATTCACTGTAATACAAACATTATCCATTATAGTGTCTTTCTGTTTCCTGTCCTGGAGAGATGAAGGTTATTGTTTATAAAGTAACAGACAAAATACTTCTATGTTTTCACCATATTGAAAAAGTGCAACTATTACTGTATCCTTCAAGACGTGAATTCCCTCTCTCATACTATTTAGTTTGTACAAATGCCTCTTTTTCCTTAGAGATGTTTGAATCGAACCACTTGCCCATTATGTTCTATGTGGATTTGGTTTAGGATTACCAAAATGTTGGGAAAAGTTTAGCCATCCAAAAGAAGAATTATTTGGGGAATTCTTCCAGAGAAAAAGAGTATAATGTTGCTGATGGATCCTGCTTTTTCTACGTGCAGCAGTGAATGGCACCATAACTCTCAGGTAAGCTTTTCTTCAGGTATGCAGTTTGCATTAACTATGATTTTTATCCTGTTTAAATATTAGGTTTGACTATTTCGTATGCTATCACTTGTCATCTGTCCATGACTACAATAGGTGGCTGCTCCACTATCTTATCACACTTTTACAGGTAGACCTTGACTACATTCATGACCTAAATTTTTAATTAGTCAATAAACTACATCAGCTTGCTGAGCCTGCATAGGTGACTTGTTAAAAGTCACCAATTTTTGTTAGACTGAACCTGCAGATTAAAATTAATTCATACTTTTTACAAAATTTATTGGTTTGGCTCGCTCTCCTTTTCAACACCTACTTTTTTTCAGATACTTAGATAGACTTATTTCCATATTGTCTTCTCTGCTCTTCATGACTCTACCAGGCATTTGGGGAAGAGATGGGAATGGGAGAGGAGTGGGTGAGAAAGAATGGGGTTTTTTTTAAGAAACTGTAATTCATGAATATCCTCATATGCATTTCTGTTTTGTTGTGCTTGTGATTTTTTAGCTAGAAATAGGTGTGAATATAATATTTATAGTTTATATAGTATATATAAACTCTCTCTCTAAAAACTATATATAAATATATATAAATATATAAACTATATATTTATATATATGTAGTTTATCATATTACATAAAGTCCTTCTCTTGATAATGAGTTTTTAGCAACAGCCCACTGTTTACAGAGGAGTGGAGCAAGATTATTACTCTTTCAGAAGAGATAATCCAGTTTCCCGTAATGTTATCCTGCAAAGATTCTGTTTGTTCTGAGTATTTCCAGACAGCTGTAGGGATAACCTGATTTGAATATTTCAAGACCCTCTGGATATGAATTTTTTCTGAGTTTATTACTATGCCAAGATGCATCTTTGATTTAAACATATCAGTAGAGTCTAAAATAAACTTAGTTTTGAATTTTTGCCATACTTACCAGTTTGTTTTGTTTATTATATTCAGGATGCCTTTATTAGCCTAATGTTGTGGTGAAAGTGATGCACTAAGATTAAAAACATGTCTTCATCTCTAGGTTTAGTTCATAAATTGGTCTCTTTAGAACCTTACGAACTTTACAATGGTACTTTTTTGAAACAAAGACTATAATTCAAACCTCAGTGGTTCTATAGTGCTTCTTAAATCTCGACATTTGCTTTCTTCTTCTGACCTAGATGAAAATTCTTGCACTGTGGAGGTTGTGTGCATCGTTCTTTCAGCCTTCTTTATTCTAGAAATATATCATTGAAATTTTATTGATGTAGCAGATTTCACTAGTTTCTCTTTCCTTTATTCACTAGCTCTTGTCCTACCCATCTTAAATGAAGCTACTACAACAGTTCTCTGTTGCTCTGGGGAGGCTAAAAAAAAATAAATTGTGAAGCCATCTGACTTCAAGAAAATTCCTCCCTTTTCAAATAGTTATTTCATAAACACTGGCTTATGAAACAAAATTGTTTTAAACCAATGGAATTTCAGAAGTCCAGCAATATTATTTTCTTTTCCTTGTCCTTCTGTGATTTCTTTTATTTGTCATGATTATGCTGTTTAGTTTCAGTCTTTGGCCTAATTTATGGGGCATTGAAGGGGAAGTTGTTCTTTGCTCACCACTTCATGATTCTTGTGGTTAACTCTGAAGAAATTGTCAATAGGTGTTGCAGTCTGTGTTGTCATCACAGAGGGATGTTGAAGTCATATATGGGAAGGGTAGTTGCAGCATTGTGGGTAAAAGAGAGTTGATAAGCTTCCCTGCCCCATAAACCGGTAGGAATTACAGGGGCTAACACTAGTGGGTAACAATATAGGTAAGGTGTGTACACATAGCAGAGGAAAGAATTCTAAACTTTTGGGGAGAACACAATATGCTTTAGAAGGAAGGGATAGGATAGAGTCCTCAATTGCTACCTGAACAGCGTCCACTGAAGCAGTATGTTTCCTTGGGATTAATTTTGCCTCCAAGGTGATTGTGATTAGTATTGCTTCCTATATTGTTGATAGACTAAAAGTGAAGGTCTTTTTTCTGTCCACCATAAAAATGGAAAGCAAAACTATGAGTGGGACTTGCCCACTACGTTCAGAGAGAAGAAAACTATGTTTTAATTGTAAGGGGAGGATTTGGAGCTCTTTCCAATTTGTCTTTTATTTTAAAGACTATTAGTAACGGGAAGCTCCATTCTGAAATATTGAGACACCTGCTGTTCTTCACTACTCTAACCCCATAAACGTCAACAGTTTTTAAAGAGAATATCCTCTTTTGATTTGCCTCTGTGACGTCATTGTCATTTTTCAGTGGAAATCTTATGTCTACAGGTAAAAAATAAGCTTCTAAGGAAAAGAACTTGTTTCCATGTAAATATCCAACATAACAAAAATAAGAACTACAAAAATGCTTCCCATTGCAATTTTTGTTGAAAATAAATAACTGCCTAGAGAGCCTCAGTAAGGGCTTTCACAAAAGGATTCATATTCTTGATCAACACATAGGAATGGATTTACAGGGAGTGCTACAGAAATGCTTATGTTTGCACTTGTGACACTGTGTTTACTGTACTTTTTTACTTTTTAAAGAACCCTTCCAACTCTTTTTCAAAAACTGTGGGGTGTACCAAGACCTGAAAACTTGATCTATTTAAGCAGAGTATTTTAATTAGTGAATGAATTACTGACACAGCCCAAGTTCTCAGTCTTGAAGTTTGTTATTACCTTCTGTTACATGTTTTTCTCTTTCCCCCACTTCCTTCCTACTCTTATTTTTTAGGGTAAATAACAATAGACAAAATAGTGACTTATCCTTTTATGAAATTGGACCTGGAAATAAACAGCATTAATTTATTACAGGGGATAGAATAATTTTCAGATTGGAGGAGACTGAGGGGAGACCTCATCACAGTCTACAACTTCCTCATGAGGGGAAGAGGAGGTGCAAGCACTGATCTTTTCTCTGTGGTGACCAATGACAACCCAAGAGAATTGCCTGAAGTTGTGTAAGGGGAGGTTTAGGTTGGATATCAGAAAAAGGTTCTTCAACCCAGGGGTGGTTGGGCACTGGAACAGGCTCCCCAGGGAAGTGGTCACAGCACCAAGCCTGACAGAGTTCAAGAAGTGTTTGGACAATACTCTTGGGCACATGTTGTGACTCTTAGGGATGGTCCTGTTCCTTTTCTGTGTTTTCTGTCTTAAGGCATAGTCTCCTAATAACTGCTCTCTGCAGCTGGTCATCATATGTGCCATATCAGCAGGAGGTTACAAGTGCCTTAAGATATTATTAACACGTGTGTTTTCACTACTGTGCTATAGAAACTGTTGTGACACCTTATAATGAATATTTTTTCAAGTTGTCAGTATTCAGTTAATGTTCCAATTTAGCACTCCCTATACCTAGGGACTGTGGGATAATTTATTTCACCATATTTCCATTCACTTTTATTCAGGAAAGGAAAAAACCCCACAACTATTAGGTTGAAATTGCAACATGTTTTATAGATTTTGTTCTTTTTGTAGTTACATCAGTGGAAGACAGTTTATTATAGGAGGAAAAAATAGACTGTGGAAAACCTATGGAAAAAAAAATCTATGTGTTAACTCATGTGAAAGAACCCTGGTGTGCAAGGACAGAAAAATTACCCAAAGCAAACACGTCTGATATGGGGGATGACTGCTTTTCAATGCAGCCTTCCCTGCCTGTATGTTCAGTTCTGTATTGCACTCAGAGGCCTTTAGCTCGGGACTTACTCTGAAGCATATTCTCAGCTGAGGTGAGGAATGAACCTTCTAACCACCTTTATTTGTGAATGTGTGTGTATGTGTGTGTCGCTCATTGCTTGAAGGTCATTCTAGCAGTTCTCTTTGCAGGCTAGTTTTGAATCAGATTCTCCTCCCACCTCTTACCAGTACAGCAGAACAGAAACCAAGGGTCTCTGATCAGATAAAACACTCTACTGTGAACAGTGCTTTCAGCTGTAACTCACTAAAAGCCCTTTAGACATTCCGTAGCCTTGGGATAGACAGGGACTTTTAAGAATTACTATTTCTGGAACCCAGGAGATGTTCATTCCTTTTAATGATGCCTGGGGCAGAAGTGAAAACAGCCACTGTAACGTGGCCACTCTGTATCTGCCACTTGGAAGTGCTGCCAAGAGTGAAGAATTTTTACAGCACTGGCCACCTAAATGATGTACAAGTGTGGGGGAGATATGGGTCTCATTTAGGCTAAGTATAAATGGACCAAATATATAGGGTAAACTTCCCTTTACTAGATCCATCACAGTGGCCTCAGTCCTGCTGACTGGAAGGTGAGGATGGAGAGTAATGCCTGGTTGGACTATTCGTATTCCTGTGGAGCAGTGTGGTTTGGTTCTTGCCAAAGTTCCCATTGCAATCCATAGGGATGTACACATATGGTTGGTTTTAAACAATAAAATAATAAAGGCTAGAAAAATACATAGAGGTCAATTGTCATTAAATATGATTATAAAAGTGCATGTCTGTGTGGCAAATGGATGATTGATTGCTTTCTTTAATGGGCTACTGTGTATGCAATGTGCTTTTTTATTATTATTGAAAAGTAGTAACAGTACCTTTAGAATGTATGTGGCTGCTCTTGTTTTTTTCCTAGTTTCACTCTGGGTTTCTTAAGGGGAGGCCCTTAGCTGAGAGTGCTCAGGTGGGGGATATTTCCAAAGCTTGCATTTGAGCAGCTAGAGAGGGATAAAGCAAACAGGCAGCTGCAGAAGCAATGCAGGCAGAGAAACAGGCTTCTGGGCAGACCTACAACTAAGCTGCTGCAGGGCAGAAGAAATGAAACTTTTATAAGGATTCAAGAGGATTCCGAATTCAACCAAGAAAGCCACTAAAAGTTTCCGCACTAGAAAATAAAACTGGAAGAATGGGCCCTATGCAATACTGGACAGAGAGGATATTTTCCCTTCAATGCTTCATCAATGAGTTGTCATGTTCATTGTTTAGAGAGTTCTTGTTTCAGGTTGCTTTTCCTGTGACATGAGTCATCTTTAGAGATTAAGAACACTTAGGCTGGTTTAAACTCCTTTTAAGGAAAAGAAAATAAAATTCTACCTAAAAGTTCTGTTTGCCCTCAGCTAATCATATTTGTTGAGGGAAGACCAAGAATTGTTGAAAATAGGAAAGTATGATCATGAATTACCAAGTCAGCAAAAAAATTACTATTTACTGGATAAAATCTGGAAATAATTTCATAGACTTTACAGTTACCATTTAATACTTACCCTTCCTGAGCTTCAAAAAACAACATCTAACTTCAAAAAAAGTCTATTGAACTAGTCAGAAATAAAATCTAAAAGGTGACCTGCATAAATTCAGTGATGTTAGTTGGTTTTATTCTCTCTCTCAGTATTAACATTTACCTTCAGAACATCTTTATCTGACACTTATAAGTGCTTCAAGTTCATCTTACTTCTTCACAAGGCAACGTAATTTTAAAATCTCTTATTTTGTAGCTCATAGCCAACCTAATAATATAAACAATTTAATTCAAATGCCAACTAAACAATAACTTTGCTTTGTCCTTCCATTGTATAATTTCAACACTTTAAACTTATTTACTATAATGTTTCCAAACACGACTTCTTATTCTTTTCTAGTGACATCTGAATTATTGAAAGATTGCATCCTGACTGCAAAACTCACAAAATGTCTGAAAGAATCTAAATCTATTCCAGCAGTATAAATAATTCATTCTCAGTTCTTCTCTCAGCTGTAGGAATGCTACTGCTTATTTACAGCACACTTCAAGGGGAAAGAAATCCCAGCTTGTTTTATTAACACTTCCCTGTTATTAGATAAATCTGGTCATATATTCCTATATTAGCTACTGAACTACATTTACTGTGATAAGCTGTGAATTATCATTAATTTTCTGTTTATAGTTGCATTGTTCTTCATTTGTGAACTGAAATTAACAACTTTGGGACTTCCCCCCCCCCCTTAAGATTTAAATTATATAGTAATATCAGGGTTTTCCTGTAAGGAATCCCCCCCCATTTCCTTTTCAGAACCAGAGACTGTGGAAGATATGGAAGGCAAGACTTCAAGCTTCTCCAGGCTTTGACTTCTGTCTGCCTGGTTGAGGACAGTAAGTGTATCCATGCTGATGGAGTGGTACAATCTGGACAACATCACAGAATATTCTGAGTTGGAATGTTAACATTCTAACTTTTGAATGTTTCTGTGAATCAAAATTGCCCAAACACCTGTCAGATGAAAGTCTTAGAATTTTTTTTTTTTATGCAGGACTCCCTTCTTCAGAATTGACAAGAAATTCCATCCTATCCTAGCCAATGCCCTGCAATAATTTCATGCTTGATTACCTTCCAGAAAGTGTTCTGATATTACTGGTAAGAAATGTGGCTTGCTGGATTCCTTTCAATAAAGTGTGTTCTGATAGGGTCTGACTATTGTGGCTGATTCCATCTGAAGAAATGAAGGGGAAACTAAAAACAGAAATGTTTAATATGCATTTACCCATGCTTCATTTTCTACATTATTGGTATAGGAATACTTCAGAGAAAATACTATATGTAAGCTTCTAAATTTAGGTGTTTCTTTCATACTTCAGGTCTGGCATCTCTAAATGCAAATGTGAACATAAATGTTAATTTTTAAGATTAACAAAGACCTCACAGACTTTATTTTGCACTTATGTGTGATATATTTGCAAGTTATCTTTTTTTTGCAATAGGACTGATATTGGAAGAAAAGGTGCTGCTGTTACAACTATGTTATATTGACACTTAAAAGTCTTTTCAGTTACATAAATTGATAAATCCATAGTTATAGTTCTGTACTCTGCACTAGACATGCTATTTCCCTCTTGCAGCTGTAAATCCAGATGAATCTTATCAATTAGAATGATAAGCCACAATGAGTATAGGATTATCATCTTTGCTCAGAACAGATGTAGTAACTATTTCAGAGAAAAGTATTTCATTTGATACTGAAAATTATATAACTACCTTCTCAAGGACCTACTTGGTCCTTTGTTGCTTACAGGTAATGTTCCTTTTCAAGGAGTTTTCTCTTATGCTTAGTGTTTATTTCTTAACACACAACTATATACGTTTTCATTATACAGAGGATCTCTAACCCTTATCTCAATATGTATCCCATTGTACCGTGTTACATGTTAACTGAGGTCTGCGGAGAAGTTCCTTGAAAAGTGGATACAGAATGCTCAATGTCACTGAGTGGCTATTACCTTCAGTAGTTATGTTGGAATCATTCACATTTCTGTTCTTGCCATTTCCAGTTTGCTTAAGTTAAACACAAAGTGTTCTAGTAAAATGCATCTTCCTTTTACAGCCAGGAGCAGTCTGAAGAGTAGCAAGACTACAGAGCCCTGGGACTCTGCTTCCAGTGGACCCCTACGTGCATGGGAATAAGCAGTGCTTGGGAACGTGCCACCAACATGACCAGCTTCTTCTGTAGTATCCCCAAAGGGATCTTTTGCACCTGCTTAGGCACTCAGCAGCAAACTGATGCTTTTCATCCTGTCCTTTGTGCTCAGCAGTCTGAGCAACATCATTGCCTTCATCTCCTAAACTTATGGCCTTGCTGCCATCAACTCTGCTGATGGCTGGTTGAAAGCCTTCAGCACATTTGCTTCCCACCTGACCACAGTCAGCCTGTTCTTCAGGACCATTGTCTTTCTTCTGGCTCCCATTTCTCAGTGAAGACAAAGTCCCCAGTGTGATCTATACCCTGGCGATCCTAATGCTGAACCCTTTGATCTACAGCCTGAGAAACATGAAGTAAAGGCTGTGCTCGGGAGGCTGACACACAAAAATAACACCAGGATAGAGCAAGACCTAGACACAAGACAGAGTTTGACTGAAGGCCAGCTCCTCACAGCTGTATGAGCTATTGCTTTACTCTGCCTTTGTGTTCTGCTTGCAGGAAATTTAATGGTGTTTTTCACTTTAAATGGTATGCCAGCCTCTCTAAAGGAGCAGCATGGCACCACCTTTAATCTTTCTCCTAGGGTGTGAGCTCATGACTCTGCCTTTGATAGCCATCTCACTTCACATGTCAACTCCTTAACTAGTACTCTCTACTTTAGGATGAGTGACTTTTGGGGACACTTTAGATATTAACATGCAGGTGAGACAAATCCCTTTTGTTTTGCTCAAGAGCAGAGTTTTTTCTGCGTGCATTACAGTGGGATAGTTTTTTCTTCAATAGTTGTTGCACTTAATCTGGGTCATTTTATATGACACTGGGATGTAATTAACTTTCCTCTTGAGGAAAAAAAGGGGGAAAAAAAGAAAATAGAGGAGTAATTGGTAATGCTTTGTCTGGTTATGAGATATCTCTGAGGACTTATGGAACACCAGGGATAGACTTAAAAAGCAGAAATTGTCTATTATAGATCTTTAAGATGACATAAACTGCTGGGCAAACTGCAGTGTGCCTTGCTTTCATACAAACTGGATAAATTCCAGTATTCTTACACCTGTAGGATGACTCTTGTGTTGGAATAATACTGCAAACTAACATAAACCATGAAATTAATTTCCAGAGTCTGACTTTACCCAACACTCCCATCCATATACATACCTCCTGCAGTAATTCTCCACAACAGCTTCATACCAATCTCCCAAGTCTTCATGTACTCGATATCCCAGCCCACCATATCACACCATAATTTGAATTGTTCCAACTTGGGCTCATTTTCAATACTTTTTTTCTGCCTCCAGTCCTGCTTCCTGGCCAGATTGGCCTGAAGTTGGATTGAGTAAATGATAAATTACCAAGAGTCCTTTGCAAAACAAACAAGTCTACCCTCAGAAAAAGAAAACAAGAGAGAGCAATTAGGATTGACATGTCTTTCTGGACTACAGTGACTCCTGGTGTAAATATCTCTTGAATAGTAATAGAAGTAGCTAACATGCTATCTATATCTCTCAACTCTGCCTAGAGTCACACTGTAGCCTACAGTGTGCCTGCTAGTGTCCCAGTTTGAGTTTTTTGTGTCAGCAAGAAAGCTCCCACTGAATTTACTGATGTGGAAATAGGTCTGTAGCCCTTTAGGGACTAGAGGGACAAACACTGTCTAACCAATTCCATTTCAGAGGTTGATATGTGCTCCCACTCAGATAAGAGATGTGCTAGTTGGAGATGTGTGTAACGTGCTGGACAATTTATTTTGTACTGTTATGTACTAAGTTTCTGTGAACTGCAAATCTAAATCAATTTCCTTTGATCACCTTTCCAAAATGCCTTGTGGGAGAAATAAATACCTATGTGTTAAAATTGCTACCCTGTGTGTATATTTCATATATAGTATTCTGAAAACTGTGGACTTGTCCTGCTCTGTTGTGCACTGGTGTGGCCTCACCTTGAATCTTGTGTACAGTTTTGGGGACCACAACATAAGAAAGATATTTTGCTATGAGAGAGCATCCAAAGGAGGGCAACCAAGATGGTGCAGGGCCTTGAGGGGAAGCCATATGAGGAGTGACTGAGGTTACTTGGTCTGTTCATCCTGAAGAGGAGACTGAGGGGAGACCTCATTGTAGTCTACAACTTCCTCGTGAGGGGAAGAGGAGGTGCAGGCACTGATCTCTTCTCTGTGGTGACCACTGACAGGGAATGGCATGAAGCTATGTCACAGGAGGTTTAGGCTGGATATTAGAAAGAGGTTCTTCACCTAGAGGGTGGTTGACCACTGGAACAGGCTCCCCAGTGAAGTGGTCACAGCTGCAAACCTGATAGAGTCCAGGAAGTGTTTGGACAATACTCTTAGGCACATGGTGTGACTCTTACTGATGACCTTGTGTGAGGCCAGAAGTTACACTCAGTGATCATGATCCTCGTGGGTCCCTTCCAACTCAGCATTGTCTGTTGGGACGTTGAGTATTCATTTTGTGAAGGAAAGAAATAACACTTTTTTTGTTAGTCCTTGGGAGACCTAGTTCCTGGAATAGTCACACTTCTCTGTAACCGCATGTAACTCATCTCTAAAGAGTTCTGTGTACCTGATATTTATCCACACATATTCAGTCAAATACTTCGCTTACATTGTCTCATTATGTTTGAAAGAATTAATCCCCCACTCTCCCTGTGCTCTCCATAATTGTTGTCTTCTCCTCTCTATATAAATCTCAAAATGGATGTGAGTTATCAGAGCAAATGATATTTTGCATTCAGTATCATATTGCTAATCCTAAATACCATTAGAGTTTGAGATAGAAGTGATTGCCTGTATGAATTGCTCTTTAGTAGGATAACTTGCAATAATTTGACTATATCAGAACTGAAGTTTCTTTTCTGTTGAGAGAATTGAAAATCTCTGAAAAAATTTATGCCTAATTTTATAGTTGTAGAGTGAATCTGATCTTACTTTATTTCTGGAAACATTCAGATTTGCATTAAGATGACCTATCAGTATATGTAGATTTATAGTATAAAGATTACCTACTCTTATGGTCTCATATATTTTTACTCCAAGGTCTTATATGAAATGTGTGTGGAAGTAAAGGTACTTTTGTTTATGCTCTTATTTGTTCCAAACTATCATTAAAAGGTTCAACTAATGTGCTTTCTGTATTGCTGTGTGGGATTGTACATGTTTAATAATCAAAATTATTCTGAAATCCTACCTGATATATAACAATATCAATGAAGCTTGGTCTGTTAAACCTTAATAGTTTTTGTTCACCTTCAGTAGTTAATTTTTCAGAGCAGGCTCTCTGATACAAGCTCTCACTAAAGAAGAAGGCTGCCTGATCTACAAACAGATTTCTGATTCTTTCCTCAGTCAGGATATGCTAATGCTTATCCTGGCTGGATGGCTACAGCCATCTCCTTTTTAATTTCTCCAAGCCCACTTTTCTAAAATTTAGGAACATTCCCAGTTTTAAAGAAAAGTAAATACTTATTCTAGGAGAGTTGAGTGCTTTCTTGGTTAAATCTTTTCTCTCATGGATTTTCTTTGCTATGCTGAGTAAATCCCTTAAATTAGTGCCCAAGGCAAGGGAGAAAAACAAGTGTTGTGTTTCTTTCCTCCTTGTGTTGGGCCGTGTGGTGGGGATGTTGGAAAGCTTTTGCACTCAAAGGTGCACAAAGAAAAAACCTGCCTTTTTTCCTGATGTTCCAGTCCCCAGTCTCACTGTTTCTTGTCTCAAATAGAAAATACAGGTAATAGAGCCACTCCTCTACTAAATATTATCATTTTGATAGTGATAACACAAAACAATGCATACTTGATAAGAAAACAAATAATTCAGGATTCTTAGAAGACCTTATTACAGTGTGGGAGGAACATGATGAATGCGTGAGCAATTTATATTGTGTGCTGTAGTTTTATAAACTTTGTTTTTATATAGTTTTATAGATACTATAAGTTCCAAGATGGCTGTGGGTCTCTTTGCTAGAACAAAAGAAAATCAGTGCCAAGAAGAAGGTGGAGTTTGATAAAGTAAATAGTTGTCTTGTTAGCTGTTAATAACCAATTATAAATGTATTTGTAATGTATGTTTACATCTGGACAGTAACTTGTAACCAATTATGTGCTTCTTGTCACGAGACTCTGTATAGGGATACTATAAAAAGTCTGAACTCTACTAATAAACCAGACATATTGTTAGATCTCATAAGTCATGTACTTATGTCTCGGAACCCCTTCACCAACAGCTACAGTTCTGAAAATAGAGTATAAGGTATCAGATATTTCTTTTAACAAATAAGCAGAAGAAATACTTGCTAAAGTGTATTTCTTATGGAGGAAAACAACTGGTGTTCATACAAGAACAATACAGAAACATATCAAGTGCATATTTTGAAATGCCAATATGTCTTGATGTCTAGGAACTTCACTTTTTAAAGTATTTAACTTTATGTCTGTAATTTACCCTCCATGGCAAATTACTTTGACTGTACTTTCAATTTCTATTGCAATGATAAGAAAAGAGATTTATAATAAAGAAGTCAATATCAGTTTTTTCTTGCCAACTGTTGCAGTGCATACAAAATGATCCGGGGAAAGAGGGAATTGCATCTTATTCCTACCAATTTTGAGGGACAATACAGTAAACATACATAGGGGAAAGTAGACAATCCCTTAGTCTTAGAGATCTTGCATACTTCTACCTCAAACTGTTTCCAGTCACTGTCTTCATAAAGTGGAATTTGTTTGATTCTGTTAGAATAGAAAGACTGAAAGTCATAGAAAGGAACACAGCCTATATCGGTACTAATCAGTATTCAGAGGAGGGAAATGGACTGTGAAAAGGAGAAAGAAAATCAACCTGAAGCCATATTGTTGATGGGAGGCCACCTTGACTCTCTGACAAGTAAAAAGGAATCTTTGTGTGATGTAAAATCTCTTGAGAGTATTTCTTCTGAAGCAGTGAATTTGAGAAGAACGAGGAGACACCAGTCCAAAGATCAAATTGAAAATGAATTATTCGTCTCCCTGCTTGTTAAAATCTTAGTATCAATCACAGGTACGTAATCTTTAGTTCTTGACTGGTTTGATGAACTGTGAGGAAGCAAACCCTCTAACTCATTTTTTGAATTCTTTTGGTGGTTTTTTGACCAGGGGAAGAGATGAGAAGGAAACACAAACATATTACAGGATTTCTAAATTTATTTGAAGATGGGTAATACACTTTGCTCTTCAGCCCATGTGGCACAAACCAATGCCTTTCTCTATTGAAGTGGAGGCTGAGGAAATGTTGGGTGAAGGAGAGGCACCTAGAAATATGCAAACTCTATCATCTTAGATTGTGTTATGTTATAAAAGACTTAGGATCAAACTTAGACTTTATTAGATCTGAAATTGATCTCAGTGTCCTAAGCCATTCCCTTGACATTACAGATAGTGGGTTTGAAACTTGCAACACCAAAGGAGTGGTCTAGGAGATAGAAAATTATACAGTTTGCAAAACTAAGTGCACAGCAGTGAATTCAGAATCTATCAACCTTCTTCTCACTAACCTTCTTTGAATTTGACAGTCAACATTAGTTTTCTTACCTCTGATGGAAAGTGATAGATGTCTGTACAGATAAATAGACTACATATAGATATCTAATATGGATACATAGATATAAATGTATATTTCAGGCTAAAACCCTACAGATAGTTTTGAAAGTACATGTTAGTACTTAAGGCTAATATTGGATGAAAGTCAAGTCTTCCTCTACCTGATAGCAGTTTGGGGTATCCCTGAATTTTGCTTCATTGTAACATCCCCACAGAGAAGTGCTGCTGCTGCAGAGTGAATGCACAGGCATGCATATATCTTTCTAGCATATTTTACAATGGTTTTGATACATCAGTTCTGTAGAAATTTGAACTCTGGTAATAAAACTGTAATTCCTTCAAATAAAATATTTATTGACTCTTCCTGTGGTTCCTTCATCTATCCTTTTTTAGTTGTCTGATTATTTCTGTTTTAAAGACCAGCTTAGTAATACATACTCGTAAAGAAGAATTAATAGGATATAAGGTGATATCTTGAAAAAGCTGCTTACCATGTTAGTTTGAAAACATTTGTACCTGCCCAAGACACAAATCTTGCTCCCTTTTCCATTAGATGAATGATACACACCTTAGCTCTTGCAGATAACTTTATCATACATAAAATAAAATAAAATAAAATAAAATAAAATAAAATAAAATAAAATAGTACCAAGTACCAGGTGTTTTTATCTGCTTCTGTTTTGAAACAGGAATGTTATCATTTTCAGGTTTTTTATGCCTCTTGTAAAGCACTGTTGATTTCACTAAAGCATCTTTTAAAGGTGTAAGCATAAGAAGCAACAGTTCTTCTGTACCCATTACTAGTTTTAAACATTTCTGTACTTAGACCATGATTTTGCATTAAACCTTTATTAGTGTAAAATATCATCATCTCTTTCTTCGTCTGATTTCTTCGCAATATTTTTAATGTATTCATGAAACTGTGTTCTTCTTACACTGTGGCTGCTGAAGTTAAATGTTAGAGTTGGTCCTACACCAGTGTTTCCATAAAATACAAAAGGGTTATGCAGAACTTGCCAGTTTCATTTGAATAACAGTTGAGAACTGGCCAACATGTTCACCTTCTGCACTCAAGGACTAGTCTTCTACTTTAATCCAGAGACTGGTCCACAAGAGACCAGAAACCTTTGCATATAATCAGTTTTACTTGTTCATTTCTGTATGGCTTACATGACTTTGTGTTACAAATTAATAGCTGACTTTTACCTCCTAAGTTGTTACTTGAAAATATTGATTTGTTTCATGTTATTTCTATTTAGGTGTTTAGGCCTTACAGAGGCTTTCAAGAAAGGTTGTTTATAAGTATCAAGGTTCAAATATTAAAAAAAAAAAAAAAATCAAAACTCCACAACTTCATCTAGCAATAAAATTGAGTGGTTGGGTAATCAACAGAATCTCTAAATCAATAGAAGAGGAATATGTAACCTTGTCAATCATTAAGTCAACTCAACTGAAACACCAAAAAAAAATTATGAAGCCTTTCTCAGCACGTCAAGAAAGAGAAGGAAACAGGCCTACAGTTCAGAGAAATCTAAGATTTAATTCATACTGCAATCTTTTTGTTCAGTTGGTATCCAAAATTATGGAGCTTAACAAAGATGGTATTTAACCTTTTTCTTGTGTATCTCTGTTGTGAGATAACAAAATAGTTCCTTTTGACATTTTCAGTTTCAGAATTAATGTACTATATTATGTTTATTTCAATCATCAACTGTTTCTCATAACACATCATGTTGGAATATTTGAATTGTGGGATGGCATATGCCATTTTCAGTGAGAATAGTAGATTGCTAATGCATTTGGAACAAAATTTAAGGATTTTTTAGCTGAATTTATGTATGAGAATGTATTTATGAGAGTGTATTTATGCAACTTTTGTCTAAGTGTTTGAAAGATACAGTGTTATTTCTAAAGTACTTGTGAAAAAAAAATAAAAGCAACAGCAAACAAACATATGACAAAACAGTAAGATTACCTAATGTACAAGAAGAAACAAAGGATGGAATTGGCAGGTGTGGAAAAACAGTGTAATGTTTTAATCTCGTTTGTCATATTCCGCAGACTCTTTTGCTGACTCTGGTTTTCATCAGTGCTCACCCAGAAGTTAGATTAGCTTAGTTGCTGCAGTCACAGTACCAGGCCAAGTCTTCTACAATACAGAAAATATATTACAGGAGCCTCTGCATATGAATAATGTAAAAGGTTTGAGTGGTTCAATGAGGGGAAAAAAAGGCAATGCAAATGTATTCTTCTACTTACAGGTTTTAGGGTTCATTTCTAAAGATTTCACCCTAACAAATTGGTTGCATTTAAAAGCCTAATAAAACTTAAAGCTCTGTTACCACACTGCATCTGCTCTTGGTACAATGGTTTATTTTAAAGCATTTAAACTGTGCCTGTCAAGTAAATTATATACGCAAGAAATACAACCGACAAGTACATTGAATTGAATACAGTCTGAGCTGCTTTGAATTTTAACCACTGTGATATGTGGTACATCAGAAACTTTATAATGAAAAATGTCCATTTCCTGGTGAAATGTTCCTGGGCACTCTGGTTTCAGTGTGTCCTCTCACTCTGAAATCATTGGAGGGAAGACGTTGATTCTTTCTTTCTTCTTTTCTTTAGATCTCTCTACATTCTTTCTTGGCACTTGGCATGTTAGTCTTCATATTGATTTATTTTTTCTTTTGGAACCTGGAGAGAAAAGGGAAGTCTCACAGCCAAATTAATGGAAAATATTTATTCTTTTAGGAGATCATACTTAAAGGCTGTGTTTAGACAGCCCAGCAGCAGAGTGGATTTAAACCTCTAGTTCTTTTTTTGTCAGACTATACATAAAGAAACTGATCTGCTTTAGCATAGTACACAGTATGATTCATAAACATGGTACTTGGCCATTCAGGTGTTGCCAGAAAGCTCAGATGTTGCTTCACAGTAGTTATCAAATTACTTTAGAATTTATTAAGATTTCTGAAGTATCATAAATAAATATTTCATATACGATATTAATTTCACTATCAGTCTTACTGTGATATGGGAAGCTAGCATGCACAATGTGATGAGTTCTTTCAGCAGGTGATAAAGGAGAAAGAAGAAAACAAATAGCAAAAGGGTCATTTTGGTTATACCTGGGACTTCTGCATAACATTTCACACATTGACTTGAATACCTAACTTCATTTTGATCTCTCTGCATGTATCAGAAGGCGAAAATCTCGATCATAAATGTATCATGGCATTCCAGAATGCTGTCTCTGGGGTTTTACTCTAAGCTACTATACTACAAAACATTAACCTGAAACAAAAATCAATTTACAGAGCTTAAAGGCTACAAGAGAGTAAGAATCCTCTTAGATACTAAAAGGCTATAGAGGTATTGGTACTAGAATAGCTTGAATGCATGTGATGAAGACATGCAACTGAGGCAACAGTAAGAAGCAACAATTTAAGCTTAAGCCAAAAAAGGAGCATGAAGAAATCCTATAGGCTGTAGCTAATATCCTGAGCCTGTTGCTACGAGTTTCCTACTCCATTACAGAAAAGAACACAGTGTTGAAGAACTTACTTTCTTGTTCTTTTACAATAACAATAAACAATACTCGTTTCATGATATATTTTTGTGTTGAGTTTAAGCTTACTGCTTTTAAGTGGCCAAATGGCAGGTTAGGGATTGGAGCAATTGGCAAGTTTAATCTGTTGTGGCTAGACTGAAGATCAAAAGCAGTACTCAATAATGTGTTAAAATAAAAAGGCCATGTTTCAGCTTGTCCCAAAAGGCATCTATGAAGATATCTGAAGATACTAAGATGCAAGGGCTTTACTTGATCAGATGTTTTACTTTTTTTAAACAAAGTACTGAGGAGAGAGGATTTTAGGTTTTTTGAGCACTTCTAGAAAACAGAGAAGTTCTTTGTGATTGATTTCTTTTAAACTCATACAAAAGGGATGAAATGTGGGAAAGTTAGGAACTCCGTACTTCAGCCATTTTTCAGATAAGAGCAATGACTTCTTTCTTGTATCCCAGAAGAGCAGTAAAATCATCAGATTCCAGTAAGGCAAATCAAGGTTCTCTCCCCAAACCTGTCTATCAGAAAGAGTCAGAAGAAGGGAAGAACTTGGGGAAATCCTCAGATTTTTTTACTATCAACACATCGCTGGAAATTGCTTGGATCTTAAGGCCAGGAAATCATGACCACCGCAGCATTTTCAGTTTAAAAAAAAATTGGCATTCCATAAACAGAATTTTTTGAGAACTCTGGAGAGTTCTCAAAGTGACAGTTGTTCTTCAGCTTGGTCATCAGCTAGGATGTGGTTGCCGAACCGATCAAGTCCAAGGCCCAGGTCTCTTTATTCCCTCCTCAGTTCCCATATATACATGTCTGTCTATGTCTGTGAGAGCTCCTGGACTGCAGAGTAAGGATTGTTTTGGACTAGATCCCTTCCAAAGTCTCCACAGAGTCAAAATCCTTTGTGTTTATTGCTAAATGCAACTTCACTTGCTTTCAGAATAGCCATATATCTTCTTTGCTTTATTCATCTGCCTTAATCTCTCACTTTGGGATGAGGTCCAAAATTGTTAGAGTATAAACATGTCATTTTATTTGTCCCATATTTGCTGTTTGTTTGAATTTTATTTGGCATCTTTTTTATTTCTACTCAGCTGAATCTAACAATTGCATGTCAAGGATGATGTAGCTAACAAAATATACAATTGTCTCCTATCACTTGCCTGTATCATTTGACAAAATGAAGAATTTTTCCTTCAAATTGGACAACCTTCGTATTACTTTCAACAGGCATGAATTTGGTTAAGATGAACATTAATTAAGATTAATAGTCTTTCTTTCCTCATCGCTTCCATTGAATGAAAGGATGGTTACTGATTTTTCCTCTTCCCCCACATTCTACTTTTCCATTCTGTTTCATATAATGAAAAATGTAATATTGGTAATGAAAGGCAAAATAAATGGGAAAGCACTCACACCTGTGTTTGTGATAGTGTGAAGAGCTTAATGAAGGTGGAAGCCTCATTATTGATAAAATTCAATTGATTTTTATTTAATAAAAATGCCTTTTTTGCTATAGTGTAACTGCAGTTTTAATTTTTTTGTTTTTGAGACATCAGGCTTATAGAAAGTTATCTATACTTACTGCTCTCAAGAAATTGCTAATTAAAAAGACAGTATGATCCTTTTATTCAAGGCTAAATTATGCTCAGTTAACAGGAATTCTTCCCTGATGAGATTCACCTGTATTAATCTAAGATCCAAGACTGATTCATTTTGCTAACAACAGGAGGTAGTAATTTCATCTTCTTGGACCATATCTGACACAGGTAAACTGATAAACAATACTTAAGAGGCAACTTTTACTTCAGAATTTTAATGCATTTCCTTTTTTTCTTACAAATAATTCTCTCCTGTTGTATTCTATGCTATATAACTCAGCTGTCATTGCGTGCTGAGAAGACTAGCTATAACAATATTTTAATGTAGATGAAGTTGTTAGGTTTTTAATGTTGTCAGAAATCTTGACTATATAAAAACCAAAACAATCTAGAGAGTAGAAGATGGGAGCCTTTTAAATGGATTTTTAGAAATTGATTTTTACTGTTAAAAGTGAATTTATTGTAGGATCCAACTCTGTTTTGTATATGAAACTTCAAAGGATCGCTCCTTTGTATTGTAAGTGGGCAGTATGAGAAGCTGGATCCTGACTTGCTTTAATCTTTTTCTAAAGGCTGCTATCAGCTCTTTAAGACTAGATGTTTTACAAAATAGATAATAAAGTCCACAGAAAGTATATGTGTGTATATGTTAGCACACACATGAAGGAATTCGTGGTTCCACGGTGCATCATCCTTACCCAATGTATGGAAGACAGTTTAAGATGCAATGGTTTTGGAAGATCTTTACCCTTTGGTGTATTTAACTAGAAGGCAGAAACATTAAAATACTAGGGAATACATTTAATTCCCTTTATAGCTGTCCCCAATGCTTCCATTGAATGAAAGGATGGTTACTGATTTTTCCTCTTCCCCCACATTCTACTTTTCCATTCTGTTTCATATAATGAAAAATGTAATATTGGTAATGAAAGGCAAAATAAATGGGAAAGCACTCACACCTGTGTTTGTGATAGTGTGAAGAGCTTAATGAAGGTGGAAGCCTCATTATTGATAAAATTCAATTGATTTTTATTTAATAAAAATGCCTTTTTTGCTATAGTGTAACTGCAGTTTTAATTTTTTTGTTTTTGAGACATCAGGCTTATAGAAAGTTATCTATACTTACTGCTCTCAAGAAATTGCTAATTAAAAAGACAGTATGATCCTTTTATTCAAGGCTAAATTATGCTCAGTTAACAGGAATTCTTCCCTGATGAGATTCACCTGTATTAATCTAAGATCCAAGACTGATTCATTTTGCTAACAACAGGAGGTAGTAATTTCATCTTCTTGGACCATATCTGACACAGGTAAACTGATAAACAATACTTAAGAGGCAACTTTTACTTCAGAATTTTAATGCATTTCCTTTTTTTCTTACAAATAATTCTCTCCTGTTGTATTCTATGCTATATAACTCAGCTGTCATTGCGTGCTGAGAAGACTAGCTATAACAATATTTTAATGTAGATGAAGTTGTTAGGTTTTTAATGTTGTCAGAAATCTTGACTATATAAAAACCAAAACAATCTAGAGAGTAGAAGATGGGAGCCTTTTAAATGGATTTTTAGAAATTGATTTTTACTGTTAAAAGTGAATTTATTGTAGGATCCAACTCTGTTTTGTATATGAAACTTCAAAGGATCGCTCCTTTGTATTGTAAGTGGGCAGTATGAGAAGCTGGATCCTGACTTGCTTTAATCTTTTTCTAAAGGCTGCTATCAGCTCTTTAAGACTAGATGTTTTACAAAATAGATAATAAAGTCCACAGAAAGTATATGTGTGTATATGTTAGCACACACATGAAGGAATTCGTGGTTCCACGGTGCATCATCCTTACCCAATGTATGGAAGACAGTTTAAGATGCAATGGTTTTGGAAGATCTTTACCCTTTGGTGTATTTAACTAGAAGGCAGAAACATTAAAATACTAGGGAATACATTTAATTCCCTTTATAGCTGTCCCCAATGTCCTTTACTATCCTCAGGCACTTGCAAAACTGAAAATCTGCTGAAAACCTTCATTTGTGGTTTGTCTTCAGGAAGAGTAGTTATGAATTGTCCATAACTGCATAACTGCTCATTAGCCTGAGCTCTTGAACTTCATTAAAATGCTTCCTTAACATTTCATGAAAAATCAAAGAAGAAATGGGGGATTAATGAAAAAAATAACATGAATTTGAAAACATTAATATCAGTTAAGACCAAAGTTTATATTAGTTTAAAGGAGAAAGAGAAGATAGAATACTCACAGTGCATCAAGGGGTTGACAAAGAAGAAATAAGGGGAGCACAGTATTTGATAAGTGAGCAAAAAGAGGTTCAGAAAAAAATGGTATGTATGCAGTTATACAGTTTTAGAAAAACAGTGACACAACAGGAACAATATAGAACCAAGAGAAGAGAGGAGAAATAACCTAAGCTTACAGTACTTTCAACCAAGTCCTTAAATGTTGTTGCAAGCAGTTTTGCATAGAAAAATGTTCTCATTTTGCTGTTTTGGTTTTTTGTCGGTTTTTTTGTTGTTGTTTGGTTGGTTTGGTTTGGGTGTTTTGTGTGTGTTTTTGTTTTGTTTTGTTTTGAGGGGGGTGGTGGTATGGTGGTTTTGGTCTGGTTTTTTGGGTGGTTTTTTTTTTTTGTTTGGTTTGGTTTTTTGTTTTGTTTTTGTTGTTGTTGTTGTTTGTTTGTGGTTTTTATTTGGTTTTTTATTCGAGTTATATTTGACCCTAGGTGTGAAATTCTTCAAGTTAATTGGATCTTGAACTTTAATGTTATTTTTAGAAACTCTGTGGGTTTGTATATGTATTTGTATATATTTGCTTTTCAATCTTAGTATTGAAGCTTTGTGAGATTTTTAATTTTAATCCAGAGAAAAGTGAGATGCTTCAGGAACCAAGTAGTGGAATCTGATATGTGAAGGCTACCTATTTTAGATCAAATGCTTGACATAAGCTATTCTTAGATTTGGAATTAATATTTATATTTGCTTCATGAACTAGCTTGTGAAGTGCTGAGTCTGGACTTTCTCTATTTTTATACCTGTTTTAACTTAGGAATTATTTCAAAACGTATTTTAATCCCCAAATCATATAAGTCATGTAGCGATAAATCCAATTTTTATTTACGATTAATTTAAACTATAGGTTGCAATTCTAAACTAATAATGGAAAGCTAGACTGCCTAGTTATGACTCCTCCTTACTGCCAAAAATCAACAGTCACCATTTAACATGACTTCATGGGGTTCTAATACTGGTGGATATACCAGTTCATAATCAGTGTATTTTACAAAACATAAAAAAAAGTTGTGCTAAACACTTAGATTGAAATCCTGCCTTTGTGGGTTTTTCAGTGCTTTCTGACTCTGTTCATAGATCTGTATCTTAACAAGGCACAAACCCCCACAACCCCCCAGGATTTCTCTTCTGCCTGCTGAAGTATGCCAGATCTCTCAGCCTCTGCTCATGTGGCAACAAGGAGGAGGATTTCCACTGGTCCCCTTTTGGAAACCTTTGAAAGGCCTCTGCCTCAAGAAATTGAAGATACTGACCCTAATTTCATCTTCCTCATCATCTGTGCAATTGCACTTTGGTGTGGTGGTGCAGAAACTAGTGATCTAGATTTTGGTGGTTTCTGGAGTACTGTCACTGTAATAATAGCTGTGGGAGAGACACTACAGACTATATTACAGGTAGAAGGTGACAACAGTGAAGTCAGGTGGGAGAAGGCAAAGGTCAAAGCTTTGCCTACAGAGAGCTGACTGGAGAGAAAGAGATCAGTTTCCAAATAAGGTAAGCTCATATCCCAATAAAAAGGTTGGCTAAGTTCCACATTGCCCAGGGGCATTTCACTGAAATTCAGGCCGTGCCAGTGGGAAGGAAACATGCCATGCAATCACACCCTGAGGCATGAGACCTTGGCTGGGGCTAAAGCGTATGTCAGGGGACCAACGGGAGATCCCCCCAGCCCCTGGAGAGGTGACCAGAGGATGAGGAGGACAAAGAAACCTGGTGGGAGCCCTACAGGACCTTATCCACTGGACCGATTGGCCACTTCCCTTGTCACACCAAGCATCTGATGGGCTGGAAAAGGGATGCTCTGGAGAGTTCCTGGTCAATCTCTGGAGAAGAGCTTCTCCCAGCCTCTCTCCCAGGGCTGTTCTCAGGTCTGGTGGCCTTCCTAAGGACAGTTCTGCCAGGTGGGTGCCAGCAGCATTGCAGGACAGAACAGGCAGTGGACACAACAGGTAATGCTGCAGGGAAGTCGGCATCCCTGAGAGTCTCCAAGGATCTTCAGTCCCAGCCTGGCCCAGTGGGTGACAGTCCAAGTGCTCACAAGAGTGGTTTTACATCCCTTTTCTCAACGCACTGAATTTCCCTTGTAATTGCTATTTCTAATTACAGAATTAAAAAGAATATGGAATAAGAATATTTTTAAAATGAAAACAGAGAGCCACATTTTCCCTCATCTTTGGACAGTAATCAAGACAGTACTGATGTATTTATTGCCATAATAAATAATATACCTTCTTATGTTACTAATCAGCTGAGTTCTAACATATTAAACAGCAAGTACATCTGACCTTATATCAAGATGCTGATATCATTTGAGTGTTACGGTAAGAAAAATGCACACAGAAATGTTGCTTTTTGCAGTGTTATTCCCTGTCTGACTGACCAGGGAAAAAGCATATTACCCTCCTGAGACCTTAAAAATCTAGACGAGAAAGCTAGAGAAATAAATGCTATTGCAGCAGAACACTGCATAAAAGACTAAAGGAAGGTGGAAAAGTGTGACATGATTTTAGAAATAGATTTAGAAAGCATGATTTCATACCAGCATCATGATTACTGAGAATTGTACTGCTAACATATTAATTCAGGTTATAGATTTGATGTTTAGTACTTTGAATTTCTCATATGGAAAGATAAGGCAAGGAAAAGGCAGAAAAAAACCACAAAAAACAGGCAAACATGCATATATTTTTTGCACTGATTCAGTGTTGTCTTTTCACTTCATTGCTATCATGACTATTGACAGCAAGACTTATCTGAACATTTAGCAGCTCTATTTGTGAAATATGGCAGTTTTTCCTATCGTGTTCTGTACGTATTCTTACATATTCTGTACAAGACCGGAGATCAGAGCTATAATCCTGTCCTGATAATCTTATTTTTTCTTTAGTTCTCTCCAGTTACATATCCAGTCTATTCTGTAATTGATTGATGACTGTGTTTCATTGCTTGAATAGATAATTAACTAGTGGATGCCTAGGTGTTGTACATTTAGGAACTTAGGAATTTCTGAAGAAAGGTTGATTTTATGTTCACAGCATGGCTTTTTTGCTTAATGACAGGTGAACTTCCAAGTGGCATCATAAAATGGCTTCCTGGTTGTATTTGGCTGGCAATAAATACTATTTCTTACTTTGTTGCAATAATTTTTGTGTTGGGTACTAAAAACTGTGTGTGCATGTACAAACTAAATGTAGCTTTAATCCTCTAATATTAAAAAAGAAATTGAAGAGTATTATTATATTTAAAAATTGCAAGTAAGTAAATAAATGCTGAATTAGTGACAATGTGACCACTTACTGGAGTTAAGGTATTAGCTGCCCTGAAGAACCTCTTTCCACTGGAAGTAGGAGGTGGAACTCAAGCATTGCACGTTGGACTCCAATGGCTATTGTGATCTGGTCTGACTGAAGCATTGAAAAGTTACCAGAAGAGGAGCTGGGAGTCCTCCTACCTGTGCTTGGCAGTGGAGTTATGACGTGGAAGGAATTAAAGCTTAGCTTTAAGTTTTCCAGATCTTTGAGGAAAGCCTAGAAATATGAGTTCACTCAAGAGCTTGAGCTGTTGATTACTTGTCTTGAAGAATTAATTCCATTTTTTCTACTTGTATTAGACTTGTCTGCAAACCAAGTCCTGGGAGAAAAGTTACATTAACAGGCCTGAAACTTCTAAAGGTTCAGTTTTGAAAAACTTACCTCACGTTCTACCAAATCTAAAATCCAACTGAAGTATTTTATGTTAATTCTTAAGCTCTTTACAATGATGTTGTTTCAGACTTCTGTACTTTTATATGACCAATGGGAGAGGACCTAACTAAAAAGTCTATGAATTCAATTAAAAATAAATATAGAAAGGAAGGGATCAGGAACTTGAAATAAATTACTTAAAGATTATTCTGTTGTGATATTGTGTTTACAGATTTTCTGCTTGTAAACTGAAAACTTCAGGGTTTTTTTGTGTTCAAAGATTCTTAGTTGTAAAAGATGCAGCGTTATTTCCTCCTGAAGAGCAGGGTTTGTCCCCTTTTTTCACTTTACATAACTTCAGTGAATACAGTAGAATGTAAGTTTAGGTGATCTCTAGACTGGGGTTTTCACTCAAAATCCTTTATGCAGCATCAAATTCATTAAATAATAATAGGTAATGAGGCTGATCTAGTTGCCTCAGTCTTTTTCCTGCAAAGAATAGCTATATTTGATTTATTTTTTTAAATTACTTATACTGGGCAAGTGTATGTGTTCCTCAATACAGTCTATTTGTAATTGCACTGGTACTCTAGGAGATTTTCAGCTTTCTTTTCTGATTTTCTATCTAAATCATTCTCTGCAGACGTAATAAACTGTTAAACACTGTGTGAACAGTAGAATCTACCCAGGACCTCTGTTCTTGTTCTGTCACCAGCTGTTTTACTGGAAACCTTGCCTGGTACCTGCAGACAGAGAAAGAGCTGAAAAACTTTTGCAAAGATGAAAAGAGGATAAGATATGAGAAGAAGAGAGATATTGAAGATAAGATTGAAAGTAAGTGAGCAAAGAGGAGAGAATAAAAGGAGATTCAGCTTTTTTTTTTTTTTTTTTTTTTTGTTAAGAAAACACTCTTGTATATGCCTGGGGGTTTTTATAGTGGATTTAGGATGTTAAATATCTTGTCCAGGAGATATGTTGGGGTCTTCTTACCAGTTTGGATCTGTTCAGTCTGAAGGTTTTCAGAATTATAACACATTCCTGGAAAACATAGACATAGGAATGGAAATAATCATGTAAATATCTGTCAATACTCCCTAAAGCAATTATTATTCAGAATACAGAGCTCCTACAAAACAAAACAAATATTGTCATTATAAAAAATGAAGCATTTGACCACTTGAGTCAAAGGATGGCTCTCCATGCCACAACAAAAGCTTAGACTGGTGCTGAATGCTGCCTTGGTCAGCAGGTGAAAGGGCCGGGCCTTAAAATAAATAATTTCCTAGCCTCCAGATATTCAGCTCTGGGGATTTTCAAGAGACATATCCATATGATATGTCTGAAACCTTTAGTGCTTTTATCATCTTCCATTTTTCTTACTATTTAGACTGTAGCTTTTCAAAACCAGCTGATTTTCCAAGTGATTTATTTTGAATGCCCTTTTAATATATGTAAACTGTCAAGTGTAAGATCCTCCTCTTCAGAGGAATCCTTAAGCCAGAAGAAAGAATATTGCAGAAATTACTTTAATATGTATTTTAATGCTTTTTATGAATTTTAATTTTTAATGAGTAACTGAATATTTTTCTCTTTCATTATAAGAAGCCCATTACAATAATTCTACATGATGTTATATAATTAATGAAACCAAATTAGCTGCTTCTAATGTTTAAAAATAACCTGAAACCAAGAGATATTGTTAATATTAGTTAGCCTGTTTTAAACTGTCAGTCAAGATACAAGTCTTTATTGCTAGATTGTTTGAAAGGAGTGATGGACTAACTCTGGGTTTTATCTACGTGTTTAAGATTTCTAGTGCTTTGTTAGGTGTTTGCTTTAAAAAGATCCTGTTTGTGTGCAACCGTAGCATATGAAATATGAAGGAAGCTCCAGATGGGTGTAGAAAGACAAAAGAGAGCTTTTATGGATATTGATATAGAAAGTATAACAATACAGACCTTCAGTGTGTCAGATGTAGAAATATAAGACTTTGACAACAGAATTTTTTTAAGACTTGCTTTCATCTGATTTTCTCTCTACTAATCAATTCTGTAAAAGTCATCTAAACTCAATTTGTATGTTGCTTTCTAAATCCATTACTTTATTTCTTTTACATTATTAGTCTAATGGTAGAGGTTCTGGTTGATAGTTTTTAATTCTTCCTCAAAAGGAAAAGTAAAATGGAAAGTTTTTCTATTTGACTCATCACTTTTATTTTCTTGAGAACTAGCATTTTAATGATGGCTGAAAGATAGGTGGAAAAACTTAGTTCTGTGAAAATTTTATAACTCTATTGGTAGCAGTACTTTACCTGTTTAGGAAATGTTTACAGTGTAGGGTTTTTTAATTATTATCTTTTTCCCTTCTAATAGAATACTCCACTTCAAAACTCAAAAGGAACCCACAGGGAAGGGGAAAACTGACTTGGACAGAATTTTTCTCTTTGTAAGTAGTCAGACTTTACTTTTAGGGGGGTTTTTTCACTTCAGATAAAGTATGTCTGTGTGTGTACTTAAACCAATTTTTTACAATAACTGCATTTAATCATGTTGTAGCAAGATGGTATTCATTTATGTGTGTTAGTGTGACTATGGCTCCTTTTACAATTGCTCTCTAAATGGGAAGAAATGAAGGTTCAGTAAAATACCATCCCAGACTTTGAAGGGAGGTTGAAAGAGAGCTTTAAATGAAACTGAAATCACCCAAATGGAAAAGTGAATATTCCTAAATCTACCCCTGACAGTAGACCTGCTAAGCTAAACTATATATGATCCATGGTGCTTAAATACAGGAGCAGACATTCTCTTTCTGAGCACCAGTCTGTTCTCATAGTGCTGGGACTTAAAGAAAACCTACAAAACCCCACGAAAATACACCAACAAACAAATGTACAGTGTTTCAGTCAGGTTCAGGATAATTTTTTGGCTTATTTAATTAAAATTTTTTCTTGTTTTATTTGTTCTATTTTCTTTTATCTCTGTTCTCGAAGTTTAAAACCAGCACTGACAATGGAATATCTGAGGACTCTACCTGTGCTTACTTTAAATGCTGCTAGTATTTTGTCATAGAGTATATACATTTCTACCAAAAAAACCCTCTTTATACTGCTATGCTCTTGAACAAACTCTCTTTTTTTTTCCTCACTATCTGGTAGATAAATGGGCTGTGTTCAAAAAGGACAGGGCAATTTCCATTTGATTTTCCTGAAGTGAATGTGCCGGTGTAGCCCTGAGGGACCTAATCTTTGTGGTTAACTAGTATAGTGAAAAAAAGAGGCAGAATGTTGTGACCCCAGAGCTAAAAGGAAATAATCCTTGGAAATAAAAGCCAGCCACCACACCTCTTGCCTACTAGTGGCATCACGTAGTAGTTCTTTGCTATTGACCTGTAATAAAAGTACTTGTGGTAAATTTGTGCAAGAGGAAAGGATGAGAGTCGTAAAGAAGTAACTAACTGTTGGAACTCACTGAATTGAATGGATTTGTGTTGTTGAGATATGGTTTGATGCAACATGAAGTGCAAACACCTGGCTGATCATTTGCGGAAATAAATTGTTTTTAAGACAGTCAAAACAAACGCCAAGTTTTGTCCTTTTTAATCTCTGATTAAAGAGACCATTAAGTATTTTTCTTTACGTTCTATGATGTGAAGCTGTTCTGTGTGATGGAAGAAGTGGGAGCAGTCATGCATAGACAGGTTGGCAGAGGCTTTTTTTGTTTCACATAGACTATCAGATGGTAACTACTGTAAAGCACTTCTGACTGTAAACACTTCTCTGTTGCACTGTAGATGTATTACATTTGTTTTTTCTCTCAAGGATTTGGTCATTAGTTCATCTAGCTTGTTGCCTCAGCTGCATCAGATCTGCAGTTTGTGCATGTTCTGCAGATGACAGATTCATAAAAGATTATGAAATTGAACATGCTTGACAGAAGCCACTAACAAGTGTTCCATTAAATAATCATTAGCATGCTTGCTGTAAACTATCCTTGGACTGAATAAATAAGTTAAAAGAGAAAGCAGTAATGCAAGCAGAGGAAAGACACACTTGAGATGGGAAGAGAGGGAAAACATACTGCTAATTAATGGTCATAAAAATAGAAGTTTTATTGCAATTCCTTCTTGGTTTTTTCTCTGGCTCAAAAAGCCAAACAACAAACAAGAACCACAAAACCCCCCCAAGTTCCTAGGAAGTAGGCAATATTCCCAAATAATTCTGTTTTAGCCTAGAGAAATAAAGAAAAAATTGAAAAGTGACTGAAAATGGCATTTTGCATGGGACAATGCTATAAAAAGAAAAGATTTCTTTACTCTGGTAAAAGCAATACAGGAAAATATGTATATTAAGTTCTGCCATATTTCTTTCTACATAGTAAAAAAAAAAAAAAATCCAACCTATTGAGAATTTATTGCTGTTCGTTCCAGAAACGAAAATAAAAACATGAAAGTGGAAATTCGGTTTGGTTTCTGCTGCAAGACCATATCATATATTATTGATAAAAGAATAATGTCTAAATCTGAGCTTGTCATTGGATTGGCAGAGATACTTGTCATTTGAGAGAAAGCAAAACAAAAGTGACTAGATTATATTGTTACTAGGTAGTACAGGTGTTGGGGTTTCATTTGTAATTAGGGTAAAAGCTGAGAAAATGCACCAATCTGGTATATGTGTGGGGGTTTTGCCATATTTTTAACAGAAAACCTTTGCTAATGTGATGCTTTCTTGCCTCTTGACAATGCTGCAAGCTACCAATAAAGCTACTGTTGCCCTCAACGCTGCAAACAGAAGCAAGGAGTAAGTACTGCTGCAGATGTACAGTACCAATTTAGAATGGTTTTTTTGTTAATACAGTGTAGAATCTAATTGGACAGTCCTTTGACCTCAAATGGTCTGTACAGAGAGTATGTGTCCACCCAGGATGAGGTGAAGAAGCAATACATATTAAAGTTGTAAGAGCACTGGAATGCAAAGCCAAGGATTTTAATATAAATGCAGATTGGCCATAAAATGATCTGTGTATGGATGGTACAGCTGCAGAATTTAAAGGGTTGCTTGGCATATTTCTTAAGGACACTGAGATAAGTATTGTTCTGTTCAAATTAGGTAAGCTTATCTAGGGCATGATTGTGCATTTTAAATCTGACAGGATGCTTTAATTGATTGTGCCCTTTCTCTAAGCAGAATTTCTGCAGGTGTTAGCAGAACATAGGCTTATTATGATGTGACTGGTACTGTACAATACATTTATCCATTTCCTACAAGGCCAGTTTGGGACTACAATAATTTTACTTTTGAAGAACTTTGAGGACAGCAAAACCAAAGGAAGTTTCAGAGGCTGTTGTTGTGAAGGCTTCTGGTGCGTTCACCAAATGGAAGATAAATCGAAGGGTAACACTGCAACGTCAGCTGAGATGGCACAAAATGGATCTGCAACTACATACTCCATTCTTAGGAAGTGAACAATGAAAGGATATATCTACTGTTCTCTTAAAACCCTTGTAGCATTACTTTGTTCCACAGTAATGCAATGTGTTTTGCCTTCCTTGTCAGGTGAGATCTGGAGAATAGAGTTTCCTAATCCATTGGAGTTGAAGAAAATTCTGTGTTTGTGCATCAGTATTTTTTGCTGATTTCTATTTTTAACTAACTTAATAAAAAAAATCTAAAAATTATTCTACACTTTTAAGAAGAATTCTATTGAGATCAGATAAAAAGAAAAATAAACCCAAACCATAGTGAAAGCAAAATAGTGTGCTCTATATTAACATTTTTTCCTCACAGAGGGATAGACTCTTCAGTTTTAATGAGACATGATCTAAATCTTTAACTTACAGAAGGCATTTGTTTGCACAAAATTGCATTTGAACAGAAAAATATACCTGCATTCACATAAAACTAAATATTATCATCAAACTCTGCAAATTATATGAAAATTCTGCATTATCTACTTTGTGGCTTAGAACCATTTGTATAAATTAGAGAATTTAAGTTTTATTCTAGGTGAAATTGTGAAAATTAACATTTTCCACTGTCAGGGTGCCTCAATTTTTTCTGTGAAGGAACTTTGTAAGATCCAGTGGAGCGAACGCTAGTAGTACCTGTATTAATTTTGGAACTAAAGAGAAATTCAGCAAAAGTGTTTATTCTATAGGTGTTGGATAAATAGATTCCATCACTGCTTCACAACCATGCCAGTTAAACTCAGCTGTCTTATTCATAATGACATAAGTTAATGCTACTAGTAGTGACCCGGGTTGCTCATATGGACTTGGGAACCAAACACCAAACCTACTTGAACTTAAACAAACACAAAAAAATAAATGGACAGTCAAATATATGTATATGTGTAGAGATGTAACACCCTTCTCCCAGGAATACATAAAATAACTTTTTCAACAGCTAACCTTGAAGATTACTGGGCTTTTTATCCATGGAAAGGTAGCTTTGCTGCATGATTAATGTTTCTCTTACTGTTCCTAGTTTCTGAATTTCTTTGTAGAAAAACAGAAGTGCTTATTTACTTAAATCTCTTGCTCTATGTTTTAGAAATTGCTATAAAAGAATGGATTAATTAGTGAGTTGCACAGGAAGATGCATAGGTGCAAGACAGCACTAAAGCAAACTTAGTATCAAGGATAACTTGAGACAGGGAAAAAGGAAGTGGTAGTCATTTAGAGCAATAACTTCTTGGGATGAAGGACAGGAGAAAGAAAGAAAGAGGAAGATGGATGACTTCTTTGAATCTAGATGCTGCTATCAGGAGGTTTATCCCATTCTTGGTTATACCATTCATCAGTGTCAAGCTGGTGACTAGCGGTGCTTATTGCTAATAGTTATTGATCAGTAGAACTGACAACAGATTTATAACTGGACATGATTGCATGGCTCCAGACAAATGAAAACATCACACCTCTTCTTCTCCCTTGTCTTCTAGTCTGGAAGTCATCTTTGTATTCTGCAGTAAGTCTGATGGAATGGTAAACCTAACCCTAGTTTAACACAAGATAGCCATTTTAAACTAAACAAAATTATTTAAACTAAATTGCAGTATGCTTAGTAAATTCACAGTTGTTTTGTCTGTAGTAACAAGACAATTTAACTCTCCCCATAAATAGTAATTAAAAAAAATAAAAAAAGAAATCATGAATAATTTTAGGGGTTCTTTCAAAACCTTCTTTCTGGACAGTGTTACTTACACTGACCAGTAGAAAAATTACATTGCCACAGACTCCAATGTATACTAATGTTGTCTACTTTGATGCTGTGTTTTCACAAATGCGCACACACACATACATCAAAGTGAGAAGGAAACAAGGAAAAGTAGTCCATAGAGATATGACCCAGAATTATTATTCAGGTGGACTTGATCCTTTCCTTCCTGTCAGATGGACTGGAAACAAATTGCATCTGCAGTGACAAAAACTGTTTCTTCAACATACAGATAGAAAACTGTGCAATTTCAACACTGAATCTGGGACTAGCGTTTTTTTGTTTGTGATGTGACAAAGGTGATGTGCATGATGATTTTGTAGACTGACTTCTGCTGGGATGTTAATTTCAGATGTTGATGGTAACTTTCTGTGTTTTTCTTGAGACCTATCTCAGTCTATTCAGGCTAAGCAGCCACTCTGTAGTGTCCGTGGACACTTGAATCTCTCTTGTGAAAAGGCTCCAAATTAGTTATCCACCTATATGTGTACAAGTAGGTTAAGCTGTTCCTTCCAAAGTACAGTCCCCTGTACATGTTTAGAGTAAAGGCTTCATCTGACATTCTTCTGGCAAAATATATAAAACTAATCTCTTGCAGACTAACAACTAGTCTTAAAAGAACAGCACTTCTTCTTTTCCCTCAGAAAAAAAAAAAAAAAAAAAAAGCAAGCATATCTGTAATAATTTAACATATTCTGTGCTACTTCTCAATGCTTTCCCAATTCTCCAATAGGATTTCAACTTTACACATCATCCAACCTTTCTTTATTGTGATATTGAACAAGTTCCAAACACAACATGTGTGTCTTGCCTTTTTATTTATTTTTTGTAATGGTCTTGCATGCTGCTGTTCATATCCTCTTCAGTCTGCCTTCAGTAACAGCATCTGTCTTGTACCAGCTACTGTTGAACTACTTCACACATCACAGGAGTTCTAATATGAACTGCAAGAACAAACTATATTTCTAATTTTGACACTTCCCTCTTGAACTTACAGATTATTATTCTGTACTCAGATGGTGAATATATTTATTTTTATTCATTGATTTATCTAAAAAGTCTGTTGGCCATATCTTCATGGGGTGTTTGGAATTAAGACACTTAGAATAAAGTCTCTATGTTCAAGCATCTGGCATACTTCTGTGTGTACTAGGTATGTCAATTCTCATTATACCAGTTAGGTGTATGAGATGACATCACCTCATGCTACTACTTCAGGATGAGCTTTCCATAGACTCTGTGTTTGATCTTCCAGCTACATACATATGTCTTGGATACACCTAAGCATTACAAAATTCTTCTAGATCACCATATTTATGCAAATAGTGGTCTTGGTTTGTCCAGAATTGGCTTTGTAGGATCTTAGGAACCTTCCTCAGATATAAGGTCCGGGAAAAACTCCATGAACTCCTGTCTTGGCTCTTCCAATGTTGTTCAAGCACTCAGTATTCACCATAAGGATCTAGGAAACTGAGTAAGCAGATGTATGAGAGAGGTTAAAAAAAAAAAAAAAAGGCAGCAAAATTGTTATGGCTGGCTTCAGAAAAATAAAATTGCCTGATATAGTAGACGTAGTTGACTTGAAAGGTAAGGTAGTCCTAGCATGAAATAGTTCACAATTTCAGGCTCATCAATTTTACAGAGAATCAGAGAGCTGTTGGGTTGAAAGGACCTCTGGAGCTCATCTAATCTAACCACCCTGCTAAAGCAGGTTCACCTAGAGCAAGTTGCATGATATTGAGTACAGGCAGGTTTTGAATACCTCCAGGAGAAAGAGATTCCACAACTTCTCTGGGAAACCTGTTCCAGTGCTCAGTCACCCTCACAGTAAAGAATCTTAATCCTCATATTCGGATGGAACTTCCTGTATTTCAGATTGTGCTGGTGCCCCTTATCCTGTCACTGGACACATCCACCCTTAAGATATTTTTATGTGTTGATAAGATCCCCTCTCAGTCATCTCTTCTCCAGGGTAAACAGTCTTCTCAACCTTTCCTCATAAGAGAACTGCTTCCCTAGCAAGCTTTGTAACCCTTCACTGGACCCCCTCCAGGAGCTCCAGTCTCTCTTGTACTGGGGAGCCCAGAACTGGACACATTACTGCAGATGTGGCCTCACCAGGGTGGAGCAGAGGAGCAGCATCACCTCTCTTGACCTGCTGGCCATGCTCTTCCTAATACACCCCAAGATATCACTGGCCTTCTTGGCCACCAGGACACACTGCTGGTTCACGGACACATTTGTTGGCCACAAGGACCCCCGGGTCCTTCTCCAGAGAGCTGCTCCCCAGCAGGACAGTTCCCAGCCTGAACCGGTGCCTGGGGTTATTCCTCCCCATGTTCAGGACCCTGTGTTTTCCCTTGTTGGTGTTTGTTAGGTTCCTCTCTGTCCATCTCTCCAGCCTGTTTGGGTCTCACTGAATTGCAGCACAGCCTTCAGGTCTATCAGCCATTCCTCTGAGTTTTGTATCACCTGAAAACTTGCTGAAGGGACACACTATCACTTAAAATATCATAATATAAGCACAAACTCTTAATATATCATAAATCAGCTATGCTTCATTATTTTTTTTAATTACAGAATAAGGATAATTTCTTAATTACTGAATAAGAAGAAAAGCCTTTTAAGCCACAATGGGCCTGTGTTTTCTAGTTTTTTCTTCCTTTCTAATTAAGAAATAAATAATTCAGCCAGAGTTTTGCAAAATACTTGAAAGCTTTATTCCCTTGTCATTGGCTTAACAAACAGCAGAAATGCACCCTGGGTGTTCTATTGCCATCAAATATTGTTTCTTTCTTTTTAATGTCCCAGTGAAAATGTTGTATAATGAGTCACCAAAACCAAATGGAGCAAGTGATCTGTGGAGTCAGAAGGGAAGGGGGTGAAGGACTTGAACAAAGAACTGACAATGCTGTGAGTTAGTGAGGAATAAATATTAATCAAATATGTGTTGTTCCCTGCAGTCTGACATCTTTCCTGAAAAAAAAAAGTCATTTGTAAAAATGAAATAAACTGGATCTAAACTATGATATGAATTGCCATTAGCCATTGAGGATAATTAACTAGGGAATGAAGACAAACTCAAGAGTTATTCAATGAGTTTTTTAAGAGGGTTTCAGCTTAGGTCTTGGTTCACAGTCCTCTCTAGAATGAACATTTTCAGGCAATAAATTAAGCTACAACACAATAATTCTTGGGAAAAAATGATTTTGAACTTCTGGTGCCTATTTTCACATTTTTCTTACTCCTGCTATCAGATCTTAGTCAAACATAAATCAGCATAAATCCTGGATGATGAATCTCGTTTGTGGATTAAATGGAAGCAATGAAACTCCATATTTCACAGTGCTTCCATATTCTTGTGCAGAACTTACTGAACCATGTAGACACCAGTGTCGTTTGGTCTTTTAATTGGGGAACCCAGTGGTCAAGTGGCAATACTAGTAGCTGAGGATCAAAGTAAAAAGGGTTGGTTTACTTGGTTTTGGGTTATTTTTATTCTTTGCCATTCTGAGATCAAGTCTATGTTCTGCTTAAGGCAACGTGAATTCAACATGTAAAACAGCCAACTAGAATACGGCATAGTCTGTTCTAGACAAGCTTGCAATAGGAATACCTCTGGCAGATGTAGAAGTGAGGCTCTGTCACCTCAGATAGATGCAGAACTGAGTGAAATGGAAAAGAACATATGTGATTTGACAGTACTAAAAATCCCAAAGGTTTCTTAGTCTCTATGGCAACACAGAGACTCTCAACTTTTGTTTTTTCTTTTCATTGTCATTTTCTTTGTTAAGAAGAAATATTTGGATTTCTTTTTTTTTTTGTATACTTATTTGTTTCCAAAGAGTTTTTGTATTGCAAGAGCAGGACACCGGTTTGGGAAGAGAGGGTCACAATAGCAGTCATGACATTTAAGTTTACACAATAATAGTGAGAGTGGCTTCTGAGCATATGAAATATTCATTCTATACCAGGGTATCACTGAACTAATGAAAGACTCAGTAGCAAGGAAATAATGTGACAAAATAACAAAATCTGTGCCATGGGCATGTTTCTCCCATTGCCTTCAGTATGTCTAGGATGTCCATCAGAGTAAACAATCAGGGAGCTCTGACAGCTCCCAGGTCCTGAGCTAGTCATGGAATTGAGACATGTTTGACCTTGAATAATCTCATCCTATGCTAATAACAAAAACAACAACAACAACAAAAATTCAAACATCCACAGAAACTTCTCCAGGGATTTTTTGTTTGTTTTATTCTTCTTTATAAAGAACTGCCAGATAAATCTTCAAAACATACTGCAGTTTTCTTATGTGCTTTAAGAATATTGACTTTCACAGAAATATTTGACATAGGAGAAGGTTTAAGGTTCCAGCACTCACTTAGAGTCCTTTAGACATGGTGCAACTAAATAAGGCAATATTCACTCCTTTGATAGTTGAAGTCTGTATATATCAGCTAAACTATATTATGTATATAACTGCTAATGTTTTTGAGTGTGAAGAATATGGACAGAAGTGGTTTCAGACTTCTTTATGGGGAATAACTGTTCCTCAGTGTTTACAGGGTCCATAGAGGAGCTGTTACTCTGACTTCTCTTACCTTCAGGGACATATGCAATCGATGTTCCTGAAGTAACAACATCACTTCTGGATGCAAAAGCTGTAGGAGTCTTCTAACTCTGAAGTCTCCTTTGACAGAAGGCAAGGGATGTTCTAACTTTTTCTCTCTTTCTACATGCTAGGCCCTGGATGGGGGGGTGGGGGGGTGAGGGGAGACGGTGTGTGGAGTATTTACTTCTGAAACTAGACAAGTTTAGCTTTCTGTACTTAGTTTTACCACAGAACGTTCCAGTCTCTGTATTGCAGCACTTTGTCATTCAGACTTAGGTTTTAGGCTCCTACCTTAAAAGGATTTAAGCATGCTCACTTGCACAGACAGCTGCATATTCAGATCCCCAATAAAAAGAGACAAAATGTGCTTTATGATATGCCAAAGTTTAGCCTAGATTACAGTTCTTATGGTTAAATAGATGCTTACCTTCTCATATAAGTGCCTTTCCTGAGGACTGTCAAAACAAAACTTAGAAAGTAACAGTACTGAGTTTGTTTATAAACCTGCTATTACAGTGCTCTTACTTGCACAGTGAATATCTGCATTCTGTGTAGTAACCAGTCTCTAAAGAAAAGTTAGTAAAGATCTTCCAAATGCTCACAGAAAATATGTCTGCTTTAACTTCAGAGTATTTTAATAATCATGTCACCATATGACATGAACTGATTAATGTTTTGGTTAGCACTCCTTGTGACACAGTTTTGTTTTGGTTTTGAATGCACCCAGAAAATTGTAGGAAGGTGAAGCTCCACAGATTTAATTTTGTTAGAAATGAGTATTTACTGTGTGCTTACTGGGAAAGTTTCTGTATGTATGAAAATAACCTATGGTCTTTAAAGGCAAAAACACTCAGACGATGAGTTGCTTCCAAGAGAGTGGAGGGTTCCTACTGTATCCTGATGCTATAAATGAAGGGGAAGCTACTGAATCAGATGAAGAGCTGAATTGTCAGAGTTAAAAACTGTCTGTACTTGCAGGTATGTACAGGGGTAAGGACTAAAAGACAATCAAACATTTGTTGTTACCTTCTAGAGGCTTGTGTACGGTAACTGCTTGGTTAGAGCACGGTGCTAACAATGCCAAGGTCACGGGCTCAATCCCCATACAGGCCATTCTCCTAAGAGCTGAACTCGATGATCCTTGTGGGTCCCTTCCAACTCTGAACATTCTGTGACTCTGCTTATTTTTATCATTACTAATCATGTATGTGATTTATCACAGTCTGTTTTGTTCACTACAATAACGTGTTTTGTATCAGGTTAGTATTAAATCATTGGGTTAGTAAGGGCATCTTATGTAATAAATATCGAATCTTTCCTTATTTCTTCCTTTTGCTGTGGTAAATTATGCTCTGAAGGCTATCTATCAGTGTGCAATAGGTAAAAGAGGCATTTATCACTTAGCTACCTCGCTTCTTATTCCTCCTTTAAAATAGACAATTCTCAGCTCAGAGTGTCTCTCTGTGGTCTATTGTGATACAAAAGCCCAGATGATCAAATAGCTAAAGAACTGAATAAAACAAACAAACAAACAAACAAACAAAAACGACTGGTGCCTGGGAGATAAGAAAAATAAGACTGATTAACTTACTGCTCTGGTGACCTACTTGATAAAATAAAAGGAGGAAAGCAAAGCATGTGGTCACTTCCTTAAAACTCATTGTCAGTTATTCTGCTTCATAGAAATCTAGGTCCAAATGTCTAAAGAGAGTGTTAGCTGAGAAATGAGGAGGTTGGAGAACAACTTGGGATACAGCCATTAGTGATATGACAAAAATTCCTTTTGTAGGAATTCTTCCCCTTGAAGCAAGTGAAAAATCACTGGAAAGAAACTTTTCTTCTCAAATCAACTTATGAGGAAAAAAGCATTCATAGCTTTTGAATACTGAACTATATGAAGATAAATCCATCCTATTCATAGCTGAAGATGTTACCCTTGCGTTGGACTCAGCAATAACTTACTTTGCCCAACAGAAACGAAAGCTAGGACTCAAGCCCAGTTCAGATCTAAGGATAATGAACTAATAGGCTGTTCTGGGATTTTTTCAGGGCATTAGTCAGAGGAATGGGGAAGGGAGGAGGATTAGAAATATCTTTTAAAGGCCTGCTTTTTCTGTACTGACCTTCCTAGTTATTTTTCAAACATTTTTTTTTTTTTTAGATGAAAGGAGTTTTG
The DNA here is from genome assembly GCF_022539395.1 of Myiozetetes cayanensis. Lineage (NCBI taxonomy): Eukaryota > Metazoa > Chordata > Aves > Passeriformes > Tyrannidae > Myiozetetes > Myiozetetes cayanensis. Next base: position 34,787,246 of record NW_026087964.1, on the reverse strand, counting down.
TAGTGTTGTAGAAGTTGAGCTTTTTCTCACTGAAGAACCTTGTCTTCTCAGGGTGGTCACTAGAATGAAAATGTCTTGTCTGATGCACTTTAAACGTCTGACCAGTTTGGGGTCTTGTCCCTAAATATGTTAACAATTTAATTGATGATGGTGCACAGCTTTTCAGTACCACAAAAGGTGAAATGGATTTCAGTCAGCCGAAGAGTTTGTACCCCAGAGTGCATTGTATATTCAGACGGAGCCCAGCCCTTATGATCTGAATGTTGTATGTCAGGTTCAAGGGCAGTCTTCTTTTAATGTATTTTGTTCATGTATGGACAAAAGAAATTTGGATGTTTATTTGTTGTCTCTCAACCAAAGCTCTTCTGAAGTTTCTGAAATTCAACCTTGTCTGTTACTGTCAAATCAAGGAGGTCAAATGCATTCATAAGAAATTGAAGCATGCAGGCATGTGCAACATGAAATTTTATATAAACTAAAACCTGAGGATAGTAGTGTGCAATATTTGTAAATACACATCCACTAAAACGAGGGGAGAATAATGCTGTTTGGAAAATAGAGGTACTGCATATATATTTGTAATATATTACAAGTGGAATTCATGTGCTCCCTAGTTTAACACTGAGAAGAAACTTTAGTCCTTAGTGGTCAAAAGCTACTCTTACTATATGCAACATACTGCATTGTAACTATTTATGATTGTCACTATGTGGAATAGTGTTGATATAAAAACACAATTGTCTCCACTAAGATATTTTTCAGAGAAAATTACTTTTATATAGGCATAAATATTTAATATATAAATAAACCATTTCATATATACATACAAATATAAAAATATATATACACCAAATTTCAAACATCTTTGAAAATAATAAATACAGTTTATCAAATGAAGTCATACCAACAGCTAACACTCCTGTTTTCTGCTTATTGATTATAATGACATACAAACCTTGAGAAGCAATATGCAGTATCTTCAAGACTGTAATGCCAAATGTGCCTTATGAAAGATTTCTTCTCTTCCCTTTGCTCTCTAAAACTCTTTATAAACTTTTCTTGCTGTATTTTACATTATAGAATCATAGAATCATAGAATAGATTGGGTTGGAAAAGACCTCCAAGATCATCAAGTCCAACCCTTGATCCAACTCTAATTACTATATCATGGCACTAAGGGCCATGTCCAATCTCTTTTTAAAAATTTCCAGGGATGGTGAATCCACTACCTCTCTGGGCAGGCCGTTCCAATGCCTGATCACCCTCTCTGTAAAGAATTCCTTCCTAACATCTAACCTAAACTTCCCCTGGCAGAGCTTGAGCCCATGTCCCCTTGTCCTGTTGTTGGTTGCCTGGGAGAAGAGACCAACCCCCACCTGGCTATAACTTCCCTTCAGGTAGTTGAAGAGAGTGATGAGGTCACCTCTAAGCCTTCTCTTCTCCAGACTAAACAATCCCAGCTCCCTCAGCCTCTCCTCATAGGACTTGTGCTCAAGTCCCTTCACCAGCCTGGTTGCTCTTCTCTGGACCCGCTCCAGCACCTCAATATCCTTCCTGAACTGAGGGGCCCAGAACTGAACACAATACTCAAGGTGTGGCCTCACCAGTGCTGAGTACAGGGCAAGGATCACTTCCCTGCTCCTGCTGGCCACACTGTTCTTGATGCAGGCCAGGATGCCATTTGCTTTCTTGGCCACCTGGGCACACTGCTGGCTCATGTTCAGCCTCCTGTCAATCAGCACCCCCAGGTCCCTTTCTACCTGGCTGCTCTCCAGCCACTCTGTGCCCAGCCTGTAGCGCTGCAGGGGGTTGTTGTGGCCAAAGTGCAGGACCCGGCACTTGGCCTTGTTGAACTTCATCCCATTGGAGTCAGCCCATCTCTCCAGTCTATCCAGGTCCCTCTGCAGAGCCCTCCTGCCTTCTGGTAGGTTGACACTCCCTCCCAACTTGGTGTCATCAGCAAATTTGCTGATGATGGATTCAATCCCCTCATCTAGGTCATCGATAAAGATGTTAAACAGGACTGGGCCCAGCACTGATCCCTGGGGGGCACCACTGGTGACCGGCCGCCAGCTGGATGCAGCCCCGCTCACCAGCACTCTCTGGGCCCGGCCCTCCAGCCAGTTCCTAACCCAGCACAGAGTGCCCCTGTCCAAGCCATGAGCTGCCAGCTTTTCCAGGAGTATGTTATGGGAGACAGTGTCAAAGGCTTTGCTGAAGTCCAGATAGACCACATCCACAGCCTTCCCCTCGTCCACCAGTTGAGTCACCTGATCGTAAAAGGAGATCAGGTTGGTCAAGCAGGATCTGCCTCTCCTAAACCCGTGCTGGCTGGGTCTGATTCCTTGTCCATCTTGTAGGTGCTGTGTGATTGCACACAGGATGATCTGTTCCATAACTCTGCCAGGCACCGAGGTCAGGCTGACAGGCCTGTAGTTACCAGGGTCAGCCTTGCAGCCTTTTTTATGGACACTAATTAAAAACGTAACACACTTTATTGTCAGAAAATAAAAGACGGTGACCCAAAAGTCTGTTCATTTAATCAGTTTTACTCATTAGGGCAAATAGAGGGGACTAAGATGTGAATATGAGATATTTTCAGTTTAATATATGTAAACATGGAAAAAATAGTTTTATCATTAGTAATCTGAATAAGCATATTAAACAAGGACTCTCAAAACATCGAAAAAAGAGAGTTGGAAGTCTATAAACACAAGAAGTTGTTGCATTTTTGTAGACTAACTAATAAAGGATTCAAGAATCCTTATCTACAGCTAATCACTTTGGTGTGGAATTGCATGTAACTTTATGTTTGTGTACTAGAAAAGAGTTGGACTCTACTTCTTAAACTAAGTAAAGAAAATGTTACTCTCTTCTTTTGACATCAAAAAATACTAGTATGTGCCATACACATCCAAATTTCTCTATTGCTAATTTTTCCAACATGCTTACGGATATTTGTCAAAAGGCAAAATTTTACATTTATAGTGAAAACTCATTCTACTGTTAAAAGACACCCCATATTTAAGGAAAGTGGTTTAAATAATTCTCAGAGGATAATAGAGACTTAATGTTTAATGCTAAAAAGAATTATTTAAATACTCCAGTAGAAAGCATACTCCTTAAGGAGGCAGAACTAGAACAAAAACATGAGTTTAAAGCACTGGGTTTTTCTGAATGAAGGCTGTGGCATATCTGTCCAGCATCAAGGCCTATTTTTACTGGACACAAGCTATAAAGTATGTAAAGTGTTTTTAACATCCAAAAGCCTGCAGGACAGTCTCTCCCTAGACTTCCAAGAGATCATGACAGCAAGGGATATATGAGTCAAAATGCAAACATTCTAGGATTCATATATATATCCATATATACATCACATGCTAAGTAGCCAAAACATATTCTTATGAGGTCATGAAGAATTGTCTGCCCTTCCATGTCTTTGAAAGCAATAAACTTTCTATATGGAAAAAGAAGTCTAAAAATTAATCAAGATATTTAATTTTGCATAGAGAGAGAGAGTTAGCCAGGAAAAAGAAAAAATCTTATGATTTAAAGCCATAACTGCTGTATTTAATCTATTTTTAGATTTCAACTTCTTGTTAGTGGGGGGGAAAACAAATCACAAAGCAGCATTCTTCATGTTTTTCAGCTGTCATTTTTTTTTTTTACTTGAAGCAAATATTTCTTCGATGTGAAACTTAAATATGAGTTTATTTAATGATAAGCTGGCTTTGAAATTCAGTTTTTGATCAGGCTCACATTTAAATAATAATAAGTAACAGATAAATTTGAGAATTAGTAGTACGCCTGGTTTCAATCTAAATTAAAAGTTGTTAACTAAATAAAAAATTTAGTTTACCTTGTCAGCTATCCCCCTTCCCAAATCTGTATTGCCTAAATCATATTTTTAATTTTTATTGTTGTGGGGTTTTTTTAATGCAAGAAATCCCTATTTTCTGAACTACATTTTGCAGAAAACCACCACCCTTATGAAGGTTAGATGCTCACGTGAAAGTCTTTAATCTGTGAGGTGACAATATTTGTGAGTTTCTCGTGTAGTGTAAGAACTTGAACTTAAATGCAGAGAAAGGGAGGGAGGCAAAGAAAAAGAAATGGAAAGGAAGGTAATACAGAGTGTGATTGACAGATTGCTCTTTGTAGCTTTCAGATAGAAACTGCTTTTTTGGTGGGGTAGGGTGGGGTTTTGTTGAGTGTTTTTTATTTAATTGTGACAGTATTTGTGAAATTAATATTTCAGAATGGAAAATACTCTTCAATAAAATAGAAATTCTTACTTTTTTCCCCAGAAAAATCTTTTACTTTCTATAAGAAAAAAAAAATTGTGCTGATTTCTTCTAGTTTTTTCACAAAAGAAAAAAAAAAATTATTCATTAGAAAGACAAATTTGTAAGGTCCAGGAAAATGTCCTTTCAAAACTTACTTGAACTGACAGTCTCTGTAACAGAGTCTCTGGAGAGTAAGATCTGCTGTGATATTTGCTGGTGTTCCTGAGTGTTGTAACTCCCTTAAGAGCAGAAAATTCCTTCCTCAGCAACTTCCCATATAACACCTACTAAAGGACCAGCCCATTGGGTAGTGCAGATAACAAACATAACTTTTTCCACATGGCAATGTCTTAATATGGAGAAAGTAATGTTTGATGTTGAAAAAAACCAAAATCAAAATTTCTAACTGTTCAAAGAATGAATTATATATTTGAACATCACCACTTCTCTAAATCTACAAATTAAAAAGAAATATCCTAACTGGGATATTCCCTCTTGTAAAAAACCACTCTAAGTTGTGCTTATGTACCTCTCTCCAAATCAAAACTTTGAAAAAAATCTATTTTTTAAAATGTCAGAAATTACTATTGTTCACAGATTCAATTTTTCTGATTTTTCACTTCCAATTCAAACTGAAGGCCTTGTGCATTGATTACTGTTGCACTGAATGTCCGTAATTTTTCAGCTTTTGCTGTTTAATGAGCAGTAGGAACATGTGTAGTCAGGAAAAATAACGGTCCTCCAAATTTCTTGCGTCAGTCCCTTGAAATAGTTTTGCTTAATCTGTTTTCTGTGCAACTGTCTTACGCTGAAGGATTATTTTATAATTAGTTTTAATATTCAGAGCTTCTCATCATATTCCTTCAAATCTTTCTCTGTACTTCATGTTTTGAATATTATCAGAAACTGTGGATCAAGATGGCCACACAAATCTTTTCATATCTAATTTCAGTCAGGCTCCATCTGTAGTGTTTTTCTTTGCTGTGAGGGTTGGTTTTCTTTTTCCTATTTTCCCTCCTTTGGCCATATTGGCTTTTTAAACTCCTCTTTTTATTGCTTTATGTTATGCATTCCATATCCTTTGGGCACACTTTAATCTCATTATACACGTTTCAGTTTCTCTCTGCTGTTTCCTCTCTGCTATTTTATTACACTCGATTGCACTCAACCTGCTGAAATTTTTCCCCTAAACTCTGTTATTCTGAAACCCAGTATCTTCATTTTCCCCCTTTGGCTTTACTCTAGATGTAATTTTACACTTAACTAGATTAGAATTACAGTGTAAAAGCACTTTACTTGTTCTATAAACTTTGTCTCAAATACTGTCCAGAACTAAAACATTCAGCACAGTAAGAAAAACACAGAAAACAAAAACACAAAAAATAATTACATGACAAATGCATTAACCATCCAAACAGATCTAGAAATGATGGATGGTAAATAAAGAACTCCTTGGAACACCATAAAAGTGTGTTCAAGAGACTGGGAAGCAAAACCTGAGATGAGTGTATTCACGTAAAAATAATACAAAAAATACCAACCATAACATAGGTAAATAATATTAATCAAGTGAAAGGAACAGATAATTAAGCCAGCTGGGACTGAATGATTACTATAAGAATAGAAGGATGTTTCTTGGCCTTGCTCATTGTCTCTATTGATAGTTCCTTTCTTCTCCCTCTTTGTCTAAATTGTCACATTTTATATAGTTATCTGAGTGAGAGATGGCCAAACAGGAATTGAAAATTCTGGGGAGGAGTTAAAGGTATTTGAAATTTAAGTTAAATTTTTCTTTTATGCACTAGTTGGGGGTGGAGAAAATAGTTTTTCATGTGCCACATAGACTTGACATTAGTCAAGTGTGACATACCCTTACGGACCATTGCTCTTTTGTATAATCAGCATCTTGCAATGGAGTTTATCTTACAAGTTAATTTCCTTTCACAATAAGTGATATTATTACTAATTACATTTATATCAGCTGTGATGTCTCCTTATGTGTATCTTTCTTGTTTTCTTAAAAAACCCCAACATTCTTTGACTAGAGTACAAGATTTATTAGTGTAGAGTTTGACCATCACCAAACTCAAAAGAAATGGAGTATTTGGCATCATTAGAATTTCCAGAGGAAGAAATTATTGTTATTTTCTTCAAACAGCAGAAAAATTATGAAAGGAATCACAATTTAATTGTCTTGAGTATTCTATGTTTCTCTACTAGCAAAATAAATTAATAACAATAAAAAGTTTATTACTTTGCAAAAATATTAATTTTGTTTTGGTTCTGTTTAGAATATGACTTCAAATTAAAATTGTTTTTCATGGGTACACTTCTGTGTACTTTATCTTTGCCATTTTGACTCATGCTTTTTTCTTTCATTTTTAAACATTCTTTTTAAGCAAACCCATGTTGGATTTCTCTAATATACTGTTATCCCTCCATATTAAATTAACGAATATGCTGACCTGCTTTTTCAATGGATGATTATAACCCTCAGATTTTTGAAAAAATCAAAGTCACAAGCATGGTTAAGTTTTAATTCTCTCATAACTATATGAGGAATGGTGGGATGCTTGCTCTGATATTGTTTAATTTTTTTTCTGTCAGGAGCATGCCAATACATTATTTGAAGTCTTTGCTTCTCCTGGTCCCTTGTGGCTAAAACTCAATCTGTTTATGCCTGGGAGGGAATATTAAATAGGTTTATAGAAAATTGATGGCTATATCAAGGTTTGAAAATGGAAAACTGTATTGACCCACTTTTTGTATACATTACAAAGATGAACCTAGTGAGCTTACCTTCCTTACTTATCACATTACCAATTTTGCTATAGCATGCAGCTACCTTTTTGATATCTACAGAAACAATTTCCTTGAGTAATTAGACTTTAAGTTCAGTCTGAAAAGAATTTTCCCAAAACAAGCAGTATCACCTTTGGTGGTCTGTTAATCTCTGAAGCTATGCAATAGAATTAACATTATTCTTTATACAGACTTGTGTTTCATATAATTAAAGAATTCCATAAAATTCTTAACTACCTGTACAATATTACTACCTATAATTGAAGGAATTTGAGAGGACTGGGCTAAGAAAAGTGTGTTGCTTTAGTACCTTCTACTCGTCACATTTCCATCTGGACCTGGTTGGAAGTCAGGTTTTAGGAACACGGGAGGGTTTTTTTTTTGTTGATTTCTTAACAGTCAGCACTTGCTGAGAAATTGGGTATATATATATATACATATATATATATATATCTTGGCAAGAATCAGAATTCTTCTTCTAGGTCCTCTTTCTTATTGTTCATTTTCAGAAAAAAACTTGCCTAAGTGGCTGCAAAACTAGAAGGTCCTCAGAAGTGGGAGTTGTGTTTTATTATATTTGGTCAGTTTTCAGTGTGATACAGAATATCTGTAGGGATGAGTGAGTCTTGAAGGAAAATTACTAGGAGAAGTAGGAAGCATTTAATTCCCAAAAGGAAAAAAAAATCTTTTAAGCACTCACATACGTGCTTAGAAATTAACTGAGGCAAGAATAAGACAAAGTGTGGGTTTGGTTACTTTGGGGATGCTTAATACTGTGGTGCTCTTTCCTCTAAACATATGCAACAGGCCAGATTATTCTCAGCATAATTTTGTTGAACGATTGAAGAGATAGAGTGGTTGCTCGGACAGAGTATTCTAGAACATTGTCATTTGGCTAGGATGTCCTGCTGAGAAAGTCCATTTAAGTTGGAGGGAAATGTTGGTGATAAATTGTAGTGAATTCAAAAGTACGAAATCAAGTGTGATGTCCTTAATGAAAATGGATCTTGTTCAACTGCAGTGGGACCATCATAGGAAATGTAGAAAAGTAACTTTAAAGTTGTGACCTCTCTTTAAAGAAGAACAATACTTGTAGACCTACTCTTAACTTTCAGATACCACCATCTGAAGGAATAACTAATTTCCAAAAATGTGCTTGGTTCTTTTTTATTTTTTTATTAATCCTACTGCTGAATGTCTTTTTCCAGCTACTGATTTTAAAAGACTTCATGAATTTGAGGACATTTATGAACTTAGGCATGAAATTAATATGAAGAAACTAAAAAACAGAAACATAGAAATGAAATTAGTATGCTGTTAAGATGAAGAATTAAACCAGAATAATATGCTCAGATATCAAACTAAACCATAATAATTACTTGTTCTTATTTTTCTATTCCCTCTTTTCAGGGATCAAAATGTTTTTAAATGCATAACATGATAGAAATAGATACTTTTAGAGTATCTTTTAGATACTCTAAAAGGACTTAATAATTATTCATGGATCATTCCTCCTGTCAAGCTCATGGTAATGTGAAATTACCAAGAAAAAAAATTCTGAAATAGGCCTTTTTACTACATTTCTTCAATTAGAAAATTCCTGTAAACTTGCTAGTAAGTAAAGAAGACAAAGGTATTTGAAATATCTTCTTTGAACAACAGTAATACTCCATATTTAGTACTATTAAAAAGTTAGATTGTGTTTTCATACATGTACTAAATTTAAAAAGGGACTAAGGGACTTTCTTAGGAGGGAAGTATTCATGGTTATCAGCAATAAAGCAGAAACTAATGCAGTACTTCTTTGATTTTTGTACTTGTTTATTGCTACATTTGCTGCAAATAATTATTGGATTTATGTATGTGTGCATTCATACTGTTTCTGGTTTCTCCCTCTCATAATCTTTACCATTCCTTTTTTTTTTGCTATGATATCATATGGAACTTTTAGGATCACCATCCTACATATAAAAAGGGGTTTTTACACTTTGCCATTTGACACAAGTTGACCTAACAACAGCATGTAAAGATATGACAGCTGAAAAGCTCACTAACGAAGCACTGTTCTGTATATCAAATGCTATCTAAGGGACAGCATAAGTGGCTCTGAATGAATTGTATATCACTGTAATGACATGTAATTCTCTTGATTATACAAAATCATCATTTATCCCATGGCTCTCCCTACTTTCAGATATTTTTTTGCTTATTAACACTATAAAATGGTAGGAGATTAAAAACACCATATGAGAAAATCAGATGATAAACTCAGTTTGGGGGATTGTTACCATGTAGACCAGTAGAACTACTAACATATGAAAGGCCTATGATCTTTTCTTAATATAATTTGGCCTAAAGTAGAAAAACCAGTCTGATTTGTGTAGTTTACCTCATAAGTTCGTAACTTCTCCCTCTGATTGAAGGATGTGGTCCACTGATGTGATTTGTACAGTGCACAAGAATGTTCTTTCTGAACTCCACTCTTTAGTCAAACACCCTTCAAAGCAGTGAGGTGCGAGCCATTGCTAATCCAAAGTTCTGTGTTTTAAGGTGTCAAACTATGCTGAGAGACACCCTCCTGATGAGAAACCGTGGAGTTCAGGCAGTGTACATATATGCCCTGAGGATTGCTTCTGTAGGGATGAAAGAGAATTTGGGAGCCACTTGGAAGCACAGTGGTGTGTTGTTTCCGGTTTAAATTCCCTGTGAAGCGTACCCCTCCACAGTAGATAGGCTGCAATCAAATACTGTCTAGATTTGAAGATGCAGCCCAGGAGTACAGGAGACTGGCTAACAGAAGATTTTTCCCTGTCATACAAGGAGCTGGGGTTCTGCCTGGATAGAGCCTCAGTGGATGTTGGAAAGAGGAAAAGTAGGTCTCTAAACTGACATTACTAGAGAGTACTGGAGCTACTTTTAAAAGTAATTTTACTGAAACCTTTCTAGAACAATCATGCTTTCTATTACATGATGTTCCTGGAGTTGCATATTAAAGAAAAAGTATCTGAAGTTGGTAATTTTATATGAAGCTCAAGCAGCAATTGACTGCAGATACTGGCATCAAAAATTGAGGTGGGTCTGGGGGAAATGTACTGGAAGGAGGAGGCAGGAAAATGGGATTTCCTCTTTAGGAAAGAGGTTGCAATAAGTAGTTGCCATGTTGGCTGGGTAAAAGGAAAGACCAGAATTCTTCCCCATGACTAGCACATAATTTCTTCAGCACAAAACAACTCCCTTAGCTCTTACCTGGTTCTGGTGAACTGTAGTGGGATAAGAATTATGTGACTGAACAGATGTATTAAAATCTAACTACATGCAGTGGTGGTCTAACCTGTATATATTGTGCTGTATTAAATTAATAAAGTGGTTTCTGAAAAAAAAAAAAATCAGTCATTGTAGATGAAGCTATCTAATTTAGCTCTAATTGGATGAGTTTTGAAAACAAGGTCAAATGGATTAATAATTTCCATATGATTTTTGTCGTAATTGGAGTATGCTGGTTGGAATGGCTCTCAGCTCTGTATGCAGCAATGGCTCTTAAGTAGTTTTTAGTAACTTTATAAAGGGACATACTTCAAATTAGTTTAGTTTATAAATATTTTGGACAGTATTAGCATTCACAGAAACACTGAAGGAAAACTATTTTGAGATCAAAAAAGTTATGATCATCACTCCCTTTTTTTTTTTTTGTTTAGAGTCTTTCACTTTCAATTTCAGTGCTGAAAAATGAGAGGAAAAAACTCTTTGGCAACTGAATTTTTCTTAATGAAGAATTTTTTTCCTTTGGTATCTGAGTGTTTGCATACACATCTAGGACTAGGGGGAGCTTTTGATATTCTTACTCAGTTTTATAGAACCACAAGTTTTTTAAAGGTTAAAAGACAGTTTCTGATCTTCTAGGTGGATTGTATGAATGTAGGTTAACACTAATTCAAGTCACATAATGCTTGTGAGAAGAAAAAAGGACAACAAGAAATTTCTTAATATCAGTTTAAGAAAGACATACATAATAATATATCTGCTGTTGGGTTTTTTTTGTTCTTAATCTATAAACATGTACAGTCTCCTTGATTTTTCTTTTGGTACATATCCAGTTACAAGATAAAAAGCAATAGAAAAGTTATTCTCTCCAAGGAATTTGTAGGCTATTGGATAAGAATGACCTTAATAGCAGACTCATGAAATAGTTCACTTATTGGTAATGAAAATGAAAGCTCTACTTAGTAATTCTGGCAGCTGTCAACTTGCTATTCACTTTAATACACATAACTATATAGAGAGTTGATGGGGTTAAAACAACAGAGAAGAAAAAGCTGAAGCTTCATAAGTATATCAAAATGTATTAAAATCATTGTCAGGCAAAAGCAGGAAATAAAAGAAGTACAGCTCAAAGTGTCACTAACACACAGGCTACGAAACCTATGTAGGAGTATTTAAAGGTATTATGTCCAAAATCTTTAGTCAGCTAATGAGATGCAATCAAAGAACCAAAGCTGGATGCCAAACTGAAACAAATTATGTTTCAGTCTCTAGACCATAATTTACTTCTGCCTGCCTTCTTTTATCAAGACCCATGAGCTGGGCAAACTGGAAACTATTGTATCTGTGTGGTATAGTTACCAGATTTCTTTTCCATATCTCCACCTACTGTATTTAAAGACTGAGAAAGAAATGCCAGGCTTCATTATGTGTTGGGATTTGTTCTCATTAGTACTGAGTCACTGATTGCAAACCTTTCTGGAAAGTATGGAACCATAATTTAGGTCAGAAGAAATCTCTAGAGATCCTCTAGTCCAACCACCTGCTCAAAACAGGTTTAATTAGAGAAATTTGCTCAGGGGCATGTTGAGTCAAGTCTGGAACACCTCCAAGGACAGGATACCTGTTCCAGTAGTTAACCAACTCTCAAGGTAAAAATATTTCAACTTGCATCTGTTGATGCAAGTTCCCACCGAGCCTCCTCCTTTCCAAACTGAACAGAGCCAGTTTTCTTCGTCTCTTCTTGAATGTCATATTCCCCCAACTGTGTTCCTAGTGAGTGAGCTAGACTCACTCCAATATGTTAATATCACTTTAGAACTGGAAAGCACCAAATAGGACACACCACTCCAGACACTGTCTTACAAGTGACAACAGAGGGGAAGGACCACTTCACCGGAACTTTACTGTATTCTTCTGAACAGCAATCCTACCACTCTTCAGCATACTGGCTGCTCTCCTGATTTCGTGCTGTCTGTAAACTTGACATCCCACTGTCATGGTTGATGAAGACAGTAAACAGCACTGGTCCCCATACTGATCCCTGAGAAATCTGACTAGTTATTGGATAGAATCTGAGCTTTGAACCAGACTTTTATTTCTGGCAGTTCAGTTCATTTTCCACTTACCTTATATATTCATCTAGCTCATATCTCTTTGAATTAGTGATAAACAGACTGTGGGAGGCTTTATCAATGGATTTGATAAAGATCAAGGTACATGGCATTCACTGCCATCTTCTTTGACACAGTGCTATCCACTCATCTTAGAAAGCAATGAAGTTAGGCAAACATGATTTACCCTGATTAAATAGTTCTCATTGGCCCTAGTCACCTTCTTGTCTCTTGTCTTAAGAGAGAGCTTCTAGGGGAATTTGCTCCATAACCTTCCCAGGGCATAAGGCAAGGCCGACCAATGTAGGTCCCTGAATCCCCCTTCTTGCCCTTTTCAGAGATGGATAAAACATTTGTCTTTTTCCAGCCATCAGGAACCTCTGATGATTGCCTTGATAGAGAACAATTCACAGTGACACAAGCAGCTCTATAAACCTCAATTCCACAGACTTGCATATGTCCAAGTGGGTTAAGAAATTCATAACTCTTTCTTCCTCTACAGTGGATAATACTTCAACAAATTCTGTTGGGAGGGCCCAGGATGGCTCAAACAAGCTTTATCTCTGAAAACTGAGCCAAAGAAGGCAATGGATATCTCAGCCTTATCATTTGTCATTAGACTTCCTGCCTCCATGACCAGTGGGTTCATATTCACCTTATCTTCCCTTTTGCTACTGAGGAACTTAGAAAAACCTTCCTTATTATCTCAGTTGGTAGTTTCAAATCCATTTGAGCTTTAGCTTTTTTCTAGATATGATTAGTATCTTCTTATTCCTCTCAAATAGCTTATCCTTGTCTCCACCTCCTATATGCTTCCTTTGTAGGTTTAAGGTCAAGTCAGGAGCTCCACATTCATCAGTGCTAGTTTTCTTCAATGCTGGCTCAACTTTCTGCAAATCTAAACATGCTCTTTTCAATTCCAAATTTGTAATCCTGTTCTTAATCTCAGTCACTATTGTTAAAATCTTAAACTTCACAATTTTGTTGTCATTGAAGCCAAGGCTGGCCTTGACCTTCACATCATACGGCAATGCTTGTTTGTGAGCAGTAGGTGCAATAGGGTCTCTCTTTTAGTCTGTTCATCAATCACCTGCATCACTCACCTTTTCCCTGTTGTGTGGATATGAAGTTTGGGTTAAGGTGGTCCTGGTTATCCTAACAAGTCTTGTTCTTACCAATGACCAGGCCACTCAACACACCTGGGCCTGCAGCTCTGCAGGTGGAGCAGGAAGCCAGGTGTTTCCAGCCTGCCCTGCAATAACAGTCCCCCTTACTTCAGGGTGGGTAGCAGAGTGTAGGTGGATTGTAGCATGTGCTGTTGGCACTGCCTGTGCTTTGTCTATGCTCCACTACTCCTGGATATTCTTTGGAACTATTCCATTTCTGCTCTTACCATTTAGAGATCAGGTAATCAAGCTGAACAGAATTTTCAGAGATTTTCCATTTTGTTATTTTATATGATGGCATTTTAATGTGTTTAGTGTTGTTCTCATCTCTTACACAACCTAATACCTTCTTTGCTTTCTGACTGTTGTGTACTGAAATATAAGTTTTCACAAGGTACCCACAGTTACACTTGCATCTAAGTTGTTTCAGCTCACTTTGAAAGTTGTGAATATGTAAAAAGCTGATGTTTCTTAAAATCTTCCCTGGGTGAGACCAGATTCAGAAATTGTGCTGCAGATTTTATCATGCTCTTTTGTCTTGCTTTTCTCAGGTTATTCTAAGTATAATACATAAAATACATGCTAAAATGACAAGTATGTATAAAGGTGTGTGCTATATACAGAAAATGGAACTTCAGCCTCGTGGTATGTTTGTGATTGTGTTTATTAGTATGCTGATTGTTTAGAAGTGGAAAAAAAGAGAGAATTGTGACAGGCAGAAGGTAATCTGGCTGACAAAAATTAATACATTGCTTCATGGCTGAGTGTCCTGCTCCTGATATGTTTCTTCTATTGTGTATGAGTAATACTTTTTTATTAATAGAAAAACACTAAAAAAAGCACTGCAAACTGTTAAAATAAGGCAACTGAAAAACAGAAAAAATAAGTAAATAACATAAGCAGCTATGTGAAAAATATAAAATATATTCTCTGCCCTCTATTGGTCTGCTCCTCTCCCTCTTCCCCTTCAGCACACACAACACTTGCAGAACCTGGCAATTTCACATCAGTGTGCTCTAATTATTGTGAGTTACTTCATCCCTTCTATTATTTTTAATACTTGCTATTTACCCTAGTCAGTTTTTTCTCAGGTTGACTATCTCTTTGCTAGTGCTTTTTATTTAAGTAGTACTTCTATGTTTTCAAATGCTGCCATGATATACTTTCATTCAATAAATTCATGTACTCAGTGAAGAACTGTGTGATTATCACACTAGGTTGATAGATATACTTGTTTCTATTTATTGAATGATAGTGAAAATTGTAAAAGCTTTATGAAAAATGGGTAAAACTTTTAAAGTCAAGAGGAATCTTTGAAACTTAGAAAAGAAACTGGGAAATGTTATGGGACATCAGGGCCAAGTAGTTTAGAATGCTTAGTTTATGTAAAGTGGTGTTTCTTTTCCTAGTGATATAATCAGCCGTGATATAGCTGTGACTAGTCTTAGACTAAGTTCTAAAATCCTATTTCTAAACTGAGATTTGCCTGGGATGTAATTTCAATGACAAACACTAATGAATGAAGAGTGTGTTGATAATTAAATATTAGACAATTATCATCTTCAGAGTTTGCAATAAAAATGGTCTGGTATGTGTGAAAGTAATTCTGTGCAAAAGTATCAAGGTTGGACGCCATATGAGAAGACTGAGTGAATAAGTAGATGATGAATGTGGTAGGTACTGTTTTGTTGCAGTGTGTGCAGGCAGACATGTGGTATGAAATTCATTGGAGATGTTATTCAGTTAGTAATGAATTACTCCTTGGGAATATGAATTAATGTTCCTATGGAAAAAAATTGTATAAAGTCTTTGAATAAGTATAAGTGAGAGTGTAGAGCTGGTTGGGTTCAACTGTGGCTACTCTAGGTAAATATTTAACTTCTGAGTTTTATAGACCTGGGAGGTAATTTATAGGGGGTTTTGTTCCATCAGCAGCCTAATCCCTGATTGATTCTTTTATTAACTAACTTTTTGCATCTCTCTTTTCTACAAACATACATATATACTGAAAAATAAGAAGTATTAGATTTCAAATAAGGGATGCTAGGGTAAAAGTTACATTTTTGAAAGGGAAATGCACAATGTCTTACATTTTAGTTAAGTTACAGTAAAGTCTCCCAAATACATTGCCTATGTGAAAACTGAACAGCCGTTAAAACCCTTTCAGTGACTTCAGCCTTCCTTAGTTTTTAATTTCTTTTCAGATCAGTAACTACATCTTCTTTCTTGGTAGTCAGGCTAAAATGAATAGCTGCTCCAAGTACACCTTGAATTAATCTCTGATATAACTTTGCTGACTTTGAAGTACCTTCTTTGCCTGCTATATGTGTTGAAGCAAGGTGGGTCTTGTGTAGCATACATGTATTGACATACAGCCACATATATTTTATGAAACAGGAACTGACATAGAGCACCTGTCCCAATATTATATAGCTATCTTCCCATAGTCTGTTAAAGTATGGCAACTCATCTACGATCATTTACCATATAATTTTCAGGGTGATTTTCCTACTTAGCATAATACTTCTACATTAGATAAGTTTAAAGAAAAAAAAAGGTAAATTTTTAAAAAAGTTTAATGAAGAGTGTAGAATGAAATTATGAAATTTAACCGGTCTAAGTTAAAAATGTTAGCAAGAACATCAGCATCAAGGGAGCAATTTTGTAAAATATATATTCTGTTTTATCTATAGTTTTAATATTCTTAATTCATAATCTAAGAAACAGAAATTCTGAAAAAAGGATTGATGTTGTCTTTAGAAAAATAGGTAGAAAAAATGAAAGAGCTTTTTAAGGAGAAGAGTAGGGGTGAAAAATATAATTTTTGTTTGAAAAAATAGTAGGTGCTTGGCACTCTAAAGATTCAGCCAAGGCTTGAATGCAAATTAGTAGAGATTGCTATTCAAATATGAGGTGGGGGAAGATTTATATCTTCAGAAACACATTTTTAGAACTCTCACATTTTTAATACATGAACAATAAGCTTTTCAAGTTGAAATCCATGTCACATATTTATCACTGGGGAAAATCCTGGTTGTATTATATACAAGCCCAATACATAAAACTGTAAGAAGTCAGAATTTGATCTAATTCTTTTAGAATAATTAGTTGTAAAACATACCAGTGTACATTTTTCTTTAAGTTTGTGTTGTGGGTGAAGTAAGATGACTCTACCCATAGGAACAGACTGTAAGTACTATATTAATGCCAAGTTGAAAACCGTCTGGCAAATTGTTCGTTTACTTGCCACTATAATTAGAGTGGAAAAGAGTGGGGAGAACATATACAAAAGATAAATTCTTATACTTCTTAATAGCTAGTATTCCTCTTTTAGGCCTTTTTTCTTCCAGCAAATGGGAGTTGTCTTAGTGTCACATATCATGACATTGAAGGATCATATCA
Organism: Myiozetetes cayanensis; assembly: GCF_022539395.1. Classification (NCBI taxonomy): domain Eukaryota; kingdom Metazoa; phylum Chordata; class Aves; order Passeriformes; family Tyrannidae; genus Myiozetetes; species Myiozetetes cayanensis. The sequence continues at coordinate 34,770,218 of NW_026087964.1, read as the reverse complement.
TTAATGTAAGGTAACATTGTTGGACCTATTGGAGGTGGCCAGATTTCTGTATTCTCCTGTACTTTGATTCAGATAAGCCTTAGGTTTTCCACAGAGACTTGAATAACTTCAGTAGAAAGGACTGAAAGTGCTACTGCATATTAGTGTGTAGTGTAGTTGAGGAAGCTTCCAGTAGCAGGGAGCTGTGGCAGTCAGTAAGGAGAAACAGAGAAAGTGGTTTAATTTCCTCTATTCTAACCCCTGAACTACAGAGAAAGAATAAGAACTGGCACCTTCTCCCCCATGTTTTGAAAGAAATGAACATTTCTGAGAAACGGATGAACTTAAACCAGATAGGTTAATCTCTGGTTTCAGTGATTTATAGAATAGACTATTCCCTTGATGGCATAAGTTAAAGGTTACTGGTTTTCCATATGCTCAGAGCTGCTGTAAAATTGAACATTTTGTTGATCTTATTTGTGTGGTATTTATTTACATTTCTGTTAAGTTACCTGATTTCATTTGTGTGTTCTTCCTTTGTGTAACCGATAGCAATCATATAAAATTGACACACTAACTTTGTAGCTGAGAATGTGGGTTGAAAGAATTCATTTCCTTTAAAAGAGTATCATAAAATACTCTCTATCTTTCCTGGTATTTTGAACTATTTCAAAACCAAGACAGAGCAGAACACAAGTGATGAATTTTCTGCTGATTGTGCTGAGATACAGAAAGTAATAAAACCAGAGAAGGGTGATTTCATCTAAAGCCTGAGAAGGGAAAATTGTTCAGTACCTGAGCCATGAGTACATAAAACTTACATTACTATGAGTCAAACATTTTTTAAAAATACAGACCTTTAAAGCTGGCAGAATCACTGTATATTGCTGTCTTCATGCTGACATTTTTTGTTGACTAATTGTATGTGGTTCAGAACATCTCTACAGATGTTTCTGGTCTAAATTAGAGGACATAGAGAAGACTGGTTGTATCACTGCCATCAGTATCTTATTCCAGAATCTAATCATCCTTATAAAATTTACCTGCTTAATTTCATAGAATTGCGAATATCTTGAATTGGAAGGGACCCTAAGGATTATCAAGTCCAATTCCCTGCTCCGCACAGGACCATCCAAAAAGTTATATGACTAAAAGCATTGTCTAGACACTCCCTGAAATCTGACAGGCTTGGTGTCATGACCACTTCCCTGGAGAGCCTATACCAGTGACCAGTCATCCTCTCAGGGAAGAACCTTTTCCTAACATCCAGTCTGAACTTTCCCTGACACAGCTTTGTACCATTTCCATCTAATTTTTTCCAATTTTAACATCTAGCCCTTGGTTCCTGTGTTCTATATTTCTTTTAATGAACTTGTGCTCCTGCACTGTAGTTGTTTGGTTTGTTTATTGGTTTAATTTTTTTTCCCTGTGAAGCTGCATAGATTCTATAACTAAAAGTAAAGTTATCTCTTATCTACCTGACAGGTAGGGAAAACTTAGCTAAAACCCCCTGGTTTGTGTAGTAATTTAAATATCTTCTACATAATCATTTTTTAATCTCCTCTTAAAAAAATGTTGGCTGCAGTTTTCTGTTGTCTTCCAGTATTATCCCACCAACAGAGCAGACAGCTACATCAAGGTGTACATAATCCAGCTCAACATTTAGCCACCCTACTAGGTTCCTGTATTAAGCCATGAATGTTGAATTCTCTCCTAGTGGGGCTCCACTAATTCTCCATTCTGAAAAAAAAGCATGTGAGATTTTTGCTTCTCTAGGCAGAATTTAGAAGAACATTGTGATTCCTTTGTAAACTCCCTGTTTAGCATTTTCATTTCTGTAAATGTTATCATTTCTGTGCATCAATGATTTTATTCTTGGGGACCTAGACATGCAACAGACAACATCATTCTGGCAGTGTGTTGGAGGCTAGATGGAAGTTATCAACACAGTGCATTCTGCCTTTCCATTTGGATGTTCTTTAAGGTAATGAGTACTCCGGAGACTGTACCACTTTGGAGCTACTGTAGCCTCCTTTTCCCACAGCACACTTAGGAATGGAAAGAGAGACAACACTAAACCAAAACTGGTAAAATATTTACAGTCTCCACTTCTGTTGAAATCCACACATGCAACCCATCTATGACAAGAAACTTTCAGCTCCCTAGACTTGTAGCATTTATATTCTAGAATGTAAGCACATCGCACAACACAGTAATTGGTGGAACAGCTAAGCAAATGTATACAAGGGTTGAGATTAAAATAAAAAATTCTTTACATATAATATAGCAGTAGTTTGGTTATTTAAAGAAGAATCAACCATATAGTGCTACTCTACTGCCTTTCACAGAGAAGGAATGCATTTGAGAAAAATTTATTTTTCACAGCTTGAGGGGAAAGCACAGCTATATTTGACTATGTTCTCAGAAAATGGTCACATTTTCTTAAAAGAACACTGATAAAAACATAACCAGCTATTCACAACATAACTGTGGTTAATATCTGTCTCTTGTGAACACTTGCATTAAAAGTTTGGAAATCTGAGAGAAAAAGTCTTCCATGCCACAGAACTGGTTTTGCCTCTAGTAGCTGATTGCAGACATGTTACTATAGAGAGACTGCTAAAACTGGGTCTTTGGTATTTGCTGTTGTGTAGAGTGATGACTTTGAAGTTTTTTGAGGTAATTTACAGGAAAACAATATATTTCAAAGGTTCCATGTTTTGCTTCCATACAACAAGACTGAAACTATTTCCAGCTAGAAGTAATGCTGCATTATCAAATCTATGGTTATCCTTTTGCAAACTGAGCTAAGGTTAAGTTGCCAAAAACTGTATTTCTGGAAGGCGGATAGAACCATAGAGTCATTTAGGTTGGAAAAGACCTCCATGTTTGAGCTTAATCATGAACCCAACAGCGCAATATTCACCATTAAACCATGAGCGATGGTGACTCAACTACTTCCATGAGCAGCCTATTCCAGTGCTTGGTAGTCCTCTCCATAGTAACATTTGGCATAAGAAAGCAAAGTTCTGGGTTGGATTTCATGATTAGAGGCAACAACAACAACAACAAAACTTTAAAAAACCAAAACCAACAAAAAAACCACCAAACCACAACCCCCCCCCCCCAAAAAAAAAAAAAATCCCCAAAACTAAACCAAAAAAACCCAACCCCTGCCCACCCCTCAATCAAATTTAAAAAAAAAACCCAAAAAAAAAAAAAACCAAAAAACCAAAACCCACACATTTTTTCCATGGAGAAACTATATTTTTTAACTAACTAGAGCTATGTCTTTAGTTTTCTTACCCTCTGGGACCTCTTGTGCTCTAGCTTAAATCGCATGTAACTTCATTGAGTTATATTTCCATTATGCCAGTTTAATATCAAAGATTTTATCTCTAGAGCAACAAGTGTACATTGTAGCTGGTGTGTATGTTTCCTTCCTTGATCCATGAATTTTACTTATTACATTAGCTTTTCCCTAGAGGATTTCACATGCATTTTGATGTCAAATGCTTTTTCAAAGTATCTGTCAAGAGAAATAAATATTTTCCGAGTGATTGACTTGAGGGAGAAAATGTACAGATAATAAGTCAGAAACGCAGTTTTATTTTCAGATAAATGGTTGGAATTTGGTGACTTGTCCTCCCTGGGAGATCAAAAGGGATCATAAGATTTAGTGAGTGGGAAATATAGAGTGCACTTTGCTTCAAACGGTGTTGGAACTTCTGGGGTCTTGGGGAAATGCTGGAAGCAGGTACAGTGGTCTTAATATCCTCAGCAGGAACATTTGATAACACGAGAGACTTGAAACACTTTATTGGAAAATTGTTATCCAAAGTCTCATCTCAACATTTCTGAAAGTAAAGATATTTGAAGTGTTGATAAAGGCTGATGAGGTTAATGTAAGATGAGGCCTAGGAGAGATCTAGGCTACTATGATATTAAAGATTCCAGACAGCTTGTGACAAATTAAAATTTAGAGAGAAAACTGCTCTTTCATTTCACCTCAGTGAAGCAGTAAGAGTAAAGCAATGTTCCAAAGAAATTTTTCTTAGTGAACTTCTGCATGAGCAACACATGCCTATATATTAAACCATGAGCGATGGTGACTCAACTACTTCCATGAGCAGCCTATTCCAGTGCTTGGTAGTCCTCTCCATAGTAACATTTGGCATAAGAAAGCAAAGTTCTGGGTTGGATTTCATGATTAGAGGCAACAACAACAACAACAAAACTTTAAAAAACCAAAACCAACAAAAAAACCACCAAACCACAACCCCCCCCAAAAAAAAAAAATCCCCAAAACTAAACCAAAAAACCCAACCCCTGCCCACCCCTCAATCAAATTTAAAAAAAAAACCCAAAAAAAAAAAAACACCAAAAAACCAAAACCCACACATTTTTTCCATGGAGAAACTATATTTTTTAACTAACTAGAGCTATGTCTTTAGTTTTCTTACCCTCTGGGACCTCTTGTGCTCTAGCTTAAATCGCATGTAACTTCATTGAGTTATATTTCCATTATGCCAGTTTAATATCAAAGATTTTATCTCTAGAGCAACAAGTGTACATTGTAGCTGGTGTGTATGTTTCCTTCCTTGATCCATGAATTTTACTTATTACATTAGCTTTTCCCTAGAGGATTTCACATGCATTTTGATGTCAAATGCTTTTTCAAAGTATCTGTCAAGAGAAATAAATATTTTCCGAGTGATTGACTTGAGGGAGAAAATGTACAGATAATAAGTCAGAAACGCAGTTTTATTTTCAGATAAATGGTTGGAATTTGGTGACTTGTCCTCCCTGGGAGATCAAAAGGGATCATAAGATTTAGTGAGTGGGAAATATAGAGTGCACTTTGCTTCAAACGGTGTTGGAACTTCTGGGGTCTTGGGGAAATGCTGGAAGCAGGTACAGTGGTCTTAATATCCTCAGCAGGAACATTTGATAACACGAGAGACTTGAAACACTTTATTGGAAAATTGTTATCCAAAGTCTCATCTCAACATTTCTGAAAGTAAAGATATTTGAAGTGTTGATAAAGGCTGATGAGGTTAATGTAAGATGAGGCCTAGGAGAGATCTAGGCTACTATGATATTAAAGATTCCAGACAGCTTGTGACAAATTAAAATTTAGAGAGAAAACTGCTCTTTCATTTCACCTCAGTGAAGCAGTAAGAGTAAAGCAATGTTCCAAAGAAATTTTTCTTAGTGAACTTCTGCATGAGCAACACATGCCTATATATTATAGCATTTAAAATGTTACTGCTTGGTAACAACTTTGAAAGCACTTTTTCATCTATATTATTGGATTTCATTTATAAGGAGTATAAAGCACTATATCGATCGCCATACATATCTCCAGTATTTGTGAATTAGCTGTGAAACCCTAGGATCTGGTGGTTCCTGTCCGTGTAGTTAAAAGTAATTGTGGTTTTTTTGGTCTCATGTGAAGCAAATATTAGTAGTTCTTCAGCAGTCTTTTTCCTGTTTCTGTCTTCAAATCTGTATCTCAAAGGAGAATGGGTTCTGCTTTCTTTCTTTTCATGAGGGCCTGGGATATCCCCATTAGTTACTCTGATTGTAATAGGGAAGATAAGCAACCGGGTGTTTGCCGTGTTCTTTGCACACTGGCAAAGTATTTTTGCAGTGGAGCAACAAAGACAGTAGCCCTTAAGTGGCATCATTGCATGCATTTGACTGTTGCATACTTGATGATATGTATAATATATTTGCAAATTGTTCTCATGTAAATTAGCTCTAGACTAAAATTGCACTTATCACTAAAAAATAAGGGCCAGATTCTATAATTTTTACTAAATTATCTTGCATAATTTCTATAATGATGAATAATTGAATCAGCAGCAGTACAGGCTTTGGTGAATTTGGTCTTTAACAAAGTAAAAGAAAACAAATGTATCTGACAAATATTTTATGGAAAATCTGAATGCCATCATGGTCCTCAAAATAGCACCTAAGGGGAAAAGAAAAAAAACCCTGATTCAGATATCTCCTTTATAGATTTTCTGCTTTTCAAATTGTGTTCTATATTTTCCCCATAAAACACAATAAAATGTGGAAGTTCTCGTTTCCACTAAGATGCACATTACTTTGTATTCCCAGATGTTGACTTCCAGTGTTCAGTGCTTTACCATAAGAATTTGCACTTGAAAACTCTGGAGTTAGAAGAATAATGATAAATGAAAATGAAACAAACTCTGGCATAAGCAGGTATATTGATTGCTTCGACTGAAGTTGATTTTAAAGTTTGTTAAATCCAAAGTAGACTAAAATTCCTCTTGAATTGTTTCAGATGCTCGAATTTCTGGTTCTCTAGACCCTTCACTAGCTTCATTGCTCTTCTTTGCATGTGCTTTGGAGGCTCTTCTCTTCAGCACCTCAGTGTCTGACTAGTAGTGAGGTGCCCAAAAACAGAGTATTTGAGGTATGGTCTCCTCATTGGTGAGGACAAACCAAGCTTCCCTCCCACCCCCTCGCCCTTCCTACCCTTAGGGAACCCTGTCAACCAGGAGCACCACAAACAGGGCAGGAAAACAGGAGATGATATGGCAGTTTGCACCACAGAGTGTGCAGGAAGGGTGCTGCAGCTCTGCTAGCTTGATCAGGGGAACAGTAGTCTTGACCCAGCAGAAAGCCACGGCCTCTTTGAGCTCTGCACCCACCATGACTGACACAGGTGCCCAGACATAGCTTTGGTGGTGACAAGATGACACCCAGGTACTGGGCTGTAGGGTGGCCCTTCGTACTTGCCAGTACGAAGGGTAGCAGCAAGTGGAACTGTGGGAGGTGCACCCAGGTAGAGGAGCTCTTCTGCTTAGTGACAGAGCTCTGGGAGGAGGTGACTAAACTGAGCAGTATCAGTCAAAGAGAGAGAGAGAGAGAAAGAGAGAGACTACTGTAATCATGCCCTCCCTGCCTTTCCTGGGACAGGCCCCACAAGCAGACCAGATGCATGATACAGAGGTTTCCCTATCCTCTCTCCACTGGTTGAACACAAGGGCTTAAGAGATGGGGGGCAATGGTGACAATACCTGCCCATCCCAACAGGTAACTACCTCTGTAATAGGTCTCCCCTGTAATTACCCATCCTTACAGTGTGTCCCGGCATAATAGGCACAAGGATCTAGAAGTGGAACTCAATAGTAATGTGGGTGATGGTTCATGTAGCTTGGAGGAGTCACTGAGGTTAAGTCAGACTTAACCCTGTGTCAAGACTGCTTCATAAAGAGAAAAAGATGGTCATTCACGTAGGAAACTCCCTTCTGAAGGGACAACAGAAGACCTGATACACAGACTGGCCACACTTCTTAGGAAAGCCTGCTGCCTCACTGGGGCCTGGGTTAAAGACATGAAGAGAAAGCTTCCTGTCCCTGTCCAATCCCTCAACCATTATCTATTGATTTTTCAGGTAGGTAGTGATAAAGTTCCAGCAAGAAGGTAGAGGAAAATCAAGAGAGACTTCAGGGTCTTGAGATGACTGGTTGAGGGATGAGGAGTGCAAGTAGTGTTTTGTTCTATCTTTCCAGGGGCAGGGAATGATGGGGGGGTGGGAACAGAAACAGCCAGCAGATCAATACCTGCCTCTGAGCCTGGTGTCACTGGCAGAATTTTTGGTTTTTTGATCGTTGTTCCATTTACACAGCAATAGAACTGCTGGTGACAGATGGAGTACACCTGTTCCCAAGGGGGTAAAAAGTCTTTGCATAGGAGTTAGCACAGAGTTGATAAACTAGATTTGAGGTATGAAAGGGATAAACCCAGGCTTGGTAGAGGGCTGCCTGGGGGCAGCACACCAAAGTTTGATGGATGGTGCACTAACGAGGTCCTTCAGTCTGCTGGCTCAGTGGAGGTAGGGGATGGAGGTCCACGATGCAGCAAAGGCACAATAATTATTGATATATTAGAAACCATGGAAGTGCCTGAGCATGGTCATGTACGAATTAAGGCACCCCACGCTCCTACACCCCAAAGAAGGGTGGGATCAATAGCCCAACCGAAGGGCATCTGCACCAATGCACACAGCATGGGCAACCAACAGGAGGAGCTGGAAGCCACTCTGTAGCACAAAAACGGTGATGTAACTTCCATCATGGACAGATGTTGGCATGACTTGCACAACTGGAATGCTGCAGAGGATGGCTATAAACCCTTCAGAAGGAACAGACAAGGAGAGGCAGTGGGATAGGCCTGTGTGTTACAGTGTTTTGATGGTCTAGAGCTTAATGATGGTGATGATAAGGTTGAATATTTATGGGTAAAAACCAGAACCAGGCCAACAGGGAAGGTATGCTAGTGTGAGTCTGCTGCAGACCACCCAACCAGGACGAAGAGGCAGATGAAACATTCTATAAGTTAAACGGAGCAGCCTCACAATCACTGGATCTTCAGAGTCACTTTGGAGGCAGTCCTGAAAAGCAAAGGCATCTAGGAAGACTAAGCATTCTTCAAGAAGGATATCCTGAAGATATAGGAGTAGGCCATCCTTATGTGCCAAAAGATGAGCTGGCAGAGAAGATTAACCTGGCTGAACAGACAGCTTTAGCTGGATCTCAGGGAAAAAGAAGCAATTATGACCTTCGGAAGAAGATGAAGGCACCTCAGGAAGACGGAAGGGTTGTTGTGAGGTTATGCAAGGAATAAATTAGAAGGGCCAAAGCTCAACTAGAACTTAATCTAACTGCTGCCATAAAAGACAATGAAAATTATTTTTATAAATACATGAGCTACAAAAGGAGGACTAAGAAGAATCTCCATCCTTTATTTGATGTGGGGGGAAACACAGTGACAATGGTTGAGGACAATGCTCAGGTACCTAAAGCCTTCATTTCCTCAGTCTTTAATAGTCTTTAATAGTTGTTCTTGAGGCACCCAGTGCCCTGAGCTGGAAGACAGGGAGCAGAGTGAATCCCCCATAATCCAAGGGGAAATGGTCAGTGACCTGTTACACCACTTAGGCACACACTTATTGAGCAGTGTGTGGGGGAAGTGTTTGAGTCACCATCCTTAGAGGTATTTAAAAGATGTGTAGATGTGGTGCTTAGAGTCATGGTTTAGTGATGGACTTGGTAGTGCTGGGTCAGCAGTTGTAGTTGATGATCTTAAAGGTCTTTTCCAACCTAAAAGATTCTATGGTCACTTCCCCAGTCCTGCTGGCCACAGTGCCAGTATCTTGGCTCTCGTCTAATTGTGCTGGCTATGGTGAGTGAGTGATGACTGTATCAGATATTCAGCTTTAGGCTGATGCTTTGTTTTGTTGGCTAGCAACGTCATGGCTTTATGGTATGTTAGGGACAATACTTGTAACACAGTGAGTATGCCTGCAGTAGAATGTTACCAAACTTGGTTACAGCTGCCAATGTGCTCTGGCATTGCAAAGCAGTATCTTCCTGCTGGGTCCTGCACTTTGACCACAACAGGCGGGGGACAGAGTGGCTGGAGAGCAGCCAGGCAGAAAGGGATCTGGAGGTGCTGGTTGATAGGAAGCAGAACATGAGCCAGCAGTGTGCCCAGGTGGCCAAGAAGGCCAATGGCATCCTGGCCTGCATCAAGAACAGTGTGGCCAGCAGGGCAGGGAAGTGATCCTTCCCCTGTACTCAGCACCGGTGGGGCCACACCTTGAGTATTGTGTCCAATTCTGGGCCCCTCAGTTCAGGAAGGACATTGAGGTGCTGGAGCAGGTCCAGAGAAGAGCAACGAGGCTGGTGAAGGGACTTGAGCACAAGTCCTATGAGGAGAGGTTGAGGGAGTTGGAGTTGTTTAGTCTGGAGAAGAGGAGGCTCAGGAGTGACCTCGTCACTCTCTTCAACTACCTGAGAGGAGGCTGTAGCCAGCTGGGGGTCAGTCTCTTCTCCCAGGCAATCAGCAGTAGGACAAGAGGGCACGGGCTTAAGCTCTGTCAGGGGAGGTTTAGGTCGGATATTAGAAAGAAGTTCTTTACAGAGAGAGTGATCAGGCTTTGGAACGGCCTACCCAGAGAGGTGGTGGATTTCCCATCCCTGGAGGTTTGTAAGATGAGGCTGGATGTGGCACTGAGTGCCATGATCTAGTAATCACCATGGGGTTGGATCAAGGGTTGGACTTGATGATCTCAGAGGTCTCTTCCAACCCAGTTAATTCTATGATTCTCTAAGTATCTTCCTTTGTATCTTCTGTAATTTCATGTACTCTATTTTCTTGTTATGCACCTTATGACAATATTCACCATAATGTTCATTAATCTCCTGAAAAAAGATTAAGTAAGAGAAATGTAGCAAGAAAGGAAGAGGATGATTTCAGCATTGTTAGGTCACTAGTATCCTCTTCCTTGGTAAATTTGAGGCTAACAAGCACATCTTGCTTGATTACCACTTGTTTCCTGCTTTGTTGCTAGTTTTTCACAAATGGAGAAATGTTCAGTGCTGCTATGTGCTCTCTGTTGCAGATTCTCACATGTATGTGCTTAGAAGTTGCCCAGTTCATGAATAAATGCCTTCTCTGTCCTTGTGGCATAAGGATTTATGTGTGATAACCTTCATCAACTTGAAGGATGTAACATTTGCTTGTTACTCACAAATGATTAATATGCAGGGTTTTTTAAATTTATTGGTTCTAATTTGTCTGTGAGCAGTTTTTCGTGTGTATCCATTAGATAACATCTGATAAACGGATCCTGTTGTGCATCTTTTTTTTCCCTTTTGGATCAGAATAATTTTTTAAAAATAGAAACGGCATTACATTTACAAACATAAATTAGAATTCTCTTTTTACTATCACCATTTGATAAATATCATGAATTTGCAGAGTTTCTATTAGAGGTCAAACTTTATTTTAACCTGAGAGAACGTATGGCTACTTCCACTACAGCCTTGCCTGTGCTTGTCCACAGCTCAAAGCTGAAGGAAAAGTTGGACAATCAGTCAGAATATTCTTGGAAGGATATTCTATCTTTTATGATTTTCTATAGTTTCACCAGGGTGAATGACTTTTGCAGGGACAGGTTTTTTCTTCCATTTTCTTTTAATAGTCTGTGTATATAAATACAGGTTTTTTAAAAAAAAGCCAGTGATAGAATTCTATTAAAAATAATAATAAAATTCTTAGAACTTGAAACAGGAATACTTTCCCTTGAGAAATTAGAGCTTTTTACTCTAAATGTTATATATATTGAATGCTAAATATGTTGAGCTGGAAATGATCCAGACAGGAGATTGACTGCTCAAAATAACTGTAGTCCAGTAGGATAGGCTTAATTAGGTTTTTCAAAAAATTTTGGACTTGCTGAAGACATTTGAGCTTGATCTTTATTTTACCATTTTCAAGATGGCAGTCAGATTTTTCCATGATGAAATTACTGTATTTGTAAGACTTGGTGCTGATACTGTACCCTGACCACACAGCAGAGGATTCTGAAAGCATCTTAAGCAACTTGTCTCCCCTTAGTCTGACCACCCACATCTATAGTTTTTACACCAATTAATATATTACTTCTGAAAACTGTTTGATTCTTCTCATTCACTTCAAACCTACTGTAATATCACTATTCTCACAGAATATTTCTGTTTTAAGAATTTTTGTTAACCATAAGCACTATCTTAGGGAATCATAGGATCAGATGGGTTGGAAAGGACCTCTGAGATCATCAAGTTCAACCCTTGATCCACTACCACCGCAGTTACTAGACTATGTCACTAAATGCCACACCCAGTCTCTTCTTAAATACCTCCAGGGACAGAGAATCCACCACCTCGCTGGGCAACCCATTTCAATGTCTGATTACCCTCTCTGTAAAGAATTTCTTCCTAATATCCAACCTAAACCTCCCCTGGCAGAGCCTGAGATCATGCCCTCTTGTCTTACTCATAGCTGCCTGGGAGAAGAGACCAACCCCCACCTGGCTACAACGACCTCCTTTCAGGGAGTTTTAGAGAGTGATGAAGTCTCCCCTGAGTGTTCTCTTCTCCAGGCTAAACAACCCCAACTCCCTCAGCCTCTCCTCACAGGACTTGTGTTCAAGTCCCTTCACCAGCCTGGTTGCTCTTCTATCAGTCATTATTAAACACGTTGATGTAGCGATGTTTGGAGTTTCCTGTTTTGCCTGTGTTACTCTATGTGCATTCATTCTGCAGGTTTTTTGTTTTCCTGATCTTCACAAGTAAACATTTTCATCAGTTCTCATTATGCTGATTCATCATTTTAGGGTTGAGGCAAAACTGGCTGTGGGAATATGTTTATTGTAAAGGTTTTAGACCTTGATAAATATGAGTAGAAACAAAGTTCCTCAGTAACCAGCAATACCGAGTCCTAAGACTACTTATATGCCTAAGCAAAATTGCAGGTGCCTACAGCATTTCAGAACAACTTAGTTCAGTAGGAATTTGGCAACTAATTTAGCAAATACTCTCCTGAAGTCTTGTTTGAAAAACTGTGAGTAGATAGGGTCTGGCGATCGGAAGATTTCGGTTTGTTACGGAAAGATAGGGACCAACCCCCCACCAGGGACCACCCCCTCCCATACCTGGCAGCCAATAATAGATTAGGTGACTTCACAAGCAGACGGAAATGACGGTGTAACTTAGCATTATAAAAGACTGTGTTACAAGGTAATAAACGCCATTTGCCGTCCACCACATTGGTGTCTATGAGTTCATGGCCCGAATGACTGGAAGATAGTCACCGTGCTTTCCCTGAACCAGGTCGTCACGCAACAAAAAACAGTAATGAAATATTAAAAGACAGTAAAACAATAGTAAAATTGTGGCCTTAGTTCTTTGGTGAAATTAATATTGTATATCTATGTGGCCAGCAGGAGCAGGGAAGTGATCCTTCCCCTGTACTCAGCACTGGTGAGGCCACACCTTGAGTATTGTGTCCAATTCTGGGCCCCTCAGTTCAAGAAAGACATGGAGGTGCTGGAGCGGGTCCAGAGAAGAGCAACCAGGCTGGTGAAGGGACTTGAGCACAAGTCCTATGAGGAGAGGCTGAGGGAGTTGGGTCTGTTTAGCCTGGAGAAGAGGAGGCTCAGGAGTGACCTCATCACTCTCCACAAACCCCTGAGAGGAGGTTGTAGCCAGGTGGGGGTTGGTCTGTTGTCCCAGGCAATCAGCAGTAGGACAAGAGGGCACAGGCTTAAGCTCTGCCAGGGGAGCTTTAGGTTGGATATTAGAAAGAAGTTCTTTACAGAGAGAGTGGTCAGGCTTTGGAACGACCTGCCCAGAGAGGTGGTGGATTCCCTGTCCCTGGAGGTTTTTAAGATGAGGCTGGATGTGGCACTGAGTGCCATGATCTAGTAATCACAGTGGGGTTGGGTAAAGGGTTGGACTTGATGATCTCAGAGGTCTCTTCCAACCCAGTTAATTCTATGATTCTATCTACAGGGAATAAAATGTTTCAGAATCTTCTCTCTTGCCCCTCTCCATCCCAATATAAGAGAATGAACTCTTCCAAGTTAATTATCAGTAGGTATACTGATGGATTTGAACTCTAGAAAGATCAAGCATGGTCTTTAAAAACCATATAGATGTCTTTTCTACTGAACTTGGTGTTCCATCACACTACTGAACTGAATCTTCAAAAGCTTACTTTTCACTTAAGTGTTGCATTCAGAATTTGAAGATCTTCTCCCAGTAGTGAAAATGCAGCAGACACCTTTTTGCCAGCTAATTCTCTGGAAGTGGGCATCCTTGTGCCTGATGTATTCTTTCTTCATAGCCAGGTCCCTTCATTCAGGGAGTTGTTTATGAAAAACCAGACTCAGCCTCTAGATTTGTGTTCATTTACTGGTGCTATTCTGGGTAACTTAAGATTTCCACCTTTCATTTCTGCATTTGTAATATTCTACTTCATTCATCTTGTCTATTTAGATCAAAATTGGATATGACTATTTTTTAGTCTAAAAAATTTTGCCAGCATTTTCCTTTGACTGGATTTGGTCTTGAGTCACTTTGATCTTTACTATCATCTGATTTTATTTTTTTTTTCCTGCATTTATTTTTTTCTGGTACAGTGGGTCTATGATAAACAACGTTGTTTGGCTGAAAAATATCTTTCATTCATATATTGTTTCAGATGATATATGTGAGATATTCTAGTCTCAATATTACAGTAAGTAGAGATTAAGAATGTTGACTGTTCTTAAACCTGTCATGTTGGTTGCAAAAATTGCAAACAATTGTTTGGTACAGAATATTTACTTGCAAATGGTTTAATGGTTGTGTTACTCTGCTTGAAGAAAGCAACCATTTTCTATACTATTTCTTTATGGGGAAGTGAAAATCAATGCAGAATATATAATTAATTTATGAACTATGTCTGCAGCACAGAACATTTGTCTTGCATTAAATTTTACCTTAATGCTGCCTGAGTGTTTAAGATACAGATCAGTCACGATGTGATTGCACTGAGTTCTCCAAAGCAGTGGACTCTATTTCATCAGCCACAGCATTCCTTGCCCTTTTTCATAGGGTACATATGTTCAGGGTAAAGATAGGGGAAGAATATTTATTAGGACCTGAAAGAACACAAGCTGTGAATTACAGTAAAGGCAGAGAGTTTACCTACAAAAACCCCAGTGAGGCAGCTATAGTTTAAATTGGTCACCTAAAGTCAATGTGTGTTCCTTGTAGCCAGGTGATAGCATTTTGCAGTCTATCTTTATATTTGCAATTTTTCTGCAAGGGCAGAAACAGCCATGGTAATACTGAGAACATTTGACCTGGACATTCTTTTTCAATTGCTGTGAGTGAACTGTGCGGTCTCTTGCACACAAAACAAAAAAAAATTATTCAGTAGAATTTCCAAACTTCCAGTAAAGGGCAAAAATTATATGCAGATCTTGCTGTTGATAGTATTTAATTTTTCCATATTCCCTTTGGTAAGTGTAGAAATTGCATACAGAGACTTCTACTTTGAAGATTGAGTTCCCCTCCCTATCTCCCACAGCATATGCATTCAACTTTACAACAGTGGCCCTTTCTTTTGTCAATCACAGTGTGGCTTTCAACAAAGAAAATATTTGGATTGTTTTGATATTTGTTCAGGAAGGCGTTTTATTCACCTTTGGAAAGCATTTAAATTATTAAAGCCACCCCTGAAACTCTGCAATTGAATGAAACTTCTAATCCTTGTTTGAAAATATAAATTATTCATTATAGGGTTTAATTTAAAAGTTGGCTGTGTGGTTCCTATGGTTGTTTACATTGCATTCTGGTGAAATTGAAAGCACAAATGAATTCCACTAGGTTTTGTTAGAGACCTTCTGACTCAGTATATCTGAAGGTTGTCTTTCTATTTCTTTAAATATATAATCCTTTTGTTTTTGCTTCCTTTATCAAAATAAAATATAGATAAAAGGACAACGTTACTAAGTGCCTTCAGCAGTAGCATTTCACTGAATGGTGTCATCCATTCAGACTGGCCACAGCTGGCTCTTCAATGCAAAATCCAAGGAAAATTGATATCTGAAGTGCTAGCACTACTATTTCTGTATATTTTGTTTCATTGTGAGCAAGAAATGAACTGATGTGCCCAGACTCTGACAATTTAGAGGTAGTGAATAGTCTATACCATTTTTTGAAAGAGGAGTAATAGCACCTGAGGGCTACATGAATTTTGTTTGGATAATTTTATTCAATGTAAATGCCCTGCTCCCCAATCTCTATTCCATTCTAGTGTCTTAGGAGCATTGTTGTTATAGATTTATGTTAAATTTACTGAAAAAAGTGAGCAGTGTATTTTGTCTATAATGTTAGTGTTGAATGCACTTGGGTTTAACAGATAGAACTGTATAGATCAGTAAATAATTCTGCCTCCCCAACATGTAAAGATGAACAGGAGCTGTGTCATGCATAAAACGATTTTGTAGTGGCTCTTACAGCATAAGAGAGAGGGTTTAGGGAATTTTCTGATCAATCTCTGTTTCCTTGTGACTTTTCAGAAAAAAATATTAGTTATAAACAGGCCAAAAGCTCAAGGACAGTGTACAAATAAATAATATGAAAGTATAGCATCCAAAACAGAAAATATACCTTTTTTTTTTTTTTTTTCCTGCTACAGAGGTATTTTAGGTATTCAGGACTGTATTATACCAGTAGAAGATTAATTTATTTTTTTATTAATAATATTATTTATCCCCTTTACTCTTATGATAATCCCAAATCTCAGAAATTACTGGGCTGGAGAGTAGAATAGACTGTATGACTTGAATATTGTTCTGGTTTGGGCTGGGATAGAGTTAATTTTCTTCTTAGTAGGTGGTACAGTGCTTTTTTTTTTTTATTATTATTCAGTTTGAGAATAACATTGATAGCACACATTGATTGTTGCTAAGCAGTGCTTACCCCGAGTCAAGGACTTTTCAGTGTCTCATGTTCTGCCATCGAGTAGGTGCACAAGAAACTGGGAGGGAACACGGACAAGACAACTAATCTGAACTAGCCCAAGGGATACTCCATATCACAGAATGTCATGTTCGGCACATGAACTGGGGGGAGCTGGCCAGAAGGGGATGATCACTGCTTGGGGATAGGCTGGGCATCAGTCAGTGGGTGGTGAGCAATATTATTGTGCATCACTTTTTCTTCTGGGTTTATGTGTCTTTTTTCTCTTGTTCATTATTATTATCAGCATCAATATTATATTTTACTTTAATTCTAGTTATATGAAATTGTTCTTATCCCTTCCCAGAAGGGTTTTTTTTCTGGTTCTCCTCCCCATCTCACTGGGGTGAGTTAGTAGGAGAGTGAGTGAGAGGCTGCATGGTACATAGTTACTGGCTGGGGTTAAACCATGACAAACGTGTAGGATTATGAAGCAGAAAGAGGCTTCATATGTGTTGCTCTACACATGACTGTGACACAAGAATTAACTGTGTAAGTCCAATGCAAAGTGACTGAGACATGACAATTTTGTTGGAATCTAGAGGAAAATTAGTTAATGCAGCCTTTATTCTGTATTTAACCTGGTTTAACTGAGATCAGAATACAGCATGCTGCTGCCTGAGTCTGTTCCGTCTGAGTTCACTCTTGTTGTGTTCTGTTTTAAACTCATTCCTATTGGGTTTCTGACACAAATCCCAACGCATTCCACTTCTATAGTGTAATGTTACAGTACATTTTGGTGTAAATGCTTAGTTTCTAACTGCTGCTTCCTTTTGATCATCTACACTCAAGTACATTTGTGCTTGTCTAAAAAGTGCAGCGTAGCAGCTCGCTGTTACTCCACCAAGCAGATTTACTCACTGCAATCCTGTACAGTATCCCCGCTACAGGTTTGGAGCAACCATATGCAGTCAGTTTTTATATAACTCTGACATTTCCCATCACATCAACATCTGCATTTCCTCCTTTTTAAAAAACGGCACTTTAGTAGAAAGTTTGTTCAAAATTTCAGCTGAAACAATCAAAAATCTGTGACTGAGGCTTTAGTGCAGGGAATATTGTGAGACTCTTTTATGTGTCAGCATGTCAGAACTAACTGACACCGGGAGAGGATTTAATGCTTCAATAAAACAGAGCAGAAGTAAATCAGCAATTTAGAACATTTCTTCAAGAGACATAATTGTATTAATAAATATTACATTCAGTTTTATTTTTTGAAAGATACTTCCATTGTGTGCAGCATTTCACTCCACAGTCTCACTAACGATATTTACCTTTTGCAATGTTCAGGAACTGACAGAAAATGTCATTTTCTTCCCTACAGGATTTTTGTCAATTTCAGTAAAATGTTCTTAAGTAGCTTTGCATGGTGAGAAAAGATGGAAAAAGGATTTCTGTCCTCAAAAAATATATTCTGAAAGAACATGATGGAAAATTGTGAAATACATCTTCAGTATTAGAAGGGGAAGTGAACATGTTTGAAGTGTTTGTTTGTTTTTCTTGAACATACTTGAGGAGAAATCTTGGTTCTGTCAAATATCATGAATGACTTCTGCATATGTAGGAAAATTGTTTTTTTTTCTCTATTGGTTGCTAAATATTTTTTTCACAGAAGCACAGAATCACTTAGATGGAAAAAACCTTTGAGATCATCAAGTCCAACCATTTTCCTGACTGCCTTTACCACAATACCAGTATTCAATAATCTGAAGCTTTTCTGCATGGACTGTAAAACACTTACTATGACACTTTATTATATATTCATGGAGTCAGATTTGTAGTCTTGTATATTTGGGTTGGTGGTTGACCTTTTCTTTCCCTGCCTCCAACCCTGTCCCGTATATCTCTCAATCTAGTATATGGAACACACTATGGCCCATGATTTTCTGCCGTGTCTGAAGGAACCTCAGTGATTCCTTCTGCATATTCTAGTTTTTCCTATGAGTTGCCTATATCATTCTCTGTAGTTTTAAACACCTAGATAGAGCTGTCAAATATGCATCTTTCCTACCCTAAGGTACTGGCCTTTGAATCCTTAGGCTCTCCCTCTCTAAATCATTTATGTAAAACAGAAGAAGGAATGCTTTTCTTTCCTATAATTATAACCAACATTAAGTTCTCTATGCAAAAGCTAAAGTGCCATCAAAAAACAACTCTTACACTGAATAATTTTTCCATCTTCTTAGCATTGCCATGTCTACAGCCTGGGTATGAGATAGCACTTCCAGTCGTATCAGAAAACACTCCTTAAAGTTTTCTATTAATACTTATGGAATCAAAAGAAAATTCGAACAGCGAAAATGTACTGTGAATGCTTTAAATTCTGAAAGCAAGGCAAGTTATGTGGATTTTCTGCTTCCAGAGTATATTTTCTGGAACAGTTTCTATTCAAAGGATATCATACATAGTCTCTAAGGACTTGGCTTATGACTGAGCTTTCAGGAAGCAAATCTCAGAAAATAAGAACCATAAGATCAACAGTTCCAAGTCAGACAAATCATTATCTAGCCTGTATCCTTTGGCTAATAGCAGATGCCTAGGGAATGTGCAGGATCAAAACAAACACATAATGATACTGCATTAAATTACTCTCCCAACACCCAGTCGTTTGTAGCTCGACTATTACTGAACCAAAGGTAGTTTCTCTCTCTTTTAGAGACTGCTTCATCTGTCTGTCCAATTGCTTTTTGAATCACTCTAGTCTTCCAGCCTCAGTAATATTCTTTGGTTGAGGCTGCAAATATAAACGCTGAGTGTTAGGCTAGTCTAAGCTTAGGCTCGAGCATATTTACTCATGCCTTATTGTGTGGTAGCATATCCATCTGTCAGTGAGACATGTTAGTTTTTTCTATTTCACTGTAATGTACTTAATGATTACGCTCTGCATTGGAATAGTATCTTAGGTCTTGCAGAATCACAGTGTATGCTGAGTTGGAAGGGACCCACAGGGATCATCAAGCCCAACCCTTAACCTGCAGAGGACCACCCCCAGGAGTCACATCATGTGCCCGAGAGTATTTTCCAAACACTTCTTGAACTCTGTCAGGCTTGGTGCTGTGATCACTTCCCTGGGGATCCTGTTCCAGTGCCCAGCCTCCCTCTGGGTGAAGAATCTCTTTCTAATATCCAGCCTAAACCTCTCCTGACACAACTTCAGGCCATCCCCACCTGTCACCACTGAGGAAAGATCAGTACCTGCACCTCCTCCTCTTCCCCTCAAGAGGAAGTTGTAGACCAAAGTCTCCCCTCGGTCTCCTCTTCTCCAGGCTGAACAGACCAAATGACCTCAGCTGCTGCTCATGCGGCTTCCCCTCAAGGCCCTTCACCATCTTCGTTGCCCTCCTTTGGACACTCTCTAATGGCTTAATATCTCTTACATTGCAGTACCTACAACTGCATGAGGTGAGGCTGCACCAGTGCAGAGCAGAGTGGGACAATTATTTCCCCTTCCATCTGACTGGCGATGCTTTGCCTTATGCCCCCCAGGTCATGGTTGGCCCTCCTGGCTGCCAGGGCACTGCTGATTCATATTCAGCTTGCCATCGATCAAGACCCCCAGCTCCCTTCACATGGCACTGTTTTCCAACGTCTCATTCCCCAGTCTGTACGTACATCCGGGGTTGCCCCTCCCAGGTGCAGAATCCAACACTTTCCCTTGTTGAACTTTATGTGGCTGGTGATTGCCCAGTCCTCTAATTTGCTGAGGTCTCTCTGCAGGGCCTCCCGGCTTTCAAGGCAGTCAGCTCCTCCCAGTTGTGAATCTTAGCATACTTAACCGGCATGAACACTTTTGAGCACAGCTACACAAACATTTTTGGTAACACCTTTATAGAGGGGGTAAAAAGTGTTTTTTCTGAGCTGATGTATTAGCATATCAGCTTTGGCATAGGTTCTCCTCAAAAAGCTTTTGAGGCCCTTGGTTAACGGTGAAGAGAGAAGGTGGGGGTGAATTGCTGGAAACAGTTTTGGGGATTTTTTTTTAAATTTTTTTTTTTCTTTTGAAGGTGAACAAATCAATATAGTCCCACTCTACTGTGAAAGAAAAGCAGATTCTAAGTATCTAATAGCTGCTGTAAGACTGATTTTTTTATTTAACCACATAGTTGCAATATTTTTGGCTGAATGTTTGTCTTCTACACTATGTGCTTCAAACAATGCATATTTGAAATGCTTTATTTCATTGTCAGTCATGCCCCTCTCTGTTCTTTGCAGCACAAGCACAGATGAGAAAGACCTGACAATTCCTTAGTCTTCCCTGTTGATTCTGAAATAGATTATACTAATAAGACTAAAAGACTTCGAGCACATGAAGAATTTTCATCCCTCTTTGGTTAATATACACAGACTACTATATACAAACTACTCATTTTCCTGATACGATTTAATACATCTTAGAGGATTTCTTGGTGTGTTCTAAGGTTCTTTCAGTAACTATACATTTGCAGAGAAAGAGAAATGTTCTATCTCTGGGAAAGGAGCTATCCAATAATAAACAAACAGTAGTTCTTACCTTTGTGAAATAGGATCACTGAAGTGTAAAAGGGTAGGAAAAGATTAATCAGGTCCAGAAAACTGGGAGAAAAGGTCGATATCAGGTTACATCGGGGATAGAGAGTGATCATGATCAATTTATTATTACAGAAAAGGACCATATTTTTATTAGAACAGCAAAAGAAACACAAATAATGAGCAAGGAGAATGCTTTGATTCCCAATGTTAACAAGAAGCTACAGTTATGAGTCAAAAACAAATCAAGAAGTCTACATGCTGAGCCCTAAAAAGACATAAACAAACATTAAATCTAGGCTTCTGGAATGCTTGTGAAAGTGATTGATTTGTAAATTAGACAAAAAAAGAGAAAGTGTCATTCACTTATGTTATGTCTGATTCTGAGGCACTCTTGAAATTATGGTTCAAAAGAATGGAGGAAATTTTTAGGAAACGCCTGTTTTTCATTTTGCATAGGAACATACACTAGGCAACGTAAGGCTAATTGAAAGTACTTAAAGAATTTGTATTATTCTACTTTGGGCATAAGGTAGAGACCTTGGTCTCTCATACTGTTACATACAACACAACAACTGACAAATATCAGTCAGGGCTCTGAAGGTCATACTAGTGCATTTTTAAACTTAAATTTACAAAACATTTCAAGGGCTTAATCATGTAAGAGTAATTTGGGATTGTCTTGACCATGCTGTTTCAGGAGCAGGTGTTTATGACTTCCATTGATATAACCATAATCATTGGCTTTAAACACTTATTGAGGTGTTTAAGAAATTCACAGATGATAAAAAGCTCTCCATATGGACTGCCTGACTATATTTCAGCTGGTTTAATGGCATGACTCTTGCTGCAGAACAGTGGCTTCTGTAAATCTCATGCTATGTTACAGAAGATGCTTTGAAATGACATTTCAAAATCAATGACAACATGTCAGATTTTGTTTAGTAGGTACAGTATATTCAGGGTTCCAGTATTTTTACTTCTTAATGTAAGAAGGAAATCTGAGCTGGTGTCAAAGGGCTTCCCAACAAGAAAGATCACTGAAACAATAATAATATCTAAAGGGTTTGCAATAACTTACACTTCTATAGACCTTGTTCTACTTTGCTAGTATGTAAAAACTTCTGTAAAATTTTGTAACAGAAATCACACCTAGAATGTCTAACTTTAGTATATAGGAGTTCAAAGTTAATTCTATTAATTATTTTTTATTTCAGCTTTGGAATTGTTTTCAATTCTGTGCTGGCTTGCAGTAACATTTATTAATTTTGTCTGTTGAGAGATTCTATTTCAGTAGTATGTGAGGAAAATTGAATAATCTTGCTACAATTTTTTTTCTTAGATTTCAGATCTGCAGGTTGTTTTCTCACCAAATTCAGCAAGGATCTGAGGCTAATGCTGCCTTGCAGTTGCATCTATCAACACTGTTAGTCATAACAGGTTCCACAATCAGAACTTGGTTGATGGTTCTATTCATGGGATGATAGGTAGAACAGAATCTCTGCATTGCCTTGTATTTATAGCTAGTTTATTGTCAATAAGGAAGGCAGATACATCTCCAAAACTCATGGAATACAGGTGTTGTATATAAAATGTTCATAGAATGGCATCTTATCTGAAAATAGCTCAAAATTATCTCAAACACATCTGATTAAATGTTTAGCTATGAAGATATAAATTTTGGTGTAGTGGAAATGTACTGTGGGTATAGAACTTCAATGGTTTTCTGCAGGAATGTTTTCTGAAATCCATTGTGGACTCTGGTCACATTAATAGAAAGAAACAAAATCAAGTATGGTAAGCACACATCTCAAGTTTTTTGTATGGGCTGCATGTTTTGACACAATTCCATTTTTCAAAAAAGTCTTAGAATTTAGGTTTTTTGTCTTGAAGTCAAATGAAATCAGAGTACAAAAACTGTTTATATGAAAAATATTTTTTTTAATACTTTAAAAGCTCCAATTTTGATGACTCCAATCATGTTGGATGCTTGCTTGATTTTGTAGGGGTTTTTTTTGTGGACCAGAAGTCTGGTTCTGGAATGTAGTCTTCATAGTTATGTTGAAATTCAAACATTTTAAAATAATTTATTTTCTCTCTATTCTATATCTATGTAAATGTTATTATAATACATCAACTTTATTATATTTTTGTACACTTCTCTTGCCTTAAGGTTTGATTTTATTTTTTTTCCCATTTATTAGATAGCAAAAAGTAGACACTACATGCAATTTAAACAAAGGTCTCCAAGAAGCAGTTTATATGTTATGTTGAGCTGTGACCAAGACATAACATTTGCAGGTGTGAAGGAGCAGAATCATCTGCAGGTTTTCAAACCTAACTTTAATTTTGGGATTCAGAGTGGGGTTTTTTATTAACGCAAATTGTTTCATGTTTTGGCCTTAGTTGGTATAATCTTCTACACCTGAATAGAAGTGCTCAGATCCAGTGTGTATTCCTTATGTATGGCCTGGTGGTTAATATGATTTATAGCAAAGAAGTGCATGACATAACATGACCTACTCTAAAAAAATATAATACTGCATGGTTCTGATTTGGAAAAAAGAATCCACAAATAACAATTCAAATATGTAAGCAGTTTGTACAAGTCAAGCAAATCTCTGATCTGGTTTATGCCTTGCACTGTTCATAACAGAAAGGGGAATCTATTATTTCTAAAGTTTAAGAGATACAAGAAGATGCAGATATAAGACATCCCAGAAAATCTTATCTGAAATCAGTAACAAGATTTGTTAGGCCAAAAAGATTGATATAGACTTGGTCAAAATCATAAAAAGGTAGATTATCCCACTTAGTGGATTTGACTGATCAGTTAAGAATTGTTGCACACCTTGAGTGAGAATGAACAGATTTTGCACTTTAAGAAGGGAATATCAATTTCCTAAGAAGAGAAGTGTTTGGACAATGACTTTGTATGGAGCTTAGTCAATACCAGTAGTGATAAAGGTATAAAAGGTTACATATTTGGAAAGTGTGATGAGACTACTGTTAGAAGTGTCCTTCTGGAATATACAGTTTCCTAATTAGAATATGTTCCTGTATTGTTATCTAGAAAAATTGAGTAATATTTTTTGTGATATCACTTTGTCATTAGAGTGTTACTATTTATAAGAGATGCAAGTTGTATATTTGTAAACACTGCACTTTTGTTGTGTAATTTATTCTTCTGCAGTTCTGCCCTCATGGATGTGATCACCTATTTCATCTTTTTGCATTATTTATTGAATTATGTAAAAAATAAATAATTTTTCCAAGTCTTTATATTTTACTACTCTATTGATATATATCATCTGATATATTAATAATACTGGTAGCTCAGAATCAGAAAAATTTTGATAAATCAGATTGTTTTGCTCAAAAATATAAAAATACTGAAATTAAATTTTTATTCTAGATCCTGGCCATTTTCCTCTTTGGAAAATGATTATTTTTGTTTTTTCAGTATAAAATAATTTTGCATTAATAATAATAATTATTATTAACTTAAAAATAATTTCAACTTCCTGAAACCCTGAGAGCAATATTTTTACATGGAATAGTGAATTATTAGTATTTTTAGTTTGTTTTGTTTTCCTAGTCACAGTGGAGAAAATATATAAATTTCCTTTCTTTTTTCTATTGAATGGAAAATCAGTTTCTTAATCATCAACAGGTCTAGTTGAAGTCCTGCACAATTTTGAACCCTTGCTACCTCTTTGATGTTCCAGCTTTTTAAAGCTAGTATGCCAACCAACTATAGGAAAATTAGATTTAATAATTATATTTTTCATTTCCTAAATGTTCTCTACTGAATTTTAGAAGTTAAACTGGCACTTGTTAGTACAGTTTTTAGTCTTGAAATTACTTGGTAACTTCAGTATAACAGAGTATTCAAGAGTAGTTATTAAATCAAAAAGCTTCTACACTGAAAGTAGTGTCTTGCAGACTCTTTTATGTGTATCTATTTTAAAAATTTGTGCCACTACTTTTACTATGAACAATGCTGTTTATTTTTCCTACATAAGTGCTTTGTTGTTTATTGTAATTATTGTGTAAAATACTTACGTATTTGCCATCCTTTCTGCTGGCAGTATAGATGTTCTACAGGGTAGTTTTTCATTGTGAAATGGTACAGGGAAGCATGGAAGACTGCTCTTGGCTCCCATGCCATGACAGCTATTTGTCCTGTGATGTCATATGAAGAGTGTTAAACAGCACAATACTGTCAGTAGGATGAGGCCTATAGTAGTGGGCCCTAGTTAAAGAAATTAATCTTCAGGAAATTATAGAGCTTAAGTCCAAGGCAATACAAGAAAAGGAAAGGACAACATGAAAGATTTCTCCGTTGTTTATTGATTTTTACTTAAATGGATCTGTGATGTTTCTGCTGTTATCAAGTTTGTTTATTTAAAGTACTTCTCAAGGTATTTGTTAAACTGTTGAACATAACAGCTTGGGAATAAAACTTGTCTCTGTAGAATGTGGACCTGAGCCAGGCTGTTTAAAATTTAGGCCACATAAACAAGAGGAAATTAAACACTGAAATGTTCCAGGTGCTGGAACTTGATTGTCATGTTGATAAATTGTTGGAACAGTCTTGCCTCTGTTTTGATACACAGTCTTGCAGATGGTTCTCAGGTGCCTTTCAGAGTGTGCATTGACGGGGTCTGCTTCCAAAAATCAGTTTGGAAACAGTCACCTCCTCTTGAAGCATAAGAGAGTTTGCAGAGAAAGCCATTCAGTTCCAAGATAGCTTCAGAGCCTGAGGATAAACCTGAGCACATTATTAGTGTAGCATTAGCTTTGCAAGCTATGGCAAGTGTACAGGGGAAAAGAAAGGAGGGCAATGTATTCAAAGTTTGTTGTTTTCAGGGAGTATGTTGCAGGGAATTTTCTTTATACAAAGTTATGTGAGTTATGGTTAGTGCAGGAGACCTTCAGATTAATTTTGTTTTTATCAGAAAATGCATTTCTTTCTGTCATACATGTCTAGTGGAAATCAGCTCTATTAGACATCCATCCTTTAAGGACAAGTTGTAATGACTGCACTTTGTTCTGGATTACAACCTGATTCCATTGTGGCACAAACAGTAGGAAATATTGTAAAATGGGAGATGTGTCACTCTAGGGTTAGACAGAAGATGGGAGCTTCACAGCAAACTCCCTCTCTTGACAAGCGTATGAAATGCTTACTTCTATTTCTGTGTGACTGGGTGCAGGTAAAGAATGTCACACCTGAGGGAAGTCAAGAGGTGGAGGATAATGAATTTGTAGGTGGTACTTTTGCAAAATCAGCTGAATTTATGGTAGATTTCAGAGGAAACAAATCTTCTATTTTCTCTCAAAAACATAAATCCTTCTACATTGGGGTCAGCTGGACAAAATTTCAAAGGGAAGCTGTTGTGGATATTGTACTGGTACCATCAGCTTGTGCAGTATTCTGTTTAAACTAGGTTTTTGATACTTTGTCTCTTATTTATGCCTACTGTGTCAAACATCTTTCATAAACCACTCCTTTTCCCATAATATTACTTTTCCAGATCCTTTCAGCTTCTTTAAATGCTTTTATTGTATCCTCAGTTATTTCTCTTGTTCCTTAAGTACTACCATGGTGTCAGCATATGCTGCAGCTAGCTTGGGAATAAAACTTGTCTCTGTAGAATGTGGACCTGAGCCAGGCTGTTTAAAATTTAGGCCACATAAACAAGAGGAAATTAAACACTGAAATGTTCCAGGTGCTGGAACTTGATTGTCATGTTGATAAATTGTTGGAACAGTCTTGCCTCTGTTTTGATACACAGTCTTGCAGATGGTTCTCAGGTGCCTTTCAGAGTGTGCATTGACGGGTCTGCTTCCAAAAATCAGTTTGGAAACAGTCACCTCCTCTTGAAGCATAAGAGAGTTTGCAGAGAAAGCCATTCAGTTCCAAGATAGCTTCAGAGCCTGAGGATAAACCTGAGCACATTATTAGTGTAGCATTAGCTTTGCAAGCTATGGCAAGTGTACAGGGGAAAAGAAAGGAGGGCAATGTATTCAAAGTTTGTTGTTTTCAGGGAGTATGTTGCAGGGAATTTTCTTTATACAAAGTTATGTGAGTTATGGTTAGTGCAGGAGACCTTCAGATTAATTTTGTTTTTATCAGAAAATGCATTTCTTTCTGTCATACATGTCTAGTGGAAATCAGCTCTATTAGACATCCATCCTTTAAGGACAAGTTGTAATGACTGCACTTTGTTCTGGATTACAACCTGATTCCATTGTGGCACAAACAGTAGGAAATATTGTAAAATGGGAGATGTGTCACTCTAGGGTTAGACAGAAGATGGGAGCTTCACAGCAAACTCCCTCTCTTGACAAGCGTATGAAATGCTTACTTCTATTTCTGTGTGACTGGGTGCAGGTAAAGAATGTCACACCTGAGGGAAGTCAAGAGGTGGAGGATAATGAATTTGTAGGTGGTACTTTTGCAAAATCAGCTGAATTTATGGTAGATTTCAGAGGAAACAAATCTTCTATTTTCTCTCAAAAACATAAATCCTTCTACATTGGGGTCAGCTGGACAAAATTTCAAAGGGAAGCTGTTGTGGATATTGTACTGGTACCATCAGCTTGTGCAGTATTCTGTTTAAACTAGGTTTTTGATACTTTGTCTCTTATTTATGCCTACTGTGTCAAACATCTTTCATAAACCACTCCTTTTCCCATAATATTACTTTTCCAGATCCTTTCAGCTTCTTTAAATGCTTTTATTGTATCCTCAGTTATTTCTCTTGTTCCTTAAGTACTACCATGGTGTCAGCATATGCTGCAGCTAGCTTTGAAATACATGTATAATTAGCTATGCATTTTATGATTGGCTAAATAAAAGGCCAAGAGAATAGAAAAATACTGAACTTGAATCACATGCCTTGTGGGAAACAAACCCAAGCCCCTTCTACTCCATTATGAAATATGTTGCAACAGCTTGTGTCCTCCTGCTGCCTCCTTTCAAAATTGATTGAAATGAACCAAACATCAGAATTTATGGGATGAGGGGTTAGGAAATGGATGAGCAGACAGAAATAATTCCATGAGCAGTCTAAGGTAGATAGAGTCTGAAAGCTAAGGTGTTTTTTTTTTGTTTTCAGTAGGAAATAAATTGGTAAATACACGGTTGTCACTTTTATGTTGCCAGAACAGTGCACTGAGCAAAGTCAATATCCTTGAAGTGGGTCTTTTCGCTGGCCTCAAGTTACAAATGTTTTTTAAACTTATGGGTCCTTTCCTCTTGTCTCTTCTTACTTTCCTCCCTTTTCCTCCCTATAAAATCAACTTTAACTTTTAGGTGGGCTAACTTAGCAATTTGTAACAGCTATCTACATTTTAACTTAAAATATATAATTTCTGGAAAAAAAAAACCAAACAAACAAAACCCAAACAAAACCAAAACAAAATAAGCTTTCACTAAGATTTCAAAATTGTAAATAGAGCATGTTGGGCTGTATTTTATTGCTCATTCTATGTACAATAGAATTCTATTCTCAGCAGGGACATGCATTTGCTAAGAGAATGATTAGGGTTCTGATCTTGTTTCCCCTGGCCACAGGCCTATTTTAAACCCTGTTTGTTCTCTTTGCTGGATCTGCTACATGTGATCTAGATTTATGTAGCACTTCTGCTTTTCTTCCACTTCCAAAAGTGGAAAGCTTCCAGAAGCAACACCTTCTGCCAGTTTGAACCTTCTATTGGCAAAGCAGTAACATTAGAGTGGACCTGATACATGTAGAATGGATCAGTATCTGCAACAAATGGAGTTTTTTACTACCTAGCTGTTGGTTCTTTGATGTCATAGTCTAGTGATAAGTCTGATCATAATAGAGTTTCTTCCTGGTCTATACAATTTTATCTTGAAAGAACTTGATATACTGTTTCATGTTTTGATATCCTCATTAAGACATTTACTATAAATCACTGAGGCGGACTCCTATTTTATTCATCTTGTAACAAGACAATGATCCAAACAATTCTTAGGGCATAACTATGTACCTAAATCATACAAGAAAACATTTATGCATAATTAATAAACTATAATCAGACTGAATTAAATAAACTTTTCCAACATGTTGGGTTTTTTTTAAAATGGTCACATGATTTACATTAAGATTTCATATTTTAACCTTTTCAAACTCCTTTGAAGCAGGCAGGTTTTCCTACTCTCTAATTCTAAAAGATAATATTCTAAACAGTGCTTCAGGTTTTTAACAACTTTGACCACAACTCAGCTGGAAGATTAGCAGCTGCAAAGATAATCCACAGTCTTTTCTTTAGCTGGGCTTTCACACTGGATCTCCTCTTGGCTTTTCCACTGGGATGTGCTTGGTGTTGCTTGGCAAGGCCTGATACAAGTAGTAGAGGGGGGAAAAAATGAGCCCATCCTCTTTTTCTTCCTGGAAGAAACACAGCATTTGATGAAATTAATAGACAGAAACACAGATTATAGTTATTCGCTATGCATTAGTTTTCAGTACTCAAAGGTTTGTTACTCCATGCACAAAACACAGACTTTTCAAATTTATCTGATCTAACAATTTCTTTTTTTTTCCTTTTTCTAGCTCTTGAGTATGCAATCATCTGTTTATATCTTCTACCTAAGAAATTATTTTAGATACATTTTAATAACTAGGATTAAATTGTTCATTATTTCTTCACTATAACTAGGATTAAATAATCGAAAGAAAAGATACTAAATATTCCTGCAATGTCTAAAGAAAAAAAAACTTAAAAATATTATCCTACCCTTTCATAACATTGAATAATCTCTCAAAAAGGTTGACTGTAATTGCATTTTTATCATCTACTTATATTTTATTGCTATTTTTAATGCATCATGATTAACAATAATGTCTATTCATCACTTCAATTAAATATTTCCAAGGTCTATTAGAATAATAGATTAATTCATGCTCATTTACTTCTGTATTTTCAAGGTAGAGCATTTTTGTGTAGAATTTTAAAACTTGATTTCAGGTTTTGCCCAGTTGCATGTCAGTTCTGTTTTCAGATGCCTTCTCTCTGCTTTTCACCATCATAAGCTCCCAGTTCCCTTTAATCAGATTTATTGTTGTCGTTCTGTGTCTTGAGTATTAACATAAATTATGGAAAAGACTCATGCAAGAGGAAGATCCTAAGAAACTCCATCACAGTGCTCAGATCTCTGGTAAAAATTTGATACAGTGTAGCAGGAGTTTGGTTACAACTGCCTGGATGTTATTTGTGTTTCCTGGTATTTGAAGCTAGATCTGTGACCTGAAATTGCTCAGGTCTCCCCAGGCATTGTAGTACTGCAGTCATGACTCCAAAAGCTTTTGAAATATTTTATACATAAAATTTAGAAAATCAGCATAGATCCACTTTGGCAAGATAGTGTGCAAATTTCAGCCATATTCACTATAAAAAAATTGTTTTGTTCCAGGTGCTGAACTGATGTTGCAAAAAAAATCCTTGGCATTCAATTATATATTAAAAGAAATCACAGCCTTAACATGTTTCATGTAAAAGTTTTAAAGTGTGGAGTAATATTGGAGTAAAGGCAGCGAGGACGTTCATTGGAGTTCACGGACAGGCTAATCTGTAACACAAATAGAGCTTTCAAAACTCAGAAGCGACATGATCTGAGTTCAAATTTGCTTTTTGCTGTTTACTTCTCTGACTTTGTAGAACAGAGTCATAATTTTTAGTCCTTGGGGCTGACAATTTCAAGCCAGCTGCACATTACCAAGTGTTTCACCTTTTTATGGAAAAGTACCTGTGAAACCCGACCACAGCTTCTCTACAGCACTTGTACACTGCTTGAACTGAAGGTTGGGCAAAGGCCTGAACACACTTATTTTAGATTTTTATCACTGATTGGTATGTTATCTTTTCTATACAATAAAAAAAATGATTCCAGCACTTAGAGAGGATGTCTAATTAAAGCCTTTCTGTGGTAAGCATTGTGAGCAACTCCAACACTGCTTTTGATAAAAATAAAGCAGGGGAAAGGATTAAAGGAATTGTTGAAGGCTGGTGAATGAAAGCCAGAGCTTAGTGATGAGGTTAGAATTTACTACTCAGTGTGACTCACTTTAGCTGCTGGAAAAATTGTGAAAAAATACTGAGGTGGAGTTAAAGACTCTTTACCCATTTAAAATGTATTTTAGAACAGACTTAAAGCATAAACCACTATTTTATTCAAAGGCAAACTGCTATGCAAACCTGATTGTTCTTTCTTTTAATAAGAGGTAATAAAAATTAGAGAGATAAAATATTTCAGAAATTTTTTTAAGAAAAACTTGATTTTTTGTCATGGCTTCTGAGCAGTTTTGGATTTCTGTGCGCTTACATGGTTGTGTATTTGCACATGCATAGGTGTACTTACAAAAATTTAAGTGTATGGAAGTGCATTAAAAATATCAGAACACCTTTGTTCTACAGTCAGCAAAGAGATTGATTGCAAAAACCATTTGCTAAGAATTGCTGGCTCCAGGATCCTTCCACCAGTCATTAATCCAGCAAATCAGTTTTACTCCCAGACAGTGAGACTGATAGGGTGATATTTTTCCACTTGCCAGTCTCTACCTCACACAGTGAAGCTTAGATGCTTTACATTAGCAGAACACCACAGCACCCAGAAAGTGGAGAGAAATTCTACTCACTAATCCAGATTATCACCTCTGCCCCAGGTTATTGAGGATGAAGGACCAACCAATAGTTTAATGGGTGCAAATTTCCCTGCAGAGTAAAGTGAATATGAAGGAGGTGTGGACTTGTTGACTATGCCTGATAAATTCTTATTTTTGGATATAACAATTTGTATTGGTATTGGCTCTTACTGTATAGTAATTCCTGTGTTAAACATGGAAAAAAAAAAAAAAAGCTTAGCTTCTAGCTCTTCAAATTCTTCAACTCCCTTCCAGGGTACCAGAGTACATATCAAAATTTAGTGATGCTGATGAGGTAGTAAGAGTCAGATTGAAAAACAGAGAGGATGATCTCCTCTGTGGGGAAAGTTGCTGAAGGTATTGTAGCACTGCTTAGACTGTAATATCTACAACACTAAAAAAGCTGAAATATTTACTGTGGCCTCAGAAGAATTAGAAGTCATGTAACTTGTAAACTCTTTTATTTATACATCCCCATTGCAATAGCAGCACTTACCCACTGTAAAAATTAAACTCACATCACAGAGCTGAACACCAAGCCTGCCTTTCCCTTGACAAATCCAGGTTCTGTCAGCTTCCTGAAACCTCAATATCATTGAATTACATCCACTGTAATTTTCTTGCTCTAATGTGATGAGAAAAAGTTAAACTGATTGGTTTAAAGTTTTTTTTATGTTTAAAGAGGATATTTAATTTTAAATTATTGCTGCTACTACTGTATTTAGTTTTATTCTAAATTAATATTTTCATAGGACACAATAACCTTTAGGAATTTATGAGGGAAACCTGATGATATGTCTTTTAATAAGTCATTCAACTAAACAGGCCAAACCCCCAGGATTTATTTAATATATAATGAAGGGCAGAAAAACATCTATGTGGTCTCATCCTTGGCACAGCTAATTCAGAAGATTTTGTCCCGATATAATATTAATTTGCTGACATGACTTTCATGTTGCATGTTATAGTTCTGTGAATTTGAGGTTTGCCTGCTAAATCAGTAATAAAATTATTCATCTTTTCATGCCTTTTGTTTATCTAATTTTGTAGTATTTAGTAGCAATGAGAATCCTTGTAGATATTTAAAATATACAGACCCACAGAAAAAAGCTAGGGTCACAGATCAGTACAATATAGACGTTTATCCTGATATATGCAGTTCTCTGAGTTTTTCTCTTTTCTTTCTGAAATAAGAGTCCAGGAAATACTAATCCCTGTATTAATTTTTCTAGCGCTAAAAATGAGTATTGATCTGTCTTCTCATCCATAACAGGCGGTGTCTTCTCTCTTTTCTTCTATTTTCTTTCTAAAGTTTTAAAACAGCAGCTGATTCACTGGGGGGGCACAAGTTTCACTGCTGTTTCTGCGAAGTCTGAAAGAAAAAGGATCAAGAAGAAAAAAAAAGCAGTAGGGGAGTATGATTGTTTCAGAAATTAATGCTGAGCTGGTTTTATATCTGCAGCAGTGGGTCTGTGCTGGAAGTGTAACCAGAAATAACAATGACAACTGCAACCTATAGTTGCTTGTAATTGCTGAAGTGATCAGTACTCTGCATCTGCTAGCTGCTTTCTGGAAATCAAGGACCAAACCTGAGTAAATATAAGAACTTTAAATGTAAATCCAGATGTGTGCATTGCTAAAAGTGTTAGAAAGAAAATAGTTTAGCTTAGGTCTGATTTATCTGATTATTCTTTGCTTGCTATTGTAGCCCCAGGCCAGTAAATGTAGTGGAAATCACAGAGAAACTGGAGAGCTGTAGACTCTAGTAAGGACATGAGGTCACAGGCCACTGTTCAGAAGGAGCTTACACTTATTCCAACAGGTGTAGCTGCACAGGTTGATTTTAATCCATCTTTGTGTTTCTTTCAGCTTTAGGTCTCTTTTTGTTTCAACTTTTTTAGTAATGTTTTAGTAATGTTTAGCAATGTTTTTATAAACTTTGCTTAGGCCCAGAGCTTCCTTTCTGGTAGGAGGTTCCTTTTCTGATTGAACTCTAATTATCTTGTCCTGGGTAATTGTGTACACAGCAGTAATCCATTTGCCTGATTTTTTAATTTTTTTTTTTTTTTAATTCTAGACTGTAACCCAATATGATCTCTTCTTAACCTTTCATCTTAATCTTCTCCAAATGCAAGACTGTTCCTTCTCCAAATGTAGGATTAGTGCTTTCTTCTTAGTTGTTTATTTATGGAATGTAATGACCAATTTTTTTTAATTTCTGCACCTTCGCCTTTTCAGAGAGTGATGCTGATTATGTTTTTCTAATAGTTTTATGATTGATTTCCAGTTCTTCATTAATGAAAAGTTTAAAACCTACTGAGACTACCCAGATATTCTGTTGGAGATGCAGGTTTTTGATTGTCATTCTTCTGTTGACATTACTGCCTACAGATACATAGTTTTGGGCTGATTGTCCTATTTTCTTTTAGAGTTTTAACTTTTGTGGAAGTTTATTTCTCCTAGTCTATTCAGCTTATTTTGTTTCAAACTCTTGAGAATCAGGCTGTTAGGTGAGCTCTTCGTTGGTGAATTATTGCTGTTGCTAGAAAAAATGTTTCTCTGATATCTCCTCTTCATTGTTTCCTGAGTTTGGAGAAAGACACTTAAAGGAACATTTTTCCAGAATGTACCTTAGATAGATGCTGTAGACTCATGCAGCCAAGGACACTTCTCTACAGGCTGAACTACCCAGTTTATTGAAAAGGGAGTGTTTACAGGATACCACAGTTTAAACTGATTTTCAGAATGAAGGCAAAAATTAATTCAAAAGTTAGAATAGAAAATATTTTCCTTTGCCTACTATTACCTTAATAGGCAGATGATGTTCTGAAACTTTTCCTGAACAAATGAAACTGGTTTTCATCCTTCTGAAAAAGGATCTACTGATCATCTAAAAACTTTATTCTCAGTACAAGATTCATAAGTTCTGAAGTTAAAAACAGGTCATATATAGATTAAAAATGGAGCAGATGAAAGAGAGAGCTTTCTAAAAAGAAGTGAAATGTGATCTCCTCCAGTATGACCTTGCTTCTTACTTTTCTGAATGTAGGGTAGGTTTTTCTTTACATAAATGTAGAAGTAATGTTTAAAAGTAATTTTTAAATTCTAGTTTTACCAAAATCTTTAGATTGGATCAAATTCTGATCTTTGTTTTGAATAATTCAACAACTCCATTTAAATTAGTAATCCGTATTTGGGAAAGGCATTTGCATTGGAAGAAAATACACAGTATATATGTTACTGAGAAAAAAATGGCTTCACAAAGTATCATAGTTGATCTTCGAATGATTTAAACTGTGGATAAGATCCTAGCTCTGTTTGCTTTCGTTAATTGTTGCTTTGCTTTTTATCCTTTCTTTATGTTTTCAGCAGGAACAAGGTGTAGTTATACATTCATCTCGATAGATGTTCCCTCTGGGAACCATGCAACTATGCTAAGAATCTTAGTCTTAAGTAGCATTATATCTCACAGACAGTACCTTGATTAAGATGAACTTTAATTAAGATAAATGATGGCTGCTTAGTCATCTGTTTGCCATGGTGAGATTTGTATCTTCAGATTAATGTTAGAAATGAAAATTTTTCATTTTCTTAGTGGAAGTACAAATTAGATTTTTGCAGGGTTGTTGCTCACCTGTCTTGATAAATGTACACCTGTTAGAAAGCAATAGTTAGTAATTTCATTATACAGATTTTTCTCTATAACGAAGTTGTATTATCTTCCCAGTTATCCTAGGAGGATGCAAGTCAGCAGTATCTGTTCTGGGAATAGTACTATTTAATCAAGGTTAGGCTTAATTCCTACTGATGCAAAGAGTCTTACTTTCACAGAACAGTTGAGGAGTGATATTTTTTGATCTATTTGGGAAGATGGTCCATTCAGAAATCAAGATGAATTGTTCAGTTGAGTAAAAACCTCAGGATGTATACATTATTTAGGTTTGACATTTCATCTTTGTTAGTGGTATTGAGTACACCAGCTTGAATTAGCAATCCATAAAGGTACTCTCTTGTCTATACATCCATAGATAGGTTCAGATCTTGTGCAATGAGAAACACTGAAAAATAGCCAGTTCCTTAATGTCAGCTTTAAACTGAGTAGCCTGTTCTCCTTCTGGGAGTAATTTAAAATAGCTCTGTGTTATTGGTTTTTAAACCCAAGCATTTTCAAGATTCCACTTAAAGAAATAAAGAAAAAGAGGATCTATGTGACCCAAATCTGTCATGGCAGAATTACACATGTATTAAATTTTTATCCAAAATGTGAGGGTTTTGAGCTTCAAAAGTCATTGAGAAAATCCTGGTGGGTTTTTTTTTCCTGGTCTCTAGGTTGTTTACCTGGATTCCATCTTTTCAATTGCTCAGTGCCTCAGACTTTTTCAAGCATGTGTACATGAAAGATTTGACACCAAGCGAGTTATGGGAAACACAGTACAACTTCCTAGCAGACAAATTAATATGAAGGGCCAGTTAAGTAACTTCTTTATGCTTCCATGGGAATGTTGTTTGGGTTACTTGCATATTTTGACTGATGCCATGAATTTGTTCTTATCAATATAGTGATGAGAATTTATAGTGGAATACAGACAGATCAATGAGCACCTTTTCTCCTACTACTGTCTTAAAATGTCATCTTTACTAAGGAGGTTCCTTTCTGCTCTTGTGAGCAACTATCTTACATTTCAAATGTATGATTAGACAAACTACCTAATGTGTGTAATAAAAATTGTATACAGGCTCTTCAGAATATCACAGTCTTCAAGGTTACTTATTAATAAAACAGTGAAAATGTAAGTAGTCTGTAAAACAGAGATCTAATCTAATCTTGTGCCTGATTTATTATAATATCTTTGTTCAAAAGCAGACTATGCCATCTCTTAACATGTGTGTTTACGCTTCCCTAGTCAGAAAAACAAAGCAGACTGTCAAATGTGGAAAATAAAGCTCTTCAGAAAGGTATATTTTCTATTACTGTTAAGTATCCAATTGGCTTTTTCACTGTGCCAACATCACTTGAATTGTTCAATGAAATGCATGCAGTTTTTGCAAATCTAAATGCTTGTTACTATAGTCATAGTATTAAATTTTAATATTAATGTTTTCTTGATATGAGTAGTCATACAAACAAGTTATTAGGAGTAAACAAACAATATGGTTACACACTTTGCTTCAGATTTTATTTAGAAATAGCACAGTTCTCTCACATTTTGTTGATGAGAAAACAACAAGCTTCAGTTTTACACTTCATCATAAATTTAAAATCTTGGCTGGATAGGATTTTTCAAAGGATATTTTTTTACCATAATCTAGAAGCAATTGAACAATTGTCAGTGATGATACCTAATTCTTCTAAAATACTCTCAATATAGTTTTTGAAGTGGTCTAGAAAAGAAATAGTCGAACAGTATTTTGTTATAGAATAATGAAATATTTTCAGTTCACTTGACTATGAAAGCATGCTATACACTTGTGGTTTAAACAAAGAGCTGAAGAGAGGATAAATTTTTTGAAAATACATATTTTATGAAATTCTACAACTTGGTATTTTCTTATTTGCCTTTAACTATGGACCATTTACTACTAATTACTAGTTTGCTAAAAGTACTTTTTGTATCCAAAAAGCATTGTTATCTTGAAGTATTAGTAGAGAAGTAGAAACGATTTGTGAAAGTTTTAGATAGAAAAAGAAAAAATCCTATGGTTTATATTTGACTTTTTCTTGGGTAATGCAAGCAATACTTTCCTGGAATATATTATTTATTTGGATTATATGTTGCATACTTACACTACATGATTCAGCTGCAAAATGAGATTGCACTGCAGGAGGCTCGGAAAACCAAATAACTTTCAAGTCTATATAAATACTTATTGGGCTAAGATTGTTGTATATGACAAAGACCATAGCTTTAGAATTTTGTAAGTGTTGACATATGGTGTAAGACAAGTATGGGTAACATGCAGTGTCCAGTTTGTTTTTATATTGTTCTTATTTATACAAAATTCATAAGAAATGTAATGTAATAAAGGCAGAACCTTTCAGGCAGCTGTAGGGCTGCATCAGACAGATTCAAACAAATCTCAGAGGTAAGATATCCTGTACTTTAAAAAAATATATGAAAACCTCTTTTTACTTCTTGACCTCTGGTAAATATCTGCATCATCTTCATCTTTCTTGCAGGGCCTTTCTAATCTTTGGTGCAGAGTAGCATTTGGTATTTGATTGTAACCTTAAACACTAGTTTCACTATTTCAGTGAGGTAAAGCTTAATCTCTTAATCTTAAAGAATCAATTTCTAGAAGAGATTTGGTTTAGGAAGAAAGTTCAGAACAGCTACATTTTATAGTTTCATCAGGGACTCAAACAACCCCACAGAAATAAAATGCCTTCCCACTCCATTTCTCTGATCCCTGGTATCTAGGCTGTGTTATTCAATTCACAGAGTCATAGAATATTCTGAATTGGAAGGGACCCACAAGGATCATTGAGTCCAACTCTTAAGTGAATGGCCTATACAAGGACTGAAGCTGTGACCTTTGTGTTATTAACACCGTGCTCTAACCAACTGAGCTAATCTCAGAGGTTTTTTTAAATATTCTCTGGTGTTTTTTTTCTTACCCAGAAAAGTTCCCCAAGGTACCTGAAAAATTTACATTTATCTGGGATTTCTACACATCTGATAGCCTCAGTAAACTTTATGGTACGAACCAGGATGTCACTGGAAATGCTATATATTATAGCCATGTCTAGCAAAGCCTTGTCTAATAAGATATGTAACTTTAGGAAAGCATCTTTCAACTTGGGAACATATAATGAAAAATTACTTTAAAAACTTCAAGTATTCTCATGAGATAATGAAAATGTATTGCTCTTACTAAGCAGAACAAATGATTATACACGTAGTACTGAGAAGAAAACCCCACCTGATTTATTGGCTCTGTTCTACAAAAACAAAAGAAGTACAATATAACACTATTAAAAGTTTTAAGGTTTGAAGCAACATCTGCACAATTCTTGTCTTGCAGGACCAGAGCTTGGGTTTAGTTATATTTATTTCGTTGTTTTAAATTCACATTTTATTAATGCTTACCTCACGTTCTTGACAGTGGGAGTACATGAGGTGCATAGGAATGGCTGAAACATTTTCAGTTAAGAAAAGGTTAGAAAAAGTGTTGTATCATGACACACTCTTTTAAAAGAAGGCTGAGCAATGTTGTTCTAATTCTACTTGCTTGTCTGTGTAGGAAAGTACAAAATTTAAAAATCAAGAGGTCACAAAGAGATGCAAGCATGAAGTATCAGGAGGGTTCTCCTGAAAGAAGCAGTTTTGATAAAAGGGTGAAATTTTAAAAATAGTTTTAACTACTTCGGGACTGTTGACTGAAAAGACCAAAAAACAATTAAAAACAAGGAGATTTTTTTCTCAATTTCCACCACATTTGAAGGCTTTTGGAAAAAACCAATGAGAGACACTGGCAAAATATTGTAAATGTCATCAAAGGCAAAATATTTCAGGAAAAATTTCCAATACTTTTAGACATCCTGATTGGGTTTTTTTAACCACCAAATTTTTTTTGTATCTTTTACTCCTCTGGCATAAGTCTCATCTACTATTGTTTTGTGATTTCTAGAAATCCAGTTGTTCTGAGTTCCAAGTGATGATTACTTAACACATCTATTCACCTAGGTATTTGCAAACTGTTTATGCATAAGCTTTTTGTCCTCTTCTCCGCTGTATGCCAGTTTACAGATTATCATTTCACTGACACACTGCATCTGAAAATTCAGAGTTTGATGAAGATTTTAAATGAAGTACCCTGCAAACTGGGTAACAGATGTACAGAGGTCTAGACAAAGCCATGGCCCCAGGGAGCCTTATTTGGGATTCAGATCAATTAATTGCCTTTCATGATTATAGTCTTTTCTCTTTTCCCTCTGAAAAGGGAAACTCAGCAGCAGACTTCTCTGGTTCACAGTCATGTAAAAAAATCTCCAGTACTCCATGTCCTTGGCATTTTAAACTCCTCTGTATGTTTGCATTGTCCACTCTTCCTTTCACGTTGGATTATCCTTGCCCACTTCTTTTCCCCTCCTGTATAGAATTTTCATTGTTTGGTTGGGTCACTCCTTTTATCCCACCTGTATCAGGCTAGAGCAGATAAGAATTTACAGGATTTATCTTTGATTCCAAAGTGGTTGATACATCTGAGGGACCACACTATCCTGTATTTAGTTTCCAGCACATAAATTTATAAAGTACTTTAAGATATGATAATATCTGACAGATTTCAAAGCAATTTAGTCATAATACGGTTCATATACCTCTTTTTGCTGTTGTTGTTGTTACACTAGGTTTTTCTGTTTGGTTGGTTTAGGTTTAGTTTATCTTTTCTACTTAAAGTGCCTGTGTGAATGCTGGCATTTTATTCTACTCTCCGAGCACATCAGGTGCTTTTTGTTGTTTTTTTAGTGCTTGTGTTGGTCATAATGGCATGTTGTAATGTTACCATGATAACTTTTTATAAGGTGATTATGATACTTTCAACACTGTAGCATCAGTTGGTAGAGGATTAGTTACACAATAAAAAAAAATAGAAAAAACTTTATATTATACAAAAAATGGTCATGGACTCTCAGATTCTTTGTGTTAAGCTGTAGAGTAAAACATCAGAACCCCCCCCCCCTATTTCTGTTGCTTTTCACTTCCACAATGCAAATAACATATGAGAGCAAATTTCACAAGAAGTCATCTGTATCTTCATCAGTGTCCAGTCAAGTGCTGGAAGTTGTGTGGCTAATATTTTTGTCAGCTCTCATGAGCTAGGAGTGGTAATCATTAAACCAAGGGTTACTTTCATTGACTTTCACAGTGTAGCAATATTAATGATGTTCAGTTTTCGGTTTAAACAAAGGCTGAGACCATGACAGACAAAATGTGAACTGTCTGTCTGTCTTTCTGACTGGTGGTGTGATTGTGCTTTTATTGTGGTAGAACCTCATGCATTCACATTGCAAATAATAGCTTTGTACTATTTCTAGCCTTATTCTAAATGTCTTCTTGGAATAATTTTCACTGTCTGTTCCAAATTTATCTGATTGTCTCAGTAATTCTGATAAAACAACAGCTGACATCTGTGGGTACTTTGCCTCTTGCAAACAATCAGCTAAAATCAACTCAAAAAAAGCATCTGTCATAGTAACAACACAGATTAGTAAAAGAGTTGTGGGTCACAGTTCTGCTTAAATGAGTGAGAAAAGGATGGGAAGAAATAAGTAAAGAAAAAGTACTTTTGAGGGTGAGGAGAAGAATAATGTGCTACTTAAACCTAGTAACACTATTACTTTACTGTTTTATGTGTTTTGTTTTGTTTTTTTCATTTGTTTTAAAGTGGCAGCTTGTTGTTTCAAGTAACCCACAATGTTTTGGATTTTTTGATTTGGTGGGGAGTTTATGGGGGAAGGAGGTGACTAAATCAACTGCTGTCAGAATGAGAACAATGTTTTTGGGGTACTAATTGGACCCTTAGCCAGAAGAAAATATGAAAGGAATGCCAATGAATGCACTAGATAAACAACAATAGAAAAACCTACCTCTCCACCCAAACAAAACAAAACATACCATGATAGGACCTACAACAGAGGGGCTAATACAACTGTTCAGACTGCTATTAGTTGTTTTCCCTGGCATGCTAAATAAGGTATCCTGCTGGATCTTCTCAAAATGGGATGTTGCTTTCTAAATCTATTAATTGGTGACATTTACAGTTTTGATCTTGAATAAGTCACTGTTAGGCTTCTAGATCACGTTGAAGGAACTTAAGATAGTAAATAAAGAAATATATTCATAAGCAAGAGACGCCAGTTTCTATTTTGTCAGACTAGCAAGAAGACACTGACTTGGGATTTGTCTGTGTCTTTGGATTTCTTAAAGCTTTCATACAGGCCAAATAAAATAAGGTCAGTCTAATAGCCCTTTAATCTCTTCCCTAGTAATATACCAAATTGTCACAATCACAGCCTTTACCCGGGATAAAAGAGTAACAGTTGTATTCTTTGTAAATACCCAGTAGGTGGAATTTGGAGCCAGCACAGGTCAGATCTGTATAAAGTGAAAGCGCTAGTTCTTGTTCATTAGCGTGCTTGTAGCAAGCGTGGGTAGAGCCCTTCTCAAATCTTTGTTTGTGAAGTCTAGCCATGATGATGAGTTCTTGTTATTGCTTAAAGTCAAATTCTCATTCTTCAAGCTGTTCTTTGTAAAATTTCCCAGAGGGCGACAAGAGTTTTTATTTTTTTTGGTAACTGCTGGCTACATTTTTACTTTATCATGGAGAACAGTGTTGACTTTTCCAGCAATTAAGTTTTTGTTTTTCTAGGTTATCCTAACGTAAT
The DNA here is from genome assembly GCF_022539395.1 of Myiozetetes cayanensis. Classification (NCBI taxonomy): domain Eukaryota; kingdom Metazoa; phylum Chordata; class Aves; order Passeriformes; family Tyrannidae; genus Myiozetetes; species Myiozetetes cayanensis. The sequence goes on along the minus strand of NW_026087964.1, from coordinate 34,728,291 downwards.
TTGTGAGGATTTGAGTTATGAGAGGTGGGACAATAGGGAGTTGCTTAATGGGATTTTTTTTAATAACAGGAATTTTATCTCTACAGCCAAATTATTGGTCCCTATTGTCTTCATATAAGCCTATATGATACAAGAAAAGATACTGCTATTTGAAAACAGTAGGAGGGAATCTAAAATTTTAGACGTTGAATGTACTAACTTCTGGATAGGACTGCTATTGGCCCTGCTCAATAGGCACTTACTTCAAGGAGCCTTTGCAGAGATGACAGACAGAGATAACAATGTGAATCCCATTGGAACACTGTGGCCACAGTAAACCAAATCAGTAGCTGATGTAAATTTAGAAGAAACACATTCTGTACCAGCTAAAACTCCTGAAAATAACCCTTTTTTGACCAATATTCTTCCCTCTTTTTCTTTAATCTATGTTATTTTTCCCAGCTTAGTGATTAGTAAAGTATCTATTCCTTTATAAGTCCTGATGATCATGTGGTTATTCTTTTGTTTGGCTGTGTTACATACTGGCTGCTTGACCCAAAAGGAAAATCTTAGGACGTTTAACACTAGCCTTGAGGGAAAATTTCAGGTCAATTTCAATGTAGTGCTTCTATGCAGCAAGTTTTCCATAAACATGGTCTCTTCTCTTCCCACAAAAACTTCTTGCAGCAGATAAAAGGAACCCTTTCTTTTTTTTTCTTTTTTTTCTTTTTTTCTTGGTTGGAACATTTCAGTAGTAACTTCTCCAGAAAAAAATGTTGACAAGATATTTAGAATTTATTCTGACATACCTGTAGGGAGAGATGTACTGCATGGGGTTTTCTTTCCTTACTATTTTTGTGGAAACAAGATCAGTCCTGACACTTTCCTGAGTGCATCCAAATCAAGACCTTAAAAAATCCTCCAGTTGAAATGTTCTTAGTTAGTAGAATATCACTGTAGAATATTTCACCCACTTACTTCCTTCAGCAACGTCTCCCCAAGAATATTAACTGAATTAGAGGAGGCTGAGGGAAGACCTTATTGCTCTTTACAGTACCTGAAAGGAGATTGTAGCAAGGTGGAGATCAGTCTGTTCTCCCAAGTAACAAGCAATAGGTCAAGAGGAAGTGGCCTCAAGATGCACAAGGGGAGATTTAGACCGGATTTTAGGAAAAAATTTCTTCATCAAAAAGATTGCAAAATACTGGAACAGGCTGTCTGGGGAAGTGGTTGAGTCACCATTTCAGGAGGTATAAAACTTGTGTAGATGTGGCACTTAGCAACATGGTTTAGTGGTGAACATGCTAGTGCTAGGTTAACAGTTGGACTTGATGATCTTGGGGGTCTTTCCTCAACTTAACAATTTTATGATTCTATAAATTAATGCTTGAAACTAAAATGATTTTTCATATAGCTCCCTTGCTTTATGAAAGCTTGGTGTTAACCATGGTAACTAGGTCTTGATCCTGGGGGTTGTGCTTATCTAAACACCCCTTTTGTGCCAGTTGAATTATTCAAATGAGAATGGACTGATGATGAAGTATTGTTTCTTCTGTATTATATGTCTAATTTGTAATTCCTCACAGTAGTAGAAAAAAAACATGCATAGAGACTAAGTTGCCTTTAGAAAAATGTTTAAAATGAAGCTAAATGGATAAGTGGTGTGAGGGACTCAAAACAGTTCTATATGTGTTGGAGGAGACAGATCAGGTTCTGCCATGGTGATATTGTGCTCTGCCTCCCCCATAACTCCACCTCTTTGAGGGCCTTTATTGCAGCTGTCAGTCACTGGCACACAGGGAGGGAGCACTGCCCTATATCATACCCCCTGGAGCCCCTAACCCAGCCCCAGAATGGCTGGCAGACCCAAAGCCCCACCTGGCAGGAATGGCCACAGGAGTCCAGAGAAACCTCCACATGGTCATGACCCTACGTGCCTTAGACTTGTGGTAATTGGATCTATGCTGGATATAAGGTGGTAGCTATATCTTTCTCTCTTTGCTTCTTCTTCTCCTCCTAATTTCCTCTTCTTGTTTTAAACTTCTGACAAGTTCCCTGTTTTTCCAAAGTTTGCCAACAGAAGCGTGTTATTTCAACCCCTTGAAAAGCATCGTAGCAGTTTTCCTGTTCATGGCCTTGAGGTATAAAAGAACTGAAGGCCCTTTCAAAAAAATCTGTTGGGAGGATTTTCAGGGCCTTGTATCTTTTTGATGTAAAACTCCTTCAATGAGCTCATAAGCAGAGCCTGGGGTCTTGCAAAAAGCATTAAGGAAAACGGAGGGCTAACCCTTAGGTATTACACAAGCCAGGCTTAAAAACTAGCCTAGAGCCTAAAGCAGTGGTAGTAGGTGTAGTTGAGTTCGGTGTCAAAAGTAAATACAGGGGAACAAATTCCTGACTCCCTCAACAGACTAACAAGTATCTTGGTTTTTAATAATGCTTGTTTGCAGAGATTTCAATAAATAAATCTCAGAAAACATTAATGCAATTTAAAACTTCATTGCCTAAAATACAAAGCAAGTTATATACTACTCTTCATTTGGAATATTTAGTTTTACAGCATTGGTATTCCAGGCACATCAGCACATTTTTTTTCCCCCTTTAGAAATGCATAAGTGAAAATTCTCCGTTTTTATCACTATGCATTGGTCTTCTCAGTGATCAAAGGCCCTATGAAGAGTTTAGTGAAGTCATAATTTTAAGTTGTACATGCAGCTGATGAACACAATCTCTGCTATTACATTCTGACTTGTTAATTATGTCTTGAATTGATGACTTGCTTTCAAATTAATATATCCAGTGTCTCATACTAAAATTGTTTGACTTCTGAGCTGTCCTGTGAGAAGGAGGGTTGTACCACTGGAATTTTTGGTTATAAATTTTGGGGAACACAATGGAATCCCTTCCTGGTTGTTGTGGATGATAAGACAGTACAAATATAATATTCTTGAGTAACAACATAGATGATGCAATAGTCTCATAACTGCTAGTAAATATTGGTTTTCAATTAACTCTTGCAAATTAATATATGGCAATGAATGCAAGCAGTATTTGAAAATAGAATGTTAGAAAAATTATGGTGTGACATTACCCTTCACTTTTATTAAAAGAATATTTAAGTTTTGGAGAAAAAATAACAAAAGAATTCACACGCACTGTTTTCAAGATAAAAAAGCATACAAGTAAGGAATAAGATTTTAAGTATAGAAAGTTTTTAACCCTTTCAGTTCAACAGTACCTATCTCCATTTTTGTTGCAGTGGCTACGAATGCATCTATTTTTTTACTAAATTTAGACTGGCAGCAAACATTTATGTGAATTATTGAGTCTGACATCTAATTAACACAGTCTTTACAGGTTTAATGAGCAGTGATAAATTTCTATCCTTTCTTTGGCACATTTTAATTAGTTGTAATTATGAGTGGAGTGACCTAAAAAGCTTGTTGTCCCATGGACTCATCATAAATTTGTCTAATTTATATATGTATATATAGAATGAGTTTTTATTGAATTGAAAAACCAAAGGTTATTTAAACCATTACATCAGTTGTATAATATTCTTCTGTAAAACTCAGGTAAGCAAAACATTGGACATAAATATTTGACTATGCTGCAGGTGATGCCTCATAAAATAAATTTATTGTCTTTTTTGACTGAAGAAAAAGTAAGCATGGAAATACACTTCATCTGTTGCTCATGACTGAAATGTTGACTGCTGACATTCCTCTTTAGTGACAGTATAAATTTCAAGTAGAAAGTGTATGTGTTTAAAGTATTTACTTATAAAGATTTTTAGCACTGAATAGTCACTGAAGTGAAATACTAACAAATGAAAATATAATCTTAAAGATGGCAACACAAGTGCAAAGTGTTTTTCTTAAAGTAAATATGAAAAACTTTCTAAGCCAAGACTAATCTTCCTTCACAGGGAATTTTGTAGTCCCTGGAGAGAGACATGAAAGAACCATCAATGAGACTAACACAATTTACATCACCCAACACAGCATATGAAAGTAACCAAAAGATTCATCCATTAAAATAAACACGTATTTTATAAAAACTGTATAAATGAAACATGTTAACATTTTATAAAAATCTCAGTCAAGAACTGTACTTTGATATAATGAGTATAATTTCATGGGACACTATATAGCATTTCTCTCCTATAAGCCTGATATTTCACTTCTTGTATGAGTAACAGATAAAAACTTTTGAGGCCCAAACTTGTAAAATGGGGCCTTTGGAAGCTGATGGGAACCTGAGGCATTATGATACCCTCCAGGATCCAGTGCTCTCTATGCTGTGAAGCACAAAGTCCTATTTTTTTGGTATCTTTCATGCTAACTCTCCAAGACTGACAGCTACTGCACAATCACGCAGAATATCTGAAGACAGGAGAAACCAGGTGGGGGATTTTCTCGAATTGTGAAAAAAGGAGCAAAAGAAATCTCACTTGTTAATACAATTAGAAAAACATGAATAGTCTGTGTTAAAGGTGGCTAAAAGATTCATATTCAGAAGTCAGAACAACATGGGAGCATGTCTTTTTCCATGATTTGTGCTCAAATACTCTTTCCCGCAATTGCCAAAGCACTGAATTAGTTCCTAGCTTCTATATTAGCAGCAAAGTGATGTCTGTTATTTTCATTTCTGTCAACACAACTTTGGACAGCCTCTGCTGAAAAAGAAATGATAAAATTACTGAATAAGATCTTCTGTTGAACCTACACTCCATATATTGGCAGCTTGTGAATGGTAGAGATGGAGAGGGAGCGGTAGAAAATGCCTTGGCCTTTTCTTCCTGATCTCTATGCCTTTGATTACAGTTGCTTGAAATCATTTCATGATCTCAGCTGTAGTCTCAGTCAATCCAGAGCTATAAGGACAAACCTGAGGTGAAAAATATAAAAGTGGAACTCAAAAACAAAGAATAGCCACATTAAAAAGAACAAGGGTCTAGAACTTGAAATAGTACATGGATTGAAAAGCTTAAACAGCTTTGGAAATTTGGGGTTTTTTGCCTTAGGGAATCTCTTGAAGATAATATTAAAATAAACTTAAGTGTCCCTGTGAAGCTCAGGTCTCAGTTTTTTGTAATGCCTTATTTTAATGAACTTCCTTCTTTATTTGGTTCTTTCACAATGTTTACTGGCTTTGTTGTCTGCCTTCATTTTCACTCAATTTTTTTCTATTTCTTTTACGAAAGATAAGTAAATTGCTCTTAATTACTATGCATAATGATTGATGACAGTGTCATGTTTAATCATTTTTTGATGGTTTTGTCTTTCAGCGGGGCTATGCAAGGATGTCTAGCATTTGTTAATATAGACAGTAATTGTAAGTACAAATAACTCACTTTTTTATTGATGAGAAAATTGCACCAGGTCACATGTGCAGCTATGAATTTGTTTCCTGGAGAACATTTACTGTTGCTTTTTTAGGCTGGTTTTAAACAGCAAAAAATACGGGGTTGTCAGTTGCTTTAGGAGCCTAGACCAGACCTTACCAGGAGGATGTTTTCTTTCTCACAATCATCCTAAATTTTCTTCTTTGGGCATAGTATGTGCATTCTTAGAAAATTAACTAAGAATTGACATTTCATTTCAAAGAGAATTAATATCACACTCCAAAAGACACAGCTAAAATTTCAGAATATCTTATTCTAAAAGCAGCTTATTAATAGCAGAGTACTTATTTGCCAAGGATCATTACATGGTCCTTAGAAGGCAGGAAAAGTGTGACCTCATTCTAACAATTTGTTCTTTTGTAGTCTCAAAAGATTTTTTTTTTTTTTCCACGATCGGGTTGATGTTAGCCATCAATATAATCTCATTTCAAGGACTGTTTGCTCCCCTGCTAAATCTGACCTGTAGATTTTGAGAGTTTGATCTGTAGTATGTCTTTTCAAGACATTTGTTCTGTTTAGTTAATTGAAGTAACTTCAGCTTTCACATAATTTAAATTCAGTTTTTCTTCTTCAGCAGCACTATTCTACAAAATGAGTAAATCAAGAGTAAGTATTTTTGGCGTGGCATTTTGAAACAGAGCTATGAAGATGCAAATGAGAGCCTCAACAGATGAACATCAGACATGTGAGTACTATTTCTGAGATGAATGCTAACTTGTCCCAGTAACAGCTGAGAACATAAAGGAACCAGACTTTAGTGTGTCAGTAAATTGAGATGACTTTATTTTATCTCCTGCTAAACTCATCAGGAGTAAAACAATGAAATAAAATATTGTGAGAATTCAAATCATCCAACTGGTGAATCTGAGACAGATCCTGGAATAACTAGCTTTTTCTAGTACTGCTACTCATATCTTTTCCATTTTCTTGCTACTTATGCTGTCATCAAGTCAAAAAATAGTTAAATCCTGAATCTTCTCAACTGTCTGTGAACAGAGGTAATGAAAATTCCTTGGACTCCATTTGAGGACATAATTTGACCTTTCTTGTAAATTCTGTCAAAACTGCTGTGTAAATGGAGAACGAATAATGACAGAGGATACACATCACTGTCCTTACTAAATCTGTGGAGACTTAGGAAAGATAATGATGACACACATTAACTCAGACAGGTACCACTTTCAAAGAGTAGAACTTCCTTTTGGGGGAATTCTAGTACATTTCTAGCTTAATGTGTTGTGTTAAAGGCCCAGACATGCTGTTTTGAACTGGGTGTGCCCATGTATTTACAGTGCAAATAAGTACTTTTTCATTTACAAAGGGAAGATGTGGTCTAAATGATGCATGGTCTGACATAAACTAGTATGTGTAAAAATTACCTCAAACGTGTTAGTTTGCAGCATTGTAAAGAAACACCACTTTTTGTATGAAATATTTTTTCCGGTTTTGTTTATAAATCAAACCTGTGTTGATAAAAGGATGAAGAAATGAAATAAAGCTAGCTTTCCACTTAAAAAAGGCCAGACCCAGCCAGACCAGTCAAGTCAGTCACATGGTGCAGAACAATATATTTAATATTATAAAAGATACATCATATATGTACTATACTGCATATTTATTGCTCATTACAAAGTTGCATAGGCCCTTATTCTTAAAGCTATTTATTCATCTCTTCAGTGTTTGACTGACTTAATCTAAATTTCATTGGGAATGAGTGAGACCGAAAGTTAAAGCTAGTAAAGGATTTAGGTGCTTTAAAGTCTGATTTAGGCTTTTAAGTCCGAAATTGTTATTCAGGAATACTAAACTTATTGATACTGTAGCTCAGGGATATTTTGAAACATTTAAATGCTTTCTTGATTAGTTTAAATATTTCTGCTTTCTGTACAGAGAGCAGCTCCAACACTGCTTTAACCCTAGCAGAATCCAGTAACTAGATGACACTACTCTTCAATTTTTTGCAGGCTCAATTATTATATCTCTAAGACATAGACAAGGTCTAGCTCCTCAGAAAACACAATTATGACAACTTTGTTTCAGGGGAAGGTCTGTGATGACATGTTTCATGAAGTAAACTATTGTGTACACTATTTGCACAAAAAATAAGAAAGTCAGTGATTGTTTGGAAGAGAAACAGACCTGAATGCCTCAGCTGCTAGAAGAGTCCCTCCTTTCTCTTATGCTTGTTGCATGTTTCATCTCATTATTGCTATATTATCTTTGCTAAGAAGTAATTTATTGGTTATTTCAAAAAACGTTATAGTATACTGTACATAAGAATATTACCTGGCTCAAGGAGAATTTCTGCCTTCTCAACTTTTATCCCTTTAATCTGTTATAACCATGAAAAAAGAAGTGGAAGTTCTCCTCATGAAGTGTCAACTTGCAGGTTGATTTCATTTGTATTAATGTTTAGAGTTAAAAGGAATGTTCTTTTTCAGAAAATGGAAACTCTGGTTGGCTTGACTTTTTAGAAGTGTTTTGAGAAATGTTTTAGTTCTTAATTTTTTCACAAAGGCTTTTTCAAATGAAACAAGCACAATATTACTTATGCACCATGTCAAATGAGCCCTGTCCCATGACACAGAAAAGACTTTCCCACAAAAATTCTAATCTGCTTCTGAACTTTATTGTTTAAAAAAAAAAAAACACCAAACACAAACCCAACAATAACAAAACCCTACACTTGTCTGTGTAGAGCACTAAAGCATAAATATTGATTGTTTTCTACCTGAAGGGTTATTTTTATTCTGATAAATCAGTGCTTGCCTTCATGGATCTCCTTGACTCCAACAGAAAGTATACTTGTTTAAATAACAGAAAGTAGATAGAGAGTCTTCTCTGTTGCAGTAAATGAAAGAAAAATTTTAAATTTTAATATCTAGAACTATTTTATGTACTTTTTTTGGTCCATTTTTATAACAACAAGTTTGAAGACCTTCCTGCTCTATTCTCTCTGCATTCAAGGAAAGTAAACTAAGAGAACCATCTATTGGTCTGCAGAATGTACATAAAGTATTTATCTGGTTATTTTGTTAGTACTATTATTTATTAGTATTACTATTTATTAGTATTCTTGTGTTTTCTTTTCTAATCGTATGGGCCAAGAAAGTAAATAAATATACTTTAAAAAACTTCAAAGAACTGAAGTAAAATCACTAAATATAAATACACCTGAGCTTTGCAATTCTTTCTCTCATATACTTGGCAGTTATAGTTACAGCAGCCCCAGACCAGACCAGCTTCTACTTTAAGTTCTTTCTGGTGCTACTGCACCTGTAAGGAGCAGGATTAGTTCTGTGATTGACAGAACTTATAGAAACTGTAGTATGTGTATAAAAAAAATGTTTTTTTTCACTTGTTTCCACTTCCAAGTGACTTCAGTGGGTAGCTTTTTTTAGCTTGCATTATGCCTGCTGTCAAAAAGAAAAATATATGGCTGGTTTGTGGTCAGGACTGCACTTAAAAGAAGTGGTGGCTCCTCTCTCTTTAAATGAAAAAGAAAGAAACAGAGTTCTCATGTTCACAGCCACCTGAATGTACTGGGCAGCTGAGTAGCTAACAGTAGTATAATATGTATTTACTTAGTGTTTAGCATCAACTAAATAAAGTTCTACTCCAAAGTCTATACAATTGTTACGTTCCAATTAAAAAGGGACCTGCTGAGCAGTTCTACTCCCGCAATAATCAGAGAACATTTTTTTCTTTACACCACCTTCAAGCATGTTTCTGTGGGAAATGTTTAATTCTGTTGGATCTCCCTCTGTGTTTACTCTTTTTTATCTCTTTCTCCCTCTTTATTTACATTGTGAACCTCCCAGTGTTGAGGTGTAGATATATGATTAGCTCAGTTATAAATGGGCTGTTTTAGCTTTCCTACCTGTTTGTACTGTCTCCTCTCCCGTGATCATGAACACTCTCTCACGGGTTTTTCTAATACTGCTCTCTCCTTGCAGTTTTGGAAAGAAAAGAAATAAACCTGAGCACTGGTTTTGGCTGGAATAGAATAACTGATATTTTGGATTTATGCTGGAAGAACTGTTAATAACACAGGGATGTCTTCCTTACAGCTCAGAAGCGCTTACACAGAGTCAAGGCCTTTTCTGCCTCTCAACCCTCTCCAACAGAGAGAAGTTTGAGGGTGCAGAAGTTGGGACAGTGTCTTGGTTCTAGACAATTTGGAGGTGTGAAGACCTCGGACACAAGTCTCCTTCCTCAGATTCAATACACCTGGTTTTTCCAATACAGAAGGAGAGACCAAACGGGCTCACACGTAAGTGAAAAAACAACTCTTCACCAGAAGAAATGCTAATAACAATACTGATAAAACTGGATTAAATCAACTGATGAGGACAAACTTCCCAAGCCCCACCCACTGAACCAAATTGAAATGGTGGCCAGCTTCCTCCACCTGGTAAAACACACATTGCCACAGGACAGAGACAAGGTGGCCACCCTTCCAGGTGGTTTACCTCCCCCACAACTGGAAAACCTGGCAGGAATAGTTGGAGAGTTGGTGCTGGCAGGAAATGGCTGGTAGCTGGGATTTGATACCAGCAGACTATTGCATGGTGCTGGAATGAGGCCATGGTGCTGGTACAGGCAGTCAGAGCAGGGCTGTGTACCTCCCTGGGAACTGGAAGGACCCACAAGACAACTGCTGGATCCAATCCTAGGTAGTAAGGAAAGTTCTGTGTGGTAAGGGAAGAAAATCCAGTGTTGAGTGAAGTCCCACTGAGGTCTTTTATTGGGCTTAGGCTAGGTATGAATTCCCCCCGTACCTCCCCTGGGGCAGGGAGTTCTACACTGGATCATGGGACATTTCAGGATCTTTGACACTAACTGAGATGTTACAGCTGCCTGTTATGTTAGCCCAGGTGGATCCATTATGGCCCATCAGCAGAGATGAGTCTCTTCAGGCCATGTGTGAGAATTGTCCCCATGCTTTCCTGGAGCGGAGTTATCACAGCTGAGTCACCTGTGTAAGGACTAAGAAACACTACCCCGCCTCCTGGGATTTCCCTCTCTCCTCATCTTGTCCAACACCCAGTTTGTAGCCTGAGGTGTCAAGTGTGCACAGCCTCAGCACCTGGGCGGTTACTTTGCACACATCATCATCTTGCACCTTGATTGTCTGCGTCATCAGCATTTCAGTCTTTCACACTTGTGAGTACATCCTTCTCCTAGGATAACAGTACCACACTTATCTCAAGTTTTCATCACAGTCCAAATTTGTAGGCATATTTGGGGAAAAGAGAAATGAAAAGGTGGATGCCAGAATTTTTGTGTGACCCAAAACAGACAGCTAACCCCCACTGACTCAAGGGACATTCCATACCATATGGCAGGATGCTTAGCATAAAAACCATAGGGAAGAAGTAGGAAGTGGGGATTTTTGGAGTGATGGCATTTTTCTTCCTAAGTAACCATTACAAATGATGGAGCCCAGTGTTCCTGGGGATGGCTGAACACCTGCCTGCCCATAGGAAGCAGTGAATGAATTCCTTGTTTTGCTTTGCTTGTGCACACGGCTTTTACTTTACTCTTTAAAATGCATTAGTCTCAAACCACAGGTTTTATTCTTCCAATTCTCTCTCCCATCCCACCAGGGAGGTGTGAGCAAACGGTTATGTGGTGCTTAGTTGCCAGCTGGAGTTAAACCACGACAACCTGTGTTTAGACATATGAAGTAATTTGGTGAGACATTTTAGTGTCATGGCAGGTGTAAGGCTGAATTCAATGTGCTAGCATTCTTTTCTTGTAGTAAATGAAAAATAATATGTCACTCAAAACAAATGAAGAGCAATTCATTGTGATCTGCATTAAGGTTGAGCTGCCTCCAAATTAGGAAAAACTAAGCAAAGTCAGGACTAGAGGGATGGCTAAAAGAAGGCTATATTAGGGAAAAACTAGATTTGGAACAGTCAGACTGAGTATTTTTCATGATATAAGATTTTTTTCTTCCCTCAAAAATCCCAAGTTTTTCTTGCATGTACATATATCCAGTGCTTAAGTAGTGCTTAAATTAGATTTTATTTATGCTTAAATCAGTATGTTGGAGAATTGTCTGAAATCCACTCAAAAGTGCACTTCAATGGAGTTGATTTTTCTAAGTTTTTTTATAATACTATACTGAGGGCACCAGAATTCATGAGAATTAAAGTGCAGACTTTTTTTTTTTTTTTATTCTCCAACTTTAATCGTTGGGTCTGGCACTCACTCCACTGCATTTTTGCAGATGGTGAAAATAGGAGGAGTTAGTTTAATGTGTTTAGTAGCAAAATGCATCAACATTCTAGAGGCTTGTCATCATGGAGGTGAAGATTAGAGATGGTTGAATTTTCCATCCACCTCTCAGAGCTGCATGTGTTTTCCAAGGTGCAGGAAAGTAAAAGAAGACTTTTCTAGAGAGAAGAAATGAACAAATATTCTCCAGGGATAGTAGGTGAAGAGAGAATGCATATACCTTATGTGTCAGTAACAATAAAAAGAAATTTGCTTGCACTTGAATGCTCCTGAAAGATGAGCAGTACAATCCTAAAGTACAAAGATTGAACTGATTTGTATACACCACCTGAATGTAGTTAATTCTCTGCTCTTTAGCCATCTGAGCAGATTTCTGCAGGTCAAATGTGACCAAAAAGGAGCAGAACGAAAGGAAGAGAAATGATGTAGCTCTCTTGATGCTTCAACACAATCTACAGAATGAAAACAGTCATTGGGTTTACAATGTTAATTAACTGATGGAATAAGGCACTTCACATATGTGTAAAAGACTTGCTTGTTTGAAGTGAAGACTGGGGAGTGGAGGAACTGGTACAAATCTCCTAATAGCAGTTTTTCCAGACTTTTTATGCTACAGCTTTCACAAGCAGCTGTGGTATGCAGCAGATAGTGCAGCGAGTGAGGGGTTGAATTAACAGTATTCAACAGAGGCAGGAGGGACGGGTAGAAGATGAAGTGTCAAAAAATCTGTGGGGACCTCTGTATGTGATGGGACTGGCAGAGCCAGGAAAAGGATTTAGACGGGGTTGAGATGGCATCTCAGAACCTAATGAACAGTAGTTTATTTACCTTTCAGGATCCTATGGAGAAAATTATAACAAATAGCAGCAATAAGGTTTCTACTACAAATTGGATGCATGCAGAGGGCACCCTGGATTCTACCTTCTTCTAGTTTTTGGTGTTTTAAATTGCTACCATAAAATAAGGCTTTTTATACAAATTAATTGCTAATATTAAATTTTAATAAAGTAAGATTAGTGATAATGTAGAAAAAAAAAATCTGTTTTCCTATCAATATACAATAGATATCTGAGGGCATACGCTGAGTACTATATTTTAATAAGTTCTTTTAAAATCATTCCTGCAGCAATATAGTCATCTTTCAAATATCAGGGTCATGCTGTATACCATATAGGAAGTAATAAAACATGAATGCAAAATGACACACTATAATAAATAAAGTTTGAACTCTTAAAATAGGTGATTTATAAGACACTTTAGTAAGCTTTCCAAGTTTTGAAGAATAAACAACTTTCAGTGATTATTTTATCAGACAGGGCAATTTTTAGGCATCTCAGAGTTGTATCTGCCAAAGAAAAATAAAATCAAATTATTAATGACAGCACATATCTTTCTTGTCCAAATGAAAAAAAATATTCTGATCAGAAACACTCCCCTGTGTATATGGGGGAAAGAAATCTTCATTTTGTATGAGTGCAAAATGAAAAATGTCTTAAAAAGCAATCCCCACATGCTGAAATATGACATGCTATGGATTGATGTTCAGTGACTAAATACCATCCTCTGAACTCTTTCCAGGTTTTTTTTGCAAAAATCAGCATTTTTCTCAAATAATAATAGGATGTAACTGTCAGGTAAGACAAGCTAAATGTGTTATCAGGGAAAATGGAAATTGGTGATATGTATGTTACATGGTATTTGCTAGGAAGTCTTCACTTATCAGCAAGGAGAGTGGAGCACTACAAAGCGCAGCAAAACTGAGTTTCTTACCAGGTTTGGAAGGATTTTTCACCACTTTCTATTATCATATAATTAGAGGCTTTTCTCTTGGTAGAAGTTGGTTATGCCACATAAGGTATGACCAAATACTGGAGGAGCTGCCAGACAAGTTAACACAAGGGTGATCCTCCCTCACTTGTTTTTCTGAACTATTGAATTTAATTTGAATTCCTATTCAGGTTGCTTAAATACCAAAGCTGATAACCACTTCCCACTGTTAATCATTTCACTTAGATTTTGGATATATGAACCTAAAATCTGTATACATGATTAAAAGTTATTTTCCCAAGTACTTTATAAATAACTACATACTTTAAATTCAGGCAAGCCAAAACAGCTGGAATGTATTCAGTTTTCACTCATAGGAGCAAAATCTTCTTTGTAGTCTCTCTGAATATAGTTTGAGGTAAATTTGGGTTTTTGTGGTGTAATCTGCTGAATTACTGTACCTAAGAATAGATCCAGAAACTCAGATTATTATCTATATCTAAACTTAGCCTGCAGCATTCTATCAGAAACCTTCTATGAGAGGGTTCTGGAAGTTTATTCAATATTGCTAAAACATCATGTCTCTGCCCCTCTGGTCTCCTTCACCTTCTCGTGTAATTCAAACATTCGGGATTGTATTAGATCTGGAATATGATAATACTGTGACTATCTTAGAATTCAAACTCAGTCATTTCATCTGGGGAAATAAATGCAGTCCTTCAGTGTTTCCAGTAGATTTAAATCTGAGCTTTGAGGTGACTATTCTATACAAACATTGCATCTCTGTCAGAAATATGAAAGTGCCTGATCCAAGTCCCTACTTTATCTGCTACATGGCAGTTTTGAAACCAGAGTTTCCTGTTGCCCTACTTTTGTTTTTCTACTTTTCCTTCAGAAGTGACCTGGGAACCCAGGACTCCGTGGGAGCTAACTGCTGCACAGTTGGTAAGTTAGCTCCTGCTATCCAGTGCACACACTAATAATCTTCAGTGTGAAACTGTAGATCTCAAACTGAAGATTTATCTGACCTGGATGAGCTGGAGTATGAGTATCTTAAGAAGACCAAGTGGTATTTCTATAAGGTGTTCAGTTAGTGGCATGTGTATTGAACAACTTAAACCACTTTCTCAAGTCTATAGGTTCATCTTTGTTAATGTTTTACTTGAGATCAGAAATGAACTTTCAAAGCTAATATTCTGATCGCCCTGATTTGCCAGCGTGGTGATCCTACAGTACACAAGGTGGATTTTTATTTACAAGATGGTAAAAGATAAAAAATTATATAGGAGCGTGCACAATGTGATCTAAATGTTAAGGGATATTGAATCTGTTGAGATCAGACTAAAGCTACGTCAAAACAAAACACGCTGAAATGCTTGTAACATAGATGTAAATGTCCTTGGCCCGAGGTGTTTTTTTTTTCTTCATATCCATTCTCTGGCATCTTCTAATGTCCCTATTACCTCTCTGTTACCATACTGTCTCCTAATGTAGTCATACAAGCCTGCTTTTTCATAGATTGGCTTGTACAGAAGTAAATTTTGCCTATTGATGTTGCAGAAACCTTTCTGAAATCTCATCAACTTGAAAAGAACATTTCTCTATGCTTCATGCTGTTAGCAAAGAGGTTAAAATCAATGATATGTAAAGGCCATCTACCCTTTTAATAAAAGTGTTATTAGTGATTATTATCAAGCTTTCAGGTTGGGTTTAGGATTTTTTTGTTCTTGGTAATGATTTTATTCAGTTACTATATGATCTGTAAAACACTGATTTTTTTCTCCCCCTTCCCCCTCCCTGCTTCTTCTGATGTTTTACCCCAGATTTTCCAATCTTACTATGAATAAGCTAGGGTACAATCAGCCTCTTCAGAACAGCTTAAGTGAAGTGCATTATAGGGTGGGAGTAGGAATCGTACTAGTTATAAATTATCCATAAGTATTTCTGCTTTTCCCAAGGTGTATTCCCACATGAAAATAAATATTGATTAATTTTTTTAAATTATTGATTTTTCAAATGATCTTGCTTTGATCTCCATACAGGAAGTTAGATACTTCAAATTAAACCAGTATGAATAATATTCTTTGAATTTACCAGACGAGATTAGCATGGCTTTTATAGCTCAGTTTTCGTTAATAGTTTTTTCCAGTCAAGATTTCTATAATTTTGGTAATAACTCTCTTTTTAGTCATAAATCTCATTAAATTTTTATACATATATTAACATAGAGGAAGGTCAAACAAGTTTTTCCTAAATGAACTGGCAGGTGAAGAATTCGAGGTGAAGCCTCAGATTCTACAAATAGGGAAGCAAGCAACATAAAAACAGAAGAAAAGAAAAAAACACCCCCAAATCAGGGCTGTAATACACTAAAAGCTCTGGAACAATAAAAGGTAAAAACTTTCTGAAACAGAATGAGCAGAACAGTGCATCCTAAACTCCACTTTAGGTATTCTTGTGCTACATGAACGAGGTATTCGTGTGCTACATGCAGTACCAACACAGAAGTTAATGAAGACTCATATTCAAAGAACAAATTGCAATCTATTTTTGTCATTCCCTCTTATGCAGAAATGGAGGGAAAAAGCCAATTGTAGCTCTGCAGTTCTGAAGAAAGTTGCCCGTAAGTGTGACTTTGTAATACAGTTGCTTTGAATGGTTTCAGTTTCTGGAGGTTGTAGATTTGTATTCCAGGAAGTTCTCTATGCAGTCGTGAACAGTGTGATCTCACAAAGGTTTTTTTACAGGATAAGGCTGTGGATTAGTGGATTATCCCACTGTATTAGGGTGGAGGTTTTTATTATCTAGCTGCCCTAAGGTCTTCCTGCTATCATGTGCTGCTATTGTGAATTTTGTGAAGAGCATATGATTTGTCAGGGGGATCTCAAGCAACAGTGTTTAGGATAACTCTAACTGTGTCCACTTTAGTGTTCAATATTAGATAAGGAGTCTTTTCACAACTGTGCTTCAGTTCACCTCCAAATATTTTCAGGTTTCTCTAACTCAGTTCTTTCCTGATGACCCTGAATTGGTAAAAGGTGCTGTCATGTTAGAGTACAGTTAATGAGCTCTGATCCCTAATGGGCAATAGCTCACAGGATCAAACTAGAGTTAGTCACCTATAACCCTTTCTTATATATAAGAAAGGGTTATAGGTATGTATATATATAACATGGACTGCTGGTCCTCTGCAGTGAATGGTTCACTCTACATATTTCACTCCCACTGTGCCATGCTACTTGCTAAATTAGACCTAGTCTATGTTCGTCCTTCTATTGTATTTTCCCCTGCCTTAGCAATAGTGAGAATGTATCTTCCCTACCTCATATGACTCAGAGACGGCCTGTAAGGGGACACAGAGCTTTTGAAGAGAAACAAGCATTTTTAGATCTAGTGATCTCAGCTGGATTGAGCTTCAGAAGGATCAAGGACAACATAAGACAGATAAAAATAGAATGGATATTTAAGATTTGATGCAGCTATTTTAATTCCAATATCTGATAAGAATGCTGTGCTTGAACTAATTTCTTTGCTTCTTAGTAAATGCACATTTCACTGATTTCAGGAGAGATTACATGGCAAGGTCAGAGGTCAGCCTTCATCCAAAAAACAGTTCTACTGAGAATGTGGGACATTCAGTTTAAGCTTTCTACCTCAGTAAATAACCATGTTCTAGAACTTTTTTCAACCTGCCAGTTTTACAAATTGGAATTTTAAACCAGCACATAGTTGTCAAGCATGTCAAGGTATGAGAAATTCACTAGGGAAGAACAAAAACATAATTTATTGACTGCAGTATTTTCCAAATTATTTAAATGTTACTCCTTTTCTGTCTCTTTTCTCTGAACTTACTATGCTGTACTGTCCTGAGGACTAAAAATACAAGGTTGTGTTGAACACGTCCATACAAATGAGTAAATTTGTTTTATTATTCAGAAAATGAAGGGCAATAGAAAGACATCCTATTCCCAGAAATAAACCTGCATGTGATTTGATGTGTTTTCCCCTGCCTATGACTATGACAAAGAAACATGAATCCCTTTATGTTTGAAACAGATTCCCGTTTAAGACCTGTACAAGAACTGTCAGTTCTTGTACGTTCACTGGCAAAATGGTAACACAAAATTGATGGGTCTTCCTAAGCTGGCAACCTCTGCCTGGTATCCTTCTGCCCTTAGAGAGATCCATTTTTCTCTCTCTCTTTTTTTTTTTTTCTTTCCCCCCTGTGGAAGCTGACTTTCTGTGGCACTTCTAACAAATGCTAGAAATAATAGTTTATAATTTTCAGTTCCTTAACAGTAAGCCCAGGGGTCTTCCAGTGCTTTTCAAGCTTTGCTTAAACCCATTTGCTGTCCTCAGTAACCCAGACCTCGCGTCTGTCATCTCAGTTAATTCCTTCATTTTCAACTCTACTTGGGAGGCTTTTGTTTCATAACTGAGAATATTTTTCTACATGCTTCATCTCCTTGGTCTGCTGCCCAAATGCTGTATATTTCCTATAGGTGTTTCAGGCTTGTTCATTAGTTTTGGGCTGACTATTGCAACAACTTTGTATGCAAACATTATGGTTGATATACTCTTAGTTAAAACTATCAGAAGATGAAATACTTGTCTGATTAAGGACCTCACTAGGATCACCACATAATCAGAGGAAGATGGAAGCAGAGAAAGGTGGAGAATCCACACAGGATGTTGCAGGAAATATCTACCCATTCAATATCTTATGCTGAATTTTGTATTAGTATATTTTTGTGAAAATATTAATTGAAAAATACTCCTCAAAACCCTCTGGTTTTGATTTCAGAGATAAAGCAAACAATATGCTCATCCTTGGTGAAGCAAACTTTGAAGGAAACTGGATGACCACTCTGTTTACTATACACTGCCAACTGTGTTGCAAATTAATATACTGAAGACTGCTGGGCAAAATGATTTGCAGATTTTCAGTATGAGTGTGAACTGCCTCCATAAATATAGGTTTATAGATCAAACACTTGGCAGTGCTGAGAACATTGAAAAGGATGGCATCTTTCCACAGAAGGAAATGGTGTTTTGTGTGACCTTGCAGGCATCTTCTACATGGATTACCACAGACAAAGTCTCTGGATTGATGATACCAGGCACAAGCTCAGTAAGAAAAGTATGTGTGTTTATTACTGGAGGCTAAAGTGCATCTTTGCATCTTCACAACAGGTTGTTCCTCCCCTATAAAATAATGTTGATTTCTGTGTTCCAGCTCTCATTCTCAAAACTGCTCTGGGAAAACCAGACTTGACTAGTGCAGTAGCTATTAGAGCCTGTGTAAACAGGTTCAGAAGCTGTGATGTTGATAATGAAACAAAGTTTGAATTTTGGCCTAATCCTTCAGAGCATTGAGTACTCTCAGTTTCACTAATAAGATGTGAGGACATTCAGCATTTCTTACAAGGAATTTGACACCTTGCAGAATTAGTCTCTGGATGAATTTCACTGAGATACCCGGGACAGATAATGAATAGGTATTAAAGAAATATTTGACACTTTAAGATACATTAAAAGAGATTCTGTTGTGGCGGGTCACTAACGACCAGAAACTATGAGTTGAACAAAGTTTTAATTTGTTAATTTTACTACCTACTTATAGAGTAGGTAAATAATGCATTTATAAAATTGCCTCCCATTTCTTTTTAAAATAGTAGAGATTGATCTTTTCTGTTTTTTTTATTTAAGAAGTCTTTACAGAGAACTGGAACTGCTCAGCCATGACACCATACTTCAAATTGCAGTCTACCCAAACAGTGCAATTAAAAACCAGACAAATGTGGCCTATGTTAAAATAAATAAATAAATAAATTCCAAATGTTGAGGTTCTATTTGTCTTGCTTTAAAGCTAAGGTTTAATAATAAATTATAACAAAGTGAAATTATTAGTAATCCTTTATATGTATTTATATATTATTGTGCTTTTTATTAAAATTTATTTTCATATATTTCATATTCATTTTAATTATATAACTAAAATAAATATCTAATAATACACATTGTATATATTTCAACAACATTTTTTTCCCCAAAGCATTCTACTCACAGTAGTTTCCAGTTCCTACCCCACCCTCTGCCTGGTCTTAAATACATAGGCTCTAGTGAAATTACAAAAGCTCCAATATTGATTTGTTTTCAGAGCTGATTAATATGTCAGATAATGTTTTCTCTTCTTAAGTCAATACTCAATTTTTTAAAACTGTGACAATGGAAAACTAAGTAATTTTAGTTTAATTCTCACAGCTCTAAATAGTAGTACTAAACATAGTATATTTTTTACTGTGTAACTTGGCTATAAGATGGGAAATGAAAACCACTTTCTCCTTGCTTTAGAAGTTTCTGTAGTAAGAAGTTACAGCACTAAAAGCAAATGCTCTGTGAATGCATTCTATATGTAATTTCCTTCATACTGAATGCAGATAGAAAACACTGAAGACACTGGAATCATCAGGTGGCCCTGGAATTTTCTGAAGAGCAGAGTGCTTTGATTCTATTTCATATTTATTAATAAACCTGAGAACTGCAATAGCTTATCGTGAATTTTAGAAGTGTGAATGCTGTAACACAATCTTGAGAGAAAGGGCAAAATACGTGAAAAATTGATTGAACTTGAGTCAACTCAGTTCACCTTAGACATGACTGAGATGACAGTACTTATTAGGACAAATTCTCAAATGCTTGCTTTTTGTTATGTTTGTTAAAAAAACCTTAAAATTGCAGAAGTATTGCTAAAGATTGCAAATGAATAATTGATGTATTTGGTGTTCAGTGGAAACACTAAATGACAGCTTTGCTCTTTGGAACAGATTGAAATAAGGCAAAAAAGGAAGGAGTATGCCCAGTGGAAGCAAGGTCAAGTGACACAGGAAGAATACATAGATGCTACTTGCCACTGTAGGGAAAAAATTCATACAGCCAAAGCTCAGCTTGAGTTAAAGCTGGCCAGAAATGTGAGGGAAAAAAAGAGTTTTTCACCTATATTAAGGGCAACAGATAGTATAGAAATATTGTTGGCCCATTACAGTGTGAGGATGGTCACCTCACAGGTGGGGACAGAGGCAAGAAGACAGAGATGTTTAAAGCTTTCTTTGCATCTGTCTTTAACACAGATGATGGACCAAGGGGGTCTCAGTGCCCTGAGCTGGAGGACCATGACTGCAAGAATGATCATCTTCCAGTCAACCTTGACATTGTGTAGCATCTCCTGCTCCAGCTCCCTACAGCTCCAGCTCCATAGATCCCTACAAATCTGTGGGGCCTGATGAGATTCATCCCAGAATTCTCGAAGTGCTGGCTGATGTCATTGTAAAATCTCTCACAATGATTTTTGAGTGGTCTTGTGAATCCAGAGAGTTCCCAGCTGACTGGAAGCTGGTGAACGTTGTCCCAGTTTTTAAGAGCAAGACACAGGACCCTGAAAACTACAGGTCTGTCAGTCTCACTTCAGTGCCTGGTAAAGTCATAGAGAAGGTTACTCTGGGAGATATTGAAAAACACCTGAAAGACAATGTAGTCATTTGTCACAGCCAGCGTGGCTTCATGAGAGGAAAGTCCTCCTTATCCTACCTGATTTCCTTCTATGACAAGGTAACCCACATTGTTATTGATCACTTCAAACAGTACTCTGCATATTTCTTGGGTTCTCTGGGTGTGCTTCTGTAGCAATTTAAGCTCTAATCACAATGTCAGGTTTAAATCTTTGTCTAGCTATGTCACCATGATGAAATCTCCCTGGTGTTGGGGTGGGAAATGTGGTGGCATCATCATGCAGGGGGACACCTGGCCCCATAGGCCTGTAGGCAGTGCTGAACTGGGATGGCTCCATTTGGTTTTAATTGAATATTTTCACCTCCAGGCCCTTTCAGATTGCTCTTACTCTTGTTTTTCTCACTTTCCTCAGAGAGGAATGTGTTTATAGGTTCTTAGCTTCAATAATGGCAACTGCCATTATAACTGCTCACAGGGTTATTAGTAGGTGGAGGAAGTTCCTAGACTGAATTCCTAAGAATTAAGTGATTTTTTTAATAAGAAAGCTTCCAGAATCAATAATTGATTTAAGTTTTGTACTGAACTCTTCATGGATATGAGTGATGAAATATGAGAGGAAATGTCTTTTCTGTTTTGGACTGGATATTCTGCATTTGTACTTTCATGTGCATAAGAAGGGAAGAAAGGAAACTGGAAAGTAACTTGATTTTAAAAGTAACTTGATTTTATAATTATTTTGATCAATGGAATAGTTCTGTGACCTGTTGTAATGTCTTTATTAACACTGACCCATAAAATATGGTAGTGCTATTGTGAACAATATTTTGAGACACAGACTTGGTCAGTCACTAATGAAAAAATGTTTAAACTAGGATCAAAAGAGATTCCAAATATTCACAAATATGTATAAACAGTAATGACTGGGAAGAGAACCTAAAAAAACAAGGTCATAAGAAGGACAAGGAGAATAGTAGGATGTCAATCCACCAAATATTTTAATTGTTTCAGCACTAATTTGAGAAGGGAAATAAACAGGAAGAGCTGAAATCTTAATTAATGATCACAACAGTGTCTTAGTTGGCATATGAGACACTCAGTGGGATAATTCACATGATTAGAATATTAGTAGATATAATTTGCTCTAGAAACATCTGCAAGGGGGGAAAATAACAGAATGTATTGGTTTGCATGGCAAGTAGGTCCGTACAGAGATGATACACATGTTCTGGACAAGGATAGAATGGTCAAATCAGCTGTGAACCATAAGACAAGGTTTGATTCTTTGGAGGGGAAAAGACTTCTTTTTGAAGAAAAAAAAAAAAGGCAAAGCTTTCCATTGTATAGATGATGGTAGTAAAAATATGTTTTAGAAAATAGATGCAACAAGACACAGAATTTCCAGCATATTTTCATACATTAAACAGGGAAGAGAAAAAGGGAAACTAATTAGAATTAGATATGTAATTCTAAACGTTGTGGAAGAAGGACAGAAAATATTAAAGTACAAAAAAAACCAGGTGAAAATGACAGTGAAAAGAGACAGTTTACAATACTTAAAAAGGAATAAATGTAAAAACAAAGCAATAAATCTTAAGGAAATAGGCTAAATGCCTACCTCTGTGACTAAGTTAAGAGTTGTTATGCATACCAATATTAATAAAAAATATAAGGACTTTTTTTTCCCCTGTGGGTGCAACATTTGGAGAATAAAACATTTAAGACCTCTTTCAAAAAAATATTCAGAATTCAAAGTAAACTTCTTGTTCTCTTTCCTGAGCATCAGTCTTTTTATTTAATCAAATACAGTTTCCGGTTTTCTTGCCTTGACTTCCTCTTTCTTGGGAAGGACATGTAAATCTGGGAAGCATGCTGCAGTGGATTGACCCTGGACAGAGGAGAGAAAAAAACAGCTAAGGATTCGTGAGTTGAGATAAGAGCTGGGAGAGGTCAGTTACTGATTATCTTCACAGACAAAATAGACTCAAAGTGGGGACAGTACTTAAATTTATTACTAACAGGATAAAAGCCAAAGAGTGAGAAGTAAAACAGTCTTAAAAGCGTCTTACTCCCACCCTTCTCCCTTCCACGTTCTCCCTCCTCCCCCCTAGCTGTGCAGGGGGATGGGGAATGAGGGTTATGGTCAGTTGTTTTAGCCACTGCTCAGGGTGAGGAGTCCTTCCTCTGCTCCCATGGGGTGCCTCCCATGGGAGACAGTCCTACATGGACCTCTCTAACACGAGTCCATCCCTCGGGCAGCAGTTCTTCCCAATCTGCTGTCCCGTGGGTCACTCCTCCATGGGGTACAGTCCTTCTCAGATGAGCTGTACCGGTGTGGTCCCCCACAGGGCCGTGAGTCCTACCCCGGAAAAACCTGCTCCAGCATGGGTTCCCTCTCCACGAGCTGCAGGTCTCCAGCAGGACCCCACTCCATCCTGGGCCTCCCACAGGGTCACAGCCTCTTTCATGTATCCGCCTGCTCCAGCATGGGCTCCTCCGTGGGCTGCAGGGGCACAGCTGCCCCACCATGGGCTGCACCACGGGCTGCAGGGGCCACAGCTCTGGTGCCTGGAGCACGTCCTGCCCCTCCTTCTGCACTGACCTTGGTGTCTACACTGTTATTCCCATGTTCTCACTCTGCTCTTCCCTGGCTGGAATTCTTTCTGCGCCACAACCTTCTGTTCTCAAATATGTTATCACAGAGGCATTACTATTGTTCCTGATTGGCTTGGCCTTGACCAGCGGCAGGAAGTCTATCCTGGAGCCGGCTGGCATGGACTCCCCAGGACAAGGGAAGTTTCTGGCAGCTTCTAACAGAAGCCACCCCTGTAGCCCCCCAGCCAACTCCCCACCCCCGCTACCAAAATCCAGCCATGGAAACCCACTATACATGTATTGGGCTTCCCCAAAACCTTCATAAATGGGCTTGTAGAGATCCTCGCATTTGCTAAGCCTGTGTTTGCTGAAGGTGCTAAAAGCTCACATGGGCTCAAGGGAAGACAAAAGGAGATAAACACTGATGGTGATTACATGCTTCAAAAGATACATCTGGCTCAGGATGTCCCTGAAATAATTGGAGCCCGAGAGGTAATTAAAAAGTAGTATCCAATAAATATGTCCTTTCTTCTGGCTTTTATCAGGAGTGCTTACAGCCACTGCTGAAAATATTACCTTGGCTTGGAGAGGTCATTCGTATCTACTATACCTGTGAGACTAGAGCCTGGAGTTCCAGCCAGGGGATACTTTTCCTGTTGCAGGGCAAGTGGAACCAGTGTCTCTGCTGTTTCCTAGCAAATGCAATACACCAGGATGGTCAGAGAGCTGGAAAGCTTCCATAGAAAGGCAAAAGAAACAGAGTGATGCTAAATGAAATAGAGCTCTGTCTGCAAAGGGAAATGTAAGTTCTTTTCTTTATCTGCTTCTTTGAAACTTGACAGGACACTTTTTTTTAAAAAAAAGTATAAAAATTTGTCTCTTACATACATTACTTGAAGGAGGTAATAATTCAGTCTTAATTCCATCAAAGGTGAATATTTTATTTCCACTCAATATTTTCAATTCATAGGGTCAGGGTTAAAATAAATAAATAATTAATTAAATAATGGCAATTCTAGGTTAGGCAAGCGTATTTGCAGTTAAATTTGTAGATGTTTAAGATTGGTAAGATTTAGATGCAGGTTTCTGTTTCTTCCTCAGTGTACTGAGATTATCGTTTGTATAGGAGGATGTTACCAATTGGACTGGGAATATTTGGGAAAAAAAAAGATATTGTGCAGCAGATATCAACTTAAAAGCATTATCTTATGTCCATAAATCTGGATATAATGAGTTCTCACACTTGAGATTTTACTTTATCTTGTAGTGTTACTATACTTAAATTATCCTTTGTTATATTATTTAATCTTGTTGTTACTACCCACCCCTGAAAGCAAGAGTAACTCAGGTTGTTGTTAATAGATCCCTTGGGTGGATTAGAGTGAAAAATACTGAATGACCGATGCTTGTAAATCTATATATGTAGGGTTTGTTTTAGAACAATTTGATTGCAATGGAAAGCAGGTATGTACCTGCTTTGATTATCTATAGTAATATGACAATATGAAAGCATAAAAATATCACTAAAGAAAATATAAAAGGGATAAAGAAAGGAAAAGATAAAGAAAGGGTAAGAGTAGAAAGATCCATAATCAACACCCGTGGATCTAGGAAACTTGATTGTTGCACCATTGGTTGATGTGAGGAGTGAAGTCTTGATCCATCTTGGTCCATCAGGGGTAGGGGGAGAAAGCCCATGAAACACAAAGTCTAATGGGTTAATATACACTCAGGAAGACACTGGTACCTCTCCTGTGTGCATGGGGGGGGATAGTTTTACACTGTCTTGCAACAGGCTTTGGATCTGTTGTAACACTTCTGGATCACAGCCAGTCCTCATATAATTTATAGTTAATCACTGATACAGAAGGAAAGAGAATAAAGGGCACCATTTTTACTGCAAGAAATTACAAAGAACCAAAGTTTTTAATACCACCTTTAAAATCTCAGTTCTATTTTACATGTGTGGTCCAATGCATAGTTTAATATTTTGAGTGGCGTTCCTACAACTCTAGTGTCAGAACAAAAAGGAATGGCAAAGTACATCCTTTTAAGCCTTTTGTCAGATAGTATTTTCAGCTTAGATGAATATCCCAATTTCATAGAACATTTCAGTTTTCCCTCTTATTCCCCTTTATGGATTAATTTGGGTTTTAGTTAGTTGCTGAGATAACTACTCAGACTCTGTCTCTCTCTTGCTCATTCTTATGGTCTCTCAAGTGTCACTTTCAGTCTCTCCTTGTCAGGGAGTATTCTCTTCAATGGTCTAGAAGGACGTCCTGAATATGTTCAGAGGTGCTGCAGTGGAAGAGTGTTACTGTCTAATTGTCAGGAAAGAAGCAAAGGGGAATTGGCCATTGGCAATTCCTTGTAGCAGCTTCTGTTTAAAGGAAATGGGCAGGTAAAGATAGTACAAGAAACAGGGCATCAGATGAAAAGGGAAGCAAAGAACCTTATAGCTTAGATTTAGAGGTATGGTGCTAGAGATAACACTCACAAATATGCAGTAACTGATTTTGACCTGTATTGAGTTTATATATTGTGTTTTGTGATTTCCTTCTTCATTGAAAGTCCGGTGATGGTGACTAAGACCAGAAATAGCACAGCGATCTATCATGGCTGAAGTGCCAGCTCTGGATGAGGAAGGTATGTGGGCAGAAAAGACAAGGCACAGAGGGAAGGATCAGTGGGACAACCTGAAGTGGTTCCTCAATGAAGTAGGGGCGGGTCCCTCCCTGCAAGACTTTCAAGATTCTTTTTTGAACAGCTCTTCCTTCATAGTGTGAATTTGGATTAATGCCACATCAGAGAGCTTTCCTTGAGCATAAATAGCTGAACTCTCCTGGGAGACAAGAGTGTAAACTTCAGGTCCTGAGAGTAAACAAAAATAGTGTTAGTATGTCAAACATTATGGAAAGGAAGAATGAGAGAGATATATATATAAAATATATGTATATGTATATATATAATATATGTATATGTATATATATAACATATATATACATATATTGACAGACCAAAACAATTAAATAAAGATCTATAATTGCAGGGGGAATAAAAATAATTGTTTTGTAACAATTACCATTCAAAATAATTCAACTTCTTTTTGTGGAAGTGTTAATCCATGTAAGTCAACATATTGTAATCTATTTAGTTTGTTCTTCTTTGTGGAATTAACTGATAGAGACAAAAGAGTGGCCAAGGTATTAACTCTCCTTTTAAAAGTGCTTAAACAGTCAGATGTTTTTCAAACAGAAACAAGTATACTTCCCATTGAATGTGGAAATTTAAATTACGCCCTTTGATGTATCACTGTACCACTTTGCTTAAAGCAGGTGTTGTAGTACTGCGAAGCTGGTAGGTCTCACCAAAGGTGGTTTGGTTTGATTTTCTGGGACATGTGTCACCACAGCTCTTGTTTTGTCTTAATTCTCTTGCAAAGAGTGCAGTGACATGCAACGTACCATTTTCAGTTTGAAATATTTGTCACAAAAAGGAGATTTTTAATAGATTAATGACCCTTTTTGATGTTTAGAACCCTTTTTATTTTTTTATATTCCTTAGTTTATTCTTGGTATTTATCCATGACAGATGATGAAAGAAAATTCCTATCTATTTAGCCTCCATAAAAATAATCCTCCACCTCCTCAGAGTTCAGGCCACTAGTTTTATGCACTCTGTATAAAACAGAGTATGGACAAGTTGTTCCTGTGAAATGCCATCACCTCTTACTGTGGATGGTAGGTTCACTTAATGACGATGCTAAGAGTAAGTGTAGTTTGAGATTTCAGATATGGGCAGTCATGGTTACCGTCTTAATTATCTATAGAGAGAACTTACAACTGTACCTAAAGTACAGGTGCTAACCTAGTACATTTTTAGACATGTACAAAGATGTTCTGAGGACACGTTATGCATACATTTTAAGGGCAATTGCCAATGTTTTGAAATGCAATTTTCATTTAGTATGAACAAACAGTGTGAGAGAAATTATACATTTGCCTTTTGATATCTGTTTTAGTCCTCTGTATCTCCCCATCACTCAACAGTCCTTCAGAGTACATACTGCTTATGGGAATTTTCTTTCATCCTCCCTTTCCGTCCCTTTGCCATTTCTCTTCCTCCAGCCTATCAGCTTTGTAACACTAATTCTCAACTTCAAAGTAATTCATTTATTTATCTCCTAATAAATAATCTCTTTGATTTTTCCATCTTCTTTTTCTTATTTTGTACCTTTATACTTCCAAACTTTGTTTCGCAATTCAGTTTTCTTACTGTTCCCGCATCAACTCTTCACCTTTTTTTTACAAGGATATGGTGGGAAGTAATGGGAAGGGATTACATTCTTGAAATTCTCTCTCCCTTTTGTTAAATCACACCTTGAGATCTCTTGTATGATGGTTAAAAATAATTTGTGACATATTTACGTAATTGTCTGACATGTATATGTTACTTTTAGTTATACAAAAAAATCAACACTTTTTAAATATTATTGCTCTCATGATTTATAAATCAGGTTAAAGTTGAGTAGAGATGTGTCATAGTTCTGATGATACTTTGTGGGTGGGCTGTATTGTTACTGTGTTCAATTCTTTATTCAGTACACTGCTTTCATCTTGTGCTTCAAATAATATCAGTCAGAAAATATAACAATACAACTGGAAAATAATAATTCCATAGTAATCTATTCATTAATTATTTTAAGTGGTTTAAGGATAATTTTGTATATACAGCTCATGATAATGAGGGTCCTTGTATGGCCAGTAGCTTCTCACTATGACAGGTGAAATCACAGTTACAAATACACCCTCTGTGTGATCTTTTGATGGTTACTGATGAGTAGCAGCCAAGATGACAGAAATTCATACATAATTATTTCCCAAACATTTAGACTAAATTAGGAATGATTACAAGGAATAAAAGCCACCTCTATGGCTTTACTGGAAGGGTGGGCTCTGGGATTCACCATTAACATTAATTTCCTGTAATAACACTGTGGGGGTTTTGTCTCTTGTAACTTTGCCAAATGCTAAACATCTGGGTTGATGGTTTCCATGTCATGCACCTGCCCTAATGTTTAACTATTTTATAGAAATTTAACCTCATGTGGCCCATCTAGGTACGATAGCATGGTTGCAAATACCTTGTGTGGCTATAGTAAGGAAGAAAAATCTGAAGGTCTCTTTAGTATTTCATATGTTATATGCAAAATATATGTTTAGTACCATTAGATTATTTCCTCTTGTTCTATGCAGTATTCTAGAATCTGTTGGTTTGTAGTGAGAGATTCAAACTTGACAGGGAGAAGGTTTCTGTGAATAAGAACCTTTTGACTTGTGCGAAATCTACTCAGATTTAGGTTTCTACTATTCAGAAAATTTTGAAAAATTCTATGTGCTTTTCCTAGAAGCTACAAGCTTTGAGGTATTCTCATATTGGCAGGGAGTGACTGCTCTTAATTCTCTTGCAGGTCTCACTGCAGACAAGACAATGCTCTGTTACCACAGAGAAGCCAGACAGGAGTGCAGCTGGAGGGAGGACAGAAGTCTGTTTCTCCTTTGTTAATAACTGAGGTAGCAGAAAACCATATCCCTAGAATGAGTTTCAGTTAGAGAAAAAGGAGTAGGCTGTGGTTTTGGAAGTCTAGGGAGACAAAAGCTGGTCAGAAGGGGATAAAAATTGGAGAAGGAAAACAGGAATGGAGAAAAAAAAACAACAAACGAGCTAGCTGGAGAGAGGAGTGGAAACTAGGGAGTTTGACGGAGGGAGAGCAGATCTCCATTTGTAATTTGGATGCTGTGTTTAACATCTTTAATGCAAAGTTGTATATGAGGGGGTGTAATTTTCGGTGTTCTGATCTCTCTCAGACAGCCAGGCAAATGTATATATGGATCTGAGTTCAGGATTTTTTGTGAAAATTGGATTTTACTTTTCCAAGAACATAATAAAACTTGCATAAGATCTCACTGACACAGTAATCTATTAATTCCAGGAGCTCAGGGAGAAACTGCTACAGAGATATGCTCTGTGAGGTCAACATTTAAATACAGAATGTATAAACAAAACTTTAGGAATGTGAAAATATAGACTTTTACATTGAGGTGACTACTTTTCATGTGTTTAAATAATATATATTTATGTACTCTAAGTTGGAATCTTGTGTTGCTATATGATTTAAAGATACATAGAATATTTAAAACATTATTATTCTCTCACTACATATTGATTTTCTGCTGCCACATGTTTAGAACAACACTGAGAAATGCCCTGTGTTGGAAATGTAAGCTGACAGAAAGCGTTCTGCTTGCAAAGTGCAATGTTATGTTTCATTCATGTGCAACTCACGTGTGAGTGGGTGGATAGTTAATGGTGAGATTATGGTTAAAATATACTTAGTAGTCCTGCTGAGATGGGCACTTTGGGAAGGAATTGAAAATTCATGAGTCACCTGCTGTTTTCCTGAGTGGCTTAGGGTGCATCACGCTGACCAAACTGGCATGTCTGAGCTGTCTGCACAGTAGTCAGCCTATTTTCATTCTTCAGGTACAAGTCCATTTTGTCAGGCAGCAAAATCTCTTACTCTGTTATTTTCGTCTCTCTCTCTCTCTCGTCTGATCCTAGTAAAATTTAAACCTTTATATTTTGTTTGAGGTATCTTTTCTTAGAGACAACTGCCTACCAAAAAGTTCAGATGAAGTAAGGAACTTTGCCTTCTGCTTTTAGTGTGTTTATGCCTAAGTATAGTTAGGCAGGAGTTTGTGAGGCAGAAGAAAAATAAATACATGATCTTACTCAAAACAAAATCTTCTGCCTTTCATTTAGCCTCCAATATGACTCTCAGAGGTCCTAATGTTTATCCCAAATGTTTAATGTGAACATCTATTTCCTTAATCAACCATAGGTGTTGCCAGTGTTAATCCAGGAAATAAGTTAGCTGGAACCTGGGAACCAACAATGCAGAACTCTGTGTGTGTTTTTAATTGAAAGGGAACTGAACAGAATCTTTCATGTGGATGAATACCGGTCAGCATCTGAAATAATTTGAAGGCAGTCTTAAAATTCACTACTTGTGTTCTTGCCTGATTCCTTAGTAGGTGTGAAGAAAGGTAAAGAGAGCTACAAAATCATTGCTGTTGAGACCTCAGTCATCATTGCGAATATTATTTGATATGGTCATTTCACCTACACAAGGATTGTCACTGATATTTATCAGGAAAGCACATAAAACTGCACATGGAAAATATCCCCCGCTTCACAGAAAGCTTTTAACAGGTATCCTGCTGAGACCAAGGCAAGATGATCAGATGACAGAATACCTCATTTTCATGTCAGTTGCCACTCAGCAACTTCAATCAAGCTGAGACCTCCTGAGAACTGTCTTAGTAGATCCTTTAATTGATTAGCCTTGAGTTTTTCCAGAGCTCCCATTTTCAAATCTTCTGTTGCTTTCCTTCACTTGACAACAGGTGCTTATTATACAAATAACAAAAATAAAGCAACCAAAACCTTTAGTAACACTCCAGCAGCAATTTTTTTCTTTTAGAAATCTGCAAATAAATCATAAATGAATAAGTTTGACTAGATGGCAAAACATAGCTACTGCTCAGGCTTAAAATGAGAAGCTAATCACTTGTAGTAGACACTCAGAATTGTGTTCATCTCATCATTTACTTAGGCTTCAAAAGAGAAATCCTGTTTCTGATGGGTGCATAAGGTTAATAAGTATATCAAACAGGCTGTTTATATTTTCAAATGGCAAACTTCTTCAGGTTCTCCATCTCTATTGCATCTTTGTGTTTGTAATGTATTTGCATCACTTCTTGAACTTCTAGCACAGCTAGAATACAGAGGGCACAGCGAAAACCTCTTGTCTGGTAGGTTATCTTAGATGTTGCAATATTCTAGTCTTTTTTTCTGTAATAGAGTAGGAAACTCCTGAAATAGAAGGACAATCCTTTTCTTTTCTTCTCCACATCAATTTTTGTCTGCAATTCCACTAGGTTTTCATTTGCCATGTGAAGGACAGTGCCTTTGTGTTAAGATCTCCAGTGCTAGATGGAAAATTAAAGTGCTGTTTCTTTCCAGGGGGAGATGAGTGTATCTCAGATCAAAATTCAGAAGAATTAGATCTGCAAAGAAAAATGTAGCAGATATGTAAACTTCCTTGGGGAGTCCTACAATGCGTAAAATTGTTCTTCAAGAATGTGTGAATCTTTCAGATAAATTCAGTTTTCCAAATGTCTTGCTAGACCTGTTTGAGAGTCAGAGATGCATTATGAGATGTGATAGATGTTGTTTTCTTGCTCTTTAACATTTATTATTCCTGCCATATGCCTCAAAAGTTTTTAAAGCTTTATTTTTCTACCGTGTTGGCTTTGCAATTGCAGGGTTAAGGGGTAGTCATTACTTCATGGCAACATTCTTTAATTGCTGTATAAGAATTTTGTCTTACTGTCTCTGTTTATTGAAAATCAGCTGCTGTGTTTCCTCCCAAACTTTGAAGGTCTTTTGAAGCTTGAATGAAAGTATTAAGTATTTTCTGAAATCGTTACAAATTATTTTAAATTCTATTTATGTATTCCTGATTTCATGTTACTAAGAATAAATAACTAAATAAATTTAAATAGTTCTACTCGCTTGGTCTACTACTGCTAGACTCATCTATTTTTTTATAATTAGAGGTAATGTAGTTCTGCTCTACTACTTTTACTTGTACTTAGCTGTGTCTGAAGGAATATGTGTAGACAGCAAACTATGGTTTAGTCATCTTTTATAGTAACAGTCAGTCTAGAAAAGAAGAAAAATGGCAGTAGGGACTTTTTTTTTTTTATGAAAACTCAGGGTAAAATAGTGAATTTCTGGTATTCAGAATACTGTGTAAAATCAGTCAGTAGGCCATGTCACTGCAAGAAATGAATCCAGACAGGAATTCAGTTAGGAATGATCCTAAACTATTTAGGAATGTTAACATTGCATTTAAATATGTGACATGGTCAAACCTATGTTAAAACTTGTGTTTAAAATAGTTGGCTTATATACAGTTTATGTGCATGAGGCTTCCTGTGGCTGCAAAACCACGTTGAGGCATTAATACATACTGAGCTCTAGGCTGCTATGGCAACAATGGTAGCAATACAGGAGTCAGCTAATTTTAGACTAGCTTGGGTATGTCTACAAAGATTTTGGTTATGTTATTGCCTACAGTAAAAACTATAACTTTAGTTCACTTGAGTATCTTAAAATATGAAATAAATCCCGAACACCAAAAAGTTATATTTATATGTATGTGATGCGTTACTGGACGTTTGAGCAACTTCAGATTTTTTTTTTTCTTTTTTTGCTGTGTATTCTAAGATATATTGTAGTAATCAAACACAAGGTATAAAAAAAAATTGACCTCCATGACCAGAACACAAACCTGAGGCAAAACCTCAGGTAAAACCAATCTGCTTGAGATTTCTGTATTTAGTAGACTGAAAATCCAATAATCTCTTTGACAAGAATGTTAATGTCCATACTTTTCCCCTGGGAATCAATGAAATTTTTCAAGTAGGTATAATATTCATAGGCAATCGTTATGACATGAAGATGGGAACCGAGCAACTAATTTTTACATGACTGGGGAATAACACAGTGCAGGGAACGAGGTCACCTTGGATTACAACCGATACATATCACATATTTTCTGGTCTGGGCAGAATGACAAAACGCCTTGTGCAGGTAGGCTCACAGATAATTTATGGCCTTCAGCAGTCTGCTTTCACTTTTTCTGTATTGCTGATGACATGTCAAAATTAGAATTTGGTTATAGACTAATATCAATAAACTGTTATACCAAGAATGGATTTTATCAGCATACTTGAGGACATGAATTAGAGAATTGAGCTGAAAACTATCAGCTGCTGTAGGTTTTAGAATACAATACCAGATACTCTGACACAGGTAAGAAAAATATTGTATTGATTTTATTCTTTTTTAATTATAGACTGATTTAACAAAATGTACTTGAAAATCTGCTCATCTTGAAGGTTTTTATGAGCTATATATAATTCCCAATTTGGAAAGTGCGTAAGAAACTTTTAGATTGATGGACCTAAAATAAGTTTACTTTCCTGACACTGCTTCCAATACCAAAGTATGGCTTATTTTAATTTAATTTAAAGAGAAGTTTGCCTTGCTCTCACAACTGAGAATAGGAGTGATTCCCTTGCCAACAAATTAGCTAAATAGTCTCAATTTGCACACCTTACTACCATTTCATCTTTGGTTAGCTAAGTAACACTGTTATTGCATAAACTACCTTGTTCACAAAGAGTTGCTGTTTTAGCGAGGGTTTAATTTTTAATAAAACACAAAACCAAAATCAGCACTATTTAACTTTCATGAAGGCAAAAACCCCAGCTTGATTTATAAAAGCCTTGAATTAAAGTATTACCAATGTACACGCATGCACCTCCACACATGAGTTCTGAATCTGCAGAAGATGGTCCACTGTGATGTGTCCTAAATGGCTCAAATGACAATTGTTGATAAAGAGAACACTGTTAGAGCAGCGAATGCAGTAATGACCCCACTTATAGTGCAAATACTTGAAGATTTTGCTAAATATTGAAGTAGGTGAGTTAACTCTTCCTTACAGTAACAGCAGTGAAATTGTTATGTTATCAGTTAGGGTTGAGTGTTCCTGTTGTTCTTATTTTTTTTGTTGTTTTTTTATCCTTTTCATAAGAGGATTGTTTCAGTGTGTTGGAGTGTTTTATGGCCTCTGAGATAGACCTTGACCAAACACATTTAGGACTAAAACACTCGTTCAGTTCTGGAGCACTGCATCGAGTGGTGCTCACTTTCAGGATTGTTCGTTCCTGATTTACCTGCTGTGAGAAGGTGGTAGCAGAAGTGAGGAAGTGATTGTGTATGCAAGAAAGGAAGAGAGGAAAGTCTCAGAAAGAGACTTTCTGAGATAAGCATCATTTAGATGCTCAGAAAGAGCATCAAGCATCATTTTCTTCTCTTTTTTTTTTTTTTCTCAACAATGTGTTTGTTCTCTTGACCTCACTTCACCAAGTAGTCTTCTTGTAGTTTTGAGGGTGGTCCTGATGTCTTTTTCATGATTATTTTTCTGATTCCATCTGAGAAAATGTTGCTTAATCGTACCCATATAGCAGGAAACAACGAGTTATTTAAAAATGATCACTTGGCTGGTGATCTAAAATGATCACCATCTCTAAAGCTGGTAGAAGAAAAGGTTTTCACAAATTGGATAATAGAATGGTCACAAATCCAACTTTAGGACTAGTACAACTAAGATATATCTCAGAATCTGATGGAATTTGTGCAGGAATAGTATTTTCTCTGTTTTGCTATTAGCACATTATTCAATCTGTTTTTCAGAAAGAGGCATATATGGAAACATGGAGACAGAACACAAGGTGTGTGATGGTCACTACACGAATGTATTTTTAAGAGCATATCGGTGAGTGAAACAGTACCTGCCCAACAGACTATTGGAAGGAGGAGGAAATATATTCTTGTCTCAAAATTAGCTTAAAAGCTACTGACGTGCCTATGAAGCTTTCCCACTGATAATCTAGACTGATCTTGTGTCAGAAAGATAACACGCAAGGCATACTGGATCAATTCCTGAACTCAATTGTTCAGAAAGCAACATGCAACAACAGGTTGCATAAGCAAACTCCAACAGAGGAAAATGGCTTCATCAGTTAGCAGAAAGTACAATCTGATATTTTTCTGAGCGTGCAAGCTCAGAGGAATTGAAGTGATTAGGAAAATACATAATTACCTCTTTAGAGGGATGAGGTGGAAATATGGGCTGAACAACTTCTACTGAGTATGGAGTAGTAAGGTCTGTGTCTGCTGACCCAGAAATTGATAGAGTTTTAAAAACAGGTTAGCATAAGGAGCTAGTGAGTTTGGAAAACATAAGCAAGAAATGAAAAGATGAAGGATGGCTGTGAGACTATGAAAGAAACCCTGAGATGTAAACTTGGCTTCTGTTCAGATTTTGTTCTGTACAAACTTGTGCAAGGTCACTTCTCATACATGCTGTGTCTCTCATTTGTAAATTAAGAATAATACCTGCCTACCTTGGACTATTTATACTGAAGATTAATTAAAATTCATAAAAGCACTTTTAGAATTTACTGTTGCAAAAATGCCAGAAGATGATTTGCAATTTTGATAAAGAGGAGACCTGTGATGAATAGTAAGAGGAAACACTACATACTAGATGGCTAATGTAGTTAGAAGAATTGCCGAAGTTTCGGTCAGTTTTTGTGATGGACTGTTTTCCTGAAGTTTGTACCTTTTTTCTGAAAGGATGAAAGTTTTAAGAATTATTATTCCTTCTTTTTTTTTCTTCAAAGAAAGCTGTTAGCTGTACAACAAAACATGTACACTATGGAGATTTTAATGAGAAGCTGACTTTTTTTCATGCTGTAGAAGTCTTATTATGGCTTTAAATCATGGGTTGGCTCAAAGAATCTGAACAAATTATAATATGGGAAACTGACTATCAATTACAGTGGAAAAGCAGACCCCATTTTTTTTAAGTAGCTTGACTTGAAAGGAGTACTTTGGAAAGGGTGATTTTCTTTGCAGACATTGTGACCGTTTTCTAATCAGGGAAGAGGAAACTGAGTCCTTAAATGGTTTTCCATATTCTATTTTCTGGCACAGATGCCAATCATAGCCTGCTGTTTGAAATGGGTCTTCTCTTAACCACTCATAGAACAGTGTCAATGGATTTTGGTGAAAATGTGAATGGGTCTGGTGGGTTAACCTTGTCTGGATGCCAGGCATCCACTAAGCTGCTCTAGCACTCACCCTTCTCAGCTGAACTGGGGAGAGAAAAGATGGGAAACAACTCACAGATTGAAATAAGGCAGTTTATGAAAGCAAAAGTGAAAGTTTGCACAAGCAGAGGCAGGGGTGTGTGTGGAAAAAAGGGTTTTATTCTTTACTTCCTATCAGTGGTGACGTATGGCCACTTCTCAGGAAGCAGGACTTCAGCACACAGTGGTTGCTTGGGAAGGCAAACATGGTAAGTGAAAAATGCTCCCCTTTCCTTCTCATTTCCTTCTGGCTCATTTCCTGAGCTGACATCATATGGTATGGAATATCCCTTTGGTTAATTTGGGTCAGCTGGCCTAGTTCTATCCCCTCCCAGGATAGTGCCCGCCCCCAGCCCACTGATGGGGAGAATGTTGGAGAGACAGTCCTGATGCTGTGCCAGCGCTGCTCAGCAGCAGCCAAAATACTGGTGTGGTATCGACACCTTTCTAGTTACCAATGCAAAGCACAGCACTGTGAGGGCTGCTATGGGGAAATGAACTCCAGTTCAGGCTGACCCAATACAATGGGATTCATTGAATATGCTTAGGAATATTCAAATAATGGCACTGCCTGCCAGATTCTCATCGTCACCTAGATACTAAACATTGCAGACATAAAGCTCAATGAAGAAGGTAATGACTGTTCATAAATGCAGTATATTCATAAAGCCACCTGTGATAGTTCTCAATGCACATGTTAGACTCTAGTTTATTTTAAAGCTGGATATAAGATCACAATTTCATCAGATTTTTTTTTTTTTAGAACATGATTTTAACTTCTTCGAAACATTGTTTTGATTATTTTGAGGTTATTGTATAGCATCTATCACCTCTAGGCTGAAGTAATTAAGCTGAAGTTACACAGTTGGCTTGGCCCTGGAAACTAAGATGGAAAAGAACATCCCTGTGGATCACAAAGTTTGTGTATGCAGAATGCTACCATTTCTTGTTCCGTAAATTATAATTAATTAATTGCAGTTGTTGAACGTATATTTGCCTGTAGTGTGTGTCTCAACTGTTGGGTGGAACTGACCTCTGTATAGATGTAGAAGCTTCCATTTGGTTTTACACTCTTAGTAGCAACTCATTTTCCCTGTTTCATGTGAAAAATGTCTTCCCCTATTTTTCCAGCAAACAGTTTTTCATTAAAGCTTGATTTTTCTGTGAAGTTCCATGCAAATCTGTAATTAGTTTCTGAGTTCCAGTCAATTAAATACTGGCCTAAAATAGCTCTTTGGGTCTCATGGTATTTTGGGCCTCTGCAGTGTGAGGGTTAGACTGTGCAGAAAGTAAAAACTACAGAGGAAACATTAGTTAGTCTGTTTGGATTATGTAATTATTTAGTTACCTACAAAAAAGGAAAAAATACTCACTAAAAGAGAAAGATTTGCATCAGCTGTGTAGTACAGTATGTGTCCTCCTACTTCAAGCACTCTAATAGCTGGTAAGGAATGTTCTTAATGTTGAACTGGTTTTATATTGTAAAATATACTTGTTAATACTGCATTAGTTTTATTTTTGAAAATACAATCTAAATTTTTTTTAAAACTTTCTGTGTTTGCACTTTTTCCTTTTTATAAGACGTGGCTTATAATATAAATATAAATATATTATATAATAAATATATATATTTATATATAAGTATAATATAAAAAATATATATATAAATAAATATACTCAGTTCATGTCAAGAGTAATCAGAGGAATTTTAAAAACCAGTAAGACTTGGACAGGGCCTTGATTGGCTAGGCAGCCCAAGCAGCAGCCTTGAGAGGAGTAGGAAGCCCTTGGCAGCCAAGTAGGAGAGGAGAGGGTGTTGTTAAAAGCAATCAGGGGGGATTTTCAAATGGCTCCAGGGAGCATGAGTGACCCAGAGTGCAGCAAACAGGAGAGGGCAAAAAGGGGTGTGTCACAGCGGTTTGCACAGCAGTCCATGCAGGCAGGACAAGCTGGAAGGGCTCCTTTCTGACCATCTGGCAGTATCCAAAATAGGCAGTAGCTGGTAAGGAAAAGCAAAGAGATCCTATCAGCCCCAGCCTTATTAGCATATTAATTTAAGCTTCCTCAACTATGGTGTTGTCACACCATAAAGCTCAATCCTTTGTAGCTGCAGGAGCTGATGAACCAGCTGTGTCAGAGGCCTCCAACCAGACAGATCTGCTGATGGCAGACACAGCTCTCCATGTCACAGGTTGCCAGGAGTGCCTGATAATTCTTCACGAGGCTGAGCCTAACAAACAGCTGTCTTGCAGCAAGTGTGCCATGGTTGAAGAGCTGTGTCACCAGGTGAGGGAGCTGCGGGACGAAGTGAAGAGCCTGCATAGTATTGAGTGAACGGGCAAGAGAGAGACAGATTATATTCAGAGACTCTACAGTCTCAAGACTCTCAGGAGTCTCAAACCTCCATTGCAGTGGAGAAGCAGGTGGACTCAGGACCCTGCAGGGTAATTAGTCAAAGGACTGTTTGTCAAAGGGTCTGTGAAAGATGAAGTTTGGAAGCTTGTCTCTGCATGTACCAGGAGGAAGGTTCCTCCTCCTCAGAATTTGACAGGTAGGACTGGCACCTTCTACAACAAGTATGAGACCAGCACTAGAAGGCCAGAGAACTGATGAGATTCTTCTGGGCTAGTGGGGCTTCCCAAAACAACACTGCCTGTATCTGGCATCAAGACCTTCTCTATCAAGAGGAAAAGAAGGGTAGTTGTAATAGGACACTCCCTTCTAAGAGGAACGGAGAGCCCAATATGGAGACCAGGCCCAATTCACAGGGAGGTCTGCTGTCTCCCAGGGGATTGGAAGAGGGAAAATAATGGGAAACTCTCCAGTCTAATAAGGTCTTCTGATTACTATCCACTATTTGTTGTTGAAACTGGTAGTGACAAAATAACAAAGAGAATTCTGAGAATTCACTGCATCAAACCTAACAGAATTCAAGAACCATTCGACACATGATGTGACTCTTGGGGATGGTCCTGTGCAGGGCTAAGGATTGGATTCAATGATCCTTGTAGGTCACTTCCAACTCAGCATATTCTGTGTGATAATTGTATTGATCACAGTGGATTAATTGATGCATTTTCAGATGAGAGGAAGTATAGTTGAGATTGTCTTCATAACAGACAATGTGGACCTTACTCTGTTGTAGTATTCTTCAGGAAAGAGAAAAATATACCAGAGATAGACAAAAAAGCTCTCTATTGTACTTTGTACTGGGAAAGAGCAATTTTATTACCTTAAAATCAGAACAAAATCATTGGACCTCCTTACCTTGCCCCATATCTGCCAGTTGCAATAGAAAGCACTAATTTGTTTTGTTTTCCTTTTGTATGTTTCAGAGATGTTAGTATTATCATCCACTGTTACTGTGTTCTGCTATAATTACTGTTGTTACTGTTATTATGGTTTCTTTTTATTAAAAATGTGTACACATTGCACAGTACATTTTGAAAATACTGATCCTAATCCCCCTTATTTTAATAGAAATGAGGAACAGCTAAACTCAAGAGAAGATTGTCAATTTTTTGAATGCTAAGGGACAGGAAGTTCATCCTAGTTTTTATTGAATACCAAACTTCTGCATCCATGTTACAAATTAATTGTTCTCTGTCCTAGCTAGAGCTAAGGGTTTTTTAAATTATGGCAAGGAAGTTGTTTAGAATTTTTTTTTTTTTTTGCCTTTTACATACTCTTTTTTGACAGTTTAAGCAAACTGAATTTACTTATTGTGAATGCAGGCAAACTGAGGTAACAGATTTAACATTACTGGTGAATACCTTTTTAATTAAATGGATGCTTCATTTCTCCATACTTTTGCATAGTGTCTGCATTTATTTTCTGTTTCTTTTTTTTTTTTTAAATCTTCCTTCTGCCTAACTTATTGACAAGATCAGGAGAGACAAGATCATGGACAAGCTGAGAAGCTTCAGTGTTTGACAAGCTACTCCCTGGGCACAAAACCTAATGAGTTCTGGTTGCCTGCAGTTCTGTGTCATTTCTCCCTCCACCCCTGCTGCAATACCTTGACTTCCCCTCACCCTGCACGGTATCCTTCTCTATTTCTCCCAGCTCCTGCTGGTCTACACCAGTATGGACTGTAACTCATTCCAAGGCAAATGCTGAGGGCCATCTGTTAGGCTTAACAGAACAGGTAAGTCTTGCACTGTTTAATTGAATGTGAATGGAACTTAATTCCAATATGCAGAAATTAACTTGTAAAACTCAATTCTTTAATAAAAGAAACCCTGCTAAAAATAGTGAGCTTGTTACAGGATATAGAAATGTCTAACTTAGAAATGTAGTTTTGGATTCAGACTGTGAAAATTAGGCATAGAATTGCTGATGAAGCTGTGAATTATCCAGCTTGAGGAGTTTGGTTCTGCAAACTAAGTTAACATATTTCGTTAATTCATTTGTTAGAATTCATACGTGTTTACTGAAGTTACTATTTAAATCTCAGCAATGTTATGTCACTTTTTTTTTTCCTTGTTAGTCAATCAGTGTACGCAAGTAATTGTTCAGTTTTCATATTCTCAGCTCATGCAAAACACATGAAGCTCTTCAGGTGCCATTCTCGTTTTTTAAACCTCTTACAAAGTATGCAAACCCAATCAGAATTGTTTTAAGATTCTACTATGAACTTTTTACTTGCAAAACAGAGGTCCTTTATTTTTGACATGTCTTTCACGAATGAATTAAAATTTCCAGAAGAAAGAGTTTAATGCCTTGCTATGGAGACTTAAATATTATAATTAGTTCTATTGTCTTTCACGTTTCTTTAGTCATTGTCTCTCAGCTTGTATTATGAATGATTTCTTCTTATTGTTACTATTTAAAATTATTTGCTTTCTTTCATTGCAGTTATTGTAATACAGTGATTAAATATTCCCAACATCGCACTAATGATTATCTAGAAAAACATCTAATATGAACAGACATTTTCATTATTAATTTTATTAGTGATGGTTTGAAATTTCATGTACTTCTGATAAAAACACGGCAATAAGAGTACGGGCCATATGGGCCAGATTCCATAAATTCTTGAATTTAAGTTTAGAGTTGGAAGTAAGGAAACGCTACTGAAAGTACCTCTTTACAGTCTCACTTCATTATCTTCGAGTTGTCTTCTGAGAATAACTATTATATATCCTAGGAGAGCCTAACTGGAAGGGCTTCATTATTATCTTGAACTTCATGGTCTTTGCAGTCGGTCAGTGGAATAGGAGTGGAATAGGTTTCTTTAGATTTAAGTAGGCTACAACTTTCTGAAGGGTTGATAAGTACACATGCTTCATATAAACAGGCTTATTTATTAAATCAACACTGATTTAAGCATGGGTTTTCACATGCAAGCTTTACTTTGTGCTTTTTGTAGTATTCCTTGTACTGTCTGTTGGTTTGTCATTTAGGGAAGTGAAGAAAACTTACACATTGCAATCCTACTAACAGTTTTAATTAAAAACTTTAGAGGTACTTTCAACCAAAGAGGAATAGAGGAGAATTGAATTCCAGGGATCTGGAGTTGGAGGTGCTTACAGGAGCTGAGTGAACCTGAGAGACTAGCCCAGCAGTTTTTTACATGATTTGAATACAAGCCATTTATGTTGTTTCATCAACTGAAAGGTACAGGAGTACAGGCTGTTTGAGAGACTGATTAACCACCTGCAGAATACAACTAACAAGAAATTAATGTTGGCTAACAAGAAATTGATGTTAGTAGATTCTGAAAATCTTCATAACACACTTGAATATGTCAGAAAAAAAATTTCCATCCTTGAAAATGGAATCTTACGTTTAAACCTTTTTTTGGATTGTGCCCATTACTATTGCATGTGCAATACTTGGTATTTTATTGCTGTGGCAGAGTTATTTAACATTCCAATATTGAGTTAATACACCATCTGAAGTGGTCAGTTTAAGGGAAGTAAACATTCAGTTTAATGCTATGCTTCTACTTGGAGTCATCTCTTGAAATTGTCACTCATGTTGTTAACGTGAGTGGATAACACCTCTACCATTTGTTATCCCATTTAGATACTAAAACTGTAAGCATTTTATTTCACCAATTCTTTTAAATATATTGCTGTAATTGAAGAGGAATTGCTGACATATTTCATAATAAGAGCACACTCTGGAAAGAAATTGAGAGGCTAAAGGTTTTAAACCAAGGAAGCAAATGAAAAAATCTGAAAAGGAACAGTGTTGAAAAAATATTTTACATGTCATCAGAGATGGGTTTAGATTAACTGCTTTCTGCAATGGGTAGAATTCAGAATCTTACTTTTAAAAATTGAATGCTGCTTTCTGCTGCATCTTTATTCCTACTGTTTTTATTTAGATGACTAGAATGAAATAATTATTTAGTATTTAATTTATTATTAGGCATTTTTCTCCTATGATTTGATTTTGTTAATGACTAGGCACATGGTTTAGTTCTCAGTGCTTATTCAGACTGATCACCCATGTCACTACTGAGTTATGTGATGATACTATTTCCTGTTAAGTCTTTTAGAGCTTATGGAGGACCTTAAAGATTTATTTTTTTTTTTTAGTCTAGATAAAGTTTTGTAGAGGGAAAAACATGGCTTTGTGCACTTTTACTCTAATTATGATCCTTAGAAAAAAATTACTATAATTAGATTAATACAGTCCATATTTAGTTAATTTCACATATTGAATTTAATAACTTCAATCTCTTTAGTTATTGAGACTAATTTA
Source organism: Myiozetetes cayanensis (assembly GCF_022539395.1). NCBI lineage: Eukaryota > Metazoa > Chordata > Aves > Passeriformes > Tyrannidae > Myiozetetes > Myiozetetes cayanensis. The sequence continues at coordinate 34,685,226 of NW_026087964.1, read as the reverse complement.
GACTAATTTAGATAATATGCATAATTTTTTGTGTATGCATGAAGGTGTATTTGCAGAATTGCCAGCAGTCATGTTTTTTATAAAAATGTAAAGAAATTACTGCCATTCAGGAGGTATATGGTAACTCTTTAATTATGGCTCACTGCAATGACAAATAAACGTGGATTAGGTTCTGCAACCCATTCAATAAAACCTAGCTAATGAGCAGCTGACAGATGAAGACCTTGCCTACAGTAGAAGACACTAATTTTTGAAAGATAAGGAGCTCTCAGAAATGTGAATGTTCCTGGAGCTAGTGTGAAACACGTGCAGCAGAAACTTGCCTTCTACTTTTACATTTCAAGTGGGTGCTACTAATTCAAAGCAAAATGCTACACTTGAATTCCTTTCTTGTTAACAGTTTTGTCAATACTCAGGTAATCCTGTGGGAAGTATCCATTATTTTTTTGTGAGAAACTTGATATTGTTCTTACTAGGAACAACAAATCTTCTGCTGAATAAATTGAAATTGTTTTAGTCTTGTCTGGCAGCAAAAAATAGTTAACATAACAGCAATAATAAAGAGAAAACTGTGTTAACATGTGTGTTAATGGAATTCAATAGCAGATACAATCTTATGCCACTTTAAAAATAATTTCTATTTTAAACATCTTTGTTTCTAGCTAACTCATGTGACAAGATTCTTTTCACTGATCCATCAAAATGTCAGCATAAGAATTTCTGTTGATTGTGTCAAGCCTATTGATAGAGAAGCAAAAGAAGCTTAAAAAAAAAAAGTTGAAATAGTAATAAAATACCATCAAAAGAAGAATTAAAATTGGACTAAAAAGGCAGACAGGTAAAATCCTGGTTCTACTAACATCTAAGGGAATCTGTGTTTGATTCATGCTGTCAGGATGTCATCAAATGTACAGAGCCTTGTTTTGAAGAAGAAGGAAATTTAATCAGAATTTTGAATAAAAATTGAACTGTTGTACAGTTATGTATTTTCAGAGATGAAATAAGAGCAGTTGGTCACTTTATACTGATTTTCACTAATCATGGCATGAGTCATATAACTTCTAGATCAGTTTTGTGAGGATAAACATATCATGCAGTGGTGAGCAACTGGGTAAGAGTGAATGGGGTGACATCAGACTGGAAATTGCCCTGTGCTCTTCAACATCTTCATAAATTACTTGGATTCAGGATTGGAAGGGATCCTTAGCAAGTTTGCAGATGACACAAAACTGAGAGGAGCTGTTGACTCCCTCAAAGACAGGGAGCCCCTGCAGAGACACCTCAACAAATCAGAGGACTGAGCAATCACCAACCATATGAAGTTCAATCAGGGGAAGTGTTGGATTCTGCACCTGGGATGGGGCAACCCTGGATGTACAGACAGACTGAGGAATGAGGAGCAGCACCAAAAACAGGGACCTGGGGCTTCTGGTCGACAGCAAGTTGAATATGAGTCAGCAGAGCCCTGGCAGCCAGGAGGGCCAACTGTGTTGCGGGTGGCATCAGGCACAGCATTGCCAGCTGGTCAAGGGATAGGTTCTTCACTCAGAATGTGACTGAGCACTGGAACAGGCTCCCCAGGGAAGTGGTCATGGCCCCAAGCCTGCCAGAGTTCAAGAATTGTTTGTAAAAGGTTTTTGGGCACATGATGGGATTCTTGGACTGTCCATGCAGGGCCATGAGTTGGACTCTGATGATCTTCGTGGGTCCCTTACAACTCAGGATATTCTGTGATACTATGGTAATGTTATTGGATTGTTGTGATTCAAGAAATTATATGCTGGGAGAACAAAAAGAGTAAAATTCTTTGCTATTGTCCCAAGTCTTCACAACATGAGGTAAAATTCAAGAAAAGGAAGACACAGGAAAAACAGTAAAGGTGAGTAGCTTTTATCATGTTGTTTATTTAGTCTATGATTTGAAGACATATCATACTAGTTCTTTATTTTAATAAGGGTCTTAGACTGTTTTTCAGACTTCTCCTTCTCTATAGTGTTTTCATGCTGTCCAAGTTTTCTTTTGACAATAATCCTTAAAATTCCCAAGAAGAACTTCAGCAGAAATGTAGAAAGTAACCAACTTTGTGTCATTGACACTTAGAGATTTCCTGTGAACACCAAGGACTTTGGAATTCAAGTCTAAGTTTCAGCTTTATGACTATTCTCTTTTTTTTTATTTGGGAAGTAGGGGGAGTTGAATAGGAAATACTGAAGCTCTGGAAGATATGGTATTTTTTATTGTTTGTTTTGAATAAGTAAATAGTCTTACTTTTTTATCCATATCCTGTAAACTTTTACTCTGATTATTTAAAATTTGTACCTCAGTTGCTAAAAAAAACGAAGAAGGCTGCCAACAGCATGTTGTACAGGATATGGATATCAATTTATTTAAAATGCTTTCTAAAATAAATTGGAATGCACTGTACTATAATTTAAGTATTCTTCTGTGTAGTTACTCAGGAAGCTGTTAATAAAAAGAAAAAAAAGAAAGAAAAAAACTAATTTTACTGATACCTGTGGGAAAATCTGGAATAGTGGTCACTCATATTAAATTTATATCAACTTTATGAGGTTTTTGTCATCTTGACACATTTATGGAGCTGTTAAATTTTTGCTGCCTAGGGGATATAATGTACTTGATGTGACCCCACTTATTAAATCGGCACGATGCAAGTAGCATTGATGACTTGTCATTCAGGAATAAAACAGAGCCAAGTATTCTCTGGTTCTAGAGGAAGCACGTATTTGTCAGCAAAATAGGTACAGAAAGAGATACTGTGATCTATATCAAGTAGACACTTGAGAAAGAAGAAGAAACATACAGGTATTTAATCAGATTCTCACAAAATTTCTGCAGTTGTTCATGGGTGGTAAAATAGGTACTCTTGGTATGATAGCTTGTAAGACCTTTCAGTGTCCTAACAAAAAAACTGAGTGGACAAGCATATACACAGGATTTGTTACACATTTCAAATTTCTGTATTAATGTACTTTATAGAAGCTATATTTTCTTTATGATTATGCAAGCAAGTGTACTTTGCAGTAAGGCCCATATCATCCCTGTGTTGTTACCACTGCCTCAGAATTCTCGTGATCATTAAGTTGAATCAAATTCAATTTAAATAAAAATATTTTTTAATGCGTAAGTTATTTATGTTGGAACCAGATCCAATAACTAAAAAACTGTCAGTATCCACTGTAGTTCAGAGAGATCAAATTTAAATTTATCCTATCTTGAATAATTTTAAATTAGGATTCCAGTTCATTCACCAGGAGGATTTCAAGCTCATCAGTAAACAAGTAATCATGACAAAAGTCATTCTGATGTTAAATATATGATCTCTGTACTTTATTTTTCATAATCACTCAAAATATAAACTAATTTTAAAAAATCAAGATGTTCATATTCAGACCTTCATATTCTCTGGAGAATGTGGTATTTTGGTTCAGAAGGGAACAGTTCCACTTCTCTAAATATTTTTTTAAGAATTTGTATAGCTAAGGCATTTTGGTTAGGTTCAAATTAATAGTAATATAAATTATTTTGTCATTGAAAATTTTTATTGTATTACATCAAGCTTTATATCAATGGCTTTAAATATTTGAAATTTTAGAGTGAGTTATTTTTACTAGTTAATTTCTTTTTTCTGTGGTAGGGCACATTCTTCTGGTTAAAAATATTTATTCTCTGTTTCACAGCCAAAATCTTTCTACTTTTACTAGGCACTGTCTTGCATAGTCATGCACATATTACTGAAACAGTAGGAAGCATTGATTATATAGCTTTTATCTTCGCATCAGGAAATCTCATGGCAAATATTCCCATGTCTAAACATAGTCCTCTGTCGTATTTACTAAACTGAATCATAGCCATGCAGTTTTGTAACTTGTGTTTTGAAGTGTGCAAAATCCCTCCTTTTACATTTTGCTTTATCTAAATCTACCAGTGCCCTGGTGATTCTCTGATATTAACATTGTGAAACTATTTACCTTGCCAAACTGTTAAAGAATTGTACAAGAATGTGTGTTCTGGCAAGCATTCACTGCAAAATGTTTCTGTCCAAATGAAAGGTACAGTGAGCAGAGTCTTTTCTTTAATATTTCATTATTGTTACTTAGTTTTCTAAGTGAAGAAATTCACTGATACATGAAAACATATATAGGAGTTAACCAAAGTTTTTTCTGTGTTGGAGCTAGAGAATCCATGTTATTTTATTCTTTCCACTTTTCTCATGATCACTACTATTCTCAGCGCATAGAAGTACTCACAAATGATGAAAGTTATGAAAAAACTAACAACACTAGTAAATATTTCAGAGTTAAATATGTCTTTGCTATTCCAGTTAGTGACATTTAATAAAATTCCATATGTAGTACAAAGTACATTTAGTGTCTTTCCTATGTAGAAGACAACCCACTATGACTAATTGTAAAGTAGCCACAAGATTTTCTCATGAGACTACATTTTTTAATGCCAAACAGGTGTGAGACAGGCAACTTGCACAAATCCAGTTTAATCTATAGATTTTCTTGCCAGATTATAAATTAGCATCCAGAATTTTTCATCAGGGAGATGACTGAATTAATCTTGAAACAAAGCTATTAGTATTATCACATCATAGATATCTATCCAGCCATATACCATATATTAGGTATGGCACTGAAATTTAAGTTTTTTTAATTTATATCTATATTAAAAACTTAGAAAATTACTTAAGAAGAGCAGTGGATATAATTCTTTGTATTAAAGCCATTTTTACTCAGTCTTCAGTTATTTATTCATATAATAAAGCAATGTAAGCAATTAAATTTATATACTTTTTGTATTCCCTTTCAGATTTTTTTTGTTGTTCTTCCAAAAGGTTGCAAGTTCGTCTGTAACAGCTTCCCTATATAACTTTGGCCTTAGTTTATAAGGACAATATAAGAATATTTAATGAAAATTGAACAATCTCTATATTTTTATAACTAAGAATATGTATCAAAACTCAAGTTTTATACATATTCATCCCTATTTTTAGGAAAAGAAGGCCTTGATTACACAGACTTGTCTATTACCTTTTCAGGTTAACTCATAGAATTCCCAGAATTATTATGCTCTAGGCCACATCTGTTTCATGTGGATCAGTAATGAAGGTGGGGTAGCACAGACCAATTCAAAATTATTTTGTTCAGATCATAACACATTAAGGTCCTATATAGTTCTGTAGACAGAGAAGTTACTTTGTACTTATGACTTACTCTAAGTAAAAAAAATAGTACTATATCCAGTATTCCATTTCTGATAAAGTATACAGATGTTAATAGCAAATATCTTAGAAAAGAAGGCAAATAATCTGAATTTTACTTACTTAGTCCTATCTGTTTGAACAACAAGCCCTTCATGTTTCCAACTACTATAGGGACAGGCCAGTCAATCTTGGAGATTTGATCTCTTTCATCTATAATACGCATTCCCAGTTGCTGTCCTCTGACATCTTGGCATACTCTCAGTTTTCTCCACATACAGATCCAGTACAGAGTGGATCTCAATATTGGAGGGTGGACCTCAATGAAAAAGAAAAAAAGTGAATAGCCATGAAGCATGATGGCTGTTTCCCGTTCTATCTTCTTCACTGTATGATTTCTTGCATTCATCAAAATGTATGTATATTTTTGTAGTAGTTAAGCAGCACATGAAATATGCATAGTAGAAATAATGCTATTATTGCAAAAAAATGCAAACCACTTGCGAAAACTAAACCACAGATGTTTTAAGGCATGCATATCACACGTAGGAATGCTATCTCTAAAATGTATTACTGTCTTACCAAGGATTACTATGTCAGAAATGCACAAAAGTACTTTATTGACTACAATAGCTGTACCTAAAGGATATTTTTTTTATCTTAAATGACAAGAGGTGTCCTTTATAGTCCAGTAGCAGGAACAAAATAAATTTTAAGTTTCTATTCATCTAGAGGAGCATTTTCTCTTCAGCTGTTGACTGTACCTGAGTTAGAAAATCTTACTGGAATTTGGGTGTATGAGATGACTAGGTTAACATGCCAAAAATTCCTACAAGATATTGAAAAATTACTGTTCTGACCAAAAGAAAACTGGAGACATTTTCTATGATCTGATCTTTTGACTACTGTATCAATGAGAGCTTCTAGTTACAAGATTCATACAGCATTTCAGCTGTAAGTTTATCTATTAGTTATTTCATTTTTTTCCAGTTTGTGCTCCTGATATTTATCAAAAGCCAGTCAGACAAGATGAGCCTTCTCACTAAGGTAGATAAAGTATTTCATTACCATTTCCATTATCATCGAAATAGAGAAAAATCTTTCTGAACTAAAAACCCTGTCAAAATATTTAAACTAAATATAAAATGTGGAAGTTAAAATATTTAGCTCATTCATCCTGTTTGGGTCTATTTTTAAAGCCAATGCTTTGAAATCTACTTGTGGTTTTTAAGTGAGGTGTTCCATCAGGATACTCTTGATTTGCAGGATGTTTTATTTCAGCTACTCACCTGTCTTCTCATTCACTTTGTTACTGAGCAGAAAGAGGTATTGAGCAATTTGAGGGGGGGAATCACCTCTTCAGGAAAAAGAAGGAAAGCTTCAAATGCATCAGCTTTTACAACACTGTCTCAGTATCAGTGACAAATACCACAGTAAATGAGTTATCGTAGTGGACTTTCAACTAACTGCTAACCAAAGGAGTGTCATGACCTTTTCAGGTGAAATAATGCAAGGTAATGCAGGAAACAGGCGTTTATCACTTCAGTATAACAGAATCAACAAATATCCATTAAACACCAATGGAAAAGGAAAAGTACAAATTATGGTTAACTGCATAAATGTCACTGAGAATACACGTCAGTTTAAGAAATAGCAACAACAAAAAAAACGTAACTGATTTTCTGCATTTTCTGTGCTTTGAACAAGTCTTGGTGAGAAAACAATTGTTTTAATGGTAATCTGAAATGGTAATTTGTGTGGCATTGAGCCTGTTACTGTCCTATAGTAGCTTACTTCTAGTGGAGGAAAAGAGTCAACAATTCATAGATTTGTGTGAAATTCAGGAGAGAGAGTCCTATTTTTAAGCATTTGAAAGTACATATATGACAGCCATGCAAAATATGTACCTATATTTCAAAACTCCTTTCAGCAGCATAGCAAAACTGTTTCTATCTGCAAAAGGAAAACACTTGTCCACAAAACTAAATATGCTGAAAGAGTAGTGCCAAACGAGAGCCAGTATTTGATATTTTAAGGAAAAGAGCTGTGCTGAGTGCGAAACAGAAAAACTGTAGAAGTATATGCATGATTTTCCTCCCATTTTGCTTAGTTTTAAGGAAAAATCCCATGCATTTTGGAATAGCACTGAGCTCACGGTAAATGAAGGAGATACCGTAAGTACAATCACATTATTAGCTCAAAATTCCTATAGTCCATTACAGTGGTTCTGGTGAATGAACCACAAAACTACAGTTACGTAACTGATATTTCTTGGCTTCTGCAGAACTAATGCCAAGGAATGTAGTTTTACTCAGTGCCTGTGGGAAACAGTTGCTGGTGACAAGTCTTCAAGTAGTGTTAGTTTTAGATGCTCAGCACCTTGCTGAGTGTCTTTGCAGATTTATTTTATATCAAATTCTGGAATTTTTTCATATTTAGGCACATAATCTTGTTCCTAAACTGGAGGGATATGATTCTGGAGCAGTTAGGTAAATCAGTGTACGCAGTGTACATCAGGTTTAGATCTTGATATGGTTCCCATGCAAGTAAAACTAGAATTTCCTTGGAACTTAACCAAGACCAGGCATAGTGTCTCAGTAGAGAATGAATTTCAGCCCCAGAAGTGTTATTTTTTTCATCTAGTCAGAATACCTCCATACTTTCAGTTGAAGAAACAAGTCAATCCATGCAGATAGAAAAAAATCTTGTAAGATCTCATTTTGAAAAGAGTAGTGAAGTGAACTGTAAGGTTTTTCTCATGTAGTATCTGAAATGCAAAGAAAAAATGCCTTTACCATGCTACTCAAAAATTTGCATATAAAGGGAAGTTTAAATTATAAGAGATATAAAATTATAAACACAGAAAAGCAAAAAAAATGCTAAATATCACAAAGATGCAGAAATAAGAAACTGGGAAAAATATTTTTTTTTATCCTACTTATTAATTCATGCTCTCATTTCGTCATGCAACAATATTTATTTTGAAAGAACATTGAAAGAAAAAAAACACAACACTTTTTTTTTCATGTCCCTACACAAAATACTAACTGCAATCCAAAGCAATTAAGGTTATTAACATGTATAAGTGGAAATTCTCTTTTCCAGGACATTTTCCATGTTATACTTTCTTTCAGTATGTTTGAAATTATAAGTCTGCCAGATACACTTCAAATATTAAAACAAAGGTTTCTAGCTGTTAAAAACTTTGTTTGACATGTTTTTAATTAATGGTTAGCTAATGTGCTGTCCCCGATAGGGAACAATTACTCTTTCTTTTTCCTGAAAGAAGAAAGGAGTTGTCTGTTCCCTTCATGCATGTTGGAAGAAGGGCAAATTATAGACTAAGTAAATGTGAAGCTGGGACTTTGTTCTGTCTTGCCTACCAAATTATTCCTTTGGTTACAATTTGTAAGGTAGAACTTAAAATTTTGGTTTTGTGGGTAAGAATCCACTTTCCAGGTAGCATGGTGCCTAAAGATACTTTCTCCCACACTGCAGTGTGGTGTTTCTCTAGTTTTGCATTTGCTTGACACTGTACCTTTAGAACAAGTGCAGATTGCTGGCCACTGACCTATATTCCTTCTGAGTACATGAGCTTGGCACAAGTAGTTCTAATACTGTGGAGAGACATATTGCTATTTAAAAAAAAAAGTTATATTCAAGACATACATGAAGTAACAGCACTTAAAAGTTTCATAGGAGCCTAGAGAGATGGCATCCCATCCTTCAGAGGTTTCAGCTGCACCACTAAATGTAGTGTTATCTGTAAACTTGAGGAGGATGTCTTTGTTTATAACACACTACTGTCAGTGTGGTTGGCATTTCCAAAGGGATCTACTATATTTTCCCATACATCACTGGGTGAGATTTTAGTGCCCACAAGATCTTACAGCAAGAAGTTCCACTGAATAATTAAACATGCGTCTCAAAAAAACCCAAAGCAACCAACCAACTTAAAAAAAACCAAACCAACCAAACAAAAAAACACCCCAAAAAACCAAACCAAAACAAAAAACCACACACACAAAAAACCACACAACAACAACACAAAACCTAAGAATAAAGCACCACAAACCAAAAAAATCAACCACAGTTTTAAAGAAAATTTATTTTAACAGCCGAGAACACTGCCACACACACATATATATGATGAATACAGGTGGTCGAGAAGGTGAAAAGGAAAACCCATTTTGGTGCTTTTATAACAACACCTTTTGCATGCTCAATAAAACCCCAGGTTGTGTTCTGCCCCCGTGCTTTACGGCCTGCCTGGCCCCCCTGTGGGGGCCTCCAAGCATGCCTGTGAGAATTTCATTACTTATAGCAAGGGAGTTATCTCTCAGCAGAGAAAACATACACAGCATCCTGCATGAGAACAAATTCCTTCCGATGTTAAAGCTTTTTCCTGGCAGCAAAAGTTTCTTTGACCAGGTATTAACCTCTCCTTCCTGCTCATTTCTTCCAAAGGTCTGCACCTACAGTCTGTATTCTTTTTTAATTTTGTCATCTGTTCTGGAAACGACTGTTAATTGCTGTTTTCCTCTTGCCTCTCTTCACTTTTTTTTATGATATAGAGATGTTCATCTGTCTTCCTATAAACTGTCTTATTTCCAGATTGAAGAATTCTAGTTTTAAGTCATACCAATTACTTTTCTCTGGACTTTTCCCAGTTACTCCATAAATTTACTGAGATGAAATCCAACTGCGTAAGTTATTCAAGCCACCAGTGCATTTTAATGACAGCATGGCAATGTTTTCCATTTTTTCCTTTCCTTATTGTTTCTTGCCTTCAATTCATTTATTTTCACTGCTCCAAAGCTTTGAGTCGAAAAAAACACTCCTGAGAAAGCATAGCATTCATTGTTTTATATGTGAAATTCACATTTTTTCCCCCATATACATCACTATCTTTCTACACCTGTTTTTATCTGCCATTTTATTGTTACAATTGTTGTATATATTTTTATACTTGTGTATTGTTGATATAATTGCATATATTGATATAATTTTTTCCTCTGAAGTTATGCACTATTCTCAATGACCTTGTATTCTTGTATTCTCAATGATCTTTCTTCTTCACCTTCTCAGGGAAGCTGTGAATATATTAAAGAAAACAGATCCTTAGGTATTCTCTGCTGAAAGCTGCTCATTCTTTTTTACTGTTTGGGGATTTTTTTAACTTTGAATTTACCCTTGCAGAACCTTCCCTATTATCTAGAAATATTATCTAGGTAAGAGTAACCCTTTTGAATGCCTTAGAAATAGACAAGTGGACTTTCCTTTTCCACGTGCTACTTCATAATCAAGAGAACTGGATGTTCTCTTTTCCTGATGAACCCCGAAGAAAACCTGTGTAGAGACCAAGGGAGTAGAAGTATTTTCCTCTATGATCATGACTGTTGCCAATGAAAAATACGCAAAGTAAAACCAAAGAAGATTTAGTTACTTCTCAGATAGCATCTTTTATTTCTTAGATATTCACCCATTTGCAAGGCATGTGGCAATACAACCTGCATGTGGGTTTTTTCATTATCCTCCTTTAACAATTTTACTTAAGACTCCTGCCAGGAAGTAACAAGTGGAGCCCATTTGTCCTTAGTCATTATATATCATAAGATGTGCCAGAATGCTGACCAAATGATATGTGTTCTACTTAACGTATTACATTTTGTGCTTAAAAGTAAAAAGATTTATTGATAAAATTATTTTGGCAGTGTTTGAAGTTGACTTCCTTCTCATTCATTTATTCATTCTGTGTGTTCGTTTGTGCATTCTTAATATTTGCAACTAAAAAGCCCCCATTTTACATTGTGCTGTATCCACTGAGTAATGAACTGAATCCAGCAAGTGGAAAACAAGAGTAATATTATCTTTCTTAGTAATTGAATCTCTGTGATTATATGGTGCTTTCTTTAAGGATGGCTGGGGAAATATATTCTGAATATCACTAGCAAAACAAGGTCTTTGTTCTTGGTCAGATTTGAAAAGAGACAACTTTTTTGTGAAACTGATTTACAGAACTCTAAAGTCCATTATCTGTATTCCACTGGCAATTACTTTTGATTATCACGTATATGTATGCTTTAATAAGAGCTGCCTTTTGAAATCAGCTCCTCCTTAGACCTAATCTAGGAATAAAACCGTAATGCCAAGTTTATGATGTCTTAGTGTGTTGCTATGGAAGTGATATTAGCAATATTAGAAATCCAGCACTGTGGGTGTAGCAGTAGAATGTGATAGACACTGAAAGCATGGATGCGGTAAAAGAAGATTTAATTTCAACACAAATATGTTCGATTCTTTGGAAAACCATAAGAGAAAAAAAAAGGACAGTATATCAGAGTAAAGTAAGTATATTTAGATATTACTGTTCATCTTGATGAGGATGTCTAGAATGTAAGGACATAAAGTTCTTGATTGTGAAAATATATGTCTTAAAAAAATAAATTTAAATGTTACAGCCACTGCATGTGAATTAATATTCTTAGTAAGAAAAAAGAAAGGAAGTTTTTTAATTGTTTGCTTTTGTGGTCATAGGCTTATTTTCCTTTTTTTGTTTTCTTATAATTTTTTAATTTTTTTTTTCATTTTGAATATGCAATGGGAAACAGACCAAGCAGATGGTAGCAGCTTAGTTCTGTTCCTTTTTAACTGTGATTATTTCCAGTGACAGTTAAGAATGTCTGGCTGTCTTGGGCCCTTGTATAGTATGCCTGTTGATACTGAGTGATTACTGAATAGCTCTATAATATATACTTATGTGCAATTCAAGGTACAAAATGATCAGTGGAAGTTTGTTACAATGTGCTTAGATGCATGGAAAGATGAAAGACTGAAGAATGGATCAATAAAGTCATTACTAGATGGAAAATGCTATGAAAACATATCGGTGATGTACGATTAAACTAAAGAACAAAAATCACATACAATCACTGTTTCCAACTTTTGACAGGAAACATGAGCCTTTAGGCATAAATGACTGTGAATGGCAAAATGCAGCTGCTGCCTTCGTTTGAATAGCCTAAGGAAGACAGGAGAGCAATCAAAACATGCCCTAGCTGTAAGCAATCATTTCAGAGCTCTAGCTGACTTAAAAAGCTATAGCAAGTGAGACTCTGAAGAGTACTAGACAGCATCCTGTGATGCGGCACTGCCAACCCCTTTGGAGGAGATGCAGTGAATAAAGGAATATTCATGAGAAAAGGAACATTCCATAGAGAATTAAGCCAGCTGCACAGCCCACAGTCTCTGCATGAAGCATCACATATGTTCCAGTTTCTGCAGCTGCCCTTCAACCTCTCTTCAGCTGCTGAAACACCCATCTTTGCCTCCCTCTCTCTGATCCTAACAAGTGCTCCCCAGCAGCAGCTCAGGACTGTTTGCATGTTCTGCAGCAACTGGATGTAGTGCTATTAATATCTGTTCTCAGATGCACTGTTTTATGTTTGTCCCATTATTGCTTTTTATAATGAGACAATTATAATTGTCCCATTATTACTTTTTTAAATTTTAATTTTTGCTAAGAACTTTAAAAGTGAGAACATACCAGTTGCCCTAAGAATGCATTGGAGCTGTAGAGCTGCACACAGTAACTATCACAAATAAATTGCTGTTGTGAGTACAATTTATGTACAATAGTTGGTTTAAGAGGAAAGTAATTCCAGATGAGGTGCAAACCAGAGGTGTCATATCCTCCTAGCATAGTGCTGTGCCAAGTTTTTTAAGAGCTCTGGATACAATAATATCACAGGTCCAGAAAGAACAGGACCGCATTGGGAACAGCTAGAAGCCCATTTTTATTTTCTTTCTGGTTTTGAGGCAGACTTGATTCAGCAGGAGTTTGAAGGTCTGTATCATGCTACTTGGTGTATTTTGCAGACATATTTGTAGTCAATCTTCTTGACATCAAATACAGCATTTGGGGAGAAAGCAGAAATAATAAGACAAGGTGAAATATTAAAATAAACGTATCTATATTATGAGAGGAGCATATTTTGTTGACATAGGTCCAGATTTTGCTGCTTTTGCATATCTCCATTTCTCTTCATTCACCATTCTCCCTTTTACTGCATACCATAACTGCCAGAAACAAATGAAATCCAAAAATTCTGTAGAGAAAAACAAGTTAAGCACCCCCAGCTGTTTGCAACTGCATAAGCTGCTGCTTCATTAATTCCAATATGTATGTGCATAGGCCTCAAGCACAGCCTTGCTCCAGCAACTGCCAGGATACAGAATTATTGTTTGTAATAAATCATCGTAGGCCAGAGCTCTGGGTACCCTGGTGTGACACATGCTGTATTTGTGAGAATGGCATTTCCAACTATCATAATACTATGGGAAAACTTAAGTTTGTTATTTTCTTTGTTGAGCTGACTTCTGACTTTTGTCAACTTCACATTATTCTTAAAGAAAAAAAAAAAGGAAGAAAAAATTTGGTTTCTAATGTCAAGAAAAGGAGTTTAAGTTGCTCATAGAAAAGTAATACCATTGTATAGTTTTGGTTACGCAAAGAAAAATTAACCTAAGACCTGTATTAATTTGAGAAAGTTTAAACCATGACTGTGTCTCCATTCATGTTTGTTGCTGCCTGCAAATGAGTTCTCCGTGAAGATGAGACAGAAAATAGCACAGTGTAGTGGAAATTGCTAAACTGAGACCAAAGATATCATGAGTATATGTGTTTCCCAATGAGAGTAAATAAATAATTCTTTCCAAGCCTTCTTGAAAGGCATGGTCATATGGCACCATTTTTTTCCTTAATAGACTGTTTAATTATGGTTAATGGAGTGCTCTGCTTAAAATTTCTTGAAATAATATGGCCAATGGCTTTGTCAGGAAATACCTTATACTCAGAGATCATAAGTAAGGAACTTTTCAGAGGAATCCAGAGCCTTATATAAATATAGGAAATACACCAATTCTAATTAGTTTGGGTTTGTTTGAGCTGAATTAAAGTCTGGTTTATAAAATAAGCCTCATTTTTAATTAAGTAAATGTCCTTGCAATCTTTTGCACTATTTATGTATGTCAATTTAAATAATGCCTTAATTAATTTTTTGATTGGAAGATATGAAAGTCTGAAGAGCTTGTTTGGCTTATTTTGTTTTTAAAGGAAGATAAAAACCTACTTCTGTTTGTTTACCTTAGTCCCCTCTGCTCTCTGTCAGGCTATAAATTAAAACCATTCCAGTTCTTTTAGCTGCAGTGAGAAAAATTCATCTAGGGTTTACAAGTGGCTTTCAAATTGATATTTGTGTTCAGTAGCATGTTTTCACTGCACAATTCACTAGACATTCTATTTGAGTTTTAACTCTCCTCAATCTGATCATCTACACAAAGAGCTATGTTTAATAGGCTCACCTATGTAAATGAGAATACTAGCAAGTGTGTAGACACTGTCTTTCAGCTGAAACCCACCAGTGGAGGTTCAGAAAATGTCAGTAAGGAGAGAATAGCCATCCAGTGTTGAGACAGGTGTCAAACTTGGCTGTCAATCACCTGTATACACTGTGTGGTGAGAAGCCAAAGTATATGGTGCAAATGAAGGTAGTGAAACACTGGAGCTTACTGGTGTGCATGGTCCAGTAATAATGTGAAGCTGGGAGACAGAGAGCACAGAGTTGTTTTGGGACTAAACCCTGGGTGGGGTTATCACTAAAGAGCATTCCAAATCATGCTTCTATCTTAAAACCTGACAAAACTTTCCATGCATAGAAATTTATTTATTAGTTTTGTCCAATGTACAGACGATTTCTAGATGAGAGGAACTCACATTGTTAGTGTTTACCTGAAGATACAAACCTTAATAAATGTGGCCTCTTAATTAAATAGATAACATATGTGGTTTGGGAAGAAATACAAAATAATGCTGAAAAAATGTGATTTCCATTTTCTCTTAATAAGAACAAAATTTGAGCAAAATGTCAAAACTGTTGAGTGGATTGAAATCAACTTGGAATTTGAACATAACCAAAAAAGTGTATGTGCTTTCAGGTGAAGATAAAGCACATTCCTGCTTACATAATACATCATTTTATGAATGGCGTACCTTGGGCTGTAAACATAGCATGCTAAAGGAGATTATACAGTTTATTTGCAGTTCATTGCTTTGTAGAAAGAGCCAGAGCAGGTATCTATTGATTAACCAAATGCTTGGGGATAATTAGTATGAAAAAGAAGCAAGCTTTAAAGAACATGGAAACTATATACATCACTTCCACAGTGCTAAAGTTCCAAAAAACTTCCTGTGGAGGAGATAACCTGTGGATGCTTAGCAAGAATCTTTATACGAATACATAAATTAGAAAGCAAATATTAACTGTACATCTGTCTAGATGTTTAAGCAGGACAAATGCAAGCGCATGTTTAAAGTGCATGTTTTAAGTATAATTAAAAAAAACCCACCAACAATAGTTACCTTTTTTCCCACAATGCTTCTTTCTTTTACTCTTTTACTAGCTAGTCTACAGCCAATAAAAAAATAAAGGTAAAGTATGATTTGCTGAAATACCTTTGTACACTCCATGACGAAATGTATATATAATAGAAGTGTTAAAAATAATGCGGTTCCTCAATGCCTAAAAAAATATTTAGAAAATATGTAGTCTGTATGGGCTCAAAAAATGTCTAAAACATTTATTTCTTTAACACTAGTCCTTAGAACCCTGGATTACAAGAAATCATCCAAGTGAAAGGTTTCTACCTCACTTGCTCTTAATCTAAACTAGTTTACACTGTGGAAAAGTCATAGACTAAGACTAGGTATGATGCAGATGAAATGTAGTGAAATAAATCTCTGCAATGGATGCAGTTGTCAGAGTAATCTCACCATGGAATTGCTCTGATGAGAGTCAGAACAGTTTAGTTTAACTCCTGTGTTACTAATTTTTTCTCTTAATTCCTTTATAGTCCCTGGTTTATTTCTCAAATTGAACAGTGTTGGCAACCAACAATCCAAGGGAGAAAAAAAAAAGACTAAGCCATTGTTATTTCAAAACACAGCTAGAAGTTAGTGCCTGGTACTGTGAATCTGGAGAAAGAATTAAAATTTGACTCCTCTCAATTTGACCTGAGCTTTACTGTAGTTATGGATAAATCTTGAATTCAGTGGCAGTTCTACAGCTGACTTCTGTATGACCTTGATTTGACTTCCATGAACTCATGAAATTCCCTATCTGTAAAGTGGATGTCATTTTTCTGCATAATATGGATGCTGTGAGACTTAATTAATTCATATTTTTTGCTTGTAAAGAGCATGAGGTTCTATCAGCAAAGTCTATAAAGAGACAAAGCTGATAAAACCTTTGTGAGTATTACAAGGGAGAAGGCGCAGGCTTAGTTAAATGCTTAGTTAAATTTTGGATGTGCAGTAAATTACAAGTCATGTCTTGCCAGAACCATTTTGATAATTTAAAAAAAAAAAATCTTCTTGAGGAATGTAGTGAAAATGTAGGAAATTGTCTTCTGTGCTTGTGCTGGAAAGCTTCCTTTACCTTGGTATGGTTTTATTTGGATGTTGCAAGGAGACTGGAAAGGAGAATATATTTCTACTGAGGATTGTTAAATGTTGGTACAGACTGGTGTCTTGTAATAGGATTGTTATCGTTGTTACTATTATTTCTGTTGTTTGTCATTAGTAGTAGTAGTTTAGCTCTGATGATTTTCATTATACTATTGTGATTCTATTTGAATACATGAAAGAATATTTCCTTTGAATTCTTGCTTTCATAGCTGTGAATTTCTTTACACATGCAATGGAGTATATACGTTTGATTTAAACTATCTAATAATTGCTCAGAACATTAAATTTATTGAATGCTTGCACAATGTTTACTTCAAAACATTTTACTTTTTCATATAAAATTGATCAGATTTATTCTATGATATCCTAAAAGGTACCGAGTTTGAGTGAACACATCATTACATGAAAATGTAGATGTCTATTTTGCAAATAATTTTAACAGTTTAAAGGAAAGTTAGTCTACAATCTAATTTTCTCAAGTGAATTAGATTGACCACATGACCACAGCACTTTGAAAATACTTCATTGATCCAAAATAAAGTTCTACTTTACATTTCCATATGTTCTGTAATACATTTAGCCTATAAATCCAAAATGTTTTGTAATACTGAATCATAGTTGGATTTTAGTCTTGGTTTGGCCATATAAGTACGGGCCCCAAGGTGCTGATTCTACATTGACTTTCGTGCCATGACTCCAGAGGACAGCTTCCTCATTCATTTAACTAATTTTGTACTCTCATCTCTTCTAGCAACACTTTTAAACTCACTTACAAAAGTCCATGTATTTTTCAGTTCTCCTGTATACTGGTATATGAGATCAAACAGCACCCATGATGTTGTGGGATGTATGCTGTGTCTCACACCTCTGAACTGATTGTCAGCTCCTCTATCTGCACATCTATCATGAACTCTGCTGACTCATTGTTTGGGCTCTCTGTACCACTCAGTTGATCACAGTTGATCATATCTCCATTCCAGGCATAAGTTACCTCCTTTCTTCAACACTCCCTCTTTTCTGATACAACACTTCATGTTAACCTTGGCTGAATGTAGCATTGTTCAGGCAATGATTGCTTGTCATCGTGCTCAGAAGGATGTTTCCTGGGCTGAGACCCTATGTGCAGATAAGTGATGTATCTGTACAAAAATTATAACCTTCCTTTTCCATCTTGCCCTGATTCCTACATTGCAGCAGGTTTTACGAACTCCCTTTCAATAGCGGATGTTGTCCTCTGGAACCCAAAGCCAAATATGGGAAAAATTATACATATAGGGTTTTTTTGTTATTTGTTTTGGGTTTTTTTTTTTTCCTTCTTCTGGGTCCTGTGCTTTTAGGAAAATAATTAATGCACAGGCTTAAATGATCTAATAAAGCATCATCAAGGTCATCATCAGCATAAGAGTAATATTTTTATATCTATTTAAACTACTTTGATTCAATGCTAAAGATATACACAGCATCTTTTTGAAGATGTACTTCTTTCTCCCTTGTTTCCTGGACCAATAGCATGTGTTATTAGGCTTGTGCAATGACTCATGAATAGTTTGCCCATCAGTTCAAACTGGATTTATATTAGAACTATCTAATTCTCGGTGGATGGAATTATTTTCCATTAAATTTAATTTTTTTTCAGTTTTTTTCTGATTTAGTTGTTGTTTCTTCTCTGCTACCTAACCTACTCCTATGGAATGTGTAACTCACTGCATTAATTTAAGGTAAGCCTGAACAGAGTTTTGAAGCTGATAGATGTTTCCTAGTTATAGGAATCTCTTTAAGTAAGCTGTTAAATACTACACTGTTACCATGGGCTCAGTTAGAACGATAAACTAGTTTAATGTGGAGTATGACTATTTCTGTCAGTATACCCTTGAATTTTTAAGTTTTTCAAATCAAGTAGAAGTTGTTTATATTATGAAGAGTTTTTTTTTTATTAGTCTAGAGAAAAATATGAAATTATTTATGTTGATTTGTGGGGGATTGAAATTGCCATAAGTAGGAAAATCATATTCATTATACATAGGATAGTTAACAAATTGATTGGAAGACTTAGATTGTATAATTTATCTTATATCATGACTTCAATAGGTAGGCTATGATTCTAGTAAAAAACTGTCACTTTGGATTTTAAATCTATTTTTATCACCCAGAACATCTTATCTGTCAATATCTGACTAGAAGTCCTGGTAGCTTGAGACAGCCTTTCTCTGTGTGACAGATAATCTGAAGCTCTGAGATCATCGGCTGAAGTTTCATCTCTAGGAGTGAGAGGAATAAGAAAAAAAAAAAAAAGGCTAGAAAGAGCAAGAAGATAATTTTTGATTATACTTCAACCTGTGACTTTTGCCTTGAGCCCAGATAGAATGAGTGAATCTTCCTATCTTATCACTGCAAAGACAGACTACTCCTGTATTGATTTAGACAGAGAAATTCAAATAAGTTTTGGCTTGATTATTTCTTCATAATGTCTCATCTGATTTTAAGGGAAACTATACTACTGATTTTTTTTCTTTTCAGCCTCATTTTCTCTTCTAATTTTCAGTGCAGCAGAATATAAGTTGATGGTCTAACATAGACCTTTGTTATACTTGTCAGCAGTGCCACACATACCATGAGAAGCTTTCCATTCAAGCACCCTCAAGGTGATTACTTCATTACAATACAAATGTCTTGAAGATGAAAAAGAGGCTAAAATTTCCAACTAAGATATATATAAAATCAGCAACAGAGTAAGTGATTGTTGTTGAAGACCCTGAAAGGTCTTTCACGCCTACTTGCTATAGTGACAAGTGCTTGTCTAATCTACTCATAAATATGTCTTTTAGAAAACTGGAATCATATTTCTTGGTACCCGTAGGGAAAAAGACACTGCATTTAATGTTTATAAACATTCCCTTTAGTTCACAAGTCTGTATTTGACAGTAAGAACCACAAGCATATTTTCCTGACAGTAATTTTGAGTACTGAATATCAGGCATTTATTTATATACGTACCATAAATATGGGATAGATTTCTACCTTTACTTCTACAAGTAATTTTTTGATTTAATGCACAGTGTGCCTGTATTGTTTACTTAGGTTCCTAAGAGGATAACTGCGTGTTCTTCCTTCTACTGATGGATTTGGATACTGCATAAGGTAAATTAAGAGCCTAAGAGGCAGAAATGTATTAGTTGACTACACAAAAGCTATAGTGCATATTTTATAATTTTATATTTATATCTGTTCTGTTGAAATTTGAGAATATTCTAGGTTTGAAGTTGTATTTTATGTCGGAGAGACAAGTGTTGGCAAAAAGCTGAAAGGAAGGTGAGACTTTGTGTTGACTTTAGCATAGACATAAAGTCAAATTTTTTATCTGGAGTCAAAATGAAAAGCCAAATTAGTGAAAATAATCGGGGACACAAGTGAGTACCTGAGATTACAAGACATCTAAAGATGTAGAATCAAACTTATTCAGACCAAGCATACTTGAAAACAAACAATACAATCACTAAAAATTTGCTAGAAATTTTTTACAAGGAATCATATCTGTTGACATTCGCATTAATAACTTGATACAATATGTAGATTGCTGGAAGCCAACACAGGACTCAAAGGGGTTGTTTCTGACTTTAACTGTAAGGTTAGAACAGTGTTAGGGACCCTTAGTAATAGATGTCCAAACAAATGTACATCAGAGATACTCACAATTATTAGATAATTCACATCTAATTAAGCTCTCCATTGGGTTTCTGAACTAATGACCTGATTAAATTTGACTTGCAGCTTTGCCAATTACATATTTTCCTTTTATATGTTCCTTTTTGAAGCAAATTCACAGTATGATCAGAGTAGCAGTTTGCACACATCACAGAAATGCCATCATCTGCCTCAACTGGAGTGCTTTTTAATCATTCTTGTGAAATGTAATACTGTATCTACTTCCAGTAATCTGAGATTTCCTTGCAGATTTAAGTTTAGATTAATCTGCTTTGTCAAAAACCCTTGAAAATAAATAATAGCTGAGATTTGTTGACAAGAATGGGCAGGTGTTGATGACTTTAACCAAACTTCATGTAGAGTCTGTAGGTTTTGGAAAATTTTCAAGCTCAAAGCACTGAGAAAAATGCTCCTGTTTAGATTCTTGAAGTTTCAAAAGCTACCAGATGAAGAGTAGCAGGTAACTTTACAGCAAACTAAGTTAACAAAATAACATTTAACGGAGTCTTGTTTCTCAGCTTCATACAAAAAAGAATCTTGGGTATCATGATGGCAATTTTGAGTATAGCAAGAAGAGAAGGTAAAAACAACAGAAGAAAGAAAATTTAGTCTTTCTTTTGAAGAGAAGGAAAGCTGTTTACAGTGATGGATGTGTACAAAATTTGCTCTGAGTCTAGATTTAAAAGATGAGCATAATTATTGCAGAAGAAAAAAATGTTAAATATGTTTAACTCACTTTCATTACCGCAGGAATGAAAATGTCATTTTAGGTAACGTAATGAATCTGATGCATTTTTAATTTCTACTACCACAACTATGAGCACTATTAGTTAACAAAGTAACAAAGTTGACAAGAATTCCATATTTGCTCCAGTCATTTACACTATGTTAAAATACGAGTGAGTAAGCAGCAGTTGAATAAAGGTTCATTATCTTCCAGAATTTATGTTCTGGAGAACAGGTAGAAGAAGAAAAGTTACTTCTCTTTCTATATAATAGAAAAATCACATCCTAGAAGAGAGGGAATTGGACTGGAATATTTATTTCTGTCTTGTTGTTTATTCACTGATGTGTCATACATTAGTTGTTAACTTCAAGGAAGAAATAACATCTAGATTGTTAATCATTAAATCCAAATACCAAGGGTATTTTTTTATTTGCTTTACCTGAAGAGATTCAAAGAATTAAAATGGGATTGGATTCAACAGAGGAAGTTATGAATTTTATTTTTGCCTTTCTGCACTTCCATTTGCATTATATAAACCTATTTCAATTCCAGAATTTCCAACATCTCTTATTGCTTTTCTGTAGCAAACATCCCATCCATACTTTATTTATTTTTAAAATATTTATTTTTAGATCACCTTGAAAGATGAGAAGATGACATACTGTCATATACTGTCATACATGGAGATTAAGGTCAAAATGCCTCAGTTTGGTTGACAAACTGAGCTACCCATGACCTGCTTTCCAGACTACTTAGCATTACAAATAGCTCAGTGGTACAGTAGCTTAAAGCAAAGCTCCTGCTGACTTTCTGTTGCAGGTTTTACTATTCAGTATGTCTGCACATCAGGACAACAGGTCAGAAATCAGGTGATCACTAATTCTAAGATCCCATTAATGGCCATCCATGAATAGTCTATTTTAAATTACTCGCTCATTAGCACATAGAAATTCAGTAGCTAAGGAAAGAATATTATTCTGTTCTATGGGTTTTCATTCAACTGCTTTAATTGTGAGTATGTTTTTGTGTTGTTGCTATAACCCCAGGTTTGTTCTAGGGAAGTTGAGGTTGGGAAAGGAAGGAAGAAAGAAAGAACTGAGACTGAGATGGGCTCCTATTATCAATGTTAATAAGCAGACTTAACATACATGAGAATCATACAGGGTCCTCAGATGCTGCTAAGAAAATAACTGGTGTCCTCAATCTGAAGCATTCTTAGTACAAATGTAATTTCTTACTCACAGTAAAGCTGTCTTTTCTAAACACATGAAGGTTGCATTTTTAAAAGCAGATAATTGGGGCAAGCTTTGACACACAGGGCTAGCTTGTGCTTTCTATAAGAATATGCCCTGCTAGATATTAGCTGCATGCTTTGAAAGCACAGAAATTCTATAGCTTTGCATTTAAGAGTTGATGAGAATCTATTATCAATAAGAATTTCTTTTCTTATTAGTGAACCACAAATTTTCTCTAAATTGTTTGGCTAAAATCAAGACAAAATAAATTAAAGTAACCTTACATGAAAAATTTCATCCAGCTTTGTCAAAATTATAGATAATTAAAACCATTACCTTAAAAAAATTGACTAGAAAACACAAAAGGCTACAGTTCCACAGTTCTAATATTTAATGACAGAAACTAAAAGAGGAGGTTTTTTGTATCTCTCCTCTTTCAGCAAAACACACTGTTTTCTGAAACCCCAAAGTGAGCTGAAAATGTGTCATTGGTTGTAAATGGGCTTTAAACTAAGCTCGTATTGAAGGCACAAAGTTAACTTTAAAAATTTCTCACCAGAACAAGCATTTTTCAATTTCTATATGGTACAGATAGAAAGAACTTGGCTGAAACTACATTAGTAATTGTTTCTTTTTATTCCAAAGCACTCTGTCCATCAGTTCAGGTTTTTTATGTAGTTTTTATAATATTATCAAGGCAATTGCCGAGTCAAGTTTCTTCATACCTGTCTCAGCAGATGGTTTGCTGGAGGCCCATCTCACAAATGCTAATCTCTTATATCTCTTTAATTGAAATTTTGATCATTCAATTAAGTTCTCCACTGTTCCTTTGAGTGAAAACGTTGATGATACATGCATGTATACGTTTTAGTGTATATACACACACCCCCTACGTATATATACACAAGGCACACACACACATATATAGATATACACCAAAAAGAACCCAAATTTGGGTTTGATTTTTGTGTTCAAGAGAAGAACTGTCACCATGTAGTATCTGTTCATAGCTAACCAGACTGGAAAATCTTTACTTCACTATTTTTGTGTGCAGAGATATATTGACAGAAAGGTGGGAGGCTTTTACATCGCTGAATAAATCTGGTTTAATTTAAAGGGAAAGCAGCATGCCAATTATATGACAGAGTGATAGGACACATTGAAGAAATGTCTGTCAGGTACATTTATACATTTAGCTTACAGGGAGAAGATGCAGCTAGGAGTGCAGTAATTTGATTATTATATTAGCCCAGCTTTTAAGAAATCATATTCTGATACTGTTATGCTTTTGGAAGACTTTTTGCTAATTTAATATCATATTTTCATATCTTGATGACTAAATCCCTTAAAACTTTCCAGAGAAGTTCAAAGCTTCCTTAATTTTTTCTTTTTAATCATGTGAAATTTCATAAGGATTTGTATCTTTTATTAAATGGTCAAAAATTTCCAAGCATATTATTCATTACTAAATTCTACCATCTACCTAATACTGTTTTTCTTTTGCACAGTAGATGTCCATAGAGACTCTATAGATGTTCACAGTAAGACTCCTAAAGTTTTAAGTCTCTGCATTGTACACAACACTGTCTTCTTTTAACAATTGTAGGAAAATGCCAAGGTGTTCCCTCAATCCCAAAGGCATCCTTTCTTATTTGCCTAAAATTTAATGGTAGGAATTTGCAAGATATCTTCTTGTCTGTGTAGGAGAACAGACTTTTGGAAAACTCAGAAAACTGGACTTTCTAGAAGTGCCTTGTTATGTTTATTTAAAGTATATAAAGTATATAAAGTAAAATATTTAAAGTAAAGCTATAAAGCACAATTAAGGGTCCTCAGGACTCTCCCTGGACAACCAAAACCTAGAAAATATGAAAATATTTTGAATTTCAGAGGCCTGAGATATGGATACAGAAATAAACTTAATATCTTTAGGGCTTCACTTTTACAACATTACGTTCATTTAAAATGAGAAATAATAATATCTTTATCTTTTAAAACAGATGAAATCAGAAATGCTCTATATTACACTGGATGCACAGGAGATACTGAA
Organism: Myiozetetes cayanensis; assembly: GCF_022539395.1. NCBI lineage: Eukaryota > Metazoa > Chordata > Aves > Passeriformes > Tyrannidae > Myiozetetes > Myiozetetes cayanensis. The sequence continues at coordinate 34,660,761 of NW_026087964.1, read as the reverse complement.
CTACTGAGGAAGAATAGTCATTCCCGTTTTTAGTTTACAAGTTTGAACATCTGACAGAATGTGAATAAATGGTAAAGAAAGTAAATCAGTCCAGCTGGGCTTTAGTCATTTCCCACTCCTTGCTGTATATAGACTGCGTTTTCCAGGGGTTCAAGTTCAGTTTCCACATCTGTGAACAAAAGCATCTTATCTCAGAAACCTCATGAAGAATTGGTCTTAACACGTTGCTTCAAAAGGGGAAACTTGTGTTGAGATAGATTACTGTGTAAATTACACTGCTGCTGTGTAGCTGTATGCATACCACTGCAGTCTTATTTGAATGTTCAGGTTCAGCAGCAACCTTCTGCTGAATCTACTACTGAACCTAATGTCACCATGAGCAGTTCTGCATCTCATGAGAGGATTGGATGCTTCAATGAAAGTATAAATAGAAGCTGTTTGGAAAATGCAGTTTAGACTTGTTTAAAGGAAAAGCATTTTTTCGAACATATTGATCCAATTGAATGCCACTAGTTGGACACTAGGAGCTCTCTATTTTAATGTCTTAGCGGTTAGCAACAAAAAGGAGTACATCAATTTTATACGGGGGAAAAAAAAAAGGAAAATCATACAATGAAAATTACCCAGAAAAACTAGTCATTTGGTCAGAAACACTCCTAAATATGCTAATGACTTTACAAGTAAATGGGTTAATAGTTTCATATACAGAAGATTTTTTTCCCTGGTAATTTTAATAAAAAATTTTTCTTTAATATCTGCTGAAGGTGAACTAAATTTGACCAAGTTTTCTTCGCTGTATGTAGTTGTCAGGTAAAAACAACTAATATTGGAGGGGTTTTCAATATGTCTGGTTTTAATTCCTATTTCTAAAAATCTCCTTTTTAGTTTGGATATTTGACCTTTAGGATGGCATTTTCCTTTCACTCTGTATTAAATTTAAGACCAGGGAATGCATTCCAAACAAAATCAATGAATCACAGAAAGAGTTACGTGATAAGACTGCTCAAGAAATATTTGTATTTGGTTCTGAGGTTTGTAGATAAATATTCTGTAAGTTTGGAGAAATGAATAGATCTTTATTAAGTGCTATTTTTGTGCCAGTGAGATGGAGATCTTTCTATAAAAATTCCTTATTGCATACATCAGTCCTTAGTTGCTATTATAGAAAATGTTAAGTTTCTATTCTCTAAAGTGCTTTAAAGACACTGTGAGCAGCACCTTTTTCAACACAGGCCAGTGCAAATTCAAGAAATCAATGATAACATTTTTGCATTTGAAAGTAGCCCAGTTGCAGTTCTGGTGTTGTGGTTGAAAGATGACAAAAGGTGTACAGTAGAAATAGATCAATGACTAGTGTTTTTTATGCATGAGCTTCATTGTTTTCTTTGCTCTGGCTAATCCACTCAGCCATTCTTGGTTCCTCACTAATTTTTTGCAGCTCAGTAAGCCTTCTTACCAAATCAAATCCATCCTTTATCATCAAATCCACCCTTTCCTCCTTTCTGTTCATATCCATGTGGGCAACTTCCCCTTCTTCCTTTTTATCTAAAATTTGAATACTTGATACGTCGTCTTTCCTCACAGTTATCTCTTTCTGTTCAGCTCCAGGGTTTTTGCCTTCATCTCTTGCAATCAAATTTGAGCCCTTTGCCACGTTTTTAATAATGGGGCTTACCTCACATGTTTAAACTAATAGCTTCCTCGTGTCCTTTGCTTCCCTTGCTTCACATTACTGGCTTGTTTTTCATTCCTACTCTTCTTGCTTCCTGTGACATGAATAGTAGTTCTATTATACCCTCTTATTACGAAGTATTTCTAAAAATACCTCCTTTGAGAAAATGCCTCACTCCTTTTGTATCCCAAACTTCCAGTTCTTACATATCTGCAGCAAAGGCCTCTGAAAATGAGTAGAGGATGGTATTCCTTATAAGCAATGATATTGATAAGTTAGTATGCTAAAATGAAGAGTAAGTGATGTGACACAAGACTGACTGAACTGGTAATATGGGTTCAGACTCTCTGACCTGGCTTTGGTTGTTTCCCCTGACCTGCTACATAAGTTTTACAGCTTCAGTTGTTTTAGATGTAATGGTTTACAAAACATAGAACATCAGCTGCCAAAAAAATGACAGAGAGAAATTACTAATGTCACTTTATAGTAGGGAGGTTTGCTTTTTCTTTTTTTTTCCTTTCACTTTCCTCTTTCAGGCATGAATCATTCTATTCTATATTAAATGAATATGTTTCAGGTCTCCAGATTTTCATCACTAATGAAGACTAAGAGTAAAAAGTTCTGATCTAAAACAAAGCCTAAATGATCCTTCCTACTAAAAGAGATACTAAAGGAAACAGGAGAAATCTAATAAATGAAATCCCTCCCATATTCACCCTTGAAATGGCTGGTCTTAGATATGGTATGCACTGCAAAGCATCAGTATTCATGACAGAGTAGACTGAATTAATAGCGTTGAAAAGTGAATTATTTCATAGCATAGGTTTTGGTTTTTTTCTACTGCAGTCTTTTTAAAAGAGGAAATGAAAATGCATGAACTTTCTGCTATGAATTATTTTCTTTTTTATAGTATTTAACTTCACTAGGCCATCACTGTGCATGTCATTTCTAATGGATAAAATATTCCTGCAGCAGCTGTACAACATTATAATTAAACTTTTCCTACTTTTGATGGATAAATTACTGGAAACATTTATATAGTGGAACAACTGCATTACCCATCATTTCCTTTTCTTTTATATTGCACTAGAGAGCCTCATTCATCTGTACATACTTAAACATAAAATTGTGGGGAGGGAAATTGCAATCAGGATTAAATAACTGATAGGAGTCTTTTAGTTTTGACATTGGAGGTTTCTTGGGGAGTGGGATAAAACTATTTAGGAAGTAAAACTCTGTTTTCACTTTGCTTGAAAAGAAGCTAATCTATTAAACATCAAATTGCAATGGTGATTTTAGAGAGTGTCAAATTCTGAGATATTCCTTTGTTAGGAAATTTTAAACACTGTGGTTAGTTTTGACCTTGAAAATTCAGTTACACAAGTCAACAGTTGAACAAACATCAAAATTTCCAGTTGAAACATTTGTGTGTGTTTGATTCATATGTAACCTGTATTTCTTATGAACTTTATTCTGCTGCCTTCAATGGTATCACTCATTCTCAGCAAATTAGTATTTTCTTTTGTGCTCCACAGAGATCTGACTTCTGGAAACCATAGCAATAGTTTAGTAAGTGGCAAAACTGCAACATGATTGAATATCTTATCAACCTAAACCTTAGAGATGAACAGGGAACATGAAACACCTGGAATGCAGTGCCTAAGAGACACTAACAGCTCAAAGGAATGCACAGATTAATATCCTGTGGTTCGTGTATGCAGTGCAGATCTCTAGCCTATGAATGCGGTGGATTTACACTGCGGTGGTTCTCTATTTTCTTATTTACAGCCTTTTTCCCCCTTGGAAATTGTTCTTATGAGAGAAACAAAGCAAGTCCTGCTCACTTTCTGTTAGGAATACCTCTGGAACATTGGTAGAACGGATAAAGAGATGGATTCACTGTTAGCTCTGCAGAGGCAGAGTTATCAGGTATTGCTGCAGGTTGCCTGGTGCAAGCTGTGGGTAACTCTTCCTTCTATACTATAGTATGTAGCTACTGGTAATTATAACTGCTTTGGTGTGCTGCAGGTCAAACCTGGAAACAATGCAAATACAGACAAACCTGTGGCAATGCACAACATAGAATGTGTCAGTTAGGGATTTAGCATTTGTTGTGGAAAGGAACCTAAACTGCAGTGACAGTATCTTGAAAAGGGGTGGTGATCTGAACTACATTTGCAACAGCTTATGGTACCTGAGTAAAGAGAATATTGAACTTCCAGCCGTATGGATGATCAGCATTACTGCTACGGCTGTTTGACCTCCTAATCTAGCAAAACTCTTGTGTGTTCTTTTTCTCTGTTCTTTCCTTATTTCCCTGCTCCTTAATGGCCAAGTCTAAACCCTGAACAGGCTCTGCCTGAGTCCTATCCTGAAACTCATAGCCTACAGCTTCCCCGATAGAGAAATATCAACCACAAGGACAAGTGAATATTCTGAAAACCAACATCAGTGTGACTCTAGGTGGAAGAAAATTTGACTTTTTCTCTTTTGTATAGGACAAACTCTGCTTGCCCAACCTTGTCAGTATTCAAAAAAACAGTCAGATTTCAATCTCCATTAAAAACTTGCTTCAGCAAACACTAGACATTCCTTTAGAATAAAATTTTTTCTCTCCATTAGAACTCTACTTGTAAGCTTTGTGTCCAGTGTGTCTACAGACATTCCCATACCCTCCAAAGTACTTAAAGCAGAACAGGACATTTGAAATAACTGTGATATTTTTACTTTTTATTATTATTATTATTTTCAGTTGTCCATGATAATTAAAAGTCCTTTCTTTGAGATATTTAGCAGAGGAACTACGCATCTTAATGGGACCTTGGCTTGGCAGCATGCATTTAAAGGTGATAGAAACCATGTACACTATTGAAGGAAATGAGCAAGGGTGGTGGATAGAAAGGAGATGATATCTTCTCTGGGAATTTCCAGGAATAAGCTGGGAACTTAGATCCTTGACTCCAAAACTAACCTTTCCTCCTATGGATCAACTAGTCTGTGTGATGAGGCACTCTACCACCTAGATACCTTGCACTGAAATTGTAGTAACCTGAAGTACATTTCTAATGCTTCACTGAGTGTAAAAATAATAAATGCATTTTGTTGTTCTTTTTGTCCCCCTTTTATATTTATCTGCAGTTGAATGGTGAATGAATAGTTGGAAGACTCACAGTTTTGAAGACAAAAGTGCACCAGAAACACTGAGATGCATGCAAGAGGATGTGCCTGTATACTCTACTAATACCTTCCAAAGCACTGTTTTTATAAACTCCATAAACTAAAATATTTTATTAATTGATGGCATAACCTTGAGTAAAGCAGTCACTCTGTTTTGAAGCCAATGTATGACCAGTATGAAATACCACCTGCAGGTCCAAGTAAGAAATCTAAGCATTTCAATGCTCCTGAAAGATTATGATGCATACTATTTTTCATGTACAGTAGTGACATTTAAACGTTATTCAGAGAAGGGGTAATTAGGAATTCTTGCCAATGATGAGAAAGACTGGCCATATGTTACTGAAAGTTGCTAGTAGAGATTGTTTCACTCTCCAGTGTCTCTTAAAGCACACTTTTTTTTACAGCCCTCAGTGTCTGTAGATATTCTTCTGCCTTAAAGGGAGGTTGATCATTTTTGTTTGGCCATGTATCTAAATGGGTAAGAGGAAAAACTTTACCAAATCTTTGACCTATACAAAAAGACTTCTTTTGCTAAAGACAATAAAGGATAGCAAGAGTTAAAAAGTTACACTTAGTGCCCTGAGTTGTCTAAGTATTTGTTTGAACCATAAATACTGTCCAACAACTGAAGAATTTGATTCAGTGATGAATATTTCTCTGTAAATTTCTTATTTGTATAGTCAACTAAGTTCATTCGCAGTACGATTAAAAATTATTATGACAATCCTTTAAAATATCATGAAGGTTTTTACTTTTACTTTTCTATTTTTTTGAAGGCAATTTCTGATCTTTCTTTTTCATATATAAACATGAATCCGTGTGAGAAAAAGTTTAGGGGTTATTGGTCATGTCAAGGGTTGAATGGAAGAAATTACACTACCTCTACTCTGGTTGTCACTACTTTGCCCGATATAGTCGTAAAGAAAAATGTATAAAAGAGCTTTGAATCCTTAGTTCTTCGATCTATAAATTATAAGCTGTCTTTATGGTTTTGAGTTCTTGATTTTATAGGATTAGTACATTAAATTTAATGCTAAGTAGGACACTAGGACTTACACTTTTGTCAATTTCTGGTTCACATTCAAATTTAGTCTTTTTTAAATACTATGTAAATATAGACAGCATAGAATAACCAGGGTAGAAGTTTCTTTTTCATTAAAAATGCAGCACAGCAGATTTGTGATAAATGGTGATGTTATATATATTGTATATGCCAATCCCTTCTGGAAAATTGGAGTGATTCTAGACCTAGCCAAGACTTTGACGTTCCACCCTAAATGTTTAATCAGGGATGCTGTGACATTCAATGCTGCTTGTATAAATGTGTCAGCCTAATTTTTATTAAATGAAACAGCATCCACTTCTGAAAAAAGAAAAATTATGACTGAACCAAACTAATGCTATTAATGCTTCTCACTGGATATGATATAAAAAATCTTAGGTTAACTATGATCCTCACTTCACTGAACACAAACTTCCCTAGTAAAAGTTTTGAATTGAAATAGAACTCAGAGGAGTGCTGTGTCAAATTAATGATCACAAAGCAAGGCTCACAGAGCATTAGTAGTCAGCTTTTGCCTTGGGTGAGACCAGGGAATAGATGCCATCCAGTTATCTGAACAGAATTTCTATGCTAAAATCTGTCCTTCAAAAACCAGGAGAACCTTATGGGATTTATCTGTGACTTCTCCACTGGATGATTCTATTCTGGCCATGGAAAATACATACTGGATTTCAGATAAGGGTCAGAGACACCAACCACAAAGAATCATTAAGTTGTTGCTGCTGCACATTAAAAGGGCTATCCAATTCTGACAAACTTTGCTTATATATATTATTTTTATTTTTTTGTATAGTCTAAGGCTTTTTAAAGGGAGACTGGATGCATAAATAAGGAGAATTTAGCAGAATTTATGTTTATGGGTATTAGCTAAATTTCCCAATATAGAAAATATTTTTGTATGAATATTTCTACTTCATAATGATGCTTTTACTGGTATTTCTTCTTCAGATTGTTTCTTATGTATATTTTATCTGCTTTTTGTCCATCCCATGGTGTTTAAATAACAAAGTAATTTGGTTGTATTCTGCTATCAACAAGTGATGCATGTTTTAATAATACCAGTTCATCCAGGTTTTAATTCCCAGTGCTAGTGAGAAAGTAGTGGACCCCATCAGAGTTTCCATATTGCTGTTCTGGAGTAGGACATTGGGAAGTGCTGGTTTGGGAATGCTGCTCTTTAAACACAGAACAGAAACATGCTCCATAGGACAGCCAAGGTAGAGGCACATACACAGGGGAAGTGTAAGGCTGCTCAGTGGATAAGCAATGGGGTTTGTGCTTATGCTCTAAATCTTCTGAAGTTTTACAGGAAGTATGATAGCTAAAGAACAAAGAGATATTTTGAGACATATTTAAACATTACTGGAAGAGAGGAAGAGTTCTCTCTTTCTATACAGTCAGAGCTTCCAGTCAAGGTGGAAGGAGAAAAGAGTCTTTTTCTTACAACTCTTTTTCTCCCATTGTTTCCAAGGGGAAATTGTACCATACTCGTTTTTTGACAAAATAATAAATTAAGACTCTAACACCTTGACCAGCTCTAGATTGTAAATTTACTCATATGCTCTTACTTAATCAATCCAAATTGCAGAACTGTTGTATGTGCCAGAATTCTTTCCTACCTGGAAAGTGGGGGCAGTCAGAACCCCGGTATCCTTTCTAGTGAATGAATGATTAGATGTGTTTAGTGGCAACAAATACTGTTCTGTATTTTCTTTGGTGTATTGCTATGTCCCAGGATATACTTTGCAGCACTTCTACCTAGACCTGATATCCACCCCTGCTGTTGGGTGGGAACAGAAGGTAAAATGCAGGATTATATTCAGAAATACAGATTATGCTTAAAAAGAGACATCAGGTGATGTGGAGCTGTCATGGTTTCTGTAGATCCAAGCTTTTTTGAGAAAGTTGGTGCTTAGCTGTTACTACAGAGATTTTATGGTTTAAGGTAAAGAAAAACCCTATTTTGTTTCCTGTAGTCCTGGTTCAGGAAGAATTATGTGATAGACCTATGCTCAGAAATATTTTATTCAAAAATCACTTTTTGTGTTACAGAAATACAAAATGTTTCCATCATCATAGGAGAAAAATTTAATAGGAAAGAGGACTTGGGGTTCCTAACAGAGAAAAAATAATGTTCATAGTTTATCCTGTATAAGATCTAGTAAGATACTAATTTTCTTATCTGGTAGCTGGATCTTTAATCTTATCTATTTAGTCTTTATTCTTTTTAAGAACCCATCATCATTTGTCTATAATTAGGAAGCAGTTAGTACATCCAGAAACCTACTGAAATGCAAGATTAACCCAAAGGGAAAAGTAATTTAATCTTCATTACAGTTTTGCCATGTCACTGAAGTCCTAAACTTAGTCACAGATGCATTCTCTTTCTCTGTGCTTGAGAAGAGATTTTGGTAAATTGTACTGTGACAGCTCTAAAAAATAGCAGCCTGCCTTTTTGTTCTTCCCTGCCCCCCAACCAAACTGCCTCCCAGTTACCCTGACATATGGTTAACTCATGACCTTTAGTGTAATTCGTGATTAGATGAAGGTTGAAGATGTTCCAATGTAGCTGTGGAGGGCACTGTGCCATTACATGTTGCTGGTGTCACTGGAAGAAAATATTGCTCATCAAAATACTTCTTTTTTTCCCCTTATAGCACTTTTAATTTTATGTTTGTCTAATTTTATATGTAAATGGCAAAATTCTGCAGCTTACAAGTATTTCCAGCCAAAACTGAAGTGACAGTCATATGAGTCATATTGTTTCTTTGGGGAAAAGTGGAGAAGATTAACTATGGGCAAAATAGTATTAATGTAGTATCCAACATTATCTTGTTTACTCCACTTGAAATATTTAAGTTGCATTAACAGTAATGCTCCATTTGGGCATTACATGGCCTTTGATGACCAGCTGATAAGAGGAGACAAAAAAAATATGCAGGCTGACATGAAGCCATCTGTTGCTGTCTGAAGACAGTTACCTCTCAGGCCTTTAATCACAGAGAAAAAAGAATTCTGGATACAAACATTCAGCCTTACAAAGGTGTTTCAGAAAAAAGCCCAATCAGAAATCAGATAAAAATATAGAGAGAAATATGTTTGATGTTAAAACTCCTCATGATTTGATCAGCATGTTCAGCAACTCAGGAAAAGTAACACTTATATTTTCTTTATTACATAAGAGAAGGAGCAACAGAAGCATAAAATACAGAAATTACGGGGGGAAAAAAAAAAAAAGATCTTTTATTGTAGTGCACAAAGTAATGTTTGTATTTTAGGATGAAATAGAAAACAACTGGAAAGCTCTTTTAATCATGTTAAAGACTGTATGATGATATATCCAGGTCAAAATGTTCCCTAGTTACTGCAGCCAGTCTGGTAAAGTCATACTGGCTATTCATATCCCAGAAGCAAAAGCAAGGAAAACTTGCCCTGGTCTTCTGGAAGCAAGTGGTCTATGACCCAAGTGTGTAGAAAAGTAAAAAGGGATGACAAAAGCTGCAGAGTCTTCAAAGTAGCCTGAGGAGCCCTATGGCAGAATGATTCCTAACCTCAAAGTAAAATAGCTATTACTTGATCGATGTATCACATAAAGTTCTTTACTCTGCAACCTCACAGAGCACTGTTTAGTTCATAATTTGTTTTTGAAATGTTTTATTCTGCAGCATACCCATAACAGTAACTGCCATAACTTAAATGATGTTTTAATACCATGAGATCTCATTATAACAGTATGGTTATTCAGTTTTTGCTGATACATGAGGTAAGAATACCAGCTGTTCTGGCTGAGTTACTGGCTCTATGGATTAGTAAAAAGAAAATTAATATACTCGTTATTGACAGGGTTTTTTCCTGTTGAGTTGCATTTAGAGGCACCAGTCAGGATTAGAATCTCATTATAATAGATGCTATATAAACATTAAAGATGACCTTACATGGTAAATACAACATGCTGTTACTGTTTAGTTTAGTGTTGAAGCAAGCTGAGCTTTTTTTACAATTTCAGGAAGAGAGGTCCTGTTTAAATAATGTTGCTCCTATTTAACTAATAAAATTATTTCAGTAATCTAAAATGTGCATAAAGACTAACAAAAAGTATAATTTAGCTCTGAGATTACACTGAAAACTGTCTAAAATGTACTTCAATGATTTGTACTGACAGCCTAAATATTGTATTGCATAGTGATCTGGGGGTGGGGAAATGGAAGTAAAATAAATTGTTTTCCATCACAAAACAACACTGAGTATAGTAGCACGATTTTATTTATAGCATATATGTTTATTTAATAAATTTATTGGTAGTAACCTAAAGAAAATTGAACCAAGTTGAAAAAATGTAGCCTATCATCACATGCTGGAAAAGAAGAATGTGTGCAAATATGTTTGCAATTTACTGAAATACACTGCATTTTGATATATATTGTATACTGCAGGAAAGATAAGTTATCTTCATATCTTACATTATTATCATATGTGTCAAATAGAATTTTAGTTTGTCATATTTCTAAAAAATATAGGCTCATTTCAGGAAAGCAGTCATCACTATATATGTATGTTTGTCATATTTATTTTAAAGTTTTAACCATCATCTTGACTTGATTTTTCTTGGAGTGATGGAAGGAAAGGACCATCTTTCTGACTGTTTAAGAGAGAAACTCACCAGCAAATGGGTAAGAACTCTAAGGATGATTGTAGCATTAGCTCATCTGGAGTGTGACATAGAGAAAAAAAAGGATACAGAGCATTTTGGCCATGGCATTCTAGTAAACACTCTGAATGAACCTATTCTTGGAAACAGAGGCCTTCTCATGTAAAGAGAATGCTATAAAAACACTGTAAGTGATTTAAAGTAATTCAAACATTTTTAACTCTGCTTCTAAAAATTCATTTTTAAATCAGTAAAGTCATGCCAAATTGTCAGAGTTCTTTGCAGAGGGGAAGTTTCAAAATTTTGTCCGAATTTTAATTCTTAAAAAAATTTCTATACTACATATGCCATCATCCAAGTTTAAAAATGACAAACCTTAAACAGCAAATAATTAATTTTGAATATGCTAGTATAACAAAAAGAAAGATGAGCAACTGTTTCTTCTCAGTTATTGGCTACAAGAAGAGAACATTGAAGTTTATTAGGCTGGGGTTGGAAAGGTTTCTGAGAATCTAGTAACCAAGTCAAGTAAGTGACTATTGTTTTTGCAATTTTTGCTTTTGTAAGAATCCCTGCATTTGAAAGAAAAATATATTGTTTCAGATTTTTTAATGGTTACCTTATTTTGTGGGTATTTTCTAAAAAAAAAAGTTTAAAAGGGAGGATGAAAAAATAGACTATACTTTGTTTTTTTCATTTTGTATTTAGCTGCATGTTTTCCTATAACTATTTTTTTAAAAATGCATTTAACTTTGAAATTCTATTGTTGCAAAAACATTATGTCATACAGGAACAGCAGTTAGCAATGATCACTTGGGAAAAAAATGTAAATCGTTTATATAAATTGATAGCCCAGAGGAACCCAAGAACCATATAATAAATATCCACAACATTACATCAGATAAATGTAGCTTCTGCAGAAACCACTTTCAAAGCTTAATTAGAAATAGTTATTTCTGACAAAAATGTGTGATTTGAATTAACAAATGTAATAAAATATCCAGACTTGAAGTTAAAAATGCATTTTCCTTTGAGACATGACTTAAATGGGAATAGAACACATACAGGGAAATTTTTTATTATTCTTTAGCAGTACATTAATACAGTGTTATAGACAGAAAAGAATCTTCAGTGTAATAATAATTTCATATTAATATATGGTCTATGGTTTAGTAGGATATTTACAGAACAGCATGTGACATGTTTGGTCACTGAAGTGTTTCCCAGAAACAACTCATCACTTTTAGCAACAGTCTGAGGCTGTAGTAGCTGGGTACGGCCAGTATGGAGGACAGAAAGTATTTTCCATATTCAGGGGTTTTTTTTTTTACATTATCATGTTCTTTAGCAGTCTGTCAACAAAAACTCCAGCTATTTTAGTTATATAACCTAAGACTAATACTAATAATTCAGTTATAGATGATTCATTCATATCCAAAAAAATTAACATCATTTAGTAATGTCAGAAATTGAAGTCCAGCATAACAGAGAAAAATCCAAGAATAATATGTCTCAACCTTTGTAATTATGACCCAAACCCTCAGAAAGTGTAGTAAATGTTTCAATTGTAGAAAAATATTTTGGGATCATTGCAGTAACTCTTGCAATAGCTCAGTGTAACAAGATCTGGGCCTTTTACAAAGACTAATTTTATGCAACACACGGATCAGTCAGAGCTCAAGCAGTGAATAAATTAGACCCATGTTGCACTTTAATGCAGTGTGATTGCTGATTGACAACTATTGCAATAGATAAACATTCATTTCTCAGCTATGAGTTAAGATCCAACTAGAGAGAGATCCCTCTGCCCGAATTAAGGTGCAAACAAGACCATATGCCAAACTCAATAATATGGATTTATTTAACAATAAATGTAAGGTAGACAAATAGAAAGAAATAGAAGAAAGGAGAGAGAGATCAATCAAGCAGAAGATAATCACCACACCCATGGATCCAGCAGCATCCTGTTGGTCCTTTTTCACCCTGGGCTTCTTGGTTTTGGGGGTCCCAGAGATGTTCTTCTGGGGGATATTACCTTTATACAGTCCAAGTTCCTGATATCTGCATAGGTGTACTCCCATAACTTGAGGTGATCTTTGTTTGCATGGTGATATGTGTATGAGCAGTTGCTTCCTTTCACGCAGTTTGCCATAGTGGTGATTTTTGTCCGAATGCATTAACACAGTGGGCTAACCAGATCTCACCTCTGCCAGGCCTGGAATTAATACCTTCCTGTTGCAAATTCCTCCCTTCTACGCTTATCTCAAGTTCCTGCTCTGGTTGCTTGTCTTATGTCAAGTTCCTTCTGTGGCCTTGACAGTGTTTGATACAGGTAACTATGTTAAGTCCTTAAAATACTTTTGTAATGATTTGATATTTTCCCCTCTCCTGCTTGTGGCTGATCCAGTTAATCCTTACCATCTGTCATGATTTCTAATGAAGGGTGTTGTCTGGCAGGTGCACCTGCAACAGAGAGTCTGGGAGGCACTTAAATTTGATCTTATCCAGCCAAAGAGTTCCCGTCTCTTCTTCACTAATTTTCCTGTGGTTTAGAGCTTTAGGGTAGGGGTGAGTTTTATGGGGAGGTTTTTTGTATTTTGTTTTATATGGGGTTTGTTTTTGATGGTTGGGTGGGTGGGTGGGGTTTTTTGAGAGAATAATAGATACAGAATGGAAATGGGAATCAGAACAGTAAATGCTCATGTCTTGAATCATATGATATTCCATCCAAGTTTCTAGTTTGTTTATTAATACACCTTGTTCTTTTAGGATGCCTATCAGAAATGTTAATGAAATTTGTTGTACCTAAATCTGAGCCCCAAGGTACTAATTTTGCACTTTGCTCATCTGATTCAAGCTCCAACTAATGTATAGCCTGGTTGTATTACAAAAAGTTGTGTCAATTAACTATGCCATATTTCAACAGGCAAACACAAAACCCACTAGTAGCGTCAGCTGCTCACTGGTGTGGTGATGCTATCCTATGTCCTAAAGCAGGACATCCTGCTTGGATGTTTAGAAGAAAGTAGACTTTGAAGGTGTCTAAAACTGCGTCTTTTATGGCAGACAGGTAAAGGGACAGGAAATCAAAGCACTCCTGTTATTTTTGGCTGTAGGCCAAGCGACTTGGAAAAGTTCAGCCGAAAACTTGAACTGCTCACTGCATCATTTTTAGTGTAATGAGACTATTAGTCAAAATTCTTTTTAAGTGATCAAAATTTTGTGCCCTACTAGGTTCTAAGTGCTGGAGATAGATTTTATTTGTTAGGAGTTAAAATATCAGATTCAGATACTTCTGGCAATGTCTTTGGTGTCACTGTAATTTCAGCAGCACCTGACAGCTGTAATAGAGATCAGTAAGTTATTGCAAATAAGTTGCTTATCATGTAGCTTTGCACTGGAAGAATATTTAGTGAAATTAGTGTCAGTGTAAGTGTCAGTGAAACCATTTGGCAAATCTAGCAGGGAATTTAAAAACTAATAAAGAAATAATATATGCATCTCACCCTCCTTGTCCCTGTAATGTATAAACCTCAAGACCCTCATATCAGGTAAGACTAAATCTCCCATCTATTCTAAAATAAATTTTAATAATTATTCGGTTATGAAAGTATTGACATCTCTTCTAAATACCTGATAGCAAGCTGCCTGGAGTTACCATTCTCAGATAAACCTCAGACATATGTATCTTTGACCAGTACATCTTTCCTGTTGTGTGTGAGTGACCTGACAACCATGAAATACAAAGGTGTATTTTTTTTCATGTATTTTAAAGACTATTTGTCCTTGTTTTCTTTGGATGTGAAAGTAACATTTGGTCTAAGTGGAGAAAAATACTGCTTGTCTCTGTTGCAGCAGGGAAGATCCTAGCCAAGGAAAGGTAGACTAGAAATTGTCAAAGGTTATGTACCAAGTATGAAAGGGGAAAACTAAGGGTGGGAGGAGGCAGGAGCAGGAGGGCTGAGACACTGAATCACAGCACACGAGGGGAGGAATGCTCCATACTGGGCAGAGCTCATCAAGAGGCTGCTGCTGTATTTGCCTTCATCTTCCATTGTAAGTCTGCATCTAACATGTTGTCTTCTCAGTGCACCAGCATGTTGAAGAATGAACTGTCTTAATAGGCTTCAAAATTCTTCTGCTCTACTCATGACAAGAATTGGTAATTGCCTGTCTACTGGATTATATCAGCCACTACAGCTTACCCTTTTACCTTTGCTTTTGAATGTATCTATCCACTTCTCTATTCAAGCTTTACATCACATAAGGACAAGAATTCAAGATCTAAATTACAATAAGATTAAGCATGCAGGGGTTTTTTTGGGGGGGAGGGTATTTTTTTTGTGCATTTCAATTTTTTAATGTATTATGGAATTACCTAATTAAATCATCATCATCATCATCATGGCTAAGCTTCGCGAATGAAGATTTGAGAAGGGCTCTACCCACGCTTGCTACAAGCATGCTGATGGCTAAAAAGGCCAATGCGAGATAGACAAATCCGGTTGCAGAAGGTACAGCAGAAAGACTCCCCAGGTGATATCAATGAGACGCGATTCTTTCTGCGTTGTCTTTTCTCCTCGAGAGTGATCCTGCGTGTGTTCTCAAAAGCAGCAGCAGCGTTATAGATGGTGTGTCTCCAGGCCTCCCGATTGGAGGCCAGGGTAGACCAATGGTGGTGATCAATATGGCCAAGGCTGAGGGATTGTTTCAGGCAGTCCTTGTATCTCCTCTTCGGGGCTCCTCTCTTGTGGCAGCCAGTGGCAAGTTCCCCATAGAGCACGATCCTAGGGAGGCGGTAGTCCTGCATCCTGGAGACGTGCCCTGCCCAGCGCAGCTGTGTTCTCAGCAGCATGGCCTCAATGCTCGTGACTGCTGCCTGGTCAAGGACAGACGTGTTGGTCACACAGTCAGTCCAGTGGATGTTTAGGATTTTAAGAGACGCAAGTGGTGCCGGTAAATGACCCATGATTCAGATCCATATAAAAGAGTAGACAGTACAACGGCTCTGTAAACTCTGATCTTTGTACTTGTCTTCAGGTGTTTGTTTTGCCACACTCTTTTATGGAGTTTACTGAAAGCTCTGTATGCCTTAGCTAACTTGTTGTCTATTTCTGCATCAATCTTACCGTCTGAGGAGATGATGCTTTCCAGGTAATTAAGCTGCTGGACTGATTTGAGCTCTGTTTCACCAATGGTGATGTGGGAATGCTGGGAGACTTCCTGACGTGCAGGCTGATATAAAACTTCTGTTTTCTTCAAGCTGACTTCCAGTCCAAAAAGCTCAGCAGCCTCTGCAAAACAGGATGTTAAACACTGCAGAGCTACTTCTGTGTGAGCAATGAGGGCGGCATCATCAGCGTAAAGCAGCTCACGGACAAGATGATTTAAGGTCTTATTGTGGGCCTTCAGTCGCCTTAGGTTGAACAGGCTCCCGTGAGTACGATATCGAATGTAGACACCGTTTTCATCATCAAGGTCTGCTGTGGCCCTTTGGAGCATCTTGCTGAAGAAGATTGTGAATAAAGTTGGTGCAAGAATGCAGCTTTGCTTCACACCATTGGCTATTGGAAACGGCTCAGAAAGTGCGTCACCATATCTCACTTGGCCGCGCTGGTCCTCATGAAGCGAGATGATCATTTTGAGGAACTTGGGAGGACATCCTAAATGTTCCAAAATCTGCCACAGACCTTTTCTGTTTACAGTGTCGAAAGCCTTGGTGAGATCAACAAAGGTAACATAGAGTCCTTTGTTCTGTTCCCGACACTTCTCTTGCAGTTGTCTGAGAACAAATACCATGTCTGTGGTACCTCTGTTGGCTCGGAAACCACACTGGCTTTCAGGTAGAAGTTCTTCTGCTATGGTGGGTATTAATCTGTTCAACAGAATTCTTGCAAGGATTTTACCAGCAATGGAGAGCAAAGTAATACCTCGGTAATTTGAGCAGTCTGATTTATCTCCTTTCCTCTTGTACAAGGTGACAATGACAGCGTCATGAAGGTCTGAAGGCAGTTCACCTTGTTCCCAACAACGCACCACAAATTCATGAATCTTAACATGGAGTGCTTGGCCACCATGCTTCCAGATTTCAGGTGGGATTTTTTTTTTTTTTTAATAGCATCTTTTTTTTTTTTAATACTGAATTAAGTAAGGTTTGATTATATTAATGTCAGGCATTCACTGTCAGATTTCTTACTTTTCAGAATACCTTCAATGTTAATAAAAAGGATTCTAGTGGAAGTTTGCTAAAATTTAAATTCCATGTGTTTGTTTCTGCATTTCAAATCTAAATGGTACAAGCAGTTTCCTTTAAGTATTCATATTCATTCTGGGTTTATTTACAATCTGCTGAGGTACAGAAAAAAAACACCTCAGTCTTAGTTGTCTTATCTCAAATAGTGGACAGTGGAGCCAACATGTAAAACCATATATTAGCACATCAGTCAGAGTGTTACTGTACTCTCCCAAAATAATAGGTCTACATTAAACAAGATTCAGAATCATAAAAACTCTCTTTCTAAGCCAGTAAAGAAGACATCTGGGAAGAACAGATTTAAGCCTGTTCAGACCTCAGAGATTTTACCTTTTATAAATTCAAATTATCTACTTTCTACATTTAAATAGTTCTTTCTACTGACAAAAGGAGCTGATCACTGGTGTACAACAGTCTGACTTAACCACAGGCATCACTGGAAGAGTGCAGGAGAGGTTTTGTAAATGTGACATTAAGAACAACTGGTGGTTGTCTTGTATTTGGTGTGAGCAAGAAAATAAATTCAAGTGAATGTAAGTGTTAGTTCTTAGATGGCAGCTCCCACTACATTTATGTCTAATATTAGAAATTATACTTCTGTGCAAATTAAGGAACTGTAAAGACTATTGATTTCAGAATTTAGCTGACGCTTTGAGAACCTTGGGGTTTATCACATACAGAGTAAACAAAGGTAACTTGAAGGAACACTCTGGAAGTCACTGTGGTTGAAACTGAAACTGCAGAAGCCAGAGCAGAAACATGGGTCACAGCTGTCTAGAGTTCATGAAGTGATCAGATACTGGCATGAAGTTTGCTGATGTTATTTTAAATTCCTGCTTTGTGCTGTGTAAGATCTGGAAAAATAATGCAAAGGAGAAGGATTCTGATTCTGGCATATTTGAGAGTAAAACTTTCATTGGCTTTAGTTGAGCCAGGAAAACACCCAGCAAGTGTTTTCACATAATGTTGCAAATATAGTGCAAAACATAGGAACTACACATTCTGAGTCCTGGCTCCGTATATTTGAACCTCTTATCTTTCTTTCTTACCTGACCACACCATAGAATTCCTGCTCATCCTCTTCATATCATGCTTGCCATAATGTCTAAAGAAAAAAAAAATAAGAAAGCTTAAAATACAGAAATTTTGGAAACATACTATCAGACCAACTTCTGAATCATTGTGGAAGCATTTTGTAAAAGATTAAACTCACACAGAACTTGTCATTCAAGATGCTAGGTCTTGTTCTATTAGCTTTGTAGAGGATTTACCTACTGAATGCAAGTTCGTAAGAAAAATTCAAACATGACCTTCAGCATCACTTTTGTGCAGGTGGCAAAGAACTGCCTCTCAGAAATTGCAAGTTCTTCATACACTGAAGTCTCCAACTGGCTTCAAGTAAGGGTCGTATATTTCTTTGGAAGAGGCATCTCCAGTAGTGACAAATAATGTAATGGATTTTTAATGTGCGCAAATTGACACTTAGCATATATAATTGTTTTTCCTTAGTATCATTTACGTAAGTTCAAAGTGTGTTATTCATTTAGTGTTTTAGAAATTGTTATTTTGGAGTTGTGCCAGAAATTAGCACAAAATTTGATATTACCATAATATTCTTTTTAATTTGAAGTGCACATATAAATGGAAGAAACCAAATCAAGACATAATTCAGACTCATTATAGATAGCAGCTTAACACTGACATATTCTGATAAGAACAAAATTAAGTAGAGGATTAATTATAGAGAAAAATAAAGTGAACACGTGCAATAAACTAATTGGATGTGGACTTGTTCATAGAAAAAAAGAATGTTTACCCTGTCCAGGGACAGATTTAAGATCTACTGATAATTACAAAATCCTGCTGATAGTAGTTGAGGACATCAAAAGTTCCTACAAAATATTTCACCAAATGATAGGACATGAAATACAGGAAACCGCATGTGCATTTCATTCACTTTAGTACCATGTGCTTCAGCAGTTACTAAATATAAAGCCTATATAAAGCTATATCTTCTGAATGGCGGTGGCCTCACAATATTTCAGCTCTACTTTAGTTCTCCTGTAACAGATTGGATTTGATACTGAAACACTTCCAGGTTATTTTGGAGCATTTATGCCTCTTGCATCAAATGGAACTATTTACATGATCAGATGTCATCAGGACAACAAATTAATATAACAAATATTCACCTGTTCTGTTCTAAGTGTCCATCCTTGGAGGTCTTTGGTGTTTAACTTATGAGAAATCTAACTTCAAGTGAAGAAGAAATGTAGAGTTACAGCAAAGGTTGTGTGTCAAGTAGTATGACAGCTTGTTGCCAGGCTAAAGGGGCAAATACAATAAGGTCAGTGAAATGTTTCGAAGTTATCAGAAGGTATGTAGCTTTAGACTTTCTTGTTAGATTAAGATGTGCTTCAGCAAATTATTTTAATTTGTTACAATCCAAAGATGCTCATCACTTCAATACTGTGTGCAAAGCATTCATCAATGCAATCCCGAACTCCGGAGTATGATTCAATCCTGAAGTCTCTTCAATAGTCAGTATATGCTGTCATAATGAAATCAATATTGATGAAAATAGTGGTTCAAGAACAAAAGCAGTTCTTTATTAGTCAAAATTTCCTCTCCAGAGACTTCTTGACACAGTTTCCAAAGCACTGATCTAATAACAGCCCAATAGTCACAAAAAGGATGGAGTAGTTGGTGGCGGGTATGCACTGTCTGCTCTAAGCTGGATCTTTAGGAGATATCAAAGCTTTAAACAGGGCATGGACAAGAGTCCAAGGGTCATGGCCTTACCTCTGATGTCTTGTTAGAGCAGGAGGGAGGTAAAGGCTATTCCAATAAGTACATAGAGCCAGTTGTCTTTATAAAGAGAGATGAGAAATGAGAAACGGTCTCTAAGCACAGAAACAACAGTTGTCTCTGAGCTTCCTTGTTTAAAAGAAGGATTGATTTATCTAATTTTTTCCACCTGTCTGTGTACTTTATATACATATATACGTTTCAGGAACAGGTGAGAACCTTGTGAAATGAAATTATCATTATTTTTTCTTCCTTATTTTTCTTTATCTGTAAGAGCTTCTTACTTTCTTTCTTATTGTGCTTTTCTTTCTTGTTAAAAATTTCCATTTGCATTTAACCTCAGGCCAAAGCCAAGACCCACTGATTAGAAGAAGTGTTTTTGTGGGTTTCAGAGAAACCATTTTTTTTAAATCCCTGAGACAGCACCACTTACAGAGAGTGTTCTGGATCCTTTATGATGTTACATTGTGGTGAATTTCATAATTTACTACTGCATAGGGTGCTAATAAATGCCTCCCTAATAGGTGAACACTTTTATTCCTAAAATGTCGATTACTGTAAGTGATTCAGAAATCCTAATGAATAGTTATGGATAAGGAAGTAATTTTGAAAATGAGTTTTTGGAGTGCATGAAAACACAAAGAAATGCAGCTTGCTTAGGAGGTGTTGACGAGATCAAAGAAGTCCAACAGAAAATGGAACTCTTGGACTTGACAGGAATAATTTTGTTAAGTGTGAGCAGATATGACTCTCAAAAAGAGTAAGCATCCAAATAAAAGGCATTTAATCTTACAATAAAACAGTGCTTGAAGCATTTGCAAACATTCATCAAACCCTTTCAGTGTGAGCAAGGAATATTTTAGGCTAGATTGTCACTATCCTTTCTGGCAGAATTCAAGTTATGAATACAAATGGCCTCTACCTAGTTGGCTAATAGTAACAGGTTAGAGGATGCCTTTGCACTCACCTCCAGCTTAAAAAGAACATAGATGATGAAGAGGTCACAATCTGCTCCTGGGCATGATGCTTCTTGTGGCAACAGTAAATTTATAAGTTTGGCTGATATAATTCCCCAGTTGATATACTACAGCTCAGATCTGCATTCTTGTGCATTCTTCCCAGCTTCATTTCTTTTGGAGTATTTCTTTCTTGTCTGAGCCCAGTCATATCCTTTTCCTCCCAGGCTTTCAGTAAGCCTCCTACTTCTCTTGTCCTCAAAGTAAAAACTTTCTTCAATATTTCAGGAGTCCTACAGTGTTTCTACTGTCCTGTTACACTTCAGGTGCTTAGGAGGTTGGCCTTTATTTTTTTGATTTTTTTTTTTTCCAGTAAAAATGCAAGCATTTTTTTTCTGCATGAGTTTTTGAAATTTCCCCCAGAGTGTCTGAGAAAAATCTTCCAAACAGCTTCAGGCTTCTTACTCTTTCTTTTCAACTCTGTACACAACACATATAAAAGTTTCTCTCTCCACCTTTTTTTTACCCCTCTGTGGAAATAAAGCCTTTAGAAACACTGCTTTTCTCTTTGCTTACCATCTAGTTGTCTTAAACACTTTTTTACTTCAAACATTCAGGTAGAGATGAGTGAAATGCCTTTGTTTTTTTCATTTTCTTCCAGGTAAGACTGGATTGTCTCATGATGTCTTGCATTAAATTTTGAACAATGAAGGATGATCTGCCTACACACTGAGCAGTATGTGCTAAGATAGATGCCTGGGGATTTGAAATTCCTGATGTGCAAACCCTTCTAAGATCCTCTTACATATGTCCCCAGTTCAGGCAGCATCCGAGGAAACTACACATAGTATGAACATCAGCAATGTCACAACACTGTGTTTAGCCTGTGAGTCCTGTATCAGTAAAAGTGATCTTTTAATTGCTGATTGGAATTCAGAAATTACACAGAAAAGCATTATACCAGTTGTATTAGACTGTGAAATGAAGAGAGGAGCATTTGAACTGCCAGATACTGAAATACAAATGGTTCACTCTTATGCCTGTAGTTTTACTGAAAAGGGTGTGCTATCAATTTCACTTTCATGCTGACTGCTGTGTACATAAACTCTCACTTAAAATACCACCAGTGAGAATCAGCATATAGACACAGATAGTTAGTTATCTCATACTACCTTTCTCAGGAGGGTGGATTTTGACAGATGGGTACACCTAAAAATTCTCTGTGGTAAACTGCCACTTTTTGTGAAAGTCGATCTGTTCCCTAAAGTTTAAGTAGTTGTTATTAGTCATTTTACTTTCTAGAGGATGCTATTTAGCAGGCTGGCATGTAGGCAGTCAGACAAAGTTAACTAGCATTACTTGAAAACCAAGCAATTGTTGGTGATCAGTTGTCAAAGGTTTAAGTGACATATATTCATCTGTGGGAAGTCAGAGGAGTCAGTTTGGATAAACTGGGCCTTCTGCTTTTCTTCCATTACTTTGAATCAGGAAAGCAATGGCTATAGCACAAAGTTTCAGAAAATGCTGCTGGTGATCAGACAAGCATTTTCTCCGGAAAATGCAATGAGTGGCACGTGTGGTCTCATAGAAGCATCTGCAGTAGAATCCAAGTTAGGGCAATTCCTAACAAAAAGGGACTCCAGATCTTGACCAGTTCAATGTCTGCCTAGGGACATGAAAGATGTTTTCAGTGCTTTACATAGGCCTTTAGTCCTAGATAACCCAGCTTTGTGCTCTGTGAACTCATGATGGGTAGCACAGACCTTATACTTCCCTCTGTGATTCTTCCTAACCGGTGTCTGGTTTTGTTGCAGATTTCAATGTCACGTATCTCTTCAGAGCATTTTAAGGCATCCAAATTGATGGCACCTAGGCAGTCACGACTCCACCTCACTCAGAATTTTACTGTGAGCCTTCATTATTGGTAATGATTCATATATGTTCCATATTCTGAAAACAGTGAAAAAATTCATGGTTTCAGTACTGAAGAAGGATAAAGTTTACAGGTATAGAGGGAGTACTGGAAATCCTAGGGTTTTCATGTAAGTATTCAGCACATTTTAGATCCTAAATTAATAGCTGATAATCACATTCCAGGTAACATTTTTTACATATTGCAATATTTATAAATACTAAAGAAGTAAATAATTTTTTCAGACATTAGGTTTTCTTGAGAAAAATAAATAACTTTCAGTGCAGGCACTTATGATAACATAGTGAAAAAATAAATAAATTAAGTTATCAGTGGAAGAAGGAAACAATCCTAAAGGAACATTTAATTCCTTTTGTATACCCAAGGAAATAATCCATACTACTTTAATCTGGGGTTGTATTGGTTTCAGTTTGCTGCAGTGATGGATAAGGATGCAATTATTTGTGACAAATATGAATTTCTTGTAGGTATTTTATATAAAAACACAGAGAAGTGACAAGAAACCTAATAGGTATTTGGACCACAGCAGAAGTTTAATCTAGCTTTGAACCACATTTAGTTCTGTAGGAGTGTACAGCACTCATTCCTGAATGAGATTGAGTTATTTTGTGCACAGATTATGATATCACCAAAATAAGCATGACAAATGCTCCAATTTGAGCAGGAATCCTGTCTGAATGTTAAAGATCCCCTTCCAGGCATTGCCTCTGAATTTCTAATTTGCTAACCATGTTCATTATAAAAAATATATGAGACATCAGCAAGTCCATATTTTAATGAAGAACAGGAAAAGCATCCAATTAAATTTCTCTGGAACAAGGGCTATTTCCCCATAAACACACAGGGACATGCATATATGCAGCCACACACCCCCTTTCTCCATTACAAAATTTTTAATTGTTTTGGGGCTCTCTCTTCATGGGGGAGCTGAAGGCATAATGTTGTGTTTTGTCAGGTGCTTGTAAAAGTGTTTCCTGTGCCATCTCTGTAGGATCAAGCAGATCTAGTCTGAAAACCTTGAGTTCACTGTAAGAAAGTCAAATGTGAAGATATTTTCCAAGACCAAAAATTGTCTCGTCTCACAGGAAATGCAGGTGAACAATTAAGTTTTTCATCGGGTCTCCAATGCATATAGACCAGTCTTCTTGCAGCTCAAGAATGGTGATCAACCATAAAGCTTTAAAGAGAAAAGAGGAGGTAACATATATTTTGTACTTTGATTATGTTTATTTGTGAGGCATTATATATGACATTAAATGATTTGTTAGTTTCAAATTTGACATCATAAGGCATTGCTAAGACTTTTGATTAGTGATTGTGGCCTTAAAATGTCCTTGATCTGAGCACACTTGTTACATTTTTAGTATGTGTACCTACCTTGCTGAGATTCTCTATCCTTAATTTTGGTTTTTACACCCTTGTATTTTATGAAACTGTCCATTGGCTTGAGTAGTATTTTGATCCACTCTTTCTTGTTCATTGTAATGGCTTTTTCCTTGTGTATAATAATTTGATCATATACAGTAGCTGTCTGTAACCAGGAGGTTCTACTGAAGCTGGAAAATTTTGATGAAAATTTGAACTGTGAAACAATGATGGTTTGGAGCGTGAGCTGGACTATCTTCATTATGGTAACATGAGTTATAAAACCTGATTATTTTCACATACATTAAAGACTTCTTAAGATTTGTTTTAAGATTAGTTTCATAAACCTGGTTATCCTGTGTAAAATTCAACTCAGTCATATAAACCTCTATTTTCTTTGGCTAAGTTCACATGACACACAAAATTATGCATTTATATATATACTATGTAGCTTGTATTTTTATTTCTAAAGGTACTTTGGTTAACTATTTGGTGGAAGATGATCCTAACAGAGAAGCTTAACTGTAGTATCTATTTAGTAATAAAGGTGAACTTATTTATTAAGTAAAATAAGTTTTTTATGATTGGAAGTGATCAGTGCACTTCATGTAATCTGGCAATAAATGACTGTGCACCCACAGGGCTACTTAAGTTCAAAACCAATTTGGTAATCTTCCAACTGGAAATTACAACAAATTAAGGTCATTTCTCTGAGGAAGGACATAAACACTAAGTAATGGAGCTTCTTTCTTTATGTTGAATCACAGAAGTAAAATTAGAGCCTGCTTAATTACATCTATTGTTGAATGTTTTGATCAGACATTTAAATACCTGCAGTGGGGCTCACAATCACATTTCTCCTTGCTAAACTGGAAATATTAAACCCCCAAACAATCAGGGCACGCATATCTGTTCTGCACAAAATGAAGCAGGAGAAACAAGCTAACTAGTAAAGCTAAAAAAAGGAAAAAAAAAAAAGCACTAGGTCTTACAGATTGTGGACTTTTATATTCCGCATTAAAATATTTGTTGTCTATTTTTTACACCATACCATTAAAGTCTGTGTTGTTTGGTTTTGTTTTTTTTAAAAAAGGCCTTTATAAAGGCCTAGAATATAAGGGTGAGTAGGTATTTTCCCTCTTCATTTCTCCACATCTCCATGTAATTTTGTAAGATATACCATATCTTCAAAGGGGAGGTTGAGCCTTGTACAGTACTGTGTGGACCAGACAGCTGGATTGTCTTTAGCCTCCTCTGAACTCCAAAAATGATATTATGTAAATACTCTCATTCTCTAGTTTTACTGTATGGAAAAAATTTCCCTTGGTACTTAGAATTTGCTCCTTGGCATTTTTTGTCGATGCCATATTTAATAAAACAGCAAAGTTATTCAGCAACTCAAAACCAGATTTTTGGAAATGTTTAAGCATCTGAAGTCCTTGGTGTGATTTACATGTGTCAGTCATGGTAGCCTGATTTTGACTTTTGAGATTCACTCAGGCTCAGATTCACACTCAGTGCAGCAGTACTGCACTAAGAAAGATGATTGAGCTTGAGGTCACTGTGTCCTTTCTAAGAGAAAGGACACAAGACTTTTGGGAGAATTCTTTACTTTTAGTTTACTAATTAGCTTAGTTTTTCACTCCACAATCCCTTGTTTTCCTTTCTTATTTAAGACAATAAGAATAGAAAATACTTTCTCTTGGAGCTTGGAGAGGTTAAAAAGGAAAGACAGTATTGCACTGACCAGATGGGATAGTACAGATACAGGATTTCATTCAGGCTGTTAGGTCCTGAGAGCATTAGACACCACATCTGCAAATACCTGTGAATTTCATGGGTTTCATGCTTAAATTTTTTGGTCTTTTTGGGTAAACTGAGAGGCAATAAGTTGACTCAAGAAATGCAAAGAAGGACTACATTCAGATGGATTAGCTGGAAAAGCCTGTGCAAACTGTAGTTGATGTTGACAAGTGAACTATGGAGTCTGTGTTTTATTGAATTATTTTCAGTTAAATAATGTAAGAAAATGACAGAAGGAAATATATTAAACTTATACATATGGATGTTACAGTCATGCATGAACATTTTGGACATAAAAATCTACTTAATCATCTTTCTCAGATAATAATATTTGATGTTGTTCTCAGAAGTACTTTAATATAAGCAGATAATATTAATAAAGCAATAGAATTGAATTTTAAAAGGAATTTTAGTTAAGTTCATGAATATTCATCCAGGTAACTTCTGCCTCTGTGCTAGATATCCATGATTTTCAGTGCCTGCATAGCATGACCGTAGTCCTGGGTATTCAATTAAAACCTTATTATTCATAATAACAGATTAATAAGCCAAGACCTCCTACATGGATACAAGTGGTATATATTGTTATAAGAAACATTCAATTTCATGTAGAAAAAAATGGAAGTTTCTGAACAGTAATTATGCTTTTGCAATGTGTTATAATTTGACAAATAAGATTGAAAATGCTTTCCTTTTTATATTCTGTAGAAGCAGAACAGTGGTGAGTGAGATATGCTAAAAGTACATGAAATCAATTTCTCTTGCTTATTTCACATGGCATTTTATGTTTCATTGTATATTTATAATTAGACTTTGTGAGTATATAAATGATACAATGAGCGACAAAATTCTCAATTTTTAAAAATACATTATTATAGCAATGTTTAAGAACTGAGTTTAAAAATTGTAAAAGCTTGCTTTGCTCCGTACAATAGAAAAATAAAAATGAGAAAATATGTATTTCAACCTTGCTTAGCAGTTAAAATTTTTAAAAATATTTATACTCCTACTGTATGCCATTATCAGTGGTTGAAACATGGGGTTTTCAGAAAATGGAGGAAAATATACTAAATCCATTCATTGTGCAAGGATTACAATGGAATCGAAGTTTACTTAATTCTTGCTTAAGGGTTTGCAAACTCACTCTGTATTTTACCTCAGTGGTGAGGTACTTGCTTTGTTGAAAGAAAAGAGGTTTGCCATTGGCTTCAGTAGAAATTGGAATATTTCCCCATGAAGTACAAAGTAATGTAGTTATTTCATTTATTTTCTCAGTAGGGTGCTTATTAAAGGGTATTAGAGAACTTTCTCCAAATCTGTACTCAAAGGAATTTCAACCCATCAGTATTAAACATCATAATGACATTCTGGGTTCCAGGAACTACATTCTGCTTTTAGAAGGAAATATGTTCAAGCAACAGGAATTTAAAAATGCTGTGACTGTGTTTGGGAATCCATTTCAAACACAGGTGGACCTGCTTTTCTTTTCAGATTCAGCCCAACTTCCCTTGCCTGGCTAAATGATCCCACCTATCTGGATATTTTCACAGGGATTCACGTGAATCCTTGTCTTGTCTCATATGGTTTTTATGTCAGCAGTGCTGCTTAATGGGATTCTTAGTACTCATCAGCTGGCACTTGAGTAGAAATGCTAAGAAACACTAACCTACGTGTCAAAACAGATTTGATTTAAGGTACATGTAAGTTAGCAATAGTTTATAACTGAAAACTGTGTGCTCTTGAGGTATATTGTTTTAAAACTGAAAAGGTTATGTTTTGTGTCTCTGCATACAAAGCAGGCAACAGTCTCCTATAACAGGCTAATTTGAAAGCTTAGCTAAATACTATTAGATTGTGCCTTTCTTAATAATGAACTGTGCTTTGCTGTGAGACTCATCTTTTCCTTAGCCAGAAACAGAGACTAAGGTATGCTTGAACTTAGGGAAATGCTTTATAACATGGTCAGTAGTCATGACTCAGTATATTTCACTGTGATTTCAGTGAGGATTGGAAGGACCTCTGTATATGGGTATATGGATTTTGTGGGAATGCTAAAGTATAAACAAAATATTAGAAATGGTATTTGCTTATTACATACTGGTGGGCTGAAACCTGTCTAAATGGTTGGTTTAGTTTCAAAGTTGCAGATCATGAAGATAATTTTAAAATTCTGCCAATAAACTAAAAGAAGGGTCAGAATATTTCTTGCACTCTGCCTTCTTTCAGTCTTTCGTTATTAAAGTTCTCCTGCCAGAAGCAGCTTTTCAATTAAGCTTCTGAGAATACCTTTCCTTTAGGACAGACCTTTTAGTCTTGAAAGGCAGATTTAAAAAAGAAAATAACTAGAAGATCTTGGAACAATCTTAATTCCCCTGTTCACTCCACATATCATAAAATATAAAACTGATGCATCACTTTAATCATTTGTTAGCGTTTCTATTACAACAGCACCTGTAGAGAGTGTCTGATCAGTGGTTCCTCAGTTCTAGACATTGCAGCCCATACTACTGTACAATCCTCCCTCCACAAGCTTGTGATCTTAAGGTCCTAGTCTTGCAATGGATCCCAGGAACCAAATGGAGCACAGAAAAACCTAAGGAAAAGCCCATAATATCCAAACTCATGGACCTTTGATTGCAGAATTGTAGAAGCCACAAGCAGTGCTATTAGCAATAGGGAAGAAAAATTTCAAGCTCCTTTTGTTAGTTCATAACAAGGACCCATTCAGCAGTGCCTAGTGTGCCAACTAGCAGACTAGGTCAGAGCACTTTAGGCAATTTCATTATAAACCCTGCTGTTGAGAAATTTATAAGACTGCTATAAAACTCCACTCAAGGCTGATCAGTGCCAAAGAACATTCCTTTTCCACTTAAAAATAACATGTGGCTGCTGTTTATAAATGATAGGTTTGCAAACGTGGAGAGAGAATTTTGAAAAGGCATAAATTGGGGTTGGACACCCATTCTCTGTTTCTTGGAATAGAAGTCAATAAATTCAAAACAAGGTGTAGCAAAAATCTTTTACACAATTCCCATGTAAAAAAGCATAAATATTGATTAATAGGAGGAAGTAACAATGAAAATTTGCCTGCATAGATTTTTTTCCCTTCTCAACAGGCAATTTTTTCCAACTACATATTTTAAAATTATAATTAGATTTTGGACTATGTTCTTTTGGTGATTGAAACTTTAAAAGGACAAGTTGCAAGAGTTTCAAAATGATCTTCTATAACTTCTCCTTCATATAATTTTATACCTACCCATATTGTCATTTTAACAACTTCCTGCTGTGATAAATTGTAATGACTATCTGCCCATGATCACCTGTCAGCTATAAAATATTGCAAAATACATTTTGAAATTGGACAAATTAATCTTTACGTGATAGACTTTTTCACTGTCTTATTTCTTATATACCTCTGTAATATTTCTTCTTCTAAATTTGGCTGGCTTCTAATTAATAAAATTAAAAAAGAAGAGTTAGACAAAGGAAATTAAGTTTCAAGTTGCCAAAGGACAAAAAGTTTGAGGAATATATACAAAACGCATGAAAAATCAGAGTTCTTACTGCGCCTCTGTTCTACAAGGATTTAAAAATAATGCAGATTATAACACCTGTTAATTTCTTTTTTGGTGTGCATAGTGAGCATGCACAGTATTATTGATGCTGGGTATTTGCTGAAAGATTTTCATCTTTCCATCAATACTAGTTTCTAGAAAGGTGCAGTTAGTCCTCATTGACTTGCATATAACACTCACCCTTATAAGCAGCCCACCTCCTCTCCAAGAACAAATTTGTTGTATGCTCTTGTAGCACATTCTTAACCCAGCCACATGAAAAGAAATGGTAGCTCCAGATGTAGGCAAAACGAAAAGGTGATGTTTAGGAGAAGATGTTTCTGACTATGACTATAAAATGAACAACTGAATAATACCTCTTCTAACAGCTCTGCTGGTTTTAACCTCCTTTCTTTTCTCTGGTGTTTCAACTCATACAATGGAAGACAAAGAGAATGCCATTGGTGGAATACAATCTAGTAAAAACAAATGAATGCAGACATATCACTAGTAAAGTGATCTAAGTCCTTGAAATACAGCTAGAGGATGGGATACTTTGGCAAATTCTCTCCAGCTTTCCAAGTCTTTAGGTTTTGTAGGAACAGACTGACTTGCATCTACCTTCTCCCTCAAAAATCCTCAGACACTGAGAGGGAAAATTCCATAGAGTTGCCTCTTTGAAGAAGATATAAATTATATCTAGATAAGTAAAGTTTCTTAAAATGCCTTCTAGTCACAGTAAAATGTTATTCAGATCAAACTGGGAATTAAAACCAGCTTTGTATCTCCTATGGCATCTGATAGCATTTAGGACAGAACCCCTAACTAATTTTAGAAAGGAACAAAGGACCTGTTAAAAATGTGAGGTGAGTCTTACATAATCTAGCATTGTGTTACCCCCTTGTTTCCAGATATATATTGCTATACCCACATAAGGAATAAAGGAGGAATAACATTTTGGGATTTTCCTATACTTGTCATTCATCATTTCATACATACCTTTATATACACTAAAAAATGTTAGGTATGTTTTGTATAGAGATAATTTGTTGTGATGTAGAAAATCTGCTCTTCATAGAGGCAAATGGTGGCAGGAATTTTTTCTCCCATATATGATATGGCACTGAAATATGAGGTACATGATTTTGCAGGAGAAAAACAGTTTTAACTATATTACATGTTTAAAATCCCAACTGAACACGATATAACTTTACTAGCTCATTTCTCCTGAGGCATCAACACCATTTATCACTACTACTTCCATCTGGCATGTCTGAACTATCATGATCAGCATTTTATGGGGAAATGAAAGCATTCAATATGGTCTCTCTTCTCTAATGCTCTTGGGTCAGATACCATACTGTTGGAGGCAGTGAAGATGCATTTTTATCACACACTTGAGAGACATCCATTTGACATATTTGATAGGTTAAGACCAGTCGAGCTTTTCCTTATTTTC
Source organism: Myiozetetes cayanensis (assembly GCF_022539395.1). Taxonomy (NCBI): domain Eukaryota; kingdom Metazoa; phylum Chordata; class Aves; order Passeriformes; family Tyrannidae; genus Myiozetetes; species Myiozetetes cayanensis. Next base: position 34,630,064 of record NW_026087964.1, on the reverse strand, counting down.
ACTGACCTGGCATGGGGTCATTTTCTATAATAACAATCTAAGATTAATTTTTTTTATACTGCAATGTTAAAAGTTTGGCACCCTGCAGTCAAACATTTGGAGGATGAACCCCAGATTTCTAGTACATTTTTTGCAGATCTTAGAAAGGCAATGGAATCTCTTGCCCAACTGTTTTCTCCCCAAAGAAAGGCTGCATATGGTTTAACTTAGCTGAGGTCTTGTGAAGAGGTGTTAGTTGCTCTCATTTTCTCACGGAGGATTCACGGAATGTGGGCTGATAACTTGGTTAAGTGCATCTTGTAGTTTAGGTTTAAAACTTCAATTCCAGTGTGTAAAAATATATGACTGTTCCTTTTTACACCACAAATTCGTGAGTCTCTCAATTTCTAAGCCTCAGTAGTCCATCATGTGAGAAGCAGTGTTACCACAAATACTTTTTTAATCAGCTTCTTCAGAGCCATTTGTGATAATTTTGAGATAGAGAAGGAATTCTGTAATAAAATATTAGTCTATAACTCTCTATAGATAAAACCACAATCCTTAATTTCTTTAGAATTCATCGTAACAACTTACATAATTTCAAATTCCATTTTTCAGTGTAACATTAAAATAAAGACATTCTTTTTATTGACATTATATAGGTCGTGAAAAAATACAGGTAAATTTAGTACAACAGGATGTGGTATGTACATGGGAGGTTTTGGATAAAATTTGTTCTGATTATTGTCTTTTATTACCTCATGCTTTTTGTTGACTGGATAATATTACTTACAGGCAAAGAATCTTCCAGAAATTTATACATTTATACAATCACCCTCATCTCTCAAATGTCTCTTTCTCTCACTTAGTGTCACCACTGAACCAACTCCTGCCATCATCTGCTGTAAAATGGCTAGTCAGTACGTCTTGTACAGGTTTGTGGTTTTATTTCTTTTACATATGTAAGCAAATGAAGATGTCAACTGAAGGCAGCCCTTCTTTACATAAATAATCTGGCAGAAAATCTGGATGCATATACATGCACATATATGTCTTCATCCAAGAGCACCTTGTGAAAGAGAGTGAATGTACAAAATAAGGGAAGCTTGATTCCTAAACGCTCTTTATTTTTGGAATACTAGTGATTTTTCTGAATTCTTTGTCTCTAACACTGAAACCTGACTTAAGCACTCTATTTGAAGGTTTTGAGCAGAGGAAGAACACCCGTTAGTCCAGGTTAGCACTTGTGAGCAGGAAAAAAACCATTCCAAAACCTACAAGCTTTCTGGTGTAGGTGACTTCTCAGCTGCATCCCACTTCCTCTGGTTGGTGGCACATGAGTGACTCCACTTCTGCCTTATGATATTCTGCTTGCTATGAGTAAGCAATCTGAAAGTGTGACCCTACTGTCAGTGGAGGCACCCAGAGGACCAGGAGCCTGATATAAGGCACTACACATACCACCTGTCCAGTGCAGATAGTTTTGATGGTGCCCAAATTTCATCTTTTCCTCTATATTTCAGTCCTATGTTCAGGTATCATGTTACTGAGGTCTAAATTCTTCATATGTCTTCTTGGAAAGGCTGTTCACTTACACTGGGATCAGACAACCCATTAGGAAAACCTTGTTTTGAAAGGTGAAGTTTAGAGATGGCTTTGAAAAATCTCACATGTGAATCCAGTGCTTAATATTGTGTTCAATAGCACACAGACACAATGCCAACATCAAGAAGAAGATGACCACCACAAAGCACTAAAATCTGTTATGCACTCTAAAATCAGGTATCCTAATTGAGCTAGTTCTCTAATAGAGATAGTTAGTTTATTTTTAGAAAATAGAAAATTACAGAACTGAGGCAAAAAACTGAAAGAACCTCACTGTTACTACAATTTCTGTTAATAAAGTGAAAATTGCTTCTTATATATTAGCATAATAATGCCAAGTACAAATATTGTTACATTATCACAACTATTTTGCACAATTTTTTAAAACATTCATATCTATTAATACTGAAAAAGCTGAGTATTTTAATTTTTCTTCTTAAGTTACTGCTTAGCCATTAATACTTCCAAATAGCTTTTTGCATTCTCTGAAAACATACATTTCAGTATCCATCGAAGGAATTAAAAATAGCACAACTTTGGAGAATTAAACCTAACTGACTAGGATAGCAGAGAGTCCTGAGGGAATGTTTCTTCCCAGGTTTGCAAAATACTGTTGGAATCCTCAGGGAAAATAACTAATCACTGAGGGGTTTCTCTAGGTTCGTATATCCTTTTATACTCTCCCCAAGAAATAAACATGTTTTATACACTCTCTAAAGGGAAGAAGGAATGGCTTGACTTATTTATATTTCCTTTTTTAAATTTCAGACCTGAAATCCTTTGAGTATTCAAAACAAAAATGAAAATTCTAAAAACTGGAAATCAGAGTTCTGAAATTGCTACCATTCTATACTGGTGTCTGTGTGATGGTCAGTGACATCACTGTCAGAGGTCCTAAAAGGCTTTAAGCATTTAAATCAAAAGCAGATATTTATTATAAAAACAAAACAACAAAAAACAAACAAACAAACAAAAATTTTCTTTTCTATATTTGATGAGATTAGTGTAATATTGTATACCAAGCTGTAACTCATCTATACAACAGTTATCATTTATACACTGATTTGTATTTTTTTCCCCAATGGTTTTATGTGACTTATATACAGGAATCACGTTTCTGTGAATGATGGTTCTGAGTTACCACCTCCCTGGTGACTTTCAAAGTCTTATTTGAGCTGTGTTTATCACCTTTCAAGCATCCTTATTGAATATTCATTCTTTTGTTTGGTTCTTTCTTTTTAGATACGAATAGTAATATGATGAGAAAAAGTATGAAAATAACCCCAGAAGAGTATGCATATTTGAGCGAAAAGTGCTTGTGTATTAGAAGTTTGTGTTTAATCTGAGTTCATGTGCCACTTTCCTAAAATGCAAGATATTGGACACTGCAGTTTTATCATGACAAAATTATGTCTTTAGGTAGAACTGAAATGACAGTTGATGATTAGTGTGGACAGAAATAGAATGCATCTGTAAGTCTTCCTGGTAAGAAGTCAATAGTCAATACAGATTACATCAGATTACCACAGTTAACTTGGGGTTTTCCTGTTCTTCATTTGGCAATTGCATGTCACATTAAAGACTTTTTTAAGCCAAATTTCAAATACCTATCAAATTATAGACTTTTCCACAGAAGCATCAACAAGATCTTATTTTTCACTAGTTTATGATGATCCAACCAATGACAGTTTATTGCAGAAAAATGTACATCACAAACAAGCTGAGACAAGCTAAACAAACTTCTCAAAATCCAGGACATAGCATTCCCTTTCCATGTGTGTATGATCATTTGTGCAAGCCTCAATGAAATTCATTATGTCATCTCTCTTCAATGAGGCTAGAGAAAGCAGAAACACTAGTATCACTGAACTGTCAGAAGGCAGACCTATTTGCAAGTGCTGAGTTTGAAGCACGGAAGGGAATGCACATGATCACCATCTTTGCCTAACAGAGACATACTCAAGATGTAGGCCAAACAAGTCTCTGGTATCACAGCTTAAGAGAATCTTTCACGGTATGTTCACAGCTCAGTTTCTCCGAGGTGTAAGATCCAATTATAAAATTATTAGAGAGATGTCTTTGCATGAATCAAGGTGCAAACAAGACCATATGCTGAAGTCAATTGTACTGATTTTATTTAATAGTAAATATGAGAGATAGAAAGAAATAGGAAAAAGTAGTGGGGAGGGGAAGAAAGTGAGTGACAGAGAAACAGATTAAGTATAAGAATAGTCACTCCCATGTGGATTCTGACAGTGTCCTATTGGTCCTCCTCTTGTGGTCTTCTCAGTGGTGAGGGTCCCACAAAACATAGAGTTCAGTGGATTAATTTCATTCAAGCTAAGTGAGAACGCCAAGGTACCTCCCCTGTTGAGGGTGGTGACAGGAGGAGTTTCGCACTGTCTCTTGCAACAGACTCTGAATCTGTTGCAACACTTTTGGATCACATACAGTCCTCTGGTGGAAGGCTTCAGGAATGATGGATGCTTTGGAGGTCTATGGTGGTTTATGACTCCTTCTCAGCTGCCTCTCACGTGAATGTCCCGGGTACATGTGACCTTCCGTAGGGATTGTGGGGGGGGGGGTCTTTGTGGAGGACAGGGGTTTAACAACTGCTTTGTAACAGCTGTTTGTGTAAGGGAAAACAATTACCATGGTAAGAAGAACTGTCTCATCTTGTAGGATCTGCCTCATTAGCCTCAAAGCATGGTTTGTAGCCTCTTCCTCAAGGGATGCAAACTTGGCATCAGCAAATGTGTCTGTGAGCTATTGTCTCTCTGCTGAACCCAGCCAGAGCTGATTTTCATCAGGGTTGCTGATTTTGGCTTTCTTTGTGGATACCTTCTTCTCCCCAGAGCTTTGTTTACTTCTCCTTTAACCTGAGATAACTGGACAATAGTATCACCTTTCCCTTATCTCAAGTTCCCATCACAGTCCAAGTTCTGATCAGGAGGCATATTCGGGGAGGGGTGGGTTTTGGTAGTCAGTGGTCACAGATGAGCAGTTGCTTCTTTGCACAATTTGGTACAGTGGACACAAGTCCATCAGAGATTTTAACAATGTTTAAGTCATTAACCATTTCTGTCTGTCACACTAGGTTTTTATCATGTTTCAGAGCAGTATATGGTAGAGAGATGGTACAGGAGAGGAACTACTTCTAAATTCAGAGAAATCAGGATTGTGCCCTGCAAATACTTGCAAAATTGCTTGCAAAATACTTGTTGATTAGAACGGGATGAGGTTCAACAAGGCCAAGTGCCAGGTCCTGCACTTTGGCCACAACAACCCCCTGCAGCGCTACAGGCTGGGGACAGAGTGGCTGGAGAGCAGCGAGGTGGAAAGGGACCTGGAGGTACTCATTGACAGGAAGCTGAACATGAGCCAGCAGTGTGCCCAGGTGGCCAAGAAGGCCAATGGCATCCTGGCCTGTATCAGGAACAGGTGGCCAGTAGGAGCAGGGAAGTGATCCTTCCCCTGTACTCAGCACTGGTGAGGCCACACCTGGAGTGCTGTGTCCAGTTCTGGGCCCCTCAGTTCAGGAAGGACATTGAGGTGCTGGAGCGGGTCCAGAGAAGAGCAACCAGGCTGGTGAAGGGACTTGAACACAAGTCCTGTGAGGAGAGGCTGAGGGAGCTGGGGTTGTTTAGTCTGGAGAAGAGAAGGCTCAGGGTTGGCCTCTTAACTCTCTACAACTACCTGAAAAGAGGTTGGAGCCAGGTGGGGGTTGGTCTCTTCTCCCAGGCAGCTATCAGTAAGACAAGAGGACATGGTCTCAAGCTCTGCCTTGAGGAGAGGTTTAGGTTGGATATTAGGAAGAAATTCTTTACAGAGAGGGTAATCAGGCATTGGAATGGGTTGCCCAGGGAGGTGGAGGATTCTCCATCCCTGGAGATATTTAAGAGACTGGATGTGGCACTTAGTGCCACGGTCTAGTAACTGCAGTGGTAGTGTATAAGGGGTTGGACTTGATGATCTCAGAGGTCCTTTCCAACCCATCTGATTCTATGATTCTGTGAAAAGTATTTTTTTAACTACAGGTAACAACAGTTAACAGAAACTACAATTTATAATTCTCTGTTTTAAAAGATTCTGCAGCAAATAACACAGTGCTATCAAAATTTCAATAGTAAGTCAATGCATACCTGCACATTGTGTCTTTTCATTTCTGATTGCTGTTTATATGTATGAATGAAAATAGTTTATATGTAAAATCCTATTTGGGAAAACAAATCAAAATACAAAAAAGATTGTGTGAAAAGCAAGGTTCATTTTAATTTATACTCTGGGACAGTTCCCAAAGCAAGGTGCTAAAACTCCCCCTCTTATCATGAACATACTTTGGTGTTCATTTATTGAAAAACCTTTGCCTAATAAAGGATAAATATTTTGAGAACTTGAACCTGGATTGTGCAGAGGTTTTCCCTGCAAAATGAGAACATTATTATTTTCTTGTGTCCATTCATTGTTTACCATATGTAAAATACAAATAAAAACATATATATATTTACAGTGACATTATGTGGTTCAAGCTTTTCTGCTTGGACTCATGTATTAGAACTTAGTCCCACAAATGACCTATTTTAAGAAATGCATGATAATGATAATGGCCAGTCTTCGCGAGCGAAGATCCGGGGAAGGTCTTTCCACCTTCCAGCCTGCGCATTGGATTTTTTAGGTGAGACACAGTGTGCGCGGAACTGAGCCCACCCTTTAATCCTAAGGTTCATCTGCCGGGGCCAAGCGAGCTTGGACGGTGGCAGCGAGGTCCTTAGGACGTAGGTGGGTTGCCTTTAAGGGCTGACGAGCCCCACCTGCCCGGGAGTGGCCCTGACCGGGAATCGAACCCGGGTCTCCACGGTGACAGCGCGGCGCCTTTCCATTAGACCACCAGGGGCTCCTTGAAATGCATGATACTTTTGTTACAAAGGGAAATCAATGCCTGCAAAAAGTGTTGCAAAAGAATCTTCCAAAAGAATCTAAGTCTCTCTGTAAATATTGCAAATATCAGACAAACTACTGTGAAGTTTAGAATGCATCAGGCACAACATTGCCAGCCAGTCACGGGAGGTGATTGTTCCACTGGGCTTTGTTCTGCTGCAGCTTCACCTCAAGCACTGTGTGTAGTTTTGCATGCCACAATACAAGAATGATATAAAGCTACTAGAGAGCATCCAAAGGAGAGCTACAAAGATAGGGAAGGATCTGGAGGGGAAGTCTTAAGAGGAGAGGCTGAGGTCACTTGGTCTTTCAGCCTGGAGAAGAGACTAAGGGGAGACCTCATTGCAATCTTCAACAACCTCACAAGGGGAAGCAGAGGGACAGGCACTGGTCTTTTCTAGCTCTGGTGACCAGAGACAGGACCCGAGGGAATGGCCTGGAGTTGTGTCAGGAGAGGTTCAGGCTGAATATTAGGAAAAGGTTTTTCACCCAGAGGGTGGCTGGGTACTGGAATAGGTTCCTCAGGGAAGTGGTCACACCACCAAGCCTGACAGAATTCAATAAATGTTTGGACAATACTCTCAGGCCCATGGTGTGATTCTTGGGGCTTTTCTGTGCAGGGTCAGGAGTTAGGCTCTGTGATCCTTCTGACTCAGGAGATTGTTTCATATTCTATGATTATGCCAGTGCTGTTCAATACTGGTTTATATGTTGTCTCTAAAAGAAACTGAAAATCCAGTTTGAAAGGGAATTCTTTAAAGCACCAAACAACACTGATACCGGTTTTCCCTAGTTTCATTCACCTGCTTTTTGTTCTTGCAAACTGTTCTCCATTTCAGATAATGTTTCTCATAGTTTCTGTAGTTACTGTGTGTCTCCTGAGGTTGGATGTGTATTCGGCTATTCCCATCTACTTCATAAAGCCTACAGTTAAAGGTTTATCTCATTTTTAAAACTCATCTATTCTTTGGAAGAATTTTGAGCCTCCACTAATCAAGAAATATAGCAAAAGAATTATACAGAGAAAATAATGTCAGCTAGATATGACAACTTGGACCATTTTTGTTTCACCTGGGATCTTTTATATAAAATGCCATTCTTTGATTGCTTCCACTTATTTCTGCTCTCATATGACCTCTTTTCTGTCCTTCTCAGTCTTTCTTTTCTACTGCTACTTCTCACCTCCTTTCAGCTTTCTACTTTAGCTTCTTTACTGGATTTCTTTTGAAATATTTGGTGTTCAGAGTTCTTTGGATTAACAGTTGATACACTGTCTCTTGGTGTATGAATATTTGCCATGGACATAGATTAATTAATATTTTTGCAATTAATAGATCATGATAAAATTACAATCCTGAGACTTCCATAAGAGAATTGTTTATCTAATGTAATTAACTAACTGTTACTCAATTAACAGGTCTTGGAGGCTTTAGTTCCGAATTTTTATGTTACTCATGTCATCAATAACAAAGACAAAACTTAAAACCAAACAATATCATGTAGTTAGATAGTTAAGTCTAAAAACTGTAAAGCAAAACAGTAGGTAGTAGCTTGTTGTTTCTTTACACTACACAGGCATCTGGAGAGTAATAGGGCTATGAAGATCTATGGAATTTAGATTTGAATTTGGATTTTGAATTTTGAAAATCTTTGGATTTAATTCTTGCTGAAGCAGCTAAGGAGTCTGGAAGATGAGCCATAATTTTTATCCTGAAAAAGGTATGATCATGAAAACTAGAAATAAATGAGACTGTATCTCTGCTAGCTTTAGCTTCAAAGGTTTCATACCTGAAAAGAAGCTCTGTATAAATCCATGTTGAGTGTTACAGAGGCACTGGAACTACTTTGCTGAAATGAGGAAGATAAACAGTGAGTCCTGAGCATGACACAGAAATAGCAGTGAAGACACTATGAAAGTAACTTGAGTGAAAGAAGATAATAGGGAAAAGAATCAATTAGAACTAAAATTAAAGAAATTGAAAAGAAAACAAACATAAACGACAGCATATCTTCAAAAAATGTGCACAGGTGAAAAATATGTTACTTAAAAGAAACCAACAGTGGTTTTTGATGCACTATATGTACTTAACATTTTTAAATCCCATAAAAGAGACCAACTATAAACATATGCTGCAAAAGTTTCAGAAGTATGGCACTGCCCATATAATTTCTTTTAGATTTCAGAATTTTTAATCATTCTGACAGTGTCAAGCTTGCACTGAGACCTTCCAAATTCTGCCCTGGTTCTGGTTTCATAAGTAAAGCTCAGAATGGAGTTAAGTGGGCATTAGATTATGTGGTTTGCAGATAAACATGATGTTAAGCATTTAGTTCTACCATCACAAATTAACAGAGAAAAAAGTCTAAAAGTAACAATATAATGATTGGAACAATTTGTAGCATCAGAGTGAGTTGACTTTGACATTGCTAATTTATAGAGTAACAGCAGCAAAATGTGTTTCAATGCTTACAGATTTTTTCTATGGGAAATTGGAAATTTCACTGCCTGTAATATATGCTGGTGTTTAAGAAACTGAGACGTTAGAGAAACAGACACATTAAGACTCTGTGTAAGACTGGAGAAGGAAAACGTCTCTGAAACCAATTTTGCTTTGAAACAGTGCTTATTTACGATGGATTTTTTTTTTTTGGGGGGGGTTATGACACAAAGCTGTCACTTTGAAATTGATAAGTCAAGTCATTCCTAAAATAGAGAAAAAATCCAGTGTGTTCAATCTCAAGTCACTTAGATGGAAGACTGTCAGGAAAAGGGTAGATGAATTACCAAAAAGGCAAACCATCATTTCAGAGGGAGGATTTTAATGTGCAGATTTGTTTCCCCACCTTATTCAGAAAAGGTCGGTACTCCTGAACAGAAGTATAACATGTCTTGTAAGACAGCTGAGACCCTCATAGCACTTCCATAACACAAGTCATTGTGCATCTCTTGACAGCAGTAAGCAAGAGTGGTAGACAGCACTGTGCGTTTCACAGGTTAAATGGCAGCAATAAATTCAGTCAGTAGGTAGATTACAAATATTTCAAATTACACAGCAGAGTTCTGTAAATTGTTGTCTTTTTTGCCTGGAATAGAGTGATGTGAAATAAAACTCATATGCCATTTCAGCAAGCACCCTAAAACCCTTAATTCTATATAAACCTTATATTTTTTTGTCCTAGTACCTTGATTTATTTAGGGAGTATGAGCTTGAAACCACAGAAACTCATGGATTGTTTGGAAGTTATGGATCAAACTGATCATCTGTTAACAGGTACATTTCTTACATGAGATGCAGGACCTTTCAAAACCACAATAAAAGTAAAACACCATAAGCTAGAGCTCTTTGATACCAGAAATAGCATCCATCTCTCTGGGTGTGATTAACTGAGTTTCTTTACTGTTATTCCTTTCCTACATTCCTGCCCACTGGAAGATGCAGACAGTGAGGATTCACAGTAGCACTTTCCTCTATGTAGACCTCAGTGAGATCTTCTGCTCTGCAGTTCAGGAAAGGGCCAGACTCCTTCAGGCTTGCAGAAACTGAGGCAAACTCCTGACTAAGTTAGTATGACTTGTACCCCTTGCCTTCTCAAGAAGACAGATGTATGAGCTAATTCTTGCAGTTTAGTAGAAGTTTAGGTTTTGAGAGAGTGCATTACACACAACTGTGGTGTCTCATCAAAGCTAGTTCTTGCTCTCTGTGCTGCATAAACCAATCTCTGTTGTAACTTCACTCAGTTCCCCAGTCCTCTTTCTCCTCCTTTCCACCTGCTACAGAGAAGTGTGATGTGTTAATTACCTAATTAACTCATCTTCTTCATAATTAACCTGGCCTTCTCTTTATCCTGACTATCCACACCAGAAAGAAGGATGGCAGGTGGATCAATTTACAGCAATCTAAGCTGTTTACAAGCATATAGGCAGTTTAAAACAAATGGTATGTTAAAAGGGTCTCAATAGGAAAAAAAAAGATGTATCAGCAGCCAGTGAGGTAGCAAAAAATGGCATTTTCATTAGAATAGCATCTCTGTTGTACTCTCAAATGCCATGCTTGTGAAAAGCTGAGAAGTATTTGCTAGAAAAAAATGGAAAACATTCCCACTGGGCAGAGAAAGGTAAGAGGGAAAGATTAGTCTGAAACAATCACCTGCTGGAAGGGTGCAGGTTCAGGAAGAACATTTCCTGACAGCAAGCCTTGGGTGAGGCATTAGTCATTCTCTCCTGCTAGGAGCTTGTTGCTTTCTGTGAATCTCCTGGGGAAAATCCTGCTAAAGAGTGATTAGGAGCAAGTAGTTTTCAAGGTTAGACTACTGCTTTATTTTATTTGATTTAGGTGGATATCATTATGGAGGGATTTCATTTTTAATTTGCAAGGTTGTGAGTGTAACAAAATATTTTTAAACAACTAAAGCTAAATCAAAAAAGAGAGTTATGTATTGCTACAAAATAATACTAGTGCCTTGCTTTTAAGTGATTAATCTCCTGAGTGGAACTCAAAACCTGACAGGAAATTTTCAGTGTAGAAATGCATATTATATCTATTCACGCTCCAGACCACGGGTGACCTACCCATCAGAGGCTCAAAGTTTTAATTTTTTCTGCTTTGGAACTCTGATGTGGAGCATTTTGTTTACGGTTTTCCTCTAAAAGGAAACATTAAGGACAGGGAAAAGAGGAGGGATGAACCAAACAACCCAATAATTGCATTTCTGTGATGTCAATTTTAACTGATTACTATGAGAAGTCTTGTCTGCACTCTTTTACACATCCAGGTAAAGTTTTATGAAAATGTATAAACAGTCTTGTCACCTAGGGCTTCCCTTTACAAGTAAGGTTTTTTCTTTCTTTTTCTTTCATAGGTGTTCATGTTCATTTTACATACTCGGAGTTGCTACATGAAAGTTCTTGATGATATTTTTCTCTTTAATGTTTAGAAGAATTAAGAGACCACTAATACGACTTTATGCATATCTTTATTCTGAAGGCGTTCTCTGAACACTTCCAAGTGGTAAGAATCACGGCGGGGAGAAGGGGAAAAAAAAGAAAAAAAGCCAGGTGTTTATGTTAGGTTTTGGTGGGAGTTTGTACGGTCTGTCTGCTCAGCTCTGTCAGGACTGAGGTGTTTGTGGAATTACACTGAGGAAAAACTTTCAGCACTTGAGAACCCCTTAGGACAAAGAAGCAGAGGCAACAATGATGATGATTTGAAGCGTTCTAAGTGTGCTGAGGTAGATGAACAGGGACTTCTAGAACTATAAATTCTGACATCAGTATCTTCTGTCTAAGTCATGCTTCAGATGCTGAAATCTTATTTTAAATCAGGATACTAAAGCTTACGTAGTAGCATAAACTCAAACATTAATAGTTCTATATTGCTTGGGTGCAGTGAAGAATAGACTATTTTTTCCCCCTTCCATTTTCTCCCCATCCTTTTCACAAACTTGCAGCCTGTTTCCTAAGAAAAAGTTTGAGTTGGGTTTAAAAAGGCTTCCAGAAAGCTTTTTCAGCTTATTTCTAGAATTTTGCCAGTGTTCAAATGCAATGTATTAATTAACTCATCCTCAAATTAGGTGATTCTTCAGATCTTTTCATTTACAATAGAAAGTATTGTATCTTTAGAAATTTTAGGAGCACCCTCGTGAGTGCAGTGCACACGAGTGATGCATGGCATGAAGGATGCAGTCCATATGCTGGCACGTGACTCAAAGGGAAGCATGTTCTCAGTGCAAGGGAATGCTGTCAGCTTATCTTGCTTTTCTAATTTGAGTTTATTTGCTGTAGTTGCTCTTCTGGAAATATGATCAACTTTAAATTAGCACTCCAGTCACCTTTAACAGATCTGTATACTTAGCTGAAAGAAAGCAAAACCCCATGACATTTTTCACTTTGCTCTGTTGCAGTAATCTGTTTTGGCTGAAGCATAGGACTGAGCCTGTAGATGTTAAGTGTGTTATGTCTACAGATGTAGTTAGGATGGGAACACAGTCTGTCAGAAATCAGTTTGCATTTGTCAGAAATCAGTTTGCATTATTCCAAACTTTACTAGTTCCAGAACAAATACAGAGTGCCTTTTTGAGATGTGTCGTCAAGAACAGATGTTAATGAGTCCAGACAATCAGGATGCTGCAGGACCTGCCGACCATATCATGCTCATTCCCCATAACTGTAGGGAATGGGCTTGTCCAAGCATGCACAGATAATGTTCTCTGTGTGGTCTTTGAAAGTGCATCTGTATGATTCTTAAGGTCCTTACCAGCTCTGGGCACCATGGAGGTGAGAATTCTTGTCTTAGAAGATGCTGGGGGTGCAGCTTTTGACATCGACTCCTTTGTTTGTTAGGAAGGATCTGTACGTTTGAATCCTATCTAAGGGCTGGCTGCCTCCAGACAGGAAGAAATTGGCTTCCAAGTGTTCGTCTAGGGATTCTCCCTGCCTTACAGCTCTTCTTGTGTGTTCTTCAATCCACTTTAAAACAGCATTAGGAATTTTCATTCATACCACACAAACACATGTTTGTTGAAGACAGTGGAGGCCCTGCACCTGTGCTACCTGCTGCCTTTCCAGTCATCATCCAAAGTAACCCCACAGCACTGGAGGATGAGATTTTCTGTAAGTCATAGTTATTTTTTTTGTCAAGCACATTACTGTTCCCAAACAAAGGGAAGATATAATGAGCATGGACAGTTGTCTATGCCGAAGTTAAAAAAATCCTGACTAATAAAGAGTGAAATAAACTGCATGTTATATCCTGAGCAACAGCCAACTAAATCACCCCTGATTATTCCTGACATCAGCCTCTGGGATACCCTCTTTCCTCCTGAACTTTGTGCTCTATGAAGAATTTACAAAATAAAAAAATTGCCAACTGCTATTCAAATGATAAGTGGTGCATGCTAATTACATTTTATATGGTAATTAATTAAAAATAACCATGCAAATGTCTAATTTAAGAGTCACTCAATTCACTAAGTCTTCAGACACTGCCTAGCTGCCCTAGGCATTTGGTGGTTAGGCATTTATTCAAGCTTTCAAAATATTCTCAAAAAGTCCAAGATAACGAAGGTTCTTGAAAAAGTTCCAGTTAGCTTGGAATATATAAACAGAGGTTTCAGAAGAGTAAAATAGCACTGCATATATTTGCATTTTTGAGCCAAAGTATACTGTGTATACATAAAAATAGACCAGGAAAGGAATAATAGAGATCCTAAATTATCTGAATATTTAGCTGCAGTGCGCAGCAGGCTAGTTCATAGATTATTTCAGGACCTGAAGAAAATTAAATATAATCTTACTTAAATCTAACTTCTTTACATAGAAGGTCTTTGATTCACACATAGACTGTTTGGCTATTTGCCTTATTCACAAATATATATAGGTGTATCAGGAGAGCTACGTCATAACTGGGACTCGGTTTAAATATAGTGAACTTTAATTGGTGGAGTATGCAATTTACAGAACAGATTACAATGGAGAATAAAATATACACTGTGATGCACACTTTCAAAAAGTAATGAATAAAAGTTTACGGAAGAATAATTTACCATCTTTGCTAATAGAAAAATAATGTTAATACCTGAATTGTTATTTTTAGGATCTCATTCCATATACTTTTTTTTTTTTAGGGTAGAATTTTTATTGAATTTGATCAATACAGAAGAAAAACAAAAAATCAAAAAGAATTTGTCCAAGAAAATCCCTGCACTTGATTGCATGTTACTGCTTATGTAGAAAATGGTACTGCAATGAATATTGACACAATTCTACCTTGATAAATACTTGCTGTTTCTGTGTGATGCAAGAGAATTTATGTTGCTCCACAGTATCAGACTCTCAAAACTAACCTTTTTAAATATAAGTCTCTATCAGATACTGAAATAGTTTCCACAGATGTGAATGAGTTTTAGATTATTACAAATGGTCTTAAAAGCATAACCTGCACTGGGTCAGCTTCACTCCAGTAAAGGAATAATCGATACAGCCATCTCAAAGAAAAGAATGATGGTATAAAGGCATTAGCCATGCCATTCTAGACCAGTTGGGAACTGTTTCATCTCTGAAACTTTTTCAGCAGGTTTAACTGCAGGAATATTCTGGTATTTAACCACAGAAAATTTAGATCTATAAATGTGGAATACACTTATTTTTCCATGCATAAAGGACGTTTCATCTGCTCTCCAAATATTAATAAAATATTCTTCATATTTCAAAAATACATATAAAATATAAAGTACATATACAATACATTTAAAAAATAAAAGATACTTTTTTCTGGGACTGTTTACAGAAGGCTAAAAAATGGAGTCATAAGCTTCTGTGTCTGCAGACACTCCTACCTGAAAACACTTCACAAGCAGAAAAGTTAAATTAATTAGTTGCAGTAATAAGTATTTCTCCAGATTTTATAAATAGCAGCTTTTTTTGTCACATAAAGTGAAACACAATAGCTGAGATTATATAATGACACTCTCTGCTATTCTCTAAAATGAATTTCACACACAGAATAAATATTTAACTTTTGAATGTTTAAATAGAGTTCACTGTTTAAACACTTCACATAGGAGCTGCATAGAATCATGAATAATAGAGATGGAAAAGACATAATGTGGTATATTTTTTTTTACTTATATTTTGTTCATACAAACAGGTTAACCTGTTTTGTTTACTTCTGAATGACTGCTATTTCAAGTGATGCAATTCAGGTTACTTCCTACTGGCAACATCCACTGTAGGTGCATCGGCACTGTATGCATGTGTTCACCAAATTCCCTCTTTGTGTGCCCAGAAATTGTGTTTGGTGTCAGTTATTCTGATAGTGTCCACAAATTCAAAGAGGTTTTTCAGTTTATTGATGACCTGCCAGTGGGGGTGTCTAGTGTAGTTTGAGACTTAACTACAAGGTATTTCAAATACTGTACTAATTGCACAGTACAGTGTAATTGTACTGTACTAATTGCAGAGACGTATTTAATAAGTTCTGTCATCTCACTGTATTCTCTACTTCCAGATGAAGTTACTTCATTTAGCTAAGATTCTGGGTTTTTATAAGGAGTGCATTTAATTTGTAAATTCTTTAACTTTGGATGAGGTGTATAGCATGTGTATAGCTTTCTCCAGATTTACAAATATGGCTCAGACCCAGTTTTTGGACTCTTAGTGATCAAAACCTCTGTTTTTTAAAGTGGTTATTTTTTTCTGATAGAAATTAGCAATATAAAAATATCCTGAATCTTACCCATAGCCCACTAATTAAAAGTGATATCTTGTTTCTCAGCAATGTTTGAATAAGAAACTGATTTAGAAATTAAAAAAAAAAAAAAAAACCACATCCATAGAATAATAAATAACTGATGGAAAATACAATACATACCTTCAACAAAATGTTCTATTGGTCTCCCATGTTTTGATCAAATTCCCCCACACTGAAAGTGTCCCAGATTAGTTACATCATAATGCTAGTCAGAATCAGTTATGATCTCAGGTGAAAATCAGTGACCATCAGTTGAATATCTGCAGTATGTAAACCAGAGTGTTTCTATAATTTCTCTTTCCTTTTCTTATGTATTTTTGGACATTCAAGGAAAGTTTTATTGCTACAGTATCATAAGTATGCTTTATTTCCCCTTGCTCTCTGGCATATTGACTGTCAGCATGGAAATTATTTCCTGGGAAACTTGAAAAGTCAATCAAAGCATTGCTGAGAACCAGTACAGTAAGGAATAGAGTTGCTGTTCATAGCACTATGCATTTGACATTAGTAAGGCCTGTTTCACATTGGTCAGCAACACAAGAGATCTGGCTAGGACCAGTAAGCACTCAGTGACTCAAAAGCATCAACGTATTATCTTCCAGTTGCACTCTTTTTGTTGAGACAGTGACAAAAGACAAGACTCAGACTCCTCTGAGCCTCCTGCCTGTATGGTTCAGAAGTCC
The DNA here is from genome assembly GCF_022539395.1 of Myiozetetes cayanensis. NCBI lineage: Eukaryota > Metazoa > Chordata > Aves > Passeriformes > Tyrannidae > Myiozetetes > Myiozetetes cayanensis. Next base: position 34,613,611 of record NW_026087964.1, on the reverse strand, counting down.
TCAACTTCCCTCTGTCATTCTACTAGAGCCTGCTGGCTCCTCTTTCCACCCCATCCTGGCAGGCCCTACAGATACGGTTCCACCTGGGGCTCTGTGTGGGCAGACACAGGCAGCCAGTCTGTGAAAATATGATTGCACTGGGCAGACATGAACTCCATTTGTCTTGGACACTGTCTCCTGTGCGTACACAACAGCTACATTTAGCCTGCAGAACAGTGTGATTCAACCAAGTTGATAACTCTGATGAGCCCTAAATAATGCTACGAATCAAACCACTGTCTCAATTGCCTGCGACTGATCTTTTTTCTTCCTTTTCTTTTTTGTCTTGGAAAATTTTAAAATTTGAGTGAAATGAGAAGCAGTCTAATAGGATGTCTCACTGACCTTGTTCTCCCTTTTCTTTCAGAGTGTACAAATGTTATGTAACCGTTAAAGTGCAAACAAAGCAGGTGTTTATATTTCAGAACAGCAATGATGACTCCATCTCTTTGTAGTTCTTTTTGTCCATACTTTATCCTCTGAATCGGTTTGAAAGAATTTTAACGGGAAAAAATGAATATAAAAAATTCTGCAGAGAAAAATACCCAAACATTTTGTAAGCTCATTTGCCCTTTTCACAGACCCTGTTACTATAACAACTTGAATTGTTGCTGTAGTAATATTCTTTTATTATGAAACACAGTGTTTTTTTGTATGCAAGATATTTTCCTAAGCATCTTGACCTTCAAAATTAAAGTAATCTAAAATATTTCCTGGAAAGTTTTTCATAGTTTCATAGGAAAATATATGCAAGGGATAATTTTAGAAAAAAAAGGAAGAGGTGTTTTATTTTTCTTTAGGAAAAAAAATCAAAAAGATTCTCAGAAGAATTAAACAAAATTTTACATACTTACATTGTAAGGCTCCTTATTATCACCTACCATATTTTTTCTCTCTTAATTTTTTGCTTTTAAATGTAAGAACCTAAGGATCAAAAAAACCCAATAAAAAACAAGTGTTTAGGAAATGTCTTCAATTTAAAAAAAAAAACAAAACAAAACAAACTGTAGTAAGACAGTAATATACCAATATAATAGATTTAAATAATAGAATATATATTATTTCATATCATATTTTGTTTATAAATAATAGCAATTTTTCCTTTCTTATGGACCTGCTATAGGTTATGAGAGAATTATCTAAATTTTCTAGATCTAAACAATGTATTCTATTGTTTTTCTACCAGCTTCTGTTTATTTCTCCCACTGCATTTTCCTAGTTTTATCCTTTTGTGAAATTTTGTCTTGGTTTTGCTGTATAATGAGAAGCTGTTCCCAGCTCTTACTCTAGGTCTCCAAGAATAGAAGACTGTATTCTAAAGAGAGACTTAGCAAAAATCTAACTTAAAAGTTAGATTCTCTAGAGTAAGTTGTTTTTCTAAAAAACAAACAAACAAAAATTTAAAAAAAAAACCACCTGAAACAATACAACTAAAATTTTCAGAGGGATGCTAATTTTAAGCAAGGTATTTTGAAGAACTTAGATATAAACTCCATCAGAATTCTAATGTTTGTTAAAAAGAAAATTGGATTAGGAGGTTGCTTATGCAAATGAGGTATTTTAATTTCATCAAGTCTGTTTATATTTCTGATATCTATTGTTAGACTCATCTGTTCCCCACAGATGTGTCCTGCCTGAGGGCCACTTATTTTGAACATGGTGAGAGGTAAGAAATGTGAACTGCTCCTGTTCACCCATTTTGTAAGTGACACTTCAACATGTAGGCTCTGTGCAAGATGATATCATCGCTGGTCTGATAACAAGTGATTGCTACCAATTCTTTCTGTTAGTCTCATCCTTTAAAACATAAGAGGCAAAATTTAAGAGCATTGAATGGAGGCCTGTGGGTTATTTACAGGAAGAATGTGTTTTGTGGCTCTTAAACAAACTGAACATAAGTGCTGAGCAGTGAATTTTTTTTTTTTTCAGAACTAGGACATATGCAAGAAATTTTAAGATCAAAAAAAAGAAATTTAAGATCAAAAACTTTGATCTTCACACAGTGAAATTAAACTGTGTTGCAAGATGGAATCTGTGAAAATTTTGATGCTTGCAATTTTGTACTTGGACTGTTGGAAAACTCCAGCCAAGTCCTGATTCCGATGTCTTCCTTCCTAGTGTTAGTGATTACAACTCCAGAAATGTTATAAGTGTTAGTACATTTTCTCTGTGACCTTATGTAGAAACTATATCTTTGTTCTGATGTAAATAGTGTTTAACAAGTGCAGTATCTCAATACTGAAGTTTTTTTAACATCTGTTTTAGATAATGGTGCTTCGGTGGAGCCAAACTTACATCCTCAGTAATGAAACTGCTAAACTAGGTAACTCATCTCTTGTTCGTATGTAACTTTTTTTGCTGGATTTTGTGTAGAAGAACTGCAGTCATTCATCAGACACTCTGAGCAATTTTCCACTTCTTTAATTACAAATATATTGACCTATGCATATGTAACCATGCTAAGAATGCTGGAGGTCATCTTTGAATTCGTTTTAATACCATAATTGCAAAATCTACAGGAGTGTTCATTTTCTAGAAATAAGGCCTACAATGCACATATTATGAAGGATTTCCAAATCATATTGTTATTTTTCTGTTCACATATTTGGCACTTTTTTATTATTTTTTTTCACACTGTACAGCCTTTTAAAAATTATTCACACTTTCAGCAATTGTGCTGATAAAACACCAAAAGGAATTCCACTACTGTCTTTCGCTATTTTTCATTTTTATTTTACCATCATTATCTCATTACTCGTTACTGTCTAGTCTGACACTATGTAATAGGTCTTTAGGACAGAGTGCTAGCTTTCAAGCTGGTATTAGACCATTTTCATAGTATTTATCTCTATAAGAGTATGTCTCCTGTATAGACACTGACGATATGTAAGCATAAAATATTATTAGTTATATATATATAAATTCATAGTGGGCATAACACTCAATGTCTATATAATGTTCTATTTCTACATGACATCATAGATAAACTGCTGGAGTGGTCTGTTTAGCCTGGAGGAGGCGGAGAGGACACCTCATCGAGGTCTACAACATCCTCTTAATGGGAAGAAGAGGAGGGGCAGGCACTGATCTCTTCTCTATGGTAACCAGTGACAGAACCCAAGGGAATGGCCTGAAGTTGTGTCAGGGGAGGTTTAGGCTGGATATCAGAAAAAGGGTCTTCACCAAGAGGGTGGTTGGGAACTGGAACATGCTCCCCAGGGAAGTGGTTACAGCACCAAGCCTGACAGAGTTCAAGAAGTGTTTGGAGGATAGTCTCAGGCTCATGGTGTAACTCTTGGGGATGGTCATGTGCAGGGCTAAGGGATGGACTTGATGATCCTTGCGTGTCCCTTCCAACTCAGCATATTCTTTGATTCTGTGAAATTTGTGGTCGCAACATAACACATGGTTACGCTGATAGGTGTTTGTTTAAATAATGTGAAAATTTATCTTTTACATGGTGAGAGCAAAAGTTCAGCAGAGGTTACTCTACTAGGTTTTCTGATTAGCTGTTGCAAGAAAAGTATTAAGTCTTTGGGTTTACTGTTTACATTAGGATTATACTACATACAACAAGACTTTAAGTAATGTTTATCTGTGAAATCTTTTTCTGCCATGAAAGGACCAGGATCATATTCAGTGTCAGTTACCCATATCTGGAATGGAATAATTTTTGTTATTGGAAATAATGAGGGTGTTCTTACAATAACAAAAAATAATTTATATAATAAATTATGGGAAAAATCAAGTTACCTCTATAAGATCAAACTCTGATACTAGCATGGGGTCTGTACAGAATGGTGTTTTACTCCTAAATATGTCTTGTGCACAACTTGTTGGAATACAAAATTGTGTTTACAATGCTGTAGGGGAAAATCTGGGTGCAGGAGCCGAAAAGCACTCCTACATGCAGAAGCCAGGCATAGATATAACTAGCCCAAGCTTGCCACTGTATATTTCTTCTCTCCCTGTAGCAACACTGTGATCAATGTCATGCAGAAAATCTGAAACAGTGGAAGGGTTCCAGTACTGTGTGTTTGTAAAAGGTGATAAGATCCGTAAGTCAGCCTGTGCTCAAGTTGGAGCAATGTGGCTCCACTGTATAAAACTAAATGTCATTCAGTTACTAATATAGGTGCCTGGAGCAGGACTTAAGGCAAATGCTGTACTGTAACCCGCTCTTTAACATACAGAACTCCTAAAATTTAATGTTAGAGAAACCAGGAAAACAGGGGACTGAGGGCTTAATAAGTGGAAAAAGTAGATTGACTTGATTTTGTGTACTATTGTCTATTAAAAAAGGTTACACAGAAGGAATCTTGTAGGTTCCCCTTTTCTCTTCTCACATTTTATTTTTGCACTAGAGATATCGTAGCAATGCTTTTTGCAAGTCTTTGTTGTCCTTTGCATCTGAGATACTAAAAATGCTAATTAATGAACTTTTCTTTGCAGTCCCACCTTCCTCTACATTTGTAAGCATTCTGTAACCCTGCCAGAACAGTCAAGCAGTACTTGTCAAATAGGCATATTAAGAATTAGCTTGTATTTTCAGGATCAGTTTGGAGAATTCTTTTTTATTTCCTTTTCTTTATGTTATGCACTTTCTAAATATAGTCAAGCAATTTTTGGGGTCTCATTTTGCTCTCTTGTCATGCCCATTCACAGGCTTGAATGAAAAACGTACTTATTAGTAAGGCTGTACAATTAACTCCTCACTACATTCTTCTAAGTGTGAAGGAAAAGATATGCAACCATGTTGAGCTTTATAGTTAATATATGATTTTTCTATAAGTAAAACTAAGTGGTTACACCTACAATGAGCTCCAAATTTCGAGTTTCAAAAATGGTATTTTATCTTTCAGTGCTAGTGGAACTAGAGACCCAGAGCACTAAATTTAGTACCATAAAATTCCACTTAGACTTCTGAATCTAAAACTACAGTTCATTACTGTTTGAACCTCGGTATCAGGATCAGTACTGTGAAGGCAGTAGCTGATTCTACACTCCTCAGAAAGACCTGACACTCATACAGGTGGTCTCTGGAAGAGAAGAAAATGTTTCTTCACATTAGAAAATATTACAATTGTGAGGGTCTTGGGGCTCTGGTGACTAAACCACATATGTGTCTTGGTTTCATTTACAAAAAACTTAATTTTCCTTCTAGTAGCTAGTACAGTATTTTTATGCTGTTGCATTAAAATGACAGTGATGACACTACATAATTCATTAGTCAAGATACTGTGGGATTCATCTTTTCATAGAATGGTTTGGATTTAACCACCCACCATGGGCAGGGGTACCTTCCACGTTGCTCAAAGCCCCATCTAACCTGGCCTTAAACACTTCCAGGGTTGGAGCATCCACAGCTTCTCCGGGCAAGTGGTTCCAGAGCCTCACCACCCTCACAATAAAGAATTTCTTCCCAGTATCCAACTAAATCTACTCTAAGTTTAAAGTCATTCCCCCCCTTTCCCATCCCTACATGCCCTTGTAAAAAGTCTCTTTCCAGCTCTCTTCTCCAGGCTGAACAACCCAAATTCTCTCATCCTGCCTTCACAGGACAGGTGCTTCTACCCTCCTATTCTCCTGTTCTTAAAAATATCATCCTTGAATCCTAGATTAAATTACACTCTAATTCTACTTTTGTGTATTCCCCAATCAATTCAAATAAATTTAGTGAACTCACTTAAGTTACTCTTTCTTACACCAATATTAATTAGTGCACAATGTGGTCACGTGTATCACTTTTGACAATGAAGTAGTGTATCAAAACATCAGAACTCCAAGGTATCACTACAAGTCTACATTATGTGGTATTCTATTAACTTACTAAACATTTTTTTTATACTATGTCCATCCAGCCTTAGGCACCTTGAAACAAAATAGCACTTTAAGAATCCTCTTGCTGAATTTAAGAAATTATTCCTATGTAATAGTGCCCATCAGTGGCTAACTAAAGATTATCTGAAGCTAAAATGATGGAGGAGAACTGCAAAATCCTTGATGGTTATATAGGAAACCTTCAGCCATTCAAAGCGAGTCTTTAAGGGTCTAATCTCAAACAGCATGAGCTTGCCATTGATTTCTGAGGGTAGAGGATATTTGGAAAAGGTGAATAGTCTTAAAATACTTAAAATACTTAAAATCTAATAAATTAGATTTTTAGGGATACCCTAGAGGTGGGATCATTGTGAGAAGGGAATCGGATGAAAGTTACCTTTGTAGTATTGACATACAAGGAAGAATTCACAAAAATAAAATATTCTTGAATAATTTTGAAGATATTTGAATAATACTAAATTGGAAAGAGAAGCATAACGGTAAGAATTTGATGCAAATAAACTCCCCATTTCTCATGACTCTCACATCCTTGATTCCTAATGATTCCTAGCACAATAAAATATAATGAGTAAGTAATGACAGCTCAATTTCATGCTCTTCAGCAGTAGTAGCTGGATCGTGCTCACAAATGAGAAAGCTTGAAGCCCAAATTATTCCAAAGTTCCCCTGCAACAGTGATTGTGCATTTGTATTACTTTTCATGTTTTCTGTTGAGAGCCAACAAACCATTCAGTGCCTTCTGAGGCACAAGTGTGTTATTTTTAAAAGATTAATGGTTCTGCAGAGCAGTAACATATATAATTAGGAAGCCTGTATTCCTACTTTTAACCTGATTCAGTACCCTAGACTTGAAAGAAACGTAGACTTTGACAGTCTAATTGAGTTCTGTCAAAATATGAACCAAAAGAAATTTAGTTATATAGCCCACAAGAAAGTAGAATGAAAGCAAGACCAAAATTAGCTTGATCCAGTTAGAACCTTTTCATCAGATAAGACAGGGGTGAAATTATGAAGAACAGTGATATAATTGTTGAATCTGGAAAAATTAGGAACAGTATCACAAATGGAAGGCTATGGCTAATGGCAGCATTTATGTTAGATACTTGAAAGGTAATGGAGCCTGCAGTGGTTAGCATGGCAATAAGCTAAAGCTAAGCCATTATAGTCAAAATAGTATGTAACTGTAACCAGCAGGTACCCATAAATTCTAAGATTACTGCAGAGGATTTTTAGAGCTGTTTGAATAGCTGTTTCTTGATTAAGCGAAACAAATACAAAACACAGGCACACCAAAGCATCAAGGGCAACCAAAACTGTTCTTTACATTTGCATTTTCTTGGATTAGTGTGGGAGATGCGTTTTATTTCCCCATTAATGTTTTATTTTTTCCCACTAATGCTATGTCTATATCTAAATTGGCCCTGACTGTGTCTGAAACCAGGAATTGAAAAGGAATACAAATATGGTGTGCTATGGTATGCAGAATTCTAGCATATCTCATCCAAGAGATGTTGCTGAAATATTGATTATAACAACTTGTCATAAAACTTGTGTTAATCTTTTTTCTTTTACTAGTTATTCATCTCTGAGAGTATTTTAATGATTAAAAAGTCATTCTAACATTGTGAAAAATATTTAGTTCATGGAATGTATTTCAGAGTAGCACATGTGTGTAGGCCAAAAGGAGGGAGAAAGCGTCCTGTGCAAAATCAGGATGCAGCAAATAAAACACAGATATTGTGGGAGATAAATTACTCTAGAAAATTGTAGGGACTAGAAGTTTGGGGTTGCAGAGAAAATTCTTAGCTTGTTGCAGAAATTCCAAGGGAAACTAGCATCTTTCTAAGTCATAATTCTTTAATTATGCATCTTGAGTAAACTGCCAAGAAATGCAAAATAGTATGTTATGCACTAATATAAAGGTATCAGAAAGATATTAAAAAGAAAATTCATTTTGAAAAAGGTTTTCCTACTTTCTATGGGTTAAATTATAATCTTGAAAACATAGGTAATTCCTCTCCCCTCTACTGAGCACTGGTAAGACATGTCTGGAGTGTCTAGATCTGGGCTCCTCACTAGAAGGAAGACATGGACATACTGAAGCCAGTCCAGCAAAGGACATGAAGATGATTAAGGGCTTGAATTATGCTTCATATGAGGAAAATCTGAGGGAGCTGGGACTGTTCAGCCCAGAGAAAAGAAATCTTTGGCTTATCCATGTGTAAGAATACCTGATGGCAGGAAGGGGAGGGAAGTGAAAACAACAGATGGTATTTACTATTGCTAGTTTTTATGAGAACCCCCTAATAGATGTTGCACAGAAAAATTAAGAACCTTGATAGCTGTAGGCAGCTCTAGTTAAATAATTAAATAATTTAAAATATTGTCGAAGTTATCATGTATTATTAGATTAGGAATCAAATACTGCTAACATTAGTTTAATAAAAGTGAAAAAAACAGAGTTCTGGAAATTATTCTGTGTAAGAAAGTGTGCCATGATTAAAAAAAAAAAAATAAAAAATTACATGACCTGTTCTGCTCCTGAAATAACAGATTGGAGTGGACATAGTCTTCATAAATTGCTTGTTGATGTTCAGCATCTCTATAGTAAACACTCTGGTAGAGCACAGGAAGAGGGAACGAGAAAAGCTTAAAAATATTAATGATGTTTTACAAACCTTCACAAAAGGTCTATAAAAATTGTCTACAGCAATGGAAAATTTCATTGGATGTCTAATAATAAACATAATAAGAAGTTCAGAATGGACACTGACTATAGTCTTTGTCCTACAAGGCCTTTTTTTCTTTCTTTGATTTTTTTTAAACCAACTATGCTTACATTAATGCTTTACACACTAATTACTCACAAGTCTTGCATTCTTCTTGACCCAGAAACTACAAAGATTCAATTGCATTCTATTATGAAGCATGAAGCTACTACTGCTTGATATGGATCTTATTTTGAGTCCTCAGCAAGATGTAATATTCAAACAGTAACTCTCACGCTATTTTTCAGTGTAAAACAGCTCCCACATTTATGCTGTTTTCTCAAGACTGTAGGTTTGGATAGCAATTCTTGATTCCAGCTGAAATATTCTGTCCTAAGGAGGACTGGCATGTGAACGCTTTCATATTTTCAGCTGCTTGAGTAGTGTGGTGCTTTAAGATCATTAGCCTTCACTGACAGAAAGGTACAGTTTACTTACATCAGTTTAAAAGTTTAGAGAAACGAATCATGGCAAGGCAGGCTGATTCACATAGCGTTTCTTCAGCTTGCTTACTAAGTGAAGCTCTTCTAAACAATATGATAATTCCTCTTGCCTTCAGTGAAACAAAAAGTAAGGAAACTGGAATTCCACAGAAACACCTGTAGAACAAGTTAATAATCTTTACTGTTATCAGTTGAGGAAAATGTACAGTAAGGTTAACTTACTTACAGTAAGGTGATATGCTGAGAAACTGAAAGAACAGACTCAAATTGCAGTGCAGTCTCTAAAAATCTGATACACAGCAGGATTAAAATTAGATAATTTGCAATATGTTATTTAGTGATTTTTATACCTTTCAGTGTTTATCGCGTAACAAAGAAAAGGATTTTTTTAACATAGCCCAAAGGAAAAACACTTGAATATGACTTGCTAAAATTGACCTTTACTTACACATTGTGACTTTTACATGGCAGAATTATGATAAACTGACTCTAGCTTCAGATTTATTACTCAATCCTGACCTTTGGTTATATTAGAATATTGCTTTCAACCAGACTAAGTAATAATGTCTCTGTGAATGTAAGGAACTGGCATATCTGAGATGTCAATTGCCAGCTCAATTTTCCTTTCATCTGGGAGTACAGCATGTCACAGTGCTTTATTGATCTAAGAGTCATTAGAGTTCAGTGTTATAACTCTTCAGTTTTCTACACAGTGCAATATTGTAATAGGGATGAACCATGAACAGGAGCATGACTCCATTCAAGGCTGGTCAAAATTTGGAAAGTCTGTTTCACCAGAAATAAGTATAATGACTTTTTTTTTCTCCTAAGTTGGAACATGCAGCCAAAATATCTTTTGAAAAGTTCAAAATAATCCTTCCAAAATTATTTTGATAGATTTTGCTGATATGTTTTGATTTAATAAAATAATATCCATTGATCAAAACTGTTTAGGTAGTCAGAAAACTTTCAACCTGCTGTAAACTAGAGTATAATAATGAATAAAAGTACCTTCTTGCCACTTCCACTTATCACGCTTCAGGAGAATTAATGTATTTATGCATCTGAATGTCTTTCAAGTGGTGCAGTAGCTTCATGTGCCTTTGTTTTTCAGATAGGGACTGAAATCAGTAGGATCTTACTTTAGGAAGGACTATGATTATAATCCTACTATTAAAATAATAATTCATTTACTTAACATCTACATAAAGATCAAAGAGTTTGACATACTAATATTGTTACCCTATTGCTGCCAGGATTCTTCTGGATACTGCATTTGTGCTAGCATGCAGTCCTTAACCAATTTTTAAGCACAGAATCATTGAACAGAATCATTTGTGTTGGAAGGGACCTTAAATATCGTCTAGTTCTAAACCCCCTGCCCTGGACAGGGACCTCTCCAACAAGACGAGGTTGCTCAGTGCTCCATCCAACCTGGCCCTGAACATCACCGGGGATGGGACATCCACAACTTCTCTCAGAAAGCGGTTCCAGAGCCTCACACCCTCACAGTTGTTGCCTAAATGGCTGTGGGAAAAAAAGACTCCAAGCCAAATTAGGTAGGAGATAAGATAAGAATACAAAAGTTTTAATGAGCCCCCAGGCTTTCTGGAATACCCCAACGTGCGCTCCCGAAATAGAGATGTCCACAGTTTTTATAATGATTTTCACCCAATCCCCGTCCAGCCACCACCCAGGTTCTGCCCCCACCACGCCTCTTGGGAATTGGGTCTGGGGGTGTTTTGGGACCCCCTCTTCTTCATCTTCATCTTCCTCAGAGCACGTAATGTCCTTGGAGGCCTTCCAGAATTCTAGGCCTGAAGGTTGTTGGGTCTATGGCTGTATCTTCTTCCATAGGTTTAGGGTGTTCTTCTACAATTCTACCTTGAAAAAGAGACTAAATAGGCTGTGGAATTTAGGGAATTGATATGGGAATGGGTAACAGGGGTTTCAGCTGGTGTGTTAAGGGTAAAGGGATAATATGCTGCTATTCTAAAATCTACATTTACTACATAACTACTTCTAAGATCTACAAAAATTAAAAAAATCAAAAGAACAAAACTCCAAGGTATCACAGTGAAGAGCTTCTTCTCTGTATTTAACCTAAATTTCCTGTCTTTCAGTTTGAACCCATTACTCCTTGTCCTACCACTACAATTCCTGATGAATTCCTCTCTAGCTTCTCTATAGTCCCCCTTCAGATACTGGAAGGTTGCTATAAGGTCTCCATGCAACCTCCTCTTCTCCAGGCTAAAAAGCCCAAATTTTCTCAGCCTGTCTTCATAGGGGAGGTGCTCTAGTCCCCTTGTCAGCTTCGTGGCACTCCTCTGGACTTGCTACAACAGTTCCATGTCCTTATATTGGGGGCACCAGCACTGTATGTATATTAATAAAGCTGTTAGTTGTTGGTTCTTACAATAACTTGTAACGTATTTCTATCTGTTTGTTGCTGTGTGGATGTCCTCTCTATCCAAATTATTTTTGAGGTATTTGAGTTCATTGATCGTGAAAGCAACTAAGTAGGAAGGTATCCATTATACAGAGAAAGTTTAGCAAGGTATTTTCTAGAAGACATATAATTGAATTCTTTTATTTGTTAAGTGACTTTTAGTTAATAGCAGAAAAAGAAAGGAGAATTTCTCCATAGACTAGCAGTGTATAGTTTTGTGGTTTAATACTTTCTTCAAATGAAATACATATTGGTGGTGGTTTTAATATTTTAGGCAGTTTTGTGTAATTATTTTAAGCGTACAGTTTTTCTTTCTTACTCATGGTGTATAGAAACACAGTTTAGAAGCTACCAGAGCAAATTAATAAGAATGGAGGTGATAAGTAAATTAAAAAGCATTGATATTGTGTTCTAAATGGCAATGTCCTTCAAATTAACATTTGTTGAAACCTAATTTTGTTATTATTATACCTGAAGACATACTTACGTACTGTACATAATGTTTTATGCTTTTCAGCATCATCTGTAAAATTCACTGGTAGTCATTGAACCATTACAAAGAGGTCTCCAGTCATCTTGCTTTAACATCATAACTGTTTACAACAGATACAGGATTTTACTAGTTTGTTGGCAGACACAAGGTTACCTTTAAAATGTTTGCATTAAAGCAGAGGTGCTTTCTGGAAAAAAAATCAATGTGTGATGCTTTGAAAACAGCCATCAGTCAGCAAAATGGTTGTGGAAAAAGATTCCAACAACTATTGCTCATTTTACTTGACTAATCTGAGAAGGCCAGTATACCAGAAGCAGGTTTTTATTCCAAGAATTCTAATAGCACTTGAGGAAAAAAATAAAAAATCAATTGTCATTTTCAGCTCTTTAGAAGATTCTGTGTCTTATTTTACAGAGCAAATATTTGTTCCTATTACGATGGAGGAAATAAAAATGCAACTTCTGTCTAGAAATTACTGCTTAGCTTATTTCTCTTTTATGAGCATTTCTTCCCCCTGATTGAGAACACAATTTAATTGCTCAATAAAAGTTTAAGGTTTTAAGAAAAAAGTCTACTATAAAATTAAATGAGATTTAAAAAATGTATGCTAAACAATGTATCAGTTCATTATACCAGTGCTGGTGACTCCGAGAGCTGAGAATCAAAGGGTCAAATTCATTAAAACTAATTTGATTTCAGATGAAGTTGAGGCAACTTTTTGTTTTAAGTTTACCGTATATTCAAATTCAGCAAAACCAACACAAAAATTTTGTGGAACAGGTCACTACTGGGGATATGAGGTCTTTATTCACAGATAACCACTTCTTCCCAAATGGAAGAAAAGAGTCAGATTGCAACACTTTGTTGTTTGGGGGTTTGGCGCTCTGTGACATTTTTTCTATAAATTTCATTTACTGGGCAGTGACAAGGTAGACAAACAGAATTCTGCATGTCTGCTCTGCTATTCAAAATTAATGAGAAAAGACAGTAAAGCCTAGTTTTTAAATCTCCTGAGAAAAAGTAGCTGGATATGCACCACAGGGAAAGGATTTTTGCCTGTAGCATTTTTAGAGATTCACAGATTAGTGAATAAAGCCAGCGCCTGACAGTTCGATAAGATGGCACTCCACAAAAATTCCTGTCACCCATTGCCTTCATCTCCATGAGGTGTTTAGTATTTCTGTGCTGGATGAAATGCTTCAGCTTCTTTAACCTTCAAACCGTAACAAGGACACCTTTTCATACCGACTTCAGCACCCTGTTAAACTAGGGACTGTGGCCAAACAGTGGTCAGAGGTACAGGCCCAGGACTGGTGTCTAGACAAGGTTTTTCCGTTGCTCTGCTTGTGCAGGAGATGGACAATCCTGGTTCAGGTGGGAGTTCGGTGGCAGGAGGCCACCCCCTGGCAGGCTGTCTGCAGGGCATAGCAGAGGGCAGGGGTGCAGAGAGCAGATCGTGAGAAACCATTGATGAGACAGTGTAACGTCAAGCAGAGGCTTCTGGTTCCATTTTGATATAAAATCAGAAAACTTTAGAGTATTGGTGCTCTGGGATTTTTTAATAATTACTTATATATACCAAATTCAGGGGGTTTATAAGCCAATGTAATATTAAATTTTAAACTGTGAATCCTTTCCATAATCCTGGCCAGGATTAAAGCAGATTGATGACAGAAATATTATGGACAGTTTTACACATTTGCTTTCAGTTTTTTAATATATATTTCATTGTCTGTTAAATCCTTGCATCACTAGAGAGCCTAAAATAGCTTGCTTCTAAAGCTGAAGCCAAATGGACTTCATTACAATGGAAATAGCATAATTTATTCTTCATTATTTTTTGTTTCACCACTAACCTTTGTACCTCATAGCTTTTCTGTCTATTACTAAACTTTGTTCTACAGGCTGGAGAAGAAGGAATTCTATACTAATACATCCAAATTAAGTAACAAGGTAAGCTCACTGGCGCTATCCTCATCTTCAGCCTGGGAGACAGGACTTTTCCTTACAGGTTATACCCTTAAGTCTCAGCCATACGTGTTGTCAGAGAAGAATAGATCTTTACAGGAATATGCTAGCAGAATTGCTGAATCTCTCACAATTCTCATAATCTGTTATTAAAATTTCATTTTGTGGATATTTCATGAATTTATGGATTTCCTCCTTGATGAATGGTTAAATCATAACAACATAACATCTATTACCACACTGCTGAGCAGAAGGTGGCAAAAATTTTGAGTCACTGACCAAACGCTCCAGGATGAATCATCTACCAACAGGGAACACTTCTCTGAACTTTGGTTACTCTGTTTAACACCTCTGCTTTTCTGAGCTTGATTCTGTTTCCAGATGCCCTCTAAATATTTGTGGTGATGAAAACACATGCATGAAGCACGTGGAAAAATTCTTCTTATAGAAATGGAAAAGGAGAAAAAGACTGCACTTGGAAAAGCTCTGGACAATGATACCTATTGAAGTTTCTCCCCAAAAAGATAAATATTAGATATTATTTTATCTGTTGCAACCTTGTAAAATGCCGGTAGAAGTAATCCAACTTTTCAATTCACTTTGGAATTCCTCTAACATACCTTTCATACCTAAAAGAAAAGAAAGAATGTTTGTTAATTTATGCTTGTTTAGAACCAGTGGCTTTGAAATCAATCATTAACACAGTAAAATTAATGGTCTTGTATTGCAGTTCCTGAGCAGACAAGTGCTGCTGACTTGCATGGGAGTTCTCAGATTGCCATGGTAAATTTTAATTTTGGATTGATCCTGATGCATTATCTCCTTCTAAGTATTTAATTCTATATATAAAATAGGTGATGACGTTCATTCTTCTAGCTACTTCTAGCACGTTAGGAAAAAAAATATCATCTTTCCTGCTTTGTCCTAGAATCTGGCACCTTTCACTAAAAAAAAGAAATCTTGATATCTGGACATTACATTTTACAAACGTTATGGGAAAGTTAAAACTACTATGTCCATTTTTACAACCATGTGCTTTCAGTTTCCTACATACATAATTCTTTGTCTGTTAAATCCTTCCGTCATTGAAGAGCCTAAAATACCTTTAGATCTATGTAGGCCAAATAGTTTCCTTCTCTGTTCAACAGTCATTAGTTGGACATGGGGATTTTGATAGCTCTAGATAATTGATTATATATAAAGACACAGTTTATGATTGCCACTGAGATTGTAGCCAGACATTTAATTTCACTTAATTTTCCATGTTATTTTATCCACTATTGTGAATCAAGTCAGTCAAATATTTATTAGTGCAATAAGATGTGATTTTATTATAGGCATCTGAGTAAAAGGTATATGCCTTCCTGCATAGAACTTTTATGAAGAGATGCCCCATGATTCTCTGAATAAAGTCATTATTCAGAATTTCAATTGTTTTTTAAATAATGTTTGAATAACTCAGTGTTCTGCCAAAGAACTTTTTCACCCACTTTGGTGTTCCCAAGTCTTTTAATTGCTTGGCACACCCAAAAAGCTTCACCAAGAGTGATCAGTGTTGTGAGTGGCTTAAAACATTGTGGGAGTTACCTTCTCCCATTCTGATAAAATTATATGGTAAATAATGGACTTATTCATTTTGAATAAACATTGCAAAATTTGAAATAATTTGGCACTAATTCTCCCACTATGTCATTTTCTAAAGCAGCTTCAGTACTCAGTCTGAGGTGCTTTGCCATACTTTTTGGTGAATAAATTATAAAGATGTACTTTGATATTTTATTTCATTTTAGAAAGCCTCAACAACCAATTGGAAGGAATCCTACTGTTCTTCAGGACATGTAGGACTCAGCAGACAGAGGTCAAATAAACTTTTTTATTTTGCTCTGCCAAGACAACTGGGTCAGTGAATGAAGCAGGCAAAGAATTGAAGAGGTACCCATCTTCACCCTAGAGCAGATAATTCTTTGTTCTTGGTTGTTGTATTTTATGTAATTAGGATATATTTTTTTCAATCATTCTAGATGCATTCAAGTTGTAAGTGCCTCAAGATGCACATAGTGAATTATTATACTGTTGGTCTATCCTGAAAGCTTTATGAGTAGTTCTGCATCCTGATTTGTTAAAGGAAGATAAAACCACATTAAAAGTCAAGCTGAAAGGTACAAAAATCCATTACTGCTTTGTTTTTCATATTTATGAAGCACTGAACTGTAGAGTACTCTAATGATAGCTTGTATTAATTTTAACAAATTTGAAAATCTTGCTGACTAGTCTAACATTTAGGTGCTTTTCCACTCTGTTTCTCATCAACCTTTAGCTTTTTGCTGGAGGCACCACATTTGTTATGTTACTGTAAATAGAAAATTACAAACAATGGTAAAAAGAAACACCACCACTGGCAAAGCTAATAGGCTTTAAAAGCTTCATCCGATTCAGCTACAAAAAAAAATTAAATTAAAATGCATGTATTGTGAACATAGTTTTATTAACACAAAACTTTTTTTTTTCCTACTTGCTAAATAGCTGTTAGAAAGTATTCTGTTTACTAAAACTGGCATTTTCTGGTTCTTGTTTTCTACTTACACATGAACAGTGGAATTTGTCTTCAGAAACTACCCATGGGATTTGTGGCAGGGGGGAAGTAATGCCTCTTCTCACAGATTGGTCTTTAACTGAAGATTAAACTGTATAGCGCTTGAAACACTGGTGATCCTGAACTGTCCGCTAGAGGTGATCTTTAGCCTTTTGCAAGCAGAGCTTTAGTTTGCAAAGAGACAGGGGACGTGCAGGGTGTAATGCCTGATGTGTTGTACTGGAGAGCTGAGGAAGAGAATACTAAAGAGGGAATAGTAAGTGTTAAGAGAATAACAAGGGGTACCAGCAAGTGCCTCTTCCTCAGATGAGTTTAGGACATAAAAAAACTACTGGTGGTTCATTTGGAACCTTAACCTATAGCTGCATTTACTGATGGTGCTTCACTTTATTTATTTCTAAGCAGAATATACTTTATATATGCCCTGTAAACACTAAAGCTCTTAATACTTTCTTTGGCCTTTGACCCATAAACTTCCATCACTGAGGTTCCAGCAGCCCTGAGCAAAGGGAAGTCCACGGGTGAGATCCAGATGTACAGGGAGGTTCCTGAGTCCAGGAACACCCAAGCAGCACCACACAACTTGGAAGCCCTCGGCAGCAAACCAGGCGAGGAGAGGGCAGTGCCAGGAGCGACCAAGGGGCATTTAAATGGCTCCAGGAAGTAAAATGACCCAGAGTGTGGCGTGTCAGTGAGTGGCACAGCAGTTTGCAGGGTAGTTCCATGCAGGCAGGACAAGCAGGAAGAACTCCTCTCTGACCACCCAGGAGCAGCCAATAAAGGCAGGAAACAGACTCAGTCGCTGGTAAGGAGGAGCAAAGAGATCTTTTCAGCCCCAGCCTTATTAGCGTATTAGTTTAAGCTTCCTCAGTAAGGGTGTTGACACACCACGAAGCTCAGTCCCTTGTAGCTGCGGGAGCTGCTGAACCAGCTGTGTCAGAGGCCTCCAGCCAGACAGACCTGCTGATGGCAGGTGCAGCTCTCCAGGTCACAGGTTGCCAGGAGTGCCTGATGCCTCTTTGCGAGGCTGGAGCCAAGAGTTATTTTGCAGGTGTGCCGTGGTTGCAGAGCTGTGTCACAGGGTGAGGGAGCTGCGGGAAGAGGTGAGCAGGCTATGTAGTATTTGGGTGAATGGGTGAGAGAGAGATGGATTATATTCAGAGGCACTGCAGCCTCAAGACTTGGAAGCTGGTCACCGCAGGTACCAGGAGGAAGGTTCCTTCCTCCTCAGAATTTGGCAGGTAGGACTGGTACCTTCTACAACAGGTGTAAGGCTCTGGCACTAGAAGGCCAGAAAACTGATGAGGTGGCTGAAGGTCCTTCTGGATAGTGGGGCCTCCTAAAACACCTCCACCTGTACCTGCATCAAGATCTCCTCTGTTAAAAGGAAAAGAAGCGTAGTTGTAATAGTTGTAATGGTTCTAAGGGGAACAGAGGGCCCAATATGCAGGCCAGACCCCCCCTTATGGTGAAGTTTGCTGTCTCCCAGGGTCTCAGATGAGAGACATTACTGGAAAATTCTCCAGTCTAGTAAGGCCCTCTGATCACTATGTGCTATTGGTTGTTCAAGCAATGAAATAACAAAGAGAAGCCCAAGGGCAATCAAAAAAGACTTCAGGGCCCTGGGACAATTTGTAGGGGGTTCAGGAGTTCAGGTACTGATTTCCTTGATTCTTCTGGTAACAAGGAATAATACTGATAGGAATAGGCAGATCCATCAGAACAATGTATGGCTGTGAGGTTGATGTAATTGGAAAAATTATGTATTTTTTGCCCATGGGATAATCTACTCAACACATGGTCTACTGACACCTGATGGGATGTGCCCTGAATTTGTGCAGGATATGCTTCTCCAGCTGTATCCCTACAAATCTATGGGGTCTGATGGAATTCATCTCAGAATCCTCAAAGCTGGCTGATGTCATTGCAAAACCTCTCTTGATGATATTTGAGCAGTCTTGGGAATCCAGAGAGGTCCCAGCTGCTGAATGGTGTCGAATTCAAAGAGCTGAAAGCTGGCAAACATTGCTCCAGTTTTGAAGAAGGGGAAGAAGGAGGACCCCAGAAACTACAGACCTGTCAGTCTCCCTTCAGTGCCTGGTAAGTAATGGAGAAGATTACTCTGGGATGTATTGAAAAACACCTGAACCTCATTGATCTTCTCACAGCATGGCTTTGTGAGAGGAAAGTCCTACTTATCCAACCTGATTTTCTTCTATGCCAAGGTAACCCACCTAGCTGGTCAAGGGAAGCCAGTTGACGCAATCTTTTTGGATTTCACTAAAGCTTTCAATAATGTCTCTCACAGTATCCTTCTAGACAGAAGTCCAGCACACAGCTGGACACACAGCACATCATGTGGTGGATGAGTAATTGTCTCACCAGTCGAGCACAGAGAGTAATAGTGAATGGGGGAACAACAGACTGGTAACCTGTCACTAGTGGGGTTCCACAGGGCTCCATCTTCGGCCTGTGCTCTTCAACATCTTCATAAACAACTTGGATGCAGGACTGGAAGGGATCCTAAATAACTTTAAAGATGACACAAAACTGGGAAGAGCTGTTGACTCCCTCAAAGGCAGGAAGGCCCTGTGGAAAGACCTCAACAAATCAGAGGACTGGGCAATCACAAACCATATGAAGTTCAACAATGGGAAATGTCAGATTCTGCACCTGGGATGGAGCAACCCCTAATACATGACTGAGGAATGACATGCCAGGAAGCAGTGCTATGGAAAGAGACTTGGGTGACCTGGTCAATGGCAAGTTGAATATGAATCAGCAGTGCCTTGGTAGCCAGGAGGGCCAACCATGTCCAGGGAGGCACAAGGCAAAGTATCACCAGCCAGTTGAGGGCGTTGATTGTCCTGCTCTAGTCTGCACTGGGGCAGCCTCATCTTGAATATTGTGTGCAGTTTGGGGCACCATAAAGTCATTAAGCTACTAGAAACTGTCCAAAAGAGGGCAATGAAGATGTCAAGGGTCGTGAGGGGAAGACGTGTGAGGAGGGGTTGAGGTCACTTGGCATGTTCAGCCCAGAGAAGAGAAGATTGAGGGAAGACCTCATTGCAGTCTACAGCTTCCTCTTGAGGGGAAGAGGAGGGGCAGACACTGATCTCTCCTCTGTGGTGACCAGTGACAGGACCCAAGGGAATGGCCTGAAGTTGTGTCAGGGTAGATTTAGGTTGGATATTAGAAGAAGGGTCTTCACCAAGAGGGTGGTTGGGCACTGGAACAGGATCCTCAGGGAAGTGATCACAGCACCAAGCCTGACAGAGTTCAAGAAGTGTTTGGACGATGTTCTCAGGCACATGATGTGACTCTTGGGGATGGTCCTGTGCAGGGCCAGGAGCTATGCTTGATCCTTGAGGGTCCCTTCCAAATCAGCATATTGTGTGATGTTCCGTTATCCTGTGTGAAAGTCGTCCTGGGAGACTCAATGAAGTTTTCAAATTAAAACCTTAATGGGACATGGTCTATGTGCTGGCCCTTCTCCAGTGATGAACTTCACCTTTTTTGGAATGAACTTCTGATTTTTTCTTTTGTGATAGGTCCTCTATTTCTGTTAAGGAGTCCTTATATGCTTTAGTAATTAATATGTATTTTAGTCCTTTATAAAAAATGTGACAAGAATACTGGCAAAAAAGTAATGTCTTTTCTATTCTTATATCTCAATGAGACTGGTTACAGAAAAGGAAAAACAAGGAAATACAAATTCACTGGCACTTCATAAATATTATCTGTAAATATTATCCTCAAAATCATATTCCTCTTTTTTTTCCCCCCTGTTCTGTCTCAATATCATCATCTGCCCTAGGGTACCTTACAAAAATTGTAAATGTGTTATTACCATTTTTTTATTTCAGTTTAATGCAAATGAGTAATCAATATTGTAGCATGTAGTTTTTTGATCCCCTGACTTTATTAGGCATGAAGAATGTATATTGCATCCACAGGTGTTTGCTACTAACCTTGTCTTCATATGATTCTTGATAAATTGAGGATAATATTCTGTCTTAAATCTCCAAACGGGCATGTATTTTGTAGTTATATTTTTCTAAACATCAAGTTACAGAATTCCCTTTTAAAGCCTGTTTAGCACCGACCTATTAATACTTAGGTATTATAATTTAATTAATTTGCTGTTTTTTTCAACTATGATGGTAATTTTTAAAGATTTTTTTCACACAAAAAGTGTGTATGAAAATATTTATGCATACAGCAATTCACTTTTCTGTATGCTTCATGAAGGTCACATTTTCAAGAAAAGCAGACGGTTCAGGAAAAAAATTCCTACACATACACACACACTGAAGCATACATGCTATATTTATGACTTAGTTTATTTTGATAGAAATAGAAATCAAGTATATCCAGTGAAATGGAAATTTTTAGGCTGAAGAAAAAATACTTTAGTTGTCCTTGTGTTAAGAGGAAAAACAGTAACCATATGCAGTTTTCCAAGGATATTAAAATAGTCTGGTGTTAAAACTGTGTAAGCAAATGGGTATTGCAAGATGGGAATGAAGCATATGGTGAAGTGGCTGAATATCTTATTGCAGGAGTTGTAAACTGATTTCAATATAGGTCAGTCATTGACGTTCTCCAGAACTGAAATCATGGCTTCAACAATCCTTCTTTAGCAATATTCTGCATTTTTGTCAAATATGGTGGTTAGTTTTTTTCAAATAGGAAAAATGCTCTTGAATTTTCAAAGTAGTTTCAAGAGGCAAAACCACAAAGGAAGTGTTTTATATCAACCTGTATGACTGAAAGAAAGAGAAGATTGTTGCTTTTCAACTTCTTTCTTATACTATGGCTTTGAAGTGTGATTAACTGGTTGTTACACTCTTGTAATAAATATGCTTCAGCTGAAGAAGCATTCAATTGGCTGTTAACTCTTTAAATTAATCAGTGTGTACCTCACAGCCAGCTAAAGCTCATTTTTGTGACTGTAAAGTGCCATCTTTGTCATCTTCTAGTATAGCATATATAACGCTTTTCTTCGCAATACCTTTAAAGTAGCTTTAAAGTGATCTCCAGGGACCACACTTGTCATGAGATAATTACTGTCCTGTACTGTATGAAACCCTTGGCTGCTCTTCATGCTTTATGATATCCCAGGGAAATAATCACTGTATTACAATGTATTTTCTATTGTGATTTAATATCTTCTTACATTGATTGACAAAGCAGTCAAAGACGAAATTAATTTATCTACTACTAGTAGTTTCTCGGCACAGTTTGCAGCAAAAAGTCATTGGGTAAAGCTGCTCAGAAGTGTAAAACAGCCCTTCTTTGTGAAACTAGGCTTCAGCTACCTCCATTTAAAAAGGTATGAAACATGACATCTAACAAGCTCATTTTTCTCAATCACTTTTTATAATCAGGTTTAAGATCTCACTGGGTGCACGAAGCTCTGGTACAGTCTTCTTCTTAAAGACAGGAATTTGGTTTTGTGAATGCTTTTGTGATTGCAAGTGCTTTTGAAATATATGCACTTTTTTTCACAAAAAAACCCCCCAATAAACTGTGAGAACAACACCTTAATTTTTATTTCTTATGTAATACAGACAGGAAGCATATGAAAAGAAGGCTGGAAACCATTTAAATCATTGTTTGATTTATTTTGAGAGGAAAAGTAAAGTTATATCAGAATTTATGATTCCTCATTCTCCAGCTGAGAGAGAAAAAGAATAATATAGCAATGATTCGTAACATAATTTCTGATTTGGCCTTAAGATATTTATGAAACTGTTATCTTTATTCCCGTTTTTTATTCTCATATAATTTGATTTGTGGGAAAATTAATAAAAGAAATTACATACACAAAAGCATAGCCTATAACTGCTGCATACTCAAATTGATAAATGTGAACCATACTAAGCGTGATATTTAACAGAAATGAAAATATGAAGGTACTAAAGTTATATATCCTTTTTTTCTCTTCATTGGCTCTGCTATTAAATGAAAGGAAATCTGAATATTATGCATCTTGACAATGGACTCTTACATAGTGAAACACCATTTGGTGTTATTAAAATGTGAGTTATTCTTGTAATTGAAAATTGTTTCAACACTAAAACAATGATTGATGTACATAATATTCACTTGATAAGTCACAGAAAATACAATAACAGTAAATTTCTAAAAGCAATTAAGTTGTCTTTCATTAACATTGAAATTACAAGCAAAGAATAGTTATTAAGTTAATAAAGATATTTGTGGCATATGTAATTGAGATTGAGGTAGAAACTAATCAAAACTGAATTAAAATGTATTTTTACACATAATATGCTTCCAATAATATGTCTCTTTGCTTAGACAGGCAACCACAAGCTAAATCTATGCACCTTGATGCAGAAGTGAAAATATATATTTAGGTTGAGCAATACTAGGTTAATGATTGGACTTGATGATCTTAGAGGTCTTTTCCAACCTTAATGATTCTATGTCTCTGGAACTCATCAGAGAAAGGAAGGTTTATTAGTGGAAAAGCCAGTCCAGTGCTTCTTTCTTTTATGCTTTAGCAGTGTGGTTTCTGTTTTCCATGTAGAATATAAGATTTTTTCTCTACATTATTGTTGTGTTTATCTTATCTGTGTAAGATCATAAAGGAAGGTCTCAGATGCTATGGTAACAGTGACTCATGAGCCTGACAAATCACAAAAAACACTTTATCATTTGAATAAAATGAAAAATGCATTTGCTCGTAGAGCCAAATAAAATTAAAAGAAGGTAGAAAAACCCTGGAAGAAAGATGTGTGCAAAGCAAAGACAAGCACAGCATGCAGGTTGTGGTGGCATGCAATGAAGACTTTTATAGATGGTCAAATAAAAATGACATTTAGAATCACCTTAAAAGCAGGAATTATAGAAGGCCTTATAATTGTGGTTAAGAAACAATTTGCCATACATTGGCAATGCATGTTCTGTGGTTGTTATGTATTTTACAGAAAACATTCATTTATGCTATTTGTGCTGCCACTTCTTGTGACTATTAACACCTATTCTTGTGCATAAAGACTGAATACTCAGTATGTGGGGCAAAATATATATTAAGTCTACTTTAGAAATCTCTAAAATTGAAGTAGGAGGTGTCCCTGCTCATGGGGACATTGGAACAAGATGATTTTTCAGGTCCCTTCCAAACCAAGCCATTCTATGACCCTGTGATGATTCCATGAAAAGCTTCAGTTTTACTGTCATAATCCAAAGTCTCACTGTCTCTTTATAGGTTATAAAAGAGTGGTCCTTTGTGCTTTCGGGAACTTAGACTTCTTGGATTTAAATTATTAGAAGCTTAATGAAGTGCCAAATATTTCTCTAATGCAAAGTTAGATGTTGTTAGTCTAGGATTGCTTCTTGGAGAGAAAATTCCATGTATGAGAGCAGAGCACCTTACTTTCTTTAAAACACTGTAGTGGTTTGAAGCTATTCAGAGGCTATACCATAGCTTTATCAACTTTTCTAAGTTTTCCTAGAAAACTTCCTAGAGTGTATTTCTAAGCAAATTATGAATCTGCTGTGTGCATATCATGAATATTAGCTCTAGGTAAATAGTGGCACTGAAGTCCTGCCGTGTTTACTTCTGGATTTCCAAATAGTCTGTCTAAAGCAGTGTTTTCTATCCAAGTTCAGGCTTTTGGCAGAACCAAAGTGCAGGAAAGGCTTTGCTTCTCTGGGACTTCTGGTCTCCATGATTTGTTCCAAAATACTCCATGTTAATTTCCCCAAATGAAGTGATAACAACAGTAGTTTCATCATTATTCAATGGGATCAAGGCTTCACACCAAACCACTGCCCATAATTCAATGACATAGTGTTAGCAGTAGAAAAAACCCAATCCAAACAAAGATGACTTGCCTGCATCTTTGTTTTCTACTACTTTGCAAAATAAGTGAAATATGCACAGCTGAGTATTCAGCTATTACTATTGGCAAGCCTCTACTTGCATAAGTTATAGAGTTGCAGGGTTATAAATTAACACGGTCATACTGGGAAAGTGGTTCCTATGATGTGGGATTTTTTGTTTGGGTTTGGTTTTTTTGGTTTGGTTTGGTTTGGTTTGGTTTTTTTGTGGTTTGTTTTTGTGTGTTTTTTTGGTTTTTTTGGTTTTTTTTTTTGTTTTTTTGTTTTGTTTTTGGTTTTGTTTTTTTTTTTTTTTAATTATTTTTTATTCCAAGTTTCTTCAAGCGTAGCAAAGAATAAAACTATGTGTTTTGTTCTTTCCTGGATGGCAGGGCTAACAAATATTTAAGGAACTCTGCAGAGCCTGATGTGCTCTGCACTGCATGATATGATGGGAAGGAAGCCTACCTCTACAGGAGGTCATTGAGAAAGCAAGATAAAGCAGCACTCTGAAACGATCAGCAGCAGGACATATCTCAAAATATTATCAAAGGAAGAAAACTGTTTTCTTAAAGGGCAGCAGTCTCCACTGCAGAGGTAATACATTTGCATTGTGGCACTTTTAGAAGCTTTGTGATTTTCAGTGTGGTGTCATGGCATTCAGACAAAATGCCACACACAAAAAGAGGTTTTATAATCTACTGTGCATTTTTAAAACCTGCCTGAATGTGTGTCTGCCACTACGAAGAACTTAAGCAGTTCAAAGTGAAAAAGTTATGGACCTTTCTCACCTAAACAGAAATATATTTCTTTCCCCTTTAAAGGAAGGGACAGAGATTAAGTATTAGAAGTATGCGTTGCAACTGTGACTATAGATGCCGTATAGAGCAGATGTTGTAACAGCACATATACTTCTTTTCAGTCTCTTTTTTTTTGTCTTCAGAATGTATTTCTGAAGGGACAATGGAGGCTCTTACCCATAAATGTCAGGAGCAATATTTTTAAAGAAAGAATTCATAACACTTACTTAAAAGTAAATTTTGATAGTCACAAACACACTGTCATATAGTATTTCAGTGTGTTTTTATATACTGTTTGAATGTTCCATGATTATAATGCTTGAATATATAACTTCAAGACTGAAGGCAAAGGAATGTCAGAAGAAATACATTATGAGAATAAAAATTGCATAAAACTAGCCTTCTAAGTAAGTAACAGTCAGGCATGGCACTGGCAAATGTCAAAATAAATAACGATTATCATGTGCAAATTCATGTCTGAATGATACTATGGAGTAACTGTGCCATGAACCCTGTACCTTGTCTGAATATTATATAATCTCTCCCTCAGATTTTGACCAATTTATTTGCACTACTCTGAGCCTTTAATGAGTAACATGATAAAATGAATGTAAACTTTTAAATTTAAATGATGTGCATAGTAGGTGTCTTGTTTAAAAAAGCTAATACTCTCTCCTGCTAAAGAAAAACCCACCTCTCCCATAAAAAAAATCATAGCCATGACTGATTTTATTAAAAATGTCAGTTTTTAATTGGCATTATTCCAGTTATTGACAAACACTTTGCAACTTCAAAATTCAACTACTGGTATATGATACAAAGTTTTAACTGTCCTGGTTTATCTGAACATGATTTGATTGCCTTAGCATCCTCTTCTACTAATGTGCTGTAGCATTAGAAATTTAGCAATCACAGTTGCATTGGGATGACCCTACTGGTTAGAGCAACAGTCCATAACTGCTGAATCCTGTCTCTGACAATGGCCAGTCATAGGTGCACAGGGAAAACATCCTGACCATATAGATAGAGTAGATGCATGATCCTTCAATATTTCCTCCAAAAGTCAATAATTTATATTTTACTAAATTATTCTCTCTAACATCATATACACCATCTTTTGATGGGTGTTCTTTTATTAGTTCTTTAATTATTTCTTAACCTATTTTAGCTACTGCTAATTGCCATGGTAAAGTTATGTAATTTACAACTGTTATTTTCCCTCACTTATTTTAAACCTGTTGCTTGATAGTTTAAGGGCATCACCTAGTTTGGGTATTTTAGCAGGAAAAAGTGAATAGAATTTTTTTTCACTTAATTTCAAGCCTTCATAAGCCCATAGCACTCTATCAGATTCTCTCCAAGCTGTCCCTTTTCAAGGTGGATAATATATAGCTGACTATGTATTTTTATATGGAAGCTACTCAACGGTTTGCCTCATCACCCTTTGTTTGATGTCTAGAGGTTTTTTTTTAATTATTAACATAAGTCTATGTTCTAATTCTAGATTCTAAAAAATTCAGAATTTATCCATTTTCTTTGTGCATTGTTGCACAATAACCTAGATTCCTCTAGGAAGCTGAAATTCCACTAGTGATCTTCCTTTCCTCTGGCAGTAAAGCTGATTGAAAGTATAAGTAATATACTTAACATGTTGGCAAGTTCACACTGAAATACTGAGCAAATATCACATGATCTGTGTGATTGATTACTATTCAATTTATTGATCTCTAATTGACAATGATTTATTAGCATGTCTGACTGAAACAATTCCTCAGACTTATCTCCTGTGAAGAATGGTCTGTCATAGAAACAAGTCCTCCTTGGCTTCTCTGCTGTGAATATCAAGGCATTGAAATGCTCAAATTTTCTGTGACGGATTTTTCTTCCCATAGCACTCCTTTTTGTACCTTCGGGATCTATTCACCCCGAAATCACAAATCTCTGGCACAGGATTGCAAAGCCGTACAACTATTGGGCAGATTCCATGCTTATGATAAGTCTCTAAAATTATTCATAGCCTTGGAGTACTTACTAAGACATTCCTCAAATCTTTTATTTGTCCTGCACTGTTAATGGTTTCATATTTATGTTATGAAAGGTAATGATTCTCCTGGTCTGATTTATTCATAACTTCCCCATCCTTGATTTATTTTTGCTGTAAGATCCTCCTCTTTCATTTAATTATGATACATTCTATAAATAAAATGGCCCTTTTTTTAAGTGATGGAACCTGTTGGATGGGCTTTTGCTGTAATGTTATTTTTATTCTGATTGGCTAGTGTGGTGTCTTTATCTATTTTCCATGAAGTATTTTACCCTGTCAAGCTGCTTTTTTTCATTTCCTTTTTTTAACAAGATTCACATTTTTATTTACCACTACTAATTGAAGGCCAGCAGTATTATTATGAATAGTTAAAACTGTATCTCTTATTTCTGAAAGGATATAGGTTGCTTTCACAAAGTCACTATTTGATAAGGGTATTCTGAACCAAATCCTGCCCTTGACCCAGAACTAAATCAGGTTGATTTTTCTCTCTTTTTGCAATTTCTGCAGTGAGTTGCTTTGAGTAGCAGTCATATATGATATCAAAAACTTATACTTTAAATTATTTATCATCTGACATTTATCCGCTCTGGATTATGTTTTCATTTATAGTTTTATTGACCACTCTTGAAACAAGATATACATTCATGAATTTAATTGAGCCTTTTCTCTGACCTAAAAACAGATCAATCAAACTTCTGATTTACTTATATACAGTGAATTGTACTTACTATTAAAAGGTATTGATGACTTAGAATTTTTAAGATTTCCAGCTTTTTGTAGATTTTAATGTAGCTTGAATTTTCTTCACTTTAGACTCTTACTTTCTCACCGTCTATGTGTCACACTCCTGAAGCTTTGGTTTAACCATCTTTTAACCATCTTTTCAAGGCAATAGATTTTTAGCAAGGACATTCCATTGGGATGTGCACCTGGACCGGATCAACAAGAGATATGGTAGACAAAACAAGATAGAAAGCTCAAGACCCTTGGAGGGGTTCCAGTGGGGCAGTTCTGAGGGTGGTACCCAGGTAAAAGGGGTCTTAGGACTGGATGTCTCCATTAGATATGATAATTAGTAAAAGGTATAAAAGTGCAAGAATTCTGTATGTGGGCACACACCTTTGTACTCCTTTAGCCAGAAGGTCGTCATTAAAAGTGCTGCTCTCTATCTTATCTATACTAACACTGTCTGGAGAGTCTTTTTCTCCCAGTTTTTTTAGGCAACACATCCCAGAATTACTTTAGGAATCTTAATTTCAAAGTGGCCATGGGAAATCTAGTCCACAGGTAAGGAATGAAAAGAAAAAAGTTTTTAAACAGGGAAGAAGAAAAGTCCTCCTTAAGCTGAAGAATCATATATCAAGTCAACCCTTTCAGGCCTTTGATGTGATTATTGGGGTGTCCTGTGCAGGGCCAAGAGTTGAACTCAGTGGTCCTGATGGGTCCCTGTCAACTCAGCATCTTCTATGATTCTAAGAGAAGTTTACAGATTACAGGTTTCACCAAAGAGCGAAATTAGAGGTAGCCCCCAGAGGAACTGTAGAGTTCTATAAGAGTGAAATAGAGTGAAATAAAGTTCCCTACAGAGAATAATGGAGAATATAGTAAAACTTACCGGTTTCTAGGTTACACAAGACCCCAAAGCTCCCCTTTCCCTCCTGGACTGCAGGACAGCAAAGTGCTTTTATGAGAAGAAATACAAGCTAGAAATTGTGCTTTAATTTAGACTTCTGTCATATGGTTCAAGTGTATTTTCTAATGTCATGTAACCAGGTTTCAAGATAAATGGAAGAAATATTTTCCCAAATTACTAAGGTATGTCTCTGTTGTGCTGAATCTGGGCATTTGCTACACACTAGATTTGTACAAAACTCTAGTATTCCTTGTCTGAAACAGGAAACATACCCATGACACTTCATACAATTGACATTGTAAATTAAATGCTAAACTGAAGTACTAGCTATGAATTGCCTACCCATGTAATCTGTAAATTACTTTTAGTAATCCATAAAAGGAAATATATTGTGTTATGTTAAAGGTTTCTGCTGTATCTCAGTGAGTCCAGCTCTGCAGTTGCATTTATTCACTCTGGGAAATTTTCCTAATGCCTCAGGTGAAGAGAGGTCTTCAGTATTTTATCCTTGTAGTCCAGATCTCCAAGACTGCAAGAAAAAGATTTCCCTGTAGCTGTTCAGATAAAATAGTCTCCCTTTTTGACCTACAAGTCTAGAATGAATAGTTGAATTCCAGGGAATAGCGTGGCACTATTGAACAGAGAAGAAATGGGAATTGTAACATGTCATTCTGATTTACTACACAGCGTAAATGCATGCTTTATAAGAAAAAATCCCACCTTTCTGGGAGAACTCTGCGAAGAGGAGTGGTTACTTTGAGGCCTTTCTTTCAGTTTGATGTACTTCTACACTCTTAATGACATGGTCAAGGCAATGTTGCTATGTAATGTATGCATGCTATAATCCTGTCCCTCCAAAGAACGCATCCAGGATGGGTTCACTTAGAAAAATCGTCTCTTTTACAACTGGTGTCAGATCTTACAGCTGCTGTATATACTAGTCAGCCATAGTCATTGAGGGCTACTCAAGTGTTTACAGTGAATTACAAAGAATTTACAGGAGCATTGTGAGAGAGAAAAAAACAAGTTTTGTCTTCAGAAATGCTGACAATGTCATAATACAGAACAACAAGTATGGGTGTTTTATGATCCATATCAAAGGAAGATTCTGGCATTGCTGATATTTTAGTACAGCTGCATAACAAGAAATGGTCAAAAGAATAAAACTACATGGCTGAGATTCAAATATGCTCATAAAGCAGTGTTTGGATGCTCAGTGAGCTTTGTAGCCTCAATAATGCTCACTTGTGTCATATCAGAAGCCTTAGGCACTCTTGTCCTATGACAGCATCTTGTTAGCAAGCAGCAGACCCCAGCAGAAACAAAGGCTTAGGGCAGCTCTGCCTAACTGCCCATGAACTCCAGTTTCATTATATTTCTCCCTAACAAGGGACTTGGTTACTAATTTGATTTGTAGAAGAGAAAACCCTGGCAAATTAAAAGCAGCAAACATTCCCAAGTGATTTGCTACAAAGCAGAATAAATGAGTAACTGCTTTAAATTAATCATATTCCATTAATTTCATGTAACAGTAAAAATAGAGTGGTTTTTTTTCCTTGTTTATAGGTGAAATTTTCTAGTCTGAAAACATCCATTATTGGAAGTATTTATATTAAAGATGGTTTATAGAAAATACTTGATTACAGAAGTGCTTGATTCAAAAGTTGCCTTTTTAAACAGTATTATCAATGTCAGGGGACCAACAAGTCATCATTGCCTTATTCAAAAATTGCTTCAGAGTTCAGGCGAGAAATGTATTTGGAAAACAGTAGGGAGGTTTTAATGCTTAACATCCTTACCACACAATTATAAGGAATGAGAAATATTTCTCACATGGATGCCTCACAGTCTAGTGAAATAATTGCTCTAACACCTAGGTTCAAGATTGAACAACCTGGGCATAATCAAATATACTTTGCCATTGTTGTCCCAGTACAAATTTTACAAGATTTTGTAACAAGAGTTAACTGCAGCAGAAAAAATTAAACAGACGAAAACTGGAATAGATGGGTCTATTCTAGGTTTTGACATACAGAAGGATTTGAGAATCCAAAATGCCCTGACCTATTTTGCAGGGTCAGAGATAAGGTAAAAATTCTCAATAATTCTTGAAATAGTAACATTCCCCACAAATATAAAAATATAGAAAAAGGAGGACTTCCAGCTATAATGTTAGATTGAATGAGACATTTTTCTTAGCATTGGCATCTGTGCTCTTATTCGTCATTCCTTCTCCATCATCCTATTGCTTTTCTCTCTGATTTCTGTCACTCTTCTGTAAGCAAAATAAAACAGATGTGTCAATTTTCACATAGAAATCTCTGCTTTTGGTGCTTAGCATCATTCAATGTTTTATTTCCCTTTCTTTTCAAAAACTTTCGTCCTGTTAAAGCTGAGCTAAAGCTAAAGTTGTAAAACTTATTCTCCTCCTGATTTTAAAAACAGTTTACTAATCTTTACTCACCTTAGCAGTGCCACTGCAGTGTAATACTTAATTTACATTAATAATCCCAATTACTTCATTTGGTTCCTGTTGCGGGTCTGGAAGCCAAATATGTATCTTTAATCACATGCCTGATGAGCCCATTTGGCATTCCATCCCACAACAGGAACCAGATGAAGTAATTGGATTGGATTGTTTATGCAAGTTAAACACGCAGTTATTTTCAGGACAAATAGCCAACTGTACTTAACTGTTTCTCACAGTCAGTAGAAATAACTGAAGTAAATGGTGATTATTATATAATTTCTAAGAATCATGGAAGCTAAAGACAAGTTCCCTCCTTGGAGGTTTTTTTTTTATTCTGAAATAGAAAAGATACAAACTACAGAGTAGGTACAGCCTACAGAGATACGTGTTTTATATATATATATTATATATATATATATATATAAAAAACTTGTTAATAATTGTGTGAAGGACTTGAGAAATATGATGATATTTTCTTGCCATAGAGGGTGCTTAAATGCTGTCAACCCTTGTGTTATTTCTGTGTTCTTAGTTAATAAAATCTATTTACTAGCTAGAAATAAATAGTGGGTTTTCTGTGGAAAGAGGTCAACACTGAAGTCCCACCAGAATATCTGTTCAAACCTGTCATGATTCATGTATTCTTAAATACCCTGGAAAGGTAGTTGAATAAGAGAGAACAAATGGTTAAGCCAAAATTACAGGAGCTTAGTAAAGACAAGGACCAACTGTGAGTAATTATAGAGGGATAATGAAACCACTGAGTGACTGGGTGACAAAATAGCTGATGAAAATAATAATATGTGTTAAGTAATAGAAGGAAAATATTTGAACTTTATATGTGCAGTGGTGAGTTCTGAGCTGACTATTATTATTCAGGGATGAGATTATGAGACTGCAGTATTTAAAGCTATCCACATTACAAAAAATGTTTTCTAAGAAATCAGAATTTCAATGTACAATGTTCAAAAAATCCCAAACACAGTCAAAAAGAGGAGCAAACCGAAAAAGTCATTCTTACAGTCTATAAAACTATGACATCTCCTTTTTTCTAAAACTCTGCAGAGTGCTCTGGGTCATCTCCTTAAAAGGGATAGAGTGGATCTGCATGTTGCCATAGGACAATGTATGACAAGGATACAACAGGATTGGGCATTTGGTCTTGCACACTGTGTCTGCTTTCACAGACTAGCAAACTTCCATCAGCAAGGTGAATGCCTGAGAAGGAGGATACTCCATTCACCCCAAATGTCCAGTCCATTTGCAGACCTATGGGGGATGGTTAGGCCCCTGTGTAAGACAGAACACCCCTTTGGGTGTGGTGTCTGACAATCAATGTGACTGTGCATCCTCTAGTGCTGATCTGTCATTTTCAGTTGGTGCTCCTCCAACTCTTTGAGGTTCATTCAGTTTATTGGTGATGATTTTCTCATGTCTCTACAACAGGTGATCACAATTTGATAAAGGAAAATGTTCCTTATGATTGATATAGGTGTAACACTGCTTAGTCAGTGATACATCTCAACCTCTCAGCCATTTTTTTCCAGTTGTTTTCTGTGCCTTTAGGTGTTGTCCTAGGTGACAGTGGAACTAGTCTGACACTTCCTCAGTAGCAGTTAACAATGGACTAAAAAAACTTTTATAACACTTTAAAACTAGTTGCAGTAACATTCAGATTTTTCATGTAAATTAGAGCTCTCTTTTTTACTTTCTTCTGAAAGCTGTATTCACATAGTTAACTAGAATAATTTTTCATTCTTGATGTAGAAATAATTTTGAAGTCTGGAAAGACCAAACAACTCATGTTATGTACTTTTTTTTACAGATTAATTGGCACAAGACAAATAATTATAAAGCTCAGAATTCACAACAGGAAAATTGTGAGACTGTGAAGTGCATGGTCATGGGAAGGAGACAAGTAAGGGATGAAGAAGAATGTTTCCTATTCTCAGCCATTTGTGCCTTTCCTAAGTAAGAAAGATTAATAAAAGGTAGTTCTCCCCATATAGAAATTTTGTACAATATAGACTACTACAGCAGTAAAGACCAGAGTGAGAACCCTTAGGGTAAGCTTAGATAAACAAAGGGACTAAATTACTACAGCAAAGCTAGATATCTCTTAAGAACTGACAGTGTAGGCTCCCTTTGCCTTCTTTTACTGTGAAATGCACTGATTTAATATACCATGCTTTAGTTTTAACAATCCTGATTTCACTAATTTCCTTTGTTAGGCTGAATACAATGGGGAAACCACATTTTTATTTGCAAGCTCATATGCATTAAGGGAATCATAAAGTGTGGTGAGAGATTGACATGGACCAGCTAATGCCTTTGACTGAGTCCTAATACATGTTAGGTGGTGAGTATTACTTTAGGGACAAATAGCTGTGAAGCAGCAGGATTTTTCAGACATACCTATTTCTATTTACAGTAGTCATTTCAACACAAGAGCAGAAGAGTGAGAGTTGATATTATTTGTTTTTTAATATGTTCTTCTTGATAATCATTACCCACCAGAGGGAGCTGCTCTAGAAATATTTGAAAAACAGCTTAATTGTGAATTTTGGCTGCAAGATATAATTCTTCCTCACTTTCAGCCTAAAGGAACAGGGATGTTTTGGAACCAAAGTAAAAGATCAATCTTAATACAAGCAGGATGCCTTTTCATAACCATGTGTCACGCTTTTATCCTTTTTGTAAACAACTTTCAATCCTAGGGTTCATGAGAAAAGCTAATGTGCAGGGCTCTGTGCCAGTCTAAGGACACAGTTTTTAAGATGTGATATTAATGGAAATGACCCCTGTCAGTAAGATGGACTAAGCTTGCTTCTGAAGCCTATCTGGTCTTTACCAGTTTTATATTTCAGATGCTCCCTTAGGCCCATCAGTGCACTGACACATAAAGTTACAGAATTAAAGGAATATAAATTTCACCAGTAAAAGTATTCCTATGAGTAAAGTAAGTGAAAGAGTTCAAATTTTATCAAAATTTGTTCAGCCAGTGACTTCTAAATACTAAAGACTTTCTTTTCTAAATGTAAGATTGGACTCTCCAAGAATCTTTCAGTATTGGACCAATTTGATTGCTTATTTTGCTGGTGTGGTATCTCTCTTTTGCTTTTCTTTGCTTCTCAATGCTCTGGAAGAATCCATCTACTTTATGGGTAAATTCTATTATATTTAGTTATAATTAAAGCATACTCTTAGGAATGATCCTATCAATCCTGAAATTTAGATACATGTATCATCATATATTAAGCTGTTCACATCTACACCAAATATTTCCAAAACCAACACTTTTAACAGCAAATTACAAAGCAATTTAAGTCACAGCTGCAGTTTTTAAGTTGCAACTATATATGTTGGTCGTCCTTTGGATTATTATTCCAGGTAAATGAGTAGGTATATTTAAATATTTAGTTGCTGGGAACATTTGCAGTTGTTAATTTTTCCACTAAGAGCAAATACAATCATGTTTAAGGTAATCTTAGAGAAGTTTTCACTTCATGCTTGAGGTGGACTTGAGGTATATATGTGTAGGGCAAACAGGAACGGCCCTTAGGAAATATGACCGTATAAATTTTAAAGTTCCATGTATGTAAAATGAAAGTAGAGAAACTGGGTGCGTTGTACAGTATCTGTTTTATCTGTCTGACTCACAAAGAAATATAACAACCTATCTCTAGAGTACTCTCTAGAATACTTTGAGAAAGGACAAAACCCAAAATACTTACAGAGAAATACTTAACAGGCAGGGACTAAATTTATTTGCTGGAATGCTAAAGCAGTAGTACCTTATTTCCCAAGGTTATATAAAATAGTAATATATTCCAAATGTTTAGATGCTTTGTTATCTACAGAAAATCAGTATTTTTTTTCAAACAGCTGCTGATACTCATCAATTGTTCGTTCAAAATCTGCTTCAAAGCTGCTGGATGCATTTTTAACAAAGAACAACTTTTGTATCAAACGGTAGGCAGATTAAATGCAATTTATTGAGATTAAATTTGAGGCATATTTCTGAGTCAACTTGCCAGTTGCATCTTTTTGAAAAGCTACAGGTAGCTGCAGTGAGAGGCATTTAGAACTTCCAATAAGCTTAAATCTAAATGATCAGTAGCACGCCTGGGGCTGTGTTGAAAAACTAGGGCAGATTCACTGCCTTAGAAGCCAATAAAGGCAAGTTTGCTACACGCTACAGCTATGGGCAAGGGAGTGCATCCATTCAGCACCTGCTATATTGCAAGCTCCACTGAGCTTCTTCTGGGCAGCTCATCTTACAGCCCTGAAGGAGAGTTTAAATTTGAGTGAAGTCCAAAGAAAAATCAAACAAATGCTTTGTGCCTTGAAGCCCGAGACAGAAAGAAATTTTATATATTGCACAAAGTAGTAACTAACATACATTTGTATATGCTTTACGTAATTTTTTAGGTTAGTCTTCTGTTTTACTGACAAAGTCAGTAAGACTGACACTGCAGCTTTTTTCACAGCTCTAGCAGCAGAAAGAGGCACTCGAGATGCACTTTGATGCAATGTGATCTTTCCTGGGAGTACCCTTAGTGGTCACAGTTCCTAAGAGTCCCAATCAACTCTGGATATTAGTCTTAACACATAAATTTATAATAGTAAATTTATAATAAGAAAGAGTTATTATTACATTTACTGTTGTTATAATTTCCACTGTAATTTCTTTTCTGCCTCTATTCATTACGAATAAATTCTTGGTACAGCTCCCAGATTGGGAAAGAGCATCAAAGCATGCACTTTGAAGTTCAAAATATATTAATGCAGGTGACCCATTAGATTCCCCCATCATCATGGTCTTCTTAAATTGGTACTGGTTGTTCTAGCTTCACACCAGATTATCAGCACAGTACATAATTTCTGCCTTAGGCTTTCCTACCAAGAATTGTCATTGAATTTCAACATTATCAGCTCATGACATGGTATTCCAGAGAGAAATGCCATGTTTTACATGCAAGCTGTGATTTTTTTTTTTAATATTATTTGTTGTCCTACCTTTTTCTGTAT
Organism: Myiozetetes cayanensis; assembly: GCF_022539395.1. NCBI lineage: Eukaryota > Metazoa > Chordata > Aves > Passeriformes > Tyrannidae > Myiozetetes > Myiozetetes cayanensis. The sequence goes on along the minus strand of NW_026087964.1, from coordinate 34,577,185 downwards.
TCAACAGCATAGATAAAACTGCATGAAAATAATCCTTTTTTTTTTTTTCATTCCAGCTGATCAAACTAGAAAGGTTACTGAGGCACTTAGTCCAGAAAGGTATTTAAGGAAAATTTCCTTTTTCTATTAATTTATTTTTCAGAGAGGTAACTTATTCTGAAGTGTTATTAGATGTGAAGAAAGAATAAGAATTGGAAGGAACTGAAAATTTCTGGAAAGCAGTTTCCCAGTTACTATGGAGGAAGGGTTTTAAAAGCCTTCTGCAAATTTGGAGTTTCTCTCCAAAGGATCTGTCTGCTATTTCAGATTTAAGAAAACTGGGAGATGTCTTGAACACTGAAATATTAAAAAGAAGTTATTTTATTTTCTCAGCACAGAGTAAAGCTAAAGATGCTTCATAGAGATACAAAGGGGGAAAGGAATATTCTGAGACTGAGGCAATTTAGTCAATATATTCTCTAAGGGAAATTACAAAGTGATTAACAACATGAAGCAGACCCAGGGCATACAGCCAGGGATTTATCTCCTCTAATAAGTAACACATGAGAAGAGGCTATTGCAATGATATTATTCAAAGTTTCACTGAATGCAGGTATTATTGGAACATTTAGCCTGACCTTTATAGTAACTAGTCCTTTTTTTTTGCCAAGATACCCTATACCGAATCCAAAAAATATTCCTGGATAAAGCATGTCTTCCAGAAATAACAGCAGGTGGGTCTACCCATCCTATTAATAAAGCATGACAATGCTAAATCCCACTCATTATTGAAATTGCATGCATTTTCTCATATGAGTTTCTGTAATTTTAGACTTTAGGTGCCTGTTTCTTAATCTTGTCCTTTTTTAAGTGCCATGCAGTGTTTTCTCCCAGTGAAGATACTTAGGCACTTCTTGAATTACTTCTATTACTGGTGGAGGCAGAAGGGAAAAAAAAAGCAGTTGCAAGGTTTCTCACTGCAAGGAATTAGTTTGCCATGTCCATCAGAAGATGCACCTAATCACTTGCCACCACATTTGACCTGGTAACGTTTAAATCCACTTACTGAGATTAGTTAAGCCCATTCTACAATGCATTTTTCATAATGCCTTTAACTTCCTTTATTGGATATCTATATCTGTATATAAACATAAGTTTATATTGATTTATTTTCTATTTCTCTCTTGCTGTTTTCTTACACTGTTAAGTACTATCTTCACATTGTGCTGGACCAGGACATGCTTTTGGCTGTCATTCTCACCTGGATAACAGAATTGTTACCGCACAATTCTTGCTTTCTTGGAGCCACCTTATTTTTAAAGAATTTCCAAATTTCTTTTGACATCTTTCTCTTTAAATATTGCTTTCTAACCTGTTTGACTTATGATTACTTTTGTTTTGGGGAAATCAGTCCTTTGGAAATCTATGTACTAACACAATTCTCAGTGTCTGGGACTATATTTATTCTTTTTCCTTGTGGGGAAATAGGTATGCAGCTGCACTATTTCTATTGGTCTGTAGGGTCCAAAACAATATCCAACTCTGTTATTATTAATCTTTAGTCAACACAATGATGTCTAAATTAAAATAAAATTGCAGTTAAAGGAAATGTCTTTTGAACTTGAAAGTTATCTTCTTTATTTAGCATTGCTATAATTCTCCTGGTTGGTATCCTACATGCTTTAATCAAATGGTATTGCCCAAAATCCAAGTTTTCTTTATGGATGTTGGAAAAGCAATTAAGAACTACGTTATCCTCGTAACATTTTTTTTTTAATAAATGTTTTCAAATATTTATTTTATCTTTCTTGATTATGACAGTTTCCTAAATATGGTTTTTAAAGATCTATATCTTCAGTGATTCATATGCGTTAAGGTTCTGCATTATCACTACTTGATTTAGCTACAAATTTTTCATGTAGAGCATGACTCTTTTTTTTTTTTTGTCTTTGTTGGGAGCATATTGGTGAATTTTTAGCATTGCACCACAATGACTTGTTCCCCCAGATTTCAGGTAATTTCTTTGCTCTTCTCATGAGTCATAACAATTCTTTTCCTTAGCAAAACAACTGGCATTTGTTATATAAGCACTTTTATATTCCTTGTCAGCTCAGCTGAACTTGTTTGCAATATGCTGAGTAGGCGTTTGCATGACAGTTGTCATCTCAGCACCCTTTTCTCCCTGTTGCTGATGCAACAGACTCCTTGAAGTCCAGCTAGCCTCTGAGATCATTAGTTCATTATCATAATCAGTGGAAATGCAGCCTGTTCTCATTGGCTAGCCTCCTCCCTTATGGGGATGTGGTAACACTATTTTGCAAAAACAGATCTTCCACTTTACACCAGCTATGCAAATAGTCGTGTGTCTGTAGCACTCACAATAACAAACTGTGCTGCAATAAACACTTTTCTAATATCCTCAAATCTTCTTCTATTGAAGTAGTTATCTGATGGCAAAGGATGTTATTAGAGACGCCACACAATTTTATAATTTCATGCAATTTAATGTTGCATGTTTACTTTTGCTCCAGCAAATACCACAGTATCTTAACTTACTACCAAGAGCCTTCACTCTCACCTGAGCTGTAGTAATGCTTCCAGCTCTTTGTCTTCCATCTGTGAAATACTGTATAAGTAGATAAATCTCTTAACTGAAGAGCTTACAAATTAGAAAGGTATATTTTAGTTCAAACAGTACTTGTCAGGATTGATCTTACTTCAGAGCTTACTTAACCTCTAACACTAAGACAAATGGAAATTCACTACTAACTCACAATCTATATTTCAATAGCTAGTGTTCCCTCACATTTAAATGAATGGTTTAAATGAATGGAGATGGATTAAGTTTGATAGGCCAACAGCTATGTATGAAAATGTACTCTGTTAGTATTCTACTTCTGAATAGGAAGTACCCTTTCCAAAATGAGTACAGGATGTGCATGCCAGTTGCATATGCAACCTAAAATTTGATATTCTCCCTAATTGCTAGTATACTGAATGACTGTCATACATACAAATGAACACTTAACCCATTTTCATAGCTCATTTGCTTTTATAAGTATTCTTAAAGGGCACAGGCCTGAAAATTCTATCTCTGGAAAGTTGCAGAAGTGACATCCTGTTACCACTCTTAAATGAGGAACAAATGTCATTCCTAGAGTGTTAATTACCAGTGAGGACACTGTCTAAGAAACCTGGGAGGATTCTGTTAATTCTTTACATCAGCCAGGCAAAACTTGGGCACTGTCAAAGGAATCTTCTCCAGCTGTAACAAGGAACTGCAACCTGGGCTCCTCAACTCAGAGTACTCTTCGCTTGCTTTAGAGTAAGAAGGAATCCACTGTAAGTAGACATAATTGAGTTCTTCTGATAACATAGTTTTTAGAAAATTTCAAAGTGAAAGTTCACAAAGCCATAAAATTTTACTGCCTCATGCAACAAGAAGCAGCCCTCTCTTTCCAATGTATAGTTTTTAATTGGTTTTAGAGACTGTCATCCTATGCCTGCAACAAATAGGCTTGATTGTCTGTGACAATCAAGTGGTTCATCCAGAGTAATAACTTCACAGCTGAACTCTGTTTCCACAAATTCACAAGCAATGTAGTAAATGGTAGTGTTTTTTCTTTTGGGTATCCCCAGTGTGACAAGAAGAAATGTGTTAGGAGACATCAATTCTCCTTCTAAGAGCAATCTATCCTGACTGGATATGGGGAGCAGCTTCAAGCTTCACTCATGACTCAGTTTTGATACCTTTTTTTTTGTAATGAGAAAACTGTACATAGCTAGTATAAAATAATGTAGAACTTTTTTATTTGACATATTTTTCTTCATATTATTTTAATGTGTATCTGAACATTAAAGTTTATAATACTTAAAAAATAATAATTTCAAAGAACAAAACAACTTTTGGTTTTGGAAATGAGATTAAGGCTTTACTAAAAACTTATATATATGACCCTTTGTATTTTCAAATATGCTTGTGAATAAGAAAAATACTCTGCTTTATGAAGCTAATTTTGGAATAATACTTTAGCAAACGAATGACTTATGCACTTCATCTCAATTAAGATGCTTTACACTGAATGGTACTTTTCATTGGCACATGAAAGTATTTATCTAAAATCAGAGATGCTTATTGTCCCCAGGACACTTGATTATAGTCTGAAATCTTCATGGAATTGCTTTGTTTGTATGATTTCCCTTCTGAAATGGAAATTTCCCCCTTGCTGTGGTATACTTATGATATAATCTACACTCAGCAGCAATGAAACTTGATGACTGGCACTCTACAAACAGCTAGCTATTTCAGTTAATGAAATAGATTTCCTGACACACTTCAGTTGCAGCTTAGTTCAAGAAATCGCTGTTCTATAGGGTATGCTGGAACAAAGTGATTCTGTTGAAAGCTGGATGCTCTCACACTTATGTTATGTTTCTGATTCTCTCTCAGTGTAAAGCTCATGCTTTTGGCTCCACCATGGAGCTACCAATTGTAACTGCAACTGCACTATTGACACTCATCATACTACTTGAATCTTAAACTTAAATGTCTTTATATTGCTATCTCTACCCTATGTATTTGTAGTATAACTTCAGACAGTCATAAGACATTTTAAAAGCACATGATGTTAAAGAGTAGAAAGATTGCTAAGCTATCAAAAGTACAGTTTCCAAGTTAATACATTTTCAAGACTTTATTTAGAAGTACAAACATGATAAAAAAATAATCTTTTAAATAATCAGTGAAGAAGTTTTTTCAGTACATTCTTATTCATCAAACAACTCTTAACACCATCATCATTTTCCTATGCTTATGAACTTCTGGTAGTCATAAGAATGTGTTTTCTTACTAAACCATCTCAATATGTATATCAAAACTGCAGAATTTTGGCTTGCATTGATGAAACTTTTTGTTGTTTCCATCTTGAAAACTGTTATATACCATTTATTTTGTTTCATACTGTGTCAATTCCACATCAGCCTCAGCTTTTAAATTCTATTGCTGTCTTCCACAAAGGGGCTAACTCCTTCTCCTGAAAGAAAAATATCTTCAAAAAAGTAACCTCAAGGCAGTTTGAAATACAACTACATGATTGCATATACCGATGTCACATATTACATATCTCCTAGTATTCCCTCAAATAAGAACATAGCACAGTTCACATTGTTAGGTTCACTGTATTTTATACACAGGTAGCTGGAATGGCACTTAATAATTTTAGGACATGGTTTGTGTTTATTGGAAAGATTCATCAGCCCTTCTATCTGATAGAGATTGATGAGTGTGGACTAATCAAGAAGGTTTACTAGCCAAGACAGCCCAGCGTCACCAGATTTCAAAACATTCTTCAGATCCAAAATACTGGCAACTCATGCATGAGTCACTTATGAAGTTCAATTTTTTAGAATTTTCAGTAATGTAACTATGCCATATTAATAAAATAAATGTGTCTAATTCCACCTTACTTCGGCCACCTTCTTTCCAAAGTAGGCTGATAGGCAATTTTCTGAAACTTACTGGCAAGTAACATTTTACTGAACTTCAGTGGAGCTTTGGCCAGGCAAAAATACCTGATATTCCAACCATGAAAAAAATCAGTAATTGAGATCTTGTTAAGCCAGGAACTTTATGGGGTGAATTCCCACCAAAAGTAGAATTTTCATACTTTTGAACTTATTGTGATGTATACTGAGGAACTCTAACACTTTCCAACTTACCATCAATGTCCTTATACAGTGACACTGACCAAAACTACTCAGCTTTCTGAGTGTACACAGCTTTCTTGTTCCAAAAATAAAGAAACAGACAAAAAATCTTAAGACCTATTTTATCTTCTGATTTTGGACCTTTGTTCTGAATCAACTGGAGAAGAAATAGTAGGCTTATGTGATTCATTACATAATGGGTAATCCAACACATAGAAGCAGCTTTATTTCTTCCCTTAAAAGGCACTCTCACCCTACTGCAGCTTGGTTTCAATAGTGTTTCAGCTGGGCAGAAACAATATTTCTTTTCTGTGCTATACCTGCTTCATCTTCTTTTTGTTCAGTAGCTTATTTGTCAAGCCATCAGCACTTTGAATTGTAAGCATTTTCAAAAGGATCCAGTTTTTAAATACTTATACTTAAAAGATGTAAAGAGTTGGGAAACTAGGTAAGACAATGCTCCTTGTTCTTGAGTAGAAGGGCAATACAGAATTTTGAGAGTTTCAAACAGAGGTAGGAGTAGCATTAGTCAAACAGATCCAACAAATCAGCAAAGCCCCTCAGGCCAAAAGGGACTATTTGATCGATTAAGCAAGGTCTCTGCTGATGCACACAGCTACAATGCATTTTCCTAATCGTAGAGTTAGAAACATCCCCTTAAAAAAAATTGTTTTCCTATAAGACTTGGTGAAATTTTAGTCTACTAGTCAAAATTTCATTCCCATTTTTCATGGTTTTTTTTTTCTGAACATTTTATACATGATCTCGTCCTACACTATACTAAACTCAGTTTCACTTTTCTTATTCTAGCCTTTAAGGTATTCTATCTTTTCCTACAAAACATTCTAAACTTCTCCTTTATTGTTTATGACTCTCAAAATGTCATTTGCATATACCTTTTTTTTTGTGCCAAGACCTAACATAATATTCAGCATAATTTTTCCCAAAGACTGATGCTTGACCATCCTCTACAAGAGCTGAATTTTTCACAGTGAAGATAAACTTATTTTTTTTAAAAAAGGAAATATATATCTAAATTATAATCTGATATAGTACATATTCCCTGAGGACATAAGTATATTTCTCAGTCAACTTGATTGAATACAGTCAGAAGTTCAAGAATTGAGCTGAAGGAAAAACAAAATACCATATCACTCATGCCAATAATAAAAAGTGCTTCTAAATGCAGGTCTATATGCAGATAGCTTCCCTTTTCTTTCATAAAAACATTTAATGTGGGATATGGGTGAATGCTTTTTTTCCCCTGTAAAGAACCTCAAGAGACCAGAAGAAATTTTCATATCAAGATTTGAATTAGCTTGTACTAGGAATGAAGTTTCAACCAACACCAGGCTGACTAATAACTGATGCAGTGCTGCACTACTAATCACAAAAGCTAGATAAGCTTGGGTAAAGCACTTTCCTTTCTTGGAGTTTTTTTCCTATTGTCTTCTGCACTAACAGAATAAACCTATTACCAAACAGGTAGGTGCAGTTTTTCTGAAAATTAGGTAGTATAGATGTGCTTCTATAACTGTATTTATGCAATTATGTTTGTTAAACCTACCATGAAAAGCTCTCATAGCAGTAAAAGCACATTTTCTATATGCTTCCTGTGAGCATCTCCTCCAAAACATGCCTCTCTGCTATGAGTTTTGAATACTTTCCAAGAACATGTTCGAATTGTGCTTAAGTAGCTTTTTAAGTGCAGATGCATAAACATGGTCAACAACTGTGTATTAAAAGTTGTTGGAACCCAGATACATAAGAATCTTTATTGTAAAAGCATGGGGTGTTGATTATAAAAGAGAGTTGTGTGAAAACAGGTCCTTAGTTGCAGTGGCCTAGGTCAGAATTATACGGTAACAGTTACAAGGAGGTTTGTTGTCACACACAATGGCAGTTCCATCTTCGCCCAAAACCAGACATAAGCAGTGCTCAGAAAACTCTAAACACTGAAGGGTTTTTTTCACCCTTTTTCATCAATAAAATTTGAGCCTCTCTGCAAGATATAAAAGTATGTGTCATTGTTATTCATGGAAACTGTCAGGCTTTTTAACTCTGCTGAGAAACAAGAAGAGTGAATGACAGATGGGACCCGCTCTCTTGGCAAGGAAGTTCTCTGCTAGCAGAATGCCATAGTATGAGACCTGAAAGAAAAAGGAGGTGACAATTTAACTTGTTCTTATACATAAACATCATCTGAAAAGAGGCATTTCATTGTGAAGTGGCCTGATTTGTCATATTAACTTCTATGTTAGTATGACATCATACCAATACTGTCTTCACTCTTACCCTTAGATGCCAAATGGTCTTAAAAAGCTTGAAACATATATATTAAATGTAATACCAATAATGCAAGCTGCTTTTGTGGCTTCCCAAAGGCTGGAAAGCATTCAACTCAAGAGTGAAACCCGGAGAAGATGAGCTTGAAGATTTTATAAGAAACTTCAAAATTCCCACCTATTGCTGAGGTGTTCAAACTGTAGTGACTCTTCATCTTGCAAAGTGCTCAGTATGATATGTTGTCATATGCTTATTATATGCTCTTCAGGTCAGAAACATGAATCAGAGTAATTGGTTCCAATATTATACATTTACATTCATGATGTGCCAATGTTCTCAATGCAAGGTCATTTAAAGCATGGGAAGGACATAAGTGAAAACCTCTTCAACTAAGTATGTGTGTGTGGGAACAAGAGAATGGGGTTGATGGCTGAAAGAAAAAACTGAAAAAAAATATTTTTGAGCTAAGCAAAAGTCCTCATATACATTGAAATGGAGTACTTTCTTTGAACTTTGTCTAAAAAGGTCTTAAGGTTTTTGCTGTTTCAAATTTTAAAGGCTTCTTTACAGTGTTCATGCTTTACCTTTATTTAGTTTGGTGGAATTTCTTTTTTTCTGTTGTTGTTTAGCTTTTAACTAATCCATTTGCTTCTGCATCAACTCAGATTCAGATTTCTTTTTTCCCATTGAGTAGAATCTCCAATTATAGCAGAAAGCTTCTTCCTATTTTTTTTCTCTCTCCTCTAGTATATATGAAATTGCAGATGCACGTACCTGGAAAGTTTTTGAGATTTGGGGATTTACTACCTGACAGACTTCATTAATCATTTCATAAAGACCTCTTAATATTAGCTATTCTTTAATTTATCTTTAACTTCAGGATGAATGATTTTTGAAAATCCATTTGGCTCTATTCTTAGCTATGTTTTATCCTTGACCATGGAATGATCGTCTTGATATCATATTGACTAAAATTGGCTCCCCAAGGTGTGGAGAGCCCTAGGCATTTTAGTTATAAAAAGTGTTTCCTCTAAATAATGAGGTGGGGAAATTTCCAAATTACATTTGTTAAGATTGGACAGTACTGTGGAACAACGTTTCTCTTTCAGAATGTTAGCTTTTTCAAAAAATAAGTTTTCCAAGCCACATGAACAAGTTTATTGCCTGTAGCCTGAATCACCTCTCGTTTACTCCTGATTGCTATAGCTAAAATGAAGCTGTTCTTGTTCTCACTTTTACAAAAAACTTCAAGCCAGATACATGTGTTCAAGAGCTCCAACTCTGAAGTGAAAGGACATGACAGAGTACTTATTGATTCACATTACGGCAGCAGAGGATGTAATTGGCTTTCCCAATGTACATTTCAGTGTTGTCTAAGCACTATCAACTCTCAAGGTACTGTAGTTCCAGCACCTGGTGCTGCTTCTCATTATTTGGAGTTCAGATCACATTTAGAAACATACAGTAAGCTGGGTGTTTCCAGACAATGAATTTGTAAGTATTTTAACATCAGAAATTTGCAACTCTCTCAAGTATTCATAAAAGGGATAAGCACGTGCTCATGGAGACATCCACGCATTTGTTAAATTTTTCTCTTTTCTCAGTTTCTTGATAGTTATTATCTAGTCTTTTATTCAGAGCATGAGGAGAATCCCTTCCCACCCCTCCCAAAAAAAAAAAATTAAAAAGCCCCTTAGATCCTTTAAATTTAAGACTAATTAGATACATGTAACATTTTTTACATATGATAGCCATTAATACTCTATTTCCTCACCTTTGCACTATAATGAAACTCATTGAAATGAAAGCTTTTAGTTAAAAATTTTATACAAGCTTTTGAAGAAACTCTTTGGTTTGTTTCATCTTTATTTCCTTCATAATATTTGGTGATGTCTGTATTTCTTATGTTTGATCCTTTAATGTATTCTGAGTCCTACTACAGTGGAATATCCTATGAGCTTGAACGAAGTCTGAGACTGAAAAGACAGCTTGTGATGTCTGAATTGCAATAGCTGAAAAAATCTTCAGGTTCATATGATGGCTATTTTGAAATATAAAAAACAACTTTCATGGGAAATACTAAATATCTGGTTAGTAAGACTGTAGATCAACCTGACAGCAGCTATTGGTTATAAAGATACAGGTAAGCATTTTTTCTGAGTGGCATTCTAGTTCTTTATGTCCTACATTGGCTTATCTCTGCTCTTCAACATTTGCATGTGAAGTGCCACAAATACTCATAAATAAAATAAATAAAAAGCAGAAAAAAATTACTAACATTCCTTACAAAAATATACTTTGTAATATAAAGTATTTATTCTGAGCCTTGTTTTTTCACCATTTATTTTCTTACTTGAGTATGGTGGAATCAATATTTCAAATCACATTCCCACAGCTCATCAGAAGTCACTGGATTTGGTGATTATAATTTTAAATAAAATGAAATTTCCTCCTTAATGATGGAGCACTATGCAGTCATTAGAACACAGGTTATGTAATTGCTGGGTTGCACCCAGAATAAAAGGCCATCATCTTACCTTCTATGGCATCTATTATGCCTTTTTACAGTGCATGACAGAATTCAATGCACTAATGTTGTAGAAATGTGCTGCTTATTATTTGCTTCATGTTTCTATATACATGTATACTAGAAATTTGCACTGGAGCTGTCAGCATTATGACCTTCATTTAAATTCTCTTAGACAGTTTCTTAATCTACAAATGAAGAAAGGATTTATATAGCATTCGTTGTCCTAGGTATAATTCACAGAAATTGTCAGCCATCAGTGAGTTAGGGAAATACTTCATGTATTTTGAACTCTAAGTAGCGAACCAACATTTCGGTGTGCTCACTTTTCAAGCAGGTATCTTGAGGTCTGTACGTAACGGGGAGAGAAGAAGACGTAGGCCATTACAATGTTTGAGGTGACATGAGGTCTCTGAGCAAACCACTAAAGGGACTTTTTTTCAGACCTCAAGGATGTGTAATGTACCCTAGGGAATGGTAGGAAGGCATGACACGTGTTTGGAGTCTGTGGTGCTCTGCAGACTGGGAGTGCCTGAGGATCACAGAGATACGAAGAGCCATCTCATCCATTCATCCTTTTATATTGTTAATGGAAATAAATGATTCCCAGTGTTGGACCCAGGCATAGTCCAGCCCAGGATCAGCCCAAAAAAACCTAGATGGTAAATGAGCAACTAAGCAATGTGAAGCTCCTTCTACCCTATTCTCCTTCCCTATTTATCAGTGTAGACATCTCTGAAATTTGTCGGTGATGCCTCTAGTGAAAAATCAGAACTGAAGGTGACATCTGCTAGCTTTTGATATATTCTGCACATTTTACAAATTCGGTGAGATGAGATTTGCAACCTTGTTAAGGAAGCTTTGCAGAATGTACTGTTTTATTTCCAGTAATATGTTATTTTAGATCCAACCTGGATCAGATTGCATGTTGAGAGTGTGAAGGTCCTATGCATTATCAGACAAAGGCAGTCTCTTGGATGTGAAAACAGTAATGTTGATGTGAGACCTTACTACATACTTGGAAAATGTATAGCAAGGTTTCTGAAATGGGACAGTGAGAAGACTGAAAAGGAAGGTTGATCTTCAAAAAAAGTAAAGTGCTTTTCCTAGCTATCACAGAGTTGAGTTTGTTCTGTTCTTCTGTTTTTTGAAAAAGATGATCTAAAAGAAGATAACTTTTTTTCATCCAGCTTTCTGCGAATGCCATGTTCCTGCACCATATTTAGGTCCAAATTACTGTGGATTTTTATGAAAGGAAGAATGAGCAACTATTTTTCCTGACATCAGTGTTTTATGATTACTGAGCTATTTAGAAATATTTGACATTTTACTGATTTTCTTTCTCAAAATAAACTTTACTGATTACCCTTACATTTCAGTGATTTCTTTTGTGCAGTAGTGAATCTGCAGCTTGTGAGGTAACTGGCAAAAAGTCTGATCCATCAGCATTTTTGTTTGCTTTCTTTAGTTTGTAGTGGCACAGCAACAATGAAGAAGCAATCATTCATCATCCAGCTAGTCAAACAGAACAAAGATCTGAAAGCGGAAATAATTCATGGTGTTAGCATTACTCATTTAAGTTCTATGTGACTTTTAATTGAGTTTTTCTTCAGAATTTGAACCAAACTATAATTCTGGCATAGGAATGATACAGTTTTCTAAATGACAAAGATTTGGGGTAAGGAGGCAGGGATGGGGGAAAGGACAAACAACTTCCCTAATAATATTTTCACATTATTTAGTTCTTTTCATTGCTATTAAGCTTTTTATTTAAGGTAATAGACCTTTAAGCGTACTATGACTAGAAAATTTCCAGTACCTAAAAAGAAAAGGTCTTCAGATTTACAAATGCTTCAATTTTAATAAATGTTTGTAGAATACTTCTCAAGTAAATTTTCTAGCTCTATCCAATATTGCCAAACTGAGTATCCTAAAAAACACAAGTCAGGATCCAAAAATCTTAATAAAGGGAACTTCTCTTGAGTTTATGTGTAGGAGGGCTCCCAGCTTTCCCTTTCAGTTGAAATTCTCAGATAACTTTGAGAACAAGAGTTTGATTCCAAGAAAAACCCAACAAATGAGATTTACAAAAAATATTCCCACAGTTAACAACACTACAAGTATGAGATAACAATTTTGAAACTTGATGACAAAACTGGAGACAGAGAAGGCCTAAGTGACTTAGAAACAGGAAGTCAATAAAAAACCTTTTACATGTGTTGTTATTTATACCCAGAGTTTGCATAAAAATAAGCATTTCAGTTTTTGAGGTGAAGACGTTGAAACTTTTCTCTGCAGAAGACATTGAAAATAAATGTTTTCTATGGGAGTTTGGAGGATCTTGGATTTTGAGCTTTTGTAAAAGAGTACTTCTGTATCAGATTGAATTTCCATTTCTATTTCTAGTGTGCTACCAGTGTCATGCCTTTCCCTTGAGGTTTTGGTGGTCTTAAGACAAGTGATACAGAGACAGGATGTGAGGTGCTCTGATAGACCCTTGAAGGTCTGAGGATGAAAACCAGCCACGGTACAACATGTCAGTCACCTATATACCAGAATTGCCAGTTTTTTGCAGCTGTTTCAGATCAGGGTTGTACCAGTAAAAGAACAGATCCCTTTCACCTTCTTGCTGCCTTTGAGAGTGGTTTGCAACACTACATTTCTCTCCCACTAAGCACAGTGAAAAAAACCATGGGAACAGATCTGGTCATTTTACATCCTGAGTTACCTGGAGGTAAATCCTGTAATCAAAGCAAACTCCCATTTCATTACCTTTATTTACTCTTTTATATGGCAATATTACAGATGGTTAATCATCATTTTACTAGATTCATTCTCTGCTTAGAGCACATCAACCTCTGCTGTTTGTAACAGTGAACATGAAGGGAGGTACTTTGTCTTTCATGTGAGTGCAGAGTTTGGCTGCTGCAACAGATACATTGAATAGTGGCAATGAAGAGTATTGATTAGTCATGCCTTGGAGTCCCTTTTGAAAAATTCTGTGATCTCAAAAAATTTACCTTGCAGGCTGCCTGAGTTCAGCTTCTAGGTTTGAAATACATGACTGAACAGCTTCTCATAGTCATCTTACTTGTTAGTTCTCATCTCTGCTAGGGTGTTTTACACTCTAATTTTCTGTCCTAGGTCATAATAGAAATCCTGGTGGAACTTTTGGCCTAGGAAGACATATAAGAGTTGAAATGAAAATATGTCCCCAATACATTAAATTGTGGTGCCAAGGTGTATATGGTTTCAGGATGCACCTCTTTCATTCTTTATAATTCATGGCTTGAAATTTCAAACATCAGTGTTGTTCAGCAGTGCTTAATAGCGCTAGGTGGCTTATGTGAAAGAAATTATTTGCTGAAAAATATTACTTTAATTCTTTACAAAGAAGACCTGGATTTGCCAGTTGTGGACTACAACCCTACGACAAAATTGTTCTCAGGATTCAGGAAATTAAATTGAATTTCGTCTCCTGAGAGTCAATGTCTGTATTCACTTTGACCTCCAGAGACAGGCTTAACTGGCATGCTGTGGAATTCTAGATGCAACATCTCCTAAATCTTTCCTGCCAGTAGTCCTACTTTTCTATACAATTATTATATGATCTCATAGCAATCATTTCTATACTTAGGATGGTTTTAGCTATTACACTTTCATCACTGAGTGGAAGAACATCAGGGCTCAATGTCTTCTGACAAAAAGGCAGCTGAATTAAAATCTTCTACATGCTTGGTAAATTTCCTAACACTGGATGTTGAGCTAAAAAAATAAGTCGAATTCCTCACAAGATCAATGCCTTTTGGTTTTCTGAGTACTTCTAATCTTTGGGTGGACTCAGCTGTTGAATACAACCCCAAATTCTTAAAATTTGGTTTGACTGAATGTCTCCTTGGTTAGCTGCAAAAATCAAAAGGTGTAAATGCTTTCATAGTGGTTTTTTCGTGATCTTCTATGACATCCTTATAACCTGGAGTAAAATGATAGATAAAGCCACACAAAAGAAGACAAAAAACCCTCTGATGGCTTCCTGGAAACGCCCAGCACCTAGGGAGACATTGCCAGAAACTGACAAAAGGATTAAAAGGAAGGAGTGATATGGAGATATACGTGGCCTTTTTTCTCGAACATCCTGGAACTCGGAAAGTGGACCGTTGGGTCTGTTTCATCTGTCTATCACCCCCAAATTAGTTTATTGACTATAGCCACTCAAGCTGCCTAAAAAAAAAGCTATAAAAAGAGATTGGAACCAAGCAAAGATCCAGGAGAAGTTCCATTAACTCTGTGGAGGTAATCGACGGACTACCTTTTCTTCCTCCACCTTCTTGGAACGCCTTGGGGTGAGCAATTGCTCTATACATATATACTAATTTTGCTTTTGCTCCATAGGACTTTAAATTTTTTACTTACTACTTCATTGTAAGTTGCTTTTGCTTCAGAGTGTGTGCCTATGCTTCATATTACTATTATTACTACAGAGTTTGTGTGCTTTTTGCAGTTAGACCCTATTCCAGACACAGTGAACCCCATAAACTGTCACAAATTTGCATTAATAAACGTGTTGTTTCATGAACTGTTAGAGTGAGTCTGTTTTTAGGTGCCAACAGTTTCTTCACTGGCGAAATAACTCATAGGAGAAACCTGCTGAGGGGTTTTTCTACTGTTACTAAGTGCAGTCCCCGTATATAAAAGGTACCAAACGTCAGCGAATCTCTTAAGTGAAGGGTCTCAATAGGTGAGATGCTAACAGACTGTTTTGGATATTAAAAGGCTTTGATCTCCTGGAGGGGGGACACTGATAGATAAAAAATAAATTAATACAGGTTGGACAGAAAATTCTTCTTTTCTGCCCCTTTTAACGTGACACCTGGCAGGGGTGAAAAAGAAACAATGAAGTATACATCCTTTGTCACCAATACAATAGAACAAAGCCTTGCACATGAGATTCCACTAAGCAGGATTAGTTTACTTAGGTATTGCAATTTTCAGGGTGAGTGCAAAATTGTCTGGAAACTACAGAGAGAGTAAAGTATCAACGGTGCAATGTCAAATGTGGGAACATGCATTTTGCAGAACTCTGCAAGGATCTGTCCTGCCTCTGAACACACTAAAGTTCTTGCTAGCAGTCTGGATTGTAGAATTGAACAATTTTTTTATATTTGTATATGACAGAGGAAAATAGGCTTAAAATCAAAGTGATTTTGATAAACTGGATAAATATTCCAGAAAAAAAAATTCAATAACGACAGTATAAACAGGAGAAATATTCAGCCATAGAAATAGAAACAATGAATTATGTGTTCTTGAGGCAAACAAAACAAACCAGAGTTTAAATTTTTCACAAAATGTTTATTAGTTAACAGGTTATTGCTGTTATAACAAAAGCTTCCATTCCACATGGAAGCATGGAAAAAGAGAACACATTGTGACACATCCACAATTATCCTTCTTTTCTTATAAACACTTAAAAAGGTCCCAAATAGCTTATTAGATCGAGCTTTGGACATTGCTCTTCAAATACAATACAAATCAGTTGAAGACAGCCCTGATGAAAGCGTGAAGCAACATCAGTTCTTGAGATGTCCTGGAGTGCCTACGGAACAGTGTTTGGAAGTGGACTTTAACTCTGTGAAGACTCTGCTTGCTGTCCCTTTGGTGGCTAACGTAACACTCTGAAATTACAGAAAGGAAGGTCCAGGTTAAACATTAAGGAACAGTTTGCAACAGCAAGTCAGAACAGATTGCCTGAGGAGGCTGGAGTGGTGCTATCGCTGGAGGACTTCAGAATTGGTTAGACAACCACTTGTCAAAAATGACACAGATGTAGCTGATTGTGCCTTGGGGCAGAGCCATGGAAGAGCTGACCTCGCAAGGTCCCTTCCAGTTCTACTTTTATGTGAAGAGCATTATGCAATTTCCTCCTATCCCCACCTTCATCGTTCAGTTTTCCTGTTCCTCCCACAAGCTTTCTTTTATCTCCAGCTACTCTCCTAAAAACAACCTTTAACTGCCTCTTGTTTTATGCATATGTAGGAAATCCTTTCTGCACGAGACAGTTCTGTGGATGGACAAGACCGATCTCACCCATGGAAAAGGAGAGGACTGCTTCTCACCATTTGTAGAGAGATGCACTGTGGTTACAGAAAGAGGATTCTTACTGCAGGATTAAGACCTAGACAATCAAAAATATTTTAGCCACTGATAGAAACATGGACTGTTGCTGAAGTGGTACCTTTCTATATGCAGGACAGAAAAAAAAAAAGAAGTTAGATATACCTTTATTTTTCAATATTCATTCTGAACGCATTGATGTTAAAAGTCTCATACACGTTTCCCCACTGTTTGATGTGACAAAGCTTAAAGGGCACTAGGTCCTAGTAAGCTTAACCTGAGCGTCCTCCTATTTTGCTGAGAGGAGTTAGTTTGAGAAGAAAAGGTAATTGCACTGCGTAATCAGAACGAGCAGTGAACTCTTGACCAGAAGCCCAAACGGGTCCGGTTGCAACAAGCTGGGTACAAGTCGACATTGCTTTGTACACCTCCTTCGCTCGGTGCTGCTACCGAAGTGGGGGGTGATCGCGTTTCGGAGAAGGCTGGAGCTGCTGGGGTTGCGGTCAGGCAGCCTCGGGAAAGGCGGCGCCGCGGGGGGAGCGCAGGGAGAGCCCAGCAGGTGAGCGCCCCGACACTGCCCGCCGCAGCGGGCCGGGCCCCCGGGCAGGGAGCAGCCCGCGGGCTCTCCGCGCGGTTCCCCCCGCGTTTCACGTAGCGCCGAGGAGGACGGACCGGAACGGGAATTGCAAGCCCCGTCCCCGGTGCGCGGCGGCAGAGCCGGCAGCAGCGGCAGCAGCACCGCCCGGCTCCGGCCCGCGGAACGCGCGCCGGGCTCCCGCTCAGCGCCTCGCCCGCCGAGGCAAAATCCGCGGAGCCGGCGGATGGCGCACAGGGGGCGGCCGGGATGAGGGGGCGCGGTGGGGCGGGCTCGATGTCGCCTGCCCCCGGCCCGGCCGGCGCACGTGGTGGCGGGGGGCGCGGGGCCGCCCCTCCTTGCCCGCCTCCCTGGCGCGGAGGGGCGCGCTGTGCCGCTGCTCCGGCATCAGCTCTCTTCTAATGTTTTGGCGTGGTTTTCTTTTTTTTTTCTTTTTTTTTTTGAACTCTTGCTTAGCAAATTGCGCTTGATGAGCTCATGATGCCGCGCCCCCCGGCCCGGTCCCGGGCAGGCAGCGGGACGTGAGGCGGGCGGGCGCGGCCAGGCGCGGGGGCTGCGCGCAGCGATAGCGCTCCGGCGGAGCCGGGCGGAGGGGGCGCTCTTGGTCCCACGCTGCTTACTGGACTCGGCTTGTGGGGCTTTTCCCTCCTTTTTTTTTTTTTTTTTAAATATTTCTGTTGCCCCTCTCCCTCCGTGTGCCGGGCTGTTTGCCGCTGTGCGCGCAGGTGGATCCATGAGCTCCGCCAGGCGCGGCACCGCCGCCGCGCAGCACCGCGCCGGGGCGGGGGAGCGGCCGCCAGCCTCGGCCCCGCCGCCGCCGCCGCGGGGGGCGGCCCCGCCCGGGCACGGGGTGGGCAGGCGTGAGGAGGGCGAAGTTTCTCCGCGGCACCGGGCGGCACAGGGACAGCGGGGAGGGAAGGACCTGGCCCCCGTGGTGCTGGGGGAGCTGACACCGCCGCCGCCAGCAGAGCAGCCCGGCTTTGGCCATGAAGAGGAAACAGAAGAGGTTTCTGCAAATGACGCTGCTCTTCACCGCGGCTCTGATTTTCCTGCCTGACATCGGCCTCTGGTCTCTCTACAAGGAGAAGCACCTGGTGAAGCCGCCCGAGCCCGCCGAGCCGCAGGTAGGTCCGAAGCTCCCCCCGCGGAGCCCAGCTCAGCTCAGCCCCGCCGCGCTGCCGCTTCCCGGGGCTCGGCCCGGCCCCTGTCTGCCGCCGGGCTGGGGGGTCCGGCCCCGGCGCGGGGTGCGCCGAGCGGAGCGGAGCGGGGAGCGGCAGCACGTGCGCTCGTCCTGCCGCCGCGCAGGGGAGAGAAAGTTGTGAGCGAACATCTGAGCCCGCCGGGCTGGGCTTCCCCGGCAAGGACGGGCGTGAGCAGCCACACAGGCTGCCTGTGAAATTAGGAGGACGTGGGATTTTGTGTGCT
Organism: Myiozetetes cayanensis; assembly: GCF_022539395.1. NCBI lineage: Eukaryota > Metazoa > Chordata > Aves > Passeriformes > Tyrannidae > Myiozetetes > Myiozetetes cayanensis. Next base: position 34,558,553 of record NW_026087964.1, on the reverse strand, counting down.
TCGTTGGTGAGCCGAGGGTGATGCTGGGCTCTGATTTTCATTACGAAAAGTGGAGGTTTTACCGCAACTTTTGTCTGCCTGTCTTGCAGTACTTCTCGGACTGATGTGTGGCTGTAGGTCCGGTGAAATTGCTCGAGATCCGTCTAGGTGTCTTACCGCTGAGATTTTTTTGTTTTCTCTTCTGTTGAAAACTCGACAGAAGTAACAGACAGTATTCTTCTCTTCTGAATATTATTATTGTGACCTGATACAGCTACACTATGTGTAACTGCTTGTCAAACTAATGTCACAACAAACTCCCGAATATTTTCAGTTTACTGTTTCCTCAATCACTATTATTAATAACAGTAGTTGTCATAAACTGTTTTTTTTTCTTGAGTTATTCTTTGACTTGCTGGATTCGTGTATGGCTCGTAAATCACAGTATGACCTGCATTAAGTGAAGTTTAGTTTTAAGGGAGTTGTTGTAACGTAGTTCTTTATAACCCTGCCTGTAATTTACCAAAGCTTATGTTTGTTCTGCTCAACAGTGCTCCTACACTATAACTGTCAGTGTAATTTAAATTTAACATGATATTTCATAGATCATTAGTAAGAAATTAAGGGATTGTCTGATCTTTTAGCTTGTTTACCACTTGCATTGCCTTCATGTTAAAGTGTATTAGATGGCATAACTTATAATTTCATTGTATTAGTAGTCATTTCAAGGGTCATCACCCATGTATGTAATGCACTTTCCACATACCAAACTTATTTAAATCAATGACATCAACAGTAACATATTTGATTCTTTATTAATATAGCTATCCATTACAGAAGTTAGTCCTCCAAAATATTGTAACTTTGGTTAATGAAATATCCTGAATATTACTAGAGTAGGAAGTTAGGAATAGCTTCTTAATTTGAAGCTTACTTTATCTTTCCATGGGTTTTTAAAATGCAGTAGGTGTCAGCTGCTAGAATTTAGTTGGAAGTAATTTCTGCTGAAAGAAAATTATACACAATCATAAGTGTCTGTCATTAGTTTACAAGGTGCACACTGCAGTCTTTGCAGTTTCCAATGCAAATAATGATTGCCATGTGTATTGCATGGCTTTTTAGAACACACATGCCTTGACATAGGATATTTCTAATGTTCAAGACTGCACTTTTAAGTAAGGCATGATTAGTTAGCAGTCAAAGGGAGATACCTTTCTTTTTTAAATTAAAAAAAAAAGAAAAAAGGGTTGTGGATAAAGTGGTGGAAGAAAACGTTGGAAATAAGCAGTTGGGCATACGTGAAGGGCTAGTGAGACTTGCTAATGAGACACCAGAAAATTTTAAATCCTGAGTTTTCTGAAGAGGTCTTTTTACTAGCTTCCTTTTTTCTCACACTTTTTTTTTCCCCTTTCCCTTTTCTCCTAGCCAGAATACTAATTGAGGAGTAATGGGACTGTTTAATGGGGCAACAATAAAAAATGAGCAGTGCAACTTCGAACCTTACAACTGACTCTAGTGTTATTCTATTATCATGAAATATCTGTTAGCATTCAAATCATGTTGGCAATGTCATTACCCAGTGGGGAAAACCAGGTTGAGGTACAGGTGAGTAATACAGTTAGGTTACTTCTGTCTTTAGCTGTGCACTGTTATAACCCAAAACAATTAGAAGGAACAAGGGTTGAAATACAAGTTTGAGTTCAAGTCCCTTAAATACAAAGGAAATGTTAAGACTTCTTTGAGACTTTACTAAAAATGAGGTCATGCTAGAAGATACTGCGTTAGAAGTAGCATCATAGTAGAACTGTAACTTTCTTTTTCCCTAGTAATTTAGTAAGGCATGCAAGAATTTACACACTCAGCGCAGTCATTCTTTGCCCTTGAGGTATTCAATTACTTTGTACTTAGTGTGACTTAGCACAAGTTTGGAGGTCAGTCCTACTGAAACTGCAGCAGACTTTTCTTATGGATTCTAAGATTGTGTTAGGTTACATAGGTGTGTATTCAGAGTCAGCATGTGATAGTGATGTATAGTCGGACTGCTGTGGTGTGTCTTGACCAGGGAAGAGAGGCAGAGCTGTCTATGACTTTGATAATTTGATTACAGGCTGAAGTGGTTTCGCCCTCATGGGTAAAATGTGTGTCTAGTGGTATTCTGATATTGACAGTAATGTTTATAAAAGTGCCATCTTGTTTTAAGAACAATTAAATTAATGTTATTGATCATCAGGTGTTTTTGAAGAGATGGCATAGGGAAATGATGTTTTGCCTAGTTACAAATTAAACTTTCCAATTCATTGCTAAAACAGACATCCCCAAGCTTCCCTGTGAATGAGGGCTCTGTCAGCCTCGCCCATCACTTCAGCTGTTTGCTAGAGCACCAGAGCAAAGGAGGAATAGCAGACTGATGGAGGAGGCATTGATATCCTGACAGCAGTAAGCAGAGAAGCTGTTTGAAAGCAGTCCATAATGCAAAAATAGGCTGTTTCTATCAGTGGTAGAACAGTGTCCCCTGGGGACTGTGTCATTCCCAGTGCCTAGAAGAGGTAGTTGTATTCTTTAGTGCTATCTAGAAATTCTAATATGACAAAAGTAAGTTGTCTTTTTTATTCATTAAAACAGTGCTACAATAAGTTACATTAGAGTATTTTTTGTCACTGTGCAAATTCTGTTTCTGAGCAGAGAAGCTCTTCTGTAGGAAAAACTAAAAGATGAGAAAATGGTATTGACAACTGTGATTTCAGACAACATTAATGATTTTGTTCACTTTACATGAATTCTGTAAACATTATTAATCTCTGTGAACCTCCTTTTCATAGAAACTTTCTATAAACTTTTGTGGTTTTGTAGGTTTTTCTCTTGAGAACTTAATAGGCTTGATCTTTATATTTTGATAATTGATTTTTACTTTTGGTTTCTCACAGTATTTAAAGTGGAACTTCAAGAGTAAAGGTACCTATGTTAAGATTCTGAGTTACATGGTGCAACAAGATCTTCGTAAAATATAGTTTGATAGTAAAGTGGCACACATGAGATAAAAAAATGATAATTTCTGATTTAAATCTTTCTAAGTCAGTCTTCCTTGCTATATTGTGGCAATAAGGGAAGTTGGATAGGGCATTTTTATTGCCTTTTTAAAAAAGTCTTATTCCTTAACACATTATGGTGTCCTTGAGTTTTGATTGCAGTTTCTACAGGTAGTTTAATTGGGGTGTGTGTGTGTTTGTTTTTGTTTTGTGATTGAGATATTATATATATATGATATAAGAGTCCTATCTGATCTTTTGATAAAATTCCAAAGCCAGTTTTTTGGATATTAAGTTATGCTAATAAAACTTAATTTCAATTTTGTTTTCTGTGGAAGAAAAACAATAATGTAGTACAACCAGTAGGATGTAATCCTGGTCCAAACCTGGTTATTTTATACTGTCTAAAGTTAGTGCTACTTTGTTTGGCCACAGTAAGGTTTTATCCTTGTCTGTTTATACACTTTCAATATATGAAACATAACTTCATATGAGAGAACCAAATTTCTTGCAGCAGCTTTCTAGTGTCCACAGTGTAGGTATTTGATGAAAAGTGTTGTGAGATACGTTTCTTTCTGTTTATATGGGATGCCAGTGTGGGTGTCTGAAAGGAGGGCAGTCTAGTGAAGTAACCTAATATATTTCAACTTCACTTTGTACTTTTTTTCATTGAGTTGTCACCTTCCTGCTACCCAGTGTCAAATCTCCCCACTTAAAGTTGGATTGAACAACAGCATCCCTTAGTCACAGATGCTCTGTAATACATTCTCAGTGTATTAATGAAATGCTTTATGATGTGTAAAGGAAGGAAGGAAGGTAGATTTCTGGCTTCATTTGACTTATACTGTGGTGCAGTGAGGCACGCTACTTTAACCTCCTGGTTGAGGCACTTCTGCCAGAGCAACTCTTGATGGTTTTGGTCCTTTTTATTTTGGAGCTTGCATGGTGTCCAGAACAAAGAGCAAAATACAGCTGTGCTGTGAGGGGAAAGCATTGTTCCATGGGATAGAGTCACACTCTCTTTCCTTTGTTCTGTTAAGTCTTTATTTCTATGTGGCTAGCCCCAGGATTGCCTCTTTCTCATGGGATATATGAGGTATGGATTCAAATGAACTCCTTAGGATAAGGAGGACTTAGTCCTTGCAAATCCTGTGGTCTTGTGTTATAGTTGGCAAACAGGCACAGAATTGACCTTCTAAGCCCAGTGGCTGTGAAAGTACTGACTTTGTCTTCTGAATCTAGGAAGCGGTTTCAGCCTGAAATCTGTCTTGCAAACAGTCATTAGTTTCTGAAGTCTGTGAAAGAGGTGAAAATTTAAATTCACCCCAAAGTGCAATGTTTCCTAACGTTTAGCACACAAGTTCTGGTAATCATAAATTTTCCAGGACAGTTAACTGTGTTAACTTACTGTTGATTGCAGTGAAGTACAAAGCTTGGTTTGGTGAATTCTCTTTCTAGAGCTGCATAAAAGCTGTGTCTTGACAGCAAAACTTTCTTCCACCTTCCCCCCCCCCCCAACTTAGCTATATTTCCATTGTTTTTCCAGTTGATTTCAACAGCTGCAAAATTTTGTGCAAATTATGGTTTGGTTTAGGACACAAACACACACCTATTTTCTCTTATTACACTGTCAGGACACTGTCAGTTAGTTCCATTGTCTCACCTTTGCTTTCACTGCAAACTTATGAGGTGGGAGTTTTGTTTCTCTTTAGCAGAGGAGCAAATAAAGTATAGAATGACAGACAGTCTCAACTCTACGAAAGTAGCTGCTTGACTGTTGCTGACATTCATTTGTACTATTTTTGGAGCGTACCTGTCAGACCATAAAAAATACTGATAATATGAAGCCTCACTTTCTCTGCTCAGTTTCTGTGCATGTGCTGTTGTTCTAAGCAAATCCTCATTTCTCTCCCCAGAGCAGCAGCTAAGACCTGGTGTGTTCAATGCTCTTTTATTCTACAGCCCTTTTCATTGCTGTGCTGGTGTGTCAGCTCCAAGAGCCCCTATACATGGCATGACAAAACAGAGTTATTGTCTTAAAATGCTGTGCGTTGGCAACCTCAGTTTGCCTTTTAGGTGTTTAAGTCATACAGTTAACACTTCCGTAATTTACTTCTTTATCTAAATTGCTCAAATATAATTTTATTCCCCTGTATATATTGGAGCCTACTGAGAAAAATATAATTTGAGGTCTAAAATCTTTGTTACTTTTAAGATGCAATATTATTTTTGGCAATAAGCAGTATGCTTCTGTTGTATTCAGTATACCAGAGGGAGCCCTCCTGTGGTTAATTTAATACCGATCAATTTTCAGGAATGTTACTAAACAGAGTATATCTTACAGGATAAAATGGACTGGTTTCTATACTTAGTTTTCTTTCCATTTAACTCCAAATTTGTAATGCATTTCAGCTAATGTGTGTAGTCATTTTGGATTAATCTAAATTAAAACACAGGGTCAAGGAACGTCTGTGCATGCCAGCAGTTGGACTTTTAGGAAGACTGCTGTGATGAGGGACTGCAGTGGAGTGCAAGGTTGCTCACTGACTAGGGGGGCATACCCCTCACTGGGACGTGATGCTCAGTTCTTTCCTAAAATTCCTTATCTCCCTGTGCTGGGAATTTTTCTCTTGTGTTTGACCCTGGAGAATTGCAATGGCACTGTAGGTGCATCCCAGTCAGGAGCCAGACTGCACTGTGTGTACCATTCAGTGGAGATGCAACTGTGTGTGTAGGCAGGTGTCTGTTCACATAAAGAAAGAACAATTCAGCTTTTCTTGTGTTTTTATTGCTTAGACAGGTAACTTATGGTCTTTGTCTAGCAATATGCTGATGCACACATTTATAGCAATTGACTTCAGCAAAACTGAGTGTATCGTAACTATTTTAATGGATTTGGGCCAGGAGATTTGGCTACTTTAAGTAAAAAAAATTAACTCAGAGATCAACAAGTCAAATACAGTGCAACTCAGGAATCCCAAGCTAAAAATCCTGCATGTATTGTAAATGTTCCTTGTGGTGAAGAGACCAAATTACGCTGACTGAAAGAAATAGCAGTTTTTAAATGTTTCTTTAAAATGTGCAAACTCTTTATGAGGGCATGGCAACTTTCTGAATCAACTTCTTTCTGAGAATTCCTGTGTGTTGTGGTTTAACCCTGGGAGGCAGCTAAGCACTGTACCACTACTCGTTCACTACCGTCTTGGTGGGGTGGGAGAGGGAATCCAAAGGGAAGAAATGAGAAAACTCATGGATTGAGTTAAATTCAGTTTAATAGGTAAAGAAAAAGTCCCCCACACAAGGAAAACAAGGAAATAATTCACCAATTTCCAAGGGCAGGCTGGTGTTCTCTGGGCCGTCTCTGGGAAAGCAGGAATCCATCACTTGTAACAATTACTTGGGGGGAAAAATGCCATCATTCCTAATGTACCCCCTTCCTTCTTCTTCCCTCGGTTTTATTGCTGAGTCTGATGTCAAATGGTATGGCATGTCCCATTGGTCAGGTGATTTCAGCTGTCCTAGCTGTGTCTCCTCCCAGGATTTTTTATTTTTTTGCACTGCCAGCTTCCTTGCTGGCAGGGCAGTACAAGAAGCAAAAAAGGCCTTGACCCTGTATAAACACTGCTCAGCAACAACAAAAACATCCCTGTGTTACCAACACTGTTTCTAGCATAAATTCAAAACACAGCCCCATAACAGCTACTGTGAAGAAAATTAATTCTAACCCATTCACAATCAGCACACAATGTAAACTGTTTTTTAAGGTCAAGCTCTGTAGTGATTCATTGGTTTCAAGCTGATTTTGACAATTGTCACATTTGGAGGAGTTTCACTGGATGTTATGTTTGTCTGGGTAATTTTTTTCAAAATATGTCTTCAACAGAGAAATCTTTCCCTCTTTATGAAAAAACACTATAGGAGCTTTGCTCAAGAGGGAAAGAAGAGGAAGAAAATCTGTTGCAGGAATTTGACTACTTCTGAATTTGTCTTTCAAATTCTTTACCTTCATTTCCATAATTTTCACATATTTTTCTTCATCGAGAAGGTGACGTGGCTCCAAGTCTATGCATACACTTGGTGATTCAAGTCACCTATTTAGTCACTGAACTAAGAACAATATACTAAGAGAATTGCAGGAAAAAATAAAGAGATGTTTGTCCAGCTAACATAGAAATATGTAGGCTGCAATGTCCCACTTTTTTCTGGATGCTTGTACTCTGAAGGGTCACAGCTGTCATGTTTCTGTTCAAGGTTGTGTTTCACAGGGACAATTGTATCTTATGCTGTCATTTTAAGATCTTTTGGAAGATCCTATTGAAGGAATTTCCTATCATCTCTTTCTTCTGGTCAAATCCTGTTTATTGAAGACCTCTGCCCTTAAGAAGTAGTCACTAGCTGGAATACGAGACTCATTTAGCCACATGTGGATTTAACAAATAACTACAGCATCCCTATCCCCACCATCACCTCTAGGTGTTGGTTACCATCAGATGTCTTGAGTTTTTCAGCCAAATCTCTGATGACAGGACATAGTGGTCTTGACAGATGCTTCATTAGATCACTGGAAACCACCTCCACGAGAGCTGCAGCAACAAGGAGTTTGGAGATTGGTGCCATCTGGCACAGCATAAACATGCAGTGCCATGACACTTGTGTCAGGTTTGTGCTACCTGAGAACTACCATGTCCAGTGCAGTTTCCTGTGCTTTGCGAGCTGTTATTTTTTGTTTGTTTCTTTTTAATACCAAATTTACAGTGCAGATTTGACGTAGTAGACTAGAAAATCTGGCCTGTACAACCTAAATGTTTCATCAGTCAGCAATAGACCATTGATTCTGTGCTTAAGAAGCAATGGCAATTTAACAGTTTACTTCTTCGCTACACAGCAGTTTATGACAGCATACGATACTGCTAAGAGATTTAGCTAGGCAGAGTAATTATCTGAACTAGATTTTTGTCAGGACACCAGTGCTTTAGAAATTGGATTGCTCACCGAAGTGTGTAAGTGTAGATTTATCAGACTAACTTAAGGTGCTCATTTGCTTAAAGAAGCATAATTTTTCATACTTGTACTTAAAATAGAAAACCGGATGAATTTATTTAGAAAATTTTAGCCTGTTTACTTATTGTTGCTCTCTGAAAATAGTTTTCTATAAATTAAGTACTAGGAGAATGCAAACAAAATTTTAGGACAAGGAAGAACACATTATAGCAGCCTATGACAAGTTCTGTTTATAGATAGAGAAGAGGAAGGACTCCTTGTGTCTCTGTTCAGAGCCAGTGACTGGGAAATACAGGCCCTGCAATGTTAACAGCTCTACTACTGGGAGATGAATATTTTATCCTGTATGTTTTTGCCTCACTGTGATTAAAATCTTTCAATTTTGCATTAGATAAAATAATTCTCTGTCACCAGCAGTTTGCCTTTCTGTTTTGTCATTCAATACCTGGGCTAAAAGTTGCGCTTGTAATGTAACTTTTGGATACTGCTGCTGAAACTTCATGTAGTTGAGTCCAAGAAGACAGGGTCAAACGGTGTATTAGGGAGGTCTTAGATATTCCCACCCACAAGAGTTAGCTCCAGCAGTTATTGGCAACTGAAATCTCTTCTGCACCAATTAACTTCACCCTTGCAAAGTCTTACTAGTCCCTGACAAAGCCTGCACAGATGCAACAGTAGTTTGTCAGAGCTAGATAACTTGAGAAGAGACTGTAAATCATACCAACTCTTGTGCTTAACCACCATCCTTCAATGGTTCTACAGTTTTGAATCATCTGTTTTGCACAGAGTGTAATACATGGTTTAATGCAATAGTTGACTTTTTAAAATATGTATTTATTCTTTTATTTAAGAGCAAAAAGCCTGTGTTCTTTCAGTGGGGAAAGCCCTTTCATTTTAAACATAGCAGCACACCTCTGTCTCCTGACTCTTTTTCTCCTTTTTGTGTGCTTTTTTTGGGGACCCCCCCCTGATTTCAGTTTCTTTAATGTTTTTAATATCTCACTCGGCTGCTGGGTAAATTACTGTATTAGATTGAGTCACAGAAATTTTTAGATTGCTTTTTCTATGAGGGGTAGTTTCACATTAGCAGAGAGAATTCATGTAAAAGACATGTTAATGCCATCCTACAAGCAATAAATTTCTATATTTCTCAGACTCTGATAAATGACTGCACTTTAAGTTGCATTTGTATGGGTACAGAATGAATGACAGGCTTGAACGGATGTTGTTTTTCCAAAATTGCTCAATATAAACTAAAGTGACAGTCAAATTGCTGATCAAATTCTGCAATTATAACACTAGTATAAAAATGTAAATTCAGAACTTTTATAACATTGAGTAACAAATTCTCCACTAAAGTTACAGAATCATTAAAGATACAACATACAACGGTATAAAAAATACTTGGGATGGCTGTAAAAGTTAGCAGAAAACTAAAAAAATTACACGCAAAAGCCTCACAGCAAGATAACTCTTGCAGTATTTTTAACCTATGTTTCACATCAGCTTAAATCTTTTTCAGCACAAGGGCATCCTTGACATAGTTTGTAATAATGGTGAAGCAGTGGGAATTTCACCAAGTACATGGAGACGCTCCTAACAATGATTAGATTTTGAGCTATGTTGCTTGAACTATATAGCCTGAGAAGAGTGCAGATTTTCCTCTCCATTCTTCCTAAAGTTGTCCATTTAAGAAATACAAGCTCAATGAAAGTGCTACCAGAATATACATATTAGTCTGTGCTTTGGTAACATGAAAGTGAAGTTATGTTCACCTCCACCAACTGCCTCTACTGATGGAATTTAAAAGCAAAATTGAAAGCTGCCATCTTCGTCAATGCAAGTAGATAAGCCATGTGAGCAGGAAGGGTTGCAGAGGAGGACAGGAGCCTTCTGGAACTCCGTCAGGGAAAGCAGCAAACCTGCAGAGAAGTGGGAAATAAATCTGACTGGAAGCACAGTCTACAACTTTCCTCATTTTCCCTTTCTTCTTGTTCCATGAGGAGAAGGTGTACCTAGAGCAGTAAAGATGGAGATTTTGAGATGTTGTTTAAACCATTCATACACAAAGTGTTGAAGAAATTGCTTGACAAAGAGTTGTTATTAATGTAGGACTTACTTTCTATAAAACTGAGGTGGTATCCCAGCACAATATTACTCAGAAATTCCAAGTGCCTTAATGTGCTCTGACTGTATGCATAGTAATAGTGCAGTCATAATTAGGGTGTTTCTTTGAAGCAACTTCAGTATGAACATGTGAAAGATATTTTTCTTTAAATACTCTAGACTCAGAACAGATGTCTCCTTCAGAAGCAATGAAGAAAAATTGTATTTTATATTGGAAACAAGGAAGTGGAGATGGCATCATGCTAGGCAACAACCTGCTTCTGCATCTGCAATAGATGTGAATGACAAATGAACATGGGAGATCAAGGCCAGGACACATGTATTTACTGCCTGTGCACTTTGTAACCTCTTCCAAGACACAGGCCTTGGAAAACTTGCCACTTTCTTGTCTTGTAGTAACGTTGGTTCTATGACATACAAAAGTCAAATCTTACTGATTAAGCTTAAAACTAGAATTCCATGAGAAGTGAAACTTATTAAATGAATTATAAGAAATTGTTAGTAGAAGAGGTTCTTCAGACGTACTTATTAGTGTGGGCTGTGAGTTTTTCCTTTTATTTATACATATACACATATACCTTCAGACATGTATATTTGTTTATGCACAGGAGGAGGCGAGGAGACCATCTTTGATTCCTACAGGGAGAGGGAATTTATTTTTCTCAATGTAACATGCCAACAATCTTGCGAGGCATGGAACAATTTTATGAGACACCATGTAAATACATGGAGAAGCATATGTTAATGAGAATGAATGCGGTACAATCTACAGTGTCTTTGGCATTTTCAAATTTTTTTTAGTAAATTTGGTTTTTTCCTTTTGGTCTTGTTTCTTGTCCCTCTTTAAGCACAGCTTGTATGTGAGCTGACTTTAGTTTTTGAACAGTGATAACTTTCAACAATCTACTGAATGTTTTTCCTGTTTCTGTTTCTAAGTCCTGAAATACATAGGAAATAATGATGTTGGCTCATTTAGTTTATGCCTTTGTTTCTTTCCAGTCTTTCCTGTTAGTCATTTCTACTCTTTAGACAGTGGACTCCCATACAGATTTTTTTAGGAGACTATACACAACTTTGTTCAAAAACGCTTGCCCAATGCTGCCATCCTTACAATACACTTTGCTAAACTGCTGTTCTCCTGATGTATGTGTCTAAAATAAACAGTTGACCTCCTCCTCCATTTATTAACCTCCTTTGTATTGCAGATTAATCTCCAGTTTACTGATTTGGTTGTTTGAAAGACTGGCTACTCTCTTTTAATGATAGCAGAGAATGAGAAGCTGCCAGAATGCTAGGATGGAAGTGACAGGAAGGAAACATGAAAGTCAGAAAAATGTATACCCAGGAGAATATTAAGGAAAATACATCCCATCAAATATATTTCTTGAACTTCTGAGTCATGTTGCTGTTGTGCCTTCTTTTTCATGTGGCTCTAATCTGCATGTCTGGCATATTTTGTTATCATATTATTATTTTTAAATGCATGCTAACTGCAACCTTGCTTCTCTGTTCTAATTTATTATAGCATATTAGTAAAACTGCTTTGGAATACCCTGGATTAATGATGCATTTAAACTGTTTTAAAATGACCCTGGGCTAGGTCAATTATTGAAGTAATGCCAGTAAGGAATATTTTATTTTGATTGCAGTAAGCTCTTAGTTTTATGTTAACTGCATCATACGAACATGACCTGTGGGCATTTTATGTTGTAGTGAATTGAAAATGCGTGAATAAAACATGCTTTATATTTTTATGTAGCAAACTAAGGCTGTTTCTTGAGAGGAGACTCTATAATCTTGTTTTCTTCTGATGTATGTGGGGTCACCTTTTTGTGCAAGTGCTCTGAGAAAACAGGGCTACCTTTTTGATATAAGGGAAGATATAGTGAGGTGTGGGTGCTGCTTATGGCATGTTAGGTGTCAGTGCAGTCACCCCTTCGGTATCCCAAGTTTACACAGACCCATGCTACTACTCCTGTACTCTCCCTTTCTCTGCAACCTGAAGGTTGGAAGACCTGAGTAGTGCAGCATATTATTATTTGTGGTGCAGGGTGGGACAATTCTGTGATACAGTTTATTTCTCAAAACTTCATTTGTAAAATGAGTGCTTTTATATTTTTTTCTTGTAAAATTCGTATCCTTAATTATTGCAATATTCCTTTCCTTTCTGGAAGTGTAAGGTGTTACTTACTCTATTCTTCTTTAAAATTGAGCTGGAATGAGAGCTTATTATATATTTTTCAAAATGCTGGGATATGTTTTTTCACATCCTGAATATGTCTCTGTTTTAATGTAGTGTGCTTTTCTGTGCAAAACTGCACTATAGTTACTGTACTAGAGTCTAAGATTACAGGCAGCTCGAACTGCAAAGTTAAAAAGCAAAAAAAAAAAAAAAATCAGCTCAGTATAACAAAATTTAGTAACATGGTATCATGTCACTAAAACCGGAATTGACTGTTCTTCAATGACACTGAACTTAACAGACCTGGCAGTGCTTTGGAAGCTTGAGTAACTTGTTACGTTTTACAAGTGGCTTTAGGTGGTGGCTGTAGTTTTTTGTTAAAAAGCTCTTCTGGAAGAGGAGCTGAAAAAGGACTCCAGTCGTGGCCTTAAAGTGCACCTATACAGAACTTGTAGAAATTTGCTTAAAATAAACAAAATATGTGCTTTGCCAGAACAATGTTTTCAGATAATTTAGAAGTCTATTGACTATCTAAAGAGGGATAAAACCAGTTTTTAAAATAAAGACAATTTGGCAGTGACTGCTCAAGAGATCAGCAGAGATCTTCAAAATCAAGCCACTTGCAAGACAAAAGAAAATGTAAAACAAGACCAGAAAGAATAATTCCAATCGCTTCTGAAGAATCATGAGAAGGAAGATAAAAACCTTTTTATGTTTTGGGGGTTGTTACTAGTCTGAGGTATGTCCCAGGTCCTTGAAAATTAAGATGTTCCATACCTAGGAAGCAGATGCATAAACAAATGATATGTGTATTGAATGGCTGGTGTTTGGAAGATTTATTGTAATGGACAGAGTTTGTGTAATGGAATAGAGAGGAAAATAAGGAAACAGGAAATTTGGGGTAGAATATAAGGAGAATTTTGCTGCTGTATTTCAGGATCTCTCCATATAATCTTCTGTCTTTGTCTAGCCCTCTGAAGAAAAATGAGGATAAATTATAAAATAATGTATATGGGGAAGTAAATAATCCTAGGTTTACATATGCAGCAATAACTTTTGACACAGTAATTGCTACTCAGGAAGGAGCTCTTGATGCCTATATTAGTTTTATGAAAATGTTAGCTTTCATTTCAAAGAGAATAACATTATTATGACTACTGTGTAAATTCATTGTGTACTCTCAAATCCTGTATGCAGTTTTTGTGCAATCATAATCATCACAGATGGCGTAGAAAAGATACCCATTAAGGGTGAGTGAATTAAGTAAAGGCTTCACTGTTGAGTGACTGATGAGAAGACTGAGAGTGTCATAGAGGTACCTTAGAAGAGAGTACCATGGAAAAGATATGCAGGGATCAGTTTATTGACTCTCTCTTTCATTAGACATAATAGCATTAAATTAAATGCTGTACCAGTTTCAAAACAAATGGCAAGTACAGGTCTGTGTACAATAGGTTATTAAGCTGTGGAGCTTTCTGAACCAGCCATTGTGGATATTAAAAGCTTGCATGGCTTCAAGAAACAGTTGAATACATTCATGGAGGAAAAATACATTAGGGATGAAGTCAGTTTGTCTGGTTTGCAATGTCCTTGAACCATAGGTTGCTGGAGGCCAGAAAGGTGTTGTAGGGAAGTGAAGTTGTTTATTTGCCATGTATTTATATCTGCCTCTAGGATTTGCTGTTGTTTGCTATCAGAAACAAATAGTTAGCTAGATGGACCTTTTTGTATGATTTATGAAAGTCATTCTTAAACTAATAATGTGTAAGTTAAAGTCATCCATAGTAGTTGCTGATACTAAATCAAGTTGTGGGACAGGAGATGATTTTGAATGAGTTTCTTGATGACAGAGACTGTTCTGGTGAGCCAGAAAAAGTAATATTGCCAGACGGATTCAATGTTGCTGCTCCACAATGAATTGGAGGGGTGGCACACAGAGAAAGCAGGTGTCCTAGACTAAGTATACCTGTAACAATATGCATTTTCCTGTTATAAACGCACATCTTGGTGTATGCATTAATATTTGAGGGAGACTAAAGACACAAAGGATTCTAAACTTTAATCGATACTTACAGGGGAACTGATCCTCCTCCTCTCCATCCTCTATTTAGGTGCTAATAGTAAGATCTTAGAGTCTTCTGTGTAGTTAGTTTGCTTTTAGTTTTTAAACTATGTAACTTTATCTAAATAGTGTTAAATTTTTCCTCTTCAGGATAAAATATTGAACGTGGACATGTTGAATGTGGTAAAGTATCATAAGGAACATCTTCAGTTTGAGATGGTGGTATCGTTCAATATGTGTGAAACAGCTTGGAGGGGTTGTGGTTTTCCATGTAAGGGTTTTTTTAATATTGAAGGAAAATATTTTCTTAAATTGATACATGGCATATAAAGAGGAGATTATGACCTTAAAATATTCAAATTACTCTGGAATATCTGCAAAGCTGTACAGTCATTACCCTGTAATTTGAACTCTTGAGTACATATGGATGTGAAGGTAATGGTTTCCTATTTTCAAATGGTTCCCATTTTCCTAGTATTGAACTTTGTTTGATATCAAGGCAGATATCAATTTTTGATTTCAACATGAGTAAAATCTACTACAGGAATATGTATCTTAACCATCTAAGACTAAAGAAAATATCTTTTCTTCTCCCTGTCAGTAGAGGTTGCTTACAGGAAACCTTACTCATTAGGATTCTATAGGCTGTGCTTGTCAGGGGTTTGCCAGGTACTTACCAGAACATCACTTAATAGTTTGCTGACAGTAACTGATGAACATAAAAGCCCATCCTTTTGTCTTTTTTATTTTTTTTTTAATGTTTGTTTGGTTTGGTTTTGCTGTTGGTTTGGTTTGGTTTTGTTGTTTTTTTGTTTAATGTGAATAGCATAATGTGAAATTGCTAATGCAAAGCACCACATCTAAGAGAGAAAAGGTATTTTTAAAGAATCGTGGACCTTTAAGATCATTGAGTCCAACCATTAACACTGCCAAGTCAACCACTAAGCCATGTCCCTGAGCGCCACATCTACATGTCTTAAATACCTCCAGGGATGGTGACTCCACATGTCCCTGAGCAGCCTGTTCCAATGCTTCACAACCCTTGAAGTGAAGAAATTTTTCCTAATATCCAATCTAAACCTCCCCTGGTGCAACTTGAGGTCATTTCCTTTTGTCATAGGAAAAGACTGTAACTCCCACTTGTTAACTGGGAGAAAAGAAGCCCTCTTGTCTACAATCTCCTTTCAGGCAGTTCATAGAATCGTAGAATCAGATGGATTGGAAAGGACTTCTGAGATCATCAAGTCCAACCCTTGATCCACTACCACCACAGTTACTAGACCATGGCACTAAGTGCCACATCCAGTCTCTTCTTAAATACCTCCAGGGATGGACAATCCACCACCTTCCTGGGCAGCCCATTCTAATGTCTGATTACCCTGTCTGTAAAGAATTTCTTCCTAATATCCAACCTAAACCTCCCCTGGCAGAACTTGAGACCATGTCCTCTTGTCTTACTAACAGCTACCTGGGAGAAGAGACCAACCCCCACCTGGCTACAACGTCCTTTCAGGTAGTTGTAGAGAGTGATGAGGTCTCCCCTGAGCCTTCTCTTCTCCAGACTAAACAACCCCAGCTCCCTCAGCTGCTTCTCAGAAGACCTGTGCTCCAGACCCTTTACCAGCTTCATTGCCCATCTCTGCTCACACTTCAGCACGTCAGTGTCTTTCCTGGTGTGGAAGATGCAGCCTCACCAGTGCCCTGGTCCTACTGGCCACGCTGTTTCTAATACAAGCCAGATGCCATTGGCTTTCTTGGCCACCTGGCCACAGTGCTGGCTCAGGTTCAGCAGCTGTCGACCAGCACCCCTAGATCCTTTTCCACTGGGTAGCTTTTCATCCACTTTTCCCCTAGCCTCTGGTGATGCATGGGGTATTTGTGACCCAAGTGCAGTTCCTTGTAATCTCCTAGAATTTAATTTTAGAATCATAGAAGGGAATGGGTTGGAAAGGACCTTAGAGATCATCTAGTTCCAATCCCACTACCATGGGCAGGGATGCCTTCCACTAGGCCAGGTTGCTCAGAGCCCCATCCAACCTGACCTTGAACACTTGGGATGGAGCATCCTCACTGTGAAGAATTTCTTTCTTACATCTGTTGTGGTTTAACAGTAGTCAGCAACTAAGAACCACACAACTTCTTGCTAACTCCCCTCTTGATGGGATAGGGAGGAGAACTGGATGAGTAAACGGGAAAACATTCAAGGGTCGAGACAAAGTTTATGAAATAAAGCAAAAACTGTGCATGCAAGCAAAGCAAAACAAAGAATTCATTTACTACTTCCCATGGGCAGACAGGTGTTCAGTCAGGAACAGCCCAGGAAAAAAAGGGCTCCATCTCACATAGCAGTTATTTGGGAAGACAAATACCATCACTTCCTTCTTCTTCCCCCACCTTTATATGCTGAGCATGGTGCTGTATGGTATGGAATATCCCTTTGGTTAGTAGGGATTACTGTCCCACCTGTGTCCCCTTCCTATTTCTTGTGTGTTAACCCCCTTCACTGATGGGGCAGTATGAGAAGCAGAAAAGGCCTTAGTGTAAGCACTGCTCAGCAATATGAAAACTGTGTTACCAACACTGTTTCCAGCACAAATCCAAAACTTAGCCCCATACCAGCTGCTATGAAGAAAGTTAACTCTATCCCAGCTGAAACCAGGACATACCTAATCTAAAATCTACCCTCTTTGAGTTTATAATCATTATCCCTTTTCCTATCACTGCGTGTCCTTGCAAAAGTCTCCTTTCGACTCTCTTGTAGGTCCCCTTTAGATACTGAAAGGTGTTATAAGATCTCCCTGGAGACTTCTCTTCTTAAGGCTGAACAACCTCAGTTCTCTCATCCTGTCTTCATAGGAGAGGTACTCCAGCCTGTGATCATCTATATGGCCCTCCTTTGGACTCCAACAAGTTTACATTCTTACTGTGTTGGGGGCCCCAGACTCGGTACCCTATCAGCTTTCACCTCCAGATGGGGTTTCACCAGAGTAGATAGGCAGAATTGCCTCTGTTGACCTGCTGGCCACGTTTCTTGTGATGCAGTCGAGGATGTGGTTGGCTTTTTAGGCTGCAAGGGCACATTGCTGGGTCATGTCAAGCTTCTTGTCAACCGACATCTCCAGGGCTGCTGTCAATTGATTCTCTACCCCGCCTGTATTTGTACTTGGGATTGCTTTCAGAGTCCCTCTGGATGGTAGGGTCCCTTCCTTCCAGTGTGTCAGCGGCACCACATGGGTTGTTGGTGGTGACAAACTTGCTGAGGGTGCACTGAGTCCCACTGGCTATATTGCATACAAAGATGTTAAATGGCACCTGTCCTGATACTGAGCCCTGAGGAACACACTGCTCATCACCAGTCTGTGCTCGAACATTTAACTATTGACCACAACTCTTTGAATGCATGCATCCATCCAGTTCCTTATCTGCTGAGTGGTCCATCCATCAAATCTGTATCTCTCCAGTTTAGAGCCAGCAGTTTCATGCAGGACAACGTGAAATGCTTTGCACAAGTCTGGGTCTTCCTGAACCGTTGCATAGTTATTTACTAAAGTCATCTCCTGTACTGCACTTTTACATATAATGTACAAATTTGTTTAATTTCTCTCTTTCTTAAATACGTGATTGCTGTGTAGTCCTAGCTTTTATATACAAAATTGCAATATGATCCAGTCAACTATACTGTTGACCAGGTGTTAGAACTTGAATTCAAGAATTATGCAACCTCTTGTAGAGTATTTCATGGCAAAACAATAGGATTTTCAAAGAAATAGACTTCACTGCCATAATCCCCATTACTGGAGTAAAGCTCCCGTTGCCTTCAATGGAAACTGAGTTTTGTAATCAGTGCTGTCAGTCACCATCTGTACTGACAGAATCCTGCCATAACGAGAGTCCATCCTTTCTGGGATGCCATCTGTCAGTGAGTTTCTTTTGACTTGTTTCTAGCATCAACCTTTATACCTTCTTTCATGTTCTCTTTTGTGCTCCAAGCAACCTCTCAAATCTTCATTCTCCCTGCTGTTTTCAAAATATGTTTTTGAACACTGATGAACACCATGAAGTACCCTAGCAATAATGTCTATTACCAAACTCTGGGCAAAATCACAGTCATGTGAAGAAAATTTGTCAGGAGGATAAGGTGTAGAAGGAATTGATCCCAAACTCTTTTCTCATCTCTACAAGTCATATTTCCAAGCGGTGGCTGAGGGAGAGGTTTGAACCACTGAGTACTTTGAGTCTTTGCTGTGGATAAAAGAAATTGGTTAGTGTGACAGTTAACCTAATAATAGCTTACAAAAGTATCAGCTCTTACAGGTTTAAAAATAAGATCAAGTAGCATTAATCTAATGGTATAACTGTTTCTGAAGGGCTTTTACTCAGTAAAGCCAGATTTATGAACTCTTAAATAAAATGTAGTTTTGAGCTGATGCTTGCTAACAATCTTGCACACAGTGCTTTCACCCAGTTATAGTTCAATGCCATCAATTTATTTGGCACTTCATAAGCAAACAGAATGAAAAGTGTGAACCTGAAACCTTCCAGTTTGAAAGGGAGAACAAAACATAAGAATATATTAGAAATAATAATTACATAAGGGGTGCATCTTCTTAATAAAGGACTTAGCATGTGTTTTAATGAGTTTTAAATATAATTCACGCATAATATTCACTGTAACTCATGCGTGGAGGAGATGTGTGTATATATCTGAACAGCAGCCTTTCTTCCAGGTGGTTTCAGAGATGTGATTTTTCTAGACAAAATTTGAGTGAAACCTTCTTGATTTTGAATTTGATTTCAACTGTAAAAAGGGATGATTTAGACTTTCAAAGAGATAGAAGTAGCAGTTACTTTCGTAGTAGTAGCCTTTTTTTAGTGTATATATATATCTATATATATCTATATATATCTATATATATACCCCCCACCAAAGTCTTTCACCTTACTTGTAGATAGCCTACAGGTAGAAACAGGCCAGGCCAGTTGCTATGTTCATACTGTATTCATTTTCAGAGGAATAGCCCTAGCTATTTCAGAGGTTAGAAATGTGCAACAGATAATTCAAGTGGATTTTACAGTATCAAGGCTTGCCAAAACCTTACAATGCTATATTTGCTCATGGTTATTTTGCATAAAAATTAAGAGTAGAATACTGTGTTGCAAAAGTGTAACTACATTCCAGACTGATTAAAAACTGATATGCAGTATCTATAGATAAACTTACTTATCTGTAAACAAACTTTCATTTGTTTAAATGTATTAAAATAAGAATAAGCAGTATTCTTTCTGAGGACCTAAGATGACATAAGGCACCTTCCTTTTGCGAAATATGAAATCTATTCCTTGCTGGGAAGTGTTGTGGATGACCAAATATGTCCTGTCTGCAGATGACTGAGATGCTCTTCATGACTCTTCAGTTCCTCCATTTGTAGTGTCCAGCTTATTACTTTGTGTGATTGGATTCCCTTATTTTTAAGATGCAGCTAGGAAATCTTCCTCTGGAAAACTGTTCTCAACTGACAGATGACCAATAATTACTGTGTGACTGATGTTACTGTTCAGCTTTACCTTACTGTGGTTTCTTGAAGGCTCTTTCCCCTCTGTTAGATGCTGAAGAGAGCTGACCATGTGCAAGCTTTTTTTGTCCTAGGATAAGATAGTTGTGTTTATTTTTCACCTCCAGCTGTATGGTGTTATGCTCCTACTGTTTCTCCTTGAGAGGAAAAGAAAAAAATTAGTCTGACAGAAAACTTAAAGAGGTTTTTCACCCAGGTTAGTGATGCACTTAAGTATTTTGCAGTCTTAGAGTAAGCCTTTAAGGTCCCCGAGCAATCAGTGTGAACTATTTCTGTCATGGAAAACTGTCCATTTGCTTCATTACCCTCTTTCTTCTAGGCAGACAAATAGATACGGGGGGAAGAAAAGTATCATTTAAACTTTGCCACCAAATTTACTTGGGATGTATTTCTGTGGAATAATAGTAGATGCGAGCAAGCATGAGAAATCTGGCTGCAGAACATCAGCTTTCACCAGCTCTGATAGGTTCACACACTCATATTTTTCAAGGCAAAGCTCCAGAAGCTCCTAATTTGGCTTTTTTGCTGTCTGTCTTGAAATTTTTCTGATTCAGTTCAAACACTCTTAGCTGAAATGGGGGAAAAAGTTAAGTCTGAGAAACAACTTCTGTCCAGTTGTCACCTAACTGCCTCCCTATCCCCAATTTCACGGTGTAATAACAGCCCTCACTCAAGTGGCCTGTGAGCTTGTAATGTAGAAGAAGCAACTATGTAGAAGAAGCACATGTGTGACTAGGTTTTCTTTCCAGGCAGTGAAATGTATACAGTTAAAATGCTGCTTGAAATTGTAATAAAGCAGTGCATGGGAGTTTTTCAGATGCACAACAAATATTTGGAGTCCCTTCAGACTTTGTTCGATGTCTCTGTCTTGAGTGATCTCTTGAAATGCATTTTATCAGTCTGGGGGCTTTCATTATACTTATTTGGGAGTACAATTCTATCATTTTATCGGTTCTTTTGGACCAGGCGCTGAGCAGTTAAGAACCATGAATCGGTCTTCCTGAAAAAGCAGCTGATTTCAAACACCTTCTGTTGGTTATCTTTTGTTTGAAACTATTTGACTTTTTCACTTTTTTTACAAAGAATAATCACAGTATATTTGCAAAATACGAACTTCTGTGTTGGGTAAATTGGTTTTTATATCTGGATCATCAGTATCAGCCCCTCTCCAGTAGCCCCTGTCTAGTAAGAGGTGTTAGAGAGGATTATTTTTTTTTTCTTGTGGTGGATGGTTATGGAATATCATGTTCACAGGGAAAATTATTTCTTTTTAATCCTTGTCAGTTGGCTTATTTCCTGTAGTCTGAAGAAGTATATCCCATATTCTAGTTCATACAGTACTTCATTTTAGCTGAGTTCAAATTTTGTTCATTACTGACTCCCAACTTGGGAATCTTATTATTCCTTATTGTCTGCACTTTGACAAAAATCAGTCAAGATACTGTCATTCTAACAGAAAACTGTGACCGATTGCTTTAAAAATAAATGATACTTGCAGTGGCACAAGAGAGCAAAAGAGATTCATTTAAACTCATGTTGAAGAACTCTCATCGCTCTTTTCCCATTGCATTTGACATTGCCTGAAAGACTGTTATATATTACCTTTATTTTAGGAGACTATTGTTCTCTTTATACCTGCTCTACAACTTGAGGAAAGCAATAATGCTTTCAAACAGAACTTAAATTTACGGAAGCAAGACATGGCATCTTTCTGTTATAGTAAGTGGCTATTTAAAGAAATACCTCTTTAAACAAAAGTTTGAGCTTGGCAGGGAAAAAAAACCCACCAAAACATAAGGGGAATCACTGGCTGCTTTAGGGCATACAGATTGAAAACCTTTCAAAAATGTAGTAATATTTGTGAGACCTTCAGCACCTAATGCTCATCTTAATAATTTCTTTTGAAGTGCTTAAAAGGCAAACTCATTTCATTTAGTTTACTTTTTACCCCAAGATTGACCTACTCTGTTACTCAGTGTCCTGCTCATGTACAGAGCTCATACAAAACTAACATACTGTATAACACAAAAAAGATGAGCTGTTGGAAAGATTCCAGAGGAGAGCCGCTAAGTTGATCACAGGGCTGGAACACATCTCCTGCAAAGACAGGATGAGAGTTCCAGGCTGTTCAGCCTGTTCATCTGTACAGGTTTCCTGTATTTTCCAAATTGGTAAACAGATTTCAGGGAAAGCCACACATATTGCATGTGTTTGCTTTGATTTCTTTGTCCTCTGTGTTTCAATAACTAGTTATTTTGCAGGGAAAAAATCCTAGTTTAAAAAATGCATTAGCTATTGCAGTGGCCTTATTTCTCTTTTCAGGTACATTGTGGGTTTGTCTCATACAGTAAACTTTAAATGGACTGCAGAGTTGTGGTTTCCAGGGGCTGCGACTTCACCTTTGCAATCCCTTCATTTCAGCCATCAAGACTGACTTTTGGTCGGATGAACAGAACACATCATCCCTAAAAGTTACCTGTAAAACACACCATGCTTCTCCTCTTTTCTGTTAGTACCAGGGCATCATGACTTGCTTTCACCTGAAATGAACGTTTGTAGGGAGAAAGAGATTGGTGAGTAAATAAAAATTCAGAAAGTAAAGCTCTCATTATATATTCTACATTGCTGAAGCAGCTAACACATTAGAACAGCTGCCAAATTACCTGTAATGAACATCCACACAATAGAAAGCACTCTGCTTACTGATGAAGTTGTGATTAACACCCATTAACAGCATGGAATTTGTCAATGAAAAAATAAAGATGATTCAGTGCAATATTTAGAAAGAATTGCTGTCTATGAACTTTCCTGATTTTGGGCATAGTATTTTTAGATAGTTGGAAGTCTGCTAATGATTTGAAAACATGCCTTGAAAAACTGTTTTCATAACTACTAAGACAAGGAAATGTGTTGCAAAATGATGCTTTAATGGAAAAAATAGTGGGTCTATCTTTCTGGTTCTTTTTTCCACCCCCACCCTGTCCCTGCTTCTGACTATGTTAAAAAATCAAAAATTTTTTTAGGCATGTTAGTTCTCCATTTTCCTTGGAACTTCTGTCCAGATTGTTTCTTTCACCTTTTCCGTATTTTATTCTGAATCCAAACTCTATAAAATCTGCTGTGGTAACCTGAGATAGAAGGATACATTATTTACTGTAATGCCAACCCTTTTAATCCCCCTGGAATAATGTTGAGAGCACATGGGCTTTTCTGTAGAATAATTAGTAGAAGCAGCATGTCAAGAAAATGTGATTTGCTTATGCTCTTTTTTTAATGCCCCCAAAATCTCAGGAGATAAGTAGGAACACTGAATAGTGTATATTAATTATTTCTCAAGTTGGACTTGTCTTGGGACTTTGTGACACAAAAGTCAGCTTTGAAACCTGTTTTTTGGGTTTCAACCAGCATGGAACCCCAGGATGGTGTCTTGACTTTGGTAATGTCATAGAAATCTATGATTCTGTGAAATCCACCTTTGGAATTTGAGCTTTGACTTGTTTGACTGAAGGCTAGATCTGCAAAAAAGGTCTCTGAATGTCAGAAGTTCTGGACTTTTCAACACTTTGTGCTTGAGGCAAGTGCAGAGTGATCCAGAAATCTCTGGCCTTGAGGATTAAGCCTCTTGATCATATGCTTGTTTGTGACCTGCGTAACTTCAAGATGGGGGGAATGGGCTGTTATACACTGGTCTGGAAGCTCCACACTTTTACTGTTAGTACACTTTAATTTTAGGCTTCAGGAGATTTTGCCCACACAGACCCTTGCAAAGCCTTTGATTTTTTGCTACCTTGAGTTCACGTCCAGAGAAAAACGACACGTTTTTCTCTAAGAGATTTCTTTCGATTTGGTGAGAAAAGAGGCGTTTTGGCAAAAAGGGTTTTACAGAAATAACAAGCAACTTCTCAGAAGCATTACAACAGATTCCTGAGACCAGCAAGCATTGCTATAGTGAGGGAACCTTTGTTATACCCAGCAAACACAAACTTAAGTGAAATACAGAAAACAGGTGTTTAAGTTGCCCATAGGAGTAAAGGAAAGGAGATTAAGAGAAGAAAGAATAAAGAGAGAAAGAGAGGAGAGAGAGAGACATATTTACCACCCTGGAGCTCACATGTTGACAGGTCAGGAGGGCAGAGGCCAAGGGGGGATGGAGGCCATGTATGTGTGTCTGTTTATAGACTCTGGCTATTCCCCCTAGGCGTAACTTTTGGCTCCCTGACACTCGCTGTCCCCCCAGCCAAAGTGAGGGGTGCCATAGACACTTAGAGGCTCCAGGTGATGTGGTGTGGGCAGAGCACCAGGCTGAGCTTGACAGACCAGCCGCATGGCTTTCCTGTCCATGTGCTCTTCATGGGCACAGCCCTGTTGGCTCCAGGCCTAGGCCAAGCCCTGCCCATACCCCAACAAAGTGGTTCTGACCCAGATCTGATCACTGATCTGGTGTCTTAACATGGACCTGCATGGAAGTAGCTGGAAAAAAATGCTGCGCAATGCTGCTCAACATGTAGTTCCTTCATGGCATCCTTCTTAAGAAGCCAAACTGATGGGAGATGTAGACAGCTTTCATCAGTGGTGACCCTGAAGTCGTATTTTAACATTCTTTTATGTAAAGGAGATGCAGTGGCAGTCTTTTTTTGTGTGTCCCCCGTCCTTTGCATTTTTCTCTCAGACGTTGCAATGAGAGCATGTGTATGCTTGGGTTCAGTTCCCTCCTCTGCCTGACGGGGTCTAAGGGTCAGTTTCCATCTCTCTGGAGAAAGAAACTACCAATTTTCAGTCAAATTTAAAGTAGGAATGCTCATTTTTCTCCCTTCTGAAGGTACACCTGAAGAGCATTCAACATTTGTTGGTTATCATCAGCGTCATATCTCTCAAGTGGCTTAACTTCCAGGTATGCTCAGTATCTGTGTCACCTAACTGGTTGAAGAAATAGGGGCTGTTGGTCAACTTCAGTGCTATGTGTGGGAGTAAGAGTTTCCATGCAGCTGGGTTAGCTGCTGAGTAGTCAAGAGGTAGGTAGATTTCTCAACTAAGGGAAGCCTGCAGATGAGGTCAGCCTATTCAACATGAGTTCTGCAAATACAAGATCAAATATCTTTGTTTGGCAGCAAAAAAAATTAGCTTACTTACATGTTGTTATGCAATAGTAGGTATCAACAAAGCCTGTCTTAAAACACCTTCAGTGCGTTCTGCTCAGACATCTCATGTCAAGAGTTCCTGGTTCCTTGTCTTTATGCTGTGTATTTTGTCAGATACTTTTTTAGTCTAATTCATTGTCAAAATGGGCTTGTCAAATCTCATCGTGATTTAGAGAAGGAATAAATTTAGTAATTGCTAAGTTATTTGAAGATTAGTCAGTCTCTGTGATAGTCTACTGTGTTTTGCCAGCAGAGTAACATCATTAGCCAAATTTGGTCTTTGTTTCATCTGTATAATCCCCACCAATGCTAACAGAGGCATACAGCTGTAGCTAAGAAGAACAACTTGAGCCAGAAAATATAAAACCAGAAGTCATATGCAGAGAACTCTAATGGCAATGTTGTTTTTTTTTCATCATTAAAGACTATGTAAATTTTAAACAGTTGTGGAGGGTTCAGTTGATTTAAGAATGCGGCAATTGAGATGGAAAATTTGCAGTGCTTTGCCTTTTTTTTCTGGTGACATGACAACTGGCAGAACTCATGTGCAGCTCTGATAAGACATTGGAGATAATTAACTTGGGATTTTGGGCTTTTTTAGTGGATATATCTGTCACTAACATTGAAGCTCGGAAGCTGGAAAAATGTGGCTTATTAGTTTGGAAATATTTGAAATGTTTTGCAAGGGACAGGGAAGAGCTGAGACTGAGGCTAAGTTATTAGATAAAATTGTATTGATGTAGTCCTTATATTTTTTTATAGGTAGATTTTTTTTTATAGATAGATATTTCAAAGGTACAAAGGAAAATTATTCCCGGAAGTCAATAGGCACCCACATTAAAGGATGAAAAGTTGAATTTTTTATATGTCCAGAATTGTTCTATGAAAGTGAAGGCTGATGTTTTTAGGACTACAAGAATTCTTTAAACCTTGAAGGTTTAAAGATTTTATATGCGTACATATATGTATATGTGTACAACCCCTTAAAGAGGCAAAGAACATAATATGGGGCACTTAAAAGCATCTAGCACTGTAACTCTGCTGTTTTCAATGCTACCATGACAGAACATGTAGTCTGAAATACACAGAATCTGCTGCCTCTTGTTTGCATGAGTTTTGATTCCCTTGCACCAGATACAAGGTCCTGGCATTGGACCTTGATGACTCCTAAGGCCTTGGTAACTTGAACCCCTTGGAGATTTTTTGATGTTATGCAGGGAGAAAATTTGAAGAACATTGGTGAGGCCACACCTCGAATCCTGTGTTCAGTTTTGGGCCCCTTCCTACAAAAAAAAGATGTTGAGGCACTGGGATGTGTATGGAAAAGGGCAGCAGAGCTGGTGAAGTGTCTGGAGCACTGGTCTTAGGTGAGATGGCTGAGGGAGCTGGAGAAAAGTAGGCTGAGGGGAGACCACAGTGTTTGGTGTGGGTATGGTGACCACCTGCAGAGTTGCAAGGGTTTTGTCTGTAGCTAAGGCTGCCTCTCCCCTCAGAGGTGAATTAATCTCTGAGCAGTGCCCTGTGCTTTAGCTGCTGTGCTTATATCATTAACCTATAGTGGGGACAGTTTCGGAAATGGAATAGGCATGATTCGTATATTCTACATAACTGTTTTGGTAGTACTTGAGTGAACAACCTTAAAGTGTCATAATTTCTACAATTATATACATTGACGCGTAGTAAAGTTTCAGACCTAGCATAGAAAGCTAATGTCTCATCAAGGTTACTATTTAAGTTTACTGTTTTCTGCTCAGAATCAGAATTACATGCAATAAAGTAATGTACTTGTTGGGAAAATAATGTAAAACAGTGAAATATGAGATTCATCCAGCAAATGGAGGTAAGTGTATTGCAGAAAAAGTGATTGATTTGGTGGGTTTTTTTTAGTGCTTCCAAGCTTGGTTTTCAAGGTGATTTTACATTATTGAAAATTTTCTACCTATTTTTCAAGGACTAAAGGATTCAGTATTATTGTGCTGTGGGTGCTTTTTTTTTTTCCCCAGATTTTTTATATTGTTGTTTTATTTTTGCTTTAATCTGCATTTTAAATATAAGGGAGCAGTTTTCCTGTGTGTTGTTTGGATTTTGGCTTGGTTTGGTTTTTAGCCTTGTGTTGTCACTTGTGTGCTTTTAAAGTGGGAATAAAATGCTATCGAAATAGAACAGCAGTGTTTCACATCTGCTTTGCACCTGGTTCAGAAGGCATAAATCTTAACACACAGTGCATATCATACTTTTACTCTTCATTCTTGACCAGAATTTTTACTTTTTTTTTTTTTTTTTTTGAAATGGAAAATAGAGGAACCTTAAATATTTTTCTGTTTATTGCTGCAGGGTGTTGTCAGATAAATGTTTACTTGTTTATAGCAGTATTTAGTTGTTTATAGTGGCAGGCCCTTGCTTTTACTCAAAGGAAAGTTCATATACTTTAAAATAAAAACAATCTAGCCTAAGCATAGTTTCTCATGTTTATTTTTGTAATGAAATAAACATT
Source organism: Myiozetetes cayanensis (assembly GCF_022539395.1). Classification (NCBI taxonomy): domain Eukaryota; kingdom Metazoa; phylum Chordata; class Aves; order Passeriformes; family Tyrannidae; genus Myiozetetes; species Myiozetetes cayanensis. Next base: position 34,530,971 of record NW_026087964.1, on the reverse strand, counting down.
TCATTTTTATGTCATGATTTGATATATAGAACATACTGTCTTTTTGCACTGTGTGCTGACGAAACCAGATCTATTAAAGATCATGTATAGACTGAACACCCTGGGCTTTTATCAAATTTGAGAAATTTGATAAATTCAGATATTGCCGTCTGAACCCAGTGCAACAGTGTTACTTTTAATTTTTTAATCCTCTTATAAGGATAATATGGGAGGATTGGAATCATCTTTCTTCTTGTAGTATCTGACTGTCTAGGTAGACTAACCCAGAAATGTAGCAGCATTACCTTTTGAAAGACATCAGCTGGTATTTTCTTCTCTCTTACAGACTATGCCTGTCTCTTGCCAGACTGGGGTATTGTGCCTCTTGCTTTCAGGTGGATTTGGCTAGTTCATGAGTTTTCATCTCTGGTGTCCGTCACCTTTTTTAGTGGCAATTCCTCTACATCCATCTGTGCAGAAGTAAGAGGCTATTCAGGTAGTGAAGTGAAAAGGAAACAAAATAGAAAGTTGGATTAAATGCAATTCACAAACTAATGTGAAATGAAAAAATATACCTGATAAAGAAACCTCTCTGGTGGAGAAAAGCAGGAAGGAAATGAAGTTGTTGAAAGAGCACAAAAGGGTAGGGGAGGTAACTGCTAAGAGCAGACATGGGTAGATTTTAATTTTGGTCCATAACACCTCAGTAATTTACAAAAAAAAAAGAATGGGAGGAATGCCATCTCTGTCCACAGCCAAATATACTCCTTGCCTTTTTTTTTTAATGGAAAAAATGTATCATTCTGTAGGCATCCTAGAACAAAATATAATAATCCATTTCTGCTTTGGAGGGCAACTTTTGAGCTGTATGCATGTCTATGGCTTATAGGAATCTTAAACAAAATTCACATATTTCAGGAACCCTGAGTGGATTCACTCCATTGCTATTGGTGATGGACTAGAAATAGTGTGAAGGATGCAGAAAACTCATTATTTTAGGCTTTTTGTATCACCACACAGTGCAAGACAATAAATTAAATAAAATAATCCTGAAGAAAGTCTGAGCCCTACATTTACCTCTTTGGAATGTATTTTCTAATGTAATCCTGTGTTGCCAGAACAGCTTATTACCCTGGATTCTCATGTGAAGAAATTAGTCATCATTTCTCGAGCTAGATATGATATTAACTAACCCCACCCCTATTAGTTTCACTTACTTTATAATTTTGTGTTTTCATAAAAAGTCAGAATTTATGCAGCCGATGTTAGTAACTCAAGTTTTGCTTATCTTAGTGGTTTTTTGTGCTTGTTTCTTTGTGGGTTTTTTCCTCTTCTAATTTTGTAAAGAAGTTGCACCTTCAAAGAAATGCGCACCATTCTGTAGCAGACAAGGTTCAGATGCTTTCTGTGTCTTTTTAATAAAGTTCCTTTAACCTCTGTTTTTATATTATTAGTATTATTAGTACTGTGTAGTACCTGAAGAATTTTAGTGTCCTTTATCATGGTAACTCTAGATTAATTGAGACACAAAAAGTATTTTGTCCTGCAGATCTTCTGTTGATTGAAAAATTTAACTTGTTTGTAGGAGTATTTCAGTGTGTTTCTTGTCTTTCTCATGTGGATTCTTTAATTACAGTAATACATCAAAGATGACCCTTTTTTTAAATGCAGTGGCAGACTACAGTGATAGAAAGAGTAGTCAGCATCACAACTACCTGTCTTCTACTCCTCTGACATTGCTTTCAGAAATATATCACAGAATCAAAGAATTGGGTTGGAAAGGAGCTTAAAGATCATCTACTCTCAGCCCCACCCCTGCCACTGGTCAGGGACACCTTTCCCTAGACCAGGTTGCTTAAAGCCCCAGCCTTGAACCAGGGAAGGGGCATCCACAACTTCTCTGGACAACCTGTTTCAGTGCCTCACCACCCTCACAGTAAAGAGTATCTTCCTAATATCTGATCAAAACCTACTCTCATTTTCTGTTTTTAGGCCATTCCCCATTGTGCTATCACTGCACACACTTTTGAAAAGCCCCCCTCCATGTCTCTTACAGGATCCCTTTAGGTATTGAAAGGTTGTAATTAGGTCACCCCTAAGCCTTCTCCTCTCCAGGCTGACCAAACCCAATTCTCTCGGCCTTTTCTCATAGGAGAGCTGCTCCATCCCTCTAATCATCTTGGTGGCCTTCCTCTGGACTTGCTGCAACAGGTCCTTTCTGTGTTGGGAACCCCAGAATTGGATGCAGTGTTCCATGTGGGGTCTCATGAGAGACCTGCTGGCCACACTTCTTTTGATGCAGCCCTGGATACATGTTTGGCTTTCTGAGCTGCGTGCACACGTTGCTGGATTGTGTCCAGTCTCTCATCCACCAGCACCCCTAAGTCCTTCTCAGCAGGGCTGATCTGGATCTGTTCATCCCCCAGCCTGTAATGATATATAGAAATATATGCATATACACATAAATATAGATATAATAATACATAAAAATAGATACACATATAGATACATATAAGTATATTAATTCCTATAGAAATGGAATTCAGTGGCTCCACAAGCACTTAACCATATGCATGGGTTTCCATATGATCAGTATAAAGGACTTCTTACATTGAGTCTTGAGTCACTTAAATGAAACACGGATCAAAAGGTGTATAAAGGCACATAAACCTTGGTGAAAGTCAATTCCACCAAAACTGTTCAGAGACATTTTATGTCATATTTTCTCAGAGTTTAAAATAATAATAATGAAAAAGCAATTAAGATGTCTCTTTCCCTCCCTTCAATCTAACCCAAATTTCTGAACTCGAGGTCTGTTTGCTCAGCTTGGCTCACTGGTCATTAAATCTCCATGAAACATGAAAAGCATTTGGGAAAGGTCTCAGTGGGGCAATTTGAAATTAACCTATGCCAACTACACTTTGCTTATTCTATATTGTAGATTTTTTGGGTTTTACTGATACTGAGGCTGCAGGTTGCTGTTGCATTTATAGTTCTGAGCTACTATATACTTTGGAAATTTGCTAATATAATGATTAACTGCTTAAAATGAATTATCAATTTATATAATTTATACAAATTTTTTATTGCTTTAGTGTTGAATATTAAATTTTTCTGCAACTGTCCATGTTTTAGTATGTTTTGTTTGCCTCAAAATAAAAAATTGTTTCCTGTTACGTACATATTCGGGTGGCAGCAAAAGACATTTTTAAAACATTGTTCAGAGTACTTCCCAAATACCTCTAGAAACAAATCTAAAATACTTTAGATTAAATTCAGTGATGATGTTTTACTGAGTTTGTGCAAATGAGTTTCACAGGATCTGCACAGATGGATCCCTACACCATTTCAACAACCCCTCCTATTATTTTTTTTATTTTTCTGTGGTTTAAGAAAATGTCTTGCCAGTGTTGAATACTAGATTTAATAGTCCGAGCTTCTGGTGTTTGGCTGAGAATTAATTAATTTGGTCAGTGTCTGACAACTCAGTGTAATCACTGAGATTTTTAAGTATTAATCTTAGTCCTCGCAGAGGTAGTCCTGTCTGTGGTACCTAGCTGTGGATAATTTCCTATACTGTTCTAATGGAAATAGTTGTGCTGACAGTGTTTTCAGTGCAAGCCTAAGTGCAAGCTGGCTGAGGTGACAAGGAGGGGAGGTGTTAAGGGATACTATAATCCACAGCATGTCACCAACCATGCAAACCTGGTGGAAAGCAGGATCTGTGCCTGGTGCCATCCACAAAGCTGTTTGGACTATGTGCAGTGGTGTGCCAAGCAAGAGAAATATCTGAAGTTAGGCACACACAGACCAACCAAGGTAATTTAAATCAGGTGTGAAATATCAAAACCCATTTCAATATTCAGCAAGATGTGAATTGCCTTTCAGGCAAGACAACAGCTGGTGATACATAAAGCCCATTTGAAATATAACAAACTCTTTTTCTAAAAGGTAGGAGCTTGAGTTAGTCTGTGAGTGCACTTCTGTTGAAAGGCAGTAAGTATTTGTATAGAAGTATTGCATTAAATGACTTTTTCATTAAATGAGTATTGACTGGGTTAAATATGCAGTTTCTTAACACTTTTTACAGGTTTCTCCCATTTTAAGGATGACAGCAGTGACTTCATTGTGCACAGCTATTGACATGTTGTCACTGCATGTTTACTTTTTAAACAAAACCTTTTTCCCTAAAATTACTGAACATTAGGGACTAAGTCTTTAACTGTGCTCTGTAGGTTGTAATCATCCTGGCACTAGAAAGTAATTCTTAAATTGTCTTAACTGGAGCCATGGGATTTTTTTTTTCTGTGATTCTACATCAGTACTTAAGAGCTCATCACTAGTGTGGTCCTCACCTGCTGTAGAGTGGTACTGGTTTGATCACTGGCAGCAGAAAAATGTCCTTTAATTTGAGGATGCAAATTACATGTTTTACTGGTTAGGGCAGAATAATGAGTCAGTTCCCCGATCACGTAGACGGTAGCAGCACCATTGACTTCAACAGACCTGTGCTGTTATACATCAAGTGAGAATTTGACTCAAACCCTGACTAATGAACTCATGTAACTCCTGTGACTCAGAAATATGGCTATTTTTTCCAATGCTAGCTTACAGGGTGAGGTGTGTTTAAGCAGATTTAATTAACTAAATTTGGTCATCATACTAATAGGTGTTCCTGTTCATTTAGGGATGAGGCAGAATTGTTGTATTTTCTAATTAAAAACTAAAGGTTCTGTGCCCATTTGAAATATGTAGTGTTTGGATTGGAAGGGGAGATTTGGAAAGAAAAAGCAAGCTATCTGAACACTTAATAGAAAGAAACTTGGCCGGGAAGGAAACATGACATTGCTGGTCCTTACTTCAAGATAACAAAAAATATATTAGATACTATGCTTTGTTTGTCACGTGTTTTGCAATGGTCCTATGTGAGGGCTTGCACACCCTGGTGTTTTAGTTCTCTTTCAGATTTACATCTCATAGAATTTACTCTTTTTCTGTCTGCTAAAACTGAAGCTGTAGCAAGACTGGATTTAAGTTTATTTCTTTCAAGAGAGCTCTGATTCATCCCACCTATGCCTCCAGCTTAAATAAAACTTCTGTGGTGCTTTATTATAGCACATGTGATTTTTGTCCTCATCCTTCTGGCTGCTCTGTGTTTTCTTTCCCTGTTCTCCCCAGTTCCCAGTATCTGACAGCTCAGGGGCTGCTTGACTCCTCTAACTGAACTTACCACATGCTTCCATGTCCTTACATGTTTTACCAATTTTAGAGCTTCCATGGTATTTCTCGGAATCATGGGAAAATTCTCTCTTAGCTTCTCTCCCCTAGGGCATCTTCATTTTCCCTTCAATTCCATCTGTACCTCTGTTGTCTCTCTCTTTCTCCCCCTGCCCCTAAAACCATCATCATCTCCTCTGTGAGCTGAAGTGACTTGGGAAATGCTGTCTCTGTCTTGCTCCTGCTTGTTCTTAGTTCCCTCTTGTTACAGCTGCTCTTCTTTGTACTGTTAATTCTCTCCAGGATGCTCTAGAACTATGAGGAAGGATACTTAGGACAACACAAATTAGACATATGAACCAGTCTTGATGATGTTGTTCCATTATAAGCTGATCATGACCACCCCGATCAGAAAAATACACTATCTCTGGCCTCTACAGACATGATGCATTATGTTTGCATTTTCGTTACATAAAAGTCATCTGAATTTCTGCTTTTTGGAGCCACTTTTGCTTTGGATCCTTGTTTGCCATGCAGCAGTGGGAGGACTTCTCTGTTCTCTTTATTCATCTCAGTTGGTGAGATTGATCTTATTGTACTGAAATTTGCTGTATTGAGTGCTTTGTAGAGAATGGATTTTTTTCCAGTTTGTTAGCAACTGAAAATAGGAATTTAAATGAGTTTTACAATAGTGAATAATCCTGTACCACTCTCATGTTCCGTATTGTTAATGATTTTTAGAGATTTTCAACATCTATCATGTTTTCTTCTCATTATCTTCCCAAGCTGGAGAATCCCAGTCTATTTAATCTTGCCTTTTAAGAAGGCAGGTTATGTGCTTGTGATCATCTGTACCCAGTGCTGGTATAGCTTATGAAATTGTGAAGAACCAAAATATCATGCATCCTTCAAAGCATAGGTACACTGTGACTTACACAGCAGCACAGTAATGTTCCTTTATTACCTTTCTAGTAATTCCGTGGGTTTGAATATCTGCTTTGCATTGTATGTAGTACGTACTTTACTTTTCCCTAGCACATGTGATTTGTTATTCTGGGGAATAACTGGAGAGAATGTGTTCATGCAATGACAGTTGCAGGTAGGTAAAAATGCAAACCATGGAAATCGGGTAAAATACTGCAAATAATTATAACTGAATTTGAGTGTGTATATATATCAGCTAAGGAATTAGAGATGGCTGTGATGAGAAGTGTTTAGAAGACTGATGTGTCAGGCCAGTCCTAAACTTTAAAATTAAACTTTACTAAACTAGGCAAACACTAACAGCACACTTCCTGTTAATAGTTTCTTGTACATGATGAATCGATGTCACTGTGTTCAAAGTAGTCAGGCCTTGAAGCTTGTTTCGTGCCTGAGTTGGCAGTATACAATACGACAGAGCTGGGGCACTAGTAGATGACAAATGCTGGTTTTACAAACAGTGTGAGCCAAGACAGCTTTAGGTTTTCCCGCCTCCCCATTCTACTCTTTGACTTTTCACGGCAGGTGTGGATGAATTTTTCATTTCTCACTCTGAGTCATAAAGAGGTGCTTGTCAGAGGGAAATGCTGGGAGAAGCTGGGTGGCTCAGAAGAGCACTCAGGAATTCAGATAGAGTTGATCTTTGAATCCTTCTGACCTGACCCTACTCACGGCAACATGAGTAGAAAGATTCTTCTTTTCTTTGTTGTCATGTGGGTCCTTACAGAGCTCCACTGTTTTAGTGGTAGATCATATGAATCAATGCACCCAAAACCACAGAGAGAAGTTCTCTTTCTCCTGGGAACTGTAAATCACAACTCAGATAGCACTCATTCAAGGCCATCAGGCACTGGCTGTATGGTTTGTCGAGGCCGTTATTAACTTTCTGTACAATAATGGCTGTTAACTCTGGAAAATCTTGACAATTTCAAATTTTGTCTCTGTACTAAACAAGTGAAACCTGTTCAGTGGGAATTCTGGATGTGATGAGAACTTTAGAATGAAAATGATATTTAGGCACTTGAGGCATGAAATTAAAATAATCTGGCTTTGTTATTTGCCCTCCTCTCTCACATTGAATTCAGTTGCATCAGTCTAACTGCAGGATTTTACCAAAATTGCATGGTTTTGATTTGCAAAGTTAAAACTGTCAGATGGTATTTGTAAATAATATGTCCACATATATGCAGAAATAGATGTTTTCAAGTACACATGCAAAACTGTGTTGTAAATTCTTACTAAATTCTTACCAGAACACCAGAATTACTATATAGAGAATTTTACATGTGCTCTTGACAAACAAAGCTTTCAAAGTTAAAAGAAAAAAAGGGGGGGAGGGAAGAGAAAAAGAAAGCAGTAGCAGCTTGTCAATGATATTTAATGAAGTACTTCAAATTTTTACAAATTTTGTACTGGAAAAAATGATACCTTTCCATTCAAAATAGGGAGAATTCAGAAAGTGAGTTTAAAGTATCAGCTAATGGTCTGTGGTATCTGGCAATATTTGCTGTGACTTCAGACAAAATATTTCAGGTTGCTTGGTGATATAAAATACTGGAGTTTAGTTCAAAACAATTGTTAAGAAAAAAATGCTGTAAATTTTCTATTTTCTACAGCATCAACCTAAAATTTTCCCCAAAGGATAAAAAAATCAGCTTCTTTGAAAGCAATTTGAAAGCTCCCATTTACATTCAGATTTTTTTGTATCTCTGTTTCATTATGCATATTTACAAAGCCATTATTGATACTGAAATGCGGCCATTTTGAAACTCCTTTAATACTGTCACATTTGTTTTAGAGACTTTGACTTGTATATAGAGCTGATCTGTAGCTTACTCTGATAATACTGTAACTTTTGTTGTTGGCCTCAGAATTGTTCTGGGGAGGGAGCAATCTGATTTTTACAAATACTGTGAATGCTACTTAAACTATTTTAGTTTTTCACATTTTTTTCCTGTAGTCACACAGCACAAGCTCTATAGTGTCTGTACATTGTAATCACAAATGTTTACAAAATGGATAATATGGATGTACCTCTGAAAATTACTTGAACACATTTTCTGTTCATGATACTGATAAACCACTATCTGTAGATATATATATACTAGAACTGTATCATACTAAAAATCTCATTGCAAAAACTGTGATGGTTCATCACTATGAAGAATTTAATTTTCTTGTGAAGTAAGGGGCTAAAAATTGAAATGAAGTCATACTCTACAAAGATGCATAAGGTGTTTTTTTCTAAAGCTTAAGAATTTCTTCTTTTGAAAAAGATCTTATTGCCTGAAAGTGGCAGCTGAAAAAATAACAAACCTAGTCTCATCAGATCATAAAATAATTGCAATCTTCTGATGTGATTCGATAGGAAAAAGGCATGTGTAACTAATTTTATAGGGAAAGACTAATGAAAGTGCTACCAGAACTCCACACATTGTTGTGTTCCCAAATGATGAATTTAAAGAAGGACCTTCTAGGTAACCAGACGAGGGGAGATGGAGCATGCAAGCAGAGATTGAAAAATTCTTCTGTGTTTTTCATTTTTGAAAAAAAATAAAGTCAAACAACAGCAAAAAAACACAACCCACCTGCAAACATACAGCACAACTACAGACTCCAAAAAATTATAAATTGCTCAGGAACACATTAAGTTGGAAATGTAAAGGGATCATTAAATGTAAAAATTATGCAGAAATAGTCTGTCAGAGCAGTAATAAATGGGTGAAGAATCCTTGAAGACTGTGTTTGACTAGTTTATGAAGTAGATTAAGCAGTTTTTGAGGTAGTAAGCAGCAAGAGTCAGTGTCTTGGGGGTTTCCTTGCTGTTTCTATCCTATGAAATCTTAAGTTTTATTGAAGACACACTCAAAATATATTCCAAAAAAGTAGAGATATCACAGAAATTCTAAAGGGCTAATCTATTTAATATTAAAAAATTGAGTCGGACAACATAATTCAAAATACAAATGAGTTGCATTTTTAAAAGACTTTCTAAATCAGTGTTTTGGAGCTTTGTATTGCAATGTGCTGGACGCTTCTAATGCAATTTTGTGGAAGTTCAGAGTGTCAGCCCCTTGCATGGTTGTGCTTTCTTTCGTTTCTTTGGCTTGATTTAATTACATCCGATTTCTTTGAAACTGCCAAGTTACTCTGTGTGATAATACAGGTCTCTTATGCGTAGGGGGTTGCAGACTTTGCATAAATATTCAGAAAGGGAATTTTAATAAGCAGATTTACTATGTGTACCAGGAACAATAATTTACAACCTAATAACAACCAACTGTGTTTCAGGACACAGTTAGTGAATTAGATGTCAGTACTTGCATATTTCATTGATAGTTATGTACTTTTTAAGAAGTCTTCTAAGCTCCTACATGCTGTTTAAATACCTAATTACTACAGGAAATCTGCCTCCTGATTTTTAAATCTATTCACTGACATTAAGAAGATTCAGAAAAGGAATTAATTTATAAGAAATAGTCTAAGATGTTTTATGATAAAAGATTCAGCTTGGTATGCACGCGTGATTTTTGAAGCTCACAGTGTCATTCTGACAGAATTACCTCATTAAAATGTTTCCACATGTATTATTTGAAAGGATACCTCATACAAATTCCAGGTCTCGTAGACCCTCTAAAGCACCCAAAGGTGGCTGTTTCTGGTTTGTGTGGACAGGGGAAGCAGTGACAGCACTACAGCACAGCTTCCACAGTGGCTGCAGAGGCTTCCTTACAGAGTGGGCATTGCACCACCAGCCAGGCTTGGGCTCCCGAGGCAGTCGATCGTAAACGTTGGTATCCTTGTATGCTGTAAGGGTTGAAGCATTTTTGTGCTCAGAAAATACCATGTTGTCTGTGCTAATAAATGTGCCTCATTTGAACAGGCGTTTGTGCTAACAGTGCAGGGCCCAGCCCTGGCCTTTCATTAAGCTCATTATCAACTAATTATGAGGACCTGCTGTGCAGACAGTGTCGTGGTGCCTGTTGCTGTGAGGATGATGTTCAGCCTAGGGGTTGTGAGCATGGCATTCCAGCAGAGGCCTTGTGGCCACCGTGCCCTGCTAATGGGAAATGAAAAGGGCACCCTGGAGGTCCAGGAAATGGTTAGTTTTGTCTTAGCCAACCCAACAGGGTGAGGCAGCTTCTGTGGCCTGGGAAAGAAACACCCGGCGAGCACCTTACAGCAGGCAGTGCAGACCAGGAGCTGGTAGTTTTCTGCGAAATCAATTGTCTGACAAAAGGACAAGATCCCAAGTGCAAAAGGGGGCACATCCCCCTCTTGACTCTCTCTCTCCTTCTGGATGAGCTCTCTTGAGTCTATTTGCTTTGCCCTTGATGGCTGAGACCACCAAAATTGAGGTGACCATCTCAGTGGAATCAGAAGATCAGAACAAAAAAAAATACCCACCCCAAAACCTTTCTTCTGTGGTGTTAAAATGAATGTGTGATTTAATACGTATTCATTACTAGCATCGTGTTTGTGTAAGCTGTGTAATACATCAGTGTGGTGCCTTCCTGACACAGTGCCTTTAGCTCGTAGGTTGTGAGTTGTGGTTGGCACATTTCTGTTTGCAACAAGGCCTGGGTTGCAGAGTAGCAGAAGAATCATCTGAAATTCAGCAGAGGCAAATGCAGGGTCCTGCACCTGGGGAGGAATAACTCAAGGCATTAGTACAGGCTGGGGTCTGAAGGCCAGTGGTATCCTGGGTGTATTAGGAAGAGCATTGCCAGCAGGTTGAAGGAGACGATCCTGCCCTTCTACTCTGCCCTAGTGAGGCCACATCTGGATTGCTGTGTCCAGTTCTGGGCTCTTCAGGACAAACAAGAGGGATATGGAGCTCCTGGAGGAGGACCGAGGGGAGGGCGGCAAAGTTGATAAAGGGACTGGAGCATCTCTCCTTTGAGGAAAGGTCAAGGGAGCTAGACCTGTTCAGCCTCGAGAAGAGGAGACTGAGAGGGGACCTCATCTGAAGGGAGGGTGCCAAGAGGATGGATTCAGTCTCTTCTAAGGGTGCCAAGCAATAGGACAAGAGGCAATGGGCAGAAACTGATATACAGGAAGTTCCACCTGAATATGAGGAAGAACTTCTTTACTGTGCAGGTGACCGAGCACTGGAACAGATTGCTCAGAGAGGTTGTAGAGTATCCCTCAGAGGAGATATTCAAGAACCATCTGGGTGCAATCCTGTGCAATGTGGTCTAGGATGACCGCGCTTGAGGAGGGAGGTTGGACCAGATAACCCACTGTGTTCTTTTTCAGCCTTGTCTGCTCTGGGATTCTGTGATTGTGGGGAGCACAGTGACATCTGTTAGAGCAACCTACACTATAGTAGTCTGTAACAGGCACACTAGTATACTGGTGAGCTGTGAGAAATGTGTAACTGAGGAATAGCATACATAAAATGCAATATATACAGGTGAGCCATAGGACTGACTTTTAAATTCTGCAAAGTGCTTTGCTGTGGTCTAATAGCAGTAACTCCAGTGTGACACCTTTTACCTATAGGGCATTGAGTATTGGTCATTGCTTGCTGGCTACTGGCTGCAGGAGGTGCCAGATCCAGTTTGGCTTCCAACAGACAAAACCTAGTTTGTGTAGAGAGAATTTAAAGGTGGAGATACTCAAAATCACTAACAATTACTCAACAACTTCCTTCTTTTTTTTTAAGCATGGTTTGTGCTATTTTCAATCATTTCCCTGTCCTAGATCATAGAAGAGAGGCTTATTTTTCAGCTTGGCTGAGAAGCAGTTCATATTACTATAGGGAGTCTGACTAATAATTTGCAAGTGAGAAGCTGGAGAGATCTGAAAGGTTCAAGAAATGAGAGTACTTTTTCTTTATGAGTTACTGAATATAAAAGACTGATTATGTCTTTTGTTTTTGTGAGGGACAAAACTCATCATCACAACACTGCCAACACCATCAATCTGAACAACCCGACGATTTAAAAATATTCTGTCATAGCTTGTGCTTGTGTATTGTTCAGCTCCTTTCTCTAGAGTGAAATAATCTGGTGTAGTATTGAAACTGCCACTAAGAATTGTTAATGTATAATTTATCTTTGCAATTAAAAAGCATTTTTAACCAAGTGTCACAACACAGTGACAAGTAAATTAGGCTGTGATTTACATTACAGTGCTTTGCAACTTGATTTAGTGTCACCCTGGAGGAACTGACAAACAGCCCCAGTGGAGTAAGACAGTGCTTTCAGTTAAGAATGAATTCATTTCCTGTGTGTTAGCAAGGATTGAAAGATAGTTGCTTCTTGATACTGAAACAATGATTCATATTTTTTGTTTGTTTTCTAACATGTTAAGCAATACAATAGCAAAACTTTCCATTCGGAAAGAATACAGTCAGACACAATGATTAATAATTCAGTGATTTAATAAAATAAAACTTTAAATTACTACTTTAAGGTATTTTTATAGTAAGAAAGGAAGATGGATCTGCTTGTTTTGTATTTTCCTTAATCATTGTCTTATATTGGAAGGTTTGGAATGTCAGAATATGAAAACCGTGAAGAAGTCAAGTTAAATATTGCTAGATGTTGCTCACCAAAGGTAACTTAGATGAAACACTATTTCCTCTGAATTTAGAAAAAAATACAGTCCCTTAAATATCATTAGTAATATCAAGTATTCACTACACTAGTATTTTGGGATGTCATTCACTCTTGGTTTTGGATGATTCCATGTTTTCTTGTCTTACCTTCTTTCCAATAAGACAACAACATTATAGAAAATAAGTGTGAAGCTATAATAATGATATGATTTTTTTTGCTGAGAGAAAAAAAATCTTACACAAAGAGATAAACGAGTAATTCAATCTCCTCATCACCTATAGTTACCAGTTTCTAGGGAAACTATATGAAGAGAGAGAGTGAGGTTTACCAGTTTGTTCCAGCTGTACTTGCTTTGCTCCACTTACTGGAAGTAGTTGAATGAACTTCTCCTTGTCCTGGTAATGCGAGAAATGTTCTTGAGTCTATGGGATGACATGGTAGTTGCAGTCACTAGAGATGGCTAAGCAAAGACCATTCCTGCAGTGGGAAGGAATCACAGAATCATAGAATATCCTGAGTTGGAAGGGATGAAGGCACCCACAAGGATCCATACCATTAAGAGATACACAAGGAACTTGCATTACTGCAAGGTGTTCATAATGGTCAGTCCTTTAATCCACAGTTACAGAGATTTTTCTCCTCAGGTTCCTTTAGATACTCTTCAAGAAAGATGATGAAAAATTGACAAAAAATCAGTCTCATCCAAACAGTTACAAAAATGTTAAAAAAGGTAACTCTATTTCCGCATTCTAAGCACGTTATCTGCCTTTCACAGTGACTTATCACAGTGGATATTCATACACAAATACACAAAGTCAGATATAAACCAGTAAATATGAGCTCTGCAGGGCATACTGTGACCTGGTTACTCTAAGGTTGTAAACTCACAAGAGTCTGCAAGGAAAGAAGTGTTTCTCACAGTTTACAAAAGTTAATTTCCCCAACATTTTTTCAAATCAGAGTCTGAGCATATGATGTCAATTTTGGCAAAAAGTGTAATCCTTTGTATCACAAAGTGATTTGGCATTACTGTGACTTAGTCTCAAGTGCCAGCTATTGCTGTACAAAATGTAGGTAAAAAGAAGACAGGTCTAAGGCCCAGTGATATTTCCAAGATAATTTTCTTCTTGCTGAGTTATTCCTGTTGTTCATCTGCCGTAGGCTTACCACCTTAATAAACTGTATTTAAAATACTGAAAAAAACCCCCCTAAATTTGGAGGAAATTGCGTGGTCATTTTTTTTCCCCATGGATTATTAATTCAGCCCTAAATACAAATTCTTAGCTATGACTTATTATGTAAGGTTTTGTTAGACAAATGTCTGCAAGAAAGAGTAGGGCAGGGAGAAGGTGGGATTATCTTTTAGTAAAGCTCAGGTGTAGCACCTTTATTTCCTGATTTCTCAGGGTGGAGACTTGAGTACTTTGCACTCATGAGGTGATGTACGCCTTGGTGGGGTTTGCTCCGGAACACTGGAAAACCAGAAGTAAAAGCATCATAAAGTGAATTTACCTTCTTGAGGAAGTTTGCTTCTGTTCTTCTCCTTCTGTTAGTGAATTCAATAACAGGACTGACTTCAGAGCTGAAAGTTCAGGCATCTTTGGTCTTTCCTATACAAAAGTCAGGGAGCAGAAGAATGATAAGACTGGAGCAAGAGCTGTTTGTTATATACTGACATGTCTTTGTTAGGAGAGCTATGCACTCAGTCACAGTGAAGAAGGAAGACACTTCAGTGACGTGCCCAACATGAAAAACATTAACCTTGTTCACTTTTTGAAGCTCTTAAATGTTACTAGTAATTTTCAAAAAGTGATTTTTTGTTTTTCAAGTTTTTTCCCTCCAGTGACTTCTCATAGCATTTTTATTTGTATATTGATGATATAATAAATACATTGAAAAGATGCTTAACAGAAATAGAACAATGTCCCTTCACTGCCTTTTCTTTCTGGCTGATCCAATTAAAGTAATAGAGGTATAAATCCAGTTGTGGGGTAAGCTTTGCAAAGAGAGACTATCATACTGAGGAGCTGAGTGGACCAATAGCTGTTCTTTCCCAGTTTTGGTATTTGAAAGATATATTTTCTATTAAGAAATAAAGTAGATAAGTCCTCCTTTCAAAAGGTGTGAATTACTGTTGAGAGCACAGGAGCTAAGTTTGATATTGCTGATTTTTATAGATGTGACTTCAAAGGTAGCCAGACTTTTGGATTTTCTCTGCTTAAATTAATGAGTAACCTGCACTCGTCTTGACTTGTGCCCTCCTTTCTTTCTCTCCATGGCACAGGTCAGCATTACAGAAAACCTCTTTTATGTCTGTCTAAAGTGATTGTATTGTGCTATTGATTTATGCATGAAATGTGTCTGTGTTATTGTCCAGTGTAAGCTATATAAGGAACATTACCTGAATGTGCATTGTTTTCTCAAGTACCTAATGATGTCTTTGCAGTGTTAAGACATCAGAACATGAAAAAGCAGAATATGGGTAACAAGCACTATAGAGAGAAGGAAAATCTTGTAGTTTGTCTAAAAGAAAGAGGAGCTGCTGGCAAACCATACCAAGGAAAGGGCCTTATTTATTTATCTTTTTTGTATGTGTGACATAGAGACAGAAATATTGGACTTACATTTAACACTGTATTTACAAAAATAAAATATATGAAATACTGAAAGATAATCTAGTTGAAACTCACTGGAGGCACAAATGCATGTCTCTATTCCTTTATCTCTGCCTTTCTCCAAAGATCTGAGAACTGAGTGGCGTTTAGTAAGAATTAACTGCTTTGAGCTGGGCTTCATACTTACCATAAGGCTGTGGGGGGTTTACATGTTTATATATAATAATAATAAGCTGGTTATCTACTGCGATTTGCTTTGAGTTTAACTCATTTTTGGGTGCTGTTAGGGTGGATTAAAAATAGAAAAGAGGCACAGGGAAGAGGAAAAAAAAGCAAAAGCGGGGGGGCAGAAGGTTTTGGGAGAAAGGTTGTTTGAAAGTAACAGGAAAGAATTCTTCCTTAAAAAAGGGACATATATTCATTACCAATGAAAGGCTAAAGATGCCTGGGACTGAAGAAGAGTATAAAAAAATAAAAAAAAGAAAATCACAGTGCCTTTGAGTTTTCTGCAACAAAAGAGGTTACAGCACCTTTGTCACAGAACATGGCCAATGAAAAAGGAAGCATAAGGAAGATGAAGCAATTTTCTCTCAGAATTGTTTTGCTTTTTTCTGTTTAGTGTTTTAAAATACACACCAGATACACTAATGACACTGCTACAAGCATTGTTTAAGCAAGAAAAATCAAGAGGCAGGTTTCTGTGATACTTTTTTCCAAAACCAATTTGGGAAGGTGATAGAGGAAACAGGCATTTAAGAATTAATGAACAAAATGTTTTACAAAATATATTCAATTACATATAATTTCCAAGCCAATTTTATTTTAATTAAATATATTGCACATTGATAATTTTGATCTAACCTCAGCTCAAACAAACTAGAGTGCACAATCTTTCCTAGAAAATTGTTTGACTATTCTTAAATTATAGCTTGCAATACTGTTTGCGTGTGATAGGAGCTTAACTTACAGAAAACATGCTGTGAATATCTTGCTGCTTTATGAAATGATAAGTCCTTGGAGCTGTTTCGTATGTAGTTAATGATAGAAATTTTAAGGCATTTAAGTTCATGCAATGTAAAGATAGACAAAAAAAAGAATAGGGTTTGCATTATTAATATGTGTATTTTAGTAAGAAACAGCCTAACAATAGTCATTTGTAGGGAATAAAAATTGATAAATCTTGTGATCAATTCTGGGAATTTTTTTTTAACTAAGAAATTGGTATTTATTGGGATGAAATTGTGCTTCTGTACTCTCAAATTCACCAGTTTGTTTCTACGTTCTGGTCTTTCACTCTTACCCAAGTAAACATCTTTTGTTCCAAAATTTCCCTGCATACCCTTATGGCGTGCAATAGGAGTCTTCAGGACTGTGTCATAAATGTTGCACCGCAAGTTTCACCACAGTCTTCACAGTGCTTCAAGTACATTAAATTGAAAAGCACAAAATTATGTCTTGGGCCATAGAAGGCTCCCAGTTGGGGTGAATAACCATGCCATGAAGGTCCTTCGGTGAGCAGCGTGCATGTGAGCCACCCTGGCCTGGGAAGTCCCTTAATTCTACTACCAGAGATTGTTGCCAAGTGTGAAAACATGTAACAGGGTAGATACACCTTTGAAAAATCTTTGATGTAATCAGTTTGATTTTACACTGAAGTGGAGAATTGTTTTCAGTGCTAACAGCTGTGTTCAGCATGGAGTTGGAAACTACTAGGACAGCAGAGCCCAAGTAAAACGTCTGCTGTGTCTCAGCTGATAGCAGTGCCTGTCTGGATGAGCTTTTTTTGTCATCTACTTCCATCCAGCTCAGAGAGGTGCTGCAGAGAGTGGAAGTTAAAACAATTTGACATTTTTTAGAGCAGAGTAGAACTGAAAAAGGCAGAAAATAAGAGTTGCATTTTGTAGGAAAATATAAAAGTATACAAATGGGCATTCAGGGACTCATCTCACTGAGAAACTAACTACAAGTAATAACATACAGAAAATGTTTACCTGTGTGAAAGAGCAATATTGTGTGTTTTCAAGACTCAAGCTTACAATTACATTTGTTATGCAATCAAAATCATGCTTTTTTAACTGGCACTCTTTCTAATTGTTCAAAATTTATGGTTTTGTTAGATTCTAATAGTGTATCTGAAATCTCAGTTGGTACCTTCAGCATTTGCCAGCTTATATTGAGAAGTAACTGCAGTGTTTCATTCCCTCTTCCATCCCCTTTTCTGCATTTCCTTTTCCTCCGTTTACCTTTTTGGAAAAAACCATGGTAGGTTTTCTGTTTATGTACTAAGTATTGTTCAGCTGTGATCGTAACATCTCAATCAAAAGAGTCTGTAATATCTAATGCCACAGAAGAGTAATGAGTCAGGGATTGTTCTATCTGTTGTGGAACTGAAAACCCAAAAGATAGAAACATTTCATGTGTAGAATGTCTATGATAGATACTAATGTTGGCATGCATAAGTCTAGTAATTATTTGGTTTAGAAATAATTTTTTTTTTTTTAAGCTAAAGGAGAGAAATAAATGCTAATAGGAAGCATGTAAAAATATCCGATCTTGAATTCCTGTTTTTTAAATATACTCTTAATAATCTATTAGTTGTCGTTTGGTTGCAAAATTGCAAATTTCAGCCATGTAAAAAATTATGACAACCTGAGAAGCTTTACACTACTCACTTTCAATTAAAACACCTGTATTGGATTTTAACTGGTATAAAGTGCTGTAATTTTACTGACTTCAGCATTAATTCTACTTGTTTAGAAACTGTCTCTTCTCTTTGAATCTTCAATAATTTATCACAATAGCTGAGTTCGCAGAAAATTGCTGTTAGAGTCCACAAACCTGAAAGAGAATGGAAAAATTTCAAAATTATGTTTACAATAATAGATATTTAATCTCCTGTTCATGAGCAAAAATGTTCATTGATACAGTTTATATAATGGAAAAAGCTTTCTATTTTAAAACACCGAGGGACTTCAGAAACTGCCAACGGAGACACTGAGCAGTTCATGGTGAACCTTCTTAGGAGGAGAAATTCTTCAATGTTTGGTCTTTCAGTAGCATAAATATTTTTTAAAGATTTATGTGCTGTTGCAATATAATTTTTGATACACCATATTAAAAAAGCTATGGTGTATGGACCTTTTCATGCACTTTTTGTCATTTGTATGGCTTTATAGTCAGTGGCTAAGCAATATAGTCCATGAAGCCTTTAGTATGATATTCTAAGAATGATTAGGTCTGACAGTCAACAGAAAAAGAGAAAAAAGGCAGAGTAATGCAGTTGTAATTTTTAATCTGGATTAGGTAGAAACTCCAGTAAGGAAATAAGTATATTCTTCGTAAGACACTTAGAAGTGAGTCAGTTCTACTCATAGTAAAATTTAGTACACTGTAGAACTATTTTTAAAAATTGTCAGAAGAAGAAAGAAAAAGGAAAAAGGACTTTGCAGATAAGGCAGTTATTTTGGATGCTGTGATAATAAAAGGTGATCGGCAGGAGGGGAGTTACAGCAGTGCATTAATGAGTTCTGAAAGGGAGAGAATGGCAAAGAAAAGCGTTAACTTGTAGTTGCTACATGTGTAGGACTTTTAATTGGGGCTTCATTCTTCATTTTAAAGGATAATGAGTAAGGGTTTAGTTCTTGGTTTTATAAAGACATCGGCTGGGATGCCTCAGCAGTTTTATTTTGAATATTGTCGCTGCAGTTTTTTGCATTCTGTCTTTTCTCTCTTGATCTTTCTGTGGTCATGTCAGTTCTTTCAGAGTAGAAGGACACCTAGGGGAGACAGGCACCCAGTGTAATGAAACTATCATTAACGGAGATACAAATACTGAAAGGTTATAAACTAACACTTAATATTTAGGTATTTTTGCTATGTGATTTTCCTCTTCTCCACCTTCCCCTCCCAACCTCAATGGAATACTTTACTGAAGCCTATTCAGTAAAGAAAGGTTACTTCATTTTTTCTTTAAAATAAAAATAAATTTTTCAATTTGAGGTGGTCTGTGCTTTGTGTACCTCATTAATACTCTGGCACACAAGCATGTGCTTTTTTTCTGTGTACAGGTAATGTTGCAGTTCTGTGAGAATATGAAGTGTACATTGTTACACCAGTTGCAAAACCCAATCCGGACAGTAGCTTACATGATGATAGTAAAAGAATAGAGTTCTGAAACTGTAATACGTAAATTTGATCTGCTCATTCTCAAAGATGTCTTGATACTCCTGATTTGACTTTAGGGTCAGTGGGAGATCTGAATGGGAATCCTAATAAGAATTGACTTCCTTATTTCCAGTGGCCAACATTTTATAGGTTTTTGGAGAAAATCAGAGACAATTTCACAGTGCTTTTAGTAAAATTAAAAATATGACCTTTATATTTGGAGAGAGAAGGAAAAATAAAATCTCTGCAAACCACAATCTTTATTCCAAAGGAGTATAAGAGATTTGCATGCTGTGAATATATTAACTATGGTGCTAATGCAGCACTATCAATATAGTGATCTCTAGCATTATTGAAGTACATTCCACAGTTTGGGCTTATCTAAATTTGTTAATTAAATACTGCATTTAATATTTGAAAAATTATGTTTTCTGTGCATCAAGGTCTAACAGTTGTGACATACTGCTTATCTTCTAGTTATCAGCAATTTGTCTTAAACTAAATTGTAATGGAAGCCTCTGCTTTTCCTTAAATACTTTGAAAGGGGACTTTTTAAAAGTACAGCTAGAAGCTGTAGTTAGAACAGCTGCTAAAAGCAGCAAGGAGCACCTGAAGAAGTTTTGTCAAATGTGATATTCAAAAGTAGTTCGTATTTGTCATCATAATTAGGAATGTTAGATTTTTAACTTTTCTTAATATTAGCAGCTGCGGAGACTTGGAGTAGTAACAGTACATTTTTCTTTCAAAATAAGCTTCTATAGATGGGCATACTTTTTTTCACTTGAACAAAATCTCAGTGACACCCACTAGCATACAGCTAGTCTGTCTGTGTGCCATTTGGAGGCATGAGTTCTTTGAGATTCATATTTTATGAAGCGTTTCAAAACCTTCTTACCTATAAGCAGAGGATTTTAAACAGGTGTCTGAGTTTTGGCCAAGGATGGGGTTAATTTTTCACAGTAACTGTGAGGGAGTGGAGCCTGGAGCCATGTGGGTGTGACCAAGACATTGTGTTATTCGATGCCGTTTTATGTCATGGCCAGCGGTGGCAGAAAGGGACTATCACGCATCCAAGAAGAAGGGACGTGGTTTCCGGACGTGGGCAAACATGGTGGATGTAGGGTCCATCTGCTATTGTTCATTGTCTCAACTTGGTGAGTATTTTGCGTGTAAATCACTCTATGTTTTCTGTCCACTGTCGCTGTTACTATTGTTGCAGTTACTGTTCATTCTGTTA
This sequence comes from Myiozetetes cayanensis, assembly GCF_022539395.1. Lineage (NCBI taxonomy): Eukaryota > Metazoa > Chordata > Aves > Passeriformes > Tyrannidae > Myiozetetes > Myiozetetes cayanensis. The sequence continues at coordinate 34,510,212 of NW_026087964.1, read as the reverse complement.
TCCCATTGCTATTTCCTGTAAATTGTTCTTATCTCAACACGTGACCTCTGTCTTTTGTGTCTCCCACCAGAGGGCGGGGGAGGGGGAGCAAGTGGCATCCAGTTTGGGAGAGTCTCAGTGGTGGGGGCACTAAATTAGGGAGTGCCTTTCCTAAACCATGACACCAGGTGATTTCAAAGTGAGACAGTGCGTCACTTTCGATAATAAAATGAGGTGTGAGAAATTTTAAGTTTAAAAAAAAAAAAAAAGGAGGAAACAAAAATTGATCTACTATTAAGATTCTGAAGTGGCTCCTTTCTGAGCATTGGTCTGGAGATGAGCAGTGCACCCTTGCTGCAGCTGAGAGGAATCCAAAATTATACTTGCTCTGTATTGCAATGAAAACAAAAACTTTTGCATGTTGTTTGTAAAATACCATAATCTTTCTCTAGTCTTTTTATTTTAGCTTAGTGATAAGGGCAGATGTGTACCATAACTTGAGCACTACAACTTGTTGAAGTTCAAGGCAATGTCCTACCTGATTAAGATAAGGCTTATTTGCCTCAGCAACTCGCCTAAAATGTCAAAGGTACATGAGTTGATACTGCCCAGGTAACTAAATATAACTGACATCAGTAAAGATGATTTGAGATCATAACAATGTGTAACAGAAATGGCTTATGTTTCTGGGTGAAATTGTATCTACTCTGCTTGTTTATGGTGTCTCTTGGAGCCACCAGATCCATTTAGCTCCAGTTCTGATATTTTGGGACCATACTGTGTAAACTTCACCTGAGTGGGAAGAGCAAAGACCAAAGTCTTCTCCAGATGCACAACCATGATCCTTGACGTTAAGGACAGAAAGCATTTTTTCAGGCACAACACTGAATAATTGCATGAGGCATCATGACTGTAACCTGTCAGTTTGTGGTAGGATGCATATAGTGTCTATGTTTTCCAAGGTAGTTGGAGAGAACACTGTTATGCAAAATCTGTGATAGTGGAAACACTTCCTGAGTGCCACTGAATGTGATGGATGTTTTCCATGAATGGAGCTCCTGTCTTTGCATTGTAATGAACTTACCCTACCAACGCTGAAATTATGTACTCAGCTACTCTAAAGTGACCATTAATATGCCTTGTTAATTAAAGTCAATGGAGCTACACAAAACAACCAAATTATTCTTGTATGGGAGGGTTTGCATATCAAATATTCAACATAAGTGGTGTTTTTTTTGGAAAAAATAGCAAAACTTCCCTGATTTATAGGTACTTTAAAGGGGGAAAAAAGTGATTATGCAAAGTCTGGTGAAGGTTTTTGGTACTAGAGTACCATAGTAAAATCTGATATCATCAGATGAAGTAATTGGTAGCATAAGGCATTTTGTCTACACAAAAGAAAATCTGTTTCAAAGCTGTTTCTTTCTTAATTATAGTTTTAAAAGAAACCCCATATACACCACAGTTACCTAGTAAAATTTTAGAAGTACAAAGCCAAATTTTCGTAAACTTTTCAGTATCGCTCTGATGTCCCTGATGATGTAATTGGTGTCTGTGCCAAACAGTCAGCAGTACCCAGATGGATGGGCACAGCTGTTCGCTCTGTAGGCAGTGACCTTCGGCAGAGAGGTATTTCAAGCCCTCACAGATGTTTGTTTCATGACCATGCTGTGGAAATAAAAGGTGCAAAAGGCAGATTTTGAAGAAGAAAGTACCATCCTTACAGAGTTCCAGAGTAAACTTTGGAAGTCATTACTCTACCATTTTAAACCATTGTTTAATTAATCCATTAATTCAGCTAATTGAAATTATATTGAATCGTTCCTTAATAAATTTATTTAATTCAATTTAGTGGAAAAAATGCTGTGTGGAAAAAGCATGTCTAATGAGGGAATGCCACTGAAGTTGAAATCCTCTCTTCGGATAGGATACACTGTATGTCTTGAAACAAGTTTTATTATCAAGAAAATTTCTGCCTTTTCTGAGATAGGATGGAATTGTTCTTGTTATTTTTTAGATCTGTCATTTTTATACTAATTAATTTTAATGGACTTTAGCATTTTTGTTGTAAATTGATAAATATGCATATCAGCCATCTTCCTAAAATGTTTGAAGCACCAAGAATATCAGCTTTGAAATACCAGGGACAGATTAGTGTATAAAGTATGAATCTATACAGTCCTTTCTAGTGTAGGCTTTAAAATAATTCAGAATACTTCTTGTATATTATCAGCTATTGACAGGAAAAGCACAACTCTGGCTAAGTTTTAAAATGTTTTTACGAATGACCTTCTTCTATATACAGCTGTATCTGTGTAAGCACATTCAGTGGTAAGTGGGGATTGTACTAAGGTATTGCTTTTGGGCGCAGGGAAGTTACATTTTAAAAAATCTATCTGTGCCTAAATGGAAGTAATATATGCCCTTTATTCATAGGTGATTTAAATCCAAAAGGTCCACATCCTTAGAGAACTAAATACTAATTTTTAGATTCAACTTGGTAATCTAAGTCCTGTAAGGATCTGAATAATGAAAAGCAAGATCTTATGTGAATCAGTTGGACTTACAATTTTAAGTGCATGTTTATGTATATATTTATAAATATTTTCTGTATTCTATTTAAATAATCTAAATTTATTTTATCTTTAAATTTACTGAAAGATTGAGTACATTTGGTAGCATGTAAATAAAGCTCTGCAAATCTGAAATCATGTTAAGTAATTAAATAAAGGAGGGGGTTTTGCAGTTCTTGTTATTAAATGGTTAATACAGCATGTTAAGGAATCTCATCATTCTCTTCTAGCTATGTAAAACTGTGCCATGCAATTTACAGTGTGGGAGTTTAAATTATGAATTCCGTCAGTTGATTACCAATTATTACTAAAATGATTTTTTATAACCATCTATTTCTTACATTTCTAATTTTCTCAAATTGCTAGGTTTTTGCAATAAATTTCATAGGAGGCTTAAATGGCAATTGAAGCAGCTGTTCTTCCAGGGTACTGACACTCCTTCTTGTAAGCTTAATTTATTTTAGTTTGTGCTTAAAATTGTGTGTCGCCCAGTGCAATTATTTTAAAGGAATATTGTAATGAACGCAACTTTAAAATTGGAGATTTTCCAAATATGACTATTGTTGAGGAAAATAATGGAGAAGTGACAGTATAGTGTCTCTTACTGGTTTTATATTGGATAAGCAGAAAAATAAAATAAAATAAAGGTTTCATACTGCTGCCAGCTTTTATGACTAGCACAAGATCAGTGTGGCTGATATTTTATATGCAGGTATACAAGATTTGTTATTTAAGAAGCATTATTGTCAAATGAGGACTAAGATATAATGAGGACATTACCAGTGTTGTCATTCATTTCCAGGTATAAGATGTTTTGTTCAGTCTTAACTGACAGTAATTTAAATTAAACTTGAGATTTCATTGCAGAAGTGGCAAAATATTCACGAGAGAGAGACATCAAGTAGAGAAGGGTTTTCTGTTCTGCATTCAGGTGCTCTTTTCTCATGTGCATGTCTCTTTCAGTGGTAGTAATTATCATGTGAGAAAAAATGACCATTTTAGTTTATTTGTAATGTGAATATGTGCTCATAATTATGTTTATGAAATGTATGTGTATATACACGTTATTTAGCATAACACTCACATATTTTTGTATGCATAGAAGTAAATTCTTCCTTTATTTATCTGTCACATTCCTGTGCTACCCACACACTTTATGGTTGATAGTATCATAATTTCATAAAAAGCCAACTTTTTGCAGATACCCAGCATAGGCAGATATGCTAATCAAAATGATAGAGTTTATGAATTAGAGTAACTGCACATTTTATTATATAATACACTTTACATTTTACATTTTATTATAATACACATTTTAACATTATTACAAATTTTACAACTCCTGAAATAATTTAAATGTTGATTTGCTACTGGTACTAAATTGCTCCTTACTTTTAGCTGATACAGCTATAGTTATTACCTGTTCTATTGCCTGGTGGGAAAAGAATGAATAAAATAAATGCAAACAAGAGATTCTCAGGCCCAGGCTAAGTTTTGCATGTTCAGACTGCAGTGAAGTCAAAGCAAATAACGTTGTCTGGCAGCATAATGGCAACATGGATACAGTTTGGTGGAGACTCCTGAAGGAAAGAATACTCTCCATTATTTGGTTTGAGCACGACTATGTATGATGAATGTTTTAACAGGAGACTGGGCTATTGCATACTGTCAGTGTTTCAGCAAGAGTATCATTCTAGGGGATAAACTCAGAATTTCTCTGTAAAGAATGAATGTTTTCTACTGTTTCGAAGTATGCTTGTATAGCTTATTGTTTTCAGCAGAGACAGAGTGTCTCTAATCACACTATTTTAATGAAGTGCACTCTGATTTCTCCCTTTTGTGAGGATGATATACGTTCATATTTTTAAGAATATATTTAAATTTGGGGAGTCCTGATAAACGGTGTTCACTTTATCTCACTGACTTCCGTAAGAGTATTGTTTGTGATCCCCATTGCCACTGGATCCAGTAAATACTTACGTTTGGTACTTGAGGAAAGAATGTTCAAGAACTTTAAATTTAGATGAAATAATGTGAGATGAAAACTGAAGAGCAAGCAGGATGGAGCTTCTGCTTCTTGAATTATTTAACAAACAGGGTGGAAATTTGCTCTGGTGAAGTGTGAATCTGCTTTAGTCCCACCTGCACCCATTGGCTTTTCATGTCTTTATTAATATGGCATAGGATTCTCCCATTTCTAATCAGTGCAGCATTTGTGAGCCCAGTGCTTCTGGGTTATTGCAGGTGAGCACATACCTGCTAAATCCAGTGTGGTCTGGGTTTGCAGGTTGAACCTGGCAAGTCTAGGGAGTTGTGATGGTGTTGGACTCAACATAGGGTTGTCAGTTTTGCTTCACAGTGATGTCATCTTGGATATGTTGGACTTGCTGTTAGCACACAGCTTCTGTAAGTTGTGGCCTTATCTTCTCTACTCTGGACAAATTTCTGAGAGGAATAAAAGCAGACTGCATATTACACTTCTGACCTCAAACCCTTTGTGTAGTTGCATACATTTTTGTATTGTGAGCGAAATGCTCCTTTGTTGCAGAAGTGAACCGGTAGAATGATACTTGATTTGATAATTGTAGACTATCAAAGAAAGTTGAGATGGCTTGTTGTAAACTTTTCCTTTGGAAACAGTTTTGAATTGTTTCAGTCTTCATTCACGTCAAAATCTGATGGAATGGTTTGCTTTATGACTTCAAGGATTAGTTGGCAATCCAGGACAATGAATATTTCTGATCAGTAGAGGTTTTTCTCATAAGAGGAAAATGTTTCTCATGTTCTCTCTAGATTTATGCATAACTCTATTTCCAGGTAGATTGCATAACAAAAAGAGCATAACAAAACAGTCTTTTGAAAGACTTATGCATAGGGCTTTTTTAGTGTATGCCAAGTGTATGCCATTACTACAAAAAGAATTAATGGGCCCAGATATTTGAATTTTCTAGAACTGGAAATGTATTTGAAAGGAGATGATCATAAGAGTGATACAGCTTAGTGTCATAACAGTGAAAGAGGAGAATGTATCAAACCATAAATTGCCTGTGGGGTGGGATGTTAAAGAAGCTGGAGGTGAAATGTACTCTGGTTCTTTGGACCTATCCAACTGTCAGAGAAAAGAAAAAGAAACAGGTGGGCAATAGATTGATTCCCCGTCAGTGAGTTTAGTGGGGACTGCTTGTGGAACTGATAAATCTGGAAGGAATTTCTGAAATTAATTCATAAATAATTAATGTTTTTTATTAAGTTAGGCTCTATAGTTAGTTTTATTTAAACTCTGCACCTGACATGATTTCATTAGTCATCTGATAACTCTAATCAGGATCACTGTACTGTGCAAAAAATGCATATCCTTAAAGAAAATGAAGTTCTAGTCAGAGTTGACAGTCACTGGGAGGTTTTTTGAATTATACAGACTTCTAATTTTAAATGTCATCTCTGAGGGCCACTGAGCAGGGGAATAGTTTGTGCTTGACTTGGTGTATCTGTGGTTGCGCTGTGTATCCTTAGATGGTATTCCCTGGAGCTTAACAACTGTACCACTCTGTTTCTGAAAAGGGTAGAAACTGTGGCCATTTCTGACATCAGATGTAGTTCTTTATTTTAATTTTAAAACTTGCCTTTCTATTTCACAAGAGGAAAACATGAGGGAACATAGGAATAAAATGTCAGGATCCTTCCTAACTGGGGTAATGACTTGGCGAACAGAACTCCTGAGCCTGATGAAGTTACACTGTTACATCTCTAGAAGAATGCATCAAAAAATTAGAATTTTAAATAGTGCTGGATAACTTCAGGTAGTTTCTTTCATCTTTCTGGAAGCGGCCAGAGAGAGATTCAGGACCTCTCTTCTGGCTCTTCAAGTGCTTGGGGGGACTCAGAACGTCGTGCTGACCCAGTTCTCTTAAGGCAATTTGTAGCTTCAAAGGAGATGTGCCTCACTGCTTTTCCTTTTGAAGCACAGCTGAGCTGAGGTCAACTGTCTTTTGAAGCCCCACAGTTACAAAGAAGAACCCAATCTCCTGTCTGCCCGATCCAGCCTTTTCTGACCACTACCAAGCACTCCTGCCCATCTTTGTGAATATGCATTTGCAAGTGGTCCTTGTGTAATGTCTTGTAATTAAATGTGTGTTAATATATTAAGTTGTTAAGCAATAAATTGTTGTTTTCTTTTGCTCTCCTTCTTTGCCCTATATCTGACAATATATATCCATCAAGACCATACTACTGTCCTGAGCAATTAAGTGCTGGACAGTAACTCTGCTTAAACGTAAACATAAAAATAAATCTATCAACAATGTTTCCCTTCTTTAATAGGGAATTTATTTCCCCAATGTTACATTTTGATTTAGAGTTAGAAGTCTTTGTGAGTAGGTTAGTGATTTCTTTAGGCCCTAGGCTGAAAATGAGAGGTAAGCCTTTTTTTTTGCAGTTTGAAAAGACTGGAGTTGTATTGTACAATTAAAAAAAAATAATAATAAAAAAAGAAATTCTATTGAATATTTTGTTATAATTCCTGACCTTAAAAGTATTTCATATAAATTATATCAAAATCAAAAATTCCCATCAATAGTGTATGCAAATTATGTAGCAGATTGTTGAGCGTTTTTTAGATAGTGTATGGCTGTGTCACTGAGTAATCTTTTAGAGATATTGGTGGTGAAGAGAAGCAAACAGTGTGTTGAAAGTAACTTTATCGCACAGTCAAGTGTCCTTTCCCCAGAGATCAGTGCCAAGTATTTGATTAGTGGAAGTTTCATTTTTGTGGTAGATCACTTGTTTACATGTTGCTGAAACAGTCTTGTTCTTGAGCATCTTCCATTCAGTCAGAGCTCTCAAAGTCAGCAAGCAGAGTCACACCTTGCAGAAGTGGAATGTTATGTGTATATCCAAGTGACCTAAATTCTTCCTAGGTTCCTACTTCTTTTTTTTTTTTTTTTTCTTTATTGACTGCCTGTAAGCCTCCAGAACCAAAGGTCTCAGGAACATAAATAGAAATCAGACTATCTGGATCAGAGCTTTTGTCCTCAAGATAAAATGAAATTGATTGCATACTCCAGTTGGTGTTTGTGTCCTTTATCTGGTGTTCCATATACAAGTGAATTTCACCTTTTAAAAATGTGCTAGTGTAGTTAGTTCTTAAAACAGAGGTTTTCATCCTTTAAAAAGCTAAACTTGTAGTAAGTAGGGACAATTCTGCTTTCATCGCGTCTCATGTGACTTTTTTTTGGTAAATAGACAGCACTGACAGAACATGGACGTTGTGCCCAAAACAGAGCACATTTAACAGGAAAACTTGGGATATCTAATCTTTCTACATATCGCTTTTATAATTCCTTTATGATTTTGTTTCTTTTTTTTAAAAAATTTTGTGATAACCTGTTTAAGAAATGTATTCATTTTGCATAGTCATGCCTGTGAATCCTCTCTTGAAAATAACAGAGGGGTCATTATTCTGTCTTATATTTTAACTTACAATGATCTTTTGAAAGGAGTTTAGAGTCTTCGACTTTTGCACCAGGAGTAAACTATTTAGGGCAAAACCCCCACACCTTCAAAAAAAGCTTTTTTTAATACGGTACAATTATTATTTTACTCATGGCAGCTTTTATGGTTAAAAAAAATAATCACAGAATCAGTGTTCTGTATCTTTTTTACCTGATTGTCAATTAAAATTTATTAACTGAAATGGGTAACAGTTTTGCTCACTGTTTGTGCTGTATTATTTATCACAAAAATGTTTTAGTATTTAACTTTGGTCTAGATGCCTCAGTTTTGGTTTTTTTTTTCTCTCCCTCCTGAGTTGCTACACTAGCAGTGGATTTTGTTTTCATTCACAGGATGCTGGGGAAAAGCCAAAAAGGTTTCAACTTTGCTTTGATCTCACTTCACATTGCATGATGGAGATAGTTCAGCTTAGATCTTTTTGTCTGGAAACCATTTCTTGGGTTCAGAATTTTGCACCACTTAAGTTTAGAGCCTGAACCAGCTAGGAAGAAGACATTGGAGTTGGAAGTAGAATATCATATGTTATCATATGATAGTAGACATGCATATAAATATCTCAAAGGCAGTTGTCAGGAGGATGGTGCCAGACTCTTTTTGTTGGTGACCAGTGAAAGGATGAGGTTTGGTGGCTGTAAGCTAAAACACAAGAAGATTGACGTGAATCCCAGAGAGGTTGTGGAGTCTCCCCTTTTTGGAGACATTCAAAACCCACCTGGACGTGTGCTTGTGTAACCTACTCTTGATGACCCTGCCTTGGCAGGAGAGTTGGACTAGGTGTTCTCCAGAGGTCCCTTCCAACCCTAAAAGTTCTGTGATTCTGAGATCATTTCTGCTTTTTTCCTCTCTCCATACTCTTGTAAAACAAAACTTCATGTGGTATCTTTTTTTTTCCTATAAAGTCTCTGTGCCTGTCTTTTTGTTTCAGTAGTTTGTCTGTGTCCTTTCCCACAGGTTCAGTCAGTGAAAATGACCATATTGAATAGCCTTTGAAAGAGAAATGATGGCGATGTCTTACATCACCTGACAGATGAAAAACGAGCAATGGAGAAATGGAATATTTTCCTACCCCACATCTTGGAACTTACAGAATAGCCAAGCAGAAATCAGCCCTGTGCTAGTATTTAATTTCTCTTTATGTTCTGTTATGTAGTGGGTAGCTGCAGATGTTTCTTGACTGAATACAGGTGAAAAGAAAAAATACCCTTTTTTTTCCCCTACATTTGCAGTAAATATTGCTCTAATCTGCATTTGGACTGCTGACATTAAAGAGATCTCTTTTGCTTATCGTATATCAGCTGTGACAAAGTATGCCAGAATCTGTTCTGGAGATTTCAATGAATGAAAGGCTTTCGTACATAGTTATTTTTAAAACTGTAGAGCTCTAAAACATTAGTAATAGCATTAGAAAACCACTTTATTTCCTTCTTCGTCTTGAAGAATGTTTCCTTCTAAATGGGGAGATAAAGTACTTATAAAAATGAGTTACTGTATTTTTTACAAGCAATAATGTGTAATTCTAGGTATATATGTAGTGAATGCTACAAGGAGATTACCTGTATGTTCATAAAAAACTACTAGAGAAAAAAACATGTCTCGCCTTCCAAAGGTACATAGGGACCTTTTCCTGAAAATACCCAGTAAAAAAATCTTTGGTCCTCAAATAGAAAGAAGAGAGAGATTTATATCCAGTATCTGTGTAATCTTTGCTATAAGATCAGCAAAGATCGAGAATACAAAAATTACAGCATGGTTAATAACCAAAGAAAAATGTAATGAATTGACAGCAAGGAAGCAAAGGCAGATAATGCAAATAAAGTTGAAATGTTTTAAAAGAGAGACCAAAAATGCTGCATTAATTATAAATTGCTTAATCTCACTTTGGACTTAACTTATTCAGACTTAAATTCTGTTCTTACACCTCAATAGTAATGATATAACAAGGTGTAAAATTTAAGCTTTGTTAATACGGTTGGATGATTGGCTGTAAATGGAAAGGGAATGATGAGAAGTTTATTAATCTCCCATTATCTTCTCTACTATTATAATGGATTGTCTTTGCCTCATAGTATGCTGAACAATAAAGGATTATTAATACATTCTGAGTGAATAGAGGTGAAAAATTGGTCATATGCTTTTATTTTGCTATTGAATATTTGCTTCCAAATAAATCTGCTGCAGAAAGACAATCGCTGTGAATCAGCAGCTGCTATTATTAGTTAATAGATACTGTTGGTGACTCTAGAGTTTTCTAGTCTTTGTGAGATTTGCATAAGTGTTTTTCTGAACAGAGCGAACAGTTAGAATCTAGACATGTGGTGTTTTCATTTGCGTCTTCCAGTCACTTTCCCTTCACTAGACCTTTCACAATGCAGATGAAATCTACACAAATAAGAACAAGTCTCTTTCTTCAGTGACTTGCATATAGGATCTGGTCTTTCTTATCAAAGTCACTGGCTATGCTTAGAGGTAAAAAAAGAAAAAACCCCAAACCAGTAACAGATACGGAATTTAAATTCATGTCTTTTGTTCTTGTTGCTTTGGTGAGTTTGTTACATGGAAAGATGCATGGTCTGTGCTCTCAGCTGGTGACAGCTTTCATAAAGAAGCTCCGGCTAAGACTCATATAATTGGAGCTTTTACAAGAGGATTTGCTTTTCTCTCGGTGTGGCAACCCCACAATAACTTGTAGCAGGTAGAGAGCTCCCTGGGAAGGTTCATGATCAATGGAGAGCAGCTGAACAAGGCAGCCCAAAGCCAGCAGGCTTGCTAAAACCTTTCAAAGGCAAAATCTGTCCTGCATGGGAAACAGCTGGTAAATGAAATGTCTCATTTGTATGAAGGTCTCCTGTTATACAGCTTTTCAAAGAAAGGGAAATGCTTTGGAGGCAGAATGCTTGTGGAGAATTTTTTAGCATTATTTATGGGTTAAAACTCATGAAAAACTGAAGAAAATGAAATTAATATTAAAAAAAGAAGTGAGATTTAAGGAATATTTTATTAATGTGAGATATATAAGAGTAATATGTGCAATATGATTTGATGTTACTTTAATGTGTAGTAAAGCAGAGATATTTAAAAATAATCATGGTTATTACAGCAATACTAATGTCTTAGTGAGTTACTTGGTTTCATAGCTCTGTAATCCTCATCCCGCCATAACCGTAAACACAATAGTATATATTGAGAAAGATGTGGAGTATGGGCTATATAGTGTGCAACAGAGTGATTATTACACATTTGAGGACTGTTGTCTCCTCAAGGAGACTAGGAAAACCTAAGTTGTCATACAGGGCTTTTAAGAATGAGAGGCTGTGATTCATACCACTAATAAGGGTCCAAAATATTCTCCCTTTATCTTCAAAGTACTTCCATGACAGATATCAACAATATTGAAGATTACTATGTAATTTCAAAGTGAAAAATAGAATATTAAATAAATGTGTGGCTCAACTGGACATATTAAAGGATTATATTTATAATAAAATTATTTTGTGTTTTCAGTATTAGTCTCAGTTTTATCTTGTCCCCTGTTGATTAGCTGAATGATGATATTTCTTCTCTTTGAAAGAATGTGTGCATTCACAAACAGTTCAGGAAGGAATCATAAGACATTTCTGTAATTTATTCTCTTCAGAATTTGGACTGCTACATTTTCATATATTCTTCACTAAGAATGTAGTTTATTTATGAAACGTATGCACATTACGTATTTTATATGTACATATATATATATGCACACACACATTAACTCCCTCTTAATTCTTGCAGCTGTAACTGCAGTGCTTTTTGGTTATTTTTTTTACTACACTGGCATTTTTGCAGGGCCAAGCCTGTAATTCTGGTTAACTTCAATGTTGCAATAAAAGGTATAGCTTTTTGTTGTTAGTTCTTTTTGTTAGTAGTATTCTTTTCCTCCCAAATGTAAAAGCCCTGCAGAAAGAAAATAGAACTGTGGATTTTTTGTTTTTCTTGCTTACTTTTTGCTTTCTTTTGCTTTTCCATTTCCCAGCCACTGCAGTTTCTGTTACTTGTAGAATCAGAGCTTGAGTTAATCGCTGACTGAAATTGGTTTGTCTTTCCTAAGAAAATAAGAATTTATTTTTATTCAGAGCTCCAGCTTTTAGTGACACTTGGGTAGATAGGTCAGTGTTTATTTCACAGTCTTGTTTTTCCTAAACTCAAAGAGAAGGTTTTCTGAGCAAATTATTTTTCCACAGAAGCAATGGATTAAAAGAGAGAAAAAAAGGACACCCTATAATATACAGTAGATAATATATATACTTTACAACTTGTATCTTTTTTTTTTTGCATATGACTCTTTGCATGATTTTCTGTGTATATAATTGCAAATGTGATACAAAGAAGTGCTACACACATACAGGAAAAAAATACAATAATACTAGTTGAGTGATTACAAACATTATTTTGCAGGGAAGAATTAAATTTCGCCTTTTTCCTTTATGGTCCCAAGTATTTCATTACTTTGAATAACTAAAATTTGAATGAAACCATTTTGACAAGCTAAAATAAATGATAGTCTCTTTCTGTTCTTTGTTGTATCTCCAAACTTCTGCCTAACTAGGTCACTGTGATTCTCTCTAACTATTCCCTGTGATTTCTCCACGCAGTAAACTTTCTTTGTAGCTGTTAAGAATTTGAACAAAGGACAGCTGTAAGATCAGCCTACCTCTGTAGAAAGATTTTGCATCATTGAAGCAAAATAGCTGAGGATGTGGCTCACAGTTATTTAGAGCTTTTGTTGTGTTTTTTTGGTTTCAGGCAGCTCCACCAGACTGTGTAATATAAATGAACATGCCGTGTTTAGTAGTAATAAAACAGACAGATGTAGAACTTATCAAAATGGACTGTGTCAGAATGGAAGTTGTGTAGAACACCTTAGGCTAAGTACCTTTTTGTTCATTTGTAATTGAATATGCAAATATATATCCCCCCAATATGTTTCTCTTCCTGCAGCTAGCTTTTTTCCTTTATCTGCAAATCATTAACTAAGAAAATGTCAAAATCCTGAGATAAAAAGGCCTATATTGAAAAAATACTGTGTAGTGCAAACATCTATACTGACAAGATTTATGTATACTCACTGCAGGAAATTTTCTTTGTATTTTTTAAGGAATAGCTTTTGAGCAATTCGTTTACCTACAGCAATAAATCAAAAAATGTGTTGCATCTATGAACAGATTTTGAAGTGTTCCTCAAACATAAAAAAATTCTATAGGTATTAAAAACCATTATATTCTGAAACCATAACATATCTTTAACTTCTTACACAAAAAGTTATTAATGTAATCAGAGACATTCACTGTATTTACAAAAAACTCTAATGTTAAAGATTTTTTAATTTTTCCATGGAATGTCTGTAAATGTTTGAGGTTGCATTTATAATTACATAAAGTTTTTGGAAACAAGTTTGTTTGTGTAACTTTGGCTCAGTTCTGTGCACGTCTAGGTTATATACTTTAAAACATGATGTTCTGCTTTGTATTTTATGAATGGTTAATGTTCTCACTGCTCTCCCCTGCCCCACCTGTCTCTATGCTGTTAACCTGTGATTACAAATCAAATACAACGAATACTGCACTATAATCAGTTTAAAGAGGAAAATCAATATCAAGAGCTGTTGTAATTCAGTACCACCCCCCCATGTGAAAAGTGTCATTTTCCATTTAAGAATGCAAAATTATACATTCTAATGTCACAAAACCAAAGCAGTTATCTCTTAATACCCTACGAATTAAGAAGCTCCTTGTTAGTGATTAGTTGTGATTGATCTGTTTGACTTCCCAGTAGTCACAAGTGGCAAAAGCAGCTGCTGTCCTGGTTGGGTTTTCTCTGTGCTCGCCTACGGGTGCAGGTGTGCATCTGATTCTGTGGAATGATTCCACTTTTACTGTGGTGAAAAAACTTATCTAGATTATTATCCTAAACACTGATTGACTATTGTACCTTATACCTTCCCTGACTGGTCCCCTCAGTTCAGGAAGGACATTGAGGTGCTGGAGCAGGTCCAGAGAAGAGCAACCAGGCTGGTGAAGGGACTTGAGCACAAATCCTATGAGGAGAGGCTGAGGGAGCTGGGGTTGTTTAGTCTGGAGAAGAGGAGGCTCAGGGGTGACCTCATCACTCTCTACAACTCCCTGAGAGGAGGTTGTAGCCAACTGGGGGTCAGTCTCTTCTCCCAGGCAATCAGCAGTAGGACAAGAGGGCACGGGCTTAAGCTCTGCCAGGGGAGGTTTAGGTTGGATATTAGAAAGAAGTTCTTTGCACAGAGAGTGATCAGGCATTGGAATGGGCTGCCCAGAGAGGTGGTGGATTCACCATCCCTGGAGGTTTTTAAGATGAGGCTGGGTGTGGCACTGAGTACCATGATCTAGTAATCACAGTGGGGTTGGGTCAGGGGCTGGACTTGATGATCTCTGAGGTCTCTTTCAACCCAGTTAATTCTATGATTCTGTTCTATGATTTTATTTGCTCAAAGGCTGGACTTGATCCTCACATAAAAAGTCTATGTTATTCCACATATATGCATCCTAGGCTATAACATGTCTTTCTCTACTCAGGAGATTCCTTGATTTATTGTTGTGGAACTAATTTATTGGAAAATGAAAGTCAATCTTCAAATTTAATGTTATTCCTGGTGAAATGCTATGCATTTTACAAAGACAATAATCTTCGAGCATCAGAATTAGGATTCTTTCTCATTTCCCTAGAACTTGTAGTATTCTGTTTTCTGAATTACAGTTGACTGTGTCTTTTTATCACTAGCATTAGTTCTTTATTGCAAAACAGGTTGCACAAGGTGAAGCAGAGTCGTTACAGCAACTCCAAGTCCCTATATAGTAACAAAATCTTCTTTCGTGTTGGCTATGATCTCATCTAGCAGACAAGACAGAGACAGGAGCAAGACTCCTGTGTGATGCTAAACTGTGTTAACAAATCCCAGCTTGGAGTTAAAAGAAAGTGTAAATGTGTATTCATAAAAGTCATATGTGTATTTTAGAAAGTGATATAGGAATAAGTAACCTCAAAAATAAAGTGCCATCTGCACACTGAAACATTACAGTGAAGATTGTATGAATTACAGTATGTGTAGATTTCAACCTGTATTTAAGCTATGCCAAATTTTATTTCTTGTTTTATAAATTTGCCAAATTACAAGAAATACCTTAGACAGTTTTTTTCACAAACAGTGAGTTGGTCACTAATCCCTCTATTCCCTATTGCAAATGTCAATGATGTGTCATTTTGTTTTAAAAGTTTTTCCCTCTGTTACCTGGGAATTCTCCACAAGAAAATTTTTCCATTGCTGCATTAATATAAGCAGGTAGGTGTATTTTCATATTCATTCTGTAGAATGTCAGGGAACTGATTACAAGAATATCTAAAAGAAAAATACCAGTCTCATAATTCTGTATTGATTACCTAGCTATTAGTGACTGCTGCATACCATGTCTCATCACTGGATATGAAGTGTGAATACTTGTAAAAATTTTGTTGTCTTCAACCTAACAGTTTTATTCTTACATTAGTAAATTATCTCAATAGTGCTACCTTTTTCGTGGGGTATGTCTAACGACACAGTTATCATTAACAGAACAAATGCTACATTGCACACATACTCTTAACAACAACTAATAAAAACATGATCTCCAAGTGTCTAAAGCTGCAGAGGAGCCTGCGTGCCTGGCTATTGAATAACTGAAAATACTTTCTTGTAAATATTTAAATATTGTTTATGAGGGCAAGTGCAATTGATTTCCCTTATTCTGCACATTCACCCACCTCCCAGAATCCTGTGGTGTGTGGTTTCCAAACGACAAGTTATTAGTATCAGTTTGTAGCTATAGATCAGGTTTCCTCAGCTGATTTCTGCTGATTTTTCTTTTTGACTTTTGTTTGTTTCTGTGGCTGCCAGATTGGTATGTAAGCTCTGGTTCTTTCTGTTGAACCGAGTGCCATAAATTACATCCCTCTTTTCATGATGCAGGCTTAGCCCTTTTCAAAGGAGCACAGCTTTCTCACAATTTATGCCATCAAAAGGTCTCCAGAAATGACAAAAATACTACTCCTGTTGTTCCTCCTCCCCTCTGTTGGTGGGTACCAGTCTCTCTCAGCTGAGAGCAGCCTACAGCTACCCAGCTTCCTATTACCTCCCAGATACTTTGTATTTCAATTTCAAGATAAAAGGCGGTTCTTTTGCATGGCAGAGAAATTTTCCAATAAAACATGATTTATTTTTGCTCATGGTGACTGTTACTACAACACAGCTCAATAGGAGTTCTAGTCAACTCCTTTTATACTAAATCAAAACCAATGCGCCAGCATTATTGTTAGTTGAGGTTTTGATCTAGATATGGCCAGTAAAATGCACAAACCTAGTAAACAATTAAAAACCAGCATACCTGAAATCTCAGTGAAACTATGGAGCTAGACTTAAGCCTTGTAATTTGTATTAATTTTTAAGTACCACTGTTTTTTCTTTCTTGTGTATGTGGTTAAGGAGGAGAGTTGTTGGATTTTCTTTTGGTGGTGGTGGTTCTTTTTTTTAAGCTGGGGGAAGAAGTTTCTCCATAGGGAAGAACTATCAAAAGAATATTTCCTTTTTCTCATCTTGTTTGGGAAGGCATTACAAGGAAAGGAACGTTAAATTATAATTTCCTATGAAAGTGACAGTAAATGGGAAAGATATTTTGTTTATTTCTTTTGAACTAGTAGGAGACAGAAACAAAAAAGTAAGAATTGCTTTGAATCAGCTTGTGGTAGTTGTCTTATGAAATAAAACTTTTGCATAAGGTCTTTTTCTTTGTTCTGACATTACAGAATTCTTCAATTTGAAACTCAGATAAGTAGCATATATAGTAATTTATATATGCCAGTTGCTTCAGTATTGAAATACTGAAAAATTATAAATGAGGTTAGAAAATGTATGATATATTAGCAATGGTTAGACTCTTTAATACATTCACTAACATAAAGAATTTTTTCTTTGAATAAAGGAGTTTTAAAAATTGTTCATTTAATTTTGTTGAGAATATTCATTCAAAATACCTGAGTCTTTCATTTAGATGGAAGAATGCATAAGAATATTAATTTTTAAATGCCCTTTTTTTAAACCATGCTCAATTTCTAGATGTATTTGCCTTGATGTGGTATGCACAGTGATTAAAGCTTGCATGTGCATGTACGCATGTGTGTGTTCCTTTGCATCTAGGGAGCAGTTATCCAAAATTTCAAAATGTATGTCTGGAGCAGCAATGTTCTTCTCTTCCGTACTTGTAGAAGAAACTGGTTTGCCTTCTCCATAAACTGCTTTTGCCTTTGAAGGCTTGGGTTTCTTTTGCTGTGAGTTGCTGCTCGTGCCAGAACTGCTGTGCAAAGAGAGGATCCTTCCCCAGGTGCCTGCATTGTTGTGAATGTTTGGTTTTTGGATGAAGTCTGCTGCTTCAATGGCACTCATCACTATCTCAGATTCAGTGGCCTATACAAACATCTGTGTATTTTCAACTACAGATTTTTGGGCTTAAATAAAATTGAGTGTTTGTTTAAACTATTTTCTAAATATCACTGTGCCAGGTGATAAAAGGAGAGAGGAACCCAGGCCTGTAATGTAAGATTAGTCCTTAGATCTTAGGAGTTTGGGTTGCGCAGGGCCCCTACAAGTCTTTGGGTTATAGGCGTGATGGATCCTTGGATTTTTTGTTCACTCTAAGTGTGAGAGGGCAAAGAGTTTCCTGAAGTTAGGGTTTACTCAGATTTATTTTGTTTTTGGTTTTGTTTTTTTTTATTACTACTTCTGTGGATGTTGATATTTGAAAAAAATTCTATCTGTTTCTTACAGATGTGTTTTCTTCAAAGATAAGCACACTGATTTAATATCATTGGTATGTCATAGAAATATTTTATATTACCATTATTTATATTACAGGGAAAGCTTTTTGAAAATTAAAGTGTCATAATGCCTTTAAAATAGATAATGAAGAGAACATAGATAAAGCAAATTGTTTTCACTGTTGTTTCAAAAGTAAATTAGATTGTGATTTCTGAATCAAGATTTCAAGGCTTGTTCCTGTTATCTTACAGTATGTTCTTTTTTAACAGACCTTTGTAAATCCTGCATATCGTATATCATAAGCTTCTGTACACTTGTGTGCTAGTATTGCAAAATGAGGGATACTCTGTCAAAATATTTAAGGATTTTTTTACTCTATATTTTTTAATTGGCAAAATAGATGTAATTTAGAATGGACTGATTTCCTGGATGTATTTGAAAGTCTTTACAGAAAACTAATAGTTTTCCTTTTTTTGTTTGGGTTTTTTTCCTTAATAAAACAGCTCTAAATCGTTTGTTGCTGTTGTGTTTAATTAGCAGAGATGCAGTGGAACAGATGTGTCCACATCACTGTCAAGTTCTGCTGTAGAGGCTGTAGTTTACTGATTTCTTTTACTAATGGAAATAAGCAATGCTGTTGGTTCAAAATTTCATTCTCCAAAGTCATAATGACATCATTGTTATGGTTCAAGTCTGCCACTCTTTCAAAATACTGTCAAATGTGTTGGTTACTTGGTAACTTAGATTAATACCTTGTCAAAGCAATGTTTGGAGATAGAAATTTTGGGGGGTTTCATGATTTCTTTGTGATGGCCCAAGTACTTATTTTTTCCCTGCGGTTTTAGTACACTCTAAATGACAGCAGATCAGCAGTTATGATCGTAACTAAAATGTGCTATACAAGATGACAAGTTGACTTCTTATTTACTAAATGTAGTGATATATGTGCTGGATGTCTTGTCTCCCCAAAAGTGAAGAAGTACTAACATGAAGGGATAAGTTCACGTATTTAATTTTTTTGTTTGGTTTGGTGGTTTGGTTTTTTTTTTTTTTTTTTTAATTTGTTTGGGGGTTTTTTGTTTGTTTGTTTTCTTTTGTGAAGAATTAACTTCTTCCAATTTAATGTTGAAGCTTCTCTGCATTCACTTCTACTTAATTCACTGCTTTATATGGATCATCTTTTGCCCTTTACACATTAAGATGCTTATATTGAAAGTCTGAGAAATCTTTTATGACAAATTGTTCTCTTTTCATTGTAGTAGAATGTAGAAAGTAAAGTCAAGTTTCTTACATGGGAATATTGCAATTGGAGGGTCCTAGAGTAACCTTCTGTAATCTGAAAGCTTTTCTTTTGTTTTTTAGAGTATCTTGAAAAATAGAAGCTTCTACAAAACACGAGGTTTCTACCTTCTAATGCGTTTTTTCTACTATCCAATATTTAGTAACGCTTTAATATATCTGGCTTCTATGGCATCCTACATTGGCTAGTTGGAAATACACTGCCTTTGGTTGCATGGTGCCTTGAAAAAGGGCCTTCTAGGAATATTTCCTCCAAATTAAACTTTTTAAGAGCAGGCACCATCCTCGTCTTTAGCTCAGTGGCAAAAAGGAAGTAGTACTTACCTTCTTTATGGAGAAAACCTTTTACTCTAATGTTCATCGATTGTTTGTTCAGTGGTGTTTCTCCTGAGATTTCCAGAAACACTTTGAATCTACAAAATAGAGCGAGTTTCACAGTTCACGTGATGTCCAAGAAAGAATTTTGTCATTGCTGGTTGTTTTTTTCTGTTACTTTAAGGGGGCTTGCATTATGAGAAACAGTAAGGTTTCCTCGTTCAGCTTTTTTATACGATTCATGACTTCTGTAGCCAGCTGAGCTGAAGAATTCTGAAGTTTTCTCAGCAGCTTTTCATGTCAATTATCACCTTTGTTACCTTTCATTGTACAAGGTTTTTAGCTTAATTTTAGTTTAATCATACGTTTTTGAGATGGGGTGAACAATCTGCTGTACTAAAGGTACTCAGTCACCATAGTTATGTAGTTAGTGACATAGTAATTTATTCTCAATTCCTTTATAATAATTCCTGAGGTTTTTTATCCTTTTGGCTTCTGCTGAAAAGAGACTCGAATTCCTGTTTTTTCCTAAGCGATAGTAACAAATTTAAGACTCGTAACATTATCATAAGTTATTTGTTATCAACACTCAATTTCATTTCTTGTTTTATCAACTTGCCCTTCTTTTCCATTTAGCTTTACTTTTCATTATTATTAATAATTTCAAAGCATTATTAAACTTTGATATAATATTACGCTTTCACTCTTCATATCATTTGTTAAACATAGTGAAGAATACAGAGCTCAAGACAGATACTGTAAAATTTAAGAATACAGTTTATTGTAGAAAGGATCATAAATTCTTCTCTTAGGTTTCCTGTCCCTAATACATAATCTTCCACAGGAATGTTTTTGAATTTATTTCATGATAAGTTGGTTCTTTAATAAATTTTGAAAAACTGAAAGCATTTTGGGAATTCAGATAGTCAGTAAGACCAGCTTATTTCTTTCTGTAATGTTTTAAGAATACAAATATGTTTGTCAACTGCAACTTTCTTGAAGTCAATACTTACTATACACCATTACACGGAATGGTACCTGAAATGCTTTTCTGATGGATGAAATTTAGTTTTATGAGTACTTCATGAATTTTGTTTAGAGTATAAGTAATAAATTGTTATGTGGTACTGCATAATATGTAAATGGGGTAATGATTAATAAAGATGTTACTGTGTCTCCACTTTCTAGAGGTTTCTGTCTGCTCACCATGTATTTGCCTCACAAGGACAAGAGCCAACATTATGACTTGACAGTTCTAGATAAATGTTGCAGTGAGGTCTCCTATTTCATCAGTGTCTCCAATGAATTACGGCAATGCCAATATAATCATTCCCATCTTCTGTAGTTCAGTGAGGACAAATCGGTTCTTGGAGCTAACCTGCAAAAATTGATGTCATGTACGTTCTCTGTGTGACTGTCTTTCATGGTCCTGATGTTGTGTTGCTGAAATAATGTTTGAACTCAGTTGGGTCTATATGTTTGTTACATTGTTGGGTGTTAAGGGACAGTGACTATCACCAGTCATTACAACAAAATCCTCCACAGCGTGCAAAGACTGTGAATGGTAAAGAAATGCTTCTTAAAATATGAAAGCACTTTAACAGGGTATAAATACGGCATTTTCAGGCTCATAGTTAGATTTGTCTGTAGAAATAAACTCCTTTAATCTAATAAAACATTAATATCTCTTTCTCATTAACATTAAAGCAATACTGTGAACAATTGAAATCTGTAGATTATCATCATTCTGTAAAAAGAAAATATTTTCTGTTTCTTTATCAGTAAATAGCGATATAATAATTGTTTACTTTTTTTTTTTTCATTTTTGTCCAGGTAAGTTGCTCAGCATAGTTCTGTCCTGTCTTCATGCAGTAATTTTGTTTTGATGGGTAAATAGGAGCTCTAAACCAGTGAGATTAAGACCATAGCTCTAAGCTTACAATTTCTATGGCTCATTACTATTCTTTAGCAGCAGACATGCATATAATTTAAAGCCTGTTTCACTGCATCTCTGCTTTATCTGGTGTCCTGCTAAGGACAACTTCACAGAAAAGACCATTTAGTGGATATATTTGGAAATGTATAATTTAAATTATTAGTCTGAATACCATAAATATGTAGATCAGAACAAATAATTTTCCTATGTAATGTATTTGTGAGAGAGGGTTTTACATACAGATGGTCTGATATTTTAATCACTTAGGGCTACATTCAGTCAAAAAAATAGACAGACTATGCCATATTTGGTTAGCAGATTAAGGCAGGCTTCCTAACTTGTTCAGGTAGCTGTAGCAAGAGAGAGAACGAAGCACTGTGCCTTGCATGCCAGAGAGCAAAGCAGGGAAATCAACTCTGTTTGCCAGAACTTGTGAGAATCATCTTTAGTTTTGTAATTCATAACAATATTGCTCATCCTGAATATCTGAAACCATTGTATATAGAGTTGCTAAAGCTCAATCTGTGGAAATGTCACATAGACACTGAATTTCTGATGTTCATATAAGCAAAGTCTTATGTAATTAAAATTGCAAATGCGTTTTAATGCTGTTGTTCTAGTTCAGCATTTTTCACTGCTAAGAGCACTTACTGTCTTCGTAGCCTTTGTTTCTTGGCATACTTCAAATGTTACATGAGTCTCAGCAAACTGTATCAAATATATATACCATTACCAGCTGAAAATCCTTTAACTTAATTAACTTCTGTGCAGTGCACTCAGGTCTTCTCACAGAGCTTTGCACTTTTTGTTGCTCATTGTATGAGGCAGGTCAAATGCTACCTGGATATGTGCAGAGGCACAGTAAAGTTGTAACCTGGGAAGAATCTCTTTCCAGCCCATACTATGTGGCTGTAGCTTCAGGATCCTAGATACTAACTGATGGGTCAGAATATTCTGCTTATGGTGATCCTGGAAATCTCCAGGTTCATATCACTGTGATGTGTACGGAAATTCAGGCACTGCAGCAGAAATCTTGAAGTCACAGAGGATCACACGGTATTTAGGATGATGATAAGATCAAGATAAATTTCAGGAAGGAAGGAAAGTTTTTGTTTCTCAGAGCCGTAGGAGTAGTGACATTTTGTGTGGGCATAATTTACTGAGGTTAGCAGACTTCCTTAAAATGACAGGTCTGAGGGAATTTTCCAAAATGTTATACTAAACCCGTGACAAGAGGATAACAAAGTAACACTAATTATTTTTTTTAATTATGATTTCTAAATTATTTTACATTTCAAGACCTGTAGAGGGTAGTAATTCTGATTAGGCGTGGGGTTTGTGTGTGTGTGTGTGGGGGTTTGGTTTATTTCTTTGGGTGGTAAGTTTTTGGATGCCTATCTTGGATAATCCAGAAAGAACATTTTTGTATCTGGCTATTGTAATACTATATGAGAAATTAAGTTCTCTATTGACATTACAGGCACTTAAAATAATAAATAATGGCCAGTCTTCGCGAGCGAAGATCCGGGGAAGGTCTTTACACCTTCCAGCCTGCGCATTGGATTTTTTAGGTGAGACACAGTGTGCGCGGAACTGAGCCCACCCTTTAATCCTAAGGTTCATCTGCCGGGGCCAAGCGAGCTTGGACGGTGGCAGCGAGGTCCTTAGGACGTAGGTGGGTTGCCTTTAAGGGCTAACGAGCCCCACCTGCCCGGGAGTGGCCCTGACCGGGAATCGAACCCGGGTCTCGGCGGTGATAGCGCGGCGCCTTTACCACTAGACCACCAGGGGCTGCCAAAGGCACTTAAAATACATGTGCTTTAAATGCTGATGCAAAAGTAGTAGAATTTTTGCTTTGTGGGTTTTTTTTCCCTCCTCTGAAGAAACTATAATACATAATACTACTCATAATATATGGTACTTGAAGCAGCTTGGAAAAGAAGCAGAAGGGAGATTGCTACTCTTGCTGCTAATAATTAACAGTAAATAAAATAATGTGACAGGGTAAAACACATGGAGGAAGCAGGACAAGAGGATTAGCATGGGATTCAGTGTGCTTGCAGTTTTTACCAGCCCAAATGATACAAGAGGGAAATCTGCCTGCCTGAATTGAACTGCAGGAGCAAAAGAGAATAAAGAGATAGAACTGCATATAAATACACCCCTTTGAGATAGGTTGGTTGTATATAATGGAGGCCAGAGAAACAAGAATTATGTAAAACATTTCTTTACCATGCTGAAAACGGAGTGATTGGTAGAATCATGAACTAGCAAAGGGCAGTGAAATGATCACTGAGGAAACAGATGTTGTTAGCAATAATCTGTTGGGAATCCAGAAACTCTTTAGGTTGTGTGCAGTAATCCATTGGAAATGATTGAGAAAAAAATGGAGATGTATTGCGGCACTCACCATAGACCTACACACAGATTTCCCAGTTATTTTATCAAGTGTTGTCAAAATTTAGCAGTACAGTATGTTCTATATAAGGTATATTTCAATTTGGTAATGAGCTGCTAGTTTATCCAAATGACCCCAACAGAGAATGCTGTGCTGAGTATCAACAAGTGAACTAGTTTCAGGATTTGAAAAAGCAATGTGTGATACTCTAGATCACAGTGGTAAATAAGGGGGAAACCAACAATTAGATTGTGTGTGAGGGGGTATTTTTAATGGAGATTTTCAGAGATTTTTGAGGTTTTGGTCCTCTGTAACTAGGGCAACTAACTTGAGATGCAAAAATTTAGAACGACTTAAAATTTTGGTCAGAAATGAGTTCATTATTGTATCAGGACTGGAGACCTAGGCTCCGCAGAGAGTATCTAAAACTGAACTCAGTTGTGCTACAACAGTGGATTAACTTCTGTTTTATCTGAACTACTGTTTAGCAGTAACAATAACAACTTTAAAAATATTTTTACTATTTGACGTGACAGAATAATCCAAAATAATTGTTGCTTGGTTAATTCTAATCTGTTACTCAATTTAGGTGTTTTCCTTCTTTTTACCATGCTCAGTAATTACTTGAAACCATAAGCAGAAGTTGTGCATCTGAAGCACATGAACTGGTCTCTGTTATGTTCAATAAGCTTCCATAGTCTTGACAGATATGGTCCTCTGTGTCTTCTTTTCCCACTTAGATAGATTTATAATTAATAATAATCAATATTTGCTCGTCAAAAGACTTTTCAAACCTTAGTTGGAAAATCCGAAGCTTACAATCCTATATGAACTTTCAGGACTCCCTTAAACATTAGTCCTTGTTGGTGAATATCAATTATTCTAGTAATTTTCCTTGTTGTGTTATAGCTGTTGCTGATCTGAAGGAGATTAGTTGAAAAACAGCCAGTTTGTTGATTTCTTTCTTTGCTGTTTATGGAACTAGAAAATTGTTTTGTAATTCTTCACAGTAGATGTCTGCATGAGTGAGGACTGCATGTCTGTGACACCTCTGCAGTTTGCAGCCGTGGTATTAAAATGGGACAGCATTTTTAGCACTTGGTAGCAATTACTGGTACCTTAATTCAACATATCTATGTATATATACACAAATATAGATAAAGCAGTAGAACAAAACTTCTCATTCTCTCTTTGCTGTGTTCAGCACCTTGGTGATAGAATTTCATGGTTTTCCATTTTTTTATGTATCTTTTGTTTCAAGCAAATGCTGCATTGGTAAGATTATTACCAGTTCTTAATACTTTTGCTTGCCCATGGCTGTTCACTTCTGCTGATATTGCTGCCCTTGGCACATATGTCGCTGTCTAACCTGAAAATAATAAATTCCTCATATCCCTTCACACTGATAAAGTGATAATTTTCTGTTCCAGTCCACCTATGAAGAACTTCATTGGACTACTGTTACTTTTCTTACTGTTTTTGGCAGTGCTGTACTTGCTTTCCTGTGTGTTCATGTTAGTTTTTGATCCTTGCAAAAACCGGCAAAGATGAGAACACATTGGCATTTTTTGCACTTCCTCTCAAATTTGAGCACTGCGTAGACTTGTATCACTTGCTGCAGTTTGTCTGTTGCAAAGGAATGCAAGGTGGATTGTATTTTTGTGTCGTTTTCCAGACACAGTTTTAGACTTTGCTTATTCATATGTTACTAGTCCAGGACAGTTTTTTACAACTCTTTTGCCTATAGCCTTCTCTTATCTCATAGAGTCTTAGGTTGCATATGAGATCAGAAAACGTTGGCACACTTGCCTGCACATTATTATGATTCTTGACTCATAATGTGTCAGGATGGTGCTCAGGATGTCTCTGAGTGTTTTGGTCCGGAACACTCTGGTCATGTTTCATGTACTTCATAGTATTGAAGACGTTTAGGCAGATGGGAGTACTTCTAAATTTGACACATTCTTTACATGTTGCTTGAAGTTAACTGATACCTTCCTATTGCCCATTAACATTAAAAAAAAAAAAAAAAGAAAAAAACCAAGAAAAAAACTATTCTATGTTAATTGAGAAGAAGCGTTATTTGTTTACTAGTTCTCACTAGTAATTTGAAGTGCTTTGTGAAGTTACTTTTTTTCCTCTATATTTCTGTTATTTTAAAGTCTCTTTTATTTAATATTCTTAGTGAATACTGTTTCAGCTTTCTATTTCCAGAAATTGCATAGAGTCATGAAGCTTGACTTAATAGTGCCTGTAACCTAATCTGTGTGTCATAATTTCTGTGTAAGACAGGAACAAGTTCCAACAACTAGTTTAAATGTCCCAAGCCTTGTAATACAATTCTTGCCTTATATTCTAAGTGATCACAGGGTCAAAAGTATAAATTGTTTTGGTTTGCAGTGAGGTTGTTGCTTAGACACATGCCAGTTTATGCATGGTAATAAGGCAATTTGTTATTGTATGTTAATCTGTTATTTTTCTATTTTAAAAGTATAATGAATGCTTGATAGGTTGAAATAAATTTGCATAAACTATTATGGGTCAAATTCATGGATCTTCTCTTTCAGAGTTTGTAATGAGACATGAAAATTTTAATGAGACATTCCAAAAGAAATAGATTCTTAATATGTTTCTATGAATGTGTCTGTAAAACGTGTTATGAGAAATGGAACAAAAAGAGAACAAGGCTCTCTATAGTGTTTGCTCTCTTAAGAGATTTTTAAAAACAACCAAATAACCCTTCAGGACAGCTACTTACACTGTTTCTTCTCTGACTAAATCCAAATGCCATTGAAGTGACCTTTGGGAAAAGATTAGAAATGGAGAAACCAATTGGGAATTTATAAAATTTTATTAGTTTATGATGTGAGACATCTACAGGATCTCAGTCAACAGACAAAGGGATTTGCTGACTTAATGTAAAGGAAGGGCTAAGGCGTGGCTCAGAGCACTAGCACCCACAATATGGTGTTGCTTATGTCAGCTACCATGCTTAAACACTGCATGAACAAAATTCATGTCACCACTGCCAAATTTGCCAAATTTACTGATTTTTACTGGCTTGGAGAGTTTGGCCTGTGTATCAGTTAGTTTTGGAGTCAGAGAATGGTGTCTGACCAGATTTACTTAACAGTGTTGATACAGGTTAAATGAGTGACTGCAAATGAAGTAATCAGCTCATCTTTGTTCATCTTTGTTAGCTAATGGTGAATTTATGTACTGCTTAATCTAGTTCAGTGTACATAATGTAAATACTGGCTTCTTTGAACAGAATTTAAAACTTGGACCTGTTTGTGAATTTAGCTCGTAATTTCTGAAAGTTGTTGCTTACAGAATTACATACTTATGCAATCCATTGTAGCAGAATAAGAAAATCTAGGTATAGAGTATTTTTTAAAGTGCTGAGCAATAGCACAAAAGATAATAATTTCTGTTATAGAAGACTGTTGCAATTATAAGATATCAATCAAATTCTATGTTATAAGTATTGATAGAGCAGTAATTTATTTTAAAATTAAGACATTTTGAAAGATAATACAAAATGACTAAATAATATCAGAAAAGCCAAGTTACTGGACAATTTTCCAGAAGCTTGCCTGAAAAAAGAACTGCTGAATCCATGCTGTCATCTCCTCTCAATGATGCCTGGTGTGCCAGCGCAGCTAAAAGAGTACATTTATCTCCCTACACCTCATTTGAATCCTTTATTAATGCTGACATCTGTTCAAATCTTAATTACCACATTACCACAAATAGTCCCTTGTCAAATCTAACCTAATTTAAAAATAGCTCAAAAACAGAAGTGCAAAATGTGTCTCTATGTAATACAATGATGTTTTATTAATAAAGTAAATGGGTACATCATTTGCATAGTATTAAAAACAAGATTACAAAGCTTTTTATTCAGTTTATGGCAATTTTTTGGCATGGAAATTTTTATTGTTGATAACTTTTGAATGTATTTAATTCTAATGCATGATGCTTGGAAATATGATCCATAATCTGCCTAGAAAAACTGTTTTGTATAACACATAGTAGTTTTCTAGTTAAATGTCCCTTGCTGATACTTTTTATAGGACAGCTGCAAATATTATTATTAAAAAAAAAGAAGGAAAAAAACCCCTCACCAAGACTAAAGTAATTTTGTGCCATTTTTGATACCTAAATATTGAGCACATGTCCAAGTGTTTGAAATGACTATTTGGGTAGCAGAACCAGGATGTTAGAATATTTCCCCTCGTCCAAAATAATAAGAGTAAATCAGTGGCCTTTCTTTCTTGATGATCATATTTTCAGAGGCACCTGAAAGACCCTTAAAGGTCATTACCAAATGTGTGTAACTTCATTACCAGGTGTGTGTAGCTCCAGATGTGTTTTCCAAAAGTTATCACATTGTTTATCTTTCTTAATTATATTGTTCACGACTTTGTACAATTATCGTGGCCTTTGACTCTCAGGTGAAGTGGCAAAATCTTGGAGAGTGAAAATCACAGCAAAAGTCAAAATTTACCCCTTAGGCTTATGTAGATAAATTGTAGCACTTTCAGGTGCATCTAAACTCTTGATCAGCTGTAAAAGGGATGTAAAGAATCTCAAAGATGTGTTAGGCTAAGAATAAAGGGTACCTTCTGGTATACTGCTCATCTGCTTGTAACAAAACCAAAAAATGTGAAATGGACAGAAGAAAAGTTTATATGTACATCTGGACCTTCTGCCTGGGCATTTGAGCCTAGAGCTTGACTGCCAAGGCTAGCTCTCAAAATGCGATTGTCAAGTATCATTTCACCACAGCTGTTGACAAAATAAGAGCTATGTCTGAAGCTTATAAATTACCCTTACTACATGGGTCATTGCTTTTGTGAAAAGTTTTGAGGCAAAATCTACCAGACTGGATTTGAGACTTTGATAATCCATAGGGTTTTCCTTGGGTATAGCTCATCTGTGCAAGGGGACTTTGTTAATAGTTATATCAAACCTAAGAATTAAAAAAAAAAAAATCACTTTGTAGACTCTTAACTTTACAAAGAGTCAGTTAGTCATTCTTGTATCAAGATGAATGAAATTGCTTTAGAGCAGGAAGGGAAGTTGGTCACTTCCAAAGGGCTTTTCTGAGGTCTTGAGGGAATGCCGGAGGTTAAGGCTGAGAAGCAGTATCAGCAAGCACTTCTGGACAGTGTGCTGAGGGAGTACTTTGTGTTGAAACACTCTAAAAATTGTTTGACATAGTGTGGTAGGTTGACCCTGGTAAGATGCCAGGTGCCCAGGAAAGCTTCTCTTTCACTTCTCTCCTCAGTTGGACAGGGGAGAGAAAATACAATGAAAGGCTCAAGTGTCAAGGGCAGAGATCACTCACCAATTACCATTATGGGCAAACCAAACTCAACTCAGAGAAATTACCTTATTACCAAAAATAATTCCTTCCATGGGCTCCCATGTGGGCTGCTCTGTCTGTGGGACCACAGGTCCTAACAGAAGCCTGTTGAAGCATGGGCTTACCGTGGAGTCACAGCCGCCTTTGGGCATCCATCTGCTCTGGCATGGGGTTCTCAAGGGGCTGCAGGTGGATACCTGCTCTACTTCAGATCTCCACAGGCTGCAAGGGACACAGCGTGCCTCACCATCGTCTTTGCCACAGGCTGAAGGGGAATTTCTGTTCCTATTCCCAGAGCACTACTCTACCTCTTTCTTAACTGACCTTGGTGTCTTCAGGGCTGTTGCTCTCAGGTATTTTCACTTATCTTTCTGGCTGCAATTGTAATTTTTCCCCCCTTGTCATATCTATTGTGCCAGAGGCACCACCACAATTGCTGATAGGCTTGTCCTTGACCAGTAGCAGGTCTGTCATGGATCCATCTGGCATTGACCCTGTCAGACTTGAGTAAGCTTCTGTCAGCTTCTTACAGAAGCCATCTCTGTAACCTCCCACTACCAAAACCTTGCCATGCAAACCCAAATACATCCAGTCAGAAACAAAGATGTAAAATATTTGCTCCTTCCCTTTCTGAAAAATCCCTGTAATACAGAAAACCAGTGGTCATATAGTATGGGCGCTGAAGGAGAAAATGAGGCTGCACACACAGATTTCGATTTTGGGACTTGTCCGCTGACACTTTCTGGTATTCCCCTTTTTTTTCATGTTCTCTCATGAACAGCACACTGTGTTTTTCTTTTAGTCAACCAGAATTCCCATGATCATCCCAAACCAGTGCTGTGATCCCATACATTGACACTTGCATATATGGTGGCTGTGTTCAGCCATGAGAGAAAAACACACACTTACCATGCAGGCTGTTTAAAATGGTTTTCCTCTTTGAGACATAACATTCTGTCTCTCAAAGCACTTAGCCAAGGTCAATCCTCCCTTTTGATTCCAATTAACTAAATGCAGATGCAGAGTAACTCAGTTACCACAGTCTAGCAGTGTTGTTACTTCCATGTGTCATGATGTCATTTTGTGCTTCTCCTGATAAGGCCCAGCTGTCTCACCTGGACAGCAAATTTCTGTGGTGATCTAGATGAGATTCAGAGCACTTGTAATGTGGGGATCTAAACGTTTGTGGGATGGGGGATTTAAACTCTGTTCTCTGAGTTGTTTTCAATCTATAAAAAGCAATTTTTTTTTAGGTACTTTTCTTCTACAGTTTTTGTTGAATTATATGATTGTGGTCATCAAGAGAAAGACAATATTGTAAATCTGTTGGTGATGTAATCGATGAGAATCATTCACTTAGTGCATTCTTGCTTTTAGAGCTCAGGCCAACAAATGGTGTATGATTTTAAACATATAAGCACTCTTAATGACTTTTCTGATTATTTAATCTTTCTGCATAAATACATTCAGTATTTGTTTTTTGCCATTGGATAAGCTTCTAAATGCCTTTTTTTTTTTGTGAAAATAGCGTACAGGAAGCAACATAGGTACTGTAAAGAACTAAATAATGGTAACATTTATTGTGTAGTTTGAAATATGTAACAAGCTGTTCTGACATTAAAGATTATACCCTTTGATTGCTCAAACATTATTCCTCCAAAATGCAAGTTTTATTTGTTGTGCTTTAATTTAAATGTAAAGCACAAATAGGGTGTTATGTTGCCTTCCAAGTTTGTGCATACTTCTATATTTAGTTTGCTGATAACACTGATGTGTTTCTATAAAGACTTTCAGGTGAGTTTGTAAAGAAAAGGAAAATCTAAACTTAGGTCTTACATTTTCAGTTCTCTGGAAAATGTTTTAACTTCATCTGCCAGCTGACTGTTAGAAGACTCAGATGATGATGTTCTCTTGAAAGGTTTGTAAAACCAAAATCACGTATTTCAAGAGATCTGATGAATGTTGGTATTTGGATAATCTGTTATGTATTGGAAATACTGGCTTGTCATACATCAATAACACTGATTTTTTTTCAGTAATGCCTTTTGTGAATAAAAACTTGTAAGAATCTTTGGAAGTTTTGAATGAGAAAATCAATGAGCTGAAAAATGAAATAATGCCTTCCACCTAAAAATTACATTCTCTTGAGGCATTAAGAATATGAAATTATGACTAAAGCAGCTGAATTTGCTATTTTCTCATCTGTCAGTAAGAGAAAAAAAAGGATACATTTTCTTAACTTTTTCAAACTCTTGAGTTACTGGACGTCAGTGATTTCAAAAGAGCTAAAGGAATGCAAATCTGCTGAACATAAGGTGATGTCTCTCAAACAGCTGTTTTTTATGCTGAAAGAATAGCAAACAAGCATTTGCTTTTATTTTTTTCTTTTTGTTATGCAGAAATTGACTTAGGCTTATGATCCAATGCATGCGAGATTTCTTCCTCCAAAAACAACTCAAAGCTCTGCTCTCTTGCACTCCAGATAAAGGTACCGAAGGGTGGTGCATGCAAGAGAAACAAGGTATCCTTATCCTTGCGAGCCCTAATCCATGCTCAGTAAAATACAGTGTTCTTTGGCTCAGCATTACTCTGTTCTAGACTACATGTGTAAAAATGGTACCGGGGTGTTGAATGCTTTCTGGTTCTGGGTACTGTGTTACATTTAGTGATGAACTTTGTTTTATTGTTTTTTTTGCTTTTTCTGGCACAGTGTTAACACCACAACACACATCGTCTGAGTGGAATTCTCTTCTAGTGGAGGATAGCTTACCCACTGCTAATGAGTAACATCTGTGAGGCTCAAGCCAAAGCAGCTGATGCTTAGAGTCCATTTTGGATTACCAAGCCTTTATTGTGTGTAATCTCATGATAGCAAAAAATCCACTGACCTCTCTAGCCCACAGCTAGCTGCTGGGGGAATTAATCTGTTTTCCTGTTCAAATGCAGCAGATTTTTGAATAGCTAGTGGAAATAGAATATTCAGTGATGGCATAGTTTAAGGGTTTAAACTTTCTAATGGGTATCTAGGTAATTGCTTGCTTTTCCCTCTTGGAAGCAAATGAATGATGGAAGAATTAGGCAATGCTGTGCAAAACTGTTTTCTAATTAGTGAGCCAGCTACCTCAAAATATACCCGCAGCTCTCAATCCCTTCTAATTTTCACCTTGCATCTATTTTCTTAGTCCTGTCAAGAGCATTTAAGAACAACTCCTTTTATCAGTTGCAATTTGATGTCTGTATCAGGAGTGCTCAAATCAATGTCATAGACTCTACCTCCACAGGAGATCAATGTATTTTATGCTTAAAACTTAGTGTACCATCAGCACTTTTGTTTTAGATATGGTAATATGAGTCTGCAGCACCGAGGACCTGGCTGAAGGCTTACACACGTGAAACCAGCAGCAAGTCTGTTGCTGTAATTGTAGTGTGTTGTTGTAGATTGTTATGCCTGTTGGGTGGGTTGCTTTAAATGTGTATTTCCTTTCCCATCTTTTTATGTGTCAGTCTCTGAGAAGTTGGGAGAGATTTTTAAAAACAAAGTGGGATTCAGTAAATGTGTAGATGACATTCAGTGACTTTTGATGTGTTAAAAAGGAAGTAAAGTTCTGAAATGAAATATGGAGCTTTAGATTTTTTTTCTCAGCAGTGAAGTATTTTGGTGTCCTGGTCCTATATATTCACTTTTACAAATACCATACAATGTCTCATATCACTATATTGAGAAATACATTTCATATGTCTCAGCAACTAGTTGTTTAATTATCTTTTCATCTGCAGTGATAAAAATTGAACGTGTGTAAAGTCAAGTTCTGGATATATCTTCAAGATTGGCTATCCAGAAGATTTGTGAAATGCGTGAGCTGACCAGTGCAGTCACTTGAACAAGAACAGGTTGCAGAGAGTGCTTTCCTGAGGAGCAAGCACTTTCTCAGGAGATTGTCTTAGATCTATTGCATTTTCCCTTAGGTCTTAAAAATTAGAATGCCTAGATGGTAAATAGTAAAGCTTCCTATTTCACTAACAAATTATCACAGTAATTACATGGTCTGCACATGCTTTAGGGAGATGAATTTACTGTATTTGTGAGTATGATGAATCTCCTTGGCCATGACTGTCCTGTAGAGGTGTCCTCAGTGCTTATGTGACTCAGTTGATTGATTTCTGAGACAGTATCTGTACTGTGGCATGAAATATCTCTTACTTCTCATTCTTTGATTATGGTCACCTCTGTCTACTATACTAAAAAGACTGTCTGATTTTAGTCCTGGCAGTGGTCTGTTTCCTATAAATTTATGTTCCACCCTGATACCTTGGGTAATGTAACAGCACACTCTCCCATCTCAGTCTTCAACTGTGGATCTTGTGTTCCTGGAATCACATTTCTGAAACGGCTGCTCATTCAGCATTGCACACTGCAAAAATAAGAGTATTTCAAACTAATTATTCTTTGTTATTTGACTGTTACTTTGATTTGATACCACCTGCCCATATTTATCATTACTCCATATTTGGCTTCTTTTCTACAGATATTCATTACCTTTCTTTCCGATTCAGTGCTTTCTCAGTGCCAGTGAATGTTCAGTTTCTTCGTTCTCTTCTAATTCTCATTCTTTGCTGAAGGGGAATGTCTATTCATTCATTACAAAGGCACAGTTGTCTTTGGC
Organism: Myiozetetes cayanensis; assembly: GCF_022539395.1. Taxonomy (NCBI): domain Eukaryota; kingdom Metazoa; phylum Chordata; class Aves; order Passeriformes; family Tyrannidae; genus Myiozetetes; species Myiozetetes cayanensis. Next base: position 34,476,319 of record NW_026087964.1, on the reverse strand, counting down.
TTCTCAAGGGGGTATTGCTTTTCTCTGAATACAGAGAATGTGCATTCTAAATTCTTGTTCACTGATGGAATCATACTTTTTTTGCTTGAATATGTTCATTGGATCTCATCTTCTGTGCTTCAGAATTTTTTTCTGAGAATCTACCTACCTGTGCACATGCATAATTGTAATTTGTAGATGTTCCTACATAAAATATCTACACACATGTATTTTTTTTTCCCCAGTAAGAAACAGTCCCTATGAATTTCATCTTTACTTTACCACTATTCTTTTACTGCCTCTGGTCTTGTCACCCTTGGCACTTCTTTTTAACCTTTAAAGAACATCCTTGTTGGCCAGACATAGATATGGACAGAGAGCCATGAATTTCCATTGAATTTGGCTTATATTTATCTAATGGAGCATCTATTTATTGTTGTTGTTCCTGAATTTTTTGTCTGTCCTTAAAAGGGTAGATTTTCTTTTCTTATATCTCTGAAAGATGTACGTCTTTGACATTACAGTAAGCAACTAACCTCAGGTTGGAAAGCATCATGAGATTCATATCCCAAAAAGAAATTTTCCACCCTAGGCATCAGATTCCTATTTACTGCTGTCAAAGACAAAGTAAAGTATTGCTCTTCAGGCAGTTGTATATATAAGCTTATTTCTCAAAACAAAAGATGGAACTATGTTTTTTTAGAATATTCTTAGTAATGCAGTGATAATACTTGTTTGACCAGTTTTGACAAAAGAATCATTTTACTGTCTCTTGGAGCTGGGTTTATCATGCTTTCAGTTTAGATTAAATCCAGTTTTAGTTTTTCCCTTCTGAGAAAAAAGCCCTCATTACATAACCAAAACAAATTAGGTCTATATTCTGTTTCCATATGTAGAACTCCAGTTTTAAGTCATTATTTTTAACACAAATCACTAAATATTAAGTATTACTATTCTTGAGAAGGTGTACAAGTATTTTAACAAAATGTAAAAGCAGTAGCTTAGGTAAAAATGCTTTTACTTAGTGAAAAATAGGTACACCAAAGATTTTTTACAAGCAGTATTTTTCTCCTACCTATTAAAAAAATAGGATTTTTGATTGCTGCAATGTATATGTTTTTAATTCCATGCTGTGTATAATAGAATTATTGGTAAGGGGAAGCATAAACTGCAGTTAGGTTATCAAGATTACTGTTTAAGTTTCTGTAACTTTCAGTGTGCAAACAGCCCCATCCAAATAATGTTCTTTTCATTTCATTAGTGAAATGAGTAAAAGTTATTTATGTTAAAATGTAGATAGTTTGCTAGAGCAGCATCACTGTATGGGCAGAATAAACTCAATTATGTGCAACTGTTTTTGGTTTTTGTGCCTTTCTGAATGATATATTTTCTGAATTCTGTTTTATTTTAGAGATTATTTTCATATGAAGGATCCATTTGCTTCTATTTCTCTCATCTGTTTGGCCATGATTAAGCAGTTCTGCATCCAGTACAGCCGTGGTTAGTTTTCTGTATGCAAAAACTTACTTTTTACTGACTTTATTGATCAGTGATACCTGATACTCTGCAAGAAAATTTCTGTAGTTGTCAGCATTCACAAGCAGATTCAAATAGTGTATTTCCTTCCTCCTCTGTCTAGAGTGTTCTGGCTCATAACAATTTTCAACCATTTAGAATGGATGAAGAGAGGTTTTTGTCCAGCCTGCAGGTAATATGTACTCTTTTCAAGGTAATTGTGGTGCTTGTCTGTGTTGCTAAGCACATGGTCACTCTTAGTTACTTTAAAACTGTTTTTGTCCATCATAGCAAGCTTTTTTCTTCTTTTGAGAGTGATTTTGCTAAGTGTGCTTCACTGAGCATAAATGCAGTAAATCCCAAACAAGTATTAGGAAGCTTTCCTTCTGACCTGTAATTTATGCTAATTTGTTTTCCTGGTGCTCAGAATGTTGTTTCATTGCAGTAGTTTCTCCTTCATGGGAAGAAGTACTCAATTCTGGATGTAAACTTACGTTTATGATTCTGGGAAATAGCAACTCCTAATATTTTTTGGACATTAACTTTATGAAAAATTTACTTGTCCATGACATAGGCAAATAGAGTGCCCATGGTATAGCACATGGTGGCCGTGGTTGTGTGGGTGCACAGTTTCCCATTTAGATTTGCATCCATTCTTTACAGTAAGCATTAATTTATGTAGATAACATCATCTTATAGATCAGGGCAATGAAGGTGATGAAAGGTCTCAAGAGTAAGTCATATGAGGAACGACTGAGGGAATTGATGTCATTTTGCCTGGAGAAAAGGAGTCTCAGGTACACCTTATCACTCTCTGCAACTACTTGAGAGGAGATTATAGCAAGGTGGGGGCCAGCCTCTTCTTCCTGGTAACCAGTGAGAGAATGAGGGGAAATGGCCTCAAGCTGCACCAGGGCAGGTTCAGGATGGACATTGGGAAGAATTTCTTCACCAAAGGACTATCAAGAATTGAAATAAACTGTCCAGAGAGCTGGTGGAGTCACCCATCCCTGGATATGTTCAAGAAACAACTGGATGTGGCACTTAGTGCTGTGGTCTAATTGACAAGGTTGTGGTTGTTTAAAGGTTGGACTTGATCTTGGAGGTCTCTTCAAGCCTAAATGATTTTGTGATGATTCTATAGTCTTACCTTTTTATGACAGCCATTGCATTTGACGTTATTACTGCACTGCCTGAATAAAAAGAACCGTTTCTGTTATTCTTTGCTTTCATTACTTGAGTTATTTTAAAGAGCAATGTAAATTTTGATTGTGTTGTTGTAGTGTGCTGCAGTTGACAGCATTTAATTCTACTCTCCTGTTTTTTCATCACATAAGCAGGAACTGAATTATTTTATTGATGTTCTCTTTATACTACATTTATTTAAAAATCAATAAAGAGGCCATATTAAATAAATATTTTTTAAACTGTGTGCTTTGGTTTTTTTTCTTGTATTCTGTCTATGCTGACATTTTTCCTAGGAAACCAAACAACAGCAAAAATGCTGTGTGTGCCTTGCTGCTTTGCAGTCATGTTGGTTGAGGAGTTCATTATTTGTTAGGAAGGCTTTCATGTAGGTGATAGAATTGCTTATACAATAGAAGTCAGTTAAGTCTGAAGCTTTGCGAGATGGGAAAACTTCTTGAACTTTTACGTAAGCTGTACTCACAACTGTTTTTGTAATAGCTGAAACAGTGTGGGGATTGTATGAGAGAGTTTTGTTCTAAAACTAAAACGTGAATATTTTTAGCTAACACACACCATACTGTCAAAAGAAGGTTTTTTTCCTCTAAACAACAACCATATATTTTTAATTAGACTTTTTCTTAAGCTAATTCATTTTTATAGAATAATATTAAAATGTAATGACAAATTCTTTTTTTAACTTATGCTTTGATTCCATTAGCTGGCAACAGAATTTGGTCACTGGTGTTTCAAAAACATGTATCACAATTAAATGCTTTGTCTCAGGGTAATGTGTTTTCAGGAAATTGATTTTTGAGTTAAACAGTGAACATGGTAAATCTGGAAAGCCGTTATATGCCACTGGTGCTATTTATTATCTGTCAGGTAGGGAATGGACTTCCCTGTTTTGGAGTGAAGTCAGCCTTTACTTCCTGACTGAAGAAAACGTGGATACAGTGATTCGAAAGCATAGTAGTAATCACATGGGGGCAAATCTTTCCAGCTGGTGCTTATGCTCATATATGGCTGAGAAACACCAGAGGAAGATTGCTCTGTCTTTCTTTTTTGTCTTAATCAGTAAGAATGGACTAAGAGAAAGTGCATTAACCCCTTTCTCTATTATATCTAAGAAATGGCACAAAACATTACTATTTGTTTTGGCAGCTGTTTTGAGTCTTTAATTCTGCATGGGGCTATGAATACCTCTCTGGGCACCACTTGCCAATTTTAGGTGGTTTAGGTCCCATAGGAACTGACATTTTTTGAGCTTATTCTATTCTGTTAATTATACCGATTATATCATACCAAGTAAGCAAGAATACAAAGAAAGCAAAGTATGTTCAGTTGAATCAACTGGAAGATTCAGCACCATGTTATTTGTTCACATTTTCAGCTACCAAGAAAAAAATTGACATCTTCTGGTTTGAAATGTTTCTGACAATATTTTCTTGTCTACAGGAAGCAGAAGGACTTCAGAGAATCGCTATTTTAGATGTTTAAACTTGAAAACAAAATTATATAAGAAGATATGATTCTTTGTCTATGCTTTTGGAGTAAAACATGTTTCACTCAAAGTTCTTCACAAAGTGTCTGTACTTTTTTCTCTGCCTTTCACACATTTTTTTATCCTTACATTTTTGTTGGTTTTTGGGTTTGGTTTTGTTTGTTTTGTTTAGTTTTTGTTTTTTCTTATTGCCAGCTGCATTTGCTAACCACCCTATCAGGCTTCAGGGTTTCATTGATTTCTGGAGCCTTTTTTTATTTTTTTTTTTAATTAGGAAGAAACTTTCTTGTATTGGTATTGCATTGATTTTAAAAAGTTCCCCTAAAGTATCCAGTTTGTTTTTCACTGAGTCTCACGATGTCTTAGGCTTATTGGTTTCTCATGATGCTGTCACCTTTTAACAAAGGTCTTTTCTGATGGGATGTAAGTCAATGTTCTCTTTTTTTCCTGTGGGCAGTTTTTCCCTTACCATAACCAAAGGTGTGGTAAAGAAAGGTAAGAGAGGAGCCTGGAATGATTAGCAGAATTTCAAATGTTAGTCAGGACCTCTGTAGGTGGTAGAAGGACTTGAAGGACTAGAGATGGCTTACTGAATGAATAGGGTCAACATACAGTGAAGCCTGTGAAATCCTGAGCTGAATTCTCCATAATTGATTATCCAAAACATTAAAGCTCTGTATTTAATTGTTCTAGAATTAATTTGACTTAGGTGCTGCTGCATGGAGGAACCAGCAAAGTGACTTTAGCTAGATTAAACCCAAGTGCAGTCTTTCAGTTTAAATCTTATCACATATCTGGTTTCGAGTTATTTATTGCTTTTTCTCTGCTTATACATCTTGTTCCTAATTACAGCCAGTTATTAAGATTAATGCTTACCTTGAACAAGCAGTATTTACCAGGTTTACCTTTTGTTTTGTCTGCCTGATGGATGCGCTGAAAGGACAAGGCTTACAGGATTCCCCCTCAGAAACAGGGAAGATTGATCAACTGTAATGATAAGAACAGCAGCATCTTTTTGGCTTTACCATGGGGTAAAAGCTTATCAAAATGATACAGCTAAATAAAAGTGAATACCAGGTAGTCAGTGACTGTAGTTTTTTCTGTAGGGATTTTGTTAACCTTTTATCTCCTGATTAAATTTCTGTTTCATACAGCTGTAGAATACGAAAGGATAGAGGCAAAAAATGACAAAGAAGCAGAAAGCTGTCAGGGCACTTTTTGAATATAAGACTTGTGAAATTTGGTGTTTCATTACTTCTCTGTGTTCTGCATGTGTACGGAGGTTTACCTTTCCACCTTTCTTGTGAAGAGATATATACTGTGTAACAGGACAGCAATGCTGGTTTGCTCAGTTAGGCCGTATTTTACTTTAATCATGGTGTCAGAAGTTAAGCTAAGGTGATTAAAAATCTGTTGCTAATGTATTCTTCAAGCTGAGACAGCTTGACCTTTAAAAAAATAACTATAGTTAAATAATCTGATTAGATAATGATGTAGTCATAGATCTCCCTCACTCCCTTTTTAAAAAATGTTTTCATTGATAGAACTGAAAGACTGAAATGAAGTAATGGCTCAATCCTATTGAAAAGCTGCATCATTAATCCCATTGCCTCTAAATTTTAATGAGGGTAAGTGAGGTTGTCAGGCTGATGCAGGTGGGTAGCACTCCAGCGTCCATGACAGGTTTTATTAGGGTTCGGCTGCTCATGCTGCTCTTTGGGCAGTGTGAGATACCTGTATCAGAGAGACAAGCCGCTCCCTTGGGGACAGGCACTCTGATACTGCAGCATAGAGATGGCCATGCTAGAAAAATCAAAAAGGCTGCCTGTGGAAGGGTTTGAAGAAGAGAATGTGACTGTGGTGGTGTGTTGCTTGTCAGCCTGATGGAAGTGCTGAGGTACTTGGGATGCTCCAGGCATAGATATTCTGAAAAGTGGCTCCTGCAGGAGGCAGCAAAGGTCAGTTGATTTTAATACTTTGTGATATATCCAATATGGCTTATCAGTTCATAAACTCTTAGCTTTCAAGAAGAAATACTCTATGAAGTAGAATAGGAGGCAACTTACTACTGCCAGAGTAGTTCTTCTCCCATCTTGTTTAATGAAAAGTGGATGCTCCCAAAAATCTTGTTGTCCTGATCTAATATCCCATCTAATTAATTTTCTTGATTTGTTTAAAAATATTTTTTATTCTTCTATCGGATCATAAAGCATTTGCTCCCCTAAAACTTGACATTGCCTGCAAATTTAGTAAGTTATAAATAAAAACTCTAAATAACATGCCATCTTATTTCATAAGGAAACATTTGCAGTGAGTTTTCAGGTACGTTTCCCACACTATATACATGGAATAATTTGTTAATTGATTGCCCACCTCATTTTCTAAAGGTGGTTCCTAACACATCTCAAGAATTTTTTGGGCAGCTGTTTTCAGCTGTGTCCTGTATCAAACACATGCCTGGGTAGCTGACGCTTCCTGTTTACACTAAGTTTTTAACTCTGTGTATTTCTCTTTAATAATTTCAAAAGAAACTCCCACTCATGCTACCTTTTTAGATGATCCATAATATAACCTTATTATGAATTGTATGTATATATTTATATGTGGTGAACTGAATTGCCTTGATAGAAAAAACAAACATATCTGTAGGACAGACAAAGTTTATTTCTGTGATTGTTACCACTTCAAATTGGTATGCACTTCGGAGATTATGTTTCAAAAACACTTATTTTTTGGAAGTATAGTAAGTGAAATTCTGAATATTTAAAAAATGTTCCATCTGGAAAGTAAATACAGAAAACAATAAAAGTCCCCAGTTTTTATCTGTAAATAATCGGCAAATAAAGCTTTTATCTATTTGAATATTTCTTTAATTTCTTTCTATACTTCATATTAAACATGTATATTTGTATTGTAGTGGGGATGCTCAAATAACACTCTTGTTTCCTGAAATCCAGGCAAATTGGAAGTAATATGCTAGTATAATCTGTTAAAAGGTGAGCTGCCTCTTGGTTTGATGGTAGGACCCTATTTTATTTAATTCACTTTTCTACAAATATTATATATGCATATCTTAAATCTAAAACAAGTTATGTAATAAACTACTACTAAAAAAACCCAAACAACTATTTCAGAAAGGCTGAAATAAGCTTTTGAGAATTTATTCCAGCAACTATTCTTTCAACAAATGTTCTTAATAAAAATCTAATTGCATTGTTCCTTTTAATTGTCCTTTTGTTTTTTCTTCCAAAGATAAATGTGCCTGGCATTGTAATGAATTGATTGCACATAGATGTCGGAATTGGCTTTGGCTCTTCACATTTGCTAACAGGTAATGAACTAGAACAACTGACAATCTATGCAGATTTCTTACTGAGAAGGCAGTTTCTTTAATTTGAACAGATGACCTGAGTACAGGGTCCATTAGGATAACCAAAGATGGTGTGCAAGGGGTATTTAGCAAGAAGAGTTTCTTAGTACTTTTTCTTTTAACAGAAATAGATGACATTTGATTTTACAATTACTTAAAGCCAAGAACAGTTTTTTCAAGGACAGTGTTTTGCTGACAGAAAACCCTAAATAATCTTCACAACAAAATCCAGAAGTATGAATTTTTCATGTTGAATATCTTTACTGATAAATTGTATAATGATCATCCCACAATGTACCACAAATAAATTGGTTTTTTGGCTTAAAATAGGAAACACGAATTACAGAGCATAGGGATCAGAACCTGGAGTGTGACGCTGTATTTTAAACATAATTCTGTAGGCAGTGTAGACTAATTCATTTGTGTCCTTCCCAGGCATTATTTCCCTCCTTTCATCTGCAGTCATCTTCATAATTTTCTATTTCTTTTTCATTGTTATGTAAGTGTAAGGATTTTCTTCTCGTAATTCCATCTATCCAATTTTATTTTGTTGAGATGGAATACAATTTTTTAAATATCAGTGAAAATATATGAAGTCGTGTTTTGTACTTCTAGGGTCAAAACTTGGTGTGTGAATTGCACACTGCAAGGAAGATAAACATGGCTATTAGGGGTAATTTTTTGAGTGCTGACAATGTGATATAAAACAGGAAGACATGGCCCATGTTGTAAAACAGCTTGTAAGGGTTAATTGCTGCCTCTGGCTAAGCAGGAATGCAAATGGAGAAAAACCCCTACAATTCAGTTTGTAGTTAAAAGCCTCCTTTGGTGTTAGATGTCCAGCTTTTGTGTAAGTGTTTGGGTAACACAAAGGTAAAGGGAGGAAAAAAAAGGGTGGACTTGGAAGAAAAATAACAGAACAACAATCACCTGAAGGATTGTGGAGTTTCTGTGCCAAACCCTATATTGTATTTTCCTTGTCCATAAGTGCCTTACATGAATTCCTAACCTCTGTCTGTAAGCCGTGATACTGCTTCCGTTGCTTTGTTCTTTTTATAAGTAGAAAAGCAAAACAATGAAAGCAAGTCAATACATTTTACTTCCCATGCTGTATAAATGGTAGGATCATGGGTGCCATCCTGTCAAGCTTTGGTATCCAAAAAGAGTTTAAAAAAGGGGGATTCTGCCTTTGCTATCCCATGCAAGAGCTCAGAACCTTTTACTAAAGGAGGATGAGTGAGTACATTGTAAAGCTGAAAATCATTATGAGAAGACAAACTGAGTATCTTCAATTAGTTCCTCTATTAGTGAAGTACTAATGTTGAAAATAATGGAAAAGGACCTAATTCACTAACACAAGCACGAAGCCTAAGGCTGAAGACATTTTGATAAAGGCTGGCTATTTTCAGTTCTTAAAAACTGCTACCTGTGGGGAAAAATGGCCACCCTCTTCGTAAGAAGGTATATTTGAAACCTGATGAAACGTATTTTAAAATGGAAGCAAAAAATTTCCATAAAGTCACAATTTGAAATCCAGTAAACAGAATCCTCTTCCATTATTCAACTTTTTCTCATATTCCTTTGACTTATGATGAGTTTTTCTTCTCAGAATTTTGAGTGGTCTTCTATGCTGTCTCTGCTTTTTTGCACCCAGAAAATAATTCCAGAGTGTCCATTTTGTCCCCTTTCTTGCCCACATGAAGCAAAAAGTCTGTTCACGTACCCATGTCCATGTCAAAGTTCAAAAGGAACAAAAGCCTTTGCTTGCATCTCTTACTGTCCTCAATTATCTCATTTTTCTTCTTTCCAGAACTGTTCTTTTTATCAATTTATTCCTGATTTTAAAAGTTCCTGGATACACTGGAGCAACAGAAGACATTTATTTTTATTAAACAAAACCTAGAATTATGCTGCGGGTGGAATGCCTGATTTAAAACGCTATCTCAAACATCTTGGTTTAGCAAACCTTAAGATGAAATGAAGTCCAAAGTAGAGACAGGTGCTAACTAACCATTCATCTCCTCAAACATAGTGGATAAACTGGAAAAAATTACTAGATGTATGCTTTTCTATTCCTAACTCTGTGTTCCAGTTCTGAACAAATGGACACTCAAGTAAAACACTGAACTTCATCAGTGTTACTAATCAATTGATAAGAGAACTGAAACTTTCAGCAAAAACCACCAAATAAATCAATAAGAAAGTAATTGTGGTCAGAATGAACTCTGTAGAAAATAAGTTTGCTATGCATTTATCTGTGGTTTGGGTTTTTCCATTTGTTTGTTTTTGTTTTAACTGTGTCCCCATTGTATTTTTTCCAGTCTAAATTGATCACTGCTTTTAAAAAAATATAATTTATTTGTTTTTTTATTTGTGGCCTAACCAGTTACATTTAATCTGAGAGTATAGTGTTTCCTGTGTGGTGGTGGGTGTTGAAGATTTATCCTTGGCACATTAATCACAGATAAAATGAGAAAAGGGATCTTGTAATTTCTGTTTGGCTCTGGAGTATACAATGGTTAAAACACATTACCAGTAAGGTGGTAGTCTAAATGTGCTTTTCTCTATATAGCCTTTGCAAATTTTCTAGTAATAGTGTTCAAAAATATGCATTGTGATTCTCTGCTATCCCTGATGGTGATGAGATGGTGAAATGATGTTCTTCTTACTGAGATAGGCTGAGACAGCTGGTTCAGTAAACCGTGGACTACTTACTTTTTGGGGGGTTTTATCGACTTATAAATGGGAGAAAGATTACTGCTGGTAAATTGTTTAGATACACATTCAGAGAGGCTTCTTGCAACCTCAGATCTTGATAGTAATATCCTCAGGATCATAGAATTTGTTAAGAAAAAAGCAGAGACTATTTATTTGTTATTTATTTAGTCTTAATGTTTTATGAGCTGCAGTAATTGCTTATCTCAACCCAAAGTTTAAATCCAGAGTTTATGTTCAAAGAAGGTGAAGCAGTTACACTGTTTTTGCGCTGCTGGTGGTAATAAGAATTATGCTGTCAACAAACTGAGGACAGATAGCAGTAGTTAGGTGTGAAAACAAGCTGTCACTTCTCCAGGTCTTTATTTAGTGCATAATCACAGAAGGTCTGTTGTCAGGAGATTACAGAACTCTGTAAATGAAGCTAGAGAACACGCAAAAAAAATTGCCATCTCTACACCAACTGTTAAAGGAAGTTTAAGGCAGTTTGTCTTTCAAAAAATGAAATGAACGTAAGAAAATCCTAGATTATTAGCCAGTTGGTGCAGGATTTGCTGAAAAAAATGATTGGGCTACTAATTCACATGCAGGTTAATTGTTAAATGTGACCTACATCCTATGGAAATGTCTACCTTACCAATTTTTTAAAAGTAAACTGGATAAGGAAGCATGCATGAGTAATGCAAAATGGTGTAGCAAAACTATGAAAATTTTTCTTTTTTTAATGTGGAGATAACTAGAGTAGTCATGCCAAAGTGCACTGCATGGAATTGACTCATGGTGGTAATTAACAAATGCAGCAACTAAGTGTGTGGCCATCAATCATCCTAAAGAATTAAAGAAAAATCAATTAACAATTTAATTAAAAGTCATTTGATGACCTCAGTTATTCTGTTTAAATAAGATCATAATTTCACTTCCCAGTTTAAAATTTAGACCAATTATTTAATTAAAATGCCAATGAAATACTGACCTAGGGAAACCTTTGTTCTAGGTGTTTTAAATATAGATTATCAAATTATCTTTACAGCTACATATCCCATGAGATACGGTAGTGTTCCTTTTATTTTATGAAATACTTTTACTGCTGGTGAATTCTTATGCTCTAATATAGACATGTTTTCTGGAAGAAGGGCACTCGGACTGTTTTTATCTGTTCCTCAAATTTTTAGCTGTCATCTGAGGGCGATTTTTCTTTTAATCACCTGCAGTTCTTGTCCATTTTCTCTCGCTTTCTTCTGATGAGAAGGCACAATGGGAGAGAATTTACTGGTTTTTGTTAATTCTTTTCCAAATGTCTTTGCTGCCGTGGTTTGCCCCTTGCTTATATACAAGAGGAATCTCGATCCTGGACTGAGTTCTGCGGGAATTTCTGTTTTCCTAGACTCATATTTGCATGCAAGATGGTGTTAACACTCAGTTTAGTCATTCGGGTTATTTTTTTAGAGGCAACTGGATGAATTCTAAATGTAATGTTTTACTGTTTAAAAAATGTAAATTAGTCAACTAGTGGGGTTTTTTTGATTGTTTTTTAACTTTTTTTTTTTTTTTTTAATTCTGCAGAGGTGTAAACTTTCCTCTTGCACTTTCGTCTACCAGTATTTCAACTATTAAAGGTTAAAAAAACCCTAAATTTTAAAAGAAACATTGAAACAATATTCTTTGAATGCTTTCGTGTCTTGAGCAAAGAAAATGGAGGAGAAAAATACCAGCTACAAAACAAATCAGCATATTAGCACTCCTGTCTTGCCAGTGATATAATTAAGATAGCGGGGAACCAAATATGAAAGAAGTTATTACCACCCTCCCTGCCTCTGCATTTTGCTCTGGCACACACATCTGTGACAATAAACATGTATTTCCCCACTACTGAAGTACAAGTTCCTGATAACAGAAGGTTATCAGCATTATCACCAGTTGTCATGGTTGGGAAGAGAGGAACTTTTAATTTCCTAGGTGTCACTTGGTGCTAGGACAAGCACAAACATATCAAGCAGAAGCGGGGCATCCAGGCTAACAGCAGGTAGTTAATGTGGATCGCTGCCACTGTAAAATGTATTGCAGAACTTGGAGTAATCTTTATTCATTTCTCTTGAGTAAGTTTCAGTGAATCTTCCTTCATATGCATATATTGAGATATTTCTAATATGCCCTGCTCATCAACATTCATGGGGTGGGGGAAGTAGACCTTTGGGTAAATGTAGACTCAGGATGATCTACATTTTAAGTGTCCTGTTATGCCAGTGAAACCCATATGAAGGTTCTGCTTTTTTCAGTTGTCACCAGTAGGACGTTGGAGGACGTCGACTCAGTGTAACACTTACTAAATTACTTGGAAAAGTCACTGAATCAGTAGTACAAATAGACTATCAAGTTCAGTGCCCTGTCTTCCCCAGTACCTCTTGAAGGTGACAGGAGTATCCAAACTTTCTGCACAGCTCCAATATGTAAAGGCACTCTGTCCCTCCCCATTGTTCTACTCATAACATGTTTTAGTAAGTAAAAAAAAGGCAGTTTACAGAACATCAGTTTTATAACTCCCTTTGCTGACACAAGAAAGTGCAGATTTACTTTTTTTTTTCCAGATTAATATTTGAAAGCATGCTTGAACTATTTTTACAAAGCTCTAAAAGCAGCAACTGGTATCTGTGAGGACTTACACTAGAAAATGAGAAATTTGAATAGTGTTAGGGGTTTTTTTAATATGGAAGTTATTCATTAAACCGACTTTTGAATTTAGACTTAAAAATGGGAAGGATGTGTAATGTGGTGTCTTAGTGACTGACATATTGAAGGTTGCATTAAATATTTTCTGTGAACAACTTGAAATGTTACTGAATGAATGTCTTGGTCTTTCGGAACTAGGGGCCTCCATCCTTCAATCCATGAAAGGAAACTTAACATCTAGAGCTCACCTTTCCTACATTGCAATAGTATATAAAAATACAACAGATACCAGAATAGACAGCCAGAGAGCTAATGATTTTTTTTTTTTTTAAGTAAAAGTCAGTAAGAATGTAAAATTTATGTGAAAGCTGAATTATAAGCAGTCTGTATGTACATACACAGTGCAATCAGTAGCTGGTACTACAGAGTATATAAGATATCTATGCCATGGTAGATTTGGTACTTCATATCAGGTGCTATTACAACTTGATGTCCTAACTAAATCTTGCCCACGGTATATGTACTTTTAATGTACAAAAATATACTTGAAATGTGATTAAATGGGTTGTCATGTGCTTTGAAACATTTTAGATCCTCTTTGTCTGTCAATATGTCTTCTGGATATACTCACCTTTGAACACTTTTAAGCATCTTGTTTCTCTTAAGCAATCACAGTCAACTGTTATATGTCCATTTTTATTTCACTTGTAGACCTTTATATTGCACCTTGTCATTATGTGCTGCTTCTCAATTTATTTTATAACACTAAACTATAAGACAAGGACTATCTTTCAGTCTTTTGCACTAATCCAAAATGATGGACTGCCTGATTTAATAGACCAGGTCATGAGCCAGACTTGGTTATGCTAGCTGGAGTTTATTTATACTGCTTTAAAATGTGCATTTACCTGTGTCATTTTTTTTTTCTGCCTCTAAATGTAATGATTTTGTTAAGTTTAAAGTTAATCTTATTATAAGAATAAAAACTCAGTTTTTCTTTTATGATTTTTATCTTCAATTCTGTCCTACTATTGGATAATTGAAATGTGATTTGTTTGGGCTTCTTTTTTTTCTTTTTTTTTCTATCTAAGCTGTTTTTCTAAGTTGTTTAAATAAGCACCTGGACATGTTAAACTTGACTAAAGATACCTTTTTACGGTATTGTATGTGATTTTTATAATGGTGGTTTGCTGGTTGTTTCTGTTGTTTCGTTCAGTTGTAAATGTATTTTTACTTGTTTCTGTTAGTTTTATGTTAACTCTTGCATGGTGAATTTTCACAAGCACTGGCAATTGGCTTAGGTTCTTCTGGCAGAGGCATCAACAGCACTAAAGACTGCAACTTATCAGTTCTGCCAACAATGAATGATTTTGACTAGTTTCTCTGTCATGGAGATCCATAACGGTATTGTGTGCAAAATATAGCAGTAGTTTATCATTGGAAGAACACAATCTTCTTGTTGATGCGTGTCAGTTGCCCTTAATTAAATAGACAAAGATCTATTTGGGCAAATTAGCCTAATGCTGTCCCTCCGTAAGTACCAGGTATTGTAGCATTTTGACTACTGGGACTTGCAGTCCTGCCCCGGCCCTATTTCCTGCTTCACCTCCTCCTATTTTGAGGCAGTTTGTGTATTATACTGCTCAAAGTGACATGAATGTTCTTTTTGTTTGTTTTTGCCAAACAAATTTATTTTGAATACAGTTTTAAATCCTCTTTTTTTCTTCAATTTACTTAAATTCTTTTGTAACTTTGTTGTATGTGACGAAGCGTCTTTTCTTCATGGTTTCCTAAATGTGTGAAAGTAATGTCTGCTTCTACACTACGTCCAAACACAGAGTTAAAAATTTTTAGGTTTCCATGGGTCACAATATTGTGCTCTTTTTTTCCTTCAAGAAACTATATATATATTTAGCAAAGTGAATGGTAGGTTTTTCATAAAATTGAGTGATTCTAGAAGCCAGAGATTAACTCTAATACATTCTTTGAAAAAGAATCGCTAAAATTTTAGTAATTTTCTGTGTAATTTCCTTACTCTTGAACCTTTTCTGTCACTTCTAATGGAGTCTGCATGTATCTCCTTTTATTTTGAACAGTTTTGTTCTGTATTAAGCTTAAACTTAGCCATTTATGTGTATTCACACTTTTCTTCATCATCCTAAAATATAAAAGGAGGGAATTTATTTGTTACATGATCTTTTATATTTCTTTATATTCCTTTTACCACTGCTATAAACTTTGATTTTGTAAAGTATTTTAGCATACGTTCTCTGTGAGAGATATAATATTGTATGAAATTTTATTGTTCTCTTTAAGATCGTGGAGACATCCTGTTAAGTGTAGTAAATTGTTTTAATGTATGGCAATAACTGTTAAAACTAATATGGGAACATAAACCACCAGGAACATATATTTATAGTGGAAAGTTTGGTGATAATTATCTTTCATACTGTTTGATGAATGTTTCAGCATGTAAGTGATGGCAATTTCTGAGTGATAAATCTCTCAGGTATTATAAAGGCTAAGAGCAAAACTTTTGCATCAAAAGCTGTCATTCTCTCCTGGTACAGCTATTTGTTAAGGCAACCTGGAAAATAAGTCTTACTTTATAATGACATCTGAAGTTTCACAGTGTGTTTTTATCAGTATTTCATTTTCTGAACAGGTCATGCTAAAGCTAGTTTATCTAGCCTTAACCTAATGTGAAGATCATTAATGTGACCAAAAAAATGATAATGTGGCAAAATTATCTGAACATTGGATTATACTTTCACCGCATAATGAGGGGTGACAACAACTTTACCTTCCTACTACAGTTCTCCTTGAAGTGTATGTGAATTTTATTAATCTGAAGTTTTATGATACACTTTTTGTATCATCCTTCCTATAAGACAATACAGAAAATTTGGACATATTTAAAGTACATTTAACATAAGCAGAACTTTTCTACATGAAGTCTTGACCTTGAAAACTTCTAGAACCAGTAGGGCTTTGTTACACAAAGGCCACTGCTTTTGCCATTAATCATAGTAGACTGTGCCTACAGCTATTGTTGGCTGAATTATTAAAGATATAGGAACATGAGAAGTATTTATTGCAGATCATTTTATCAAGCCAAAAGGTCAGGAATCATTTTGTATGGAGTGCAGCAAAAGGGATATTTTTCCTGTCTGCATTTACAGTAGGCCTCTAACTCAGTGCATTTAGGATACGTCAGCTTAAAATCAATGTAAGGAGTACATTTACAAGGAGTAAGGATTTGGTAAACCAATTGCTAAATATTAGTGTTTTTATTCACAGAAGTATCTTCAGGGTCCTTTATGCCAATCCATGTCACCTGAAATCTCCTTACATATTTAAGCAGCTCTCTCTTCTGTTTCTGTGTATTTTTGGTAGCATACAGGATGCCATCACAAACTCCTAGGGGCTGTTTGGTAGATAAATACTTGACTGCCTTTTTATCTTAATTAAATCATCATTGATGAAATGATGTATTGATTTATAGCTCACAGACATGCCAGGAACTTGGGGGTTTAAGCTCGAACAACAATGCTGAAAAGACTTTTTTAAAACAAGATAAAAATTGAATAGTAATATTACTTTTGAAAAAGCTCATCATTCTCTTGCTGTTTCGTTTAATCAATTGAACTAAAGCCAGAAGAAAAAGAAAAAAAGTACAATCAGCAATCATAAGAAATACATAATTTATTTGTCACATAAATATAGACAGTGAAAAACTGCTGAGATAAGTCCAGCTGTGCCCCCTTAATAATGCATGCTCAACTTACTGAATAGGAAATTCCTGTTTGGTGCATCCAGTGGCCGTGGCCATTCAGAATGGAGCACTGTAATTTGAGTTTGACTTAACAGGATTTCCTGTGAAACAGCATCTTGTTATAGGTATATATGAAGATGTGTATTTGCTTATTCAGCCTCAGGTACTTCAGAGTTAGGCTTAACCACATTGTGGGGCCAAGGGAAGACAGGTTCCTTCAGAAATTTCCAGAATATGGTGGTAGCACAGGGTTGAGTTCATTCCTACAGAGAAGACTGGAGAAATTGTGAAAGCCATCGCCACTGGTGATACTCTAAATTCTGTTTCTTTGAGTTTGAAGAGTCAAGAGGTAAATGAGTGCAAGCACTAACTACATCATTCCTTTGTGCATCCATTGAGTATGCTCAGATGGGCCGTTGTGGACACTTTCATATTTATATGTGCATAAAAACATACAGTTATATGTTATATTTATTTTATTACCATCTAATCTTCCTTCTTTGCTGGTTGAATGCCATCAGTTCCACAATTAGATGCTGCTTCTGTTAGTCAATCTCTGTTATCAGGCTATGGATGCAAATGTTCCCCCAAAAATGTTTATAATGCACTTTTTGTCAATGTCAAATCAGAAAGGTTTTTAGTTTATCATATATACTAAACAGTTAATTGCATAGCTACTCACAGATTATCTGCATACAAGGATGCACCAATGGTATGATTGTGCAGAGAAAAGCAGGAGCAAGGTGTACTCTTGTAGCATGGCAGATTAAGTTTTTAGAATTTTTGTCACAACTACCAACTTTATTCAGCTATCTGAAATTTACCTCTTGGGTGAAAGTTGATTGCAAGTGAGAATGTATGATTCGTCTTTGGAATTAACCTTGAAAAAAGAATATTACAATATTCATAGTACTTAGCAGCTTCTAAGGCATAGATGCTCTGCTTTCTTTGTCAGAGTAGAACTTGAGTTTGAGAAGTCTGCTGTGTGCAGTGTCTCACATAACTTCAGTTCCATTTTTTTAGGGTGTCTTTAATCTCAGTGTTTGGCTAATTTAAGAAGTTTCTTTTCACGTTGACAGTGTGAAATCAAAGCTCATTTCTCTGGAATGTTGCTACTAACGTATTTCGGGAAAAGGTTTTTCTTCCCCCTGAAACAAGTAAAAAACTTATTTTTCTTACTTTTCAAGGTGATAATTTATGCACAAGGTGTTGTAAACAGATACTTATATTGGATATAATAACTTGCAGATTTTCTTTTAATCTGAAAACCCAATTAAGCATTGGCCAGATAAGCTGCTAAACCCTCTTATGGATAAACATGATGTAAATTATTGCATACCTTCCTCCGAGAAGAAGAATCAGGAAAATAAATTTTTTTGTACCTAGAAAAAGGACTGAAATGAAACATTGTAATACAGACATTGAAAGGAGATAATAATGATTTTATACATTTGTAGTACTTTAGCTGGATTTTAGCAGTTGTTCAGTATTTTATTTTTTGCAGTTTTTATGGGATTCTGGTGAGTACTTTTGCTTAATGAGGACAGTGCACAGTGTTGAATGAAAAATGAGAATGCTGTTTTTCTGAGGGGAAGAACAAAGGAACACTAAAGAACCTTAAGTTTTCATACAGTATTAGCTTAGGAACCCCTCTTCCAAAGTAGTCTAAATACACTGAACTTGACTGCTTAGTTCCTGAGCTTGTAACAGTGTGTAGCCTATTCCAGAGCTTCATTAGATCTTTCTGAAGTCTAACCATGAATCAGTTTAAGGCCATTTCTTCTTGACCTGTTTATCAAATATATGTTTTTACTTTACATGTTTTAAAATTGCTATTGAATTGTGGCTCAGCTCTTATTTGTGTGTAAGAGCTTTAATTTGGATATGAGAATAAGGTGAAATTTTCCAAAATAATGAACAGTAGCACAAAGGTAGTGATGATGATTAGAGACAGTATTTTGAAGCCTCCTCTCAGGCCCTTGGTGGGAAGGTCTGAGGTCTCTTGGAAACATCAGAGGTCTCTTGGAAACATCACTGTTTCCTAGGATGCTTCCAGGTTTGTGTGAAGTCCAGGGAATAATGTCAGCCTTCATTTGTATTTCAGGCTTAAGCAAGTAAATTTAGAATACACAAACTGCTGGGGCTGCGTGGGCATGGGCAGCAGGGCTCTGCCAGGTGGGGCTTTGTTGCTTTCTGGGCCAGACACATGCATTTCATGCTTCTAAATGTGAATTTGATACAATATTTAAAATGTATTAAATGTGTGAGTGACAAAGCAGACATCCAGATAGTTAGCAAATTGCTTGCTAGTAGGTAGATCAGATAACTGTGTCAAAGATTCTGTTATTGTGTTTAATCTATGTTATAAATTAGGTGACATGTTTAGGTACATAAACCAGGCAGACTCAATTAATATATTTTTTATGTTCTTTGAATTTGGGGAAAAGTCTTGTATTTCTGAAATATTTTGCAGATTGGAGCCAGCAAATATGTTCTGTGATGAGAATTTAAATTTTCTGAGAATTTTACTGATCAAAAATGAGAGAACCAAAACACAGATGAAGTTGAGTCTGAACTTTAAAGAAGTCCCCTCTCCTTGTTGTATTCTATGGTGGATTTTAATTGTTTAAAAAAAAAAAAATTTTTTTTTTAGATCTAATCTAATTAATTAGTGTCATTTGTAGAAGATATGAAAAGGAGCTGCATTAGAATTCTCTCTCAGCAGAGAATTTCATAATAAATAAAAATATTCACTAGTTTTAGATAAGTATATATATCAATATTAACAGGCATTTAAAATCTTAATATGTTTCATAAATTTCTTTCAGCCAAAGATGGAAGTCTGTAAGCCACTAGTAATGCTTTTGGAGCAAAGTAATACAGAAAATATAGTATAGCACTCCATGATGATGAAGGTGTGAATTTTCCCATACATCATCTTAATGGCAACATTTTCTACAAAATGACATGGGGCACTCCTTTCATATTTCATGACTTCTATTTGCCCAGCTTCAAAATGCCAAATGTGCCAGTGAACAGCACTTTAATATTCATGGATTTCTGGGATGGCTTTGACAGTTGTCAGCTAGAAAAATGGCTTAATTAGAAGGAATATGACCTGTGATTGCTTCTTCATACTCAACCACGTACACAAACATGCAACATATATCTCCATGTTTGTCTTCTACAGAAAGTATAATTCACAAGTGAGAGTATTCTTTTCCCATCACACTTGACTATGTTGATTGAAAATGCATTTTCATTTATTATAATTACTGGAATTATACCTTAATGGAAAATATACTCTAATGCAAGGGGGAAAAAATCCTGATCAGCTCTGAAACTGATGATTTAAAATGGTAAATATGATTAAAATACCATTATTATTAATTTATATTATCAAAGATACAAATAGAAAGCTAAACTACAGGCAGCCATTTTCCAGACAGCACAGATATTTGTGTGCAAAACAGATTTTTGAAGAGATGAGAGGAAGTCAGTGTTTTGAAAGAACAGAAGTTCAGTTGGGGATCATGTTCATACTGAATTATTAATAGCAGGAGAGGATAAGCTAAACAAAAGCTTCAAAAATTAATTGGACTAATCTGTAGGGAAAATCAAAGGTAGTGGCAGAACCTGTTATTCTGAGAGGAGGAAACACAGTGGGCTGAAGACTTATCATAGTGGATGAAGTCCTGAGCAGTCTGGAGTTTTTATAACTTCACACACATTTTAAAGAATAAGAAACAGACTATCAGTATGAAAACTTGGAAAGTATGTGTAATATCACTCCTTCAAGTTCATCAGTTACTCATTGAAAGTGAGGTCAAGTGCAGATTTTGTGATACAAATTGCATTGAAAATAATGAGATATATATGTTTTAAAGTTGTTCTCAACCCAGGCTGTTATTCCATTTCACCAGTACCTCTAACAGTGTATTTTGGCTGTACAGATGTGAGTTTTTTGCTGCGTTTTATTCAGTGCTTGATTTGGTCCTCATATCATTTATGGTAGATTCCTTAAGGAATTCTGTGAAATGATGTGTGTAAACTGCAGATGCTGTACACTGCAGGCAAATTGCAAAATGGGACATGATTATCAGTTCTTGACCAAAAATAGTGCCCCCACTAAATTCACAATGAAATTTCTGTAGTCAGAAATACACCGTCATAACGTTTCACTACTAGTAGTAGTAGACAATCTGAAGGTAATACAAATTTAAATTTATTATATAGAAAGTTCTTCATAATTTCTTGTCTTTCACTACTGTGTAAATATTATTATTTGGTGGTAGATTCTGAGCAGTGGAGATACTCATGTTGATGACTAAGTGCTTTGCTACACTGAGTAGTCACATAGCTGAGAGAGTAACTCTGTAGAGCTTATTTATGCAAGACCTATTTCTGAAAAATAAATGACATTTTCTTCAAATCTATCTATGGTCAGGGAAGCACTTAAAAATTTGTTTAAAGTACACAACTTCCTTAGCATTCAGTGAAATTTTATGGCTTTTAAATTCCTAAATTCTGAACAAAGGGTTTAGACTTGATGGAGGATCAATCCTCAACTTTCTCTTCAATTGAAAAATCTGCAAAACAAAAAGCTGATCTTTTCATTATATCAGAAGTGAAATCTATGGCAGTGGACATTAATTTATACCATAATTCAGGCTTGTCTGCGTTAACTTCATGATAATTTATTTGGATTTTAGTTACTCTAGTATTCTAATACATGCTTTTATAGCTTCTAGAAATCTTTTGGCTTTTTATTATGTGTATTCCCTGTAAAAATGTCTTTTCGAAGAAAGACATTTGATTTATTGCACATTTTACTGCAGGAGAACCTTTACTTGAACGCATGCATTGTGGTCAGTGCTACAGATAATTAAATCTTGAGCGAGAGGGACAGCAGGGGATTAATTGTTTTTATTAAGAAATGAACATGAAGTTTGATAAATAATGATGAGGGTAGCCATGAAATGTTACTCTACTGACTTACTGTTTCCATTCATCAGTAATTACTGGGTTTTTTTGGACTTAGATACTGATCCCCTATATACTTTTGTTCATGTGTATATAAATTCAAATGAACTTCCATTAACTTCAAAAGAGTTCTCATAAAATTATATATTCATAAGCTTTGCAGAAGTGGCATTTCAGATTATTAATATTCTAGATAGAAACCAGAGAATTAACTTCCATCCCAGCATTTGCTGAAATAAAACCATAGCTTTCCCTGAAACTGAAGTGATTTATGTCACCTGACTTTTTTCCTTAAAAGTTTTTAGATTTGATGATTATAAAAATTTGGATTTAGCTGATCAGTGTTAGCAGTATTCAAGGTCAGCTTTACCACACACAGAGATGTGGAGTCAAGGAGATTATAAAGATACTGAGGTAACTGTGTTTATCTTGGGATCGCAAGTACCCTGCCTTTTTTACATAACACAGCATTATGTTACATAAATAATATGCTATATTCCAGAGTAATAATATATTACTTTTTTTTTTAAAATTTCAATTCTGTAGGTCTTGTTGTCTGATGTGAGATAATCAAGACATTTTTCAGTGCTCTGGGACTTCTAAATAAGGAATATTAATTGGTCCCTTTCATCATCTGGATGAGGAATAGGTCATGAAAGAATATAACATTCTTGGGTGACATGCCATTATGGACATCTCTGAGAAATTCTTTGTCATGGCAGTATTTCTTAACGTGATTTGCCCATAGCTGAAGTCAAATTTATTGTAGTCCTGCACAGCTAGTAAATCTGCCATCAGCCTGTCAGTTACATCAGTAAAGCTACCTTTTCCCAGGTGTCAGTCCGTAAATCCTTCATTGTATTTATTGATTAAGTCACAGATTATTTCACCTCTGGCCTTCAGTTTCTGGTAAAAGAACAGCAACGATTTACTTCTTCCTCAAAAAGGATGTTAAATTTAAATTATGGATAGTATATCAAGAAAAAATCTGCATCCTTTTCACACATATTGTCCTTGATATAATTCATTGTATTTACTTCCCTTGTGAATAGAATTTATCAAACTGTAGGAATTTTTCTTGAATTTACTAGTGATTTTGTGAAAAGAAGTAGTATACTTCAGTGGAAACTCTTGAATTTTAAATTGTAATATGGCATGTTCTGTTTAGACCGTGTAGTACTTTCTGCATGTTCAGAATGTGATGTTATATGATGTATACACCAAAAGGTTATGAAAGTAGTGTAAAATGCACTGGACTTTTGCTCATTTTCAGCTAACTATAAACTAATTTCCATGTCTTGAATCAGTTACAATAATCAAAAGTTGGGGGATGGGGGGGGGGAAGACTCTACCAGTTAGCTGTGAAACAAGAATATAAAAAAGCTGTACTTTGAGAGCAGTTGCTCAGAGTGGTAACATTTTCAGTAATGCACATTTCCCATATGTAATTTTCCACCAGGCTTTTATCTGCCTTCATACTACTGCATCATAGACTTGTTCAAGTTTGACATTATAGGATTTTGAACAGATCCTAAATTTTAGCTTATTTTACAGTGAAGTACAGCTTGTTGAGGGGATTTGATTTTTTCAAGGACAGACAGTTAAATTAATGTCTATCCTTGAGTCATTCTCATGTTGTTTATACAAGTAGTAATATATTATGGTACTAATATTTGTAAAGAATAAGAAAATGAAACACATAGGAAATGTGAAATTTTACGAAAAATGTACCGTGGACTGGTGCTTTTAATCTTCTATATTATTAAGAAAAAGACATTTGTTTGAATATATTAATTTGAATATTAGCAAGCAATGATAGGTAGTGATTCATGCTATTGAATGGAGCACTAACATTACAGTGAGAGAAGTCATCAGGTACAGCCTTCACCAGGGGCAGCTTTTGACCTTTTGTCAATAGTGATGAGTTTGTTAAAACTGGATGGACGTGAGAACGCAGATTGTGAAAAAACAATTACAGTTTGCATATTTTCTTTGTATTGACAGAACCAGGAAGGGCTCTCGGAAAGTATCTAGAGTATTAGTAGCTGTGAAGTTAATGAAGATGAGAAGATGGACTTTGGGAATTGGGCTGAAGATGTAAATCCAAGCCAACACCTGCAGTGTGCTGAATTTAATGTTGACAGACTCAACAGAATAACGCAAAAATATTGAGGTTTCAGTTTATGATGCGTGGGAAGGTTGTGCTGAAGACTTATCCAAAAACTGAATTCCAAATTTGGAGTAGTCCTGTATACAGTATACTTAACCTATGTGGTAATTTCCTCACAACTGAAATATGTACTTTCTAGAAAGATATGGTACAAGTTAATATGTGCTCTGAGTCAGTAAAGAACTATACCGTTTTAATTATTTGTTGAGATCCTCAGTCCTGATGGACTCCTCAAAACCACATCTCTTGGCTCTAATTTCACTAGCTGTGCAGTCCTTATCCCCACCTCAGCCATCTCTGGTCCCCACTGCACCACCCTCTGGTGTCTTGCCTCTGTTGAGAGCCTCCTGCTCACCCTTGATTATTTATTGCTTTTCCATGTCCACTTGTTGCTGTGGATCTCTGGCACAGTAATTCCTAGCAGTCTGCCAGGTTTTCCCCCTCTTCTAACCAGAGTTCCTCAAAAGTTACATTGGCCTTTCCTAGCTGTTTCAAAATTTCCTGAAGCTGTTGGAACATCCCCATTACTGTGGGAGGTGCATCATCCCTATTGCAAGGACACTCTCTGTTGCCTTCATGCAGAGATGTTTTTATGTGGCTGTGACCAACTTAAATTCATAGCAATCAGCAGAAAATCAGTAGAAAATAGGGGAAAAAATCCTATAAGCTGTTATCTTATGGCATCTCTTCTTCCTTACCATACCTGCATGACTATTTTTAATTACTTCAATATGAAAAGGTTTCTAGTACATTCTGACTTAATTTCTTTCTTTCAGGTTGTATCCTAATATTGTAGCTAGCTTGATACTACTAAATCTTCAAAATACTCTCTACCTATCTACTTACTTAACTGTTTTTATCTCTGTATTTTCAGTTAATTCAGCTAGACTATTCATGATTACTAAGGGGCTTTACTTGTTAGCAGGGCAAAAGTTAAGCAGTAAGTAATAAACAAAGAGAGATGCAATAAAGAAGTTAGGAGAAGAAGTACAGTTTAGAAATTTATCATAAGGCCCAGATCCTGTCATTATGCTGAAGAATTAAACTGAAAGGTCAATACTTTAATATTCTCTTTGCCTCATCAGATATTAAATGTCAGGACTTTACTAAGGTGCATACTAAATTAATCTCCAGTATTTTGGTCTCTCAAAGTCTTTGTCAAGGCCTGTTGTTTTTCCAGAGTGGGAGAAGACAGGCCATTGTTTTACCAGTTCCAATAGAAATTGTACTCGTAATTTTGGAGGGGATAATGACTCATGGGTTTTGTATGATTGTAGACACCTTACTAGTGATGGTGCTTCACAGCATTGTTACATTGAGCTTAACCATGGAAAGGGTACCTGCTGTCCTCCTCCGTTACTCACTGTTGCAGTTTGAGTGACCCATCATCTGCTGTTCTTCAATTGCTGTGTTCCCTGCAGCTTTCTATTGATTTCCTGGTAAAAAAGGTTCACTGAGACAGCGGCACTTGAATCTAGCACTATTTTTTTTTGTTTGTTTTGGACTTTGCTTTCGGTTAATTTGAATTTGTCTCTTTAAACAAGATGAGTCTGTGGTCTTCTATTACAATGGATATATGGTATAGAAATATATTAAGCAAATATGGTGGCCTAAAACGTTAAAATTAAAATACAGGAGGTATTTATTATATGAGTAATAGGAAGATACACACCACTGGGTAAATAACAAATGTGTCAAAAAGATGTATTAGTTGAATTTTTTTTGAGCTTTTTTCCTTACCCCGTAACCTGAAAAAGAAATTCCAAATCTCAAAATACTGGTTAGGAAAGCAACTGAGAAAGACAGTGAATTGTTGAATGAATTATATAAAAAAAATATATGTTGACTTCCTAAGAATAAATTGATAGAGCTTTTTTTCATTTGTAGATTGCAGCCTGGTGGTTTTATAACCAAAATTGAAATAATATTTTTCATTAATTTGTTAATTCCTTGGTAAAGGAAGTTCTATACAGTATTACTCTTCATTTTGTTAAAATTATGAATATTTTTTTCAGAAAATAAAAGCATTTTGATCAGTTGGATTTTAATTTTAGTAGTTGAGAGTTTGACCTCCCTTGAGCTCTGCATGGAATGGTAAAGTGGGTGTCTGACTTTGGCTCTTTCTACATGCCTAGCACCTCTGATCTAGATCAAGATGGCATTCACGGTTAGACACGTCCAGTTTGCATGTGTGAAGAATTTGCTCTTTATCAGTCCACATGTCCATTTTTTCCAAATTGCTAAAGATTTGGAAAAGTACAAATCCATCTCATTACAAGGCTGCAGAAAACCTCCCTCTGCCATCTCACAAACTCTTTATTCTAGTCAGGGTGAGGAACACATGATCTCTCAAACTAGCATTACAACTTATCTCCTGGTGTAAAATCAGTTGTGTATCTCGGCCTTTGGATCAATAGAGAGTCTGAGCAGGGCAGTAAAGTTACTGATAGAGGGCAACCCAGATTAAATTAAATCAGGAGACATTCAATTAGGTTTAGCAGAGACATTTGGAGAGAACATGGCATGGAAAAGAGCAGGAGAATTGTGATAACATCACATTGCTGCTGACAGCTGATGTGCACCATGAGTGTCTTTTAGGTCTGCCTACAGAAATATTATTTATTGGTGCCTGGGCTGTGTTTTTGATGTATGTATGGGATGCAGTAGTAGTATAATTGCATATAAAAGCAAACAGTAATCTAACATTGGTAGAGTAGCTGTATGTAAAACTCCTGGTTGTTTCAAAGCCACAAGTTTATGAAGCCTGTCAAACAGTTTGGCCTTTCTCAAGCATAAAGCCCTGTGGAATATTACAGAATTATTTTTTCTGAAACTCTAAAACTTCGTGCCTAATATATTTCAAAATAAATGAACAGAACAAAATGTAGCAATTGAAATGTTTTTCTGTTTGAATAGAAGGATGGAGTCTAGCCAAGAGCTTTTTACTGACATTAGAGCATGTGACAAAATTGCTCCATTGGCACTGGGAGTGGTCCCTTAAAATTGTATCCACTTAAAATTGCGCACTCCCTGCTATGAGTTCTGATTTGATTAAAAAAAAGTCATGTCATACTAATTTAAAGTGTAGTGCATTAGAAGGAGAGAGAGAGAGAGAGAGACAGAATACCAACACTTGATGATTCTCCTTTTTTCAGTTTGTTTTGGTGGTTTTTGTTTTGTGTTTTGGTTTGCTTTTTTGGTACTTGAATAGTAAAGCTTGGATTTGTTTAGAAGAAATGTTTAGGTCACAGATAATTCTATTCCTTTATGTAAAGGAGACTTTACAAAACTTTACTTAGCTATCCTCAAATGAGAATCAAATAAATCTCTCCAGTAGCTTCAAAAGGTTTTTGAAATATCCTTAGTATTTTAGAATAAAACTATCATAATACACATTTATTTGTTCTCATTCACCACTACCTGTGGCCTCTCCAGCTAATTTTAACTAGTTGATGTCTGTATTTTGTATGAATATTATAAACTGTGACATCCTGACTGTACTTTTCAATTGAGTTAAAATGCTTCTGCTTCCTCAGCTATTGAATGTCTAAAGTTGCATGAGGTCTTGAAACAGGCATAACCCTTGCTAAAGATTGTGTTATTTTTTAAAAGGATTGCTATGTTTTTTATTAATTTTAGTTCTTTATTTTTTTAAGATTGAGTTGCATCATCATTACCTACATTAAGTTTTACTGCAATGTGGAGATAATTATATCAGTACGTAGCAGTATCAAAAAGCAGAAAGGCCACAGGCAGTTTTAAGGCTGGTAACACAGCACTGTACCAGCATCCTCCAAGGCACAATTGGCTCTGTCAAAAGGTTCTCCCTTGAGTTTTTCAAGGCTTGTAAACTAAGCCCCTATATTATCATGTGTTTAAAGCCATTTTGTCATCATCATGGGATATTCAGTGGAATTAAATACCACCAGCAGTGGAATTAAATACCTGGTGGACTGAAATTTGGTCTCCCAAAACATACTGGTGTGTTTTCCCTTTTTACTCTTTGACACCCTTACTCCTCCCTGGTCTGCATGGCAATGCAGTGTTGCTCTCGGTGGCACACTGTGATAGATGAGCTAGACACTGGATAATGATTCTACAATAAATACTGTCATAGAGTTTCATAACGATTATTTTCAATCCCATCTGTTTTTCTCAAGAGTGTATTTCTGAAAATGATGAAGGGGTAAAAATCAAAATCCAAAAGAATTAGGGTGATACAAAGCAATCGTCTTTCATCCTCTTTGCTGCTGGAAGGGAGAGCTCTGATCCTGTCCTCCAGCTGCTTCATAACCCACTGCTGTCAGCTGGAAATGGGGATACAGTCTATTATTAGCATCCTATATGTATTATATTATTAGCATCCTATATGTAATAGTTAACCCTTGGTATGCTGCTAAGACTCTCCTGAGCCTCTTGTTTCCCTGCCTGGTTTATTAGCCCTTGTCTTTTAACAAACCTCATGGAAAACAATTTAATGCAGATCAGCAATCAGCTACATTTGTAAACTCTGCGGACACTAAGCCGAAAGCTTGGAGTTTGGATTTATTTCAGAAGTTTTATTCTGCAAATAGTAATGCACAGAGTTGCTGCTTTTCTACAGTAACTCCTTTAGAGAAGTAGAGGTTAAACATTTGTAAGAGTCTTCATTATCTACAGAATTTTTGATTGGAGCCTCACTTTTCCTACACAACATGCGAAAATATTGAAAAATTGACTGGACGTTTTTAAATTATTAGTTCAACAGAGAAAAAAGCCCTGATGTCTGAAGTGTACACTGATCACAGCTAGAAACCAATTCAGTGTGATAAGTGTAAGTGTGAAATGAATAAGAAAATATTAATGAAAATAATGGAAAAGTTTTGGAGCAGCATTGGTTTTAAATTTGTTCTGGGTACCAAATATGTAATTACAAGTACTGTAATCTTTTTTGCTGTAATTACATTTTAAAAATTAGAGGATAATTATTGCTAAGGAACACTCCCTTTTATTCATTTCTTACTACATGCTTTTTTATAACACTGCATTTAAAATGTGTAATCCATGATATGCTAACCTCAAGGTGTTTTTCGTGAGCTGAAAACACGTAAGGACATTATTGCTGCCAAAAGGAAAGAAGCCAAAATGGGGTCTTGCATTGTATGCTTGCTTTCTTGGGGGGGGGGGTCTGTATGTACAGTTCTGTAGTGGTTTCAAGCTAAGGAATTGCTGACATTCTGAAATGTAGCCAGGTCCTCTGTGAATCCTGCTCACCCAGAAAATGTACCTATAAGGTACCATCTCTATCATTCAAAGTTAATTCTTGATTGAACTTGAAAAGTGAGATCTCCTTATCCTGTATTCTTAGTTTGAATTGGAACACTTGCCCTAGTTGTTCAGTTCTATGAAAGAAAATTATCAATCACAGCTGGGTTTTCTTCTGAAGAGTTAGAGTAAGAAACAGAAAATTTAGACCCAGACATGTAAGAGTGCTACATGTTTCACTGCCAGTGACATCAACATTTGAAAATATGCCAGACTGGAAGTTACGATATAAAATATTTTAAATACTAGAAGGTTTAGACCAATTTAGAAATACTTTAAATTATGAAGTCACATTACTCAGTATATTACTTTGAATTAGGTTATATTGTATTAATATAGTGCGATTAGTACCAAGGCATTGGTAACTGATGTCTCTTAGTAGGAGAAAAAAGGTAACCAGATTGGTAAAAGCATCAAGAAGAAAAATGCATGCTTGTTGCTGATCAGAAAAAAAAAAACACATATTAGAAGAATATCATCTTCTGAATTCAGAAACTATGTGCTTTACTTACTATGTTGCATGATAACTTAGACATTTAAGTATAACTTTTTTTTTCTAAGTTAAAACAGAGCTGGAATTTATGCTCTTATTTGTTACTATTTTCTGGGCATGTCTGACAGCTGAGCTATTTGCTTGACCATAAGATCTAGAAGTCTGATGAAGAAAGAGAATGATTCATCTCAACTCCAAATTAAAGTCTTTCTGACATTCTGATGTAATACTTTGCACCTCACTAAGTGAGTGTTGAGTGAAGGCACTGAAATCTTGACACTACAAAGACTAAAATATTCATGCATATTAAAAATAAAGAATGTAAGAAATAATGCTTTATATCCACATTCATTGCTAGGAGTTTAAGGCAAATATATTAATCTTATCTGTACATTCATTCACTTGCCCAAAACCAAAGATACAACATGCAGCTTTTCAGCAAGTTTTCATCTTTCAATGTTTTGAAAGCTGATCATATTGGAAAAAGAAGGCAGAAAATCTCCATTTAAAATTTCAAGTATTCATCCATTATACAATTCTCTTCAAGGATAATCTTTTAAAAGAAGGAAAAAGAAATTGAGTTTGTATTATTTATTGTTTTAAAGTAATTATCACAATCACTTTTCCCTCTTAGTTTTTGCAAATTAGAAAATATCACACAGTGTAATGATTAGATGGAGGCATTCAGCATTGGCATATCCACTCCTCAAAAAATTTCATACACAGAGGAATTGTATCCATGGGAAGAAGGGCCAGCTTCTTTCAAAAATAGCTCTTGCACAAGGGAAAAGTTATTCTTTCTGTTCTACTTTCTTATTTCTGCCACCTTTTAGTTTATCTTTGGAAATAAAGAGCCAATATTTGTTCTGTCTTTCTCTTTACTTTTGAACAGGCGGTGGGACAAGCAAGTCAGTGTACAGCACAAACTATACTAGAGCTATAATTTTTACTACCTGTGGTTTCACTACTCCAATAAAAATATTTTGTGAATATTTCTCTAACGTGATAATACTTTTGTTCTAGCGGGTCTTGGACTGCCTTTGAAATGCTTTACTATTTAGTATGCTTGTGGGAAGGAGCTGGAGTAGAGAGGGAAAGACACTGTTCTGTCCTCACTTGTGAATCTGTGTTTTTAGCTTAATAAGAGAACAGACAAAGCCTGTGATCCACAAAGACAGAAAGCATTCATTTGAAATGGCATTTCAAATATAAGGAAATTGCAAATGAATTTTTTGTTTGTTTGTTTACTTCAGAAAGTTACATTTCTTTGCCATATCTGTGATTGAAAAGAGAGGCAAATAATTTTTGATTTGTAGGATCAACAATATTGCTTTTTATAAAACTAATATTTTTTTTCATTTTTGGTTTCTGAATTCATTTATCTGGTGGGTTTGTGCAAATGTCAGGTTTCAGAATTAATTATATGTGAATGATTTAGATTTACAAAAGAAATTGATTAATTGAGCTGTATTGAATATTTCTCATGTAGTTCAACTCACTGCCCAGTCAGTTGTTATATGAATTTTTTTATGTTTTAACCATAGATAATAAGGTATCATTCTTTGTCTCAGTGAAAGCATTTAAACAGTTATAAAAGGGAAACAGAGGAAGATAAATTCAGTTAGTTCAGAAAAGTATATTTTTCAGCTTGTGCTGTTTTTGTCTATGGTAGAGTTAATTTTCTTTCTAGTAGCTAGTATGGTATTTTATTTTGGATTTGTGCTGGAAAGATCTTGATAATTCAGGAATAAGTTAATTATTGCTGTCCAGTGATTACATGAAGACCGGGCCTTTTCGGCCTCTCACCCCAACCTGCCAGCAAGGAGGCTGTTGGTTCACAAGGAGCTGGGAGAGGACACAGCCAGGGCAGCTGATCCCAACTGGCCAAAGGGATGTCCCATACCATATGGTGTCGTGCATTGGTCATTGTTTTTCCATTGTATCAGAAGTCTGACTTGGTTTTTATTTCTCTCTCTTTTTTTATTGCTGTTTTCCTTTCCATTTAAATTATCATTATTTCAGTTATTTCCATTTAAATTATCATTATTTCAGTTATTAAACTGTTCTTATTTCAACCCATGAGTTTTCTCACTTTTACCCTTTGATTCTCTCCTCCATCCTAATGGGGTAGAAAGTGAGCAAGTGGCTTCATGGTACTTAGTTGCCATCTGGGTTTAAACCATGACACAGTTACACACATAACTGACTCCCAGCAAATTTAAGGAGATGTTAATTTTTATTTGTTCTCTGCAGAACTGAAAGATGCTGAACTTGCCAACATGATAAATTCCTTGATGCCCTTCCCTTCCTTTGATGATTCCTTGAAAACTGGTACCTAGATTTAGTGTTGTTGACATCAAGTTAGACTAATAATTTTTAGAAAAAAAATAACAAACCCCCCACCTATAAAAGTAATTTACTGTAATTCTGGAAACTGAGAGAACATTTACAGCCAACCAAAATCTGAATGACTAAATATAAAACTTCTGGATGACTTAAATATGAAAAGATTCCATTTTCCTAGGAAACTAGGAAATTATTTTCCTAGAAAACTAGGAAAATTAATTAATTACTCAGTGGATTGAAAAAAAAAATCAGTAAGTTTAAATAAAAAAGTATCAAAATGAATGACACTCAGTAAAGAAAACTGTATAAATGGGACTTTTAAAAAATAGATTCTAGTGTTACCAGTTGACATTACAAAGACAGTTTTAAAAAATTACTTTTCAACTTCGGATATTTAAGGACTATAAAAATACTTTTTTTGGTACACGTGATTTTTGCCAGATAATTTTGTAGTGCTCTTCACCATATGTCAAATTGACTTTCCCAAAGAAGTTTAAATTGTAGCTTGAAAACTTATCTGTTGAAAAGTTAAATCAGTATGAGAAATAAAAGATGATTATAACTAATATTATCTGTGCAGCTAATTATTTAAATTTCTAATTGTGCTTCTAAGATGGTTTCAGGAGTAATTATAGTCTCTCATCCAGTTATATTGTGAGCAGTAGCATCTCTTATGGAAATGGGTTGAAATTCCAGAGACTGAGTATGATACAAATTTTTTGTTTCATGCTATTTCTGAAAGTAATTATCTTTCTATGATCTGACTTAGTGTTATAGAAGATGCTTGCAGTGCATGGACTGTGAAAGGAATTTAAAAAACAAAGAAAAAACCCAAGAGGTTGTATTATTTCCAGTGCTGAAGTAGTTATAAGTTTGCTAAGACTCAGATAGCAATGATAGCACATTATGTAATAGCCTTCCTAAGAATGCTCTGTCAGTGTAGTCATTTCATGGACTTCTCCCCCATAAATCCACTCCAAAAACACTTGTCTTGATTGGCAAAATGATTCATTAGAGTGAACTTAAGATGTAAGTTTGTGACCATTGGTAAATGTCACATAAGGAAAACCTTAAATATTCTTTATCTAGAACATTGCTTTGAATGCCACAGCAGTTTTTATAGGGTTATTTCCATTACATGTTTTTAAGTTATTTAAACTATTGAAAGTTATGCTTCTTGTTTTTGCCATTTCTTTGTCTGTATGACCAGTAGAAGAAAATGTGTGGGTTTTCTTTCATTTTGTATGTGGTGTTTAAGAACAAGCATTATGTTATTTGATGTCTGTTTTATGCAAAAAGTTAAAAGTCAAGATTTATAACTATGAAATTTTGACTCTTGCCCCAAAGTGTGTACACACTCAAGATACGAAGTGCTGTCATGGTGACTATGGCTCCATGAAACCATTTTCCTCATTCTTATATTTTAAGTTGGAGCAAAAAGAGTTGGAGAATGGACTAGATTCTCAACGATATTTAGAAACCTGTTTCCCTTTTTAGTCACCTACCTCGTGGATTGAACTCTGAGCCTGGAATTCCTAGCCAAAATATGACCAGTGTCAGAAAATTAGTTAAGGCCAGATGCAGAGTCCATCTAACCTCCTAACTACAGCCTCATTCACTTTAAATAGTAACAGACATTTGTGAATATTTCTATAATTCAATTAAAAGATTCAACATGGATATTTACATTTTTTTGTAGATAGAACTTGTTACCTCATTTCACGTTACTGAAAACGTGATTCATGATTAATGTTACTGTGCTCTTTTCTTCATGTATTGCCTGTCATGTTTTCATGCTACCGTAGTCCATAGAACCAGGACTGACCCTGTGTATTGTTTTTCCCCGTGTTTCTGACAGCTTCACCTGTCTTTGAAGAGCCCTTTTTTTCTTCATCCTCCATAATTCAATACTTGCATTTGTGGATGATGGGGTTGGAAGGAGAGTCTGGTTCAATAACTCCATTCCAATGCTTCAAAGTTATTTATGACTTTCTACAGAATACTCATTAGACTCCCCTGCTGCCTCTTTCCAGGTCTTTTGTGAACACTTTCCAAGATGGTGACCCTGTCACCTTTCTTTCAGCAAAATTAGTCAATTAGCCCCACTAAATATGCTTGCATTTAATTATGCTTGCATTTTATTCATGCTTGTTTTTCTCATACTTCAAGGGCCATTTCTTCATGTTCTGACAGTAACTACTTCATATATATATATTTTCATCATTTTTATTAGCTCTCTTTACATATTTATAAGAAGGTACTATACTCTTTAAATCGTATTTTTTTATCTAGTTATATTAACTAATTGCCCCACCTGTTTCTCTATACAGTATGCCTTTTAATTTTTATCACATTTACTGCTCTTGCATTACAGCATAACTCTTTACTGTTCTGCATTCTTGTTATTACTATTTTTAATGTACAGATTAGCAGCATATTTACAGTATTCTGTGTTTATCTATGTCAATACAATCAGAAAGGTAATTGCCCCACCAAATCTCTCTGTACAGCCTCTCTATGTACAATCTTTAGCATATACTGCTAGTTTTGTAATTTTGTTCACATTCAATATATTTTATTTTTTTCTCATATCTTTTCCTGCAGTTAGTACTGACTATTACCTAGTCAATATTTTCTGTGGTTTATATTTGTCCCTTAGAGCTTTTCTTCTCTAAGTGTATCTTGATAAAGTGTCATGCAGATTATTGTAATATTATATCTTTAGTCAACATGTTAACCACTTTAGAGTGTTTTCTCCTTCTAATTCTAGAAAAAATTGTGATTTCACCTTATCCTTGCTTACTCCACCTTCTTCCAGTTTAACAGAGCACTGGTTAAGACATGATCTCGGCTTTGCATGATCACCTTTGTATTAATGCTGTGCATTTTTCAGAAGTTCTCTTGTACTATGTTTGAAATTCAGGGATCGCCACTTTCTGTGGTTATGTGACACATGATCGTGGCTATATGTGTTGCCATAACTGCAGCAATTGTTGATTTCTGTGGCTGTAGTTCTAGTTAGGCAAGCACTTCTTAGGGTCTTAGTAAGACACAGAGGACTGAGGATGGATTTGCAAACTGTTTCATCTCTTACAAGGTCTTCGTAAACCTTCCTATTAGCAGAAACTTTTAGTGTAGAGCGGAAAGGAAGCAATGCAGCTGCCGACATCCTTAAGTAGCCAGTCTAATTAGGGTGAGGGTGTCAGCCACATAGCACATGCAGAGGTGTTCCAAGCAGCAGTGATTTTGTAGGCTAAATGTTTTAATAAGAGCTCCCGCTTCCACTCTGACACTTGACATTGAATCAGTGTTACCTTCTGTGTGCTCTTCTCTTCAGCTGTACTGTGAATTGGGGCTGGATTGGATGCATGGCAGTGTTGGCACCTGTTTCGTGTTACTCCATTTGTTCTTCGCTACAGTGTAAGAGAGCTCTTGAGTCTTTTTAAGAATATCTTTTGGGCTCTCTGCTAGCAATCAGTGACATATTTCAATTGTAAATACAGTGGAAGCAGATAGAGCTGTTTAAATTCTTATGGAGGAAGTGGAAGTCCATTAACATAATCATAAGGCTATTTAACGTCTGCAGCTATTGTACTGTCACGAGACATGAGTCATGGTAGTCCTATTCTGGTACACACATTTGATTTTTGAACTTTTTCTCAGCTTAACTAAGACAAATGGAGAGTTGCTACAGCAGTTATTTAAACAACTGAGAAGAACCAAATATATTCCAGTTAAAGTCAATTAGATAGACAGATAGTGATTGAGGCATGCAAAACTGAGTGATGACATAAGATCGTGCCAGTAACAGATTAATTGTGTTGTGAAACACTGTGAGATGGTATGCAGAGGACCCAATTTCTGTACTTCTGTTGTATGAGATATTTCTTCTTGGATCATTAATTGACAGTTAAAATATTGCAACATGAACTTGGAAAAGAACTTGTAAACTGCAGAAAAACTAGAGAATCTTGAGTTTGTTTGCTGAATAAAAATAAAGCATTATGTTGTTATAGTAAATTATTAATGCATAATTGATTCATAACTGACCATTTAATTAATTTTTTTGTCTTTTAAAATTTGGGAAGGTAATAGCTCTCCTTTGATGGCTATATTCTAGAATCATCATAGAATGCTCTGGGTTGTAAGCAACCCTAAAGATCATCTAGCTCCAAACCTTTGCCACCCCTAGGTTTGCCACCTGCTAGGTCAGGTTGCCTGGGTCCCCATCTAACCTGGCCTAGATCTGTTCCAGGGATGGGGTATCCACAGTTTCTCTTGGCAGTCTGCTCCATTGTCTCACTACCCTCTGAGTGAAGAATGTCCTCTTAATATCTAATTTAAATCTTCTCTCATTTAGTTTAAAACCATTAGCCCATGTCCTATTGCATGTTGTCTCACTGTATAACACAGAAAGTAAATATAAAAGTAGGTCTCTCTCAGTAGTTTGCTAAGTGTAAGAAATATAGATGCAGAATCCCCATATTCATGTTTCTCATAGAGTTTATGTCAAGGATTCAATTATTTCTGTTATTTCCAATAGAATAATATATGAAGAAGTATTTAGTCTTAAAAAAGTAATGAATTACGTTACTACTTAATTTAATGTGACATAGATTACAGTAGGGCAATAAATCATATGCATCCTTAGATGGGCTTTGAAACATTTTATGGCCAAGATCAGGATGTAAATTGAAAAACTGACATACCATTTTAGAATAATGATATGGCTGCAGCAGGGAGAGAGATGGCCAAGGATAAAGAGGCAGCCTCATTTTCCAAGGTAATTGCACCTGTACTTCTCTCATGGTTTTTGACATTGCAGGAGTGAGGCCTAAGAAAGTGATTTCAGTTTATTGACAGTAGTTTTGTTCTTGTCTGGGACAGGGAAAGTATAAACCTGGGGTCACATGTCTGATAAAGTAACTTTTATTATAAAAAATAATTTTATGAATAAATTTGGATTTGTGGTGGGCCAAGAAGCTGTAGGCAGTAGATAAGAAATATTTTAGGTCTAATTATACAGTTCTTTTTTGCAAATAGTTTTTGTGCTTTTGACTGTTCAAGTGGTTTCTTTCTTACACCCCAAACCCAAAGTTTTTGCTTTAGGAAACTTGTAATTTGTATTTTTTTTCATTTTTGGGGAACACAGTTTACTTGTCTTTAATTCTGTAGCTAACTGCAGTAGCTGTTGAATGAGTATTAAATAAGAACATTTATTCAGATCCTTTACCTTTTTTCTTAGTCCTAAGAAAATTTTAGTCATTGAGTATGTCACCAAAAACGATGTATGAGATTACTATGGAACTATGAGCCATTTTAAAAGTACCAATATTGTAAGAGATATTAATGATAATCATTATATTTAACAAGATGTCCATGTAAAGGTAATGCGTGTACAATTTTATTTGCCTTGGAGAACAGTTTAAATGCAGATGAGCAACACAACCAACTTGCATTTGAAATATGTAAGTGGAGTTGCACTATATTCAGACTTAGGAAAAGATATCAGTGCGGCATGACTGTTAGTATCTAATTTAGCAGGCTAAATTACCTCACTAATCTCCCTAGGATCTCTTCAAAGTATATGAGAGAACATGGCTTCTCCAGAGAGCAATTCTTGAGCAGAAGCCTAATTTAAGGTGCTGAATTGTCCTCTGGAGAAGTATATCATTCTCCTTTGAATAAGTCAGGAGACTGATTAATAATGCTAAGGTAAATATCAAAACAGGAATTCAAAATGTATATGAAAAGTTGGCCTAGTTATGGTAGTTTGGGAGAGTCTGTAATTTCAGGCAAAATGGCCTGCTTTGGTCTCTGGAGTTTCTGTAACTCCAGACTTCTTGTTGAAGGAAAAAAAATGCTTACAGTTATATTTACCAAAACAGAAGGTATGAAAACAGGCCTCCTATCAAGAAATCACAAGAGAACTTCACAAAGGTGTTGGACTAAATGCATGGGGGAAGACCAGAAGTAGATTGAAAGAGACTATTTAAAAGAACTAATCAATCCACAAATTCCTGGGTGTTACCGAGATGTATCTTATAAAGCCTGATAGGTCTGCCACCACCTCTCCCCCCGCACTGTCTTTCAAAGACAGTCTGTGCGAGAGATGCAGAGGTAGCAGCACACTCATAAATATTACCTTTCTGAAGGTAAGTGTCTTTCCTGAGACCCCATAAACTGCCAAGTTGCAGACGGAGAACTCATCTTGGGAGTTCCGCAGCTATTACCTTGCAACTAGCAGAGGTTGTAGTGTTGGTGTGGAGACTTGATTTGCCTTAAAATTGCGTCATGGTTACATTAATTGAAATTAAATGTTTTCAGAAAGTCTTCAAATTGATTTTCTGCTTGGTAGGTGTTTGCTGACCATATGCAAGGTCATATACATGTAACATATGCATGTGTATACAAGTGAATGAGCTCAACAAGCAAACCTTTGAGGTGAGTTCAGTTTCCAGGATAGAAAAAGCTTTTAAGCAGCACTGAGCTTCCAAAAGTCAGAATAAGTGTCTTGAGATTGAGCCAGTTTATGGTCTTGTAGGACCTCCTAAATTGAATTTGATTGAATTTGAGCTAGCTCAACCTTCTGCTTAGACTGTTTGCTAAATTGGAGTAATTGCATTAGAACTGTGAAGAGATTTATTATCCCTTCAGTTCTTCCATCTAATTAATTCTGGCCTAATTGTATCCACCAGACTCAAAAAGATTTAAAAAAAAAAAAATAGAGAAAGAGACAATAAGTAGAATTACAATTAAGGGGAATTACAATACTGGAGAAGTTTACCTTTTTTCTTGTTGATGTTTTGTTCATTTGGGGTTTTTTTTTTGAGTGGATGAGAATGGGAATAGCTTTATGAAAAAATTTAAAATATCACCTAGGCTTTCCTGACTGTTGTGGGTATCTGTACTGCTGTCACAATGTATGACTACCACGTTAGTTAGGCATACCCGTTCTACCTTGAATTTACCTGGCCTGGATCATCAGTGATGTCATGGCTTCACAGATTTCTGTGTGAGTTATACTGTTTCTATTAGACCTTGTATATTAATTTGTACATATTCACTGCTATCATAATCATATGGTATCACTGATGTATCAGTGAAGTAATTAGATAAAGCCTCCACTGGTGAATTATTGGTATGTTGGTTTGATGTAGAGATTTTTTTTTTTTAGTTGATATTTAATGTATTAATATCATGTTCTGTTCATTCTCTAAAAAATGAGACACTTCTTGAATAAAGTTTGTTTAGGTTTGCATAACACAGCAGAGCAGAGATACTGAAGCTGGCTCAGCCTGGTAGAGCACTGTTTTCAGACAGCAAGTGCACAGTAAGTGCACACAGCTGCAAGTTAGCACCTAACACAGTACTCCACCGAAGTATATATTACTCTGCCTGTAGCATAGGTAATGAAATAAAGAAGAAAAGATTAAATAAAATTTCCCTCTTTTATATCTATAGGTTAACGTAAGTTCTTAGTGTCTTTTTAAGTAAATACACTTAAACTTGAAGTGTTGGAAGCAATGAAAAAAAATTGCCTAATAATGATACAATTACTGCTATTATACATTGCTTTATGAGAAGATACTCTTTTTGATGAAGATGAATCATTTTGACGTTATTGTTTTGGCATGTTTTGTCACAAATAGCTGTGTTTTGTAATAAATTTAGTTTTATTTTTCTAATAAATATCATAATTTTCCTATCTCTAACAGTTATAATATCAGTTAGTATGCTCCAGTTCCTTATCACAATGCTTTAATTTACAGTTCTAACATGACCAATGCCAGTAAAATGTTCTAGTATATTATCTGGCAGTAAGTAAAACCTGTCAAAAAATCGATGAAAAGAACAGTGCTTAACAAAAGACATATGCCTCATAAATAATATGTCATGACAACTGGCAGCCCTAGTAACATATTTGAAGGAAAATGCTGAAAGAAGTAACCAACCATAAGGAGCTAATGGGTTATTTTTGCTAGAAATCTGCCATAGACTTTTCCTGTCACAATATTATTGCATCTGTGATAAAGCAAAAGGATTTGTACTCTCATTTTTCTAGCATACTATAGAAATTTCAATTAGCAAATGTCATCTCACATTTATTTTTATAAAAGGCAAATCTGTTACCCTATCACCAATCCCTTTATATATCAGTATTCAATTAATATTACTGCTTTGTTTTATCCCCAGATCTGGCTCATTGTTTCCCAGATATATAGGATGCATTTATGTGAAACATTTAACGTTTTTGAAGAAACACATTCTGATAGTTTGGAAGTGACAGTTAATGGATTTGAGAGAAATCTGTATGTTTCATTTGAACTGAAAAACTAAATAACTTTCAAATTTCTTGATACTAATCTCGGGATTTTTTGTGGGGGTTTTTGTTTGGTTTTTTTTTTAATGAGTATGCTGAAAATATTTGTGGTGAGGGGGCATATTTACTTTAATGCAGCATATGACAGTGAAGTGTAATATTACAATAATAGCATCAAAGTGCCACACAACCACCATGACCCCCCTGAAAAAAGCCACCCAAAACCGCACAATCCCGTCTCCGCAAAACAAGATATAAAGGTATCATGAAACATTAGAACTAAAAGTAGGCTTTTAGGGAGATTTCACAGCAAGAGTTAATCAGAGACCTGGACGAAGACCAATTTGATGTCATGGAAAACTTTGAGTGTGAAGGCCAAATGATTTTTAGACAGAGGATAGAAAAGACAAGACATAATACAGGGGATAGGGTATAATGCAGTAGAAAACAGCAGTAAAATAGTAATAAAATGACAAAGGAAAGCAGTTTTTGGAACTGTCATCTTGATTTGATTCAAAATTAGTAATTTAGTTAGAACAGCCAAGGAGGAGGAGAGAAAACAAGAAGAGACATGGTGCGGCATTAGCAGTTGCAGGAAGGGGAGTGAATCATGACACTGGTGATTGCAAACAATTTTTGTGCTTTACTCTTCATTTTATTTTTGTGTCCGCCTTGCACTTAGCTGATAAATTTAAATGTAAGTCTTCCACGTGTTCTCTGATGCAAAGAAAGTGTAAAGAAAGCTGTAACATAAATACACAAGAGTTCTTTGAGTACTTAATGGGCTGGTTTGTTAAAAGTTCAATAGTTGTCCAATTTATCTGCATTTACTCTGTGGGTGGCAGAACAGCTGTTATGAAGTATTGTCTTCCAGTATTACATATTTTAAAAAAGTACATGACATTTAAGTTGTCTGAGGCTTTGCTAATCTTATTACATTCATAATTTTCCTTTGTTTCATTTGTGATTTTGCTGTACAAAGAATTCAGTGCTCCTGTTACCATTGGTGAATTGAAAGTGTGTTATTATCACATCAGCCCTACAGAAGCTGGTATGTGAAATAATGGTAGGAGCCCTCCTGATGTATGAGATGCAGAAGTCGTGCTATTTGTTAATTATGTACCTTTTCTTCTTTGAACAGTGAGATGCTGAATAAGACCAGAAATGATAAAAGTAGCATTGACTACCTGTATCATACTTTCAGGAGAGCAGTGGGTCACAATTCAAACAGCAAAAGAGATCTCTTCTTCAAACAGCAAAAGAGATCTCTTCTTCTTAAATAAGAAATTATCCTTTAAGGAGGAGGAACATTATTTCTGTTATTTCAGAAGAGAGGAAAAATGACCCAGTAGCTTCATAGGTTGTTCTGGATGCTTTTCAAATGTGACTGCTTCAGAAGTGCTGTCTGATGCTTTTGGTGGATAGGGTGGTATTGGATATAATTTCATTGCTTCTGTTTATTTACCTAGGAAGCATAGTGAGGAGAAATGCATATATTGAGAAAAGACCAGTTTGGGTCATGTGAATAATATAAAGAGGATCATCTCAGCACTCGAAGAGTCTGCTCCTCTGTGTCATTTAGAAAAAAACTCCAAGTAAAAAGGAATTTGAAAGGTTTTAGTATATTTCTCTTTTAATTCTCCATTGATGAGAAGATACATGATGAATGAAAAAAATATTTCCAGTAAAATATTACCAAGCATTACTTTGTGGTTTTAGTAGATCTAAGGATGGATCTCACGCTGCTTAGGATTTTCTACTGTTATGGTCAGAATACAGACATTTGTCCTACTCAAAACACGTTTGTCTATAGATCAGAGGGAAATGTTCATTGTCTCCCTTGGGGTGGGACTGAGATTAATTATTGTTATTTTGACTTGTGCTAGGCCTACGTGTGTCTAATGTCACATCTTGGGAGTGCTTAGTGGCACCTTCTGCTATTATGAATGCAAGAACCCTTGCACACTTCTCTGTGCCAGTATTGAAAATCTAAATTAAAATATGATCTCAGCAAGCAGTGCTGTAGGGGTCAACATGAGAAGGAATATTCTGTCTACAATTTGGGCAGCATGAATGATAGCCAAAGAAACCAGCTGTAGAAAACAAAAGAAAATATAAGCACATATTAAACCCCACAAAAATCATATTTAGAAACCTCAAAGCAAAGAGTGGAACCATAAAAAGGGATTTATGATGTATCACTTCTAATTCTGATTTGCAGTCTGTTATTATGATATAATCTGTGGTTCTCTTTGGGGAACAGCAAACAGCATCTGGTAGCTCTTTGGATTCCCTCCAAACTGCTTTGAAATAGATGTGAATATAGTAAAGTAGTATGAATCATAGGCAGCTGGTGCACGTATCTGAAAAATGAGAAGTTCTTTTTTTTTTCAGGGTATTCTCTTCTTTATATTCTGGTAAGGTTTATTGTTACAAATGCTAAGTTTAAAACTTAAGTAAGCTTCTTATTTCAAGTGCTGTAATACTGCTTTGCAGTGTGAATGTGTTCACAGCTGTCATTGAAGGCTTCTGTAAATTGGATAACAGAACTGTGGAGGCCAGCTGAGTTTACCAGTCAGTCTTGAGCACTGTGCTGGAGTGATGGAACCGTTCTGAGGCTGTGTGTCCTTTAGGTTCACTGTCTCTTCAAAGTGCCATTCATGCCACAGCATCACAGCCAGGGAAGTCTGTCTGGGGATAAGGCATCATAGGGAAAGCTCA
The DNA here is from genome assembly GCF_022539395.1 of Myiozetetes cayanensis. Classification (NCBI taxonomy): domain Eukaryota; kingdom Metazoa; phylum Chordata; class Aves; order Passeriformes; family Tyrannidae; genus Myiozetetes; species Myiozetetes cayanensis. Next base: position 34,433,269 of record NW_026087964.1, on the reverse strand, counting down.
CCGCAGCTGGCTGACTTCTGCAGTTACAGCAGCCTTTAAAGCCGATAGCTCAAACTCTACTGACAGAAAATCCACATAACCTTTTGCAGATCGATGCGAGCTGACTCTGTGAGTAGTTTAGGCTGATGCAAATGAGTTCGCTCCTCAGAATAAAATAAAGCTCTTTGGTTGTGTTTTCACAGTGCAGAATGCAAGCTTACATATGCCATTTTTTAGTTTTGGCTTTGATAGATGGCCACTGGGGGCTAAGTTTACATCAACAGTGTTGATAGCACAATAAATGCTGCGGAGTACTCAGTGTCTAGTTACGTGTGCTCCAGAGGGGTTCACTCTGGAGTAGCACTAGACTGGTCCCATGGACTGAATGCTCACTAGCTGTTAGCTAATAGAAGATCTGGAAAAACTCAGATCTGTGAGCCTGGGCAGTTAGTTCCTGTCTCTCCAAATGTCTGTATAGATGTAGCCTGGAAGCCCAAGCAGAGGAATGCTACTATGTAGGTATACACATACACTACATTTTCCTTCCTTGCTTCCCTTAATATTTTAATAAAATAAAATCACTTCCTTTGGAAAATTATTTTATAGTTTAATTAACCTAAGTGTTATGAGATGCCTTTTAGTATCCTGTCCAATTTCTTTAAATTGTGTCATACCTTTAATTATTTCTTACAATAATTGCATACAATTTCTCTGCTTTCTGTAAGATGACAGTGCTTAAATCGGTATAAAAGATTTATCTTCTGAACCGTATGTGGTGATTTTCAATTTATAGTTATTTATTTAAAAAATATGAATAATGAATGTGATAAACAAGTATATAAGAAATGTAATTATGTAGCAAGTAAAAGCAGATTTCCACCCCAAAACTTCACATAGAGTTTCTTATATTTTCCCTTCCAAGAAATCTCATCTCTGCTTGCAGGACTTTTTTTTGGTGTTGTTTAATGGTTTATTAATAGTTGCCTCACATAGCAGTCCTAATTGCCATTTATTTATCTCACTCACTGTGCTGATCTCCAGAGATGCTAATGCCTATTCAGTGACTTGATGTCAGTGAGTACCCACTATTGGAAATAAGATTCTTAATAATGAAATCCCTATACCTTTTGATTTATTTTTACGTTTGTAACTTCCAACTTGCTTGCTTTGATCGCCAGTGCCATCTAATGCAAATCAAAGATTCCTGATAAAATCCATTATAAGAAGGATGTATAGGATTTTTCAAGCCCTTGGTGATATCTCTGTTCTCCAAAAGTCACGTTAATCATGAGCATGAATAGAACAGTTAAACTGTTTATTGCCACATATGTCTTGTGAAAACAGTTATAGCATAGAAAATGTTACATATGCTCTCATAGTGAAGAAATGCAAAGTGGTGATTATTTAATTATATGAAGTGTTACAGAACTGAAGTAGTGAAAGACAGAAAGAGCTATATTCTTTTTATATAATTCTCTATAATGCTTTCATCAGTCAACTGTCTCACAGATTTATAAAGAATTTTCCCATCAGCAGAATTATTTGATTATTTTTGGTAAGGGGTTGGAGTTCCAAGCATGGCATGCAAACTAAAGATTTCATGAAACTAAACTTTACTTGTAATATGACCAATAGTAAAATAATTTACTAGTTAAACGACACTTTCCTCATCAGCTTCTTAAGAGGTATTTAAACTAGAAAATGTTTTCTTTGTTTACTGTACAATTTGCTTGCTCTGAAATGGGTTTTCTGCCCCTCTCTTTCATTGCAGGAAAATTAATCTATTAATGGTAGGGCAAATAATTGAGAACTTCAGTCTCTCAGCCTTTGTGATTTGGAGTGTACTGAACAAGCGAGTCAGTTATTCCTTAAAGCGAAGATACACACAGTGATTGGGAATATTTTTCTATATTTCTTTATAACATAAGTCTACTTTAAAGTAATTTGACAACAGAACACAGATCCCTATTTGAAATAAAGGGATTTTTATCAGTGCCTGGATGTGTGAGAATGTGCATATAGCACTCCCCTCACAGAAGAAAAGAGAATAAGTCTTTGAAAAGCACAGTCATTAGTGTGGTCAGAAGTTTAACCTTCCAAAAATAGATGAGTGTATTTGTTGTCTCTTATTAGGGAAGCAGAGTGACTCTGATTCCCAGCTTGTGGCTTCCACAGTGCTCTTTTAGGAATAAAACATTTTTAGTTTTATTTTTACTCTTAGAACCCACCCACCCACATGAGAGTAAAAAGTAGACTACTTCACTTTAATGCAGTGGAAGGCTATTTGTTCCTAAAAATCTTTGAAAAATATAACAGAGACCATTAATAAAGGATTTCTATTTCAACTCTGCATTCAGAGCATTAGCAGTAAGCCCTAGCTGGATCACTACCTTTGCAGTTTGCCCAGTGACCCAAGCAGAACTGGTCCTAAACTGTGTCAGAACATCTTGGGTGGGGACTTCTGTAGGGTTCTTTTTCTTTGAAGCTTGTTGTTTTGGCGTTTGTTTTTTTGTTTTTGTTTCCTACATATAAAGCATGCCTGCTATTACATTACTTATTATATAACACCAGACTGAAATGGTAAATCTTACATGTGACAAAAAAAGAAATTGCTTATACTTCGTAAAATTGTATTTATCTTTATTGCACATAAGCAGTATAAGATACGATAGATTGAGCAAATTATTTTCTTTCTTTAAGTACTGTGAATTTCTGAATAATGTAGCAGGAACATTTGTGGGTTTAGTGATCTTTACCCAGTTTTTAAGTTAAGTGTTTTAGGTTTTTGCAGCACAGAAAGCCAACCAAATCCTGGGCTGCATCAAAAGCAGTGTGACCAGCAGTTCAAAGGAGATGATTCTATCCCTATCGTTTGCTCTTGTGAGACTCCACCTGAAGAACTGCATACAGTTCTTATGTTTCCAACATAAGAAGGACATGAAAGTCCTTGTTAGAGCAAGTCCAGAAGCAGCCACAAAATTGATAAGAGGACTGGAACACCTCCCGTATGAAGACAAACTGAGAAAGTTGGACCTGTTCAGCCTGGAGAAGTGAAAGTTGTGTGGAAACCTCATATTAACCTTCAGGGGCCTACAGGAAAGCCAGAGAGGAACTCTTCACCAGGAGCTGTAGAGGTAGGACAAGGAGTAGTGGGTACAAATTGAAAGATATTAGGAGTAATTTTTTTTTACTGCAAGAGTGGGTAGACACTGGAACAGGTTGCCCAGGGAGGTTGTGGATGCCCCAACCCTGACAGTGTTCAAAACCAGGTTGGAGAAGGCCTTGAGCAACCTTGTCTAGACGGAGGTGCCCCTGCCCATGGCAGGGGTAGTTGGGACTAGATGATCTTTGACGTCCATTACAACCCCTTAACATTCTGTGAGTCTATGATTCTTTGAGAGTTAATAGCAACATATTTATTCAGGTTAGGTGAAGTAACTCAGATAATTTAAACCGATTAGTTGATGACATTATTATTAAACTCTTCAGAATCAATATTACAATTATTGTTTTTCTGTAAATCTTAAAGTATTTAAGAGACAAATTTGCAGAAGGGATGCTGGTGCCTAAATGTCCCTGCAGGCATCTAAATCAGGAATTTAAATGTCAATGTATTCATACCTCACCTGTCAAGTACTGAGAAGAAAACTCCTTTGGATTTTTGGTTTCGAATTCCATAGCTGTATAAGCTGATAATTTGCTACTCCTCCGTATTTACATGTCTTACAAAATGTGGCCAGTGAGTTGAGCTGCAAGGAACCTTTGCACTGGTGGCCCTGTTTGTGAAAAGAGTGGAAACAGCATGGATGCTCACATCTGTTTTTCCATGATGATATGGAGAAAATGTCCTAAAATGAGCTGATGAGAAAAGCGCTGCCAGAAGAGATGGTGTAAAATGGTTTTGCTGAAAATATTTTGCTGAAATATTTGAAACTGGAGTCATACTTCCTCCTTTTCTCTAAGGGTTTTAGATTCAGGTTTTCATGTTAAACAGTTGACTAACCCTTTCAGAGGTTTTCATAGTGGAGCTGTTCTGTTTAGAATTAAGTACTTAAATGTCTTTTAAGCTAGAGAGAAGAACTCTGTAACCTAGTGATTAAGGCAGCCCTTTGGGATGGGAGAACAGGCTTTCAGATTACGCAACAATGAACATTTCAGTATTCTAAATTAAGCATTCATTAAAGCAGGGTCTTGAACTCAGTTCTCCATCCTCCCAAATGAATAACCTAATCATGGAGCTATGGCAATTCCTATGTGTTTACTGTGATTGGGGGGTATCTCAGGATTCCTTGTGGTGCCAGGGAGGTGTGCTTCGAGAGTATGAGAATGAATGCAGAGTCTGTTATCGCGAGCTGGCTGAAGCAGTCTTCTCAAAGTGGAGATCAGGTATTCAGATGCCCCTTATTTGGAGGGGTTTTGAACCTGTACTTTCTCTTATCTCACATGTGCCTTTTAACTAGCAAGGGACTAGATAAAACAGCATCTGCGTCAAACCTGTTTTGAAAGAATCTGTGCTGCTTAGAATTGTTGCTGCTTCCACGTGCTTAATTTTCAGATGGAAGCTCAGGACCCTGTTTTAGAGAATTTCAGAGTTAAAAGTCAGGATAAAGGCCACCTTCTGACAGAAGATCCTATAGAAGGGAAAGAACTTAGCTTTTTTGTCAGCCTTTTATAGTGACTAGCATAGATGCTCTATGCTGAGTGTACTGACTGTAGTAAAGTCCTTGCCTAGACACATGCTTCTCCTAATATATTGTGAAAGTGTGTGTAATGGTTATATATATATATATACACACACAGATGTAAATTTATCAGCATTGTCTAAAAATAGAGGAACATTTTGCAATGTTAAGAAAAAATATTCATTATTTTATATAACCTTCATGTTTTGAAATACCACACAAAAAAACCTCTGTATTTAATGTTCCCTTTTCATTAAAACCATCAAATTAGTTAACTGAAGTAATGATAATTGAAAGTGATTTGTCTGGCATAAGTGTATGCTGCTTTGTAAAAATAATTGCAGTTCTTGTGCCAAATACTTTCAAATCTCCACTTGATTTTTAATATTTTTGACAGAAGCTTCTCTTTGTCAGCTTTGACAATTAATATTGTAATAGAACAATCTAGGGACTTCCATGATTTAGCTCAAACACTGTAATACATTGTAGAATTTTGCATTCAATTAGTATAAGTAAAACTGATGAAATGTTTGTTACCTTTGTTCAGTATTTCTCAATATAATTTTTGATTTTAAGTGGCTTATGACACTACTGAGTATAAGGCATAATGGTTGGAATTCCTAATGTGAGGTATCTGCATCAGGTTGAATATTTGGAGAGATTTTCAAGCAAAATGCATATTTCAGAAACCTCAAGTAGAGGAAACAGTATTTTGCTTATTTGTGCATATTATTTTACTTTAAATAGTCTTACTGTCCTAGTTTGAAGCAGGAACGTAAATAAGGGGATTTTATGAAATCCATCCTTATTGTCTGCTTCATAGGCCCAAATTTAGACAAGTTTTAAAACTTATAATAATACCACTTTTTACATTCCCAGTGATGGTGTTTCAGTTCTTCCTAGGAAGCTAGATCTGTTTGTCACTTAGCATCAGTAATCTTGACCGTTCTGTGGGACATCAGAACAGAATCTTGTGGACTAGTATATTGGAAACATGTCATGGTGTCTGATGAGGCAGGCTTAGAATTGAGAATGTGGCACACGAGATTTGTGTCATAAAGTGACATGAGAAAAGGAAGGAAGAAAAATGGGTACAAAGTCTGGTAACATTAGGAGATAGGTATGGGGAATAGAAGCTAGGACTAGGTTTACAAAGGAAAGGCACCAGAACGAATCAAAATAAGGAGTGGGAAGAGAATCTGTACAGTTTTACCTGGTGATGATGACTGGGCTATTTCAGAAACAGGGAAGTGAAAGCAGAATGAAGTACAGATTAGAAAATAGGCAGATGACTTTGTGGAGTCTTGATTTCGCCTACATTGCTGAGATTAGATTTGGAAGGTATTGTGGATTAATTCCCTTCTCTCCCTTACAGGATCTGATCCAAAGAATAGTCATTATGCACTGAAGATCGTTTGCATTCCAGACAGTACGAAAGAACGTGTTTTAAGTTCAAGAATAATGTTGCCTCGTAAGCAGGACCACAGTTGACATGGAAAGGAAAAGATAGAAGTGAAATTACTTTAACTTGATGAAATTTATCATCAGTCCCTCCAGTCCTGCCCTTGTCTCTGGAGCTGTTAGGAACCATTAATAATAGGTATATATTCAAATGTGTGAATGGTGCCTTATTGGCTGATGGCTTATTTGATTGCAGATGAGGCTGTAAAAATATTTATATGACAGAGGTAATGGCTACAAGGTGTAGCTCTTTCAGCATGAATTTTAATTTGGTAGAGATAAGATATTTATTTTCTTATTTGATTTTGGAGTAGAGATACACACTTGAAATTGATTATTTGGAATGTTAATGCTAGGGGAATCTCAAAATAGTTTAAAATAGGAAGTAACATCTGTCTGTGTGTGTGATTTCCCACAGGAGGCAACCATCTCTTTTCCTTACTTAATTTCAGGGGTAAGTTCTAGCAAAATTCTGTCAATAATAATTATTCATTATCTTTAGTGAGGGTTTTGACAACCAATTTGACATCTAATCTACATATATCAAACTTAGTGACTATGGTTCCTTAAGATTTCCTTGAAATACAGGATTTGGAGGGGCAAGCGAGTTCATCTTCTTCACTTGGGAATGCTGGGAATGCTTACCTATCTGAAGGTAAGCAATACCTTGATAAACCCATACTGCCATCACCTGGAAACAAAACTGCACATTCCCTTGCTATGAAGAGTTGTGTGGGAGTTGGGCCACATTCCCTCTCATTTCCTCCTCCAAGCTCAAGTGATGAAGTTGTTTTTATTTGATGTATATCTGCAGTTATAGTTGATAAGGTACCTAAGGTACATTTCAAATGGTACCTTTTCTGAAGTCATGGAACCTAATTTTATAAAAAGAAAGATACTTAATCATAAAAATCTCATTGCTAATGAGGAGGCTTTAACCATGATTGATAATTAGCACTACTGACTTGTTGCAATGCCCTAAATAATGTTTCCTGCCAAGACATCACATTCACCTTCTCTCAGTGTTTAGCGTATAGTCTTGTTTCTTAGTTGAGAAAAGTTTTCTGTAGAAGTTTCTTTTCCATAGAATAGGTAGGAATTGCTTCTTTTCATTGTTCCTGTCTGTTCTCTGTACATCTTTGGAAGATATTAATTTTGCAAGTGTTGAAAGTTAGGCCAAAGTTGGTGCCTTTTGCATTGTAACACAAGATCTATTGTAAATATAAATTAGCTAAATTGCTACTATCCAATTAGTTCATCATCAGGCAATTTAATAATGTTGCTTTAGTTTGCTGTTTACAGCTTTAGATAGATTCTCTTTTCCTGCGTTATTTTTGAGCCCTGAAAACTAGAAACTTTTTATAAATAAGCTTTTGAAAATGAGCTGGAATACTTTTTTAAATGTGAAGGAAGCATTTCATAGCTGATGTAATAAACACTATTAATTTGTTACAGTTTTTTTAAAAAAGATAAAATGAAAGAGATCTGTGCATTCAAAATCAATAAATACGGGACAGTATCTCAGTGGGCATTAATACAGGTCCTGGAAGACAATATAAGGGAAAATTACACTAAAAAAACCCTGAGTCTTTAAAAGAAAACTGCATCAGTGTTCCAAAGCATGGAGTACAGGTTTCCCAGGAAAGCTATGAAATACTCATCTTTGGAGGTGGTCCTGGGCACCTTGCTCTAGGTGCTCACTGCTTGAGCAAGGGTTTGGTCCAGATGACCTCCAGAGGTCCCTTCCAACATCAGACTTTCTGTGAATCTGTGATAACCATGTGGTAAGCCTGTATTGCTTATTGGCTTGATTGTTGGCTGGATAAGGTCCTTGAAAGAGAAAAAGACAGTTTCAAAACCCTACCACATTTAATTTTTTTTATTTTTAATGATCTAGCTTAGACAATATTCATGGCTTTTATTTCCTTTTGCAAGAGTTCAGAGCACATGTGAATCTAATTCACATAAGGAATTAATCTTTCTACTCTGGTTAGTCTTGATTTTCTCAGTGCCTTGCAAGTGAATCAAATACAACTGCAGCCAGATCTTGACATAATTTGGAAAAATATGTAGTTTAGTTTACGATTTATTTATTTGGTGGAATTGCATAGCTCAAGAGAATGGTAATGGGATATATAATCTATCACCGAGAAATAACCAGTGTAAATAAAATCACCATGATTAGTGATCAGAGTGTTTTTGGCATACCACGGGGTCAGTGAATACCTTTGTGAATTGAGATTGGTCTTAGTCCAGTTCACAGAGTTTCAATGTTGTTTTTTTATCTCAGGAAGCATCAGCTTTTGCTGATGGTTTCCACCAACAGAACAAGGACTTCTGCATTCAGTCTGTTTGAGAGCAGAGTTACAGATGTAATGTAGGTATGTTTTGATGCTGCCTGATGCTGTATCTATATAAAGTTGGTTGTTTCAGGGTCACCAGATTAGATGTCTGTGGATTTTGTTTGTTTTTAAAAATAAGTGTGGTACTAATTTTTAGCAAATATGTATAATTTTTAATGTTGCCTTATCTTAATTTCTTCTATTATAACAAATCAATTCAATTTGAAACAATTTACTTACAACTTTATTGCTAACAATATTTAATTGCACCCACAAAGCTGATTGGTATTCCAGGCTTCTCTTTTGTGTGGTAAATATGAGATTTTTTTAAACTCCATGTTCCTGATTCCACAACTATATACTGTGCAAACAAGATAACTGTTTGCATTGTTTTGGACTGTGCAGAAAGATAATTTCAAGGGTCAGTGGAAGCTCCTCCATTACATCTTTCTCCTCATCCTCAGTGTTAGCATTTATACCTACTTCCCTGGTCTGTCCGCCCTCTCTTTTTCATGCTTGACTTTCAGAGATCTTAGACTGACTTTATTCCCACTAAAAAGTTCTAAAATTATCATAATAAAAATGTTTGATAACCATACTAAAGAGGGTTCCTTGAATATTACTTGTATGTTTCTTTTGCATGGTTTGTATCCAAAACATACACAGTATGTGAAGATTTTTCCTATTTCCACTACTGTGTGCTCAGAGAGAAAGAGGAAATAATAGAAATTTTTAAATGTTTCTCCAGAGATTTTTGTCATGTAAGGTAAACTCAAAAGTTAAGCTCCCCATATTTTTCCACCCTCTGTGATATATACATAGTTGTGTACTTACCAGTTGCACTTCTTAGTTTCTCTCTTGTTTTGTACTTTCATTACACTGACTGATTCTTTGCTAATGTGTGTTGGCCAATAGAGCTTTGTTCCTAGGTTTGTTCATGACTATGTAGAAGCAGACAGTTAAAAAACATTGATTTGATCACTTTGTTTTAAAAAGAAATTGTCATTAAACTCTGCGTGCCCCAAAGTTCCATAACATCCAGGACAGTGATTTGATTTTTTCAAACATCCGTGCCATTTCATTTTGTGCTAATACAAACTTGCCTTCATACTTATAACATAGAGTAGTAGCATGGCTTGGGTTGGAAGGGACCTTAGAAAACATCTAGTTCCAACCCTTCTGCCAGGGTCAGGAACATCTTCCACTAGACCAGGTTGCTCAGATCTCCATCCAGCCTGGCCTTGAACACTTCCAGGGCTGGGGTATCCACAGCTTCTCTGAACAGCTTGTGCCACTGTCTCACCACCCTCCCAGTAAAGAATTTCTTCCTAATACCTAATCTAAATCTACCCTCTGTCAGTTTAAAGCCATTCCACCTTCTCCTGTCACTACATTTTCTGGTATACGGTTTCTCTCGAGATTTCTTGTAGTCTGCTTTCAGGTACTGGACCGCTTAGGTCCCTGGATTAGAGGAAGAATCACCTCCCTCAGCCTCCTGGTTTTGAGGCAGCTCAGGCTCTCTGAGGCTCTGCTACCAGGCTAAGCAGGTCATCCACCTGGTCACACGGGACGTAACTGCTGCTCCCTACCTGAAACATGGATGGCCACATGTGTTTTTGGGAGCTCTGTCAGGGTCACTGCATCCTTTTTGGCAAGTGTAGATGACTTGGCTCCCTGCTGAATAGGTACCATGCCAGTGTTCCTCCTAAGAGGACGATGACACCAGCTGAGCTCTGGAGCAGGTAAGGTATCCACACCCTGCCTGCACAGAGTGCCTACAGGAACTGTTGCATGCCTTGTCGCTCACGCTCCCTGGGGTTGACTTATCTATGGATGAGGGTGGATGCTGGCACCACCCACACTGCCATCTGCTGGGTCAGAGCTGCCTCCGAGTCCCGACTCCACTGCTTCCTGCTCAAGAGTTGGGGATTGGTGCACCTCTCTCTGTTCTAGTACCAAAGTCTTGCTGGGTAGGAAAGCTCACCTCCCTCCCTTTGTGGGATCCTCAGCTCCAGAACCTGTTTGTCTGTGCAGATGGCCTCGGAGTCTTCACTAAATAAGACTTACATGTGAATAATAAATATACCAACTGTGATACATTCAACATTTTTGGGATAAAAGGAAGAAATCAGACATACCTGCCAAAACATGTAAGTCTTTATACACAGAGCTCAAGTAAATTACAGTAGTTCAAGTCTATTAGCAACACAGGAAGAAACATTAATCCACCTCTCCATGCAGTACTCTGTCTCCTGGCTGCTATTATCCAGCCATACGATTATCCAGATTTTCAATATAATGTATAGATAGGAGTGAAATAAAGTTTATTTAAGCCATCAAGACAGACTAGTAATAATTTTTTTTTTTTTTTTTGTGAATTAAGTTACAACTCGTATGATGTTTCTGATTCAGTCATTGTGGATCTGAAAAGAGGTATGGTGCTCTTCATTTTCTTAAAGAGTTTGTTCATTTCTTTGGAAAGATAAGGCTTTTCTTTTAAGTCCTCAGTGTGTCTTTTGACTGTTGAGCTTTGAAAAGAGAAAGTCGGTGCCATACAGAATGAAGAACTAAAAGGTCCTTGAGAAAAACTGTGTCTTTGCCTAACTAGGATACAGGAATCTGTGGGAATTGATAGTTAGAAATATCTTCTGCAGGTAAACTTCCTTTATGTTGTAATAGAGGGCAAAATAAGGCCTGTAAAAGGGACATTGAAGTGAAATTCATTCCAGATAGTTTTAATTATTTTCTTATTACTCTAATATTGGATTTGAAGAAAAGACTAACTAAAAGGTGAGAGTAATACTCCAATCTGTCTGTCTACTCACAGTCTTCTATTGAGTAAAAAAAAAAGAAAAAGCTGCCAAAGTCATCTTGGTGGCATTTCTTTCTTATATAATTTTAAATGAATTCTCTGTATCAATGATAACTAAGAGCACATAATTAAGATAAAGCAGTTATTATACTTTTAGACATAAACCCCACACTTATGTAAGCCCACACATACAGACAGTCCTCTCCTTATCAATGTCAGAAGCAGGGGAGGATGAAAAGCAAGACAGGTTTTTGTGGTAGTGGAAATAGGATGAGTAATAGCAAGATTACTATTGAGAGATACAGATTAAGCTATGGGGGATCAGGCTGTGGGAGAGAGAATCAACTCTGAGAAAACTCCTCTTTAGGTTACTTTTATGTATACACAACCATAGTGCAGCTGCATCACAGATTTTTTTTAGCGTATAACCTCCAAGCTCTAAATATGAAAATCGTATTAAATGAAAAGTAAGTCTGAAGGATAAAATCACCTTTAAAAAAGTGTCCTTCTGTCAGTATATGGCTTTTCATTCATAAGATAACATAATGATCTAATTTAAAACATACACAAGAATGAAACAGTAAAACGGGTATTGAAATTATGAGTAGTTCTGCTCTTAACAGTTACCAGAGCACAGTTGCACACAGTTCACCTACCAAGTGCCTCATGTATATTTTGTGCTTTCATTCTAACTATTTCTGATCTGCCTTTCAAGCTGACCCTTTTGTGGAGTCACGTGTTCAACAGACATTGTAAGCATTTCACAAATGAATTACTTTGTCACTGGAGTCTCTGCTACTGCTCTTCTAATATCTGTACTTTTATGTTGTGTCCATGGCTGTGAACTACTTGTGTTCTGGAAAGTCTCCATGTTAATAAAACGAAGTGGAGCACAGACTAAGCAATTGAATATTCTACTAAGAAGCACTTTGTGGTGTTGGGAATTGTGTTTTTAATTGAAAAAAGGAATGCTGAATAAAAGCTGCAGCTCTGTTTCTTAGAGGTGCTTTGGACTGTCATCTGTAGATGTTGTCTTTCAAGAGCCTTGACATTCAGCTTCTCAGACTTCATCATCTCTCTACACCTCGGTCTTTGTTTGCACTCAATCATTTGTTGAGGGGTCTTATACCCTTATTGGTCTTGTTTTGCTCCTGGTGGTCCATTTGGACTCCATTCTGCAAAGAAACATACCATTTGAAAAGCGAAATGGGATATGTCCCTGTTGCTCTGCTGCTGACATTTATCCAGTTCCCTGTCATCAACTCCTGAGTAAATGGATGTTCAGAGTTCACGGCCATGCTGGTAGGAAACATATTTTTCCTGTACGTTGGAGCTGTTAAGTGTAGAAAGCTCTTGATTCTTTTGTCACAGATTCCCAGAACGAGAATGTCTGCTACTGTCAAGTTTCTGATCCAAGATGGGTACTATAATTTGCAGAGAGGGTTGTAATCATAAGTAGATCTCTTGTATCAAAATCAAATTCATAACCTGAGACGTGATGTCATGAAAACTCCCATGAAAATTATGCTTCTTTGAATATAGGAAATTAGGATTCTAGAACTCAGTTAAGTTATTGCCTTTGGCAATCTTGGATTTGGCAGTTCTTACTGTTTTCATTCTAGCAAATGTAACTTTTGAGACTATCCTGAATTTTTAATATAAAGGTTTTAGATAGAAATACAGAAAATATCTCAATGATCATAAAATCACTTTGAGATAAACAATGGAATTTTAAAATCAAAAGACTCCAAGGTACACAACTTAGAGTTTCCACAGTACTTACAGAAAAGAATAATTTATTTTCATTACCTAAAATCTACATTAGATAGAATGGTGTGGATCATTGAGGAATGTGACAGCTGAAGATAGAAGTATTTTCTCATGAGAGTATAGCAGTGCTATCAGAGAAGGAAATAAGGCATCTGCAGAATTCCGATAAAGAAAATGGTATATATTGATGAGTTTAAGTCTGTGGGAAAAGCTTGTCTAATCTATCTCAACAGCCACTAAAGCAGCTGAACTCATTATCGAAAGGTTGACCTATCTGCTGTACAGGCTATTCAGTTCTCTGTCTTTCAGGAATGGTTTTTAAAGGATCATGAATGTACTCTATATCATGTGCTCCAGTCTCAGCATCACTGAGTTTTTGGAACAGCGATTATTACTGAAAGACCTAAACCAAAAGAATTCAAGTGCAATTCATCTCCTTCTGTGAAATTCTTCTCACTATTTGTATTTGTTCTATCTACAGTTCTTATTACAACTACTAATGCATGTTATTTACACTAATGTACATGCAAATAATAATATTATGGTGTATGAAGCTGGTAAGTTTTTGGTTTAAAATGTACTAGAGGTTATTTCAGTGAACTCAAATTCTGTCAGCCAAACACAATGCATCTTTTCTTGTTATTTACTTACCTTCTTTGGTATAAGCCTTGGGAATTTAGTCAACCTCAAATAGGATCATGGCATCCTGGTCTTATCTGGGGATCATAGGAATTAAATTAAGACAATTTGAATTACAGTTTCAACTTTAGAATCCCCTTGACTAAATATATTTCAATTTTACTTTTCAGATTCCAGTATAAGTAGTATGATATACAGCATCAGAACAGAGATGAACAGAGTTGGTTTTGAAAGATTAAAATGGTTCATTTTGACAGCCCTGACCTCAAAGCACATTGTTTTATAATTATTCTTTTTTCTATTTCAAGCATTCTGGAATTTCTTTTGTGTTGTTTTGGGAAATGAATGGACGAAAAAATGGTCACCATGTTTACATACACAGTCATGTGTATTTTCACATCACATCAGTTGAAATATTCCTAATGATGTCAGGAGTAGGAATAAGAATTTCTAGGTCAATGACAGAAAAATCTCAATTGGAAATAACATTTCTGTATGTTCTCTTCTATACTGTCAGCACATGTAGGGCATATTCTTTTCTCTGCTGGTTTTTTTCCCCCTTTGGTTTCTGGAGCATCCACTGCATTTGGACTCCACTCTGGATCCTGATCTGCTCACTACTCTTATCACTGTATTTACAGGTGTGGAGTTTGCTATTCTAGAAATACGCATTCTTTGCATCAGCAGTTACCTTTCTGCTCCAGGACTTTTTACAAGGACAGCTAATGTCAGGAGAAGGGTTAATGACTTTACAGTGACAGAGGAGAAGTTTAGATGAGGTATTAGGCAGAAATTCCATCTTGTTAGGATGGTCAGGTAGTCAAACAGGTTACCCAGAGAAGTTGTGGATGCCTTCTCACTGGAAATGTTGAAGGCCAGGCTGGATGGGGTTTTGAGCAATCTAGTCTAGTGGAAGATGTCCCTACCCATGGCAGAGAGGTTGGAACTAAATGATCTTTAAATTCCCTTCCAACACAAACCATTCTGTGATCTTAGAAAGGTTGTGTACTTGTCACAAGGTATAACATGTTTTAATAAAACAAGAAAGCTGTTATGCTTTAGTTTTAAAATGCAGTGACGCTTCGTCTCTTCTTGCTGAACTATAATGCAAATTTTATGGTTCCATAAGCATTGGTCATGTGTAGATTTTTGATAGTTTACAGTTTAATATGCAACTCTGTAACAAAATCTACCAACACTAAACTTGATACTTTGTGACAAGTAATTCACTGTAAAAAAATGTCAGGCATAACTTGAACAATATTTATAAACACTATATATATTACATATGTGTATTATATGTATGTGTAATCCATCTGTGTAACAATCTGAATATTTATTAGAGTAGTGTAGATCTGTTACATAATACAGTTTTGAAATAAAAGGATATTTTAATAAAAAAATACAGTGGCCATGTCAAATAAAGCTTTTGACCATAACTGTCATGTTTCAGTAAACATCCTCAGAATTTTGCTCTGTCTTTACATATTACCAAATCCTGTGAAAGTGAGAGCTTACTTTTAGTTGTCGTGCAGTCTGCACAGGAATCCTGTGCTGCTATAGCTTTAGACACTCAGAGGAGTTCAAGAAAGTTTGGAGGAAGAGCAGGCAGAGAACACAAGATCTGCTAATTAGCATTGTCACAGCACAAAGTGGTATTGTTAGCAGCTAAGTTATTTACATGGCTCCTGTTTAAAAGCTCCAAATCCATTCTCTCTATTCCTTACTCGTTTGCTTGGTACATCTGGAAAGTAAATGTAAGTAAATTCTTTTGACTCTAGTTTAATTAAAACAGGAAAGGTGGATTTAACGATATGATGTGATGTAGTGTTGCACAATTATAAGTAAAAGAAACCCAGTCTCAGAGCTGAAATTCAACCTGACTTGAGGAAGGACAAAAGTGTTAAAAATCAAACTTTGACCAGAACTCCAGAGGCTGTGTGAGGGAAGCAGCAATAATACATGGCAATTTGAAATTCATAATTCAAAACATGTCCATACTTGTTACAACCTGGCCTATGACCATGTGGTCACAGGGCTGTTGGTTTGAAGTGCTGAAAAATTCTCAGCCTAAGGAGAGAAACATTAGGTGTTTCTGCTCCGAGTTTCTGGCCACTCTTGTAGTCTTGGAACTTTGGTCCAACATCCTTCCTTTAAACAAGCTGACTGCAATGTTTCAACTCTGAAATCCATGTCTTGGATCTCTCACGTGTCTATCCAGTGGTCGCTCATGCTAATGTTCCCTCAGGATTTGACAGCACTCAGGCATCAAGTTTAACTCACTTTTATATATGATGGATAGCAAATAGAATAGACACAGCAGAGAAACCATTTAGCAATAGTCAATTTTGAAAGCACTTGGAGAAAGATACTTAAAAACTATCCTTAGAGTTTGAGTTGAGCATTTGGATTGGGCAGAGAGGGCACCTTACCTCATTATTTTTTCAATATATGACATCAATAAATGACATATGGTGTCAGTAAAAAACATCCTCTTCCTTTAAAAGGAATCTATTTCCACAAGTTCAGCTGGAAATTCAACTCTCTTTCCTTAGTCCCACTCATTCCATCTGTGCAAAGAAAATGTACTGCTCCAGGGAACAGATGGAGTCAGTGTGGCTGTACTTTGTTGTGCTGTGGACTCCACATTCTGGATTAGTCACGTTTCTTGAGTAGGATACTCTTCTGGAGTATAAGACAGCAAACCCTGTTGTGTGAGTTTATTAGATACTCAGCACAGAAGAAAAAGAAATAGAGTTCAGAGTACTATTCATCAGGCTCCATTCTACCTCACTGTTACTGTTTCTGGATGCATTTGAAATGTCATGGTATCTGCTTAAATGTTATACCTGTGTCTGTGATCATAATTTTCCTTAGTTTTGCTTTTTTATCTGCCCTGGAAAAATGAAGTCAGCAACTGTTCTAAAAATAAAAAAAACCCCACCACTTGCAGTTTGGCTTTAAAAATATTTGCAGTCTCAGAAAGCACAGTATCCACCACGCAGAAATCAGTTTCAAGAGAGATTTGTGATCAAAAGAGTCCTTTTCAGCTTCTTGAACAAGGATAGATAGAAAAGTTGTAGGAACAAATGCATAAGGATAGTGTCAATGGTATGACAGATGTAATATTCATCCCTTGGGTGCAGTTGAAGTTTTTGTGAGAGTTGGCTATGAGACTTGATTGAAATTTGCTGTTTAGAGCAGCCACAAAGGAAATACCAAAAAACTTTCAAGAGCATGTGAGTCATCAATACCTACATTCCAGTACTACTGCTGTCTAGAGAGGACTTAGGCTTTCTTATTGCAACTACAAAGTTATTTTAAGATGAACTTCTACATCTTCTGAGTTTAGGTTAAGTATTATATTAAATTTAAAACATTAACAAAGATATCTTCTCATTTGTAGAAAAAAATGCATTTATTCTTTTGGTGGAATAAGCTTCCACCTTTTTTAGAGCAGATGGCTTTATTTTTCTTCTGAGAAAGGTGAGAATAAGGAATTGCATATGTTATTGAAATTGAAGTCTATGCAAATGAGTTATCAAGTAGCAAATTTTCAGAAGTAAACTCAGAATATGTAAAAATAAATTTAAAAAGACATTTAGTTTTTTACTTCGAAGTATAACCCACTTCATTTTCCTGTTGTGGGAATCAGCTAGTTAATGAACAAAACAAATTAAATAAATGTATTTTACTCTTTTCTGTCATAAACACATAGGATAACCTTGTGTGGAAATTATATGCCTTTTCATCCAGTTGTTCTCTAGAAAATATTCAGTCTGGCAGGTGGTAGTACACACAAAGGACTATGTGCTATAGTATAGTATAGTATATATGCTATACTCAGGAAACAGAGACCTGGGGACCTCTGTAAGTGGACAGAGCCTTTGCTAAGAGATATTTCATTGCTTAGATCATCTAGACTGCTTGCAAGCTCTAAATGCTACAGGTTTGTGGATGAGGTATATCTTTGCCTAAATATGATTTTTTTTCCACCCTCCTTTAAAACCATATATTCATTATTCTCTAGAATAACTGGTTTCTGACACTTGGGAAACGTTGAGGCTTTTTGGTGGTACTTATCTTCTGTAATAATCATAGATGGACACACAAACAGATTTCTGCAGCATGCCAGCATATTTTAAAATAGTGTGTTGTTACTCTATAATTGTTTCTATGTGAAAAATTTTAAAGCTGATAAAAATTCTAGGTGGCAGCTTTGCAGAACAGACAGACGCAAAACCATTAATAATGTAGAGATAACACTACTTCTGTACCATCTAAGTAAAATACTTTTTAAGTTGCTTTACAATGTTGTATAAAACCATGTTTTCCACACTGCTTGAATTAAGCTCCAATGCACCATCCTTATTTGTTTCTGAAAACCGCACTTATGGATAGTGTGCTGTGAGATTGGAGTTTGAGCTATTCTTACATTTTTGTTCTGTGTAGGTTTTATTTCTATGTCTGCAAAGACTGTTTTATAGATTTCATTCTTTTTACAATCTTAGATAATATTACTGTGTCTCTTATGTGTATTTACTGTATCTAAACTGTAATGTAGCAAGAGAGTGAAAGAGTTTTGTGCTCACCTGAACATCTCCTGCGTCTTCCCCATCAAAGGCTCTGCACTATACTGGGAATGTGTCATTGACATGGGATAATATATTTCCTCCTTGAACAATATTTTGGGTACTAGACTGCATAGACTCTGGTGGGAGGAAAGGGTTAAAAGTGGAAAAATGATGAGGAGGATGGTAGATTTGCTCAAGTGACCTGGCAGCTTGGAATGCCAAGGTCTGGAGAATAACAGTTTGGGAAGCCCTACATATATTATTGCCTCTGTCTGTTGTGAGAAGTGGAATTTCTGTATAGAGATATGGTGTTTTGAGAGACTTAGAGGCACTCTCACAGACATGCTTGAGATCCCTGTTTTGGAAGAGAGAAGATCAAAGCTCAGAAATCATAACAATCACAGAGGAGATCACAGCATGGTGGTAAACTACACATGTATGGACCCTTGATAAATGGGTGCAAACAGGAGGCCCATCACCTGCTAGGATGGATCGAGCCTAATGATGCCTGTTTTCCTGCTTATGTGTCTCCATCTGGGTGTTGCTTTGGGATCCTCAGCTTAGCAAGGTGATGAAATAAATTTACTCTTTGCATTTCAGCTGTGGTTTTGTGTTTGTTCTGGCTGCCTGCCTGTGTTGACTCACACAGGATCTGAAATACTTGTCCGCATCATCAGTTCTGTGCCCACAAGCAGTTATTTGCTGTAATACTTTACAGAAAATATACCACAAAAAATAAGGAACATGGGCTTTGCACAATGCAAAAGGTCAGGGGCTCACGCCATATGAAAGTTTTAGATCTTCAGGAAAAGTGAAAAAACACATCAAGGTCTCCTGTCTCTCCTTTGTCCTCACTTCCTTAGACCAGATGTCTTTTCAGGCAGGTCTTTTCTTGCATGTAATTGCATTACCTCCTTGGTAATGATGGTTAACCAAGAGAAATACTTTATTGAATAAACTTTCTCTGAGTTCTTTTGACACCCAATACTCAGCATCACTTCAGAGATGCTCTTGAGCAAAACCTTCTTTTAAGGGTGAAGTCCTTGTGTTGAGATGAAAGTCACCACTCGTGACACTTATGTAAGCCATCCAAGAAGGCGACAGGCATTCCAATAACCCTGTCAGCAGCTTACCTGTGACAGCTACTTGTGGGTTACATGTTCTTGCATCATAGGTCACAGTTTCAAGGCAATTATATAGGCAATTATAATGTCAAATTAAGGTCACAACTTCAATACAGTTGTGTACAGACATGTGTCTATTACACTAAGGTGTGGGGATTAAGCAGAAAACAATGAGGTGGTATTTAGGATCAGTTAGACACCATGAAGATTTCCTTCTATCTGCATAGGTTTTGACTGTATAGTAGCTATAGTGCTTCAGTATTTGTGATTAAATTGTTGTCATATGACATTTGTAGTGCTGGTATTTGATATGGCAACTAAGAAGAAGATACTGGAAACACCTTTGGCACTTTTAATTAGATTCTCGCTACTTTCAGTTAAGAAGCATCCAAGCTGTGTAGTTATACATATGTGATAGACATTGTAGGCTTTATTTCTGTGTCTGCAAGGACTGTTTTATAGCTTTCATTCTTTTTCAATCTTGGGTAATATTGTGGTGTCTCTCATGTCTTTTTACTGTACCTTAATTGAAATGTACTAACTGATGATTCAAACCTTGTGAATTAACTGATGTAATGAAAATTTGTTTGTGTGCTGCTCAGTGCTCTACTGCACACTGCAATAATGCCTGTAGTTTCTTCAGCAAGCATTTTGAGGATGTGACATTACTGAGATTAAAAATGAAATTTAGAAGAGTTATAGCTAATGTATTTATAATTTTTGTCATTTAGTTAACTGTACTTTGCAGATATGAGTTTTAGTATTTTTCATGTTTGTTAAATGTAAATGTGAGAACAGAGAAATTGGATGATGGAATGTGACAGCTGATACTTGACTGTGTTGCATTAACACTTTGTCCAAGCAGTGCTTTCATCGCATGTAATTCCCCAAATTATTAACACTTCCATAAATGGTAGCCAATTGTCACAGAGAGGCCACCATCCTCACTATGCAGCTCCTGGTCTCCAAAGCAAGATGTCTCAGTGAAAAACACCGGATATGAATTGACGCTTAGGATACTATGATTGCAGAAATTTATGTGGATTAGTTGGTAAGGGACGAAAGCATGGTAGGGATTGTTCTAATGGTTCTCAGTTATGAAAAGGCATGTTCCCTTGTCCCAGATTACTCGCAAGCACTTTTAAAAGTGTTAGTGTAGGTATAGCCTGCCACGTTTCGTAGGCTGCAATCCACTCTGTCCGATTATTACCCTTTTTAAAAGCACAAAATTACATCATTTCTCAGTGCTTTCATGTAGTACCTCATTTAGTAATATCTCTGGTATCTAGACCAGATAAATGACAGGTCTTTTTCAATATTGATTTGACTTACATGCAGTGCAAATGATTTTTCTTCATGACTTTCCCTTCCCTTGCTGGTTTTATTTTTACCTTATGCTCCCCTTTTTTATGACCGAGATATATTTTGGTAAGCATATTCTGTCATGTCTGGTCTTCCTTTTGCTTTTTAGCAGATAGTACTGCTTGACTGTAGCGTTTATTTTCCTCAAAGACTGCTGTTCATGGAATTTGTTTTCAGGTATGTTAATTTGAGCGCATTATGGCCTGAGCAGTGTGATGTATCTCTTGTAAATGATTCATATTGGGTCCAGAAGTCAGCTGCCTCTGTGGTTTCACCAGAGGTGCTTTGAAGAAGCCTCTAGGTCACTGTAAACTCAGATGCATCACGAGCCACAGAAAACTGACCTCCGTCTGTTGTTGCCCTCCTTTAGTTCCCCCTGGGCTTCGTGCATTTAGGTAATGTTTAACAACCAGTTTGAGCAGATGGTCTGCTATGGGCCCTGCTGGGTTTTGGGTTTATATTGCAGATCCCCATGTGGATGGATGGCTCTCATGCCTCAAGAACAACTTTCTGGAGAGAAGTTGTGACCTTTCCTTAGTTTTCAGGTCACAAGGATGATTCTGTGGTGGTGGGTGGATGGCTGCAGCTGTTGACTTTTTAGCTGACTTTATGATGTTCTTTCTTCACGTTATGTAATGATTAATGCAGTCATTTTAATGCTAAGTATTAATTAGCATTATATAACGATCCCACTTAGTGATTTATATTTCTGTGGATAACATACCTCCAGCTCTCTGGTGAGTTATGTATTTTTTAAAGGTGCTCTCAGGCCTTGGGAAAGTGAGTAATATTTTCAGCGTAGGATTGACCAGAAGCAGCAAGTGCCCAGCTTAGGGCTGGGCCACTCTTTAGGGTCTGGTGGCAGGGCATGAGTAGGACAGGGAATGAGCAGACAGCCTCTGGGTCAGGGACTGGCTCCCAGGTGTATGGATGAGCCCAGTTTGGCAGCAGCAGCCAGTCGGGTCAGGTCTGGGTCTCCCCAACAAGACCCTAGAGGGGGAGGTGCAGCAACCTGACAAGAATATTGTATTAAAAGTAACTTACATAATGCAGCTTTTTAGTAGATCTATTCATTTTAACAATGGTGAAGCATTTAAAGATGGCTTTAATGTGATTGTTTGCCACCAAGTTACACCTTAGTAACTAAGATACAGTGTTCGTGAAAAATATTTCAGTATAACATTCATAATGATTACATTATGTTATCTAATTTCTGTTTCGAGAAACACAGTTTTTCACATAATATGAAGTAATGAACAGAAAGTAAAAAGCTATATGTAAATACAAATTCAAATTAAACTCTTCCAAAAGATTTTTTTCTTTCTATGTGTATATTATCTAAGGCACCTGATGATCAATCCAAAGACGATCCCGTCCTTTAAAGAGTTGTAGAAAACATTCTTGAATGAAAAAGAAGTTACAGCCAGTTGCTGAAGAAATTGAATGAGTCTTGAGTTGAATAAATTGCTTTAGTTGAATTTCTTTTTGAATGAATCACTTAAGTTGCACTTGCTAGAGATATTGATAGTAGACATAGATTAGAGATTATTTTTCATCTCAGAAGAGTCTGTTAGCAAGAACTGAAGGGGGTTTTACCCCTCTTGTTATGAGGAGGACTGGATTATAGCTTCTCTTGAACCTCTTAATTCCTCTTCAGGTCAACTTAATGAGAACTGTTCTCACTTAGAATTGTATGTTGAACTGAAATTGTGTGGCAGAAACATTAAAAGAAACTGGGTTTAAATTATTTACGTATGGTGCTAAATACAGATGATCTGACAGATGAGTACCTGAACACAGATGAAGGACAAGTACTGCCTTAATCAGTATTGAATGGCGCTGAATACAGAGCAGCTTATGAAAATGAAGCTGTGGGCACCAGACTGATACATATTGGCATGCCAGGAGGTGTGATGAAGGGGAGCTGTTGCAATGCCCAAGTGACACACTTTCTTTAGGGTTTGCTTATGCAGTAGGGTCTTGATACAAGTAATCAGTGAAATATAGACCTGACCAAGGGTCATGCACGTGTTCTCCAGGAAGAGCAGTGATATGAAGCCTTTACTGATGGTGCAGTTTTGTGTAACCACCTTTGTCAGTGCCGTGTCTGTATGAAATAAAGAGACATGGCGAGGGGAGGGGGAATGTATGGGTCTAGTTGATTGTGTAAAACCCAATAGGCATGCTAATGTATAAATGGATGTGGATGAAGAAAATTTTGTCTTACAAAATTTTCAGACCAGTTAAAAGAAAAATCAGCAAACTAAAGGGTTACTTCTGGTCTGAGGACCCTGTATGATATCTTGTTTGAAGACAAATTGAAAACATAAGGGTTTTTTTCCCCATATCTTTAGAGACATGCAACCTTTCCTATTGATCCATGGAGCTGAGTATTTGTTCAGGCATCAGCATCTTTATTAGCGTTGTATCTTTCTCTCTGGAATTGACAAAGAACAAGGAGAAGACTACTGCCTTGCCTATGGCACATTGTTGTCCCTAATATAAAACATGAGGCATTCTCTTCTTGATTTTAATCTCCAAGTGCTTTGGAAATTACCCCAGCTCTTTCATTAGGTCATTGTAATACCAACTCTCATCAGCCCATGGAACTCAGGCTAAACTCTGATCTCCTTTTTGTGTAGATGCCTGGGAGGAGCACAGGGTGAGCTCCTATGAAATATTGTAACTATTCCTTAAGTAAAAAGAAAAATCTTGTCTTCTGATGACTGATTATTGAATTTAGCACTATTTAGGGTCACAGTGCACTGAAAACCTAATTTTCCATGCTGCATAATTCTGTCTAATTGCCTGTATTTCTCTCCTCATCTTCTTAGGCTTTGATTGTAAACACGTTTGGGCAAAAACTAGGTTTTGCTGCTGAGCACAGTAGGCGTATGATTGTTAGGCACTGTCCTATTGAAGGATCTATAATAAAACTTTTATTACAACTGTTCTTGATACTGTTGCTGAAACTTTGTCTGTGGTAAAAGCTTAATAAGATTTGCTTGCACTCTGAAACCCTATTTAAAAAGAAATTTTCTGTTCAGTAGATTTCCAGTTAGTATGAATGCAGAGGTGAGGGTGTTTAATTTAGTAGCAGAACTAGATGCTTTTGTTTTCCTTCTGTTAACTTTGCTCATGCTGAGCACAGCTAAAAGCATAACTTCAGTTTATTCCTTCTCCTTCACCCTGACTGGGTTTGATAATTCACCTGCAATTAGAGGTTTAACAGGCTTCACAGCTGTAAACTCAGGGAGGCACATGAGTGTGCGCAGGTGGCTCTGGGGGCTCAGATTTTACTGCTCAGAAAATTACTTGGAGGAAAATACTGTCAGAGCTTTGTTTCATTTAGGGTTCATGGTGACCTGATCAACTTTATGTAAGTGATGGGCTTCTCCAAATGGCTTTTATTCCAAGATCTAACAGTAACAGGTAATGATACCTCTCTTTTCAAGGTACACGTATTGGTGACTGGTAATACGATGGTAGGTGCTGTAATATAATAAAAGGACCTTACTTTATATCTATCTCAAAATATATATCTGATATATTTTACAAATTACTATTGAGCTATTCATATTTCATTGTATGTTATGTGTGCCAAGGCACTGTATATCAGACTGATAATAGAAGTGAAAATTTTAAGTCAAATTTATACTGTTGATAGCATTCGGAATATGCTGTGCTAGGCATCATGTGCTTGTAACTCTGATTTTACAGAATTAGATCTTTAAATACAACCTAAAAAACCAGTTCTAGTTACTATATAAAGTTAGGGAGATCTGTGACTTTCAGTTTTGTTTTTTATCTGTGGAACATTTAGTATTGAATTTTACCTTACTATGTTTCTGTCAAATGTGCTAGACTATGCCTCCAAATATTGAACATCTCCCAGGCTGGTTTTTTGTTGTAACCAGAAATTTTGTCTTCAGGGTGGAGGAAAGGAATATCTGCTTTTATACCTCTAGGGAGGGATTATGTGTATGAATAAGTGGTAGAGGGAAAAACGGTAAATTACAAATGTGCAAAAAATAAGCTGGTACTTGTTTGACCTATGATATTTTGCTTTTCTGTATATGTAGATATTTCTTTCCATGTATGTTGTGTATGCTGTTATGCAATCCATGAGTATTACTTTATCTTTTTGTGTAATCCCTGTGTGTCTGGGTTTTTTAATTACTGTGTTTATAGCTGTAGACATTGAAGTCTCCAGAACAGGAGGCATGGGAGGAACAAGAGAGATCTGGATGAAGCTATTACTATGATTTTTGTTTGTGCTTATGAATTCTTCAGTTTAAGGTTTGGCATCTTGCTCCACAAGTTATTCTCAAGTCACCCAGGAAATGTCTGTGGGCTCTCAGTTTGAATATTATTTGCCAGTAGAACTACATATTTAATTACTTCCCATTTCTTTGTGTTTTACGTGAAAATTCTGCTTTGGAAATGCATATACATTTCTTAATAGTCCCTTTAAAATCAGGTTTACTTGAATCTCTCTTTTTCATCTATTATGTGTTCTGGTTTTATGGTAGTTCTGTGGTTTTGACCTTTATTAACTTCCCTAGTGAACTTTCTTTCTCTGTATACGATCTAAGTCATAGCTCTCTGATGTTTCACTAATGTCTTTGTACCTAAGACCTCATTAATGTTTAATATTCATAGATGAAAAGCAAAATTTAATGTCTCCGTGGATTCTAATACGTATTAAACTGACAATTTAATGTGTTTCCTTTTTGACTCCTCCCCAGTTTCCAGACATTTTAAAATTATGGGGTTTTTGAGTATTGAAATATCCAGCAAAGAGAAAAAGGGGACTAATAATATTAATCCCTTTAATTGTAACAGTCGTCTGTAAAAAGTCAGTTTCTAAAAAAGAGCTACTTCATGGTGCTAGGTATGATAAAATAATTTTTTTGTCTGTTTCTACATGGTAGTAATGGCCCTGCTTGTAGAGACAATTGGTCTTTAAGGGAGCCCTGGAGTTTGCCTTAAAGCCATTGAAGCGTAGCTGGATATGAGATCTGCTGGGGAACATAAGGATATTGAGTTCAGCCAAGGTAGTGTGAAGGGAATAAGAGCATTTTATGTTTATGCATAGAGACTTTTCAAAGACAGAATGGATACTCTCCTAAGCTCTTAGCCAGAAGGTCTGGTGAAAGCCAAGCCTGCAGGCAGACGCGGGCCTGCTGGGATGGATGAAAGCCTCCACAAGGGCCAGGGTTAACTGGTACGGCAGCTGTGACCCAGCAGGAGGCTGGCAGGAAGGTCTGTTGCCTCGAGTTTACTGGAAACCTGCCCTCAGAGAGGAGGGGTTATCAAAAGGGTCAGGAAGACCTTACTGCAGCACCTTTTCTCAAGGGCGAGGGCTGTGGAAAGTGCAGTACCATTTCTCTGTCTGCTATGGTTTCTGTAGAATTTAAGGGCTCTTGAGCACAAACTTTGCATGAATTTCTCAGTGTAATGCCACAGAAAGATCTAAAGTACAACATGTTTAGATATAGTAACTAACATTAACATTTTCAAACTTAAAAGCTGACATCAGTATGATCTGTGGGTACCGATGAAAATTAGGCTGCCTATATTAATGTATGTAAACACAAAGTTAGATACCTAGCTTTGGACATGGGATGGGTTCTAGTTCTTAGAAGACTGAAGGTCTTATTTAATTAGCTCAAGTAGTTAACCCGACCTGGAAAAGAATTATTATCTTGCATTTTAAGGAAGACTTTTTCAAAATCTATAAAAATAGTCTATAGCAAAGATGGATATAGAGTCTTCTGCTGAAAGAACTATGATAATAAATTTTAATGCTCATCCTGGTTTGTTGTGGTTGTTTTTAAATAAGGATTTTATGTTTTAGAACTTTTCACGTAGCTCCAGACCTATCAATTTGGTGTCTATATATTACTGCGGAAAAAGAGAAAAAATCTGAGATAAATTGAAGGTCAAATCTTTAAAGCTGCATTTGAGTTGCAGGAGCTTACCCTGTTCAGTGATGTGTAACCTTCAATTCCTACCAAAAGAGTGGGAGACAAGAAATTAGAAATTAAAACTCAGTGTGTCGATCAAAGCTTACTTTCATCCTACTTTAATATGCTGTTCACATTCTGGCTGTTGATAAAATTAGATTTAAATAATCAGAGTACTCCTTTTAGTGGAATATACTGTGATTGGTTTTTTAATTGAAAACTATTGGCATAACATGGAAAGGTCATCTTAAATGGCATTGGGCAGAAGGAGATCATCAGTTTGTCCGATATCAATATTTTTGGTTCAGAGGAAAAAAATTAAGTCGTCGTTTGAATTTGAACCTCTTATAAGTCTTCCCTCCTTCCACTCCTGTTCCTGTTTTCCCACCTGGGGATGACTTTCTTTGCATATGTGAATTCTTTAAATATGCTCTCACTGTTAAGGGAAGATCCGGCATTGATTCAGGCACAACCAGAAGTACAAGACCTGTAAGATCATTATTGCTAGTAGTGTGGTAATTTTAAGTATATGAATCCTGTTGAACTTTAGTGTCTTTTCAGGTTTGTAACATCATATAACCTTGACTGCCTTAGTTATGTCTAAACGTTTCAGTCATTTGTCCACTTTAATTAGGAGAATTCACTGTTGCTTCATAAAATGGCTGGGTTGGAAGTATAAAGTGTATGAATGCCCAACAAGGCTATTTTATTCTCAGACAGAGAAAAAGGATGTTACAGTAAATAATTTAATCTCTGTTATTTTTAGTAAATGCTAGCCTACTGACACTTGTCTTAGTTCTTTGTCCATTTAGTAGTCATGTTTCTTGTTGATTTGTTTGGGGTTTATACTTGCTATTCTTAGCCTTACCCAATTACTAACAGTAATGCTGTTCTCCTCAAAGTTTCATATACTCCCAGGGTCAGCAACAAGAACTGAGAAGAAGTTGAAAAAATAAGAGCATTTAGTCTAGGGGAGAAAATAATTTTCATGTCTGTGAAATGTAGCTACTGGAAAGGAAATATGTTATTCCTGTCCCTAGTGAAAAGAACAAAGAAATAAAAGGCTTAAATTATGGCAAGTAATGCAGGTTAGATGAAAGGGGAAGTTTTCTAATTGCAAGAATAATGAGGTATTGAAGGAGATTGCCTTGAGTGATTGTGCAATCTCAGCTATTGGAAATCTGCAAGGGCAGATGTGATTTAGACATACCCAGTCCAGATTTGAGGTGAGGCAAGATTATGCCTCAGAGGAACTTCCAGCTATATTTTATGATTCTGTGCCTGACTGTTGAATTCCACACAAAAAAACCTTAAAACTTACTGTAGTAGTCGATTTATTTTGGTATTTCAACAAAAATGGACATGACAGTGTAGCAACAGGAGCTGACATAATATCTTAGTATTAAGATACTTCAGTATTGATTTACCTGTTCTTGAAAGTAACTGGATTCAGTTAAAAGTGCAAAAGTTAAAGAGCAAAATCTATTCTGTTTTAATATGTTAAGGTATTCATTATATTCTTGTGTTATTGTTCTGTTGGTAGAAAGTAAGAGTGAAAACTTTTTTCTCACATGAAATTATTATATTAAACAGTGTGTTTTGTCAAATCTTAATTTTTAGACAGTTACCTATAAAAAAGGTATATGCATGGGAATAGCTTGACTTAAAAACACTTAGAAGAAAGGAAATGATTGTGGGAATGAGTACAATATTGAGAAGAAAACAAGCATTAGAGTCAGATTGAGAAAGCATGATGAGATTTAAAAAAAAACCAAAAAAAAACCCAAACCCCAAAAGCTTCAAATCAATTTATTAATAGTAGGAAGAAAGGTTATAGTGCAGACTGAAAAAAAAACCCAAAAAAAAGCAGTATAATTGCAATCTGACTTTACACTGGGAAGTGAAACAAAGTCTTTAGCTCAGGGCTTAGGAGCTGGTTTAAGTGAATGAGTCTGACTTCACTTATGATCAGCTGCGAAAATGTACAACCAAATGTACCAAAAATTTTAATTCCCTTACTTGCAGACTTCATCATGCTGGAAGCATTAGGAAAACTGTCTTTGATCCCAGTAAACCTGCACTGAGTTCACACAAAGCACAGAAATTGTCATGTTTTCCAAAGACCTTGAAGAGGTCTCCTTATCAGCTGTGTGCTGTCTTAAGAAGGGTAAACCTATCAGTTATGTTTAATCGGCTTGCTTTCTGCAGCAGTCTGTGGACTTTGAAAATCTCTAAGACAATGGAAATTACTATCCAATGCCCACATGAGAAGAGAATTCTTTGAAAGATCGTGTAATAATGCATATGCTGCAGCATCAGAAGCCCGCTGATAAGGGTTGTCTCTCTCATTTGGGCAGTTTAGTTCGATTTAAAGTCTTCTTTAAAGTGCAAGATAATAATTGTTTTCCAGCATGTGTTCACTACTTTAGTTAACTAAACATTGGGGTTTTTTTCTTAAATCAAGCATAACCCAAACTGCAAATTACAAAATCAGCTATTAATGCCAAAAGCTTTAGTATTTTACAAGTCAGTACCCATGGAACATGAATTCTGTTGTATCATGGATGAGCAAGAAACTTCAAAAATACTATTTAAACAAATCAGTATTTTCTTTCTGTTGCTTCTAAAAATGTGCGTGTAATTGCATAAAATAAAAAGCCACTGTATTTCACCTGTATGCAGAGCTGTTTAATTGTCAGCTAATGTAACTGTAGAGATTATAATTTAAAGCTCATTCAAATACTTGTTAAAAATCTATTACTTTTCTATTGTAAAAATTAAAAAATGTACTCATAGAAGGCAATTAGCTTTTACAAATATTCAGAGAGGTCAAATTAAGTTCTACCCTATACCACAGGCAAAAATACAGAATATGCTATCTCACTGCTGCAGAAACAAATGTTTTGTACCAAATTTTTTATTTGTGCTCCAACATTCCAGGTAGCAAACTTGGCTAAAGTTAGTTTCTGCATCTGACATTTCTCTTAAAATGTTTCTATTACAACAGAATATGCAAACAAAAGACAAAAACCCATTTCTATTGAAAAGATTGGTCAACTCGGGTTATTTAAGAAAAGTAATAATAAAGGTAGTTATCTTTTTTCTAATGTAACTGTGTCTGCTGGGTCAGTGGTTTGAGATTTGCTGCAAAGTGTTTATCAGTTGTACCTCAGGGATTTTAACAATGTTACACTCATGAAGCAAATAGTATTTCTGTGAAAGCGGCACCAAAGGAGAAGACAAAATAGAAAATGCTTCTGAAATTATTGTTGTTCTCTCATGAAGCAACAAATAAGTTGAATTTTACTCATAAGGGATAACCTAACTGTAGTGAACATTCTGTACTGTTTATAAAATCTGTTCCCAAAGAGAGAATGGGCTTTTAGTAAAAAAAGTTCAAAAGCAAATTACTTTAGGAGTAAGTTATCATAAGAAAATAAGATTTTTAATCACCATTGCATGAAACAGGTATCTCAAAGTAAGAAATGTATTCCTGCTTAAAACACCTGACACTTGAATCAAACAAAAGCACTTTTTGTGTTAAGTTGTTGCTGTGGCCAATGCGAAACAGCATGACACTTAGCATAGTAAAAATCTAAAGACTTTTTTCTTAACTTGAGGAAAAACATTTTTATAAAAAGTCTATTAGCAATAACCTCTATTGTATCTTTATTATACAGCCTTGCAGTGTTGCACACTGCAGGTAGTAAAAAAATTAATTAGTCCACAGACTGTAAGTAGATTCTCTCTAGTTTTGTTAGTCTTTTTTTAATTAACTTTCAGAAATCTCAAAATTACTAACAATTTGATTCTTTGCCATGAACATAGAATTCTGTTTTGGTTTGGGGAATTTGGTGTTTTAGGGGTTATTTTGGTGTGTTTGTTTGTTTGTTTGTAAGGAGAAGACTGTTCATATAAAAGAACATACTTAAAATTTTCTATGACTGTGTGGCAGATGGTTAAAAACCCCATAAACCTAACATATAATAAGTGCTTTCAGGAGTCGCTCAAAGGTATTTTTTATATTGTTCATCAGAAGGGTCTTAGAGAATTTTTTTTGTTCAAAGGCCAACCAGTAGCCATACTGATAAAAGTCCTGCTGAGTCTCTTCAAACCCCTTTCATGTCTTTTGATGTTAAAAATAATTTCGGGGAAAAAAAAGAGTCATTAAAAATATGCAGCATTAACACATCATCAGGTACAATTTTTAAACTTGCTGAAAATGAATAGTTGAATATGGATGCAGGCTTTTCTGCAAGCTTACCCTGTTTTGCTGCCAAAGCACTCTTTGTTTGAAAGAGAAGACCTGAAGAAGCAGTACATTGTCAGCATGTGTTCATTTAGATCTGTCATAGATGCTTATGTTGAGTTTTCTTACTTGTTAAGATGCTTACTTGAGTTTGGTTTCTTTTCATCAAATTGGAAATGAGACAAATGAAAATTAAAAAAAAAAAGAAGATGGGGTGAGGTATTTTAGTTATTGAGCAGATCTATCAGAAACTTAGACTAGGATGCAGAGAGAGGGGAGTTGCTTGCTATCTATTGTTTTTTTATTATCCCTGCAGTCTAGACCCTATCTCCTGTCCTACTGTCAGATCAAATAGTGTTGTTTAGGAAGCCAAGGTTCACTCACAGACTTTGTAGGTCACCTTTGGCAACTCATGGTGTTTCACATTTTACTGATAGGGAGTCCAATCTCCTCTGGAGTTCTGTGCATTTTATTCCCTGTCAATAGTGATACCATCATCCCTCTCCAAAGGGACTGGAGCATCTGTCTTCTGGGGAGAAGCTCAAGAAGCCAGGTCTACTTAGCCTTAACAAGAGCGGATGTTTATGTGTGTCATATTAGTGGGTATAAATATCTGACCATGGAGTAAAGAAGGCAGAGCCAAACCTTTTTAAGTGGTGCCGAGGGAAAGGGTAAAAGGCAAGAAACTCTGACTGAAACACAGAAGAATCCATTTAGACATACACTGATGTTCCCAGGATAGCTACTTGATGCTATTCATTTCCATTCTGCTGTCTTCTTTGGGGATTTAGAATCCTTTTGGCTGTGTTACTTGAGTCATCCTTGTCAGTCAGGAAATACAACTTTTTTTACTTCTCCTTTATGGTAATAAGAGATGCCATCATTGTTCATATGATAAATTAACTGAAATTGTTCTGGTTCTGTTGAGGTGAAAATGGATGTTTTGAAGATGTTAGATATTAGAAGAAATAAGAAATAATTCTTGATGATAGTTTTTCAGTAGTTTTGAGGATAGATACAGCAGAGTTGTGAAGCTCAGAACTTTCCTTGGTGAATACCTAATGTAGTCAACACAGGAGTCCATGAACACTTTTCCTGATAACTGTAAAATACACGTGTTTAAAATTCAACATCCTGAATGACTGTGCATACTGCAAGATCTTAATCCATGTATGATGGATGCAAGACAGCATCTGTGCTAAAGAAGCTGTTAGTCTTCTCACACCAATGTATATTATTAAACATCCATAATCTTCCATTACTTGACACGATAAATCACAACTTTGCAGCATGCAAATGCGTCATTAGAGTTCTTATTCACTCCATGCTCAAGCACTCATACATGGGTCAGTAGGAAATGCTGAAGTTTTTAAAACTCATGTTTTAAGTTAGTTTTTGGGCTGCAGTTTTGTGTCTTTGCTATATGAGAGATATATTTAATAACAACTTTTATACATGTCTATAAAAAATCTCAGTAAAGAAATGCTTGGGAGCTTGGCATTTTCTAAATAACATCATTAACAGCTTTGATTTGGAATTGATGGCATGATGGTACTGGGTTGTCTATGATATTCTAAAATCTTAACAGCACAGAAAATCTGATGTAAGTGTTTCAAAAGTGAAATAAACTTGAGTCATTCAGATGTCGCAGACTAAATCAAGTGATGCCCTTTTTTTGATGTGCTGGACTAATTATTTCTACTAATGTAAATGTCAGTGCAATGAACACTTATTTGCTGTGGCATAACAAATAAATGGCATAGGAAATCTCAGCCTATGAAGAAATTTATCATGTCCTAAAGTCTCTATTATATAGCTTCAAGCCAAAGATTTAGAAAATAATTTGGGTTCATATTTTTTAAAATGTTTTTAAAATACATAAAGTAAAAATAAAAATAAAAGGCAGTAATTATATCTTAATGTATTATTTTTCCTTCTTTTTGAAAGATTCTATATTTAGAGCCTTTACCACCTTCTACTGATAGCAAATACTAGTTCTATACATTTTACTGAACAACCTTTGCTCCATCATCAGTGTCTCCCAACCTAATGAGGATCCATCCAGATCTGCAGCAGTCATTTGTTTGAAGTGTGTGGGAGAGTGACACTGTAGGATGAGGTCCCTCAAATGTCCCTCTGGTGCTCTTGTCCCTTTAGTTCTTCCTGGGGATGTCTTGTATGTCCCTGAAGTCCCTCTCCGATGGGCAGCAGTTTTGGCAGGCAGTGGCTGCCCACCAGCGGTGCACGACTGACTGGAACTATCCGTGACTGGCATCAAGAGGTTGGTGCCAGGTGTGCAGGGTGGCTGCCACCCCTCAAAGCCTGCCACTGCATGTACCTCTGCTCCCCACCTAAAGGGACAGCATCCCAGAGAAGGACCCTGACAGGAAACATGGAGCTTGGGGGTTCAGAACTACTGGCTGGTATTTTTAGCCCATGTGATGCCTTGCTCCTGTTATCTTTAGGAAAGATTCATGGTGGATCCAAATGACTAAGTGTGATACTCTCATTTTATGGTTGTGGGTACTTCACAGATACTTAAGGACTGTATTGTACCCTTTCACTGTTCATAATACTTGTATGCAGATCTCAGTTCAGATACAGGGCCTTTTTTTGTTTTTCAGTGTAATATTGAAGAGATACAGGAAAGGAGAGCCACACAGGCAGTATACGGAGCTTAAGCTTAAAGTTATAGAGATGAGATAGTGTGATGCTTGGATTTTATACCTTTTCTGTAGATCAGGCTGCCTTATATCAAACACATCCTTAGGGGAAATAATATTTTAGTTTTCATCTCTAATATCCTCAGCCAGTCACTGGAACCAGAACGGATTTTGCTTGAATGTAGAAGTGAAAGAGCACTTGACTTCAGATTTGGGTGCCCTAGTGCTAAGATATCACTTTGATGTTCTGGGCTAAAATATAGCATTATCAGAAAAAGGGGAAATCTTTTAAAATTAGTAGTTTTTATGACTGATCCAGCTACAGGGGAGGAAGCTTCATGAGGATGTCTGTGTTCATATACTTGTCATAATACCAGAACAGAAATTTAGGAAATGGTTATGCTGATCAACATATGATGTGTTGTTAATGCAGTATTCAGTTGTATATTGGTGTTTAGTAAAGTAACCCCTGAACTAGTGAACAAAGCTTCAGGCTCAAAGTGAATCTGTAATTATATCTTCTTTTTTTTTTTAATTTTTTAGAAAGGTGCATTTCCATTGATATATCCTCTTCCCTTGCCTGAGTTGCCTCTAATTGTCTGCCTCCACTGAGTGAAATTAAAAATAAATGAATTATTCAATGAAGGCACTTCTTTCTGGGTTGGAGCTTTCAAATGTCACAGCAGAGAAGCTTTTTTTCCTCTCTGAGGGATCTAACAGTCTGTGAGTGAGTTTTTGGTAATTGTGCTATTTTTGGGGCTTATCATATTCTCCGTAACTGAACCAGATGTTGAGTCTTCTCTGGAGGAAAAGGGTCTTCTGAGTCTATGTAGTAGTGTATCAGTCGTGCATCCCAAAAGGTTTGAGGTTAATGTGAAAATGAAATAGTATGGCAGATGCTGTATGTAATGTTCCTGTAGATGGGTAATCCCTTTTGGACCGAAACACTTAAAAATGTGCAACTCACAGGTGCATACTACGTGTGAAAAGTGGTTGGATGATAAATTGTTGTAAGATTTTTTTGACAGTCAGTCAAAATCCAATACTTTGTATGCAGTGGGATATTTGCTCTTGTAATTGTTCTGAAATGATGAAAATAGTTCATGAGTTCAAGAGGCTAAGGGCTGTAGAGGCAAACTGCACTATTTGTGGGGGACTTACAGAAATGTTTTGGAGGGGAAAACCCTGAGTATGTTTTAGCTGATCAGTAGAGCTCATTTCTCATCACTATGTATTGATATGTCACTAAAGAATACATATAGGCATTGCTTTTGTGTTAGGATGATGTAGTGAGGGGAAGCAAGGGCAGGTGTGCCTGAGTCTTCTCCTTTCTCATATCTTGGTTTCCACCAGAAAGAAGCCTTGCTTCATGTGTTGGAAGGAGCCAAAGTGTTCCATAGTCATGCTTCCCATTTCTAAGGCCCTCATGTGTACCAAAAGAGTATTATTGCTCTTACAGTTACAGGCACACGTAGAACTAACACTACACACTAGCCATGGAGTGTTGCTGCCATTGAAGTATAGAAGAATCCAGGCTGTGCAAATGGCACTTGTGTATTTCCAGAACAATTTGTCTCCCACAATCTATGGTTCAATAACTTGCTTAGCCACAGATAATTAATCTTTGATAAATTTTTCTTTTATGGCTTGAAACCTAACCATATTTGGTTATTTGTTTACACACTTAAACCTATTTTTTGTACTGAATTCATAAGGTATTTTATAGCATGAATTTATTAAGTTTTAATCTGGATGTTTGTACATTACCCCCGAAATGAAGAATTGCTTTTGTTGCCATCTTTAGTACTTCTATTTGTGCAATGTGGTAATTTTATTTGAGTTTAGTCCATCAGCTTATGACTAAATATGTGTTCAGAAAAAATTCAGAATCAGGATCCATTAACACATTCTATCTTTTGATGTCATATTCACCTACTCAAACCTATCTTTCTGAGGTGGACTGTGGAGGTCTATGGCCTTTTTGTGTGTACTTACAAGTAGCAAGACTTTGTTACTGTTATCTAGCTATTATACCAGAGAGCCACCTGTGTATAACTAAACTTGAGCTTGTTCTAGTTTGATGCAAGATAGAATATAAATTGTCAATGTATCCAAAAAGTTAGAGAACTAGAATAAGAATATTACTTTTTTTTATTAGGTTTTTTTTTTTTTTTCCTTCCTTGACATCTAGAAATGCTTTAGAAATGGGAGCTCTTCTAGTCATTATCATCTGGAAAAAAGAGGCATGTGAGCATATTTAAGAGTTTTACAGTGGAGCCTTTTAGCAGTTTTAAAACTGCTAAACAGAAACTGTGTTTTAGGGTCTTTGAAAATGCAATTTGTTTACCCTTAGGCAGAAGTGAAATGGAGGAAGTGCTTTTGTATCCTGTTAAACAATATAGCAATGTCAAAAAAAAAAAAAAAAAAAAAAAAAAAAAAAAAAAAAATCCTTCAGTTGCTGTCAAGGGAGTGAAGGCAGTTCCGATCTCTTCAGAGCTATAGAATTTGCACTGCAAAACTCCTGCTCTTAATCCCTGCTCCATGCTCACTGCAGAGGTAAAACTAGTGTGTACACAGGGTGAGTTTCATGAAGTCCAGTCCCTCTAAGGGTCACAATGTTCAGTCCTCATTGAGATTATGCTGTCTGAATACTGGTGTTAAGAAGTTAAATGCAAGAGCATTGTATTTAATTCCCCTTACATTGCAAGAGTGTTAGAGCTGAAAAATCACCACGGTATGATGTGAGAGAGTTAAGGGACTTGTTACAAAAAAATCCCAACTATCCAAATGAAACTCAGTTGTTAAACAGGGACTTATGATGGCACCAACACTAGGGTTTTGAATTTGTTCATTTCTTATGTTCTCTTAGGGCACTATTACGCTTCCAAAATACGAGCCACAGAAAGATTTCTGTGAGCCTTTTGTGTATTGCACAATATTTGGATTTGTATTTATCCTTTCGCTATATAAATTTTAGTAGATGTAATTATTTAACTATATTATACTTGCAAGAGGGTGTCCTGATACATTAGACTTGTAAATGTTATCAGGTAAAGTAACTACATATAATTAATACTTTTAAAGAGTAATGGCATCAAAATGCAAATAGACAAACCAGAAACCTCTAAACTCTACTTCTCAGCTGTCTTTCAGTGTCCTGCAGACTTACCATTTAGATTTTTAGGGAAAGAAGCCAGCATAGGAATAAAGGATCACAAAAGTAAAGTTTATCCTGCATTTGATAGTTTCGATAGTCTTGATTTTTTGGGACCACACCAGCTGTACCCATACTGACAAGAGATAGAAGTTTAATTGAATCTGTCTGGGCCTGACTTTTAAAGAGCCAGCTATTGCTTCAGAGTAGATGATTTTAGGAATTTGGGCTCCAGAATCATGATTAATGCTCTTGCAGCCTGTGTTCTACCTTACACTTCTGAATTTAAAAAACAAGCAGTTTCGTATTACTATTAGAACATTAACATTGTTTTAACTCAAGAATGACTGAATTTAGGGAGTTCATTTCAAGAACATGAAAGATTAGATATTTTGATAAACTGAAATATTTTTATCAGTGTCTTTTAAGTTCTTTGGTTCTTCCAGGTGTGAATCTCTGACTTGTATTATATTAAAATACAGAGACAACAAAGTTTTAATAGAAGAATAACCACAGACTGGATTGCATTTTGGCATTATGTAATATAAATTACCTTTGATATTAAGACTAAAAAAATGTAGGTCATACTAGCAGAATGTGATGGGTTTTTCTTGGTATCTCAGGGATTTATTGGAGAGCATGGAGCTCACATCACTTTGCCCTGAATATCCAACGTTCTCAAAGCAGAGATTTTCAGCATGAATCTTTGTCAGCCAGGATTTCTAGTATCCTTTGCTTGAAGGCAACCAGTCATGCCTGGCATTCCTCACTTCTTGATTACAAATTCAAAAGCCTTTGAACCTCAGTTTTGACGATCTGGCTTAGCAACCAGATCTGCACCACGTAGACTGGCAAATATTTGTCTCTCCTAAAAAGAGCAACCCTAACTGAGCATGCTGGGACAATTTCACTTGGAGGCAGTGAGTGTCATTCAGTTTTGTGCAGCTAGTAGTGTAAAGTCAGGAATGGCAGATCGGTGAGTCCCGTGTTGTTTGGGTTTACAGACTTGATACATGAAGGGGAAAGCGTCACTGTTACACATGCATAGGATTTTTGTAGAGCTTTCAATATTTGCTGTTAGAAGATTGATCAGATGTTGTGTCCCTGGAACTGCTTTTTGAGTGCATTTTCACAGAACTTTTATAACAATGTTTCTAACATGCATTATGTATCTGCTCTTTATTCTGAATAGCTTGCTGATTCAAACCTACTGATTCAGTCATCTTCTTTGCTTGTCAAATTTTGTCCTCCACTTCCTTTACCACATTTTTTTGTAAATTAAGCATTTAGAAAAAACTAACTTTATTTGAAACCTTCTACAGCTTTGTACTACTTCCTACAGATCTACATTTCATGTACTTCTAATGGGATTTTCAATTCTTATTTTTCATAAAAATACTGGCATTTGGCAGAATACATTATGAAAATAAAAGCTCTAGAATGACAATTTCATCTAGAAGCAAAAGGCAGTTCTTAGCTTTACCCAAGAATCAGGAGTCTGGAAAGAGGAAGTCAAATTACCAACTAGATGTCATATGGGGTTTTTTTCTGGGTATTTTGTGGTGTTGTGTGTTTGGTTTTTTCCCCTTATCACTTATCATGAAATGATATCAAATCTGCAGGATTTGAAAGTGTTTTGGGGATCTGTTTGTTTTGTGCCTTTGATGCAGTCCTTTGACCTTGTGTAAATACCAATAACTCAACAGCGGGTATTGAAAAAAAAAAAAAAAAGAAAAGGAAACATTGAAAGGTACAGAGTAAATATAACTATATAACTCCAATTTTGCACGAGTGATAGTTTAAGGAAAAAATCAAGGTACTTCATTTACCACAGTAAAGTTTCAATATTTGCATTGAATAAGCTGAATGTTTTATGTGCTTGACTGTTCCTCTTTAATAATGCAAACCACCTATGTATGTATATATTTATTTGTTTGTTTATTTACTGTTTTCACAGACACTTCCATTGGGGCTGGGAGATGGACAGCTCTTTACCTGGACTGATGGCTTAAAAAGGAAGGACTGGCATGATTATGAAAGCATTCAGAAAGATGCTATGCGTTCAGGTATACGTGACTTCAGAACAAATTAAAGCGGTTTACTCTTTCTTTATCTGCATGGTTATTTTTTCTTTTATGTCATGTAAAAGGCATTCCTAACAACCTTTTTTTCTTATTGCAATGCCACAAGGACATAACGTTCTGAATTTAGGGGTCAGACCAAGCATGAATACCTTATCTCTGAAAACAGCCGGGTGACAGTAAAAATAAAGTGTTTCATGCTAATAAGTGTATAATGATTTTGTAATGGGAAAAAATGTTGTCAACAAAATATTTTTCATATTGAAGTCAGTTGTTAGACTGTGACCAAATTGAAACAAAGTATTGGTTTCCAAAGGGACATACATCACAACTAAAGCCAAGTTGTCCTTAAATCAATGAATAAAACCTGAGTTCAGTGAGTTCAGTACCTAGAGCTGCCAGGTTCTTAGAAGAAAACTTTTAACACTTTTACTTTTACCATTGTCAAACTTCAATCCTAAATGCTAAAGCTACTTCACTTCCTTTTGACAGTTTGTAAGTATTTGAAAATGGGAGAAAATTGTATTTGCAGATACACTGAAGGACACTTTGTTACAGTGAGTAATGCAATTTTAATGTACCATCCCGTGCTGCATGCCCTAATTGCAAAGGATGGTTTGTGTGCCTTTTTCTGTCATCAGAGCGTGTTCAGACTTGAATTTTTCTTTTATAATATAATGTACAACTATTCAACATAAGATGAATTAAATTAGAAGGAAGGGAAACAGCAGTTGAATTGCACCTTAATCAGTGTTTCAAAGTCATTATTTTACAGAGGCCTATCTACTATTGTAAAATAAATTATCCTGTCTTGATCCCACTGTCTTGAGACAGACAAAACCTCCCACAAAATACCTCTGTAGCTGAATCTAGTTGACAAATTTATAAGACTTAGTAAGTACTTAATTTTGAAGTAAGTACAAGTTAAACAAGTAAAATATTGCAACTGTAGGTTAATTTTGTAAGCCGTTTCTCCCTTTCTCTTTTGAATTTTGATCACTAACTAAAAAAAACTTATCCTTTCCTCCCACATGTGCTTAGGAGGTATAAAAGGTGCGGAAGAGAAGGATGTTATTTTAAGCAACTTAGGAGTTGTCAGATCAATAATTATTGTGTTCCAAAATTCTAACCAAAAAATGACAAATATCTAAGAGAGAAGGTACAAAACAGAAGCAGCATGTATGTAGAAACTTGCACATATGCAGAGAATATCATGTCTGCTGGTTGGAATGGACTGTTTTGAGAGATGTGCACTGATGCTTTGGCAATGTGCTTTTAATTCCTAAATGTGTAATATGAACAGTAATACTTAGGGCTATCTGAAGGATAGCTGTACCATTGCCAACATAATGCAAGTCATTGCATGGAGTCAGCTAAGAAATTTACAGAGTGTGTTATGTAGCTTTGTTATTTCCTGTCCTGATCCTAACATTAGAACTGTAGTAGTACACAAATATTTTTTCCAGTAAACTTTGATCCTTGGTAATGATAATACTTCAAATATTCTGACTGACTTATATTTTTTAATTTTTTATTTTACTGGTTGCTGAGTTTGCCCTTTTAAGAAATCTCTTTTAAATTATTTTTGTCATCATTATTCAGTAGATTAAAATAGCTTT
Source organism: Myiozetetes cayanensis (assembly GCF_022539395.1). NCBI lineage: Eukaryota > Metazoa > Chordata > Aves > Passeriformes > Tyrannidae > Myiozetetes > Myiozetetes cayanensis. Next base: position 34,392,789 of record NW_026087964.1, on the reverse strand, counting down.
TAATGTTGGGGTTTTTTTTGAAAATCACAGTATAGTAATAAAATTAAAAGGTAGATTATCTCAGTGCATGCTTTTGGAACATACTAGGTGATTTCTCTTCCTAATAACAAAACAAAATATATCTGAAATGAACTTTTAGTTTAAAATCTATCTGAAAGCATGAAATAACAGCAGGGAAAAGGCTTCTCAGGACATTTCAGGAAAGATACTCAATGCTCATTGCACAGAAAAGAAGAAAGGAGTGAAGTATTTCTTTTCATTCAGTCTAGCTGTTGATCTGTAAAGCTTACAATTTCCTAAGCACTGGGAATGTGAATTTCATAATTTCTAATTATGGAGAGGTACTAGTTTCTCCATGACTACTACTTCTGTTTCACAGACAAATATTTTGATCCCTTTTCATTCCATGAAATTAAAAATTTATGTTCCTGGATTTGTGTGGTCTCTACTCTTAAAGCCAAGGAGTAAAGCCATTTACTTTATAAATATATTATTTGTCAGTACAGAATAAATGTAGTGAAATGAGGATTATGTCATTCAGTCAAACCAATCACTTCCATTTTTCTCTGAATATTATTCTGTCATTAGCTCAAAACCAGTGACTGAAATATAGGAATAGGAATGCAAAAATTAACCTTAACAAGAAGTAATTCATAACTAAACAGTTGTGATAGATACTTTAGAAAGAAAAAAAAAAAGAAGTTTAATTGCTTCCATTTACTGAAGTGAGACATTAAGTCAATCAGATATTACAATGGAGGGGGAGGGAACAAAATAAGCTAATCAGAGAAACTGACTTTATTGGAGTTGATATGTCATGCCATCTTTTTGACATGAAATCAGCATTTTAAATAAGAGCTGTTTCTATTAATTTATTTTCCTTTGGGAATACAACTGATGACATGCCTTGATGAAGAATGTGCTTAATTTGCACTAAAAATATGAGAACTGTAAACAAATGCAAATCATACATCTGTCAATTTTTGTTTCAGTAAGTAATAAACAATGTCCCAAGTATATTGGAGAAGTGTTCTTGCACTGAAGTTCAGATTTGTGAGTGCACCTTACTCAGCTTGTGTGGTAATAACCTAGGTAGCTGCTGGTGTGCATATTAACCCAGCTACAGCAGCACTGATTGTGTCATGGCAGTGTAAACCTACCTGCATCCCTAGATAGAGTGGAGATCCTGGATGCTGCAGCCCCTGATATTGCCATTAATCAGCTACTGTAGCTGTCATTTCTTTGTTTCATCAGAGATTTCCCTACTTACCTTCAGTTGTCTGGGGAGGACTGAAGGCTTTCCTACCAAGACATTCATTTCAGGAGCATGGCAGCTTCTGTGGCACCAATGGCCACTGATTTTCCAAGCTTTCTGTGCAGAACTAGGAATGTGAGGTCCCTGAATGCTCCTGTGTGGGATGAGATTCACAGGGGAGAGAGCCATGAAAGCCTAAGGTAGTAATTCAAAAGCATCCATGAGAAGAAATTATGTTGATTTCACCTCTATCTTTATATCCTGGGTAGTGAGAATAAAAGTCCTCGAGAATCAGTCAATGTCATTGTTCCTTCATTTCTGAGAGTTATTTTATCTAGTTCACTCAAGAAATTCTCAGCTTTACCATCAGATACAAGTAGGACCAGTAATGATGAATTACAACCCTTTTCAGATAAGGGGAAGGATTCATATGTGTAACTCTTGGGCTTTTAAAGAAGTATAGATTGAATGTTTATATTTTAATATGGTGCTATTTTTTATATAGTGCTATTCATTTAATATGAAAAGCTGTTCCTAACTACAAGTGATAGCTTTCCCAATGTAAAATACTAGAAAAGGAGAACTGAGGGATTAGAAAAAGGGAAAATTTTGAGCTGAGTAGAACTGGAAAACAAAAAATAAGGTGTAATTTCTGAAAACGTTTTATCAATTCTAATAATTATATTAATGACATATAAGATACATGTAGAAATATTGCATACTGCAAGTTCCATAGTGGTTTTTTATTTTCAATTTGTATTTTTTTAATAAAGTCTTTTTTTTTTCCTTTATAGGTTTGGAGATATTTTTGTCTGATTGCATGTGTATGCTGAAATGATTATGTTCTATGATGTTTGTTAAATATTTAGTGTAATAGGAAAATTTCTGAGAGAATGATGACATGTAAAGAGCTGTGTAAATATAAATACACAAAAGCCTTTGTCTTCAAAAGAAATTGTTTAAGGGACTGATGGAGTGAATTCTGAGATGTAGCTGTCAATACTTTCATGTTTGACTGTTGAGCCATTTTGCTCCTTTGCTAATAAGGTCTCAGAGGAAAAACCTTTCAGAATGTACCATAAAAACCAATAGTTATTCCAGCAGTTATCAAGCCATTTGCACATTCTTTGTTCCTCCTATTTCTGTATTTAAATAGTATATGGAAGCCTGCTGTGGAGGGAAGGAATGAAGGTTTTAATTCTTTCCTATATTCAGTATTGTTTTTACCTTTCTGCTTCTTGAAAATGTTACCCTGACTGGGAGAAGAGGATTTTAAAGATCTTGACCTTTACATGCCTCAGTGCAGGCATTTCATAGAGATTAGTTCTGTAAACAAACAGACAGTATGTTCTATAGTTCTGCAAACAAACATTCATACTGATTAGTTTTATAAACAAACTAAGCGGAGATATTGAAAAATAAGTGAACATGTTAGTGATGAAAATGGAAATAGAATGAAGCTCTGTTAAAGGAAGCAAAAGTCTCGAGTGCTTTTTTACTGCAGTAACAAGTAGTGAACACCTGACATTTGACTTCAGCGTGACCTAAAGACATTGTGCAGTGGTGATTTTTTTCCATCAGTTCTGTTCAAGTATTTTTGAGAATAAAGTGTGTAAAATAATTCCCTAAACTTTTGCAGTTAAATCTTATAATTTTGAACAGTACATGTTCTTAAATTCAGATCAACTTGTCAAGGCAAAGCCTAGTGCCAGAGTGCCGCTAGAAGATTTGAGGCAGTATGATACAAAAGCAGCATTAAATGCAATTCCCTATTGGTCATGAAAAAAATTAGTTCTATGATACTTATACAGGTAAATGTAATAAAAGTTGTGCAGAAAAAGTTGTGTATACTGAAATATTGATTTACTTATCTTGTATTTTGTATGGGATTATACACTTGAGGTTTTGTCAGCATTATATATTAAACAAATTTTCTAGATTTAATTTAGGCCCCTGAACTTGCAGTTCTTTTCAAAAGAATTTGAGAACTTGCAGTATAATTGGAGCTGTAGTGATAGCCAAGGTCTCAATAAACATTCCTAACCTAATTTTTCATAGCATTAATCACAAATATGCTTCATGCAGCTTACAATGTATTGTTTTTTTAAGAGAGAAAAATGTTCATCAGTTTATCCTAATGCAAGTCTGACATGATTAAAAAATTCTAAACTGTAATGTTAATCATGGCTTGTCAAACAGACAGCACATAAAGGATATATAATATGAAAGATGGTTGCAATCTACTGCAGTTACATAAAGTGTATCACATATTAAAATGCCTTTGCTCTGTAAATAAAGTGCTGTAGACTGAGATGTGATTCTACCACTCTTATTCTTAATGGTCAGGATATCCTAATGAAAACAGTGAAATCAGTTTGGAGCTCGGTGCCAAGCAGAAAAAAAAATATTATATTTTACTGTCAAATAATGATTTGGAAAGAGATATATTTTTTTTCAGTGGTGCCTTCTTCAGAAGTTTAAACCATGATATCTAGAAAATATGGTTTGGTTTCTTTGGTTTTTTTCACAAATGCTTAGGGTTTTCCCTGGGTGACTACAGACTGGCTTTCTCAGATTGTGAAATGGCATGTCACAGTATTATTTCAGCGATAATTTGTGCTACTACACACCCTCACTGGATCTCAAGTTACAACTTAATATTACACTACTACAGAGGAAGCAAGGAAGAGTGAGCCTGTCACTGTGTAGAATTTGTGTCTGTCAGAAAAGTGTGCACTTGATAGAACTAACTCTTGGCACTTAAATCTATGCATAAGAAAGAGTTTAAATGTGCTGCAAGTCAGAGCTAAGCTGTTGTAAAGCACAATGCCTCTGTTGCCTTGGCCAGATTTGAAGCCCTTCTTGTGGTTAAAGTTAATTTGATTATTCTTGTATTCTTACCTGTCCCCACCCCCCATCCACACACACAATGGTTGAAAACTCATCAATTAAACCACTTAGTTAATAAGCTAACTTTAAGGAGCTGCCAGAGAGGCCAAGGAAGCAGGAGCAGAGTTCATAATATGACTCGTATTATATAGAACAGTGAACATTATCTTCTGTGTCCTTTCTGTGCTGGGCATTGGCATGTTGATTTTTACCATGATAGGCAGAAAGAAAATTGTGTTTCCAGAAACTTGGCAAGAAATATCTATGACTACATGGTAAATCAATTGTACATATTCTAGATTGAAACTAGCGCCAGATTCTAAGAAATGCTCTTATAATCTTGCTGTCTGCTTGTGATAGTCCCAAGTGTATTATTATCTGTTCTGTATAGTGGTGAAGAGCTGTCAGTGGACTCACATCATGTCAGTATTTAATGTGTAATACTTGTGGGTTTAATAGAGTTGCTGCCTGAAAAATAAAGGAAACTTGAGTTTAGAAGTTTTGGGCTTGGGGATTTTTGGAAAGGAGGGGTATGAGGGGAAGTCTCAGCTGAAATGGATCTTTTAATTTGGCACTTGCAATCTGGAAGGGTGTTTTGGGTTTTGGGCACTGTCAGTTGTCTTTCTCCCTGTGCTTAAACTTTTTCAGGACTTCTTAAGTATTTGTTATTTAGTAGGAGTCCATCTGCAGATACTTGGCTGTCTGGTGTTTTTCTGTTTAAGGGGAGATGTATTTTGTAGTAATTCTGGAAAACTGATTTTATCTGAAGACTCCTCTGAAGCATGTGTCTCATTTGCAGGGAGAGTTTGGAGTGAACAGCTTTGAAACCTTCAGGCTAGACCTGTCTACGTGTAACAAGGAGGAGAACTCTATAGACCATCTAAATTGAGCTTGTTGTCTCTTGTAATAGATGTAAAGATGATCAAGTTTGTCAGTTCAGGGCAGTTACTGCTTGACTCAGTGGAACAAAGAACCATTGGTTGGTTTACTATGAAAACTCAAATTCAGAGAAGAAGGAAATTTATTCTGACTACAATGTAGTGAAAGAGCTTCAAGAAGTAGTTGGCAGCAATTATAGCATATCAAGAGCATACTTTTCAGTTCAGTTGCAATGGGAAAATTAAATTTTTCCTTACTACTTTTATGTCATCTTTTAATTTTAGAACATGGAATAAACTGCTTCAACCGTCTTTAAAGTCTGTTTCTTTTAAAGATTTAAGAAAGACATTCCTTTAATCTGAGTCCAGGTTAAAAGACCCATAAGAACTTAAATTTTAAAGGCTTGCCAAATGAACAAGACTCTTTTTTGGTCTAAGCTACATGATATTTGAGGGAATTTACTATCTGCATTGTATACCAGTGCCAGATACTGCTTGCACTCTAGTCAGTAACCTTGCATGTTACAGACTCCATCATCTAAAATAATCATGATAATAATCACAAGCACACCATTCCAAAGACATTAGAAAACTCTTTACACTCTAAAATTCACCACTTTCTTTCCTTAACATTGCAATTGGCTTGATACTGTAAACTTAATTATCTTCATGTATAGAAAATGCAGTTTAGCAGAGGAGATAGTTAAATTTGCCAACACATTTTTAGGTATTATTTTAGCCTTTTGGCCTTCAAACCACCAGCAAGATGTTTGGATTCCTAAAAGAAACCCCAAAACAATAAGTTGTGCCTAGTTTCCTGTCGTAGCTTTTTTCTTTTGAGGATATGAATTAAGTTTGCAAGTACAAAAGTCTAGTGTACTTATCTCAATGCAGTTCATGACTGAAGTATGTGTAAGGTGACTTTCTTTTCCTTCCTGTTTTCATTAAACAAGCTGACAGAGGAAAATTATTGGACTGGTGAAACAATTTGTCTGACATCGATTGAATGTATGTGAAAAGGCAGAGATGTATGATTGTTTTGCTGTAATTTGCTTTTTAGACACTAGCTCATCAAACGATACCCTGTAATCACTGCTTCTCAAGGAACACAGCTACCTTTTGGGTGTTATTATGTGACACAAAGTTGTCCTCCCTCCATGCTTTCAGTGAAGTGGTGTCTGGAGGAATCTGTCCTCCTAACAAAAAGGAAGTAAAAAAAGGGAGTGGCATTTTGTTCTACCAACTTGTGTGAAAGTTCTGCTTTGTACAGGCTGGAAATAAACTTCTGTCTAGGCAATTCTGACTAGAGGTTCTGTAGGTGATGTTGAAATGTGAATTGTAAAACTTGCCAGGAAATTCAGAGGAAATATTCTCAGATTTAAAAAAAAAAAAAAAGAAGAAATCAAGATATGCATTTAAGTTGCATTATAGGTATTCTTAAAACATAGAAAAAGTCTTTCTTTTGGTATACATTTTAGTTTACATTTTTGTATTTTGTAATGATAGCTAAAGACATTTCAGGTTACCCTATTTATTACTTCTATTTTAGATGCTAATTAATTGGAGAGCTTGTATGTGTTTTGGAAACTATTGTCAAAGTGTATAAGGTTACTGATACTTCTTAGTTGCTCCTTGCATTTTTATTCCATGACAGCTTACAAAAGGTGAGACTGATCCCGAAACACAGTGAATACTGGTGCATAAAGCAAGGAAGTCTCCACTGGGCAAGTTGGAGACACTGAAAAGATACTGATTCTTTTGTCCTCCCAGGTCTTCTTTCCATCCTAGAGCAACTCTTAATACTTCAAGGATTTTTTAATTGTGAGACTAATCTATTTCTAATATTGTCACACAAAAAGAAAAGAAGCTCTAAATAACATGTTAATTTATTTTGGAGGGGTATGTATTTTTTTCCCCAGCTTTTACTAAAGCAGTTATACTGGGAAGAAATCAAAAATTCATGTGTGTCACAAGAAAGAGTGAAAGCTGTGAGTGGTTAAAGTTCTAGAGGGCTGACATTTTAGTTAGCTTCTATTAATGAGTAAGTTAAGCAAGTTACTAACATACTGCCACTTCAGTATGGTATTTAAATTACTTTTCCCTTCCAGTTTATCCAGTGATTAAATTTTTAAAATTTGTAATAAATTATGTTTTCATCTTTTCTCTTTATTTTGTGGAGATGTCTGAAGACATACATAGAAGCATATATAAAACAAAACACAACAAAACAAACAAATAAACCAACAAAACCCAACAACAAAAAACAAAACCACCCCCCCAAACAAACAAAAACAAACAAACAAAAACCAAAATCAAAACAGCAAATACTTTTGGCTGAATCCAAACATCAGTTTTCAGCAAGTTAACTTTTTCAAAAAGTTCCCAATGGACATACCAATTATGCATAAAAATGGCCTTGGGATAAATATTTAGTTGTGTCTGTAAGTGATGACTTGTCTTTTTTAATAGAAAATATTTTAAACTAATTAGTTGAAAATCAGTTCATGGCAGAAGGTGATCCTTTGAGTCTCTACTTCTACCTCTACCTGATTCCACAGCATGTATTGACTGGAAGTTTCACTTGACTTTAATACAGGGAATGTACTCAAATTTGTGTCAGGCATTTGAAAAACAGTTGGCATTAATTGGACTTGCGTTATTCAGAAAGACGTGAATCAATGGCAAGGGAGGAAAAGGGCTGTGTAGAGCTGTGCTCGTAGCAGGTCAAGCATTAAATTCAGCTTTCCTTACCACAATAACGTCAGTCAGCTGTAACGCTCTTTAAAATAAAGAATACATTTTAAACCACAGAATGAATTATAAAAGGCAATATTAATGATTGCAGCATTAGTGGTGTCTTTTATAAGAAGAGGGAAAGGCAGTCACTGGGAAATGCAGCAGTAGGGGGTATATGCAGCAGTTATGTAGTATCAGAACAGTTTTAACAGGAATAATGTGTCTGATTTTTCTAAAGAAAACATGAAAAGAAGAAGACAGCTGAGATTAATAGTGTTACTTTGTGTGTGGTAGAACAATACGCATTATGCTTTATGTAAAGTAGAAGGACTTTGGTAGGCCAGTCCCAAGAACATGAGATTTTTCACTTGTATCTGCTGTAACTGCACCTTGCTATATCTTAACATGTTAGTACACTTCCTTGGGCTTATATTGCTTGCCTTGAGGATTATTCTTGTATCTCTGAATTTGAAGGGGTGCCTGTTTTGTTCATTAACCCAGGTAATTATTTGCATACCCAGCTTCAGCTTCGTATTAAGCTCATTATCATCTGAGAAATATGGCACTGTATTGTATAATGTATAGATCCAAAGGGACCTGAAAAGGCAATAAACCACTGGTATACTACATGGGGAAGTTGTCCTGAGTGTGCAGACTCTGATTGCTTATAGACATTACAGAAGGAAGAAGTTTGACCTTGCCACTGAGTCACCATGTAGGGAATCAGATGGCATAGTTCTACTTCCTGAGTCTACCTCAAACTTCAACTGTGAATATTTACTATCTCCATATACAGGAATGGGTATTTTTTATTATTTTTTTTTTTTGTAGGAGTCTTACAGGCTAAATCTAAATTTACTCTGAACTGTCTGTGACAGATCATGTGTTCTTTGTAGAATATACATCATGGAATAGTGCTTCAGGTACAAGAGTGACCACACTATTGCACACTGTTCACTCACACTGCACTATTGAACATTGTGGACTCACACATAGCTAAATTCATTTTTACAGGTTATTCCATCTTCTTTGTGTGACAGTCACAAAGCCAGCTTCTGGAGCTAGTTTATCTTGAATTCATGAAAAAAAAGAGAAAAAATAAGGAGCTCATATTAAGAAGTTTGTTGCTTGGAACGTCTTATTTGTTTTCCTGTAATAGAATATGGTAAATGGTACATGGTTATAGTATGTCTTAGAATGAAATAAAATAGAGGAGGAGGGATAGGTTCTCAGGTAGCTGTTAGAACCCCATTGTTTTATATTTTGGGGTTTTCTGAAACATTATCTTTACAACTGTAATTTTGCATTAAATTTGTGGAGCTGTTTAGTTCCTATATAAAATCATGTTAGGAACACTTTAGTTTGAGTTTTTCAAGATGTCAGCTTGACCACAAACCTTAATTATAGAAGATCCACTGGTACTAGAGACTATTAGAATGCCATTCTTGATGCAGTTTGTGTGAATAAATTTATGTAAGTACTGAAACAAACACCTTACCATTATTAGTAGATTTTTTTTTAAGGTAATCTTGTTCTGTAGTAGGGACTTTTTATTCTAGTAGATCGTTCAGTTACTAAATGAAACTGTGAATCCTTTTTTATGGTTGAATTCTGTGTCTCGTATGCTTGCTCATTCAGTATTTGGCTCTGATTAATGGTCTACAACCAGTCTGTTCTCATGTTAAATGAAAAAAACATTCTGGTGGCTGTGGCATTTGGTGATAAGTAGTTAGACTAAATAGAAGATGTACTGTGCATCCCTTGGCTACAGAGTTATGATTAGATTCAGCTCAGCCTGCAGAATGCTACTGAGGATATTGCTGCTCTGCTGTAGTGATAGAGCAACTCATATCAAAACAGCATGTGTTGCTGCTTATCTTTCATTGTACACTGTGGCATTCTAAATACACTGGACAAACCAAATAGTATGGTCTATTTTTTTTCTTCCTTTTTTTTTTTTTTTTTTTTTTTTTTGCTAGATTTATTAAAATGGGAAAGGGGGATAGAATGAGTCCACCCACCAAGACACTATAGTACTTGCAGCAAGTTTTAAAAGCCATAGTTTTTTTTTTTTTTTAATTGTAGTACATATTTTTGTGAAGTGTTTATTCAAGCCTTCAGACATTTTATGTTTCAGAGCTCATATGTGGTCACTTTTCTCCTAAAACAAAACAATGCCACTAGCTAACCTCATGATTTATTTTAAAACAATCACTTGCCCCACACACACACTGTATTTTTACTCTGCAATGTATATGTTGGAAATTTAGAGGCTGCATTTTCAATGTTCCAAATAAATGAAAAAGGCGAGGGATACACTAATCTAATGTTCCACAAAGCACAGGCTATAAGAATTAGCAATTAATTATCAATTGAAAAAATGCACATATTTAAGATAAACCACAATGTCATTTCATGATGGTTATTTGAAAATTGCAAGGTGCAGAGTTGGATTGTTCCAGTGTATAATGCACTTTTCTGCTAGGACACCACTGCCAAGAGTGAAGGCCAGGTTGAATCTTAAAGTGGCGTGTAGTAAAATGCCTAGATACCTGCAGGAATTAATCTCAAGAGCACTGATCTATTTTTTTTCTTGCAAATTAATTGACTCAGTAAACCATATTTTATTAAATATAAACAGGTAACATATAAGAGCTAATTCCTGAAGTATAACTACAATAATTTTGCAGTCCTCTTTGCCAAGGCAACAGCTAGGCCAGCTGATTGTTCCCCACTCCTAAAATAAAGCCCTCCTTACTTTTGGGAACTGTGGAGTCCTGGGAGTCAACAAGCCCCAGCTGAAGCTACCAGAGCTTTGTGCTGCGATCTGGGGCTTTTGACACTGCCAGATGTTGCTGTTGCTTTGCTCCACTTGCTACTGATTCATTCTTCTGCTGACTGCTGCTACTGCTCCTCCTTTTTTAGCTGTCCTGTCTCACCAGTGTCATTTTGTAGCATTTCCTCTTGCTTCAGCTTTTAAGAAGTGCATAGGAAGTAGTGCCGTGTCCTTTATGTACACAGAACACTGGTAATCAGCTTCTCCCACTTCGTGGACCCTTAAAAAAAAAAAATCTTGTGCCATTTTTTCCTTGCAGTCCTACACAGAAGTTATGATCTCTCTAAATTAACATAAAGAATTGACCTAGTGTGTCTCTGGAAATCTAGAAATTATGTCTAAGGCAGTTACAAAGCTGTAAGATTTTTTTCTACTTTGATATTAATTTCTTTTTACAGAAATGCTTCTCAAACATCTGTAAAATAAGTAAATTTCAGAGGTTCCCATTTATCTCTCTCATCTCCCTGCTCTCCAGGAAATGCTCTTCCTTTACCTACTTCCTACCAACTGTGGGTTGAGGAATGGGGGAACACATCACTACATTTTATGTTAGCAACAGTTCATTTCATTTGTATCTCATGTGAATGATAAGCAAACAATACTCCAAAGATTCAACTACAGTACAATATGAATGTACCCTTTTAAAATTTTTAGGGAACATATTCTCCTTTCTTCTCTGCTTTTTTTGTTGTTGGTTGGTTGGTTGGTTGGTTGGTTTTTTTGTTGTTTTGTTGAGGTTTTGTGGTTTTGAGTTGAGGTGTGGTGTTGAGTTCTGGATGTGAGCAGGCAGTCAAATAAAATTTAAAGTTCTATGTTTTTTCTTCCCTTTTCTCCCAACCTATGCTAATTGTATAAAGCCATTCATGAAGAGAGAAGCAATTTAATTCATATTTCTCCAGCTGACCATCATGTTACTGTAGCAGCAATCTGGAGGCCAAAACCTCATTTTTGCTCCCAGCGACATCTCTGTACCACTCACCATGGTCCTTGAACAGAAAATCTGTGTATGCTACTGTCATCTGAAGGTAGATAAAATAGTAGGAACTTTCTACCAGAAAACTGAGTGACTGTTTGATTGTTGTATTCTGTAGTAGTTCGACATTGAAACTGTAATAAATAAATTTGATTTACATTTGATTTGATTACAGCTGTGTCTGTAATGCTAAGAAAAAGCCTTTTACATTGCCTCAGGTCATGACAGAGTTATGTAATAAATAATTAAAAGTGTTGTAAATCTTACTGCAGTGGTTTTTCAAGCTGTTGCAAGGTAGAGTAGCAATAAAATAAATTTTAAAAGGTTATTTTGATCCCATTTCCATTGATGTAAAATCAGTTGAATTCCTTTCCTATAAATTAGGCTAATGAAATTGTTTGACTTAGTGGAATACTCTGAGAAGTTTGGGAAAAGTAGAACAGACTTGACATAAATATATTTCAGTTTCTGATGCAAGTTTTCTGGACTCTGAGGGAACTTATTGTCAGTTCTCTTCCTGTTTCTCATAGTGTTCATAGGATTTTAAGGTTAGGATAAACCTCAGTATACGACCAAAGCTGTGATATCATTTCTTGCTTGCATGTATTCCACAGTTCCCTGGATTTCCTATTCCATTGTTTCACTATTCACACAGTTAGAAAAATGTTCCTTATTTTCAATCTGAAAAGCCCTTATATATATATATATATTTATATACGCTCACACATTTTTTGCAATTTGGATAGTTCCATTTGATATGAAGGAAATTCCATTAATGTGAGATGTGCAGTTTTAATTTTCTGTCTCCATAAAAACTTGGCAAAGAAAGATGCTTCATTAATTTATTAAAGTGTTCATCGTTTTTATTGGAAATTAACGTAAATGTGCAAAACCACAGAAGGCGTTTGCTCAAAATAATCCAAATCCTTGCTTAGTATGAAAGGAGAAAGTGATTTTGATATAACAACTTCCTTTTTCTCCTTTTTTCCCCGAGGACTAGTCTATACCAATCCCTGATTTGCCCCTTAAAATAAATAATTGTTCTCCTGTATGTCTTTCTAAGGGTTCAAAATACAACATTTGTGAATAGGATTAGAACTCCACCAAGTGTAGATACTATTGATACAAGATGAAGATAAGATGTATACTTTCAGGAAAAAAAAAATCCTTTTTTTTTGTGCATATATCAAGTTGCCTCTCTGTTGAAGATAATTTAATCAGTTTTTTTGCAGATGTACTGCACCCTGCCTTTCTGTTTGTGAGGAAAAGTAAGGAATACAATTATTTTATTTGTACTCAAATGGAAATTCACTTCCTAAAAAAAGCAGAACGTGCTGGCAGTCTGAATTGCTAATCTGTTACACTTATTAATCTAAGTAATATGGAATTGATCTCCACAGCACAAGATGGCGAGTTGTATACAGTTGTGCATTAGGGAAATTCAGAAATTATGTAAAAGATGCTACAATAGCTTTAAACAGAGTTTTTGCCCTCTGACTTGGCCAATTGCCATATCAGGGATCAAAAAGGCTATTTATTGTGTAGAAGTTTATGTAGCAAGAGGATGTAAAATGTCTGATTCAATGCTCTTATTTTGTTGCTGATCTTTATTTTCCATTTTACTTCCCACACTCTTTTTTTGAAGCTGATGTGTGACTGCATTCATTTGAAATTTGTGTTTCTCTGTTAAAGAAATACAGTCACTCCCTCCCACCCTCTGTGGGACTTCAATTCTGTATTGACATATGATAAGATGAAATAACTGTCCTCACTGTGAGAACTTTCAAGAGGGAGGATGGACTTGAACTTTATGTGTGATGAGCAAAGACAATGTTGTACTATATTCTCAATGGAATGTTTAGAGATAGTAGACAAAATTCATAATATATTTTTTAAAAATATCAGAATTAACTTACCCAAAATAAAAAAAAAATGCACTATAAGAATACTTACTTATTTGTAGATTCATGTATTAAAGTAAACTCCTTGTATTTACTAAAGCTTTTAGCACATGGAGAATTCTTATTCCCTACTACAAATGTTATTGGATTAAAGGATGCTTGAATGCCTGAATTAAAGGGTGTGCTTAAATACTTCTGTGAATTACAGTTTCGAGTTAGTATAGCTATGTAGTCATGCCTGAGTAAGCTAACAGCAGTGAGTATAAGCAGTAAATAATTCAGATTTGTACACAGTTCTTCCCCACAGACACTGAGTGGTTTATGTTCTTTATCCACTTGGTTTCCTGTGTTAAGATGTTAAGTAATTGTTTAACCCCTTGAAGTTATCTGGCAAAGCCAATCTTTTTTTTATCATGCCTATTAAATTATAAATAACTCTCATCTGAATTATGAAAACAAAACTCAAAAAGAAAACCCAGAAGACCCTGATAACACCTGTTGCCATGTGTTTTGTTGTTTATAGTTTTAAACAAGTTTTCCTTTCCATTGAATATGGAAGTAGTGCAGAACTCCACTTCTGTTGCATATTCAAAGTTATTTATAGCTGATCTGTTTTGCCAACAGTTTCCCTGTTTTAAAAGTACTTGTCTTCAATTTCACTAGCAGGGGACAATATAAAGAAACTCTAGTATTATGAAAAATATTCATCTCCTGAATAGCCAAATGGACTCCTTTAAGAAAAGCAAAGCAAGAATCCACCTTTCTTTATACAGAGTGAATGGCTGGAATATACAGAAAATTCTATAGTAAAAAAAAAAAAAATGTTAGTGACAGTAGTAGTATGTCATCATATAGGTAACTTATTCTGGAATTTTCACAGTATTAGTAACCACCTTATTTAAGTAACCAACAGTACTTAACCAACTAGTAACCACCAGTTAAAATAGTTACTTTTGGTCTATCTAGAATATATGATGAAAATGAGGGGCTAAAATTTCTATACTGGGAGTTGAGTAACATTAGCTTGTTACTTTATTATGAGTCAGAATTTGGTGCAATCGTACTGTTGTATTTTGAGTAGTACTTTGACTCATCTAGTGTTTCTTTAATGTCATAGTTCCTCATATGTAGCATGAAATCATAAAGACATACTGAAGCTTAATCTCAGATTTTGTATTATGTTAGTGTGTTGCATGCATTTGGGGATGTTTGAAAGTAAAAATGACAAGATACTTGTTAGTAATGAAATAGCATAAGCAAAATGCCTTTCATGATACAAACTAAATTTTTCCCCCATTGTAAGTAACATTAATTGCTTTCATAAGTTCTTAAATCAGACTGTAAATATACGCACAAAGTTTGGGATAAAAAAGTATTATTTTAGCTGAAAAAAAATCTAAAACTGAGTAACTACAGCACCTTAAGTTGCATATTCTATGTTTTTATTGTCATTTGCCTGTGTGGTATGAAACAGAGTACTGACAGAGGCTTGTGAGCTTTAAAGATACCACTGGATGTTTCTCTCAGCTCCTGGTTACTTTCCTCTTGATCCCCTCCTATAGCTGCTCCTGATTAGCTGAGGATCAGGACCCAGCTGGTCACCTATTGAATCCAGCTGGCAAGTTAATTTCTTTATAAGAGCCCAGGTAAAAGGAAGTATTTTTTCACAAGTGGGCGCTGAGGGAGAAGCAGAGAGAGGTTATATATAACCAGATCAATTAAATATAGAGGAAAGCATATCTTCTTGAGAACATGAGTAGGCATGAAGGGCTTTGAAACTCTGAAGGGTACATCCTCTGCAAGAATGAAAAGAATAAAAATAGTTGAGAAGAAGTGAAGGTTTTTATGTTCTGATTTTCTTTGAAGTGTTTTTGTTTGTTCTCTGCTCTCTCACTGGAACAGATAGAGGTATAGTTGCCTGAGGTAGGTACTAAGCAAGTCTAGTGACTGGTGATGAGAACTACCTTGGAAATAAAAAGCTGGAATAGAAAGTCTGTAGTTTGCCAGGGAACAAGCAGATGATTTCTTTGGGGAAGCACGAAGTGACCAGTTTCTGAAACCACATCAGCAGTGCTCTTACATTAGAAGCACTAAGCATATCTGGCTTGTCCCTAGGAATGCAAGCATGTTCAAGGAGCCTAGAGTGAAGCATTTGGTTTCCTTACTGTTTCTTCTGGAAAGTTAGACACTCTAAACTTCAGTGATAAAGTTGCTTTCTGAAAAGATGAGTGAGTGGTACAGGTGTTCTGACTACTAAAATGTAAAGCAACTCAGTAACCTGGTTCCTCATATTAATCAAAAGGAGTATTTCTGGAACTGGAATTTGTTCTTAATTTTGCTATGAAAACTTGATTCTGATGCCAAAAAGGTCTTAGCTTAATCTACAATTCAATTTTTTCTGTATAAGATGGCTTTAAGCTGATTGTGTATCTGGAAAGAGAAAACTAGATGACTTGGGTGAATTCAGAACGACTTCTTAGTCTCATTATTTGTCCCTACTTTATGGTTTTGTGTTGGAAGTAACAGGAGTGTTGCTAAAGATACTGGAAGACATTTCTTTGAGATGTTCCAGGCACAGTGTTCTAATGGAAGTTCAGTGTAACTTATTTTTCTCTTTGTAGTCCATTTTGTGCTGTGAGTTTGAGGCAAATAATTGTTTTGTTTTGTTATAGGAAAAGGTGAACATGGGAAGCCGTACCCTCTTACAGAGGAAGACCACGATGATTCTGCTTATAGGGAAAATGGCTTCAATATATTTGTTAGCAACAATATAGCACTGGAACGATCACTGCCAGACATCCGACATCCTAAGTATGTAAATTGTTTCCTGGACTATTTAGTTTTTAAGTTTATATCTTTACGTATCTCTAAATTATCTGTTTTCCTGGAAAGTCAAACATGAGCCCCCAGGCAACAAAAAAAATATAATTTCATTAAATGGGAAATGGAAAATTTATCACCATTGTTATATCTTTTGCTCTGTCTTTTAAACTGATATCTTATTAGTGACAAATTAAGACTATAGAAGGCCTTTTTTCATTACAGATGATTTTCGTTAAATTCCTAGGTAGTGATTTCTGCAAAAAAAAAAAAATCACATAGTTTTCAATGTTCTCGTTTGGTTAATAGCTGCAGGTTTTTGGTCTGGTGAGCAGAGTAATAAATTGCATACAGTTTTTGGCAAAAGGTTTTGACACGAAGGCTTGTCAGATGCTGATACTACAGCTGATTTATGCAGTATAAAATTATGTAAAAACGGAACATTCACGATGCACATGCAAAACTTGGGAGCGCTGGATGATGGTATTGTTCCCTAATAGCACTAACATAACACAGAGAAACAGGATAAAGATTATCCTGGAAAATAATCACTGAGCTAAAAATAGTAATATGATTCTCAGCAAACATAACTTCCTTTTGTATTCTTTGAGTAAAGCTTCCTATCTGTAGCAGGGAAAGGGGTACTTTTGCCTTTCTAGATTCTAAGTTCCAGTCCTCTAGAGTCACTTTGAGCTCTGAAGAGAGGACTGATTTGAACTGTCTTTTTACCTGGTATTTTTCCCCTCTTTTAATTAGATGTTGTGTAGCTATCATGTGGGGGAAAGATACAGGAGTGAGACAAAACAAATTGTCTCCATGACTATGTTTGTATTTTCTTTCACATGTAATTCTCTTCATTACACAGCATTTCATGTTAAGGTACCTACTCGTTAATTTATAAAATTTTGGGGTGTGATTAGTTTAAAAAATTTCAAGGACTGGGGCAGAACTGTTTGCATAGTAAGAATTTAAAAAAGGGAGTTCACTTGAAGGAACTAACCTTTTGTTGGAGGTGTTTCTAATTTAATGTTAAATGTTAATTGTTTAATTGTATTGTTTTGATAAAAAATGTTGCTCTTAATTTCTTTATATTAGTATTGTTTCATTGAATTAAGTTAAAAGAAATGTTTTTATAACAAGCTGTATGTTTTACATACTTTCTGCTTTGCCAAGTTACTTGAAATTATTTATAGAAAGAATGCTTTCAAGAAGTTTGGGTTCTAACATACAGCTTTACAGCGTCAAATCTGTGGTAAATTACATCGCTGGTATAATGAATATGCTCATCAGGCATCCTCCTCTGTTAGCAAAACTGCAGAGGACAATTACTAAATACAAAAGGAAGCTGTCAGGTTTATCATCCTTTTGTGTTTCTGTAAATTGATCTTTTGGCAACTTGTTCCGCACCCGCTGCTTTCGCACAGTCAATGACATTTCCATGCCTGTCCCCAGGAGCGATGTGAGCAGTGTGTTTTCAGAAGTGACATATTAGGAATGAGTCAGTGCTACACCAGCCTTTCTCTGCCCTCCTTCCCCCAGCACAAATCCTTTAGTGACTTTCACCTGAGTGTCGCATTTGGGAAGCTTGTATCCTTAGGTGTTGGCATTGTTTCCGTGTTTCATTTCGGCTAGGTTCCTGTGGTCTTCAGTGAAATCCTGTGTAGTGGTTTGACCCTTGTCGGGTCAAGCTGCTACATCACCCCTGTGCCCCCCCTTCCCCCAGCTCCTGCTGCAACTCCACAGAGGAGAGAAAAAAAACCAAACAGCTAAAGAATTCCTGAGTAGAGATAAGGGTTAGGGAGAAGCCACTTGCTTTCATAGACAAAACAAGTCAGATTGGGCATAATACTTAAATTTATTGCTAACGAGATAAGAGCTAAAGAGTGAGAAATACAAGTCTTAAAAAACACCTTCCCCAGCACCCTTCCTTCTTTCTCAGCTTCCTCCCTCCCAACGGTGCAGGGGGATGGGGAAGGGGGGTTTTTGCAGTCAGGGCTTTGTTTGAGTCCATTCCTCCAGCAGCAGCTCTTCCTATTCTGTTGTCCTGTGGGTTATTCCTCTGTGGTCCGTAGGGGGACACCTAAGTCACCATGGTCTTCACCACAGGCTACAGGGGGACCACATCACTGAGTCCTTCCCCTGTTCCCGTGGGGGTCCCTCCCATGGGATACAGTCCTTGATGGACCTCTCCAGCATGAGTCTGTCCGTCAGGCAGCAGTTCTTCCCAATCTGCTGTTCAGTGGGTCACTCTTCCACAGATGAGCTGTATTGGCATGGGTCCCCCACAGGGCCACAAGTCCTATCCAGGAAAAACTTGCTCCAGCGTGGGCTTCCCTCTCCACAGGCCACAGGTCTCCTGCAGGACTCTGCTCTGTCCTTGGGCCTCCCACGGGGTCACAGCCTCCTTCATGCAATCACCAGTTCCAGCATGGGCTCTTCCATGAGCTGCAGGGGGGTCTCCCCACCCAAATGATCTTCCACCAGCAGCAGGGTCCTCGGCTCTCAGTCTTTCCCCTGCTGGAGCGGGAAAGGGGGACCCCTGGGCCCTTCCACCCCCCTCCTGCTTCACTGACCTTGGAGTCTGCTTGTTATCCCACGTAATCCCTCTACTCTTTCCGGGCTGGAATTTTTTTCTGCACAACAGCCCTCTTTTCTTAAATATATTATCACAGATATGGTTCTTAAATATATTATCACTTCTAATTGGCTCAGCCTTAGCCTGCAGCAGCAAGTCCATCCTGGAGCTGGCTATCATTGGCTCCTCATAGGACAGGGGAAGCTTCTAGCAGCTTCTAGCTGCAGCCACCCCTATGGCCCCCCCACTACCAAAAACCCAGCCACATAAACCCATGACATCTTGTGTGGTGGCTGTTTCAGTAGTGCTCTGTGTAAACTGACTTGTGTCATGTGCTTCTAACCTTCCTTATGTTGAACACTCATAACACAAGTTAACATTAGTTAATTGACTGTATTGCTTACCATGTAAATGCAAAGAAAAAAATGTTCTTGTGCTAAAATTGCCTACTAGTTAGTATGCTGATTAAGGAGGCAAAGCTGGGGTCTGTACTTCTCATGGTTACACTTGAAGCAAGTGTATTTCTTGAACTTCCGAGAGACACAGAAGTCTGACAGTGTTTTCTGTCCTGCTGTCAGAAACAAACCCTTTTCTTAGCTGTTGTGTGTTAAGTATGGTCAGTCTCAAATTGCACTTCACTTTTGGAACTGTGTCCTCACTTCAGAAGTGCATGAAATGTGAAGTAGTTCATACCTCATTGTGCTGGTTTTGGCTGGGGTAAGGTTAATTTGCTTCACAAATTTGCGTGTCACCCTTGCGCAGGGACCATGTTAGAGGCTGGTCATGACACTCATAAAGTTGCTTTCAGAGAAACTAATTGGAAAATTATGTGATTTCTGTGTCAGGAAAGGGTACTCTTATTTCAATAACATTAGAGTAGTAATGCAGGTGAGGTATAGCAGGCAAGATCTAGTTTGTTCAGCTTCTGAACATTATAAAGGGCTTTGGTGGAGCTTCCAACTACCTCAAGGCTTTTAACTGTTTTCTGCATATTTGTGGGAGATGCTATTACTATAGACTTTAAGTCTTTGATCCTCTGGCTCTATTAGTGTATAGCATTTGCACAGGGGCTCATCTGCTAAAGACTGACTTTCTGAAAATACTGTCTATGATATATTTTATAGAACCAAATAGAATGGTTTTATTGCCATCAGTAGAGAAAATTCACAAAATGGAACCTCAAATAAAACAAAAAACTGGTTAATCCTGTAATTTGAATCAAATTAAAAGAGCAGGTACAGTAGTGTCAACATTTATCTGAAATAACTTCAAAAATATCTTGGTCCAAAGTCAGGTCAAGGAAATTGCAAGTACTGCTTCCAAGTGTTTGGTTTTATGGGAAGTATGAAAAGATAGCAGATAACCAAAACTTGCTATTTTTAATCCAAATAAACTTTCTCCTTTTGAGTCTCTTAGCAAACTGGGCTCAGGATTTCCAAATAACACCTTCTAGTGGGGACAGGTAGAACTAAACAAATGCTTAGATGATTCAGCTCTAAGAAATTCAGATTTTCAATTTTTTAAATAATATTCTTGTGTCTTTCCTGTGATATTTTTTTTTAAACACTTCAGCAAGATATGTTCTGATCGATTTTTCTTTCCTTTTTTAAGACATCAAAATGTGTGTACTGTAAAAATCCCTAGAGAAATTCTATTTTAAGGCTAACTTAATAGCTTTCCTGTATCCTTAATATGTTTCTATTGCGTCCCTTTAATATCTCCCATGTTTTTTTTCTGTCTCTCAGAATATTTTTTCCATTTCTGAGTGGTTCTTTGTCTGGTTTCTGTCCCACTCTTGTGTGAAAGTCCTCGCACAGCTGGTGCTCTTGCCAAGCTACATTAGCTAATTCTCCATTCTTTGCCCACAATCACCCCCTGGTTTTAAGTTTAAACAAACAAACAAAACTTTTTTCACCCCCTTAATTGTAAATTAAAATCTGAAACAAGATTATCAACTCAGTTCATTGTGCTTCGGGACCAATTTAGTGAAAATAAGAGTTTGGTCATCTAAAGTAGAAGGCAGCATTATGACCTTTAGGTAGCATTGAGCAAAAATAATGGAGTTAATGTTTAGGGAGTAGAAATTCTGTATCAGTATAAAAAAAATATTTCAAAACCTGCAAGATGAGTGTTTTCATGTTTTCTTTTTCACCTGCCTTTTACCAGTTTCTGTAATGTGGAATACAACAAACATGCTAATGCTAGAGACAGTGTTGGCAGTATTATTTTTTATTGTTGAAGGAGAAATGCTACTTACTCAAACTGTTGAATGTACCAGTTACGATTAATTCTTATCTTCTCTGCATTATTAAATATTCTGCCATTCATACCAGTTTTGTTCAAACAAACAAAACTGAATCTGATTCATGTTTTGAATATCATTCTAAATGTGATTTTAATGAGGCTTGAGGGAGTGATTGCAATCATCTAGTCTGAACAGTGAATATAAATTTTGTGATCTATCGTGCTTTAAACTCTTAAGTCCTTGTAAACTACAGAATCCATATTTTTAGCCTTTTACTCTCGAATCAAGGAATTTGAGTTTGTTCCTGATACCAATAGAGTTGAGACCTTTATAATTTAAAATCTTTGGATTTGGTATATTTGTATAGCTTCATTTTAGGACCAGGTCTTGTTTCATCTAAAATTTGTAGATTAATTGCTGATAACTGTATGCTGGGGTGCGTGAGCTGATTGAGGAAGGTGATTGCTCTGCTCTACTCTGTGCTGGTGTGGCCTCACTTCAAGCCCTGTGTGCTGTTCTAAGTGCCACAGCATCACCCCTGACAGAGTTCAGAAAGTGTTTGGACAATGCTCTCGTGCAAACACTGTGATTCTTGGGGTTGTCCTGTGCAGGGCCAGGAGCTGGACTCAAAGATCCTGATGGGTCCTTTCTAACTCAGGATATTCTGTGATTCTATATGACTTGTGTAATCACAGATCAGATGCACAATCCTTCTTAACTTGCCTGAGTAATCTATCACAAGAACTCCCATCCTTTTGAGGTTTCCCGGGGCATAGATAGAATCATTTTGTAGTGAAAGTCTTCTTATTGTACATTAAGGATGCCAAACCTGTTTTTTGTGATGTTGTTTTTTAGGGCCAGAGTCAGTGTTTCCAAGCATTGTCTGCTGGTCTTGCTGTTGCTGAGTGAAGTGCTGGCCCTTCGCTGTCACTCCCACCAGTATTCCTTTTTAGAAGTCTCAACTATGCTCATTTTTCTTACACATTAAATTTTTCACAGCCCTCAGAAGAAATGCATTTTCATATTCAAAGAAATATGAGTGTTTAGCCAAGGGTTGTGAGATCTTCTGTGTCCTGAACACTAATGAGATTTTTTTTAATAATAAAAGCAAATTTCACTTTATGGGTTCTGCATAACTGAAACTCTTCTTTTTAGTAGCAGAAGCTGATAGAATGCCTGAATGGTTCTCTCTCAAGATATTTGAATGCAGTGTGGTTGCTCTCCATTGTATTTTTAAAAGAGGCTAAAATGAATGTGCAGTGGGATTTCTCAGGGGACCATTTTTTGGATTGATTTTATTTTTGTGTGTCTTTAGTTGCAAAGTTAACAGAGTTGGAGTTACTGTTAATCACCATGTTTTAGTAAACTTTCCAAAAACACTAGTATTAAGACTCACATGGGAAAGGGATATATAACTATACAGTCAGTCATTCAGTAGTTCATATCTGAATCCCCTAAAAAAGTAGTCATTGCATTGTATTTGTTAATTTTTATAAATAGAATGCAGTTGTCACAGTCTAAGCTATATTGTCCCTAAAAATGAAATTTAAAAATTCATCTTTAATCTGCTAACCTCCAAATCTACTCAAAGATAAATTGCAGTTAAGTCCCTCAGCATTCTGTGATCTTAAAGACTGGCTTAGGTTGTCCTGCTTCACTAAAAGAAAATTATTTAATTTAAATGTGCTGAACTTCACAATATTTAATAAGGCACATGGAAGTAATTAGTTGTTTGGATCGATCTTCTGTTGAATTTTTGATTAGGTGTTGGAAGAAACAAATATGTTGGAAGATTTCTTTCTATTTCTGATTCAGTTTGGGAAATCGGAAATGTTGTCAGACATGCTGCATTCCTTCATACTGCTAATTGCTAGTATTAGCTTAACCTTAGTTGACCGAGGAGCAGCTGCTTAAACTCCACTTGTGCTTTTAGTGCATAGTGAAAAAGCTGGAGTTTATTACTGTGACTGTTTATCAAAGTGTTTTTTGAAGTTACTGAATAACGGAGTGAAAGTGAAAAGTCACACGGTCCAAAACATGATAGGCAGTGTCCCCATTTCCAAACCTCATCAGATTGTTGTCTGCAGTTGCTTCAGGGCATCCCATTCGAAGTGCAGCTACTCCAAACAAGATTAGGAATATTTTCTGCTCAAGAAAATCTATAGCTCTCTGTCTCTATCATGCCTGGTGTCAGCTCCTCTGCAGGATATGTACTGATAGTAAGAAATAACACGGAATAATTCCCAAGTCCTTTCTGGATGCTTTGTGTGTCTTTTTTTTTTTTTTTTTTTATGGCAACAACAGCTGAAATATGGCTGAAGATTGATGATGCCCCTTCCATCCTTTTGGTGAAAAACAAACTGCATTAGTTAAATAGGCCAGTGCAGAGAGTCCAAGCCTGATGGGTCTGTTTCTGTTTACTGAAAATTATTTGATAAAAGAAATAATCTGCTTATACAAGTAGGGGAATGCCTTGCATGTTACTTATAATCCGGTAAAGCCTCCCATGCTGCTGAGAAAATAGCAAGCCGCAGTAAACACAACTGTGAAATTTAAACTTAACGGGGACAGGAATTCTGAAGCATATTTACCCTCCAGCCAGTTCTGGACATCTGGGATAGCCAAGTCTATTAACATTTGACAATGATTAAAGCTTGAACTTTTAACTGTCAAATAATACAGTAGTAAAATTGGAAAGTACGTCTATCTTTTGTAAGATCTGTGAGAAATGTGGGATGTTCTGGTGTTTTTTATCTATGAAGTTCATAGGTGAAAGTGATGATATATGTTGTTTCATGAAAAACCTCGGTCTACCTTACTTTTTCTCATATATTACTCCTTGCTTTCTTTTCAAATATTTTTTTCGTACAATTAGGTATATATCTGATGAATTTGTATAGACTGGATACTTCTTAAGCAAATGAAATTCCAACTCTAATATTAACAAAAAAGAGCAAGTGCCAGCAGTACATTCTCAGTAGCAACACAATTGGCTGTTACACCTCATGTAATAAAGAAAGCAAATGTGCAGCAGTGCTGGAAAGGAAAAGGCTGATTTGATTATGAATAGCCTTATGGAGCTCCAATTTTCTGAAGGCTCTGCTGGCCACAAGATGCAGTAATAGGTGTGAGAACTTGCCAATCTTGTTGGCACATGTCGTCCATGAGGCCCAACAGCTGCACTTTTACAGGATTTGCTTCCATGTCTACAGATGTGATTTTGGTGTTAATAGGCACTGGCCAGACCTTGTAATAGCTTGCCCATTATTTTATCACTTTTATTGTGTACAGGCAATGTTATTGAGAGAGATGTGTAAGCCTGACCACATATTGCTATGAAAGGAGTGGAGAAGAGATGTAGGTAGGTCACAGAAGGACTGTCTTTCAAAATTATTTTATACTTAATCAAACTGGACATAGTAAGTCCAGTGCCCTGATGGGATGTACCCATGAAGGAATGGACATCTGTTTGAGGCCACTCTCAGTTGTCTTTGAACAAACACAGGAACTGGGAGAGGTACCTGAAGAGTGGCATGAAACTGGAGGGAGTGGCCAATTAGCTAGAGGATTCCTAGAAGCCTATAGGATATCTTTGGAATGTAAGGGCAAGTGCTAAAAGGATAATTAGGATTTCTGAAACAAAAGTTAAAGGGTAGTTGAATGTCACATCTTGGCTTGTTCCTGAAGTCGTGTACTTAAATTACACTTTGAAGTGACAAAAACCTTAATTCTAATCCTGTTTCTTCTTCAACCAGGAAAATGACCCTAGACTCACAATAGAGGCTTTTTATTGATTATTTTAAGGTCTGCCTTACTTTTGAGAGACAATCAGATAAGTATGCTAGGTTTGAATTAATGATTTTTGAGTACATTGATATTTCTGTGATCTTCTCTTGCGAAGAAAAAACTGTTTTGGGGGTGTTGGTGTATATGTTATATAAATTTGTCTGCTAGAGGTTACTTTGGAATTCATAGGTAATAAAGTGCAAGGTTTAAGCTAAAATATAGAGTACTAAGATGCCTCCTGGTGTCAGCTTGCTTGTGAGGAATTTTGAAAGGATATAAAATGACTATATGTATTTTTTTTCCCAAACCTCCTAGATTTAATACATGTGGGTGAGTAGATAAATTTTATGTTAATGATTTTTAATTTTTTTAGTAAGATCTTTCCATAAATGATGATGATTTTATAACTAACTGTCTTGTAAAAGAAAACTTTGCAAACATAAACATGCTTTGTGTCGATGTGGTTAATCTGACTCAGACTCTTCCCTTGGTTAGAGAAACCTTTTGATTTGAAAGACAGAGCGAGGCAAACTCACTGACTTGGGTTTCTTCAAAGCCAGGCACTGCTGCTGGAGGTTGTACATGACAGGCCAAAATGATGCAATTCGACATAAAGTAGCAAACACCTCCTTCAACTCCATCAGTTTTGAAGCCCGTACTAAAGGAAGGCTATGTAAAGAGCACAGGGCTTTGCCTCCTTAGTTCCCAAGACATGTTGTTTGCTAGTGCGTTTAATAGCAATAGCACAAACAATTTCTACTGTACAATTTAATCTTTTTCTTTTTTCATGAAAATAGCACTAGTGTTTTGGAGAAGGCTTATTTGTTCTAGTAAAGTGTTGTGACATTTATTGAGGTCCATACGCGGTAATGCCTACTTGTGTCCTAGCTGTGAACCACCATGAAAATAAAGATTACTTTCCCTGCTGTCAGCTCACACACAAGCTAATTTTACAGCCTTGTCAAATAGCAGCAGAAATTACTAGTTATCACTACTTAATCAGGCTCAGTTGACAAGGCTAGATTGGAACAGAAACACGGTGTGACTGAAGCTTGTAGCTGTAAATTGAATACTTTCACATGCTAAGACAATTACTATGTAAATCTTCACTGGAAAATGTTTTGTCCTGGTAGCTTATAGGAGTCTTGTCAGTAGCTGGGAGCCCAGTGGGTGCTGTAGTTTCTTTTAATAAAGGGAAAGAAAAGGTCAGATATGAAAAAGCAGTTCAGCAAAGAGAGCGTGAACTAACAAAGCCAGTGGGGGAAAAAAAAGGTTAAAAATCTTTCTGTTTTGCTTTAACTTTCTCTGGCACTTCTGAAAGAGGAGAAAATAGGAGGTGGGCTACTTTTATGATAGAGGAACAGCTCTAGTTGACTACCGCCTTGCTTCCTAAATGCTGCAAAGAGATAAGCGTGAGACACTTAACTTCTATGTTATTATCTCTCCAAAAGGGCAGTTTACAAAGTTGTTGATGTGTCTAGAAGGCACAGAGCCTGGTAACTGACCACAGCATTTCTACTGTATCCCTCAATGTGCATAAACTGTTGTTGATATATCCACAGGGTCAAGGAAATTGCTGCTTTTATGGATTGGCTTTTACTGTCAAGTACCTGAAGTGGTGCCAGCCCTGCTCTCCTTTCTTATTGTTTTAGAAGTCTATTTTCTTTAATTTTGTTGTCTACAGAGGCAGTAGATTTCTGCATGTTTCTCTTAACAGAGAAGCTGTAAAGATGGAGAATTTGGAAATTCTGCATCTTTCCTTAAGCTGGTATGATATTTTAGGGCATTTTTTCCCCCCACATGTAAGCTCATCAGGGAATTAAACAGAACTATCCCTATTACTTGAAGTCAAATAATGCTGCTTTGTTATTTCTGCCCAGTAGAGTAGGCTAACTATAAAATTAAATCACGATAGTCTTAGGACTCTTAGTAGTGAATAAGAAAGAAGTGTAATTTTAATGATTTTCTTTACTTCTCTTTTTATAAGCAATCCTCTTCAAGCTGTATTTTGTTAGAGCTTGCTGCAGAAAGCTTCACAGTTTTTTTGTGACAATTTTTTTCTTCCTTAGACAGGTTAATATTTCAGGAATATGGGAACCTCTTCCTATTCTCTTAACCTTCTAAAAGGCTCCCTACAATTTTGAAACCAACTCTAAAATTGTTTTGTTCAGAAACTCAGAACCTCAGTTTTGATTCTTCTTTCAATTCTGTCGAAAAATTCTGTCAACATTAAGTGTTTTAAAGCAAGTTAAAGAGAATGACAGTGCATCACTTTTATGAATAAACCTTGCACTTCTGGAGCCAAATGCCCAGCTCCAATGGGAGCAGCATGCCAAATACAAAGCTGCTGGGAAGTTCCACTTTGTTAGTAATGTACATTTAATGGTTTTTACTATAGAATTTACTTACAAGTATATTCTACCTTACCTTTTTGTTAAAAAACTTTGTTTTCCTAGGAAGATAATTCTTGGTGACTCTGTGGCAGGTGTGCATAATAAACGGGTTTGTGCAGCTTTCCAAGTTCAGTTTTTCAAAACAGTAATAAATGACATACTTGACTCGTTCATTTTATTAGTGCTTAGCAATGTATCTGTAAGGTAAAACATGGGCAGGTATTCTTCCCAAGAATGCCAAGGCGGTGGAAGGATTAAAAAAGGTGTATTTCAGATGCTGCACACACTGGGCCCCCAGGGGAAAAAGGCAATGCCCTCATCTTCCCTAAGGCTTTTTGTATCTTCTCTCTCTTCTCCCTCACTATCTCTCACCCGAGGCGGCCTTGTACATGTCTGCAAACATGTTCTCTCTCTTCGTACCAGGGAGATAGCTTGCTCACAGCTTCTCCCTGTGACTTTCTCTGAAATGCAGAAGGAAGAAAAAAAACCACCTAACCCGTTTGAGAAGGTATTTCACAGTCTTCCTGAGCGAATTTCTGTTACAAAGTCTTGCACAATTGCACCTGTCCCTATGGTATGTAATAATGGAAGGGAGAGAGGAAGGTGATTCTTTGGACAGAGACAGTGAACTCACAGCTTTGAAAATTATTGTGGAAACAGCTCACGGAATAATAGATAGGTCCCTTTTTTAAAAAATCTCATCTAAAAGTCTCTGAGGGAGAAATTTAATGATGTGGTGTTATTCTTTGATAAGAAATACCAGATACTAAGTTCTGAAATATCATGAAATAAAGACAAAATTGATCAAGGATATCAACATTTGAGAGTGTAATTCAAGGTTCATAGCTTCTGACTCATTATAATCTTGAAGATTTCTCTTCATGGAGATGTATCTGATTTATCGGCAAATTCATCAGTTGGTGCCAAGTTTTCATAGATACACAAGTGTTAGCATTTATATATTTTTTTTTTTTTTTTTTTTTTTTTTTTGCTAAGCCCACATTGCTAGTGTTATTTCATAATTTTGAGTATTTGTGCAGGGGCAATGCATAATGTCCCTTGCATGTTTTCCTCTTCTAAACTGCCATTGTTCTGAATGGTAATGTAATAACTTCAGTAAGAAAATAGAGGTGTGGGTTACTTAACTAGCAGGATGACAGTTGCTTATCATGGTTATTTTCTTCCTAGGTGTCTCTACCAAGGCATTTCAGACCTAACACAAAAATTATTCTGATATTGAAGACTTTAATAAATAAGCTTGAAGTAATTTATTATTTGTGCTAAGAAATTACAATTTTTATATCCTTAGCTACTGAACCCATTATTCAGCATTGTTCCATGAATAAGTACTGGTGTGCTGCACTAAAATATGTTATGTTTTAATGCAAGAAAAAATGCACGAGTCCTTTTCTAGTTTCAGTTGTCACGTTCTTCACCCCCTTGAATAGTATTCCTGCCATGAGGCCTAGATATATACTGTTGTTTCTTCATCCCCTTATCCCCTCCTACCTTATTGATTCAGTCATTTCGATATTGCACTCTAGAAATAAATGACTCTGCTTTCCAAAGGCTTAAAAATCATCTCTTTTGATGACAACCATTTATTTATTTTGAAAAGTACAACCAAAAGACTAGCAGTTATTTGACTAAACTCTGAAAAGTTCTGCATTTTTAATGTCTAGGGAGAGTGCATAGCTAAAAAATGCAAGAATTTAAACTCCACTCTTTGTTTAAATTTAAAGGAAAAAAGTTCACCTAGAGAACCCCTAGAGGACATTGACTTTGCAGTTAGTCTTATAACCAACACGCAGTAGGATTATACTACAGAAGTAATTTATTTGGGTTTAATAGCTAACTTGCCATATGGAGTAATGATAAGCTAGTTTTTTTCACTTGTTCTGTATGGGCTTCTCTGACTGAGTGCAAACAGTTATTTTGTGTTTGTGAATTTAGGGGTGGAGGGGATATCCCTAGGAGTAACTTCTTTATTAGTTATATCTTCAGATTACTAGGAGGAAAGAGAATAGGCATATCAGTGCAGCATGCATGCCTGGTAAGAAGCACTCCTGCAATTACAGAGTAACTAGAAACAATAACAAAGATCAAATGTCACTGTGGAAGTCAGCAATAAGACGGAATTTCCAAGGAAGAAAGTATTGGTAAGGGATTCTGTGAGATGAACTGAAGATGATCAACTTGTTTTTGTGTGGTGTTTTGTTTTTTTTTGGCTTGGGGTTTTATGGAGATGAAAACTTACTAGTTTTAAAATTGTATTTACTGGGATTTGAAAATGCTGAAGAGAAACTTTCACTTTCAAGAACAAGCATTTGTTCTAGTTCAAGAAGCATCAGTTTTGGCAAATAGCTGGCAACAGTGTTTATTGTAGGTGGTTTTCATTTGCCAACTGAAAGAGTTACACGTTAATAATTGGGTTCATTTTTTGTAATTGTTCTTACTGATAAGAAAAGGAATTTTTTCTAAATTCTATTGATGCAATGGATTTTCTTTTTCTCAGAAAATGTTTAAATAATTATCTAGACTTTTCTGTCACTAGATAATGAGCACTGTTTTCTCCAGAACTGTACATTTTTACAAAGCACCTGTCCATTTTCCAGTGTGCATCTATGTTCTACCAACAAACTGCTTATTAAAAAGTTTCAGAAGTTATGTCTGATAATGACTTGTCATATAATTGTCACCACATTTTAGAAAGAAAAGTCTGAATTAGAAATTTAATTTTTTTTTATTTTGGAAAGCATCAAAGAACTAGTTAGTTTATTCATAGCTACATAACAGTTAATATTTTACAAATAAAACTGTAGTAGATATGAGTTTTTATTATATCTTGAAACATTTCATCAGTGCGGTAGCTGTACAATAAATGGGTAAATATTGATTTCTAAGTGACATTTAGAAAGAGGAAATGCAAACTAAGGTGCAAATATATGTAAATCAAAATTGTAACCTACATCAGTGTTTATGTGTAGTTATTCTTTCTAACAAGGAGCAAAGATGTCTCTACTTTTTTTAAACCTAGAAGTTGCAGGTCTAACCTTTTTTCCTTTTTTTTTTTTTGTTTTTTTGATAATATTATTTTAGTTGCTTATTGCAAAGGTGACATGTTCCTGCTTTTAGGGATACTTTTGTCAGGATGTGACTTACTTTTTTCAGAGAGAAATCATTCCATTACTTTGTCCCCAATAGGCGAAAATGCCAGGCTTTGTTAATAACAGAGGAATGTGTCTCTTTTTTCCCTTTTTCAACAAAACCTGAAAGATTAGGTCCTATAAGTTGCAATAACCTAAACTTTAGTCGTAAAATATTTTTGGATATTAGGAGAAACCAAATTGCAATGAAGATGTTGCATGTACAGTGCTTTCCTTTGAAAAATGAAAGGTTGTTTACATTTCCTTGTTTATGAGTCTGTGTTTTGAGAGTTGTGGTGTACGTTTATATTTAATACCAGCAATCATTTTGGATATCGAGATGTGGAGTTGGAGTTGTATTTGTGGATGTTGTTGTTTTTCATATTGTAAGCATGTATCATCCAGGATAATACTGAATTGTTTTCTCAAATTTTATCTCCTGGTATAACAGACTGTTCTTACAGTCTTTGCTATTGACAAAAAAGGGATCACTTCAGATTTTCTTTTACTTCAAATTATGTTTTGGAATTCTTTCTGGTAATGATGTTGTAGAAGATATGTCCTCTGTCATTTTGCAGGAAAAAGTTTCCAGCGAAGGAAAAGAATTCCAGACAGTTAAATTTTTCACTCATTCTGCTTAAGTTTTGTCATTGTTCCAATTTATTCTATACTGTAAACAATATAAATGTTTTAAATTAACTAGTTATTGTCACATGAAAGTACTACTTGATTGTACTGTTGAATTTTTATGCCAGAAACCATGATGGTTGAATGGCCCAATTGGATGACACTGTATGCCAGCTCAGATTTTTGTTATGCTTATACAATTATTTTCTTGCCTCTCCAGCTGTAAGCACAAGGTGTACTTGGAAACACTACCAAATACTAGCATAATTATCCCATTTCACAATGAAGGCTGGACTTCACTCTTGAGAACAATACACAGTATTATCAACCGCACTCCAGACAGCCTGATAGCAGAAATCATTCTGGTGGATGACTTCAGCGACAGAGGTAAGGCCCAACTGCTTTTAACCTAAATTTTACAATGCAATGTGGTCTATACAGAAACTAAAGGGAAGCAAAAAGAGAGGAGAGGAGACCAGACCCAGTGGACTGTTTGCCTTGAAGTACTGTTTGATTGTTAATGGGAATAAACATTTATAAGTGGCTTTTGTTTTACTTGGCATGAATACTGAATTCCATGTCAAAGGAAAGAGTCTGTGAGCTGTTCCTTAGCCCTCATTAATACAGCATTTTGAATATATTATTTCTGAAATACTGCAAATTTAAATGTTTCCCCGTCTTTTCCTTACACTTCCCTTTTATTCTCAAAATGTATTATGTTTGACCATTTGGGATGCAACTCATTAGATTTTGTTCCTGGAATTTTATTTAGGTAGGCAGCTTCAAAAATACTAGTACAAAATAACCATGCAGAGAAATGTGACTCTTTTGAATGGAATGCGAAAAGAAGTGCTTTAGGATAGTTGATGCAAGTTTACATCCTTTACATACACTGAAATTAAGAAAACTGCAATTGCTTAATGACTTCTGCCATTATTGCTTCTTGAATGCAACACAAAAAGTGCATGCCTTACATTTCTTTAATGTATTTTAACAATTCCTTAGGTAAAATTAATCTATGATAAGGATATGGAACTGGGAAATAGTTTTTCTTTCAAATTCCGGGACCTCTCTTTGAAGTTTAAGCATGATGACTTTTGGCTTTTCTTTGGTGTTTGAGGGGTGGGTTTTCTGTTTCTGTTGAAACATCGGTTACTGGTGTTTATGTGAGGTTTGTTCTGAGTAGGTTGATAGACAACAAAAGAGAGAATTGTACCCTTTACCTAAAACCTTTGTCGCAGCTAGGACCTTAGAGCAGCAGATTTCTTACCTACTGTTGTGAGAAGCCCCTGGATAAGTGAAAGGAATAATAGTAGAGCACTGCAGCAGCAGAATCATTTTTGTAAGATTTTTAACTTGATATTTCAGGGTTTAGAAAGATGAATGCTGCACACATCTATCTTGCCCTCTCATATCTGCTGATTTACTTGCAACGTCCTTTGATGAACTGCCTCTCAGTCTGTAATACAATTTAAGAGAAATTGTAAAATGAGTACAGTTCTGACTATTCTATGTTGATGAAATCTAGACCTTGGATGAAAGTTTCCAAAACAAGAACTGCAAAACAGCGTGACCATTTTTCTTCAGGCTAACAATTTCCTAGTAGTAAACAACTTACGGGGAAGTCTGTAAGTTGATTTTATGAGGTACCTGACAAGTAAAAAATACTTTCTTTATGATGGTAGCTACTGAGGCTATGTTTGCTCAATATGGTAATACTGTAGCATTTTTTTGATCAAGATCATAATGACTATTGTTGGTGCACTTTTAAATATGTTAATATTTTGTAAAGCTTATCTACTTCCTGGTTATTAGAAAAAGAACTAGTGCTAGTAAACAGGGAATATTTGTAACTTCTGTTGCTATTTTTAGGTTAACTGCCCTAACTTAAATTGTATTGCTGGCTGAAAGTAGTATTAATTTGTATAAGACTATAAAAATTTCCATAATCTTCTTCATTTCCAGTTACATAAAGTTACCTAACTTTTCACTGAAATGCTTTTCAGCTGGAAGAAGTGGTTCATATAGCATGAAAATGTTTAACATAAGTTTGGAAAACCAAAAGATTTGTGGGAAACTGGGTCTAGAACTACCATTTTAGTAGGAGAATTAACTTCTGTTTTTTGGTATTATTGAAATAAAAATCAGAAATGTGTTTATGAATGGTTGCCAGTTTTGAACTTGGCAATGTTTGGTGTACTGTATGTTTTAAGAAGAGAAAGCATACCAAAAAAAAGTGCTGGAGTCTCTACTTGGAATTCAGAAATACTGAATTTCAGATCAGGTGAATCATTTTGGTGCATATGAAGTGTTTAATTCTTGTATTTGTATTCACAAATACAAGCCTTATATTCCAAACTATACTTAACTGAGATTATATTGTATTTTCTTGTGCTCTTTTTTCTTTTTCATGAAGTGACCATGAATGTAATAGAACTGGATTATTTTATGTTGAAA
This sequence comes from Myiozetetes cayanensis, assembly GCF_022539395.1. Classification (NCBI taxonomy): domain Eukaryota; kingdom Metazoa; phylum Chordata; class Aves; order Passeriformes; family Tyrannidae; genus Myiozetetes; species Myiozetetes cayanensis. The sequence continues at coordinate 34,359,272 of NW_026087964.1, read as the reverse complement.
AAATGCTGCCTGATATCTATCCCTGTCTCCTCCAAGTTCATAGCAGAATCTTTTTTTAAGTAGCAGATGGCAAGTTTACTGTTGTTATTCATTTGCCCTTTCATAACATTTTCCTAGTCTGGTGAGAGAAGTAAAGGAGTGTAAAATAGTTTTTGGCCTAATCTGGCTTCAGTCGAAGTTTAAGTGTGGTCAGATGTTGTCAAAACTCATAGAATCACTGCAAGCAAAGTTTGCTACAGTGTTGAGGCAACATAGCGATTAGTGATAAATATATATCACTTTTTCTTATCCTATATTTTTTTCATGAAGCTTCATATGTCAAATAGCTGACAAATGGCTATTGCTTTGTTTTGTGAAATCAGTTATATACTATTTAAGGGATATTGTGTATGTTATTCTTATTTCCTAACTTCATGTTATAAGGAGAGTTTTCTGTTGGGAACCTGAACATCATTTGTAGGTAGTCAAAAGTGAAAATAGGATATTTCAGTAACACTGGAATTTTAAAAATAGTGATTAAATAACCTTTTTTGCTAAAGTGTTCTACTAATCAGACTCTTCCTTTTTGGTAAACATTGAGGACGTTGTTATGAAAAGTCAGTTTCTGTTAGAAATAGAGTAAATAAGAAAAAGTAAGAACTTGAAAGCTGTGTAAAAGATGGAGATTTTTTTTTTTAACTAATGCAAATATAAACCGAGAAATGCACTTAAGGAATTTTTGATAACGTATGATGAAAATGTGTTAGTGAACTGCTAGGTACTGAGCAGTTTGCTGGTTTGTCTCCAGAATTACTTGCATGCCCTTACTTTATTCATATTCACTCCTTTGGCTTTTATGATCAAACACCAAAAGCTTTAAATAATTCAAGCATAATATTCACCATAAATTATGACATTTGGATGTTATAAAAGCAAAAGGACAGCTGCACCTTTTTAAATATCAATATAATGCATACTAGAGGCTTGGTATTAAGAGGGAGGTAAGCAGATGTTATAAAATTTGGAAGTGAAATATTTGGTCAGATTTAATGGACAGATTTAATATAAAAGATACATGAAAATAGGAAGTCATCTGTGATAGTCAGAAGGAAATGTAGATTTTAAATATATGTACACAAAGTTGCAAAATTTATTTGTTCACATAATTTATAGGGAACTCTTATACTTAAAAGTGATGAAACAATGGGATGTAGAAATATGACCACGAGGCAAATACTAGACTTCTACTTAGTTTACCTTAGAAAACTATGAATAAGGGAGCTACCTCTGACATGTGCTGTTGGACACTTAAAATTTAAGAATGTTTTTACTCTTCCCCACTGATAGAGCAATCAGGTCTTCACTAGAGACTTCCACTAAATAACTTAGGTCCAAGTACTGTGGCTTTTTAACAAATTTAATATGTTAAACTTAATTAAGCAACTTAATGACGCACATGCTTTTGCATTCTAAAACATGCAAAATATTTCTGTTTTGTGATGGATTTGGGGTTGCAATCCCAATAATTCATTCATGTAAGCCTTATATTCCAAACTCTGTAAGTTGAAGATTTACCAGTTTCATAAAGGGTCACCTACCACAAAAATGAACCCTTATACTGGAGATACCAAAACATCTTTGTGTCAGGTGTCTCTGCAGTGGCCTTGTGTGTAGCTCTGGTTTTGTGATCCTGGTTTCTGGGAAAATGAGCCTTGTGGAAAGTGGCTTTTTTTTCTGGGAGTGTTTGACCTGGGATTAGCTCATGTGGTTAGAGCATGGTGCTAATAACACCAAGGTTGTGGGTTAGATCTCTGTATGGGCCATTCACTTAAGAGTTGGACTCGATGATTCCTTTGGGTCCCTTACAACTTGGAATATTCTGTTGTTCTGTGTGAGAGGTGTTTGAAATGGGAGGAGGATGGGAGGGGATTGATTTGCAGGTTTGACTTTGGGGATGGGGTGTTTCTTGTTGAAATAGTCTGTCAGCAGACATCTCTGAAAAGGGGGCAAGAAGCAGAATGTGGGCAACAGTTTTATATGGAAGGGCAAAATGAAAAAGCACACTTTCATTGGTTCTGTTATGGAACATCTTACATTTACAAAGGAGTATTCAAAATTCCAATTATTGTTTTAAAACTTTGGGGGGGACATAGATTTGCATAATTAATTAGTTAAACAGTTCATGTAGGTTGCCAACATGAGAGAGATTTTTGTGCATCAACCTTTATTTCTTTTGTGTTTCAATTACTTTATTAGCATAGTCAGACCTGTGAATTGTTGCTAACGCAGCATGTACCCATGAATGTAAAATTACCTTACCAAGCATTTTTACTTTATTCTGTTGTTCTTGAACTGGTACAGCACCTCTTATAAGAAAAAATAAACAATGCCACAGCCAACAAGTAAATTTATTAGCAGTAACAATTATAGGGTAGTATTTTAGTTTGGGAAAAAATTATCAGATTTGCCACCGAAAAAACTGAGAACTTAGCATCAACAGCTTCTTGCAGAACAGGACTATTTTCTGTCACTGGCAAGGAAGTGGTGTTTTGGTAGAAAATGACAAACTGTGAACTTCTCCTTGATGTTGATGAACCAGTCCTCTCTCTGTTATGTTCTCCTATCTCTGTCCCCTTGTTTAAGTCTGCACTGCTACCCATTTGAGAGTATCATACTGTCCCATATCTGGTACCATATGCTTTGTGCCAGATCTCTGAATAGCCCAGATTAAAAATGTGGAAGTCGGTGTGCAAAAGCAAGCTATGACTTCTTGGTCAGAGCTCAGTTTAGTTGGTCAGTGAACTTCAGTGCTAGTGATGTGCTTTGTTTTGTGTGAACAGTCTGATCTATTGTTTTTTTAAACTGTTGTTCTGTAAATTATATTAGTCATACTGTACAGTAATGATACAATAAGGGAGTCTGTGCTAAAAGCAAAGCAACTCTGTCAGAGTATCAGACTGCACAGCTTTTCACTGAAGGAATAATGCAACAAATCGCAGATGAAATTTCCCGTATTTTGGTCACAGACAGTTTATGTAACATGTCATTGTGATTCCAATTTATGGATGCTTGGCTTCAGATCATGGCTGGATATAACTCTTCTGATGAAATGAAAGGGAAGGTTATAGTGTATGAATGGCTGTCTTGTCATAAGAAACCTCTGCTATAGACAGAAATCCTCCAATATGATGAAAGCTCATGTCTCCAAAACTTGCAGTTTTTGTCAAAATATACAACATTTAAAATAGAAAATTGGAAGAGGATGTTCTAATATTGTGAAAGTCAGCCTCTGCCAAAGAAAACACTTTTAGTCAGTCCCTTTCCTTAAGTCTTAGAATCTTTATTCAACATGGTGTAGAGTTGCTCAATGACTTTTCATTAAGCTGAGCTCTTCAAAGTTACACAAGTGATTTGTTTTTCTTGTATATTAATGGTTCTTCCCCTTTATATGCCAAAGACCAAACTTCTGAACTCAAGTTTCTGCTCATCCCCTGAAAACTAAACACCCTTCTCCTCAAAAAAAAAAAAAAAAAAAAAAAAGTGTGCCTGTGGGAATTGGAGCACCAAAGAGACCTTGGAGCAGTGTCCTCTGGAGCCTAGTTCGGAGCTGCAGTGCTGAAGCGGACAGCTCCGAGGTGTGACAGAGCCAGCCTGGTGGCGCAGGGTCAGCACTTGGGCAGATGTTCCCCCGGCCCCCAGCAGTGGAGAGCTGGAAGTGGCAACCCAACCAACTGTGGAGAACTGAGCTCAGCCAGCAGCCGTATAACCCCTTATTTGGATGAATTAGCTCTCTAGGTTTTGTTTTTCCCCTGTTCTCCCATTCTTTTCTCTTTTTTTGTGGAGTAGATTGGGATGGGGGAGGGTGGGGTGGTTAGTGGGGAGGACCCTCTGCCATTCTTTTTCCCCTTTGTTCCTGGGGGGTGACGCGATGCTGTGAACTCCTTTTTTGTTGGTAAACCATTTCCCTTGTATCTTTGTGGTGCTGCTATTGTGTTTCCTTGTTAGTAAAGTTATTAGGTTGTGGTTTTTTTCACTTATAACCTCCTGACATGTTTTTGTCTCTCTGTGTTGGGAGTGGGAATAAAAAGGGGGGGAAGTTAATTTTATCGGAGTTTCCATCTAATATTTGTCTTTGTAACCAAGAAAAAAGGGTATAACTGTAAAATGTTTGGTAGGGACACAAGTCTGCACCTGGCAACTGACACGCTGGAAGTCAGATAACCACTAGATGCAATCAGTGGTGTGTGTGGAGGCAACAGTTGTGGCAATGGAGGGGCTGAGGACTGTGCTTGCTCTTGACCTTGATGGTGCCTGACTGTGTGCAACCTCTCAGAAAGCTGAGAAACAATTTATTATGAATACAGACAAATAATTCTATCCAAGTGATTTCACAGCAATATTTTGTGACAAATCACTAGGGTTTTTACTTGATAGTGAGGGGTTTGTTTTGGTGGTTTTGTTGCTGTTCTCTATGTTGTGTTGATCTGGGACATTGTGTGTTGTTTGTGATTAGAATACCCCTCTGTGGCAGAAATGGAAAAAAAACCAAAAAAAAGCAGCAGCGAGAGGAGAAAGGCAGAAGCAGGAGCATACATGCTTCTGCAGGTATGAATCTGCTAACAGTGGGTGTTTCCAGTGACATTACAAGTATACAATTGTGCTAAGTAAGGTTAATAAGCTTGGGGGAAGTGCTGTGCTTCTGGGATTACTTCTGGGACTGATGCTAGCTTGACTGCCACTCGGGCATTGTGTTGGACAGCATAAATACCTCGTGTAGGAGAGCTGTGCTGATGCAACTTTCTGCTGCCTACCTAAGTTGTCTCATGGCTGGAAGCTTATACAGTAGGAAAAACTTTAGAAATCACTATCTGCAAGTCTCATAGTTTACACAATAGGAAAAACTTCTGAAATCACGTGCTATGTTGTAGGATAGACTGTACCAATTGATAGTAGTTAAAAAGGAATGGAATAATGATGCACAGAAATGTGTTTCCTTGACTTAACTGGGTACTAAACTGAAATAATTCAATTGAACAATCAAGCCTTATTCTGTTTTTGTTATACAGACGAAAACAATTTATTACTGCTGTAGTAGGCATACATCAATATTTACACTTAAGTCAATCTGACTTTAGTAAACAGCAGTCCTCTGGAGAACACTGGTAATTGGGTTCAGACTAGAGAGATCCACTTCATTTTGAAACAGTTAAGAAACAACATAAAACTAAGGATGAACATTGACTTTGAAGCACACTTAGTCTTATAGAAGACATGAGGAGTTGCATTATCTTTTTCATGAGTGTCTTTTGTGTATTGAATTGGCAAGAACTTTGAGACATGGCCATTGTTATTCCTATACCAACAGTGGAATCTGAGGGTCTTGTTGCAGCTTTCTGGAGCAAACTGCTGGGCATTGTTAATAAAATGAAGCATTGAGTAATAGGAAAAGAAATGGTAATAAAAGCCCTTGTATAAGGCTTGGTACTTCATTTAGTTCTGAAACAGTTGATTTTTTTTTTTTTTTTTAAGAACAAACTGTGATTACCTGTGTGAAACTTTAATGAAAATGGTGACTAAACAAGCATAACCTTATGCACGTGGTATTTTATTATTCGTTCCCTTTGCCACCTTCCATCCTAAATTTTGGGTATCCCAAAATACAGCTCTGTAAGAGAATTTTGTGGTGAAAAGCCTTGTTGTATCAGTAGGGAGTGGTTCACTGAGGTAAGTTTCCATCAGCTTGAAGTGGTAGGCCAGATATTGCTGTCTTCTAAAGTAACTGGAGACTGGCGAACCTGGTAGTGACTTGCACGGAGTAAGCTGTGTCTGTGATGTAAAACGGGCTTTCAATGAAGTTTTAAGCATGCAGGCTCATCTTGTCGTAGAAGATCAGTCTCTGTTTTTACCATTCCTGTCCCCTTGAAGTATCTGTACTTCTGATGTAGCATAGACAGAAGGGAGACTGCTGAGAACAAGAGGCAATATTGTATCGGTTAGCCCAGGTTTTGCCTCTTCACCTAGGGAAGATTAGTTTGCTCTAAGTAATAAGACTGGTTGATGACCCTATCAATTACAGCACAGTTCTTACAGTAAACACAATACCTAGACTGAGGACTTGCATGTGAATCGGTGTCATCCAAAAGCCATCTCAAATGTAGATGCTGACACCTCAGGTATTTGAAAGATGTAAACTTGAGAGAGCTAACACTGCTGTTTTGAAAACACTGCGATCTTGAGGTGTCAAGTTCAGTGTGCTGTCACCAACCACAGCGTTGGCAGGTATTTGCAGTGGTAGACATAACTGACATAAGACATTATTTGTAAGAGAGTAAGTGTGAATTCACGTATCTGTTAGGTTTATAGGTGAATAGTTAGACCTGAAACGCACGCACAGCCTTACCTGCTGGGAAGCCTATTGCTGCAGTCAAGTAATTATACAAAGGTAGATAGATGTTTTCTGCTTCCTAAAGGATTTACAGTGGCTTCACACTTGCTTAATGCAATGTCCCGGAACCCAGAGTGATCTCAGCAGCTTGAGTTCTGTTGTTCTTGTCACTGAGAGGGTAAGTGAACCTTTACAGGAGCAGAGTTTAATGCAGCAAAGTTTTGAAGTAATGTTTGACCTGCATATGCACTGCATCAGAAAAAATATCTTAACTTCTAACCCTACATGAGGGTCAGTCTCATATTGTAAAGGAACTTTAAAACAAAAAAAAACACCAAAAAACAACAACAAAAACCACCAAAAAAACCCACAAACAAACAAACAAAAAAAGGCCAAATAGAAAACAAAACAAATTCAGTTTCAGGATACCTACATTAACTAGAGATCTAACTAAACAGAGGATTTACATTTTTGTACTTGGGATATTGAGCTATAAAATTACTCTTTAATTTCCTCTACAGTGCACTCACACAGTTGTTATTTGAATTTCTTGAAACTTGGATTTGCCTCTGGTCAAAATAAAATATACTGTAGCAAGTACAACCTAAAAGATATCTGAGCATGAGTTGGAATAAACTGATTTGAATCTGTAATACCAAGTTTCTGTTCTTCACTGCACATTCTTGATTTGGATTACTTAACATTATAAATTCTGTTATGGGGGTTTTATTCTGAAATTACAGATTACAAAATTTTGCCTTCAGCTCCCTGATGTACCTTACAATAGCAGTTTAATTACTGAAGGCATTCTGACTTGACAGAATGGATTTACCAGTGGGAAAACAAAGGGTTGCCCTGAGGTTGGGGAGAGTTCAGCTCCAAGAATAATGGTTATCTTAAAGTCAATGGCAGCCCATCTCAAAATGCACTTCATTTGCTGGAGTAGAAGAATATTACCATATTGAGAAAAAAAGGGAAAGGTGGGAAGAACTTCAAATAGTTGAAATTTTACACTTTACCTGGACAGAATTAATTGGGAATGCATCTGCTGTGGGAGAAAGTTAGGAGTGACCCCCACCTCCCAGTGCTGTCTGCACTTGGGCAACTCAAATACAACTCAGCTGTAAAAATGAGAACCCCAGTCATGAAATGTCATTACGAAAACTAATTCTTACTTTTCACATAGTTCAATGAATTGCTTATAATGCGCAAATAATTTTACTTTTGAGTACTTGTGGAGTCAGAATACAAAGTTTGTGTTTCCACAGACTGTATGGGTTGGTCTTTCTTTACTTGCCCACCCTATGAAATACTTGCTGGCTCTGCATCACACCTACAGCTTGCATCCCTTTCATGTATGAACATGCAAAGAATTTTTGACATGAGAACCAATGGGCAGCCTGAACTTAGTAAGACTGTGTTCTCTGTGTGTCAGCTTCTAAAAATGTTGTGCCATGCTTGTATTGAGTGTGGTTCATGAGATACCTGAAGTAAATTCGGATGTAAAACAGTACAGTCACTCTGAGTAATCTTAAAAGATTAGAAGCACGTTTATTCCTGTGGCAAATTAAATTCATTCTAGTTGTGTTGAGTTTTTGTGTTGTATTTTCCACTGTGCGTCTCAGCTTTGATTTACATTTCCTTAGGGTTAAATTGAATTATGACTGAAACTTAATTATTTCAAAATTCCTCATGTGGAATACACAAATTTGATCTCATAAACAGGAGAGAAAATTTCGAAAGATGAGTAAACATTGGTTTCTACATGGGCTTTTCTCGGAAATATCAGTTGTTTACTTTCCACTTGAAAAAGCATTATTATATTACAGTAATACACTAAACAATTTGACAAGAGACTTGAACAATTAGCTCAGGATTATCTTCTTCAGCTTCAGTTAATGACCTATGCAAAAGATGCACATTAGTTTCTGAAAAATTAGAAAATATGTGGTTCTTGCATCACATTTCCCTACATTTCTGTCTTTTATAAGTTTCTTAAGTTTCAATTTCTCTTTATAAGTTTCAAGATTTTTTTTTTTAATGTCAAAATTGATGGCATGAATCTCATGGGAATCTCCTTTGCATTAGGAAGTTCTTAACTAGTATTCCAAATGTATTACTTCCACAACTTCACTGAGTAGTATAATGGAGATACTAATTTTTACATCTTTGGATGATATATCTCCTGAATGTTCAGGATGAAAACCCACAGTCAGATGATGTAGGATAGCAGCTGAAGTTTGTTGCTTTGGACTTTTTGCAAACATTCCATCTAAACTGATCATATTTTCTTTTTTGAGTGGTTCTTTGTTATTAGGTGTCAGGAGAAAAAGCCTGAGATGCTGCATAATATTATTTTTCATAAGCTGATCAACTAGGTTTTGCCATAGTATCTGCATAAAGGGTTCTTGCCAAATATTAGTTATCTGTTACTTAGGAACTTTCTTTTAATTTAAAATTTAAATTCATTCATGATCGTTCTCATTGAAACTGTTGTTTTCATGTTATTGTTATCTTTATGTTAAATAACTATCTTCTCACTGTAGACAGAAAGAGATAGCAACTTTAGGTTTTCAAAGTTAATTGCAGTTTAATAAGGTGTGACAGGCTTTGAATTGACATCCCAGTAGTCTTTGCAAAGGTGGTAGTTTGTTACAGTCAAGGTTACGTTAATTACAGCATTTGAGTTCACCTAAGCAGACTTCAAAAATATATTTCCTGAACATAGGCTTTCAAGTAGGCTTGTAATCACCAAGCAAAATTATAACATCATGAAAGAATAGGTAATGGCATTGTGTATCTGATGAGTTACATTTTATGCCTCTTAAACAAAACAACTTCAGAAAACCTTTCACCTTATTTACTGTATTTTAAATGTGTAGCATTTTGGTTTTTGTTTGTTTGTTTGTTTTTGTCCTGTTTGCAAATCATGGGTGAGCCTGAGATCTGCTAATATTATTCCAATTATATTGCCAGTAACATAAAAGAGAGGTTATTTTCCTGTTAATGCACTGCTACTGAATCACTTGTAAGAGAATTTTAAACCCAAAGTTTTGGTGGTAAAACACTGTGTTTTACTAACAGGCCTGTAAAAACCCTTACAGTCAGAACTGGGATGCAGATAGTATCTGATAATAATTTCCTTGTGAGATGACTGGGAGAATGTTGATTTGGTTGTTAACTCTATACTTTTTTTTTTCCTTTCCCCAGACTAAATACCGATGTCTTTTCTAGGCTGGTTCTTTCATGTAGGATTGATAGCACGTGTTTAGTTTTCAAATCTTAACACAGACTAGAGAAGGGAAATCTTGTACTGAGATTAGCAAATGAATGCCTTCAAAGCTTTGTACGTGAAGAGCAAAGGTTTGTCCTGTCCTGTTAGTTTGGTAACCCTGACAAAATCAGAAATGTTTAAGGAGTTTTAATAGGTATTCTGACTTGGTTTTACTGATGGAATAAAACATAATAATTTCCATTGAAGTTTCAGTATATTCTATTTCTGTGAAAACAAACAAACAAAGCCTACAGAGTATTAAGAGAGCTGCAATTCTTCTATCATAATTTAATCTTGATACTTTTACGTTGAGATAACACAATACATAATTTGACAGCATTTGTTTCTGATGATTCTTTCCTAGATAATGGCAAGCAGTTCCGCCATTGACGAACGCTGAGGTGGATAGGGAGAGGGAACCCCAGAGCAAGAGGCCTTTCCTTTTATCCCTTGCTCCGAGGGGGAGCATGCCCTCCCCCTGGCCCCCCCACCCCGCGGCACCTCATGGCACCCCAGAGGGTCCACCGGCGCTGTCAGCCGGGCAGGAGAGAAGCAGGCAGAGAGAATTTTATTGTTCTGGTAACGGCTTAAATAGCTCTTGGAGGAATCACAATGTGACCAGTAGGAGTTCAGGAGGTGTTACAAACCAAGCAATTACAAGAAAGGGTTAACAGCCAATAGGTGAGTTTCCAGGTATCTCTTAGACATTCCAAGGTACAGTGAGGGATCTTGGGAACAAGAAGGGTTATACAAAGGGTTACGATCACCATTTTAGAAGCGTGATCGCTTTAAACAATCATTACAACTTCAGCATGCTTTATATCCTAAAAGCATACTGCAACACGCCATCATTAGTATTTATTTAATTTAGTTATTCTGCATAAATGAAGGCCCTGTTGCCAAAAGCATCTATTTGTTTAGTGTTGTATATGTTTATGCAGATTTTTATTTTGTGCAGTCAAAAATTAGAATTCTACTTATGTGTGTTTGTTCATTGCTCTCAGCATCTTGAGTGTCTCGCAGGAAGCATTCACGACATATGGAATTGTTGTTACAAATCTTCTTGTACAAAAATACAATTATAATTTTGATTAACTTGAAAAAGAATGTTTTGTTGTTCTCAGAAATCACTATCCAGACATTCAGTCAACTTAAGGGGCTTTTCCCTATGTGCTAATTTTCCAAATTGAGCTCATGCATCTTTCAGACAGATGGGCACTTTTATGAAGTTTATAAATAGCTGAATGCTTTAATGGCTCTGTCATGCACAGTTTGTTTTTTAAATGTTACTGATTTGTGAGCAAAAATTAATAATTTATGTAGAGCGAGTATAAAGGATTTATTTTAATTGGACTGGGTCAAACCAGGTTTTCTAAATTAGAAGTTCCACATCCAGTGGAAGATTTCAGTGAAGAAGAGTATGACAGAAGCAAAGTGATTTGGTATGTGCAAAGAGCTTTTAGCATTCCCCTCTGTCTCCCCAAGTCACAGCTTTAAAATATTTTTTTCCCTCTTGTTATCCAATTGTATGTTTGTGCATTGTGAGAGTACATGCTTCAGTCTTTTCAACTTTGCAGGGCTGCTGCATAATTCCACTGAGACATGCAGCACAAAGAGGCAAACAAATACGTTGATTTCACTCATGGTCAATGACTTAGTAACCTTTGTTCACCTACTGTAGGAACCCCCATAACTACCCCCCCGACAAGTTCAAGAAATATGCATTAGGACAAATAAAAAGGGCCAGATGCCTGCAGTGTTTTAGCAAAGCAGAATGCACAACACAGTGTGGAAAATCCTAACCATTTAGAACAGGTGATTGCTGGGGATTTTGTTTTTATGGAATGGAGAAAACCCTTTTAATTACACTGGTAAAATGTACTGCAAATATGTACATGGCATTCTGGGACGAAGGCTTACCAGTCTCTGCTGATTTCTGGCAGTCAAACCTTGATTAAGTGTTATTGTCATCAGAGAGGTGTTGGGGGGCAGGAGATTGTGAGATTTTGGTTTTGTTTATTCCATTTTTCTAAGATGTGTAATTTCATTACTCCTACTATTTCATCAGGATACTTCTACACAGTATTTCCTTTCTCTGAAAAAATAGTCGCAGAGAATGCATAGTATTAATTTGCCAGCAAAATATTAATTCTTTACAAGGGACTTAATAATTCTTTAATAGGTAGAAATCTCTCAACAAATCTAGAAGAGGATGTCTGGTTAAGATCTTTTGCCCCTTCGTTTGAAGGGTAACATACTGAAATTAGAGAAGAGAGTTGACATTCTTTGTAAAGGTGCTGTTTGTGCACAACTATCAAAATAGCAAACCTACTGCTTTAGATTTAGAAGAGTAGACATAGGTTTATTGTCATACTCAATTTCTGCCTCATTTAATCACAGAAGATACCCAAATTAATTGTCCTTAGATTTTTGCGGATCTTTTGAAGAGAGACATCCCATGTCTCCTGGATTTTTCTGATGTCCTCTGGCTATACTGGCTACAGAGGTTGGCTATTCAGTTCAGTACTTCACTGTAAGAAGGCTAGGATTTGGTTGCTTTTTCCTTAAGAATTTCTAAATATTCTGATCAACTAATTAATTATCATTACCTGTAAGAATGCAGCCTGTACAACAGCTGGGTGAGAAGGGAGTGTTTTATAAGAGCTGGGAACCTTTCTGAGTATCATATATAACCAGTAATCTTAAAGGCCAAAATGCCATTAAAGGTTTGTTTCTGAAGTGAAATTATATGTCTTCCATTTTAAAGTGTATATAATAAATCATGCCTTATATTGAAAATCAGTACTGATGGAGAAGGTGAGTTAAATGACAGTTAACAGTGTAAGATTTCTCACTTGATGTTTGAGTAGCAGTCTCTCTGCTGCAGCTCCACGGAGTAGCTGTGAGCAACTTTCCTTTGCCTATTTGCATTATTTTCTGTATTTGTGATACACTGTTTTTAGTCAAAAATGAAATATGCTTATGTTTAGGACAAATTTGTAAGTGTTCTCGTGGAAAGTCATGGTGCATTAAAATGTTTCAAGTACAACTGATATATTTAGATAAGAATTGAGAAAAAATTACTCAAGGATCTTAGTCCCATAGTATGGTGTATAAAGCTGTTCCAGGTGTATAGAAAGACACACTATGTACAAACAAATGTGATAATATTGAAGTCAATATCCTTTAGCACTACAAAGCAGTACAGAACAGATGTTAGTTTTGTTCTTGAGTGGTTTACCTATTGCATTTTTTAACTGCAGAAAGCAATGACAGATTGTGTTAATGAATGGAAAAATGAAAATAATCCATACTTAAATTTGAGTCTGAAATTATTGTAGTTCTTGAATGTGTTTGAAAAAACTAGCTGAGGTGCTTGCTTCTCATCTGCAAACCTCATTCTTTTACTTTAGTATTGGCAGTTTGATATTAATTATAGGAAATACGTTTTGTGCTACAAATTGTAATAATACATGAACATAGCATTGAAGTGTACAAGTGTACTACATGGCAAATTCAAATACATGCATCTAGTCAGAGTTATTTACAGGACTTTAAATATCCTTTTTTTTAATGCACTCCCTGCTAGTTTTGTTTCTTTGAAGGAAAGTTTAAACATGTTCTTAACCAGTGAGTGACAATCTGGATGCCAGCTGTGAATGTAAGGGCATGAAATGTAAAATAGGTTAATGGTGCCAATTATGCTGGAGCCCTTTTTTTTTTTTTTTTTTAATGTGTACTCCTGAAGAACAGGTGATTAAATTTTGAAGGTAATTAATGATTATTACTTCTGAACTAAATGGATTATTTCTGTAGAGTCTTGTAAGTGTTGCTAGTTGAGGTAATTTAACTGAATTTAGAGGTTCACAAAGAACTGAGCAAATTTCTTCTTTACCTTTTTCATATCCCCTTGTTCATTTTAGTTTTTTTAAGTATTATATATTTCAACTTCGTTTCCTTCATGGAGTGGGCAACTTATGCTGTACCTGACAAATGTCATGCATTCTAAAATGCTATGTTCTGATTATGAAATAACAGTACTTACAAAAATTCAAATAAAAGCAAATTTCCTTTATTTCAATGGGATGGAGTTTAGAAGCCCTTTGAAGAGGTGTGAAATTCTGTAAAGTATATGCAATTATCATGTAGCAAACTATTCTAGCACACTTTCTGGTCATAGTGTCTTCTTCATTTTTTATATGGACAATCACTCGCATTCCTCTGTGCTGTAGTGGGTTTTCTTTGTCCTCTTTAGGTAGTAGAAGGCATGAGCTTCACAGAATCACAGAATATGCTGAACTGGAAGGGACCCACAAGGATTATTGAGTCCAACCCTTAGCCTTGCTCAGGACCATAGCCAAAAGTCACACCATGTACTTGAGGGTATCACCCGAATGATTCCTGAGCTCTGTCAGGTTTGGTGCTGTGACCACTTCCCTGGGGAACCTGTTTCCATGTGCTCAAGAACCTTTTTCTAATATCCAACCTAAGCCTCCGCTGACACAAACTTCAGGCCATTCCCTCATGTGCTGTCACTGGTCACTACAGAGAAGAGATCAGTGCCTGCCCCTCCTCTTCACCTCATAAGGAAGTTGTAGGACTCCGATGAGGTCTCTCCTCAGTCTCCTCTTCTCCAGGCTGAACACACCAAGTGACCTCAGCCCCTCCTCACACGGCTTCCCCTCCAGGCTCTTCAACATCTTTGTTGCCTTCCTTTAAATGCTCTCTAATGACTTAATATCTTCCTTTTACTGTGGCCCAAAACTGCACACAATATTCAAGGTGAGGCCGCCCCAGTGCAGAGCAGAACAGGACAATCCCCTCCCGCTACCAGCTGGTGATGCTTTGCCTGATAACCCCCATGATGTGGTTGACCTTCCTGGCTACCAGGGCACTGCTGACTCATTTTCAGCTTGCCTTCAGCCAGGCTTTTTACATGGGCATGTAGTGATAGGACAAGAGGGAATGGCTTTGAACTGAAGGAGGGTAGTTTTAGATGTTCTAATGGGAAGAAATTCCTTCCTGTGAGGGTGGTGAAGCAATATAACAGCTTGCCCAAAGTTGTGCATGCCCCATCCTTGGAACTGTTTAAGGCCAGATTGGATGGGACTGGAAGCAACTTGATCTAGTGGAAGGTATCCCTGCCCATGGCAGGAGGGTTGGAACTAGATGATCTTTAAGGTCGCTTCTAGTCCAAACCATTATATGATTAATCAGATATCAATCAGACGCATAAAAGCAAGTTTCCGTTTGCTGTAAAGGTAAAAGCAGGTTTTCTGAGTATATTTATATACAAATACAATATATAATTAGAATTCTTCCTGTCTGCTTTAGACAGCTGGACAGAGCTCTGGAATTATATGGTTATGCTATTTTTCTGATTAGTGTGAGATATGTACATGTTGTTGATACAATATGTTTAACATATTTGTGAATGTAAATTAAATTATTTAAGTATCAGATATAAATAATCTAGTAAATTTAGTATTCCCAGAGACATATTTGAGAAAAACAAGTCCAGAACTATAAGCAAGGTTGATCATCTCACAGTAGCATGCTCATTTATTTAATTGACTGTTTTATTCAAAACCATGTTG
Source organism: Myiozetetes cayanensis (assembly GCF_022539395.1). Taxonomy (NCBI): domain Eukaryota; kingdom Metazoa; phylum Chordata; class Aves; order Passeriformes; family Tyrannidae; genus Myiozetetes; species Myiozetetes cayanensis. The sequence continues at coordinate 34,344,037 of NW_026087964.1, read as the reverse complement.
TGAAAAGTATGATATAATGCTTTTTAAATAATTCAAAAAGTATCTTGCCAGAAAAAGATTATTACTGAATGTTCAAATACTTTGTGGAGTGCTGCCAAATAAGTATGTAATTTTAACTCTGTTACTCTTAGGTTATTGCACAAGGAAACAAGTAATATTAGGTTTATGGAAACTGTTCTTGAATTCAGTTACTCTTCTATTGTTTTGTCAATGTATAAAATAAAAAAGATGTTTAGTATATATGTTTTTTGAAAGAATAAGTTGTCCTAAAATTACTGAAGTGAGCATACCTCCTTTGTGGCATGCCAGTTCTCTCCTTTAAATTAGCTACAGAAATGCACTGTGGGAAGAAACACAATAAGGCTTTTATGAGTAATATGATTCACAGAATCACAGAATGGGTAAAGTGGGAAGAGGCCACAGTGGCTCATCTGGTCCAACCTCCCTGCTCAAGCAGGTTTATCCTAAAGCACAGGACTGTGTCCACACAGTTCTTGAATATCTCCAGTGAGGGAGACTCTACAACCTCTCAGGGCAATTTGTTCCAGTAAAGAAATTCTGCCTTATATTCACTTCCTGTGCATCAGTTTCTGCCCATTGCCTTTTGTCTTATTGCTGACAAGAGACACCCAAGAAGAGACTACTGAGAAGAGCCTGGCTCCATCCTCTTGGCACACTTCCTTTAGATGCTTACAGACATTAATGAGGTCCCCCCACAGCCATGCCTTCTTGAGGCTGAACAAGTACTGAAGAGTACTGAATTGGGCATCTTGTGTTTTCTTTCGTATTTGAGTTTGTGTGGCAAGGTTTTTATAGTGGGGGTAGCTATAGGGTTGTCTTCTGGCAGAAGCTTCTCCCTGATTCAACAGAGCCAATGCCAGCCAGCTCCAAGACAGACCTGCCACTGGCCAAGGCTGAGCCCATCAGTGTTGGTGGTAGCACCTGTGGGATAACAAAAGTGGAAAGAAGTTACTGTGCAGAAGCAATTTCAGCCAAAGAAAAGAGGAGTATGAATATATGAGAGAAATGGCTCTGCAGACACCAAGGTCAGTGAAGAAGGAGGAGGTGGAGGTGTCCAGACATCAGAGCAGAGATTCCCCTGCGCTTGAGATGAAGACCGTGGTGGGGCAGGCTGTTCTAATGCAGCCTGTGGAGCTCAGCAGTCCTCAGATATCCACCTGCAGCCCATGGAGGAACTACACAACAAAGAGGGCAGATGGCCAAAGGATGCTGTGACCCAGTGGGAAGTCCATGCTGGAGCAGGCTCCTGGCAGGACCTGTGGAGAGAGGAGGAGGAGCCCACACTGGAGCAAGTTTGCTAGCAGAACTTGGGACCCTGTGGGGGAACCCACACCTAGCAGTCTATTCCTGAAGGACTGTATCTCATGGAAGCGACATCCACTGAGTAGTTTGTGAAGAACTACAGCCTGTGGGGAGGACTCATGCTGGGGAAGATGGTGGAGTACTGTCTTCTGTGCGAGGAACTCCATACTGGAGTAGGGGAACAGTGTGAAGAGTCCTCGCCTGAGCAGGAAGAAATGAGTGGCTGATACATGTGATGGGCTGATTGCAGCTCTTATTCCCAGTCTCCCTGCACTGTTGGGGGAAGGAGGTAGAGAAAATCACGAGTGAAGTTTTAACCTGGAAAGAAGGGAAGAGTGGAAGGAAGGTGTATTTAAGATTTGGTTTTATTTTCTTATTATCCTATTCTGACTTGCTTGGTAATAAATTAAACTAATTTCTCCAAGTTTAGTCAATTTTACCTGTGACAGGAATTGGTAAGTGATCTCTCCCTGTCCTTATCTTGACCCATGGGCCTTTCATTACATTTTCTCTCCTCTGTCCAGCTGAGGAGGGGAATGATAAAGTGTCTGTGATGGGCATCTGGTGTCCAGCCAGGGTCAGCCTGCTATTATTTAAATAGAACTAAGTTGCTTAAGGATCAAGGTCAGTACCTCTGACCAGGAAATAACAGCTGCCTTGCTGAGTGTCATAAAAGAAATGGTTGGCTGTCTGGTATCCTAGAACTGGCCAATCATAATGAATGCAGAAGGAAATCAAGTAAAGTGATTCATGATAATGACCTATATGATTTTTGTTCTTTGTGTAAGACTCAGAAAATGCAGATGATATTTAAAATATTTAGTTTAAGCCATAAGAAATCAAAGATTTGCAAAACTGCTCATTTCTGTGTCTCTCATGAAGCAGTTCTGGGATGATATAAAATGTTATTCTTCACTGTTCTTCTGCATGGCTTTAGGGGCCTAGTAGTTGTCAAGGAGAATTGAAGTAGGGTGATTGATGTGTTAAGGTAAAAAGTCAGTGATGTAATCTTTGTCCCAGAAGGCATGTTGTTCCTTGGTATATCTCCTGTTTTACAGGGAAAGGCTTAGCATAGATTGATTATGTATGAGAAAGAGTAAGCTAGAAGAATTAGCTGAGAGAGCATAGTATTCATCTAGACAGTTTCCTTTTTAAATTGAATAAAAAAAAAAATCTATAATGAAAAGCAAATAACCTTAGGGTGAAACATAAGTGAGAAATTTATTGTGTGGAAAGAAGAAGAAATAAACTATCTTTGCAATCATTGCAACAGGAATATGTGTTTCCAGCTACATGAACCTATCTAGTGCTGGCTTCTGTTGGGCAACTTTTTAGGAAACACTTGGATAAGATTGCACCTAGAAAAAAGCATTAAGATGATTTTGTTGCTTTCACGAGTGTTTCTAGTGAAAATTTTCGTTTTAATTCTAACTTCATAAATCCTGGGTATATGCAAAGGCATCTAAGGCAGCATCATGATTTTCCTTATGTGTTTTTAAAGTTTGTGGCTATATTCCAAGATGTATTTGGGAATTTAAAAAAAAAATAAAAAGAAAAATTTGGCATTCAAAGAAAAAATTAGTGAATAATAAATCTTATTGTTATGTAGATACGTTGTTTTTTCCTGTTTATGTGAGTGGACCTCTATTATATAAGGGATTTGAATTTTATGCTAAAAGCTAGTGAATGATGGGTGCTTTTGCTATCTGGTAAACAACTAAGCACTGTGGCTTTTGCTGGTTTAGGAAAGATAGAATTGACCTGAAATTGAAGACAAAATGAAATGTAATTAATTTCTGGAAAACCAATTTAGAATTTCTCTTAGGGGTTGCAAGTTATACCTTTTCCACTGAGAAATCTGGTATAAGAAACTTACTTTTAATTGGAGCATGTCTTAGAGGAAGAGAGAATTTTTATACCTTAATCCTGTTTCTGGGTTTTTTAATTGTTTTTAAGATCTGTCTTGATTTTCTTTTCTTGATGTCAAACATCTGTGAGCATATTTAACTCCAAAGTCATTCTTGTCTGCTTGGTGCTTGATATCGTGCACTAAATTTGCTTTGCTAATGTAATAATCTAATTTTATTTTGTCTATTTTGCAATCATTTTTCAGCAGGGAAACCCACAGCATCTTATCTAATTGAGCAGAATGAACTTAGCCTCCTTAAAATTCCTGTGGATTTGTATAACAGTCTCATAGCAGGGAAAGCATCTCATTCACTAGTTTGCTCAGAAGTACCCCTAGCCAGCTGGAATGCTAACCCAGCAGATAAGATTATGCATTTGAGAAGCTTCATGCCAAGCGAGTAATGCTGCTGTTGGTACCCAGCGATATTCCACAGGCACAGAACATCTTATGTTAACATCCTATTGTTAACGTAATGGGAGCAGGGAAAAGAGATTTGCTGTGGGAACATTCTCAGGTGAGCCTCAAGATTTACATACATTTATGCTTGTTTTGTGTTTTAAACTTCCATGCGGTTCCCTGGCGCTCTGATCAGATTGCTTGCCTTGCCAGCAGTTGAATATATTCAGTTTGTGGTGCCTCAAAGCACATGGTAATGACTCCAATGTTTGAACAGTAAGGCAAATGTTTGTTGGCTGTGGGATGCAATGAAAACAAGATGTGTGTAAAGCGTGGTGTGCTCTAGTGGCACAACACAAACAATGAATAATAAGGAAAGTTTAAATTGCTTTTGGCACAGTTTGTTATAGAAGGTTAGTGTCTTCCCCTTATGCTTGTGTTCTGTTACTGTGGAATACCCACTGTCATGGGAATACAGCTCTTAGGTGAATGTCCGTGTATTTCTCTGTTCCTTGCGTTTTAATGGCCACTGCAATTTTAATTCTGTTTTTATCTTTGTTCTGCGGAGGTTGCAAGCCTTAAGAAAATTATTTTGGGTGGGAATGCCTCAAGTAGGTCATTACAGGAACTAAGGCAAGACATACATTTTTCTTAAGCCTCCAGTGAAGACAATGAGACATCTAGGATTGATATTTTCCCTACAGTTTATAAGAACTTGAGGGTCACTAAACTGCTGTTATGGTAAGTATGTAAGTACCATGTTTTAGAAAAAAGGTAACAGTATAAATGCTTTTTCCTGATAAAACTGCCCATACTGAAGTAAAACAATCTTCTAAATGGCTCTCCTTAACTGTTTAATGCAGGATAAACTCTGAGGTGAGTCAATGTAAGGTCAGCAATCCTAACATGAAGTGGAAAGGTTAGCAGCCATGTAGAGCAAGTTGCTTCCCTCACTTGGCTGGCCTTATTGGGATTACATTAATGATTTATTTCTGATTTTGTCCAGCCTCAGCATAAAAGTTAGACTTCAAAACAATTTGATAAATCATTGAAGTAGTACATTATAACTGAAGAGTTAAAATGGTAAAGTTATTTTGGTCACAGAAACGTAGTTGAGCATTGAATTTGGTTTTAATAGAGTTATTCAACTATGTTTAATTTTTCATAGCGTAAATGTTACAAAGAGAGACACTTAAGCATATTAGTCAATACTAATTGCATTGCAGCATAGCTATTGCTATTGCAGCATAGCATAAATAAGAAAATAAACAAGAGGAATTTCATTTGATGCACTTGACCATTAGAACCAATTATCGCTTTCAATGTTTCTTCACTCATGAAAATCCTTCTAACTCTTTTTTTCTTCTGAGAAGTTATGCATTTTAAGCAAAATATAAAATGCAGATGGTGAAGATTTAACAGAAAGGAATTGTCTATGGTAGAAAGAAGGGAACCAAATATTCCATATACTTTCCTGTTTCATAGTGCCCCAAGAGGTTCACCTCAGGCTCTGCTCAATTCTCCTATCCTTGCTATCAGTTTCTGGGTTTTGTTTCTTGATACTAAGACTGTCTTGTGATGTGATGGATTTTAGAGTTTTTTAGTAACAGGCACAAATTGCTCCCAGGGTGACAAATTATTTGTGTGTTTTCAGTGTTCCTAATTGCTACTTTTACAGCCTTTCCAGGGGGCTGTCAGGTGTGACTTAAGATAACTGTAGGTCATGACTGAAGTGAGAAAGACAGTGAAGAAGTAAAGGACAAAAAGACATAACAAATTCTTGACATTTCTTGGCTTTCATCTCAGACCAATATGGTTACTTAAAACATCTTAACTTTTAAAGCACATGCTTATTTAGTAATTAATTGTATTTTGTGGACAATATTGTATAAGTTACAATATAACTTGTAATGTATTGGTATTTTAAACACTGAACAAGAAACTATACATGCATTTCTTATCCATACAGCATCTACCAGACTTATAAGCTGCAGATCAAGTGTAATTTCTACTTTAAAAGTGGTCACACATCTGGAGTATGCTGACAGACAGATAATCATGAACAATCCATTTGCCTTGGGAGGTGAATGTTGATTTTAGCTGTTCAGACACTGGAGTCTTTTGCAGTTAACCTATTTTCCCTTCTTTCTTGGAATGTTCTGTATGTGGTTTCTAAAGCTTTGTACTTACATCCAAGAATATCCTTACTTTGGTTTTTGGTTGGGTTTGTTTGTTTTTAAGTGCATCTGTAATTATCTTACAATGTTGCATGTGAAAATTAAATGATAGGAGCTTCTGATCTGACCATATTACAGAGGAGAAGAAAGTAGTCTTTTGAATAAAATACAGGTTTTTTCCTTTTTGCTCCTATATGCTCCTTAATACTTCTGCAAGAATGCTAGAGGCAGTCTAACTCATATGTATTTGCATTGATATTGTGACAACTAAGCAGGATATGTAAAAGAAATTAAAGATTATCTTCTCAGAAGTCTGTATTCAGCGCTTACATGGGCACAGTTGTCTTGGCTACCTTCTGACTTAGCCAAAGCTAATTGCGCTTATATCTCAGAAGTACTTGTTTTTCTAGATATTAACTCAAATTTGGCTGTTAATGTTTTTAAGAAATTATCTACTGAAACTTAGAGCATGGCATCTGTATTCACTTTTTTGGAGACATTTTTGTTCTAGGTAGTTCTTAGCTGCCCACTAACAACAGCAGCAAAATTCTTTCCATTCTTTCAATAAGGGCAGAAATTATGACATAAGTGAAACATTTGTTAGAAACACACTGTTAAACTATTGTTGATATTATTTATAATATTCCTCCAAAGTTTTTCAGTGCACTCAACCATCTGACTAGTGAACAGATTCACATCCTGCAGCAGCAAGGTAAAATAAGAAAGAAAATAAATGCCAATGGCCCCTTTAGGGCTGACTTTCTTCAGCTGTCATTTTATCCTGTTGTCTGATTCTGCCGTCAGCTGCAGGCTCTCTGAAGCAAGAGCTATTTTGGGGAGGATGTGTGTCTGTGTGTGTCTAGCGTGGTCCCAATCTCAAGTGATGCATGTAGGATTTACTACAAAGTACATGGAAAATATAAAGAAATGTATTGCCTCATAAACAATTAATATTAATTGTGTCTTTTAAAGGTAGGTAGTAGCAATGGCATGAATATTAAAGAATGGCTCAGTCTGAACGAAGCTTGCCATTATGTGAGGCAGGTATGCCTTTCTCTTTATGAATTATTTAATTCCTTTCATATTTTGTGTGACAGGTGGTACCTTCTTGGAAATGCATATAGTTTTCTGTGGAAATAGCTTGCAAAATTTTCTAATGCTATATATTCCCAAAACTGTGGTATTCCAAGTAGTAAACGATCATTTAAAGCAGTGAACTGTTCCTGTTTCATGCCAATGTGTGCTGTTAACCCCAAGCTTTTGACTCAGTTCCTAAAGTTTCCTTCTAGAGCATGAATGTCAGTGTGAATGCCGTCAGTACTTAGAGCACTTTTGTTAGAGCTGGATCATGGTTTAGAAACTTCATTTAGTTTCAATTAATTTCCCATCCAGCAATGTACAGACTTTAATTCCCAGACTCCTTAAATCAATAAGTTTTGCTCATTTTGTTTTCTCATTTCCTAGGATAAATCGTCATGACCCAGGCAACCAAATTTATTCCAGTTATGAAATATGAATCAGATTTAATTTTTTGAGGTGGAGGCCAGTAGTGCGTATTAAAGCATACTACCACCTTCCTCCCTAGTTAGCAGTTTTGTTTGCACTGTAAAGATGACAGCTGAAAGGGTTAACACAAATTACTTGCTGTATGATATGAAACTGGGAGAGAATTACTTTATTTCTGGCATGAAACGGGGAGAGATAAGGAGTGGAAACATAGTAGCACATTGATACATTGATGACATATTGCAAAAGAACTCAGAGAAACTTCTGTATGTTTGAAAAACAAAACCAACTTAAATCTTCTGGGTGAATTTACCCAGAAAATAAAAACTGGAAAAATGTAGGCAGCTTTCTTCGAAATCACAGTTGCAGTTTAAAAAAAAAAAAAGAAAAGAAAAAGGAAAAAGATGAAATGCAGTTATAACTTACTATCTCTGTTATTTGATAAAGAATACAGTACGAAGTAAAACCAGAATTTAAGATCTTGTATGTGCTTATATTTTTTTTACTACTTCTACAACTGTCCTTGCATAGTCAGCATTCTCATGATACGTACACAATATACACACAATATTTTTTATATATATAAAGCTCTTAGCTCTGTAACATTTTTTTGCTATCCTTTGCGCTTCCCTAGGTCCACTCAGCAGCATTTGAGTTTCTACTTGGCCTCATTTATTGAGACATAAATCAAATCTATGGGCAGCAAACTGTTCTCTTTAAACAGGTATGTTAGGATTGCATCCCCACAGATGCTTTTTATTGTTTTTAAAAGTATTTGATTGCAAAAGTAGTAATACATTTATTGGTCTTCATAATGATTTATGTAACTTATTTGTGTCTCTGTATATATTAAACAAGCTTATTATCTCAGTTTTAAAATACTTTATAATCCCTTTTAATCTGCATGCTTTAGTTCTATTTGAAAGCAAAATAAACCCTCTACCCCAGCACCCCCCCCCTGCAATTTTTTCTCAATCTCAAATCAATCGCCAATCTCAAATATGCAAATTTAAGATCTGCCAGAGCTGGTTGGATTGCCTGAACACAGATTAATGTTTTTCACTGTGGATTTTGTGATTTATTACTGACCTAAATAATTCCTGAAAAAGATTATAGACTGTACTTCTGCAAAACACCTTTAGTAAGACATTACTTCTGTGAAACACTTAAGATGGTTTTTTAGATAAGTTTTGTCAGGAATTCACTAGTATTATAGAAGGGTGTTATGAAAGCATACTCTTACAGAGGTATTAAGTTGATTCTCTTTCATATTGGGTTTTTAAAAGGTTCTAAAATTACTTCTTACCTGAGGAATGTAATAACTTATTTCATTGTAGTGAAGTGAATTTATCAAGAGCTGTTATATTTGTGACAAACATACAAAAATAGCAGACAAATACGGATTTTTAAGTAGTGTAAACCATCCAGTAAAGAAGAATTCATATCCTTAAAAGTACCTAGAATTAAATTTCTAAATTCTAGTGAGATGAAAAGAATAAAAATTTTGTCAGTAACGCTATGTAATCACCAGATAGTGTAATAGTAATAGTGTAAGCTTGTGTTATCGTCATTGTCTTCATTATAGAATTCTTCTCAAATTTTGTAAAATATTTGTCCCCAAAAAAGTGATCTTTTATCATGCTGTCAAGATCAGCAGTTCCCTATATTTTGTACTAATCTGGACAGTATACTCAGAGCTTGAATTTTGCACAAAATAGGTTGTTATACACATCAGACCTTAAACTAACACATTAAAACAATCAGTGACTTCACTTTTCCACTTGCTTGTATCCTTTACAGTACAATGCTATGGTAAATGAGGCTCTCTTCAGTGCTATATGCAGTGTTCAGTTTTACTTTCTTGTGATTATCTAATCTAAAACTTATAAAGAGAAGAGTACTAGCCAGATTTATAGGTGGCAGAAAGTATTACTACTTTCAGTTGATCTTTCAGTTATTCTGAAGTAACTGGAAAACCAGCAGAATCTGTGCTTTCCTCTGTTGAATATCGATGGAAAATCAGCCATCTTCATACAATTTCTTGTTCTGTTTTTGCTATTGAGGTGATGTGATGACCTGATTAGTGAGAGACACCTCTGCCTGAATTAAGGTGCAAAAGAGTATGCTGAAGTCAATAATACAGATTTTATTTAGCGATAAATGTTATTCCCATGAGGCTGATAACACATACTTGAGAATGAGTAGAACAGGTCAAAAAAGTAGTGATGCTTACATGAAATGCTAATTCACCAATCTGTAGCTTAGTAACTCTTAGAGGATGAAGTACTAATTTCTTTATTTTTAGAACTTGGTGGATTTTCCTTCCAGAAATTTTTGTCATTATTTTGAAGAATGCTTTGTGGCACTGAGTTCTGTTTTTTAAAATGCATGTAGTGTAAAACAAGTACCTGTTCAGTTCACTTGTGTTTGCTTTGCTACTTGCTAGTTCTTCCAATACAAGAATCAGTAAACAGAGTTATCGCTCTATCTCTTCTGTCGTTCATGATTTCACACATAAGGCTTGCCATCAAACCTCAGTCACCTCTTAGTTTGCCTGCCATTTCTATCCTTCCTTGTTCAGAAATACTAATTTGTACCATTGCTTTTGTTTTTATTTTCACTGTTCTTATCTGTCCTATATCTTGTGTGACGTCAGAGAGAGCACTGTAGATAACACTGAAGGTGTGGGCACACAGCAGATTTGAGTGGGTTAATGTTTTCTTTGCATTCTGTTTCTTATTTTACTAGTGAACATTAAGCTGTCATTTCTACTGAGATCTCTATATTTGTATCTATTGTCATCATTTTTTTCTGTGTAGTAGTTGTCAGCTCAGTCCATCACATATTTGAGGTTAGCGTTTTCTTTCCCATGTGGGTTATTTTGTTGATCTACAGTGAAATTCATCTGCCATCTAGTTACTGATAAATTTAGTCTTTTTTACTAGCCTTTTTGTCAGGAAAAAAAAATGTCATTTCACTATTAACTCTTTTTTGAATTATATATGTGTAAGTTGAAAAGCAGTCCTTAAATAGATCTTTGTGGAATTTGAGTCTTGTCTTTTCTCTGATGTGAAACTTGAGCATTTTGCCCACCATTAATCTTGTGATTAGGCATTAATCCTTCCATGAAAAGAATTTTACCTCCCTAACATTTCAGTTGCTTTCTATTTTTATGTTTGGTAAAAACAACACAGATTCTGTGGGATGATGTATTATCCATATATGCATTAATTCTGCATAAGTCTAATATGGATATATGTGAATTAATTCTAATAATTCATTTTCCACTTTCTGTCAGTTTTGTTTTCTGGTATCAGACTTCACGAGCTGTAGTTTACCAGATCCTGCAGACATACTTTTATTAAGTACTGAGGCAATATTTACCACCTAATGTTTCTCTAGTGTCTAAATGCTAATTGATAGTTATGGGCTGGAGTTGCAATTCAGCCATTTCATGCTAGGGTTCCCTTAAATTTCAAGTGGGATTGCCTCTGCTTCTGACATTCTGATACTGACTGTTTTATGAATTTATTTTGTATTCTACTAATAACTAATTTTGAGAGAGACCTTGCACCATATCTGTGATAAGCAGAAGTTGTTACATAAATACCACCACAAACTCTTTTACACTGGATGCAGATACAAGTTAATGTGCAAAGATTTCTACTCTGTTCATGTCTGATTGGTTTCATACAGTAGTCTTACTTTTTGGCAAGCTTCTCTCTTTAGAAAAAAATTTATTAGGCATAAATACGTTTGCAAGCTGTTCCTCAGTGTCTTTTTTTTTTTTTGTCTTACCTTTGTGAGGTAGGACACTCAATTTTCTAGCCATGGGGGTTTTTTTAATAATTTATATTTGACTTAACGAATAACCTTATTTTAAACATGCTTTGATACTTTGCTGTTTGACTTCTTTTCTCCTTTTTTTCTAAACTGCTGTACATTTATTACTCAGAGACAAGTATAGATTGTTTCAAACACTGCAGACTCTGAAAGCCAAAAATCCCTCATTGCTTCAGGCGTGCTTTTTACCCTTTCAGATGGTCTTCTTAACATTCTCTTACTGAACATTTTTTTTTTTAATGTAATTCTTGTTTGACTATCTTATTTCAATCTTTCCGCAAAAATGTAGAATATAGGAAATTTCAAAATCTGCATAGAAGTTGCATTAAATTATTCAAAACATCTTGAGTTTTGCTTAGGATAAAGTAAAAACTCATTTTTCTTCGTGTAGTTTACTGCAGTGCATGCTAAAATATTTTTTGTGTTATCATGAGTAAGTCTTATCATGAGGAGAGGCTGAGGGAGCTGGGATTGTTTAGTCTAGAGAAGGGAAGGCTTAGAGGTGACCTCATCACTCTCTTCAACTACCTGAAGGGAAGTTATAGCCAGGTGGGGGTTGGTCTCTTCTCCCAGGCAACCAACAACAGGACAAGGGGACATGGGCTCAAGCTCTGCCAGGGGAAGTTTAGGTTAGATGTTAGGAAGAAATTCTTTACAGAGAGGGTGATCAAGCATTGGAACGGCCTGCCCAGAGAGGTGGTGGATTCACCATCCATGGAGGTTTTTAAAAAGAGATTGGACATGGCCCTTAGTGCCATGATATAGTAATTAGAGTTGGATCAGGGGTTGGACTTGATGATCTTGGAGGTCTTTTCCAACCCAATCTATTCTATGATTCTATGATTCTTTGAAATTGTGTCCTGACCTGAACTTTAGATAAATTGCATTGGTTATGAATTCATTACTGTTTTAATAATGTTTCCTGCTCACAAATATTTCTAATATCTATTGGCTTGTCAGTCATTAAGGTCATCATTTAATTAGTTGCACAGTACTATTTTTCCCTGATCAGACCGGAAGTGTCAGTCCATATCTGCTGTCTGCCAAACACCCCAGCCAAGAAAACCCCAAAACAAAATACAAAAATGTCCAACCAATCAACCAACCAAAAAAAAAAAAAATCCAAAAAAACCCCAACTCCAAACCAACCAAACAAACCAGCATGATACGGGAGTTTTTGCTGCACTGTTGGATGCTAGATTGATGAATACTGAGAAAATTGGAACTGTCCAGTTAAACTGATAAAAGACTTATCACAGTCATTTTAATATTAATGAAAAATGAACAATTTAATGGTGCTTAGCAGCTCAAATGACTGTCACTACAATTTGTTTTACAGTTTTATTCGAGCAGGTTATTTATGCATATTATCTTTAAGTATTGAGCTACTTGACATCTCTTCTGGCCAGCCAACAGAATCCCAAACACAGAGGGTTAAGTAATCCTGCCAGGTAAAGGAGGGTGACTGGTAAAGTGTTGCCAAATAAGAGTGGAAGAGCTGGTTATGCCTCGTTACTGCAATGAATACATCAGTCTGGCTCATATTAGCAAATATGGGACTTGGTATGGTGTTTGCCTCTTCAGTGTCAATATAGTATCTTCTAGACATTTGGATTTGTATCTCATCCATTAGAGTAGCCTAATAGAAATAATTACACCTGACTGTTCCTCCTTTCACACATTATCATCCATTTCTCCTTTATGACATTTGTTGTATGGTTTTGCTTTTTGATGTTAATGTGTGTCTTATAAACAACTGAATGTAAACCTATCACTGTTTTTTCTTGTATCCTGTTACAGTCTAACCCCAAGCAATCATGTAAGGGAAGAACTAGTGTTAATTAACCATGCCATTAAGGATTTTTGTGACATTGAGACAGTGGAATTCATGTTGATACAGTTGAATTTGTTCTCTGTTGCTTTTACTCATCTGAGGGATTGATATGAAACCATATATCTAGAAAGGAGAAATGTTTCTAAAATGTTTTATTAAATGTAAAAAGCAAAAGTTGTTACATTTACTTTTATTAAAGATGTACACCAACAAAGGCATAGTTAATAACTCCCTAATCCTTTTGATCAGAATAGACTTCAATCTTCTGTGCTGACTGCAGAGCAAGTTACAATGAACCAAAGGTGCTTGGACTCCCTTTGACTATATCCTCACTGCAATTTTAAGTGGTTTCTGTATGTGTTGTTAGATATTATCAACATTACAACTTAAGGTTATGGAGTGTTTGTGGCATATAAATCTTGGTTCCATTTTTAATTGCAAAGAATTGTGACTATTATGTAGCTGATCTTGCAAATTCAAAAATATTCAGTACTTTAATTATGCTTACTTTATTTAAGTGCTAAAGGCCACAGCAGGCCTGCAATTGCTAGCATGCTAACAGCATATAATACAGCCAATTGCAAACAGCAGTCTAATTTGTTGATTTCAACTGAGGTGTAATTATATTGCTTCATTTGCTGAGCAAATCATATGAGAGCTTCTCTAAATCAGCCTGATTGTGTAATGAAGAGCTAATTACAAACAGCAGTGTTCTTGCAGGAAATTTATGGTGACTGCTAATGCCAGGTTGGCACCACTATGACAATGGCTCATTAGTACATTTACAAAAGCAACAGTGGAACTCTGCCCAAAGCACAGCAACTGTTCTCTATTTTGGGAGATGAGAGTGATTAACTCTCTCCCTTCCATTGTTACTACTTCAAAAACAAAGAAAAGCCCCACATTTTTGTTACTGGTTCTTGGAAGAAATTAAATAGCATTTCTAGAAAAGTCCACCATAAGACAGAATGACTTCAAAGGAATTCTTCCTAAAAGAATTTGTGCTTTAAAGGACAAAGACTTTGAAAATGTTGTTTTGCCAGAGCTTGTGCATTAGTGACAAGTGGAGGTCTGGTATGTCTTTTTGCAACTTCTCTTCTCCCCTTTTACCTTTGCTGCATGCAGTTGGAGATAGACTTGGCAGTCCCAAGGCTGAAAGAGAACTTCTGACAATTATTTTTGTGTCAGTGCTGTGATGATTAAAGATTTTGAGATTTCTGCATTTTAAGATTTTTCTTCTGTTTAAGTTATAACTGGTCACCACCTGATACAGCTTCTTTTATTTAATTCTAAATTGTTTACTGTCAGATCAACCAGCTCAAGTGGAAAGATGAACTGGTCACTTTACAAATTCACAGCAGGATAAGTTCTCTAGTATTTTTGAAATTTCCATTAATCTTTTCGGTTTTATTAATTTCTTGGAGTTCCATGAAGCATACTTTCTTATAGATACTTTCAAGCAATTGGAATAATTTATTACTGAATTAGATGTGTGTAATTGCCTGTTCGATTTTAAGCCTGACACTCACAGTAGATTGAATGCTATTTTACACAAAGGCTTCTAATCTATTAAATGGTGCAGTGGGACTGATTTCCTATGAAATTGTCTGAATCACTTTCTCTCTTGGCACAATAGCACAGAATAAATTTCTTCCTGTATCTCTCCATCTTGCTTTTTTCTCCTGTAACATGGAATATTGAAGCTGTGGCCTCTTCTTATTTCCTCTCTAATCTTGCTTAGTTACAGGTGACCCTTAATAAGTGGTTTGAGTTGGACAACCACTTTGAATACAAAAGTACTTATTCATTAGATCAACAGCATTTGAATTTATAGGAATTTATAGGAAGCAGACTTCTTTGAAAAATATTTGATATCTAACTCAAAAAAAAGTAGTGTGGTTTGGGTTTTTTTCTCTACAAGCACCAAAGTAGCTGTTTGCTTTGATGCCTTGGAGTTTTGACTGGTTTTGAAGCTTGTATATAACATGAAGACAGTCTAGGCTAAATTTCTAGATCAACACTTTGTAGTAGGAGTGAATTTGTGGAGAAAGGATATAAAAAAGTCACTGGTATATAAAAGTCACTGGTAGTTATTGACTCTGTCAGGGCATGCATGTGCAGTGTTATTTTTAAATTCCAGAGAGGAAATGAATACATGCAAATTTCATCTAATTATACATTATTTAGGCACGGGGAACACTTAGTAAATAGTGATTTTTTTTTTTTTAAATGGTGGTTTGCCTCAGTCTTGTGAAGTATACATTCTCAATGAAATATTATACATGCTCTCTATTATAGCACTATATTCTGACACAAAATCTGTTTCACTAAACAGATCTTCTGCTCTAAAGCTAATATATTAATAGCTGTTAGTAAGACTAT
This sequence comes from Myiozetetes cayanensis, assembly GCF_022539395.1. Taxonomy (NCBI): domain Eukaryota; kingdom Metazoa; phylum Chordata; class Aves; order Passeriformes; family Tyrannidae; genus Myiozetetes; species Myiozetetes cayanensis. Next base: position 34,328,667 of record NW_026087964.1, on the reverse strand, counting down.
CAAAGGAACCATATTTTTATGTTTCATGAGACATAGCCAAAATATTGTAGTAGAAAATATCATAGTTATGTTTATATTGCCTCAATAGCTATTTTGTTCTCTGGAGAAAATGGCAAGAGGAGGTCTCAAAGGCATAGCAAAAATTATTTCCCAAATTTATTCTCCTGGTTTTCAGACTAATATACAAAATAATTTTAAAAGGACCCTGACATATTCAGGGAAGTTTGCACTTTGGATGAAGATGGGTCTCTAATTTAGATGTGGCTCACATGGCATTCTCTTTTTGATTTTGGATGTACAGGCTGGTCTCCTTATTTACACTTGAAAAGAGCCCACAAACATCTACTTCTTCCCTTGGTCTCCCTAACCAAGATTGGTGTTAGAGAGAGACCTTCCACTTTTTTTTTTTTACTTTGATTTCCCATTAATATGAAAGTTGAGTTCCAAACAAATTATTTCTTTGGGTGGGGTGGAAGAATGGAACAGAAGAGCAAACCCCCTCAAAATGGGGTGATGCCTGAGGCATCTGCATGAATTTTAGTCTAGTTTCTCATAAATATCAGCATCAACACACTTTGTTGCCTTTGGCATTTGTACTTACCACTTTTTGTTATTGTCCTATATGAACTCCTGATCACGTTTCCTCTGAGGAAAGAATGTGGATGTTTTATGGGTTTTGGAAAGTAAAATGTAAAGATACCTCTCTGTCACACTCTCTTTCTTCCTCCCTTTTTTATTAAAAAAAAAAAAAAATACACACACAAAAAAGCTCCCTTAGTAAAAACTGGTTTGAGTTGGAGCAAATGTAAAAAAATTCAAACAAAAGCCTGTAGCTTTAAGAACTGTCTCAAAAATCATTGTGCAGGATGAGATGGCATTATATTGTGGAGGGGGGGGGGAGGAGAGAGAAAATACTTTGTGAAAGCATGTTTGTGAAATTTTTATGTGAACCAACTCAGATAAATTTTATCTCGCAGAAGTTAAGATGAAAATATTGTTGAGACTCAGAATGCTTATTATGGTACTCTAGTTTCCATATACCTTTCCTGTACCATATCTTATTTTTCTGTTTTCTATTGTTTGCTTTTAAAAAAACTTTGTTATGCTTATGATACCCTCTTGGATGTAGTTTACAAACTTGGTGTCTAGGGTTTGGTTTGCTACTGAAGGAAAAATGGAACAACATGGCAAGATTGATTAATGATTTGGCCCACAGAGCAGGCTTCATTTACTCCAGAATCATAGTGACTCAGTTGACTGGAGATGATGAACAGATGTAAGGTGCAGAATTATTCATTAATGGTTTTGGGGCAACAATACCACTTTAAAAGTATTAATGTATGTTATGGGTAAATATGTTTGGAGGTTTTTTTTAGGAATGCTGATGCTATTTCTTGTGTTCCAGCACTTCACTAATTCAGTTATGTCTGATGTTTGATTGGGGTTTTTTTGTTAATAGCATGAGAAATAATTTGTAAAGGTGCTCGAAATGTATTTGGGTCATAAGAAGTAGAGGACGTGACTGCTACTATGATTGTAGAAGTTTGTATGTTTGGATATGGTTTGCATACACATTTGAATGTGTATGTATGTATGCACGATGCATGCATTTGTACACTGCATATTCTGGATTGTACAATACCATTTAATCCCAACTGTCTTTATAAGTATTAAGTAAGTATCTTGCTTAGTGCTTTCATTTAAACAGCGATTTTCACTGATAGAAGAGTGTCTCAGTTTGGTTAACAGATTGCTAATCATTCTGACTGAAATCTTCTTGCACTCATGATCCTTTCATGAAACTGTTTGTTCTGAGGTCTCCTGAAGCCAGCTGTACTTGAGTTTTACCTTCATGTGTTCAAGTTTGTCTGTCCTTTAATTGTGCATTTGACAACTGGTGTATTAAAAGATAAGGGTTAACTGTTTATTTCTGTTTATCACTTCATTAACCACTTATTACTATCCAAAGTCATCCCAATTACAGTGATTTCATGCTGCCAGTGTCCTGTTTCAGTAACACCTACTGCTATTCCATATTGTTAGCTGAATCAGTTTCCTGGGACAGCTTAATAAAGTAGCTGTCCCAGTTCAGCATATCCTAATCAAGCCAAGTATTTTGTAGCAATGTATTACACTTGTGCAGCAGTTCTCTTAAAGCCTTTTACATTGACATATTGAACAGCTGCTGAAGTGGTAGAGAGAAGCTATTAACTGAGGTTTTAGACAGTGCAGATTAATGACAAGAGGAGAAAGTTCAAACAGTTATGTTAGGGCAAACATATGTTATTTTAACATGCAGTACAGGCTCTTCAACATCAGTCCAATTCAGTCACTGCTAAAGTTTTAGAACCTACCTGAAAGCCCTTAGAATAAATGATGTAAGACTTTGTCCTTAAAAGACTGACTCGTTTTCCTGTTCTATTCACCAAACTTCGCTCTGGTCTCCCTTGAAGGAGAGGAAATTTCATTTTATTTGAGAAACTACTTTGCTTTGAGACTTTTTTTGCAATATTACAAATACACTATTGGTTCATCTTTTTGTGTTATTGAAGTACTTAAAAGCACCACTGAAGTACTATTAGCTTTTCACTCGATTCAAGTTGACATCTTCAAAAGGAGTATTGACTGGATTTTGTTTCAAAAACCTTCCTCTTTCTCAAATACTGGTAATAAGACTGGCAACTGGCTGTTTCTCATCCTAATTTCTTCAAAATAGTGCTGATATATTTCCTCTGTCTAGAACAAACTAGAGGTGAATGTTAATAACAATTGGATATGGAAATATGTTCATACAACTTCTTAGAAAAGAAAATTATTTATATTGGTCCCAATTTCTGGTTGAACATAGTAGAGACTTCCATCCTTAAGGCATTTCTGCTGCCTTGAATCTTATCTAAGGATTTTTTATTTATTATTTTTTTCATCAAACTTCATCAGAATCAGATCATTGGCAAAAACCATTTTCTGAAACCAGCCATATTCTGAATTGGTGAACATTAATTCTTCTCAATGGGAATTCAGTACAGCACTGTCTAAATGTTTATTTTAAAGAAACTAGCATGGTACAAGCTGTTGAAATGGAAACCAATTTTTTATTTTTCTCTTGTTTGGCAGTGGTGTTGATCAGAGAGATCCCCAGTATTGTTTTACATTTGCACATGTTTTTCATGGTGTGCTTGTAATACTTGACTCTGACACTGCACTTCAAACTACTAGTGAGAAGTACTTTCCTGGGGAGGTCAGCATTACTGTCTCAGTTCTGGTTCTCAGTTCTTAAAACTTAAAGAAAAAAAAGAAGTCCAGTCTTGTTTTACAAATTGCATTGTTTGGAATCTTCTCATGGCAAATTACTGGCTTAAAAGCCTCAGTATCTGATTTTGCAGTATAGGCAAACTCTTCCTAGAAATAGTACACTTCTTATCTTTTCCTTTCTCCTGGTACAGTATTTTATAACATAAACTGTAAAATTTCTCATTTCATGTTTTGCCGTTAGTGCACATAGTATTTTCTTTAGTGATAGAAATTAAGTTGGCCTTTATATCCTGGTAGACTTAAATGCTACACTATTTTAATATAGCTAAAGGAGGTCGTTTTCCATTTAACAAGTCCTTCTCAGTGCCTGTCAGTGCCTCTGTTCATTGGAGCCCTAGTAAAATCTCATTTAAAAATCTCAGAAAGTTTTGATGCAGACTGTTTTCTGCGAACAGACTTGGTTTGACAAGCAGTTGTTGGAAACACGAAACATTTTAGTTCTTTGCGGCATCCAACTTGTGTGCAAGTCAGCTGGAGACAGATAAATCTGCATCTAGAACAGGAGATACACAGTATTGTATGTCAGCATCATCTGTTTTCTGTTTCCAAGACTCACAGCAGATTGTGTTACATCTTTGGAAATATTATTCAATTTGTTTTTCTCATCTGTACAATAGGATAGTATTTACTTTTAAAGCAAGTGAGTTGTTTGCAGAAAATACTCAAGGCATTTGAATCCATGCTCTTTTCTTATGGGTCACTCTAACAAGTATTCCTTTACTTGTCTTCAAAATTTAGAAGATTAATTTAGCTCACAGCAGAATTACAATGTCATATAACTTAAATGTGACAACACGTGAATGTTCTCATAGAAGAAACTCTACCCTTGACTCTCACGTTTCTTAAGCTACATCATAGTTTGGTGGTGAACACTTAAAACCATCTGTGAAGATGGCATATAGCCCATTTCTAGTAGGTGCCAAACAAACATGTTCTTAAATGGTAATAATATGCAATATTGCAAATGCTGTCTCTGCTACAGAAAGGTCAAGCATTTTGAAAGTTTTGCCAAGCATCTTTTTACACTTCATCATACTTTTTGACACTAACAGGCCAGAAAAAGATTATTTTCCTTAAAAAGCAGGCACCTGTGCCTGCCCACAAGGAAATATAACTGTATGAGTGACCTTGAATAACAGACTTTGTCAGAAAATTAACATACAAAGTGTCTGTAACAATTCTCTATTATTAATCTAATTCCAGAGTGCATTAGTAAATTAAAGAACAGGGCACAAATTTCAAACTTTACAAAGAAACTGGTAATGAAAACAGAAAGTGCTTCCTCCCACAAACCGTCATTGTTGGGTTTTGACATTGCAGTTAGATGAGAAGGGATATTACAGATTTGGCATTTGTCATGATGGCTAGTCATCTTTTTTACAGCCAGCTTAATTAGGCCCTTATTTCAGCTCAGAAAAATTGTAATTGGAAAATATCTAATTTCTAAAGTGAAACTTTCTGCTTTGTGTTTTGTTACCACTTTTTTTTTTCCTTTAAATACCTGCCTGCCTTTTAACATTCTCAAGGAATTACATGTAAAGTCATCTACTTTCAGCATAGTTCAGTGCACAAACTTGCTAACAAGGTGTATTTCAAACATTGAATTATCATCACATAGAAGCCTTTGAAGAAATTTTGTATACTATATATATATATATTCTTTTTTAATAGGTGAAAACCCGTACTGGTTGTGGTTAATATTTGCAAATTGTGCTTACGTGAAGAAATAGTGTATGTTTGAACAGCCTTATCTATAATTTCAACCATGTTTTGTCATTTCAGAATTTGTCAAAAAGTTTTTGACGTGAATTCCCTCTTTCAAATCTTAATAAAAATTCAGGCATGTTTTTACCTGGAAATTATCTTAGGCGGAGTTACTCTTAAGAGTACCAATTGAACTGATTATTTCTTTCTGCAAAGTTAACATCATCAGTCTATTATTTTCTTTTTTTCTTCTCTATTGTAAAAGAATGTAAGATTTGAGAGAAGAATCAGGGCATTAAAAAAAAGTTAATAAAACCATAAATAATTCACTTATGATCTTCCTACTCCCCACTGCATATGCGCATTTTACTATGGTTGAAGTACCAGAAGAAAAGATTAATTTATCTAACCAGATTATCCTGAAGAGAGTGACCTAACTCACACAATGATGGGACTGGTAGAATAATTCAAATCCAACTTGCTCATAAATCTGAGTGAATGATAAATTCATTTTTATCTTGGACAGAAAAACTTGTATTATTTCTTCCAAAGTGATTCAGTTTTGAGTAGTGAAAATTACAGTATAAAATTAAAGAACCCATTCATTGTTTGTGAAAGTTTCTGCCTTGACTTTACTGATGATCCCAAGTTGTGTTTTCATAGCTGGAAGGTATTTGTACAGGTGCTGTAAGATCTGCTCTTATTTTTTAGCTGAGGACATGATTATGGTGCAATATAATCAGTTCTACTAGTGTCATAAACTGCAAGGGCATAATCTGTACCATCTGTCGAATATCAGCAACTATAGCAGAGTATCTCTGCATTGGTATGCAGTTGGAACTAAGGTATTGTCTTCCGTATTTAGTACAAAATTGTGTTATTTGCCCTCATTTACGACAACGATTTATGGTACTCGAATACAGCAAGTAGAATTGGTGCAGATTGACTTCAGAGAAGGCCTGTGACTAGCATAAAGGTTGTAGAAGCTGATAAAACACAGAAGTGTAAAAGAAACCTAAAATGCAGATTTTTTTGTGGACTGTCTCTTGCTGCAGCATTTGATGTGCGAGAAGGGTGGTCCTTGCAAACAGCACTGAGCTTGCACTCAGGTGACTCTGTGCAGTTGTGACTTCTACCACTGACCTGCTGTGTATATTTATTGTATAACAATACTTTATCTTTTCAGTAGCCATTCTTTTCTGATGAAATTGCATATTAGTGGGCAGGGGCTGTTTGTTACTCTGTACATAGCCTGGTGTAACACATTGTCAAACTTGATTAGCTCTATATTATATTTTTCCTTTTAGGTTACTTTAATGGGCCCTCCCCAAAAAGGTTTTATAAATCTGATTTTTTGCTAGTTCTCTTTAATTACTGTCCAGTGTTGGTACCACATCATTTATGGATGTAAGTTCAGAGAATTAATTTTTTGAAACAGTGTTTCTGTTCTGTTTCCTACTACTGATTTTTATATATAAGTAGGAAACAACCTTTTATTCTTACATGTATAACTAAAGTTACAGTAGTATGTGGTATGAGTGTAATAAATTTTTGAACACCTAAGTGCTACTGTTTATGTAAGGAATGAAACATGATGAAAACTGATATTTAGAGTGTTGGTGGTGGTATGTTCCTTTGTTTATGGCTCTATCCGCATTCTGTTTAGTGGAATCTTCAATCTAAGACTGTTAAAATACACTTGTCTATGGGGGAGCCCAGCTGGTTCTGGGCTCTCTGTAAGCTGAAATACCGAAGATGGAACTTGTACACTTGGCAGAGGGTTAGCCACGGACAGTTAGGACTGTGTCACAGAGTGGGTTTCCTGTTAGGAATGTTAACCTATTGTGTTAAGACATGTGGCTGTGTGTCCAGTCATGAGTTGTTATGTTAGTGGTAAACCAATGGTGCATATACATGCGTCACCTAGAACGGTATAAAGTAGCTACACTGTTGTAATAAAGTGAACTGGTATCCTGAAACTGTGTCGCTATCCCGCCTCAACCGCAACACTTGTCCTTTTCAAAAAGGACTAGCTATTCATAGGTTTTGATATAGACTTTGATGATCAGAATTAAAGCCAAATTTCTCTTAATGTTGCATCTGTTTGTCTTCACTGTCGTTAATTTCACCACCATTATGTCATGGTTGGGAGCTCTGAACCATAATTTTGTTTCCATCTCTAACACATCTTCTTTTCCCCCAAGGAGGTGCTACATTTAAAAGTTAATTAGTTTCCTCACAAATGTACAAGTCAATAAAATTGAGTTATGATTATTAAAATCTTAAAAATTACATCAGTCTTACAGATCTGGAACATTTCTGAACATGTGTTCATCACAAGCAAATTTCATTGGGATACAGATCATCTGCCCTTCAGACCCTGACAAGCCAATATGCTAAGATAGGGATGATTCTCAAAAAAAAAAAAAAAAAAAAAAAGTAGTTAAAAAAAGACAAGGTCATGATTAAAGAAACAAAAAAATGAAATGTTACTGATGCCAGCCTGCAGAGCTCTTCTGCTTTTTGAGCTCTTCTTTTCTTCTTTCACTCTTCTTTCATGGTTCTAGTTCCCCTAGTTCTTCCCTTCATTTATTTTCTCTTCCTGATAGCATAATCCTCTATTTCTGTGCAGTTGCTAAATGATATTGACAAAACAATTTTGTAATATAACAGGGAAAAAAACTCTGTTCATAAGAGTTCATATGTCCAAAAGAAACAGGCTTTGTTTTCATGAAAAAAGCTTTATCCTTTTGCACGAAATAAGGTAGTACTTGAAAACCTCACTGAGAGATACAAGCATCTGTACTAAAAGTAATAAAGGTCAAAGAAGGGACTTGGACAAAATGTGACAAATCAACATAGCTTCCACATGTTTTTTCAGGCTTTCCCCAAGAGGAATAACAGTCTTGTAACTAGTGACAGTGAGTCCTGATACGTTTGTGTTTTTTGTGAGTTATTGCTTAAATAATCTCCTTTTCCTTAAACTACAGTGTGTAATTTTGACTTCAGTTTGAAAGACATTTTTCACAATAGAAATATTTCTCATTATAAGAAGTTGTATTTTCTGAACTTTCCATGAGAATGAAAATGTGATTATGTAGTTGATAGTAGAAGTCAACAGGAACAAGACTTTTCATTTTGTTTTAAAAAATAGGTTCTCCGTTTTCTTCTGAAGAAAGAAACACAGCATGCCTTTCACTGGTCTTTCAGTTCTAACTTGTAACAGTTGAGATATAATAAAAATGCATTCCTCTGCACACAGACAAAGGCATTAGAAAATCTCCAATTGTATGTTGGATTTCTTTTTCTTTTTAAAGGGAGACTATATGGGGGATCTTTTATGTCACTGATTTTCTAACATAAATGAAACTTGTAAAATTATACAACTTTAGTGTGTATATATATATAAATTTCCTTTCATTGTTTAAGCTTTAACTGCCAAATACTTTCAACATGTACTTTATTAGGTACATTTAAGCAGTTATATATTTGTACTAAATTCTTTAAAAGAGAGGTGACTAAATGCTATGGCCTTTTTCTTTTTATTTTGACTGAATGCTTTGGAGTATTTTATTTTTGTTTCACTTTCAATGGCAAATTTCCCTGGCAGTTCAGTAGCAGTAGCTTGGACAGCAGAGCTGGCCAGGCACCCCTCATAATTATGTCATAGTCATGTGTGCCAGAAATCTTTGTCACATTATAACTATGTACTTCAGAGGTAGATAATTTATTGTTAGTGTAAGTTAAATGAATGTAAGAGGAAAATCAAATACTTAGAGTTTAAATATTATATGTTTGTAAACATGCACACTTTCCTTTAATGAAGTGAGTTTCTGAGATTTATTCTTTATTTTATAATTTTTTTTTTTTTAAGTTTTAGTCCTAATTTTCAATTTTATTAACCAAGAAAGCAAGAGAATGCAACAGCAGTCCAAAAGATGTAACTGTATTGTAAATCTGTAATCATAGATTTAGAATTATGGTACAGACTTGTACTTCGACCTCACATTTTCCTGCAGCAACACTTAAACGAAGTGATGCAACATTTTTCAAGAGCAGCAAGAGTTTTTAATTTTTTTGCTAAGAATATATCAATTTATTTGGATATTTGTCTTACCTGTTCAAATCACTTTAGCTTTTAAAGTATAACTTGCATTTCTGGCTGACATGTGTCCTGATTTCAGCCAGGACAGGTTAAATTTTTGCAATAGCTGGGAGGGGCCGTGTCTAAGGCCCAGATGTTATTCTGTCACTTCAGGTCATTGCCGGGGATAGGGGAAAGCGACACTCTCTTCTGAGGAGAAAGGCATTCCTTCCAGTTGAGAAAACATGGTAGGGAAAAGCCGATCTGTATTTGTTTATTGTTATGCGCTTTCCATGGAAATAATCTTTTTGTCTTATACCTTTTGTTATTAATATTGTTGCTGTTACTGTTCGTATTCTTATCTCGTTGCTGTTTCCAGCAAATTGTTCTTATCTCAAACCTGTGCTCTTTGCCTTTTGTGCCTCCAATTCCCAACTCCATCCTGCCACAGCAGGAAGGGAGAGCGAGAAAGCATCAGAGTGGTTTGGGAGAGTGGCAGTGGGGGCGCTGAATTGGGGAGCACTATTTCTAAATCATGACTACATGTTTGGATAGAATTCTCCTTTAGGACAACTGCTGAACTAATCCCTATTCTAACCGAATTTCTGTAATTTCTTATGCCTTTTTTTTTTTTTTTTTAATGTACTGACACATAATTTAGCATTTTTCTGTTTCAAATGTACTGTTAAAAGCATATCTTGATGATCAATAGGTATCACAAAGTCCAAGGTTGCCTGCTAGTAATTAAGCATACTTGCATATCCCCACATGAATACGACGGGAATATATATTTAACACCCATTCTTTAATAAGCTTTATCTGTCTTGTACAATAGAAAATATCAATTGAATCTGGTAGAAGCTGGTTTCTAAGCAAGCCAAAGAAAGGGTAGTTTTTTTATGAAGCACAGATCATGCAGCTGCAGAATTCAGTGGGCAGTTCTGTGTTTGCTACAGTGTAGAGGGGTTCAAGGTAAGATTGGAAGATTCATTCAGAAGTACATAGAAGCCAGATGACTCTGAAACTACCTTTAACAAAAATTTTTAAAGTCTCAAAGAGCACTGGGGGAAGTACTGTGTACATTTGCCCTAATTTTTTCTTTATTTTTCCCTGGCTTTTGGAGTCAGGATAGTTGAATCAAGTGGTTGATTAGTCTAGTCCTGTATACCTGTTATTACATTACACCACGAACCATAACGGAGTTTACCTTTTGAAGGAAAATTGTTGTTGCCTTCTTCCTTCTTCCCTAGATTTATTCACAGTATTTAAAGGCTCTTTGCACCAAAAATGGTTATAAAAGTTCAGCATTTGATTTTGTTCTGATTGAAAATGTTGTATTAAAAGGAATTTGATTCAAAAATCAAGGTTCTTGTTACATCTCTTGGGAAACAGTAAGAAACTTACAAATAAAATTTGAAATCCATATGCAATATACTTTACTCCTAGTGTGTAGTATATATCTGAATTTTGCTTCACTAAACTTTCGGTGGAGTCCAGAAGGTTATTCCTGACTCTCTAGTGAAGCATAAATGTCAAGTTACAAAGTTAAAACCTTTAAATAGGCCAATTAAAAGTAATGAAAATTAAATTTGCTTAGATATAGAATGGCAGATATTTCTTTAATTCCACTGAAAGAGTAATATGTAAAATGTTTGTTTAATTGTAAAATTATGTGTTTGTGTATCTATATTTTACTTTTTTCTTGTGTCTGAGATTCCAACAATCTATATCTTCATACTTCTTATGATTTACAATGTGATTGTAGTTGTTAACCGTGTTCAGGCTTAATGAGTACAATGAACCTTAAGGAATAACTGATGTAGCTGTTAGGACAAGAAAGTACCCTTCTGAGTAATACAAGTCTGAGTTAATTTGAAGAAAAATTTTAATCCTCTCTGTTCTTCCTGGGAGAACAAGACATTCTCCTGGAAGTAATGGTGAAAGAAAGTGTTTGATCATTTTTTATCCTTAAAAAGTTGTGGTAATTTTTTTTTTTTTTTTGAGTATAAAAGAGGCAAGTTTTAAGGTGGTTTTTTTTCTCATTTTAAAAGCAATTCAACATCACAATTAAGTGTATTAAATTTCAGTGAGGAAGGCTTTTATGTGGCAATAACCATGTGGTGCATTACAAGGCTTAACATGATCCCAACAAAAAACTTTAGGAGGACTCCTTTGGGCAAATGTTTCATGATGCATTACCTAAACGTTTAAAATTTTGGATCTGATGGTCTGAGTTACTGGAGAAACACTGGATTTAGAGTCGATAATGGAGACAACTTCCAAAAGATAGAAGGTACACTACTTGCCTGCTAGTCATATCTTAACATTATGGCAAAAATTTATTAGACTTGATCTTACATAGCAAAGAGATTTAAAGATTATGTGGGATTGATTTTGATTGCTAAATAAGTGCTTGTGCAATTAAAAACAAAACTAAACAAACAAACAAAATATCCCTGTAGCAGATATTGCTACTTTGTGAGCAGAGACCTGTTTTAATGTGGACCTGAACTCATAGATGGTTTACTTTTAGCTAAGCGTGCTCGTAGTGAAGAGCAATTTCTATGTGACTGTTAATAACCAGTTAGTTTCTTCTTATTTAATTTGCTTTTATTCAAATTTTAAAATATTAATTTTACTGAAAGGGCTCTTATGATGAATAAATCTGAATGGGTAGTTACTGACTTTTTACTAAATCAAGGATTTGGAAAAACAGCTTAAAAAGATTTTTTTTTTTTAAATGTGAGTAAAACGTTACATAAAATTTGCTTTTTTACATAAAACATTTAATTTCACTGGAAGGAAAATACTCCTTTTTGCACTTAAAGTAACAAAAGTAAACTCCAAATCAAGATAACTGTTGAATTTCAAGTATTTTAAATGAAAGTCGTGACTTCAATTTTTGTTTAATCAGAACAAATTACTAAATTTCACATGAAGAACCAAAATACATTGCTCAGCAAAGAAATTACTTTCTAAATTTTTTTGAGGTGTGATACTGAGTCTGATTTAGTTATGAGTGCTGACATGTTAACAGCTACCATCTGCTATATGTAAACTGAAAAAGGGAAATAAAAAATAGAAATTATTATTTGTGTTATACCACTTAAGTTAATTATGGACTACATTCCAAAATAAGAAAAAAGGGGAAAATTTTTACTGTCTAGAGGTATGCAGGCTGTGGGACTGATAAGCTGCTTGTGTCCAGTAGGTGCGAGTCTGCTTTTGTCAGACCTACAGATGCTCTTGAACCAGAGTTGTGCATTAATCTTTGAGAACAAAAGAGCATAAATCCCAAGGACAGAGTAGTGTGCTTGGGATTTAGTGGCCTGTTTTACTGTGTATATACTAAATCCAGTGTATTGGGCTTGTATTATATAAGTTTATAAAATTTGAGAGGTACATTTGGATTTCTGGCCTTCTGGCTGCCTTAGGCAGGCCTGTCAATAAACTGCATCACTGTTATTGATGCCTAAGATCCTTAGATCCTAGTATAGATCCTAGCTTTTAAGACTTTTTAATAATGGTAACTAACCACCCTTTGTCATCCTTCATGCCAAATTCTTGAAATTCTCTATAATGTTCTTTTTCAAGGAAAGATTTTAGCAAGAACAAATAGTGTGTAAGGAATGTACCTAAAAGAACTTAATATATGTGTTGTTTGATACAACTTTAGACAGAATTATCCAGAAGGCCCAGAATCCTTGAAATGGTTCCAAGCAGGATGGGAGGTGTTGACTAAGAGGAAAATATGGAGGAAGGAGAGGTTGTAGAAGCCCACTGACTCATACTGGGGAGGCCTGGGGAAGGGCCTGAGGGAGGTCTAGAGGACAGACAGTTTTAGGTGTAACCATGATGTAATGGTTAGATGTGGTATATAACCAGTATTATAAAATTGTAACAACCATTCCGTGTGCTTGTGCTAAATGTATTCTATACACCTTAAGGCCTTCATTAAAGACCTGCTCTCTATCTTACTTTACTGAATTGTCCAGAGAATTTTCCTTTGATTTTAGGCAACGTTATAATGAGTGATATCACTGACATTGCTAAATTTTTTTGATTTCTTCCTTTCTCTGGTTGCACATGACCTGCATCATATAAGGCCATTTCCTCTGCCCAACTCATGGTCACAATGATCTGTAGAGGAAAGGAGTTGACAGTAACTCATAACTTAAACGTTTATTTCCCCACAATTAAAGATGAATTGAAAATGTGACATGGAAGTCAGAGCAACTATACTACCTAAGTGCTGTCTTTGCAGTTGTATTGAATGCTTCTGGACTAACACCATAGGTTAAAGCTTTCTTAAAATAAGACTATTCAAATCTCACTTGAACAGTTATGGGAGTTGTAATTATACCAGTGACTATTGAATAGCCATCATTTATAAAACATCCAAATCAGAAATGTTGCTGATGGTAAAATTAAAGAAAATTAATGAAAGAGTTTCCAGATTTTAAATTTGAAGTCAAATTGAGAACTTGAATTAGTCAAAATAATGATCTAATTTGGACTGGGGATTCTCAGTTTTGATATTTGTCTTAAATAGGTATTTTCATTGGTAGACAAAGGATGTTGATTTCTAACTATTTGTTATAAGCATTATTTTGATGTGTTTATTGAATGTCAGTAGATTAAATCTTATTGAATTTTGATTGCCTAGCAGATCTGTAATGGATTGCATAGCAAGAGCTATTGGTTTATATTTACAGCTATAATATACTGCTTAAAATTCAGTCTCCTCATAAACAATTTCATTTAATGATTCTGTTTGGCATATGAGTCAGCAATGTAATGCAAAAACTTAACTATTGCCTGTCATAAGTATGCTTTTATAGAACAAGAAAATAAAAATGTGAGGTTTTTCTCTATTTGGGTGAAGAGCAAAATCTAATTTCATTATGACTGACTTATACTGTTAAAATAAAGAACATGTCATATTGGGAAAATGGCAAGGCCAGATAAGCAAGAACTTAATTTGGGGTTTTTTTTATCTTGTTACACTGTGTGACTAAACTTGAAAAAAAGCTCTTCCCTTATTTTAGATTGGCTTTTGATCTATGTGTGTAATAACCTTTTCCCAATAATAACTTTATTAGCAAACTTTTAGCCAGCACAAAATTTGGTAGCCTCTTTGACCTCTGACCAAATACACTGCGTAAGTGTTGCTACTAAATCTTTCGATGATAGTTTTTCAGTGGGTAAAAATACATCAGGCAAATACACATTCTGGGAACTTTTCAGAGAGTTTCTGTTTGTGCAGAAAAGGTAGAACAACCGAGGTAGCACATGGAAAAGGAAGGGAGTTGACAACTGCAGTAGCAGACCTGGAGAGAGACCGCTGTGTGTAACACAGATTTGAGTCAGAGGAGAAAAGCAGCTAACCTCCTGGTTTGGTAACCAAAGTGCCTTGGTAGCCAGATCTGCCCACACTTGCTCTTTTTTTTTCAGTTAGTGCAGACCTCACCCAGCAATTAGAGTCAATGCTAAAAAATAAAAGTATTACGTCACGATGTTATATAGAGTCTCTCTTACTAAACTCTGAAATAAAATATAAGAATTCATTGTCACGAGCTGATAGTTTTACCAGGAAATATTTTGTCAGCATAGTATTGATTCTGAATTCTAGTTCATCTGCCTTCTCTCTGGCTTGAGGAAGGAATTTTGCTGTGCATTTTAGGTCTTGCAAATTTGCTTGCTATTGATGTATGTATTCTGATTTTTCAGCAGTGTAATAAGCAGTAGAAGCAGGCTGCTCATTGACCTTGAAAAACAGTCTCTTAGTGTTTCTCTCTATCTGTAAATATTCTTTAAAAATTCCTTTTCTTTTTTATGTTGGTATTACTAGCCCATGGAAAAAAAAGAAACAAGTTTTTTTTTCAATTGCCACTTCTTTCCTTTGCAATGTGTTAAGGAAACTTCCCCTCCAGCCATTCAGGAGCCACTCTGGCAGTCACTATCACACCACCAGAGCTGGTACAGAGGTCCCTCTGCAGCTACACCGCTCACACTCGCACAACCAGACCAGGTTTCCTTATTGACTCGACCCCAGGTTTCCCATAGCAGTGTCTCAGATGTTCAGATTCTCAGAATAATTTAATCATGGAGCAGTAACTAAATAACGAAATAAGAGCTGGAGCTGGTGTCTCTGAGGAGGGACCCTGAACAAAGGAACCCTCAGAATTTATACACCAAGCTACCTGCGTTGAATTTATTCTTTAACAAATGTGTAACTGTTTATATCTAACATGGTGAAATAGTCACTGTACTTCAGCAGCTGACAATACTCTAGATACCCTGAAGTATTTTAAGACAAAATATATGCTATTCATGCAGAACTCTATAGACTTGGATAATGTTAACAAGTAGGAGGAGCTTGTTAAACTAATTTCCTTGGGTGTTCACAGAATATCAAGGTTGGAAGAGACCTTCAAGATATCTAGTCCTACAGTCAACCCAGGCAGCCTAGCATCACCATAATCACCTCTAAATGATATCCCCATGTGTCACATCCAGGTGACTCTTGAACACTTCCAGGGACGATAACTTCTTCAATGCCTAACCAACTGCAAGTGAATTTTTTTTTTTTCTAATATCTAGAGTTTGAACCTCCCTTGGTGCAACCTAAGGCCATTTTCTCTTGTTCTTTCACTTGAGACATGGCAGAAGAGACCAACTCCCACCTCACTACAACCTCCTTTCAGGAGGCCTGGTTGAACCTTATACAATTGACCTTGGCCCTTCAATCCAGTCTGTGCATCTGTCTCTACAAGCCTTTCTACCCTCAAGCAGATCAACACTCCCTCCTTACTTGGTGCTGTCTGCTACTGAGAGTGCACTCAATCCCCCTCATCCAAATCATCGATGAAGATGTTAAACAGGACTGGCCATAATACTAAGCCATGGGGAACCCCATTAGTGACCAGACAGCAAATGGATTAAATTCCATTCACAGCCACAATGTTGGGGAATACAGTCAAATGTAGAAGGTCCGCATGCATTAGATGGCAAACATTAGACCCCCCTGGTTATTTCTCAGACTGGGCTTTTGATCTCAGGAAAAAATTTTACATATTTTAACTTTGAGAAGTGATTTCATCAATAACCTTGGGAGGGGATTTATTTTTTTTTTTTTTATTTAATATAACCTGCTTTAAAGTGACTCTTGTTGCTTTTGTAGCTGTCACAGCTTGTAGTGTCCCTAGTGCTTTTACTGAGCTTGAGTCATTCTTTAAAACTCTTTTTCTCTTGCATATTCAGAAAGAAATAAGGTTTAGAAAGGAAGAAATAACTGTATAATATGCAAATATTTCCTGGGAAGAAGGAGGCAATAGCTTCATCTCTTAGTCATTTGCTGTGGCACTAGCATTTGTCTTTCTAATGTGTTTCAGCAGCTTCTCGGAGAGTCAACACACATCAAGTGAATGACCAGAAAGCACTGAAAGGCATTATCCTACTTCTTTGGATGGTGATGCACTCAAGGCTCATTATTCTACTTCTTAGGATGGTGATGCACTCAAGGCTATCTCTGCTAATTACTGTAGATCAGAGTCAGAGTGGGGCTTACTTGTCTCACACTGCTATGGTAGAAAAGGGCTTTGGCTCTGTTAGCTTTGTCCTCTCTAGGTCTGGGCTAAAGAACAGAAAAAGTAACAGGGCATGAGTACAGTTGAAAGCTTGGATTTCTTCTGCAGTCTTAAGTCTTTTGAATGGCACACAGCTCAGAAGAGAAAGTGGAAGAAGTGCTGAGTTGTGACAAGTTGAGGGGGAAAGGGGACGAAAGAACATTTCGTAGAGAAAAGGGTATAATAGTTCATTTCTTATGGCAAATCAGTAAAGGTGAGCATTTGCTTGACCCTTTCCCATGTCAGTCAAACGTGTAATGACTTTCAGAAGTCTGGTGGCTGGGAAGTCTCAGCTATTACTGCTGTTTCACTGTTGGTAACAAATTGCAACCAGAAGCTGCTAAGTTGTCTCTCCAAATGCTCTGAGAAGATCTATGTGACAGCCTTTTGCTGCCTCATCCACAGAAAGCTTCCAGCCTTGGATAGCTTAGAAGTTTGGCAGGAGGTAATTCCTACAGGAAGCAAGTTTATAGTTAAAATTAAAAAATAATAATCTTGGGTTCCATTTTCCTCCTACGCCAGACTTTGGAATGCACACAAGTGGTCTTTACATACATCTGCTTAGATTAGTTGATTATTTATGTGGATTGATATTATTAGGTTTCATCCTGCATAATATTGCACTCTGTGTGCAAATGGAGAAAGATAATAAGGGGTCTCTCTTTGGCACTCTGTTTGTGTTCTTGCTGGGGTAAATTGCCCCAGTTAAAATATCTAGAGTTTATCTCAGGAATCTCATGTTTTTCTACACACGTGCACCTGATGTGCATGACAATTAACTATTACATTGTTGCCTAAATGGCTGTGGGGAAAAAAAGACTCCAAGCCAAATTAGGTAGGAGATAAGATAAGGATACAAAGGCTTTAATGAGCCCCCAGGCTTTCCGGAATACCCCCAGTGCCGCTCTGGAATACAGATGTTCACAGTTTTTATAATGATTTTCACCCAATCCCCGTCCAGCCACCACCCAGGTTCTGCCCCTGCCACACCTCTTGGGAATTGCATCTGAGGGCGTTTTGGGACCCCCTCTTCTTCATCTTCATCTTCCTCAGAGCACGTAATGTCCTTGGAGGCCTTCCAGAGTCCTAGGCCTGAAGGTTGTTGCGTCTATGGCTATATCTTCTTCTGTAGGGTTAGGATGTTTCCTATAATTCTACCTTGAAAAAGATACAAAACAGGCTAGTGGAATTTATGGGAATTGATATGGGAATGGGTAACAGGGGTTTGAGCTGGTGTGTTAAAGGGTAAAGGGATAATATGCTGCTATTCTAAAATCTATATTTACTACATAACTACTTCTAAGATCTACAAAAATTTAAAAAATCAAAACATCAAAACTCCAAGGTATCACGTAAAGGTTAACTTTGGAGGTATTACTTGAAAAAGTGACTTTAGCTGACTTTTAACTTTAATACTTTTCCAAACACAAGTCTGAAAGTGAACAGAAC
The DNA here is from genome assembly GCF_022539395.1 of Myiozetetes cayanensis. NCBI lineage: Eukaryota > Metazoa > Chordata > Aves > Passeriformes > Tyrannidae > Myiozetetes > Myiozetetes cayanensis. Next base: position 34,310,490 of record NW_026087964.1, on the reverse strand, counting down.
TTCTGGATTGCTTGACTAGGGGATAGTGGTAGTCTTCTCAAACACTGAGGACTTCTGTATTTTTTAATAGAAATTTGTGTAACCATTATTTAATATAGTATGTATTGTACTTCTATATTTTTGTCCATGCTAGGAGGTTCTTCACAGGAGTGATTTAATGAAAGCTTCCTCAGATATGCTGTGCCTTATTTCATTGCTTTTTTAGTCACCTGGTCAGACAGTGTAGGGGTTTATGGCTTTACCTGTGTGTGCTATCTGAGCATTGTATTTACCACATTCTCTTTAATTGGGGCAGGCGACCAGATTCTGAACTAAAAATCTGATGCACATTTGTTTCGACATTCTGACATCTGAGTCCTTGTTTTTCGATCTGTGCTTATCTGTTAACAACTAACCGGTTCATTTGAATCAAATTTCCTAAATACTAAATTCTGGCAATACTTTCTTTCCCAGTCCTTGGGGAGTAAAGAAGAAACTTTATTTTCCTATTGGGTCTGTCTCTCCAGTTTCTTACACATAAAATTCTAGTAAATAGAGCTCAGTTTAATATACTTACTCAAGCTAACCCTTCTGAGAGAGTGCTTCATGTCAAATGGAATTAGAGATGCATCAGACTCTTAATTTGAGGCCTAGGTTTGGCACAGGAATTATCCTTTCATCCTTTCACGTGTGAAATTGAAGGTTCCCTGCTGGCTTAACACAGCCCTTAACAGCTGAGCACTTGGCCACAGTGCTCGAGCTGTGAGTATCTTTCCACAAATACTTCCCCCACCCCCCCGCCTATTAATCTGGGGTGGCTATGAGCAAGGCAGCCCAGCGTGTGCCTATTGCACGTTTCTATTCAGTTCTGCTGGCACTTAAGGAAGAAGCCGAGCTATACAATTTAGTGGATCTTTTCCCTTTGTAATGATTAATTGTACCAGAGGGCTGTGTTCAGAGGTTTCAGATTATTTCCAAATATGTCTGTTTGATAAAGATTTTAAAATGAGAAAGTAAGTAAACTAATTATTGTAGTTATATCTGAGTACTATGAAATTCTCCAGTTGTCAGCAATAGCTGCAACCAACAGTCTGTGTGTGAAAATCTTTTTTGTGCCAAGTGTGTTATTTGCATCAGTGTGATAGATCAGTAGGTATGATTACTTAATACTGTGATTATGTATTTAATGAATCAAGAAATATTTCTTCACAGTAGCAGAATCACAGAATATTTGGGGTTGGAAGAGACCTCTGGAGATCATCTAGTCCAAACCCTGTACTAAAGCAGGTTAGTCTAGAACAGGTTGCCTAGAATCTCTGAGCAGCGTGTTCCAATGCTCTGTCACCCTCAAAGTAAGGAAGTTTTTCTCATATTGAGGTAGAACTTCCTGTGTTTCACTTTGTGTCCATTGCCCCTTATCCTGTTACTGGGAACCACTAACACCTGCCCTTCAGATATTTGGGTGCACTGATAAGATCTCCTCTCAGTTGTGTCTTCTCCAGGCTAAACAGGAACTGCTCTCTCAGCTTTTCCTCTAACAGAGATGCTTCTGTCTCCTAGTAATATCTGTAGCCCTCCTTTATAAGAATTTAATGTTTTTCCAGTGTGACTCTTCCTGCTGTGAAATTTTTAGATGATGGTTGCCAACCGTCATCAGTTCAATCAGGTATTTTTTTATGTGTGATCTAAATCAAAATCCTGCTTACTGCAGGGAAGGGTAAGTTCTCACAAAAGAAAACAGTTTGCCAGCTCTGATGGTACTACAGCAGAGACATTCCTTAAAGCATTGTTACAGCTAAATAATTTTTTCTTCATATTCATGTACTTTCATTAACGCTTTCTGAGATACTTATAGACCATAGTGTTCTATTTGAAACTATTTCATAAATAACTATTTTACTTTTCAGTGGGGATGATCTGTGCTCTCTCCATCTTGTTCCTTCTTTTTAAATGTGCTGTTGTCTGCAAAGCCAAAGATTACTCTGTTTGTCTCAGATTTTCTATGTACGAATAATAGTCTAAGAGGTTTTAGAAAAATGTAAGCAACAATCTTACATAGTAATATGCAGTGACCATGCTTTATTAAATACTTCAAATTTGATAAGATGTACCCCTTTTGGGGAAAAGTATTTTGTATAGCAGAGTTCTGCAAGGTGTGAAGAATTAACTAATTATAGGGTTGGCTCAATTGTAAAGAGGATTTATTCAGGTTTTAATAACTGTGTAAAGAAACAGGAAACTACATGTAACTGTTAAAACACCTTACATTTTTAGGGAGGTCTTGTAGGTTTTTTTTCGGCAGATAAATATTAAAAGAGCATCAAAACGTAAGAATTAACTGCTGTCATCTGTGGTCTTTCAGATTAGCAATGTAATGAGCCTCAGGATGAAATCTGAACTATTATTCTGGTTGAACTGTATTAGAATATACCATTAATTATAAAGAAAATGTTCTACTAAAGCTAATAAATGTAAATGGTAGTTTTATGAAGTCAGTGGTAGTATACAAAATATGTTTTAGAATAAGTAATAAATTGCAAGAATAAAATTCTATGCAGGGCAATTTCTTGAGCATTGGAGGTCGTATTTTACCTGTGTCATTTCTTCATTATAAAAATTTTAAAAGTATATATTACTTATTGTGGGTCAGTGCATGCTCAACATATGAAATGCATTTCAGTGATCAATGAATAGCCAGAATACTAAGAATTACTAAAGCCACTGACATGTGAAGGCTTTTATTGATTACACTATTGTCCTTACTTGGGACCATGTTGAAACCTGAATTTCATTCTGAAAGGCTGACAAAAGAATTCCCAAGATAGTAGTTCAGTGGAATTTTCATTCGGTTTTAAAAATTAGTCCATTTTATTAGATGTAAGCAGTTGTCCATCGTGAAGCCTTGTTATAGACTTAAAAATATATTAACTCCTGCAGATTAAAATTTCTTGGCCCACTTTCATGTATGTGCCACTTTAATGATTCCTTAGATGCTTTTATTGGATGAAAGTGTTAGTGTTGCAGCTTTATTTGACCTCCATCTAAATAGGCAGTAAAGGGGAGTAAATGAGAGGTTGTTCCATTTGTATATATGTCCAGTCTGGTTTTTCATTTTCAGACTAACTACAGCATAAGTTCAGACAAAATGAACATGAGTGCCACTCCTAATGAAAAGACTGCTTAAGGATTTGGGATTTGAGGGATTTTTTGGTTGGTTTTTTTGTGTGTTTTAATCACATTCTTGAAGTGAATTCAATATCAAGCCAGATGGAAATTAATGTCTTGTTTATTTACACTTCTTTGGATGCTTAAATCACCAACTGGTACAAATTTTTGTGGCAATAGGCTTTTTTGTCAACCTTCAATGCAGTTTCTCTAAGTGGAAGTTAGACCTTCAGAATGTCTGTTGTAGAGTTGCATTAGCTAAAAAAAAAAATATTTGAAAAGTGCATAAAAAGTGTATGAGGAAATATGAAGAGTTCCATTTACTTAAAATATGTGAGATCCGTACTGCATGCTTCATGGTTGAGATTTTTAGTCTTTATTCTAGACAAAGCCTTCTACTCTACACTTCTAGGAGCGGTTTCCATTGGTGTCATAGTACTATTCATGTGCGTAAAATGACATCTGTGCTTCAAGGATTTCTGGGTCAATGAAATGATCAAAGATATAAACAATTGCTTTGTTGTTATTTTGTTTTCTCCTTTTCACCTCTGTTCACTGGAACCCAGTGTAAATCATTTTACTGAAACTGATAATGGAGGTAGAGATGACAAAAAATGATGTATTTCTGCACTGAGAGGAAGCTTAAGGGGAGAGAAAAACAGTTGTCTTTGTCCATCAAGTTCTGCTTCTAGAGATATTAATGACTTTGAAAACTTTTCTTTCTGAAAAGAGCAGACTACTGAATGCACAATGGTTAGGAAACAAAATAAAAATAAATCTCACACAACTCCTAATTCTAAATATGAACACTAGAATAGAATAGAATCATACAATAGAATCAACTGGGTTGGAAAAGACCCCCAAGATCATCAAGTCCAACCATTGATCCAACACACTAGTGATTACTAGACCATGGCACTAAATGCCACATCCAGTCTCATCCTAAAAACCTCCAGGGACGGTGAATCCACCATCTCCCTGGGCAGCCCATTCCAATATCTGATTACTCTCTCTGTAAAAAACTTCTTCCTAATATCCAACCTAAACCTCCCCTGGCAGAGCTTAAGACTGTGCCCTCTTGTCCTACTGCTGGTTGCCTGGGAGACTGATGCCTACCTGGCTAAAACCTCCTTTCAGGTAGTTGTAGAGAGTGATGAGGTCACCACTGAGCCTTCCCTTCTCCAGGCCAAACAACCCCAGCTCCTTCAGCCTCTCCTCATACGACACTACATTTTTTTAAAATGCAGATGTCCCAGATATTCATAGTATTATTTCAGAGTTTCTATAAATTGTGGCACTGTGCAAACATACTTTTTTGAGGGAGGAAGGAGAGGAGATATTCTGTAACCTATATGGTCATATATGCTGTTTTGTGTTTCAATATGTTTGTGCTTTTATTGGTTTCTTTCACTATGCTGACAAAAGAGTAGATCCATGAGTCTTAGTGACTGCAAAAAGCATTGCAAAAACTTGTCATAGTATCACATCTGGTTGGAAGTTTTATCTGTTTTGGAATTATATGTGTGACTTGAGCCTGGTGTTTAGTGTGTGTACTTTACAGAATCACGGGGGACCCAGCAGGATCATGGAATCCAACTGCTGGCCCTGAACAGAACCATCCCCAAGAGTCACACCACGAACCTGTGTGTATTGTCCAAATGCTTCTTGAGCTCTGATAGAGTTGGTGCTCTGACCGCTTCCCTGGGGTGCCTGTTCCAGCACCCAACCATCTTCTGGGTGAAGAACCTCTTTCTAATATCCAGCCTAAACCTCCCCTGACACTTCAAGCTTTTTCCTTGAGTCCTGTCACTGATCACCACAGAGAAGAGATCAGTGCCTGTCCCTCCTCTTCCCCTCAGGAGGAAGTTGTAACTGCAGTGAGGGCTCCCCTCAGTCTCCTCCATGCTGAACAGACCAAGTGACCTCAGCTACCGCTCATATGGCTTCTCCTCAAGGCCCATCATGATCTTTGTTGCCCTCCTTTGGATGCTCTCTCATAACTTAATATCTTTCTTATATTCTGGTGCCCAAAACTGCACACAATATTCAAGGGGAGGGTGCAGAGCAGAGCGGGACAATCAATTCCCTTGACCAACTGGCGATGCTTTGCCTGATGCACCCCAGGATAGTTATTCCTTGTTTAAATATAGTGACTAAAAAACTGTTTAAACTTTAGTGTCAACAGCTTTATACATTTATGTAAGTATCCCAGGTTCCACTTAAAGTTGTGTGTCTTATGTTTGGAGCAGGTTCATTCATGTATCTGACTATATTCTAATGTTTTTATGTGCATGAGATAAACAGTCTTTTCTTATGGCATAGAACTGCAATGGAAAAGAATGAAGCTTAAGGTAATAGTGAAAAAAGTTGTGTTTTTTAGAAAGTCCATCAGCTCCCTTTTTTTTATTATTTATAAATACAGGTACATACACTGTTATCATCAATTTTTTCGTTTTTTTGTTTCTCTGCAAGAGTTTAATAAGGCAAAATGATATTTGAAGGAAGTAGAGATTTTCACTTATTACTTTTATATGCATTTTATGTCTTTTTTTCATTGCTCACTTTGAATTGTCTGAACAATTTATAACAATAGCTAAATGATTAGCTGGCCAGCCTGCAGACTCTGAATTTCTGCTATTCAGAGGTGGTAGAATTTTTCAAATCTATTTCTTTGTTTTGTGAGCTTTCATAAAAACACACATTCCATTACTATAGTGATGAGTTTGCAAAAGTAATTTGGAAACTTTTTTTCTTTTCAAAAATCATACTTAAAATGTAATGACATTTCTGTCTTCAATACATTTTTCTGATTTATTTTATGTATATTAAATGCCAGTATGTTGCAGTTAATTTTTGGGGAGGTTCAGTGGGATTTATTTTTTTAGTTCTTGAAGACTTCAGTGAGTGTGACTGAGAAGAATCTGGCAGACATCTAGAGACCTTTTGAATAAATTTAGTCTTCCAATTAAGTTCAATCCTCTTAACCCTCTTCATTCTCCTTGGAAAGCATGTCTTCTATATTAAAGCAAGATATTAACTGCACAGGGGAATATAAGAGACTGAAAACCAGGCAGTAAGCATTCAGAATTTGAATGTTGTTTTTTTAAATTCCTGTTAAAAGTTCTAGTTTTTCACTTCTGTGTGTCCTAAACAATTGGAAACTATTCTCACCTGACAGCAAGGATAGAAAGTGTCCACTGACTTAATGAGCAGACATCTCAGTTTTGCACTGTGAGCATTCATCTGTTATTAGTTGCATGTGTAATACACAAACATCTTAGTGACCAAAACAAAGATTCTGTTAGTGTGAAGATGCTGGCAGGAACAGAACCACACTGTTGGAATGCTTCCAAAGCTTTTACAAATATTATCTCACTGGACTAATATCAAAGATTTGTAAAACCTTTACTAGAGTCTCATCTGGCATGCTGAAGGGTGAGAGGCAGTTGAATACTGAAACTTGAGGACTTCTCACTCCTGTTCAGTGAGAAATGGATAAAAGAGTAATTGATGGACTGACCTGAGCTAAAACTGCTTTACAGTTTTTAACACAGTTTGCAGAACAAATGATACTACTGGTAAACATTTTTGGCTTAAACTTAATTGTGTAGGAGGAAAAAGTTGTGAAAGACCCTTCCTTTCATCATTTATGTGAAAGCAGCCAGAAGAAATGATGCTATCAGAATCTCTAGACTAATGGAACTGTCTGAATAGGTAGGCCATTCTTCTTCCTTTATCTGGTGAGTTGATATTTAGGATACTGTACCTTATGGTGCATTTTGTCAGTTTTACTGCTTGTGGTTCCCTGTGGAAAAAATAAATCAGTAAATATTTTCTATTCAACAGTCACAAAACTGTGAAGAGAATAATGAATTGAAGGAGTAAATACCTCTTCTCAATAAATGCTCTTTTTTATGTTTTTACTTCTACTTCTCTTTCAAAGTTCACTTGCTTCCTATTGTTTGCTGTTCTTTTTTTGTTAATCACTGTGATTCTATTTGTTTTGTTTTTTTCTTGTTGGTTAATGATTCCACCCGTGTGCCACAGGACAGGCAAGTGCTTTTAGCTTCTAATGCCTTTAATAATTAATGTAGTTCCTTAAATGTAATCAACATAATGAGTTAAAAGCAGTTCAAGTGAGATCTTTGGTTTTAACCCATATCTGTTCTGAATTAAATAAGGAGAAAAATATTGTTAAAGCATTTATATCAACGTTTATGTGCATCTCCATAGATCTTAAACAATCAGGTGATAATAATCCTCGTACCTCATTTATGTGAAGAACGATCACCATTCAAGCCTTTTCTTTCTTGATGCTTTGAGTTAGTTACCTCTCAGATCTGTAGGTATTGGGGTTCAAGCAGGCAGGATTTGGTCTGCTGGTACCAAACTAGCTATTTGAATCACTAGGGATATGCTAGTTGCTCAGCTCCTTTTTCAGACACCTTTAGGGTGAGCAGGTGTGTTTAGAACTTCTTTGCATCATCGGTCTTGTGGGTGATGTATCTGAATCAAGAAGAACTTTCCAACATGGTCACAGCCAGGTTCATGATTTCCAGCTTTGATTTCCTTTGCACCTGATAAGCCTCTTTTGTATGCTGGTGGAAATGATTGGGTCAGCATCATCTAACAGGTTGTATATTTTAGCAATATTGTCAAGCAGAAGATAACCTCAATGCATCATCTTGATTCCTAGTGAACAATTATCTTGATTCCTAGTGAACAGACTAATTAAATTCTGCATAGTGCATACACTTATAAAGGGGAAGGAACTCATGATTTGGGAATCCTGGTGGTTCTTCTATCTGATCAGACAACAGGCCAGATGTTACATTCACAGTCTGCTATGAGGAGGGGAGTTCCTTTGCCCAGCCTGTGGTGCAGTGTGCATCCCTGAGGTTATGCTGAATGACCCAGACAGACTAAAATGGTGACATTTCAACAGGGAAATGGGCCATTTTACATGCCTTTTGACGATTTCAGCTATTCTGTTCATTTAATCTGTTATATATATATATTAAAAGAGAAGATGAGGAATTCCTTTTGCATGTGTTCTATCATTTTACGCAGAAAAAAACTGCAGAAGTTGAGCATTCTTGCTGCATGTTTGCAGTAAATGTGAGACATAGTCAATGCAGTGTGAGCATGCCAGTACAGAGAAAATGTAAACACAGAAATGATTCTTCAGAGGTGAGAGGCAGTTCTAACTCTTAATTTCTTCTCAGTTGTTCATTTTTTCAACTCTGATACTCTGGAATTATATGGAAACTGCATGGAAGGATAAGGGAAGATATAAAAATAATGCAGAGGAAATTTTTTTCTGCTTTGCAGTCCCACCTGTGTTGCTTACAGAAGATCAGGTCTTTGCGAATTGAAATCTCCCTCCCTGTATATTCCTAAGACAGGAACTCCGGAGAGAAAGGTAGCTTAAAATTGAGTACAGCAACATGTCTGCAATTTCCCTGCTTCTGACTTTTTCCTCTTCTGTTGATGTTACTCCTGATGTGCCAAATTTGATCAAAATATGTACAGTTCAAATGAGGGAGAGCCCAATGGTAGATTATGGAATTTATTTCCAACTGTCGTGCATCTCTGCAAATTCACATCTTTATATGAAAGTAATGTTTACACACACTGCATAAACTGATATGTTCCCAAAGGCAGTCACATTTCCATATGCAGAGCAATAAGAAGCATCCAGTAAATGCATCCTGTGAGAGGATTGTCAGTGTTTTATTCTGACAAGTCTACATGTTTGTGTGTGTTTCCATATGTATGTCCATATTAATTTATTTTTCAAATACAAACTAAATTCTTTCCACTGAATCCTCATTTAGTTTTGCCATTCTGGGAAGATAGTGGATAGAGTTTTACCATGTAATTTCTGGGTGAATTTACCTGACTTGTCCACATATTCAACACATCTAGGAGCAGGCGCTCACCTGATATACTACTTAATTCTAGTGAGTCAGTGGAGCTACAGCAGTACTTATATATCATCTTTAAATAAGCTATAAAATGGTTCTTCTTCCTTTGCTGAGAATTTTTGTGCCATTGTTCCTTGCATTTTTCTTCTAGTTAGGCAATACAGAATCACAGTCTTAAAATATTTGCAGACATTTTTTTATTTAAAGTTTATACAAATGGTTATGTTCTAGGTGTTACTTTCTGAATATCCAGTAAGTCCACAGAACTTTTAAAGCAATGTTGGGAATAGGGATCTGTTTTGATATACTTTGCTGTTCAAGGCTGCCTTGAATTATCCTGTTCCTCTATTTCAAGTGGAGCCTCTTCTGATGTATTGTCACCATTTTTTATTAGCATTATTTCATCACTGGTGTTCATCTGGATTTACTTTATTACAACTGAGAATGGAATTCAACCTCATTATTGTGGGTGTCGGAGCAAAATTATTGCATTCTTTCGTGATTTTTTAATAGTTGGGGCCAATCCTTTGTTAACTCTGAGTGAAATACCTTGACTTTTACTCACTGAGATTCAACAGAATAGTCCAATATTAAGATAGTAGCATAGTTGTGAATACAGAGAAGTCCTCAAAAATAAATGAGGGGCCAGTGAAAGAGGTAAACCCCCTTGAATATAAATATTAACTTTAGTTTCTCAATTTAAAAAGTAAACCACCTTAGAAAATCATATTGTTTATTGCATTTGCCTCATTACCTTTGCCTAGATGCTTGTAAGAAGGTGGGAGGGATGGGTCCAAAGTAACCAACTGCGGGGAGAGTGCATGGAAGCAAATCAGGCTTAAACACTTGGAAATGGAGAACTGTTAACACATGTGGAAAGAGGTGTTTACCAATGTGTGTGAATGAGGCAGTCTACCATCTTTTGTGCTTTGTTGTGCTTGTCTGCTGCCTCCCTCAGTGGGCTTCTCCATACAGGAGTTTCACGAACAGCCAGAGAGAAAGCAGCAGCACAAAACCTCTGATTTGAAAGTCACCACTGTTGATGGCAAACTTACTGCACAAAAAATCCTTAGTGAGATATTTTAATGTTCTTATCCATCTGTTTATGCTCCATAAATAACTGGAAAAATAAGTAAAGTGCTGTGCTACTGCTGTTCTGTGCAAGAGAATCGCATGACAATGGAGCCCACCTGTGGTCTCTTGGGTTAAGGAAGTTGAAACAATGTAGAAACCCATGCCAATTGTGAAAGGAGGCTTTTCAAAGAAACTAAAAGAAAATTTTTAGCTACAAAAATAAAAGAAGAAAAAATCCTAAAACAGTAATGAAAAACACTGGTAGCTACTTACAGATGAGAATAAGAACCGTTTTCTGTCTAAAGTTAGGATATTTATTTGTTCCTAAGAATTTCCTTAAAGGTTTTGTGTGCTGTTGATGCATGCTGCTCTGTTGAACTGTCCAGTCCAGGGGCTTTTTGCTATTTCCTTTTCCCTGAAAGCCAGCTTTTAGTATCTAGAAATTCATCAACAGAGAAAGAGAAAAGTAGAAAACTACAAATAAGCATACATGTCAGATTGCATATAGTTTGCATTTTCCCATAGGCCAACAAGGGTAGTCAGTTTTCAGTTTCTGTTACAGAAGATGAGAAGGCACATACGTTCTCTTGAGCAGAAGATCCTCCCAGGACACACTGGAGTCAGAGCTGGCAGCCTGTCCTGCTGTTTTCCTGTGTTGCTTCCTCTCTGGAGTGAATGTGCATGTCCTCCTAAAGCAGAACAGACACATGGCTCTCCCACTGGGAGTCTATTACCATATTGCCCTATATTGTTTTTGTTTCTGATAATGTTCTGTTCAGACAAACACTGCCTACCGCCAAAGAAGGTGCTCTTTTCTCTGCAGCACCTTTCCCATGGAATTCCCATCTTTACAAGTATAATGTTCCAGGAGATGATATTCCCCTGTTTCTAATGGGTTCTGGTTTTAAAGGTGCTTTAAAGTGCTTGTAGCTTGTTACTGCTTCGTCTTCTGAAGTGTACATGTATCTGAAAGAAAACAGCTGTAGCCCTTTTCTTTTTTCCACCTGTGTCTAAACTATTTATCATTAATACTCTGTATAAATCTCGTAAGGTTAGTCACCAAAGCCAGAGAGCCCCAGTCTATGTTTTATACCTTATTGCACTAACTCACTTCACTGTTTTTCTCATAAAAACCCTTTTATGTATGTTCTACTAGATTTGCTGTAGTATTTGTGTGTATTTATGGAGAGGTTCTGATTCCTTTACAGATTTTCTTCTCCCCTTCTTGCTCTTGCATGCTTTTCTGAATTTTTTATCTTTGTGGATTCTTCATCCCTTTCCTATGATAATCCAGCTCTTTTTCTTCTTGGACTTTTATTATCACAGCCTTCACCATAACTATATTATTTCATAAAAGTGAAGGAGAGATCAAATATGTCTCAGTGCCTAACAGAATTTGCAAGTATTTGCATTTGTTCTTGAGAATGCTAATATTTGTGGGGGGAAAAAAGAAAAGTTGCTGAAGTGGTTGATACCAGACTGTCAAATCTACAAGGATTGTGAGTCAGCTTTAAAGTATATGTTTGCTTATTTGATGTTTTCCTACATGTGCTTGCAACCATATAACTACTATTTGTCCTAGATACCGTGTTGTATTTACTGAAACTGAGTTTACAAACATGACCTCTTAATCAGATATTTATATATTTAAAAGGGCCTGTGCAATCCTTTAAAATATTGACATATGAAATGAAGGAGTTTTTCAAAATGCTTTTATTGTGGTTCTGTCCTTATTTTGTGTTTTCCTTTCTTCTTCTTTCCATACTCAACACAAGTCTTGCTCATGGCTGTTTTCTTATTTTTTACATCCAAACTTTATTCTAACCAATGTCCTGCTGCAGAATCTTAGTAATTGTCAGTCTGATCTGGGATATCCCACATGGTGCTTCACAATTGTCTTCAGATCTTTTTTTTATAACTATAAATCTTATGGTGCAGTTTCCCATGAGGACCTGTGAAGTGCCCTGTCTTCCTTGACTACAAATGAATCTGAATCTCTTTATTCTTAATTTTGTGGGGTTTTTTGATTCAAAAAATTGTATCTGTGTTCCTTTATATAGAGGGAAAGCAAGAACTGAAGCTACTTTTACACCATAAGGTTTTAATGTTCTGAAATGTTTGTAGATACCAGGCAGTACTTCTTACAAGAAATCCTAGACTGTCATGTCAACTAACTTTCCTAAAATGCACTGTTTCTACAGTGTCTCATCCAGTTGGCAGTTTATCTGCTTGAGAAGGAAACTGAATTGTTTTCATTTTTTCCAGTACTTTCCTATTGGCAAACTTGTTGGTGTTTCTCATCTTCTTATTTTTTAAGTGCTCTTTTAGTTGTTGGTTTTGATTTGACTTTTTCTTTTTCATTTGCTCTAATATTTTTCTAGGGATCAAAGAGATTTGGAGTAGTCTCTAAATTTTCAGGCTCTCAATTGTTCTTTCATTCTGTAAAAATAGATACCATGTTTGCCCTCTTCGAGTCTTTTGGGATTTGCTTCGTCCTTCAGTTCACAGTGGCTATGTGGAGATGGCTTCAGATCCTTACTTAGTTACTTAGTTACTCTAGGGTGAGTTCCATCGAGTACTGTGGGTTGGACCTTTTGTCCTTAAGATTAGTCTTTTTGAGTAGCTAATCATAATTTATTGCTCCTAGAAATATGCTTTTATGATTCAAGTCTCCTTGAGTCATGGAGATCTCCTTAAAGGAGTTACATTACATTGCTAATACCACAGTGTCTTTCCACCACATCACGTTACTTTTCCAAGAAGGCATTGAATGTTCTTTTCTAGCTACTTTCACATTTGCTTAAAGTCTGTGGTTTTCTCAGCAACCCTATTTCATAAAACTGTGCTGTGATGTTCCTCTTGATGCTGTCTCCAGTGCTGTGCTTTTGCCTCTGGTGATGTTTGAATGAATGCCCACATAGTGGAGGGATCTGAGTTTGTTAGTGGTGAAAATTTTACATGTTCTGGTATATATTATAGTGCAGAAAACTTTTTTGCATGCTGTAGGAAGAACAGCTTTTGTTTTAAATGAAACATGAAGGCCTCAAAAAAGGACAAACACAGCATGTTGGTGCCAAAGTCATGCTGGCTTCAAAACATTAATATCATCTTAATACGTTGAAGGAATTACAAAAGTAATTCCTGCAGAAGGTAGCTAAGACATTTCAGCAGTACCACCTTACAACTATTTTTCTTTGACTCTTTGTTTAGGAGGACCATTAACTTTGATTGTAATTCCATTGTCATCTCTCATAAACATTTTTCCCAATGAAAAGACAGAAAGGCATCATTATTGTATAACTATAGTTATCTTTCATAATCAATATTATCATTAGACTATATAAACTTTCTTACTACAACCTATAATGCTATTACAGTGATTTAATGAAGAGTCTCTTACATCTGGCAAGCCAACCATAAACTATAAAATACATTCTTGATTATGAATTAACAATAATGTCACAACTGATTGTTAATTTTTATCCTTTAAAGTGACATAGGAAAGATGTGAAGATTTATAGAGGTCAGTTCATGTTATTTAGCAGGTTAATGCAATTGTTATTATTTTATTGTGGTGCTGATTTCCAGATGTATTTTTGATTCTGGAAAGAAATACTCTAGTCTTGCCTTCAAAATGCGTGCTAAGTCCATGTAAAAATCCATCCCAGATTACTGGTATTTAACCAACTATGTATACAAATGCAGTATTCTGTGTATTTATTCCATGTGCTTTGATGTTGTTTGCTTTGTTTCTGATTTCCCTCAACAAGTATGTTCAAAAATAGGCCTTGTTCAAAGGGGTTTGGGACACAACTACAGTAAACAGAAGTCTCATAAAGTTGCCTTTTACTGTAATTGTTTCATGTTCCCAGTCCTCCTGGGATTATTTTGCTTATGCATTTCTCGTAGTCATAAATTTGATTATTCTACTACAATGATTTACTCTAAGAAAATTAATACAATCTCTTCAAAACTCTCAGCTGTGAGCTGTAACTCCCTGAACTGCTGTTTTACTTTCCAGGCATTATAAATACATTTCCGTAATTGCTCCATGTGGAAGTCATCTCACAGTGAAGTGTCTTTTTTTCCAAGTGGACTGATGGCATAGAGTAATAATAAGTGCAAATAGTAAATTTTTTTAAGACTTGTGGTACAACAATCACAGAATGCCACCCCATTTATGAGAAACGCTCAAATAGTAGCTTTGTACTTCAAACTTAAAATACTGTCCTGAGCGTGAGGTGTGATGTGTCAAATGGGTTCAGTGCTATGTAACCTGCTGATAGAACCTCATGAATATAAACTCAGTAACTTTGTGGATAGCTTTCTGGACCATAAAATACAGTTATGAAAATGTAGGAAAAGTATGTATAAGACAGATCACTGCATCAGAGAATATTCCAAATTTTAATGAAAAATACAGCTATGTTGCATAGCTTTAAGTGCAAAAGAACAACATTTAACAGTCAAAAAATGTATACGTATTTTGCTGTATATACTTTATCAAATACTTAATGAATGCCTTTAAGCTGCTTTAAATAGCAGGTTCTTCAAATATGAATTTGTATTTGCTTCAAATATTGTATTTCTGAGCATTATGTGGCTTATCTAAATTATTTGATAACAATATTTACAATTTCTATGTAGTCGTTTTTTTATCATACATATACGGAGGATTCTTTACCTAACTCTGTAGAAACACTGCATCATGATTTACAGAGTATAAAAGTTCTGTAAAGAAGATTTCTTACAAATGGTAGATGTGTGCAAGTGCATAGACACACATATATATACATTTGTGTGTATAAAGAACACGTTTTTTTTGTACGTATGCAGAAAAACTGTACTGTTTTCATTTTTATTGGATTGAATTTAAGCATCTTTAATTTTATTTCTGTTACTAAGAAAAGAGTTAACATTCTGAAGATGGTTAAGGTAATAAATCTATATAAGATTATATTTTGCTGATTGTTCCCTCTAAATGTGAACTGACAAAAGAATTACGCAGCTTAGCTAGAAAAACAATGAATCTGTTCTCTCCAGATCCAAAACTAACACTTTTCAAGTGGCTTTTCTGAAAGCTCAGTGCTCTCTTGGAAGAGGAATTCAAAAAGATAGTAAAAATTCTTACTCGTTTGAACAAAATAGAAGAAAAAAAGGTGTCAGTGATCATATGGCTGAAGATTTTAGTTGCTGTACAAAGACCGTTTTACCTTACTTTAAAACTACCTGTGACAGCAAGGACCGGGGCCCAAAAAGTTTCTTCCAGATTAGTGGTGGTGTGAGGATTGATAAATATTTGTGTTAAACTGAAATAAATAACCTGGGAGAAGAAATTTTATTTTCCAGTGTTCAAGGAAGGGGATTTAACCTTTAACCTTTTAACCTGTTATTTAACCCATCAAAAGATGCTATTGTATGTAAGATATTCTACTAGGACAGGCATGCAGGGGAACAATAGGAAAAAGCAAGGCACTTCCATGTTCATACTTGTGTTTCATACAAAGTACACCTCTTTCTCACAGCGTATTACTACCAACAGTCCTTATCTGTTATTACTAATATATTTGGTTGGCTTCACAGCCATCCAGCTACTGATGTTTGAGGCATACACATTAGCCCCTTATCTTCTGGGATTCTGCAATGATAAAAAAAATTAGTCTCCAATTGTTATTTGTAATGGTTTGGTTTAGGCAGAAGTTTCTAGCGCCTGCTGGTGAGATTACTTGAAAGCATTTTATAACTTCGTAATTCATGCTTAGGACTGCAAGAATTGTTTATATTAACTTTCCTCTATTGTCACTACACTATTTCAGGATGTACATTTGGACAGGTGTAAATGCGTACACAACACATGTTGCCTTGGAATACATTACCAATAACAAACACGTATTCTTCAATTTTCCTAATGGGGCAAGTGTACTTCTACCATGGTTTTTTTTTTTTCTATTTCTAAAATGACACCACAAGGTTCCTTTTCCATCTGTTGTGTTTTTTTATTCCGACAAACTTGTATACCATACCCATATTTCCTTTGTCAGATCTAATATCTCCTGTAAGAGAAGTGTCCACCTTTTTTGGTGAACACTGTGTGGTTGAGCTCCTCTCCAAAGAAAAGCAGACTGATGGCTACAGTAAGTGGGAGTCTGGAATGAAGATAGTTCTTAGTAACTTCTGCAGTTAAAACAATCAGGTAGGCTTCATTAAAAAAGTGAAATTCAATAAAGGTAAGCAGAACTCAATAATCTATGAAGCCAACCTTACCTTAGACTTTCCAAAGGATGTTATAAAACCTTACTTATCATTGTGATGTTACGCTACTGATAAGGGTCATAAATGCCTTTTTTTCCATTAGTGGTCACTATGATCTCTTTATTTTCATAGAAATTTGCCATAATTTGTAATTTTACTGGGGTGGTTTTTGAGAGTATTTCATCAATAGAAATGCTACATTTTCATGGTTTTCTGAATCCTACAGGAATTTTTTAGTGTTCCCATTGTCACATCACTACATAGAACACTTACTGATGTGATAACTTAAAACGCACAGCTCCATTCACATCACTCGACAGCTGAACTATTATAATTTACATTATAAGGAAATAAGGATAAGGAAAACCATATGCAAGGGTGGAGCTCAGATGGGCTTTGCAACTCCCTATACATTATTTAACAATTACCAGGTAAATGATACATGCTGTCATAATTCTAAAATGAGTAGCAGTACATCTATGACCACTGGTAAAGGCTGCGTAAATGAATTTTTGTTTTGGAGCAAACAGTTGTAATATTAACTCCAAATTAGGTTAGGCTGGTTCTCCAGCCTAGAACACTACTTTTATTATAATTCTTTTATATTTGCCCTTGGCTACTCAGGTTCAGTGAAGAACCTCATTACAGGTGTAAGAATTTGCATGAGCAGGTACCACAAAACCATTGCTGCATTAGTTTGTTTCCAGGTTGCTTTACTGTGAGCAGTGATAGTGATGTTATAATATATGTTCTCTGAGGTACTGCCCAAATTTTTATTTTATTCTTTAGTCATACATTATTATTCAGAAGATGCCATCTTGACAGCTTTTCTTATAGCTGGCCAAAACTACATCCAGAATTTCTTTGCCTCTTACTGGCTCAGTGGTAGTGGTGAGAATCTTGGCACTTGCAATCAGGAAGCAGCAGTTGGTCCTTTTGTCTCCCCCTGTCTCACCCTGAAGGCTTACACCTGACTTCTGATGTTACACTGCTTCATCTTTTGTGACAAAACTTGGTTTCAACCCAAGTAGGTTGTGTTTTATCTGTCTTACTCTTTTTTATTACCTAGAGTACTCATCTTGTTGATCTTTAGCATTACTTACCCAGTTTAATTTTTATACAAATTGTATCAGTTGCATCTCACTGACCTTGATGTCAAAGAACAACTCTAGGCTAAATGAACTTAATTAGTTTGTCAGCTTTGAACTGTTGTATTTCAAGTCTGTACAATATGGCAGTTGAAGGTAACAAAGGGTATTGGGGAAGACTTAGAAAAAAGAACAATGATACTGTACAGGCTGAGTAGGGAACTCTGAAGATAGGTCAAAATAAGACAGAATAGAGAAAGAGCTGTTAGATGATTAAATGATGTCAGCATCTTTTGCAGATATAAATTAAATTATCATTAATAATTTCCATGCTGAGCATTTAAACAATGCTCACAAGTAAGATGTCCTAAAAACTAATCTCCTTTGAGTTTTAGTGTTCTTGGAAAAAGAAATTTTAAAGTGCTTATTATTCAGAGTTTACAGGAGTTCAAGGAAATGCAGAGGTTGACCATCCAAGTTTAGAACAAAATTATTTTAGTCCTGCTTCAAGGACTGTTTCAGTGAATTGCATAAATGCCCATTTTGGAGTCATACTGAAATTAAGATTTAAACAATGTTATAGTTTTACTCTTTCAGTGAATAAATGCAAATGCCAAATGAACTTTCATTGCACATACCTGAATCTTCTCAAGGTATGTAAATACAGAGTGATTCCTGCTTACCTTTTCACTCTCAGCCTCCTGTTTATGTGTATTCTGGAAACATTAAAGCAGTTGTTGCTGCCAATTTACATTGTTGTGGATAGATTGCTCAGCTGCATCACATATTTATTGAATAATACAGTGATTATTTCATTTGAAAATTTTTATGCTGTTGTGTTAGTCACATAAATTGTAGTTCAATGCACATGAGTTTGTGAATAATTAGGTACTGTAGGAGCTGGCTGAAAATGTGGGTGAGCAGTCGATGTTGTTCCTTTAAACATACGCAACTTGAAAAGCAGATGGAATTGTGTTCTCATGATGTTTAAGGACTTTTAGAGCACTGCATATCACCAGCATCTGGAGACCAATTACTGAAGAGTCTCCATAGGGGTCCTGCCTCAGGGTTTTTAGTTGGATGAATAATATATAAACTCTATAGTTTCCCACAGAGAGCAACTGGAGCAGTATCAGAAGGAAATAAGCCTTTTAGGAGTTGAACTGAAAATGAAATAGCAGCACAGGATTTAAAATGAAACAGTTTTGCTTTTACTTGCAAAGTCGAACATTGCATATTAGTTACATGAATTCTGGGGGGGTTTTTTTAACCTTTACCATTTTTAAATCTTTCTCTTTCTAGTTTTGGTACACACCTATTTGAAAGCCTTAGCAAAACGCTGTAAGGCTTATTCAATTATTCCAAGAACTAGCATGCAAAATTTCCTTTTTAAGAAGTGGTGGAAATTATCGTTTGTATGTACATCAGTCATTTTACAACACAGGTTCAGCATTATAGTACTCAAACCATAGTCAGATTTTATCTTACCTGTTACTGTGTCTGGTTCTGGGTTAACTCCGTATACTTTTTACAACTAGAAACAGTTGCAAAATGGCATATTCACTACTATTCAAACCCCTCTTTAAACTCATGATGCATCTCTTCAAATTCCTAATCACTGTGTTCTGTTTAAATTTGCTTGAAAGCAGAACATATTTGAAAAGGAAATAAAATATCAGAATGGAAATACTTAGATCTAAGAAGAAATTTGTCTTTTTCTTAATTATGGTAGAAATTCTTCTTTACTAATTTGTTACAAGTCAAAATTCACTCAGTAGTCACTTTGGAGATGAAGAGTACATTAGCTGGAGAACACTTTTGAGACCTATACAGAAGAAAACAAAGGAGGGTGTAGCTTTTACTAACAGAAACAAGAAAAAAAACCCCAAATATCAAACCACAACAAAACAAACAAACACACACACAAAAACCCAACCAACCAAAAAAAACCCTCTAACATTGTCATTGCTGCTATGCATGTTTTATTTTGCAAGTCCCTACTAGATAGTTTCGGTAAATTTGGAAGCTCAGTCCCTTGACTTTTTAACTGTGGTAGTAATATTTATGAGGAAGATGTTCCTACCAACTTCAGCTTAACTATACCTGAACAGGCAGCAGAATCACGGAATGGTTAAGATTAGAAGGGACCACTGGACCAACCTCTCTGCTCAAGCAGAGTCATCCTAGAGCATGTTACTCAGGATTGTGTCCAAATGGCTTTTGAATATCTCCAGTGACAGAGACAACCTCTCTGGGCAACCTTTTCCAGTGCTCAGTCACCCGCGGAGTAAAGTTCTTCCTCACGTTCAGGTGGAACTTCTTGTGCATCAGTTTCTGCCTGTTACCTCTCATCCTATTGCTTGAGACCACTGAGAAGGGCCTGGCTCCATTTTCTTGACACCCACCCTTCAGATACTTTGAGATATTGATAAGGTTCCCTCTCAGTCTTCTCCAGGCTCCTTCAGCCTTTCCTTATAAGTGAGGAAATAAACTGAAGCATTTGCAAGTTTGATTGTGGCACCAAAATCTATGAAACGAAAGAAAAATTGAAGGAAAAAAGGTAGCTGTAGAATCATGTTCTTGGGAGAAAAGGATCAGAATGTATGTGGAAGCTATGTGTTTTACTATGTCAATCAATTTGATATTTAGAGCTTCAGAAAAACAAATGCAGCTTACCTCCAAAAGAATAGAAAGTGCTATATTATTAATAAAATAATTACTGGTGTGCAGTGGAATGCTAGTGCCACAAGAAAAATCAGGGTATAGTTGTGCCAGATTAGTATACAGATTAGTATACATAGTTTCACATGCAAAAAAGCAGAATAATTTACATACCTTCTATACAGTTTAATATGTAAAGAGAAAGAAAAGTAGCTACCAGGACTAAGTATCAGGCTAAACTGAACCTGGCTAATATCAGAGAGCTCAAGTTGGACTTCAATGAGGTTAAAACAGTCTCTTGGCTTTGACTGTTCCAAAACCCGTATCCTTATTTGAATAGTCTTGAGTTTTTCATGCGCATCACTTCTCTCTGGGTCTGGTACTCTGTTTCTGATGATATTTGAAAAAGTTATTCGTCACCTCTCCTCTGTTCCCTGTTATTAATTTCCAGCCTCTGTTTTCATTCATGAACATTGTATCTAGTGTGAGTTAGTGGTACCAAATCATCCTTTGTCTAGTCATTGTTGGTGTACTGGGCCACTGCTTCTTTGTGAAAACAGTATCTGTCAAGGTTATTGACCTTGAAGTTTAATGTCCAATGCTAAACTTTGTGCTTCCAAGTTTACTGCGGGAGTTTAAAAGGCAAGGGTAAAGTTTGATGGGTCACAGCAATAGAAATTAAAAAGGATTTAGACTGCATAGTGATAGAGTAGCAAGGGAAAAAATTAGTGTATGTGTTGGTGAAAAAGAGAAAAGGTTTCCAGGTGTCATCTCAAAAAAAATTTTTTTCTTTTTAAATTCTTGCTTCCATTACAAGATAACTTAAGGAATATAGGTCAAGCTCCAGTTATTTTATTTTGTTATTTCTTCTTCAGCTCTTAGTTCTGAGTGTCCAATACTGACTGACATCCAAGCTATGGAGGCCATTATGAACTGGCGAGGATATCTAAGATGATTCAGGGAAAATGAATGGACCAATGAAGTCATTACAAAGTCATTTATGATACCATAGCTGTCATTATGAGGGAATAAAAACAATATGAGGAGAGAATTTGGGGTGTTGTGTTCTTGGGTTGTGGTTTGTTGATTTTTTTTTTATTGTTTTTTAACTGAGAAAACTGAAGACTTTAAAGTAATCAAAACTTGATTTATGTGGAAATATGTATGTGGTTCAGTTATAAACTGCCTCCATAACGTGACTTCTGAGCCTGCAATCTCAAGTTGATGCTGCTACAAAGCAATAAAACAGCTTAGAAGCAGAAGTGTTTCTGCTTCTGCAAATTCAGAAGAATACAGAGACAATGCAGATGTTTGTCCCTGTAAGATGATCACTGTTCACTGTCTCTGCAGAGCCCTGGCTTAGATCAGGCTGGGACCGAGAGAACTGCTTGTTCCTGCTGCCTGAATGCAAGGATTTACTGTTCCCTCTCAGGGAGGATTCTACCTAAGACGTTTCTTTTCCTCATCCATTGGTCAGCCTCAGAGGTTGCAGTTGAATATGCCACCTTTCTTCTGAGCATCTTCTTAGCAAGACGATAGCTCTGTGGGCTCAGCATAGTAAGTACATAAAATGAGAAGTCTGTAAAAAATAGTCAGTAATAAGGCATATTTGATCCCTCAAGGCTCAAAGGCATAGGTCTCCTACACTGCTGGAGTGAATCCTTCCACTCCTTGCTGTAATATAGTTCCATCTCTTGCAATTGGAATAGATTAAACTACATATGGGAGCAGAAATGCATGTATCAAAATAAAAGTACAAAGAAAAAAAGATATAGCACATCATTTTGTATACCTTTGTTTCTATTTACGACGGCCTTTTTACTATGCCATTACAATTCCTGAGGATGGGAGACAAAATTACACATGGTTTAGTATGTTATCTTACTAGCTGTTTTTACTCCATGCCCTTCCATCTGTGAGAACTGGCTTACACTAACTTTGCACTGCAGCTGAATCTAAAAGATGTAAACTTTACCTCTGCAACTTCATGTGCTCACTTTAGTATCAGATACATTTCAGAAACTAATAATCAATTAAACATAATCCATATCCTAATTTGTCTAATATGATCCTTTGTTGTCTCTCAGTTTCTGCATAATTGAAATGCATTTCCTGCATTTTGCAGAAAATCATAGCTTATAAACTTTATTTTGTGTAAAGCTGTACTTATCTCAACTAATAAAACTATTAGTTAATTTACAAAACTAAAACCTTTCCTAACAGTAGTAGAAAAATTGAACAAACATAATTTGATTTCTCAGCAGCCTGTAGTGATAGACAAGGCTGTCAAGGCTCTGATTTCCATCTCCTTTATGGCTTTAGTGCTGGATACTTCATTTGAAAGTTTCACAAAATATTAAAAACTTTCCTCTGGTGTTTTTCATCTAATTCAACATGTCTGTATGCATTTCAAATGGATATCATTTTTTCAAATCTCTCTTTAAACTGGTTGAGTCTTCTAGGAGTACTTTCGAACAATCTCTAGTGGTAAAAGTTTAAAATGCAAAGGCAATCTGTAAATACTAATTACAATAGATGGCTTTTTTTTTTCTTCTAAAGAACTTCATGATTTAATTCCTTTGTTTCTGTTATGTATGTGAGAAGAATTTCTGAGTAAAAGGATTTGTGATTTGCATGGAGGTATGTATATACAAATTACGATTTAAATTAAATATTAGAAAACAATTCTTCACTGAAAGGGTTGTCAAGCACTGGAACAGGCTGCCCAGGGAAGTAGTTCAGTCACCATCCTGGAGGTATTTAGAAGATGTGTAGATGTGGCACTTAGGGATATGGTTTACTGGTGGACTTGGATTCAATGATCTTAGAGTTCTTTTCCAACATAAACGATTCTTTGATCCTGTGTTTTCATCTTTTGTAATGGACATAAGGTAGAATTAAGAAGCGTAATCATTACTTTTCATAGCATCATCTGCTACATTGTAGTTCAAACAACGGTTTGCTTGAAAAAATTGCTTAGCAAATTTTTAATGAAAAATTAATTGTATTATAAAATATGGTGTGATTTTGCAGCTTTAAGGTTTCTTTAACCTTTTAAAGCTGGTTTAGCATCTTAAAGAAGAAACAAGTGTTTCAGATGCCATACATAGCATATGTGTGATTGTACTCCATAGTTATGCAATGTTTACAAACTGTAGTATTTTATTTAAATATCTCTTAAATAACCTCATTCTTTTTTTTTTTTCCTGCTGAATGTTGTGCCAAGAGATGCTTAGTCAAACAACTACCATCTTTCCAGCAAACTAGCTCCTTTGTCTGATTTATTCTTTGCTACATTGTGACTGCTCAGGCATTTCCCAGGAGGTGAACTGTGATGTTTCATGCAGTTTCACAGTTCTCTCCTTATTTTTGGTGCTGTGATAAAGCAGACTGGTCACAGAAGGAAAAACTTCCCTTTGACCAGAGATACCCTGAAGGCTACTTTGGTAAAGAAATTTTTTTTTTTACAGTCTGCCACAGTGTGGCAGTAGTTCTTTTTGGTTCCCACCTGCTGATCCTGGTCTCTGTTGAAAAGCTTAGGCATATGCTATATGGCATCTGGCACTTTGCAACAAGTTCCAACTCTTGTGCTACTGATAGTGACAAGATTCCAGGAGCACTATAGTAAAGATATGGTCTTTTAACATCCAGAGTATTTTCCTCCTTTCCTTTTCATGGTTATTCAAGACAGAATGGCCTTATTTATTGAACGGGTAACCAAGACTGAGATCTCAGGCAGTATTTTCTTGAGGCACATACCCCTAAATTTCTACTGGAAGTCACTAGTTTCAGGTTTGAGGTGTGCCCCTCCTTATACTCTTCCTTCAGGCTGTTTGCTGTTGTTTTCTTCATTTCATCATTCTTTCATGGTGTTGGTGACAATGGTCACTCACATATCACTCCATCATCTGATTCAGCTTTCATTTTTTATTTACTTGTTATTCCAGTCTTATGCAGGTATGAGCTCTAGATGCAGTATTACTGTGTTAAGGGTTCTGTTTAGTCCAGCATCACAGTATGATCTAAGTCTATAGACTAGACAGAAAATTTAGTATACAAGGTAGCTCTTTGTGTATGCCCTGTGATTGCAACTATAATCAATGTGTTATATCACCAAAGTACTAAGAAAGTTGTACCATCAATAAATGTATTCATTCATAAAACTTTTAAAAGTGCTATCTCTCCAAGGTTGTGAGAGGCAATACTGCTTGATAATGTGTTCTCTTAGAAAGAAAGGTTAGTCTGGAGATAACAGCCTTCTCTGTGCTTCCTGCAAGTGTGTGAACGCAAGTGACTGAATTCTGATTTTGTTGCATGGAGCATATGTTGATGTTACATATTAATAGAAGTTTTCTCTTATGCTCAGAGAAACCAGACAAAGGCCAAACAGTTTGTTATGTGCTTCTAAATAAACAGTTGAGTGTGTTATGAACTGAATCTTTAGAGCAAATGCTGAGCACCGGGCAAAAATGATGTATTTCTTTTGAGTGAAATATCAGGCTCCTTTGTGAATCTACCTATCTACAAGGTCATCCTTATGGAAATTCCTGGTCTGTTGGTGGAAAGTGAGTGTATCTGAGGTACACTTGTTCACTGAGTTTAAGATATGGAAGCTGAAATTGTTTCTTTAATTCCAGCTCTGGTGACAAGGCACAATGCACAACATTATATGTTGATGGAAGTAATTAGAGTGTTTTGTCAGCAGCCATTAAGACATTAATGCTGCTTTGTCTTCCAAATTGCTAGAGAATAGGATACCTGCAAGATTAAAAGATATGGTGGTGGATTTATTTTAATTTGGTGAACTGCTGTAGGCACTGGGCTTGATGACTTGAGTATGTGCCAGTATTACTTGTTAAGTGAGGAAAGTTTATCAAGAGGAGGCAGGTTTTATTACAGAGAAGACCTTAAGTGTCTGAAGCCACAGAGTTCGTAGAAGTTGATGTGCAAAATTCATTAACAGAAAAACTAACAGGAGGTTAGCTGGAGGGTTATGATAGTTTCTCAAGCTATGTAGTAGCTCAGCCATTGGAGGGTGAAAGGACAAGATAAGTGCTGGTGTCTGGTTGGTGTGAATGACATAGCACCTCAAGCTGTATTAGCAGTGATTAAGGCAAATAATTTCAAATATGTGTGTCGGTAAGATTTGCTGACAGTTCCAGAAATCAAATGTTTCTTAAAGGGGAAGTAGCAGTAAATTATCTCAGTAAATTTCTACAAAGCTTTGAAAAGTTCCATTACTCTTTCTCAAATGGCAGGGAGAGAAAGAGGAGGAAATAAGAATTGTTATCTAAGAAGCTGGCAATGCATAGTAGTCAAAGGTCTGATGAATCCTCTTTGTCATCTCTCATTTTGGTGACTTCTTCAAAGACAGACAGTGTGGTTATTTCTTAGCTATTAAAAATGAACCAGCTACAGAAAATAGATAACAATTTAAAAATGCCCTCTGATGTTTTGCTGACTAAAAGATGGAGCTATGCTGAATAAAATTAATCCTGTGCACAGTGCCTGGAGTTTTAGGGCATGTGTAAAATTTTGATGTAGTCCTTCATGTCTGGACAGTATTTACCATAAGGATGAAGTTTGTGCAGTTCCTTGAGTTATAACATCATAGTTCAGGGATTCTAAGATTTTTTTTTTTTTTCCTCCTCAGTGTAGTTTAATGTGCTGACAACAGTTTAGAGGTATAACTAAAAGCAGGTAATGTTGATTGAAA
Organism: Myiozetetes cayanensis; assembly: GCF_022539395.1. NCBI lineage: Eukaryota > Metazoa > Chordata > Aves > Passeriformes > Tyrannidae > Myiozetetes > Myiozetetes cayanensis. The sequence continues at coordinate 34,284,628 of NW_026087964.1, read as the reverse complement.
GGTTAACTCTGAAATAGTGGCCAAAAAGCAAATTAGGAAAGGAGTTGAGTAAAGACAATGGAGATCTTGTTATGCTATTAATGTACCCTTGATACAGCTACAAGTTGAATCCTGTGTGGAATGCTCTCATTTCAAAAATGGCTTTCCTACAAGTGTCATGAATGCTAAATGATTGTATTGATTGCAAGACTGGGAAAATTTAGGGCAAATTCATTGAGGCTTCATAAATACAGGCAAGTCCTTCACCTCAGGACACTCTGAGGTTCACAGCTGTAGAAGCAGAGAGAGATGTGGGAAGATATAATGGGAGGTTCATCTGTTCTCATATGCTTTTGAAATTACCTGCTATTGATCACTCAGAAGATGCTGGGCTAACTAAACCCACAGAGGACTTCTACTCCAAACTGACTGAAGAGAAAAGTAAAGCAGAAAAATTATGCACATTAACATTTCTGTTTACGATAAAATAAAGTATGAATAATACACAGTAAAATTCAGGTTTAGAAATTTTCACACAGCTGTATTAAGCTGGGCATGTAACCCTCCCTTAAAGTACTTACATATCCTTTCTAAAGCACTTATATACCTTTTCTGAAGTAAATTAAATTTTCCCTAGTTTATGACTGCAGAGCTATTCAACACTTAATTTTTCCAAGGAAAATAATTTCTAAAAGTATGGCCTGAGTAGACGAAATATAGATCAGTGAGTAAACATTTAATGGGAGAGGAATATTTATGGGAAAAGAGATGCTGTTTTAAGATGATGTTGTTTTAAGAAAGTGAAAGGGACAGAGTTTAATGGAAAGCCGTTTTTATGTTTTCGTACTGTTATTGTGGTATCGTGATGAAGATTTACTGTTAAATGACCATTGTATTAATTCTTTATGAGAACTCTCAAATTTAATGATTCAGGATTGAATTCTGCTGCTCACAAATAGAAATCTGGAGACTTGTTTCAAATTATTGAAGGTTTTTCTCCAAGGTAATCAAGGTCCAGTTTTGACCCTCTTTTTTCATGGGAAAAGAGATTAATAAAATAATAAAAAATAGAATTTTAGACAATCTAAGTAATCAAAATAATAACCTATTCTTTAAAAGGTAAACAAAGTTTGTAGTACGTTGTCTCAATCTTTCATTACCACCTTCTCCATTTCTTTTCACAAACAGCAGAAAGAGCAGAACTAACTTCTGAAGTTAGTCTTCAGAAGTCTGGTCCCTATTCTGGCTCCATGAAATGTGGACCATATCTCCCTTCTGTGAAATAATTTTTTTTTCTTGTCTTGGTAGTATTTCCTTTTGGTCTGAGATTTACTGCAAAGGGATAACATTTCAAGAAAACATTACAGCTAGAGATGTTGGCTTAACATTTAAAGAATGCAAACTAAAATTATCTGCTGGGGAGTGGAGTTAGTCTGGATACAAAGGAAACTGAGCTCATGGTGTCATGAAAGCCCATAAAGGAGTAGTAGAAAAATCAGAAAGAAGCATTAGATAAACTTTCATAGTTACTTTCTAATTATTGAAATATAAATTATTGTCTCAGTATTTTTTCTGTATTCTCCACATACAATATGAATGTGTATGTCTCATACTAGCTGTGAAAACTGTCAATAATTTGAAACTCTAAAAAAGCCCATATAATTTCCACAGTGCCAAGGTTAAATGTTGAGACCAATTGTGATTTATTTATTGCTACTTTTTAGTTCCTACTGTAGTTGTATACAGAACATATTGATCATTATAAAAACAGAAAGACTGTTCTTGCCTCAAGAGTTTTTGTTTGTCTTTCAGATCACATTTTTGACTGGCATTTACAGATCCTGCAACAAAGCTGTTAATTTAATTTTGACATCTGTTAGCAAAGGGAAGGAAAGTTATTCCTGCTGTCTTCATAATTTTTTAGTGAAATATTTCACCCTCGGAAAATAAGGTTTTCCAAAAGTCATTAATTTCTTCTGTGCAGAATCACAGTTTCCATTAAACACTTTACAGTGTAACAGTAGAAAAGAAAAAAAAGAAAAAGGGAGGGCGGAGAAAAAAAGAGATGAGAGTGATTTCAAAACCACTTTCCCTTGCATCCTAGTTTACTCTTGAACATGAAAACGATTGTGACCCATGCTCAGATTTTAGCATTGCATCTGTTTTAACGTTTTTTAGCTTTGCTAAACAGTTTTGAAATTGTTCAAAGAAGTCAGTCTGTAATTATCTCTGCATCTCCTTTTTTGTTGGTGTTGCTTTGCTTAGCTTTGCTAAACAGGCAAATATAAATAATAAACTAATAAATTCTGAAGCATCTGAACAAAAACTTGTGCGCAGCATAATGTCTTGAAAACTTTGTAACAAAGACGTTTCAAAGAGTAGATCCATCGTTCTATTTTAAGATTTGGGAAATCTGGTTTTTTTAACAATATGTTAATGGAACAGAAGTTCCAACTATCTGTTAAAGTCTAATGGAAGTTTAAGTAAAGTCTAATTAAAGTTTAATGAATGTAGAAAATTTTAATAAGTGATGTGCTGTGTATGGGTGCCATGACAGTGCACGCTATTGAGAATTAGTTGGCAGAACATGGGCTTTTAGAGTTAGCATGTACAACTTTCATAAAACTTTGTTTTGATTTTGGCAGTTCTGCATATCTTTGAAAAGCATGAGCTATTTTAAAGGAAGGCATTGTAATCTTGTGCCAGACAAACAAAACCATTCTGCCTTTAGTTGCAGTTTCTTATTTCCTTTGTACTTTCAGTATTATGTTTGTAGCACCTTGGGTCTGCAAATGCATTTTGCTGCAGGTGTTGCTCATTGTTAATGATTGATTTTAAACCCATAATACACCTGAAAATGTTGCACTACTAAAGCAAATCTTTATGAAGAATTTTGCAGGCTGTCCTAAGAGTATCTCCTAAAAGGCTATAAATGCCTTAAGATGCAGAAGGTAACTAGAAGCTCAGTTAAAGCTCACCTACATGCTATCCAACCCCACCAGCTCTGCAGCTCCCATTTCCTGTTCTGGAACTTTTTGTCTCCTGTCTTTGGAAAATGGGCCAAATAAATTTGGAAAACTGTAGCCTTCGTAAGCAATTATATTCTATATAATTATTACTGTTGTTTTTTCCCCACAGTTCAGATTCATGTCATTAAAAATATTATTTGTAAAACAATTACTTCCTTATAAAACCATAGTAAGTAGCTAAAAAAAATCTAGATAAAAATAGAATAGGTGTTTTGTTTTATTTACATATTTTGTGGGTATTAGATGGAATTGAAAAAGTGTAATATTTGCATTTATTACTAGAATATAGAGCTATGGGATGCATCTGTCTTTTCAAATATACTTAATATGGGGATAAAAAGGAAGATTCAGAAATTTTTTAATCTCTATTTATCTTCAGTGACATTTGTCTTCCCATTAATTACTCTTTTTCCATTTGTGTCAGCCCAGTTGCAAACACTTTTTAGGCCTTTGAAGGACTGAAGAACTCTCCATTTACAATTTGGGGGGAAAAAGCAATCTTTTAGCACAAACAGACCTTTGGCAGGTTTAGCACATCTGTAACAGCTGTTATAAGTTGCCATAATTTTTTATGCAACATCATAAAGAAAAGGCCATAACTCCCATCTCTAAATGCAACTGGCATATTTCTTCCTGCTTCTCCTGCTGTGGACTGCCAATTATCAAGAGTGAGTAATGAAAGAGTGAAGCCTTTGGAGCAGCCAATTCTCAGAACCATTAGTTTTCTTTTATACTCAAGCCTAATTCCAGGAATGTGCTAGATGAGAAATAAGACATATCATGTCATTTCAGGATAATACTATGTAATTTTGGGGTAATAAAGAATTCATTTCTGGAGAGAGAAGTGATCTGATATGGAAAAGTTCAATTTCGTTCTCTCCAGAGAGTCTTATCTCTTCAAATGTGACCTTGTATAATTAAATATATTTCAAATATCAAAAGAAATGGCAGCAGAGCAGACAATAGAATTCTCTATTTTATGTAGAAATGAAATGAAATTATATGAAGCAGTCACTGCAGTATAAGATGAAGTAGATTGCTACTATTCATTGTTTCCAGTGGAATTCCTGCTGTTTGATTTTATTCATTACAGTTTCATGAGAAGGCAATTGTATCGTGTCTGTATGACTGGAGTTTTAGATTCACACTTAATTGCATTAATTCAGAAAGTACTGGCAAGAATCAGTACTTAATTGCTGTTATTACTTGAATATAAAAGAGAAGAGAGATGGTGTCCACTTTACAAGAAGTTACAGATTTCACACGTGAAATATCAGGTGCTCAGAAGGTACACTTCTGATCCTTAAAATAATATGTGTTTAATCGAAGAGAATCCAAACCCATTTTTTATTCCAGCAATAAAATAAAAATATTTTTTAAAAAATAATTTCCAAACCATGCATTTTTCCTAAAAACAACTGACCTCATTAATCTAAGTCAGAAAGTTTTCACTGTTTTAAGATGACAAGCTCAGACACAAAAATCCCTATTGCATTAAGATATCTGGTAATATAATGACAAAGTGGAATTAATTCAACATGTTTTTATATCTGGTTTTGTAAGTGTCGGTCCTTATACTGAAGGAGAGTGACAAAGAGAATGGTTGGTGACATGCTAGCTGCTAAAAATGACTTAGAATGGCTGAAAAAATTTTTCCTGAAACCAACATGCGTCCTCTGTTGTTTTCACATTTCACACTTAGTCTTTTTGAGCTGTTACTTAACTATAGTGGTTATAGTGCTCAGCAAATAATTTTTATCGTGGTGTTCATTGAGTTTACTTTCAGAGTAGAGGCATAGGGTTCTTTCTCAAGCTCGTATCCAAATCTGGAGAGCCTTGTAGCACACCAAGGGGGAAAGAAGGAGCATGCTGTGTTCTCACCCTGTGTCTCCCTTGCTTGCAGTGAGGCTGGACTTGCAATGGCAGGCTTGTCCTCAGGCCACTTAGGTGTGCTGTTCCTGCAAGTATTTTGCAGGTGGCAATGTGGGTGCACAGAGTCCAAGTCACAAAATGCCCTGAACCTCAACCTGCACTCTGACACACTCTCTAAAAGGCATGGCAAACATAAATTTTGTTCATGTTTTCTTCAGCTCTGATTTTACAACTTTGGCACTGGTAATGTCAGATGCTATCTAGAAAATATATAATAGATGGAACTACTTGCAGTGGATTGGACTTAGACCTTTCTTTATGAGTGGTGTCATTTTTAAAGCAATAACATAACTAAACTAACATGGCAAATTCTATTGTATAAAATAAGCCTGATAGACATTTAGATTTAGATTTCCATTCACTTAGAGTACTTTTGGTTAATGGCATTTCAGTACTCACTGAAAAGGCAGTTACAGAATCTTGTGGTCTGAGGTATATTAATAACACAGCAAGTATTGAGATGGGCTTCATGTTTCCTTTCATATGAAATGTTAAGGAATGTAAAGCTTTGGTGTAAAAAGAAGTGTGCCAGTTTCAGCAAAAAACGGGGGAGGGAGGGGATTGGTTTATTCTGGGGGGTTTTTCAGTAGTATTGATTATATATTGTCCTCCAATCTGGAGTGGGGGAATAGTGTGTCAAAGTGTCTGTCTCAGAAAAATTTTGTATTGTAAAGATAAATATAAACTAATGTTTTTTGCCAAGCTAAAGGCATGAGTTAGAGCTTATTCTTGTTGAAAGCAGCTTCTTGAAGTTCCACAGGAAGGTGAACCATTAAAACCTCTGAGCAGAAAGGCTTCTGTATGTTCTCTGCTCTGGCACGGTAACCTACTCTACAAAAAAATGTCAATTTTTCCATTATGCTATTTATTTTGAGAAAGATAGTAGGTTTTAGAATGGGATGCAAAAGGGAAGCATTTTGAGATGATTTACTTTGCTAGTGTCTCACTATTGCCTTATGCATCTGTGTTCAAAATAAAGTTTCTTTTATTGTCTCTTTTAAGTGTTCTTTTGTGGGCATGATCTAAACGAAGGTCAGAACAAAGCGGTTTCCTTATCCAGGCCCAAATACATGCCAGCTACCTTAATTTATTCTTGTAATTTAAGAATCTAGTATGTTATGAAGTCAGTGCCAGAGTAAGTTTTGAAACAGATAAGTGGTTTTGATGTAACCTCAAAAATTAATGTTATATTCATTAACTTCTGAACTATACTGTATCCTTTGTGAAAATCATGCTTTGCCGAGGTTTTTAAGCATTTCAGATGTACGCTCCTGCTGGGTTTTTGTAACTGATGTACTTCTCAATTCAATTCATAAAAGTTTGTTGTCTTTCTAGCTTTAGTAGAAGTTATTTTTATTGGAGTTGCCAATTTATATATTTTTATACTGCTAAAATGCTCATATTTAATTCTGTAAATTGCAGTTTTACTTTTCACTTGGTTCTAAAATTATATGATTAGTTTACTGTTTATTTTTTCAAAGTGCAAATTGCAACTGAGTATCTGAACATGAATTACGCAAATTCACATTGTTTAATATAAAAAGTCCTAGTTTAAGCTTATTAATTTCATTAATATGACTCAGTATCAACTGCACATATAAATTTGTTTGAAATTCTTAAGACTTACTCATTGTAAAGGCCTTAGGAATGTAAGTAGTATTTTCTACTCCCCCAAGGATACTGAATGTGTAGAATAAAAACATATGAGATGAATACATCAAGCCACTGTTATTTTGGTGGTTTGTAGTCAAATACTCCGGAACTGGAGGTGAAGAGTTTCATACAGATATATATGCATAGATCCAATTTGTATATTATTTCTTCCAAAGGAAAGGTAGTTGATAATGTGACCCCAGACTTCTATAAAAGACAGGAGGAAAATAAAAAGATTTCTGAATTATGGCTAATTCAAACCAGCAGGATAGGGATCTGATAATCCATGTCAACTGTTTCCCCATCTGTTCCTGTATATTGCCACAAAATGATTTGATGATGGTATCAAGGGACTTGATAGGTTTATGACTGGTTTGTTTGTTTTTACATCATAGCAGTGCAAATATAGACATGAAATTGTAGTAGTCTTTGGCAGAACAATCTCAATAACTGACCTCTTCTGGCTTTTCATCCATACCTCTATGTGAGCCTAATATGCCCTCAATCAGGTTAGTATCTGAAAAAATTGCAATGATTATGAAGAATTTATATTGATGGTGCACAGATGTAGTCCTGCATTGTTATGTGCATGTGCAAAAGTACAAAGAAAGGAAAATATTTCATTAGAAGAGTTTTAAGTGGTATTATTTTATAAAGAAATATTTAAATAACAAAAAAAACGCCTTTAAATATAACAGTATTTTTTTGTGTTGCCAGTATCTGAAATAAAGGTAGATACAAGTTTTCAATTGAAGTGTTACATTTACTCTAAGTTTACTTATATTAATCAAAACAGAGATTTAGCTACTCAAAGTTATGAAAGGTTGCTTGCCCTATCTCTCTCTTTTCCTGTTCCTGTTTTCTTTACCAAATAGTGTGTATGGAGAGCACTTTTACGTGTGGTGGGGCAGTAAATCTCTAGACATACGTGTATGTAGCTGTCAGTAAGTTTCTTGTGAAATGATATCCTGTGAATGAAAGGCATGGAGACCACACGTGTATATGTCAGGCAAGTGTAGCATCTTCTGTCTGGCATCCTGAAAGCTCCCAGACCCAGCTGAGTCCTGCCACTAGCTGGAATTCACACTGTAGAAGTTCTCAAGGATGAGCACAGCTGACATTGCAAAGAGTATAATGAAGCTCCAAGGAGCGGAAATCTACATCTCTAGGGAATATATGCAAACTTTGTTGAAAATACTGTCATAGGAATGATAAAAAAGAAAATTCTGAGCAAGCTACACCCACATCTGTCAAATTTCAGTTATATGTCATGAAAAAAAATTTCTCAATGGGATTTTTCCCCTTTTTTTTTCCCCAAAGCAAAGATACTGAGAATTGGTTTTAGTGAAAGAAATAATTTTTCCTAGTTATTCATAAACTGTTGAGCCATTTTCTGAAGTTACTTTGATGATTAGAAAAATAAATCTTCATCAAGACCATGATGTGGAAGATTCCAGTACTGATCATTAAGTTTTTGTAAGGCTGACATAGTGAAAGCTGACTTGTAGCAAGGAATTCTTGAGAAATATTGTTAGTAAATAGTACAAAAATTTTCTCTATACGAAGTAATTACGAAGCACCTTCAGTATGCACTGCCACTTTTTAACAGCAGTGTACTAGGCCCACTATGGTTAGTATGATACTTTTTCTTCTTAAGGGTAGATAATTTGTGAAATACGGAATTTAGTGAGTTACCATCAAAGGGATTTTGTAAAAATTGTGAGTAGAATGATGAAATTCCTTGTCCTTTGACTTACCTGTACAGTCATGCTGATGTGTTGGGAAAAGAATTAAGTTTGTTGAACACTGGGTTTCTGTGACAAGTCATATAGAATTATTAATTTACAAATACAAAATAAGACAAGGTTTTATTCCAACTGTTTTTCATTCCATTTAGAAAGCAGCATACAGTCTCTAATATCACAGGAGAAAGAAAAAAAAAAATAATGAGTGCAGAATAACTGTATAGAGTACTTGTATTCATGAGCAGCCTTAACCTTAAATGAAAATACCTAACCAACGGAAGCCCTGGATCATGCTACTTATAAAAGAACAGGAAAAAAAAAGTTTTCATTTTGATTAATATTTTCCTTTGATCTTCCTTTTGAAAGGCAAAAGAATTTTTAGTGCAGTCATTATTGTTCCCATTACCCACAGTTCTCTAGTGACTCTTTTCTCTGGGGTTCCTAAGAAATGCCTAGATATATATATATATATCATAAGTTTTCAGATTAAAAGAATAAAAATTAGTAACATTCTGATCATTTGATGAAATACTGTGTTTTGAAGTGCCTCCCTCTTTGGTCTTTACCTTACAACGTTATTTATAAGGGACTTACAATAAGTCTTAGATGCTGCAAATGAGACTCTTCCAACTATATAGTGGTGAATCATATGAAAGTTTTTGTTTTAATAATAGTGTTCCAGTATTTACTTAGTAGAAGAGATAATAGAAAAGAACATTGTAATCATAAATAATGTAAAAGAGAAACCAAATACGTGTATTTATACTAACTACTTTGATACCATATCCAGCAGTTTAGGTATGAGTTAGTCCTGAAAATATGACCATCAGGATGAATAAGATTAATAAACTTAAAGGTCTTAAAAATCCTCTGGCCCTGTAAAGACAAGGATTCTTTCATCTTTGTGCACTGCAAATGGATAAACCCCATCAAATAATGTAAGACTGTAGAACTGAGCACATCGTCTTTTTTAAAACGGAGAAGCAAACCAGTCATAGAAAGATGAACAGTAAGAATGCTGATGTTTCACAGAGCTACTTATTTTCCTTTTAAAGTGTTTTTCTGCAATACTTTAGAAGGGAAAAGGAATTGAATCTCTGAATGTTTGGTCTGATTAAAAAAAAAAAAAAAAAGCTAACAAAAATGTGTATTGTTAACCCTGAAGGTAACCCATGAGAGTACCTTTTCCAGGTTTGTAGCATAAACTACTCAGGTGTCAGTAGCTATCAAAGTTGTCAATCCAGTGAAGATTTGAAGAGCTGCAGGATCTTGGCAAGTTTTTAGAAAGTCTATCATGTTTCAGTCAGGGTTCTAAATTTTTCATAACAAAACTACTTATTGCGAACGTCCTTGACTAATGCATTCTCCACACCAGTAAAGAGCCATAGGAGTTGGTAACAGTGGTTGTGCCAGTCTTAAAGCAATTCCCGTGGGCTGTCTTAAAGAAACTGAGAGAAGCCCACTTAAAATTCTAAACTTGTGCTCCCTTCTGAATATCATTACTGTGTTGAGACCAAAACATCTCATTATCTCTTTATTTAGACAACCATGCAATGAGGAAGTATTACCAAGTTCTCTGTTTAGTTGAGACAATTGCCAGATACTGTGTCAGGAGGATAGTTTAAAACTTTGGAGCTGAGTGATTTCTTTTTCCCTCTGTTATGAACATCAATGGGGTTTTTTTGGCTTTAGGTGGGTATTTTGAAAGGCACAGAAGAGTAGGGAATCACAAAGGTAAATGTTTATTCATAATATTTTATATGGAAAAGAATAAAAAAATGTCATTTACATATCAAATACCTACAGCAATTTTTGAGTTTTTTAAAGTATTCACCAGTACTAGGTTTTTGGGTTTATTTTAATCAGATTTTATTTCTTGCAATGTAAGATTTTCCCAAGTAGAGGATTACCTGTGCTTTTATCTTTTTCTGCATATCTCTGAATGCTTCTGTAGACTTTTTTAAACATGAACCTTTATTTTTCATACAGTATTTTCAGCTGGAGATAGTACTGTGACACAGCAACCATTTTTGTTCAGCAAGTCTGTCCATCTTCAGTGCGTGTGATTCTTTCCTTGGCTGTGGGCACTAAAACATGTAACAACCAGACAAGCCTTTTGAAATAACAGTGTTTATATTCCTCTTAAGAGGAAAAGCATGTTTAAAAATACTCCAGATTTATTTTTCTAAAGATCTTGCTACTCTGTAATTTCTAGCTGAACAGACTTGCTTTCAGTTAACCTTAGGAAATTGTCTGTCTTCCCTTACTCTCCCTGATCCTAATTCCCTACTGTGTCCAGAGAGTGTTACTTTGTAAACCTCTTTGTTCTTTTGATGGCTGTTATGCTTCAAGTGTCGCCTAAAAGCAATCTTTTTCTTTACAGAATTATCACTTAGCACTCCTTTAGAATTTGGAGGGAACTGACTTACCCTGAACACCTAATTTCTATCTTTGTACCAGACCTTGAACCAAACTAATATATTTATATTTAGTAACCTGTGCACTAATATAACATCACCTGGTGTATGGGCAAGCAATTCTATAGTTTTTAACTTTTGTTGAGTATATTTAGATTAAAATTATTTCATCAACTGTGAACTTTGAGGCTTTGAGCTCATTCTGCATCTTGGCATTGTAGTTTGAGAAAAATTCTTTCATTTTCTAAGGTGAACTAAAGTCCTACCATGAAGGACCTAGTAAGATACAATCAGTATTCTCTGTTGTGTACTGATATCCTGACCTATATTAAATCATAGACTAGATTCTCACTTTACATAAATAAGCATCATTCTGTTTATCTCACTTTATTCCTATGGATTTTCTCTAGCTGTGGTTCTCTTTCAGTAAATTCCTCTTTAGCTTGCAAGTATGTAAAATTGAACCATTATAATATACGGAATTGCTAGGTATTATTCCAGATGCTCAGATTCCTTGAAATGATGAAACAGAAAAGCTATTCCGTAAAGTATGTTGTTAAACCCTTTCTGTAACTTCAATAAATGAGGAAAAAAAAAAGCTACATCATTATTAACTTATTATGGCCATTGCTAGAGCACCAAATACAATGATTCTGCTACTTTATTGCTGCTTTCCCTCCAGTTATGATTCATTTGGCAAAGTTGATAAATTTTATCATGGAGAGTAATTTCCATTTCTCTGAATTCAGTAAAGCAATTTTTAATAGCTATGTTTGTACCTCTTTAATCAGCCACATGTTAAGAAGTTTTGTCTTCATGGATTCTATAATTGCCAGCTAAAGAATATTAAGGAGAGTTACCAGTTTGATATTTTCTGAGTATTCCACAAAAATAGGTTTTGTGTAATGTAAAACACCCAGGATTTACAAACTGCCACTGTGATGGAATTTCCTGATATTGTTCAATATCCACAACATTTTATTTAACACAAAATTGAGATGAAAGACGATTATTAAGGTGCAAAAGCCAAAGTGAACTATGCACAGTTTAATGATGGAGATAAATTGTGGTTAATTACTTATACCCAAACCAAAAACAAAAACCTGGTGGCCACTTGATCCTTCCTTCATGCAACTGACAATTAATGTAATCAGGAATTCAACCCTGGAACAATTCTTTTAATTTCTAATTTTTTGGAGGCAAAATTCAAATTCAAGTTTTCCTCCTGAAAAAGAGTGTTGATCCTTCAGTGCTCTCCTCTTGTGAAAATATTCCGTAAAGTTAAGCGACAAATTAAGCTCTAATCCCCAATTTTTCATGTTAACATTTTACACACAAGAATTGGCATAACTGAATTAAAAGTAACATATCAGAAAAACATTGCTTATAATTTTCCTCTCTCTTATCCTTCTGAAGTTTGGGGGATTTGGGGTTTTTTTTCTGACTGTGGTGGATATTCACAGTCAGGTGCATAAGAGACAGGTCTACATCACTTCTTTGCTTCACCTGCACCCTATAGATTGTGCTTGGCAATATCGGCCTTGCTTGAATTCCTTACACATTATCCGGATAAGAAAAAATAAGATCTCCTTTTCCTTCCACACTGTTCCTTTTGTCTAGCACCTCCAATTAAATCAAAGGCTACAAACCCATGAGTTTAAAATTATTCTGTCTTCTCATCTTCATCAGAAGATACTTCTAGAAATTGCTAATTGGCAAATATTTCAAAGGCTTTCATGACTCGTCAAGAGGAAGCTGGGTCTGTAAAGAATTCTGCTGTTTTAGGGGATGTATTTGCTTCCCCTTGCTGGATTTCAGATCTGTTGTCTCCAATCACTCAGCACCATAGATGGAGAATGTTTCACTGATTTGAGGTACTCACAATCTATATATTTTGTTTGTTGCTACCAAATTCTCTGAAATGCCTAGATTAAGAACTCTAAAGGTTGGCAATGTGATGTTTGATACATAATCTAAGAAAACATTCTTATATGTGCACTGTAAATGGAAAGATTTTCCAAATAGGCTAGTGCCCAGAGCTTCTCTCATGAAAGGCAGTCAGTCTAGTATTATTTACCATCTTGCTTATAAATGCACCTCACTAATGATAAGGTACCACTGATCTTTTCAGAGGCATCTATTGTTATGAAGCAAGGATATCATCTGTCAAAATAAAAGAATCTTTTTAATGAGCAAAACTTGAAAGGGGATGTGACGGAAATTTTTTTTTTCTTTCTTTTTTTTTTTTTTTAATTCTAAAATAGATGCTAGATGTCTTCTGTAACATAAACAGGAAAAATAAGATTAAGCACTTTTTTGTCCTAATTATTTCTGTTTTCATTTTTTGTCTTCATTGTTGGAAGAAACAAAGAACTACAGGTTTCCAGGATTTTAATTGCTGTTTATTGCCTAGTATATCTAGCAGAAAGATTACAGGATTGTGAAAATTCATTCCTCTAAATTTGTGCTTGTGAATCAAATGCATTATCCATTCTTGCAAATGATCCAAAATGACCTTTCAGTGACCAGTTTTAAGGTTTAGTGGCAAGGTGGTGTTTGCATTGCAAGACAGATTCTAAAAACTAATTTTTTAACACTTAATACTATGAAACTTAAATAGCTAGAGAAGTTTTCAGTTAGATCATCTTTGGTTCCAGTTCAATTATTTTCTTTACTACTTATTTTTAATTTGTTTTAATAGTCAGAATGTGTCAATATTATCGTATATTGCTCTCTGTTGCATAGAGAATGTGACTTGATAAAAAAAAAGTACTTTGTAAATAAATTCATTGGTGAAAGGAAGTGAAGCTGCAGAACTGACTCTGAAACCTCCTGCAGTTCATAGTAATTAGTGTAACTTAAAGTCCTGCATGTGTAAGTGCCTATGCACTTCTGCTGACTATTCCATGCAAACTAATTGGGGATAAGATCTTTGACCTTACCTCTTTTCATCTTCTTATGAGTTTGATGCATTCTTCTTAGTTATCATTTAAAATACTGAAAGACTCTTCAGCTCACATAACTCAAACACATTACACAGGTGCTTTAAAGGTGTTTAAAGTCTACTTACCTCAAAAACTGACTCATTAGGGAGTATTACACTCTCAGTATATGATTAACATTTGAGTCAGGTGTATGCAGCTGCTTTTTTCCCTTGTTTGTGTTTCAGTCTTTGGTTATTTTTCTGATATTTTCCAATGTGACTAAGTAAGCAAAAATGCTGCAGTAGTTGCAGTTGCATTTGGCCAGATGATGTTTAATGGTAGCCTTGATGTCAAGTCTTAATGTTGTTAATTAATTAATCTTGGTTTTTAAATGAATAGTTTTGTCTTTTAAATCCTGCCCCAATATTCATGAAATACAGAATCTGAATTTCCCAGAGACATAGAGTGAATCTTCTGAAATTAAAGCTTACAATGAAGAGGGTGCAAAGTTCTTTCCAGATGATGAATCATGCCTTTACCATGTAGATGATTTTTCAAGGGATGCAAAATAAGTAAGATAAAAAAATTTTAATTATTATGTATGTGTATTTGAAATGTCCTCTCAATATTTAAGCATGCGTTTGTTATTACAAGATGTTAAAGTTTTTGAGATGGGACCTCTCTTTTTCCTGGAGAAGGGTTCTCTTGTGTGACTTTTTTTATACAGAAACATTGCAGAACTGGTTTCCTGGTAATTATGAAGATTTCGAAAATGATGTTTTTAAAAAACTAAACCCTGAATACAGGAAGCCAGGCAAATTAATGTTTCTTCTCTTCTGAGTCACATGGCTTAAGAATGCTAACAATTAAGCTGCAAACAGACAAATGTGGAAATACCGATAAATTCTATCCTTCAATAAGTAGTACAGATAAAGTGTTGTGTTCTTGTTGCAAATTATTTTTCTATGATGGAGAATAGTGTAGGGTGCTTCTCAGCCCAAGAATGTGAGCAACTTTGTTATGTAGTAGAAAAGCTCATGGTGTTTTTTCAACGGGAAGAGAACAATCTCTATTCCTTTTTCTGTCTCTTTCTGTGTTTACAATGCCAATGTTGAGTAACCAAAGTCACCTGGAAGTCACTGTTCTGACTCTGCGAAAAGGTTTAAGCATTTTCGTGACTGATTGTTTAGTCTGAATTTCTTGAGAAGTAGCTCTTGTTTGTTTTTCCACCTAAATCTCCCATTGTCAACAGGTCTTTATCAAAGGAATTGCTGTTATTGAACCTTGACTAATAAGAAGGGTCTAGTACCAGCAGTGACTCTCTGTCCTACCGATAATCATCAAACCATATTTGAATCTGGACTTTCTCCATATTTTTAGATACATGTGAGTAGCTAGAAGTTAGCTGAAGAGGAAAGAAAACTGCTGAAGATAACTTGTTAAACCCAGTTTAATGTATATGGTGTAACAGAGCGAGCGTGACACATGCTTCCTTCAAGGTCAGTTATTGCCAGTAGCCATAGTTAATGTTGGATCAGAGAATATTTCAAGGAACTTTGACTTGAAGTTTCAGTGTATGTGGGAGGGAAGAAAATATACTTCATAGTGGTTATATCGTAGACATGCAGTGACAACATCACTGCAGCTTTAGTACACAAGTTGCTGTGCCTAACTAGTGAATTAGTTTACAAGATAAATGGCAGAATTGCAAATCTAATTACAAACATAAAGAGAAAAATATGTTCAAAAGTAATGAATCCAGAAGTGACACAGTAGGAATATCTCAATGGAATACATGTCTCAGAGTATATTAATTATTTTCACAATTTTCACATTAGATCTATGTAAGTGTGCTTAATTGCTATTCCCTGGAAAGAGATGTTGCTAAGTTAACCAAATGAACCAAGAATCACAGAACCTAAAATTCTTTTAAGTCTGGATATGCAAGTTGACCTCTGTTTTATTTCATAATGGGCAGTAAAAGATGTTTTTTTTATAGAGGTGGAATAATAGAACAAAAGCAAAAAAGAATTACTCTAATTCTTCCTACACAAAAGTTCTACACTTGACAAACTTTTCAAAGTTTGAAAAGTTCTGTGAAAATGTGGGGTTTTTTATTTAAAATTAGAAGTCAATCTTTAAAAGATTTAAAAATTGAATAGGTGAAACAAAAGGGCACATTTGGTCATGTGCCCCAAAGAATGAAAGGACCATTGCTTTGTAATTATTCTATGTGCAGGGCTGCTTATGAAATTTATATTGTCAAAATGGGCTTGAGTTCAGCTTGTGTCTAAACTCACAGAAACCAGGTTTGATATCATAATTTTCATGTGACAAGATAAAGATGCAAATGCGGAGAATACAGGGAAAGAGAGAAATGCTTTTTGAGGGAGATAATTATTGTAGGAGCCTCTAGTGGTCTGCATAAAGAGTTCTATCAGTAGTCTTGGGGAAAGAAAACAAACCCAAAACAGTTTTGCTACCTGTTTCAGGAAAATGGTATTTATCTTCCCTAGAAGGAGACTATGAATATTAAATAGTTAATATATTTGATAAGCTTAGAAGGTGAAAAGGATTTTAGGACTACTAGGTTTTAAGGGTACATTTTAAGATACCTAGTAAAATTGCATGATGTCTAACTATTATGTAAAATAAGCAAAAGAGCTGTATTTTGTTGTAGTAATTCAATATCTAAATGTGCATTAGTAATAATTCCTATTGATCATAGATATTTCCACTCACTTCAGTAATATGGGACCCTTTTTTATGGTCTTTGACTTAATACTATCAATCTATATAAGATATATTGAGAATGTGCAGAAGTAATCCCTCTGATAAACTGACTGTGATTCCTTTTGCATTCTTCAAATATGGTGTTATTCCCTGTGGTATCTTGACAAAGCAGAAAGTCTATTTGTTGGGTTGATGATATATGGTTACTCCCATAGTTTCTAAGCAAAAGTTTTGTGTATTATGTCTGAGTGAAACATTGGCCTTTTTTGAAGCTTCAATCCCTATTTGATTTCCTCTGTCCTGCTTTTATAGATTTTTTTTTTATTACTGTTTCCCAGAAGACTTGATAGAAGTTGTATTTGCCCCCAAAAATTTGATACAATGTGATGTTGCAATTATAACCTACTTAAAGAAGAGGCAAAAAAAAAAGGCATTAGAACAGACTGTCAGAAATACTAGTTGATGGGGGAAAAAGGTGGGAAAATGTGACAGGCTGACTCCAACAGGGTAGTTTCAAGGATAGAGTATTTGTTATGGAAGTATGAGCAGAGTCTGACTGTCCAAACTGTCTCTCCAACCCTCTTCTTCCCTGAAACCTTTTTATTTGTGAAAAATGGCCTAGGACTCATCCCCATGGCAGAAAAATCATTTCTGCACATTAAACTGAGGAGTGTTGAAGTACTTCTGGCAGCAACTGAGAGAGCTATATAAGGATCAGCTTTCAGAATAATCCCTAACACTCAAACTAAAAAACAGCATAAGAAATGTACCTCCAACAAAGCTGGCTAGCACTGTGCCATACTTTTTTTCTTTTGAACATTTGAGGTCCATTACTGCAGGTATTCCTAAAACTTGTTTTATGATGTGGATCAGTTGTTTCCATAGTGAATGCATTTGGTAAAAAAAGCAATCAAGGAGAGTATTTTGTGGTTGGTGGTAGGGAGAGGGAAGATACATTTACCAGAAATATTGCTATTATTTTCCAAACTGAAAGAATGTAAGTATTATAATAGATCATTTAGGATTGTGAGGCCCTGAATCACATTTCTTAATTTTAAAATTAAGTATTCCTGTCTCTGGAGAGGAAATATTTAATGGAGTATGTTCAGTGTGTGTGCAACCTTGTACATTTGTAAGCCTATCATATGTCAGATAGTGAGTGTTATTTCTTGTTACAGACATACACCATATGTTTCAAGGAGCAGTAGGAAGTCTCAGGTCTTGATTGCTATTGATCAGCTAGTGACAAAAATTATTTATTATATGTCTAAGGAGTATCTGCTTTTCTTGTGAATTCAGACAGATGTGCTTAGGTTCTTTTCCTTTTTCAAGAAGCAGTCTAGTTGTAGGTCTTGCTTAGCAGCATCTTTTCTTCAGTAATCTGTCTCTGAATTTGTATATGTAAAAGAAAAACTAAACAAAACAAAAAATACGGCATTTTTAGGGACTGTTTATTAGGGCCTGTTTGGTTATTATACTAGCAGTTTGCAGTAAATATTATTTAACATGGACTTTTTCTACATAAACCATATTTTCATGTGAATAGCCATTTTTTGTGCTGACAGACCACTGTCAAAGACAATTATTCGAGTATAATTAACATGATCCACATATATAAACATATAGTATGTATTAATTTGTGAGATCCAAAACCACTGGGTTTTGCTTTACAACTTTAGAAGACTGTTAACCAAATATCTGTGATAACTTCAGTTTTGGTGGACACGCCACAGAGACTTAGTTCTTTCAGTATCTTAAATGTCCTCATACTTTTTTAATGTAGATTTCCTACGTTAACTAGACATAAAACAGATTGTTTCTGTAGGGCAAGCAAAAGTACAAATTTCTCTGTCACACTCACCTCTATAGGGAATCGGTCTCCTTGTTATTTTGGGTCACGGTTAGTGTTGTCAGATATTTCTGACCCTTGTTAGAACAGTTCCATGTTTGTAGTCATGTTCTTCTGCAAATTGTAATCTCCTGAATACCTTACAGCACATTGAAAGTGATTACGCAAAGTTTTTGAGGTACGGAATACCATCCAAATGGCAAAAATGTCTTTTAAGAACAAAAGTGAATGTTATGACCTGGTTATAGCACCTGACAAAGTCTTGCTGACATCTCAGATATTAAGCATCCATCATATTTCCTAGAGTTTCTCTTCATATATTCGTTCATAGCACAAAATGTTCCATCCTTAATCTTTAAATACAGAAGCCCATCAACTCTTACTGTGATTTAATTAGTCCGTTAACTTGGCCATCCAACAAAAATGTATACATATCACATTACTGCTCTCGCCAACAATCTCTACTGGTTATAGCCCTAACTTGCTAATTTTAAAAACACTGCTTGATGCAATGTTACCTCAGTACTCAGTTACTCAGCTGTTGAGATTCTTGAGTATAAATAAGGTGTTGATACCTCCAAAGGCTAGGGAAGACCTAAATACTATCAACATTTGTCTTCTCTTTGTCTTTTTGGGATTGTAGTGCTTGGTTTGTGTTAGTATTTTGCACATTTAAGAATACACGTATCAGCAACTTTCCATGAACATATCCGATTGCCAGAGGAATTGTGAAAGGAATCCAGTTTTATCAATGTATCAGAAATGCTGCCTTGATTTGAGAACTTGTGCCTCATCAACAAGGTATTCCCCAGCAGACAATAGAACAAAACATGTTGCAGAGAGAATCAGAGACTAAAGCAATTCTGTTCGTCATGTCTTTAAGTGAACTGAGTCACACTATGTTTTAGGATATGGAGGGAGGCAGAAGGTGTCATAATTAACAGGTCAGTTGTAATGAAATGGTGAGAAATAAAATGTGGGTGTGAATAAGAAGCAGAGTTCGTCATTCTTTCAAATAAAAGCTACCAAATTAAATCCAGTTATTTATGTTATGAGGGGAAGGATAGGATTAAGTTTCTGATTGCTGTTAAAAATGCAAAATCACAGTCGTTAGACTCATTCTCAATATCAAAATATGTTTCTTATTCTCTGATAATATTTACATTCTTATATGCTTAACTGTGCTTCAGTAAATTTTATTTTCTACTGTTAGACTACTCTGTATATCAACTCTCCAAGGTTTTAAGAGAATAATTATATGTCAGTCATGCAGTACTCTATACTTGTGTGGCCTAATAAAACACATCTTCACCGCTAATCCAGAGAGGTAATTAATAATAATATTGACATATAAAAGTAAGCTATTCTTTGAACTGTACGTGCAGAAGGGGTTGCATGCAGAGAGTGGAGGCAATAACTGCTTTACAGGCAACTCCAACTCACTACAAGAGAGATATTGAGGTGCTGGAGAGAATCCAGAGAAGGGCACCAAAGGTGGTGGAGGGTCTGGAACACAAGTCTTATGACAAGTAGCTAAGGGATTGTTTAACCTGGAGAAAAGAAGTCTCAGGGGAGACCTTATCGCTCTTTACAACTACCTGAAAGGGGTCAGCGTCTTCTCCCAGGTAATAATTGGCGGGGCAAGAGGAAGTGGCCTCAAGTTGTGCCTGGGGAGGTTTACACTGGATATTAGGAAAAGTTTCTTCACTGAAAGGGTGATCAAGCACTGGAACAGGCTACCCAGGGAAGTGTTGAGTCTGCAGGTGTTTAAAAGATGTGTAGATGTGGCACTTAGTTTAGTGGTGGACTTGGCAGTGCTGGGTTCATGGTTGGACTCTCTGATCTTAGAGATCAGATCACTAACATCTTTCCAAACAAAATAGTTCTGTGATTCTGTCATTCAGATAATCCTCTTGGTGCCTTTTTTTCTTATGTGCAAGCTGCAGAGCTTTGTATTATGGGCACTTTTTGTGGCAGTGACTGATGTTTGCTGGTGCTTCTGGAGCTGAGTCTCAGTGAAACTCTACCTGTATATTCAGGTTCTTCTGCATACATCTTGCTTCCTTTCTGTGCTTTCAGAATACTTTGAAGGGTAGAACTGTAACAAGACTGATACTCAGGAAAGTAAGTGTAGCCTCTGCTTCACTTAGTACAGCTTTTAAATGTTGTGCACTCCCTTGGACAGAGTCCTCCAATCTAGCTCTTACCTACCAAGGAACAGAGGGCCACAAACCTTGATACACATTCTTTATTGAAAAGCCATATAACTTTCAGTATTTTGTATGAGACTATGAGCAGTAGAAAATTACAGGAAACAAACCTGCTTTGGGTTTTGTTTAGGAATTAATTTAATTTTTTAGGTTTGATTTGCTAGGTCATGTACCATTCACTGTGTCTAGCAGCTCTCTGAATCTTCTTAATGGAAAGGTAATGAAAGTATTTCTCCTTTCTCTGCATTTCCTATGTATTCCCAAGTTTCAGAAAAGGAAAAAGCTGGAAGACCAAGAAACTTGTAAATTAGTTTAGCTTCTCATCAGTAATGTATTCTGCAGGGTATTAATATTTTCCTTTGTAGCCATAAAGATTGTGTTGCTATTCCTCTGTTAAAGTTTTTTTTTTTTTTTCTGAATTCATAGGTATCTTTTCTCCTAACAAGATTCCTTTTATTGTTTTATTGTCTAAATTTTTCTCTATGTGTCTCTGCATTGTATTTTAAGATCCTAAAGTAAATGGTTGCCATTTGGTATTCTTTCTAACTGTTTTTAAAGCTTTCTATTCTGAGGAGAAATTCACTGACATACTCAGGTCTCTGTGCTTTCCCTAGTCAGTGTCTGACAGTACTCCCAGTGGCCCCGCTTGTAGTTAGTGTGAAATGAGAAACTGGCAAGTAGTACTCTGTTGGGATGGAGTTATTACATTTTGGATACTGGATGATTAATGAGATTTGGGTCTAGAAATGAATATTATCATAATCTGATCTCTCTTGTATACTTGTATGCAGTATACCTGTGGTTTTTTAGAAATCATGCTCTCAGCATCAGTAGTGCAGCTGGAACAATTCCTCCCTCCTTGCACTGAAAGAGTCAATAATTTCAGACTAAAGGGCTTCCTGCGTAACCAGGCAGAAGACAACAAAACCTGTCTGAAGAGTTAATCTCTGGCTGCCAATGTGTCCTCATTATCATCCTGAGCAGTGATTGATTTTTCTAACAGAACCTGCAGAGAGAATAATGTCAGTATGATTTCTAGTAGTTGTATAATTAATATGGTGGTGTATAATATTTTGTGACTGCACAACTTTGTATGCTCTTGTTTAAAGTTTCTGTGTAGCTGGCATTTTTCATATGTGTTTGTTTAATTAGTCCATTGATTTCTCTGAGCAAGAAAGGTTTTTCTCAGGATAGGAACGACGTTTATCTTTTTCTGCTAAACCTATGTTGCATAAATTTTTGATATCTGGCTTCTCTGACTTTTATAATACTGAGACCTCCATGGGGTTTCTAAAGCTGGTTTCTTGTCACTTTCTTTTTTGTCTTTTTAAAGCTACCAAGAGATAGAGGAGAGAATAATTGTTGCCATAATTACTGAAATTGTTTACACAGCCATACTATTTGTCAAATTTTATTCTGCTTGAAAATGGTTCTTTATAGATCCAATTCACCAAGCATCAATAAAAAATAAGGACAATTAAAACTGAATTTTAATGCAAATGTGGCCTTTTCCCTATTCTGCATGAATGCACATTTATCAGGCTCATAAACCCTGCTGTTGACAGCATACCATTGAAATAACCAAGAAACAGCCATACTGTTATTGTTTCATGAACCTTTGATATCAAGATTCATTTTCCTCCAGAAAAAGACTGCAGAAGGTCAGTAACACACCACAAAAGTCTTTACCAAAACAGCTTGGGGACATATTTGCCTAAATTTGCAAACTCTGCAACACTGTTGGACCAGATCCCTTCAGAGGGGCTTGTTTTAACAAGCATTTAACACAAAATTGATCTCATCCTTCATTCACATATTCCCTTATTACTGACAGGTTGCGATTATAAATCATGAAGTGGTTGGGGTTGGAAGGGACCTTTCGAAATAACCTCATTCAGTGCAGCTGTTTGGGCACTGGTCACGGGGTTGCACTTGTTTTCTGTTGTAGTAGTAGTAGTTTCCCTTCTGCTTCTGTCCAATTAAATTGTTTATCTCAAAACATGAATTTGACTTTTTTTTTCCAAATTCTGTGCTTAATCCCATGGTGGGGGCAGAATTTTTCAATTTTACACTTAAAGATTCTGCAACAGGGAAATGCAGATGTTTAGATTTTAAGCTACACTGAATGGACTTCATATACTTAAAAGCTGAATATTTATGTACAGTAGATGCCCTAAAATGAGACTTCACAAAGGCGAATGATAAGTTACAAGACTCATTTCAACTCGGGAACATTCAGTCATATTCTCACAATGAGATGTAATAATAACTTGTGTGAATTCTGAAATCCTAAGTGATGTTTAATGCATTGATGTGTGATACACATAGCAAAAAGTAGACAGTATCAGTCTTGTTGAGACTATACCACCAAACAATTCATTAACCTGCAGAGAGAGTACAGATTAGAATGAGCAAGACAGTTTGTGACTGAGCGGCTGTTGAGTTCCCAGAACAGACCTGCAGCTCTAGGTCAGAAAACATGCTGTGCATGTATTAAGGCAGAACTGATAAGATATTGAATGATGCTTTCACCTTTCCAAAGTATGGATTTATTTTTTAAAACTTTATTCTCTAATGGGAGTCATGAAAATTATATCACTGTTTTTCCTTTCCTCCGTTATCAGTTAGGGATTGGTAGTGAGTGCTTATAGGTTGTTGTGGGTTTGTTGTGGTTTTTGTTTGTTTGTTTGTTTGTTTTTTGTAGGATTTTTTTTTAACTTGCATCAGAACTTCCTTGATCAAAGATGTCTTATAGTTCAGTAGTAAAAGCCAATACTATGGCAGTGTATTTAGAGATTTCTTCATCAGGAGCTTAGACTCCTTTCCATCCAGCATGCACATTCAGAATGGTAAGCGGTATCCCATACTTGGAGCTAAACCTGCCGACTACATGCCATGTTGGATTTGGATTTTTTAAATTGTTGTTAAACTTTGTGATGTAAAGCAAGAAAAACATGACATCAAGAGCAGTTTATTACATTTAATGAACATTTTATATTTTATTAGTTTTGTACAGTTAAGTGTAGGCATGTTTCTGTTAGAAGAACAAACATCTGAGTTTGTCATATATAGATAAGATGTGTGATCTTTCTAGTAATAATAATAATAATCATAATAATGTAAAAAAGTGTTATTCTCATTCCAGTAATGATACTACTTAATAGATTTTCATGGCAAGCATGATCATCATCATCATCATCATATTTTTAGAAGAAGTTTTGAACTATTGTCACCTGGAGTACTGTGCCCACAGTGACCTGTTTACCTACAAGATCTGGGTGCTAAGCTAGATCTGGGGCTAGATCTGTACAACATATACTTATTACATGTGATGAACCCCATAGTTGATTTTGGAAGGGCAGAGTGTGTTCAGTATTCTGAATGTGTTGGCCATGCACAGTCATAATTGTTAGTGTTTCTTTGCAGTGAGACTCTTTACAAAATCCCAAGTACTAAAGCAAGATACTCCTTAGAGTTTGAAATAGCACATTTATGCACACACTGAGGCTGGAGAAGGAAGAAGAAAGCACCATGTCCCCTAAATTTTCCTGTTAAAATAGAGCTACCTCTTTCAGTTGTTTCATAAAGTGGTTATTGCTGCAAAGTGAATGAGAATGCATCTGCATTTGGGAATTCCAGGCATGGGCCCATTTAATTTTGTGTATACTTAAAGGACAAAATTACAAAATCATTTCCCTGCTTTGAGAAAACTTGCACAGTTTCCCTCAACTTTTGACAGTTTTTTCATTTATAATAGAAGTTCCTCGGATCAACTTCCTATTCCATTCTTTTTTTGCTTTGTAAACCCTCTGTTTGTATCTATAGAAACAGCATAAAATTCTACTACTGAGTAAACGCAGTGGAGGATAAAGGATCATTTGATCTCAGAAGATGAAAAGCATTTGTGAGTCCAGAAGTCTTTGGTTTGTTTCGAACATCAAACTGTCACTCTATTACAACATGATATATAATTTAGCCCATTGGGAAGAAAAATCTATAACTTTATTATATAGTTATTGGAACTGTGGATTTTTTTCAATGGATTCCAGTGGATTTCAATGGGATTTTTGTTACGAATAGTTGTTCCACCTGCATGAGTGGCAGTTACATAATAAATCCCCAAGCATTCAGGTCAGGAAAATTTTACTTTTTACATCCAAAACCTCTCCAAAGAACAAACCCTACAGTGTAAGGATACACAAGTAAAGTAATGTAGGAAGACGGTTGGATTTTTTCATCAGTAGATACACAGACGGTAAAAACGTGTGACCGATAAAAAATAGTGTCAGGAGAAAATTCACACAGATAACTTCAGTTAGGTTTCATGGAGATCATGGAGACTGAAAGCTAGGACTATAGCTATCTAGCTAGCTATATATACAACTGAGCTGGTTGTTATTGACAGGTTAGAATATTTTATGAAGACAACCTGTGATGTTGAGGAAGTGTAAACTCTCTGTGGTAATTTCGTGATATTTTGTGAACTTTCACTGATGACGTGTGCCATAATGTGCTTAAGACTTTTGTTATAGGCTTTAGTAAAAATTCCAAATTGAATTGCTAATGGATCATTGTTGTTCAGTAGTATAAATGAAAATACTGCTTATATATATATTACCACACGTAGTTATTGCTCCCAGTGTCCTATTTATTTGCATCCTCCTGGATCACAGTTACAAAAGTAATAGATTTGCTACCAGGGGACATCAATTACAGGTGGCAACTACTTTAGTTCTGTGCACATTCCTATTCAGCTGTCTTTACTGTAACTTGCTTACTTTTCATTCGATTCTAAAAACTGCATTATATCAAATTATGATAGCATAGCTTTTGATACGATTTTCTCAGAAATTAAAATGCCTGTTATCAGTATACTTGGGTTAATTTAAATCATTAATCATGCTGGATTTCAGTATTCTCTGGAGGAATGTTACAGGAATCACTAACAGCTCAGTACTGCTTTAGTAATATTAAATATGAGTTACCTGTGCTTTGAGTAATAAGGAAAGAACTGTATTCTCATGTTGGAGGAACTGGATGTCGATACATAAAATTATGGAAAATATTTTCTAATGGATTTTATTCAGTTTGCAAGTTTCCTCTTACTAACTTACATGGCATAGGAGTAATTGTTGTAATGTTCAATGATTTGATTATTTATATACCTTAATTTGATCAGCTCTGAATTGGATGTAGGATTGATTTTTATTTATTTTACTGATAACCAAGATAGAGGTATACAGCACTGTCTGGTCAATACACTCAATATCTCTTAAGGTCTTCAAGGCCAATAAAACCTTTAGTAGGAAGAATTTTACTTCAGACTGTGACTGTTACTTAATTGCTACCACAGACTTTACAGACCAGCCCAGAGTGACCACTCCTTCAGAAATGCTGCTGATGGAGATGTCCCCATGCCATTACACAACACAAACTAGTGGGACCTTGGTGGGCTCCTACTGCTTTTTGCAGTCTGCCTCTGTGAATTCATCAGTAAAGGTGCCCAGGCACATCAGCAACCGCAGCATTGTGTGTGATGATCCAAACCAGTTGATTTTGTGTGAGACAAATACAGCTCACAGACCAAGGATGATGCATGTGACAGCCAGAAATAAAATGGTCATGGCTGAGGAGTATTGGTCGTAGACAATACCTTTTATGGAGTGTGGCATATGCCTTTCGAATTTGTTTAATGTGGAGGGTATTTCACAGTGCCTTTTATTGATAAAACTTTCCCCCTGTAACAAGAATAACTTGCTTTGTAAAGGCACGGGGAGAAGAGAATGGTTTTCAACCAGGTCCACTTGGAGCATTTTAGGGCAGATTAGCATTACTTGCATGGTTTTTGGTTTTATAGGTGGATTATCCTATAACATAATTTGAAAGATAAGCCATTTTCTCTAAGAAGGTCAAATATACTTCTATTTTGAGTTGTTTCCTTGGCTTATTATCTAGTCATCTTTGTGTTCTTGTCCACAATATCTTGAAATAGGCAAGTGCCCTAGCCCTGCTGTAAGCATGGTGAACATAGTTATGAAAACAAGTCTCACTTTGATTCAAGACTAGCTTTTTCAGACCACAGTGGTTAGTTTTTTCTGCCCTGGCCCTCTAAATTTTCTTTTATATTCAGACTACAGACCTTTTTGTTCACTGCAGGTAGAAAATTTGGCAGTTAGCTGAGTAATGGAAAATGCCATACTCGTCAGGAAATCCCTTCAGAAAGATATGAGCCATGGCTCACCAGCTATCGATCCTTTTTCTACATCTTTGGTGCTATGGATGCCACTTCAGTATTGTTTGAGTTGGAAGCAGACATATGCTTTTAAAGGAAATCTCACTGTCATCCCACTTGACTGTGCTTTGGCTCACATCATGAAGTGTTCCTGGTCTGAATCAGCTTACCTTCCTTTGAAACCTGTTTTTTCTGCAAAGCTGTCACTGGCTCAGGGAATGGTGGAGGTTGGAAGGGACCTGTGGGGGTCATCTCATCTGAACTCAAAAGGGGACAACTAGAGTAAGTTGCCCAAGACTATTTCAGACAGCTTTTGAATATCTCCAAGGATGGTGACTCCAATTAGCTAATCGTTATGGGGAAAAACTGGAGGACAAAAAGCAACAAAATAAAAGTATATTAAGCAAAAAATTTCAATAAGTAGCCAGTTCTATGGCAAAAATAGTATCCTAATTATAAAATGAAAATATACCCCAAAAGTATGTTCTCTAGAATCATGACAAAAAGAAATTATATCACTTCACTATAGAGAATATGGCTTTCCCGTAAGTTAATGATATAGTGTTATGACCTGCCCCAGAAGGCAAGGGTAACCCAGGTTCTTGTTGGGGCAGGTTTGAGTGAAGTAACACTGAAGCCTCAGTGTTTCTAAGTATGTATATGTAGGGTTTATTTTAGAACAATTTGGTTGCAGATTTGCTGAGGGTGCACTCAAACCCTTCATCTATGTCATTAATGAAGATATTAAGTAGCGCTGGCCCATAAGGGACACCACTTGTCACTGATGTCCATCAAGACTCTGAACCATTGACCAGTGGTCTGGATGCAACCATTGAACTGTTTCCTTATCCAGCTAACAGTCCACCCATCAAACTCTTCTCTGTCAAATTTAGAGAGAAGGTTATTGTGGGGGAACCCCACAAAGGCAGAAGTCCAGATAAATGACATCTGTAACCCCTTCCCTTGCCTACTGATGTAGTCACTCCATTATAGAAGACCACTGGGTTGATCAGGCAGGAGTTGCCCTTGGTGAAGCTGTGCTGGCTGTCTCAAATGACATTGTCTTCAAGATGAGCACAATTATCCTTCAAATCATAGTAAGTTATAACAGATTATTTGATAAAATTTCATGTATAATTTCAACCTTTTTTTTCTCAGTCATAACAGTTTTCAAATGTCTTATAAAGACATCTGATGTAATTAGAAGAATTGTCATTTTATTTTTTCTTTCAGGAAAATAACAAATAATTCAGTTCCACCACCTCTCACTACTCAGAATTCTGATGACTTCTGTGTACTTGATAGTTTTCAGTCTTTCTATTCATGTAGTCCTTCTCAATTTCAAAACCAAAACAGTGGTTTTACAGTGAGATTTTCTATTTGAAAGATGCATCCACAAGGTGGTCATGAATAAAGCTATTTTGTAAACAAAGTTTCAATACGTTTCAGTTTACTTTTGAAAGATAGGTGAGAATAGCCTCTGATGCTCCAGTTTCAATTCTGAGTTTAGCAGAGGGAGACCTGTGAGTAAAGCTGTGACTATTCTGTTACGTGTTTAGCAAAGCCATCTTTTTCACCTCAAATATGTGCTACATATATAGGGCATTAAGTCCCTTCCCAGGGGCAATGGGCAAAAAGGAAGGAAATTCTTACCCAGTCATCAAAAGCTTTAGGTTAATGTGACTCTGAACAAAGCTCTTATCTCACTTTTCTTTAGGCTTTGGTGGTGAGTCACAATGTTCTTGAGGTTTTCTTTCATACTGTGTTTCATGTCTTCAATTTAAAGATATAATTTGAAAGTAGTTTTCTTAAAGCAATGTTATTCACAGTCCTTTTTTATGTTCTCTTTATACCTTTCTGTCCTCTGTTAATAATTTCTTTCCAGGCAACCAGTAAAGCGTACAGTAAATCTCTAATTGTTCTGTCTTCTGTTTTCTTTCTGAAAAATCACAGAATTTGAGGTTTCTGTTTTATTGCTTTTCCATTCTTCTGCTTGCTATCTAAAACATGACTAATGATGGATCTTTCACTACACTGGGTTTTCAGTACTTACTGAATAGATTCCTTCATTTTTCTATGTTCATGGCATCCTCTTTCTGCTAGACATGACACAATTGTTAACTGCAGATATGCACAAAGATTTCCAAATCAGAAAATTATGTTGTATATATGACCAATGTGTTTTTCCACAGTAAAAAAAAAAACATTCTAAAAGCAGATTAATTCCTATTTCTGCCTCGAATACCATCTAACTTTTTCTGAAATACATCCTTTTCTTTAGGGGGAAGATGCAGTATGCATGGTGACTAACAGAACAGTTAATCTCTATAACTCATTAAGTAATCTCTGTGATAACATAGGTAGGCGTTCACACCTTGATATGAACGGGCAATGTTTCTTCTTCCTTCTTCAAATTTCTGCTGTGGGATAACAGTATATTCTTTAGGCAGCAATGCTCCAAGATGGATCTCCCATTACTGTTTGTGTTGGTTGTGAACTGAGTTGGTAGGTTTGGTTTGGTGCATTTATGTGAACAAAAGATGTTCCAATCCCCGTAATCAGAAATCTACAAAACATAGGGTAAACCCCATCCTTCCTATGTGAGCAACTGTTGTAGTGTTGGATCTCAAATTTGGTTGTTGCTGAAATTGCTGTGCAAAGGCAGCATGGGAAGCATTATTTCCAATTTTTGTCTTTTTGGAAAAATCTATCTGCTGTTTTGTGAGGCCCATGAAGAACAGAAATGCTGTTCATTACTGTGTCCTCTTTGACTTTTCTTTTTTTTTTTGTGGGGAGGGGAGGTTGGTTGGTTGGTTGGTTTGTAAGCTGCACTTTTTAGCATGTCTTTTCAACACACTGATCATTTGAGCAAAATTTCTGTTTATACTTTTGAAGAACGAAAACTGCATGTAATGTCAACTCCATTTTGTCTTCATTTATTTGAAGCTGTGGAAAAGTTGATGTATACTATTTTTTAAAAGTACGTTGAGATGAGAGTTCTCAAGGCTCATTCATCGGAAGGCTGCTTACAGGTTTCAGGGAAGTTTATAAAAGTAACTTTAACTGCCCCTTAACTTTTTATGTGAAGGAAAGAATCTGCAACATAGATTTTAAAGGATATATTGCACTGAGACAAAAATCTGTCATCTGGTCCTTTGGGAGTCAGTAAGTTAAATAGTTTTAGTCTTAAGCAGTAGTCTTAAAATAACCAGATGGGCTACATTTCTGAGTAAAACTGGGGAAGCATTGTCAGCATTGTAAACTTAATAAGGTGGGTGATGTGGATCAATTTGTTCTGTCCTTGACTTTCTGCTTCTATTAGAATTCTGGAAGATCATTAGTCACCTCTGGGATGTATTTGATTAATAGGCTTGGTTAAACAAAAGAGGTGAGGTCAAGCGTGATCTGAAATTATGAAAAATGTGTATCCCAAAGGGACTTTTCACTTTCCAAATTACGAATGAGGGAAAGTACCTTCTCTCTTCTGATTCTGATTAATTTGACTGGTTTTCATCATAGTGATAACCTGCAAGAGCTTAGTTTTGCTTATTTTGTGCTATACTGCACTGTGTAAAAGCAGCATGTAAAAGTGTGCACTGTTAGTATGCATGTTAGAGAATAATAAACTTAAATGACAGTTGTAAGGAACTAGTGTACAATACAGATTCTTTAACCTAGAATAAGACAGGGAAGTGGGCATCTTTCTGACAACCACTTTTTCCCCTGAAGATGATGTATCTGCATAATTTCAACAGAAGACAGTGCTGCCAATTCACATGCCATTATCTATGTGCACATGTTTATCTGCACCAAAGAAGATGCTATTGGCTGGTAGTTATAAATGATGATATTATGTTGGTTTAAAAAGAGTAAAAATGAAAATGTATTTCAACCATTATTAATCTCTCTATTTTTCTACTCTCCTTCCTCCTCAGTCCTTGCTCTTCCAAAATTTGTCAAAAAGATCATTTATTTCAAGAAATCATGTAAGGCAGAAATTACATAAATGTGTGTAATATTATAGTTTGCTTACGAGTGGCTTTGAGGGTTTTTTTCCTCTTGCTCTTATTTTCTTCTTCAGGTCCATTGGTTTGTGCAGATTAAGCATGTTTTATAGCTTAAAGATGCTATTTCTGTCTACTTAGTTCCCCATGAGGTGAAAGCAATGAGTTTCATTGTCTTTATTTTTGTGTAATTCATAATTAGTTCTATGATAATATACCAAGCGTGTCTGTGTATTATAAATCCAATCCATAACTCTCAATTTTTTGATGATGGCAGTGAGTTCTCAGGAGATAGAATATGACTTAATTTTCTTATGATAACATCCTTTTCATCTTCTAAATTACTGCTGTCCTAAAAAATGGTGCCAACACATGTAGCAGGTTTGCAGTAGCTGGATCTTAATCTGAAACATTGGTATCATTAGCTTTAATTAATAACATGAGTCATTTTCTGTTTATTAGGCAGCAAAGGTATGATTTTGTCTTGTAAAATAGGTAGTCTTGCCTTTTTTATGCAATTTTTATTTACAAATTTTTGGCAACTATATCAAATGCTTTACCAATAAAGTAAAACTTAATTGATTTTCATCTTTTCAGAGCCAGTATTACTCAGTCATCATGTGCTTGCTCAGATCTTAAAGATCTATACCAATTTTTTAATAGGAAGAACTTATTACTGAGATAATTTTTCTGCATTTTTCTTGGTTGCCCCTAAAAAAAATATAATCTTCATTAGGTACAAATGAAATTCAGTGTAATTATATATGTTTACAACAGGTTTTACTTTTATTGATAGACTTCACAGAATATTCTCTTTCCAGCTCCATCTGCTGCTTCTGACACAAAAGCAGTTACATACATTGATAAAAGAAGTATGCAATAAACTATTTAAAGCCAAGTGTAGGGATTTTATTCAGCCGATAACTCGATTTCTCAGAGTTCTTCAAATATTAGGCACATATGGACAAATACTGTGGATATGTTATGGACACTGACATGTTCAGACGTTGAGTCATTGTACAGTCAGATTTACAAAAACAGAATGTAGATTCTGAGTGCCATCAAACATAATATTTTAATTATATATCAATAGATACAATAAGAGAACTAGAAATAAAGAGAAATGGAAACAATTAGCAAGTAGAGAATAGGGAAGCTTACTCTGTAGCAATTATTTAGAATAGGAACTTGATGTTATGGGGCTTCACAAACAGAGTGAATTAATAGTCTTTTTGTGCTACCTAAACTTAAAAAGATTGCAAGTCATATTTCTGTGCCTATATTCTATATTTCACAAAAATGTCAATGCCTCCACTGATGTACACTGTTCAAGTTTTGTTTCCACATTGCAAAAGTTTCTGGAGTTAATGTTTTAAAAAAGTTGTGGAAAAATCCAATCTATAAGTCAGCACTCAGGTAGTTTATTCCATTTATTGACAAATCTCTTACAATCTGGTAACACTGGAAAAACACAAGACAAGTAAATTAATATAGTTTCAATACACAAGGTCTCAAATAAAAGTTTTTATCCACAGGCCCTGTAAGGACAGACTCTTACTTTCCTAAGCAAATCTACATTATCTGCCATTAAAAAAGTAGATTTAACCACTTTAAATAGTAGTTGCTTTGAAATTATAAAGAAATAATCTTAAGTGCTACAACACTTTCCTTTATTCCACAACTGTTACTAGAATTATTGCAAGGAATTATTTCTGACCATTACATAATCCTTTTACATACTGAAATGTGAGATTTAATCTCCATTGATAAAATAACTGGAAGTCAAAAAACTGGCAGGCAGTTCTTCCAGGCAGAAACCAGCAACTTCCTTCACTGTTCTCCCTGAGGTCAACTTCCAGCTATCTTAAAACCTCCTGTTTAGGCTGTGCTGTCCATCATATGGTGCTTTGTTCCTAAATTGGCTCTTGACTAGATTTACATGGAAAAGTTTTTCCAGGTGGTTACAGGGATAGGTGCTTTCTTTAATAACGTACCAAAGAAATTCAGTTAATGTTTTGCGTGTGTCTCTTTTGAGCCTGAATATAAAGGCATGGTTTCCAAGTCATTACCTTAAAAATTTATTTTAAGACTTTTTTATGCCTGCATCTGAATACAGGTATTTTTTTATATAGAAAGTAATTTTACTTCAGGTAGAGCCTCTGGAGCATTATAACCATTCAACTTGTATTTAAAATTGATAATTGAGATGCTATAATTTAGAATACAAAAATTAAGTATTACACTTCAAGTGGATTAAGGTTTGATGTTAGTAAGAATCTAATTTTTAATACAAAATCATGTTATATTTCTGCTGTGTAAGGTGATGTGATCATATATTGATAAATAATCTAGTTTGACACTTCACAGAATGGCCATTCCCTCGGGTCCTGTCACTGATCACCACAGAGAAGAGATCAGTGCCTACCCCTCCTCTTCCCCTCAGGAGGAAATTGTAGACTGCAGTGAGGTCTCCCCTCAGTCTTCTCTTCTCCAGGCTGAACAGCCCAAGTGACCTCAACTGCTCCTCACACAACTTCCCCTCCAGTCCCTTCAGCATCTTTGTTGCCCTCCTTTGGACACTCTCTAATAGCTTTATATCTTTCCTATACAAAACCGCACACACAGTGAGGCCACCCCAGTGCAGAGCAGAGCAGGACAATCCCTTCCCTTGACCGGCTGGTGATGCTTTGCCTGATGTCCCCCAGGACACAGTTGGCCCTCCTGGCTGCCAGGGCACTGATGACTCATATTCAACTTGCCATCAACCAGGACCCCCAGGCCCCTTTCTGTGGCACTGCTTTCCAGCCTCTCATTCCCCACCTTGTCCAAAAATTTGGGGTTACCCCATCCCAGGTGCAGAATCCAGCACTTTCCCTTGTTGCACTTCATATGGTTGTGGATTTCCCAATCCTCTAGTTTGTTGAGGTCTCTCTGCAGGGCCTCCCTGTCTTTGCAGGAGTCATCAGCTCCTTCCAGTTCTGTGTCATCAACAAACTTGTTTAGTATCCCTTCCAGTCCTGCGTCCAAGTCATTTATGAAGATGTTGAAGAGCACAGGCTGAAGATGGAGCTCTGTGGAACCCCAGTAGTGACAGTTTGCCAGTCTGATGTTCCCCTATTCACTATTACCTTCTGTGTTCGACCAGTGAGCCAGTTGCTCACACGCTGCATGATGTGTTTATCCAACTGTGTGATGAACAGTTTGTCCAGAAGGATCCTGTGAGAAACTTGTGCTTAAAGAAGTTTTTATTGACTTTGTCTCTTAAGATTCTTTAAGAGAAAGGTGGTGCAGTCTGCAAACCAAGTAGTTAATTTGGAATGTTGTTTCTGGCCTTTTCACGTAGCCTAGAAGTATGATTAGGAGTGTCCTCTCTTCTAGCGTACAGCCCTAATGAGAAATTGTATATGTAAAGTTCTTTAATTTATATGTTATATGAAACTTTTTTTTAAGAGTTTTGGAGAATCTTATAGACACAGAAAACAGACATATTTTTGTCCATTTGTAAAAAGAAATAGGACAGATGGAAAAATGGAGAGTGAAAGATGATCAACATAAGCGTATAGTCTTACCCTGTATACCATTGTTAAATGTAGAATTTAAAATTATAGGTATTTGTGTTTTTCTGTGTAGTTAGCTGTTTTGTACTAGGGCATACCACAGATAATTACTGCTCTTCTTAATCTCAGAAAACTTCTGTAGTTTGACATAATCAGTTAAATCTCCCTTTCTGGTAATGGTCACTTTTCTAAATTATCTGGTTATAATGTTATTAGAACAGTAACTCAAGTATCAATAATTGAAATATTAATAATTGTAACCTTTTTACTTTGATAAATTCTATTGAATATCTTACTCTGATATCTCTAAGCTTATAAAGAAAAGAATATTGGATCCATATTTTTTTTAAAACCTAAATTGTTTCCTTTCCCAAATAGACCAAAATAGTGTAAATATATTAGCAATAATATATTAAAAAGTATGCCATATTTCTCATACTGTTACATCTTTAACCATACATTCCATGGCATGCCGAAGAGCTGAAACCATACAGTACCAGGATTTTATCCACAACCTATAGCTAGGAATTTTTTTAGATAAATTACTCGTAAATTAACATAACATGTATGGAAGAATCAGTCTTGGCCATGATGATATCACTTTTGGATATATTGATTATGAATACAATATGCTACTCTACATTAATTTCTTACAGTTCACATGCCAATCTGTTTAATAAATTTTGGAAGCCATGTACCTTTCTGCAGAAGTTATCAGTGGCAAGTAGTGTTCCCTTGTTAAATGGTGATAGATGGTGTAACATTTCATTGTCGCACATTTATGGATGATTTTTCCAGTAAGAACGAAGGCTATGGACAGCATATCTTTAGGAGAATGTGCTTACAGGATCTCAATCAGTAGATTTGTGGAGTGATGGAATTTCTGTTAAAAGATACATACAGCCCACTCTTTCTGGTGCTTTCACATTTCTCTAGAATTTGTTCTCCAATGCCTCATGGCAGTGAAACTGAACTTCAGCTTGTAGACTTGGAATAGAAGAAAGACACAGGACTCACTCCTCCTCTAAAAATGAAAATATTTTCATGGTAAAACATGTCAAATTACTTACACAAGAGAAATTTTATTAAAGATGTATTAATAACAGAGAAGTTATGGTCATTAAAAGAGAAGCTTATATAATTACTGTGGTTTACCATTCCTTGTGAGGTGAACCCCTACTGGTATTAAGAGACATCATTCCACAGGTTTCTTGTTTCACAGAAATACTGTCAGAGTGTAGCCATCTGGTTTAAAACTTGCACAACCTGTTACTGTTCTAAAATTTGCTTTGTTGGCATATATAAGAGGCACAATGCTTCCTGTCAGGAAGAAGGTTCATAGAAACACTGTAGTGGAATTGGAGAAATATTTCCTTACCAAGTAGAATATGTATTCCTCACGTATATTAGGGAATATAGTCCTTACTAGTATAATGTCTATGGGCTTATCCCATCTAATACTTAGTAAGTCTGTGATATTTGAGATAATCAGGTGTATTTCTCATTTTCATATATAGGCTAAACTTTCATGCACTGACATACCTACAGTTTGGGATGTTTTCTATGGGCTAGTTATTGTGTTGTCATGTTACAGTGTTTTTACAAGTCCTAATTTTTACCTGTTGTTCCCTTAGAATGAGCTCTCCAATTTAATATCATCATCTTTACTGTAGATACAGTAATTACAGTGTTTTTTCCTGACTGAGGATATACCTATTGAGTAGATATTGATAAAGAAATGGTGGGAGTTCCGAGTAAAGTTTCTCAGTATAATTTTATTAAGAATTAATTATATATATGTTTTTTGCAATACAATATTCAGAACAGTTCTGAACAGTTGCAATCTGGTGCTGTCATCATGCTTTAGCATGCTGATTCACCACTCACATCAGACAGTGCTGTCATTTATTTTATAAAAATGGAAAACTCTTCAATAAATCATACTTAGTTTTAAAAATAGAAACAGCAATAGAAAACCCCTTTTTGTTTATTTTTTTATTCAGTTAATTAGATTGCAACTAAATTCCTTAGAGGAGATGCTATGAATTTCTGTATGCATAACCTCAATTTGTAACTTTACATCTGCAGTTACTAGTGAAAAAGTACAAGAATATATTATAGCTACTAAAGATGTTGCTTATGATGTAGGGAGCACTTATCTAAGTAGGGAGCACTTAGAGTTGTTACTCCTGATTGACCTGTTTGAGAGAGTTGTGTCACTGATGGCAGGTCCGTTTTGTAATCAAGTCCAAGTTCATCTTAATACCATAAGAAAATTACCCGTGGTCATACTTCTTTTTTTGGTGTTTTTTTTTTTTTTTTTTTTCCTTTAAAATCTGTCTCATTTCAGCCTGCCACTCTCATGTGATTAAGTTTCAACTTATGACTCGGTGGCAAACAGCCATTGAGTCTATCATTATATATCTCAAAAGAGCATCCATATACAACTTTCCCTGCAGCAGAATTTTTCATCTAGAACTCCACAATTTGCATTTGTCTGTAATTATTTATATTTCCATTAAAAACCAAAAATTACTGTAGGAGAACAGGAGAATGAAAGGTGATGCTTTGAAGGACCAATTCATTAGGTGAAAACAAATATACCTATCTTTGTTTTCTGGTTATAGCTGACCAGTAGAGCTGAATACACCTGTCTCTCTCTTCCATACAGCAAGTACATGTGTTTTTAACAGAAATGAATCCACAAGGGACAAGAACAGGAGGAGTATTTTCTGAACAACCAAATTATTGACTTCTTCGGATGACTGTTGCCTCTACCTGCTTTCCTTTGAAGTAATGCAAGAGAAAGAGGTAGGCTCAGGAGGCAATGGTCTCCTCAAATTATTGGAGAAGGCCACTGAAGAGTCAAGAGTGCAAACACAAACCTGAAAGCAGTCTTTAA
Organism: Myiozetetes cayanensis; assembly: GCF_022539395.1. NCBI lineage: Eukaryota > Metazoa > Chordata > Aves > Passeriformes > Tyrannidae > Myiozetetes > Myiozetetes cayanensis. The sequence continues at coordinate 34,247,462 of NW_026087964.1, read as the reverse complement.
ATGTCAGACTTAGGAGAATCCTACTTTGTGTGACTAAATTTGCTATAGACTACTGAAGAGTGTAATAGTAGATAGTGTCTAGCCCCAATAGGTGTCCTATTGTTCACTTGCTGACTTCAGTTTTAAATTCTGAGAATAAAGCTTCAGCATAAATATAAAGTAATGCTCAGAAGTTTTACAATATATCGTGGTTAAGAATCCAGTTTTTCTTTGTCATCTTAAGAAGAAAGCCACAGTTGCTGTAAAAGTTTCAAAGTTTTCAAGGGTTTTTATGATCATGACTATGGCTAATTCCCTAAAGGATCATAAAAAGAGACTTGATTTTTAGAAATGGTTAAGCAGCACTCAGATTCTAAGTGTTGGATATTACAGAGTCTATAGATTCAGCATCTAAAGATGCTGCATTTCCTAAATGATCTGTTGTGAATTATTCACTCTGCTGTCAGCTATCGGTTGTTCCCTAAAGCTGAGGGATTATACTGACTCCTTTGATAGGTCTTCTTTTTTTCTAATTGCACTTCTTTGCCCTTTCCTACGAAGTATTTCCATTCACCTCTCAATCCTACTGGTTGGTTGCTCCAGTAACAAGGGCTGTCAATGACTGCGGTTAGTAATTATGCTGATGCGAGCAGACAATCCATCATAGTGGATTTTGCATGTGGAGCCTTATAATTAATCATGGGGCCATGGTGCAGAAACTACATAGCAGAGTAGAAATTTGTCTTTTAAAGGCCATTCAGGGTTGGAGCATAAAGAATAATGAGCCCATAGCTGGTAATTCTTGTTTACCACTCAATCTTCCTATTTTGTCTTTTAAATTCTTCTGCAGGGTTTCATGAAATCATCCATGGAAGTGATAATAATAGCTTAATGAAAAAAAATGCACCTTTGGTGATTTCACTTTTTAATCCTCTGGAATGTTATTTTTTTTATGTTTCCATCTAGTTTACAATAAGGGGATTTAAGTAACTGGTAAATTAGAAACTGGATATATTAATTTTAGCACTAGGTAAAGAGGGAGGTTTAGTGGTATCAGCTACAGTGTGTACCCTACCTAATGGTGTTTTAAGATAATCCTACAACATATGTCTTGCCTATAACTGTCAATATTAGAGCACTCAGTTTTATACATTTAGTCCAGAATCCAGCACATCAGAAAAAAATTTGACCCAGTAACCAACAAGGAAGAGCAGGCAATAATGATTTCACTATTGCAATCTATGCTTTTTCTACCTAAAAGAGTTTTAGCACAAAAGGCAGACAAGCTAGGATTCCACTCCTTTTCCCTTCCTGATGAACACTCCTGCTGAAGCTAAACTGTCAGAAAGCCTGTGTGAAAGATCAGTCTTTGATTAATTTTTTCAAAGAAAAATATTTTAAAAACCACCCCAGTCTATAAAAAGTAGCATTTTAGAAAATCATTAAGCTGATTGTAGTTTTTGTGGTGTTTTAAAAGTCATTGTCTGTCTGAGAGCAATAGGATATTGAGTGAGGTATGGCTATCTTATTAAGAAGAATATGATCCACATTTCTTTGAAAGCTTCATGCCACTTAGGTTCTTTAAACCCAAAGCTGTAGTGAATCACTTACATACAGTGTACCTTGAACTAGTCCCCAAATATACCCCAGATAAACCTTGCTTCCCAGCCCAGTGGGTTGAGCAGGTGACTTCTGAACAGGTGGTATATGACTGTACAATGGATACTTAAATACCCCCTCAATTTCTCCTAAAATGAGAGAGGATTGTTTTGTCTCCTGGTATCAACCTGAACTCCTAACGTTCAGGTGACATTTCCACCTCGAGTACTTTTAAGTATACTTGAAGTAAGTGTCTGCCATAAAAGTGAAGTTACAGTTCCCCTTGCCTTAAAGTAGAGGGGAACTGTTTCACTGTTCCAGTGAAATCTTCTTTAATCTCAACACATTACACCAGAACATCATTCACTCTTTGGAATGCTTCTTTACCTTTCTGTTACAACCATTCTCAAGCTTTTTTACTCAGATTCTGCATACTTGAAATCCATACTCTTTATTGGCTAGACCTCTGTGATACTGACCTACTCTATATTAAATAGTAATTTTTATCTCTTTTCAGAGATATTATTGCCTGATGATGAGAAAATGGTAAATTTTGTCCAGAGGACTCTGGATAAAATTTTTCGTCTAAACTTTTGTGCAACTGCTGCCTTATGATGAGCAAGTCACTTTCTGCTGTTTGTCTCACACTTCGTGAAGTGTGCCAAGATTACCCTCATCTTTGACAATGCTAAAATTTAAAGTGTTCTTGATTTTGCTACTATTTTCCATGTAAATGATTTTGCATAGGAAAGACCCTAATAAAAGATCCCTTGTCAAGAGGATGAAAGATTAGAGGGGTGCCTATTTTACTCTTATGTCAGAAAAGTAAGGATCTATGATTTAACCTGAGATCTTAATCAGATCAAAAGCACTGCGCAGTCAGCAGGAACCTCTTTGAGACTACACAGGAGCAAAGAGGGAAAAGTGAAATCTGGGTTGCTCCAATGAAAAGGTGCACACATCTGGAATTGATTGTAAAAATGGAACTTTTAATATTGAAAACATAAGTGATGTATATAGTTTTGTCATAGTCTATGCAACAAAACATGAACAAATAGTTCTTTTCAGTAATATGAGCTGAGGTAGGTTCTCTGCTGTTTTTTCTTCGCTATCCTAAACTTCACATAAAGAATTCAAGAAAAAAAAAAGAGATCATCTTTTCTCCCAGTAATTTCTTCTTCCTTTACTTCTCAGCTGCACTTCACAGCTTCTCAACAAACCAATATTTTTGTAGTTTGTTTAGTGCCACTACTGCCTAATCTCTTTCATGTCACCCTGTTTCTTGATCTGCTCACTTTCCCACACCATTGTATTGTAATGTTAAATATACTGAAGGGTAGGAGTACAACTCAATGCCCAAGATCAACTTATCTTGGAATTAACACATTTTTTTACTCTTTTTCCTATTAGTTAATAATTTTTCTATATCTAAAGTCTTATCATCATCTCCTGAACTTACTTCCATTTTAAAACAGAAAGGTTTTCAGATTTGAGTTTTATAAAATTTCAGTTTTCTCCCGCAATTAAAAAAGTCCGATAGTTACTAAAACAACATCAAAATGGGCTAATCCAGTGTTCTGAGTTCACTTACTGCTTCACTTGCAGCTATTACACTGCATGTTTATTCCTTCCTTTTGCATTTTCCTTTGCTTTGCCTGTAGCACCAGTCCGCCTCTCCACACAGTCTCTCTTGTATCTTTTCACAAACCTACAGCTGTCTAAAAAGGACCTCTCTCCTTTTCTCTTGTCTGTGCTTCACCTTGTCTTGTTTCCTCATTTAGGTCACTAGGACCACCATAAGACAAATAATAATAGTGACTCTCAAATATTTTAAAGAATGCTCTTTGTCTTACTGTTTTAAAAGTGAGAGCAAGGAGATGGGTAAGTATCACAAGGTGAAGTACAGGAAATGTATTTAGAAGCAGCACAACTTGGCACAAATATCAGAGGTTGTCTGGTTTATATCAGTAAGAGCTTTATAGATTGCTAAAACTTCTTTTAAATTTCTGTGTGTGCCACTTACGTGCTGTTAGGCAAAAATGTTGAAATAATTGCCGTAGTTTGAGGGGCATAGGTGTCACCCAAAAAGATTGTTTCCTGACCCTTCATGTGGTTGCATTGTAAAGTTACCATCATGTATTTCAGTACTTGAGCAGGTGCCAAGAGGTGACTCTATGACAGGCAGCAGTATAGCAACAGGATTTAAAATGCATCAGACTGACCTGCATGGAACTGCATTAACTGAAGTTGGTACACTGTAAACTGGCAAACAGAATGACACTAATTAAATGCTGAGGTTAAAAATGTATAAGTTGGCATAGCAGTTACCATTAAACCATCATGAAGACAACAGCCTTGGAATATTTTGAGACTGTCAAACAACTGTTTTGGTTGTACTGTTAGAGTACGATTTGTAAAGACCGAGCAAGATTCTGTAGCCTTGTGTATTGTAGAAGTTAAAAATTTGTATGATGACACTAAGCATGAAGATTAGAGGTAGAGATTGGGTTAGTAATGCCTCATAATATCATGCCTTCCTTCTTTTTTTTTTTTCTTTTTTTTTTTTTTTTTTTTTGGCAAATATATATACTATTTGAAATATGACCCCCAGAGATTCTACATTTCTCCTAAGTCACTGAAGTGCTGCCTGCCACTGTGCTAAAACTATTAGCAGAAATGAGAGATCAGTGTAAAATGATCCATAACAAGAAAACTCTCAGCTGCATTTGCAACGGCTAAAGAGTTGTTCTCTGGGTGTATCAGAAAGATCTAATATCCATTGCATCCTCCTTCTTAGTATTTCTCATTGATAATGTACATACTGTCAGTTTTTAAAGGTGTGTTGTATCATTTACCTGTGGGGGGAGTTTTTCCCACAGTATATGCTGTAAATCAATGCTATCAAACCTGTTATCCACTTAACTATGGCAGTTCTGTTTACACTTTTTTTTTTTTTTATTAAGAACTGTTTCCATATTTTTTCCAGTGGTTGAAAGAGGGGATGCTGGATTTATAGATATATAGGATGAGGATATGGTGATAAGTGAGAAAAGCTTTGGAGCTAGACATTTGTCAGAGGGGCTGAAGGGGATTAGCAAGTTGATGCAGCAATGAGGCATGAAGAAATAGAGCTACATGTGTTCAATAAGAGAGGCGTCAAGTGAACATCTAGTTTCAAAGGTCCCTGAAGTGTGTAGGCTTTTAAGGGTGGTTTCCAAGCTTCAGTAACACTTTTACTTGGTGAGGAGGTCCAAAGGAGAACAAACAATATGCTTTTGAGTTGAATCAAAAGGAAACTGGTTTGAACAGAACAGCTCCTGCGACCACTGCAGGATTCAAAGGTAGAAATACTGTGTGTTTCTGGAAACTGTGTTGCAGGAAGGGGGAAAAAAAGGAATTTTATTCATGCTTTGGATTGAGAAAAGTGGCAGCATGTCAGTTGTAGGAAGAATGTTGTGATGAATAACTTTTGCAAACGGGGACAGACAGACATTGAAAACTGATTTTACTTCTGCTTCTTATCCTAGGGAGTTTCTAGGACTTGAGCATGAAATTTAGTGAGAGGCACAGGCTGAGAGTGTGTTAAGAGCTGGCTTCTGATCTTTAATTCAGTTCCTAAGAATTTAGGAAGAATGAGGTGGAGATCAAATGTTTGAAAGGGACATTTGATGTAGTTCCTCTCTTTATTTTTTCCAAGTCAAAATCCACTGCATGTGATTTCTGAAGATTTTTAGGTAACAATAGTACAGTCCAAGTCAAGAGAAATTGGAGGGGGTAAGTTTTTTTTCATAAAGGAGTAACGCACAACAACTATTTCAGCAACAAACTTTGAAGGGAATGGTATTTCCAGGATAAAGAAATTTAAGTGCTTCAGGGGAGAAAGAACTGCTCATGTTTTCTACACCTTGCATTACTGCATTCCTATTTAGGGACATTTCTGACAGTAATATTCACATTTATGCCATATTTCTCATGCTTATCAAAGTTTTACAGAAAATTGACATATGTTTGGGTGTTGCTCTGGGGCAGTAAAAGTATGTTCATTATCTAGCAAGATTTGTGCTAGTTTCTTGGGAAATTTTATAGAGGAATCATGATTGTACATGACACCTTCATCTGGAGAAGTCAGGGAAAGATTGCTGTATTGATTGCTCTGTAAAAACATGGTTGAAATGGTAAAGTGTGTCTCTAGAAGTTCAGTTTTTGCTGAGGCAGGAAATACTTTTCTAAAAAATACCAATAAAAAGAAAAGTGCAGGGCCAAGTATCATTTCAGTTGTAACTCTATTTCAATCACCACTAGAAATATATGAAAGAAAGGGAAAAAAATGGAAAAAAAAAATAAAAAGAGACAAAAAGTCTTACTAGATTTCTTCCTGAAAGCCTACAAAATGTGGGGCACGGGGTGGTGGTCTATGTATCCAGTTTTCAAGTTGCATCAAAATTCCAGCTACATAGAATCATAGAATTCTTTTAAGTTGGGAAAGACCTTTAAGGTCATTGAGTCCAGCTGTGAATTGGAACTGCAAAGTCCACAACTGAACTATGTCTCTAAGTGCCACATCTACATCTTTACCCCCAGGAACGGTGACTCAACCACTGTTCCAGTGCTTGACAACCTTTCCAAAGAAATTTTTTCTAACATCCTGACATAACTTGGGGCCATTTCATCCTGTCCTATCACTTGTTACAACCCCCGCCTCACCACAACCACCTTGTTCTAGAGAGTGATAAGGTCTTCCCTCAACCTCCTTTCTCTAGGCTAAACAACCCCACCTTCCTCAACTACTCCTCATAAGACTTGTGTTCCAGACCCTTCGCCACCTTCTCTGGACTCTCTCCAGCACCTTAATGTCCTTGTTGTAGTGAGGGGCCCAAAACTGAACACAGAACACGAAGTACAGCCTCATCAGTGCCCAGTGCAGGGGGATGATCGCTGCCCTGGTCCTGCTGGACACACTATTTTGGATACAGGCCAGGATGCCATTGGCCTTCTTGGCCACCTGGACACTTCTAGCTCACGTTCAGCAGGTTGTCAACCAGTTCCTTTTCTCCTGGGCAGTTTTGCAGCCACTCTGCTAAAGCCTGTAGCAATGTATGGAGTTGTTGTGACTGAAGTGCAAGACCTGGCACCTTGGCTTATTGAACCTCATTCCACTGTTCTCAGCCCATCAATCCAGTCTCTTCAGATCCCACTCCAAAGCCTTCTGACCCCCCACAAACAACTTGGTGTCTTCTGCAATCTCACTGAGGGTGTACTCAATCTCCTCATCCAGATCATTGATTACATTATTACCAGCACTCTCTAGGATCAGCCATCAGGCCACTTTTAAACCCAGCAAACAGTGCACCTGTCCAAGCCATGGTCTACCAGTTTCCCCAGGAGAATACTGTGGGAAATATTGTCAAAGGCTTTAGTAAAATCCAGGCAGAAAACATCCACAGCCTTTCAGTCATCCGCTAACCAGGCCAATCTTGTCATGGAAGGAGATCAGGTTAGTCAGGCAGAACCTAACTTTTATAAACCCTTCCTGGCTCAGCCTGATCTCCTGGTTGTCGTGTATGTGGCCAGTGACGGAATGCAAGACGATCTTTTCATGACCTTCCTCAACAACAAGGTCAGGCTGATAGGCCTGTGATTCCCCAGGTTCACCTTCAGGCCCTTCTTGTGGATGACTGTCATGTTTGCCAACCTCCAGTAAACTGTGGCCTCCTCATTTAGCCAGGACTGCTCGTAAATGATTGAAAGTGGCTCGGTAAGCACTTCAACCAGCTCTCTCAGTATCTTTGGATGGATTCAGCTCCATAAACCTCTGTGTGTGTGTGTCTAAATAGTGTAGCAGGTCACTGACAATTTCCACTTGGATTATGGGGTGTCTACTCTGCTCCCTGTCCCTGTCTTCTGTCTCGGGGGCTGGTTACCCAGAGAACAACTGGTCTTGCTATTAAAGATTGAGACAAAGAAGATATTAAGTACCTCAGCCTTGGTCACTTTACTTCCTCCTGCATGCAATAAAGGATGAAGATTCTCCTTAGCCCTCTTTTTGTTGCTAATATGTATACAGAAACATTTTTTCATGTCCTTTATGGCAGTAGCCAGATTAAGTTTTACTTGAGCTTTGGCACTTCTAATTTTCTCCTTGCATAACCTCATGACATCCTTGCAGTTCTGCTAAGATGTCTACCCCTTCTTTCAAAGCTGATAAATTCTTTCTTTTTTCCCTGAGTTCCAGCTAAAGCTGCCTGTTCAGCCAGGCCAGTCTCCCCTGCCAGCTCATCCTTTGGCACATGGAGATGGCCTGCTCTGTCAGTTTAAAGCCATTCTCCCTTGTCATATCACTCCATGCCCTTGTAAAAAGTCTCTCTCCATCTTTTTTGTAGGCTCCCTTCAGGGAGTGACCACAATTAGGTCACCCCTAAGCCTTCTATTCTCTAGGCTGAACAATCACATTTTTCTTAGTTTCTCCTTGTAGAAGAGGTGCTCCATCCTTCTAATCATCTTGGTGACCCTTCTCTGGACTGGCTCCAACAGGTCAATGTCCTTCCTGTGCTGCAGACCCCAGAGCTGGATGCAGTTCTGCAGGTCTCATCAGAGCAGAATAGAGAGGCAGAATACCCCCCTCCACCTCACCCTGCTGGCCACCACTCTGCTCTTGATGCAGCCAAGGATACAATTGGCTTTCTGGGCTGCAAGGGCACATTACTGGGGCATGTCCAGCCTCTCACCCACCAGCACCCTCAAGTCATTCTCAGCAGGGCTGCTCTCCATCAGTTCATCCCCCAGACTGTAGTGATACTGGGAATTACCCTGTCGCAAGTTCAGCACCTTGCACTACATCTTATCAAACCTCTTGAGATTCCCATGGGCACACTTTTCAAGTTTGTCCAGGTATAGGTATATATTTTTCATCTACTGTGTCAGCTGTGGTTCTTTTGGCTGCAGTTTGGAAAAGAATAGGAAGATGAAATGAAAGGAGACAGTTTCTCTCCATTCTGACGTGGACCTATTGAATCCAGTGAAAGAACAGCAAAATTTGAGACAACAATAGACTCAAGTCTGCATGTTTCTGGGCCTTGTTTAGTCCTTTGCACCTTTACAAAATCAACGTTAAGCGTAAGCATGCTGATTTTTGTAGCATGCCTGCTTTTCACTCAGATTTCACAGAATGAATTACAATGAATATTTGTCCTTTGGGCAATCAGAGCACAACATACTTTGACTCTCTTCTGATAAATAATAGTACTGTGCATATAATTTTTTCTGCAGCCTGTAAGAGCATCTTAGACTGTTTGCCATTTTCAATAATGTTTCTAGTGGCAACATCTATGTTATGACCCAGAAGTTAGTTTAATTAGCCTTTGTCCAGCAGGTTCATTCAAAGCCTAAAATTATGGCATTATCCAGTACACTTAAACTAAACAAATTAATTGCATACAAATGGCTTTATAATCAAATAATTAATTGAAGACTCTCAAGGACATTGATTAAGTGAGAGACGTGCAGAGAGAGCACAGGCAAATGCCAGAGAGGAGTCTGTAATCAGCCCTCCAAATGTTTGGGGGGTTTTGTGAGTTTTCCATTAACTCAAAGTAAATTTGATGATTACTTGGGAAGCCCTTAATCTGATATCATACCACGCTGGAGGGAAGTCCACTAAATAAACTTGGCTTGAGTGAGTCATTGGAAGGTATTGACCATAAGTTTTCAAGATGTCAAAACAGTGGTGCAAAGATCTGTGACTACTGTCCTCCATAAAAAGAAACATGTGTTTGTATGCGCACATGTAGTCACACCAGTAAAGCTTTTGGGTACAAAGTCACCACGCTGAAGGCATTAGACAGAGGAAAATTCCATGCATGATGTGATCCCAGCCATTACATACTCGGATTCTGTTGATGTGTTACAGACCGCAAAGAAAGTAATTGATTTTGTATGGAAGTCAAAAATAATTGAGCTTTGACAAAGTTTCTTCAAAGGATTTAGAATTGCAACAAATTGTATTTTTACTTCTGAAACAGAATGAAGTGCAAGTATTTTCTGAACTCCCTAATACTATGTGTCACAGATCTGGTCACTTTATCTTGCAAGGCTCTTACCAATATCAGGTGGGCTTACTACTTTGTGTTTAAAAAATCAACTGAGATCAGTCTAATTATGCATTATCCCTCAGGCTTAAAGAAATATTTGTAAAGAGGAAAGAGAAAAGCTAACCTCTGCTCAGAAAAAAAAAAAAATTGCCATTCATTTTGAATTATTAAGACAGAGTAAAGCTGAGTAAATTTTTGTTTTCAAACATTAGTATGTTCTTCTGGAAACTGCTTAGTACAATTTAATTAATAAAATATAGTAATTCTTAAGCTGAAAACCTTTTAAGTTCTGATTGAATTAATGGGTAACTGAGTTAATTACACTCTCCTGTGAAGAAAATACTGCTAAAAGAGAGGAAGTTTGGGCATCTGATTAAATTTTTGACTCTTAACAGCTTTCTTGCCTAATTTTGGCACATTTCAGATAGTATGTGCATCATTCCCTTTCCTTAGCTAAAACATTATCAGCTTCCCTGATCTCCAGCCATGCTGTCAGAAGTAATTCGCTGATGCCTATAAAAGCAAAAAGGCATAAAAATAAATAAATAAACAAAATACTTTTGACCTGGTTTTCCCTAATCTGATTTACAACACAGCTGCATAAATGCTTGTGCTAGCATAAGAGTAACAAGATCAAGTAGTGGGGTGAAAGGGTGGGAAAATTGCTTCTTATGGAACTACCAGCTTAAAATGTTCATGAAACATCATCTTTTAATGGGTCTTAGGGTCCCTGAATACACAAAGAGGAGTAGCAGCCTGTTTTAATCATACATGAGCAGTTCTAGCTGAAGGTAAAAGGAAAACTCACCATGACTTCAAAACAAGCAAGGTTTTAGCTCACCTGAAAAAATATAATTGTTTCAGCTATTCCCCATCACATCTCTATTAGTCAGGCTTGAATATGCTTAATAATATACAAACTCTGAACAAGTACTAATCAATTCCCAGATTTGGAAGCTTTTTCTTTTTTCCTTTTCTATTTTTCCTAGAATCAATTGAGATTGGGAGGGAAGGGACTGACCTCGGAGGTAAAGCAGGTTACTCGGGGCCTTGTCCAATTCAGTTTTGAGTATTTCTAATTTTTATATTTCTAAGATTCTGCAGTCTGTGTGGTCAAGTGTTTGATCCATGAAAAACTACTTTGACGGAAACAACATTGATAATCAAGTGTAGGATTTATGTATCTTGGTAAATTTTTCCAGGCTTATCATGTCAGTGATTTTAGAGAATTGCTTCAGATCATTTTTATACAGTCTGACTTGTTCCCATTCCTCATCTTTGTTTGAAAATAACATCTTTCCCAGGGTTGATGGCTTTGCCTGCAGGTCGTTGTGTCTGAGGATATAGCAATGTTCAGTAGTTACCATGAAGGAAAGCTAGGGTTGGCTTCATGCAATTAATTCTGTAACTGTGTTACTTAATTGTCAGCCTGCAATACCTTTAAAAACAGTAGTGTAATAATGGTTCATTCACTAGGAGAAAAAAACACATGTAAACACTATAGTACATTTCTTGTTGTAAAATATGTAGGATTTAGGAGAGACAAATCATTCAAAAGCCATTTAATTAGATAGGAATTTAAAATTTAATTTAACTAGTGTTTTTTCATCCATTCATTAACTTTTCACATTAAATTCCTTATGTTAATGTACACTTCCTTTTGTCTCTGTCAACTGAATCAAAATGGAATGTTGGTCTGTCTTCTAAAATATTGCAAGTGAAATCCTTCAGGTGCTGAATCTTTTTTGACAAGCATCCCAGTATGAAGAGTTGTCTTTTAACTGTCCCACTCTAGTGTGCTAAGTTGCGGTAAGCTGGGTGTTCAAGAAGTTTGAGAACAACTCTTGTAATTAAGACAGCTGAAATGTGTTACTTGTGCTGTAGTAGTAGCTACACTGAGAGGGACTAAGGAAATCCATCAGGCAGGAATCTGGTCCTCCAAGCTTAAGAGCTGCATGGAAAATCTGGATGTAAGCTCAGGCACTTGCATCTTAGCTTGCTCTTAATTCTGCAGAGGATCTGAATGTGGTCTGACAAGGCATTAATACTTTGCTTTGTAATATTTACGCACTGGCATGGCTTACAAAAACTCTCTTAAGTATTCTGTATTTCTGTGGACTGAAAATGGGAGCATGATAGCTCTTGGCTTTGCTTCCAGACTATATTAAGATCCATTGCTTTATCTATACCATTTTATACAGAATGTCTGCAGTACTTTCTTTTTATAGAGGATTAAAAGTATTCTCACTTTTCTTAGTGTTTTGGAGAGGGAATTTGGGTCTACTTTTGTAGGCAGTTATTGACAAAATAATTACACTCTTCCTTAATTATAAAAAATATTCTCTATCCATATGTCATAACTGAAGAAGTTGTAACTAGTCTGATCATAAGACATTAGACTTTTGAAAGAGAATAAATGTTATTAATGAGCTTCTTACTTTTGTTAATCTGTAGGTACATTCAGAAGATCAGGAAAGGTTTTACAGGAATGTGCAGCTAACAGTGTTTTCCACTTACTAATTCCAAGTTTGATTATATGCAACCTAAGAGTCATTACATGTGGAAAAATGGATTTTTCTCTTATAAATTGTGGAACTGACACCATTTTGTATTAAGCAGGGCAGAAAACCCAAAATCATTTGAACTACTGGCAAAAGATCTATTGGTGTAGATGCCTGTTTTAATTTTTCTTATAAAGTGATACCTGAAGTATTTGTGGCAAGGGATATAGCTGTAAGCTGAACACTACCAGACACTTGTATGAATACTTAAGTTCAGTGATCTAGATGGCTAAACACTTTAAATTTGTAGAAGTGTTTGTGGTACACCTTAAGCCTGAGACTATCAACCATATAAAACAGTTCCCAGGCATGGTTTGGGAGGGGCCAAGACTATTCCTGTTACACAGTTTGAGGGTTGTTGTGATGGTGTGAGAGGTTCAAAGAGTTTAATTGAGACTTCTTTGTAAATTATGGAAGTCTCAAAAAGGGGAACTGATATGGGAGAATTTGATCTAAGAGAGCAGGGAGATAAAATCAGAAGATGAATCTGTAGTATATGTAGTACAACAAAAGGCTTCAGAACAAGTCAAGTCTAACTATAGTATACACAGGGATAAAGTGTGGGTTGTACCTAGACATTCTGATAGAAAGCAAAATGTTCCAATAGAAAATTTAGCAGATTGGCTCAAGAGATTGGAAAACTACATGTACTTGTCATAACTGTGCATTGTATACATGAAATAAAAAGGGAAGGACTTTTCTCTGATGGCATACATGATAGGTGGAATCGTCCCCCATGCATCTGGCTCTGTCAACTGAGAATGTCTGCCTTCTGAATAACCACATTGCTGACAGAGGATTCTCTTTATTTTCTGTGATTTCAGTACCATCAGCTTGCCCTGGAAGGGGAACATTCTTATCATTTTAGATGTTAAAGACGAAATCACTGAGTAAAATTCTGTGATCTGTATTATGCAAAGCATCTTGTTGACTCATATTGAGCTTCTGATCTGCTATAAATCAGAGAATTACTTTGAGGAACTACTAGATGAAGGAAAATGTTTCCCATCCAGTCTTTATACAACTGCTTATTTGCCCCTGAATGTTAGAGGCTTTCCTTTGTTGAATGAAATGTTTTTCTTCAGGTCATCTCTCCAGTTTGACCAGATTATTTTGAATTATAACCCCATAATTTTATATATATATATATATTAGCATTTTTCAGCTCCCTGTCATGTGGAAGCTTTTCTGCTATGCTATTGAATAAATCCTATTATCTTTTCCATATCTTAATGGAAAAAAACAGAGCAGATTCAGGACAGACTGCATCATATCCACATATGATACCTCCTTCTATTTTAGAAAGTGAATGATTGACAATGAAGAAAAAATAATTAGTTATACTGTGTATCATTTTCAGTGACTGAGAAAAAGAAGACAGCATGCAAAATGAATAAAAGGTGTGTGTTTCAAATTCAGTTCATTTAACCTCCCTTAAATAAAATATTTTGTATGAATTTGAAAGGTGTGATGGGAATGAATGATAAGCATTTGGCTCTAAGATTCAAGTTTTGTTAGTTCAGTGTTTGTATATAACTTGAGTTTGTCATCCTTCCCTGACAGGAGAATTTAATTTTTTAATTTTTCATCTCACTTTCTGAGGCCTGATTTTAGGCTATAGAAGTAGTATATTGCAAACTGGAGGGAAATAGGTAAGTATTGGGGCATCTTTCTGATCTCTAGTATCAGGAACCCAGCACACACCATGAAGTCATCTGAAAACTTTAAAGCTATACAGAGGAACTTGAATGGGATAAAAGTAATATTCCATTAACCAGTCTAGTGAAAGTCTAACTTCCTCTGCTAATCATTTTTTTAGTATATTTCAGTATTATTCTGGAATCATTTTTGGTCGTGAATTTTTCATATTAAAAACAAGCAAATGATACCAGGTAGAAATAAAGAAAAATAATCCTGGTGCAGGTTTTAAGATGACAAAAAGCAAAAGAACTCCTAAAATATTTGTTCCTTTAGCTCAAGACTCCATTACCTCTGAAGGCTGATTATGTACTGTGTTACCTGCTCAGTTGGAGAATGGCACTGAGTGGTTTAATCATCCCTCTGATAGACTTGTTGAGCTCTTACATCATATATCTGTTCTCCTGCAGACTGGACAAACTGCTCGAGAGAGTGGGAATGTTTTTTCCTTTGGGTAGCAGCTGCCAGATACCACAGAATGTCAGATTTCGTTCCTTTCCTTAGGCTGTGGGGAAGCATCTGAGGACAACAAATTCTGTCACATATTGACAGCCTCACAAATATTGAAATCCCTGGTTTTCTCCATAAAATCAGCAATGTATATTTTCATATCCATAAATAGAGCTGTGGGTACACTCAACAGGAGTTTTTTCTGATTGCTGTCTTTAGATTATATCTGGGGGGGAAAAAAAAAGCCGTAAGAATCTGGCATTAAAACAGAGTAGTTAAAACGCCTTTTGATATTTACATGTAGAGAGAATTATGAAATGGCACTCTCAGGCACAGAATATCTTGCTACTGTTTTCCCTGCACCTGCTACTTTCACTTGCATTCAGTCAATTGTAGAGAGATCCCGTTTAAATTCAATGGAAGGATGTGGAGGCAGGAGTGCCAGAGAAAGAGAGGAAGCCTGGACAACTTCCCCAGCTGCAGAGCAGCCACTGAGGACTTGTGTGTAGCAGGTAGGACTTGGGTTTTACTTAATGGCTCACGGGTAAGATGACTGTTCTGATCTGCAAATTAGTTTTCTAATGCAAACCCTTGCCCAATGAGAAGTCTGCTAAACCTAGGAAGAATCAGGAGATTTCAGAACAAGGGGTTTGTTCTATCCCACTGAGCTCATGAAAAGAGCTTGTAGTGGCTCCTGAATCACCACTTGCTGCCTACAGTGTTTTTCCACTGTAAAAACTGCAAGAAATGGACACTGTTTTTTCTCTGGTGACTTAAAAAGGTTCTCTTTTAGCTTTCAGTCAGACCAAATTACAGTAATTGTGAAATCTCTTATGCAGCCTTCTGGGAAGATAAACAGTTTTAAATCTTAAATCTGTAAACCTTTACACAATTTTTGGTCTGACCAAGCACAAAACAAATCACTGATGCGTGAGAAGTTGTTGGATACCTATACAGACATAATTCATGATGTATTTTTGTCTGATCTTGTTTTATGAAGAAGATGTCTTCACTTTCCCTAGGCATCTATTCCATTGCTTTATGTCTCCTACAGTGAGAGGGTTTTTGCTGCAGTCTAATGTTAGTCTGTACTGCAAGCAGTTAGACCCATTTTGTTCTACCTTGTCTACCATGAATTTGAGATGATCTTTTCCTCTACAAACAGCTTTTTATTTACATTAGATTTGTCACTCCCTTCAGTGCAGACATCTAGACAGCTCATGACCTCTTCAAACAATCTCCACATGTCTGAGACTGCAAAATTTTGGAAGGACTTCTTGCTCAACTTTTGGTTGCCTGTTGTTGATGATGAGTGGACGACTTCTCATATGTCTTTGTGATTGGGTTTCACTCTTCCCAGTGCTTCACTTTCCCCTGACACTACCATAATGTACCTATGAGTGATAAATCCTTCCATTTGAATTGCCCTTGCATAATTTCTTTCATGAACTTTTGAACTATAAAAGGGCTTGCATATATTAGATGCTGAATCTCAATCTTTTCTAAGTGCAAGCACACTCTTCTCTCCCATGCCAATATCTGTTACAAGTATGAATTTCAGGTTTAGAATCTGTGGAATTATCACAACCCTTTTCCAGAGAATGCATCTGGGAAAATATTGGTGTGAAACATGAAATTTTATGGAAAAATATTTTAAAATATCACCAAAGAAAAATTTCTTGCACCATTATGATCCCTTCCCAGCCAGAAAAAGATCACTTCTTTTCTGATATATGAGGTTTTACAAGATTTCCCTTGTTTTTCATCCAATGCTGTTGAAGTTCTGAATCATAAATCCAGCTTATTGGAGTATTGAGGGACTTTCAGTGTTCAGTTACTCTGAAGATTCTTTGCCTGCATTTGAACCTCTCCTCAAGACTAAATGAGCAGAAAGAGCTAAAGGCGTGTGCTACAGAAACATTGAATTGCCATACAGAAAATGGCAATTTCATTGTTTCATTTGAGCACAAATCAGAACAAATAGGCCTTTCCTTTATCTTCCATGAAAATAGAAACCGTTTCCCCCTTAATATTGGATTGTCATTAAATCTTTCTTTGTGTATGTTTGCAAAGTTGCAAAAGTATAGACACAAATCTTCAGTTCACTGCAACAACAGAGAAGAGCCTTTACCCTTTAATAAGGAATTGTTACAAAAAGTTGAAGAAAGTACAGAAACAGCTGTACAGATGATAGAACTAGCTGGGGCACAGCTGACAGCAGTCTGTGAGCTTCTAGTTTTGTTCTCAAACAACCACAACTTACAAACTAAGGATAATACAAAAAAAAAAAAAAAAAAAAAAGAGACATGGGGAGAGAACTGATTGAAAAAATCCTGTATTTCACACAGCTCTGTGTGCATCATAATGTTCCCTTTACCCATTCCTTTAGCATTCAAATCCTTGGGAGATTTTTAAGGTTTAGGCTTCTATAAAACTGGCCAGACTGCTTTGCACTGAGTTTTCACTTTGATTTGAGAAATACTTGTGCTGTAATATACATTTTAGGAAAGTGAGTGATATTAAAAGTTGAGATTAAACTTGTAAGGTTTACCAGCAAAAATAACAAAATTCAAAATGCGGCCAATCAATGTTTGCTGCAGTTAATCTACCTAAAAATCATGAGACATATGGGAAAAGTTACTTCCCAAGTCTTGATGGTGCTTTCAAGAGGTGGTGGCATTTCGAAAGCAATTTAGAGGTTCACCATAATATGAAACATTTTTTAAAGGATATTTTTGAGGGCAAAATCATTTTAGGTAAAAACTGTGATTTTGAACTGAATTTTAGCAACCATTTTCTACTTCAGTACCACTATTTGAAACAAAGTGTACTTGGAAAACAGAAAACACTTGGAAACAAGTCCTCTAAAAACATACAGGTGATGGCAGAAGTAAAGCCGGCAGTCTTCTGCAGTGCAAGGTGTGGTATGTTACTATTTCTGACATTTTTCAATAATACTGCAAACCAAAATTCACACATAAATGCCTAAATGCCACTTTTGTACCCACGCCCATTTACCACCATACAGTTTGTGAGTTACCTAAATTGTCTTGGTTCAGTTCTGTTGTAGGAATTGCTTACATAAGAATGACAGTTTGCTTCTACTGACTGTGGCTCTGGGAACTTTTTAGTGCTTTTTTGTCTTCAGTTACTGTGATATTGTTTCTTTTGCTCTTGACTTTGGTAACAGATTTTTGTTTGTGAAGAGTATGTCTTTTGAAATGAGATTGAAAATCAGTCAACTTAAAGATCTGTCTGTTTATTCAATGTCTGTTTACTCCTGCATGGAGCAGGAACATGAGATGCCTTCTTATACAGACCAGAATGATGTTAAGGATGAGAAATTTATTTTGCTGTAGATGACAAGCTGAAATTAACAAAAATAATTATTAAAGAAAGGCAAAATGCAGATTTAAGGGCTAAAAAAGAGAACAAAAATAAAGCAAAATGTGAACATTTATAAAAATAGAAAAGTAAAAAATGCATATCCTATTACACACTGAAATTATCTCTGTCATAATTAGGTCTACCTAGAGTACAGCAATGTACTCTGCAAATATGAAAGACTATATCGTTCATTCTAGAGTTTATAAAAACATTTGTATCAAAATAATTATCTACTGTCATTGATACTAAAGGCGATTCACCTATTGCGGTGAGACACTTCTAATACAGCTATATATAGGCAAATATCTTATAACATGTCAAATTCAACCTTCAACCATATCACAGTGAAAGGTTCTCTGTATTTAAATGTTAATGTCAGCATATCTCTTCTTGTAGGTCATGTTAACAATGCGATGATAAGGGTCATCACTTTTTGAAAGGGAAGAAAATTGTTTCATAAAGTGAAACTTGCGGCATACTTTAAAAACTTGTGACTTCTTGAGAAATCTACATAATTTATATTATTTTCTTTTTCTTGGACAATCAAGTATTGTAACTTTAGCCTGATATATTAATGTATTGGAAGAAAATTGAAGAGCAGATATATAACTCTAGGTTATATATCTATTTAGGTTATTAAAATCTTCAGATGGATGTAAAGTATCTTGAAAGAAACTTCAGTCTGTGATAATAGTCTCTAAGGCACTCTGGTGCCCACAGTCCTCTAATTTGTGAAGATCTCTCTGCAGGGCCTCCGTGTGTTTGAGGGAGTCAACAGCTCCTCCCAGTTTTGTGTCATCTGCAAACTTGTTTACATATCCCTCCTAGCCCTGTGTCTGAGTCAATCACCCAAGAAGGGTGCCAAGAGGGTGGAGCCAAGCTCTTGATACTGTTAAAAAGTAGGACAAGAGGCAATGGGGAGAGACTGATGCACAGGAAGTCTCACCTGAATACGAGGCAGAATTTCTTCACTATGCAGGTGACCGTGCACTGAAACAGATTGCCCAGAGAGGTTGTGGAGTCTCCCTCACTGGCAGTATTCTAGAACCATCTGAATAGAATCCTGTGTGAGGTGCTTTAAGGATGACCCTCTCTGCTTGAGCAGAGGTTGGATGAGATGACCCACTATGGTCCCTTCCAATGCGTCTCTTACCCATTCTGTGATTCTGTAATGGCTAAAATGTAATTTAAACTGTTCCTTGCCATTGGCCACTGTTGCTCTCTTTCTTCTGAGATTAAATAATTAGCATTTGAGCATCATATTGTGCCATCACCTAACTCATCGGTGTCCTTTACCCTAAAATTGTGAGATTATTACAGGCAGAACAAACAAATGTTTGTATTCTAGCACAGTGACATTTTTGTGTTAGAAACATTAAATCACTCTAGCTGAACTTGAAAATGTGCTTATTAGTTAGTTTTAGTAGTGCTGTGTTGTACTCTTAAAAGAGGGGTATATTCTTCTTAGAGTTACCAGAAACTTTATCATACATTATTTTTTCACTGTAGTCATTAAGACCCTAAGGGTCTGAGCTTTTAAATTCATGGGAGAGTACAAAGTGGAAAAGTTTGTATCGATAACTAAGTTATCGGATTTCAGGTGTTTATCGTCTTTGTATAAATCATATCAATCCATGAACTTCAGTAAATTTCATTTAAAGATTCCATATAAATGTTCTGAGCCAAAGCAGGTGACTTTCTCATGGATTTGTATTTGTTTGCATATACTTCCTAAGGTTCATGTCACGATGTCTGTGCTATTAGTTTGTGTGGGAATTTGCACAGTCAGCTCCTTCAATAGGCTTTATGGCTGTATGTTGTGCAGAAAGAATCAGGAAGATTATTTTAAGAGAGTGATGTCCAGAAAATATGTTTAACAGTACTTTATAACTATCATCTTCTTACTTCTTTTTGTTCTATATTACTGGTCTTGCATCAATGGCAAAAAGTACTTTCTTGTTTTCAGAGTGATCTATTACAGATTAAAAGGGATGAGCCAAAGTGAATGGTAGGGAAAATAAAATGCTTTATTTACCTTGAGCTGATTCAGTACTTGCTGTTGTTTTTATACTGAGGTCTGGAGCTGCTGCCACTTGGTAGCTTCCACAGTGTTCCTTTTGCATCACAAAGTTTTGATAAAAGCATAGAGTTTATTGTAACAGAAAAGTCAGGTTTTAGCTAAATAGCAAGCAGTAAAACAGGGGGGAAAGGCTACCAGGTATGTTATCCAAGCTAGTTGTTCATTTGTTTAGAACTCAAAGTCTTGAAAACACCATGACAGACTTTTTATTACTAGTGTGGAACAGGGACTTAATGGAGCAGTGAGTATAAATGGTTACTAGAGTAACCAGTTTTCTGTATTGTATTGTTATTTCTTGTGACAATGTAGTCTGATCAGTACGATGTAAAATAACTCAGAAAAAAAGTCATTATAATCTAAAACAGAACTGTAAGACTGCTTTCTTGTGTGTGGTTGGTCACATAGCTGATGATTTCATCCATTCACTCCTGCTAGACACAAAAAGCCAAGGCATCTATGAATGATTGAATAGTATTGTACTGCAATTCAGCAGAATTGCTTCTCGAAACAAAGACAGCCCAATGAATAAGTTAGTAGAGATCCTTTGGCTCGTATCTGCAGAATGCATTAATAAATACTATATTTTTGGGGATATAAACAAGGATGAAAATGTACAGTACTCCTTATTGTAGGATAGAACCTCTCCGGTGGCGAGTATGATAATTTTCAAAGATGCTATATGGCTGAAATATCCCTCCTGAGGGAAAAGCCCTTTAAGATAGATGGAGACACAAAGACTCTTGTCAGCATCCCTTTTAGATGCTTGGAGAGTGCTTCCTCTGTCCCTACTGAGACATTTAATGACTGTAATGTTCATATGTATGCATTTCTGCAGAGCTAGGGATTACTGCTGTTAAGTGGCATTCCAGAGAATCAGCATACAGCCCTTTGCTTCTGGTAGGAAACTTCTTTTTAAGGGGTTTATGTAATATCCCTTCATTATCTTGGGCAGGCTACAAGCGCCTGTTTGCATGCCTTTGGCAAGAACTGCTCCAATCTGTCTCCTGCAGTTACCTACTTTCTTCCAAACAATAGGAAAGTCCATTCTTTTAATGTACAGTAAATGTGTGAGTGAAAATTATGCCATATACACTTGCCAGAGGAAGGGAAATTTAATGAGTTATCAGTAGGTAGCATAGTTTCCCTATGGAAGTGAAAGTTTTTATTCCACAGACTATTTACATAGTTTATCCAGTGGTTACTTTGTTATGCAATATTGGCAGCAGGGTGTGAAATAGAGACCCTTTATCAGGCAAGGTGGATCTTTTCCATAAGGCTGGAAATATGCATGTACAGGCTCACATACATATGAACATAGATATGCACAATGCTGGGAGCATTGAAAAATGTGTTACTACCTACTTAGGTGCTGCAAAGATTTAGGTGGATTCCAAGGACTGCAGTCCTAGACACAACCACAACATACTTTTCAGAAGAGTTTCTGTGGATCTCTTCTTAATATTTACTTTAATAAGTCAAGACCAAAGATTTTTTTTATGCATCAGTTAGTTGTCTAAAAGTGATAGTAGCTAGTTCAATTAACTATGTGTATATTGTTCACTGGAATATTTGACAAGTATCCATATATTCAGTATTCTTTAGTCTTTTATGATTTTTAAACAATATTGTGGCCCACACTATCAAAATTAATTCTTTCTTCAATAAGTACTTTTAAAGAATGATTTCTGTGCAGTTAAATCATTCTAAAATTCAAATTACTATCATAAAAGCAATGCATTAAAAGACTTGCAATTTTTTTCACAGACTACTCTCACAGAATAAAAATGGATATAAGCCAATATTTCTCCCTTTGAAAGGCCGCTCGGCACGAGTCCCGTGAATTTCTTGAACACTATATAAATATAACGTACAGCCAAATGTATTTTACAGCTTTGAAAGCTAACTAAAATAGATTTATTGGACTGGAGTACAACATTGGTTTATAGCCAAAATGTTGTTGTCCATGGTTTTCAACAGTTTATATTTTTATTTATGGGAAGGAGACTTCATGCTATGCAAGGTCTCAGTCTAAAGCTTGTGAGATCATCTCACTACAGTGCATGAAGAGAGGAGCACTAAACGCCAATCTTCTTCACCACCCAGAGGGCAGCTGGACTTTTTGAGGTTTTGTTTCCTTTTTGAAACCCGGATTCTTGTCTCTTAGGTTCATAACTCAAGTATTTCCTAATTATCAGCAGCTGAATTTTTGACAGGAAGCTGCAACCTTACCTTCACTGCTGTGTTGAGCATCTCCCTCAGGAGACACCACAAGGAGGGTTTGGTGTTTCCTGTCTTACCAGCAAGATAACAGTTGTTTCCCTAGTGTAACTCAAAATTATGTTAAATCCCTGGCTAGTATTTTTACTATGTCAACACAAGAAAGTTTAGAAGGTCCCTGTCCTAACTACTGCTGGTGATTTCAGGCCAAATTATGGTGAGCTGTGCTGATGAAGTTTGCCTTATTACAAAACACCAAATCATTTCACAGAAAATTAATGAAATCTGCTTGCTATTTCCCTAACCAGCAAAAAATATTACAGGATATAAACTGCTCTCAGATTGCTTCTCCCACCACACCAGCTCCTCTTTCTCACACCACTGATGGCATCAGAGAGTCACCAGAGGAACTTGTAGATGAGCCTGCTGCATTCAAAGTGCACGCCACAGCTTGTGTCACCTGCCCACTCCCACTGGAAATGTACAGCAGCCAGATTAGTGCTGACTTTGGCTCTCCACTGAAGGACTCTGATGTGTGAGGTATGTTTTAGTGACTGAGTTCAACCTTATCTGCCGCTGCCCTAATTCTAAAAAAATTCCAAACTAACATATGAAGAATCCTTGTATTTTAACCACCTTCTTCAAATAAACACACACAAACAGATCTGTGGCATACATCATGTCACTCTGTACTAAAGGATCTTGTCCTCAGCTTTCTGCTGTGTAAGTCCTTCATTTCCTAACCTATCAAATCCTCGCTTTGCATCTTTTTTCTGCTTCTTTTCCTGCTTTTGTTTTTGTCAGAATGAAAATAAGCCTATCGTTTTAACTATCAGTAGCCCCTGTGCTATGAAACCCTAGCAGTGCTTTCAGATTGCAACTTCTAAGGATATTGTTGACAGAAGGAGCACATGTTCTCTCCCTGATGCCACTGATAAATCTCTTGCAAAATATACAGTAAGTCTGAAGCTCATCCATAGTGATGGGCTATTGGAAGGTTTCCCTGGAGTCTCTACTGCCTTGAGTTTGCTGTTCTACCATAGGCCAAAATCCCACTCATGACATGCACTGATCATCATCTTGTGTTGAAAGGCATAGTGCCTGCTGCGAGATCACAGTGTGCCACTAATGCAGCATGTTGATATTTCCTCTTTTGGCTATTAGGCAATTGAGGCTGAGACCCGTGCTCATCTAGAAATACATAGGCGAGGTATAATGCTTATAGAACCGAGGAGCTCTGGTGTTCCTGAACTCTGAAGTGGTCTGAGGTGTATGCTTAAGAGACTTGTGTTTCAGACAGGTCAGATACCATCCAGTGTAACCAAAAGCTGTACAGCAATTATGGTCATAGCATTAAGTTCAAACAAGCACAATTCTGTTGTGCAGAAATGACATCTGTTTTGGAGTTGAATAATGTAAGTCCTGTTTGCAAAGTGGCCTGACCAAATGCACACAAAGTCTCCCATGTAGACACATAAACGTTATAAGTGAACCTCAGTTTAAAAAGCCATTGGATTTTTAGGCTTTCAGGTTCACTTCCAGTAGCTAGTTTGAAGAATAGGGATGCACCACGCTCACTGCTACTGATTCTCAGAACATTATTTTTCTTGTCTTTGCACTTGAGTTTTTGGATGAGCATCGAGGTCTTGACCACTCAGGAGAATGGGATATGATCTCATTTATATTGCTGTATCTTCTGTCTTGAATTCAAAGAAATTATTAGACTTATGGACACTGTGATTGATCTAGATTTGTGTTAAAATATGGTATATGAAAATCTGATCTATTTTATTTAAAAGTCATCAAATTTTGGACATTAGCCTTACTATCTTGGAAGTGTTTGAGTTCATGTGATTTTTTGATAAAAATAATGTCTATACTCTCAATTATGCATAGTAGGCTTCCCCTTCTCCTCTGTTCCTCTTCACTGAGTAATGTGCTGTGAAATATTTCTTAAGCTACTGAAAAGAACTGTTTTTTAATCATGAGAAGCCATTCCTCTGGAGTTCAGGAAAACAATGCAACACTGAGTTTCATGAATGTAAATCCAGGTTAACTCCACTAGTTTCTGTAACCTGTGTTGTAATGATATTACCAAAGAAGGCAAAAATGTTTATAAAAACATTTTTGAAAGTCAGTTTTAACATCTCTCAGAACATTAATTTATATACAGCTGTTGGCACATAATTCATTAATCATATTAAATAATGTTCTGATAGGGACATCACAGATTTTACCTAGCTTGCACACTATTTCCTTCCCCAACATTAAAACATGTACGTGATTTATGCTAGAAAACATCTTTAGAAATGCTACATGCCACACGTGGGTGTACATGTTGGAAAGGCACCTTACCTTATTTTCTCCCTTTTGTCCTACCTCAGAAACCAGGGCATAATTAAAGCTACCCTGGTGAGCTTTCCTTCAGCCTTTGCACTTGTTCTTCATTGCTTAATTGTGTTTAATAACCATGAATGCTATGCAGTGTCATAAAGGCTGAACACTGTTTCCTCAGCCAGAACCTGGAATACATTTAACAACATATTGAGAGTGAAGTCATATCAACTCAAATGTTTAGTAGCTATGCATATTAAATGGCTGTTAGTGGAATCATCAAAATCAATAGTTCATTTGTGTCTCAGGATGTGATTGCACTGGAGTTTCATTCATTCCTAGTCTAATTATCCCTAATCTGCTGCTCCACATGCTCAGCAAGTGAAGCAATTGAGATAATAAAGTTGTATTAAGGCGACCCTAGCAATAATGCAAGTGTTTTGGATAATAGAAGAATTTTGTTCATTTTGTTGCTTAGTAACAAAAATACTGCAAATAGGTTATGTGAAAAAAATGGGATTTTTAGTCAGGTATTCATATTCTGCATATTTATAGATCATGATTAATGTTGCTGCCCAGTTTTGACAAGACATTGTATTTAAGGTTTGAATCTACAGTAAATAAGCAAAAAGAAAAGTCACTTGGCTTGAAATTATATTTTTATTTTCCTCATTAAGATCGCAAAGTAAGTGGCAGATAGGATTTTGTCTAAGGGCTAAATTATTTTAAATTTTATATATATGTTTTTTTCTTCCCTGTAGACAACCCCAATTATGGTTTTAAAAACTTTTGCTGTTATTTTCTTAGGCTAGGCAAGAGGCTGTCTAATTGGTGTGAGTGCTGGCAAGAAAGAACTACAGAGCATGATAGAGCAAGTGCATATTCATATATGTAGCTTTCTGTACCACGAGAACACCTTTATTTGTCCTTAGGTCTCTCATGCTGCATAGAGAGTAGGCACAGGAGTTTGTAGCTTTATGGCAGTGGATTCTTCTGCTTCTTTGTTTGTGTAATGGGAGAGGGTTTTTTAACCTGGGCCCAGTGAGAAACTTAGAAATGTACAGTTGGATCTCAGCAGCAGTTTTGTTGAGGAGAGCCAAGCACAGTGCTTCAGTGAAAGAGTTGAGCAGCCAATTTGAACTTCCACAGAATAAAATCATTACATACACAATAAGCATAATATTTTTTTAGAATACTACTGTCCCATTTTGCATATGAGCTTGTGTGTGTGTTTTTCTAATGCCTTGGCCTTAAGAGGCAAAATCAATTTCTGAACTGTAACCTGACTTCTGTACTAAGTGGGATGGCCATGGGTACCACAGAGCCTATACCTGCTTGACCCATAAGAATTACTGCAGGGTATGTTTGTATAACAGATCTGAATGTAAATAAGGAGGTAGAAATCTTTGTCTTGATGTGTAGGAGGTTTACTGTTGACTTTGGTGAGATTTGGAGAGTTTTGGATAATTTCCCACACTTTAATAGCATGATGAAAGACTTGTAGTGGATGTTATGAATTGTGAATAAAAAAGTGTGTTGAATTAATGTGTCACTTGAAATATCACTAACAGAGTGGTATTTAAGAGTTTTTCCATTATAAATGACCAGGCTGGAGGTCATTTTCAGTATATGCAGTTCTTCTGGTGTGATTCTTGGGGTGGTCCTCTACAGGCCAGAAGTTGGATTTCAATGGTCCTTGTAGTTTCCTTTATTCTATGTTTCTGTAATTCTTAATTTGTTTAGTAAATGTATAAATCATTTGCTATTGTTACTCATCCCGAGTGATTAGCTTAGTGTAAGATATTTTCAAGTTGTTTCACTCAGTAACCACAGAATCCTGAAGTTTGGTAGAGATGTTCAGGATCATCAAGTCCAACCACCAACCCAGCACTACCGTAATCACCTCTAAATGATATCCCTAAGTGCCGCATCCAGACACCTCTTGAAGGCCTCCAGAGACAGTGACTCCACCATCTCCCTGAGCAACTTATTCCAATGCCTAACCACTCCTTCAGTGAATGTTTTTTTTCTAATATCTAATCTGAACCTCTCCTGGTGCAAGTTAAGGTCATTTCCTCTCACCCTTTCACTTGAGATATGGCAGAAAAAACCAACTACCACCTCACTACAACCTCCTTTCAGGTAGTTGTAGAGTCCAGTGGGGTGCTCTCTGAACCTCCACTCTCCAGACTAAACAACCTCAGCCACTTGTCACAGGATATGTTTTCTAGACCCTCTGCCAGCTTCGTTGCCCTTCTTTGGACACGCTACAATAACTCGATGCACTTCTTGCATTGAGGGCCCCAAACTGAACACAGGATTCGAGGTGCAGTCTCACCAGTGCCAAGTATAATGGGACAATCACTTCTCTAGTCTTGTTGGCCACAATATTTCTGATGCAGGCCAAGATCCATTGGCATTATTGTCCACCTGGGCACACTGCTGGCTCATTTCCACCTGGCTGTCAAAGAGCACTGACAAGTCCCTCTGAGCAGCTTTCCAGCCATTCTTCCCCCAGCCGGTAGCACTGCATGGGGTTTTTGCAATCCAAGTGCAGGACCTGGCACTTGACCTTGTTAAACCTCACGCCATTGTCCTCAGCCCATTGATCCAGTCTGTACAGATCTCTCTGTAGAGCCTTCCTGCCCTCCAGCGGGTAAGCAGATTGATAATAACTTATTCAACTTATTAATAGTGTCTGGTGAAGAGTGGAATTACTACTCTTAATAGCAGAATTATGATCATCAGAAAACATGACAATCTAAGCCCCAAGTATTCTAATAATATGCACTTCTAATGAACAGTCAGTATTTTGAGAGCAGCATTCACTGTTTCTGAATACTGTTGACTAATGAAGCGTGTGTTTAAGTATGCTAGAAATCTGAATGTA
Source organism: Myiozetetes cayanensis (assembly GCF_022539395.1). Taxonomy (NCBI): domain Eukaryota; kingdom Metazoa; phylum Chordata; class Aves; order Passeriformes; family Tyrannidae; genus Myiozetetes; species Myiozetetes cayanensis. The sequence continues at coordinate 34,220,180 of NW_026087964.1, read as the reverse complement.
AGTTTTGGGGGTTTTTATAAACAATTCACTTTTGAATTGTAGTAATATGTAAAATTTTTTTAAACAATATTATTTATTTTCTGTATTATTTCCCTTAATCATTAAATGTTTATAGTACAAAAATGCAATAGGAAAAAAAGCAAACTTCAGATTATTGTCTTCAAGACACCCAGTGTTAATTATTAGACCAAAGTACGGGTAGTATTGCTTTTGAATGTTAACTGTCTATCAGTAAAAGGCAAAACATTTCAAAGGTGCTGAGTTCCTTCAGCATTTCTGGGAAGACCAAATTGTTAGCGCCTGCAGTAAAAGATCTGAAGTGTTTACTTTTTCCTAAAGGTCAGTCAAAATAATTATTATAGAGAAACTATTGCTACTGAAGCAAAGAAAAGGCATTCATTTTTGTAGAATAAGCATTATCAGCATTATTCCAGGGCTTCCCACCTTAATAAGAATTCAGTTGTGCTAAATACTGCAGTTTTAGAGAAAAATACTTCATTATGAAACATTATGGTCCTTGGACTAAATTGTTGAAACTTCATCTTTTCTTTGAGACGTCCATTTCTGGAGAATTAAAACTCATGGTTTCACACACGGGTAAATCTTAAATGTTCAAAGTGAATCCCAAAAGCCACCTTCTTTGATTTTCAAATCAATTTGCTTTGAGGCAAACTTCCTTCCTTTCTTCCTTCCTTCCTGCCTGCCTGCCTTTCTTCCTTCCTCCCTCCCTCCCTTCCTCCCTTGATCCCTCCCTTTCTTTCTTTCCTTTCTTGTAATTATGCTATGTCCTTGTATTTTGTTCTTTAAAATATGCTATAAAAGTAGGATTTAAGTAGTAAATTCAGTAGCTTGTAAAAGCTTATGTCAGACATGATTTGTGTAGTAAGATGCAGAATTTCTTTTATTTCCAGTTAGTTGGGAGGTGGAATAACTGTGAAAATGCTATTATAATGACAAATACAGAAAAAGCTAAGATGTCCTGCTTCAAAGGTGTGTAAGAAGAGGCATCAATGTTTGTGTAACTACAAGAGGATAGTTCCTTTTTGGGAGTTGGCAGTAGTCAGTAGTGATTGTGGTGTCTCATGCTGAATGTGTGGTTTACGACCATTCTTGAAACAAACTTGCATTGTATTTATTTTGTCTGTAAAATATTATTAATCCGATATCTATAACAGATTCTTCATAAACCTGGATCACCAGCCCATCTGTTCAAAGGCTGTTTTTCTTCTGTATATTTCAGTTTCTATTTATTTTAACTTACTCAAGGGTGGAACTTTCATTGCTAACATTAGTAGCAGAAAATCTTTTCATCTAATAGGTCTATATTCAATCCTTGAAATTTTTATGTGATGCCTAAATTATTCACAGCAATATTCATTCAAAAGTCTTTCACATCTGTAAATGTGTAAGCTATTGTGATTCAGCAAGCATTGAATTTCTCTTCATTATTTTTCTATTTTTTCAGTGTATAAGGAAAGGATTACATTCATTTAATTCAAAAATCATGAATTGTCTTCTACAGGTCACTTCACAACTAAGTTACCTAACAAATTAAAAATACAGTATTTTGAAGGCTTTGAAAAATAGGGGTTTTTTTTGCAAGTAAGTGTTGCTAAATGCCTTGGACAGATATCACTTTGAATTACAGACTGTTAACTTGAATTCATCCTACTCACTTCCTTAAAGTGAGATTACTTTTCATTAACATTTATTTTATTTATGTAACATGCTCTAATACATCTGATGACCTAATTGAAAGAAAGCTGTATTTATTATATCACCTGTTTTAATGAGATATTTGATCTGTACTGCAACCCTTTGTTTCCCCTTTACTCTTACACTGTCACAAGTACATAACACTGATATTAGTAATTCTCATGCAAACATAATTTTCCTAAAGCATCAGAGAATCTCTTGCCATGAGTGTCATCAGGTAACTAAATTAAAAGAATTTACATGAAGGAAGTGAAAAGAAAGGAGGCTACCACCACCACCAGCTTTAACCATTCTATTCCTTTTTCTCATTTTTGGGTTTTATCTTGTGTCTTTTGTGTCCCATATCTTCAGAAATCTGTTTTAGCATGAAATAATGGTTAGTAGGAACTTGGTGAAACTTGCTCTCAGCTCCTCAGGAGTCATCTTCTCATAAACTAGAAATTAATCTGGATCTCTGATCTTTTGGAATACCAGTAATAGTTCCTGGCATTGTGTATGCTACATATTTTAAATTACCATTTCTTGTAGAAATATACTGAAAGAGCTTCTCAGAATTTCTCATGATCAATCAATATCTGACTTAAGTGCCTATCAGCCTGTTCTCTAATCGCTCACCTGAGCAGTGGACTATGAAATTCTTCAGCTAACTTAAGAACGTTTTAGGAAAATCTCTGAAACTTAACATTGGAAGCTTGGTTTTTGTTTGTTTCCTTAGTCTGACTGGAAGCTTACAAAAATCATTATAACTTGAAACAATAAAGTCCCATTTACCTGAATGAGACTATCCACCTTCCTAAAGCAAAAACTTTACAGAAATATCTGCAGCATTAAGTCTTTTTATGGTTGTCTGAACATAGATGAGCCTGAAAGATCATACCATATTTTCCAAGTATTGTGTTAATGGAAAATATTTGATATTCTCTGTCTTTCTTGGAAATTAACATTTTATTCATCCCTGGTAAGTCATTGTTAGGTGTACTTGGACATAATTTGCAGTGTTCTAGTACACAAATGAGTATGTAGATAATTATGTGAGATCTGTAGTATGGAGTGCAGATGTGGTGTGGTGCAGTGTAAAGGTTTTCATTAGCAAGAGAAAAACACCAAGCTTTCTGTGAATCTCAAGGTAATCTGTTACTAAGGCTTCTAGTTCACACTTTCACATGTGTGTTCATTATAAGCACCATTACAGTTATCATCCTGTATGATCATCATTATTGTCATTTACTTATATCCAGCTAAAAAGTCATAGATCTCTGCCCTCTAGGGTCTAAGTTTTCCCCTTTCAGGCCCATATTTGCAAATGTGAAAAGGGAAATATTTCATTATGGAACTAAATATATAGGGGGAAGGGGAGAGAAGAAATGAGTCTCTGTAGGAGACTATTGGCAGATTTGGGCTGGAATTAAATCCAAATCACATCCCAAAAGAACCTTACATCACAAAGAAAGTTTACCATGATCAAATTTGCAGATAAATCAGTATTTCAACCCACAGCATTAATAATTACATACCATGTAAGTGCTTAGGTAACTGCATCATGATGGAATTCTTAGGGGTAATGCCTCTATTATAAATACCTTCAGTATAAACATTGTATCAGTGCCAAGATTTATTCCTGTTTCACAATTTCTTTCTTATTCTGATCCTTCTTTCCAAAACTGATCTTCTAATGCATGAGGCATAATATGACAGTGAAGGTTGTGCCTCAAATCATTAGACTCACAAGTTTTCATAAATGCACATCAGTAATTTGAGAAACCACTCTAAACTGTCTAAGAGGAATCCAAATTCTACATTTATTAAGCTTAGTCCAGTTCAGACTTGGAGTACTACTTTATTTGTTTACTTGTTTTTCCCAGCAGAATGACAAATGCAAATGCAAATGCATATTGGTATTTAGAATTCTTCATGGGCTAAAGTTCAGATAATAACCACTGGATTTTTTATTCAGTTAAAAATGTTCTCATTTTCTAGACTCAGTATGATTTTAGATTCAGCTTTCACAGCCAGCCAGAGTCAGTTCACCTCTAAACAAACTGCAGAGTTCGAGGCATCCCTAGACTCATAAAGATACAGGTGTATGACTGGCTTCATCCAGATTTCACAGCTTGGACATGCACCTACTGCTCCCTGGGCTCTGGTTTCCACCTACGCAGGTAGGGACTACGGAAGGTGGCTCAAAATAGTGAAGAGGGTAGGATGGACCAGAATTGGAGTCATCCTTCACACAATCTGACTTTCAGCAACCTGACTATCAGTGAGCCACAAATGCTTATATAGCGTGGTAATTACTTAACAAAGGCTAAATTGGCCAGAAGAGCTTACTTTTTTTGCAAGTCTGATAATGCCTAATGACAAAAAGCCATTTTGCTACTTAAATTGCCTTGTACTACATTAGGTACATCAATAGGAACTTTCTCAGAGTTAAAGCTGTTGGATCAAATTGTTAATTTGTGCAGACATTGAGACAACTTTGCTTACAGTACACTAACTTCTACCAAAGAGTTTCTTCAATGTGTACATGTAAGTTTGTTTTGACAGTAAGATGTGTTAAAACAGAGGTAAAATGTATAGTTGTGCACTGTAAATACCAGAGTCTCTAAAAACATCCTTTCTGTGGCAAATCAAATGCAGCTATGTACCATTTTGTTCATCTTTGTCTCAAAACCTGCTGAATAGTTTTTGGTCACCACAACTTGGTTTGAAGACATCTTGGTCAGTCAGAGAAAAAGAAATATTTCTGTTAATTTTCCATCTCTCTTTCTGCCTGTTTTTACTATTGAATAAGTGCCAACAAAATACACTTTACTGGCTGGTATTTTAACAATTTGTAAACAGTTCCAGAGGAACATTTCCGCAGTGTCAATCAGACTGATAATAATCGCAATAACACATGCAATGAGCTTGGAAGTTGATGATAGATTCTGAGTGCTGTGAGTCATGGAGTGATAATTATCACTTCTAATGAAGGGCAGCTTCTGAGACTTTGCTTGGGATGTACGTATTAACATTATTCTTTTTGAGATTTGTCAAGATCATGGATCAAGTCTCCTTCTGTGTTTTTTGCCGGCGATGAACTGGTTCCATATTATTAGTGTTACAGGATTATATTATTCAGTAATATTGCCAAATCTAACTTGAAAAACTAAAAAGCCTTTTCTGAGCATGCTGAGCATTCTGAATATTTCTGAGTGTAACAAAGATATGTCCTCGCTGTGTTCATCTGCCTGAAGCTGTTGGTGTGCGAGCTTCATTTCTACTCGTTATTCTGTCAATCTGCATTTGTCTTGGCTTCATGTCCTTGTCCATGGGCAAGTGTTGCCACTTGCACTATTAATGTGCTTCTGGATTTTTTGTTTCTGACATTTAGACTGTTTGAAATTAGCTAAGCCTCAGTTTTTGTGAGATCCATCTGCATTGTGGGCATATGTTCTAGAACGTGTGTTCGTGCATCTGTTTTTCAGCGTGCACTTTGCACTTCAGTCCCCCCATCCCATTGCAGTGCTCTGCTCCACTCTCAGCACCACCACCCATGGCAAAGAAGATTGCATGAGAAGGAACATGAGATTTTTAGTAACAGCTGGTGAAGGAAGATAATTCTAAAGCATAGATGGTTCAGAATGTCATAATGCAGTCAGTTACATTAGTATCAATACTCAAAACTCTGGTTTTGCCCACCATTCTCCTGCTTATATAAGTTGCAGGGCTTTGATTATTAAGTACACATGCACTGCTTTTAAGTCATTGTAAACATTGCTCACTAATTATATCCAATTCCATTTTTCAGGTAGCTTTTATAAATGAACTTGCTGGAGAAAATAGCAGGAAGTGAGGTCAGAATATTTTTACTTATTATGCTTTTTTGTTATTAATGAGAGTTTTAAAAGTACTTAAATATTTACCTCTCATTGTTACCAAGGATTGCTCAATGCTTGAAGAGCTTTAGCATTCTGGCCATTACTTACCAATTAGTTTATCTGACATGGTTATTGCTTGTTTAAAGATTTTCTGCACTTAGTTTAGCTGTATTGCTTAATGAGAACTTATAAATGTAAGGAAGGAAACTTTTCTAAAAGCACCTGACTAACTACCATTAATTCCTCTCACTTCAGATAAAGAAGCAAAGTGATCTGCAGAGATTAAATAAATGGCAGCTCTTTTCCTAATGCTCTGCAACATATGGCTGAACTGTGAAAATTTTGTATTATGTAGAAAAATCATCCTCCCTAATGTGTGCAATTCATAGCTGTCTGAGGGTGTTAATATGAGGAATTGTTGTTAAAGCGTATATTCATAAGTTATCCTTGCAGGGATGAATTGTGCAAAGTAAAAAGAACATGAATCTTTAAGTGAGGTCTTTTGTAAAGCAGTCTTTGCGGTTTCATTTCAGCAGGAACGTTTATAGGATCTAAATTATACTTGGGGAGAAATTTTCAGTTCCACAAGACAGTCATTCAATTGCTGCCGCAGGATCTATCAATCCATGCTTCTGGTAAGCATCGATCTGTGGTAACAGCAGCAGCAGTTTTCCAACTGTATGTTGTCCTGGACAGTTTGGATTCAAGAACAGGTGTTCATGTGTCAATTACAGGGGAAAATGCAGCAACCAGGTAGAAGGCAAGTCATTCAAATGACATGAGAAATGGGGAAATATAGACCAGTGATTTAGAAAACAAAATAAAATTAAAAAAAAAAAAAAAAAATCCACAGCCTAGATGCATGTAATTCTGATTGGTCATATGCTGTGTTGTTTCAGATGACTATTTCTGCTTTGCTATATTACCTGAAGTTTTACAGGAGAAATTTAGTGCAAGGTAACCATTTTTAAAACACACATATATTCACCTTGGGTTTGTTTTCAGAAAAATTCAGAACATTCATAAAAATTAATTAGGTGTTTAAAAGTGCATGTGGCAGTATTATGAAATATAAAAAGAAAAAAAAAGTCCTACTTAGTCTTTTTAGTTTGGGCAGTTTAGCAAGTCTTACATGACATGAAATACATGATGTCATTCTAGTGCAGAATGACTGAGAGTGTTTCACAAAGTTACCAATAGTAACTATTCTCCATTTTTGCTGAGGCAATCTCCTTTTTCACTCAGAAATATGAAAAGGAAATTAACTTTAGCTTATAATAATGAAAAATAACAAGTGATGGCTGTCTTTTTCCCTAAAACAGTACCCACAATCTAGTTTTATTCTTTCATTTCATGTAACCATAACTCTAATAGCAATAATGTAGTGTGAGAAAATTTATGAATACATAATTAACTGACTTCAAAAATATCTTTTTTTTTTTTCTGCAATACATCCATTATTTTTACCCAGGAAGAGAGATTGTGAAGAAATTTGAAAACTATGGGGCAGGGGGAATTACTCAGAAGCATAAAATAGATTCAGAGTTCCAGTTGTTCTGCACAGATGTGTTCAAAACATAGGTGAAGTTTGGGGCAAACAAACAAACTGGGCTTCATTGAAAAAAAGAAATTAAAGTTTCTGTAAGCTGACAATCAATTTGGTGAAAACTCCAAAGCAAACAGAAATACTTGTAAAAATTAAATTGACTCCTACGAAATAGATAGCCTGAAGTTTGAGCAGAATTATTTGTTCTCAGCTTTAGCCACCTGAGATGGTAATTTGTTCGCTTTTGCTGTCTAACCAGTCACCAGAGTGAGACAGGAGCTTCACGGAGAGTGAATTTCCCATCTGCTGTCACCTCCTGTCCTCATGTGTATACATAGATAGAATGTTTTGTATTACTACTTGGGGGCAATGTCTTAAAGACTTGGTGCTGCCTTATGCAGTCCTTAGGCTACACTGGCTCATTCCCCAGCAGTTCTTAGAGCTCCTCTTGGTAGTGACCTTGAGCCCTTCACACCCTGCAGAAATGAGGCCTAAAAATGAGATGAGACAGGGACTGAACTGGAGTCCCACAGTACCTCAGTGGCTCTGCTGAACTGCAGCTCCCAGAGAGTTTGTGCCTGGCTGGCTGAGGTTTAGTGAAGTTCACCTGAGATGTCAGATACAGAGGTGGCAGCATAAATTGTATCTCTTGTTCTTTTATATATGCTGAAGTTTTCCCTGTATACTTCACAAATTATCGGTGTTATCTAAGAGTCCTTTTCAGAAGATCTTGGCTTAAAACAAAGCGCATTTTCATAAACCTGCTAGATATATAAAGCAATTGTTTGTGTGTATGCCTGAGTCTTATGGCAGATACTGAATCATTACACTAACAAGCCCTAAGTCCCATGGTAAACTGTTGTCTGATGAAACGGATAGCTCTGGTGTTCAGAGGCTGCAAAAGGCCTTAAAAGTAAAAACAATATTGACATTGACGAATAGATGAAATACTGCCTTGCTGACTTAGTTGCTTTAAAGGTATTCTGCAGAGCAGTTGCTAAAGGAAACATACAGTAGAGTTATTGAAACTCTGTTGAAACTCTACTGAAAATATTATGAAAAGTTTCTAGGACATAGTCAATGGAAACTGAAGTATTTTTTATTTTCTCACATTCAGTGAGATCCTTCCAAAAGCATGATATAAGTGTGCTGCTATATATACAATTTTGTCATGGTAAACAAAAGAGCACACGTTTGTATCCAAGAATTAAAATGAACTGTTGATCTAATGTTTTAATTGCCTAATCAAGATATCACAGTCACTTAATTTAGTGCAATTGAAATTGTATTTACACTTACGCAAATTATCTAATTATTCCTTGTTCTTATTAATGAGGCAACTGAAATAGTTTTAAGGCAACATCCTACCATCTACTCTTTTCTTGGTGTTATGCTCACCCTCCCTATTTGTTGCTCCATTGAGTTGAGTTCTTTGCCAACAGGAATATGAAGTAGAGATTAAGGGTTTCTTCCTTCTGGGGTTAATAACTCAAGATTTTTAATCCTTCTCTGTAGATGCTATGATTTCATTTTATAGAGGGAGAACCATGCAGTTACACAAAACTAAACAAAATGAAACAGAAAAAAAAAAAAATCAGATAATGTAACTAAAGCTTGGAAACACAGAATGAGCAGCAGCCAATTTCCCACCAGTAATTGTGGTATCACAGCTAGGGAAAGCTAGGCAATAATCATCAGCTCTTTAAGCAAGCTGCACATATGGTCTGTGTTCCTTGTGTATTTTTACAGTTACAGCAAATCAAAATAGAGCAAGCTTAAGACACAGCACAATGATGTGTTAATTTTTTTTTTTATAAAGACTGAGGCCTATTGCTAATGCTTGTCCGTGCCAAAATGAGTGGTCCACAGAGATACAATGTAAATGAGCCCTTCAGTCCTTAATTCCCTTGAAACTGAAATTTACACTTGTGTAAAGCTCTTACTTTAAAAAGTTGTCTCGTAATCTTAACAAATGGAACATGTCACCTTCGTACTGAGGGAAATTTCCTGTTAAGGGAGTCTCTTATCCTAAAGAGAATTTCCTCTCTGCAAAGTGAAGTGTGTGTCAGTGAAAGAAACCAGGTAGCATGGTACTTCCTTCTTCTGAACATCTCCAGCTGTTCATTTGGAAATCAGTTCATTTGCCTGTGAGTTTAAAGTATTTTCTCTTTGACTCCAAGCCACAAAGTGAACCAAATTACAATATGTATTGCTAAAATGTAGTGTGCTTGTTACACTAGAACTAAAAGATCAACATTTTCTACAGCAGAATAATAGCCTGGTATGAAAAGAAGTCATATCCATATCAGAATATTATATTTATTTGCATCTTACCTTTTACTTATGTACTCTCTGCTGTTTTGGGCATTATAGTTTTCCCATATTCAGCTTTGCCCACCGTAGGTTTTATTTAGCTCCCCTGTTATTTTTCTGTTGCTCTTACTTTCTTTCAGCTGCTTCCAAGAAAATATGAACACAGAAACCTATTTCTAGAAAGAATTCAGGGCTCCAGCTATCAGGTAGCTTTGAAATTAAGCTGAACATGTTCCTGGATGTGTAAGTGCTGTCACAGTTTGCTTTCCAGAGTGTGATAAGCATCTGCCACTGCAGCTGATGATAAGCAAATCTAGGAATGTCTTAGCTAATCAGAAAATTTGAGACTTTTTTTTTTCCCTCCAGGTTTTCATTCTTTTCTAAACAGTTCACTAAGAGACAACAGTTGCAAAACTGGTCTGTAGGTCTCAGGTAGCGCTGTTTCTGTTTGCTTGTACATGGCTTTTGCCTACATCTATTCTGTTTGGTTGCTACCTGTTTTACTTGGGCCTGAGCTACACCCTTACAAGAAGCAGAAATTAAACAAACCAGGGAAACAAAACAGGGAGTAAGTTATAAAAAATTAAACAAAGCCTAGAATAGCAATAGCATGGCGATGAGTGAGTTGTCTGGTACAGCTGCTCATGTGATTCTGAGTCGCTGGAGGAGGTTATTTGTCTTGATATGTATCTCAGACAATGAAAAGTTTTTGCAGGGAGAGTACTTTCTGCCTTGATTTATTTTTGCATTGCACTTAATGTACTTACCACAGTAGATCTTCATGTGGCTGGTTTTCAGATTAGAGTGCAGAGGACACATAGATTAAAAAAATAAATGCTTGCAGCAAATGGCAGTGACTTCCCCACTCCTTTTGTTAGACCTTTTTTTGGAAAAATACTTGCTTTGCTAAAGCTCGCTGGTGGGAAAGCTCACACCAGCACAAGATTGGGGGGAGTGTAGAGTGACACACACTGTGAACTACAACACTTCCAGTTTAGTGAAAAGATGGTGGTGAGGGGAAGATTCATGTAGTTCTGGTCAGGACCAGTGGGACTTCTTGGATCAGCCAAGATATTGAAAGTCCACTGAATACTCAACAAAAAGTGCTTTAAAATGAAAATGATGCCATCTTTAGCTTTTCTATTAATATTTTTTTTTAAATTCAAATATTTCTAATATATATTGGAACAGTTATTTTTCATATATCAAGGAAATGTAAAAGGAAATATGAAATACAAAGGTTATGAGGTATTGAATTGGTATTCAATAGAGGTATTGAATCTGTAATCTGTAGTTTTTACAGTAAAAAAGGTATGAAAATTGTGTTCAGAATTGCAGCATTTTGTCCATTTTTAAAGATTGGTAAAATGCTGTAAAGCAGATATGTCCATTCTAATTTGGAAAAAACTTTAAACTTTTTAAGAGCAGTAAGACATGTGCATGATAATGACGTATTTTTCACTTGATACCGGCTAGTCCATTAATCCTTTACTTATGAAAGATTTGAAAAGATCACTAGGAACAATGCTGTGTTTATACAGGTAAAGGCCAGATGTAACAAATTCTTGTGTTGGGATCAGATACATGAAAATGGAACGAGCCTAAGGCTCAGTTTTCCAAAGGAATTTAGAACAGTCCATGCCATTCTTATTCCTTGTATCCAGAGATGACCATGTTACATTAACTTTGTTAACATGTAAAATAAAAAATACTAGGCTATATCCTATGTCACATCCTCTGTCTTCTGATGTTGCAAGGCAGACAGCAGTTTGGGTGAGGGTAAGTTTTGGAGGAGTGTTCAAAATAAGCTGTACAGAAATGAATGGGCATAGTCTAAACCTGATTCCATTGTCATCGAATGAAAGCTTCTAGGAGCTTGGATTTGCTAATTAATATTCAATATAGTATTTATTTATTAATTATTTAAACTTTAGGTCTTAGCTGTTCATTTAATATTCAATATGTCATTCTGTTTCTTATCCTTAATGAGGCAACCTGCAAGACTAAAGAGGATGTGAAGAGCATTAGTGATACTGCAGAACAGTTTGTGACAACTGAGAGATAGAAAAAGAAAGATTGATTTAGTGTTTAAAACAAAGGGAGAAAAACATAACAAAGAAAAGAAAGGACTCGATGTCTCCTCTTCCAAAGCTTGATTTATGTAGCAGCTCATTTATTTATTCTTTTTCTTGTTTTAAATAAAAAGTGAAAAACGGATCATCTATCCATGAAAAAACATGGTGTTATTGTTTGATTAATAGCTCATACTGATGTTAGAAGATGCCTAATTATGCATCAGTGTTTGCCTCATTATGTAGAGGAACATCATCATAGCAGATTAGTCTATGAACAGAGAATAGTTTCCTTTTTGACAATTAATTCTCATGCTTCAAAGTATGTAACCCAGGCAGAAGTCTAATTCTTTCATGATGAGATTTCTAGATACCTAATCTTGGAAGCAAACTGTTTGTTGCAAATATTGAAAGGGGGTAAAAAAGATACCTGACCTAATCTAAAAAACATGACTTAAACTGATTGGTTTTCTTTACCAGGAGGTTGTCAGAGAATTCCCATGGACTGCAGCTTTCTGAAAGCCTCTTCAGCAATATTAACTCCATCTTCTTTCACTGCACTCCTTGACACAGCAGTGAGTGCAAAGGTTATACTAACAACACAGCTAACTTTTGCAATTAAATGAGTGAATCAGTTTTAGGAACTACAGTTCTAGCTTAGTAAAAACAGAAACTTTCTAGTATCAAAGTATGAGAAGAAGGATTGTGTTTCCACTCTAGTCAGAGTTGAAAAGGGGAAAACTCTCAAAATAACAACTAAGAAAAGAAAATATTTGGATGATGGAACGCAGCAATTGAGAGAAGGAACTGGGTGTTTGCTTCAACAATAAGTGTTCTTAAAGCTTATAAAGGCCTGCATTCCAGCTGTAAAAAGTCTAGTAATGCCAGGTGCTTTGTTATAGGAAATAAAATTCAGGAGATACAAAGATAATTAGAAGTTTATGGCTCCATACTTCTAACATTTGCACTGATAGGAATTTAATCCCTCTTTCAGTAGGTTAGAGAAACCTCATTGAGTATTTCCATGTTTTATCTTGTTGCACTATGCAGAGCACAGGTAAATTCATCACTCCACAGGAGAGACTTTATGCCTCAGAACTCTAGTTCCTGAGTCAGAGAGGGCATTTTTAAAAAGAAAAATGTTGATTAAAAAGTTGGAAGACAAGAGCAACCTCTTGATGTAATATAAAATTTCAAGAAGAATAAGGTATTGCCCATACTCTCTTTCATACTTTGAAATCTCAGTTTCAAAGCATATTTCAAGGACTTCTCTTATTTACAAGAACAAACCTGTGCAATAAGAAAAAACACCCACTGAATTCTTGAAGAACAAGACTAATTGGAAACTCTATTTAGGACCTGACCATTTACTTGGGATGGCTACCACATACAATGCAAAAGAACTAAAGAAGTGTAGCCCTTTCAGTTAGGCAGAAAATTATTCAAAGATTCTGTTAGTAGATGTCTATGTTGCAATACCTTGTTAGTAGTGCCTAAGGAGTTAGAATGTCAGTATAATTACTCTTATAGAATTTGATGCCACTTAAAAAGTAATTTGAGAGGTTAAAAAGATCAGAATGAGACAAAAACAGCACCTGTTGCAAAAGTCACTGATATATTTTGGAGGAAGAATTAAGAATATATCAAAGATAGTTTCAGGCAAAACAGAGAAAATGTCAGTCTAAAGACAGGTCTCAAAATCTGCAAGGCTTTTTGCAGTGTTAGACATATTTTACAAAAGAAAGTGTTGCTTGAGAGGTCGTAATTTACAATTTTTAACAATCAATATTGTCAGGATGCGAAGCTGTGGCTCTGAAAGCAAGAGGATAGCATTTGTGAGTAATGTATTGATCTTAAGGAAAGTTATGCTTCTCTGGATTCACTTAAAAATAACATTCTTCTGATTGGTCTTGCAACCTGGAAGAAATCTCACAATACGCTTCTCTCAAGGGTAAGTTACTCTATAAATACCTGTGTAGTAAACAGGCCTGTTAAAAAGAATTAAATTTTGATGCAGCAAAGTCACTCTTCTGACAGATCTGTACAATGCAATTGTGTCCAGAGAATGATCTGAAAAGGCAGCTGTACATTTCTTCATTGTCTTACTATAGTTACCTGATAGCTAATGCAATTGCCCAGATCCTTGTTCAAGGTGTAGCCACAAGTTGTGTTGGTTGAATTAGTGGTGTAAGAAAATACCAAAGCAAGTGAGTGTATACACATCACAGGTGAGAGTCGGGCTTCAGACAATGTTTGTTAGAGAGGCCCACCCGTTGAATCACGAGGTGCAGAAAGAATCCCCTTGCTTTCTAAACTTCTCAGAGATGAACCTGGATGTGGCTGGATCTGACCTTAGCCCCAGACTTTGTCAAGGGTTTTAAATACAACTTTGTCCTGCAGGGTTAAAGATGGCAAACCAGGTATATTTATGTAAAACGAATTGCTTGTTATGACAAATGATTAGACAGAGGATCTTACTCAGAATTATTTACTGCACAACATAACGGCTAAAACAACTAGAAGTGTATAGTATAGTGCACTATATCAAAGCAATTATATCAAAGCACTTGTATTAAATCTAGCAAAAAGAAACAATCATTAGAGATCAATGTAATACACCATATGCATGTGAACAGATCGCTTTCTCTTAAGCTCGAGCAGTATCCTTGAAGGGGCATCCCCACTTCAAGGGAGAATCTTCACATGCTCCAAGAAGAGTATGTTAGAAGACTCTGATTGTATGAAAATGGACTGGACTTCTATAATATAAAGTGATTGACTGTCAGTCACATGACTACTGGTCAGCTTAGCAGCTCATCTGCCAAATCTTTGCCTCACTACCAGCATGTTGATTTGAGGTTGATGAGCCAGACTACTTTTAGCATAATTTAGCATAATTTAATACCAAAAGCAGTAAGTGGGCCCCCTCTCAGCCCACCACTGATAGATTTGCAGATAGGGAATTGTCCTATTGAGTTGATTGACCACATTCCAGGATGAAGAGCCCTGCTACACCACAGTAAAGTCTTTGTTGTAAAAAAATTGTCTCATAAAAAAGCTTTCTCAACCCCTTCTGCCTTCTTGCTCATCACCCAAGTGGCAGTATATACCTGAGCATGCTTGTATGGGTAACATGAAGTTCAGGACTACCAAAATGATACTGGGAACCAATTCTTACCAGTTTGGTTGAATTTATTCCATGAGCCGTTCTGCTGTTGGGGTAAAGTTGTTCCAGGAGCCAAATATTCTGCAAAGTGCCATTCAAATTGAGTTTTATGGTTTCTTTTCAACCCTTGAGGTCAGTCACTTTACTTTCAGTGCTCTCAACCTATGTAGTTAGCTGGAAGACAAGTAGAGAAGAATGTAGCTTTTGTTTCCTGTTTGTACATTAAGAGCTCTCTCCTGTTTAATCTGCAGTGTCATAAATTGGTTCCGTTTCTTGATCACATTCCAAATCAGGCGATTATTGTATTTACCTTGCAGCAAAAATAATTTCCTGTTAATTAATTTTTCCTTTTCATTTAAGACTGCTTTACTGTATATTCTTAACCAACCTCGTTATCCAACATAAGGTAGTTGTATTTTATAATGTGTCCTTCCTCTGGTGAACAAAATTATTCATCCATGTATTATAGATGGCAAACTACTTGGATACAAAGAGTGGAACAGAGCTATAAAAATAACATATTTCCTCACTTTTTTTCGAAGTTAATATTGGGGAAGCGTTAAAAAATAGGTATGGGCACATACAGGTAGAAGTAGGTCTTAGTTTTAAGAAGCAGATCAAGCTTTTTTCAGGAGTTCCAAAGTCCTTTTCTGAGCACAGACATTGAAAGGGTGTGAACAGACTGAGATATATAAAAGATAATTGCTACAAAATTAGATGAAAAGAAAATTCAAAGAAATAGCAATTGTCTTTATTTTAAATATTTTAGTTTAGAAGATTTATTTCTTCTGGGGAGATACATTAATTGTCCTGGCTGCAAAAGACAGGGAAAAAAGCTGAGGTGCGTACTAAGGTTTGGTTTTGGGATTTTTTAAATTTTTTTTAATTTTGTGCATTAACCACATAGGATCAATTAATAAGGAGTGTTTATTTCTGTCTCCATTTTAATGTATAAAATACACTAGACATTGCTTAATTCCTGGAAGAGTCTAACTGTGATATGAAAATAAGATTTTCATCATTTTCTTACTTTGGAGGCTTTCAGATGATAAATAATGATTAGATCATTTAGTCTGTGGGTAAAAGGTAGCCCCACCATTCTCCCAGCTGGAGATCCCTTTCTCTGAGCTAGACTGATGCAAATGAAGGAGTCTGCTATCGGCTGCATAAAAGACATGCTACCACACCACAACACCACTGAGAGTATCAAGAACCCCCTCCTACAACTGGCAGTTGAAATAAATTCATAAAAAGAAAATCCTTTCATTATTCCTTATTAAAAAGGAAAACTTGGAGTGTGTCAGCACTACTGACAAACTAGCAAGCCCTAGCTGCTTATTGTTTGGTCTAACTTACTATGCTAACTTGCTGCAACCTAAAAATGAAGTGTTTCACTCCTTTCCCTGTTCACAAAATCTGGAATGGAAAAGTACCTCAGGAGTTTAATAATGCTTCAGTGGCATCTGTGTAAGCAGTCACCACACCCTGTATCTGAGTAATGTGTGTGTATTCAATTACCTGAACACTCATCTTGTTGACAAAGAGGTCCCAGGTGCTTCTGGGACAGAACAGCAGAACAACTGTAGTAAGTCACAAATACCTGGGCTCAGGGAAGTGGAACAAGGAGATACCAGGATCTCTGCATGTGTTTGTTGAGTGGAACTATAGGCAGAGAAAGTCTCAGCAAATCCAGCAAGCCTCACAAATTCTGCAGTCCTAGTTGCTCTTTTTTATGACTGTATGAGAGCCCCTGCACAACAAAACAGATTTGTTCAGAGAAATTTATCTTAAGTCTATCGTGGAGGAAATCAAGCTAAACTATGTATTTATCTGCTCTGTTCAGCCTCCTGCTCTTAGTAATTCTGACCTTTTCAGGCTGTGGCAGAAGAATGTGCATTTGCAATTGATTCTGGAGATTCTTTCAACTTTAACAGGCTGAAGTTGAAATTCAACATCAAAATGAAGGTGATATCTGGGAGTTTATAGTCAATTGATGTGCAAGCAGTGAACAGAACTACTGCACATTCAGGATACTCTGCATAGACTTGGAGTATATAATCTAAGGACTTTGCCTCATTATTAACATCAGAAAAACAAACTGCATTTTAGCTTGACTCATTATCAATATCAGAATAAAGAGAGTGCTTTTTAGCCAGCTAACTCAAACGTCACAGCCAAAAGAAGTTTCCAAGTGATTAGCACAAATGTCTCCCTAAACAATGCTACTTCCAGATCAGCAGTAAGTACACAGGTTTTCTCAAGTGGTCTTACTCTTAGGTGTGCAAAACCTAGGTGTACCTAGGTGAATAACCCCATATACCAGTAAAGATGCAAACTGGATAGCTGGTGCGCTGTAAAGGCCCCTTGGATACCAAGTGAATAGGGGAAAGTCGTGGCCTTTAATCACGAGGAAGGCAAATTGGATTGGGGTATGCTAGGAGGAGAGTAAGCAGATAAAATTATGCTTTTTACAAAGTTGGTTCTGCATACAGCTGTAATTCTGCATCCAGTTTTTTTCTGCATACAGCTCTGCAATTCAAGAAGGACGACAGCTGGAGTTAGCTTAGCTGAGGACTAGCAGAACTGTCATGGGCCAAAAGTATGTGACCTTTGAGAAGAGGCTGAGGAACCTGGGCTTGTTTAATCTGGCAAACCAGCAGCTAAGTGGTGATCTGCCCACAGCAGCTTGAATGGAAATTGCACAGATGAGAGAATCAAATTCCTCCTGATACTGGCAGATGGTACAATAAGAGGCAACAACCATGGAATGCAGCTTGGAAGGATTCAGTTTGGATTTTAGGAAAGACTTATTCACAAGAAGGGTAGTGCAACAGTGGATTAGTTTACCCAGAGCTGTAGCCAGGGGAATTGTCCTTGTAGACTTTGACTTGGCTAGGAAAAAGCGACAGCTGACTGTGTAACCTTTCTGTGTTCAATTAGCACTTCCAGCCAACCTTCTGCAAATAAGAAATTTTAAAGGAAACTGGGAGGAAAAAAAAATGAGGTACCCAAATTCACGGGATCACCTTGTGTTCTCTCTTCATACTGATTTGCTTTTGTGGTAGCATATATACAGGCAGGGAAAGTAAAAATAGTGACACTGCACTGGACAGGGCTATTTTGTCAATTGCAGCAGAAAACAAATAATAATAGAAAAACCATAGGCCACTAAGTTTTCTTTATGTATTTTCTATCAAGCTTAAGTTGGTCACCAAAAGATTAAGCTGATTTGTTTGAGGAAAAAGGTATGCTCAAGGCTTCAGGAAAGGAATGGAGGATATCCTTGCTAATTTTACCTGGGAAGATAATCCCAACTTGCAGAAAGGACACCATAAGTTGATGGAGGTCCTTCTCACTTTGAGAGCCAGGGATGGTGCATAAATGTACTTGCAGGTTTTTCTGTGCTTAGGGGGCACAAAGCTCTTTGCTGCTGGCCAAAGAATAAAAAAGATTGAGAAAATCTTCTTGAGCCTCAAAGAAGCTGGCCTCATGGCTGTTGCATGTCAAAATAGCCATTTGACCGCTTTCATTTTCACCAATGAAAATAGTCACTTGTATATTGTTTTACTGACCTAAGATCACATACTGCTATGGTTTTTAGCCACGTTGCTTCCTCACATATGCATGTGCTGAGATAACAGGAGAGGCCAGCATACCTTTTCTACTACTGTAACTTTTTCTTGAACTCATGTTGGATATGGCAGAACGTGGAATTACCCCTCAGTCAATTAAGGTTAAAAATAAACAGATTAAGTTCAGATTGTTTATCCAGGCATTTAGCGGACTCTGTTGCTGCTCTTAATTATTTGATAATTTTCAGGTCAGTCATACTGTAACAGAAATTGTCAGTACTTTTGGGCAGAAATTTGAAGTGGTGGAGAGGGGCTGTGTTACAGGCACAGATTTGGGTAGACCTGCCTGGCTGTCCAGAAGAAGGGCTTAACAAAAGGCTTTATTTTCTTTGTATTTTCCTTCCTTTTTCATGGACTGTACTTCAGGCAAGCAAGTCCTGAAGACCAGGTCTAGCTTTCACATGATCTTTTAAGTCTCTCTTATTGTCTTCTCAATAATCTTAAACCCTGGGGGAACATTTCTTGTCACATATTGCCATGTGGTTCTAATGTGATAATGAAATTCATCCTGCATGCATCCCAACACAACAGAAGAATTGCAGTTCTGCTTTTTACTACTATGCAGTTTTTTTCCTGACAAAGACAGAACCTTGATTTCCAATTTATTTCTGGGCACGAAATTAAGTAAATGGATACTCTGCTTGAGTAGATCTTTAATTACTATGACCTGGCAATTGTGTGTCTGCTATTATTCTAGAAAAACTTCTCCAGACTTTAAATGAAGACAGAGGAGGCCCATACAGAACAATCACAATGGAGAATTTGTTTACAGGCTGTCTCAAGAAGAAACATACTGCTTCCCTTTATCATCACTTGTCAGAGCAGTGACAGCCTATAAACCTCCTGCCCATGCATTATCCTTTATTTGTCACCGCTTGTGCCAACTCTTGCCCTGGCAGGTGACTGGCATGTGTCAAACTTATGATTCATGGGTTCGTTTGATCAGCACTGTAAAGAAAAGTATGATGTATTTTCTTTTAAATTACAAATTAGACATTTGCTCCCCATATCCAGTGACAGGGGCTTTGGCTACTTTATATGCAAAAGGTACCACTTATAGCTCACTGCAGAATTTAAATACTGGCTTCTCTCTCATGCCCAGCTCTGAAAGTGGAATTTATGTAATATTACAGCATATAAATTAAACCATCCTACCTCCCTGTTCTGTTGTCATGGCAAACCTGCTCGAACTGCTTCCTTTGATAATAAATGGGCAGAATGTTGTCCCCTGGACATTTAAAGGTCTTTTTATTACAGGTTGTTTTCTACTTTACACACCGCATTATCATTTCTTAAAGAATTTCTTCAGAATTATGGGTTTGCACTGACATTGATTCATGTGTGTTTACCTGTGCACTTGAGTTTACCTACTTGTAAATGTATGTGTGTAATATACAGGTTTAGTGTGTGAGATGCTTCTTCTGGAGATAATATTAGCAACAAGATAATTGGAATCTGTGAGAAAATGCAGTTGTACTCTAGGAAATAAAATATCATTTGGTGTTCTGTAAAGGAAGTTTATGGAATTCTGTGAAAAGGGGCAGTATACTTTAATATATTTGGCAAAATACAAGACTAAGAAAAAAAAATTGTCAGTGATCACAAACACCGAGATCATGTTAATCACATTTATTCCCATACAGAGAGTTTAAAAATCTTGTCTAGTCTGTTTTAAGCAACAGTTGAGATGTGAGATTCCCAGTTATTGTCTTTGTCAGAGCATGTATGTCTTCATGACCCTTGGCTCAAAGACAGGCTCTTGCATTAAGTAGTTAGCCTTTAAAGCCAGCTGCTGACTGCAGGTCCTTAAGACTTACCATTTTGCTTTAAAGAGTCTTAAGTAAAGCCAAGTTCATTTAATGAGTGGTTCAACATGAAAGATATGCTTTCACTACTTATATAAATGGTAGGAAACACTACAGTTTTCTTTAAAACTCCTACTGTCTACATACTGTTCTACTGTCACTGGCTCTTACTCTGTGTTTGTTTATGCTTTTAGAGGCTGGTAACATTCAAAACAGTTATTGCTATAAGACATTGCAGGAGAAAATACAATATGAGAGCACTTTCATATTGATTTAAGTTTAAAAAATTGTTAGAATCATAGAATCATAGAATTAACTGGGTTGGAAGAGACCTCCGAGATCATCAAGTTCAACCCTTGATCCAACCCCACTGTGATTATTAGATCATGGCACTCAGTGCCACATCCAGCCTCGTCTTAAAAACCTCCAGGAATGGTGAATCCACTACCTCTACTTATGGATCCAAAAGGCAATTTTTTTCCTTCCCTTTTAACATCTTTTCATGCTCAGAACCATATTGGAGTTGGTCACTGAACTTAAATACTTTGCAGTGTTTCTATAGTTATGTGTAGCTGTTGAGATTTTTCCCAAATAAATTACCAAACTGCCTTCCTTGCCATATCTGAAAACTAAAGATACAGTAGGTATTGCTTCAGGCATCTATTTTACTATGTTGTGACTTATGGTTAGGTATTACTAACATGTAAGTGTTTTATAAAATTTTAATACCTTATATATCTCTAGTAATCTATATATGTTGATTTGTATGCAGACCTCATCTTTTAATGTCATTTGTCTAAATAAGCTCTATAAAATCTACCATTTATTAGTTTTGCTTTCTTCCTGACTACTTCCAGATACGTCTAAACAAGGATGCATTTAGAATTCTGTGTAAACAAGGTGTGGAAATTTTGTTTGCATACTGCTTTTTTGCAACTTATTCTTTGAGCAACAGGGAGAAAATAATAAAATTATTCAGTTATGGAACTTACTGAGTAGATGAAAACAATTTTGGGATATGTGTTTCTGACATCAAAAGATGTGCTGGATGTTTTAATGCAGTTCTTCACAAATCAGGTGACATGCTGTCTCAAATGTGTGAAGAGCTATGTGAGAGAGAGGGAGGAAGGTAATACAGAGCTCTTGTTTGCTCCACAGAATTTCAGATATTATTCTCACAAAAAAAAAAAAAAGTTTAAAATTTGAGAGACCTTTTTCCTGAGTTTGTAGGGAATATAAAGCAATGAAAGAACAGTGTGAACTACCATTGATTTCATGGAGTTCAAGCTCCAATACAACTGATGACAATCAAATCATATTATTCAACTCCATTGTTATTTAGCAATTGATATAAGAACAGAAAAGAATGTATCATAATATGAGAGTTTACATCATATTATTCTCAAGTGTTTTCCTGAAAAGATAGGCACTCAAACTTTCAGAATTTGCTCTCTGCAAGATGTGAAAAGAACGAAATGAAGTCCTTTGTAAAAGACTGAATTTCACTGAATTAATTTGGCCCAAGACAAATGTTAACAATCGGAATACGTGAAAAGAATACATTTGTATTAGTTCATTTAAACATCAGTGGTGGCCGTATTCAAAACTGCCTGTTGAAAGGGCCTTACTTTAACCATTGTGACTGATTCCTTTTATGACTTGTCTGTATAGTGCACAGCAATGTGGTCTTGCTCTTGGTGCTAGGTCTCCATGCACTATTCAGTGCAAACTTAAGACTTGTGGGTGGAAGAGGTCAGAGGAGAAGGGTTAGATGACCTTAGAGAAATGCAAGAAATTTCTAGTGTCTGAGGACTAACAGAAGCTGTGGTACCTAACAGATTAGGTTTTATTTACTTTGGAAATATGTAATAACCTGTCACTTTGCAGCTGTTTCATTTTTCATGGCTATTAGATGATACAATTTACAATATAGAAAAAAATCCAGACTGACAGCCCTAACAGACTTTCTTATATTACATACAAGGTCTTTGTATCTTTGTTTTTAAGGTCTATTTCCCTTCTTCTATATTCCTGCACCAAGGGAATAGTCTCAATGGAGCTCATAAAAACAGGAAAACAGTTCAATAAATATACACTTTAAACTGTCTTACCTGTGGGCACAAAATGATCCAAGACTTGAATTAACCTCAGTTCAGTCACAATACTGAATTGTAGCTGGTACCTAAAATGAGTCAGAGTAGCACACAGGCCTTGTCCTGTGAATATGGTTGGTCATACAAAAGCCCACCATTCAGGACACAAAACTTCTCTTGACATTGTGACTGCTGAGAGATTGTGTTGGTTTTTTACTGAGTATGTAAATAGTGAAATGGGATGGAAAAAGGGATATTCCTTCATATTTTAGAACTTAAATGTATATTCTAAAGTCAACCACAGAGTAGAAAACCAAAAACCATTCTCTATTTATCTGAATGTCATTCTCCCCTCCCCCAAATCTTGGCTTTCCTCACTTGATCTAATACTTCTCCTGAGCAGTACTATGAACACAAACCACTCTCTTGACTCAGCACATCTCCAAAGTGTTGAGTTTCTCCTCCCAAAACGCCCAACCTGCTCTGTAATCCTTGCAAGCTGATGTTCCCACATCCCTCTTCTGTACCAGCATGCATCGGGATTCCTCAGTGCAGAGGAGCATCCCATGTAGTACTCTCCCACTAAATACACATAACTATATGTTGGTGTTCTACTTCTTCCTAATCTGCTGGTAGATTTGGAGAGTCTTATGTGTTTGTCAGCCAGGACAGGAAAGAGATGAGAAGGAGCATGTGCAGGGAGCTCTACTTCAGTGGAGCATAATTTTATTTTCACACAAGATCTTGTATTGTCTGCACTGTGGCTTGTTTGCTCGTTGCCTGTAGTCTGTGTGTCAGCAGGTACTCCAGTACTCCAGAGTACTGCTAAATGGCAGTCCTTTTGGATTTCTTGCAGTCTGTAATGATGTAATGTCTGGATCAAGGCCTGTGCTGTCCCTAAAAGTCCAAAGAATCAGTAACTAATGTAAGAAACAATCATAACCTGGCAAAGCCATTTTAGTGAGAATTAGCTTGCAACCCCTAGAATCAGTAAATGTGGCTTTTCAACAGTTTTAATTATCATAGACTAAGCTTTTCTCTCCCTTTTTCCCTGACAAATGAAGTTATCATATTTTTCTTAAGTAATGAGTCTGGCAAGCTGAAGTGTTATAGCAAAGACCAAAGATCAGGGTTTGTGTTGTAGATGTATTTAGGAGGCGGTTAAACTATAGGGTGTTTTTTGTTGTTGGGTTTTTTATGATTTTTAGTGCGTTTCTAGTCAGAAGAAAAAATGTTCACAAAGATGATGTTTTGTGATACAAGCAGAGCCAGATTTTGCAGATCAGAGAACCTATCAACTATTCTACATTTGCAGCTTAATTTTACTAGGAAGTCAGCTGTCTATGTGCTTCGTGCTGGTATCCAACTATTAAGATCTTTCTTCGTAGCTGTTTCTCTTCCCATTGCAAAACCAACATAATCATTCTAGTTTTGTTTTTTAAAATTTATTTCCATGCATAGTGCTTCATAATTAGTTGATATAGGGGACCCATTTGGAAAGGACACTGTTTCTAAAACAGCATGCCAGAATGTTTATATGGCCTTGGGCTGCAGGAACGAGAGGATAGATGAATATCCTGCAATTGTTTTGGCCATTATATCGTGGATGGCAGGTTGCCAGTAGCAACTGCAGCAGAGTGTCAGTGTCTTCCTCTGTGTGATAAAACACTGAACCACCTCAGGGAGGATTTGTGGCAGTTTGGAGGACTTGAAGTGACAAGAGATGAAAGTAGATAAGCTGCTTGCAGGTTGTATGCCAACCTGTCCTTCTGTTGGTTCCTCCAGGCCTGGCACCACTGACGCTTTTTTTGCCCTTCCTTCTAGAACATTTAAAAGAGAAGCTGGAGGAATACATGGTCCGTTTTGCCAAAGTGAGGATTGTACGAACCAAGAAACGAGAAGGGCTCATTCGAACCAGACTGCTAGGAGCCTCACTGGCTAGAGGAGAAGTCTTGACATTTCTGGATTCCCATTGCGAAGTCAACGTGAATTGGCTGCCTCCCTTGCTTAGTAAGTGTATGAGCGTTCATCAGACATTAAAATTAGAACATACAGCAAACAATTGAAGCTGTGTCCCACAATAAGCAGGACATACACTGTATCAAAGTGTTTGAAGCTCTGCTGCAGTGTCTTTAAGTGTCATCATGAGAGAGAGCTCTGGGAAATGTAAGCAGCTCCATTTTGTTTCTTATGACTAAAGAATGAGTAACATTTTGAAGTATCATTTTGGCCTAATATAGTCACAGTTTATTTTATTATTAATACTACTAAATACACTACTAAATCTATTATTATGCTATGTCCTTATTATATACCAGAAGAGTTTTCTTATGTAGGATATTGTACTCCTTCCTAGTCTGCCACATTGTGTTAAAACAGCTTTTGCTGTAAATGTATCCAGGGCCTTAGTGTTAAATCCAGTAGCAACTGCATTCACAACAGGAAGCCCAGAAAGAATGATTTGCTATTGACTGCTTTGCTGGATTCCAGCTGCAGCCAGCAAAGCTCCATTAGTCAAAGGAATGGAAAGAATTAATTGTAGTCTAGGATTTCACTTCAGGAAACAATGTCTGCTTTTCTACACACCTGATTACATGCAAAGTGTATATGCTTTGCAAAGTGAGTGCTTTTTTTTCTACTCTAACCAAAGAAAATTTCTGAGTTTCCTGTTGAAGAAATTTGTATTAATTAAAACAGTCTGTTGTAAGTGCAGAACAGGTTATGCTTTCACCAATTAATGGTTTTTATTTCTTGAATTTTCTTGTTTGGACTGTTGGACCACACAGTAAGCTGATAAAGCATTTGCAGGCAAGATGTGCTGTTTTGCTTAATGAACTATCACTAGAGACCAAAAAAAAGTACTAGTAATCAGTTTCTCTTCAGATCAATAACAAGATAATGCACAAAATTCCAAATTTTTATACTTTCTAGTTTCCTTATCAAATTATGCATACAGTCTTTTCTCTTGTTACTCCTTTGCCCTTAGTTACAACATCTGCATTTTTAAAAATAACCTCCATGACTTCATGTGAAGCACAAATGGCATAAAGGAGCTGAGGAAAATACGAGTTTCAACAAGCCTTCAACAGGCAGCCCCAACAAGTAGCTCTTAAACCCTCCAGAGTACTCTACATATACAGCCATCTTTCCTTTGTTTTCTGTTTTTACCCCACTTCACATAATACATTACCACAAATTAAAAAAATCTCAAGAAGCTTCTCACTCTTGTCCTCCAAAGTCTTTTGCTAAGTTACAACAGTAACCCTTCTATTTTGCAAACTTTAACATGAGAAAATTGCAAGTTGCAAGAACAGTTCCTTTTCTTGCTTTTTTCTCTAAAATGAGTCATGGAATCATTAAGATTGGAAAAGACCTGCAAGATCATCAAGTCCAACCTTTCCCCTGATACCACCATGTCCACTAACAATATAATGAAGTCCAGGTCCACGCATTTTTTGAACATTTCCAGGCATAGTGGTCCCACCACTTCCCTGGGTTGCCTGTTCTGTTGCTTAACTAGTGAAGAAATTTTTCCTAATATCCAATCTGAACCTCCCCTGGTGCAACTTGAGGCCATTTCCCCTTGTCCTATCACTAGTTACCTGGGAGAAGAGACTGACTCCCACCTCATCACAACCTCCTTTCAGGTAGTTGTAAAGGGTAATAAGATCTCCTCTAAGTTTCCTTTTGTCCAGACTGAACAACCCCAGTACTCTCAGCCACTTCTCAACAGACCTGTGCTCCAGACATTTCACCAGCTTTGCTGACCTTCTCTGGACTCTCTCCAACACCTCAATGCCTTTGCTTTAGTGAAGGGTCCAAAACTGAACACAGGACTTGAGGTGCAGCCTCACGAGTGCCCAGTACAGGAGAGTGATCACTGCCCTGCTGGCCATACTTTGCTGATAGAGGCCAGGATGCCATTGGCCTTCTTGGCCACCTGCACACTGCTGGCTCATGTTCAGCCACCTGTCAGCCAGCACCCCCAAGTCCTTTTCCTCTGGGCAGCTTTCCAGCCACACATCCGCAAGCCTGTAGTGCTGCATGGAGTTGTTGTGACCCCAGGGCCTCAGCCCATTGATCCAGCCTGTCCAGATCCCTTTGCAGAGCCTTCCTACCTTCCAACATATCAACAGTCTCACCCATCTTGGTATCATCTGCAAACTGACTAAGGTTTCACTTGATCCCCTCATCCAGATCATTGATAAAGATATTAAAAAGAAGTGGCCCCAGTACTGAGCCCTGGGGAACATCACTTGGGACCTTCTGCAAGCTGAATTTAACTCCATTCACCACCACTCTCTGGGCCTGGCCATCCAGCCAGTTTTTTATCCAGTGAAGAGTGTACCTGTCTAAACTGCCAGCTTCTCCATGAGAATGTTGTGGGAGACAGTATCAGGGGCTTTACTGAAGTCCAAGCAGACAATATCCACAGCTTTTCCCTCATCCACTAGGCAGGTCACCTGCTTATAGAAGGAGATAAGTTAGTCAGGCAAGACCAGACTTTCATAAACGTGTGCTGGCTGGGCCTGGTCCTCTGGTTGTCTTGCACATGTGTTATCTCACTCCAAATAGTCTATTCCATACACCTAGCCAGGTTTCACCCTATAAAAATGGGAAAATAATAGAATGGTGGCACAGGATTCATAATTGCAGTTAGGTTGCAGTTGGGTATTCAACCCTCATCCTCAAACCAGAAAACTGGAAAGATGAGAGAAAGTTAATCAGTGACAAAGTCCTTAGTTCTCAAGTGGAGTGAGATCTTTCTTGTTCCACATATAGTAAAATACCCATAGATAACCAACCAGCCAGAGGATCTGGAAATGAATCTTGAGGAATACTGAGATATTTTGAAAGAAAAAGTAAAGCATTACATGAAGAAGGACAAATAGAGAATGAACACACATGTAGTATATTTAAGGATGCCCTGTTTTCCTAAAGGGATGAGAGAACTTTCTTATAAACATTAGATGGCAAATATTTACTACACTGAAATCAGATGACACTTGGCTGCTAATAATAGTAAAGTTAATGTATATTTTCAAGTGTTTATCTGAAGATCTATCTTAAGATTCACTCAGCACTACATGTGACTGAAAGTCATTTAGGGAAACCACAGCAGAGGATATGTTGGGTGTTTATTGCTTTGAAGCTGACCTATTTTAGCTCTGATTGTTTCTACCATGTGTAGTGAAAAATCCTCAACAAGAACACAGTTCAACCCTGCTCTGGACTGGCAGCCTTCACTGAGAGGGGCAGTGGTTTCCACTGTTCCAGCCCAGGTTTTATTCAAAACAAGACCTTGAAAGTTAGAGGACAGGGAGGTGGTGAAGAAACTGAGAGCTATCAGTTAAAGACGGTTCTAACAGTTATTTAGGGAACTTAACTTATATTTTCAGAATTGACTATAAGCATTTAGACCAAAGGAAAACTGAGTTATTTTATTACTTGTAGGGTATCTAACTGGCTCTGTGGAGCTGAGCCACAGTTGTTTTCAGTTACAGTCCTTTGTTTTGCTTTCTTAAAAACTGGTGTAAAATGGCTTTATTTTCTTTAAGCTTTATTTAGTTTATTTAGCTTAAAAGGGCTGTTCAACTTAGATAAGACCCTCTGAGATACCAGATAGACTTGACTCATATTCACTGAGTAGGCAGCTGTAGTGATGTAAAAAGGTTGGCAAATACAGCTGTTTGTTGTCACTCCTCCGTAGTATAAAGTCAGCAGAAGGAAAGGTGTAGCTTGGGCTCTAGCTGCTGTAGTTGGCAGTTTAGTGCAGTGTGAAGTCAGTTATTGCAGATATGAAACTGAATGGCGAACCAGCTGAAAGGTGCAGGCACATATTTCTTTCTCCTGATGTTGCTGCAGGAGAAGTAAGCAGAGAGATGGGCAATAGATCAGTAGTCCCATAGGGTACTAGAACTAAGTTTGTTAAAATGTATTTTTTTCCTGACCAAGAATTAAAAATGCACCATGATTAGATTATGCTTAACAAGTTATCAAAACACTCACTCACTATAGCCATCCATCTGCACAACATGTATGTGATCTATTGCTTGTCAGTGGGGAAACTGGGGATACAAGTACTTATGGCAACTCAGATTACAAGACATAATTTGCTGAGCCACTCAAATGTTGTCACTATCTGTAATCTTATATTTTCCTAGGACAATAACAGTATTTGCATTCATAAATTGCAAAAATAAGAGTAGTTGATACTTGGCATTGTTACTTTATCCAGGTCAATTTGAAACAAGCACTTGAAATTAAAGGTGTGCATCTTTCTCATAGAGATAAAACCTACTGAAATAGTGACTAATCCAATATCGACAAGTTCTTGTTTATTGCCATGTGTGCACACTCTGTTTGATACTAAAAGTGCAGCATTCAAATATGCATGTATATACTGCTTAAAATTGCTAGGGAGAAAGCTCTGAGCAATGTTCTCTCTTTTTCCCATGCTTTCCCTCAAGTCTGCAAGATTTTTGCATGTTCAGTGATGCTTATCTGTCTGTTTTTCCCTTTAATTGCAGCATAGATGCATTGAAACAATGTGTGGACATTTTCAGACCAGTAGGAATTTGTGAGAGGAGGATAAATAAAGGCAATGGAAAAGAAATTGTGAAGCATTTATGCAGTGTCTTTGGGTGTCTTGCATTAGAAGCAGGTGGGGTAAAGAGCAGTGGCTGGCAAAGGCAGCAGCATGTTTACATCTCTAAAGCTATGATACTAGCACACTTGTGAAATGTAAGTCTGTAGCCCTACAGACTTCTTTTCTGTTTCCTAAATTTGTATTCATGCTACATTTAAGCCTAAGTAGTATATATGCAAAATTCATTATTTTAGCCATATGAAAGAAACATTGAGGCTGCAACTTTGGTTACTCTGCTTTTTGGTGTGCACAACACCCTGGTTTCATCACAAGTCAAGATCTTCCCGTGGTTCCTCATCTCTAAAACATTTTGGGGACTGAGAAGTAAGTTCTGCAGAAACACACAAAAGCAGGCAGTTAATCATCATCTTACTTGCAAAATTCTTGAGAGTTGCAGAAATGAAGACTGGTATTGAGTTTGAGCATTGCTCAAGTAAATTTCTCCCTGACTATCTCTGCACGTGACTTGGAGACTTCAAATCCCTCAATGTATTTAAAGACAGCAGATTTTAAATATGAAGAGAGGGATACTAAAGCATTATAAGTCCACCTTTGACCTGCTCTGGCCAAATCAATCCCACTTAGTTTCTCTCCTCCAATCAATTTAGAAGGGGGGGAACAGAGACAGACTGTTATAAGTCCTATAACTATTAGCAGGACCATTGCAGGAAAGAGATTATGTAGAAGTGACTTCATATAATGATCACAGATAACACTACACAGTATACTAGTGAATGTAATTATATTTGGAATAGCAACAGTAATGCAGCCATTATCTCTGAGATGAGTTTCCTGGAATTTTGTGAGAGCCTGTGCTTTAAATTTATTTCACTATTAAAGGATAAGGATGTAAAAACCTCCTGAACTTCCAGTCACAGTAATTTCTCACTTGCAGTCAGCATTGATCCCTTATTTGGACATTCTCTTAACAGCAACTTAGAATAAATGTAAAAACTCAGATGCTATGCTAAAAACTAATGTATACCCTCCTTTCTAAGTGTTCAATCCACACTGAGCCCTCTGATTATTTTTATGGTATTATCAAACCCCAAGTTTTTCACATAGGCCCTAACATATACTAAATAATGTAAAGGATATAGGCTGTGGTTCAGAGAAAAGGCTTTATTGTACTTGGAATTTTGAGATTTTAGTTTTTTCAGGGGTTCGTAGGTAGTTTTTCTACTGTCCTTTCATGTCAATCCTTTCAGATTTTCTCTGTACTTCCTAATTTCAAGCCATTATTCTTCTACCTAGATCTTGCAGTTGGCATATCTTATTTGTTTGCCTTTTGTGTTTTTTTTTGGAGGAGTTCTATAGGATTAGGCAATAGGACTCACCAAAGCAGACTGAAGACCACCTTGAGCTTATACCAGACATGAGAATTTGATTTAGCCTCACAGTTCTAACATTTTTTTCTTTGAAAAAAAGCAAAACCAAACTGCTTTCTTTAGAAAGCAGGTAAAAATAATACTGTGGAGCCTTCTTTATATCTCAAAGATTGGTATAAAAAAAAAGGACACAAGCTCTGTTTTGCTCACGTTGGAGTTTGCCTTTAATTTGGAGCATTTGATCTCAGAGCTGATGCACACTACAATGTGGTGTGAACAGTGTAGGAACAGTGGCTGAATAGTTGCAAGGGCTGAGATTCACATTTAGGAACACAAATCCCTCTCGCAGGAGCTTGCCTTACACACTCCCCACAGCTGAAGGAGTATTTTTACAGTTTGCTTGCTGGTTTGTTTCATAGCTGACAGATTGGGGACAGCTCAGAGTAGCAAAGTGACAGAGATATACATGACTGGACTCATGTGGGTCTCACAGGGATATGCCTCCCTTTAAAGAACTGTAAATACTTCTAATCATTTCCCAACTGCCTTAATTCCACTTTAGATAAAAGTTTGATACAGATTTGAAAATTAAATTATTTGGGGGGCCATAGGGCACAAAGCAAGCAGTCTTCAAACATCAGAAACCCGTGGGATTCACTTTGCAGTAATATGATAGATGGCTTGACTAGACATGCCGTTTCCTATTTTCTACTTTCATTTTTCAGACCAGATTGCACTTAACCACAAAACCATCGTGTGTCCTATGATCGATGTCATTGACCACAATCACTTTGGCTACGAGGCACAGGCGGGGGATGCCATGCGAGGAGCTTTTGACTGGGAAATGTACTACAAAAGAATACCGATTCCTCCAGAGCTCCAGAGAGCTGATCCCAGCGACCCCTTTGAGTAAGTAGTGATAAAGGGGAGAGTGGGAACATGAAGAAGAGCAAGGAGAAAAGGTAACTGTAGGATAATCGAAGCCCAGACGTTTCCATGTAGGCCACTTCCTACTAATGAAAGGTAGTAGAAGTAAACAGCTTCTATACAGGTTTATAAAACCTCAAAACTATGAAAAAGATCAGGGCAACAATTTGCAAAATTCACAAGCTGTGCCTGGAAACACAACCTGGCTCAGTGGTTATAAATAAAACAGGCAGGCACATACCTGTAGTTCAGTTATTGGCACTGGACAAGAAGTAAATGAGATTGTGGGTATTCTGTTTATTCCACAGAAGACTTCCCGAACAGACTTTGTTTAATGTTTTATTTGCTGAAGGTTGATGCAATATATGCGTCAGTAGTTGAGTCCACATTATGCCAGTAGATGCTTTGTTTATAACTGGTGATATTGCTACTGTATATATATTGCTGTAACTTAAGCACAGAGCTCTCAAACCTGAACAGTCTCAAGATGATTTGTAAATAGTTTTAGATAAGGCAGACTCTAATCCCAGTATTAGACAGATCAGTTCATTCACAGGAATGATCTCCTACTTTTCACAAAGGTAGTTCCTTTTTTCTTATATTTTCTTTTAATGTTCTCATGTAAGGATCAGCTAGGATTAATGTACATCAACAGAGAAAGCACAGACAGACAGACATGGTTCAGGTCTCTCACACAGCTGCATTCCAGCAGTGCTGGCAACGGAGGGGACTCTGATGCTATCTTTAGCACTGGCTGAAACTCCACACTGTAGGTTTTGGCAGTTTGAAAACTCAGCATTTTCCCCTTCCCAAAGCAAAACCTGGAAACAATAGCAACAGAAAACCTGTGTCTTGAAGTAATAGATCTAGTTCTACTGCCTTGAAGTAATAGATCTAATTCATGCAGAAGTTTACCCTAATATTCAGGGACTGACCAGCTCTGTATAGGGAAGAGTAGGTAATTGTGACATTTGTGGACTTTTTTTCATTATTCTGCTTGTTTCTTTTTACTTATCTCCATCCAGGCCTCTCAGTCCTCATCTTGTATTAGTGTAAGTGCTGACGAAGTACTTTTCTTCAGCTGCTAATGTGACCACTCCACAACAGAGATGCAGCTATTGCAATCACATGCCCAACATTCCAGAGTTGCTAGAGCCTCCAGTGCTCTTCCACGAGTCTTCTTGGTCCTCTGAGCAGTTGTAATTTCTTGACACTTACTGAAGGTCACCTAGCACATTGTATAATTTGGTTCAGCATTCACAGTTTGTGTTAAAGTACTGTGTTGCAGTTCGAGTCCCCCCCTCCAAATCAGCCATCGTAGTACTATATTGCCAGCACAGATATGGGGTTGCTTATCAGCCAGTTTACACATTTGTAGTTTGTGGTATGCATCTCTCAAGTGCAAGAGAGGATGGAAAAGGAGGCACTCTTAGGAAACTTTCTAGAAAGATGAGGCTTTCTGCAGTGCAGAATAGATGTGGTGGTTTTGCATGAACTGCTGTTCCAATCAGAATAGCAGCAGTTGATACCCACCTTGCCCTGCCATCATTCATAACACATGGGCAGATAAATGGGTTCACAGGGAACAACATATAGGACAATGCAGCCTATAAATCTCTTGTAATCTAAGTAGTTGTTAGGTGGAAAGACTTCCCAGTTCTTACACAAATCAGTGAGAGTCTTCCTTTGTTTTCACTGTCACAGGATCTGCGTCAGAGCGATGCAGTGGCAAAGCAGCATTGCACAGGAAACCACCATGTCTGTCCCCACACGTGCCAGCAGGACTGGAGGCTGGCTGAGCTAGGACAATATGCTTGCTTAAAAGTACCCTCTGACTAGGATGGCAAGGGAATGGAAGTGTTTTAAATAAATCAGTGTGAATTTTGCTTAGGGGAGAAATTATTTTCTAATTTGAAGTCAGTTCTGCTTTTCTCCTAGGGCCTTCTCTGCTGAGACCTCAAGCTTTTAATACCTTGTCTACAACAAATACAGTAAACGTTACAAACCATTTTAGCTATCAATTACTTAATTGACCAAGACAGCTTCTATGGAATTAAAGAGACAGAACAGTTTTCCTTTAGTTGCATATACATTAAAACTAGAAATTACTTCAACCAGCTTCAGCCATAATTATTATGTTACTATTTTGTAAACAGTTGGGATTTTATTTTTTTTTTAATTAGGTTAAATGTTTTACTATTGGCATCCTAATAGCTTTATTTCTTGCCAGCAGAGCCAGATCTGAGAGGAACCTTAATGAACTGGAAAATTGCCAACATTTTTAGTAAAACACCAGCAAATAATGGATACATGATCCAAAAATTCTGCTGATGACTTTTTCCCCTCACTTAAAATGCCAATGCAGTATGTGTGCGAAGCAGAAAAGGTCACATCAGCCTAAGAAATAATGTACATAAAACCAGATCAAAGTACAGAAGACCTAAGAATAGTTGTTGTATTATCTGCGTGGTACACTTGCTTTCCATCTGCACATGATCAAAATACTGCTGCAGTCAACATCAGCAGCATGTTTGTAGTTGACACAATCAACTGAAATGTTCTCAGGTGGGCTTTTGGTGTGACAGTAGCACAGAACTTACTAAGCTACAATGCCAGCTGAGCTAGTGTTTCTGGAATTAATATTTTCCCAATTTTTAAGGTCTTTTTTAATTGTGTTCCACAGTGCTCAGTGGTTGACTGGTGTTCTCCTATTGGATACCATGTATCTGGACACAGTCTTTCAGTTCAAAATCCCTCTTGTGAAGAAGACACATCCCCATCCATTTGTGGTGTGAGTGTAGTCATGATTTATTGTTCCTACACCTGCAGTTCTACTTGGGCAGCATCTCCACCCTTTGCTGTGACAGAATTTGGAGCTTCATTACAGATCTCAGCTTTTCCTGGTGTACACTTTCACCTGTTCTCAGACTCTCTGCAGTTGTTCACAAGTAGCTTTACACCAAATTATGGCTCAATGTTTATGACTTTAGAACTGTAAAACACTCTCAAACTCTTCCAGTGTCAAATTCAGGTACAGATGATGTACTAGCACCAACCAGGGATCACGTGACAAATTTGAAATTTGCATTTGGATCAGGCTCCATTAATCCATAAATTTTGTCAGTATGGCTCACGTGTACTTTGTCACTGGCCATGCCAAGTTTCCCATAGGTTTCACTGAACCAAACTACAGACATATAAAATGTATTTTCAATCAAAGCTCCCATGTTAATTATTGGGTATTGTTCTATGCTCATTGTAGCATTTAGGAAAGTTTAACAATATTCCATAAATGAATCTCGTGTAGCTTTTAAGATAGCTACTTTTCTGAAAGATTTCTGCAGCTATTTTTCAGGATACACTGAATTTTTAGACACATGGAAATTGGACTTTGCCCCTTATAATGTGGTCTTCTCGTCCAGAGACTAAATGTCTCAGCTCCTTGATTTCCCTTTTTCATGTGCCAAGAAACAGCAGAAGTTATATGTTGTTTTATATTCAACTGATCTGTCACAGTTGCAGATCATCACAATGACTGTAGTTATTTTTCTCTTACAATTCATATACAACTACCCTAATATACTCTGAAGGGGACTTCATGCTGTTTTCTTGTGATGTATTTAAGGTTGTGTAAATGACACAAGACAAATCGGTGTTCTGATGTATGGCAGGAAATTGTCAGACAATTGTGAAATCATCATCATGTCATGATGATGCTCACTGTCTTGATCCCAGGGTCAGTGATCATTCAGCAGAATTGGAGATGACTTGGCAAATTTTCTTCTAGTCTGTTAGCAGTGAGGACCAGAGATGTTTGTCTCCTTTGTGGCAAAGGTCACCTTGGCCTATTCTCTCTTGCTGGTTTGTTCCTTTGTCGTGGCAGAGGTTTGAGAGTATGCCCTTACAGGATACACAGATTTGGGACATAAGAACATGGTCTTCTGTGGCTGCTTCTTTCTGTGGTGGAAGCACCCTGGTGTGTGGAGGAGTTTGCCTAACCCAAGCAATCACCACTTAAACTAATAGGGCAACTTTGTTACTATAATGGACTGTGATACACAGCATGTCAGTTTATGTGATTTAGTAGCCTATCTGGGCTAAAAGCTCTGTGGAAGTTTAAAGCAGAGGTTTGATATGCTGAAGCCTGCTGGGGATGACTGCTCTTTATTTCCTGGCAGCACTTACATTACATTAATTCATGTTATCAAATGCCTGATCTGTAAACCGGCATCAGTGTCCATTCATGCCAGCAGCAACATATTTTTAACCAGTCAAGAAAACATCAAGTCAACTCAAAAAACTATTTGGAAAATCCACAAACTAATCAAGAAGATTAACATAGCACAGATCAATTAGGGTAGGAATGGGCTGCACAGCTCCTTGGAGCAGTTTTATGGTAGTGTAACTTTATGATGCAGGAGGGAAGGAAAGGTGAGACCTAGCAACATTGCATTTGAATTGCAACTCAGGATG
Source organism: Myiozetetes cayanensis (assembly GCF_022539395.1). Classification (NCBI taxonomy): domain Eukaryota; kingdom Metazoa; phylum Chordata; class Aves; order Passeriformes; family Tyrannidae; genus Myiozetetes; species Myiozetetes cayanensis. The sequence goes on along the minus strand of NW_026087964.1, from coordinate 34,184,600 downwards.
GAAATTCTAAGCGGTGAGAGAAGTGTTATGCTACTTTCTGGATGCCAAGACTTCTAGCACCTACCTGAGAAAGTTAGAAGTGTTTTGGTGTATGACCACTCCTTACTGCCAAGAGTTCTTTGTTTGTCTTCTGGTGTAGAGCTGTGATCTCCAGCCCTCCCTGAGGGCTGAAGACAAAGCTGAAGAGTCATGTAATTCTAGGAAAGGACCAGGACAATAATTTGGCAAATATGAGCTTATTCAAGTAAGTAGAAACAACTTTGTAATGTCTGACAAGACATTTTAGTTTCTGTTACTCATTTTCCTATTTATAAAACAGAACAAGAATCACTCCAGTATCACAAGGCTCTCACAGTAATAAGGCCACTTATGTTAAATGAATTTACTTTTGGGTAAAATTTTGGACGTGCTCAAGGGATGAAATTGGATGATCGGTACATTTTTCTTTTCCCTTGCATCACAGGCTCTCAACCTTGAATGTAATGTATGACCTTAATGTAATCAGTTCTTTGTAAGATTGGAAGGTTACTTGCCATTTTCTGTTGAATTGTGTATCTAAAATCATATCATTATGTTGCAAGCTCTCATCAGGATACTCTTATTCGAATTTGATATCCTCTCAGAAACACTTTTTCTGCAGTTCCTTACTTTCAGTATTTAAATATATACTTTTTACAACATGATGCTGTAAAGAAAGCCTTTGCTAAGACTGCATTTCAAATCTGACAAGTACTTTTACAATTTTATTCTCATTTACTGAAGTTCAGAAAGTGCTTTGGACAATGATTTCTGTTCTATAGCTCCCAGTGCTTTATAGTCTGTCTTTTATGGCTGATTTCTGCCTATAAACATATTCATAAAACCTTTCACAACCAGAAACAATCATCTATTTTTTTAAAGCCTAAGTATAATCTTCTATTTTGAACTGTGGTATAGGAATGTTTTATGCAAAGGCATTATTTTACAGAGAAGCAGTCTCCAACCAGTGTGAGTTTGTGTAACTTACAGTCTTGATTTATTGTTTTGACAAGCTATGGTCTGTAAAAGACTGTTAGTGGAGATAACAATAGTGGATATAACAATAGCTTTTACAAACTATCATCTACCCATGGCCCCATGAGATCTCAGAATTTTTTTCAATGAAAATTGTCAACACTAGCACACAATCTGTGAGTACACATGTGCTCCTATTGGATCATTTTGTCCTACCTTTGATAGGATTTCAGTGTAGAGGTTCTGTACAGTCAGTACATTTTCTCTGAGGACCAGTTCAGAAGAGAGATAATGTAACCTGTCAGAATAAAAAAAATAAAAATCAAGGATAAAAAGCTGCTGCTGCTTATATTTTAGTTAAGGTTTTAGTCAAGGAATTAGTTAATTCTACATGTTAGTTGAATTGGGTAGATTCAGATTTAATATACAACTTATCACCAAAATGTTCATAGCAGCTTATGCCACCCAAGACTAAGGGCACTAATTTTGTTCCTAATGCCTTTATGCTGCAGTGCCAAAGTATCTGTGTTGTTCTGTTTCTGTGGAAACTCATATTTCCAATTTTCTTTAACACTTGGAGCATCATGGCTGACATAAAAATGTAAACATTTTGAATGTAATGTTTCTAGAGCTGTTAGCCTGCTACTTCACACAAGTATTAACTTTAGAGTTTGACAGGCTTTATGTCCACATTCTGGAGCAGATTCATAGAATGGGTCACCCAAAATACCAGTAATTAGAAAAATAAGAAGTTTCTGGGCATTATTTTAATTTGCCCTTACATAAAAAGGACTAGGATGGTGGCCAAGAAGAAGACAGAGATATGTTGCTCAGTGCATACAGGTGAGCTATTTAGCACTGTCAACGTGCTATTGATACAGATGACTTAACTTTCAAAATTATTAAAATCATGTCTGAACAATTTTCCACAAAGAAAATCACCTTTTTAAAGCAATTATTTTTATTCTTAATTATATATTTTTAAGCCGTTTTCTTTAGGACTTTCATGCAGAATTTGGTGACACCTATTGGTACTAATAAACAGAAAACCAACACCTTCTATTATTTTCTGTAGTGTATACTGGCATAAAGTTGAGAGCAACCTCTGCATTCACTTCCATTTCTATTTGGTTGTTGCAGTTTATTTAAAGAATGATCTATTGCTGTCTGAAACCTCAATCTAGTGGCTGCATTTGCTTCCAACAAAAGAGAGAGCAAAGAGTGAACCAGTTAATTTTATCAGAACACTCTGTGCCAAACCACTTTCAAATCTGTAAATTGATGCAAGTTCCATACATACTCATCTGCCCAAGTGTACTAATAACCTTTAGCATCTGTCCAGTATGAGCAGTTGGGGTTGGGTGGGATTGTGTGTTTGTCATTTACCCCTTGCTCTGCAGGGTCTGCAGGAACCCCATGGTATCACGGTGCTTTTCCTCCACTGCCCACGGTTCTTTTTTCAGAGGCAGTGATCAACTAAGTGTAACATAGAAGCATCTTGACCCACCAGTACCTTCTGATTTTTTGTCTGCATAAAATAATTCTGACTGTCCAGTTATCTTGGTGTAGGATCTCCTTAGCCCTGAGGTGAAGAGATTTTTCTGGCTTCCACTCTGAAGAACTTAACCTGCCAATGAAGTGTGGGCTGGAAGCATGAAGAGGAGGAGCTGGAAAGAAATTTATGTAGAGACAGTGTTTCAGTACTATTCTTAAATTTTTCCAATCAGAAACTTTCTTACCACACTTTAAACCTTTTAAATTTTATCATATACACTGGGACTAGACCTTTTAAGTACTTGAAGACTCATTTCAGATCAGTTCATTGTTAATTTTCAAGCAAATTATATTCTTTTCTTGAGTCTCTCTTAGTAAGTAGTGTTTTCTAAATCTCTGATGATTATCCTTGCTCTTCTCTGGACTATTTCCATACTGAGAACATACTGCACCAGCCAAAGTCTTATCATTTCCTGGTAGAATAGGTGGGTGATTTTGCCTGTCTCCGAGACTGTGTTCCTGTTTATATTTCCTTGACAGTATTGATTCATGCCAGGCTTGTGCTGTGGTGTAACCTCCACATCATTTTCTGCAGAACTGGTATCTAGTCAAGTGTTCATCATCCTCCTCTTGCAATTCAGATTTTACATGTCTAAAGGCAAGGCATTTATCTTCATATCTACTTCAAGTGCCATGTCCAAAAGGGTGATCTGTCTTCATTATCCCTTGATCCATGTGATATTTTGTAGCTGAACATTTATAATTTTATCTTTTATTCTTTATTTACTTCATTTCTCCTATTTGCTAAGATTTTTTTAATTCTGATTAACCCTCCAATTTTTTACAGCCTATTGCAGTGTTATTTGCGCTTTACTTGATCTTTATGCAAATGGAAAATTCTGTTCTAAATCCTGATTGCAATAACGTCTTTTTGGTCCATGCCAGAAATCAAGATATGTGAAGTCCCTGGCTTTCCAACAATCCATTTTTTTCAGCCAAAAATGCAGCATGTACCACACTGTGGACCTTGAAAATTTGTCAGATTTGGAAGCCTTGCTTCCAGCCAAGCAAACCATAAAATGGTACAGAAGAATTGCTCCTGTAAATGGTATCAGGTTTATAGCACGATGGCAGCTAGCTCTTCAGGTCCCTTTCAGCCCTGAGATCAAGATCTAGGATCTCATGGGCACATGTTCCAATCTGATACAGTTATGCACAAAGCCCTTCTTAAAGCTCCAGGGAGTGGAGCTGCTGAATTGCACCATGCAGATTTTTAATGCAACACTGAAATGAATCAGATGCAGGACAATGTTTGCAGATAATCTCAAGACAGTTTCCACTGTAGTGTCAGATTGTAGCCTGTCAGCACTTTTGCATCTCTGACAGCAATTACATATCTTCCATATTTCTGCAGTTGTTAATCCTGGCAGTTTATCTGTGAATCAGATCTTTTATCTGAGACTTGAGTGAGAAAAGAACAGTGAATACATGCTTTGTTTACAATCTTAGGAGAGTTCAGTATAGGCATTGACATGATGAGGACTTTAGAAGTAAGACATGAGAGATCACATTCTGGATTATCCCCAGACAAACTAGCACCTGCTTTGTTTTCATGTAAGTAACCAAAATATCATTATTCTAGCTGGAAAACAAGTTTTGTCAAGAGGCAAAGGTAAATGCCTCCTGCAACCTGTGAGGTGAAAATTATGATAAACACTTGGAATTTTGCTATGTTTGTTTATTTATAAAATGCTATGCATATCTTTTGAGAGACAAGGAACAAATGAGGCTTGAAACAGTTGACATTAGTTCTTCCGTAAACTGCCAAGACAGTGTCCTTTGTTAGAGAACAAGATTCATGTATCAGTTTTGCTCATTTCTAAATATACCTCTTTTGTTTGTGGCAAAACAACAGAGAAATACCTCTTCAAGTGAATTATTTGGAAAATCATCCCTTCTGATATTTTCTGGTTTTAAGGTGGTGTATCAGTGTTATTTTCAGTGCTGGAAAGTCACTGTAGGCATGAAATTTTACAAGTCCATTTGCCCCCTACAGAGAATGAGATGCCTGCAAGGAGAGAGGAGACCCCACTCCCTCCACTCTCCTGGTTCTTCAGCAGAAAGTTTAGCTGATGCTGCAGAAATTCCTTGGGTTTTTTGTGCTAGGGCAAATAACCACTCTGTTTTCCCATGAGTGCAAATGACCTGTGGACATGCGGTGAATTAGGAGTGGAAGAGTTGGTGATAAGCCAGGAGGAGCACAGTGGGAGAACAGTAACAACATTTTTTCCCTTTCAAAGCACTGCAGACATGCGAAGGACCTCTCGGAGTACCCGAGGAAAAGGTAAATAGCAGGGAAGAAAATAGTTTGGAGCAATGTTTTCAGACCATTGTCTGGGGAGCACTGGGTAGTGGTTTTGAAGAGACTCCAAAGGCCCTGAAGGAGGGCAAACCCTAAGCTGTGAGCCCACAGGAAAAGTTTCATGTCCCCAGCATTCTGCTTTGCAAAAGATTTTAATGCCTAGCCCATCACTTAGTGATTTTTTTTTACAGAATGACAGTTTAAACAGCAAAACTGTTCAAAGCACAATCTTTGTTTCTGACTAGTTCAAAGGGCATTCAGGGAAGATGAATAGTCCTTTTTTAGTCGTATATATAAGTAGTTGATATGTCTAATTCATATGGGTCCTGTTATTTCAGGGGTGTTTTCATTTGACCTTAAACAAAACAGCATAACCAAACAAAGATGTTGTTATAAACGTTCAACTATATTGCCTTAATTTTTACACTTTGTCTTATATTACTGCATTTGTTTGCATTTCTATTTCTGCTACAGATAGGGATATTATTATTCTATAGCAGTGTGATGTTAAGAGACATGATTGTGTGTTTTGTAAATCACAAGATATTGTTGCTATTGCAACCAATTTCCAGTATGAGTTCCTGTAATGGTAATTTAATAGATTCATAAATTTTTAATGCCAAAACAGAGTATTGTGACTGTCTCAATGGAAGTAGTAATACTTTGTGTATGTACTGGGAGGTAATAACATGCTCATAATTTCTGTAGGCATGAAAGGACTCAAAACTTGTCAAAATGTGGGTAGTGAATACCTGAGACTATGCGTTTTTTTATACTACCGGGTTTTTTTGATGTAGTGTAACAGGATACTGATCAAGATTTTTAATAACACTTGATTTATATATTCATGTATTAGAAATTATGGGGTTTGATCACCTATTTAGCTTTTTGCCTTATTACTTTCATTACTACTTTGTTGGATATGAAAGTTTCCTAAGCTCTGTGGGCACAGCTGACCATAGGCTTGTAAGAACGTCTGTGGCAAGGAAGGCTGATAGATGGGCTTTAACTGCAGACAGATTTCATCTGTCTCATCTAATGCTTATTAAGAAATCTAACCTCGGATAAATTGTATTATACAAACCTTCAATTGCATCAAGGACTGCCAAATAGCTGTTTTCTACTTTTCCTGGACTTACATCTCCACCTACTGGATGATGTGCCAAAGTCCCATCAAAATGTTAGTTTAAAGGAAATCCAGGTAGTGTTTTGCCTGTAAAAGCTTTCCTTACGATATTAAAATATCGTATAGCCACGATTTTCAGGAGAGGTTTGTTCAAAGTTGTTTGGCCACTTATATAATGAAGCCACTGATTTCAAACTCATTGACTTATGAATATTAGCCTAGGTCTTAATATAGAAAATACCAAACAATTTTAAAATCAGAAAAAAAGTACCTATCTAAAGCCACCTACAGAACCTTTCAGTGGGAATGCATGAGCACATGCAATGGTCAAGTACACAGTAGACCTATAGAAAGTTATTCCTGTGCAATTCAAAGGTTAATAGCATGACAGGAATGATGTCAGTAGAGAAATAATTTTTTAAAGGAGAAACTGAGAAATGTGCTGTAGCAAAAAACTCAGATAACCCGTCAGGTGATTATCAGTATAAGTGCTGCATCCAGAAGGCAAAATAAAGAGGAAAGAAAAAAAAACCCCAATGTCGGTTTAGAAGTTAGCAAAGAGAACAGGCTAAATTTTGGTAAGAAAAGATTCAAAGTCAAAGTGAACTGATAATTAAAATTTCTTTCAGAATCTTGTCATTCATTGGTAGCAGTAGAGGAGGAGAAAAGCTGTTTGTAGAAGCTGATGATCATAGATAAGGATGACTCTTCTGTGTGATAACAGCTGTGAAAAGAGCAAATGCAATCCTTGAACTTACTTTGCCTATAGACTTTGCCCTGGTTACAGAATATTTCAAGATCCCAGCTACCCTCTTCTCCTTTTCCTCACAAGTCAGAATATCATCTCTTCTCATTCTCACATGGATTTTGTCATGCTTCTGTTGTCTTTGAGACACTACAACTGCTTCTTCATATCCCAAGGGAGAAGGGGAGAACATTAAACAGGCACAAAATTAGAGCACAGGGTATTATTTTATACCTTAATTTTCTCAAAAGATTTTGCTTTCTCATTTTTTATGATGGGGAATTCACCTGTGAGAGATGATGTCACATCCTGTCTACCTGCACCTTAAAATCTTTTGACTGACATTTCTACTTAATTAGCAAGTTGCTAGCTTCAGAAAGCTTTCTACTAAAGACACATTGGTAAAATCTTAACTATTGTGAGGAGTATAAAGTACACAATCTCCCTAATAGTCATATAAAGAATAAATACAGTACTGTGCCTGGCGAAACTAGAAATCTACTGCTTGGGCTGAATAGTAGTAACTCTCTCCCATATGCACACACAGAGTTAGTTTTACAGGGATCAATTTAGATTAGATACCACATCAGGTGCATCTACAAAAAAGTCATGTGAGCCACTTAGAATTAAATATCTTTTTTTGCAGAGGTTTGTGATAAGCAGTGCTAGAATTCAGATGCTAAATGATGTAGGTTTCTTCTGAATTAATTTTTTTGTCTGAGGAATTTCTTCAAATAGTTACAGAAATAACACAAAATCATGCACTGATTGGAAAAGCAACTATTACCGAGCTGGAACAGAATTTTTCCAAAAATGTGGAAGATAACTGAAAGAAGTTTGAAAGGCACTTTTCTTTGTATCTGTAAACAATAGGTACAAGCAGAAACATAAATTACCTAATGAGGCAATCACTGTAGTTCTCCAGATAGCTGATTTTTGAATGGTTTCGTTTGACGCAAATAGGGAAAGTTAATTATAAAACCTAATTAAGTGAATTTGTACATTTCTGCATGTTGTGACATTCCGGACATAATAGAGAATCCAAATTCTCTAGAATTCTGCTAGATTGGAACTGAAGCAGAAGGATGTGGAGTTCAACCCATAAAGCTAGAACACCAGCAGGACTAGAGAGCTTCCTGCAACTTGACAGCAGCAGAGATGATGCTTCAGATCTCTGAAAATGCGTGTCTTTCTGGATATTAATTGAACACACCTAAACAGTCAGGTTGTTTAAAAATATTTGATCTGTCAAACAATTCCTGGTCTGCTGCTAAAGAGAAATCACATCCTGTTTCAGTCTTCACTTCATTGGCCTTCTTCAGCCTCTTCTCATAAAATACCAGCTCCGTATTCATGTGGTTGTTCTGGCTCAGATTTAAGTTTATTTTCATTTCTCCATTCTTGAAAAATGCAGGCCAGATTTATATGCAGCATTATACTGCATACAATCCTCAGGAGTTGACCTATATCTGCTGGAAAGTTCTCTACTAATAGATCTTAAAGTCGTCTTTACCCTTTCCAAGGCTTATCTGTTGCTTGTTTCTTCCATTCCTGAACAATCTGACCTTGCAGATCTCAGATCCTTGGGACAGGTATTCTTGCAAATGTTCAGTTGATCCAGTTGTGGCTCTCATGAAGTACTCTTTTATATTGCTGGATGCCACTGCTAATGCATATGTGTCTTGCAGCTGTCTGTATTTGAATTTGCCTAGAATTTTTCAGCCATCCAATTTTACATCTAGATTTTCTCATACTAAAAACACTCAAGTGCTGAAGTGTTAAGACAGAAGCATCCACAGAGGGCTGTTAAGGCCAGGTTTTGTTACCACATATTAGGCTTTCTTCCCCCATTTTCTCCAGCTGTTACCCTTCTTTGTAATTTAACTAATTTAAATCAACTAGTTAATTATCTCTTTGGTAGAAATAATAATAATAATTAAAAATCTAACATTTTCTAAAATATTTTTTTGACATTTAGTTATCACATGTTTAAATTTAAAGAAATAGCACAAAAATAAATGTCCTTGATATTTAATGTCAACTTGAATCCCTTTCACTTGGTCTTTGGTTGATGTAGACATACCTTTATTAGCTTTAAAACACGTGGAAAACATATTTCAGCTTTCTGTGTACAGGCCTTATTGGAAAGCAAATGGGCAGCACTGAAGCAAGGAGAATGAGCAGTACCATACCAGTTGATTCAGTCGACTGGTCACAACAAATACAGCTCAGAATATGGAACTTTTGATCCATGAAGATAAATTTCAAAATATTATTAATGAAATAATTTTGAGTCACAGCTATGCTCAGAGAAAAGTGCATGCAAATATTTTATAAGATTTAAAAAAGACACTGAGGAAAATGTTTTGAATTTGGGATTTCTTAGTGCTAATGTTGGTGTTATGGAAAATAAACGAGAAAAACCAGAAATGCTGGAATAAAGCCAAGTGTTTTGTTAGAAATGTTAGGTTTTCTCGTTATGAGAAGTTAGCTTGATTACTGAGTAGAACATCCTGGAGGACAGGCTTAAAGCCAAGTTAGCCATCCATCCATGTTAGTTACCTGCAGGAGTGATGTCAGAGTTGGCTCCAGGGACACTCCAGCTGGTGTTCTCCAAGCGAAATACTTGGACATGTCAGCAATCTGAGTGCATCTTGCAGATACACTTTCCTGTCCTGAAGGTAGGGTCAACATGCTCTGATAACAACAAGCAGAGGAGGTGAGCCAGGGAAAAGTTGTTTGAGATGAAGGTTGTGCTGTCTGTGGCTTCCCCCAGTTCTTCCAAAACTGGAGTTACTGTGTGATTCTCATGTCAGGCACCCAGAAACCTGCAGATCTGGGGCATCTTTGCTAGCACAAAGGTTGGGCATATTCTTCTGGGTCTCAGAAGCAGCTTAAAATTCAGAATGCTCCCAGGAGCGCTCTACTGGGTACAACAACTGCTATGTCTTGCAAATCTGATCTAGAGTGAGAAGGAGGAGGATTTCTGTGGTATGCAAGATTATATATGCCTAATATAAAATTTTGGACAGGCAAGAGACAGGTTTATTGACTGACTCTGGGTGAGGGAAGAAGGGAAAAGAAAAGGGTGATGGTAGATATTATGGAATACTTAATCTGTTTTTAAACTACCAAATTTAGGGCTGACTATGGTGGTGCTAGGTTGACAGCTGGACTAGATGATCTTGAAGGTCTCTTCCAAATTTGATGGTTCTGTGATTCTGTAATCATAAAGAAGTGAATAAGGCTGTCTTTGATCATGGATCAAAAATTTTTAGAAAATACTAAATAATCCACTTTAAGTTATCTTAAATATATTAAAATATTAATATGGGCTTTTCAGGAACTGATCCTGTCATAGAACTTTAATTACCTTCTTTGACAGGGGATGTGGTCTCTGCCGCTGGATTGCAGAGACAGTGCTCCTGCCGTGGGGCAGCCTGTCACACGGGTGACTTGGTGTTGCCTCCTGTGCTTTACAATACCCACCTCCAGGAGCCATGTAAACTCAAAAAACCCCTTCACGCTCAGGAAAGAAATGTCTAGTTTTCTACCATTTGTGTGAATTCAGCAGTTTGAGGAGCATAAAGTTGTTGTTCCATGGGGATCAGACCACACATCTGCAAGCTATAACAGGGAGGATTAGAGGAGTGAGCAGAAAATGGGTTCTCTCCCTTTGGTAGCAGAAAGACATTAGATCTGTTAAGCCATAGTAGGAACTTGGTTACTTAAAAAATAGCGAGGCAGTGAATGTGATCTTCCTTCTAAGACTTTTGGTGTTGCCATACTTACTTTCACATAAAGTTTATAGAGTGTGGATACATCTTTATTTTTCATCAGATGACCCCATGACAAGTTGAGAAGAAATTGTTGTCAAAGAGTAGCTGTGAATGGTTTGAGGTTAAACTGAAATACTGATGCAGGTCCCTGAGGCAAATGTCTCTGCAGAACCCCACATCCTAGTTCTGTTCAGTGTCTTCATTAATTATCTGAGCAATAAATTTTTTAAAAACAAGTAAGCTGGCATTAACTGGGGCTTACAGGTCTTTGAGAAGAGAGAGTCAAAATGCAGTGCTGGTTTGTCCTGGCAAATTGAAGAAATAATTAGAAAAAATATTGTGAAATTTGGCACTGAAAAGCAAAGAGTGCCAGAGCTGAGGAGAAATTTAAAGCATAAGTGCAAATAGCTAGTTAGTCAGCACTGTGACAGGAAAGATGAGAGTGTTACATTATTAACTGAAGTTCAGCTTTCATTGTGCAATGTGTTGACATCCATAAAAGTTGCAGGTAAATAATCCAGTTTTTATATCTGTATATCATGGGTGCATTGCTGTGACCAGATTTGACCACCATACTTGGGAACCATGGAACAGTCATTTGGAAACTCCAGATGAACTTCAGAACAGAGAGGACTGAGAGAGAACATTGTATCTGTCTTCTGATATGAAAAGAAGTCATTAAAAAGAGGATAGTTTTGAGTTGTTCCCATGGAGACTGGGGCAGGTTTTCACAGTGGTAGCATTTTTCCCCCTTTGTTTATTTACTGAAGTTTGCATCAGGCAAGAGGCAGTGTGTGACATGATCAAGGAGAAGACAATGTGGTGGTTCATCAGCCCTTAATGTTGTATAAAACTTCAGTGGCAGTGGTGGTTTACTTGTGCACAACTAATGGTTTAGCTATGCAAATGGCTTTTCCGCAGACAAAGAACAGTGCTTGGTGATTTGTTGAACTCTTCAGCTTAGTCAAGAGACTTAATTTAGTAACTGAGACTTAGGGAGGAATGTTCTTAATTCACTGACGTACTTAATTTAAATGTGTTTGTTTCCTAAGAGGGAATTATAACATAATAATTAAACCTTTTGTGATAAAGTCAGTTTGCAAGGCTTACAATAACAGGGAATGTTAACCTTGAAAAAGTTTCAAGATTTTATTACTGTAAAGTAAATAAAGGAAAAATTCAAACAATACTTGAAGTTAACATTAGGGGAGTGCATGAAATCATATTTCAAAGAATTTTTTTTTAATGTAGCTTCCTGCATAGTAGCCCTGAAACCACTCTATTTGGTATTATAGGTCAGTATAGAAGAGGCCCAGCTAGAGTGGTTTAGTGACTGAGGAAAGCCCTCCTCATGTATCAGTTTCTGAACAAATACGGTTTTTTGCAAGAACTGATATTTCAAAGGATTATTTACATCAGTAGACAAGCCATGCATTTGCTGAAAATAGATTATTTCTATGTTTTGCTACTTACTGCAATAGATTGTATGCTGACTTCTTATTAGAAAATATATTTAAAAGACCTTGCATTAGTATCCATCTAAAGTATAAATTAGCTGTACTGCATCAATAAAACCATAGCTGGAAAACTAAACTCAAAATCTTTCATGCAAGAAAAAAAATGTTCTATATTCCTTTCTCTGAAACAGGAGCTTTTATTACATACATTATTTGTCAAGAATATGATACATATTTCTTTCTGCATACTTGGCTGTTGGCTTTTGTCTTGATAATGAAATACATACACACATGCTCTGAATGTATCTTGACAGTGGAGTGAACTTCATTATTCCACAGAGATGTGAAGATCTATTGTGAGAATATTGGCTTGCTTGCATAGTGTTCATCATGTGGATGCCATTGCTCATGGCAATAGGAGCTTGTGGAGGATGATATTATTCATTTGGAGTTTTGCCTGGCACCCATTGTTATTATTAGCACACAGCAAATAATGTGGTGATATTGAAGAACTACCAGGATTGCATGCATGGATCTTTTGCTCACATCTACTGTGTACTTTCAGAGTTGTTCAAGTGACCAAAACAAAAACAGGAAGACTTGTTTCTTAATTTTCTTCTTAGTCATCACTTCAGATGGCACCTGTCTGTAATGAGGGTCTGTGTCCTGCAGCAGTTGTCTTTAAAAGCTGAGCCCCAAACAGATGTTGCATCTCTTGCATCAATTGGTCTCCGATTTAATAAATCCCACAGAAAGTAACATCAAGTCTCAAGGTGAATCTCTCCCCCGTGATGCAGGAAGAGGAAGGTTGCTTTTTGTGTTGCTTCTACATGGGGAGTTGGAGTAGTGAGTTTTCTCCTTGGAAAACACAGGTGTATGAAACACTCCCAGATTAATGGGAAGGTATTGGTAGAGACAGGGTGATGTATGGAGGAAGAAAAGCACTAATACAGAGCATGCTGTGTCAGATTTGCTTGAAGCTGTTCTTCCTGCTCTGGAAAGAGAAGCAATGAAGACAAAATGCTGACCTCTGTGAAGCTCATTCTTCTTCTAAGAAAATGTACTTAGTCTTTCTTTCTTGCCATTACTCTCTGTCAAGAAATCGTATCTTCCAGGTAGAGCAGGTTTTGGCCTCCAGGAATAGTTGCACCTTCAAGTGATGGAAAGATGTTGTCAGGAATCCACTTCACCTGACCCCAAAACACAGTTTAGTTGTGACTATATTGCTTTTCTGCCTCCATTCAGAGATTAAGCCTCATCACTAAGCAGCAAACTCAGTTGTGAATGGGGTTCCTTTAGCAATACTTGAAAGCAGATTTTTTTTCCCTTTGGCCTGTTTGCTTTCCCACTTGCTCCTAATAATAATTGTTAACAGAATAGCATCTTCTGTAATTACTGTTGAAGCATGGTTCTGCTTTTAAAGTATAGTTATGAAGAGAAAATATTTGTAGTGTTCTGTTTCATTTTATTTTTATTTATAGGCATAGCATTTAGAAGAATAGCATCCTGTGTATAGCTTGAGAAGAAAACCTTTAAAAGCAATTCTATCAATGCTAATAGCTTCAGTCTTTGACCTGCAGTTCTGCAGTTTGTGATGTACTTATTTGTGTTTTGCAATTTGTATTTAATTGCATGTCTCAAGAAGGCCCATGCATAACATTCTTCCTTTAAATCTCTCATTAGTTTTATTTTCTTGCCAGCAGAATATGGGTGAATGCTACAGCAACTGCTTTACAACTGTAACTCTTCTCCCTTATTACTGGTAATGACAGCTGACAATTTACTGTGTGTATTAAGTTAGGTTCTGTGTTGCTGTGTAACTGAAATTTTTAGCAACATATTTTCACAAACATAGAACTGACCTAATTACTGTTTTTCTCTATAGTTTCTATGGGCTCTCTTCTGCTAGCTGGAGATGAGTGGTTTGAAAATGTATTCTCAAGCAAAGTATTCAGATTTATTAGCATGTGGGTTATGGCACCATAGCTCTCATTTCTATTTAGCTGGTAGTGACAAATTATTTTTACTTACAAAAGTATGGGAAGAACTACCCTAAGTGGCAGGAGTAAAACCTGCTGGTGAGATCTATGCTCCCCAGCTCACACCAGCTGCAATCAGAAGCATCCCCTGAGAGTTCCCTCCTTTCAGGGGAGTTGGCAAAGTTACCCAAGTGGAGAGTTGGGGAACAAGCTAGAACAAGGTCACAGCCAAGTATTCAGGGAACTCAGATCAAGAGTTCAAAAAGAAAGGAGATTGTAATGACAGTGTAGACACAAGCAGTCCTCTCCTCAAAGAATCCTCAGAGGATTTCTGTCCTTTCGAAGCATACAGATTTTATTCAGTTAACATAATCCGTGCTGACCCTGGCCAACAAATAACATATTATAATCTCAAAGATTAAAGGTAGATTACTTCAGCACAAACAGCGGTGATGTAAGTACCTGGAGAGATAAAGTGATGTCCCATGGCAAGAAGTTTTTGTGCAGGTGGAGCAGTTTGACTCCTTTGGGGAAACAGGTGATTTAAGGCATGAAGCCCACTGATGCACTGACACCAAGCTGGGGTAACAGCAGCACCTCAACATTTCACTGAGATTCAGTTCACACTCCTGAGGATAGCCTCCATGTTTGAGGCCAAGAAGCTGGGGAAAACTGAGAAACATCTCGGTGTGGACTCAGAGCCTTAAAGCAAACACTGAGAGTCCTCTTTGAATCTGCGTTTGAAGTATTTCTCAGAGGAGATAAGAAACCCATTGAATCAGAAGCACTGAGCACTCTTTGTGTAGTCTGTAAAATGATAACAGTATTACCAATTCCCTCCAATGAATATCATCTACTTAATGAGACTATCTGTCAGTAACCATCTACGTGATATAGAGCCCATTTGTTTCTGGTGGTGAATGTGGCCATGATGGAGGAGATCAAATAAAATGAGAGTTTCAGTGGGGCCAGTAGCTGCCATTTCTGGCAAAGATTATTCTGATTATTTGTTATTAAGGATTTGCTTTTTCTCTTGTGATTTTTTTTTGTATTGGTTTTTTTTGTGGTTGTTTTTTTGTAACCACTTAACAATAAAGCCTTTATAGGTCAGTTACAAGAGTCCTTATTACTGTCCAGTTTACCTTCCTGCCAGTTCAGGATTTGATACACCATTTTTTTGTGCTTTCTAATTTAATTATGAAGTGATAGGACTATCACCAGCAAATTTCTGTAAATGATTCAGAGACTACTACTTGCCCCAGATTTCTCCAACTCTTCAGATGTTTCTTAAAATAACCATAGTACTTATTTTTTCCGTATAGTATTAGTCTAGATAAATGCGAAAGAATAATTTTTCCTAAAAGCAAATTCAGACAGGAGTCTTGGCATTTGAGTTAATGCAGTTGCAGTGTGTATATGTTATTGTTTTCAGTTGTCAGTTTTTTCTTGCAGTATCTTCATTATAGTTACATACAGGTTAGGGTGACCCCTCCTGATCCATGTGTTATTACATGGCAGGCAGTAAGATGGTGCTGGCACAACAGTAGCTGGGTTGTGTGAGCCTCTGAATCTAGAGGAATAAAGCCTGCAAGGCAGCTTCAGTCTCTGTTGGTGAGTCACCAAAAAGCCAGCTGTGTACCCAGTCCAGCCCAATCCTGCATGAGTCAGGATTACTCCTGGGGATCTCCCCTTGTCCTGCTTTTGAACTACTCCCAAAGGTTCCCTTCTGCATGCTGTTATCAGAAACGTATCTTGTACAACTTCCAGCTAGATGAAATTTTAGTGTGCGACTCCTGGTGTGAGGGAGGTTGGCTGTCTCACTGGTGGAGTTACTTTTCTCTGTGTGAGCACTTACACTTCATAGGGATTCTTGTTTCCAACTCTGAGACCAGTATGGTTTGCTCAGCAGAGTTTCCACTATGGCCTGTACAAATTAGCAGAACTCTATGACAAATTCATTATCCTTATTTGCCTTCAAGGTCAGGTCCAGAGTTCACATACACAGCTTAATTACACAGCTTAATTTCACTGCAATTGATAATGAACCAGGAAGGTTCATTTCTCTGGTTTTCCACAGCCTTGCTTGTCCATCTTTACAACGTCACATTAAAAGCAGATGTTGTTATGGGACAATCAAGTGCTCAGACTCATCAGTTTTCAACTGCTTTATCCTTCACTGAGAAGTACTTTCCAGTGTTTTTTCTATCAGTTCCCTTTTTGGAAAACTGCTTTCACTGCTTCAAAGTTTTTACAAGAAAATATTGTTGTGCCTCTGGTGCAGACTAGGACAAATCTAATTTTGTTGTAGTAAAGTGCCTACCTCCCCATTACCCTCCATAATATGGTAACGTAGCAAATTATAGAGCTTTAATAAATGGCAATGATGCATCTAGGAGCACATTTCCTGAATACCTTTGGCTGCATATTTGCCTCTTCAGACATAATTTTTTTTGCCTTCTTAAAACTTAGTGACAATGTCCTTGAAACCTTTGACCACTGTCAAATGGATGACCTACTTTTCGTAATAATGGTTAAGCTAGTCAGGCTTCAGTCTCCCTCTCTGTCAGCTTGGAATCATTTCAGGCTCCTGCATTAATCCACAAGGACAGACATAAATGAAATATTAAAATTACCTTTTGTCCCCATTTCCTGCCTGCATTTGAAGCAATGTGTGTGCATAAGGGTAGAGTGGGGCAGTTGCTGACAGTACTACTGAAGAAATGATCAAAGGAATAACATTCATCCACATCCTCAGCTCCATGGCAGATCACAGCCATATCATTAACTGTGTGTCTCATCCACTTAGCCTGGTGTGAGAGCTCTGTCTGCTTGAGTCAGAGTTGCCAGGGGCAGTTTGTGGGACCCTGAAAAAAGCCAATTCCATCAGCTTGCAAGGCAGCAGTATTTTTAGAGACTTTGCAAAAAAACGAGGAGCAGGTTATTGTAACTATACTTCCCAACTCAGAAATGTTCTGGAAATGGACTTCACTAACTATTTAGTCTGATCTGGTGTGTGAACAGAGGCATGAACAAAAAACAAAACCCACTAGAACACCAGGTGCCATTTCCTTGCAGTGCTTCGATACGAACTCTTCTCATTTGCCCACCTAAATCATTTAGTGTTGGACAAACAAAGCTTCAGCCTGAAATACTGCAGGAAATCCAGAACAAGCAAAGGCTTCTCTTTTGTGTGAAGTTGATGGTGGTGTTTGTAGAATAGGCTGAGTTGGAAGGGACCCATTAGGAGCATAAAGTTCCAACTCCTGGCCCTGCACAGAACATCCCAAGGATCACACCATGTGCCTGACAGCATTGTCCAAAGGCTTCTTGAACTCAGGCATGCTTGGTGCTGTGGCCACTACCCTAGGGAGCCTTTTCCAGTGCTCAACCACCCTCTGGGTGAAAACCTTTTTCCTGATATCTAAACTAAACCTCCCCTGACACAGCTTCATGCCGATTCCCTAATGCTTGTGAGGTTGTGATAGAGTTACTGTGCAATCGGGATGGATAATCTAAAGATATGCATCTGGCCTTGTTCCTTATTTGAAAACAGAAGATTAATCTCAAATGACATGTCCATTTACCTGAGTGTTATTTTCCATTTATATGGATTTCCTTCTTAGCTTGAACAGATTTTTCCTGTTTAAAAGATGTACACTCAGGTTACAGTATTGGCATTGTCTTAAAGTCCCAGTTTCATGTTTCATAATAACCCAGAGGGAAAGGATGATTATAGAAAGTTTATTGTGCCTTCATAACCAAAATAACTGGATTTTCATAAGAACCAGAAACAGAGTGACTTGTTAGATTGTGTAAAATACTACTTATCTATTTGAATCTTGACCTTGGTTAAAATCTAGACAAGCTGATACACACTATATATATACTTTTTAAAATAAAAAGAAAAATTATTTTTGGTGTTTATTTTTGAATGGGCTTCAAACTAAAGCTTAACAAAAGCCAGGAAGGCTAAAGTAAGTTCCTATTTTAGGGACAGTTGGTAGTATTTTGCCTCCAATCAATCTTTATTTCTACATTTAATTTTCAAAGATTACATTTTCCAGGGACAATCCTGAATGCAGATGATATCCATCAATATGGAAAGGAACTGCAATGACAGAGTTGTTTCAAACTGTGTTCAGAAGTTTTTGTTTTCTCCAGCAGTTCTTACTTTGTACTAATAGGCTGAAGGTTTTTTTTTTGCTGCTGTTGAACTCCATATGTCCAAGATCCGTCCCTCCTCATGACATGAATGTGTCTCAGCTGAAGTGCTGCTCTCACCTCTGCTTTCTTGCTTTTACAGCACCCAAGCTGCAGTCTTGTGAGACTGCTCATGTATTGGATTTGTCCCTTTAGTATGACGTGCAGCTGTTCTTCTGCTCTTTCATTTAACTTCCTGAACACCTTTGCATGCGGGGCATTTCCAGAATATTTCATTTACTTTTTGCATCAGGATGCTCATGTCTGCTGACCTTAGTTTGAGTGCTGTAGATCTCCTCTAACAATAATTCAGATAGATTTCCCTTGGATTATGAGTGGTAATTATGAGAAGGGGAAGTCTTATCTTCAGAGTCTTTCATCTCTACCCAACTCACCTCTTCTACAGCTTCATTAACTTTCTAAATATGAGAGGAAAGGCTAAATGGGCCTTAGCATCACCACCCTCATAAGGGCTCATCACTCTTTTACAATACAATTTTTTCACTGAAGTTTATCAATGTGGTAAGAAAAATAAGCATGTGTGATGAAATCACAGTGGAAACTTTTATAAACTGAGCATCAATTGATTTTAGAGCTTTCTTTGTAACTGAGTCTCCACAGCTTTCTGGCTCACCGTTTGAAGGGGTTTTATCTTAATATTTCCCAAACAAAAGTCTACTTTAAAAATGAAATGTGATTATAAAGACACTTGGGAGTTAATTTTAAATAATACAACTTGGCTGCTACATATTTCAGCGCAATGATAACTTGAACTGGTAGTTTACATAAAAACTAAACCAGATGCTTTTTTCTTTCTCTTTCATACTTGTAAGAATATTTAGTTTAATGCAAAAAAAATTGCATTTTTAAGCTTCAAGTGAATGAGATGTGTATAATCCCACTTACACAAGTTGCATGTAATGAAACTAACTGGTCATAATCTCTAACAAAATTCATTACATAAGAATAGAATTACTTATCAAAACTTTCTGAACTCTGCTGGTCATGAAAAATTTGCCACATTTGGCATCAAAATGAGGTCTTGTTGCAGTTTTAGTAGAGAGACTGTTGATTATGCAGAGATGCAGGCTGCAAAAGTAAAAATAGATTGGCTTTGCTCTCCATCCTGCATAATAGTGCTTTCTGCACTGGGAAGTAATGGAGAGTCAGGAAAAGCTTGTGTGACTTTTTCACAGCCTGTCACAAGCATCTGCGATCACTGGTGGGTACTGCTGGGTACATACCCACTCTTCTTCCACCTTAGCATTTCACTTGTTTGAATTGTCCAGGAAAGATTTTGGTTAAAGTTAAAACGCAGTGGAACTCTGCTAAATCTGAATGCAACTCTGCTCTGAGAAAGGGAATTATTTTGTTGTCAACATTGAATAAAATTTGAATGGAACTGCTTGCTTAAAAAGCAAGGCATTTATTATTGCAAAGTTAGTCATCTTATGCTAGCCTAAGTGTGAGTGGTCCCTTAGACTTCAGAATTTGCTTTTGGGAAAAAAAAGAGGAGAACATTTAGCATGAGTGAAATTTTAATGCTGTGCCTCTTAAAGGACTGACGGTTCACAATTTAATTATCACTCATACTGTAGTTGACCAGATGCCATTGAGTAGAAAAGTATGAATCATACATGCATATACACAGGTATTTATTGTAGGTAAGATGGAGACAGTGTGCAACTATGTTAAATTTATCAATGTATGACTAATTTTGCAAACAACTCATTAGAAAGATATAACGAAGGAAAATTAACATAAGAACATCCCAACTGTTTAAGAATGACAGTAAAATTATACAGTGATTTAATGAGAGAATACAGATTACTGAAACCAACTGAATATACAGAAGGAGTCTGGACAGTGGGATACAGCTCTACAAATTTGAATTTGTGTGAGAATAAGTTCAGTTTGCTTTGTGAAAATTTCTGGTGTCCACTACTGTAAGTAGTTGGGACTTAGGGGTTACAGACATTAACTGGACAAATATCAGCTGGCAAATTACAGTGTACTGTGGTGATAACTTTGAATGTTCAGTGAACGTAACTGGGTGGAGGCAGCTTTTATGGGAGCAAACCAACTTCAAAATAGGCTTTTTCCTTACATAGTTGATCTGATATATATTGTGAGATACTGCTTCTAGACTCTAGGGAGATAATGGTTTCAAAACCACTGTGATTATTTGGTACGAACAGGGGCACAAATTCATGTAGAGTAGAAGTTTTTCAGAAAACTGGACACTTGAGGAAAAAAAGAAAGAGTAACTTCCTTAGGCTAATGTCACAGATACAGGTTTTACTTTCCAAATGTTGATGGTTTTATAAACCTGGAGATGACTCATGTTGTTAAAATGGATAAAAGATAAAAAATAAAACAATGTCTTGCAGAAATTTTAAATGTACAACAGTCCATACATTTTAATTATATGTGATTATAGAATTAAGTATATAAAATATTCCACTTTTTTTTTTACTTCTTGAGAAATTCAGTAAGTCTTATCCATATTCATTCCAGCTACATCAGCATGTTTTTCTATGCATAGTATGGAATCTGTCTTAATCTTCAGCTGGAGCAACATCTATGTTCACATTTTTGTCATTTATTTTATTAATATAAAATGTCATTTTATTTATTATATATTTCTTTATATGTTTATTTATTTATATTTATTAATATAAAATATAATTTCCTTGCCCTTTGCTTAATTCATCTTCATTTCAGTTTGTTTAATTTCTGCATCCACTTCATCCTAGTGGATAAGTCTGTCTCTTACATTACCCCTACACAGATTTTAATTTTTAGTTTTATTAGAACCTTTTATTATCTAGGATTAATATCAGTTTCTGCTGTTTGCTATCAGGAATCACTGCAGAGAGCACCTAGAGCAGTCACCAGTGAAACAAGGTGACTTGAATTTTTACCCTCTCCTGAGGTGCCTTCTTATGGTATCACTAGGGTGAAGGAACACTCTTCTTGTTTAACAAGACCTTGAATTTCACTATAAAAAGTGCAGAAGCCTAGCTCAAAGCTGCATTCAGGAGGTCAGCAGTCATTTCTGTGACTGCTGCTGTGCTAGCAGCAACATGGCCCCCTTCCTTCTTGTCCATTACATCCCTGTCTCCACAAGGTCAGCAGGATCTGGTCCTGATTCCTGTTGTGGGTTGGCATTAACCTCAGTGTTTATACCAGTGGGTTTGGCGCTGAAGATCAGTTTGTGTAATGTATCCTGCACAAGGTGGACTCCTCTTTCCAACATTCATCCTTTTCTGTTTAGGAGTTCAGCACAGAGCCTTTAATCAGTCTGGATTATACAGAGAGAGGCATAGTGCAATATGCCATTCAGTGTATAGGATTATAATGGCCAAATTTCAGCTGTTTCGGACAGGTGATTCCTATCAGTGTACCTACTGCACATGTACTTACTGCACAAGTGCTTTCCCATTTTCATTTCCCTCCTTTTCTTTCCATGTGCTTCAAAGCTTCTCTTCCCTTTTCACAAATCCTTTAGTTCCACTGTATATATCACTCTTGCAGTATGATTCCAAACCCTGCTATGCAGTTCACTTGTTTGCAATATACCACATTTGTTTCTAATGCAAGTAACTTGACAATTCTTTTAAGTCCACGTCATTTTTCTCTTACCTTGGAAATTCATAGGTGAGATTGTCTCTTTACTTCTGCATGTAAATTGCAAGCAGTTAAAAAATTCTTTACTGGCTACAGTTTGAGCTACTGCTACACTTCTTTTAGTGCACTTTTCTAATTTGTTTCTGAGCTGTCTTTTCACATTAAGCATTTGCCTACCTTTTTCTCAGTCTGTCTTTTTTTGCAAAACAATTTTCTCGGCTTCTTTTTTTTTTACACTCTCACTAAATCAAACTCGTTTTCTGTCTCAGCACAGCAATCTTTGACTGCTTGGGACATTTTTGGATCAGCTAGCTTTTACTTCCAATATTGTTCTTTTAGGTATTGTGAGTCTGTGCAATAGTTCTCATGTGAAAGGTTTTTACAGCTATTTTTAAATTCAGCAACCTTCCAGCTTCCCTGATGTTTGGGGAGTCTTTGTCCTTTTAAGTTTTAGACCAAGCATTTTACAGCTTCCCACTGTAATTACTTATGTAATATTATGGTCAGGTCTGATTGTTTAAGCATCTAAGTTGGACATTTCAAGGAAAAATTACTTCTACAAACATAGCTTTACATTTGTATACAGAAGTCATTAAATAAGAGATTAATTCCTTTCCTTTGGGCTCAGTGCTGGTCAGTGATCCCAATTAACTACATAAAGACTTCATATCAATCACGATTGCAAGACTGGACTCTTGTCTTCCTATTTTGGAGATAATTTAAGACCTGTTCAGCAGTAGCTACTTGTGGCATGGAGTGGAATACCCATACTGTGCCAACCAGTCACTTTTATACAGCTTATTACTCATCCCACTCCCATGAAAACCAAAGGGCCATCCTGTTTTTCCTCTCCATCGCTATTCCTGCAAAACAACAAATGTCAGAACATCTTGTGGAATATGAGTTAATGGGGCAATTACATTCAATTTCTTTCTTTCTTTCTTTTTTTTTTTTTTTTTTTTTAACTGAGGAAGCAGAGTTTGCTACTGTTCCAGTCATTAGGTAGTTTTGTTAGTTGTAATAAATGTTTTGTACTTTCACATATATTTAACAAGGGGTTTCTTTACTCAGTATTTATCACTGGAAAGATCTGTAGTTTCAAATATAATTTGTAAAGATTTGCCAATTATTTTGCAATTTTAAGTCTGATTTCTTTTATCTTCCATCTGATTCACCTGCATGGATTGCCTTTTTATAGGCCATTCACTATGTTGAGAGAAATGTTTAGGAAAGATATGGTATCTAAGAGAATTAGAGTGATCCTGCATTTTCCCAGGGATTTCTGGGACTAAATTTCTTCTACCAGTAGCAATTTAGTTATAAGCATTCTCCATGCAAGTCCATCTTTATGAAAGTACATTGTGTTTTGATTATTTAGAACCTGAAGTCACAAAGGACATGTTGTAATTAGATTTACTTCGGTAGGAATTGAAAATGTATTGTAGTAGTCAGAATCCCCAGGGGAAGGTTTCTAATAAAATCTCCATTGAATTTATTCATATGTGGAAATACAGTCAATATTTGAGATACGAAATGTCAGTAAAAGTAAAAAAGTATTAGCATTCAGTGTATGTTACAAACTGGCAAAGCCTTGCCAGTTTGAATATTTTTTTCACAAAGCTTTGTTTCACAAAGCTTCTATGTGCTTTTAAGAGTATAATCTCTTAAGGAAAATGCAATTATTCTGTTAGAGCTCCCTAGTCCTGAAAATGGGCAGTATAATTTTTTTTTTTTTTTAACTACCTTATGGAAGTGAAAGGAAAAATATCCATAATGCTTCTCATTACTGTGAATGCAAATGAGAGAATCATTTTCTATCATTCAGTCATGGGGATTCACTGGTCTCCTAATGGTAGCAGAGACTACTCATCTGTCTGCTTGCTATTTTATTGTCTCCACTGGCTTGGATAAAAGACAGCAACATAAACAAGTATTAAGGCAGAGAAAATGTGGCAGAATGTTCCATTAACGTGATGTCCTCTTAATAAACTTCTACCTTATGCATGGATTCATGAAATACCTACCAGTCCTGAGTTCACTGCCAAATCCTAAATTAGTGGCAAAGGGGGAAGTTTTTATTTTCCAGTCAGGTCTTCAGGGATGATCCTATTTGCTTCCATAGCCCCAAACAAACCGCCAATAGTAATTCAAAACAAAAATATCCCACAATGGAATAATTTTCCCTTGGGACTTCAGTGTTAGAAGGCACATGGCATAGGATCCAGTTTCATGTCTATTCTCTGGTAAGGAAGCATTGCCTGGAAGCCATCCAGGTCTCCAGGTCTTTTCTCTCTCTGATCAGCCATCAGCATGAATGTGTTCCTTCTAGCCTCTCGCTCTAAAACTCATAAGGCTGTATTGATTGAATTGCATAGTTGGCTTGGACTCTCTTCAGTCTGTTGTTTCCCTCCTCTTTGGTGTAGATTCCTCTGTATTCCCATTCCAATTTCAAGAAATCAGTGAGCAACATTTGAATCCTGAGAGCTGTCGATGTATTTACTGCACTAGAAACATGAGTTTCTTGGTAATGAAGAAAAGAAAGAGAAAATGCTTATTTTCCAGTACAAAATTCCTGCTTATAAATTTACAGTGCATTTTTCATCAATATTATCTAACACTAACTTTAAATATCTCATTTGTTTTCTATATTGTCTGTGAAAAAGCCTGAGTTAGTTTAAGTAAATTCCACATTTATTCATGGAATAAATGGAAACATGGGAAGCATAGCAAATTATTTGCCTATAAATTAAATTACCGCTGTGAGACACACATGAGGAGTTTTAAATGCTTAGAAAAGCAGATGTATAACTCCCAACAGCTACTCTGTAGCCATGTTCTGTCACCTTTCTGCCTTTCTCTCACCAGCACCTATGAGACTGAAATGAACTGAAAACTTTTGCTAACCTTCAGGTGCAAGTTACTTCACATGGAGTACTGAGATCATTAAGTATTTTGGCAGCTCTCCAGAGTCCCTTTTTTTCTCTGTTACATGGGTTTATTTAGCAATGAACAGAACTTTTACTTTTTTATTTTAAATATAAGGAGTTTTTGCATGACTGTCTATCATGCTCAAGATCCATCATATTGCCTATTTCTCATCTAGAGACCATTTGGGGGTGAATAAAGGTAAATGTTGTTTGGTTACACTACTGTTTGTCTATGCCTTCCACAGTTCAAAAAACTTTCACTCAAACACACGCAGAGGCACACGCACACGTGGTCCAAATATTGCCATTATTGTTTGTGTTGCTTTATTCATCCTTCAGGTCTCCTGTAATGGCTGGAGGTCTATTTGCTGTTAATCGGAAATGGTTCTGGGAGCTGGGAGGCTATGATCCAGGATTAGAAATATGGGGAGGAGAGCAGTATGAAATCTCCTTTAAGGTAAGTCATCAAGTCAGCTTGCAGAATACTTCCTTTCTGATGTTATCATGATGCTTTTATTCATACTGGCTTTGTCTTTTAACTAAAATTAATTTAACACAATGCTTTTTTTTTTGTTAGAAATTCCCAATAGTTTCACAAAGAATTATGCCATAAACATATGCTCCAGAAGCCGTACAAAAATCACACTGAGGGCAGTTCACTCCAAAAATGTGGTAGCTTGCCACCATCAAAGTCCTACCTTGTTCCTTTCATCAAGTCTTCTCCACTTACCTTCTCTGAGGTGCTGTGTTTACTTTATGCTCAAACATTGAGCATAAATAAACCAACAGAGAAGTATTACAGCAAAAAAAGAAAAGGGCAAAATTTTCTGCCCAAATCAACAAGTTTGATCCTATCCTGGGGATAGGATCCCATGGAGTCAGCTCAGGAAATGTGTGGAAATGGAAATGAGAAAGTCATGGGAAGAAAGACCCCTTTCAGTAGCAGCGGATCACTAGAGCTCAGCTGCTATGAGCTGACAAGCTGTTCAAAAGCAGATTTTTTTTTTATTAGTGCATTTAAATTATTGTAATGACATATGGGGAGTTTTCAAGTGCTCAGTACAACCAGCCATGGTATACCCTCATATCCTCTCTTAGACAGGTGTGCTCAAATCAGTTACATCTCGAAAGTCTTGTTACTTTCTGCAGGTAAAACAGGCATTTGTATTAGTTTCATGAGGACTAACATGTCTAATTTTGAAAACTAAGTTTATTTTGTTCCAGTATACCCAAAGACACAAGAACTTTGCCTCACAGTCTCTACATGCAAAGTTTTTCAATGACTTGATAGAATTTCATGACATAGATGAATTGAGTCAAACATATTTTAATGTAGTTTGGAACTGAAATTAGAATTCAAATTTAGCTTCAGGTACTTCCAAACTCTGTCAATTTAAAACTCTGTAAATAAATTCAGCATGTCAGCCATGACTAATATCATACATCTTGTTGAATCTGAGTTTCAACAGCAATTAAAACAACAGTGCTGAGACAAACTGTACAGTGTGAGCCAACACTGGGCTTCCAGGCTGTCTTTACAGGAGTTACCAAGAACAGCAAAATGTTTTGCATTAACCAGACCTACTCTCATATTTCTCCAAATCATTTTTATATCTCAACAAAATAAAACAAGAATGCAGGGAAAACCCAATAGCTAGACCATATATTTAGAATATATTGATTTACCTTCTGTTTTAGATTGTTTCAGAGGCAAATATAAGTAGTTGCTTGTAGCTGTCACCATGGTCTCTGAGCAGATCACCCATGATTTTATTATCCTATTTCAAATACTTCTTTTATTCATCATCACAAAGAATATAGTTGTAGTGCTCTCCAGACTTTGTATAGAAACCATGGTAACACAACTGGAAACTGAGATACCAGATTGTCCCAGTGGGTTTTGTTCAACGGACAGATTTTTTTTTGGAGGCATCTGTGTCACATTTGGTCTCATTTCAGTCATATCTCTGGATCCATCTCATTAGTATATAATGACCTTAGGATCCCTATCCTTCCTTACTAGTGTTAAAAGAAGAAAAAAAATAGTCTTTAATGATGATTGCCATTGGAAGAATTTAATAGATGTAAGTTTTAAAAAGAAAGCTGCTGTTTGGTTTGGAATAACAAAAAAGAAGAAAAATCATGGAGGTGGAAGGGAGAAACATTATGTCAGGGGTTTATTATGTCAGAATCACCACTATCAGCCTGGGAAGGGTTTCTGCTTCAACAGTTTTTACTGTAGCTATAGATTCAGTCTTAAAACTTATTTAAATGAGGACAAGTTAGCAAGACAGTTCAACTTACCAGATTTATTTGCAAAACTTGGTAAGATGGTGGACTTGCAAACTGTTACGAAGTCAGTGAAAAAGCCAAACAACCAGACTGGTTCTGTTTCTGTGGCTACTAGAGTGAATTTGAAAATACAATTTACTTTTTCTTAGAGTGTTACATCTATGACCTGTGGAATTGTTGTAGGATGAGTGTCGTGTGTCGATGCCATGTCTTACATTAATTTGCCTGGCAAATAATTGTTTGGAGTATCCTGCCACAAGAACATCTCTAACCACCAGATAGATAGCCATTTTCACACATTTCTTCTTTGATTCAACTAATTCTTAAGTATTTTGTAAAAATATGATTGGTTTTCATTAAGAAGTTGCAAAGAGAAGCTGATTCAAAATGTCCTATAATTGTGTGAAGTTCACATACAGAGGACTGTTTCAGACTGATCTTTAATCTCAGACAGACACAGTGTTCCTTTTATGTTCTTCATATTTCTTGTTTTTAACTGTGAGATTAATTTTCACAAGAGCTGCATTATAAGAGTAAATAAGTAAACAATCTATCTGCTGTAAGATAGAGACTGTGCTGATGACATGACCTTACTCATGTCAGATGGGAGATTCTTGTGGTTAATTCAAATACAGTGACGCAGTTATGAGGGATGAATGTCAGAGCAAAAGCCATCATATGCTTCCTGAAATGAAGTAGTGTGTGATTCGTCTTGAACTGGTTGCTCTACTCTGTGAGCTGGAGTGAGGAGTGTTTGCAGACCATTTCCCAGCCTCAGTGATGCATTTAAAATTCTATGGATTGACCTACAACTGTAACCATTCTGTTTAACATTTTAACAATATGTCCAGGTGCTATAGAATCCAGGTATGCTGTGGCACGTTGTTAATTAGCACTGCGAATGTTTTGCTGCAAAGGAAAGCTTTCAGGTATGTTCAGGAGATTTTTCACAAGTATGTGTGTCAAGTATCAAATATCAAGTTTACATGTTCCAATTCAGTGGTGGCAAATACAGAACCAGTTATTTGGAGAATTGCCCAGATGTTGTAATGAACTGGACTCCACAGAAACATTCACACATTTTGTTGGGAAAAGATCTCTTAACAATCAAGATCCTCTTAAAGAAAAACATCTCAACCAAAAGCTTCTGCATTTCTGTACCAGAGACATTCATAGTCATTTGCACAAGTCAAGCTACAGAAGTGTTTGCTACAAAGCAAATGAGACACCATAAATGCAAAGTGTGGCCTGTCATGGGGGGTGCGGAAGGCTCTTAGAAAAAGTTTATTTGAGTTTATTTATTTGAGTCATGAGGTGCAGAAAGGATTCCCTTGCTTTCTAAACTTCTTCTCAGAGAAGAGCCAGGGTGCAGGTGGATCCAGTCTTAGCCTCAGATTTTATCAACAATTTAAATTTAGGGAATTATAGATGTGTGAGCTCAAAGGAATTACTAATAATAGCCATATTGCTTTATGAGTTCAACACACTAAGGCAGAGTTCAAGGACCAATTAAAAATCGGATTACTAGGACAAGTGGAGGTTGAACTAGATTTAGGAAAGGTACTCAGAGTTGGGAAGCTTGGAGGGAAAGTGTCTGCTTTGATATTTGTCTCCAGCTGTTTCACTAGATATGACCTGGTGTGGCAGACACCAAACTCCTTTTTATGGGGGGGAGGTTGCATTATCTAATTGTACATTCAATAATACAGTATGGTTTATAATGTTTCTGTGACATTTGGAATTGTACCACAGCATGAAAAGGAGCTTCCTCAAACTTCAGATGTGTCTATTCCAGGTGCTGAGTGGTCAGGAACACACAGAGGCAGGTAAAAAAAAGAGTTACTGCTTTAAACTTTGCTTGACCTTTATTTCCACACCACAAAACCCAACATATTTCTCTTTTGTTCTCTTCTTACTTGCTAACATCACTGCAGAGGACAGCAGCAAGCATAGCACAGGGTGCCATTCTGATTAACCCGTGTTTCCAAATCAGAGCACACACATACACACACATTCAGTGGATGGTTTCACAGTCACAAACCATGTGCCAAAATGTGACGTCTTTATTAAATAGTTTCTTAGATTCATTTTTACATAGGAAAATGTGCAGGATTTTATTTTTTGGCAGCATCAGGATTATTGGGGGCTTTTTAATTAAGAAGACAAATGACATCTTGCTGACAATACGTGTGCTGGACTTGTGAAAGCTGGCAAAACACTGGATTAATAGCATCTCTTCTCAATATCAAGAGAAATCACTATTTATGAAATCCTAAATTTAAATTTCTTAGACAAGTACAGCTTATGTAGTAATCACTAAAACACAGAGTAGTGAAAGATACTAACTTCCTATGTTTCCCAAAGTTCTTCGTGGTGGGCTTGACCTTGGCTGTATGCCAAGTATCACAGCAAAGCTGCTCTATCACTCCTCTCCTCACCTGGACAGAGGAGAGAGAAAATATAACAAAAGGCTCATCAGTGAAGGTAAGGGCAGGGAGAGATCACTCACCAGTTACCATCACAGACAAAACTGACTTGATTTGGGGGAAAATTAATTTATTACCAATCAAATCAGAGTAGGGCAATGGAAAAATAAACCCAAATCTTAAAAGACCTCCTCCCCACCCCTCTCCTATTCTCAGGCTCAACTTCACCCCTTATTTTCTCTACCTCCTTGCCTTCAGGGGGATGGGGAATGGAGGCTGAAGTCAGTTCATCACATGATATCTCTGCTGCTCCTTCCTTCTCTGGGGAAAGACACACTCCTCCCCTGCTCCAGCATGCGGTCCTCCAGGAGCTGCCAGTGGATATTTGCTCCACCACAGAACTCCATGAGCTACAGGGGGACAGTTGCCTCACCATGGTCTGCAGTACAGGCTGCAAGGGAATCTCAGCTCCAGTACCTGGAGCACTCTCGCCCTCCTTCTGTGCTGACCTTGGTGTCTGCAGGACTGTAGGTCTCACATATTCTCACTCCTCTCTCTGGCTAAAATTGCACAGTAACTTTTCCCCTTCTTAAATCTGTTGTCCTGGAGGTGCTGTCACCGTCACCAATGGCCTTAGCCAGCAGTGGGTCCATGCTGAAGCCAACTGGCATTGGCTCTGTTGGACATGGGGAAAGCTTCTCACGGAAGCCACTCCTGTAGCCCTCCTGCTATCAAAACCTTGCCTCAAAAACCCAATACAATCCTTTGCAGTGGACATTCCTTAGGCATCGTAAGTCATACCTTAACAAAAATGCCAGTGGTGATCTGTCTTCTTGAAGCTAGTCACCTGTACCTAGAGTTGTTTTATCCTTATCCATGCCAACACATCTTCCAGATTCTCTTCATCCCTGTTTTCCAAAACACATCTCCAAGTTCATTAATCCCTTTCTTTATGACCATTATCATCATAATCATTATTCATTCCATCCACAGCTGTCAATCTTGGCAGGAGATAGGGAGTGGGGGAGCATTACCACTTGTCAATGCAGTTGTAATCTATATGAAGAACTGACAAGTGTGGAATATTGTGAGTTTTCTCAGGATTTTAGAGGTGCCGAGGAGAATTGTTGAAATACCCAGAGTCATCAGTTCCCAGTGTACGCAATACTATTTTAATATCCCTGACAGGAAATCCCACTGCACCTCCAGTAAGTGGTTTTGCAGCTTGTGAACCCATTGACTGTAAATTTGCAGTCAGTGATCCTACTTTTTTTTCAGTTAGCTGAACATTCTCACTACATACAAAAGTTCACAGGAAAATATTCTTCTTTCTCCTTTTCTACTACTGCCAAATCTGTTCTTTTGGCTTCTGTTTCAATAAGAGTGACTGAAAAATCCCAAAAGGTTTCTATATTCTTATTGTCTACAACTTTTTCAGCCCCATTGTTGTAATATGTTTCTCCTGTTTGTAGTCCATCCCTCTTGCACGAATGTGAAGAGCACCAAGCTGTCACCTTGGCATGAAATATGTTATATTCCTCTTCTACCAGTTTAATGCTTTGGTTTGGTTTTGTTTTTTCAGTTTCGCTTTTTCTGTCCATTTCAGTGTCCCTCACTGTAGTCTGTCTTGTTGCTCTCAGCAGCAGTATATTTCTCAATTAGTTTTGAAGCCTGATCCAACGTCCATTCCATACCATTTAAATCCCTTGCATAATTTGCTGTACGTTTATGTTCCTCTTCCACAGCGACACATCCTCCCCTGCTCAAAAATCATGAGTCTTTTGCTACAGTAATTATGATTATAGTGTAAGATATGGGTTGGAGTCTCAGTCTTGCATGCACAGTATTTATATTTTCCAGATAGTCTCCAGGTTGGATCACTCATAAACCAGAGAGATAAGGCAGCAGGAGAGGAAACCACAAGAGAAGGCAGAATTCAATTTTAAAGACAAAGATGTCTTTAAAAGTGATGTGAAAAGAGGACGATTCACCCAAAATCCCACAGGAGCTGTAGAACAAAGCCAAAAAATGCATCTGTGACATCTGAGCTCCAGTCAGGAACAAAACCACATAACCACAGCTTAATTTCTTTTAAAGCTTGTGTTAATGCCTGCCTTTTGCTTTCAACCATCCCTATAAAGTGTTTTGCAACATTCTGTTAGAAGGAGCTGTATAAAGATAAATTGTGAGATAGTATTTAGTTGACACATAAACTACTCTTCTTTTGATCTTTCCAAGCTGGAATTACATTATTTGGGTTTCATGTTCAGTTTTTATATGTCAGCTGCAGACCAGATTCATTGCTTTTGTAAGAAGGAGACATTAGCAATCCTGAGAATTTCATTGCTTCTGATATAATTTTGCCAAATGTCCCACACCACCTGAATTCCTTGCATGGTACACTGGAGATCTGTAATATTTAACACAGAAGTCATTCTCCAATTTCTTGCATTTAGCACATGTGACAGAAAAATGCACATTTTAAAGGCAAAGTTGCCAGAATTGATCTTCCCAGGAAAATAAAAAATTGCTTTTAATATCACTCTGAAACTGAAAGATAAACAGGAACAGCTGCTAAATGTCCTTCAAGGCAGCCCAAGATTCATTTCAATTACCCTGCACAGCATACCTCAGGTGCAGCACAGCATTTTCAGGTTTTATGTCTATCAAATATAAGCCTAACACTATGTTATTTCCTCCCACTTGTTATTGCCTCAGTATATCTCACTTTTTGGGGTTTTTTAAATGCCTTTTCTCCTTTTCTTTGTTTTCACTGCTATGCTACTGCTTTAGAGGAAACGCATTATATGTCTGCTTCAGCTCTCATTGCCTCAGTTAAAGTAATATATATATTATATTATGCCTGTATAGATTTTTTTTGTCTGTTTTCTTGTCTCTTAAATTTGTTCAGAGGTTGACATTTGAGTCAAACTGCTATGCTGCCCACTTTACAAAGGCTAAGGAGGCTTGATTAACCACTGTAATAACTTGTCTAGCCTTTGAAATGACACCTTCATTTAAAAAACAAATACTAAGCATAGGTCTTTATTTTCATTGGTGCAGTGGATTGTTTGAAGATAGCCATAGAGAGGAGATTCCCACTGAAAAAGGTACAAATGATGTAACATACAAATGAAGCATTGTTAGAAAGGTGAACAACATTATTTTAGCACTGTGATTTTTATGATATTTTACTGTGTTTATGCACATGTTTTCCAGTGAATTCCAGTGAGATGAAACAGGTAAAGATTTCAAGATTTATTTAAGAGGTGCATTTTACAAAATGGGTTTTTTTAAAGCAAATGATCTTCATGTCCACATGCCCTGACTACATGCAAGATTGCTCTGGATCGTAATGAGCTATTTTGGCATGGAGGCAGAGCATTCATTTGGGTCTCCATTCCCACCAGTAAATCTCCTCCCTGAGGACTGTGCTCACTAGGAGACCAGATGACATGTCCTCAACGCAGAAATAGGTACTGAAATACTCCTAATTTCATCAGTGTACAGACTTCCATTTGGTAGAGTGATACCCAGGACAGCTGTCTTTGCTATGCCATACTACTAACATGCAAAATTTGTCTTCTCTGGTGAGATGCTACTACATACCAGAAGCACCTACCCAGAGCTCCTGTGTTAATTCTGTGGTCGGAGGTAGTAAGGAGCAACTTCTACCTGACTGCACGAGTGTCCGTGGAACTTAAGGACAAGACCTCGCTTTTGCTGGTTTCAAGCCTTCCTTGAGCATTTACACTAGTGTATTTTGGTTTGTTAGAAATGCTTGGCATTTCTTTACCAGGTCTCAGCTGGATGCCATGGCTAACAGCTAAGGGCTAATACACAAATGAGCCATAAGAAGCAGCTACCTAAATCACTTTGCAATTCAAGTCTTCACTCTAACCCATTTTTCTCCATTCACAATATGAACAGCACGGTCAGTCTGAGGGGCTGAATTCCAGGACCGTGCAGATATATTATACCCACTGTAATACAAACAGACAAGCACAGTGAAAGAGGCCACAATCTTGCCCATTTTCACTATTGTTTTAAATGAATGGAATTAATAATTTTGTTTTCCTGTGATTTCAAAAAGCCAGTAGCTACAGCCAGCTGGTGGACAGGACAAAAGAGATGGAATATGAAATGTAAAAAAAGTGCAGAGATGCACATTGTTGTCTGCAGGCTTCATGCAGAATGTTAAGTATATGTGATAGCATCATGTTTCCCAATACCTTTTTTTAAGGGTCTGGTTACTATTGTTTTAATTCAGAGCATGTTAACTTATGGTTTAATTCTTTTCTGTATGAAACATGTTGGTGAAACTTTCAGTTGCTTTCCGTTGCTCCTGTTCTGCTCTGCTTTAGTCTCAGTCACAAACTTATTTCTCGTCGTTTTGCTCCAGAGTGCATCAAATACAGCTAAAATTCCCCCATATATGTAGTGCATGGACCTAAATTCTCATCCAAAGTCATGGAGATGTTTAGTGAAGCATCTTTATGTATGTCCTCATGAAGAGACACAGAAAGGAAAAGTCCTCTCTCTTTCTCAGTTTTGGTGCGATTGTTGTTTTAATTGGGTGGGAAGGGGTTGGGATTTTATTTTTTGTTTTCAGTCGAAAGGCTGAAAGCTGAGACCAAGTGTCCCTCACATGGAATAACAGTCATTCTGTTCTAAATTTGTGAGGGGAAAAAAAAAATTAGTTTTCCAGGATTAGGAAATAATTTTTATAATACTCATGTTTTCATTATGAATTAATTTCAAATTTTTGTTGTGTGGTTTTAGGATAAAAGGTGCTGGTTGGGGGGTTATTGTTTTACATCTCCCTGATTTGCAAAGTCAAATTGCTTTTCTTTATAAATGTTGTCAGAATGCTACATAAGTCATCTAATAACTGTGTTAGAGCTCTGCATTGCTGTAGGATAGAAAATCATGTCCATGGCAGACAACCTTGCTCTCACATACGCTTGATAAAGCCTAGTCATTCTAGGTGAAGAATTGTGAAAAATTCATTACTTGCTGCCCATCAGGATACAGCTTGATTTTTAGGGCTGCGAAGTATTTGCTTACAGCCCCCACCAGTTTTGACTGAGCTTTGGTTGCTCAGACCTGAAGCATCAGACCTGTGTACTCCAGATTGTTCTGTCTCTTTCAGTTTTAAAGTGTTAATGATGAAACGTAGTAGCATGTTCTTTCTCTGCCTGCATAAATTAGATCAGAAGGATATTGATTTTTGTTCCCTTTTCTTTACAAAATGAAAAGCATCTTTACGTAATGAAGAGCATTTGAGCTCTGTATTCACTACTCAAAATATAAGCCATGTGTTTTGGAAAAAATATTACTTCTGACTGATGGTTTGCTTTAATCACATAGCCTTCTTTTAAAATTTTGATCTTGTAGGTTTTGAACAACAGATACAGTAACGTCTTGATTGTGTTGCAGGAGGACCATTGGTGGATACTGGACTGGGTTGGAAGTAGATAATCTTTAAAGACCATTCCAACCCAACCCAAAACATTCTATTCTAATCCAAATGTGTTTTATAATTTTATTTTGAACATACACTGCTTTTGTACAGTGAGATTCAGGTTAGGAGAATCTACCATGTTACCACATCCCACCTACCAGCATGCCAAGGAGGCAACCATGTCAGAGGGGTCAGTACAGAATGATGTGTCATTTTCACATACACATTACTTAAAATGCTTTTTTTTTGCCTCATTTTTTTCCAGGAATCATTCTTTCACTTGCTTTCTGTCTCCTTTTCAGGTGTGGATGTGTGGAGGTGGCATGTATGATGTTCCATGCTCTCGAGTTGGACATATCTACAGGAAGTATGTCCCATATAAAGTCCCTTCTGGAACCAGCCTAGCACGGGTGAGTAATTGGGTGTTGCTGGTTTTCATTTTCAGTCATCATCAGTCTCTTCATTTCCCGTGAACCAGTTTCCAGTAAACCATTACAATGGAAAATGAATGTTTCTTTATTTTTCTGAAATGAGATGTGCAATTACTGCAGTTTTCTGCCTTTCAGAGATAAGATTGCCAGGAATAAAATGGAAGCTTAAAATTATAGGGTTGGACGTCTCAGCACAGAAGGATGTTTCATGCTGATTCAAAAGAACCTAGGAATAACCTAAGGCTTGCAGTTCTCAGACTACACAGTGTTGTCAGTCATAGTTTTTATAAGCAGGACCAATGTGAATGCACATTTTCTTATCAGTCAGCAGAACAGGCTGAATCTCATGGAAGGGATGTTTTCTGAGGCAAAAGGACTGAGTAACAATGATTTGAGTGACTGTCTGATTATTGTGTAAAACCTGATTGTGGAATACAGCCAGCTTGGAGCTGTGAGAGTGAGAAATTACAAGACCTCTAGACATTACTCAAAGACTGCTGAAAACATCCATATCCATGAGGGGCTTTTTGCTCAAGAGAAAATGTTCTATAACTTTCTGGAGATGTTCACAGGATGTCAAAAGATGGAAGATGAAGGGCACAGATGTAGCTTCCAGGCAGATACTGGTATTTATTCATGCTTGAGTTTAATCTTTTCTGTTTTAGAGGAATTTTTTTTTAATAAAATGACATTAATATTAAAGTCTGCATATTGCCATAGGGTAATATTTTATGAATCGTATTTTTTCTTAATAATGAAAATGTGGTATGAATAAAAGAATGAATTTCTTGCTTTAAGGGAGAGATATATCCGTGGTTTCAGCACCACAGGACAAGGCTTGCTGTACTAACTGCAGCAGCAAAAGGAGGCCACCTGTGCTACCTGCCTGACAGCTGTCTAGACAGAAAGAAGGTTTTGCCTTTAAAAGACCATCACACAATTCAGTAATGGGATTAGTGGTGGGGACAAAAACTAAATTTTGAGATTAATATCTTCCCTCAGTATAGCTCTGTGTGCTATCCGAGTTGCACTGTCCAGATTTTTGGACTGCCTGAATTAAACTGCTCTATTTATGGTATCCCCTGCAAAAATCACACACAACTTAAAGTAAGAAATTCAAACCTCATTCTCTGTTTGTTTTTTTATTACAGCACATAGTATCTAATTAGAGAATATGCTGTCTCATGCATTACCTGTAGGAGCAAAATGCAGTAATTTCTATTTGGACTACTAACATCTTGTGCAGTTCAGCATTTAACTGGCTTTCATGGTGGCACTTTGAGTGCTTAGAACGACTGGGTAGCCACAGCCTGGAGCAGTACTATTTGTTTTAGCTTGATTTCAATAAATCACTCACGAAGTATTACTGAAAAACATTCCCAGTTATAAAAATTATATCTCTGCCAATGCACAGACCACCCTATATCCTGTGGGGAAAGATCTAGTGGTGGGTCTTATCCTTCCCATTCAAATAATGGGTAGTTTTTTCTGTGTTGTGTCAGTCTAAAACATGACACTTCAGTAATTTGTGTAAATTTATCACTAAAAGAAACTCTGAATTCTCAGATTCACAGCATCTTTCAAGTACAATATTCTTGTATTGTATGGAGGCTGCCTAGGGCACAAGAGCATCTATATGTTTTCGTGTTTGGGGCTATCTCAATAAGAAGCCAAGGTAGAGAGTTTTGTCCCTGACCCATCCAATTGTGTGTAGTTTTAAGCCTAAAAATATTCTCTTTCTCTCATCCAAGCCAGAAAAGAAAATCAAGGACAGATTAATCTTCGGTGTGTCAATCCCTTTGATAAATACCACTTGTGTTTTAAATAAAATGCCCCAAATGGAGCTGTTAGCCAAAATAATACTAGGGAAATATGCACGGGAGTGGCCTGGATATTTCAGCTGTCTACACCATATGAGTATTTTATCTAAAATTTCCCTCTAGTTCAAACATATAATGAATAACACACTCAAGCATATCTGGAAGTATTATCCCCACTGCCAAAAGCGGTACTTTTCACCACTAAATAGTTTCCACAAAAGTTTTTACTAATCGTTTCCCATCTTCTGCTGTTTAAAGGAGCATGCAAGAGATGCAGTTCACAAAGGAGTGAGCCCTAGAAAGCCCAGCTGTGATTGTATAAATGATTGGAAATGCCCTTCTTTAATCAAGGGAGAATTTCCCCTTGTGCAGGTTCTGCGTTAAGGATTGACAGATTTTTCCCATCCTATCCTACAGCACCAGCACGAGGGATATGGGGACTGGAATCAGGAAGAGAGCAGAGCTTCTGCACAAATTCAGGCATAGCCCAAATCATGCCATGGGTTTCCTTTCAAGCTGTTTCAGCTTATGTTTGCCCTTTAACAAATAATCCTAAAAGTGAGCATTTTACCTTCCCTTGGGATTTCACCTGTCTTTATCTTTTACCAGCAACTTTCAACACACAGTTTCAGCCAGCTATGTAACACTTGACTAAACTATGTTATAAATTAGTATAAGAATTTAGACAACTCAATTCCAACTAAACATTGATAAATTTATTAAGCAAGCGATAATAAAGCAAAGACAACGCTGGGTGGTCTGGGGAGCAAGTGCCCCGCCCGAGACCCACATCGAAATGTAGTAAATGTCCCTTTTTATACATTTTCAAGTCCCAGGTTTTGAATGCAAATGCATTATGGCTGCGAGTTCCTGGCTTGTTGCTAGGTAGTTTTCTGCCTTCTGGAGTTTGTCAAGGATGAAAGCTGTAGTTTTTATCAGTTGTAAATTCCACCAATACTGATACTTGTTTGTTTAGCAAGATGTCTGCAATTATTTTTACTGACGCTTGCTTGATTAGCAAGCTGTCTGTGAAACTTATCTTGTTTAATTACAAGAAAAAGTTTCTGACTCCGTCGTACACTTAAGATTTTATGAACAAAGTTAACCTTCTATTACAACCTAGATATCTTTTTAGTGAGCTGTGACCTGGCATGAGGATCACATATGCTTTAGGAAATGAGAGACCCATCAAAAACTTTGTTCTGCCTCCCCATCACTAAATAGCTATTAGTGTACCACACACTATGTATCATGACATCGGTTTTCTATGTCCTTCTTATCTATTGTTCAAGGTCTGCAAAGCTTATGCATAATTTGCTGCTGCCACACCCCCCATAAATTGAAAACCATACACATGTGAAACACTTAATAATGTAGTTTGGTGGTGCAGAGTAAAAGTAAAGAAAGCTGTAAACATGCATAGCAGATTTATAAAACAGATTCTGACAATCAAATGCAGAAAAAAAGGCAAATATTTTTGTCTGGAGATGTCTCAGGATGTTGCTGCTTGCCAAAAGCAGTCAATGTTCAATTTACATGCAATTGCAAATAAAGAAATATAAATAGACACACAGATGTCAACACCAATTCCACTCTATAACCTGGAAGCACCAAATAATTATTCATTCATTCCAAACCTCCGCACAAAACTGCAGTGACTAATAACTAGATTTACCTGTTTGTTTTAGGAAAGGCATGTTTAGAAAGCAGATCCCCCAAGTCTCAAAGTCGTATGCAAGTCCTAAAAACTTCTTAATTGTTGTACTGGATTATTTTAGTTGCTTTGTGCTATTTTTAATTATTGCTTCCTTTTTAACAATTCTAACTAAGCCATTTTCTCTTAGGTAGTTACTTAAGAAATTAGACTTTGGAATATTATTTGCATTTTCTTTTAGGTGTATCTCAGTTTATTATTTATTTTCTTTATTTTCCTATTTGCTTTTTGGTTGTTTCTTTTTCTACTTGTGATTCTATAAAAGCCATAAGAAATACATCAATAAAATCTCACTCTTCTGTAGGATATGCAGAGATGAACTCAGTTTCAAAATATATCCACAGGATTTTGTTTGCAGATTTTTTCCACAGCATTTTAGCATTAATTACAAAATATTAGTACATT
Organism: Myiozetetes cayanensis; assembly: GCF_022539395.1. Classification (NCBI taxonomy): domain Eukaryota; kingdom Metazoa; phylum Chordata; class Aves; order Passeriformes; family Tyrannidae; genus Myiozetetes; species Myiozetetes cayanensis. Next base: position 34,145,356 of record NW_026087964.1, on the reverse strand, counting down.
AGGCCTTTCTGAGGGGAAAGGCAATCCCACTGAAATTCAAGCTGGATGCTAACCCAGCAGCGTAGTGAATCCTAACCTTAAGTTGAATTCATCCCTGTATGCCAGGATGTGGGATCCCAGAACACAGTGGTCCTCTGACTTAGCAGGCACAAACACAATGACATTTCTGTCATTACACGGTTTCATTGAATTGGAACTTGCATGAGTTTGGGTTCAGGAATTCAACTGATAAAGGGTTAGGGTTTAGACTCCTACCTGAACCATTTGTTCAGCCTTTTTGTGTGGATTCAGAAGGGATCTTCAAAGAAAATTACTGTAGCTAGACCATCTGGTGCTCTGACCATATTTGCATTTTTGACAGAGCTTCCTTTAATACTGTGACTAGTTTGGTCTTATTTTTTCCAGCTGCAAACAGTATTTGGGAGTTTCTTAGAGTGGTCCATGAATTTTTTATATTCAGTTAGCAGGCAGGTTAAAGAACCAAGGAGAATCAGTTAGGTAACAGCTATGTTTTGTCGTGAGCAGGGTGCAAATGGATAGGGTGGCGTGCTGTTCAGAGCACACTGCTGGCACTTTAGAAATCACCTCTGTAGCACAAAGGACTGTAACAAAAAGTCAGTTATGATTCAACAGTAACAGTAAGCAGCTGCAGCGTCAGCTTGGGACAAGCAAATTATTTAGGAATCAAGCAAGAATCACATTCTTGCAACAGCACAGCTATAATATATGATAACTGTGATTCACAGTACAGCTTTTAAGTTTCCATTCTAACTTTTTTCATTTGAGAGATTTATACATTCATCATTAAAGTTAGTTAAACCAAGTTCTCAATTGAAGAACTTACCAAACAAAATATTTAAATTAATATCCTTGAGTCCAGCAAGGTTTTCAACACTGTCTCTCACAATATTCTCAAAGGCAAACTCAGGAAGTGTGGACTGGATGAGTGCACAGTGAGGTGGATGGAGGGCTGGCTGAATGGCAGATCCCAGGGGATTGTAATCAGTGACACAGGATCTACTTGGAAGTCTGTCACTAGTGGTGTCCCCCAAGTTTCAGTACTAGGTCCAGTATTGTTTAACTTATTCATCAGTGACTTGGATGAACGGGCAGACGCCTCCTCAGCAATGTCACTGACTGCACAAAGCTGGGAGGAGAGGTCAATACCCCAGAGGGCTGTGCAGCCCATTAGAGGGACCTCAACAAGTTGGAGAGATGGACAGAACTGTCTGAAATTCAACAAAGGCATAGGCAGGGTCCTGCACCTGGGGAGGAATAATCCCAGGCACCAGTACAGGCTGGGAGCTGATCTGCTGGAGAGCAGCACTGTGGAGAAGGGGGTCCTAGTGGACAACAAGCTGTCCATGAGCCGAGAGTGTGCCCTTGTGGCCAAGAAGGCCAGTGGTACCCTGGGGTCCATTTGGAAGAGCATTGCCAGCAGGTCAAGGAGGGTGATCCTGCCCCTCTACTAAGCCCTGGAGAGGCCACATCTGGAGTGTTTTGTCCAGGTCTGGGCTTGTCAGTGTAAGAGAGACATGGAGCTCCTGAAGCAGGTACAGCAGAGGGTGACATCTCTCTTATGAGGAAAGGTTGAGGGAACTGGGCCTGTTTAGCCTCAAGAAGAGACAACTGAGAGGGGACCTCATCAATGTCTGTCAGTATCTGAAGTGAGGGTGTCAAGAGGATGGACAAGGCACTTAGTAAGGATGAGAGACAATGGACAGAAATTAATGTACAGGAAGTTCCACCTGAATATGAGGAAGCATTTCTGTGCTGTGTGGGTAACTGAGCACTGGAACAGATTGTCCAGAGAGGTTGTGGAGTCTCCCTCACTGGAGATACTCAAGAGCCATCTGGACACAACCTGTGCCATGTGCTCTAGGAGGACCCTGCATGAGGGGAGTTGGACCAGATGACCACTGTGGTCCCTGCCAACCTTACCCATTCTGTGATTCTGTGATCATCTAATCCTTGAAAACAGAAAGTTAAACCAAATTTTCTGTGCTTTTTTTTTTTTTTTATGTTTTCTCTAGTCTGAATAGAAGTTTTACTTTTAAGTTAATAAATAGTTAATAAATGCAATAGGACAGACAGCTCAGCTATCCAAAAGGAACACAAAGAAGATGGACAGCTAGACATTTTTGGACAATAACAACATCAAAGTGATAGAGGCTACTTTTCAGGATTTGTTCTGTAGGCTGCAGGTGAAGTGAAACCCAAGTTACAAGACTAAAGGAATCTGTTTGGAGTCAAGCTCCTAAACTCTTCCAGGCTTAGCTTCAGGGATTGGATTTGGTCTGTAAAGCAAGCATGGCAGCAGCCAGAAAATTTGTGGAGATGTTCTTACAGTGTCACTGTTTTTCACTGCTCCCTCACAGATGCAGAGCTGAAGTCAGGTAGTATCTCCACCAGTACCGGGACCATGCCTGCCCTCCAAGGCCCTCAGGCTGGCCTCAAGTGAGTCAGAGGTGTAGCCTTTAGTTAGTGCACTGGTTTTTTGTATTTTTTCCCTTTTTTCCAGTGCATAGATCTTAAATTACTATTTTTGTGTGTGGTGGAGATTTAAACCTTTATATAGAAAATGAAATCCTGGATGTTTTCAGGTGACATCTGTGGAATTTCAGTTCTAGGTATTTGCAGACTACAGGCTGAGAATAAATAGTCTCTTGCTTCTCTGCCAGCTGTGCTAACTCTTAGAAGATTTATTTATATACTACACCAGTTTTGTCACCTAGTTAGAATACTGTCTTCCATGCAAAAGCATTTCTTTTGTGCCTGCAGACATTTCTTTATTTGGTAGGGATTTTGTTGTTGGTTTGGTGTTTTTTTACAGAAACACAGATCACTGCTAGAATGAAACCTAGTTAAGTTATAAACATACTTAAGTGTAAAGGACCAAAAATAAGATACCCAAGAGGAGTAAACTGACAAACAGTAGCACTGCCTAAGTTAAAAGGGAGTTAGGTGAGAAGAGGAATGGTATGAAAACCCCACTGAGACTTAAATTATGTGGGCAGCCTAGGTATTGAGTCCTGAACATCAGAAGACTGTAATTAGTGTCCAGGAACTGTTTTATTGTTTTTCCGCTGTAGAAATACACAGAAATGATAAATGCTTATATTCTGACACTGATGGAAAGACCTTTGCATGAAATTGAGGGGACCATTTTTCTCCTTGTGAGCGCTCTGCAGTTTTGTACTCCGTTGCTTCTGGCATATTAATCCATACTTGTTGGATGAGTTCCTCCAGCAATACTTTGTCCTCCTTCTCTGTGATGATTTATTGTAACATTATGCTACCCATATTCCAGAGGAACATAAAGTAGAGTTGTCTTGGCTGGATGAATCCCAATGAAATTTTTAAATACATTTTATGTAAAACAAATTGTGTATTATATTATTTCCAGCCAAATTAAATACAGCTGCTTCCAGAGGTAAACAGGGCACCCATTTTGAAGTAGCAACAACACTGTGCTTTGCAAAACAAAAATAGAAAAAATTTAAATTAGGAAGACGATGTAGGTGGAGTGAAAATAACCCCACTGGAATTTTACTAGAAAGGAAAAGAGATTAATATGTCGGTTGTTGCTGAGACTGTTGTGTTATTCTTAGCAAATAAGTAGTCATATCCTATCTTGTATTTCACAACTGAAATAAGCAGTTGGGCTTCAGACATGCTGTGGTGATTCGTATTTGATTGGCATACTTGTAAGGGATTTTTGATGTCCTGGCTGATGAGAGAAGTGACTAACATGCCAAAGAAGACTACAGCAGCTGATGACATCCTGCTTCCTGGAAAATGTTCAGATTAAATGCAGGACAATAGGAACTCATTACAGGATTCAAATGTTCCTGTAGTAGTTTAATATTGACAAAAGTAAAGTCTGTCGATTGGGTTCAGGATCAGTTTCATGCAGTAAGATAGACACAAAAGAAGAAAAAAACAGGTTAGGCAGATGAAGTGAAACCAATAATAGAACCATTGTGCTCCTTTAGTGACACCTGATCTGCTTTAGAACATCTGGAGAAACTAAGAACAGGAATTACATTTTTACATTAGTCTAACTGCTGCATCTAGAATGTTAATTGGAAAAGATGCGACTAGAGGATGGAGGTGTGCTGGCTCACAGTACAGCTAGGTAGCTCTCTTGTAAGTGCTGTCATTGCAAGCCAGTACACCAGTCACTGCTCTGAAATGTGGAACTACCCCTCTCATATTAGGGACTAATCTAGTTAAACCTTGCTTAGAGGTACTATTTATGAACCTGTCCTTTGGCATGACCCTGCCTCACTCTGCTTTTCCATTCAGCCTGTGTCTACTTTCTTCTCACTGTGTTTATTTGAGTAATATCACATCACTTGAAAATGACAGGTGATCTTACACACTTAAAAAGAGGGGACAGTCATTTGACCAAAGAGATGTATCTTCCTTACTCACTGAACAAAATGCCCCATGAAAAATCTTCTTTTTTTCAAGTGCAGAAGTCCTCATTTCTCTTTCTCCAATCAAATTGATTTAAACTCCTTTATTAAAGTCTAGTGTGCTGGCTTTGGCTGGAATAGAGTTAATTTTCTGGAAAGTAGTTAGTATGGGATTGCATTTTGGATTTGTGCAGGAAGCTGTTATCCGTGTAGAGATGTCTTCCTTACTGCTGAGCAGTGCTTGCACAGTGTCAAGGACTTTCCTGCTCCTCACTCCACCCCACCAGCAAAGCAGCCTGGGTGTGCACAAGAAGCTGGGAGGGAACACAGCCTGGACAGCTGACCCCTGCTCACCAAAGGGATATTCCATATCATATGGCATCAGGCTCAGTATATAAAGCAGGGGGAAGAAGTAGACAGAGGGGACGTTTGGAGTTTTCCTTTTGAGAGTAACCAATCTGGACATCTGTACCCTTGCAATGAATTTGTCAGCCAAGCTCAGCTACACCAGTTTCAGCTGTAGAAACATGTTGTTGAGCACTGGAACAAGCTGCCCAGGGGACTTGCTCACCATCCCTGGAGATATTTAAAAGGCATATAAATGATGCACTTAGGGACATGGTTTAGTGGTGGACTTGGTAGTGCTGGATTAAGAGTTGGACTCAATGCTCTTTGAGGTCATTTCCAATGTAATAACTCTATGATTCTATGTTTAATTTTTCCTTTCTGCATGCATTTACATGAGGTGTTCAGATTTAATCCAAACAAGAGTGATCTAGCAAAAAGAGATGCCAAGGTTGATTCTTCTTATTGTGATTGATAAAGATATTTAATGCCATTTGCAAAACTGGTGTTTACAGTAGTTTTCTTTAGAAGATAATATGAATAGTAACAGGAGACAGAAATCAGGAAGATTCAAATACAGCTCCTAATTTGTTTGTTCTAAATTCTTTGTAGATTAGTTTCACTGTGAGACTTAACTATCTCATGATGATGAAAAAGAAATGAGTGCTTAAATGATGCTATAAGACGTTCACAAAATGCTGCTTCATCTGGTAGGCTCTTAAACTCCTTTGACCTGTAAGTTCTGTAGCAGTATACACACACACAGAGTAAAATCCTATCAAACTCCTTAGCACCTGTTTTACAGGTAAAGTCTGTCAAGACTGGGTAGCTATTCAAAAGCATTTCCACTTGTAGGTGGCTTAATATGTTGGCATCCATCACCTAGGGCTCAGGCAAAAAGAAAGTTACCATCCTCCTTTCTTCATCCACTATATCAGACATTCACCCGGATTATGGGAAGGGCAACTCTGGGAGACTTGTAAAGGACTTCATATCACATCCTTGCCTTACAGTAAGCCACTTGATTAGTGGGCTCTAAAGTGTTCAGAGATGAGGGCTCTCATTTTGGTTGTGGTCCTCAACCTTTCTGTTATGGTAAGGTGCATAAAAGCCCAGCAACTCACTGCCATAATTTGCATAGAAAACTTATGATCCTAAGAGGTTCTTCACATAGGGCAATTTATCATGCTTCTAAACAGCCACAGAATGGGCATTTTCAGCTTACATGAGTTCACCCATCTCATCTTGCACAGCCTGTGATTTTGCTCCAGGGACATGCTGGGTTAGCGCATTCCAAATAGGAATGTAAATTATGTTTACCTTCTTTTTGCAACGTTGCACCAGACCAGCTTTCAGAACAGCAAGTCTTCCTGAGTTCATTCAATTCAGGGGGAGTAACTGCAATTTGAAGTTTTGCTGCTAGTCTGGATATGTTTATGTTAAAAGGAAGTGTGGTTACTGAGCTTGCATAGTGGTAATAAGGATAAGAAACCCATGCTGAGTGTTATGACCCTCCCTACCAGGCAGGAGTAAATTTTGTTTTATTATTAAATCCCTTGGAGTGATTTAAACAATACTAGATGATCAGCGTTTGCAGACAGATACAGATAGATAGATAGATAGATAGATAGATAGATAGATAGATAGGATTTATTTCAGAACAATTTGGTTGCAAAGGAAGACAGGTATGTAGCCATTTTGATTGTTATTATCTATAGTAACATGGCGATATAAAGCATAAGGGTATTGCAGAGGAAAACAGGTATTTGACCATTTTGGTTGGTATATAGCCACCCAAGAAAATATTTAAGGCAAAAGAGAGAAAAAGAGAGAGAGAAAAGAATAAAGATTCATAGTCACCACTTAGAGGTCTTCAGTGAACTTGGTGGTTGTTGTCCCTGGTGTCTTGGTCCATCGGAGAGTGGCGGGGGAGAGAAGCCCATGAAGCATTTGACGGGTTTATATACCTTCAGAAACCCCCCTGGTGCCACCGTATGGAGGGAGGGGAGGAAACCACTTTTGCTGAGTCTGGAAGCTCTGGTTTTTTGCAGTCACTTAGGTTTGGGGAGGGGATGCTAAGAGGTCTTCTCCAGGGTAGTCGTGGGTGTGCAAAGTGGCCTCCTTTGACAGGGCCTGGCCCACAGGAGATAAACACATGGCACACTCCCCAGAAAGCATCACACACCCAAGACTTCACCCCTAGGGCTGACAAATCTAACAGCTTGTGGGCTGTGGCCTCCTCCCTTCAGCCATATCCTCAGTCCCCTGGCAGGTGGCTTGCACAGCTCCCTGCAGTAGCAATGTTTTAAGGCAATTAAAAGAGTCCAGTTGCTCACACTGAGGTCAACAAACCTCTTTAAATTGTTTGGATGCTGAGTGCTTGCTTCCTAGTAACTGGCATCTTTGGAAAGAGCTTCCCACTACTCTGGAACAGAGTTCCTTGCAGTCATAGTCATAAACAGTCTGGAGATTTAGACCTAGCAAATCAAGGGTTTGTATTTTTAAAAAGGAACCTCTTGAAATTCAAAGGACTGCCTCATAAGAGTTTGGCTTATGACAGCAATATATAAATGTACTAAGGATAATGTACAAGTTCATTACAGGCGATTTTTAGCATACGATGGAATGGTCTTGGAAGAACTGGGAAAAAAAGTTTTAAATAGATTTGTGCAAAGTGAACTGCCTAATACTTTGGGAATTGTGAGAAGAACTGACTATTTTTTTTTTTTTTTTAATACAGTGTTTTGGTGGGTCCCAAACAGTGACAAAGGTCTTATTGGAAAACAAAAAGTTTTTGACTGATGAATGAGAATTTTCAGTTTGTGACCAGCTATAATATCAAGATTTTTGCTGGGATCATGTTTTATCAATTGCAATCATCTAAAGCAGAATGCAGTTATTTCACTGCAGCCAAATAACTAAAGAAAAAACACTATCAGAGACTACTCTTAATATTTTGAGGCAAGTTGCTGCAAGAGTTAACTTGAATTTTTCTTTCCTAAGAAGTTTTTACTGTACTTTTATTATATGGCTCTTTTTACAGTATGCATTTTAAATATGAAAATAGCCTATCAGATAAAGTAATTGCAAAAAGTATTTTCTAGAACAGTTTTAAACTGCATTTGCATTGTAGCAAAAGAGGTGTACAGCATTACAGTGAAAGATGTACTATAAATTACACAATTTTTCATTATTTTGGCTTCCTGTTTACTGTTCTTAATCATATTTTTGCCTCATCTGCAAAGTCTCATCACACAGTATTTTAGCTTGTCAGGAGATTTCTGTGTTATAGGTTTTCTGCCAGAAAGGTGAGATTGTCATTTAGATGATGTTCTTGAATTTGTTCTGGTTTTCTTTACTGTACCCAGTTCCTGTATTCTTGAATTCTAACGTCTTGTGAAGTTATTTAGGTTTTCATGAAATTTCAATAAAAGTCAACCTTATGTGGGACACAATCCATTTTTTAATAGGAATATGAGTGTTGTGAATTCTCATACTGCTTTTATGTTACTTTCTTTGTCCCTGCAGGTTTTAACACATTTGCCTCATGGAGAGAAAGCACACAGAAAATTATCTTGCAGTGTCAGCTAAAAGTACTTCTTTTGTTCTGTATCTTTCTGTCTTTGTATTCAGATAAGCCTTATTAGTTCAGAGACATTTAGTTTATGTGGATTAATAAAATTCAGGAAAGGAATTTTCAAATGAATCTTGAAAGCAAATCAGAGTATGAATCAGACTTACTTAGATGTAGAGTGTTCTGAAAACAAACATTACCTTATGTTGATGATAATCAGATGTATGTTGTCCTCCAGCTTATTACAGAGTGAATCTCAGCATTTTGCAGTTAGTGTTCTATAAAAAAAATATTATAAAACTTGATTATCTTGTTTTTACAAACAAAGCAATAAGAACATCCTAGTGTCTTGATGTTTTCCAGTGAGATTTTGCTTTGTTGGTGGGATAAAAGGTTGTTGGGCAGCTGTAGCAATACAGAATAGACTAAGCTTGTATTCCACTACAACATCTGCATATAAATTTGTGTGGATTGAGTTGCAGGAGGAATTTTAAAAACAAACAAAAATACAGAAAAATGTACACCCAGCCTACTTAGACTCCTTGATGGTAAATAACAATAAAATGTCTCTCTTCAGTCTATCCAGAATTTTTCCTTACAATTACATTTGTTTTATTTTATAATTCGAGTCAGGTGATTTAAGTAGCTATAATTTGAATAAATTCTTATGCAATAAAATAAGTAATTCTCTTTCCTATAAAATACCAACAAAAATAAACTCTGCGGAACACAGGCCAGAACTGGGTTTCATGGAGCCTAAATAGCCTTAGATATGTTCACAGAATGAGCACAGAAAGCCAGAAGTTATCATATCTATCCCATGAGGTGTTTTGCTTCTGGTCAACTCTCCTTCAGGGTCATGTGCTATGCCTTTGCACAGACTTATTAGCAGAGTGACACAGCAAAGCTTCCAGTCCAGGAGTTGTGCAAAACCAGCTGTGAGATGGGACAGGTCCCCAAATATGCACATGAAAGACCAGACCCTAAAATTTAGGTAGGAATTGCTACGTGACTGAGAAGTATGATGACAGATTAAAATGCAGATGCCTTTCAAATGCAAAGTGAAATACATCAGAAGGAATAATTTGAACCGTTCTTGCATGCTAGCAGGTCCTGAACTAACAGGGAAAAAAAAACAAGTACCAATGTGAGCAACTGAAAGAAAGTTTCTGTTCAACATCCATCATTAGTCAAAAAACAAGGTGAAGAATATTCATGAAGAATATAAAGGAAAATGTGATGTTCAACAGACATTAGACTGCATATCTTACAATGTCAGCAGGAAAACAGAGTACATTGTACTACTACTCTGTAGTGTTTGCTCAATACTGCAATAAAGATAGCGTATGTTTACTGGTACTTTTCCACTGAGAAATTAGACCAGCTAAGCTTAGAAGTTGTGTGGAATACTGACTTTTTTGTTTTGCTTTGTTTAGTTTTCCCTGTTAGGAATATCATTCACTCAAAGCATGAAGAAATTAATGTTTGTTTTTTTCTGATGCACAGAACCTGAAGCGCGTGGCAGAGACATGGATGGATGAGTTTGCAGAGTACATTTACCAGCGACGGCCCGAGTACAGACATCTCTCAACTGGTGATATCTCTGCCCAGAAAGAGCTGCGCAAGCACCTGAAGTGTAAAGATTTCAAGTGGTTCATGGCTGCAGTGGCCTGGGATGTCCCAAAATATTACCCTCCTGTGGAACCTCCACCTGCTGCCTGGGGGGAGGTGAGTCATACACAAATTAGATCAAATTTAAATGAGTCTAACATTTTAGATTGCAGGAAATGAAAAGTATTAATTCAGACTTAATTCAGTGATAAGTAGTGTTATTACAGCAGTTCACAGTGGTTGGAACAATCCCTGACCTACCCATTAAAATTAAAAACTTTCATGTCTTAGAACTATCACTGTCCCTTTTATAATTCATTACAGTTTTGTGCGTACAGAGCATAAGATGTATGCACAATGAGGAAAAGAATGAGGAAAAGAGCATGTAGCGCTCATTATTGCATGTCAGAGGAAGATTTTAGGTTCAGAGAAATCAACTTAGTAAAAAGGAGATCCAAAGTCAATGCTTGTGGTTTTTGCCTATCTATCCATATACCTCCTCCTGTGCTTACAAGGATAATTGTATGCAGGTGGAGGTTTGCTCTGTTTTGCTCACATGTGCAAGTGTGGCAAGTGAGGCCTGGGTACTTTCCTTTTTAAAAGACAGATTTTGCTTAGCTGTTGTCTGCATTCTGTAGGTGCTGTCATGACTGAGTACCAGTAGCAGACAAATGCAGTTTCTCCTTTGATGGATGAGGGGAGGGAGAGACCACTAAAGAGAGGCATGTATTGGAGCATCACTCCAGAGCAGGGGGTGAGCAAACAGCTGGCTGGAACCCTCCACCTGTGATCAAAGATATTCTGCATTCAAACCTCTCTGAAGAGCAGAGCTGTAGCACACCTTACTTTGAAAGTTTGTATTGTGCAGAAGAAGAGTGCAGGGACAGGAAATTACAGTGGCTTCATGCCAGGGGAAGGTGTCATGCAGAGTGTTTTTTCCTCTCAGATCATTATAGATCCATAAAGAAGGCTTTGCTCTTTCAGTATGTTGTGCTACCTTTTTAAAAACCATAGTAATATCTGTACTGCAAGTTCTAGCCTTCTCTGATTTTGCTGGAGATGTTCTTAGGGCTCTCAGACAATTATCTTCCATATTTTAAACCAGAGGATGAAGTTGAAATTTTGACTAAAACATTTGGTAAGACCAGATGCACCCCTGCATATTTCCAGTGGTCAAGACTGGACCATAGAATCCTAAACATAGGTGCCTCTATTATTCTCCATTACTTCCTTTTAAAAAAGCAAATTACATCATAGTGAGATTTTCTGTGGTAGTAGCAGTCCTTAATTTTTCTTTATAAACAATCAGTTACAGATGTTCAAAAGAACTTCAATTTATATGTGTCTAATTGTTTGCTACTTCTTGGCAGTAATGAAATCCTTTGTTGTTAAAGTTTCTTCTATCTTTGGTGCTGCTGTCCGCACTTTATGAGTTTAATGTGTACCAGGAAGTAAGGAGTTTATCAATAGAAGTCAGGCTGGATCAGGTTGCTGTGACTGCTACCATGATCTTCCTATACCATCCTCCACATGTGTCCTTGGAGGACTGTGATCATGAAATGTGTAAATTCTCTTGCCAGCTGGACAATCCTTAATCAAGAGAGTCCAAGAGGAGGAGATTGTGACTCAGGTATTCATTCTTTCCGCAGCAATATTAATATAATCTTTGCATAAAAACAAGTATTTTTAAAAGTAAATCAAAGTTCATAGCAGTGATATCAAATCTGTACTTTAAAAGTGCTTATTAAGCTCTTAGGAAGGATGTGAAGACCAAAGACTCTTTTTCCTCTGAAATGTGCTTTCTCTAAAACAACAATAAGACAAGTTTCAGCTCTACTGCTCTCTTTTCTCCTGAGACTGTCACATTCCTGTGCAGTTTTAATTAATTTGTTGGCACTTGCAAGGAACTTGAAAAAACTTGAAGGTTAATGGCTGTCAGAAGCTGAAAGAGGGAAACAGACTGTAATGTTACTGCTTTGTAAGAGTCAAGCAGCTCTAGAAAACTTGCTGATTATACACACCGAAATTCTGTGCCAAGACTGACTGTCATTTAGTACCCTCTCTGCTTCCATTTGGAAATACTTTACATCTGCCAGTCTGAGAAAGGGTAAACAATGAGGTACTCAGACAATTTTGGCTCCAGTATTTTGATACTTAGCTAGTAAAAGCATGTGGTGTGAAAGCAGACATCTCACAGACAGCCTCTGCTCCAATCCTCTTTTTTTGCAAACACATTTGTTTAAAATCTGACTCATACATTTCTTGACAAAATCTGTTTATGATGGAAAAGAAGGGCATTTGGAAAACAAAAAGCAATCGTTCTTGCTATTCTTGTCATGGCCTTATCTCATCTGTGTGTTTGTGCCTTTTGTCCTTTGTAGCTGGCAGGGTATACATTCCCTTGATACTCTGCTTTGCCTTGTAACATCTGAAATATGTGCAGTAAAGCAATGTAACAGTGAATCCAGACAGATTAAGGTTAGTGAGACTGTCAGTTCTGTGTTTGAGTGAGGTAATTGTACTCTTTCCCACTATGGAAAAGAAGGAAAGTTTTCAATTATGTTTTATTCTTATCCTTTTGAATATATTGGGAAGTATGCTACCAGTTGAAAAACAATAATACCCATCCCATTCTCTAAGACAGAATAATTTATTTGTACTGTGTGTTTGAAATCCTAATGAAGTTGAAACAATGGGTGAGAATTAAACACCAAGTGTTTTCTTAGGAAGTATTGATGAATCTACAACCTGTGATCCAGCATGAATATCTTGTGCAGATATCACAGCTTTCAATGTCTTTAAAAACACATTTTACAGGAAATCAATCATATCGTCTCAGACATTGCCATTTATTTTAGATGTCATGAGTCCTATAGTCAAAGTGATATGAAATATTTTTTTTGTTTTGCTCAGTCAAAAGGGAGTTATTTAAGCTTGGTTTCATTTGCTGTTACATAAACTTATTATTCAGTGATTTAATGAGGAAGTGCCTCAGTCACAGCACTGCTAAGCTACAGGACCTGAAGGTACTCTTCTATCGGTCCCAAGCTCGTGGATTTTACAGAACAGTGTTACAGTGCTGACATGAAAATGTCCCCTATGAAGTTAAGTCAAGTAGCACATTTGAAAAAAGATGGAAGCCTAAGAACTCACTAACTTCTGTTTCTATTACTCTCTTTTTTTTTAAAGTGTGATATTCTCATACCCTTAATGAGTCAATCTCAGCCCACCAAGAGTCACACATCTTTTGGACAAAAGCGATATAACCCCAACCTGCACAGATCAAGTACTGCACAGCTGGACTGTTCAAATTCTTTCATCAGGATCAGTGTCACACTGAATAAGAGTCCCCTTTTTCTTCAGTGAGGTGTTTGGCAGTGCTTGACTTCCTTTACCTTTGACTTTTCCTTTTTTATGGCTAACACAAAGGATAAATACTCTAAAATTACTATGTATCAGTTGACAAGAGAGGCTCATTCTTCCATATTTGATCCATTGATGTTGATGGCCCTAGGGTTATCTGAGAATGTAAGCAGTACATTAAAACTGGCTCCAAGAGCTGCTCAGATTAAAAAAAAAGTAGCATAAATGAACATTGATAATGTCTTCTAAGAGCTACAGCCACTTTCTTATTTAAGGGATTAAATCAGATGTATGGAAAGTATTATATAAACTGATACCACCAAGGTGCCTGCCTCTCTTGTTGCTGTATTGGAGCACCCTAGGGATTGTCCCAGCACCATCTCCACACTCATCATTCACAGGTGACCATATTGAAGACAGAGTTGTCTTTAGATTGCTACACTTTCCCACTTTTTGCTTTTGGCAGGCAGTTTCATGTTATGATGAACATGTAAGCTTCCAGAACCCCTGAGAGTGCCTCTCCCTGTCCGGCTCACCCCTCTCTGCCCCCAGGAAGGCTGAAGTGTATCTGGGTGATACACTTGTGATACATCTGATGCAGGCAGAGCCAGGACATCACCTACTACCTCAACAGCAAGTCTTGAAGGAACTCATTTGCCCATGAACAAAGTTGTAGAGTTTTAGAATTATCAAAGAATATTGGTCAGTATAACTGCTGGCCCCTGGAAAGCTGGATTCTCTCTGCTTCTACCCTTCATCTGTTCTCTGCAAGGACTACAGTGCTCATGGTCTTAATATCTATGTCCCAAAGTGAGTTAGGATGCCATTTCATGAACAAAATATGTATAAGGACTTAAAAATAGCGTCCTGTGCTTTTTTCAGAATGTGTTTAATTGTACGTTTATCTGTGTGTACAATTGATGGCATTTAAGGTTGAGCAAATGAGCTCTGTATGTAGCAACTCAATGCCCTACCTGCATGGCTGATAAAATCTGTCTCCTGTTCATCCCCAGCCTCTACAATTGCACAAATATGAATGTTGGAAACGTAAGTATTAGGATCACTAGCTATTTGTTTGCTAGTTGTAACTCATAACCTCAAAACCCCTCAATCCATTGTGCTGTGTGACTGGAGTCAAGGCAGTTCCAATGCATATTGGTGCATACATAAGAAAAAAGCATCTGAGCTTCTGCTTTCCTTCCTTTGTTCGTGGAAACATCTTAGGGGATTTGCAGGCTGTGTGGTGCTGATGCTTGGCAGAATGTTCCCTGTGGCTCTGGCTCTGGCTTGATGGCTCAGTTCAGTTTCTAGCAACTGCCAAGGCCACACAGAAGCACCAGAGAACAAAAGCACAGACTTGACTGAAATGCCTGTATTACAAAAAGAAAACAAAAAACAAACAGCGACCCCTCTGCAACTGAAAGGATGAAACATAAAAAGGATGAGCTAACACATAAGCTGCAACAAAACAGAGGAAAAGCTAACTCAAGCAAACCTTTCAGGAGCAGGGGGAAGAGGAGAGGAAATAAAGAACTTGAGATGGATTCCAGCAGTGAAGGAACTAAATGTAACTTCAGCTCAAGCCTCTTCCAGAAATGGACTGAACACATTTATGCACAGTCCAAATGACTGAGAGTGGAATGGAGTGATGCTATCAAGACAAAATTGTGAAAGCTCTTTAATCCAATAAGTATTCACTGGACATGGAGTGTATTCACCGTCATTTTGCAATTCTGAATCGCATAAATATACCCCAATTACTAATGGCAATTGTTAGCAGCTCCATTTTAATTAACTTTCTTGCTCTAAGAATAGATCTGATGTATATTTTATTTTCTGTTAGACCAGAAATCTTTATCTGTACAATGGAAATTTAAGTGCACTGAGAAATGATTGAACATTTAAAAAAAAAAATTTACTTGGAGTAGGTATTTCACATGAAACCTTAAAAATATTCCATTAAAATCTATGCCACTCATTATCCTTTCCTGCCTCTTTTTCTGGGTGATACGAAAAGGAAGGCAGGGTTGTTGAGAACTAATTACCTTTCATCTTTTTTACTGTGGGGCTTCTCAGTGCTGCGTTTCTGCGTCTGGTTGTGTGAATGAACTGTTAGCATTTTACCTCATCTTTAGCAATATTTATTGTATTAAAAAGAAGAAAAAATATTCTAGAACTGGGTTTGTCGAAGTTTTAGAAGAATGCTTCTCTGAGCTCTGGTGAAGGATCAAAGGACCTTGTAGTCAGTTGCTCAAACTGATGCTCCTCCATCTTTCCCCGGTCTGCTCTTTTCTAGGCTAAACAAATGCAGATTTTAAAACCTTTCCTGAAGCTGGTGGGTTTTACATTTTTTCCACTACTTGTTGATTTCCCATCTGTCTAAATCTTTCTTGGTCATGGTGAATAGACTCTATCCCACGCCTCCAGAGTCAGAAAAAGAGCAGAGTAGCTCTGGCCTGTGTCTTGTATGCTTGAGGATTTCCCCTCCTTGCAGTGTTTTGTGCTATGGTGACAAGTTTTCCATCCTTTGGATGTGAATGAGGTATGCAGTGACAATATTTACATTTGTCTAGCATATTATAGCAACAATAGTGACTTTAAAGTATTTTTCATTAAAAAACCACAAATACCAACTCAACTGTATCTCCATTCAGCATCTAGCTTTTTTTAAAAAATAAGGATCAGAGTAGTGTCCAGAATGTCAAAATACGCACCTGCTTTCTATATATTATACTTATGGAATTTGTGCCTGTCTCCATGCATGTACATTCATTTTGATTACTCAATTTCTGTTTATCTCATTGACAGGGTAAGTTTTGGGTTTTTTTAAATCCTTTTCATTATGGAGGTGTGTAAAAGATTTTTAACTGGACCAGATGAGGTACTCAGGGAGAAATATGCATATTTGCAAAATAAATCAAGGATTCTGCGCTTTTCAGTGGCAGTGGGCAACCTACTCCTTTTCAAACCAGTGTTTCAAAGAAAATATACATGGCAGCAGTGGTACATAACTGGTATGATTGATAGCCACAGATTAATTATTACTCAGTTGCTTCCGTCTCAAGAATGAGATTTTCCTTTTAAGAATAAGTTACACTGTAGTGTTTGCAGCAAGCATGCAGAAGGAACCTCCATGGCTAAGCATAAGTTCCAGTACAGATTTGTTAAGTACTTTTTAATTTTATGCACTTCAGGCACTAATGTGTGACCTTATCTGCAGTGGTGTCATTGTGTCAAAGTAAGAGCAAGGACTGGAACAAGGTGTGCCCAGGTTTTTAATGCATACTGCTCCAAAGCATGGGAGAGACTCGTACAGAAATCAGTTCCTTCTGATGCAGTTGATCTCTCTTGCTCTTGTAGGATGGAAGAAGTGGTCAGACCAAACTTTGAACTACTCAGACCTTTTTTCTCTTGGTTTCTTTGCATGAAGACATTTCTGAAGACCCACCTTTCATTTGTTAAGCAGCATATTTCAAACTTTGCTGCTTCTGAAGCTGCTCCTAAGAAGAGTAGTTCATTCCAGAACGTGGCTCTCTATCCTGTAAAAATAACTCCTACCGGTTTTATGTAACTAATAGTCAGTCTCAAGCCCTTCAGAGTTAAACTCCTAACCCCTTAATGCTGGAAACTCTATTCTGCAGCCGGGTTTAATGTGAAATGTTGCTGCTTGGTTTTGCAGATTCGAAACGTGGCAGCCAACCTCTGTGTGGACAGTAAACACGGAGCCACAGGGACTGAGCTGAGGCTAGACATCTGTGTGAAGGATGGCTCGGAGCGAACGTGGTCACATGAACAGGTATTTTAACAGCAGAAAGAGAAAATCAGAGTAAAATTGTTGCTTCCCATTTCCAGTTTTTAAACATTTCTCTGAGGGCTTCTCCCTTTCCTAAGGCAAAACAGAGTGTAGAAATAATTTGTGCATTGTTACTGACCTTAATGGCTTTAATGGCTTTTACGAAGTACTCCTTAACATAACTTCAGAAATTCCAGCTGCCACCTGAGCTGTATATTAGTCTTCATTTCCAAAAGGAATTACAATGCCCCAAGAGCTTTTTGATGCCCCATTCTCCCCCACTGTGTCATGAAAACATGTAGATTTTGGTTCAGTTACCTGAAAATATTTTTAATATAGTACCTGGGCTTGTAAAGCTCTAGTTTTTGTCTGCTTTTATGCTTTCATCTCAATAAGCTCAATAAGTGATTCTATTTAAAGTAAATGTGAGGTATAAGCGAGGTAAACGGAGAAAAGCAAGGGGAAAAGCATTTCAGAAAGACGAGGAATTATAAAGACTCAAAAAAAGCTTTTATCTAGGTTGGTTGGGTCGAAAAATATCATCTCTCACAAGTATGGAGGAAAAGAGCTCTGATTTGTACTCACTGTGAGTGCCACAGGAAATGACCCACAGGCTATGGGTCTGGCCAATGTGAGCAAAGACAATCTAGATGGAGAGTACAACCTAACCGTTTGGTAGCAATTTTAGTGAGCGTGCCTTTCACGGCGAAAGGTCCCAGATTAGAAAAAAATTTCCAATGCTGAAGAGAAAAATTGACCTGGCAGTTATACATGGCACTTTGTAAAAACTTAAAAGCTCCGGAGAGAGGAGTTCTGAGGGGTATTTGAAGTGCTGAGGTCAAGAAACCATTCTCTGAGGGTACTGAGAAATGCAGGGGGAGAGGTGCATGAAACGGAGAAGCTGAAGAATTATCGCAATTTAGGTAAGTGCCAACATGGCAAAAAAGCAAGTTACTGAAAGAGGACTTCTTCAGATAGCTACCAAAGATACTGCACAGGGATAGGATGCCAAGACCTGGTAAATATAATCCTGGTTTTTTTATAAAAGGCATCCAGTGATTCAAGCAGTTAATTGAAGGAAGTTTTATGGTCCAGACTAGACCATCTCAGTGTTCTCTGGCTTTAAAATCTGCAAACATTAGGAGCTCCAAACCCTCCTCAGGAAGGGAGGGAGGGCATCCTGAGGCTGCCAAAGATGAGAAAGGAGGGATGAAAAGGTGAGACAAGAAAAAGAGTTAGCAGAGAAAAGAGAGACCTGAAATACCCTTTGAAAGAGTGAGAGGTTGGGTAAAGGGGAAGGGACGCAAAGGGAGAGGGATGCTTGGGAGGACCCCGTGTTTCAGCCGTACTCCCTCCAGTGCATTGAGAGGGAGGCGTGCAGGGCGGCGGGCGGGCGGCAGGGGGCAGCACTGGACAGCGCAACGCGCCGTACCCCCCCACCCCCGTGTTCCCCCGGGCCGCTCACGGATCCGGCGGCGTCCCACGCCCAAAGCCATCCCTCCGCTTTGGATTCCTCCCCGGGGAGGGGAGGGTGTTGTGTCAGAAGTCTTCCACTTGCGCCACAGCAAGCTGTGAAGATGATCTGTGTTAGAAAGTGGGGATAAGTGCCGAACACCTGGCCAGCCTCAGAGAGCTTCTCTTTCGTCCTGCTGGAGTGTGTTGCCTACATGAGTTCTGCATATGCATGTAGAAACTAACAGTATTAGTGAAAACACCAAGTATTTTATTACCATATTTCAAGTAGTATGGATTGACACTGAACTGGACTGGACTTGTAACTTCTGGTATAAATTTCCAAGGAGTTCAGTGGCAAACTATGGTAGTTTGATGTGACCGGTGCAGCAGGCAGTCAGTGCTGCTGCTGCACAGAGATGATCCTTTGTGCCACTTGGTTCATGTCATGTTACCAGGGCAGGAATTGAAAGCTGGCAGTCTCAGCCACTGTGCTGGGGGGCACAGCCATTTAGCAGACCCAAGGAGAGGAAGGCAATCTTCCATCCCAGGGCTGCGCAAACAGGCTGGGCAAATAGCAGTCAAAAGGTTTGTGGGGCACTTGCAGGCTTTCTGGTGAACATGAGATGGGTGGGAAGTGAGGATGCATGTCACTGTGGTTCCTAGAAGCTTTCCCAAAATTAAGAACCATAGGGGAAGAAAAGGGGCAGGAGGATGTCAGAGCACTGTGTTCTTCCACCTCTGTATTTCCAGAACTAACTTCTGGCTTTAGGGAAAACTGGGGCTCTGCTGGACTGATAAACAATAGCAGAGGAAAATGACAGGCATTGCTGTCTCTAATCAAGTCCCCCAGCCTTGCCAGGGAATAGATGGACAGGCAGCATCTCTAACATGGCACAGCAAGTAGCCATGGAGCCTGCCCAGCTCTTTCTTGTCTGCTTGGAGGTTTAATTCAAGTCAGAGTCCAGTCTGAAACACGATGTTTCATCTTTGCACGGGGTACATGTTGTCCTCTCAAGTCTAATGCCATAGTCAGAGCACAATGCCAGCTGACGGACCCCAGCCAGACAGCGAGTAATTGAGCAATGTTGTCAGGCTGGAAAGTATTAATGGTATCAAAAGGGCCTTTGTCCAGTAGACAGTCCTAAGCCAGTGGCTGTATCAGGCAATCATTCTGCAGGCCCTGTGCCAATTATAAATGAAGCTGGAAAGCTGTATTTTCCCCGCTTACTGCATGACAGGGCTAGGCTACATGAAAAGGCAAAGCATAAGGGCTGAAAGGTTGCTTGATTGCAAGTGCAGAGGATAGTGCTGTGTTTTACAGACTCTGGTATGAGAGAAGGCAAAGGAGGAGAATGAGCATCCACTGAGCCAGGACACAGGGTTTCTTGGGTCTGACAGGGAGCAGTGAACAGCAGCCCCAAGTGTTGCAGGGGAAGAATCAACCTCCTGTTTGTTAATAATGTGCCTGGGAATTTAGTTGCAACCTTGTTTTAAATCAACAAGCAGTCAGAAATGAATGAAGTACAAAAAGAGTACAAAAGGGTTCAGCCATTTATTGTAAAATCTGGCACACTTGGTTGCTAACAAAGGAACAACAAAATCCAAAGTGACAGGTGGAGCATTATATACTCAGGGCTCCAGCTAATAACATGTAGCATTGTTGCACATTATGCAGTAGAGAGATAATATTTGTACTGGCCAGTTAGTGTTAACTAGGGTTTAAAGTAGTGTATCTTAGAATTATGAGATTGGAAGGACCATAGGCCTTCGTGTATTGTCTGTAATTGCAAGGTCTTAATATCAATTGGGTGTATAGAGAAGTATAACCTTTTTTGTGATCATTTTTTTTTCTCTTCTCTCTCTTAGTCCTAAAACTGAGTTCCTGTCCCTAACAAGATTGGTTTTATGATAGTATCACTAGGGGGAAGACATACTTGTTGACTTAAAAATAAAACTGTTTTAAAAAACAGAAGGCTAAGGAAGAAGGAAAAAGAATCTGTCCTAGTCTAAACATTGAGATCTAGTATTGCACAGATCCTGGTTTTCAGTGGAAGGGAATAAAAAAACCCATTGTGTTACTGTGTCTTGACTTGAAAACAGGACACAGCCCTGGCAGCCTTCAGAAACTACGCAGGAGTGGAAAGAGCAAAGGGATAATCTAGACCAGGATGATCTGATTTAAAGGCTAGCTCGAGCTCTTTCATGTGTACTGATGCATTCAGTGGGTAGTAGTCCTCAAGCCAAGGTCCACGGAGCAGCAAGAATTGGCCCCTCAGCTCACCAGTCCTGCACAGAATGAGAAATTTGGAGAGCCACTTACTATGAAAGATGAGGATGGTCCTGCAATAGGATCCCTCTCTAGCTGTAGTGATGAGAGTGAGAATATCGCAAAACTACTGTTCCACACCGTTCATCTAGGTATTTGTCATTCATCACTTTCAGCTCTAGGTTTATTACATGTCTGTAAAAAGGTAAAGGATAAGATAAAGAAAATGGCTTCTGCTGGTTTTTTCTTAAAGCAAAAATTGTCTCAGGCTTCTCTTTTTCTAACGAAACGGCAGCATAGGTTTTTTTCTGTACCAAATCTTAACTTCTGTCTTTGCTTGTGAAATGATAAGTTATCATTGTAGGGAGTCCATGATGCTGCTTCAAAGAAACACGAAGAAAAGTGAAAAATAGATTTAACCTTTTGAAAAGCAGAAATTGCTTTGAAAATGAGATTAAAGCTGTCCACTGCATTTTAGTGTGGATAAATGTAAAACGCACTCTGGGAGAAAGAAGAAATAAGCAGGACACGGGCAGATTAAGAAAACACTCTCTAGGAAACCTATAATACAGAAGAAATAGGAAGTAACAGCAGCTCATGGAGAGAACAAGGTCTTACAGTAAGAAACACATCAATATACAGCAGATATGTGCTTGTATTTTGGGCCTGCAGGCCAAGAGAGGCAGTAACACCTCTCAAATGTGGTATTTAGTTGTATCTTTCAGGAAGTATATGAAAAGAAGATAACTATAGCAATGAAAGGGTTCTTCCCACAGAATTATTCTTCTACCACAGAATTATTCAGGATCAGCCCCATGTGATATTTAGCTTCAATTTATAGCTGTTTCTATCAGGGAGTGTACACACTGCAGGGAGCAGGATGCTAGGTGAGGACCAAAGAGACCATGAGATGAGGTGCTGCAGGCAGTCTGAGCTCAGTATGGGGAGCTGCTTCTCGGGACAAAAGCTTGCATGCACTTCTACATGAACCATCTCAGCTAAACAGTTTCTACTTGCAAAGTTTGCTCATTTAAAGAGAGCTTCACTTTCTCGGTGTTACGTTTCCGTTTCTTTTTCCTAGGGAAAATCAAAAGTCATGCAGAAAGCCAAAGAATAGCACTCACACAAAAGGAAGAAAAAAAAAAAAAAGAAAGAAAAGAAAAGAGCCTCAGAGCTCTTGGCAGAGCTTCTAGGTAGTAATTTACAACCTGAAGCCTCTTTTCTGCAAGAATTGGTCCATGGGAAAGGAAAATTCACTCCACATCTTTAAACTTGATGCTGTCAGCCTGTCACCTTCATCTGATGATTGAAAGACTGCAGTGTCACAGCGCCACTTCAGACAGCTGGTGTCTAATTGAGAAGGATTCCTCTATTAACTGTGACCCTTCGTGACTCCTCTCAGGCAGCGAGAAAAAGGATTTTGACAAGCTGCCTGTAGCTCACAGGTTTCACAGTGGAAAGATGAAGATCATTTAACATGTGTTGTTTGGGGGGAAAAAAGACAGTTGAGAGGTTCTGGTAACAGTGTCCCGTATAAACAGAAGGAAACTGTTCATTGAACATAGGGAAGATGCTATGATGGGAAGATCTCTCTAGGCAGCTTCTTCAGACCTGAACAAGAGCTAAAGGAACATCACTGGCAGAAGCTTTCTGAGTCTTAGGTAGCTGAAGTCCTAGAGCATATGAGTGCTGCTTTAACTGGGGTAACTAAAGGCTTTAATACAGCATATCCCCTCTCCTCTCCACAGTACTGTGTCACCAGAGATCTTTTCCTTCCCTGACATAGGGATTGTGCCTTCCTGGGGTATAATCCACATCGCTGCTGATGCACTATAATTGAGGCAGTTGGCATCACTGAACTATACACAGGCAGGATCTTGTTTAACCAGCACCTAGAGTGGGTGAAAAGGGAATAATGCATCAAGTTTTTTGTGTTGCTTTAAATGTTTTTCACTATTAATATATCATTATATTGCCTGTCTGTTTTTCTAGCTCTTCACCTTTGGTTGGAGAGAAGACATCCGCCCTGGGGAGCCACTGCACACCAGGAAGTTCTGCTTCGATGCCATTTCGCACAGTAGCCCTGTCACACTGTATGATTGTCATGGGATGAAAGGAAACCAGCACTGGAGCTATAGGAAGGTCAGAGTCACTGTGGGGCATCTCAGAGGCTCAGACTGTCTTGAATGTTTATTCAGTTTAGCACAGGCTTGTGTTTTCCCATCAGAGAAGTTTGTTTTAAAATCCACTCCATCCTATTCCAATTTAATTTTGGGGTAATCTCTCTAGAATATGTTCCTTTCATACATTCTGCTATTTAGGTCAAATTTAAATGAAAATGGATGTGATCCAGCTCAGAGGGTGTCTGTGTTGGATCTGTTCCCTGAAAGGTGTTTTACCATTCTGGCGCTTCAAGATACTTGTGTCATTTTAACAGAGGTACTGTTGGAAATATTTTCATCCAATGTGACAGCAGCAAGAAATGCTACTCATGAGTTATATGTTACTATTTTACTTCATTTTCAAGACTACAAGTGGCAGAAAAATCTCCTTCAAAAAAACCCAACAAAAAAAAAACCAACAAAAAACCCCCCAATCCACCATCAAAAGCAGTGCTGTAAGCCCAAAGAAGGAAGGAGTTTATAAACTAAAGATAAGCAGCTTAGACACTACTTTGATCTGCTGAGTTTCAGCCCATTTTTATAAATCACTGGAAACAGGAGGTCAAGCTAGAAACTGTCAGAGCCTCATTTATGATAAAGTCCTGGTAACGCTATCAACTTGTTGTTATTGTTGTTGTTAGGTTTTTTTAATGGTTAATCAGCTATTTACCTTGATTAAAGATTTTGCTAATAGACTCTGTATTCCATTCAGGATAAGGATATACATTTCTCTGAAGCACTGAGGATTCCTCTCACACATGCTTCAGTTTTCTTTGACCATCGTCCCTTGCCCTCCACCTTGCTTAAGCTGAGGGCAAGGTGCCAGGAACTGGTCTTTTCCAGATAAACCTCAATACTGCTTTCTAGTTTGAAAATATATATAGTAGAAAACTGATTCAGAGCCATTAAAAATAGGTTTGCCCTGAGCTTTTTTCTGAGTGTCTGCTTATTACAGGCACTGTGCCTTTTTACCTTATTTATGTTGCAAATGGAGGTCCACCACAAGATTTTCCAGAAATGTAATCCCTTGAAAACTGAAGTATTACCTATAAGAAAGTTAGAACATATGTGCCAGATATTTAGAGCAGGTAAGCTGTGATGGCTGTATTGCTGCCTCTCTGACATTATAATGCCATAATAATACCTTCTTGCTTCAAAATCCTTCTGATTTATCTTTTTGCCTCCCCAAGCTGCAAGAAAGAAGCTTTCATGCATTTAGCACTTCACTGTTGCTTAATATATCCAGTCCATAAGACAAAATGTGGGTCCGGAGCTGCCCTCTGTAAGGCTTATCACCTCTGATGAGGACAGAATACAGCAGATAACTAAAAAAATTTACAGTTGAAAAAAATACGTAGCGTGAGTTCTATTAAATTCTCTATACAGCTTCCTTTCTAATTTACAGAAGGCTCACAGGGCTCATATAAAAATTCTCAATGCAAGACAGGCATTTCCATCTCAGCAAGAAACACCATAAAGTTTTGTTATGGTGGAAGTACTGGCACAGTCTTAGCTGTAATGTGAACCTTCAGTTTGCGTAAACCTTCAAATTAGGAAACTGCATTGGAATAATAGACCATGGGAAACAATACTACTTATGGTGTAGCCAAACTGAAACTAAGCCTAAAGAAAACCATGTGTACATATTTCTATTTCCTCAGACACCGGGCAGATTTGTATTAGAGATTTTTGGTGGCACATCTATGCCTCCAAAATCTTAATGATATAATCGTTACCTAGTTTTGAAAGCATCTTGGCAACAGGATTTTTAGTGTTCTCCCCACAAACAAACAAACAAAAAAACATACAAGAAAAGATGTTATATTGGTTAACTGCATCTATACTAGAACCCTTTACCTAGAGGATGGTATGCTACTAAATCTGTACCCTAAATAAATAAGAATAATAGTCTAGTTAAGCAAGAAGTGTCTCCTTTTAAGAAACAAACAGAAGGTCAGGAACTCCTTTTTGTTCTCTGCACTGCTTACAGACACTGAAACTTCCTAATGGTAACATACCCATCCTGCCAATAATTCTCATGCTTTAGGAAAAATGACCCTGCTTGTCAGTGTCTTACAACATGCTTAACGTGAAGCATTTCTTACCATGTTGCCATAGTATTTCTATAAAACTAGAAAATAGGAGGTTTTTATTGGTTTAAAGATGAATCTTTTCTCATGAGCATTTGTATCCTTGAGCCAATAGTAAGAAGTAGTTCAGGCAGTGAAGTGATTACAAAGTGCTGCAAATGTAAATTGAATACAGGCACTGATTTCAGATTCGGTATTCTTACAGCATAAAAACCCTAACAACCTGGGTTTGGATACTGGCAAGTAAAACCAGCTTAAATATTTTAGTGGCAAATAGAATACCTTAATATTTTACTTTAGGTAAGGAGTGCTCTTCTGTCAAAAATTTACAGCTTATGCCCATTACGGGCACTTTGCTTCTCATTGCAGTGCAGTTGCAGAGTGTTCAAACCACATTCTTTTCAGATGAATGCAACCCAAACTACCACTAATAAAGATGTGTCAAAAAACTGTTCTTATTCCCATACTGTTTGAACCACATCTGAGTAGCTATTTGAAAGTCTAGTAAGTTTGCGATATTAAGTAATCAATTTTCTTAGGACCAATCCCAAACACTGGTCTACAGCCAAGCATACCTTTAAGAAAAGCCTGTAAGAAGAATAAAGCCAAGTAGTACTGCAAACATTGCTATGGGTTGTAAGTAGAAGAATAGAATTTAAAACCAGGAAAAAAATATTGACACCATATTGAGCAATGTAAGAAGTTACGTAGATAAAGGTAAATAACCTGTAATTATTAGTGATTTAGGAGAATGGCTTTAGCTTCCCAAGCCTAAAGCCATTTCGTTGAATCTGTTTGAGATTCCTAAGAATGCCGAGTCAATGATCATCAGTGCCTACAAATTTCTGTTCCTTACAATGAAGGAGTATGCCTCTGGTTTTCAATGTAGCATCATTCTGGGCTGACTGGTAATACATTTGTTCTGATAAAGGGTGATTCAATTTGTGTGCCATAGGCCCACTAGTGCTATTTGTAGAGCACAGGTATCCAAGAGAGGACTGATTTAGTAGGTCTTTAAAAAGGAACAATTATGCAAAATCAATTACACGATAGTTTTACCCTGAGTCTAATGCTTATGGTAGGTGCTAAACTGACAGCATCAAAAACTGTGCCCAGAAGATAGTGGTTTGCTCATAGTCTCCTGATAGCTTCAGGGACAAACTGTGAGTTCACTCTTCACACAGTGGGTGCTTAGATTATTTCCTCAGACAACGAGAGACATGTCATTGTGATAGTGGCTTTTCTAACATGGGCATCTATCCTGCTGAAACTGCACTGGGGCTACCAACTAATTTCAGATAAACTACTGCAACCACCAGCTGATAATGACTTCCAGTTGCTCTTGACATTGGCTATAGTTATAGCAGTGACCTAGAAGAAATCAAAAAGGCCCTGTGTCTCATTACCAACCCCCTGAACTGTCAAGACCCATTATCTTATGGAGGAGTTCCTCCTTCTGCAAATAATCTTCAGGCTTGCCATCATGCAGAAGGAAAAAAAAATTCTCTGTTGTTTTCAGATGTCAGAAATGTCTCCACAGTTGCGCTTGTGGTGTCTCAATATTGGTGTAAAGAGGAATTTATGTATTTCTCTTGTAAAGTTCTTTGCTGGGGTGCGTGCAACTGTTACCCCTTAAAGTCCTGAGCCTGTTTCTGTAAGAGCAGTAGGCTTTGACCTTAGGTCAGCATAAGCTTGAGATTATAAATTAATAGGCCTTTATATATAGCTAAGCCAGCCAGAAGTTTTTCCAGAGTGGTAACTCTGCCTCTATTCTTAAAAGGCAGTCTTCTCTCCTAATAACC
This sequence comes from Myiozetetes cayanensis, assembly GCF_022539395.1. NCBI lineage: Eukaryota > Metazoa > Chordata > Aves > Passeriformes > Tyrannidae > Myiozetetes > Myiozetetes cayanensis. The sequence continues at coordinate 34,118,474 of NW_026087964.1, read as the reverse complement.
AGACTCTGAAAGAAAGCACCAACAATGCTTCACTCAGAAATTGCATCCCTGGGATATTTCTGTGAGAAGAAAAACTGCCAGCTTTCTAGAAAGGCTGGAGTGTTTTTCATAGCAAGCTTTTTGTGCTGAAGCTGTTTCCTTTCTTCTTGTATCAGCTGTCTTATTAAAGCTTCTAGTATTCCAACGTTGACCTCCTAATAGCTTGGCTGACCTTCATGCCCAGCTATAATGCAAGGAAAACCAGATGCCCCCTTCCCCCAAGGCCCCGCATCAGGTCAGGTGGCCATGGCACAGTCACTGTGTCCTGATTTTGGGCAGTGCCACTCCATCAATGTCTTACTTGAAAGACAGGGGAATTTATCATGGTGCAGATGGGTGTCTGCACCATCCAATAGGGTGCTTGGGAGTTCTTGCACCCCCTTCTTGCAAGCTGAAGTATTCTCCCTGCTCACTTTGTAGAACATGAGGGAAAGGCCTCTACTCGTTTGATTTAGTCCTGTCAGCTGTGATGGTTGGTATCCCTCTGAATTACAGCGTTGGGTGCGGGTGTGGGGGTCTCTGTGTTCACCCACTGTTTTTGGGGAAGGGCAGATGCTGGAAGTAAAAAGCGGTGTTTGTGAAAGGCAGATGTAACACCATCACCCACAGCAAGATGCTTTTGCCTTTGTTCTTTCTTGCATATATTAATTTTTTAAAAGAGGCATTGTACTTTACCAGAGTTTCACAACCCCCAAAATCAATCAATTTCATCTTTCTTAAATTAAAAAAAACCCAGACTTTCTTTTTCAAAGTAGTTTTAAATAGCTGCTATTTCTTTTTGTCTTCATACTTTTTTTTTTTTTTTGTAATGTGGGGTATTTGTAGTTAAAGAGAAGTTTCCGTGATTGTTGGTCAGCACCCACAGCAGTTGTGTGAGTTTTTAATCAATTTCAATTTGACAAGTAGATCTTTTTTTCCCTCTCACAAACTGGGCAAGCAGGCACATCCTGGATTAGGATTAAAATACTAAGCAGGGCATGTTTGGTGTGGAGAGGAAAAGCCTGGATGTGGTTTATCAAGAGTAATCTGAAATTTATTTCGACAGATGCAGTATAGTCCCTGGAAACTTTCGAACCATTTAATCACTCCCACATCTGTCTCTCTCAAAACACTTGCTATATGAACTAAGTGTGTTGAAACTATCCAACTCACACATACCAGCTGCTCAACTGAGTAGTTTCTGCTTTAACAAAGATTCACAGTCAGGTTACTTAATATTCACTCTAGTTTTATTAGGTAAAATTAATAAAACTAATAATCATACTTTTTAAAGCAACTTAATCCATGCTTACCCTCCCAAAATCTCCATATGGAGCTAAATCAGTATTAGCATTTCCATCTTATTAGGAGAGAGGACATATTTCAGTGGCTGGTCTTATCAAGGCCAAGTCTGCTTTGCATGTGTGTGAGAACTGAGAACATCATTCCTGTGTCCACCTGTCCACCACTTCAAATAATAATTCATTTTTAATGTCTTCACCAAGTTGAAGATTGTTACAGCTTTTCCTGTCCAGAAACATGAAACTGTCAAGAATAAATCTAAAAAAAAAGCCGAAAACCCAAACCACTTCAGACATTTAAATGGGCTCCAGGCAAATACATGATATGCAAAGATATTAAAAGACATTCTGTTTTTTCATTATATTATGCAGTTGTTAGTAAAATACCAGATGATGTCTCCTCCTTCTTTCTTGAATCCCCAGTTTTATAAAGGATAATAGCCCAAGGGAAGAAAACACTCCATTCTCTACAGCTTCCTAATAGTAGCTGTGGTTATTACATAGGGTTAGCTCACAGAGACCACAAAATCATTTCATATATAGGGCTGTGTTAATCCATGTTCTGTAAAATGAGAATACTGTCAATGATTTGGCATTTGCTACCTAATTCTGGTTTTTTTTCATTCCTCTAGGACAAAACTTTGTTCCATCCGGTAAGCAGCAGCTGCATAGATTGCAACCCAGCTGAGAAGAAGATTTTCATGAACAGATGTGATCCTTTATCTGAAACTCAACAGTGGATTTTTGAACATATTAATATGACTGTTTTAGAAAAATTTAACAGCAAGGCCAGTTCCTAGAAAGAAAAAAAAAAAAAAAAGAAAAAATGAACACACCTATTTACGTACAGACTGCAGACTACGTTTTCGCCAGCATCTGGGTCAGAGGAGTCAGGAATTAAGTTTCCTAGATACAGGAAATCTGTTCTGAGGATTAAGAAAATGCCACAGCAAGAGCCAGCAGGCTGTCCTTGTGGATGTACAGTATCTGGAGAACTTGGCCAAGAGCCTCACCGGATGCTGCTGAGAACTTCAGGCTGAAAATTCCCTTGCTGGTCAAGGGAAAAACTTTGTTTAAAAACTGTTTAAAAGTACTCCAAGTTAATAAAGTAAAACAAAACTCTAGTTTCTCAGGTCAAATCCTGCTGTAGTGAGTAGCTCAGAACAGGCACTATAATTTGGGATGGGTATATGGTGTGCATGACAGCTACAGGAACCTGAAGAAATCCCAGGTTTTAGAACTAAACATGCTGGTAGAAGAAAAATGATGTCCCAGCACTCCCTAAACAAGATATATGCTCTGTTGATATTCTCTTAATAAAAAGTTGGGTTAAGCAGGTTTAACCCTCAGAACTGCTGCAATTAATTTTAAATACCTCCCTTTTACATTCCATTCATTACCAAAATAGGAATGGTAGAAATTTTAGGGTCTAGAATTACACTGTAGTGAAGCATGGAATAAGCTGTAAGGTTTTGCTCTCATATTTTCCCCTTCAGGAAAAAAAAGTAAAGCAATCAAATCTCTATACATGATATATTTAGCCATTGTGATTCAAACCCCATTGTCACATAAAGTGAGGGGTTTTTTTTAGTGACAGATATAACAGCAGCAGCTGCAGCATAGTGGAAGGCTCGTGGACTACCTATCTTTTCTAAAGGTAGAATCCTTACCAATATATAAATTAAATTGAAAATAGGCTGGGAAAAAAATCAGGAGAGTAGGAAATAATTGCATACTGCATGCTGAACTAGATTAGTCAAATTAACATTGGTGTGCTGCCATCACCTAAAAGTATGTTGACTCCCTGCAGTGCAACTTGAAAGATCTTGCAGTGCTCTTGACAGATAGGAATGGAGAGAAAAATTGACATGAAATCAGTTGGGTGGTTTCAGAGGCTTTGAAATCTGTGATGGAAATCATGTAAACTTTGCAGAGTTACCGAGTGGTATTGTAGATGTCATGAGGGAACAAACAAGGAGTGCAAATAAGTTAAATGTTACAATATTTTGGTACTTTAGGCACAGGCACAATTCACGGTAACAACAGGCTTCCGTCACCGGGATGATTATAGTGTCTCTCAGACCCATCAAGCCTTTGAAGTGAGAGGCCTGTAAAACTTCTTTGGGAGGGTGTCTGTGGTTCTCCTCAGTTAATACTGATGTGTGGAACATGACTGATAGCTTTGAGATTGTTCAAGGTAAGAGCAAGTATAAATTTCTATAAAATATGTGGCCTACTTTTACTTGAAATATGAATTCACAGATGAAAGCAACATAAATGCAGATAGCTCACATCTTCTGTGCTGTAACTCCTTTCAGGTTCCAAATATAACATTTCTAGTTAAGTTGCTTATTCTGATTGCTGAAGAGGTGACCAACTAACTAAAATACTGATGTGCAATCTACACTGTTTTGAGGGAGAGGAGTGACTGTTTTGTATTTCTCTTTAAGCTGTGTTTATGCACAAGAGCACTGATTGCATCCAGAGGATGGTCCTAGTACCAATAACTATATGCTATTTTATGGCAGCACCTTGTAGTTGCAGGTCATAGGAGAATTTTAGGAGGGAAATGAGATCCTGTAGCATTCAGGATGCATGCATTTGGAAAATTGTGAAATGCATCCATATATTTAGCAATTGCTGCAAGTTAGGGAAGAGATCTTTCAAATAATTTGAAAGAAATGTATCTACAGAGATAGACTTCTCATTTTATGATTTTAAAGTAAGTGAGATTGTTCAAGTATTGTTTAAATTTGATTTGAAGATATGGTGCACTCGGGAACAGAAGCAGTAATGCTATGGTATGCGGATACTTCAGATTTGTTTAGCCATCAGTACACAGAAGAAGTCTAGCCATTGCAAACTGTCAGCCTTTCCAGGTGTGGTGCTCACAGCAGCATTTATTTGCAGCTTAAACATGAGGAAAGACAGTTTGGAAAAAGAAGAAAACAGCTGCCTCAAATGTAAATGCAGCCCTCAAGCTGCTGATTGTAGCTGGCCCCAAACTGTCAAAGTCCTGGAAGAAACACTGTATGCCCGAAATAGAGAGGCAAAGGTTGGATTGCTAAACTAGAACAGATTGGTAGGGTTGTATCATTCAGTGTCTGACTGCATGTCAGTGGTCTGAGTTTGAGGTGTCTAATGGGAACTAGGCTGCTGTTGGGGCTAAGAACTTCTGTGCCTTTTACAGCCCTCGTTGAGTAACTAATATTCAGATGTTCTGGGGAAAGATAACAGTCCTTACACAGGATTCCTTCAACAAAAGTTTTATTAATAATAAATGATCATCGCTACCTCTCAATTAAATTCTGTCTTGGGTGTTCTCCAAAGGTTTCCACTGTAAGAGTATTTCATTACTAATTTATCATTCTGAATTTCTTTAATTCTTCCTACAACCATATCTTTTCTATGCAACAAACTATGAACAACCTGGTAGGTTGGACAGACGTATTTCACCAGGAGAATGTGATGCTAATATGTGTTTCTTCAAAAGGCTGAAGTTTCTTCCCAGAATTTTTTTTTTTGAATACCAGATAGTTCTGAACGTATTTTAGGTGTAGTGCACAGGTGACATTAACTAATGTGGGCTTAACTTTTCATTGTAGTTATACTGATTTCCCCAACTAATGACTTGCTTCGGTTTTTTTCAATTAATTATTTTATGGCTGAGAGGGCTTTAATCAACATGCCTTGAAAGATGTTTGTATTGTAAGAGTTCATCAGCACCTACTCTAAATTTTTTCCAGTTAAAGTTATCTGACTTCTTTTTATGGCCAGCAAACTACTATGATATGAGAGAGCTACTGGAAAAGCTGGAATAAACTCCAAGTCCAACTAAAACTGTAAAATCACACAGTCCCTGCATGTATTCTGGAATCTAAACTAAACAGAGGCCTTGAGGAACAGGGCTTGAAGGAGAGAGGAGGAGCTGGGAAAAAAAGTATTTCATGTGTGGGAGAGTAGCCCTGTTGCAGAGGCATGACAAGGCTTCGCTTTTCACTGGCCACAGTCTTATTTCAGAAAAATGAGATTACTTTAGAACAAATGTTTCTGCAACAGTATGGATATTTTCATGATAATAATGCATTATTCCTGGGCTTTATCTGTTTATGAATGGTCTGTAGCTGCTGAACTAAGTCTGCCTCACGATATAGACTAAGTCTGAAAGGAAGCTGACAAGCACTTAACAACCTTTAATTACTGGCAATTTACCAGGCATCAGTGTCTCCATGACCTCAGTGAAATCGGATGCCACAGAAGATCATAGAAGAATAGTATATAAATAGCTTGGCCAAATTGATTAGATGGGTTGCACTTCTGCAGGAGTGGATGTTACCTTTGTTTTTAAAAAAAAATCATGATCACAATTCATTTGCATTTTTAATGATAACTTCTGCAAGGGAGTGAGTGAGGGGGACCATTTTAACCTACCCAGATGGATTGAGGGTGGAGCATTTTAGGAAGGCAGCACTGGGAGGCTTTCAGTGTGGCTGACACCAGGGGTCCATCCATTTTCTATTTAAAAAGCATCTGTAATGCTGTTAACCTAGCATTTTTTAAGAACGCAGGATGTACAGTTAAAAAAAAAAAAAAGATTTTATTTTTCTTTTTAATCTATCAAGATTGTTCGTGAATTAATTTCAAAACCCTTGAAAACAAAACAGGCTGATCAGAAGTAACTTTTATTATAGCTGGTATTAGTATTAAAATGTTCTTTAATTCATTTGTTTAACCCCCTTCCAAATCTGTTTCATATCCTCTTAGGAAGAGCACAAGGGTCCAAGAGTGCTTTTACATAATGTTTTCAGGATCTTGCCCTGTCTGAAAGAAAGTTTTGAAAGGCCTTTGAAAAATTAGCAAATATAAACCAAAAGGTAACAAGGAAAAATACCTGGCTATTATGTCTAGTCTACCAAAATATTTTGCTAAACTTATGCAAAAATAATATATTTTGATGGGAAATTTTTAGATTAATAAGTAATATAGCTTAGTGAGTCTTTAGTGTGTAGTGCTTTCTATTGAAGATTTTTAATTAAAAAAAAAAAGTGAATTTGTGTGGTTAGTTGCTGATAGGGTTTTTTAACCACATCTAATACATAAACCTGTCCTGGGGTCTCCTGTAATCTCATGTTTCCTTGTCATAATTCCTAATGCACTGGATTTAAGAAAATGTGAACATAGGAAAAAAACCTCTAAAAAGTAAGAAACCTGCGTAAAAACAAACAGTGAGAATGTGTAGCTAGAGATGTTGAGAAAAATGCATCACATTTCCAAAGACTTCAGCTGCATTCAGAAAATACATTTGCTTTGTGTGGTGGCTTTCTATTCTTTCAGTGTATCATTAATATCAGTGGTACTACTCCCGAGGCAGGCCTTCTGAAAATGGTGTTTCTAGCATTTGGCACAATAGATGGACAGCTTAGTGCTAGAGGGAAAAAATCTAGGAACCGCTCCTGAAAAAATTGAATTCAGACATTGCAATCTGATATGTTTTCTAGATTCCTGTTATCTTAGAATTTTTTTACAGGACCATGGTAGTGCAGTGGCCCTTATGAAAACAATGCAGACAACAGGGGAACAGAGAGGACACAGGTGGTTTACCTGAAGGTCTGGTTACCACAGCAGTGTCAAGGTTAATTATACACAAGGAGAAGTTTGTTTATTTTGTGTGGCCACTGTGGTAAGTGCCCAGCTTAACAGAACAGATGAATGAGAAGGCGTCTTGCAAAGTGGGCCAGCAGAAAAGCTTGTACTCAATAGAAGATGTAGAAAAAGTCCCAATGGTCCATTTTGGAGAAGCAGATGAACAGGGTGTTGAGATGAATATCATAGACAGTGTAAGGAATGTGATTGGAGCTGCAAGTGAGCTAAGTCTGGTAAGTGAGGCTGCTATCTAAAAGATATTAAGACATAGGAAAGGAAAACTTGGTCCTCATTAACCTTAGCCCTCATTAACCTTGGCAGGATCCCTAACGCTTTGTCAAAGTATTAGTTGATTTAATTAAGTTAATCCTTCATCTCTCCCAGTAAATGACTCAACCTGGAAGAAACCACAGTTCAAGAAAATTTCTCTTTATCAGTCCAGAGCATCTAATCGGCAAAATATGCCACTAGCCACAGTTTAGTCAAAAACCCCAACTGGCACTAGAAATAAAACAATATTATCAGCCCAAAAGATCAGTAGGCCTCTGGCATCCCTCTGTGAAAAAAGATTTCACTTGCCTAAAGGAGTGATTGATGGTAATGATCCTAGATTAAGAAGATCAGGAATTGTGAGCTTTCAAGGAGGTGAAAGGCCAAATGGTGAGATTAGGACTTGGCAGTTTAATTGAGAGAGGAAGGAGGAAATAGGTGGTAAAAGGGAAGAAACAGGAATCGGATTTAATTCTGTATATGAAGGAAGTATGACCTACAAAGGTCAGTCACTAATTTTGGATACCTCTTCATAGCAGAGCTTGCATGTTTATTTCCTTCACAAATATTCAGGAATTGAGAGGCAATCAAGTCCTCTTGCAAGGACTTAAATTTAGAATAGAAACTGGATAATCTGAAGTGTATTGATTGTGAAATACATGATGGCAACTAGAGACAAGCTTTGCTGGACCCCAAGCTTGTTCTGAGTTTTCCACCACAGGTATGTGTGGGCGTTCCTGTGGATACTTTGTGGGTAGTATGTAGAAGGAGAACATTATGGTCGCTGTTTTACCTCAGATTAATCTCTCTATATATCTCAGGCTTTTTTGAAAGAGGAAAAGTGTTTAGCTAAATTTTTCAGGAAATGTCAGAAAACTCAGATCAATGTGAAATAGCTCTACCTGCTCCCTGTGTGGATCAAGGTAACAAGTGTTTCTCTTCAGACATCAAATACAGCTCTGAAAAAAAATAGAATGGTGTGGCTCTGCCTTCATGGCTCCTTGCAGCATTCACCTTTTTTTATGCATTTCAATCAGTTATTTTATTTATTTTTTTCTATTTGGTGTTTCTTCCCTTCTACTGGCTTCCCATCTGCAGGATTCTGCCATAATGCTGTTTCTCTTTCTTCCCACCTTTCTGGTTTGTGCCAAAGGTGTTTCTGCTGTTGCAGATCCCTTCCTCAAGATAAAAGTGACTAAAACTGCTTTGATCTTGACTTGGCAGAGCCACAAGCCTTTCTGCCTCAGGGTACATGGTTTACAGTGGCTTCTGCTAGCAGTGGGATAGGGAAGAGAAATGCACCTGACAAGTTCTGTCTTTATGGGACAGTCTTACTACAGATTTTGTTCATGGAAGAGTTATAGCTCATAGCACAGTCAGTCAAATGTCTTTGAGGGAGAAAATTGCATTGGTGATCTACTTTCTCACCCAACTTCAATATTCAGCGCTATCCAGAGAGGGAAGTATGTAAGAACAGGAAGCATCTTAGTCAGTGGATATACTTTGTACTAATGTTTAGAAGCAGCCAAACTTAGTCTGGACATCAAGTTTTCATCTTTTGATTATCTGTATTGAGCTAACATAGATACAAGAAACTGAGTAGAATTATATTAAAGTGTGGTTTGTGAAAGCCACCAAGGGATTATAATAACTTTAACTGAAGGCATTATTGCAAATCTGAAATGGATGCATAATCTGTGATGAATGCATGATACAGGTTAACCTCTAGTCAGGCTGCAAAGAGTAAGAGGGGCTTTTTTTTTTACAAAAACACAAAGAGAGAGAGATTATTCAACATGCAACAGCTTTTGCTTACAGATGTACAGCACTACAGTTTATTCTCAAGCATGTCAGCAAAGTTAATATCTATAATGATTCCCATTGTCAAAGCAACATTCACAGAGATGGCAGTAAAACATCACCTTATTCTATTAGACAGGAATCCTTTCATGGGTTTCCTATTTGTTTTTATGCATGTCCAGAGTCATTTATTTGTACCCAGAACATACGGATAGAAGTTGTACCATGTCCCTTCACTAAACAAGTTCCTAGGCAAGCAGAGTACCAGGGTAAAGGCTCACAAATGCACTTTTAAAAGAATTGCCAGCCAAAGAAGGGGTATTTCATACAAAAAAAAACTCCCCCTAAATGGACATGAGCTAGCAATGTGTGGTCGCAATGTGCACTTGCAGCCCAGAAAGCCAGTGGTATCCTGGGTTGCACCAAAAGCAGCATGGCCAGCAGGTCAAAGGAGGCGATTCTCCCCCTCTCCTCCACTCTTGTGAGACTCCACTTAGAGTGCTGCATCCAGCTCTGGGGCCCCCAGCACAGGAAGGACGTGGACCTGTTGGAGCGAGTCCAGAGGAGAACCACCAGGACAATTAGGGGGATGGAGCACCTCTCCAATGAGGAAAGGCTCAGACAATTGTGTTTGTGCAGCCTGGAAAAGAGAAGGCTAAATTCTTTGCTGTGATGCTGGTGAGGCACTGGAACAGGTTGCCCAGAGAAGTTGTGCATGTCCCATCCTTGAAAATGTTTAAGGCGGAGTTGGATGGAGTTCTGAGCAACTTGGTCTAGTGAAAGGTGTCCCTGTCCATGGCATAAGGGTTGGAGCTAGATGATCTTTAAGGTCGCTTCCAACATAAACCGTTCTGTGATTCTAAAACTTGTTTTCCTTTATACCTATGATATCAGCCTCCCTACTGCAGCTACTGCTCTTCATCAAAACATATAATGTTAATCTACAACTAGAAAAGTAATGATGCTTCATCAGGGCTCTGCTGCCAGTTTTTCATACAAATCTGCACCATAGCTGTATAAATCCATTCTTTGGGGGTTGTTCTCCACAGTTGTTGTCCTGGCAAGGGGTACATTCCTTCCAACTTTGGCCTGACCTGCCCTTTTTCACCTCAAACTCTGTTGGCTGAAGTAGCTCAGTACTGCCCAGCTCTCCAGGTAATGTGGTTCACGGCACATCTCTCAACACTTCACAGCAGTCCAGTCCACATAAACACACGCACACGATTTACCAAGCGTTAGGTGGCAAAATAGAAACGTGGTCCCTTCTGAGTCTCTGAGATGCTTCTATTTTTCAACTAGCCTTTCTGATGGTCAGAGTATTTTACAGGCATCTTTGTGAATAAACACCCTTTCCTGCAGGTATCCTGCAAAACATCCATTTCTCTCACTTTTCTGAGAGTCTGGAATTACAGCCTTCACTTGCTGTTAAACAACATTCAGGACAAAACATTCCCTGGCCATTAAACTATTATAAATTATATATAAAGGGCCAAGAAAAGCTGAAGACAACTTTGTGTAATCTCTGTCCAATATCCCAGTAGGCAAAACAGCCAGTAATGATCTGGGCTGATAGGCAGCTGGTAGAGCTCAATCAACAAATAAAATGGAGTTGTCTAATTTTCTGTGAATCAAGGTCAGATTCTTTGGTTATTGTAATTTAGGAAATATAGCTCTCTGAAAAAATGGTTAAAATATTTTCAGCTGTGTGTATTTGAAGTATTCTACGATAGACTACAATTAGTAATATATAAATTATAATAAGTAAAGGAAAATATAAATTTCTGTGCTGACTGGTCTGAGATAGTTGGCTTAGATGTTATTAAACAACAGCTGTAGAAGCTTTGACCAACTTACTGATACATTAAAGTTTTCAGGACATGCTTAAAGGGTTTACAGAGAGCACATGCCTGTAAATTTCTGGACTGTAATTAAGAAGCTGAACTATGGAATAAAAATTGTACACCTGTCCTATTTTATATTTGGATGTATTACGTTACAGAATACAAAGTAAAAGATTGCTAAAGAGCAATTTCAAAAAAATTACCATGATGTGAATGAATAAATACCTCTCAGAAGCTACAGCATTAATTTTTGAGTTTGTGGTACATCTACTGCTGCTAAAATAACGTACTGTGGGTGGGTGAAGAACCAGAAAAGCCCAACCAGCTGCAGAGCTGCCCAGGGCCATATGGCTGCTCATGTTCCCACAGCCCCCAGCCATGCCAGCTGTGTAATATCAACAGAAAGAGAATCCAAAGTCCTCTTCTTTAACAAAGAGCACTGTTAGCTCTGGCAACACTGTAAATCATATCTTGAATGGCTACTTAAATAAGAGGCAAATACAGAAGTGAGGGCAAAACAGATGTAGTCATGTAATAGTCCTCGAGTGACAAATAAGGAGGCATTGAAAAAGTTTGTGAGGACTTAAATCTTGACTTATATGACTTTTTACTGGAATCATTTGTTTCACTTCCACGCCAAATTTAAAAAAAAAAAAAAAAAGGCAACCAAAAAAAACCAAACCAAACCAAACCAAACAAACAAACACACTAGAAATTCCCAGCACCACTGGTTTCTTTTTCTACCTACAACTAATAAGACATAAAATACATCATGTTCCTGAGGAGAATTAACTGCAGAAGTTTAAGAGTCATACAGAAGAGCATGATTAGTCAAGCATGATTAGTCAATCACCTTCAAAGACTAGGGAAGGAAGAGTTGCTTATTATGTATTATTTATCTTAAGGGAATTATTTTTCTTTTTTATTTTTATCTCTTTGTCTTAAGCCCTATAACTTAATTTTATGCGTACCCATACACTTCTTCAGTTCTTCAGTGCTGTACCTCTATCCTAAAAGCTTCTAATATAAATTAGTTGTTAAATTCATCCCTGACATCCACTACATGTGGCAGGGTTGAGGTAGGATTTAACTGGACACAATCTAATTTTTGGTTTTTTAGGCATCTTTCTGAGGGAGCAATTAAAGTGAACATTGCTTCCAAAGACCTCTGAACATCAAAAATAGCAAAATGAAGAAAACTGTAAGCATGCACTGAAAATGTGAGCATTCCTTGTCTTGAGAGCTTAAAAGGGTACTGTAGTCCAATGCAAACTGAAGACATTCCCAAACAGTTCAGACTGAACCTTTCTATTTACACTGTTTGGGACTAATTTCTTACAGGCAGTTCTGCTGAACAAAAGTGGTAAATATCTTCCAATAGTGATGATAGACTGAAACAGTGATTATAACAACAAAACAAACTACCAGTGAGGGGGATTTGAAGAATAACAAAAACTTCTATCAAATCCCTAATGAGACTGGAGTCATTAACATTACAGGCACTACCCTTGGCAAGGGAACAACTAGAAACAAAGAAAAATTATTGTTAAAAGAACAGTAAAGTGCTTTAGGTACATCAAAATCAATTAAGCATTAGTTTTAATGCAGCCTAAATTTAAAAGCTGTAAAACAACAGAGAATTTTCCCCTTTGTATCATTTAAACTTCACAGCCCGAGGAAAACACCATGTATAAAGAAACCAGAGAGCCTTGTGTGAATTGTTTGTCAATTATCTAATTATCTTTGATAACATCAGGTGCAAACCTTCAAGGAAAAATCTTTAAAGACCTCTTGCATGTAAGAGTGCATCAGGAAAGTATAAGACTTTAACCAGGAGGAAAAGAAAGGAGAAGGAACTGCATCTTGCTCTGAAATGATTGTGCTGTCCCTGTTTGCAAGAATCAGTGATGGACAAGAGTTACATGGCAGTTACTGGAGCGTGTTTATTAACTCCAAACACAGCTTCTTGGCATGGGAAGAGGGACAAGACTGGACAGGTTTCTGCTTTGGCTTTTCTTTTACTTCAAGGCTGAGATGCTGCCACATATATTCCTGCTAATCCTCCTGTGAGATGCCTGTGGATGGGGAATGGTGAGGGCAGTTTGTGATCCTCCCGGGTGGGCAGCTCCTTGCAGAGGCAGGAGTTTTCTCTGACAGAGGAGGTCAGCAGCAGCTGCAAGATCTCAGCCTACAGATACAGCTCTACCATAGCAGCAGCCATTTGTAAGTGCTTGAATAGGGCAGCTGCCCTTGAATTTCCATCACGGAAAGCCATCAGTTTGTGAAGTATTTCTGTACATTAGCTACCTAATGGTGGTGCTTACATCCCTGCTTCTGACTGGTACTTCTGTGCACCATCTGGATATGTGTTGCCTTTCTGCACAATGGGTAATGCTACGAGCTCTGGACAACAAGCTGCCCCAACTGGGTGAGAAGGAGATGGGTCTGTGCACTCCTGGTCAGCAGCAGTATCTCCTCTTTGGTATTGAAGGGGAATTGTAGTGACTTCTACAACTGGAGGCCTTGGTAAGTGAATTCAGAAGATGGTGTCTGGTGGGGTGTTTGTATATGGATGATTACTGCAACTAGCTTATTTTTTTTTGGCTTCCAAGATAAGGGGGAAAAACAGGGGTGTTTTTAATACTGTGTTTTCTTCTACCAGACTAAGTGATTCTCAAGTAACATTCACTACTGGCTCAGTTAAACATGTCTCCTGATTTTGAACTAATGAACTTCTACATCGAAGAAATGCCAGGGTAAACTTTATTTTGGCAGGAGGGAAGCAAAACTGACAAGTAGAACGACAGTGTCTCCCAACAGTGTCTCTCAACTTCCCAGAGAAGTGCGAAGCGCTGAGAAAGTGCAGGCAGCTGGGGGACTAACCCCAGTAGTAGCACCTTCAAGGTAATTACTTGCAGCCCTTTAACAGAGGTTGGCTCCGTAGCTACTGCCTGAACTAGAGGAGAAAATGCCCCCTGTATCTGGATTACTTGGTTATTCTTATCTTCTCGGTGCTTCCCAGAAGCCAAATTGAGAGCAGGAAACCAGTCATCATTAGACATCCCCCTGAAGTGCTTCTGTGGGCCACCCTCCATGCTTCAGGTGGCCCAACAGAGTCCATGCTGGCACCACCAGGAGAGGAGACTGCAGTCAGAGGGGGAACTGCCAGCTCCTCATGATCCCACAGAGCAACAGACCATACCAAATATTACTTAAAAGTCTTTTGTAGAATCATGCTCAGGGTTTGGTTGTTTTGGGGTTTTTTTAGCTGTCTCACTCAGGGGTTCCTGTTTGTACCTCCTGCTTAGTGACTAGCTGGGGCTTCACCATTTTCATGCCAAGAAACCTGCATTTGCAGTCCTCTAAGAAGATACGACTCTGACTCTCCAAAGACTGGGACACACAACTGAAAGAAGGCCACATCAATCCAAAATCAGGTCAGTGATTAAACTTCTTGATGTTGGCATGTCAAGTGTCAGTATCATAAGGGTACTCGTGAAGTCATTTGCAGTTGTAGAGCTGAGAGCAAGAACTGTCTCTTTAACTGTTTCTGAAATAGCAGCTTAGGGGAGGAGAAGGTGGGGAGCCATAGCTTTTCTGTTAAGAAATGTAAGATACTAGAAGTGTGACTGTTTCCGGAGCTGTCACATTCTGATTTCCTGTAAATGAAAAGCAAAAACCATAAATTTTGTGTCCTTTATGCTAGCTACTTTTGGTGCAGAGAATGTTGCTGAACTTTCATTCCATGCAAAAAATCTTTCTCTTGCATTAGACCTTCACCTGACTTATTATTAGATAATCTTCAGTGAGATTACACCTAAAAGGCTGAAGCTGTGGTGATTCTCTGAAAAGTCTTGTCAATGCATGTGTGATGAAATTAAGGAAAGTCTAGCTATGAATAAGGTCTGTAACATTTTCAGTTCCCCTGAGAGCTTCCATCAAAGTAAACCTAAAGTAAAATATTTCCCTTCTTAAAACACATTTGAAGCAAGGGGAACTAAATATTAATCTATTGTTTGCCTGCCACAATATTCTTTGCTTGGTGTCTGAGCACAGTGGTTGGCATATACAAATGGAGCAGCTCGTTTTTAAAAAAGCATTGTCTTTTATGATTAATAAAGAAAACAGTTTGCATTTCAGATGAAGAGACAACAGTCTATCACAAAATATTTACTCTGCCCAGAAGAGCAGCAATTTACAGACCATTTAACAGCAGTGTGTGTATACATTTAAAGATTATATCTTTTTTTCTAACTAAGGTTTTTGTTTGTGTGCTAAGTAGTTTTCTGTAAATTAAAGGATTAGATTTTGTCTGGCATCTTTGAATTTATATTCTGTGAAAAGCAGTAGTGATTTAGATCTGAGTTTTTATAGCATGTGGCATGTAAGGCATATTTAACTTCTTGTGGGGGTTTTTTGGAAATTTTTTTTTTAATAGATCATAGTCTTTATTTGCTTCTCTGGGAAGGGTCAACACAAGTTCAGAAGTGTTCTCCTTTTAAGCAACATAGGAAACCTAACCTCTTTGCCTTTATTAGTTTAATGGTCTTACACTATTCACCAACATTCACCAAACAAGAACATTTTCCATGAGAATGGATCTTAGTCACTCTCTTGTCTCTGGCTTTCAAAAAAAACAAACAAACAAAACCGCACACAGCACCTATTTTTTCAAAAATTAGGGAGAAGGGTAGGAATCAGAAGGGAGCAAGAAGGGCTAGGAAGAGCCCAGTTAGTGCATAGCACTTGGGCAGACTCTTGCCGTCTCTTGCTCCATGTCCTGTGAGCTGAGGGAACTGGCACAAGAGAATTTTATACAGCTGTCATTAGAGTGCATCTGGTCACAAAATTGTATTGCAGGCCTCTCTTTAAGCTTTATTGATTGTAATGGTGACAGCTGTGTGCAAGGACCAAATATGAACTTACTTGCATGGAGATGTTCCCATCTGCAAAGCCAAATTCCAGCAAAGGGTCTTGGGCTCCACAGTGCTTGACGGCTTGTGAATCTGATTGTGAACAGCAGCTGCTTATGTGCTGGGGGCAAGAAGTCTGATAGTTCTTAATGAAATAAAGTTCAAAAGGAGAATATTTATTGGAGGAGCTGCTGTGTCTCACCTTACAGCGTATGCTACTGCTCACTGTTCTGAAGCTCATGCTCTCAGGCCAAGGTGAAGTTGATTAAGTGTAGAAGAGCTCCGAAAATGAACTTTTTGCATTATCAAATTCACAAAAAATGTAATTTGCTCCATAAATGGCATCTGCAGCAAGATATGCCATATCAGATAACCCAGGCAACATCTATATATCCCTACTTAATTGCTGTATTACTTGTGGTAATGATGCATCAGAAGGAAGTCCCCAGCCCTTCTGACTGGAGCTGGGACCCTGGCTCCCACTACCATGGCAACAGAAGTGCTGCCTGCTGAAAAAGCCAGCTGAGTCCAGTAAAGGTCACCGGAGGCCTTTAGAAACCCTGAGAAGCTTTATCCTCAAAGAAAGAGGAAGAAGCACAAGTCTGAAGCTGGAAAGGCAAAATAGTTTGCCAATGGCAAGCATACCAAATTTCCAGTTTGCGTCATAAAGTGTATTTTTAATGTGCTTATATTGACTTTAGGGCTATTTGACCTCTCATCATGTTTTGTGGGCAAACGAAGGGTGACAGGGCTTGGGGAACAAGGATGGGAAGATTGTGTTTTTCTTTAGTTGTCACAGCTAGAATTTATTCATAAGCTGCAAGGACTGAGACCTTACAGAAAAAGCCCTAGGATTGCAAAAGCTGGTGTCAAAAAAGAGAAAATACCTTTTCTTTGGGTTCTTTTCTGTAGTGTCCCACTCCAGCATTTGGCAGACCAGAGGTAAAACACAACATGCTGCTTCTAGGGATGCTTCTTACAGTACCAGATCTGGGAATATCAGAGGCCGCTTAGTCCCACCACTTATGACATGCTGAAGTTGTGGGAACTGTTGGGTCCATTTACCAGATCCAGGCTGGATCATCCTCTGATTGTAAAGCTTTTTAAAAGAATTGCAATTCTTGAAGCATCCTTTCATGTTTAAGGCTGTATATGATTGCAGGAGTTTACTCTTGCATGCTTTAAGCATTTGTGCAACGCTTCCTTAAACCTGTATAAACTCTATCTGGCAACAAATAGGTTGGGAAGAAAAGCATTTTTCCTCCCCCTAGAAGGGTGTATTGAGGCTGCTGGGGTTAATACAGGGAAGAAGCTGAATGAGGAGCAGCAAATGCAGCCTGGCTCGCTGACCTGAAACGCTGTGCCGGCCAAGGAACAAAAGCCTGACTCTGGTCTCCTTTCTTTTGCCTGCCCTAAAACAGCTATGCAAAGTCACATCACTGGGCAGCAAAATGAAGCAAAAAGATGCCACCACCCACCCCCTCCCCAAACCCTCAGTATTTAAAGAAAATACACTAAAAGGTGCTGGATGGGCATATGTAATTGAGGATTCAGACACATCCTTAGTACTGCAACCTCCTCTACTCCCAGTGCATGCTAAGCAAGTAGGTGATTCTGAATGCAGGAAATTTTTTTCCTTCAAAATGAAAACACTTTAAGATACCTACAACATATTTGGTGTTACAGTTGTATTACTGAGAAGTGAAGGATTTAAAAAATAAGTATAAAAGCACAGTTGTTACAAGGAATAGATAAGCATGAAGCCTTCTAAACACATTAGTGTATGGAAATACTCAACAGTCTTTACTTTTTTTTTTTTATGCTTTACTTTTCTACCTGTCGTTCAACTTTTCATGTCTATGCATGTTATTCTTGTATCCCTAACATGTTCCAGGGTCTTTAAGAAGTCTGCAGCAAAAGGGTTTTTTTTTTATTTCTTTTTTCCTTCAGTGAACAGTTAAATCCAATCAGTGGATATTGCTGTCTTAATTATGGAAAAGTCAATACACTTCTACAGCTTTGGGCAGCATGACAGACACAGCACAAGCACCAGTACCTGGGTTATGAAATGATTTAGGCATATGTGTAACTTCATGATAACAGGGTCATCGTAAAGTGACTATCTCATAATCCCTGAGGAAAGTGGAAGGCAAAGGAGGCTATGTGTAGAAGTGCTAGATACCTTTCTTCCTTCCCTCTGTTCCTGGAGGCTTGCATAGCATTCTTATTCTCCAATTATTTGTAAATATGTTTCCCATACCTCATTATGAACAGAATCAGCTAGTTAACCAAAAGCTGCTGCTGAGGCAAAACCTTGGAACTCAAAATGTGGTATATGGAGGAAGCAGTAGAATAATATGCATTTTTGGGAGGAAAAGGGCTTCAGCACATGCTTTCACTAACTCTGAAGAAAACAGCAGGATGAGATGTGGTTTCATTGTGCTAGGTAAGGTAGGTGAAAGAAATAAAAAGCAATAATACATGGCTACATCCTGGATTGCATCAGGAGCATCAGGAAGTTGGATTTCAGGCTGACGACTGTCCTGCAGCACCCAGAGCACACACAGGGGCAGGTGTGGATGGACGAGTGCTTGGCTGACCTCAGACAATGCAAATACTCCAGCACCAACTGGCGTAATCAGTGAAGCCAACTCACCTTGTTTGGCATGCTGGCATACCTGTGCCACAGCATCAGTGCAAGAGCAAACAAAGGCACGCAAGGTTAAACTCAGCAAACCCAGCCCAAATCACAATGTGAAACATACTGCAGGCAATAGTTACATGTGAGGTAGGCTTACTTACTTGTCATGAAACTTTATGTGAAATAATAATATGAAGTGTGGGAACAATTGTAGCAACCAAACCAGTCTGCAAAACCCTGGAATTTTAGATGTAACTAATTTTAGGCATTACTAACTTGAAAAATGCGGCACATGAGTCTGCCGTTTTCAGTTGGACTGAAACTTTACATAAGGTATCTACAAGTTGCTGCCACTTATTTACACTTTACCTAAAATATCTACAAGTTATTCCACTTATCAGTGGAAATGTTGTTGGGCAAAGAAAGAGAGAATGAGTTGCTCGTTAACAAAATGTGCAGTGCAAATATTTCGTGCACATAAATGCTAAGTGCAAAGCGGAGGCAACTTGGACAAAAGCTGCAGCACATATCAGCTGCTGCTAAAGTAATGACCCACCCTTGGGTTATAAAGTTGTGTGTTAAGGGTAGATGTTCACGAGCTCCCAAGGCACAATACGTAACTTGAAAGACAAAAAGGTAACTGTGCTGTAAAGGATGCATACTTCGAACACAGTGTTTACAAGCCAGCAGCACAAAGAAACTGTTTTTTTAAAAAAATCTTTTAACTCCAAAGAGTAAACCTTTATAGCAGTGCAAGGGAGTCATGCCCACAAATCTCATTATTCTGAAAGCTGCTTAGAAACTTTAGCCCTTGGAGTCAACATACCACAATGCATTCAGAAGTACAATTTCAAAGAGTTACAAATGCTCCTAACAATTAGCCAATTTACTTAAAATAAAAAAGAAAAAAAAAAAGAAAAAAAAGAGGAAGAAGAAAAATTAAGATTTAAAAGGATTTATAAGGAAATATTATGGGGGGGTTGTTATATGCTAAGAAGGAGGTAATTGAAAAGGATTGAGAGGAGTACGGTAGGAAGTGGATGTGGTTAAGGCATTTGCAAGATTAGTTAAAGAAAAGCCTGGTAAAACTAGAAGAAAGAAGCCAAATCCTGGGACAAAGGAACATATTTTCTTTGATCTGTTTGGAGCTGTGTGATTTATACATACTCAGCATCTAGCCTGTGGACCTTAAGAATGATTGGTTAAAAGTAGTGATGAAGCTTATTAAAATGCTACTCAGAAAAGCAATATTCAGTATTTGATGCACAAAAGGTACTGGCATTTTCAGAGATTAAATACTGAGTCATTGATAATGAACAGCTGCAGGTATTTCAGCATCAGTGGTCTTAGAGAATTAAGCAACTTAACAGTAATAAAAGCTGTGAATTATCACAGGATTCATTACTGCTTTAGATATGGATTTGAAATTTGAATTTTCAAATATGTTCTCAAAGAAGCAGGATGATATGAATGTTAAAATGGGAGTAGGTAAGGGATGTTTGAGGTGATGAGTAAAGCTCTGGCATGCAAATGATACAGATTCTAATTAGTGCAGATACACCTTTTGAAATTCCTGAGGGGTTTTTGTATCTATTGAAACATATTGAAATTCCCAGATAAGCTGTGTGTGTGTGCTTGAGGTCTCAACTTCTTCCAGGATTAAGAGACTGCAAATACATTCACTATGCTTTAGGTGCTCTAACAGCCTGAAGGCAATTAGTAAACACAGGACAAGGATACACAATAGACAATGTACTAAGCAAAAAGACAACAGAGAAAGATAAAGAAACCAGGTCAGCACGACAGTACCCAAACTTTGTACTCCTTGCCAAGCCTGCAGAGCTCCTAGGATCTTTTTGCATTTTGCATACTGAAATTTTGAAACCAGAAGGCAGGGGAATTTCTTTCTTGATGTTAAGCAGAACCATTTCTAAAATGGCTCCTATTTCATTTTTCTAGCTACAGAGAGCCAGTGCCACGATCAGAGCGCCGTCAGCATTCAGGAACAATAGAGGAGCACTGAGAGTTTCGTGCTCTTAAAAATAAACACTGTCAGCAGGATACATAAAGTAATGTATTGAATTTGAAATACAACATCACAGGAGAATGAAGAAAACCAGATGCATCTGCTAAGGGTTTCTGGATAGATCAACTTACATAATGATGTTCTTTAACCATGCAACTTTATGTTAGAAGTTGGACAGGGCAGTGGTAAGAAAGCACTATCTTTTTTTACCTTGATTCAAAGCTCATCAGGATGCTCATCCCCAGAACCCCTGAGCTTATACTTGGTGGAAAGTTGGGTGTGTTCAGACAAACTATGTGAAGATTTGTCAGCTTGATTTCTGCTACTTCTTTAAAGCACAGGAGTTGGATCACTTAATACAAGGACTGTTGTAATGAAGACGTGCTGTTTTGCAGAGCTGAGGAACCTCAAAGGCATAAGCTTAGGCAGGGTTACAGGTATTTGTTAAGGACTTTAACCATCAGAAGCTCTTGAACCAGGACAGTTATTTGCTGAGTGATTCTGGTTATTGTTTGCTTTTTACACCACGTCACAGGTTTTCATTAGCAACAGACTGGTATTACCCTGAAGTGCTGGAGGTTTGTTTGATCTCTGTGAGAAGCTTCTCCTACACCTGCAAGTAGCAGGGAGAACGCTGCAACACCAGAAGCTTAAAAGAGGTCTAGCTTTCTCTTAGTCTGTGTTGTGAGTGTAGATGCTGATGCTGTTGCTGGCCCTTTCCATGCACCACGGTGCAGGATGCAACACTTGTCTTCCTAACGACGGTTATTGTGGAGAATTGAATTGAGTCATTTAACTCTACCCAGATAACTGAGCAGGAAACGGGAAATCCTAGTATTAGAGCATGATGAGAATTTATAATGTATAAAACAGTATTTCCTTTTTTTGTTTGTTTGGTTTTGTTTTTGAGGGAGCAAAAAGAATGACAGACTAACAAAAGGGCAGTAGAAGGAAAGGAAGAATTAGCTGAAAGCTTTGAATGATCAGAGAGGATCGTTCATCTTATCAGATGAAGCGATTTCTAGCATTCAAGGCATAAAATGAACTATTTTAATTTTTCAACAACAGTGCAGGTTGTGCAGGCACTCATAAAAATTTAAAAGCTCTTTTTAAGATAATTGCATGTGTTTTCGTGTACTACATGCTCTTACTCTTTCAGACAGTGCAAGTTATTTCTCCCTCTTTTCTAAGTTAATAGCGCATCTCTGTCTGCAAAGCAATAACTACCAGTTAAATTAACTTTTTTTTTAATAAGGAATTTTATATAAGGTTTTATAAGGAAAATTATGCCTTATAGAATCTAAAATCCATAATCTTGAATGTAGGGAATTTTTAAATTAATGTGACTGATTCACTTCTTAATAATAACTTTGTGTTTTTCTGCTGATACAGGGCAGTAACATTCCAAGTTTAGAGCCTGCAGAACCCACACAAATAGCCCACCTTTTTCTCTCTTCTCTCTCTTTCTCTCTCTTTCATCAGGATGCTGCCACGAAGATTATAGGTCACTCCATCAACTGTAACTTTTGCTCAGCTACTCGAAACTGATGAGTTTGAGAGTCTGATCATAAAAAAGGTGGTGAAAATTTAGTAACCTAGTGAGCATTGAACATGACGGAAAATGGCAAGATTAGAGATCACTTTGGTGTATTCATCTTGCTACCACCACCAAACCACAGTTTGCACAGTGTTTGAACTGAGTGATGAAGCACAAGAAGGGGTAAGATCTCTAAAGCAAAGGACAAATATGCCATAATCTCTCAGTAATGGTACTTGGTCCCACACCATTATGCTTATTTTGCTATTTTACTTAATGCATAGCATCAGGAAGCCCATCACTGTTAAAATCACTTGTATAAATCTAGTTCATCCTTCAGCTCAGAATTGAGCTGCATGACCAAAATTTAGGCAGAGCCTATCTGCCACATATGCTTATAGGACTCAGATACAGCCAGAAATGTAGGCCACAACAAAAAGGTGAGAGTTCCTCTCCTATGGTGAAGTCCAGTATAGTGGTAGGGGACCTTGGTGGAAGAGTAATGTGAATTGTGAGGGCTTACACTAACTGAGAATGTTTTTATATCACATCACCAGCTTGTGTGCATTTTTCGCCTTTCAAAACAACATTATTTTTTTACCTATCTGAGTTCATCCTAAGACATTAGGTGGGATTTGTCACTTGCAAGACCAGTGGGATTTGTCACTTTCACACCATTGGCTATGGAATGCAATACACCTATATGTACTTTTTCTGCAGGTGGACTCATCCTGCATCTGAGAAAACCTGCTTTTCTACTTCTGATATGAGCTAAAATATGAGATGACTTCTCAAACGCAGATGTCAAGCATGTTAATGCAGCTATCAGCTGCATATTTGAAGGACAGGTAAATCTTAACACAGGCAAAATTCATGATTGATACTGATTTGACTATTTCTCAAGTGATGTTAAAAACAAGAAGTCTTTCAATGTGGATTATTTTTTTTTTCTTAGTGTGTTGGTACTGAGCATTTATGAATAACATTTCCTGGTTTAGTAATCAACTCACATAGGAAAGGAACAAGTATGTGAAAAATCTGCATCTTATTTACATTTGTAATATTAAATAATTCTGAAGGTATTAGTAGAAGCATTTAAATGACGGTTTTGACAACAGTGCTGTACCAAATGCAGGGAAAATCCTTTTGATGTTAACTAAAGGAGATTGTAAGGGTTTAATTTGAAAAGTGGAGGGTGGAGTTAAAAAACAGACCTCACCCACTGCAAAAATGTCTGGGCTGTTCTGGGCCTATGTTTTGAAGTGCATATTAATAGATCTCCAATAACAGGTACTTCTTGTTCTGCAAGAAGTAAGTTGTCTCATCATCTAGTACTTTATCATCAGGTATAAGAAAAAATCAACTGGCTTTTTGCATATTAGATGAATGCATGTTTATACAGCATTGATTTCAAAAGTCATGATACTTTGCCCTCAAGATACAAATATGGTACTGTTTGAGACACTCAGCACTTTGCATAATTGCATATAAATTTAGCATTGCTAATTAATGCTCTATTTTTAGTACTGTGATTCTGTGCTTCACTATTGTGATACACAGAAGATGGATACAGTGTATCCTTAGCTCAGTAAGTGCACTGGGTTATTTTTTGGTGGTCACCAATTGCATATCTGCTGCTCCACAGTGCTAGTTTATCTTCATTTAAGTATCTCCTGGAGCTGCTGAGTGTCTTTGCAAATTCTAGTAATGACCATAGCAGACTGTAGACTGCAGCCTAAAGTGGACAAACACAATTTAGTTCCTTAACCTTTTCTGATCTCCAATAGGCTTTTAGATGGAATTCTTATTTTATTTTTCAGATCTTCTGTATTTTCTGATCTTACTTTGATCAAACACATTTGGCTTAGAAAAAGAAAAAATATGTAATTCTTTTGAATAGCAGCATCAAACTTAGAGCTGAGAAAGCTGGTAAATTTTATCCTAAACACAATTGTGGGTGAAATCTTGGCTCTGTTTAAATCTGTGGCAACATTCCAGTAATTTCAAGTGAAGGTATTCACCTCGGCTAAATACTTTACATCCTAAGGCTCTGTAAATTGTTGCGTAAACATTATGTAGTTAGAAGATGAAAGAAACCACTCCCATTTGCCTTTAGAAAAGGGAAATTCCTCACCTAAGGTAAAAAATCTTTGCTGCCAGGTTTCTGAGGGAGAAGCTGACAGAGGTAATCTAGCAGTGATGGAATATTCTGGGATTAATTAGACGTGGCCTAGATACATGCCAGAGAGTATCAGAGCTGACCTAAATGTTTTGAGGAACAGTGCCTCTATCTCCTGCTTTCTGCTAATCAGCCCTGACACCAAAGACTTAGCAGGGCAATTTTGGAGAGACTGTTTGGATATAAACCTGAAAGAGAGACAAATTATTACATTAATTTTCATTCATATTGTAAGTCTGCTTATTTAAATGTAAAGTGTTTTGAAAACATGTTTGCTTCCTGTATCTTGTAGGTTAGTAAGAAGTCAACCAGGTTTTTCAAGCAGTTAGCCAAGAGTCTACAAAAGTTCAGCTGTGAATTCCCATGCTTTAACAGAATCTGGTTTTCCTATCACTTCTACTTTGTCCCATAGCACCATTTGAGTGGGAAAAGAAAAAGAAAAATCTGTTAATTACACAGATGCTTTGTTCAGTTTTATATATATACAAATATGTCAGAGTTGTTGCTAGTAAATAAGGAATGGAATGAACTTCATTTTGGCCTAAGATTTACAGGACTAGCTTTCATTACTCAAAGGGTCAGTGAATGGGAATTAGAATAAATCAGTGATTTTTCAGTTTAATTTGAAATAATGTTAATTTAAATAGTCTTCTCCTCTTTAAGTATGCTTTTCAAGTTGAAACAAGTGATTTTTGAAATTTTTTTTAAAGTTAAAACTTTAAATCAACCTTTCCCCACTTACTCTGTAAACTCCAACTAATGTTTGAATTTAAAGGTTGTCCCTAAATTGAGCAAACTACCCAGAACAAAGAGTTAGTTAAGCCAGACTTAAAGTACAATCTAGTGATCTGCTTCCTGGTAATTGCACATAGCTGGGAATTTCGAGAAGTTTTGGTTTAACTGCAATACTCAGCCAACTAGTTTTTAAATCACTGCAGTTCGCTGTGGTTTAACCCCAGCCAGCATGCAAGCTCCACTCAGCCATTCACTCACTACCCCACCCACAGGATCAGGGACAGAATGGTAAGGGTTAAAGATAGAAAAGTCGTGGCTTGAGATAAATACAGTTTAATAGAGAAAGCAAAAGCCACGCACACAAGCAAAGCAAACCAAGGAATTAATTCACTGCTTCTCGTGAGCAGGCAGATGTTCAGCCATCTCCAGGAGAACAGCTCCATCACGTGTAATGGTTACTTGGAAGACAAACACCATCACTCAAAATGTTCCCCTCTTCTTTCTTCTCCCCCCCCACTTTATATACTGAACGTGATATCATGTGGTATGGAATATCCCTTTGGTCAGTTTGGGTCACTTATCCTGGCTGTGTCTCCTTCCAATTTCCAATACACCCCCAGTCTCCTCGCCAGAGTGGCAGTATGTGGCTCTGTGTAAGTACTGCTCAGCAATAAAAAGAGTCTCTATATTACCAACCCTGTGTTCAGCACAATTCCAAAACAAAGCCCCATACCAGCCACTGCAAAGAAAATTAACTCTACCCAAGCCAAAACCAGCACAGCATTATATGTTAGAAAAAGGAAGTTGAATGGCAGTGAGCTGAGAGATCTGGAAACCTGCAAGGATTTGAAGATGGATGAGATTCTGCCATTGTCACTCTTACTTGTCGCAGATGACTAAAAAGCAGTGGAGTTCAGCTTGCCAAGATGATGACTTTATTACAGTTCTTCACCTTTATTTCAAAGTCTTCTTGACAGGTCTAATAATTTTTTCCTTTAAGTTGCTTAGATTTGAGGTTTTGGAGGGTTTGGGGTTTTTTTGGAGGGGGGATTTGGTTTTTTAAATTTTTGTTTGGTTGGTTGCTTAGTTTAGCTTTCAGTTTGGGCAAAAAATGGAAAATATCATTTAAAAAATGAAAGAAATATCTATATTGACACCTGAGCTAAAACTGTACAAGTTGGAATTAATTTAGTTCATGTCAAATAGGGACATCTGTGTGTAACTTTGGACCTGAGAAAAGTGAGAAGCTTCCATTCCAAAATGATGCATCTATGTGGTGTACTAAAGCCCTTATGAAATCTTTTTTATTATGATTGTATATAGTAAAAGACTTGAATGTGCTCAGTATTATGATATAACAGCTGCTGTTGCCTGCAATTCCCAGAAAATATGCATTTTATAACAGAATAATTTCATTGAATTACTAATCAATACAACTTTGTGTCAGACACCACATAATAGAAATAATCTACTGTTTAAGAATTTCTCTCTGAATGGCAGCTCACTAAGAAAAGAGGCTGCACAACATTGTGGTGTTTGTTTCCAGCCACCAATAACATCAAACTTGCAGCTTATGAAATCTGCAAAGAATTAGGAAAGCTCAGAGCTACCTAACAGTTCTTTTATGATTTATTGCTACTAAGTTATCAGTTTGTGATACATGCCACAAACTTTATATGACTAGCAGCAGTAGCCTTGCTGTCATTCTCTGTTGCAGACAACATTCCCATTCCCCAGGCATCTAGGGACCCCAGTTTGAAAATCTGAGTGCAGCAGATTTCTGTGATGTTATTCAGTTTCTATTATTTCAAGGTTATTTTATAAATCTATCTACTGGACCATTTTCCCCCAGTAATTATTAGTTGACCTTTTACATATTAATGAGGCAGGCCAAACTTTCTGAAGTGATATTTTGCTCACTTACCCTGTGATTAAGCTAGGGACCAAAAAACTTTACTGGTTTTAGCATCTGTTAACTGTTGTACATCCACACTTACACTTGTTACACTGTGTAACAAATTTTGAGTGTCTTTTTTTATTTGTCAATGAAACTTCATAGGTCTTCTTCTTGTGCAGATTTGACATGTTGGCTTTATTTAACTTATCCAGTGATTTAAAAATGTTTCTTATCTTCAGTAGTAAGGTTTTGTTTAATTTTGAACAACATAGCAGAATATATCCTGTAGAGAAATCTGTCAAATATATTGAAGATTTGTTGCAGATAAATGATACTGAATTGATAATACCCAAGTTGTCAGTTATTTGCTAAACTGTCAACAGTTCATCAATAAATAGCAAAATTCTAAAGAAATACAAAAATCTAATTAATTTCCAGTTGTAAATTTTTTCATTTTTCTCTCAAAGGCACTGTCGATCTTGTTCAGACTGACAATTTCACCAAATTAACTCCACTTATTTACTCTATTTGAAAAGTCTATTAGAAAAGTAAATCAGCATCTGAAATGTGGGTGTTTACACCATTCATTTTTTCAGCCTAACAGAAATTGCAGCAACCTATTTCAATTTTCTCTGCCCTAGATTCAGGAAATTATGCAAGTTAATTTCTGTTTGAAGAGCTCAGAAATATGGTGCCTTGGAAAGGGAAATTTTCTGGACCTGAGATATATTAATACTCACACTTACATCTGGCTCAAAATATAGGTGAGAGTTTATTTGAAAAGTAATTTAAATATATATTTTACTTTTTAAATGGCATAACTATTCTTAGAATCATTCCAATTCTTTTCAAACTTAAAAGAAACACCCACGTAACAGACTATCCCATCCACTATTTTAATGAGATCTAAATCTGTCAAGGATTGTCAACACTCATCGGTGTGGATATTTTGAGGGCTCATAAGTGCAAAAGAAGTTAAATTTCTTTAGACAAAAGCAGTATTAACAATACAACACAATTCATAAACGTTGATTGATACTTATCAACAGAAAGGGCAGCTGGAATAAAAGGTATTTTTACATTCCAGTCTTCAGAACACTGGTAGCATCCAGATCAGTACAAAATAATGAGCTTGCTTACTGTTGCTGTGTGGGAAAAGAGAAGAGGAGCTAGAGGTGATACTGTAGGAGAAAAACAGACTAAGTAGGCATGACAGGAGTATGGGGGCTAAATGTAATGACAGGAACTTCATAACATGTTCTTCATAAAAGTGACAGGAAAAGCAAAGGAGGCAAACAGCACTCTGCTAGAAGCATCCATTCAAATTCTGAAATACTGAAGAAGAATTTTTTTGGTAGGATATGCATGGCTAAACCTCTACCTGAAAAAAAGAAGGATAGTTCAGAATTACAGGAAAAATGGTACTGAAGATTAGAAATCATGAACACAAAACAATGAAGATTAGGCACATCCTAGTTTAAGTTGCAAAAGCATGTATTAAGTACTACTGAGTGGCACTTACTTGATTAAAGTACTTTTAAAACAATCTCAGAAATTAGGAAGAATTTAAAATCCTGTACTTCAGTTCCTTTTTAACAACTCTGAGGTTAAATATACACACATTGTAAATATTTAGGGTATAGATTTATCTTCATTGTAATGTATGCCAAACTCTGCCCTTCTGGATTATTCCAAGTAGCGACCACCTCATTAATCCACAATCTTACTGCAAACCCCTCAGTGCTGGGAATGGTGTCAGAAGGGAATATGAGCCTCTTCAATACTAATTAAGGTAGATCTAGAAAGGCTTCTCCAGCCACACATTGAGTGTGCAATCCCTCAGATGCAAATTAGGGAAGGTGTACCTTGGATTCCACCTGGACATCCCAGGATTTCAATATGCAACACTAATAAATCTGCTGTAGGGGTAATACACTACACAAGTTTTCCGTATGTGTCAATGGCCTTAGATCCAAAGTAGCAATATGGAAAACAGTATAGGCTTTGTTCATAGATGACCATCTAGATGCAAATAATCTTTAAAGTGGAGAAAGTGAAACAGAGGAGGTGAGAAAGGATGGGAAAAGGAATTACATTGAGGTGGAAGGTTTCACTAGAGCAGAGGTGTTGCTTGTGTTGAGAGTATTCAGTTTGGGAAAGCAAGTTACTGTCTGCCAGCTGGCACTTTACAACACTTTCTTTAATCAAAGCATGACCAAGTTTGCTGTTCTATGAAGCCTAGAGTATATCACGTAGTGAAATACTGCACTAAGTGAAGTGTTGGTTAGTTATATCTGGAAACACCTAAGGAAAGTGAAATTGCTTGAGGTCTGCAATCCATTTGTTGTGGTTTAACCCCAGCTGTCAACTAAGCACCACATCACCTCTCACTCACTCAAGATGGGGGAGAGAACTGGAAGGGTAAAAGTGAGAAAACCTTTGGGTCGAGGTAAAGACAGTTGAATAAGTAAAGTCATGCACACAAGCGAAGCAAAGCAAGGAATTCATACACCTCTTCCCTTGGGCAGGCAGGTGTTCAGCCATCCCCAGAAGAGCAGGGCTCCATCATGTGTAGCGGTGACTTGGGAAGACAAATATCATCACTCCAAACGTCCTCTCTTCCTCCTTCTTCCCCCATCTTCATATGCTGAGCATGATGCCATATGGTATGGAATATCCCTTTGGTCACTTGAGATCAGCTGTCCCAGCTGTGTCCCCTACCAACTCCTTGTGCACACCCAGGCTGCCTGCTTATTGGGGTGGAGTGAGGAGCAGAAGAGGTCTTGACTCTGCAAGCGCTGCTCAGGGAACAACCAAAACATCCTGGTGTTATCAACACTGTTTCCAGCACAATACAAAATGTATCCCCATACAGCTACTATGAAGATAAACTCTATCCTAGCCCAAACCATTGCTAATTTCGAAGAACCTGTTTACACGGGGAAAAACCCACTTGTGTTTTGTGCTCACTGCACTGAGGAGAAAGAAAAGTTGGTCTCTGACTTGTAGATTTTACAAAGACCACCTATGTTCTGACAGAAAAATCCCCCTCAGATGAGTAAAATGGGGGGTTATGTATAGTGAAGCCTTTACAGCAGCTTCTTACATTATGAATTTTGTAATGCATTACTTTCAACTCGATAAGTACAAAAGTCTATAGGAATTTCCTTTCAGACATTGTGTTGAAGCAGTTTGTTTTACTGTGGCCAAATATTGAGGCACAGTTAAGAGATGCATCCAAATCCAGACACTTCTCCCATGTGAGCAACTGTATGAGATTTTGACATTTGTTAGTGACCCTACTCCAGACACCATCCCCCAAATCCCCAGCAATAAGGCAACTGCGTGGCTTAGGGGATTGGTAATCGGATACCTCACCTCTAGGTCATTGTAGGTCTCTGGTTCAAGAGCAGCAAGACTTTGTAATGACTTATATGCCACTGGATATTTCTTTGGAGGCATAGCTGAAGAAGTGAACATACGATTTCTATGCAACAAGCAGTAGATGTCCACATATAAATTCAAACATTATGACAATTGCCAATCTATTTGAAATATTTGAATGACTGAATACCAGTCTAAAAGAGGTTGATTAACTCCCTAATAACAGTCAGGATTGTGTCTTATTTTAGTGCTGCCTGGATAGTTCAAGTGTCATGGTTTATGTTTATATATATATATATATTTATATATATATTTATATACATACTCATATTTTGTAACTGAGAGAGGCAAAAATTTGTCTTTAACTCTTTTTCTTTTCCCCTCCAGGCTATAAAAAACTTTGAAAAGTGGTTTTGAATGTTACTGCAGACAATCCAAAGCCAACTTTAATTTGCATTTTCTATCTTAGCTGGTATGAATTCAACAAGAGCGAAAATATGTTCTGCAGGTCTTCTTAGGCACTTTACTACATAGGACAAACTGTAAGCTCAGAATTTGAAAGTTCATCATATCCTTAATGAGGATACAACTAAAGTAAAACTACTTCCAATGTCATTATTAATCTAATACTTCTGGAGTCAGACTGCCTGGCCTGTGCATATGCAAAAAAAAGGTGGGTGGTTCTTCCTGTTGTGAAGGCACCAGGGCAGGCAGGTGTAATACTCAACCAGAAACATGATGCCTTCTCCAGTCTCCTGTCACTGGCCATTCTGGAAGAGAGAGGGGCTGGCTGGCATAAACACCCTGTCCATTGCCCCGTACTGCCTCCCAGTGGTCTTCAACTCTTTCAGGGTAAAATGCAGAGATTTTAAAGTGCCGGATACAGAAGCCACTGTCCTTGGATAACTAATGGGGGAATACACTGACAGTAAGACTCTGGGTATCTAAAACCAAAACAACAAAACTCTTGGTCATCTTCTAGTGTGCAGCTCTCTGTGATAATCATGGATATGTGGTTTGCCTATGGGTTTCTGCAGAATATACACCTTCACATAAAAAACTCCTCGAACCCAGTTTTGGCAGGCAGCCTTACAAATGTGAGTTTTCATCGCATCAACTTGGCATGCAGAGAGCTCTGTCACTGTCACTCTCAGCTCTGAGAAGCAGCAGCAGAGTGGTGTCACATGCTATGGCTGTAGCGAGATTTACTGTACCCTCCACGCAGTGCTAAGTGTAACTTCTTATTTTTGTTTTACTCTTCTTGAGTGTGCTGAGAGCAACAGCACAGGAGACTAAAAAAGGATCCCAAACATGGAGAATGAAACAACATGAGGAAAGAGCACTGTTTGCTGCCATAATGTCTCCAGAAAGGAACGAAACAAGAGATGGGGAAAACACTTCTATACTTCCCTGACAGCCTACAGAGCTCCATAGTTTACAGCCCCAGCTTGCCTTTTCCTTCTGGGCTCAGGAAGCCAAGGGATCTGTTCAGAGCTGGGCACCTCAACTCATGTCTTTCCCAGCAAAAAAAACCCAATCCCTCCCAGCCCTGTGCAGATGCTGTTACCTACCTGAAAACAGTCACCTAAACTTTTGTGTTGGGATGTTTGTGTAATTACTGCTACTGCAAACAGGGAGGGGGTTTGGGGAAAACAGTTCTGGGGACCTGTGAAAGTCACAATGCTGTGCAAACACCTGTGAGGATTAGGGCTGTTGTCTATGCCTTAAACATCGCATTTGTCTATGTCTCGTGCCTTGATCTTACAGAATGGGGAATTAAAAACAAGCACACAGTGCTATAGCACAAGTTAGACGAATAAACAAAGACCTCTGTGTCTGGGTGTGTCCAGCTACAAAGGTCACTTCGGTGTGGGGATTTTTTTCCCTTCAAAGTGATCCTGTTCAGGGTGTAATATCCTGTTTCATTTCTCTACTCCCTACCATTGAAAGTTAGTGTTCAGAAATCTTGGATCTGATATCCTCCCAGTGCACACAAGAATTAGAACTAAAAAATCATCAAAGCAAGCAGACAGTACTGAATACACAGAAAAGGCAAAAGTATTACATTGGAAGTATTGTTCTTGCATCACTCTACTTTGTGGAGAGCTTACATTATCAGGTTTGTGTGTGTGTGTGCATGCACGTGTCAGGCTTCTTCAAAGGAGGAAATAGGATGCCTAACTTTTAGTGCAGAAAATTAGTAACAAAACACACACAAGCTATGGGGCTGATAGCATCTCTGTAATCTTGAACTTAATCTGCTATCCGCAAGAAAAATCTGTTGCCTTTCCAGTGCTACTCTGCCCAGGCTGCACGCAATTAATGGGCCTGTGTTACCCCTACGCCTATGACAACCCTTAAAGTTAAGCGTTTGCACCTTAATTTTTAACAGTCGGTGCCCGAGCTGGGAAAGCCCAAACCCCACTCGAGCCCTCCCGCTCCTCCCCCTTTCCCGGCGGGGTTCCAGCCGCGGTGCGGGCGGGAGCAGGTGCACGGGAGCGCACTCCCGGCGGGGCGGCGGGGCGGGGGCAGGAGCAGGAGCGAGCGGCGGCCCGGGGCGAGGCGCCCCCGCCCCGGTGCGGGGCGGCCACGTGGAACCGCGGCTCCCGCGGCGGCCACTTCCTGCTCCGCATCACCCCGGCCGCTGCGCCCGGCGGGGAGGCAGGCGCGCAGCCCGCCGCGGGGAGCCTGCCGGGGCGGAGCGGGAGAGGGAGGGGAAAAAAAGGGAGAAAAAGGGAAAAAGAAAAAAAAGAACAAGAAAAAAAAAAGTTTGTACGTGCGGCGGCGGGAGGACAGCCTCCGCAGGCGGGCGGCTGCCGGAGAGCAGCGGCGGCCGGGGAGGCGGGGGAGCGGCGGCGGGGCCGTGCCGTGCCGTGCCGTGCCGTGCCGCGGGGGGCGGAAGGCGGCCGGTGCGCGGTGCCGGGCGCTGCGTGCGCGGCGGCGGGAGGCAGAGGGCGGGCGAGAGGATGCGGCTGAAGCTGGGCTTCCTGCTGCGCGCCGTGCTGCTGGCGGGCAGCTTCTTGGGGCTGCTGCTGCTCTGGTCCTCGCTGTCGCCCCGCGCCGAGGAGCCGGATCTCCCGGGACGGACGCGGGTGAGTGCGCGGCCGCGCCGGGCGCCGGGGCGGGCGCGACGGAGCGGGTGGCGGGGCCGCTGCCCGGGATGTGACCGGCGGCGGCTGCGGGCGGGCGGGCGGGGCAGCTGCCCGGGCTGCGGCCTGCGGAGCCTTGCAGGCCTGAGAGGGAGCGCGGAGCAGCGGGGCCGGCCTCATCCGGCCCCCGGAGCCCGGGAGGCGCCGCGCCGTGGGGCTGCCCGCGGCGGGGCTCGGGGGGGGAGCCGTGTTCCGCCGGCCGAGCCCGGGCGGTGTCCCATCCCGCCGTGTCCGACCCACGCCTCCCCACCCGGCGCGGGGCCGCCGCTGCCCCCCGCCCTCCCGGTGCCCGCCGCCGGCGCGGTTGCTGCGGGCAGGGTCCCGCCGGGGCCCTTGCCTCCCTCCCTCCCTCCCTCCCCGGGACTTCCCCACCGGCGGTGCCCTGGGCACCCTAAACCCGTGGGTTCGTCTCCCGTTTGGGGCTTTTCCATCCCTAAATACCCACGCCGATGCCCGCTGCGTGTAAGTGTCCTGCAAAGGTCTCCCTAGAGGTTCAACAAAGGATGCAGGTGTTCCCTCGCCAACTCACCTAGCCGCCGCGGATCGGCTTCCCGGCGCGTTACTAACCAAACGGCAGGCTTTGCCAAGGAGACGCAGCAGATCAGGTAATTTAAAAACAGCGCACGGAAAGCCAAAAGGCTTTATCTAGCTGGCGGTGCAGATCTCCCAACCCGAAATGGTGAGGTGTGAGGTGGACAGTGCATCCAGAAAAGCTTCAGGATGTCAGAACAAATCTGCAGAGCGAGTCTTGCTGTGGCCTTGTATTAGTCAGGTGAGAATAATCTGACCCTTTGACACCATGGTCTCAGAAGAAGTCAAAGTGCTTCTTCCGTTTTCACCAGATGTTTTAGAGCTCAGGAATGTAACTGGACTTAAGGAGATCTGCTTGAAGTAAGATTAGCCAAGATTAAAATAATCTTAGTAAAGTCATAAAATTTTTCAGTGATTATCTTAAAAAGGGATCTTTTAAGATGTGTTCGCTAATGATCTTGGCCCTCTCTAGTGGGCTGCTTTCAATAATTGTGGAAGGCAAGTGACCTGACAGAACTCTTGCTTTCAAAAACTGGAAATTACTTGGGACTTCTTCAGCAGATTTTCTGTCTTCTGAAGCTGTTACAGTTTCTGTATCTTGGCAGTTACTGCTGAGATAATAGGCCATGGTGGTTCTTTTGGAGATAAGCAGTTTATTAAGTGGTGAAGTTTTTGTAATCTGGTCTTCTAGACACAACATGAGCTTTTCTGTGTGCTGAAAAATCTTCAGGAATTTATTTGCATACCTCCCAAGAAAATGTCAGGCAGTAGACATTTTGCATCAAAAGCAGTCAAGTTACTTTTTGTGCTCAGGAAAGGGCTGTAAATGGACCTGCAAAGTGACAGTCTCTGGGAAATAAAGTAGTTGTGATTGCATTGCTGTGTAGGGCAGTGACCATCTTCAGATGCTTATTCTGGGGTGCCCACTGAAGTATTGCAGCCCTATAGTGCGTATGCTATATCAGCTTGCTCAGGTGCTGTAATGAATGTTGTTCTTTCTTATAAGGCTAAATGCTTTTACTTGGAGACTTTTGGGCTGAACCCTTGTATCTACTTCCATTCTCATGTGAGGTCTAATTCAGAAATTTTTCTAGCTGGTTTGTGTGCCAGTAAAGGAATTGGAAGAGTTTTTATGGTCCAGCCCCTGAAAAGCAGCATTCTGTCTTGATTACCCTCTCTTGACTGGAGGAGGAAATATCCATGACAGCTGTATCAGGAAATAATTTAGTCTTTGTTGAGAACAAATATAATCATATTGAGTAAACATTGACAAAGATGAAATCTAAACAGAATATCTGGTTCATTAGCTAGATCAGCTGTTTACTTGCTGTTGTGATATATGTGAGTGGGTAACACATGCTGCTTCATCATTTTCTGGGAAACAGTATCATTATTACTAAATTTGTGTTTTGGTTTGGAGTGCCTTCCACCTCAGAAGCTGCTCAGGTAAGGAATAGTAGTTAAGCAGTAATGACTGCATTCACTGCTAGCAGTGCTTCAGCATATTTCTGGGGAGCTGTCAGAGCCCAAGAGTATGTCCAGAGATTAGGACCTGCATGCCCTGCATCATGCTAGGAGAGGCAGAGCTGATCCCAAGAGGTGGGCTTGTATCTTGTGGTGTGCTCCCTGCAACATCTGGAAACAGACTGTGCATTGGTACAGCTTCAGGATGTGAGAAGTAGGAGTTTAATCTTAACTGTTTCTTTAAAATGCAGTGGTGTACACGTAGTTCAGTCATACAAATGTGTGTGTTTGCTCTATTGTTAGTTGCCCGAAAGTTTGTTAAGCCAAAGATGACAGATTAATTCTTCTTCTTCCTGTACAACACCCTCCTCCCTTTGCTTGGGTTGAAAGCTCTAGCTAACAAATATAAAATTCCTCCTCAGACAGTGCCAGCTTAAAATAGAATTTAGCTTTTTTAGCTAACCTCAGCAGTACCCTTTCCCTCTCTGCACTGTAACCCTTGGCAGTTTTTAATAACACCGAAGCATTAAAGATCAAAAGATCTGCCATGTTGTTCTTTTTTAGTTTTAACCTTGAATCGTTTCCTAATCACAGCAGCAGACAATAGGTAATACTGAAGACCTTGTAGTATTTAAACTACGTACCTTTAGAAAAATTATTCCTTCAAATATTGTGTTACGTTTTTTTCTACTGATAAAAGATTTCAGAGTTCTTTTGGAGAGTCAAAAAGATTAATGGACACAGAGTTTTAAAAATAAAAATGAAAGTGGAGAAGTGGCTGTTTAAGAAGGAAATGAGAAAACAAAGAGGTAGTAGCAGTAATACAGACAGTTGGAGATAAGACCTTTCTTTCCCGTAGAAGATTCCCACAGATGCTATGTTCATTGAAAGCATATGTAGAAGTTGGGAGGACAAAACTCTTCTCCGGGTAACCCAACTGTGGAACTTTCTCCAAGAATCCATGTGAGGAAAAAGTGCTTGAGGGATTTGGAGGGAGAGGTAAAGTATTTATTTGCATTATCAGAAATATCCAAAGACAATAAAATCACTCTTATCCTTAAGAGCTTTCAGTTTTCAATCTAAACCAAAGAGAAACAGTGAAAATATATTAAGGTCTGTTCTCAGAGTCTTTAAATGAATATCTGCTGTTTTGTAAGTAAGGTTACCTGCTGTCTGATAATAAGGACTGCAGGGTTCCTGAATATTTAGGCAGGGACTCTATTGTTTATAGCTGTGATAAAGATTAGGTAGAACTGTTGATTTAATTAGCATGTTGTGGTTTGGATGTTTTTTGGATGTTTTCTGATACCTTCTGCTCTTCTGGTCAAGGGGTCACAGTTTTGGAGACAGCAGGAAGTGATTGAGAGTCACAGATTCAGCGAAAATGCTGAGTTGGAAGGGACCCATCAGGATTGTCGAGTCCAGCTCCTGGCCCTGCACAGCACACCATGTACCAATCACACCTTTGAGGCCATTCATCGTAAGAAGCTTGCTGTAGGGATCCCGGCTATAGTACTTTTTGGTCTCCAGCAAGATGCGTCACTAACATTTAGCCTCAGAGGCACAGCCTTAAAAGCTGGTGTTGTCAAGGAGTAGGTAGCACAGCAGGCAGACCAATGGACCAAAACAGTAAAGAAAGATTCACTACTGAAAAGCTGAAAGCATATTTGGAGTAAATGTAGTCAACTTTAACTCTCTGAATCTGACCAAATATAAATGGCTCTATTCATTTGTCCATATGAAGGACATAATAAGGAAGAGTGTCCAGTGTGTTCCTATGTTCCAGAAGGGGATTAGTGAGGTAGTAAAAGATTTGCTGGAAGTGTGTGGCTGACCTTGCACAAGTCAGAAATATGGTGGTGAGATTGATAAACCCACAAAATAAATTCCATGTTGTGTCCTATTCATATGTACAATGAGGAGAACTTCCTGAAAACTTGGCATGGGCTGCCTGGCCTCATATTTGGGAAACTCGTGCTTCAGATTTGAAGCATTACAGTATTTTCAGTATTTCCCATATCCACTGCACCTGGGCCACTGATGGGCTTCTCGTATATTGAAGGTATTTAATTTTTTGTGTCTGTAAGTGACATGTTTTTAATGGGCTTTTGTTCACATCATATTTGTTTGTCAACAGTTCTCAGACTTTCTGGACTGTGTTCCCAGGGCTTTTTTGGGGGGCTTAAAAAGTTGGACAACTGTCTCCTTCCTCCTACCACCCCTGAAAGCATTCATGTCTCCTATACCAGATGTGCTTTCAGTGCTCTATAACTTAACAGGAGCTTTTGAGGTCGGTTTCCCACCCTTAGATATTTATGCTCTCATCTCCCTGCCGGGACAGTTAGCTGTCCTTGCTGCCAGATGTCACAGCAGTCATGCCAAAGTGAGGGAAGAATGGTTGCCCTTGGAGTGGGAGAGGAGGCTTTGCTGAGTGCCCTGGTGCAGGTGGTGATTCTAGCACGTCCTTCTGGTTCAGGAAACCAGATGATGGGCTTGCAGCTGGGGCTATGGGCCTTCACTGACTGCCAAGTTTAAACATTACAATTCCCTCATGGACAATAGAAGGTGGAGAATTTATGATGTGGAGGCAGAAACATTAGGAAAAAAAGACAAAAAAAAAGCTGAATGGACATTTTTGAGCTTTCTGGTGACACCTCTTCTACCCCACTTTAAGAACTGCTAATATCCTGTATACCTTGGCTGGATTGTCACTGAGATCTTAATGACAAGTTGCAGACTGAACTTGAAGTGTTACTGTGGTTTAAATTAGATTCTTTGTGGTGCAAACCCCAGAGGAAATTCTTCACTTTCCCTTAAGGAATAATGGCAAGTGTGTTTAGAAAAGAAACTGAGACACAGGAATTTGAAGTTGATACCATTACTGGAGGAAAGGCAGGAATCAAAATAGGGTGGTAAGTCTGATGTAACAGGGAGAGTCGTATTCAGTAGTGAAGGTATTCAAGTTGTCGGAACTTGCTAAAAACATGGTGGTACATGGGTGATTAAATAACAAAATAATCTCTCTCCAGTTGCTTTGTATCTATACGTTGCTCACTTTTTTGACTGGTTTGCCTTTCCAAAATTGCATGAGACCTAACACAAAGGGCACTGCATCAGTTTTGCCACTATGGCATTATCTGAAAGCTCAACACCATTATTTACCACCTGGGTATGAATAGCTCTGTACAGGTGCAGGGCTAGACATAGGCACACTGACTTCTCCAATCAAAGCTGTAATAAGTCACTGACTCTCATAGGACATTCAGCAGAAATTAACACCTTGGCAAATTTTTTGGTGCTCAACAAGTTCGGTTTGAAATCTGTGCGCAGTGAGCTACTGAGCTTGCTATAGCCAAACTATTTCTGTTGTAGAAAGTAAGCATCACTTATTAATCTTTAGTGTTGCTAGCAACAGTAATAGGCAAAATGTTTTGAGATATCAAATGCTAATTTTTTTAATGTGTGCTTTCATCTAAATTGGCTTTGAAAAAGCTTGTAAAAATCTATCACCCTTGGGAGAGTGTAAAAACCCCAATTCCTATCATATTAAAAGGGAAATAATTTGACAAATGTTTCCAGTTATGTTGCAGAATCAATGACCACAGAGCAAAAAAAAAAAGAGAACCTACATAATACCTACAATTTATGTGTACATATATATATTGCATTAAAAGTTTCTTGAACTCTCTTGTCATTAAGATTGCTTTTATTAAGTTAGGTAAAGAACTCATTATTATCTTAAGTCTATTCATTATGTAAATGTCTACTGCTCTATAAAGAGCAGGTTTGCACCATTTTTTATGTATGTGACAAGACTCCTTTTGTTCTATTTTTGCCCCAGGTGTTACCATTTGTGAGTAATGTAAAACAACTGAACGGATGAAAAATCAAAGATCTTAATCTAGAACTGGCATTTACTTTTCAGGAATCCCACTGCAGGAGAAGAGGGACCTAAAGTATCCAGGGAACCTTTGGCAGGATCCTTAGCCTAGGATGAAAGGTGGCTCTGCACAATTAGGTAACATAATGTAACAGAAACCAGTAATTGTGTCTGTTTTGGGGACCATACAGGCAAAACTATTCGTCTGTTGCAGTATCTAATGAATAAAACATTAGTAAGACCGCAGAAATTGGAATCAATGCCATGGATTGGGTAGGCTGTAATTTGGTTTTGGAGGGGAAAAAAACCAAAACAAAACATAAGTGGTAATTTGTGCTGCTTAGTGGCCAAACAGTGGGATATTAAAAATGGCATGTAGTAAATTCCTCTTTAAAATCAAAATCTAGGAAATAGTTAACTCTCAGTTTTAAATGTGGTGAAATAAGATATGGGTGGCTAAAGTGAAGTAGTAGGAATTCTGTTGCTAGTAAATTTAGTCATTGGAAAAGACTCAGTAGGTCATCAGGACAACAGTCTTGAGAGAAAGACATATCCAGAAGTAGATACGTGGATTTTTTTTTTGCCACATGACCAAGCAGCATTCACCTTCCCTAACCCAAGCTCAGCAGAGTCAAAATTGCTTGTATTAAGCTGACTTTCTCTAATGAAAAATGACAGCGTCTTTGTCCTATTTTTGTCAGATATTAAATCAGCATTACGGGAGACTGCCAAGTGGAAATAGGGCAGGCTAAGCTGTTACATTAATAGGTTTGACTTCTACCTTAGGGGGGGGTAGGGGGGGTGGTATGCTTTTTGCAGTAACTAGGCCATATAATCTGAGAGAAGGACTCGAGTCTGGTAACAGTTATATTTAATTACTAGATTTCCTCCGTAAGTATGGAAAACAAATGTCTGCTGCAGATGATTAGTTTAAAAATAGCAACATCGAATCACAGAGTATTCTGAGTTGGAAGGGACACGCAAGGATCATCAAAGTCCAGCTCCTGACCCTGCACAGGACAGGCCCAAGAGTCATATCATGTGCCTGAGAGCATTGTCCAAATGCTTGAACCCTATCAGGTTTTGTGCTGTAACCACTTCCCTGGGGAGCCTGTTCCAGTGCCCAACCACCCTCTAGGTGAAGAACCTTTTTCTAATATCCAACCTAAACCTCCCCTGACACAACTTCAGGCCATTCCCTTGGGTTCTGTCACTGGTCACCACAGAGAAGAGATCAGTATCTGCCCCTCCTTTCCTCTCATGAGGAAGCTGTAACTGCAATGAGGTCTCCCCTCAGTCTCCTCTTCTCCAGGCTGAACAGACCAAGTGACCTCAGCCACTCCTCATACAGCTTCCCCTCAAGGCCCTTGACCATCCTTGTTGCCCTCCTTTGGACACTCTCTAAAAGCTCAATATCTTTCTTATATTGCAGTGCCCAAAGCTGCCACAATATTCAAGGTGAGGCTGCCCCAGTGCAGAGCAGAGCAGGACAATCCCCTCCCTC
Source organism: Myiozetetes cayanensis (assembly GCF_022539395.1). Lineage (NCBI taxonomy): Eukaryota > Metazoa > Chordata > Aves > Passeriformes > Tyrannidae > Myiozetetes > Myiozetetes cayanensis. Next base: position 34,077,761 of record NW_026087964.1, on the reverse strand, counting down.
GACTGGCTGGCGATGCTTTGCCTGATGTACCCCTGGAGACAGTGTTAAGGAATATGCAGCTGCAGATTGAGTCACTATGTGACAGGTGCCCCAGGCAAGAGGCCATGAACTGAACTGCAGACCCTTTGCATAGCAAAGGGCATGGAGACACTTGGAGACAGAGGTACAGAAGACAGAGGCCCGGACTTTCCTAAGTTGAAACTGTGGGAGTATAAAAGTCCAGAGTTTCCTTTGTTCAGGGTCCCTCCCTCGGAGTCATCCAAGTTGAGCTGTTATTGTATTATTTAGGTATGGCACTAAGATTAAACTATTTGAAGAATCTGAATGTCTGAGACTGTTATGGGAAACCTAGGATTGAGCCAGTAAGGAAACCTGGTCTGAATGTGTGAGTGTGGGGTGTGCAGGGAGTCAAATGGGGCACTTGTCAATTTACTGGAGCTGCCCACTCCAAAGGGGTCCCAGTCTGCAGGTAGTGCGGGTGTGACTGCCAGAGTGTCTTCAGGATGGTTGGACAGGGAAGTTTTCTTACCAACGCTTGGCCCTCCTGGCTGCCAGGGCACTGCTGATTCATATTCAGCTTGCCATCACCCAGGACCCCCAGATCCCTTTCCCTGGCACTGCTTCCCAGCGTCTTGTACCCCAGTCTGTACGTACATCCAGGGTTGCCCCATCCCAGGTGCAGAATCTGGCACTGTCTCTTGTTAAACTTCATATGTTTGGTGATTGCCCAGCCCTCTAAATTTGGCGAGGTCTCACTGCAGGGCCTCCCTGCCTCCAAGGGAGTCAACAGCTCCTCCCAGTTTTGTATCATCTGCAAACTTGCTTAGTATCCCTTCCAGTCCTGCATCCAAGTAATTTAAGAAGATGTTGAAGAGCACAGGGCCCAAGATGGAGCCCTGTGGAACCCCACTAGTGACAGTTTACCAGTCTGATGTTACCTCATCCACTATTACCCTCTGTGCTCCACCCATGAGCCAATTGCTCACCCACCGTTTCATGTGTTTATCCAGCTCGTGCTGGACGTTTTGTCCAGAATGATCCTGTGAGAGACACTATTGAAAGCTTTACTGAAATCCTGAAAGATTACATCCACTGGCTTCCCTTGGTCAGTTTCTTGGGTTACCTTGTCATAAAAGGAAATCAAATTTGACAAGCAGCATTTTCCCCTCATGAAGCTATGCTGGCTTTTACCAATGACTGTATTGTCTTTCAGGTGTTTTTCAACACCTCCCAGAATAATCTTCTTCATAACTTGACAAGGCACTGAAGTGAGACTGACAGACCTGTAGTTTCCAGGGTCATTCTTCTTGCCCTTTTTGAAAATTGGAACAATGTTAGCCAGCTTCCAGTGAACTGGAACCTCTCCAGCTTTCCAAGACCTTTCAAAAATCACCAAGAGAGGCCTTATGATGACCTCATCAGCTCTTTAAGTGTTCTCAGATAAATTCCATCAGGCCTCATAGATTTTTAGGGCTCCAGCTGGAGAAGCAGATCCCTTGCAGTTTCATGGTCAACCATGAGTTGATCATTGGAACCCCCTTAGTTCATCATCGGTGTTGAAGACAGAGGCAAAGAAAGCATTAAACATCTCTGCCTAGTCAATGTCCTTGTTTGTGAGGTAACCATCATCATCCTGTAACAGGCTAGTGTAATTTCTGCACTGCCTTTTGCCATTAATGTATTTTTAGAAAATCTTTTTATTGTCCCCCCACAATTCTGGCCAGCTTCCGCTCAAGTTGAGCTTTGGCCACAAAGCCGTGCTGCTCAAAAGGCCACCTTGTCCATCAGTTCTCTTCAGTACTTTTGTGAATTAAAGGGAATTTATCTTGCTTGAATCTACCTTTATCAGTCCATCTCTGTCCCACAGTGTGCTAGTTTTAGACACCGTTTTGGTGAGTGAGGTTTTCCCTCCCATGACTAATCGTAATGCCAAGGTAACATTCAGGGAGTCAGATGTTGCCAGCATAGCCCAACAAAGGGGAGCAGTTAGCAGCCAGCAACAAGCATGCGCTCACAACCCGTGATACTGTTTAGGCTTGGAATTGGGGGTGTTTTGGCCTTTCACCTAATATAGCTTGTAAGAGAAAAAAATTAAACTCAGGGAGTTTCTGTAAACTTAAACAAAAGGTAAAGGTGCTTTATGGGAGATTAGGATTTATCTGTTTAATTACAGCATCCTCCTCTTTGAAAGAGCTTGTGGGGAAAGTATGTGTTTTGGTGGAAATAACTGTAAAAAGATATAGAGGAGAATGCTAATACTTGTATTTTACCTTTGTTTTTCAAATAAACATCCTTATTGTGTTCCCCCTGCTAGGAATTGAACAATTTTGAACTGTTTGCTTACTCGTTGGAATATCATTTGCATCAATACGTCTGAAATTTAGGAAAAAACCACAAATTCTTTGCTTAGTGTGAGCTGATTTTGAAGTAGGTTGGGGCTTTCCTACAGGTGCATTTTATAGCACAAAACTCCTATTTTCTGAAAACTCATGGACTTCCATGTGGGAATAAAAATATTTTTCTTACCAGGCTACATATGTACATTATTACTGAAACAAAAACGGCTACTTTTTGTAATGAAGAGATGATGCTTTAAAAATAGTTGTATTAATCAGGAATTAAGCATCCTTTTCCTGCATTAGCATGCTTCCTTGCAAGAGAACAAATTGCTTTTTTATTTTTTCTCTCTATTATAATAAACTAATTGTTTGCTGCTCTATGGTGGTCTATATTTCTTTTAAGTTTCTCCCTGACCATGTCTTCTTGAGTACCTTGTTGTAATCCTTGACTCCAGTAACATTTTTTTTGCATTGCTCTTGCTTTCCTAAGCTACGATGTGTTTTCCTTTTATTTCCTTGTGGAACATTCAGTTGCAAATAGCAGCAGTCAGCACTGATGTGTGGTAAACCTCTGAGCAGCAGAAGAGAACTGGAGGAAGGTTTAAGGTAAAAGCAATATACTGCTTTACATGCTGTTTACATTTGGAAAACTTGCTTTACCGTTGATGATCTCAAAATATAACTGTTAATGAAATTAAAGTATAAGCAGATGGTGCTCAGCCCACAAAGTTTCTTACTTATTTTGCTGCATTTTAAAAAATTGACAACGAAAACAGCTCAGCAAGAACTGTTCTGACTTGAGTAAATACAGTTCATTTCCTTTAAAAAGGTAGAAAACTACTATTTAAATCTTATGTTTTGGAAAAAATACAATATTTTTGATGAAATCAAATTTTTTTTTTCGTGTTCAGATATTTTTGTCACAAGTTTGGGATTAAAATTTTTTTGTTTTTAACTTGTAGTAAAAGATTTTCCTTTTAAGCATCACTTAATGAACTAAGGGCCAAAGCATAGCAGCACCCCATTTTATTTCTCAGTTCCAACCTTTATGGATTTGAGATATTTTAGCAATGCCTTTGTTTTGAGGTATTTAATAAGAATTCTAGATATGTCAAAGAAAGAGGTATTTAATTTTAAATTGGGTGTAGAAAATGCCTCATCTGTATTCATGTTTTGAAACAAAATCAAAACGAATAACCAAGCTATCTCACAAAAGAAGTTTCTGTTTTTCCTACTGAGGAAGGAAGATCAAGAAAGACGATATTAAGATAACGTGGTCTTCAGAGACAATTAATTGTTCTCTGTATTGCTGTCTCTGGAACAAAATTTGCTGCACTCCCTTAAATGAGGCCTTGAAGTCAGCGCTTCAAGGCTTATAATATATGGCTTTTATAAGACTGCTTCACCTGCGCTAGCTCTGCTAATCCATCTCCCACAGTGTTATTCTAACATTTCAAAGTCTCTGAGAATCTTTAAACTGCAGCTATGAAATATGTTGGATTTTTTTCTCACTTCTTCCATTTGCCTCCCCTCTATGAAATATGTTCCTTTTGCACCAAGAACCAAGACCTTCACTAGTGGTAGCATAAAAACAGTATCTCAGTAAACTGCAGAGATGGAAAAGCATGATAGATGGGTTTTCTGTTGTTTATTTCTTTTGATGGAATATGAAATTTTAGTGTTTGTAAATTAATTGACTACCTCTGATTTCAGAGCTCTTAGCCAAGAGCCCTCAAGTCCAGAAGGATGCTGCATGGGTTTCCTGTGCCTCGGCTCCTGTTGGTGAGGGAGAAGAATCTTCTACTGCCTTTCATCTAGCCTTTTGGAGATCCTCAACTCCAAATTCTGATATTTGAATTAGTGTAAAATATTCCTACAGCATGAGATTTACCAAATGATTAAAGTGGTCTTTAGTACTCTCTGTAGAGATATTTCAGCCCTGGGTGTCTAAAATAAAACTGCTAATTAGTTCCTTGGATGCATCTGTGTGATCTTGGTGAGTCTTCTATCCCTCTTTGTTTTCCAATACCAGTCTAAAATACTCATCTTGAACACTTGCTTAGTTTTCATTTACGTGAATAGTACAGGAAAGTTTGGGCTAAGGAGCACCAAGAAACGTTGACTTGAGAGTGAGGCCATGAAGCATTTTGTGCAGTCCAGGCATAATACCCTCTTTCAGGGTCATTTACAGAAAAAAAAAACATCCTCAAGGAGAACAGTTATCCATAATGCTGCAATCAAGACTGGGAGAAGACTTTGATGTCAAACTTAGGGCAAACAGTTACTCTGGCCCAACTTTAGCAGTGGATGATGAGACCCTTGAGTGCTCATTGACAGAGCAGTGAGTGGGTGTCCAAAATGTCAAAGCCATTGCCATTATTTCATGTATAGAAACAGTGGGTCAAATTTTTGCGAGATGCAGAGTGGCTGTAGTGGAGAACAGGCTTACCCTTTCCATGAATAGTCACGTCAGTCACCTCTTGGGAAGTTAACAAGTTTTGCTCCCATTATTATCTTCTACCAAGGCTGGTGATGACAGGGGAGTTGTCAAGCTGTTGTGATAAAAGGGAGCAGACTGCCAGGATAGTTCATGTAGCTTTTAATCTTTGTGTATGCCTGAGGGGCCTTGGGAAAAGAGGATGGCAGGGAGCAGGCTGGATTAATTTTTCTGGATGAAATGGATATATCCTGGGGGTTGGCCTACTTTAAAAATAATTAGAATTCTTTGAAATCTGCTGTCCTTGAGCACACTTCATCTGCCCTGTGTCCCCTTTCTTTGATTCCCATACGCCTAGATCTTGTGGTTGAGAGATGCCTTGTGCCTCTTTGGGAGGCATTTGTTTTGGTAATATTTCCCAGGGGTGCATAATTTCAAAATCAAAGCTTGTATGTATGTGGTGAAATGCACACAGGAACTGCAGGTAATCAGAGGTACCTAGTTATGGTTTTGCTCTTAAACTGAGAACAGAGAGGCTGCAGCACTTACAGTAAGGCATGAAAGACACTGATTTTCAGTTCTTAACATAAGTTTTACATTTACCAGAAACAACAATGTGTTTTTTCCCTTTAAAATGAACTTTTAAAAATAATCCTTTATGTTTGCATTGTGTGATAAAAGTATGATTTGTTCCTTACAAGGGAGCTTGATGGTGAACACTGATTGACTGCAGCCAGCATAAGCCCATGTTAGTGTAATGAGATGCACTGATCTTGGTTATTCCAGGTTCTTATTCAAATCTCATCCTCAGCTGAAAGATGAATACCTCTCTTAATCTATTTTTATTTCCTGGCCAGTTTTTTTTCGTTTGCTCATTCTTTGTGGGAATCTGGGGAGTTAATTAGGCATATTCTGCCGACCCACCATTCAACAGCTTCAGAGTTTTCTTGCAGTGTAGTAATACCCTAAATGATACGGATATCTAGAAGTAAATGGTCAGACTACTCTTGATTTTATCTCCTGTAATAGCTTGAGCAATCTGTCTTCCAACAGGTTTGTCACGGTATATAAAATGCTAAGGGTTTTATGGGGAAAAAGAAAGGTTTCATTTTAAACTCTGCAATTCATGTCTATGACCAAAGAAATCTTCACAGCCTTTAACACTAAGCACCAGTGTTAGACTAAGCACCAAGTGATAGACTTGGCCAGTTAGCATTGCTGCAAAGGAGAGGCAAATTGAACAGGTTTTATCTTGTACAATATTTGAAAGAATTTATTCTGTACTGATAACTGGTCAAAATACTGTATGCAGTCCCAGCAGTTAGAATTTTCATAATTTTCAGGAGTGGCTTCACGGCTGTTAATTTCTAAGAAATGGACAGAATTTTATCTATAATTTGGCTTATCTAACAACCATAATGTACTACTTAATGTTACCAAAGGCGTTATGTTACAGAATTCATTATACTTTTTAGATCTATGCTTTAAAAATATATTTTATTAGCTTAAGTGAATAATCTTGACTCTGATGCCTTAAAATATTCATTTGCGAGAATGCTTTTGCATATCAAAAATAATTGTATTTTATCATCTTCCTTTTTTTATTTTCCAACCCGAGATTTCTTTTTTGCAGAGCATTGTATTCTTTACATGTTTACTAAAATACATGGACATTTATTTTCAAGTCCGCTTTTACCGATGAGGAATTTAGCTGGGTCCATTAAATATCCCTGTATGTAGTTGTATGTAGCTGATGTTCTGTAAGTCACTTTGGCTTTACAAATGGAAACCTTTCAGCAGTGTATATTTAGGAGATCTATTCATAGTCTGACACCAAACCCCAACAACTTTCCTGTAGGAAGTCTGTTTTCTGCCCTGCATGCAGTTGTTAATTTTATCAGACCTTAATGTTCCTTATCTGGTTTTACACTGCACTGGCTGTAGCACTCAAAGAAACTTTAAACTGCATAAAAAAGATCAGTTATGGCAACTCAGAAGTTTTATCCCAATGAATGTTAACCTCTGTGATCTTCCTTTACCTTAATACATTTGATTTTAAAATTTCGGTTTCTTAACTCATTTTATTTTGTCTTTAGACTGAAGACATGCCAGGACTAGACTGGCACATTCCCTAATACCATTTTTATTTAGCTGTAGTTGTATAAAAGATTGAATACAAGAGTGATAAAATACTTATGTGAAAGGGAGTTCCGCCTGATATTTGGGTGTGTTTTCTAAGGAAAGGAGACCTAGAAATACATGTTCAAATCATAATGCTCTGGAAAGTCACTAGTTCCATGTATTTTGTTAATGAGAACTCTATTGAGACTTGGAGCTTTCCTGAAAAGGGAGAAGTGCCTTCACCTAGAGAAGGGCAGCTGCTGGTTACTCACGTCTTCCCCTTTCTCCATGAATTTACAAATATGCAGCCATCTCCTTAATTCTGTAGTAAGAGACAAAATAATATTGGGTTTGTAGCTTTGGTTTGAAAGAAAAAAGAGGCATTCGTATTGCGAAGAATATTTGACAGAAACATACTTTTATTTAGAGCATAGCATGTTCTTGCATTACCATTAACACCACAGGAACCTCTGGGAGAGCAGTCATGGGCTCCTGGGGCAGGGGAACAGCTGCCATTACCCAGGCCACCTGAAATAATTAATCTGTCTGACTGTTATGGGCTTTTCCTGCTTGGATTATTTCCACTTGGATTATTTCTGATACAGGATCTGGGTGTGGAGACTGAGTAAACCACACGACTGGGCAAGTCTTACCTTTTTTTTTTTCTGATCCTTTTAATACACCACAAGTGTATGGCCCTAAATGCAGTGAGGACATAAGTGTGCTGCCTTTTGTGTCTCTGCTTTCTCAGCACAGCAAATGGGTCTCCTCAAAGAGAGAAGAAATGTTTAGAGAGAAGAACTCTGGGTTGGGGTTTTTTTATGGTGTTTGTTTGTTTTGTTTAATTCGTAGAATCATGGAATGGTTTGGATTGGAAATGACTTTAAAAATCATCTTGCTCCAACTCCCCTGCCATGGGCAGGGGTATTTTCCGCTAGACCAGGTTGCTCAAAGCCGCATCCAACCTGGCCTTGGTGGGGCATCCACAACTTCTCTAGGCAACCTGTTCTAGTGCCTTACCACCCTCACAGTAAAGAATTTCTTCCCAATATCTAAACTAAACCTACCCTCTTTCAGTTTAAAGCCATTTGCCCTTGTCCCATTGCTACATGCTCTTGTAATAAGTCCCTCTCCATATCTCTTGTAGGCTCCCTTTAGGTACTGGAAGGCTGCTCCAAGAGAACCCCGAAGCCTTCTGTTTTCCAGGCTGAACAACCTCAACTTGCTCAGGCTGTCTTCATAGGAGAGGTGCTTCAGCCCTCTGACCCTTCTGTGGATTCAGTGTTTCAGAGTAGTTGGATTGTGTTGTTTTGTTTTAAAGTACAAAAGAAGCAAGCCCTATCAAGTCAAGCAGCTGCTGTGCTGCCAGTGCTGCAGGTACTTGTTCTCCCTGGAGTCCCGCAGAGGTGCTAAGGAGGGCTCTGAGGATGGCTGCGCTTTGCTGAGGGGAGCAGGACTGCACAGCCCTTGTGTCTCTGTTGTGTGCCTGTGCAGAAGTAATGGTTGTAAACAACCCAGGGAGGCAGCTGTGTTCTGTGTGTTTTGCTACTAGGCTTGCTGTGTTTTCCAGCTACCCCTCGCCTCCAGCAGCTTCCCCCCCCATCCCGCTCCTGTTTTGAACTACCTCGGCACTGGTGTTCACCCTGCTTAGGGATGCCAAATTCATTTGGCTTGCTAATCCAGCTGGCTGGGGGGAGTCCTTGATCCAGCTCAGCATGTGGGTGTAAAGGTGCTTGTGTTGGCACACAGACAGGACAAGAAATATGTGGCACAGAAGTAAACTGACTGTAGAAATGTATTCATCCCACTCTATAACAGCAGCTTGAAAAATCCAGCACCTATTGGACAGAGGTTTAAATCCGAACCAAATCAGCAAAAACAACACTTTAAAGGGAGCTCATCTGCAGTGGCTAAAAAATGCACTAGGTGCATTTTGTAATTCATAGTTTTGCTGTTCCATAGTTTTCCTTACTGCAGAGCTGGAAAATATCCCCTTCAGATTTTGCTGTGTATCTGCAATCTGGGGAGGGCAAACGTCCATGTAATCCATCATACTACTGACATTCAGAAGTCTTCCAAATTTTGCTTTTTAAATAGAATGAGGAAGTTCATTTTGAGTGTCTTCATTCAGTAGGAGGAGTGGGCAAGGGTTTGTTTTTTTTTTTTTGCTGTATCTTGTATAAATCTGACATCCTTTACAAATCCACAGTTGCCTTACTGTTAAGAATTGTAGAACTGTAAGTGCTATACTAAACAAAAGGAACATATGCTGTTTCCAGGTCAAGTACTATGTCTGAAGCAACAGCTAAAGAGATGCATAAGGTTATGCTGTTCATGTTCTGTTGAGGTTATTAAACATGGAAAGCTGAGTAGCAACTTAATTCTAGGCTGTTATATTTTTTTAATGGAAGTGAGTTGAAATGTCAAAAGTTCCAGCTTTTGGTGGAATTTTTGCTTTTTGTTTGTTTGTTTGTTTTGCTTTTTTATTGTTTACTGAAACTGTTTAGCAGGATAGGGAGTGAAGCTGATTTTCTCTATCTTAACTTACAAGATTTGTCCAAGTCTGCATTGGATGATAATGTGTTGAAAAAATGCTGATTTATGTAACTTGCATATGACAGTTTCAAACAGAGCATTTACCTCTTATGTTGTGCTGTTGTCACTTGTGTGCAAGAACTTTTGACAAGGAGGCACCTCATCCCAAACGGTGACTGATCAATGACAGCAATAATATTGGCTTTGTTGACAACCATGGGAATGTATTGTCTCTTACAGAAGAGGCTCTTTTATATGGCTTTTCCTTATAATTTTCAATATAATAGTTTTGCAGGTTATTGAATGGTAGCAAAACACAGTGGATTTTATTTCTTTTGTATTTTGATTAAAGTATCGTCCTTGTGGATTTTGGTTTCTTTTGCTGATTCTGTTTTGATGTGCAGTAAACAATTCTGTATTGTTTACTGTCCTGTCCTGGTACATTTGCCAATTTATCCTTCTGTGATATTTGATGGTTCATGTGTGTAGCTTCTTTTTCATACTGGAAATTGAAATACTGACAACTTTCTTCCTTTGCAGCTCTTCCTCTTGGGAGGCACTATCTTTTCCCAGTCAGACTAAGCTATGAACTGCCTTACTGGTGTTTCCTTCTCTAGCTGCTGGCCAGATTTTTTGTGTTAGAGACAATAAACTGTCTTTCTCAAGGACTGCAGAGGGCTTTTAAAATGAGTTTTCTGACATGCTTTAACAAAATTGTCTTTGTTAGAAGTTAAAGTGCAAGGCTAGCACATAAAGGTCCTGATTCAGTGAACTGTGTTCCGATTTAAACACTCCTTTAATGAACTGGATAGATCATAAGTAGACTTCACTAATGTCTCTTCTGTGTTTGAAGCAGTAAATGAAGAGCACAGTTTTCATAAATGCACTTATTAACAGCCCTATTTGAAGCCCACCAGGAGTGGCCTTAGGGCTTGTGGAAATTGCTCCAGCTGAAAACAGCATTACTGGGGTACGTATAACCCGAGGAAAGGCTCTCTGTTATTTTAAGATCAATTTTTAACCAATATACCATTCTTGGTATTTACATGGAGAATCTGAATTGCCAATCTGATTTCATAACAAAAATGTTTACAAGGAGTGAACATCTGTTGAAAAGATTCCAGTGCTTCATAGCCTGTTGCTATGCTGTTTAGATGGTGAGGGTATCCTGCAGACAGGGACTCGGTGCTGAGAACACTGACTTCCATTTGTTCCAAGCAAGAAGGAGCCTCATCCATCTCTCTTTGTGTGTATTGTACACCCATTAATCTAAACAGCAGAACACTACAGTCCCATTGCTGAGGAATCAGTGCACACAGGAGGATGATGTTCACTTGTATTTTCTCCAGGCAGGTAATCAGAAATGCCAGCCATAGCATACCTGAGCTGGAAACACAAAGGTCATGTTAAAACTCTCTTCAGGATCTGACAGGTGTAGGAAGGTCCCTCAAAAGATGTTCAGGGCTAGAGGCTGATCCTTAGTGCCTTGTTAAGAGAAGGCAGTAGGATGTCAATACCCAAAGTTGGCTGTGAGAGTAATGTTTTGATCATTAGTCTCGTGCTGCTTCAAGTTTATACTGAGGCACCAAAATGGATCATCTGCACTAACAAAGTAAATGTCAAGACAGTCCATTACTTGTAAGTCAGTTGCAGCATGTTTGCCTCTCTGATTGGTCCTGTGGTCTTAAGGTGACCATGGTGGTTTCCATACTCAAAATAAAAGATATTGCGTGGTGAGTGCAGAGCAGAGTGCAAAGCTGGAAGCACAGTGGAGAGCAGACCAGTTTAGTGGAGTCCATTTGAAAAGGTTTGTGGATTATATTATAGTATTCTTGCTGGCTAGTAAAAGATGCACATAACCTGGCTGTGCTCACACGTTATGTGGCTTCTAAAGCAAAGGTATGAATTAGATTTTGATATCTAATACAGATAAGAACTTACCTCAACAGTTCAATAGACTATAACTCACTTATTGGCAAATACCATGCAGATTGTCCTACATAGAAAAGACCAGGAATGAAGGGTCAAGGAAAGGTGTGACAGATAACACAATTTATCACAACAAATTATTTCCCCTTTCTTATCTAGTCAAGCAGTATACAAGGTAATTATACAGATACTCTGAATTTCTGAAATCTTTTGGGAGTTCAGATGAAACTTGCAGAAATGGGGTTTGTATATATTTGTATGTATTGTAGGTATAATTTGCATACAATGTAGCTTTTGGCTTCAGCTGTTTCATTGAAAAATCTTTCAAAATGGTAGGGTAGATCAAATTCTAAAATGCAATTTAAAAAAAAAGGACAGGAATAGATTGTTGTAAAGCTTGAGAACGGTGACAATATTTCAAGATAAATGAAAATCTAATCATGCAGTTTGCTTCTTAATAGCAAGGAAAATGAAATGAGATTGACGCATCTGTCTTTAAAAATTGAGGGAGACAAGCTATAGCACAGAAACCGACATCCCTTCATCAAGCATGCACATCAGTGATGGATTTATTGTATTGTAAATGTCATTTACTCACTGAGTTATTTAGAAGAAATGCAGGATTTTAAATATCCATCTGTCTTACAGGACTGAGAAGCAAGGATGAAGTTCCTCTGCAGGCTTGAATCACTGCAATGTTCATAGCTGATGTCTGGAGGCCAGAAAGGCTGTCCTCATCCACCTACAATATGAGGACTGATGATAGCTTTTGTTTCTTTCTGAGGCTTTTTCTGAAAAATAATAAAAGTTGGACATTTTCAATCACAAAATTATGGACTATAAATTGTAACTCTTTGTTCCCTTACTTTTTCAATTGGAAGTCTGTGCTTGTTTTAACCTGCTTATCTCTACAGCTTAAACCACAATTTCTTAAATTTTGATGGTTTAAATCCAAAAGAAACAGCTTTATCTTTTTTTCTTCAGTCTACAGAGAACATTCCTAAAATGGGCTTGGTCTTAGTAAAATGAAAAACCTTTCCCCACATAGTCCAGTTTGTAACACTCTACTATGCAGGAAAAGGAGAATAATTCTTCCTTCGTGGAAGGCAATTAAGCTGAACAGAGGATATCTTACAAGTTCTTAAGAATCTACTTTCCATATGAATAAAAATGAGTTCTATTTTTAAGATGTCATTCAAACATACGCATGAAATGAAGGGTATTCCTAGACTGAAACAGAACGTGGAAGGAGCAATGACTCAACTAGAAAGGTCACAAGCTTCATTTAGTGTTGAAACGTAGTGACAAGAACAGATCTTGTACTAAGCTCTTGAGTGATGCTGTGATTTAAGTCTTTCACCGTGGAGGGCACAGCTTCCCAGGAAGAAGATGAAAGAGATATCTGGCATGTGAAGGAGATAGCTTGTTATTGCTAAACTATGAAGGGCTGTGGAATAAAGTTCTTAGCATTTGTAGCAATGCCTTGAGCGTAAGTGTAGGAATGGATGAGAACAACTAGAGGGCACAGAAGACAAGGTGATGCAGCTGAAGATCACAGAGAGCAGGAGTGAAATGAGAAATTACCAGAGAGAAGGTCTGAGTGACAGAGATATTGGTGTTCTGGATTATGGCAATATTGCATTGAAATAATTCATTCTCATGTCTGTTTTCTCTCTTTATCTTCCATTTGATTGCAAAAACTATAGGAATTGTTTACCAAGCACTTTAAAGCATGTGGCAGTAGTGGAATACTACTATAGAAATAGTTAAACTGCATGGGTCAATATATACTAAATTGATAAGTCATCAATGCAATACTATTTTCAGGTATTCAGGCTAATTTTCTCTTAATTTTTCTGAATTGTTAAAGTTGCATAGTCTTTGGGGATCTACAAAGGGAGGAGGTCATTTAAGCTTCTAAGGAATGGGACCTGCTTTCCTGTGTGAATACCATTTTATTAATCTACTTTATTAACAGAATATCTGTTCTTCTGCTAGCCTTTAATAGGCAGTGTAGAGAAAGGTAGTAAAGGTCAGATGAAAAATCAATGTATTTTTAAATGAAGAGGGGAAGAAATACTCCAAGAGTCACGAAGGCCTGAAATGTGAAGGCCCTCTTGCATCTTGCAGTCAGCTCTGATAGAAATGATGTCTTAAGCAATTGACCATTTTGTTCTTAATATATTCATGATTTTTCCAGTTATGCATTTGTAAAATCACTCTAGAGAGAAAAGTTGTGTATAGTTTTCTAATTATGGTATATTTCTCTTTTTTTCTTGTATCATAGGCCAGTAAGGTGTTAGTTATTCAAAGCATTAGGAAGCAATTTCTTATTGCCCAAGTATGCTTCTGATTAAGCATTGTTTTCAAAATCTAATTGAATTACTCCAAACCACATAGCCATGGGTAAATGTGGTAGTCCTGCTCACTTCGAGGAGGGAGACAGGATAAAAAAATTCTGCATTTTCTACCATCCATTTCTGCAGTCCATTTTTCAAAAGAGATTTCCAGCTGTTGCCTGGAAGAAAGAACTGGAAAGATTTCTTGCCTCCACCTTCTGCCGTTCTAAAATAGGTTAAGCAATGGCATCATCTTCATCAGAACTGTAAACAATACTGGAAATTTGAGAAAAATTAAAAAGAGAATCAAAGGTTGCATTTGAACAAAAATAGTAGTAAATGTTTTCAGAAATGAGAGATGTTGATATTGATTAGAGCAACCAGAATTCTGAGCATTTGGAGACTTCCCACAGTCATCATCTGCTTGTTATTCTGGGGTTGACTGTGTCCTTAGAAGCCAGTTTCATGCACTTTTTGTTTAGAAATGCATCCATTCATCTACTGCTTTGCTCCTCCTGTGATACCTACAGCTGCTGGCGCATTAGGTTAACGAACAAGTCACCTTGCTGAACCTCTTGCTCAGGAGCACAGGTCGTATGAGAAGAGGCTGAGGGAGCTGGGGTTGTTTAGCCTGGAGAGGAGGAGGCTCAGGGGAGAACTCATCACTCTCTACAACTACCTGAAATGAACCTGTAGCCAGGTGGGGTCAGTCTCTTCTCCCAGGCAACCAGCAACAGGACAAGAGGGCAACAGTCTTAAGCTGCAGCAAGGGAGGTTTAGGTTAAACATTAGGAAGTTCTTTACAGAGAGAGTTATTGGGCATTGGAATGGGCTGCCCAGGGAGGTGGCAGTGTCACTGTCCTTGAAAGTGTTTAAGAGGAGAGAAGAGATTAAAAAGAGACTGGATGTAGCACTTAGTGCCATGGTCTAGTAGACGAGGTGGTGTTAGGCCAAAGGTTGGACTTAATGATCTCAGAGGTCTTTTCCAACCTAGTTAATTCTGTGATTCTGTATCCTCCAGGTTGGGAAGTTGAAAAAGGATTATTTTCATTAAGTTTCTTAAGAGAAAACAAAGTTTAGCTTTCTGGGCAATAAGCGATGGCCTTTCTGTGAGTAGATGCCACTTTACATCTCCTAACCCTTGAGGTGGAGAATTACTTCAGGAAAAGAAGGAAAACTGAAAGTGATTGGGTCCTTAATGTCTCTTGTCTCAAAACTAGACAAGAAACTAAACTTTATATTGGTAAGACAGGGTTCAGGGTCTGATGGGCTTTGCTTACCTGGAAAAGATTTTCTCCCTAGTGCCGCAATAGAATAACTGCCCCAGGGCTTAGTGCTCTTTGGCCTCTTTATGGGACTTGACTGTTACCACAACAGCATTCTGAACAACTAAATTACAATAAAATATGTTAAATGGCTGAATTTACCATGGAATGAGTCAACTGGCATTCAGATAGATTTTTTTTTTTAAATTTATGTGGAGTCTCATCTGTGGTATAGTAACCAATATGGTGCAATTGATGAACAGGTGCTTTTTTTGTTGGCTTGGAGGTCTGAGTCACTACAGTCTCTGTTTAAGAATGAATTAATGTGGATGACACTCGACAGAAGTTTGTAGTTGAAATACAATGCTAAACACGTGGTAATGACAATGTAGGCTGCAACATGAAGTAATCTGTCTGCTGTGCAGAGAAAGAAGGTAGGTTATGGACATTTGAAAAGCAGTTGATGGCAGACTGTTCTACAGTCACTGAGTCAGCTGGTGGTTGATTAGATCAGTCTTAAGTGCTTAATCTAAACCGACTTACCTTGTGTGATGTACAGTATTTGGCTTTTCTCAATCTGTGTCAAGAAGACAGGGCCAGGATCAGTGGAGGCAGGGAAAGTGTGTGGTCTCTTGTGGTCTCCAGTTCCCTGGAGAGCAGACAAATTGCACTTTGATGCAGCTGAGAAAGCCACTTAATTAACAAGGAGCAAAAACACCTGAAAAGATGCAGTGTGTAGGGATATCCTTGCTTTTATGCTCTTTTATTTATGTTCTGTTCCACTTGATCAAGGCCAGGTTGGATGGGGCTTTGAGCAACCTGGTCTAGTGGAATGTGTCCCTGCCCATGGCGAGGGGTTTGGAACTAGATGATCTTTAAGGTTCCTTCCAACCTCAGCCATTCTATGGTTCTATGATCACTTTGGCTTTCTTCTACTGAAAATGTCGATTGGTCTAGTGATAAACTTGTAATTGGTTCTTGCTATTCTGAGTTTAAAAGTCTTTCTGTCATCTTTGCTGTGCTGTCTGTAAGGAGAGGCTTTAAGAGGCTTTGAGTCATACTTCTGCCTCATCAAGGGTCCTTTAACAACTTTTCTGTTATTCTGCAGCAAGCAGCTGCAGATATGTTTTTTTTGTTCTTTTTATTGCACAGGCTACTAGTGCCAACATGTTTTCATTTCTAGAACATGGGAGAGACTAAAATACATCCCCTTAGGTAATGCAGCAGCTCAATTTATGATTCAGTTTAAGAATATTAAACTGAAATTTAAACTGTTACTTGAAAGTGATTGTAATCTTAATGATAACAGACTATTTTGCCTGCTTTGGAACTAGCCTTAAGTTACAAAATCAAGCAGAGATTTCTTTACTATCAGTTTAATCAGGTATTTATTTGAGTCTTTCTGATTTAGATTTCATTAATTGTTATCCCAGATTACATGGTGCTCTCCAGAGCCATAAAGAGAGGTACATTGAGAGGTACAAAGAGAGTAGGGCTAAGTTAGATATTAGGAAAAAAAATCTTTATTGTGAAGGTGGTGAGGCACTGGAACAGGTTGCCCAGGGAAGCTGAGGTTGCCCCAACCCTGGTAGTGTTCAAGGCCGGGTGTCTCTGTCAAGACTTCTTTGACACACCATCATTATTGAACTGCGGATGGGACCAGGGGTAGTATGAAAGTAGCAGGAATGGAAGGATGGGATGTGTAAAAGCTGAGTAAGAGTTGAATCCCAGGCAACAAGAAAGACAGACTGCTAGGTTTAAGAGCTGGTTCAATATTCTCTAAGCATTGAGTGCTGGTGAAAACAAGGACAGTAAGACTGCTATTTTTTTACGGTTATTTGTTCTGAAGCACTCAGTATCTTTATTTTTACTTGCTTTCAGTCAGGCAGAGTCTAATCCTGTACTTGCCACACAGGAATTCAAGGAGTACTGTACCTCTTCTAAAGAGGCATCCTCTAGGATAGGTAAGGTACAGGGTTATCTTAAATCTCCCTGAAGGTGATAGAAGTTTACAGGTTTTGGGTGGCCAACGGCATGCCCTGTAAGAGACTGAGCCTGGTACAAAGCACTCTGGCCAGGTCTCCTGGTAGTCTCTGAACTTCCCAGAGGAACTTGATCAGTCTCGACCAGATGCTTATGAGTGTGACCAATGCATTTATGGAAAACCCAGGCTCCAGGAGAAACACATACAGCAGGAAGTTATGGAGGAGCAGTGTCATGGGAAAAGGTGGTGAGAAGCAAGGACAGGGGGTAAAGCAGTGCACATCGAAAGAGCACTTGTGGCAGGATTACACTACCCTGCAGGAATTTTAAGTGATACATGCACAGCAGAATTGTTGATCCTAATCCCCCAAGTTGTTTTGCCTTGGCTCCAAGGGACTGCTACCTAATTTTTTTTTCTCAATGGCTGAGTGAATATCAATGACTGTGGACTGCTGGTATCTGTTGAAAACTCGGTAACTTCTGTACTGTAGAAGTGTATGCACCAGTGATTGTCCTGTTCTGCCTTATCAGATAGGACATAAGGAATGAGGGGAAAGGGGATTTTACTCAATACTGATGACTAGCAGTTTATTACAGGTATCTGTCCCTGGCAAAACTGTTTCCTCTTGGGGAGCTACTTGGGACCTGAGAGAAAGAAGGCAAGAGTAGCAAGCTGGATAAATTCTCGTGATCCAACTTCTGTCCTAATTTGAGTCAATAGGGTTCTCTTGTGATGATATAACCTGTTTGATGAAAGGTTTTGCCTAATATGACTTAGAGGCAGTGCTGCATGTGGAGCTTAAAAGAGACTTTTTTTAGTGCAAAAAGTTGTAATGATTGAAAAAAAAAATTATTACTATTTATTTATTTTCTGAAATGATAGCAGTTGTGCCATAGATTTTTATCCTTGTTTGAGAAGCTAGTTTTTTTCCATTTGTGTGTGCTTTTGGTTTTATTTTCGCTATTTGCAGCTGGTCTTGCAGTAGGTAGAATTTCTAATTGCTTGGATGGAGGCTACCCTGGTGGGGGTGAAAGTGGAAGGTGTGCAGTTTTATGGGATGGATGCCTTTGATAGTCAGACAACTGTGTTGTGAGAATTATTGCTTATTTTATTTATTCTGGGGTTAGTGGGTGTCTAAAGTGAAATCTATTCAGAAATACATTGTTGGATGTGTTGATTTTCTCTTTTGTCTGTGTTTGATCCTATATACTGAAAAGTTACCGGTTTTTTTGGTCATAAGAGTGTCTTTCTATGCTGTGGTGAAAAAATATTTGCAAGACTAAGTAATGCAGTGTGACACTATTTATTCTATCTATGCCCTGAACTATAACCTGGTATGTAAGACCCACACGTAATGATTCAAAGCAAACAAGAATATACTACATGCTGGGTTTTTTCCTCTCTCTCATTAGCTGGTAGAGCAGAATCATGCCAGAAGCTTGGCTGAGAACAGGCATTATTTTAGTATCTTCCCAGCATGAGTCTAGTAAATAATGAAATCTGTGAATCCAGCTTGTAATCCTTTTTTCTTCCCTTTTTTCTTCCCCTACCACGGTAACTGAATAAGTCAAAACAACCCCTTCCTATTTAGTGAAATAATTGAAAATGCTAGACTCTGCATCATTTCCCCTAAGCATCTTTTTTTCCTCCAATAAACTTTGATCAACCGCATTAAGTTGATTCAAACAAAAAAGAGTACTTTAAATATGTTGAGGTCCTTACTAAAGTGATAGTTGTGTGGGTCTGTATCAGAGTACCTGTGACAGAAGCTCTATTCAAAATGTTCCTTTTTTGCTTAGAGGGATCAGGTGAGCTCTGAATGCTGTTGATTTATCCTCAGTTACAAGTGCTTGAACTCTTCCTTATGATATAAGAACACACACTGTAGTTGTGTTTTGTGGTAATTGCAGGAGTGTAGATTCAGCCAAGAGGTAAGAAAGGTAAAAGATGGACTGGATAAAATAGAAACTACGTATGGATTGACCTCCTAGGTTACTAAAATATTAAACTATATCAGTTTTTATAGTTTTTTCATGAGGAACACCAGAATATTGCAATGCTCAGTATCTGTCTTTATTGAGCTGGATATGAACATGTATATTCTAAGAATATAAGAGTTTTTTTAATTTCCTTTTGCATCCCTGGGTAATAAGAATACTGCTAGATTCTATTTAATTATTTCCCTTTTCATTTTTTGTGCATCACTGATTTTTCCTAGATGAGCAAATTGCTTTTGTAGTCATTGCTTTTAATTAGCAACCTTTCTTCAGTATGATAATCTTTCATTTTAGAAATCAAGTAAATCCACTTTTCTAACATAAATTTGTATTCAGACATTATTTCACAGAGTTTTAGGGAGTTGCCAGTTGTCGTGGTTTTGCCCTGGTTCAATTTATTTTTATACCCCCACATACAATTACTATTAGTTGAGAGAAGGTTTATGCAGACAAAAAGAGACTGAATTAAAAAAAGTATGAGTATTTATTATTAACAAACTAAAATTAAAGAATTATATTTACAACAATTCTACTTAAGTAAAAGGTATTATGTATTTACAGAAGATACTTCTCCCCCCACCTCCCTTTATATCAGTCCAAGGAGGAGAAGTAGTTCTTTTCTGTTCTCAGAATTCCAGCTCTCTTTCTCTCTCCAGTAACTCTGCAGCACTTTTGTCGCAGTTGAAACCTCTTTATCTCTCTCTCTCATTCTGTGTTGGCCTCCAGGGCTGGGCCTACCCCCCTCCTGGGTTAAAACCGAAGGCTGAGGGTTACTCAGGTCCTGAAGGATCTCCTTCCATAGACTTGCAAGGGGACACTTGCCTACTATGGATCTTCTTCCACAGGGTTACAGGGGATAATGGTTTAAGAGTTCACCCCTGTTTCCCTATGGAGGTCCCTCCCCATGGGAGAACAGTCTTTGATTGACTTCTCGGCATGGGTCCAGTCTGGATCCCTTACTCGGATCCCAATATCCCACCTGAGCCATTTTCTGCTCCAGCGTAGGTTCTCTCTAGCACCAGCAGCACGGATCCCACACATGGATCCCAACATCCCTACCTGAACCGTTTTGTGTTCCAGCGTAGGTTCTAATACCCGTCAGGGTCATAAATCTTCAACAGCAGCAGCATGGATCTCTCACTGAGATCCCAAGCTTATCTGAGCCGTCTCGCTCCAGCATAAGCATCGATCCCTTCGAGGGTCACAAAGTCTTTAACAGGACTCTGCCTCATCTGAGCCGCTTTTACTCCAGCATAAGGCTTTCTCTGTTAAAGTCACAAATCTCCGGTGCATCCACAAGCTCCTCTGTGAGCCGCATGGGGGTCTCTTCACCTCAACAAATTTCTACAGGTGGCAGGGTTTTATTTTTCAGTCTTTACCCTGCTGAAGGGAGGGAGAGCGGAAAGGAGAAAAAGCAGTTCTCCCCCCTTCGAACTTTTCTTCTCTCTCCTGTGCTGCCAGCTTCGACCTTGAAAGTCTTGTTATCTCATGGCTGGAATTCTTCTGCAGCGGTTTCTCGTCTAAGCAGTTCGTCTTTTAAACCTTTTTTTTCTTCACTCTCTCACAAGAGAGAAGGAGGCTTCAGTGCTGCACCTGGCCCCCTCCCGGCCCAAGCCGGGGAGGAGAGGCCTTGGCCCTCCTCGGGCCCACCGCGTCTCTCCTACATGGCTGCTGCTCCTAATTTCAACTGCGCCACAACCTTCTCTTCCGTTTTCTTAAAGATGTAATTAGCAAAGGCGTCACTGAACTTTTTGATTGGTTTTTTGTCCGGAAATCACCTGGACAAAACCATCCTCAGCCCCAGGGATGGGCTGATGGGCAAAACCACGACACCAGTCTTGAACTAGTTGACTGAAGAAAAGCAGATTACACAACTTTCACATTTGCAGTTTTATTGCCAGCTACAACTCGAACTCTCCTACCAGCTGACTGATCTCACAGCCCTATTAACTCCTCTCCCAGATTTTCCTTTTACTTGGTGTAATTTATAAGCATGTCTCCAAAGGAAAACAGTTATGTTTCCTATACCTTTAACTGGATTCTTGTCTTCTGCAAAAAGGCACCAAATTTGCAAAATAAAATTTGCAAAATTCAAGTCAGGTAGTGACTGTATTTATATCATCTCACTGTTTTGGAAGCACCCATTGGAGTGACTGAGACATAATTCCCTTAGGAGGGAAAAGAACATCTGAAAAATAAAGAAGCATGTACCAAACTGGAGCTAGAAATCTCATAGCAAGTTCTAGCTCCAGCCCTATGGAAAAAGACAGTGATCTCTATATAAAAACACTACTTTTTTCAATGTTATGTGTCCTTTTTATAAATATGTAATGAGATTTTATTGTGTTGTTTGTCTTCAGATGTGAGAGAATTCACAGTTTTTGCTTCTCTCACCTCATTCTTGGACAACCTAGAAGTGCAGAGTCCAGATGTATATTGTGCTTACTTGTTCCAAACCCTCCCTTCACCTTGCTGTTATTATCTTTTTCGGAGTTTTTAAAACAGCTTTCAGACCATCTTGTTTTTCCACTTTAGAAAGGTTTCTGGGGTTTATTTTTTTTTTCAATGTTCGAGCCTTCCAGTTTGGCTGTTGTTGTTCTGTGAATCTTTAGGTTTAATACTTTCACCTAATCCAAACTCCTAATCAGTGAACAACACTTAATAAACATTACTTCAGATTTTCGATATGTCATTAATTTATTTTTTTTTTAGAAAGGGGTGTAGAGTAATAATTCATAAAAGCAAGAATAAGCTCGAAGTTCCTAACCAAGGCATTGTGGCTTATATGATGAACAAAGGAGTTCTTTGATTGTCATTTGACTTTGCTTCTTTTCCAGGCAGTATTTGGAAAACCTTTGTCACAGTTATCTCTGGATAAATGAATAACCTCCAGGAGTTGTGGTCTTCACTATGCACTTAAACACTACTAGTTTCTCTTTTTTTTTTTTTTTTTCAAATCCCATAAAATGCTGAGATGAAGTTAATTTTCTTCATAGCATCCCATATAATGATGTGTTTTAGATTTGTGTCCAGGCGTGGGGAGGGAGGAGTAAGCAAATGTGTCATGCTGAGCTGCTTGCAGGAATTAACCAACAACAAATGCCTTCTATCTTATTTGTCCTCAGAACATAAAAATCAGAGGAATGGGGTGAATGAGTGTGCCTGTGTGCTTGTGTATAATTTTCGTGGTTTATGAAATATTTTCCCTGGTCTACTAATGTGGAATATATTTAGTTTGTAGAAGGGAACTACAAATAAATGCATTATAATGCAAATTGTGCATAACAGTTATAATGAGGCTAAATGTAATAAAGGATAAGTCATAGTTCTGATGGCAGGAAAGTAAACAAATTTCTTTCAGAAGTGTTTCAGTTGAAGAACTGGCTAAGTGGAAGCTCATAACTGTTTCATAGGTAGTGGAAATGAAATGAAAGGATATTAAATTCCACATAGACCAGAGGATTAAGAAATTCCAGTCTGATGGGAACTAATGCTCCAGGGTGGTTACTGAGAATGGCAATGTGTAAACCTGGCTTCTTCCAGCATCCACAGATGTTTAATTTGAGTTTTTAGAAGGTACTTCCCTGCCTAGCCCTTTTATAGTCTCCCTATGGACCTGTCATCCCTAAAGGTAAACAGTGGATTTCCATTGAATTTATCCATCACCTTCATGATTTTTTAAACTTCAGTTTTATGCCCTTCAGCCATCACACCTCCAAACTGCAGAGCCTTAGAGATGAAAGGCCAACTGCCTTTCTAGTCCGTCATCTCAAGATACCTATCTACCTTCTCCTTCATTCTCGTTACCCTTCTCTGTACCTTCTCTAATTCCTTTTAGATGTGGAGATATGGAGACCAGAACTACATATTACTGAATGTTTCAAAATTTTAAGTAGTCAAAATGCTCTTTAGCATCCTTCCTGATGATGCCCACCATTTTGCTGGCTTCTGTAGCTGCCGCCACAGTCGGAACAGGAATTAAATTCGAGTTGGTAAGAGCTGAGAGCTCAGCAGTGTTCTGACAGTCTAGTGGCAAATCCTTCCTTTTGATTTCTAGGGTAAGTGTGAGATTATGCTCTCTTCAAAAGTCCTCTCAGGGCTTTATTTAGATCCATGGCAGCCGTCTACTTCCTTGTAAAATGTGCCTTTTCACATGCCCTTATACTTCCCTTTTCTCATGCTGGCTTTTGAGTTCCTCAAAAAATGTTGATGGAAGAACAGAATAATGTAACACTTCGGCATGTCATACATCTTCCCTGTTTATAACAAGCAGAGAGCTCAGGAAGTTTCTTGAATAAATTTTGAATTGGAGCCTGACTCCCATTGTTATCCTAGAAATATTGTATGCTGGGTTTTTTCTTAATTTCTGAAGGGTTTTTTTAATGCAGAATCATTTGTGAGGAAAATACTGTGATGTAGTGTTAAGTATTGTGTGGTTTTGTTAAACATGGACATGAATCAGCATTGTGCCCTTGTCACGGTAAAGGCAGAGTGCATCATGGATGGATACCCTAGAAAGAGCTTAGCTGTCTGGAGCTCGGTGTCTGGCTTCTCCTCCCGCACTGCCCCAGCACAGGGGAGATGTTAACAGGTGCAGAGGACCTAGGAAAGACCTGCTAGGGAGACTGCGTTTGGCTGGAGAAAACTCTAATGGGGCATCTAATTGCATCTTTTCACCCTGAAAAGTGAGGTTATAGAGAAAATGGAAATAAAATTTTCTGAGGGGTGCAGACTGAAAGGACAAGAGGCAATCGCCACAGGATGCAACATGAGAAACTTCTACCAAGTTGTGAGCTCATCTTCACAGTGAGCTGGGTCAAGCAACTGGAACAGGTTGTCCAGAGAAACTGGGTGTTTTCAGTGTGTGATTCGACAAGTCTCTCAGAAATCACATCTAACTGTGACCCTGCCTTCAGCAGGTTTAAGTAGGTGGCATCCTTCTGATCTCAATTTTTTGTTTGATTCTGTATTTATGAATAGGTAGTGAGACATTGCTACAGTACATGTGTTGATCCCTGCAGATTTTCAGTATGATCTAATATTTGTCCTGCTTACAAATAAATAATGTGAGCACAAAATCTGAACTTTCAGCAATGTTTCTCTTCATCCTCTTGGACAGTAGTATTGGAAAAAGCAGTGACTGTGTTTTGGAGTGCATTCGTGGGTGGGGTTGTTGCACCCTGGTGACTTCACACTCAGACACTTCAGAGCCGTTCTGTCTAGTTTCTTCTAAAATCACCCACCCTTGTTCTAACCCCATCAACCTCACTGATCACTGAAAATATCAACTGGGGAGACAGGGAGGAGTGCTGTAAAATTATTTCAAACAAGGAGGCAGGAGATGCCGGTGCCTGTGGCAGCTCTCTTCAGTCCCAGCACTTCCTCCCCAGGTAGGAATCTCATTTCTGCCTGCTGTTCCTGATGCCATCAGTGTAACCTCATAGCTCTAAATAAACAGCACTGCTGTTGTAGCAGAAGGAGTAATGCTTGGTGGGAGCAAGTTGGGTGGGGAGGTGTGGGGTGTGAAGGGTGGGGATTATATGTGGCTCACAGCTGCCACAGATGTGTGTGTCAGACTGCATGTCGTCACAGATCTCTTTCCCAACACAGGAGCATGTTGAGGCTATATCTAGCAACCACTGAGACCTTGTAGAGATCTGAGCCACCAGTAGGTGTACCTCAGAAATACCCAGTGTCCAAGAGTGGGCCCAAGGATGCCATGCTCTGGACTGTGGCATTGTTGGCCTCCATACCACCTTCTCCTTCATAAAATGCTCTGTCAGTGCGACCTGCACATCACTTTGGTGTGCAGCTTGAACCACATTCAAGTTAACATGTCCTGCATGGGTATTTGGTCTTTGGGAATGCTTTGGGCATTAGTCGATTTCCAGGACCAGCACACCAAGGTAAGTGTGGACAATAGCTAGTGATGTTCTCCAGCAGTCAGTAGCTTTAGTAAAAGTGTTCATTGAGCCTCTCAACGCAGATTTCTCCCTTCTTGCTTAACATGTATTTAGTGCCAACTCTCAGTGCGTTTAGCTACTGGATGTAAATAAAGAGTCATCAATTCATATGGTCTGCTGTTTCTCTGTGTGTGTATATAGGATGACAAAGAAGACAACAGACCCATGCCAAACAAAGGAGACCATGGACTAGGAAATGAGAAGTTCAAACCCGTGGTACCTTGGCCTCATGTTGAAGGTGTGGAAGTGGACTTGGAATCCATTCGAAGGAAAAATAAGGCCAAAAATGAACTAAATCATCATGGTGGTGATAACAAACAGCAAAACATCATCCAGAGGCAGTATCTCACATTTAAGCCTCAGACATTTGTATACCCAGATCCTGTTTTACGACCTGGAGTCCTTGGTAATTTTGAACCCAAAGAGCCTGAGCCTCACGGAGTTGTTGGTGGCCCTGGAGAGGAAGCAAAGCCATATGTTTTAGGACCAGATTACAAAGAATCCATTCAAGCCAGCATTAAAGAGTTTGGGTTTAATATGGTGGCAAGTGATATGATCTCACTAGATCGGAGCGTTAATGACTTGCGTCAAGAAGAGTAAGCAAATCTTTTGTTTTCTTTTAGTTCTGTTTTTATGGGATTCAGTTATTTTCTTTCCATATATCTTAATTGATGCTTAAAATAATATTATTTATTAGGCCAAATACTTAAGGCTTCTTGTACTGACAGGCAAGAGTCCTGTATTATACCAAATGTTTCCATATATTCTTCTTAATGCTGTTGCAATGATTCCTTTCATGAAGTATTAATCTATAGTGATTTATCTCTGAAGTAATTTGTTTCAGTGTCTAATTGCATGTATTTGCATGTTCTGTGTAGAGCCACAGTCTTCATTGTCATATCTTTTCTTAAGCCCTAACTTAAGATTTGTTTTTAAGAAAGAAGGTTTGCCTTTATTAGGTATTCCCATTGTAGTTAGTTTATTAAGTTTTGGTTTACCCCAATGCTTTTAAAATGAAATGTAAATAAATAAATAAAGAGAGAACAGAAACACAGAAATACTGTTCTCTTTAAATAACACTTCTCTAATTACCTGCAACAACAGAAATATAGAGCTGCCATAGTGATGTCTGGAATAGTCTTTTAATAGTTTCTCACAGCATTTGTCATAAAGGAGGAAGCAATCTTAGACAGAACATTTTTTTACTTGCTGGGAGGGTGTCTACTTTGTTGTGAGAATATTCTGGCAGGTTACTAATATTTGCTCAATGATTACTAACAGGTTTACACAATGTGTTCTGTTGGAGCCAATTCTACCCTTAGGTTAATCTGCGTTTGATATAATTTTCCTTGTTAAATATCAGCTAAGGACAGGTCTCAGCAAACTGATTGATTGGTAAGGCATTTTTTAGTCTGTTTTTTTTGGTTGGGGTTTTGTAGAAGGTGTATGAATTTAGATATGAAATTAAGTACTTTGCAATTTTCACTTCCACCTCAGCCCTAGCAATGGATCAATGCTGATCCCTGGACTGGGTGCCAAGCTCTGGGCTTTTATTTCCAGCTGTGGTAGCTGATCTGTTTAGCTGGTCACTGTCTGGTTACAGGGCCTCTGCTCTGGCCTTTTGTGGTGGGTGTTTTTTCTGTTTTGCAAGGCAGGAGAGAACTGCCCAGCTGTGGGTCTGACTCATACCCATGCACAGACAGCTGCTTGAATTTACTACCTGGTGTGTGCTCACTGAAAGTAAATGAAGTACGCAGAGCACAGCATTTCCCTTCCTTAGTGCTGTATTCCTCAGATGACTTACTAAAGGTTTCCACTTGCTGGCAGTCAGAGGAGAGGACTGTGCCTGTCTGCTGCTGGTGGCAACGAAGCGCCAGACGTCCTGGGGGTTCACTTTGTTTTTCTTTCTTTGCTGTGGTCAGCAGTTGGTCCTCTGCGCTACAAGAGATTTTTCTGAAGGGGAAGAAATGATCTGGCTAACCTGTGTAGGTCAGCATTTTCTTTTTATGAGGTTATTCCCTAGACACTGCTGCTTCTGCTGAGGCATTTGCAGCCACTGGGGTCCCTTTTGTAGGAGGCAATAGGACAAAGGAAACTCGAAGAAAAAGCATTTGACTGTCAGGTGTTGTGATTAACTGAGATGGAGGGCTTGCTGCCTGCTGTTGCCAGGAGTTCATTTTAGCAGAACAGGGCTTTGACCCTGCCTTCCTTAGAGAGAGAAGGGGGAGGAGGTGGAAGCATACTCCCCTCCTTGCCCTCCACTCTGGAAGCAGTATGTCACGTGTGGGTGGGACTGGGCTGACTCTGCCCAGGCTAGTTGCCATGTCTTTGGCAGCAGAACTCAAGTATTCCCTCCCCTCAATTTTTACCCAAGGTGAAGAGCATCAGAGATCATATGTATCTGCCAAATAGTTCCACACCTGTAGCTTCCTGAAGCATTCTTGGCATAATCTCAGAATTCATCTTTACTTCCATTCTGAAGGACATTAATAAATAGAAATTCCTAAAGATGATTAAAGACTTCGGGGAAGAGGAGGGACAGCCATGGAAAGATGAATTTCAGAAACAGCTTCCTTCAAGCACAGATGCAGATAGGTCTTCTTGGAGGTCAGAGCCAGTAGCTCAAATCAAAGTTATGTTTCATTATTTAATGTAATAAATCAAGTAAACAAAACAGCATGAAAAAAACAATAGGAACAAAAGGCATCTTTTAGATATCATTTTATTTATTGAATGCTTGGGGTGCTTGCAATTGCCCTAAGTAAGTTAAAGGTTTATAGCTTCCATGTGTCTCCTGGGAAGAGCAGAAGAGAGGGGAAGCAAGCAAGACGAACTGATATTGCTATATGCTTTTAGGTATCCACATCCTCACTCTCCTGCGCATTCCCCAAGACGAGAAAGAAATGCAGCAAAAGGTAGCACATTGCCTATTGGATGCACCATTTATTTTTCTCCCGCTGATCTGCTTAAAAAGACCAGAAGCCTTTGTGGTTGATAAGGCTGGTCAAATTCAGTTTAATCCTACCAAAGAACAATAAAGTAATATTTTTCTAGTTAATGCTATCTTGGCATTTCTAATTGAGGAAGAATTCTGGTAAAGACCAGGTTATGTGTTCATAGACAGGCAGACCTCACCTCAGCCCTCTTCCTTCAAGCATTGGAATTTTTAAGCATCACCATGTGCAGTCAGGTTTGTTCAGTGAAGTATGTCAAATGCTTTCCCAGGCTCTGCTAGCAAGAGTGAAATAGTGCTGCAAGAGTTGTCTCTCCCGGCTTAAAAGCCTTGTAGCCTTAGGGCTTGTCCCTGCTGGAGGGAGAAGAGGGAAGAAATGACAATAAAGGGGGATTCAATTCTGCTCTTTTTAGATTTGACTTTGTAGTCTGACATGTTACCAAGATGATTTACCAGCTGCCTTTATTGATGCAGGAATTTTGCTGGTGATTCTTGGCAGTTTTACCTTCTGTAAAAAACCTTAACTCTTGCTGTGTGCTGTAGAGGGTAATAATGCTGGATAGTGTGATGAATTTTTTTGTCAGAATATTTACATCAGAATATTTCTGTTTTGCCAGTACCATATACTTTTGGCTTATGGATTTTAACCAGTATATTTCAGCGTTGAAGCCCTTCTGTTGACATACAGGAAGTCATAAGTTTGGTTAAACAAAAGCAAGAATATATGGGGATATGTAAAAGTCAGTGTACAAGCTTTCAAAGATGGCTCATCTCACTGCAGCCTTTTCAGCACCCTGTAGGAGGGCCAGGGGAGACATAAAATGGGTTTAGGTGAACCTGTTTTCCACCTTATTTCTTGTTGCGAAGAAGTAGAGCAGGCTTAGCAGGCCCTGTCAAAACATCTGTACAGTAACTGGAAGAAAACTTTTTCTTAAAACTTGGTGATTTTTACCTTTTTGAGATCTATTTTTATCATCCTGTTAGGTGGCAGCCTTTTAAGAGCAGTCATTTATATTGGATTTTACATGTTGTACCTGGTTCCTAGCAGACCTAGGTTTTGGGAAGAAGGATATTAATTTGATTACTCCCTGGACGATTCTTTTGTAATCAGAAGTCTCCACAGAGATAGAGCTGAAGTAAAACTAGAGTGATAAGGTTTCTGGACTACTTTGGATGCGAGATAAACACACCATACTATGGAAATAAAAAATGGACCTAGGTTTGAGGATGGATGCTTTTGGGTAGAAAGGTGTGTCCTCTCAAAAAAAAAAAAAAAAAAAGAAAAAAAAAAAAAAAAATATCTCAAGAGATAACTTCAGAGAATTGTAGCAAGGAATAACAAGAACTTAGTTGTTTATCCTGCATAATGATCCACTTGTCTAGAGAACTTTAAAATAAAATTGAATTTAAAAAATGCATCTGTACTGGGTCTGACCACTGATTATTTTTGTTGACAAACTTATCTCTAGTTCTGGCCAGTAACATATACTAGTGAGAAAACATACAGGAGTGGATAAGCTTCATTCCTGGCAATCAGTGGGCTGGAACACTTGAGCCAAAAAATGCAATAGGATTGTCATGCTTCATAGACCTCTTTCTACGCACAGACTTGTCTTTTAAATGCATATATACACCTGAAATTAATGACATCCTGAGTCAGTGACTGCAGAATGTGGTGTTTGTTTTAAAGTCTCCTCCCAGATACTGCCATGTACTTCTGTTACTCTGCTGCTCCACAATATGGGAATATCAACAGATATCTCCATGAAGCTACTATATAAATATTCATGTTCCTTCCTAATTATTCTTGCCATTTTATTTCCCCTTTGATTAACGCTGAGCTAAAATTCTGAAACAGCTATCCATGTTTGACTCCAAGATTTTTTTTTAATTTTTGTTTTCCAGTGGTGATACAGAATTTAGGGTTTGTCACTGAGCACATGCATTGAGTGGCCTAACACTTCATATACAGTCATTGCACTTACAATGAGCTCTCCTGCCAGCTCATTTCCTTGGTCCTTTAATTGTTCTGCAGGTGGTTATAGTCATTTGAATTGCAACTAACAGGAACTTTTTATTGTTCAGTAATGACCTGGAAGAGGAGGTGGACTATTTGGCTCCCAGCACAGACATTTATGCTGCTACAGTCACAAACTCACCTAAAAATTGAATAGAATGAATTGAATAATAAGTCTACTGAATGAATAGATTTTGGAAGCTACTAATCTAAGAGATCTGCCATATTTGATGAAGAACTGTGCCTGTAAAGAAAGCAAAGAACCTCATCAAATGCTTTGGAAATTCAGTTACTGTTTTAATACCCTGATCCATGTTCACATAATTTTTGATTTCTTCATAAGATGATAATATTTTTCCATGGCATGACTTTTTTCCACAAAAGTTGTGTCTATGGTTTACTAATTTTGTTATTTATTACTAGCCTCTATTCAACATGGAAGTCAGATTTAGTGGTCTGCAATTCTTTAGTTCCCCAGGGCTCTATGATAAAAATTGATGTTGTATTTTCATCCTCTGTTTGTTTGATAACAAGGCTGGAGTCAGCAATAGTTATACACCACAATTGTTTGTCTATTTATGTTGGATTGTCTGGGAAATACTGGGTTTATTAAAAGAAAAAAAAAAGTCAATAGGCTATTAATGGCAGAAAATAGAGAATTCCAGTAGAATCTATCATGCAGATTATCTGTGATCTCCAAATTACAAAGTCCCTAAGCTTTAGGTAGCTGAAGATAGGAACAGGGAATACAGTGGGAAGTATCACTGTGCACTTGCCCTGGTTTTGGTCTCTTCTCTGGTTATGTGGTGTTGGTCACTGCTGAGAGTTCAATGGAAATACTTAATTTAGCTCTTCTGCTTCTGAAGTGGTGTCTTTTCATTTTGATCATGTATCAGCCAAGCAGACTTTGTGGCAAACATCCTACTTCTGGTGTTTGAAAGAAATATTTGAATAGCAGCTTTCATACTTCAGTAAGCTATTTCTGAAACTTGGGGTTTGGGTTTTTGTTTGTTTGGCTTGGTTTTTGTTTATTTGTCTTTTTTTGGTTTTGGTTTTGGTTTTGTTTGGTTTTGGGTTTTGTTTGTTTGTTTGTTTGTTTTTACTTTATCTTAGTATTTACATGCACTTAGCCTGAATTAGTGCTCATTTCTGTTTCTCTGATGTGGACACCACCCTGTATATTTAAAGAATGTATGTCTTACTGCTAACAGCATCTGGGTTTTTTTCTTATTAAAAACCAGGTGTCTTTCCCTTCTTCATAGTTCCCTTTTTTTAAAAGGAGATGTCTCCTCCCTGTGTCTTCTGTCCTGTCAGGTGCTCCGATTCTTCCATACCCATCACAGGTGCTGTCTGAGTCTTTCTTGGCAGCCAGTACGTCCGTGTGGTTCTATTCATGACTTCCCCTTGTCCTTATGCTGGACAATCCCTTTCACATTTAAGCTCTAATGAAATGGTTCTGATTTATTTTAGCAGAAGGCAGTCCTTCATGGATAAAGTTAATCAGTTCCAAAAATGTCACCCATTGCTAATAGATTTCAGGTCATAGTTTCCTGGATCCTGCTTCTTGAAGGTGGGTAAGAATTTGTCCTTGTCAGTCCTCAGAAACTACTGTCAAGCACCAGGACCTTGCAAATATTGTTGAGTGTGACCTCACAATGACATCACAAGCTTCCTCAGTGCCCTCTGATGTGATCCATCCAATCCCATGGGCTTGTGCTGTGTTTATTCCATTTGCTGTGATATGTCCACCTAAGTGGTCCCTGACTCACCTGTATGGTGGATATTTCTTCCCTCCTGCTGACTTTGCCCCTAGGCTCAGGGACCTGGGAGGTGTGACAGCAAACCTTGCAAGTAAAGACTGAAGGAAATCATATGTTGAGTGTCTCAGTCTCTTCTGTGTCCTTTGACACTAAGTTGCATCTCTTTTATCAGTTTAGTCTTCCTTTAGCCTACAAGCTCTTCTCATTGCCCTTCCTATCTTATGGATTTCAACTCCATTAAAGCTTTGCCTTTAATTCTCTCTGCGTGGTCTCAGGCAATATTTCTACACTCCTCCTAGGTAGCCAGTCCATACATCTACCTTCCCTGCTCTTCCTTCTGGAGTTCTTGGTGCAGCCAGGTGGGTTTTCTTCCATGTGTCTTTGACTTACTGCATGTGGGAATGGATGGTTCCTGTGTTTTGGGGAGGTTGTCCTGGAAGATGCCATTCCCAGGTCCTTTTTGACGAAGCTGTAGCACCTGAAATCATTAACTTCTTATGATAGATATTAGGAAACACGTAAATTCTCTGGACCCGCTCCAGCACCTCAATGTCCTTCCTGAACTGAGGGGCCCAGAGCTGAACACAATACTCAAGGTGCGGCCTCACCAACGCAGAGTACAGGGGAAGGATCACTTCCCTGCTCCTGCTGGCCACACTGTTCTTGATGCAGGCCAGGATGCCATTGGCCTTCTTGGCCACCTGGGCACACTGCTGGCTCATGTTCAGCTTCCTGTCAATCAGCACCCCCAGGTCCCTTTCCACCTGGCTGCTCTCCAACCACTCTGTCCCCAGCCTGTAGCGCTGCAGGGGGTTGTTGTGGCCAAAGTGCAGGACCCGGCACTTGGCCTTGTTGAACTTCATCCCATTGGAGTCAGCCCAACTCTCCAGTCTATCCAGGTCCCTCTGCAGAGCCCTCCTGCCTTCTGGTAGGTTGACACTCCCTCCCAACTTGGTGTCATCAGC
Organism: Myiozetetes cayanensis; assembly: GCF_022539395.1. Taxonomy (NCBI): domain Eukaryota; kingdom Metazoa; phylum Chordata; class Aves; order Passeriformes; family Tyrannidae; genus Myiozetetes; species Myiozetetes cayanensis. Next base: position 34,045,157 of record NW_026087964.1, on the reverse strand, counting down.
AAATTTGCTGATGATGGACTCATAATGTGTGAAAGAGCCAAAAGGGAAATAAAACTGCCTGATGGGCAAAACCGTTGATGACTACAGGTGTAGAACTCTGAGAAGAGGCTGTTTGGTGTATGGCTCACAGGGGCTGCACCTGGTTATACAAGACCAAAGCAGTGTGAGTTGTTAAAAAAAAAAAATCTGTATTCAGTATTTCTAAAAATACGCATTTATGATGCATTACCTGCAGTAGTCTCTTTTTATACTTTTAGCTCAAAACCACTAAGAATCAATGCAGGTTTTGCTTTATGAAGTTACTTTCACAGTAGAACACTCCAAATCCTCATCTGCCATTTCTATTCCTGTATTTTGCTGCATTTGGGTCATGCTTAGTGCACTTTAGATTGAGATTGAAGTCAAGTAGCATTCTCTTAAAGTATCTTTTAAGTGATGCACTGTGAAACCCCCTCTCTCTCCTATTAACAAACTTGCAATACTGTGGAGCCCTTAAGCCAGGGATGATCATAGTGCTGATCAGATTTCATGCCAGGGTAATTAACAGTGTTGGCTGTAAGAAAGGATCAGAGCTCAACATGCTTTGCTCCAGGCTTGATGTGCTGTTATTATCCAACCCATGGAAGAGTTGCTTACAAATTATTCTTACTGACCCAGAAGGTTGTAGTCTTATTACTCTATTTAAACTAGATTTTTTTTTTTGACAGCTACTTTTGAAAAAGGTTGCAGGAATTTTATCCTGAATAGTTTAACTGGGAGAAGAAACATCATTAATGTTTATGGCATGAGACAAATTAATCTCTTGTTGGATTTTTTTTTTCAATATGACGAGAGATAGCTGCTGTCTGCTCACCAGTGTGAGCCAGAATTTCAGCTGTATCACCCACACACACCTGTCAGTATGATCATGGCAGAACAAATATTTTTAAGTGTTTTTTCCTTCTGTGGATTATCCAGTTTGAGTTTTCCTTTTTAAGGACATTATTGCTGTTACAGGGCATACTCCCTGGGCCATACAAATCTGTGCTTGAATAATTGGATCTGTTGCCATGGGTCACCTTTTGACTTCAAACAGAACTGGCAATAAGCTTTTGTTGAAAAAATAACTCTTCCTTGCTTGAGTACAATGCTGCTTGTATTTTTGGACAATTGTTTTTGCATCTCCTCTTATAAAACAGAAGTGAATGAGGATTATTGGCTTGTTTTTAAAAATTGTACAGGTAATTGTGAAGGGTGCTTGTTTTATTTTTCAATTAATTTTAGTTAAAAAAGAGGAGAGAATTCTTGCCAAAAATAAAGACTTCTAACTTTACTAAGAATACACACATGCAGAGCCGTTAGGAAAGATATTTTTCCTGTCATAGTTTGATAGTGACAGCTCGGACCCTTTGTATGGTCCAAATGCTATTAAAAATGTTGAATTGTGTAGAAAATATTTGGTGCTGGACTGGAGTCAAAAAGTACTGAAATCTTTAGTTGTAACTAATTACTCAGGGTATGAAATAAGGCAGATAAGTCTTGGCTTCTCATTTGAAATGGACAGTCTTATTACTCTGGGCAAATAACATGAATTTAATATGTTCTCTTACACTGAGTAGTTACTTGTCCAGTCAATCTTGTTGTAGCTAAGAAGATTGAATAGAAAGGCTCTGGAGTAAAGCCTACTTTCTTCAGGAATGTGATTAGTTCCTTAATTATAGCACTGAACAAATTACATATTTGATACTGTTGTAAGAAAAAGGATTTCAGTAATTACTCTTGATATCTATGTCATTGGAAGTGGAGTATTAGGGACTTGGTTTCATTTCACATGGTACCTTGGGAAAATCTTTTATTCAAGTGCCACATAGTACACTGGAACTGTTCTGTAACAAAGAAAACTAATTTTATAGTGTGCACATAAATCTTTGTGCACCTCAGTGAGAGCTGGGGTTGGGAATCAGGTGAATTATAGTGGTCACACTAAATCAGGAAGGCTTTCCACTGCAGATTATCAGCTGCCTTACTGCTGGCAAGAGTCCTAGAGGGAAAAGAATGCTTTTAAATTGTAATTAGCCATAATTGAGAGAGCATCTCCTTGTGGTCAGGAAAGATTTGAATTCTGAGCATTAAAGCAAAACCTAGCATTTTCTGTTAGCATTTCAGGTCCCAGTAGTGAAAACTACAGAGAAAATGGATCCTTCGTCTCTTTAGTGTTGGTTGCTAGCATTTAAAATGATAAGTTTTGAGGGAGAAATAATTCACCCAAAGAGTACAAAGAAGCTGACAGAGGCACCAGGTGTGTTATCTGTAGCTGGATTTACTTACCTCTTTGTGTGTGCATTTGAAATGAGATGACCAAGTTCTGAACATGACCTCTTACTCAACAAAAATGTACAGCGCAGCACCTGGAGTATATTTAAATTCTGTCTTAAACCTTGACTTCAGTGGAGAGGCAGTCTGAGCGATTTCCTGCAGCTGTTTGTGTAACCCTTCAGGTGCTGACTTGCAGCATAGAAATTCTGGGGCAGATGGAGGAAACATTCTGTCAAATAAGTTGTTATTCGAATGTGAGACTAAAAAATTAAATAGACTTCTTATACTCTGTCTTGTTCATGTTAACCAGAACATACTGAGCTAGAGCATTCAAATAAATGTGCCTGATACAAGTTATAATGCAGTCCAGCTAAGTATGGGCAGGAACTTCAAGGTTTAATATCTGATGAGCAAGGCATGGTGGAAATACAGTATATCTGTGGGACTCAGCTCACTGCCTCAAGCTTCTTTCCAGTCACTTGATTATTACATTAGGTAAAGCCTGTCATGTTTGACAGTTTTATTACTGTTTGATAAACCCAAAATTATGCACAGCCTGGACTCTTTGGAGCAAATGTATCAAGCCATAACTTCCTCAACTGGTGCCCACTCAATGGAGATATAACGAGAATTGCCATATGGTGGCTGCTTAATTGTGAAGATGCTTTCTCACCTCCTCAGGGGGGAGAGGGTAGTGCATCCCATCCAAACTGCTTTTGTGCTGCTGGTCCACAGCACTGCCCTGCCCTGGTCCTGAAGGAGTCGCTTGCCCTCTCTCCTCCCTGTGACGTGCAGAGTGTGTCACCAGAATGCAGAAGGCCTAGAGACCTGGGGGACGTCACCACTTTAAACCAAAACAGGAAAGAAGAGGGCTTCGGCTTCATCTCCCTCTATGGGAGATTCCCCTTTCCCAGAGAAGTGAATTTATTTTAGCCACCTGGCTGCCCTAGCTTTCCTGCCCTGTGGTGTTTATTATAGATTCAACTTTTTCAGTGTTGGATAAGTGAAAATATAGGCAAGAATCTTGTGATTAAAAAAAAAAAAAAAAAGCAGTATTCCTTTAATCCTCCTGTTATCCCCAGTGTTGGGTCTTTGTGCAAACCTTGCCCTGAATTTGGATTGTGATGCTTTCAGAAGTATGGTAGATGTGTCTTGTGCTCCCAAGGGCACTAATAATATAATGTAGTCACATAGCCTTGCAGATTACTTCAGGAATGGAAGTGGGTAAAGCTTGTAGCTACTGTAAAAATAGAAAATGCTGTTGCAGCGTAGGTTTACGCTGTTTGTTAGTGTATAATAGAGGCTTTTCTGCTGTCTGCTGAAGGGAAAGAAAAACAAAACAACTTAGCTGATCAATCTGCCCTTCTTGAGTTGGCTGTTCACTTCTCTTTCAGAATCCCTGTTTTGTAAGTCAACTACTATAATCTTGTATTGATATGGATGGTCCATAAAAAATAAGGTTTCATAGGTAACAAATCCAGTATTAACATTAGATTTACTTAGATTTCTTAAAAAAGAAATGCCCAGTTTTGTAATCTGTTTCTGTCTGTTTTGCCTACTCTAGACTTAGTAGCCAGTCTCAGCTATGACCTTGATGATGTAAAACCATACACATGAGCAAACAGCTGACAGTGTTTTGTGGGAAGAAAAAAAAATTCTCATCCATCTTCCTAAGGGTTAGATTCAGTTTACTGCAGTAGTCATAATAAATTGATGATTTAAAATAAGGAGCAGCCCTAAATTCAGTATTGAAAGTATGTAAACAGCATGCTATCTATCTGAAGGACTGTCTCCTTGTAACAAAAGAACAGGACTTGCTAGAAAAGGAAGCTGCAAATGAAAACAGAGCTCCTAACTTATTTCTCGGCTTTGCTAGTGCTGTACCCTCTCAAATAATGAGAAAAATGCATGCACTATAAAGCAATTATAATAGATGAATGATAATACAACTGTGAGCTTCATACCACTTTAAACATGAAATAAAATTTAAAATACAGTTTATGAACAATTTTATATGAATGGAGAAGAGAGATTCTGTTTTTTAATTTAACCGTCAGTTACGGTTTCAGGATAAATACTAAATTGAGACCTTCAGCATTGTACTGGTTCGGGTCCCTCATCTTGCAACAGCTCATTAGCTTCTCAGGAGCTTCTTAGGAGCTGGCTGTTGGAGTGTTTACAGGAATGCGATGGCAGCTGCCTTCGCTCTTAGAGGAATCAGTGCTGCTACATTTTGGTCTGAGCACACAAGTACAGTGCTTAAAATCCAGAGGGTACTGTTGTGTCCTTGGTAAATGCAGGTGCAAGATGGTTGACCTGGGGAAACTGTATGAAGATAGAGTGTCACGATATGCAGCCACAATACCTCTTACTTTTTCTGAAGCTTAGGTGCTGGTATGCTGGGTAAGTTAGGGATTCAGGATGACATGAGAAGCACTTCTGTTGGCTCAAGGTCTTAAATTGCCCTCTTAAGTATCTTTCTGTAGAGGTGCAATCCTTTTTCAGTTCTTGCATTTTTGTTTGGTGGCTGGATTACTCTTCCAGGAGAAGGAGACTCCAGTCTTGCCTCTTTTTAGCCTGAAGAAATTTGAGTCCACATCTGCATCTTCAGCAGTTACTAACAGGGAGTCTGTACAGTCATCCCACCCTTGGAGCACATATCCATGATCACGACTGTGGGGCCCCAGGACATCTGTAAGAGCAAGTCAATGAACAGAGTCCGAAGCTGTAAGAGCAGAAATTTCCTCAAGTCAAGGAGCACTCCAGCCCAGATTCCCAGCTTCTTGTCCAGAAGTGTCCCCCATAAAAGAGCTTCTCTCTGATGTGGCTGGTGCACAGCTTTGTGATTGAGGGATTAGGGATCTTGACATGGCACATGCTCCAACTGTGTTGATCTTCTAGGGGTGGAGAGGGAGTAGTACTAATTCACATCCTAAGTATGCAGGCTAATAGTCAGAAGAAACATTACTCACCCTGTTCCTCAATTAGATCACTCCTGTGCCTTTTGAAAGGTTTCGTCTTGCTCCAGTGATGAGTCACTCCTGGTTTTGCTCAATAATGCTGGTGCTGATTTGGGAATGGAAAGTTTTTATTCATGGACTGATCTGAAGGTGTTTTTTCCTTTCACTCATGAGTTCCTCAAGGAAAGGGGAAACAAACAGAGCTGCTCTTCCCTGCAGCACTGCCCAGATAAGTTGTTGCCAGCCCTTCACAGATCTGTACACGCTTGTTACTCTTGCCCATACAATAACTCTTTACAGGGGTCAGGGAAAGTGATGTGAAGTGTCTAGAGGCAAGACTTGCTTAAGGATGCTACCCTGTTATTCCTGCAAATCTTCTGCCAACGTGCCATCCTCTCAGCTCTACCAGTAAGAATTCAAAATATTTTTTTAAGTGACTTTGTTTACTAACTTGGTGCATAGTGTGTTGCTGCAGCTGGCCTGCAGGCTACACCTGAATGGGCACTGTGCTAATATGTGGGCAGGACTGCACCCAGGGGATGAAGCTAGAGGCTGAAACATATTTAAATCCTCTTTGTCACAGACCCTTCTGTACTTTGAATCCACTCATACCAGTCTTCAATAGCTTGAAGCTTTTGCCTGAACACTGACCCTCTTTTTTAAAACTGAAGAAAGTTCCTGGAAATTCAGGCATATTATTTTCCTTTTTTGGTGCCTAAAACCTAGAGGGAAAACAGTAGTCTAAAATTCAGCTTCAAACACAAGGAAAATACGTTTATGGTTTCCTGGCATGTGGTTTGCCCACCACTGGATGTCAGTGCTGCTCCACTGAGGAAAGGCTCTTCCCTGCTTCCTTCCCTGTAGATGTGAAGGAAATGAGAGCTGAGGCTCCTGGCTTTTGTCGTTCAGATACCTGGGCAACATTCATGTTTATTGGGAAAATAAACTGCCACAGAGATTAAAAAATTCATTAATTGCACATATCTGAAACAACTACTATGTTTCAAATCTCCAGTTCTCCACACAAGATGAGAGAGAAGATTGTGCATGGGAGTTACTGCAGTCTCTCAGAGCTTATGGGCTTGACGATTCAGTCTGTGGACTGTCTAATGAGTGAAATAAAGCCTCTGGAAAAAAACTAAAAGCATGCTCTTACTGGAGATATAAATTTAGTGCTTCGCTGCTTGCAAATGGCACATGTAGCAACACATGATTTTTCAAGTTTAAAAAGTAAAATGTGTTGACAGATTTGAAGAGATTAAGTCGGATGCATAGCAAAAAGCCTTTCTAGACCTTTGGTTTTATGTTTTAAAAATGTATTAAATGCAGATCAAAAATTGCTTAAGTGTTATAAATTGTTCACAGATGTATTGTTACAGTCAGGATTTTGTACTTGGTTCAGCTTTTTTAAATTACGTAAAGCTACATACTCTCATTCTTATGCTCTTCACCGTTTTGTTGCTAAATATGACTAACCTTTACTGCAGGAAGTGGGAGAAATAAGCAACCAAAAGATTTGTGATCTTTTTCAGTGTTTGTTTTGGTTTTGCCCTTGAAGGCAATCTGAAACTGTGGTCTTTTTATTTGGAGAGCAAAACAGTTTCCTGGCTAAACTGCTGAAGGTGTAGATCAGGGCACAGGGCAAGGTGCATCAGATACTGCCTTCTCCTTTGAGGCAAAAGGTGTTATTCCACTACCTCTTGCACAGAGGTCTTGAATGGCATTCAGCTGCTGTTTTTTTGAATGTGTGACACCTCGTTGTCCTCCATTTTAACATAACCATATCACCAGAATTAATATATATGTGCAAAGCAACACAGTTCTGTTATAAATCTGCTATTAAACATATTAAATATTCCTTTTACACAGCCCACTTAACACACCTAGGTAGGATATCAGTTTTATCTCTGCAAATGGCTAAGTAAGTTGTTGACAGCTTAAGTGCTTATGCTACAAATGGTAGCACTGCGTCCTGTAATCAGCTGGAATCTTTGAGAGGGATCTGTGGAAGGAAGGCATCTGTGGCCTGAACCTTTTAAGCAGCCAGTCTAGCACTTGTATATTGGTAGCTTGTAACTATGATTAGCTGCATCTACTTCAGGCATCAAAACAATTGAGCTGGAGGACTTCAGTCAGTAAGTCATACTTTTAGTGATTGTGCTGTTTCAGATGTTGCTTACAGCTCACCTAAGAAAAGAAATACCTTATTGGATACAATTTTGTTGTAGACTGTTTTGATTCTGTAATTTTCTTTTCCCACAGGACTAAAATTAATAGTATGTTTCTACCAAATGCCTTTCGTTTTCTGTGAGGTGAGAAATAAATATTTATGCTGTTCTCTGACAATAAGTGAAATGTGTCCTTCTTCACCAAAGACACACTCTTTAAATACCTATAGATCTGTTAAGTGAGTTCTTTCCATGTTTAACTGAATGTAGTTTCAGAAACTTTGGTGATTTTTGATGATTAAGGCCATTCTTTTCAAACACAGGAATGTTTCTGTGCACTTAAGCTTATTGTGTATAGAGAATTGTAACTATGGAGGTTTGTGCATCCATAAGTTTAAAAGTTTTTATTTGTCACTAATAATTTCTTAATACATGAGAGATGTTGTTGAAAAGACTCTCTATTAAAGAGTTGCTGAAAGATGAAAAAAGGAAGGATTTTGCGCATTGAAATCAAAAGTGCTATGTCTGTGTGTTTGGTGATAGGAATTGAATTATTATAGTTGGAAAAGGGGCTAGTGATCAGCTGGGGAAACTTCCAGTTAAGGAAATACTTAGACTGATTGTAATTAGGGAGACTGTGAACAGGAAAAAATACCCAAGTCCAGGTCCACAGAGAAATAAAAATGCAAAATGTTTTAAATGAATACAGAGTTTCATGGCACACCAAGCTGAGGCACAACCCATTGATAGAGATACTTCAATTGAAAAAGTTTAATAGAAATTAACATAGGCAATAGTTACACTTCCTATGTCACTCTTTCTGACACTGGGTAGTCTTGCACACTCCGTTGATGCAATTGTGATATGTCATGTTGGCTACTAGAAATTTGTATGTTATAGCCAGATGTGTGCTAAATTGAACCTGTTACTTGAATTCCTATTTAATGCATTTGTAGAGTTAGAAACTTAACTTTGATCAAAATATGTGATCTTTGTTATTGTGATAGTGTTTTTGTCAAATTTTATATAGGCATTACACTTCCAAATAATTTATAAATTCTTGTCTTTTTCTAAAATTTGGCAGCACTTCAGTGTTCAGTTTCTCACTTTATTCCTTTGAGTTTTCTGCTGTGTTTTTGTTTGGTTTCTTCTCTCTTGTCTTGTTTTTGTTTTTGTTTTTTTTCATCCATGTCTTTTCATATCTCTCATGAAAGGAGCCCATTGAAGAAATTGGGCCAGATTTGAAACTTGTGCTTGGCAGTATGTATATATATATATTTTTTTTTAATTTTTGTTTGTATTCTGTTTGAAAGAGAAATGTATGATTGCAAAAATTTAGCCAAAGCTGTTAACTTCCCACATATGGTGAAACACATGACTTAGCATTTTGATTAAGGGAATGGAGGGCAGAATGGATTTTATAAGGTTGGGGGTTTTTTAGCTAGTAGTTATATCTAAAGGTTTAACCATGGACAATGGATAGTAAAAATCACATTTTCTCTGCCATGGGATTACATGTTTTCCATGAGTAACTATGCTTTTCTGATGGTATTTGCAAAAGGAAATGGTTCTTTGCAGAGCAGATGACATGAGCATTTCATGTGCTGCTGCTGTTCTTCTAGAAAGTTTACTTATTATGTTTAAATCTATTTTATTATGAAAGAGCAGAAATTAATGCGTTTTGCCTTGCCATAACAATGTAACTTTGCTAATTATGCAGATTCTGCATGTGGACTGTGTAAAACAAACAGAAATACTTTTATATAGAGTCCTTCTACTGGGTAAACATGATTTAAAGGGCCTTAGGAAGAAATAGCGTGTCCTTATTGTGTACGTGATGCAGTTGGTGAGCGAAATAAGCAGCCCATCCTGAAGTGTGATGTTTTGAGGAGGACACTGATCACAGCTGCAGTCTGGGTCTTTTCTTCCACTATTCTCTACTGGCTGCACAAGCAGCAAAGTGGTGGTGGTGGTTGTGACAGGGGTCTCTCGGTGGGGTCTGTGCAATACCAGCCACCTACACTGGAAGAAGCATGTAAATGTTGAGAAGAGCTGCATCACACCTCTTTCAGGAGGAAAAAAGGCTCTAGGTGGGAAGGAAGTTGCTCGTTGGGCCTCACACCTCTATGATGCACTTAAGCTGTATTACCATTTATATCCTGTTTCTCTTAAATTTGAAGGATAGCCATGAGTGAAGATGTCATTTGCACAGAGGTGTTGTTAAGCAGTTCTGTAATCATATTGTGAAAACTAATAAAAATCAAATCTTTTTACAGATGCAAATACTGGCATTATGATGATAACCTGCTCACCTCCAGCGTTGTCATTGTCTTCCATAATGAAGGATGGTCCACGCTCATGAGGACAGTCCACAGTGTCATTAAGAGAACACCAAGGAAATACCTGGCAGAAATTGTGCTGATTGATGATTTTAGCAACAAAGGTATATTTAGAATATTAACACACTACTTGTAGAAAAGGAAACTTTTTTATTTTTTTTAAATGGTTTTCTTTTGATTTATTACCTGCCATGTTGACTCTGGAAGGAATGTAGGTTGCCTTTTCAAAGTCCTTTGAGCTTTCAGTGAAGGGGAAGCTCTTGTAAAGGTGGCAATCCTTTGTCTGTATTCAGCTGTTTGAAATACAGGGTTTGTAGCAAGTTCTCTGCCACAGTTGTTGCATAGTATATAGAAGAAAGCTGGGATACCTAATACCCCTCTTAGCTCTTGTGAAAACAAGTAGTTTGAACAGTATCAAAGGTGTTTGAGCTAAACCTGTTAGGAATTATCCCTTTCTTTATTCCATATAGGAATTCAGATGTCTTAATGTTGTTTTTAACTATAATTAAAAGGTAATTAAGGATATCAAATTATCTGATTAATTTTCAATATATCCTTTTAGATTCTTAACATCCTTTTTAAATTAAACATCGTATTAAGCTGTTTATTGTTTCTTATTTAGGAGATGAACTTTTAAGGACTTAAGTGTGTTTTAATTACTGCCTTTCTTTGAGTCCTACATATCAACATAAGTCCAGAGATTTTCTTCATCCTTTCTGATTTACATTCTGGTCTTGGTTGTATAGTCAGGATGCCTGTATTCATATGTGATTCATATAAATGTAAACTGGTTTTTTTCCCTTTAATGGTGATAACTTCACCGTTAATGTAAGTCAAGGCTGAATACAGAGAAGAACTGAAAATGGTATCCTAGAGATATAGGTTGACTGATATAGAGGAAATCTGACTGATTTTAAACTTTGAACAAATTTCAAAAGAGTGCATCAAAGCTGCACATTCTGTAGGATTTTATTGCAGTGTAATTCTTGAATAGAAGTTGACAGAGAAAAAAAAGTAGACCCATAAATAAAAAGATAATTTTGAATGTGTAGAGTAACAGTCTCCTCTAGACAATGATGATGGCTTTAGGAGCACAGGCAAGTTTGGTCAGCAGCACAGGATACTCTCCTCTTTGTTTTTATGATGGCTAAACTGTGTAGTGGCATAGAAAACAGATGACTGTTCTGAAACTCTCATTTTTATTAAGTGATCTGGGCTTCTCCCAGTTCCAGCCTTGTGCCAGTTGTTTTCTGTGGATATATCCACTACAAATTTTAAAACTGAACTCATCACATAGCTGAGTTTACCTTTTTTTAAGTTACTATTAAAAATAGTTACTTTATGTCAATTCTCACATCGTACCTGTGGGTAGGTAGATATCATTTTCTGTTTGTTTTAACAGGAGAGGAAAAGTTCCCTGTATTGTAAACTTTACTACGGTTAGCTTAGTCTAATAAAGATTCTGAATGCTAAATTATAGTCTCCTGTATCCTTTAACAGCTATTGGGAATTTGGCTTAGATATACACACATGCTATAAAATGAAAATATCTTCTCTCATAAGGGATATAATTTTAATAATTCAGCCAGCAGACATATAGTGTGTTCTTGCTTTTCAGCTAGGATCACAGCTTTCCTTCAGAGCTATTCAAGGACTGAGTTAGCTGTATAAAGTAACTATGACACTGACTGTCTCTAGAAAACGTACCAGATTTTTTATTAATGATAGGGCTCAGTACCTGGGTTTCATGTGAGTTGTAGCTGACTCTTCAATGTATATATAGTTCATAGAATAAGTTTGTCTGGCATAAAAACTCATACTAGTTTTCCAATAGATGATTGTTAAATAAAAGCAATATTTTTAAAGAAATTTATTTTGAAATACAGAACTTTTTTGCTTTCTACTCATAAATGAATGGTTAGCAGATACAGCTAGCGTGGACCTAACATCCAGCAGACCCTTGCCTCTATATTTGCCACACTTCAGTTTCCCAAGTAACTTTCTTGAATCAGAAAATTCAATAAAGAGAGCTCAAGGTGCAGTTTTCCCAGGTATGAGTGACTGGAAGGCAAGCACAGGCTGGAATTGTTCTGAACACCTTGCTGCAACTGCGCTATTTAACTATAATGATTCTTCCAACTGCTTTAGGCTATTACTTGGTAAAAATAATTAACTTAATTTCAATAATTCAAATTGTGTTCTAGATGAAAAATGACCCAGAGAGTAGAATCTTGCTCCACTTCTTTCTTCCCAGAGAGAAGGATGAACTAGTATGGGCTGCAAAGCATGCCAAGCTGCCTGAAGACATCTCCAGTTGTTAGGAGAGCTGCAAAACACAAACTCCCTTAATCACATCAGAGCTGCTGGCAGCCTTTTGCTTTTCCAGCCAGAAGAAAAACCATGCTGATAGCACAGATACAGAATTTTCTCCTTCCCCACCTAGTTTCAGGCTGCACACTTCATATCTGCCTTTCCACCCAGCAAAGACCATCTTACACTCTTGGAGCCCAGTGTTGGACTGGGTAGATGTTTGCTCACACTCAGTGTGACTGTCCTTATTTCTTAGCTGCTGCCTTCTCCAGTGATATAAAATTAAAATGGAACACAGTGATTGCAAACACTTCTAAAGACTGGCTCATAGAAACCCCTGCCTGTCCTTCCTTTTGAGAAATCCTCTTTCATCAGAAGAGAGTTGCAGCTGCATAGAATCTTATATATGTCATGCCTTACACTTGGAAAATGTTCATTTCATTATAATTCTTTGTATAAAGTCAGTTGGGAGCAGTCTTTTTGCTGAATGACACTCTTTCCTTAATCTCTTCTGCAAACAGCGGGATTTGACTGTGGAGAACTGTGCAGAGATATGTGCTGAATCCTACTCTGGTGTTTTTTTCCTATTTCAGAGCACAAAGGGAACAGTAACAAAAAGATGATGCCTAGCTAAGTAAATGATGTTATCTCCATTTTCAGTGGAGACCCCTGTGTTAATTAGAGTCCAAGAAGAGTTGCAGCAGTGTCAGTGAGGCCACATTGTTGCACATGGTGGGGTTTTCCCAGTTTTTCTTGGGTTTCTTCATAAAACCAGTTTGTTTTTCTGTGAGTTTTAGTGTGTGAAGGAAACGGCTGTTCTGAAGAGGCGATGAGAATTCATAAAACTGTATTTTCTAAAGCTGCCTACAATTTCAGTGGTGTGTTAGGTCTTCAACCACTTGTTACCTATTTGGGTACCAGCTTGCTTTCTTTCTGGAGCACAGAGGTCAGTATCTCAGCTGGTACAGCGTTTGTAGTCTGTGCACCTGTAAAGAGTGACTGTGAGGTCAATACCAGTGTTCCTAGTAGAATTCAAAGGCTTTGTCTACCTTTTGTGTTTCCTTATTTTTTTCCTTATTGCTGTCTGTATTTTCCATTGATGGAGCATCCCATGAGATAACCAGAAGGGAAGTAATGAGAGTAGACAGGTAACAGTATTTTTATTAACTTGTTTAATGGTGCTTGCCGTGGGGAAACTGAAACATTGATCAGTGTTTGTGTTAGAGCCGAGAGCCCCACGTTAGTAGTATTACAGTTCAGGGTAGTCAAAGGCAGCTGCTTTAGAGGGGACTTCTGATACCATTTTTCTAGTTCTCAAACTAATGTCCATGAGTTGAGGGGAAAAAAAAACTCCTCTCCTTCTCCTCTTCCCTTCTAATCTGCAATACCTAAGATCCTGTGGAGAAACTATATGTTTTTAAAAGACACTGATTCATGCTTTAATCATGCACTCAGACATGAGAAAGGAACTCAAACAGGGGAAGACCAGATTGGTGGTTATAATATTTTGAAAGATAAAATATACATCTTTGAACAAAAAACAGGTTTCTGTAAGGCTGTTGACAGATATAATAAATACATGTTCTAGATGAACAAAATTTAATGCTGGCCAAACAGTATTTTTAACTGTAAAAGTACTGGGATTTTATACACTACTGTCATGCAGGCTTTGTAGTATGGGAAGGAGGAAAAATTCAGCTTTCCTGGGGGAAATAGCACTTGCTGCTAACCCTGGCACAGTTTCAGATAATGGACTGCACAGTCCTGAGACTTGTACTGTAGAAAAGCTTTGCACAATCAATATGACAGGTTTTTACAGCTCCCTGTGAGCCTTACATAGTTGAACGTTTGATAACTAAAACATTTGGCTCCATAGGCAGGAGAGCTGGAAATAACTTCAGGTTTTAAATCTTTAAAACATTCCTGACAGTCCTTCTGTAACACATACTTGAAATATGCAGCATAAATAATGGTGTGGTATAAAGATTCTCTTCGTACCACTTCAGTATGACCTCAAAACTCTGTTGATTTTATCCCATAAAAATTTATATCACAGCTATCATATCATATATTCTCTATTTATTACATGGTATGTTATTCTGTTCAGCATATGCGATAAAATTGTTCTTTCTATAGTTTGACATTTGTGTATCCTTGAGGTTTTCCTAATGCACAAGGATTTACAAAAGAAATTGTAAATGTGTGTGGGAAGAGAATACCTAAGACTTAGTTGAGAAAACTTATTCTTTTATAAAGTTGGAGAGGAAAGACAATAAATGTATCAAAAGATAGTGATTTCGGAAGATTGTTCTTTGATAGAATTGCTGAATTTTCAATTTTGGAAGCTTCACTTCCAAAACCATTTCCACAATTATATGTAACTCTTGTTTAAACTTGAATATAAAACATAGTGAAACTAAGTTGCAGAAGTCTCCGGACTTCATCATTTTCATTCAGGATTCAGGAAATGTTGCTACTGAAGTAACCTGATGGCTCCTTGCAGTTGAAAGGGGCATTCTTCTTCTTCCACCTCCACATGTCCCCTCTCCTGGTTAGATCAGCACAGACATCTATCAGCCCCTTGGAGCTGATGCAAACCAGTGCATGGATGCCTCAGCTATAGCTTAGGTGGCTTATTTTGGTTCCTGACTGAGAGAAACTGAAGCTGTAGGCAATTCTTTTGAGCCTTTCAGTACAAAAATAGATTTTAAATGAACACCAGTAGCTAAATCAGCGTAGCCTCAAACAGCAGGCGCCTGATTATCAGCCTTGCTGCCTTCATGAGTTTTCTCAACAGAATCATCTGGGCAAAGTATTATGCAACACTAGGATCCTTTTTATCAAATTGTGCGATAGGAATGCGGTTTCCAGAGTTGTCTGGCAAAGACCAATGTGCAAACACAAATCTGAAAGCATTTAAGCACAGCTCATCTTGATCGCTATGTGGTTATTTGTCCCTTTACTGACAAAGGTCCCTTTTGCACTTCCAGCCCTTTATTAATTTCATTAGAAGACTACTGTAAGACCTCCCCAAGAGGAAACTGGTCTGTATGAGGGAGGGCAATAATGTGAGCATGGTGGGTTCCTGCCTCAGGTTTCTGGATTTAATAGACTGACAGAGGATTTTGTGAGGCAGAAAGTGAGGGAAGAGAAAAGTTTAACTGAAAAGTGGTGCTTTCAACTGTACATGGGACATTATCTGATGAGGAAAGACTATGTGCTAAAGTGTAGAAACTCCTCTGCCCACTTGGAATACAGATGAAAACCTGTAAGCTACTATGTGATATACTGAAGTGATTGGGAATTGTCAACCCAGCTCCCTGTGGTCTGGCCAACCACTTCAGATGCTTCAGATGTCCTAGAGATAAACCTCTGTGCCATGAGGTCAGAGGTCTTGATCTTCTCAGTTTTAGTGTTTGTAAGTGGTTGAAATAAAGGTTCTTGTAAAAGTCTGTAGATATTTTAGGGTTGTATTAAGAGTACAAAATTGTTTATTATTAAAACTCACTAAAATAATTTTTTTCTTTGTTATTTGATAGCACACTTACAAGAGAGGCTGGATGACTATATTAAGCAGTGGAATGGCCTTGTAAAGGTATTTCGAAATGAGAGGAGAGAAGGTTTGATCCAAGCTAGAAGTATTGGAGCCCAGAAGGCTAAACTTGGACAGGTAAGAGCCAGTTCACACACAAGTCTGGTTTTTTTAACTTTTTCGGGGGAGAGGTTTTGGTAGTTCCAATAGATGTGTGGAAATATAGTATTATATTCTATTATTTATACTGTTTTAAGAATAGATCAATTTTACTCATTTAATCATCATTTTCTTGTTTAGAATATTACTGTATCTCAGTGTAAATAAGCTTAATTAAATCACTGCGATCTGGTATACAGAAATATAAATTCCTCTTTTTTTTTTCTTTTGAAGGTTTTGGTTTACCTTGATGCCCATTGTGAGGTGGGAATTAATTGGTATGCACCACTTATAGCTCCTATATCTAAGGACAGGTAATGTTCTGCCATTATTTCCAGCATCTGGCCTTTTAGGGAGAAAAAGGCGCAGTAACAATGTTCACTCTTCAAACTACAGTCAATATGTTTTATATCTATATCAAACTATATAAATATTTTCTGTATGATGATTACATTATCCCCCAGCATAAAAGATACATAAGGGGGAAGGAAAATACTCAGGCAAATTAAAGTCTAAATGGTTTATTTTAATAGGCATACTGAATATTTTGTGTAGTGTAGATTACATGTAAGACAACTCTTGTTTTTTACAATGATCTGAGGCACTGTTATAAAATGTTCTGTTATAGCTGAATAAGGAGCCCTGACTAAACAAAATAACTAAACAAAAGCATGATTTTTGGTAGAGGAAAAGTAGCAATGAATGTTTTGATTTAATGGGGATTTAAAGCCCCTGTGATCTCAAGAGTTTTATGAGTTTCTCATCTTTGGTCTTGATATATGGCCTTATTTGTTTCCTCTGAAGTACTCTGAAGTGCTGTTTGTAGCAAATCGAGGCCAGGGCTTGAGCCTGTCTCTGCCACAAGCCCACGCACTTGCTAGTAGTTTCTGGTTGAAGAGCCTGTATTATGAAGGGGAGATCTGTGAGAGGTAACAGAAGAGAGAGATGTCTGAGGGTTTCATTTCTTCCAGCTGCTGAAATGCTGTTGTTGCTGTGTGCCCCACACTCTTAGCTTGTGTAGTCAAGGGTATGTGTGTTTAGGAAACCATGTGCTTGTTTAAACTCTTTAATACTATAAAATAGCTGCTTAATCCTAAAAACTATTTGTTAACCTGTCATGCTACCAGAAGTCTCTTGAAGAATTAGGTTTTGTGTGTTTTAAAGGCTGTAACTCAACTTCAAGACTATATTTGGGCCAGGATATTGGCGAGAAGATGGAAATGCTTGTGGGCTTCCATTGAGTGTGTATTACTGTTTGACAGAAGAGAGGCTGGAGAGAACAGTCACCTTTAGAGGCATCTTTCAGCATTGCCCACGAATGTGGAGGTTACAGGGGGACCAGTAATGCTGAGGCACATGATACTAGAGAGCAATGCTTGTCAGCCTACTTCCAAGCCCTGGTACACTGGGTGCAGCATGCTGCTGCTGCTGCTGCCTCAAAGAGGAGCAGTGTGTTAAAATTTCTTTTTCCACCACTCTTCTGTCTCATAAAATTTCACTTAAAAAGACAGAAGTGCTCTAAGTCTGGTCACTGGGAAACTCATTTAGAAAAGGTGGGAAGAATAACAAGATAATGTCTTTTCCTTGGTGAATATTGTATGTGATCAATCACAATGAGGAAGTGTATTGCAAATCAAACAGGCAGAATTCTACTGAAGACTGCTGCTAGGAGAGCACTAGTAATGGTTTTTTATCCTGAGAGGTTGTATTTTCAGGGTGGTTGAATAGGACAGAATAATGAATATCCATGTTAACACTAGTAAAAGCCAAGAGTTCATCATACTTGTTGACCTCTACGATCTGATATGAATAGAAATTACAGGAACTAATAGTAGTGGGAGAACCCTAGCCCTCTGAGGGCTCCTCTGTTGCCTCCAGCAGTGCTTTATTAGAAGACCAATGTCAAGAAGTACACAAAATGGAAAAAGTGATGATAAACAAATTGATATATTTGCATCTCACACCTAACTTTTCTCTTTCAGAACCTCTTAAAACAACATAAGGAAAAGACTATCTCCTTTTTCTTCTAATGAGGCTTCTTTTTTTTTTAATATGTTTACAAGTGACTTTTTATATACACTGCTCTATAAGTTTAATTAATGGTTTAAATTTCAGATTAGAGAGATTGCTCTTCTGAAATCGTATTTTGCTCTTTCTTTCCCTTCTATAAATGTTTCAGAACTACATGTACTGTACCTCTAATAGATTACATAGATGGGAATGATTATTCCATTGAGCCACAACAAGGTGGGGATGAAGATGGTTTTGCCAGAGGGGCCTGGGACTGGAGTTTGCTATGGAAACGAATTCCGTTAAACCACAAGGAAAAGTCCAAACGAAAGCATAAAACTGAGCCTTATCGGTAAAGAGAGCTGTTTACATACTGTGAACCGTTATGAGTAATTTTCTAAACCCTTTCGTTTTTCCCTCCACCCCTGTTTTCCCATGAACTACGGTCGGTGCACGTGTGCCACGCGGGTCCTTGCACATACCTGCATCTTCCCTGCCACCACCCGCCACCCTGCAGAACCACATGCACTGTGCCGCTTATAGATGTCATAGATGGCAACACTTATAAGATTGTGCCCCAAGGGGGTGGTGACGAAGATGGGTTTGCTAGAGGAGCGTGGGATTGGAGTATGCTATGGAAGAGGGTTCCCTTGACCAAGAAAGAGAAGGAAAGCAGAAAGACAAAAACTGAACCGTATCGGTAATCACTAAATCACTTACCCGTTTCTTTTTTTTCTGAAGTCAATATTGATCCACTAAAACTTGCATGTACTTCCAGCCTGAAAACCTTCACATTTCTAACCATTCTAACTGCTTTGTTTAGTTGGACCTGTTTGCCACAACTGACTATTTGCACAAAATATCTTTGCTACCTTGTGTTGCCTCTCCATTCCTGCTCTTAAGTGGTTAATAGGGTGCGCATTAGAATGACTGGGTTTTGTTTGGCAAAATAAAATACTGTATGACTTCATTGCCAGGGGAGACTCTATTTAGCTATGATATTTTTTTTGAAGTAGAGTTGGAAACAACAGTGCTTGTTTAACCATTTGATTTGAAATAACAAGCATGCTGTAAGTATTTATAATAGAATTTAATGCATAAAATCTGTAGCCTGCTGTCATGGCCTGATGCATGCATACAGCTGGTGGATTATGCATGTGTATCAAAAAAAACCCTTTGTCATATTTCTCCCACTTGCTTCATAATAGATCACATCTGACAAAGAAGCATACTGTTTAAGAATCTTGGCTAGATATTTTCAAAGAATTTTAAAATAATACATGTAACATTAAAAAAAAAAAAAAAGGAAGAAAGATTAAAATAGCACCTTATATTGTGAGAAAATGCCAATAATTTTCACAGAAGTCCTACCTTTTTTATTACACTTTGTAGTGGGGTACAGTTTCTTCCCAAAAAACAAAAACTGGCTAGAAACCCTAGCTTAGAAACTAGGGTTTTTGGTTGGCTTTTCAATACTGGGAGACTGTGGTTCTGCTGGTTTTTATTGCTTTCCCCTTCACACTTAATTAATTATTACTACACTTGAAAGCAATCCTCACATCTTCAGAATCTGATGTCTTCTATTGCTTGTATATTATGATTTAAACATTGTAAGAACTCATGTTGGTAATTCCCTATCCTCACCCATGATTGTTCTAAATTGCTAAAATGGCAACACATGCAAGCAAGTTATGAAGGTTTGATCTGTTTTGTATACAGTATAAATAATACCATTTTCTGATGAGGCTGTCCACATTGGAACTTTAATATTCACTTAGAGGGGGATAAACTATTTCAAACATTGCTGTTGTGTTCTGTGTTTACCATCCAGACAGGTCTTAAAATCACTTAAACGGTTCCCAGCAACACAAAACATATGTTCTCAGAATGGTTTAAGAGATGACTTTATTTTTAATAATACTTTCAGAGAAATGCCCTGCATCTGTTTATGTTCAGGCTGTGTGCATTTTCTTGCAGCAATACCAAGGCAAGTAAGGCCAAGTAAAAGTCTTCCTGAAACCATAGCCAGGACTGCTTATTTTAAAAGGAAAACAGACAAAAGATCCTCTACAGCTTAAAGCACAGAGACAAACCTTTTGTAATGTGAGAATTGCCCCAGGACTGGATCCTTCTTTCAGTAACATTATGCTTACCTCTTCATATCCTATAAAGTAAACTACTGAGCTTATGTAGATTTTACTGTGTTCTTTAACACACTTGACAGCACTTTGGAGGCCCAGACTGAAACTTCAGTATCTGAGGCCTCTGCCCTTGCCAAGTCTTTATGGTGCTGAGGAAAACCAAAAGGGCAGGAAGGCCATGAGGCTTTGCTGTGCAACGTGCTTCCCCCTGCTGTGCCTGCTGGTTTCCTACCCTTTGAACCACTGGGATACAGAAGTGGTGTTGGAGGAAAATACAATAGGCAGCAAGTAGAAAGGGACATTGAGCAGTAACTTGGCATCTGATCAGCTGATTTGGACAGCAACTAAACTGATAACCATTATACTGACAGTCAGTGGCTCTGTTTCTGTTGCCTTGCCTCTGCTATGCAGAGAGGGAATGTTTTAACCCTACAGGTTACTTTTTCTTAAGCAGTTCTCCAGACATTTATGTGTGGAACAGAAACACATTAACATTGCTGTTAAAAGGAACACCACTAAGCTAGAAATCTAATAGAACTGAGAGACTGTGAATAGTGCTAGAAATGGATGCGTAGTGCTAGAAATGACCCATCTCAATAATTTGGTGATCTGGGAGTATTTCACTTGTGTTTTATCACAGATCACCAGGGTGATCTGGACTCTCAGATCCTCCTTTCAGCACTGCAGATCATTTGAAGTCAGAAAGAATTCACTTTATCCTTACTTTTTTTTTTTTTTTTTTTTTTTTAATTGCCAACTTATTAAGGACTCCAGATTGCATACATTAGGGGTTTTATGTATTTATTGATCCTCAGGTGAAAAATGCTTGCTATGTGCACTGGAAATGGATTAACATATCCTACTCCCTATTTCAATGTGAGCAAGCTACCAAAGAATTTTGCATAGAGCTGTTCTGCAAAAATGCTCTGTCGTAGTTTAACCCCAGCCAGCATCCAAGCACCATGCAGCTGCTTGCTCATGCTCCCACCAGTAGGATCAGGGAGAGAATCCGAAGGGTAAAAGTTAGAAAACTCATGGGTTGAGATAAAAACAGTTTAATAGGGAAAGCAAAAGCCACACACACAAGCAAATCAAAACAAGGAATTAATTCACAGCTTCCCATGAGCAGGCAGGTGTTCAGCCATCCCCAGGAGATCAGAGTCCCATCACGTATAGCGGTTACTTGGGAAGACAAACACCCTCACTCCAAACACTCTCCCTTCTTCCCCTCATTTTTGTATGTTGAGCATGATGCCATATGGTATGGAATATCCCATGAGTCAGTTGGGGTCGATCACCTGTCCCAGCTGTGTCTCCTCCCAGGCCCCTAGGCATCCCCAACTTCCTTGCCAGTGTGGCAGTATAAGAAGCAGAAAAGGCCTCGGCTCTATGTGAGCACTGCTCAACAGTAACAAAAACATCTCTATATGATAATATAGATAAATAGATAACACTGTGTTCAGTATAAATCCAAAATATAGCCCCACACCAGCCACTGTGAAGATAATTAACTCTACCCTAGCCAAAACCAGCACTTGCTCTAATCCAAACCACAGCATCTTTTTGACACATTAAAACTTATTAATTGAATCTTTGCATATGGGAAGGGATTTACAAAGCCATTAAAGGCAAAAGAAAAGAAGAAAAAAAGAGACTAAACTGAAATGGAAACCTTGTACAACTTTATCCACACCCTCTTAAAAATTTTACTGATTATAATGTAAAGTGTCTCCTCTGACAGTAATAGAAAAAGAGCTAGAGGAAAAAGATAAAAAAGATATTATTCAGCTGGGAAAACTCTGTTTCTTGTTTAACAGACAATATATTTCAATGTGGCAGCTCCTCAGAACATAAGCCTAAGTCTGCTTTGCAGTCTCATACATTATCTCAAAAACTTGAACAACTTTTAAGAGAGAAATATCTCATGACACTGATTCTTATCTCCTTTTTTTTTTTTTTTTAATTTATATTAATACTAACATGCTGACTGGCTGAATGAATAATTTGGACCAAAATTTTGTATCATCAGATTCATTAATTAAATAAATTACTTTTAGAAGAAAACCTACAACAAAATAAAAGCTGTGACTTCAGTAAAAATTATATAGATGTCACTTCAAAATATTGCTGCAATCTGGTGACAAAGCTTCATGATATTTCAGTGTATTGCCATTTACCTCATCTTTACTATATATTAACTGTGAATCACTTCCTTAACTATTGCTTTCTCTGAAAGAGAGACTTTTGGCAGAAGGAGTTACACTGTCTTTCTCTTTCAGATCCCCTGCAATGGCTGGTGGATTGTTTGCCATTGAACGTGATTTCTTCTTTGAATTGGGCCTCTATGATCCAGGGCTTCAAATCTGGGGTGGTGAAAATTTTGAAATTTCTTACAAGGTAACATCATTATTTGAAACTTAATTCAATTTAATAGATTTTTTTTTTCTGTAAATACTTCTGTTTGGAATTCAGGCAGACCTACCTCTGCCTCATGAAGCCCAGAAGGTTTTGTTGTGAGGAGATATTGTGTCAGAGATGTGTCTCCTCAGTGTTTACTTGTGGGCTTTGGGACGGAAGTGTTCGGAGAGGTGGCCTAGTGCTGAGACACAAATGATGCATGATCTAGATATTGTTCATGGTTTGGGATTGCAACCCCCCCTCAAATATCTAATGTGAAAGCACACTGTCAGATTTGATGGGGGAAACTGAGTGTTCTCATAGTGAGTATAGAAAAATGCTGTTACTAACGAAAGCAATGATAGAGAACAAGTAGCACTCAGCTTAAGCATGTGAGCCTAAGTATGTAATGGTACAACAAAAAGTAATCTACCTCTTCCCTACCATTTTTGTAAGTGAAAAATTATCTCATATACTTTTCAGAATTTCAAGAACTACTTTACAGGAGTAGTCTTCATAACTGAAACGCTAACTGCATAATTCATAATCACTGCGGAGGATTTTATTTTCACTCCTAGGCATATGCATGCTCTTCAGTTTGCAGGAAATGTAAGATTATCGTCATTAGCTTCTTGCAGCTTCAGTATTCTTAATGACACAAGTGGCAGACAGCAGAAATCTGTCCCAATTAACAAACAAAAGTGGAGATGTCTGATATCCTCAGCAGCAATCTCAGAAATCATAGCTGAATTTTACTAAAAGTACATTCAGAGCTCCTCTAGCTACTCTTGCTCTTCTTGATTTAGAGGAAAGCTCTGAGTGCACTTCCTCAGCTGTAAATCCATATGCAAAAGGTAGTTACTGAGGATGTTACACACACAGGGTATTTATCCATATAATTCTCCATCTTGCTTAAAGAAAAATCATTATTGAAATTACATACAGTAGTTTTGTAATTGAAATGCTTATTACGTAGAGACCTCCAAATTTGTTTCACGTAGATCACAACCAATCTTCAGAAGAACTAAGCATTTACCAGGCTTGTGTTCTGGCTCCTAGATATCAAACGTTATGAATGGCCTTGCATATCTGAGAAGGTTTCCTGATGGAACTTAAGAAAATTAATATCATGATGCAATGAAGAAAGTAAACTATTCTGCCCATTTTTCCTAACAGTGATGAGTCATATTTTTAATCTGGAATTTGGACTAATTTGGAACATCCCCAAAGTTAGCTTGAGTTTGTATTTGATGCTACAATTAAACTTGTGCAAACTGTTAGCAACTAAATTCAGATTTAGGTATGTTTTCTGTTTCCTGTAAAGGGATTATCCAATGATGTGTGGGAGAGGGGGAATTTCAGAATGGTAATATATTTTACCCATTTTTTATATTCAGCTACTATAGTTAAGGAAAAATCTGTTTCTACTTGGAGCAATGGATTACCTAAGATGTCCTTATCTCCTACTAGTCTTTATTAAGAAAAACTTAAATGAGAATGGGCATCTAACCAAAACCCACTTTAGTGATGCCATGTGAGGTACTTAAATGAAATCAAAATATCATTTATTCTGTCATAATAAAAATTACCCAGTTCCAGATTTTGTGCACTCATTTGTTACTGTTGCTTTAAAATAATAACGGAATGAGATGGCCAACTTTTTTAAAAGCTTTTTGACAAAGTATTTTAGTTGAGTAGCTTCATGGCTGAGTTGAAGATGTATTCAGTGCAGCCTTTCATATCAAAAACCTATTTTCTTTATGCTTACACATGAAGCAAAAAATATGTAAATATATCACAGTCTATATAGCAAGAAAAGTAGCTGACATTTCTTCCATAATTTATTATCTATTTGTCTGTCTTAAATTCCTGTGCCTATATATTAATAACACCTATGCTTTAACTTGCAGATCTGGCAGTGTGGGGGAAAACTGCTGTTTGTTCCCTGTTCTCGTGTTGGACACATCTATCGCCTCCAGGGCTGGCAAGGAAATCCACCCCCTGTGTATGTTGGGTCTTCTCCTACATTAAAGGTACAGTTTTGATATAACCTTGAAGGTGGTTTTGATTTCAGATAAGAACAGTTATAGATAAATTTGCTGAAATTATCAGTAATAATTTAGAAAGCACTACATCAAAGCTATTTAGTATCTAAAGCTAAGATGGTCATCCTCATGGGAGAAAAATCTTTGTATTAATCCCACAGTTATTAAGGGTAGAAATTCCTGGAACCCATCTTCTTGCTCTAAAGCCTTCTCCCACCGTCTTTGAGGTACAAATCACATTTCATATTACTTAATCACAGCTCTTCAAGCCTTTTCTGGGCTGTCCCAAACTATGTATGAACAACTCCAGTAACTATAGCACACTCCTGGAGATGATGATCATGGGTTCAAAATCCCACTTTATCTTGATAGGGTATGATCCTAGGCTGAGTTAGCAGATTCTATAATCTAGCATCTCGCAGACTTTTGTGACTGCATTTGTTAGTTAAGAAGCAGTAAATGACACCTGAGAAAATGGCATGTTTTGCATTTCACCGTAAAGGTTGGTAACTCCTCAGGTACCTTGCAAGTTCTAGATATGTTACTCAGGCTGTGAGATTAAAATTAGACACCACCTCAAGAAAAGAGTGAGCCAGCTGTCTGTGTCTGAAGAGATAATTTGAATCAAGAAAAACTGTTCCATATCAGTTTGCATCTACCAGCAGGAAGAGAGGCAACCCTTCTGCTAAGATTGCTATAGCCTAGTTTAAGCTTTCTCTTGTGTACTGTTTTGGCATTGGTAAATCCCATTCCCAAAGACACAATTCCTTGTAAATTCCAATCCCAAATCTTCCAAGACATTACCTTTGACAATGACTATTGGTAGGGTTATAGAGTATGACTTGAGCCAAGATAGCAGTTAGATGAAAAGGGAATGTCCCAGCCTAGCATAATGGTAGAAAACTAACCTGGCACAAACCCCCCATCAAAAAAAAAAAAAAAAAAAGTCTCTGAATTGATTAACATTTTGATGAAACAAGGACTAGGACCAGTACAAGGGAGGCCAGGGGGACATATCTGGCAGTAGAAACAGAGCAATGGGTGACAGGAGAGCAAATGATAGTTCCATTGCTCAGTGCAGGCAAGATATGTCTTTGCCTTGTCAGAAATGATGAAAACCATTTCGGTCTTCTGAAAACCTGATTAAAAATATTTACTGCATATATAAACCCCTTACTTGAGTCTGCTGGTCTGCTTATTGAATGCAACAAAATGCTACTGAGTGTTTTTAAACATTATGTTGCTTCTCCGTCCAAGGCAAGATATAGAAATAGCTTTTTTCTTCATCAGGTACTCTCCTATCCCCCATAGTAAATATCCTTTTTTTATAGCTTTGTTCAATTTGTGCTGGATGTGGGTTAAAGTCACAATAATTTGTGCCTTTAGTCAGGTCTGTTAAGACTGTTTTAACAACAGGTCATTAATGCTAAGGAATTGTACAAAGTAAGGTGTACATCTAGAACGTGTATAGGTAATGTAGAGGTAGGAACCAACAAAGAGAATGAGAAGAAAGATGAGAGGGAGAGGCTTGTTCACTAAGTGAGCTATCCAATTTTTCCCCTTCTCCAAATACTTGACCCATTTAAGACTGAATTTTTTCCCCATTAGTGGACTAACATGTATCATTCTCTGTATTAAAACTGTAGAAGTTAAATAGAAACCCTGAATTGCAGTTCTGGTAACAACAAAGAATGCAACATTTTATTGCGCACAAAACTGAAAAGGCTTTATTTCAAATAAACATTTTCTAACCTTAGAAAAAGACTTTGCAGTCTCATTAAGCAACCCAGTTTAATTTGCTGCCTTCAGTTCTAAACAGCAATTTGCAAATAATATTCATGCATCTTGTATAATCTCCTGATGGTGACAATTTATTAGTGCTATATAATAACTTCAAGCTGTTACTTTTTCAGAGGGTAAATCCTTAAATTTCAGTTATTAACGTGGAGCTGCGCCTGACCTGTTTCGTGTGCTTTGAGGTCACAGCAGTGTCTTTGTTCTTCACAGAACTATGTCAGAGTTGTAGAGGTATGGTGGGATGAATACAAAGATTACTTCTATGCCAGTCGGCCGGAGACGAAAGCGCTACCCTACGGAGATATATCTGAGCTAAAAAAGTTCCGTGAAGATCACAACTGCAAAAGTTTTAAGTGGTTTATGGAAGAAATAGCATATGATATAACTTCATATTATCCCTTACCACCTAAAAACGTGGACTGGGGAGAGGTAAGTACAGTACAAAACCTCTATGTATTTTGGGTTTTTTTAAAAAATTGAGAATTCAAAAGGAAGCAATTGTTGCTTGACATCACTCTGTGAACAAGCTGTTTGGTTAATGCTGTACTAAGCTATATGGTACTAACCAGAGAGCTACAGAAATGTAACACCAGGAAAAATTATATCTACTTTCACAGGTGTGATTTTTTTAATTAACTCCGCAGGTCATGGATGGGGGATTTATGTCTAGCCCTGTCTTCAGTTATATGTAAAGCTCTTTTTTCCATAGTTGGAATTTAGGTTTTCTCAAAAAAAAAAAAGTGAATCCTGCATGTAGGATTATTGGAGAAGATTAATAGGTGAAAATATTTTTCTGGGACAGCCTAGAGAATAGATCTTGAAATCCAGGTGGAGTATATTCTGCCCATGTTTGATGGACTGGGGTGTACTCACACAGTTACAGCCTCAGTGAATCCCTTATCTGCATGTAATAATTTGATATGATTCTGTAAGTATCATCTCCAGCATTACTGTATATAAATATGACTTCACTAAATTAAGAAAGTGGTTATAAATGTGGCATTTTGAGGTGGTTGACAGAGAGAGGTAGCACATCACCAGGTGAATGCAGGACACCTCACTGAACCCTGCCCATCTCATTCTGACATTTAGCTTACACCTTGCAGAGCACTCACTACAGGTCCCCTACCTGTTTTTAGATTTTATTTTTTTCCCTCTCTGCAATTGGTTCCAGCCTTGTCCTGTCTCTCCTATTAATTTCCTTTTGCTCATTGTTGAGGCAAAATCAGAAAATCTTCTTGCTAGCTGTGCAGAACTCCTGTGTCCCACCAAATTTAACAACCTTCTTTCCCAAGATATGATGGACCTGTTTTTATAACTTCAGAAGTGGATCAGAAAATACAGATCTGTGCTGTTTCTTATGGCTAAGGAAGTGTCATCTCTAATTTCTCAGAAGAATTAGTGATACAGAACATGTGCATGATGAAAGGTGGTACAAATAATTTTTTATTTGAAGGACCAGGTGAACAACCTTGATTTCTTACCTGAAAGCTGGCATAAAGCATCCGCAACTTATATTAGCCTTAGACCTTCTTAGGAATCTACATAAAGGATTATGAAGGCACATTATATAATACTAATCACAGAGGTGAAAGCATCTGAAGAGAATAAAATAATAATGGTAACCTTGTGGGAAATCTCTGGTAAAAGCGAGCAGGTCTGGTGAAGCAACAGGAAAGTTCTAAGTTCAGAGACTTCTCTGAAGTTTTCTTCAACTTTTCTTCACAGGCTGCTAGTTATCCTACATCTGATAAATCCCTCCTTCCCCCCTTTTTGTAACACCACACTGATTGCATTTCCAAACCATAAGAGAAGAAAGGAGTTCATCTTCCCTAACGCTCTGTGGAAGGTCTAAGCCTAGTCCTCCAGACTTTCTGTACCATTTCAAAGAGGAAAGAGGCTCTGGCAAAGAAAACAGATCTGGGAAAAATGTTATTTGTGTTATAAAGTCTTTGTAAATCTGCTTTTTGGCCCTTCTGAGAAGGGAGTGAGATAATCAGCAGTTGAGGCATGCTTTATGACAGGACCTCTGTTCTTTATTCATGTGTCTGTGCCTGCCCCTTGTTAATTTTATTTCTTTTTGGTTTGTTAGGGGTTTTTTTCCCATGTAATTGCTGCTGCAGAAGGTGCATCTGAGCAGCAGGGCTAGTGGGCTGTGCCTGGCTGTGGGTAAAAGCTGCTGTGCATAACTTCTCTGCATCCCACTTCTCTTCATCCACAAGATGAGAGAGAGCAACTTAGCTGAGCTCCTGCTTTATTTATGAGGGCGTGGGAGATGGAACATGTTTTACTAGGAGACTGAATAAATTAAAATACTTGATATTTTGGTGCTATTAATTTGGAACTAAGCTCTGCAACTATAACTTTATCAGTGTTCTCCAACTCACTTAAGAGCCTGAAAATTAGCATGGGCAGCTTGAAGCTCCATCTTCCAGAATGGTTAGCATCAGTATTTAAATTTCATCCAAAAGTTTGTCTCATCTCTCTCTGTCAGATACCTGTTTCTGCTTTGAAAAATAAATGGGAAATTTCTGAACTCCTTGTCACTTATTTTTCCTTGAGAGTAATTTAGATGGCAAAACCTCTTTTCCAGATTAGAGGCTTTGAAACCTCTTACTGCATCGACAGCATGGGGCACACCAACGGTGGCTTCATTGAGCTTGGCCCATGCCACAGGATGGGAGGAAATCAGGTAAGGAGGTTGGAGGCAAGTCTGAATGTGAATTGATTGCTGTGGATTGCTAACAGGCTGGTTTTCTGTTAAGCCTGTACATAAAGTCACTTGGGTGCCAGCTACAAAGATGGGAGTTCGGGGTTTTCCATAAGGGTACTTACGTTGCAAAAGTACAGCAACCTGAAAATACCATTTCAAACATTATGGTGCGAAACAGAAGGCAAATTCTTAAGTCTCTTCTCCTGAGCAATTGTATCACTGCATTAGAATAACTACAACTCTTAGCATTGCTGCTGATTCATCACTTATCTTCACTTAATAATTTATCCTTCAGGATAACCCCTTTATTCACTCTGGCTCAATTATTTCAAAAAGTTGTTTTACTCTAATGGAAGTATAAAACACTTTTGTGCAATAACTCATCTTCCACCACACGAGAGAGGAAATTGAATAGAAATTTGTCTGCTCCATTTACAAATTAATTGACAGAGCATAATTACTATTAGATGATTGCAACCCAAGCTTCTCTTGTGTTTGACCTGTATCTTCACAAACCTTCACACTACCACACAAACCTGCTGTTCTGTGTCTACATCTCCTTTTTTGGTTGGAAATTTTTCCTTATTTAAGCCGTTGTAAACTTAAACCAAGCAGTTTTGTGATGACAGTCATGAAATCATATGCAGGATGATGTTTTTACAAATCATATGTGGGTTAGCTCCTAGTAGCCCTGGAAATGTCTCTTTTCTTTTGGTGTTTAATGAAAAGGTTCCCTAAACTATGATATGTTATTATATGATATGATACTCCAAACCCTCTGTAATAATAATTTTATAAGAAGTAGCTAAGATAATCTTTTTGTATCAAGATGCATTGGTTTGATTTTCTCCATGGGTAAAATACCAAAGTTTTACTGTCTTCACATGAAATTACTGTCCAGGACCAAGGACTTTCTACCAGACTTTTACAAAGATAGTGGACTGTTTGGCCATCAAATCATACAAAAGTTTTTAATCAAACACTTTCAGAAGTCTCCCCAATAGGAATCCTCTTACTATTTTTGTCTTACTGGTTAAGTTTCTTAGCCTTCTAAATCCTACAGGAAAGTTATCCATGAAATTTACTGTTGTGATAGTAAAGGTGTGTTACACTGTGTAAAATAAAGAACCCTCCTGAAAGACAGGTGTAATAAAACCAAAGACTATTTTGAATGTAGCAGTTTTCTTGCGTTTTCAATGTTTCTAAAATACTCTTTGAGTCAACTGTTTAAAAAAGGCTTCTTTTTTTCTGTTAGCTCTTCCGAATCAACGAAGCTAATCAACTCATGCAGTATGATCAGTGCTTAACTAAAGGACCAGATGGATCCAAAATTATGATTACACACTGTAATCAGAATGAATACAAGGACTGGCAATTCTTCAAGGTATGCAACAGATATATAGAAGAAAAAAAATATTTAGATTTCATCCTGGTTTTTGCACTTTTAAAATTATTTTATGTATATCTAAGGTTAACTGAATCCAGTAGAGTAAATTTTAATGGTATGTTTTTGGAAATACATGCTTGCCAGAGAAACTTCCTCTAGGGAAAGATGCTTTTGTTTAGCTGTTCTAGTTGCTCTCTTCTGTAGCAGAATCTTTACAGAAAATCTTATGAGGCTACATGTGCTGCCGTGGGTATGTTAGGAGTTAGCACTTGTCTCAGAGGAAGAAAAGAGCGTGTCCACTACCAGTGACAAACTTTATAAAAGCTTTTAATGCTATCACCTTCTCTGCTTGCATGCTTTCTATCAAGAAAGTTTCTTTATCTCATGTATGCTGTGAGAAGATTGCTTAAATGCTGGTGTGCGTTTAGCAGCTAGGGTCAGTATTAGGTCCAATTTTGGGCAGTCTAAATTGAAGTGTTTCTCTGTTTAAAGACAGAAGGTATTTTTAAGCCTCCTTTTAACCTAAGGAGTAGGTAAATATAACATACTTTGCATTTCTGTGTTGTCTTCTTCAGTATTTCTTTTTCCTGTTCATTAGCCGTTCTCTAATAACAATAACATGCTCTGTTGTTAATTCTGGGTGTGGTGCTGTTCTAATGCTATTGCAAAATCAATAAATTTTTAATAAGGACATGGAATGTTAGCTGATATACATGTGGAGGCTGCTATAGTTATTTATTCACTACAACTGTGCGTTCTCTATTCATAGTAGTTTTGTAAGTGTTACTTTAAAAAAAGTCTGAGGTTTCATTTCTGTTTGTCTCTTAAAAAAAATTAGACTGAATAGTCTAAGGGTGACATTATCCCTGGATATAACCACACATAACTTGGTTCTGTATCTAAGAAACTATTCTGTCAACTTTTCTTCAGTCTATCCAGCATATTGCATATTTATTAATTAGTTAGCTGGTTATCTGGATTGTTTGTTGTTTAAACATGCAAGCACTGTTGAGTGCAGGGAAAACTGTCTGCTATCCTTTAAGCCTCTTTGCTCTTTCTAATGTTTGCATATAGCTAGGAAATACCAGGCACTGTAATGCCATTTCCACCCAGATCAGGTTTTTTATGGTATATAGACAGACAAAATTCTTTAAATCTGAAATGTAAAAATCAATAAGCAGTGTTTCAGTGCCTGCTGACTTTGGTTTTAATATTGGAATAATGCATAGCATTTGTTCACTCTCCAGCCATTCTACTGCATCCCAGCATGTTGCTTGGCTTCTCTCTAAGCATTTCTTTTACACAAGAAGATTTGTTTTCTCTACACTGGTACCAAGTTGTGTAATTGTTTGCTTATTACCACAAGTTATAAGGAAGCCCAGTAGGCACGGTCTGGGCTGTAAAACAAAACACTGACTGGCTTCTAAAAGGAAAAATAAGGGAGGGTGAGAGTGAAAGGACCACCAAGGGTCTGTAACCAAGCAAATAGTAGAAATTTGGCACACTCTGCTGTACAGTACAGAGAGTATGACCATTTCTTCTAATGAGGAAGGTGTAAGGAATGAAATGCTTGTGAGCTGCTGAAAAATGTTGTGGCCTTGTGTAAATGAAAGCTGCTGGGAGATTTTATCTGGTTGGTTGGTTGGTTGGTTCTGGAATGAAAGCTTGTGTGCCAGTTTGGTGGGTGTAACATGTGCTGCTTGAGTGCTGAGCAGCAGCAGGGCTTCAGTGCCCATAAGCAAGCATCAAGAACAGGGCTGGCAGTGGCCTGCCTGTTGCTTTTGTCCAGACATCCATTTACCTCTCCAAGTAGAGGACCCCCATGCTGGCCACACAGAAGGAGCAAGGATTGAGCTGAACCAACATTTGGCGATGGACATGTGTGTGGGGGTGGCAGAGAGGGTCCTCGTGTCTGGGGGAGATGGGCACACTTGGCCCAGCTGCAGTGCCATGGGCTTGCTTCTGCTCCATTGCCCTCCACACTAGATGCAATCAGTCAGTGAGTCAGGACTGCATCTGGCACAGCAGGTCAGCAAGCAGGAGGTGAACCACAGGCCACTTTGCAAATGCAGAACACTTGAGCAAGGGAGCACAGGGGTGTGGGAGGAGACAAATGTCCCAGAATCAGCCTGAATGTGCCTGGCACAATAGGTTTACAGTTTCTTAGGCAGCTTCCTGTTGCTCCAGAAGGCAGACTTAAATCTAATACTCTCTACCCTTCCTTCTGCCAGCCAAACAGGGAGACAAGTTAGTACTGTTTTCCCCCTGTGTTGTTAATATTGTTGTTTTACAGTTGCATTCTGTGAGGGCTAACTAGAGGAGGATCTGCCCAGCCAACCTCAAAAATTAATCTTTCATTTTGGTTACAGGATGGATGAAAAAGCTAGAAGCATTTTAGATACAGTTTTGCTCATTTTCTTAGCAGTTTGTTGCCTAAGAGAAACAAGAGGCATTTCAAGTGGACCTACATGAACCAAAGGATGAAGGATATGAAACTCTAGTTGTAACAAACAGTAAAATGACTATAGAACTGATCTGTTCTGGGACCCTGAAACCTAGTTTTGTAAATAGTTATATTGCAGTTGTAAAGACAATGTAAAAAAAAACCCCAAACCAAACAAAAATAAACCCAACACAGAAACCAAACACATTTTCCTGATGGTTTTGTTTTTCAGAATCTGCACAGATTTACCCACATTCCGTCAGGGAAGTGCTTGGATCGCTCCGAAGTCCTCCATCAAGTTTTCATTTCAGAGTGTGACTCCAGTAAAGCAACACAAAAATGGGAAATGAACAACATTCTTAGTGTGTAGACAGACAAAACCTACCTACTGACACATTCGTTTGTACAGGACTGAAAATAGCCTGAAAACTGCTGCAGTTATTAACTTTGTACAGCTGTGAGCCTCCTGGCTTGGATGAAGGACATAGAGGAACTGTGATTATTACAATAACATTATCATCCGCAGTTAATGTTTACAAACTGCTTTACCTTAAACTCTGTAGATGTTTACATCTTTTTTGTTTTAAGATGTTGGTAAATTAATGTGCTGTTAGCTATGATCCATAGGAACATAGTTAAAAGCGTTGTCGTCTTCTTTGGGATTACACTCAGGGGTCTGAAGGCAGTTTTTTTACACACACTTGAAAAGGTTGGAGTAACCAGATTTTCATAGAACTTGGTGATTATCAACCTGTTGTATATTTTTATTTAATTTTACATCTTACTAAGCACTGCCACAGGTTATTAGCCAGGGTGGCCTTCTCTCACAGTCATGCTGCTTTTTTGGAAGATGAATTCAACATATTTAGTGCCTCTTTCCTTTCTCTCTTTCACAAGAAAAGCATTTGTTGAAAATTATACAATGGATTTTTCTGAGCTGTCACCAGGGTAGGGACCAACTGTACCACCCTATGTAATTACTGTGTTAGCAAAGACAAATTCCTATTGCCAGTCTGGCTGCTCTACTTCGACTGAATGCTTTGTACGGTGGAAGGAAGAGTGTCAAGTTTAGTGCTAATGTGGTACATTTTAATGGAGGTAAGCACCCTCACAATTCCAGTTAAGAATTTATAAGCACTAACTTGCTCATTTAAACCATGCCTTACATAAAAATATTTAAAAAACAAAAAAAAAAAAAAAAGCTGCACAATTATGTAAAACTTGGAAATAATCAAATGCTTCGGTTATATTGTTATTTTGAATGGAAATCACTTGGAGGTGGACTAAAACTTTTAATTAGGAAAAAGCATCCAGCTTTTAACACATCTGCGTAAGTCATTCCAAAGACATCTGTCAACCAGTTTAGATGCCAGATTTAGATTTGAAAAAAAGAAATGGAAATCCTGAAACCACATTTATTCATACTAATTTTCTTATTATTTTGGTCATTTGCAATTTCTCCAGTGGGATTACAAACACAAAAAACAACTGTTTGGTGCTATAGTGTACAGAGTAGAATGTGAAGAAGTTGTTTCTTAAAATATTCTGGAAAGGAGTTGATGCGAACTCCCTTAGGAGTATAAATATTTACTCTGAATGAATAGAGAGGTGGAGGAGAAATGACTTATCCTCACTTCCTTTGTCCAGATTTTGTGACTTAAATGTTGACATCAGTGTACTGGATTTATAACAGTTATCCCTATAACTTGTCACACAATTAAGTATGACTAAATACTTCCCTGAAGTCTAGAATAGCACTGCATGCAGCTTCCATTGATGTTAACAAGGGTTATGTATCATATTTGGTGACAGAGTTTGATCTTTATCAGTCTGCACTGATCTATTAGTCTGGGGTCTTTCCTAGTTTCTTTAAACTTCTCAACTATCCTTTCAGAGCTATGAAAAAATAGAAAATAAAGGAGGGAGAAACTGGAAAAAAAAAAAAAAGGAAAATAAGGTTGTGTGACGGTACTTGTTAATTGTGTGTATGAAAACTGACTCCATTTGTGTGTTGGGTAGATTAATTTAATCATACAACTATGCATAAGAGAAAGAATGGTGGCACATAAATTGTGCGGGTGTGCATTTTAAATGGGTATTATGTGCAATTCATTGAAAGCTGATGCTGTATGTGAATATGAATCTGTATGTGAGACTGAAACCTTACAAAACATGAGATCATAAGAAGCTGTTGCTGTAATGACTTTTACCTACTATAGCCGGCTTGGAAAAAAATAATTCCCATATTCTTGCTTTGTAAATTGATGATAATATCACTATGCATTTCTACATATTTTATAAATTTGATTTATGCAGATTTTGATACACTGTATGTTTCTGTAGAAATTGTATAAATCTTAAAAAAATTTATTAGGGATAAATCTGGGAAACCTGTGTATATCTTACTCATGGGTTGCTTGTTTTTTAGGTGAAGTAAATAAAATATTTGAATTTTTCGGTTTACTATACTTTTACAGAGTAAGAATCAATTATTATCTTCATAGAAACCCCATATCTCAAAATCTAGACAACTTCAATGTTACAAACTTACAAATGTTAAAAGTGGTTTATTTTAATTTTTATATAGGTACCTTTTGTCACATCTGTGAGGACTCAGATTTTTTTTCCACTGAAATGAAGAATTCCCACTGAGAGCTGTCACATAGGCATATTTGGATTTTCATATCACCTGCCCTGATCTAATTAGGTAGATTTAATATGCTCATGGAAAATGAACTTGAGAATTATTTCTAAAGTAGAACCAAGCATCAGGACTGGTTTGTAGTGTTTTGACTATATTTTATCTTGGTCCATTTATGTTTCTGCCAACAAATATGTTTCAATCAAACTTTATTTTTTCCTGAGAACTTTCTTTAGCAAGAGAGTATGCAATTAAATTGGGACATGAAAGACACGAGTTCTGGCCTAAGAGCAAACCTAAGTGCTGAAATCTACAGGGCTTTTTTACAGATGGGATTCTTGCTTCCCAGCCGTATCTGTCAGTGTACTGTTGCGTATTCAGATTTCAAAAGGCTCCTCTGACAAAACCATGCAAGTATAGGAGGAGATGATTCATGTAGGCGATACCTTTTCATGTATGAAAACAGAGACTGACAGGAAGGAGGGGACATCTTTCTTCATTACCAGAGATCCTAGCACCAGGAGAACCTACAGCACACTTTGGGCAGTACCAAAGATGCTGTCCCCACTGGTGGCATCCTAGAATCAGTGCATTCTTTTTCCCTAATGCTAGTCGTTCTCCTTTACTTACTGTCTGCTTCCTCCATACCATTTGCTTCCTAACTGCAGTCCTTAAAGCCAAAAATTATCAGCTTACACCTCTGAAACTAGATCAAGAAGCTTGCGATCTGTCACACCATGCCAGAGGTGTAAAAGTTTTATGCTTACCTCTCATCTGTGAGCTTTCTCACAAGAAACAGCAGAACATACCACTGCCTATAAAAACACAGAAAGTGCTGTGGTAAATTTTGCTGTGTATCAATTTTCTTTTTACATTAAAAAAGATCAAACTGAGCAAGATCCATGGAAGCAAAATAATAAGGGGGATTTAAGAACATGAAGAGGAAATCATCTACACCATTGAACACAAACTTTGTTTCTGTAAAAGCATTTGTTGTTTGTTTCCTGCTGGTGAGCTTGGATCCATCAGTTGTAATAGGTGAAAAGAAACAACTTGAGGAAAAACAGATTGGCAGTGGTTTTATTTCTGTTTCTGTTTGTTGTTTTCCTCGATATAAGGAGCATGGGAATACTATGTCTTGTGTTCTGAAATCTTATCTTGCTTACTTTTATGAGAATAATCCTTGAGAATTGTCAGTGGTTATCTTGCAGGGTAATATGTACTTTCTGGGAACATCAGAACTAGTTGCCAGCATTTAATCCTCTGGTTGTTGACTTTACATACCCTGCAAGCCTCCTCTGAACTCCTGTAGTGTTGGAATAGTAAGCTGTGTAACTTGGCTGGCACTATATAAGAGGATTCTCTACATAGAATGAGTCTAGGGAGAAAAAGTGATAGGCTATCAAAAAATGCAGGTGATTTTGGCTCTCTTGGGATTTAAAAAAACCCCAAAACATCAACTGTGCATAAGTCTTGAAGCCTGAAACTACTTTGGCCCTCCTTTCACTGTGGGGAGCTTCTGTTCATCTTCCCTCACACATTACTGCCACAAGCATGTGTGTTATTGTGTGCTACCTCCCTCATCACGTCCTCAGCTGTGGTCACTGGTATGGATCCCAGCAAAGTGGGAAGAGGTGCTTTTGTGGATTATACATCTCAGTGACCCAGGTAATGATTAGTAACCCTTGTTTTTTAAAATCTTAAAAATCTAGTCAGTTTTTTACATGGCGAAACAAATGAAGTATTCTCCATTACCATGTAATATGGGTTCTGGTAAAACTAAAACTAAGCTATCTGTACAACCCTTAGGATTTTTACCACATTGCAGTGCTCTGTGGCTTTTCTGAACAACAGTGTGGATAGAGAATCTTCACTGAGGTAGTGGCATAACTGATGGTCTGATGGGTCTGAACTGACTGATGAAAAATGCATGTTTCTTCAGTCAACAGGTCAATGAAGGTGACAAGCATCAAAGTGTGTAAGGAGGAGTTAGAGCCGATCAAACAACAAGACAAAAAGGTATGTTTGCATGTTAGATCCTTAATTTTTCTCACTAATATGCTTCATCACAGAGAAAAAAATACTATTGCTTTGGGGACAAGAACAGTGTCTCCTCCGAAGTGGAGGGCAGGTAAAGCAGGGCTGAGGGCTGGGTGGGTCCCACAGCTCTCATGAACGTGATCATTCAGTGTGAAAGTAGAACTGCCTCCAGTGGTGTGACAGTTTGAACAGCTCCGTGATGTTTCCTGTGCAAGCGTAATGTCTTCTGTACAAATAAGGAGCAGAAAGGTGGGAGAAGCAGCATAGCACTAATTCACAGTAAAACCAAAACAAGCCAATGCCTGAGATGCACATGATGGCATCAGCAGCCCTTTGACTGAGCATCCCAGGGAGCCTGAGAGGGGAAGGAAAAATAATGGAGAGATGATATTTTACTTCCCTGAAAAGAGCTGCTGGTGGCAGTGTGTGTCAGCTAAGGCAACATGCCCAGATAGTTGTTAAACCACAGTCCTCAGATGAAGAAGCACAGTTTAGAATAGGCTTTCTGAATCGCTTGAAGGCACTGAAGTGGACATAGGAATCAAAATACAGCCTTTTTCCTTGAAATTTGTGGAAGGATTCCCCAGGAAAATAATGTAGGCCAGTATCTTTCGACAAATCCTGACATTAAACAGCAGTGGGTCTTTGAGTATAAAGTCCTCTGGATCTTCTGTGTGTGTGGGTGCATGTTCTCTGACTTAGACCTGCCACAGGACACAGCATTAGTACTTGTGGGTAACATCTGTACCACAGCCATCAAGACTGGTACTGTCGCTTCTGAGGGTTATTGGGTGAAAACACCTGTTTGCAAGCTGTGCTTCCGTACAGCCAGATACCTTGTTGCACTGGGGAAGCACCGTATCATTCTGTGGTAGGCACAGGAGACCTTGAGCCCTGCCTGGCAATGGATGCCTTACTAGCCTGAGCCTGCAGGATGGCTACAGCCTCTGGCCAGAGCCCTCAGAGCCATTGCAGTTGCCCAACAGGCAGCTACTCGTGCAGTTTTCATATTTTTGTTTCTAAGGCAGGAGAAACTGTGAAAGAAAATAGAATGGGATGAAGGTAAAAGCCTTCTGGAAGATTCTTGTGAGTTCATAAGGAAGGGAGATTTGGGAAAAGCTGACCAGAAGAAAAAGCACGCCCAGCTCTGGAAGCACTTCTAGTCATGCTGCTCTTTCAGTTGCACTGAGGAATGCACTGAAGTCCTACCTGTCCTGAAGATGCCAGGGAACCTCTAAGGACCAAGCTAATCTGAGGAAGGGAAAGCTGTCTGTCCTGCTGTATGTGCGTGAAGGTAAGATGGTGTGGAGCACTGCTGAGGAAAACAATTCTGTAACCCGATAGCAGCATGGGGTCTGGTTACTACTGATATTAAAGCTATTGAGGATAAAGTAATATTGAACCGGGTCATTCCCAGTTGGAAATAGGAAACACTCCTGATTTTTTTTTCTTTTTTACCTTTCCTTTCATAGTATTGCATTATCTTCCATGTGATGATTATGAAATAAATAGAGTTCATTCTCCAACAATATCAGGACCCTTTGTCTCTGATGAACAAGCTAAAAAATGTTTTGAGTTAGGGTAAGAACTGAATGTAACATTTGAACTTAAAAGCACATGGAAGATCAAATCAAAAGTCCAAGTAGCACAGCAGCCTGTCTCAGTTGTCAGAAGGATTAGTGTGGTCAAAGAGCATGGGGCAGAGTGAAAGGATACAGCAAGGATACTTGTCTAACATTGTCCCTACTTCTGGCATTATATAACTCAAGCACTTTCTGACTAGAAATGGTATTTTCTATTTAATAGTCTAGAATTTGTCCAACTGCTGCTTGAATCTGCACAGACTTTGGTCATGTATCGTCTGATTTATGCAAAGAGTTTGAAGGTTTTTGAGGAGGCTTGCTGGCTCTGCAGTGCACTCTTCTGCTCTGACAAATCAGTGAGATATAGGCAAATTATGAAGGCTTGTTGAAGGTCTTAATTCCTGAAGGAGTAGTGCTAGGTCCATGCAGGGTTCAGCCAGCCTCAGTTTGACTAGAGCTGGCAGCACTGACAATAACATCATCAACAGCTTGTTTTTGAAAAGGCCTTTTAGAATGCTGTGATCTTATCCACACAAACATCCCTCCAGCTCTGCTGGAAAACTGATTTATGGGTACAAACTTTACCATTAAATGTTTGGGCCAGGAAATACTAAAAATAGCCATACAACTTATAGGTGGAGCACTGGACCTGCTGACTATAAAGATTTTTCTGGTAGTTGACTTCATATTCAGTCCTGGAACATCACAAGCCTCTCCAACATTGAGGCTGAGGGGGATAGATGATCACAGGATGTTAGGATAATCAGAGCAACATACAGGTTCATAATTGTCAGCAACATAATTGTCACTGGCCTGTGACAATTAAGTAGTTTGAGGAATTTTTGTAGGGACTCAACTTTTTGACCAGGTACGTCTGAATTTCATGATATCCCACAGTTAGGAGACTTAATGTTTCCCTGGAGGGCCGTGTGCATTGGAGAATGCAGCAGTAAGCTCGACATCTGGGCTCTGTTACAGGATTCTTGACAACGGATTCAAATGGGATCATGGAAAAGCAGACAGGTTGTGATGCAGCTCATACGAGAGACCCAACCCGATTTTGGAAATGCAGAGGCTGCTGGAAAAACACTTAGATATTTCAAGATGTGGACAGAAATACAAGCCAAAATGAGAAAACAAACAGACAAATAAATGTATTCTGAGGGTGGTAAAGCAAGTGAAGCAGGATCAGTGGCAGTCACCACCACAGCAAATAATCCATCTCTCAGCAATATGTATTGAATTATGTACCAGATGGCTATGATACACTCTTATGAAATGGTTCAACAGATCATTGGCTAATGAAAGGTAAAACTCCTATTTCGTTTTTTTTTTGTTTTCTTTCCACACTCGTTTGCAACTTCATTTGTGTTGTAGGAGTTCTAAAGCCTGTATATACTGCAGTCAGTCCCCAGGTCTGTAGCTGTTCTAAACAAGACACACATGCCCATGTACACACACGCACACACACACATGCACAAGCGCGAATTTAGAATTTTCCAGATCATATGTTTTGCTTTGGAAAAATAGGACCGACTATGTAAATAGTACTTTGCCTTTGTACTAAGATGACCCAAGAAAAAGCAAACTTTATATTCCTTTAGGAAGATGATAAGGCAATAGTACATATTTGTTTTGTCCTTAACTCTTTTACCTAATAATGCCTAACATGCTATTTGCTTTTCTAGCAAACATTCATTACATCTTCACAGTTATCTATTACAGCTCCAGCATCTCCTCCAGACTAATGTAGTGTAGTTTATTTTCTACCCACATTACCTATGACATGAACATTAAGCCTGCTTTTTCCCCTTTACATGTGAGGGGGGAGCACATATCAATTAATACACTTTGTATTAATACCATATTTCACCTACTGGTTTTACTATGCTGTCACTTCAGGCTGCAGGCTGGCTTTACAGTTCTTCAGTGTTAGCTCTTTTCATTCATGCAAGATCTTAAATAGTGACTTATTTCTTTTATAGGAAGTAAATCAGACCAAACTCAAGTAGACCAGAACCACCCGATCTCCTTTACCTTCAAGTTCACAGATTTCTTTGAAGAATATTTACAGGTCTATGGAACAGGATTTCCTATTGTGAAATCACAAGTTCTGTTTAGCCATTTGTCCAGCAGCTCTCAGCTACCCTGTGGCTCCTACCAACTTGCCATATGGGCATTACTGGTCTGAAGTTCCCTGTATCTCCACAGAATGCTTTCTAAAAATTAGTGTCATATTTGTGACCTTTAATTCCTCTAGCACTAAGGCAGTTAGTTTTAAGTGAAAAAAATATAAAGTATGGTTCATAGTTCAGCCATTTCAGCATTTGAGTCTCCTTAGAACTCTTGGATGAATACCATCTGTCCTGTCATTTTGTTTCAAGACCTTTTACACTTGGATTTGAGACAGATGCTTCACCATGCTTCTTCCATTATAAAGTTGTGTCATGAAAACTTCCTGAAGCTTCTCTACAAGGTTAAAAAAGAAGTTTTCTTTTTCTAAAATCTTCTCTAGTCATTGCTACTGTATCTCGAGCATCTATTGTCCCTAGGACAGTTTGACAGCCCTTTTGGTTCTGAGGATGCCTTTGGTTCTCAGGGTGCCCTCCTGCTTTTGGAAGAGTTAATTTTCTTCCTAGTAGCTGGTACAGTGTTGTGTGTTGGATTTAGAATGAGAATGATGTTGATAACACACTGATGGTTTAGTTGTTGCTGAGCAGTGTTTACAATAAGTCAAGGGCCTTTCAACTTCTCATGCTGCCCTGCCAGCGATGGGGCTGGGGGTGCACAAAAAGCCGGAACGCGACGCAGCTGGGACAGCTGACGTCCACTGACCAGATATTCCATACCATATGGATCAGCATAAAAGCAGGATGGAAGCTGGCTTAGGGCCACTGCTTGAAAACTGGCCAGTGGTGAGAAATTATCTTTCATTTACATCACTTATTTGTCTTGGGATTTATTTCTCTCTTTTGATATTTTTCTTTTCATTATAATTTATTAATTTATTATTACTTTATTTCAGTTATTAAACTGCTTTTATCTCAAGACATGAGTTTTCTTACTTTTATTCTTCCCATTCTCTCTCCCATCTCACCATGTGGGGGAGTGA
This sequence comes from Myiozetetes cayanensis, assembly GCF_022539395.1. Taxonomy (NCBI): domain Eukaryota; kingdom Metazoa; phylum Chordata; class Aves; order Passeriformes; family Tyrannidae; genus Myiozetetes; species Myiozetetes cayanensis. Next base: position 34,003,085 of record NW_026087964.1, on the reverse strand, counting down.
GCAAGTGGCTGTTTGGGGCTTGGTTGCCAGAAAGGGTTAAACCATGACAGATGTATTTGAAAGTTGTTATTAGTCCATCTGTTTTCTCAAGGTGCCCTGATGCTCTTCTTCCTTGCCACATGTTGCTGTGTCTGGCCTGTTGATGTGCTGGGTTTTCTTTGGATAATTGATTTAGAAATAATTTGAACTTTTCAAAGACTTGCTTTTCTACATTTGTTATTCTTTCATTCCTGCTCTTTATCCACCTCAGCCTTATTTTTGGTGGTCTTTTGGTCTGCTTTACTATGTGGGATGCCTTTATGCTGGACCTCACTCTAGTGCAGTGTGAGCATTCTCCATGCTGCCTGCAACCACTTGGGACATCCCTTTTAGTTTTGATTTTAGACAGACCTCCCAGGTCACCTCCAGTGAGCTATTTCATAAGTTTGTCCATATTAAAAAATTATGTGAAAAACTAATTTAGGTTTTCTTCTATGGCCTTATCTTTCCTGAACATTCCGGTTACATTTTGATCACTTACCAATCCTTTCCAGCAAGTGCTCACAGATGGGGATTATCTGAACTCCCTAACCTGACATATTATACTTTTTAAAGCTTAATTTGAAAATAGCAATTTTCACATTCTTTGTTCCATTTGCCTTTATATTCAACTTCCTTAGAGAAAGTACTAAATATTATTTTTTAAAAATGATACTTATCTTTAGCCAGGACATCGTTCTCAGTTGATAGATCAGCCCGATGCAGAGCTTTGCCGTGACTTGCTGCAGCTCATGCTGACATGGTGCGTAAACAAAGAGACTTGTCTCATGATGTGGGGCAGGCTGTAGAGCAATGCAGTAGCCTATTTTTTGCAGAAAAATTCTCTCCAGCAGTCAGGATATATTTGTGAATGAGATCATAAAGAAAAGCAACCCACAGCTAGCGTTTCATAGAGCACCGTTAGAATGTGGGACAAGAGAGTGGTGACACTAGGCAGTCCTGCACCGATTTGTGTGGAAGGCATGCTGAAGCTAAATTAGCCAGTTAATGATTAAATGAAATAGAATCCAAAAGCTATTTTACCTCACTGAGGAAAATATTAAAAGAGCTCCTTTTTCTGAATTATCTCAAGATATGCTCTTATTCTGACACAGTATTTAAAATTCTATAACCTGTGCAGCTTCTAGGACACCTGAAGGGCTTCAATTTAAAAGCACTTGAGCAGAAGTAAAAAACATTTCCAATAATGAAATTAGTCAATTTACTCTGACACTCCTCCTCCACTGCAGAAGATTATTTAAATCTAAAGACTTCTTGAAGTTCTGCACAGGGAGGGAGCATGAGAACTAAGAGGAAGTGATGGTACATTTCCACAGGGAAATCTGAACAGGATATGCTGACAATGAGTGAGACCAGCATAGTCTTGGCTACACACTATGACAGGGAATTGCCTTTAGCTGGAAGAATTTTTGATTTAACGATACAGGTGCTGTAGGACTGCAAATTCTACAGGAGAAAATGTTCTTGAGCACTGGAGGTACTGTGCACAGAATCACTGCCTCTCACTTCCAGTTTTTGCCTGCAGCTTCCCAAAATCTGAGCCTGAAGAATGGAGCCATTGATCCTGCCTGTGCCAAGTATCTCTGGCAGGTCCAATATGTAAAACGGCAGCTAATCCTTCTTGATACCACTTTAAGTATCTCAGGGACATGGTGGGGAAGAAAAAACAATGGTGGGTTTCCAAGGATCCCGAAGATTATTACCTACTTCAGTATAAAAGTGAATTGTCTTTACAGTTACTTTATTTCCATACTCAAAGGAATACACAAAGTATTTTTTGTCCACTCATTTCTGAAAGTGCTAAGGTATTGACCTACTACAGTGACATTTACCAGAGTTATAGTGATGAAAAGAGTTATCTCACACATGTACAATGACGGGGCACAAACATATTTCCTAAGTTGGTGGACAACAGGGAGACAGTTTCAACAAAAACCTTGGAAGACTGTCCTTTATACTTAACTTTTTAGATCTTACACGTTTCAGGCTTGGGCTTTCAAAGGCTAGTAAAAACTATTTCCAGGTATTTATCTCAAAAAATTAAGCTATTTAGTTTACCTGTACTATCCAATTCCCCACTTGCACATATTTTTAGGTATCAGATTTAGGGTTTTAAATATAGTGAAGTAAAAGTGAAAACCATGAAATGGTGTAACTGGAGACAGTGTTACCACCACAAACAGGAACATATCAGGAGCACATGTTCTTTACAAATGCCTTCTCTCCTTTCTGCAGGAATCTGTTGGCATGTGTGGAGATAACATTCCAACATTTTTCATGCTGTTCTGCAAGCTGTGTATTTTATGAGAAGCCACTAATACTGGGGCCAGGGGAAGAGGGAAGAAGCAGGCAACATCTGGGAAGACATGCTTCTAACCACATCTGTCATATTGCCAACCTTCCTGTCCTGATATGGACAAGAGAAAAGGCCAGTGACCCTGAGCTCTGGGAGAGAAAGCTCTAAAAACTATCAGCTAGTACACCAAAACAAAACTGTAAGACCTGTGCTTCAGTAGTGTTGGGAAAGAAAACAACCCAGGAATAACTATCAGCAATCTCAGTATTGAAGAGACTTTTTTTTTTTCACTCACAAGATAATATAGGCAAATGGAAGCATAAGGAAAGCATCAATCGCAACTAAGGGTAGCATATGTGGGAGAGGAAATTTTGGTTAAAAAAGTTTAGACACCTGTGTAAGCTCCAGGAGCCACAGGTTAAGAGACTTGCCAGTTTTGGAGTAACAGCAATAGCCCAAGAACAGAGCAAAACATTTCCCTGCAGAGGGCTCCAGCACTCTGTGAGTGCCCAGCCTCTCAGAAACACCATGAATACAACAAGAATCATGTACAACATTTTATTACAAAACTGTTAAAAAAGTATAACAATGCAACAAAATACTACAAAATATAAGATCAGCTATTAAGCTACCTCCTTTGTTTTACTTAGCTATAAAGAAACACCTATCAGTCACTGAATTTCAACAAAACCATTAAATATGGAGAAACAGCAGAAACATTCAACAACTTTCTTTTTCAAACCAAACTGTAGCAGCCCTTAGCTACTACTTACATTATAAATTGAAGTCTCCCTACAAAGAACCACATTACCTATACACAATTCTGTACAGATTTTTATACTGAAGCTAACAATGAGCTGCACTTGAGTTCACATTCTTAGCAAAATATTGGATTTTGAGCATAAATCTTTACAGCAGGACATTCATTTATTCTTCATCCTCATCTTCTTCCTCTTCTTCCTCCTCTTCTTCCTCTTCCTCCTCCTCCTCCTCTGGTTCTGCTTTCTTCTTAGATCCTGCAGGCCTACCTGGGCCCTTTTTTCCTGCATCACTCTTGCTCTTGGCACGATATGCTGCAATATCCTGCAAGAGAAATGCTGTTAAGTTGCTAGCAGTATAACTCTGAAGACAAATTTGTACTGCTTCAGTAATTCAATACTATTGTACTGTGCAGATCAAATACAGGATGTGCAAAACAGAGGAATTTCAACCTTGAGACTTAAACCTTTTGGTAAGAGCACACACAATCCAGAGTTTTAAGAATTTTGTGACCATAATGCTCTGGAGTACGACTGTATTTATGTTAGCAAGCAGGTGAGTTGTTTTCTGATAGTAAAACATCTTACTAGTAAAATCTCTAGGCATGCAAAAACCACATGCAGGTTCACTGTAAGGGTTCCAGATACCTGCCCCACCACACCTCTCCATGTGTTCTAAAGCCTGACAGAGGTTGACATAGAGTTATGAGCTATATATGGTTCAAGTGCAAAACTCAAGTCACACATTTATATTGAGCTCCACAACTCTAACCATTATTTTATTGTTTTTACTGTACCTTTTCATATTTCTCCTTTAGTTTTGCAGCCTTCTGTTCATATGGCTGTTTATCTTTGGCCGACTGTTCAGACCACATTTCACCTAATTTCTTTGCTGTATCTCCAATAGACAAGCCAGGATGATCGTTTTTGATTTTTGGACGGTGTTCAGAACAGAAAAGGAAGAACGCAGATCTACATTGAGAGACAGTGATTAAAGTTATGTATCAAACTATTACAACTAATACTTTTTCCTGGTTTGGGGGAGGGGGTCATAGAAACACTCACGGTGGTCTTTTAGGAGCATTGGGGTCCTTTTTCTTTCCCTTCTTCTCGCCTTTGGGAGGAACATAATTTTTCATCTCCCTGTCATAACGAGCTTTGTCTCCTTTAGCCATTTCTTCAAACTTTCCTTTTTCCTTGCTCGACATTGTCTGTGGACACAGGGCAGGGAAAGGGGAAGAGTCTGGATGAGATAAAGCGGCTGCTGACCCACTAACGCCTAAGCAGCAGCTGCTACCAGGGATCTTTTCCCAGCAGCCCGCAGCAGGGGTGGGGGCCGGCCTGGCAAGGGCTCAGCACGGCTCGGCCTGACCCCACTCACCTTCCACCGTTCCGAGCACTTCCGCGAGAACTCGGCGAAGTTGACGGACGAGTCCGGGTGCTTCTTCTTGTGCTCCTCGCGGCAGGTCTGCACGAAGTAGGCGTACGAGGACATCTTGCCCCGCGGCTTGTTGGGGTCGCCCTTGCCCATGGCGAGGTCGGCGGGGGGTCCCTGCTGGGGGCGGAGGGGCGGCGTGAGGCGAGGCCGCGCCCCGGGACGTTCCCGCCTCTCTCCCGCCGGTGCCTTCCCGCCCCAGCGCGCGCGGCCCCGCCCCCGCCGCGGCCCCTCCGTGTCCCCTGCCCACCCTGCGGCACCTTCCGCCCCGGGGCCTCTCCCCCGCCCCCGGTGCGGCGCCCGGCCCGCTCGACCCCACCGCCCGCGCCCCGATCCTCCCCGCCAGGGCCGGAGCCGCCGCCGCCCTTCCTGCCCCACCCGCCCGCCGCGAATCCTGCCCTCAGCCTCGGGCGCGCCGCCGCGAGAGCCCCGCGCTCCCTCCGCGCCCCGGACCGCGGCTGGCGCGCCGTCCGCCCTGCTCCCTCTGCCTCCCACCCGCCCTCCCGGCGCGCTCTCGCCCCGCGGGCGGGCGAGGTGCGCGGCCCTTGCCTGGCTGAGGCGGGGGCTCTGCTCGCTCGGGCGCTGCTGCCGAGTGGTGCCGCGGCCGCGCTCTTGCCGCCTCTTGTTTTGCGCGGCGCTGCCCGCCACAGCAACCCGACTCGCGGCGCCGGAGTCCCGCCCCCCGCCGCACCCTATTGGCTGCCGCGCCCGTTCAAACTGCCCGAGGCTCCGCCCGCCGGCGCCGGGACCGGCCGCGATTGGCTGCGTGCCTCTCTGACGTCACGGCCGAGCCTCTCCCAGGCCGGGCCGAGCGCGAGGGGGTCGTTGGCGCTCGTACCCGTTGGAACCGGTTGGGGTGAGGAGAGCGGGGGGGAGGGGCGGGACGGGGCGCGCTGGGCGGCGATTGGGGGACAGGGACGGTTTAAAAAACCGCGGGGGCCCCTCCCATTGGCCGGCGGGGGCTGCGCCCGCTCTGATTGGGCGGAGCGGGGAGGCTGCGGCGTGGTTTAAAAATACAAAGGGAGGGATGGAGGGGGCATGGCGGCCGGCCGGGCAGGGGACGGTGGCTGTGGGGGCGGCGAGGGGCAGGGTTCTCCCGGTGCTGCCTTCCCGCGGCCCGGGCTGCGATAAGCTCCGCCGACCCTTTCTCTGGGCCGGGGGGGCCTGGCGGGCAGCAGCTGCCGGCTTTAAAACGGGACTGAAACTTGTGTCTCGCTGCCCTCTCCCCGAGCCGGCCCGCCCCGCCGCGGGGCAGGGGCAGGGGCTGGGGCGGTGCCGGCCTGCGAGGGTCACCCCGCGGGAGGAGCGCTGGCGGTGCGGGCCCGGCTTGCAGCGGTCCCCGGGCACAGAGAGGGCTGGCTGCCCGCAGGGAACGCCTGCCTTCCCCTCCCGGGATGGCGAGGCTTGCGAGGGGAGGGTGTCCCCACTCACGCCGGACTCAAAGCCTCGGCGCTGGGAAGGGAAGGTGTCGGCTCTCTCCGAGTCTTGTGCTCCCTGTAAGAAGTGCGAGCCGCAGCAGTGCAAAGCCTGGGATCCGACTTCGGTCAGCTGAGGTTTTGATGGAAACCACGCCTGTGCTTTCGAGTGCACCGCCGGCACTGAAATCTGGCCATTTCGGTTTGGGGGTAAAACCGAAGTTTCCATATGGTCATGTACTTTATTGTGGTTTGCCCCAGTTGACATGATACAGGTTTCGCTGATGTTGTTTTTCTTCCGTTTGGTTATTTTCATCCAATTCTCTACTTAACATCAGTCTAGGTAAATATTCCTAGTAACCTAAGTGGTTTTTAAGAGTCCTTTTTTTTCAGGTGGAGTTTATAACACTGGTGAAAAGCTGGTTATAACTTTGTTTACCAAAGATGCAATGCCTTTAGCAGAACTTTAATCATGTTAAGTTGGGTTAATGGCAGGGGAAAAAAAAAAAAAGTCAACCAAGCTAACAAACTTTAAAAGACAGCAGCACCAATCCCTAAGCTATGTGAGAGTATTGACTAGTTGCAGGTGTGAGTGGTCAATGTCTTAATCTCCAGAGTCTCCCCCATTCCAGATTTGCTCAGTATAAGAAGCATTTATCAGTTATAGTCCTTCAAGCCAGTTTTTTTTTTTTTTTGTTAGTTGGTGGTATGGTTGGGTTTTTTTGTCCTGATGAGGATGTATTCGCGAAGAACAGTTCACGAGCACGGTGTTTCATTTTAAGCTTGGTGTACTTGCCCAACTTGCAGCCCTAAAAGTCATAATGTAAACTGGAAAAAGTTAGTCTAAATCCTATAAAGAAAGGGAGATAAGTTGACAGAGCAAAACAGAGATATGCATTCCCTTTGCAGATGTCAGAGCCTTCATAAGCCAGTTATCCAAAATCTTGTATCAGTTAACTTATGTGGCTATTACTTTTGATAGTGCTTAACATACAAACAAAACTTACCCTTCCTTACCTTCTAAAATAAACATTTACATGGGGGATATTCCACATTCCAATTCTGGTTCATTATTACTGTAAAACTTCCCACTACTTCTGAGTAGCAAATTAATGTTCTCAGCTTTATGGTACTGAATTCTGTGAATGCCTGTTCACTTCACAAGGAGTTATTTTAATTTATGTGGCTTTAACTCACTCAAAATCAGTTTTACTTCTTGATCTTCATCAATGCAGTTAGAAGAACAATTAATTTTCTGGTAATTTTCAGGAAATAGTTTTCTCAATATCAGTGGTTTAAAAATAGCAAGTCCTAACACCTGCGAGTTTGTCACTGAAAAGTTATCAAGCAGCAGAAATAATTTTTTTTTTAAGTTGAAAGGGGGAATAATTTGTCTCTCCCTTCCAAATCACCTCTCTGTCAGTTCTTGAAGGGAAAGCGGAGGAAAAAAAGCTTTAAATAAGTTTTATTAACATTTTCACTCTTAATTTTAACAGCAATATAGGAAGTTCATGGAAAAAATGACTTTGGAGCAGCCTTTGGAAATTACGGGATGTAATTGCAGTGAGGCTTCCTCTGTTGCATCTGTTTTTATATCTGCTCTAGGTATATGAAGGAAATGATTGTGGAAGAGTAGGTTGGGTGAGAAAGTGTAATGACTGCTATGGGAGAAAATAAGATCTGCCTTTCAAATTATTTAATCAAATGTTTTAAGAAAGAAAATAGGTGCTTTAAATTCTCTTATCTGAAAAAGAAAACCTTTGTCCGATTACATAGGTCCAGAGAGTGTTATGTCATGTCATACAACATAGGGCACGTAAGAAACCAAACAGTTGTACTCTTTAACATCTGCCTCTACTCCAACAAGGAAGGCAGTACTGAAAATTTTCCATGCTTGAACATGATACTGGAAGCTTTCCACAGCAACGCCAACGCTGAAAGCCCCGTGCAAGAATGCTGATATTAGAAACTTGTCATTTCCAAAACTGTGCCTTCCTCCCAGCACCCTCGCACCTGGAAAAGCATTTCTCTGTGCACCTGGTTCCACAATAAGCTGTCACTGTTTTTTCACTGCGCCACACTGTTCCTTTTCAGACAAAACCACAACTTCTGTCTCGAGAGATTGTCACTTACTCTTCTGAAGCAGTGATCTGTGCAGTATTGACTTTGGTCGGTCCATGTGGTTAATTTATTAACCACATGTGGATGACAGTTGTGGGGAAGAAGCATAAACTCCAGGACTTGGAAGCTTATTTCTGTGTGAATAAGTCAGCTCATGAAATGACTGTTAAGTTTTACAGCTCCCTGGCTTTGAGCTCCCTGGAGTTTCTAATCTGCTCCACAATTACAATTTGGGGCGCTTAATTTTCAGCAAACTGCAAGTGAGGAGGGAATGGCTAGAAATACTGGAGAGAAGGTGGTGAAAAGACCAGATAGGTGAGACCAGGTCACAAAGCAGAGAAATGGATTTAAAGAAAAGTATGTCACGGACAACAAAAATGTGTGATGGAAGTGATACTGCTTTATATCATATTGTATCTCATGGCTTCTGTGGGCAGCTTCTACAGCTTTTCTGGATAGTGGTGCCAGTGTGGACAAAGCAAGGCAAGAAAGTAACAAAGACCTTTTATTTGAATTAACGTTTCCATCAGTGGATCCATTGCAACAGATACTGTTCAGCTGAGGAAACTGCCAACTTTTGTTGCATGACCTTAAATCTTCTTTCATTCTGGTGTAAGTGTATTTACGTGGTGATGCTGTCAGTTTTAATTCAGTCAGTTGGATGAAGCAGCTCTACTGTCTCTCCCCAGAAAATCTATTAGCCAAATTCCTGTATGGAATATGCCCTAATGCAGCTGTAATGACATTAAAATTCTGCTTTGAAAAGTTATCATTCTTGATTGATTACTGGTGGAAGGATCTCTTCTTATGTACCTGAAAAGTCAGTGTTTCCTGGATGAATAATGAAAGTGAGTTACAGCTGTTCTCGATTTTAATCTAACCTAACTTCACTGGTAGGAATACAAGATGTTGAAAGAAAGCAAGTTTAGTTCTAATCAGCAATTTTTTTGTTACAGAAGAAAGTTTAACATTCAAGACACAAAAAGCATTTAAGTAGGTCACTGCTTTAAAAACCCTTTTAATGTGAATTACGAATTCTACAGACAACAACAATATTTTGGGCCTATTTCATGTGGGCATCTCACACTAGATATATGATGGGAGCTTTAGGATAAAAAGCAAAAATCAGAACTACCTATGCTTCTGCTTACCTAAATTCAACACAAAACTTACTTTGCTGTAGTGTTCCAGTTACAAGTAGTTACTTTCTTTGTACTTTGATAAAAACACATAGAGCTGTTGCTGTCAAAAGGTTCGCAAAACTGCTATTTCTGTCAATATCTTAAAAATTGCATTTAAGATAATATATTAGAACGTTCCCTGTTTTTTCTGGTGTTGTATAACATGTAAATAAGATGTATGTTATAAAAATGAAATATATTTACCCTTTAAACATTAGAGTTTTATTATATGGGCTGCTGTAAAGCCTGCATAACCAGTTAAGCAGCTTGTAGGCAAACGCAGCTGTGTTAGTTCTACCAGCCTGGTATAGTCTGAAAGCTCAGGAGCTTGTTTTGACTTTGTGCTGTGTACCCAATACCTAAAACAAAAGCAGCCTGCATGAGACACTACCCGGGACAGCTGCAGAGCACAGGCTGAAACTGCAGTGGTCATGTGATAGGAAATAAATACAACAAATATCTTCTGGTACTAATGCAGATAATATTAGGAACAATGGCAGTTCCTGGTCACAGTAATTGTTAACTGACCTTTTTCAGTCTTATTTTCACAATAACTTTTCTTGCATTTGGTTTACAAGCTTTTAACTTTTTTTTTTAATCTTTTTACTTTTCTATTCCTAGACCTCGCTTTCACTCATTTTCTTATTTACATTCAAAGTAATACTCATGTAACATTTCCCCCTCAAGACATTAATAAACCTTCTTTACATTTTGCTATACTACTAATCCCTTTTTACAGGTATAAGAAGAAAGCAGCACTTTGCATTTGTTTATCTATTGGATAGTTTCACAGGCAGTTTGGAGGGGCTCTAAAATTTGGATAGCTCTAATTTACACTAAAAAATGAGGTTAAATAGGTTAAAAAAAGTTCCTGTTCTTCTGTCCCCACTCCCCCAAAACTCTTTGAGCCTTGGTAAATGTTTGTACTTTACCTGAAACATATACTCAACTTACTCTTAAGAAATAAAATTTCTTTGCCAATGGAAATGTTGTGTCATTTGGGAATTGGAGGACATAGTTCGAGGATTTTTTTTTTTTTTTTCTCTGTATGAGCAGTGAGACAAAGGGTTGGACTGTGTCTAGCTGACACACTGGAGTGGTGACATCCAGTGAACAGATCCAAAGAGGCTGTAGTCACAGTCCAGCTTCTGAATAGTCATGTGTGATGCTAGCTGCTTGCTGTTGCCAAAATGAAGTACCTGTCAACCCATGGTGACTTACAAATACTGATTTGTACCTTTGTCCAGTCTGAGGGATTGTTCCCTTCTGTGGTCATGAAGGCTAGAAACTTAAAACCAGGCTGAACCTGACAATAGAAGCTGTTTCCTATGTCACTGCAGCTCTAGAATCTCTTAGGAAACAGAAATAATACTGTGAGTTGGCAAGGCTGCGTGCGTGTCACAGGCTGCAAGAGGAAGAAGGAATCATGACATCCTATCTCCCAGAGCCAGCAGAGAAAAGCGGGTTTGGCTGCTAACAAGTTTTGACTGGTTTGTTCCTCATAAGCAGTGTGATATTCATCAGTATACTGGTCTTGCATCCAGGTCGTAGAAAAACTTAAATGGGTCTTGTTTTGGTGGTGTAGAGTGCATCCCCATGCTGTTGCTAATGTAGACATTGGCTTGGTAGAGTAATTTATTCTGTTACTTCTGGTAAGTAGTGCTGTCGATATGTGTCATAGAAAGGACCATAGGATACATAGGTAATCTAAGACTAGAAAGAAAATGCTCATGAAATTTTGAAATTGTTGATTGAATCATTACTCTTATTTTTAGTCATGGATCCCATGAGATTTTCCAACAACTGCTGATATAAATGTATATTTTCTTTAGAACATCCTATTGCATACATTACTCTATGCTGCTAAAATATTTTACAGTAACAGGGAAGGTTGTTTCAGAGCTATTATCCTATTAGGAAATGTGTCTGTCTATAATACCAGTCAAAAGCTAATATTTCTACCCCACAGCCCCAACTCTTGTGGAAAAAAGAAATCTTGAAGTTTGATAATAAGCCCTTGGGTCTATGGTCAATCATTGTTTAGCGTGACCATATGTGAAGTTGGGTAGAAGTTCTCCCTAAATACTGGCAGGAATAAGGGCCCACTACAAATGAAAAAGAATCAAGGAGTGGCACAGTTCTGCATTTTAAGAAATAAAGAAGGAAATTTCAAGTTGTTTTGCACCAAAGATGGGTTTGATTATTCAAAGACCCTGAGAAACTGAACTGCAGCCCAAAACATATCTATTCCAGTTTTTAAAAGTTGGAAAAGAAGTAGAATCTGTAAACCTGTAAGCTCTCAACTCCAGTTCATAGGCTTGATCATGTTGTGTGATTTTCATGTTGCTACATTTTATACTGATAATTAGCATTTATATTATGTTAAATTATTCTAATATGTACAAATATTAAAAGCATAGAACCCTCATTCTCAACAGACTTTCGTGATAGAAAGAAAGATAATCACACAAAAAAGAGGTAAAAGTTAAGAGGTAAAATATATGGATTATTAGACCCTGATATTATCTCAGTTGGTCAGAGCATGGTGCTAATAACACCAAGTTGTGGATTTGATCCCTGTGTGGGCCATTCACTTAAGAGTTGGACGAGATGATCCTTGTGGGTCCCTTCCAAGTCAGAATATTCTGTGATTCTATGATTTTCCTAATTCTGATATAATTTCAAGATGATGTAAAACCCTGTTCCAGCAGTCACTTCTGGAGAGAGGTAAAGATCTTTTTTGTGACTGTGGATAGCTGTAATAGCAAAGTTGGGTCTCATTTGTGGTGTTTATAAAGTTAATAAATATTGGATTTTAAAAACCCAAACAAACAACAACTTCTAAAACCATATCTGTTTTAAACCCTTAATGTTGAAACTGCAGGGTCAGGGTCTCTTTCTGTGTTCTGTAGTTTAGGATATGTCCTTCACTAGATTCAGGCATACCTTTGCAACTCTAAAGGCTAGAAGCTTTACCAGTATGAAGGCTGGGACTCTAACATTATCTCTGAAGTAAGGAAGTTGAGGTTTGAGAGCATTAAAGTTGAATGGCAATATCTAATGAAGAAACAATGCTTTTGATCATCTGCTATGTATTGAATGTGAATGATAGTAGTAGGGACTATTCAAACATAGGAACATGGTACATTCTGTCTAGTGGCCATTTTTTGAGAAAAACTTTTCAAAACAGTTTATCTGATCCTTGTTCCATAATATGTCTTACTTAAGGGTTTATTATCAAGTAACACTAGCAAAACCCAACTACAGTTCAGAACTCCTGTTATACTTGAGTTTGTTTGAGTATAAGCCCATCTATATCTTTTACCCAGAATGAGCTCTGCAGGAAGTCAGGAAAGCATTTAGACCCCAAGCCCACATGTAATTTTACTCATTTTATTTTTATAAAAATGTCTGCATTAGCATCAGACTCTATTTTGTTTTTACTGATGGAATCCAAGAATCTAACTGATGCTTGGGTGGAGGAAGTGTTCATCCCCTCCCAAGGAGCACTTAAAACTTGCTTTTAAGTTCTACAAGAGCTAAGTCAGACCTAGAGGCGGTTATAACTGTATTGCAAAGACAAGGGCACTGGAAGAGGCTTCAGGGCTACAGAACTTTCCTGTTTTCCTTTCTGTAAGATGAATCCATATCGGAAGAGGACCTGATGGTGTAACAGCACTGTTTCCAGGACCCTCTGACAAAACTGTGAAGATGCTGTAGTGTGCGTTATACAAAGGAGGAAGCAGGTGATTAAAGCCAGTATTGAATCTGAATTTCTATAAGCAGAAAAGAGTTGTTCACAAAATGTAAGATTGTAGCAGATAATGTGAAACAAAATGTTAATCAAAGCAACCTGGATGAACAAGTGATCAGTGACTCTGAAACAAGCAGCCGGAGATGCAGTTTTAACTTGGCCGAGTGGGAGCTTTTTAGGAGGAGGAGGAACTGAGAGGTACCTCAGTGCAAAGCTGGAGATTGGCTTCTCTGCTTCTGTGCCATGGTTGTGTTTGAGCGCTCTCTCCTATCTCATACTTCATTGTTTTAAGTCCACCAACTAAGAATTTTTCACGTGCATTCAACAAAAAACATCTAAGTTTCTGTATTTTTGCACATCAGAGCAAAGTCTTCTACCAGAAGATCCTCTGACATCTCCTGTAACAAATGGCTTATTGCAAAAGTGAATTGGCACAAACCATTAAGGGAAATGTATTACAAAACTTTAGAGCTTTTGTAGTACACAGGGTTATCAGTTTTAATCCTGTAACACCTAGATTATTCTTAAAATACAATGTGCAGTTTTGGCCTTTGTTTACTGTTTTAAATCTTTTAATAAAAGCCTGTGTTGTATAAACCCTTTCATACATCTTTATTTTCCATTGTACAAGGCAGAATGCTTAAAAAAGACTGGCTTCAGGTGGATTCAGACCTGGAATAATTTGGGGTAAAGTTATGATTTTTTTTTTCTCTTATCACATTATTTGAATCCTATACAATAAGCTCTGTATTACAATTAAATTTTGTTATACAATTAATTATCTGAAGTTATATTTTAACTATCATAGTCTAAAACCTGTAAAGAAGTAAAAAATACAGTTTGTAGATAAGTTTCAATATTCCTGTGCTTTGGCCTCTATGCTTTTAACTAATTTGGACAATAAATTGGAAGCAGGGCAACAGGCAATAGCACAGTTGGTGCTGAAGTGGGAAAGGAAGACCAGATATTTAAAAACTCAGAAAAAAAAAAGAAAAAGGAACAATAAAAAGAATAGGACTAGTTCCTGATAAGGAAGGAGAGATTTGGTCACTGTTCTTTATCACAGCTCATGGATTTCTATCAAGTAGGTTGCTCTTTTGTCAAAACCACCAGGGCATGTGGTGGAATTTGCAGAATTTTTCAAGTGTTTAAAGGAATCTATTTTCACTAAAATAGTTACGATACATAACAAAAAAATGCATATCTGCTGAGAACAATGTACATCACAAGTTTTCCTTATTATTCTATTTGCTAACAGGATTTCAGGTGCTGTTCACAAGTGCACTAGTGTAGACTTCGACTTCAGCTGAATAGTACCTGTTGGGGAAGGGAATAATCATCCCCAGTTCAGCCTTATCAGGTGGATATGTATACACAATTACAAGCCACATTTCCCTTCCAGGATTAATTACTAATGATACGTTTGCAGTGTGCTTGCAATATATCTAAGGTGATGCATCTGATTATCATTCTTCCCTCTCGAATTACAAAACACATCAATCAAAAGCTAACAGGAGCTGGGACATATGGCATCTCAGAGAGGCACAAGCTGCTCGGCTCCCACCTGTGCCTGGCCTGTCTCGGTGCCAGGAGGGGCCACTGAGTCCCACTGACTTCAGAGCCTGGGAGCTGTGAATTTAGGCAGACTTTTCAAGATGCTGTAGCTCCTGTTCCTTCTGCATGCCACATACAAGTCATCCATGCTGTGTGCTTGGCACCCACAAGGGATATATATTACTGCTGCCTTTTGTACTATTTAGCTCCACTGTGAGTGCTAGTGATGTCTCACGTACAGAGTTGTTGTTTTGAAGCTGCTGTTTCCTTTGAACCGATTTATTTTTGAAGTTTAATCAGTATATTCTTGCAATGCTGCATGTTTTTGTGTTTATTTAAAATATCTCCCTATATATGCTTTATTTATATCCGAATACTTACGCTAGCCAAGACTAGAGCTTATGTTGTAAAATAATTTTAGACAACATACTCTGTGATGAATTCTCTTTTGATTTTGTGGGGCCCAAGCTTTGTGAAAGTTTGTAGATCCAGCCTTTAGTAAGCTTCATACTGTCTGATAAGCCCATCCAGCTGCAGCTCTGTATTTTTTGATCCCACATATGATGCAAAATTAAAAGTGACATGATTTCTTTGTTACTGTAAGCAGGCATTCATACCAAATGAGGTGGTCATCCCTCTGCACCAGTCACACGGTCCTGCCCTGCTACCAGACCTTCCTGTCTGCTGGAACATCATGCAACTGAGTGGTAAAGCAGATCAGGATTAAACCTAAATGATTTTTCTTGTTGCTGGCCTAGTTGTAACCCAATACAGTTTGCTGTGCCGCCACAGAAATCTTTGTATGCGCACAAAGAAGCACAGGGCACAGGTGCAAAAACGAGCAGCTTAAGCAGGAGCAGAACAATCTTTCTCAGCCCCATGACTGTCTTATCATGATCTAATCATGAAACTGTGATACTCTACTTGAAATTACGCTTATAAATCAGCATCTTGGAAAACATGGCTAAGTCACATAATCAGGCTTTTAACTGCTCCCAAACGACAAAAAAAAAGATCGGAAACATTTAAAATGCACATTTAAAAATACCAAATCACAGCAGCAGAGCCAGACTGACATGTTTTATGCTCACAGTAAGGTCAAATCCTTTTGGGGAAAAAAAAAAAAAAGGGACCTCCAAAGACATAGTCTGAGAGTCTAGAAATTGCTATTCATGACCCAGATGCCCACTGAAGAATTCCTGGAACTCACCTTTGTCCCACTTTTCCAGCTCATGCTTCCTATGTTCTCCTTTAAGGCTGGCTATGATTGTTATAGTTTTTTGAGGTTTGGTGCTTTTTAGGTTTTGTTTTGGTTTTTTATAATTATTATTTTTTAAAATTTTTTATACATTTTTTGAAAGTTTGAAATCACAAGAAACTCAAAAGGTGAGTTAAACCTTTGCTGCCCGAGATTGCACAGCAGCAGAGCCTGGAATTAAACCTAGGCATTACTCAGTCTTCAGTTTGTCTGATAACAACGTGGGTTTAGTGTGTTTTCCAACTCTTCTCATATTCCCCTCCCTAATCACTAAAACGTGCCTTCTGGGTAACTGCTGTCTGTGACTTTATGCTCAGTTTAGCTTCAGTTGCTGTATCGTTCATTCAGTTGTGACAGTGGGGAGCGTGAAGTGGGACCTACCCTTATTCTCTAATACCAGGTTATGAAATCAGATTAAGGAGCCATCTGCAGCACTAACTGAAACTGCTCTATAATCTCGTTCTTGGCTCACGCAGAACTTTGGCTTATGCAGGATCTGTGTCTCCTTGAATTATTCACCAGCCTCCCTGCTACTTCTCTCCTTCTTCAAGCTGGAAACATATAGCAAGCAATATGGTCAAATATTTCAGTGATCAAATCATTGTGCTATGAGTATGCTCAGCTCAGATGCCATTTCTGAGATTTAAAGGAATATTTGCGGTAGTTCAAAAGGAAAGCAAAACCTCTCCCTTCATTGCATGTCATTTGAACGTGCTTGAAGAAAGATAGTAGGTCACAGCTTGCTGCTCCTGCCGCTCTGCTGTCGACAGCTGAATTGTTAAATGGTTTAATGCCAACGCATCTCTTACGTAGCTTTATAAAGTCTCAAAACTAAAAATACCTGCTTTTATCAAGTATTTTCACAATGTCTATTTTAGCTAGTCGTGTGCACAGCAAGGTCTTGGTTCGCCGTTAGAAAAAAATAATTCTGCATTCTCAGTCTTTCCTGTTGTTAAAGTCACCTTTATTAACAAAAAGTCCTTTTAAATGACGAAAATTGGAAACTCGCACTGCAAGTTGTCTTTGTCTTCAGAGATCTTTACTACGGGAACGCAGGACGACCCCTAACTACGTGTGTTCTAAAAGCAGTTCTAACAAAGGACGCGGCTGCGTTTGTTTTCGGCCGGCAGACACGGCCGGCGGTTGCACTTCGGCTCCCGGGAGCTCCCTCCCGCAGGCAGAGGGGCAGGATAAAGCCTGCCCGCCTTCCCTGCGGCCGGCGGGACCCGCTCCCGAGCCACGGCCGACAGCGACAGCGGGACAGACAAGAGGCAGGGAAGGAAGAGGCCGAGAAGAAAGGCAGGAGACAGAAGATCCGGAACCAGCAGCCCGAGCAGCGCCTGCTTCGGCTAAAAGCTTACAGAACAAGTGAAAAAAGGGGAGATGCTGCGAGGGTGGGAGGGGGCGGCGGAGGAGCCCAGCCCCGCGTGGGCTGGAGGGCGGACGGGAGCTCAGCTCCGACCCGTGACACCCTCCGGGCCCGCACTTCCAAATCCCACGGCCGCTCCGCTGGGGAGGCGCGCGGGGGGGGTGGGAAGAGGGGCTGTCGCGCGGGGCCTTTTAAAGGCGGGCTGAGCCGCTGCCGCGCGGCGGGCCCGGCCTCCACACGGGAGGGAGCGGAGCGCGAGGCGGCAAAGAGAAGCGGCTGCCTCCGCCGCCTCCGCTGGACGGCCCTGCCTGCCTGGGCGCCGCCGCAGCCCATCCCATCCCATCCCATCCCATCCCATCCCCTGCCGCCGATCCCTCGGGACATGCGGCGGGGCGGGCGCGCGGGCCGGGCGCGCGGCCGGGCACGGACTGTGCTTCCCGTGGGGCCGCGCGCGCCGGCGGCATGCGCAGCGGGCGGGGCGGGGCGGGGCGGGCAGGGCAGGTTGCTGTTGTTACATAGGAAACAGCTGAAGAGTCTCCACATGACAGGGGGGGAAGGAGGAAGTGGGGCGGCCCGCGGGGCTGCGCCGCCGCCGCTGCTGCTCCGGTAGTCGCGGGGCTCGGGCAGCGGCAGCCGGGAGGAGAGCCCTTCACGCAACTCGTGGGCCGGCCGCCCTTGAAGGCGGACTCGCGCCCCGGTGCCGTCGCTGCAGGGAGGCGGGCAGGGAGCAGGGGAGCGCCCCGCCGGGCCGCGCCACCTCGCCGGGGAAGTTTGGTGCGGGGCGGGATCCTGCCAGCCGCGGCGGTGGCGCCGGGCATGAACGGCTTCGCCCCCGAGGAGGTGACCCAGCGCGGGGCAGACCCCGCCGCCGCCGCCGCCGCGGTGGTGGGCAATGCGGGCTCCGCCGTGGAGGTGCCGCCGCCGCCCGCGGCACCGGGGCTGGGTCCGGCTGCCGCCGCGGGCTCTGCGAGTGCCGGGTGCGCGGGCGGCCCCGGGGCCGGGCAGCTGTGCTGCCTCTGGGAGGAGGGGGAGCGGTGCGGCCGCGCCGCCGGCAACGCCAGCTTCAGCAAGCGGATCCAGAAGAGCATTTCGCAGAAGAAGGTGAAGATCGAGCTGGACAAGAGCGTAAGTCCGGGAGGGGAGGACACGCCGGGGCTGCCAGCGGGGCGGGTGGACAAAAGCCGCCGGCGGGTCGCTGCATCCGTGGCTTAGTTGGCTTGGGGGCTTTCAGTAAAGTTTAGTGGGGCAGGGGGTGTTTGGCTGCGGGAAGTGTTCGTTACCCCTTCCCCCCTTTTCCGTAGCACGGCGGAGTTTGGCTGGTGCGGCAGCAGCACTGCCTGAAAGTCCTCTCCCTCCGCGGCGGGGGAAGCGCCCGCCTCCCCTCCCTGCTCCCGGGGCCCATTCCCAAGAGCCGGGGGCATCGGCTGCCTGTGCCCCCTTGCAGCCGCAGCGGGAGGAAGCGTGGCCGCGAAGCAGCGGAGCGGAGCCTGCATGGCTCCTGGCGCGCTGGTCTGTCTGTGTTCTTGGCCAGGGCCGCGCTCGCTGCTCCGCCTCGTGTTGCAGCGCCGCACGTCTGTCTGCCCGCGCCGCTCTGTTCTCGCTCCGCAGCCATCAGGCGCCGCGCTGCGCGGCTCGGCACCGCTGGGCTGGGCAGGGCAGGGCGGGCGGACCCCCGGGCGCCGGGGGCGGCCGCCTTTCAGGGCGGCGGTACGCCCGGTGGGCTCGGAGTGTGTCCGACCCGGCCCGGGGCCGCGGGAGAGCGAAGCGGGACCCCAACGCGCGGCTGCCGCGGGAGTCCCCGGCGCCCCGGCCGGGGCTGCGTGTGCCCCGGGGGACTGCGTCCCGGCGGCACATCGCGCTGCAGGCCGGGACACTAACGCTGCCCGGGCTCTCGTTTCCCGTAAAGCACGCGGGCCTGGAATGCAGGGCTGGTACGCGCCGAGATCTCCCGCAGCGTGCAGAATGCCTACAAAGAGAAAGTTGTATAAAAAGAAAGAAAGTAAAAATAAGTGTGTTGCGTGACCGCGCCGGGTAGCGGAAGTAAAACAAGGAGGGAAGGATATGGACGTGGAAATGAGAGCTGTGTTTTTCCCCTCCAGAGAACAACTGGAAGCTTGTTTTTTGTTAGCGTGCTGCCCGGCCCCGGCGCTGCGATGAGCGGGGTGGGGGGGAGGGCTGTGCTCGCGTGTCTCCACAGCCTGG
Source organism: Myiozetetes cayanensis (assembly GCF_022539395.1). Classification (NCBI taxonomy): domain Eukaryota; kingdom Metazoa; phylum Chordata; class Aves; order Passeriformes; family Tyrannidae; genus Myiozetetes; species Myiozetetes cayanensis. The sequence continues at coordinate 33,983,703 of NW_026087964.1, read as the reverse complement.
CACTGCTGAATCGGCCGAGGGCAGCATTTCGGCGTGCTCTGGGCCCAGGCGGTGGCAGCGATCTGTAGCACAGCACACTCACTGTTTAGAAGAAGGCAGTAGAAAAGCTTCCTTAACCCAGTTAACGCGACTTTGATTATTGAAGGGTTGTGTCTCTAGGCGCATTTGTATCTTAAGTCTGGGGGATACACTGTATGGATTTGATTGAAAGACGCCGTTTTACTCTTGTAGGCAAGACATCTGTATATTTGTGACTTCCACAAAAATTTAATTCAGAGTGTGAGAAATAGAAGAAAGAGGAAAGGCAGCGACGATGATGGCGATTCACCAGTGCAAGACATCGACACTCCAGAGGTAGCTAATTAGTTATGTTTGTTTGGGGTTTTGTCCTAATTGCTGTGTTAAACTTGGTTTTAATGACTGCCGAGTCTGCACCGATAGTGCTTCCTCACTTTTACAGCTTTTCTTACTCTGGGGCATGTGGGAAAGGGAAGGTTCTTGATTCACATTGTTCTTAATATAACAAAATTTAACTGAATTTTATGCCATATTTTCTGGTTAAACTATGCAGAGGAGAATGAACAAGAGTCTATTTTTAAGTGATGGTTCTCTAAGAAATCTGCTGTTTTCAGTCTTTTCCTTCTTAGTGCTTCCTCTCCAGAGTGGTGCTTTGCCACGTACCAGCAAACTCTGTCTTCTGTAGGAGTTGACAGCTCGAAGGGAATTGCACCCAGGACTTGGGATATAAATGCTGCTCTGTCCCGTCCCTCCCGTCCTCTCTTCAGTGCTAAATGCGTTGCAGATGGCTCTTGGCGGTTACTCCATTGCCTTAGTCACGTTAAGCACTGAAAAGTTTAACGGTGGTGTCTCTTTATTTCTACACCATTGGTGGGGGAAGAGCCATTTGGAGATCTATGCTAGGAAGGAGTGGAGAAATATGGTGTTTTTTCAACCTGCTTTTTCCACTGCAGCTCAGTGAAACCTCACCCATTTAAAATAAGGGGACTATAGCTTTCATCCTTTTCCATAGTGCAGTGGGAGGGTCTTGGCACCTAAGGCTCTCTTTTTTCTACACGCGCTCTGGGTTATTTCTCTTACAGCATGGCTTAGCAGGTGCTCCTCGGTGTATTAATTTTGATCAGAGGCTGTCATGCCTACCTGGTCCCTTCTGAGAGGGATTGTTTAAGCATTCTTTAGAAATCGCTCTGTGTTAATTTAATGGCATCCTTATGGTCAGCATCTGCAGATAGCAGCAACATAAGTGAGGAAACTTTGTACAGGAATCCGTGCTTAAAGGCACGTGTCTCCAGTCTGAAGGCTCTGGCTAAGAGGATTTTAGGGGATTGAAAGTAGTTTGATGTAGGGCTATGTTGTTTGTCTTAAATATCTGGAACTGCTTCTTGGAAAGTTCTGTCTAAAGCTAATGCTCTGTGTGACTTCAGGTAGCTCTCTGATGCTGTGTAATTGCAGCTCTTCTGCAAGCCTGTTTTGTTTTCATATGCCAGAATTATAAAACATGACACAACTGATGGATATCTCCAGAAGAAGAAAATGAACTTTTTTTCTTAACAGTACTACTGCAGGGAATAAAACCGTCTGGGAACTACTTTTGAGGAGTTTCAGCTGGCTGTTTGGACAGGGGCAGTATGTTCATTCCATGTAATTGCTGTATGTCTTAGATGCCTTGGCCCTTGACCACCTTTATTTTTAATTATTATCCAGTTTAGTAAGGAAAAAAAGTATCATGCTTCTGCCTGAAGGCTCTCCTCTTTCCTTCTCAGTCATTCTCATCTTCCTTCTCATCCCACTAAAGATAGTCTCACTACCTTTACTGGTTAGAAGTGATTCCTACAGGAAGGGAAGAGACTCTTGTAGTACTGGTAGCTTCTGGGACCTGCTGAGAGGCTGCTGCTACTCCTCTGCATGATGCTCTGGGGGTGAGTTCTCCACTGTGACTTGGGAAGTGGAATATAATGCCACAAACTTTAGAACACCAAAGGATACTCATCCTTTACCATGCAAGGTGCCCTCACCTCCAGTCTGGCCAGGTTGCCAAGTATGCAGTAGCACTACTGTTTTAAGTATTCTATAGTGAGGCTGTTAAAAGAATTTAAAGCAAAAATGAATGCTATCATCAGTCTTTAAAGTAGTGAACTTGGAGAATACATCTGGTAGAATTTCTCATTCAGCCTGTTTTCTCAGGTTGCTTTCCCACTCAGTCATCGGATTAAGCTCTTATGTTATCTAAGAGAATGTGGTGGGGGAGGTAAGCTGTTGCTGGGAGAAGTGATTGTTGATCAGAGGTCATGGGATTCAAAACTGACGGACTACTGGATTAAAACAGTGTATTTGTATCCCTAAGAGAACCTTGTGCAATTCTCTCAACTGTTGACTCACACTGAAAAATAGTTTTGGACATTTATGCCCTTGCACATAAGTCCTGTATTGTGCTTATGTAGCAGGGATACATTTGGAGAGCAAGAGCAGCTGTTTTCTTTTCTCACCTCAAGCCAAGAAAACTTTGTACTGCAGACTTTTTCCCGATTTTGATGCATGCTCTTTCATGGTGCAGATATGCTGTGTCTTGCATGTAACTTATTTAAGATTTAATGGCTGAAATCACATTATTGGAGCTTCCTTTGAGTCAGCATCTTCACAGATGTTAGATGAAAGTTGTTACTGGACTTTGTGTTATTGTACTTGAACTGGGGAACAGAGAAAAACCCATAACTGATTAAAGTACAGTAATGAGTTCTAAATACTGTCCACAGCTAAAGGGAGGCAGAACCATGCTCAGTAACAATAAAATGCTCTTAAACTGAACTGTGCTATTTTCCTTTCTGCTGGAAGGTGCAGGGTGGAGTTTGTTTTTTGTCAAAATGACATCTACTGAGCTGACTTTTACACTTGTGTATTTGTGAGATTCCAAAATGTTTTTGAAAGGCAAATTATTAATGACTGAATCTTTTTCAGTTACATTAGTTTGTTTTCCTCCCCTTCCCCATCTTTTCTTCTAGGTTGATTTATATCAGTTACAAGTAAACACACTTCGAAGGTACAAAAGACACTTCAAGCTACAGACCAGACCGGGACTTAACAAAGCACAGCTTGTTGAAGTATGTATGAGTGTTTTTCCATAATAGAAAATGCAGCTTGCTATCCATAAAGTGCCTGTATAATCTGGATTTTGGGAGAACAAAAGGGAGCTGCTTATCTAGTTTCCTTCATTGGCCACAGCTCCTGAGCCAAGTAAATAAAAAATAGACGCTTTTTCCAGAGGAGGAGCTCTTAACTTCCAAAAGGAGTATTTGCTGCTTAAAAACACAGTGTTGACTTGGAACAGGAAGATGATGTGTCTCCCTCTGAATACCATAGAATTGTTGAGCAGTGAAGTTCTTGTAAGGTGTTCAGACTTTGCTTTAAAAAACTAGTTACTGCAACCATAGGTGTTTCTGTATATGTAAAGTACAGAAACCTGAAAAAACCATGCTTCTATTGATAATTAATTCTGTTAAGACTACTTGGGTCTGCTCTCAGAAAAATAGATTTTTATGAAATTACGGTTTTTCTTACCAGTATTTCTAAAAATGCTGAAGCTGTGTGTAAGTACAGCTGTACATAAGCATCTTTGCTTCATGTGAGTGCAATTTTAAAGGAATTCTTTTGTGCTGCAGAGATGCAGTCACAGCATGTTTGTGTAAGTAAGTGGAAGAGCTGGTGATCTTTTAACAGGGAAGCATAGCTACTGTTTTTTCACCTCTGTACAGTGATAGACTCAGTTGTGTTTAAGTGCAGACACCTGTTTGTCTCTCCCTTAATCTGTGTGGATTAAAAACAAGGTTTTTAGCTGTACGAGCAATCTCAAGGCTGAGCCGTAAAATAATAGTGCTACTACCACTGTGCGTAAGAATGCAACATCAGTCTTCAGTTTTCGTAAAAGTAGGTTAAGGTGCAGCTACCTCTTGGATTAGCAAGACTGTGAACTGAAAAAGCACAAGCAGTTTTTGTTCTACAAAACTGTTGTTTTTAAGAGTCTGATTAAGGTACATCTCATGATGCAATCTCATGATTACACTAGTTTATTCTTATGCTACATGGTGTGCATGGGCAAAGCTCCTTCTGTCACATGCTTGATTTAACTGACCTGCAGGTCTTTGTGAACTATAACCACAGAACTTCCTTAGTATACAGTGCATGTGATTCCTTGTAACCTGTCCTAACATACAATAGACACTAGCTGTTACTTAAAGTCCACTTCAAAGGATTCTGTCAAACTGCTTCTCTCTGGATGTTTTTGGGGGTAGAATTGAGGAGGTGTCCTAAATTTTTAATTAGGCTAAACACTTATTCTTAAATCCTGTGGTAGTTAAATGAGTAGTCCCATGTTTCTCACTTGTTAATTTTAACCTACTAACCTGGCCAAAAGCCAGAGAATGGACTCAGACTGGTATAATATTTTGTGTATTTTCTTTTAATGATGTTCATTTTGATGGAGGGAAAGACTTCTGAAATGACAGAATTGATTCAAGAACTGTTTACAGATTGTTATATTTTAGTGGTTGTAGCATGCTGAAATTTCATTGATAGCTCTATTTTGAAGAGCTGAATGTTCAATTATAATTCTTGAATATTCTTGTGTTAGATGTGTCTGTTTGTGATTTGATGCAGACACAGACCACCTCCCAAGCTGAGTGGTGAGCAGTAGCCTCTTATTTCTGTGCTGACACGGCTACTATTCTATAGTCATTACCTGCTTTATATTCAAGACTTAACTAAACTGATTTAGTGATAGTCTCATGCTTGTTTTGATAACTTTGGGTTTTTTCCTGGAAAGTTTCTGGACTTTTTACTTTGTAAATTAGGGTATAGGCTGATATATTTATTTCATAGTTCTCAATAAAATGGTTCCTGTTTACCTTTTTTATGACTATTAAGAACTTTTGAGGAAAGGCAGCTTTTCCTTTTTTTGCAAGCTTCTTGATCAGTCTTTCAAACTTTAACATAATAGATTTAAATCTGAATTGTCAGTTTCTGTATATAACCTGTATATAAGTGGTTATTTAATTTCCTTGCATTCTTCCTTTATAGATAATTGGCTGCCATTTTAGGACAATTCCAGTGAATGAAAAGGACACCTTAACATACTTCATCTACTCGGTGAAGAATGACAAGAACAAACCAGATCTAAAGATGGATAGCGGGGTTCATTAGGCGGAAAAGGTTGGGACTGAGACTCACACCGCAAATCTAAAGACTGAGGTTTTGTTGATATGCAGAAGCTTTCTTTGTAATTTTTTCTCCTGAGAACAATTGTCTCTGTTTTATTTTTCATAACATTGCTGATTTGTTTGAAAACCATCTCTTATGAAACAAATTTCCTCAGCAAAAGTATTTTAAATAAATATCACAGATATTGTTGCTCAAATGGGTGTGTCTGTAACTTTAGTGAGTTGGACTTGATGATCCTGATGGGTCCCTTCCAGCTCAGCATATGCTATGATACTTGTACCTAATAGTTAAGCTTTGAATTATGTAATAATATTAAAATATTTTTCAATTAAAGTGTGCCAAGGATATATTTATGAATGTACTTAAAGTTCTCATGATGCAATGCCTTTAATTTAAAAAAAAAAGCTGTAGCAGACCTGGCAATAGGTTCTTTTTCATAAGGTAAAAGGCTTTAAGTAACAGTTCCAGTTGTTAGCTGGGCAGAAATGGCTGAATAACACTTTCTTTTTCCCCTTTGGAAATAAGAATCGATGGAAGTTTTTCTGATTTGTTTATTCACTTTGTCCTTGCTGAGATAATGTGCTTCCAAGCTCTGAGGCCATCCTACTCCTATATTAAAGTGGAAAAAAATGCTACTCTCGAATTTCAAAGCTGTAAGTACGGATGAAGAGACTGCTGCAGCTTACTGTGCTGAGAAATCCTTCAACTCAGTAAGAAATCCTTTAGCTGCTGACTTTTCCATTCGTTTTCATGGACTACTGCTAAGAACTTAATTGGAGAATGAGAGTCAGAGTCTGTGCAGGGTCAATACAGTATCTTTTAATAGGTATACTGTTTCTTTTTCATTGCATGCATTAGCTCAGACCTGTTTAAAAAGAATGAAAAACCCTCTCACAATAAACCCAAAACTTATGGTAACATATGAGAAAACTATCCAGCAATATACTTATGCTTTTAATTTAGTGTCTTAGTAAAGTCTGATGTTGAAGATGGTATTACGAATGGCTTCTTTTAACTATTGTTCCAGTCCAAATGTGTGGTGTATGGAATATGATTTCTTTCTGCTTTAAGCTGTGCACATAGGGTGAAGAAAAAGCTGAGGGAAAATAGTTTTCATCTTAAAGCAGAGGAGGCCACAGCTTCAGCTTGTTCACTAAGCATTAAATTGCAACTCCTAACCTTATCCGAGGTTTATAAGCTCTTTCTTAATTTGGGAAAAATGAAAAAGCAGTATGTCCATGGTCTAATTTGCTCGATAATTATCTTGTAAGGTTTTTTTGAAAATTACTACTTTTCTGGCATCACTGCAACTAAGATGCTTTACTTTGCTTTTTTTTGACCTGTGACACTTGCATAGAACTGAATGATGATAAACCCTAATCTCAAACTGGCTGTCTTCCCAGTATCTCTCAGTGGTGTGATTTTTCATTGCACTGTTTTATGTATTTCCACAATACAGTTCTGCAGTGCTGGCCTAAGTTCAAGATGGTTAGTGATATCTAGCTAGTGACAGCTAAAATTGGTGCTCCTTTGAAGATAATGTTTTCATGCCTGTTTCACTACAGGGACTGTCAATTTGTTTGCTAAATATCCTTTACACAAGTTCAACTTCTTATCTTCAAAGTGCAAGTTGCATAAACAGCCAGGGAGCCTAGTCATGGATAGGACATCCGAATGATAAAGACTTTTTTCCTCTGAGTGCATGATGGGGTTGAATGTTCTCACCTAGGCCTGGCAGGACCTGTAGAAGAAGCTGTGTGAGGGAAGGAGAGTGGGGAGAGGAACAAAAACAAATTTCTATGGGAAATCAGTGTTAAAGTAGTAACTTAAGTGACCCTGTCCTGCTGCATGTCTAAAGTGGCAGAACTTTGCTTCAGTGGATTACGGATATTTCAGGAGTGGTGGAGGGCAGATAACTGAAAGCCACCAACTTTAGTACCCAAATTTGCATTTGCCTTAATTTTTTTGCTATTGCTGCTTTGGAAAGCTGTGAATGCCAGGCATATGCAACATGATTTTCGTAGAAACTAGATGGCACAAACAACAGAAGTTTCATACCCTAGAAGCTTATAAAGGACTTTGCACAAGAGCAGTTGCCATATGCTTTGTTAGCAGAGCTCTGACTTCAGATATTTTCACTGTGTTGCCAGATTTATGGGCTTTATTTTGCTCTTAATTTGGTAGGAAGCCTAAATGACTCAGGAATAATTACACAAACAAAGCTTAAAAAGCCCAGTGACACAAACTGTTTAACAGTCAGTAGTGCAAAAATAGTACACACAGATTTACTTGCAACCTTTATTATTGGCAATGTATAATCACCCCCCCTCAGTATCTAACCCTTGCTTGCGAATAGGAAGAAAAACTAGTCACCCTGATACTTCATACCAGCACATGAAGTAACCTGGTAAACTGGTCGTAGAAGTTTGGTCTAATGTGTAAGATTATCAAGTGAATGAATAGTGCGCTTTTTGACTGGAGATGACTGAATAGTTACTTCAGTACTGCATACCTTCCACATGACTGACTTAATACCTAAGGAGTCTTTCTGTGTAAGGCAACAAGCCAGGTTTACTGCCTGTAAGTGTGGCCTGTTCTGGTGGCTTTCCTTAAACTTATACAGTCACTGCTCAACACCTTCCAATATAGATTGCAGTATAAGCAAAAAACAGTAAAAATGTATGTCTCTTTCTATCTATTGCCTAGCTACCTCTTAAATGTTAAGATGATTACCTCTATGTCTTCTCCTCTGTAGCTATTTCCTTACAAGGCTAGCCTAAAAATAAAAAGTCAGCATTTTAACTTAATTCTGGCGTACTGTATTTCAAATACGGCTTGTTTAAAAAAAAAAAAACTAGTATTTTCAGTCTTCAGTGTTAATATTAAGTAATTTAAGGTTTTACGGATTGCATGGTTAAGGCAGGTGACACATAATTAACACCTAAGTGTGCTTTAGTACTATTAATGTCAGTTTTTACTTTTGTTTTATTCCAGTGGAATATTTTCAAATATGAAAATACACACCTTTTGTATGTGCGTGTATTTTAAGATGCCTGAATAGAATGTGAGAGCCTGTCTGCAAAAGTACCAGGGACTGAGTAGCTTCAGCTTAAAAAAGCATTGAATGCAGTAGGAAGCTGCACTGCCATAGGTTGCTGTGAGAGTCGTGTTCCTGATGACGTGAAGGCTCAGGCTTGAAGTTTCTTCATCCAGACTAGTTGAGAATATTGTGCTGAGAAAGAAGAATTATACTTTCTGCTGGGGTATGCGTATTAGTATGCCTTAAGAGCTTGTACAGACTCTTAAACCGTTGGAAATTAGGTCATCTACCAAATTTGAAAGAACTTCTTACGTGCTTGATACTCCATAAAGGTGTAGAAAGGAAATTTTTCTGCAGTGTAAAATGAGGCACCATTTTGTGGTTAGATGGTGGTGGTTTTGTTTTTCCCCTTGAAAGCGTTATTACACAATTGTAGAATAATGTCTGTTATCTTCACCTGCAGACTTGAATCACTGGCTGTTGCAGGGGATCACAAAAGATATCTTTGGTCCAAAGAAAATATCCCTGAAAGATATGATCAGATATTTAAATAATTAGCTCATTAGTTTATCAGAGCTTTAACATGACATACATTTCCCATTGGGGATATTTTTTAGCATATATTGTGGTACATGTAGGATTATTGTGTTTGTGGGAATGTCCTTCCAGCAATGCAACTGCAGATCTGAATGAAGATACTGCCTTTCTACCTCTGCTGACCTGGTTCAGAAGCGGTGACAAAACTTTCATTGACTGACCAAATTGCCAGAACTCCACCCTGGTATTTTAGCTTTGAGAAAATAAACTTAACAAGTAGATTATATTATCAAAATAAAAGACTTTGGCATGTGCATGCATACTGGTTTACTGCAGTTTGTCCCTAGAGCAGACATGCAAAGAATGTCTTGTGTAGCTCAGGATGGTGGAAAGAATGCTTTCTGAAGTATTTTTTAGGCTGCTCAAAGCTCAGAGGTTGAAGCTAGAAACTCAAAGTGTGCTTGAGAGTGAGGACACCGTAACTGGTTTTAGGGAGAGATGGAAAACTTACTTAAACCCTGCTCTCAGTTTGAATGTGAGATTTTTAGCTTTAGAAGTCTTTACCACTTGGTTCAACTCGTCTCCCCTACAAGAGTGTTGAAAACTTGCCCTTTATTGGAGTTTAGGGAATGTTAAGAGGAGCAAATATAAAAAAATTTTGCTTGCCTATATAATACCATCACATTTTAGTGCCCCTGAAGTATTAATAAGTTTTGAATTGTTATTTCTAATATAGATATACTGAAGAAAAGATGTTGCTGAATATATGACAGAATACTCTTAATACATTTTATTACTTAAAACCAGTATGGGCTGGTGATGGTTTTTTGAGTCAGTTATGTTTTTTCTGTGTAACAACAACAAAACGCTCATGCTCAGTGAGAACTTCACTGTTAAGCTTTGTCAGCTGTGCCCGCAAACCACAGAAATGTAGATGTTCTGGGACTAAATCTTTTCCCTGTCTTACAGGTATTTGTGAACCTCTGTTCCCTCCATCTGATTTCCTGCTGTTAACAGCTATCTTTACAGAACCATTTATTCAACTGACATACGTGCATACACCTTAGAACATCAATACTGTTCTGTTCCATGGGACAGAAGTCAAATAGTTTTGTTTGTGGTCCGAAAGCATCTTCATTGCAAAATGCTGTGGATAAGGGTTTGATGTAGTTATACTTAGTTTGGATCAAACAGAGGAGTTGAAAGTTGGGTGATTTTAAATGCTGAAGTCCCCAATACTAGGACAGGGAGGTTTACAAAATATGCTAAGCAAGTCTTACGTGAGCCCCTGAAGACCAAAACCTGAGACACTGACAGCGTATCAGATAATGGTCTATATCATTTCAAGCCATCTGAAGTGATTAATTTCTTTAAAGTGGTAGCTTATTCCACCTGTGGAAACTGTAAAATGATGGAAATATAATGAGCAGTTGTAAAAAACTGTACAAGTTTACATGCAATGAGTATGGTCTTACTTTGGGCAGCAGAGCAATTCATTCAAGTTGCAGTAACAGATCACCTCACAGCCCTTCCCTTCCCAAAAGTGATCTTGCAGACCATCATGAATTTGTCGAAGGTTCTCTGTGCCTTCAGGGATGTTCTGACAGTTGTGGTCTTTGAGGGCCCTCTTGTAACAAGAATGGCGGTGGGAAGGCACCGCGAGGGTAACCAGGAGGGTGCTCAGCAGAAGCAGCGCCGAGAACATCTTCATTTTTGCAGCTTCCCACAGCAGGGTGCTAAAGAGAAATGAGGTACGTGACACAGGTATTGCAGCTGAACAGACCTCTTTCCTCAATTGGCTTCCATACTTACATTTTTCTTTTCTTCCCTGTGAAGTTTTGGAGGATTGAGCATGAGTTCTGGAGAGTGTTTTCTCCTAGGAGGTAAATAATATTGCAGCAGAATTGATATTCATTACTTTCTGTACAACCTTGGAAATCCTTTCATCAGGAATTGAGGCTTCTGATGCTGGCAATTTTGTTGTTTCTTTGGCCTCTCACCTTGAGAAAATTGCTTTGAGCTGGCTGCATTTTCTCAGTGGTATAAGTGATTGTATTGATTGCTGCCAAACCAGGGGAAAATGTCTGGGTGTGTGTCCTTGCCTTCCTGGCCATTTTGCCTGTCAAAATACGAGTCACTCACATAAAATTAATAGTATCCTTTCCCATCAAAGTTGTGGAAAAACTGTTTGCTGATTGAATCCTCTGTCATGGGCTGCTTGAGAAACTGAAGTGTTACACAGCTGAGAAAGCTGAAGCTCTCTGCAGTGGTGCCGAGTGCCACTGTCCTAGACTGCATGTTAGGGTATGATACTGCATTACGGAGAACTTTCTTTTTTTATATTGGTTGGTGGTTTGTTTTTTTTTAAGTACTGCAGACTGCTTAAGTTGAGCCTTGCTACTGGAGGCCATTATGGCTTAATTGGCTTTTTAAAAGGTGGGATAAATTATCCCTTGCAAAACTCTCCTGCTGGTGACTAGGATTTCCGTTGTCTTGTTTAACACTAGCTCTGCTGTTCTTAGCTGCTTTGCACAGTTTGACCATGCTTTGGATAAGATCCTTGAACTTGCATTCGCTTTAAAATTAGCATTTTCAACCTAGACTTTATTGTATGAGGAGAGAGAGTGGGTGTTATACCTTTCCTCATGCTTGAACAAAAGGGATCTGACATGTTACTGAATTTAAATGGGAATTCTGCTCTGAAAACTAACCTAAAGCAATGACCAGCTCTGCCAAGCACTCTCTCTGTGTGCTCGTTACTGTACTCGCTTTGGCCTCAAGGAAGACTTCGCCATCCTTCATCCTGTTGGCACTTCGGAGTTGATCCCCTGACGTGCTGGCATTATGGGCCAGCCCTAGTCTTTCTTGTGGGGCTGCGGATTAGAGTGCTCTAGGCTAAGCCAAAAATAACAAGGCGTTAAGGCAATGTCTGGTCAGAGACTATCAGAGGCCATGTTGAGATGGCAGAGCTCTTATCTGGTTAAGTTAAAAAATGAGGTATGCCAGCTATAGAAGTCAATTAATAGAGTCCTATATGAGTTATTTTGTGAAAATCCTGAGGTCACCCTTGAAAAACAAACAATAAACTTTTAAATATATAAATTTACAGTATTTTGTAGTAATTTTTCTAGAGTAGTTTTCTTGGCCCTATAGCTGTCCTGCTTATCTTCCATTTCTTCAGCCAATGAATAACATGCCAGGGACTATTAGAAAATCTGGGAATATAGATTCATATTAGGGGATGACACCTCAATGCTCTTTGGTTTTGTTTTAATATTTAAATTTGGTTTTTAAAACATTGGTATTTATATTTAGACTTGATTTTTTTGAACACTAGTAGCCAAATAAAATATTAAAAAGTGGCCTATATACTAAAGAACATGACTGAAGTGGAAATAAGCTCTTGTGTACTTTTTTAACTTCTGTTGTAGAAGCAAAATTCATGGAATAGTTCCTTTTAGTTTCCATGAACTTGTATGGGAACTCTTTGAGTAGAAGGCTCCTATACACTATCAATAGTTGAGTCTTGGGGATCATGGTGTCTTGCTCCTGTGTACTTTTTAAAATTATTTTATTACTTCTAATAATTCATGTGATCTTTCCCTACCTGGAGTTCAGCTGGAATGCTCAGTTGAATCTGTTGCCAGCTGCCTATCTCCTCAAACTTCCCTTTAAAAGGAATTCACTCTGTCCTGAGAATTGGCAGATTCTTTACTGTCAAATTACTGGATTCAAAAATCATGACCTACAGTTTAAGATGATTCTGTAACTCAGTACTTGGCTTGAAATATAACAGAATATTGCTCTAGTGCATTGTCAAGAGTGGGTGTCAAAATCAGTATTGGCGAGGTCAACATGCAGTAGAGCAATGGATAGACAGCTTCTCTGATAGGTCACCTATGCACCTTACCAGTGTTCAGCACTGTTATTATTCAGAAAAGAATATTTATTTTAATTTTGTTTCTGCTTAAATATTTCCTCTGTGGTTTTTTGCAGATCATAACCACATGGAAATTTTTAGTCAAAAGACCTATCTCAAAAGGCTGCTTCTTTCCTGAGAATGGTCCCTATTTGCAATGAAAGATTGCCAAGGACCTGAAGTGTTTCATCAGCTCCCTGCACAGGATCAATGCTGGTAAACTCAGCAGACCTTTCAGATGCAGCATCTCTGTCTGACAAAGTGCTGCAACTTCTCTTCCTGAATACAGGATTGCACAGATGTTGGAGTGTCACTGATCGCCTGGGTAAAGAACAGAGCTAATATGCCTGTATTTATTTCAAAATGGGTGCCAAAAAGACTTTATCTGCTTTTGCATACCGCAGAAGACAGTCTTTTCTCATAAAACAAGTCAGGAAAATGTGAACAAAACTCATCACTAAGGTGGCTCAAAGACTCATTGCTTCCAAGCATCTTCTTCTATTTCTTTATTTTATAAAACCTTCTGTAAAGACAGCAATGCCATTCATGCTAAGCCTGACAAGATTGCGCTATCAAGATTGTATAATTTCAAATTCTAGCAGGAATAAAGCCGTCTGAAAATACTGAAAATGAACTTGCATTTACATAAGTTCTTTTTAGTTAATTATTTTGGTTTTTTTGACATTGTATAAGTAAAGTTTGAGGCTAAATGCAGCTGGGAGTACAAGTGCTCTGAAATAGTTTGGAGCTTTTTGTAAAGGAAAAGGGTGAATGGGAATATGCATGGTAAGTCAGGAATCAGTGTAGTCCCTGCTTTTTCAGCTGAGAGTGTTTGAATTATCCTGCCAGGCAATTTGGCATTATTTAGTCTTTGGATCTGCTAGATGCAGAGGTAGTCAAAAAAGACCAAAGAGAAAAACTGAAGTTTCAGCCTCCATGTCCAAGAACAACAGGGTAATAGTTCATGAGAAGTGATGCCCTTTAAAAGCCACATGGTATCAGTCGGAGCTCAGGTGTTAGAAATAGGGAAAACAGAATGGCAGAAAATGTGTATTTTGGCACCTCTAGGGATCCTCCATGTTTGGAAAAAATATAAATATTTACAAGTTGGTTTATCAACCATTAAATATACCCTTCCTTTATCCTTAAGCAGACTGTGTCTCTAGTTGCTTAATGTTGAAAACAAGAAATACATTAATTGGTACACTTTTGGTGTATGATCTTTTCCAGTCTGTCCAGTGGCACGTGCCACTTAAGTTGCATTTAAGAAGCAAGTATATATTAAATTTGTTTCCCTTTAATGTGTTTTGAGTTCAAGAGCTAAAAATACTTATTGATAATAAAACATATATTATTGTTTTTGTTGAGTTTCCCTTTCAGAAACACCTGTAAAATGCTGAGCTAATTATTTAAAATTTAGGTGTGTCGGTGCGCAATAGTTAGGTTTGTTAGCGCATTCCTAAGAAATCATTACATAGGACCTCCATAACTGATAATATTGTAAAGAATTTTTTCCATTAAAAAAAAAAAATCCTTCAAATCTTATTTTATTTGAACTGTTGGTGCACTGTAAGGACAGTGTCTATTCCACTGAGGATGAATTCAGTGAATTACTGCTTTGTAATTATCGTCAATACCATGATTCTTTCCAGAAACTGAGCTGTCATTAAACCCCATTTATTTTTCTTTAAGACAGCAATTCATTGTAAATGCACCCCTCTCCATATACACCAATTTTGCAATAATATTGAGCACTGGAAGGCAATATAGTATGCTTAATGACCTCAGATGTTAATATGTAGCATCCAACTTTGAAAGAAAGCAAGATAGTAAAAGAATTATTTTGAGCTGGATCATAGCCATGTATCTGTCTTAAATAGCACCTCTTGGCTATGATATAGCAGCTTCTCCCAAATCCTCCTTTGGGTGCTTCCATATATATTTCTAATTCTGTACTCTGTAACTAGCAGCAGCAGAACATGTGCACAAGGATAATTTCAGGAGCAAAACGTACCTTTTTCTTCTGCTTCACTCCCTTTCACTTTCTTGGCAGCTGTATCTTTTTAGATGTACCCAGAGAGAGCTAGAACTAGCGGGGATGAGAAGAGAGAGGGAGGGCTGATGGGAGATGCTGTACAAACAGTCCTTTGTTTGTCCTGACTTCTGCCTGTGACTGACGAGCTGTTCTCCAGCAAGAGGTCAGAGGAAGCTCCAGTAAGGGATCAGAGGATGGGCTTCAAAGAGTTACCTTTTGCAGTCACTGCCAGCCTTGTCTAGAGGCAAAACCATGGATGTATTCCTTCTAGCAGGAAACAATTAGTTCATCCAGGATCTGATGCAAAGGTGTCTTCTCATAGAGTAAAGCATAACACTGAGAACGGCAGAAGAGGAAATATCCTGTGGAATAACTGTGTCTTGCCTGTGGTGTGTGAGCAGGCTGGAGGGAGCGGGAAGCAGCAGACTTCTGGGGTTGCACAGCCAGAAGAACGTGGTTTCTAGGCAGATGCCTTCTTTTGCATTTGGTGGAGAAGAGCAGACCTACCTAACAATCTCATGCAAAGCTTTAATTCTTGACTTTGGGATCCTTTCAGTTTTCTGGAACTGACATAATAAAAAAACCCCTTTCATTATTTTAACCTAAATTCTAGTAATGCATGCTCAGTGATGCCATGCATTGAGTTCTTTACTGAACAAGTGTTTAATCAAGAGGTAAAGCATTACACTGAACAGTGTTTCAGAGGAAGTTATTTTAAACTAATACAGCTAATCAAATTATCTGGTACCATAAAAACACATAACAAGGTTCTTAAATTGAATTGAAGTATTATATATTAATGAGAAAATAGTCTTGAGGGTGAAGCATGTGTCCTCATATTTCTGTTGCAATTTGACCCTCATTCTGTTATAACCATCCTGGATTTATTTTGCGATGGGAATAGAGAAGTATTATTGTTGAGCTGTAGTTCTTACATTTTCTTCTGTGCATTGTTTTGATTCTGATGTTTTGTTGTAAAACTTTGGTTTTCTCTATCTGTTGGGCTGCTTCTAGTACAGAGGTTTGTTAGGAGTATCTCTACCTCCTTTTTTGTGAGAAGTGCCTCTACTCAGCTGGCTCAGTTTACAGTTGGATGTCTTGGTGTTTGTTCAGTTTGATTTATTGTATGCCAGAAGTGAGCTAGGGCCTCTGTAAGAAGTGCATATTCATCTTCTGCTGCCTCAGCAAAGAGAGGAGGAGGCAAATGGCACAGATGTTTAGAAGCAAACCTTTGAGACTGAGCCTACTTACTTGAGGTGGTTCCATCCACCAGGGTGTTCCCCCTCTCTGCTGGAGATGGGCAACTTGGAGGGCAGAGAGCAGGATACATGTTTGCACTTCTTCCTCTAATTCAGGTTAGGAACATCATGAAGGACATTTTTTGCCACTGCTGTTACAGACATAGCAACTTAAAAGGGGAGGGAAGAGATAGCTGCAGGCAGCAGCTGTCAGAACAGGACAGCCTTGCCTTTTCAGGGTGACAAAATGCCTGGTGCTGCCTCTGCTTTTCTACATAAATTCTTTTCTGGTGCAGAGCCTGGCCATGGCGGGCCATGCCTTAAATGAGATTATTGTAATGCCTCTGGGAGTACACAGTGTTCCAGGGCAGCATTCTGCTGTGGGAGGAGGCTGTGAGCCTGGTGTGGATGTACAGGGGACTTTCTATATATAAGCAGGGATAAAACTTGGGAGGAGGGAATGAGAGCATATTGTGCTGATGCTCTGTTGAGTGCCTTTTTAGTTAATTGCAAATAAACTTTGGTATTAATAATTTGAAGTTTTTATCAGAAGGTGTAACAAAACTGCGTTAGGATTATCCCTTTGCTGTCTATTTAACTTCTCTTGTGTTTTCCGGGGAGTATCTGTGGTTCCAGCACATGTTTTGAGAACCCTGTATGGACAGCAGTCTAGTGAACTGATAGTTTTGTATATAAAGTGAAGTGTGTGAGGCACAGTTTTCTTCAGGAAACATCCTGCATTTTGAGAAAAGACAGTTCTAACAAAGTTGGTGTTTTGCTGGTGATTTGTTTTTTCTACTCCCTCTATATTTCCATGTATGATGTTTTCAGTCACTGAAAACTTTGAGGAACAGGAGGAAATTTTCTCGCTTGCGATGCTGCTTCAGAGTAGAGACTGAGAAGCAAACTGGGACTGGGAGGAAGCAAAAGTTGTGGGGAATTTCATCAGGGAAATACAACCCAAGAGAAGGTAGAAGATGGCTGCTCTAGGAACAGCTAACTCTTGGGGTGTTAAAAGTGAAGGGTTTTATAGAAAATGC
Organism: Myiozetetes cayanensis; assembly: GCF_022539395.1. Classification (NCBI taxonomy): domain Eukaryota; kingdom Metazoa; phylum Chordata; class Aves; order Passeriformes; family Tyrannidae; genus Myiozetetes; species Myiozetetes cayanensis. The sequence goes on along the minus strand of NW_026087964.1, from coordinate 33,966,665 downwards.
ATTGAAAGACAGGTGAGCATGCAGTGGGAGAAAGCAGTAGTTCCAGATCTTACCTCCTTTCCCCTTTCTCCACTTTGCCCCTGACCCATTGCCATGGATATCTCTTTCTATACTGACTCTGTCTCCCTCCTTGTCTCCAGCCCTGATAGCCTTTTCTTTATTTTTGGTTTCCTTCTGCCTTTCTGCTCCAGCACAGTGTCCCCAGTGGGCTCAGCAGCCAGTGTCTGGCACAGGCTGGCAGGGTGCCAGCTGTGACAGAGGGCTGTTGAAAATCGCAGGGGCTCTTTTGTTCCCCACTGTGGCATCTGGGAGCTGCAGGAGAACCATAAGGAAATCTTGCCTTTTCACCTTCCTTCATTTGTGTCGAGACAGTAATCTTGAAGTGTGTTTGACTCCTTTTATTTAGAGACACTGTTTTGGATGTATACATATGCCTGTTTCTATCTGAAGAGGTATGGCAATATTAGAGGTAAGATGTAAAGTAGAGCTGCTTTGGCTTTTTTTTTTTGTTCCTCTTCCTTCCCCAGGCTGGAGCCAGCAAGAAGGGATGGCCCATGAGGAGGCAGCAGCAGATGGAGGCAGGAGGGGGTGTGACAAGGTAGCAGCAGCAATCCATAGGAGAAAAGCAGTTTTCAAAGGAGAATGGCCCCTGGTAGGGTGAGATGGAAGAAAGAAAAGGCAGCATTGAAATTCAGCTGCAAAAGCATGGCTGTGTCTGACATACAGCATTACTCGAGACTAAATTTGTGTAACATGCCCTGAGAAAATGATCTCTTTCATCTTTTTTTTTTAAAGTACTCACTGCACTCTAAATTTTGCTTTGCATTTTTAACATAAGCCACACAGGTTTAGCTTTTTGCTGTAAACAGAAACCAATTTGTGTCTTGTTTGCATCCTGGATATCAACACTCAGTTCTTTGCAGGCTGACAGTGAGAAATACCGATGCATCTCCACTCACATTAAATCTTCTTAAAAGATACCACTTTACCTTTGAGTCAGATGGCTCATTAATATGTAGAGTGTATATGAGGAGATCTATAAGGAGCCTGATTTTGGCAGATGATGCAGTCTAAAACCTGTACTTTGAGATTATAAATGAATGTAAGTATTGTAGGGATGCATAAAGACTTCATGCCAGTAATAATGACACCATCAGTGCAGCTAAGATATTAACTGCTGTCATCATTTGTTACAGGATCACAGTAGGTAGGTGCCTTGGACTCAATCATCAGCACAATGGATTATTAAGCAAAGATAAGAATATTATGTTTGTTTTCAAATATACATAAGTGTAAAACAAATATATCCTCTGTTATACCCCTCATATAATGTTTTCCATCACTCAAAATTTATGTCAGTCAGAAAAAGTATTTGAAAACAGTTTTTTGTGCTTTTTGTGTAATTTTAATTTTGTGTCCTTTGGCTGCTTCATGATTTTTTTTTTTTTTTTTTTAGAAAATGTCTTTGCTGTTAAATACTCTACAATTGCCTTTGCAATTTTTGCATCTGATAACTTGCCTTATACCTTGTACTTGCATTAGCCTGAGGGATTAATCTCAGCTTTCTGGAACACTGTTGTTTGTTCTGTATAGTAGTTCTTGTTCATCCAGCGTTTCTTCTATTTCTTGCCTTTCTTGTTGGGCACTGCTTTCTTTCCAGTGGCTGTTCTCTGTGGAGTCCCAGAGCCCTCTCTTTCCTGTGATTTTCAGCTTCCTGGTTTTACTGTTAGTTTTCAAAACTTCTTCTGCAGGCTGCAATCTGTCCTTGGTTAAAATATGCAGCCCAAAGTATTAGGCTCATCAAAGGCATCTTTCAGTGTATTTCCTCAGATCAGTGGTCTGTTGGCATGCTCAGGCTGTTACTGTTTTTTTTCTGTGAAGGCAGAGAAGATGCAGTATATTCAGAACCTGCTGCTGTAATGAACTGTCAATTCCAGACAGGCCAAATGAGTCGATGTTCTAAGTGTGTATGTATAAAGTTTGGTGTCTCAAGCTGGCAAATTAGTCTGAATGTATTATGGAAAAAAATATTCTAAATTGAGAAAGTGTTCCCAGCCATCAAATGTATTACTTATCTGATCCTTAGAAATCCATGGCTGTTTTGATTCTTCGATGGTTCAGGATGTTACTGGGTTTTGTTTGGGTCTTGGTTTCTACTGTTTTGCTAGGAATTAGCTGTTGATACTTAAAGGCATCTGGCCTTGAGGGTGAGGAGCATTCTGCAGCTGCTGAAGTTGGTGGTGCCAGAAGTCTGATAGAAAACCAAAAGATACCTTTGTCTCTACCACCTGTGCTAGCTTCTCTGCAGATAAAGAAAACAAAAATGAAAATAAACCCAAAAACTTTAATTATAAGGTTTAACTTGGTTTTCGTAAATCACCACGACTAAAACCATTATGGCTACTCTACTGACTTTTGAAGTCCTCGACCACAGCACTGCCTTTTGCCTATGCCAAGGCATGAAAGCTATCCAGTGTGACTGCATGAGACAAAAGCATCTTTGCCAACAGGTTGACCAGCCTAGGGAGGAAAGCTTTAAAAAGGAAAAGCAGGGGAGGGAGATGGCAGCCCACAACTGAGTGAGGAAGTGGTGGCGATCTCAGGAAGCTTGCAAAAGAATCAGGAGCAGAGGGAGGAAACCATGCACTTAATAGTTAGGCTGCCATTTGAAGGGCCTGGAGAAATAGACTGTCAGGAACACTAAGATGTTCAACAAAAGCAAAGGCAAAGTCCTGTACATGGGGAAGAGTGACCCCATGCATTATGATAGGCTGGGGACTGACTGGTTGGAATGCAGCTTTGGAGAGTAGGACCCAAGGATCCTGGATGGCACCAAACTGGATGAGCTGGCACTGCACCCTTGCAGAAGAAAAGGCCAACAGTATCCTGGCCTGCATGAGGAGGGGGAGGTGATCCTTCCCCTCTTCACTGGTGAGACACAGCTGGAGTGCTGGGTCCAGGTCTGGGTGACCTAGTATGAAAGGGATGTGGATGAACTGGAGCGAACCCAGTGAAGGGCGACAAAGGTGATTAAGGGACTGGAGCATTTCTTTTATGAAGGCTCTGGGAGAGCTGGAACTCTCTGTTCCAGCTGGAGAAGGGAAGCCAGGGGAAGCTCCTGTATTTATCTATCTAAAAATGCCTGGTGGGGGTTGAGTAAAGAAGATGAAGCCAGAGTCTTCTCAGTGGGGCCCAGTGGCAGGACAAAGAGGCAATGGATACCAGTTTGGATACAGGAGATTCCACTTCAAAGTCTAAAGAACTTTTTTACCTGTGAGGAAGGTAAAACAATGCCCACAGAGACTATGGAGATCTCCTGAGAGATATTAAAACTCCAGCTGAATACAGACCAGGGCAACTGCTGTACCTGACCCTGTTTGAGGAGAGTTGGACTACATGGTCCCCAGAGGTGCCTTTCAAGGTCAACTACTCTATGATATCAACTACATGCTCAAATGAAAATCAGTTAATAGTACAGCTTAGGCTCCTGAACTCTAAGCACCTGTACTGAGTGCACCATCTTGAGTGAGCTCAGGTGAGCTTACAAAAAAATCTTTTGTTTGCAGACTCCCTAGTGGTCCCTATTACTCTTTGTCAGGTCACAGCCCAGATGCCCCGCAAGAACAGCAAGCTCCCTGCGTTGTGGCAGGTGATTTTATGCCACCATTTGTTTCTGAACATTAAGAATGAGTAAACAATTTCATTTGCCCAAGAGCCTCTGATAAGGGATTTTTACCAAAAACTTTCTGGAAACTATAAATGCTATGATAGAAGCTGAAGCACCTTTACCACATAGTAAAGGTATGTCAGAATTCTTGTTCTTCCACCTGCTTTACCTGCAAGAAATTGTTTTGGGCATGTAAAAACTGAAAGGTCTTTTGTCTTTGAGTCTCATGAGAACCTCTTCATTTTTGATAGATAATAATGAGGTAATTTTAAATATTTATTGGAAGGGAAAGAATTTGTTTTTCTAATAACTAGCATAGAGTAATGTTTACAATTCTCAAGTATTCACCTCATTTTTGCAGTGTTGTCTGTCTGGACTCTTTCATCAAAGAAAACTTTGGTTTCTGTTACATATTTTCTTGGTAACTTCAAATTAATTTACAAAGGTTTTGTACCTGAGCAGAACTGCTGCTATCTTTTCCAGGTCTTTGAATCCTACAGCTGCTGACAGCAAAAGCTACCAGCTTTAGGGGTAGTACAAAATGACTAGCAAATCCATGAATATTAATGGAGTAAGCTCCATTAATGGTGTTCATGGCATTTCATATCTTCTGAGATTAAGACTTTAGAGTTTATTAATTACACCTATATATCTACCCCAAATGAAGCCCCACAGAAGACATTTAGGTGTTTCACCCAAACATTGCTGCTGCTGGCAGATACAGCATTCTGCAGCCCTCTGAAACATACCTAGATAAGATAGATCTTTGGCTCTTAGGCAGACATGGCTCTGTTAGAGGATGGAAATGAAGAGAGGAACATCTTCACAGTCTGGGGACTTTTCTGTGTGAAGCAAGATAGCATGCTTCACTACTGGAAGGGCTATCTTAAAGTGTGCTGTAGGCTCTATTCTAAATACTCTCTGGGCTTCTTTAATGTAGTGAATAAAGAGGAATTTTACTGAAACCACTTTTAAATCCAGACTTTTATTCTGGACTCAACAAGTCAGAACATCAGTCTCTTATGTGTACAAGATACAGATTGCAGGCATAACTGACACTGTGAAAGACTGTTCCCTAGACTTTTGGGTAACGAAACTACAAATCACAGCTGAAACCTTTTTTTTGAATGATATTAGACCTGACACTCACCGGAGAGAAATAACATGGTCTTATTTTTAACATGATAGCGCAGCTCATTTTTAATCAGCTTTCACTACTAAGGAAGACCATTTAAAGACCATTTACTGTTGTAATTTTCCATCATCATAACTCAGAAAAATCCATGAAGGAATGTTATTAGTGGAAAAAAGAAATGCAGCTAATCAGTCTTTATTGCTGAAGAGAAGCTGAGAAGGGATGATGATTTATTCTCTTGCTGGAGTGTGCAACTTACAATGAATACTTTTCACATTGTTCTCCTGGGTCACAACAGTAAAGTGTATTACTTCTGATACTATTTCCTTGATATTTATAGACTGGAATTAAATTGGTAAACAAGTAATAAAATTGTGCCTTAAAATGTCTTTTTTTGTGATCCTCAAGTCAATAAAGAGTATATTTTGGTCCCTGAGGAACAGTTTAGGTAGCTTCTTCAAGGATACTTAGGTGACTACTTCATTGTTGCATGTTTCTTGTTATTACTGCAAACAGTTTGCAGAGTTTTTAACTTTGCATTTAAATTTAATATGTCATCTTACAATAGATCTCTGTTTTTCAAGGTTTAAAAATAAATGTATATATAGGTCCTCAGCTTCTTTTTAAGCAGTCTTCCTTGGTCACTGGAGAGACTGAAAACTTAATCCAAAGCATTGTTGAAAATACTTTCCAGACTGTCCCTGCCTCAATGGAGACTTAAAAGCTTCATGATCAGAGCATCTAAAACTGAATTATTACTTTATAATCTTTGCACAGACCCTTGATTGTATTATCAAGACCTGACAATTGAGTGTTAGGTACGCATTATGTGACTCTTGAATATAGACCTAGTAGACTTCAATGTGTTTTGACAGTAAGTAGGCCAAGAAAAAGGGCAATTTTACATAAAGCAAAAGCAATGAAGCAGTTTACTGTTATCTTCAGCACCTTGGCACCTAAGCTTAAGATATATCCAACACATGGAAAATAAAAAAATAATTTGACCTAAGAATGTTGTGTGTATTTATGTAAATACTTATATCAAATTAATATTTTCTATATATTGTCCTATGTCTGTCACCACCAAACTAGAACTTATCACACCAAATCACAGAATGGGTAAGATTGGAAGGGACCACAGTGGGTCAGTTGGTCCAACTTCCCTGCTCAAGTAGGGTCATCCTAGAGCACAATGCCTTTCACCTTAAAAAATTTCACCACCAGATTTGCGAGATATCTCTATGGAAGTAAACTATAGAAACAGTTTCATCTTGGCTTTTGTTTATATATCATAGAATAAAAAAAATTAATTACTTGTATGATGTGCATTTGCAGCAGAGTTCCTACTGGATGATTAATGTTTTGTGGGTTTTTTTGTTTATGGTTTCTATTTCAATAGTTCAGAAACAATTGCAGAAAAACCTTTCTGTCTGGTAGGGTGACAACCCAAGCATGAGCATTCTTTGTGTTTCTTGAGGCATGCTTGTTAGGGAAAGAGCTGGTTAACCAGTTCAAAAGGTTAACCAGTTCCCTGTTTCTTACATATTTGTGTCAGTTTTGTTGTCCTGTAAAGGGACTGTTTCCCTAGGATCCACAACTCAAGTAAAAATGATTATTTGAGTTATGCTTACTTTTAACCCCTCTTGCCAATGCTGTTCCTCATTGTTGAACTTGTATAATTCTGACTCACTGATGCCAAATTGCTTTTGACAGTACCGACACATTAGCATATACAATTCAGGGACCATTTTTATACCCTGAAATATAAGCTGTCTCAACCAGTCACTAAAAGAGCTTGTTCAGTTCAGCAAATCCATTCTTGAAAATAACTGGCATGCAAAGCAGCAAATTGACTTCTAGGTGGTGAATGTTCACCATTTATAATTTCATCATGAGGAGTTCATGCTTGAAAGATGTTTGCATTAAATATCTTGGGTTTGCTTTCTCACCAACTGAATAAACATAGAAAGGCTTACTTAAATCCTAGTCCTCACTTTGCCAGTTCTTGAGGGCTTTTAGTTACCCAGTAGGAATGTAATTCATTGTTAATTGTGTACTATAAAGCTGGATTTGCTGAAAAGCTTGAAGACTCTCGTGGTTTGAATATTCCTGCGGTGTTTACTGTAATGCCCTTTTCTTTGCTTACCTTCTCCATGGTAGATCTTATGAAATTAATAACTTGATAAGCTCTCCTGTTGGATAAGGATTCATTTCTGCTCTCATGCTACTTGATGATGAGCCTAATTTAATGTGAAAAATAAACTGTGCTATCACGGGTAAAGCTCGAACAGTCCCACCCCCAAAGCATTTAAAATGTAAAAGTATGAATGTTGCACATCATAGCAGCATACCAAAGGTGGATTCTGAAGTAAAATTATTCAGCTTTCTCGTGACCACAACTTATCCCTGGCTGGTCACACTTAATCACTAGGTAAGGTAACGATTTTTCTAAAAAAGTCTCTTTGGTAGGCATCACATATTCGTTTAGGCTTTTGTTTTCCCATTTTATGCTTTGAGGAGGTTACATGTCATTTATACGTTGTTTTGGCACTGTCTGCTCAGTAGGTAGGATTTGTCTTAAATTTAAACCCTTGGTTTTGCTTGGGATGGCTTATGGATGAGAAGGATAATACCAGCTCCTCATACCAGCTCCCTGGAATGTCTGCCCTTGGTCTGTTATCACCATGAAAAGTATGCAAGACATGTATGGGAGGGGGAGGCTGGAGTAGTGATTGTTCTCCCTAAGAAATTAGATTTTTAACAAAACAAAGGGGCTGTGAAGAAAGAGTACTCTGTAAAGTGTAATGTTGTTGCCTAGTGGATCAAGAAGGTGTTCCTACACAAGATTAAAAGGTAGAGAAAGACCATACAGTTCAGGAAAATACAAAGTCTGTGGCTGTATCCATTATGCAAGATCTTACAGATTAAATATACCAGGGGTTTTCAGAGCTCTCATAGCACAGGACTTTTTGGATTCAAAAGCCTAAACTCTCTCGCTTGAAAAGAAAGCAGAAATCCGCTCTTCTTTCCCTCAAACTATTAAGGGAAACATACAGTAGTTCAGTGGTTAGCCAGTTTTACCAAGGTAAGAAAGGTGATTTCTTTCTCTGCAACTTCAGAGAGTGCTCTAAGCAGCTGGGTATAATTTGTGTAGAATTGGCAGCTTTTGTGTTTTGCATAGTTACTGTTCTGTTTATGGAAGAGAAAGAGGAGAGAATAACTTGTCTCCATTACAGGTAAGATGAGCTGTCAATTGCGGATCAGACCCCTCAGTTCTAGACAGCCAAACTGGAGCCTGTCTGATTTCAGCCAGGACCATCTCTGTGGTCACTGTGGATGAGCTATTGCATGAAACACAGCATTCCCCCTGCCACTGCTTACATTTTGTTTGGTGGTCTGGAGGATGAGCACTGGGAGGAGTGCTAGGCTTCAGCTAAAGTGAGTTTTGGATCACAGTTTTAGATTAAAGTAATTAAGCTCTTTTGTAACTCTGGCCTGCTACTGCTCAAATGTACAGCTTACATTCGAACGATATAATGGTGGCAAAAAGAAGCACTGATTTTTTAGAAGTTTGTTTAGTTTCACCACTTGCTAGTTTAATGTATGCATTATTAAGCATCAGTCTCTTGAAAATTACTGTTGTTTGGTTACAAAGAAAAATGAGAAGTTAAACAAAATTCTGAAGAATGTAAAGTAATTTTTTAATTCTAGGAGGCAAGCACTGTATCATTGTCATAGGAGTTATAACTTTGAAAGTACCTAAGTTCGCATAATATGCAAGAACCTGATCTTGCCATGATGCTCATGTGAGTAGTTCTTTGAGAAAAGTTCTTTATATGTTTTGCTTGAACTCTCGTTCAAGCTTTGTAGGAATATGCCCTTGATCTTTTGTCAGAGAAATCTGATCCCCAGTTCTCCATATTGTGTGATTTGGTGTCCCATCTTGCAACCTTTTACTCATGTAAGCAATATTTACCTATTTGAATTTGTCTTTTATGTAACTATGTGTGGATAGAGGAAGAACAGAATTTGTTTGTTGGTGAGCCAAGCAGTTTCAAAGTAGGTAAGTGGGTGATTGGGCTAATAAGGAAAACAGATTCTTTAAACGTTTTTCACCCTGCCAAAAGTAAAAATATAACCTAAATAATTACTTGCTTTAGATATTAATGACCAATGGAGAACAATACAAATGCCACAGAAGAAAAAGTAAGTTATCATTTACTAAAGGTGGTGTTCAATTTTTATAGCCATTATCATCAACCTAAACATTGATCCTGTCATGCAGATATTAAGTCTGAAGTTTGCAGAATTGCATCACTCCTTCCATCCTTCCTGAGGAAGGAAGTTACAGCAGTGCATTTTGTCTCTTCAGTGATGGAGAGAGAGAACACCCCTAATGCTATTGCGTTTAGGAAGGATGCCAATGCTGCCATTCAAGAACATAAAATTCAAGATGCCTGCCTGCTTGCTCATTAAGGTAGAAAACCTATTTTAAACTTCATGGCCTAGTTGAAGGTCTGAAGACATCTAGCACACAGAGATTCTGATAGGTGCAGTTTCTACCTCCAATTTAAATTGTACTTCAGCAGTGTAAATTGGAAAAGAAAGAGAAGGAATGAAAGGAAACATATTGCATAGAAATTGTACCTCATTACTATATAAGAAGGCAGTGAATGAGGTTTATATAATCAACTTTAGACAACTTCATCTTCAAAATGCAGTGATAAGTATTAAAATGCAGAACTGGCTTTCCTTACTGATAGTTTTTAAACAGGCTGTTTGATTTTATTCAAAGTTAATTCTCCTTTAAAACTGTTTTATTAGTTAAAGCCTGACTTGTACACAACCTTTTTAGCTGATCAGACAGGTGGCTCATGTGTGATTGTGCTGCTTTTTTGCTTGTTCTGGCAGTGCTAAGCACACCCCAAAACCTGCCATTGCCTGGAGAATTTACAGCGTGATAATTGTGGCCTGTCCATAGGGTTAGTTTGCTAAGCATAATGGCCATACAGCATTTGTGTGTAGCACAAACATCCATATATTTGTAGATAATATGGTTTATTTTATCCTTCCTCCTGCTGCTCAGCCCTCGCTGTTCCTCTGCCCCAAGGTACTGGGAATGTGTAACCTGTGCGAGCTGGTAGCCACAGCAATCCTCTGACTGGGATATCCATGCTTCATCTACTAGACAGTCTCTAACATCAGCCTGAACTTCTTTTACCATCAAAACCTGGGGAAGCTTCAGGTTAAAATTTCTGCTTATGAGTTTAAGAGCATCCTCTCTCCTTTGGAAGATGTGAATATTTAAATTTTGATCACTCCCCTTTGCATCCCACAAAGGAAACTTAATTAAATAATTGGCATTGGATTGAGCATCTAATAATAATAATAATGGCCAGTCTTCGCGAGCGAAGATCCGGGGAAGGTCTTTCCACCTTCCAGCCTGCGCATTGGATTTTTTAGGTGAGACACAGTGTGCGCGGAACTGAGCCCACCCTTTAATCCTAAGGTTCATCTGCCGGGGCCAAGCGAGCTTGGACGGTGGCAGCGAGGTCCTTAGGACGTAGGTGGGTTACCTTTAAGGGCTAACGAGCCCCACCTGCCCGGGAGTGGCCCTGACCGGGAATCGAACCCGGGTCTCCGCGGTGATAGCGCGGCGCCTTTACCCCCTAGACCACCAGGGGCTCCATTGAGCATCTATGGCATGTAAAAAAAAACAACAATTAAAATAACTGTATTAACCTTGTGTAATCAGGTTTTCCTTTCCCTCAGTTTGGAAAATCAACTATGACAGCATTGTGGCTTCTCAACTGCTTGCACGGTAATCTTCAAGTGTGCTTTCCTTGTGCACATACACACACACAAAATGTCCAACCACAATAGCTTTATTGGTTATATCAATTTAAATTTGAGGTAACTTCACTGGGCTCAATATAGACACTTGTGGCTTCCTAACAGGTACTGGTGTTTTGCTTTGCTCTGGTTGTTAAATGTTCTTTCTAATCCAATTATTTCTGACTTTGTTAACAAGAAACAAATTCTGAGGGCTTCATTGATCCACTGAAGGCCTGAGCAGCTGTTCAGAGGGACCTCCACAGGCTGAAGGAATGGGAGACCTGTGCAGGCTGGGAACAGACCAGCCCCGGGCAGTTTAGCGGCAGAGGACACGTGAGGGAATGGCATGAAGCTATGTCAGGAGATTGGATATTAGGATAAGGTTCTTCACCCAGAGGATGGTTGGGCCCTGGAACAGGCTCCCCAGAGGAGTGGTCACAGCACCAAGTCTGACAGAGTTCAAGAAGTATTTGGACAATACACTCAGGCACATGATGTAATTCTTGGGGATGGTCCTGTGCAAGGCCAGGAGTTAGACTCGATGATCCTTGTGGGTCCTTTCCAACTCGGGATATTCTATGATTCTAGGATAAAAGCAAACCAGCCAGTTCATCCTTTTGTGCCACTGATCTTCTGAACAATATTCTGCAGAGGAGAAAGCACCACCCTTTCTACCATATCCCACCACAGGAACACATGATCCAGTTTTGTGCCCAGCATGTAAAATTTGGCAGTTGGGCTATTGCAAAGAGGGAAAGCTGTCTGGGGCTAGAAATCGTGTATGTTGATTGTCCAGCATGTCTCATCTGCACTTACACACTCCAAAAGCATAATTGCTCTTCCCTAAAGTACTGCCCCGGCTCTCATTGGCATGTTATGATCTGTTTGAGCAGTGTTAGTCAACGTGGGTGGCAAGGAGAGCCCCACTCAGAAACCTGGTGACTTTGTAGCAGTTAATTAGGAGGAACATGTGTTTGTTGTGAGCTGCTGAAATAGTTATGGCTGTCAGGTTCTGGAGTGAGCATCTGCATATGCAGGTAAGGCCTGGGGTGCCTGTCTGCCCCACCATCTCTCTCCACCTCTATTTAGGTGGAGGCATTGCTCTTGGTGAACTCACCCTGGATTCATTCTGAGGTTTGTTGGGGGTTTTTTGTTGCTGCTGTTGTGTGGTGCATTTTTGGTTTGGTTTGGTGTTGATTAGCTGGGGGCTTTGTTTGTCTGTTTGGATATTTTTGTTTGTTTTTTACACTATCACACATTTCTGTGGGACCTTTTCACCAATTTAAAACAAACAGACAAAACCCCAACAAAAAAAGCCAAACTATTGAAACTTGTTATTTGGTGCCACCTGGTGTTTAAATGACCAGCGTGAGAAGGGACCTGTGCCTGAGAGGAAGGGGCTTGTGGTTTTGGGGTACAGGCGCACATCGTGGCATGATGCTGCCAGCTGGAGCAACAGCTTGGTTCGGCTGGCAGGGAGGCAAATGCGGAAGCAACAAGGAATCTCACTTATCTTAAATAGCTTTGTGACCGGGTGCTTTCATGCGGGAAAAGCGGTCACTCTTTCCAGCTGGAATTCGCTGGGACAGACGGCAGAGGGCATGAGTGAATGCCTTAAGCATCTGGGCTTGCTTCCAACGAAAACCTGAATTTTGCTGGTAGTGTAAATGTACCCTTTTCCTTCAACTTTTTTCCCTTCTTTTTAGCATGATGATGGCTATGTTTGTCATTAATTCCTGCATACCTTGTGTTGATTTCTGCCTATTTCCTTTATATATGTCCTGTATAAAAATCAAGAAAAATATTGCTGGTCTACTCTGCCTGAGGGGATGGGAATGTACCGAGTGGAAAAATACTAAAATGTTAGGCATATGGTTGAGCAAGCCTAAGCTTCATGAAGAATAGCAAAAAGCTCTTAGCTGTTTTCATTCCTTACTATTAGGTTATGGCAAAAAGAGTCAACTGAGACGTCTTTTTGATGGGAATATCACTGGGTTTAACAGACCCGGTGGACTGCCCTTTTAAAGCTGTGAGACTGATCAAAAGAAAATGCTCAGCTACTCTGATCCTTTATAGGCATGTTTCACTCTTGTACTATTTAATTTCTGATAGACAAGTTCAGGACTGAACTAATTTACTCCTGGCATGAAGCCTAGGATGTAACATGCCAAAGAGCAGCATATAATAACTACAATTGGATGGAGGAGTGTAGGTCAGCACATGTTTCACACCACTCCTTTTACTACTGGAGTCATGGGGTAAAATCTACTCTTTTTGCCAACTTTGGTGAAGGTGTAAATGCACATGCACAATGTAATGGCTTTAAATCTTGGATTCCTACTTGTATGCGCCAGATGGATCTTGTATAAATGTTCCACTTTACAGCATGTTAGCATTTGCTAGTACTTAGCTGGAGGTTATAGCTGCCAGACTTTTCTGTGGCAGTTTCCAGCCTTAAAAAAAAAAAAAAAAAAAAAAAAAAGGACAAAAGAGAAAACACAAACAGACAAAACAATCACCCACACAAGAAGGAAAATCAGAATAATAGATAAAACTAATTTTAAGAATTGCATGTACCTATCTTTGTTGTTGAACCATATTTGATTTGGCTTGTCCTGATTTAAACTACATGAATATTAGGATTTTTGAGAAAAACTATCTTGATTTATTAATAGTGATTGAAAAAGTCTTATAAATGGATTATGTATATATCTTAAGAAAGGTATGTGTATATGCTTATTTGAATATATTTTTCTTCAAAACAATTCTGGAGGCTAGATAGGTTCCAAATTAATTTAGACAGTGATTTAATTTGATTATATAAATCAGAAGTATTTGTCAGAACATGCACTACCAAATATGAAATGCATTTGTACTCTCTCCGTTTGTTAAATGCTTCTTTCTTTGCTAACTGGAAATATAATTCTTGCAGACTACATCTTTAGGACATGATAATATGCATTTTACTAGGCTATGAATTCTTGCCTCAAGTCCAAGTTTGCTCCTCTATATACCTGAGGCACGTATTAATGGTATAGTAACATGTGCTTTAGAGTGCTTTTTTTCGTATTTCTCCCTTTCCTTTTCGTTATCCTTTGGAATTAAACATGTAAAAAAAAAAAAAAGACAAATGGAGGTTCCAAAAACTCAGAAGAAAAATTCATTAGTTTTATGATGCAGGTGTTTAAAACCTACAATACTGACTGATTAATTGTTAAAAACAGGGTAAAAACAAGCCTTTCTTAGCTGACTTCTTTCTCTTGTTTTCCTTCTACTGCCTCATTCCCATTTCCTCCCAGCACTTTCTCATACTCTAACCAACAAGCATATTTTTCTCCTAATGAAAAGCATGTCAACACTTTAGTTCCAACATTACCATTACAGGTGTATAATAAGAGGTACATGACGCTGCTCCAGCGACTTCCAGGAGGATTTCATCGCAATCCCGTAGAGGGATGGCAGAGTGCCTGTGGCGCTGCTGTTAGCCCTACCAAGTGTGAGGGACATCTTCGTCCCTCACTCTCTCCCCTGAGTGTGCTGGAAGCAGAAAGCCTAGGTGTAATCTGGCTGTAACCCTGAACAGCCAGTGCCTCTGAAGCCATGGAGAGGAGCATCCAGCCACGCTTGATTCACTCCTGAAAGTCAGTGGCTGCAAAATTCCCCCTGCCTTGGGGAGAACAATTATGATGGCACCAGAGGCATTGGAAGTCACACTCCTGGGTTCCCGCGTCTCAAAGAAGGACACACGTGCCCTGTTTATGTGCTGTGAATAGTCCTGCTGAAACTGCTTGTATCAACTTAAGCAGGTACTTTGGGGAATTAGTCTGACAAGATCTGTGCCTGTCCTCTGGTAAACCTGGGCAATACCACTCCTGACAAGGGGCTCTCAAGAGGTGATGCCAGTTTGTAGCACTATGATTTTCTTCCTCTACAAGGTCACATTCAAAGTCTCCTGTCGTGAAGGAAAATTTACAGTGTTTTTTCCTTAAGTTCCTCCTGTACATGAAGAAGAAAACACTCATGGCTGTGATTGTAGCCAAATGTCACATATTACCTTTTTCTGCAAGATCTTGCCAATGCTCCTGAGTTTAACTTCAGATAAAGGTCTCATGCAGTATTTACAGATGGTAATGTCACATTTTTTTAAAATGTAGTTAAAAATGTCTGGAAATTTAATAGTTGCACTTCCCACCACGGAAAACACATTTGGAGAAAAACTAATTGTTACCAATAGCTCCAATTGCCAGCCTTGATCATTAAACTTCGCCTTTCACTCTGCCAGAAGATTATTAAGTATGGATTAAGAGGCCATTGCTAGCATTAACTCTGGACTCATAAGGCATCGCTGTTCCCAAATACTGTGCACTTTATTTGAGCAAGCTTCAGCAGCAGAGCATTTTTCTTAAAACTTCCATTAGTGACCAACTTTCAGAGAGACTGAGGGCCGTAATCGGATTATTCGCTTCCTGCTGGCTGCAGAGGACACAGGCTTCTGCTTGTCTCACGCTGCCGTTGGGTCCCTGCCTGCTCTCTCTCACAGCTGAGGTATTGTTGAATGGCCACAGTCCGGGGCCATGTCCTTTTGTGCTGTGAGGGCTCGCGTTCCCTTGTGTTCTCTGACAGCGTCTCCATACTGGAATGCTCGGTGGAACATTTTAATTGTTGGAAGTATTCGCTTCTGAGCTCACCGTGCATTTTAGTTCTGTGCTGATGGCCAGGATATATATATATGTGGGAGAAGAGAGTTTTAAAATGCTTTTGGATGTGGTTTACAAAAGCTTATTTACTGTATGATTGCAAAAAAAAAAAAAAAAGAAACGTGCATATCATACTGGGCCATGCACAGTTTCCAGGCACATCTTACCGATAAAAAAAAAAAAAAAAAATCTTTCCTGACTATTGAATTTATGACTGAGATAGCCAGATTACTAGAAACACTTATGTGTTTAAGCTTTTCATGTTTTAAGCGGGAAAAGGTAGGGCACGGAAAATGCAGTGGAATTGCTTTTTATTTTGTGTAGATTGTAAATTCTGTTATGGAAAATGTAATAAAGAAGCAGCTTAAACAAAAAGAGTGACTGTGTGAAACCATTGGGTGAAAACAAATCCTAACTTTATGTACATTTCCCCCAAGAGATGTAATGTGAATGCTTACAGCTGTTTTTAGTTTCTTATTCCCTGATTAGGTTTAAATTAAAGGAAGGATGTCATATTGAATTATGAAGAATTACTTATTTTACGTATTTTGGTTTATACGTACCTTCTCTCAGAGTCTCGCTGTGGCACTTGAAAGGACATGTTCTACATGTGCACACAAATAATATTAAAAATAAACTGGCTGTAGTGTAGTGGTTCTGACAGGGAAATGCATACAGCTCCTGTGTCTTTCTTCCCAGTGCCTTCATCAGGAGGGAAAATCTACCCTGCCATACCAAACCTTCCCCTGCAAGTCAGGTTGTTTGCTGCCTGGGAAAGAGGGGCTGTGTCTTTCTGAAACCCTACCTGTGGGACCCTCTGCTCCAGGGGATCCTGCTGAGGGACCAGAGGATCAAACTTTGCCAGCCTGGATCAGAGGAGACGAGTTCCCTGAGACAGCCAGGGTGTCCAAGACTGAAAGATACCTGGAGCAAGCTGAGCAGGAGGGGAGAGAAGAAAGAAATGCCTCAGCCCTCCGTGCCATTTCTAAATGCACGCTCTTTACTTAATGTCTGCTTTCAGCAAGCATTCAGTTGATCTGGCAGCCCAGAGGTTTGATATTTGCTCTCTGGGGAGATTTATGGTTCTCTTCCAAAGGGAAGTGCTTTCTTGCTGGAGACGTATTATATGACTTACCTAAGCAGTCACAGCTACATGGTGCAACTCAGACTGGGTGCAGATTTGGTTCCAGTACAGATGAAAGATTAGAAGAGCTTGGTTTTAGAAGAGAATTGGCACACTCACAGTCTTTGTGTGAATGTATTCAAAGATAAAAACCAATTTGCAGATTGGTTTTAAAGTATTCCGTGGAATGCTTCCACTGTAATTCTTCTTGCAAATTATCAGCTCTGCAGGAGTTGTAAGACCTAAAGGATTCATTAATAGCAACTACTGTGGTAAAAATATGTAAAAGCACATGCATTGTTAAAATAGAGCAGGAAAAAATGAACAAAGTTATGTGAATTGGACAGAAAAAGTGCCAGTTTGAGTGATGGGGTTTTCTGGGCTATGCTGTGTTCTGCAGCATACCATTTAGCAAATGGTTGCAACCAAAGGAGAAGAAATCTTGCAGGAGTTCTGTGGCTGGTGGTGTCTATAGTTTGCGCAAGTGAACGAACAGCTTGCTAGCAGAGCCTCTGCAGTGCAAGATGCATTAATGTAATCTAGAGACGCAAAGAAGATGCTGTCTTGCTGCAGCTGGAAATCCTCTCTGTGCTGTTCGGCACGGATCTGAACATGCGATCTCTGTCTTTGTGATTCTGTAGTTGTCTCTCCCTTTTTTCCTTTTCCAGAGAATGTTGTTTATACCATGCTATGTTTTTGAGTGGAGGACAAGAAGCTAGCTACTGACCTGCAGGGTAATTGCAACAAAAATGAAAGGGCTATACTCTGAGAAGTGGGATTCTTGAAGCTGACAGGCAAGGGAAAGGGAGGATGGAGACAAGGGTGTGAGAAGCAGTTTTGCCAAGAGCCTCTGGGCATCCTGGGGAGCAGCACCTCTCAGCTGTGCTTGCCTTGGCCTCCACGAGGCTCCCCCAAAAGCTCTGCCCAACCCATCCCAAACAACAGTGCTCCCTCTTTTGAAGACAGGGCATTTGGGCCAGATCTGGTGGTGAGGAAGGGGAGACCACCCCTGGGAATGCAAACAGTGGCAGAGTACGGTGGTGGGGGTGCTGCAGCCTGCTCTAAAACATTCTGGTGGCTGAGGTCTCTCTCCATGCCTCGGAGCCAGGGGAGGAAGAGGAGACTGTGGAGCAGGACATGGAGTGAGAGAGCTGCTGGTTGCCACTGAATTTTTTGAGAGACATTCCTTTAAGAAAAAGAAAAATAATACTCATGACATTGTTATACAGCAGAGCTGGCCAGACGCTTATAATTAATTAGTGTGACTTTAGGAGTAATTATCGTGTCCTACCATTCTATCTAGAACAGAAAGAAGTTAACACTCCAATTTGCTTAAAACCATCTAATATAATGACCCTTTCAGTGACCATCAGCACAACACCAAGTTTTCATCATCCCAAGTAAAGAACAGTCTGAAGGTGATGACAATTTGCAAGTCACAGTGTGTAACACTACTTCTGATGCTCTCCAGTCAAGTCCCTCTTTAGGTCTGACTCATGCCACAAGGCACTGGAACCTACACAGCCTCTGCAGGGGCCAGCAGCTACTTCCTGGTCCTTATCCTCTAGGAATTGAATATATTGTGTTTTATAAGTTGTCGTGACTTACCAATGTCTTACGCATCAGCTCTTTCCTGTCTGCTAGTCCAAAGTCATTGGGGTATTTGTAGTCTCCAATCTCCAGCAACAGCTTTGTATAGTAATTGTAATAATAATAACAACAATAGTGCTATTCTCTTTATCCTAAGGATTCAGAGATAGTTACCATCATTCTCGGAGAAAGGGTGACCAACAAATCACAGTGATGGCCAGAAATTTCCAGATTTGTCTTGCTCTATCACTCTGTGTATCCCATCTGACATTGACTGGGAATATTTCTGTATCGTTTTCCCCTCTGTAACATGGAGGTGAAAGAGACATCTGCTTCTCAAAAGTACATTGTAAAACTAAATACCTTTCTGTTTTGAAGCACTGTAATGCAATATGAACAGGAGCCATAAAAGTACCTCAGACTGAGCAAAAGATTCTTTTATTGCATGCATTTTGGAAAAAGAACTTTGCAGAATAGACAATGGATACTTCATCTGTTTCTTTACCTTCCTTTTAAAATTAGCTATGAGACATATAAACTTGTAACTTGACTACAGTGATGCTTTTTTTCCTTTTCTTCCATTCTATGTGCATATCTATAGCTTATTACAGCTTCTGTGTCTCCTTTCAGTCAGATTACTTTTTCGTGTTGATCTGTGATATTTTGCTGAGCAAATAAAATATCCTTGAACAATACCACTCTTTAGTCAGTCATGTCACTGACCTTTTTCAGCTTTGTAAAACTGACCCATTTCAGGTTTCCAAAGTACATATTGCAACCTATGTCATGTTTTGTCTATACACAGCAAATGCAACTGGATTAAAGTCACTGTACCACAGCAAATCCTAATTTTTTAGATCAGTGAGTAGAACTGTGGCATTTTTCATTCTCAGGAAAAGAGGGCAATGGACAAGAACAGTTACAACAGATAGACAGTTATTTTACCACATATGTGTGATGAAAGCAAAACCAAAAAAGTTTAAAAAAAAGTTCCCTGTGCTTTGGAAAGCTGAGATTTTCTCCTGCGTATTCCTGACTGACCAAAAATGATGTTGCTCCTTGGAAGGATGTTGGTCCCTGCAATCCCCAGTCTCAAAAAGGGAAAACAGAAACAAATTTTCCAGTACCAACTACTCAATTACACCCTTGCTGTCAGGCGAGGTGTTCCATGAAGAGGGTTGGTGTGTTTTTGGACATGTCACTGAGTGATGCATTTAATCAAGAACACCTTGCAGTTGTGAGCCTAGCATTTTTATTTATCTTTTTCTTTTTTTCCCCTTTTTTCCTTTTTTTATTCTTCTTTCCTTTTTTTTTTCTTTTTCTGTCCCCCTTTCCTCTCTTTTCTCAACCTCCTTTTGCTTTTTCTTCTCTCTGTCTCTCTCTCCTTAATAGCTGAAACTATTGACAAGTAAATCCCCTCCTTCAGCTACTTTAATATGCTTTCATACCATGTTTGCTCCACTTTATTTCTCAGCTTTGTTATTTCCACTCCCCAGTAAAATCTATCACCTTTGAGTGAGTTATTTGCTTTTCTGGACTGCAGCAAATACCACCCACTCTGTTAAGGTCAGGCTCCAGCTCCTTGACTTCTCTATTGTTCCGTCCTTTCCTTACCCACTCTGTCATTGCAGTACGACAGCTCCAGCTGGGAGGGCAGGGAAATCACTCCCTCAAGAGCAGTTTATCATGGCAATAAATGTTATGTGTTTTACTAGGATGCCATCAAAGTTCACCATCACACCATCATGCTGAAGCCGAAACAATTGTTTCTTTTATTCATCTATTATACATACTTTATTGGGTAGGTGTCAATATCCTGCCGAGATCAGCATCCTGAAGGTACAAGATGCTAATTCTAGCTTCTGCTGTGTTGTGAAAGTTACAGAATTTGCAGAGAGAAACATCATAATATTTTTAATTAATTACACTTCTCAGTTTTCTTCCTGTTCTCCCTACTGCCTGGGTTTTAATTACTTTGTTCACATAGGTGTCTCCAAAGTCACGTCATTAAACAGTATTCGTGGCCTTTACATGTCTTTCTGGTTGTTTGCTTCTTTTTATAGTACTGACTGTACCAGCTTTGTTAACTTCAAAGCATAAGAGGCCTGAGATTTTTGTGACTGCAAACTGGTACTCAGCAGAATCTGAGTCAGCTCAGCAATCAGCTGAATTGGTCATGAAATTAGATATTTTAATTTTTTTTTTTTTAGATACAAGACAGAAAAGAGAAACCTTTCTGCCTGCATTCCCTCCCCCATCTCCAATTAAATATTGATCTTTCTTCAGCCAAGAGAGCTTAATAAAAGCTGAGGATACACTTTACTACATGAATTTCATCCAACAAAATTGCTTGTAGCAATATGAAAACAAGTTGTTGAATGTGTGACAGGGTAATTCACTGAACACTAAAGGAAATTGCTTAAAACAAAAAGAAATTTGTTATACTCTAAGCTTTCAGTGACATATGAGAGCTCCAGTATTCTGCTGGGAAAAATGGTCAGCAATCTTGCACTGAGGTGTGTTAGGTATCTACTCCTTGACATGCAGATTTGGATTGACTGAAAATATCTGGGACTTTAGGTTAAATTCCAAGCAATATTTTCAGTCAAGAACATGAAGAAAAAATTTGAAAAGCCATAATATTTAATTTCAAAATTTTTCCACAGAAACTACAGTCATTCTTTTATTTTTCTTCTTCTTTTTTTAATTTTTATTTTATTTTTATTATTTTTTTCAGAACATCACATGTCTAAATCTGTCTCAGTTTAGTGAAGGGAAGAGAAAGCAACATCCAAACTCAGCATTTGGAGCTTCTCCTCCTCTTCCTCTCTCTCTTCTCAGGCAGAAGGGTACGTCAGCTCACCTCACTCTCACTGCTTGCCCCATTCTGCCAACCTACAATGATCAGTGCAGAGACAAAGCTGTGGGTCCAAGTGCTCCTGGTGACCTATTTCACCCTGGAACAGAGGCTCAAAGTCAAGCTAAACCAGAACCAGCATTCTTGAAATCACCTTTGGGATGGACTGCTATAAAGACAGAGCAGGATTTCAGTGATAATGTTCTGTTCCCCTGTCCCCAGTGTCAGGCTAGGTACCCTTGAGGAAACTAAGTATTCACTGCTGGGATCTTAATTTTGGGACTACCGTATGATTTATTTCATTTTATGTTATACAGCAATGCCAGATGCAGACAAATTGGAGAAACTTTGCTTAAACTATTGAATGTTATCATGTATATTGATAATATACATGAGTCTGCTAGAGGAAGAAAGGAAGATGTATCGCTGGTAGATGGGACTCAGCTTCAAGGAGGTAAATATTAAGTGCAAAAGTAGAGGGTCATTAAATGAGATGATACAGCAGTTCTGTTCCTATTGGTGTCAACAGCTAGTTTCTTTCTCCTGATGTGATCAGTGTTCACTTATTGGTGTTTGACTGAGATGGAGTTAAAGCTTTTGATCAGAAGGCAAAGACAGACATATTTCCTGATGCATATTTTCCTGATTTTGAGGTTTGTCTTTTTTTGAAGGAGATAGATATTTGGCCACAAATATTAAAATAAGGTTGTGTCCTTGCCTCTGTGGGCTTTCAAGAAAGAATGCTGTCTGAGGGTTAGGAAGGTTACTCAGAACAAGTGCAAATGCTGGAGCCTAGGAGCAGTGTTTTCTAACTGCATTCCTGTTAGGATGTAGTGTGCCTTTCTACTACCTTGGCTAGAACACGGTCAATGGTTTGGGGTTGTTTTCTGGTGGGCAGCTTTTAGGTCGGCAGTTAGAGCAATAACAAGAGCTGAATGGGGCTTATCAGGTGAGACAATTCAACATTTGCATGGTACTGACTTGGGTCATTTCAAGGTTTCCATGGGTTCAGTCAGCTTCAGTCTCCTGAGCTCCTGAATTAGGATTTCAGAACTAGAAGTAGGACATGTAGAAAGCACAGCACTTTTCCCACCTGGCTACCACCTCTTTATTTTCAAGTCCAAACACTGCACCCATGTAGGATTAAGCATTTATTTCAGTTCCCATGAGAGCTAATGGAGCCTGTGTACTGCCAGCCACTGGAGGGGAAGGAGTTTCCTCTGTGTGCTACTATTATCCCTGGTTTTATCTAAGGCTTTCAAATGCATTTGGGCATTGTTATTCCTAATTTTTATCGTTTGGCTTGCCAAAAGTAACCTAGGCTGACACTGATGGCAAGAGAATGATTGCTTTGAAATATTGTAATAGGTTCCTTTGGGCTTTGGGTGACTGCACAGTTAGTGTAGTCTTGTATGAACAAAAAAAATATAAGCAAAGCATGGATATATTTATTGTAGCCAGGCTGAGACAGGAGTCGGAGATGGCCTGTTATCCATCTCAGCCAACTACAAAATGGGAGATTATTTAAATTCAGCATATCAACAAAGCTTTGCACTAAAGGCAAAAATGGTAGAGGGACAGCTTTAATGCCTTCCAAGGTCATCAAAAAATTATTTCACTTCCATTTTGGTTCACATAGTCAGGTCCCAGAGACCAATAGCTTAATGATCTTGGGAATATGCAGGTGCTCCTCTAGTCACCTGACTTCATGTTTAATTTGGTTTAAAATGTTGCCTCTGGTCAAAGGAGTGACTATGGCTTCCTGTGTTGAAAAGGCTTTTCACATCCCTTCCCTGTGTAACAAGAGCTGTTCCATAAAATTGTGGTCTTCCTGCCATTACCTTTTAGAGCTGCGTTACATCCAAGAAAGCTCACTATTTTGATCCTCAAAATTCAAAACAAACAAGCAAACAAATTATAGAAAGCCTTACCACGACTGTAGTCCTTTTGCATGGCTGTGTTATCTGCAGCTCAGACCTCTGTCGGCTCAGTAGAAGCATGTTTGGTTAAAATAGTGGGGTCAAAATGATAGATGTAATGGCTGCATCATATCTTGGAAAAACATTTAAAAGGGTGTTTTGTTTCTGTGAGGACACTTGAGATTTGATGTAATAGTGCTTGCAAGGGTTGATATAGAGGAAATTATTGCTTCTCAATAAAATTCTCCATTTTTATTGGCTCACATACGGAGAATGGCAGCCAGCTGATAAAATATTTGGTGGAATTTTCTTTCCATCTAATCGCATACTCTACAGCTATGAAGTGCATCCTTTTTTTTTTTTTGGAGTGGGCAAATTATAATAATTTGAAAGCATTTCGGGTTTATCATACTACTCTTGAGGTGGGAGTCTGCATATTCTGTGTTTTAACTGAAACTTTGTCTTTTAAACCAGCTGGATGTGACAGTAAAGTAAAAAGAAATCATAAAAATAATCATATAAATCTCTTATCTCTGTCAGATACTTACAGGCAAAGTAAGATGTATATTCTGCAAAAGCATTTTTAGCTTTTCACATGCTATTTGGATTCCTTATAGAATGTCTAGTTAAGGAGAGATATATATAAGTACACATACATATATATATATATAATACGGCTTTGTAAGACAGAAACTGTAAACAACATTTGCAAAATATTACTTCATCAGGGGCATGAAAATCTAGAAAACAGATCAGCTCTACTATCTTCCCTAAAATAAACACAGACTTCCTCAGAAATTTAAACTCTGCAGCATTACTTGCATTTACTAATAACAATTCCTTAACTTTCCAGAATGGAAAGTCTTCAATTTCCTACTTATTTAGTTACTGGAAAGTATGAAACATTTTATCATATTAAACTGTTGGATTTTTTTTTTTTTTTTGTTTTTTCACAAGGGGCAATTTGATTCCTAACGTTAGGGCCAGAAGAGGACCTGGCTGCAGAGTTTAAGGTGCCTACTCTCTGGAACAAACTCCATGCTCTCCATCTTCCCATGCTGTGCACCGACAAAACTGGGTTGCCTGAGGAGAGAAGCCTCAATCGGAATTACACAGAACTACCCTGCTCTGTGGCAGGTGGTACAGAACACCAGGTAAATCTGGTCCTTTCTACAGGGCTATGGGGTGGGGAGGGGGTAGGGGAGACCCCTCTCTGTGTGTCATCCACAGGTATTTCAAGGAACATCTCCAATAAGAAGGGTATAAAGAGTGTCTTTTCTACCCAATATGTGAAAGAATACTTTCCTGATAGGGAATTGTGAAAGCACTGAAAAGCACCATCTTGGCAGTTTTCACCATTGCTTGTGAGGAATCAGAGCCTGCCAATAGGGTAGGTTGTGTTTTTGTGGGCCTCCTGCGGCACATCCTCCAGGCACTAGTTTCTCTGGATGCTAGTTTCTCTATCTGGTTAACAAGAGGTGAGATGAGCTCCTCAGGCAGTCCTGGCAGATGTGGCTGCCAGGGAATTGTTAAAATTTAAAAAAACAAACAAAAAACAAACAGGAAGCCAGTTGAGCTTGATGCTACAGGACTCAGTTGAGTAAAGGTTACAGAATCACAGTTTGGGACTTAAGCAGCAGTGCTTACACCTGAATTATGCTTTCCATGCTACTTCCTGACCTGCCCTTCTGTTTCAGTGATATTTTGGCTAGAATTCAGCAGGGGTTGGGTTCAGTTTTGTAAGCAGCTAGCCTGCTTATCCATGGCAAGGCAAAACAGTTCAGTGCTGTCCAGATCTGGCCTGGTAAGTTGTAGACATACCAGTGATAGTACTAATGTATTCCATCTGCTTTCTGGGCAAGCAGCAGCTGAGAATGGGATCTAACACTGGGGACCAAGATGTCTAAGCCCATTTCTTGGCCCAGCCCTGTCCACCATTTATGTACTAGTGGTGCACTCAGTCTACCTACTTATCTGTCACTGGGAATTTACAAACTTCCTTAACTTTCTCAACATTATCCAGTTTGGTTTGCTGGTCACAGGATGCTCGCCCTGGGAAACAACTCATTTCTGCTGACTAGGTCCAGGGTGGGGGGCAAACCGTGCAAAGGTGATAGCATTTCCATGTCAGTTATAGAGTCAGGTGAAGACTGGTCTGTCCCTGTAACTATGGAAGAGGTGAATCCTCTGGCTGTTCCTGCAGAGTCTAGCAAAGACTACAGCGATGAGGGAGAGCCTTAGTCATGAAAACCACTTCTTTTAATGTGCATCATCCTCCCCACAGAAGCCCTGTGGGACACATCTCAGCCCCTTGGCGTACTGGAGCATTTCCAGCTGGTGGGTGTGATTCGCCTGACTCTCCCCATGAAGCATGTCCACATAATGCCCACATATTATGTATATCAATCAATTTTTCCCTGAAAACTGGGAATTCTTATTCTTTGTTTTCAAATGAATGTGAGCCATGAAGAGCCTGCAAAGTGTATTATAGCAGTCCTTGATGGTTGTCAGCTTTCCAGAAGGGTTAAACTGTTAGCTGGAAATGTCTCCTTGTGTAGTTCCTAGAGTTTTCTAGGCCTAAAGTCTCCTCATCTGAATTGTCAAACATATCGTTGTCACTAGAGGCAGCTGGCATGGGAAATAATGCTGTGAAAGAATCAAGTGATCCGGCATTTTTGCCAAATATTTTACAAATCTGTATTAAAGCCAGACTTTTATTTCTAATTAAATTAACATCATACTAGGCTGAAATTTTTATGCACTAATGAAAGAGTTATGGCTAAATGATGTTATGACTCATTATGGCAATATGCAGCAGCATTGACCAAGACTCGTCTCCCTGTCCACCAAATCTTATCCATTCCACAATTGTTTTACCACAAAAATGGCTTGTATTACTGTAAGCTTAAAACAAGAGGACATGTTTTAATATAGGTTCTGTGTTTCAAATGTGCAATGGTGGTCTAGTTCACAGGAAGCAGATTCAAGCATGCTCCAGACACACTGGTAATTAGACACATTTTAGTCCTCCATTCTGCCAGAGCAGAGTGAAAGGAGATATCCCTTCTCTGGAGCATGGAGACGACCAATTATGGATGTTAGAAAGTATTTAAATGGAAATACTAGGTTTTGAGTAAATAAACTATAATAGTGAAATTCATGTCTGTGCTGCACGCTGCTGAGAATCGCTTCCAGTGTAGAGAATATGGAATCATCTTCTTAGATGTGCACAGCAGAAGGACAAAAGGCAACAGACTGGGGCTGAAAAGCAGGAAATCCCAACTCAGTATAAGGACTCATCAGACCCTTCAGTATAAAGACTCATCAGGGAGCAGGTTGTGCAATCCCCATCTTTGGAGATGTTGAAAACCTGGCCAAACAAGGTGTTGACTGCCTGCTCTAACAACCTTTTTTGAGCAGGAGGATGCTCTGGGTGACTGCCTGATGTCCCTTTCCAACCTACATGTTTCTCAGATTGCATGTATGGAAGATCAGGGTGTTCTAGAGCAGTGGGAAGCTGGTTGCAGACACCATTCAGTGTATAAGGGGAGGAAGCAATGTTGCATTGAATGGAATTTTCTGGAATACACCTGAAAAATCTGATAGAGAGGGAAGGAAAATGACTTGGTCAGACAGGTGTTGCTTCCTGCACAACACTGTTATTTTAGGGTGGCTTTTTTAAATTTTAAAATATTTTTATTAGTGCACTTATTCTTCCTTCTGTTCCCTTAAGTAAACTGGAGATAAACATACATTTTCAATGCATGTAGCCACAGGGACAAACAAACTATGTCAAATATGGTTGGGATGAAGATCCAGCTATAGCAAGAGAGCAACTAACTATTGTGAAAAGATGTAGGAATATGGTGAGAAGGCAAGAAGTTGTAAGGGAGAAGATGTGAAAACAGAAGAGTCTGCCATAGGTGATGTAAGTACTGAGTAAGGACTCAGTGATGCTTGTTGTCTCCTATCTTTTTCTCCAGTGTTTACTATAGCAGAGCGCAGCAGCCAAGGGCACACAGTCATTGAGCAATAGTGTGGTGGTTGCTGTTGATCACAGAATCACAGAACGTGCTTAGTTGGAAGGGACCTACAAGGAACATTGAGTCCAACTCTTAGCCCTGCACAGGAGCGTCCCCAGCTGTCAGACCATACACCTGAGAGTACTGTCCACACACTTCTTGAACTCTGTCAGGCTTGGTGCTGTGACCACTTCCCTGGGGAAAACAGTGGAGACCACGATGTCTAAGCCTGTTCCCTGGGGAGCCTGTTCCAGCGCCCAACACCCCTCTGGGTGAAGAATCTTTTTCTAATATCCAACCTAAACCTCCCCTGGCACAACTTCAGGCCATTCCCTTGTGTCCTGTCACTGGTCACCACAGAGAAGAGATCAGTGCCTAAAACCTCCTCTTCTCCTCACAAGGAAATTGTAGACTGCATTGAGGTCTTTCCTCTTTCTCCTGTTCTCCAGGCTGAACAGACCACATGACCTCAACCACTCCTCATTCAGCTTCCCTGCAAGGCCCTTCACCATCTTCATTGCCTTTCTTTGGATGCTCAAATGATGCCAGCAGATTGTCAGGAAAGTTTAGATAGTGGAACTGCATAATGTGATTCTTAAGAGCAATAAGTAGCATTTTAATAATTGCTTTCAGAATCAGTTCTGAAAGATGACTTGTGACTGCCCATAAGGGGTGTATATCTCATGTTACTCTTACTGGAAGGAGCCATAGTTTGAGGCATTGGTGAGGTACTTCTGTGGTTTGGCCGATGACTGTTGTTCATTTCTTCAGTAAATTTGGGTTAATATCACTGGCTTGCTTCAAACAAGCCTCCTTAAAACAATACTTCTGACAACAACTGAAACACTTTCAAAAATAGGCATCTAAAACACTATTATAATCCTAGTAATGTAAAGAGTATTATTTTTTCTTTTTTTTTTTTTTTTAGATTCACATTCACAAGTGTATAGAGATGTCATTTATGTCCTAGACACATTAATTTCTGATTTTTTTCCTTTAACTCTCTTAATTGGAAGAAAGTATGTTGCTGCTGATTTATGAACTCTTCAGAAGTGCCAGGGATCATTTTAAATGTACACAGCTGCTCTGCAGTAGTTTAACTTGGCAGATAGTATTAAACCATTGAATTGTGTCATTTATTTGTGTATGCACACAATAAGTTCCTTGTGCAGGTTCTTCAAAAAAAAAAAGTCTCAATGTTGATTCGGAAATGTGGCCTAAAAATAACCTAGCCCCATGATTTATTGTTTTGGTGCTTGTCTCCAAACAGCACATCTGAAATGAAGAATGAGATACCATGTATACCCCAGATAAGGCAACGGAATGGAAACCATCCGCAAGAGGAACTGTAGACCAAAGTCTAAAATGGAAAAGTTCCCAGGGTCAATGAGCAAGACACATGATGGGAATCAACTTGCGTTGCTGGTATTTGGGAATGCTGCAGCTTATTTCATTGCTAGGCAAGGGAGCGTATGACGTTGTGTAATGAGAAAGAGCAGCAGTCACGACAGCAGTATCACTGGTTGTAATGGAGTATAAATCAGGGTAGTTTACTCTGTCATTCCATTCAGGGCATCATAAAAGTAATGCCTGTCGTCTGGAAAAAATCTAAACTCAGAGAATAATATAATGCATTTCACATACACTCTACAGAATGTATAGGAATAAAACGCTTAGAAATCGAGTCTAAATACTAAGGGGTGACATCTGCAAATATATTCTACAATCAATACTATGTGACTCGATTTATGTCTCAAACTATTCTATGGGGGAAAAAAGAAGCAGTATAGATTCTATTATAGCACTAAAAAATAACTTTTTAGGCTATGATACTAATCTCTTTGATCCACATCACTTAATGTATTGGAAAGCAAAAGAACTTCCCTTATTTCTCCTTTGGCTGTAAAATGGACTGAAAACAGCCTTCAGGGAATTGTAGATTCAGTTACATCCTCAACAAGAGAACCTAATGGGCTGTATTTAAAGACTGATTGATAGACATCATCTCTTGATGATCATAGCAGAACTTTTTAGGCTGCTGATTGCAAGCACAGACATTCTGAAAAGCAAAATTTATGCCTGTCAGGCTTTTTTGCCGTGCTTTGTCTCCTCTTTCCTTCCCTCAAATTTCCCCCAGATTTTAGCAGTCTGACCTGGAAATCAATAACAACAGCCAAACAAACTTGAACCAAAGACTAATATCAGTCCCATAAGTTTCAAATACTTTTCTTTGGTAAATGCTCTAATGAGCAGAAATTTAAAATGAAGTTGAAGGTAAGTTTGCCTTAATCCTCAGGAAAATGATGCAGCTTTTGCATATAAGAAGCTTTAGGAGCTAGAAGAACTTCAGAATGTAGGTGCAGCATTATTTATTCATCATGATTCACTTCTTTCATCCATCACTGTCACAAAATTTCCATGTGGTCTGGGTGGGCACAACATGGAGAATGAGTTGTTTTCAGGAGGTCATGAAATTTCTATTGTCTTGTTCTGAAGGGCTTGAAGCATAGATTTACTTTTGAATCAGAATCAGTGCTGGCAATAGCTGATGAAATTGAAATATCCATCGGATTTCCCTTTTTATTCCTTGCCTTCTGAGGTTGGATTATTATAGTATAAGGCATTTTATTCAATACTTTCTTTTGTAATTAATACACTTTTATGTTGACATTGTCTACAATTACCTAATTTTAATGTTAAAGTATAGAGTAAATTGTTGGAATTCTCCTCTGTGCCTCATTTCACTGCTACACAGGCCCAACACAAGGGTCAGAAAGCTTTCCCAAAGCTGCAGCTAAAGCTCTAGTGAAATATTTGATGATGAAATCTTTATAACTGTTACAAACATAGTATTTTTAAGCAAAATTATTACTAGGCCAATGGTGCAGAAACTTCATGGATAATATCTTCCTTTTCATGAGTAAAAGTCATAGGAACCAGTCAGCAAACAAGTCACAGAAAGCATCTTTAAACCAGAACAGGACTAAGATTTCTGTTTCTGGGATGTCAGGTTTACAACATTGGCAGCAACAGCACGCATAACTTGTTGTTAATTACATGTTACCCTTATTTAGAATTAAATTTTCTGTATTATATGGAGTGGCCTGCAATATGGGTAGAGTATAGCTATACCACAACCCATAAAGCACTACAAAATCAATCCTGCAAGAGACTTCAGTCTTGCATAACTATTCTTAAAGAAAATTATTTAGAGAAGAGCTAGTTATTGCTCTCCTTCAGTCTTAGATAGTAAATGTCAGTGTGATTCCCTTCACCAAAGATATATTCCACTTTTGTATGAGCAAAAATGCACATTAATGGGGATAAGAAGGCTTAAAATGTCTTTTTCTTTTTTCATCTCTCTTACTGACAAACTTATAAAAATGGCATATAAGGCACAGGATGCAACCTTACTCTTCATAGATAGTTCTACTTCTTCAGCGATATGGTCTGAATACTTTTCTATGTATTTGAATTCCAAAGGCAGAATTTGCTGCTCTAGCTTGCTTCTAATTGTGAATGAGGAAGACTGTCTTCCTGATACTGAAGAGTGGCACACTTTTGACTGGGATTTCAAAGCTTGTCAAATACTCAGGTTTGATTTCAACACCGATCTGAATTAATTGGATTAATTAAAGAGAATATATGCCTTATCATCAAAAAATATTTTGAAAATTCTTCTATTTGATCTTAATAATAATAATAATAATAATACCCCTGCCAGCTCTTGAATGCAAACCAACACAACAAAAATGTTATTTTTGGTGCAGAAGTGAGAGAAATCAATTCATGACTTGAGAGGGTGTTAATGTTCTAATTTATGCCAGAGCAGATTTCTGTCAATTTTTATTAGTAAGAATCTGAGTGTTCCAGAGGCAAATAGCAAGATTGAGAGACCTTGAGAGAATTTGGAAAATGCAGCTGGTGCTGCAGAGACACTGCCATGCCCACCCAGAGATGACAAATGCAGGTCAGTGGAGGCAGACACTCAAATCCTGCCTGTCAGCTGTCTGTGTGATCTAGAATATGATGGTGAAAACCTGTAAGGCAAGTATCAGCTTAGAAAACACCATGTCCTCAGATGTCAGAAATAGTAAAAAGTTGTATTTTTGACAATAAATATTGATAGTCTTAATTTTTTTAAGATAAGTATTCTAAAGGAGGAAAGAAAGCAGTGCAGTTGTCATCTCTGATGAGCAGAACCTTATTCCCTTGACCAGTAGAAAAAACCTTACCCTCTAAAGGCTGGTTCACCAAATACTCCTGAGTATAGCTGTGCAATGTTTTCATAATGAAGCATAAAACCAGACAAAACCCTGCCAGGATTCAGCTTTTTTTAATGAACCTGAAGTTCAGATTCAAGTTTACAGAAGATTGATGATTACTAGAGTTAAATTTGCAGTTCAGGTTTGAAACATAATTCTCTGCTTGCTAAAACTCAAATGTATGTCAGATATAAACTAAACATCACCAAATAATTTTAAAGAATTTTTAAAAAAATCTGACATTGCTATTTAAACAGGGAATTTGAAATGCTGGACAATTTCTAGGGAAAATACCTCTATAACCTCATTTTTGCAATTCTTTTTTTCTGTACAGCTGTATATGAGAGGACACAAAATTTCCACAAAATTGAGATTATGGTAACTACAGATAAACTAAATGACTCCCCTCCAAAAGCCCTCCCCCAGGTGTGTTTGAAAGGTCAGGTTAAAACCTTCTCAGCTTTGCATGGTCTAAATTAGTCCTGTACAAGAACTGTACATTAATCAAAATGAATGAAAACTTCACTTTAGCTCGAGTGATGAGGCCTGTGGTTTGGGAGCAGAAGGATGTGATTACTGCTCGTCAGGCTATATCCAAACCAAAATCTGCTCTGTTACATTGGTGTAAATCAGCAATAACTCATCTAGGTACTGGGATTTATATCACAGTGTACTGGAAGTCAGAAGCTGATCCAACTCAAAAACCACTCTTGGAAATGAACTTTCACTGATCATTTTGACATCAGTATTACCATTGCAATTCTTCTGATAACTAATTCATATGCCTATTTGGTCCATTCAGGGCACTGGAAGGCAGGGGGTTTACTCTAACTCATAAGTGCCACATTTGGATCCCTTCATGCACCTTCCAAGCTCCAGAAGATCAACCTCTGAAAATCCTGCTGTCCTTTCTCCTACTGCAATCCTTTCAGCAATGTCTGTAAAACAAACCTTTTAGACCTGCTTCCCAGAATGGTGGGATGACTCAGGCAGAAAAGGTTCAGCAGAAAAGCATCATCTGGTGTCTATGATGCTGCCTCCAGGATCCAGCACTACAACCCCAAAACCATAGAAAATGGGATCAATAGGTGCTTGATCCACTGCACAGTCCTGAGACACAGGTGATGAATTATGACCTCAAGAGTTGGATAGCAGTCAAACGTTGTGTTAATATGACAATTTTATTTATCAACACTGTGTTAAAGTTAATAAAAAACTATTAAAATAATTAAGACTCTCTCTAATACCAGATGCTCAGTGGTTTTAGATGTATGTGCCTGATCACTGTCAGGGCACAGCTGAAAATGGTCTTCTTGAACTACTTTTAGGGAATGAAAGTCTGTGGAGAAGTGCTGTGTTGGGGTCAGTGGTGCAGTACACCTCATACGAGGCTGTGTGCTTGCACTGGAACACTCTTTGCTTCCCTGAAAGCACAGGCCTGACAGCGAGAGTCAGCTTACACCTCTGGAGGGACTGGAGACATGCTTCCCCAGCAAAGATTGAGAGTATGTGCTCACGTACAGATCTCCTTCTGTAGTGTCGTTCTGCTGGAGCTGCTGTTGGACATTAGCAGTACCAAAAAGAAGGACAGCAAAATCAGATTTGGGTAAATTTTATTGGTTTTTTTTTTTAGTTTGTTGTGTCTTGAGCACCATACATGCGAGCCAAAAGAGTAGAGTGTGTTCTGGAGGGAGACATTAATGCAGGACTGACACAATTATTGAATGTGGCCTTTAGTAAAAATTAAGTTAGAAAAAAGTTTAACAAATATAACATAACTCCTTTCTTAAATGTTGCTATAAAATATGTTGACTTAGCTATAGACAAATCATACATATGTGTAATTTATTAAATATATATATATATAAAAATAGGAAAACCAAGATACAGTCATTCAACAAAATTCAAACTTTCACTTTTCTATGTTTTTGCCCTCATTAGATTCCAAGAAACCAGGCATTCCTTTCCCTTTATTTCTATGAAAGCTTGTAAAATAGAAGTCAATAATCCAGTGATCCTGGATTTGAATTCCTGGTTAAGCAGATTAATTCTTTATTCTTAAATTAAAATAATAATAAAAAAAAAAAAAGTAAGGCTGAGATGTAAGAATTGCAAATAGTAGCTGTACTTTCAAGTACTGGCAGCTGCTCTTTTCCCAGGAGCCTTGTGATGGTGAACGTTTCTCAATGGGACTCCTATAACCTGCTCATGTGTTTTGTTTTGAACCTTAGCTTTGCAGTTCTCTTTCCTCTTGAGTTAGACTGGAACAGATTGATGATGTTAGTGTGAGTTGTGGGTTACTTCCTAGGCTGCTGGGGAAGTTGTATGTGATGATTACCTGCTAATGAACTGAATAAAATAAATTAGGAGTATTCTCATGCTCTAGTATCTTATAGTTGCAGGTGTTGGTTTTTTACTGTGGGTGTTATGGTTGTTACAGAGGAGAAGGAAAGATGTTTGCAGGAAAGAAAAGTAAATGTATCTCCTGCCCAAGTGAATGGTTGCACATTGGTTACCCTTGGTGTGTTAACCCAGGATGACGTTGCTGTGACTGTGGGGCTTCTGGGTAGCTGGTTTTCTTCTCTCACAACCCAGCAATCTTTTCTCTTTTTTTTTTACAGATAGTGCTAAACTTTGTGCTACGTTCCACAATATGATCTCCATCTTCCGGACACGTCAACAGCTTTCCCTTCTCCATTCCTCTTACTTCATTGTGGCCAAATGCCTTGCAATAGATGAATAATGGGTTTATTCTTCCTTTGAGTATGTACCTTTATATTATCTCTTGGAATATTTTTGCTTCACAGGCTGGCACTAAAACAAATTTAAAAACAGTATGGAACTTCAAAACAAGCCACCTATTCTTGGAAACCTTACTAGAACTCGGTCTGCTTTATTTTGTTCATAACGTATTTCAAGATGTTTATCTTGGAAATGAGAATAGTGGCTGATTCCAGCTTTCAGGACTCTCATTAGTTTATTGCATCTAAAAATGACCACCAAAAATCAAATGTATTTCTAAGTACAATATTATGGTTATACATATCTGTTTGGAATGAGGTCAGAGACACGGCTTCCCAGAAGACTGACTCTTTGCTTTCATCCTTACACTGCCATTTACAGGGGTGGAAAAGCCGTGTACTCCAATGCTCCGTCTTGGATTGCATGTCTGCTTGCCTCAGGATGGAGTGGAGAAACAGGACATGGGGTTCCCAGAATCACAGAATCACAGAATTACATAAAATCACGTAATGGGTCAGGTTGGAAGGAACCACAGTCGATCACCTGGTCCAACCTCCCTGCTCAAGCAAGGTAGTCCTAGAGCACATGGCAGAGGATTTTGTTCTTGAATGCATCCAGTGAGGGAGACTCCACAACCTCTCTGGACAATCTGTTCCAGTGCACAGTCACTGCATAGTAAAGAAGTTCTTCCTCATGTTCAACTGGAACTTCCTATGCATCTGTTTCTACCCATTGCCTCTTTTTCTATTGCTTAGCACCACCAAGAAGAGCCTGGTCCCTCCTCTTGGCACCCTCCCTTCAGATACTGATAGACATTGATGAAGTACCCTCTCAGTGATCTCTTCCTGAGACTGAACAGACCCAGCTCCCTCAGCCTTTCCTCATAAAAGAGGTGTTCCAGTCCCTTAGTCATCTTTGTCACCCTTTGCTGAACCTTTTCCAGGAGCTCCATGTCTCATACTGAGGAGCCCAGAAGTGGACACACTGCTCCAGATGCAGCCTCACCAGGGCTGAGTAGAGGGGTCGCATCTGGAGTACTGTGTCCAGTTCTGCTCCACTTCAGCTGTAGCAGAATCAGGCTCAGACCATCAGCCAGACTTTCTCGTGACACTGGGAACAAGCTACCTGCTGCATGGTGTAGGTGTTGTCCTGCTGTAACTTTGGGTAGACTCTGGCCCGTAATTATTTATCTGAGAAGAGTGAAACTCCTGTGCTAAGTGTAAGAAAAGATAGAAACTCTCCAGAGTCATCCCCTGCTCCCTGCTGGATATTTTTGGGGGAGTTCAGGTTGCTGCTGGCTCAACTTTTCTCAGGAATAACAGAATATAAGTCCCTGAGCACAGACTTTTTCCTAGCAACAAATCCCTTCATTAAACTAGCATTTGAGGGAAGCAGCATACGTTACTAGTGCCCTTCCAGAAATGGAGAACAATTTGCAGGACTGTTTTTTGGAGGTGAGGACAGAGCTGGGTACAAACCACGACATGTGCTGGCTGCTCCATGCACTGCCATCCCTCAGCCAGGAAAAGGTGCTCTGGCTTTGAGCTATCAAAATGTCCTCCTGTGAGATTCCATTTCAATGGCATCTGTGTCCAGAGAGCCAGAGAAAAGAAAGCTGGATCCTCTCCATGAAGTTTTGTGTTGTTCCCACTGTTACTATGATAATTTTCATATTTTGAACACATTCCAAGAACATTTTGCATCTTCCTTTTACTACAGATAGGAACAGCTGTTTGAAAATTAAAAAAAAAAAAAAAACAACTGATAAATAGATGGGATCTTGTGTGTTTTCCAAGTATTCGCTTAACTACAATGACTGCATTGGGAAAAAGCAGTTTCTGGACTGTGGCTTGATTTGTAAATAGCCGAATTATGCAAACACTTGATTTATGATCCAGTGGGTAGTAATTTATTCAGTATCATGGGACCAGACTGCTAGTCTCATATTGATATACTTAGTTAAAGGAAAATTAAGACAATTCTTTTCAGGAAGTTCTGTGTTCAAAGAGAAATCTCAGTCTTGCTTTACACCACTGATAATTTAGAATTCCCCTGGGAAAACATAATTTTCACCCTGGATTAATTCTTAACCCTTTGGCAACTGGAATTCCCACTAATCTCTGTGATCTGTAGGGGCAAATTTCATCCATGTGTATAAAGAGGTTGTGCTGGTTTTGGCTGGAATAGAGATAATTTTCTTCATAGGAGCTAGTGTAGGGCTATGCTTTCAATTTTTCCTGGAAAGATTTTTCCTGTTTTGGTTATTTCTGAGCAGTGCTTGCACAGAGTCAAGGTCTTTTCTGCTCCTCACCCCACCTTGCCAGTGAGGAGGCTTGGAGTACACAAGGACTTGGGATGGGACACAGCCAGGACAGCTGACCCCAGCTGACCAAAGGGATATTCCAAACTCTATAGCGTTTCAGCATATAAAGCCGGGGGAAGAAAGAGGAAGGGAGAAATGTTTGGAGTGATGGCATTTGTCTTCCCAAGTCACTGTTATGCATGATGGAGCCCTGCTCTCCTGGGGATGATTGAACACCTGCTTGCCCATGGGAAGTGATTGCTTGTTTGGCTTTGCTCGTCGTGCAGCTTTTGCTTTATTTATTAAATTGTCTTTAAACCCACAAGTTTTTTCACTTTTACCCTTCTAATTCTCTTCCCCTTTCCACAGGGGCACAGGGCCCTGTGTAGGGCTTAGCTGCCAGCCAGGGTTAAACCATGACACAGGTATAGAAGAAATCTATTTAATTTGTTAATGACAACTAAGAGCTCTTTTCTATCTGTTGTGAAAGAGGTTGTTTCTCCTTCTTCAGCAACTAGTCCAGAATGATGTAGTCTTTAAAGAAAGGTTCCAGCAGAGGTATTCAATCTGGAGTTATTTGTCAAATCAGTCACGATACTTGTTTGTAAGTAGTAACAAATGGAAAACTTCACATTACATGCTAGAAGGAAAAATAGGATAAATAATTCTTATGCAATGTTCAGATGTCAGGCAGGAAATCCTGCTCACATGGGACCATATCATGTTGCACACCTTTTTGGGGCTCTTCACTGAGAAAGGATTTCTGCTTCTTTTTAAAATATTGGAAGCGTTGTAGTAGAGAGGTGAGGAGATGCCTTTAACTGCCAAGGAAGATCTGGTGTCTACTGAGGGCAAACTCAGACAAGACTCAGATTCCTGAGCACAGCATGATTTGGGGCTGACTGAACTGAGTGAACCTGGGGTGTGCCATCAGTAGGAGTGGACCACCTGAGCCTGACCCACCCCAGGGGACTGACCTCTGGTGTGCCCTGCAGTGATGTAGGTGAGAAGACACCCATGGCACAAGTGCACTAGCCTGCCTGCCAGCATTGCCAGGAGATTGTGCTTAGGACCAAGAGCAGGTTTTTTGATACTCACAACAGCAGATAAAGAATGTGATACGTAAGAGCACCCATATGTGTGTGTCAGGTGAGAGCAGAAGGAGTTCTGTACATGTCACCACTGCAAGATGGAGCTAGCTCTCAAAGCAAAAGTTGGCAGGGTACTGAGCTAACCAAACATTTATGGGGATGGATGGGGTACTTGCATTGTGACTGGCAAGTGTGGTCCTGCAGGACTGCTGCCAAGTCCAGCCTACCGGGGCAGGCTGTGGGTGTTGACTCTGTGTTGCCTCCCCAAAGTTCAAAGCCTGTAGGGGTGTCTGGCACCTCAGCAGCACCTAAAAATATGTGCCACGGGGAGTTTACTTTTGGCTTAGATAACAGCCCAGACTAGGACTCCTACTTTAGCCAGTGATTCTTACCCTTCCGTGGAGCTCATCTTGCACTGGAGTTTGAGAGGGCAAGGAGTTAGTGCTCCTGCTGTGCTCCCCAATGCCAAATCTTGCCTGTGGGCAGGGTGCTAAGTCAGAGAAAGGTGGGGTAGCCAGGCATGTCAAGTGCATCAAAGAGGAGTGTGGAGAAAAAGCAAATTGGACCTTAATTTTTCAGTCCAAGTGTGGGTTGAGGAAGACTGGAAACTTATCCCTTTCCCCTGTGACAGTGTATATGGATTTATTTTACATTAGGTAGGCACATGACTTTCCTCTTGGTTACCACCAGACTGATGACGCTGGCACATTTCTGTTCATTGGGGAAGGAGTTTTGTGTCTCTAACTGCAGCACAGCCAAGTTTCAGCTGAGAGATGCATGAGAATGTCCCAGTAGCCTCATGTTCTGGGGATCCTTGTGAGAGGGTAGACCCTGTGAGGCTGTGGGTGGAACCAGATGCTGCATCGCCCAGTTCCAGACTGAGTTATCTGAGGGGGACATTAAGAAAAATCAAGCTGTGGCAAACACTCCTGTCAGTTTCTGAGCCATCCTCACTGCTGTCAGTGGATGATAAGCATGCTTAGGGTGAGCTTAAGAAGCCAAGACCTTCAAGACACATCTCCTCAATTTAGTGGAGAAAGGGTATTATCAGCACAACCTTTGCTTCCTATGTTAAGACTGTGATTCAGTTATGGACATCTATAATGGAAATTTCTAAACTTGACTTACCTGTTTAGAGTCCCTTTAGACCAATTCAAAAGAAATAAGTACTTTTAAGGAGTGATTAATTTCTCTCAAAAATAGCCATACAATTGGATCACACAGATTTGCACTCAAAGAGGTTTAGAAGGACCCTTAATAGATTACCTTATATAAATATATATATGATTTTTTCCTGACTTCCTGTGCTGAACATAAATGCTTATGATAACACTGAGGGGCGTGGAATCCTGGGGAATTTAATTCTGAAACAGTTGCTCAGACTGAACAAGACTGCTTTAGCTAAAGACTTTCCAAGGTGTGTTGGCAAAGAGCCATGTGAATATCTGATATCTGTGATTATGTATAAAGCAATGTGATTATTCAGTGCAAGGCTGGATATGGACTGAAAATGAAAGACCAAACCCATCAATGGCTAAATAGCCCCAAAATACTTTTCCTTAACCTTTTAATTTCAAACATAGACTTCTTAGGGCCTGTTTCCAAAGATGTGAGGAGGAAGTTGCACACTGCTCTGCCCATACTTGGAGCTACAAGACAAGGGTCAGTTCTGGAAGCCATTTAACACCACAGCAAAGTCACATTCCTCAGGCCTCCTTAGATCTCTGCTGCAGATCCTAGAAAGTCACTCCTTTGATCAGAATTAGGGGCCAACCTTTAACTATTCACTCCTTCCCTTCCTCCTGCCCTCCCTTTTCCTTCCTTCCTTCCTTCTTTCCTTCCCATCTTCCTCCTTTCTTCTGTCCCACCTCCCTTTCTTCTCTTCCTGCCTGCCTCTATGTAAGCCCAAAAATTTAAAACAATATTTTGATTTTTTCATTTCAAATAAATAAATTTCCAGTTCTGTTTCTTTCTCATGTGCTTCTATGCAGTATCTATCTTCCATCCCTTCTATATGACTTCTCATTTTAAATAAAGCAGAACACAAAGTGTCTATGCTATGTGTCTGTGCAGCAACCATTGCAACCATATGTAAAGAAAACTTTTATTGAAATAAAACAAGTTTTAGTAAAATATTTAATGAAACAAGCTTAGAATAATATTTTTTTAGGTAGAGGAGCGTGTGAATAGTCTCACTCCCAAACAATGGTAACATGAAAGGAAAAAGAGAAAGGAGGGAATGAGGAAAGGAAAAAAGGGGGAAAGGGAGAGAGAGAAAGAAAAGAAAGAAAGAAAGAAAGAAAGAAAGAAAGAAAGAAAAGAAAGAAAGAAAGAAAGAAAGAAAGAAAGAAAGAAAGAAAGAAAGAAAGAAAGAAAGAAAGAAAGAAAGAAAGAAAGAAAGAAAGAAAGAAAGAAAGAAAGAAAGAAAACTTTTCTTTCTTGAAGATATCCATATTGAGCTGATGTTTCTTCCACATTTCACAGGATGCATGGGATACATAAATTACTTTATAAGGGATCTCAACTCCATTCACATTGTCATTAAGCCTATAAAAATATTGGGCATACTAGCTTTCCTCAGTTTATGCTGAAGCACTGTACTGAGCTTTTGAAGCTGTAGGTGCTCTCCCTGCCCCACCATCAGAGCAGAACATGACCACTTCACAATATCCGTGCTGCATTTTTCCCATCTGTAGAGTGGGGATAATAACAATACCTGCTTCCTACAAAAGTAATAAAAAAATAGTAAATTTTAAATGCTGGCAAAAGACACTACAAAAAACATGTTTGGAGTTAAAAAAAAAAAAAAAGAAGAAGAACTTTCCAGATTATACAGCTAATGGAAGAAAGTTATTTCTAGGAGCAAAACAAATCTTATTAGTGAGACTGAAGAGTTCACAATTGTAGCTTTTTAAAAGACACTAGTTGTGGATGGTGCTTGAACTTTGCCTTTTCACTTACAATATACTTCAGTGTAATTTGGGAAGTGAATCAAGTATAAAGGTGTCACAATAAACATTTCATAGAGTAAGTGACACTGAGGTCATTAGCCACACTAAAAGTAATCAAGCCCAAATTTTTGAGATCAAGTTTTTTTTTCATGTGGAAAAGGTAACACACAAGGACTGATTTCTTATTCAGGATTTTTTTGAGCAGCGGTGTTTTTGTTGCCTTCGCAAAATTTGAACAGACTTGGTCAAAATGAGAATTGAACTTGATTTCCATCTCTGAATTTCCAGCTGCTCTCAAGTAGACATATACATAAATAAGCTGACTTGTTCTTGTAGCTCTGTTTTGCAGCCTAATGTGCAGTCCAACCCACAGCCACAAAAAAGAGCTTTCAGTCATTCTTAGAAAGTGCCAATGGATAATTTACATAGCAACAAGTTAGCTTCAAGCTTCCTCTGCAAAGCACTTATCAAGCCTCTGCTGCTAGTCCACTTAAATTTGTGACTTTTTTCTGTAGGCAAAACTGTTCCTCTCAGTTTATTTGTGTCACAAACTGGCCTCTATGAATTGGGTTTGTGCTGTTAGAAAATACGAAGCATCCAGAGTGCATCAGCGAAACTGCATCTTACTCGGTAGCTTAGGATGCTTTTATATATTGAAATGACCCTTGTGAAATACTCTACCTGACTTTAAATATCTGCGTGAATGTAAGAAGTAAAAGTGTAGCTTTGTAAATCTCCACAAATTGCGTGTTTATCAAGGTGCAGAGCTTTCTAACCTCTGTTGGCTGGATAATGTGGTCAGAGCTGAAAGTACTTAAGCATCTGTAGCCTTGATTAATACTTGAACTGAGCGCATCTGCCCCGCTCCCACCTGACCTGGCACTGAGAACTGCCTGGGCTCTGGCCATTGGACTTGGCCAAGCAAAGTGAGCCAGCTCCAACTGGAAGTTGATGGGGTGGAGTACATTGGAAACTGCTTAAAGAGAAAATGATTCTTTAATGGGAAAAGCGTGATTTTTCCAAGTAATTTGACTCGAGTAGAAACAAAGCTTGTCAGAGACTGAATTACGTGAAAATGTTTGCAGAATGATGTCAGTGTGTTAGCACTGTTAGTAGACAGTTTATTCACAAAAAGAACATATTTTCACTGCATGTATTAGATCCATAAGTGAGACTTTCTGTGCACAAGTGAGCTCTGTGAAAATATAGCCCTTCCATTTTGAGGATATGGACACTTTTTGCTTAGATGGGCCAAATTATTTTGTGGCTCTCTGAAGGCAAGTTATTAAAGGGCCTTCAAAAGTTTGCACCTGGACTTGAGTCTCTCTAAGCAAAGGGTAGGGGAAAGAAATTGAGGCACAGGCTCAAAGGGACCCAATCTCCCAAGGATCAGGTGTAGTCCACTGCTCTCATCATGGTGGCTCAGGTCAAAAATCCACCTACCTCTGCTTCCTCTGTCCCTGGCACTTATTTAGGGAAATGTGTAAGAAGCAAGGAATGTATGAAGTGATTCGTTCTCAGATATACTGCTGCGCCTCTGACAGTCTCCACAGCAACCACATCACACAATCAGCTCCGTAAGACGATTGGAAAAATATGGTTTGTTTGGGTGTTACCAGACCTTCTAGCTCAGTGATGTTTTCTGCTGGAGATGATAAACTCGAAGGCAGTGTGGACAAGCAGCAAGTGCAGGGTGAGGGAAATGGAGGAATGTTTTGCAGAACCTTAGAAGCCTGGAGTCAGTCTCAAGCTGACTCACATTTCCATGTGAGTGGGAGTCTCTGAGTGCTAATCAAAGGATGGGATTCACAGTGCCGGGTAAGGGGAGGCAGAGACTACTTGGTCAGCTACTGTGTGGGTCACTTCTTTCAGTGCTTCTGCTGTTCTTTGCCTCAAAACCATCAGTAAGGAGACTGTGGAGGAACTCTTCCAGTAAAGCCTTTTAATTTTCTGTAGCTGACCCTCGCTTCTCTCTTTGGGAGCGAGGAATGAATATTGCCTGTATCATTTTTAGCTTGCTGCCATCAGTTTCTGTGGAATAAAATAATCCCCTTTCCCCTCTGCTCCAGCTTTTCTGAAAAGAAATGATATATAATCTGCAGGTGGTCTGTGGGATGGTCCCTTGCCGGTGATTTCATTTTTGTTGCGGTGCAATATATTGCTATTGTTATTTGCACATCTTCAGTAGTAACATGCTAGGGAAATAGGGATATTTTTATTAGAACAGACTGAAGCATCTTAGCATTTGGAAATGATTTGGCTTTATGGTACTTGCTGTGCCACAGGTTCAGTGTGCACATGTGCAAGCCCCTTCATAACAGAAGGTAAAACTTACTTCTCCAGCATCATTTCCTATGCCCTCCCTCCCATGCAGGTTCCTATCCTGCACAGTCCACTGGTATCTGAAGCCTAATGCAGTGGTGCATTAAGTGATGTGACTAACATCTGTCATGTGTTGTACTCTGAAGGAAAGTGTGTGTAGCAGATTTAAATCCTTCCTTAGTCTTAATGCACATGTATTTCATTTAAGAGTCTGACACCAAAAAAAAAAAAAAAAAAAAAAAAAAAAAAAGAAAGAAAGAAAAGAAAGAAAAAGAAATAAATCAGCATGGTCTTGCCCTCACTGTTTAATTAGTTCTTATTGTATTCATAGCCCCTTCCCACTTCATTATTCATAACTGTCAGTTCACTTTTTTCCTTCCTTGTTTAATTAAAATTATTTAAGAGAAATCAGAGCTAGGGAAGGGTGCCTGACTTCCAGGCTCAGAGACCAAATTCTTTCTGCACAGGTCAAGTACAGTATAGGCAGCTGCAATGAAAGCTGATCTCTATTAATGTGCTACAAGCTATGATTAAGGGAAAAAGACAAAGTAAAACTATCTCCACATTCATTTCTCCAGCCAAATTTCTTCTTCCTTCCTTGGTTTGACTTGTGGTCATTGATACCTAGCTTCAGTGTATCAAGACTGTAGAGGTGAGCCTTGGTTCTCTGCTCTCCTCAGATCTTCCTGAAAGACAATATATAAAACAAGTGAAAGTCAGAGACCTTCACAGCAACCTCTTGGCAGAAATCATGAGCCAACAGGCTTCTGACATAAGCCAAATCTATTTACTTGTATCTCTGTGTTTATTATCTGCGGCATAGCAATCATGAAGGCTGGAAGTCTGCTTTCCTGGAAAGGGG
The DNA here is from genome assembly GCF_022539395.1 of Myiozetetes cayanensis. Classification (NCBI taxonomy): domain Eukaryota; kingdom Metazoa; phylum Chordata; class Aves; order Passeriformes; family Tyrannidae; genus Myiozetetes; species Myiozetetes cayanensis. The sequence continues at coordinate 33,923,285 of NW_026087964.1, read as the reverse complement.
ACCCTGATGATGGGTGATGATTGCCCAGGAGCTATCTCTTCTTCACTTGTTCACTTTGTTTGTCAAGCATTTTGGGAGACCATGTCAGCAATACCCAGACGAGATTTCTACCTGTTTCATTACAAGCAGCTGGTGCAAATACTGGGCTCATGCTGTGCCACCAAGAGCCAGTGCCTTGAAGCTCAGTGGGCAACAGAGTAAAGGAGACATCCTGGGACAAGGCTGTGGGAACAATGATGAAAGCTTCTTGGGCTGGGGCAGTTTCCCCACCTTTCAGTCACACTGGGGCACTGAAAGGTGTTCCAGATGAGGCAGTCTGCAAAGTGCTTGTAGTCATTGCTGAGAGGACTAGAAGCTGGGGACAGAAAAACAAGTGTAACTTCTCAGGGTGTCCTCTGGAGAAAAGGGGACTCCTGTTATTTCAGAGGAAAAATAACAATGGGGTTTGTTGGGGGGCAGGTTAGGGGCAAGGAGAGGGAAAGGCTGTATACAGGTACTGGGCAAAAGACAAAACAGCATGCAAAAATACGTGTGGGAGAGGACAACCATCACACATGGCTCACTCAGTCCTTCCAGGGAGCAGCTCACACTAGTTTGCTGCCCATTTCCAGGTCCAGCTGACTGACATGCAAAATTGTCTGTGCTGTACCACACTTCTCTGGGGTATTGCAACATTTCATCTTAGCATCTGTTGGAAACCATCCTTAGTGAGGAATCCTTTGCTCTTTTCATTTTCTCCTTCCTAAAATCTGAATGGGCCTGTTCAAGTAATTCTATCAATGTTTTTACTGAGGGATAAGGTCTCCAGGACTTTATCGGCAGAGGAAAAATTTGGAGGCTTTGGAGATGACCAGGATTTAAATATTTGCTTTTGAATTTGAGTGCCCCAAGGATAAATAATTCTAGAGTTAGCACATTTCTTTGACCACAAAAATCAATGAAACTGTGACCACTGTAAAGAGCTAAACTGGGACATTACTTGGCTTCTGTACTTTACAGTGAACACTTGTTTTTGTGCCTTCTGCACTGGCATAATCGGACCACTGTTCAGGTGCATATTGCTCTTCAGGAAGGACACATAAGCATGTGTTTAAGACCTATGAAATCACCAGCCTTTTTTGCTTTTCCTAAATCAACAAGACTTAAGCATGTGTCTAAAGTGCTTTTTCCGAACTGGGGCCCTAAATAGCTGAGTTAGCTTATCCACCTTCCTATTTAAAAGATGGATGTGGAAAATTTCCCAGATTATACATCTGCTCTTCCAATTTACATTGCGGAGGGTAGGGCTGAGTATAGAGGGAGCAGAAAAGGGTAAAGAAAAGTAAAAATGATCCTGAACTGGCTGCCTGGCAAAAAGAAACTGAAACAGCTGCTTGCCAGATTCTTAGGGCTGCACACTCTGAGCACCATGGCAGGGCCATCTGCAAGCCAGGCTTGCACCAGGTGCTGTATTTAAAATAGAAGGAGACCCTGTAGAGAGAAAGCGAACCTGTATACGGTCAAGAGGTGTCTTATGTTGCAGTCTCCTCTTGCTGCTTTGCCTCCATCTGACACGTTCTTTGCTTTTTCCCCGCAAACTGTTGCAATGGTACCAATCACAGAGAGGAATGATGGATTTAGGGAGGCTTCTTCTTGCTTTTACTTTTTCTCCCCAGCACTGTGTGCTACCAGGGCATGGAAAAGCGCAGACAACTCCTGCCATTCGAAGATGTGACATCTGGGGTGAGCCACAGGCAGAAAAAGGGTTATTCTGGTACAAACCCAGCCTTTTTGGAGGAGTGACACTTCCAGGGGGGTGGCAATGCCGTTCAGGCATGAGGAGAAAAGGCAGCTCTGTGCCTATGGGTGTGCGTGCACAGCCCACAACCTACACACCGATCCCCCTGCGCGGGGGGTCTGCACTTGTGTTTATCTGTGCTGCCTGCATGGGCAAGGTAAGCTGTTCTGCCTGCATTGGCTGGGAAGACATGTTTGCTCCAGCAGTCACACCACCAGGTGGGTCACTAGCGAGGCTGGCTCAAGCCTCTGGTGAACAAGACACTGCAGACACAATCTTTGATCCTCCAGCTTTGGCCCTGACATGGCTCTCACCCCAGATGGTTCCAGTGAAAGCTGTTTTTGTTTACTTTCACTGCATTTCCAGCCCTATTCCAGATAGTTTTCTTTCATTGCAATGAGGATTTGGCTAGTTTCTCACTGAGGCTGTGACAAAATAAAGCGGGGATCAATACTAATTATGCCATAGTCAGTCTGAATTCAACGCAGGTCTCATGGGGTGAAATTTAGTGACTCACAGCATGTGCAGGGTTGACATTCTGAAAAACTCCTCTTCCCTTAAACCTGGGGAATTTATGAGCCTTATCTTGGCTGCTAGACCATCCTTCTCTTCTTTTACTTGTCGTTTACTTCCTCTCTCTAAGTTTCAAAACTTTATCTGGACCTAGGCTGTTCTTTACATCACATACTCTCTCTTTGATTTCAAAGATGGAAGGGAAGTTATTTAAAAATAGGCTTCATCATAGACAGCGTTCTGGCAATTAGGCACGGAGCTAGACCTTGTAAGTACATCTGTGGCTCTGAGGGAGGTCAGCATGGTTTAACTTTTGAGGAAGAGAAGAAAAACAAACTGTTTTAGCATTTGACTGGTGAGAGCCTGAGATCCCTTTGTATGAATTTCTTCATGTTGTTGTGCAGATTTGGATTTTTTATTCGGCTTTCCATCTACTCTGACAATGTGGTAGGTATAAAATGGAATTCCACGTAAGAGCATTCAGTACTGACGGGGCTGAATGGCTGGCTGGCATGCTGTGCCTGCATTTATACAGTTCCCAGAGTGACCAGAACATTGCTCCAAAGACAACTGTCTATTTGAATCTGGGATGAAATTGCCAGACTGATGTGTTATTAAATACCAGCTGCTGATGATCTCTTACTGCTCTTTTTTAATCATGCTGACCATGCACTCTGGCTAACTTTCTTTTCAATGCAGTATAAATCACTGAAATCAGTGAATGTGTTTCTCTATTCATTGCATTTGCAGTAGCAGTGGGTTGCAGAGCAGTCAGAAATTTCAGGTGATAGCATTTTAAACCTAGCAGAGGTCACTTGGGAAAGTACTGTTCAAGGACAACCTTTGCCACTAGTCTGTAGTTTGACTCCCTGAGACAATTCAGGTCATCTTCTGTGCTTCGGTTTCCCATCTGCAACATAAACATTAAGTGATTTGCAACAAAGATTGAAAAGGTCCATGAAACAGACAAAGATTATTATTACTTTGTACATAGCACAAGCAGCAAAGAATCAGTCTCAGGGAAACAGGGGAGGTGAGAGTAACACATGGCTATCTGTATGTTATTAGCAATCCCCAGAGCTCCTTGTCCTCCCAAAGCTCGTAAATGGCAATATGAATGTTTCAAAAGTAACTTTTTTTAAAATGTAAAAGGCTACTTTAATTAAATGAACATAACTTTTCTCTTAGATCATAACCTTGGATCTCAATAACTATGTTGGGAATTCAGAAGCATTTCAAATAATTAAAAAAGTAAAAAGAGAGAATGATGTTCTTTTATAGTTGGCAATTTTTCAGGCTTCTTATATTAAACCAGATTTTCCTTTTGTTAAAAGCAAGCTGAAAAGCTTTTGTAATAAGATATTAATAGTGGTTAGCATCCTGGATCATTAATAGCAATGCTTGAATGTAGACTTTAAAAAGAGTGGTGCAAATCTATATATAAAGTTGCTTTATCTGCTCCTTTTCTGTTTGACAGAACAGGATCTTACAAAAATAAAAGTCTTGTGTGCCAAAGTGGGACTTTCAGTCTGAATAAGAAATAGAACAAATAGTCTTACCTTTTCATTGTTTCATCTACTGCCATTCCCAGTGTAAAGATGGTGGTCTGGGCTCAGTCTGAGGTGACACAATGGCTTACAACAAGCAAGAGGCAGCAGAGCAGTTGCCTAGTGCCATGGGACAGTAGCTGCAAGTTGGCAGACCCAGGTCCCCATGCTGGTGATCTCTTAGGGCTGGCGCAGCACCACGTGGCCAGGCTGCCACAGCGAGACCCAGCGCAGGGCAAGCCCTGCACATGGCTTTGCTTGGTTATGGCATCAGCATAGAAGACCATCTTGGGGATCAGAGAAATTCTACTTTCTCACCACCCCATGGCTCCTTTTCTCCCAGATCTAGAAGATCTATTGCTGCCAGTCCCTTAAAAATAATGATGGTCAGAAGATGCTTGTTTATTCATCTCCCACTGGGACAATATGGTAGCCCTTTCTCCTTCAGAATCACTGAACAACATGAGACAGAGATGCCTTTGCTGCAGGTAGTAAAGGACTGTGATCTGCATTTGCTTTCCTATTTTTTAACTAATTTTAAGTTGGAAAACTGCATCATTTGCTGTGGAGACCTGTGGAGTATGTGTGGACACTGAATAAAACATTTTTGTGGGCTTCCTTAACCCATCAGGCTTCAGATCTTCACAACACACAGACAGGAGTGTTATATTAATAATGTTGAAAATACTGTTGATGTATCTCGGGTGAATCAGTAGAAGTAAGAGATTTCTCAAGGTGGGTCTTAGTTCCAGTTTAATTTTGGCTGAGCACTCTTCTTGTGTGTTCAGGATGTTCTCAACTATGTGTGGAAGTTGAGGTGACTTATCACTCTTTTAGTGACTGTCTTGACCTGCTAAAATTTCTTTATTATAAAGCCCAATTTTAATAGCTTGTTTAATACCTACTGCTAAGATGTTCAGAGAGCTCTTGCTACAGACACCAAGAAATTGAAATCAGCTTCAGATTATCTTGACAGGTCTTGTTTACCAGGCCATTGCTCCACCCAGTGTCTTCCCCATCTGGTACCTCCCCTCCTTCATCAAGAGAGGCTTGTGTAAAGCATGATGCCTGGGACCTCTTTAAAGCTTGATCAGCTTCATGGGAGTTCATGCCTCTCTGCTGCTGAAAATCTGCAGATCAGGGTTCAGATCTTTTTGTTCATCTTCAGTCATCACTGCTTTTTGGTCCTTGCCCATCTCACAGCCACTGTAGTGGCTCAGTTTAATAGAGCAGTGACATTGCCTAGATAGGAATACATCTGTGTTACGTGTTTGCTGAATGGCTCTGAAGGAACTCATTTATAAAAGTCGTCATGGTGGTAAATGGTAGCTAGTTCATGAATAACAATAAAAAAGAAGTTGGATCTACAAGTCACTACAAATTATTTACTGTGTCCAGATTCATTTGCAACAATGGGCTTGGGTGTAAGAAAATCTTGAACTTTGGCCAGAAATCCCTTCTTTTGTTGTTAGCAGTTACATCTGCTGCTTCTTTCTTCTAGTGCTACGCAGATCTCTTTAATCCCTAGAATGTGTTCCCAATTTGATTGTATTTACATATATGTCTATAGACTCACTGAAAATACCAGCCCTACTCTTCATCACATTTCCATGCTGTGTTAAGATTTCGTTTGGATAATGTCACTTTTCTTGTGCCTGGAGAATTTGGCTTCCTGTGAGCTTTTGCAATTTGACTTCTTCCTTTATATATCAGAGGGGGGGGAGTTCCCTTTCCTTTCTCTCTCTCTCTTTTTTTTTTTTCTTTTTTTCCCCTGCTTTTTTTTTTTTTTTTTTTTTTTTCCTCCCTTTTGCTTTGTAGTTCTCTTTTCAGTCTACTAAGAGAACCAAGGATGTTTACTGCATACCCCCTGGCCTGCCATGTTTAATTCAAATTAAGCCTCAGTATGGAAAATGTACATGAGAATTTGCATTATGTTTGAAGTGGGTACAAGCCATGCTCCGCAGCCGAGGGTCCTGCAGGAACCATCATGGAGATGCAGGAAGTGGCAATGAGTCATGTCTGAAGCAAATCCAGTTCATCCAAACAGAACCAAAAGAAACTAAAACCTGTTGCGTCTGAGCTAATAGATTTTAACCCTTGATTCCTGTGATCAGAGCTAATGTCACCTCACACAGACTCCTGGCCAGTGCAATCCCCATAATAAGTGCTGCTGGCTGTGAGCTAGCACTCAAGAAATGCGGTGATTCACTGTCCCCCAAGGAGAGCCTGTGCATCATTAAGAGATAAGATCCAGAAGCCTAGCACTCATGTTAAATACTGGGATGTGCGCTGATATCTGACATGGGCAGAGCAAGGAAATCTCTCCCACAGACCTCACAGCCGGCAGCCCCTTTGAGTGCTAGCAACCCCTGAGAGGAAGAGGTGCCTGTGCCATGGCACTGCCCGCCTCCTCCTGGTTCTTGTGTGGAAAAGGAGCCAACATCAGCCAAGTGCCCGTGTGAGCAGAGGGCACACGGCAGTGGCACCATGGTCTTCTCTGAACTCAGCCCAATGCTTGAAGTTTGGGTTGAGAATAGGCTGGTTCCATGGTCCCCCTGGTTGACCCCCCAAGGAGTTTGCTCCTAGTTGCTCAAGTAAGGAAGGGCAATGAAGGTGCTGTTGTGTCCCACACCAAACCTCTGTGTTGTGGAAGGGCTTTTTCACATCATAAGCTGCACACCCAAACACCTGAGAGTGGGTTTTCTAAGCTGCAAAGTCCCCACAAAAACTGCTGCCAACAACTTTTTTAGAATCCAGACACATATCATGACTGCCGTGAGAACAAAATGTTTCTTAATATGTTTTTTTTCTGTAAGCATACAAAATGTAAAATATTTTTGTCCATATAATTTTAAAATTGCACACTTAAAAGAACTCTGTTTTCAGAAAAGATACCTCACTCATCCTTCCAGGAAAATAATAACTAATCACAGCTGGTACTGAAAAAAACCACTCAGCCCAGTTCTGTGCAAAACTATTAACACAAGATTAATGGATTAAATATTTAACTTTATCCAGCTGATGGGATTTTTCCCATGTTTTACCACCAAGCTTATGAGTGAAAGGTAGATTAATTAAAAAATATATTATCAATGTTTTTCAGATTAAAAATCACCATATTATACTGCATCTCTTTCCCTTGAAGTTTAAATAAAAATTCAGAGTTTCCCAAACTCAGAAAAAAAGCCACCCTGTTTCTATGGTTGAACAGATCTGTTGCATTAATTTACCAAGAACATCCACTTGATTTAGTTGAAATAACACTTATAAAGCAATAAATGTTTAGTTTAAGGGAATGCTTAATGAGCAAAGTTTATTACTTACTGGAAAATCATTGAAATTGAAAGCCACATATATTTACATGAAGTATGTGGCATCTGAAAGAAATCCAAAGAATTTTGTTATTAATTTCCTGTGTTGTTTACATGTGTTAGAGCTATGTTTATTCCAGAAGAATCACTCACCAGGAGTGATAGAAATCAAAGTGCAAACTGGTTTATTTTTCTCAGTAACTTATTAATACCAGCATCAGTTTCTAGTGTCAGATAGATTATATGCTACAGACACAGACATTTTTCTTCAAATATATACACAATAAGTGAGAAAATAAAGCAAAGAAATGTGTGGTCAAGTGAGTTTTTTTATTAAAAGAACTGAATACCATTTTTACAATCTCGCATTTTTTCTATACATTGAAGAAGTCACAAGACATTTCACTGTGCAATATTAGTGTATGTTTCAATAACCAAATCCTTATACAATGAAGCACTAATCAAGATAATAAAAACATCAAGGGCTTCATTATGCTTTCTTGAGGACTTGTGAATGAAGAAATAAAGTTGCCTTAACAAATCAAAGACAGTAGGGTTTATAAAGTCTTCTTTTAAAGCTGGAAAGGAACAAGTATCATATTTTTATGGCATTTTATGATATATTAAAGCAATTTCTCATTTTTCACATTTGGTGTGAAAATTTTCCTGCATGTTTCTTAACCGCAGACCATCTCCTCTTAGTTTTAGCTTGACTGTAGAAAGCAGCTGGCTTGTTCTAACCCAGCTATGAAGGAAGTTGTTCATTCCTTTCCTTACTCCCAGTCCTGACTCCTCAGTCCTTAGGTCTGCAGAATCTTCCTTAAAGGGAGTTTTGCTATAAAGTAAATACAACAGTGCAGGACTTGTTCTTGTGGGCCTAGAAAAAAAGGAGAATAAGCAGTGTATGGCTTTTCCAAGAGTGTGTATTGTAGCCCTGGAGTCAGTGCTCGCTTGTTTTAATAAAGGCAGAAATGGCCAGGATTGAATCCTTGAAGAGTGAGTCTTCTAACACCAGATAAGTAGGTTATATTTGTGTTTTACTGTGCAATATGTGGAATCCCTCTTTTCTTCATCATCTGCCAAATGTTTCTGCTTTTGCAGTTTGTCTTGCAACAGCTGAGATTCTCTAACAATTTAGAGGTTCAAGTGCTCACACCGCTAATGTACATGCAAGTAATCCCTCTGCTACCAAGGGACTGGCCAAGCACTTCAGTCTCTGCACGTGCAAGTGAGGGATGGGGGACGATGCACCCACCTCCCCAGGAGAGCTTGTAAGCATGGCACTTTGCTCCCAGTGAGAAATAAGGATTTTAATCCTGCCCGGGGTGAACACACCAGAGGAAGCTTCACAACAGAGGCAAAGGGGCTCCAGATCCCCCCTGGGGACTGTGTGCCTCCTTGGAGCAGTCTCTGTGGTACCCCTCTGCAAAAGGAACAGACTTGCAGTTTTCAGCCCTATTGCCCTCCAAACCCAACTCTGCTGTGGGAGGTTTAACACTTACTTAATGAGGACTATGTGTGTGCATACATATGGATGTGTGTATATCTGTCTACACATACACACAATATAAATTAACTAAACATGTTACTAGGATACATCAGGAAAACCACAACCAAACAAAGAGTCCAATATGGAAAAAGCTATTAAAAGATGCCAGCATTTTAGCTTGTTGTGTATAGAAATAAATACGATTACAGAATACCAATTTTACATTTTGTTCTTTTCCTAATGTCATTTATAAGAGGTGCTGCCTTCTGGGGTTAAAGGAAAGTTTGCAAATAAAAGAAAGTAATTCTGATCTTTGCAAATAACATGATGCTTATGACTTAGTTGCCCACCTCCTGAAAACTTGGGGATGATCTACATAGTTAAGGTTAAGTGTACCAGCTTTTTTTTAATGTTACAAAAGTCCAAGAGGCCTTAACAGGACGCTGAGCTCTGCCCTTAGAGCTTTTAAGAGAAATACAGGCAAGAACAATTTTTGTGCTCGGTGTCCAGAGGATCAGAGGACCTTCACATGAGCTCAGTACTGAAAGATGAAGATAGGAATGAAGTTTCCAGTTTCCTTTGCATTACAATGTTCTTTTAGGCTGTCTAGGCAGCCTAAATAATTTTGCTCTTCCATCTTAAATGCAAAGACACACAGTCAGAGGACACACATATTGCAGGGCTCAGCACTGGCGTGCACCAGCCTGAGGCAATGTCCAGGCTCATTGGATTGAGGAGTAACCAGAGTACTTAGGGCTCTTGCAGCCCTAAGGTGAGAACAGCCCCATTTCACCAGGGTTCTACCACAGCCCTTAAGCAACTCACAGTGGACAAAAATATAGCAATTTATCCAGCTGGCAAATGCTCCTTCTTGAGTCAAGTAATTGAATCAGAAGTATTTTCCCTCTCACGGTTACCTGTTTAGGTGTTGTAATGTTCTGTATAGCAATGCCCTGGTTTTTGAATATCCTGCTGCCTCCTGTACTATTTCACCCAAGCTCTGTACCATACACATAGTGCTGTAAAGACACCAAATCAACCAAGGTACCAGAACTGAGCCCTGCAAGCCAGATTTCTATAGGGAGAACAGATCTGGAAAGTTAAAATAATTAAAAAAAAAAAATTCTCCAAAGTAGATTCTTAGAGCTAAGTGACAGGGGCCTGTGACTTCCCTGGGCACGTCACCTGGTCCAGCTTCCATGCTTCAGACGACATGATGCAGTAAGAGTTGACATATCCACCATGCTTAGGCTGTCAGTGTACAACTTTTCTGGGCAAAGACAAATGCCTTGGCCCTAGACACTCTGAAGTGTTAGGGCATGTAATTAAATGCTAATTTAAATGGCACTACTCATGTAACTAAAAGTCTGAGATTTTTTTTTTTCTAGTCTTGATTTTCCAAACTGGAATCCCTCTTGGAACTGACTTTGAAGTCAATAATGAACCTCCCATTGGGTTTAATGCAAATAGAATCATCACTCACTGGAGTTTTTAGTGGTGCAGAGAAAAACATTTTTCCTGTTAAAAGATTTTCCTATTAGTACAAACACATAAAAGACTTCTCAAAGTTATACTGTTAAATATTTTAATGTCCTGCCAAACCTCATCAATTCTCATTGTTTAGCAAAAATGGCACAGACATTCTGAATTACTAGCTATGGCATTTTCTGTATATTAAGATCAATAATATGCTTTACAAGGAATAAAGTGTTGTCTAATGAGAAAAGCCTTTTAAAAGTCAAGACAATTCCAACTGTAATGAATGATTACGAATTATGTGGTAATTTGTATGGGGGTGGGGTATGGGGAGATTAAGGCCTTGGGCACATGAACCATACTTCCACACTTCCTTTCTTTAACAGAAACTGTACTTCCCCAAAGCCTCCCCTATCGATCCCCTGTGTGAACTCTAGGTTTGACTGCCATTGCAAGGCTCTAAGTTTTATGTTTTACCACTGTCCCTGCGTTCTTAAAATATTTATTAGAATAAATTTCTTTGACAGGCTCTACTGACATTTACCAGAAGGAAGACGGGTTCAGATCTCTCAAAAGTTGTACTTTCTGGACCTTATGCTCTACTCCCTATTCAAGTAGCCTCAGCAAATACTAGGTGCATGGGTTTGGGGCTTTGAGTTCTTTCACTCTAAGCAATGCAGATGCATGTTCAAAGGCCCCCTCACCTGAACTGAGTTTGGCTTGGCTCTTCAAAGGCTATATGTGAGGTCAGACTAAACTTCAAGGACCTAATTTTTCAGATGTTAAGAGCAACATGAGCTCTGAACAAGGAACCTTGGGAGGATAGAGAGCCACAGGACAGGCAGCATCTGTGGGTGGCAGAGGAGATGGCTGCACAGAGCCTTCAGGTTTTGTCCTCAAGAAGGATAGGTGTCTGACATGTGTGGACTCCCTGGGGACTCCAGCTGCAATTAGGTCATGCCAACAGTGCCCCACATAAGAGGCATCTTGCTCTGGTGCCTTTGAGAACATGTGTTTCCAGCTGCATGAGCACAACTACTCACTGTCCTTACTCAAAGTCCATCACCACTTCACCCAACCCAAAGAGACCAGTCCAGTTTGGACCTTTTCTAAAGTCTCTTCTTTAACTGCTTCAGGACAGACTGACATATTGGAGGTTTAAAAACCCTTCCACCTTTTTTCCCCTGGGAACAAAATCTTTCATCATTTCCCTGCACAAACATCTCAGCAGCACCTAGGTCTGTCAGAGATGACTGACCAGCTCAACAGCTTTTAGTCTTTTTCTGCATTGGGGTGGTGGAAAATAAATCTTTTAAATCAGAAAATGAAAAATATGTTGGGGTTTTTTTTATATGTATGAGGCTCTGGGGACCTCATTCAGTTCCTTAGAAAGGTTAAATTTCTACTTCCCACTCTCTGTAACAGTATACTGATGTCTAGGTAGAAGCTGCTCTGGTGTTGGCACGGGAGAAAGGAGAAGGAAAGAGGGACCAAATCATCAATTGTGCCGTGGGGCATAGTGCAACATCAAAAAAAAGAAGACTATTTCTTGTCTCTGTCCTTTGGATGCCTGATATTATGTGAGCAACACACCACAGTGATGGGAAATGTGGCTGTGAATTCCCTAAAGCAGAGAGGTGAAGAAGATGGCTCCCCCAATACTTGCATGACTAACAACCTACTCTGAAAAATGGGACTACTGGCATTTCCCCCATCATAATCTGGTGCCACTGCATTTTGTGCAGATCCCTATTTGTGTGATCATGTGTTATATGTGCACTGCCAGAAGTGGCTCCTGAAGGGAGGAGGCATGCTTTGTCTGTGAATCCTGATGGGATTAGGTGCGAGATATGTACTTAGCCCTGTCAAGACCAAAAGGCTTCAGTGCATGTGCGGAGCAGAACTTCAGGCATCTTAGCGACTTCCCTGGTGCTGAGGAATTACTTGGTAAAGACATGATGATATGAAAAAATAGTCTATATTTAAACACCAGATTTCCACCCAATCCACAGCATTGTTAAGTTTGTGAGTTGTACTTGTGTCCCAGTTAAGCAATAGGAAATTCCTAGGTGTAGGCAGTATAAGGGAATTCTTTCTAAATTTTGTGTCTTGGAATCTGCAAAAACATTAAGTTTTTCTCTAGATTTGTTATGGCAATGAGAAATAAGTACACATATAAATAGGTAACATTTATTGTAGTATACTGCAGTATATTAATTGATGTACACAAACCTTTTGCCCTTTTTTTTAATAACCTCTCATAGTAACATGGTGTGAATGAATGAAAAAAAAAATATGTAGAAAAACAAATAATCTTTAAAATGTGTTATGAATTCCCAATTTTCTCCTAAATCAGAACTTTATTTCCTTTATTACCTAAAATGTTTATAAGATTTTTTCTTGAATACTCATGCAGAACCAAATGGCCTTCATTTCATTTACTATCTCCTATCTGTTCCCCACCAGTCCAGAGCCTTAAAATCCTCTTCCATTTCCCATTACAACCCATGTCAGATCCTACTGTGCCTCCAGATCTTGGCATATCAGCCAGGGTAAAGGAATATCCATCAAGCCCTTGGACTTGAGATGGAGATTTATTTGGCTGAACTAGATGTTGGCTGGAGGGATGTAGATGCAAAGAGGTGAGATATTGACTGCAAGGGTTGAGTTTGGACGTGGATTTTAGGTTGGTGTCTATTTCTTACAGCAAAGTAGCAGAAGATGAGTTAAATCTGCACAGGCCCAAAAAGATAATTAAAAACACCCCTGGATAACAATGTCTATTAATTTGCCACAAGTTACTGCAGCACCATGGAGGAAACAACGAAAGTGGCGGTTCCATGGACCCACTTTAAGAAACTGTATGTGTGCACAGCCCATTTCTAGAAGTTCACAGGTCTCTGCTGCTTCTCTACAGTCCTGTGAGGGCACCGGGGGTGGGAGGAGGAGGTTGGGGGGATGCAGGTCTGGTAGGGCAGATAAACGCCAGGAAACACATTTTGACAGAGGAGTCTTGCAAACCTCCCATGTGTGCTCCACATTGTCTATCGCCTGCCCTTTGATGTTGGGTTTGGTTCGTGCGAAGGCGTGAGGCCAGATCCTCATCCCAACGGACAGTGCCAACCCAACACACCAAGCTGCAATGAGAGCCGACACAGTGCAACTCGAGGTGAGGATTCAACCTGTCCCCAGCATACAAGGCAGTATTTTTTACCTTTTCTCATTTTTCTATTTTTCTTTTACTTTTTAGTTCTCCTTTTAATTTTTCTTTCTTTTTGCATTTTTTGGTTTACTTTTTTCCATCTTCTTTTTTTTTTTTTCTTCCTCCAGTTAGAAACTAAGAGCTTACTGTGTTCTTCGTTGGAAATACTATTGTTTCCTCCCCAAGTGAAGCACCGTCTCAAATTCCTGCCTTTCCTCTAGGCGCAGGCCAGGCCTGCCCCAGGAGCTGCCCCTCCGAGTGGCCGGCAGCCGTGCTTTGTGGGAAGCCGGCCTGGCCGCTGCCTGGCCGCGTACTTGACCTGAAATGCAATCCCCACCTCCTCCGCGGGAAGGAAGAACTGTTCAGTGGCTGTGACCTTCCAGCTCCGTGGCTTCAGGGACTCGGCAGTTCCTTCTGCCTTGCTTTGTGCCCGCTCTAGGCTCTTGGTGCAAGACAAGGGTGGGAAAATATTAATAATCAAAACGTTGGGGCTCCCTTTCCCTTTCTTTTTCCCTTCCCTTTCCCTTCTACTTTTCTCTTTCGCTTTCTCTTTTCTCTCCTCTCCTCGCCTCTTCTCTCTGGGGTTGGGTTTGGATTTCTTTTTATCCTTTCTTTTATTGTTTTAACTAAGCAAATGATTCGGGTCTGAAATCACAGTTCTGATGCGTTACAGAGTGACTTTATGGGAGATTATTAAAGGAGGGATGGACGGATGCATTGATTCATGACCCTTGTACACTGCAGCTTCCAGTTATAGGAGAAAAGGGAAAGGGGGAAAAAAGGAGGTAGGGAAATGCAGGCTCTTTCATAAGGAGGTGTTTGAAAGCTCTGGTTTGTTCCACACGAATTTTGGAAACAGCAGTTTGAGGCACTTGAGAAAGCTTTGCAAAATGAAGCACGAAGGAAAAACAGCTTCACCTCTTCACAATGCACCGAGAAGAGATATCATCCCGTTTGCCTACTGCCAGCTGGGAGCTCTCTCGAGCTTTTTTTTCTTTATGTTTTTTCTTGGGGCCTGGAGGTGGGATGAGGGAGATATCTTCTCGTAACTCTAGGCACCTCTTGCCTCTTCTGATAATAAGACAGCTTCCTGCCGGGGAGCACCGGAGGTGACACCGTGGTGTCGTCTCTCAGACAAGGCACTCGTGTCTCTCTACCCCACCTTTCCCCCGGGCCACAGAGGGCAGGGCCCACGGGATTAGGGAGTCGGGGTGCCACAACTGTCAGCCCTGGGAGGGGGAGCCTGGCAGACAGTGCCGCGAGCTCCACATCCAAAGGGACACTCCCCATCACATCATACCTCATGTCCCTATTGTCAAACCGGAGCATTTTAGTAAAACGCGCACGTGCATTTGTGCACGCATGTCGATATGTGGTTACATATATATAGTATACTTGTGTATGGTTTTATATTTTTAATATGTAAAATGTACATTTAAATATTCCCCAGTCTGTGTTTCTTACAGATCCATAAGCACATGAAACAAACGAAGGGAAGTTGTGGGACTAACTTGCTGTTCTTTAATAAGATAACTAAACCAATCCAGTATTTATTCAGCGGCATTAATGCAACATAAATCAATCATGCATGTGCATGTATTTAAATACACATATGTATAGATATTTATGAAGACTCACTCTCACTCACGCACCTACATGCTGGGGCTCTCCAGCCAGGTTTGACACCCCCTCCCGCCCCGCAGAATCCTCGCAGATCCACCACACCTTCACTGAAGCACCTAGGGCGGGAGAGTGGGAAGAGGGAGGATTGTTTGGTCCCACCGCCGCTGCTCTCTGAGCTGTGGGGAGGGCTCGATATTCGGCCTTGAACCTGAGCATCCCCTCGGGCGTCTCGGTTCCTTCTCACCCTGCCTGCGCTGCGGCGGTACAGAGCGGCAGCACGACACCCACTACCGTCCCGGGAAGGGGAAGGTACCCGGTGCGATGGGGCCAGTCCGAGGGCAGGGGCAACTGGAGCATACGGGCGCCTGCATCTCACTGGTGCCGCTGCCACTGCCCCGCGTAAGGTGGGGAGTTCGCCGCTGCGGGCAGTACACGGTGACAGCTCTCAGCGGGTCACAGCTGTTTGTGAGGGCCCGCCTTAGCCACCCAGCTGCGGTGTCTGCTGCCGCCGGGCTCGGGTACCGATGTTCTCAACCTTGTCTGGAGTCTGCAGACAGCATCCTTTCCCTGAAGGTCCTCCTACCTCTCGGCTTGAGAACTTGCTACTTGTATAAAAGGTATCATAGAGTTGAAATGCACTCGTTATAGGGCAGGGTGTGGTTTACATCGAGTCTCAGGACTCCGGCCAGCAGCAAGTTGGGAGAAGTGACCCTTTATAGTTACCCCTGAGCAGTGAGGGGGTCTGCCTGGTTTATGTAGCACCCCCACCGCAGGTCCTGTCCCACTTTGGACAGGACTTAGGGTCCTGCTGAGGGCTCAGAGGCGTGAGGGAGGACGCGGCCCTATCCGTAGGGCATTCGCCCTATTAAGATGGGCGAGAGCCTAGAGTGTAGAATATCCCACGCACTGGCGGCTGGGGAGGCACGGGGAGGCATCGGAACCTGGAGACCAGCGGGCGATTTGGAGGCTCTCTGCAGTGTTCCTGCAGCCGAGAAGGGTACCCGCCCCTCGGTCGCGTCAGGGAAAGTAAAGGAAGGCGGGAGAGATGTGAGATCGAAGGCCTCGGGTTGCTGAGGGAGTTTAAAGCAAATAGTTGGCTCCGCTGCAGTGGTTTCTTCTACTGGGTGGGTGGAGAGGGGAGAAGAGCTATTCTTTCTATTCGGGATGGTGCTCCGGCTGGGGAAAAGTAACCTGAGGGCTTGCAAATTCAACAGGAAGCTACAAATGCCGCCAAGTCCCTTTGTTCGTGCCCAGACACAAGCGAAGAGCCCTCCTCCCCGGTTACACACAGAGTTCCCTATGCCACTTTGCGAGGACATCCCTTGAGATGTAACCCAGGTGAGGCCGGGCAGGGGCAGCGTCGCCCGGCTGGCCCCAGGAACGGCTGGGAGAGGCTGCAGCTTGGGGAGGAGCGGCACCCGGGAAATCGCGTCCCCGCCCGGGAATCAACCTCTCTCGTAGATTTCCACAGCTTATGCCTCGGGAGCTGTTCTGGCACCGCACGCGCAGTTTCTCCCCGTGCGGTACACTCCGCACCCAGCCCTCAAGGCATTTCCCAACGGTGAGGGGAAAAGCCAAATCAGGGTAATGGAGTGTCCCGCCAAGTGCACATTCCTCAGACGGATTTCCCTTTCCCGTCACAAGGTTTTAACGGGTTTTGAACGGAGAGCAAACGCGAAGGTGAGGAATGGTTCTACGCTTGTAAGGTTGAGAGCGTTCACCGGGGGCTGCGGATGATGTACATGGTGCCCACTGACCTGGTGTTTTGGCTTTCCCTGAAGTTACTGCAAAAGAAGGGCCTCTGATGAGTTGAGGGACGCAAGAAGAGGAGCATTCTTGTGCCTGGAGGGCTGGAGGGGCGCACGGCAGCGCTGGACTCCAGAGATGCTCTCACTTTCAGCCGGGGACAAGTCCCTTGTTTTGTGGGGTCAAATACGTCGAACAAACCCCTTCAGGCTCTGAGTGAGAGCCTACAAGTCTCAGTGCTTCAAAGGCTGGGCACAGCTGGCCTGACCGCCTGACATTGCAGGATTAGGCTTTCTGGGTGAATTTTGAGCTTCTCGAAGACAGGTGGTCTCGTTGCGAGCAGGGGAGACCCTAGCAGAACGATTTTGCTGGGGACGGCGTTTGCAGGTTTGAAACGGAGTGATAAGAAATGTGACCCGGAATTTCCAAGCGATTACTTCAGTGGGAAAATAGGACGGGAAACGCTCCTCCGGTCGGCACCTTCCTGCGTTCGGCTATCTCATAGTCTCTGAGAGCTCGGCGGGAGAGCAGCCCTCTCACTGACCTTGGCTTTGCGGGGTGAGCGGTGGCGCTGGGGGGAGATAAGGTACCACCGGAGAGGAGTGACTGCTGCCCTCGGTCTCACGAAAGGGCACCGGCTGCCGGGCCGGGGCGGGCCGGGGCGACACCGGTGTCAGCGGCCGAGATGGGCAGGGGGCTGAAAAGTGCGAGTTCAACCACAGACCCGTAAAATATCGGGTACAAAATGCCCTCTCCCCCACCTCCCCCCCCCCCAAAAAAAAAAAAAAAAAAAAAAAAAAAGAAGAAAGGATTAATCCTTCGGCCAGAGGCAAGATCCGTTCTGCTTTTTGACATACACCCGTGTGGCTCTCCTGCCGCCCGGAGGTGCTGGCTGCAGAGCCCAGGCAGCACAGCTGACCCCAAGCCGGCTCTCCACGCCGAGAGGCTTGCATCTGAAATATTACCCAGGGAGCTGGCGCGGCTCCGGCACTCTTTCCCGAAAGGTATCCAGGGAATCCTTCCCCTCCCTTGCCCGCCAAAGCCCTTTCAAAGAAAGCCAGCCCGACGTGTTAGCCTAAGCACGAAGCATCCGAGGAATTTCCACCAGGGAAACGAGCCCTTTCCGCGGGGCTGGCGACGCTACCCACCTCTGCGGCCCGGCCTGCCCGGGGTCTGGGGGCCGCCAGGCGAAGTCCCTGGCGGGGCGTACCTTTAGGCATGGAAGCGTTTAGCGGTTTCGGCGGTATTAACTCCTAACAGGGTGTGAAAAGTATTGGGGATTGAAAAAGCTGTGGGAAAGTGGATTCTTTCCAAGTCAGGCGGGCTGGAGCTTTCCTCTCCTCTACAGGCGGACACCTTGCACTGCTCCTGCCACCGAGCCCCCGGGAACAGCCCCTTCCCGGTGGCAGGGAGCCAGACAGCCCGGCAGGTGCGATGCCCCTCCGCTACTTGACCGTGAGCTGGAAAAAACGTCACCGTGTTTTGCCATGATACCCCTCGCCCTTGTCCCCCTTCTAGCGCCATGCCGCCGGGCGCGGGAGATGTCGTTCGGTGGCAGTTCTTCAGAAGAGGCCCCGGTCTCGCCGGGCAAGGTCTTCCCGTCCTCTTTTGCTCCGGGAGCGGAGGCTGGCCCCTCAGCCGCCGCAGCCCCACACCCCTGTGTTCTTTTATCCCAGTCCCGCCACGGCAGCCGGCTGAGCGCCGTAGGCAATGCCGAGCTCCCAGAGGCACCCGGACAAAAGCCTGCAGATTCGTCTCCCCTCTTGCCGTTTTTTTCCTTTTTTCCTTTTTTTTTTTTTTTTTTTTTACCAATATATCCAGTTTTTTTGAGTGTGAACGGTCCAAAAAAGGACCACAATATTGACTGATAAATATTTCAGACCTGATCAAATTGCATCAACCGTTAACACTTGTTCTAAACAAAGCGGAGATTCACTCCGCTGGCCCGGCCTCCTCGAAAGAAGCATTGAGGTCTTTAACCTTCGTCCACAATCAGACTCTGCCTTCTCAAGGGAGGGCAAGCATCGAGGTCTGAAAAAAAAAGTCTTAAGCCCCAGGGCCAAAAAGACCAAAATTTTAAATAAATAAATAAATAAACAAATAAATAAATAAATAAATAATTTTTAAAGGGTTTCGTTTCTCCTCGCCGGAGAAGACCGAGGATGGCCAAGAGCTAGCTCATGCTAACCTTAGCTTCCCCGGCTGCCCTGGGGAGAGCGGGCAGTTCCCCGCCGGCCTGCCCATGCCTCCGCTCACCCAGCGCCGCCCTCCGGGTCGGGGGCGGCGGGCCTGGTGGTGGTACCCGAGTGCGTGGCGGTGAAACCACCGCCAAGGAAGAAGCCTACGAGGGCTCCCCGGGAGGGAACGGTGCGGGGCGAGCCTCCGGAGAGGGAACCGAACATCGCATCGCTTACCTGGTTTGGGCAATAGGCACAGAAAGAAAAACCCTTCTCTGGGAAAAATAAGTACAAATCCTCCTCAAGCACCGCCGGAGCAGCGTTCTGAGCGATGCCCTTGGCCAGCAGCGGGGAAAGGCACCGCCGGAGGCTGTTGCGCCGAGCAACGCAGGAGCGGCCGCGATGCCCCTCTCGCCCAGCGGTTTCGAAGAACCACTAGATAAAGAGACAGGCTCCTTCTGTGCAGAAATCAATTTCTAAGCATCAGAGAGAGGTTTTAAACAAATAAATTAAAAAAAAAAAAAAAAAGCCCCCCTCCGACCTGTGATTGAGAGATAGTTAAAAATAATTGCCCGTGTTAAGAGAGAGAAAACCAGCTTACAAGGAAAACTACCTTCTTTCAAAGCCCGCTAATGGCCATACGATTCATTAGGTTACTTAATCCTAATAACCTCTCTAGCATCAGTCCCGGTGACCCAGCCCATTAAGCACCACCAACGAAACCCCATAAAACAGGCAAGGGGAATGTCCAACATCTGAGCACATTTATTAGCATTATGTTCCTGAGATAACATGCCCCCGGCTCCCCTGAATACTGCTGAGGGCAGGTTGGGGAAAAATAGAGCTCTGTTTTGGGAAGGGTTGAGCACAGGACTAGAACTCCGTGAGACGGATAGGCTGGTCCCACCGTCACTGTCACACGGTCTTCCTTCTTCTCTGCTTTCCTCTCTCGGCCCCCATCTCTCCAGCCAAACAATAGCTACATTTGTGGCGAGCATTTTTTCCCTCTGATTAAACCCAGGCCAACCAATGGCAGCCAGAACGAAACAAAACGCAGAGAGTAACGTTTCGATCATAAACGGGAGTTAACAACTTTAAAAAAAAAAAAAAAAAAAAGGGGAGGTGGGGGTGTGAGACAAAAAGGCTCCCTCCACCGAAACGTGCCAGTGAGTCCTTGCGTTATCACTCTCCATGAAAGAGGCTGCTGAAGAGGAAACAGGGAAAAGTGAAATCAGAGCAGCAGCAAGGCCGGTTCCTCCCGTGCCTTCCAGAGCTGCAGACAAACCGGACGCCTCCCCGGCATCTCCCTGCCAGGGTGAGGTCTCTGTAGTTTACGACACGCGAGTTGTTACGGTATTTGCCGCGTCTCGGAGAGGGGCTGCTTGGGACGCGGGCACTTGCAATCGATTAGAGGAACGGGGGGCTCTCGCTGGCGGGGGGCGACTCCCAGAGCGGCTGCCCCCCCCCGCCGAGTCCCGGCCCTCCCCGGGCAGACAGAGCCGCTCCGCTCCCGGCGGGAAACCCTCCCAGGATCTGCAGAAGGAACAAACCGTCTTCAGACTTCGACTCTCTACAATCCCCCCCCACCAACATTTTCTTATTTCCCTCTCGATTTCTAGAGAAAAATGCACCCAGAGGCAGCGGAATGGCTTTGTTTGCGCCCTGGCCGCGCACTACGAGATGCCGGCCCGGGGTAAAAAGGGCTCCTGGCGGACACCGATCCCACGCTCCCGCTGCTGTCCGCCCCAGGCAGCAGCTATGGGGCGGGTGGCAAGAACCGTGGGAGCATTCCCCGTTGCCGGGATAAGACCCGGTCGAGTTGAAGGTGAGCAGGCAGCGATCAGCCTCCACAGAGAGATGAGGCGATCCCTCGCTATTTTCGCAATAGTTTTAACACGCTGGCAGAGGTGAAAGAATGAAAGAAAAGCGGTGGGGAGGGAACTGCAGCGCCCTGCCGAGCTGCCAATGCCCAGTGCCGCCGGCTCTGCGGAGGGTTTGCCGGTGATTAATTCTGAGGGTTGATCCTACAAGACCTCTTCTCCGGGAACGGTGCCCGCCCCATCAGCCGGAGTGCCCAGGACATCGAGAGCTTCGCCACAGTGGGGCTTGGGGGCGATATGAGCACTGCGCCTCTGCCCCACACCTCTACAACTGACAGCGATCCTGTTGTTAAAGGCTTTTGCCTTTTTCTTTGCCTTTTTATTTTTTTTCCCCTCAAGGGCTCTTTTAACTCATAAAATGTTACTCTGGCTTGGAACTTGTCGTAACAGGAGCCTGCTTTATTTATTGGGTAATTTATTTCTTTTACACACAACAACAATATCCCGAACACCGTCCGGTTGAAAGAAGGAGTTTTCAAAAACAAGGGGGGAAAAAAGGGGCACAGAGAGAGGGAGAGAGAGGGGGAGGAAAAAAAAAAAGGACAGAAAGAGAGAGGGAGAAGAGAAGAGAAGAGAAGAGAAGAGAAGAGAAGAGAAGAGAAGAGAAGAGAAGAGAAGAGAAGAGAAGAGAAGAGAAGAGAAGAGAAGAGAAGAGAAGAGAAGAGAAGAGAAGAGAAGAGAAGAGAAGAGAAGAGAAGAGAAGAGAAGAGAAGAGAAGAGAAGAGAAGAGAAGAGAAGAGGGAAAGGAAAGGAAAGGAAAGGAAAGGAAAGGAAAGGAAAGGAAAGGAAAGGAAAGGAAAGGAAAGGAAAGGAAAGGAAAGGAAAGAAAAGGAATAAAGAAAAGAAAAGAAAAGAAAAGAAAAGAAAAGAAAAGAAAAGAAAAGAAAAGAAAAGAAAAGAAAAGAAAAGAAAAGAAAAGAAAAGAAAAGAAAAGAAAAGAAAAGAAAAGAAAAGAAAAGAAAAGAAAAGAAAAGAAAAGAAAAGAAAAGAAAAAGAAAGACCCACACATGCCAGCCCTTCAAAATTAAAACAAGAAGCCCCGAAGTATTCATTTTGATATTAATTTTGTTTAACATTAAAAACTCTGGGAACTTTAAAAAAACGTCTTGCAGGAAAAAGAAAGAGAAAAGAACTATTCTCTGGAAACCATTTGTTCACAACTCGAACTGTGCCGTTTTGGCTTAGAAACAAAACTCGAGACGCCCAACCCTGTTCCCCCTCCCCCCAGCATATATCTTTTCACCACACATTTTAAAATAAATATCCTTACGAGACTTTCCAGAATGCCTCCTTGTTATGAATTGATAGGATACAACAAGCCCCAGCTGTGTGCCTGGAAGTTGGGATTTAGCCCTTTAAATGCCAGGACAACATCTGCAGCGAAAACAATTACGGAGGGTTCCCCGCATCCATTGGGTGCTACCGGCGGGGGCCGGCGGGGCCGCGCAGCCCTGAGCGGGGTCTCCACGGGTACGCGGCACATGGGTGCACCCCCGGGTGCCGGGGCAGCCCCGCGGACCAGCAGGTGGGTAATTGGTGGGCTGGGTGCAGACAATCCTGGGAGAGAGCCCCCAAGTAGGTGATGGAAGAAATAGTACTTTCTCTGACTCTCCCCGCAAGCGCTTTCAATTTTACCATGCCTTTCGTCCCGCTGTTCAGCAAGTCAAAATACAGGCAAGTAAATTCAGTATCTAGTCTCCAAAGAATTGAATAAAATAGCAAAAAGATTGCCAGATGTCGCCTTGGAGGTGTCCAGCTTGGGCAACACGGGTCGAACAGAGACGTTTTTTCATCCCAACGCAAAATTAATTCAACGTCCAAGACAATTTTGTAGGACAGTTACTTATTAAAGTTTTTCTGCAGCAATTTTGTCCGAGAAGAGCGTTTATCACTACAAGAACTGCAGAAAGCATTTATAGTGTGATCTTGTGTTTTGGAGCTTATAACAGGTGTCAGAGCTCTCTTCAGGGAGAATGAAATACACATATATATATATATATATATATGCACACCTATGTGTGTACCGTTAAACAAAATGACCACTTTGTTTCAAACCATATATGTGCAAAAGAAACACTAGAAAAATGTTACCGTTCTAAACACCTTCTGTGCCTATACAGCTCAGACTCACACAAAATGTATTATATGACCTTATCATGTTTCAAATTCTTTTCTTGTCGGTTTTAGTGAGACGCTGCCGTGGAAACCATCTCTTTAATAAGCTGTACGCTTTCAATCTTAGGTTACTGCACATCTCATTAGGGTTGGACAATTCAAAATACCTTTGTTTTCAACAATAAAAAAGACATACTAGTAATGGAATTGTCAGTGTCGTCACAGTATTGATATATATTACGATGGTCGGCCATCACAAATAAAAAAGTACGATGAAGCACATGCCATAATTTATATATCTTTAGAAAATGAGCTACAATTAGTTACTGTCCCTTCTGGTCTCCCTATATCCAGCGTGATATTCCCTTCTTACAGCCAAGAGCGGAGGGGAAAATAAATTAAATAAAATCTCGAATTCGTTGTCCGGCAGAGAACGTCATTTCTAACAACTGTTTTACACAGTAGGAGCCAACGATCGAAAAACCCTGAGGAGTGAGCCCTTAACCCAGGGCACTGCACACCTTTTTTATCCATGTCCCCACATATATGTTGATGTTCAAATATTCTAATCTTACGGCTAGCGTTTAAAGCACCAGCAGCGTGCTACTCTGGGTCATGGAGAGGCAGCGCGTATAAAACCGTCGAAGCTCCATAAAGCTTAAAAACTCTGTGTGAGGATAATTTTTCCTTTCCTTTGGCACCCACCCGCTCGGCGAGCGCAGACGCCCACCGTGCCAGGTACGGGTTGGGCAGGGGGAAGGGGCTCGGAGGCGGGCGAACCCGGGCTACTCGGCCACCACCTCCTCCCGCCGGGCGATGTGTCCGAGGAACTCCCGCCAGGACACAGCCCGGCACCCTCTGCCCGGGTGCGCAAGGAAAGGACACACCCCCGACTGCAGAAGCCTGCGCTCTAAATCAAACCACGGGTTTGTGTCTCTTCCCTTTCTCACCGGGACCCCCACTAGAGTCAAACCGGTTTCCTAAAGGCAAAGTGCCTGTTTCAGAGCCCTTTAAATCCCAGCCCGGCCCCATGATACAGTGCACACGAGGATGCATGTGCATCTACGCTGCGGTCGATCCAAGGAGAGGGATCAATGAAACACTGAAAGCACTCGCAGCTGGCAGCGCACCGCATTGCCCACGGACAGGCGCTGCGACGGAGACAGGGGGTCCTAGCCCCGGGTTACTGTCCGCACAGCCACCCGGTCCAGTGCCGCGGAGCCCCGGCAACGGAGAACGGCCTCCTTTTTTTTTTTTTTTTTTTTTTTTTTTTTTTTTTTTTTTTTTTTTTTCCCCCTTTACTCTTCCCTTTCCCAGGAAATGCGCAGAAAACGGCAGAAGGGGAACGAGCGACTGCGCTGCCCTGCCCCTGCGCTCGCCCAGCCACCCCTCGGCCATTGGAGCTCCCCGAGCCCGTCTGCCTCTCTCGAGGATGGATGTGCTTCATGCCCCTGCCGCGCATGGAAACCCAGGCCATCCTGCGAACGACACGTTGCCTAAATAAAGATAAAACATGCTATACATCACAGGCTTTCTCCGGTTATTCTCCGTGACTTGTCGATTCCTCCCCACTCCCCACCCACCTCCCTGCCCCCTCCGGCACACGTACAATGATAGAAAATGGTTTTAAATGACGAGGGGTCACGTAGAGCCATCCTGATCGTTTAGTAAAAATAACAGAGCTATTATATAGAGCTGAAGGAAGGAGCCAGGGAGCTCACCCACACATGCTTCAATATTGTGCCTCGACTGAACGCACACACATAGGTAAACACATATATATATATATCTATACTTGTATACGCGTGTATATGCAGAGGGACCGTCCCATGTGACTCCACTCAGCACCCTCTCATTAGGCCCTAAATGCACACATGCGTGCACAGATGACAGTGCGTGCCCATGCATGTAGGGGAGGGGGGGGACGTGGAGGGGCTGCTTGTGTCTTCGGGATGGAAGTGTACATAAACCCTTTTATGAGAGCTCGAGAGACAGCAGTTGCTCACTAACCTACTTTCCCCCCCCCATCTCTATTGCCGAAAACTGGAAATAATTAAATTCTTTAAAGGTTTACTTTTGAAACCGTGGCTGAAGTAAACTATGATTCAGGTGTAAATAATTACCAAAGTCATGAAAGCGGCAACTGCTACATGTGGTTTATTCATTGCTTTCTTTTTTTTTCTTTTCTTTTTTCTTTTTTTTTTTTTTTTTATCGTTTGATCATTTTCATCCCTAACTGTCTGCCAAATTCACATATTTGTAATTTACTAAACTTTATCGTTCCTACCAGGATAGGGATGTTATACATTAGTTTCTAGACCCGTCCTGCCCTGCCCTGGTGGAGAAGCCTGGCTGGAACAAACTGGATGCTCCGCAAGAAAGGATAACGCGATTACTCCGGTATTTGGAAAAGCTTTCCATATCAGTTTAGAGAAATTACAACTGAATAAAAGACGTTTCCCCTTTCATAAACGCTACCAGACCTACTCGACTGTAGACTCCGGAGAAGAAACGAGTTATTAAAAGAAAGAAATTGTTTAAACACAATAGATACTTGCCCAAATGAAAGCACTCCCGGGGGCAAGACTAGCAGGATTTGGCCGGGGAGCATGAAAATCAGAAGTATCAGTTAAACGACAGCCTTAGAGAAATAGGAGAAAGGTGGACATATAATATACACCCTATAAGCAAACTACCAGGACTGTCCTGTTTTCTTCAGCCTGAGCCTACCTTTTTTTTTTTTTTCTTTTTTTTTTCCCCCTACACTATAGTTTCAACGCATTCATCTCTTCAAAAAGCCATGGTGGAAAAAAAGGCAGGAAAACAACCTTTTTTTCCTAGCCTGTGCCCTATTTTAAAATATTTTCTCATAGTAAGCCACTACTTGAACATGTTCTGGTGTTGTAAAAGTGTTTTTTATCAGGCTGTAAATTACTGCCACTCTGACAGGGCAGCCGGAAATGTAAATCACACCGTAGAGTTGAAGTTATGAAAAAGTTTGTTCCCTTTTCTGCGTCCCAGGAACATCGCGGGGCTGCTGGGTTGGAAAGGGAGGGGAAAGACTTGTTTACTGTTTTCCTTCTCCAGCAAACTGTTGGCTCCACGGTGCCTGGGACTTTGATGAGAAAGAATGGACAATGTGCAGAGTCCCTTTCCATGACACCCAGGCCACCGCCACTTGGGAGGTCTTTTGGCCTAATGCAACCACAGCTAACTGCTCCCAACAGGAGGCTCTGTGGATCAGGCAGGGTCACAATTATACTTCTGCTAAAGGCAAGACTTGCTCTTTTAAAAAAAAAAAAAAAAAAAAAGAGAGAGAGAGAGAGAGAGAAAGGGAGGGGGGACGGTTGAATTTAAGCCTTTCAATTAATCTGGGGAAGGAAGGACCGAGAGCATGGATAGCTGGAACCGTTTCCAAGAGGCATGAGCACAATCAGGTTGCGTCCACCCAGAGGGAAGTTTTGGGGAATGAGGTCGGGGGCTTTTTGCATGGGGGTTGCTCCCACCCCAGGGCTGCCACGCCAAGTCTTCCGTGGGAGCAGCATGCCTCCCCCGCGTTCGTGCGAAGTGGCTTGGGGTCTCATTCGCGGGCGGAGTCCTCGCTGGTGTCAGACATTTCGTGGGCATTAGTCCTCTGAGATGGGGAGGAGACGCGAACGCAGCCATAGTCGAGCTCTTAAGCATCACCCACTTGCGCGGAGGAGGAGAAGGGCTCCGGGAGGAGACACCACATCTCCTTGGCCACTGATTTCTGCACTCGGGGGGCGCTATTATTTTCTAGGGGTAGGAGGACAGGAATGTTGAAACATTATATGTCTCGAACAGGGGGACGAGTTTCTCTGCGCTGTTAAAACTCGTGCCTCTTGCATTTATGTGAAGAGGTGAAAAAAAAGCGGGAAGGATGGAAGAGGGAGGTCTCCCCACCTCGGCCGCTTACCGAGGTGGCGGCTGCCGGTGCCAGTGATGGACGCGGCGCCCCCGGGTTCTCAGTTAGCCCGTCCTGCTGGTGAGACTGGCGGGAGTGCACCTTGAGCCGCCCGTTTACCCTTCCCCTAATCCACCCGCTCCTCCTCCTGTCCCCGTATAAAGACCCCAAATTCACGCCGCTCCATTATCACCCCCGGTGGCCCGAACTCCGATGGGCCGGGGACTTTGGGCGTATGGGGCTGCCGGTTGCTGCCTAGTGCCGCGGCGGGCGGGACAAGGAGAGGGGTCTTACCTTGTCCCCTTATTCCCATCCTCTCCCAGTGCCTGGGGCAGTGGGACTTCTACTCCGCACAGTTCCGGGCAACTCCTTGCAGGCAGAGAGATCCGACCGCGGGAGCGCGGACGGGCTCTGGGGACCACCCCGGTCGGCGGTCCCGGCCCCTCTCACGGCCGCCCCCCACTTACCTGGACCAGGCTCCCAGTGCTCGGCGACGGGCTCTCAGCGAGACGTGGGCGAGAGGGGAGGCCTAGGCCCCTGGGTGGGGAAGGGCCCGGTCACGGACCATCTCCCCCCCACACCCCAGAGAGATCCGGCGGGAGGAAGAGAGAGGGAGGAGAGAGGAAAAGTCTTTTTTTTTTCCTCCCCTTTCTCTCCTCGTTTGAGCCGAAGTGACCCGCAGTATCTGGAGAAGGTTTTTGAAGACGTTTGGGAGGGAGGGAGAGAGTTTTCTGCTGAGAAACTCAATCTGCCATACAGTAGCGGCTGCATCTGGGATCCGTCACCGCTGACAGCACCACAGGGCACAGACATGATCTTCCGCACAACACTGCAACTCCCCAAAATACCCTCCTCTCTCCCAAGGTGTCTGCCGGGTTGTATCACTCTCCTTCGCCAAAAGGGGGAAGGCAACCTGAACTCCCGCAAACAAACACACCGAGGGGAAGGCAAGACAGAGAAGACCCCTCTCCCCCTTCCCCTCTGCGATGCTGAACCCGCGACCGCTGAGGACGCAGGGCAAGAGGCGATGTCATACTCCGAGGGCGCGCAAAGGCCATAAATGTCCTCGCGCCGCGAGATTCCCGGGAATGACTTTAATGAATAATTTCGGAGACAGTTATGGCTTTAGGTAATTACAGCGCGGCTCTATGAAAACCAGATTTGGTAGAAAAGCAGTCAAGGCCGGACCGTGAGCTTCAGCTCTCCCTTGCCAGCCCGCTCCAGACACTCACCCCCCCCGCGTCGCCGCTCGACCCTCCGGACGTCCCCGGCCTCCTGCAACCCCCCAGCTGCCGGGGACCTCCTTCGGGCAGCGCTGCCAGCAATTTTGCGAGGACTGGAGGCTTGTGGGGGAAGTACCTAATATTATTATTAAATTTTTTTTAATCTCTTCCGCCTCCTGTATTTTCTGGCAGCACATTTCATTGTCTTTTAGGCCAGTTTAAAACCAAAAAAACTTCTCTGGGTTTGCAGGCGTATTTAGCTTTTAAAGAAGTTCATTATACGCAGCTGTTGCAGCCTATAGCCACATATGGCATGCAAATAGGGACCCCTATAGGAGAGTCGGCCTCTCTATTACCCCCACATGTTTGTTCAATAGACGGGGCCGGCAAAACGACTCTACTGCTAGACATTAAAATAGAATTATACATTTTTCTTCCTAGTCTTTTGGGCAACTCAAGGGCTTGTTCCTGTTTTGAACAACCTCCACGGTTAGCAAATGAAAGGCTCAGAGATGCGGACACGCTGATCTCCAATGTTCGCTAATACATTACTGCTGTTCCCAGAAGCCCGCTCCGGGCGGCAGCCGTACCTAGCCCCCAGCCCACTGGGTTGCAGACCCCTATGCCTTGCCCAGGTAAGTCCACAGTACTCGGCCTGCTTCCCCCCAGGGTTCGCCCAGCCTTCCCCTATGGGAAGAAGGCTCCAGGGTCAGAGTGTCCCAGGGAGGAGGTACCGGGACGACAACCTCAGCCCTGCCGCAGAGCCGTCAGCAGTCAGGGCTCTCCCGTAAAAAAAGCTCTCCCGCTTTTTTTTTTTTTTTTATTTACTTACCCCTCCCGACCCCCTGGGTCGGTGGCTGTGGTGGGAAGCCGAGCTCACAGCATACCGTTTGCACTGATTCAGAAAGGAAATAGTTCCTTTTCCTTTCCAGATTACAGATAGACACATCAGAGTGTTGTGGTATCTTAGGGGTTTTATTTTATTTTATTCTGCTGGAACAAAGAAATAGAAGTAATTTTTAATTTATTTTTAGGGTCATACGTGGTTTTGGTTTTTTTTTTCCTTTTCTTCCTCCTCCTGGCAAGCGTATTTTACAGTGAGAATTTAATCCTTTAGATAAACAGTCTAACATTATCTTTTTCCTCTGGAGACGAAATCAACTGCTTTCTCATCCACACACCACCCCCACACCTCCGCCCGCTCCTTCCTGGTAGTAGCACTGATTGTAATGTACAGCTGAACAAGTGTCAGCCGTCCAAGAGTGCTAACAGCCAGCAGAGGCTTAAGTCGTATTTATTCCATTAATTTTTTTTTATCTCCTTAGGGGAAAAAATAAAGAGTGGTACGACACATAAAAAAATCGTAAAGTTAAAAGTTTGTGAAAATAAGAGTAGCAAATTTGGTCTCAGGGCCCCCTGAGCCAGGGCTTCCAAACTGGCTGCTCAGCGTTACCGTTAGATAACCCCAGATCTCAATTAGAGGCGATTCATTAGTATTTAATAGCAGGTGCAAAGCCATCTCCTCTCCAGCAGCACCGCCGTTTGGGCAGGGAATGGTCTTGTTTTAGAGTAGCCTCCAACCCTCCCGGCTTGTTGTATACCTGACTACCACTTTGGATGGCGGGGTGTCGGCGCGCCTGCGACTGCCCGCACGTAAGTATTGCACTTTGTTTGGCTAATTTCTCCTTGCTGAGACATAAGGTGGAAATCTGCCTGGCTCGATATTTATTTTGGAAGACAGCGCTGTGAGTGAATGTGCCGGGAGAAATCGAGCTGAGATAAAGCAAGAGCTGGGCTTGGGGTTTGATGGGGGGGGGGGGAAGGGGGCGCTGGGTGTGTGTAGGAATAACACCGACGGCGGAATGCACCCCTTATGCTTTCTCAAAGTTTCAAACAGACAAATAAACAAACAACCTCGGCGGCAAACTCCAGAAGTGCCGGAGACTTCGGGGGCTCAAAATTGGGCTGTGCCGAGGAGCCCCGGGGCGGGAGCGCCGCGTCCCGCTGCACCCACATCCCAGCTGGCGGCCGCGGCTGGGCCGGGGCTTGGAAAGCGTCGCCGTGATTACACCCAAGTGGAGAGCAGGATGGCTCCGAGCCGTCTGATCTGACGTCAACATGTCTCTAGCTCCTCGCTGCAAGATAGAGGGAGCAGAGCCGGGGGAGGGACGGCTCTAATCATTCCCAGATGTCTCTAATAGCAGATATAAAGACTTATATAGTGTCTGAGAATAAATTTGTAATCAATGCTCTAAAATCGCATCATCAAAGCAATGGTATTTCTAGAGGCAAATGGGGTTGGGGGAGGGAAAGCTGTGGAAGAGGGAGACACACACCGCGCTGATTTGGAAGGTGGAAAGGGAGGCACGGGAAACACCAAAGAGCCGCTGGCCCTGAGCATCACGCGGTTTTGCTAGAATTTATGTGAATGTATAATTCAGATAACAACTCTGCTTTACTCTGCATTGTGACAAGCTGAAACAGCCGAACAGTAATTGGCCAATTAGAAATAGAAAACATTGGAGCTGGTTTGCAAAGGCATATATTTCATGACCCACTGAAAAAAATTCCCAAATTAAAAATATATAAAACATTGATAAGCCCCTCGTTACAGCAGAGGGGATTATGTCTGTAGGCGTGGAGAATGCTTTTTCTTCCCATCTCTACTTGGAGGTTTCTTCTGTGTGTGTTTGTGAGTGGCCGGGCCAGTACGTGTGAAAAAGGATTAAGGTTAGGTTTCCAAGCGCAAAAAGAGGATATTTTGCTTAGAGGTTTTATTATTAACCTTCTCTCCCCCGCCCTTCCTGCCCACCTTTCAAGCTCCTGCTGTCTCCACGGCATCCCCTTGGTCGTGTTTATATCCCTACATTTGACCACGTATGTCCCGGCTCCTGTTCTGGGGGTGTCTGCGGCTTGACCAAAGAGGCCCCGCTACACTTTTTGACAACAGTAGCAAATAAGTACTAATTATTGCAATAGTCTTTTGACTTAAACAAAAGCTCCTGGGAACGATGGGGTAGTGGGGTGTGAAAAAACCCCGAATTCTCCACAACACAAAGCGAAACGAAGGGGAAAAAAACCGCCCCACCACCATTTATCTCCCTTGCCTGCAGGAATGCAGGCATGGCATCCACACCCGATAGCAACGAAGTCCTATAGGGATCCTATATATTGCTAAAAGTCCCTCAAAACTCAGTACTGCCAGTTGCCGATGGACTTGCTGCCAGTGGCGGGGTACAGGGCCGGTCCCTTGCTGTGACATATGCTCCCCAAAACCGAGACGAGCTCTAAAAACCCATGCTTCTGTCTGCCCAAATCGAACACCCTCAGGGTCCCCTGGGCCTCACGCCGCCGCTAGGGAGGTCCTTGCCTCCTTGCGAGGAGGCGACCGCTCTGTTTCGGGCATGCAGCCGGGCCCGCACCCCGGGGGAAGCGAGAGGTCGCTCCCTGGGAGGGCACGGGTAGAGGCATGGTCACCCGGGGAGTTTTGTCGCTGTTCCTCTTCAAGGGGAAGAAAAAAATTAAAATGCTGTGTTGCTTGAGACCGAGCAGAGGATCTCACTCCCTCAGACATGAAACGAGGCCGTTCACGGATCCATGAATCCGTGTGCAGTGACAGGGCTTCAGGGACCCGGCTGCTCTCCACCGGCCCCCTGCCCTCCCCTCTTCCTCCCCGCACCCGTACAGAAATGTTGCAGAAGGGGAAAGGCTACCATCCCTCCTCCTACGTGCCTTTCACCTCGGTAAAAGCTCCTAAAAATGTTTTGGCCCCGAGGAATTACCGGACAAGTCGGCAGGACGGTGATGCCCCCGGGTGCGGGCAGGGCGCGGGGCTCAGCGCTGCACTGTTATCAGGCCTCGGCTCCGCCGGCGAAGAGCTGAGGCCAGGGCACTGACATCCCCATCTACCATCAATTTACCTTCTGCTTCCCCATTTAGCTTTTAACGTCAAACCCTACATTTTTGTCGGCTCCGGCCTGTCTAGGGCTCTTGTGATTTAGCTGCGGGAATTGCTGCTCCTGAGAAAATAGCAACATTCTCGTTAGTGAGTAATTAAAAGAGGTATTCCATAGTGGATCCAGAGGAGCTTACGGTTCTGATAATCTGACGTTTCAAAAATGGAAAATTATTGATGGGGAAATATGGGACAGGCGATTCGGAGATTGCATATCGGAGCCACTCGCCAGCCCCCGGCCCCGCCACGCATCCCCCGGGGGAATTGCAGCCTGGTGACTCGGTGAAGGGAAGACACAGCATTTGCAGAGAAGCTGCCCGGAACGTGCAGCACCGCAGCGTTCGTAGCCACCCCTCTCCCTTTTTATTTTTTGTGTATCGCTATAAAGACAAAAAAATAATAACTGTTTGAGCAGAGAGTGGGGAGCGCGAGAAGCTCCAGTTCATCAGCTGGACAACTAATAGGCAAGTAAAAGCAAACAAGGGGGGAGATTCTTCTCTCCAAGTGTTATAAACAGAGGCAAGTGTCTGTAAACACAGACCCACACCGGAGAGCAGAGCCGGGCTGCCTGACCCGACGGGAGGGAGGGCACATCACTTTTGTCCGGTTGTTGTAACCCCGCAACCTCCCCACTGTCAACAGGGGCGACTAAACGGCGCAGGGGCTCCCTTATCTTTTTATGGGCAATTGCACATCTACCTACGCTTACGCCGGGTCTCGTCGGGAACCACTTCCTTAGGCGCGGCGGCACGGGAAGGCAGGCAGGTATGAAGCCTTGGACCTGAAGAGAAAGCCAGCTTGGTTTAAATTGAGATGACTTAAGTATGAGTTTAAAATACGAGCCCGAATTTCATCATGGAAAATGTGGAAAACTTGTCGCTTAACCGGGAGTGGACAAAAATATGTAGAACACTTTCCTTATGTGAAAACCTTTTAATTTTTCGCTTGCCTGCCTACAATACAGAAGTTCGCCACGCATTTCCCAGCTCTGAATGTCTGCAGCTCGCCCTGCTACCGGGGAGCAGCAAACTTGCCGGCCTGGGAACGGGACCCTCGGAAAGGAGTCTATAGACAGGGCGAGAGATATAAAGGAAGAGATCCTGTTGAGAAAGCAGAGAACCTACTAAGTAGAGCCAGAGTACAGGCTGCTGCAGTTTTCAGTTAGTTAGATAAAAAAGGTTAAAAACCCCTATACTCGCTGTAGCATACTGGAAACGTGCAACCCAGGAGAGTTTTAGGAACCACAAAGTTAATATTAAGTTCACCGTAGCTCATTGTAAATCTCACATATTCCCTACAACACCATCACCTCCTCCCCCCCTACGCCCCCGTAAATCCCTTGTCTTGTTCGCTCTTTATTCCTTGACGTAAAATTACCTGCTACATAATCACTCCGAGAAAAGCCCGCCGGCCTCTCTCGCCTGCCTCCGGCCCCTCTCCGGGAAGCCGCCCCCGCGGTCCGCCCCCGCTCCGGGCCCGCGCCTGGCACCGCCGCCGCCGGGGCTCCGGAGGCAAAAAAACCGCGCATCTCTGCTATTCCTGACCCGCCCGGGGTTTGCACCCTTGTCCATTTCCCGTTCACAGTAGGTCTCCTGCATGGAGAACACCACCACAAGGAATTCCTACTCAGCTGAACTGCCGGTTTCTGTTCAACACTCACGGGGCTGCGAGATCCCTCCCTCTACCCCTCCTTTCACTCAGTCATTTGTTTAAAAATAAACTTAGGAGCCATCTTTATAATTTAGTTTACTTCCGAATATTTTAAATATTATGAAAAAAAAAAAAAGCCATAAACAGCGCTGTTATTCAAAACATTTTGAGGTATAAAACATAAAAAGATTTGGATTTTCCTTTTTCTTTTTTTTTTTCTTTTTCTTTTTTTCCCTTTTGTTTTGTAAAAAACACACACAGTGGTTTATTGAGTACTTACAACGTTTACACCTTCAATATTAATTAGATTCCACTTTTTCCCTTACGGACGGAAGTGCACATAACCAATAACTGTTGAAAACATCTTCAAATACCGAACGACCACAACAAAATTACAACACTAAATACCGAGTCAATCGAAACATTGGTGCAACTGCTTCTGTTGAAATATAGCTTTATAATCCCATGAATATTTATATCCAAAAGGCCAAGTATTAAAGATACACTTCACATACACACTAATGCCAGGGAGGGATTTTTTTTCCTTTTCTATGGTTCTGTTTTCCCCGTGTGATTTATACAGAGCAAATAACATTCACGAAACATTTAGAGACATTACCCCTTACCAAGCTGGAGTTTCCTCTTCGTATATGGAATGCTTTTTCCCTCTCCTTCAAATATCCACATTTTGGGGGGATGGGGGTGGGGGAGAAATTGCACATAAATAAACTGGACGATTCCAAATACAAAGAGTCCTCAGAGAAGAGCTCACTACCGAGACTAAGAGGACGGCTCCTCCAGTCCTGCCGTGCTCACTGCTTGAGCTCCAGAGCCCAGACATGCTGCGGCCAGCCAGTCCTCCCTTTGGTTTTCTTATCGTTGCTGCTAACTGTGCTTTTCAAGATTTCGTTCT
Organism: Myiozetetes cayanensis; assembly: GCF_022539395.1. Classification (NCBI taxonomy): domain Eukaryota; kingdom Metazoa; phylum Chordata; class Aves; order Passeriformes; family Tyrannidae; genus Myiozetetes; species Myiozetetes cayanensis. Next base: position 33,888,763 of record NW_026087964.1, on the reverse strand, counting down.
GGGGAGACAGGATGCGAGGGGAGAGAGAGAAACAGGAGGGGAAGAGCAGAGAAAAAAAAGGTTAGATATATTCCTCCCCTTTCTAGGTCGCATTTGCCCTGCCTCGAGATCGAAGACTACGAGGAGACTTGAGCTGCTGTCGAGGCCTGCGAGCTGCAGCGGACATAGCGGTGCCCCCTCCACCCGGCGTCTCGCCTCGGGAGAAACCACCGCCCGTGGGAGCGGCCCTGCGTAATGCGAGGCCGCTTGCCTTCCCAGCGGAAGCCGATCCCCGCTCCGCGCCATCCCCGTGCTCTCCACGCCTGGAGCACGGTGAAGCGGACTGGAGGTTGAGCGGCGCCAGTTGTGCACGGAGAGATGGGGATTACGATAAGGCCCCGGCTAAAGCATACCCCCTCCCTGACTGCGGGGAGAAGATAGGCACCGGCACGTACCGAGTCAAAACATCAGATCCGCGACCACCCCAATTCTGCGGGAATCAATCACACGCAAGCGTGCCATAGGGCCTACACGAAATCGGGATGCCTAGGTCAACTCTCCCGTAAAAAATCAAAAAAGTTGAAACGCCGAGGGCAAAGGCAGGAACGCCTATTGCTGCGAACCTCGTACTTGCCGACGGTTTAAAGCCGGGCTGGCTTAGCAGGTAATCATGCCTCCAGATTTTTATTTAAAGAGAGCGGAGGTTTGTCTCCTGCGGCATCACGGTTTGGGATCCGGGACAAGCAGTAGCCCGGGAAGTAACGTCCCCGGGGGGCCCTAATGTGGCAAAGTTTTCCTCGCGGCTGCTCTCAGACGCCGGTTCAGATCCGGACGCCGACGGCCGCCCGCGGCTGTGCGCTGTCCCAGTTTTGGCCCGCAGGTACGGCCAGGGACAAGTGGGACCGAGGTGTCCCGCATGGACATACCCCGGCCACTCTGTTCAGCCAGGCGCCGGGAACCCCGGGATAGGGTGCCGGCGGGCAGCCGAGCAGCCTCCTCTCCGCACCTCCCCTGACCCGTCCCGCCCCGACCCGTTTCGGAGCACTGACCAGCTCTTTCTTCCTCTTCTCTTCCTTCACGTCTGTCTTCTTAATTTCTGCCTTGAAGGCCTCCGCCTCCCCGTTCTGGTCGTCCTTCGCCAGCAGGTCCATGAGGTAGGCGATGTAGCTGGTGGCCAGACGGAGGGTTTTGATCTTGGAGAGCTTAGTGTCGGCGGGCACGTTGGGGATGCACTCCCTCAGCTCCGCGAAGGCGCTGTTGATGCTCTGAGTCCTGCGCCGCTCCTTGCGGTTCGCCGTGCCCCTGCGTTTCACCGGCCGAGGCCCCCGAGCCCTGGCGGGCCGTTCCCGGGCGGCACCCCCCCGTAATGGGAGTGGTCCATGCCCGGCGCCCCGTTGGCGTACTCGGGACTGTAGGACAGAGCCATGCTGTAGTCGGGGGGGGACATCTCCGGATGGCTGCTGATGAGCCAGCCGTGGAAGTAGGGGTTCTCCTCGTGGCCGCAGCGTGTGGCGGCGGCGGCGGCGGCAGCGGCGGCGGCAGCGAAAGGGTAACCCTCATGGTGCACCACCGGGTGGTGGGGGAAGCCGCCCACTAGACTCATCCCCGCTCCCTAGAGCACCCCACCCCGCCCCCCGGGCCCCAAAACAAAGGTTTCCCCTCCCCGCCCGCCCCCACCCCCGCCGCAGCGGCGGGAGATGCTGTCTGCCGCTCACCCCTCAGCACTGTCCCGCTGCCCGCTGCCTCTCCATAGGGCGCTGCTGCAAAGTCCCCGCGGGTGCCCGAGCGATCCCCCCTCCCCGGGCGCCGCCACCGCCGCTCATGCGTTGTGCCTCCACCTCCTTCTCCTCCTTGCCCAGGGCCGGGTCTTCGAGGAAGCGCGCACAGAAAATAATAATAATAATAATAATAAAAAGCTATGGAGAGATGTCGACCAAAACAAAATGGTTTGGCTTCCCAGCCCGGGATCTTCCTCGCCTCTTGCTTCCCTCCGCTCTCGCCAAGTCCGTCGCGGCCCGGCCGGCTGGTACTTACACGCGGCCCCCCTCCATGCGCCCCCGGTTCGGGGCGGGCGGGCGGGCGGCGCTCCCCTCTGCCCTGCGCGGCGGCGGGGCCGTCAGTGCCTGGCGGGCACTCGCATCCCTGCCCTGCCCGCCGCGGGGGTCAGCGCCCCGGCGCTCCTCTGAGGCATCCGCGCCACTCTGCCGGGCGCGGCGGTGATGGGACTCGGCGCGGCGCGGGGCACTGGCAGGGCTCCCCGGCCCGATCTCCATGTACAGCTACATGTTTAGGGCCGCTCGGGTTAATATATGTCGTCAGAAGCGGCGACCGCCAATGGCCGTGGCGGAGGCGGGGCCCGCCACCCTCCGCAATAAAACTTTTTGATGTTCGCTCTGCTAATTGCCGAGCTCCTCTTTTAGGATTGGCTGCCCCTCCGCATCCCTAATGTAATTAAAACAAGGGGGGGAAATTATCATGGAGGCAGAGGTTAATGCAAGTGTTTAGCAGATGCCTTACAGTAAAATCTGCATTAAAAAGATATTAAAAAAAGCAATAATAACCCCCCCTACAAACTAATTAAAACTCAAATATCGGATAATCTCAAACCAGGTACAGTATGGATCCAAGAAATTTCTTGGTAAAAATCTATGTGAGAGCTTGATAGGCTCTGAGGTTGCTTTGGCAAAGTGCTTTGTGCCGGTCCGGTAGAGGAACAAATAAAACCGGCTTCGGAGAGCGCACTCCATCGGTGCCCGGTTGCGACAGGCATGCTCCAGCAACGCTCCGGCTTATACTTGTATTGCTGGTTAATATATACAGAGAGGTTGTTAGTTCCCGTGAGGAGAGGGCGAAGCTACTCTGCCTCGTCTGTCACCCGATATGCGACCCGGGTTAGCACGGGCTGGCTCCGTCTGCGCGGCTGCTGACTGACCGAGGGAGCGGAGCGCTCGGGGTTTGGCCAGGGACGGTATTTTCTTCCTGAAAGAATAGCTTTGAGACACTAACAATAAGCTTGACTTTAACCGATTCTTTTCCAGCTTGCTGCCTGCGCCTATGCACCTCCACCAGTGTTCACCCGAGTGACTTACGCGCCTGAAATCGGTTTCATGCCTCTTTAACTGGTAAGATCGGTAAGTAACCGAGTATTTTTTACAGCACGTTCCGAGCTAATTTTCTAGCTTTTACTAAAAAAAAATTTAAATATTTACCCTCATTCCTGCTTCTGCAATAAAAAAAGATCAACATCTGCAGAAAACAGGTTTAGTTATCGAAAGGGAGTAGTTAAATGTTTTTTAACGACCAGGCCAGGATGAAATGTCTCTTAGCTATTTAAGTGCTTTACTTCGGTAAGCTTGAAGACATTAAAAAAGAAAAATGGATCTCAAACTGGAACTCATGGATCACTAGGAGTCGAGGCGAATTGTTGCCATCTTCAAATGGAACCGAATATTACTAAATAGCTGCAAAATACAAAATACCCACACTTAGCTGTGCTGGCTGACGTCTAGGCTGCTTCGGCGTGTATTTGCATGGCAATTCTACAATATAGGCAGTGTGGAAAACTGTGTCAACAGGACCCGAGAAGTCATAAATTAAAGAAAGAGAAAGATAGAGATGGAGAAGTCTGCGGAAGGAGGCAGCAAGAGCTGCAAGTCCAATTTCTGCAGCAGCTCAGTGTGCTCTGCGGCCCCACTGCAGTGGCGGTGGGGAAAACCGCGGGGAGAAGCGCTGGGTGTTGGGAAGAGAGAGAAAATCAACTCAGTGCCCAGGTAGAGGAGGCAAGCTGAGCCCGGGCGGTCTCGGCGCGAAGAGGAGCTGCCGACGGGTTGGCCCTCGGGGGTGCCGCCGGGACACAGGGGCTTGTTGGGGCTCGGGGACTTTGCGGGTGAGTCTGCGGGGTCTCAGCAGGAAATGCCCTGCAGGGAGTGGGCAGTCTCCACGGATAAGACCGCCAAGGAGCAGCCTGCTGCAGTACCGGGGAGCTGGCTTCTTCGGGGAAATACCAAAGGTGAAGCGGGGCACCGACCCCGTGGTTCGCGTGGACGGGGAGTGCAGAGCTGGACCTGCACGGTGAGGAGACGTGCACGGAGCACAGACACGCAGGCGTACATTTTATAAGCATATACACATATGCGTGAGTGTCTGGGTGTAAACTGAGTACGAAAGTGAAAAACTAGTCCAGATGTAGAATTGATGTATACACACATATATCTCATACGTACACACACATGCTTGTAACCGACTGATGTATATCTGTATTTATATATGCACACGCACATGTGTATATATTGTATTATCCTAAGGAAGTAACGTGTCTGCAATGGGGATTTTTAGACGTAAGGAAGGACCTGGGCAGATCGTGCAGGCAGAACCCTGGAGTGGCCAGGCAGCGTACCTCCGCTGCTCGGGATGTGATGTCTGCAGAGCGCAGCCTGAAAATCCACCCAGATCCTGCAGCAGTTCTCCAGTTTTATTTTTGCTGCAATATTTTCTTGATGCGAAGAAGAAGCGGGCATTGTCAAGGTCGGAAAGTTATATTGGCTTGCAAACGGGGTTATGTTTCTTTGCACTCTATCTGTTTGTAGGAGCTTTCCAATATACTGCAGACTGGACTGCAACTGTGGCAGTCTCTGTGGCAGGCCACTACGGTCACTCTGATAACATCTCCCATGATGAAGGAAACGGAAAACATGAGACAGAGAAAAAGTAATAAAATATACAGGAGATATCGATCAGAGCACCAGTCTCCAAAGCTAGCGTCATTATTGCTTAATTAGCTTTGGAGAAAGAGGGTCCCTAGATAAAGCACCCAGCAGGATCTTATATTTTCCTCCTATCCTATCCCATCAGTTGTTTATGAGTTTTATAAATCGAGTTTTAGATCAAATTTAACTCTTGTGTCCTCCCTCAGCTTTTCACTACTCAGGGTGGCGGATCATGGGTTGCAGCCTTTTCTGTTTGATCCACGCGTTGAAAGCACAAAGTACCTTTCCCAATACTATGCTCACAGTCCGCTAAAAAGCATTAGCATCTTGCCGATCTTCCATTTATTGACTTGGAAAGATTTTTTTCTCGTTCACAAATCACATGGGGAAAAAAACCAACCAACCAAGGGAAAAAAATAAAAAAAAAAAAGGGAGAAAAGAAAAAGAAAAGAAACCCAAGTCTTATGTCACTTTAGTTCCCTGCCAAAATGGTTGCATGTTAGGCGGCGATTTATCTGAACTCTGCTGCCAGACAGGACTTTCCTAGTTTGCTATAATAAAGAAGTTTTGGTGGCGACTGTGTCGAGGCTGGTTTTCTTTTCCTCTTCCCGCTTTTTAAAATTTATTTTATTTTGTCGAGGGTGTGTGAGGGGGGCCCTGTATCTTTGTTTTTGCCTTGTCTTAATTGCCTCTGCAGCACGACAGCCCTCCCCGGGGCTGAACGGGAGGATGGGGCTGCCCTTGCCTCCCGATGGGTGCACCGCGGCGCCCGAGGAGTGGGCGGCAGGAGCCCGAGGAGTGGGGCAGCAGCGGGGGGTGGCAGGCAGGGCGCCCGCTCAGCGCCGACGGGGCCACCCGCTGCCCTGCCCCGGCACTCAGTCGCCGCCGGTCCGCTTATCGCCAGGTCACTTCTCTCCTCCGGGCCAAAAGTAGGATGGGAGTTGGGATAACAGAACAATAGAGCTGTGCCCCCACTCCCCTGGTCTTATGTGAATTAAGCTTAATTGCAAATTAAGCTAATTTCTCCGAATCAGTCGGGGAAAACCGCATAGAAACGGGGACGAGGTACCTACGCTGGGTGGTCGGAAACCCACATCTGCTGGGGACTCCTGTGCTGGCTGGCTGGGAGCGCCGCAGCCACCCCGGGACAGGCCCTGTGAGGAGCAGGCCGGGGGCAGAGAAGCACCTCGCCGGTGCCTGGGCAGCGAGCGTCCCGTTCATTTGCTTCTTTACCGCACCTTCCTTCTGAGGAGAGGACGATGCCGGCAGGGCGAGCCTGGGGGACTGGACGCCATCCGGGACAGGGCAGCGGTGGGAGCGGCGGCCCCGCGTCAGCACTGCGGTACCCGGTACGGACCACAGACCCGCCCGTCCCCGCTCCGTGCAGCAGCGCCGGGATCTCCCTTCGTAGTTTTCATTAAAGCAAAGAAACACTCAGACACACTGAAGCATCCCAAGGGCAGGCACCCCGTCCTTTGCTTTTGAGGGGCTGCCCTAGGCGGGTAGCCCCCTCGACGGCTCTCCTCCCCTTAGCTCCCAAAGTACCGGTCTGCCGATTCACTCTCCTGCCTCCCGGCTGCCTACCACATCGCTCAAACACCCGGTGCACGGCTTGAAAAGCCGAGACGCGTTTTAATTTATAGAGTGCATGATGTCACTGACCCGGGACCAAACGTATTAGAAAGGGGTATCGTTCTCGGACGGATCTGGGGACGCTGGAGCTGCCCGTGTACCAGGGATGCAACGCATCATATCCTTGGACCATTGCTTAGGAGTTCGCGAAAAGACCTAAACCCGTAAGAAAACGGATTTTTGAAAAGAGGCATGGAAAAATATCATTTGAAGGTCAATATGTCAGTGAGGGTTAATGAAAAGGAGTTGTGCTTAATGGGCCTGCTTGCACCCTCTCTTGCGCTCACACAGCCTGGATTTCAACGTCCAGGGCAGAGGGCGGGATCGGGCCCAGCAGGCCCGGATTAATTGCTGCCGTTGGAGGTGCAGGAACCCTGGTTTACGTTACTAATATCGGTAATGAACGCCCACATATTACAGGCATGGTTATCTCTCAGCCATTGTGTATACAGGGAAAAAAAAGAAAAAAAAAAAAGGAAAAAATAGAAAAAAGATCAGGGACGAGAAAAACCCAAGATACTGACCATTTCATAAGTCTCAATGAAGTCGCAATGATTGGCGGTAAGCATGGGACCCTACGCGCTTAACTACTGCATGTGCAAGCAATTATTCGAGGATTGCTTATATTTGTGACCGAGGATCCAGAGTTGCATTTAGACCCTAGACAGGAATCACAGAAAGAAACGAAAAACATTGCGAACTCCAAATAAGACCCTTTCTTTGTCAGAAGAACGCAGTGAATGCAGTGTTTCTCTATTTATTGGAATTGTTATATAGATATCTCATATATATATATATATATACACACACATGTATAAAAACGCACATGTATACAGAAAAACATACTGGTTTTCCATGTAATATTGTTTGCATTCCCGGGAAAGAGCATCTTAAGATGTTCTTAAGCTCGATTCTGATGAAATAGCTCGCGAATAGAATTGACTTCATTAATGAGTATTTTGTCATCCATTATCTGAAATTCGGACGTTGGAGGAAGAAGTTTAGGCTGGCATCGTTGTGGGTTTAGGCTAACCAAAATCAACACTTTTATTGTAATTTTTCATGGAAAGTCTCCATTTAAAGAGGCTGGGGTTTAAGAAGCATTCATAGATCAAAGGTAACCTTGCTTGGCTTTAAAAAAAAAAAAAAGAAAATCCCTCTGGAGCGGTGAAAATTAACTGCAATTTGGCCCTAACTACAAGCCCCAAAATGTCGGTGTCGTCCTGCCAGTGCCCCCCGCGCCGTGTACCTGCTGCACTGCACCCTACTCCCGCTTGCCCGGGGCTGGCTGCAGCACAGGGGCTCGTCTGAAAACTCAGCGGCTGAGTTCTGCAAATGTCGGCTGCACACTTGTTGGGAGCATCAGCTCGTACTGCAATTCCTATATGCGTATCTCGGTGTAATTGATCTGACTGAGTGAGGTCTTTTTGGTAATTTGGATACACCAAGTCTCCAGTTAATGACATATAATCAGCCTTTAGGTCGCTTGGTCATTCTCTTATTACAAACCCCTCCTGCTCTCTCTGATCTCCTTTCAAACTAAATTTCACACAAACAAATAAAGCAAGACAGGGACAAGTCCTTAAAATGCAAGAGAGAAATATTGGAGAATTGCTCGTGGGGAACTATAAACACTTTTAAAAAGGAAAAACCGAAAAGATAGGACAGAACATCTTATCGAGAAAGAAAGCATTGTATACAAAACACGGAGGGAAAACCGGTCTGGCTTCTGTTAAAAGTGACATAAAATTAAAATAAAATAATTACAAACAGAAATGGCATTACATAAACAGAAGACCGGAGACTTTACAAGAAACGCGCGGCCGAGTATTGTAATTTGTTCGTACAGATGATACAACCTATCTGTGAATACGTAAAATGTTTATTTGCTTCACTTTAGCCGGAAATTTTTATTTTATTTATTTTTTTTACTGTTTTTTTCAGGAAAGTTAAGAAGTCGGAAAATGGAGAACTAAGTGTCATGTACCTCCCCAGACCTGCAGGGAAACGGAGCCGTGGCCAAAACCTGGGGGTGTAAATGCGACAACAAAAATAAATGTTTTACATCACCGTGCAGAGCTTATTTTACTAAGTCAACACTTTGTTTTTCTGCTTTTCACTATTTCTTTCCTCTAGGGAGAGACAATGCTCACTTTTTATTAGGTATACCCTAAAAGTTTATTTTGATCCCTGTCCAGGTGTATATACACACATACATATATACATACTATATATATACACATATATATACAAGATCAACAGGCTGACGAAGATGCGTGAGCAGAGGCTGGTGAGGTGTCCGGGGAGAGGGGCAAGCAGAGACTCTCTAGGTAAGATCCCAGGGTCCTGCAGGTTACAGGCAGCTCATTGTGAAAGCAAGCCCCGTTTTTCCCAACTAAAGCTGATTTATAAAATCGAGGGGGGGGGGAAGATCTCAATGTCGTTCAAGTGTTAGTACTTGGAGAAAGCAGCCTGCAGAAGAGGACTGTGATCCACACTCCCTCACAGGCATTAGCGCCTTTCAAAATATTATCAACATGCGTTTTACCAGAGGTCTCATTTGCGTGTAATATGGGGCTCAGACAGGCGCTAATTGAGCACGTAGCGTGTGCGAGGTTGAGAGAACGAGTGTCGGGGCAGGCTCACACAGTAAGAGAAATCGGAAAAATGGATATATGGAAGGGAGTGTCACAGGCCCCTGCGCAATCCGTGTTCGTGTGAAAAATATCGTTACTTGTTAAATACGTTCCCCGTCTTTTCAGCATTTCCAAGGGCCTTTTTTTTTTTTTTTTTCCCCCGCCCTTTGCTGCTGGGTTGAAGCACCAGACTGTAGCCACCCGGCGATCCGACCCAGTACATCAAAGGGCGTCGGGGGGCAGAGCCCCGACGCCGCGGTCCCCGCGGGGCGTACGCTCGGGGGCACGGTCTGCCCCCTCCGGGAAACACCGGGGGTGCTCAGCCTTGCCCCGGCACTGCCCCGGCGGGGCCACCGCCACCCCTCCCACCGGCCGGTGGTCGAAGTGCTGAAGGCCGTGGGGGAGGTGGAGGGCTGGCCCCACCGCACCTCCCGGGGGAGGGCGGCTCCGGCGGCGCCCCGCGGGCGGTGCCGCGCCCGGGAGGAGCCCTGGCGCGATGGGGACGGCTGGAAAGGGTTAAGAGCTTCCCCTCCGCTTGCTAGAGCCCCCTGAATGCCACTACTTTCCTCTAGAGGTCTCATTAGGGAAACCCTAACTGCTATTTTCAACGTTTCCTCAATCAAGCGCCTTTAAATAGAGCTCCACAAACAAATTGGTGGCAAAAAGCGCAGATCTTGTCACGGGCGACGCCGATCCAATATTTCACTCTTGTTTGCTTTGTAATTACAGCCTGGCTTGTGGCTACTGGCACACCGGGGCGAGCTCCCCTTCGCCCCCCGGCCTCTGCCGTACTGCCCCGCAGACACCTCTCTCGGGGCAGGGGGTTGAGCGGGACCGCCCCTCAGGAACCACTGAGCGAGTGATCTTCGGTCAAAATCAAAAAATCAAACTGAAAAGCAGAATCTCCCCGTCCCAATGCTGAGTTGTGTTTTGTCTGGGAGTTGTTGTGGTTTTTTTTTCTTTCTTTTTTTTTTTTTTTTGGTTTTTTTTTTTTTTTTCCCAGTGGCTACTCTGAAGACACGAGCTTTCCAGCAGAAAAGATTTCCCCCGAGCAGCGCCTTGCCCTCCACGCCCATCTGTCCCCACGCAGATGGGGACAGCCCGAGCGGTTGGTTTGCTCTGCAGGCTTCGCTCCCCCTCTCTCTTAAAGCGCTCTCTTAAAGATTTGTTCTGTTTTCCACAGCCGCTTAGTCTTGTTTGACTGTTCTACAAAGCTGCTTTAAATCTTCGTCAGGAAGAATAAAAGTTAAAACTGCTTGGACGGGTTCCTACAGACTTGCGGGCTGGTGCGGGTCCGCCTCGGTCCCTGCACAACGACCCCCCTGCACACAACAGGGCTCGATAAGCCTCCTTACTGCGGCTCGGGGCAGCAGTATCAACACAAATAGGAGTTAATTCGATTATGTCTGAAAGCCAGGGGTGTCACAGAGGGGAATTTGGCGTTTATGAACTAAGCTGTTGTATTTGCTTTGCTATAAACCGACAAGAATATTTTATGATAGAAGGGAACAGTACAACACAAAAGGGAAATATGACAATAAATCTATTTTTATGGATTCTCTTTAGCAGCAAAACAAGAAGATTCAGCGTTTTTATGAGTCAACTATTTTGCAGGTACATCTAAAGATACCTACATAGAAAAGAAGACTGCATATTCCCCCTTCTATACACCCCGGATGGTGGAAATCCAACTCTATCCCCCTCAGTTCAGTGATAAAATTCCCTGTGACTTCCATGGTAGCAAGGCTGGCACAAGAGTTCACATCTGACCACTGCAGGGATATCAGGCATATGCTTCTATTATTTATGGTGCTGCTGGCACTACCCTTTCATAGTTTGCTGATACACAAAACTTTCAGTCAGAAGTAGTGCTCCACCTTCCATTTCATAACGGGCTCATTAGGGTGTTTTCTTTCTAGTTACTCCAATACTATTGAGGTTTGAGATAATTTATGCATCCATAGAGATAAAATACTTTAATTTCATACGGACTTTTTTTTTTTTTGTGGGTGGTTTTTTTTTTTAAATTTTTATTTTCTTGGAGAAATGATTCACATGCTAGCATAAAGATAGGTACTTCAGGGGAAGGACTGCCAAGTGGTGAAGGGGCTAATGCTCCTTGAAGTAAGTGCAGGTTCTGCATATAAATCCCCCTAAAGATTTAAACTCTGGATGTTTTTTCAGAGTCATGTTCCACCGTAAATAACATTTATACATCCTCAAACTATTTTATACAATGCAATCATATTTGCATCTTTAGCGCTAGGCATATGTTTTTACCTATTTCCACACCTTTTTTTTTTTTTGATCTTTCTTATGACGAGGTCCTGATATTGCTTACCCTGAGTACCCAAATCCAGGTTTACGTCACCTAGAGAGCAGTGAATAGCTGGTAGGTCCAGTGGTCTGCTGCTGGGCTGTGGTGATTTGGAAGTAGAGATTTTGAAACACTTGCTTCACTTATCTCGCAGTGCAGAGCTTTTCCTATCTCAGCACACACACATGCAGCATGGTGCTTTCAGGGACCAGTCACTTGGAAGTCTAGCAGCTATGAAAGCAGAATGCAGATGCAGCATATGTAGTTAAACACATTCTTTTAAAATAAGTCCTTTTAGTTAATTTTTTTTTCTCATGTACTGCTAAATGAAAGTCAAATTGCTTTTTTTCCTGTGCTCTTTTTTTTTTTTTTTTTTTTTTTGTAGAACAGACAAGTGGAGTCAGGGCCCTGATTTTTTTTAAGAAATGTTGTAGAATGATCAGCTCAGATATGTCAATTCTAATCATGTGTGGAACAACACCAACAAAACACATCTTTGGGAAAAAGAAAGATCACAAAAACTCACAAAAACAGACCTCATCAGTACAAGTTGAGCTGCTTAAACCAAGTGCTCATCAGAGTGCCACCAATTTCTATGGCTTGAATTTTTGCGTATACCTACTACTGGTGGAAAAAAATTGTACATAGTCGAGCTAGCTCACATACCACTGCCAGTCTTGCATAGGGAGGCAGAGCACAGTGCAGGATGGCTTTACTGTTTCTCACAGGGCAAACTAGCCTGGACTGAGCTGCATTCTGTTGCACTAAAGGACTGCAAGCACTTTTTTGCAGTAAGTTCAAGGACCTCTACACTACACAGCAGTCTGCTGTACGGACAGAGTAGTGGGAAAAATGAGTACTGTATATGCATGCATCTTTGCTTACGTGGAGGCCAGGGTATGCCCTCCATACCCAGGAATCCACAAGGGGCTTCTGATTCCATTTGTGTACTATTCATAAAGATATGTCCTAGCTTGTAAAAACAGTACATGCCCATTTTTTTTGGATATGTGCATTGCACACATCTGGGCTGCATGTGTGGAAAAGTAAAGGCACACACTATGAACAATTTTACATGTGCAATTTTCTAAGTATGGATCTACGGGTCTATAATATGGCATATCTACAGTGCAGAAAATGACATTCATCTGCAAAGGAGGGCACCTAAAGTGGCTTTCAAAGAAAAAAAATGTAGCATTGTTCTTGGTAGCACAGTTAGTTGTAGTTTATTTCTCCTTGTGGCTCCTGAATTTTTCTGCAAACCCACCATGATGGAGTGTTGCTCCTAAATAGCAACATGCACACAGCAATCAAAATATTTCAGATATTCATTTCTGTAGGCTGATGTTATTAAAATTAAAAACATCTGCTTTAAAGAATGAGGTTTTTCTGGATGTAAATGCTTCTCTACTCCCACAGTAATTTCAGTTACTCGGGGAAACAAAATGTGATCCTAAACAGTTGTTGCATTGTTTGACACAGTAGCAAATGGAACAATGCTGCCCTTAATGTTGTTGTTCAATGGACAATTGAAATTGGATAAAGGCTTTCATCTGGGAACACTTTTCTAATACCTCTGTAGGTAATGGGAGTTCTATTGCGCACTGCTCTGTTACCATCAGGCCCTGCATACTGGGAAAGATTCACCCTTGTCTCGCCAAGACAGCTCCTGAGAAGATGCGTTTGTGCCTACGATAGGCTTTTAAGTGCTTTTCTGTTATCAGTTCACCGACACAGTTTCGCAACTGAGGAGATCAGTGAATGGAACCCCAGCTGCTTGTGTTGCCGACGCTGTTGCCTAATCCTGATTAGAGGTTAGAAATTCCTCTACAAAGTCAGGGGAGAGAAACCTTCTCCGTTTGGAACACCACTTAAAAATCGTTGTGAAAATCTTCAGTTCTTGTGTTAGCTTCTCCTACACTGAAGCTAAACTGGGCATGCCTGTTTAAGAACGAGTAAACATAATGTTTATTGACTACCACATCGCACATTGATTGCTGTGCTAATGACGTAAGTGCAACGAACATCAAAGGTGAAGTTGCATTGAATGCTGTGGTATTTCCATGAGATATTTTGTTGCTTTTGCCAGTCAGGCTGACTCTGAATAGAGAAAACCCCAGAAGTTGCAAAAGGTAAGTATCGATTCTGCAGACACGGGAATAAATTAAAATGGAAGATAATGCAGAGGAGGACACTTCCCTAAACTACATGTAGGTGGTGCATGACTAAGAAAACACTGTGACATGTGACTGTGCACGGTGCTACTCAGAAAGATAGAAGTTAATGTCCTTTTCTTACTCTGACTCCTTATAGATCTGCCACTGGGTAAATCTGGGTGTATCAGAAACGATGTATAAATGGAGACCTTGACAAAATATCCATTAGTATAAACTAAGAAAAATAACAACAAATAGCTCAATGTCTATTTATCTTTTAGAGAGGATTATAATAGCCAATATTCAATATTTAATACATAATATTAATAGTTATTATATATTAATATATAATAAATAATTCAAATACTTTTCTACATTGTGGAATTGATACTTCTTTGGATTGTAGCTAAAAGAATATGGAGGCAGATTCTCTCTCAGTGGCATGCAAGACCTCCAGACCATTTAAAATCCTGATTGCCACTACACCTTCCCATAGTTGCTGTCAACAGGAAATTTGATATTTTTTGGATGGATACTATGCAGGTATAAATAAGATGAAACCATGACTTTAAATTCTAGTTTATGTCCTATATAAGGTAATAAACACACCTACACACACATATATACATATATAGGAATCTGAAAAAAATCCCAGCAACTCAGGATCTAAACATTTCCTTTCAGTATTTACATCTTAACCATGTTAGTCAGCGTTCTAGTTCAAAAGACATATTGGGATCTGGCAGGATTAGCAATATTTGCAAACCATCCAGCTCTTGAAAAACGTCTGATGCTGCTTCCTTGGGATTCTCATGGATCATGGTCTTTGTGGAGGCAAGTGTCTTCATTCCATCTGTCCATGTGGAGTTTCACTAAGTAACATTCACAAAGAGTGCTTCAGATGTCGGTCATTGTAGAAACCTAAACGATCTGTGCCTTTAAAGCTGGAGCTTAAAATAATGAGAAAAAGAAAATAAAATTCATTCACTATATCTGACTTGAAGGAAATGTTTATAGAGGGGAAAAAGCTGATTATGAGGCAAATCTGTTTCTTATGGTTATGGCTGTGAAACACTAGTTGCTTTTCTTGTCTGAGGTAAGAGGTGTTGCCAGTGGGCTATAGGTTATACACTTACTCTGAGGACAGGCGAACCACATTTTGCTTCCTTGATATATGAAGAAGAGAACAAGAGTTTCCAGGTAGAACTCCACTGTTGAAATCTAGAGATAGGTCTGAAGGGGCACAAGAATACAAGTATTCATCGCAGTCCAGGGGATGTTACCTAGGAGGATAGATAAAATTTAAAGGAAAAATTTTTTCAGTGACTTAAAAACATTGCAATTAAAATTATTATTAAACTAGTTTAAATGAAGCAGAAATTTTCTTTCAGGTTTTAAAGCCAAGAATGTTCTTTGTGCCTCTATCCATTTTTGTTCTCCATGTACCCTGTGCTGTTTACACAAGGATTATCTTGTTTATTTTACAGATATTATGCTTCATAGAAACTAATCAAGAGAATATTTCTTTTTTTTTATGACAAAAACTAGTTGTCAAATTGCTCAAGTTGCTTTTATACAACATTCTTGGGTTTGTGATAGCGTGATATTTAATAAAGTGTTTATAAAGACAGATATAATAGTTTATCAGATCCTGGGCAGTCATAATAACAAAACTGCCCTTACCCTGAGTGTTATGTACTTTGTAATTTACAACACATCACTTTCTAAATTACTTCATAAACTAAGAAAGTTGCCTACCAAAGAATCAATCTGATAAGAACTAAGAAATATTTTCCTAAATATTTTTTTCTGTTACTTAGTCTCCATACAAATCATTAATAACAGCTTGGATTCAGACAGACACTCCCCGTAGCACACAACATATGCACACTGTAAGATATTTTCATGCTGTATAACCTATTTATATTTTTCAGTGGAAGAGACTTTTCAGTTTAAAATACTACATGTCTAAAATGCTATCCTGCACAAACAGCGAGATAAAGTGAAGGGAAATGACCAAAAGAAACCTGAAGACCTTACAGTGGGAATCTAATGGAGCCATTCAAGTGGGAGTTAATAGTTTATGAGACCATGAATAGAGAACGGAGCCTTTCATTTCTGCCTTGCTAGTCCAAGTCCCTGCCGACTTAACGTCAAGTTTGGTTGGTGGATTGACTGTAACAGCACCTGTACAGGCTTCTTCAGCAGGAAACAAAGCCTGTACCCATGAGTCCAGTCTTCCTCTCTGCTGAAGGGCCTACCCTCAGAAAGCCATCCAGCAAGCAACAGAAGACTCGGGTATGCATCCCAACTCAACACTAGCTTCTCCTCATTCTTCCTCAGATTTCAAAATCTTGTTATTCCCTATGCATAGGCTGTCTTCTATTGCATGAAAAAGGAAAAGAAGATAGACATTTACAAGCAGAGAACTGTTATCTGTAACTCACAACTGATTTTTGGTCTGCAGTTAGGCAATTACCTCCTTATTAGTCTAGCATTTACTTAATCTTCTTACTGTAAGCAACTCTTGCAGTTATTCACAACATGCTTTTCTAGATACAAAACATCCTTATAGTCACTGTGAAATCATTATCCAGTTACACTTTCCCATTCTATATAGTGTACACTCTAACCTTCTATATCATTAAGAAGGAAAAGTATCATTCATGCATCCTTACATTGCTCATCTTTACATTTTTAAGCAGCATAAATTAACATCAAATTTGCATTCCCCTGTAAGAAGGTGTATCTTCTATCTGGGCAAATCTGGGCCTTGTATTTCTAATCAATTACCATCACTCTTTGTAAAAAAAACTGTGAATTTTAATTCTTGCTCAGGCTTTGACCTGAGAAAAATGCAGAAATTACACTCTGCTGGAGTGCAAGAGAAAAAAATTTTAAAAAATCAACTGATAGGTATGCAAGAAGCAAGGGCTTCCTTGCACAAATAAGAATTTCTTGTCAGATTGCAAGTCTAGAAAGATGAGCAATTTGTGCCCTTATTGCTAGTTTTAGAGCAAATGTATGACAGTCCAAGGTGATTATTTGATATCAGAAGAGAAGTAGCAGAGAAATGGTAAGGTTTCATGGTTGAACATGATATAGGCAGATAAACAATTTTCACATACAATACATGGTAAGGCATGTTCTTAGAGGGTTTTATGGGAGACCATCAAATATATCTGATCTACTGAATTTTTTTTAAAAAGTAAGGATTACAGTCAGGAATCTACCAGGGTTGGGGTTCAGCTACTTGGTTTCTTGCAAAATTTCTGTAAATTCATGTCACATTGTTACTGGCAGATAGACTGAAGTATTAGAATCAACCCTTTACATGGCTTTGTTAAGGAGGGACTCCAAAACAGCAGGTGGATGAATAGGTGTTTTTCTTATCCTAAATATAAATATATGTAATTGAAAAGCTGCAGACTTGGAATATGTTCATAGATAATGTTGCAAGCAGATTTATACTTCAAAGTTTTGTTTTCTCAAGTTTGTACAATCTGGTCAGAATAATATCGGTATTTCCCTCTCCACACTTGATGTTGCAACAGAATGATTTTTCCAGAACGAAGATATTTTTAGTAGCAAATACCTGAGATAAGAAAAAGGCCTTTAATTATAGATAGAGAATGGGTAGGATTCCTGATGAATTCCAAGAATCAAACTTTCCTTTGTTCTACACTTCTTGAGCAATAGTAGTTCTTGCCTACCAGCTGTTTAGAAAAAGTAGGCAACTGATACATTTTTCCTGATGGGGAAGATTGACAAGAAAACTGCAGAGGATTTGGTAACATTATGAAGGTTTGTGTGGAAATTTATCATGGTGTGCTATTTTCTTTACTTTAAGAACTGAGGTCATGGAATAGCAGAGCAGATTGTGAGTGAGACATTGTCAGATGAACAGATACCACGACAGTAGAGAAGAAGTTTGTATTTGGAACTGGGCACAGTATGAAGATTTAGAATTTAAAAAATGTGACCTGAAGAAGAGAGAAATTAAGGATTTTGGTTAAAATCAAACTTGTAATGAAAGTGTAATCTAAAAGAAGCAGAAAATAATGGATTTATTGAGTGGTAGTGAGATTACAGATTTTGAAGAGAGAGTCAGAGATAGAAACTGACTAAAAAAGAAATAGGAAATAAAAACAGGGAAAGAAAAGAGCAAAGACAGAAAACCAGACTGAATAAAGAGGGAAAAATACTACAGGGAAAGGTCAGGAAAAAAATAGATAAGGTCTGGAACATGAGAGGAGGATATAGTGTTAAAACTGGAAGAAGTAGGGGAAGTGACTGAAGAGCTGAAGGTAAGGCTTGAACTGCTCCTAGTGGGGAGGTACCCAGCAGGAGTGTACTGGCCATGCCTACTCATGTCCACACACGCCATGGGGCACTGAGACCCTGTTCTATGTACTCCACCTGACTACTCGTGTTCCAGCTGAATGGCAGGTACTTTGCAGCATTTGCTATTTGAAGTCTGATTGTTCCTTGCTGTAAACTATATCAGTTCTATAGATGCTTTAAGAAGGTCACCTCTCTGGACACTAAAAAACATTCCCAACTTGAGAACCACACATCCACAATCCAGCTTCTGTTTTTGATGATGCCTTAAAATTGTTATCAGTGATGAAATCAAAAAGTCACCACTGCTACTGCTTCTGTGGCCCCCCTTTCCAATCCCAATGGTGTAACTCCTCGATTCTTGGATCAATCAGCACCATAGCTGCTGCTTTTGGCTCAGAGTAGTCCCAAAGCCATTAGAAAAAAAAGTGCTCATATAAGATGCCTTCCTACTGAAAACCTTTAGTGAAAAATTTTTCAGAAATATTGGAATGACACCCTCTGGAAGCTTTCCAGTCCTTCAAAAACTAGTGACAAATCAGAAAACTTGTTCTTAGGCAATTTTTTTGCCCTCCTGTCACATCCTTAAATCCCACCAAAGTCAGAGAAAGATGGAGTGCATTCAAGAACAGAACTCGACTGCAAGTTAGCTCATTTCTGGTCTTTTCTGGAGATATTGTAAAAAGGTATAGTATGTAGAGTTACACAAGAAAACTTGTCAAGAGCGTGCATGTAACACAAAATTCACAGTCGCAATAAAATCAGGGACTAAAAATTTCTGGGAGGTTTTCTTAAAGAATTAAAAAAATAATAAAAATAAAAAATTAAATGAACTAAAATAGAAAATAAAAATACATGCAAATAATGGTCTTGTCTTTTCCTTAACACTTTCATATAGCTGTAATGGTGTATAACAGCATTTAACATTTCTTGTGGCTGCTTCATCTTGGTGGTAGGTGCTCCCACTTCAATCACATGCACCTTTGCTGTCTCCCATATAAAGTAAAACAGTACCACAAGGCTGAGCAGGGAGATGTGAATGTGTGTAGAGCTTCAGAATGGTAGCAGAGTGATATCAGAGCAGGTCTCTCCACCAAGCTGTTGTACCTCCCACCTACCCTGCACAGTTTTGTTGGCTTCCTGTGGAGTGGCACAAAGTTGTTCAATGACCTCTGGACACTGCAGATAAAACCACCGACTGTAACTGTTCCCACAGTTACAAAGTCCATCAAAAAGGTGGATTCACCAGCTCCAACACAGGAAATTTTCTTCTGTTTTTTCTACTTTGGATCTAACCCCCTTACACATGTACTTTTGGAAACAAAAACAGCATTAAAAATCTCCTAGCAAGTAGTTTAATGCATGCAGGAGACAGGATGAAAAAGACACCAAGTCACTGACTACCCCATTGCTCTACCCCATTGCTACTGCATGTGGTGCCAAGGGCTGCCTACCTCTGTGAAGAAGAGATCAGACTGGAAAGCAGAGCTTTCTCAAGAACTTCCCCATCACTCTGCCTGTGTTGATAGGCTTGACTACAAAATTGTGCATCACCAGTTGCATCCATGACATGGCAACGGCATTAGTGGCTTGGGACACTCCAGTTCTGCTCCAGAGGTTCTCTGCCATTTTGGGTAAGGTGTGTTGTTTTGGGCAAGCCAAAATACAGGTGCTTAAATCCTCATGCCAGTATTTGTCATCCTGGAAATAGTTCTTAGTTTATAATTAATTAGAGCTCTGAGCAAGCACTGGAGACATTTATTTGAATGTAATTGTTTCCAATCCCTCCGCTGACTTACATATTTTTCAGAAATGTCATCCAGACTAGGAAAGAAACAGCCTCCTTCAGTAGCTGAGGTGGGGTTTGGATCATGGAGGTGGAGATAAAGGGTCACTTAGACCAGGGTGAAGAAAGAGGTGCAGGTGCTAGCATTCAAGAGAAGACCGTGAGCTTCAGGGACACCTTTGTAAACTTAGGCTTTGTAGACGTAAGGCTACCAAACAGCTGGATTTCCTGAGCACAATCCCTTTTTCAGCCCAGAAACATTGTTTGGGCGAATGCTGGTAAATTTATACATTTGTTAAGACTTCAAGATGTTTGGGAGCTGCAGCAGGTCAGGTGCTCTGCCCAGGATGATCTACAAGCAGGTTGTATACAGTGGTGGTAACCACAAGACTGTAAGAACCTTCACAGTCAGGCCAATAGTTTCAGAAAGCGTCATATTTATTATGCACATGTGATGAAGTCACTGCATGCCTGCACAGTAAGACTTATGCTTCTGGGGATTGTCTCCTGGACCTACTGCCCATGTGCTGCCCAGTCACTGGGAACATGCACAGAAAAGCCTCTGTAAGTCAGATTTACTGTGGGTATGCAGAGCAATGAAATGCTGCATGTGCAACAGGACGTGTTGCTTCCTGAAGTGCAGGGTGGAGTGCACATACGCTGCACAGATTTTGCAGGCTGAAATATGGGAATTTTACACTAGCCAAATGCTTAAGTCTTGATGAGGGGTAAAATTTTAAGATGTGTTATGCACGAGTGCCACATGGAATTTGCTGCTCTGCACGGTGTTTCTGCACTGTGCTTCCGCATGGTGCTTGTTGCAAGGTGCTTCATATGCACTGAGAAAAAGATGTTCAGTGCCTGACTCATGCTGCCAGGTTCCTGTAGCAGGCAGGTGTTGCAGCTCTGCAGGTGATGCAGAGCTTGTGTTGCTATGTGGCATTAGTCCTATGTCTTAATTTCTCATCTCAGTTGGAATATATGGATTCATAATAACAAGGATGCCTAATAAAGATGTTGTTGAGATAAAGATTATGAGTCTTTCAGATTTTATACTGAGTAGGCAGTATATGTGAATTATTTTTATTTCAAGAACAGCAACAATCCCTGAAAAGCTGAGAACACCTTAACGGTAATCCTCAGAAGACAGCATTTGGTTACAATTAAAGAGAAAATCTCAAACTACTTATTCATACCTCCCTAAACTTCAGATAAAAAAAGAGATCCTGCTGTGAGCCACCTCAAGATATTAGTTTTACAAAAGCAAAACAAAACTAGTGGAATTTTTTAAACCCAGACCATTCCAATTTTTGATCACCTTCAATACAATTAACTATTTTCATTTTATTATTTTTGTTCCCACATACGAAAAACATGAGCAGGCTAGAAGTTAGGTTGATTCTTTGAGGTTGAGCTGAGGTCAGCGAAAAATTGATAGCAACTTTTGAGAAGAAAAAAAAATCATCAAAGCTAAAGGAAGCTTCTCAAAGTGGGATTTAATAGCAGCTATCATATTGCCTTCAATGGCTTGATAATTTCTTCTGCAGCTGTTTTATTTTAAAAGATTTCACCCCCATCCCACATGTATAGGACTATACACTGACCTAAGTACACACATTCAAGTACTTTGGTCACTCATGATAACTATAAACCCTTCAGTGAACTACCAGAAA
The DNA here is from genome assembly GCF_022539395.1 of Myiozetetes cayanensis. Taxonomy (NCBI): domain Eukaryota; kingdom Metazoa; phylum Chordata; class Aves; order Passeriformes; family Tyrannidae; genus Myiozetetes; species Myiozetetes cayanensis. The sequence continues at coordinate 33,867,537 of NW_026087964.1, read as the reverse complement.
GGTAGTTCAAATGGAAATGGTGAAATTCAATATAGCGTTTAACTAAGTCACTGTCTAAGGTTAAGCCCAAGGAACAATCAGTAACACTGGAAGGGAAGGCAAATATATTAATTAGTATGTGGACACCAGATATATGTGACTCTCCTGGAAGCAGTATTTCAGTGTGAGTGAAGCAAATTAGTCTATTCAAATATATAGTTTAATTGAATTCTACATATATGTGCACTTGTGTGTGTGTTCATAAAAACCCCTAGATACAGATTTAGATATGAAAGGAATGTTACTATTTACTATTTATTCATCTTTCCCCTCTGATATGAAAAACTCACTAATAGTTTTGATGCAGTTTTCACATGGAAATATTATGGTACAATGCCTACCATAAAGCTGAGGCTAAAAGAAGGATGGAGAAAAGACTTCACTACGGACTGACAGATAAAAATAATTTTACCACATCATGCAGTGCCTCCTTTTACAGCCCATTTATCAATAGCAACAATTAAACAAAATAATTTCTGAATGGTCTTTGCTCATCCCTTGCTTATTTTCCACTCCAAAATCAAACAGCACTCCTGCAAAGCCAACCTATAGTTTATGCTTTAAAAATGGGAACTCTCGTGTCCTGTGAAAGGTAAACAAATTGTAGGGTGATTGTTGAGAGAATAGTATGACAACAGAGACAGATACTCTCAAGGTTATTTTTTTTCTGAGCCTTATAGTCTCTTCCTGCACATACAAGTGAGCTGCAGGCATGAGATGGAAAATCTGTGAAACAGCTGACCTGTCTTCCAACTTCCCATGTAAGCGAACAGTCCATACTCTTAATTTCTAAACTGTCTGAAACAACCAGAAATTTCTCCATGATCACTATAAATCTGAGACGTCACTGATTACTACTATCTGCAGTCATTTGCAATCACTGAATAGTCAGGGCTGAAAAAACTTATGGAGGTCTGTAGCCAAAATTCTGTCTCAAAGCAAAGTGAACTGTGGAGGGAGAACAGGATGCTCAGGGCTTTGTCCAGTTGGGTCCTCAAAACTCTTGCGAACAGAGACTGTATAACCTCTTTGCACAATGTGTCCCACTGATTAACTCTCTTCACATAATCTTTTTCTCCACAATATCCAGAATATCCCATGCTTCAGTTTATGAAACAGTCCTTGTGGCCTTTTGCTGGACTGGCATGTGCTTATCAGCTGTGCTACCTCTCTGTAGGCTGCTTCCTCCCTTTCATTGCTGAATGGTCATAGGTAAGATTTACTAGCTGAACTTGAATACAATGATCAGGCTAGGCTAATCTGAGAGATGCTTTTTATCGTTGTCTTTCACCAGACTTGTGCTTCTGCCAATTGCCCAGCTGCTGATCTAACTAGCTTACTTTCACACAGAACTTGTAACCTAACAACTTGGAGGGTACCAGGAAACAGGGTGATCATTCAGCTTGTTAAATGAAGACTGGGACTGAGGTAAACAAAATCACTGATTTCCATCCTACCGGCTCTTCAATTCTTACAACATAAGAAAATGAATAACTCACAAAGTGGTGGGAGTGTTGCATATATGTTCCCCTTTTATACTGCTTTACAACTAGTGGAAAGGTACTTTACTGAATCCAAACATTTCCTTTACTCTGAATGGAAGCAGTAAACAATTCCCAGCTCAGATTGCTGGTTGGTATTTTGTGGAGTATCAGGTACTACGGAAGCAACCACTGAGTCTTCATTAGTGTTGTCAAAGAGAACATGTAGGTCTGGATGGAGTAGACATCTCTCACACTCTATAAGCACAGTAGACTTCTTCCTAAAACTAAACTATCACCTGAGACTATCTATATTAGAATTGGTATATTTAGCCTTATTAAAGAATTACAGGATGAGATGATCTCTAACTATTCACACTGTCATTTTTATCATTTGCAACAGGAAGAATGACTAACGGTGCTAGGGAAAATATGAGTTTAGTCGTGTTTAATTGGAACTAACTGAATCTATTCATTTACAGAAACTATTTTTAAAAAGCTCATAACAAAAGATTCTAATTAATAAAATATTTTTTTTTCTTCTATGCCATGGAATGATTTTAAAATACATGAAAGAGCTTTGTGTAAGGCACTGAATGTGCGGAAACCACTTTGAGCAGAATCTTCCAGTCTATAATTTAGCACCTAAGCTTTGATTCATCTTTCTTTTTCAATTCTTAGGCATTTGTGGAGTGTGTTAATGTCAGAAAACCCTAAATAGTTAAAGGCACCAGCACTTCCCTCTGTGTGAAATCCTGTCTCTAGTAATGTCTGCTTCATCTTCACTCAGTAGTTTACTCGTGACTTCTCTAACTCGGTTTCTATAAAATAAACCATTCAAGTCTGCTTAATGCTTCATTATTTTAAAATTACCTTGCTGTATGTTAGTTGTCCTGTTCAGATTTTTGTTACTGTCTGTAAAGAGATTTACAAGTCAAGATGTTTTTAGAAGTCATACATATAAATACTGGAGAGACCTAATTTGTCACTGGAAGTATGACTCATAAAATCTGGGATTTGAATGCACAAGAAATGTAAAGTTATTTGATAGCTGAGACCTTATGAAGTAATGATATTTTCTTTGATATCTGGTTTTGCTATAATAAAAGAAATCTCACATTATTTTATAGGTCTTTTTTACAATCACAGTGATAGCCACTAGTATTATCCTTTAAGTGCTTTCAGCTATTTGCAGGGCTTTTATGAAGTTTTAAAAATAGTATCTGGTGGTTGTTCACAACTGAACAGCAAACTGACTGTATGATAGTTATCTGTGTTTAAAGATAAAACCGTGAAGTTATTAGGCTACATTTATCTCTACAGTCCAAGAAGATGACATAGATTTAAAGGTACAGCCCAAGATCAAAGAACACAACAAACGATGCAGGAAATAACAATTTAAAAAGGAAAATTTCTGTAAAGCAAAAACTCATTTGTTAATATGAAATCTGGCTTTAAGACAAGAAGAGACATTGTTTGTAATAGGACTTTTTTATTTTTTTCTGTGAAAGATGTTCTATATTAGACTTGTATTTTTGTAGAAGTAGGGTTCCGTTGTAGGTTTTCACTTCACTTTCTTTGGCATTGCAAACCTGCTCCAACAGCCACTTGTAACAAGAAGGTGACACCAAGTCTTTTAGATGGGGTTCCCTGGAAATTCAAGGCTGGTTCTCCTTTGCTTTGATAAGGCTGGGGAGTTGCCTTGCTTTTCCACTGTCCTGGCTGCTGGTTTCTTGGGATGAGAGCTTGCAAGCAAGGTGGAGGACTGTCTGAAAGCTTGTTAGTAGCAGACTCACCAGCATCTTTCTGCTTGAAAAACAACAGCATCCAGGGAGCAAGGAAAGACATCTAGATATGGTATACTTTAGGATTAGTCTGTTCTTGGTTAGATGACCTACCAGTCCTTCACTGAAAGAGCGTAGAGAGAAAGCCTTTTCTTCAAAATACTTTAAGATCTTGCATTGTCTTTTTCAGGTTTCCTAATGAAAATTCTTCCTCTTCTTCAACTTTTAGAAATGTGATGAATTTGTGTGTGTTGAAAATGGAACACATAGAAATATACACAAATGTATACGTTTACTTCTGCTAGGCTAGTTATGAGTTTGACTGCTCTCCATTCTCCTTCACCTCCTGTGAACCCAATGATGAAGATCCAATGCAAAGTTATTAGACTATACTTATTTACCAACAAATAGAAACACTGGTTATTTATTTTTCCTGAGCTTTAATCCCTGTCTGAATTATCCTGGTTTGTTGTAGATGCTGTTGAGGTCCTTAACGTACTCAAAGGAACCTGTTTTCAGCCTTCAATTTAGTTCAGGATTTGTTAATCCATTGCTCAATCTGTTGCCACTTTTGTGTCTTTTGTTATGCTGTCCTTGGGCCCAGGTCAGTTTCTTTTCTTCCCTAACAAAAGATATTTCTGCACTTCTCTACAGCTAGGACAGTTTTGGGATGTTACCTGCTTTTCTTCATATATCTGCAAAAAGCAATGTAAACTTGGCAGTGGCTGTAATAAATGTATGATGAGCAGTTCTACTGGCAAGAGAGAGGATGATTTTTCCTGGAACTACTATTCTTATATGACAGGTCAAATGTACTGAGGTTGTTCAGTGTCTTTGAACCTGCCATTCTGATGTATATCAGTACCATTTGGGAATTCTTTATATGTGTTAGTAATTGTTTAATGTTTCACTGACTGAGATTTACAGTGTTTTAATATTAGAAAACAGTAAAATATTTGCAGAAATAAGTTGGCAATTCTGTTGAAATCTAGATGGTTTGTCATGCCAGCTGGGTGAAGGCATCTCAGCTCTGTAGAAGGTGACACAGACGGGATTGCTGTACAGTGTCTTTTAATCACAGAATCATAGAATCATTAAGGTTGGAAATTACCTCCAGGATCATTTAGTCCAACCTTTGAATGATCACCGCCATGTCAACTAAACCATAGCACTATGTGCCACGCCCAGTTGTTTCTTGAACACTTCCAGGGACAGTAATTCCACCACCTGCCTGGGTAGTCTGTTCTAATGCCTGACCACACTTTCAGTGAAGAAATCCTTCCTGATATGCAGCCTAAATCTCTTCTGATGCAGCTTGAGGCCATTTTCTCTTGTCCTGTTGCTGCAACCTCCTTTCAGATAGTTGTAGAGAGTGATAAAGTCTCATCTCAGCCTCCTTTTTTCCAGGCTGAACAATCTCAGCTCCCTCAGCTGCTCCTCATAAGACCAACTCTCTAGACCCTTTGCTGGCTTTGTTACCCTTTTCTGGAAATGCTCCAGCCCTTCAGTGTCCTTGTGATAGTGAGGGGCCCAGAACTGAATGCAGTGCTTGAGGTGTGGCCTCACCATTTCTGAATACAGGGGGACAATCACTGCCCTAGTCCCGCTGGCCACACTATTGATGATACAGGATGCCATTGGCCTTCTTGGCCACCTGAGCATGCTGCTGGCTCGTATTCAGCTGCTGTTGACCAGCACCCACAGGTCCTTTTCTGCTGAGACACTTTCCAGCTACTCTTCCCCCAACATATGGTGCTGCCAGGGGGTTGTGACTGAAGTGCAAGGTCCAGTACTTTGCCTTATTGAACCTCAGTCACTGCCCTCGACCCATTGATTCAGCCTGTTCAGATCCCTCTGCAGACTCTTCTTACCCTTTAGGAGATCAACACAGCTACCCAAATTAGTGTTGCCTGTGAATTTACCAAGGGTACCCTCTACCCCCTTGTCCAGATCATCAATAAAGATATTAAATAGGGCTGTCCTCAAAACTGAGCCCTGGATAACAGTCACTAGTTGCCAACTGGATGTAACTCCATTCACCATCACTCTCTGGGTTGGGCCATCAGGCCATTTTTTAACCCAGCAAGTGCACCTGTCCAGTGTTTGACTGTGTGATCCATCTTGATGACCAAGAATGAATTTATACATGTAATACCTGAAAGTAACCTTCTGCAGAAGTTCAGAGACTAACCTTGCTACATGTTTCAGGATCCATTGAGAGCTTTATTAGGAACAAGACCATATCATTAAATCAAGAACATACATAGGGTAACTGACACAGGAAAAGAAATTAAAAATACAAGTTTAGCTTAAATGTAGATGCAACATATGATTCTATGTAAAAAAGAAAGATACTAGAGCTTCCAGTCGTTTTTCAGAGGTGGCAATGAATTTGCTTTTGGCAAGAGTAATCTCTCAGTTCTTACATGACTTATTGTTATTTCACCTGCTTAGGAGTTAACAGTGTGAAATTACTAGTGCTGTAACTTTCTGCTCTATAATTGCTTAAATATTCCATTCATTTCAGGATCAATAATTAATAATAATAATTATTTCTGGGCTTTATTTTTTTCAGTTATTAGAAGATCTATGTAAAATACCATTGAAGTACCATTCTTCTCATATTTCTTTTATTCCTTTGTAGAATTATCTTCTTTCTTAGCCTAATGCAGATATTATTTGCAGTTCATCCCCTCCAAAAGTTTAACAGGTAGCTTAATTTTTTATTACAAGTACAAAATCAAATGTTGAAATACAATAATGCAGCTCCCCATCCCAAAAATGCACCCCCTCCTTTGACTTCAACAACCCATTTCATCTGTTTTTCTTCAAAGTTATTTTGCTTTACGTACCCCATAGGTAAGCTCTTATTTGCTTTATTTAAAAGCTGTCTATAATAGCTCAAATTGCCTTAGCACATGGGTACATTATACCACTTCAAGCAGAAAATGTTTTTGTTTTCCTCCAGACTACAGAAGTTAATAATGCATCCCCATTTTCTGTTTTTAAATAACAGCTTAATAAGGGTGGATAAAAGACCTGGTAAAACAGATGGTCTTGGATGAGATCCTAAGTGTGTAGAATCTGAGTTCTTTTTGACTGTAAGAAGGAGTACAGTGTACAGTCATAAAGAATTCACTGAGAGGGCTTAGCAGGAGGAACAGAGGTCTTGGATATTTAATATCAATAAGAACAAAAGTATTTTTGTATGGCAAGGTTTTTTTAACTACAGTCATTACAAAGTAAGACTAAAGGATTTAAGGTAGGATTGACAACAGTTGGTAAAGGGCTTAAAGGGGAACTGGGAGTATACTTGTGAGCATAAGTAAATAAAAATTACACTGAAGTTATGTTCTCAGTGAAGAACCTTTATACTTATAAATAGGTTTGACTGTTGAATGCAGCAACCAAAACAAAGGAACTATGTGTGTGATATGGAAGACAGTATTTTAGGAGTGAAAGAAATGAAGAAGAAAGAGAAATATCCCTTCAGCTAAATGTGTGTCTCCAGATAGTGAACAATCTCCTCTAGGTCTAGTTCAATAAAATTCCGAGTAATATAAAACATTTTAAAAAAACTCTTCAAAGGTATTACTACAGAACACACACTCACACGTCCCATGGAAGCTTTACGGTTCCGTTGCACAAGAGTTACTGAGATGTAAGTATGGCTGTATGTATCAATGCCTGCATTTATTTCTCATCCAATTCTTACTATTATATATTGAAATACAGTACACTGAAGTGAAATTTCATAGTGTTTATGCAACTAACTTTCACTGAATATATCAGATTTACTTTCTTGTTTTGTACCAAACATGGCAGAACCACAATTACCATGAAATGCAAAAAAACTTTGTTGTAATTGACTTTGTAAGTAAAACAAGATCTTTTTCATGTAAATATTATTGCAGGACTAAACCAACTGCAAGTATTAGGGGAAAATTAGTGGAGTGGTTCAGGAGAAAAATATTGTGGCTGTAATCCGCAAAATATTTTTCTCTAGCACCATCCTAAGGAAAATTAGTAACATCCTCCATTCACCTTGTTTGGGAGTCATGCTGATCTTAAAGGAAATGCTCAGGAACCCTATTTTCAAAAAAAATGTTTAGTGCAAAGTGTCTTTAAAACATCTGATATTTCAATTCTAAGAGATATCCACTGTTACAGCTATATAATTTATGAAGTTTTTCTATATTAAATGACTAACCAGTATATTTCTTGCTGCTCTGATAATAAAGAAATAATTTGTCTCTTACTTTCAAAAAGTGCTGTCTTTTTTTCCTCCCTGAACAACAAATCTTGAAGGGGTAGTGGAAGCATCAACACCAGTTAGAGAAAATGGAAAGAATACATCACTGGAAATCTTGGAAGCTTTTCAACAGTATGTTTGTTTCAGAATAAATGAAGGCCTCTGAACTAATCCTCAGATGAAAAGAGGTTCATATACGTCTTTAATTAGATCATGTTATTGGAACACAACATTGTGATAAAGAAGATTTAATAAAGCATTTTGTCCTTTTATTACTTTCGTTTCATGCAACATATCTCCTTATCCAAGCAAGATGTTTGACTTCAAAGGAAGTGCTATCCACCCTCCCTTTGCTCAATAAATAACTCCCAGAGGAGTAAAAACAATATATGTTTGTAGCTTTGCCGACGTTGCTGAGTGGTGAGAAGATCAATCATTGTTTTTTTCTGTAGCTGTAGGTCGAAGATGAATCTCTTCCTTAAAGAAATTTCGGTATAATTTGGTGTCTGTCATTAACCCCTCACCTTCGTGAGAGAGCATCCTCATAATAAAATGAAATCAAGTGATTTCCCTTGCTGAAAAACATTCATCTGAGTGAGGGATGACCCTGTGCAGAGAACCTGGCCAAAATTCATACCAATAAAGGGACTGAAAGGTAGCTAAAGAAGTATGTTGCATGTATGGTCAGAAAATGACCACGAACTTATTTTCTTCCTTATGAATATGTTGAGTATGCTGTTGACATGACAAAATAGCCCTTCTCCTCTATTTTCAAAGAAAAAAAGACAAAGTCTTTTCAGAAAGAAAGATTAGACTCCAAAGTTGTCAACACTAAAGTAAATTTGACAATTGAGTCTTTTAAATCTTTTAGTAAAGACTAAAAGAAACCAGAGAAAACAAAAGGTTGGACCAAGTCTGAAAAGGCAAGTATTTCACCTTTTGCTGCAAGGTGTTATCATCTGTCAAAAACAGCATACCTGGCAGGGGGTTGTATTTTCATAGATTTCCAGAGATCATTCCTTTTTTTGATTCAGGTCATTCATTTCAGCATTTATTCTTCCTTGCAATAGTTGTTCCTGAATCTTTACTGAGTCTTCTGCCTCTGCTATTGAAGCTGATTTTGTCTTCTACTTACTGTCAATGTTGAGAGTGGTTTATTCTTTTCTTCTTTAAGTCTGTCTTCTATGTGTTTGATTAGTATGTTTCTCCTTGGCATTCTTTTCTCTACATCAGTACATGAGAAAACTACCTTTTTTTTTTTTTAATTATTATTACACTTAAGTGTCTAATGTGTTTTTCTATCCCCTTAATTATACTTAATTATTAAACTACCTTTCTTTTAACCATGTAGCCAAGACTGGACACAGTAGGGCAACTAGACCTCTCCTGCATTGAGCAGTACTGAAGGTTTACCTCACCTGACTTATAGCCTTATGTCTGTTAATATCTCCTATCAGCTGTATGCTTTTTCTTTTAATGGTAATTTGACATTGATGGTTTATGTTCAGCCTGTATTCCACAGTAACCAGTAAATCCTTCCCTAAAAGATTATCCCAGTCTGAGATATCTCCTTGTTATTATGCAAATGATTACTCCAAAAAGTATGACATCTTTCTGTTTTTCCTCCAAACACTTCTTCATTTTATCAAGATAATTTTGAATTCCAGTCTTGCATTTCCATCTATATTGAGGTCTTGGTAGTTTGATGTCACCTTTTGTGTGTAAAATTTATGCGTGAAGTGTATGTATATTCTGTAGTTTATAATTTGGATAATTCATGAAGGCATTGACAAGAATAAGTCTCTGTATAGGTCTCTTCAGACCTCCACTTTATCTGTCTTTCTCTTTGCAGAACAAACTATCGATAAATACTCTGTGGATACCATTAGCCAACCACCGGAAAACTGAAAGTTGGGGAAGCAGGGAAATGAACATCCATCTACCTTATGATTAACAAAATTGTCTAGATAAAGTGGTTTGAAAATATACCTCGTAAAAACCTCAAGTTGAAGAAAACTTTGTTATACTCAGATTTTATTCCTCAGCACCTGCAGTTCCCCAGGACTTGTGTGGACTTGGAAATTTTCACCTTTAAAGATCTAATTATTTGTATATAACGCCATCTGTGGAATAGAAAAAATGTGGTAGGAATAAAACTGTGCTACCAATGACTGTTTTCCAGCCTAAATTATGTACAAGATTCCACCTAAGTTTGATACATGATATCAGACTTCATTCAACAGTGAATGAAGATATGAGCTAGTTGTTTTAAAATTGTGACTTTCTATTCTTTCTCTTACAGTTTACTTTTAAATGATGTAGAATTTGGCAGGGTTCTTTCCGAGGAAGTGTGCGCTTTGGCAGAAGATTTCAAGGAGGAAACAGGATGGAAGAATGAAATTACCATTTACAATTTAACTAGAATTAAAGGAAGAAAGGGTAAATTCTGCTTTTAGTTGCTCTACAGGCATTTCAGACCTGTATATATGTGCAACAATCTTCTATGTTAAACTACTGTGTCACTTCCTGTTACTTAAATTAAAACTCGAATTGAATTTTAATTTACTTGTAACCCTCAGAATCCATTACAATAGCCTCTTTAAAGGCATCCTCATGGGTTATTTTCTCTCATTTATTCAGCTTGTTTTAATATTCTTTGCTTTTCACTTCGTATTTTAATAAGCTTGTTCTTCAGTTTTCCAGTAATTTGTGATCACCTCCAAATGGAAGTTTATTTTATTTCAGTGTTTCTTTCACAACTAATCTGAATTTACATCTGGTTTTAAATAAATATTTACATAGAAATAACACGAAATTGCATCATGTAAATATAGTGCCATTCAACTATGTAAATAGCAGCAAAGATGTTTAATTGATTATAAAACACTGGCAAAATGTAAACATTGCTTGGTTTTGTTCCAGTTTCTTTATCCTTAAACTTTATGATACAAAAGAAGAGAACTAACTGATAATGCAAGATACGGTTTGAAGGGTGTTCTCACAACTATACTTTACACATAGAAATATATTCTGGAAATGTTTGTTTCCCTGCTTCCACTGTCCTCAAGTTATGAAGTCCTTGATTTATAACTACAGTCATCACAGTGCAAAGTCATGCACTACTAAACAGGTAGAGGCCCTCTAGCCAACCCTTTCAAGGCTGTGTGCTAAAATAACAAAACCTGCATGATGCAGACAGATCTATGACCATTTTTAAAATAACTGTTTATTTGCACCTACCAAATTTAAAGAAGGAGAAAACCCCAGGATTATAGATGAATGGGAAGTTTGCAAAAAACAAAAGCAGTGAAATCTAGGCTTCTGTCAGGGAGTGAAGACTGTAACTTTCTGCTGGGGTCACTTTAGGCACCAAAGGATAAATTTTTGAAGACAAAGGGGCCAGTACTACGAGAGATGATTGCTACCCTAAGCACTGTGATCCAGAGGGCTATCTGCTTTTAATTGAAGGTTTTACCCATTAGTTTTACCTTGCTGAAAAGCATATCCACCTCTTTGACCTGTGAGAGTCTTTTGTTGCATGGGACTGGCAGTCTGACTTGTTGTTCTGTCTGTCTGCACTCATGTCTCATCGCTGCTGTGATTCATGGCATGATTTTCACAGCTTCAAAGGGAAGTTTAGAGACATCTGAAGGCAGTGAAGTGAGGAGCAGTCAGGTCAGGCAGCTCCATCATGGGAGAGGAAGAAAAAAAAGTGAGGGAAGAAGAAAACCAAGAGAAAAGTGTGTGAGTCCATGCTCGTTCCCCTTACCACTCCTATTCTCCAGTGGATGCTGCCACCACCTTTCCCAGCAGGCTCTACCAACGACACTGGCAGGCATGTCAAGGCACTCTGACTGATTTTGATATGAATTAAACATGACAAAGAATCAGAACACAGAGCACAACCACAGATGGAAAGCTCACGGGGCAGGACAGGGCATGAATCTCCGACCAGGGCTTATGGGTTTTCAGCCAAGCCAGCTCTTGGTGAGGCTGATTAGCCCCAGGGCAGGACTGCAGCAGAGCCTGATGTAGTTTAGGAGGCATTTACTTTACTACAATACTTCCCTATTTATTCTCTAATTTTGTGCCCAAACACACTTACATTCTTACCTTATAATCAACTTATTTTTTGAAATAAATAGTACTTGCTGATTAAAAAAGTGTCTCAAAAATATTACTTCACTTCTGAACATTTATTTTTCCTTTAATTCGTGGTCCTGTTATTTTCAGTTTTACAGCTTTCTGTCATATTCATACTGTCATCTTCAAGACACATTGGATAGCAATTTATTAGGCTTCCAGCTGCTGCCATTCACAGTAAAATGGTACTCCGTGTGTAGGCACAGAATTATTGCAGGCAAGAAAATACCAGTGTGTACGGTCTTCCATCCAGTTGATTAAGAGCAGAGGAAAAGACACTGGGTAGAGCAGTGTAGCACCATAATTATTAGCAAAGTTTAACTATTACTGCAATTTACTTTCTCCCATGATTATTGACTTTGAGTTTTACATGAATAAATATCAAGCTGTTAATTCTCCTTCAATGAAATCTGGATGGAAGCTGTGACTGCATGCCCATTACACAGTCTCTACACTGAGCTATCGTTTTCCAGTGGATGTTCTCACAAAGAACATTTACTGAAAGATAGCTTTTTAAAGTGAAAAATTATTGAATATTCACAACATTTTAGAACTGAATGTGAAAATTCTATCAGGATAAACTAATTCTGAAATCATAATCACCTTATTAGGTCCCTAATGCGACCATATCAGGTCACAGTATTACTATTTAACAAATAAAACAGAGTAGCACTGCTTGCTTGATGAAAGTGAATGTGAATCTTTCATTGAGGTATAAAATATGGCACATTCATGCCTCCACACAATCTAAATAGTGTAAGGCAAGAGTTAAGCTTTAGGTGGGAATGAGGAGATGGAGGAAAGAGAAATAGATGACTTAAGTCGATAAATAGAATAAACTAGAAAAGAGAAAACTACGTTAATCTTATCAAATTATCTAGCTTGGTCATGAAAATACGATTGGTGCATAACCACACCAGCTTTCAGTTTTGTCTTCTACATACCACATGTGGAAAACCTGCTAAGTAATGGGTAAAGAGAATGACTTATGAGTTTTAAGTAATATTAATCAAGTAAATTTGAGCAATGAATATTGTTTAAATCAATCACATCTTGTTTTCTGGATTAATTGTAAAGACAAACTTAAATGGAACTGTGTCAAATTGTTCTACCTATTACTTGCTCATATCTAGTTAACATTTAGAACTATGATATTCTTTCAAAGCAGAAGTTATACAAACACTTAAAAATTGTTAAAACTCTAAAAATTCTTACAGGTTCTCTGATTTTGAATATCTATGCCCAATCATTTCTACCCTTACTTTTCCACAAAATGTTTCTTCTATTTTTTTTTTCCTGGGAAGTTAAAGTGTTGTACATATATAAGATTATTGACTTTAGCCCAGAGAAGCAAGTCCATTCAAAATTAAGACTATAAACTGATGTTTGCCCAATGCAATTGTACTTTTTTAGTATAGAAACTATAAGCAGGAGTGATTTCCCAAGTCTTATTAGTCTTGCAGAGAATAGAATCCAAACAGGGTGAATCAAGGACAAAATTGCACATTTCCCTAATTTCTTTCAGCTTTTCTGTATCTGTCAATCTTTGCGTTATTTGAAGAGTAATTGAATTTATGGATGATTTTAAACCATGTGTTTAAAAACCAGCATGTCTGCAATGATATTATTAGCTTGGGTAAATGCAGATAATTCTTCATGTCAAAGACAATTAACACATATCCTGTGGTCTTAATTATGAGGTTCAAGGAAATTCTACCCAGAAGAAATTTTAGTAAAGCCTTATGGAAAGTTAAAGGCCCCTGCCCTACAATTAAAAAGGGAAGGTAATGGACCCCCAACTTTTTTTTTTGTGATTGACTATAAACCTTGGCTCAAGGGACTGTTCTCAGAGGACAGGGTTAAAGCAGTCAAGGAAAAAAAAAGCGTTTGTTTAAGCTGTGAATGTGTCTACATTCCTCAGTTGCTTTTCTTAAAAAAAACCAATTAAAAAATAAAAGTAGGTAATGTCACAGTAAGTCTTATACAGGAAGAACATGCAAGAGAGGCACCAAATGTAGGTCAGGCATGTTTGTACTTGGAGTATGTGAAAAGTCTTTTCTTTCTGTGTGTTGTACATAAAGGTAAACCACTTTATATACCTGCTCCAGAATTAGCAGTCCATTCCTCATAAGCCTTTGAAAAAAATTAAATCATTAACTGACATCAAGAGAACAAATTAGAATGCCTCTTCTGTGGCTAATTTTTTTTTTAGCCCGTTGGCAATAATTAATCATTAAGTGTGCAGAGAAGAAATCTTAACAACTGAATCTTAACCTTTTAAGTCAAGAGCTGAGGTGGGCTGTTACCAGGCTCTTTTTCTGCTATGGAGAAACTGTGCTCTAAGCCATGGCAGGATGCCGTCAGTTGCAGGAGCTCAGTTCCACTCCAGAGCAGGGTTATGCTCTGCATTCTTTGCCTAATGTTAGAAACCTAACCTAGAAAATGCCATGCTGGTGATCCTGGCCAACGTGGAAGAGCTGAATATCAGGCAGGGCAACCACAATAATTTGCAGTGTGATTTAGTTTATAGTGTGACGGGAGATGAGGTCACGAGGTTTGGAGAAAGGTTTAGGTAGTCACAAGGAAAGAGAAAGGGATTGTACCTGAGTTTTGGGCTAGGATTTGCCTGAGAAAGCCATAAAGGAGAAAAAACATGGGGGATGTCAGATAACTAGGAATGTAATGGAATAACCAAAAAAAGGATAAAGCAAAGGGGAGAATGCAGAGATGAAACATGTCTACTTTTGTGCATAGTTAATCACTGGAAGCAAGTAAGGGCTGTCCACTGGCACCCACATAATCTTGTTCCCATGCACTGCTCTGCCTATCACCAGCTCTTACTGCTTTTCCAAGAGCCTCTAGCAGCCTGCTCAACTTCATTCTTTTAGGGTGCATACAGACTCTTCCCTTCTCCCTCTGGGATATCGCTGTGTCTTTGCCAGACTGATCACTAAAGCAACTGTGCAGGGCAACAGCACAGTCCCATCAACATTACCAAGCCCAAAAGTGCAGGGCAGGACAGGGATATTGGAGTGGTCAGGAGCAGAGTTGCTCAGAGCCATTGATCTCATTCAGATGTCTCTTCCAGTCCTTTACGTATGCTGATCATTTCTTAAGCGGGGAAAGGCCGATGCCTGGTTCCTGAGTAGTTGTCACTGATTGCCCAGAAGGCCAGGAGGAGGGCAAACAGCAACTATTAGGCAAAGTTATGGTGCATTCAAGAGGAAAGCCCGTGTCTGAGGAGAAACTCTGTGATCCACAGTGGAGTTAATGCTGTCTAGATTTAGGACCTTCCAGAGTTAGGCTGTGCTCGAGAGCAGGATTTCTCAATCTCTGACTGAGAGATGAGGCAGCTAAAATCCTCCTGATTTCTGTCCTGAGAACCAAAGACAACCTTGGTCTTGATATTCGCTGAATCTTACTGTGGATTTCTCTTTTTGCAAGAAAAGAGGAGGAAGTGAGGAGAAGTGTTATTACTTAACTACGAGGGAGAAGAGACAAGTTCCAAGAAGCTCAAGGGTTTAAGAATCAGTTTGGTCTCACATCTTGAAGGTAGAGGGGATTCAAGTAAAAGGAGTGGGATCTGTTAAACGAAAGGTTGTTAGTCTTAGTCAGTTTAATGAGGGCGGTAGAGAGGACAGAAGCTAGATCAACATACTATCAATATTAATGCCTTGTACAAGTTTAATGGTCCTCCAGGAATACATTTCTACCCTCCAGATTCTTTTTTTGGACACAGCCCAAAGGTGAGCTCAGCTCTTCATACCATAAAAGGATAAATCCTTCACTGGATGATTAGTTTTACACCCATATCCTCAAAAAAAAAAAAAAAAAAAAAAAAAAACAAGACAAAATAAAGGTTGTGGTTTCAGGGGAATGACTTTTTCCATTATACCTAAATAAGGAAATTAAACAAAAAAAAAAAAAAAGCAAGGCAATATCAACCTTCACTGAAAAATTGTACAGGTTAGGTGTTTTTTTCCCTTCTTGTTATTTTTTTTCTAAGCTAATTGTATGTGTTACGCTTAGTATACCTAGTTTGTTGGTATGAATCTCCCTCTTGAAAAATTCATGTTTGTACTTCTCAGTTTGGCCCACAGCACTGCATGCACACAGTTGCCTAAGGCTCACTTCACAAATCTGACCTGCTAGCTGCCAGCCACCTTCTACAGGTTTTCTGCAGTGTCAGTGGCACTTACTAGTAAAAATTGTCAGGAGGAAAAAAAATGATGCTATCAGCTAGCTGTACCATTCCCTAGAAAACAATGGCAACAAACTACATGCAGTGGAGCAGTGGAAAAATATTTATGGTTTATTTTGGATAGACTCACTTTTTTCTTCAAATGAATGCGTACTGCTGTGAAATCTCTGTGTAGAGGTGTTAGAAGAGTGAACAGAAAGAACAGCAAATAGGAAATTTGCTGGGCCATGTAGACTCTCTTTCATATGCGCTCTTTTTAAGAGCTTTGCTTGCACATACTTCATCATCAGGATTTGTGCTAAGGATGCATACTCTTTAAAGACTAGTTGCTAGTGAAGGCATAAAGTCACTCTTAAAATCTATTAGTTTTGTTTGTACTGAAAGCATATAGTTGCCATTCAGGTACAGTGCTCCATTTGTATAGCTTTCAGCAAATATGCTGTCACGTAGTTAGCATAATGATTAAGGGCACTTTGAGAAACTTACCACCTTTGCTTGGAGAGAGAGGGTACCTTGACCTATGAAAAACTCAAGTGGTACACTTAATAAATTTATCATTTGCTAGATGCACCCGTCCATAGATGTTTCATTTATAATTCATTGTTATTAGAACATTTCTAAAGTGAGTACTTGAGTTAACCCTTAGCTCTCTCTAAACTCTATTTTGAAGTATACAGTGGTGAAACAGCAGAGAGCACAGCTCAGTGAATCATTCTGTTACTATGAGAGGAGAATGTTTGAGTGGAGACTGCAGTTTTGAAAAACAAGATCTTAATGTGAAAGGTGAAGTATTACATTATCTCAGGTGCTTTGAAAAACACTTTCTTCCAACTGAACTGAATAAGAAATGAAGTCCTTGCTCTGAATCTTGCTGTAGATCACAATGGTTAGTTCCACACAAACTAGTTTCCATTTCCCATGTTTAACGTGAGCACTAGCAAATTAATCTCCCAGTAAATACAAATATCCTGGCAATAAACAGACCAGAATCATTGAAGGAGTGATTTCTGTGGTCGCATTTAGCTATGGAAAAACATTAAGTGCAAAAGAGAAAGGAAGTATCTTTTTCAAAGAGATTTGAAAGCTGGGGTGCAATAAAGAACTGATGAGCTTGAAATGGTTTATCTTTGAGACTCAAGGAAATTAGGTAAATTATCAATCAAATAATATCTCTTTTGTAGTGATTGGAAAATTATCTCCCCTTGAATAGCCAAAGTAGCTACAGAAGCTTCTGGGATTCAGGCATGGTCAAAACTTAAAGGTTGATTTTCTTTGAAATTTTTTATTATGTGTCAAGCTTTCAAATAGAAGGCAACATGCTACACATGTGCTGACAACCAAACAACGCATTTTTCACAGAAATAGATGGCTGGTAGTCTCCATGTGTCTAAATATCAGTCAGAGCAAGGCAGGTTAAGCACTGGTAATGACTGTGGGTGTCTTGTGCATATCTCAAATCAACATCGACAGAGGCAGTATAAAAACAATTTATGAACCACAGTCCTCTTGGGAACTACATTTCAAGCCATAATTTCATCTAAACTGTTTATCGGCTGCTTTTATTTAATGTATGAAGTGTCAAAAATTTTCTTTGACATTAGGCTTGTTATTGTCTTTTGATTTATGTATTAAAGCAAAACTTACTAAATACAAAGATTGCTTAGTGGTTTCATGTTTGAAAAAATACGGGAAACATTTGGTACAGTGGCAAAATCGTTCATACAGTAGTTAAAAATTAAAAAATTAGTCATGACCTTTTAAATTTAAATAACTTAGGACAGAGAAGATACGAACTATAAAATATTTTGCTGGCCAATGCCCCTCTTGAAAATAGAAATGTTTGTGTTTTGGGGACATCCAGGACCATATACATGCAGATAAATAGTTGGACATGGCTTTCAGAGCTGGGAACTCAAAACATTCCTCTGCAGGTGTGTATGAAGGCATAAATCCAAGTACTCAGAAATACCTGGGTGGATCTCTCCATTTAGCATTTATTTAACCTGACCAGTGACTATCTGCAGTCTCTTATCTAAAAGTTTCCATTTTAATAGCCACTGAAACATATTTACAGTGTGAAAAAGTCTTGAGATGAAATTTTCTGAAACCACATGGAAACCCATCAGTGTATACTGAGCTTCATCCATCTACCCTTCCAGGAAAGTGCAGGTGGCAGAGGTATCAGAGAGGCGATCCAGTCTTCTGGTTGGGAATAGGTAAGGGGAAAGCAGACTCAATGTCAACAGATGATTATTGCATGAAAATTGTAAGTGGAAGCCTTGGATAGCAAAGTGTGGTGACAGCCAGGGAGGCAGAGCACTGAACCACCATAAACCCCTTCAAAGTCAGTCTATTTCCATGTAGATGCATTTGAGGTGATGTGAGATGATGATTAGGCATTTACTATGATTGCCCTTGAAGGCTGGTACATAAAGAAGGTTTAGAATTGGGCAGTTGAATATATGAAATATCAAATATGGATCTGGAGGGGGAAACTCTCTCAGTGCCCCCTCCTTTCACAATGCCTAGCAGGTGTTTAGGCACTTTGCATCAGATGCATTCTTGTGGAGGATGGAGGACACTCATCCTGAACATATGAAGGAAACGGCCTGCTATAGGTCTCCATAAACAAAGAGACAAAAGAGCCTAGGACACTTCATCTTGGGGCGATGGGGGAAGTGTGTGGAAGGAGTTAACTGTTGTCAAGTCCATCATCATGTGGTATGGGCATCTTGGCCAGTGATTCACCAAGTGTTTTCCCGGAACTGGCTGGAGAACTACCACACATAAAAAGACTTGTTATAGGAACATGGATTCATACAATATAGAAAAGTCAGACTTAAATGGAGGAGGGGAACTCAAGCATTCAGGAAAATCTTGTACTACATGTTCAGCCCATCTTTCTTTGAATATTGAAGCACCTGGTTTTTTATGTTTCTTTTGACTAAGAGTTTTTTACCTTGGCATGCTTTTCTTACAGATGTATAATCCACATGTACAAGTAAAGGACTGTAAAGAACAGCCAAACAGAGGACTTGGTTTTAGTACCATCTGTAACAGTTATGAGTAAAGTTCATAAAACACCAGCAGGACTGATATTTAACACTTATGCAAACTGGGATGTAAGGGGAAAATTATGGTCAGCTGTCTGATATTAATGTACTTACACAGAATTTACCTGGTTTTTATTTTCGCATTCTGGCCACAGGGTGGATCTTACAGATATCAAGTGGAGGAAACCTGTGTTTAGCAACCTACCTTACTTGTCTTGGTTTTCAAACCTGCTGCATGTAGAAACAACACCAGTGTTGATCCAGAGAGTGTATATATTATGCAACCAACACATGCAAATGATTTCATTAACATAATAGCCCTAAAGTTGACGCATGTTTTGTCACTTCATAGCGTAGATTTGCTGGTCTTCAGTGTACATGGAATTAAATCTGAATATTTGCTCATTGTCATCCTTTGAATAAGAATGATTTTAGGCTCAGGCCCCCTGTGAGCAGATTTCTGAGAGGATTCATAGGTGGAAGAACTGCTAATCAGTAGTTAACAGCTGCAATAGACTGTGAATGCAAGTAAGTTTTAATTATATTAAGAGACCTTGCATGTCTCTCAACTTATCTCTGTTCTTTTACTCGTGAAGGAAGGCTCTCTGGGAACTGGGACATATTCACTTACACCCTCTGGATGGAACTGGTTTAAAAACTCATAAAGTCTGATGGGTTTGTGCAGCTCCTAAAGCCCTCTACCCTGTAAAAGCACATTTTTAATGAATTTGTTGAATCCAGCAGGTTGTGTTCATTTAGAAGAGGAGAAACCCACTAAACCACTGTAACACCGATTCAATTTCATTTACTTAATAGGAAATGAAAGTCGTGACAAATAGGTGTTGAACTTTTTTTTTTTTAAGATGCATAAAGTCTACCTTTTCATATGGCTTTTGGGGTTTTTCTAGATAGTTTAGTTCTTTATCAGAAGTAGGGACTAAATGCAAGAGGCTTTTGCAATGCAAAGAGACTCAGAGCATAAAGGATAGAGGTTGTAGCTGTGTTTGGGAAATTTCTCTTTTCTCCTTTCTGTAGATTTCACAGTTCTATACTGCAATTGCAAGGAGACTTCTCTTGAGGCATTTATCACTATTATTCTCTTAACCAAAGCCTGACAGAAAAAACCCAAAACCCAACAAACCCCAAACCATATTGAAGACAGAGAAGGGATTTGCCAGCTGAAGGAACGAGTTTCTTTTTCTTCATAGAGAAGATGTTTCACACTAAAATTTCTTTATACTAAGCAGTACCATTTATAAATAGACATTAGTATCCTTTACATAGTGCTCTAGCTGGCTGCATGCATTAAAGGGATGTAAATCTCTAAAAAATATATGTTGAGCCCTAACTTTTCATGAAGATTTTAATGAGAATTTAATCTAGCAGACATAATAATGTGTCTAAGGCTGATCTCATAATAGCTGTACAAAGTATTCATATTTGAAAATATTGGATATGACTTCTCATCTTTCAGGCCTCCATATTTTAAAAATAGATTTGTTAGAACTATGATCAACCTACAAAAAACAGCTTAAATTGAATCAGTATTTCTGGGCCTTAGAAGTCTGGTAAAACTGCAGTTGTGAAGTGTTGCTGATGAGTGCACACACACATAATTGTATTTGGTACATGTTATGAATGACAGAAGTGAGAAAAACCACTCCTTACTTTTCAGTATTTAATGATCTCTGATGTAATGTAGAATTTTTTAAAAAATCAAAGATCTGTGAATAATTGTCTTTGGCAAGCATACTGCTTCAGACAGGAGCCTGCAGCACAAATGGAAAATTATTATGGCATCAGGCTTTTATCAGCAAATTAAAGGCACAGTATTAAGTACCTAAGTCACAAGTATGTATTGTCTTTAAAAGGAAGGTATATGACATGGAATATCTTACCGATGAATTTGGAAAGATTACTCTTTTCAGTTAAAGAAGTACATTTTACAGGATTTAAAAAAACATAGTTAGAGAATATAAATTGAAACACTGAGTTCAAATCAGAACAGCAAATGCTTTGGGGAAATTAATCGGTACACCATTAAACAAAGGTATTAAATCATAAACAACTTACAAATCAAAATTTTTATAGCTGAAAAATTTTACTTTGCAAATGCTTACCTGGCAGTTTGACAAGTTTAGTAGAAAAATAAACATTTTGTTGACTTTGTAAAAAAAGTAGAAAAATGTTTTATTTTGTAAAAACGCAAAACCTCTACAAGCTATTTTGTGAAAAACTCCTTAATTCACTAGTTTTGTTCCTCTTCAAGTTTTCAAATTTGTGGAAACCCACAGGCTACAAATATAGTTTGTTACTAAGTTCAGAATTAATGAAATGGATTCATTAGTTCCTTAATTTTGCTGTGGGGTTTTTATCCTTTCATCAATTCCCTTTATTTAGGCAGTAGTTCAAAATTGTGTCTTTTCCATCTTGTCACTATCAAAACAGCAAAAGGACCAGAAAGCTGAACTGCTGCAGCTCAGTGTGTGATCTTAATGTGTCTGCAAACAACAAGAAGAGAAACACAGTTTTCTCCAGAGTACTGTTTGGTGTTGAAGTGATTTAGGTCTGGAAAATCAATCTGTTCATCCTTCTGGACAATTTCTGAAACAAATATTTAGCAAGATTTATAGTGTTGTACATATGCAGGTCAAAGGATTCCACTGGAAGGCAGATTTTTGTAATACCATATAATCAACTACTCAATAAGATGTTTTATTGTTTTGGAGGGTTTTTTCTGTGTAATAAATGCAATTCTGCAACATGTTTTAGGGTCATATAAATATAACGAATCATTCAACTTTTCATTTCTTCTGTAACTAGATGATTTTATATTATCCTGTTTATAGAATAGATACGAAAACACTGGAGGCCTTTAGATGAAAGCAAACAAACAAAAAACTAAATGAAACACCTCCACTTACATGAACTTTAATTACTGAAATTTCATTTTCATCCTAGTCATTTGAACCCATTAAAGTATAGACTTTTCAGAAATGCTTAAATAACAGAAGTTCAGCTGAAACGTTAGCACATAAATATAATGTGGAAAGAAGTTTAAGAATGAAAATCATTAATGTGATTTTTAACATGTTAAGGCTATTTGCTTGTTGTTAATAGTACTCCAGTCACATAGGCTAGGAATATTGTTGCGCAGTGGAATGCTGTAGCACACTTCCTCTCAACTGTCATCTGAAAGCCTTACACTTGTGCATGAGGTGATGATAGAAAATAGATAAATGCACATGTATGTAGCCAGGAGAGCCTGGGCAAAGAGTGCTGGCTACCACGATGCACGCTGGTGTTGGTGAACCTGTATCTGGAGGAATGGGAAGTTTTCGGTCACCACTATGAAGACTGAGAATGTAGCTGGAGACTGAGGCACAAATCCTACCAGGTGTGAGGAATTGCACAAGAAAGGCTTCAAGGCTTTAATTTTAAAATGCAAGTGGTTAATGAGGCTCAGAGCAATCTCAGTGGCTTGGGCAAGCAGCAGCCACGAAGTTAGGCATGAGCCTACACAAACAAGCAAACAAAGGCCCAAGCAGTTTATTGTACATTATTGAGGGCAATTTGATCTTTTCTGGTTTGGCTTATGCTGCTCACTTGCAGCCTCCTCAGGTAAGTATTTCGGCAGTTGTGAAGGGGAGGAAGCAGGTGAGCTTGGCTGAGCCTGTGTGTGCCGAGGCACCATGAGGACACGTACAGCCCTAAGCAGAAATCCCCAACCCACTGATGGCACGCTTTGCAGCAACAGAAGGTCTGCATATATAGCAATTGGATATTATTTTTGAAAACACAAACTCAGGACACCTTTGCATCAGTAATTTTTAGGACCGTGAAGCATTCAGCTTCCTCTGATTAGCTCTGTGGGGATTGGGAATATCCCACGTGTGGGATCTGGTTTTGAAAGCTCTCAAAGGTATCCCCATCCCTGCTGTGGTTGTCCCTGTGTCTCTCTGCAAGGACAAAAAGCAGCATGGCACTGGCAACACTCTTCCACCACCCCTGACTTTGATGCTAAAGCCTTCTTGCCTTGCAACGGATGTTGCACCTCAGTCACAGGCTCAGATTTGGCTGAAACATGGACTCATAATGTCTAATGAAATCTTAGTGGAATCATAATGGAATCTTACAGGGACAGAAGGGAGAGTAAATACTTTATAACTGCTCAGCACTGTGAACAAATATTTAATTGCTATTAGTACCTTTTCTATTAATTTATAGAAAACTTTTCATGTAGCTCTAAATTGGATTGTGTTCAGAATTTTAAAGGTTTTAGTGGGCCAAAAGTTAGTTTTGAAACCAGTAAAAATAATTATTTCATTTGATCAAGTCTTTAAAGCATTTAGAACATGCTTCATCGAAGCAAGTTTATTATACCTGCTCTGAACCCAGTGTTTTAGTATAAAAAATTAAAATTAAAATAAAATAAAAGAACAAAAAATGTAAAATTTAGTTGAAAAAACAGTAGGTTTTATACACAATGTTTGAAACTCTTGTTAACCATAGAAGAGAATCAATGATTTTTGAGTCTTTCTATAGCTTAGAATCACTTTTCAGTTTTAAGTATGGGGTGAATTAAAGAGCAGTTCCTTCTCTAGTTTTGAATTTGCTACTTTTCATTTTCACTGAACCTTCTCTAGGTGTTATATCATATTAGACAAGGCCAAAAGATCTCTTTAGTTAACCATATCATTGTTTTTTTCCAGTATCTTTCTATGATCTTTTAATAACATAAAGAATCTTGCCAGTTCCTCTTCACATGATAATTTTCCTGAGAACAGCTGCACTTGAAATTGTTAATGAACATATTCTATTTCTTCAGTAGGCTGTGGTGAACCCTGATGCACGTAATTAGACTGGCTGAATACCATAATCATAACCGTTATCTTAAAAAAGTCCATATTCTCTTCTAACATGTTATGTATCCATCCAGACTGTGTGTTTAATCTTTTGATTATATGCGCTCAGCTGGAACAATTTTTTATGCTATACCATCCTTTCCTCTTTTAATTATGATGAGCTAATAATCCTAAACAGTGGGAGAATCAGCTGAATTTTCCACTTTAAAATCAATAGAAAAGTTCTTCCTATGTGCTTTGTCACATCCTATGGCAATTAATTATAGAATTTTCTAGATGAAGTGAGAAAATAATACTCTTTGCCATTAAGAAAGTAAATCCATTTATTCATGTCTGAATAGAAGCATTATGGAAACTTTTCTTGCTCTGTCTTAGAGCAAGATCTCCCTTTAGCTACTTGTATCCCAAGCAACACATTTTCTTGATGGTTTTTCTTAACTATTATGACCAACCACTTTTTTTTTCTGTAATTATTTCATCAGTAGTACAGCTGATGCTGAATAAATTGAGTCTTCATTTTTGATAACGATGGTTATTCTTCTTCAACGCACATCTAAGATATAATTTTATCTTCCTTTGTCTCCAAGGGAAACTCCATAGATTCACCAGACCCATTTGGTAAACACTTCTATTGCTTCCTATTCAGCTGCATCTGTTTTTCCTGATCTACAGCCACAAATTGCTTTGGGGAACTTCTTTACCAGGTGAACATTTTACTCTTTTTAAATACTATGATTATCCCACTTTTTTTTTAACTTAGATGTCTCTAGGTAGTATATGGAGATAGAAGAAGCTAGTGTTAATTTTTATACAAATTGTGCTATTGTTTCCTTGGTTTGTTTACCTGTCAATTTTGAAAGCAAAGTTTTGCTTTTTCATGATGAATTGGTATTTTTCTGTTGATCTCCATTGGGCCTCTGTTTTGCCTTGTGTGACTGTCTCTGAATTAATGCAACTATTGACTGGATACATGAAACCAAGTCTACAGATTTTCTTTTACCATGCTGTTTTTATGAATAATCATTTGTCAGTTCTATTTTCTTCTTCCAATGTAGCTTATTTTCAGTTATGTCAGTAGCTCAGACCCTACTGACTGGATAGCTCACCACTGAGTAATGCCACTCACTACAGTGGAAATGTACACTGTCCTCTTTGCTAACACCAATGTGGCCATATAGGTGCAGAACTATTTTTATAAACTTAAGTCACAACGAAAGGCATTCAAATACATTCTGGAGCTGAAAAGACAGATGTAAATTCAGGCTGTTTTCCAACAGAGTGCATAAGCAGGTACTTAAGTTTAAGCCAAAGGGTTGTAAGTGTGTGCTTCTCCCCTAGGAGTATCAAAACCTCAGCAGTGTGTTGATAGGGTTAATAGCTAATTTTCAAATATGCTGAACCTCCATTAAATCAGTAAACAGAAGCTGCATATGATCAGAGAGTACTGAGACAGAACAACTGAGTCCCACCAAGGGGAGAGAAGCATTCTGCTCTACCTGCTATGTCCAAGGAATGTCAGGATTTTGAGAAAATAGGTTTGTTTTTTTTACTCAGAACATTCTTTTCTGAAACAAATATAACCAGTTCATGCTGGCAGCGGACAAGTAACCCAGACTGTAGATGAGCTTCAGTGTCTCAATACACGTGTTGCTATATTTATGGATTGTTTTTAAAATGCTCATAGTAGGAAAACTGAGAAGCAAACCCATGCATGTAGATTGCAGCAGTTGGTCAGAAATCAACCATATGATTGGCAACTTTCCAGGGAGACCTGAACAGGGCAAGTTGCATTTATGTGATCTAAATCCACTGGTTGCATTCAGGGGGATTAACATCTGTTAAAAGTATTATGTTTATCTTGCAGGTGTTTCAATATTTGTATTTATTATGTGTTGCAGCAACAGTCTCTGAGAAAACATTCATGTAACAATCTGGTTGTTTTATTGTCTGAATCTGTCAGGACAGTCATTTTGTTACTCCAACATTGTGATCCCCTTGCAAGCTGTAAACTATTTAATGAAGTGAGTATATGGAGAAAGATGACAGACTTTCAAACTTTTGGAAGACAGTTTTACATCAGTGACATTAGTTTTTGCACTTGGGATTGTTCCTAATACATGTACAGCAAAAATGTTGAATTAACCTGAAAATTTCCAGAATTCCAAAGTATTCCCCTGTGCATGTCTATATTTGACATTACCTTCATTTTGTCAATAAACAATACACAATATTAATGAAAATTATTACATAAAGTGCCTCATTGAAAGTGTAATTATGTTTGACTTTGAAGAACTTTGCTTCATGCATCTATAATGCTTTTATTACTCAAAAAGTAATTTTGCAGATATTGTGACTTGCAGGAAAGGCTGTTGCCTGTTGAAAAAAAAAAGAAAAAAAAGATAAAATTTAAAAGCTAGACATCTGCTGATTTGCATTGCAGTGTAATGTGACACTGCCAGTACCACAGACAAAACAGGTATGTTAAAAATTTTAAGGCTGCAAAATCAAGTGCTCAAAAGCATGAGGAAATACAACAGGTTGGTCACCTGTGTGCCCTTAATTTGGTCCCCTTGAGTGATTACATTACGATGCAGTCTTTATTATATTATCATAGATGTTTTTGTTCACAGTACCTCTTGAATCTAATCCAGTTCAAACTGCAGCTAATGGAAATATTTTCATTGACTTCAGTGAGTTTCAGGCCGGGTTCCAAATGGCCACTTTTTTTCTTATTTAATCCATATTTCTTGAAATAGCATAGGTATATATAATGACAAAGTTTATCCGGTGAATAAGACAGGATCTTTGTCCTGAACAATTTACAAAGACCTCGTTCATATAAAGAACTGGAGATGATTGGTTCCCTTTGCCTAAATGGATCACTATTTTCCTTTGATTAATCCACGAAAATGTTAGTTTATTTCTATATGGAGTTCATTGTTTTACGGAAAAAAATGAACAAAAACCAAAAAAGGGCACTAAGCTAGGGTTTTTTTGAGCAAATAATTTATACTGAGGACAATGCACAGTCGAGCTGTAGAAGGGTCTATAGTGGTGACTGATTACAGAAAAGGTAAGAGGTAGAGCTGAAGAAACAGGTATTTTTTTCCTTTAAACATTTGTAGATCAATAGACTATACAAATTTTAAGGATTAGTTTGAAAAGATAATTTTCAATAATAAATGTCCAGCCAAAAACGGCATTTAGGTATGATTCTTCAGGAAATGACAGAGTTACTGCTGAAGATTGAGATGGGAAGAGATTTGTACCAGCCATTTCTGTTAGATAAGTTCTCCAATGTACCATTTTGCTTGGATTGAGTATCAGCCAATTTATGCTCATTTTGGTCCTAAAACTGGCCAGGCATTAGCTGCAATTAAATGACTTGCCTTAAATTGTTAGAATTGCATTTAAATCACTGCCTCCAGGTACATGCTTCCCTTTCCCACCCTGTATACTGAGAACTATGATGATTCAGTATGTCACCATCTCATCATAACACATCCCCCTAAATAGTCTTTCAGATGATTTGCATTCATTTCTGCTGTGGCCTTCAGAAAAGCAGGATCCCAATCAATTTATTTTCTATTTTCCATTAACAATTTAACTTACTGCATTCAGTCTTTATTCAGTAGGACTCCTTCTTGACTATTGGTGTCTTCCAAAAATATCAACAGCAGCAGCATTCATTTTTTTAAACTTTTGCATTTATTGGTCCTATCATCAAAAGAATATGACTGAGATATTTGTATGTATTATGTACTTATAATTTTATTCTTTCTTTTGGTCTTCTGAATTAGTAACATCTGTTACCACTGATGGAAAATATCCTCTGGGCCACAGAGGAATCCCAGTCACATGTTGCCGCTGGAACAGCCGGTGTGAATCAGCAGTAAGATAGACTCATCACTCTGCACCTAACAGATATAACATCAAAATGGAGCCAAGACATTCCTGTCCAAAGTGGGAGGTAGTGGTCTATCCTCTAGCTTGAAAAGACTTCTCAAACCATTTTCTGAGTGCTTGCAGCTTAACCGGCAGAGCTTACTTAGTATGATTGAATGTAAGCTTCACATTTTCATTGGCATTATCCTCCCTGCTTAATATAAGGAATAACGTGGTCCAAAAGTTAAGTGTAAGAACAACAACAGCAAAGAGATACAGGAATATAGAGTTCACAGCATGAGACATCCCCGAATCCTCATGTTTTTTTGATTCTAAAGACTGGCCTTGGAGTACTTTTCAGCATTTTTCATTCATGGCAAGCCTAAAATTTCAAAGATTTATGAAGTATCACACAATATCATTGTATTGGTCATTGTCTGAGGAGTCTGCAACAAGCAGTCAGCAAAATACTACCCTGCTGATACTGGAGAAACAAAAAGAAAATCTTGGTTTTCAAGGGGGCAAAATTTCTCCCCCTTTGGAAAAATGACCCAGGATCGTTCAAATCCAGAATTACTGTCTTGAGTACAAAATAAGTGACAGTCTTTTACTCAGAGTAGTGTTACTCTAAATGTAATATGCATTGAGCACTCTGCACACTAACAGTTAAGGTAGTAATCAGATGTTTTGTTTTATATTTGTACAGTGTCTAGCACACTCACAACTGGAGCATGTGTCCAGGTCAAGCTACTCAGGTAAGCCATACATACTCTAAGCCCCTTAGTCTGATAGCAATTGAAGCATAAATAAATATTTTTAAATTTTGATTTCAAAAAAGTTTTATTGAAAGGTCCAAGATGAAGGGCTGAGTCTATATGAGATTGGATCTTTGAGTTCTACATCTACAGAGAGGACAAATCTTTGTGCAAACTCACTCATGTAGATCACAGACGACCAATAAGAGATTACCTATCTGTCTATCTAGATATATATATTTGTCAGATATAATTTATAGTGAGTCTCTATTTCTATTTCTATGAAAAGATCTAGAAACAATATATTACTTTAAAGAAAACTGTAAAATATTGTTGAGTTCAAATAGATTGATGAATGTTTTATCTGTTTCAAACCTATATATACAACAATCCTACCTGTGCCGTTTGTGTGCACTTGTGCAAACAGTTTACTTCATTTTAATTGCAATATATAATAATTTTTCCTTAATTTATGTAATTACTTTTTTGTATTTTTCTTCTACCTCTCTTTCTTTTCACCTTTCTTCTGTATTTATCTCAGATGTAACCATTCTGGGTGAAGAACCTCCTTAATGTATACAATAGAAACAAATGAATTTAAATTTGATAAAGCCAAAATGAGTTGCTACATGAAGTAAGTCACTTTACCTGACCTTTTGTAATATCATTTATATTGCACAGAAACAAAGGCTTAGAGACTATTAAAAAAAACAGTTCTCAAGACTCCGAGTCAAAGTAGGAAACCTAAGTTGTGTCCCAGAAGTGTTTGGCCCTGGTTTGTTAGATACTTGTACTGATCTTCCCTTGCTATTTTCTCTTGAGCAATATCATAGCAACATGACAGAAAATTATCAGAAATGGGGAGATGCAACGTATGGCTAAAAATAATGCCCACATTTTGCTCAGCTGTTGAGTTTTAACTGAAAAGCTTAAGCAGCTCTTCAGAAAGTCACAACATCTGATCTGTAAGGTGCTATCCACCTTTGCTTTCAGTGGGAGTTGAGGACGTGCAGTTCTCCAGAGACCTGACACCTATAGAGGATATTATAGAAGTCAAGTAACTGACATGCGATAGTGTGGCTCATCCAATACAGAATGGACTGTTTAACACTGACAGAGTGGAGTGAGTAACTAGCTATCTGAGACATTTTTGACATAGAGCCATAAAGTGGGAAGCGGTATGCTGTTTTAGCAGGCATTAATGCAACAGACGACCGTCCTAATGATCTATAAATAAAGCAGAAAAAAATGTCTTCCTGGCTTAAGTGAATTATTGTTGCCATTAAAGATGATAGCATGACATGGGAGGAAAGGTAATGCTACTTCTTTAAAATGGAGTGTTCCTCCCTTACACTCGTTATTAACTCCAGCTAGAAATTGGAGTAACAAAAACACAACCTTCTTCTGTCCAGGTTTGACATTACATCCACAGAAAAGGAAAAGATAAATTTTTTATCTTAAAAAACAACCAGGCACCCTCTATAATACCTGCAGTTGTTCTTTCCCCAAAGCCAGATGCAAATAGCAAAACTTTCATACAAGTGTCTACCTGTATCTTTTTCTGCTTTCTAGGAGAAATTGTGTTTCTAGTATGTTGGGAACAGCATAGACAAGAAGTTTTTATAATTTATTACACTTACAATCAGATGGCTGGCTGTTTGTTTTCTTGTTTTGGCTTCAAAATACATTTTTTATGTCATGTCATCTCAGTTGAAATAAGGAATTTAATTATATGATAGCAGGTTAAGCCTTTGGTAGGTATGTCTTGAGGTATATAGTGTAATCTCCTGCAGAAGACAGGGTCATTCATGAGATCAGACTGGGTTGCTCTGGGTTTATCCAGCTGAGTTCTGAAAATCCTCAAGGGTGAAGCCTGCACAACCTCTTCAGAACATGTTCCTTCCACGATTGCCTGACCAGTGTGGTGATTTTGAGTAGGGTTTTTTTTTAATAGGATATAGGAGTGATCTCTTTGCCTTCCCTAGTGATTAGCAGCATGATGAGGTTTTTATGAACAAATAACTCTATAAGACTGAGGATGATTTTTTTTTTTTAAGGTCTATAGAAATGTTTGGAATTTTCGTCTTCATCTAAATGTATGGGGCCACATTTCTTTCTTTTCATATCAGAGTGTGGTAGGACTCCATGTTTCTTGTTACTTTCAATGTACTTTGCATCAGTTATGAGAACAGCTGCTGAGATCTCTAGAAGATGTAAAATAACCATGTACAGCACTGCCTTTACCCATGCTGTTGAAGCAACAGGGCTTGATCATACATGGGTGGGAGAAGATTGAGGTGAGTTTGCTTTTGCTGACACTCCTTTCTTGACTGAGTTGTTGGCACCGTGAAATCTACCAAAATTTTTCTTTGTCTCTGCTCCAAGCCTTTCTGCCCTTCTGTGTTTTCTTTATCCTTTGTGTTCCCTAAAAATCATGTTTGCAATGCAGAAAAAGAGAAGGAGGAAGTGGGCTTGGTGGGTTTCTGATACATGAATCGTCTATTCCAAATCCCTCTCTTAGGATTCGCCATTCAGAAACTTGAATTTGGTTTTCATACTCTCAGTTGTAGGCCAGAAGAACACAAAAAAGATAGAATTTTTTTTTTTCATTTTATGGATGAGTACTCCCCTCAGCACTTTAAAATTTAAATAATAACCCTATTCTTCTCTCCAGAGATGTTCTGAAGTGTGCCACTACATGGTGTTCTGGGTGCCAGTGCATGCACCCCTAGGCACCAGCTCATGTCTTCTGCTGGCTACATTCTTCTTTTTCATTACATTACATGACTTTTGAGGTTTCTACCTGGTGTGGGACATCTGTGTTGCTTGTCTAGTTCAAAAAAATGTGTTTTCCAAGTATCTGTGTTTAAATTGCTCTTTTAATTGTAATCAAATGCAGAAAGCTTGAAGTAGTGTATTTGAATAGATCAAAATTCAGGGTCTTGGACTGGGTATTTAAGATTGTTAAAATACCCCAATAATTTTCATGTTTTTGTCTCTAAAATTTAACTTTGTAATTCAAAATGCTATGGATTTTCTTAATTTGAAAAATATGGATGAAAAGAGTAATTCCCTTGTCTCAGGCCTGCTTTCTTAACCTGGAGATCAGTTCAGTAAATCCTATGAAGTGCCCCTCAGCACTTTTCCGACGTTTTACAGTGCTTCATTACTGCAGATAAATGTAGTTATAGTTCACATAATATGAACACAGAATTCTTGTGCAGGTACTTAATTGAAGCGGATAAATTTTTACGCAGCAATACTTTGTTCCTCCTAAATCTTTAGTAGTCCATGGGTAATAATATAAGTGGTAGTAGTGTTAGGTGAACTTTTTTAACGAAAAGAAAAATACTGCAGTTTGTTTTGTGTTCTCAGTCTCTGACAACAAATGAAATGAGGGAGGCTTATATTCCAAGGAATTATAAAGGGTTAAAAAAACATAGATCTTCATAAAGAAACAGCATTTGTAAGTTTTATGGTTAAATCAGCCATTGCTTTGCTGACCAATAAAATGGAAAATGTGTGCTTTTATAGGTTTATAAAAAAGGCAAACTCCAGTTGCATGAAAAATAACTTTCACCGATTGAGTACAGGTGGTGACTTGTTTAAACTCTGAAGATGTAAAGGCTTAGTATGTATGACTGAAAAAGGGAACATGGCACAATAAAAAGTCTTCCTTTCTTTACTCATCAATCCTTTGGGTATTCCATGTCAAATAAATGTTACAACAATTTACAGTAAAAGTATACAGTGGAAGTGCCAACGTTAACACTTCTTAGGATTGGACAAGGTCCAAATTTTTCACACCAATATTTAACGTGAAGTAAAATGTCTTTTCCATTGGAAGTGTCAGCTGTAACATGCTTTCCTATATTTGGCAACATGCTCATGTGAAGTATAAAGTCAAATGCACATGATGTTCTTTTTATTTCAGCCATGATAAATTGTGTTCATTTGTTTAAGTGCAAGTGGCAGTTTTAGTGTTCCTACTATAAATTTTGGTTAGCTTCTATTGACATGCTGTATTAAACTTAAGAAAAACAAATTACACTTCACCCATTTTAATTGACTAAATGTGTCAAAAACACAATAAGTATAACACGAAGGGTCAGAGTCTCAGACTTCACCATAATGGGTGTCATGGCAAGGATCCAGCTTTTTGTGCATTTCATTTTTCATAAAGTTTTAGTATGAGGTGTACATTTAACATTCACTTCCACTTCAGATTTGTAGCTTAAAAAAAAAAAAATCTTATGTTCTGTTCCCATTGCACTCACTCATAATATTGTTAAAAGTTTCTGTTTTGGTTTTTTTTTTAAGTGATAGTACTGATGAATATAGATGAACCGCTATAAACATAAGATTTCAAAATTGACTTTGGTATTTGAAGGAATAAATTCATGATTTATGTGGTATAAATGGATCTGTGTCAAAACCCATGCCTGAGACCATGGTTAGGAATCCTTGAGACCAGTGTTCTAAATAGACAAGTGTGGTTAAGTGCCAGATAAAACTTGGCATGCCTCATTCCCAGAGGATTTGAACAGAGCTGGTCACTTCTAATGCATGCATTTCATGCTAAAGAATTGATGTCTATTTTTGTCTTTTGGAAATCTTTACCTGTTTTCTGGATTTTAACAAGTGAAAATTAAGGAAAACCACTAATAGATTATATGAGAATTGGCAAAATGCCCCTAAGCACTCAAATACCTTGATGGAGTTTAGGCCATTTGAATTTCTCAGCGTGGATTCATTGTTATGAATTCTGAACAAGGGATCAGCACTTGTTGCAAGTGCCAGATACTTTTTTCTTCTGGTCTCATTACTGCATAAGCCTGCACCCACTGGAAAGAAGGCTTTTGTTCTCAGCCTGAATCTCTGCCTGGTTAGCTGTAGCAAGGTGGACTGGTTGGAGAGCAGGCAGGCTCTGACTGCACATAGGACTTTCAGCAGGGTTTATCAGCTTTCACGAGTTTCCAGCAAATCCTTTGAACTATGTTCATTTTCTGGCGAGCTGCAGGAAGAGGATGTCATGTGCTGCCAGATACCAACAGGCTGAACTTGCACTAACAGCACCAAGCTTTTGTTTTGTACATTTTGTACATAACTTGGGTCCTCCTGGCATGGCTATGTAATGGCAGGCAGAACTTTATCCTGCTCCTGCTTGCTCTCATTTGTTGTGCTGCTGGTGGTGTAAAGACATTCCTCTGACCTGGGCAGCAGCAGAGCCTGACTCTGATGACAGTGGTAAAAAGCCAGTGTTGAGATATTCATTTGGATTACCCAAAATCAGAAAGAAAAATTTTCAGGTGCAGTGGGTGTGTTTTTAGCCTGCAGAGTTTCCCCACCTTCTGGAAGTTTGATGATGTGTAAACTCCATCATTATTAAGAAAGAACTAAGAAGAATCAGAGAACCTAGTTGACCCTAATGGGAGCTATTTGGGGGCAGTATATTTCTACTTCCCTCAAGAGGGGAAGCAGCTGGGAGCAGATCCCTCACCTAGAGAGTGCTGCTGGTCTTGGTCCGTTTGTGGAACAGGAATGAGGAGGAGTACTGGGCTGCCAGCCTGACTGCTGCAAGAGTGGTTGTGCAAGTATGTGCAGAGAGCAAGGGTGTTTAAGGGTGTCCAAGAACGAGCTGAGCCTTCAGCCTCTGGTAGACACTAAAGTCCAAATCCTGCTGGAATGATCCCAATGAGGGAACTGGGCCTCATCATTCTGAAAGGGTAATTTATTCACCTATTTTGTAGCCTTCTGCACTTGTGCTGAACAACATTGCTTTATCCACAGTTTTGCAGTTGTATCCTGTTGTAGGCACTTCCACAAGGGTTAAGTGCTTAGCATGCAGCACATGGAACATTTCTTTACTTTTGAGATTTTAATGCAAAAGATTGCTCTCTTATTCAGAACCACCTTCCTGTATCCATCCAACTAGAAAGTGTTAATGTGAGTGTCTTCTGTTTCAAGGTAAATTTTATTTCCTTTTGGGGATTTTATGATCCCCTCACAACTTAAATAACTGGCTTCATAAACGTATTTTTAGCTACCAGAAAAGCTATGCATTCCTCAAGACTGAAAATACATCAGCTGGGATCATATATATATACGCCATCCCAAAGGGAACTTAAAACTTTCTTCATGATGGGCTAAACGACAAAAACTCTCCAAAAATTATAGTTCAGTAAGTAGGAAACCTTGCTAACTCCGTGGATATTGTCAACAGAACAGGCAGTGCTGTTTGTAGCTCCATTTTCATGCCACTTGTAATGTAGAATCACAGAATACATATGAATTTTCCATATGAACTTGCCAAGCTAGCCACGGAATTCTTCTTTTTTGTTATGACGTTTTTTTGGTTGGGTTTTTGTTTGTTTTTGTTTGTTTTGTTTTGTTTTTACCTCTGGTGGACTATATTTCTTCTGAGAATTTGCTCTATCAGAAAAAAAAAAGGAAAAAAAGAGAGTAAGTTATTGAAAAGCTCTCCTATACCCAGCCCATGTAGCCTTAAAATTTGCAAAAGAAAAATATTGCATCTGCTGCTCAGAAAGTGCCTTTTACTGGATCTCTCGTGATATACCTAAACTTGGCCAAGCTAAACACATTCATCACCTTCCTTTGCAACACCACCATCAAAGAAACACTATCTGCTGTGATCCCCCCTTAGAGTTTAGCAGCTAGTTTGCTGAGTATTTCATTGGGGCTGAGTACACTCCAGGCCAGAGCTGGCAGGTTGACAGCTTTCCCTGGAACTGCAAATTCTTGCTATTGTGGGACAATGGGAGTATGGGGACTGCAGGCAGAGACTACCTCACTAGTTTTCCTTCTGTTCAAACTTAGGTAGTATAAAGAAAAAAGCAGAAATTCACCATAATGAAAAGGAGAACCCAGCTGGGTGTAATAGACTGCAAAGGTACAGAGGGCAGGACTGGGAGATGATACTGTAAAGAAAAACCTTTTTTTCTATTGTATAGTTAAAATTATTTAACAATGCACAAGCCAAAAAAAGGCAAAATAAAAATTTGTACAGAGCAACTAAACTGTGGTGAGTCCTATCTTCTAATGCTTTATCTTGGTTGAAGTGTTCCTTTAAAGCTGTGCATGTGTTTTGTATTTTACTGTGTTGTGGATATATACAAATAAAATTCGTCATTTATTGCCATAAGATATAATATTAATATTATACTATTGCACAATTATATTATCACAATAAATGATATGGAAATTAAGCATTTGACAGGTATAGGATCCATGGGCTGGAGCAGACTTCCATAAATTTGGTCAGAATACTTCTATAGGTCAGAAAGATACAATTACCTGCAAGATCATTCTCATCTTACAAAAGGAAAACAATCACTAAAATCAGTAATTATTTCTTTCAAAAACACCAGCTGAAGCATATTTGTTTCAAATGTTACTTTGCAGAAAATTTGCTTTATTTCTGCATCTTACATTTGAAAACAGTATATGTATCCAATTTTGATAGGAATGATTTTTTATCATATTGACCTTTGAAAATCTTGGCCTAGAACTATAAATGGGATATCTTAATAGTTTTGAAAAATCTTAAAAATCCAGTTTTTATTTGTTCATCAAATGGCCAATTACCAATTTTGTGGAAAATTGATGATATATAAAAATTTTCCTTTGAAAGAGTCCTGGCTTTATGGTACTCTTACTGTCAACACTACTCTGCAGAAATCTCTGCCCTTCAGTAGAGCACAATACTACAAAAAATTGTGTTATCAGATTACAGCAACCATGTGCCAGGGAGATAAAGAGGTTCACCCAGTCCAATTCTTACAGAGAAACAGTGGTGTTTCAAATGCTCAAAAAACTATTTTGACAATCCAGAGTGAAAGAAAGATGACAAATAGTCGGTGCCACTGGAGCACTCTCTGACACTGATAATACTGACTTTCACAGCTCTCCTTCACCTCAGGGTTAAAGGCAAAACCCATCTGGATCTGAAGTCAAAGACCTGCTGTTTTTAATATAACATCACCACTATAAAATTCTTGAAAATATTCCGTGTTGTAATCTAGGTGTTTCTAAGGGGTGTGTCTCCTGAGTTTTCTCTGAGAGATACTGCAAGAAATACTCCACTGTTCTTCACTGCTACTTATCAAGGCTGCAAATCCATATCACACACACAACTTCCCTTGTCATTCTTCTGCATTGTCTGTTAGAGCACAGAATTTTTCTGTTATTTAATAAATAATGTCAATCAACTAAGACATTCTTGGCAGTGCTCCCAGCCAGTCTTAATGCTAAAATTTGTTCATCATGGTAAAGTAAATTTTGCTGGTTCCTCACACAATTATCAACTGATGTCAAATAGTTTATTTCTCCTATAACTTCCTCTTTTTTATTTCCACATACAGTCTACAAAGGTCTAAAGTGCTTCACTCACACATACATACAAAAAACTTTACTCTGACTGTAACTGGAAAGTAACATCTTCATACAAATTTGGTGTAAGTATAGAAATTGTTTCTTGTCTTATCTATCTGTTCTTACCTTTGTTTTGGATCTTGCTATTATAGGCCAAGAATTGACCTTGACATTAGGTATAAAAACATACATACATCTTTTTCTGTCAATTACATTCAATTATAAAACTGTAGTCCCAAGAAAATAAATAAAACTTTCCATTCATCTAGAAAATGGAATGGGCTGCCCAGGATGGTGGTGGATTCTTTGTCCCTGGAGGTATTTAAGAAGAGACTGGGTGTGGCACTTAGTGCCATAGTCTAGTAAGTGTGGTGGTAGTGGATCAAAGATTGGACTTGATGATCTGAGAGATACTTTCCAACCCATCTGATTCTATGATTCTACGATTCTATGAAGATGTTCTCCCAAGTAATTGGTAAAAAATTCAGTAGATTTCTTATAGGCTGATGTAGTAATTGATGATCTGTGTAATATTCTTCTGTTAGATTGAGAATGTGTCCCTATTATAGTGTTAATTTTCTTTTCTCCTGGTAATACATGGAATCAAAAGGTATGTTTACATTTTATATTCAAATACAGTAAACCCTATATATAAACACTGGATAAATGATATAAAATAATTTTTCCATCCTTAATAACTGCATAAAATATTTTTAAACTTAGAAAATTAATAACTCTTGTGTTTTCAGTAGAATAAATATGATAAGAGTGCTGAAAATAGCTAGATGTCAAACTTATCAAAGGTGTATGTAGGAAGAAATAAGAAAATTTCTTGAACTACAAGTTCTGAAGCAAGGGAATGGAGGTTGCATATGGTATCACTGCACAGCAGAAACAGGTACTTTCCTTCTGGCTGCTGGAGAGATGCTATCCACATCTCTGTGTAAAGTTGATGATGGACTGAGGAATTTGGACAGGGAAATGCAAGAATGTTGCTTATGTCTTCATGACATCATGGGCTCCAGCCCCTTTGGAAGTTCATCAATAAAATAGTTTCTCAGTGCACCTGCACGAACTTAACTGGATGTGTTTGAGAATTAGCAGGGATTGCTAGATAGAAAGAGACTACTCCAAATCTGTGAACCTCTTCCACATTTCTGGAAGACACTTTTTTTTTCAACAAGCTTACACCACTGAAAACCCAAACACACATCAACAGTAATGGATGACCTTCATTTACTCAAGTAATCATCCTACAGTAGGAGCCATTTCAAGATCTTTGAGGTATGAGAAGCTTTTATGAGAGTTTATATCAAATTGCTGAGTGGTTTATTATAGAAAGACGATTCAAGTTTTTCTTATTACATGTGTTATTATTATCAATTTATAGAGTACTGCTGTTGTTGGCAGTACTGAGCAACATGGATAGAGACAATGCTTACTCCAAAGAATTAACTAGAATGAACTGAAAACATTTTCCTCCTTGGATCATTTGCCGCACTGGGGAAATTAATGAAGTTTGGAGGTATTTATTACTGGAAGCAGACCAAGGTGAATTTAACAGGTTTGATAAGCTGTGAATATGAGAGACATGGAGGTGTGGTTGGGCTAATTCACAGATATACCTTGTGTCAGTGTTCACAGCAGACAGCTCCCATAATATTGCCTGGAAAGTGCACCTCAGACCTTGTAGATTGGAAGAACTGATATAGATGGGCACCTGTAAATTAGTCTCAGATTTGTACTCCACATCCAGGAGCACATGATATGTTTTCCAATCCATCCAACTGTGATTGCTTTGTCCTTGGAAGAATGATATAATTTAATAGAGCAATGTGTAGAGATACCAAAGGCAATTCATTTGGGTATGACTACTACATGTTGCTGTGAAGAGCTGGACATCAAAAATTTCTATGGGAATGTGCTGGTGGAAACCAAGGCTCATGTGCCAAGAAGCTGATCTTCTCACATATAATGGTCATTTGCTCACAATTTTCATACATTCAACAGCCCTTTATTATTTTTTTTTTTTTTACTGTACCAGATGTCCAGAAAGCACAAAGAAACAGCCAAATTCTTCTTCCATTAAATAAAACTTCTGGACTATGGTGGAGGACTTGTCCACCAGATAAAAGCAGTATGATAACCCAGTTTACAGTAGATATGAATACATATTAGATGGGGTGGTGACTTGGACTGGATATTCAGGGCTGCAGGTTCTTCATCTCACTAAAAACTATCAAGGACCTGAAAACTTTTTGACAAAATCTGGCATGGTGCCACAAAATTTCAGTTTTGATAAACTGCTGTCTTTCTAGTAAAACAAGACTTCATTGGAAAATTCCTGACCCACAAGATTCATCTAAACAGATGCTGACAATATGGTTCAAACATACGGGTTACGTAGGAAAACAGAGCAAATTTCAATTTGTATTTGAACTCCAATCCTACACTAAGAAGTGTGTAGCCTCACTCCTGAGGACTGGCAAAGCCTTGATGTGGGATACAGGTCATGGCCATGGTCAGTTATGGTTGAAATTCTTCCCAGAAGAAATTTGTAGGGGCCTGGGCATAATTCTGCCATC
Organism: Myiozetetes cayanensis; assembly: GCF_022539395.1. Lineage (NCBI taxonomy): Eukaryota > Metazoa > Chordata > Aves > Passeriformes > Tyrannidae > Myiozetetes > Myiozetetes cayanensis. The sequence goes on along the minus strand of NW_026087964.1, from coordinate 33,828,103 downwards.
ACATTCTCACCTCTGCAGTATGAGCAAAAGTATTCAGTGTGTGCCTTTTACCATATCTGCCTGGGATGCAGACATGACAGTGTAGCTGGCAAAGTTGCAGGCCAGATGTATGGCTCTTTAACTTTCCTTTTGGGATGTTTGGCAGAGCTTCAGTGATGTAACAGTGTACTGCCTTCTAAGCCTTGATGCACATGACAGACAAAGACTAATGGTTTCCTTTAAATCTGGGGCTGAATACCATTGTTGGCTTTGAAAGTTTCAAGAAATATAATTTCATTTTAGATTGCTATAAATTTATAATTATATATTTATGTTGTACAGTGTAGGAGTAATCTTATGGGAAATGAGCATAAACCTATTATATTTTCATTAACAATCTGTTTTCACCATTGACTTAATCCACATTTACTGCTGTGGAATTCGATTATGCGTTATAAAGCACCATAAAACAAAATTAAATATGTATCAAAGTATCCATTTTCCTGGTCATGTTGAATTACTCATTTACTTGGTTTAAAATCTTTGGTCCTTTCTATAACAAACCCGTGTGTTTACTGTCATCCACCTGAAAACCAACAAAGTAATTTTTTCTTTATTTTTTTTTCTTTCCATTAATGCCTCTTTTCTACAAGAAAAGAAAAGATAATAGAAGAAAAGGGGAATGGAAAGGAAAATGGAAATAAATATTTTAATAAATTCAGTATATTTATTTGATTTGAAAGTGTTTTTTTATACTCTGCACCTTTCTTTTATTTGATTGTGTAATAGCTAAACCTGCAGACTTCCCTCCAGAGCTCAAGTCTACAAAACACACCAAAAAGAAATACTAACCCATGCAGTGTAATCCACTTCCTTGAGCCTGTTTCAGAGGTGTGGAATGACCAGGGCTTAGACAAGAAGTAGTTAGGAAGGCTTTAAAATTGGCATGCATGTGGTTGTGGAATAATCCATTATTTTAGAGTATGATGTGGATCTTTTTGCCACTGTTGCCTGGCTGGTTAATCTGAAATCTGGAATTCCTTACTGTCACTCAGTGATAGCTTCTGTGTTTTGTGAATTAGACAAAATATTCTATAGAAATGTCAGGCTAATTCTAATGTGCTTCATTGCCTGGTGGTTGAATAGTTTTTCTGCATTTAAAAAATATTATTTTTAAAAATTATTGCTTCTGTTAAACCATTAACACAGGAAGTCTGCTACTTGAAAATAAGCTCATTGATCAGCATTAAGTGAATAAAATATGTTATATTTCACGTATTCCTCAGATAGTTGGCTAGTATTTCATAGCAGCTGCAGTTGCAAAGGGTTGGCAAGAAATTAATGTCAACACTTCAGCTTGGTCAGCTGCACCAGTATTATAGCAAAAATCAAGTCTGATGATGTTTATCACTATTTTTTAAAGATTTCCAAAGAGTCTGTAACACATAGAATGACATAGTTTTACAGAATATTTTGAATCCTCCTATGTACCAGGAGAGAAATCAGGGATAAAGAGAAGCGTATAATTGCAAGGGAGAGATTTTATACATGAAAAGCATTGTACTTTCTTTGTGACTGTTCAAAATGGATATAAAAAGATCAAAAAAGAAGCACAATGTTGGCAAGTTTTCTATTTAACAACTTGCTTTTACCTACTTTGAAAATAACACAATGTAAAAGCACAGAGGAAAAAAAAAAAAGGGGAAAGGTCTTGGAAGTTATATTGATAAACTATGTGTGGATCCCACAGCTGGCATAAAATATCTTGTTTGGGCTGTAAAAATATATTAGTATGTCATGTTATCTTCATAAATTCTTCCAACACATAAGGTGGGTAGTGTCCCCCGAATCCCAGGACTCATTACCATTTCTGTTCGCTCTTACCATTCATCAGCCTCTTTGTCATACAGAGCAGGCTCGCGGTTGGGGCCGGAGCATTACGGTTCTGGAGGGGTAGATACTGAGTGAGTTATTAGCTGTGGCAGACAGCCCTGTTCCAAAACACTCCCGAGAAGGTTCTTCACTTAGGCAAGCAACAATTACAATGGCATTCCCAACCTGGGGAATGCCAGAAGGTTCTGAATAGAGCCTGTGGGTTTCAGTTTTCTCTTTACAATGACTTTGATTAGATATTAATCATGATTTCCAGAGCTTTCCAAAGTTCAACAAAAAAGTTCAAACATGGAGGACACTCACAAGTATTTGTATTACACTAAAGCAATCCAATTTATGTTGTTTTTGTTTGTAGGAAAATGACACATTCTAGTTCTGTGTGAAAAGCTCTAATCTGAAACACCAAGCAACTGAGAATTTGTGTCTCTGACACAATTTGAAACAGGAAGGAAACCTGTAAGTTAACACATGAATTATATTGCTTTTCAGAGTTGTATGAGCTTGGAATCACTAGACCATTTTTCTTTCAATTTCTTTTTTTTTTTTTTAAATTTCGTGTTTCTCAAATTTACATATTTAAAAATAGCTATATTTGAGAGGACTTACTGTCTGTTTGCTCTAATGATTAACATTTGATTTATTTAAAATAAAACATTTTCTTTTTTCTTATTATTTGTAGGTAGGGAGAATGGAACACTTTTCCAGACAGCTAACAGCAGATTAAAAATTAATTAGGTAGTATTTAAAAGTGATGTTGATTGACTTTGATAGATAAAGCCTGAGTGATCTAGGTATGTGCCTATCTTATTTTCAAGTAACTTAGGAAATAAATCAGTTTTAGCAGGAAATTAACTAACTTTTGCCTTTAATAATGTTAAGATTTAAAAACCTTATTTGTTGTTTAGGATTTCACTGATCCAGTATGATGAAATGACATTTACTTTTAGTAAAATCAGGTTTGCTGTTTGTTTCCCTACAGCACTAAATCTTGCAGAACTAACACTGGTGACAACTTTCCATTTTCTGTTTAATACACTACACATGGTCAACAGCAAGATGAGAACTTGGAGCAGGAGCACCGCATAGGAATTTTTAGTTAAAATATCTTTGCTTTAATATTTTCAGAAAACTGCTTAAATGATTTATTCATTCTTATATTCTGTTCTTTTAACTGAAGTTCTTATTTAAACTACAGATAATTGCTGTTTAAATTATCAGTACATGTTATATATAGATGGGAAAATACTCAAGAAATGTTATGATAAAAATAAGAATAGCAGTTCAAAAAGAAAACAGTCAGTTTATGAGATTGTATCCTAAAAGGCATTCCCTTTGATAGTAAAGGAAATTTCCGCATCAACTTTGATGCATAATTCTCAGTAGAGTACATATAAATATTGGTCATTTTCAGAGCACATCATACATCACACAACTGCAGCTTTCATATCCATTTTTACATATTTCAGTTCTAATTTTGGTCTCCTTCCACTCACAAATAAAGACAAAAGAAATACTTACATTTGAAACTGTTTCCCACATTTCATTCTACTGAGGTATGAAGTTTGAGAGTAGAAGCGAATAGAAATGAGTTCAGATGCTCATGAAAAATATTTTTTTGTTGCACTAAACTGAGTAAAGGCTCACACTGATGCTTTTACTTAATATGAAGAAATTTTGCACGAAACCTCATGCAATGATCTGCCTTGAAAACTACAATCTTATTTTTTATTTCTAAAGGCAATGTGGGTCTGTAATTGTGCTCTTCCACTGTTTTTCTCGTCTTCTCCAGTAAGTGTCATGGGTAGCATGCTGTGCTTCACTCTGTTTGCCCTGGTGACAAGGACTTTTGGAGAGAGTGCAAAGTAGTTTGCACATATTCCTCCTACTGTCCTGGCAGTGACAACATGGAAGTCCTTGACGTCAGCCTTTCTACTGATGTTGCAGCCCAGGCTACAGGTAACATTCTCCAGGGAATTTTATGTAACTCCCTACATTAAGTAATGATCTAAATCTTTAGTGATGACTGGTGTTCATAGAGCCCAAACACTGAAGATTATGGAAAATATAGGCTCTTGCTTCCTAGGTGCAATTTTTCAGTCACACTAAATTTGTTACCTTAGCAATTGTTACATATTATTTATATATTTCTTCCCCTGTTACTTGTTTCCCACCAAAGTACTTTACTGTGACTTGCGAAATATTTGGAAAAGCCTCTTTCAAAGCTGGACTCTATAATCACATTGGAAGGAAACAAATCTCTCTCACTCTCTTCATATTGGATTATGTCAAAGATTAGCTTCGATTTAGGCAACACTGTATGAAGTTTTGCGAAGGATTTTCTTTTTAAACTACAACCATATGTTTTACTCCATTGAAACAGCTTACATATTGAGTATATGAGATTGATTGATGACATTTGCTCCAGTCATTTCACTAGTCATTTATTCATTTAAGGTTAGGTTGAGGATGTTTATTAAATGATTAGTAAAGTAACTCATTGATCATTGTTCCGTGTTTCTGGCTAGAAGCTACTGAAGATCAATTATTTTAAACAAGAAGTATACTAGATTGTTGTAACATGAGTACACAGGGATATTAATTATTGTTCTGCAGCTTCTTTATTGTAAATACTTATAACAAATACATTACAATTTCCTCTATGAAAAGACCCCAAACAAAGCTATAGAATGAGCAGTCATTGGCCAAATGGCAGCCTAATCCCATACCTCCCTCTTTCCTCTGCCTTACACTCACCAAAACAGATTGTAGTACACAGCATCCTAATTTTCAGTTTTCCTCAGTGGCACACAGCTGAATTTTTAAAGATGCCTTCCTTCTCTTGAGGAAATGGATCCAAGATGCTGCAGAGGTCAGCTTGCCTCTCAGAGCTGCAGCATCCCTTTTGAGGCTAGCCCTCTCAGTTTCTCAGCGATTAAGCTTTCTGTGCCCTTGGTGATGTTTTCAATAGACTGGAGCTTGGTCTTTCCTGGCAGTCTGCCCAAGACAACAAAATTCCTTTTTTCCAGGAAGGAAAAGCAACACAAAGAGTTCTTATTTTCAGGTCATGTGTAGATACTGATTTCTTTGATTCTGGTCTTCCACAAAGCAAAAATAGTTGAAAAAAAATGAAAGGAAAGGGAAAGGGAAAGGAAAAGGTAAAGGAAAAGAAAAAAAAAAATAAAATAAAATAAGAGAAGAGAAGAGAAGAAAAGAAAAGAAAAGAAAAGAAAAGAAAAGAAAAGAAAAGAAAAGAAAAGAAAAGAAAAGAAAAGAAAAGAAAAGAAAAGAAAAGAAAAGAAAAGAAAAGAAAAAAGAAGAAAAGAAAAAAGAAGAAAAGAAAAAGATGAAGCTTACAAAGGCAAGAGAAACAAAACAGAAATATAGAAAAACTCCTCTAAAGAGAATGGAGACCATAATGGCTTCAATCATCTTACATGAGTATTCTCTGAAACAGATTTAAGGTAATTCCCCAATAAGGCTGAGGAAGTAAAAAAGAGGAGGGAGCAGACATGCACAGGGAGTGTCTGCATTGCTGAATGGTGTGGGGTGAGGGGAAAAGATGGGGTTTTGATCACTCTGGTGGGTTACAGTTTCAAGGCTCTGCGTCCCTTTCAACTCCTAATGGGTAGTGAAGCTCGCCGCAGCATCTAGCCCTAAGTCCGTTTTTTTATGGAATTAATAAGGTTTTATGGACTTTACAACATGACTTCCATTTCCCAAAAATACCAGAATAAACAATGTCTGTAAGTAGAAATGATAGTACAAGATTATACAAAGAAGCTTGTAATGATTTGTCAGAACTCATAAGAATAAATAACGTCAAGAAATATTAATCAGATTCTTTCTGCTAATGGCATTGAATAGGAAGGAGCAGTAGGTATGACACCGATTTCTATAGTTAAGGTTTTGACATGGTCAAAATGGTGTTCTAAAAGCTGTGAAACTTGGAGGAACCGAAACTGAACAACAAGTGAACTATCCTGTGGGAATAGTCATCAGACCAGTCCTGTTTTGTTTAAAGAGTTTAGAGTTGCAGAGTTCTGCTGACCAGAGTTGAGAGCCAGGGACCAGCTTTGAAATCTACCTCATCCAGTGCTTTGGGTGACTTCAGGGTGGTTGTAGGCTGGCCCAGGCAAAGAGTCTGTGAATTTCCATCCTGCTGTTAGAAGGTAATGGTAAAAAAATAACCTGAGACAGGCTGTGCCCCTTGTATACAACCGTGAGTTTTGTTTGATGCGGCTGCCAAACAATGTGTCTTTCAGGGTGTTTTGAGGACTTTTAGAATAAATACAGTCTCATATAGTGTCCATGTGGGTGTATTTGGAGAAGTTCAAGGTTGGCACACAGGACTGCTAGATGAGACCTGAGGGCACTTCAGCAGGAGTAACATATACTCAGGTGTCCATCAGTAGTGTGTTTGTGACCTAAAGACCAGCCTCGGCAGAGGGTAGACTATTATATTGTGCTTTTCATAGGACAGGCTCCAAATGTTAAGGAAATGATAGTACAATGGGAATTATTCCTTTAATTTTGCAAGTACCCCCTCATAATAGCATTTTGTGTAATACTGTATGAAGTGCATATACACTCCCTACAAAGACCAGACTAATTTGTATCAGAGGAATTTTGCTATTCTTTTCAGAATAAATAGAATTTTATTGTAAATAATATTGGGATCCTAAGTTGTTTCATACAGGAGTAGCTATTAGTAACTAGAAAATAAATTTGAGGGAAAAAATGCTTTATCCATGTCTATTCAAAATTATTTAATACTTGTTTATCCATGTAGAGGTTAGATCTGATAGCTAATGCCTGTAAATAATGATGAAAATAAGAAAAGATCAGTCCAGTGAAGGGCTGTCAAATATTTTGTCTATCTGCTCCAAACAAGCAAATGTAGCTGCAGTATTTGAAAATATAGCAATGTGCATTTTTGTGTTTTGAAAAACTCATTTACAGTGTTAATAAAACTTGTGATTTTGTCATCAGAAAGAAAACAAAGATATAGCAGATTCTGATGCACTGAAGGGAGCATACAAATTTTACATTTTAAATTACTTCTAATAAGTAGTTTGTTAGTTTATTGAGGAACATTTAAGGATAGAGGAAATGAATAAGCATGAAGTACAGCTGGTATATTAAAAGGGAACCTACATGACAACTGCCAAATACCCTGCAGCAAAGAGGTTTAATAAAACAAATAGAAAAAACACCAGGATGCTTTCTTTACTGCAGCATTACCAAAGTGTAATAAAGAAATCAAACATGTAACAAAGTAAACTAAAAAGCTTATCCTACATTATTGGACTGTTAATAAATCCTACTGATATCTCACTTTTAAATGCAAATGAATCTGTGAACAGTAAGCAACAAATACAAAAACTCATCTAAAATTGTTCTTGTAGATCTGATTGAAGATAATGCTTTCCAGGAAGTAAAATATTGGGGGAAAAAAATCAAACTAATTTGATGGCCTATTTGATGCAGCTGGTGGGGAACCTAAACAGCGCACTAGACTTTGGGTTTACTGCTCTGTGAGGACTTCACCACCACCAATAAACTGGGTGTGAATTCTGGGCGATGGCTTCTAATCAATCCAGTATTACTCCCTGCATCATTAAGGGCTTGACCCAGGTGAATGCAGCCTCTATGGCTGCCAGACCGCACTAAATTAAAAAAGAAAATAAACTCCATGAGCCGATTGGGACCTGCAGCTACAGAAGCTTCTTGTGACTCCAAGAGCAATATTTCCCCTGGTGACCACGGAATACTGGATGGAGATTGAGCAGTCACCAGCTTGGCTGCACAGCCTGGATCTGCTCACTTGATTGCAGGGCTGTACCTGCAGCACAGGCTTTTCAGAGTGCTACTATGAGTCTACAGTGCATGCAGCCAAAGAAAGCTGAGACTTGCTAATGTGGTTGTGGCTTGTGCAGTCACACAATAAATGAGCAGCAGAGCTGAAAATAGAATTCACTAAGTTCTGCCTCCTAATCCCATCCTTCAATCAGTAAAATAAAGTGAAAAAAGCCCTCTATAAAGTACTGGCCAAATCCATTTGTGTTGTGGTATAACTCCATTGTTCCATGGTATCAGGAAATCTTATAATCCATGGGCACATAGATAGTTTATAAATTTAAAAATTTGGCTGACATTCAATCCTTTCCAGGATTTGAACTCAATTCAAATGGATTTCCACAAACATCTCTACCTTAGACTTTTACAGAATGCTCACAGCTACAGGTTTGGCTAGTAAAGATACATTTCTGTGTTAAATAAAGTTGTCTTCCCTATTAAAATTGACAGCCAGGTCCGTATGTTCCATAAAATAATGGAAAGGGTCATTGTGAACAGAGCTGCAATGGATCCCAAAGTTCACATAACTCTGTGGAGTGTGCTTTCGTAGTAAATTCATGGGAACCTTTCAAAGAAAGGAGTTCAGTCTTACCTCTCACTTACAAAGAGTGGAAAACCCAGCCAAACCCAAATTTTGACCACATTTGCTTATACAGGATTCCAAATATGTGCAGTAGATTTCTTGATGCTCCAGACTTTCTTGATAGTCAATGAAGTCTCCTCTGCCTTCTACCACATTACTGTTTCTTCTTTTCATAGTAACCTTCCCCCTCCTTCTCATCTAATGTGGAAGGTCATTTAATGTTATTAATAGATATTAGTACTTTTTTCTGGACATTATGCAAATGTAGTAAATTGGCTATTTGCAGTGTTATCTGACTGGCTTTTCAGACATTTAGTTAGCAGTAGAATAAGCCTAAGGTCTCACTCATGGATACAGTTTGTGTGTTAGCCTGAAAGTTATATTATTCCTCTTGATTTGAAGATCTAGGATTCATCATATGGGGCATTGATGTCACAGGTTGTGACAAAAAATATAAGGTGATACAAGAACATACTTGAGTAATCAGTGGTATCCTCCTGTATTTTTCCAAATTCTTCCTGCGTTTTTCCAAATAGGAGCAATCAATACCATAGCCAGTCTAAAGCTGACAGCTCAATACTTCATTTGACCCTGCAAACATTTAATCTACTTGAAATATTTTAGAACTTTAACACTCTGGGTAAAACTATTTTTACCATCTGCACTGACCACTTAATGAACTGTGCTTGTTTCGGCTCTTGTAGACAAAGTGAAAGTAAGTTTCAGCATCAGCTGGAACTGCAGCTGCTGCAGACTGTTGTGCCTTTCCTCCTGCATCACCTCTAAAGTATGAGCTCCAGGACAATATTAAAAGCAGTGTACTCCATTAGACGTCCCATATTTTATCTAAAAGGACGATCATGTTTTGTCTGAAACTCAAATCAAAAATATTTCCATGTTGCCACCTATACTTGGATCTTTTTCCTGAGGGTTCATAAAGTTCTGTCTTGTGATTGTTGGTAACATTTCACTTAGAGTTTCTCAGTAGACTACCACTCTTTTAATCCAACTTATTCCAATACTATCTTTCCCTAGGCTTGGCTAAGCAGAGAGGTGATGCTTTGCTAAGAATATCCTTCGTGCTTATTGCTATTCTAAGCAAAGGCAACCAGGTGAAAAATATGGCACTGTCAGCTACTGCTTCCACCATACTACTTGTTCTCTCTATGCTACTTTGCTTACATTGAAATGGTGCTCTGATTTCCTTCTGCTTCTCTACCTTTTCAAGAGGAGAGGTATGGATGATCCTTTTTCACACCAATATGGAAAGAACTCAGCCTGGACTTGTCCTTGTCTTCTGCTATTGAATGCTAAGCTCAGCAATCCTTTCAGTTTCTCTATCCTATATCTACTCCTAAGCTGATGAATTAACTGCTGTCCAAAAGAAAAAGAATCCAAGTTACCTATACCATTTATTTATTGTTGTCATACATAACTTACTGTACATCTCAATTCATTCTACTTGTTTTTTGTCATTTTTTTGCCATTTTTTTTTTGGTGGAGTTTTTCTTTGCTGCTGATATTGAAACATTTGAGATAATTCTGTTCTCTCCACTGCCTGTGACTAGTTTCCTTCTCTATAACCTCTCAGCTGAGCTTTCTAATATATTTACTTCACTTCAATAATAGCTGCTAAATTCCTTACTCTTGTCTTCCAGTGGGAAATTATTCTCCACCATTGTAGATAATCAGGAGCCTGTAGAAGTCCAGACATATTAAAAATTAGCGATTTATTGTAGCCTATGCTAAGCCATTATAGTATTTTAGCAGCTAGTGCATTTCTTTTGTGCATTAAATATAACAAAGGCCTATTGTGTTCAGTGTGGGAAAGCAAATAATTTTTAAAATGTGATTAATTGTGTAAGTATGGACCTTTTAAGTACATGTGGCAAACCCTATGCTATGGAAATGCCACTTTCTGCTCTCTCAGCATGAGTCTGACGAAGTAAACAAAAAGTTAAAATACAGCCGATAGTCTCCCTGGCATTCATTAACATAGCATAGAAAGCAGAAACTAGCCACATTTTATATAAAAAGACTCTAGAAATCTGTGTCTACTTACATTAACATTAGCCAATTGGTGGGTGCCAACTATGCACATAGCATGTTTTATTTATAGGTCTATATAGTAGTCAAAAACATTGTATCACAGAAATGTGTTATTCATTAATTCATATTTTGCTCAGCCTTACTTTACTTCTTGAACCCATCCAGGTGCTTTTTAAACGATGAGGGTAATATAATACCAAACAGCATTCACATTCACCCTATTTTTCAATTCCATGTAACTAAATATTCTTCCTAATTTTGTCTATTATTTACCTTTAATTAGCTCACATATATTGCAAACTAGAGTTTCCATGTGTTTTTATGACAAAATTCCACACAATGGTAAAAAATAAAGGTGGAATAAATGGTCAACTTAGAGAACAGAGTATTTAACTAACTTTTTCTCATATATCCATTCTTTATATCAACTGGAATGGCAAAGAGAGCTATAGATATATGCTTCTGGAGCCTAATTTGTTTTAAAGTGTTCATTTAAAATGTTTAAAATGTTCATTCTAGCCTACTGTTTCAAAGCTCTGTATGAGATCTAGTCACACATTGCAGAACATAGATCATATCAAATGACCTCAACAAATCCAGCAACATGCAATGTATATATGTTTTCACTAAAGGAGCTTTATAGGTTTCCATGACTTAACCTATGAGGTTTAAGGGGGTTTAAGGGCGAAAAACAAAACCCTTTTCTTGTTGGTCCTTTTTATCTTAAATGTGAATGTGAGCTTGGCATAATCTAATTTTAATCATGAAGAAAAATTAAAACAAATTTGAAACAGTAACAATATATCAACACTAAAATGCTGTCAATTATTGCTTATTACCATATTTGTCACATACATCAGTCATATAGGTCGTTTATGAATAACCATAAAGCAACTTCTTCCATTTGCAAGGCACACAACCTTTGCCATTCAGCAGTGTATGTAAATACTGGTGTCAAAGCTGCTTCTGAAATACAAAACTGGAGAGCAAGAGGGAAGTCTTGCTGCCATTAAGACACACAAGACTTCAACCTCTGAAGAAAAATAACAGTTAAGCCTGCAGTAACTTTTTATAATTATACTTGATAAAGGAGAAAATGTCAACATTGTAAATGATTTCTGCTGGGGAGTAGAGTGTTAAAATGAGGTCAGAGGTTTTGAAGAAATTTCACTAATTTTTGCTAATATCCTTGAAATACAAAACTATTTTCAAGCCTTACTTGCAGGGCAAGTAAATTGTTTCCTGTTAGATGTTTTCGTTTTCTTTAAATTTATATTTCAATTTAATTTATTTTCTTTTTATTTATTTATTTATTTTTTAAAAACTAGTGACCATGCTGTCACGTCTCCTACATGTTTCAGTTCTGAGATGTAGATAGACTGAAAAATTATGTGTTTCTTCTTCTGTGGAAACCATAAAATTTCAACCACTTACAATATCCTTCCTGAGGTTCACAGTCCCAGATAAACATGTCCTGTTTTGTGGAATAGTACAACACTTTAGAAAGGTTTTGGATACAGCCAACATTTCTTAATCTTCTCTACAAATTTTCCAGAGGATTTCAGAGGATGCAACTGGGCATTTGGAAGGATGAACAGAACAATTTCAGTTCCACAAAATCCTGTTTAAAAACTTGAATGTCATGATTCACAGTTTGACTTTTAGAAGCCTCCAGGAGCAGTATCACCTGTCTGTCTCATTTCTTGTATGATTGTTAATACAATAATAATAAAAAAAGCGAGGCTGATTTTAACACTTTCTATTTCCTCAGGATGTGTGAGATTTAAGGGCTCATCTCTTCAGACTTACCCAGCTGTAGAGGAGTTATGTTCAAGTGATTCTGTTCCCTAACTCAGAGTTTCTAGATAGGAAGACTGCAGCTGCTCATGTATTTGGAAAAGACAAAATCGGGGTCATATTCTACAAAATGAGACTAGGTTAAGCCTCGAGGGCCTATCGATCAGACTTAGGGACAGATGAAGAAAGCCAGAGTGTTTAGATAGAAACATTGCCTTGGGTGAAACTTTCTTATTAAAAACTTTACCCCTGACTTTATCAGCTGCCTGAAGTTCTGAATGAAGGACCTTTTGCTACTCCAGTGAAAACCAGACTTTCTTTAGCAGCATTTCCCTATAAATAATAGTGGTTATAGTCATTTGCCAAACACTGACTTTACGAGTCACGGAAAGCATTTGAGTCTAGCATGAAATTTAGGCAGAGATTAGGTTTCCATATCCAAAACGACCATCCTTAATTATTAAACATCCTACGTTTTGCTATTATTCATGTCTACAAGGATCACAACCTTAGTCAAATTGAGCCTATCTCTAAAACAGTTTAGTATATCTGGAAGTCCCTTGAGAGGCCTGGTGTCTTACACACTGGCAGAGGAATCCCAAAACACTTTGTCAGCAGCAGCAAGTTTAGCACAAAGCAGAGCACCAGAGCCACTTTCACTAAATAAAGTGATTTTCAAAAAGAGTAACCCTTCACTGTTTGCATGATTAGTTACCACTAGTTAGCGATTAAAGCACTTTCCCAGGAAGAGGGGAGCTTGATTTCAGCTCCCTTACTCAAGACATCCAGACTTCTTTCTGTCAGGAGAAAGGGAAAACCCTGCCTATAGTGTAAAAAGAATTACATACCCCTGCTGCAGAATTGTGCCAAAGATGCAATGAGTTAAAAACAAACCCAAGAGTAAATGCAATCATTAAGGTATATTGCTGAATGGGGAGCTAAATGCTAACAGTGATCCTTGTCTTTAGACAGTGTTATTGCCCAAGACAATTTTTGAAAGGGAAAATAGCTCTGCTTGCTGCTGAGGCTATTGCTGTTCAAAGTCCACAATTGCTTAGTCAACACTTAATACTGAGGACATATCCAGAATTTCCATCAGTGTTTCCTCTTCCAGTAGAAACATGGTCCTAGATATATGCAAAAGGACAAAATAGTCTTTTTACACAAAAAGAGCTGAGAAAAAAAAATCTTCCTATTCTGGTTACATGCTGTGTAAAGCTTTGAACCTGACGGACCAAGAGAGATGTGCCTTATATTCTACACATATCTAGAATTTTTCTAACAGGTTTTTAATATTGAATTAGCGAGTCAGAGGCCTTCACGATATGTAATCTCTGAATTTTAAATCAAATCAGAGTTTGTTTTCCCACATTACCTTGAGATATCCTTTTTTGAAACCAGCAGTATAAAACAAAAATGACAATAAAGGAGTGGTAGAATATTCAACAATGGTGACTCATGGACACAGAGAGCATACATATTAGCTGGTTACACTGCTCTCTGTGTTTTTCCTGATGTTCCTCAACAACATTTACTATCAATGCTGAATTATCCATAACTTATATGTAAACAGTTATGCTGCAGGTGTCTTTCAAGTTCCACCACACTGGGATTCTGAGGACTCCCCCAGTTCAGTTTCTGATTGTTTACAATCTCCTGCTGTGCCTGCAATATGCTTGAATTGTACTTAAAACACATAAATCTGCCTTCAAAGGCAGCTTGGGGGGCAAAAGTGTGGCTCGGGGATTTTAAATGGAAGGGACAAGCAATGGCTACAAAGAGCTCAGTTTTTAGCAGTAGGTGTTGCAGTTTGTTCCAATTACGGCACACACTAGAGTGTGAAATGTTCATGCCAATCTAGTAAAAAGAAAAAGTACACGCAATGCTGAAATTAACACCTTTGTAATTACAGACAAGCTCCTTTACTACTATCCAGCAAGTGCAACTGAGGCGGGTTTAGAGAAATGCAAGTGTAATGGGATGTGGAAGAGAAAATGTGACATTTTTTTTCAGTCTGACTTGATAATTGGAACCTTATTTGTCAGCCTGATACAATAATCTGCATTTCTGAGGAGAAGAATTTAAGAGTGTACTACATTTAAGAGTGTACTGTGTCTATATTTACCTCACCAAAAGCAAGACAATAAGGGGCTTTATTTTACCCTTTCTTTCCCTCATGTACCATTAAAATCATAAAACTATAGTTTTGGCATCCTTCAAGATAATTTATCTTTCTTTGTGCAAATCAAACCAGTAACAAACCATCACAGAGGCAAACATGCCTTTCATTTGCATTAAGTGAACTGTCTCAGACTCATGGCAAAATGAATAGCTGGATATCCCCCAATAATTCTAGTCTCTTACTATTCCCACACATTCTCAGTGACTCATCCAGGAAAATATCACTGAGTGTGTCTTTTATTCATGTTTCCACTGTAACCCTGCAGAGGTTATGGTGATTGTAAGATTATTTTAGTTAGCTTTACTTGCCAAACAGATCTTTCTCCACTTTATTATATCATCATTATTATTTCTACTATATAGGAAGTATATTGCTGAATATCATATATCAAAACATTACTAATGCCATTAAGACAAGGCCAAGACTAGTCATGTGATATGCATGAAAAGGCAGCTCAGTTCTTCAGAGAGCCTTGAACATTAGCTGACCAATTCCTGTGCAAAGAGTTTTGCATGAGCATGCTAAAGCCAGAAACAGATATCCTGCCCAGGACAGAAGAAGGGTTCTTCTGAAATAAAGCCTGAGGAGCAGGGACACCACCTTGTATCTGAGGATCTTTCGAAAAAGCAGCATGCTCTCATCTAAATGCTTTCTAGATGTTGTCAATGTCAGAATACATGCTTCCACGGAAGATATAACTTAATGAGGTTTATGCAGAGAAAACTTTTGACATAGCTGTAACTTTTTGTTTCCATAGATGTTTTTTGCAGAAAGGGTAGGAAAAATGTGTCATTCATTTATGTCACAAAGGACAGAAATAAGGTCAGAGGCAACTGTGATTCTGGTATTTGCTAACCTCTTAAACCTTGCCTCTGCAATGTCATGATCCATTTGGCAATGTATCTTCCTATAATATAATGAGAAATCTCCAGATATTTCCATCTGCTTATGTAGGCAACCAAGGGCACTACAGTTCTGATCTTTACTGCTGATTTTTTTTTTTTTTGGTGGGGCATTTGAAAGCAAAATGCTAAAACAATTAAAATGCTTTGATTTCTATCCTTTCTTTAGTCTAGTTTATATTTTCTGGTAATCATAGCATACTACATATTAAAAAAGAAATGGATGTATAGGTTTTAACATTGACTATCACTATTAGCAGCAGCCTTACTATAGTTATAACCTAGGAAGAATTAGTGTTTGGTCTTCCCTTACTGGAGTCCATGTTGCTATTCATTTGTATATCTTAGCAGAAAATATAGTGTATCTAGTCACCATAGGAACACATTCCCCATCTGCTCTATTATCACATATTTTCCCCTTGACTTCTGTACATTGCAGTACTCTCTACTATGTTGTCAAGATATGTAGAGGCCAATTTCCTCCCCATCCAAATAGAGTTATGACAGACATGAAAGCAGTCCTGTTTCTTAACTCTTGGAATTCCATGGCTTTTCACATACACAAGATTTTCAGCAGTATACCTGCAAAATAATTCCTCCTTTTCTATCCTTTCTAGCAATACTGCTTTTGAAGAGAGCAGATTGGAAATTGTGACAAATGCTTTTTAAGGAAAAATACAGTTTCTTTTTGCAGAAGTTTATGCCCCATTATGCATCATGAGCTCTCCTCTGTCTAAGCCACATGGCTCATCATTAAGTCACATGCTGTGGTGCAGTGGGAGAAAGACTGCCAAGAAGCCTAGTCCATAGGAAATCATGGGAACCAGGGGGTACTACGCAAATTCCCGTGAGGTACAATAGGCCAAAACAGATTAATGTTGAACTTGACTTGAAACACAGTGTTTGGGTTCAGTTCAAGAAAATAAAACACTTTGATTTAGTAAGTTAAAACTACATATAGACATTTCCAAATTGAATTATTTTGCAACATTTCATTAAATAAAATTGTCATATTTCAACTTTTTGTTTCTCTTCTGAAACAAAATCATGTTGAAAGACTGGTTTTAACTGTGGGATATTTTCTGTTCCCAGTGAGGAAAAAATAGCTTATACAAAACAACAAATTAATTCAAAGTCAATCATATCTGCATATTGTATTCAGGGCTTTTGTTGCCAATTTTTTTTCAGTTTAAAATGTAATGAGAATTAGTGCACATACATAAGGAGAACGGGATAAAATGATTTCCACTTTATTGAGTTACTGGAATGTGAAAAAGACTTATGCTCCATGCATAAAGGTCAACTAGATAATCTGAATTTTAAAATTAAAAAGTAACCAAATTTTTATAGCGAGAGACACAATGTAGCCACAGGAATAAATTAACTTGTTTAAAATTTTGATTTTGGTTTAGACATGTTCTGATTTGCTCTTAAAAAGGAAGTTAAAACAGTTTTAATAGTTAGGTTTAGGAATATGGAAATACTGACCTGAATTTTCTGTGATTGAAAATCAGCTTCTGCTATCACAGGTAATCATACTGTGTATTTTTTTGCATGAATGAGGTTTGATCTTAAAACTTCTTCATTTTTGCTTCTACTAATCCTAATTGGACGATAATCTTTTTTCTGCTATAAAAAACCACTTAGCAGAAAGCCACAATTTATTAATTATTAATATTTACAAAATATTATTGTAATTATCCTTCTTCAGTAAAACTATTTTCTTCTTCTGGTGCTCCTTTTCCTTATAAATGAAGTTTTCAGCACTTCATCTCCCCAAGTTTTTTTTCCCATCTTCTATATATTTACTTCTACTTTCTTACCTTCATTCCCATTCAGGCATTCTGCTCTCGCTCCCATGTTCAGCACCACTTTCAGGGTAAAACTCTGAAGAAGAAGTTGGTAGGTTGTGCCAAACAGGTCCTCATTATTCCCTCTGCTCCATCTTGTTGCCTCTTTTCTTTCTTACTGCTGACCAACATTTTGCTACATGCGATTTGGGAGCAGGGTCTCTTAAAATGAGAGACTGTCCCTTCTAGGCTTGGATTCCTTAAGTGTTCTTCAGTGACCTTCCCAATTTTCTCTGACTCCAAGACTATATGTCTGCTCTTGAGGCCTGGCTTTACTGAGAAAGCTCATGGTAGCATTAGCTGAATCCATCTTTAGACTTTCCTCAGTGCTGGCTGCCTTTTGGATTTGTATCTCAAACTCCCCAAAACATGTGCTGTAGTCTCTCTTACTTAATCCACATGATAAAAAGTTACTCTCAGCAGCAAAACATATTTAAGCTTTTCTCAATTTCAGTCATTTTAATATTATTAATCAGATTAACTCCTGGCAGGCTTTTCTTCCAAATACAGTGCATCTCCATGGAAACACAGAACTGCATGGAAAACTGAATATTGAACACACATAGTAAAAAATCATTTAAAATGCTATTGAGGCACATTTACTATTCTTTATACAGAGAAGTTATTCATTGGTAAATCCATATAATTTACAAAGCTAGCACTTGCAAGACCACTCAAAAGACTTGGATAGTTATGTTTTCCTACCTCTTAACAGGATTTAACAATTTTGGCATGTTATTCAAAAGTGCCTGTCGACCTAGTTTGGATCACGAGTGTACTTTTGAAGCAAATTTATCCCTACTCAACAGGACTTCAGTTCACACCATGGAGTGGTCTGGGAGTGCACAGAACCAGATCCTGAAACTGGAAACTGGAAAATGTGCCCTAAGAGTCCCCCTGACTGACCTTCAGCAGCAAGCAGGGATTTGGCCCCAAGATCAGGCTAACACGATCCAGAGAGACATGTATTGAACAGCAGCTGTTTGTCTCCTTCCACATCCCCTCCTATCAGGAGACACTAGTTGCTAGTGAAGACAGAGCCTCAGCATCTCTGGTTGTGTGCTTTGCTATCTTAAATGCTTGTGCACTCTTTCTTACAATCAAATAAAGCTCTAAAGCAAAATATAACCACTTCTTTTACATTTTGAAACCTTGGGCAGAAACTAGAAACTACTTTCTTTTTTGGCCCAGTTTTTCCAACACAGAGCAGATGTGGCTGACTATTTAAATTACTTGGTACACAGACCCAGAAGAGTGGCTAAAGCTCTTTCACGATCATGAATATTTAGCTTATATTTAGCTTATACATATTTGTTCATACAACATTTTGTTCCAAGCATAACATTAAGACTTTTTGCATTTTATATGCCTGTTAAAATCATAACATATTCCTTACTTGGAGTAGAAGTTGAGTTGAAAAATCAGAGCAGAAAGGGATATGTGGAAGCAAAATTATTTGGTTGTCAAATGTATCAGATCATCCTGCCTGTCCAAATTTGTGCTTGTTGAAAGGTTTATCTTAAAAGTTGGTGTTCACTTTTAAACCTCTTTGAAGTCAATTAAGAGCTGAAGTCAGCAGGATCATCATGCTCAGGCCCTTATTGTTGAACAGCAGATTCCCTACTGCCTATGTATATTGCAATTATCCTTGTTTCTATAATTACACTATGCAATCATCAGCTGTCCAGGCCAAGATCCTTATTAGGCTTATAGCATAACTTAAAGGGGTCAGGGTGCCCTTTTGGCATGTTTCACATACCCTGTGCATTTGTGGAAAAATGAGTTCACTAAAAAAAAGCTCTACGTGGATCATAATTAAATAACCACTCCAAAGTTTCCCATGTTTAGTAAATAGTTGTTGTCTGGAGATTACTTTTAATCCTGTTTTAATCCTGCTTCATTTTTTTTGGTATATTTGTTTGCTACTTAGAGCAATGCTATTTCTTTCAGTCATAATTTGGAATAAACTATTAAACTTCTACTGCAAATGCAATTTTAGTGCAGAACTTTCCCAAATAATGTGAATAGAAGCAGCTCATCCAACCACAAACTCTTGAATGCTTCTGTCTGTAATATTTTAAATAGTAAAATTAGGCAAACATTAATCCAATTGGTGATGATGGTGAAGATAAACTATGCTTTACAGAATGTGAAGAATATAGTTTTTTTCTGCACCAAATGTTCACCATTCTTACATAAGGTATCTCAGATAAGAAATTCAGAATTTTTTTCTAAATTTTGCATGTTGCTTTTATATAACATATGAGGGGTTGGAAAGAGTGAGTAGGTTGTGATAACTTTTAGTGAAATACAGTATTTTCTAACATTTGACTCTTTAACAATAGATGTATCAAAAATTGTTAAGTGAAGCTTTTCCTGATATTTACAAAGTGTTTATTCTCTGTCAGGTCTATAAAGGCAAAATCAAAAGGACAAATATTTGCATTGCAATCAAAGCAGTCTAAATATTTTAATCAGTGGAAAAGCATATTTTTGTCTATATTGTTTTATTTTTCTCCTCTTTTTTTTTTTTCTTTTTTTTTTTTACTTCTGCAGGTGTATTTTTATTGTTTCACACTATTTCTCTCAATTATTCCACTAGCTCTAGATTGGCATAGTTCAAGAAATACGTTATCTGCAATTTTTTTTAAAGTGTCAGTACTGCTGTTTGGCCTTAGTCTTATAATGGTTGTGAGTTTTTGCAGTTGGATTACACTGGGACCACTCTTCCCTCTGGTTGCCCAGAGTATCAACTGTCCCAGTTAAATCTTCTATCCTTGTCACTGCCATTCAGTCATTGCTGGACCCTTCATTCTCTGCTGTCAGTGTTTAGTAGCTCAAGATCAGGTTTGCTTTCTGAGCGTTATTCACATGCAACATCAATTCTTTTCCTTATGCAATAATGTCTTGAATGGTTATTTTTCAAGGCCAGAAGTGAGAAATAATAAAACAAACAAATAAAGAAAGAAAAAACCCCAGGGTTTGAAGAAGCTATAGCATGTAGAAATAACTTTAACAGATATAATCTCCTTTTAACCTAAAACCTGTTTGGGAAATTGCTGTCAGAATAATTGGAGGGAAAAGACCACTCCTACAAAATGGAAGTTTTTCAGAAGGAAATGTACAGTGTTATTAGAAACATTACTATTTGCAAAATTGAAATTGAACATACATATTTGGGTAGATTTCATTTAAAGTAAAATTGTTTAATTTACTGGGGAAAAAAAAAATTCCTATTTCTTTTTTGAAGTCAGTTCTGCATTAAATTTCACTTACCCAAAGTCTATAGTACCTCACAGATCTTGCAGGAATGGCAGGTTTTCTGTTCCTTCTCTGTGAAACAGATAGGTAAACCAGGAAAAACACTCTCATGCTCATAGTATTCAAATGTCTTCCCAAAGGCTTCATAAGCTGTGATATTTCTCCTCATTCAGGTAGCAAACATTTATGCACCCAAACCTGTCTGTATAGATCTTAAAAATGCTAGAGTGTTGCTAGTTTTAACAAAGATAGATAGTTGGTGAGTATTCTGACACATTGCCTGCTCCTAACATGACAGATGCCTCATTTTTTTGTCTGTTTAACACACATAATTCACATCCACTGGCATTGCTTCGACTCAGTGCTCCCTGGTGTGTTACAAGAGGTTGTTATGATATAATACCAATATTTTGGTGACAGACTATGTGTATTCCATTGCTGAATGCCTACTAAGGCTCATGTGTTTATGAATGTCTTTTTCAAAATACATAAAACTTTGCTTACTTCCATGGGTTCATGATGATGGAATCTTAAACTTTATTTCTTTGAACCAAATTATACTGAGAAAATTTGCAGATTCAAAGGTACCAATACAGAAATGAAATGAACTCATTTTACTTATATTAAGTTCCAGTTCCGCTCCAAAGGACACTATGATAACTATATTAAGAATTCCAATGATGTGAGCTATAATTACTTCATTCACCCTTGAAAAACAACTTATTCTTAAAGATGACAATTCATTGTAAGAACAAGCAACTGAAATTTTCAAATGAGATTCACAGATACCTGGATTTAGCGGAGACAGTATGTTGAATGCTTTTCCTCTTACAAAAGTGCCAAGCCCCAGATAGCTAGAAATGAACTCTGAACACCGGTTTGACATCCTATATAAAAATTGGCATCATCATTAGAATGCCTGTGATCTTTCAAGTTCTTATGGGAAAAAGTCTACCAGCAGAAGTGCCAGCATAGTTTATGTATCTTTTCCCAGTTTCTAATAGAAGAAGTGTATCAACTGTTAGATTTGATATTGATACTTTACATTGCCATTTGCTTTTAAGACACACAAAAATTGTAAGCAATTCAGGTGAAATATAGATGCAAAAGTGGCTTGATATTTTACATTGAAACTCCTTCACTTGTTCCACAATGATTTTATTAATTTTGTGTCTTAGGAAAAATCAGAATAAAGCCTGTATATTTTTTGAGGCTGATTAAGCTGCTTAATACAAAGGTAACACATTAAGTTTCATACCAGTACAATCTCTTGTCATGAAAGGTTGCATTAATAGTCAGCTTTTAAGTTAGTCCTGAATGTCTTTGCTTTATTTAATTTGTCTCTAAATGACATATTTTAATTAGTACTCAAAAAAACCAGACTCTAGTGACATAAACTACTCAAGAGTCCGACTAGATCCACAACGAAATACATACAGTACAATCCAATGTCTAACTCTAAAAAACCTGACAAAATGCTGTGGAGCTGGCCACTGTGTCATAATGCCTCATTTTCCAGCAACTATCAAAATATGCATTTGATGAGTTATTGAAGTTCACTGTCTGGTCAGCAACAGAATTACTATGAATTTCGTTATTAATAATACATTGTAAATATTATGACTACTATAAAAGATAGACATATTACACTGTCAGACTTGTGGGAGAAGATGTACACTCTTCCTGAAGACATTTTCTGACCTGAAACCTGAAGTTACTCAGTCTAGTCTTGGTCACAGTGTGTTCATTTTGGTGTCATATACAACTGAACATTTCTCCCTAGGGAAGTAAGTAAAAAAAATCTCTAATGAAATCACTGGTAAAATTAATGAATATGACAGGATAACTTCAGAGCTTCTTGTAAAAATAGTAGGCTGCACACTAACCTAGTGCACTAACCTAGTGCAAGTACTCATTATTTGTCTAGAACCACCTGGTTTAGTGGAAGATTTTAAGATGACTTTTTTTAAAAAAAAGGTGTTTAAGTCATACACTGGACATAGCTTGGAGTTGTAAGGAGTTAAAAATAGGACACGCCAAGGTCCTCAAAACTTTCTAAGAAAGAAACTCAGTAAGAGCTTCTATCTGATATGGATACTTCATCCCTTGCCTCTTGAAAGCGCAGATATTCACATACATTGTCTGCTACTTAAAACCTGCAGATAATTTTAACCTAACTGGACTCAAGAAATAGTTAAATCAGAAATAAATAGACATAGCTACAGTTTTTACAAAAGCAGTAACCTCTGCTTTCACACAGTTAGGCATAGCGTGACTATCTCAAAATGTAGGAGTCATGACATGAGCCAGGAAGTTTAAAACATTCTCGGTGCTTTGTTTTGCATGGTATAATTCAGGGCATTATAAAAGGCTAAGAGAAACTCTATGCAGTACTGTTGTGCTTGCTGGATGGTAGAGGGATATATCCTGGGTGTCTTTTTCCCCCAGAATATGTTTGAAAGAGTATCTGAGTAATTGCACCATTACTCCAGTAAAGGCTTTGCTTCTGATTGCTGAAGTTTAAAACACAATTCAGTGTTTAAATAAGTATTCTCTTTGGCTGCTATACATCATCTGGAAAGATGTGGATTTTTGGAATGGCTCAGCAACAAACCCAGTCTTAGTCAGCAAGGTCTTTTCCTTGGGATCGCTTGTGAAGGCTAGAAAGCTATGTTCACACCCAGAGACCAACGCAGTTCAACACATGTAGAAAATAAACAGACCCTCCAGCTTCAGCCCAGTCCCATGACCCCTGCGTACAGAGCTTAACCTTCCAAAAGGCATTCAACTTCATTGGGTCACTGGAGGAGGGGTGAAGATGTCTTGTTTGCTGGAAAATGCCGCTGTGACCAGGGAAATCTTTTGTGAGACAATATCCTGATGCAAGTATTTACCTTTGTATAATATACCTATGTTATTTCATGCCAAAGATCAAGAAATGACACTCCCTTTGGGGAAACTTATCATCCATCAAGTGCTACTTGTTCAGTCCCTTTTGATAGAGAGTTGTAGTCCTGTACTTCAGAGATTTAAAGGGGCATGAAGTGAATCAAAAAGCATACTCTGATTTTTGAAAGAAAAAAAAAATACAAGTGTTAGAAATCACCAACCCCTTTAAATTAGGAACTGTAAACACTTTAAATTGCAATGTAAAATGTATTTTTTGTCTAACATGGGACAGTAACAGATATCTGAGATGTAGTGTAAAGATCTGTTAAATATGAATGTCATTTTTACCACTAGAGATCTGGGTTGAAACTCCCACCTGGGGATACCTTTATAGATCTCATTTTAATATATTGTAGTCATACCATTATAAAACCATCAAGTGCAATTTAGCACAGCATGATACTTAAATGGTGGCCTGAAATTAACAGACTGAATTACCCTCTACAAGCAGCCAAGGTTATTTATAAATTGGAATTCGGATAAATAAGTGAAGTGCCTTATTGAACTCTGTACTTTTATGTTCCCAATCTCTGTTTTCTGTGCTCTGAAATACTTTTTTCAATCGTCCTGTAGTTGAACTTCCAGAATATTTAACCACTTAAAATGGGAGTAAAACTGAGAGCAGGATGTTCTCTTAGGTACTTACAAGAGATAGTACTTTTACATTTGTAAAATGTCTTGTAAAAATTTTTAATTAAAAGAGCTACATCTTGGAGTCTGTGAGGTCTAGTGCAATTAGTTGCTTTAAACTCCATTTTCTCCTCTTGCTGCCAATTAAACAAAACTTGTGTGCAAAAGTAATGGTTGCCTCAGTGACAAAACCAGAACATGCTAAATAATGTGATTAAACTTGTTAAAAGCCAAAATAAACACTTATAATTATCTCAAGAAAACCTGCATAGCCAAGTGAGAGCTCTATAAAGTGAAACTCTGCATCCATAATTTCAGACTTTCCTACACAATAGATCATAGTTAAAGATCTGTTAACAGACCTCTGACTGCTGAACTGGGCAGCTTGTGGTTTTCTTCTAAACCGATTGGCATAATGTGGATTTATGCAAGAGGTGCAAATTGGAAGTTGTCTGCTATTGGAGCCATTGGCAGAACAGAAATCATACTGTAGGGTTAGCAGCATGAAGTACATTGCTTTGAAATTACACAGCAGGGTTTCCGCTTGTTGCTCCGCTTGCCTTTAAGACCAAGGTCTTATACTGTCTGGCCATGATTAAAATCAAAGTGGAGGCCTCTTTGCTGGGTGCCAGTAAATGAAGGTGAAAAACAGAAACAATCTGGAATCTTAATTATTTTAAAATGCAACATAGGCAAAAAACTAAGATGAAAGCATTTGTTACTAATCTATCCTAATTATTCCACATAAAATGATTTCCTAAAGAGGCCTATATCTTGAGATAGTCACTTTCTATGACTGTGCAAGATCTTTTTTACCATATAGTGTCTTTTACTTAAACCCAGGCATGTATACAGAAAATAAGAACTGACAAAAAGTTTAAATTACAAGCTTATTTATATTCAGGTTCAAGGTTACATCAAACCTTGAAATAAACCAAGATACTACACTGAATTTTCTGAAAATTAAATTACTATTAGCTTAGTCCACTAGTAAAAAGATGCACATTTGGAAATGCTCCTTTCTTCTTTCATACTAAGAAGATAATTATGGGCATGTACACCCTGACAAGTGGCATCAGAAAAAACAAAGGATTGTGACATTAGAAATTAAAGATATGTTAAGGATCCATCAGTGTAAATCCAAGGCTTTCTACTCTGAGAATCTCTTCCTTGTCACTGTGGTCACTTTTCAGGTAAAATAGTAGCAAAGTAATGGTGTTTGACAGAGAGTCAGTGCTAAAAGTGGGCACTGTGAGAGCTTTCTAAGCTACTGTCAGTTTTACCATAAGTGAACAAGGAGATTTTTCTTTACTTGCCTGCATATTCCAAAGTACTTGTTGTCAGAATATTTTTCCTAATCAGCTCTTGGAGGTCTTACTGATAGACAGACCTCTTGACTGAAATGAAGATGCTGCAGGCATATCTGGAGACAGTCAAGGACAAGCATTAAAGTTGATGTGCCAATTACTTGCCCACTTTAACTTCAAACTTATTTAACATGCAATCTTTTAATCTAGACAACAGTGCTTGAAATTCACCTTCTTGGCCTCATATGAAAAATATCTTAGTTTTTTTCTACTCTAGGCTCCTTGTTAGTGATGTATTTTCTCTCAAAAGACAAATACATGCTCTCCAGGTTACCAGCACAAGAAATGTATTACATATAAGGGAATAAATGATTTAAGCAGTCATTTTGAAATGTATTGCCTTTTGCCTGTTCTTTTAATATATTTTTACCACATTTCAACTGCATTTTTTTTCCCTAAATAACTCAAAGCCCATTTAATGTCATCCTGTTTTTTGGGTCTCAAAAAATTATAAACAAAATTTTCTGTGCCTTTAAATCTACAGCAAAGAGAGGGAGAGGTTTCTTTCATGCACTAGTTCAGAGCAGTCCCTGATGTTGAATTTATTCCTAAGTCAGGGCTACATGTATGTTACCTTCTGAATTCAATTCAATTAACTAGGCTTGTTTCTGGTCCCACTCTGGCAAGACAATATCAGGTAATGTTGGTGGGAACTGGAAAGGTGACCTCCTTGCTCACCTCCTCCCTGGGAGCAGGGAGATCATCTGTACTGCTGGCCCACTACCATACTCGAATGTATTTAAGACAACTGCGAGTAAAAAACTGAGAACAGAATTACTGCCACAAGTCTCAACTTTTTTCGGGAAGACCCTTGTAATCTTTTCCTATTTTAACCTTTTCCCTTAAATCTCCTTGCTGTAAGAAACCACATTGTTTGGAGTTTGTCCAGTATCCAAGTATACTGAGTACAAACTGTAGCAAACTTAGCCACATAAAAATTGCTGCTCTGTCTTAAATTCTAAAACATATAATGCAATGCTCCACTGTAGAGTTTTAAAGTGACTTAAAGAAATACATTTCTCATCTTTGAAAGTTGTAAAAACTCCAAATAATTTAATAAAGTGAATTAGAAAAATAGGTAGACAAAATCCATACTAGTGGTAGTGAAGCTTGTCTTCTGCAAAACATTGCTTTCACTGACCAAACAGACATGCAGTTTTGGTCTATGATATTCCAACCCTGGTGCTAACAGTAGAAATTGTAGGGAAAGCAAAACCCTGCCCACCACTGCTGCAGTAGTGCAAAGATCTGACGCAATGCTACTGCAAGAAATTCACTGACTGAAACAGGATTTTAAGGACTGCATGGTATCAACCTCTTTGCACAGATGCTGCCATGAGAACAGTTGCATGAGGGATAAAAAAGCAAGGCCAAGCGGAAGCACTGTCAGGAAGGAGGTGCTCACTTCACATCACAGTCCATCAGAAAGGAAGATGAAAGCAAACAGCTGTGAAAAGCAGATCCATTTCATGCAAATTCTGTGAGGACAATTTCAAACACTTCTCTTTGAATTCTTCCTCCATTTCTCTATTTCTTTCAGTCCCTTGTTGCAATCTGTCTAAGGTAAGGAGAGTTCTGCAAGTTAAGACTTAGCTGTTTTGCCTGCTGTGCGTTCTCTGAAAAATAGTTCTTCTAAGCATTAATTCTCATTCTTCTCCCTGTGCTTGGTCCATATTCCCTGTGAGACAGACGCTTGTCTCTCCTTCCTCCTCTTCCAACTTTTTCCACACTCTGCAGACTGCATCTAGTGGAACACTGGTAGGTCAATCCCACAGTACCTGTTAGAGGCTGTTTCTGAAAAGGACCCCCTTACATGATGATTATTACAGCCTGCTGACTCCTTGCAATATTGGCTGAACCTGATACATAGGCATAAAATGCAGCTTTTATATGTGTATATATCTCAGAAAGACTTTTGTTTTGGTTTGTGATCTGACAGTTGCACACTCAGAACTTTGTAATAAAATGGTGAGTAGAAAAACTGTCATTCCTTCCTTCACATTTTTTGTCTTGGAACACTTTAGCTAACTTCAGAAGTAATGCATCTCTCTGAAATCAACGTATCTTAGACAAAACAACCAATTGTAACTGCAAAAAGTCCTACAAATATACAAAAGAAAAAATTCTAAACCATAGAAAACCAGCTGTTCAAGACAAAAATTTTCTACTAAACTATTCCTGGTTGCTTGAGGTTTTCAATTACAGGTTTGTGTACCTCATCCAAAGCTTTTAAAATCCTATTTTAGAATAACTGTGGATGTTTTAAAACACATGGGAAAAATAGTGTGGATGAATAGATATTTCTCTGGGCAAAGACGCAAATAATGTAAGAGTGTATATTACTAACATAAAAATAAACAACAACTACATTGGTTGATTGGCAGAAGAAAAAAAATCAGGCCATTAGTCTCAACTCCAAGTTAAAAAATAAAACATGGAAATTAAAAATTAAAAGCATGGAAAAAATCAAGGGCAAAAGTGGGAATTTGGCCCGAACAGTACTACTGTATTACATTAGGAGTGATAGGACCTTTGAGTCCTTTTACCCTTTGCATCACAACCTTGGCATACACTCTTGAACAATTCACTGAATTTCTCTTTAGCCATGGAATGGGATAAAATACTCATCCAAATATGATATGAATATTGTTAATACTTTTAAAAAATGTTTTAAGTTATGGAAAGGAAAAGGAGGAAAAATAAAATAAAAATTACTCCTAAACCTATGTGAAGGACGAAATATTGTGTGAATAAAAATGAATGTTATCAATGCATTTTTATGGTCTTTATGAGAATTTCAAAATTAATGAAACAATGGAATATAGTAGCTTAACATGCATTGTCTTAGCTCAAGTACTTAGTAAAGTCTCATGGCCGGTAATTTGAAAACATAATTCAAACTTTTATGTAAATGGGGCCACAGAGATTAGAAAACAGGATAATATAAATGACAAAATATATAAGTGTCCAAGCCAGTGGAAGGATCAGTGTAAGAGCTGTTTTTAATTAACATCTTAGTGGTTTGGAGAATGGAATATAGATCATATTAAATAGATTTGCTGATGATGTTGCACTGAAAGATCTTGCCAAAAGTAAAACCAGAGAAAATACAAAGGACCGGAGAGGTTAAACAAATATCACGAGGGAAGTAAACCCTCAAATTGGAAAAAAAACCCCAAAAACGATAACAACAAAAAGCCAACTTAGCATTTGATAAAAAAGGTAAAATATACATGGGAAAGAAAGCAATGTCAGGGAGCAGTTTCTTTGGTTCATGCCAAAGTCAAGTTAGACTTGTGGTTTTAGGAAGATCAGACATCAAATGAGTTGTTTTACTTGGGCTGTCTCTCCATAGCAGGTGCAAAGAAAAGTGTCTCTCTCTGACCATCATCTTGCAATATTAAAAATTGATGGAGTATTTATAATGAATTTCAGTGAATAGAAGATTAAACACTACATTCTGCTGCTAATTACAGTTATTGAAGACTTGTGATTCAGGCTCATCTTCCTTACTGCAAGCTATAAAAAGTACCATATTTTAAAGAGTAGGAAATGATGTGTTTCTTGGGCTTTTGGAAACACTAAGTTTTTCATTTTAAGATTTTTAGTGAGGGAGAGTGCTATGAAAGAAAAGAACTGTCTTTGTTATTGTTGTTGGGTTTTGTTTCCAGAGATGCAACAAAAAGCCGAGATTTGCTCTTTCCATGTAATTTCAGGAGCTGGTGCCTTAAAACAAGCAAGTACTATGAGGTCAATGATAAAATCATTGGATCTTGCAATAGTACAATATCTTGTAAGCTGTAGCATTCACTTGCAGACACTATGACTGAAGGATGATGATTCACCTATGAGAATTTCCAAGAAAATAACTAAATTAAGATGAAAGGGAATCTTATTCTAAAAGTCCCCATGTAAAATGGCTGTTACTGAGCAGTTGCTGTGTAGTGATATAGCAGAGGCTGACAGAGATCAGAAACATCTTCTGTATCTGGTTGCTCAGCTTGAGAATCACGTAAAGAAGCTCAGCTCTGTCAAGCTGAATTTTAGAGCAGACTTTGTATTTGTACATTAGGTATCCACATAGCACTATTTTTTCATATTAAATTTAATGTGCCTATATATTCACTTGCAAATTATCTGTGGTTATTGTTCTGTAAAATATCATCTCTATCTATAAGAGGTAGAGGACTGGGAAAGTGGCAATAATTATGTATAAAACTCTAAGAGAATAAAGTGTACTCTTTGCTGTGCTACCTCTAGTTGCAAAACCATTCTTTACACAGCATGCTGCAGCTCAAAAGAGCTCAGGAAATGTGTTTAATCCACTTAATATCTGGAGGTTATTAAGTATTATTACCATCACTTAATTTGATTGGAAAACTGAAGTGGACTGGTATTGATGTCATGAGTGGTAGTAAAGGGATTAGAATGCGAAATATAGCCAACACTGAAGTAACATGTCCAAGAAAATATTATTTATACTTAAGGCTGAGTTTTGACACAGTGCTCTTGAAAATTTTGGACTTTGCCTTGTTTTTCTGCAGCTCACTCTGTCTCTTTGTGCAAATGAACACCTCCTCTTTGTTTTCAAACAGACTTAATTTCTGATCTGTTCTTCCCTCAACAGCCACTGCCAACAATCAGAGCTGAAAAATCTGTGCAAGTAGTTGATTCTGTCTACCTCTTCTAAAGTATTTGCAAGTCCTTGTACAAGCAATAGGTTAGAAGCTCTTTTTTAATGCAAAATACCAAATGCCTCTTCCTACATCATGAGAGAGAACTGTTGAAAGACATCACATAAAAAAACCCTCCTGTAAATAAAACCATCAGAAAACAAAACAAATTTAGTTTATGTAAATGAAAATCAAGGAAAAGATTTAGACACACTTACTGGTGACTAAAAGACAAAGACTAAACAAAATGAACTTTAAAGGATATGAATGTACAAAAAGGATGGAGGCAAAAGTTAAATTTAAATTCAAGATATGTTGAGGTTTTGTTGCATGCAATATTCTGATTCTTTATATAATTAAACAAAGCATAAATAAATAGTTTTGTAGCTCAGTTTTTGTTTTTAGAGTACATAAAAAAATCTAGAAAAAATGTGATCTTAACCATAGCAGAAAAAGTCAATTCATAATTTTTTAAAATTATTTTTTAGAAAATGTTGGCAGCATTAAATGACCCAGTAAAAGACAAAAGGACTAAAAATCTTCATGTTTTGAAAATTTTTGAAGCAGGATTTAGAATCTGGTTTGAGGTACTGACCTATCAAATAGTCTTGCATGGAGAGTAAAAGAAAATGGACTTCAATAGATAGGTAGAATTTATGTGCAGCTTCTCAAAGTGGAAGCAAGCAGTGGAAGGCTGAGGACACATACAATTTACATCCTTGAGCAGCCTCATTCAAGAAGAAGAGTGGCTGCATATCAGAGGCTTAAACATTAGGGTTGAGAGAGTTCTGGGAATTGCAACTCAAATGTGTTTAGCCTTTTTTGAATGAGGTAGCAAAACACTTGTGCTTCTGTAATGTCCCACACTGTATTGAGAGATGTGTTAGACAAGCAAAAATTCTTACCTTAACACTTCCTATCAAAAATTTTTAATTGCATTAATTCATGATTAAATGAAACAAAATCCATCCTTCTGATATGGAATATGTTTAGTTTCAAAAACTTAATGTGTCATTATTAGCCCATAATCTCTTTAAAGTATAATACCAGTATTAAATGTAAAACCACATTTAGACATGCCAAAATTTGTTGAGCAACTGGCTGAAACAAAAAAATGAATCAAAAGAATAGAACCTTTTCAAAGAGAAGTAGGGGATATTGGATGATCTTGATATAAAAGAACATGCCAAGAAAAATCCAGATCACTGCAAAAAGCTAAGTGAATTCTTCATACTGGTATTCGTTACAGAAGAGACCATACACACAACTTGTGCTTTACTGAAGAACAGTTTGAAGAACTATTGCCAACCGAAACATGAGTCAGAGGTCTGTTCTGTGGTGATAAATTAAGGAGGAAAAATTATTTAGTACCTAAATTCCAGGAGTGCTAATGATACTCAGATAGGCAAATCCTGTACTAGTAATTGGGAAGTGTTAATTATTGCTTAAATCTGCTTTGATACTACCCTGGTTTAGGAATGGTACTCTCCAGTTTAGTACCCTCCTCCCCTGCCCCTCTCCCAGACCAGGTGCAGTTGAAAACTGGGGGCTCAAAAAGGTAAAAATTGAGATAAGAACAATTTACTGGAAAGAACAATGAGATAAGAAAGGAAAGTAACAGAAACAGTTTTATTAAGAAAAGGTATAAGACAAAGAAATCATTTACAAACAAAGCCCAAGACAAATGCCAACTGGCTCTTCCCCATCGCTCTCCCAGTCAGAAAAAGGAATGTCTTTCTTCCCCAAAGAGAAAGAAAGTCCTTTTCTCCTTCCCTCTGGCAATGACATAAGATGCCTTTGAATAACATTAGG
The DNA here is from genome assembly GCF_022539395.1 of Myiozetetes cayanensis. NCBI lineage: Eukaryota > Metazoa > Chordata > Aves > Passeriformes > Tyrannidae > Myiozetetes > Myiozetetes cayanensis. Next base: position 33,796,320 of record NW_026087964.1, on the reverse strand, counting down.
GTCCTGGCCACGCCCACTCACCACAGTGCACTGCAGCCCCTAATTCTTGAGCTCAAGCAATCCAAGGGCTCAGCCTCCCTGGCAGCTGGAGTTACAGTCCTGTACCACTGTGCCTGGCTACAGTAAAAAAATTAAATCTATCTTGGCTGGAAATGGGACAGATACTAAGGGAATATGACATAAATTTTTGTTATCCCATCAGATACTAAACCAGAATTTTATTTCTAGACTGTCTCTATGTAAGGCTAGAAAAATTGATGGAATATGGTATGCCTAGATAAATTCATACTGGAATGTGATACGCAGATATGATTCTTTGGTTAAGAACTGGTAAGTTTTGCAGATATAGGTATGACTTGCAAGCCCAGTAAGGTTCTTTGAAAGAATGATTTACCACGTGAATAAGGGTAAAGTCCAGCTCATGTGGTGAAGCTGGACTTTTAGTCTCCTTTTCCAGATATTCTTACAGAAGCTGTGCCATTACAGAGTAAAAGGGAAGGACTTGTCATATAGTGACAACTGCTTAAGTGATAAGAAACAAAAGGTAGGAAAAAGTGGTCATTTTTTTCCTGTGAGGAGTGTTAGAAAACATCCTCTCAGGGCTCTGTATTGATCGCTGTACTGTTAAAATGGTCTGGAAGATGGCCAAGTACATGTGTGAGAATTTGCAGGTGACATGGAATTATTTTAGAAGAACTGTAGACATAGTAGGACTAGTAGGAGAGGGCTATCTTGTATTTGCTTCAGTTTAAGTGAATATATACATGTAATTTCTGTGATATGGTTCAGTTCTTTAAAATGCAACAATTCAGTCATAGGTCTGAAACCTGTATTTTTAAAAGCTCTTAGACAATAGACTTATTGCAGGATAATAATTATTTCAGTAGTACTCCTGAAATGGTAGTATAGAGCAGGTATCTGGAGCAGTTTAATCAAGAGTTATGGGATATTTTTGTTTTTATTAAAAAAGAATGTGTGTTTTGTTCTGTCATAGGCTGCATTCATTGTAGAGGCTACAATATCACAAGGAGGAGGGAAAAATTGTATTATGAATCTAACAGAATTGTTTAAGCAGATAATTTCTTAACACAATTGAGAAATAAGGAATAAAGTGCTCTGAAAGGAATCTAGTTTTCTTGAAAATGGGGCTATGAGGACACAGGAGTTAAATGCCTTGGGAATGAACAAGGACCTCCTGAGTTTTCTGAAATATATCCCTCATGCATGAAACCTCTATTTGCAAAGGAAATTTGATTAAAAACAAATATTTTCTAACAAAACTGTGACTGCCTGGTAATTAATAAAAATAAAATACAAATGTACATGTATCTATTTACTTCTCCAGAAAAGCATAGAGGATGAGTTAATGATTAGTGTTCTTAAGGAAACAGATAACTAAATTATGACAATGGAAAACTGTGGCAATTTATAAAGAACATATTATGAGAAAAAAATATTCAACAACAGTTATTGAGACCAAATGCATACAGTGATATATTAGGTCTCAGTGACAAGAGGCTAATAAAAATTCTGCACATGAACAAAGCAAAGTATTTAATCTGGAAAGAAAAAAATTAAAAAAAAAATTTCAGCCTGCCAGAGCTTTTCCATTGCCATGCTTTACTGTGAGAGCACTCTTTCCAGTCTCTTTCTCACAGCCTCTCACCAAGTGTAATACAACCCATTGAAGGAAGAAACCATGACAGCAATTCCTAAAAGCATTCTCTTTTAGCATCAGCATGCTAATATTTTGTACTCCTACAAAATATGACAAAGAGAAGAATCTCCTTATAATAGTTGAAGCTGGGCACATACAATTTCTTCTACACATTGTATTCAAAAAGAGATTATGGTGATTTGTATCCCATTAAGTATCCATTATTCAATACTGTGACTGCTGGCCCTCGTGGTTTATCACAGGGATAGGTATATTTTACTGTCCCTACACCAATTTGAACTGGGTATAATTTCTTTCTTATATTAGCAGATAGTCCTAGCCTTCATCAAAGTTTACTAGTGATGTCCATGAAAGATGGACCAGTCTATGAGCTTTGTGCAAATCTACAGCTTCCTGCTGTCCTGGGTGCCATTTCTGGGCAACCTGGTGTGAAAGGTGAGCCTACCTGTGCATACAGTCCTGCCTGGAGTACTGCTAACATTGAAACCATATTTTTTGGCTTATACCAGTTTAACAATGTCTTTGCAAAGCAGTCTTGTAGCCAAAAATATGGGAAAAAAATTATGTGCAGAGAGTAATGTGCTTGTTTCTCACCGGGTTTCTGCAAACCCATGCAGATTGCTATGTTATGTCTTGTGACACTGTAGAAAAAAGACAAAAATGCACTCCAGCTGTCTGATAAATTCTGGGCCAAAATCTCAACTTCTATTCAGACACAAATGGCTTCCACTGAGGTTAATGGGACTAGGGTGCTTACACTATAAGGTCTCTAATTGTTTCTTGGCTGCTTAGCACTTGATATCAATACACATACAGACAGTATTAAAATAGATGTGTCATATCAGTATGATCAGCTGGATGATAAACAATACCCTGACATTAGCTCTGACTGGAGAAAGTTCTTAGTATGCAATCAAGGAAAGTAATTGTTAGAAATGTAGTAATTGCACGTAGCTCCTTGATGAATTACTGACCTTCAAGAACAAGCCTCATGTTTTTATGGGCTATAAGCCAGCAATCAGGTAGCAAGACTGAAAATCCTTGTGAAAGTTCTAAGTGGCTTTAAACATTCAGATGAGGATGAATTATGTTATGCTGTCTTCATGTATCTTTTTTGATAGTTTTTGCTTTTTGGTTCTGAAATTAGCAATTCAGCTATTAGTGTCAACATGTAGCTAGTTAAAACTCACACACTGCTTATCAGAAAGAGAGCACCATGTTAGAATTAACTGGGTGACTTTTATAGAGTGACTTCTGTAATAGCTCCTAGATCATTGCACAAAAAGCATCAGATAATGCCACTGCTATGTTAAACTGAAAACTTTCTGGACTAAATGTACTGCAATCCATTAAAAACCCCAGCAAAATACTTCAAGGGTCTGATAACCCAGTAATATAAATAATACACATCACTTTAGACCTTTGCTAGGCATGGGTTGTCTTCAATTCATAATTAAGCATGTAAAGACTTGTGGAGTTTTGTATGAGCTCTTATTTTACCTTTGCAATGAAAAAATCAATGTATATTGTTTAATTTTTCTTATAGCATAAAAGAAAAATTTCAGGAAAATGTAACGGAGGTATCCATGAAAGAAAATAAACACCTCTCTTGCTAATTGCAATCATGTAATCACCTGAAGAACTTTCCAAGGCCCTGGTATTTTATGGGTTCCTTCACTTACAGCAATGGTCATCTCATAGGCAGATTTATTGCTCTTTTTTTTCTTTTTTTTTTTTTTTTCTCTTTCTTTTAGCTTTTTAGCAGTGTTTTCAGGGTTTTCTTGAAAGGCAGAAGCAGAATACCTATGTCAAGCTCTTGCAATATTCTTACTACGGATCTGACAAGTCTGCTTTTCCCTATGGAAAAACTAACTTTTGGCCAGATTCATTTGGAATTATAATCAATCTGAAGTATAACATTTCTTTTTTTTACTTCTAGTTCCATGCTATGACCTCATTAGGGTATATTATGTGAAATCAGAGAGATGAATGTTGAACAACAGCTCTGGCATTCAAATCTATGAAAATCATCTGTTAGTCTTCTGATATCCTCATGCCGATTGCTCAAACTCTCTCACAGATGTCATTCTTTACATGAGGATATACACATCAGTTTTTATTTTGACTTTATTTAAAAGTCCGGATTTCTCAGATCTCTCTCTACATCCTGTTTTAGTGAATGGAAATAGTCTGTCGGCTCAGTGGTCTCAGTTTCTTCCACTTCCTCACTCATCACTGAATGTGAGATGTTGAGCTGGCATCAAGTCTCTGACTCATGACTGCTCTGCAGCTGCTTCCTTCCTATGGATCTGGGCTGCTGCTGCTCCAGTAGGCTGTCTGAATCCCTTCTCCTTCCCCCAGCAGAACTGGAGGATATGCTGCCACTGAGACGGATGGATTAAGTGGGAAGAAGAATGTGGCTGGACTCATTGGAACCCACAGATGAGGATTCCCATGGATGAGGATTTTAGATTGGTTTTGCTGTCCTGGCAGCCATGGATTGCCTGAGCAATAAGCAGCTATACTGGGTATAAACACTGCTGAATGCTGCTGGCATACTATGTATCACTCTGACTTAGTGCCAGAAGATGAACCATTTCTAAAACAAAGGAGTTTTGTTTAATGTCTTACAAGTGTCAGGAGCACTCCTTCTTTTCAAATTTTTTTATTTTAGGTTCTGATGTGTAAACACTTCTATACTGAACAGAGCAAATTAATTTGTTAGTATTATTCCAGCAGCTCAACAAGCTAGGACCCTAAGACTATAAGAAATGAACCATCTTCCCCAAAACTCTGTAAGAACTTCTGAGTATGAGATATTCACCTTGTTATACTCCACTAACAGAGCCCCACCCAGCACAGGCCTGTGCTGTCTTCAAAACATGACATTGAAGGGTACTGATAAAAATCATGTACCAGAGGAAAGCCTGAGCAATAAATAGTCTCATCTGGAAAGGAAACTACTGCGTGCAGTCCTACAGGGCTCAGCAAACAAAACTTCCACTGAAGTTAGAAGGGAAAAAACCATCTTCTCCCAAATAGGCATGATGTGTCACTGAACTAAATGTGTCTAAAACAGCCTAAATGTGTCACTGAACATGCAGATTATATGTTCATCCAACATCCTACTGAGCAGGATATACCCAACAGAAATTTAAGTAAGAGGAATAAAGGATTTTAGCAGATCTCTTTTTTTTTTTCTTCATGATACAAAGATAATTATGACTTTATGTGAAGAAAGATCAGAAGACTAGTGAAAAATGGAATCTTTCTGGAGAGAAGATGTTAGTTAAGCTTAACCTGGGTATCTCATGTTTGGGTTAAAAAAGGATAGGGAATTCCAGTTAAGATTTAAGTTGACTTTTTAAAGTGTTGCAGAAGTCTAATGACTACTCCGCATAAATTACTTCCAGATGCTGACCTACTTGAAAATGGTGGGATAGGATAATCCCACGCTTTAATCAACGTCAGTAACAGGTGAGATATCTCCAAAATTTGTTTCAAGAAATGCAAATATATGATTTTATTTTTTGATATGGAGGGGAAATGCAATGAAGTCTAAATCTTTCATGAGCAATTTTCTTGAAATAGTATTCTGTAAGGCTTTTTACATCCTAGAGAAATATTTAGTCTAGTTTTTGTCTTCAAAAAGTAGAGGAAAAAAAAAAAACCAAACCCAAGTATAACTCTTTCGAGCTGTGGTTTTCAATTTACAGAGATGAAGAATGAAAACAATTAATTTGCAAATATTCTGTTATTCCCTTTTTTTTCACTTCTTACAGTGAACCAATCCAACACGGTTCCAGAACACGAGCCTTGGCATGCTGAGCTCATATGGCTTGTTGGGAAGAACTTTACCAATCATAATGTTGCTTCTGATCAATGTCCTGCAAGTGCACTTGACTGATTTCTTCAGAGATTGGGAACCAGATGAGAGAATTATATGCATAACAAACAAAACCAGAAAAACAATGTTTATAATAATCAAAGACTAAAATCACCAGGTCGTATCTGCTCCAAGGCAGTTTTTAGAGGCCAACAATGCTGAGGCTCTAAGGATGCTAGGGAATAAGGGGTTCATTGCTTGTGAAGGGACTTATTTCTCATTTTTCATTTCTGTTTGTAATCTCTGTCATTTTTGTTTCTTATGCTTTGGATAAAAAAGGTGACTTTTATATTTATTAGAACTGGGTTTCAATAAACATTATGCAATATGGTAGACCGGGAAATGATTTATTGATAATTTGTCACTTATATTTATGGAAGTGTAGACCCTGGAGCCCTAGGGCTGGTAAATCATATTATACAGCTACAAATGTTTTTTTATTCTTTGCTGCCAAAGTGCACCATGTAAACTGATTGCCTCACCAAGCCCCTGGGGCCTGATAATGATGCACTTGCTAATACAAAAGGAGGAGGGGTGAGTAGAAGACAACTAATTATAAGTTTATTTTTGTTTCAATATGTTTGCCATTTAATCTAGAGTTCCATAAACAACAGATTGATGAAATATAATTAGGAGGAAGATTACAGTTTAATGAGGCAAAAGATTGGGAAAGAATGTAAATGGAGCAGTAGGCTGTGCAGAGTTTTTAGCTGTTTATTATTGTACAGCTGTAAGGCACTTTCACACAGTTCCCAGATGGAAGCAGCTGTTAGCTCTTCACCATTAGAAAAAAGGAGGTTCATAGTTCATTTTTATCCACTTGTTCCAGCCTAGTAATGGACACTACAACACTTCACCAAGTCACAACTCTCAGCTATGGCTGAGACTGTCAGGATGGGCACGCCGTCTTCATTTGCCACTTTGCCATTCACTTATCACATCTGGCAACCTCTCAAGCAACAAGCTGTTCTACTCCTTGTAATATGTTTATCTCCCATGGTGATGTCAGCAAAAGTCAGCAAAAGTCAGCAAATCTAATATTCATGCTCAAAGAGATTTGTTGGTGCTCTTTGTTTATAAGAAAGAGCTCTATATCACCCACGCAGCTGCTTCCTCTTCACCAAGCTTTGTTTTTGTATAGTACTCTTCAGATAGGCCTTGGGAGCTGTACAAAGCATGGGCCCATCTGACTTAACAGTGGTTTGTTTTTTTTTTTAATACAGAAAAACCCAACCCACATCCATTTTTTTCCACAGCATGCTATGAAACCTACATTTTCCCCTCAGGGCTCATACACAAGACAGAATATAAAAGGCAAATAAGGAGGCGTTTCTTTAAAAGCAGTAACTGGAAAAGAAAAAAGTAGTCAGACTTTCAAGAATGAATACTATAGTAACATTTCTCTCGTAGTGTTTAAACAATTCTACTTTATGGGCCAAGATATCCGTTGGATCATTTGGTGCATTTACATCAGTGCAAAGTGAGTGTAAAGCTTTACTGTTTCAGACAGGTTGTATGTTATATTTGGTGTCAAGGTAGTGCACATACTACAGTGAATTAGAAAATCTGGTTCTTGTTTTTGTAATAATTTATACATTTCATGCTTCTCATTTCACAGTGTTTGCAACTATCTCGGATACTTTCTATGACATATTCTTTTGGGCTTATATAAATTTATATTTCTAAGGTACCTCATGCATGATAGTCTATCAGGCAAGTCAAAGGCAGAGTGTTTACACCAGGTTGGCATTAGGAGTTTCTGAACAATTTCTCAGTCTGAGTGAGTTCTTCTTCATTTATTTCTGTTTTCAGATTATATTTTCTAAACTTTGTTTTAGGCTACTTAACCATTCATTCAGATGTTTATCTAGAGTTTCATTCCAATTCCACAGTTTATTTATCCCAGCACAGAATAAATTTGGGGATCTGGGTTTAAATAGGTGGCAGTTGTGGTACTTCCCTTTCCACTAATGTAAGCCAGTCGGGTTCTAAAGTGTTCTCTTTTTTATTTTATTTTATTTTATTTTAATTTTTAAGGAAAAAACTTAGAGTATTGTTTTAAACATTGAAATAAATTCTGGTCTCTTTATACTATTTTGCAATTAGCTGACAGAGGACAATCTATTTCATAGTTTCCATAACACCTTTGAACATGAATATGTTAAAAAAAAAAAAAAAGACATAATAGAAAAAGTTCTAGTGGTATAAAGTTGCTTTTTTTTTAAATTTTAAATTGTACTGCTATCAACAGGCCACCCACATGCTTAATCTAGAATAACCACCTCTAGGCTATGAGAAAGTCTCTGTGCCCCCAGAAAACTTGGCTATTTCACTGACAAGGATGTAGGTTAAAGCCAATTATGGCAGAGAGTTTTATGTTCCAAGCAGCTGTCCAGTTGGAATTGGGCTGAGACCACCAAGTTATTTCATGTGTCACAAACAGCTATCTGATTGGTTAAATAAAGCTGCATATATATTTTTATGAATAGAAGTGAAAGGTTTAATTTGCTTTTGTTTGTGGGGTCTTATTTATTGCTTGAAAGTGTTTGGATGCCTGCTGGGTATTTTTGAAAAAGGGCTGCAAAAGCTGCACATAATTCACCTGCAGTTCTGGAGCAAAAGTACAGTGTTGTGGTTAAGGCTAACCAAAGTAAAAAAACCCTGTATTCTATTGGAGCAAGATAAGAACGCTATTGCTTAGGTTGTAGACCAAAACTAAAACCCCACTACCCCAATTAAAACCCCCAGCTAGTATTTATGTATGTATTGTGTGTATGTATGTGTTTATTTAATATTAAGGAACCACTTATGCTCAAAAATTTTGCCTCCAGTTTAGATATGCTACTACTTCAAATTACAACAGTTTAAATTACTTCCTTACCTGCTCTTTAATGCCAATTTTCTCTTGTTTGATTAGTGCATGCACCTAGAGCACTTTCCTACGTGCAGTTTTTACTGTTTCCCCTGTTTAGCCAATCTGTTTTTTCATCCTGTATTTAATGTGAAAGCCCTGTGTAGCAACTTAGGAGAGAAGAGCAATTTTAAATTTCAAAATTTTTACTTTTCCAAAAAAATAAATATGCAAGGGTAAAACCGGAAATGCTAACAAAAGAAGCCCAAGATAGCCTGCGCATCTACAGGTATGTCTGATTCCTAGAAATAGACCTTTGTCAGTCTAAGAGTCACTGGTATCCCTTTAAGATACTGACATCAAAATTCTTGAATTCATGGATCTCCTGCATATTTTTTGTTACACTCACTAGTAAACATTTATAATACAACCAGTATTTCTGAATTTTCTTTCAAAATATACTTCTGAAGTAAATTGTTTGTCCATGGCACAGAATTAAAGCTCCCCAAAGCTATACCTTATCTACTTCCCAACTCCATTGTACAAAACCAAAAAGAGTTACTGCAGTATAGTTGACTGTCTTTAGTATCAATGCTTTCTTAATGTTTGTTTTCTCTCACAAAACATCTATACTCAGCTTCTTTTCCTGCTGTCTCACTGAATTTTTTGTTTACTTTTTTCCTTCAGATAGCTTTCTTTTTTCTTCACCTTCTCCATCTTTCCTTTTTCCTTTAAATAATCACTCTCTTATCATCTGACTCATTCATGCCTTGTCCATCTGCAGTTTTCACATCGAAAAGTTTTTTTGTAATTTTAAGACTATGTTATTTACATCTAATTCCTCTTATCTCCTTCCTTTCTTCCTTCTTCCTTTTCTGTTCTGTTTTTTTCCAGTTGCTGATGTTTTGCCTGCCAGCTATTTATTTTCTCTCAAATATCTTTTGTTTTATTAATAATTATTAGTGGTCTACTGTCAATAGGATTTTCACACTGTTGATCCTTTCCCTGTCTTTTTTCTCCTCATCCATTCCAAATCTTGCTCTAGTAATTTAGTTTATCTTATGCTTTCCCAGATTCCCCAGATGTTCTGGTTTTGTCACAAGTCAATCTGCTGCTTTCTCAACTTTTTTTCAGATGTCAGTCATTGTCCAAGTAATTTCTAAAACTTCATTTTAGCTTTTAATTGACTTGCAAAATCAGTCAAGAATTCTCTAAAAGCAGAGTTTTTATTTAGGGGTGAACATTTAAGAACAAGTAACAGTATTCCACATTGCTGCTTGGATAATAAAATCTATCATAAGCTCTGCATTGTTTTTTTTCTTCTTTGTAGTAAGGATGACCTTCTATGTGAAGGCATACCAACATTTTAAAGGCTTGGAAAATTAAATAAATTCTTTTCTGTCATAAATTCCTCAGCTGTATTTCTTTCTCATTTTCCAGTGGTCTAGCATGCTAAGTAGTACATGGCTTCTTGTAAAGAAGCTATAGGCAGTATCTGAATCAAAAGCAGTGTATCCAATAAATTAATTCTCTTTTTATACCTTATTATTGCTAATAATTAATATCAAAAAGCAAGATTTCTGTGATTTGAGACAAATATGTCATATGAAACTGATAATTACAATGGTGATTTATTATCTCATTCAAGAAAGAAAAGTTGTGACAAGAAGCAGAGAGAAAGATTGTATACAACCCTTCTTTCCTCTGTATTAAATTACTGCAGTATGGGAATGGTTGCATGGGTCCTAGGGAAGAATTTCATCTCCAAGATACTGCTTGGCCAAAAATAACTTTTGTGACTATCTAGCCTGTTCTTTATGATAACATAATAGGAAGAACTGACTTAATATTAGGTTCCTTTCAAGCCCATTAATGTATTTGAGACTTTATATATCCTTTAAAGAGCACCGAACTGTAAAGACCACAACTAATGGAAAAGCCACTGCCCCTCAGTTAATCTGGACTTCACCAAAGGGTAACCCTCCTGTGGAGATAGTCTACCAGATGAAAAAAGTGTGTGAAACATGTTGGTTTACAGTGAACCTGAAAGAAATTTCCCAAAACTAAGCGTGAGGAAGTTTTCTGCTTTAAAACTTTCACTGAGTTTTTGTAAATTTTGTGGTCTTGAACATATACTGACACATGGTAGCTATCAACCATAAGGCGTGGGTCAGCCTATTATGTCTTTGATAAGAAAATAATAAAAGAGACCAGAAAAGAGAAGAGAAGGAAGAGTTCCAGGGTTTTCCTTGATAATAAGTCTACCCCCACTCAAAAAAACCCCTCAAGTATGCAAAGCCATTTTTTGCTTAACAGTTTAAAAAGACTTAAAAAGAAGCTCTGTCTGAGCAGTTCAGATGAACACTGAAATAGGTGTGTAATTCACCTGCTATTATATGCCATAGCATGTAGCATGATAATCAGATACAGCAAATCTTTATACCATGGCCATCAATAAGGACATACCAGAAATGGAGAGTTTCTATGTATGTGCCTGAATATTTGCCACTTGGCCTCAAGGCCATTTCAAGTCCCCAAGAAAGCTGATATTTAGCACCTCATAAAAAAACTGTGTACAACTGAGTAGAGGAAAAAAGTGACATTTGTTGGTGGTTTATATGGAGGATCATATTTCTGTTCTTAAAAGTAAGAGAAAGAAAGGTCTTCCTTTATGTGTTTAGAAGACTAAGGAGGAAGGGTGGTTTCACAAAAATCTTTGTTACTAAGAAAAGAAAAGAGTTTGTCCCACTGTAAGTAAGCAAGTAAGCATATAGTTTTATAAAACTGCATATACTTGCATTGCTTTTTGTCCTGAATAAACAGATTTACAGAACACACTTAAGAAACTGTATAGCTACTCTGCACTTACCTTCCAGGTACTTGGTGGCTTTTAGAATATAATGTGCTCAGAAAGATCTCTCTCTGAGTACACACACATGCATCTAACGGGTCTGCTTGCTTTAAGGCCAGATAAGAATGCAATGAGTTGCACAGTCTGCTCTGTTTTCCTCAAGTGAAATATGATTTTAAACCTAAATACTGAAATAGCACAAAATATTTAAAATACGTTATAATTGGTGAGGTTTTCCACACTGCCGGTTTGTTTTCCATTCCCTCCGTGACATCTCACAACTCTAAGTGCTCAGTGACAGCCTGTAGAGGTTTCCCCATAATCCACCTTTATCCATTAACAGACACTCAATCACTAAAGTGCTTACTAGACTAAACATATTTATCCAACCAAATCACACTTTACAATGCAATGCTGCCAATCAGACCCCAGCTATTAACGAGGAACTGCTTTAAGGGGATTTTGGTGTTTGTGCTGTGAAGAGCATGCTTACCTCCAACAAACCACTAAACCAAATTAACATAGCTGTATCCTCATAAAAGAAACCAGATATCCTGTTGTGAAAATAGAAAGCTTGGTAGGACAGGGCTCCTTTGATGGCTAACAGTGTGGCAGACGAGGGCTTCAGACTACAAATCTGGTTACCAAAGGCTCATTACAAAACTCTAGCATTAGGCTTTTCCTAACTTTCAAAACAAAATAAAAATTTATCATTTGGGTAATGCAGTAAGTCATCAGCTTACTAAGTTAGTATTATAATTGCAATAAGCGCTGTAATTGTTGAATAAGGCTCCTTAATCCTAATTGCTCCTTTGTCCAAGATCATGTTGTAAAAATGCTTGCATTAGCCAAAATAAAATCCAAGAGACACAAATGTGGTAGTAATAATAATTCTTTTTATTAGCCTGGAAAAGAGGAAGAGAACAAAGCTTTAAAAAGACTTCAAAGTTCTGACCAAGAGAAAAAAAATCTAAAATCGGAGAAACATGCATACACTCTGCCCTTTTATTAGACTCATACAGACTAAGTGCCATCACCACAACTTAGAGCTTGACAGCATTTCTTTCCCAGGCAGCAGGAAAAGTTATACCATCCATGTTGCAGGGATAATTTAAGTTCTCTGTCAAAAACTACATAAAACAGTCCTGTATATTCTCACTAGGAAGCCCTAATAGTTTTAGACTTATTGGTATTATATCTCCTTTAAATCCCAATATTTTAAAGCTGGATCTGACATCTGCTGAGACTTGATGTATTTTCTCTCCATTTAACCATGGCTAGAAGAAAGGTTTAAAGTTTTCAACTCTGAGGTGACTCATGAAAATTCATGTTTTTAAGAAACACTTATCAGTTTAAAAATGCATATATATCCTTCCTTCCTTTCAAATAGCTTTAGTTCTGTTATTGAAATATGTATTTCCAATCCTTCACTGCTTATCAAAAATAATGAGCACTTTCTTTTTTATTAGCTTTTATAAACACTTCTAGGGAAAATTTTATGAGCAGCTAGAACAAGTTTTACTTCTTGCAGAGAAGGTTTCATGCTGGAATCATATCCAAAATGAGCAAACCACAACATGAACAGATTTTCCAAAAATCACTAGAGCAGACTTCTAAGTTAGAGTTGGAAACATGTAAAATACAGATTAAGTTGTCATGTAACTGAGTAGTGTAGTTTTGTATGGTAGAGTTGCACACCATGTTCCATCACAATGTGTATCCGTCTCCACTATTTCTGCAGTCTACACGTGCTCTGAACAGTTATGAATAATACAAAAATTGGCAAAATATTGTTCCAGGTTTGTGCATAGGAATGTCAATGTATGTTTTTATATGAAAGAAACCTATGCAGGTTTTCAGTGCATAATTAGATCCCTTACAGAAAGGGAAAAACATCATAATACTAGAAGTACAACAAGAAAAGAACAAATTACAATACAAATTAAAAAGAGGAATTGTTGTAGACCACATTGAATTTCAGCATTTAGAAAATACTTGTTGTGGTTCATAAAAAATTCGTGCTTTCAGGCCTTTGCTACATATACATGTTAATATATTTTGTATTCTATATTGTATATGTGTGTCACAGAAAGCAGTGAAAATACATACAGAAAGATGCCAGAAACAATTTTCCCTCGATTAACTGAGAAAGCAGTGTTAATAACTGTAATGTTTCCAATTTGGTTCAGTACCATCGATTTGAAACAATTTGTTGTTCCATGGAACATGAATTTCTCAATGTTCCACTTGGTTATTTTTAATTGGTGTTTTGTTTTGAAAGGTACCACATGTAACATATTGAAACTTTCCAGCTAGCAGAAAGTGAAAAATGGTGCAAACACTGGGACAACAAAATATTTCATTCTTTCATAACTTTGTTACTTAAGTAAAAAACACAACCACATAATTAAAGTGTTGCACTTGAATCCTCATGTTATGTTTAGAGGCTAAAGAGGTTAATGAACTGTATGCTGGCTTCCTAGGAAGGGAGGGAACAGCTAATCTGTTGAATTACATGATGCAACTCATACCTGTAATGTGTATAAGTAATAAGAGAATACTGCCCATAGTTCTAAGTAGCATGGCCTCAGTTTCTATCTACAAGGGCAGTATTGTGCCTTTTCACTTGTGATGCATGAAGTGTCAAACTTCCCATTTATTTTGGAGTTGTGTCTTTAAATAGGCACAATACATCCACCCAGACTGCCTATATTTTCCACCACATGGCCAGTAATGCTTGATTTGTTTTCTGGAAATGACATGGTTCATTCTTTAAAATTACTCCACTGAAAGACTTTTCCACATGTTACCCTGTATTGATAATCTCCATGGAATTATATTTGTTAGACATACCTTAAATAAGAAAGCATACAATTTGTAGATGTCTGTAAGCATCTTTGACTTATTCATAAAGAATAAATATTTTCTATTTATTTCTAAGTAAAATACTTTAAAATTAAATCAATTTCATTAACATAACTGTGTATACGTTTATCCAAAAAAGGATAACATTATGTCATATTTTAGAATTAGTTTCTCCAGGCTGAAGATAGAATCTGAAGATATGATTAGAAAATATCTTATCAAAAACATTATAGATCTTGAAAATGCAATACTTTTTACAGTTTCTTCTCTATATATTTCTGCAATACAGTTGTCATCATGACATGTCGATAAATACTCCTATAGCAGAAGCTCAGGTGCTCCTGCTAAGCTTGTTTACTATATGAAGCCTTTTTAGCTCATTTAGTAAGCTTTACACTCTACTGAAAAGCTTCAAAGTTATTGCACCTATTCTTTGTGTCCTTATAATGTTTTTATGGTAACATCAGGCCATTTTTCTGTTGGTAATTGGCTTAAAGTGAGAGGATAATTATGCTACCAGTTCTTCATTACCCACACCAATATAGGCAAAAAAGGTATTTGACAGTATTTGGTATCATGGGGATTGCTATAACTGATCATGGGGTGCCAGGTCCTTTGGGGTTATCAGGTCCTACCCAGTACTATTTGTGCTGGGCCGCATCTCTCCCTGGCAGAGGCATCCATGTATATCTGTGGTTTGTTCCTTATCTCTCCAAATACAAAAGGGCTTATTATATGTAATGCAGAGTATTCTTGTGATGACAGGTATGGACTGGCTCAGGACTGGCTCCTATACAATCTAATAAGGAATATATAAACCTACACATAGTTATATGAACACCTATTAAAAAGCTGCTAGGCCAAACTGGCAGGTCAAGAGAAGAAAGCATTTGCTGGCTGACCAAGTGGTCAGTCGAGACATTCCTCTTGGCTACCCCAAACTAGTTTCTTTCTCTTTTCATGCTCAAGCATATTGCTCAGGAAAGTTTGTATTGTGTGACCTTACATCAGGGTACTTGAAGGATTAGGTTACCCTCTTTTCTGGGTAAACTCGAGGGCCACAAGTAGGTCCTCTCTAATTCTTATGTTTGATGAAAATGCTTTAAAAAGATGTTTTCTTGACAAATCATAAACATTGTCTCTCCTTTATTATGTTAAATAACGTAACAAATATCTGATAATTGAGTTGATACTGGTAGTAAAAGGTTATTTTTTAATTATTCAG
The DNA here is from genome assembly GCF_022539395.1 of Myiozetetes cayanensis. Classification (NCBI taxonomy): domain Eukaryota; kingdom Metazoa; phylum Chordata; class Aves; order Passeriformes; family Tyrannidae; genus Myiozetetes; species Myiozetetes cayanensis. The sequence goes on along the minus strand of NW_026087964.1, from coordinate 33,780,964 downwards.
CTGAATACTGCAACTATCTGTCAGAAAAGAGGTCCCAGAAAGCAACATTATCATAATGGATAGCTAGCATGTAATATTCTATCTAGTAGAAACATTTCATGTAGGAAACCTTCAATCTCTATTTTTCCTTTTGTTAAAATATTAAACAAAAATGAGAAACACTTTATTATCATCTGCCTTTCTCAGCCTACAACTGATTCTAGAAATGTACCATATTCCATCCACAGTTCAATGGCAAATGGATCCTAAAATAAACAGTGTTTTACCTCAAGTGGATGTTACAGGCACATATGGGTGGAACACACTATTCCTCTATGGTTTAAGCTTTAGAGGAAAGTACTTAAAAAGGAAAATTTGCAGCAGAAATGAAATGTATATTCTAACTAGAATGCACGTAAACAGGACCTTTTAAAATTTCAGTCTGACTTCTCAAATTCTGACATCATATAATGCATTCAAAATTTTAAAAGCCTAATAAGTCAGCGTGATACCAAAAAGTGAAAAAATTTGGAAGCCACAACTGCAATATCTAAAAATATCTACACTCTGTTTAGTATAACAACCGTAGGTTGTTGAGCACTTGGATATTGATTGCCTCTTTTTCCTTACATATACAAAAATATATAGTTTTGGTTTAGACGTATTCTAAGTCAATGATGCTAGCAAACTGTTAGGAGAAATGTTTATCCCATTTGCATTGATATAGGAAGGGAAGAGGTGGTTGTATTAGCTGTTGTCCAAGCGAAGGATTGTTGACATCTTATTGTTGCAACAAACTTGAGCCTCAGTTTTTTACTCAGAAATTTGTTGTGTTCTAATAGAGTTTTCTCAGAGTGAAGCACTCTCATGCTGCAGGAAAAGTTTTCCCAGTGCAGAGGTGTGTTAACTACGTGTATACATCTGAATTAAAAACTTATAGGTAGATTCATTGACCTATTTATCTCAATACCTCAGATCGAGTGCATAAGAGATCCACTAGTCAAGTCAGGCTTCATTGGTCTCACAAGTTTTGCCAAAATATCTGTGGAAAACAGAATGCACCCATTAACTAGAAAAAAACCCCAACAAAATAATCTGACAAGTCATTACTGCTATAAATCTGCTCTTTGGCTATAGCACACCTTTGTCTCAGCAGTTCCATGCCAGATTCATAACATAATATGATGTTGATCAGGACAATGATCACTCACATCTCATAAGCCCACAATTTGCATTTAGTAGTCATTGCATTTTTATGTAGTGGTGTACAGTTCTTCCCCCCTCCCCCCCGAAATCATATTCTATAACATTCATCTTCATCTACTGACTACTCCTTTCCTCCACTATGTTTATTTTAGAAGATGACAGTCTTAAAAGAATAAAGGTCTTTCCTCTTCTAGGTACTGAATCCCTGATAAACTTGTAAGAAGTTTTTTGTCTCATTTCTTTTTTCTGCTGTGAAAATACATGAACCTATAATTTACATAGGTTTAGTATGAACATTTCTTTACTAATGGAAAACCAAACCTTATTTTTTTGTTCAGTTTGTTTTTTCCAGAAAAAATATTTATCTGGTTCCTGTTTCATAATCTGCTTCTGAAAGGTCAAAGATTAAAGCTAAACACTCCTCCTGTGCCCTCAAACCAAGCACAGCAGACAATCTCCATTTTCTTGGTTTCCTGCTACTCAGTTTTTGTCAGACACTGATTACGAATAACACCCTGAGCAGTTATCTCTAATATGGTATGTTTCTAACTTGAATGTCATAAGCAATGAGTCACCATGAGTAAGAGAAATAGGGTTACCTTTTAAAATAGGTTCACAGTAATCCTTTTCTTAAATGTCGTAGCTAGTAACTCATTCTTTTGCATGACATGCAACTTTGAAGTAAAACCCACTTGTGAATGTACAGTGACTTGTTATTTCCATGATGAAGAAAGGAGTGGATTACTTTTTCCATAGGTCTTTATTTTTTTACATTTTGGAGCTCAGATCTGTTTGTAACACAGACTTAAATTCAGGAGTATCAGTATAACTACTCTACCATTTCTTTCACACATTTCTTTTTTTTTTTGCATTCACAGCACTTGACAGGTGGGGGAGAAACAAGTCAGACTATTGAAAATTGGAAAGCTTTAAAATAAAATAATGAGCAAAGAATTTTCCAGTAGGTGGGGCAATAAAAATGAAAGGCGGGTCCCCAAGAGTCACAAACATGGAAGATTATAGCAGAGGAAACGGTCTAGATTGGATAAGCTGGCTGAACAGAGAGTAACAATATCACAGACATAGGATAAATGGTTCCACAAAGGAGAACGGAAAGGGAATTTTAAAATGGTGATAAAGACCCCATTATCTAAGTTTCTTTAATTGACTGATGTTACGATGGATGTCAAACAGAAAAAACAAGGAATCCAGTGGAACCACTAACATTTAAATAAGTGTTTTGAGGAAAAGGCTCAGAGACAGAGAAATTCACTAAGAGTGGTAGAGTTTGGGCAGGATCTGAATCTATTTCCAGGAATGGTGGTATTACTATAAAGTCTAATAATTGCTATAAATTTGTCTGTGCTCCTGAAAACCCTGTAGAGCTGTGACAGGTGGATCCTGGCATCCAAGCCCAGGTCAAACTTCAGGGGTGAACAAAGCATCCCCTCAGAACCAATGCAGCTCTGGGGCACAGTTGTGCTCCCTGGCAGGATCCTGCTCTGCTGCAACAGTTAGGCCCCCTGCCTGGGAAGTCTTACGCAACTTGTGAACTTTATGTTCTTTATCTTGGAAACACACATATTTAAAACATAAAAGGGAGTGAAATCTTTGTCTGCTATTTTCACCACACGAATATGCTGGAGGGGCAAACAGTTTTTTGCTCCCTCTTGTACTAAACTGTACGCACAGATTTATTAAATGGATGTGGATCCAGGACTGAGAAAGTCCTTCAGTCTAATCTCACCTACAGACAAGCTTTATCTTTTTTTTTTTCCTTAAATAGCTCTTTGAAAAAGATTACTTCAATGGATAAACATTCTTTCCATTTTTCAGACAGTCTCAAGAAATTTTCTGTGAAAACTTAAACTTGCAAGCTGAAATTGTTCAAGGAAATGCAGATCTTTTGACCAACCTTAGGCCTCCTCTACTAACAATGCACCATCACAGGTCATAAAGTGGTGGGTTTGTTTTTTTTGAAACTGTTTTAAATCCTCAGGATGCAAAGTCCATATTTAGGTCTCAGAAATTAGTCTCATTTCCAAGACTTGAAGTATCTCTGACCATTTCAAAGTCCAACTTAACACCTAGATTTCTAAATGTGGACATAGGAATATAACTTCTGTTGGAGTAGAGTTGAAAGGTACAAGGCAAATTGCTTTGCCTCGTTTCCTTGCAGTTGCCTCTCACTTCTTTCAATCAATAACTTCTCTTGAGACTATTAGAACCTTATTTTGAGGAATCAGTATACTTTTCTTGAAAGGTTGATCCATTTTTGAAGATGTGCATATCTAAAAATTTTACAAAATCTTACAAGTAACAGATTTAGTACATAATCTATGAAAGTATCAACTATACCATTTTTTAAGGCATGTCCACCCACATACAAAAATTTTCTAATCAAGCTGTGCTATGCAATCGACACAAGTTTCAATCAGTGTTCCCTTTAAGACAGGGATTTTGGTACTTCCTTGTTCCATCGTCTTTATCTCCTTAGGTTTTCTTGGTAATTAACACAGGATTAATTATTAGTTTTCAAAGAGGCTTTGTCTCCTCTTCTTCTAACATATTTAGTTTAAAAGCAATTCCAGTTCAAGAGAGAGAAACTTGTACTTCTTAGGACTTCAGGGTTCTCTCTTTTAAGCACTAGGTATTTCTAAGATTCACATAAAAAAGATTTTTCCACATATGCAATATAGGTCAAATGAAAATAGATATTTTGCTGATGCTGTGCAACTACCAAGTTTTCAGAGGAAGAGTTAAAAAAGGTTGAATCACTTTTAAAAGTTTATAAAAAAAAATGAAAATAATTCTGTCCTGTAAAATTTTAAAAAATTTCCACATTTCTCTGTGGTGACCAGTGACAGGACCCAAGGGAATGGTCTGAAGTTGTGTCAGAGGAGGCTGGATATTAGAAAAAGGTTCTTCACCCAGAGAGGCTGGGCACTGGAACAGGCTCCGCAGGGAAGTGGTCACAGCACCAAGCCTGACAGAGCTCAAGTGTTTGGATGGTACTCTCAGGCCTGTGGTGTGACTCTTGGGGATGGTCCTGTGCAGGGCTAAGGATTGAACTTGATGCTCCTTGTGAGTCCCTTCCAACTCAGCATAATCTGTGGTTATGCAATTCTGTGACTGTAAACCAGGATGGCTAAAGGGCTGCAGATGGGAGACAATAGGCTGTGATGGCCACTCCGTTTTGAGCCAGTTCATTTACACACAGATTTTATTACAGGTCTGCAGCTATAACCTCTCTAACCAGCAGAATATTTTTTATGCAGTTGGTGAGTGTTGGTATCATCACCACATTCTCTTCCTCCTTCTTTGTTCATCTCATGTAGGACTTACATGCTCATTTGTCTAAATCCAGATCATAACAGTGTGTTCAGACAGGAACCTGTCTACCAGAAGAGGCACGACTGACAAGTAAGTGATAAGCTGATCACTTTAAGAACCTCAGGGGTAATTAGATAAGTGACTTTCATACAATCATAGAATATGCTGAGTTGGAAGGGAACCATCAAGGTTGTTGAGTCCAATTCCCGGTCTGGCAGACGACACCTCAGCAACTACATCATGACTATGGTGGAGGCAGTTCCAGAAAACTGGTTAACTGGCACCATTGGGAGTAATGATTTTCCCATTATTTATCAAACTGAGCTACTTTTCTCTTTCAATTGAGTTTTACAACACTCATCACACCAGTTGCCCCCTTTCGGTCATGCCCAAAGACCATTGAAGAGCCAGTTGAAGTGCTATACTGGGTTAGGCTAGTGGTCCACCCAGAACAGTATGCTGTCTTAAAAAGTAGCAATATGGGGTGTTTAAGAAGAGATAACAAGGCTGCCCACTTCATGCAATTCTTTTAACTTGTGCTTCTCTAGCATTCCTGATTGATGAATTTGAAATATTAGAGGGAAACACCCTTACCAGTCATTTTGGAATCTTTTTATGGATCTGTTTTCCTGTAATGAATTTGTTGGACATCCTTCTACTGTCTGTGTCTACAACCTCCTTTGACAATAGGCTCCAAAATTTCCCAACCTGCTGAGAAAATAGGCCCTTTTACTGTTTTAAACCATCTGCATACTAGTTTCATGAAGTGCACTTACCCAGAAAAACCAGCTGAATAATAGTTTCCTGTTTAACTTATAATAAATAAATTACTTTGTGAACCCAAATCATACTCCCCTTCAGGCTTTTTTCCTCTATATTGGAGATTGCTAGCTTTTCAAAGTCTTGCCTCTAAGGGTCTCATCTTCTTAGCCCTTCTTTTGTTGCCCCTCTGTCTAATACCTTCAACTACAACGCACTATTTCTTGAGTTATAAATATCAGAAACAAACACAGAACTGACACTAATGGATGTCTTTTTGGTGACTTTGTTTCTGAAAGGTTGGGATTTGAGCTGCAGATATCAGTGACTGCAGAAGACCTGCTCCTTTCCTTTCTGGTGCTCAGTAGTAGGACAAACAGGTTGGTGCAGAGCAAATCTGAATCCTCAGCATCTCATCTAGAAAAACTCCTCCAGAGCAACTACAAAGTTTCAATTGGTAAGGCCTGCATGGACATGAACAAGTTTTTCCCATTATTTATAAGAAAATAATTTGATTAATTTTTTTCTCCCTCTGTAGGTTTAAAGACTATGCAGTAACTCAATCAGACAATTAAATATCTTTAAAAGCATTTTAAGGCAGAGAAGCAACTTGACTCGTTGTTGCACTAGCACAATTAAGTCCTGGTCCAATTATTTCAAACCTTAAACAAATGCAAAACACATTTAGAGCTGGGAAGTCTGTACTATCAGTGAGCTCTGCAGATATTATAGTTAAATGTTCCTGATTATATTAGTTTAGTATTTTAATGAAGTCATTCAATGGGCAAGTCTACACACAGTATATCCTTGTAGGAAGCTAACAAATTCTGCTTCCAGTTCAAATCAGAAGATTTCCAGCCTGTGCAGCACTGACTCCTAGCCCCTCTGTAGAGACTGTGTGTGCTTTATCTTTGTGTGATTTATTACATAACACTGAGCAACAACTGACATTGAGACCCCAATACCACAAACCATTCCTGAGGGTCACATCTCTACATTCATGCAGAGATTCAGAGAGTAAAACTGTCCCTTCAAAATGAAGTTTTTGTAGTGGGTTCAAGTCAACCCAAAAGTCAGATGGGACCTTGTAATCCACTATTAAGAGATCTTCAGGGAGCAAGAAATTTGAGATAAATTACTTCTATCCAGTATATTTCACCTTCTCTCAAAATCTGGGACTCCAGTTCATCCCTGGTTTGCACCCTCTCAAAGTAGTAAAGATTCAGTTTCTTCTCTCTCTTTACTCAGGCACTAATGCTCATCTATTGTCTCTACACTGAGAGACTATTAAAGTGCTTCTGTTTGAGCAGACTTACTCCAAAGCAGTATCCTGGTCTGATCATCTCTCAACTTCCTTCCTCAGTAAGAAACCTGTAAACTGCAACTTCTGAAGAGGAAGAAAAGATTATCTTAATCCAGACTAAGATATAATATGCTGATTAACCCACATAAAAGTCCTACTGGAGATAAGACTGTTGTAGTGTCAATCATGTCAGCTCGTCAATAAAAAAGTTAAGATTTTGATCCTTAAATCTTATAATATGAAACTAAGTGCAGTTTCTTAATGTGCCTTAAAAAAGTAGGCTTACTGAGGAAAGTAAATTTTTAGTTTGCTCATTAAAGAGAGCTGGTGAAAAAGTCAATTAAATAAATGTCAGATGATTCTGTTACATAGAATATGAAAATGTATTTTGTTCACAGTTCTGCACTGTAGAAAAGTTACATTTGTAAGGAAAACCCTGAATTTTGCATATCCTAGTTTTATTAACATAGGAACTAGGAATGCAGTTTCCAGAAGCAGTGAAGACTTAAACTAAGGTGGTTTTTAATTTTTTAAATTTTTTTATTTTCATACTCTTTTAATTTTGACAGTAGAATCTTCCCATACACAGTAATAAACAACAAACAGAATCAGGAAAATTGCAAATCATTAAAGCTGACCCTAAAATTTTCTTCAAATAAGAATCTTACTAATTGATTGAAAGAGAAGTATTTTGCTACAGTATGCTTGAGGTAAAAGAATTCACATTAATCCCTAGTGAGTTTTGAAAGTTACTTGATTTCCTTGTTTCTGCTCTATCTGAATCCTGCCCTGTCTAATGTGGAGAGAGAAGCCTGGAAGCTCAATTGCCTGTCACTAAGCATGGCCACAAGCCTGTCTCTAAGGGCTTTCTAATCTCCTGCCCTGTACTAGCCAGCAAACTGTTAAAGCTGAAGATGCTAGATCCACCTGTACTTCATTCCCTAGAGCAGCCTCTAGGGAAAGTGTAAGAAACAGGTGCTTAATTTACGTTTATGAATGTAACAAAGCCAATTGTGAGGAGATCTGAGTATTTAGAACTAAATTTCTCTACGAAACATCATAAAGAAAAGATAGTCATTCCAGATGATACTCTTTATTTACTTGATGCATCCAGACAATGGGAATCCTCTTTCCACTACCTGGCCAACTGGCTGACATAAATAGTGCTTAGAATAGCTCTCAGGGAACATTAGTGAACAGGATCTTTCTTTTATGTTATTTATTATCTGTGTTGGCTGATCTCCAATATTTTCATCATCTTCATAGCAATTGTGTTTCCTTCCAGTGTCTCTCACCATCCTTGGGGACTCTTAAACATTTATGCCTGCACTCAACAGGAGAAATTGAAGATATTGTACGTGACTTCAAGCTAAATCATAGAGTAGTGTATTAGTATGGAAATCATGACATTCTGGCATATCTGCCAATTTTATTTGCAAGGAGAACTGTGGAAAACTTCTAGCACTCAAGAGTCAGACTTGTACAGTAACACAATAAAGTGCAAAGCAAATATTTAACAAAACATATAATTGTTTGCACTTCTGGCTTCTGTAGATTGTTGTTGGCATATCAGCATTTAGACCCTTGAATTAAAGGGTAGACTGGTAGTCTTATCTCAAAGATCCCACATTTATTTTCCCTCCACTGTTCTAAAATTTCAAAGGAGAAATGATAAAGGAAAATCAGAATTATCAGAGAAACCTGATTTTTAGATTGCAGATACTCAACACTTTTTTGAGATTATCAGACTGTTTTGAAGGCAAGGATTTGGGTTATCCATTAGTCATGTTTCTAAAAATATTTGGCATCACATGTTATCTTTTCCATAAACAACTCTGCAGAAGGCAGATCAACATTTACTTTCTTTTAAAGAAATAACTATAAAAATAGGTGGTTATCTTGGAGCTGTTAGCAGACTATTAAGAAATCTAATATGGGATTTATCACTAGTGAAATATGATTATTACCCAACTAAGATGCATTATTCACTATGTTTATTCATTTATAAAACACAATTTACTCATCACAGCTGAACTCCAGTTTGCAATTTCTTGTGTTACACGACTGAATTTAATGTTCCATTAAAATACTAAGTGACAAAAATCTGGCATTTTCTTTCAATCAAACTTTTTACAACAAACCCAATAGTGTTACTGATTCCCTTTGACCATCTAATGATGCTAGCTATTGCAAACAAAGAATTTGAAAATACAGTGTATTTTTAGCTGATAATGAGGAGTCTAAAAAACCCACAGTAATTATTAAATTAATTCAAAATATTTAACTTTATTGCAAAATTATGTTGAGCAACTAAACAGAGTATTTTACTTTGTGCTTTGGCTACCCTCTATGCTCTAATGAGCAAAATCCTGTCCTACTCACAGACTGCCCTGACTTCAGGCAAGTCCTGAGCAACTTGAGAACTATGGGATCTACCATAGTTCTCATCTACACCTTTTTTTTCTCCCATAGTGAATCGTAAATGACATTAATTATTTTAGCCCAAATGCACTGCATTCAGTGGGAATCATCCTATTAACTTTAGTGGGATCACATTATGAGTTTGAAGTTAAAGAAAAAAAGTCCCATGATTTCTTTGACAAATCATCATATAATAAAAAAAAATTTATTTAAATTCTAGTTCTATGCAAAACAGGAAATAAAGGAGATTGACCATAATTTGATTTTCTTCCTATTTTTTGTAACATTATTGTCACAGAAAAGGCATAATTTTTCCTTATAATCAATCAGCAACTTATCAAGGATGTTCTGCTCTAGCTCTTATCTGGAGTCTAAATAACATTTTAAAAGGAGTTTAAGTGTTTCAGGAATGCAAGTGCCATGAGAAGTAAATAACTACTTCTAAATCTGTGCTTATTCAATGTATTTATTGTATCAAAAAAAGTTTACAGTGCACTAAAAAAATAACTCGCACTTACGTGATCAGTGTAAGGGGGGGAATTTAACATTTCAGGATCAGATAACTTTCACATAGCATTTTAAATCTCAACATGTGGCTGATTATGAATGAAACAAAATGGTTTCAAATAGGCTAAACTTTCAGGTAATCAATTTATATCTCTCACAGAAAGTACTTTTGCAGAGTTCTCTGAAGTGTCTTCCAATTTGCCCTTTAACACATTTGCTTTATGAAGTTTATTTAAAGGCAACCATGAAGAAGTTGAAAGAACATTCAATGAATATTATTATTACCTTGTCTTTAGCAGAACTTCTTTAAAATTTATTTTCTCAGATTTTGTAGTATTTTCTTCTCTCCCACTCTTTCCCCTTCACTCTCCTAAGACTGTATCACTTGAATCTTTTATGAAAACTCTCAGTTCATAATTTTTGACTGCCTGAGAAAGGTAGTGCCTTGAAAAATGTATGTAGGTGTTTTATGTCATTATTTTAATTTTAAATAAGGGTTCTGATTTGTGGTCATAGGTTTAGTAGGATTATTATTCAAGTCCTTGTTTCTATTACCTGTCAACAAAACATAATTTGTTGTGAGGCTAGTGTCCTCCAGTATCAATTCATGAGAATAATTCTGAAGATTATGTTGGTAATTTTCCAGTCATATTTACTCTACTTGCTTAGCTCATCTTTGTCATTAAATGAATGTGTGTAAATATTTACCTAAAATTTTATTCCATTTACAGAAAATAATTTAAGAATGCTTGTCTCAAAGCAGCACCTGTATTTAGACAACAGAAAAGCTCAAATAAGATGCTTGTCTATTCCAAGTTTACCCCTAATCCTCATTGTAGAAGCAAGGTTCTAGTTTTTCACAGACTTGTCTCACTACAGAAACAACACAAATGAATACAATAAACTGTTTGTATTTTATGATAAGATATAGACCTTGTCCTGATGGTTTGTTTTGGAGTGGAAATATTTTGCAGTACTGATAACTCATTGTGAGTTATCAGTATTATGTGAGCCATTTTGTTATTTTCCTTCATCTGAACACAGCTGCAGCAATCTATTTAGACTTATTATAGAACCTAATTAACTCTCAGCTTTCTTGGAATAAGAAACTTGTGCTCACACTTGTATCAGTTGCAATAGCAAAATGTAGGAAACTAGGAGTTTTCCTGCTTTTAGCCTATGAACAACCTTTTTACAAGCCAATCAACATCAGAGAAAGGGAGAAAATAAGTAAGATTATTTTCGGATCTGGTAGTCCTGTGATCTATACTAGTGCTATGCTCAACACAGAAATCAAGAGTACAATGTTAATATACTATTTTCCTTGTGCATAAAACACATTTCTTCTCCTCTAATGTCCATAAACCTAGATGGTAAAGAGTAAACAGTTTTTCTTTGTAGTGGAAATTCTTCCCTGAGTAGGCATGCTTTCTAAAATGATTTAGGTACTCTTATCAAATACAAATGCACAAAGTCCAGAAACTCTAACTTTGTGATGGTTGGAAGTAATTTCCATGAAAAAATACTACTGTGAATACTTAACTTTCAAAACAACAACAACAACAAAACCTCAGAGAAAGTTTTGTGGTTTCTTGAAGACCAAAGAACCGAAATGTATATGATACACATTTTCTTTTCTTGGCATTCAGCTGTAATATGGTATGTGCTCAACATGTTTTTGTAGCATGACATATTAGAAAAAGATTTCTAACTTGTTATTTTCTATGGAGACTGAAAAGCTGCTCAAACAGGATTTGCTCTGATTTCTCTCCAATTAAAATAGAATGCAAATAGTTGAAAGTTCTTAAACAATGTAAACAGCAACAGTAAGGGTACTATTAAAAAGTATCTGGCTGTAATTTTAGCTTTTAAAACTCTGGTTTTAATTTATCTTTTCATACCACTGGCAAAAGAAGGAAAGTTTCTGTCTTCATAAGGACAAATGAACAACAATGTGATGGAAATATGAAAAATATGTATTTTCATATATTTTGACATATTTTTAGCTTAATTCCTTACTTCAAGACAACTGCTGCCTAATATTTCACCACTCAGTCCTCCCTCTCTCAATTATTTCAAGTAATTACTTTCTTACCTTAAACCCTAACAAGCAATGAAGCTTTCTGTAAGTTGAATAACAGTGTAAATATCCACATGATGCTCTCCAGACCTCCCTTGGAAAAAGAGGTAAACCCATTCTTATTCTGCTGACAGCACCCAGGAGGTGAAATCCATGTCCCACCTGTAGGATGCCAGTGATACATAATCAAGTCTGTTATAATTATTTGCCATCTTTTCGGTTGCCACCGTTGTTTGAAAAGATGATCAAAAACTTTCACTTTGTAAACTTCCAGTTTCTCAACTGACCAAGGTTAAGAAAGAGATTTTGTGAATAGATCAATAGAAAGTGAGCATGCATGTTTGTGCACTGACTTAATATAAATAAATTCATTCTTTGCATTCTCAAGTTTATACAAGAGGTTATCCTGGTGTTTAGAACTTACAGTATAGCAGAAAGGTTCTTCTTGAATTTAGAGTTTTCACATTTCTTAATTCTTCTGAAAAAAAAAAAATTCCCTAGTCCTATATATATATGTTTGTATATGTATATATATTTTTTCAGAAGTACTCTGTCTTGAACTCTCAAAACTTGAAGCTGTTCAGGTCAGTTTTGAGGAATAAGGAAAACTGAGATTGCTAGTAGGATAAATATAATCAGTTATAAGCAGTTTTACTCTAACATTTTATAGAGACCTTCAAAAATGTTTCAAATTATGAGATAGCAATTGATTCTTTGATTTTGAGAGCTGCAGGTTTCCTCATGTAATTTCTGTAACTAAAGGAGCAAGTAGTTTTAAAAATTTTTAAATGTATTTTACAATTACCAGTTTAGACAATAGAGACATGCAGAAATAGCATAGTTCATCAGCAACAGGGTTGTTAAGAAATTTTTATTGTTGTGGAGCTGTTAATTTTTTTTCTATGTGGAGTAAGAGTGTTAATGATGACTTAAAATTTGTGCAACAGGAAAGAATAAACTTCCCTACCACAGTTGAAAATGCTGCTTTCAGCATCAACCTGTGTGCCTGAGTAGTTATGGGAAAAGATAGTATTTATTGCTGGAACTCTTTGTTAAATATAATGGGCAAAAATTTTCTGGGTTTGCCTGTGGAAATCTGATTGGTACTGAGAGACCCCCTTTCAGCAAAAGAGATAATTCAACCCTTACTTGCTAAATATTTCATGACTGCTTCTTTTCAGTCACCTGGTGTTTACAGACATAGCAAAATGAGACTTAAGTCTGTTTACGAAAGAATTTTTCCAGTCCTTTTATGCTATGTTTAAATTGTATCTATTGTTTACTATGAAGGAAATCTTCAGATTCAAATAAATATGAGTATGGTTGGTACTATTATTTTTCATATATAGTTTTTAAAATGTTGTTCTAATTACTGACACTTTGAGCAGTAATATGTAGTTATTTCTAAGTCTTTTTCCATAATAACTTAATGAAAAGGAAGAAGTTTTTAAGTTCAGTGTGACCAGAGGAATAAAAGTTAAAAAATTAAGTTACATTTCTGATATTTAAACTCTCTCTTTGGATGCATGTGGGTATAGTTGGACGTTTCATTATTATGTCGACAATGTTCAAAGAAAATTTCGACCTTTTTTCTACAAATAAGGATGTTTATGCACTGCTTCAGTGTTCCAGTTTAGGTAAGCTGTGCCAACAGTATAGGAAACATTCTTAAAAACCATCAAAGTACTTGGTGTCACATCATAGACACTGATGAGCTCACCTGTCAGCTCAGTAATGCACGCCACTTAGGTGGCACATGACTGACAATAAACCCATTCAATGCTTGAAGATATTTTAACTGATGATGGGTAAGGTTAAAACCAGGGGTTTCTTTTCATAGCCATTCCACCTCGTGATCCCTGTTTTTTATTGAATCCCAGGTTATCTGGTCTTGAAAATAAGTTCCTTGCAGCAGAGATACAAAGTTTTCATTATGCTTCAAGAAAATCTAATGCCACGTTACATTCTTCCTTCCATGTTCTGGACTGTAATCCCACTCGTTGACCACGTGCACCTATTTTGTAAATTTAGTATTATGTTTAAATCCCAGAGAGATTACTCATGTTATTCAAGCATAAATCTTTCTAAGACTGGGCCTAAGGCTATGTAGTCCCATGGCAGGAAAAGTTTTTAGCTTTTCTTCTAAAAGGCAAAGCTCACTGTCAGACATAACAAATAAACAATACAGTGGAAATATCACTATCTGAATCACAAGCCTATTTTTACGAAAGTATCATGTTCCCTAGTGGTTGAAACCTTTTTCCAGGCTAGATTAATCTTAGGTTCAGATTTCAACGTTACATATCATAGCATAGCCAAATACAATGTAATTCATCCAGGAATTAGGAATCCATGGATTCCTATTTACAATTAAAAACAGCATAGTTTTGGTTTTTGTTTGTTTGGGTTTTTTTTAAGAAAAGAATTAAGATGTTACCATTTTCTTCACATGAATATAGTAAATAAAGTGCTAGAATGGAAAAGGACTACTTAATGTCAAATATTACCTTTCATTTTTACAAGGGCTGTGATATGCTTTGACCTTCTAATTTTACATTGATAATACTCCACTGTTTTCAGTTGCATACAGTACCTGGAGTTAATTACCATGCACGTTCTTGACTCATGTTTACATGCACAGGTTACCTCTACAGTAACACTTTAGATTAGCCTAGCAATGACACTCTTTCCAGGTAAGTGAGAACTGCAAAACCCTGTAGATTTCAAACTCTCATTTAAGGGTTTCTCTTCCTGGACCATAAGAAATTCTGTCTGGGGGTTGAAATAGTATCATGCACTGTTGAAGAAGGTTGTTCTTCTCCTGCAAGGCAGCACCTGCTACACAACTATCATCAACAGGTTTTTGTCAAACTTATTCTGAGAAACTAGTAACCTGTCACTAGTGGGGTTCCACAGGGCTCCATCTTAGGCTCTGTGCTATTCAATATCTTCATAAATGACTTGGACACAGGACTGAAAGGGATACCAAACAAGTTTGCAGATGACACAGAACTGAGAGGAGCTGTTGACTCCCTCAAAGGCAGGGAGGTCCTGCAGAGAGATCTTGACAAGTTAGAGGACTGGGCAATCATCAACCATATGAAGTTCAACAAGGGAAAGTGTCGGATTATGCACTTGGGATGGGGCAACCCTGAGTGTCCATAAAGACTGTGGAATGAAGTGTTGGAAAGCAGTGCCACAGAAAGGGACCTGGGGGTCCTGGTATCACTGGCAAATTGAATATAGGTCAGTAGTACCCTGGCAGCCAGGAGAGTCAATCTGTGTCCTGGGGGGCATCAGGCAAAGCATCGCCAGCTGGTTGAGGGATGGGATTGTCCTACTCTGCTCTGCACTGGGGCAGCCTCACCTTGAATATCATGTGCAGTGAATTGTGAATATTGTGGGCACTGCAATATATAAGAAGTATTAAGCTGTTAGAGAGCATCAAAAGGAGGGCAATGAAGATGGTGAAGGGCCTTTAGGGGAAGCCGTATGAGGAGTGGCTGAGGTCACTTGGTCTGTTCAGCCTGGAGAACAGGAGACTGAGGGGAAACCTTATTACAGTGTACAAGTTCCTCGTGAGGAGGGACAGGCACCGATCTCTTTGTGGTGACCAGTCACAGGACCTGAGGGAATGGCCCGAAGTTGTGTCAGGGGAGGTTTAGGTTGGATATTAGGAAAAGGTTCCTCACCCAGAGGGTCGTTGGGCACTGGAACAGGCTCCCCAGGGAAGTGATTACAGCAGCAAACCTGAAAGAGCTCAAGAAACGTTTCGATAATACTCTCAGGCCCATGGTGTGATTCTTGGGGATGGTCCTGCATGGGGCCAGGAGCTGAACTCGATGATCCTTGTTGATCCCTTACAACTCAGCATATACTATGATTCTGTGATTCTGTGAAAACTCAAACAGTGGAGACTCTGCTCTACCTCACTGGAATATGCCTCACAGTCTTTACCACTAGAGAGTCTTGTTTAACATCTAATCAAATTCTGTCCTTTGTAATTAAATGGTAGTAAGTATATTCTACTTTTACTCTCTGTTTTTTTCTCTTTTCTAGGCTTGTCAAGCCTTTGAAATTTTTTACCAAGAACAAGGCTTCAGCAGCAAACAATAAAGTACTTCAACAGTACATCATTCAACTCTCTGGAGTCTTAAAATTCCATATAAAAAATGTTTTATCTCTCATTCTTTGATATAGTTCATTAGATAGAACAGAAAATATGGGTATGAGGGCTCAACCTTCCGGATTGCCTCATCATAATAACCACTGATTTTCCTTGTTTGTACTTAATTTCTAAACACCTTATTTCCTAATTGCAATATTACTTCAAATTATTCCTATATAAAATTATTTTGAATGACATTAACTTTTTCATCCTACTCTGGCTACATCTACCAGCTGGACATTCCTCTCAAGTACTCTCTGTTGGTGTTCCTGTTCCCCAGCCACCTGACAATTAACCCCTTGTTACCAGTCATTTAGTCAAGAAGAAAAAGAACATGAAAAAGAAATGGGTTTTGTGCTGTGACTCTGGAACCACAAACCCATGTCTTCAGTAGTGGGATGTAAAAACTGAAGCAAAAAGCTCCAGGGTTATGATAATTGCAATTTTGCCAACTCATTCCTCTTCCTGGGAACTGTTATCTAGAGAAGCCCCAATGTGCTGTTTCTTTTCCTGTCCTGGGACCAATTCTGCCCCTAGATCACCTGTCTGTACTCTCCATCACCTGAACTGAGAGCTGGCAGCCCAGCATCTCTGTCTCACATCATCCAATTTTTCAGCTGAAAGTCACCATCCCCTGCCCAGTTGATGTGGAGACCTGGGTTGTCATGAAACTAAAAATCATTTCAACATTTGAGTATTGTTCAGGTACATACTATGAATCATGACTGGTCTATGCCTGGTTACATTTCTGACGCAGGTATTCCTGTAAATCCTTACCCACTGCCGCCTATCATGTACTCCTCTCTTTTCACTCTCTGTGAGCCAGTTTACTGCTTAATTGCTCCTTCTGGGACCTGGTTGCTGTTCATTTTGACCTTCTTTCCTCATGGTACAAGGAATGAAACTAATGGTTAGACCTAGACAGTAGCACAGAACATATTGTATACACCACTTGAATGGAAGGGACTGGTCGGTGAAAAAAATGTGAGTGGACTGATTCTGTGGGCCCTTCATGCTTTCAGATATGTCCTGCTCCCTTCTCACGGAAGTTACCTCCCATTCCTTGTGAACTGCTAAATTGCGTTCATTCTGTTTTTAAATATGCTTGTTAATGTAATCATGATTATTGTCAAAACAGTAAAACTAATGCAAAATTCATCTCTATGAAATGTGCAGTGAAGAAAAGACAGCGACAATACACAGCATACTGGAGGCTTCAGAAGAGCGACTTGCTTAGTCAGTTGGATGGAGGCAGCATTACCTAAGACAGCATGCTATTAGCAGTTTGAAAGTTTCCGCACCTTTTGAACCAGTTTGGAGGTAAAAGCTATACCAACTCTCATTCCTAATAGTGTTTTGCTGTGAATATGCAATCAACAACAAAAAAATATAGTTTAAGGATCTAGTGAGACTTAGCAAGCAGAAGGTCTCTTAGCAACAAAACCCCATAACTAATGTGAAGCAGCTGTGGTTATTCGAGAAAATGGCTCAAACTGTTGAAAAGCCATTAGGAAGCTGATATATAGAGAATAAAAAGAACCACTCAACTTTAAAAAGATTTCCCAATATGGAGTGTTATGTTATTTTATAACCAAATCTTAGTCATCCAAAGTTTACATGCCAGAAAATACTATTTATGACCATGTGGCTGGACTTTCTACAAGTAGCTGAAATTCCTGAAATTCCCCCTGAAAAAAGAAATTGCCAATGGCTAAGTACATATTCTTCTGTGGTAAAGGTGCGATTGCTATATTTTAGTGAGGCTGATACCACTTATGGTTTGATTTATTATATGCATTTGGAATGGTATCCTAAATAATTGGAATCAATTTCTTTAATCCTATAACTTTCAATATCTACTGGAAATAATGAAAACCACTTGCTTTTGCTAGGCTTTGTATATGGCTGATCATCACACATTAGCTAACAAGCTCTTTAGCTTATTTGACTGCTTCTGTAATTGGAAATATCCAGTAGCTTGGCAAATGACATATTTTAAAAACAGTAACTGGAACAAAAAAATTAGAGGTGTCAGGAAAAACGGATTTTATTGGTTTACTCTTCAAACTGGTACTGACTGATGAATTAATTATGATTTTTTTACCTATATTTAATTATTGTGGTCTCAAAATAGCCTAAAACTTCAGGTAGGCAAAAATTAGTCTCAGTAAATATGTCATCTGGCTTCTACTAAGTCCAAGTCAGCTTAAATGCTAGTTTGAATAAAGGCCAAAAGCTGGAAAGATAAAGAATACTAATTAGAAAATCTTCATTAGACAGAAACAACTATACAAGCTGAGCTGGATGGGCTTCAACAGTCTAGGTAAGTGTGGGGCAAGCTACATAACCCATCCGTGTGTGCAGTGTGAAAAACTGCTCAGTGCAACCTGAGCACATCAGGCTTACAGGTTTAGAGTCAACTCTTGCCATCACGTCTGACTGCACAAGAGGAAAACAGCATTCAGTCCTACTCGCTTTTGTTGGACAGTTCAGCTGCTTACATTAAAAATAATTGTACTTGGAGATTTGATCACAGCTAAACCTACTCAAAGGATTGTTGGCAACCTTGATTTGTCAAGCCTTATATTCTTCCTAGCAGAGACAACTAAAGGGATGTTTTTTGGACAAGCTGCCTTAATGGACACCGGAGGTAAGATATATGCTATGGTATGAAATATAGTTATTAGGAAATCACATATCTAAGCACCTTTAAAAAAATTAAGTTTTGAGAGAAAGAACTGAAAAATCAGCAACGAAATTTAGGACGATCCGATGATTAAAAAGTGGATAAATAGAGTGCCCAGCTCTGATATCCATCAAGTAAGAAGACAAAAGTTTAGCATTGCTTATAAAAAAATGTAAAAATAAACAAGTTTTCACAAATATGTGAATTCTTGAAAACTCAGTGAGTTGCTTTTAGTGTTTCCCAATAAACAATATGGAAAGCTCCACTTTTTTAGTATCATGTTCATGTCTACCTTTTTAGATTCTTTGTTTTATGGACACTGACATTAAACTGAGGATGGACTGTTACAAAACAAGTGATAAAACATAGAAAAGACCATATAAAAGATTCCAAAATCTGATGGTTTATGCTGCTTCTAATTGGACTGACTCATACAGTCTCCTTCATCTGTTACATGAGATAATAAATTTAGTAACATTAAAAAAAAGATCAACATTACCAGAAAAAAGAAGAAATCTAGTAAAAATTATGGGGTTATACAGAATTTGTGTGTTTTAGTGGCCTTGACTCAAAGTAGGAATGAAATTGACAACACCAGCAAAGCTTTCCTTTTGGCTCTAAGTCAGCTCAGAAACCAAAAGAAGTCAAGTAAACAAAAAAGAGGAATATTTTTTCAGGAATGCCTATTAAGCTCAAGCTATCAGAATTCACCTAGTTGATATAAGAGATGTATTCAAGTCTGTTTCTCCATGGAGTTAATCACTGTTTTAAAAACTAATTGATTATATAGAAGACAAAATTTTAATGGATTTTTCTACAAATGTAAATTGTATAATTCAATAAATGAAGTACAGGGAACATCATCTGTGATGAGAAAGCAGGGAAGGGGTATATATGTTCAGCTACTCTTCCTGTAAAAGTTAATTCCATTGCCCAAAATTACTAACAAGAAAAACTCGATTATTGTTCTTAAACTCAACTTGATTATTGTTTTTAAACCCAGTAACAGCTCAGTGTTATTTGATGAGGTTGATAACTTTATTCACAGTAAAATTAGCTGATTGTTTTCAGCGACCTGCTATATCTGGCAGTGATTCATGTAAAAAGATAATTTTTTGTTTACATTGTTGACAAAGCACAAAAGCTATTGTTCAGTAACAAATGACAGTGCAGTCATCTTTCCAACAAAGCTGGTTAGACAAAACCAACCTGTACTATTTTGAAGCTTCCTGAAATATGCACCTTCTCTTATTGCTGCCTTTCTGGTAGTATTTCTTGCCACCCAATTTCCATTTCTTTCATATAACTACTACTTTCTTTAAAATAATTTAATCTAGTTTTTCTGCATGTTGCCTCAAAATCTGCTTTCATTCTACCATCCTTTACTCTTTCTCCTTCAATATCACATGCACTGAATTTCCAGCCTAAAAAGCAGACTATATAAATATTGCCATGAAGGTACAAAAACTGCTGCATGTGTTAAAGCCAAGACAGTATCCACATTTTCTGAAAAGTCAGGCTCTTTGGAACGCATTCAGCAAAACAGAGTTCTCAAGAAGACAATCTGCAAGTGCCTTGAAGCCCACTTCTGTGATATACAATACTAAATCTTAGTAACCAGTACTTAAACTGATATCCTTTCACAGACAGGAAACCATCACAGGATGAAACTGTCATAGTTGGCTGCTAATTAGCTAACTTTTGGAGTAGTGTAATTTGAGAGTAATAATAGAATAAGAGGTCTCTTTCAGTACTCCTGAGTGATGTATTGACTTGAAATTGTGCCACTGGCCTCACCACATGCTTTGGAAATGTATTCAGAACAGTCTTGTTGAGAACCAATACTGTGTTTTCAACATATTAATGAATTATTTATTAATAGTAAGTGTAAAAGATAGTGTATAAGATGCTCAACCCAACAACCAGAGTCCACATTTGTTCATGAATTCAAACTTCATAGGATTTTTACATGATAATATACTTATGATTTATGAGTGAACTTATTCTCTCTGAGATGATCCTTCTGTATCTAGTATTTCACATAACAGGAATACTCTGTCTTTAGATGTCTAGTTTAAGAGGCCAGCCTCCCTTATACTCAGTGAACAGAGTTAGGGTCTTCCCAAATTTAACTGTAGGCCGATAAATTAGGCTCCCGCTTTGAAGGACTATCTGGACAAAAAACTATGCCCATCTGCAAACAAAAAGGAGGGTCATTAGTCATTGTTAGTTACTGGTATGAATATCAACCTTAATCTCTATTCTGGTCTTGTAACTATATATTATGTAAAATATTCAGAAGATTTAAATTTTATTTACTTTCTATTAATGTGCCTGTAAGATCACATTACAAGTCTTCCTTTCCTCGATGGACAGGATCCTTTGTTCCTAATACCAGCAAGGCAATACCTGGGCGAAGGATGGACTGAGCCTCCTTAATGCCTAATCTTAACATTTAAACTGATTTCTCAGTTTTGACTGCTCAGAGTGAGCCTTTCAAGATGGCTTTTCTTTAAGTAAAACTACAAAATTCATCATGACAAAGAGTACTTTAAAGAATTTATCCAGTTGACTTTTAGCTCTGTTTTAATATGCTACTGATATGTCTTAATTTGTGAATGGAGAAAATTATGAGACCTATAAATCAAATGTGAGAGAGGGTAAGCAGTCCAAACCGACAATTTGATTAATATGAATTAGTATAAGTCTAGTTTAGTACTTCATTAGTTCATGTCAGCAATGATAAAAGCCAACATTAATGATGATACTGGAACGCTGAACTTTTAAAGTTCTAACTCAAGTGTTGTGCATACTGCAAAACAGCCTTTTTGACCCTCAGTCTCTATCTGTAGCTCATGTTTAGTTGGGTTGGAGATCTATAAGTTGAATAACGTTTTCAGAAACCTTCATGACATTATCATTCTAAGTTTTTAGAGAAAAAAAATTATCAGTTTGGTGAGCTAGTATCAGGTATACGTGTTATAATGATGTCTCTGGGTCTTTGAAACAGAATGAACTGCCTCAATGACTGCTTCAGGAATTATCAGAAGGACTGACAGAAAAAGTTCAGCTCTTGGACCCAAGTCCTTAGGTCTTGTGAGAGAAAATTCATATCACCACATCCTGATAGCATCACATTTGGGAGAGACATAAGGAGCAATCAATCAAATAATTACAGCCTAGATTATGAAGTGGTCTATGTGTCTAAGACTAATACTGTAAAATGGATCTGTTGGCGCAGTGGCAACAATTACAGGATAGCATGTAGGAGGTAAGAAGCTTCTTTATTGCTTTCATACATTAAGATACATAGGGTGACAGTTTGAGAATCAAAAATGATTTGCGAGGAAGTTCAGCTCTATACTGTTAGTCCAGCAGGATGATAAGAGTATGGGAGACAATGGCTAATTTTGTACATGAGAGAAATACATGTGAGGTTACTATTGCAGGAGTTGGATTTCCATGCTGACAGTGTCAGTATTCATCTTTTTCACCATGGCTATGCTGGGTCTAAATGTTGGAGGGCCATTTAAATGTAGTCATCAGTCAAAGAGACAGCTCATAAAAGATTAAATGAGACGAAAATGAAATGTGTTCCATAAAAATTGCACTGGAGGGAAGATAAACCTGCCACATTCTTTGCGGGAAGAGAGCTCCCCATACCACAGAAATGTTATAATTTCTTGCTTTCCATCTTCTAGAACCCTTCTGCAGATGCCATGTCAATCTACACACAGTTCCACCACTGACACTGATGGTCGCTGAGAAGAATAACCAAATGTGAGACTTCATTTCGGAGAGAGACATAATAATGATGATTTGTCCTTTTTTTCCAGGATCCAGTTCCTGTAATTGGCACTACAGGGAGTGACTACTCACATTTTTACAGGGTTCTACTGATGCCACAGGTCCTCTGCAGGGCCACAGGGATGTCACCTGTACATATGTCCTGGTAAGGGCTGATGCAATACTGTACAAAACATATATGACTGTGTACACATATGGTTGTACCTTTAAATTCTTCTAGTATGGAAGCTGAAATCAACACATTTCCAGGTTTATCTCCAAGTTCTTGTGTCATTGGTTTTCAGCAAATGTTAAAATGCTGTGAATAAAGTGAATGTGAACAGCCGAATAAATGTTGCATAAAAAAATCTGATCCCGTTGTCATCAAAGATATAATCCCTTGATTTCAGTGGGTTGATCCTTAATTCTGATCTGATTTTAAGGTAGTGATCCCACATTCATGGAGCGGACTTCAGCTAAAAAACTGAAGAGCTAAACCTCAGAGTTTATTGCTTACATTTCTGCTTGCAGGTTTACTTAACGAGGGAGATATTTTCATTTTTTTTTTTCAAAACGTTTTTTCTAGCTATTGTGCTAACTACTTAAAGTAAATCCACCTTATACAGAGAGTTATTTCAAAATACATTATTTTGTTGTTGTAGCTGTTTTTTTAATCAGGATGCTATTACACTACTTGATATAACAAAAGCTAACTAAAGGATTTTCTTCCAGGAACCAACTTTACTACGCTTTGAGATATATAAAGGGTTAGCCTTAGGCTTTTATGATGGAGAAGTAAAAATTAATAGCTAAGTGGTATGTTATACTTTGTCTAAAAAAGCTCATTTAATTTTATGACGTGGAGCGTGCATCTGTTTTCTTTTTTTCCAATGATATTTTACAAAGTTTTGCTGCACAGCTTTCAAAGTCTCTTATATAACACAAAAAGGACTTAAAAGACACGTAAAGAGCTATTGTGGCAAAAGAATAATGAATTTCCTCATGCTCTCCAGTAAGTATCCTATTAAGCATCCTGTATGTTATTGTGAGTTCCTTCATCCTGCAGGGTGGTCCACTGGCAATGTACAAAAAAAGGATAGCGTACAAAAATTAGATTATTATTTGACCCCACATCATTATATGCCACATAACTAATTAAAGCACACTTTAACAATGTACTCTTAATGTGCCGTCTGTTACTTGCATGACTCACTCATCTTTCACAAAGAATAAGTGATTTGTATTAGACGAGAGTTGCTAAGGATGTTTTTGGGGCTAGCAATTGCTGTCACTGCGATGTTAAATCACAGGCCCAAGCCTGGGATAGAAAGAGACAGGCTTATCTTGAGCCAGGAAAACAGTACCACAGGACTGATAGCTCTGACTTAGGGCCTTGTTTAAAAAGTTATGACTCAGTGCAAGCAGCCAAGGATCCTTAGCCTTCCTCAGTTCACTCCAAAGCAGCCATTAAGAGCCCTAATGTTCAGGTTGCGTGCCTCACTCTGATTATTTTTGGGAAGTTGATCACAGCAAGCCCTTTTTTTTCCTAATAAGCATTCATCTTCATTTACTGGATGAAGGGAGCTCTCAGTGAAGGCTTTATACATGGCGCAGGATAATGGTAATTTCTGCCAAGCTCTGTAACTGTATGTGTGTATGGACTGTGAGCTTCTCTTTTCTTTCTTTGAGTTGTAAAGTAAAAAGCACATATAATAATAGCTGTCCCGGATACAAGTACAAGCAAATTATACTTATGGATAATAATTTGTAAGGGGATGGAGCTCTTTGGTCTAAATCAGCAATTAATGATGCTAAAACTCTATCATACAAGTGCACAGAATTTATGAGAGTCTAATGCAGCAATGCCAAAGTTTTACAAACTGCAGAAGATTAAGTTTTTTTTTCTTTAAAGACACTCTTTTCTATACTGCCTCATTGTAAGAGAAAGACTTGTTCAGCAGCATGCATTTATTTTGACAATAATGCAGGGAGAAATTTTAACACATTGCAGAAGTGATAACTTAGATAACTTGTTTATGCTGAACAAAATTATTTAACACTCTAGAAATCCTAGTGCTCCTTGGAAATTGATTATCAGGATGATCACAGTGTTAAACACACAGAAATTGGTGAATCAAACAGTAAAACTGTAAATGTTTCCCTAACTCTGCCCCTTGAAAGTATGAGTCACCAAATGGTTCATACACTTTTAAATAATAGGATATGATATGTCAGAGGAGATAGTATGGTTTGGAGGGAAAAAATCTGAGGCATTAGGCAGTGATATATGTCAGCTTGATTGTGAAAATAAATATATAAAAATATGAAATGCCGATTGTTACTGAATTACTTCTGAAACTGAAATTTGAATTGAATTTAATTGAAGTTAATTCAGGTTTTCATCATGTCATTTACTAACAAAAATGTTTTGTGTTAATAGAAAGTAAGTTCTCTGATTACTTTCTTATGGGCATTAAAAATATACTAATGTGCAAAGGAATGTCAATAAAATGTAATCTCCCCCTCTCTCATCACCCACCTGCAAACAAACACACTCAGTCAAAAAACTTGAGGAGTCCAAAATGGAAAAAATATGAAAACAGTTGTTTCAACATAGGAGGAGGATCTACCATTTCTAAAGGGAAAAATCTTTGTTTTATTCTTCAGAATTTTGTTCAGCTTACATTTTCCGCAGTCCCCAAATAAATTGTTTTTATTTGTCTGCCTTCTCTTTTCTTCTCCCCCTTTCCCATTTTTCTCAAAATAATAGGCTCAGTGGAGGAAATATAGAAAGGTTCTAATGAAACAGAAAATTACTACTGCTAAAAGTTAGTTTTCCTTCCAGGTCAGTTGCACAGTTTATGTATTCTCTTACAAAAATAAAAGGGGGAGGCAAGAAACTTTCACAAGACGTCTAGTCATTTGAAGGATACAACTCCCTCTCAAAAAACACCAACCAACCAACCAACCAAAAACCCTTGTGAATTTTGACTTGCTGAATTCCTAGCCCAGTGGTCAGTCTAGTCCTCCTTTTGCCCATGTCCGAGGTCTTTATATTTAGCTGTTCTCTTTCTATTTCTATTCTATTCTTTTCTATTTCTATTTTATAGTATGGGTTTTTACTTTTATCTGGAGGTCTCCATACTAATGTAATAAACTGGATTAAAGGGGCATTTCAACATAACTTTCCAGAACCTTCACTCACACTGGGCTCTGGCTGGCTCTGCAAGGTGGTCCCAGACTGACATGAACTAGGTTCCTTTCAGGTAAAATGAATTCTGGAAGATGCACTAACTTCAAATGGGTAGGCAGAGAAGGAGATCGGCTCTGAGACTCATAAAGTAATAGAAAATCCTGAAATGCATGTATTACTTGCATTAAAACCTCAGTAGCAACTCCTCTACTCTACAGATCTGCTCCAGTATTGCTGTATTACTTGCCGAAGTTGCCCAAATGCAAACTCTTAAATGGGAATGATAACTACTATTTAGGTAGCATCTCCTAAATATAACTCTGCTTTTGCTCTGCTCACTACTAAAACCTGAAGTTGTAAAATGAAGTAGAGAACAGGACTGGTGTTTATTGTAGTCCTGTAGTTTTCACAGACTTCCCTCCTGCCAGCATTTTTAACTTGATATAAAAATTTGTGGAATACTCAGTAGGTGTGTAATTTGATGACATTATGTGTTCCTTGCTATGTGATGACTTTCTTAGTATCTTTTATTATCTATCATATAAGTCCACATTGGCTCACTGCAAACCCAGAGAAAAAAAGCTCAGCCCAATCCTGGTGCTAGAAGAAATGTTGGACTGTGCCTTGTGCTGTGGTATACTCAATTGCTGTTGGTATTTTTTCATTTAGACAGATAGATAGATTCTGCTCTCCTGCATTTCCATTTATGTAAGTGCAGGTGATGGCAGAGGTTATGTTTATAGAAAGTAACCATAAGCAAAGAATTCCAAAATAAATGTGTAGCTTTTTTACTTGCATATCTCTTCACGTGTTCCGTCTCATTCAGTGTTTTTTCCACTACATCTTTCAGAAAGCTACAAGATCAAAAGGCCAAACTGATATGAACTTGTTGGAAAAATACACATAATTTCTGGCCACAAGCCACAATGTTAACTTCAGCAAAAACTGAGGGAAGGTGAAGAGAAAGAAGAAAGAAAATAGGACTAGGAGAGGTTTTCATTAATTTTAGAAAGATTCCTTTCAGAGGAGCTTATGATGGATGATAGGAAAAAAACATACAGCAATAACACTCAGGGAACAGTAACATTTATAGAAGTTATGTGTACTGTGCAAATAGTGATATAAATGAAACAAAAGCTTCAGGTCAATGTTTAGTATGAAACAAGAAGGCAATCATGGTCACTTCTCAACAGATTCTTAAACTGGGTGCTAAGTAGATGAATTGGAAGGCACGACTTTGGATGATCTAGAGTCAAACTACTTAGCCCACTGATAACAGTACGCAAGTGTCAGACATGCCTGATCCATGCTTTGTTCCACTCTTTATTACATCAGACATCAGTCAATTCAGACTCGTAAATGCCAAGATGTAACTCAGTAAACTAATAAATAGTTACCCTGCTGAAATGCAGCCATGGTGAAGTTGTAAGAATATTCTTGCATGCATTTAGCAGCATCCAGTCAAGGTCAGTTGGAAGCAAGAATCAACCACCAGTTAGATCAGAGTTTGTTATAAAGTGTCCAAGCTGGGCTTAATGGAGGAAATTTTCCTCAGTGAGAATGACCAGTAAAACTGCACCCCAAAGGTCTGACAGAATGTACTAAGATTAAAAGACGTAACCAATTTAGTGGATAAGTTGATGTATATTTGAAACTCTGTAGGAAGATAACCTTGATTCTTGCTAGTTTTTTACTATTTTGGGGAAGCAACAGGTGCAGAGCATTACAAATAAGCAGATTCTGGTGTATGCCAGCTGTAAGCAGCTGTTAGATTACACAGATACACACTTTTTTCAGTATTAGTCAGTGTGACACTGATCAGCAGATTCTTCCAGACCCTTCCATTCTCAGTCATTATGGAAAAGCAATCTAACATGGGTGTTTTAGACTTCAGCTTGCTACCCTCGCCTCTTCTTTTCCTGAATTTTCTTCATGGCTGGTTTCTTCCCTTGCTTTCTTGATGGAAGTGTAATTGTTCACATCAACCACATTATGAACTACTTGCACAATCTTCAAAATGTGGCTGAACTGGTGGCTTCTGGAGCGTAGATCACAGAATAACTAAGCTGGCATCAGATGTTGAAAGATCTAACTGCTGAAGTTCACAGATACAAGGTTGTTTAGCAAAATGAGGTTGTCTTTCATCCCAACAAAAGAGACATTGGTGGACATACACAGGTTTAAAGGGAAACTCCTGTTTTCTTCTGTTTTAACCTATTCTGATAGTGATACAGGGAAGAAATGAGCTACAAAGTGTATATAACAGATGTTTAATTGCATCTGGGGAAATATTCATTATGAGTATCATTCACACCGTACTTTACCTGTTCTTCTGGTGAACACCTGTGTGTTAGTAGTGCATGTGGTGGTAATGTGAGAAACTCTCACTACCAGCCTTTTAAATTTTACTATTCCCTCTTTTTAAAAATGTGCTAAATTAGATACAGAAACAAAGAAACACACCTAAATAAACAAAGGAACATAAGGAACATGAGCAATACCACACTGCCAGAAAGAGCAGGTGGAAATGTAAGTTTAAGGGCCATTAAAACACTGTGAAATTTTTCAGTGTGTCACAATTACAGGAACACCTGGGTCAAATAAATTAGGACTAATCCATTGGGGGTGTTCTTTACAGTCTACTCTGGCCTCAGAATGGCTTGACCCTAACATATAATTCCAAACCAGAAAAGAACAAATTACAAGGAAAAGCTTACCAGTTCAGGTGGCTGTTGTCAAGGTAATCCATTGATTTCTAATACACTACAAGGAAGACAAGGAAAGAGTACAGATAAGGAAATGTCCTCATGGGCCTTAAAGAGGAAATTAAAATGTATATGTGTTTGGCTGGAGTGTGAAGCTTGATAAAGGTTGTCTATCTGATTGCTATTTAATTTCAACCATAATGAAGGCAGCACTGACGCAAAACTAAAGATAAGCTTGAGTATGAGAGCTGCTTTATGAAAATTGTTCAAAAACTAGATTAAGATTCTTGATTTCCAAAGGCTGAGAAGACATTGTGCTCAAAGAATATGCCTGTAGCTTTAAGCTAAATTCCATAGGAACATCTACTTTCCTTTGCTCCTTGGAAAGGAAAAGGTATCAGTACATATAAACTACCCCAGAAGGCAGAGAAAATTGAGGAATTTTTATTAATGTACATCCTATGCTAGTCCCACCAGCAGGAACACTGTAACCCCCAAGTTTCTTGACAAGAACTAGCTGACACTTCTATTTTGGGTTCCTTTACCTTCATTTTATCTACCGTGGCAGTGGAGCAGACTTCCCTTAGACCTAAAAGAGAGTCAGAGAAAGGTCAGAAACTGTTTTCCACTCCTCACAATTCTGCTAAAGATACCGTGTTTTCCTCTTTAGAAAAGCAATGATTAATTAAGAGAACAGACAATCACCTTTGTACATTTTTTTCCCATGGCAAGGCTTTTTGCCAAGAAATCTGTAGCAGTTGTAAATTTTCAAGGGCAAAAACTTGATTTAATTAAAGGCTAAACAACGGTTAAAATGCAAAAAGAAATCTCATGGTGGCTATGTACCTTTACTCTAATATCCTACTGTATTAGATAATAACAGTTTCAACAACTATAGAATTAATACAATAACTGTCATTCTAACGCATACACACAAATATTAATCTTCCCAAAATAATAGAACCAGTAAAAGCAAACCACTTTCAAATCTTCTCTGAATTCAGAAAGCAGAAGCATATTGACAGCTAAGTAAGAAATGGTGCTTTTTTTTGCTAAATGGTACACCATGGTCTCAACAAACAAATAGGTGAATGCCTGGAAACATGTTGAACTTAATTTATAAAGTTCTAATATATCTAAGGAAATTCAAAGAACATAAATTTAACCTTTTTAATAACTATGTCAGCACTTAAAACAAAGGACCTTTTAAAACAAGAGTTTCTCCTTTTTTACAAGGGTTCTCCTCCCTGTTAGATTTAGGCAGCAATATCTCTGCTTTTGAAAACAGATCATCTAAAATTTATTATCCTAATCTACATGGAAGGAGTCCTAATAACACAAACAAACTGAATTGTAGTGCTTTGAGGACATTGATGAATTACAGTTGAAATGGAAAAAAAAAGAGAAGACAGTACCAAGTGAAACAGTATTATAATGCTCTTTACTTCAAGGTAAAAAATTGAGCTGTTCTTAGCAGGATGTGATTATTATCTCTTTAGAAAGACCAGAATATGAGTTTTGCTAAAATGTGGGCAAGGTCGTAGAATGACCCATGACTTGAACAGAAGCAGAACCCAAAGTTGAATAATCCTTACTTCAAAACACAGTCCTTTGAAGACCAGTGTTTATGAAGGGATGAACAGTTGAAGATGAGCTTAGAGATCACAAAGTAAATCCATAAAGGGTTTAAATGGTACATCAGAAATCTAAACCCTACATTTATCCAATGTGAATTCTTTCAGAAGTTCATATAATTGCAGGCAGAAATCCACCAGTTTTTACTGGAAATACAAAGAAACTTCAAAGCTGCCTATGTCATATCTCCGGTATCTGTCTTAAGTGGAGTGTTATTATGTTTTCCTTGCTAGTAGAAGACAAATTTATTTTCATTTCTCAAGGATATTTTCCTAGAACATAATTAGCATGGTTTTACATCAGTTTAAATTTTCGTGCCATTTCAGAATTACCAAATTTGGACAAATAACATATTTGCCTATGTTTAATATCTACAACAAATGAATCTGAACTAGAATACAAAGACTTGTAGAATGTGCAAGACTTTACATTAGCTTTATTATCTTTACTTCAAGGTTAAAATAGAATATTTTCAAGGCACAGAATTCCCATATGACCTTTAAGAAGGAAGTCTTGCAACATTAGAAATTGAAGCTCATAAAAGGACAGGTTTACCCAAAATGTAGTTATAATGCCACTGCTTCAACTGTAATTTTGGAATTTGCACAGAAATATTCTATTCCCAGGGAAGTGTTCACAGCACTAATCCTGTCAAGAAGCATTTGAACATCCCTCTTAGATGCAAGGTATGATTCTTGTGCAGGACCAGGAACTGGACTTTGATGGTACTAATTGGTCCCTTCTAATCCAGGATATTCTATGATTCTATAAATCACAGGTATTTTTAGACATCCCTAAGAAAATAATTAGGTTTTGTTACCCCACATGAAGTCAGCTGAGAAGTCTTATGAAGTGGGTATATTTAGTCTGAAGGAGTTTCCTAGTAAAAATTTGTCTAAAATATTTGGCATAGTGTTTCAGGAGTAAATCCACAAAGATAAATGAATTTGCATAAAATTTAATATACATAACAGTCTATCTTTAACGTAGTTTCCCTATTACTGTTGTTTCTGGCGGCTTCCCTAGAAAAATCTAGGAAGAAAAGTAAATTCTGACTAACTTTTCTCAGCAACAGTGATGTTTTCTACAAGTCCCTGTGTTATTAAACAAACCTTTTGTTAAAAGCGAGTGTTTGTTTTAGCTGTGAATAGAGACACTAGGCTACCTGTGAGCACTCAGATGTATGTCAGTTGTTTCTATTAATTTAGATAGAAACTTAGGCTTCTTGGAAGGCCTTAAAAGATTCAGCCACCTAAAACTGGAATTGTAGAACAAAAAATCCTAATGTTTTGTTAACAAAGAGCTTTTGGCAACAGCACATCCTTTGATCTCAGTGTTTGCAGCTGGGAGGTTACCACATTGACTGTGGTGGAATGATCAGATAACGGGAAAAAGATTAAGGCAAGAACAGAAAAGGCACTGCAGATTTTTCTATCCAGTGGATTTCGTTTGAAAACTATATTGCAAATGTGGACCAACTCATTAACTGCTCTGTCACCTTTGTGAGGCTCTAATGCTCTGACCAAACCATTCTGATTTACATCAGTTGACGGAACAGTCAATCCCTTTTATTTCTGTGAATTGTGCATATGGAGAAGGTTCATATTGTTCACTAAAGGTTTAGTTTTGGTGGGGAAAGTGAGGAAATTTTCAGAGGTTTTGATGAGAGCCAAAGTAAATTTCTTTTTCTGAGCAGAGTCTTATACCTATTTGTGCTGGACAGACCAGGTGAGATACCAAATGAAGCAGACCTGTGCTGGATTGCTTTGCTACAACAGGTACAAAGGGTGGAAATCTAAGCAAATGAAGAGGTCCCATATGAGATGCTGGTATAAATTGGAAGTCTCAAGAAATAAGGACTGAAATTTAATATCCAAGTCTAAACACTGTTTATCTTTTATTATCTTTTCAGTTATTTCTGAAAAGAAACCTAGTTATGAAATTGTAGGACACAAATTTCAGTAATTATGTGCCCCCATCTACAACTGGAACAGTCCTGATGGATATGATAAAAGATGAAAATGCAATACAGGAATCTGGTTTAAGGCCAAAAAGCCAACCTTATTATGGAGACAGAAATTGAGAAGAGCATGTGAGGTAGGGTGCTATTAAGTGGGAGGGACTGGTAGAGGAAACAGAGATTGAAAACCAGTTTCTGAAATGAGTGAGGAAGAAGGGTGTCAGAGTAGAAGAAATTTGAAGCAAAGATATGTTAAGACAGGAAATTCACATAGGACTTGAAAAAATCCCTGGTAGTAGGAACAAAGCATTGTTAATTTAAAATGAATAGCCACAATGCGAAAATAGTTGTATTTTGTCACAATCACAAAAAACCAGACCAAACCAACATGAAAGCACTGGACAGTGGCATAGGAGTTGCCATAGATTTTGTCTGCATTGAAAAAAACTTTTCTTGCCTAACCTATTATGTTTTTTAAGAAAACCTTTCTAGGATTATTCTACAGCAAAGAACACAGTATTTTCTTTTACTACAATGGCCTGAGAGTAGTCAGGATCAAAGTTTAGCAACTATAGTTTTAAGTCATTTGCATTGAAATACAGACTTATGTACTTCCTGGCTGCCAAATCAGGTGGCTGCTGGTAAATGCTGGGAAGTCTGCTATGAAGTCTATCAAGTTATAACTATTATATTATAAATGCACTGATGGAATATGATTGTTAACACATTTTTTAATTGGTAATAAAAATGTTGGTACTCCCAGAAACTATTGAAATAATGAATATTAATGGAGACTTACAGATATTTAATGACTGTCTAAAAAAAAAAACCAAACCAAAATTCTGGTAAAGTCAACTTCATGCTGTGTATGCATACACCTGTGAATTTTTTATTTTTTTGGTTGCCGAGTTTATTATTTGCAAAAGCTACAGTTTCAGTTTAAAAGAGAGTTAAATGTTCTTGCAGCTCTTATAACCAGATGTTTAGATATGAAGTTATCTACAGGAATAAGTCATTGCAACTTGAAAGGGGTAGAATGAGCAGGATGAAGAGAACTAAGGGACCATGTTCAGTCATAAGAAGATTTTATCTATTCTCCTGCCTCTCTTCCATTCCATCATGGCCATACCTAATCTATATTTCCTAAACTGTGCGGTAGTCCCTTGCACACAATTGCAGGCACAGAGGAGAAATTGGAACCATGTCTCCCAAAGGAGTTACACTGTCAGTGCTTCTCAGTGAAAAGCTGCAAAACAGGGAGTATTCATGTCCATGCTGGCTGTGGCAAGAAACAGCAGACCTGAAATGCAGACAGGAAGATTCATTCTCAACCACTAGGTAGTGAGTTTGGGGTAGTTAATCACAAAAAGAGATTGTATGGGGAAGTTTGGGTTATGTCAGGTCTGGAGGGTCTTTATGTACAAGCCAAACAAACATTTTCAAGGATACCACAGCTAGAGCTGATCATATCCTGGGGCAAGAAATAGACCAGATGACTGCTCAAGTCCCCTTCCTAGTCTATTTTTCTGTGTCTGTAATTGCTCTGGCTCTCCCCTTGTATAGACAGTATCTGTTGTAATGCTGGTTGTAAAGCAATAATACCCAATTCTCCATCACAGAAGAGGCTGATCATTCCTTATTCTAGTCAATAGAAAAAACCCAGAAACTATTTTTCTATTTCACCTCTGTACATGAATACCACTAAGAGCAGTAACTTCCAGCAGAATGCCATGTTTTCTGCCAAGGGATGAGAGTGCATCTCCAAGTATTTTTAACATCAGTGTATTTTTACACAGTCTTTTCCCCCCAAACTTAGACAGTAAAAAACCCAATAGCTACAAATAATAATGTTTGTTCTGAAAGGCAGGCAATAAACCTTTAACAAACAATGTCACTGTAACCCTTAAGTAGTAATTGTACTGCCTAAGGCATCTGATAAAGGATTCTAGTGTTCTCGCTATATTGTGTCAGGCAGATACATCCATCAAACTCCATAATGGACTAAATTGGAAAATAGGGTAGCGGGAATAAACAGTTCTAAAAAGAGGTGAAACTTTGTGACAAGCAGCCTTAACAGACCAATCTTGATTCTAAACATAGAAGCAATTTTAGGGCTTCTCTGGAGGCAAAGGACAATTATTGCCTAAACAAATAAACTAGTGTCTCAGTACCTCAGGCATTCACTGAAGTTAGTTTGAAACACAGTTTTGAGATGTGACTAGTGGGGTTTCAGAGACATTGTAGCTTGACCCATTAACTCTCATTGAACTGTATGTGAACATCCTTTTAGACAGTTACTAAACTGGAAACGAATGAGAAAACTGAAATGTGCTATGATTTTAGTACCAATTCTTGTGCCAACAAAAATAACCAGATCTGAACTAAGATTGAATATATGTCAGGTGCTGAATTTGATTCCTCATGAAGACTGCACACTTTGGGTTCTTAAGTTCAATAAAAGACATTAATTTCAGCTTCTATTGGGAGTGTTTATTTTAATCTGTATGGAGAAAAAAAAAAAAAAGGGACTTATCTGCCTATTTATACTGTACTGTGCTGAGATCCTTCATGTCTTGTAGGCGAATATGGAGTCCAGAGCCTACAGGTTCATGCTTGCATTCATCTTTGCATCATATACTAGATGGAGTCAAATGATGACAGAGGAAAAAAGGAGCTTACCAAGAGTTTTTCCTCCTTGGGAAGTGGTTATTTGGACTCTGAGAATAACTTTAAATATCACAAGGATTTATATGTTATAGGAGTGAATAGCCTTTCCATGTATGTTCTTGCTGGATTTCTAGTGAGTGAGTGCACCTATTAAAAAAAAAATAAAAAATTAAATCTTATTATTTCTATTTTTAGACTCTAAGAAATATCCACCTACATTAGAACTGGAAAAGATCACCCTGTAACCCTGTATCAGAATTACCATGTAATACAATAGCTAAGACTGTAAAAAGTAGCCATACTAGATCAAAACAAGAGCCCTGTAATACCATATTCTGCCTCCAACTGTGGCCAAACCAGACCCTGAAAAGAATATGAAAATGGCAGGTCTAGATGATATTTTGGCTCACCAAGCAGCTCAGTTCAAAAGATTTAAAATTTATAATAGAGGAGAAATCCATGTTTTTTAACACAAAAATTTTCCATTATTCCATGCAATTTTTCCATATTGTTACAAAAAGTGGTTTTAGGGCACTTTTGATGTGATCACCTACGTTTAATTTTGCTATAAACACAAAAAGATGAAAGCCATCATACACAGGATGCTTTCTAAATGCCATTGTTTATGGTTGAGAAAGTTTTCCTTAGAAAAAGTTTAGTTAGATTAGAAAGTGGATTTGAACAGTTTGCACCTATTTCAAAATTAAGTTTTCAAAAGTTGTTTTGACATTTCTTTTCACATAGTTTGAAGGTACAAAGGCACTTAGATGCTGTAAAAGGAAAAAAAAGTTTGCCTCGTGTACATCACAAGTTTTTAAAGTATTTTGAAAATTAAAATTTAAAAAATTTAAAAAATTTAAAAAATTAAAAGGGGAAAATTTCAGCTAGTCTGGTCTTATGTGCAGCAGCTGTATATATGTATTTCCTAAAGTCAAATACCTGAGAATCAAAATATTTTAGTTTAGGTAACCCTCCAAAATATCTTTAAGGAATTGTATTTTTGATTCCCCTGCTACATTGCCCCTCTTTGAATTCTTTCCCCCTTTCCTTTCCACTTTCTTGGAGTGGATTCTCCAACCAATCTACATGTTCTTCAACACTGCAGTTGAGGACTTTATAATAAAGCAAACTCTTCTTACTGCTGTGGTTTTGCTCAGAATGCCTGTGCTGCACAGGAAGATGGGAACAGTAAGATTACGGACTACAGCTGCCTGAGGTATTATGGTAACATTTCATTACTGAAGTATTTTAATTGTGAGCCAAAATATTTCAGATTTTGTTTACTTTTGAAGTTGAAATTTTCCACTGTTTAATTTCCCTAAAGAGATTTAATGCCATGCAGTCTGAACGTGGTCCTGGATATCTCACACTGGACACCCAAAATTAATTAAGGTATTTTTCCTTAGTTTCCCCATGTTACTGGTCTTAACAACAGACATAATAATAGAATATCACCATTAAGAAGAGATGCAAAATTAAATTAATGTTAGAGTATGTGATACTAGAGTTATAATTCTTTTAAAAATTGTAGTCAAAGTAGAAATGTGTTTAAATAAGATTGCCAGACAATCACAGTTTTGAAAAGAAACAGAATTTTAGTTGGAATTTATGAAGGTATTCAAATACTAAAATTCTGATTTCGTACTACAGACATATTAGGCTTTTGTAGCACAGTAGGAACATCTCAAATTGAAAACAAGTACTACTGCTGAAAACATACTGCACCTTTATTCAGGAGTTCTCTTTCCACTAAGCATAAAAAAAATTTTCTATATGCTTCTTGTGCCAGAATGCAGTTGTCTGTCCTGTATACATTACTCCAGTATTTGCTACCAATTACTGTGACCTTTAGCAAGTTTATGCCTGGATTTTATTGTTTCAAAGGTAGTGGTGGGGAGGAATAAGTATTCTTATCATCTAAACTCTTCAGCCTTTTTTAGTGCTGTCGGGTCAGACGTATTAACACACTGCTCTTCCCGAGGACACTAATCTGCCAATGCTGATGCACTCTCAGGTTTGGATTGCACTGACAATCACATTGTGTGTTCCTATGAGTTTTTGGACAATGTCAAACCTGCTTGTATACACAAGCATCATA
The DNA here is from genome assembly GCF_022539395.1 of Myiozetetes cayanensis. NCBI lineage: Eukaryota > Metazoa > Chordata > Aves > Passeriformes > Tyrannidae > Myiozetetes > Myiozetetes cayanensis. Next base: position 33,744,478 of record NW_026087964.1, on the reverse strand, counting down.
ACCCAACCAAGATATCCCTGGTGGCTCAGGAACTTTAAAGCTTGGTGAGGAAGAAGTCTCAACTTTGTAAACGTCACTGTTTTTCAGAGTGGCACATGCTTGTCTGCTACTGTGGTGTATTAATGTTAAATATTGCTTTGTCAGAAGTGTCTTAAATGTGTCTGCAAGGGCTCTTTACTGTACGTGTTTCCAGTTCTTGCTCCCTGTCAATTGGAGGAGACATTACAGCTCAGGAGGCTTATGCATAAATTCGTACAGGATGTCAGAACAAAATGATTTTTTTATTGATGAAGGGTCAAACAAGTCGTGCTTTTTGTTGTGTCACACTAAACAATATGAGAAACATGTTAAAAAAGCTCACTAGAAGGCAAAGACTATGAGAAATGATTTAAAGCTACATTATCCTGTTTCTAATTCCTTTTCTTTCTTCCTGCGGAAATGTAATTGCAAGAGGCTGAGAGAAGGGATTGGAGCATTGGCTTCTATGTCAGCCTTGAAGAGAGTCATAAAGTCTCTTTTATGGGTTTCTCTCTAGCCTAGTTCTACTTTTCCAAATTAGAGGAGACAATAAGACCATCTTAGCTAGTTCTGATTTTACATCTTAATTTGCAAACTCAGAAGAAATAACAGTGCCCAACTTCAGGGGATACGAGGAAATATTTTTGAATTTAAACAATATCCCACTGACCTACAGTAAAGGCCCTTTTTACAATTGACTGCACATTGCTTTAAAGACTTCCTCCTCTCTGCCCCCGCGCCCCCCCCTCCCCCCCAGTTTTATAGATTCTGATAATAAATATTCTGGATATCTAATGTCTGTCTCAGTTAAGATGTCTGTTAGATCCTAGATATAGAAGTCAAATATGCAGTAATAAATTGTGTAGAATTTTTTTTTTAATTGAGTACAGCAAACATAGACACTAGAAATATATAATTCTGGGAAGCTGTTGAAGATTTTTTTTTAATCATACTAATTTGCTAAAGACTAGCTTGAACTGTTTTATATATTTTGAATAATTTTTTACTGTATCATTATGTATTAAACCCCCAAAATCTTACAGTACTGTGTATCAGCTATTCCTTAACATTTCCTGGCATCACTTAATAAAATTCTTGTAGCTCCAGCATGCTGCTGCTGCTGGTGTACCTTGGTCATGACCTGGAAGGACCACCCACTCCCGTAAAAGAGAGGCTAAGTCTGTCTGTATGCTAATTTGATTTTAGACCTCCTTTGAAGAAAAATTACATGTGTCCTTCAGTCAGATTTAGTCTGGGCTGAGCTACTCCTATGATGCAAGTTTTGGTCTTCAGGAGCCATTTAGAGCATAAGGCAGAAGCTTTTTCATGTGTGTAGGTGAGAAGGGAAACCTTTGTTGGTACTTTTGTTTCTTTTCCACTTGAAAAAACCCCAGATATTTTGTTACATATATTTGAAAAAATGTCCAAGAAAAATAAAAGCATTAATATTAGCAAAATGAATCTTTAGTTAATGAGATGTGATTGGTCACTATGAAAGGAAAAAGTAATATCCTATGACATATAAATCTAAATTTATTGGTTAAACATCTAAATAATTTTATTTACCACCAAAAAAAGCACTTGCAATTAGAAACGAAAAATGCAGTAAGTCAATGAAGAGAAAATAAATTTATTGAAGTGACTTTGCAAATCAGAGTTAATTGAGACACAAACAAAGCAGCAAATAAAGGAAATAATGTGGTAATTGGAACCCTCATCCCTTATTGGCATAGATTATGGTTTGCTATCTTTTAGGAGTATTAAATCATGGCATGTGAATGTTGCCAAAAAAACTCTTCATTTCCTTTTAGTGACTTCTTACTGCCCTCAGTTGAAGTTTAATAGAAAAGGAAGGACATGATGTAGTTTTAATGACAGGAAACCCATGGCTTCCAAATGAATAAATTCCATCACTGGCTGCCACAAAGTGTGCTAATTATTTCCTTTGATAAATTAAAAGCCGTAAAAGTCCAAAGTATATAGCATGTGGTTTACAGTTATAGTCTGCCTGTCTGCATTATTGAAAGTTCATATAAACCTCATTATCTTAATTTAATAAACATTATAATTATTTTTTACACCAGTAGGCTATATAGAAAGCACATGTTGAAGACAAACTAGTCTGACAGAAGGGTAAATAGCCCACAAACAGAATAAGAAAGGAACATGATGTGTCATATCATGAAAGTTCAGGTTTCATACGATACTTCTGAATGAGCAAATGCTTATTTTTTAGCTTTATAAACAAGAGACTAGTGACTAACTTTATCCTGTAAATGGGTATTTCATTCTGCAAAGTGTGCTTTGATGAATGATACAGTCCTTTGCATTTTAGAACAATCTGAAAAACCTTGGGAAAATCTAAGGGAATGTTAGAGAGGAAAAGTGAGTTTTTATAATAAACATTAAAAGCAAAAAAAAAAAAAATCCTACTTTATCTGAAGAAGTGAAATATTGTCAAAAGTGATGTAAAATAATCAGAGCTGGTTTAATGCTGTTTGCTTTTTTGTTATTATTTTTGGTTTTGTCCAAAAAACCCCATAACCAATGAGAAAATGAGAAACTGAATATCTTTAATGACTGTTGTGTTAATGACATTCAGGCCTACTCATGGGATTAGATCTTTACCCTAATCCAAAAAAACCCCACCCCAAAACAGATCACTAAAGAAGCTGAAGAATGAGAAGCAAACCCAGTATTTATAGATTATGGAAGTTCATCTCGGTTTATTATTCTAAAGCATTTTAAATGACAAGTACTTTACTTTCAGGTTAGTGAGACAATTCAGTAAAAGAAAGTGCTAAATCTTTTACTGTGTTCTATCTCATGCACCTGACTCCAGCTGTAAACTGACTCAAACGCACTCTTAAAATTAAAAAAAAGCATTTAGCTGGGCTGTATGACTAATTTTGTTAAGCATATTCATTTGGTAGGAGACTAGGAGTTTCTGGAGACACAAGACAGCAAAACATGCCAGAACAGAGGGCATAGGTTCACACAGCAGATATCTGGAACCAGCAGGAAGATGAGCAGAACTAGGTCTGGAAGGATCAGGAAAAGGCAAAAGACAGGCAAGCTATTCTGCCCCCTTAAATTTGAAATGCATGCTAAAGAAAGAAATCACAGATACTTATTCAAATTACAGGAATTGGAGCATTTGTGTTTTTCCACCATATCTGATAAGATGCATTGCAGAGGGGGCATGCACAGATATCTGTGTCTTACTGTCGGACAGCTGCAGCTCGCAAATGACTGATCAATGCATCTCATCAAATGGGTGATGCTACAGCTCATATTGGAGAGCTTTGTGCTGTTTATTGGAATATGTTGTCCCTGTCACAAATCAAACCCTGTTGACCATTACAAATGTACAGCTGGTCTGTCTTGCTTGTGCTGTAGCATCAAGAGAACTGGGGGAGGTGCAGAAGTAATTGGTGTTGTGAGAAAACGTAGGAGGGTGAATCCTTCCACATTGCAGCATAATGCAGCCCCAGGAGTACTTGTGTGTACCTTGCATTCTACTTCATGTATACTTAATTCCAAAAATTTAAATAAAGGAAATAAAAAATACCAAATTCATAGCAACACCTGAAAGAATATCGCCTTGAAGAAAGGCACACTCCCTTTACATTTAGATCACTACTTGTATGTAATAATAAACCTATGAAAAAGAGAATAAAGGGTTATCAATAGCACAGTAAGGTCAAATAAAATAAAACAAAAAAAATCATAGTAAAATGTGACAAGATTCTAGTGTACAAATTTTTATTGTCTAACAACTAAAGGACCTGTCATAGACTTGTTATGTTTGTGGTATGAAATTTGGGAGACTCCTAGTAGTACTTTTTTTGGTTTTGGTTACCTGCTCGGAAGACCACGCAAAGGAATTCTGTTTCTTTGCTCTTCTTTTTTTGAAGGAACAGCTAGAAGGGAAAATACAGGGTTTCTGTGACAATCCTTTTGTCTTACCATTTATCAGAGGTTAAAGGTGACCCTAAGAGAACTGGACAGGATTATGATCAAATGGATACTCTGTCACTTGCTGGCTTCTATGTCAAAAGCAAATATGAGTTACCTCTCTGTGAAAAGTTATTGCAGTTGACTACGAGAAACAGAAGGAGGAGGGGCTGTGGTTTCTTTCTATACCTGCAGGAGGTCAATGTAAGTGACAGTGATGAAATTCTCTCTTTGGTTTTTCTGTTCTGTTTACAGCTGATGTACTACAACACCACAGCATGTGCAAATGAGGTTATGACACAAGATCTCTCTGATGCACATTCAAATACTTTAATTTTGCCTAGACACTGGAAGAGTTCTTGATTTAAAGACTATAAATCAAATGCTCTTCCATACTGTAAACATGTCACTTGCATTCCTTGGAGTGTAGGTTGAGGCTTCTTGGTTTCAGGTTAGGAAGAAGCAGCAATTTTTTGGGGTGCAGTGTCACTACTTCTACTCTATCCTGAGGGTACAGAACAGAGAGGTGGCAAGACTGGTGTGTGACTATTCCACATGCAAAAGGAGAGATGATTTTTTTAAAGTTTGTCTTGATGCTTTATTACTGCTTGACAGAATAGCATGGCACACTATTTTGTTATTTCCAGGTGTGATGGTCAACACAGGCCTGTGCAAAGCTATAGATATAATTACCATTAGAAAAATGTTAGAGGGCTGCATTTGTTGAAATATGGTGTTTCTTATTATTGCAAATATTTTATCTGCTTTTATCAGATTTGTATTCCCATCTAGTGAGAGAGTAAGCTAAATAGTGTTATGTTATGATATATAATGTTTCCGTTGCCATGAGGTGGGAAAGCAATAGGCTTAAATATCAGTTGGGTTGCTTAAAGCTCTAATTTGAAATCCCATCAGAGTCACTTGTTTACTAGCACTAATAGTTAACTAGTGTGCAGCCTTTAAATTACTGCTTACTACAGAGGTGCTGTTCACACTACTGTGCTTAAGGACCTGTCAGCATTTCCAGTGGAAAACTCTGCTTACAAAAGCTTATGACTTTGTCATGAATATTTGCTCTGAAACTTGCCAAATGTCATCTCAGGCTAGGAACAGGTTATTTCCTCTATTGGAGACTGCTCTACTTGAGTGGGGAATAAATCAGTTTTAAAATTATTTTGAATGTAAGGAGAGCTGACTGAAATGTTTCCCTATACTCTACTGTATTTAAAATAAGGTAAATGAGGAGGGTTCTGGGACTTTGGGGTAAGGAAGGGGTAATGTAGTGAAAAAAATCAACATAAAAGTTGATTTGTTGTAGACTTGCAGTGAGTTCTGTGGTGGTAAAAATATACACTGACTAATTTCTCTAGCTTTTGCTTTATGTTGAGGTCCTCTATATTGACCTCTTTAATTCACTTTATTTCACCAAACTACACTTGCCTGAGGTGACCTTGGTTTGATTCTAGCTGTCCATAGATATTTTTATAGACTCAGACAGGTAATACAGACAAACTTGTGCCTCATTGTCACATTCAGAAATGGTTCCCCATGGCTTGTATACAATACTTGTATTCAAGTATTACTTTTTTTCTCTAGAACAAAATTCAGATATTTTAGTGGTGAAATGCTTTATGAAGGAATGCCTTTCATTTTACTCTTGGTATATGAGAGGATGTTTTTTTCCTTCTTTATTTTTGCTTTTGCTTCCTAATTTTCCTTGAGCAATAAATGTACCTAGATTCCAATGTTTCAGATTTTACTAAATTTTGTTGGCTTTTTCAGTTTGAGTTACCTGAATACTTCACAAATCTAATTAGTGTATTCCTTGATGCCAAGTGTTAATCTGTACTAAAACTGGGCACATAATAGCTTCAAACTTTCGAAGGTCTTTAGGTTTTGGAGTTTTTTTGCTTCTTTCTGTTTTTTTTTTCCTTTTATTTTGAAGTAATGCTTTTATATTTTCAAAAGTCACACGTTGTGCTTAAGCACACATAAAAATATTACTGTTTTGGAAATTTCAATGCACATTTTTGAGAAATATGTAAATCTGCAAATTGGCATTTTGGGAAATAGTAAAGTATGCAGCAGTCCCATATGTTTATTTTCAGTTCCATAGTTTGTGATGCATTTTCTGCTGGACAATCTTCAGGTCTTGAGGTACAATATTTTCACGGTAATGTTGTTCATGCTTTCTTGTTCCCAGCTACAGTGTGACTTATTCAGCATGCTTATGTCTCTTGCTGTCCACTTGTAGGTGTTAGCCAGGTGAAAAGATGCATATGCTAGTATGTTTTCTTCATGGAGGACAAAAAAAAAAGAAAGCATAAATTTCAACCAAAGTGTGTTTACTTATGAAGGAAGAGCATCTATCACAAGTAAGTATGATTTTATCTCTGTATTTTGCAAAGGACTAAAAGAAATCACTGGAATAAATATGTGTGCAAGTGCAGCAAATAGTCACTCAGAAATCTGAGTGAAACAACAGTGTGAAACAAAGAATAAAGGAAAGTAAATGTGACAGCTTTAAAATCAGTTTTGACGTCTGACAGAACTGGTATATAAGCTGAGGCAAGACAAGGTCAGATTCAAAATTGGGGAGTGAAAAAAGACTGAGCTAGCAGGCCCACAACCCTGCATATGTTGGGGATTTTTGACATTAGAATCACTGCAGAGGTAGGAAGATTAAAAAAAAAAAGATTTCAAGAGATTTCATAGTAAAAAATTATTGGTTTTTGTGTAATAAGATATACAAGAAATAGCAAGTAAGTTGGAAAAGCCCAATTCTTCCAGGTTATGCATTCTTTAAATTGGATGGGATTACTCCATGTTTATAGTAAACCAAGTTTATAGTGGATCAAATGAAGCTGGTTAAAGCTGAAAAGATGAATAAAAATTATTTGTGGTGATGTTGCAATGGAGGCTTACAAGAAGGTGAAAGACCATTCTAAGGTAAAGATGCTGTGAAGTGTCAGGGCTATTGGTGAAGAACTCTACTGTTCATCAATATTATAAACTAGGATTACGGGAATATTATTTTAACCCTTGGCTTCACCATTAACATCTGTGTAGAATTCATCCACTGTGTTTCTGAACACATCATGCACACTCATGTTTCCACTGATCTGAGTGCAAAGCTAACAATGTTGATTCATTATTGTGGTGATTATGCTCAATGCAGAAAAAAATTAACCTTGAAAAACAGTAAATTTACTTTCCTTCAAAATCTTTGTACCACATGCAGATGTTAATTATTTCCTATACGATTTCTGTCATTTAGGTGAAGGATCCATGTGTGCTTTCCATGACCCCAACTGGGTTGTTAGCTGCAACAGAGAAACAGGACTTCAGAGGGAGTTGCTAACCTTCACTGACTAGCCTGTCAGCCAGAGAATGATACAGAGCACCTTCAAAAGGTCCCCTAAGTAATGAGCCCTAAGGAGGGCTATAATGGGCCCATCATTAGCTCCAGCTAATATTTTGACCTAATGCCCACATATACTACAGGTGTCATACAGGGCCACCATAGGATTAATCTGCAGGATGTTTTGTGGCTATATGATGACAACACATTTCTTCAGCATGTTTCCCAACTTGTAAACCTTTATATGTATTTTATATAATGCAAGTAAATTATGACTTCTTGTATATATTTTTTTCTTTCCTTAAGCTCAGTCACCCACAGTGACCAATGAATCAAGTACATAGCCATACAAAAGAAGAAAGTAAAAAGACATGGCATTAAAAGGCATCTTTCTAGCAAGGATATAACAAAATGTAAATACAACTACTAGAAAAACTCATCCTTCCTCCTATTGTGTGTTCTTTCTTTCAACTGGGTTTTGTTTTTTGGTTGGTTGGTGGTTGTTGTACTGTGTTTTTTTTCCCCCTGGGTTGCCCCTCCAATCCTGGTACTACTTGTAATTTTGAAAAGGACTAAAGCTTGTGCAATCCACTTATGTGTGTATTTTTGTGGGTCTCCTTTAAACTCATTCCCTGCCTTCCATGGAGAGCTTACTTTCAAGATAAATAACTTCTTTTGGTCCTTTCTTTAATGTGTCTGGTTTTTACTTTACTAAACTTATTCACTTGTTTCTTCAAGATGTTGGATATTCTTCCCTTCTTACTTGATAGTACCTTCTCAGAAGTTACAGCTTCTGAGATGCTTTCCTTCCTTTTGTTGTACTACTTTCTTTACATCATTTCCTAAAGAATAGCAGTCACTTTGTAAGATGAACTGAGCAAATGTTTAATATTATTTACATTCTCAACATGATTTAGACACAAATTCATCTGATTCCCTTTGCCTGCACTCCTCTTAGCACAGGATAGATAGTTGAATTTTATTAACCCATGCAGTCAAACTGCTGAGTGAATTTCATGTGACTGTAATTTGGCAGTTATACTGTAGAATGCACTAAATATTAAAAGACAATTCATACAGTTTTTTCCCAGTACTACCAAAGAGACATTGGAAGTTTATGATCAGCTCGTTTAGTAATAGGATATTTAATATAAGAAGGAGGCAACATTTGACTGTTAAGTGCCTTCTTTTAAAATCTTTGCACACACACACCACACTCTAAGATTTTGTATTCTTGTATCACTTATATCAAAAACATGTGCACCTAAAATGCTGTGTTATTTAAACTTACAGAGATGAAGAAACAAAGAATTTTCATTCATGCTCAAACACCAGTTAATTAACGCAAAAAAGTCTAGTAAGGTGGTAAAAACATAAATTCTTTAAAAATAGCAAATAGACCTTACATTTCAACTTAGCTTAGTAAGTGGAAAGTTTATTCTCAGATTCACTCAAACACAGAGTGCAGGCTATATGTTTGTGTGTGTGCTCATACAGATTGTTTTCTTCTTTAAATTATATAACTAAATGAATACAAGTTGCTTTTTTATCTAGTCAGGAACTTGTTAAGAGACAATACAGACTTCAAGAAGAAGTGTTAGATGTCAGTTTAAAATTGAAGTACCAAAGCTTACTGTAATTATTCATATATTCAACATTTAAGTTAGCAAAGCACAGTTCATGAGGAAATATTGCTAGAAGTGGATTCTATATCACTCTGCCAATTTAGATAACTTACTAAAGGTCCTAGTATTTTGAGCAGTTGGATGATGTTAAACTTGAAAAATACATTGTAAATAGTTTGATTTGTCAAGAGACAACACTTAACAGAGAAGAGAAACGAAAGCATTTTGGATGACATTTAACTTGACTTCATTTAAGCATGAGACCTTGAAATTCTTGTATGGGCTTATTGAGTACAAATTAATGTTTTGTTAGGTTTGTTTTTTTTTTCTTTCTCAATGAAGAACATTCAAGTACTCTCAGTGTAATCTTTTTTTTCTTAAAAGAAAAAGAATGAAAACTTTTCTTGAGACCAAGCTATTCAGTCCTTAAAATGATAAAGTCAATCCAAGTTTGTTGTTTCTTTCTCTATAGCCACTAAAAATAAATCCTTCAGGAGACCATTTCTTTAGCTCACTTTTTCATTATTTCCAGAGGCAAAAGCTGGCAAGGCAATTTATAATTCAATTTTTGCTAAATCCACAACACCTAATATATATGTCAGGCATTTCAACGGCAGGGTACTTTGGGGATAGGTGATAAATTGTACTGATTATAAGTGCAAGCTGTTCTTCCAAAATATCATATCCAAAAGAAGGCAAGTATTATTAGGAGAATGTAATGTATCTTTAGAATGTCCAGAAACATACGAGATAATCACTTCACGTGAATATATTTTCCCTTGAGTTTTACAGCTCAATATTAAGGTCTTACCATGTTTTTGATAGCACTCATCTGAAGGGAGGGACCATCATAAGTTGGTAGTCTTTCAGCAGCCACATAGCTCTTAGGACTGCAATAATTCATTTCTCCCAGAAAAAGGCTTACTATGAAACCTGAAACATGGTCATAATAATTTTCTGACTATGTTTGGGTATGTGAAAAGTCTAAATATTATTCTATAATATAATCTCTCCTGATCTTTTAAACATCCTTTCAATGTTTCCATGTATTTTCCTGTGAGGTACTCATGACTAACTGTAGATCAATACTGCTGAAAAACCAAAGAAGTTCTTCGTATTAATCTTGGTTGTTAAAATAATCTGAAAATGGAGAAAAAGACACTACCTTTTGGGATCTTTCCTCCCAGTTCTTGCTTTTTTAAAACCATAAATCTGTTTGTATTGCAAAGATGAGATTGACATGTATAATATAAATGGGTAATTGAGATTTGGGGAGTGATGGAAATATTTTTGTTGTTGGTTTGAATTTAGCTTTGCTGATTTTGGCCTGGCTGCTCAGCAGATGCTCCTTGTTTGTCTTGCCAACCATAATTTGTATCCTGCTCAAAATCTCTGAGGAACAGATTGGTTTTGTGACTTTTTTTTTTTTTTTTTTTTTTTTTTAATCAGTTTAGTACTCATCCTATACTATCATCCTGTTTTGGGCATATTTCCTTCTCTTTAGTTTCTCAGGAAATTATTTTCTTTCTTTAAAGGCAGGCACTCTTAATAATTTTTTAAAAATGGATAAAATTCACCTAAAAGGAAAGAAAATAAAATAAAAAAATTATGTGCATCTAAGATTAAATAAAGTGTCAGTAATAAAACCAATAAGGTTTAGCATAGAAGAGAATTTCAAAAACTACTGTTCTATCCAGTTTATATTAATATGTTACTTTTATTTCTCAGTTTTTTTCAAATTGTGCCCTAAATCTTCTCAGAAGTACTTATTGCAACATTTTGTAGATTCAAGTGCACCAATCCCCCTTGCTCTCAGACTCTTAGTTTTTGTATCATCTAAACTCATTTAATGAAGAAGATGAACAAAAGTGGAAAACAAATGATCACTCATGAACCAGAGCAGCTTAGTGTGCACACTTGTCTGAAAGACTGATGAGATAATACCTGCAAAAGAATGGTTTGCTCTGACAGGAAAGGGAGAACCAATGTATCCAGAACACTCAATAGCTCATCTGGCAGTAAACGAGAGGTCAAAATGTCACTCTTTCCAGTCCTGCCCCTTGTGGTGTTAGAAATCTATGAAAGAAGCCGTAACATCTATTCAATAGTATTGTAGGCATTCTTATAGCATGCATGAAAAATTAAGGATGGGTGGAAGCAAAGATGTGGGTGGATAGCAAAGATGCACACTCAAAGGAAAAATGAAACAAAATTGGAGAAAGATTGAGAAATACACTGCAAGGAAGTCAGCGAGAAATAGACACTCTCTAGCCAGAAGCAGGGAAAGATGCTTCAAGATACTTGAAGAAATAGCAAAGAATAAATGGAGAAGAATCACGAAAGTGTTTGCAATCTTATTTCAGTCTCTCACTTTGAGATTCGAAAACAATTTTTAAAAAAATGGATAAGTGTAGTTGAGAATTGCCTGCTCATGATTGATGATATGAGGCAGGCATGGTTTCTGTTTGGCTACATTTCTTGGGCAGAGCAGAACACTGTGTTATAATACCCCACCAGATAAAGACATGCTGAAATTCGTAAGGCTGTTAGTTGAACCTAAGCTCACACTGACAAAAGCTATTAGTACAGCAAGTCAGATTTGAATCAGCTATTAATAATGCAAAGATGTCATTACATCCCAAAAGAGATTCTTAGCACAGCTTGTAGGAGAGATTAATATTATTCATGTTATTAGAAACCGACCTACAGAGGGACATTGTCTACTGTGGGAGTAAGGGTTTGTTTTCCTGAAGAGCATTTGAAAGAGCAAATAAATAATCCGTATTAGAGGAGTTAAATAATTCAGGTTTTTATCATAATTTTCCATTAGAAAAATTAAAAGTTGGACTTCCATTAATATAAAATTCTTATTATGGATACATTCTCGGCCTTGAAGAGCATGGTGAAGAAGAGGGAATTTGTTTTTAGAGGGAATGTTTACTTTTGGACATATTTGCTTATGGCCTGATGACACATTAATGGGCTTGTTAGAGTCCCTATGACTTTAATGGGACAGGATTGAGTCTGGCATGTAAATATCCTCATGCCAGGGCAAAAAGTATAGTTCTTAACCTTCTGGAATAAGAGAAGACTTATAATAAATTTTATTATAAGAAAACTTATAATAAGGTGCAGATGTAGATGTTGTGACTTTATATTGTTTTTCTTATTCTTGATCTTTTTTTTTTTTTGAGTGGGAGGAAGAGCTTATTAGTTAGTCAGTGGATTTTGGGAACAGCACCTTATATCTTCTACTCTTGAGTATGAATCTATACACAAAAATTTAGAATTTGAACCACTGGCATAATATTTCTAAACTTCTCTAACTGACAGGATTGACGAACAAAGGAAGGTTGTATGCTCTTGTGAGTCTGAAGGACCTAGAAGCCAGTCAAAGCATAAACTTGATATTGAGATATAGATAACTGTTTTCAAAATAAATATAAATGTAGCTCCTCCTGAATATGATTCTTGTTAAGTAGATTGTTAAAAATGTTACTAGCCCCTTATATGTGAGATTAAGAAAGACAATTTCAGCATTCACACAGGTCCCAAGCTCCAACCAGTACCCTAGTTATGAGAGTTTCTATACACTCACTAACATAGAAATAATTGAATAAAGATACAGTTATTTTCTCTCCTTTTCAGAGAAATCAAAAGAATGTAGCACTGACTTTCAAAAGGTTTTACAGAAACGTCTTACTGGTCACTTGTTCTTAAAGGAGGTGGTGATACAGTATAGGAAGCAATGGGTGAATAAGAAAAGACCAGCAACTGAGCAGTATGATGTAAATGCCAAGATGCTACTAGTTCTTTGGTCTTTACATACTTTTCTGGTAGAAAAGAATGGACATAGAGCCTAAATAAGCCTTGTGTTCTCTAAATCTGGGCAGATGTAAATCTCATCTCAGCAAGTTTAATGGGTTTTTTTAACAAAAGAAAGCTCCTCAGACGATGTAACAGGACTGAAAACATACAGTAGGATCAAAAAACTACAATTAAGCCTTTCTTAAATTACTTCAAAGTAAACTTGATTTGGTTTTTGGTTAGTTCATGGGCTTCTGTGAGAGGTATTCCTCCTGGCTTTCCTGTTACTACTGAATGTTGAGGAATAAATAGGCATGTCTCCATTTCAACATCATGGAAGATCATGGAACATCAGGTACTTCCATATAACATGGTCCCACTGTTTTATTTAGGGTGTTATGTCTGAGATTTTTTGCAAGAAACATTTCAGTCTGCTGTCATTGAGAGGGTGCAAAGAGGGAAAGATAACAAGACTATAATTAATTTTATAATGCTGAGTGATTTTAGTGAAGTTAAAATAAATAAACAGACATCTTGGGTAAATGGAAATCAAACTTTCAATTACTCTAAAATAGATTCTGGCTCATTCAATCTAGCTGACACTTTGATGTGTTTAAATCCTTGCAGACGCTACGTAAGAACTGAATCCAGGCCAACTACACCCCCTCTGTTCTTGCAAATGCAGAAGCAGTGGTATCTCAACAGTAAGAAGACCAGCTCTTTCAAGAAGGAAATTTGTAGATATAACATGAACCGTGGCTGTCCTTAGAAGTCAAATGACTACTTTTAGATGTTGTTGGGGAAGGTTATCAGAAGGCAAATATGGCACATTAGATTATGCAACCTACTTTCAGGGTTTTCTTGTTTAAGAAAAATATCTTGTGCTTTCTGATAAAACAAAAGCCATGTTGCAAATTACCTGATTCAGCAAAAGAAGACAAATATAATATACATAGTATTTATTTTATTGTACTTCAACAGTAATTTCATAATCAGAGGTATCTTTAAAAGTATAAACATTTAGCATTTCTATAGTCAATATCCTAAAACTGCACACCCATAACAATACTTTCACAATAAGCAACAAACCAAACTATTTATATATCAAGGCATTTGCAAGAAATCATGAAAACTAAAGCTTGTGCTCTCAATAACTTTTTCTGTTGTGAACTGGACAAAAAAAGTTAGGAAACATGAGGAAACCCAAAGACAGTATAATTCTAACACTTGGTTTTAATTAAAAACTTTTTCTAAACCTTATACCACATGTTACTTGTATATATTATCAGGATACAGGAATGAAGAGGAATTTCACTGAGGCTTGTTAACCCGATATTCAAGGCAGTCCAGTTAAGAGAAGGAGACCAAACAGACAATAAACAAGGAAAGCTGTGAAATGCAGATGAAAGTCTTTCAGCGAAATCAGTGATGGTACTTCATAGCTGAGGCTCCAGAAAGTGATTGGAGATTTGGTAAGGATATTTAATCCTTTTTTTATTTTCATAATGTATTCTCCTGAATGTGTAAAACATCAGGAACAGCTGCTTACTAGATCTAAAATACCATCAAACAACTTAAAATTAACTTTTTCCTGAAGAAGAAAAAGTTAACTCTTCCCCAAATTAAGGTCCTATATGTATCTTGTGGGTTTTTTTCCTTTCTATTTCTACACAGTCATTGAATTTCTGTATTAGTGTCCCAAAATGAATTTCCTGATTGGAAAGAAGGAAAAAAAAATATTCTGTGATTCACCTCACACTGGTGAATATCATGGCACTGTAGCTTAGTCTATAAATATTCTGGTATACAATGCAGGACTGTTGCCAGATAAAGTGCTCTCAGATGGATTTGGAAGTAGATAGGAAGGTGGATCAGCTGAAAAAAGTTGTTATCTGAAAAAGGATTGACTTCCAAGTTTGCCTGTGAAATAGCTTTAGCTATGAAATGTGAGCTAGAACAAGAAAGGAAAACCACCAGATGACAAAATGGGATGGATAAAGTGCATGACACAACAAAACAAAAAGCCTTCCTTAAAACTCCATTGTCATAACATATTCCTACACCGGGTTCATGAACAAAACACCTCCCAGGAAGTGCAGTGTAAGAGCAGGAGGTCGGTGAAAATTATAGATGGGTAAGCAAATGCAGCTGAGAGGTTCAGAATGGGGTGTATAGCACAGAGCTGTGAGTCAGAGCAGATCTGAACACTGTGCTGAGCACAGGACAGGAAAATGCGCAAGAACAAGCAGATTCTGGGACTGAGCCGAGCTGAGTATAACTGAAGTGTTCTTACAGACATGCTACTTTAAGAAAAAAATGATGTCACTCTTTTTACATTGCAAAAATGTAGGCTAGCATACCCTTGTGATGGGGAGTGCAGATACAGTGATAGGGCCAGGAGAGCTATGCTTGAAGTTAACTGAATGCCTAACATGTGTGTCCAAGTGGGAGGAAACTGTGGTGAGACAAGAAATGAGAGAAATAATTCATTTAGTGTCTGGCATGATGACTGCGAATTTCTTTAAAGATGATTTCTTCATATTGTGTAGGTTTGTGGGATTTTGTGTCTTTCTTTGTAGGTGCTGCAAAGAAGTACATCTTTTTGCTAGGACTAAATTATGATCACTGCAGTTTTGTGACTATTAATCAAGAGAAGGCATTTGCAAGCCTTTCCCAGCCACATATCCTTTGAGGGTTTTGAAAGCTATAGAATGCAGTTCGTTATCTGTCACTGCGAGGTTGTGCCAAGTTCCATGATGCAGTGAAAGCGAAGTCATACGCTGCAGCTGACACTTTCCCACTGACCTCAGCTCGTTGCACTGCATAAACAGAAGCTATTACAAGTCAATATGGTTCTTGGAGCGGGGCTACGCTGAAAGGAGTGCAAGAAAGCTTTCCACATTTCTGCAAGGTTCAAAGCGAACAATGAGCTTTTTCTGTCACATGAGCAGATGAGGCTGTCATATCCTCAGTTCACCTCATAAATAATAGGCATAGAGGACAGTTGTATAAGGCTGCAGTTCAAAAGAGTTGTAATCTGACAGCAGACACTGCCTTTCCTCGACATGCTCACCTTTAGCCATGCCTAATGGTTGATGTGTTTCAATGTAATACATGCCTGCCTGCTTGGTGAATTGGCACCATTACAATGTGCCTTGTAATGCAAAGCCACTGGGGCAAAGGATGAGGAGATAATTTTTGGGCAAAGCCTGGAATCACTGTGACAGCTTCTGAGAGAAGGCACAAACCTGGGAGCCAGTCACCAGGCTTGGCAACCTGCCACAAACCTTGCTGGGGTTGGTGGCAGCTGTCAGGGAAGGGGATTGAAAGGGACTGTCTGTGGCCTCCAGGAAGGTGCTGGTAGGCAGAGGGGTTGTTTCCCACCCCATTCCTGAAGGTAAATGTGAAGGTTTGGAGAAATAAATTGGGGATTTATTGGGAGGGAGAAGATTTACTAGGAATAGGTGGGCAGGGGAGCACTAACCTTCTGCTCCCTCTCCAAGCTGATCTGATGGCAGTGGGGCTCACAGATCCTCTCCCTGCCTGTCTTTCTCTTGGGGTCCTCAAAATAGGCAGTGAGGCCATGGCACCCTGTATGGGGGCATTTAATTTCCTCCCTTCCCCCCCATGATCTGCCAACATAAACAGCTTCCTACCTTCACCTAAACTGAAAACCAGATCTGCCTCTAATCACGTTGGGTGACTGTTGACATGTGTAGAGTTCGATATTTTGATAATATGTCTGTGATAATACTGCATTACAGTTATGTCCTTGGCTATAATTCTTTCAACAGAGTCACTTTTGTACAGCCCTTTGAGTTACAGGAAAACGTTGTAGGGCAAAATTTTGTTCTGATGGTCACATTACAGTTCAAAAGATTTGGAATTAATCAGCATTTGATATACCTTTGAGAAAGAGCAAGCAATGCATTCATTTCTCTTGTTTTTTTTTTCTAAGGGAAATTGTGCATATGTTTGGGAGAAAGGGGAGAAGACCTTTTCCCCTGCCCAAATTTGTTTGTAATTTGAAACCATTACTGGTGTGTTGTCGTATATTATTATACTCCACCATTTTACAGACTTTTTACAATTATTTCCCTGATTGCTTGCCTAAGCAGAGAAAATTATTAAACTAAGACTTGAAAATTAGTATGCTGATCAGCAGTTTATGTTATGAATCTGTGGGGTTTTATTCTTTGCAAAGAGAAAAAACCTATATGTTAGATTGTACATTTAGTTTAATTTCTACCAAGTAATCTGTCTTGTGATTTGAATAGTAGAAACATTTTCTTATATTTTGAGTGATCAGAAACCTTATCTTACCACATATTTCAGAGACGGTAAATTGTCTGCGTATATCTTATCTGCAGTTTGAAATTTCTCAAATGCTCTAGTGAAGATAATATTATATCATCTGTCAAAATTAAAGCATAGGTTGTTTAAAAATGAATTTTGTGACTTGTAAAATCTTTGAGAATATTTGCTGTACTTCCTTGAAGTAATTTTTCCTTTGGATCAATCATTTAAAACAATTCATTTAGATAAACATGAAATGCATTGTGTTGCAGTTGACCAGTTTTTATTAATCATATAAATTAAATTTAAAGTGGCTTTAGGAATAGAGCAAACTGTCCCTTGAAAATAATTACACTGTTTGTGAGACTAAGATAAGTAATTGTATTTGCAAAGTTGCTCAGTGTTTTCTAGAAATTTGTTCCAAAGATCATGGGGACAAACTGCTAACTGTGCCTTTGTCTTGTATCATAACTATCAAATTAGACCAATACAAACAAGGAAAGTAGGAAATGAGTAGTTTTTCAGTGGATTCTATTCCCAGACTGAAATATCAGTGTTTGCAGTTGAATCTAATTTCTATAAAATTTTCAGGAAGAAATGCCTGGCATGTCTCCAGCAACCAGAACTTTGAAAAGATTAATATTCTGAGTCTGCTAAAACACACACCTGATGTATCCTCCTACCTATCACCCTGAGCCCATGGGATTCAGGGTAATACAAACGTACCTCTTTTCCTTTTGTTTATAATGGGAGATGGAGGTGAACAAATCTATGCAGGAGTAACTGGGAGTGTGCTGACTTAATGAGAATTGTAGGAATGTTTTTCTTGTGCAATCTTATCATTAGACTGTCATCAGTAGTCAAGACACCACTAAAATCCTGTTAGAGGTAGTCAAGATTATGGCCTTTCTTGGTTCATTTAGATTCACTTTAATACTCATGTTTGGCCTTATGACAGGGTTATTTCAATGTCTCCAGATGGTACAGTGTCTGCAAACCTGCAGAACACACAAGTTCAAGTATCTCCTTGTGCACGGAGTCCAGCTTAATTCTTCATCATGCAAACAGTATGCATGTATATTATAGTGCTTATGCTTCTCTTTTCCAGCAGAAAGGTGGGAACTCTTCCCTTATCATGTGTAGATGTCTCTCTGGTAGAACTTGTCATTTGGATTCCCATTGTGGTTGACATAAAGGTATTAATTTCAGATCTAAAGTAGATCTGAAGATGCATGCCCAAACATTACCCATTACTCCACAATGTCTCAACAATGTCTCTAAATGCCTAAATTCAGATGAGATGAGTGCCTCCTCTCTTACAGCATTTGCAGTTTGCACTGTCAAAAACTATACTTGCAGGTTTGAGATAAGGTCTCTTATTTCTTATGTTAACCTGATCTGTCTCATTTTTTATTTTAATTTCTAGTAGTTTTGTGTGGAGTGGGAAAGAGTTACAAAGACAGGCACTTACTCTACAGATGTAGAAGCAAAAATGCATCTTTTGGAAATGGAAGACATAAGGACTGAGAACAACTTCTCTTATTCTTCTGGCTGGCCTAGTTAGTGTTTAACCAAAGGGGAAAAGAACCAACATAAGAAACAGGCAGGAGCTAGCCCCAACTGCTGTCTGCCTTTCCCATGAGAACCCAAAAACCCTGAGCTTTTTCTGAAAGTGTTCCTCACATTTTGTTTTGTCCAGCCTGAATTTTTTCCCAGGAGATGTTAAATCAAAATGAACCTTTTGCTTGCAAGATGTTTTGTTTTGATGATTCATTACAGTCTGAAAAAAAAGTTCCAAATTAGCTGTTAGATAAACAAAGAATAAAGCAGTGTTGGGAGAATATAACTGACAGAATCAACCTGGTTTATTACAATGTTAGGTGGTGTTGTTTCACTTACTAAGCTAAATATTCACGACCTCTTTTTCAGAGAGAATCTGAATCTCTTTTAGGTGTTCCAACTATAGACATATCTTTTCTTTCTAAATGAACCTTTCATCCTTTTACTGACATTAGTTCTTCTTTTTATTCAATTAACCCAGAAAGAAAGCTTCTGGCAAGGCAAGTCAGCTGTTGTCTGTCGTAAAGAGACATACAAATCTTGTCACATTGCTTTTATTTTTATGGTCAGGAACCCTCAGGCCTAGTATTAAAGCAACTTAGGCTTGTGTGGAACTTTACTGTCTCCTGCACACTCTGAAATAAGATTATATGATGGAGAAGATCAATTTAGTGAGAACATTTAGGCTCAGAATATTAAGCTTTTTGTGCAAGTACATCTACTCTCTAACTGTGTGGCAGAAAAGCTAGCCACAAGATCCTTGACAAATTAGATATTACCAGATCTAACTGTGTATATTTAAGCTTATCAAACTGAATCGTTGCATTGTGACTGTGCTCTTAGACAAGGACTCCATTTAATAAATGCAGTGCCATTTAATAGTAATTAATCACCCAACTAAAATGTCACATTAAGGTCAAAGAGACCAGAAGACAAAAAGAAGAGAACATTAAATTCAGCTGACAAACATAGGAAGGCAGAATATAGAGCCAAAGAAATTCTGGGACATTGGCACTGGTAAAATATTTAATCCAAACTTCTTTACTTTCTGTTCAACTCAGAAGTAATCACATTCACTTGGTTCAAAGCAAGGTCATTTTTGTAACTTTTAAATGAAATTTCCTCATTGCGTGTGCAGTGACAGCCCATTGCAAGCTTGGAATTGTTGGTGCATTTTACAGATGTGGTCTCAGTATTTGCTGTTTCCTTCCTCCCTGTTTCTCTCCTTTTTTCTTTGTTATTATGACATTTTTAATTTGTGTGGAATTTTCCTCAATGTATCCTGAACCCAGGCACCCTAGAAAGTTTCAGGTTTTTGGAGTATACAATACAGGATTTGATTTCACATTACATCTGTGTAATGCTTTAGCTTTTGTTGTGGTTTAACCATTCAGCAGTAACAAAATCAAAAAGAAATTATTGAGTTAAATAAGAGGATTATTCGTATCCAATATTGTTTGTATAAACAGAAACTCTACGTAGGAGGCTCTGTTTCAGAGGAGGCATATTTACCACCTGCAGAAGCAAATATTTACAGACTTCCTCATAGTAAAAGTGGAAGATTGCAGGAAAAGCAAATCTCCATTGTTAATTCCACTTCTTCAAAATGGTGTTAATCATCTTCACTGTAGGTGTATGAATAAGTATATACATGTGACCCTACACATGCATGTGTGCATGATTTCTCAGCATCTTTTTCTTTTCCCTTTTAATAAAACACACAAGTAAGAAATCACTATCCACTTTTAAAACATATATTTTGAAAGGCTAAACATACTGCTTTCTGCTCATGAAGAAATGAGCTAGTAAAATATAGCTAAGCATGAAAATATGTTATTGTCAGTGGACGTTACAAAATTCTGACAAATGGATTCTAAATAGGCTAGTTTTTTAAATCTATCGTTTCTCCTTCCTGTTCCAGAGTTCTCAGTTTTATGTCCAAGGATTTTTGTATTAGCATTGTGAAAAAGAGTAATTCTTCAAAAGTTACTCTACATTTGGCAAGATCTGTCTCTATAACTTCTGCATCAGTCCAAAGAATTTTGGCCTTTCTAAAGGGTAAATATTATCTTTCAAAATCGTGTAATTCTGACTTTGTCAGGAAATGTCTTAATTTACTAAAATAACCTTTTCTTTCTTTACCTTTTATGTTAAAAAGCTCACATATGAATGCCCAAACTCATGATATTGAGTTATTTGGCATTAGTTTGTCATACTTAGCTGCATGATAAATATTAACTTAGTTCTGGTCATGGCTGTGACACATCCAGAGAGATCTTTTCATGTGTGAAGTGGAATCACAGTCTACTGTGATGGTTATTGTGCATTTACGTACATTTCAGTTTTTAATGAAAGTTTTGATGATTCAAAATTCAGGAGTTCTAATGGTAACGTCTGAATTAACTTTACAGGTTTTGTAGATGAAAAATCACCATTTCCTTTGAGTTATATATATTTGTGCTGATTTCCGGAAAAGCATGTCTCTCCCTCACACAGTTTACTGTATTTCCACTGAGCTTCTGTGGCAATACTAGAGGTGAGAGCCTATCTCTTACTCAGACCTGACAGTCCTCCAAGAAAAGCTTTCCTTTGCATGTCTGACAGTATAGATTAAAATATTATTTATGTATATTTCATAACGCGGTGGTTTCCAAACTGTGGTTTGCATTCCACCCTTGTCAGCCGTCTTTAGTAGTGCTTGGCTGGTCTGTGGTCTCCAGCAGATCCTGTGGTCTGCTGGGACTCCTTTAGGAACAACATCTTACTGGCCAGCAGCACAGTCCCTTCCAAACTGTGTGACCTACAGCCCCCAGAACACAACAAGGTCCTGTGTTGGACCACTGCATGTATAAATAAGAAGCTGAGATAAAAATAATAGGGACATGTTCTCATGAAGCATGGGAATAAGTGAGAGGAATTCAAGTCACCTGGACAACCTGGACACTAGAGATTCATGACATTGGGCAGTCACCTCTGAAAATGTAATTCCACTTTTTTTTTTTTAATAAAAAACCCCCAAAACCAAAAAACCCCATCTCAGAGAAAGTTCTGTCATGTGGAATGGCCTAAGATACCAAAAGATATGATAGGCAGATTTTTTTTTTTTCAAAACCTAGCTTGCACTGCACTTAAACAAATGAACAGTTGGCCACACAGCAACTGGTACCTGTAGTAGTGGGTTATTTGCCTCAGGTTCTTTTCAGCAGCTAGAGGAAAACCAGTCATTTTTGTAAGTGCAATTCACAGCTAACAGCAGAGGTAGTTTGACAACTTTTAACTAAAGCCGAACATTCACCAGCATTTACAATTTCTGTTCCTCAGCATCCATACAATGGCACTCTCTTTCCCTTGACCTCCACTGGTGTCTTGCATTCATCCTTTCATACATTTTGGCTTTGATACTTCTCTTTTCCTTTGAATACAATGTTGGTTTCTGCCTTTGGTTTCCTTCCTACCCTCTTTCCTGCTCTCTCCCACCTCTTCAACTCCTATAAACTTGGTTCATATCCAAATACACCTTCTACTTCTCCTGTTCACAGGCCATTTCTTTTACTCCACTGTCTCTTTACCTGGAGTGCAAGAGTGGAAGGGCTTTGCTGTCACATCTACCCTTTCCAGAGAACACTCTCTTGCCATCTGTTCCCTCCAAAAACTCCTTGTTCAGCTCCTTGTAGGTCAAGATTGAAACATGCTCTTCTGAAAGACTTCTAGGAGTGTAACTAATTCTTATACGTACAATCTGAGCATGTACAATGTGAGTTTTGTGGAGACTTTTGGTTAAATACAGGTGCAAGTACGTTGCTGTTGCTGCTAAACAAACAAGTACACAAAAAAGACAATATCTTCCTTTGTATCTCAGGTATTTGAAACACATTTAGAAAATATTTCTGTGTGAAAAAAAAATTCTTAGACAAAACTTTCATTAAAAAAATGTATCTTCTTTTGCCAGAAAGTTCGACTCCCATGTATATAACACTGTGTAGTGTGTACATGGGCATTTTTTTGCACAAGAGTATGGTTACAACATTGTGTTTTCACTTTTCATCTGTGATTTGCCTGTGTTTAGCACTTCTTTTTCCATGAAGTTATTGTCAGAAGATGGGACTTTCTAAACCCAAGGAAATACAGAGTAGTTTACTTTCTAAAAGAAATGTTGTAGCTTGACTTCCATTTTTCTAAAGCCAAGGGTCCCTAGGACACAGAAAAATGAACACTTTAAAAATAAATTCAAGTTCAGTTACATAAAACCCCAGAAGTCTTGAGCTAATGTCTGTCACTACCTGTATTTGACATTCCTTTTGATAGTGACATAAAACCACTGTTACAGTTGCCTCTCTTTAAAATCCCAAGAAATTTTTTGCTGCAGTAGATCTCAAGGCAGAAATAAGTTGCTGATCCGAATGCTAATTTCATCCTTAACAAATGTTTGCATGATGTTGATTATGCCAGTGTAGTGCCAGAACTAGCAAAAATGGGGGGCCTCCACTATCTAAACTTGTACCCTCCACATGATCAAGGCCTAATTTAAATGGGTTTTATTTTATGAGCTGAGCTTAATGCAAATATACCTGTGATGCCATGAATCTGGACACGTACTTTTAAAATCCCTACACATGTAGCAACCTATGTGTATGCGTAACACAGGGAAAGAAGTCTGCTGGCTTGCAAGGGGGGATGAATATGCCCTTGATACAGTCTTCTCCTGAGCCTTGGGTGACACCGGTGCCTTTGAAAGACATGTCCCCATGATGGGGCTCACGAGGAGTCAAAGCACATGCTGTACATTATGTATAGATACAAATATATGTAATGGCTACACATTTTGATCACAGTGTGGAGGAAGCAGGTGGTGCTGATGAAGCCCCTTTCTTTCCAAAGTGCTTCCCTGCTTCCTGAGCCATGCTGTAAGGAGCTTACCTTGTTGAGGGTCCCTCAGCCCCTCAAGGGGACACCATTCCTCAGCCTGTCCCTGTGCTGCAGCATGCTGGGTGTCTTTTATTTGTTTTCTTTCCTGGCAATACTACCCCTCTTGGGGTAGACACTTTAGTGAGATGGATCGCACTCAGGTAACTGGCAGTTCAAGGAAGTCTTTTCCCGGGTTGTTTACACCAAGGCGTTTTAGAGCAGCCATTTAACTTCCACCCCATCCCACCCTGCTGACCAGCTGTAAGTGTAAAGGCCGCCAGCGGGCCTGCAGGTCGCTGATAAACTAAACCCCCATTTGGCAGGCAAGGAAGCTAGGATGATAAGGATGTTGATTTATGTTTTATCTGTCACTACATTTTCAGTAAAGCTGGGCAGCGAGCCTTAACGAAGCAAAGGCTGTTATCACCTCTCCTTAGCCCTTTAAGTGCAGCAGGCTCTTTGGTGTCTCTCACTGAATGCCGCTTTGTTAATTGCGATGGTAAACAGGACACACAGGGCTGACCATCACCGTGTTTTGCCCAGGCAGCACTTAGCACAAAACCAGTAGATTTGGGGAAGGAGTCTGAGTCCAGGGGGAGTCACACACGAAAGAGAGTTCGTAGAAGTACTCAGCATTTCCTGGACTTGTTTCTATCATTTAAAATGTATTGCATACCTTGAAGTGAATGTAATGGCTGGCTTAATTGGAGATAACTTCACTGAAGTGGCTGTAGTTACCATTTATGTCAGCAGTGAATGTGCCCTTTAATGCCGTGCCCCTCAGGTATGACTGTTTAACGTAGGAAAAACCTGACAACTTTCATTACCAGTGAAATAAATGTTGTGAATTATATGTATGATTAGGTCCCATTTTCCCCTCATTTTGGTTGTGAGCGTTATTTTTCTGAAAACATTGTAAGATTTTACACATTATATTTAATGGCAAACACATTTTTAGTTTTGAGAAGCACCATGTGCTTTTTGGGGACAGTAGAAGTGCCCAGAGAAAAGAGGATGGAAAGAGCTGGGAGAGAAATGTGAGCAGTAAAATACTAAAGTGTTCTGACAAAACCAGAACACGGAAAGTCTGAAAAAACCCACCCTAAGCCATTCTTGTTAAGTCCTATGTAAATTGTTAAAAATACAACTTTTTCTTTGCCCTTTTACCCCCTCTGATTTCTTTTTCTTTATTCTTCTTTCTCTACATCTCCCCAAATATTTCATCTTACCTTTCAAATCTGTCATTATATTTCTTTCTAAACAAGTCTAGAAAGAGAAAAAGGATCTAGTTCCTGCTTGAGGTCAGTGGGAACTTTGCCATTGACTTTAAATAGGTCCAGAAGCAGGCCCAACAGAGCATTTTATAGCTTCCTTTATTTATCTTAGGTTTTATTTTGAGCAATGTGTCTTTTGTATGACTGCATATTTCCACAACGAACACCATAATGATGGCCTCATATACATTATTATATACACAAAAACTGAACAAAACATTATTGATAGTTATACTCTTTTAAACAAAGGTAAAATACAGCACAAGGATTTTTGTATGGTGCAGATTCAGTACAGGATTAGTGTTCTCCATGAGGCTATGCTTGGTACTACTCCATACCAATTTTCAAGAAATGTGTTGATTATGGTGATTAAAAA
This sequence comes from Myiozetetes cayanensis, assembly GCF_022539395.1. Classification (NCBI taxonomy): domain Eukaryota; kingdom Metazoa; phylum Chordata; class Aves; order Passeriformes; family Tyrannidae; genus Myiozetetes; species Myiozetetes cayanensis. The sequence goes on along the minus strand of NW_026087964.1, from coordinate 33,719,299 downwards.
GAAGTAATTAACACTTTAGTCACAGAAGTCTTGGCTGCAGTTTCTTTGGTTTTGCAAATTATGCCCACAGCCAATCTATTATTCTGATAGACATGGTAGAACAAATGTTTTCCAAACTTGAATACAGTAGGAAATGTACTGAAATGCCTGAGCTTAATATCACTAGGCTAGTGGGCCAAGGATAACAATGCAAGATTTGGCAGAAAACTGGCTGATAATCAGGGATATCAGCTGTGGAGTGTGCTTGCCATTTGTTACACAAGATTCAGAAGAACAAAAGATGGAAGGGCCTATTTCTGTTTCTTGTCGATGACAGTTATGAATCTTGGGCTCTTTGCAAAACTGTCTCCAAGGAATCCCCAAAAAGCCATCTCATGATTATAGATAATTTATCACTATTACAAATGTAGTGTATTAAAACCATATCAATGGTGCTTTCTTTGCCTTTGCATTCAACATGCATGAAAAACCAAGGGGATCTCAGTGCCCTGAGCTGGAGGACCACGGCTGCAAGAATGATCAACTCCCAGTCAACCCTGGATCTTCTGCTCCAGCTGGATCCCTACAAATTTATGGTGCCTGATTGGATTCACTGCAGAATCCTCAAAGAGCTGGCTGATGTCATTGCAAAAACTCTTCTCGATTTTTGAGCAGTCTTGGGAATCCAGAGAGGTCCCAGCTGACTGGAAGTTGGTGAATATTTTCCCAGTTTTCAAGAAGTGTCCAGAAGGACCCCAGAAACTGTAGGCCTGTCAGTCTCATTGCAGTGCCCAGTAAAGTTATGGAGAAGATTATTCTAGGAGGTATTGAAGAACACCTAAAAGACAATACAGTCATCAGTCACAGCCAGGGCAGCTTCATGAGAGGAAAGTCCTGCTTATTAAATATGATTTCATTTTATGAGAAGGTAACCCACCTAGTTGATCAAGTGAAGCCAGTTAATGTAATCTTTTTGGATTTCAGTAAAGCATTTGATACAGTCTCTCACAGGATCCTTCTGGACAAACTGTCCAGCACACAGCTGAATAAACACATCATGTGGTGGGTGAGCAATTGGCTCACTGGTCGAGCACAGAGGGTGATAGAGAATGGGGGAACATCAGGCTGGTGACCTCTCACAAGTGGGGTTCCACAGGGCTCCATCTTAGGCCCTGAGCTCTTCAACATCTTCATAAATTACTTGGATGCAGGACTGGAAGGGATACTAAGCAAGTTTGCAGATGACACAAAACTGGAAGGAGCTGTGGACTTTCTCAGAGACAGGGAGGCCCTGAAAAGAAACCTCGACAAATCGGAGGGCTGGGCAATCACCAACCATATGAAGTTCAACAAGGGAAAGTGTTGGATTCTGCACGTGAGATGGGACAACCCTGGATGTATGTACAGAAGGGGACTTGGGGGTTCTGGTCAATGGCAAGTTGAATATGAGTCCGCAGTGCTCTGGCAATCAGGAGGACCAGCTCCGTCTGGGGGGGCATCAGGCAAAGTGTCACCAGCCAGTCAAGGAAGTGATTTTCCTGCTCTACTTTGCACTGGTGCAGCCTCACCTTGAATATTGAACATGTGCAGTTTTGGGCACCACAATATAAGAAAGACATTAGCCTATTAGAGAACATCTAAAGGAGGTCAATAAGTATCGTAAATGGCCTTGAGCAGAAGCCGTATGAGGAGCAGCTGAGGGTACTTGGTCTGTTCAGCCTGGATAACAGGAGACTGAGGGGAGACCTCGCTGCAGTATACATCACGAGAAGAAAAAGACACTGATTTCTTCTCTGTGGTAACCAGCGACAGAACTGAGGGAATGACCTGAAGTTGTGCTAGGGGAGGTTTAGGTTGGATATTAGAAAAAGGTTCTTCATCTAGAGGATGGTTGGGCACTGGAACCTGCTCCCCAGGGAAGTGGTCACAGCAACAATCCCAAACAGTTCAAGAAGCATTTGGACAATACTTTCAGGCAAAGCCTGTTCCTTGAGAATCCAGCTCAGCATATTCTGTGATTCTGTGATATAATAGAAAGAAATGAAGGTGGTTTTGCTGTAAAAGTGGCTGCAGCCATGAATCAGAAATATGGGCCTCTTTCTGTCTTGTCAAAAAATAAGATAGACTGCCAGATGGATAAAAGCCTCAGCTCACAAAGATCTGGCAATGAGGATGGATCAAAGGCATATTTTTCTCTTGCAGTCTTTCCAAGGGATCCTTCTTGACCAATTGTACTGAGGACTAGTCTGTACTGTACTAGTCTGAGAGAGCTGCACCTCTTTCACCTGAGTCAAAACAGCCAGCTGAACTGTGCAGATGTGTTGCAGGAATAAGACAACATCATTGCTGTGTCCTTTCCTTTCAGCTAGCAATTTTCTTTCCCGTTAGTATAGTTAACTACTTGTAGGGCAGCTTTGATACTGCTGGGTTTGTATTCTACAATAAATTTCAGCAGCTGTCTGGAGAACATATAACCTATTTACTTCTGTTTGTCACAGAAAAAAAATCTACTGCAAGGCAAAACAGAAGCATTTAGAGAAACCCGTTGGTGAGGAGAGGCCAAAGGCTGCATCTTACAGCAGTTGAAGTCCTGTCCTCTGATCACAGGCACACAGACAGTGTCCCATGCACAGGGTGAAACACCAACTCATCACAACATACATAGTGCTATTGGTGACAAACTGCTTGCATCCAAATACATTTCTGAGGATGAAAAAAAAACCCCGTAGCCATTAGTTACCACAAAAACATACTGTTGGCAACAAAATGTTACTCTAGCAACCTCAGTGGAAGAAACAACCGCTTGTTAAGTGACCAGGCTTGGCTGCAGCAAAACAGACTGGTATATTTGTTAGACTGGAGCTGAGTAAGGAATTTTGCAAATATAATCTATTTTTTTTTGATTGATAAATTTCCCACAAGCCATCATCTGGCTGATAGCTGATGATCTGGATGATCTCCAGTATAGTTTTTCTCCCAAGTTGTTTGTTGAAAGCTTTCTGCAAACATATCTTCAGTACTCATAAAAAATTTTCCTGAATGCATAGTTTTTCTGGTGTTTTCATTGCTTTTTTGTGACAGAACAAATACATCTCTAAGGATTTGGATTTTATAAAAATATATAATGTGGAAATGACCTGTATTCTTGCACAGGCTTTAGTTTCTGTTTTTCCAAGCTTTCCTGCCATTAAACTGAATATTCATGGAAAATAGTTTAAGAAAGGGTGTCAATAACACTGAAATAAAACCAGTGTTTTATTCAAGTGTTTATCCAGGAACATTTTTGGGCCACTTTCCCAATTTTTATTAAAAATAGTAAAAAAAAGAGCAAAAGAATTCCTCCCATCCATTTATGAGTTATGCCACTTTAAAAGTTGCTGTGTTCCATTACACAGTCCCACACCCACTTGCTTGCCCAAATACAGTTTGCTACTAGATGAATCCAGAGCAGCTGCCTTGCCCCAGGACAGCTGCTGGTGCTCTATATTTGCAGCTTCCTCTTACTCTCTGATACTCCATAAAACTGTTTATATTCCCTGTAAAAGTATTTTCATTCTGTTTGCCTAGTGACCATGCACCACAAATATTCTCTTTACCACTAACAATCGTGAAATGAAAATGTTTACAAAACTTTATTTAGTGCCAGTACCTAATAAACCATAGAAATGTCCTGGAGTGTGTGTATGCGTGTGCGCACTTGTGTATGAATGAAGTATTTATCAAATATTTCTGTGCAGCAGAAAGGTGGTCATGTCTTTTTACTAGGACTACTCCAAGATTGCATGCATTTGGTGTCTGCTGCTTGGTTTTATAACTCTTTGAAGCTTATTTATGGTCTGTGGAAGAACTGACATATGAACCAGGCTAACTATTTTTGAAGCTTTTTTTAAAGCATTTTCCATATCTATTCAAGATCATGTATTTGTGCCACATCAATGCAATCCTGTTGGTTTTCCTACCTCAGATCAGGTATTTGAGCTCATTTGCCCTGCCCTGCCACCCATCATAAACAGTTCACACCTTTCTCTCTGCATTGTTGTAAACTTGATGTGATCTGAAAGAGGAATTGTACCACAGCTTTTATTAAGGTGACACATTTGAGAACATTTGCTTCAATAGTTGGAGGGACAATATTTGCCATTAAAGGAACTCTGCTCTGTAAGAGGGAATCATATGGCACATTTTATTTCATTGAGTTAAGTTTTACTACCCCAAGAGTCTGAGATAGACTTGTTTGCTGTTCTGTTTGCAGCTGACTGATCTTTCTCAGATGGTACACAGGGAGGCTGAGCAACACTTGGTAGCTTTCATCCATTCTTTTGCTACTTTCATTTGGTATCTCACACACAGTATGTATTTCCAATGCCAAATCCTCTTTACCCTGTTCTACATTGTTCCTGCTGACAACACACCATAGTCTGTTTTTGTGAGTGTGATAAAGTCTTGGAAAGAAAATCTTTGGTTCTCCACAGAAAATGTTCATACCCAAACACAGCAGGATTTACTCTCTAGCTGATCTGCTTTTGAAGCAGGGTAGGATTTAGGCAGAACCACCACAGTACCCCGTCTCTCTGAATTTCAGGGACTGAGAAACTGTTATTTTACCTATTGTTTTCTGTATTTTTAAAGCATGTCGTTTAGCTTAGAAAATTTATTCCTTCCCTTGTGATCCTGAAACCCGTGACTACTGTCAACGCAGTAGCTGTATTTCTTTTATGTGTAGACCTTGGTCACACAGTTTGTGTGTGACAGAGATTCTTTGGTTTGGTGCTTTTTATCCATACATAAGTGAAGAATAATAGATAGATGGATTCCTTATTTTCATACATTCTGATAATCTTGTAAATTAGATACACTGGGATTTTTTCTAGTATTATGATTTTTATTTACCACTGCTAACTAAGGACACAACTCAGGTACCTTCAGTTGAATTTAATGTTTCAGTTGCTTTTCCTTCTCTAATCAAGTGAAGGAACCAGAATTACAAAGAGACACACTGGGAAAGTTTTATTTCACAAATACATCTCTGTTGCCTCCTGCATAGCAAGAGTCTCATGCTCCAAAAATTAGAGTCTGTCCTTTACCTTGCACAGCAACTAACTGCCAGTACACAGAGACACCAAAAATGGTGCTTACCAGCACTCATAGACCTTCTACCAACAGCATTACCAGATGTTATGCTCTCTTAACTGGATCTCAAAACACAGAGCTTAATACACTGTTCTGACAGACAACTTTGGGCTAAGAGAGCTTATAGCAAGACAGTGCACAATATATTTTTTTTCCTGGGATCTGTGTAGCAGAACTTTCCTTAAAATTGAGTTTTGCATCATGGAGACTTTTGGGACTTCAGAACAAAATCTTTCAAAATGTTCATGAAAAATTGCTTCTGCATCTCTTTGTCTGACCATCAATACCTTCCATTTAAAACAATATTTGATTTCAGTATCTCTCAACAGTGAAGAGGTTGTTTTTCTTTGAAGGATTAAAGACATTGCACCTGCTTCTTTTCCTCCTTTTACAATGCTAAATAGATAATATGTAATACTTTTACCTTGTATTCTTCCACAAAATTCATGTTACAGCAAGTACCTCTAATTCAATTAAGATACCACAGATTGGCTTCTGTGTAGAGGAACAGCGTTTGTGTTCCTGCAAGTTCCTCTTTGTCTTTGGGAAAGTAGCCAGAGCTACCTCATGCACCCTAAATTTAGAGGGTTCTCTGCTTGTCCAAAGAACTTCAGAGTATCTGATACTATAAAATATGTGGGAGAGATGGTTTTCTCTCTTGAGCATCCCCATCCATAGCTTCATGAATAACTAACTTTTCCTTTAAATCTGTAGACTGCATATGTTTTAGATTAGTTTCATTTGTGTTTTTGTAGGGTTTATGAGTTTTTTTAAAAATAATTTTCCTGTTTTCTGAGTAAATTATATGAAACATCTGCCCTAAATTTAATCTATCAAGCTCATAAAGGGAAAAGGCAGACGTTTTATGAGTGATATTATAAAATTTAGATAATTATCTTGTTTGTTTTAGCAGTTTCTATTTTGGTCTCTGTACAGTATTCTTCCATTAAAAGACAATTTTTATATGGTGTACTGGTCAAGGGGAACAGTCAGTGATCACATAAAATGTACATCTAACAATGGTCGTGTTAATCAGTAATATTCTGTATTTGCTCACTATATAAGCACAAACCTAATTCAAGCCTGTTATATGTTTCTCCTACTAAAAAAGAAAGAAAAGCTTCTGTATAGACCATATAACTCCACTAGCCTTCATTAACTATGCATTTTATGCAAGTTCAAGTAGGATATATAAAAGTATGGCTAGAGCAATGAATACAAGATGTACTTATGGTAGCCTTTCCCACTACCATCTGCATCAGTGCCCTTAAGTTCTGTCATCCTGTATCTACCATACGTACAAACCTTTTTTAATGGAGGGTGGAAAAATATTCTTGGAGAGACATCATCATGTGCACGCCTGTTCTTATCTTCTTTACTAGACATCTGCAACTGTATGCTATCAAAGACACTATCCTGTGCTAGTATAAACCTCTGGTATGCCATGATGTGGTTATCCTTGCTCCTCATATGGATATTCCTACCTGTTTGTTTGTTTGTTGGCTTTGTTGATTTTGGTTTTAGTTTGGAGTTTGGAGTTTTTGGTTTGATTGGGTTTTTTGTTTGTATTTTTGTTTGGTTTGGGTTTGTTCCAAAACAGCTACTTCCACTAACTTTGCAGGATAGAACTGAGTATTGGATCAAAAAATGATGAAAAAATTATTTTATTTGAGAGAAGATGCTGACGGTTTAGTTTCAAAACAAAAAAAAAGCCACTTGAGCTCTCTTACTTGTCATCATCTGTGAGAATACTCACCAAACAAACTTTAATAGAGTTGTTGGTCATCTTCTTTCTCTCAGAGCTGGATCACAACCTTTCATAGCTCATATGGATTCACAATAATGTTTTGACTGCCTTGGTCAGGCCCCACCTCTTCAAGGTAGTTTTCGGATGACACTTGCTCCAGACCATCTTATGCCTTCTTTAAACATTTCTCAGTGAGATATAAATTGCTATTGCTCTTCTAGTTTACATACTTTTTTTCCTAATTTCCCTGGTATTTTCCTCAGCCAATGCATGCTCAGATTGCATTCTGAGACACTGTGCTGCTCAGAAGACCCAACATGTATCTGGTTAAAGTAGCCTCTGTGCTGGCTTAGTGAGAAACAATTGATCCTTTTTGGTTTCAAAAATTTTCATATGGTCTGTCAAAAAAGGTAAAAAAGTGATTGAAAAACAAATACCATGTAGAAATATAACAATTTATTATTTTTTTAGCAATGTGAAATCAGTGCTCTTTCTGATGGCTATTTATATTTCAGAGGAGCTGAGAGAGGAAGGTAAGAGAAGCATGCATGTTGTTTTTCAGTGCAGAGTCTGCATTATTTCCCCCCCCCCCCACAACTATATATCAATGGATAGAGAATTCATTCATTTCAAGCTTACTAAGTGGTGCCAGAAGGCAACAGAAAATAATAGCAGTGCTAAAGGCTCAGTTGTATGAATGATATGCAGATTATGTCCAGAGTCTATTATAGTTAGTTAGAACTTCTAGGTTTAAAAGACAGATTTTGCAGATTTTTCTGTTTGTCCAAAGTATACTTCAGCAAGGCTCCAGGCTCATGAACTAGTTAAATTTCTAATTCTCCCTTATGTGTAAAATATAAAATAGCATGCATTTGTAGTCTCTGTTCTTTTACTAGAAGTTAAGAATAACTGAGTAATTCTCTGAAAATGTCTGAATACTTTTTCTTGTTTCCTATTTGAAGATTCATGATTTTCACATGTTAATCCATGATACAGTTTTGCTGACATATTTTTTTTCACAATTTACTGACCACTCAATGCCCTAAATTCAGGGCTTTGTTCATTAGTTTCTCTTTGTTATCTTTGCCATAATTCCTGCTGCCCAGTTGAATAAACACAGTAATTTTTAACCACCTTCCTGATCAGTAAGTTTAAATGAAATGAGCACTATAGACCAAACAGAGAGATCTGCAACCCCATTTGGATTTCGGGCTCTCACCACAAGCCGATACCACAGCTTCACGACGAATTTAAACCGCACAAACCTAGTATGTCAGTGAGAGGCACTCCTGCCCTCCCTTCTACTCCAGCGACTCCCCAGTCCTGGCACCCAGGCCTGGTTCAGTGGCACAAGCACTCACAAAGCCGTGCCACCCCACTTCAGCTCGTCCTGCAGCCCCTATCCCTTAACTGCTCTACGGGGCCCAAGGAAGAGCAGTGGAGAGTGATGTGGGGATTTTGCTTCTCAACAGCAGCAGCAGCCTGTTATCTTAATCTGACCATGAGACTGTGGGCTGAGTAACAGTAATAGGAAAATGTAGCTGCCTGCCTCAGGACGTGGCTACTTACAATTTTTCTTCATTACAGTAATTTCTGGTAGCTGGATTTGATGTTTATCTTTTCTAGGTACAGGTAGATGAGCGGTCATTTAGACTGTGATTTTAGCAAAGCTATACTGCTGTGTTGGTGTTGCCTGCTTCCAAGCATTTTCAGGATTCCTGAGAAATCAGTGGTCTTTCCAGTGCTTCACACCAAAGAAGTCATGCTTGCCTGTAATCCCATGCTAGGAGCAAGAGCACTAACTCTGCATATGAGAAATAGGAAGGGGCATTTTTACCTCAAAAGCCAGGGAAGGAAAGGGAGTTTAAGTGACAGGAGACTTTGGGGTTTCTGTTCTGTTGCAGTGTGAGTGGAGCCAGAGGGCAAATGCTTCCCTCCCTCTCAGCCTCATTATTCTGCCCTCTGTATAACCCACAAGCCCACTGACGTTCCAAGCAGGGAAAGGAGAAACAGACTTCTGGGACCTATCAGGAGAGCTAACTGAGTCTCCCTATTCTCCTGTATGTGTGAATCTGGTATAAACCAATTCAGAGTGCAAAATTAAAATACTTTCTCCTTTATGTGTTTTTCATAATACCATTTCTTTGAGTATTTGAAATACCAGAAAGGATTGCCAATGTTTCATCTGGTTAACTTACATGATGATTGACGACTTCGATAATATGTGTAGTTTAATGATATTTTACACTGTTTGTCCAGCTAGGTATATTAAAAGAATGTTGAGAAAATAGTAGACGTGCTAAAATCCTATGGCAACAGCTCATACATTAGTGGTGTTTTGTTGTGAACAAAGTCATTTTTCAGCCAAGTCATAAAGTAGCCTAAAAACAAGTGTGGCACTGTTTGCTTCAAAATGAGACTGCTGCCATGTGACCACCATTCATCTGACATCATTACTGACATAGCTTTCGTTAGTATGATATCTGATTAAGGCTCCCAGCCGTGGTGGAGCCAGACTAAGTAGTCTAAGTGAGGTGGCTGAGGAAAGTTAATGTGTCAATGTTACTATTGGGTGAGAGTGTCTGCTCAAAGTTTCCTTAGGAGAATGAGGATAGAAATGGTTGATAATCTTTCTAATGGGAATCTTCTGAAAACATTTTAAGATCTGGTAGTAATTAAAGATGTGCTGAACTCCAATGAGAAGTGCAATCACTGCAGCAAAAAATACTATTTCTGTGTGAGGAAATGTGAATATGGCAAAGAATTACAAAAAAAAAAATGGAAAAAAGAAAATAAGCTAGAAAAATGCAGTTAATCACACATCTGCAGAAACCAATTAATTAAATCTCTGTATAGTATATGAATAAATTTCTGGCTTGTACATGTAAATAATCAGTCTCATTTAGATCTAAATTTCTTTTTATAAAATAAAAACAATTAAAAGGCTTGATAAAGTCTTGTTACCTTAGAAAAAAAGTAATTTTCAACAAGTACAGTGAAATGCGTTTACAGTGTCCATCTGAGATGGACTGAGTTTATTTCTGTTTACACTTTTAAAATCCACAATGATTACCACTGTACCTAGTAATTTGGAAAACATGCTGACTAGCCTGCTGGAGTGAAGAATATCTAAACATAATTTTCTTTATCTCTGTGAATGGGATGATGAAATAATTTATTTTATCAGTTCTGTTTCTAAACTCTGATATTAATCTCTGTTCCAATATTGGTTTTGAACAAGGGACTTCTGCTCTTGTACACTCTTTTCTTTTTAGACTAGAATATGGTAGGTTATTTTCCTTGCACAGATCCCTTAATATTTAATATATCTATTATACTTCAAAGTGTTATGGGACTAAGACACTCTTAGACTGATATGGGATTAAGATCCACAACTAAGACATCTAGAGTGCTAGAAGCATTACCTTCTCGTATATGATGCTCAAGTGATTTGGGAACCCACTTTACATTGTCAAGGACAACAAAGAAGCATAAATTCCAGTAACTTCCAGTGGCAAGTATGATTCCCAGTGCCTAGATACCTTTGGGAAAAGGATTTAGGTAATATACTGTCAAAGAGAGGAATTAAGGATTTGACACTGGAAAGAGGTAACATTCACCAAAGAGTAAGTTTTAACAAACATTTTAGGTCAAGGTAATCTTTGATTCTGATGCCAAATGATGGTCTCACCCATACTGTCTGGGAACTAACTTTGTCTAGATGACCAGTAGTCGGCAGTCCAGGAGGTGCACTGCATTTGCATGGTGCTTTTTCTTAAAAACACAGTTGTCGGCACCATCAAGTAACACAGGCCATTACAAATCCAAAAATGGGAAATACCAAAGGATATGGCTTCAAGCAAAATTGTTCAGATGAGTCCTATGTTTTCCTGTACTAATATACCTCAAGAAGAATAGAGGCTATTTAAAAGAAATACTGAAATACTCATGGTATGGATTACTCACTGACATTCAAAATCTTTGTCTGTCTAAATTTTGTATCATTTGGTTTGTGGCCAGTCAGTGGGAAATACTAAAATTTCATGTGGGATTGAGTTGATGCAATTTGGACATTAGTCCTCAAATAGAATCAGTGAAATGAATGAAGAGACTTATACACTGAACTGCATTTTACTTTTTGATGGAAAAAATAGTACAGTCTGCCCTATCTTCATATACCTTGTAAAAAACTTAATTAAAGATATTTCTTTCTGCTCAAAGGAAAAATGATAAAATCACTTTGAAACTGTTAGAAAAACACTGAATAATAATCTAGTACAGCCTTTTAAGTCACTGTTCATATACATTTAATATTCTTTAATTAGAAAAGGTTGTAATGTGATAGATCCATTTGACATTAGACTCAGCAACACATTACTTAGATGAAATCACACTTAAGAGTCCTGCAGATGGGACTTGAGTAGCTTAGCTGATAAGGCACTGGTTTGTCATCTACAAGACAACAGTTCAAGACTTCTCTGATTTCTTAAGTCAAATTAATTTAGTTATGTCAGCTATGCTGCCATAAGATGATAATCCAAGCTGCATGGATGCCAGACATACTATTACCTTCTTTGGCTAGATTGAAGCTGTCAGAAACACTGGGGTAGCTAGAATTCAAATCAGGTGTGATGAGAAAAGGAACATGTGAATTTCATGAATTATAAAATAACAATCAATATATAATTGCTCTCTCAATACACCTTTTTTTTTTCCCCTGTAAGACCCAGAGCGAAACATTTCAAGCCCACTTGAACTCTGATTAGACCTAGGATCTATCTATTTGGTTTACTTAAAATAACCCCACAACAATCAAGGTGGAAACCCCACCTCATCGCCTTCTCTGTGCAGGACTCTTAGCAACAATTATTATCATGAATCAACAGAGGAATTGGTGACTTTGTGTGTTTCTAGACTCAACCAGCATCTTGCAAATCATTCTTCTGAAGACACATTCATTCCTCTGAAGTCTCCACTGCAAATCTGTCTCTTCTAGGGTGCCTATTTCCTCTATGAATTTCCACTCTGACAATAAATCTTTACAGAAGAGATATGAGGATAATGGGCTCTAAATGCTTACAGAGAAAACACAAACATTCTTGTGCAAAAGTGACTCAGTCAGTGAGTGATAAAGGGGCTGGAATTTTCCTAAGGAAATGTCTTATTAACTTATGTTTTCTGTCTGTATCTCTGTCACAAAAAGCTGTAATTCCACATAGTTCCTCAATAACTTTAATTTCAGACAAAATGTTGCAGAGGGAGAAAAATCTCAGATTTTTCTCAGATGCTTTCCAGTTTTGTCAAAGTGTGTGGTTGGGTAAGGAAAGCAAAGTCTTTTATCAGTCCCACTGATAAAAACTTTTTTTCAGGATGAACCATCAGAATATCCATTTGTGAAAGTATTGTTATGGAGACAAACTACAACACATATACTCACTGCACTGCAAGCACTGTGCATAGATCCATCCCAAAGTAAGTGTGCTGATTTGTGACTGTTTAGGAGAGCATGTTGACAGAAATCAGAATGAAAGGAGAATGAAATAATTCTGATACTGGAACAAACTGCTCAAATTTATGTATCATTGTGGAGATCTGGAAACATTGATATCACTCAGTAAACCTGAAACTAGTGAAGCCAAAATAACATCCCTCACTATTTTCATGCCAAGAGAAGGTATTTATGCTTGTTGCGAAAGATTAGGATATCAGAGACAGAAAGAGAGGTGCAAATAAACTTTGGAAGTAGTGTTGACTGTGGAGATTCTATCAGTTTAGTGTACTTCAAGCAAGGCAACTGATAGGCTTAGCTTAAAGATAATGCATCTCCTGAAAATGTGCCACTGTCATGCTATTTCCAAGAGACCTTGTTTGCTGTGAAGGTATGTAATTAGATTTCTTATTCACTATTAATAAATATACTTAAATTTAGTCTTCTCATGCAACTTCTACATCACTTTCTCAGTAACAGGATTTACTGAGCTGGTAGCATCTCTTCAGTTTTTGGAATAGCCACAGTGATGATCAAATTTCTCAGGAATGATTGTCCACAATCCATCAGAGCTTGTAAAACTTTTACATTTATCATAGAGCAAATAATCTGGTAAGCAGCCAAGCCTTCATTTTTCAAAGAATACTAAAATGAATCCAATTCCTGGAATCCAATGCAAATGTGTTTTCCGTGAACTGCTCTGTATCCATGTACAGTTCAGAAGACGACATGAGAGAAGTTATTTAATGAGTAAAATATTGTTGTTTCTCCCCCTCCCTCCACTATATTTCCACATATCAAGTTTTCCAAGACACATATGATCTTTTTAATGACTTGAAATACTTTCCTAATGATTAAATTCTGCTTAACTCTAGTAGGCCCTTCCAGAACTTTTATAAGCCAATATAATGTATGCATCTGATGATAGCCTATAAACATTCATTTTACGTCACTAAAGGCAACACTTGGAAAACTGAGTTGTCCATAACCAACTTTGTTAACAGTGATAATCATTCCTAAAATTATATATTATGACTCAATAAAGACATTTGTCAGTGCAGTAGTGCTGTCCAGATGTCTAGCTACCTGAAACTGCAATGCCTAAATTTTTCAGTTGCATTTCCACAATATTTCTGAGTTATAAAGAGTATTTTTTACCTTGAAGTTCAGTAGGCTGCTTGACTTCAAGAAGTTCTTGAAGATCCAAGAAGTGAAAATCAATTACCCTAAGTAATATGAAAGTCATGTTTTCATGCTGGTAGTGATTTCCTATACTTTTCAATAGCTTCCAGCCACAAAAATATGGGGCAATTTTTTTAGCATGCAGCAGAAGGCTACTGTCTGGCACTTTACATTTCAGAAGCTTCATGAGATAACTGGTGTCAACATGTGCAAATGACTGGATAAAGGCCAGCTTGGCCAAAGACAAGTAATGCTGTGGACAAGGTACCATCAAGTGCAATTTCTGTGATGAGGCAATCAGACTCATTTTCTCAATCACACAACTGTTCATTAGCATGTGAAGCTATTAGCTGAGCTGTATGTTGAATGTGGAGTGTGGTGCTGTCTCTGTCAGAATCTTACTGTGTTCAACCGTAGTCAGTAAGAAGTAGTTGGACACTGCTTCAAAATTAGGCATCTACACTGTATACACAGACTGGTAGAGGTAGTACCTTCCTAAGTTATCTTCCTGCAGCTACTGAAAAGGAACATGAAATTGTATGTTGTACAGGACTTTCTTTTCTACTCACCCACAACTTTATATAACAAGTTGAAGGATTTACTATAAAATCACCTTATTAATTGTATAGCTTTTAATTGTTCTTAGTGTTGTGAAGAAGCTAGAGCTATGACACAGAGCAGTGAAGGAGATCTTAGCATGGAGATCATTGGGTTGTGCATCACCTTTCCTCCCTCCCCAGACAATTTACCTCCTGTACATATTTGTTCCTGTAGAGACTAGGAGAACCTTTCAGGACTTCAGCAGAGAGAGATGGTTTAGGAACTGAACATTGATTCTGTAGACTGAAAAGCCAAACTTGCCCAGGCTCCTGGCCTTTCATCAGAGTTCACATCTCTAAGCCTAGTGTTTGTCCTACACCAGCTTTTCCTTTCAGTAACTCCTTTACACATGCCAAGAATCTCGTAGTCCAGTGACACCCTAGTTTACACCTTTTGCAGAAGTAGGGCATTCTGTCACCTTAGGTATCTCCCTCCTCTTTTTTATCTGGTGGCCAAGTTGCTAGTTCTTCTGACATCTTGATTCTGAATCCCCTTACTTACAAAATTCTTCCTGTTTTCCATTGAGTTTTCCTGCTCCGTTCTCTGGGTCCTTGGTTTTTGCTCGTGTTTCCACGTCCACTTTTTCATTGCTTCTTCTTCAGCCCACATCTGCTGCTGCTTTGTTGCCTTCTGTTGCTTCTTCCTGCATTGCAGTTTTTGTTTCTTCCCACAGGCTGCTCTGGAAAGCTTTTTTTTTTTTCTAAAGTAGACTCTCAGCCATTATCTTCTCACACATAAGATTAATTTGCTACCTTTGCAGTATGTAGGCAGTAGAAAGTAGCAATAGTAGAATTAAGCAGTCTGGAGAGCCCGGATGCTCCCTAAACAAAGTTTTCCTGTGTTGTAAATTGAATGAAAAGCAAAGCATTTGTGTCTATGGGTTCCTGGAACACTTTGGTACTTACCAGCTGAAGCACTCCCAAATTGCCATCTTATAAAAAGAGCAGGTGGGGCTGGTGCTGGATTTTGCTTTACCATGCCACTCAGAAGCCAGCGACATGATCAGGGAGAGAGAAAAAAAAGATGACTGAAATGATATGGGAAATTTATGGAAGTTTTTTGAACGTTGTATTTATTCTCTTGTATGAGTAGTGTTTCTTTTCCCCAGACTCATACCAAGCTCTGTTAAAATATGTAGTTTCTCAAACTCCAAACCAGAATGGTCATAGTAACTTACTGATATTTCCAAGTTCTTTGTTTAAATTGGGTGCTTTGAACCTCCAAAGGAAAGAACCGGGCACATAAAGGTTTTAAAAAATCCAACACCAAACCCCAAAATGAAAACCCGGAGCTGATGTTTTGTTTTCAACATTACTACTGTAGTTCTTTGGAATATCTTGGCATTATGGTGCAATTTTCCCATATTTCAGATGGCAACATGAATAAAGAGCTCTGCACAGATCAAAGCAAACAGAGAAGAGGTTCTTTGTGCAGATGGATAGATCAGCTGAGGAACTCTTAGCGAAAGGATGTAGCAAATGTTAAAAAAATGTGTGTTTTGTGAAAAAGTTTGATATATTCGTGAAGCAACTAATTTGTGTGACTATACATACAGAAATGATTTCTTAGCTAATCCTTTAATTTAAAAAATAAGCAGATTCTGCAGTTATTTTCATTTTCATAAGCTTTTTTAGGTATGCCACTCTTGGAGACAAGGTACTGTCCTGCATGTACTATAAGTAGTTTACATAGTACTATTGTCTTATTCATTCTCATGAATTCACACTTCACTGTCATAGAGTGACAATTCATCACTTCATAGAATTGTCTGACAGGTGATTTTTGGTTATTCTAAGAACCATATATCTACTCACCAATTTAAAAAATTGTATTATATTGCAAATATTGTAATGTGGAAGCTGAAGGCAAGAAAAAAAAGGGGAACTAGAATGCTACAGTTTGTATGGATTTATTATTATGTAGGAACTGACAGTTCAATACTGCTGTCCTTTCTTGGCTGTCATATTTCAACAGCTTGGTTGAAATTCTCTATGTTATTGGTTCTTCTGAATGGCATATAAAATCCATTGTCAAAGTCATGTACTTGAGAACTTTTTTAATAGGTGCAGAAGTATGACCATGACCCAGAAATTCAGAGTACTGTTTGTGAATAAAAGGCCAGTTTGAGGAATCTACAACTCTTTGGAGGGTATTTCCTCTTCTAGTTCTCAAGACAGATTTGGCAAAATGCAATAGTGGGACTCTTGTCAGGAAAATAGATTGCAGCTCTTTAATCTCTTCAAGCTCTCTTGCAGAAGAACTTGATCACTCAGAAAAATTGGCCCTAGAACTTAGTGTGTACTTATTATCTCTTTTACTGCTCTGTTCAATTTTGTTTTAATGAGTACTGTTAGATAATGTGAAGTCTGGTAGCAATGCTGGATTTCCTTTGAAGCAGATTTAATTTTCATTTTGATCTTTTACATTTTTCCTACTCTTGGCTTTAGAGTATATAGCCAAAATCTTTTTTTCTGTGTCCACTTGGTTAACAGTTTTGTTTAAGATATAGAGAAAATTCAGGAGAAAGCTACTGCAAAAATTTAACAGAACATAATAGAGAAAGGTATACCAGAATCAAGGAAGATACCTTCTCTAATACTCATATAGGTAGCAAAACCAACTGTACTAATTTTTTTCTCTACTGAAAGATCTGTATATATAGGCTTTTAACTGATTAGCTTGTCTTCTTAATTTAGTTTTTAATAGCAAGCTAACATAGAACAGTAAAACAAAGGAGTTCAGGAGCTGTAGAAATTAGAATTAGCAGCTTTATTTCTTGCAATACTTTTCCTTATGCCTAGGGAAGACCACAAAAAAAAGGCTGAATATGTCCTTTCCTCTCTTGTAACTTACTTTAAATTGGGCCAATATAGGTGTGGAATTTGGGTGCAAGCTCAAAGTTTTAGGTAACTATAGACCCCATTACTAATCTGCCATGTGTAATTTGTCACAATCTTAAAGTAGGTCTGTGAGTAGATTAGGAAAGGGAAGCTGCCAGGAATTTAGGTCAAGAGATGGTAAAAAGCTTTTGTAATTGTCTCCACTGCTCACGATTAATTCTCAGAACAACACTGAGAAGAAAGGTGCAATGACAAAGCCAGCAGGCCCTCACGGGGTGAACAAAGTCTCAAAATGCCTGTAAGTTTTGGGAGGCAAAGGTCATAGGAGCAATATCGGGCCACTCCAACTCTATGTCATAAACTGTCAATAAAGAGCTCTTGTGCAGAGCAGACCTCAAGTTTTCTCTGCCTATGTTTGTTTTTCCCCAGCACCCCATCAATTCACAGCACAGGGTTAATAAAAATCCCCACAAGTCTCAAGGTGTTTCCTTTAAACTTCTTTGGAGGTTGCATGGATAGACAATAACACACATCTGAGTGCATGTTCAGACCCCTAGTGGTCCGTGCCCTTTCTGCAGTGCATTTTAACATACATTACATGTATCTGGCATGATTAAATGGTAAGGCTGCAAAAATTTTGCACGTAACATAAATTGCAGGAATCTCTCACTAGAGGAAGACCTGAATCATCTTGGCCACACTGCCAGAATATCTAATCAAATTTATCACTGCATGACAAAGACTAAACCCCAAGTCTGGTAAAAGAGATGAAGCTCTTCTGTCTGATCTTCGTGGCCCTCAATTCATTTTTATTCAACTTTTTAAAAGGATATCTATGACCTTTACTCTCATTTTGTCTTCTTAAACATCTTCTGGCTGTCTTCAGATTCTACAACATTTTACAAAATTGTGTTTGGGTAGAAAATTCATATTAATAGAAAGGTTGAAAGTAGCAAAGACTAATGCCTTGGAATCACAGCAGCTATTTATCAAGTTTAATTGCCATCAGGTCTACTTAACAGATAACTGATTTACCTACACTGCATTGCACAGTAAAGGAGTATTATATGGAAAATACCAGAAAGAAACAATTATTTTAGCAGGTGCACACTGACTTGTGGCTGGGCTAATTTCTAACCCAATGAGCCAAGTTCCCATGTTTTGTCTGGGGCTTTTTTCATAACATTCTGGAAAAATATATTCTTTTACAGGTCAGTTTTACTGAGGATTTCTGTGACCATAAGAAAATTTGTACATAAAGGACAGAAAGCCAGATTGGTGTTGTTTAAATGTGGCTTTATTGTGCATTCCACTGTGTTAAGATACAGATAGAACAAGTGAAAATTATTTGATCAGTTGTGTGTCAGCTCCAAGGGCTCTGTGATGTTTTATCTCCAGTTCTAGTAATTTAAAAGGTCAAATGATTATTTTACTGAAAAAGCAGCTAAAGCAGAGTGTCAGGAAGCAAGATAAAGAAAATCCTTTTATGTTTGAAAATATAACCTTATCGTAAAGTTCACTTTTTATGTAAAAATAAGGCCAGCTCTGCAAAAAACAAATGATATTTTATTTTGTAAAGGAAGCAAATACAATTGGTGCATTTTTTTTCAGTAGAAGAACACAGGCATATTATTTTCTACAATTGCCTTCAGCTATCATAACGACTATGTGTTTATATCTATATATACATAATTTTTTTTGTTTTAAATGGATTATTTTTTCCCCATGAATGGTCTTACTTTTGTATCAAAATGTGGTTAATGATAAAGAATTAAACCTGAACTTCCAGGACACACTTTGCAATAGACAAGCCATTTCATCACCAGGTAAAAAATTATCCTGGGCAAAACAAGTTTTAATAAATCAGAACTAATAAATTCATGACAGAAAATTATCTAGACCTCTTTATGAATAGGAGTATCTATTTCTCACAATTGATTATAGTGTATTTATTCTACAGAAAAGTATAATCATTTCTTAGGTTTTAACACCATTATACCCTAACCTTAAAAAGTTGACAATATGCCACCAACTTAAGCATAACAGTTTAAAACTGATGCTGCTGGGAACAGCAGAAAAAATTTGAGATAACATTAACGTTATGGATAGTGAAATATCAGAATCAAAAGCAGATTATTGAATACACTCCCAAACCTAACATCCTGACTAATCAGGAATTACCACAGCTGCACATACTGCTGGCAAAAAAAAGCCCATAATACCATCTGATACTTTCATGGTTTGTAATTTATTACAAATTTGAAATACAGACCTGGCCAATTGAAAAGTTAAATACATGTTTACAAGTTGTTAATCATAGGTTTATTGTAATTTAACTATTTTAAAGTAATTTAGTTAAGTAAGCAAATCTTATAAAATAATTTTCTTGATTTTTTCAGAATATTATTTGGCTGCAGAGCTGTTCTTAGATTTTTCTGTGTTGCTGAAACCTCCTCTTCACCTCCTTATGCCCTTCCTTTCACACAGTTTTTATAAGAAAGGAATTAAACAGTCCTGTCAGAGTGATCAGAAGTGTGACATTCAGGAGAGGAAAAGATATTTCTGTTAACCTCCTGCATGAGGCATTAATAGTAATCTCCTTTAAAATTCTTGTGGAGATCTACCTAGGCTGCTTAACAGAAGTCTAACTGTAGGATAAACAACACATGAACTAGTGTAAGCCAATTAACATGCAAATAGAATCCACAAAAGCACCTTGCTAGTTGAAGACTGACCAATGTGTCTGCATCTCTGATGTATCATACCCTCAAAACAACATGGTACATCAGCTGCTTTTTGGCAAATATCCTCATCTGAAAGCAAAGGAGTTCTTGGGAATTAAATGTCTAATTTTACAGTCCTTCTATCTTTTCTGGTTTAGCCTCAAATACTTGGTTACAACAACCCCACGCAGTGTCATATGCTGGGGGAAGAGTGGCTGGAAAGTAGCCCAGCAGAAAAGGACCTGGCTGACAGCAGCTGAACATAAGTCAGCAGTTTGCCTAGATGGCCAAGAAGGCCAATGGCATCCTGGCCTGTATCAGGAATAGTGTGGCCAACATGAATAAGGAAGTAAGTGATTGTCCCCCGTACTTGGCACAGGTGAGGCTGCAACTCGAGTCCTGTGTCTTGTTCTTGTGCCCTTCACTACAGCAAAAGACACTGAAGTACTGGAGTGAGTCCAGAGAAAGGCAACAAAGGTGGTGAATGGTCTAGAGAGAAAGTCATATAAGGAGCAGGTGAGGGAGCTGGGGTTGTTTAGCCCAGAAAAAAGGAGGCTCAGGGGAGATCTTGTCCCTGAAAAGAGGTTGTAACAATGTGGGGTTGGTCTCTTCTCCCAGGCAACTAGTGGTAGGATTAGTTGCAAGGACATAGTCTCAAGGTGTATCATGGAAGGTTCAGGTCTGAGAGCAAGAAAAATTTCTTTACTAACAGGGTGACTAAGCATTGGAATGGGCTGCCCAGGGAGGTAGTGGAGTCACCATCCCTGGAGGTGTTCAACAAATGACTGGACATGGCACTTAGTGCTGTGGTCTACCTGTCAAAGTCCTAATCAGCCAAAAGTTGGAATCAATAATCTTAGAAGTCTTTTCTAACCTGAATTATTCTGTGATTCTGTGATATTTTGGGTTTTTTCAGCACTAATGTACTGAATAAAGAAATATATAATACAGTATATCTGACAGATTAAAAGACTCTACAGAGTTTGTGATCATCTATGTGCAGATTGAAAGGTATTAGAACTGAGGTCTTTGAGAACTTATGTAGCAAAATAGAGGTTGTCCTACGGTGTCTGTTTGTGCCCTACTGAAAAGGTATGAATGTAGCCTAAAGCACACAGAAATGAACAATGCCTGTTTGCACATTTATGTTGTTTCCAGATTGTTTTCTTCTACTTACTCTTCATGTCAGTCATATTTTTATGTATTTCAATCAAGGCAACTCAAATATTTTTAAGAAATATCTCTTCTAGTAGACAAAGTTTTCTTCACAAAGTCACAGGAAAAATGTTGAACTTATTTTAGAAGTTATCAAGTGACTAACGAAGAAGCAATATTATCAGATGCTACCACCCCACAATTATAAATAACTGTTAATTGAAAGAATTATTTTCAGCCATTCCATTGACTTGAGAAAAATTATCTATTATCTTGACAGAAAATTCCATCACCTCTTTTGTTTTTCCTTGGGGGGATATTTTTAGATAAAGAAGCAAGCAATACCTATTTAATGAATTATCCATTACAAATTATTGCCTCAATTCCAGTCATCAGGTCAAACCTTTATTACTGCCTGGTAAAAATCACTTACAATCTGTCAAGAGCTTTAATATGTTTAACATGCGAAGGGTAAGGATTATATTTATTTCATTGTGGGAAAAAAAAAAAAAAGAAACATTTCTACAGCAAACAGCATCTAACTTTCCAAATTGCCCAAGTCTATCAAAAAGTTTGTTGTTTGTCTGTTTAGATCAGTTTTCTACAGCAGAAAAGTAACTCCCCTAAATGACAAATATAATGTCGTCTCACAAAGGAATGAAAGAGGGACTTTTGAACCACTGATATTGGTAGCTAGGTCCTGTTTCTCCTATTGAAATACATGGACAAGTTAAAGCCTTATTTCTTTACAGACTTTCTGGTTTTTGCATCAGATGTACTTCATAAGACGCATAGCTCAAAACTTCTTTTTTTTGAAATTCAAAATAATGAGAGATTTTTCACCTAGTTTTTAAGTCCATAAAGTTTTAAACTAGGGCCTAGGAAAATGATTTGGCTAAAATAAAACTGACCTGAAGCTTTGTGCAAGACTGAAACAAAACTCTGTATCCTGCAAAAATCTAATGTAATGTAATTTTCATCTCTTCTATGAGGGCTTATACCCTTATTTTTGGGATCTTGAACTGATTCAGGAAAGCATCCAGATTTTCAGCTGCTTATTTAATTGAACTTTTAAACCTTTTGACTTTGCCCATCTCCAATTTAAAAATCCTCTCTGAGGAATTTGTCCAGATATAAGTTCTACAAAAGCACACCTGGCAAAACAACATCTGCCTGACAATGTCTTAGTGAGCCTCAGTAAAGGCTGACATATGTGCACATGCAATTGGACCTTATAGCAACAAAGTGTTTTACATATTAGTGTACACTGGGGAGTCCTGAATCCTGACAGAAAAATATGATGGCTTTTACACTTTAAATTACAGTGGAACTTTATACACAGATGATGAAGGTACAACATGTGCTCTTATACAGCTGGCAGGTAAGAGAGATCATTTCTGTAATTGCCTCTTCCTGATTTCTAGTGTTTGCTTGGAGATCAGCATTTTCAGTGGAAGTCAGTTCCAGCTGCTGATATGATACTAACTGGAAGCCTGTAAGCTCCATTATCAATGCAGAGGCTTCTGTTACCACAGATGACAAAGCATCGTTCACCATCCTTTATTGCAGCATCTCTTTCATAAGGTATGGGGCACAGTTTGTTGTGGTTTGGTCAGAGACAAGCAGTGAGTAAGTTAATACTTTCTTTGAGATTAATCAACTGGAGAACTCACAGAGCCACTGTTATGTGCCAAACGGCCATGCTTTGAAGATAGGGAAAGTAAATCTCACATGGTCAGGTTCTTGAAACCTAACAAAGGAGCTTTAATTCTGAAGGAAAATGGACTGATACATAGCCCATTTTTTTTATGCTGACTTTTGTTTCAAAATTATAACCAAAATTCCAGGAAATATTTGTACTTGGCCAAATTCTGGGTGCAGGACATGGCCCAGCTGACCACCAGCATGTGAATGTGAAATAGGAGGACATTTACATTCATGAGACAAAGCAGCAGTGCTGCACTGCTTGCTTCAGAGCTGTGGGAGCCCTTTGACTAAGGCAGGCTTTATTCATTTTTTTCCAAGGATTGCATTCCTCTGGATACCCAGCCTCACTCATAGTCCTCCACTTTCTCAACCTGCCCAAGAACTTTATGTTTTTGGGAGACTTGTGTATTACAGAGTTTAGTCTTAGAGGATCAGTACTGCTTTTAGAAGGGCAGGCCAGAACTTTTATCAAGGTGGCTTCAGAGGATATATAGCCAGGGATAAAAGCTGTCTGTGAGGGTTAGGGAAATCCTCTGCCTACTTCTAGTGAACCTAATCTAAGATCACTGTACTCATCCATTTTTAAAGTAACCCTTTCCTGCCTCTTATTTTGGCATCTGCAGCTTATGGAAGTGTTCCTTCATTTCCAAACAACACGGAGTGGTTGTGCCATAGCATAGGATTAACAGGAAGTTAAAATTTCGTGACAGTTCCACAAGCAAAGTTGTATAGCCTAGTGATAAGGGAAAAATGAGCCAGAATTTTAAGTTTGCAGAGTTTGCATCAGGAAGAATTCCAGGTCCTGTTGGAAGGACATAATCAAAATCATTCTGCTGTTTCCAAGCTGGTTGTTTCTATGTAGTCTTTCAACTATTCGACTTGGGCATGAATCTGTTCTTGTCCAAAGCCTATACTGCACACTACATAAACTATGAGCTGCCTCTTCCAAACCGTTTCCAGTGAAACCTTGTGTCGTTGCACCTTGCTACCTCTTGCCTCACTTCTGTGCTATATGCTTTTCCAAAAGCTTAGGTTGGAGAGATGCATGATGAGGTGTGACTTAAGTTTTGGACAACAGTGTCAGCAGAGATGAGGGTTATTGAGGCATATAGCTGTCTCCTCAATAAAGGCACTGCTCCTAATGCTGTGCATCACACTCACTCCCATCTTTACTGTATTCACTGATACATGCTTTTTAGATGTTGAAAATTCTGTAATCAGACTTCTTTTCCTGGAGAGGGGTGTAAGTATTGAGTAGATGCAGGCTAGACTACATCTGTATCTGGAATCAAACAGCCTCTTGGGATCTGACCTTAAAGACCAAGACCAAACCTTTTAATGAGAATTTAGTCAGTGTCTTATAGCAATACAATTGACTTGTTGGGAGGTTTGTATAACACCTACCAAACTGAATTTCCATGAAGTTATGGTTGATGTTACACACTTCAGCAGCATACCTTTTATTCCATCTAGCTGTATTCCATTAAGCTTTTTTTCCTCCTTATAAATGTTTTGTTAACATTATTTTATTTTTTTTCTTTGACTGAGTAATTAATTTCTTTTTAGTTCAGTATTAGAACAAAACACTTCTGCTTGGAAACAGCAGAATGATTTTGATTATGTCCTTCTGTATATCATTAGATTTTTATAGATATTGGGAATAACTAAATGACTTCAGATTAATATTCCAGTGTCAAAGACTGAGTATAATTTTGGCACAAGCCTAGAGTAAGGACCCAGCCAAAAGTAAAGCTTCTCTTTTTCAGCAGAAAGCTCAAAATCTGACTGAATAGTCTGAATAGACTGAAATATTGGCCCATTCTTTCATGAACAATGAAGATTTCAATGACTGTCAACACAGCTTCTGAGGAAAGCTAGCAATTGTTAAATCATCAGATTAAATGAGATAATGGAAAGAATATCAGTGAAAGTCAGGGAGGAAGTAAGACTAATGAGCTGAGATTGATCATGTAATTCATGGGCTTTATCCTGACTTTGTTCAACGCAGAGAAAGCAAAAGCAGAGAACTTCAGATATAGACTAGAAACTCTGAGTCTCTATACTGCGGCAGAACAAGACAGGATAGCTTAAACTGGCTGAAAAGTACGTAGAAGTTGGACAGAACGATTACCAAACATGCTGCAAAAGGTCATTGGAGACTTCAGTTACAGGCATTTGGCCACCAGGAAATACCTCATCATTTGAGACATGTGAGTTAATTATAGTAAGGACAGCATGGTTACAAAAGTAGGTGGACAGAGTTCTCATTTCACCTTTCACACCTATCATTGTATTAGGAGCTTCAGCTGGAAAGGGCTTAAAGAAGCATCTTGTAACACCAATAGCACTGACACTGAGGATCAGGCAGCTATTGGCACATGGGCCGCAACACTGCTGGCTTTGGTGATCTCAATACTTTGTCGAGAGGGATCAAAAGTATTTCTAAAGAACTGAGAAGCTGCTGGGCTTTTTCCAAGTTTGGAAGAAACCAGATGATGCATGCTATGATCACTCATGAGGCTGGAGAATGAGAAATATGAATTGATTGGACAGGACTATGTCAATTAAGCATATAAAAATGTATTCATTGTGCTCAACTATGCATTTAAATTCAAACAATCGGACATCAGTGCAATATTTTAAAGAATGGATACTAGTACATCTAGCCTCTGGAATGTTTTAATTAAAGTTATTTTAAATAGGACTTACAAAGTTTATGTTTTAAAATGTTTCCTGTGCTGCAAGATCTGTTTTCAGAGATTTATTTATGGTAATGTTGAGGTCTATTCCTGTATTTTACTTTTTGAAATACTATAAAACAACAGAACCCCAGGCTCTGTTTCATCATGAAGTTAAGGTGAGGTACAGAAAAAAAGGGTTTTAATAACAGTGCATAACATAGTCTCATGACCCTTTCAATGTTTCAGTCATACCACAGATATTTCTGGATACTGTTGCAGCATCTGTAAAACCATATTCCAGCTGTTCTCAGACTTTCCTATTTCTGGAAGCCTGCCTTTCCTTCAGCTCCAACCGCAAATGTCCACACAGTAGAAATCCAGTCTTCCTCCAAGAGATCAGTCCCAGACTTACCAGAGATTACACCAGAACGTCTCTGTTATTTTTTCACTCCCATCTAAGGACCTTTAGAATCACATAGTCAGACATGAATTCATTACCTCAAAGTTAGACACCAACGCTTTCAGGAATTAGCCTTGGCAGAATTGTGTGTAAAGGTCTTTCCCAAAGTTACCGAGGTCTTTAGCATAGGTATGTTCAAGCTGCAAATCAGGATATCATAATATGCAAACCCCCACATTTCAATTAGTCACAACCCCCTCCCCTCCAATCAGTGAATGAACATGTTTTCTCTTTAAAATTTAGGCAACTTGCTTGATGAGAATCAGCAGTCCTGTCACTTTCAGATGTCACCAGCATCACTTGCTGCTGCTTTACTTCAGATTTGAAGTTCCACCTGCTCTTCCTTTGCTCTTTTTTGGTTTGAAAAAACCTTCCTACCATGGTGTCTAAATACTTGGGAAAGCATTTTCAAAAGATACAAAACTTACACAGGCTACTTCATCTTTTCTTCAAAAAGCAAGAAAAAGGAATAAACTTTCAGAGTCTTGTCGAGAATTTGTATATCTGTATACATCTGATTCCTGATGTTTGTAACCTCAATTCTAGTATAAAGAACTCCACTGGATTCTCACTTCCAATAACCATTAGTAATCTTATATTCTACTTCATTTTTACAATATTGCAAGCTAAGTTTTAAGTTGATCATTATAACACATACTTTGTTGTTTAAATTGTACATGTAGAATGCCTCTGTATGCACTCAGAAATTAAAAAAAAAATAAAAATAAAAGATTAAAATTACACTGCTAAACCCATAGTGTATTCAAATAAATAACTTACTTGAGTCCCTAGTCTACTCTAGTCCCCTAGTCTAGTGGATTTTTTAGCTGTCATTATTTCTAAATCTGATTTTTCTGCAGGATTTTTTGCAAGTTTGCTAAAAGGGCACAGGATTTAACTAAAGGATGCAATTAAAAAAAAAAACCACCAAAAAACCCACCAAACAACAAACAAACAAAAAAACCCCAAACCAACAAAAAAAACCACCAAAACCCATGGTTCCTGGAAACATTAATGTGCACTGGTTACATGTTAGATTTTAGGCTTGTCTGCCTAAGCAACAGGGAGTACTTTAGCCTGTACATTTCTGGACAGTATCTTTCAAGAAAATATCTAAATTTTCTTGATTTTGAAACTTTTCTGTATGGTGCAAGTTGTTTTGATTCTTGTTCATGTAAGTTTCTTTTCTTCATCCATCCTGTTCAGTGACTGTTATTCATTGAAAAAGAAAATATTTCAAAATCAGTTAAGCTCATCATTAAATGCTATTGGGTGAAATATAGGGACAGTCACAAGAGTTTAAAGTAAATGACTATCATAATCATTGTTACATAAAGATAAAAACTAGGTAGCCCTCATTATACTAGGCACAGAAAATCAATCAATTTCTCAATTATCATGATACTGAGAAGCATACTAAAAACAGTTATTAAGAAGTGTCATTCTCATCCCTAAAGGAAAAAGACAAGAATAGAACCAATAGGCATACTGATAAGGGGAATTATTTTCCTGTGCAATTAACAGTGTTATTCCTTTTTGCAAGATGACATTGTAGCCAGGAGTTCAGGAAGTTATTTTTTTTCCTTAAGAGATTTTTGGCTATGCAGAACATCCTGTGTAGTCAGGGCTAAAATAACAAAAGTTTAGGGTAAGTTGCAACTCTCTGGCTGCTGATCTTTAGCTTACTTCTGAATAATAACATAGATTTAAAAATCCCTTTTCTTCTAGCTGTCTTATTCCATATCAGGCTTTCTACGTAAAATTTTTGTATTTCCTCTTTTTTCGGAACATCAGTACTGACTTTTACAAGGAAAGTGTTACTAAATAGCAAATCTAGGGGAGAAAGATCTGGCACAGCAAGCTGCTTACAATATGATCAATAACTTTGTGTAGAAAAACGGGAAGATGAATGACATAAGTAAAGTCTAGGATAAGCAATAGTGTTACTGGAAAAATTACAAAAATTATCATGATATTCAGAGGTTTTGGGCCAAAAATTGGTCTTTATCCAAAGAGCTTAACAAATGATGCTGGAGCAATGGACAGATAAACAGATAGAGATGATATGTGAGTGATTATGGTTGCATGCAGAAGAAATATCTGTGCTTTGATTTAAATGTTATTCACTTGTGGCAGTGTTTTTCTTTATTTCCATGACAACAAAAAAAAGATGATAGTATCTAAAAACTTGCTTTAAAGCCTTTGCATTGTTTTTTCTTGGCTTGTACTAAATAGGCAGTGAAAGAGAGTAATGGTTATTTTCCATGGGGATAATCCAGGATTAGAAAAGTGTGGGAATACTAACCTATTGTTCAGTCATTTAAAATAAATTAATTTTATGTATAATTCCTTTTTTATTTTCATGTCTTAACTGTTTGTATGCAACTGCTAACCCAGTACAAGGTAGGTGTGACAAAATGCATTTGATGATGTCTCAGTAGTATGTATCTAGAGAAGGATGAACACAACTTCAGTCTGAATGGGTGTGGGTGAGTCCATATGTTCATGATTGAGTTACACAAGAGGGTGAGCTTGATCAATCAGCACCAATAGAGAAAGAACTACCCTAATAGATCTGGCAAAACAGTGCCTAATTCATATAAAAATTAATGGAAATGGAATATATGACTATTAGAAGGTGAGAGAGAGTTAAGAGATCTTTCCTCACATACCCTTCTCATATTAGTAGCACATAAGCCAGCCCATTTGATACACTAAAGACTACAGGCTTTAGAGTATGAGAGCTCCTTGATTTGTCTCACAGGTTGGCCCTTATAAAAGACAGCTCCTGTGAGGTCATAAAATCCATGGGATGTGGGACTTTAAAATGATTGCAAAGTTGTGGTTGGGTCAGTTAAAATAAAGAAACTACTCTAAATCCATTCTTGGGAACTGGGGAAAATTGCCACACTGGTCTTAGGTGGATTGTCTTGAAAGAAGATGACATAGAATCATGTATTATTTGCATAAACAAGCAACCTATGATGCATATTTTTCCTAAATCCAGCCCTTAGGTAACAGATAATTGTAGAATGTATTTAATTTTGGACACATTCCATATTTACTTGCAATAACTGCCCTGGGAGACTCATTAATGCTTTAAAGCTTCCTATTAAATGGAAACCTCAGAGTACTTTCTTTTTAATAAAATAAACTAAAAGGTGAAAATATTTTCTATTTGCTTTTTAATTATGAAAATGTCTCAAAAATTACTCTTAATTTGTTTTAAGTGTTATATCCTTTCACAGGCATATAAGTGAATAATGAAGGAAGCATAATAAAAGCAAACAATAATAATTCATATTGACCTGAGGTATTTAATGAAATAGAAGAAAGTCTAAAGAAACAGATTTCCTATAGTGCTACTTTCTTAAGTGTACTAAGGTAATTAGCTTTAAGAGGAGATAATTTCAGTTCACTGAGGTTGCTCTTTTAAGTCTTTCTGGGAAATTTGGATTTTCCATTGATAGTAGTTTTAACATGTCACACTGGAGCCAGAGTGAATTAAAGTGAAGAGCTACACAGTCTAAACAAATAGTCCTTCCCATGATCAGAAGCCTGACAACATAACAGCATAAATTATAGTCACATGCCCACAAGTAATGCAGGAACAATTAAAAAAATAATAGCAAAACCTCACTGCAATCCATAAACAATATATGATGTCTTCTACTGAGCTAGCATTTTAAGCTGTCTTATTTTCCAGTTTATAATGTTGCGTTCTTACTGGTCTTAGGAAAATAAACAACAAATGTTCCTTGTTCTGCAATCTATTATTGCTTCTGATTAAATGGTGACATAGCAATTCTCCATGAAAATAGCTGGCTAAATCCTCAGTACCATCAGTGAATAACAGAACAAGTCCAGTTCTTACCTCGTTTTGAAGGATAGTTAGGATATATACCATGTATTTGTTTGTGAGTAGTGGTATTTTAGTAATTTATTTTACTGGAAAATTTCTATTTTATTCTACCGTTTATATGTCAATATTTTCTACAGAGTTGTATTTTCCTTTTCCCTACTGATTTAAAAAAAAAAAAAATCATCTGGTAGGTATTCCTGTAATATTTTTAAATCTCATTAGTACTTCCTCTGCATATCCCCTCTATAACCACTTATAATTTCTCTCATACTATTTCTGACTAAACAAGAACTTAAAATGTCAGGTTACTGCTTGCTGTGAGGATCTCCCACTCTTTGGCATGGTTATTCTCATCACTGAATGTCCTTATTACGTGCAATTTTAGATGGAGAATTCAAGCACAAAGTGATTGAGGGCTCTGACTCATATTCAGCAAACAATCTGACACAGTTTGGGGCATTGCCACTCTCCTCGCTCTCCAAGGGTTTGTGCTGCTATCCTTCTATGAGGCACCTGTGCTCCTCTGGAAAACTTCCATTTGACCTCTTTTAGTTCACAGTGTTCAGTGGCAACTTCAGGTAATATCTGAAAGTCTAAGCTTAGGTGCAGGCATGTGTGGTAGCACACCCCATCTGACATCCTGCAAGCAGATGCCGTTCCTCACACTATGCTCTTTTTAGCCCTCCAGCAGTGACTTCTACTCAACATCAGCTACAATAGGAGTGGGAAATAGTCCTTTCACCTTCTTTTTAATTTTTTTAATGTATATATTACTGCAGATCTTTTCTTGTTTAAGATGTGTTCTTTCATTGCACCTTTGAGCAAGTGTAAGTCAAATGGCAATGCCTCTCATGAGTCATCCCATTCTTTGTACCCACAGAGAAGTGGCACTTGATAATGACAGTAACTTGAGGACTTCCCTAATTGGATGGTAAGCAGAAGGAGAGGTTTTTCTCTACCTGAGTAGTATTTAAAGATTACTGGGTAGCGCATGCGGTAAGCATACGCTTCTCAACCTGAAATCATCCAGCCAGATGCTGCAGATAAGAAAAGGTGTTAGATCTTTTTGCATATGACCTTGTTGTTTCCCAGCCTCAATCTTAAGATATACTGTTTTCATTGACTTGGTTTTCTGATCACATATGCATGGTCAACTACAGATTGGGAAAGTATCTTAAGAATTTAAACCAAAGAGAAAGAGAAATCCCAGTACACGAATTTCTAGTTGAGGATGTGGATACTGTTCTTAAAACTGGTATGCAACCTAAAAGCATTGGTTCGCAGGTTTTCCAAAGTACCAGCATTATGGAGGCAGAGTTTAGAGTCTTCTATTAATCTACTTATATGCTTATTTTTCATGTATAAATGTTAAGGATATATTTCAGTGTTTTTCTGATTTGGATTCCTTCTTTTATTTTTCACATTGTATCAGTTAACAAATTACACCTTCAAGAAGTTATTATTTATCTCTTCTAGGAAAAAAATGGCATTTAAAATGGATAAATGAAAGATGAAAACTCTTACAATACCTAATGAAACAGTAAGCTCTTCAGTGGGTTCATGTTGTTTTCCCTCTCTATAAAATCATTGTAAGCAACATTAAGCAAGAAGTTAGTTGTATATTGGTATGGCTCCACAACAATAATGGTAGCCATTTTTAAAAGAGGGAATTAAAATATTAAAAGTCTAAGTGAATTAGGTGCCCATCCCATTTTAGAATGACCTGAGCATTAGGAGCAAACATTTTATCCAGACTCCTAAAATCAAGACCAGATGCCTTTCTAAATACTATGCTGTAATTCAACCATATTTTTATTGGACACAGTACAGGAATTACAGGGTGAAATTCCATGGTTTCTGTTATGTAAGAAGTCAGACTACATGACGGCACGATCCCTTATGTCACTAAAATCTCTGAATAACCGAAGATGAAATCCCATCTAATTTGCTCAAATTTCACTTTCTTGGTTCTTGCAGTGTCATAATTTCACTCAATCCCCAGGTACTGAAGTAGGTTCTAGTGAAATCTTTGTAGGCAAGATTTGTATTTTTAATTTAACAAACAGGGAAAACCCTCAAAACCTTGGGAAAACCTCTCTGTGACATTCCAGCATGCTTTATATGCTTATTTCACTTAAGGATTGAGCTGAAGGGAATGCATATCTGTGCTTTTGCATTCACTCTAACGTTATTATCACCAGGTAATAAATCCAGGAATTTATGCTGGATTCATATTCTAAGCGTCAGCTTTATCAACAAAATCAAAATACTGTTGAAAAGAAAGATAATCTATTTCTGAAATAGGACTTCCATTAATTTGCAAATAATAATGCCTACTGAGAGGCTTTTCTCGTACCCTGAGGTTCACTTCTGATGGGATTAAAACATTTTCTGTCTTTCGAGATTTGCAAATCTCCTCTCCTTTTCAACACTCTAAAAGTCAAGTGTTTAAAAGAGTCCGAGTGGTGTTAAAACTTCTGAAGAACTCTAATGTCATTAAAACCTGTGCATGTTTAAACCACATTCAACTATAAAATGAGTCTGAAATGGTTTTTCTGTTAGGCACGATCATTTGAATGGAAGAAAATTGGAGATCAGTCCTATCTAATGTAAGACTCAAGAACTGAAAAACCTCACCACCCTACCAAAAACAGCCCAGAAAAATCAGTGCCAGTGGGAAATGGAAGGAAACAATAGGTATGCTTTGACCTCCCGATTGTTTTTTCCCTTCGGGTCTGTGGAGTCATTAGAAAACTCTGGTACCCTCTGCTGGTCAAGCAATAAATCTATAGACCTGGAGCTGTGCTGACATTTCCACTGATTTCCACTGACATGCAAGCAACCGAGCAGCTTGGAAATAAGAGCCACGTTGGTTTGCACTCTGTTAAAGAGGACAAAAACCCAAAACAAACAAACAAAAACAAAAAACCAAAAAACCCCCAAAAGACCCCACAACCAAAACCCAGCAAAAACCCCCAAAAATACAAACCACAAAACAGCATGTGAGAAAGTCTGAGTGAGGAAAAAGTTTCAGTCTACCAGGAGAGTGCTATAAAAAAAGATCTTCACTAACTAATATATTTAACACTATAGCTTTTTATATAAGCCTCTACCTAAGGATGTTAGATTTTCAGATTATATTGTAGCTGTGTTATATAATAACTAAAAGTGTGCTTGTGCTGTTGCTCTTATCTGTCAGATCCGAACTCACTGCTGCTAAATAGAGGGAGCATGGCACATCTGGTACACTGCTTTAACATCTAAAAATGCATAATCATACTTCTTTGAAATGGAGCCATACCCTCTGTTACATGAGTTCACTTTTAAGCAGAAATCAGTGAAGTTAAAACTTTTTTATGCATTTAAAATAATGTGTATTTGGTGCCTTACAGTTCATGAGGTTAAAAAGGTAAATGGTTTCGTGTATACCATAGGCCTCTGCTAAAAAGAGGACAATAATGATGAGCCAGCCACTTTTGCAGAGGTGGAAAGTAACTAGTTAGAATAGTTAATCTTTTGAGATACATCCTTGGCATTAAGTGGATTCTTCTAATTCAGCTGAAGGCGCAACAGCTGGATTCTGTCATCCCTGACTGGGGCGGTCTTGTTAGTGTAGGATGACCTCTGGAGCACTAACACAGATAATACTGGCACCTCTCTCCACTCTAATCAACTACCAGTCTGAGCAATTCTACAGGAGATGGGGGCATTAAGGCCATATTATTCTAAACAAAATTCATTGATGGTAGCAGAGTATTGTGACAGCAAAAGACAGATTTTACCTTTCCCACCAAAGGTTTTTAAGGCTGCATTTGTGGAATGATCTGTAAAAACAACATAGCTATGTATTTTCTCCCTTTCCCTAAAGTCATATTTTGCAAAACTAGACTGTTTGTGTCAAGTATGTCTAAGCTAGGTTTTATTGCCATATATAAAACTACTCATTGCAACCACACATAGTTAATGTGCTCTCTCTTCATCTCTTTTCACATAGATTAGAGCTAGCAGAAAATTTTTGGGCATTTAGCTGGAATGTGAAAGGCTCAGGTTCGCATTGCTATTCTGTCCTGCCCTGTTCCAGAGCAGGACATTGAAAAAGGATCTAGATCTGAACTGACTACTCTTGTGGCTGGACCAGGTCATGTTTTGATGATGGAGCTCTTGCATTTTGGCCATTTTTGAAGAAGCTTCATCAAAAACTGACCTCTTCTCATGATGTACATCAACTTACACTGAAATATTTCCTGTTGTAAAGTTTTCAGTCATAGTTAATATAGTAAGCTATACATGAAGGAAAAGACAACAGAGCTATCAGTTATGAAACAGCAAAATAAAGG
Organism: Myiozetetes cayanensis; assembly: GCF_022539395.1. Lineage (NCBI taxonomy): Eukaryota > Metazoa > Chordata > Aves > Passeriformes > Tyrannidae > Myiozetetes > Myiozetetes cayanensis. The sequence continues at coordinate 33,685,408 of NW_026087964.1, read as the reverse complement.
TAGCTAACCTTGTTGAAAGGGATTCCTATGCCACACAGGCATTTGGTGTCCTGCATCTCACTATACTTGCAGAGCACAGGCATGCCATTGATAAGAATGCACTAGTGCACCACATGTAAAGTACACTATGTTAATTTTATAGGTAATAACAATTCTGTTTATCCTTTTCATTTATATATAATTTATTAGAAAATTGCCACTATCCACACTGTCAACTAATTTGAGTCTACAAATATAAAATAATAAATATAAAGTATAAAATATATAAAATATAAAATATAAAATATAAAATATAAAATATAAAATATAAAATATAAAATATAAAATATAAAATATAAAATATAAAATATAAAATATAAAATATAAAATATAAAATATAAAATATAAAATATGCTTAGCTTGAGTTTTCTATTGTGCTTGTCCTTTTACAACAGTAACAAATGCTCTCTGAAACCTTGGGCTACTAGAATCTTGCTGCAGTTGATACTGGAATGTTGCTGCCTGGTGACTGGAAAACAGGGAGACCTTGGCTTTGGTTGTGTTTGAGAGTGACTTCAGCTGTGTTTGGGATTGTTCACCTCTGAAATTCTGACCCTACTGTTAAAAGTGCAATAGAAATAAATGTCTGCATCTGAATTAGGACCGTTTACATTTACTTTACTGTCAGTGCAGAGAAATAGGATGTCATTTAACCTCCAAAATAAATATTAATTAATTGAAAAATCTTGCCTTTGATTTTTTTCTGTCAAATTAGAAAAGATCAACTGTGAAAATCTGGGGTACTTATTTGCCTGCAGTCCTTCATGTCAAAGATAGGGGTAAAACCCAGTTCTCCAGGGTAGGTTTGCTTAATTGGAGTAAGCACTCTCTGTTCACAATTTTAATACAACACCAGCTTTGTTTGCTATACAGATGCAATTCTCTGTTGGGAGGCAAATGAATTACTCTGTTTTTGAGGCAGGAGTGTGAAGTGTCCATGAAATTGAGGACTACGCCATAAAAAATACAGCCATGGAGGTCAGATGCAGTGTGGCAAATTTCATGTGGGCAGAATGTTGTAGGAGAAGTGGGAATGTTGTGTAATTTCTTAAGCTTTTAAAAGATCATGTAAAATGAAAGCCTGATCCTTTAGAAACTCATCAAAACTACTGGACTTCTTTAGTAATATACTAAAAAATATGAACATACTTATTAATATTTGCTTCTTTAGTAATATACCATAGTCCATTATCCCTTAAACTAATGATAGCAGATGGAGGGGAGATGTCATCCTATTTGTGAATCTCGAAAGAAGGCTTCTTGAAGCTTTAATTTTCATAGGTTTTGGTGGAAACTTTAAGGTTCAAGAACTCATTTGGCCTCACAGTGAAACTTTGTTGGGAGGTAGGAGGGGAGCGAAGAGATGAAGACTGTGATTTTGACATGACTTTCAGCAAGTACAAGGACACAGATGTTAACAAAACCTGTGGGTTTTTTATTCCAGTTCAAAGAAAAAATCCAAAAGGAAGGAAATATTATCATCATGGAAATTACCACTAACTTGGTCCTTATGACACTTATGGGGCCCTCAGTTTCAGTCCCTTATCTGTCTGATGTAAACCTGGCCTGGAGTCTTTATCTTCCATATCCCATATGAGTTTGCTTGCTGCAGAGAAATTCTTGTTCTTCCTGTAAATACTTTCAGGCCCATCACACTTTTTCAGCCTTCCCACTCTGTTGCTTAAAAAGATTATGTTTCAACTGTAGATTGTTTAGGGCATGCAGGTTGGTGATTTGGGGTATTTTGACAATGTGGTCTCTGATTTTGTCCATCTCTTTCTCCTTGTGACTTCCTCTACTGTTTCTATTTCTTGTATTAACTCCATCCAAGCAGTTCCTTCTTTCCACTGTTCCCTCAAGCCCTTGCAATGCATTTTCCTGATTGAACGCTGTCAGCAGGGGGAGCATCAAGAGCACAGGAGACTGTCCCACTATTGGGGCTGTTGGGTCTCCAACAGGGACTCAGACCTGCTGAATACTAAAGACAGAAGTTTGGCCATTACATATAGATCGAAGACAGTTACATTCTGGGAAATGCTGACTCACATGTAAAAGCTAGTGAACTCTCTATACTTAAATGTAAAGAAAAACATGCCAACCTACATACATGTCAGAGTTACCATAAAAAAAAGGACAACATAGGAAAAGTAGGATTGTGCTTGACGTCTATCCCCAATTTATTTTTAAATATTTATTTTAGATATTTACTTCTCTGTTGCATTCCTTGTTCAGTGACTCTCTAGAGAGTGAGTTAGTTCTTTGCTGGTGAATTTCAAGGCTAATAAATTATGTTAATATTGACCAAATTGAAAATAAACTGATTTTGAATATGTAGGCATTAAAAGAAAATAACGTGGGCAATCTGCACTGTCTGGACATGCTGTACCCTTGGCTGATTCTTTTCTTTAGTGAGTCATTGTTTTCTGGTAAATGTTGATTACCTCTTCATGTGCATTTGTGAAAATTTCATCTAAGCTAGGCTGTTGCAATTAGTGCCAATATCGATACACTGTCAACATATGCCTAAATAAAAATGGTGTACCCTAGATTCTATCTTAAGAATCCAGAGTTAACATATATAACACAATATATGGATACGCCTTTAAAATTATCATACAATATTTTAACATACAAAATGAGGGAAGCTAGCAACTTAGATACGTATATTAAAAAAAAAAAAAAGGTAAGTGAAATTCCCTGTAGCATTGGTACAAGGAGATATGCGTTTGAACAGCTTGTGTACTCTGGGTCTGGGAGGAAAATATAAATTAAAGACTAAGCTGACCATGACTATTCTCTAAACACAACATGTAAATAGCTTTTAAGACTCTCCAAAGACAGTGGAGTACTGGAATCTCAAGTTTTCTGAAGTGATGCTCCTTGGGTGTATAAGATTGTGGGAGGACTTATCCCACTGTCATCTGAAGCAAGCAATTTGTCTTTCACTTTATGCCCATAGCTACTTATGAGTCACAGAAAAAATTTCCCAGTGACTGTATTCTCTAGAGACTGTGATAAGGTAGGCATCTTCTGAATGTAACTCACACAAGTTATACTGCTTTCAGCCACAGCAAATTTTTTCAGAGGAAATATGGTGTTGCCACATATGGTGATAATATTGGTGCACATTTTTGTTATTACCTGATGGTTAGAGTGCTCTTCTATATTTAATTTCTCCTTAAGCTTGTGGGATTTTCAGTTTACCAACCCCAGAAGAGGGTCTGTCCCTCCTCAGAAAACACTGTGATGCTCTTGTCTCAGATCAGCAGTGAATGTTCAGGACCAAGACCAGGGACAGATCAGAAGAGAACTTGCATTAGGGCTCATAGTTGCTTCTCAGAAGAAATGGGAAAGTCCCTCTTTCCTCCCCACAATTGTTTTTGATACTCTGCAGCTAGAACCAGATGAGCTTTGACATCAGCAACACGGACGGTGTGACTGTGACTGTTTTGGTACCAGAAGCTGTGACTGATATAGGTAGATGCCTTCTTTGCCTATGTTTATATCCCAGCCTAAGTGTTTCTTGTAGCACAGCACCAGAACGTGCCACGTTTTTTTAATATACTGTGGTGGGTTGACCTTGGCTGGATGCCAGGTGCCCATCCAACCGCTCTATCACTCCCCTTCCCAGCCCGACAGGGGAGAGAGTAAGATGGAAAACAACTTGTGCATTGGGATAAAGTAGTTTATTAAAGCAGAAGCAAAGCGAAAGCTTGTGCGTCTAAAAGCAAAGCAAAAGATAACATGGTTTATTCTCTACTTCCCATGAGCAGTGATGTCCGGCTGCTCCCGATCAGCAGGGCTTCAGCACACACAGTGGTTGCCCCCTTCCTGCTCCTTGCCTCAGCTTTTATATCTGAGCTGACATCATAGGGTATGGAATATCCCTTTGGTCAGTTTGGGTCAGCTGGCCTATTTGGGTCCCCTCCCCAGATCTTGCCCTCGATTGAGGAAGGAATGTCACAGTGCTGATGCTGTGCCTGCCCTGCTCAGCAGTAGCCAAAACACTGGTGTGTTATCAACACCCTTCCAGCTGCCAATGCACAGCACAGCACTGTGAGGGCTGCTATGGGGAAATGAACTCCAGCTCAGCCAGGCCTGATACATATACTTATCCATTTCACTTTATAAATGCAAGAGTATTGTTATTTCCTAAGAAGAGCAGAGAAGGATCAAATATTTTCTGATCACATAGGGACTCTCTGGTAGTGTAAAGTCTTGCATTTTTCTCTTCTAAGTCCTAAAGCAAGCCCTCGATGATCTGATCTTCTTTCTTAACTCCATGTCCTTCTTGTTTTGTTAGAAAATATTATAAAGTTGTGATTTTCTTTTCTCCTGGGCTGTTCTTCTACAACATATGCATGTCTTCAATTCTGCAAGTTGAGTCAGTACATCTTTTTTCAAGCAGTAAACGGATTGGTATATATAGTATTCCTATGTTTAAAAATGCCTTTGAAGACTCATCCAAAGTTCACTGAAGCCAATGACATCTTTGTTTAATTTCAATGTAATACGTATCAGAATGTGAATTGAAAGTAAAATTGTGGTCCTGCTTCTGCATTGAGAATTAAAGCAGGCATCCTTGAAGATATAGGACATTATTTGGTTGTAGAAGTAATGAGAGCATCCAGAATCATGAAGACTTCACAGAAATTACTCTTTTTCACAGTTTCTAAAGTGAGCATAACAGTTTGAAGCAGTGTCTCTCTGAACAAAACTTCAACATACAGATATTGTATGTTGAGGAGAGAGATTTTTTTCACCACATTTCCTTCAGTTTTAAATTCAGCAAAAATGAAGAGAGAAAATGTATCTCTCTATTTAAAATGGATTTAGAAGAACATTGTAATCTACAAGAACATTGTAAGTCAAATTAAGATTACTACCTGAGTTTTACTTTACATAGCAATATTTTCATTGGACCAAGAGCTGTTATTCATGGAATCATAGGATAATTTGAGTTGGAAGGGACCTTTCAAGGTCATCTCATCCAACCACTCTGCAATTAGCAGGGACATCTTTAACCAGATCAGGTTGTTCATAGCTCCATCCAACGTTATGTTGAATGTTTTCAGGGATGGGGCATCCACTACCTTTATGGGTACCATGTTCCATTTTTTCACCACCCTCATTTGGAAAAAATTAGTTCCTTATGTCTAGTCTGAATGTACCTTCTTCTAGTTTAAAACCATTGCTCCCTGTCCTATTTCAACAGACCTGGTCAGTAAGTTTGTCATCTTCTGCCTTGTAAACCCCCTTCAACTACTGAAAAACCAGAATAAGGTCTCTCTGGAGCCTTCTCTACTCCAGGCTGAGCAACCCCAGTTCTCTCACCCTGCCTTCAGAGGAGAGGTGCTCCTTTGATCATCTTTGTGACTCTCTTGACTCACTCCAACAGCTCCATATTCTCCTTATGTTGGGGTCCCAGAGCTAAATGCAGTACTCCAGGTGGGGTCTCATGAGAACTGAGTAGAGGGGTAGAATCCCCTCCCTGGCCATGCTGATTTTGATGCAGCCCATGATGCAATTGGCTTTCTGGGCTCCGAGCACACATTGCTGGGTCACGTCCAGCCTCTCATCCCCAGCACCCCCAAGTCCTTCCTGGCAGGGTTGCTCTTGATCCATTCTTCTCACCGCCTGTATTCATACCCTGGCCCAGGTGCAGCATCCTGCACTTGGCCTTGTTGAATCTCATGTTGAACTCATACAGTTTGTCCAGTCCTTCTGAATGGCATAACATTAACTTTAAAACATTCTTTACAAGCTTAACAAAGCTGCAGCAAACTGAAAATCCTGTTGAGCTCTTACAGTCAAAAATTTTTGAAAGATTCCTGCACAGATTTCCTACTAATTGCAGCAGCACTGTGTTCTGTTAATTAAACAGAATGATTTAACAAAATGAAAGTCTTCATGGATCAATTTCTGGACTGTTTTTAGAATAAAATGGAGAAACCTCTCTGCATTTTAAAGTAAGAGTAGCAGTAAAAGAACCCCCAAATTTGTCAGTGGTTTGGTATTATTAACAGAATTGTTCATTTTCTTAAAAAAACCCACCTTTCAGAGATGGTTATATTCTTAATTTTTTTTTTCTAGAATCTGTTTTAAGTGTGTTGTTTCTTAAAAAAAAAAAAATTAAAAGAAAAATTGTAGGTTCCATTTCAACTTCATCACAATCTTGTGGGGAGTTAATTTTCAAATAACTGCATCTCAAAATTTTAATTGCTGTTAATTGTAATACAAGAAATCAGCTTTGACAAAAAGTGTTTTGTTTTGACCTTAAACATTTTTCTAGGGAAGGGACAAACATGTGCACCACTCTGGAGAGTGAATACATGATGGGCTACAGTGAAGTATGCTCACTAAACTCACAAACCTTTCAGCTGCTGGCAGCAGTTCACTCCTGATAAATACAACTTGAGTCCATTGCACTGTGAGTGCAATACTACTGTGACACTGCAGAACCAGGTTTGACTTGCAGAACACTTGAATGAGAGCAAGACATTTGCTGATGAGATGTGATCAGATGAAATTATTATTTTCTTTGTAAGCCTTCAGTATCATCTGAAGCCAGTAGTGTTGCAGATTTACCTCTGTTTGAACTGCACTCTGCTTTCCCTGTAAATTTGAACATAGAGACAACAAAAGCTGTTACAAAGAGAAAGAAAGCATATTTCTGGTAAACTATAGGCTCCTTTCAAACATCTTCTGCTGTCTTCAGAACAAAACTCAAATTTCGTCATTTTTCTTGACTAATAAATCTTTTGAACAACTTTCAGCTTTCTCAATTACCATCTCTCTCACCAATCAGCCTATTGTTACTGAGAAAATGCCCTCTGAGAAGAGAATTAGGAAGATCATTTCAGTGATTATTTTGTACGGAATAATGACTGTTTTGTTTCATTAGTGTCTTTCTGGTTCTAATCAGACATTTATTGTTCACATTCACCCAACAAGGTTGCACAGCATATGTTAAGGGAACTGTGTGTGCACCATGTGGCTAAGAACAATAAATGCTGTATAAAATGGAGAGAGTGAAAGTAGAAGAGTAAAGTAATATAATAGATAATGAATTCAGTTACAATGTATGATTTTATCATCATGAGGTTACAAAGATGAAGCAATACTGTAGAGCACACATGGACTTTAAACCCCAGTGCCTTTCAGTATTCTAAGCTGCAATTTCTTTTCCTTCACGGTGATCAGATACCTCTGTAGTCATGAAATGACAAAGATAGGAGACAATTCTTGTACACAGTTGTGCTGTCTAACTCCAGTTTCGAGAGAGGTAAAGTACATTAAGTCCAGGTATGTGAAACTGGAATCACCACTGAGACAGGCCTATGATGTGTGGGCATTGGGAGAGGTTTACTGTGTTACAAAACAGCACTCTGGTAATTTCTAAGTATTAAAATCAGAGTACACTGAAAAATTTAGGCTCCAAAATCAACTTCAACGTTCCTTTTAGAACTTGGCTGGACTTCAGAAATTTTCCCATTACTCTGATCATCTACTGTTAAGGTTTGAAGTCAGTAAGACTCTTGAGCTCAAATCACTAGAAGGAAGGGCTGAAATAAAAATGTTTTGATTTCCTAACCAAGATCCACAGTTTTTAAGAGGTGTTCTGGAAAAAAAAATATTTGTTGGATGATAGCATAAAATAGGGGGGACATTTTGAGTCATAGTTTAGTGTAAATTTTTACCTCATATTAGACCTACCTTGCTATTATTTGGAGTCTGGTTGATTCTGTGATCAAAATCTCACATAGGACTGAAGTATTCTGACTTGATATTAATAGTGAGATCTGCATTTGGCTGGTCAATTGTTTAATTTGCTATCAATAGAAATCTGAAAAAATTATCTGAATGTAAACTGGTTATGAGTTAACTATCTTGACCCACACACAGACTCATCTTAATAGTGCCACATTTCACAGGTATGCTGATTTTGAAAGTTAAATGAGCTCAATGCTCCCACTTTTACTTTTAGCACGTGTATTATAATCATGGTTGTACATCATATACTGCCTATAACCTTGCTTACTTATGATTGTTACAGCTGCAAGTTATTTAATACCAATACCTAAAAACTCTGCTCATTAGGCTCCAAACCCATGTCTCTCCCTGAGAAGCATATTATCATAGTTGGCAATATTAATAATTTTACTTTAACTAAGTAGCACAGCCCTGCCTCGATTTTATGATTTAAAGGTAGTTACTGAGAACTCCTGAGTTCTTAACATATAATTTAGAATCAGCTAAATGTACACAAGACCTCACTTATTGGAGAATCAGAGGTGTATAAATCCATATTAGCTTTTTTTTCCAACTTCTGTTTCAAGAGTACCTGGTAGATTTATGACTTGACTGTGCTTCGGAAGTCTGACTCCCTGTGGTGATTTCCAAAAGTTTGCAGACAGGAATACACCCTTACTGTTGCAAAAGATTATGACATCATGGATGTTAAAAAGAGAATGAATGATGTGGTTAGTCATGCATTCAATATATTACTAGAGAGGGGGTTATATGAAAACATGGCCTTTCTGTCAGGTAGAATAAATGAGATATATAATTTGTTTTGTCCTTCTCTTAAAAGAACAAGGGAAAGGAGATAATCTGTCTTAATAAGGGCATGCTTAGAGTATCAACCAACAAGAAAGTAATATATTCTTAAATATCCATATGTGATCTCCTTATTAAATTAGGATGCTGACCTAAATTTAAAGTATCAATATATAAATCAGTCAGTCAGTTAAATTAGCCCGTTTTATACTGATAAATGGGAGTTAATAAAGCAATTACTTCTTTCTGAACCATAAGGCTCTGGTTTCCAAATCAGTTGTATGAGTTATGGATTACTGACATAATTTACAAGTTTTCATTTACGTGACTTATATTCTTGACATTTGAGGAATTAGCCCTTTATTGTATTAAATGCACAACCAAACAGTGTTTGAGTAAAATTAAGGCTGGAGCAAAGCAAGAGAATCTGACTTCTCAATTTATGGCAACAGTGTTCCTTAGTCTAGCTGCTGTCGTTCATAACATACAGAGAGTTAAGGACAGAATTGTTGCCTTAATGTTGAAGGTCATGACTTTTCAATGTGTGTGCTGTGACCTATGTTTTATACCTGTAGAGTTGTGCCTTTTCTCTCTCTCATTTCTATAAGTACACAACACCAGCAGGCAGTTCTGCACCAATGTTGGCCATTTGCTATGAAAGAAGTGGTATTAAAACTTGTCAGTGTATTGCCACATAACCTTCCCATTTTCTATTTTTATGAGGCCCAGCTTTGAACAGGTTGATGTCTTTGAAGGATTTTCATTGTAATTTTTCACATGCTTTTCTCCTTTTGATGCTTACTGCCTGGTAGTTATTGTACTATTCTACTCAGACAGTAGTAGCCTGTCTCTTGGGCCACATAAGTGTTGAAGAGCTGCAGAGATTAGCCAGTCAGGTAGATTTTTACTAAAGTCCAATTAGTTATTTACAAAGTAGTTCTAAAATTCAAGAAAGGCAATGATTTGCAGACTAAGCTACTTACTATCCTCTACTGTGTTACTCATTAGCAGTACAGTAACATCAGTGGTAATAGCTGTTACGAAAAAGAGTAATAAAAACATTTCAGGAAGACTTTATGATGCATGCTGATGGTGTCTGTGTAGTTCAGTTCATCCACTGTTTCAAAAACAAAACAAAACAAAACAAAACTAAAATCCAAGTCATTAAAATCATATTCAGATTGAAAATGTCACATTTCTCAAAAAGGGTGTAATTGAATGGGAAGCAGCCAGCTGAGAAATCAAATATGTCTATATAGTGCTTGAGACATCCCAGGTAAGAGTAAGGAATGAACAAGAATGTAGAAAAAAAAGTTAGGTATAAATAAGGGAACCAATAGCCCATTGAAGCAGAATTCTCAGGGGAAAAAAAAAAAAAGGATAATGCATCAAGATTTATGTTGCCAAGAGTAGGATTACCCTGAGCTCTGGTCCAAATGACTCTCTTTTACAGACTAGCAGAATTAGTAGGAGTCTGGTGAAAGAGTAACTCTAGGCTCCTTATTTGTTTTGTTATTTTTACCTTGCAGGCAACCTAGAAACTGGATTTAACACTAAACATGGGATGAACCATTTGAGAGATTGTCTTCCATCTCCCCAGCATATTTCCATTCAAATATCAATAGCTAATAGATAGACAAGGCTTGTAGAATCTATCTTTATTAATAACATGACCAGTGCTGTTGTGTGATCTGGAGCCAGTGAAGTTAACCACTCACTATAAAGACATTATTTTCATTAATAAAAAGAATTTTCCTGAGAAGAACTTTATATTTTTTTCCCCACTGAAATGTTTCAAAACACATAAATATTTACACAAGAGTTGTTATACACCAGTATGTACCCAGGACATCATGTACTTTAAAGCTCACAGAGTCCAAGTTGAAATATTAATGAGCCAAACAATAACTCATGACAGAGGCAGTCAGGTGGTGATCTCCCTGCTATGTGTTTGAGAACAAGTATTGTTTTCAGATGTCAGACTTTATAAAAATGCTTCTAAGGAAATATCATAATGGGTTTCCTTAATTTTACCAACATTTAGCCTCAAGCCTTATGTAATTGGATAATATCTGTTGTGTCACACAGCTTCGACCAAAGCAATTTGGCCTGCACTACTGGCCATTAATATTATCGTAAGGAATCAATAAGTGTGCCAGTTATGTTGGTGTTACCTTTACCTAAACTACATGCCTGGCTAACAGAAAAATAAATGGATTAACTATCAAATAGGATATATTTCTGATAAAACATGAAGGCACCTTAATAAACTTAATTAAAAAGACCAGTGTTTGATAGACCTAAAATAAACTGCATAGACTGACTAAACTATTCCAGTGTTGACTCAGGAGCAGCCAAACAGCTTCCATTTACACACCTTTCTTTTTTGGACCCAATGAAAATGAAAGTTATTTAATTATTTAAAAGAAGCGGCATTTTGGCAGAACTTTACTTTTCCCTTCAGCCATCTATAATTTTATGGGATTTTAGATAACAGAACTTCCCTTAATATACCTTCCAGGATGCTAAAGAAAAGCTATTTGTTTATGGTATAAGGAGAGATCCCAGATCTGATTAGTCTGGAGGCAAGATTTTTCAAACTTTTGATCTGCAGGCTCTGGTTTCCAGAATGTTGAGAATCTGTGTTAAAAAGGAATCTGGTGTACAGAGTCTGTTCATCGCAATGCCACAATCATAAAACAGAACCAGACAAAGAATAAAAGCTGATAAGTACTGATTAAAAGTATGGAATCACTACTGCATGAATGGTGAGCAGAATAGTGGTCCATATAGGTATTACAAAATCAAAAACTATGTGGAAGAGATGAATATAAGATGTTTATTTACTTTTTCTTCACGCAAGAACTCAGCACATGAAAACAGGGCCAAGAGAAGGCCTCTTTTCTCTCCCTGCATAAGTAAATTATGATCACAGAGCTATGGTACATGGTATAGAGCTGTTAGCCACAGAGTGCTATGGAAGGTAAAATACAAAAGTATTTGGAATCAAACAGTACTAAACCAATTCCTTTTGTAGAAAGCTGTTTAGTGATTGCTAATAGTTGAGAGATTGTTTTGTACTTGTTTCTTATATCCCTACATCCCCCTGCTGGGGACAGGATACTGGGCTATACAGACTTTTGTTTGCTTGACCTTTTTGATGTTCTCAATTGTCCAGGACTTAAGAAAAGGCAAAATTCTTGTCAATTATGACTGATTTTTACCCCATCTCCCTAAACTGCCCTCCAGACCAGCTCTCCTTTTCACTCTTTCTGCCCTTCCTTCCTTTTCCCCATTTCCTTCTTGTCACATACACTCCTTTTAGCATTCTTATTAGGAAGGACATTGCAGATGGAAAGAATCTAATAATGTATTGAATCTTGGTATCCTATATGGCCATGTCTGGACTCTATAGGGTAAGCTTTCCTTCAACATGACCTCAGCATGACTGTTGAGCATGATTATATTGCTGTTATATTAATTTCTTTGACCAGATAAGAACTAGATTTTTATACCTGTTTGATTGTTCTGAGCTAGATTAATTGTTTGTATGTACCTTCGTGTTTGTACCTCTTTTATTCTATTTAGCATAGAGGACAACAGTTCTAAATGAGCACATGACCATGACAGTCAATGTAAGCAACAGCCAAAATGCTTTTGGTTTTGAAAAACAGAGAAAGTTAGATCAAATTCAGGCTGCATGTACTTAACATTCTCCAAACTGTTGCAGGTGGGTTGAAGAGAAGGCTGGTTTTGATAAATAGTTCCAACTCTAAGCCACAATTCAATACTTGTAAATTCTTTTGAGATGATTAGACCTGTAGTTTAGCCTCTATCATTTGAGATAGAATAGCATGATAATGGTTAGAAATAACTCATCACACATCCCTGCTATTGCTCTTCATACGGTGTGACTCATATTGCTGATATTTAGTTACTCCTTTTCATGAATTTGATGGAGAATTTTTTGATTACAAGAAGGAAAAATTGATTTTCAAAAGAGCTTTCAGTTTTAATTTAATCTTAATTCCCTTATATGTGTCAAAGAACATAATCTAATGGGTTTTATTTCTGTTGTGTGTATTTAGTTTGTATTTATGCCTCTGAGGTTTTATTCTTAGATCTCGTGCACAAAACTAGAAAAAATGCAGAAAAACTTCCTTGGCTGCAAAGATATAATCGAAAATAACCTTATATAGTCATTCTTTGTCTGGGTTACTATGAGACATTTTGTAATGGCAAAACCAGTCTAAACCATTTTGGATGATTTCAGCCACCTGGATTAGTGGAAGTCATCACTGCCCAATGCAGGAGGGGTGGACCCAGATGATCTTTGAGGTCCCTTCCATCCCAAACCATTTTAAGATTCTGTGATTTACTTCCCTCTCCCTTGAAGAAGCTTGGGTGCCTCTCTTTTTGTCTTTATCAAATTGTTGCCCTCCAGAGAGCTCAGTAGTCAGTGCAGGCAGATGCCCTTCCCTCTGGAGGTAGCACTTTTATGCACATGGTTATGCAGGTGCCAGGAAGGTGCAGGACTGCAGAGGGATTTTCATTCGGGAAGTGTCTAGTGGATCCTTAGGTCCCATTCTTGTTACTTTTGCTGGATCTCCACTCTTCAAGGAAGATTTATATTCTTTTGACATCGAAGAGTTAAACAAGAGAAAAAAAGACTTTTACACTGCTCTGTAAAAGTCATGTTTTGCTGGCAAACAGCAGCAAACTTGCTAGGCTTTCTTCATTAGAGCCTTGCCATTTAAGCCATCAGCGTCATTTTGTGAGGACATCAAACATGTGTACACCAGATGCCTGCAATGCAGAGCAGCACTAAGGACCTGACTCAACTTAACAATAATCTGCGGACAGCGGGTGTGAACCTGAGCTGGGCCAACACCTCATCAGACTGCATGGCTAATTGATTTCAAAATTAGAGTTGGTATTTCTGAACAATAATCTTAAAAGGCAGCAATAAAATACATCAGAATCCTTTGAGCTAGTCAAGCTTTCATCCAAATGGCTTATTACAAAGAGCTGGCACACCTGAACTTTGGCATAGACAAATAAATCCCAAAACAGTAAATGGAAACCACATTTGGCACTGGAGGTTTGTCAAGAGAAGTTTGTAGTCATCAGGAAACAAGATTTTGGATTTTTTTCCTTAGTGGCAGGAAATCGTTCACTGGATGTATTTTATTCCAACTGCTGTGATTTATGCAATGAAAATGTAGGCAGTGTTGAGGAGAATGGTCTTTTTAAATTTTATTTTTTTAAACATTTCACAGTCTTCAGGATCCCAGAAGCACTAAAAGCACAGGAAGGGTTACAGTTATCCCAACAGTGATAACTTAATTGCCTCTGTCGGCCTCCCTCTTTGAACTTTGAACTGCTGGTTTGTGGCATCATGGTCCAAAAGGATTTAGATCTGACTTTTGTGTGGCTACAATAAATTATGCCCAAGTATCTGAGCAATGCCTGGAATCTTATCTTCAAGGCAGGATGAGGCATCTCACTTAAGGGATGATATAAATTTGGAATACAAATCTCTTCGGGAACTAGCATTTCGGACCAGGTAGAAAAGATTGCTTTTTCCTTTGCAATAGTTTGAATTAAAAGAAAATGAAGAATATATATAAAAATCATTAATATCCTTAAATATTTCCTGAAAAATGGCTCATCAGAAGTGCTGAAAGATGGGACTAAACAAATCTGTGAAGTCAGAGGCTGATCTGTGCAGTACCTGAAACCCATTTGTATTCAACAACTCCATTGCTTGTAAATAATTTTATACATCTGAATTTGACTACTAAAGATGTAGCAGTCTAGAGGCAATTGCAGCTTTCATCATTAATTGTTCTAAGTGAAGTGTTACTCACTGCTTGATTACTAGCTCTGTGTTTAAAATTAGTGGTTAAGTTTGTGAGATAGTCCTGCTTGTGGTTTTGAGTAATTCTGATCTGTACCACTTATATTCATGTTAGCATGGGATCAAACTTAGCTCAAAATGTGAGTCTTGATGGTATGCATTACATCTTCACAAGTAGTCCTAAGTTCAACTATAGAATTATTACATTACTTTGCCAATGGATATAAGCATATTTTTTGCTATGCATCTGACAGATGTAGCAAGCCCAGCTTTAGATGATTCAAAATATTGTTTTTTCTTTCAGTTTATGTCTAATTACAATTTTCAGGCATGGCCTGATTCTCATCTCACTTACAACATGAGTTTCCAGATATATCTCTGGATTTTTACAGGGTTATTCATAACAAAAAATTGGTCTGTAATATGCCAACTTTCTGATTATCCAGAGCCCAATTCAGTTATACATGTTTAAGACCAGCCTAATTCTATTAGCTGCCAATCTGTAGTGCTGTGAGAGGATAATCAGACCTTGTAGATTCATCTTACCCTTATGAAAAATTTTGCTGCCCACATTGTTACATCTCTCAGTTTTGCCAATATATTATTGTGTTTACAGTAGGATATGCAGTAGGATTACTAAAGAGCACCTTTTAGTAATGTAGTGTATTTTAGCCACAATTAATTTTAGAAATGTTTCTCAGTTGCACAGGTTTGGGGAATGTTTGGGGCATGTTTGCGCAATGTTTAGGCAATTCACATTTTTACACATTAATTAACTGTAAAACTTACTCTTCTCACTATTTCAGTCTAGTAAATTGTGCTGAAATAATGGAGGGGTTTTTTATAAAATATTCTAGCTTATATTATGAGCAGCTTATGGTACAATAGCTCAGGTTATTGAGTCCATACACAAATTGACTTAGCATCCAACTACTTAGCCATTAATGGTCATTTAATTGTTTGAGTTTAAAATAAAATATAAAGTAACATAAATGTGTTGCATGTAAATAAATAACAGAACAGATTCAGACGTCTCTTACTTCTGCTCAAACAGCCTCACTTCAGGAAGGGTTGCATACATGCAAATGAGGGCAGATTTGCCTCTAAATTTTTTCACTGCTCATAATGACACTTGATTTTGCATGTGTAGCATAAAATCAAGGACTTGTTTTTGTAAAATTGAGTAAAAGATTGACAGTTGTAACTTAATTCCAGCACAGGAGCTCTTCATGTTTTCCTCCTACTTCTACAAGTATTCATATGTAAAGCAAGAGAATACATCAAAGTGACACAAACAGCATAACAAGAATCTGTCTACAAAGTCCTACACCAGCTGGTACTCTTACATGGTTTAGATTAGAGTCCAGAGACTGGACCACCGCAGGAGAAACAGCTAGGGGACACTGCAAGTGTTCCCATGCACAGTAATAGACAAACACCTGGGTCAAATTAATCTAGGCTTATCCACTGTGAAAATTCACAGGGTTTAATGGCTTTCCTTACCTGTGAAGGGGTGGTCTTGTTATAGGACTTCTGTACAGAGTCTGATGCAGAGGGCCAGATTGCAGATTTTTGTGTGTTAAAGGTCAAAATCCATAGTAAGAGGCAAACAGGTGGGAGTTAACACACAACAATCAGAAAAATACAGCTAAGATATGAATTGCTCAGTTTTCATTAATTTTTTTCATTTTGAAAAGCAACTGAGATGTTACTAAATCAACTTTCAAGAGAAAACTATACTTACTGGCTATGAAGAAAAATAGTAAACTGGATTCCTGTTGCATTCTGCAGGATTATTTTATTCTGAAAAAGATAATCATATAAGTGTGATATTTGTGCTTCTGTGTAATTAGTTTAAAAGCTTTTCCCCTGTTTATCTCTTAGGCAGGCACTTCATTATAGAATAGACAGTTCTCTATTTTCTCAGTTTGATCACTCTGTATCTTCTTTGGTTGTCAAAATATGGAGCAGAATTTTGCTGTACTTAAGGCTTCTTCAACTAGGACACAACAGAACCAACAGAGAAGGGCTATGGACCTACCCATTTAAAAAAAAAAAAAGGCTTGGCTGTACCCAGCTATAGTTTTAAGAATCTGCTTCAAATGTATCATTAGTCCCGTTAGCTGTCATGCATAATGAGAGTTAATCAGCAGGTTTCCTAGCTCTAATGCTGCAGTTAAAATAGCTTTGGATTAGGGTTTGTTTGTTTGCTTTATCCATGCATTAGTCTTTGATAACAATGCTACAAACAAGACTGTGCTTGTCTTCTGTATGGAGATGGATGAACTGGCTGCCTCTGAAACAAGGCCAGGAATTCAACAAGATAACATGAGAGAAATCAGAAAGTAACTGGAATTTTTACAGGGTTTCTTCTATACTGTTAGTATCTCTTAAGGTTATTGTATTGCCACATGGAGCCACCTCCCTGGCTCGGTGCTTACATTTCTGAAAGACCCGTGGACACCCCAATGTCTTCAGCTGGTTCCTCCTTAAAAACATAAAATGTTTTAATGTGGCTCACCACAGCTAAAAGAAACCTGTGCTATGGTGTAGTGTTATTGCTTTATCTTTAGTGATACGGCAACCGTCTTGTTGCATGAAGCCTGTTGCCCTATCATTACAGGTAAAACAAAAGTCTTTCCAGTAAGTTTCTATGCCAATTAAATATTATACTTTGACGTTGGAGTACATACTTCTCTGTCAGTAATGCAGATGTAAGATTTGCCTTTTTTTCTGGTTTTAAATAGGCTTATCAACCTATCAATACAAAAAGTAGAACAGAGACAAAGTGACAAAGCAATTCTAAAAAAAGACTATGCTTTGGAAGAATAAAAATTTGAGGATTGTAAAATAACAAAACTCAACCCCCCAACCTGAATATTTAAATCTGTAATTGCATATAGAAACGCATAATATATGCAATGATCAATGAATGTATAGTTGTCCAGAAACTGACTCTTAAAGAGAGCACTAAAGGACTCTGATGCCATTGCTGTAATATAGGAAGGGTAATTTTATGAGTGCCAGGCAGGGAAGAAGCAGAACACTGAGAAAGTTCTATGAGCTGACATCCACTGCAGACCAATATTAACTACTAGTACCACAGCAGTCAATTGAGGTGAAGCGGTTGCCCTCTGGGAAAAGAATGGAAGAGCTCTTTAAATGCATAACTAAAACATCACTATGTTGGCATTTTGGTTGATTTCTAGGCCTTGACCCTTACAAAGTTACAGATAAAAATCCCAAAGGAATAGGATGAAGCAGACATGACAACAGTTTGGAGAAAATAATTTGTAATACTCAAAATAACATTAAGGGGTATGATATATGGGTATACCACATGAATAAAACATTACATTAGCCTGGAGTTCTTTGTTTTTTTCCCCCAGATGTTGCTTTGCTAAATCACACAGGCAGTTTCAGAATACATATCACACAAGGCGCAGACTGTTAAAGGCAGTGACGTTATACTATTAATCCTTCTGGTGCTTCTCCAGTATGTTTCTTTGGCTCTACTTGCCTTAAGTTCATGCTGATGGGAGTCTGACAGACATTGAGGAAAGTGAAAACTGCATCTCTCCCCATAGATGACTACCTGTGACACACTGTGGCCCGACCCTTCAAAACAATGTCAGCAACCTGCTGATCTAAAGAAAAACATACACAAAGAAAGACAGCATATTAACATAGTGCTAATGCCTTTTACTTAGATCAAAAGGGATAAGTTGTTTGGACACCAACAAATAAATTGTTTATGTTTTACCAAATATTTCTAGCCACAGTAAAATATCTGTGCTAATTTACGTAAGCTGAAGATGCTGATGGCAGTGATGAAACATGACAAAGAAAGATATTATGGTTTGAAAGTGGAGTAATGTAAAAAGAGACAATAATAAGGACACCAAGTTACCTGATGTGGAATATGAGGACAATAACATCAAGAATAAACAACATGCTGATTAATATGCTCAATTCTAAGCGTGTTATTTTCATAATTGATTTAAATTTCCTTGTTACCACTCTATCTCTATTGCTGTGGAAATCAATCTAGGCCATTTTACTCCCTTTACAGCCTTATTTTTCCTTCTTTGTCGAGCATTATCAAACCATGACACAAATTCAATTATGATGTTGTGATGCCAAACCTGTGGTCCTGGCAAAATGTATCATGCAGCATATCTAGGTAAATGAATTAAAAAAGCATCTGAGCAGGTATCTGGAGTGTGTCACAGTTCATTCTTCCATAATAAACTATGTTCTCCTTCTCATTCATTTGTCAATCACAGTAACTAAAGATTATTATATGCTGTATGTACGTGACACCAGCAATTTGCAAAGTCTGTTGGCAACAAAATCAGGTTACAATGACAGAGTGAGAAATTAAGCAGAAGTCTGATGTAATTAGCTACAACAATCAGTGCTCTAATTTCTGATTTATTGTTTCCTGTTTTCCTGCTGCTTTCAGTCCATGCATACTGTATGTGCTTCATATAGGTCAAACAATTGTCTTATCAGTCCTGGCAAACCAAGAGGTCAGAGTTAACAATATTTATTTAAACATGCAGGATGCTTCCCACTGCAATTAGGAAATAACTATTACTAATAGGTCTTTGGTGCTATTTCCTCATTTATGCAACTTTGTAAAGAAATAAAGGCAATAGAGAATTCAGATTTCAGGCTTCTTCATAAATATTTCTTGTGGATAGATTTGCTTGACTTAGTAACATTTTTTTTTCCTTAACTGACCACATTGAATTTCACCAAATGACAATCTGACAACAAGATATCAATGTGAAATATTTACATTTACAAAAATCAGTTTACTAATGATGAACATGTGACATATTTTCCATTATGCAATGCCAGATCTTAAAAAAAAAAAAAAAGACTATCCAAGTCTGTGTCCCTCTAGAATCAATGAGAGTTTTGTTGCTGACTGTGACGGGATTATGACTTGGCCCTATAAATTTATTTTGGCTACCTTTTTTACATGATAAAGAATTCAAGGTATTTCAATAAGCAATCCCTTTTAGTAATCCAGGACTGTGTATAATTTCCTCTTAAATAGTTCCTGCAATTCCAATATGAATTCACATGACTGCTTGTTTTGATTTGGAATCTGCACAATAAATTGTGCCTCTCACATATTTACTATATTTACTATAGATATTGAGCTCTTCAGGTAGCAGACATACTTTTGTAAAAAGTGAGGTTAGCAGAGATGCTCAGAGGCCATTTAGTCTGGCCTCCAAACTATTTTTAAAAGTAAACTAGAACTAAAACATTCCTGACAGAAGCTGGCCTAGCCTATTCTTTAAAAACTCTAGAAATGGAGATCCCACAACCTCCTTGCTCACTATCCTACATCACTCCTATTCCATTGTCTCTCCAGTACCCTTACAGAGAGATAATAGGGGGAAATTCCAACCTAAATACTCTTGCTGCAGATTAATCCAATTACTTATTTTGCTTCCTACAGACATGGGGAGTAATTTATTCTTTGTAGTAATCTTTTACATAACTATGCCACATTTCTTCTTAGTCTTTGGTTTTTTCATCTGAAATAATCCCTTTTTAGCTGTTGTTCTTTGAAACTCACATTTACTTGATGTCTGATCATTTTATTTGTTCTGTCCTGAGCCTTGTCCAATCTTGACAGAGCAACTGCAGAACTGAGTGCTGTACATACAGTTCTCATGTTTATACTTCCCATTGTGTAGTATCTGCTTTACTGAAATGTTAGGACACTTTTGATTCATGTGATACACTATAATATCCAGACCCTTTTCTGTAGGACTGCTATCTAGGCAAGACATTTCTAATAGAGTATTTGTGAAGATGATTGTTCCTACTTAAATATTTTATTTGTCTTGATTGAATTGCTTTCTATTTATTATAGCTTCTTTCTCCCATTTGTCTTACTTATTTTGAATTCTAACCTTGTCCTCCAAAATGCTTGCACTCCTCCTAGCTTGCTATCATATAAGAATTTAATAAACTTACTGCCTGTTGTACTACCCAGAGCATTAATGAAATGACTGCACAGTACTAGACTCCAGACAGATTTCAGTAGAACCCTAGTTGATACAGCCTTTCAGCAGACTGGTTTTACAGCCTCTTCTGCACCCTTGTTACAGTGGTGTAAGGAAAAATGTTATTTTTCTGTTTGGTTTGGTCCTTTTTTTTTTTTTTTCCCCAATCAGGTTAATATTTATGCCAACAGAACTGACTGTTTGAGTGAAGGGAAGATACAGTACATAAATTTCAGCTGTTACTTTTACCTGGTTAATCTTTTAAGTGCTTAGAAATAGATGCTTTGTTAGTTTTTTAATACTCTAAAGTCAGGCTTGCTCTTCCATTGTTTCTTGACTCTCCCTTTGCCCACTTTTAGGAATAAGCAGCATGCCTGTATTTTTTTGGTGTTCTAGAACCTTGACCTCTGCAGGTTCTCTAATTTCTGATTCCAATGATTTCTAATGATTCTAAGTTTACTTCAACACCTAAATACCTCTGTGAAGTCCTATATAATTCACTGCAGACTGAGGTTTAATGCCGTTGTTACCAATGCTAATCACACAATTTGTAATCTCAGATCACTATCTTTTGTGAACCATGAATCAAAAAGTATTAAACATTTTGCCTATATTGACGTTTCCTAGCATGGCTAAGAATACTGTTGGCTTTTCTTCCCTGTTGACTACCAGGTTAATTCATAGTTTAAAAAATTTATTTTTGAGGGGAGGAGCCACCTGGTCAGAACTCTGGTAGAGTTGTATGACATTGCTCTACCAAAAGGTGCAGCAGAATGGAGGGTAAAGGAGTGATGAAGGGGAAGAACATAAATGTGAAATCTGTCACATCACTGTTGCTGATATTATTTTCAGGAAAGGAAGAATGTTTCTACCAAACAGGATGTCACACAGAATACTTTGGAAAAAAAATTAGAACGTTGGACTCAGACAAGTCAGAAAGTAAAGTTTGAACCTAAATAAAGGGATTCTATGGATGTATAGAATATGGTGAAGAACTTCAGAGATTACATATTATTCATCTATTTGAAGCAGTTTTTATAAACAATTTCTATTTTTTAGTTTAGCTGTTTTGCCCTTTTAATTTGAAGGAATCAAAAAAGGCTTCTTACGTTTATTTACTGACTTTTCGGACTGCAAGTATCTCTCCTATTACTATTAGTGGGTTACCCTGTACAGTCTCCTGTGTGGATTGAGAGCTGCAGTCACAGACCTCCACTTAAAGGGAATTTACTTTCAATTCAGGCTTTCTAAGTATGGTTCTCTGTATTTTTAAAAAAATTGAATTTCAAAATTCTTTAATTTTCTTTCATTGTTTTATAATTAGCCTTCTCCTTGAATTGCACTGTGCAGGCTGGGTAACAAAGCTGGAAATGAAAGTTGCCCTACAGTTTTTTTTCTCAAAGATTTTTCAAATGGATGAACACAGTGATGAACTCAGTTGTAAGCTAATGTTGCCCAGATTGAATTTTTATTTTGCCTGGTTAATATTCACTGAGGGTTTGGTCTTATGCCCATTGCTATCAATGGGAAATCTCCCATTAAGTTAAAAGGGTGTAGAATCAGGTCTTTAGAAAATTGTATTGAAACATGACATAGTTATAAATGTCAGAAAAACTTCCAAGAGTGCTATTTCAATAGCCCTAAGAATTGAGGGCTGACCTATATCAGCTTGTCCTTTCTGAAAAAAGGTCAAGGCACAGAAGTGTGCAAAATCCTCACCATTTCCTATCCTACCAAAAGTTAAATGTGGAGTGCTTTTCAGAAAACTTGTGCTCTCAGGATGGATACCTGTCGATGGAACAGATATGTTCAGTAGATTGCAGCACATGTTCAGGAGCTTCCTATAGATACCTTGAATACTGGGATCTGGATGCCCATCCCCATCCCTGGGCACTGGCAATGGCCTGACCTCAGGGTGGAGCTTGATCTGAGTGTGCCCCAAGAAACCCACACCAGCAAAGAGGGAACTGCAGTGCCTGCCAGTGTGTACAGTGAAGGAGGCAAGGCTCCAAAACACAAGAGACTCTCAGTTTAGACACAGACATCTAAAAGCAAACTAAAGAAGTGTTTCGGTCTCTTTTTTTGGGCTATTCTGCTTGCATTTCTGTTGCTTCTGAATTTTCTACTGGTTTCTAGTTTATGTTTACTACTTAGAATGTTTATGATTTTGGAAACTTTACTAATATTACTTATTTCTCTTGCATATCAAAGCAATTAATAAACAGGAAGAGCTTAACTCATCGTTATTCATACTTCAAAGTTTGGGTTGAGAGAGACAGCACAACTAGAACTTAGTTGCCAAACGTGTGTGAAGGGACTTTAGGAAAATATCACTGTGTTTCTTTGCTGGTTATCATTCAAGGATACAGGAAAAAATCTCAAAGCTTCCTGGGATCACAGAATAAACCACTGTAGGAGCCAGTAAGTATATATATATATATGTATATATGAAGAATTTGTATTTTTTGTGACTGACAGTTCTTTACAAATTAACATCTCAGACAAATGTTCAGCTAACATCAGTCATTATAGCTTCCCATAAGGCAATTTACACCACCTTACAGTAGATGAAGATAGCTGTAGGATATCATAAAGGTAAAGAACATGCTGCTTAATAGTTTGTGGCTGATAATCAATGCCCTGACTATTAATACTAAATATTAGTATATCTATTAATATTGTAGTTTTATTTTCTACAATATCAGGAAAATATAAACCCAACAGCAATATGGTCTGCAGCCATCCCAGTATTTATTTCCATCAAATTTTTAACAGACTAGTTTTTGTGAGGTTTTTTTCCCCCTCAAGGTGGTACATCTTACTTATTTGCCTCAAGGTATTAATGTTAATTTTCTTCATCAGTAAATTTGGGGGCAGAGGATATAATTTGAGCTCAGTCCCCCTTGTTTGATAATTTAATACCAATACTATTTACATTATTCGTTTTACTGGTAAATCAAGAAGCAAGTTGCTGGAATACATCTGTGACCCCAGGGCAGGAACTTTCTGCCGGCTGTCACCTTCTGACAGTTTGGGCTGTTAATTACCTCCAACAGTTGGAGCACAAGCACCTCTGTGTCTGCCAGCTGGCAGACTCTGCCTCACACTGGCAGCCTGAGAAGATTTAAAACCTGTAACAAAAGGCTGTTATGTAAACAGTTTTTTGTATAATACACAAAGGCAGCAGTAGACCCACATAGGGAACTGAAGATAGTCTCTGCATTCATGAGCAGTTAAAGCTGGAAATGAAGGAAACTCCTGCTTGCCTTTTTCTATCAGTCAGCAGACAAAAAATGAAGTCCCAAGTGAAACAACCTGAGCTAAGGCTTCTCAGACTCTGCATGCTGGGATCGAAATGTTTGAGTTGCCGTGGTACTATTGAACTATACCAATTACTTTAACATGTGAAACTAAAAGACTTTAGTTGCTTGGTGGCACACCAGTCAGCAGTCCAGAGAAACTGCAAAAATCATCTCTGAGATTTTCTTCTCAGAAAACAAATGCAGACTTCACAAACACTTTCTCAGGTCCTGTCATTTAAGGACTCATTCCTCAAAGTGGCACAGATGTCCCCTGGAGCTTTAGCTGGCGTATATCAGGGAAAGACCTCATAGTTACACTTCTGAGAGAGCAGTGTCACCATTATGAAACTTGAGCGGCTCAAAGGTATGAAGAGCAGGTTCCTTATTCCAAATTCATGAAAGGATCTCATTATAGTCATAATGGCTCAAAGTGTACAGCTAAACCAGTGTTGTAGCCAGGCAATGGGAAATGCCCAAGAAGTGGCTTGCAATTCAGCTTCTGGAAATTATGTCTTGCCTATCACTTAAGATTAGAAAATAGAACTACATAAGCAAAAAAGGTACCCAAATCCCTTTGTTAGCTTCAACTGAGTGCTTAGAGTACTTGCTAAGAGGCAGAACTGGGTAGTCATCCATCCCAAGCTTGAGAAGGCTCAAGTCCCCATCTCATTTGTCTGCAGAGCAGCTTGATAATTTCCAGGTTAGCTTGGGCCATAGAAGATCTAGAATTTCAGAACCAATGAAATCAAGCAGAGCAAGAAGGAGTCCAGCTATGGACCAGGATGAGACAGTCTTCCCTGGCAGGGAAGCGTTCTGAATCACATTCCTATTCTCTGTAGTGCTCAAGTATTTTATGTGCTGGCTGCTTGGTGCAATAAGAGCAGTGTTTCTGTAACAGAAATGTTGGAATTTTAAAGACCTGAGGTAATAACAAAATCATGAGTTATCTCACAGTTTCCAACTGTATGTATATAAATTTGAATTGAATAAATGCATGCCCTACTATTAGGTCTGCATATACAATATAAGAGTGTTCAGACATCTGCTATCTCTCTATCATGCTTAGGTAAAGGACACTGATGGTAAGCAAAATCTTCTTGAAGACTTCAAAAGGTATCATCAGAACAGAGGAAATAAATCTTGGTTTAAATATTCTGTCTTACATGGAAATGAAGTTTCATGTTAGTGGTACATTTTCCGTAGATATCAAGATATGGTCTATTAAATTTGTTCTATGGAACACTGCAGCTATGAGATGACTTCTAGAGAAAAGGAGCAACTCTTGACTTAGAGAAAAAAGTTACTGTAAACCTGTGAGTCTCAGGGATTTGTGCAGTAGACGCAAGCCTGAGTTCCCTTATGTAGATACCATTATCGGTATTTTCAAGTATTTCACCTGTCTTTTCTTTTAGATAGACTTCAGTACAGAGTTTGATTTTCAATATATTTCAGATCAGGCATGGAATCTTTCTACCTCCTCCATTCCTTGCAGACAAAGACAAAGGGAAGTTGGAAACCAGAATAAAGCTGTTCAGGAAAACTGGAGGCTGAAATATCAGCTTAGCAAAAGATTAACAATAGTGGCCCAAGTGCCACCTGTCTGGTCTGCTGAGTTCCAAATGAGTTTAAGCCTCCCAGGCCAGAGATGTTCACTTTATTTTTTTTTTAAAAAAGTGTTTGGGACTGGCTTTTATAACACTACAGAGCACGCAATTTCATTCCTATTCTTGCAATATGTGTTTTCCTGACAGTTGTTTCAACACTTCAAGCTTAATGAGGCTTAATTTCACAATATCGGTTTGGAGCAAATGGCTCCTGAAGTAGGATGTACCAAACTGTGGCTTTGACTACAATGTATATTGCCAGTATTTACACAAGTACAAAGAGGAATAAAGTTTGGTCCAGTAACTTCACACAGGCATAACACTGGGAGGACACCTAAAATGTGTGTGTATTCTGAAGTTTGAAATTTAACGTAAAAAAGAAAAAAATAACTTTAAATCAGTGACTTACACGATTTATATGTACAAAACGTTGCTTTACATTACATTCTCTTTACATTACCATTGAAGGATGCTTTGTGAATGATACGAAGAAATGAAATCAACTGCCAATGTATAGAAAGCCTGCCTTCACCACTAGCTGAGCTGAGCTAAAGCAATGTCCATTTCTTTTCCTTCTCCTCTCCAAAGTTGTGGCAAACCTTTTAACAGTTCCCATTCCTTCAGGCAATTCTTCTCTCCCGTGGTTAACTGTTTCACTGCTGGCCCAGCAGTAACATCTGCCCTGTGTTGCCCTATCACATCGATGTTCCCTTGAAGCTGGGGATCTATCGCCAGCAGTCAAGATCCTGGTATCTATCATTAGCAGTAAAGCTATCAGATAACTGACTGGAGCAAAGCCATTTTAAAGTTACGTTACAAAATTTTCTGTGGTTTTCACAGATCTGAAGCACCCTGACAGTATTGCATATTTTTTTCCATTTAAAAGACTTCTCTTTTATTTAGCAGTTAAAACAGCAAATATAAAAATATTTTAGCATGGCTGTTCTTGCTATATTTGGACGTATTATTTAAAATATTTTCTAGAAGGGATATTTTTTAGCGCATCAATTGTCTCCTAGCCATGTTAGTTGTAATAGTCATTAAAATACAATTTCTTTTTGTTTGAAATTTCTTATATTCTTCTCTCCTTTCCAATATATATATTCCAAAATATATTTTCTTGAAATATATATATTTCAAAATTATTGATTTCTGCTAGAATGTTTATATTAGAAAACTTCTATTGTCACTTAGTCTATTTCACTGGAAGAATTCAAAGTATTTGTTAATTTTTTTTCTTTTTCCTAAAATAACCAGCTATCACGGTCTATTTCATAGGTACAGTGCTAGGGTTTTAAGTTGTTCTGATATTTGAGCTCTTTCAATTGTTTAAAATTTCAAGTTTCCCATTTTCATCCACATAATTTATTTATTTTTGTTTAAGGGTTGTTTTATTAAGGGTGGCACACCCCTCTTCCCCATTCCTTCTTTTTGCCCCGTATTCCTATCAGCTGGATCTTTGAACAGACATTATGTATTTGCTATATTCCTGTTTGATCATTTCATCAGGCTAATTTTATGTGTGTGAGTGATCCTACCTAACTCAATTACTTTGCCTTGCTAATGATGTAGAACCATGAGCACAGGGAGTGCATGCATTCCTTGGCACTCACTGTCTAAAGCCCATCACACTCTGCTGAGTGACAGCCCTGAAACATCAGTGAGCCTGATGGTCTGATGGTTCTGTCTGATGAAAAGATGAAATTCTGCACTTGGATTGGCCTGTGCAAGATGGATACCTTATATTACTTCCTATTTTTGTTTGTTTGTGTTTTTGGTTTTTGTCTGCTTTGTTTGGGTTTTGTGCGGTTTTTTGGTTGGTTTGTGGAGTTTTTGTTTGTTTTTTTGTTTGGTTTTGTTTGGGGTTTTCTTTTTGTTTTGTTTTGTGGGGTTTTTTTTGTTTGTTGTTTGTTTGTTTTGTTGTTGTTGTTGTTTTGGGGTTTTTTTTTGATTTCCAGTACCATAGAGCAGAGGGAAGCGAAGGAGGGAGAGGTTCAGGAGGAAGAGGCATTGCTCAGGCTTTCTTTGATCTGCTCCAGGTGAAGTTTTTCTGACCCAGGCAGACAGATCAAAGAAAGAAGTCAGAATCCAGAGTACTTGAGACATTTCATGACTGTAGAAAATACTACCACAAAAGTGCTCCTTTTTTATTTTGAAAAATATGCTTACCTTACATATAACCTGTTGTGGCACTTATTACTAAAACCAGATGATCACAACCTATTGATTATTTTATGTACCTCTCTCAGGAAGGCTTTAGCTATATAGTGTCCCAGATAAACAATTTGTGACTGGTACATGTAGAGAACAATAAAACCAGCAGAAAAAAATGATAACAAATTGAACATCTATTTTATTTCCAAATGTTCAGAAATCCAATGATTAGTAAACTTCCTTTGAACATTAGTAAACCCCAACTATCTTAACAATTCAATGAGATCAATTATGCTGTATTACCATCTTCTTAATCTGCAGTACTGAGTAATATTAGAAGAGTAGAACAGTATAATTGAACGAAGACTAAATCCTGTTGCAGTATAAGCTACATGCTGCATGCTTTATAGCCATACTTAGAGGATTTTCTGTCCCAAAGGGCCCTCTGGCAAAGGCTGATCCTTGCGATTACCTTCCCACACTGTGAGCAGTCACACCGACCTCTGTCAACTCTTTGCGGACCTTGGGATTTCTCACGGCACTTGCACATCACGTGTGGGACATGCCTTCTGCACCAGGCACGGCAACAGTCCCTTTGCTGAAAAATCACAGTAGCCTTGCTTATGTGGCTTGCTGCTTATTTTTCCATGCCCAGAGCTGATGGGCAACAGCAGCAGGACTGAGTGAGGGTTCCTTCTCCTCGGAGGCAGAGAGAAGGGTGCCATCTACCGAGGCACTCACATCCCCTCCTGCATCCCGCAGGCTTTTCGCAGAAACCTCTCAGCCGTGTGTCAAGCTGGAAAGTTCATAAGACCAAAGTAAATCCACAAATTTGATGAAACTCATTAAAAGGAGCATTTCAAGAAGAGCTGCATTTGTTCAAATTACTATTTTATCGCATTTGGTGTGTGCTGAGTGAGAGTGAGCAGCTTTATGATGAACAGGGATCTGATGCAAAAGATCATTTTGGTGCATACGTTTTAACATAACAAAATTCACCATGAAAACCTGCTATTTACACCATTATAGGATGGGATGAATTCAAAAGTTATCTTGTAGTAATTTTGATTTTTAACCCAGAATTTACTCTGTGTATTTTTATGGAATCTGGATCTTCTATTAACCAGTTATTAAAATCTAATTCATGCTGATAGTTCTATAACTAATATCATTTTATGGCAAGCAGAGAACCCCATACCCATTATCTGAAAATAGATTACAGAATTATTTCTGCTAATACTTTTATCTGATACTACAATATCCATCACTGTGACATTTTGTATAACAAGAGTCACAAATAAACAGCATATTTTACTCTTGTAAGTTCATCTTTAAAAATTGTCTTCTAGTACTTCAGTCTGTATGCTTGTTTCAAAAGCCAGATCTGTATTTTGCAAAACAGACCCATTTCATTATCTGTTGGTATCTGTCTTCTTTAATGAGAAAAGAGTACTAAAGACACTGGAGAGACAGAGTAAATACCTTCATATGTGACTGTGAGTAAATCACCGTCTGTGTGTAAGCCCAACACATGCTTTCTGTTCATAATCCACAGGGGAGTGTACTAATCATGCATTTTTACTGCATTTTTCTATGTATCCAAACATTTGACCAGGTAAAATTATTGGAGATGTCAGGGAAAAAGATATATTTGCTGTTCTTACTTTCACCTCATCTTAGAACATAAAACCCTGTAAATAAAAGCTAATCTTGGCAAATCATGCAGAAAAAGTCAAAATCGAGTTGTCAAAGTAATAAACAGTCCAATACAGCTGACAGGTTTCTTTGTTACAAAATAATATGCATGTCAGCTGTAAAAAAGATAGACTGAGACCTGAATGTACTGTTTTTGAAAAAAAGTATGGAAAGTTCTTGTTCTTAGAAATCTATACAACTAAGCTAAGATAAAGTTCAAAAAGAATTTTTTTTCCTACTTATTTTGCATCAGCCTAGCCAGACCTAACAATTTATTACAGTGTGACAAGAAAACAAGAGAAGTATTGGCAATTATCTGTACTGGCTTTGGAGGATTTTAAAAATCTCATCAGTGAATGACAATTGTGATTGAAATGGTTCAAGGTTATGCTGTTTGTGCTTTTGTCATTCTTAACAACATATTATGAAAGAAACATAGATTTTCAAGTGCAGATGTAAATGCCATGAGTGTGTTTGATACCAAGAAGTATTTATGGCATATGAAATTATTTTATCATGTTTTTGGACAGATTTTACAACCAACAGGTGAACAGAAGTTGTAAATTATAAACAAATTGTGTTTATAAACAACAGTCAAATTTATACATGCAGGAAGATATTGAGAATTTTGAATAATACTGTTACCATGTCTATCATCTTCCTCTTCCCACTTACTACTCACTGGTAGGATTCTATTTTCAAGATAGATAAATGTCTAACCAGCTATATGTGTATGGATTTAAACTGCCAAATAAAGCAGAGCACTGCAGCTGTTATTCCAGAGGCCACACACTTGTAAAAGTACTATTTTTTTTTAAATTTCTGATCTAGGTATTGGCACTTCTTTAATGCAGCTAAACAATGTTCAAAATACTTAAATCTAAGCTCATGTTTCTGACAGATTGTGCATTTTAACTTAGAAGTAGTATAGCTGAAGTGTTTCTTGGTGTTTGATATCATTGCCTATGATTTTGCAATAGGTGATTGAATAACGGATTTGGAAAAAGCATTGAAGAAATAAGAGTTAAGCATACCTGTTAAAAAGTTTAGGTAGGTTCTTTTTTTTTTTCCTCCATGATTGCTTTTTTATTATTGTGGTTTAAAGAGTTTCTGAGCTCACAAAAGCCCTGTTGTGACAGTCACTGGACAGACACAAAACAAAAGGTAGTACCTACTCAATGCACCTTGTAGTAATTTATTGCCTTTTTTTTTTTACTTTCTTTTAATGCTGTCTGCCTCAAAATTGTGAAGAATCATCACAGATTTAATGCTGTCTGTCTGACCTACCTCTAAAGAAAGATGACAAAATGTCATACTCTGGCAACTACCAAACTATATTTTTAATAAATTCTTTTAAAGTTGTTGATAAGTAGAAAATAATTAAGTAAATATTGCCTCCACATTTCCTAGTTAGATGTGAGCAATATGCATGTGAACTTTGTAGCCTATTGCATTCACGGAGTGCTATGAATGCTATGAATCATGAACTCCAGTATTTTAACTCCAGTTTTTATATTCAATCATTGTTTGGGTTGGGCACTGAGCTGAGGCACTCCCTACTTTACTTTTTGTATATTTAAGAAAATGGAGAGATGGCACCCACCTCCCCTTTTAAGGCATGATCAGTTAATACTGATATAACACTTTGAAGATAGGCTTTCCAGAGCTTAAATACGATTAGACATTTATATAGATAATATAAACATTCATACGTACCTAGGATAAGATACAAGAGATTGAAAATCCCAGGTTCCTGGCATAACTAACTGCTTGAGATTAGAAGGGAAACCATTCCTACAGCAGGTTATTAGATTATTATTTTTGGTGGTTGTGGGGTAGATTGCGTGCTACTTTGAAGCATCACACACCGCTGGCTGGAACAGGATAATGGGCTAAAAAAACTACTGGCTTTAACACAAACAGCAACTCAGTCTTCTGTATTTCTATGTCCTCACTGACTAGTGGAAAAGAACCTTCTTGCTTCTACATGCAGTCTGTGGCCATGCCATATGGCTAAGACATGTCCCACCTTGCCAAGCCCTTAGGTAATTTATTTTTTCACATTTGTTGATTAAATTTTGAAGTTTGCACTTCTTCTTTGGTTCAGTGGACATAATTCCAATAAGAGCCTTATTAAAAACTCTCAAAGCAACCCATGTCTGTTTGACAGAATTAGAAACTAATTAAACAAACCATTGTGGTGACAAATGATTTGGGGTTGAGTCATCTCCACTGACAGAACAAGAAAAGCACACCTGAGTATCATACAGAATCATAACCCAACTCTCCTCTAGCCATTGTCCATCTGTTTGGGGAAATGGGTTAAAACCCAGCAGATTGTCAGGAAAGACCTTAGGCCACCTTATGTTACTGACTGCAGTGCCTGTGAGCTAGTCATCAGAGTCATGATCCTGGAGCAGGTAAAGAAGAATCTGTCAGAAAGAAGTTTGCTAAGATATGCTGAAAGAGTAAAATTGCTGCTAAAACAAAGTCCTTTTCAGGTTGTTTCAAGAAAGAGTAAAAAATAAAGCAATATATGTGGGCTTTCTAATAAATAAGAACATTCCTCCCTGAAAAAATGCTGTTTGCAGCACTGTGTATTTTTAAATTTTGCATTTTTTAAAATTTTGCATCTTTATGGTATCAGTTGTATTTTTAAGTACACACAACTACTATGTGCAGTGTGTGTGTGTGGTATGTGTGCACGTGTTTGTCTAATAACTAGCTTAAATTCATCCTTTTTTCTTTAAACTTGCTTATCAGACAGCATGTTGCATTTAGTTTTATTCAGTTCATAGTTTCTGTTTTACTGCCTCATTATATTCGTCAAGTTCACTGGATATTTCTCTCTTTACTCTTTTCTTCCCTTTTGTTGTACTCTTTTTATATGTAAATGTACACATATATACACAGAGAGAGAAAAATAATTGCTCATGAGAATTCTTGAAACTCCCTTTCCTTCCCTAAACAGCAACAAGAGATTTACATTTATAAATAGGGAGCCAGGGGCCAGGAGGCAGAACTCTAGCACACGTCAGCAGTGAAGTTACACAGATAAATTTTTCAGTTCTTTTATCTAGTAAACATCCTAATGATCAACATCAAAGGCTGAAGTAAGAAGCCGTTCTTCTCTTTTCTGCCAGATTGAGAAAGAGTGAGCTCTTTTACGTCTCATATGGGAGATATGAGGAGCCTTTGAATGGATCATTGCTTTTTATGAGTAGTAATGAGGTGAGAAGTATTCTAGTGTGTGGCACAGGCCTTCATTAAAAGCGTGAAACAGAACGGCTTATGGTTAAAAGGAGTAATTTGTTCTAACATACTTGCTAAATTGTGCTGTAACCATGCCAGGTCACTGGACTACATTTTCCATAGTATTTCCGAATGCATTTGTGTGTAATTATTCTGCCTGTGCAGAGTTGAGGGATTTTACCAATGAATTGTGCTAACTAGTTGACAACACTCATTCCTTTACTGGAAACTTCTCTAAATGCTATATTTTAAGAGTTGTGGAGGAGTCCAGATTTTGTTTCTCAAGCTTATATTTCCTCAAAAGAATAAGAACCAGCAAAACGTCATAAAACAAGCTTAACTGATCAGAAGGTCTTACTAATGTGATGAAAAAGCAGGGAATCATCCCCACACTCTATATCTTCATCCTGCCAGGATTTTATCAGAGAGCTCCATACAAACCAAAGGCAAATAAACTGCTATATACTACTGTCTCTTTTAGTAGCAAGTTTGAGCAGCCTGGTTTCCTAAAGCACTGCTTAGCCACTTCTCACGTCACAGTCGAGGTCAAGTGACGATGGACGTCACTTTGGAAAATCAGCCACTTGTATTCTGCTTGCTGCTGCGAAACATGATATTAATTATGCAGCAGCACAGATACCACAACGTGCAAATGCTTTTCCAAGTTATCATTCCTGTCATACATTGAAAGAGAGGAAACTTCTATCTTCAGTACAAATTTCTGCCCAGGTAATTTTTTTCAGTGTAGAGAAAGTATGATCCCTTGGAACTGTACTCTTGAACTGTGAAGAACTGTAATAAATTACACTGGCAAAGGAATAGTTTTTATAGTGCAGGTTATACACACAATAGGAGTCCTTTTCTCAGAAAAACACTTCTAGCATCTAGAGCTGACATTCAGGCATTAAAACCATGCAATCTGTGAAGGACTGTGCATCCAGTTGATGGCAGAATTAGGAAGAGAATGGAGATTATAGCCTTTTCCTGTTCCAGTCACCACCTCCCACCATCTCTCTGCTCACTAAACATTCCTCTGTTCCCAACACTGACTGAGAAACTGGCTTTAATCCTTGCCACACAAAAAATGACAGTCCTGAGTTTTAAGCTTGACGTAATCTAGGAGCAACAGCTGATCAGGAGATTTTTCTACTAAGCTTCTTTAGAAGGAAGTGCAAGAAGGAAGTGCTAAGGTGTCCAAATAAAAACCACAGAAATTATCTGGTCCAGTTTATGTCTTTTAAAACAAACAAATGAAAAACCCCAGGGATAATTCAAAACAGACATTATGTATTTCTTTTTCCTGTCTTGTTTCAGGACAAATAGCAATATTTAAAAATAATAAAAATCCTACCAAAACTCAAGCCAAGCTTTTGTTTGGAATGCACGTTGATGAAAATTTATGAGATTTCAACTTTTTACCCTGAGTCAGAGCAGGAAAATGTTTGAAATCTCAAAACCATCTCATTCCTAACTTTGAACTAAGGGAATGGACAGAACTGTATGTGTATGTGTGCGCGCATGTGTGTTTGGCAGCAATTAAAATATGAGAGCTGTGCTTAGAACCATATGCTTCCTCAGAAACTGATAAAAGTTGCATGTGTATAACTGATGGAGAATTTGTCCCATAATGTTACGACAGTTGAGTTAAATACAGTTGTTTCTTCAAATCAGCTTACTATTTTTTTCTGTATAAGTCAAGACAGGTTAGTCCACTTTAACCTATTCATATGAATGAAAAAATAGAGAAGTTTTGTGAAGAACACAGGAAATAAAGTCCTATTACCATTTGTCTCCTGAGCATCAGACACTTAAAAACCTGAAAAACAGATGAATTATTTTCTTCACACATTTTCTAGCCATGTTGTGAAACATAGAAGGCTTCAATGTTTAATGTTCATCAGTAAGTTCTGGGACCATTCCTCATAATCCTATTCACAACATTCTGTTTAAAACTGTTAGTGACAATGATTTAAATTGCTTATTTTAATGATCTGGAAAAAAAAATAGAATAAAGCAGAGAAGTACAGTCTGCTTTACTCAAACAGCCACTCCCACGAAAGTGATGTATATATACGTGTGTGTGTATGTATATGCAAGTATAGTGTATATATATTATTATATCTATGTCTATATTATCATATAATGTATATACATTATTGAACAAGAAACAAAACACAATGTTTGATTTTCCTATATGTTAAACTGTTTTTCCTAGTTTTTCAGGCAGAGAGCTAAATGACAAAAATAATTTTGGGTAGTATGTCAACAGACATCTGGAAATTGTAAGAGTTCAGCCAGTGATCATGTTTTCTCCTTGACTACAAGTGAGGAAACTCATCTGGTTTCTTATGACAATGAGGTGAGCTCAGGTTGTTGTGAAAGTTTTTAAAGGATGCCTCTGACAAATGTCAGCTACTTACTTGTTGGGAAGGTCTGATTGTCCCAAATTGGAAGATCTTCATGGCCTTTAAGCCAGGTTAATCAGAGTGTGTATATCCATACCCCTAAAGTTAGGGTATTAATAGAAATTGTCATTTGTCTTATGTTATGAATCACATTTTTTAACATACGTTTTGGCACTGATGACTTCTCTATGGCTTTAAATATTGTTTAATATTAGATATCTATTTTTTATTGATGTCTTGGAATTTAATCTGCAAAGCTAGGATTGGCCACTTTACAGACACCATTGTCTGATCTTCGTTTTCTTCAGCTTCAACTGCAAACTGGCTTTGTAACCATTTGTTTGAAGCAGTTTATTCTGTGATCAATTGCTGAATTGATGACTGCTTAAAAGAGGAGAAAAAAAAATGGCAAATTGAAATCACTTGAGGCTATTTGGGAAACAGGAAAATTAAATACTCCATAGATATGGCTACCAGCAAGTAGAATCCTTACCACAATTTGGAGCTCTGGAGCCAAGTTTACCCATGGAAGAAACAAAGATCTAGAAAATGTTGGTCCCAATCCTGCCCTGATCTTCCAGACAGTATTACAAGAGGGGTTTTTTTACACAGAAACTAAGGTTTTTAAGTTTTCAAATGACTCACAGATTCTGATAACAGGACTGTAAATGCTGCTATAAATACCTTCTTCATTAGAAATTATTGAAAAAGCAGGAATACAAGCTTTGTAAAAAGAACAAGTTCTTGCCCTGTGCCTCAGTTTCTCTTTACAGTATGTGTACAGTTCTCACCAGGTCTATACAAATGAGTTTCACAGGTGTGTATTCAGCTCCTTATTAACAGACAGAATCTGAAAGGGAAATGTTTGTGTCTATATATAGTTGCTTTGTGCAATAATTTAATAAGTTACTCCAAACCTCTCGTGAGGTTTAATCTTGAGTCAAATTATCTTCGATCCTTTGTCTACTTATTTCTTGCTTCATGGAACCTAGCAGTGATGATTAAAAATTTAAAAAAAAAAAAAGAAAAAGGAAAAAAAGCAATATCAGAAGGAAAAAATTATTTGCAGTGCTGGTTTTAGGAATCTGTGTCAAGAGCCCATTATGCCTATCTATTCATAAAGCATCACACACCAAAGAAACATATATGTACACTATGTTTTTCTCAGACAGTTCCAATACAGCCAAAATCCTGCTGCTTTCTTTCTGTTACATCAGTCCTGAACACAATCTAGAATCAATCTATCATTCGGGAAAAAATTATAGAAGGCAGGGATACATCTCCTCCTCACTTCCTCTAATTTTGTACAGGACTGGATTTCTAAATTGTGGGGGTTTTTTTGCCCAGTAGAAGTTTCTCAAGAAGACAATTGCATTTTTTTAAGGTGACTGATCCCATACTTCGGGCTGAAAGTTTTATTTATTTTCCTTCTTCCCATATCTCCTGCTTTCAAACACAGGGCAAAGCCTCAGCAGGAAGGTCAGGCTTTATTCAGGCTTTCCAGGACTGCTTTTTGGAGTTTGAGCCCCAATACTGTGGCATGAATCCTGCAAGGAGATGCAGCCTTGCCTTGCATTAACATCCACATGATGCCAAAGTCTTTGGTTTACTCACTCAAAATTCTGTTGCTCTCTTGAAGACCTGAGTATGTGCTGAAAAGTTCAGTTTGTCAGTGTAAGCATTTACAGATACAACCAATTTAGTAGATTTTGGATGAGAAGTTTCATTTCTTGCCCTTGTCCACCTTGTAGTTGTGTGGGGCGGATCTCACCCAAGTTAAGAGCTGTGCAGGTATGCAGCAGTCCCCTGCTGAGAAATGTTGTGTGTTTATGAACCTTAACGACCTGCTGAGACAGTAGGGGGGAAGAATAAGGGGACCAGAATCAAAATTAGTGCATTAATGGTTTTAAACATAAACAAAGTTATCTCTATCCCGGTACTAAACTTTTCTTTTTGGAACTTATAAAATCTTGCTTACATGAGTTTTGTTCCTTCTAAAAAAGCTGAAAGTCTATTCTGTGGAATAGGATGTTTTTCTATTAAATTTAGGATTAAACCTAAGCCTGTTTCTGAGCACTCAGGGGTGCCAGAGGATGGAGTTGGATAGACAACCTTCTGAAGCAATTTCTCTCTAAAACCTGACCGGGGTGAGATCTCATCTGTTTGAATGGAAGCTGCAGGTCAGGAAGTCTCCCTTAATGTCTGCTCTTAAAGATACATCTAAAGCAAACGAACCCTGGTGATTTTGAACATGGATAGTGATGAAATTTCACCAGTGTTTTATTCCTGATGTGCAGGAATCCCCAAATACTGGAGTGCAATGAAAAAAATAAGTCATACTGCTGACTAAAATTGTGAAATGGAAATGTTGCTACAAGATAAGGAAATAATTCCGAAAGGAATCATTTTCCAAAACTATTGTTCAGTTAGCAAACACCAAAAAATTGGGACTCTCTGTGAAAGTGAAAATTACTGATTTTTTTTTTTTTTCTAAGTCTTTCCTATCATTTCAGTGTACTGATCTGACATAGAGCACAGCCATAAGAATAGTTGCATTGGCACAGCTGGGCAGGCAATAAATTGGAGCAGGGGTTGAGAGAGTAAGTAGATGAAACCAGAAAGAATAGGAATGTCTTTTTCAACTGTTGCTGTTGAATTAATCATGACTTGAGAACAAACCTGTGTTTTATGGAGGTTTAACTTCCTGTGTCAGATTTATGCACATTTCAAAACACCAACACAAAGGAAGATTTCCTGGTAATGGCACTTGGACTGACGGTGCCCCATAGCAGCAATGGACAGTGACAATACAGGTCAGAATACTGAAATCTATGAAGTACTGTGTAGCATTTTGACCTCCTGAAATTGGAACATATGGGCTACTGCTTAAGTTGCCATTTCCCATAAAGGCTGCACTGTTCTAAGGTGTTTGCTATTTTTTCTTTTAAAATGCCTAGAGGAAATTAATTTTTAAAAAATGACAGGTAAGTCTAACCCTCCATCTTTAAGCTCCTACTTGTGCCTTAGAGATCCAGCACACATGGTACAGTATGTTACAATCAGCTGCTAATTGGAATCCCAACCAACATGACTATTAAGGTGAACTGAATCAAATAAAGACAGCTCAAGCTTTAAATTCAAAGGATATATGCCCTTCTGCTGATTGCTCTCTTTGTTACCAGCCACACTGAAATGGACTTCTTCAGAAACAATAGGCTCCTAGCCAACTTTGATATTATTCATAATACTTCAAATATTATTATCCAGTTATAAGTTCATTTGGAGCTATATGTCAGAAAATGCAAGGTTTATTTCTTAGACATTTCAAAACAAAATTTTATGTATTTTGGATTATATATATAATATATATTATATTATATATAATATATAATATATAATATATATGTATAATAACAAAAGTCTTCTAATCTACATGAAATCTTGACAGTGGCCAAATAGTGTGTTTGGGTTTTAGTCTGTTGTTTTGTGAACATCCTGCCAACAGAGCATGAACCTCTTGTTTATCTTAAGCTTGACTATCAAAGTCAACAGAGAATCTCCCACTGCTCCCAAATGTACGTATTAATAAACTGTGTAAACAAAGTGGGTACCTCACTGGGATTGAAGTCTTACGGAACTGTTGCTGATTAAGGAGTCCCTTTACTTAACATTTGTCTTTCACATTTATTTTTCAAAGTATTTCCGCAACAGGCCAATGTGACTGATGTTTCCTGACCCTCTGCCAATCACAATATAACCTTCAAAGGAAAAAGATAACCTCCCACTGAAGTAAGCAACGAGTAAATGTTCTTCAGAAGAAAGTCCAGTAAAATTCAAATAGGGAGTGCAAAACTGGAACTGGTATAGAGAGCCAAATACTGAGATTAATTTAACTCTTTAACTAGTTAGTCCCATAGCAAAAGGGACTGGTTTAAATCAGAGTTCCACTTACCTAGCCATGCTGCAGGGAGCAAAAGCAAGGTGACGTAAGCCATTCTGTGTCAGACACTTTGAAAGGCAGGGAGAAACAAGGATCTTTCAGCTGGGACTGCTAGTTGTTCGTCAAATGGGAAGAGCTGAGATAAGGAGGACCTGAAATTGTGTTGTAACTGAGCTTTGGTCCTGTGGTATGTTCTGATAAACTGATACTTATTTTCATCCCGAAAAATAAAGAAGTTTTTTCTTTTGTTTCTTTTTTTGAATGAGCAATTTTTAATGAACTTGATTTTGAAAGGATGGATTGTTTTGACTCCATTTCCTTATCGGGCTACATTGTCTCTGGAGCGTGGTAGTTTGTGCCCAAAATCTTCTCATTTCCAGGTTTTCTGGTGGGATGAATTTTCTCCTCAGTCACTAGATGTACTGTATCTCAATCAAAGA
The DNA here is from genome assembly GCF_022539395.1 of Myiozetetes cayanensis. Lineage (NCBI taxonomy): Eukaryota > Metazoa > Chordata > Aves > Passeriformes > Tyrannidae > Myiozetetes > Myiozetetes cayanensis. Next base: position 33,646,126 of record NW_026087964.1, on the reverse strand, counting down.
GATGACTGCAGAGAATAATAGAAAGTGTAGCAGGAAGTATTACTCCTATGAGAGCACCTATGACAATGATATGTCCATTTATAACCCTCAGATAGAGATGGTAACCTCCCTTGATACAAGCAACCAAAACAATGTTCTTTAAAAGGAAATTCAACTGATAGAGAATTAAAATAACTTTTTTCATGCTTTACACAATATTCACTGAAAGATTAATTTCTGCTGAGTAAATTTTATGTGTCTTCTTCCTAGATGAATAGCAAAATGATGCTATTTAATTTGTTAGAGACTCAACTAGTTTTAAGTGCTATAGTCAGTAGTGTTACCAAAACATCATTAGAGGCTTTGCCTATTCTCAGAATTAATTTTTACCTTTGTTTGCTTGTTTATTTGTTTGTTTTGTGAATGGCATTTACATAACTCCTTAGAAGATCAACCTTTTGGACTGAAAGTTGAAACTCTTTTTCCTTGCTGCATAATGGTCAATTTTTTTTTTTAATTTTCAATTTTGTTTAGATTCTGAAGGTAAACATTTTGGAATCAGACTGTGAATGGCCCTTGCACAAAGCCATCTTTTCTAGTTGTGTAAAGGGCATCTTTTCTGTCTTTTAGTAACCACCAGGAGCACGTGTGTTCATTTGGAATATGTGTCTGCAAATATTGCTCACACCCTCACTTATCTTCTTTGAGTGGAGGAAAATTAATTAGTCATCCTTGTTAAATGCCACAATAACCCACCATTGTTTTAACCAAGACCAGCCTTGATTTACAGACGTGAAACCAAAGAGGAAACTGCTGTCCTTCTTGCCTAATATTTGGTCAAAGTGCCTAAACATAATGCAGTGTTTCTTCTCATTAATCAAATGACATTTTATTCATATGGTTCCAGTGCTTTCTGAAGTCTGGAGGAAGAATAATGTACAACAAATGACAGTTCAGAATATCATATAATATCATATATCATATATAATATATACATATATATCATACATAATATCATATAATATCATAATATCATATAATTATTATCATGTGGAAGTTAGTCACATTTTACTTTGCATATTCCTCAGTCTATGAATTCACTTAAATTTACCAGCTTTGTATTATGAAGCTTGCCTTATTCTCTAAAAGAAGATAACAATACAGATTGAAACTGAGGCAAATATTACACTGTTATGTCAAATGTTTAAAATTAATTGTTGTCCTTGAATTTTTTTTCCTTTCCCAGCTTTCATGAAGGCCACTTAAAACTCTGTTTTGATATTAAATGCAAGGGAATATGGAATGAGGAAAGAGGAAGAAATCCCAGCTCATATCTTTAAAGCTCTGGAATGGTGTAAATTATTACGGTGGTTTCACATTTTCATGGGATCAAGGCAACAACAGTAAGCTCATAAAACAGATACCACTAATTATGCAGAGGAGAAGTCATAAAGTCACTGATGGAAGCATGTTTTATATTCATGAACACATCATTAAAATTTTAAGACGCACTATCAAATTCTACATTTTAATACTACACCCAATAGCATTAAACCCTCCCAACAAGAAAATCAGATTGTTTAATGATCATGTTTGTCACACAGGTTTTATATGTCTGCCGTTGAAGCAGATGTAGTCTTTTCTGTTGCTGGACAGCTTTTATCACTGAACAATTAAAAATAATTTTTATGCAGTTTGTAGGAAAAGTAAATACAGCAAAAAGGAAAGAAAATCACCAAAAAGTATAATTGTGAAAATATTTACATTTAGCTAATCACATAACAATCTTTTTATAGTGTTGTCAATTTGGTTTTACTTGTCTTGTATTTTATTTTAATTAAAAAGACATTTTAAAGTAACAGGATAGTGATTCAGGCAGGCTACAACCCAGCACACAAATGTGAGGTATTTTATACCCCCAGTGTGGATACACAGTCTTACTGCTTCATTCTCTTTCACTTCAGCGTGAACTGTGTTGTTTCTTACATTTGGGACCACTAGAAATAGCTCCCTCTCTCTAGAAAGGGTGGGCACATTCAATCAAATTAAGAGTCAGTCTAATTTGTCAGCATTAGTAGCTAAAGACTCAAATGCTTAATGCTGCATTTAAAGGACATTTTTTTAACATTTAACAGTAGATTTTTTAAAAAATCTTATCCAAAAAACTAAACTCGACTATCTCTAGTTAGTTACTATGATATCCAGGTTCATCCAATACCACTGTTAAACATTTATCTCACAAAAAGTCAAGTGAGAGTTTCAATTATTAACATAAATTTGTAGAAGTGAATTCTGTTAGGACTCAGTGAAGACTTCTGCCTAAAAAAAATCAACAGCTCAATGTGGCCTAATATTAGGTATTTTCTGAACCATTCTTTCTCCAGAGCCAATATTTGGCCTACACTATCTGCCAGCATCTTTTTAATGAGAAGCACACATCTAAAAGCTCTCACAGCTCTCAAAATTTAGGAGTAAATATTTTTAAATTAAAACCGTATGCTAAGCACTGCAGATTTGCTGGTGCAGATGTTATTTTTGGCTCATTTTCTTTAACTGATTCTTAACCAATATACTTCACCCTATTTTTCTGTGTTCATTATTACTGTTTGAAATACCACAGATATAGTGAAAGAGGTTAATAGCATAATATCTCGAGATATTTTAGTCAGTTTTCTACTTAGCTGCAAAGTCGTGACCAAAATTCTGTGAATAAGGTGTATCCCCAGGACATTATGAATATCAAAAGTGAGAAAAATGAGAAAATAAAGATAAAAATCACTTAACCAGAGAACAGGACAAGAAGGACCATTTTCCGTGAAATTCTACACTCCTTCTTTCTCAGGAGCCTCACACAGTCCCTCTGACATTTAATTCCCGATTACATTATGTAGTTCTGCAAGCACAGTACAGTCAAGTCAGCTTTGGGCTTTTTGTGTATGGTGCTTCTGCACTAATTCTAATTATTTGGGATTTATAATTATTTCGATTTGTGCTGTTTACATTCATTCCCCTTATCCACAGTGTCATTCTTCCCTGGAATAAACTAAAATCTCTGGTAAAAGTCACAGAGTTTTCCACACTCTGCTAAATCTTAATTAATTCAGAATTAGTTAATTGTCTGGTTATGAGGGACCCTGTTGTCAGCCATCGCATGTTGGCCAATGGTTTAATAAAGAATGGACCATGCTTTTTTTCCATAAATTGAGCTAATTAGCCTCATTTCTTTGAATATTGAATATTCTTGGGGTCTTGAAACCACACTATTTAGGAGAACATGGTATTCTCTTTTGGTTGTGGGTGGCAAAACACTGACATATTTTTGGATTGCAAAAATTAGATCACCTCAATTTAACATCAGAGTGGACGATGCAATGATAGAAGGCTTAAAGCACAGAGATGCTGTTCATACCGCTTACAATGGTCTGTTCAGATCCTTTTCTTAGAGAACAAAATTACCTAGTCTTAGTTCAAACACGAAAAAATTTCCTTTTTTTTCAGCTGTATTTAAATATGGTGAATGGGCTTTGACTCTGTGTGGTAATGCTGTTCTTACTGTTGTGAGAGTCTACTCTGTAAATAAATACTTTTAATTTGCGTACCATGTAGGCATAATATGGGACCCATTTTTAGCCCAGAACTTATTTAGAGAATTGAAATTCTAAACAATTGTGACACTGGGCAAAAGAATTTTTTAAGTTAGTCAAGGAATGTGAAATTTGAGAATGAGAAGCTCCTCTTCCACAGACATGAAAACAAAATGATAGACTAAATCAATTAATTATACATGAGCTTAAAAAGGGAGTCTGAACATAGATTTAGAAAAATGTCTGGACACTAAGAATCAAATCCACTAAACATTTAATAACTGGGTATGCTACCATGATAAGTAGGCCCACAACTGCTAGAGAACTGATCAAAGCAGTAAACGGCAAATGCAGCTTTTGCAGGATCAGGTCTTTTGGCAGACTGCATAGGGTTTGCAGATTTCCCATTTTTATGTCTTGAAATATTTTTATTTGAGATCTTTCTGTTAAGTTTTGCCAATTATACCTTAGCCTTATACAAGATACTTTACTATGTTTGATGTTGAAACAGTAACTTTGTAACTTTTCAAAATGTCTTTAAGCACTAGAAAGATATAAAGTAGAAAAACTAAGTTGTTACAGGGTTCTTACATATTTTAAAATGATTTTCCCAAAATTGTAGATGTTTTGCAGAGTGTCACTTTTTTTTTTTTTTTTTTTTTTTTAAAAAAAAACCCAAACCTGCAGGTCATTCATTTTTATTGCCCTCTGGAACAAAACAGAAACATGCAAGCGATGGAAAATGTCAAACCCAACATTCTCACTGAATTGTTAAAAAAACCCTGATATTTTGGTGAGAAAAGATTCCAAAGGGGAAAAAAACAATTTTTGAATGACTTGTTTACAGACTGCTGTTCCATAACCAGGAGAATATGTGTTTAAAACAGATATGTCCCTTTACTAAATCTGATAATGCTACCTTACTGGAGACACTGGCTAATCAATCAGCAACTAAATCTAGGCATAATTTATCAGACAAACTTAATTACATAAATTTTATATTGTATATTACACAAAACCAAACTCTATAATTGGGATTAATCACTACCTTCACCAGTTTTAGCAAGGTCAGGGATTAAGTAGGTTTGGAGAATGATCTGACCTTTCATTGCAATGCTATTCCCACCAAAATCTTTAGCTGTCAAATTCACAGTTGTAGGTTTCACAGGAGATTGTCATAAAATAGATTTTGAAGCTGTATGGTACTATCCATGCCTCACTTTATCTAGCCATGAAACAATCAGGCATTAACAAAATAGCTGTTTTGAAAGACAATGTGAAAATCATATTAAGTGCAAGTTTTTCCATGTTTTGGGTGTTTTTTGTTACAGATTAGGAATGAAAGCTGAAAAACCAACCACATTAAAAAGATAAAGCAAGATTGAATTTTATGTTTATGGGAAGAAAAGTTTCAAATTTGATATGACTAGCTGAAAAATTCATATAAAATATTTTTCTATGGGAAAATGGTTTATTATTTCAACTTTTCATGAAAATGCCCCTAAATGAAATATCTTAAGCCAAAAAAATGTCTGGTTTTGGTTATTTGGGAGGGAGGAGGTTGAGGAAGAATTAAGATTTTACAATATGGGTTTAGAAGTGCTCTTCTGCACTTGGTTATGTATATTTAAGACATATCTCCCTCCTGGCATGATTTGCGACACAATAATGGAGCAATGTTGAGAAACCCATGCTATTGCTCTCTACTTAAATTCCCAGAATTGTCAATCTGGCTGCTCTCACAGTACAACATTTACATAATTTTTAAATTACAGACAATTATACAAAACCCTTCTCCATCAAAGGATTGGTTTCCTTCCCCACCCTCCCCCTGAAGTCAAGAGCAAAATGTCCTTTCTCAGCAGTGGAAAAAAATGTCTTGGTTATGCTTATGGAAGAGAACTGTATGCTTGAAATCCTATTTTTGCTTTTACCTAATACTATGGTATTTGAGAAAGTATGTTAGTAATGGTTTTCTATAAATAGTAGCTATGAAGTCTTTGATGGTGAGTGCTGTTCATGTAGAGTATATATGATGACTATTTACGAAATACTAAGAAATAAACAGGTAATGATGATTTTTTTGTTTTTGTAAAACTGGACTCCCATGAATTGAGATGAAAAGAATTTTTTTAAGAAAATTATTGGGGGTTTTCCCCTCCTTTTTTTGGCAAGACAAAATCAGCATTTTCCTAAATGAACGTAAATTGCAATTGTCGATTAAGGAAACACAGTTTCTCTCATGCCTCCTTTCTGTTGCCATCATTCCTTCAGCTATATGAAAATTGCATTCTTTACAACTGTTAACATGAAATAACACAGGATTGCTCTTATCTGTCACTGGTGCTGTGAATTTTTTAGCCAAATTGTAGACAGATGGATAGACAGATGTAAATACAAATGACCTACCACTCATTCCATTTCAGATGGCAACGTAAGCCTGTGTGTGTATGTGTATATAATATACAATGTTTATATGTAGGTCCACATACCCACACATGTATTGTGACTCGTGTTTGGCCTGTAATGTGAGACAAACAAGTGAGAGAGCAGGAACATGAGTGCTTTTCCTATACTTTTATATAATTATTCACAAAACTGTTTAGCTGTAAAAAGCTAACTCCAAATGCTTTTTCTTTTGGTAAAGCAGCTGTTCATATGAAAAAAAAAAAAAAAGAAAATGAAAAAGAAAACAAACAAGCCCAGAAACTTTTCTTTGATTTTACTGCAGGATACATGCTTGGCTGCTCCTCTTGTGATGCCCACAGTGCCGTGGAGCAGTGGACCTTGCCCCTTTTTGTAGTTAGCTGGTGAAAAAAGACTGCATCTGCTTATTCTCAGACATTAATACAGCTAAAGGAATAAGACATCAGAGGCCTGTGAATGAGAAGGTCTTTTTAAATTTACAAAGCATTTGCTCCTGAATCCACCTCAGCCGGTCAGGGGAAAGCGCTTTTGGCACCAAGTCACCCTTCAGGGAAAGACTGATAATGATCACTAGAGACATACTATGGGCTCCTGCCTCACTCACTTCAAAGGCCTTCTCTCTTAATCAACATTAAATCATCATTTTGCCTGGGATATAGAGACAGCTGTACACAATCTATTTGTTTTAAAACAGATTAGGAATGGTTTTTCTGCCAGACTATAAGCTGCATGATAAATGTACTTTAAAGCCATAACTAGGAAAAACATTGCTCCCTTCGTTAGCTAGATTCCAATACTAGCTGAGAACATGCATTGACCTAGGACTGGATCCTTCTTCAGCTGTTTCAAAATTCCCAAGTGCACTCAGGAAATTTGACAAGTTAAAAAAATCAAGTATCTGTTGATCTTAACTGTGTCTTCTGATGAGTTTTCCGTGAAAATCAATAGTCATAGTAAGTAGTATAAGATCATCTAGATTTGATTTCTTCTTTTTTTTTTTTAACCTAAGAGTTGCCCTATTTCATCCACTGACAGTCTCACAAGGTGACAACAAATACCTTTTATTACCCAATTAAAAGCTGATAACCAAATAGTTGTTAAATAATTAAGTAAAGGCCCTAAATTACAGGAGCAGAGGGAAATCCCTTCTCTAGTTCCATGCTGGAGATATTTTTACATAGTTGCTAAGCATCTCCCTACAAGCTTGCACAATACAAATCCACTGGAATGTGCACAATTTAAAAGAAAAGTCTAGAAACAAGATATATTTGCAGAATAGGACATTGTGTATTGGCAGCCAGTGGTTCCCAAAAAAGATCTGGGAGTTCAAAATGAAGCCAATAGAACATCATTACCAGTACAACTTTATGATGAAATGAGCTATTCAGTTTTTGTATGTGTAGAGAGAATATTAATACTGGAAGATGACAATGAATCCTATTCTCCACTTTTTAAAAAAGATATTGAAAAATTAAAATACGTATATAAAAATATTACACAGAATATCTCACAGTGAGAAACTTAGATTTTTCAATCAGTATTATTTAAAAAAACCCAAACCAAACCAAAACAAAAAGATTGGCAAGCAATGTAGTTGTATGACGCTAGTTCCTTCACAGAGAGAAAACTGGTTTTAATCCTTCACATATTAGAGGAATGTAATGCTGTCCAAAACAAGAGTTATGTAGACAGGATGATCTAGCAGCCCATCTTGGGCTTCAGCTTTTCTCACATGTCCTTGGTTCAAGTACAGGTACCACGGCATGGCTCGCATTTTCATGCAGGTACCTTAACTGTGAACATAAATCATTGGCCTGTGCGTGTGAATTGACGTGCCATTGGATGTTACCAGTTACACAAACAGTATACATGCAAGGGATTGGGACTGTTGTGTCAACACAGAATGACAATCGTGCCTACCTATTTCACAGGATCACAGAATATGTTGATTTGAAAGGGACCCACAAGGATCATCAAGTCCAACTTTCAGCTCTGCATGGGACTAACCTCAAGAGACACACCATGTGCCTGAGAGTATCATCCAAATGCTCCTTTAACTCTGGCAGGCTTGGTGGTGTGACCACTTCCCTGGGGAGCCAATTCCAGTACCCAGATATTTGCTAGGACACTTTTCTAAAGCCAAGAAAATAAATTACTGAGAACAAAAATTCAGATTTTGTATGTTTTTATGATAAATCACAATTTTGCTTTAAGCACTTATTCTCTCTTTAAATATTCAAGACAAAGAATGTTTGTTCTTGATATTCTTATGACAAAACTCAGAATATTCTAATCTAAAAGAAGTCCAGTTGGTATTTCTCTCATATATATATATATGACTGTGCTATTCTGTAATAAAAATAATTGAATATGAGCTAGTTCTCCAGAAAATTGGAACTCAGTGTAATAAGACAGACATTACCACTGACTTCGGTTTTCATACTGTGCTTATCACATGGTGAATAGACAATAAATGAGAAATGCAGCTTAACTTCTTTTTGTAGGTGTTGTCACAAAGAATATTAGACTTCCAAGAAGGACAGACAGGCATGGGAGTAAAGGGAGAAGAGAAGAAAAGATAGCTAAACCAAATTTTAGCCAGTAAACAGGAGAGGGAAACTGCTAAGGAAAGGGAGATAAGGAAACAAATGTAGTAAAAACTGGGTAGATTTTTGACAAAAAAAAAAAAAAAAGATTAAAGACTGAGAAGGGAAAATCCTAGTAACATGGAACAGAAGACACTATACTCTTGTGGAAAAACTGCATCCTAGCTAGAAAAGGACTTCACTCACTAGAACTGAGTGTGAGTATTATTTTGAATAAAGGGAGGGTCATTCCTTGTTCTCCCAGAGAAACTATTTTTCAGTGGATGAGAATACATCAGGTGATCTAGTTAGTGAGCAGGATGCAAGGAAGGAAAAATTAATATAAAATGAATCCTATGCATTTGAAAAACAACAGAATGCAAATCAAGGCAACATAAATTATATAGAGAAAGAGTGAAAGTTACTCCAGGATTTTTATCCCCTTCCCCCACAGGATACAAGCTATTTCCTTTGACTTTGCAATAGTAATTTCAGAATGCTACTCCTGGCACTGTCTGAGCTGCATGTATTTTCAGCACTTGGCAAGAAGACATTTAGAAGATAGAGGTTTTTCTTTTACTTGGGAAAGGGAATTCGACTTCTTGCACTGTGACAGTAAATAATGAGTTTCTCCACTGGGGTCACCATTGCACAGACAACAGTAAATTTGGCATTTCCTAATTTTTTGCTCCTTGACTTTACAACCTAAATAACTTTCTTCTTTTCAGTGAGTAATTGTCCACATGGAGTCCTTTTTTATTGTGCGTGTGCTCATGGATAGTTCAGGCACAAGGAGCACGTACAGTCCAAGAATGGCCGACATGTGCGTAACACATTTCAAAGAAGTACAGTTCTTGAGAGGTAAATAACTCCTTACTAGCGTGCAATGCTGAGTAAATTAGAGGGAACTGTCTGACCACTGGCAATGCAAATTACTGATCTTTTGTAATGTGCAGTGGATAGACAGGGTTCTGATTTCTCAACAAATGTTCACAACTGAATAATCTACAAAGCAATTTGAGCCAATTAATAATTTGAAAGACCTGAAGAATTTTGAGCCTTTGTAAGGTATATTAAGCTGATTAAAGATTTCAGAATTAATTTCCAACAACATACACCAGCATATTGTATTTCTCAGATAACTATATCTTATGTTATATAAAAATACTAAACAGTGTGACCAAGAGTAATGGGAAGGAGAAAGGTTATGGCTTTAATTTATGAAAACAGTTATAGGACATAGGAATAGCCATTCTGGATTAGATCAAAGCCCCAGTCTGTAAAAATGACCAGTAGCAGATGTTATGGGAATAAAAGTAGGAGATGGTTACCCCTCCTTTTCTATTCAATCAGATACTGTAAGTCTATACCACCAGACTTTCTTGCAGAAGGGCACATATGCAAGAAGGTAAAAACTGGAAGATATATTTACCTGATTATTTACAGAATTCTCTTTTCCAGAATTCTGTTTTCCAGAATTCTGTTTCATGCTGTGAAAGATTGCAGCCTCTTGACAGAAGACAGAAGTTTTATGTATCACTCGTATTTTTTGAGCAAAGAGTATGATCCTCTTCAGAGAAGTTCTGACATGTTAAGTGCCAAGCTCAGGCAAAAAACCCCAAAGTGTAAATCTGAGTTTATTCTTATTATTTCTGATGGAACTGCTGAGATTGCTGTGTGTCTGCCATCTTTCAGTGTCAGAGTAAGAAACTCACAGACCCAGAAAGATAACTGATCCTCATTGAATTAGCAAATTTTAACTTTGATTTTTATTTTTATCTAATATTAAAGTGAAAAGTAAAACTCAATTTAAGAAAGATAAACCACTTCAATTTTGTGTATTTTCAGTCACCAACTGATGTAACTTCTTTCTTGTGGGAAGAGACACTTGTGATAGTTATATTTGGACATAAGAGGTATGGGTTTAGTAGTTTATGTATTTCTAGTCTTGCTTTGTCAGTAGCTATAATTTTGAAAAATTGGTAAACTTGAAAGAATTCAGATTGATAGTTTTGCTTTCAAATAGTGACCAATGGCTGCCAACATGTATTATCACAAAGCCTGGGAACTCAAATATGTACCTGTCAGATGCAAATAAGAAAAAGGGAGGGATCAAAATCATGGCTAAACTGTATCTGGTTTGAATCTTGTTGATCATTTAAAGATCTTATTAAGAGAATCTGAGCCTGCAGGTTTGTTTATACAAAGCTATTCTGCAAATTATAATGGGAAAGCCAGAACCATAAACTGCAGTGAAGTTACTTGAATTCATTGTAGTATCTGGGCACCAACTTAGAGACAATATGGGTTCTTGTGTATAAGTGGTACAACAAAGTGAATTGGTGTTCATGTCTTTCAGTTAATGTTCCTCCCTAGATGGGAAAGGGTTAAGCATGAGTTAGGGATGCATGTGGAAATATATGGGTGAAGTAGGAAAAAAAAATTCTCTTTTAGCTTGAGCCACTCCATCTGTTCCCTTAATTCAGTGGCAGACCTTGATTGGACCCTGGGATCTGCTAGTCCCACACTTCATACAGCTTCTCTCTGTAAATTAAGTTGTTGGCCTGTGTTACTGAGGGTTTAGGAAGGTGAGTGATGACCTTGGTTTGAGTATGTTTGTATAGAAACATGTCACTGTAGGGTGATGTCTTTCCTCCAGGGACATAGGGCCCAATACTAACCATTTGTTAAGAAAATACCAAAGCTAAACATATCCAGTGTATGAAAGGAACCAACACCCTTGCCAAGTGTAACTTTCACTCATCTTTGAAACATCAGCGTACAATGTATTTTAAAGGTTATTTTTAGCACTTGTCTTTTAAACTGTTTCCCATCTGATGTTAACATCTTGCAACTTTCAAACTAATATGAGTTATTTTTATTATTAAAATGGGAAATCTCTTTAATATAGTGTAGTATGGCAATATGTTTAATATATATTTTTAAAAGAAGATCTAAAATAATATTTATTCTCAAGCACCAGGACACATAATTCCAGAGAAGTCCCACAATACTTTCAAGTTCTGTGTTTCTTTATATAGCAAAGATTAAAAGTAAAATTTTAATGACAATATAGTTCTCCTTTATTCCATTTTCCCTGCAGTATTTCCCCAGCAGTGATCTATGTTCCTAAGTTCTGATGCATTCATATTGTTGTTTGGAGAATTGGTCGTGGTTATTCAGTTGTCTGAGAAAGTTCTGTTGTTAAATGACAGGAGTTTTTCTGCAGCATTTATTTTGAAATAGTAAGGTAAGGAGTTCAGTCATATCAGTAGTTTTCTTTAGTTTGTGAAGTTCATGAGAAAAAATGAAGGATAAATTCAGATTAGAACCTCACTTTTCAAGCCAGGTAGTTTTAAAACTGAATTCCTAACTATGAATTTAGATTTGAACTTTAGGCATCTCAGTTCAAAAATGTTGGCCTTGTTTAATATTCCTATTGAGGATTGATTAATGTGTAGTCAGGATGTTTTTCCATAGAGTCAGCCTATAAATGTTACCTTTCTAAAGTTCACTTCATACTTACTTGGTATATCTTTAAATAATTTATCTACCTTCCCTACAATTTAAATATTTCAGCCTATTTTAGTTTGTGAAGCAGTTGTGAAATTGATGATTCAGTGCTAGATCTTCTCTTGGAGTAGCTGGAGCAAGGGACAGCCTTTGCTTAAACAGAAAAGGATGAAATTTTAGCCCCATCACAGTCAATGGAAGCTTTGCTGCTGCTTCTATATAGCCTAGATTTTACCCAGGTATCCACCTTTGGTCTTAAGTGATATAAATCAAGCATGACTGCACCAAAGACTGTGAGTATGCAAAATGTGAGACTGGTCTGTGAAGGGAAATCAGACCAAAACCAGTAAGTAGAACTACGAAAACCGAGTCAAAGGTATTAGAGGAGGCTATATTAGAGGAGGGTGCATTTTAATGTTTTCTCACCTAAAAAATTTTCTCTGAAAATGTGATTCAGGAAAGACACGTGTACCCTTTCCTAATGGATGTTGCAGAAAGTAAATTATAAGAATGCTGTACATGTGGGGCAATTGCTCTCCCACGATGAATGGTTAAAGAAGCTGCCTAAAACTGATCAAGAACCATTTTTAAATGTCTCCTTTCCTCCACATGCTAACAACCTTTGTGTCATACCTGAACTTTTATAAACACCCACGTCCTGCTCACTCCAACATAAGTAGAAAACCACCAACATATTTTAGTTGTTCTTCTATTGTAACTGTGCATTTTAATTTCATCTGTTTAAAGAACGGTATTAGTTAGGAATGACAATGTAAAGTATGCACTCAAGATCTTTAGCTGAAAATAATCTTAATTTACAATCAGTTTAGGATAATTTTTTTGGAAGTTGTCATTCCATTATTTTTCACATAAGTCAAAGTAAAATAAATGTGTTTTAGTAGAAGAGCAGGGACTAAAGGTTATTTTATTAAAGAAAAAGCATGTGCTTTATTTGGGCCAGCCCTGAAGAACAGAATAAAATATTGGACAGATATCTGGAGAAATGCTCTGAATGTTTTCTGGGTGAGAAGGAGCTTTTAATTTAATAAATCAGTAAACTTTTAAATAAACAGAATAAAATATTAAGTGCATTTTGTTTTATACTGAGCACAAAGAAGAAAATAACAAACCCTTTTAACAGCAGACAGGATATTATTCCAAAGATAACTTCAAAAGATGCAAAAGCCTGTGTGGTTAGAGGGATACAGCTAAATAACCTTTGGCGTAGGCAAAATGCTCTGCAGGAGTTGGGTGAAAACCACTTGTACCCCCTTCCTTCCAGAACACAACTCCACTTTGTGACAACTATCAGATCGTAATGGTAAGAAACTAAATCTCTGAAAACCTTCAACAGCAGAGAGGTCTCCAGATCTGAGCTTTTCCGTCAGGAATGGAAGGGCGCATTAGAGGGTCCCGTGAAATTCAGAGTGATGCCAGCCAAACTCCAGAGGTGTGTATTGGGGCTGGTTATCAGCTTGATTTTAATTTCAACAAACATGATGGGCTGTGAGTTGCAGTAGTGGAGAAGGTGGACTCTACTCTGAGAAAGGTTTGCTTCAAAGTAGAGAAGTCGGATGGGTGAGGTGGTCACCTCTGAAACTGCATCGGCTTGAGGTACCAGAACCTGTGGGCTGGGGATCATTCTCTACTGAGCTGGTCAGAGCTCAGATTTCAGTATCCCTCTCTCTCCTACCTGCTGTGGGCTAATTCCCTTTTGCAAGAAGTTTTGTGAGCTTTGCTTCCTCAGAGAGAAGAAAAATACAGAAGTCTCTCACAAATTAGAAAGTTCCTCACCCTTTGGGCTAGCAGTGAATGCCATAACCTGGCTAAAAACTGAAAATGTCAGATGCTGAAGCTGTGCTGGATTTGCAAACACTTCAGACTTTTCCTGTGACAAGAACTCCTCATTTATCAGGGACTCTTCATGTACCCAGTCATCATCCTTACCTGCAGAAGAAGGGTAGTTTACCACCTGAGGTCACTCCAATCGCTACAGAGATGGAACATCCTTGCGTGGTAGTTGGAGAACAGCTGCTCCTTCTGCTTCTCTGTTTCTCTCTCTGTTTCCTGCCATTGCCTTTTGCTGCCAGGTCTGAGGAAGAACGAATTTCTACTGGGATAGTGGTTAAATATAAAACAATGAAGAACTACTTGAATTTATTTCCCTTTACCCCTATTTCCCCAAGAACTCTTGTAGAGAACAAAGTGAATGAAGTAAATGGGACAATAGGCTCTACCAAGAAGCATTTTGAAAAGACATGTTAATATGAAAGCTCAGCATTATCTTGCTCCTATTTTTCTTTTGTCTAGCTGTGTGAATTTGGCATAATTGTAAGAGATTTTTGATATGATAGCCTACCAAAGTTTAACAACCAAATGCTTCCTTTCCTTAGGGCCTGTTACTCTGTGCTCACAGACAGAGGAGAGATGCATGGACTTCACAAAGGCTGTTTATATGTGACTCTTTAAGTGAATTTGAGCTTATGAATTCACAAGCCTGTTTCAGTACTTCAGTGAGCTTTTGCCTATAAGAACTTGTTGTGTGGATGTTGTCCACTTGTCAGATATGTGTATTTTTAAACTGATTGATGCAAATCTGAGAAAATATTGATTTCATCTCTATGGTTATATCTGTGGAGTTTTATAACTCTTTCTCCCAATAACCTAGCAATAAAGCAACACTTCTAAAATTCAATTTATTATTATATTCATACTTGTCTTGTAACTTTGATGCATAATATTTTGCCCTATTTAGTACCATAATCCCTAGATTTTGTATATTTCCGTCACCACAAGACCTGAGCAACCAGACGGACTAACAAAAAAGCAGTGGTAGGAAGGGTATATTTATATATTCTTGCATTATGTTTATTAATGCCAGCTGTAGAAGAATACAATAAAAATGAGTTACACCCTGAATGCTTCAGATTTTTTAAAAATATTTTGGAATAAAATGGTATATCTATGTTTACTGCATCCTTTTATCTTTTTTTGTTACTTGAGTAAAGTATACCTTATACAACTATATCACCTTCAGGTCCTCCCTAGAATTAATTGTTCTGGTAAAGAATACCACTTGCAAACAGAAAAATAATGATTTCAAATGATTTCAAATTTTAAACCAGATTTTCTTCAAATGTATTTTCAGTCACATTTTTAAGGGAAAGTCTGCAGATGTCAGGCAGTGTTCATGTGCATGCCTGTGAATATATTTCTATTTTAATAAGAGTTTAATATTGCTTCTCAGTATTTCAAATCTGTAGACAAAAATATCAACAAAAAAGCTGTATTTCTGTGTCAAGTAAATGGCAGTGTAAACAGAAAAGAGGCTGAACTTTCAAAAACCAGATCTGGACTCAGTTTTTTTCAAAAGTTGATGATTTATTCTCTATGGTCCTGCCCCTGC
Organism: Myiozetetes cayanensis; assembly: GCF_022539395.1. Taxonomy (NCBI): domain Eukaryota; kingdom Metazoa; phylum Chordata; class Aves; order Passeriformes; family Tyrannidae; genus Myiozetetes; species Myiozetetes cayanensis. The sequence continues at coordinate 33,630,632 of NW_026087964.1, read as the reverse complement.
ACTCCTGGCACTTTGGGGTATAAGTTTCAATGTTCAGTAGTTGAATCACCACAATAATGTCAAGGAGGAGTTTACTACAGGAAGTTTTGTTGCCTGTACAGAAAAAAATTATACACAAGACCAACATTAAAAAGATGCTGAGGGTGAAAAATCTAGGGTTTGAAAATGGCAACACCAAATTTATACACTCATATCTTTCTGCAAATAAAGTTCACAATCTTAACTCTGTCATGATGTGTATGTGCATTAAGTTGTGAATTTTAGTTTTACTAACTCACAAGCTGCAAAAATGAACACTGTAAAATTTTTAGCATTTTGGTGAGTTGCACATATACAAACAAGGAAATTTCCAGCACAGAAACTCTTGTGCTAAATTTGAAACAATGAATCTCTTCAATTATGGTACTTTTTTATATGTAACTTTAGATCTAATTTGAAGACTAATTTTCTTCTTAAGTCCCCTGTAAGGGGCACTTAGATTTTAGAACTTGAGACAAAAATGTTTAATACAATCAGAAGCTAAGTCAGTAGTAATTTAAGTCTGTTAATGCTTTCCAAACTCAGAAAAGTAATTTCAACCATCTGACTTCTGTAGTTATGGTAGAGTGATAAATTTATTAAGTATAATGGAAATCATCATAATAATCTCCAATGATTCTGAAATAATAATTGAAAATATTTTTTTCTACTGCTTGGCATGTTAAATAATGATCTTGGGAGAAAATACGAAGATAAGTAAAAGAAATTAATGTACTGCAGTGCTAAATCACTTGTTTCCTATTAATCTTACCGAAAATTGTACTGAAATTGTAGGGGGTTTAATGATCAATGTGAAATTTTGCTTGCTTCCTTTAGATTCAACACCTTCTTAGTTGAAATTGATAGCTCTTGAATAGCATAGAAAGTGTGAGAAATAATAGTTTATTTGAGGGGTTTCTATTGCCACCTAGTGGCTACCACCCTCCTCCCCTCTTCCCTGTGCACTAGCTCGGGTTCCCAAAAAGTTCTCAGTTTCTGGAGCAAATGGGTTTACTTACTGGCAAGAGAGAGAGGGGTGTAATTCGTTAAACTTTTTTAGACATATCAAAAAGAAAGGTGTGAATTTAAATTTCTTCAGTATATGGACTAAAAAACAAATTCTTTGTACAAATAAGGTATTCCCCAGTTGGCATAAATTAAGAACTTAGTAGTGAACTTAGTAACTTAGTAGTGAACACTACTTTGAAAAGAAGAAGTTAATACAAATGTGCTTTTCTTCTTGTTGTTGTTCTGTTAAACAGATGATATGGATTTGATGTGATTCTGAATTGCCCGACTTTTAATCTTCTGAAGTTCTCTCTGATTTCTGTTGAATTCATCCATTTTTACCTCTGGAGTAAAACCTGCTTTTAGTCTTATTAAAAGAGTGAGAAGTTCATCTTGGCCTTGACAAGATATGTTGATATAAACTGTAAGAAATATGAAGTCTTCAGTTTTCTTTACTTTTTCTTAATAATGGTAAATATAAAAAATTTTCTGAGCTTTCACTCTTGGACACTGACATCTGAGAGTTAAAATAAAAATGAGTAAAAGTCTCAATACTTATGTCACTAGAAAGTCTGAGGGTTTACTGAAGCCAGTGGAGGTACTCACGTCTATGGAAGTAAGACTTGCTGTATATTGAATTAGAATGAAACCCACAAACCTGAATAAAGTCCAGAAGCTTTTAATTGTACATGGTCTCATGTGGATAGTACATGTAATGTAAATTATAATACATAACACCTGTATGTAAGAGCTCCTTGCACTGAAGTTTCATTTCTCCATTAAACAGTTTTTCAAAATATACTTTCTTTTGTATTAAAAACTTTCCTCTATAAAAATACTTTTTTTTTTTAATTATTATTTCAGTATAGGCTAAAACACGTGATCTTTATTTCTTGAAATTTCTATTATAAGGACAGGTAAAATTTGTAAGGATTAATTTTTGCCTTCACTGCTTAACAGAAATAGTATGTTCTGAGCGATAACCACTCCTCCTTTTAAAATAAACCACACACTTTTGTCTTGGCAGACACTCAGCTCTAGAAGACTTATCTGCTTGTAAAGTTTTCCTTTGCATACATGGTCACTCAGTTTAAATCCATTTTAAAAGTATGGAGCAAACTATAGAATGGAAAAAAGTGTGAAGGCTTTGATATATATTCTATCTTTACTGTGTGAATATGCAGTTAACTCTCTCTTTTCTGGTGAATGATTCATTCCCCTGGATTTGGTATGCCTTTTTAGTTACAAAAATTACCCATCTGAAACTTTGAATTCCTATAAATGGAGGCTTTTCTGAATATTTTAATGCACAAATTGGCTGGGAAAAAAGACTACTATGAGCCTGACATGGAACTTGGACACATGTATCTATTGTCACATTCAGGCAAGGCCTGCCTCTGTAACCTTCATGAGTTCACTTTGGCTCATATTTCCAATACTTTTAAAACACTTCAAGAGGTATTTTTAAAATACTCTTCTGCCTCAGTTGTCCACCTGTAAAATAACATGCTCCACCACAGCACCTCTTCTCCCTATCTTGTGCTTGTTTATGGATGATATTTAGGAAAAGCAAAGCACTTACCTGGCTTTGGCTCTGCAAATCCCTCTGAAAGACTAAAACTTCTCGGAGGTTCAGCCTGCCCTCTCACAAGAGGATCTACCTTAGTTAAAATGAGGAGGCCCTGTACTGGGTTTAGACTTTGAGTTTCTGCCACGTTTTAAGCAGTAAAATAGAACAGGAAACCAATGTGAGTGGTCATTCTTCAAACCGAGTGTGGTTTATTCGCTCTGAAACATCTAAGCGCAGAATGAGCAATTGCAACGATTGTACCCCCAAAGATAAACACAGCCGATGGAAGAGACAGTGCACTTCAGTGAGTGTATCAGGGCTATCTGCCAATCCATACTGCTTGTCATCTCCAGGATAGGAGGCAAGCTGATGTCCCTAGGAACAGTAGGGACATCCAGTGACTCCTGATGGAAAGTAGAGCCAGCAGGAACCATCAGTGGCTTTGCATTGCTTACTTAAATGCAATGGATCTATCTACCTAGATTTGTCTCTATATACACAAACATTTAAATCAGGGTAAGGTCGTTCACATTCCCAGTTAACAAGGAAAATTTTCAGTGTTCTCTTGCATTATTTCTTGAAGTGTTTCAAAGTTCATTATTGCTATAGACTTTAGTAAGAAAATCAATTTAACATTATATTTTTTATTTTTACTTTTTTTATTCTCTCTAGAGGCACTTTTTCTACTGAATGCCCTGCCTATGCTAATTCAATAACCATCTTTGAAGCACACTTTAAGTGGCTTGTTTATATTGTATTTCAGATTGCGTGTTGTGAGGTTATTTTGCTGAGTGAATTTAAACTCTGGGTTTCGTTTTGGTGTTTGGGTTTGGTTTTTTTTAATAGGAAACACAACTTCCAAATGCAAGGGGTTTTCTTCTCAAATAGCACAAGAAAAAGCCCTTATCAGGTTATATAGTTAAACTCATCAGTTGTGTTTCAATATGAAAAATAAAAATACCTTTGTTTTAGGAGTGGTAGTAGCCAACTGCAAAATTTGCCTGGTTAAAGACAGGAGTCAATGGAAATTTGAATTTATATTTACAACTCAGTAATGTGTTCAATTTCCCAAGTGCTCTGTGCTGCCAGATTAAGCTGTGGTTTACAGGGTTAGGCACTTGTGCCAGGTAGCTGGTATTCCGCTCCCCTCAGAGCAGTCACACTCCAGACAAATGTAAACTTTACAAGCGCTAACATTGGAATGGCTGTGTTTAAGCTAAAGAAGCTTAAGAAAAATTTCTGTAAGGACACAACATAGGAAAACTCGACAGCTAACTGGTAGGGTGAGAAGGTCACAGGGAAATGCCGGTCACTTGGATGCCTGAGATTGTAAATATCTTTCTGAAATGTTATGACATTTTGTGAGGCTGCAGCGAGTGAGCAAAAAAGAGAATGAGGCATGTGGGAAAAGATTGAAATGGTTAAGGTACAGACAATTAAGTGCTTCTAGTTGTTCTCCAACAGGCTCAGTGATTGATGATGGGTTTTTCTGAGTCTGGGTTGCAATGGGTATAGATGCTCACCACAGCAGCCCTCTGGGATGAACTCAGGCAAATTCAGGAGTTCTGCCTCCTGCATAGAAATGTGACTGGGTCCTGTTCAGGTCCTCACCAAAAACCCCCTGGTACTGTAACTGATACCATGCTGTGTGCTATAAATATTTCTTACTGATTCGGGATATTCTGGAAAAGGGGAAAGGCTATTTTACTTAAAAAAATTAGTCATGATGATTGAATTTTGCTTCTCTGCTGTCATTCTGGAGGTTAAAATCAATACTGTAGCAGCTTCTAAGATGCCTGTGCTGTCAGTGTGCAGTTTATCTCCTAGGTAGCTCTGAGCAGTTATTCCAAATCAGCGCATTTGAGAGGGCTGGGTAGGTGGGTACCTTCCTGGCCTAGATGTACCTGTATTGTTTGGGTTATCCCCTGCTCAAATAATGTAGCAAGAGGAAGATGAAAATGAAGATGTGGTGCCTGCTCATCATCTTGCTGTGACTTGGAGAATGGACAAATAAGTGTTATCAGACTTTGGGCTTCCACCTTCACATCTTCTCTCAGTACTGATGTAGCAGGACATAAAATCTCCCATCGGGCAAAATGCATAATTTAAGTGAGTAGACAGGTGACTTTCCTCCTTAGTGAGGCAAAGCATGTGTTTAAATCCTATTAAAGCCTGTCAGACTTAAACACATACTTAAAGTTTGGTGGAGTTGAAAGGCAGAAGTGGAAAATTAAATTGAACAAATGTAATTCCAACTATTGGTTTAACAAAGGACTGACTGTACGCTTGTATGTGTGTGTGTATTCTAGCTGCAGTATTTTACCTACAAAATGTCTCAATACCGACAGGTGACATCTATTACAGAGGACTACCATGCTTTGCAGGTGGATTAGGACTTAGATCCTAATCATCTTCATTCCCCTTCAGATTTGTCAAAGTTATGTGTTAGACACAAACATGCAATTTTCCTGCCACAAATTTTGTGCCCAGTACAAGTATTTAAGAGAGAGAGAAGTGTCAGTCTACTCTGAATATAATTTGTATTTGGAATAGATATGTTCTGAAAACTCATTCTCCAGGAAAATTAACTTTTAAAAAAAAAAAATCTCTCAAGTACTAAGTTTTAGAAGGAAAGTGAAGTGCAATCCCATGCTCAGTAAAAAGATGTGTTGGGTTTTGGGTTTTTTAATAAATATTCTGAGTTTAAAAAAAACCCAAAAAATAAACAAACCACAAATATAAAACAAACAAAAACCCTCACCAAAATCCCCCCAAACAAACACCATCACTGATTTTCCACTAGTTGATGATTCTGAAACCCCTCTGGGAAGAGCAAATCATGCTGCTGTGGTGGGGGGAAAAAAGCACCATTGCTATTAGGCCCCCTGGGTTCTGTACTGCTTTGCTCTCTGATGACACACAGTTCATTTCCTGACTTCTGGAGAGATGACAGGGGAAAAAAAAAAAAAAAAAGAAAGAAAACAACTCTTAATGCTAAAGAACGAACATGTAGTTCAACTTGAAATATAGGGAAGACAGTCTTTCAAAAGTTGTAGCTGTATTTAGCATCAGAGTTCATGAGATCCACATGTCCCATCTTCTTTTTCTAAAAATCCCAGAGGGGAAAAAAAAATTTATTCTGATAGCCTGGAAAGAAAAAAAATGTCTGTTCATCAATTTCCCCTTTTTTTTAAGAGATAACCACTGACTCTACCCATATGTTATCTTTATCCTGAGGCAGCAAATTTATCATAATTTATTCTGGTATATTCTAAATTTACCATGTTGATTACCACTGTATAAACAACGTCTGGCATTTGCCTCAGTCGAAGAATTGAGGCTGGCGCTGATTTGGAGTAGAGATCTGTGGAAAAGCTTCAATTTACTGAAGTGGCTGTAATATCAGTACAAACACCAGAGATAGATAGCTAAGGATATGGTAGTTTTAAAAGGAAAAAAGTAAGGTTTCTTCTCCTATGTGATGCTAATGAGCCACTTACTGAAATGTATCTGTTTGGAAAGGGAAGTCCAAATGACACAAGGTTAAAAAACATTAGAAAGTGGTCTGCAAGTACAGCTGACTGGACTCTCTCATGGAAAAGTTGCTCTTAATTCTTCTTGGGGATCAGTGGGTAAGGGTTAAGAAAATCTTTATGTAATTACTGCATACAAATACAAGTAACATAAAAGGATTCTCATAAGGTTGGACTAAAACCAGTCCTAATCTTTGGAGACTAAAAAAGGATTTAAAAGGAAGACCAAAAAAAAAAAAAAAAAAAAGGGAGAGAGTGCCTTAAGTAGAGATAAGTTTCTAATTAGAAAGAAAAAAAAGAATTATTTGATCAATGGTCAAACTGTTTATTTACTGAAAAAATAACTGAGTCCTCCCCCATGCAAGCAAGTAGAAGGAGCAAATTTATGTCCGTTCCCTCATACAATTCCTTTCTTCACAGCTATTTTACAGCTCTTCAACCATAATTCGAATTTACATAGCAAATTCTGAAATTAAGTAAATTTATGAAACAAATTTATAAATAATGTGACGAGTTCTTTCATAAAACAGCATATTCAGGATTTAATTTCTTTTTATAATTCTTGAAATCATGTTTCTCTGTTGCCCTGTGCAGCATATTTATTCTAGAACACCACTTTAACATTAAGATCATGAGTGAAGTGTACCTGACTTAAATGAGGCTGAAAAAGCCTAACTGACTTCCCTGGCCAACTTTTTACTCTGATCTTCTTTTCTTCTGTGAGACATACTCAGAGAAGGTATAACTTATATCTATGTATTTATTTTATCAACTAAGAGTAGAAAACCTTTAATTACAATATTCAATAGTTTATTCCTGTTTCAATGATAAGTCTTCTCTTGTTAGAAAAACAACAACAGAACAAAAAAAACAGACACCAACTTGTCATTTTGGAGCTTTAGCTTGTGTGTTAGCTGATTAAAATGAAAAATTAGCTTCTATTATGTGTGAAGTCTGCACTGTCATGATCTGTGTAATCATGAGAGCTTTTGGGCAAGACGTGTGTGTACAAGCTGAGTGAATGCATCTTAGAAAGTCTGTCTCTAATATTCTGTGGTTTTGTTTGGAATTTTTTATCTTTGCTTAATACTGTTAAGAAAATCCAGACATAAACTATGTTTCTGATTTTCTGAGCTAAGCTAGAAAGATAATTTCAAATTGTTTTCCTCCAGCTTGGCACTTTCTACTGATTGTGCTGTACTCTGCTCTTCTTCCCTGGCAAAGATTGCTTAAATTTAGTATCCAAATACAATTCTTTGCTAAAAAACAGCAAAGGAAATGAGTGAGGTTATTTACAGTGACATTAATAAAAGTACTTTCTTCTGTTTTCAGAGACACAGTGCATCCCAAGGGAAATGTGAATGATAAATGTAACTTCTACACAAGAGATGTGGAGTTAGAAAATTCCATTTCCCCTTAGACTGCAATTGCTCTGAGCTCATGTGTAAGTTCACTTCCTTCCTAAATTCATGGCATTGGTTGTTTGTGGATGAAACTGGATTGAATAAAATCTTACAGGAATAAATATTAGAATCTATTTTTCATGTCTCAGCACTCAGTTGTGTCATTTCAGCCTCCATTCAGCATCTTTGATTCATGCTACACACAGAGAAGCAACACAGGTGTGTCTTCTAAATAGGAACAGTAGGAAAACAGGGGGATCTGTGTGCAAATAAAATAACATTCAGCACAATTCTGAAGTCTTTTTTTGGCAGTTACCATAAGAATAACAAACTCAAAAGCTTGACACAACTAAGTGTGGGAGTATGCCCTGGCCTTTGAGCGTGTCACCTCACCTGCAATGTTACATTCTTGTAGGTATGCACTCTGTTTCAACATTTTGCTTTGTTGGGTTGTATAAAGTATGGTGGTTTTCCATATTAAACTCAAAGAAAGTTGCTACATTTCGTCTTTGCTCTTTACAGGGTTGTATTCTAATATGGAGCAGTCTGCATGATACAGAAGTAGTGTGAAATCTGATTTTTATTTTTTTTTCCCAAAACCTGTCAATGAGGAAATGAGATTATTGTAAGAGCAGATGATTTTTTAAAAAAAATGTGAATTATTTGATGGTGTGTTGAAAGAAAGCTATAAAGCCCTATAATTGTAAGTCAGATCAGCCTTCCACCTCTATGCATATGCAATGTAGGAAAGAAAACAAGAATATCAGGACTTCACACTGGTGGTGGGAGGCTCCATGGTCCCCTCTAGCACAGATTTAAACATCTTCATCTGCAGTAGGACAGAAGACACTTGGGACAGCCAAAGGCAGCCATGGGAGATGTTTATTCAATCAGTCTGTGTAACCTTCTGGAGCAGATTTACCAAAGCCTGTGCAGCAACAGTATGACTGTGATCCTTAACCTGTGTGTTTGAAGCACAGGTAAAAGTGAGGGTGTATCTCTGCAAAGGTAGATACTTTATCCAGCCAAATAAAAATTAAATTATTTTTACTTTAAAGAGACAATACCCTGCACTCAGCAGGTGTTGCAATGTTGGATACGCCGTATACTGAGATTCTTTTGCTCTCCTTCTCTATTCCTTGAATCTTCAACTTGGTTTTCTGTAAAGCCAGCAGTTGCTGTGAAGAATCTTTCTGTCAGTCCTTTTCTCTGTTCTGTTCTGAGTGGTTTCTTTATACAGTCTCCAATATCTACTTCTTATAATGTTAAATATATGTTTATAGGAATTGATTTTGACAGAGCAGTTTGAAATGCTCAGTTTCTTTTAATGTCATCATAATCTTCTGGGACTTGAAGACAGAAACCTTTGTTCCTACTTGATACCTCCTAATAACCACCCTTCTTAAATATTGTATTCAGGGCAACCAAGGAAAACTACCATCTTCTAAATGGTTTTGAGGGCTTTTTGGCTGCAAGACAGAGACTAAGTCTTTGCTAAAATGTTCTTTTTTGTGAAATACAATATTTTATTCAGAGTACAGAACAAGCACTCTGCCAGGGAAGAAAAAAAAAAAAAAGCTCTGCTAATCCATTCTGTGGTATAGCAGTTTCTTCTGTGGCTTTAGCAGCTAAGCCATGCTATTCATACACCAGGTTTGGAAAGCAGTGTGATCTTTCAGAACGGTATGGTTAAAAACAATATGCATAAAATAATTGCAGGTATTTACATTCCATTTCATATACTACCATTTTTCTACTAATGCCACGAAGAAAAAGCTAAAGTTCTTTCACAAAATATAATATAGTCTAACAATACATTTAATATTGTCTTGTAATTTAGTAATTATTATAAATATGTGTTAGCTTTCTACAAAAGAATATACTGTTTCTCTTCACAGACTTCAGGTTAGGAGACAGGCTAAAAAACCAGAGAAAAGAAGTACACTAACAAATTTAAGATAAAAAACAGAAATAGAATCACTGCTTTTGATAAGGTTACATAATAACTTGTTACAGACACAGAGACTAGGTAGGAGGCACTGCTTCCTACAGGAACACATAGAGCTGGAAGAGATGCAAGTGGTGATCGTTGCTGCAGAGTAGATCATGGCTATTTGCAGTATTGATCATGCTGCTTCGTTTGCATTGCTCTGTGAATTTGGGTGAGATGCTATGGTCCAACTTTTCATGAGGACTCACGGTCACCTTTGGGAGATGGCACTGTCCTCTCCCAGGAGTGCATCAGTCAACATCTCAGCCGTGTGATAATGTGTCAGGAAAAAGAGCAATAATGTTGTCAAGTGACTGTGCATTTATTTTGGTATTGTGTTGGGATTTTTTTCTAGGGTGGAGGGGAAGAGTGAGGAGCTGACTAGAGCAGCCTCTTGAGAAAAACTGAAGGCATAGCTCAATGAAAACTGCTGTGGAATGTGTTGCAGAATATGTGTTGAATGAAATACAGTGAAGAACATGATATTACTCAAAGAACTCTTTCTGCATACAGAATGCAAACCACCCTGCTCTGATGCACAGTACTGAAAAGGGTGGAGGTGTTAAAATCACCTTCTTGGGGAAGAAATTGTTGTAAAAGGCAAGAAATATCATCTGTGTGTGTAACTAGAATTATAGTAACTAGATCAAGATCTGAATGAAATGTCACAGCTGTCTCCTAGGAGACTGCTTTACTACATTCCAAAAAGGCATGGAGCTGATTTGGGCATCCAAATACTAATCTGGATACTTTTAGTACGAATGGAGAGGGGAGAAACCTGAAGATGCCATAAATAGAATTGGCAGCCAAACAGCCTACATTTCCTGTGAAAATTGCTCTTGATGTGAAAGTAGAAGTTTCCCCACACCTGTTTTGCATTGATGACTTATCTTTTTGGAAGCTTTTTTTCAAATTTGGTCACTAAAGTTTAAGCAGATGAATTTCTTAACTGGCTCACCAGGGTAGACACAGACTCTTGAGGAGTTTGATTTCCCAGAATAATATCACTATATCTGTCCAGTTTTATCCATGTGTTGCAAGCTATTTCCACTATGATGAGTCTAAACATATAAAAGAGAAAGAATTATCTCAGTCTGTTTATGTTTTCAGCATTTAATTGAAACAAGATATTATGATGTCTTTGAACCTAAAGTAAACTTTTGCTGCTTTGACACTGCAAAATGTAATGTTGTAAAATAACTGGACCTTTTCCAGCTCTACCTTATGTGCCTGGGTTGGCCTAGAACCAGATTTTAATGTTACTATTGGGATTACATTTTCAAAGTAATAAACAATTAAACAGTAGCAATGTGGTGGTGAGTAAATTTTTTTACTGTAAGACTTCAGTTGGCTCAGGTTTCTGTTTCCAGTGATTTTACAAGCAAACTCTAAATTCCTTCTTTATTCTTTCCTTGGATGACTTACAATCAAAACAGAGCAAGAAAAGTTCAGTATCATAATTTTATAAAATAAAGTAAGTTTTATTAATGATTTAATTCTGTGATTCTCTGTCAATTGCACTAAACCAGGCTTTTTCAAATAATGGTCTCTCTACTATTTTTATCATACTTTCTGTTGATGGAAATACAGGACCAAGGCTATTTACTATACCAAGTCTCAATGAACTCCAAGTTCTATTAGTTTGATTGTTACAGACTGCAATTGTCATGGAGAAAATAATATTATAGTAAATGAGAAGAAAGCTTTGAGGGAATTTTTGTAACAGCTATCTAGCACTGACTTTCCTCCTGTGGGACAGGAAAACGTATATGAAAAGCTGACCCCAACCTATAATTTTGTGCATTCTTGGAGACTTACGTTCAAGTGTGTTACACACTTTTAACTCAGATTTTCTCTCTCCTGTATCTCAAATAGAAAGCTCTTTGCTTTCCAATGTAATAAAGTGACTGTAGGAGTGTTCTGTGTAGGTACCATACAGTGCCTATGCTCAAGAAGTAATATCTGAACTTCAATCTTGTAGTGTGCTAAATTTAATGATAACTTAATATCCCATCAGAATAGTGGATAGGCTCACTTGTAGAGAGAAACTTGTAATTCAAAACTCCCAAAGGACAAACATAAGAGCAAAAAGACAGACAAACATAAAAGCAAAAGAGACAAAATCCAAATTTCATCAGGAGGAGAAATCTTACCATCTCAAAGGTCTCATCCTATACTTTGGATACACTGATTATTATCAGTGGAAATGTTAGTACTGGACAGAAATCTGTAAATCCTGAGAAGTAGTAAATTTTTTATTGGTTGTTAATTTCTTTGATCTTCACAGATTTCAGCAGCATGGGCCTCAAGACACACATGGTGTACCAGTGGTGTTCCCATATCTGTGGCACATAGGTTGTTGTCCTGAGCTCCAGAATGGGCTGAGACAGTGCCTCTACCACAGCAGAGGTCACAGACATAGAATCATAGAATCATAGCTTCAACCAGGTTGGAAAAGACCTACGAGATCATCAAATGCAACCCTTGATCCACTACCGCCGTGGTTACTAGACCATGGCACTCAGTGCCACATCCAGTCTCATCTTAAATATCTCCAGGAACAGAGAATCCACCACCTTCCTGGGCAGCCCATTCCAAGGTCTGATTACTCTCTCTGTAAAAAACTTGTTCTTAATATCCAACCTAAACCTCCCCTGGTAGAGCTTAAGCTGGTGCCCTCTTGTCCTACCACTGATTGCCTGGGAGAAGAGACCGACCCCCACCTGGCTACAACCTCCTCTCAAGTAGTTGTAGAGAGCGATGAGGTCACCCCTGAGCCTCTTACTCTCCAGGCTAAACACCCCCAGCTCCCTCAGCCTCTCCTTTGCTCTAGTCCCTTTGCCAGACTCGTTGCTCTTCTCTGGACCTGCTCCAGCACTTCAATGTCCTTCCTGAACTGAGGGGCCCAGAACTGGACACAGCACTCTAGGTGTGGCCTCACCAGCACTGAGTACAGGGGAAGAATATATAGCTGCTTTCAGGTGTCCTCCTGTAATTACCACACTCATGGATATGACACAAGGTATTTTATTTCCTGTTCTAACCTTTTCTTATACTTGATCCAGTGCCACAAAGTTTTAGTAAGCTTCATTCTTGCACAGCTGAAATAAAGCAATGCACATCCTTGTAAAATTGAGATCAAGACTGTCCCACAGGTAAAAACAGTATAAGATAATCCAGGAAGCCCTTTCTCTCCCCACTTCTAAGTAGGCCCTTTCTTTGTGTGCTGCTTTCCCAATATTTTTTCAAAGCATCCAACTCTAGTGTCACATTTTAAATCCTCGAGAGGCTGATGTTCTTTCCACTGACTTTAAAGAGCTTTGGATCAGGCCCTAAGTAAATAATGAGAATTTGTTCCACCTTAATTTATGTTTAATTTCCAAACTAAGCAGTTATGTCTTTCATCTTTATTCTTTATATTTTTTCATGACTCTACTTGTTATTTTAAGGAAGTGGTAATATATACAGCATCTATATACACAGACTGCAATATAAGTATACTCCCTGAAATCCAGTGGATTGTCTTGGTTAAGGAATAAGTAATCGTAAGAAGCTCTTTAGAGTTCATCCAAAATGCATGGTTACTCGTTACATTGTAGCCTGGATTCAGTCAAAGGTGTATTTAATAATAATTTAAGATTTTTCTTTTTTACCAGTGCAAACCATGATAAATGGTTTGGAAAATATGCATATTCTGGGAGAACAAAAACACTCTGTTAAGCACCCAGCTCACTGCTTAAGCCTGCAAATATAAGGAAATGTTAATAGATGTTCAATAGCAAGTTAAAAAATAAAGCCAGTTATCTCATCTGCTGAGCAATGCAAAGTTGTTCAGTCCCAAAACTAAGTGTTTTTAATTCCATTCCTGTGCATGTGTTCATTTACGTGAGGACCTTTCAGTACAAAATCACATCACACTAGAAATATTGGCTTCTCCCTTCCAGTTTTCAAATTAACTGTTGTCTATGAATGATATCATCACTGGCATGCTGTCTGTTGGCTGTTTTTGTCATGACATGAAGTGCTTTGCATCATACTGTACATTTGGTCACACACTAGCTTTCATTTTCATTTCTGAGTAGAAGGATAAATATTGTCTTTGGAAAGAGTGGCAGCAGAGGAAAGAGAGCACCACACATCAGAGATTGTTGTGGTTGTCATGCTTCAGCAAAGAGTCCTGTGAGATGTCAGTCTGGACGCACCCCACTACCCCGTAAAGATGGAAATTAGGTCTTTCATTTGAAGTAACCTTAGTTGAGACAATGTTACCTTAACTTTGAGTCTCACAACTGGTAGAAATACAGCACCAAAGGCAAATTTGTGTTCCAGATGCCTGTCCCCACTGCCGGTGGAGACGGTAACAGATACCTCAGGGCCTATGGTTAGCTGATGTTTTGGCAAGGTGGGATGTATCAGAATTTTGTGCTACTGAGAGGAGCAATAGCAATTTCAGGGAAAAAATAGTATCTAGCTATCATCCATACAAATGTGGCCAAGGCATATTTAGGGGACACATATAAGAATTAGAGGAGGGACTGTTACTGTGGTACATAAAATCTTAAGTATATAGACCTTCTGACTTATAAGGCTTAATGCTTTCTTTCACTTCTGTACTAACCTTACTTTTGGAATAAATTAGGGCAACTTGTTAGCCTTTCCACTTCTTTAAGTGACATGCTGAAGTGGTACTTGATGCCCTTTTTCAGAATGTTGTTTGGTTGAGTTCTTTTCAACTCATATATATTTTAATAACATTTTTTTTGCCGCTTATGTGTTTTACTAGTACCAGAAAAGCAAATAAGAAGATCAAGGACTGGAAAAGTCCAGAGGACACATGAACAAATGATTGATGGAATATGTTCTTTGGATTTGAAATATGGGTCTTTGGGAGAGGAAGAGCAGGGAAGGGAAAATACTGCCAAGTGTACCAGCTCCCTAGAAAGTAGGAAACAGGGGATATTAGCTTTTTAATTTAATTAATATCAGATTTTAACATGAGATCTGTAATATCTGCTTTGTACAGACCCCAAGAATTCAAATTGAGTCACTTAGGGTTTATTTAAAAAAAGAATGAGAAAAAAAAAAATCCTTCTGGATTTGTAAGGAAAGTGTTTAACTTCAACAATGTTTGATTTAAAATAAGGAGCAGAGAAACCAGCCAGAACAAAAAGCCCTGCTAGGTATTCTGAATCAAGAGTGCACGGCAGCTTCTCTCCAGATGTGCTCCTGTGCAGAACCAGACTGGAAAAAAAACTTCATTTGAATCCTCTTTGGTCAGTTTTGGGCTACAATTTGATTTCAAAAATAAACCAAATTACCAGGTGACTCTGCTCAAATACCCAATGTTTAAATGTTCCCATTCAGATTTCACTGTGGTCTTTCTATGGGTAGGCTTCATGGCTTTTATGTTCACTTAAGAACACTAATGAGTGGATAGTTTCAGTTTGTGCATGAATTGACTGGAAAATACTGTTGTTGCTTACGCAGCAACTACCTGTTGACATGGTCCTGCTGAAAAATCAGTCTTAATTCTATGCAGCTGTTGCTGCAGGCGAGATGTACTTTTGAAACAGTCCTTGCCTTGTGGCTCAAATGAGTTGTGGTATTTGCTTTTCTACTGATAGTGCCCTACTAAGACATCTCCTTTAACCAACCAGTGAACATATCCACATCATGCTATGAAGTTCTGGCTAGCTATAACTGTATAAACAATTTTTAAGGCAAAATAATTGGAAATTAACATGGCCAGTGGCATAGTTAAAACATCCGGGCATCAGGTTTGAACTGCAAAATAATTCAGTTGATCTGTTTCGGTGTAGAGTATTTATTAACCTACCTTTTTTTCTGTTATAAACCCAGAAGCTGATGTGGCCATCAGATTCAATATATGTATATCCATTTCTGATCATTTGGTGAAAGTAACTGAACAATTGCAGACACTGTAAAGCAGTTATTTGAGATTCTTCTGAACACAAAATCTGCAGCTAACTTTTTCAGACAATAGAGACATAGATGCTTGAATCATACCCTACAATATCCATTTCTTTTATTCAGTACAAAAGATAACCTAGACAACAGCTTTTGATGTAGATGTAACTGTGAACACATAACAAGTATTTAAATCTGATCAGACAATTTGATCAGATAATTCCCTTCTGGATAAGTTAAACTGATATAATGCAATACACAAGCAACATTTTTTGTTGTAACAAGGAGTTTGAGTGAGAGGGTTTATGTGTTTTTTTGAAACTGAAGAATTATAGATTATTTGAGCTAATGAGCTTCAGGTGGAAAGTATCCTGTCTGCAGGATAGCAAAATAGCAAGGATTAATTTGTCATGCCCCAAGCACCCACCCATGTTTGGGTTTCTGGAACATATGTCTGTAGCTGCCAAAAATGAATTTTGCCGATGGGTAGGGGCACTAGAAAAATGTCTCCCGTCATTTTATTTAAACTGTTACTGGGCATGCAGGTAACTGCCTGTAACTCACCAAAAAGACTTTATAATTATTAACAGTAAGGTCTAAACAAAACTGCAAAGTACTCCTTTAATCTGGTTGTGAGCGAGGCAGGTGGAACTGGGTATAAAACCATGAAATTCGTAGCTTTGCATTCAGAGCTGGGCTGGATAACCTGCCTCTGTGTAATGCTTAAGCAATGCAGTATTATGATTTCATCAAATAATAAGGAGTTCTGTTGAAAATCTAATGCAGGATCATAGAACTAAAGCTGGATAAAAGTGCCCTTGCGTGAAGAAGCAACTGATGTGGGTAGATCACATGACTTCAGGTGGTATTATTCTGGCATTTCCAAACAAGCCACCAGCCTTTGTATTTGTTAAGTATCCTCTGGAACATACAAATTATACAGTGTTTATCCATTTTGTACAAAGTGTTGTGAAGAGTTGCCTTTGCTTTTACCTGTAATAATTTTAATATTTAGATTCAGGAAAGTAAGGGTGATTTCAAGTAGAAGCTGATGCACGTCATAAGAACTCATCATTCCTTGGCACCCTTCAGTTATAATTAATGATTTTTCAGTTCTATCAGAGATTATCTGCATCTAAATCCACAAAATATTTGTTAATGTTGAAATGTATGATACTACTATTAACACTAATTGAACAAATGTATAGACCTTTGAAATATTTACCCACCCTTGTATTGTACTAGGCCAAAAATTCATAATATACCGTTTGGATCCTTTAAATTCCACTTTTGCACAGACTAGGTACTGAATCTGAGAGATTTGATAGTAAGAGGAAATAAACGGCAAAGCCTGAATCAGGAAAGCCTCTGAGTGTCTCTGAAAGCTGACTCCAACCACATTCTAGCTTCTTTTGAAAGAGGGATTCTCCCATTCCCTCTTACTACTGTGACCTAGGAAGGAAAACCTATACACAGAATTCAGATGAGAGCTACATCTTCCTTCTAGTCTTCCCTTTCAGATGAACAGGGGGACCTCACTGTCCTCTCCCATGTACTACTCTTAACATAACAAATGTAACTATATCTGATGTGGCTCTTGTGAAATCTTGTAAAGGAAATTAGGGAAATTGTTTGTTTCCTATTTACCAGAATAAATGACTAGTAGTGCATGTGGACAGGGAAGGTGCATTTTTCTTTATTTGTATTCCTGTAATGCCTTTAATTCTAAATGTTGACCATAAGTAAAAGGTGCTTCTTGGTCTAGAGACACTGCAAAAGAGGATACTGTGTAAAACCACAGCGCTTGAGCCAATTGATATATTATGAACTTGAAAATCATGTGGTTTCTTTGAGGTTGCACTTTTGAGGGTGATGCTTGAGTTCTTCACTACAGAAAATGTAGCAACTTATTTTGTCACTTTAGAAATACATATTTGCACAGAGAAAATGTTGAATTACTCTGAAATGTGCATGGAGTGTTTTCCTGCATGTGGTTTTGGCACATGATATGGTAAGTAAGTATACTACCACTGTTGTCTTGATTCTGTCTCCTGGTGAAATCAATAGAAAGCTTTTATCGTTACGCAGTGCCTCAGGATTTGTATCAAAGTTTTCAAAATTTATCTTAAGAAAATTAAATGTATGGGCTTACAAAGAAAATGTAGAGGCCTGTGGATAGCAATATCTCTGTAAATCCAGACTGTGTTTCACCTATTTCAGTTTCATTTCCATGCACACCATACACAGTATACTCCTTGGTAGTCACACACATAGTGGCCTGTTAAATTTGCTGGTATCTTTTTACTTTCTCATAAACATGAGGTTTTTTCATAAAAGTAATTAATGAAAGTGAGATTACGTTGCAGAATCTTAGCTGGTGAAGAGATAAGAAAAAAGCTGCAAGATAAATATGTCAATATAATTCCTGAAGCAGAATGAAAATCTGAACTTTACCAATGTCAACAAAAACATGTTTCTCTTCAGATTTAATTTCCATGAGAAACTATGTTAAATTAAAACCTTCCACTGCAGTGTCCTTCCATTTTTCGCATTTTTACTACCTAGAGATCAAACAGTTTGACAAAGCAAAAATTCTAGTGAGTTAGGAAGAAATGCTGATTGGTTTGTTGGCTGGTGGCCGGGGGAATGTTATGACCGAGTAATTATGTGTTCTGGACAGATGTATTAACCAGGCTTCGAGCTGGAGCCACTGGATATTATTTTAGTCATAAGACTAGAGGAACTGAATAATTTTCAAAGAGTTGGCTGGCTGACACTGCTTTAGTGATGCCTGTTCCAGTGATTCTTTGGCAACAACTTTCAATGCTGCACTTATGACACAGTAAACAAAAACTACATTAAAGGTTTGTTTTTTAATCATAGAGAAGTTGAACATTTCCACTGAGCTTTTTTGCTATTTATCAAGAAGCACTGAAGGTTATTTTAAAGCTCCTATCCTCGTTTCTCATACCAAAGAAGGGGAACCATTTAGCAAAACTGTTTTAGATTTAGTGATACTAAGAATACTTCAAAATGCAAGGGTTTTATCAATTAGTTGTCTTATTATATCTAAACCTGCCATGTCATGTTTGTTAAATCACTCACTTTGTGAGGTAAGAATGTTTTTTTTTTTTTTAATTAGACTGACAAGTAGGATGAGGGAGGCTTTCATTGTCAGCCTCATGTTAAGAAATTGTGAGATTTCTCCTGTTCTGGTAAGTAATAACATTATTTTGCAACCTCCTGTAGTATTATATTGATAGATGAAGAAAGAAGTTGGAAGAAAAATAAATCTGTATTAAATGCAGTCTTTGCTGAAAAAAAAAAGTAACTTTGACAAATAAAAAAGGCATAATGTGTGCATATATCAATATTTAATATGTTCTATATGTGATATTTGAGATATTTCAGTGAGATTTGTCACCTGATAACCAAGTATTAAAATGCCTTTAAGTATTGGAGAAAACTTGTTTTATTAATTTGTAAGTCACTTGATTTTTGGATTTTGTAAATGCACATTCCCAAGGTGCAATTAATTTGCAAATGCACATTGTCAGGGGGTTTTCTGGGGAGGCGGGGGTGTCCTGTGTTTTTCGTAGTTCTAAACCGACTTCATTACTGGTTCTTTCCCAAGGACACAACATAGAACAAGAGCAGCTCTTCATAATGAAGCGGGAAGGAGTCTGTTGTTTTGATTTCCCCCTGCAGTGATGGATTATGAATGTAAACTGTTATGTAAGGTCATTTTGAACACTGCCCTGAAGGCAGTATGTCAAGGGAAGCACAGCAAACAAGTCAAAGATTCTCTTTCTTGGAATCGCAATGGATTTAAATGAAGAAGGCTCTTTTCTGCCCTCAGATTCTAAGGGCATGGCATGCCACTGGGAAAATACAGTTCTATACCAAGAGCCCTGGAAGCTGGTTACAGGAGCCTTGAGAAGTAGTTTAATTTTTAGGTCTCCTACTTGCTCATTTGACTGTGGTAAATGGCAGACTCTCTGTGCTTTCAGGTTCACCTTTTGTAAAGCACAGGTGATAAATGACAGCTACCATAGTACTAAATGTGTGAGGCTTGTGCTTTGTTTGGTTTGGGGGTCCTATGAATAAATGAATAGTAAAAAAACATGACAGAGTGTGTTATGACAAAATGTAAAAGAGAGATCAAAACTCTCCCTACAGATTTGTGCAGGGGTAAATTAACCCTGTCCGTGGTGATTCATGGTGTCTTTTCATGGTGTGTGCATGCTGGAGTGCCTTATAATTTGTATACCCTGACCAATTACAAAGGATCAACTCGGCCTGCCTGTTTGTCTTACTCCCAATTCCTGTTGGCAAAAGAGGGGCTTGTCTGCAAACTTCCTTCCTGTATACCTCAGCTGCCAACACTCCAGAGTCAGCTTGCTAAGCCAGTGAACAAGGGGAAAGTGAGATGCTGAAAATGTATTTGTTCTCTTTCCTCATCAGAGTAGCACAGTGTTTCAGAAAACCATGATGTTTCTCTCTGAAAGAATATATAAAAAAAAGGGAAAGGTACAGTAACTGAGCTCCTGTACAAAGACATGTTCTATAGTTGCTTTGTTTTCTTAATATTTTTAATAAGCC
Source organism: Myiozetetes cayanensis (assembly GCF_022539395.1). Lineage (NCBI taxonomy): Eukaryota > Metazoa > Chordata > Aves > Passeriformes > Tyrannidae > Myiozetetes > Myiozetetes cayanensis. The sequence continues at coordinate 33,610,580 of NW_026087964.1, read as the reverse complement.
ATAATTTGTTGCTAGTGCAACATCAAACATTGCAGATTTCTATGGATTTTCTAGCTTGATAGAAACTTAACAAAGAGCAGATAAACAGATGTTTCTTTAACGTGGAACCACTGAAGGAAGACTCAAGAGATACCTACATACTTCCATTTCATTGTCAGTTGTCATGGTGCATAAATGATTCAGATGATAATCTGAAAGCCATTCAGTGGAAGGCCAACAGAAAAAAATTAAAGCCTTAAGTAGCACTTAAACTTTGTTCAAAATTTCCAGCGTGTCCGGGTCTGCCCAAGATAAAGTCTGAAAATGTCTTCGAGACCTGTTTTCTTCAACAGACCAAACCCAAAGAGCCCTATGCCGATAGGAGACTCTCCCTTTGTATTTGTCTGATTTAGAATGGGCCCAATGGATCCAACAGGTTGATGTAATGAGACACTAAGTGATTGCATATGCAGTAAATAAAATCCTACTGCTGTACATGTCTAAATTATGCTAATTTAAATCCCCAGAACACATATGAGTTCTCAACAGTTATTAATTCCTTATCCACCATAATGAACTTAAATTGTGAGTTGAGATCCCTGGAAGATTTATGCAAGTTTCTTCTTTTCCTTAATTGGAAGAACTTGGTTTGTTGTGGTTTTTTAAAGCATAAAAATAAAACAAATCTTTCTGATTTAGTAATGATTTTATTTTCTTGTAGTTATATCCAAGTTAACATAAGATGTTAACTCTAAAGTGTACAGCCCAGACACTGAAGTCTCATGAGGCAAATATGGTAATGGTTTATAGATTACAATAGTTATTATCCCATTTACTCTGGGAACAAGCTATGAGGTCTAAAAAATGAACAGCATAATGAATAAATATACTGTAACCTAGACCAAAATTTGTTTTCTAAAGATGAAAAGTGGAAGGTCATGGGACTTTAGGCTGGCACTCTTTTAATAATTCGTGCTGACAATTGTGTCAGTTTGCTATAATCCTTAGACTATACTATACATTATCGTACAAATTGCTGTAAATGGAAATAAACAATGGTGCTCAGGGGGACTGGCTCAGGCTATGCAGAGCAAAATAACCCACTGACACTGCAAGAGAAGATCATAATTTTTTCCTTCAGTCTATTTATTTAAAGTGTGTGTATACTACTAAGTGTGTGAAAAAAAAAATTGAAATGTATTCTCCATTGAATATATTGGTGCACATACAGAAATGGGATAGATAAATGCATGTAAGCATTAGGACCAGAAATCCATGATTGTTGTGATTTTGAATGGCAAATGGTCCGCTGGTATAATTCTAGGACCTGAGAACCAACAGCATATTTAGAGAGCATTTGTCAAGAAGTGACATTTCACTGCTCCTTTGGTATTTTGAAGTTATTGGGAGGGAGGAACTGCTGCCTTGAAAGAAATTAAATCCTGCTCATCTGCAAGATGGTGACATCTTTACTCCTTCAATCACGGCAGCTCTTGAATCCTGGTTGGTTTATGATTTTAGTTTAAAAAATGTAATAAATACAACATTCAATATCACCCTTAAAAGCCAAAGCATTTTCATCCTGTGCACAGCATGCAGCTGAAGCCAAGTGCCACCTCTGCTCGCCCTACTGTGTGCTCTAGCTGTAACACTCGTTAATCTGGCACTGGGCTGCTACCTTGCTTTTGAGGGTTTAGATTAAGTGTGTGATTTAGAGGCTGATTTGCTTTGCCCTGCTATCTTACAAACTAAAACACTTTTTTTGGTGTACTGGCAAAACTCCTGATACAGGTATGTTATGGATACAAAGGAAAGCAGATTGAGAATGAAGATATTTTGTTTTGTTTTCAAAACAAAGAAAAAATACAAATCCTGGTGCTAGTGGTTTTGGGATGAGGATGTTTACAGGATAATTTGAGTGGGGACTAAAACAAAAGGAATGTTTTCATCCTTTTTGATTAATAGATGTTTGTACAGCACCATGAAGATGAGAGGCATGTTAAGTGTTATTAATTAATATTATTTCAATATATTTATAAGATATTTATAATATTTATGTATTTATGACAACAAAAATGTTTCAATATCAAAGTGAATTATCCCAGAAAAAATGCCAAGCTTTTGATCTGCTTATACATCACGTCACTGCAAACCTTTTCCTTTCAACCTAGAGTTACATTCAAAAGCAGAAAGATATACAGCTGACGTTTCAAACTGAACGACACTACGATAAACTAGGGTTCCTCTAGAAGATAAAATACATCATAAATCGGTGCAACACTTACCTCATTTTAAATATTACTGTCTCCTTTTATCAGGTAACACTATATAACCTCCCTTTACCTCCTTTCTTCCCATATTTTATTTGGTATATTAATTCTGAACAATGATCACAACCAGAATTTTTTTTTAATTAAAATCAAATATATGGCTTTGGAGGCTTAGGTTATCGGATAAAAATATTTTAATTAAAAAGATACCAATTCTTTTGGCTCCCTGATGAATTGATAATAATTGAAATGTACAGTGTTAATTTTAATCTGCAGTCAGTTGTTCAAAGAAATAATTCTTACCCTTTTTCAAAGTCAAAAATAAATAAGTAAAAAGAAATCCCTAAAGGGGAAGAGCAAACTCTGGCCCAATGGTCTTTTTATTGCAGATTGTCAAAAAAATCACCCATTATTGGGCAGAGCTTATTACACTTACTTATAAAGTTATTTTATTTTATTTTTCTAAGGATAGAGAAATACTTATCTGACTACAGTTACTGAGTTGTTTCTACTTTCATATCAATCTGTCTCTAGAGGAGCTTTATATGTCTTGCAAATATACTTTCTTTGCAAAATGCCGATTCCATCATGATCAGCTGGGAAAGATATTTCACTGAAGTGAGGATTCACCCTCGGGCAGTGCCCCAAGGAGTATTCATGTAACAAGGACAAATTTCAAACTGAGAAAACTATCTGTATGTCAGGAACGCGGCTATTGTGTAACGGCTCTGCAATGTCCGATTAGAGAAATGTGGTTTGAGGATAGAAAATAGCATTCTAATGTTTTGAGAAAAAAATCAAGATCATATAAAAAACAAAACAGAGAAAGGAAATATCGATTTTAAAATATTTTATTTATTTATTTATTTATCTATCTATCTATCTATTTATTTATTTATTTATACTGTAAACCATTATCAGAAAAACTTTTTTCAGGTATTTTTGAGAACCTCTGGGTCAAAATTCTATATGAAAATTGATTCTAGTACAAGCTTTTTAAGATGGATCAGAAGTTTAGGAGTGGTTAATTATTATTTTAAATGAACACCCAGTGCAATATGAATCTGAAAGCTGGGACTGAAGTAAAAGTATAGATCTTGACTGACAGCTGCTATATAAGAGTTTGTATATAAGAAAAGTTGGAAAGGACAGATACATGTGCATAAGTAACTAAAGTTTTTTTTTTCCTTTTGAGATTGTTGAACTTAATTAGATATTAATTCCAGGTGGGATATTGCCTGGAATTCTTTCATTTACAATGATTGATTTTTAAGATCTAATCCATTTTTATAAATCACTGTATGAGCATGACTTCATTCAGAATAGTGATTTAATTCTATTGTGACTGCTCTGACCTTAAATATTAAGCAAATATGGGATAGTCAGTAAAAGCTATTATGGAATACTCTTTTAAACAAACAAATAAAATAATTTAATGTTTTAACAAAATCTGAAGTGTCTTTATTTTCTAAAGCTGCTGATGATTACTCAAAATCAACTAACCACAAAGTCAACTAAATTCAAATAAACTATCACATTTGGTTTAGGTTTCTAATGTATCAACTTAGGTTGATCTACACATTAAAATGAAACAAAAATAATAAAAGTCTTGGAAACAGAGAGAATCTGTGTGTGCCACTGAATACCACGGAAGAGTGAAAAATGTTACAGGGCTACTCACAGAAGAAATGGCATCAACTATTCACAGTAGTAGACCAGGTACACTGCAAGTGTGTGCAAATATCAGGATGGGGGGGTTACTTTCTCCCTTTATTGTTCCTTCTGCCTAACCAAGCACGTTATTTAGGCAGTTTAATAAGTATTGTAGTTTTCAGAAGTTAGTGGGAATTGTTTTCAAAAATATTAGTGGGAATTGTTGACCAGACTTTATTAGGGGGCTGAATAAGTTCCTGAGGGTCCAACCATGAGCATATACCTCTAATGATTTTTTTCTGAAGTTTTAACCTTTAAAATTTCTTCATCTCTGCATAATTGATTACTGTCATTCTTTCCAGAACTTGCAAATATCCTTGGAGCCAAGCTTATTCATGTGAGTTCTGTAGATAGCACCTAAATATTTTCTCCTGTATCAGTTTTCACTTTGCATGTGTTTTGCTGTGATCCTGTAGGAGGGAAAGGAGGAAAATTTATTTATGCATTTTGTGACTTATTTATACGGTATTTCTGCAAAAGTTTTGTACGTTTTATTAAGATTTGTAAGTTTTTTTATATTTCCTGAGCATGTAAGTGTGTTTAGTGTATGAGAGAGGATGAAACTTGACTTGTTAAATCAATGAAATCAGAAAAGAGAATTTTAAAAACAGGTAGCTGATTTTAATTCCTTGGCCTTAAACTAAAAACTCCAGGTTTCTGAAGTGATGGTGTTGTTTTCTCATAATTTAATGTTATAACTTGACACTTTTGCCTTCCTTACATATACCTAATTACCATTAAGTAACCATAGTAGTAGAATTAAGGAGGTATTCTACATAGATGTTTTAAATCAACAGTAATCCTTGGTGAATGGTATTCTTTCCTTGGGGTAAAATGCATTTGCTATTGGCTCTTCAAAAAGCATGTTCAATTGGTGCTTTTTAGTCCTTTTTAGCCCTGTAGTACGAAAAAAACAAATGCAAATCAGTGTAGGAAGCTTGCCTCCACTAGGTCAGTGGCATGGTTTAGAAACAGGTTTGTAGTAACCAGATATCCAATGGCTTTTACTTGGTTTTCATCTCATATGTATACTGTTTGCTCCATAAGACAACAGTAACAGACAAAATGAAGAAATTTGGGCAGCTTAAATGTTATGTCAGCCTGTGCTTTTTTTGAGTAGCTTAAAACAACATATTTTTTCTCTCCTCTGTTTTTTTTTTTCCTTTTTAAAGAATCAATCTTTTGTTATCTTCCTTCGCAGAAGGGTAACATTTGTTTCTTTATTTTTGTATATGAATTTACTACAACAGATAACAGGATATTGCAGTCTTTGTGATGATTTAGAAGCAAGGGGGGTTCTTTCTTTTTCCTTTTTTTTTTTTTTTTTTTTTTTTAATGTGCTGTTTCTTTACCTCCCTTGCTTTTGGTTTTGCTCATGTTGGATTGACCTGCACATGTGCTGTAGACAGTCTTCTGGCTTGCATGCATGCACGCACATGTGGTGCATATACCAACAGCATCCACCATGAGAGTCTGCATGTATTCCTGCAATTATAACTACTCTCTTCTGAAAAGGGGGCTTATTGACACGTGTCACTACAAACAAAGAAAAAAACCACCAACCTCAAATTCAGCATATCCTGAGAGAGGAGTGCTCAAAAGCGATACTAATATCTGGGAGAGAGGTCTGGTTTTGTGACTGCTTTTCACTTCCTGTTTCTCTACAGGAGAAATCCTAGTACTGTGTGGGATAGTCTTTCAGCTTTGAAAAACACAGTGTGACTGCACTCTGAATACGTGCTTACTGCATATTTTGATGATGAATCAATACGTGTTGTTGAGATCTTTTTTGGTTTTCTGATATAGAAGGAGAAATAATCATATAGATCAGAGAAAAACAATATTTCTAAAAATTTATATATTCACCAGTTAAAATGGCAGTGAAATGGTCTGCTAAATGAGTACATTGGACTAATTATTCTTAATTTCTGTCAATCCTTTTATTGTATTGAAAAAAAAGTCTTAAAAAATTCAGAGGAAAATCCTATGAATTTTTTTGAGATAACATTTATCTTATGTAGGTTATATGTAGAAAAAAATGAAAAATCATTAAGTTATGCCTGAGTAAATATTTTTTTCAGAAATTAGTTGTACTAATGAAATAGTCTTTTTCTTTAGCAGGAAAAAATAACAACTCTTAAAAAGGTTCTTTAAAAAAAAGAACTCTTAAATACCACAAATATTGTCACCAAGCTTTGCATTTTATAAGTCTCTATCTTTCTTTACATAATTTTACTCATCAAAAAAATCAAGATCCACTTCTAACTGTGCTTTGCTCCTAAAGGTATGAAAATTTTTTAAAAAGGAAGTATAGGATCAATTTACTGTTAAATGTATTACAGAAACGAAATGTTAAAATGGTGCAATGGTATGTTGGAAGCATTTAATTTTGATAGGCATGATGTATAGCTAGGGAAGTAAATGTACTCAAATAATTATGTTGTCTTTGAAAGATTGGTAATTTAAAAGTAGATTATCCAATGAGACTGAAGTAGTAGTTTTCAAATTTTCAGGAAGTAATTAAACAAGCAGAGGGTCTCTCTTTTTTACTGGCCGTTTCTGGATTACATAGGGATTATGAAGAGAGACAAGAAAAATGACAGAGCAGGCTAAATAGCACATCAAACTCCCCTTGAAGAAAGCTTGTGTTTTTTTTCCCCTTAGTGGTTTTCTGTATTACAAATAAGATAGGTAATGTTTTGTGATATTTTTGGTGCAGGTATCTGAGAAAACACACCCTTTGGAAAAGCAGCAGACACCAGAGGCAACTTATTTTTTTAATACCTCTCAATGAAAAATGTGTTACCCCAAAAGACTGCTTCCCTGTTTAGGGTTTGGGGTTTCCCCCCCCCCTTTTTGTTGTTGTCATTGTTTTGGTTTGGTTTATTATAAGGTTTTTGTTTAGACCTCGGCTCCTTTGGTTGGCTGCCACCTGGCTGTTGATGCTGCCTGAGCCTTCAGACAGCTCCACACCCCTCACAGAGCACCTCAGTCCTGCTCTGATGTACACAGACCCACTTCATAATGCTCTGTTTTTTTCAGTTTTCATACTGCAACATGAAATAAGCTACCTTTGGGTTTCTCAGCAAGATTATGTCAGGTAATGAGCTTGGATCTCAGTTTCCCTGGCTAAGATATTTCAGTGCCTGCCCCTTAGAGCAGAAAGAGAGAGTCCAGAGTGGGGTTGCAGTTAGATGATCAAAAAACACCCACTGGCCAGTGGAAACATGGAAGGCAGGGCTGTGCCTTTTTAGTTTGTAAATTCTTATGTAGCCATCTTAGGAATCAGCCTTCTAATATCTAGGTAATAAGTGCTGTATCACATCAAGAGGTTTTCTGACTTCAGCAAGATGAGAAAAATGAGCATCCAGCCATTAAAATGGTTTTCATGCCTATTCTCAAAGTTTCATCCCTCCTTCTCTATGTATTTCAGTAGAAAAAATGCAAGAGGAGAAATCACAACAGTAGCACCCCAGAAGGTGAGGAAGCAGATCAGATTACTGAAGTAGGTTTCTTGAAGAAATAGGTAGTAAAAACCACTACTGACATTGCATGAGACTTTGGGAAACCTCCTGTAGTGCCCTGTGTCCAGATTCACCATTGTTCCATGCAAAGCAGTAAGGGACCACCTGGGACCACTTGAGGCCAATCTGACGGGCTCTCAGAAAAATGGGAGAGAAATCTAAGTATTCTGAACAGCCAGACTGACACTACAATTGCCTACAAGTAGTCACTTCTCTCTTGACTTTTTCCTGAGGCATAAAATTTCTCCTGTGAGCATTCTGCTGACCTTGCCCTTTTCAGTTGCCTAAAGAGCTAATTCTCACCCACACCAATCAGTGTTTCAGCCACTGTTTCCCCTAGTACTACGGCTAGTGTGGAACATTTTCCATATTGACAACAGAATCATAATGCAAGATTTCTCTCTAAGACATAAGGATTTATATGTGTTTACCTTCCCCATTCACTGCTTTAAACTGCAGGATGTAGACTCCTGATTAATGTTGCTAATTACTGAACAACTGCTGCTGTGCTCCCTTCGGAGGACTGAAAGTCGCTGATGGGATCTCTCAGAGTATACCTTTGCCTGTGCAGCAAATAATCTGATAACATTTCCATAACTAAACTTTATAAGTTAACTGTAAATTAAATTTACACTTTCACTTTAAAAGTGGGAATTTGAGATATTGAGTAAGAATAATATTTTTTCAATTTTTTTTTTAACAGTCACCTTAAATATTTTCTGCTCCACACCTCATGAATGGTTACATTTTTCTTAAAATTACCTTTTTTATTATTATTTTATCAGCTCTGTATTTCTGTATGGAAACTGCATTTTCAAAACACTATATCTAGTAGCTGAAAAATAGAGATAGTAGGAAATTATGACAGTAGATGAATGTGGTAGTTATTTTTCTTAAGACTCTGCAGTCACAGATGCAATGGCCTGGAGTAATCTGAGAGGCCATTGCTTTTCTGCAGTTGCCCCGTCTGATTAGCAGTGTGTGCATGGCACTAGATAGTGTTGATGACACTAAACAGGGCCTTTTCAACCTCTCCATTCCTGATAAAACCAGATATGCACCTGCATATCAAGAATATTACACACTTCTGATTGCATTCACAATGTCCAGGACAGGTATGAGAAAAAGTACTGATATTTGCTAAATATGTGCATATGTGCACATTAATTGAGTTTTAGGACAGATCTGTTACAACAGACTGCTTTTTTTTTTTTTTTTTTCTTAACTGAAACAGCTCAATAGAAATGGTTGTACTGTCTTTGGAGTTATCAGACAGATGGTTTTTGTAGAAATGATGCTGGAATAAGTGTCCAGGGAGAGGCTGACTTGTGTAGAGGCTGAATTGTTGCAAACGAGTTTGGGGCCAGTGGGGAAAGTATCCTCTTGATACCCTGGAGAAGGGTACCTTAAAGGTCACATTTGAGAAAAGAAATGTTTGAGAGTTGTTCTGCATATGGTAGTAACACTGAAACCAGCAAACTGCAGATCATCAGTACGTTTTCATGTGGAGAGCACTATAAGACATAAAATTGAAGTTGTTAATCACAGTTGTTATTAACTACTGTGGGTGAACAAGGAATAAGATTGATTTGCAGTCTGAAAGCGTGTGTCCAGAGCATACTTCGGTGCTATGCACCCTATCAAGTTAAAAAGAGCTAAATTCTTAAAAGAACTGCGGTTTGAATAAGTTCACAGTTCCAAGATGCATTATCCTCTACATCTGGAGAATTACTGGGCATGATCATAAACGCAGGAAGAAAAGCTTGTGGGTGTATATGAGACACCAAAAAGCCTTCTCTTGAGATACGTTTTCACTTCATTCTCATATTAGGTCAGAATCACAAAGTCTCAGTTTTGTCCCCAAATAATTAAATATAACTGATTTTAGAGACCCCGTTCTATCCTTTGGTTTCTAGGCAGAGAAACGCGTACGAACACCCTTGCCAAGGCACTTAGTTTAAAAAGAAAAAAAAACAAACACCAAATCCCGTCAAACCATTTTTTTACCCCGATACAAAGCTGTGTTCTTTCGTTAGTCCCGCTGCATTCCTCGAGCACCACAGGCTATTTTCAGATGGGGGAGGCGGAGGGGAAGGTGTCGAAAAGTGTTATTTCTTTTCATTGTGTTTTATTTGCACCTTTGCATCCTTGTTACCCTTTTGCCACTGGTGCTGCAGGAGCTCCCAAGCCTCCCTACCGCCGCGGATAATCCCCGTCTTCACTCCCCGTAGCAGGGGCAGCTCTCCGTGCCGCTCAGCCTGTTGCCCCTCTTACTGGGCTTCTCCTAATACTGCTTTTTTTTTTTTTTCTTCTTAACTGAAACAGCTCAATAGAAATGGTTGTACTGTCTTTGGAGTTATCAGACAGATGGTTTTTGTAGAAATGATGCTGGAATAAGTGTCCAGGGAGAGGCTGACTTGTGTAGAGGCTGAATTGTTGCAAACGAGTTTGGGGCCAGTGGGGAAAGTATCCTCTTGATACCCTGGAGAAGGGTACCTTAAAGGTCACATTTGAGAAAAGAAATGTTTGAGAGTTGTTCTGCATATGGTAGTAACACTGAAACCAGCAAACTGCAGATCATCAGTACGTTTTCATGTGGAGAGCACTATAAGACATAAAATTGAAGTTGTTAATCACAGTTGTTATTAACTACTGTGGGTGAACAAGGAATAAGATTGATTTGCAGTCTGAAAGCGTGTGTCCAGAGCATACTTCGGTGCTATGCACCCTATCAAGTTAAAAAGAGCTAAATTCTTAAAAGAACTGCGGTTTGAATAAGTTCACAGTTCCAAGATGCATTATTCTCTACATCTGGAGAATTACTGGGCATGATCATAAACGCAGGGAGAAAAGCTTGTGGGTGTATATGAGACACCAAAAAGCCTTCTCTTGAGATATGTTTTCACTTCATTCTCATATTAGGTCAGAATCACAAAGTCTCAGTTTTGTCCCCAAATAATTAAATATAACTGATTTTAGAGACCCCGTTCTATCCTTTGGTTTCTAGGCAGAGAAACGCGTACGAATACCCTTGCCAAGGCACTTAGTTTAAAAAGAAAAAAAACAAACACCAAATCCCGTCAAACCATTTTTTTACCCCGATACAAAGCTGTGTTCTTTCGTTAGTCCCGCTGCATTCCTCGAGCACCACAGGCTATTTTCAGATGGGGGGAGGCGGAGGGGAAGGTGTCGAAAAGTGTTATTTCTTTTCATTGTGTTTTATTTGCACCTTTGCATCCTTGTTACCCCTTTGCCACTGGTGCTGCAGGAGCTCCCAAGCCTCCCTACCGCCGCGGATAATCCCCGTCTTCACTCCCCGTAGCAGGGGCAGCTCTCCGTGCCGCTCAGCCTGTTGCCCCTCTTACTGGGCTTCTCCTAATACTCTTCTTCTTTTTTTTTTTTTTTTCCCTTCTTCTTTCTATTTTGCGATGGCCGGGCGAAGGTAAATCTCCCGCCGCCGGCAGGGGCAAGAGGAGCCCCTGGGCTCCCCCCATGTTCTCCGTGCTCTGGCTTTCCTCTCCGTGAAGCCCTGTGTACACAAAGGGCTCTCTTCTGCCTTTCAATTAAGTAACCGAGATTTATTTACTTTTACTCTTTCTCCCATCCCTACACTTATTTAGTGTCTGTAACTCCTGTCAGCTTCAGGATTGGGTGTTCTTTTAAATTTTTTTTCCCCTCCTCCCGATTAAGTTATTTATTTGCATTTCCCCGGAGGCAGATTTAAATCAAATGTCCGTGTGAGGGAGGACTCCATCCAGCCTGAACCCTACAACCGGGAGACAGACGTCTGAGTCCGGTCGCAGTGTGCGGGCGGCGCGCAGCTGAGCGCTCCTGCCGAGCGCCTCATCTCGCCTCGGAGGGCCTGGGGCTCCTGCGGCTCTGGAGGTTCCCGAGGAGCCCCAGCTGGCCGGGAGGCTTCTTCCCAGCACCTCTGAGAGGCTCGCTGATACCATCCTCGATGCATACCCTCAGGGGAAAAACCAAAGACCAAAAAAACCCCAACACTACAGAACACAACAAAAACACTGGGGCGTTGCTGGAGAAGGAGGGTTTCACCGTGTTTAAGGACTAAAGTGGCCGGGACAGCGCTTAGCACCGGCAGAGTCCTGCGGAGCTTTCCCGAAGCGCCTTATATGGCGGGGGGGGGCGCCCCGGGCACGGCTGCGAGCGCCGATCCCAAACCCGGGGGAGCGTGTGTGCGTGGGGAGATCGCTCTGTGTTACAGACGCTTGTGTCATTCTAGGAAACAGAGGCAGAGGCCGCCGGAGGAGACGGATGGTCTCCTAGGATAGCCAGTCCCGTCAGAAAGAAGAACGATAGCATCCTTCCCGGCCTCAACAGGTAAATCGGTAAATCGTATTTGGCCACTATAGGTTGGAGTTGTGCTGTTGGTTTGAGTTTTTTTGTTTGGATTTATGGTTTGTTTTGGGGTGGGGTTTTTTTGTGTGTGTCTTTGTGGGAGGTTTTAATATAATTTTTTTTTTTTCGTTCTCTCTCTTTATGCCTCCTCTCGGCGTTTTCTGAATGGCACGGACCTGACAGAGGGGAGGCGGCTATTGGCAGCCCGGGGAGCGCCGCTGCCCTGTCCTCAAGCCAGCTGTCTGTCACACGAGGGGGGACGGAGACAACGCGGAGACGCGGCGTGCCCGTCCCGCCCGCCGCCCCTGCTCGTCCTTCGCGCAGCTCTGCCGCAGCCCCTTCGCTGCCGGCCACCGCGGGCAGTGCCACGGGAGAAGACACTTCCCCTCCGAAGCTCTGTGCGCGACTTCCAGGAAGAAATGGAAGGGAGGAGAGCCGAGGGTTTGTCTGTTCGGCGTTAAAACGGGAAAAAGAAAAGCCGCGCGGCTCGGTCACCTGCTCCGCTCCCGGAGCGCGGGAGAGCCGAGCCCGGCCCGTCCCTGGGGCGCGGTGGCGCGGCCCCGAGCGAGGCCTGCGGGAGCTTTTATTGCTCGTAAAGGGTACCGGGGGAACGGCCAGTAATGCGATCAGGAAGGGAGGCATTAGGCAGAACAGCGCTCAGGCACTAAAAGCGCCTAAAAGCGCGCTCTCAAAAGACACTTCGGGCCCAGCAGCAGTAAAGCTTTTATTGGTAACTGAGAAGCGCCTCGCAGCCGCAGGTTTGCCATTAATGACCGCTTCGGTGGGTAGGAATTACACTGCCGGGCTGGCGGCGAGACCCAGCGGGCAAAGGGCACTACGCCGTAATAACAAGTATTTACTAAAGGAGTTACTGCCAAATGAATGCCGGGATTCAGGCTTCGATTTGCCGAATAAACTTTTTAGTAACTATGAAAGCAGACCAATAACATTTATAGAGGAAAGAAAAATATTTGAAGTCAGAAACTTCTCTAGTAGCTGAAAATTAACTTCTGACAACAAGCTGGATTCCCCTCCTTGTTAAATCTGAGAAACTCTATCCTTAAATTTCACCCTAAAAGATCTGCTCTTTTAAAAATAACAGCACCCCGCAAGGCAATTTTCCAGCTGCAGAAGAACCTTTAAAACCAAACCAAGTGCTGCCTGTGGGCAGACATGCATGCTTAGAGCCGGTGAGAACAGAGCATCCACAAAATTTTTGTTAGGATTTTCGGATATGCAGGGAGCACAGAAATGTTATTCTCTCCTGCAAATCCTGAAGTTCTTCCTACAAGATTTTCTTTTTGATCTGCTTGTTGTCAAGTAATTAGTAAAAGGAATTACCCGCTCTGGTGCTGTGCCTTCAGGTGGCAAAGGCATTAGGACTGTAAACTTCGCATTTTCTGAATGTCTCTGGCCTGACTTCCTCCTCCATCAGCACCGGTCCTTTCATGGGGGTTAAAATTTTAATTCAGTTGGTTGTGATTATGAAGGCGTGGGTGATGTCACCGTCTCTGCCCATTTGAAGTTAATAGACTGATTTCAGTGACTTTGCCTCTCCGGGCAAAGGCGGGGGAGACTTTGTGGCGAAGCTGCGCTGCCGGCAGCGCCTGCTCTGCCCCCTCCGCTGCCTCCCGGCCCACCATGCGGCAGGGCTGGCACTCACCGCGACACAGGTAGGTAAATCAGATGGGAAGACGAACAGCGCAGCCTCCACTGCCTTTGGGAAGGCTCTCTCCTTTTGTCTTCGAAAATCTGCCACGCGAATTTCCCCAGTGGACCCCTGTATTTTAATACGCTCTGTAATGTTAACCCTACCTTAGGAAAAAAAAAAAAAGGAGAGAGAGAGAGACGGAGGAAGAGAGAGAATAAAGAGAAGGCGCTTATAATTAACTAATCCTTTTACCTTTTCTCAAACACGAATTTAAGCTCTAACTTTTATCCGTGCAAATGAAAACAGTAAACATCGAGGTACAGGTTCATAAAGATACTTAAATGAACACACAGCTTTAATGTGTGTGCATATGTATATAAGCAGTTTTGTCACTTGCTCAGAGCACTTTCATTGAAAAAGAAGAGAGGCTGACTAAATGATTATCCTTTCATCAGATTAAAATCCGTCTGTTATTTTTAATCTTTAAATCCTTTCATCAGGACTATGGTTTTATTCGAAATGATGAAATAGAGGATTTGTGCTTGTAACAGGAAAAAAATAAACCCAAAACCAGAAAGAAACAAACTACTCCATCCCCAAAAGATTTTCTCCACCTTCCCACCTCCAAAACAACAACAAATCCCCAGAGTATCCGGGATGAAAATGAAACCAGAAGTTTTTGGTTTTATTTTGCTTGTGTATTCAACGCAGAGACTTAACAATTACTGGTTAGAAAACCCATTTGAAAACAGTAGGGCCACGTTACAACAAAGGTCTGGCCAGCATTAATCTAGTGTTTGGAAAGCAGTTGACAGTTGCGAAGGTTTCCCCCTTTCCTTCCTTTCCTTTAAAAATAAACCCCTTCAAATCCCAGACCCCATCTCGGTTTCTCCGAGTAGAGTCCCTTCTCTCTCTTTCCAGTTGCATGAAGGGATGAATCGAAAAATCATTTAATTATTTTCATTCTAATCGCCTTAATCCCCCTTATACTAGGAGCAAATGATGATAATCGGATCCACATGGAAAAAGACCCCCGGGAGAGGGGGGGTTAGGGCAGAATATTCTCCCGGCCCTGCACCCCGGCAGGTGGAGACCGGCGGGGCGGGGCTCGGCTCGTCTTGCCAAGGCTCGGCTAGGCTCGGCTCGACTCCCCGGTGGAGCTGGGGGTGTTAACATACCTAAAGCATTGGAGTAAGCTTCCTCAGTCTCTGGGCAGCTTGCTTTTTATTATTTCATTTTTGCTCCAGGTGACGCCGCTGTAAAGTGACCCGGTTGTCACCCTGGGGCGACAGGGGAAAGTCCGGACACAGGGGAAGAAAAAAAAAACACGATATGGCTCCTCCCCGCCCCCTTCCCTCCCGCGATCCCCCCGCCTCTTCGGAGCCTGAGCAACGACAAGCTGATTAATCTTCCCGGGTCGCCCTCGCCAATCCCCGAGGGCCGCCCCGCTCAGCCGCCATCCGCGGTCCGCGACCGCGCAAATCCCGCGGCTGCGGGGGCTCCGCTGTGGCACAGGGAGGAGGAGGAGGAGGAGGAGGAGGAGGAGGAGGAGGAGGAGGAGGAGGAGGAGGAAGGGTAGGTCACCAGTGGCACTGTTTGGAACCACCGCCGCAACACTACTCCCGTTTGAGGCTGCAGGAGTAGAGCCAACAGCGAGATCACCGGGCGCTTGGTTTTCTTTGGGTGTTTTCAGATCTGTACAAACACGGAGCCTGCCGGTTTTTATAAACAACTTTCGGGACGCAGTCAATCAATCATACTGGCAAGCAAACAGACCAGGAGCCTAGGATATATACAAGGCATAAATATACACATATAAACCTTGTCTTCTTCGGAGTACTTTTTTTAGTATTTTTTAGATTTTTTTTAAAACTTTTTTTTTTTTTTTTTTTTAGAATTTTTTTCTGTAAGCCTTTCTAAGAGAAACCTTATCTAGAAAGATTCTGACAAAGTCAGGAAATCACAGTGAAAAAGTACGAGGTATTGTTAGGCAGTTATGTTACATTATATGCTTTAATACCAGAAAGGGAAATAAATATTGGGAAAGAGAAAGAAAAAGCATCTAATCAACTTAAAACTTAAAAAAAAATATTCTGCTTACAGTCAGAGAGACAATTTCAAGAGTATGTGGCTGAAGAACATGAAAGCTGGTCATTTTAAAATACAATGCAATAGATACATATGGAAAAGACATGAGTTTACCAGACTTGCTAGTCAGCAAAGTATTCTTTATGTTGCACTCATTTCTAGCCTTACTTTTTAATTTGAAACATATTTGTATCCAGGGGTAGGTCCTTGGGAATGCACTGTGTTGTTTTGTTTTGTTTTTTTTAAATGATCTTTTGATAAGAAGAGCCCTGCACAGCATGGAGTTTGTGCCCTTTCTTTCTGACACTTAGTCTTTTGCTTGCGAAAGGACAGTGTGAGCAAGGAATTCATAGCACAAAGAATGGATCAGATCTGAACATCCCAGTAATGCAGAAAAAATAGTTAGGGTAGGAAAACACGTTCTAGTGTCAGGACTTAGAGGAGAGAAGCATATTCTGTGCTGGTGTAAATTAGGAGATTCACAAATACAGAGGACTGGTTGATGCTGCAGAAACGGTGTGTTCTTAATCTGTCCTACCACAGTCTGAATCTGTGGTCCCTTCTGGATAGTGAGATTGAGGAAAGCCTGGGGAATGACGCTCAGAGAGGAGAAGCTGTGCTCTGGCAGAGAGCATCAAGAGAAGCTTTTCCCCACTGGTGAAACCTTTCAAAGAAGCTTGTAAAATTGAGGACCAGTATTGGATTTGCTCAGGAAAGACCTTGAGACTGCATTGCTTCTATGGAGCCATTGTCAAGAATAATTTTCTCTTTTTGAAATTATTGCATTTGTTGTGCAAGTTTTCCTACCAAGAATAAACTTGGTATTTGGTAATTTCACTCCATGGTTGTCATCTGTTAAAACAAATCCTATAAGGAGCCTAAACCAAATACTACTCATGTCAGGAGAGTGGATTTTGGTGCTGTCCTTCCAAGCTGACTGGGTCTTAGAGACATAAATAGTAGGAAAGTTGTTTCATTGGCTTCTCGGAAACTTAACGTGTTTAAAGATGTGTATGGTCAGCAGAATAGCGATTGGTTTTACATCTAAGACCTCCCTTTTAAGGACCTGTGTCTAAAACAGATTGGATCACTTCGTTGCTTAAAGGCAGTTTCATTTTCATATAACAATTTATACTTATCACCATTTAAGTGAAAGCTTTATCAATCAAAGCTTTACTCTCGCGGGCCTGAGGTATCATTTTCCACAGCAATGTATTATGGAGTCCTTTGACTGAAACTTGCCTTGATTTGTGATGTAAAAGACTGACACAATGAGTGATAATGACAATTATCAATTGTCACGATATGTAATACAATGAGATGTATTAAATGACAATTTCCAGTTAAAATAGTACATAAAATACATAGTCATTAACATAGTATCTGAAGACTCTGCAGATACATAGTAATTTTGATGTAAGTGATTTTAATGTTATGGAAATCCTGTGAAAGCTCACACACTTTTTTACCCTTGAAGATTCAGTCTTTTCCCCTCTCCCACCAAGAGAAATGATTGTTAAGACTGATATAAGCAAGTTTTTCTGGAAACGAAGAAAATTAAAAAGGAGGAAAGGGGGAGAGAATTATACAATACACATACCTAACAGTGTAAACAATTGCACCCCTCACCCTCCAACCTGGCTTTCTTCAGACTTTTGAGCATTCCTTCTAAAATTTTGATAGGGTAAGTGACAAATGTCTTTTCGGAAGATCTTACAATGCTATGGACTCACCAAAGACTGTTTGTGAGAAGTGCTGGCCAGAGCAGACAGCTTACTATTCATCAGCCTCTTAACACACAAAGTCTCCTTTGCCACATTATGTGGTACACCTGTACACTGACAGCTGGCTACGAAGGAGCTGAAACCAAATTGGCATTTCAATAACTGCTTGAGATTAGATTTTATTAAAACTGAGAAACCTTTTCTTTTAGATCAATATTCTGTTGTACCTGTACAGGTGGGACTCTGCCATTTGTTTTACAGATCTGTGCATCGTGGGCATTGAATTTTACAATTTCTCCTTTCTCTCAGGTAAAATGATTTTTGGCACTACTTGTATTAAGTATTACTTACACTACTTGTAGTAAGCATAAAGGCTCTGAAGAGTCAATCCGCTTTTGCTTCTCTTCTTTATTGAGAATAGATTATCCAAAAAGATTTGAGAATACTGCTATGATTCAATTGATAACACAGTGACATTTATCAGCTTAAACAGTGTGTTGAGACAATGGATCTGTGAGGTGAAGCATTAAAGATACTTCTAAGCTTTTGCTTCTTCCAAATCCCAGTAACATTCTGACTCTACTCCCTTGAGGTACTGATTTGCTTTTGACAGCACTGGTGCAACAATTTTACTAGGGTGTAACTTGTTAGCTGTCTTGTAAGGATAATGCAGATAAGCTTCTCCAAGTATTTTCTCATATTCTGTGTGAAATTCTTCTTAGTTCAAGTATGTAGTGAACAACTTCTAAAATAGACTAAAGATCATCAATCAGCATTCATTAAATTAATTTGGGGATGATTTTGGAATGGCTTGACATAAAACTGTATGATTGGTAACACAGGCTTCCTTTTCTGTTCCTTTTGTATAATAGAACAACTGTCTGTACTTACAAAATATTGATACCGAGAGTACATTTTAACTTCTAATTTCTCTTTTATCTGTGATTTAACCACTGTTAAGAAATTACAGAGAACATTTTATATTTTAAAAATAACAAGACTACATCAATCTATTTACTAATTTGGTGGAAGAGGAGTAGACTGCTCAGCCTCCCTGTGGAGAGCTGTGGAGAGGTGCAGAGGTGTTGGGCAGGCCAGGAAGGCTGTTATGTTACTGCAGGAAAGAGGGAGGATGAGGTCTGAATAAGTCTGGGACCAGGTAACCTCTTACAGAAACCACTAATCTCACCTCTTCAAAACTTCTGTCTTCATCTGCATTAAAACCAACAAAATTTTAGTTTTAATAAAAAATCTTATCAAAGAACATTTCTTCCTTTGGTTCTTTCCGTTTTACTAACCTGAATCTTTAGACTCAGATCATAAATCTTGATTTATGTCCAACAATTGAACTAAATACTACTAAATACCATCCATTCAAAAGAATTTTCAATACATTTTAGGGTCTTTATGATTTTAAATTAAATCCATCTTATATACGAAATCAGAATGTCTGTCTATGCACCATTTAAAAATCCAAATTAGGCTTGTAAGTGCTGTGATTTTCAGTATATGTCATGCAGCACTAGGTACACTGTGAACACTTAACATCAAAAAAGGGAAATCATATACTAATATATTTACTTTCAAAAAGTTAAAAAAGAATTTAACAAAAGCAGATTACTAATCATGTGACTTCTGTATTTTATTACATATCTAAATGCTATATAGAGGGACAAAAGAATCAAGCATTATTGATAATTTTTGCAGTGATAAATGAATGTTGAGTATTTATTTTAAATTTCTCTTCTGTGCCAGGGGAAAAACAAACCAAACCAAAAAAAGTCCAGCTTTTGCTAATCCAAAATCAGAAATGGCACTGTCAGACTTGACAGCATGGAGCAGTAGCAAATACATTTATTGATATAAATTCCTAAGTGGAATATAGAAACAAGAAGTTACATTTAATATAAAAAAATGCAGCATCTTGATTGTTACCAAGAAGCATACTGAGAGATGCACTTCTCCAGCACTGCTAAAGCAGTTCTGTGGTTTTCTTGCTTGTTTTGTTACGCAGGTGATTTATGCTGCCTGAAGGTAAGTAAATTTCAGAAGTTCTCCAGTTACAAAAATATATTTCAGTTCAGTTTTGTTGCACGTAATGATGACAATTGGTCTGAATTCTGGATATGAAGATGGGGAAACTGCAGTTGTGAAAATAGGTTTTTTTACCACATAAGAAATAGCTAAGATAAAAGTCATGCAAAGAATAAGTGTGCCATCGTGCCTCATAAGCAGTATGTTCTGCCAAGTGTAGTAGAGCAAGTCTTTTTCTCCATCTACATCACTGTGAGGCCTCACAGGATTTTTTGCCTGCTGAGTTAATTGATAGAACTGGTGTAAAAAGGGGTCCACAGCAGTGAGTGCAAGGTCAGTTTGTTGATACAGCGTTATATGACTGCAGAAAGACTTTTGCAGCACAGGCAGGAATGTGTTTCCTTGGAAGGTGAAGGCTGCTTTCGAAATTCAAAGTCTTTTCAGTTTTTGTGTATTTTATGTGTAAGGAGAACATAATGCTCAAGCTGTAGACCAACAGAATAAATTTCCACAAGGAAAGCAAAAAAGGCAAATGGTAAACAATTTTCAGTATCTACCTTACATTTCAAAAGAATTATTAATTTTCTTATGTTATGGTCCAGTATGAAAAATATTGTGAACTTCTCAGATTCTGGCACACGTGTGAACACAGACACAACTGCCTTGAGTCCAACAGAGCATTCCTAGCAACCTATTGGCATGTGTAGTGCTCAAAGAATGAGATTCCCCCTAACGAAATACAGTAAAATATGAGGCAGGTTGCGTAGATGGTCTTCCTCCAGAAAAGCTTAGCTAAACAAGTTTTGATATATATTTTTCCCTTTTAAAGAATTTCTCGTCTGCATGGAAGATAGGATTTTCCATAAGGTTAATAATAAAGGCTGTGCTTGCTCTGAAAACTTCAGTTTACACTGGTATCCACTGTCAAAAACAGACTATTGAAATAATGAATGAGGTTCACTTCCTCAGAATGTGTAAATGTCCCAACTTCCAGTTAAACTTTCAACAGCTGAAAGACAATACCATTGACATGTACCTGGCATTAGTTACTCAGGTTTATTTTTTCCTGGAAAGCGGTTTAGGGCGACAGAGTGGCGTCCGGGTTTCCCAGGTTGTTGTGCTGACAAACTGCAGTGGTGGTAAAGGCAGGGAGTCTGACAAAATCTCATTAATCATTTTAAATTAAATCCAACATTCCTCTCCAACACTGCCAAGAAGAAAGCTAACTTTTACAAATGAATACTCTCTCTGAAAAGAACTAGTATCCTGACCGTGTTGCTTTCACATAAATATACTTGATTTTTGTTAGGTACACATACTCTATTAATAAACAGCATTTTAAAGCTTAAAAAATAAGGCATTTGTTGCATTATTAGGACTGAAAAATACTTTTTGCTCATTTTCTGTATTAGATGCTATGAGTGAACCAAAAAGCTGAAAATTAGAGTCTCTTCCTTCTTTCAATGAATTGCAGCTTTTTGCTTTTTTAAAACTGTAAATACAGAAATTTCCTTTTTAATGTAAGCAAATTTCACATATGGAATGGAAATAGTCTGTGTAAAGATTTTCTAATCCATCTTTTCTCTAAGCCTACTTACATGAATAAGAAAAGAAAACTGCAAATCTACTAACATCATGCCAGCAAAACCAGTGGTGATGAAGGAGCAATGTGATCTCTTTAAAGTTTTTTACATACACATTTCTGAAACTAATCCTAGCTATTTGATTATGATTTAATTGCGCATATTGTATGGCAAGTCTGAACTTTTAACATCTGATAAGTAATATCAGAATATCATATAAAACTTTATCCTATTAAACACAATATTACACGAAGATTATAGAAGTTTGTATATTATTTCTCTTTAAGGCAAAATGAAACCATAATGTGCCTATGGGAGACACAGGAAACACTTTAAGTCTGTTCTTTTTCCATTTTAATAGTGCTTTTGAGCTTTGTTATTCAAAAGGGCAGATCTTACAATGGCAGAGAACAAGTCATCAGCCTTAATGTTTATTAGATCTGATACAAGCATGAAATACTTGAAAAAAAATCCCAATCCAGTAGAAGGCAAGTAGATTTGGCTTTTCTAAATACTTATTATTGTTATTTTGACATTTTAACATGATCAGGTAGGTATACCTCAATTTTAAGTACTTAATTTAATACTTGTTTTCTAAAAACAGAACTATAAACAAATAGTGAACAATGACATCCTTATACAGAGAACAAAATTATTGCCACTTCAAAAAAGAGCAATCCCTGTTAGCAATTTTTATCTGAAGAACATTAATAACCTGCAGAATATTGAAGAGGAAACAGTAACATTTATTTGCCCAGCTAGTCAGTTTATTTTCCTAAAGCTGTATTTTTAAACTGTTTATAGTGTTTCTTTTTCCAGTGTGGGGGGTGAAAGGGAAAGGTTGAACAGAACAAAATGAAATTTTTTTCCTCAATGCGATATTCTTGCTCACTTCAAAACTGACAAACATGTCTCTAACTTACATTTGTTTGGGTTTTTGCATGTTGAAGTTAAAATTTAATTTAAATTAACTTTAAGTTGAATTTTAAAAAGCCAAAGCTGTTTAAATGTGTTGTTTAGAGTTTGAATGGAAAGTATTCTAGACCCAAATAGAGTCTGAGAAAACGTATAATATCAGATACTGCCTATAACTAAGCCATGTGAATATGCAATATACGCCATAGTCCTTCAATAAATGCAGTGAGAGTCTGAGATTTTAATACATGAAACAATGAGCTGTATTTGTGTGACACTTTACATGGACTAGGACCAGGATAGCCAGTGTTTGCAGGGCGATGGGCTGCAGGCTCATTTCTTCCTTCAGTGCTGTGTACAGTCTGTACGCTTAGCAATAAGGCAACACCACATGGCCAAAGTTCAAAGGACATGCAGTGGTGGAATCACAATAGCTTGAGAATCACATTGCAGTTATGGGGTGATCGTGCTCACGTAATCAGGCTTGGGATCCTCTAGCTAAGTCTTCTGAAGTGTTTGATCAAGTAGCTGTTTCCACATCACATCATTTAGTGACACCTGGATCAATTAGGTATCTATCATTATTTTCTTTTGAAATGTGCATTGAAGAAGACACTGCCCAAAACTCAGTTTTGTAAAGGGTTTTTGGAGTATGACTAATAGACTTCTTCTCACCTTGTAAGAGTACTATTACACCTGTTTATGGCTATTTTTTCCTTTTAAAACAAAAAAATTGCCTAATTTTGCATAAGGTCCAGATTATTAAAATGCAAAAAATTACTTCTCAGCCATTTGTGCAGAAAAACTCAAACTGGAAAGAACAAAAAAAGGACATAAGAAATATCTATATTCATTTTTTGTCTCTTGGTTGCCTCGGAGGGAATTCACATTTGGTATGTTGTGTTTGCTGCTTTCTGTTCAGCTCTGTTCTGGTAACATAATGTACAACATGAGTTGGGCACTAATCATCTAACACTGTTCAAAATCCTACTGGAGAGATCAGATGCTGTTATCTGTATGCCATTAGTGCTTTGTTTTCTTTTCCCCTGGACTTGTCCTATGGAGATTTTAATCATATCACCCTGTTTCTAATTTATCTTCTTGGCTGCTACACTGGCCTTGAAGCTTTCTAAACCTTGCTAATAGATGTACTCATCTACTCCAGAAAAAAAACATGTTCTGTCTGCCTGGAGGCTTTGTTTTGTATCAGGGTAACTGGAAATTAAGAGCAATGAAGACTAACAATTCATGCTCTCTTATCAGTGCAAAATCAAAACCAGTATCACTAATGCCAACTTAAATACAAGTCAGAAGAGAATTAGGCCTCGCTCTGCATTTATGATTTGAGAAGAAAACCTTTCCTAATAAGAATAGTTCTAACTTAAAAATTCACTGCATTCTTCTTTTTACGTGTGTAACTTCTGAAGAGTGTTTTCTAGAAAACTGTATTCTGCAATCTGCACTTAAGATCACTTTAAGGAGCCCAGGAGACACTTGCCCTTTATTTTTGGTTTTACAGGTTATGTTAAAAGTTTTCCACTTGTTTTTATTTTTTATTTTTCTAATACAGGAGAAGAAATCAGTGCCTTAAACAAAGCTCTCCACCATATCATATGCTCTTTATTTGTGCTTGAGATTAATTGACTGACCACTGCAGAACACATCCTTGGCCTTTTCAAAATACATGAAACAACAGAGGGTGACGAGTAGTTGTCCTGAGAGAGGTGAGTGATACTGTAAACGTGTCTGGAAGACAGCTGCTATACTGCTGGCTCCTGGCTTTGTCTGTGTATGCTACATAAATACAAATGGCATTTACACTTGATTAAAGGTAACGTAACAAAAAAGTACAACTTTTTCCATGTGCATTTTTGTATGTGGGCCAGAGCTATAAATAAAATGCGCTAAACACTTGAAATAGCAGCAATAGCTACATTTTTTCTTCCTGTCATTTATGCAGCCCTTACGTGGACTGTCATTGTCATGATTATTCTCACTTCTCAATAAAATATAACACTCCCTAGGTACCAAATGGAAAGCAGCAGCGTAGGCAAAATGTGTGCCTATGAGGGGTATGACCTGCATTCAATTCCTGGCTCTGCCACGGGCTTTCTACATAGATCAGATTAATCTGTAAAACACAACTAAGAATACCTTCTCACCTCACGGTGTGGTAGGGAAAAAGAATAAATGTACTGGTGCCATGATGAATCCAGATCCTACTTATAGTTGAATATTATGTAAACAAACATAATGAAGAACAGCTTTTATTTTAACTATGTTACGTCAATTTAAGAAAAGCACTGCTCTGCGAGTCGTCTGAACAAACACCAAGCAAATCTCACTCAATTCCTGCACATGCACAGCAGTTGCACTGCTAATATTCTACATACTTCAGACACTACCTAAGTAATTTTTGAAGTATTTCCATAAATCTAGAACTGCTAAAAATCTAGCTACATGACTGATTTAGAAAGTACCTCAGTATTTGGATTCTGAAATGGCTCTCGAATCCTGCACAGTCACTGCTCTAATCTTGCACAGTCAGTTTTTAACAGCTTTACATACCAGTCATCTGGTATGTATTTGTCCAGGCATTTCCATCACTGACACTTCTAGACTGAGGGAACCAGTTGAAAGCAACATATTAGTTGCCCCCACTACTTTCCCTGTTTAGATTTTTCCTTGCTTAATGTGCTGAATAAGTGATTGTAGTTGCCTTGTTTCCCAAGAACTAGTGTCTGAAAAATAGATGTAAATTTATATATGTAAATTCTGTAAAACTCTCTGTACACTGTACGATTTCCCTTGGCTATCCCTGTATGACATCAGGGTTTATCTAAAATAGAGCCTGTAGTCTTTAAAACAGTGAATAGCAGATCGGCAATATGCTAAGTCAAGTTAGTAAATATAGTATAAAATACCAGGTTAGATGTTTTACAAGTGTTCTGTCATCTCCTAGAATAAACTTTATTGTAGCACTCAGACTAATGTTTCTCTAAGTTATGTATCTGAGGTAGTCAGCATTGTAAAAAAAATGCAAACAAAAGTACAACACTATTTTAAGAGATAAGAGGAGAAATTTTAGTTAAAATATTTTACAATAAAATAATTATGATTATAAATCTCTTCAGTTAAATATATACACATTACACAGTATTCTAAAAAGAATGAACGTATTAAAGTTTCAAGCAGATCTAATGCACAAATTCATCACTTTGTCAGCTTAGACTGTAATGTCAGTTTAACATTCGTAAATGGCTGTGTCAGACTAATGGCATTGTTTTGT
Source organism: Myiozetetes cayanensis (assembly GCF_022539395.1). Classification (NCBI taxonomy): domain Eukaryota; kingdom Metazoa; phylum Chordata; class Aves; order Passeriformes; family Tyrannidae; genus Myiozetetes; species Myiozetetes cayanensis. The sequence continues at coordinate 33,585,451 of NW_026087964.1, read as the reverse complement.
GCAAAACTGAAAAAAATTATGAAAACCAAATCCTTCCATTCCCAAGGTAAATAGATAGAAAAGGTAGTTTACACATACACACACTTACACACACAAACTTTGATTGCATACAGAGGTTAGAATGACCAGCACTAAAATAACCCCCATCTCTACAAAATAATTAATGTCTTGAATTGACATAATATTTGAACATTACAAATTTTAAGTGCTAGCAAATTGTGCTTTTAGGCAGCCACATGGCCAATAAGGTAGATGTTGTCATAAAGGTGCCCTACAAAATCTTCACTAATATTCTGTGCAGCTCGTCGCGTATTTCGGATGAATTCCCTCTTTGACATTTTGTTCTTCACGTGAGGGCTTGTTAGATCAATTGAAAGTAGAATCAAAGAGTAACACAGTACATAAACTGCATCTAGACAAGAGAGAATAAATAAAAAAAAGTTTAAAGAAGAAGTTGTGATCATTAAAGATACTGTTCCCTCTCCAAGAACCTTACGGTCTTCTTCATCTGGGCTCATAATTTTGTTTATATATACATATATATGCATATATATACATATATAACAACTCAAAAGGGTATCCCAGTGAAATGAAATTGAATACAGAAACTTTCAAAGTAATAATGTCAGCACGCTGACAAATGAGAATTCATAAATCTCTTAATATTTCTACACAATCCAAAAGTCACTCAGGGCTTTATGGATGTTCATTTAAGCAGATTCTTGAAGATTTTGTAAACTAAAGCCAATATCCTGCAAAAGCTTATCTTTAAATATGTAAGCAGTTCCACTGCTGAGAACTGTCTCCCCCTAACCAATTAGAAATGCTTGTTAACTTTGATGAGGCCCAAAATTCCCTTTCATTTCTGTGAGACTATCCACAAAGTAAAATGTTAAGTGTGTAAGACTTTGCAAGAGGAAATTCAGAGACAGTAAAAGACTCAAGCAAAAAGCTCAAGCACAGACAAAAGTGAAGGAAAGATAACATGGAAATAAACTTTACTAATGAGCTAAAAAAAGAATCTGTACATTTGGGTTTTGCCTTTTTTTTTTTTTTTTTTTAATCCAACTGGAATTATGACTGTATACTGAACTATGTCTGTACTTTCAGAAATACTTGTTTAGGTGCCAAATTTAAAGCTATCAGAAACAGTAGTATCATCCAGAAATAAAAAGACTGATCCACAGAATCAAAGCTCATTTTTGCTTACCAGGACTAAGGCCAAGTTCTCTCATCAAATCAGGATTACAAGCACAGAACCTGTGAGAGAACTTTGTTATGAGAGTTTCAAGGTACTCCCCACGCTCCTCAGGAGCATGAATGTGTCTGAAGAACTCTCTCAGTGCATTTGGCAAGAATTGATTTCTGAAGTTGTGCAGCGTCACGAGGTCATCCAAAACATCTCGCCTGGTAGAATGAAAACCCACATTATTAGAGAAGTTTCTTTTAACTGTTGTAATATGAAAATGTAGGTTTTAAAAATAAAACAGAAAGCTTCAGAACAGTATGACTGATCTTTGTTTTCTGATGAAAGGCAAAATGATCACTAACAGCACAAAGATAATATAAATACGTTTTTCACTTACATAGTAGCCAAATACTATAAATACATTAATCAGAATTCAAAGTTTCTTTATATGTATATTCAATCAATCTACATAGACGCTTTGCTTCCTTTAAACTGTGACAAAGCCATTAAAAAACACAGTAAAGGGAATAAATTCACGCGTCACACATTTGGATGTTTAAAAGAAACGGCTATAGGAGTGTCTTGTTAAAACCAGGCTTCAGCTAGACAAAATTTGCTCACTTAAGTTCATCAGGGTATGATGCTCTCCAGTGTTTTCCACTGATCACAGGAACATCTAAAGGATTCCTATCAGCCTACAGGTGTGCAAAGGACATCTGAAGAAAATTTGGAAGCAAATCTGAAGTGAATCAAAGAATATTCTACCATGTTTAACCTAATTTTTACCTTTCAGTACTAAGATGGGAGTTCCAACATTAGAAAACTGGTTTTTATTTTTAGTGTCTAAATACACTGTTTATGAAGGGAAGACAAATGGCAGTAGAGGTTGCTAATATTAACTTGCAATCTCATCCACTAAATGGTTTTGTATATTTTCTATTGACTAAAAGATTGATAATCTTAAGTTTTACAGCACAGGACTGTCAGTGGTGATACCACTTTAGAATGACTCCTTTTATTCCTTTAGTAGTACAGGTCGAAGACGATTACAAGCAGGAGAGGATTCCTGCTAGGAAGAAGAGAAGGACAACAGCATTTCTATTTAGGTGCCTTTACTGTTCTCCTTCTCTTTCAACTTCTCTTGAAAGTGCTGGTGCTCCTCTTTCCTCATACTGCCCCCCACTCCAACCTGATGGCATAAGAAAGCACTGTAGAGACAGAAGAGCACACTACAGCAGGGAGACTGTTCCCTACTGCAGCTCATGATGCCTCCAAGAGGATGCTCCATCGCATCCTGGGAAGTGTTTGTGACTTGCAGTTGAGAAATATCACACAACCACATAATGGTTAGATGATTCAAAATTAGTGAAAAATCTATCAACCCTTCGCAAAGTGATAACTATTTTTTCTGATTAATACCCATACTAGATAGGGGAAAAAAAACCCTCAAGTCAAAAAAAGCAGCAAAATATCTATAAAAACGAATGTTAAACAGTGCGAAGACTATCCTGTGCAGTTCGAATATTCACTATAACTTCAAAACAATTTATGCCTAGAACTGCAAAAATGCTGGAAAATCCCAGGATGTGAGATTAATTATTATAGGTGGTATTTTTGAGGGTTCTTATAAAGTGTTACAAGTCACATAAACACTTGAACTGAATAACTGTTCAGATTTAGCAGCATTATTTAGATGCATTTTCTTGCCTTTTCACACCTTTAAAATTGCATCACTACAAACAAAATATTGTTGAATGGTGCTGTACATTGAAAATTCATAGAAAATATTTTAAAAGAAATTCAGATTACCTTTCATCAAGGTAGATTCTCAGCTTCTTCCAATTTAGTGTTCTCGTGCAAAAGATAAACTTAGCTATTTCTTTTGGTGAATCGTCTAATATGCCTTTGGACATAAAGTAGTTGACTCCCTGAGATAAAACACATGTACATATAAATTTGTTTAATCTTCATAATGTATCTGGGAACAAGTACTGTACTTCACAACATAGAAGTGTCATCCTACTTATTAGTTGGGTCGTTTTTCAGAATGATCCCTTCTCTAAATCACATTTCAACATGCACAATACACTCTAAAATTATAAATCAAATGCAAAGAAACAATTTATTGTTATGGTTGAGATTTTACATTCAGTCTTAGTAGGAAATTTTAAATTGTAAACTCTATAATGAGCATGATGGTTCTTTAATAATTTCTTTACAGTAGAGATAAGTATTTTGGTTTTCATACTTCGTAATAGTATTTAAAATGCTGCAGAGACCATAACTGTTAATTTAATAACTTTTGTAAATAAGAAAATCTTAGCCATAATGTGTTTAGTCTTTAATATCTTTCACTAAAACAGTAATGTTCTCACATGTATACGATGTATCACATTCAAATAGATGCATTAAATGCATTTGTTTAAATGTGTAATAATGCAAATAAACACAAGCACGCTGATTTCAAAGCATAGGTAAATATCAACATATATAAATGTGCATACACATAAATAAGAACACTATGCCTAACATAAAAATAGTTTAAAAATATAGAATTGTATATTTCATATTCATATTATAATTTCCATAATTTTACAAGCACACATTTCTTACAAAATAAACATGCCAAATTTAATTTCAAAGTATTTCCGTGATATTCTAGATTCTTTCTGGTCATTGAAATTTCCCAAAGCATAAAAATATTTCCCTTATGACCTCAGAAATCAAAACCCAACCAATGGATTTAAAAAAACATTCACATTTTTCAATAACAAAAATCTAAACCTAAGAATAACTAACCAACTTGTTCCAATTCAGTTTGGTAAGGGCTGGGAGCAGTTCTGAGCATTTGTTACTAGACTTAACTACAATATATCCTGACTGTAGAATAACACTGAAACCTAGAACATGTAGGACAGTGCACTTCTGCATAGAGCAATGTACCAAGGGTACAACCTAAATCACCTTTAAAATACTTCTGAAATGTTTTTTCATAAATCCCTTGATATCAGGTTTCTGAATACTTTGCCCTTTTAGTTTACATGACATCTATAAAGACGTAGGGGCAACCTGTAATTCAGTGTGTAAACTAAACTTCCCAGTACTCTTCAATTTTGTGTGGAAGAAGAAATAAAGGACTGAGTATAGGTTTGGAGCATTTTATGAAGCAGATTAGTAAAGCAAAGCCTCAGTTACATCAAGCAAAAAAAAAAAGTAATTAGAAATTATGCTTACGAACAAAAGTGAAAAGCCAAGAAACACCTGTAATATTAACTAGCTATTTTTACCAGTCCATAATTTTGGCGTATAAATTTATAGAAAATATAAGTTAATCAGCATATATTTATTTAATTTAAAAAATGGTTTATAAAAATAAATAAAAATAAATCTAGCATTGTTAGGCCTCAATTTTAAGACGAATCTGTATTTAGGACCATAATGAAATATGTGTTGCACTGTAAGTTCACATTTCAGTCCAAATTAGATCATATTTTTGTCCATAACGTGGATGGACAACATAATGTTAAGTACTTTTTTGAATTATAGTTAAATAAGAAACTAATAATGAGAGATTAAAAAGAAAAACTGTGTATTAATTCCTCAAGAATTTTGGTAATTTAGGTAAGATGAGGAGCAGAACATCTTTACGTATATCCTGACTTAATGAGATTTATGCATTTGCTTCAGTAATAGATATTTGCTTAAAGTAGCACCAACTAAAGCCTGGCGAGGAAGTCCGAGTAGCATTCCTGCCGCAACAAGCAAACACTCCTGCAACATTTCCTGAAAATACCTGGCATGTCATAGATGAGGCAGGATGAAAATAACACCTTCTTCAAGACAGACTGTGGGCTGGTTTCTCTGTGACAGTAAATGTTGTAACTTCTTTCTCATGCACTAGATTGTATCTAAATGTACAGTCTTCATCTGATAGGCTACCAGCTTTTTGCGCAGCATTTTTATTCCCTGTCTCTAATTCCCCTTCTCTCTCTCTCTCCCCCCATCATACTTAATTCTTGATAATATCGTTCTCTGTGAATGCAGTCTCATTCATTTTCCTCAACTACATCACAAGTAAACAGGGTATAAATGATACTTTACCACATGCCATCATTTTTAATTGCTTTTTATTTCATTCTAAGCTATCAAAACCACTTTGCAACAGTAGAAACCTGATTTCTCTGTTAAGTTCTTGAATTTTGTCTCCCAGCAAACGAAGTTCATTTACAAGATTTACAACATGTCATCAAGTCTGCTTTTTGTAGCACTCTAAATACTGCCTTGAAACTCTCTCAGAACCCACACTTCAAATAGATCTCTTTTGGTAGCTAGGATGGTCACTTGTGGGATATATACAAGCTGAAATAAGTAGTTCTATACACTATTAAAACCTACGCTAAGATTATTTATCAGTCAGCTGGTGATTCCCTTAGGAAACATTTGACTGCAATCAGGTAGGCAGATCTGTGCCACTCTCTGACAGGTCTGAAGAGGCCTTTTTAACACTTGGGACACATTGAGGGATGAGCACATACAGTGTGTTCCTTTAATTCTGATTCAGAGCACTACGATGTTCTTAGCATTAGAGAATTAGGAAAGATGCCTCAAGGATACCTTGCCTCTGTGGCAAGAATGTTATCACTGAATTTCAGACAGCTCTGGATAAAATATTAACGTATGGAACTGTTGATTTAAATTATATATGAAAATAACAGTCATAACTATAGACTAAAAGTAACAACAAAAACCATTTGTTGTATTTCAGTATGTTATTTTTCACACTTGCTCCTTGTTTTCCAGGCACACAACGTTTACCAACCTATTCTACTACAGCACTAACACTCCTTGCTTGCTTTCTGCCTGTTTCCAAAAGCCTTTGCATTCGTTTATATCCATACGAATAATATCTAAATATCTAAAATGAAAAACTTATTTTTCAGTATTGGTTTCATTTCTACATTGATTTTCTTCTCTGCTAAGAGTACTTTTAGAACACTTCAGTATAGCAGTCAACACTGAAACTTTAGCAGTTGCTTTTGACACCTCTGTTTACATATGCATACAAAACAAACCAGACATATTCTAAGTTAATGGCACAGAAATTTTGGAATTAGTGTTTTTCCACACATATAAATAATTTCTCTGTTTTTATATTCAAATGGAATTGTTTGCAAAGTCAGAGTCAGGAAAAAATGAAGCTTTTTACCTAATGCCTACTTAGGGTAGTGCAGGAAAACATATGAGAAATACATTTGTCAACAGAGACAAATTTCATTTAGTATTTCAGATTTCACATAAATGTCTTTACACATGCTGTATTCGTTTACCTCAGTCAAAGGTGACTAAGGAAAACACTAGTAGAATCTTTAAGATTTTTAGATGATTTATAGTTATGCAAGTTATAAGTTTTCACATTTTGGTAAGATTACAGAAGTATCAACAAAGCACTCATTTCTTTCTAGTCTGTACTGTATTTAAAAAAAAGGTGATTTTGATCACCAATGAAATTTTTAAAGAAAAGCTGAGAAAATATGGGGGCAGTGACTGCCAATTTATTCTGTATATAGAGTATCTATCATATAGGTGCCAATTTCTTATTGGGGATTCTAGGTAACACTAACATTATCAGTAAATAATAATTAGACATGTATGGTATTGTTGCTCCCATTTTTCTAGGGAAATGCAGTATGTTTATATAGTTCATGGTGCATCTTCTGGAAAAAATGCACAGTACAGATGAGATTTTCTACTAGAAATTGTTAAGATTCTTTCACTAAGTAATCAATCAAGTAATTTGGTGACAAATGTGGACACAATATATCATATACATTTCAAACAGTGTCACTTTCACTGTATGTTTTCAAAATACAATCTCAGTGATACAAACTTATGATGGCAGAAATTGCAAGTAGAACACAGAAATATTTTCCACATTACACAGAATCCATAACTAATAATTTACAAGATTAAACCTCTCTGACTTTAATGTAGAGTTTTCAAAAGGTTTCAGTTGTATGTTCCTTTCCAACTTCTTTGATAAATCACACAAAAGAACTTCTTCCCCCTACAGCATATACATAATTCTGGTATTCTTCAGACAGATAAATCAATGCATCTAAAAACTGCCTTGGTTAGTAAATGATAATGAAATAGGATAAGTTTAAAAAAAATTGCTTAGAAATATAAAGCACTGTAAACATTCCACCATCTACACACTATCTATAATTAGAAATCAGGTAAGATAGTTATATACAAGTGGCAAATCCTTTAAAATCAGAAAAGGTCAGAAAAAACTGACCTCCCTGACAAAAACTAAAGGCAGTTGATAGTGAAGGAGACAATCAGAGGAGTGGAAAGCCAGGTGCAGCTTAAGCACTGTCTTACTGAACTTTATTTATTATGCTACATAAACAAAATCACAACCTCATTAAAGACTGACAGGATGAGACAAAAAATAGATATTTCCTGACCAAAAGATTTTATTATGTACCCTCAATTTCAATTTTAACTACATAGCATAGCTCCACATACTAAACTTGACAATATATTTTGTAGGGAGTTAGAAATTGAATACAAAACAGTGGGAAATAACTTCTGGTTGCTTACAAATTCTGAGTCATAAAACATGAGATGAAATGAGCACTGCATGAGAAACATTTCACATACACCGTACACTCCCCTTAAAATAAAATACAGTAGAGGCCATGTAGGCAGATAAATCACATAATATTCATACTCAAGTGTTAATACTGACACTAAATTACCCCCTCTCCAAAGAAACAACAAAAACCAGGTTCCAAAATCTTGGCTACAATGGTGGCGCCATATGAAAAAACCCAACAAAACCCATCAACCAACCAATCAAAAAAAAAACCAACAAAAAACCAAAAAAACCCCCCACAACCCAAACATGCACTGGAGGGGTTTTTTATGTGTAATGTGATTAGGCACATCCTTTCAGCTGAATGTGAGCACTTGCTATGAATTATGCAAGCTCATGCACATAATCAACACATTAAATTACAGCAGATACCACAACACCATGCACACAACAATGGCTAACCAGAGAATCCTACCACAAAGTGTGTAGATGCTCTTCCCTACCCCGTGAGCCACCGCTAGCTCTGGAGCTGTTGCTGTGGAGCCTGGTTACCCACTTTCATGACATGGGCGGTGTCCTTTGGAGAATCTTGCTCCTGTGGCTGTAAGTATTCCTATTTTTATAGTAATTTGATCAGGTCTGTTATCAAATGTAAAGCAGAGTTTGGCAGGAAATTCGGAGACACAATTTGTAATAGTGGAACGTCATATCATATAGTCCAGTCACAGTGTCCTTATAATAATAATTCTGCCAATATCACAGTTGTAAACAATAAAAGCAATTGTGAATTGTCCTGAAACTCAGGCCCTGAATGATTCCTACCAGGCTATGGTGCTCCACAGGGAGAGAGGAACAGAGCCCTTAGGAGATACCCCGAGGTTCTCATCTCTCATTGAAGCAGACTGTTTGTACTACTATTGCACAATAAAACCATAATGAACCCGTAAGAAGCAAGAGGAGCATAATAAAGTTAATACCTAACTTAGGGACACTATAAGTTAGCTCTAATCTGCAGATCTTAATTTCCTTTAAAAATAATGGATTTTTTACTAAGTGCCTTCTGTGAAGGCTCCAAACGCTTTAAACCATATCAAGATTACTTTAAATAGGGTTGAAATATAACAGCACATTATAAACTAACATAGTTAAGTGAAAAATTATGTTAAAACAAACTGAAATACAAAGAAAAATTTGGATGAACAAAGTTGCTACCAATTAAAACTTTGACATATTATTGAATATATTTAAGTTACCTGAACACTGCGTTTCATTTGAAAACCTTTACATTTATTACTAAATTTATGAAAATTCTGCTGAAAATCAATACTAATCACTCAAGTGACAAGGTGCTGATATCTCAACACTGTGTATCAGAATTCAAGGCAGAGTTGCACCAGAGAAATTACAAAATACTCCAATTTTTGACTGATAAAAGTAGTGGTCTCTTGATCAAGCAGAATATGAGATAAAGCAAGAACTTAAGCCAAATCACATTACTGTAATGATTTATATCACTGCTTTATTTATTTCACCCTGTGGTAGCAAGTTCATGTTTTCTGTATCGTATGTGCTGAGTGCAATTTGTTTCTAGAAGTATATCTTTTCATATCTCTTAGTCCTTTTCCTATTTTGGATTTATTCAACTACCACTTCCTTGTGTATGCATAATTACATGCAGGAAGTTAACACTACTTTTGTTCAGTATTGCATCGTCTACCCTCCTTTTCTACAAAACATTAAGCAGGAATCTGGTTTTGTCACTTGGGCATGTATTGCATATCTTTAAGGCAAAAAGCTGTCTACTTTCATATTTTTTTTCTTCTTTGAAAGGTGACAGACTGAAAGAAGGAACTGACTTTTCCATTTAGTTACATGAATTAATAAATGCAAACCTTTCAATTTGACATGTATTTTTTTTAAATAAATTTATGTTTTTCTATACTATAAAGATTATGCACAACAAACATCCACAGAAATCAAATCACACTGAACTTCAGCATAGTTCAGCAGTACATCTTTCTCATAATACTTCAGTATTTGCCCCTTAATAGAGGAAATTAAGTAAAAGTCCCTTACAATGAAACATAATTGTCATAGATGTAGTCAGACTTAACACCTCATCCTACTTTAACTGAAGTGGAACCAAACTCATACTCTGCAGAAGCATTTTAGCATTTTAATTTGTGTAATTGTATTATTATCCTTTTAAAATTCACTGCTTTCTCTTCAGTTAGGACACGTGTCCCATTCCTAAGTCAATACGTGGTTATGGATTTCTGGCATCCATAGGTCAGACCGGTGTACAGAGTGCTTAAGAGGTAAGTCATGTAACTTGTGTGCACAGGTACAATACCCCAAAAAAAGACCAGAATAGGGCTGTAGCTTAGTATTAACCATCCCTACAGTAAAACAAACACCTATTAAAACTTGAGTTTTATATAGCTATAGTTATAAAGCAACAATTATCACAATTATTTTAACTGTTTACTACTGTCATCAACAGTTCACTTACCTCATCAGGGTTGGCATTAAAGGTGAGACTTCCCTCATCTAGCTGCATATACAATTTTCTAAAAGAAAATCCTAGAGGTGGATTCTTATTGTATATGGAACAGTGACCCCAAGTGGATTTGCACAACCTATGAAAACAGAATTAATCTATTATAAAAATTCTTTTCTGAATTTCATATATTTTACGGAAGCCAAATGTAATCAACACTGCAAAAATAGTCAAGCTATAGGAAACATTAGAAATAGGTTGCTTGTAACATTTAGTTATTAATTCTTTTGCATGTGTGTTGCTACAATCTTCAATTATATGATCATTATTTTCTTCTCACAGAGGTTTTGGTGTATTTGAGTGTAAACTTGAAACATATCCCAGTAGGTGGCATCATAATGAAATCCACACAGGGGAGACCTCTGGCCCTGGTAGTATCTGAACACGAGAACTGTGACAAGTGTTCTCCTGCAGTACTATGACAGATAAAACATTGTGTTTATTTTCTTGTGCAGTGAACAGGACACCACATCTGCACAAAATTATGCCATTAACTCATCACTTTCCCAACCTTTTCCACCTCTCTCTTTCATATCTTGGCCAGTCCTAATTACTAGATCTAGCCCCATCCCTCCATATCTTCTATAATGCCTCAGTTTCTTTCCCTTTTATCCCACTTTGTATCTCAGTTTCATTGGTTTCTGCCCCTCATCTCAGTCTCCTTGATGACACCATCTGAAATTCTCTTTCACTTTCTATGCTCTCTAGATTCCTTATTGAACTGGTAGCTCTGCTTCAATACACCTGCTTTGTAACTAATTAGGCACAATGTTTAGGACCCAGCAAGGACCTACTGAGGACATGGCACAGACTGTTTTCAGTTCAGAACCTGGGTCTTATTTGGACTGAGTTTGGAACTGCAGCCACAGGACTTGCCAAAGCTTAAACGCATCCAATACATGTGGAATGCTGATGATTTGTAGATGTCTACAGAGATTATGCAAATTGAGATTTTTATTAATCTGCTAAATCAGAACACATTTTCATTACCAAAGTGCATACTTTGAATAATTCCATTATTTGGAAAGATTTCACCAGAAATAATCGAACTATTTCCCAGAATGAACTTTGAGGAAAATACATTGGAGTTGTTTTTGCCCCTGTATGTTAAGAATATATACTGCATACAACAAAGAAGTTCTAGTATCTTCAAGCTTTAGTCTAGGGAATTTATTTGTATTTAGGGTGGGTTTGGTATGAAGAAGTGAGCACAGTACAATGCATACTGATAAACTTAGAAGGTTACTGGTATCCTTCACTAGAATTCCTATTTCCTGTCAATACAACAGTCCCCAACAGCAGAACAATTGTGACTAAGAAATTATATTGCATTATCCTACTGCTAAGTTCATAAAGCAGGAGAGGAAGTGAAGCTGCTTAATTCAAATGCAGAGGGGCAAGGAAATACACAAGTAAAGGAAGAGATGTAGAGAATAATGAAAGCAAAAAAAAAAAAACAACCTGAACAAGCCCTTAACTATTACAGATAGAGTATCATTGGTTAAGGGACAGAAAAATGTTATAAGTTTTGCTAACCATCTACTCTGAAGACAAGTATGATTTCATGAGTCCTTCATGGTTTGGTTAAACATAAAATATCAAAGAAAATATTATTAATTGCATTTTGATATTACAGTATTTTATCTGAATCTTCCTTTATTTATTTCCTAGACATACAAGCTCTGCACATGTTTTATAGAAATGTGTTTATACCTATACTGCAGAAATTTCACTTGAGAAAAAACAGACTTTTTTTTCCCTACCTCCATAACTATCTTCCAAAAAAACACACACCTAAGTTGCTCTAAGACAAGTATAGCAGATGAGTTCTTCTGTCTTTTCATTTGGAAGTCTGTCTGAATAGCATTGCTTGCTCACGCTAGACACTGGTTTGAAATTCAGGGAAGTAATATAAACATTTGAGGTGTGCTTTGAGCTAATACAAAAGTGAAAACAAGCTCCGTTTTTTTCCCCATAATATGCCAAACAACAGGTGTGTAATAATACACTTGTGCCAAACACACTTGTGCATGTAGTAATCTCCAATAACACCTAATAGTAATTAGAAATCCAGAATAATACATTTTTAAACTATTTATGTTTCCTCTATGTAAAATCTCATTTAACTTAGGAATCTTTTGCTAAGGTTAGAGTCCCAAAAAGCACTTACTGAGACAAATTTAAAATCTAATTATTTTTATAATGTCCAGGTGACACTTTTTTGTTCATGCTTACCCTTGCCAGAGGAGCTCATCATTAGCAAGATCCTGCCAGACACACGAAGCTAGACAGAGATCAGTTGCATTCAGGTATGACAAAATGGTAAAACTAAGCTCTGGTGGCAGCATTTCCAGGTTAATGAATCCTTCTTGTTCTTTAGATTTTCTTGTCTTCAACAGGTGGTAGATGTCAATGCCTCCTTGGGCTTGTTTGCGATGGCTTGTATTGGACACATTGTTAGCAGCTACCCTCCTACCATGCTCTCTGGTAAGATAGCCTGGTCCACTGTATCCTTGCTGTTGCAATTGCTGGTTCCTAGCAACTCTCCAGAGTCCCTGACCCATCTGCGAGCCTGCTGGACATAAAATCCAAATTAAATGTTGACGGCTATTAATAAACATTTGTAAGACAGACTCAGCACACACGTCAAAATAAAACTGTAGGACTGATCCGAATAGGTAAAAAGTGAGTTTTGTCAAAATTATGCTATGTAACCTTTCTTCATAAGGCAACTGAAAAGATACTGAATAAAAACCCCATAAAAAGCCTAGATTTTTTCAAAAATCTCCATGCTTTAAGAGTTACAAAATTGACAATAAGCTTCTGCAAAGAGTACCAAATATTATCTATATCCTATGCAAGTTAAGAAGCCTTAAGCTTCAGAACATTTGGAATTCTTAGACTTCCTTTAAAATTTAATAAAAATATCTCATTTAGCATCAATGAAGCACTATAAAATTAAGGAGAAACAAAAATGTCCTGAGTATTGGGTAGCACACAAGACGAGGTTGTGACTGACACTGACACAAAGTTTCATGACTTCAATGATAACGCAGTAAGGATTTTGGGTACTGGGAAACAAGAGAGTAAGTATCTTTTCAAGCTTTCTCACCTAGTGTGATAAGATAAACCCTTCAGAATACTGTACTCACATACTTAAAAAGAGAACATCACTGCAGAAATGGTATGAAAAGCCTTTTCGTAACATAAAAAAAAGAGACTTACAAAAATATATTTGCTACTTTAAGGACCAAGTGAAGAAATTTCAGAGAAGAAACAAATTAAGACACAATTTAAACCATTCTAGAACCAGCTGCTGGAAATCCACAAGGCTCCAATATGCATGTACGCTCCAATTCAGCAGCTTATGTGCCAGTTGTCAGAACACATATAATCTTCCTCATCACGTAATTACTTTCAGCTTTGTAGTAATTCAGGAACAACGCTTTCAGAACTCACTCGTCACATAAGATGAGCAAACCCCTTGTTATTATAAAGTCTTTTAAGTAATAAGTGTCCAGAAATATATTTTTAAATTATTTTGAACATAAATTTTCAATCTCCAGATTCAACAGGCCACTCAAATATATGCTTTCCAACTTCCAATAATGTAACTTTATCTAGGAATTGAAATCTTGGTAGCTTGGCTGTAAAAACTATCACAGTAAAAAGAGCCAGGCTTGCTTATAAATTGCTGATCTCGTCCGGCTGTCTGATACCTATCAAAGACTGATTTAAGTTAGTCTTTAGCAGTGTTGACAAGCACGATAGGATGCTAAAAGCTATCTTGACTAATGTTGCATTAGCACCGGCTTCTACTTCATTACATAAAAAGCAACAAGCACTCTTGATCTAAACGCTCTCCGCTCTATCTTAACCGAGCCCTGCGGCTGCCGCTTTGCAGCCACTATCATCCCCACAGGACAACGTTCCTTCTTCCGTAACCGAGCCCGTAACCTGCGAGCCCTTCAATCCTACAGCGCCTCGAACTGACTCCGGGCAGCCGGGCTGGCGGGCGGAGGCACAGCCCGTCCCGCAGGCCCAAAGCCGCCCCAGCCAGCGGGAGCGCCCCGGAGGGAGCCCGGCCGGGCAGGGCGCGCAGGGAAAGGCTGCTCCGCTCCCGGCGAGCCCGGCCCGGCCCGGACCCCCTTGGGCCGTCCCCAGGACCCCGCTCCTCCCCCTTGGCCGCGGCCATACCTGAGCCAGCCCGGGTCCCACCGCCGCCGCGACGAGACCGGCCCGCGTCCGTGCGAGAGCCGCGCCGGGCGGGAAGGGGCTGCGCGGGCCCGGGGAGGGAGCCCGGGGAGGGAGGGAACCTGGGCAGAGTCCGCGCCCGCCGCCCCCTGTGCCCGCCGGGCCGCCCTGACGGCCGCTGTTGTTGCTGGAAGTGACGTCACCGCGGGGGGGCGGGGCCGCGGGAAGCGGAAGCGGCGGTTGGGCTCGCGGCGGCAGATTCCGAGCGTGCCCGGCCCGGCTCCCGGCGGGAACGGCGCCCATCCCGGGGGGAACCGCGGGGTTCCCACGGGGGGCGCGCCTGGCGCGGGTGAGCGTCAGGAACGCTCCCGGGAAAGGGGTTTGTCCCGGCAGTGCGGGCCGGCTCCAGGCGCAGGGCTCAGGCTCTCCCCGGGTCCGGCGAGCCCCAGGCGGGAGAGGCCCGGCCTGCGGCCGGCCCAGGGCGAGGGAGGGCGGATGTGGAGCCGGCCCCGGCCCCGGCCCCGGTCCCGGTCCCGCTCTGGCCAGTTCGCCCCAGCGCGCTGTGCCCGCACGTAGCCCGTCGTGCCGTGTCCTGGCTGGGACACGCGTTTTTCCCGCTGGAGTTGCGGTGGCGCCCAGGGCAGCCCGCCAGGGACACGCGGTTCCTTGTGCGGTTCGCTCCTGTGCGAGCGGCCCGGGTGCGCCAAGTGCGGCGGTGGCACCTGGCACGACAGCGAAATCCACTGTTTGCGTCTCTGTGAAATGGCGCGATTTCCCCTCAGTTCCCCACCCCATGCAAGAGGAGAGTCTAGATACAATGAGAAGAAATCAGAAGTCTATTTTGTTAGGCATTTCAAAGACAATGCGTACAGTGTTAAGACTTGCTAACCTTCATGGAGTAGTTATTTTGGGTTTTTGTTTGTTTGTTTGTTTGTTTTACATTGATTCTTTGAGTACCCTCTGCAGTTTTGAGAATTATTCTTTGATCCACTCGCAGTCCTGTGTTATCATATGTTAAAACTGTGTTGTACCGATTTTATTCTGGATAGCAAATGTTCTGTAGATGTTCTGTCATGGATTTCTGCAGGCAAAAGCTATGTGCCACTTTTTACTGTGTTGAAAGATTTTCTGCCAACCTCACTGTTATTTTTATGACCTCAAGCTATTTTGTTTTGTAGTAGTAGCAGTAGTTTTTCTGTTTTGTAGTAACAGTAGTTGCTGGTTTTTACATCCAGAGGTCCAGTGTAAAAACGATTGTAAATACTTTTGGGAAATGGCTTGTATGATTAGGCAAATTCCTGTGACAGTGTCTTCTGTGAGTATTTGCGTTGCAGGTTAGAGCTCCATTTTTATGTAAGAGTCTTTGAGACTTGTCTTAAGATCTAGTTAAACTGGCAAAACCGTAGGATGGATCACTTTGTAAGGTAATGCAGGAAGAATAGCTGCCTCAGTTTCCAAACAAGTTGGTTAAATTGTCCCAAACATTCAACAGCAAATGTTGTGTACTTACATTTAGCACAACTAATAACTGACAACCTAATGATTAAAGTGAAATAACCCAATAATTAAATAGGAAGAAAATACTTTAATCTAGAGGATTGCTGATTAAACACCATAGAAGCACAAGAAGAAAAACGCCCTCAACAAAACCAGACCATTAATACAAGACTCAGCTGTCTCTTGAGACCATTGCTTCATTTCTAGGTTGTCGATGCCCCTTCACTGCTTGGACTGGTAGGCTTCAAAGTACTTGTTTTCTGGCAAGAAAAGAAATTCAGTGGAGACAGTGGCAGGAAATTATCTCCCAGGTTCGAGCAGGAAGTTGAATGATGATTTTCTGTTCTAAGGCTTTATAACTGAAGTCATTACTCTTTAACTGAGGCTTTTGTGGCAGGTACTGCAGAGGATTAAGCCAGTCACAAGCAGATCTTGAGGATGTGAGGAAGAACATTCTTTGAGAGGTGTCAGCTTTCTGTATTTTTGTACTTTAAATTTTAGGCTTTTTTAATCTCCTCTAAAGGATTCAAAAAACACTGACTTTGATAGTTTGCTGATAGGCTCTCTCAAGTTCTGTCAGTGTGTCCAGGTTGTTAAGATGTAAGCCATTTGTTTTCAGTTGTGACTTAAGAGCTGGGCTATGATCCAGTCTGTGCTCTTAAAGTTTTGTGTTGGAGAAGAGTTAATATTGATTGCATATAAACAAATGGTTGCAGGGTACAGTGCTCTTAGGTTGTCTCTAAATATAAATTTATTTTCAAGGAAAATTATTAGTACTGATATTTGAAGGTACTACTTCAGGTGTTTTATTTTACTGTCTGCCAGCCAGGCAGAATTGCCAGTACTTTTAGATCTTTTATGGCAATTTTTGATTTCTTTTTTTTTCCTTATTTTTTCCCTAGTCTTATTCCACTTGACAATTTACTAATTGGTTCTGTTCAGTACAACATACTAAAAGTGGGAGTGTCCTGTACTTATTTTTATGCCTTTGATAGATCTAAAAACTGATTTGGATGTTGGTGGTTTTACACTTTGCTGATTCTCTTTTATTTTCTTTTTTTTTTTTTCCCAGTCTTCAGTTTCCCTGTGGGATAGTGCTGCAGGAAGAGAGCTTTTTGTAATTTGCACCAAGTCCTTAGATGAGACTCTTTCTTCTACAAAGCAAAGCTTACAATAAATTAAAAGTGGATTCTCAAATTGTGTGTTACAATGTAGAAGTGAAAGAGGGACTTTATAGGTATCATACCAATAAACTATTTTGCCTAAATATCTAAGCACTCTGTTACCCCCTCCCCCTTAACAATTTTAAGTGTATTTAATGGATTGTCTAAATAGAGAAGTATTATCTGTGATGAGTTGCTAGTTCTGTCTTCTGATGCCTACACAGCCAAACATTGCTCTTTTGGCCAGTGAGCTTGGGGCCAGGTAAAGAAAAGAAGCATTCTAAACTGAAGAATGCAGAAGGTTTTCACTACTTGTGGAACTTCTGCTCCTTTGAAACAGCCAAGAAATTTGTTTTCATTCACTTTTAGTGGATTTAGCCAGCACTAAATTTTTAATAAGCTTTCGGATATCTTTAAAACTCTCTGGTGGTTGATCACATTGAGGATTACTACTTGATCCTCTTTCGAATGACTGAAGATGATGCCTGGTATTAAGTGGTATTGAGATGTAGTTCTGTGCTGTATTGTAATGCTTTGGAAATAGTAGTTGTTTAGAAAGGGGAGCAAAACCTTTTAAATTTCAGTGATAATTCTATTGTATTTTGTAATTTTTGTGTACATAATTTTTTTTAAGGGGATGTACTTTTTAACATTTATTTCATAATATGAAAGAAGAATAGCATTTGGAATAATGGCAACAGGAGACCTAAATGGAAGTTTAAGAAAAATAGAACAAGGACTTCGCTTGTTAAATTATCCAAGAGATGTGGATTATACAGTGTAAGTGGCAGTGTGAAAATTTGAGCTAATACACAATGACAGCAAAATGTGTAAACAAGATATGTATAAGTATTAGCATTGCACTCAGTGATGAGTAAGCAAAGCATATGTCTATGGGAAGCTGGGGTTTGGTAAATGTGAACTGAAGTACTAAAGGATACAGTTTTCCTCCTCTGAGCAATCCTTAGAATAATCCTGAAGTATATCACTGTCTTGCTCTTCTACCGTTCTCTTTTCTTTGGTTAATCTCTCACCTTTGTAATTTCTTTGTAATTAAATTTCCTTCAGGAAGTTTCATCCTGTGAAGATTAAAAAAAGGTGTTGAATGTTGAGCTGAAAATGCTGGTGGGCTTTAGACCTATCAGTGTTTAAATTATATGAAGATCAGAACAACTCTTTTTTTTTTTTTTGAGCATTGTACATATAACAGCAAACACTGCTGAACAAGATATGCCTGGACAAAAAAACCTTAAAATGAAAGAGATACTTGGATATAACTTGCTGGCTGTATTAATACCTTTCAAGTTAAATGTTTGAATTCATGTAGTGAAAGACTTTTGTTATCTTCTGCTTTTGTTTTCTAATAGGTTAGTAAAGGGTGATCCAGCTGCATTTTTGCCTATCATCAACTATTGTTTTACTTCTTTTTCAACCTGCATAGCAGAGCTTTTGGTAAAGTGTGATGTGGAACTGACAGCAAAGAGTGACTTGCGTTTTATTGAAGCTGTTTACAAGGTATCTGTCTTTGTGTTCTTTGCAGGACAAATGCAGTTTTGAGTATAACCTCACAAAAATTAAGCATCTACTATGAGTTTTATTAGAAAGCAAAATTTTTTAGCAACAAACGTGAACTGTAGCTCTCTTAGGATTTAAGATGAGTAATAAGTCACTGTGTGTCAAGTGTTTAGATTTTCATGAAAATAAGGATGGGTGGTGTTAGCCAACTGTCTCTCAATTTTGAGATAGTTGCAGAAACACTAATATTGGTTTTTGTTAGTTTTAAAGAATACTGAAATATTTATTATCCAACAACATTTATAGAAGTGACCTTGGAAGAAATCATACCACCAGAAAAAAACCCCACATGAAACTTAAAAAATTGTAATGAAAGTACAATTAAGAAATATGGCTATTTTAAAACTATGCCATTTTAATCTATGAAGTGAAGTACTTAACAGTTTATAAGTTGGAACCAAATTCTTAACTGATTGAAAATAACTTTAAACCGTCCTTAAAATATCTGTAAGGATGTTTTTAGAAAAGGTGGCTTGATGTGTTAACAAATGGTGGGTAATTCAGACTAGTTTTCCATCTGAGAAGGACAGAGACTGCTTTACAGAAAGGTTCTGGGGGAGCCTTACATAGCCCTCTGATGCATTTGCTGAGATTAGTACTACTTTTTGTTGTACAATCACTTTGGAAAATCTTGGTTTTAAATTTTTTAATAGTAATTACTACAGTCATTTATTTAATGAATCTTAAAACTGTGAGTTAAAGTTTATAAGAGTGATGCAAATGAAATGTTTCTGGAAGAGGAGGTATGTTTAAAGCCTAGTTAGAATAAACAGTTACTTATATATTTATATATATATAAATATTGAATGAGGAAAGGTGTAACTGTTGAAGTGCAGACTGAAAAAGAGATTGTAGTAAAATAAGAATATGAGCATACCAGTTCTACAGCAAATTGTGTGGTGATTTTGAAAGTGAAGTAAACTCTTGTTTTGTTGCAGTTTCTTCGAGATCAATTTCAGTATAAACCAATTTTAACAAAAGAGCAATTTCTTCAGTTTGGCTTTGCAGAAAGAAAAATGCAAATTGTTTGTGACATTATCAACTGTGTGGTGAAAAAACATAAGGAATTGAGTAACTCTAATAAGGTACTGATTAAATGGCTACTTTTATTATAAGTTTCTTTGGACATGCTTGATGCTGTAGGTAGAAGCCGAAGACCGGTTTATTTAAGATACAGCATCACTGATGGACAAAACAATGGATAATTACTATGAATTTCCATTGTAAGATGCTTGAATGCTATCATTCAAGACATGAAGCTGCCAATTGTTTGAAGTATAAATGAAAAAAATATTAGAATGAAGATAAATCTAGTACTTGGTGTCTTTACAGTAAGTGATATATTTTCTTTCGCACTTCTTGACATTGTGAACATGTGAATCATTAAACTTTGCACATAGATTTAAAGGCAAAGCAAGACCATCTGATATGTTGAAGTTCTGTAACAGTTTAAGCATGACCTTGTATTTGTTTCTCAAATCTGATTATTTTCATCAATGCTACTTGTTTACATTAAGTCATTGTTTTTTTTCAGTGTGTGTGTTGTGTATCAGTCTGTGCTTTAATGAAAAGAATTTTCAATCTTCCTATTTGCAGGATTTTGTTTCCTTTGAGTTTATAGCAGTGCTCAGGGCTTCTGTATACTTAATTTGCTACTTTTGGAGACATAACTACATTTTTTTCTATTTGTTTGCATTTCAACTCAGGTGCAAGTTGTCTTTTCTATTTTACAACCACCTTTGATGCAACTTTGCATAGGCATTAATGAGCGTATAAATATGGCATGCACTTGTGCATGTCTGTTCTCTGTAAATTTGGGTCATTTTTTGTAGACATTATTGTACTACAGAGGTTTAAATGTCTTTGTGTGTGTGTGTGCCATGAAATATTTCTGACTATTAGTGATGGTAAAAAGTGAGGTGTGTAATCCTGGAAATTTTTCTTATGTTCACTTTGGAGGTTAAATCCCAAACAAGGAAAAAACTCAGACCTTTTAAATATGAGTTATGGTCAAATTGTGGTAAAGGCCTTGCTGATCCCAGTGGTAGCGCTCTGAATTCCAAACAGGTATGAAAATAATTTTTATGTTTTTGTCTAAAGGTTAATCTCATTTGTAGCAACTCACACTCTTGATGGAATTTGTGCTTTCATTTAGATTTTAACACTTAATCAAACCAGTTTTGAGGTGGACTGGTGTTTGTTTGTTTGTTTTTACCCAAAATGTGATTGGCTAAAATAACGGCTAAAATACAGAAGATGTTGCCTCTCTTTTAGTGAGTAGTTGATCTCAAAGTCTTGGTGGTAATAATCTAGTGCTATTGTCATTTGAATTGTATCAAATGGCAAGACAGCAATAAAAAAAAGATGAAATCAGAAAAAGAAGCTACATCGTGTTTGGATAATGAAGTGTACTTAGCCTAATGCACATGTTTTCAACTCAGCTTTCAAACCATTGTTTGCTTTTTGTTTGAATCTGTTCAACAAAGATTTCTTAATGTCTCCTGGCTTTGGTTTTACAAGAATAAAATGATTATGCTTTGAGTAAAAATGATTCTACACTTATGCTACTCTTGTCATATGGAGGAGTCAACTTTCCTATATATTTTCTGCTAAAGGGGTGCAAAATAAAGTTTTACACAACTGTTAGGACTATGACTGCCCAAAGTTGGTGATTTCTACTTAGAAGGAAAATACTGCTTTTATCAGTGTGGAAAACTTCACAAAGAAAGTATTTGAAATGGCTCTTCATCTGGTTGTTTATGAGTCTTATATATGAGTCTCACCGTATATATTAATGTACCTCCTAATCCACACTTAGGAATGTAACAACCCTTACGTTAAGAATGGAGATTACATTTCATTCATTACTGTTTGTGGAAGGCAAACAAGGTACACAGTATATATGGTAAAGTGTGTACATATTTGTTTTACGGTTCTTTCAGGTCTATGGTTTTTTTTTAAATCAAACTACCTGCTCTTGGTTTCCATATTTTGTAACCAGTTGGGATAAGATTGTCGAATTTAAATAAATACTAAAATGATAGGTCTTATGTGTTCATTAGTTGGCTAATAAATTGAAATGTTTCTGTAACGAATAACACCAGCGATTTGTTGGGGTTTTTTTGTTTGTTTGCTTTTTAACATACTCAAAAGAAGCCTCTAGTAGAGCGGCACTCAGGAAATGAAGTTAGTGGTGATGTTCATCCACTACCCCTTCCAGCACTGAGGGGTAACGAGGAGGAATTGGGCCTAGATCATGATATTGTGGAAGTTAAATGTGAAGAGGTAAGAACTTTTATTTTAAGATGCTGTCTCTATGTATTCCTAATTTTTTACAAGGTTTTTCTAAAGGGATTTTTACATTTTACATTATAACTGGATGCTCCTTAAGTATAACTAATAGTTATACAATAAATATATTGAAAAAATTGGAAAAAAGAGAAGTCAGTTAAATTGTGCTGACCTTTCAAGAGACAGTTCTGTCAACAGTTTCTTTTAAAAGCTGAGTTCCATGAGTAGGCATATTATGACAATTCTTAAGGAAAAAAAATTTTCTAGTGTAGCAGGATGCAGTTACTGGACTTGAGGAAGATTGCACTTAGTTTGATTGATCAGATGGTGAATAATAAATGTTTTGAAATTAGAAATTAAATGTTTTTATCCATACTTTCAGGTCATAGAAGATAATTCTGAGATTGAGTTTTTAAAGAGTCAGCTTGCTGATTGTCAGGAAAAGCTTCATAAGCTAGATTGGATAGAAGATAAACTACAAGTTTTAGAGGAGAAACTGCAAGGAAAGGTGATCATAGATGAGAAGGACTGGAATAACTTGTTGAATCGAGTGTTGCTTCTTGAAACAGAACTGTTGTTACAATCTGAAAAGGTATGTTAACTTCTGTTTTTACTATAACGAAAATTGCCCAGACTCCATGTTGTTGGTCTGTTTCTGCTCTTCCTGCCTCCTGTAGGTGCTTTTTACTGGTTTTAAAGACACAATCTGAATGGAAGTGCTGTTTATGGAGTTGTTGGTGTTAAGTTCTATTGTGCTATCATGCTCTATGAACAAAGCTCTCCATTGGGAATTGTTTTTTTGCAGGAATAGCTAAGCCTGTTTTCATTAGTAATGCTTCAGTGTGTTTTTATTTACTAGTGAAGTTATAGAAGGAAGTTTTTGAAGACTTTTGAAGTCTTCATTCTACACAACTGATGTTGACAAAAATAGATGGCATGTGCAATGGAAAATACAGGGTTAACTAAAGAGTTAATTCTTATTTTAGTCCTATTTTTAATTTGTGGTTCCTTGAAATTTCTAGTCTCATTGATGGTTTTTTTTCTGTTTGAATCTTCTTCCCCCACTTCCTGTCCTTCTTGTCCTTGATGTTCATTGCAGTTTTAGATGTGTGAAAGTGCTACAGTTGTGATGTAGCTACATTTGGCATAGCAAATCAAGTCTTTCATTGCATTAAATCTCTGGGTTATTTTTCATCCTGTTGAAAGGTCCTTGTATGCACATTATATAATTTCATTTAAATACACGTAATTATTTTGAGATGCAGTGAGCCATAGCATCAATTTTTTGATCACATGCTTAAATTCAAAGTGTACTTGCATATGCATCTCATGTGTATCCTTCACATACTGTCAGATGCTTTCCAGAAGTTGAAAACCCTTGTGGAAAATAGTTGCATTTTTCTCCACAGTTGTAAAAATGCTGAATTTATTCATAACCAGCAGCTTTGTGCATGTTGCTGACCCCACAAATTTAAAAATCTTGGTAATACTTGTATACAAGACATATTTTTACTGTGTGCCTTGAAAGTGTGCTAGTTATACAAAGTCTTGAAATGGATAAGTGTTCAGACTGATCACTAGATGATTTCTAAGGCTGTAGCTCAAATAGAAAGGATCCACCTTCTCAGTCACATTTTTAAACAGTGTCTTGTCAGTAATGGCTCAAGTGATTTACCATCTGAAATCAGTTTCTTATGGATATTGGAATTTAATTATCAGTAGACATAAGCCCAAATAACACCACTAATGATAGTGTTTTCTTTTGCTGGCAGTCTCAGGAGGCCTTCAGGTGAACAGCCATAGATGGTCTTGCTTGTGTTTCAAATATATTCTTTTCAAGACATTGGTGTAGCAGCACAGAAAAGCTTGCATTTCAGACTAGACTTGTTCTTTTTTTTCTGTAAATGCGGTTTATTATTACTTCAGTGACATGTTTATTGCAGTTGTTCCCATGGTTGGAACAGTATTTGGAAAATACTTTCAAAAATAAAATTCAAAAATTTTTAAGCGACGTAGTTATGTTTCTATACTATATGTTACTGAAAGAATTCACCTACAGAAACAAGTTCAAATGTAGTTTCTGTGTGGCATTGTTGCTGGTCTTTCAAAGCAAAATAAGCTACTTCTATATATATATATGTAATATATATATACACACACACACACACACACACACACAAAACCCTGTTTCCCAGTAGACATTTGAAAACTGCCAAGAACTAATCCTTTGGGTCACAGAATTGCTGCTTCCTTGTTTGATGAAATTGCATCCTAGTTGTGCTTCACATACACAGAAACAATTCAGAATTACTTCTTTATTCTTACTTTTGCACTTTTCAGGGAATTTTTGGCATTTAGCCAACATAGCAGGAACACTCTTGTGTCTCTTGCTGTTGCCAAAGCAGCAGCAGCAGCTGTGCATTTAGCTCTGGGAAAGTCTGAAAGATACCAAATCCATTTCAATGAAAGGAATTAAACGTAGACAGGGGAGAAACCTACTTTTGTATTTTTTAAGAGATATCTATTATTACAGGTTTTTCCAGCATCTTCCCACACCATATGTAGTATTTCTCACTCATTCACTTATTTGGGTATAATATTCCCCTGTTAACTGATGTAGACTTCAGTATATAAAACTGTATGTTTTAAAGGCTGAGATTTCAAATCATAATGATAACTCATTGGTAAAATAGTCTAGATGTTGAGTGTTGCATTTTTTAACTTTGAAATTAGAAAAGTGCACTCAAAAGCATTTAATGCTTCCTTGCTTACAAACAACCTTTTTAAATTAGGTTGACTTAAACTGAGAACCTTTCTTAAAAGAGCACTCTCTCATTTAGGAGCCTGGGAAACTAGCTTAGAATAGACTTCTGAGTTCTAAGCATTTAAGTGGAATGAGGTTCAGTTAATATACAGGCTATTTTTTTAGGACTGAGGACTGCGTTTCTGACTGTCAACCAGCAGTGGAAGATATACTTACTTTGTTAAGCTAATGGCAGCCAACGTCAAGATAAAATGGTTAGCGTGCTAAGAGCAGTCTGATTGTTTGTTCTACTCATGCCTAAGTTATATGCACTATGTTTTGGCCTGGTTTTGACCTGTTTACAAACAGCAATATTGATATTGAAAAAACCTCCGTGGAATAGACTACTTTTAAAATGAAGTGTTATGTATGGAAATTTTGGAATTTTTTAATCCTGTAAAGACATTTTTGCAGTGCCAACTTGTCTGGATGGTGTAGCAAATGCATACATAATTAGGACTTAAATATACTTTTGTTCAGTCAAAAGATGACTTAAACAGGGTGTTTGGCTAAAATGCAGGAAACTTGTATTTCAGAGAGACTTACCTACAGAATCCAGCAATATAAGTCGAGCATGTAGTTCTAGTAGCATGCCAGTTTCTCCTGGTGAGTATTAATGATTTTCCTTTTAATTAACATAAATATGCTAAACACTTCTTACTGACCTTGACTAAAATACCACTTTTAGCTAGATAATTGCAATTTAGTGACCTCTGAATTTAAATCCGTACTGCAGATTAGAAGTTAACCTCCTCATCATTTCGTGTCAGTAATTTGTTGCTTAGAAGATTTATCTACCCTAGCTTAGTAATTAATAGTTACAAAAAGCTACTAAAAATATTAAAGATACAAATTTAGTTAAGGTGCTGTTGCTAAGGTAGCGAAAGACAATGTTATCTGGACTTTGAAGCAGTTACTATACACTATAGCAGTTGAAACTACACTATTCATAAGCACAGAAGGAATTATTTTTGCTACCACTGGTTTTATGATGCTGTTTTCTAGTTTTATAATGGGGGTTCATGATAAATCTGAGCCTTTTCATTTATAATCTGTGTTCTTTTTCAAATTGCTGCTGAACGTTGTCTATATTTCATCCCTTTGAAGCAGTTAGCAGCCATCCAACTGGCATTTTTGCTAAGCTTTCTTATTTTGAAGAGAAGACAAAATCTTTTTCTTCCATTTTCAACTTAATTTGGATAATGTACAAGAAGTAAATGAAAAAACCTTAAGTGGGAAAGAAATTAAAAACATAGCCCAGACCATAAGTAATTTTTCTGTCTTCCTCAATGGTAGCTCTTTATCCCCTACCTTGCATCATTCACTTCGTTATTTGGCCTTTTTCCCCTGTGGCAGCTGTTATTCCTGCCACCAGTGTTAAGGAGAAGATGCTATTTTCCATTCTCACATATTGGGCATTTTTGTAGTGTTGGGCTGTTGCATTGTAATTAACAGGGAATCTCAGTAATTTCCATGAAAATTAGGAAGCCAGTTTCTTGGTTATGTCAAGGTTTGTTTTTATTTTCTAGTCTCAGATATGGGACCCTCATTTTACAGGACAAAGAAAGCTTGCAACATGTATACTGCCTTTTGTAAGTTTAGTGTTCTGTTAGGGACACTTGAGTACTTTGTATCAGTAAACAGGCAGATGGTCTTTAAAAAAAAAATTTCATATTTTTAAACTTCTTGAGTTCTTCTGTTTTCGTTACTCCTGTTTTTCTAAAATTCAAGAAATTTTAGACATACAAGTTATGGGGCCAATCTTAACTCTTTTATCTGAGATGTACAGTGCAGGAATACTTTCATGCTTTTTCTGTTTGTAGTGCTTTTCAGAAATCACAGCTGTACAGAAGGAACAATTTTTAATTTTAACTGCTTAAAATTAGTTAATTTGATTTTTAGACACGGTAGTGTAGCTAAGCATGTTCCAAAGGTATCACCCACTGGTGATAAGGACATGCGAACACTTTTTTTCCTAGATACTAACTTCTCTTCCCTCACAAATTTTAGTAATCTAAAATTGTAAAGAATATCACAGCCTTCCCAACATAACAGAAAAAAAAATTCTGTTTCTGCTGAATGGTTGCAACAGCTATCCCAAGGGGAGGAAAGCCAGAAAATGGCAAGAGCTTGATACAAATCTTAATTTAAACAAGAAGGTGATAATTTTTTATAATGTTTTTGCTACTTATAAGACAGGTTACTTAGCACAAATTAAAGATGTGTTTGAACAGGCAGTTTATTATAAAAATAATGTAAACTATATGGAATTACTATTAAAAGTTGACACTGTAATCAGATGTTCATAAATTTTGATTTTTCTGTAATCAGGATAAAATAATGTTCCTAGTAATCTTTTTGGAATTTGCTTTGTATATATTATAGTAATACTGCATTTATCTTGTTTTTTAAAAAATTAGAAACCTATTTTGGACTCTTATAGTGGCTTTTCCTATTCCCTCTCTAAACAATGCATTCTCTTATGTTATTACATACTGTAAATCAAGTTTTTTGATAGCTGACCTTGCAAAAGGGAGCAAAAAGGCAAAGGTGACACAAAACCGAGTATTTCTCTATAGATACAGAGAGGAATGAGGAGATGCCAGAGAGTCATCTTCAGTCCTCTGGATGCAGTTCACTATTATCCACAAACCCATCTCCCAAAGCCATGGCCATTAATTCTCATGATCTGACAGACATTTCAAAGGTAAGTAAAACTGGGGAATGCTCGGTTGATTTCCTTTCTGAGGTCAAGAGAACAAGTAAGCATTGGTTTTAGTTGTATATACTACTAGTGAAAAACAAGGAAACTAAGCAAAACTACATCTAGGTCTGTCTCATAAAAATACTTTTGATATGTAAACAGTGCTTAAAGTCATATTTTCTCTGAATTTTTAAGTTGAAAGTCCATCTGAAGCATGTCAGCTTTGAAGAGTTCACTAACTTTGTTGCTTTTAAATTGTAGGAGACAATAAGACAAAGAATGGAAAAGATAAGTAAAATGTAAGTAATAGGAAAGGGCAGCAGGAATTTATTTCCCAGGAGGGAGTTGTACTGGACTAAGACATATAGAGAATGTACATGTGTGTTCCAAACCTCAAAGGTCTCTACATCAGGTGTGGCATTTCCTTATGACTCCACTGGATAATAAATCCACTTACAGTTCTGCATTTGTGGGATGAGTTGCTGTTTTGGTTTCTAAAAAGCAATAGAAAGCATTCTTAATAGTATTAACTAAAGATTAAAGAGTGTTTAGAATTTGGTTGACAAAAAATAGGAATAGTATTTATCTTCTGACAAGAATACCCTGGTACTTGCAACTTTTCTTCCTGAAAAATAAGTACATTATCTTAACTCTGCTTTTTATTATTTAAGGAAAAATAAAACCAATTTCAACTTAAGAATTATGATAACTTTATTAAGATGTACTTGAGATCTGTAATAAAACTTTTCGGTAAGAAATCTTTTTATTACACTTGAAGAGAAATGCATTGTTGTATAATGTTTCTTTAGCAAGAGATTCCTATAAGTGGCTGGTCTGTAAAAAGGCTAACCTTTTCTGTGATTTTAATTGTAGTGTGTGGGTTGCCTCTTTCTTTGTGTGTATGTAATGTTTATCGATATGTGGTAGGCATTTAAAATACAAACCGCTTGCAGAGGAAAAGGGAAAATTAGAGAAAACTTTTGGTTTCATGCTGCTTGTTAGTACTTTGGATAAATAAAAAGTTAAAGGCAAGACAGTTATTTCTTACATGATTATAATAAGCATGTGTAAACAAAATTTATTTTCAGAATTGAAGAAACCTTCAACTTATTGAAAACATCAAGCCCACCTCTGAGAACACCTGAAAGCGCAGGTCGTGAGACCTGGTCTCTGCAGACTTATGGATACCAGGAGTAATATATATGTTTATACAGCATTAAATTTTTTTAAATATTGAATTTGTAATGATCACCAATGCTTTTATTGCTTTGAATAAATATTTTTCTGATGTATCTGTGTATTGATTTCCCTCCCCTGACCCCAATTTTTTGTTTTAAAAACTGTTCAAATAGCTTCTCCCCTCCTCCCTGCAATTCTGTAAATTGAAGTCATTACAGCAGTGTATTCTTGTGTTGACATTTGTTAGCAGTGTGCTAAGTAATATGTTTTTTAAAGTGCAAGCTTGAGGACCGTGGTTTACATCCTGTTGGAAACATTCCAGCTGGAACTTGCACATTACACCCAAGAGGCATTCTTACATACCATCTTACCATCTGTACTGTTGAATAAATCTTAATAAAAACTTGTATACACAGTTTCAAATAGGTACCTTTTTTGTGGGTATTTTTTTTTAAATGTAAGTTTTCATGCTGAGCTGGAGAGCACCAACACTTTATGGCTTCCATTAACACTGACAAAGTGGGGGTCAGTTTGATCCTAAACACTAAAATGTGCAAGTACGTCCACAGACTTTGACTGCAGTAGATGTGCTGAGTGTTTTAGTGCTCTTACCCAACATATTTTAAGACCAGCAGCACAGATGGAGACCAGCCAGTGTACAAAGAAACACAACATTTTCATTATTTGAAGCCATACTAAGATTTCTGTTTAGAGACATAAGTAGATGTAAGACTTCCATAAACATAATCAGACCAAAGATGTGTGAGGTTTGATAAGATATATTTATTTGTTTGTTACTCTTTGTAAATTGGTAGCCTATCATATCAAGGTTTCTTTGTGCTTTAATACTTCCCTTGAAAAGATTTTTGGAGTTATATGTTACAAAACCACTTTTTTTTTTTTATTATTATTTTTTCAGAGTTTGCAGATAAAGGCAGAAGCAGCTGTTTGATGTGCTATAAAAAGTGATTTATATATTTTAACAATAATTATTTTTTCTGTAACCATTAGGAATATAAATTGACTTCATTTTACATACAATAAGAATAACTTACAGTGATCCATTACGTTATATAAAATGTAGTTGAGGGTTCTTTTGACTTCTGCATCTTTTCCAGTTGTTTAAAAAAGAAGAAATAGAAAAGATGGGAAAGTTAGATGATATGAGTGTGTTCTGCTCCTTATTTGAAAATAGATCTTGCAAATCACTCTTCATTATTCTAAAATGAAATGAAGTTTTCTAAGTGTTTCTAAAAAGAGCAGTTTATGTTTCTAAAATAGGACTACAGCACCATCTTGTGGAACTCTTTATACAAGGTAATTATCAAAGGAGTAAAAATGTTGCTACAGTAGTGATCAAATATTTTGAATTATTATCTCTCTCTTATTTTTCCTCTTTGCCTTGAAGTCAAAGGGGCTTTTATGTTAAGTAAGATATTTATTCTCTATGAAATTTGATTATATTTCTGGCAGGGACCAGAGGAATGAATCTGTTGTTTGTTGATGTCATGGCAAAAATGAGAAGTGGTAGTCAGTATAATTGATTCAGGTTACGGTGATTTATCACTGAATGCCTCTGGGCAATGCAGCAAGTGTTAGATCTTTCTGTATGTGTGCAATTCAATATCATCTCTGTTTAGTGTTACAGAATTGAAAATCCAGAGCTTCTTCCAGCAGCTTAAATGCTTAAACAGTAATGAAAAGCTAAAATCAAGAATATGGACCAACTGAAGTTTGAGAAGTGTATTATTGCCTTGTAAAGGTTAATTTTTCTGGAAGAAAAGATGATCAAAATATATGAGAAGCTACTGGTGTTTGTGGAATTTATATAGTAACTTTTTATTAGAGATGCTTTACATTTATTACTAATCATTAATGAACAGGGTTTGAAACAGCTCTTTCTATCAGCTGCTTGTTTTAACACCGGAAGTTAGCATGATTTTGAACAGGGGACATTGTAATATATTCTACCTTAAAATTATTTGTGAATTATTTACAGTTATCTTCCCAAACACTTTATACCACCTGTAGTTCCTGTTCAGTTTTTTTCCTAGGATCTTTAACTCTGTGGTAAAAATAATCGTGGTTCACTTATGCAAATTATGTTTCTTCAGGAGAGGTCTTGTATCTGCAAAAGTTGTTTAATAATGGTATGTTGCTTCTGTGTTATCTAGGCAGATTTCTGTGCAATAGAAGTCTGTGTTGTAGTCTTCGTAGGGTACTTAGGATGATGCACTCTGCTAGCAATGTCAGATGAGCAATCAATACAAGGGTACTAATTAAAACACTTTTAACTTGAGTGTTCCAAATGGGGAAAAGGAGTCATACCAGAACTATGATATCCTTCACCTGAGCATCCTACAGATTATTTAATGAGATGTAGTAAACTTAGTAGCTCTGTTTAGGTAATGGGACCTTATTTGACAGAAAGGTACTGTATTGGTCATTGCAAAACTTACTCTCTATAGATAATTAAGAGCAGATGCTTGATTTGGAGGTAGTGAGGCTTTTTACTGTCTGAGAGCAAACTACTCTAGTTACAGGTTAAGAACAATTAGCAGTAGTGTGGAGCACTGATGCTCTAATACAGCGTTGCGTATTGGATTTCCCCTCACCTTTCCTTTTGCAGTTATTGTAAAGAAAACTGCTGTAAAGCAAAATCACTTAATGATAGGCTCAGGGTATTTTAACAAAGGTGCAATTTTATTTCTAAAACAGACTGCAAGGTCTTCATAAACTTTCACGTTTGCCTGTCTGTTCTCTTCTTACATAGTGTTGCTTCACTGCAGTGCATGTTGAAATATGAACTGGGATTAAGAGAACTGCAGTTAGAGAGCCTTGAATACTTTCGCTGAATGCTGAGAATAGTTTCACAAAGCTGAAGTTTTTGGCAGCTTAGGGGATTTCCTCCTGGTGCTGCTCATTCCCATCTGTCTATGTTATGAACTGTGTTTTGTAACTGATGTGACTTGAGTATACTCTTCTGAAAATACGTAGGAAGGGGTATTGGTTGGTTTTTTGGGGTGGTTGGGGTGGTCTTTATTTTGGTTGTTTTGTTTTGTTTTGTTTTTCTGATTCAAATCTGTTCCATGATCCATCTTATGATGTTGCATATAAACATTTGTGTCTGAGCTTTCAGTTGGAGCAGCATGCTGTGCTGTCAGCAAGTAACTGGGCAGCAGAAGAAAGAATGGGTCAAGTTGGTGTTTTACTGCTGATCGGTTTTTTTCTCTGAGCCTGCAGTGAGCTAGAAGTGAAGAAATTCCTGTGCAAACTCCCAATGTACATATTCATGAAAACTTGTTTATTTTTGAATTGACTAAATGAAAGGGCAAACGTGTGTCTCAGAAAAACATGGAAAATAGGATTAAAGGAAATCTAAGTCTACAATTTGGAATTGGATCAGTTTTCAGGTGTTAAAATAACTCTTTTTATAACATGTGCTTTGTGATTTCTTTTTTCTGGCCAGTTTTTGTGGATTTAGTCATATTTTTCATATGTTCAAAAAAAACCACAAAAAACCAAACTTCTGTTGCTGTGTAAAAGGACCATAAAATATACAGGCAAATGCAATTCTTGGAAAATATTTTTTGAAACCTTTTGTATTGTGTAATAAACATGTATGAATGTGTAATGCATTTAAAATAATTTCACATAGGCTATCACACTGTATTATAAAAATATGAAACAAATTTTCCTTTCAACCTTAGCTTAGCCGTGAGTAATAAACTAGATAATATAGTTAATGAAGTTTGAAGCATTTCACTGCTAACAATTTAAACAAGTTTTAATATACATGAAGACTCTTCAGTTATTTTTAGCAATGTGTGTTGGTTTGCTTCATAGGCGATCAAGTACAACACACTATGCCTTTCCTGTCCTACTGACGTGATCTGGGATTGCGTAGTCTTTATGTCATTGCATAAATTATTTGTAGTAATTTTGTTGTCTGCTTTCTCCAACTGTAAAATTAAGTGATTCCCCTTGTTTTTTTCCTGAGACTATTAATGTGGTTTGGTTCATTGTTTATGCCCACTTTAAGAATTACTTAGGGAAAAACCTAATGGAAAAAAATGTAGTCTGGTTTTAAGAGTTCTTTTAATTGAAACCATTCCATTGGAACCTTTTGAAGGAACTAAGAGTAAATTCGTGAACTTGAGCTTGTGTATTGGTGTTAACCTAAGCTCCAGCTTCTTATAGTTGTAAAAGTAGTTGACAGCTGTGATATTTTCAAATAAAGTAGTTGTGGTTTTGTGTGAACTATGGAAAAATAGTTGCTGATATGATAGGAGATAACTAGCCTGACTATCAAGTTCCATTTTAAACTGAGATATAAGAATTTCAGACCAGTGACTCAAATTTTTCTCTAGGTTTTTTTCATATATCACTGTTGAAACATTTCTGTATTTTCTATATTACATATAGCCTTTTTCCTGAAGATATACCAGCAATTCATTGCTATAAGTATGGTGATCAAAGGTATAAGACAGTTGAATTGTTCTTTTCATGACCCAGATAATATGATTGATTTAGAGCTTAATCTCCAAATGTGATGTGCATTCTGTATTGGTATGTTTATTGACAATCCTAGGCACAAATACAGGCTAGGCAGAAAATGGATTGAGAGCAGCAATGAGAAGGAATTGGGGGTGTTGGTGGATAAGAAGCTTGACGTGAGCCAGCAACGTGCACTTGCAGCCCAGAAGGCCAAGTGTACTCTGGGCTGCATCAAAAGAAGTGCATCAAAAGAATACAGTACTCCAGTGGGGTTTCATAAAAGTGGAGTAGAGAGGCTGTGATTCTGTGATAACGGCTTTATCTATGAGGAAACAGTGCACACTTAACAGTGTGAAATTGGTCACTTCAGCTGGGGAGAGACCAGATGCAAGAGAGGAGCAGATTTCAATCAAACTGAATTGGCTTGATGCAAAGTCAAGGCAACACCAGAAGGCAAGCACAGGAGTATGCAGTCAGGGCTACCCAGAAGTGAGCTTGGGGTGAATATTCTCGTTGGCAGTAACTGCCTGTGATATTGCTGCATTACAGTATTTATATCACATTACCTTCAGTTTTCTGGGGACTAAAAATCCCTTCACTACTAAGGATTTTATTGCTACTAGACTGCCTGCACAGTCAATTTACCTCTTTTTTGATTTATGGTGTTAGTGGATACTTTGGTACTTTGTCTGCTGTTATAGCACCTCCTCAGAAAGGCTCTTTATAGCCTTCTTCAGGTCTGCTGTGGTGATTTTTGAGTACTGTAATATTTTAGGATATACATGAGGTTGAGCCTAGTATCGCAGATATGAGTCACCTTGAATACAATGAAAACCAAGGCAGTGGTGGGAGGTTGGTTGGTTTGTTTGGGGAGATTTTCTTTGAGGTTTGTTTGGGTTACTTTGGGTTTTTTTCAGGGTGTTGCTGGCCAGTTGTATCTGTCTATACTTTTCCTGTCTTAAAAAGACAGCCATGGCTACATAGCTGTGTAATAATAAAACATTGTATAGTAACTGTAACAATTGATATTGTTCCTAGCTCTATAAAGCACACAAAACACTTTCCTTTGATCAGTGATTTAGTAACATTCGGTGACTCTCATTAAATACCTTTCAATGCTTTCTATACTATTTAATTTTGTAATGATGTGCAAAAGAAGAAATAAACAGATTGCTAAGGAAAACCAAACACTGGCACAGTAAGAACCTCACTACTAAAATGGTGATTAGTACATAAAATTAGTTATTTTCAAGCCTCTGAAATACAGCAAAAGGAATCCCAACCATTCCTTATTTAGGTGTTTGTGGTATGGTTGAGCTGATATAACAGATACATACTGCTTAGAGATCCTAGTTTTTTCCCCACTGTTGACTGCACTCTCCTAAGCCTGTTGTCACCTCAAGAGAACTGTTCCAGTGTTCCATCTTTAAAACAAGTGTTTTGTCCCTGTGGGGAACTATTACAGCTGAACCCCTATGCAGGAATGGCAGGTGTTCGCTGAGAAAAGCAGCAGGACCAGGACTTGTTTGTCTTACCAGATAGTCAAACTACATCACTGCAACTTCTCAGTGAACCATTGTGTGTGTCTTCTCATTATCATGTAATGTTGGTTGTGCCCTTTATTCCACTCCAACCTTATCTGCTATGTAAGTCTCTCTCTGTATTTTGTTCCAGGTTTTAAAGTGCTGTAGGTTATTTAACATACACTGTCGCAGTACTAGGACAGTGTCGTTTAGGAATGGTACTCCCCAACTCAGTGTCCCCACCGACCAAAGCCACACTGTTGATCTCTCGTTCCCTGCCCCTGTTTTCCCCTTCCCCTTTCTGCTGTGGTGGGATGCAGTTGAGAATGGGAGGCACAAAACTCAAAGATCACAGACTGAGATAAGAACAATTTATTGGAAACAGCAATGAGATAAGAAAACCAACAATAACAGCAGCAATATTAATAACAAGAGTGTACAAAAGGCAGTGATTCACATGCAAAATGCTCACTGAGCCCAACCTGACCACAGCTGGCACCACCCCACCACTCTCCAGCTTGGAACTGGTGCCACACTACCCCGACACTCTCTCCAACCCATTTTCTTGACTGTAAGGAACCCTTTCTCCTCAGAAGAAAGAGTCCCTTTCCCCTGCCCCCAGCAAAGACATGAGGGACATCGAATAACTGCTGTGTTCTAATCATGCCCCCTCCTGGCTACTGCAAAAAAGTTAACCCTGTCCTGGCTGGAACCAGGACAGACAGCAGTATTGCTTCAGCAGATGATTTCATAGACCTTAGTCAAGGTGAAGATGGAATGTGACAGTATCTTGAGTATTGTACAAATCATAGACCTGTAAATGAGAGGAAAAACTTAATTTGACAGGTTATTTAAAATGGCATAGATGTCAGAGAGGATTTTCGAGCTTTAGGTAATAAAGCTTTCAGAGTTGCACTAACTGACCTCAGCAGCACACTTCAGCACATAGCTAGCTAGCTTAAAATATCCACTGAAGTTAAGTTGTCTTGATTACTCATTTAGCTCTTCATTTGTAGTGTCTAAGTTATCAGTAAATTGAGAAGCTCAGGTCCTGACTTTTTACCGGGGCTATAGTGTTGAGGTCAGTACAGACTTCAGGATCCGGGAAGTATGTGAGTCAGGACGTGCCAATCTCTGTTGCTGTAACTGCTCTTGCTGATAACCCGGCCAGTTTGGTAACCCTAGTCTTAAAGTCTTGGACAGCAGCAAATACCTCATTAACTGAATATGAGATCTAAAGGTAAATGGTGTTCTCGGCAGTTCACGTTATGCAGTTGCAGCATCCATGTATCCCACAATGATTGTTGTATGTGTATTTTTTGTGGGAACTAAAGGGAAGAATATGTTTAAAAATATCTATAAAATGTTCAAAACATAATTAGTACTAGTTTTTAACATAAATGGTAAGATCAAATAAGGAATATCTGAACTCAAGATTTCTATTTTAAAATGGGCTCAATGCTTTCATGTTAAAGACTGAAGTTGTATTTGGAGTGATTTAAGAAATAACATCCATGTAAAGTAAGCCTGTTATTCATGCAAAAACGATGTTTTTAAATCTGAGTGTTAAGTCAGACAATTTGTGGAAGGATCGTTCTTTTTTTGTTGCTCCAGTGTTAGTCACTACACAAAATAAAAAGTTGACTCTTAGTGTCAAATAGACCCCAAATAAAGCATATAAAGTATCATACATGTTTTCTATTCCAGTGTAGTTAATTGGTAAATGTAGACAAACTTGTCTACTATAATATAAACAGTTTAGTCTTTAAGCTACATTTTTTTTCATAAAAGATTGACATTTGCTGCTTTTTCCAGATAACAGTAGCTAGTGTTGTCTTATCGGGAAAAAGGTCAGCTGCAGTTCTGTAAGTCATGGAGAAGATAAGAACAACTTTGAATAATGGAGCAGTGGTGCAACCAGGCCTTTGTGTTTGAGAAAAGGTTAAAGACTAAAGAACTTCTTCCCCACCTAAATGATCCTCAATCATTTAGAAATATGAACTTCAGATAAAGATGTTAATCTATACAGGTTATTGTAAAAAGCTTAAGCTCTTAAACTTTAAAGCTGTCTGCAATATAGGGAATACTTTAAAATGATGTGGGGTTTTTTGTAAGAGAAATTCAATTTAATGTTTACTTTTTATTCTTCTAATTTAATTTTTTCTAACATCTAAGTAAAGATACCCAAAAATATTGTCTTAAAATCTCTATAAAAATTACTGAGTTGCATTTCTTGCACCTCTAAATGAGTATCTACCCCCCATTTAAGAAAGATTTTCCTGATGTCAATGTCGAATACATTATTGCATATAATGGTTGATAGGCCCAGTTAATTCCAGCTCACTTGCTATTATTATTAGCAGGTGTGTCCTGGAGTCCTTATCGTAAATTCAGTAGAACTGCTTTTGTCGCTGAAAGGGAGTTTTACTCCCCTTTCACTTCCTTTCCTTATACCTGGCCTGCTAATGTTTTCCTTCTTTACAAATAGAAGCTATGTTTTTCTGCTTCAGAAACTGCTGCTTGAATTTAATGTCTGTGCTACGTATCTGGAGGAAGAGAGAAGACTGAGCTCATTGTTTCTGCTACCAGTACTAAAACTGAATCTCCTTTCTAGTTTTATCTTCATATTATTTTTTTTATTGAAAATAAAAGCATCAACTCTGCTCTTAATTTAAGATAAGCAGAATTTACTGAGTTTACTCTATGATTATGTGGAAAAAAAAAAAGAATCCAAAAGCAGGAGCTTTCAGAAATGCCAAAAATAATGTTTCTGGCTGTATTATTGTAATATGGCTTTTAACATAACTGTTACTTTAAGCTCTTCCATTATCTTTTTTGAATAGCATTGCACTTAAACCGATCTATTTTTCTCTCCTTCAGTAAAGAAGAAATTGTTAATGGTGTTTATTACTGTATCAGGTGAATATGTGAGTATTTTCCTTGCCAATACTTTCTTTTATGCCTTGCATTTCAGAAGGAGACAGCTATTATTGTGATGGGTTTTGTGTACCAACGCATCTAGGAGAAATGGAAGGAATAAATAAACAGGATTAGGCAAGTACCATGGCAAAAGTGCTGTTCCTTGTTACCTCATTCAATTCTATCAGTAGAAATTCTACATCACTTAGGATAATTTTTTAAAAAGGTAGACCACTGGGGACATTGTGCAGGCTCTTGCAGAATGTGAACCATGAGAGAGGTCATGGTCTAGAAAAAGATAAATCTGGGAAATATCCCAGGGAAGCTGTTGATAAGCATACTAGTGAAATTATGACTATATTTGTATAATTTGCATGACAGGAGAGAAACAGACAAAATACATAGATAGTAAACTTTGAATATGAAGACATTACTTGCAGAACATAAACAGGTTAGCAGGAAACTAGCATGAGTTTTTCCAATGTTATTTGAAGAGGTAAGTGTTAGTTTGAGATTGTGTATAAAGCACATTCTCGTCTTCTGTTCTCTGTTTGAGACCTGAATTCTTCTTCATAGCAAAATATAACATCACTAAGATGTTCCAAAGGGGCTATTTTGCCTCCTAGACACACCTGTACACCAACTATCTCATTTTTACACAGGGAGAATCAACTCAGAATTCATCACTTCAAAGTTAGAATCGTCATGTATCTTGTTTAATGTTTGTCAACATTGAACTTCTTCAGCAATTCTTTTTTCACTCAGTATTTTCAGTGAATATTTTTTCAGCATTTCTCATCTTAACAGTCTGAATATTGTCAGCCAAAATTTTTATATCACAAAACAATCACGTCTTCTAGAACATTTATGAATGGATTTGCATTTGATGTTTCTACCTTTCTAGCAGTAGCTGCTCAGCCAAGTCTGTGAAAAGGGTAGCACAAATATAATTTTTGTCCTAACAGCCTTCATGTAAGTTTTCTTCAGTTTTTTGTTGTCTGACCCTTATCAAAATGTCACTCTAGAAATTTCAGAGAATTGTCTGAAAGAAAAATTCCCAAAATTCATGAATGTCACTATCTTCAGAACCTTTTCCAAATTATAGACTTGTATATACATATACTTCTCTTTCTTTACTTGTTCCTGATTTATCCAAGCAAACCAATTTTATCTTGTCATTTCCTTTTTACCTTTCTTTGGTTAAACATTAGGTTATTTTTGGTGTTTTAGATCTATATGAAATGTAATCTCTAATGGGTAATATTGAAAGCAGAAGTTCTCACCTAAAAATCCTATTACAATGAGGATGCTGAAGAAAGCTTCTGCTGCTGCTTTTGAGTCCTCTCAGGCAATTTTATATCTAATATTTATACTACATGAAGAAAATTAGACATTTGTCCCAGAAAAGTGCAAAAAGACAATATAGATAAACTTGATGGATTCTTGGGAATGAGCATACCTATCACATGATTGCAGGAACTGCAAGTTTAAGCTGAGTGCAGCATCTTTCAAAGAGAATTGAATTTCATACTGTCAGTAGTGTAACATAACTGATTACTTGGTACTTAATAACAACTTTACCTTAGAGGTAATAATTTTACATTTAGACTCCCATTAAAAAGATAAACACTTTTAAACTGACCACTCAGCTCACTTAACCATGGTGTCTGTTTAGTATGAAAGACTATGCATTTTTTTCCTCTTTCTTTTGGGTTTCTGAGGCCCTGCCTGGTACTAAGCCTTAACAACTTGTTTGCCTGAGACTTAGGGCCACACAGAAGTCTCTGTTGAAATTCAGGAACATTCAAAGCTCCTTATATAGCTAAAATTGCATCAGATGACCTGTGAGAAACAGGTACCACTGCAAATTCAAGTTAATGTTAAGATTCCTGTCAGCATAGGCAATCATTTCAGCCCTTTCTTGCAAAGCAACCAAATAAAGTATTACTCAAACATCTGTCAGCAGAGACTTGAGGGTCTAACCCTCAGCTAAGCTAGAAACCTATAATGAAGGACAGCTGGTCCAAACTACTTCTGCTTAGACAAGGCTTCAGCACTTCTTTGATATATTGGGAAGTCACATTTGTGACATTTGTGATATAATTTTCTGGAAACAATCCACCCAACCTAATTTATGCAGTCAGTGTTAACTCCTCTTCATTAGACTTTGTTATTTATCTTCATATTATAAAAATTATCTTCATTCAAATGTATTGTCTTTCTTTAAAACTACTCAAATTTACTGTGCAAGTTTTCACTTATAAAGAAATTAAATTTTTAATAATTCTGAGATAAACAGAAGCCTTCTGATCTCTTTTCCATATCCCTGTCCTGTACCAAGCTATGAAAACCCAATTCCTTCTTTTACTAAAATGGTAGTATTACTACTATTTATCCATAGTACTCCCTTATCAGAGGGATGGGCTTGATTCCCTTAGATTCTTCTTCTTTTTAGGTATTCCAGTGCTTCCAGAAGTTTTTCAAAGCTCAGGTTCGTCTGAGAGCTAAGAAATACCAAGATTTCACATTGCGTCTTCAAATGGGTCAAAGAGGGAAGGTGAAGGGCTGTTTTTAAGAAAGTGGTGGATAATCATTGCCATCTCAATAGAAAGTTTAACTGCTGCTGTGGACTAGATTAATTCACTAGATAGTTCATTTACTTGGAAAAAGTGTAAAAAAGGCCAATAGCCATTGTTTTTAGTGAAAGCCATCATATAATTACTACTGTTCTACTAGTAATAACCTGAAACTTAGAGTTGTCTTGGCAAACAAAAAGTCTGAATCCATAGGAAACAGGATCTTTGTCTCCTCATTTTTTTTCTTCTGTTGAATGGTGCTCTTGTTAAAAAGCTTTGGAATAAGTACCTAATTGTCAAAACTATTGCTGAACCTGCAGGCTTTTTGTACCACTGTTCATTTTGCTATTCAAACTTGAATTTTCTGTATTTCTTACATTGCAAAAAACCTGTGCTTTCTCTTGTAACCTTTCTGTATGGATCTCTGATACTTTCTTTCAAGCACTATCTAGAAACTGTTGATGACAATTTAAATTGCCAATTGCTTAAGGAGTTAATATCTCTTGTGGTATCACAGGGAAGGATATTTTTTGAAAAGTGAATATATACAACCAGAGTCCTTAATTTCTCAACTTTGTAGATAGAAATCCTGATGAAACTAGAATTAGGGCTAGCTGTGTTAGACAAAACTGTCACTTTTCTCAGGAAAGTGTAGAAAGATTTTGTAGATGAGAAGACGTTAGTTGGAGTGAAAAATTTATATAAAGCTGAGCAATTACTGACGATTTGAAGGATCTTTTTTTAATACACTCTAAGATGTTTCTTCCATGTTTGAATGTAAGTTGACTATAGAAGGGCCATGTTCTTGGTTCTGAGGAAAAAGTGAGGCTAAGAATTGTTGACTGACTGCATGTGTGCTAAGGGCCTTTGCAATGTTCTGGTGTTGATGAAATAGCTTGAACAAGGACTTACTTTAACAGTGACCTCTTCTTATACTGAGTTGTTCAAAACTTGATAGCATTTACTGACTTGCTTCCTAATGACATAAGAGCTAGTCTTCCTTATATTCAGAAAAGAAAATAGTTCAAGTCTGTCATGTGTCTGTTAAACTTTTTTGGAGTGGTTGTTCCTGTAGGTGGTGCATTCATATCTTTGCTGATGCAAAATAACCAAGTTAAGTAACATATAAGTTTTGTCATCTTCCTCAGACATGTTAATAAAAATATATTTTAAACAATAGAAAAAGATGTCACTTTTCTCACTGAAAATTTTCTAATTCTGCTAATTGCTGAGGAGTGTGTAAATCCATTTCTAAATATAGAACTGACTGAAGACCCAAAATTGGTTACAAAAAACATCTTAATGTAATTATTTTACCTATTCTACTGCACGATTTATAAACACCACCTCTCCCCCCCCTCCCCCCGTTACCCAAACCAACCAACCAAATACCCCAAAAAATCCACAAAATATTTTTTTCTGTTTTTCTCATGTTTTTCTCTTCAGGAAAACAACCAGACTGCCATAGCCAATCACATTACTGCTGCACAATATTTCTACATGTTTCCTCCTTCTAATGGTTAGTCCATCTAAGAAAGATGGGTTACTTCATGAAGCCGATGTTATCATGTTGTGCTATACACCTGACATTGAATCATAGGAATTACAGATGTCAAGCGTATTGCAAGTCTCAGTTTTGTTGACTAGTTTTCAGGACTGAGAAGAAAAAGAAAAATCCAGGAATACTGTTGCCTGTTCATGTTTGCATATGCACCACAGTCTGTTTTCTAGAGCTAGAAAACCTGAACTGATATAAAAATTAGAAATACAGTAAGCTGATTAAATTATTTGAACTCTAGACTTGGAATTTGATATATTAAATTGACATAGAACCAATGGTAATTGACAGGAGTGCATTGGCAGATAAAATAGAAATAGTATTTCATATAATTTAAAGGGAAAGTAGGTCCAAATGAAGGTTTAAGTACTTTAAAAAGAAAAAGGAAAATTTGAATAATCATTATTTTTACTGAAGCAAATATCACTGAACACCTATTGAGACTAAATCACAATGATCAGAAAATAATCACTAAAATTGGGCTATTTTGATTTGATACGTTACCTAATAATGGGTGTTTTACTGGTTCCTAATATTAAACTCACAGCTCTTATGGTTGAAATCTGTATTACCCATCTGTTGTTCTGAGATAAAATACAAAAAGAAATATATGTCTCTAAATTCACCAAGTCATGGAATGGTTTGGGTTGGAAGAGACCTTAAAGACCATCTAGATCCAGCCCACCGGGATGGGCAAGAACACCTTTTACTAGATCAGGTTGCTCGAAGCCCCGTCAAGCCTGACCTGGACACTTCCAGGGATGGGGTATCCACAGCTTTGCTGGGAAACCTGTTCCAGGGCATTACTACCTTCACAGTAGAGAGTTTCTTCCTAATATCTAAACTAAACCTACTCTCAGTTTGAAGCCATTCCCCCTTGTCATATCATGCCATGTCCTTGTAAAGT
This sequence comes from Myiozetetes cayanensis, assembly GCF_022539395.1. Lineage (NCBI taxonomy): Eukaryota > Metazoa > Chordata > Aves > Passeriformes > Tyrannidae > Myiozetetes > Myiozetetes cayanensis. Next base: position 33,542,715 of record NW_026087964.1, on the reverse strand, counting down.
CCCTCTCCAGGCCTGTTTCAGGCTCCCTTAGGTACTGGAAGGCTGCTATAAGGTCTCCTTGGAGGCTTCTCTTCTCCAGGCTCAACAAGCCAACTCTCACTAGCTTGTCTCTATAGGAGGGGTGCTCCAGCCCTGTGATCAGCCTTGTGTCCTCTCCTGGACTTGCTGCAACAGGTCCACATCCTTTTTACACTGGGATCTCAGAGCAGGACTCATTACTCAATGTGGGGAGTCACAAGAGTGGAATAGAGGGGCAGAATCACCTCCCTCGACCTGCTGGCCAGGCTGCTTTTCATGAAGCTCAGGTCATGCTTGCTTTCAGGGCTGCCAGTGCACATTGCTGGCTAATGTTGAGCTTCTTGTAAACCAGAGAAAGCCATCTGTGATCACAGAATATGCCAAGTTGGAAGGGACCTACAAGGATCCCTCTTAGCCAACTTAGTCCAACTCTTAGCCCTGCACAGGGCCATCCCCAAGAGCCATACCATAGACTTGAGAGTATTGTTCAAACACTTCTTGAACTCTGTCAGGCTTAGTGTGTGACCACTTCCCTGGGGAGCCTGTTCCAGTACCCAGTGACCCTCCAGGTGAAGAACCTTTTTTCTAATATCCAACCTAAACCTCTCCTGGCACAACTTCAGGCCTTTCCCTTGGGTCCTGTCACTGGTCACCACAGAGAAGAGATCAGTGCCTGCCCCTCCTCTTCCGCTCACATGAGGAAGTTGTAGACTGCGATGAGGTCTCCCCTCAGTCTCCTCTTCTCCAGGCTTAACAGTAAAAAGTGACCTCAGCTGCTCCTCACACAGCTTCCCCTCCAGGCCCTTCACCATCCTCACTGCTCTCCTTTGGACACTCTCTAGTAGCTTAATGTCTTTGCTGTATTGTGGTGCCCAAAACTGCACGTGATATTCAAGGTGAAGGCACACCAGTGCAGAGCAGAGTGGGACAATCCCATCCCTCGACCAGCTGGTGATGCTTTGCCTGATACCCCCAGGACACGGTTGGCAAGGAAGGCCTTGGCTGGTGCAAACAGCTTATGGGCATTAGTCAGGCAGTCTAATCCAGCACTGTTTCTATAGAACATTTAAGTTAATTTTCCTTCTAATTAAGTAAACCTGAAGTATATCAGTGAACCTTTACCTTCCTGGAATTAAAACATACAACATAATGTGAGTTGACTGAATTGCTTGCTAATTGAAGCAATCAGTCAAAATAACGAGGGAGGATTTTCTAGTTACTGGTGGTGGTTGGGGGATAGAAGAGACATTCAGGAACTCATTGAAAGTAGAAATATGATTAGGGGTACAGACTCAGGAGGATTTGTGTTAGGGTTGGCAGTGAAGAAATAGTGCACTCTTCACTCATTGAAAAGATCATTGTTTATGTCTGTTGTGCTGAGCTGTTTTATACTCTTACTAAGCAAGTTTTTCTGGTATATGGCAACCATAGAATTACTATTGACTTAAACTAGAAGAAAAACTGCAAGTTCTAATTTAAATTGAATTGTCACTTCAGGGTGGAATTTTTACTAGCTTGCTGTAGTTCCTACAAGTATGCGATCTGGATGGTGTTCAGCACTCATTAATCACTTTTGCATACCCCTTTACAGCTGGATTTTCAAATCTGGTTTTAAAGTTCATTTAACATGCCTTCCAAAAAGTAAATATGTCAGTAAGTTTTGGTTTGTTTTACATGCTCATTCTTCTGGTAGTTTAACTTAATACAAATCTATACTGCATTCAAACTTTATTCAGAGTTGGTCAAGACTAGTTTAATTTCAGATTATGGAAAGTAATTCAGGAACACCTGGAGCTGAGGTTTATATCCTTACCTAAATTTTGAAAGCACTGTGTTTTTATAGCTCTTCAGAGGAAAGACAGGAACTGCATTAACACTTGTTAGAGCAACAGTTAATGCAATGCTGACTAGAACTTAAACCCCTCAAATATTAATATTAAAATGTCAAAAAATAAAGGGAGGAGGAATAAGTTTATTTGTTCTTTAATGAAGGAAATTAATTTTTCTTCTTTAAGAAAAAAACAGTCAAGTTTTAAAGCGTTTGAGAGATATTATAGTAATGTGAACAAGGTTTGCTTCTTTATTTTCTGCTGATCTGGTATTGAAAGTAAAGACCTCAAGTCCTCCTGGAAGTTATTTCACTAGAATAAGTATGTGCAGATTTTAAATCCTCACAGGTTATGTACACCAGTTATGGACTTGGAAACTGGTTTATTTCTCAACTGAAATATCTCATTGAAAGTTGCCTTGTGCTTAGCTTTTTCTTGTGGCAGATTCAGACTCAGTATGTTAGAAATCTAGGTTTCAAGTTGCAAGGATTTGAAAACATCTAACTTTGAGTGGTTTTGTATAGTAATGTTATATAATTTAGAAAATTTGTGTCTGTATAAAGTTGTACTCAAATTTAAATCCTCCTCCAGAGATGGTGAAAATTACACTGTGTGTGGCCTCAGATCCCATAATCTACATGGTATAATTCCCTTCCTTAAAGTAGATAGTAGAAAGCCACTAATTATAGAAATTCTGGCAGGTTTCAGCACTCCAGGCTGCTTTTCCAAATTGTAAAATAGTGAAATGATTCCATCTTTTGCTTTCTTTAGAAAAGTTCAGTCAGCTGGAATTGTTGTTCGTCACTGACAGCACTCCATTCAGTATCATTTCACTGGAGTTAGGGTGATAAATCATACTCTGCAATTTCTCTGAAGAGTATAAAACCATTCCAGCACTACATCTGTTAAGAATATAGTGCTAGTCTTTCCATGCAGCAGAATGCTGAAGATTTTATCATAAGGTCACCGTTTAGAGGTGTCCATTCATGTATTTGGATATTTTGACTAAGAAAAATTGATCACTTCATGAATGAGAAACAAATATGTCTTGGGATAATCTATTCAATCTCTTTTCTCTATAAAATGGGATTTTGAGATATACTTGTTTAAAATACCTTCAGGAACTTGAAAGCAACAAATGTTTCCAGAATTTCTGCAGCTGTGTGAAATGTTTTGCATGTAAAAATGAAGGTGATCAATTACGATTACACAAAAGGGGCAAGCAAATTCTATTAAGACTGTCAGCAGAAGTAGGTTTTGTAACTTTCTTGAGAAGGATAACAATTTTTCTGTTAAAAGCACCACAAAACAAATGAAAGTTACATATTTGATTTTTTCTTTTTTTTTTTCTTTTTTTTTTCTATGACACTATGATGCATTATTTTTGTCTGCCTCCCTAAATATGTTCTGGAGAAAACCAAATTTTTTCAAGTATTAGAGTGAACTACTGAAAGTTGACAATTCTGTCTCTAAACAGACTATAGTATCTTCTTTTCTACTGACTAAATCCCCATGTCTCCTTTATGCATTGTCTTGTCTCCTCTCCCTGTATCCTTTTCTACCCTTAGCCTAATTTGTGCTATGAATAGGTCTTACTCCGTTGCTGCCAATGTGGCCCTACTTGGCATGCTTTGATTTGGGTTAGACCCACTCTGGCCATGTAGGCTGAATATTACTATTATTCTATATCTATATATTATTATTTATTTATGTAAATACATGTATTAACATTATTACTATAAACTACCTATCAGTAGTTTGAGTGTTTTCATTCCCCAAACTCAGCAGTTAGCAAACTGTTGTTTTTGTTAAATTTGAAGAATTTAACATTACAGAAGTATCTGTAAAGGTGCCAAATATGTGACAAAAATGAAAACAAATCTAATTCCTCTTGTGAGGCTAGCATGCTCACATGTCAGTGGGAAATTAGTCTGATAGTATACCTCATCATCTTATCATGGTTTGTACTTTTAATTTCACATTGTGACTGTAGTTTGGATAAAATGACGAGCATTGACATCATTTGCAACATTGCAGACTGTTGGAAAATGTTATCAGAGAGAAATATTTTCTACTATTTCTCAAAATTCTGTGCTTAGAGGGTGGAAGTGTTGATCTTCTGGAGGGTATGAAGACTCTGCAGAAGGATCTGAGCAGGCTGGATCGATGGGCCAAGGCCATTGTCTGTCTGAGGTTCAACAAGGCCAAGTGCCAAGTCCTGCCCTTGGGTCACAACAACACCCTGCAGAGATACAGGCTGCGGGAAGAGTAGCTGGAAGGCAGCCTGGCGGAAAATGATCCAGGAGTGCTAGCTGAAAGTGGCTGAACATGAGCCAGCAGTGCCCAGGTGGCCAAGAAGGCCAATGGCATCCTGGCCTGTATCAGCAACACTGTGGCCAGCAGGTCTAGTAAAGTGATTGTCCCCTGTGCTCGGCACTGATGCTGCTGCACCTCAGGTTCTATGTTTTGGGTTCCTCACTATAAGAAAGACGTTGAGGTGCTGGAGCATGTCCAGAGAAGGGCAACAAAGCTGGTGAAGGGTCTAGAGAGTAAGTCATACGAGGAACATCTGAGGAAGCTGGAGTTGTTTCACAGGAGATAAGAAGCCTCAGGGCAGACCTTACTGCTCTCTACAACTACCTGAAAGGAGATTGTAGCAAGGTATGGGTTGGCCTCTTCTCCCAAACAGCTAATGGAGGATGAAAGGAAATGGCCTCAAGTTGCGCTAGGGCAGATTCAGCTTAAACATCAGAAGGAATTTCTTCATGGAAAGGGTTGTTAAACACTGGAATGAACTGCCCAGAGAGGTGGGGGAGTCACCATCCCTGAAAGTGTTCAAGAAATGGTTGGATGTGGTACTTAGTGGTAAGGACTAATTGACAAAGTGGTGATTGGTCAATGGTTGGACTCAGTGATCTTTTCCAGTCTAAATGATTCTGTGATTCTGTGACTTGCCTTTTGTGTTATGGCTTAGCAGTAGGAATGCAAATATGTGGCTCCCTTTCAGGGACCGTCTTAACCACCAATCTGTAGTTCACCAGGAAGTGGGTTTTTTGACCTTTATGCTTCTTATTGCATCATATATACAGCTACAAGGTAAGTAGTCTTGGCAAAAGCAAAAGGAATATAAGCTGCCTCTCTGTGAGCTCCCTGATGCCTAGACCAGAATTTCATGAATTTTTTGTCATTATGGTCCAGACAATTTCCTCTGGATTACTTTATAAACATCATCACCATGGGTGTTTTAGAAGAGAAAAGTGTCTTCCTTCCAATAATATGTAGGTACTTGTAATTTGAAGGGTGTTTTCATCTGTGATCAAAAAAATCAAAAATAGAGGGAGATATTTTACTGTAGGTAGACCATCTAAACTGCAAAGAAGTTTGGTTGTTTTTTGGTTTTGTTTTTTTTTTTTTTTTTTTTTTTGGTCAGAGTTTTATGTAATTGGCTTATTCCAGGGAGCAGTTTAAAGGAGGGAAGGAATAGCTGGGGTCAGGGAGGAAATGCATGGGAGCATCTTAAACTGGCTTTGCTGTCTGAAGACAAGACAATGTATCATGTTGTTTGGATGTTTGGATTCCTTTGTATTCCTTTGAGGGAGGAGCTGGCCAAGTACTTAAGTGGTTCTGCAGCACCTCTAAACTTTTTAGATGTGAAATTACAAACTATTGGACTTTGAAGTCCTTCAGAGTAGTCTCAACAGTACAAAGAAAATTAATTGTTATAATTTATTTCACACTTTTCCATATAGTCCCAAATATATAGCTGCATATTTTCCTACCCAGCAATGAAGGTATTAAAGTAAGGTTATATAAAAAAAACCAAACTCCAAAACCCTATTTACATATGAATCAAAAGATATTAAGTACTTTGGAGATAAGTCTGTGGGTTACTTTTTTCTTTTTTTCCTTTTCCTCCAAGAACAGCTTGAAAATAAAAGCATAAATTCGTCACCTTTCGACAAAGAGTTCATATTCAGAAAGGCATTTTGTGGGGAATTAACACTTCTCCCTGCCACTATGTGCTTGGATCTCAAGTGCATACCACATGCTTTTCTAACTTGGGACCTCTGTCAGCACATAAATACAGAGGAAAACAGGTAAGATTATAAAGTGAGTTTTAAATAATTGCTTAAAGTAGAAGGGTGGGAAGATAGGGGAAAGCTGCTTAAGGAAGATCATTGCAGGTGGTATGTGTGTGTATTTGCTGTTATCCTTCTTGAGCAGTCCTTGCCAATAGAGATTATATGCATCAAATTACATTCCCCTGATTTCATTTAAAACTAAACTGTTTTATTCATTTTGTCTACATTCAAATGGCATAAACTCAGTTAAAATGTGGATGCCTTTCTTTGCAAAGAGCACACTTTGTTCTTCTACTTTTCTCTGAATTATTTAATGTTTTCTTTTTAATGTCTTATTTTCTTTTTAGTTGTCTTTTGAATACATGCTCACCTGCTTCAATGGATCCAAAGCTACTAATAAAAACACTCCTAAATATATAACAGATGCAGGGGTGAATATAAGTGGAAACATTTGAATAAGGGAAGCAGACCCAGAGCTGTCATCAAGCTCTTCACAGTCACTAGATTTTTTTTCACCTGCTCATGCAGTGCTTGCTCAAGACCTGTTGGCAGTGACTATATATTTCATCCCTCACCATTTTTTCCCCCTCTACCTCACAGGCTTTTTCTGAGAGTTTGTGACTGCATTAGATTCATCCTTAAATCCTGCTAAATGTGCTAAACAATGTAAAGTGGTTGCCATTAAAAAGACAGATTTATGTGCTGCCAATGTTTTAACTCAAGCCTCCTTCTATAGTTTGTCCTTGGAGATTCTGTGGAATCCTTCCAACTTGAGAGAAACTGGTGTGCAATGGTGCATGTCAGCTTGGTGAGAGACCACTGAAGGGCTGAGTTCGTTCGGTTTGATTTTCTATATAAATGAATTTTGTGAAGAAGTGGCAAACATTTTGTGCAGTATTTTAGTCTGTGGCATGGTAATCCCAGACATACCACGATCCTATGTGTAAACTTGAGAGCAAAAGGAATGGCATTTATCTTTTTCCAAAACTGTTTTTGAAAGCAATCGATGCTTGCTGTTCTCTTGTTGTTCCCCATGTGAGAGGTGAGTTTACAGAGATTTTTCTAGATGTGTGAAGAAAATTCTGGGCAAGATGGCTTTAAGCAAGGTGCAGAGAAGTTTTGATTTGGTTACAAAAATAAATATTCCAGAAATCATAATTTCATGTGCATTCCTTTTCTTCCAAGAATGCTCTCAGATTCCTTTAAATACATCAGGCTTTGCTACCTTATGTTCTTTGTGGATACAAAAAAGGAAAGTAGAGGCTTTCAAAACAAGCTTAGAATCTAACAAGTGATGTGAAATAATAAATTCAGTTGCATTCTTCATTGTGAATTCCATTTGTTAGTTGCAATAATCTAGTTGGACAGTAAACTTATGGAGGGAGGACCTTCTTGGTGGCACACCACCATGATCCTATTAAGTTAGAACACTTATAAGGGATTTGTCAGTTCAGTTTCACTTAAGTTTTGCTACATGTCCTGCTGTGCTTGGCAGAACAATGCTGGAGAGTGAAATAAGCTATAAACACAGGTATCTTTTTAGGGGCTTTTTCAAGGACATGTGATATGAATGCCTCTGTTGGCAGCATAGAGAGCATATACCCAATTCCCTACCAGAGAGTATGGACAGAAAACCAGTTTTGGTCTCCTTCGCTTTCTCTGTCCTCTTTTCTCTATCCCATGTGAAGTGAAATGCAGTACTCCAACAAACAGTCACAGCATATTTTTCCCCAGCTAAATTAAACAATAGCATTTCTGCAATTGATGGTGCATATTCAAAGGTGTTTTGTAGTTTGTGGTGTTTATTGAATTGATCTATCTGTGTTCAGTATGACTTTGATTTTCTTCCCAGAATTGAGCTACTGGGTCCTCTGCTTTTTATTAAACAGACCCCTTGAAACCATACTTTTTTTTTTTTTTTTTTTTTTTTGGCAGACTAGTGGTCACTTACCTGTACAGAGACAGAGCAGGAAAGTAGTGAAAGTCAGTTTGTTGGTTCATATTGTGCACTTCCTTTCCCCCTGCTCAGTATAAGCCTCTAAATATAAAGTTCTCCTTTAGTAGAGAGACCGGTTTCTCTCTTTGTGCACAGGTGCCGTGTATCGGGCATGTAGGCAAATGATAAGTAGAACTTTATTCTCCTTTGTTTGCAACCTCATTAATTCTATATGGTTCAGATTTTTAAGTGTGCATAGAAATAACTATTCCCTAAAACACATTGATCCAAGCACTGACCTCAGTTACATCACTGAATCTAGATGGTAACTGGTATTTGGTTTTGTGCCATTGCTATTAAAATAAAGGGAGTGATTTATTAGGGATAACAGTATTTTTATGGCCATGTCAGTCTTGCATAAGTTTATAAGATTGTTTAAGTATCAATACTCACAAGTTTAACACTTTTCTTTTATTATGTGTAAAGAAGTCTAGAGCAGGTCATTGCTTTCAGAGTAAGTGAATGGTATTTAAGAGTATATCAAAGTCCCGTTATTTGAGGAAATGGTTTGTTGGATTTTCTTTAAAGCCTCCAAGCTCCTGTACAGCCCTTAATTCAACTAATCTATTATTTTTTATGCAATATTTGTGTCTGATATGTATCACTATTGCATGAGAATATCCTTGTCTCAAAGGAAGTGTGTTAGCAAGACAGGGAGCATGTTTGTAATTTCTCTCAGGGATACAGACTTGTAACTGTTTGGTGTGATACATTTTCTGGATACCTGCAGAAATTATAACAAGAAGGGAGGGAGGCAGAAAGAAAACTTTTTCCAGGGGTATTGATTGTGATACTCAATTAATGCTGCTGCTCGGTCTATTCTTGTCTTCTCATCCATAATTTTCTATTGTTTCAAGCTGTACTGAAAAGGAGAGAGATAAATAGATAAAGAAATTTGCATGCATAGAAAGAATAATATATGTGAAGAAAAACACTTCAGACTATAAAAACGTTTGTCTTGGTTAGACAGTTTAAATATTTAATAAGCATAAAATATGCTTTTGATCCTATGTCTTTTGAATAATGTCTAAATAAATTAATATTGTAGGGTATACGTAATTACTTTATTAGTTAATGGTTTGAACATTGTAAACGTTCTCTAATGTGCAAAAATTAAACTCTTCTGAGAAAACAGCCAGTAAAATAGTTTGAATTTAGAAGTCACAGAAAAGGTAGGAATGACTGCTCTTACAAAGCCTGTTACTGCACCACTGAAGTCTGTGGCAGTATTGTCTTGTGCACCAATCACTTAACTCTAATAAACTGTACAATTTCTCTTTAAAAAGTCACCACATTCATTTCATATTTAGGAGAATTTGAAGGCTCAAACTATGTTTGGGAATCTCAGCAGAATAAAATTGTAACTTTTAGGAGGAATGCTTAAAAAATAAATCCTTTATAGAAGGTTACTGGTTTCTGCATCCTGGAAAAACTGTTCAGTGTCCAGGAGTATAGCACTGAAGGTATTGTGTGTGCCACTAATATAAGCAACATGTAAAAAGTAGGAATTTACCTGAGGTAAACGTATGAATAAATGCAAAATCAAAGCCCTAAAGCAACCCAGAGTTACTTAGCTCTCTTGATGTCTACAGCTTTTCCTAACAGACACTACTTTTACTTACCTGAAAGTGGTTATTCTTACCTTGACACGCATCTATAAAATTTTATGAGTTTCTAGGAATCTGTGAGAAATTACGCAAATATACTGAGGAGAAAAGGGACACAAAATCCCTTAAAGGTGGATGTTTGAATAATACAGAGAAATCAAATCCTTATTGAACAGAGCATGGAGCCATGGTCCTTTCAGACACACTGAGTTGAGAGCCCTAAAATATTAAAGTGATTTCTGATGTCCAGCTCTAAGGCAATAAAAATAGATCTTCATATTTTTATGTGTGAATACTGGGCTTATATGATAATAATGGCCATCAGGAGGATGTTGCACATTTGCAGACCTGCCATTTTTTGGTGCTGATATGCTACCCATATGTTTCCTTCTGCAGTTTTGAGACCACTGAGGTTGTATAACAGCAGCTCTTGCTCATCCAGCCTTTCAGTAATCTCCTTCAGCTGAATAAAAACATGGCAGTCAGGACTTGTCTTGAAGGATTGCTTTGAAATCAGGTGTCACAGTTTGCTCTTTGTGGCACGGCAACTTAATTCTGTTCTGTTCTGAATTAAAGGAAAGCATTAAGTGTCTTGAAGTAGTTTTAAAAGTAGGAAGAAAAAAGACCTTTCATAACAGATGGCATTGTGCTTGATTCCTAGCTCGAATATCTTTGGAAGAAGGGCAGTATAGTAACCTGGACAGAGATGCTTGTTTTTAAAATTAATTTTTTTAGAGTAGATTTGTTCCATGACAAACCTGCCTTGTTATTATCTCTTGTTATTAGAGTTAACCTATCATCGCAAAATATTTCTTTGGTTGGTTCTAATTCTCTACAGTTGAGCAGACATAGAGTCCACGAGTCTAAGCTGAAGCTGGAAAACATGGTTTCTACTACTTAATGCATCACCAGTAATTTGATATTTAAACACTGGAAAACTATTAAGAATACAGTCAGTATTAAAAATTGACAATGGAGTCAATTTTGGTGAATTTGTCCTGTAGCTCTAGTTTTTCAGGATACCAGCTTCTTTTTAGTTCCTGGGAGCTTCAAACCAAAACATCTAGGATATTTGGCATTAACATGTGTGGAAAAACTATGGTTTGTGGGTTTTGTTTGTTTTCTGGCTGTTTCTTTGTTTACTTGTTTCGTTAGGCCTGTGAGGTGCTTCTGATATCTGTAGATTTAAGTGTATGCCTATCCCCAAGCTTTGTAACATTCCAGTCATATGCTTCCTATCAATATGTTAAGGATCATATGGTGAATTCTGAAGGTCTTCAAATTTGTCTGAGCTAAATTCAAGGTGGAATTTCTTTGGGTTTAACTGAATTCTGGGAAAAAGTTTTAATTTAAGTTGTTTTCATTGTTGACACCTTTCACAGTAGCATTTTATGGTTCTAGCTTACTTTCAGCTCACTTGGTGAGATACAACTGACATCTGGTCTGCTGTCAGGATATGCCAGGTGATTATTACCTTGCAGCATATTTACCATCAACACATTGAATTATTTCAAAACATTTTTGCATTTTCAGCAACACTGGAAGAAATTACCGGATAGCCTTAAGTATGTAAAAGAGATTAATAGCTTTCCAGAAAGTTAGACAGCCTCCCATTAGATACCTGTCAGTTGGTACTGAGAATTAATACAAAATGCTTAGCAAGAATATTAAATCTGTGCATATATTTTGTATCTATATGTTACTCTATCACTGCAGTAATACAGACACACATGTTCAAAACAACATATTGAGCTCTACTAAAATAATCACATCTTATAAAGAGTTGGAATTCAAAGAATAACTTATCACCAGGTACAAATAGTTAAACATAAACCTCTCTGTTACCATTCTAATTTCATTGAGAATTGTGTTAGTTCCCTTCTTAATGCATTTTGGTTATTTGTCATCAAATTTCACATGAGAGGAACTTTGTTTATGAGCACTGTAATACAGTCATTCCTCTCTTGACAGATACCTATTTTTCTAAAAACTAGAACTGTGACAAAAACATTAGCACATTATTTTATAATTTCATCCTTTGTCTTTAGAACAGCCTTAAAATAGCATTTATTTTGTGATAACGCAATGAGAAAATATGCATGTGACAACATATACTTATTTAATTTGTATCACAGAAATAAGATTAGTTTGTGACAGCATTTTGCAAATGCCTGAAGTACTGCAGCCTAGTGGAAATTATTTGACAAAGACTTTTTTTATGTACACTATTAAAGTATGTTATACATTGTTCAAGACAGTATATTTGGTCTTAGACCAAATGTACACATATGCATTTTTGTGTACCTGTGTTTGAAAAGATTCAATGTTTCTATTAAGTAATTATTTTCATGCATGTTATCATTTATTGAAATTTAATAAACAGGTGGTTTCAGAATTTCTCACACTTGCACCTGGATTTATCCTATCTTCATTTGAAACTTCCCCAGAATCTGGTTCACCTTCACTTTCCTCTCTTTTTTTTGTGCCAAAAATCCCAGGCTCAAAAGAGTATTGACCTAACTTGGGCAACAGTACCTCCCCCAGAATATCTCTGAGAAAATAACTTCATGGTCTCGAGATGCGGAAGAATATCAGACTTATTATTAATTGAATAGCATTTATTTTTTAAAATAAACCTTTTAAATAAAAATTTCTTATAATTTTGCTATTGTTTCTCTCAACTGGATCTGAATCAGGGAGACATGAGGATTTCTGAATCTGGTAGTTCATCATAACCGAGGAGGGTCTTATTGGTTGTTGCAATTTTCACTCAAGTAAAAAATGTTCCATGTCTCCCACCCCACTTTGCCAAGTAATCTTCTCTGCCCCATACCTAATGGACAAAGGTTGACTTGTTTGTGTTTTGAGGGCAAAGAGAACTGAAATGGACTCTTTTTGTCATTCAGGATCTTTGAATTCAGTAGTCTTCCTGCTGGGGACAATAGAGTAAAACTGCTAAGAAAATACTGTATAATCTTCCTGAGCTCAAGAATGCCAAAGTATTTTTTTTTAGACCTGTTTGGGAAATGTGATGTGCATAAAGATGTATTCATACTCATAGTGGCCTGTGGAAGTGTGATAGAGACAGATAAGGGCGATTAACTTGAAGATGGAGTAGGTCCAGGTAAAAATGTGAAAGACTTGAGTACATGTTTTTTAAATGCATCAAACTGACAGCCCATAAAAGAGGCATCAGAGCACATTTACAGAACTCCAGACTTGTATCCCAACTGTAGTTTTGCTGCAGTTATTGTTCATGCTGCATAGTTTTGTTATGATATTTTGTTATGGTGTTTTGCTTTTGAATTTTATGGGTGGTTCCTTCAAAATTATCTATCTCGATATAAAGCATTTCATGCAAATAGAAAATTAGGCAAGTTCTTATCCTTTTTCTGAGTCTACCTTATATAACACTAATTGTAACTGATTAATGGTTATTTGCCAGCCCTCTGTGAAAAATACATACCTTGTTGTTCTTACAGGCTACATTGGAAAGGAAGTGTGTTTTAACCTGGAAAGGATGATGAAGTGCTTCCTTCATATTCAAAGCAGAGCTAGTCCCACTCTGGTCATGAATTCTGCTCTGTGACAGCTCCTCTGAGGGCGAGAAATGTATAGATGTTATTGGTGGCCTTATTGGAAGTGCTGAGCAGGTGATGGATAAATTGCAGGTGAGAAGATGTGTTCGAAAGGGGATTGTACAAATCTGGTTCTGGAAAACGAGAATATTCCAATTGATCACTGAGATGCATTCAGTGTAATATGATTTTTTCTCTCCAAGATGCTGGTTTTATCTGAGTTGCACTTTGAACTACAAGTTCGGTGCAGAATCTATCTCATCTTTTTTATGTTATAGAGTAGGAAAATGAGTTGAAATTAAATTAATACTATCCTATTTAAAAAAAAAAAAGTTTACTTTTCGGATAGCTAAGAGCAGCACACTAAAGAAATGGAAATTTCCTTTTGAAATGGTTTTTGATTCAGCAAAATCCAATAAATGGAAAATGGATACTTTCCACAAGATGGCGGTGTAGGTGCATTTTTTTAACTTTTCTTAGCTAAAATAAATTGTTCTGCAAAATCCAAGAGAATGTTATAGGTAACCTAGCAATTTATAGCTGCAAATTATCGCTATATGTTTTATTATTGTAATTAGTCAGATCCTGGGTGACACAGAATTTCAGTAACTTTCATTACCACTGTGTTCTAGTATGATTTATTTTTGTGTTTAGAAGTCATAAGCACTCTGAGCAATGAGGTGTCTGTTTGGATAATGCATGGTGAAGGAACACAAAAGATGATGAAAAACTTTTGCATCTTTTAGCCCAAAGGTAAAATCAAGGGTAAGGTTTATCATCGAAACACAGAGTAGAAGTTTCTATGAGGAAAAAATGTTTTGTTTTGATGTTAAGAAACAAAATGCTCCCCCACAAGTATTATTGGTTTTTAATTGTCCAAAATTTTTTCAAGATAAGGCTGATAGGGTTTTTTGGGGTGGGTGGTTTCCACCTTGTGTTCCTGCCCACTCCCTCCACTTAGAAGTTAATTGAGGGTTTTACCTAATTCCTCTTCTCAAGGTAGAAAGGTTTCTTTCATAAGTGTTTATATCTGTGTGAATTTTGCTGTGGTGTATTTCATTCAACCAAACAGATCTCTCTCTGGCCAATCAGAGTGGAATTTCATGTGCACCTACAAATACATCTTCTGATCTTTAAAACTCTTTAATCATGGAGATATAGTTCAAACTTCCCAAGAAAATACTAGTCTGCACTTTGTGTAGCAGTGTGTCTTCGAGAATGTCAACCTCACAAAACTATTTTGCCGAAACTCCAGCTTTACATCCACACCATTTTAGAGCATCTCCAGCATAATGGCTCGTTGTGCACATGAGCAGCTGGTGCATCTGCCAAGGGAAACACAACTGGGAGGCACTAAAAATGGCTGGGAGCACTGCTCTCCAGAAAGAGTTACACAGAATATCTGCTAGGTCCTCTAATCTAAGAACTCCCAAAAAGGGTTTAGTTAGGTATTATTTTGAACAGAGCTGGTAGGCAATCAAAGAGCCATAGGCCTTTTTTTTAATATTATAAGATGTTAATACATGTTCTATCACACTACTTTACAACTTTTTTTAGACCGATCAGTTGGAAAAATCAGGAATAATTGTGTTTTCTTGTGACCGAAAAAGGGAGTTTTGTATCATGTTTGTTTGTTTGTTTGTGAGATCTAACTCTTTTCATTTGTACAAAACTAGTGCAAATATTCAGAAGAAAATGAAGGACTCTTAAAGTCCTAGTATTTAGGATATTAAAGAATATAGAATATTTTGAAGTCTTGGAAATAAGCAATCAAAATTTAGATGAAATAGTGTCTTTAGGCACTCAAAAGAAATTTTCTAGGTCACTGTCTACATCACAGAAAACCAAATTATTGTAATAAAATGTGTATTTGATACTTATAACGTCTTGATATATCATAGAGCAGAAAAAAGCAATTAATCTTTAGGTCAAAACAACAAGTCATGAGAATATAAGGCTGAAAATTAAACATAGTTGTATTATCTCAGTTTTTTTGAATATGAAAAGGAACTCCCACTATTCATAAGCAGCCAGCAACTGAGTTTTCGTGTCTTACAAAGGAGGAAAATGAGCATATTTTATTTTCAAAACATCACTATTGGACTGAAAAAAATAGAATCTTGCAAACTGGAGAGTAAATGCTGTTGTTTGGTTGAATTTGATTTAAAAAATGTTTGAGAACAGACTTCCGCAAATTACTGTACAGTCAGAATTTGCATGTATAGAACCTGTGGTCCTTTTTGTGGATACCCATTCACCTGTGTATGTATTCCTAAAGGCCTCATAGTGCATTCAGTCCTCTAGTTGTTATTAACTGCTGTCTATGTTATGAGTTTAGGAGCAAGGCAGGATTATTCTCTTAAATAATAAAACCTGTGATTTACAAGGATTTCATGCATGTTGTTCGGGATTTTTTTACTAGATGTGTGGAATCAACTTAGTTCTGCCTATACTTATGTTATCATTGTATGAGAAATAATGAAAACATTTCAAAACAAGGTAGGTGGAGAGGCAGAGAGGCTGGAGGTTAAACATTTATCAAGCAATGTATGTGACTGTAACATGTTTTTGGAAGTTGAACTATAAATGCTTTGTTATGCATGTCAGGAATCAGTAAACAGCAGGAAAGGTTTCCAAAGTTAAATTGAATTTGCTGACTTTTCTCTTTCTCCCAAAAATGGAGAAAAACATCATTACCTAACACGATGAGGTCTTCTGGCATCTAAGACTTTCTGCATACTGCATCCAGTGATATCTTGCTCTAATCAGTATAATAAAAATTGTCTGTCCACTAATGAGTGCTCCAGATGGCTTTTGCACACAGTACTTGAGAGTTTTCAGTTAATGTAAGTGATCTTATTTGTAAAATAATTGAGTTATTTAATTTTCTAGAATGTGATTAAAATATGCAAATGTGCTCTCCCCCAATTCTGTTCCCAAGTATCTGAAAAGGCAAATATGTATCTGAAAAGGCAAATATACATCTCAAAAAAATAAAGGTCAAACCACTGTCAGTGTTCCTTGCCCAAATAGGGAATTAAGAGCATATCAAATTTCTAGTATATAATTTCTGTTGATTTCAGTTTGTAGAATTATCATTGAAGTAGAAGTGATAGAAAGTTTCTTGTTTGATTGTTTTGGTTTGGTTTTTTCTTTGTTTGTTTTCTTGAGGAATGTATGGGTACCATATGATTGCTACAGAATGCCATCTGACAGTGTAACAAACTCAACTGTATTTTCAAATCCCTTTAACTCATTGGTAAGCTGCTTTGCTCCAAATTAAGTTTAGCTAAAACGAAATGCCAGAATGTGAAGACTTAGGCTTCCTACAACTTGATTTGACTGCCGCCATGGGAAAGTGGAAAAAATGGAGAGGAGTTTCAGTATGAAGAAACCACCTTTCATCGCTATGTCAAACGTAATAGCGTATCCGTATCGAATACCTTGCTGAGTTGTAGCAGTGCACAAAAACTATGCTACAGTCTTGGAGACCTAACAAGTTTATCTTTGTCCTTTTGGCCTATTTCTTATCTGGCTGGCACAGGCACATCAGTGTGAGCTTCAGGGAAGTGTTGAGGCTTTTAGTGCTTTACACAGGTATGTTACTGATTAGCAATACAGCTGTTCTGCGTGTTGTATGTCTCCACAAGTGCACTGAGATAAGATGGAAAGAACATCTCGCCAGTGTACGGAAGACAGCCAACAAAGAATATGTTTGGTTAATCCCCCCAGCCAGTGATTTGGTGCAAATATGTTCACTATTTTGGTGTCCAGTAGGATTTGTGTTATGTTACTTAGGTTATCATACAGCTTCAATATGCTTCTTAAATTTACATCAGCTTCTGAAGCTGATATGATGTTCGTGGCCTTTGCTAGTTGACTGGCAATTATTGTAGTGAAAACTGTTTGGCAATATGTTTGTCAGTGAAGTCATGGAAATTTACTGTATAGGTCAACTACTGTTGTTTGCTTAGCATATTTCAGTACCTTGTTGAGGTCTCAGTCACTGCCCTGAGGAATTTACAATAAAAGATAAGTAGAGATAACAAACCCACATTGAGTTTACTTGGCTGAAAATTGTTAGACAATCCAAACATGACGCATCAGGCATGACGGATAACATATATTTTGCATTCCAGAATTATTAAGCCAGTGAAAAATAATTCAAATATATAAATTAAATACAGGAAGAATTAAATTTGAATTGGGACTGGAGGAATAATGTGGAAAATGAGGTAGCTTGCATTGCTCAATGAAAGCGTTAAAAGGAGTGGATTTTCATGTTAAAAATAATATAAACATTGCAGAAAGGATTATTTTATTCTTCAGAGGAAACTGTTTACATAGATAAGTGGCTCAGAAAGGGTTGAGTTTCAGTATTGTATATAAAAGTCAGGGTGAGAGAATCAAGGCTTAATAGGAGATTTTCAATTATTCTTCGGTATTTTGAACACAAAAGAACGAATATGAACTTTGTGTGGGAAATTACTTTTCTGATTGCCTTCAGAATATATTTTTTTTTCTTGAAAACAATTTCTCTCATTTAGCTTATTGGGTCAATGGGGCTGAGTCATGAAGGGTGTCAATTTCTTGGCAGTCTCAGTGCCAGCCTGCTCAATTCTCAGTTTTCTCTGTTTCAGAACACACTTCTTCATCACATCAGTGTCAGTTCTTCAAGGAGCATTCAAGTGCAAGTCCTGCACAGCTGTGTGTGCTAAAATAGGCCACTGAATTTTAATCAAAGTTGTCCTTTTGCAGCTCATCCAACACTGATAGTGATGTGTTTTGTCACTTACAAGAGAATTGCTGTACATGTCTTGTCAGCAAAACCATAGTTATCTATATAACATGATTGTTACAGATTCATGGTCAAGGTTACCTCAATTCTCGCTCAGTTTTACTGAACAGATTTATATTGGCTTTTTGCACATAGGTGGAAACGATAAACTAACTCAAGAAATAATTTGTTTCTATAACTTAAAATTTGAAGATCAATAAGGTAGGTGGATTCAGTAAATCCAGACTTATGTTATTTATCTTCAAATGTTCTCATTTGTTCAGATGGCAAAAGCTTCATCAGAAAAGACAAAAATTTTAAGAGGAAAGCTATGTACGGTAAGGAAAGACGCAATAATCTTCCCATTCTCAAGATCTTGTAAAAAGAATTTTGGATTAAACCCCCAGAAAACTAGTGTTGTCAGGAACTTTGATAACATGAACTTAAAGGGCAAAAGGAATCCACTTAAAAATGGTAAGCAGGAGGAAGAGCCATCAGAATAGTTAATAAAAGTAGGCACTGGAGAAAAATTATGAGAAGGAAGTCTTGGACAAACTTTTCAAAAAAAACAACATGGTTTATGGGGTAGGAGAAAGTGGGGATAAGGAATGTTAGAAGTGTCATAGACAGATAGAGGTCAGTCTCTTCTCCCAGGTAACAATCTATAGGACAAAAGGAAAAGGCCTCAATTTATGCAAGGGGAGTTTTAGATTGGATATGATGAAAAATGTCTAATTTCAAGCATTGGAACTGTTTGCCCAGTGAAGTGGTTGATTCATCATCCCCAGAGGTATTTAAAAGATGTGTAGATGTGGCACTTGGAGACGAGGTTTAGTGGTGGACTTGGCAGTGCTGTGTTAAATGTTGGACTTGATAATCTGAAAGGTCTTTTCCGGCCTAAAGGATTCTATGATTACTGAGTAGTCCAGAGATTGAGAAAATATGCATATGGTCCTTGCACAGAAGAGGACATCAGACTTAATGAAGGTTATTTCCTGGAATAAAATAAAGTCTGGTTTAGAATGAGAGGAAAGAGGGATAATTACTAGTAATTAGGTTTATCCTCTACAATAACAATGGTTGTGAATATTGAATGTAATAATGCAGGTGAACCATCCTGTAATCACACTGTGTTAAATTAAGTAACAAAATTCTTGACTTTTCATTTACTAAAGGAGGTATGAGAAGTAGTGAAAAGTATCTTTTTTTTTTTTTTTTTTAATTAAGCATAAGAAGTTATTTCTTCACTTTGTCTTATCCTTACCAGCTCCATGTCCAGTAAAATAGAATTATGTTGTCTTATTTTGTTTTGGACCACTTCAATTAAAATAACACTTCCAAGCAGTTTGTGCATTACAGTCTAAGAAAGTTCAGGAGTATGTTTTAATTCAGATGACTTCCCCATCTTTCAGATTGATAGACCCATGTATTATTTTCCCATTCAGATTCCTAGTGGTAAGACCTAGTGGGAGGAATGGGAAAGTGAAATGTCACTTGAATTAAAAAAAAAAAAAAAAAAAAAAAAAGGAAAGGAAAGAAAGAAAACCCAACAAGACAAGTATCAACAAACCCAAGAAACCATCTCTACAGGATTGGGAAGCTGCTTTAGAGTACAGGCAGTAGACCACTTAATTGTTTTGCTATAGAGCTGGATAGCAGTTATAGCTGTACTATCTGTGAACTAGATACCAACTTTGTACTGATGGGAGTCAACAGCAGCATATTTGTAACCTGAAGCTAAACAGTCCATTAAGGCATCATGCTACTGCGTTGTTGCTTCTACTGTTTCTGAAATCCTTAGCAAACAGGTGTTAAACTAATAGTTCTAAGGAATAGCACCTTTTATTTTGCACTTTTCTAGTAAGGTGGTTTTGTAAAGACTCACACTGGGAGCCCTTACAATCCTGACTTGCTTTGGATCTTATTATAAGCACCTGTCATATGTGATAGTGGTAGGCTCATAGCATCATCCTTTAGTGGAGAGATTACCAAGTATGCACACATTTACAGTATGTTCTTCAAGATTGTGGAGAAAACTGGATGATGAAAATGATCCCTAGGGTTCAGAGTGCATTTCCCCTTGCTTTTCTTAAGGCAAGTGTATAAATGAGGAAGTTCCCAGCTGATGATGCCTTGCCTACAAGTGAATTATTTTCTTTTCTTTTTCCTTAGAACTTTGTAGGGCTCTTATATTTTCTAATTCAATCTCAATCATTCAAGCAGCAATATATTGTTGAGAGCTATCAAGTGTCTTGTCCAGCTGCTAAACCTTTAGCAAAAAATATTTCATATTTCTGATTTTATATTTCCATTGTCCCATACATCCTGGCATTGTATACTGTGTTCACTGGCAATATGCTGTTCGGGATGAATCAGATGTGTTATGGCACTAGTAATATGGACTGGATTGTCTCACTGGAGTCCCCACAATAATAATAGTAGTGAGTATGAGTCAGTTCAGGAGTGGCTAAGATTAACTCAGAGTTTTGGGGAGCCAAGAGGTGATTCATCCTTTCAAATAAAGAAAAGCTGCTAATAAAAATTAATAGATATTTTCAGTTTTGTTTGCAGTGTACCAGCATTCACTGTAGATACTGAGGAAGCACTAAGAAGAACTGAGAATGTCATACTAGCAGCTTTTTTACAATCAATAACTTATGCATGTTGATTTGCCTCTGCCAAGATATCAGCACTCTGTAGTGCCAAGATACAGCAACAAACTTTACTGGTTTTGCTTCTGTAGCAGCTTTTTTCAGCCCTTAGTGCTGTTGTTTCACACTTGAGATTTTCTGGGTTTTCTGTGAATTTCTTTATACAAGTGCATATCAACAACAACTATGCTTATTTTATAGTATTTAAAGTGACAAATGAGCCAGATAACAGGAAAGGCATTCTGATACACATTCACTGGACACAACAATGAATTTGTTCTCCACAGAGTGAATGTGTTTGCTGTTCCAGCTAACAGTAGTCTTTGCATATCTGCCAAATCATTTTAATTGGGACCTCATGCTACTCTGCCTGCTGTGACATATAATCACTGAACCCCCTACTGTCTTGAAGTCATCTTCACAATTCAGTGCTGAACTGTACCCGGCCGCTGTCCCTCATGCTTCCAGCTCATGGAAAACTCTCTTGCTTCAGGCAAAGAACAGTGTGATGCTTACTTTGTTCAGCTGTCAGGCAATATCTTTGACTTCCTTGCTGGTGTGTCCACTTGTAAGAGATCTTTTATGCCTTTTAATCATTGCATGTGTTTGGGCTGGTTTTATCTGGTCAAAGGAAAGATACAGATCAGAGCCAGATTCCAGAGTATCATGATAAACTCCAACTGGTATCCAGTGTGGTAGAGACCTTTCTGACCTCAGGAATTTTGTTCCTCCCTACACATTGTTCAAAACCTGGTGCATCACAAACTTTCATCTTTTCCTAAAATATTTAATGCACATACAGCTGCTGCTTTTGCTGCCTGTGCAGTGCCTCAGACAGTAGTGGCCACTGCTTTTCCTTTGTCCAGTCAAAATAGTTTCATCTTGTAAACTAATAACTTGTCTTTCTTTTAGAAGCAGAGACAGGAGAGAAAGCACCAATAATATTTTCACTGGCCCTGCTTATTTATGTCCTTGATTTTTTGAAACTTATTTATGAATTTTTTTTCCAGTATGAGGTGTTTAAGTGGGCCAAGACCTATTTCACAAAGAAAGATATGACAGGCACTTTTCTTAACAAACATGCACTCCTTTCATCTGGGTCACTTAAAATTAATATTTTCAATACATGCTCTTTGGCTATGTGGGGTTTTTTTTGTTTGTTTGTTTTTCTTTTTGTAATTTTCATTGCAATTGATCTTCTGCATTATTGGTTTCTCACTGACTTTTTACCTGCTTTGAGGCTACCATTACACAAAAAAAGTCTGATATTTTTCTCAGCCTTCCTATTTATCTTTTTGAACAGAATTCACCTACACCAAGGGGAAAACACTCAGGAATATTTTTGCAATTTGTCTTCTCTTGCAACGCTCAGATATCTCAAACTCAATATGTGCTCTGTTAAATTTCCATTAAATTCCTTCTCTCAAAAAAATGATTGGCTTAAAACCTTAAGACAGCTGTTTGGCTTGTGTCTGTATATGCCCATTTTCACAGGAAACAATAACTTAAAAAAATACTGTAAACTACACTCCTGCCCTTAGCATATGATACTGTTTTTCTTTCCGTAAGTGAAAAATATTGTGTAGATAGTGATTTCAGAGAGACTGCATCTACCCCTCCTTTTTTATTTTTTTCTCTTTTCATGACTTATAACAACCTAGTTTATAAATGGTGTTGAGCTGACTCTGCTCGCACATTTGACCTATATCTTGTTAAAAAATTGTATTTGTTCTGATTACATTTTTGTTGTTGTTGCATGTGAGTGTACTAGTTTTAGCTGGGATAGAGTTAATCTTCAAAGTAGCTTGTATGGTGCTATGTTTTGTGTTTGTGGCCAAAACAGTGTAGATAACACAGGAATGTTCGTATTGATGCTGAGCAGCACTTACACAGGGTCAAGGTGTTCTCTGTTTCTCACACCTTCTGGCCAGTGAGGAGGCTGGAGGTGCACAAAGAGTTGGGAGGGGACAGAGCCAGGACAGATGATCCCCACTGGCCAAAGGGATAATCCATACCCATAAGGTGCCGTGCTCAGTATATAAAGTTGGGGAAAGAGAAGGAAAGGGGCATACTTGAAGCAATGGCATTTGTCTTTCCAAGTAACCACCATGCGTGATGGAACTCAGCTTTTCCTGGGGATGGCTGAATACCTGCCTGCCCATGGGAAGTGGTGAATTAATACCTTGTTTTGCTTTGCGCAGCTTCTGCTTTACCTATTAAATTGTCTTTATCTCAACTTACAAGTTTCACACTTTTAGCCTTTGATTTTCTCCCCCATCCTGTTGTGGGGGGAGTGAGCAAGTGCCTGGGTGGAGCTTGGCTGCCTACAGCAGGTAACCCATGACAGTAAGTTGTCTTGCTCCAAAGTTTTCTTATCCACTCTGTTCTAATGAATTTGGGAGTATTGTGCTGCATGTGAAGAGTCTTATATAAGAGAATAAGTCTGTCCTTATTACCTATTCAAAAGTGGATACTCCTTGGCTTGAAGTGAATAATCTGTTTGCCTGGAAAACATTCAGATGACTATGTAGGTATAACTACCACACGAAATAGCACAATGGACTTATCTAAAAGACAAATGGAATTAAGAATATATAAACATTATTTTGTTTAAAATAAATGTAAAGCATTACTTTTCTGATCAGTGAAGTGGTTAATATATTTTTGTGCATTATTATTATGCACTTGTGTTGCAGGATTTATGAAATCAATAGATTTGTCCTGTCTAGTGACTCTTCAGAAAATAGAGTTGTATTATTTTAATAACTTGCATAACATTAGTGAATTTCTATCCCCCATAGACATCAGGAATCTTTCTACCTTTCAAGCTGAATTACTTTGTATCAATATTTTATTTTTCTTTCTCACACTTTCCACTTATTACATGTTACTTCAATGGCATTCAAGCAGATTAACTTTTTTCTCCTTTCTGATTTGAGTACACATATGTAATATTTTTTCCCAGGTAGGACTGCTAAATGTTATACAAATCAGATACTACCTAAAACTACAAGTTACTCAAAAAACCTGCAAGTTTTCCCAGGCTGAGGCACCTTTCTCCACACCTTCTTACAAAAGTTGTGTCAACTATTTAATTAGCATTGACGTGCTACCAGCTGATGATTGTACAGGCTGTTCAGAGACCTTTGTGTTGCAATGTGGTGTTTCTTTTCATTGTGGGATGACTCTGCAGTACTGGCCTCCATCATAGCACATTAAAATTTAACCCATTCACGTTCTGGAAATAATGGGGTTTGCCAGGTACCACTACAGTTCCGTGTAGGGGTAGAAATCTTAATTTGTGGAAAGGTTTACTACTGAGTTCTCAGGAATACGGAGTCTGTTGTGGTTTTCTTCTACTCTAAACAGTTGATTAATTCCTTCCAATTAAATGTACATTTCAGAGTAGGAACATTCCTGTGGCCTTGTGAAATTCAGACAGACTTGAGGTGATTCACAGTAAGACTTTTCTTTGTGGGAATCCTGAATTAATTAAAACACTTACGGACAAAATAATGCAGATATCCAACATCCTGAAAGACTGAGCAATTTTCCTCAAATTCTTTTTGTATGGTCTACTTTTATTTATATACTTCTGCATAAAATGATACTGCTATGTGAAAAGAATGTAAACATTATACTTCCCCTCTTTCTGTTGTTTAATTAGTCCTCACATTACTCTAGTTTGGAAATTTAAAGTAGATTAGTCAGTTAGTAATTATTTATTGAACAGCATAGTTGGCAGTGTAAGTTATTTTGGAATTTGCAGCTCTGTGCTGATTCCCAGAATATCTTATACTAACTGTGAGCAATTTATCTTCACTTAAAGAGCACTTAGTGGCCTCTCTCTTTGCTGTCTCCCTTTTTCACACTCAGCTTTGACATGGGCTGCATCTCTGTCCTGATATTGTTAGTTCAGATGCAAACAATGAGGAAGTATTTAGAATAATCCACTGAGCTGGAAGCCAATACCACAAGATGAAATCTGTAAAATAAAATTCAGATTTGAATATATGAAAGCTTCTTGAGAGTGAAACCTGTGAAGAAAGGGACATTTGATAGAAGTTGTGGAAATCCCAACACTGCAGATTTTTTTAGAACAAGCAATCTTGTTTGTAAAGAATCCAGCAGGTTCCTTTTTTTTTTTTTTTTTTTGGAATGGCATAGAAGGATTGGATGCAAAAGATAAGGAAAAAATTAACTTTGAAATTTTATACTGTTGTTCTAATTATCTGATGTGATAATACCCAACAACAAGGGGAACATAAGATGGTATTAAGGTGAATTGTTAAATTAAAACTCTCTCCAAAGTTTCACCTAAATCCTTCTACTAGTATTTACTAGACACTAGGTCATTTATTGCCCTCTCAATACAAGAGCACCTGTAATTTTTTTAAGTAACAGTGTTACTCATTGTAACTTTTGATTACCTTTTTTCTTTTTTTGATGGAGAAAGTTAAATGAGTTTGCAAAGGACAATATTATTCTAAAACTTATTTAAATTTCTTTTATACTGAATTTTCTTTGCAGTTTTCCAGTGGAAATTTTCAACACTCACATTGAAAAAGCTCCTTTTTGATTTTTCATTTTCTTTTTTTTTCAATTCACATTTGAGATTACTTTGGAGAAGACTTGACTTCTTACAGATAAACAGAGTACCAAAGGTGTGGGAAAAAAGTTAAATTGTTCTCTTCATTGGTTTCACATCATACCTGAAGAATTAGATGCATGTGTCAATGACTTTTCTAAATTACGTTGTCTGATGCTGGGAAGCAGCACAAGGTTCACAAAAGTCCTGGAGTTAGACATTGGTAAAATAGAGAGAGTAAGGGAACCTACTTTGACATTGCTAGTACATTTCCATAGAAAATTGTGTA
Source organism: Myiozetetes cayanensis (assembly GCF_022539395.1). Taxonomy (NCBI): domain Eukaryota; kingdom Metazoa; phylum Chordata; class Aves; order Passeriformes; family Tyrannidae; genus Myiozetetes; species Myiozetetes cayanensis. The sequence continues at coordinate 33,517,300 of NW_026087964.1, read as the reverse complement.
ATAATATCTGAATAAATTCTAAATTCTTATGATGAACAAATACATTGCATAATTTGAACATCATTGTTCAAATGTATCTTGAGGGTGGTTGTAGAGTAGAAACCTGGTACAGTTTGTTTTTGTATGCTGTCACTGGCAATCCTACACTAGAAGTGTGTGTGTTTAAGCTGGGAAAAAGAACAGTCTTCTATCATTGGGCAACAGAATTGAGCAAGAGATGGGATCTTGTGCTGTGACGGAGAAATGAGGTGTTCTCTTGGAAATGCACTAGAACATCAAGAATTTTTAGTAACATCAAAGCCAAATGACTAAAGGACAGGCTGCCACATTGTAGAGGTAGCAAGATTATTTGTATGTTTCTTTTACAGTTGTTTTGAGGCTACTTATCTTCTGTACATGAATCAGTTTCAGAGGGTGGGAACAACTTTCCTTGTTGATAAGGATATCTTGTTACTGTTGCTTACTTTCTTCTTACAGTGATAGTGACTGCTATCAGAGACAGGATATGGAAGTTTGACAATTCCTGTGTACTCTCTGATACGTTCACTGTTTACGTAAATCAGGGGGCAATACTTTCACTCTACATTGCTTGTAGTTTTAATGGAGAAAACAACCAAAAAGACTAAATGAAAAGCCCGTGTGCCAGAAAAGTGCAGGAGAAGCTGCGTGCATTTCAGATATGTAATTTTTTTTTACTACCTTTTTTCACTAAGTTTTTTTTTTCTTGACCCGGTAGGAGGAAGGAACACAAAAGGCTTTGCTGTCCCACTTTCAGGGATTTCATAACAATTCTGATCCCTTTTTTTCTGTTTTAAAAAATCCAAACACTGTGAAACAGCTGCTGAATATTCTCATTTGTGTTTTCTGCGCCACTGTAGTCGGTTTTGATGCTCAGGATCTGCCCTGTTTACAGTGACTGAAATTGATAGATTTTCCCAGTTTATTGGATTTGTTTCTAACAGTATAAATTAATTATTCTGCATTGCATTCCGTTTTTCTTTTTTTTTTTTTTTAACGTGGAAGTGTTTTAGGAAAGAGAACAAGATTAGAGTAATTACTATACAAAGTGTTCCCAAAAAGCCCGGCAAACAAAAGGAAGCCAAGATTGCGACAGATAAGGAATGTCATTACGAACATGGCTCAGGGCTATTCAGACTTGCGGCCATAAACGCAGGAAGTGATTTTCCTCCTGAATCCTTTTTAAATATAGGAAAAACAACAAAAAAAAAAGGCTGACGAATGTGTGTATGGTGCTTGGGAGATACCGAAAGGTCATATAGATGTCTGGGCAATAGGATGGGGGTGCGTGTATATGAATTCATAATCCCAACTGTTATATTTTTTTAGGATGTTACCACTAATACACCCACATCTGTGATGATATTACATAACTTCTTAACAGCCCTTCCTTTCTTAACGGTCAAATAATGTGGTAGGATGTCCATGTTCTTATGTTCTGAACGTACTGTTCATAGAATAGCTTAGAAACTCCTCAATTCTGTTTCCATTATGTCAGCTACAAGAAGTTCTAAAGTTTCCAGAGCAGAAGCTTTCGACATTTTAATAATTAAGTAGAGAACTGTCAGGGTTGATTAAAAATCCCAAACAAACATCATGTATATGAAACAAATAGACCCCACTGAGATAATAAATAAATAAATAAATAAAAGTTTCCAGAACATTATCTTCTTCTTTAGTACAGGTCAAATAGCATATATGTTTATCTTTACATGCACTTTTTATGTGTTTATGAGTGGTTTTTTTTCTATGGTTAGTAGTTTTAACCATCTTTTATTTACAGCTAAACCAACAGTACTTTCACTGCTTTCTCATGAGATTTTGTTAACATTTATATTTGTATATTATACAGGTGCTCTTTACTCTCTCTATAGATATGTTACTTAGAAGTACTCTTTTGGTGCTAAATTTTAGTTATGTATCTTGATATTTTGACTCAACTACATTTTTTGATTATATTTCCCAGTTAATTCTTGAAAATTCAAATTGATATCGTTTTAAGCAAAAAAATATACTTTATTGCTTATCTGGCCATCTCATTTCCCAGTTGCATATTTTCTGCAGTTCTCTGATTTTTTCTGAATTTTTTAAAAAAAGATGTTTACATGTAAATACTCTTCCCTTACTACATCTTATGCATTCAAATTAATTATTTCCCAAATCTTTGTTTGTACTAAGCCCTGAGGGCAAACCAATTGCTTTCATTTTAAATTCAGACAAGCAGCTTCCAGAACAAACAGAAATGAAGTTTTGGTGAGATAAACAGAGTTTACACATTACAGAAACTCTTTCTTTAAAATTCAATCTGCAAATCAAAGTTCTTAGAATATGAAACTTCAACAGAGAGTGAAATAGTCTTCTGTGTGGTAGCTGGAAAAGGGGTCATGCTGGTGGTAATCTTGCAGGTTCTTTCATTTCTTAGTGTTTCCCAGAGAAAGTATTTTGCTTCTCTCCACTAAATGCTCATGGTGCAAAGGGCAGCTCTGATTTGTATGAAAAGGATATACAAAGTGGTTAAAGAGTCAGAAACAAATCCGAAAGTTTGTTTCAATGGTCCATGGCCATCATGCGCCCATATGAATTTTACCATACAAAATACTATCTCCATTAAGGAAAATTGTAAAAGACTTCTTAAATGTAGGACTTAATCTTTAATGTTTCCCTGTTTCAGGTACTCCACTGTAAATTGTAGTTATTCATTTCTGCACAATCAAGCATAGAAAATAAAGAATATGCTTCATTCATGTGAGAATGGGAACTGTAGTAAAACATAACATAGTAGTGCAGAATGCAATTGAAAGTCTGACCTTTCTACAGTCTATTTAATTTTGCTTAAATTTTTCTCTGTCTGGATCCCCAGCAGGATTAGGGATAGTGCAGAGAAAAATTATGAAGTAATTAGCATTCCAGAAACTGTAGAGTGGACTCTGGAGAAAAGCGTGCAAGCAAATAAAGTAATGCATATTTCATTTCTGGTTAGAAATTATGTTGAGCAGTATATAAATAAAAGCTTGCAGTTGACAATTTTTGTCTCAAGGGAAGCAAAATATTTAAGTTGAAGCAGTTAATTTTAAAAATTAAACTTAATTAACTCTAGGCTGCTTTTTCTAGTAGAGGCTCACCTACATAACCCAAGTTCAGCAAAAATTATGTTTCCAAAAGAGAGGTTCTTGGTGTTTTCTCAGGAAGAGAAAGACTTTGGGTTTTGCTGTGGTATTAGTCATACAAATGTTTAGGGGCTATGTCAAAACAACAGCTGAGTAAGAAATGAAACCATGTATAATGTTTTTGTTGTAACTTTTGGTGTTATTTGCAATTTCAGTTTTATTTATTACTACCTCCATTTTTCAATCCTTGTCTTCTAGTTTGATTTTTAAATCTCTTTACTGGAAGCTGCTGTTAACTTCTGAAAGTTCCTCTGCTTCAGTAAGGGCATGTTGAGAAAGAGGTTTGTTATCAGTGTCAGTAGTTTAATAGACCCAAGACAGAGTAAGAGGTTCCAAGAAGTTCCTGGATGAAAGAGGCACTTAAGTGTGCTCTAGCAAAATACTAGGAGAAGGAAAGAGGTTCAGAATCACCTGCTCCTTGTAAATATAAACCATTTTTCATGTTCTAGTTCTGCCTTTGTCTGAGAAGAACTTGTTGGGCAAAGACAAAGAGAGGCTGCCACTGCCTATCAACAATGTAGTACTTTGTCATTTTTCCCTGGTTTTCCATACACACTCTATAAAGGTCATGTCTGCAAACCTTATAACAGAAAGGCAGGACCTATAATTAATATAATTTCTCTGAAACACTTTTTAACTTAAATTAGGGCTACTGATTTTACACTCTACTATTTCTTCTGAGAATAAACATCACATAGAAATGTCTCAGGAATTTCACAAGGCATTTTACTTGCAATGTGTTTCTCCATCTTCTCTTTATATTTGATTCATACACCTTTCATATTGTTCTGTATCATTGGCTGCTGCAAGATTTCTAGTGAGAAGGAGGACATTCATATTTATTAAAAATGGTTTCATAGAGTACCAGAAATAGCAAATTGTTTGGAAACTAGTGATTTATGTAATCCTATGGTTCAAAACATATAAGTGCAGAGAAATGAAAGATTTTTTTTATATATAACAAACCAGCAGCAGACAGCTAAAAGGCAGAGAAAAAAAACAGAGCTGAAAGAGAGAAAATTATAAATGTTCAATTTGATTCCTTTAAAATTTCAGCAGCTCTAAATTGACAAGTATACTCTATGGTTTGGAAATTAAGTATTTAATTAATCCAATACGCTTTTCTCCTCAGGCCAAGTCTATGAAAGAAAAGCAAACATGCAAAACTGGTCATGTACTTATAAACATCTTCCTGCACGATCAGGATGTGGGTTTGCTAGTCATCCTGGCACCTCCATGATCTCACACCAGTGCTGATGTCAGTGCTTTCTATTGATATGAACTGGCTCAACCTTCTGAAAGTTGTCACACATATTGTGAGGTACAAAGACTGTTGGATTACGGTGCACTTTGTCAGCTGCTAACTTGTTTATAGGAACAACTCATTGAGAAAACTTGTAGCAGGACCAAATGGGATGAACATCTAGCAGAGAAGGAATAGAGGCAGCATGGGTATAGGCAGGTTCTTGGTTGTACTTTCTGTTCCCTTTTAACCTGCCATCCTAAATTTCAGTACTACCTTTGCATTTAAGCATGTCCTCCAAAGCTGTTGCTTTTCAATAAGCTTACTTTCATCACTTTTTTTTAATGCAAGAAACAGAAGGTGGATATACTTTGTTCCCTCTTTCGTCATGGGCCCTGTGTAGTAAAAGTGATTATATGTAAGTTGGAAAAAGCCCAAACCAACAAGCACACACATGCAGCTATTATAAAGTATGTTTCTTTTTGAAAAAACTTGCAAATTACAGCATCTGTGGTACAGGTCTCATGTTTATTTCTACTTATTGCCACAAATGACAACAGAAACACTGTAATTCAGCCTTTTTATGGAGCTTCATCCATAATAATGCAATGTGACCTTCGAAAACCTGTCTGGCTACTTCAAGTGTTTACAACAGAGTAGGGAAGGTATGGTGTGCTGTTACATAGAGGTTTTTAAATATTAATAGAAAGAAATTATCTTTCAACTCTGTACCCAATCAGTTTCTTTCCTTCTAAAATATATTGTATATTGAAGGCTTATCCATTCACAATGTAGTATGATAAATGTATGACAACTAGTGTTCATGAGAAAATAAAAATCATATTTGAGTTCCAATCACTAGTTAAAAAATAAAATTGCTACCCCTGCACAATAGGGTAGTTGTAGCACTTAGTTATGCAGTTACAAAATGAGTTTCAGTTCCGAGGAGGATTCTTGAGAACAAACAGTTGAGTTAAGGCCAGTAAAACTGGAAAAGCTTTCTGTGGTGCAACAGCACACATTTGCTTTGAAACAGAACATTTTGCTCTGAGGTAGAATATTTTCCTGCCAAGGAAATAATATGAGTAACTGCATCTAATATTCCTAGTCTCAAGCAGACCAAACAAATTCAGGATTGCATTTATCACTGACACTAAAATTTTCATATGAAGCATTTTTTATCTTTTGGATAAAATTTAACTTTTGTTTTTCCTGTTAATGCTAAGAAAGTATTAAAAGTGTTTTCAACATGAGGATAGCAAAGAGAAAAATATTTTCTTACAAATAGGGAATTACAGGGAAATCAGAGATATGAGAATATCTTACTAATTTAGAATTTGATGTTTTTATGTGAGGAATCCTGCCTTACTAAAGTAATCCCATTTAATTTCTCCACTGAAATGGTTGTTAAGCACTGGAACAGGCTGCCTAGGAAAGTGGTGGAATCACAATCCCCAGAAGTGTTCAAATAACATGTGGATGTGTCCACTGAGGACATAGTTCAGTGGGGAACATGGTGGTGGTGCTGGGTTGACATTGGACTTGATGATCTTAATGGTCATTCCAACCTTAATGATTCTGTGATTCTATAATTTACCTTCCATCTAGAAAATTGTCTGCTTTTGCAGATATTAATATTAAGCCAAATATTACTATATCTCAGTAAACACTGCAACAGGGACCTATGAATTTAAGTTCTCTCCTTAGCCTTTCAATCCATTTTGCCAGCTTGCTTTCCAAGCTTGGAAATGTGGGGTTTTTTGCCATGATTTGCTATGTAATTAGGACCAGTGATGGATGCACTTGCTGCATACTCCAAATCAGCTAATCAATTCCTGTTGATACATAATCCAAGAAAGGGTGGGAGGAAGGCAAGTACAGTAAACTCCCCAGACCTCCTCCTTGGCAGAGTTGATGTAGGAGGGATGTGCAAGCATTCAGATGATTCTTTTCCATCCCAGGCTGTCATGTCTGGAGTTTCCTTAATGTAGCAGCATACCATGGCCCAGGAAGCCCTTTGGTGTGTTATATATCACCTCTTCACAGCCAATTCCAGGCCAGTTTAAGAAAAAAAGCCCTCTTTTACTCAGATTAAATTAGATGTATTATTTTTGTCCATCAAGGGTAACTCAGAAACAATGAAGACCTTGTGTGAGGTGCCCTCGTGTTGCTAGAAGCACTGGGGTTTATTTCTACTATAAACAGATATTTCCCTTCCTTCATCAGGTCGTGCACATGGAAGCAGACCTTTGCTGTTTCAGACAGTGGCCAGCCTCCCAACTGGTTTCAGGTTTCTGTGTATTTTTTTTCCTTCCTATTACACTACAATTAACATTGTTGTTATCAATTACTTTTTACAAGATAAAATCCTTCAGCCCATTCTTCTGTGCATAATTTCTAAACCTCTGGATCTGGCATAGAAAGTAAACTTGGCAACCACACCCAGTGATTTCAAGAGAAACCAAAAACTTTGCATCCGAAAAGTAATTTTGACCTTCTTTTCCTTCTGACCCAAAGCCTAAAATGATTTCTTTTTTGGAAGGAAATTCCTAGCCGTACACTGTACAATGGGTCTTTATGACATTGCTTGCCACCATCTGACATAAACTATTTGTCAACAGATTAGAGTTCAGCCTGGTTGATGGGGTTTTATGGTGGTCTGAAAATGACTACTTCCAGAAGCACCACAGTATGACCCATATAGAGGGTGTTAAAAAAGTAATGTGCACTAACCACAGAACAGGCAAGGTTGGAAGAGACATTGAAAAATCATCTGGTTCAACCTTTAATGGGAAATGGAGCATAGATGAGAATATTTAGATGACCTAAAACATCATAGAGACCTAAAATGTCTCTGTCCCAGAGGAGAGGCCTCTGACAAAGCCTTCCTGCAACCTGTGTGGATTCTTGTCTGCCTCTTTACCTTTCATTCTCTTGACTGGAACTGATTCATGTTCTTCTGTCATAGAAATTTTGACACGTCACCTCTCAGGCTGTGTACTGATCTCCAGCCAGTGGGTGACAAATTCCTCTTCAAGTTCTTCTCTGTTTAGTCATCTGATGAATGTGTTTAATCAGAATTCAAGCAAAACTTACCCAATACCAGTCTGATTCTAGATAGTGGGGAAACACTCTGATTCTATGTCCTCTAAGGTGACCTCAGGCTCTACAGATTCACTTCCTTAATATCTACTTTTATTTCTCCTTCTCATCCTTGACCATCAGACACCCTATCTCAAAGTGTAAAGTTGTAGGTGTGGAAAGGTCAAATATGAAAAATAATGCAATTTCATTTCAGTCTGGCACTAAGAGGATATGAAATTAAAAACAATGCTTTGCTAGATAAGGAAGAAATGATTGCATGTAGCAAGGCCTCAGTCCCCAACTATCGAATATTCTATCTGAACTCACATCATTTAGAACAGGAAACTCAGAAAAATCTGTTTCCTTCAGATCATGTTGATGTAATGGTATATAAAGTAATTAATATTCTGGATTTCAAACTGGCCTACTGGAATCCTTCAAGGAAAAATGAGACAAAAAAGCAAACAAAACATTTCCTTTCTTTTCCAGAGAAAGATAAATAGGAACTGCTAAGCAAGCTCTGACTAGCTTTGAAATCTGTTATGAAATTGGATTGTATTATACCACCTAAAGAGTATGCCAGAGATATCAAATTGTTAAGAGCTGGTTGTTCCACTAAATAAACCTCTGTTTAGGAGGACAAAAGTAACTGTTAATGACCAGAAACTCTTTTAATCCAGAACTGAAATGAAGTTATCGGGCTACAAGCTGATGGTTTAAAAAGACTAACCATTTTCTAGACATTAGAGGAAGCAAAGCAAATCATATCTCAAAATGTTTATTGCTTGAACCACTTAGTTAAGATACAACTCTCAGAGGCATAAAATTTGCAGAAAAATAGTGGAACAGATTTCTGAATGGAGGAGGCAAATTATTTCAGTACTGAATCCAATTTTAGCTTAAAAAGCCAACAAATGTACTTGAAATTTATTACTCTTTCACCTGTCCTTTCCCTAATTTAATTAAGTAGATGGAGAGAAAGAGCAAGAGAGAATGTGCTTTCTCTCTCCACACAGAGGTGGCTTTCGATATGCAGCAGGCTGACGCCAATGGTACTTGTGACAAGTTCATTAAATTTATTCCTTTTGTATATCTACCAACCTCTGCTATCAGAGAAGATACAGTAGCCTGGTGGATTTTAAAGCTTTCTTTTAATCAAAACTGTGATGTAAGGCAAGAAGTTTGCCATTTACCAGCTTCAAATTTTCTCCCTTTCTTTCGCCACCAAGAGGGTGGTGCAGGATGTAAAAAAATACACTCATCTCCACTGGATTTAATGAGTACAGTTTTAAAACTAATTTTATACAAATTTATCACTCCATTTCATTTTTTGATATGTGAGTAGAGTTATGTATCCAACAAGAGATATGCAAACCCCTCAAATGCTGCCAAAGAACACAAGTTATACAAGCGGGCATGTCACAGGCTGACTTAGTGACTCAGGTCTTGGCAGCTACCCTATAAACAAAGCTACTGAATTGGTTTGAATCTGTCTAATCATAGAACTTTTTATGTAACTCACTTTCAAAGATATACTTTAATGAGTTACTAGAGAGTGAAAATTTGATCAAAATGCATGAATTACTAATGAGTTGAAAAATTAGGGTTTAGAAATGCTATTATAATAGTTGTATTTCAGTCTATGGGTTTTAATCAGACATGAATAACTGTGAAATCTGAAACACAGATTTGCAAATCAAAATGCATTTGCTTTCTGTATTACTGTAATTTGCATTTCTGCTTTGGGAGTCAGACTGCAGCTCCTGTGCCAAATACCACTGGCAAAGCTTCTGATCATCTACACAGCTGATTCTGAATGTCAGGCAAATATTGAGGATCCAGTAGTCTAAGTTGCTTTACAGGTGATTAGAGGCCTGTTCATACCTTCTGAGTGCTTTACATATACAAAACCTACCAGAATACACGGAAGAAAAAAGTAAAGTAAATAGAAACCAATAACAATGATTTTGCAGGTCAGATCTTTCTTCAAAGTTGTAATATTATAGAGTTAGCCTAGTTCCAAGACAGGATTATCATGCTGCTTATTAGCAGTTATTTACATGTTTACAGAGATGTAAAATGTATTCGTACTCCAGAGTTCAATAGCAATGAGTGTTAAGCATTAGCATTTGTTGAGGATAGTGTTGCTAGCATAAAATTACCTGATTATTGATAGCAAACCCCCTTAAGAAAATCTCATTAAATATTAAAAATTTCAAATTATTACTATACTGTAATGCTACAGTGTTTATAGGTGGTTTTGTCTTAATCTGTACCTGTGACTCTAAAGTCTCATCTTGTGACAGCTCTTTCTTTCTCTTTTCATTTGTTCTGGAATGTTTTTGACTTTCAGAACTGAGAACTTGATCACCTCTGCCTGCAGAGGATTGAAAGAGTATTTGTGGTCAGTTTGATTTGACATTAACATTTCATTTAGAAATTGAACAGGAACTCAGTTAATGCATATTTTCAAATACTGTTACCAAATCTACACAATTTGTCACATGCTCTGGAGCAGCATTTACCATTAGTGCCCAAGTCCATGTAAGTTAACAGTTTCTTCTGCACTGACTCCAGAATTACGCAGCTCAGAAGCTGTGTTCCAATATGTTTGGATATGAATTTCAGTTTTCTGGGTTAGGCCAAAAATGGCTTTTAACTGGATGTTGCTCAGAATATCCAGAAATTAAGGGAAGTTGGAGGCAAAGAGCTAAAAAACTAAGACAGCTAATGTAGCTCAGATAAGGTGTCATCAGAGGAAGATTAGACAAACTAAAAAAACTTCCTGCCTTCAGGACCTGTATGCAGGTAATGCAGTTTCAGTGCTATATGCTGAGTCTTTATTTTTTGTCTTTAGCACAGAGACTTGAACACAAATTCAGCTGACTTGTAGGCTGGTTTCAGTTTCACTGAAGCTGATGACATCTAAGCTTTTCCGTGAAGCTTAGCATGCATTTTCAAATACTTCTTTGCACGCAGATGCTTCCTCAAAATCATGAATGTTTCAGTGCTAAAGTTTCATTTAATTTGAGAACAAAAATGCTTTGTTCTAATTGTGGCACCAAGGCTTGAAATTTACAGAAATTAAGCACATATAGTGTATTTAAATGATTGTGATTTCTTTTCAAGCTATTGCTAAGTGAAAACACTATTAACAAAGTCTGAGATGGTTTTGGTCCCTATATTTGTTAAACAGATCTACCCCACAGACTTTTGTTGGCACCTTGTAGTATTTTTATTTATGCTGCCAATGTGTTTTCCTGGTCAAATGTTTTAAGAAACTCTCACTTTGAATTTCATTTCAGTGTGTAGAGTGATTGCTGAACCATTTTTCGTCCTTAAGCTGTATAAATAATTATTTTTGCATGAAAAATTGAGGGAAATTCAATGGCCAGTAGCAACCTTACTATTCATACCATTATTTATACAGACTCTGTGACCCACAGAAATGAACCTTACTCTTTTAGAGTTTGCACCATGTTTTTGTCATAGACAAATATCTCTACTGCAACATACGGCAACTTGTCTTCAGTTCAGTTGTGTAGCACAAGCTTTGTACTTTATGGAAACATTTTGTTCTATGTTTGGGGTGGTTTTTTTGTGTGAGTGGTTTGTTTCTGTGGTTTTGTTTGTTTGTGGTTTTGTTTTTTGTTTCTTGAATGGTTGACATTAAACAAAATGGGGAATGACAAGTAATAATGAGGGTACTCAGATGATATATTTGATAATTTTCCAAGGAATGCAGTCTCAGAGGTGATCATGTTTTTTGTTTTGACCACATTGTAGCACAGTTGTTCTTTTGAAGTAGAATCCACTGTTGTATTCAATGGACAGTTCTATTCAATAAATGTAATGGCAGTGTATGTTCTTTTATGATTTTCCTTGTCATTATTATTTGGATGGGGAGCTATCAAGGAAAAGTTGGGTTTTCTCTGAGTTTTGGGACTATTCTTTAACTTTGTTTTCCCCTTCTACAAGTAAAAATTAATAACGCTAGTGGTTTAAACAAGAGGAGGAAAACCTATAGGAAAAAAAAGCAAATTTGTCCTACCACAGAGATTGACTAAATGATCTTAAATGTCTTTCTAAACCTAAGTGATTCTATGATTCTAAAGGCTCTGCCATGAAATATCTGGGAAGTGTCCAGTGTATACCATCACAAACATTTCCATGATTGTGATTATCTATGATAATATATAAAATAATATATAAGAAATTATAACAGATAAGACTATATATATATACCTCAGCAGGTGGAATTTAAGGGATACATCACATGTCAAAGATTATACATCAGCTAATTTATGAGTGTTTAAATTAAAGAGTAAATATAATTTTGGTGTATTTCAGAAACTGAGAAGAAAAATGAAATTGCAAATTAGACTAGATAAAACCTGCTAGTTTATATAGATTTAAGCATATTCCTTGAACCTCAGATACCAGATTTGGGAGATAAACTGAGAAATAATACTTTACAACTTTTGTAAAAGTTGTATCTTCAGGCACATGCATAGATAGTGAATACTGCTCTAGAACAAATGATAATTTTTATCGGATGTGTGGTCTGTGAGTGTGTGGATATATAGATACATATATGTGAAGATATGTGTGTATATATATAGATAAACAGGTAAAAGAGTGCTATCTGCATTTTCTCTAGCCTTACATTAATACATGCCAATTATAGTAACTCAAGACAACAGTTTTGGTGTCAGCTAATTTGTAAGCATTGCTGAGGGCAGTGTATTTACAAATGCAGAGAAGGATAAAAGCTCCATAAAAGAACACTATATCTTTTTGAAGTGAAATTGCCAGAAGGCTTCTGTACAAGGAAGCTGATTCACGTTTGTAAGAACTATTCCAGAATAAGTAGCAGAGAATTCAGTGTTCTCTGCCCATCTCCGGGTCTTTCTTGAGAACTGCACTGTTCATGTGTATTTGAAGTTAACTGCTTGTAGTGTTAATTGCAGAAAGAAGACTTCAAGGACAAATACTGTACAAGATTCCGAAGTGTTAGTCATTTATGTAAATAGGAATGGCTAGATGAGCTAAAATAAAACTATTTTTTCTGAGAAATGTTACATTCCTGTGTTCCAAAAATGTCTGTATTTTCTCTTCTCCTCTGTGGGTTTTGTTTACAGCTGTGAGAAAGTGCACTGAAAGTTGTCTTTGTGTTTTCTTTCTTTTTCCTGAAAGCAAGCAGAAGTGTGCTTTTTCTCATGTCCTATCGTAGAGTTCAAAGCTGTGTAACTGAGAGCCTATTTCCTTTCTTGACTTTCTCAAGATTACCGCTGCTGAGGAAAGGCCTCATTGCAGAGACAAAAATGCTACTGACATACCTTGAGCCACTTCTGTGGCATGGAGCATCATGAGAACAAATAAACTGGCCTTACAGTTTGTCTGAAATCAGTGATATCTTATGTGAATATGTCCTCAGTGACTGATGAAGATGCGCAGCTGTGTTTTGGTGTAGCTGGAGTGTAGTTCACTGCTGAAATGTTTGTGTTTAAGGTAGTCCAGGGGAAAGATGCAGCGAAGTTGCCAGGGTGACAGAAAAGGGAATAGATAGATCTTTTGCATTCTTCTTGGATGTCACTACAGTAAATCTATGCTTTATGATGCTAAATCTAGAGCCTTCAACCATCCAGAATTCCTGTGACCAGATGATCATCAAGTCCTGTGTAGCTTCCTTTCTGTGTGAAAGCAGGAGGGCTAGGAACCCTCTGATGAAAGTGAACACTGAAAAAGTTAAATTCTTCAATTCAAGCAAGAAATCAATTCCATCTTTGCAGTAGTAATAATCTCTGTAAGGTTTGCCAAGAAGATGCCAGCAGTGAATTAGCACTTGTGAATAATAAAAGGAGCTGTATATATAACTGTCGCAAATGCTTCACTGCTGAAAGAATGATTGCTTGAAATACATTGATTTTTTTTAAATAAGGTTAATTTTTATTGTGAAGATCCTGATTTTATCCTCTGAGTCCCTGTGAATAACATGTTAGGCTGTCTCTATACAAATCAAAAAAACATTCAGGTTTAAATTTGGGCCACAGTTCATAGTCATGGTTTTCCACTTAAACAGTGGGGTTAAGTTACTTATTTTAAAGATGTTTCAGGTTTAGCCTCTTTTCATCTTATATATTTTTACCTGGCCCATTCTCTTCCTGTTTATTGTCCCCTTCAGAGCAAGAACAAACTCTTATTGTTTCCTGTCCCTCTCAGTTTGAATTTAAAATTTGACCTGACATTAAGCTGTTCCTTTCTGTACTGGAGGGGAAAAAAATCCAAGTCATATGGTGCTATTCTTCCCTTTCATTGAACTGTCTGATTTCAGCTCCATTCTGGAGCTGAAAACTGTCAGTGTCTTGATGCAAAGCAAATAGACTTAGCTGAAAGGGAAGTTCAAGCTGGAGCATCATCGTGTAGAAATTTTAGAGCAGTTCAACGCTGGAGGAAGGAAATCATTATCTGTCAGAGGAGTCCCATCCTGCCCAAAAGCCATAGCATTAAGTGTCTAATGCTGTTCCTTTAAAGATTAGTCTCGTATTCAAGATTTCAGAGTAAACCAGATTTCAGGTTTATTAAAGTTTACTTTTGGTTTACTGTTTGCAAAGCTTATGTCCCAAGCAAGAGGAAAGGGTCTAGGCTCTCATACCAGGACTTCCTTAATTTAAAGAAACTCAAAGGACTTATTACTGCGTTGCTCAATAATGAAATTAATACACATATGATTTTGATACTCATAATACAAATTAATTCCATGTCCTTCTGAAGTCTACATAATGTAATTTATTATCCACGTATCCACATATCCTCTACCCTTAAAAAAACCTTAGTTGAAACTGTAAGGACCCACTGAAAAGTAAACTCCTGTCACATGGGATTGAGTATTCATTCCAAATAATGATCATTATATGAGTTTAGAATATTACTTGTTATTTTATGTTCTTGGCAATTATTGTATCTCATTTAAAATATTTATTTTTCCTTTTGGCTGTGTTTTCCCTTCAAAACTGGAACAGTTGTTTTAAAAATTATGGTCTCCCAGGCAGAATTAATTAAGTCTTGGAATTATGTCAAAACTTTTAACTGAAGATGAAGTTTAAAAACAATCTTTGTGCAAAAATGAAACTCACTTTCTCCCTTTAACTTATCCTTCTACCTACTGCTTCTCTGGGTGTTTCTCTCTGTGAATCAAACATATGGTCCTTTTCTTTCTTACTGGAAGACTTCCAAAGGTTGGGGGGAAGTCTTACAGGAAACCTTTCCAAAACATATGTAGGACTTGTTCTTCCTGTGCAGATAAAACCCTCAGATGTGTTTAAATGCAGACTAACTGAAACTGCAAAGCTGTAATATTTGGTTTGGGGCACTTTTTAATTAAAAGGTTGAAATTTGATGGCTAGTTTTCCCTATTATAAATTGCATCAAGGGTTTTGCTTCATTGTATGTGTTTCTTTCAGTGAGTTCCAGATGTGCTAAAAGTTTGAGATTTATTTTAGTTTAAATGTTTATTTGATCAAATGAGCATGTATTGCATTCTGAGACTTCCTTATCAGATTATCAGATGGAAATCAGTGCAGTATGTGCCTTTCATGAGTTTTCTGTATGGCTTTGATTTGAAAACATCTGTCTTTTGAGCTGCAAAATTAAACCAGAAGAAAAGACCCATACATACAAAAAAGTTGTGACTTCAATTGTTTCCCAGATATAGGCTTAGATTTTCCAGGTGTCCTGGAGTCAAACTGTATATTTTATGAATCTAATTTTTTCTCATGTGGCTATTGATATACCACATAAATGGAATGCACTCTTAGAATACTGATGATTCATAGAATTAGAATTTTGTACAAGTGCATTATCACAACTTAATTGTGCAATGTCTAAAGTGATTAGCTCTAATTAACTTTACATTTCTTTCTGTTTTTTTCTTCTCCCAGGGAGCATACATTGGACTTCTAGCGTCTTATTATTAACATTCTTAAATTATGTATGCTTTCACTGATCTCTTGGGAAAGTCAACCCACGCTGTTTAACAGATATTTCTTTTGGGACAACAAGGAGCAGAGATGAACAAAAGCAGTCAAGACAGCAATATATCATCAACAATATTCTCATCGTTATTTGAAGTGTGTTACTAAGAGAAGCTGCTGAGTTACTCTCTTGGCATGGTGTTTGCTCATTACATGTTTTGCATATGGTATCATTATTACTAAGCCTTCACTTGTTTATAAAATATGTTGAAATACTGCTTAACAAGGAGACATAGAGAGGTAGATAATTATCAACATTAGGACCTAACTAACACATACTGAGTTCAAGTTTACATCACTGACACTAGTCTGCCCCGTATTAGAAATGCTCTCATTTTATTGAGACAAAAGTAGAAATTAATACTATCAAATCAGATAGTAGTTGTCAGTCCAGATGGATATATAGATGCTACCAGGGGTGCTAAAGGTGTGGCTAGCATCACATGTGCATTCAAAATGGGCTTTAAAACTAGTGTTAACATAGCCAAAAAACTGGGAGAATGATGAGTAATTCAAAGTATGAGTGTCTGTTTCTTTTCTTCTTCCCACCAACTTCACAAAAGGTAAATGCTAGTATTTCCACTCTTTCAGATACATTGTTGAAAAAAAGATCTGTGCAATTAAAGTCCTAACGAAGGGTAAATGTTAACTTTTCCCAACTTTTTCAGGAGCTATTAAATCTTTGTAGGTCATCACCTAATTAAATGAACATGTAAAAAAATTATTTTTGTCAGGCATGTAACCCATGGAGTACCTAGGTTTGTTGGATAAATGTAGCTGGGGATTGACTTGGATTCAGAAGATGAGGTAGTGCTCAGGAGGTAGGAAGCTCAATTTTTATTTTCATTGCCACTATGTAACATGCTACATCTGAGAATATGTATTTTTAAACCAAAATAGACATGTATAAAACATGAAAAAAATACACAGGTTATTCAGGATTGAATTAATATTTAATCAATCAGGCAAGAAATTAGATTTAACGGTTTGGAAAATAAGATCTAATGAGTAAACAGACGCTTCAATCAATGCCAAAGTATTAACCCTTCTGTACAGAGAGAGAAAATTCACACACACACACACACACACACATATATATAAAAAAGAAAACAAAAATATTTCTAGACTATTTTATAAATAGCTAAAATCTAGGAAGATAAAAATCTGTACTTTCTTATACGATATGGAACATACTAATATATATGTGCATATATACATAAAGAATTTGAATTTCGAACATACTTATATAGATGCATATATATATAAGGAATTTGAAATTTGTCTCTTGCTCTATTTAATTTTCATAAGAAAAAGTAAATTCTTAACTCATTACAGAGCTTGTGGGCTAGATCCCTGGACTGAATTTTTAGTCTGAAGAATTCAAGATGTAAGTAGGCACAGCAGTGAAAAGAGTTTAAAGAAAGTAAGTCAGGTCCACCAAAATACACTTGGAACATGTAGATCAGAACTACCAGAATGAAAAAAGTGGCCTGTCTTACTAAACAATAGTTTCAAAGCAGTGTGTTTATTATACTAAATAAGTACTCTTCTTAGTGTTTATATAATCAGAGTAGAGTAGTAACATCTTCCCACACCAGTTTTTCTTGCCCATTTCTTTGTTACTGGGATGCAAATGTTTGAACACTGTCACTGCTCTAGATACAACACTAACCTTTTTCCCCAGAATTAGTCTTTTTGGAACTTTTTGTATTTAAGAAAAACCAAGAGTAATTAGTAAAAACCAATTATTTATCTCTTTGATGATGTAAAAGGTGTTTGGCTGTATTGCTGAAAATGAATCCCTTGGGACGCTGTAATCTTCATTACTTCTCCATTTAGAGTATCATCTTCAATTATTGTTATCAGTCCCTCAGCAATTGTTGATGGGCTGAAAAAAAAAAAAGTTATTTCAGATTCATGATATAATAAAACGGTGAAAAGGACAAGTAAAGAAACTCAATGTAAATCTATACAACCTGAAAATAAACAAATTTTTGTTTGAGCAAATTTACTTTGAAGAAAAGCAGAGGTGGTATGAATGTTTCAGGAGAGATATTTAGTCTCCTCAGTCAGGACATAAATGCAAAGTGGCTGCTTTACAAATCATCGTTTGTTTGCTCTAGTTTCTGATGAACGCCTGTGAACATACAAATGCTACCGGACTTCCTATTGAAGTTTTCTCTATCAGGAAAATGGACAGAAGTAATCCTTACACAATCCTCTGCAGCTCTGCTGCTGATTTATCCTGTTTCTGTAGAGGACTGACATACTAATTAGCATAAGGATAATTTCCTGTGCAGTTTGCTGTGGTCAATAGGTGCAGTGTATTTTACATATGGAAAAATATGGGTGAAACAACACAGTCATACCACTTCCTTTGTCCAGAAGCATCTGAGCAGCCAATTGTTAGAAACTAAGAAAGTGTTTAAAAAAATACCACTTTATGCTTGTCTTGTTCTCACAGGCTGTCCGAGATTTCTGCTTCTGGCCTTTGTTAGCAGTACTGTAATGGGTCAGGTAACTTTTTGATCTGCTGCTACTGTGCTCTTATGAACTTAGTCCAGTTTTTTCAGTTCTTGGTCTGATTTCCATCTTGTTTCACTGCCAAATTTTGTCAAAATTCAATGCAAATTATATACCTTGTATCTCACAAGAAGTTTGGTTAAACAAAATTTGAGGGAACACCTAGGTCTATTAAAAACTAAACACAATATATTTAACTTAGGAATTTGATTTTCCCTTTGCTGAGAATTGGGAAACATATAGGGATATATTACTGTGCAGGTGGTGCTGTTAAAATAGCCTTAGATATCTTCCTTTTTTTCCTTGTTTATAGGAAAATACATTTCATAGTCTTTTATCTGAGGCAGCATTTCCCTTTTATTTTAATTTTTCTGGAAGTGTTATTTGTGCCTTAATTCTTCATAAAAAAAGGGAAAAACCCCACTGTATCTGACTTGACTTACTCCATCACGCCATAAAACTGCATCATATTTTTTATCTCATCCTTATATGAATAATATTGTCCCATATTCTCTTCTTTATCTATTGATTGAAGAATTGGTGTGTTGACAAATCCTGGACAAATTGTGTTGAGTCTCACACCGTAGTTGTCCATAGTAGCAGCTAACTAGAAAAGAGAAAGGGTTAGACATTTGTTATCAACCTTATGAGACATTACTGTGTAAATTTTCAGATAATGAGATTTAACACTGAGTACTTTTCAGCCTCACTTAGCAAGTAGATTTTGTTACTACTGATTGTTTTGTTTCAAACTAAGTTTGAAGCACATTTCCTGTAGTAATCATACCAGATTACTAGGAAGAAACCTATTTGTTTTGTTGGGAGAACAATTCTACAAGAAATCAACACTCTTATTTCCATGAAGCTGTTTTTTTCTAATATTTTTTGTTATTAGTGACATCTTAGCACGTCATTAACGGTATTCTAGGGTGAACATCTCCCAAATGTATGCTTCTAATCTTATATGAACTTTTTTATTAAAAGAAAACTCTGAAAAAACCCCTACCAAAACAACTCTAAGATTAAATTTACCTCCTTACATCAACAGAAATAGGATCTAGTCTCTACGCCTAGAACTGTAATACTAAACCTTTCTAGTTGCCCTGTTGTCCCTACCAGTGTATGAAGCTATCACTGAGCATCTCCACAGGAAAGTCCCTGTGAACTCCAGGAAAGAGGCACTATGTTTTCAGGAAGTAGTTCAGGAACATGATGAAAGCAAGACGCACAAGTTGTTCTGTGCCCTCATTTCTACCAACGTGTGTATGTAGCAGAGAAGTTTGATCAGCATTCAGGCATGTGTTGAATACTGGATGAACTGTCTTAGCACAGAATTTATGAACTATACATGGCATACTCAAGAATAACCATAAATGTTAAGGCTACATTCTATTTATTTTAATATTTGACAGGAATTCTTTCAGATATTATGTAAGTCTCATGTCATTTTCATGGTATGGTAGTCTGCCCCTTTGATCTGGGGGAGAAAAGAAAGTGAAGTCCTAGATGTTAGGTATCAGACCAGCCCAACATTAGGCTGTACTGCCTTCCCTGGTAAATACTGTAGTTCACTAAATTTATTATTCCTTTTCTTCTCAACATTCTCATATTCCTCAAAGACAGTGTTTCCTCTAATTTATTTTTGCACTTAGGTGGTGTAATTTATATTTATAATGAGAAAACAAAAATGCAATCTTAGGTGTCAGGTTCATGATGTGCCTAAAGTGGTATATGAAGCACTTATCCATACTATTCCCTTAATGTTAATCTGAAAAAAAAAGGTATTTGTGTGGGAATGGGGGTATAAAATATGGATAAAGCATCCAAAGTGTTATTTTAGGTGAATAATTCTGGAAATTGGGTTGGAAATCTTCTATGAGGTAGATTACCTTTAATCTATTGAAAGTAACCATATCTGCTTCTTCCAAGTTATTTCATTACACTGCTTGTTCAATTTAACTAGAAGGTTTTGGAGTCAGAGCCTGAGACTTACTATCTGGTCATCTTACATGTCCCATCCTGAATGTGTCATTTTGCATTTTTTTAGTATTGAGACTCAGTAAGAATAAATAATGGTGTGTCCAAGTCACTTTTGTACACTTTAGTGCCTATTTATCATAAAAAAAGAAGTAACCAACCTGACTGACAAATAAGGAAATCAAAATATTTAGATACTGAGACGGGGTTCTGAAAAAATTTTTAAATCTTGGATTAGAATTTGCTTTTTGGGCTCCTCCCACTGTCCTTAAATTACTTTGCAACTTCTTTCTTCCATGCTCCCAAAACCTCAAATCAGTCATAAACACACAGATGCCATACTTATTCCATCCTTGGATTCACTTTGTAAAAGGAGGGAACCTCCACTGCTTCAGACACTTTGTTTCCTTTCAGAAAATTAATTCCAGTTGTGTGGCTATAGAGAAGGAACATGAAAAACTTCAGCATGTTCCAAAGGGGCTGCTGGTACTCTTGTCAAAAACACATACTTACTGCTATTGATCGTGTGAATCCAATTACACCATGCTTTGTAGCACAGTACACAGGTTGAAATGCAGCAGGCATGAGTCCTTTAAAATAAAAAGGTAGCTGAATAAAGACATTGAGTACTCCTATTTATGATTACCTTAAACACACATATAGGTATATAAGGTAAAAAAAATTATGATATGTTTATAGAGGTACAACAAAATAGAGTAGCAAAAATTTGCAGATTATGTTTTATAATCTGAGACAGGTTGGGAAAAGATATTAGATGGATAAAACCACAAAGAGTCAAAAGAAGAGTAATAAAAGAAAGTGTAACTTTTAAGAGGAAAAGTTATATCTATGAAGTATGACTTAGAAGAGAGGACAGGATCTCGAAGAAAACACTCAAGAATGAGATTTTTAAGTCATCTTCTAAGAATTAGTGAAGTATTTAAGTATACAAAAGATGTCAGGTATTTTAGATAAGCTTTAAATTCTAACATCCTAGCTTACATGTGAACTGGACACCTGCATTAATTTACTGTGACTTCAGAGAGGAAGTGTAGGAAAAGGAGAAGCAAAATAAAGAATGCGAACATTGTGAACCTCGATGGTGAGAGAGGGAGAGCACAAAATTTTTATGTATAGTAGAGAAAGAAGAAAGAATAGTGGTTTTGAAGGAAAATTAAGAGCTTAGTTCTAGTAAGACTGAGTTTGATGGCCAAAGAAGCTAATCAAGAAGAAATGACAGACCATGAGTGCATATTCATTCCTGCCCATTATGCCAACAATTTTCACTATACAACAAAAGCTGAACTGGACCATATGAATGCTGTAGTTTCACCTGAAAGCTAGGCCCTTATGATAGAAAACATCAGCCTTTCCTAAAGTTAGAGGATAAAATTAGTCCATGTTCCCTAACGTGGTATTGTAAAATTGGGTAGTGATTTTGATGCCTTAACATTTGATTCTAATGGAAGTCATCCCAATTAATAACTCACATTACTTTCATTTTTCGTATTTCATATCTTTAAGTGATACATTCAAGAAGGGGTGGAACTTATCTCAGTGGAGATGAGGAATTCACAACTCAGGTTTTAATATGGATTTGCCAGAAAAAATATGTTTGCCAGAGACTTGAATGGGCTCTTTGCTCTGGAATCTCTTTTCTCTAAAGGAAAAAACCTATCTAAGACAGCACAAAGCTCTAATTACAAACCTGAAAGCTTCAAGGTTTTATCTTGATTCATGCGCTACCTTCGTGATCCAGTGAAACCAAGACTGTTATTAGCACTGTTCAGTAGTGGGCAGTGAAGAACTAAACCTGGTGGCTGGTTGTTCTCTTTAACTTGTATTTATTTGCTTAGTTTAGATTAATGTGTTAAACTTCTGCTTGAGAACTCACTTTATGAAAATGGCCTTTGTGTTGTCTCCCGTGGGTTGTGATTACAACACAGGCTTATTATTCCTCTTTTTGTTGAATTTCGATGATCATCACCATTCTTCAAATTATTGGAAACATTGAAATAGTAGCACATTAGAAATATTATGACACTATTTTTAAAAAAACTCTTAAGTAGTTTTACATGCTTTAGATAAAAAAAATTCCAATTAGGCTGCAGGAAACAGAAATAAAACTGACACAGTTTAGTGAGAGACACAGAGGAGGAATTTAGAGGTAATTTTATTTTTATTTTTTTGAGCACAGTGAGACAAATTACTTTTTACTTGAGAGGGATGAGAAGCAAAGCCAAGAAATAAACAATGGAAGGGCACAGCTCACAATAATGAAGTGGAATAAGGTTCAAAGGCTTACTCAAATGGCAAAGACAGCAGGAATAACTAAGCAGAAAGGGAGGAACAAATAATTTTTTCAAAGAAACCAGTTCTTTTCTGATTGAAATTATTTTTATTGAAGTGGAGAACCAAGAAAAAATCAATTGACTCATTTTCAACCCAAGCAGCTAAGACTAGTCCCTCACGCAAAACAATGACAACCCTGTCTTACTTTTCTTCTTGAGTTTTGTACTGAGAACCACAGTGTGGGCTTTGCAGTTCTGAGCCACTTCTCTGCACTGGGAAGAGCTGAACCTGTTAGTGATGTGTCCTATGGAAACTCCTAGCAAGTATTATGTGATGAACCACTGTGTAATACTGAGCCTGCTCTGCCTGAATATTTATTCAACCAGTGAGCAAAGATGAGTTTATAACATATTACTTAGGGCATTCTTTTGTTAGTAAAGCTGGATTGTATATGCTCCTTCCATGAATATTTAATTATCTTATGCAACTACAGTATGACTGTGACACAGACTGGAGAACATTATGCACAAAATAACAGGGGAGGAAGGGGAGGGTGTTCAAATGGATGGGTCAGTGTACTTCTGGAAAGTGATATATGTGTGTTTTAATCTTTCTTAACAAGGGACGGGGGGCAAGCTATGGCTACATTTGCCTTTCTCTGGACAGTTGCTGCACAGTGAATTGCAAATGATGTTATGTTGACTCAAGATGCTCTTTGGTTTACCAAAACCAGTTCAAACAGCCCAACAGTAATCCTGTGTTCCAGTGTTAACTGCTGGAACAGTTTAATTTTTCTCAGTTTCTGGTAGGCTTGTAGAGACAGTTCTTGCCCTTACTTATAGTCTAGTCACCTTGTTGTTAGAGTGGCAAGATCATTCTACCACTGGAGACATGGTGTCAGGCTTCTCATTCCAATGCCTTATTTATCATGGTCAATAGTTTCAATATCCACATCTTGAGAAACTAGTACTGCAGGTGGAAAATTCTATCAATAAGCTTGTATTGTTACCAGTAAGCTTTGTTGAAACTGGAATTTCCCTTCAGTCCACTGAAAAACTTTGATGAAAACAGCATTAAGCATTTTTCCCCAGTTACGCTTTCCCACTAAATACATGTTGCCTTCAGAGGTTTGAACAAGTCTCTTTGAATAAGATTTATTAACCTTTTTAGTTTTCAGTTGGACTTTGGCCCTTCTGATTTTTTTCCCTGTATACCCTCATGACATCCTAGCAGTCCTGCTGAGTACCAAAACAAAAGACACTCAGAAATCCTAGCAGAAATTCTAACAATTTCTATGATTCCTTTAATAGTGAACTGAAGTCTCAAGGGAATAGTTTCTAATTTTTTTAACCTCATTCCATCGGATTCTGCTCAGCATCCTTCTTTTATTAAAGGGGAGGGACCAGAAGCTCTTTCATGATTGTGAAATGAAGGCACCAGTTGTACAGCCATTGACATTTCTGCTCCCCTGTATCACTGTGATACAGTCCTTACTCAGTGATGTTAACCTTATACTTAGTTTTATTCTTGTAATATATATAGGATCAGGTCTTGTAAAAGCCTGTTTGCTGTGATGGTACTTTAAGTATTTCTTTGGGCTGAAGCTTTCTGTATAAAGGGAGGACAAATGAGCTGCTTGTGGAATCTGAGTGCTTGAAGTTGAGTGCAATTAAAGCACTTGTATGGTTGTGCAACAGAAAGTGACCGGATTCACTGCATATTGAACAACCTCTCAAAAAAGAAACGTGGTGGTGTGCTGAAAATGTTACCATTTTTAATCCCTCTATGAAAACTCTGAAGGTTTTTTTGTCTGCTGGAATCCAGACAGATACAATTTCGGTTTTATAAAATACCTTCTTGAAAATACGAAAGCTACCAAGACAAGTGTATGCATGAATTTCTTTCTCCCTTTACTTGCAAAAAGTGTAAGGTACCAGGCACCACAAGGTAGAAGACAATGTTAAATTTAATCAGGTAAATAATCTCTTAAGTTAAATTTAGTTTTGTATGGTTTCTCTGTTGCTTGTAACTATTCCATTAAACAAAGTAAAGGTAATGTGTAGCTTTCTACAGAAGAAATTTTTGAGCATTTTACTCCTTGAATTTGAAATAAAATTTTTGTCAATGCAAAAACCTGCAGTCATTGGAATTATTTTTTATGGGGCCAAGTTAAAATTAAAATACATTTCTCATTATCTCACTTTAGTGGAATTACTTCTTCTTGATATGAATACACAAATCCAATAACAATCAGATTTATAGCTTTGAGACATAGCTGAGTGCTTGCTGCATGTGCTTACGTATTTGTCTCCCTCTCTTACCTAGTTCTGTCTTGTGGAGAGACTAAAGAAAAGAAAACCCAATACTGGAAAGACAGGGTGGATGCTCTGGCTTTAATCGAGATGAATGAACCCTTTAAGCATCCACTTCATAGGAAGCATTTAAGTAGTACCAACGGTGTTTGGAAATGTAAAACTAAGGCTTGATTCTACCTCTAGTCCAAATCATTGGGAAAAATTCCTATGACAGAGAACTGGAAATTTATTTATGTGTAAAGCAAATATTATTGAATGTTATGTAAGCGCCAGATACGATTCTTCTTGTTGCTCAGCAAGACACAGCAGTAGTTGCTGTCTGCGTCTTACAGAGAACTTGCACAGAGGGGATCAAAGCTACTCAAAAGTTTAATGATCAACAGAAGCTAGTTCTAAGAAAAGAAAACACTCAGAATATTAAACAAGCCAGTGGCAGTTTGCCTTTCAATATAGGGAATAAACTACAGAACTTAGACCTCCAAACTGGAAAGGAGAATTAGAGTCATAAAGAATAAGTAGTAGTAAATAAGTAAACAATATAAATTAGTATATGTTAGCTTTTAAAGCGTGTTTTTCCTTATGCCCTTGGAAACAATTCCTAAACACAAGCCATGTAAAAGAAAATAAAACAAAGAACACTTTGTTTTGTCAGATACCCACAATCATAATGGCCCAATGTTAATGATAAAAAATTAAGTAAATAAATGCAAATTTTAATCCAATAATTAAAACAGCTCTTACAAGCTCTTAACAAACAGAACAGCCAAGCTTTTAGGTATTAAAAACAAAGTCATTTTGTCTTCATGTGAGACTATTTAGAAAACAAATCAAACTACTTGCTACCTCTGCCCTTTCTTGAGAACTGCCTGGGCACCAGTGTTCTCATGAAAATGTTTAATCTTTTACTTGTGCTGATGAACTCTTGTACTGCAACAACAATTCCTTCAGGTTAATTTGATCCAAACACAATGTCCATTCGAGCCAATAGGGATAAACTTAGAGGCGTCAGTGGGCAATGTGTCAGGCAGTATTATAAATGCTGACTTAAACATACATGGAGGCTTTTAATAAAGAACCTCTCACCCGTATGAGATATGTGCATGTATGAAGTCAGATCCTCAAGATCCATATGCATTATCTTAATAGGGTGAACTAGACTTTTTGTCATGAAAGCTAGGGTTTACAGGAGAACTTAATACTCAGAACATCTACACCTATCCACAAGCAGTAACTATGGCCAGTGCTCTTAGCTGGCTTTTCATTGTTAAGGCAGATAGGAACATCCCAGAATAAAATTGTTCTAATTTGGTAATCTGCACAGATACCAAAGAAAGCTCTGACAATCCAAGTGTAAGCTAGCATATGTATTATTTTTCCCAAAAGAGAAAAAAGGAGAAAAAACTCTTCAAGCAGAAAAGAGAGAATGCAAGTGCTTTCCCACACATTTTTTGAGGAAAGCTGTCAGATGACATCCTTCTCCATGTATAGTTTCCCCTTCAGCTGTGCTTTTTTGCTGTGAGCCCAATCATTGCAACACTGATTGTACCTACAGGAAAGTGCAGAATTCTGCCCCACAACTGAGCAGCAATAACCCTGACCCATATAATGCTATTTTTATGCCAATAAACTGAAATACAATTATAACACAGACAAAGAGTGAGCAAGGAAAACACTTGCTTAAGCTTGGTGAAATATGAATGTTAATTTTATGGCTTCTCAAGCACAGGTAGGTCACATCTGAAAGGACTTGGAACAGAGTAGGTGCATGACAATTACTAGTAAAGTAGATACTATCTAGTTTTAGATATTCCTACAACTGTGCTCCTGTGGAATTGAATGGAGGAATTCATATGCCCAAGATTTTAAATACGAGACTGATAGGTTAGGAA
The DNA here is from genome assembly GCF_022539395.1 of Myiozetetes cayanensis. Taxonomy (NCBI): domain Eukaryota; kingdom Metazoa; phylum Chordata; class Aves; order Passeriformes; family Tyrannidae; genus Myiozetetes; species Myiozetetes cayanensis. The sequence goes on along the minus strand of NW_026087964.1, from coordinate 33,490,759 downwards.
AATTAATGATTTTTCTATTGAACTGTGCTTAAAAAAAGCAAACGAAAGTTGTGGACATTTGATGTGCTTCTGTTACTATGATGAAAAACAGGTCATAATAAATATAAACAGGCAAGAGCCATAAGAAGGAAGAAAAAGTATGACTGATAAGTATGATTCATTTACTTTAGAAAAAAAAAGCAGTAGAAACTGTTTATGCAGAAAATATTCTCACCTGCCAAGGATGAGATATTAATGATTACTCCTCCATTGCCTCCATTTCCTTTTCTCATGTATTCTAGGCCAAGGTAGGTTCCTCTAATCACAGATGTCTGGTATAAGAGGAAGAAATTATCAAAGATATTCAAAGATTATTTGAAGCTATTAAAATATCTTACTGAATTATTGATGTTATTCAAAGTATCTTTCTATTGTACTCCTACAAACTGAAACTTGCTTTTATTGTGGTGCTTAGAACCTGTATTGCTATTTATACTTTGAAGATTATAAACACAAAAGACATTTCACAGTATTGCAACTCCATAAATTCAGAAGTGAGACTACAACAAATAGAAGTAATCACAGTTTGCTTATTTTTCTTAAGCAGATATCATTAATCAAACTAAAATATTGCAAAGTGAAATAAGAGTCATGAAAGAAATTAATTAAGTAAATTATAGATGAAACCCACACCTTATCTAAAAATGTAAGTGACAGAAGAACTGATCTAAATCCCATCATTCTTGTCAAGACACACTGTTATATGTAATAAAAAACTGTCCAGGCTGTATCTGAAAATAACATTAACACTTAAAACTTCATTTGGCTCAAGTCACAAGAAATTCACACTTTTTAGGGTTAAGAATATATTTCTGATCCCAGGATGTTAAAAATTTGTATTATTTTCTGACTAAAGCTATCGGACCTTTACTAGTCCTCTCAAATGAAAGTTAGCCCAAACAGGCTAATATAGATAAGGTAAAAAAAACATTCTAAGAGATGTGAAATGTTGTTAGCTTAATATTAGTTGCAGCATGTGAATTTTACTTTTTTTTTTTTTTTTTTTTTTTTAAGAAAGTGCTTTGAGGAAAAAGAAAATTTCTGAAACCCGTATAATCCTGATTCCTTAAAATCTGCTTTTGATCCCTACTGCAGTTAGAAGTTCTGCTGGGATTCCTCTCACTGAACTTCAGCATTTAAACTGAGATGTCCAAATATACAACAAGCCTGAGGTTATCAACCTCCTGGATGAATCATGAGAGAGAATTTCTCCCAGAGAGTGAGTCACTTTACCTGAGATTTAAACAAACAGTAAGAGAAAGGCAGCAGACGAGGCTCCTTGTGGAAGATAGTAACTTTTGTGAAAAGTTACAGGGTTACTGCATAAAAAAGGTTTTGTTTGTTTCTCTCCTGGAAAGTTTTGTTTCAGCTAACATGTTTTTTAAAAATATTTTGATTATTATCAAAAGGATGCTATTGATTAAATGCTTTAACAGAAACTTTCTGTTTCAAAAATCTCTGGAGTGTTGTTCAGTCTTGAAACATACCAAACAATCTGATTTGTCTTGCATGTCCTGGAAAGTAGCAAAGCCCCTTATAAAGGGGTTTAATGCTGTTTAATGTTAATTGTCATGTATAAATTTGATTTATTAAACCCAAGATTGTTAATGCCTACTAGTGTTGCCATAAGTTATACTTATTCTGATCATAAACTTACTGGCAACTCAATTGAAATTAGATTTGGACTTGGGAGTGGGTTGTATTTTTTAATATGTATATATGATAGGCTGTACAGAAGATATTTAGAAAGAAAGGGATTGTGAAAAAGATATTTTAGAAAGAAAGGGGTTAATGCTGTCTATGGAGAGCAGGTGCAGGTCTCGTCATGCCCTGGAGCAGCGGCTCAGCCTGCTGAGCAGAAAAAGAGAATTCCACTTAGGATGATTAGAGAACATAAATCAGTTGAAGAAGGAAGCAGCTTGGGGTTCCTTAAGGATTTTTCTATTCCTTCAGCCTTCTAATTCAAAGAGATAATAGAGCTAGATGAGCCCATGTCCAAACCACAATTATAAAACAAGAAAAGAAGTGGGTTGCTTGACTCTCCTATGAAAATTACTGTATTGTTCTTTTTTTCTCTCTAGAATCCATTATCTTAGTATTTCTTCAAGTGACTGGGAACATGTTCTCTTTTACATAAAGGTATTGTGAGAGGTGATCTTCAAAATAAAGGCAGACTTCCATTTGGATATTACCTCTTACACCTGCTATTATCCTTGTAATCCTTACTTGTAATCCTTGGAAATACCTCATTGAGTGTGGCTGATTTTGGGTGAAATGGCTATTTATGTTGTTTGGGCTGATAAAATAAAGAATTACTATATTCTTTAGATAGCTAAACTCTGAACCCCACATGCAGGGTGACCTATCTGTCTGCACACTCAGCAGATGGCACTTCAGATGAAAAGTATTGCGTAATAGATTTCCCATTCTCTTGCCAGAACCCACCACTCTCCAGGAGAGGAAATTCTCTCAATATTTCCCCAAGGAAGACAGTGGTGGCAGAACTTACTATAGTATGGAATTCACACAATGTTGTTGCTTAGCAGTCTTAGCGCCACTTTCCACTTGAGCCTGTTGATCCAGCTGAGTTCATGAAGGGAAACTGGCTCCTCACATATGGGTGTCAAACACTCAAATGGGAAAGAGGTTTCCCAAAGAAAACCAGTATTTACATTACTGTTTTCAAAGAACAATAGCATATTTGCTTTTGGTTTTGTTATGAAATCTGTCTTTGCAAGTGCACAAATTGCAGCCTCAGGCCTCCTCTCATACGTGACTTTGGATTCCTAATTGTTGACGTCAGAATACTTAGTCTGCACTCTAGAAGAAAAATCATCATCTATTGCTTCCTTATACCATGAAATGCACAGTAAAAAGCAAGATGGGAAAAGAATTATGTGTTTTCTGCAGAGTTTTCTGGTATTTTGATATGATTAAAAATGTCTGTAATGTCCTTTACGTAAACTGGAAGAAACTGAAGGTCACTTCAGACTGTGTAGTTCTCTAATTGAACTTTTAAAATAATTTAATTCTGTGCTCTTAACCAACAATAATTCATAGCTTATCTGCTGCAAATAGAAATTCTGGGAAAGTTAAATTTAAAATTACCTAATTAAAAAAAAATTGTCTGACTTGGTTTAAGATAAAAATATGCTGTGAGACTTTGTACAGGAAAGCAATTTAGAGCTGAAATTTTTACAGTTCTTTTGTTTAAAACTGCATTTAGCTGAATAGATGTTGTTCATAAACATGTCAAGAACAAAGAGTATGAAAGTAGTCAGATTTGTAATTAAGTGTAGGTTAATCAAAAGTTGGGACAGCTGACACTCGCCCAGTGTTTTCGACCCTAGCTATGGAAAACCAGTATCGTTAAAATCAGAAAATGATCTAAATCACTGTCCTTCTAGCTGTTGAAACCCTTGTGATTTAGCAATATTGCTGTTTATTTTCTTACCAATATACAGTGCTTTACTATAGCACATAATGAAGATGGGCCATCAAGGTGCTCTAGAAGTTTGAGTGTACTCTCAAGATAGGCAATTTTACTCTTTAAGTGCCAGTGGAAAATTTAGGATTCTTTCCAATACAGTTATAATGTGAGTGTGGATGCATCTCCTAGCATTAGTTTTCATAAATTGTAGATTTAGATTAGAGCAAATCAGACCTACTATAAATTAATAAACCCAAAGCGGTATCTGACAGCATGGTAAACATTGTAAAATTATTGTACAAGTACTCTGAGCATTTGCAGTTGCTTTTGAGAGTATCACATCAATAACCAGTAACTCATTTAATGATTTCAAATGGGCAAAATTAGTTCTTCCTTGATAGTGCCCATCAGAACATCATTAATAGTCATCTTTTGCAAGTGACAATTTCTTTGAAGGTAACTTAGTACAAAGTGCTTTCTTCTAGTGTTTCAAGGCGGGTGTTCCAACTGAAATAGTTTGTCATACCTATTTAATGAGGTTTCCCTTCCACCTCTGTCTGATAGTTCTGCTGTCTCCTTATACATGCTAGTATTTCATGCTGGGAAAATATATCAGCACCTTCAGTGTTGAATATAAGTACTATATTGCTATTGAGGGGGTACAGCAATATGAATACCTTTGAGAAAAAAAGGGTAATCAGTCCTAATATTTTATGTTGGTTCCTGAGCTAACATAGTTCAGAGCTAGGGATAATGAATAAAAATGAAAGAGCCCTGGACTTGTGGTTTCATAAAGCAGGTTAGCACAGAGCTGGAATTTGACCCAAGATCATTTGCCTTTCATACTGTGATGTTGTAAATTGATGACTATCTATAAGGAAACATTTAAAGTACCTTGTGAACTGCGTAAGACGAAGTTCAAAAGTCTGAAACTAAGTGGTGCTAGCGGTACCCATGGAAAATTTTGGCATTTTGCTGTTGGACAGGAAGGTGGGGCTGATTTTTTTTTTAATGTATATTTTCTAGGAAGTAGACAAGTTGTAGCAAGCATGCAAGTCCCTTGGTATTGCTATGTAGAAGTTAATTTAATTGCTATGAAATGAAATTGGAGGCGCTTGAGTTTGAATTTCCAACTCAAACGGTGAAAAAAAAAAAAAAAGAAGTCTAGGAAAGAAGAGGTAGAAAGGAGAAAGGAATGGGCAGTAGGATTTGTTCATTTGCTACAAGTCAATAGCTTTTTTTACAAGGCTGGAGTGAAACACTATCTTTTAGGTTTTTTATGGTGCAGTTTTCTTTACTTCCCCACTCCATACACCTCCATTCCTGAAGGACATAAGAATGGTATTGCATTTTGAATAGCTAGGCTAAGTTCTTAGCTGAAAGACATTTTCTTTTCCTTGTAATTCAACTGTGGTTGCTGTAAACATATTTTAAAACTGTAAGCTAAAAAGTTCATTGACTTACTGTGCAGTTAAGGTAGGTCACTGTGTCCTTCCTAATGCAATATGAACAACAAAAATAATTATACCTGTATACTTCTTTATGCACTTACAGTATTGACCCTCATGTCACTAATTTCAAAGGAAGTGTCTCTTACTTTTTGGCCACATCTCTCCATAGACCCTTGGTTCCCTGACATAAAATTATACTGCAGAATAGGCAACTAAGCTAGTGCATTTCTAGTTGTCTTAGAAGGCAAGCTTGGTAAATCAGTCAGATATACCATTTTATCTTCTACAGATAGCACTGTTTGTTTTGGTTTGTTTCTGTGTTGGTGGCATTAAGAAACTGCTTGTCTTTGTCTGTATTGTGGAATTCAGTGGTTATTTTCAGCTGCTGAATCCATTATTTTGGGATGAAAGTTCAGTCCTTGTCATTTCTCCTGGTACACTGGGAAAGGCAAGCAATGTGTATGGACCAGATGAAGGTTGCAGCATACTCCCAAGGCATCCTTTTTGTGGCTTGTACGGTGGAACAGCCTTGTGGTGATCATGAAGTCTTTGTCCCAAAAATAAATTCAATTAATCACTTCTGACATTTACTTGGTTACCCCTCTGGTTTCTGCCAAGGCATTAACGGGCCTTTTGAGGAATAGTTCCTGACTGATGAGCAAACTGATTTTGCAAGGTTTGCTAATTACTGGAACATTTGTTGCACTGTGAGCTATACTGAAAGGAGTCACACATAAATATACAGTGTTGCATTATCTTCTCTGTAGTTCCAATCCAAGTACTTTGCAGGGACAAATGATGAGTTTGGTAGACTTTTAGTAACTTTTCTAAATTTATTGAAACTTGTTACCTCTGTCATTTATGGAAATAAAATATGCAAACCCATAAAAAATGGAAAAACTTGGAATTGTTGGGTATTTCTACATTTTGTCTAGTAATGCATTTGAATGCCTAAATAATTGGATCCTACGTGACTGTTTTTTTTTTTTTTTTTTAATGTATATTTTCTAGAAGTAGACAAGTTGTAGCAAGCATGCAAGTCCCTTGGTATTGCTATGTAGAAGTTAATTTAATTGCTATGAAATGAAATTGAGGCGCTTGAGTTTGAATTTCCAACTCAAACGGTGAAAAAAAAAAAAAGAAGTCTAGGAAAGAAGAGGTAGAAAGGAGAAAGGAATGTGCAGTAGGATTTGTTCATTTGCTACAAGTCAATAGCTTTTTTTACAAGGTTGGAGTGAAACACTATCTTTTAGGTTTTTTATGGTGCAGTTTTCTTTACTTCCCCACTCCATACACCTCCATTCCTGAAGGACATAAGAATGGTATTGCATTTTGAATAGCTAGGCTAAGTTCTTAGCTGAAAGACATTTTCTTTTCCTTGTACTTCAACTGTGGTTGCTGTAAACAGACTTTAAAACTGTAAGCTAAAAAGTTCATTGACTTACTGTGCAGTTAAGGTAGGTCACTGTGTCCTTCCTAATGCAATATGAACAACAAAAATAATTATACCTATATACTTCTTTATGCACTTACAGTATTGACCCTCATGTCACTAATTTCAAAGGAAGTGTCTCTTACTTTTTGGCCACATCTCTCCATAGACCCTTGGTTCCCTGACATAAAATTATACTGCAGAATAGGCAACTAAGCTAGTGCATTTCTAGTTGTCTTAGAAGGCAAGCTTGGTAAGTCAGTCACATATACCATTTTATCTTCTACAGATAGCACTGTTTGTTTTGGTTTATTTCTGTGTTGGTGGCATTAAGAAAATGCTTGTCTTTGTCTGTATTGTGGAATTCAGTGGTTATTTTCAGCTGCTGAATCCATTATTTTGGGATGAAAGTTCAGTCCTTGTCATTTCTCCTGGTACACTGGGAAAGGCAAGCAATGTGTATGGACCAGATGACGGTTGCAGCATACTCCCAAGGCATCCTTTTTGTGGTTTGCATGGTGGAACAGCCTTGTGATGATCATGAAGTCTTTGTCCCAAAAATAAATTCAATTAATCACTTCTGACGTTTACTTGGTTACCCCTCTGGTTTCTGCCAAGGCATTAACGGGCCTTTTGAGGAATAGTTCCTGACTGATGAGCAAACTGATTTTGCAAGGTTTGCTAATTACTGGAACATTTGTTGCACTGTGAGCTATACTGAAAGGAGTCACACATAAATATACAGTGTTGCATTATCTTCTCTGTAGTTCCAATCCAAGTACTTTGCAGGGACAAATGATGAGTTTGGTAGACTTTTAGTAACTTTTCTAAATTTATTGAAACTTGTTACCTCTGTCATTTATGGAAATAAAATATGCAAACCCATAAAAAATGGAAAAACTTGGAATTGTTGGGTATTTCTACATTTTGTCTAGTAATGCATTTGAATTCTACTTCTTTCTGGGGAAGGCCTAAATAATTGGATCCTATGTGACTGGGGTTTTTTTTGATGTGCCCAATTTATGGCCTGCAATTTAAAGGTTTGCTAGAATGTGTTATAGCATGCAAAATCATCACAAAAACAGGAGATAGTTGTGATTTTGTGTTCAAATTTTTTCTTAAATCTATTTAATTACATTTGGGCAATTGGTTTAATTGTATCTACAAAATATATTTTTTTGGCATAATAAAACAAAAGTTAGTCAAATTGTCACATAAAGTGCTTCTGAATTTTTGTTTAATGTAGTATTTAAAATGCAAGAAAATGTGATACCAGTACTGCTACTTTAACTGCATACTGCAAGCTATGTCAGTTTTCAGAAATCTCTGACACAAAGATAAAAAGGGAACCTGCATGTAATTTGGGGTATTGTCTTTAGTATAAAATCTGCTAAGTGCACTTTTACAAAGAAAAGATACTGTAGTTACAGTGACCACTCTAATATCAGTGGTTCCAGAAAGCCTACATCATCAACACAAGACAAAATTATCAAAATTTCTTGTAATAACCAATTGTGTTAAACTAACATATATTTTCAAGACTCATAAAGATTTGGGCCCTTTTCTTGCTTTAGGGATTTGAAGAGAAAAAAGTCTGATTATAAAATTTTTGGATCCCTAAGGTAAAAGCCCATACGAAGTGGAATGCAATAAACACTATTCTCATGCTGGAGGGCTGTAGGTGGGACTCTGCGTAAGAACGTCTGTGTCATATTGCCTCTGTGCATTTGTGTGTGTGTGTGATGAACTGCTGAAAATACACTGGTAATATCTGTTTAAAGTGGAATTCCTGTATGGATTTTGTTTGTTTGTTTGTTTTTACCATAGTAACAAGGTGAACACTCGTGTGGGTATGAGCAATTGAAGCGGCTGTTGATTAAGCTGATATCGATCAAGTCCACGCCATGAGTTTGGAGTTTTGAGGTGAGGAATAGATGGCATTTCTGGAATAATTAACTAAAGAAAATGACAGAAATACTTATAAACTAATGAAAAGATGGACGTTTAGCACAAATTGGAGCAAAATGGTGCAAAACACCACAAGAGAAATACTTTTTTAGCAGTTGATACTCCTTCTCCTCCCCTGCCCCATCCCCATCTTTATCAAGTTGTCTTTCCTTGCTCTCGGGAAACTGTAACTGATACAAGTAGGAATTGTGGGTTTTCCCTCTTTTTCCTTGTAAATTAAGTCCCACTTTTTGAACCTGCTTCTTCATTTCTGTTCTTCAAGCTTTCTCATGCAGTACTAGCAGAGAACTCCCTTACACTCCTTTAAAAATATTCCTGAAGACCAACCGGTTCTGTGAACTGTTTTAGCCATAAAGAACACACCCCAGATATGTTTGTTCTGATTTATCTTGCTCTGTACTGCTCTACTTTTGTACTTTGTACTTTAAACTGGGGCAGGAAATATTTACCTTTTCAATATATAAATGATATCACTAAGACAACAACTGACATGTAGAGTGTTTATTTTCCCTTTATAAAATAAAAAATATGTGTATTATGTGTATCAAACTGTGTGGCTGTAGTAATTATTCCTGTTATTAGGAATAATACAAAGAATACTTAAAATATCCTACATGAGGGAAATAGAGACATTTTTAAGTATATACATTTTTTAGCCTTGGATTTCTGTTTCTCTGCTACTTGAGATGGTTCAAACTCGCCTGGGTCTGCTTTTGCTCTATCACTTGTAATAAGGAAAAAAAAAAAGAATAGAATCATAGAATTGTTTAGGTTGGAAAAGATCTTTAAGACCATCAAATCCAACTGATAACCCAACATTGCCAAGGCTACCACTAAACTATGACCCCAAGCACCCTATCTATATCTCTTTTAAATACCTCCAGAGATACTGACTCAACCACTTCCCTAGGCAGCCTGCTCCAGTGCTTGAAAACCCTTTTGGTGGAGAAATGTTTGCTAAGATCCAGTCTAAACCTTCCCTGGCACAACTTCAGAACGTTTCCTTGTCCTATCACTAACCTGGAAGAAGAGGCTGACCCTCACCTCATTACAACCTCCTTTCATGTGGTTTTAGAGAGTTATAAGGTCTCCCCTGAGACTCCTTTCCTCCAGGCTAAACAATCCCAACTCCCTTAGCTGCTCCTTAGAAGATCCTTTAACAGCTTAGCTGCCCTTCTCTGGACATGCTCCAATACCTCAATGTCTTTCTGGTACTGAGGGGCCCAAACTGAATATGGAATTTGATGTGCAGCCTCACAAGTGCCAAGTACACTGGGACAGTCACTGCCCTGGTCCTGCTGGCCACACCATTTCTGATAAAAACCAGGATGCCATTGGCCTTCTTGGCCACCTGGGCACATTGCTGGCTCATGTTCAGTTGGCTGTCAATCAGCACCCCCAGATTCTTTTCCATTGGGCTGCTTTCTAGCCATGCTTCCCACAGCCTGCAGTTCTGCATGGGGTTGTTGTGAACATAGTGCAGGATTGGGTATTTTGCCTTATTACCCCCCTAGACATTTGGCTTTGGTCCGTTTATCCAGCCTGTCCTGATCCCTCTGTAGAGACCTTCCAACAGATCAACACTCCCACCCAACTTGGTGTCATCTGCAAAATGGTAGAAGGAGGTTCTCGATGTCTTCTGTTTGAAGCTCTTGTCACTGAAAAATTATTAGGTCACCACTCTAAGATATTTACCTGGATGGTAAATATCTTCAAGATTTCCTGAAGGCACTTCAAGAAGTGGAGGCATTTCATGGAGGCATTAGGATTCAAAGACACGCACTTTCATCCTTTAAAGTTTTGACAAAAGCAAACTCAGTTTTCTCATTCTGAGCTTTCTTTTTGCACAACAAATTTTAAATGAGAAAACTTCACATTTCACTCTTCAAAGCATCCTTTTGCTACTTTCTTTGCAGTAAGTGTGATCATGGGGTGACTTGTTGAATCACTATTGAATTAGGACTTCACAAGTGGTAGAATACTAGCTGGTCAGAATTTTTTTTAACCAAGAAAATTGGTCTTTCCTTTGGAACTTAAATATCCCACCAATATACTCTAAATTAAAAAAAAATAAATTAAGAAACAGATAGTGTGGTTCTTATATCAAAGAACTGGTAATAGCCTGTTCAAAAATGAATTTTACAGGCTCGTTGAATCTACTGGTTTTTAACAAGTGCTCTTAAAAGGTGTGCTTCTACCAGTGATGATGGTGAAATGGCTCAGATTATATGCTTGCTTCATTGGTGAAGAAAATGTGGAGCTCTTGGTTGAACAGCAAATGGCAACTTATCCTCTAATTCAGGCCAGCTGAGTCTCATAAGTAACTACAATGTTCTAAAATCTTCATATGAACAGACTGGGTCTACTGTGGATGCAGCTCTACTGCTTTGAACAGTCGAATGTTTCTTTCTCTCTTCTCTCTCTCTTTCTCCTCTTTAGAATTTTATTGTTTTATAGAAAGAGAATGTTTTCTGTTGATAGTCTGAGTACTTCTGTGCAGTGCTGCATGTCCCAGACAGTTTAAAGGGCCCATCACACACCCTTTCTTTGGTTAGTACACATGCAGTTACATGGTTATTGTTTCAATACCTGTGCTTACCAATCTGATAATTAATGCTCTGTCATATAGCCCAATCTGTACAAGTCAAGGGCTGTTAAGTGTATTCCAGGTTTAAACATGAACATATGAAAGGAGATAATGCTTACCAAGTTAGTTTGTATAGTGCTTTCCCAGTCCTTCTCATTGTTCACTCCAGCATTGTTAACCACAATATCCAGCCTTCCGAAATGTTCAATTACTTTTTTGAAAGCACCTATAGGAAGACCAAAAGGTGAAATTTCTTAGCACTTGTGGAAAGTGAGACATAAAAATGCAGTGCATGCATACAAATTAATGCTTTATTAGTCTACCAAAATGTCTTCATTGTTTTCTTAGCCACTAATGAGCAATATGCAATTAAATTCTTTATCTAATATGCACTGATATTAGACATAATGAGGGAAACTGAAAGGATTAAGGTACCATAGTTGCCTTTTCATTCAGTTTTATGATGTCTGATAACAGGAGCTAATGAAAGTTTTTAGCATCTATACATTTTGCATTAGATGTTTGACACCCTAATTATATAAACATTTACAGCTTGAATTGTAACAGCTGGACACAGTTAGTGAATTCAAGATTTGACACCTTCTATTTTAAATGAAAAATAAAAGCTGCATGTGTTCAGAACAATTTTCTTGATTCAGTACAAATATAAGAACAAAATTTTTATTTAGTGAATAATTAATATGAATATTTCAAATACAAAGAATTCATCATGATTCTTGTTTAAATGTATATATTTATGGATACAATGTTATACATCCTTCTTGTCAGGTAACTTTAATAATGTACTTCTCAAATTCAAATCTTCTTCATTCTGATGATAAAAATAGTGACCTGTCTTCCAAAGAATTTAAAAATAAAGAACTGGGAAAATTCCACAATGACATTGTGTTCTCCCAGGTGACAAGGTTTAGAACCGAGATAAAAGATGTGTATGGAAAAACATGATGATGTCACAATGAGGAGCAAACTCATCAAGCCCGCCTCTGCTTTGACAGGGTAGTTGGATGAGATGACTTCCAGATGTTCATTCCAAACTAAGATTTTCCAGGACTAAAGACATTATCTGACACGTACATATAACTTGTTTGGTTTTCCCTCCAAATATTGATCCTTACCACTAAATATTTGTAATTATGTAAACCAAGACACCACCTCCCCAGTATTATTTTAAAAAACATTTCTTGATGACTGACTGAAAATCTACAGTGTTTCAGGGGTACTGTAATTATACTTGACAATTCTTAATGAAACTACTTCTCTGAAAGATGATCCCAGGAACATCTTCATTCTCTGATCTTTAGTATTTGGCTATTCAGGAGCATAGTAACAGCTTTCAGACATTGACATGTTTTTACAGCAGTTGCAAGGATGTACAAAGTTTTTTCTTTCACCATATGATCAGTACTGTTACAACCTTTTCTTTGCCTGAATACTGCAGGTCCATCATGTTCTTGACATCAAAACAAGAGCTAGGCAGCTGATGGAAAAGGTTTTATTTGTCCAACTGCCTTTATTGTGCAGATTTTTCTAATATTCCTATTCCATACTAGAATATTGTAATATTACTAAATCCTCTAGTTTTGGCTGTCTGCCTTTTTGGCTTTTCTTATGTTTGTTGCTAATTTTTTTCTCTCTTTTCTCAACTTAACTCTTTAGTCACTTCTCATCTTTCCAATCCTGCATCAACAAGGGCAAATGGAAACCTTTGGCGTTATTGTGAGCATAACTGAGTACTTACCTTAATTTCAGTGAGTGAAATAAATATCATTTGGGTCCTCAGTTAACTTCCAAATTTTGGAAACTGGCTGATTCCCTTTTAGGCCTTCTCTAAATAACATCTTTCATCAACCTAATTCTTAATAGAATCTTTTGCCTTAAAAAACCACCATGGATAATAGTAATTTTGCTAATTATTTGTTCATTAGCTAACTCTAGTTTTCCAGTTTACACACTGAGAAAAGAGCCAAATGCTTTTCAGCTGTTTTGATATCTATGGAATATTTCCAGTAAGTCTCTCTATGGTAATCTCATCTTTTACCTATCCACAAAAAGAAGAAAATCACTGTAAATTCTTAGTGAAGTTCTCACTCACACATCAGTATAAGCTGACTCATTTTTACTTTTTCAAATGTAGAACAATTCCTTTACATTGCATGCTAGTTAGTGCTTAGGGAACCATAAAAATTAAAAGCAGATGATCATATGAAACATTGAGGGAAGAAAGAGAAATGGAAGAGGAGTTTCTATTTTAAAGGAAAGGTAAGAAAAACAGTGGAAAGCAAGCACAAACAGTACTTACAGAGGATATCCTTGGAAAGCAAAAGTAAATGTATGGGGATTTTTCAAAAGTAGGACAAAATAGAAGACTTTTGTGGGAGACTGTGAAAGAACCACTGGAGGAAAAAGTCAAGGTAAGACTTGAAAGTAGATGAGTAGCTGATTTCCTACCTTGAAGCCTCGTGTACCAACAGATACTAGTTCTAGTACTGGGACTTGTTTCCTACTGTAAGGGCTAAAGTTATAAAAGGAGGAACTACATTCCTGCATATGACCTTTAACATAAAATACAGTACTTGATTCCTCTGATAAGACCTTTAAACACTAGGTGTGAAATTAATCTAAATTAATTAAGTAGTACCATTAAATTGCAAGCGAAAACATTGAAAATGAAGCAGTTAAAAAAACCCAAACAACAGACAACACCAAAAACAACTTAGAAACCCCAAAAGATCATAACATATGATTGCAAATTTATGGTAAGAAACATACAACAGGATTAATAATGATTATCAGAGAATCACATGCAACAGCTGCTCTGTTTGTGAGCCCTTTCCAATCCTACTCTGATTGCTCTTTTCCTACTAATTTGGTTCTAACACCTCCCTTGCTGACCCATCCTGATCATTCCAGCTCCCAGTTCACACCCTGTTGGTCCGGCACTAGCCTGGCACTAAAGAAAGGAGGAACTGTGGGAGAGAAGGCACACTGGGGTAACACCCATGCTACAGCAGATGTTACTCCTACCCCTGGGATGCTTTTTCTTGCTCCTAGGTTACTCCTCCCATATGGAGAAACAGTCAAGTCAACCTAGCTGATAAAGACTTCACTGATTGAAGAAGATCTCATATTTAAAGTCCAACATTTCTCTTACAGACAGACACTGTGGACTTAAAACTATGTCCTAAGTCCATAAAACTATGGACTTAGGCATAATCATGGTAGCTTGGAACTGTAAACAATATTGCTGAATACTGGAATTACTGTAATTTTTTCTAAAAGAGGAATGGATATGTTCAATGACCTCTCTTGAGAAAGTGACCAGTGAAGTTTGGTGAACTAAAACAGACCTAAAAGGCAGAAATTAACCTGGGGAAAGAACACTGAAAAAAGGGATATCAGAATCTGAATCTGAGTCACTAGCTACAATTGTATCATTTAATAATGAAACTTTGATGAAGTGATGTGCCTGTTATGAAATATTGTGAAGGGTGTATCAACATTATATGATATTCTAGGAACTGAGTAGGGAACACTACTTATTCACTAAGTAAAGACAGAAATGCAAATCATTCATGAGGGAAGCTCTTTGCATTCCCTGCACCTGCAAAACGTATGTGAGGTGTTATCAGCCCATAGGTAACATCATGATATAGTAGCATGCTAATTTTTGCCAGTTTTGCTTTCAGCTGTGGCAGCATGCAATGAAAGTAAGTGTGCTGGATGGAAGGAGCACTGCAACCCAGCGCTGAATTTATTACTCCTGTGACGAGGGAATGCAGCTTGGAATCTGTACTGAAGCCTCATAAAAACCAAGTCTGAGCTTTAAAGTTTATATATATTACTCATAAAATAACAATTATCTTCTGCTGAGGCTTTCGTGCAAAAATATCACACACAAAACTCAATGGAAAGGATTTCTTGGGCTTTTCTTTCCCACGTGCCAAGCAACAGGGTGAAATTGTGGTAGTAATGCTGATAGTAATATTTCACATCTGCAGGTTCGGAAACAAATCCTTTTTGAGTCACTGTCAGAAGCGACCGGGAGCAGGCTGTCCCCCATAACCTTTCGCTGCAGCCTTACCGGTGCGGCAGCCCGGGCTCGCTCCGGTCCCTGCGCTTTTACACCGGAGCGCCGCTCTGAATTTCCCTACCTTTCAGCTGCTCCTGATCCGTCACGTCACACTGGATGAACACCGTCCTCTGCGCTTCAAACTGTTCGTCCAGGGCCGCCTTGCTCTCCTGTCCGGCCTCGGAGTTGCGGTCCAGGAGGG
Organism: Myiozetetes cayanensis; assembly: GCF_022539395.1. NCBI lineage: Eukaryota > Metazoa > Chordata > Aves > Passeriformes > Tyrannidae > Myiozetetes > Myiozetetes cayanensis. Next base: position 33,475,560 of record NW_026087964.1, on the reverse strand, counting down.
CTACCTGAGCGGAGAGAGAGGAAAACGAGTAGCGGGCGGGCGGGCGGATGGACAGAGGGACGGGTCCCCCGCCGAGCCGAGCCGAGCCGAGCCCCGGGGGCAGCCGCCACCTCCCGCCCGTGGGTGCCGGCTGGAGGCAGAGGGAGGGGAAGGGAGAGGATGGCGCGCTTCCCGGGACTTACCTTGGCGCCCTTGCCCAGCAGCGCCTGTACGAAAGCCCGTCCGATGCCCTGTGCCCCGCCGGTGACCAGAGCCACCTTGCCATTGACGTGCATGGCCGCCGCGCTGCTGCCACCCTCCCCGAGCAACCCAGCACAGTGTCACCTGCCCGCTTTCCTTTTTCCCTCCCTCCTGCCCTCCCTCCTTTCCTCCTCCTCCTCCTGCTGCTGCTGCCGCCTCTGCGGCTCATTCCCCCCACTCCCTTCTCGTGTGACCGAGAGCCGCCCGGATCTGCCTGGGCGGGGGGAGTAGGGGCGGAGCAGGTCATTAAGTCGTTCTCCCGAGTGTCTAGATGAACCCCAGAGATCAAGAGCCAGAGAAGAGACCAGATTCATGCCCTCTTCTCACTCCCGGGCTTTCCGGAGAGGACTGGTTCACTCTATCCCCCCCCGCGAAGAACGGGTCCTACAACAGCTACAGCTCCGCTCCGTGGAGGGGGGGATATGCGCGCGTGTGTATTATTGAGACTCCATAAATCGCGTGAGAAGCTGCTACAAGCTTTGATAAGGGCTCTTGGCAGCTCTTGAGGCTGTGTGAGTTTTGGTTGGCCCAAGTTGCATGAGCAGCAGTGTGAGGAACTATAGAGTTCAGCCTCGAAAAAAACAAACATAGGGCCCTTATTCACACTTCAAAACAGTCCACCAGCCTTCTACCTCTTATTCTGATAGTAAGCAGAATCCATTTGCATGTAAAAGCATCCATTAAATGTTACAGTTTTTAGATGTATCAAGGTAAATACTTTGTAGAAACTGTGGATAAAGTAGCTTATACCTTAAAATATTTTTAACCACTTTTACTGCTTATAAGCCAGATTCTGTCTGCTACGTTAATGTGAACTGTATGCAACTAAAATTTCTCAATACCAAGGTATATCACTGTAGAGTAGAAATAAGAACAACTTTAACATTCTGAAAGATGAAATCAATTTTCTTGCTCAGTAGCCTGTTATGAGATTCACGAATGTTATCCCATAAAAAAAGAAATGTTGTGGAGTGTTGGGCAGGCAGAAAAATCCCATCGTTTCAGTCCTAAGTTCTCTAAACACATGCAAGTGCAAGTATGTATTAACACACACACTTGTCTTTTGTGTTCTCTGTTTTCTTTTGCCTGGTGTATCAGGTTTAAACTTCTTGCTTATGCTTTCAAGGCCCTGAAGTACTCTGACTCAGACTTCATCTCTATCATTAACGTCTGTTGTCATTTCTCCTAGCTTCTCAGCAACAGTGTGCCTATTATGCCTTCTCTCTTATCCCAACTGCTTATTTTCTACTAGTCTACCTTCATCTATGGAATTCCCTTCTTTTGTATTACCTAGAAGAAAGAAATTACCTTGCTCCTAACACCAGCAAACTGTTACAGAACCATTAAGGTAACTATGTTACCTAATTGAGTAAATTGAGTCAATTGGGTAACACAAGATCTTGTTATTATAACCTTTGTCCTTAAAAATGTGAACTAATATAATCCAGATGCTAAATTGGATCTCAGCCACTTAGTTTTCCTAAAGATCATGATTCACAGAACTTCATAAGAGCAGTCAGAGCTGGCCTCTGGGGTTAGTGAGTTGTTTGAATATGATACCCGTGTTTCTGGGAGGACTCCAGATTGCTTTGGAGCTGTGAAATTTATGCCACCTAAAGTGCCATGCCTAATGATTTCTTTCCCAACCAGCTGAGCCAGCTTCCCTAATTCTTTGGGAGACAAGTACAGTGCCAGGTCAAAGTCACATCATGAGAGCAGTATTACCACACAGGGACCTAACAATAGCATTGCAGTGGAGTCTTTCACCCTCAAACCAACCCTGATTAGCTCCCCCCATCTGTTCTCCTCCACCCCCTATGACCAAGCCATGATTAACATCTGTCATGGTCTTTATTTTTGTGATGTAATAATATTTTTTAAAGAGCTATGCAAAGGAAAAAAAATCAGTAAACCCCTTTGCATTTCCAAACAGCTGTAGCTGGAATGACCTTTGGCAACTGTTTCTTAAACTGTTGATAGTTTGGCATAAATGTTAAGAACAATCTGGACTCTTTAGAGATGCTGGAATGTTTTAAAATCTGAGTGCACACACTGTTTCCATAAAACAAAGCTTATAAGTCTGTATCCCAAAGATCAGCCTGGTTGAATATAATCCTGGGTATCATAGATTGAAATTGTTTAGAAGTATTGTGATAAACTAACCCAGGATTTCTAACATGTTTTTGTGGCTGCACAGGCTCTTTCCATTATTCCATTCAAGAATCTAAATGACACATCTTGCAAGATGGCAGAAAAAAAGGCTCCACGTTCATACCTGTAATCTTGGAAAAATATATTTGAATATATATTGTGTTCCTAGATAAAGCAGTATGTACCAGTCCTCAAGACCCAGGAGGAAGCAATAGAAGGATAGCTCTGCGATTTACCCCTGGAGCCAGCAGAGATAACTTGACTGTAAGGGATGTGTGTGCTCTTCTCATTCAAACCACACTGGATTTGTTGCCAGCTCACTACAGTTACTCGTAGGAAATTTGTTGCAACCTAGTCCTTTACCCAAGTTTGCAATAAGGACAAAATATTGCCCATAGGAAAAGGCTCTTTGTAGACATTTGCTGTGTTAGAAATCCAGAGTTAGCATCTCAGTCTTAGTGAAACCTGGGGGGGAGGTAATTATGAAATATTTTTCCTCTGTGATTCATAAATTTACTTTCCTTCCGTTTTCAAGAAAATTTTCTTAAAAGCATGAGGACTTCTATTTGTGTTTCAATGGTCCACCTTTTCAGACAACCCATCCTTAAGGAAAAAAAGTACCCAAGTTCACACAAAAATTTGTAAGAACTGTCACAGCAGGCAGTAGTGTACCATAAAGGATCTGTCTTCCTTAATGGCCTGTTTGCAGAAGACTGAGCACATGCTTTGGGTACCTTGTTCTGGGTGTACTGATATGCTGATTTGAGCTGGTATGTTCACTTAAGAAAATGTGAGATAGTTAATGATATTGCATTATTCAGTGGTAGAGTCAAACCAAATCTTACCACATTTATGATCTTTTTCATCAGAATGAAATGTGCACTAGCACTTGCCATAAGGGGTTTTTGTCCACTGCATTAGTTAGACTCAAAAATACCCAAAACAACTATTCTCTGAAATCACAGGCATGAAAAGATACTAATTGAGTCCATGAATATTTGATTAGGCTGCTTTGAGAGATGAATAATAATGTACAGGTACTCTGTATTTTCTGTTCAGAGTTAAGAAATAATAATACTACTGAATCTTAGATGCTGAAGCTGTTCAGATTAAATCTTGCACACACTCCTGCTCAGGGTGCAATGCCAAATGCTTATTAACATTTTCAAGTTATTTGTATACGAATGTGATTACATTTACTGCTTTCTAATAGACCTTTTTGCTGGCAAAATGTCTGGTTGTTTTTCTTTTCTTTCATGTCTGTGGTGCTTCCTCTTCCATAACCCTCCATTTACTTAGTCCATGGCTTATACTGCACTGTTTCTCATAGAACACAGTGGCATCAAAGTGGGAACAGACTCGAGGTAGTTTTAATCTGTTTTTGTAAATGAATATGATCTGAAACATATGCCATCCTGTTCATTCAAAAACGATTTTTCAAAAAGCAACCCAGGCCTCATTTTCTTTATCATCTCTTCATTCTCTGCAAGGTAATTTCCAAGTTGCTATGAAAACTAAATAAGTGACATCATACCTGTGAATGGATTATCAGGCAATGCATATAGCAGGATGTATAAACACAGTTAGGCAGCACGTGCACTTTGGTATTTAGCTTACTGCATTTCCCCAGCTTCTACTGAGAAGAACAGGTGGAAAACAAAGATAGAGAAATGACACAAATGCCCAGATTTGCATGGGGTAATTAAAGAACAGATTTCAGGTCACATACTTAATCTGGTGTGACCAAACCTTCCTTAACAAGAAACTTAAGCATTCAGAAAGTATAAAACAGTTTTTACCATGTCCAAGAGGCTTTTTCATAATGCAGTTTCTGTATTATCTCTCTGCATGTATTAAGTTGAAAAGCATCAATTACTGCATAAGAAGATGAGGTTATGCAGCTAGGCTTTATTTCAGATATTATACCTAGCTATGTATACAAATTAATTCAAGATATAGACTGGTTACCAAGAAACATCTAACTAACTCAGAGGGTAAGAAACTGAATGAACACAGGCTCATTTTTAAAGCACAACATCATGTCAGCTCATGGTAGGTGAGCGGCTAGATTATTTTGTTCATCCAAGACAACAGCAGTACATGCAAAAAATGTAATGTACTTGGGGAAAATAAGTGAAAACAGGATACATCAGAGTAGAGTACTAGAAAATAGTTGTGAAAAATCTACTTTTATGGGGCTCATACTACATGCTGGAGATGTCAAGACTTTCATGGTGAGATTTGTAGTAAGTAAAATAGTCCTGTGGTTGCCTGTCTTTTTTTTTTTTTTTTAATACAAGAAATAGAAATTTAAGTTAGTATTATTGTCATAACGGAAATGGCAGTTAATGCATTAACATTATATGAGAATAAAAAGCTTGGATTAGTAGCTTAATGAAGATCATACAGTGAAGACTAGATCACTTTGCATTATAAATTAGGAAAGGGAAGTTACTGAAGACATTAAAAAAAAGAAATGAGAAACTTGCACAGTGCAATTTCCTGATTCTTAAGAATGTCTGAAAAGTATACAGTTTTTCTGAAAAGATTTGTCAGAGCACGTGGGAGGTTGTTACAGTAAATCAGAGGCAAGAGAGGCGATGACTGGTTTTTAGATTGCCTTCAACTGATATTAGAGAAGGAATGCTAAGAGAGAGGTTTCCTGTCCATTTGGAAACATCTACTACTACTGAAAGAAAAGTTTTGAAATACAGAAAATAATGTAGCAACAAATATCTAGGGAAAAGGGGAAGACTATAGCTGCCTAGGAAGCTAAAGACAAAAACTTAGGAACCCTGTCTTGGATCCCTATTCAGAGAGGCTTTCTAGCTCTCCAGAATGTCTCTCCTTCACCAAATTCCTTCTGTCATGCTCAATATTGATTCGGCCTGTATCTTAGGCATCACAACTAAAAAGTTTTCAATCCCTTTGTCTTGCATATAGGTCAAATAACTGAGGATCAATAAGCTGCTTGTATTTCACAGTAGATACCTAATACTTTCAGGGAAAAAAAATAAAAAGCTCAAAGCAATCATTGTAAGATAATGCTCAGTGAGGATATAAGTATTACTAGTAAAATAACTTTTAAAAAGTTATTAGATAAGTTAGGATGTTTGGGGTTAATCCCATGCCTGAGAATCAATAACACATTTTAAAAAATTATAGTCGGCTGAAAGAATAAGAACATGAGCATTAGGCCTTGCTAGGAAGGCAGTTCTGCAAGGTGTTAAACTTCTCAAGGCTAGAGCCAGGCTCTAAATGAATAAGGAAGGATTCAGTGTTAAAGCATGCCCTGCCCTTTCTCTATCTGATATAATTATAGGAGAACCTTTAAAACCCTGTATTTGGCACTGTCTTTAAACACCCCAGCAGTATGGCAGCTGGCAGCAAAAATGAAACAAAAATATGTGAACCCCTCCCATGCCTCTTGCAACTTTGGCAACATAGTATATACAGGACTGACTGTCTATTCTGTTAATTTGGTTTTCAATCCATCAAGCAGTGCAAATATCTACACATTTGGAAAGAAGATGTTGTAGGCTTACACTCAAATTGTGAAGGGCTTCTTAAAAAGCTAATGTGAGCAATTAAAATCAGACCAGCCACTCAGTAGAGTAACTTGGGTTTCTTAGAACTGTGCAATTCTAGTGCAAGTGATTTGTTTACTTCCTTCAAGGATTAAAACCACAGAGACAAAAGTCATGGGTTTTGATATTTGTTGAAATGCTAGAGTCTTATTAATTGTCTCATTTGATAAATACTCCTAATGGGCCTTCTTTGAGTAATACCCAGCTGAGGAGAGAAAAAAAGTTTTTATTATATTTTAACATTTAAAAAGAAGAACATTAAAAAAAAAAAAAAAAGGAGAAATCCCAGAAAACCTTCATTCCTACTCTGAAAAATAAGGAATTAGCAGGGAACCATGAATCCAATGAGCCCTCCTTATTCTACTTTCCAATTTTACGTGTGGTCTGATAGTGATAGTTGTCTTTCAAGTTAATGTTTTGACTCCTTCCTTTTTTTTTCTATACACATAGTCACTGTCTAGGTACATCAATTTCTGGATGTTCAGTTTTAGAAAAAAGTTGTTTGGAGTATGGGGCTAATAATGCCAAGGTCATGGGTTCAGTCCCTGTATGGGTCATTGACTTAAAAGTTGGACTTGATGATCCTTGTGGTTTCCTTCCAACTCAGAACATTCTCTGAAGTCATCTTTTTATGGACCCAGACCTTCCTCCTTATGTGACTGAATTTCATTTCTTGGAATGGAGATTGTCAGTAACTTAAAATTATATTATTAAAATAAAATTTTCAATTTTCTGAAATGCCTTTTCAATTAAGAGAGGAATATTGCTCCTATTTGAATTATTTCATATCCTGTAATACTACTGAATAACAGCATAATGTTTGAGATGCTAAAAATGACTCCTTAGTCTTTTCAAAAGAAAAGTGGAAAAAAAAATTCTGAAAACTGAGAAGCTAAAAATCCATAACAAGAATATGAGACTGAACAATAAACATGAAAATGAACACAATTTGACAAAAATCTGTGAGCCATGTAAGACCAGAATGAGTCCTGGTGACAGCTTAAGTATTTTTGTTAATGTGAAGTGAATCAGACTGAATCATGCCACCTTTTTACTTCCCTATACCACACCATATTTCAAGTCACTGTTCTCTGTAAGAAGGGATGTTCAGAGTTTCAGTGTTAAGAAGGCCCAAATGTCTTACAGAACCGCATTTATTTTGACAAGTTTCAAAGAAAAAAATCATTAGAACAGACTGTTTTTATTTTATTAATAACGATTTCTCCTGGTAAAATTAATTTTATTCTTAATTGGTTTTGTTATCTTTTATTTGGGCCTTTATATTCTATTACTTGTGTTATGCCATAAACAGTTTCTGTTACATACAATATTTTTAATGTGTTTCAATTTTCTAGCAGTTCTTTTTCCTCCAGAATTTCTAATTTCATATTCCATGAATAACTTCTTGACTTTGAATTCATTTGTAGTGATAAAAGTACTTATGAGATGTAAGAATTTTTAATAAAATTGAAAATCAGCCATTCTAGTCAGGGATTTTTGAGGCTCATTGCATTTTAAGGTTTATTAGACAAACACATTTAGACAGATTGTCTACCTGGAAAACAAATAAGGATAATACTATTAGACTGAATTCTTATGAGCGAAACCATTTATTCAATATCCCCCCCCCCCCCAATTTTTGTTGTCTCACAATTATTGCCTTTTCATTTTGCTTCAAATAATAAGGCTCCCACAAGCTGCTCAAATGTGTGTTGTACAAACATTTATTAGATATACCAGGACATGACAAAAAGATCATCCTCCCAATTTTGGAGGGAAAATTTGTGTTGGTTTGTGAATCATAGCCTAAGTCTAAAGAATTATGTAATCCCTTTCTAGGCAACAGAGACAAAAAATCTGTAAGGCAATTTACAGCAGAAGTATTGCAGCAGAAGTCTACAACAAAGTTTAATTAAAGTGTTCTGGTGATCTGAACATATTCATAATCCAGCACTGAAATTAAAAGAAGTCCGCATCAACAGAACCTTTTCCCAGGCTCACGGTGCCAGTTGGCATTGTTACACATCTCTCTCTCTCTCTATATATATATCTATATATATATGTATCTTATATGTATAAATCTACAGTTAATGACCATTTTTCAACCACCTCCAAGTAAGCAAAGCAATGCCAAGATAGGAGGCACTGGTCCCAGATGGTTGATTCATATCACTCAAGTAAAGTAGTCCATACATAAGCTTGTTATACAGTTCACTGTGAGAATGTGGTGTGTGATCTAAATGGGAAACTTTTCTGCTGAGCCACTTAGAGGTTATGAGTAAGAATGTTAAGCATCGCAGAGGACTTATGCACAAGCCTTGTGCTTTGGGTGTCTGTTCATTTGGCTCCAGCACACCTGTGGAGCGTGGAACCCATTGCCATATGATGTTGTGTAGTTTTTAATGGGTTCAAAAATTATCAATGAGATTTACATTAATTAGACACCAAATTATCATCACTGAGGGTGAGACAGCAAAATGTGGAGGACTTACTATATATATATATGTGTGTTTGTGTGTATGTTATGATCTATTCTGGTGACTACCAAAGACAGGATTTTTGAATATGTGGATTTTTGTTCAGAATGAGCACAGCCATGTTTTCTATATTATGGCAGTATACGATGTCTATAAAGTTTTTCAAGAGTGTTTGATTGTTTTTTTTAAATCTAGTTTAGGTATATTCCTGTCCTTCTCCCTGTATCAATATATATTCAATAATCAAAATATATTTGTGTGTGTCCAAATATACATAACTTGCATACTTTTTTATACCAAGGAAATAGACCAGTTCTCCATGTCATTAATTTCTATTTGAAAGATAAATTAGCCCATTATGAAATACCCAAACTGGTACAGCTGGTAAAAGAGCAACAGTATTTACAGAGTGAGTTTATGTTTTCTTTCCTGGCTTAGGTGACATTAGGTGGGGCTGACAGAGTTCAGGGCCAAAAAAAGCATATATATATGCATCTTGTAGTGCATTTCTATGAACTTATCTGACCCCATGCCTTATTCTCGTTTAAATGACAAAAAAAGAAATTCCGATATGTGATATTTTTAGCACTTACACAGTAAGATTTTTGTTCTTTCTCCTCCTGGATTTCATGAGATTAAGGTCAGGCATATAGATCCAGTTTCTGTGTGATTATAAATTAATTTTAGACAAGCTGCAGGTATTTAGTGGCTCTTATGAGGATCTGCTATGATCAGAATTCCACATACTAGAAACAATTTAACCACAGAGTTTATAATATAGTTTAAAACAACAGAAACCCAGTATTTTATAGGGGGTGAAGATAAAAAATAGCATTGGTTTAAACAGACTTTCATAAATGTGTTGTTTTCACAAATTATAGAGGTATAAAATATTAAAAATACTCTTAAAATATTGTCTGCTTCTGTAAAGCCTCTTGAATTTCTTGAATTCTGTAAAATAATGAATATTCTCCATAAAGAAGAAAAATAACACAATGCCTTTTACTATCATTGGATAGTCTATTCCTGAATTTATTTATTTTATTTTGGACCTTTTGCTTTTACAAGTAAACCTGGTTGTTTATTTAATTCATGTCTATTTTCTGTAGTATAGAAATATTTTCTTCTGAAATTGTTTATGTAGGGTCTTCCCAGGTATAAAACACAAGTAAATTCTCTATGTGTTGAATCAGAGGTGTCTAGTAAATACAAAGTGTACTGCTAGACAGGAGCCTTCAGGCTTTTTTAGGTAATTTTTCTAAGGTCATTTTTTCACAGCATTAAGCATGTGGATGGAGCATTTGTTTGCTCAAAGTTTTCAGTGTACCTTCTATGCACAAAAAGTGAGGGTGGATCTTGGCACCGCTGTAGGTTTCCATATCTGCTTTGACTTTTTTTTTTTTTTTTTTTTTTTTTTTAAAGTTCTGGGCTCTAGTTCAAAGTTACTAACCACATCTAGCATCTGGAGCAGATAAAGTTCAAGGCAGGATGTCTCAACAGCCAGCAAAGATGTCCAAAAATTTAGAGAGTAACTATGTGCAAATTTAAAACCATACACTAGGAATCTAGGAATCAAGACAAATCTAATATTGCATGACTAAATGTAATCCAATGAAGCTAAGACACATGAATTATTTTGTGCTGATTCACTTAGGTATATGACTAATCAGGCAGAGTTAACATAGTTGCAAACTCAAAAGGGAAAGACAGCTAGAGAAATCAGCAAACTTTGTGAAAATATCTGAAACTGGGAGAATACTTTGCTTAACACTTAACTTATTGCACAAATTCATTGCATGGCTTCCTTCTATTGCACTGAGAACAAATAATCAGCCTAAACAATCAGAGATGTGTCTACACTAGCCTTTTGCCCTTCATCTTTCAGCCACTAGTATTAGTGAGGATGCAGTCCTCATGGTAATAAACTAGCAACAATAACTCTTGGCATACCTGACTGCAGATAGCTTGGGGCTCAAGGATAGTAGTAACTTTCCCATGGCAGATCTCTATAGTTTCTTGGAGTACTAGAGCTATTTTAGTTTAAATCAAGGCTTACAGAGTTTCAGGCCAAGATTCAAAAAATTATGATAGTGCCAAAAGTGGGTCTGTAGATTGTTCAAGTATCTAAATCCAAGACTATGATTCTCAAAAGCCCTGCTGAACCGTGTTAGACCTTTATGTTTGGCAGTAAAACTCCTCCAATGCAGAAGGTTCTGCAATTTTCAGTGACTGACTTGTTAGGGTTAAGACTGAGAGCTGTCTGAAACTTAAATCTGATCAGTAGTCTGAAAAAAATGATGTTTCTCTGCCCTGAGTATTTACATGTTCTGCTTCACATTAACTTCAGTCAAAATATGGTTGTTTTGACCACTTTCTTTACATTTACAGAAAGGGTGAGAAAGGTGATCTGTCCTCTGTTTTGTGGAATACCTGAGCAATTAAAGCATTAGCATAGAATATGGGGCTAAGGTTGTCAAGACTTTCAACAAAATGAATGCACTGAAATCCACGTTTCCCTAGAAAGTATCCTCACTGTAAGGCTGTGGGGCTGTACGGTGATATGGTATATTGGTGGGGGGGAATGGCCTTCTTTTGAAACTAGGGCACTACTACAGTAGTCTTTTAGTAGTTCCTGAAGAATGCCTCTATATTTTAAACTAAATGATTGTTTTATGTAGCTCCAGAAACTCCCAGGCTTATGTGAGGGTTTTTTATTGTTTATTTGGTTTTAAGTGTACCAACATGAATGATTTAAATTCTAGACAAAATAACTTCTTGCAAAGGCTGCAGTGTCACCCTGTGGGGACTAAAAAAATCTTGAAATTATCAACTCCAATTAGAAAATCCAGCTTGTCATAACTATAGATTAACTATTGCATCTAGATATTGCTAAAATAGTCTTCAAGAAGAATACAGAATGAAATAAAAATACAGAAATAAAGCAGAAAAATCTGTGTCTATCTGTGAGTCTATCTATTTTTACATGGGATTTTTTGTTGCTGTTCATTTAACCTAGAAGCTGTATCAGCAGAAAATGTAATTTATCATGTCATTAACTATTTGTGACTAGTATTTAAAAAGGAATATTTTAAAAAAAGTTAGGTACACAAATACAACTGAGTATCAGCCTACTTTGAGACAGCTGTTCTCAGTTTGGTTTTCTGGCATCAGATAGTATTCTTTTGTCATATAAATGAATTGAGTTTTCAAGGCTGTTATTATAAAAGGCATATGTAGTCAGAGTTAAAGTAAAATAAGAAAACCAGAACTAAAGAGATAGAAGCAGAAAATGGGAAAAGGAAATAAACACACAGTATGTGGTAACTACAATTTAGTAAAGTACAAAGGCAAAATAAAGATGAAGTATCCTGTGATAGGGAACTTGCAAATAAACATTTGTTTCTGTAGAATTTCTGAAGAAAAATAGATTCATGCATTATGCCCAAATGTTTGATAAATTAGACGATACACATGTCAGAAAATGTCAACTTTGTATTTAAGTTCTAAGAACTTAGTTTGTATGTTTATAGACTTTGTTTAGTACAGTCACTGTTAAATAAACAATAGTCAGAAAAAAAAAAAGAGAGAGAGAGAAAATTTACAACATATGGTAAATATCTTGACTTTTGAACAGTGACTATTCTGGCTATCCTCTGCTCCTCGAGGATTTTTTTACATAAGTCTTCAAAATAGTTATTCTTGAAAGGTAAAAGTACTGAACTAAACCTTTGACCAACACTGTATTCTGTAATACACCTTTTACTTCAGTTTAGAGACAATAATAGGAAGAATTCTGCTGCTTAAACATTGGCATCCACATATTTTTAGATGTTTTAAGGAATCTTACCTATCTATTGACAGGTTTGACATAAGGCATTCAAGAAACCCAGATTTTCTGGAACAACAATGAAAACGTAACCATGAACATAACGCTGAAATGCAAGTCTGCCCTATGCAACAAGTGGAGATTTCCTAAAAGTAAATGAGTTTCTCTGCAACATAAAGACTCTCATATCCATATAGTCTTAACAATCCTGAGATCCAAGAGTTATGCCGAGGGGACCAAACATATAGGTGCATGTGTATGTGTGTCATACACAGGTGGAGACAATGAGTTAATAAGTTCATGGTAGCATGAAATGTTTGAAATCACATTAATGATTAGTTCTCAATCCATTGTGAAGTAAGTTTAGGTTAAGCTTACTGCTTTCTCGCCTTAGAGAAACTCATGCTAAAGGCATCCTAGTCACGGAACAATATAAGGTAATAAATAAAAAAGAATTTAAATATATTTCTGTCATACCAGGATGTTTACAGCAACCAAGTATGAAATGAGTTATTACTTCAGGATGACTCCAGGAAGATATTATAATTGTATTTGGAAGATGGAAGATTTTAAAAAAGGTGTTGCCTCTGGTGCATGAGAGCCTATTGCTCATTTCAGTTTACTTAATAGATTCATTACTAGTGTTTAATTTAGCTGTGGTGACTATATGCTAATAGTTGCCACATAGATTCTTTACTGCACAAGTACAATCAAGTGACTATTCGCCCATGTGTCTTTAGTAGGACTTTAGCTCCTCAGTTTGTTCCTAAATGCTAACATCATTGTATCATCCCTGAATAGAGAATAGATTTCTCAAGCAGAGAACACTCTGAAGATCAGACCCCTGAGGTTTTATCAATCTATCCTGCACTTTGCAAGCAGTTGTCACTGAAGTTGGTCCAAACTTTTCATGAATGGAATTTTTGCCACAGAAAATACTGGTAAATCATAGCCACATAATTTGTTTTGGCTTCAGAAAAATTTCCAGTAGCGTGCTCAAGCTAATTGAAAATTATGTTGCCTGTTTAGTATCAAAGTGGTTTTACTGTTTCATTCTGACTTGACTTCAGGAAGTTTTACTTCTGTTACATGTTATTGCATGTGTCTGTTGACTTTATCAGTTCACAGTGGTGATACATGTGGTTCACTGTAGCAAAATGTTTAGCCTGGAGGAGACTGAGGAGGGATCTTATCAATGTGTGTAAGTATCTAAAAGGAGGGTGTCATGAACCAGGCTCTTCTCAGTGATGCTGGATAATGGGACGAGAGAAAATAAGCAGAAACAAGATCACAGGAAGTTCCACCCAAATATGAGGAAGAACTTTACTGTGCAGGTGACCCTGAGCACTGAAACAAATTGCTCAGCGAGGTTGTGGAGTCTCTTTCCCCGGAGATATTCAAAAGCTGTCTGGACATAATCCTGAGTGTCTAGGGGTCTAGGAGATCCTACTTGAGCAGGGAGGCTGGACTAGATGACCTCCAGTGGTCCTTTCCAACCCTAACCATACTGTGAAACTGAGGTAACACGAGAAGTCTGCCACTTATTGTAGTTGTTTGTCCACTTGAAACTGTGTCTGTTTACAGTGGTGAAGGGAGGAGACTTCCCAGAGGAACAGAAGTAGAAGGAGCAGTCACTTCAGAGGATTCTTTAGAAAAATGGACTGATTGCATACCTAAGTATACTTCTGAATGATGAAAAAGAGGATTGGGAGTTAATAATTTTCCTAGTCTCAAGAAAGAAAGAGAACTATCTCTGATAATGCAATATTGCTGCTTGTTCTGGCAACTTTGCCATTCCCAAAGTGACAAACTGTGTTTATGGTTCTAGGAACAGCAGTACAGACTGTTCACAGGCAGCATTCCTCTGACCAGTACTTCAGAAGGAGAAATAGAAGTCCTCTAGTTCTGGAAAATTTCTTAGTGGAACAGCTAATCCAGAAGTTTTGCAACATGAATCCCAATAATCAGTGAATATGAATTACCAATGCCAAACTCTGAGCTTGAGGCACAGCTCTTCATTTTGAGCATGTTAATGATGTGGAGCAAGAAGGACATCTCTAATTGGTCTGGGATCAACTGATATAAATTCTCAAAAGTCACAAAAGCTGCCAACCATTTCCCAAAGATTGTCAACTAATTCTGTAATTGCGATCTACTTTAAACTATGGAAAGAATGTTGTTGTTTTTTCATGACACCTAGCTAGAGGAATTTCTTACAAGATGAAGCAACTTATTACTTGGTAGAAACCATCTCCACTCATAATTTTTTGAACCCCAAACTATAAAATGGCATAATAGCCTTTAGCTGGCCATGCAGATGTTTTGACTGTGATTTGGAAAGGGTGGGGACACTAGGCATGACAAAACAAATTAAAACTATCACAGAATCAGTATGCCCCAGAAAGTTACTTCAGGTAAAAAGGAGTCAAGGACTGTGTCTGCTAGCAACCTGAGCATAACATTTAACTGTTGCTTCTCATGATTTCATCAGTTCATTCCAGCAGCATGGCTCAACAGACTTTAGCAAGTCTTTTCAGAGGCAACAAAAATATCATTGCAAACACCCTGGAGCCATGAACTTCATCATGTAATATTCATGGGTGCTGACCACAGTTATGCTTTCTTCTAGGGAATAACAGAGATATTAGGTACTTTGCTGCTGCTCCTGCCTTTGCTGACAGGTTTCCCACAGTCTTAAAAAGAGAATTTGTCAGGCTGCAGTACCATGAGAAGAACACAACTGTACAGAGGTGATGTTGGCGGAGTACAGCTGATTACCTACCTTGTCGACAATTGTCTGTACAATGGTACTGCCTTGCAGATCAAACAAATAAAGGTATATGGTAAGGAGGACAAGTCTTAAAAGAGCAGTTTACCAGGTGGCACACTTCCTAAAAGGTGAAGAACAAAACACTCCCAGTAGTGTCGATGGGAAAGCGCAGCGTCATGAATGAGCTGCCCTGAGAAACTTCTGCTGAGTTTTTGGAATGTGACAGTGAAACTTCACCAGTAGCACAAAAGGATAAGTTTTAGGGAGAAAAAGTAGAAGTTCTTAAAATGTATGTAAGGCTTATTTTACAGGTGGATGCTTTAAAACCCCAAATGAGTCATATTATTTGCTCTTCTAGCAAACTGATATCTCTGCGAGCATTCAGGAGCCAAAACACCAATGGATTAGTTGCTACTTCCTTTCTTTCATCAGGAAGCAGCACTGCAAGGGAAAAAGAAGTCCAGAAAAACCTGACAAACATCACTGAAATCTATCTGTGTTCAGACAGTGTCTGCATCAGACTGAATTAGCCTTTAAATACTTCCACAAACCCCCTATTGAAGTTTTTTTAGTTGTATCTTGAGTAGCATGTCTCTCTTCTTTTTAGTCCTACGATGGGACCATGAAAATGGCCAAGTGGCCTAAAGAAATGTGTTCCTCTAGTTCTTTTTCTGATTTTAATACATGTATATACATGATTTTATGCACTGCATCATGTAAGTGTGTGCTGTAAAGTCAAAGTAAATTCATGCACAACTCCTTCATTGAGAAAAAGAAAACACAACCACATCATGGTTGGTATTCAGTTATCATTGAAAACCAATTACAAAATCATTTCTGAATGGTGCTATTGAAAACAATTCTTCATGCTTACAGTATCCTTATAAAAATCAAGTGAATGATTTGGTATGAAAAAATTTGTCTTGTGAAACACTCTACAGAATTTATACTTCCTTTTAATGCTAAAGCAGTCACTACTTTGACAGGATAACGTTACTCTGTTGAGAGTTCACATTTAATATGCAATGGATAAGAATTCAAAAATCATATATATCCTATGTTCTTAAAAAAGGCTGAACTGACTTCAGCTTTACATCTCTAGCCAAATCTACTTGCTTACCAAAGCACATTCTCTAAGTTAGAACAAATGACAGATAACCTTCAAGACCTTGCAGAACTGTGCAGAAAATAACAGGAACTAAACTGTCTAAAACTGAAAACAAAGTTCTTGCTGCTTGAGAAACTGTTCATAATGAACATTTCAAAAAAGCAAGTTGTAGACCTCTTTGAGGAAATTAGGAGTGTGTTTCTTTGGATGATGTCTGTGCTACAAGATGTGTTTTGGGATGAAAGCATCCCAGAACTTAAGCAAACAGAGTGAAAGGTTGTATGTCAAAGAAGCTAGACACATTGATGGGACAGTCCTGGATAAAAAGGTTTTGCACAAAAAACCATGGTGAACACAGAATGTGTGGTAATGTAAATGAAGAATGTTTCTTCAGTGATGTAAAGAAAATGAAGAAAATATCCAGGATTTGATCTGGGAGACTGAAGTGCAAACTTCTAGCATAAATTGTCAAAAGCAGTCACCCTTATGTGGTATGTATTTTGCCCTTAAATTTGCATGAATGCAAAGGAACCACAGTCTTCTTGAACATTTTGATATAAGAAAAGAGATCTAGCAGACTGTTTTTTTAATCTGTTATACGCATAATGATCTAAAGAGTAAGGATGGATTTAGTTCAGTTCCTCTTTAAAAAACAGTTGCGCGTCCCCATGCCTCAATCAGTGCTTCCAAGTGAGAGTCATTCCTCGGCCATTGGGTAGACCTGGAACTATCTGTCAAAGTGTCAAAACATGCAGCTGCAAGACATTGCAGTGACTAAGATATGAAAAAGGAAGCAAAAAATAAGTTCTCTTTTGGCTGCTGAAATGAAATATGTTTTGTTGTTCGCTGTACTGAAAAAAGCTTGATCCTTACTTTCCTTCCCCACTTCTTACAAAACATTTTGTTCAAAAGAAATGCTTTCCAGGTTCTGCTAGAAAAGCAAAAGGAAGGAGTGTATTCACAAATCTAATAAAAAGTCAACTTTTATTTTTTCCAGGAACCTGGGATATTCAAACATGGCATATGGAATCTAGCATTCTGTATGAGAGATTTTTGAGATTTGAAATCATATCCCTTACCTCCTGAAAGAGCATTCTGACTTCCTAGGTGTAGAATAGCTATTTAAATCACTCCTATAACAGTCCTGTCTTATGGAAACTGCAGAAAGAAAAGTGAGACACTAAAAACAGGAAGGAGAAGAGTGACTCTAATCACTAGGACATTCACTATAGAAATGAAGCACCTGGACTCCTATTTCACTGAAGAGTTTTAATTATTATTGCTTGCAAGGATATGTTGAGCAAATTTTCCACTGCTAAAAGATGTTATCTTAAGAGGTGGGAGATGCAAATAGTCAGCAAGTTATGAAATAATGTTTTACAACTCTAATTTCAAACAACTTTTTTTTTATGAAAGCTGATGCTTGCTATTTACTTGCTCAAATTTTGGGAAGTAAAAATTGTATTTCTTTTCATCCTTTCCTTATTTTTGAGGTATGAAAGCATGCAGAATTTCTAATAAGTTCACTGTATTCAGTATTTTGCTATTTAACAAAGACCTTACCAAACTTAAAAAGATTATACCAGAAAAAAAAGAATCTAACTACTGTGGGTTGATTTACAATATTTGTTTATATTTCTCTGAACTTGGATGCTGCCAAGTTTGACTTTTCTTTCTCTTTCTCTCTCTCTTTTTAAATGCTTATTGTTGTATGAGTAAGCATTAAGCTTAATCCTGTTGTGGTTAAATGAGAAGGTTTAGCAATTTCATTCCGTGTCTTCATCTTTAGCTGTTCTTACCCATGAATGCATGTCTCTTGCTACTGTTTGATCTGTCCAGAAGAAATTTGGTTCAGAACATCACCTATATGGAGTTTCATCAGAGTTATGAGTACTCCAATATGATTTGGAGGCTGTTAACAAAAATATTTGTTGTAAGTTTGCATCTTTGTAGTTGAAAGTAGTTAAGGACGAGAAATACAAGGCATTTTTGATGGTCATGGCATGGGTATAAATTGCTTACTGGGATGAAGCCATGCCAAAAGGCAAAGGAGACTGAAATACTCCCCACGAGGAAAATTCCCGGGCAGCCGATGAGCAGGCTGATGGTGCTAGGCCTTGCTATGCAGTCATCTGGAGTAGTCAAAACTCCAGTTACAGACATGCAAAAAACTGAACTGAAACCAATTTATTTTCAAGAGGAGACTACTAGGGTGACAGGAGGAATGGAGAGCCTGACTAATGAGAGGTGGTGGAAGAGCGTGATTTATTTAACTTTGCAAAAGGAAGGCTGAGAAGGGATAAGATTGCTCTCCTCAGAGATAAACACCACAAGGGAACAGATCTGTTTAAGTTAAAGAACAATGTTGACTCAAGAACAAATAGATATAGGCTGACCTTGAAAAAATCTTGGAGTGCATGTTAAAAGAATATTGCTAATTATTAATAAAGTATTCTTCAAGGATGATCAATGTACACCTGCAGTTGAAGCTAAGAGATTTATGTCTCTGAGGGAGGGTGGATCATCCATAAGCAGAAAACTTATACATATACACCTGTAGGTGTACAGACTCTATTCCAAACTCTCTTTCCAGCATATATTCCCAGCACATGTTCCCATTAATCTCTTAAAATTTAACTGACAGAAGTTCAATTCTTCTGTACTGTGATATATTCTGATTCAAGAGCAAATTATTGACTTAATGCAGTGTTTGCTTGCTGATCTGCTCTCTATCTGACACCTGTATCAGGTCTTAACAAATGATTCTATGAGTACCTTCTAGTCTTAAAGCCCATTAAACTATGGGTGACCTGACCATAAGTTTACTGCAATCCACGGGTACATTGGTATTTATAGATAACGAGTATATTTTTTTAAACAGCAAATTATTTTTCTCCACAGGGATTTTGTGAGGTGTCAGCTGTAAAAGCTGCCATCAAGCTTTGTTATGACATTGCAAAGAGAAAGTAAAGGGCCTAGAAAATTACATCATTTACAATAGATTATTTACTTTTGGTTGTCACTTTTGAAAGATTTAGAGCCCTGCCCAGGTTGTACTGCAGAACAACATTAGGGGTTATGAACTTAAAAACACCTACTTTTTATGTAGTAGACTAATATGATGTGCTGTCATATACCGTAATCTTTTCCTTGAAGGCAAAGCCTCTGTTCTACGAACAGCATTTTACTGAGGAAAAATTAATGCAGCTGTTGAAGACTTTATCTTAGGCATCTTCACTTTTGTAGGGAACATAGATGTAGTAGCAGACACCTGGCACAAAAAAGAAAAAATAAGGTCCATTGAGAACAGTATAGTTAGATAAAGGAAAATCTTATAATTTTCTGAAACAAAATAAAAGTTAGTATTTTAGTTACCAGTTTTTCCAAATTAACTTATCACCGAGACCTTAGTAATTTTTTTTTTGGTGTGTGTAACACACAGTTGAATAGCACTTTCTAAAATTTAAATGGTGTCCTTGCCCTAGATGATTTACAATCCAGTGAATCAAACCAGTAAACACTAGGGTGGGCATAAACTAATGGTTAAAAAGCAAAATGAGTTAACATTCTTACAAAGATCAATGTAATATTTAGAATGGTAGCTAGTAATAACACTTGATTTATTCAGCAAGAAAAAGCTTTTTTTCAAAAAAGCCTGTTTTAACAAAAAAGTGGTAGATATCTTTACTTTAAAAAATATTTCAGTTTCTTGATCCAGATAGGTCAGTGATGACCAGGACTAACCTGTTTTGCTAGATCTGTGTGCCTCACATTTGATTGGTTTTCTGTTCTAAAAATGGCAGCAGCTTTTCTGTGGCAGGCATATTTATAAGATGTATCTCCCATGTATTTGGGATTTGTTTGTGTTTAATAATGTACAGACTGACTGTATCTTTTCTCACAGCTCGAAAAACTGCATGGTCTAGTTGGAATCTGTTTTCATGGAAACTACCTCCAACCTTCTATGAGAATTGTTCAAAATCTGCCAAACATCTATTGGGAGAAAACAAACAGTCAGAAAAAAACCACTGACAACACATTCACATTGTCTTATTACAGAATCACAGGATCATTGAGGTTAGAAGACCTAAGATCACCAAGTCCAACCTTTTACCAATTATTTCCATGGAACATGACAGCAAAAATTAAAAGAAATGCATTAAAAGTATTGTCTGTTGTCCTGCTGTCTTCTGACAACTAATTAGTCAGAAACAACTGATCGTTGCTTCAATAGCCTTCCATGTGTTTGTTGAAAAAGTAAAAGTAAACTCAGCAGCAAAAAAGAATTTACCTGTAAACTTTTGAAATGGAAAACCTTAGAACTTTTAACATTTTTGACCATGCTTTATTGCCTAAATAAATGTTCTTCTCACAGAAACTGGGAGCCACAGTGGGAGAGAAGAAAAAAAAGGAAAGATGGTAGGTGACAATCAGTCTTCAGTGGATGAGCATTTTCTGAGAAGTAAATTGAAAAACAGTGTACATCTCCTGCAGGGATCTGGAGTTTCTAGTACACAATAGTACAGATGTGAATTTACTGAGGGGAAGGAAGACCATTTTCCTAAGACAATAGAGTCACCAATTTTCCTGCTGGCAGGATAACACCTCATGTAATTTCTGTGCTATGCTGTGACTTCTGTCCAATAGCTGACCCTCCACAAAGATAAACGGAACAAAGATGGGATGTTGACAGTGTATAAGTAATGTTTCTCTTTTCTCTACTGCAAACTTGATAGCATCATCCAACATAAATTAGGGAACAGTCTAGTCATGTAACCCTCTCCACTCTTTACTTCAGGGTTGTAGACACTCTTGAAGTCATAAATGCCTTTAAAAAGTTCATTTTATTACTGTGCTTTTTAAAATGCTTTTATTTTTTAAAATGCAGATGTTTTCCCAGAGGTACTCACAGTTAATTGCAGTACATTCAGGATTTACCATACACCAAGAAAGTACAGGAAGTTTTCTCACAGGCCTTAATGGAGATGCTCTTTTAGAAAATTTACTACTTTAATGATGAAATGACAACTGTGCTCTTAAACAGGAACAAGAAAGGATGTTCAGGGTAGAAAGGAAATCAGGTGGAAGCTGATACAAACACAATCTTAAGCAGAAGGATCAACTTGTCTAGAACAATTCCTGTTCTCTTCATTGACAGGAGGTGAAATACCTAGCACATATTTTGGTGCTCACTTGTCTTTTCTTTTAGAAAGTGCCATGGAAGCAGTGTGTGAACTGGGTTCCTGGAAATCAGTTTTTAGATTCCTGAAAATCAGTTTTTGGTCTCCAGTAGAAAATTTTCATTGTATCCAGGTTCACTTGTACACAGCATTTCATCTTTGTTCCTGTGCACCAGTCTTTAAAAGAATTAGTAATAATAACTAATAAGTAACAAAACTATTAGTAACAATAAGAAAGAGTATGCAATTCAGTTGTAATAGTGGCCAGTCCTCTGGGAAGAGCTCTGAGGGATTTCACATGACCTGGCAGTGTTTGTTGAATGCAAGATCTTAAGAGAAATAAGAGGGACTTGAAGTCCTGTTAGCCTGAGTTTCCCGCACATATACCATTATGCGTCCTCACATCGTAAGTGAGAAGCTTCTTAGGGGAACTAAATTAGAGAAGTTCAGCTGAAAAGCGTCAGGACTGAATTCTGGCATGCAGGTATTTCTCTGGGACATGTTCATTACGTAGGCTGAAAATAATCTTTGGTTAATCCAGTAAAAGGCAGCTTCCACTTTAAAATCCCTCCCAAATATCCCGATTCACAAGTAATTTATTGCTAGGAGCCATACTGAAAGGTGTTTACTGGCAGAGCTGAATACAAAACAAATATAGAACAAGTATGATAATAAGGGAAATGTTAGAGAGACAAGCTTTTAAGAATTTCCTGTTCTTCCCTGAGATCTGGAAGAACAAACTGTAACTCCAGCATGTGCCCTATGTTCTGTGTATCATCTCTGCAAACATGTCATCTATTAAGACATGACACAGAGAAAAAGCTTTCTTCAGGCCTGCAACAACATTTAAAGGGCTGCTTAGCAGTCCCCTATTTCAAACAGATATTTAAAAGGCAGACTGATTAAGAACGTACAGTTCAGATATGGGTACAATATATGTCAAACATTTCTTAGTTTCTCAGTACTCTTAGTATCAGTAATTTTTCAGTTTACTGTAGGTTGGACAGATCAGTGGCAATATTTGGACCAAAAAAACCCAGAAGCCTAAGCAGTCATTATAAAGTAGATGACCTGCTGCTAAAACTTCTCTGAAACTGTGTGTAGCAGTAAATGGCATTACCAGTAAGATTCACAGAATCACAGAAGATGCTGAATTGGAAAGGGCTCACAAGGATCATAAAGTCCAACTCCCAGCCCTGCGGAGGACCATCTCCAAGAGTCACATCATGTGCCTGAGAGTATCATCCAAATGCTTCTTCAACTTTGGCAGGTTTGAGGCTGTGACCACTTCCCTGGGGAGCCTGTTTCAATGCCCAAACACCCTCTGCATGAAGAACCTTTTTCTAATACTCAACCTAAACCTCTCCTGACACAACTTCAGGCCATTCCCTTGGGTCCTGTCACTGGTCACCACAGAGAAGAGATCAGTGGCTGCCCCTACTCTTTCCCTCATGAGGTAGTTGTGACTGTAATGAGGTCTCCCCTCAGTATCCTCTTCTCCAAGCTGAACAGACCAAGTGACCTCAGCCGCTCCTCACACAGCTTCCCCTCAAGGCCCTGAACCATCTTTGTTTCCCTCCTTTAGACACTCTCTAATGTCTTAATATCTTTCTTACATTGTGGTGCCCAAAACTGCCACAATATTCAAGGTGAGGCCACACCAGAGTAGAGCAGAGCAGGACAATCCCCTCCCTCGATGGGATGGCGATGCTTTGCCTGATGTCCCCCAGGACACAGATTGCCCTTCTGGCTGCCAGGGCACTGTTGACCCATATTCAACTTGCCAGTGACCAGGACCTCCAGGTCCCTTTTCATGGCACTTCTTTGCAGACTCATTTCCCAGTCTGTATGAACATCTGTGGTTGCCCCATCCCAGGTGCAGAATCCAGCACTTTCCCTCGCTGAACTTCATATGGTTGGTGATTGCCCAGTCCTCTGATTTGTTGAGGTCTCTCTGCAGGGCCTCCCTGCCTTCGAGGGAGTCAACAGCTCCTCCCAGTTTTGTGTCATCTGCAAACTTGCATAGTGTCCCTTCCAGTCTTGTGTCCAAGTCATTTACGAAGATGTTGGAGAACACGGGGCCTAAGATGGAGCTCTGCGGAACACCACTTGTGACAGGTTGCCAGTTTGATGTCACCCCATTCACTATTACCCTTTGTGCTCAACCCGTGAGACAATTGTTCACCCACCACATGATGTATTCATCCAGCTGTGGGCTGGACATTTTACCCAGAAGGATTCTGTGAGAGACAGGATTGAAAGCTTTACTGAAATCCAAAAAGATTTTGTTAACTGGCTTCCCTAGATAAACTAGGTAGGTTACCTTGTCATAAAAAGAAATTAAGTTTGATAAGAAGGATTTTCCTCTCATGTTGGCTGTGATAATGACAGCATTGACTTCCAGGTGTTTTTTAATACTTCCCAGAATAGTCTTCTCCATAACTTACCAGGCACTACAATGAGACTGACAGGCTTGTACTTTCCAGGGTTCTTCTTACTCTTCTTGAAAACTGAGACAACATTCACCAACTTCCAGTCAGCTGGTACCTTTCCAAATTCCCAAGACTGTTCAAAAATCGTTGAGAGAGGTTTGACAATGATATCAGCCAGATATTTGAGGATTCTTGGATGAATCCCATCAGGACCCATAGATTTTTAGGGATCCAGATGGAGCAGCAGATCCCACACAATTTCAGGGTTGACTGGGAGTTGATCATTCTCACAGTCATGGTCCTCCAGCTCATGGTACAGAGACCCCTTTGGTTCATCATCCCTGTTGAAGACAGAGGCAAAGAAAGCATTAAACACCCCTGCCTTGTCTCTGTCACTGTTTGTGAGGTGACCATCCTCATCTTGTAACAGGTCAGTGATATTTCTCTACTGACTATTGCCATTAATATATTTAAAAAAACTCTTTTTGTTGTCCACCACATTTCTGGCCAACTCTAACTCCACTTGAGCTTTGGCCACACAAATTTTCTCCCTAAGCTGGCAAGCAGCATCTCTGAGTTCTTCCCATGTCACTCAGCCTTGCTTCCATTGGATGTACACATTCCTTATTTGCCTTACCTCCAAGAGATGGGCTGTGTTTGTATGTTGTCTGGCTAGGGGGGATCTTCAGCCCTTATCATCCCCTGTGGCATTGGAGCTAAATGAGAATGGCTCTTCAGCTCACCACGACTCCCCTCTTTGGGAGTTCCTCACCTCTGCCTGTGTGTCCAGTAACTTTCGATGTCTGTGAATCCCACAGGCCACCACACATGGCCCTGTCCCACCAGGCAATGTGGGGAGAGGTGGCTTCAGGTGGGCCATGGCAGGGCCTCAGGAGCCACTTTGGGCTAGTCACAGGCCCAGTCTGAGAAATTGCCACAGCCATTGTGGACATCTGTGGGTCTGGGACTTGGGTTGACCCACAGGCTACCTCCCTGCCACCAGGCCATTCCCAATGCCTGGCTGGGGTGCTGAGATGTTCCCTGTTCTGATGGATGCTGGGGTAGTTCCTGCGGCTGTTGGCTAACATGCAGAAATTGATTCTGCGGGTGGTAGGATAACTGCTCTTCATGTGCACGAGCACAGGTGTTATTTTCAGGAGTAAATATTTGTGTTTAGTAATCCATGCCTTTTAAAAGTTCTGATCTTTGAAAACAAGTGCTCAGATAACCCATATGTTCAGGTAATTTCTGTAAGGGGAAAGGAGGGGGTAGGTACTGAGAGCAGTGTGTCTGTGGTCACAGGGAGAGTGAGCTCTGGAAATCAGGGAGTAAGGAGGTTAAAGTGGAAGGGGCAGGCTAGATGAAAATCGGGACCAGCGGATGCCAGGAAGGAAAAGCAGCAGGCTGTCACAGGTCAGAGGCAAGAGCAAAAATGCTCTGCTGTAACCATTCACATATGATATAGAGACTTATGTTTAATCCACATAGCTGTTGAACTGCACAGGATTTTAGTGGGTAACATGGAAGATGGCCAAGTATGGTAACCGTGTGTGATCTACCTGTCCTTGCACCCAGTAGCCTGGTTGTCAGGAACCTAGAAAAATGTTGTTGTGAATACCACATCCCTCTTTCAGATGGTTTAGGGACTTTCAATCTTAGTGTAAGGGGTTTCCTATAAATTTAAGATTTCCTATGATTCCTTATTATTTGTTGACTGTTTTCTTTGCTACTGTGTTCTGGTACCAAAAGTTCATAGACAACTCTACTCAGCTGGCATATCCAGCTAATTTCCTGGGAACACACTCATTCATTGATAAAATCACCCATATTTGCCCCATCCCTATCTCCCCCCGAAAAACAAATACAGTCAAGGTAAGGAATATTTCTTTCTTTTGTAGCCACACCCAGCTTACTGTAACCCTGACTCAGTCTTGTGTTTATCCTATGTGGCAATACTATCAGCCTAATTTTTCAAGGGTTAGAATAAATAACTATTTTTTTTCCCAGGTGACAGCATAACAGCCATAAATATTTCCTTGCAAAGGAAAACTATATAAAAATAATTTTCAGAATATCCTACTCTTCTTAAAAATGTCTGATTGTGACTAAAATCTGAAACCAAACTCTACTCTTATTTACAGCCATTTAAATCTGGAACATATCCATTGACTTCAATAAAGAGATTACAGATTTACATTTCTTTAGGTAGAATTTGGCTTAAATCCTTGCAGTTAAATTTTTTTCACAGGGTTGTAATATTTAAAAGTCATGTGATGCAATAAATTTGAAGCAAAACTTTTGCCCTTAAGTTAAACTCTTCTAAAATGCCCATTACATGTGCCAAAAGTATTATGAGAATATCAGGGGAATATAGGGCTTCATGACTTTTTAATCTGAAATAAATTTGAAATCAGAGTCTTTTGTAAATTGGAAAATTGTGATGGGTCACAGCCTTTTTTGCCTCAGGGACAAAACTAAGGGATCTTCTTAATATGTAGTTCTAAAATATGGTTGGTACACAAAGCTAATCTTTTCTAAAGAAATCTTCTAAAGATCAGATCTTCCAAATTTTTAGACATCTTCTTAAGCTTAAGGAGGTAAGCAGTTTATTCAATTCAATGAAACATGCTCTTATATAAAGTTTACTTGTAAATTCAAGAACTTTGAGGACATATCTATATAATGCCATTGTTTGCAGTCACAGTATCCTAACACCATTTTCATAAGTGTGTGCTGATCTATAACCAATTTAGCCTTACTCATAGTAGTGACCACTATGAAAAAAAATACAGGAGCATGGTCTAAACATCTAGAGAATATGCAATGAGACATAAACCAGTATGAAGTCAAAAAATGGAGATGAACTTGCAGGGAAATGTTTTAATATATGATATGAGGAAAGAAAAGCTGTGAAAGGGAGATAAAAAATCTATGAACAGTAATAAGATTGCCTAGGTTAACTTAGAGAAAGTAATTTTTCTTAGAGTATGCAGTTATTCATTGTTAGATTAGACTGATTTTCCTGTACTCTTGATACATCAGAAGTAATTTACTCAATATTGGAATGGTCATGGTCTTCCAAAGAAAGGTGATGCAAACACCATTGAGGAAGAGACATGTTGATTCCTGTCCACAATTTCTTGTCAATACAGGTTGTAAAATTGACACCAAATAAATACAAAACCAACCAACACACTTCACTAGTTTTCCTGAATATATTTTTTGGATCTCACTAAAACCAATATGGAGTTTGACATGTTTACTTTGAAGTCTAAATATTCATTTCACTTCAGTGGTTAAAAATGTATTTATCGCTCATGTTGTGATGTGTTAAATTTGTGTCACTGAGGGAGAAATATAGATGTATAAATAATATAAATAATATGCCCTTATTTCTTGTGACTAATACATGGAAACGGAAAATAATTAAAACGATATGTAGGAAAATAAAATAATGGAGACATTTATTTCTTTAAATAGTAAATTCATTACTTTAAATAGTAATTACTTTAACATCTTAGCAATGGAAACATGTTTAAATAAATATATAACCAAACTATTATTCTAACTTGTTTTTTATTTACATAATGGGTATATTTATCTTTCAGTATGTTTATTTAATATTTGTATCTCCTATTAGACTCTTAAAAGCAAATACTCTAAAAGCTCTGTTAATTCTTTAAAATAGCTATACAGTCCCTTACTTCAAAATAGAACAGTTTTGTTTAGTCTAAGACAACTGTGACAGCATGAGAAAACGATAACACAACATAAATATTAGTACTCCACTTTGTCTCTTAGCTTACTGAGAGAAAATTATATGAGTTTGTAAGGAAAAGATTATCACAGCTCCTTTAAGATAAGTGTTATTTCTGTATAGAGGATGTTTTAATGAAAATTCCAGCTAATGTTACAATTTTATCTGATATGGAAAAAATAAACCTATTTCAGAGAGGTGAAATAAACTATTGTAAAATAGGTAAACAGGTAAAATAAACTATTGTATTAGACACATCAATTACAAGTATTCTTTCAGTGCTAGAAAAAAAGGTGTTCTTTTGGAATGGAAAATTTCCAGATCTCAGTAAGACCAAGGAAGCAGCTTATTTCCTGAGATGTGAAACAGTGCTTATACTCCTTCTCTTCTTCCCTTTTCTTAAAAAAACCCCACAAAACCAACCCAAAAAAACCCACCGAAAACCAAACAAACAATCAAAAACATCATAAAAAGAATAAAGGAAATCTTCTTTCTCCATATTACAAGATCAATTACAAAGCATCCACGTGAAATTTTTATTGTATCAAATAAAAATTTATTTTCACAAAATAAATCCCAGTCATTGCAAACTGGAATATACATATACACAAGCAGTGCCAAACACAACAAAGAGACCATATAGGACCATAATATTTATCTTATTTACTACACTCTAATTTCATTATCAGAAGTAATTGTGAAGAGAAGCCACAACAAATTTGTCAGTTTTCTAATGCTAAGTGACAGTCAGACATAGGAACATCTCTCTTAATTGTAATGCCACCTTATATCTTAGCTTTGGGTAAATATTGCCGTGAATTTCTCTTGATTTACACCTGCTCCCATTCCAGCTGTCATGACTTGTTTCTTACTCTGTCCTCTGTACTTCGTAATTAATCTTCATGGATGTTGGGATGTGATCCATTGTCTTCCATACTTTCTGATTTCTCTTCCTGACTGTTTTGCCATCAGACATGCAGTGAGATCAAGAATGCAGCATTGTAGACATAGCTCCGCTAATGAGATTTTGTGCAGATATGAGGCTTGTGCAGATATGCAAGTCTTGCAAATGGAAGTTTCCTGATAATTATATATTAGTAATTTTAGAGGATAGTATCAAAATACACTACCTTTGCCATTTCCTATTAAAAATATCTCAGACAAATAATGTCCTCATTATTAGGCCTGAGGCATACCTCTGACAATCTGCTAATTATACCTGTGTAGGTTAGAGATTGCTAACCACTCATCTGAGCTCAGCCTCTATCACCAGCTCAGTCTGGCTGTGAATACCTACCTAAGATTGTCATGCAGGTCTTTTTGTGGAATTTTTTGTGGAATAAACCATTTAGCTGCATGTTTTGCCATAGTACCCTTTCTTGTGCCTTTGAATATTCTACTTTCGTATAAATTTACTGAGACCTTGTGAATCACATCAGTGTGTGCCACAGAGAAAAAGTCATTCTTCATGTTGTATTTGTGGAAAAAAAATTCAGGAGAGTAATAAATACTTACCAGTCATTCAGCACTCTCCTTCAAAAATCTTTATGTTATGTATCCATGTCAAGAAGCATTGTCTTTTCTCATCTGACCAGTTTTTTTTGGGAATTATTTTTTATTCAAATCTGGACTGAATATATTTCATTCACTTTGACTTCTAAAATATATCCATTCAAAACTGAGTTACAGGTATTTTGTAATTTATAGGAATCCCTTGTCTTTTAAAAATGCTGTTCAACAATAATAGAATATACTCACTTGTTCAACAGAAAATGTATTTAACAAAACCTGGAACAACTTTCCAAGCTTCTCTGCAAAAGCTAGTCATAAGAGTTGCTTATGTTGGAAAAACATACTGTTTTATGTAATTCTTAATCAGACATTTCATCATAACAGAAAACACTTTTGATTGATTGTCCCCTACTTCTGATATAGCAATAAATTAATGTGTTGATTGAGTTATACCTACCTAATCAATACATCATATACCCAGTGCAAGATCCTGTGTTTTGAAAGTTGTACTGTAGATGTATGAATGGTGAAGCACCCAGTCATCTGTGACCTATATTCTGTGTTGTAATAAAATACAACAGGCCCAGACAATTTGGGTTACTGTAGTAATTGTCTCTCTAATCTGGCCTCAGTTTTCCATAAATTTGCATTGCAGGATTCTTATGTGTGTGTGCTGTACACATTCACCTAATTTGTACTCAGTGTGAGGGTTGAAGTTTGTAACAGATCAATGTTTTTAGTATCCTGTGCAGTATTCCGTTAGATATCACTCATGATAGTGTAACAGCAAAACACCTCTTTATTGCTTCTGTTCCATTTTCTCTTCTTGAAGCTTTGTGTGCTGTAGTTCCTACTGGCAAACACGATAGCCAGGTTTTCCGTATTGGTTTAACCTTTGTTCTGTTTAAGTCAGAGTTCAATTTACTTGTAGTATAGAAATTCTTAAGCTATCTTTGCATGCTCAAATGACAAAAGATTAGTCTAGAAAAGTATACAGTGCCTAAAAAGCAATGTGATATTTGGAAAGTCAGACAATAAGAGACTTAAAGCTACGAATTTCTGTCCATTTCTGGGACAGCAAGTACTGCAGTATTACATAACACGACACTGTATCCAGTTGCTGCAGAGCTCCATCATGTTTCTCTGACCACTGCCAAGTTATCCTGTTGTCTCAGCAAAGCTGTCTTCCCTTGAGTACCCTCTGTGGTTACTCTAATTATCTGCAGAATCTTTTCTACAGCTTCCTGTACTATAAAACTTTCATTCTCACTTTTGCTGAAACATCTTTGCTGTCATCTCTCTAGATTCCTTTTCATGAAAGGAAAAATCATCTAGATTCCATCTTCACGTGAATTAAATTAATATTTTCTATTTGGATCTTTGCCTTTCCTTTCATCTGTTTCTGATCATGTTCTACCTTGATTGACGTTGCAATTACCACATTTCTAGTTATTATGCGGATGTCTATAATAACTCCATATGTTTCGCTGTTGCTTTGTTGAAACAATTTCCTCATTGCCCTTATTCCCAAAGCTAGATATCTATCTTGTAGCTGCCTCAGAAGTTCCTTAGTCTAGATGATTCCTCATTTAAACAGACTTGCCAATATTTGTCTTTTGTTTTTGCCAAGTAGAGTAAATATGTTTTCATCAAGTAGTCGATGCTGAACATCTGTTTGTGAACAAATGGAATAATGCTTAGCAAAGACCTGTTAAAATGTCTGGGATTAAGATAAATTGCAACTTTTTCATCTGTGACTAAATTATAAACCTTTGCAAATATGTTCATTTTGGCCCTGACCTTCATTTGTGAGATACTTGGGTACAACTGATAGTGTATAACTACTCCAAAGACATTATCAGAATCAAAGCATATTCATAATCGTTATACATAACAAAAGGTTGTTATGAGCTTTGAAAATCCTTGCTTCTGTGAAAATTCAAGCAAAGTTTTTAAATCCCTTACTACTTTATTGTTTCCTGGAGCCTTGGCCTGTATGAGGAGTGATGGTCCAATCACCTCTACTTCTCTTCAAAACTGACAAAAAGAAATTTAATTGGGAATGGTTTACAGTTTTCTAATGTGTTTTATTAATATTGCTTTTAAGTTTGCTTGTGTGTTTTGTCACTTGTATATAGTTGCAGATAAAATAACCTCTTCTTGCTTTAACCTAAATGGTGTCACTTCTAAGACAAGGTTTCCCGGCTATTGGCTTTCTATACTAAGGAATTCAGAGTGAAACCAAAGAATACTGAAAAATTCTCTTGCCAAACGCTATACTTTACCTTCATTTCTCCAGATTAAGTACCTGTTTGTATGAGAGCTGGTTCCACCTTCTAACAGAAGTTTAGATATTAGAAATGACTCACTGTAATGCAGCATCACTACAGTATAACACATCTGTGATAACTTAGGTGTTTAGGGCTGCATTTATACCTCTGTATTTAGTAGAGCAGTGAAAGAATCAGATCACCTGTTCATATTAAAGCATGGGACATCCTTGAAAAAGATGTAGCATACACAGCACTTCACTCATTTAAATAGCCTCAGGCTGTTTAACAAGTGACTCAAGTAAGCAAAATAATTAAACATTTTGATATCTATGGGATCAGAATCTTAGTGTGTATTAAATTAATTGAGGGTAGAAACCTGGATCAATACAATCCTTTGGAAAGCTTTGGGAAGCTTTACTAAAGGAAAGTCCTGCATTACAAAACTCTTGAAGACCTTCAAAGGGCTCAGCAGACATACCTAAAGACTGATAGTTTACTTGTATTTGTCCAAAGGCTTTCAAGGGGACTGAATAGTCTTGGAATAAGAAGGAAGGTCTCACTGATAAAACACTCATTGAAAGACAACCAAAATAAAATATGTATGTTTTCATCAGAGGAGTGAAAGGTCAGTACTGTAGTTCCACTGTAGCTCTGCCCATCACCATATTTCTAAATTATTTAGAAAATTATATGATAATTATTGGGCAAGTGGTTTTGGATGATATAATTTACTACAGCATTTGAAGACAGCTAAAGGACCTTAGAAGTCTATGTGACTATGTAACGAAAAGGCAGTTGACATTCATTTTAAATATACACACGAGGAAAAACAATCCTAACTTTACATGTGACCTGGTAGGCTACAACTCTGCTCCTCATAAGTGAGCTGGTGCTGTGATAAATAGATCAGTCAAAACACTGACTTAACATTAAAGCAGTAGACAAAAAGGAATGTTAAGAATTAGAACAAAAGGAAGAAAGAGCTAATGCTAAATAAATGTTTATGCCACTTTGTAAACATATGTTTCATCTTCTCCTAGAAAACCTGATTCTTTTCTCCTCTCACTACAGCAGAATACAGGCAAAAAACAGAAATCGTGAAGGTCCAAAGACCAACAAGGATGATCAAAGATATAGAACAGCTTCAGAATGAATAATCATTAAATTAAATGATATTCAACTAAAAGAGAGATGACTGGATAGGCATATGGTAAAACTCTTCAGAATCATAATATCTGGAGATAGTTGTGGAGAAGCTAGAGAGAACTTTTCACTGTCTCTTACAGGACAGGAACTGGAGGATAATGAATAAAGCTGGTATGAATTTAATTTAAATGGAAGGAGGTGGCTGATCATACAGTGGGGTTGTATATATTTTGAACTTTTTGCTAAACAATGTTTTATATTTAAAAATAAACATGCTCAAGCAGACAACTGGAAAGGCACTTAGAAATGTGATACAAATACTTGGGACAGATTACAAAATAGATAAACTACCTGAGGTTCAAGAAATTCCATAAACTGAAAATAATAGAGGCCAAGGAAGTATTAGAGAAAATACAATCTGTGCTTGCTGTGCACTACCTTTTTTCTAGTTACTGCCTTTGTCTTTTAGAATCAGGATACTGGGAAAGAAATATTACTCATAACCTGTGGTCTCATAGCTTTCTGTACTTCAGTTCTGGTTTCATTGTTTATTTATATTGTCTACTTATTAATTATTTATATTTATTCCTGTAAATAAAATCAGTCTCTACATTAGTTCATTTCAGTAGTCACTTTATTGAAACTGATTCATTTACACTGGTATTCTTAACAAAGTTTTTCCAAATTTGGTTCATACTAAAGCATGCATACAAGCATGCTGTCAGCCTCTCTAATAAACACATTTCAAAGAAAAAAATTGTCCAAGAGAGCTATTCATGCAATTATTGATGAGAATTAATAAAAACATGTGCTTATTTGATGGAAATTACTGGATGAACTTTGCCATTAAACTAAGTGAATTAAAGTTATGTGCAAAACCTCAATTATTATTCATGTAAGTTTTTATTTGTAGCTGTTTCTTCTAGGTTTATAGTGACTTCGCTTGCTCTGTCCAGGAGCCATGGCAAAGATATAGTATTATGGGATAAAATACAGAGTTGCTCTGTACTTTTACTCCGAATGTACCTAGAGACATGATCTGAGAAAAATTTTATCTGAGAGTAAGACAGGAGTTAGCTTGGTTCCATGCAGATTGTCTTGTAGGAGAAGAGGGAGCTTTGCAGTATTTACTAAACAGTAATAATTTCAGACCATACTAACCAGACATCAGCCTTCATACTCTTACCAACTCCATACAACCACCACTTCAAAACCCATAATTATAAAAACCTTAGTCTGGCTTTCATTACTAAGTAAGCTCTTACCTCAGGGTAATTACTACAAGCAAAATGCGTGCAGTGACAAGGAACTTCAGTCTTTCTACCAGGTAAATAAATATAAAACAAAAAGAGAGACCTGAAGGCATACTGCTAAACTAATCTGTTTTACCTAAAAGCAAAACTGAAGGATCTTGTCTCTACTAAGCTTTTAATTCAGTGTATGTCTGTAACTTTGGATGTAAAAATCAAGCAAAGCAAAACAACAGTAAAAACCAACTCCTCTCAAATTACCGTTTTGTAAAGTAATAAAGCAGGAAATTTTCTCCACTAACCAAAACCAAAGTGTAAAACCTAGGACTCTAAGAACATTGTATTTGTATATTTCATTTGGAAAAGCAGTCATATCATCAGAACCCTGGCTTAGATTTTTAAAAAATGTAAACCTGGAGATTGCTTGCCAAGAAAAAAAAAAAAAATTGAAAACCTGCTATATGACTAAATCTGATTAGCAGATTTTACCAAAAAGGCCTTTGAAAAAGGACCAATATCTAGCCTAACGCATAGTCAACTCCCACCCGTCCTGGGGTCCTTTTGAGTTATTTGCATCCTAACAGTTCAAGAAACTTCCTTCTTTCGTAACACTAAGATGATAAAGATCACCAGACTATTCTCAATGTAATCATTAGCAGGCTTCTTTGTTTTCAGATGAGTCGCAATTTAGATCTCAGGTAAACAAGATGAATTACCTCATACATCTTGTTTTCTCCAAAAAATCAAGGTGTTCATTACTCAGTTTAGCTAGCACATGATAACTAAGATTACAACTATGAGGTAAAGTCCTCATGATGATAAATAAGTTCAGAATTTCAACATGAAATTAAGGATCAAGATGGACCTTTGCTGCAGCACCATCTGCTGTGGTGAACTGCTGGTATGTGAAAGCTGCACATTGTCAGTCTTCATTAGGAATTTATTAGCCATTTGTTACTTTAGGTGACTACACACCGTGTTTCCTAGTGAAGACATATCCTCCATGAAAATGGCTTCCGTGCTTGGGTAAGATTTTGCTAGCTGCAGGCAGGCAGATTAACACACAGACTGTACAGTCATTTGGACTACTTGTCTGCTTCAGATGAAGCAGTTAAACGTTTTGTGGCCTCACAGCCTAAATGTTGGACTTTGAGGCTCTTCCCCTTCCCCCATCAATTAGAGAGAGCCTGATGTCAAGACCTTTGAAGATGGTGTTATGCAGACCTTTCAAGCTTTTGCTTAGAGAGCTCTATAGAGAAGGGTTTCATTAAGTGTTTCTCTTAATAGCAAGAAGTTACTTATTTTTGTTTGTTTGAATGTTTTCTTTTTTTGCTTTTTTGTGTTTATTTGCTAAAGAGTATATTCATGTTGTGGTAGAAAGTTTGTGGAACCTAAAGAACAAATACTAATGATGCTACAAAGTAGATAAATAACACAGCAAAGATTGTTAAGAAAACTGATAATAACAAGTATCTAAACAAACAAGTGGACTTTTACTTGTTTTCAAGGAAGTTATCAAATCTAGTAAATGGCAAGACTCCAAATGCTGTAGTTAGAACATGCCATAATTAATCTCATAATTTTTTCTGATGTATGTCAGATAATGATTCATTTTGCAATAACTGTTTAATACAATGCATGACGTCTCTCTCTTTTGTTATGGAAGATGGAAAACAGTGTAGGAAAACATTATCTTGCTATGCCAGTCATGGCTACAAAAAGGCAGAGGATATAGAAATGGATTGACAATGTATAAAGGTACTTCTTTTTCATTTAGGACACATAGTCTTGACAGAAATTCTTGATTCAATTGAACCTTCTGTATTTCAGTCATATGGTGGTAATTTGCCCATAGCCCCATATATGTTTCCAGTCTCCTAATAATACAGAATGAAATTCTTGACTTCTTGCTAAAGACTTGCTGTCTTCTGCAGGCTTATGGGAATAACAAAGATTTCGAGCAGGTAATATATAAGGTACTGTTTACATACATTATAAAAGCACACGTACATAAACATGTGTATAGATGTATGTAAACAATACAATTCAAAATAATTAGATGATATTTAGCCATAAACCATGCTCTTACCTGTTTTCTTATCTAAGTGATCTACCTACTGGGTCTAGTGAAAAACAAATGAGAAACTTGTAAATGAAAGCTCCAACAGTAATTGTCAAAGAGATACAGTTTTGCTCTGGTGACACTGGTCTTTTACAGGCAAGTAATAAGGATTAGAGTTATTTAAATTGATGTGATCCTATATCCTGCTCAAAGGTGCTACACACCTTATGCACAATTTCTTATGCATATAGGTAAGCCATTAATTTCATGTTTAATGTATGTTTTAATTAGAATGAACTGTGATTTGAAACTCATGGTCTCTATCATTATGTGACAATTCAGGAAGGCTTCTTTCCTCAGTTTTTTTCAGGGAAAACAAAATTATCAACAAGCATTTTAATATCCTGTTTTCCAAGACAACAGCTTGACATATTTCTAAATCAACTGGAAACACTCTTGGCAGGTTTACCAAGTATAAATTTAATATATAACAATGAACTTCTTGTTTTCATACTGTCCACAAGAATATGTACACAACTGAGGACAAAGACAGTTCTAAATTTAGGAGATCGCTTTAGGCTTAAAAGATGTTTATTTTAACTTAGCAGAAGACCACAAGAAAGAAGTCTATTTTGGAGAATCTTTTGTACACCATTTGCCTCCTCCACTCCACTACATGAATTTTCAGGGTGAAATAGTTCTCATCCTCCTTTTCCTGGACTGTGTGAAATGAGCTTTTCATCAAAGGAAGGCTCTTCAGGGCAGCTTAACCTGCCTCTTATGTGTTTTTGAGGTAACAGGATCAAGTGAGAGGCAGTAGTTCATCAGCCTTCTCATAAAAAGCTGACATTCAAATAAGTGGATGAAGCTCATGAAGTAACGATAAAACAGAAGAAAGAGGTTCAAGATAAATGATCTCTCTCTGATTTGAGAGTTGTATTTTATTTTCCTCAAACACACCACCACTGTTTTCCACCCCTCTCTGAAGACATGAAGTCAAATTCTTATAGACTAACTTCCTGGATGATATTTTATCTTAAAAATGCTCTTCAAGACAACTCATTCAGTCTTTTTTGGGTAGAAGTTAAAAGCAAACAAAACAAAGAGAAAAAAAAAAAAGGAAAATACCAAATAAGTGAAATCTCTCTGCATTTTCAAGGAAAAAATCTGAATTACCCAAATATCTCACTTCAAGTATCAAACACTTCTACAGGGCATTTAGCTATAAGTTTGGTGACCAGTTTTTCTCTTGTCTCACAGCAATCCCTTTTCCAGCACTGTATATTCTGAAGACCATGACTGTGAGAAAGCAAGGTTTAGAAGCTCTGAGGTATTTCTAAAATTACGCAACTACTTTCATTCAGCCCTTTTGTGTAAAGCAAATCTTATGATTCTGTTTCTGTCACTCTAAAACTTCATGTCTCATGCAGATATGAAAAGGGATGGTATTTATGAGATAAATTCATATTTGAGTGTTGCAGTTTGAGGAAGCTGCAGAAAGTGAAGAGTGAAGCTAAAGATGCCAGAAAAGAAAGGAGAACACAGGCTTTAATTACAGTGATAGGGAAGCTGATGTCTATAACTTGATGGACTTTGTGTTTTTGGACTTTGCGTATTGTGAAATGAAGCTTTCTGAAGACACATGAAAACATGAAAGGTTGCCTCTTATGCTGTGTGAAAGCAGGAACCTAAAGAAGCTATTCTGATTCTAAGCATAATAATTTTTACACAGAAATTTGTTTCCAGATTTTTCTTTAAAATTTTTAAGCTTTAAAAACTCATAGATTTGTCATTTAGAGTAGATCCAATGAAGGAAGGGAAAGGGAATATTTATCACTACAATTGGATGATGGAAGAATTTCTGTCCAGATGTTACAAACTATAAAAGCAGATGTATATCTGTGATTTTGATTATTTTTCAGCCAGTGTTTCTCAAGACCAAGTCTTGAGAAACCAAGTGTTTTGATTCCGTCCCGTCTGACTCATAACAAAGCACAGCAATATTTCCTCAGTACAACTCTGGCACTTTTGCTTTTCATGTAATTCCCTTCACAATGGGAAACCTTTCAACAAAAATAAGTGTGGAACTGAAAGCTATAGAGGTTAGGGGAAATGGAAAAGTATGGTACTTATAAAAATTTGATTGCAATCTGTTTACTGAGGCACAAAGTCATAGCTTAATCTTAACCATGGGTCTGATGATAACTAGTCATTTTATCATTCCATAGAAAGAGAGCATTTCATTCTTTGGAAAGGAATTCTCATAAGGACGAGCAACATAATGTTACTAAAAAGGAAAAGCAGAGAAGGAAACTAGTGAAATTGCTTTTGCACAGTCATGCTGAGCTGTATATGCATCGTATGCTGTAGGATTTGTTCTAACAGTTAGATAGGAAAAATTGCAAATAAATCAGCACAAGCTTACCATGTTGCATTGAAAAACAGTGTTATTCAAATGCATGGTAACCAGTATGTTGAGTTATTAGGAAGAGAAGAAAAGGTTATTCCAACTGCCTACGTGTTCCCAGGATTGTCTTCTGGGAGTGGCTGAGAATGTACTCCAATGTTCTTTCTAATACCACTGAGCATAAAAAATATGAAGACAGTAAAGTAAAATACTCTATGTATCCCATGTTCCTTTTGTTATCATTGCATCACTTAAGAACTTGAATATGGAACCTGGTGCTGTTATTAGCTTAGTGTGAGATAATTTCAGTCAAAATGAACAAGACAATGTCTAGTTGTTCAAACTAACCCAGTTCAGTTTGAAGAAAGCTGCTTAGGGACTTCAGAAACTGAGGCTTACAGGTTGCTACCTGAGGAAGGCCTTGAGTGGGGTCTTTGCCAGCTGATTCAAGAAATACTATAATTTCTTTTACTCCTATAGAAATATCCAAGAAACCCCTCAGTACTTTGGAACAAATACTGTTGCTTGTTTTAGTGATTTAGATGGCTATTCTGAATAATATTCTGATCATCAAGGC
This sequence comes from Myiozetetes cayanensis, assembly GCF_022539395.1. Taxonomy (NCBI): domain Eukaryota; kingdom Metazoa; phylum Chordata; class Aves; order Passeriformes; family Tyrannidae; genus Myiozetetes; species Myiozetetes cayanensis. The sequence goes on along the minus strand of NW_026087964.1, from coordinate 33,436,805 downwards.
CACAGGTTTTTTTGGTTATAAATGTTAACAATGAGTTTTGAAACATGAAATGGGTAACTTGGTTCTTCTTTATCTATATATATATAATACACTCACAAATGCATGCACATTTTTATCTGTCCAGAAGAAATTTAGATTAAATAAAAATGTGTGTATTTTTGGTATAATCCTGGATGAATTATGTCCCCTTGCTGTTCCTCCATGTTTTGGCAGAATGATTTCCTAAAAGAGATTTGTGAAAATGCTGCTATTAACACGTGAGAAATAATGTTTTTCATCCCTTTTGAAGACTGTGAATGCAGTTTCAGACAACTGAACCAATCGAAGAATATCTTATACTGAAAACATAGCCTTGTCTCCCATGGTCCTGACTTTGGGCAGCTAGAATTGACAGTTCCTTCCCTATTTTTATAGGTAAAATAGAAATATTGACTTTAGTGAGCTGAATTAAATTTCTTAAGGGCAGCCTCAGAGCTGCTATGAGGGAGGGAGCTGTGTATCTGGGCATCAAGGAGGAGGCTATAAGGACTGAGATCACCTCTTTCACTGTCAGTGGGCTTCTGGACAGAATTTTTATTGCACTGTTGTGAAGACTACGCTGTACTCAGTGTAGTAGTTGAGCACTGATTTCAATAATTCCATCAACACTGTGATTGAACTAACAATAGTAAAAACAGGCCTCACTTGGCTTTCTTCTGACTAATTGTAAGTCCATGATAGAGCAGGAATTAAACATATCCTTCAAAGCTGGTGCCCTAATGAGTCACTCCTAAATTATACACTGTTTTTCAGAGTATACTGAGGTACGCTAGATCCTAACTAGTTCCTGGAAAAATGTATTTGTTCTTGCTTTGCTGTGTTTACCTAAAATAAAAATATTGTATAACAATTGAATGTCAATAAAAACAGTGACTCAGGGCTGTACACCCAAAGTACATATTTTGCCTTGCAGTGTCAAGAGGTTATGACATTTAATTCCTAGCCAACCTTTCACGTATCTCTATTTACTGTTCACATGTATAAACCCAGTTTGAATACTCCACACTGCCATGAGTAAAATGCATTATACAATACCATGTAGTTTCTATGTACTGGAAATATTATCTCCATTTACATATGTGTGCAGGTATGTGCACACATACATGTTTGCATAGTAATGAAAACAAGGGACTAGAAGGAAATTAGTCATTGAAAGAAATCCCATTTGCTGTAGGCAAATTATGTTCCTTCAAAGTTCTCTGTTTGAAAGCTCTTACTCCTACTGCTTTCACTAGAAGTCCATTTCCTAGAATTCCTTTTGATTTTTCTCACTCATGATAGTTTACTGATATTCTGTAGTCATCTCCAAGTCCTATTTCTGGGCATTTCAAGCTGAACGGCTTCCAATTTACTGCATAATGTAAACTGGAGCAGAAATTTGAAGAATTTCTGTGTTATAATATTGAATGAAACTTGGTTCCTTCTTCTCCTCTAATATACAAAATCATTGAGAAGTTTATGGGAGCTGTTTTACATATTTCCAAACAACTGTGTTTGGAAGCTGTGAAAACAAATTTTAAGTCGCACACTATTGGAGAGTTACAGAACTTATTGTGATAGATCATGTGTACTGCTAATGCTGATCTGGGATTGTACCTTGTGTTTCTAAATTGTCAAAGGATTGACAGAGCAGTAGCTGTGAAATGTAACTTAATCAACTGCATCTACTTCTTGGAAAGGGTTTTTGTGACCAGGAATGTGTATGCCTATGATTTGATAATGGCTCTGGTGTGACAGGAGTCCAGAACCACTCAGGGAATTTCCATGTTCAATGTAATTTGTTTTATTGAGGCTTCATCCTTATGTGGAAAATTCAACCAGTTATGCTTTTTCTCTTTTCACTCTCTCCTTTTATTCATGGTTAGAAAAAAAATTTTAAAAAATAAAAAAAATCAAAGAGAATCACTGTAAAGTTACAATTAATATCCAGGTAGTTATTTCTTTTCTGTCCTCAGAGAAGTTTTCTCAGAGCAACACTCTCACAGTTGTTTAGCTAAAGAATTTTTGTCAGACATAGCTGTGGTCACAACCAACCCTTCTTTTCTATTACCTTATATTTTTGTAGCAATTTACACCATTGCAAGCATTGAAAAGAGCAAAGTCAGGATTACAGGACCTCTTGGATGAACTATGAGTAAAAACAAAAATGCCAGGATTCTAGAGAAAACAAACAAACAGACCAGAAAAAAAGGTAAGTGAATTCTTCTCACAACACTATGTAATGAATTCTTACTGTGCTCCTGTTTCAACAGAACCCACCCCTTTCTGCATCACAGATAGCATTACTAAAATAACATTCTGTCACTTATTTTAATATATTTAGTAAATCATGACAGCCATTAAGTATGAAGCACAATACTAGATAAGAGCCTTATTAGAAAAATATATTAAGGTGAAGAAAACAAATTTCTTTCCTTGAAATATTGAAATTCTCAATATATGACACATTGCTACTTACTCTGCTTCCCACAGGGCACACAACCTTGTGTTCCCTCTCTCACTTAGAAATCAGAAATGCAACTGATATGAAAGAGGGAAGCAAAAGGACAATTCACCTTCACCAATCAATAGTAAACATCTTTTCTTTAAAAAGTGCTGAAAAGGAGAAATTTTCCCCAGTGAATCTAAGCCAGCTGATATCAAATCACCCTCCAGTTTACACCAAAGAGCTTGCTTTTGATAGGTGAAATACTTCACTGCCCTCCCACTCAATTTTAAAATGAGTATCTTCTTGTGTACGTTTTACTCTGAGGCAAAACACAGTAAGAATCAGATCTATTATCTCCTTTGTTTCTTTAATGATTTAAGAGAAATCCTTAGCATTGGGCTATTAATGTTTTTCCAGATGTTTGAAATTACATCAAAGGAAGGATTTGGATTTGCTGACATTTTTGGATTTTGGAAGGGTATCTAGTTTTTTTTTCCCCCTGTGCTCTCTGAAATAACTGGCAGTCCCACTTAATAATTCTTGACATGCTAAAAAGTTTGGCAGGCTCAGAGAAAATTTTCCTTTAAAAATAAATATCGAATCTGAACACATTGTCCTTAGCAACAAGGAGGGAAAAGAGGTATGGGTGTGCTCTTGGAAATATTGGAAACCCAGCTGTAAGGATATTAAATTGTTTTGCCATATTTTATTACAATTTAGATTACGGCAACTATGTAAAAAAATTCACCTACGTGTTCTTTAAGAACAGTGAAAGACAACTTTAACCACAGTTTTCCACAGCATTACTACAGATTTCTGAATTCACTTTCTGCAAAGGCTTCTCACCAGCTCCAACTGCCTCTCTGTAAATGATACCGCCTTTTGTGGACAGCATCAATATAGCTTTTGGGACTGTGGTTGAAGAATGATAGAAAATTATTATATTTTCTTCCCTTACTAGCTAATGGTTGAAACTCACTTAGAGAAAATGTAGAGGTTCGACAATTGGGAAACCCAAAATGTCTTTGGAATAAGCCAGTGCAATGCATATGAGAATATGACATTTAAAAAGCTTGGCTTACTGTCCACTGTCCCTGGGAAAAGCCTCAAGGGAATAGAAACCACTTTGATCAACAAAAGGGTGGATAGAGAGATGCTGGGCAGCAAAGACTATAAGACTGGTTTACATTCTGATCATCAATACCCTCAGTGGAACAAAAGGTATCCCCAAAATCCACAAAACTCTATTGTCAGTTTGCAGTAGGTCATGCCGTTTAAATTAATTAGGTTAATTTACAGTGGGTTATCCTAGAGGCGGTGTCTAAATACTTACATGAAGGTGAGCTAGAACACCTCAGTTGCTTATTGGAAATGGGACTTTTCTGTTTTCCCCCTATGAGATGTGATGGTACCAATGTTACATTTATCCAATGATGGCAAGTTTCCTAGTGTTCTGAAAACCTACAATTTCATTTATTTATATGAACCTCTGTCATCATTACTTTTTATGTAATACCTGTATGAAATCATTTGTATATATTGTCACTGAAACCTTTTATGGTGGCAGTAAATTCTCTCTTCTTTTTAGGTGCTTGTGAGGTAGCTCTTAACATGCTGAATGAATGCTAAACACCTAGAGTCTAGCTTCATCGAGTTTGCTAACTGTGGCCTCAGAAATGCATAAAATGAGCTTAAGCTCCATATTCTGAGGAGAAATCCCTTATTTAATGACAGCTTAGCTTTTACCAGGGAACTGTCTCCAACAGAATTTTTCCTGAGTTATGGGTGAAAAATCTTAAATTGAGACTTGTCAGTGTAAATCAATTTGATACTAAAAGCTTTCAAAATATTCATGCAAATAGAGGTAAATCTAATGTATAAACAACTTACCTATTATTTGATGTTTGGAGAGCATTCTTCAGGAACTGTTTTCAATACCTTATTAGTTGTAACACTAAGAACCAGACACGAAAAGCTGTATGTTTGGCTTGTTAAGCCTGAGAAAAGTCAAAGAAAGCATTCAGGGAAAGGTAAATATACTTTGAGTAACAACTGAGTGTTACTCTCAGTTTCTGTATAATGTCAGTTGCAATAGTATTGTTTCCATGAATCTATTAGCTTGGATTTACCTTGACCTTGAGCTGTCATTCCTGAGACATTACATAATTGGTTTGGCAGTAATAGATCATAGAAACTCCACAAATAATTCACACAAGTTATTATTTCCTTAATAAAACTTTCATTTATCTGCTTGGTTGGTATTTCTCATATAAATTATTGAATAATCAAACTATTTTCAGAGCAGTAGGGTATTTATATTTTGACAAATTACATCTAAGATGTTCCTCCAAAGTTTATCACAAAAATTTTTCATTCAATAACAGAAATTTCTTTTCTCTGGGCACCAGCTATGGGCTGAGAGTATTCTAATACCTGTTTGACAGCGACAGAATCCTCCAGGAGAAACTGGTTTGTGCCTCTGGGCACATGTGTGAAAAAGGAAGGACAGAAAGTACGTTTTTAATTTTCTGAAAGAAAGAAATATCATCAGATGAATATTTACTCAAAATTTTCATGATTCCTTCCTTAAAAGCATTCTTATTCCCACAGAGTGGGAATAATATGTAGCTTGGCTCTGTCAGGGAAACTTTATTATTATTTAACGATGGGGAGAGCTCTACCAATACAGACAGTCCTAAAACATTTTGGGAAGTCTTGTGAAGCTAGGGAAGGAATTTTAAAAGGGGGCTCTTGTTCCTTGGAAATGATTAAAATTACATTGTTTTCATGTCACTTCACACAAGAAGTTAGCAAAATACTTTGCTCAAGTAAGCAAATAAAGAAGGTGACTAGTATTTGTGCACAAAAAAAAATTCTATGGATTAGTATGGCTCACACAATGAATATGAATCAGGAGAGGCTTGCTGCCATGAAAAGGAAAATGTATAAACAGAACCCTATATCCAAAACGTGAAGTAATGCCTCTCCTCTGTGCTGCACTAGCAAGCCTTCAGTTAGAATACTTTCTTCAGTCATGAGTTTTCCTCTCTGAGACAGGCAGAGGACTGATTGAAATGCATATAGAGGAGAGAAGCAACAGTGATTTCAACTCTGGAAACCATGATCTATGAGGAAAGACTAACTGAACTGGATTTTTTTTTTTCTTAAAAAGAGAAGAATAAAGGAATATAGTGTGGAGAAGGATCATGGTAAATAAGCCATTAGGAACTGAGGAATAATTTTCCCTTGTTTGTCATAGACAGAACGAGATGGTAATCTTACATTGCAAAGAGGAGGACTTATATTTGATATTTAGAAAAAAACCCTAAGAATAATGAAGTACTGGAATAAAGCCTTGATGAGCTGTGAAGCTGAAATTATTTAAGTTCTTTAAAAACAGGTTCAGTTAAGTGTCTGTGTAGACATCCATGTCTGACTCTATCTTAATGCAAAAATCCCTATTACCTCTACGATTTTATATTCACTTACAATCCATGTTTTAGGTATAGTGAATGAACATATGAATTTGCGTCATACAAATGGTATTGGACCTTTTTTTTATTAACTGAAACATTTAGTTAAGGAATATTTAGATGTATAGGAATATATAGATGTATAGTTGCACTGGATGTGAGTAGCAAGGTTTTGGTAGCAGGGGGCTATTGGGGTGGCTTCTGTGAGAAGCTGTCAGAAGCTTCTCCTACATCTGATATAGCCAATGTCAGGTGCTTGATGACAGATCTGCCTCTGGTCAAGGCTGAGCCCATCAGTGACTTTGGTAGTGCTTCTGGGATAACATAGTTGGGAAGGTGGAAGAAAACCTACTTGCAACCAGGAGTGTGAATATGTAAGATTAAACAGGCCTGCAGATGCCAAGGTCAGTGAAGAAGGACGGGGAGGAGGTGCTCCAGGCAGCAGAGCATAGAATTCCTTGTAGTCCAGGGTGAAGACCATGGTGAGGCAGGCTGTCTCCCTGCAGCCCATAGAGGTCCACAGTGGATTAGAGATCTACCTGCAGCCTACAGTGGACCGCATGCTGGAGCAGGTGGATGTGCCCACAGGAGGCTTTTAAATCTGAGGCTGCTGAAAAAGGGATAGGACACTTCTGAAAGTGCTTTTAAATTTATTTTCTCAAAATGATGTGTTGGTATAAAATTGTTTCTGTATTACCTCTGATCACAATTGTATGCAAGTGAAAAGTTTCCTGTTGAAGTGAGATATGCTCTTCTTGTCTTATTTTTACCGACCTTCTTTTATTGGTAATGCAGTTAAATATAAAAAAGTTCATTGTTAAGTGTCAAAGTAATTATCAAAGTTATTCAGTTGTGCTATCACTGAGGGACCCTGCAAAGCCAGTAGGAAAAAGAATATGACAACCACGGTATTTATTGATTTTTAAGTTGTAAATACTTCTGTGAACCTTAAACATAGAATTCTTTAACTTTTAGGAGACAATTTAGTAACTAGTACAAATTCAAAATTAATAGTGTTCATCATTGTCCTATTTAACTAGCATCTGAATCAGAACATTGTTGAGAAATTAAGGATAAACAGTAAATGGATGCTAGTGGTACACTGTAGTGTCTGTTCTAATCTGCAGCTATTCTGTAGTATCCTCGTACCCTATAATAATATCCCAGGTATCATTTCAGATCAAAGTTCAGGGTGCTCTTACTGCTGTTTCCGTATTTGTTCAGTGAATGTGAAAAGGGTGAAGTCTGATAGGAAAGCAAGACAGTGGTGATACAACAGGCTATCACGGGACAAACTGAGTTACGGATTTACATTATTTACATTGCTGAAGTGTATGGGCGCATCTCCTTTTTGATATGAGATAATATGAAGTTACCCATTCCTCAGTGAAACCTATATATCATAGAATTGCAAAATGGTTCGAGTTGGAAGGGACTTTAAAGATCATCTAATTCCAGTTCTCTTGCCATGGGCAGGGGTTGCACTGGACCAGGTTGCTCAGAGCTCCTTTCAACCCAACCTTGAACACTTCCAGGGATGGGGCATCCTCAGCTTCTCTGGGCAACCTGTTCCAGTGCCTCATCACCCTCACAGGAAAGAATTTCTTAATCATATCTGATTTAAACCTACTCTCTTTCAGTTTGAAGACATTCCCCCTTGTCCAATTTCTACATTCCCTTATAAAAAGTCTCCCTCCATCTTTCTTGAAGGTTCTCTTCAGGTACTGAAAGACCACAATTAGATCACCCTGAAGCCTTTTAATACTTCCTTCTTTGCCTTTATTACAGAGTGACAGCACACATATTGTTAATAAATGGAATGTCTGTTGTGCATAGTTAATAACGGCTTGTATATTTTTAGCCGTATTTCCAGGCATCCTTAGTGTAATAAATCTACTCCAAAGACCCAACTAATTTTTGCTTCTAAGACAGCATCAACTCAGAACACTCAAATAACTTTCAAAATGAAGTATGGTTTGTAGCATGAATAGTAGTTATGTTTTATAAATGTCCCTCTCAATAATGACAATCAGTGCGTGGAACGTCTTCAGGAAGAATGCATTTTGCTAAAGTTTGTCTCCTGGAACAAACCGAAATACCCACTACACCCCTCAATCCCCGTGCGAGGGAGCCATCTTGTGGTCTAATTTATACTGTCCGGAGAAACGACGATGCTTTTGCTACTACAAAACGAGAAATGGATGGGGAGGGAAACCTCATTCGCATATAATGCAATCAAGTATAATTGAAATTTGTCAAAATGTCCAATATCGTTCTAAATAAGTTCCTCTTAATTCTAATAACGAGTGATCTAACATATCTAATAAAGGTTACTTCTGCTTTATACAGAATCACAGAATATTTCAGGTTGTAAGAGACCCCAGTGGGTCAGCTGGTCCAACCTCCCTGCTCAAGCAGGGTTATCCTAGAGCACATTGCAAAGACTGTATCCAGATGGTTCTTGAGTATCTTCAGTGAGGGAGACTCCACAACATCTCTGGGCAATCTGTTCCAGTGCTCAGTCACTCGCAGAGTAAAGTGCTTCCTCATATTCAGGTGGAAAAACAAGCTGCAGTATCATGTGCTTTTAAAAACAACTGTTTAATGTTTTCTGTACCTACTGAATATACCTACTGAGAATAACTAAACACATCCAAAGTGACACCCTAATGTTTTCAAGGCAAGTCAGTGTGTTATTTGTCTTGTTAAGAGAGGAATTAAAACATGGCATAAGTGGATTTGATGTTGAACTTTTACCTCAGTAAAGGTGTTAAATGCAGATCACTTAAATAAGGATTAACATTACAAGAAAAGTTTTTTCAGTCTTGTGAGGGAAGGTGCAAAGCCCAGCACCTGGGGAGCAACAACCCTTTGCACCAGTGTATACTGCAGGATGAACAGCTGGAAAGTAGGTGTTCAGAACAGGACCTGGGGGTCCTGTGGGCCCCAAGCTGAACATAAGCCAGAAATGTGTCTTTACAACAAAGACTACTAATGGTGTGCTCAGCTGCATTAACAGTGTGGCCAGGAGGTTGAGGCAGGTGATGTACCCTTCCAGTAAGCAGTGTTTCCCTTCCAGTAAGCAGACCATTGTGTCCAGTTTAGGGGGATTTCATCAATTTGTGTAAAAATTTGTGTAGAGTTTATAAAGAAGATGGAGTCAGGCTCTTTTCAGTGATACGAGATAGGAGGCAATGAGCACAAACCAAAACACAGAATGTTCTCTCTGACTATCATGAAATGCTTTTTACTCTGAGGGTGACCAAGCACTCCACAGAGGCTGTGGAGTCTTCATCCCTGGAGATATTCAAAAGCCATCTGAACACAGTTTTGGTAACCGGCTGTAAGTTGCCCTCCTTGAGCAGGGGGTTTGCAGAAGATAAACATCAAGGTCCCTTCCAACATCAGCCATTTTGTGACTTCGTAAATCTGTGAAATAAATGTTGAAAAAATATTTTTTTTCTAATGAGGAAACATTATATATATGTATTTGTTTATTAAATATTTAGAAGTATATTATTTACATTTTGAAAAAGATTTATTTCCAAAATGACAATTTCCCTGTAGTTCTAGTTTTGAGACTTCTGATGATTGTTGTCCTGGGTTTTAAATTCACATACTCAGAAAAAAAATGTATGTTCTCAGATCCTGATAGTGTATAGAAAGTAGGATAGTACAAAATAGGTAGCTATATATGCAATCATGAAAAAGGATATTTAATATCTGTTTTTTCCAGAATTCTGTGTTGAAAGGGCCACATAGTTTATGCCATACAATCACATATTGATCTCTTTAAGATCTGTTACTTCTTTTTTCTATGACTCACAGGTGACATTATTTGGCTGTTAATTTCTTGTTTAATTTCTTGTTGCACACCTGGTACAGTGCATTTGCATTTTTCATGCTCTGGGAACTGTGTGAAAACATTTGCTACTGCAGTGCTTCATGGCATTTTTGCTTGGGAACTTACCTGAACAAGATCAGAGGTACCTGTTATACTTTGCTTTTGGGAAGACAAGGTGTTATAGATCTGCTGGAGCAACAGCTGTCATAAATAGTAAAGACTGGATCACACAGTTCTGTGGCTCTGTGCAGGCTTGCTCAAGATTTCTGCTAAGGTTTCCCTGGTGGTCTTATTACATTTGACTGTTCTCTTGAGAAATTTCCATTTTATAAAGCTCCAAGTCATAAACTTGCTGAACTGGATTATCAGAGACAGGTAATGGGAATAATTCATTTGCAGTTGTGTCAAAGTTTTTGGTTTGTATCAATGTGAAAAGCAAGTTGAAATGAGTGAACTGATGTTGTCTTTTGTCTTATGTGGGCAGGGAGTGCAAAACATTTGTGATGTCTGCTAACGATTTCAGGTCTAAATGGCATCACATTAACATGTGGCTGTGATTGAGATGAGCATTCTCTGTGCTCTTTATAAATGCATTGAACTGCTATAATCAGATTATCAGAACTCAGACTGTTCACAAAGGATTTATTTGCTAACTTCAGGTATTTTCTATCAAGGAGCACTAAAAAGGAGGGCTCACAGTTCTATAAAATTTTCAAAAGGCTATTTTGCCGCAAGTGACATTCTTTGCCTTTTTGATAATAAGATCATTGGGACTATTTGAGAGTGGCAGTACTTATTTCAATAGGCATTTGTCAAAGTAACTTTCCCTGAGTTTTTAGAATGAGCTTTTTTCAGATCTGGAACCCATGTAACAACTGAAGGCACTCTATCCTCTCTCAAGTTTTCATTCCTGAAATACTTAATGGTAATGTACCTTAACTACTGCTGAGGATTTCATCCTTTTTTTCAATGGTGTTGATAGTCCCTCCTTTGACTTTAAATTCGTTGCCTAAAATATCATAAAAAACTTGCACGTTTTCTGAAAAAAGTTGTTTATTTTTTTTGAACAAAATATCTACAATGATATGGGTGGCACCATAAATTTCACATTTTAACACTTCTGTCTGCAGAGAATGTCATCTTAAGTGCAGTATGATACTGTAATACAACAAAAAGGAATCTAATCAAATCCATGCATGACACATTTAGAGACTTTTACCAAAAAGGAAGTACTTTGAGATGAAATTGCCATCAGACAGAACTCACAGGAGAATATTTTGAAAACTCACGGACAAGTTATTAATACACTATCATACAAATTTTTCTTTTTTTCTTACTGTAACCTTTAAAAAGCCAGGATCACTAACACACAAAATACTGTATATTATGTTAAACCTTTATGTCAAAAGCATATGGCATAATTTCTTTTTATACAGCTCACAATTCCACATTCATGGAACATCAGTACCTACTTCAGTCTATTTCATCTGTTAATATCACTCTGTATTTTAATGGATTTAAAATACAAACATAATAAATGTTTCTTGCATATTTCACAAAGATGAAAGTGAAGAAGTGCAGTAATATTTGAGAATGTCAAGAATACAGGATGAGCCAACAATTTTTCTGGCATTAACCCACTGCTTCTAGCAATCTAACCTGCTTCCACAAGCCTTTCAAACTGATAATACTTCAGTAATTACTGTAGGTGATGTGTGTTGCCTGAAGACACCTTTTCCTTAACCACTCCAAAACAGAATACCCATTTTATTATTAACAAGTAGTCTGGTTTGTGAATTATATTTTATTTCTTAGTTGTCTCAAAAAGGAAAAGAGCTGTGAAGATCTGATATAGTTCTCATCTAAATAACCATATGATTTTACAGTAAGACGTGGATAAAGTTACTTTGCTATCTCACAGGGGTACTGTAAGCACTATTAGATCATTCAGTAGTTTCACAGTTTAAGGCCAAATTCTGCTCTGTTGGATTAGATTAATTCATATGACAGTTCAAATGAGAGCAGAAGTTGCACAGAAGTACATCTTTTCCAACCAACCATGTTAGCTTGGGCTGGAAATGGTATAAATAAATTTATTTCCATCTAATATAAAATTATTGCTAAAAATAATACTTTTTTTTGCCCCTCTAAGGTCAAGGAAGACTTTCTATTTTTTCCTACCATTAAAAAATAAGGTTTTGTACAGTTTATTATATTCTATTTTTATCTACATTATCAGCCTACAATTCTGTAAGGGATTAATACACAAAGTGGAAGCAATACCTTACTCCTTACAATGTAAAGTGCAAATCTAAATCACCTAAACATAAGTCTGTCTAGTGACTAAACAGAATCACCTCTCACACACTACAAATGATTCTTTATAAAGCAGGTCTTTGAACAAACTATAATAAAAGCAATCCAAAGAAAGTCAATGTCTGATTGAGCTGAAAAGATCATTAAATCCTAATTAAACGCACTGTCTTTCCTGAATTCAACTAACCTGCTTAAATAATACTGCTTGCCATCAAAAGTCCTTGAAAGTAGAGTGTGCATTATTTTGACGTTAAAATAGCTGAATTCTAAATAATAAAACCCCTTCAAACCTCCTACAGTTTTTCAGCATTATAAAGAAAAAAAGCCATTCCTCTAACCATTAGAGCCTATTGTGTTGGTATTTGAATACAGTTTTAAAAATAAAATGCATTTTGCTGTTTCAAATTTAAGCAGGATTCTGGTACTGTGGTAGTTTAGTATTTCTGCTGCACCTCAAAGGGACTTTTCTTATCTTGTCTCAAGGTCCTGGAGTTTTTGGCCTTATGAGGGGTGACACGTATTAGGCCACATCTCTCTTTAGTGCAGGAAGAAAAGACAGTCATAGGAGAAGCACTGCTTTCTGCTTTCTCCTGTGGCCCCTGTTCTGCTATGCACAGCCCACACTTTTCATCCTGGACCTTCCTGTTCTGCTTCTCTTTACATTAGGAAAGTGGATGGTGTGGAAGTCAATCTGCACAGGTAGAAACTACTCTCAGAAAACAACATATACTTTGCAGCAGCTGATGTGAACTGTTCCTCCCTGTAGCTACTGCTCCTACCTGAACAAGCGTACCTATGGCAAGGATACTGTGAGACTGGGAAAAATAATTAGAATGTCTCATCCTTCCTTTTTTCCCTCTGTAGTGACTGTGCCAGCTCTTTAGTAGCTGTGTTATTGGAGTATTCATTCAGATCCTACAGTGCCTCCCTCTGTTTTCATTGTGTTACAATGACCTTCTAGTACCAGTATTTTATTTTTAAAGTATAGGGCTGGCCTACAGAGACCACAAAAACATGACCTGAGAAGTACAGGGTCTACACCTATGGTGAATAATGACTTTGGACAAAGCTCCTTTAGCCTGTCATACAGGGGTTGTGCTTAAAAGAAGCCTCGTTGTGTGACTTTGCTAAGGACTTGTGCGCAGCCCCAGTCCAGTGATAGTGAAATGAGGTGGCTATCTACTTCAGCCTAAAAAACAGATTCTTTTTTACATGTGGGTGGAACCCTGCTAGATACTATCTGCCTCAAGCATTATTTCCTTGATAATTATTCTTCTGTTTCTCCACTGTCTCTTTCATGGAACTGTAGCATAAATACTGCAGCCTGACAAATACTGCAGAGTACCTTTCAACTCTTGAGTCTTCTTAATCTTATTCTCTGCTGCTTCACTATACAGTTACAAAAGAATCAACTCCCACACACACTAATCTTAGCTGATGTCTGTAGCTGTTGATTCTAGCTTTGTAAAGAGGGCTGGCATGCCTGCTGGCATTTTTGGACTTTTCCCCTAGTCAGTGGTGAAGAGCAGGCATTTGTGCCTTGAAATTTCTTATCATCTCAAATGACATTTCTCTTTCTCTATCATGTGCCTTTACACTAAGTCATTTAGGAATAATCTAAATGAAACTTGAATTTTAAGTTATTATTTCTTTTTGTTACCTTGGCAAAGTTAACAGAAAAAACCTCAACCCATAAAACCAGTTCAGGAGAGATCTTGATTCCATTATATCAAAATAGAATATCTTTACTCACCTGAGGGCAGGAGAATGATATGCCAAAAAGTTATGTGCATTAGAAAACAGCCCTTAAACAAAATACAGTTGACTTTGCTGATAATAGAAGCAAATTAACATCCCTTTTCATACAGATATCTTTGAGAGAGGTGAATATAACTCAACTGAAATATCAACCATTAGTTCACACACAGCTGAGCACCTTCATAAGTGAACATGATTTTTTAGAATACGCACATAAAAAAATCAAGAAAAAGTAGACATCATCTCAGCAAAAAAAAATATTTTAAGTAAAATGAATTAATTTTAGATCATAAATGAAGTAAAACTACAAAAGAATAACAGTTTTAAAATAAATCAGATTATACACCTTCTTTCTGACACAGTTTAACAAAATCTGAGAGCTACTATTTTAGAATGTCTCTAAGTAATCCTTGGAGGAAAACAATAACAAATCAAACCAAACCCAAGGTTGCTATGTTACTCAATGCAGAGTTACATTGCTACTTCTATTTCATATGCACCATGCCTTTGGCAGTGTACCAGATGTTTGTTTCCAGCTGATTTTGCTTTTGTATACACATTCTAAGCAACAACACACCAAAAATTTTAAACCTTTCAAAAAAAAAAAAATTCTGCAATGAGAATCAGCCTCAGCTACTGGACTTCGAGTATTTAATAATTCTAAATGATGCATTTCTATATCTTAGCATGGTTTTGTTTACCAATAGACAAGATTGATCTATGGTGTTACAATTCAAAGAAGCAACTAATATGACTAATTTAAACCTAAACAGGGAAGATCTTTCTAAGAGTTTTAATGGTTCCTCTCCTATTTATTAATGTGAAATACAGTAAATGTAAAAGACTGTTCAGATCCTTTTTTATGTTTTTGATGAGTTTCATGTTTGCCCAAAGCTGTGAAGTGCTTCTTAACCAATATCTAAGTTATATTAATAAACTTCAAAGAATGAGTCAGAAAACTTCAGATATTCATAAATTAAGCTTTCTATATTTATGTAACATGTAGGAGATGAATGTGCATAAGCATTGCTGTGGTCATCCTCCAAATGCCTCAATGGAGTTCATTATTTGCTTTCAGTTTTGGTCCAAGATCTCTTTGCATTGAATCAAAGTGAAGTATTGCAAAATTTTGATGTAATTTGTATATTTCACTAGCTCTATGAGTTTTATGAATTGAGAATGAAAACTCTTAAAATATAAAAAAAATTAAAAAATATGGTTCAATTATCAAAGTCTAAGTAGTTAAAAGAAAAAAAATCCTTTGCAGTAGTCAATACTTCACAAATTTTAATATATTTCTCATGTGATAGGCAGGCTATTAGGCTGTATACCTTGTGGTGTAGGAGATTATTTCAATGTACACCTCCCAGGGGAACAGTAATCTGAAGTACATTTAATAAATCATATGACTTTAATATGTCAAATATATTCACTGCAAAACCACCGGTACTGTCCTTAAGACTAGATCAAGTCTTTTAAACTGTTTTCTCCAATCAGTAATTGATCATTGTATTGTAAAATTGAAATCAAGGTTACAAACACTAATCTATTCTGTAACACTGTGGGATTTACCTAGGGTACTCAGGAACAATTTTTAAAATTGAAAATACACCAGAATTAAAAAAAAATTAAGGACCATCAGAGAGTACTGTACAGTTATACCACTGTGTAACAGTATGTATAAATACTTGGCAGTAAAGCCTCATTAGTAGAGTGATTTATAATGAATAATTTGTTAATATTTAGCTTGACAAGGAAAGTGTGCAATAGCAAATGTATCTTCTCTGGGGGTCATTCTTCCATCCTGGTCATTTCAGGCCACACAGGATCTTTTTTCACCACCTCAGTGTTTTTAACTCTTCCAGTCACTCCTCTGAAGTACTTTTTTAACAGAAAGCCTCCGGTTGAGTGACAGCCAGATCTTTATGTACTACAAACCTTAGTCTTGTTATTGGTGAATGTCCTCATGCCTGATGATTTTGTAAATAACCCAGTAAAAAATGTTGAAAATCAGAAAGGCTAATGGGAAACAAGCTCTGGATATTGTGTCTATCTTCTTGGCCCGGTCAATGAATACCTTTCTCATCTCATCAGGGCTTTTTGGTACAGCTTGAACAGGATTATTAGGCCCCTTTTGTGCCATTCCATCTTTTGCTTGCACACATGGACCCACTCCGTATGCTGTGAAGCTAAACTGACTTTCACGTGCATCATCATCCTGTTAGACAAAAAAAAAGAAATAAAAAAGAAAAAGAGCAAGAAGGTTGTTTTTTTTTTTTAAATTACTATTATTTACAGAAATTTTACCTGCTGCTAAATAGCAATCACAACATTACCTCAGTAACTTCTTGAATCCACAGTTTATATTAACTGGTTGAAATTTCATCCCTATCAGTGTCTGTCAAAAATATTGCAGGAGTTTTAACAAGCACAGATTTTTTTCTATTTGTTTATAGATTCTGTAATCTATTTAGAGAAATGAGAAAGCTTAGTAAACTAGCAGTAATTGAGCACACAACTTCTGATTTGGTTTAAGTTTCCCCATTTACAGTAAATATCCACGGTCTTCAAATGGAAAAACTTCACAACAGTCTTTTAGACAACAACCATCAAGTCTGTACATGGTTTAACAAACTGGGATCCTGGCCTCTAGATATCTAGAGATACTCATCATAAAATCACTAATGTCGTGCATATTAATAATATTAGTGAGAATTCTGTCTATTTGGCCATTGTATATTTAGTTAATTGCATCTGTATACATTATTTCTGCTGATCTCTGTGAAAGCATCAGATAAAGAGAATAATATGTAAAGTGTCTTAGTTTAAAATACAGTGAATGAAAACTAAAGGCCAGATTTTTCTTCCAACTCATTCTTCTGTCAGTTCAGGTGATAACTGGCAAAGACATTCATTATTCACGGAACTATAAGAGAAAGTGATTTTTAATCACGTGGCACAGAAACAAAAGTAGATGGTCTGAAGATAGACATATTTTCATATTTCATATTTACATTATTCATATCTACAATATTAATTTACATTTAAATTATTCAAATTTTCATTAAAAAATGTACCTTTTGTCTGAAGACATATTTTTTGCTTCTCTTTACCTGGTTATAGGTATCCTCAAGCAGTAAAAGAGGCACATATTCAGGCAAATAAATGATACATAGTCTGTGAAGTCAAAGTCAAATTTGTTTCTGAAATATATTCCAGTGTACCTCTCATTATTTAGGCTCCTCAGGGATAGTCACATGATTTGGATGGTATTCAACATTTTTTCAATAATTTTAAACTCAGGAATGTCTATTTTTCATGTCTATTTTATCCTAGTTGTTTTAGGATTTTAGATTTCTGTGAAATATATAAATTGTTATGTATATGTTGGTTCTTAAATAATTATTTTCAAAAATAATTTCCATAAGTATTATAAAAAGAGATGAACAGCAATTTTCCTTTTGTAAGAGAATTTTTGATATTTTAAAGCACTTCCTAACAAAAAAAAGTTATTTATTTATTTATGTTTCAAAGTCAAATAATTCGTTTCAATTCAATAGTTCTGAAACAATTTTTGTTTTTCTTTAACGTCTTAGTATATACAAATGCAATTTCTCAAAGAGCTGAGCTAAAATCCAAGCATCCACATTTTTCATTCTGAAACTACCTGTGATATTTGGAAAATCTGAAAATGTTTTTCAATGGAGAATTAATTCTAAACATATTTAAAGCTTCCATTAAGTAGTACTTACTTAAAGAACCCTTTTTAATCGCTGTGTTTAAAAAAATTCCAATTAGGTTTCTTAATAGTTGAATAAGTTAGCTACAAAAGAATGCAGATAAACTACTAAGTTTGAAGTGAATTAGTTAGATATCAGCATGACCATCCAGCAGAGCTGTAGTTATCCCCCAACTGCAATAATTTTTCATATAGGTAAACTGAATAAATGAAGAGACTAATACAGTTCACCGAAACTTGTACTTCAAATCTGTATTAGATTTTGCCTTTGAAAACATAAAAATAAAGAAAAATTAACATGAAAGAAAAGGAGGAGGAAAATCACTGACTTACATTACTATGGAAATGAATAACAGAAATACAAAATGATAGGATCATTATTTGATGACGTGATAAAACAGAGATTACTACAATAGTATTCCTCTCCTGTCAGAAAAGTATAGGAAATAAGATCATTAAAGGAGTTGTATTCTAGAGGAATTGTAGTGTTGTATTTCAGCTAACAGAAGTATTAAGTTACAAATACATGGACTGTGAGAATTTACCATAAACTTGCCATTTAAACACTCTCATATGTGCATTTCAGAGTTTTGTCTTTTCATTCTTCTCCAGAAAATAATGCTTATGATTGCACAGGCTGAGAAAGACAGTAAAATAGTTCCTGAGTAGCAGCTTTCAGCTATGCATGTTTTCAGAATGAGGTACTATATACTAAGACTTTACTGTCTCTGTATTAGGCTTACGTGAATGGAATGACCCCCTAGAATGTTTTAAAGGACAGATCTCTCCTTTTTTTGTGTGCTTGCACACATCCTGTATTCGGTCTGCCAGCAGGCTGCTTGGAAATGCTTGCTGCTGTTGAGGAAGTGACGTGAAGGTCCTTCTAGGAGTTCAGCATTTTTGCCCAGTGTCTGTTGGATGGTGTCTCCATGAGGTCAGGCAGGATGTTTGGAGCCTGCCAAGTCAGACCAAAGTGCTAGGGCTGATGGAAGTGCCACCATAGTTCTTTTTGGGGTAGCAGCTGGATTGTTCAAAATGTGGTTCTGCAAGTTTTCCAGTAGGTTCATAATGCAGCAAAATCACTAACTTGGCCTCAGGTTCGTATGAGGCTGCTTGTGCTGTTATTATTGATGTTAACTCTTGAGAGCTTTTTCAAAGGCATTTATAGAAAATGTCAATGACACACCTCATTTTTTTTATTATTGATTGACTTGGCTAAAGCCTGTCTCTTTGACTAGAAATATTTCTCAGAATTCAGGAGTCTGAGTCCACCACTTAGAAATCACCTAAAAGACATATGTTGTATACTCCAGTTGATAATCTGGACAGTGAATTCTCCTGAAAAAGTCTTGAGTACTGGTTAGATTATTTGAATTTTATTTCTTTTAAGTAATAAGAAAGATTTTTTTCCTTTATGTATTTTAGTGGATCCTCAGCAAAGAAAAGAAAATGATTTCTTATAAGTTTTTGATAAATTTTTAAAAATACGATCACAAATGAACTTTAGTAAGAGTTTGATTTGAATGCACTTTTCACACATTCAGGACTAAAATTAACAACTGGAAAGCTATTCTGCGTAGAGCTAGATATTTTATCATTTCTATTAAAATTACTGTAATTTAAGAATGGAAGTAAATTTAGATAACAATTTTCATTTAGAAAGTTAGAATTCTCTGGAGATCTGAAGGAAATAATTTCAATTTGTTTATTTCTCTATCAGTGTTGTTCTACAAAATACTTAACTATAAATTAATTGAAAGCTGTCACTGTCTGTGGTCTTGTGACCATGCTGTTTTCTATCCATATATTTAATAATACATTTATCTTGAGGAATAATAGATATAAGGGCTGAAAATAACATCATAGCCTATTGACTGTAGGTTGTGGTAGCAGCATATTTGAAGCTTTGACTCTGGTAATTTGAACACTATATTTTTACTGTTCAGTTTTGAGAAGGAAAGTGTTAATGAATTTTTTTGCACTACAAATAACGTCAAAATTTTAGTACTATGTTTTAGTCCAGATTTAAACAGATCAAAATGGATTATGAAATTAAAAAACCAGTACCTTTATTAACATTTCACGTCATCACATACAGGTAGCAATGAAGGTATATGAAGTTCACATGGGAAGACGTTATTTCAGACAAAAGGACAGGGCCTCTATTAATGATTGGATATCACACTATGACAAATGGGATATCTTCTTCATAGTTTACCCTTAAATTTGTACTGTAGATTTGAGTCAAAGTCCCGTCTATAGGTCTTGTACATCTCAAGCCATTGCTATGCTGTAATGATTCACTGATTTCACTTCCATCAAGAACTCCCTCAAAATACTTTCATCAAAATGGATGGGTTGACCAAAAAGAAAACAAAAGAAAAGAGGTGTGATTACCATTAAAGACAATCTAGTTTGCTTGTCTATTTTCCTCTCTAAAGATATGGTCATCTTTAGATTTTTGAAAATAGAATTAAAAGATTGAATAGACTTGAAAACTAATACATATTAACAGCTGATCTAAAATAAAAGTGTTATTATTCAGTGTTATTATATATGTACAGAGTTAATATTTTCCCCCATAGAATGTGAATACAATGAAGAAAAAGCACTGATAATAGTTGTGTTTCAGTATCCCTGTATGACTTCTAATTCTGCATATTTTTTCCTTTTGTCTTTCAAGAAGGAAAGGAGTGTAACAGTAAATTAATCATTAATAGTCATTCATTCTGAAGGAATGGTAATAGAACATTTCTGAAATAGTTCTGTTTACTGTATGGTTTTTTTCCTCTGTCAGAGACAAAGCACTATGGCTCATATACTGAGTATCAAATGAGGTCTCAAATTGGGAACTAAAATTCCCCTCTTCTCAGGATTAATTGTGCCATTTTTGTAATCATAAAGAAATTAGACCCTTTAAAAAAATCTCCTATGCCTATTGTGATGCTTATGGGCAAATACAATTACTAGGTTATATATTATATTACAATAATAGTTTTTATTTATAAATGTATTTATAACGCAATCCCAGACACTTCAAAATTTTTGTTAATTCTGTGCAATCTGTATTGAGCCTCTGGAAAGAAATTTGCTATTCAGTTATTTGGAATCATTGAATGATTACATACTTACTATCATAAAAAGGATGGCCAGAGGGTGCTGTTATACCTAAGAATTGCCTTTGATGCTGCTGTTACTGTTGTCTGGGATGGGAGGTTGTAAATGAACTAGATGGTGTAAAAAAGAGGAAGTGACTGTAGTTGGAAAAAGCATTAGGAAAATGGCAAGAATAGATGCGCTTTGTATCCCAAAGTATCTTATTACAGCTCTGTACATAATTGCAATTTGTATAACTGTATAATTTATTGCAAGGGTCTTATCTGAGTTCCATCATATGCTTTTTAAGAGAGAGATTCCAGTTCCTTTGTGTTTTCAACCAACAATGTAAACAACACAAAGTTTTAATTAAATTTACAAAATATTGCAGCCTATGAAAACCTTCACATTTTTTTGAGGATATGTTTAGAGTTAAAATTGAATTCAATGATCTGAACAAAGCATCTGAAAAATACAGGAGGAGAGTCAGAAGGTGCAAATACAAGGTACTACATTTAGCCAGAAATAATCAACTTCATAAGCATAAGATGGAAAGCCAATGGCTCTGCAGTAGTTCCAGAAAATGACCCAGAAGATATGGGAGGTCACAATCTTGATATGGGTCAGTAACGTGATGTTGTTTAAAAGGGAAGTGGTAAAATGGTTTGGATAAACAAGTGTATAACTTGAATCATTTGATCCTTTGACTGCTTTCAACTGTTACTGGGTAGATTTCATGTTGTTCATGCTGCAAACACAGTTTTGAGGAAGTACATGGACTTATTAGGAGAATTTCCAGGGAAGGCAAATGAGAAAAAACAAAACAAAACAAAAATCAAACCAAAACCCCAAACCAAACCCCAAAACTGTACCAACTGGGAATACTTAAAGAAAAGATTGAATGGAAATGTGCAAATGGTGACATAAAGGAATGAAATAGTCTGTTTTCTGTACCCCTCCTAGACAAGCCATTAGAGGCCAAAAAACGCACTAGTAAAAAACATTTCAAGCAATTTGAATAGGTTTCAGAGGAGCTTGTAGAATTTTTTTGACTGGGATGAATTAGGTATAAATGACCTTGACTTAAGTCAAGAAAATGGATCCACTGACCTCCCAAAGGCACTGAAGTTCAATCGTTGCACTATTGGTAAAACTAAATATTTCTTGCAACAAGCATATCTTTCAAATTACAAAGAAAATGGACTTTGGAAATTTTTCAGCTGCCTTATTGCAATTATTCATACGTGTTCTCTTCTGTCAACACATACCTGAAATGAAATATTTCCAAACTCATCTATTTTTTGACTTTTGCAACACAGTCAAATCACTGTAAGTTTTGATGTACCCTTGCAGATAAAATGACAGTGCAAAAAAAAAAAAAAACCCCAAAACTGTATTTAACAATTAGAATTCACCTGGTAGAAAAACCTGACATTAGTAAAATGTCCCAAGAATGGAAGCATGCAGAATGTAAAAGTCTGATAAGTTATCCTAATTGATGTATTTCTCTAATAGTTTTGGACATAAATACTGAATAGAATAGTGTTTTTCACTTTGCAGAGGAAGCGGATTTAATGTTCAAGGGAAGTTTATTTTAAATGCAGCCTTTTCACCTTTTTTGGCTTTGTGGTCAAATGAACATTTCTTTATACAGTTTTAAAAGTCAATGCAATCTAATTCTTGACAGCCAGTGTCTGTTTGACCTAGTCTAAAAGGATAACAAGCATACTAAACTTTATAATCATGAGCTGAAGTAACCAATTTTGAAAAAGACAAAAGAGAAAGGGAAAACAAGTTACTTTGACTTAAGATCCTGGGGCCTGCATTTCACATTAGAAATTGTGGTGAATAAATAATATTATTTCTGGTAAAGAAACCTAGTTATTAACTGCATTTTTAAATCTGTAAAACATAATTTATTATTTGTATACCAGAGGGTTTAGGATGTGATCCAATTTTTTTGAAGAAATAAAATATCCATACTGTGACATTTCCAGTCCTGTATACTTGTTGGGCAAGGAATGGTTTGATAAACCATTGAGAAAGAGAGAATCAGTTAGCTGAGCTGTCTCTAAAGCTTGAGAAGGTGTACTCTCAGAGGTTAACTCTGGCCAGGAGCTCTAGCTCTACATGGGTTTGGAGTGAGTCAAGAAACATTTAGTTAAATTAAACTTTTCTGAAAAACTACAGTTTCTCTAAAATCATAACCTTGAATAGGAACAGAGTATTTTTTGGTAACTTTATACTGAGAAGCCTTTCTCATGATGAAACTTACAGATACAGGAGGAAGGGAAAGCCATATATCCCCCAAAATATTTAATACCCTCACCTGGGTATGTTATGAAGAAAAGCATTAAAGTGCATATCTCTATCCTTTAGAATCTAAGGGGAGTACTTGATGCTTTAGTACATACCCTGAAGTCTCTAAGTCTAATCCTGTAATTTTATGACAATCTAGCAGGTAACTTACCTGAAGCTAAAGACTGTCTAATGAGGTGTAAAATGAGAATAAGGACTTTTAAGCATGAATTCAACTATACTGTTATGTTAAGCACTAATGCAGCAAAACACTTAAGTCAGTGAGGTTATTCATGTGCATATTTAAATTTTTAAAGAGGTCTTCTCTTAGAATTGCTTTGTATATCGTGGATCCTCCCTTACATACCTCTAAGGGTATGAACATACCTTACATACTTCTAAGCTGAAATTTCATTGATTGTGATTGCTGAACAAGTGTCTTTGGTGAGTTTGAAGTCTTGCTAAGAGAGAGCTGGAAAGAGATTTGGTTTGATTCTGAGGAGGGAGATATCACCTGCCAGTTTCTAACCCTATGCTCATAATAATTGACCTGTATTTAAGAAAGATATCATTAAAGTTTAATGTGGCAAATTTGCTTGAGATCCTGAAGAAATTTTCTCAGTGTGGTGAGAAAGATGAATGGACTAAAGGTATAAAGATAAATATATCACTCACCACAGCTGTTTGTATTTGATACATCATGCATTTGTTAGGGCTCACCTACATCTATCCAGTAATCTGTGCCTGCCCCATCCCATTCTTTCCATTCCAAACCTTTAAGTAGGTTTCAGAGACCTGCCATATTCCAGAAACAAATACCCTGTCACAAAACTTCTATTTTTTCTGCTACTGTCAGGGAGAAGAACAAAGCCTATTTTTCACAGGGATGAATGTTGAAAGCAGGTACATGAATCACCGTCTAGGCTACAGTACATGAGTTTCTCTGTGCAGCTTAAGAAGTCTGGGATCAACACACAAGGTAGGCAAATGTATGAAAATGTCATTTTCATTTGACTGTCCAGCCTGCCTCTTAATACAGAGTCTTACTAGCAGAGAGGCTGGCAGGCCTCAGGCAGGCTCTACAGCATTGTAGATCTTCAATTTCTTCTAAGTAAGAGGGAAACAACCTATAAAATGTCTTCTCCTTGCACGTAAGCAGTAAACTGAGGTAAGTCTTCAGGAATGAAAGACAATGGAACTGAATCATGTTGCAATGGTCAGACTTCCACTCGCTTGTAATATCCTGCATGGTGACTGAAAGCCTGTGGAAAGGTGGGTGCTCATTTAATGAGTAGGCTGGAGAACTATTTACTCTTTGTGAAATCAGAAGTAGGAATTATATATTGCTGTAAGAAATTTTCCTTATTGCTTGATTTAACTACAGACTTCAGAGTTCAAACTTGTAGCCTTAGCTGTTTGACTTTGCACACTGATAGTGAGTTATTTTATGGTAGTCTATATATCTCCAGCTATGAAATAAATATTAATAACCATTACCATGCTAAAGTTTATTATTTATATGAACAATTTACACTAAATTAACAGGACAGAAGAAAAACCCCACTTTTATCAGTCTTTTAAAGTAAAATGTTTATTTTTCCACCAATATTGTTATTTGAAAAAGTATTTCTTATATTAAAGAATATCTTTATGAAACTGTTAAGGCTTTGAATTGAGTACTAGAATTAAAATAGGAAATATTTTTTGTTGAATTTCAATGTAGTACAGACTGTTGCAAATATCAGTAACATTCATTCGCTGAAGAATAATCTATCTCCTTTAACAGAGTGAAATTCATGTTTGTGCAGATGGCTCCTACATGGTCCATGCCTCATTTAAATCCCCCTTAATCCCTCTTTCAGGAATTCAAGTTGGATTTATGCAATTCACAGTCCTTGTAGTGACCCTCTACCTATAGTGAATTTTATGCTGTGCTGCAATTTTATTTATATTGCCGCTTTAGGCTGGAGTATGTTTAACAAATTAACCCTATATCCTGGCATAATTCAGTCAGATTCTCTTTCAAAGCTAGGGATATCATTATATTTACCTTGCTCTTCTTCCTTTTGCGGCGGAATCGCAGAAGTTCTTTGTGCTGCCTTGACACAAAGTTTACAGCTGCATACTCCAAAAGTGCAGAAAATACAAAGAGCAGACACACTGCCATCCATATGTCAATGGCTTTGACATATGACACCTATGGAGATAAGACAGGAGAAGACCAAACATGTTAAAGCTACATATGTGAAATTAAGTATTTCATGTCAGCAGGAAGTGCATTAATACCTCCACATTCAAACACTACTGTTATCAAACAAAACTTAACATGAAATTACATAATGAGAGAAATAAAAATTCAATCTATAAATGTTATTTTTTTTTAAAATTTACTCTTTCACAAAATGTGTTTAAATCATTAACAGTTCCTTAAAGTGTACTGTATCACAAATATCACAAACCAAACAATCCACAAGAAACACACTCTCTTCCTCCATTTCTCCCACTGAGATCTGAGAATGACACTAAGGAACCACAGAATAGCTTATGGTAGGACTAGTGGGGATTCCTGTATTAAAATGGATGCAACTGAAAATTCCTGGAACAAAAATTAGGTAGAAGAAGGGACATAGGTGGAGAATTCTGATATGTTCGTTCATTGCTAATATAGTCACAGTAAATCAAATATATAGTTTTAAATTAGTCCTGTAATTTTGACTCAGTGAAAGTACTGAAAATCAGATACAGAATAGAGCTCATTGCAATCCCATATGGCAAAGCTCAGATGCAGGACATAATCTGAACCAAGAAAGTAAGGCCTGCTCTGTCTTTGTGCGTAGATTTACAGGAGCTTTTTTATATAAGCAAACGTAGCCAGCTTCAGGCCTCAAAATCTGACAAAACACATATATAGCTCTTCTATTAACCTCTTACATTGTTTTTCTGAGCTTTTAGAGCATTCCATTTTCCTATCTGTTGATGCTACATTTGGATGCATTCAGATCCATATATTTGAGACACAAAGCATACTCAACTGTCTAAGCCTATCTATTTTACTTAGAAAAAAATGCAATTAGGCAACCTGAAAATATCATGGTCAAACTAATACTGAATGTGACTTTGTGTATTCTTATTGTATACATTTTATTTCTATTAACTGCAATGGCACATGAAGAAGGTCAAGGAATAAGCCTTAACATGAAACAGAAAATATTTAAAATAATTATAATTCAGAAAACTGAAATAATTAATAATAGAAATAAATTTTAAGCAGTTTACATTGTCTTGTTAGCATTTTTTATACAATTCTTTGGAGCTGGTTAGGTTCATATTTTTCTACATTTGAATGTAACTATGTTTGTAACTAGTGAGTTAATTCATCGTTGGCAGTTTTTGAGAAAGGAATATAATTGAGAACAGGTCAGGATGTATGGCCTTTAGAATTTCAGTCGTAACTCTTAGTATGTCATCAGATACTGGGACGTGAAAAAGGATGAGCCAGTCAATTACTAAGCAGGGTTTATGTAGTATTGAATAACATTGTTTTCATTTCTTGTTAAGGTTCATGGAATTTAGTAGATATGTGGTTGCCTAAATAGTTGAGATGGGAGAAGTAAAATGTGTTTGTCTGGAGAATCCAAAAAAACTCCCTCAATGTTTCAAAATTATTTATCTCCTTTAGAAATTGTTGAATGCTAATGATCAAAACACATAAGGTTGACTGAAAGTGTTTGTCACATAACATTATGACTAATGTAGTACAAATGAAGGAAATTTCACCTACCTTTGGAAGAGATGCTCGTGAACCTGAGCTTTGAGTTGTCATCGTCAGCACAGTTGTTATGCCTAAAGCCACTCTGGCTGGAGCTGCATCCATATTGATCCAAAATGACACCCAGGAGAGAATCACAATCAATAGACTTGGTATGTACATCTGGATGAGATAGTAACCCATCTGCCTCTCAAGGTGAAATCGGACTTCAATACATGTAAACTTTCCTTTTTATAACAAAGAAGAAACATTCAGTGGAAATAGAATGTTTTTTATTGTCAACATCTAGTGCACACTCTAGAGAATGTATGCTCTGTCAAATATATTTGTTCACAAATAAAAGACAAATGTTTGGATTTCTCTTTTTAATATGCACAGTCTCCATTATAATAGGGTATCTACTGGAAAGAAAAGGGACAGAAAACCTGAAAAATTAAGAATTCAATAACCTGTGAAATACTTATTTCCATATAAAAACTGAATCACAATCTGTTAGGACAATAGGAAATTTCCTGTGAGTGACCACACTTTTTTGCCATTTATGATTTGGAAATATATCTGTGTGCAAACAAAGTTCTTACTCATCCATTGCATAACATCTCCTTTGTATTTTCATTCAATTTTAAACTTTTTTTTTTTTGTCTAAAAAAATTGGTAAAAATATAGTGAGATCAGTATGGGCATTAGGTTATCGATAGGAGAGTCTGCTAAATCTCTCTCTTTATTCCCATTAAACTGTTACAGCTCATATGTGCAATGACCAAGATTCAAACAGAAACTGAAGACTTGAGATTAGGCAGTTTTAGGAAGGTAATTAAATTACCTGGTTTTACCCAAATACAGAACATCAAGGAACTTTTACTGATTTAACCAAACCAGAACAAAAAAATCTATTTCTGGCTCACAAAAATGCCATAAACCTATTTTTTTTATATTTTCCAGATTGTTTTTTTTTCTTACAGCAAGAAATATACATAACTCAGCTTTCTTCCTTATTTTGAATGAAAGCTATTTCTAATTCTAACATGGAAAGCTATACAGTTACTTATTTATTAAGTGGTATGAAGTCTTTTGGTTATGTTTTCCTATAGTTTTTGATAGCTTTTTTCCCAATCAATTTTCCACATTAATAGTTATTTGATATTTATCATATCAAAAATATATATGTAATGGACTTATTTATGAGCTTATCTTACTAATATATTGTGCATTATGCTGTGTCAATAGCACTAGGCATACAGAAATGAGCATCAGATAAAGTCAAACTAAAGCTTTTATAAGTGATTATAAATACTTTCTGAAATTGATTATTTTCATAACAGTTCTCTTAAGAAGCCATTAGTTCTCTCTGTGATGCCACAATCAGTGTAATTTTATGACATTTTTATTCTGCTGAGACACTAAAAAAAATGTAAAATGACATTTGTTATGATGTTCAATTTTAAAATTACAGTCTGTATCTCAGGAGTCTTCTATCTGCAAGCTCAATTATTAGTTCCATTCCTAATTGCCAGCGTTTTCTGAATCCTATCTACACTCCTGAAATCTGTGTCCCAAATCCTGGCTCAACCATCTGCTGCCCCAGCTTCGAGACTGATTTCTGCTTCAATCACAAGAAGAAATGTTGGTTTAACAAAGTTAAGGGGAATTTTGGTGTTCACTTTAGAAAAGGCCAGGATTTCCCTCTACATTTCTCTTCCAAGGTCTTCAAAAGAATACCTACACAATATATTCTTTTACTTAGATGGTTAGTACACCCCACATAACTAGAAGTTCTTTACCAGCTGGCTTTTGTTGGAATCATGTTTTTACTTCAAACTGGTTCTTACCCTGAAGTTTTCTTTTTTTGTGACATTCATTCTGTTAATTCAGCAGATTTGGACAGCAGCAGTTTCCTCATACACCACAGTAAATCACGGTGGTAAGGAGTGGCAAAAGGTATCAACCAAATCTAGGCCTCTTGCAAAGTCATTTTATTTGGCATATCACATCAGTAAGAATCATTCAGCATGAAACATTTTCTTCTTATGGGGTCCTATATTCTCCTTTCAAAACATTATTAGGAAGGAGAACTAAGGGGCATCAGAGTGCGTAATATATGTGTATGCATACACGGAGTGTCAACAAACCTTGGCTATTTTTTGTATGTTTTTTTTTCCTCCAGAGAAATGTGGGATAAGAGATCTGAGTCTCTTTCCAGAGTACTGCAGTGGACTTGAATTATTACAGACCACTCAGCACAAAAATTCCACAGTTCTAAACGGGGGCCAGTAAATAATATTGTAGCTCTGGTATGGATTATTTTATGTGGTTGCAAATTTGACAGGTGTACCTGAACTAAGGAGAAAGAGAAGAATAGCTGTGCACAACAGGATCCTAACAAAACAAAAGATATTCTAAATGAAAGAAGTGTGAATAGAATATATTGTAACCACAGAGAAAAAAGTGGGGATTATGAAGTGGCCAGAACTAGGACTGAATGATGTGTCAGAGGAATTACACTGACCAATTTTTTACTTAGTTTTATATTTTTGGAAACATCATTGGCCAAGGTAAAAAAAACCTCAAAATCTACAGCACCAAAAAAAAAAAAGAAAAAAAGAAAAACACAAAAAGAAAAAAAGAAAGTGTGTCTCAAAGTGGAAAAATAACTCCTCACCATGTATGATTTAAGAGTCCTGCCTTTGTCTTAGACCCAGTGAGTTTATCGAAACACCAGGCATATATATCAGTGCTTCCTAGTCAAGACCACTGTGTTCCTCTGTTCCATTACAACAATGAACAATTAATCTATGGTAACTCCCCAGGGAGACTGGTGGCCCAGGTTAGACATTTTCTCTGTTACTCCACTATTGACTATTACAGAAAGGCAGCAGCTGGAAGTGTCTCAGCACTGCAGTTGTAGTAGTTGCTGGTCTAAGTGTGGAAGAGGTGATAGTGTTTTTCCCTTCCTGACTGAAATCAGAACCACCTGCATAAACTTGGCTAATGAAGCAGGGTGGAAAAAGAAAACTCCTCCTCTAACTGATGTGAGCTTCAGATAGGAGGCAGCCAGCAGAGGCTGTGTTGTTTTTTCTCAACTGAAGCCAGCATCCAGCTTTGGGCCTCTTATCTCTTCCTGTATTCCATTTAAAATTCAATGCCAGTTTAGCTGTGGTTTGATCTATTTGACTGGATACTTGATAAGAGCAGACATCCCCATGAAGTCATCTCAGCTGGCAAAGGAGATGATAGACAAGCATCTAAGAGCATTACTCCAGCAATTAATTTGCAGTATGTAAAAGGTAAGCTCTAGTTCATTTTGATATGCACTGTAAATGTCACAGAGAGTGCCTAGGAGAAGGACAGTATACTTTCTGGTATTGTGGGTTTGCTGAGGCTGAGTGAAAAATTATGCCCTGATGGTAGTTTCAGACTAGAGCAAAATATAGATGTGCACACAGTCCTTAAAATGGACAGATTTTTGTCATGCAAAAGAAAGAAAAGCTATTGAGGGCTTCCTAAAGGATAAACATTCTTTCCTGAAACAAGATAACATTCTTTGTTTTTGTAAGTCTAGCCTAACCAAGTATTTAAGTGTACTAAAGGCACCAAAAGTGCTGACTTCATGAGTGTTGTATCTATGCATGTGAAATGAACGTGATGGTGTATGTGCATTTGATGGTGCATTTTTCTCTCTTACCCATATTCTTTGGTAACAACAATGTTAGAGCTGCTGGGCTGGCCTGATTCTCCTGCAATGCCCATGCTGAAAATAATAGGTAGTGAAAAAATATATATTGCAGTCACTCTATGTGTTTTTCCTTCCACTCAGTCAGTACCTAAATCGCGTACTGTTTTTTTGGTTGTTGCTACTGTGGCCAACTGTGAGTAACCTAAGAAGAGCAATTTTCTACTTTAGCACATCTTCCCACTGACCATGGGGGGTGATGTTTAAACAATGGGCTATACAGGCTTATTCCTTGTCATAAAACAGATAAAACAGATTGTATGTATCATCATACAGCCTGAATAGAAATTATGATTTTCCAGTGTTTGGTATAGAGAACTAGACAAGTTCTCATGTATATGGCTGTTGTCTATATATCTAAAGCCAAAATTCACAAAATTACTCTAGGAATGTGCTACCATTCAGTTTTTTCTTTCAGGTCTGTGGATATCAGTAGCATATTGGGGGAAATCAGTATTGATGTTATCACCTGTAACTGACTACATAAATTCCTAGACAGCAAAGAAGAGTCTTTATGCAGCTTTTTGGGAAACAAATACTTGGGCAGGTGGTAAATTTAACATTGATGTAAGACTGATAATGACTGCAGTAAAAGAAAGTTGAAAATAAATATGGAAAAGAGAAACTATTTCTTTTTCAGCTTGATAAATTTGTGCTTGCAGTTCCCATCTCTCTCAGAACAGAGGACCAAGTGGCATTGAGCAGGACCTTCATAGGCTGGACAATCCACTGCAACATCACAGCAGTTTGCAAAGACAAATGCACAGTTCTGCAATTAGGGTGGAATACCCCACGCACTGGCACAGGTTGGAATGGACTGGATAGGTAGCAGTTCTACAGGATAAGCCTGGGAGATATCAAGTTGAACAGAAGTAAGAGACGTGCTGTACTGTGTTAGCAGGGGCAGAGAGGGGAGAAATATGAACTAAAGAGATGTCTAGATGTAATGTTTCTACCTTCAGGACAGCTGTTGAATTTTTATTCAATGAATCTTTAGGGTAGAATGCTTAAATTTTGATCAGTGCAGTGGTGACAACTGAGATTTCTTTCTCCTTGAGAAAAATACCTTGTTAAGAGTCAGACAGTGCTGTTTTTTGCATCACATTCTCAGCCTGCCACAGACTCTGTTTTTCAAAGTGTTTATAATTTCTGCTTTTTCAGTGAAGGAATGAGCAGCTTCGGAGATTTCACACCCATAGACTACCTCCTGAATAAGAACTGCAAACTTCCTTTTTGGAGAAATGATCTATGAAAAAAAAAAACATGTTAAAAAGCCATGGCCTAAAAATCTCTCCTATCTCTCAAAAAGAGTGGTTCAGCTGTTTGTCAAAACAATTAGGGGCTTGAGTTGTTGTTGGCAGAGTAAGGCATCAAAGCTATGTCTCCTTTAATCACTATCATTATCATGTCCCCTGATTATAAGGCATTAGATCAGCTAAAGGTGAGACCTAGAAGGGCTACAATCTACAGGCTGTTAAGCAACTTGCTTGACCTTATGGGGAAACCAAAGGGATCATGAGAAAAGATTGCATTTGGGATATATGTGTTAGGAGGTTGAATGGGGAACGTGGAGTTAGGGAAACATGTCATTCATCAAGATTTTAATTATCAGAAATGGTCACATTCAGAATCCTTCAGTTCTGGTGGTGAGTGTAGGAACCATAGTTTACTGTTTCCAGGATCTCTATATCCAAACCTTTGAGCCAAAAAGCATTAATAGACCCACGACAGTTCCGAGCAGCATCATTCAAGTGCAGGTGTTGTGCATTATCCATGGAGCAGGAATAAAACCAAGAATCAGAGTATTTCTGGTTATGCCTGTTAACCAATGCTATTATGCACAAATTCAAGCTATTGTATATTAGGCTTTCTGAAGCCATGATTGAAATTATCTGTGATTGAAATAAAAATTGGGTGTTGCATTCATTGCCCAGGGGAGCAATGAATGTCGCATAGGAATGAGGCAAAGCAAGACCATCCTTGTAACATAAATGGTTCATATGTGATTTTGCTGGTTGTTATGATTCTACTTCACTTCCCAAATGTGTCACTACGGATATGCCTGTGGACACAAAACACGAAAATTATCGGAAATGTTGTTGTATCACTTCAGAACATGAGACTTGATGAGCCATTTTGCTGTACTTTTGCTGAAACTGTTATGTCTCTATATTTAGATGCAGTTTGTTTTTTGAGCTCTGGTTGCAGTTACTCATTTTCAATTGGGCATGAAACACTGACAAGACATGTACTGATGAGTTTCCACAAACTGTCCTGAAGCTTCATGTTGATTTTTTTCACAGGGAGAATTTTGGGATTTTTTTTCTGTTTTACAGGATGTCTCAGAAGAGTTTTCCATCCTGTGTTATAACTAAATTTAATTTGAAAACACTTACTGCATACCAGCTGCAGTTGCTTAGTATTATTTTAAGAGTTCATTTTAACTAATCTGTCATAGGCCAGAGAAACAGACTTTACTTCAAGTTTTGAAAATTGATTCTTTAAAAATTTTGTTTCTTATGTGATGTCCTAAAGGCATATCTGCCTGCAATAGCTCATTGTAGGAGTCTTAAGAAAGCACATGACTGTTCTCATATCCAAGTGACATAGTGAAAATAAACTCTTAGCTGTTGTTGTCTTTTAATATAATGTTTATGGGCTTTTTTTCTACAAGTGGTAGGTAGTTAATAATATTGGTTGTAACAAAGAAATAAAATGCATTCTTACACTCCTAGAAACCAAACTCCTCTAATCTTAATTAACTTGCTTGAATTAAAAAAACAAAGAAACAAACTCTGGAGAAAATACTGTTATCTTGAAGAGGAGAGTATCACAATAAATGTAGTCCTGCATGAGTAAGATCATCTTTTTTACCTAATTTGTCCTGCCAAAGTTCTTCTAGATTTGTATCTGTAATTTTTGTTGCTGTAACTCAGAGCAGGCCACTCTGCTGCTTCCCCTCGTGAGGACATACCCTTTTGCCTGCAGATGGTGCTGCTCAGCATCACATTTTTCCCCCTTGGCCATCACAGGCAGGTTCCACTGTTGTGCGATTGTCTTCTCTTTTGCTGATGTTTTTTTAAAGTCTCCATAGTCTAGTTGCATCCAGGGTTCCAAGTTTTCTGTGTTAGCAAATGCTTTGATTGATTTTTTTTTAGGGACAAATTAAATGGTCCAATTATTTTTTTCAGGAGAGGTATGAACTTCCTGCATCTTTCCAGGATTGTGGGTGACTGACACTTTGCAGCACGCTTGGCCACAGAAATGCAGTTTAGCCAAAGCAATACAGAGTACCACAGACTGCTGATTTGCCACACTGTCCTCTAGACGGTGTAACACAGTAAACCCCTTCTCCCACCTAAATGTGACAGAATTGCACAGAGATCAGCACACTTGTAGCCACATTTTGAGAAGAATGAGGCCTCACATACCTCATGTTAATAATATCTGTTGCTCCTGGTTCTCAACTCAGTTTAGGGCCACGGGGAAAAAACAGTAGAAGTAATTTCACTCCATACAACCTAGTGCAGTATGCCTAGGTGTAGCATGTTCTCTGATTTTTCCTTAGATGAACATTTTTACCAAATTAAATAGGCTTGAAACATAGCTTGTGAAGAAAAATGTAATGCCTCAAAAATATTGAAACAATGAAGTTTTAGTCAAAAACATAAGGCTTAAACTATGATGATTATAATGTGAGTTCTCAGACAAACAAATAAAGGTACAACTCATCTTTGGATGAGGTGTTTGGAAATCACTAGAAATTATGAAATTTTAAAACAAGTTTCCATTCAGTACCAGGTTACACACTATGGTAATGTCTTAATTCCTCAGTTAGAGATTTTTGATGCATCATGTTATGCAAATGAACTTCGGAAAATATTCTATATCATGAATTCTCACTTGTTAATATCACTAGACAGGATATAGAAATGCATTTACAGGCACATGTTAAAATGGCACAAAAGCAGAAGGGGGATAAATTGCCTGTATATCTCAAAGGAGACAGTGGAAAATAATGAAAATTAAATCTTCTTATTTGTCATAAGGATTATGGTAGAAAGAAAAAAAATGTTATCATTAACAAAGAGATGTTTGAGTGAAAAAATTACCCTGCTATAGGATAGGTATCTCCATTTTTGGAATGTTTTTAAGGATTATCCACGTATTAGTATTTGTACAGTAAAAATGTATTTTAAGTATTTCAAATTTATTTTAGGGAACACTTCAAAATGTCTTTATAAATATCTTTCTACTCTAAATGGAAATCATTAGTGAACCTTTTTTTCTCCTAGGTCACCACAACAGTTGTGATAAAACACAGGGCTGAAAAGCACTGATCCTTAATTTTGATCACAACAGGACATTCCTTATGGGCACCACCTATTTAATTTTTTCCCTCTGACATTTCACAGAATGCAAATGAATTATTCTAATTTTAAATTTTAAAATATGTTTTTTAATTTCTGCTCTCCAATCATATTGGAGAGCAGAAATTAAAAGATACATGGATTAGAATTAAAGAGTTTAGATTTTTTTTTTCTTGAGAGAAGATATAAACTATGCATTCTTAGCCTTTGCTACACATCTTTTTAGGATTATTATGCTTGTGATTGTGCAGTTATTGAAATAGGTTTTTACAATTAAAAATGAGACAATATATTATTAATGTTAATCCCCTCCTTTTTCAAATAATCCCAGAGATAATGAGCTAGATATCTCAGTTCTACAAAGGCTTCAATTCAGTATCATAAATCATAGAATCATAATCATAGGATGGCTTGGATTGGAAGAGACTTTAAAAATCACCTAGATCCAACACACTTGCTATGGGCAGGGCACCTTCCACTAGACCAGGTTACTCAGAGCTCCATTCACCCTGGCCTTGAATGCTTCCAGGGTTGGGGCATCCACAAGTTCTGTGGGCAAGCTGTTCCAGTGATTCATCACACTCATATTAAAGAATTCATTACTAATATCTGAGTGAAACCTACTCTCAGTTTGAAACCATTCCTGGTGGTCTACCACTGCATACTCATGTCCAGGTCATATACCTGGGAATTGCACACTAAGCATGATTTCAGCTTGTTCACGTTGGCCCTTAATGAACAAGGGAAGGAATAGTCTTGAGGTAGTTTAGTTTTGTTTTGTTTGCCAGTTATTTAAGTTATCCTGCACAATGCATCTGTACATTTTAATGTTATTTGGAGTTCAGTGAGAACATTTAAAAAATACCCCAGCTGTGACATTTATTATAACAAAAAATATTAAATGTCTTTCCTATTGTAATCACTAATATTCTTTCCTACCTGTATTATAATGCTTGGTGCAGTAACATAAATCCTTTTCTTCCTTCAACAGAAACTGTGGCAGAGTGAGGCCTTCTGCTACTTGAACTGCTCCCTTTTCTTGCCACTCAAAAATGAGATCATTCATTGTGTATCCAACTAAAAAAAGGAAAAAAGCAAATAAACTGTAAGTCATCGGCAAACTTTGAAAAGCAGAATGTACCAAACCATAATGTTTTAGGTAAATTTCATAAAAAAGGAGGTAATACATCATGTACCTGTTAATCCCAAATTATTATCTGCCATTCTATACCATATTGAACTAGAGAGAGAAAAAAAAAGGCTGTCTCTTTTTAAATCATAATAATTGGGAGGTCTATTAATGGATTAAACAAAAGCTCAGGTCTCTTGGGTGCTTAGGAACATCTTATCCTCCCCAAACCATGAAGGATAAAAGAGGCCCTTCACACTCAGATCTCTTCCTCCTTTTACTAGAGGTGAAATGGTGGATTGTCAAAGCTGCTTTTATGGATTTATGTCAATTTGAATCATTAGGTGGAAATTCTTCAAAGAATGCAAACTTTTGCAGTAGTAGTCTAATTGAAAAATTGCTTTTCTCTGAAACTGGAGCAACACATGGGAAAGCAATTGATTATAATCTTCTCACATTAACTGTCTGTGACACATAATGATATTAAAAAGCATTCAGTTTTAATATGCAGATTCCTATATGTGTGTATAAGATTGAATATAACATCAAAAGCCACACTAATCAAGGGTCAGACTTTGTAAAGGACAAATACTTTTTCCTTCTACTTTTGTCTCTGAGATGAATATTTGCATGGTATATCACTGGGGAAAATATCCCTACTTCCTCAGAATATATTAACTTTCCAGGATATTCCTGACATTCTATTCTAATTTTTTTCTGAAGAAATTTTATCTGGTTATTACAACTGGAAGAAAAAAAAAGGCTTCCTTTTCTCATTCAAGTTTCATTAACACTTTCTCAGAATCTAATAGATATGGACATTGTGATATTTTAAGACTGAAATCTAAAACTATATAGCTCCTATTATTGTAACATATTGAATGACAAGGGTACACATATACCAGGAGGAACCAGAAGGAAAAGGGAGCAATTTTTTCATCTAATTTATTTAGCTTTCAGCTTCTTTGCAATATTTCTTTTGTGCTTTAGTCCTGTGCTAAAGAGCTGCTGAAGACAACCTACTGATAACCGGAGATTCTTTTAGCCTTTCAGTAACAAACTACTGTTTAAAGTACATTGTCAGAACTTACTAAGAGTAACTATTTGCCCACAAAAACTGACATTTTGAGTTCCAGTGAAGAAAATAATGTTGTTGTGTGGGCATAAATCTTACCCTTGTTATATTCAACTACTTCTTTACTCTTTGAATACACCTATAAATGTCATTCATTCATACAAAATGATGTGATCTGTGGACCTGAAATCTGCAATACACTTCATCTTTT
The DNA here is from genome assembly GCF_022539395.1 of Myiozetetes cayanensis. Lineage (NCBI taxonomy): Eukaryota > Metazoa > Chordata > Aves > Passeriformes > Tyrannidae > Myiozetetes > Myiozetetes cayanensis. The sequence goes on along the minus strand of NW_026087964.1, from coordinate 33,399,530 downwards.
TTGATCTGTCTTTGTTGAATGAAGCTAGAAGGTAAGAATTAGTGTTTATAAATTTTAAAATGCTTTCAACACTTCTACCTTCTAGATTCTTGATGTTTCTTTTGAGAAGAACCTTTACACAAAGTATTCACAGGAACTCAGGCTGACTGTTGATTTACTCTGATATTTTGTTAGGGATGGATGAATATGCTAAAATGAAACCTTTTTAAATATTTCATTAAGGTCAAACACTACTCAAGTCATACAGTCATATATCAACTATGCAAGGAGACATTTTTCTATCTTATTGATTGCATTATATTCGATAAACAGTTTAAATTCACTATTCAAAGCATTCATTATTAAATGCTATAAACTATGAAAAGTCAGAAGGATATATCTTATCAAGCTTTGCACTTGTTCAAACAAAAAGCAGTTGTGTGTAAAGCAGATTATCATTTGAAGTATGTAGATTATGGCCAGAGGTGATATCCCCCTGAATAAAACTCACTGAACCAGCAAGAAACAACTGCTGCATCAAAATGTATTTCACTAAATCAGATTCATTCATCTCTAATGCATGCTTTTAATTTTGATTATCCAGCCTGCCCATTAATTCTGTTATAGTGTAATATAGTAAAAATAATAAAAGTAAAAAAATAAATCTGTGTATTCAAAATACTGATGTAGTAATTAATTTTTGTTTATATTTTAATTTTGGTAATATTTTAAATACAAAAATATAGCTTTAGCATTCAATACTGTAACTTCAATTTTGCGAGTCAAGGTCGTAGTTATAATTTAAATGTGTCTTATAATATAAAGGACTTAATGGAGATGTGAGAGATGTGAGTTTACGTTATACCAGATAAATTTAAAATAGTATAATGTTTCCACTAGGTATGTTAGGTTAAATTAACTTGAATTAGATCTTAATTAAATTTATAACCCTTTGTTAAATGGGAAATACATGGCCTAATCAAATGTGCTCACTGAATTATGGAAATCTAAAGTCTTGTAATAGTCCTGTAATTGGGGAAGTAAGAAAACATAAATTATGCAGAATTATTGAACTATTTGATAACACAAATTTGTCTTTAAACTCCTCTAGTAATCAGTGTTAAAAAGGAGAGGTATTCTTGATTTTACAACTGAAAATATTTCACTATTTGTAATACTTCCAAATAAATTGATGTTTTCTATTCTTTGACAACAACTACGTCATTCTTTCTTCTTGGCTTGGATAAAAGGAAGAAAGATTACAAAATATCTAGTCACTAGCAGAATTAAAGCATAATCAGAGAATTTTCATCCCAGGACATTCTATTCACCGAAGGACTAAACCCCACAGTTTTTCAGGAGTATTTAGCAATACTAATTGAGCTAACTGATCTTCCAAAATATCTCAAAAAAAAAAAAATTGATTTTCAACTAATTTTATGAACAGGTACTGCTGAATAGCGTAGTTCTTAATGCTCAGAATGCTTATGGTACTGTGTGTGCTGTGCTTAAGGGGGGAAAAGGCATTTCTGTAGAAATCAGTGGCTATCATACTTTAGTATATATACTATTACAGTTTAGGTGGGTGGTACTATATATGTAATGAGCCTAAAATGCAGTGCTCCATCACACTAATTTTGTTTAGTGCTGTCAATGGGTGGCAGAGACCTAAGTGCACAGGACGTAGCAGAAGTGTAGAGAGCTTTGGTAATGAAAACTTTAAAGACTCAAGGGTAAAGTGTTGTTTTCTAGATTTAGGATCCTAGAATTGCCGATCATAAAAGTTTACAGTATTAGAACTATGTGGATAACTTTAAAATTCTGATGCCACTACGTGAGTTCAATGGGACTATACAGATCTTTCGTGCATGCTTATTACATATTGTGCACTTAGGCCTACATTTGCAATATGGAAATGATAAGATGCCCCAACAAAGAAAGTCCGTTCTAAAATATATTTACCTGACTCATCTAGATAAAAAAATTACACTCATCCATCCACTACTGAAAGTACTTACACAGGAATAAAAATGAAAACAAGTAAATTATTTTACTTTCTGTACAAGATTACCAATGGATTAGCTGAGAAAAGAGATGAGAAAAGTGAGTAATGGTGCTCTCTTTGTTCCAGATTTATGCAGCACCAGTTGGTTTCACTGATCAAGCTCATAACTAAAGCTGAGTGTTTCTGAGACCTGATTGCAATTAGAAATAATTGATCTGAATGCAGATTCTCAAATAATAAAATTCAGTAAGAGATATCTTTGTGTGGTCTCTCAAATTTTGCTTTGATAATCTTGAATAATGGCATCACTAGCAGACAGGGCTAATTTGTTGGATAGATATATGCAAGAACATTTCAAACTGAGTATCTTATACAATCATAAAATGGTTGGTGTTGGAAGGATCTTTAGGTCTCTTTAAAAGATCATCTAGTTCCAATGCCTCTGCCACAGGCAGAGACACCTTCCACTAGACCAGGTTGCTCAGAGCCCCATTCAGCCTCGGCTTGAACACGTCCAGGGTTGGGGCATCCACAACTTCTCAGGGCAACCTGTTCCAGTGCCTCACCAGTCATAGTCTTAGGTACCTTAAGAACCTAGGAATAGATTATTCTGGCCATGATTGATGACATAAATTACAGGTTCAATCAAGTGCATTAATTTTTCATAAAATAATCAGAAGACATGATAAATAAAATAAAGCAAAACATCTTACACTAAACTCTAGAAATATTAAATCTGAAGTTCACCTGAGCTTTTGGTTCTTACTCAGCTGCTTGCTACCTGATTAATAAATGTGCATTATGTTTAAAGCAATTAAAAAAAAATCTTTCAGTAATACAAATTTAAGTAAAAGTCTAAATGGCTGTTGCTGATTTCGGTCTGCTTTCAAAGATTAGAAATATACCGTGTGTATTTTACAAATGGTCTATGAGATAATATCTGAGAAACTGTGTTCCATCACATGATTATCACTGTGTAAATGAAGCAGTAAACTGTGGTCTTGAAATCTGAAGACTTTATTCTCAATAGATGTGTGTTTACCAGTACAAACTTGTACTGTATATGTTATATTGTTAAATATATTATGCATCTTGTATATAACTGAATACACAATAGTTTTAAAGGACAAGACCTTTCTCTTTAGGACTTATAAGGGATTAGGAAGGTTAACAGTCTTTATTTTGCTGTTAGGTCCATAAATTCTGAATTCACAGAAACTAATAGGCAGGAGAATTGGCACAATCTAGGCCTCTGAATCTGAGGAAATAGAGCAAGCAGCTCACAGCAATAACATAGAATGAGGAATCCTATGCCTTGCAGTTTTTCAAGTTTAGATTCACATCTACAGAAGTCCTATCTTCTTGATGATACCTGTTTCTCCTCCTTATGCCACAGAAGCCTATGACAAATGTTAATGTGGTGATAAGTTTTGCAGTTTATTTGTGTATTTTTAGATTAATAAAAATAGCAAAGACAATACTTAATCTTATTTCCTGTGCAGCTAACATTTCCATCAGGAGGGCACTGTATTTTGTTTTCCTATGGAAATAATTCCAGTGGCCTTTTTAATCAACTATAATAGTATAGAAATAGATGACCCAAAACCAAATCTGAAGAGGGTCTTCATCAACTATTCATAACTTAAAATGTTTCCGAACTCTGTTTAGAGATGCATGGAGCTTATTCTGTAGGTAGGTATAAGTGCTTAGCTCTACTTCTTGGGTAAGACCTGAGTGTATGATGTTTTCTCTCTGTGCCTTGCTTTCACTGTGTTCTTCTTTCCATAGGAAATGTGGTACACATCCCATAACGGGAGTCCCAGTCTGTGTGTCCAAAAGAAAAGCTGTGAATCTACTTCTAAGACCACCTGCCTTTCAGGGTAAAATTTTGCTACATAATGGTTATTCCTATTCTCTGTAGATTCTCACTGTTCAGTCTTACTGTGTTATGTCTCTTGCTGCTACCTTGTGGCAGAACATATGCATCTCTTACTTACTTGCATTTGCTGCAATCCAACATGATATTCAGCTTCTCACTGAAATAGGAGTTTTTCTTTTTTGACTATGAGGTTGTGTTGGCAACTATTATAAATTGTTAACAGACATTTTTATTATCAGTGGCTGGGAAATACAGTGTTATATAGGAAAGTCCTAGTTGTTGCATTTTATTATTGAAAAAAGGGCACTTAGTCACTAGCTTAGGTAGTATATGAGGGTGCTGATAACTTGTACTTGCTGGTGCGAAAAGTGAACTTTTTATTCTACATAAATAGCTGAAAGCAATGTTCATCTAGCATGGTCTGCAGGACCAGACCAACCTAAACTAAATCAGGTGGGTTGTAAAGACTTCTGTCACTGAAATGCAGTGTGATAGGATTGTGGTTTGAAGGGCATGAATGCATGAGGGTTGAGAAAGGAAGTAGAGCTGCCAAATTATGTTTTATGGGACACAAACCACCTGCTGTGGCTGAAGAGTACAGTTTTCAATGTATTTATTTTTGTCTGGCTACTGTGCAGGTACTTGCTTCTTACTTAATTCTGTAAAGGTGTCACTTATCACACAAAATCTATGTGGTGTAATCATAGGACTAGAAAGAAAGGACAGAAAAAACAACATTGTTACATTGAACAGTGGTGTTCAGAAGTTGCAGGACTGGTTAGGTTACATTGATACTCTATTGACCCAAGGTCTGAGGTCTTGCAAATCTAAAGTGCAAAAACCAGGTGGTAAATAGTTGGTAATTATATGACAAAAATATCACCCAGGGAGAAGGTTGCCAGAGGGAGTATTTCTCAGGAACACTCAAGAACTGTGTGAATGCACGGCACTGTAACCTCTGTGCAAACAGCTCTCTTAAACGGACAAATCATTTTTAAGCGGCTGAAGTCATTCCAGGTAATTAACTGGATAAGCATATGCTGGCAGAGAGCTCTACCTGAGATGACTATGAAGCACTGGCAAATTAAGTAGAAATTAGAATTATCTGGAAGGGAAGAGGGCCTGAAACAACTGGGAATCTTGGATTTGGCCTATAGAAATCTCACTTTAGAAAATGATCTGCCAGAGTTGGTGGTAAGAATGGTAAAATAGAAGTAAAACTCTGAGTGGTCACATTTATGGAGGGAGAAGGTGGAAAAATTAAGGCATTGATAAAAAGTGGTTTTCAGGACTCATGCCTGGGATAGTTGATGCAGGATTTTTAATATTTGGACATTAAATAAAATGAACAAATAGGGTTCCATCTGAACCACATCAATCCACATGACTCTAGAGAACTTATTGGAACCAAGCTATATCAGTTGCATACATGCATGCTAAGAGTAGAAAGATTTTATCTTAACTAATTCAGTATCAGTGGTAGGCATTAAAAACCATTATCTCATAGGCAAGACCATACAAGAAGTTTGTCTTGAAGATTACTGAAGTGTCTAACATCTCTTCTTCTGCTTGTCCAAGGAGTACATTCTTACAGAAAAACAAAGTTTGTTATTCAAAGTAAACAATTCCCCTATGTCTTCAGAGACTCCACACCTTTGAAGGGTCATTCCCAATTCCAAGATAATTCCTTTTTACATCTGATGACACAGTCTTATTTGCTAAGTTCATTAATTTTAATCACCTTTAGCATGACATTCTAAGCCACGAGGAATAAAATTTTTGAGCAAACTTGAGATAAAGCTGAATACCAATATATCTGGTAAATTTTCTGCTCTTTCTGTTTTATTGTAGGAAGGTTGTGCTTCCCTTGTGTCATTTTACAGTTCCTACAGGTACATTAAGACTCTTTTCCTCATGTTCAAGAAACAAATACATAAATAGCACGAAACAACTGAGCAGAATATCTAGCACTTTTGTAAAAGCAAGTTTGGTTCAACTACAGAATTTATTGTTTAATTTTTAATCCCAGTGATTTATCTAAATTCCATTCTCATCTAAATTCCATTCTCATTTCTTTAATTTTTAAAAGTAAGGTACAGGTCCAAAAGTAAGATTGGATTTAGTCAGCAAAACAAGCAGTTTAAAGAATTGCATCCAGCTGATGCAGTGACTACAGTCATGTTGACTAGAGTTATTTCACTCCTCTGCTGTTAGCATCACAGCAGCTTGCCTCCAGAACAGGCTACTTGGACATTACTGTTCCTAAGAGCATGATAGCCATTTGAATTGTGCCCTAAATTCCAAGCAACATAGCAGGGGGAAGATATGACAGAGCTAACAAATCTGGTTTTGGCTTGAGGTTAGAACAAATTCTTCTACCATATGCACTAAAAATATTAACTTCAAAAATCATCTATGTTCCATTTCAAGGCTAAATTTATGCTGGAGCTCCAGAAAAGCAGGATTTTAAGTGAAGTACTGAGCTGCTTTGCAAAGAGTCTGCCCCTTGCACTGCCCTCTAAGTCATTCTGATGGAAACCCCTGGGAATTATAGGTTTATCCCTCTTGGCCTGAATTTCAAAGAAGAATAACACTAGCACATCTCTCAAAGCTAATATTCCTTGCTGGAGTGTATAGATTTTCAGCTGTCAGTTTTATATTAGTTTCTGTATGTTCAGCAGCAGTTCTACAACTACTGCTGCCCTTTCATCCTTGTTGGTCAGAAGCTGAAGACTACACGTGTCTTGATCTTTGTAGCTGTGTGTCAGGTCTCATTTCAGACAGACACAATAGGCTGAGTCACCCATCTGCAGAGTGGAAACCATAGGATGAGGTGTTGACAATTTTTCTGCTACTGAAATCAAAGGAGAGAAGTGGTATGGTTTCTACATTTTCTGGCACAGGCAGACACTGACCTAGTCTGTCCATTGTCTCTGTCATTCACGTAGAGACCTGAGGTTTCCTGGAAGATAAGAAATATACTCCAGTTCTTTTATCTTTCTTATGGTGTCTTTGTGCTGTTGTGGGAAAGGAACGATGTGCACATCATTTTCTGCAATGCATTAGTTTGAACCAGTGTAGCTTGCCTACACAGCTTTCCACTTGTACAATTAACAATTTAGAGGTTGGTGGGAAAGAAATTGTGCAACTCGGCATCATGTAGTATTAACTGAATTTTCTTTAATAATCACAAAGTCTTAACAATCACTGTCTTAAACAAAGACAGGAGTTTTATTGCTTAGAAAGACTAAAAACCCTTCATAAATCAAAAGAGAAAATAAAAATACCATTTTTTAATTTAATAATAAGCATCAAATTAAAATTATGTGGTAAGCAGGTGCTTTTCATAGTATGTTTCCTCTTTGTGTAACTGAGTTAGTCTTTTCATTATTTTTTGAGAATTCAGGAGGATTAAATGTCACATAAAATTATAACTGTAAAATATGAATAAAGGAATGCTGTGAGATAAAGGTGAAACTTAAAAAGGAGAGACAACAAACTGTAGTGCATGAAAGAAAAACATTTCATTCCTGGGAGACAGGACACAGAAATAAATATGTATCTAGATGACATTTCTTTGTATCTTATTCAAACAGAATAAAATTAAAATTATCTCACATGCCTATGGGCTGCCCTAATGTAAGGCAAAGAAATGTAGAAGGGATTATTTCATATATACATTTTCATTTACTTTCTAAGATACAAAAGCAACTCATTCTAGTTGCTGAGGAACCATTTGGTAAAATAAATCCTTAAGACATTTCCACTTAAATATTTTTCAGTCCCTTTCTGATATAAGTGAATTACTTTTACCAGGGGTGAATACAGCTACTTAGACTGACCTTGTAAAAACAGAGCCAGCTAAAATAAAAATATAATTTGTGAAGAAAAGCTATACATGAATTTTCCTCTTAGACCTTTCTATGCTGGAGAAACAGTGTCAATAGTGAAGGAAAGCATTTAGTACTAAAAAAAAAATAATTATTTAAAGCAGGGGTAAAAATCATGATCTCTCTAAGTAACTGTCAGTCCTTGTAACCTGGAGGTAAGATGAGTAAGAAAAAGATGAGTGATTTAGTCTAATTTTCTTAATGACACATACAGGAGGAAGGCTTTCAAGATCAGATACATTTTAAAGAAGCGATGAGACAAATAGGCCTTGTAAATTCATAATTGTACAATGTTCTACCACACTTGGCACTCAGTGGAAAAAACAGCAATGATCACCACTTTAAAAAGAAACATCTGGAAGCATGGCTACTGCTGTTTTGGTCCTGCAAACACTTTGATTTTTAAACCACAGCCTGATGGTCAGATCATTTACTCAGGACATGAGAGGACTGTGCTATCAGTTTTGAAACAAATGTCTTCCACTTCCCCAGACAGGGCAATAACCACTACGGTTATGGCTTTGATTCTTCTGTTTACATGGTCTCACTGTGCACCATAAAATGCAAGCTAGACAGCCACAAGAGAGTATGACACTGTGGCCAAAAATTAGAGGTGCTTGGATGGATTCAGGTTCTCAGGGTTATGTTAGTTCATACCTCAGGAGATTTGATGGGAAAATGCCAAATGCAACCCCCTCCTTTTTTCTTCTGTAATTTAAAATAGAACTGCATGCATTTTCCTAGCCAGAGACTCTGGAATTTGAATGTTTCTGCTCACCCTTTTCAAAGTATTGCAACTTGGGTAGAGTTTCACCCTTATGTAAGCTTTTTTTTTTTTTTTCTTTTTTTTTAACCTAGTTACTCTCCTACACAGCATGTCGATGTTTTTTGTAAACTTTTGTAAAATTTGTCTATTTCTTTTCCTGTCCTTCCTGTACAGAGAAACTGGCTATGGACAGGTGAATTCCTACTCCTGAAGGCCTAGGATCATCGAACTTAGGTCACTGTACCTGTCTGCTTTGGATCTGTCCCAAAATAATTTTGGGGAACTGCTGCCTTGATCTTGCAGACCTAACTGGTTATTCCACCATCAAACATGTAAGCATAGTCAGAGCTCCTACATGCTGCAAAATTTTCTGTCTCAGGCCACCTTCTTTTTCCTTAGTCTGTTTTTCACTGTGTGAAGTTACAGGTAGTAGAATAGAATTAGACAAGGCCATATGGGGAAACCTTTATTAATTGTAACTTCTTTATGAAATCAAATTGGATCTTTCTCTGTAAGTAGAAGACTTTGAAGCACTCATTTGTATTTTGTTCAGCTCTTCTTTTGTGAGCATTACCCCTCTCTACTATGTCAATGTGCAGCTGGGAATTCACTCCCACTGAATTGAATGACTAAAAACAAGACTTCAGGGAAAAATGTTCTGCTGGAAAATACAGTAGAACATCTACAGAGCCATTCAGCTAATAAATGTTGGTTCCCTACGGTGCAGTCAGGGGGAACTGTGGGCTCCTGCAAGGTTTCTATAAAGCAAACCAGATGCCTGTTTGTTCAGGAATGCTCAGTTGTTGTCTGACCTGTCCTCACAATGGCTGAAAGAGAGGAAAAATGCAGCTGAGTTTTATGGAGTTGTTACAACAAAAATTTAATAACCTCTTAAAACATTTTTAAAGTATACCTTTCACTTGTTCAGCCAAACATTACGATACTCACTCTTTGAAGCATAATTATATATAATGAATAGCCCTGCCACCTGCATGTATTCTGATACAACTCCCTCATATTAACCTTTTGTTTAGTCACTTTAATTATGCAGGTGACATAGGTTATTACTAGGATCATCTGTCTGGGTTGACCACAGAGTTTTGCTTAAATCCTGGACATATATAATATTTTCCTAAATTCCTTGACATTTGCTGCAAATCTCTCAATTTTTGTCAAGAAAATTGCTGCGGTTAGATTCAGCCATTACCCTCATATTGAAAGCCTGCTTTGTAATGTTACCATTTGTCCCTTATAATAGAAGATAGATCCGGCTTTTATACTCAACCTGCAATTTTTGATAAAAGAATATCACTATTCATACATTGAAGAGTTCTGACATACTAATAATTACCTCTCCTTCTCGTAAGATGTTACTTTGCTCCAGTATAAGAAGAAAAAAACCAAGAAATACTTTAATCAATAGTTTCATTCTATATGCAGATTAAAAAAAAAATATTTTGAAACATTTGCAGTTACTCAAACTGTAAATCTAGATCATTTAGATGGATACTTCCTAATGTTTTGCCCCTGTCACTAATTTCAGGTTACTGGAATCCTTCAAAGAATGTTTTACTTTATTTTATTTTTATTTTTTACATCACTGGGAGGATTTTCCTGGTAGGACTCTCTTTCAAAGTCCTCTCATTTTAAGGGAAATGGCAATTTCCAAATACTCATATCACAAGGAAAATGAAAATTTAATACATATCTGTGTCTTCCTCCTCATAGATCCTCTGTTACCTCAGATCGTAACATCAGACAGAACAGTTGATTTGTCCTTTTGTGAGTTTATGTGTATGTGCCTTGAAATGGCATAGCTGCTTTACACTTTCCATTCTCTTTGATGAAGCAAGATATCAAGGAAGATGATAAGTACAATATATGATAGCTAGAAAATGCCAATTTTATTTTACATAAAATCACATAAATCACTTAATTAAGTTATCCTTGTGTTTCCTTTGTGCTCTGCCATATTGTTCTCCTGCATATGTGAACACAGGGAAGACTTATGTTGAAATTTTGTGTAAAGGTAAACTGTCACTGGTATTTAAGTTTATTGATGACTTCAGATTTACAGAGAACTGTTGATTATCAATGCAAATAAAGACGAAAGAATCTCTTCCTCTGAAAATCATGTATATTTCAAAGATTCTTTTGATAAAATAGAAGATTCATTTTGGAAATTTATTCTTGTACCACTTCAAGGGATTTTTGTACACCCTGTATAGTTGTAATCCCTGCAAAAGTACTAATTGGATAATACATTACACAAACTTACAGCTTTCCAGCTGCATTATACATGTTTGCACATCCATTGGAAAATTTTTGAGATCCATCGGACAGGACAGTATTAAAGTCAACCTGAAAGAACACAAAACGCTCATTAAAAATATACCACCAAAATGCCATAGAACTGTGCAGGAAGAATGCATGAATACATTAGAAGTAAATAGAAATAGAACACATTTTCATTAGAAAGCTCTCAAAAAGGATGCATATTAGCTGAACCCATTTAACTCACTTAGCCTAGTATGACAATACAGAAAAAAGTACTACAGACTTTCAGAGAAACAAAAATTTCAGTAGGGTTGCCTAACTTTATGAGAAGTCTAAAAGAATGCAGCAGCAGAGGCTTTTTTGTACTACAGCAGAATAAGAATTTCATAGCATATGTCAGCCGCAAATCATGGTGGCAAAGTAATTTATGTAATTTATGTTTTGTCCTAAAATAAGGTACTTAAAATATCAACACAAAGGTTTAAGATAGCACTTTATCATTTACATGGTAAACTGAAATATGCCTGTAATTTTGAACTGCAGCTGTGGTATATGTTAGTCCTGATACTTCCCATGAAACACTTTGCAACTTATGGTCAAAAGAGGTTGTTTTATGTTTTATATAAATACAATAATTTATCTTCAGAGTGATACATCTCAATGGAATGAGAAAGAAGAACATAAGAGATAAAGGCACATGCTTTCCCTCACTGGCCATTTTTAGGTATCCATTCATCATTCATGGACGTGACTGCACCTTCATTAATCAATTCAGTTGATAGAACGTCCTACGAAAACCTGAGGAACTTGGATTCAAGACTGTACATATAAGGCTTTTCTAGCATGGGAATCCTCTAATCCTCCTCTCTTAAACCCATTCGTTCCCCTGTTTTTGGCACTGGGGATATATATATATATATAGGTAACTTTTACCCATTCTTTTTTTTCCTGGCCAAACCTTCTTGATTCATTGTTGCTATAATTTCTGTTTAGCCTGCAAGTGACAGAGCTGCAGGGTAAGCAACTGAGGAGGGAAGTCAGACCCAGGCTCTATTCCCATGCTATTAAAAAAAGTTCCAATTGCAAAATCTGACTAGTAGGCTGGTAATAGAGCAAGTCATCTCAGAGAAGAAGCACCTGGACTTTGTTCTTCAGTAAATATTTTAGTATTTTATATTGAGTATTCATTGATTAGGAACTCTCCGCTTCCATTTCTTGTCTGAATTGTTCCAATGCAATCAGGGGAGGAGACATTAGGGAATGAAAGGAAAAAGCAAATTTAGAAAAATTTTTTTTCCTTTTAATATCAGCACATTAGCAATTAGCATGTCTCCTCTTATCAAAAACTTTACCTGACTGAAATGCACATAACAACTAAACTACATGCCAATGGTATGATTTTAAATTTGTTTCAGAAATTGTAATAGTCCTTAATTAAATCATGGCAACATAAACTTTCTGGCTTCATAAGAAACATAGGAACTATGTGGTATCTGCTTTCATCACATTCAGTGTTTTCTTTTGTAATTTAATATTATAATATTTCTCACATTTGATGTTTTTTTCCCCCATTTCATGTGGCCACAAAGTTGGTCTGAATTCTATTGAAGCTGCAATGCAAACTTGCCTCAGTTGAGTGGTGTGGTCTATACCCAGCTGCCAGTGACTCTTGGAGTGACTTAGACAATCTGGAGATAATTGACTTAGATCTACTTTCTACTTGAATCCAGAGAAGGAATCCTTTTAATTTTCTTTCTGTCTGTTTCTAGTGACTAGAATACAGGTTGTGACACTGAAGACTCACTGTGTTCCTAGAGTGGCAGACAAACCTCCTTTTGCATATGAAATGCTCATAAGAACTTTCAGCCAATCCTCTCTCCCTGTGTAAGCTTGAAAAGGTGCTGCCCACTTGTCTTGGAGGGAGGGAGGAAAGAGACTGTCTTACCACTAATACATCCATACAAATCACAAACATTTGCTTTTTCTCTGGTATATAAACTAGTCCTGATACCTCTTTGAAGAGTCTGATTACCCATTAATCTGGTGTCATAAAAGTATGCAAAGTAAACCACTACGAGGACAATAGTATATTTGTTTTGAAAAGTGTAACATTTCACACTGCTTCAATATCAAATCTATATCATGTCTAGTAGGGCATTAGCATACTTATATCCAAATGTGTTTCTCATTAGATTGGGTTTTTGAAGACAGTAGAATGCCTACTGATACCAGTTAAATAAAAGAACTGTGGTAAGAATAACAGAGAAAAGAACTATGATAACTAGATTTTGTCAATACTTATGATTGCTGCTTATAGCTTCTTAACCCTTTTCAAAAGTTTACTTTCCACTTTTCTCTCCAACTCCAGCAGAAAGTGACTAATCTTTAAATGCCATACTTCCTCAAACAGGTCATGTTTCCATGTTGAAGTGCAACTGCAATATCCAAAAAGGTGAGAGAAATAACATTTGATTGTCAGGACATTGGAGGCTACAACTGTGAAACTTATACATAGGCCAATGTAGATTATAATACTAGAGGATTGCTTGCTCTGTGCAGTGTCCTAGTTTCTCTAGGCTCAGTACTTGTACTTTAAAATGGAAAAGATACTTTTCTTATTACTTTTACTATGTGTATGCCTAATGAATGATCATTTTCAAATTTAGTATTAACAATGAACAGTTGACAAAGTTCTGTGTTCAAAACCCAACGGATGATACTTCTGCATGAATAGCAACTGAATATATCTTTTAGCAATTCTTAGGTATACTTTTGAGCTTCTATCTGAAAAAATAATTTGATTAGAGACTCACCTGATGGAATAAAGTACATTTCCATTTTTGAAAATCCGCAACAATTTATTATCTGTTGTAACTTCATGAAAGTTGGCACCTTTTTCATTAGCAAAGAACAAATCAGGTTTCCAAATTGAATCCAGCATGGATGGATCTAAATCTAAAGAGTCATCTGGATATTCACTGTATGCAAGGCGTGGATCATTCCAATTCTGACGGAGAAAGATGTTCACTCGGTAATCCTGAACGAAAGAGAAAACAAGCAAAGGTTTATCAAGCATAGGGATTTAGCTTTTATTTCATTTCTTAGCCATGTAATCCCCTGTCCATCTGTGGATGACAACAGAATTACTTAGCTGAGTGCCAGAATGATACCTATTTATATTAGTGGGGACACAATGGATAAGAATATAGATGCATTTCAGGACAATTGAAAAAAATCCCAAGATAAGGAAATCCAACCTCCATGTGCAGTTCATAAAATTCCATATAACTCTACCCCCACCACAACTTTGTCTTGAAAGCAAAATGAGAAGCATAAGAGTTTTATGGAGTTACTTTTTTCTGCCCAGCTCCTGGCAGGGGCATTCCCACTTCCCTCTCTTTGTCAGTGAGAATCTGTCCCAGTGTAAGGGAAGTTAAATTAATTTCATTTTTCTCTCTCTAATCCTTACATATTTTAGAAGCCACTAGGCTTTCTCTGCCTCAGTCTTCTATTGAAAATTGACTGCACAGTAAGTTGCAATACAGCAGTCTGAGGACTGTTCTTCCTCTGTTCAAATACGATGGAGATCGTATAAGTCCTTATGAAAAATTAGCTTAGTTACAAGTGAAAGCACAAGCAATTCTGTCTTAATCAAGGGTTCTTTTATAGAGAAGATGAGTAGAGTGCTTCAATCTAGTGGAATTAATTTTGGAACTGCATATACTTTCTGTCAGAGACGTGTTTATTGCTGCACACATTCTTAAAACTTTACCACTCTGAAAAATGAAAATATTTGTTTTTAAATAAAATTGAATATTAGAATATCATTATGTTGTATTAAGAACTAAGACTGAGCATAAGGACATCGGAACTATACTTTTATTGGTCATAATATGATTTTTCTCATTATTTGAACTGCATCAATGAAAAAAGATAAAAAAGAAACGAAGACGTTAGCTGCAGCAGGGAAAGGGGGACTGGTTGTCAGACCTTACATGACATTTCTGAATATAATAGAAGTAAAACCATCACTTGTTTATGGTTAAAAAGGGAAATGAAAATTAATTTTATTAAGAATACTTTCTGAGTCAGAATGGGAAATAAAGTATGCAGGGCTGAGCAATACAGTTGGGCCAATAACTAAGGGTACTAGTTATTATAGGTTAGAATAACTAGTTAAAACCTCACTGGTGTAGAAATCCAGTGTTGTATCAATATTGATCCTAGGAAATTTGGAACATGCAGCCATGCAGTTGTGAGAATCAAGCCAACAGACATAATAAAGGACAACAGGAACCTCAATATGTAACATTTAGTCATGAGAAACAGTTTCTCATATATGCAGCATCCTGCTATTTTTGTCAATTTAATTACTCATCTTGAATAAGGGTAGTTAAATATGCAAAAAAATGCTTACGAAGCATTTGTTGCTTATAATGAAGAAATACTGCACATTATATAGAGAAAGTCCCAGCAGAGAATTTTATATTCACATAAGCTTATAAATTTCCAAGACAAAGAAATTAAGTGGAAAAATACACCTGGAGAATGAAATTAATTCAAATTACTGTTTTCAGGAGTTAGGAAAAAGACTCTCTGGCCAAATGGAAGCATGCAACATGAAATGCCATGTGGAAGAAACATAGGATTTGTTAATCAACTGTTCTAAAAAAAAAAAATAGTTAACTAATTTGTTAAACACATGCACTCCACTCTCTTTCAGGAAAGAACTCAAAGACATTTCCTTTCTTTTTCATCAGGGGTAATGACAGCCTCAAGAGCCATACAAAGTTCTTATGAGAAGCTGTTAGTATTTTTCATAATTAGCACCATGGCATAATGAAAACAGGGCCAGGGATTTGTACTTTATAGATGTGGAAATACGCTTCTGTATTTTGTTTGTTTCTAAAATAGGCCAAAATGCTAAGACAAGCTTGTGCTTCAGTGGTCATAGAACTGAATATTTGGTCTCTTCTAAAGAGGGCGCAATAACTACTGAAATACTCTTATTTCTTTGCATGATATTCCAAATACCATGTAGTACCAGTTCCCTTTCCAGATTCATGTATAAAATCAAAAGGACAGAAAGAAGCAGAATTTGGGAGCAGTGATGGCTCTCCTGCCTTTCTCAGCATGGGAAATCCTTGCACTAAGGAAACACTTGCTCTAAGCCTGAGTACTGGGTAGGAGCACTGCAGCTCTTGGGACTTTATCTGCACTTCAGCCTAACTCAAACTTTACATGTAATTTATATAACCTAAAGTATTTATATATATATATAAATACACATATATATATATTTATTTTTATATATTTATTTTATTTTTCTCAGTAGAATATGAAGAGTTTATGAATGGAATTACTTGTAGAGTAATCACGTGTAAAACAAAACAGGTGATAAATGCATAACGGAAAGTTGAAATGAAAAAGGAAAATGGAGGAAGACAAATGATGGAATCTTTTCAAGGCTATTCTATATATCAGTTTGAGTAAAGTTTATTGGTTTAAATTGTTTCCAGCTCTTAAAATCAAAAAAATCCTGGTTAAATTTGTCACTGAAGCAATTGAAGCTATTTTTCATTGTTCATTGAAAAGTCTGACTTAAATTGGCTCTCATTATTCATTAAAAAAATTCTAATCTATCAAAAGGAAAGAGATATATTTGACTGCTATCTTATAAAGGACAAGTATTCATCATCTCAGTTTATAATTACACATTATGAATACAAGGCTTAATTGTTTTAAACAAGTAGGGTTGTTTGATGCAAACACAGACACCAGAACCAAACTGCCTGAATTGACTTTTTTTCCTACAGAAGGTTCACTATTCTCATGTGCTAGTTGCCTGAAAGGGTGACTCGTAATTCAAATAACTGTGATGGGGATGTTCCCTGAAGGGAGAGAGAAATCATTTAAGTTGTAGTGACTTCCAAAGCCTTGTCTCTAACCTTAAGGCTGCCATTGTCTGAACAGCTGCTGTACTCTCATTCTACAGAACGAGACTGCTTATGGGTCTGCACTTGCTTCACCATACCTCAACACCCTTTAGTCACAGGGTGAACTTTCTTAGAGGCTTAGGATACTGTTCATCTGCTTCATAAGGCTCAATAAAATAAAATTTGGAGATCAGGTAATTAATCTTTGCTGCCAGTGCTGAGGCTGAGGCCATTATGGACTCCAGCACTAACATTTTGATTAGCAATTTGCAGCACATGGTGAAATCTGACAGAGAGTATATTTTGATTTCTACTTCATGATACTTGTACATATATAACTATACTACCTGATGCCTTAGAATTTTAGGATTTTTAGCTTTTAGTAGACTTTAATATAGCTAGAGTTTTCCTTCACTTTAGACTGTTACTTTCTCATAGTTTGTGTGCCACATTCCCAAAGCTTCGGTTTAACCATTTTTTAACTGTCTTTTCAAGGCAACAGATTTTAGTAAGAACATTCTGTTGGCGTATGCACCTCAACTGGAATAGCAAGACATACAGTACAGAAAACTAGATAGAAGGCTGAAGGCCCTTGGAGGTGCTTCAGTGGGGCAGTTCTGAGGGTAGTACCCAGGCAAAGGGGTCTTAGGATTGGATGTCCCCATTAGATATGAAAATTAGTAAAAGATATAAAAGTGTAAGAATTCTGTATGTGGTCATGCACCTTTGTACTTGATGGCCAGAACGCCTTCATGAAAAGAGCTGCTCTCTATCATATCTAATATTACCTGGAGAGTCCTTTTCTCCTAATTTTTTTAGGTAACATACAGAATATAGCTTTATGGAAACATTTGCACAAATCCTAAAGATATTAATTACCTAACTCTGTTTCTTCAACACATTTCAATATGCACTGTATCCTTATAGATCTGAGACAGAGATTCCAAAATATGCCTCTCATTTGAACATTGAATATCACCTGCTCTCGTAATTTTTGTATGCTGTTATTTGAATTGTCATCAAAATTTCATGCATAAATTAGAGAACTCTATCTGTTGCCATTCCTAATACTATTTTGACTAATTTTGACTAATATACCCTTCTAAGTGAAATCTACACTTGTCTTTTGCAGAATGTAGCCAAATGATTCTTCCTTCATTTATTATAGCTCGCTGTAAAATTTTAACAAGGAAATCTTACAGACTTCTGAAAAACACTGTTAAGAGTAAATGTAAGTCACTGTAAGCAATATTGTTCTTGTGGAGAACTCTTTTTTTAAAATCTATTGACTATGGCTCTTTCTTGTAATGAAAGGGTGTTCTCATTGTTGTACAAGGAAAGCTACTAAGTTATGGAACACATTAACGGTTTTAATTTTTACCAGTGAGATTTTCTAAAGTTACTGTCTCAATCTCTGACATGTTTTTATTGCTGTCTTGATCAGTATAATCAGACAGGATGCCCTGTGGCACAGTAGTACTTTGTGGTATTAACATCTTTCCATTTTAAATTTATTCACCAGTTTTAAGCACTATGGCTATGCTTTAGGAAACTAATTCTTTTGGGTAAATTGATGCAGTTTCTTAGTTTTCCTTTACATAGATGAAAATTTCAGACTGAATCAAAAGCTATTCAGGTAATTATTTCAATATGCCTTTGATGAAAGGTCTCTAGTATAGAAACTCAAATATTTAAATTTAAGTAAGCCACTCAAATTGACAAATCATTTTCCATGCAGGTTGCCAATGCCATTGCAAAATCAAAGCAGGAAAATCTTAAAATTCATGCTGACATTTGAAAGATACAACTACAGTTCATGTAATCTGAAGGATTCACTTGTATTTCCTCATGCTTAATACTTGGAATTCAATTGTTACTGATATTATTTATGGTGAGGACTCATCTCTAGTCATGCCTATTCCAAACAATATGCAGAAGAAGCTGCAGAAAAGGATAATACAGGAGTGGACAGGTTAGCCAGTTCTGTGGGAGTAGACAGGAAAAGTTGAATTTCCTTAAACTGATAATGCAAAGGACTCGTATTATGACTTAACTGATTACCTGATATCCACTTGTAAATATATTAAAAGGTAAATACTAGATGGAGAAAACATTTTAAATCTAAAGACAAGAATATCATTGCTTAACTAGTAATTAATTTAGGCTGATCTGAGATGGTTCCTCTCTTCGGTTATCATGCTGATAAACACTGGTGATATTTTCGTTGTTATGATTTATTATAGAAAATAAGGGGGCTCTTTATTTTTTATTACATTTCGCACTATTACTGGATTACTGTGTACAGTTCTGGTGTTTCCAGTATAAGAAGGACATGGGATTCTTGGAGCAAGTCCAGAAGAGGGTCATGAAGTTGGTAAGAAACCTGGAGCACCTCTGCTATGAAGACAGGTTGAGAAAGTTGGGGCTGTTCCGCCTGGAGAAGGGAAGGTTGTGAGGAGACCTCACAGCAACCTTCCAGTGTCTGAGGGTGACCTACAGGGAAGCCAGAGAGGGACTCTTTGACATGAACTGTAGTGGTAGGGAAAGGAGTAATGGGTACAAATTGAGAGAGGGAAAGTTTAGGTTAGATACCAGGAAGAAATTTTTTACTGTAAGGTTAGTGAGACACTGGAACAGGCTGCCCAGAGAGGTTGTGGATGCCCCAAACCCTTGCAGTGTTCAAAGCCAGGTTGGATAAGGCCTTGAACAACCTTGTCCAGCAGAAGGAGTTCTTGCACATGGCATGGGGGTTGGGATCCTCAAGGTCCATTCTGACCCCTTAACACTCTATGATTCTATGATTACAGACATGAACTGCATCTAGAATAGTGCATACGTCTGTGCCGTATGGCAGTTCAATTAATGAGTGAAAACCAATTACAACAAGCTCCATGCTCCATCATTAACTCATTAATCTGTCAAAGATTTACCATAGTAGCTAAAGAGAAATTAACTGTGATTTAAATCAATTGCTGAGTACTTAACTTTAATTGGCACGTCAAATCTATGTCAGAGTACTAAGGTTTGAGTAATGACAAACATGCCTGAGAACATGCTTTTCTGTATGAAGAGCTGCAGGGCATTCACTGCAAGAAACAATGTAGATAGACTGTTGATTGTGATAGAGAGCTTGTCTGACACAGAGAATCCTTCCTGCTGATCTGTTGTTGGATATTTCCACAGGTAGAATCTCTCTTTCCAGAGCTGATACTAAGGATGACTTTATTGCTCTGACTCTGTAATTAGGAACCCATAGAGAGGCTGAGAGCAACTTCAGTACCCTCGGTAAGAGCAACTTTCTGAATTTTCCAGAACCACGAGTCCACCCTCAGAAAGCAATGTCTTCATCTATGGGCCTTAGGAGAAAGCCTTCCTCTTGCAATTTTTGTTTCTAATCCTGTGACCTCTGCAATTTTGCTGTATAAGGGAAGTATTAAGTTCCATACATGAAGACATGGAAAACTTTCCTGTCTAGTCCTGCCTCAAATTAGTTGGCTAAGCACTTTGTTGGTGATTAGGATCTCTAGATTTCATGCCTTGAAGGCTGAGGATGAGCAGTAAGGCCTGTTCAGTTCCTGGATAAAAGCTCTAATCCTAGACTACTTTGAAAATTATAGGTGCTCCTACTCCCTCTGTTAAGTAGGACAGGCCAGATGGTTTGGGGATTTGGGTGAGGGCTAACTTGCCTCTGATCTCAGGAGGACTTAGGAAATTATTGGAGCTATTCAGAAAAGACTGTTGATGGATTTGGATTTATAGCTCCTGTGAGGAGCAGATTTTAAGGTGTGCATTAATATTTTTAATATTTCTTGCTTTTTTTCCCCATTTTTTTTTGAGTTTTAGTTTGGTTTGGTTTGGTTTTTCATATAATTATGAACTACCAGATATCCTGGTAAAACAAAACTAGCTCAAGTCCAGAAATAAGTCCTGCTTACTCTCTCTGTTTAAACTGCCAAAATGAGCTATGAGAAGGAATGTATCTGTACTTTAAACAAACTTGATCAGACATGAGTTGACTTTAAATTTATTGATATGCGTGAAATGCACCAAGAGGTCTATCAGGAAAATAATGTTGTTTTAGAGGTTTCACAATGATGCCATGGCAACACATAAAATTTAATGTGTATTTAAACTGTACCAGTACTGAGGAGAAAGGGAACAATTTGTTTTTCTAGACAAAGACATCATCTCGAGGGACTTGAAAAGCCCTGAGATATTTTGCCTTTTGGCTGCTGGTTCAAAAAGATGCATGTCTCCTGCAATTCTGTGATATGTCTACCATCCCAGATAACCCAGGGACTCTGACGGATTATTAAGGCCACACTAAATGCACTTGGACAACTAAATAAAACTTTAACAAACTCCATTCAGTATCCATTTGTTAACCTGTTCCTTTCATAAGGAAAACAACCTTGTGAACCAGTGCACATGGGTCCAGATGAGTAACAAGGGAGAAAGAAGAAATGTCAGGCTCATGGGCTTCCACTAGGTCCATGATGAAGAGGTTACTCATTGAAAAGCAAATTTAATCTTATTTTGATAGATCTTGAGTCCTGTGGTTCATAATACTACAGTAATACCAGAACAGTCGTCACAGAAACAAATCTGTAATATTTTCTCTACATTTTTCTAAGCTAGGAAACAGTCTTGTTACCCTGTAAAGTCTAGTATAAATATTTTAAAACTATCCAAAATTAATGAGATAATTAATCAAAGTACAAATATATAATTTGAAAACTTGTTACACATGTATGTAGTATATATTATATAATTTTATCAAGACATGCAAATCATCTATTTTATATATTCAGTTTTATGAAACTGTAGAGTAACCAGTTTCATAATATTCACAAAAATAAGGAAAAATCTGTCTGACTAGAAACATCAATTTTTCAGTATTCTATCTCTTCAATCCTACCAGGAGTCAAGTAGCTAAACCCTTATTCAATTTAAATCTTCTAAAAGAAGATTGTGAGAGATCCTGCATATTGTAGCTCACAATGTTTGTAGATGGAAAGCAGACTAGAAATCTTCTTTAACTAATCCTGTTATACCAATAAATTAGCTTTCATATGTTTCTATACATTTACATTCTGGAAATCCATTAGCTGAAAAAGAAATCTAGTGACTGAAAGATCAGGCAATATAAAGATTTTTATAAATACTTTTTATTTTTTAAAGCAAGGGAATAAATTCAGATTTTCCAGAAGTGCTTTTGAAGATTATTGTTTTATCATTAAAAACAGGTAAAGAAGAAATAGTGAACACCCTTTTTTCAGTTCTGTGTGTTCAATATATTTGTTTTTAATTTACCAGCAGAATTTGCATGATTGTGATAAAGTATCTGTTCACACTGCTTTGGTTTCTGACAAGAAATGCCTTGAAGAGGCAGCTGCCTCTTTTGTTTATTTTTTTCTTTTCTTTTTTTTTTTTTTTGGCAGGGGGGTGTGTGGCTGTTTGGTTGGTTGGTTGGTTTGGTTTTGGTTGGTTTCTTGTTTGTTTTGTTTGGGTTTTTTGTTTGGTTTTTTTCTGGGAAGGAAACAAATGGGATTAAATTTTTTCCTAGGCAGAATTAAATGTTAAGCCTTGATGCTTGCAAGCTGGGATTGATAATATAGGGGTTGATAATAACAGGGTTGATAATATAGAGGTTTTTCGTTATTTCTGAGCAAGCAGTGCTTCCATAGAGCCAAGGACTTTTCTGATTTCCGTACTGCCACACTGGCAAAGGGACTGGGGGTGCATAGGAGGTTGGGAAGAGACAGAGCAAGGACAGCTGACACCCACTGACCAAAGGGATATTCCATACCATATGGTGTCATGCTCAGTATTTTGGGGAAGAGAGGGGAAGGAGTAAGGGAGACATTTGCAGTGATGATGTCTCCCCTGGTAACCGTTATACATGATGGACCTGGCTTTCCTGATGATGGCCGAACAACTCCCTGCCCAGGGGAAGTAGTGAATTAATTCCTTGTTTTGATTACCTTGCATGTGCGGGTTTTGCTTTCCCTATTAAACTGTCTTTATCTCAACTCACAGGTTTTCTAGCTTTAACCCTTCCAATTCTTTCCCTGATTCCACTGATGGAGGAGTGAGGGCTTGGCTGTGTGGTACTTGTTTGCTGACTGGGGTTAAATCATGGCAAGAGGGATTTTTGTTGTTTTTGCAGTGCCAAAAGCACTTGGATGAAGTTGTTGAGAAATTCGAAGCCTCTTTAAGCTGGAACACTAGACACAGGGGAGCAGATAAGCTGTGAGCTGGGATTACCTGAAATTTGGAGAGTGGGAAGAAGGTGACTATCTGTATATCCCTGTTTAGAGACACCTGTCTAGTGAATCTAAATGGCAGGATTGCACTTCCTGGGTAAGGTGGATAACTAGCTGAAGGGATAAAGGGAGGTACTTGAGAATGAAAGAAGACACAATTTCTCTACTGTAGGAGATGGTTGCTGCTGTGATCCATGTAATAAGTGAGATTCTGAAGTCATATGAATTATTTTGTGCAGTTGCAGAAACGAAACTGTCTGAGAGATGCTGAGTTTTATTATTGTGTAAACTGGTATTAGAATCTAGAAGGATTTAGGAAAGAAAAAAGAAAGAAATCTGGCACCACTGTTATGTTGGCAGCAACGATATAGGGCGGGGCATTGAAAATGAGTACCAGACCACACTTTCTGTGATCATATTACCTTTTATAGAAAATTAAAGCCTGATTCATAGTCTCATATTACTTCTTTTTCTATCAGCTGTTGATGACCATAATTGATAGCATGTTGTGTATTCACTATGGAAAAGGAAAAAGACCATGTGAAAAACAGATCCTTACAAGCTCCTTTGATAAATTATATAATTTTACTGTTTAATTTTAAAGTATTATAAAACATTTTCAACTTTTTTTTATATATGATTTAGGATATATCTTTGTACTACGGGTATGTGTATTGGGTTTGTGTGGCAGGTTTACGTAGTGGGAGGGGGATACAGGGTGGCTACTCTGAGAAGCTGCTAGAAGCTTCCCCCGTGTCCTACAGATCCAGTGCCAGCTGCCTCCAAGACAGACTGTCCACTGGCCAAGGCTGAGCTGATCAGAACTGGGAGTAACACCTCTGTGATAACATATTTAAGCAGGAAAAGAAAACCAACAACTTAGGGGTCAGATGAAATTGCAGCCAGAGAAGAGGGGAGTGAGAGCATGTGAACAACTTTGCAGACACCAAGGTCACCGCAGAAGGAGGGGGAGTAGGTGTTCCAGGTGCCAGAGCTGAGATTCCCCTGCAGCCCGTGGTGGAGACCATGGTGAGGGCAGCGGTGCCCCTGCAGCCCATGGAGGTCCATGCAGGAGCAGAGATCCACCTGCAGGCCATGGAGGAGACTCATGCAGGAGCAGGTGGATGCCAAAAAGAGGCTGTTACCCCGTGGAAGGCCCTTTTTGGAGCAGTGTCCTGGCAGGGATGTGCTGACCCGTGGAGAGAGGAGCCCACACTGGAGTAGATTTTCCTGGTAGGACTTGTGGCCCTTTGGGGGACCCACACTGGAGTAACCTGTGCCTGAAGTACTGCCTCTCTCGGAAAAATGACCCATGTTCAGTAATTTGTGAAGAACTGTCTCCCACGGGAGCAAGTGAAGGACTTCTCTCTCTGAGCAGCGGTAGAAACAATCTGTGGTGAACTGACCATAGTCCCTATTTCCCGTCTCCTGGTGCTGCTGAGGGGAAGGAGGTAGAACTTGGGAAGGAGGGAGGGGTGGGGGGAAGGTGTTTTTAAGATTTAGTTTACTTCTTATTATCCTGTTCTGATTCTGTTAATTAATCTAATTAATATCCCCACTTCAAGTCTGTTTTGCCCATGATGGTGATTAGTGAGTGATCTCTCCCTGTTCTTATCTCAACTCATGAGCTCTTCATTTTATTTTCTCTCCTCTGTCCAGTTGCAGAGGGGAGTGATACAGCAGCTTTGGTGAGTCCCTGGCATCCAGCCAGGGTCAACCCAGTAGTCTTTTGAGATAAGGCAGTTTACTAAAGCAAAATCAGAAGTTTGGACATGGACAAGCAAAGAGGAAAATAACTAGGTGCATTCTCTTCTTCCCGTTAGAAAGTGGTGTTTGGCTGTTTCCTGGGAAGCAGGGCTTCAGCACGTGTAGGGGCTGCTCCAGAAGGCAAACATTGTATTTAACACATGCTCTCCATTTCCTCCTCCTTACCTTAGCTTCTATATGATCTTTTTTTATAAACTGATGTCATATGGTGTGGAATATCCCTTTGGTTAGTATGGGTCAGCTGGCCTATTTGTGTTCCTTCCCAGGATCTTGCCTGCCTGTGTCCTGCCCCTGAAGGGGAAGGGAGAGAGGCAGGGAGGACTGCTGAGAGACAGACCTGATGCTGTGCCAGCACTACTCAGCAGTAACCTAAACACTGGTGTGTTATCAACACTTTCATAGCTACCAGTCCAAAGCACACACTGTGAAGGCTGCTATGGGAAAATAAACTCCATCTCAGTCAGGCCCAATGAAAAGTATGAAAATTCTGAGTGTACAGCCCTTTCATGCTGAGTAATTGCTTTGGCTATTGTAATTAAAAATGTACACCCGGAGTATGCACACCCAGAGTGCATGAAGTACCATGTATTCAGATTAAAATGAAGACATGAGAGCAGAACTGAATTTTTAATAATGCTAAAATAACTCAAACTTATTCAAGGAAAGAATTTCAAAGTTAATGCTTCATGTAAAATGTTTTTCCTGGGAACTTTTCCAGTGCATATTTACTAGACTCAAGAATAGAAATTAGGAACAAAGGTGACAATCTGAAAATCCTTAATTTTCTTAATTCAAGTTCCTTCAACACTTATTCTAAAGTCGACTGCAGCTTCTGTTTCTGTAAACAAAGTGTTAGTAAATTGTAGCTTCATGCAAAACTGAGGGAGAGAGGCGCTAGTCTTATAGATGGGGATTTATGGACTTAACTCCTATTAGCATTATTGGGAGTTAAGGACAAAATCCACCTATATCATGATGCGATTAATTTCTATTGCTTAAATACCCATCATGAGGCAGCTACACTAAAGATATTTTTAAAAGTATTACTTTTGGCCTGATCCTTTTATTTTATTTTATTTTATTTTTTTTAATGATGTCTTTACACATGTATCTGTGTTCTCATAATTTTAGGAAACATCATGAGTTACATAATCATAACCTCAAGAGAGTTAATATTCTTGCATGA
Source organism: Myiozetetes cayanensis (assembly GCF_022539395.1). Taxonomy (NCBI): domain Eukaryota; kingdom Metazoa; phylum Chordata; class Aves; order Passeriformes; family Tyrannidae; genus Myiozetetes; species Myiozetetes cayanensis. Next base: position 33,373,579 of record NW_026087964.1, on the reverse strand, counting down.
TTGCAGCAAATTATGAAACTTTATAAACAGCATACCTCATATGGTGTGAACAGAGCTATGCAGTGATGCCACAATCTTATTTTCACATATCCTCAGATTTTCTACAATAGTGACTCAGTAGCACGCAGTTTGCAAATTAGTTATCTCCACAGCTTTTTCTGGATAATGCTGTAATTGCTGTATCAGGATATAGATTTTTAGGAACAGCCTACCTGATAGCTACTCTTCAAACAGGTTGAAAAGACTAATATGAAATGTGAAAGTAAGTAAGAAAATACTGGAAGGGATAGAAGTAATGCCATGGGCTTTCATAGTCATGGTTTTCCTTTTAAGTGAAAAAGAGCAGTCAGAGAAAGAAGAATCAATGTAAGCAAGCATAGGGAAGGGGATATAAGAGGTGTGAACTGTTCTCCAGTTTGGCTAGAAGATCAGTTGGCTGTAGGTAAACAAAGGATGTAAAAGGGGAAGACCTCATTGCAGACTACAACTTCCTTGCGAGGAGAAGAGGAGGAGCAGGCACTGATCTCTTTTCTGTGGTAACCAGTGACAGGACCTGAGGGAATGGCCTGAAGTTGTGTCAGGGGAGGTTTAAGCTGGATGTTAGAAAAAGATTCTTACTCAGAGGGCGGTTGGGCACTGAAACAGGCTTGCCAGGGAAGTGGTCACAGCACCAAACCTGACAGAGTTCCAGAAATATTTGGATGATGCTCTCAGGCACATGGGGGTGGTCCTGTGCAGGACTACGACTTGGACTCAAGTATCCTTCTGGGTGCCTTCCAGTTCAGCATATTCTGTGATTCTGTGTCAATTTAACTAAAGGCTAAGTCTCCCTTGGAATGAAAAATAAAGATTCTGGAAGAATCTTTCTTAAGGTTGTAAAGAAAATGTTCAGATTTTTAGGGAGCATTAGAACAGGTGATGAATAGTATTACAAAGCAAAATTGTCTGCAGCAGAAAGAGCTTGTGCTGATGATGTAGAAGGTCACTTCAGGTCTTCTGTTGCTAATAGTCGCAGTAAGTGTCTGTGAGGAAATGAAAATCTTTGTCTATAAATTGGGCTACTCAGCTTTCTGTACTGTACAAAGTGCCTTGTAAAATATTTAAGGATGCTTGTTAAAATGGACCAGAGAGAATGACAAAATTATTAGTTTTAGTATGTCTGGAGGAACTCATTATAACACTTGTTCTGCTAAATATTTATCTATTTTAGATGAAACACAACAATGACTTGTAGGCTTAGAGTATTAAGGTAACTGTAGGCCTGGATTTCTTCTGGAATTTCATTCTGGAATTATTCAGCCTAAACACTGTCTATTTTTTTTTTTTTTAAGTCATTTATAAATTGGAATCCAAAAGAAAAATTGATATTTCTCTTACTTTTTCAGAGCCATCAAAGGAGCCTAAAAAGCTAGAGTTATTTCCAGAGAAAAAACTCAGAGATGCCAGGAAAGAATACAGCAATATCCTCATTTTATAATAGAGAAAGAGGTTAGGAAAAGTATAGAATAGTATGATCATTTTCATAAGCTTCACAGAGACCAGTGGATAAACACAGTGATAATCTTTGTTCTCACTTCTGACTTGTGTAAGGATAATTTTCAGTGTTAGTAGGAAAAGAGATTTCCCTAGATTTGGAAATTTAGCTATTAGTACTTGATAATTATCATATGCTTTATCATCTGTACTATCCTCTTCTATGTGTAGCATCACTCAGCCTATCCATTAGCTGCACTATCACAGTTTATCAGCAAATCAGACACCTGACTGTCATGTTTTTATGCAAAACTTTGAATTAGTCTCATTTTTAATAGGCACCTGACTCAACTTGTGTTAGCGATATGCAGTGTGTGCCCTTGATCACCTATTGCAAGCAGCTGGTACCATGTCACACCTTGCAACTTGGTGAGATGAATGGGAGATGGTTGCACTGTCTTTGCCTAGCACTTTCTTGTTCCTCTCTGCTTCATTATGCTGCTGTGCTGTTGTACAACCAGTCAGCATTTTACTTGGTATCATCCACCACACAGTATCTGAATTCCAAGATTCGCTTCCAAAAAGTTATCCTAGACTGAAAGTGTCAGAGCAGAAGTGCACAAAAAAAATGTTTTCCATTGCTGCTTGTAAAACCAATCAGTATAGAAATTATATTTTTTTAAAATTTGAAAAAAGAATAATTATGCTATTTGTTTGATAATTCATATGTTGTATATATTCTAATGTGCTCTTCCAAGGATACTTTGATTGCATCCTAGAGAATTTCCTTATAATATGGAATAAATACTGTATTTCAGGAGGGGGATGATATCTCTGCTTAGAATGTAGATTCAGCAGAGGGATTTGCACGGATTAGTCTGGACATGTAAGAAACTGGACAGCTGCAGACCCACTAGAATTTGTAAAACCTCTGTCTAGTCCTGACTCTTTGACCCAGGATCAGGGTGGCAGAGGCAAGTTTATAAAAAATAAAGAATGTTAAGTAAACTGTCTTCCGAACTTGTACAAGAAAAATCAAGTTTTCTATGTTGTGATAGAAGGGAGTTAATTCCCAAATATGGAGAAAAAATATATTTTTTTTAAGTTTGAACCTGTAAAGTAGCCTTTATAGCAAGCCCTCACTTTCACACATCTGAGATAAAAACCATAGGTGTTTCTTCCTGCCACTTCAATACTGACACTTTGCTATACAGATTTTTCAGCGTATTTTCACCAAAGAAAGGCATATATTTTAATGTATTTGAGACAATAAACTAAGTGATTAATCAGAGGAAAAATATTTGGTGCAACTCTTCAGCATTAAGGTTTATAATGTATACAAGTGAACACTTCTTCCAAGCACTCTATTGAGATACAGCCTAGAGTAGGTACAATAGAACATAAACAGAAATGCTTACTTGAAAGAAAGATGAAGCTAAAGAAATTAAAGACCTGTGACTCCTGAAAGGAGAGTAATTATGACTGCATAAAAATGGGTTAATGCGGTTTAAAAGCACATTTTATTTGTACATGCAAGACAATCTCATTAGTGGTGGGAGTAGAGAAAAATCTATCACCTGCTTCCTATCAACATTCAGTTCTTTTCAGACTAAACCAAGAAATACCCATGAGCAACCACATGGCGAGACCAAATTAGAGACATATGGTTTTCAGTGTGTTAATTGTCTGCACTCTTGTGATTTGCCATTAGGTCTCTCAGTGAGCTTCCCTTTCAATACACTTTTAGCATATGCATTATGCTAAGTGTATTAACACACACTTTGTAAAAATTGCTGTAAACCTACATTAAGATCAGTGTTGTACCTTTAAAACTCAGACAACCTTGAGCAAATTGGTCAGTCATATCTACTAAAATAAGGGCAGACTTTTTTAGTATGGCCTACTATTACCCAATAGTCAAACTGTTCTGTAGCCTTTGTTTTGTGTATTCAATATTCTTATTCCGAGTATCTGCATTTGAAAATGTTGGCATTGATATTGCTCTTACCCTGTAAGACTGAATAATCTGTTCTTTTTGTTGTGTTGTTGGTAATTGCCAGCAATATATACACCACACTGCTCTTAACTATCAGGAAATCTTCTAGCCTTAGGAGGTACAGTGAAAATACAAGCTGGGCACAGCTTGAGCTACAACAAAACTCTGTAAGGAACTTTTCAGGATATTGTGATAAAAGCCAGAATTTTCCAGTGCACCAGTAAGAAAGCAACTTGGTTTTCTGTAGGATATGGTTCCCATATTACCAATACATATTTAACTTTACATTACCAAGCAATCCTACTGATTTGTCTGATTTTTAAGGTTATGTGCACTTAGGTACATCACTATCTCAGGTGAAAAACTTCACATGCAAATTCATGTTAATTATGTTAATTTCACATAATAAAAATTGTAATTTTATTCTGGTCTTCCGTATTTTTTTAATCTTTTATTCTTTCAGATTTCTTAATCCTTATGTGAAAAAGCCTAGAATAGTACAACATGTAAAATATGAAAGACTGGACCTAGGTTTTCCTTTATATGTGTGAAGCAATAAGAATTTTACTTAGCTAGAAGATGAGTAGGAAATCCTCACTTTGTGAATGCCATTGAGACGTGCACAGAAATGGTACTACCATTCACTTCAATAGCACAGAAAGATTGGCAAGGTTGGATCCTTCATGGTGCCAGTGACAGAAGTTTGTTTAAGGGGGTTTTGAATTATATGGTTTACTTTTTTTTTTTCCTGCCTCCTCAGAGCATGCATCACACAAACTAAATTCCTCATATGATCACTTTAAGTCATGTAGGTTCAAGTAGAATCACAGCTTCCTAGCAAGAGGTGGCATATCTCTTCCCTGCTATGAACCATCTGATCTGTCAGACAGAGAACATGAAATAATTGTAACCCATATCTAAAGGAAGAAATGTAAAAAACAAAAGGAAAAAAAAAAAAAAGAAGAGAAAAGAAAGAACCAGTTTACAGAGTTAACAAGCTGTAAGGCAAATTAAGATAGAATTGTCTGTCTCTCCTGAGCTGTTAGACCATGTGTGGATGACTTTAAGAGAATCTTCTTGCCTAAGAGACACACTATGCAGTTCCTACTGCACACTGACAGATTCCTTGACCTTAGTGAGAGCTATTAAGTTCAGTAATGTGAAGTTGGCACTGGGCTACTTTTCGACCGATGCGGGTTTTTAACCCCTTGTTTTTCTGTGACTGTTTACTGTGTTATACACTTCCGAGGCAGCAGAGGGAGCTCAAAGATTTTGGTCATCAGCGAGAGCACCGGAGAGGCAAGGAGAGAGACTGACAGTGCCAAGGGGAATTACAGTGAGAGGGAAGGTGGCACCTCGATGTATTCGTACTTCTTTAGAGCTAGGAGATTATACGCATATCCCATTATCAGCTGTTTAAATGCGAGGTATCACTTAGTGGCCAGGTTTTATTTTGTACCTGTTGCTTATTTAACCTGTTCTGTTTAGAGTTTAGTAAAATAAATATTTATCAAGAATATTAAAAGCCTTTCTTGAGTCTAAGAATTGTTCTAATGAATCATTGTATGCATAAAGATTTATAGCGGATATCAGGACATAGGTACCTGAATTTTAAGGAGTGCAGTAAATAAGACTGATAAAATAGTGACAATTGGTGAAACATCGAACTTTGATGAATTGACTTCTGTTAAACCATGAAGAAATTCAGTTTCTAAAATAATGCAAAATGATTTTCATTGTCATTTTAAGATAGATTTTAATGTTTTTTAGAAGTTCGCTTTCAGTGTTGGGGAGAATTAAAGCTAATAAAACATACAATTAAAGACAAAAGCATTTGCTCTTCTGCAAAGCAAGATCTGAGTCTCTGAGAGGTCAACAGCTGGTGACAATAAGCAGAAGTCTGTTTCGAACTTTATCAGTGAGTACATCATAAACAGAATACAAACATCATGAAGGTCAAAGTTGTGTTTAAGGGCCCAGTTTTTGAATACGTATAATCAAGGGAATGAAAAACCTTGTGGTTCTGACCAGATTTGGTATTTTCTATAATATACTACCTGGAACTGTTTGTTGCAGGTCAGGTAGTTGTCTATCTTGACTGTTCTAATCTGCTTTCAAGGTAACACCATACAGAATGTAGTTTCATTATAAAATAGATGTATTGTACTAACTTACGAAGTGGCACTGAAAGGAAATGTTTATAATTCTCTGGGTTTGGAGAGAAAATACACTTCAGATGTGAACTCAGCCATTCTCTTCCCAAATTCAGGACAATTTTTGTAAGTGATAATAACTCCAGTTTTCAAGACATCCTTTAAATAGTGATGTAGTGGCTGGATCTTGGCACTTTATTGACCCCATGCTCTGTCTCCTGTTTTGGACCAGATTCACTCATCCAGACATCATAAAGTAGCTGCTGAACACTATTCTAATAATGTGGGCATTGCTTAATCCTCTGATTGAACCTGAATAAATCTCTTTAGATGCCATGTCAATCTGTTTAGGATTTGCAATCTGGAAAGGCCCCCAAATACAAATTAAAGTCATTTTTCTAACTGGAAAAAAATCATCTACTTCTCTCACAAACCTCTACTAACATATTCCAAGGTAGGTAAAGATCATGCAGTTGTTAATATTACTTTGGACATAGGGAATGTAAATATTTCACTTCATGAATGTGTCTTATTGTTCTCCTAACTACAGGTCCTTGGTTACATTAAGTTGTTTTTTTGGTTAGTGTTTTTTTGTGTTTTTTTTGGGGGGGGGAGTTGTGTTTTTTTTTTTTTGTTTGTTTGGGTTTTTTTGTTGGTTGGTTTAGTTTTTTGTTTTTGTTTGAGTTTTTTGTTTGTTTGGTTTTTTGTGGTTTGGTTTTTTTTGGTTCTTTTTTTTTTTAACTATATTGACTATTTTTAGTCTCTATTCGGTCATTCCAAGTACAACCCTGAAACTACTGGGATTTCAGAGTATTTACTATATTTAGATCTTACAAACTCACACAGTTCTGTCACTTCTCTGTATTTTAACCCTCTCCGTCCCCAGATTACTATGTAACTGGTTTCAAAGAGGTATTTTTGCCTTTCTTCCAAAAGATGTGAAGCAACTGCATAGAAAATGAATGCCTATATGTCCCCTCTAACCAAATTCTAATGATTAATTTTGTGCTCCAAGTTATTAGCATACATGTTTCTCCTGTTAAATGAGATTATCCAAGGGTTTTTTGTCAGTTCACACTTCAATATCTACTTTTACTACCTTTAGACTTTGACCTCTTTTTCTCCTTATTGTCTTAAAATGTCCAATATTTATTTACTCTATCATATGCCTTTCTTTACTAGACAAATTGTAAGCATATGTACAAAGGCATGCAATCCACTTATATTTACTCAAGTTTTATATATGAGTTCAAAGTTTTAGTTATTCTAGTATCTCTGTGCAATAGCTTTATGGAAGAAGGACTTTTAAAATAAAGTATAGATCTCCATATTCACTGTATATAATGAAATTACAAAACATTATGAACAAAGCAACTTAATGCATTGGCATTTTTGAGATTAGAAAAGTGGAACACTATAGAAATTAGTATCTATCTAATAATTATTTCATTACAACTGTCAAATAAAACTTATAGAGAAATATATTTAAAAAATCAACTCTTGGCTTTACTTTTACTTCTGTGTGATGGTATAAAGATGGACTTTTTGTTATAAAAAAAATCAATTGCCAAATTAGATGTTCTCACATTCTCAGAAGTGAATTTCCTTCTTTGTTTAGTTTCAGGTGAAGAGAAACCTTAGGTAGCTTTAGAGCTTCTGGAACATATTTAATTCAAACTTTAAACATTGATTGGTTAAAATATCTTACCATGGTTGTCTCTGCAATGGATCCAAAGCTGTTTATAAATATGTTGCATGTGACATTAACTGGAGGACCTGCAAAAGAGAAAAAACACCAGTCCCTGTTCCAGAATTTTTGCTTATTGAGTGACAGTAAAGTATAAACCATTATTAAACAATGTTTACTGACTTAGGAGGAAATAACGCAACATTCCCAACTTACTTAATACATGATTAAATTGAATGGTTTCTAACAAATTTCCTTTTGATTTTTCTCAAAGGTACACTACTTGACTGGCCAGTTTTAGAAATCAAAAAAATAGACAGAGAGAAAGTTCAGTATAAACTTGCACAGATGGTTCTATGAAGAAAAAAAAAGCAACATCCAATTTGAAATATATAGTAAAGATATTGTTATGTGTGTTTCAGTGAGAATGCACATCACTTCTCACAACAATTCAGAGGAAAAAGTGACTTTCTTCACTCAAGGCAGCTGGTACCTTTAATTTTATTTGTCATCACTGGGAAAAGAAATGCACTAATGTTGCTCTTATCTCTACTGCTTGCAGGAAAATTATTTAGATTCTATTCCCTTTCTCTTAAGATTACACCACGGTTAAGAGTCCATTTAAACTGAATTCTCTGCTACCATGGGTCTTCAGTCAACTGTTGTTCTGTTTATCTTGCATTTTGAAGTATCACTAGTGGTAGAGCAGTCATTATGATAACTGAACAATGAATTGCCTCTTCACAGAAAAGAGTTTAAATTATTTTTCTAAAAGTCTCTTTAAAGATGTCATTTTCTTCATTATTTCTTATAAATTTCAGTCTGTGTACAACAAAAACAAGCTTTTCCATCACAAATTTTTTTGTTACCTTTCTACAACTCAATATTCTTAAATCAATAACCCAGTTCAGCATTGTAGAGCCTGGATTCTTTTTGTAGTTGTAAGTAGTCACTAACAATGAAAGATCTGTATCTGGAATTTGAGGACTGGTCTTACACACTTTCATGTAATATTTCTCTTTTAGGATCACTGAAGTAAGAAACCACTCTGCCTCTACTGTAGTTTGCAAATAGCAAAATCAAACATGACCAATGAAATATCAGAATGTCTATCATGAATTCTGCCAACGTGACACAACTTGGAACATCCAGCTTTCTTTCCTCAAGGCAATAATTGTTTTGAAGTGCTGCATAGCACTTGCAACAAAACATTTCAACATGTACTTCAGTCTTTGTAAAACACAAGACTACATCAATGGAGCAGAATTCTCAGGTAAGGAGGTAGCACTTGCAGTCACTTTGATATTCAGTTAATTATTTAGAATTGTTGAGCATATACAGTACTTCTTAGAACTCAGTAGAATCTTTACATGCACAACCCCTGAAAGGATCAAGGGAAAAAGAAAAACCAGGAACTGCCAGGGAGAAAACTGTACTTCCTGCTAATGTTAGTTAATTTGTTTGCAAGGCAGCTTTCCTTTCAAACACTTCCATGTTGTAGTACTTGCCATCATTTCAAACTTGATGTGATACTATTTTGTTTAAAATAGTACCATGCTTTAAATATAAGTTTGCTTTTATTAACAAAAAGCCCTACATTATTACAGCACTGAAGCCTAATTTCAAAAGCAGCATTGCAATAAAATAGTTAATATCTAGTTAAAAGGAGCACAAAAATAGAAGCTAAAAGTAGCTTGCAAATGGTTTAGAGATAATTTAAAGATACTGTGCTGTGAGTGAAAATGAACTTCCCAAAATATGGTCAAAAAGAAGCACAAATGAGAAACTGTAAAAGCTGAAAGTCATATTCAAACACAGGAACTCAGACAAGTTGAAATAGATTAAAGAGAGGGAGAAAAGAAATAGAGTGAAACTCACTAGAGACAGAAAAGCCAACAATGATAGCTATCTACAAGGCGTTAAAAATAGAATCCTGCCAAGATCTGGAAGGTGAAACATGATGATTAAGGTATAAAAGTATCCATGAAAGTGCAGAATGTCAGAGCAGCAGACTAAATGAAGTCTTTGTAGCAGCGTTTGTCTCCAATTGCCAGCTGTGTCAAATACTAGAGCCATTCTGATGGAAAATTTGTATGAGGACTGTAGAAGACGTTCCAGACTAAGTGAACAGGAGAAACTGTCAGGGTGAGGTGATATAAACCCAGACATGATAAAATCCTTTGAAAAATTGTGGAAATACGGATCACTGTGAGTCAGCTATCACCTGTATCAATTTTATAATCAGTGGAAATGTGTACCATGTCCAGCATGTATCACTTGAATTAAAAAACCCCAAAATTTCAGGTATGATGGTGGATGACTTTGACAATGAACTTTATCCCTGTAAACCTTCTTTCATTACCAGCCAAACAGGCAGAACTTAGGAAAACTTTTATGATTAAGATATATAGATTATTATTATCATGAACTTCCATCTTGAATACTTCAAATTTTCCTCTTTGTCTGCCTCATAATTAGGAAGAAAAATATCAAAAAGTCAGAAGGATCAAAACTTCTGTGACAAGCTGCCACACAAAGCCAACTTAAGAAGAACAGGACCCTTCACATTGGAAAAGGTATACAGTCAGGGAGTAATATGTAAGTATAAAAATCTGTAAAGGTCAAAATGAAGTAATACCTTTCCTCCATTTCTCAGTATGTCACGTGGCAATAAGATCAGTAAAATAAGACCAAAATTTAAAGCAAGCAAAAAAGGATACTTTCCAATATTACAAAACACAAAGGTTTTATTGACAGAAAATAACAAAAAGGCCAAAAGTATAAACAGCTTCCAGAAGTGATCAGAAGAATATATGTAATTAAATCCCTTTTTTTTTTTCAATTACCTCTTGGCTAATTACTGCTGAATAATATTTGTCAATACCAAGGCAAGTAACACTTTATATTTTTCTCTGTAAAGCCACAAATTCCTACCTTAGTATTTCAATCTTGCAATCTGGCCTGTATAGATTCAAAATATACTATACTCCTGTGTCAATTTATTTCCAAACATCTTGAGGCCATGACATTTTCCACACATGGGTTACATAATTTGTCCAAATTCTGAAACACAATGAAGTACTTCCCATATTTTCAGGAATGGATATAGTCTGCAGTGTACAAACTGAGTAAGAGAAGTACCTTGCTGTAGGTTTGATGTAAGGGGGAAAAAAAGGTTGGAACTCGAACAAAGATTTTACAAGAGTTCTTAATATTTTGTTTTATGCCATAACTGAATTAATACTGTTGTCTCTGTTATTTCTGTTGAACAAGCACTGATATGCAGAATTCCTTATGCAAAAGCAGAGCATTCAGACAAAACATACAATCATGTGTTCTTGACCAAGATTTATTATTACTATAATGGGTAGCTAAAAAGCTCATGTACAAAGGAATTATACTGGAAGTAAAAATTATTTTAAATGATTGTTTGAATTCTCTTATTTGTACTCATCCTCTTTCTTTAAAGCTGTTTCTAGATTATAAACTCAAACAGGCATTAAGCCCCAGCATTTGCTCTAGGAGTAACACAACTAACCAGAAAGTGGCAAAGTCACTTAAGGAGATACTTATTCTTAGTGGTAGATCTGAATCATTCTGGGCAGATTTGTTCAAACCACATAGCTGTCTAGAAGATTTAGAATGTGCACTTTTTGAAAAAGTACAATGTCAAATTAGGTTTTGTCTCTTTAAGTTGCAATAGTTACAAAACAAGGCTCCAAGTCCTTTGAATTATGCTTTCAAGAAGTACTTCATTGAATTTGCTAATCTCTAAACCATCTGCCTATTCTTCACTGTAGGCTCATCAGAAGATTGTCATTGCATACTGTCCAGGTCAAACTATACAATCCAATCCCCAAATCAACTAGAGGCGTATTTGAAATTCCATTGCATGTTTATAATTTTCTGAGAAATATCAGATCACTAACGTAAAAAAAGCAAGGCATTTCCAGCTGCAGGAAATCTTGGGTAATAAGTTTATTTATACAGGACCAAATGTTTATGGTTTATTGATGAGGAAGTAATTTGGCAAATTGCTGGCATGGTCCTTATGAATCAGATGGGTGAACTGTAGCAAAACCAGCATATAGCAGTGGCTTTATAGTCAAAATAATTTAAGTTTCTGGGACTTATAGATGTCAAAAAATGATGACATTTGTTGCTGAATAAGAATCAAGATGGAAAGGCAGTGACAGATGAATTACAGGAGAAAGGACTGCCAGCGTGAAGGAAAATTTTTGTAGTAAACATGACCTGCTTTGTAGTGAAATATTAGAGCTAAGAGAATCTCTTGGACTCAGGAAGTTAGGCTAAGGCAAAGAATAATATAATTTTTAATTACAATAGGTTTATTCTTTCAAAACACTATTTATATTCTGGATAATTTAAAGACTGATAGTTTGTTTAAAGATTCAGTAATAGAGTTAAATATGGTTTCACTATATTACTGGAACTCCTTCTTTAAAAAAAAAAACAACAACAATCGAATTTACCTAAACTTCCCAGACTGTGAAAACTAGAACGGGTGATGTGTGTTCATAAAAAACTTTTGCATGTTCATATAAAAATATAGTTTGTGGAGTCCTTCATTAAATACTCTACTTTAGCATGCCTGAGTCTGGATAATATGATTTATATTAAGACCCTTGGAAGATGTAATGATTTATTTTCAAACTTTGGACTTTCAGTCTTCTTTGAATCTCCTTTGTCTTGTTTGAATCTTCTTTATGATAAGTGCATAAAGAGCACATGCCAAAAGACAATTGCAGGTATTGAGAACTTGCAGTTTCAGCAGAGAACTGAGAACAGGGAAAAGAACGAGAGGGAAGATGGTCCCTTTGGGATTTCAAAGCACAAGTGGGGTACAGGAGTGAAGAATCTAATTTGGTGATAGAATTGATAACTAAGAGAAGCTCTCTTGAGTTTGACTCTTATGGTCAAGTCCTTAATACACTCTTCCTTTTAGTTAGAACCAGGCAGATATGAAGATTTGGCCTATCTTTCACAGAACTTGCTTTCTGGACTGTTTCAGGCTATGGTAGTCCAAGGTGGGAATCTGAATCCATTAGCAAGCATTTCACAAAAGAAAAGAAAACAACAAACTGTATTAGGCAATTGAAACCTAATGATAAGCTAAATTTACATAAGGCCTGTAATTGGGCAGCTGTGAAAGTGACAGGGGTAAAGTTTATTACTACTGAAATGAACTGTCATATATACAAAAGAAAGGCAAAAGAAAGCACCTTTTAATTTTTTTTCAGTGAATGTACTTTGTTTTCATATTTGTCCCAGAAACTGCACTTGTGTGAGCAGTAATATTGAAACACTGAAAACCTGAAAGCTTAGTTTTGAAATTACCTTTGAAATTTGGTCTGATCCTTGCATCGTAGCCTGACATCCTACCCATTAGCTTATCCAGGAAATCCGATGGCGACATTGGCATGCTACGAGATCTTGCACTGTCCGTTTCCTTTGTGGCTACCAAGCTAACAGTAGGGAAAAACAAACAAAAGAACCATTTGTTAGAAATTTTGTTAGGGAAACTTTATTTCTGTGTAGAAAATCATAGTTCATTTTTGTATGAGCAGGAAAACATAAAAATTTTATTTTGCTAAGCTGAATAGATTGCTGTTACTTCCTCCTCAGAACTTCTAAAGATGAGTAACACGTTCAGTTAACAGTTATCAATCCATTATCACAGAGCTAAATAATGTAATCCACAGAAATATCTGGGTAAGTGGAATGTCATATTTTGGAGTCTATTTTAAGACTGGTCTGTTTAAGCAGGTGTGGTGTAACAGAAGCCTAGATCAGGAAAAAAAAAAAAAAAAGGTAAGGATTTTGAATAGTGCTAATATCATCAGTTTTTGTTTTATTTTGATATTTAAGCATAATAAAACTTATCAAACAGTCTCTTGGCAGATAGTATTCTTTCCAGTTTATTAGAGTTTTGTTTTCTGTTAAAACAAAAATGACTGCTACAGTGGGAAAAAAACCTCAACAACTCACTGAAGGAACTATTTTAGGGCCACATGACAAATGTCATCTCCTATAGCCACTTCTCCACATGCATGCAGAACTCCCACTGACACCGTAAAGTGTGCTCTGCAGAATAATATTGGCACTGTGATCAGCCATGAGGACCCAAAGAAAAAGTCTTTATTACTGTGGAACTCTTACTCAACTGATGTTCAACATATTGAAAAAAAGAATATAATCAGTAAATATAAACATAAATAAAATTTTGAGTAACATTTTGATACACAGTGCAACTAAAACCATTTGTAGCTTTTGGAGTCTCAAAAAAGATAAAGAAATTTGCCTGTTTATGCTCAATTCTAGTAAAAAATCTGTCACAGAAGGATTTGAATCTCTTTTACTTACCCACTGTATTGTCTCCCTGCCAATTCACTCTTTTAGAAGTGCTAAATATGCCTTTGTTTAGAAGTAAACACAGGGAATAATGTAAAACACTTAGGAAAATTCTAACTCATAAAAAATCTACACTAAACTTTGATTGTTAACAATGGATGGAGTTTCAAAATGAAAAAATTCCACACGGGTATGTATGTATGCAGATGCCATGTGGAAGGCAGATTGTGAATGTAATTTTTTTCTTCTCAAGACTGATTACTCTCAATGTAAAAAGTTACACTTTTATGGCAACTTCCATTTAGAAGGTCTGCTAAAATTTTAGTCTTCAAGTGTGGAATTTGGATTTAATATCTTAAATAAAAGTTATTTCATATAAGATCTTGACTGTTACAAATTTGGACACACACCAAATATGAACATAGAAACCTCTAGAATGCTGCGGTTTACTCATACACTAATTAAAACTAGAAATTAAGTATTTTAATTTTAATATTAAATGAAATCAGAAAGATAAAATTGATCCTCCTGTTTATTCCCTTATCTAGTGTTTATTCTATTCTATGTGTAAGTTTATTTGTATATTTCTAAATTATTAATAAATTTCTAAATTGTTCTGAATACTTTACTGAATCTTTCAGTAAAATTTTTTCTTTGCTCTCCTTCAGAAACTAACCTGTTTTTTTTTTCTTCCCATAGCTGGAGAATGTATTTTGTTTTCTGAGAAAACAGTTAGTCAACATATTTTTTTATAATTTAATTTGAAATTATACCATTGCCATAATTTTCATTATCAATTATTCTCTGAGTGGATCTGATTCAACATGGTATTGCAACCTGTAGTCATTTATGTTTCTGTAAAACATCATAGATGTTTATAAAGCAAATAAAATATGAAAGTCCAAGTGCACTTTATTGGAAATTATCTATTTGCAAGGCAGGAGAATCAAGTTACTGTTTGTATACGTAACACTTAGGTTTCTTTCTAATACTCTTCTATAAGAAAGATATATTTCTATTTCATAAGATATATGGAATTTCTGTGCTACAGGATATATAAGACTATATTTTTATTCTTAATATAAATAAATTATGCAGAACACAAATATAGAAAGGCCCATTGTTAGCTTCAATATCAATCACTGTCTCTGAATGAAAAATTTGTTTGTTTGTCCTTTTTATGCTTCACTGAACTTTTTCTAAATCTTTCTTTGTTGTACCTTTAGTTGTTGCTTTGACATGAAATAGAGTACTTTGAAATTAAGATAATTAATGCTGAATAGAAAAAATACTATTGCTGTGATTATGGATTTTTTCAAAGAGACATTTACCTTTTTGTATGATAGCATCCTTAAAATTTGCCTTCATTAGTCAGTTATAGGTCTCAAAATATCTTGAATAATTGTATTGCCTGCTTATGAAAACAATACATTCAGTACAATTAATACATTTTGTATAAGTAAGTTTTATCTCAGAAATCAGCTATAATTTGTAACTAAATATTTCTTCAAGGAATGTTTTCCCTTTTACTCATCTTGGTGTGTTAGGAGTAAAAACTACTTGAGTACTGCAGAATTCTGCCCTATAAATTTAACTTTAACCAAAAACATGTATTTCAAGAATACTATTGGATAAATAAAACTTTCATCTATCTGAGATGAGTTGTATAATACTGATCTAGTTAAGGAGGACCAAGACTTGGTAATACAGTAAGACCTTAGTAAGGCAGTGGATTTTAGGAAGGGGTTTTCTGTTTACAGATTAACATAAAAATTTATTCTGCACAGTAAGGGCTCTTCAGTTTTATTGCACACTGCCTCTGAAAACTAGGCCTCTGGCTAAAGGGTTAGAGAACGTTACACTCCTTTCATGAACTAAGAATTTAGCTCCTTTTAGTGTTAATACAGAGTTTTGTCCTCAACATACAACTATTGCATAAGTCTAGGAATGGCTTTGTGTGCCTCCAGAGGGAATTTATTTCTGACCTGTCACATTTTGTACATGTATTTTCTAACAGGCATAATAATAAGAATTTAATATCAGCAAGAATTTTAATATCAGTAAGTGCATTCAAAAGTAAGGTACAATGGACTTGTGATTAGCATAAAGACGTCATGCTACTTTAAATTACTGAAAAAGAAAGCTGTACATTTTTGTTCACATGTAGAGGCTTCCCACTGCTGAAGTCTTTTACTGGAGAGAGATTATAACCTCATACTCTTCTGGTCTGTTACCAGTAAGAATGCTCTCCCTGGTAGTTATTGTGTTGTTTCTGTAAGCTATTGGTAAATCTTACCAACACTTTAACAATTTAAACAATTTCAATTTTCCAATTTCAGACTTTGAGCAGTATTTGATTTCTCTTTCCTGAATGCATCCTGAACATCTTTACAATGTAAATTAAGCCTTCCCAAACTATTAAAAAGAAATTTGTTAGCTGAAGTAGTAGACAAGAATCAGGGGAAAAAATTGAAAATGTCAAAAGATGCATTAAAAAATTATTTGTGGCCAAACGAATTTACACCATCAAGGTTAGGGTAAAAATTTCTGTTTCAGATAAGGTATTACATAAAACCAGGCATGAATAGATAATTAGAATAACAAGGACTGTTATTACTCCTGTCTTTGGTCTATTCATTATTCACCTAAAATCTGAGGGTAGGTAAGCTTTGCATCAATACCTGAAAGACTGTCAAGTTGGAATTTCATGGCTAAGATAGGAAGACATGCCAAATCACCAGTCCGTAACACTGCATAACCTATCAAAAGTCATATTTGAGTCAGAAACTGTTAGGTCAAGCTGAAGCCTTAAACAGTGGGATATACATGTTAAAGAGTAAGAAGCAGTCCAGCACAAACAAGATGCAGCTTCTCTAGATCAGCACTCACATCCTAAATTCCAACCCAAAAGTTAAGAAGGATATTAAGAGATATATGAACTGGGAATCTGGGCAGAGTTGTAGGAAAAAGACTTGTGTCTGAAAAAGGATCCAGAATTCATGTCGAGCAACTCAGCTCTGTGATGGTAAAGTTCTCACTGCACTACTGTGTTATCCAGTGGTGTGGAAAGATTGAAAGAGTGAGTAGAAGCATGAAGGTCACTTATTATTTTATACGATATTAATGAGACCAGTTCTGGGACATTGCATCAAATTCCATATCCAAGTTTTAAAAGGACATTAAAGCATTAGGAAAGGTACTGAACAAAACCACTAAGCCATGACCTGAGAGTTAGGGAAATTTGCTTCAAGTAAGAGACTTTCAGAGCTTAATCTGCTTTTATCAAAAGTTTATCAAAAAAGAAGATTGGAAAAAATAGCATCATTGAAGTGTATAAATACCTCAAAGAGCAGAAAATGCTGGACACTTATCTGAAGAAGAAAGGCAGAAGAAAAATCAATGAAAGACAGACAAATTCAAATGGGAATTTGGACACACACTTTAATAATAAAGATAACTTAACAGAAGATCAGACTGTACCAGCCAAGACCATACATCTTTCTGGAAGAGACAATTTAGCAAATTTTAAGGTATTGTGTTTCATGTAAGGCTAGCTTGGTGAAAAAGAATGAACTATGGTACATAGAAAAGCAGGCTAAATTCAGAGTAGACATTACAAATCTCATACAGAAATCTTCAGAATGTCAAAAGACACTTGATGGATTTGAGGAGCTTAGGGAAGGGGAGAAATGGGCATAGTTCCAAGTGTAAAATGGTGTCTTCTCAGGGTCCTTCTACGGAGGGACTGGATTGCAGGCTTGCAGTAGCTTGTACTGTAACCTGTAATCAGGGCTGCAAGTTACATGTCGTAATGTTGGCTCATTTTGCTCAATTCCTTTCACAGCTGGATATTTGACTTACAAAGCAGTTGTATGAGCATCAGCTCCTTGCACAGTATGGAATTAAGCTCCAGAATGGAAACTGCACTTGAGCTGCCCAAAACTACATGCAGCTTAAAAACTCTGAGGCTGACAACTAGGAAAAAGTGAGCTAATGTTTTATCTATGACATGGACCTGCAAAGAATAAAGAATTTTAAGCTAAATTATAATGTTGGCATGAAAGAAAATGCATTTGAAGTGGCCAAGGATACACTTAGATCAAAATTGAAAGGCTTTCAACCACTGAAACACTTCAGTTCAGGAATAGTTTAAAATTTTGAGCTGAAATAGAAAAGCTCTGTGTGTTTCAAGGGGGAGCTAGGCCTTAGGATGCTGTAAAATGTATGACTGTCATTGCAGGTAATGGAACTCAGTTCTTTTCTAATCCTCAGTTGAGAATATGGTTACGTCATTATTGATTCTTGTGGTTTTTAAATAATTGCTACTACAGAACTCTGAAAAAAATATATAGTTAACACAGCAGCCAGAACATCAGCATCTACAGAATTTCAGTGGGAAATCTCATCTAGCAACTGGCAATTTAGCTACCAAGATAAAGCATGGGTCATGAATCAGAGCTCCTGAAATGTCTTTTTAAAGTAGGCATGTTTGTGAGAGAAAACTTCTCTCCTTCCTTCCTCCAATAGGAAATGATTAAAAAAAACTCTTCATGAGGACTTTTACAGTCTTCACAAATGTTTCCTTCTCTAAAACATCTAAAGCTGCAAAAATCAGATTGCATTCTCATGTCTTTTTTTTTTTTTTTTGAAGAACTACTCTGTTCTACCTCTGTTCTATTCAGAAGCTGTCTCATTTCTACCTATGCTAAACTTCTGCACATTTTTACCAAAGTATAAATAAAGGAAAGGAACTTTATATATGAAAGTGCTTTATATAAGATTCATTTTAAAAAGTATATTTTCAAAGGCAATTTCAGCCCTACGGCCTTTGAGACTTCTGTATCATTTGTGTACTGCAGAAAGTTCTGGTTTTCATTGATTTCTCTCCTTTCAACATTTCATCTTCAAGGTGGCTTCTTAAAAATTGCTTTCAGTATGTTGTTTCAGCCTTAACAAAATATCTATTTGTTTGAAAATACTGAAGAAAAGAAATAATGGACTACTGTCAGCATTTGTATAAGAAAGCTTGTGTTGCTCCAGAAGGGCTAAATAAGAATGGTATAGATAAAAGTGAAGGAAGAAATTACACTTTACACCATTTGCTGATTCTTCTTGCAGCTACAGGGAGGTGGCAGAGATAAAGAAAGAACATGGTGTTCTGTAATTATACCTTCTACTGTAAAGTTCCCAGAAAGAAGTTTCCAAGTCCAAGTTAGGAAAGTCTTCTAATTTATCCAGATTATTCAGAGAGTAGTCTCCAGAGTCTCACTGACTTACTTATGAATACAAATGACAAAAATTATCTTTGAATTATATGGTAAGTTAATTTTCTTCCTTCCATAGTTAAACTACATATTTTATCTTGAATGATCTTACATTAACACCGAGTTACTGTCATATTTTGCTTGGTGACTTCTGTCATCTGGTCATAAATTACTTTTTTTTCCTAAAAACAATTCATTTTAATCATTCAGAGAGATAGAAGGTTTGCATTTCATCTTAAAATGCATACTACAGTGCTGCTATATGCATTGTGATGGTCCAGTAGCTCTTTCATTTCATTACTTAACTTATTCTCTCAGACAGCAAGTGTGGCCAAACCCCTGGAGCAATTGGATGTTGTGTTTGTGATCCATTCTATTCAGCTGATGTTTGAATGTTTTTAATGCACTTTATATGAAAATGGTTCAGAAAGAAGCTCAAAGAAATTAATTACACTCTCATATGGAAAGCAAAAAGTGCAGCCAATATGCACTTAGTTCTGTCTCTCAAACAGCACTACACAAAAGCATTTCAGTAAATTACTCTACAGGTACCTATTCATTAATTGACCAATAATAGTTAGGTGAATTAATCTCATGACTACTCCACTTGATTCTGTAACTGTAAGTGATGGTGATAGAATTCATCACTTTTAAAAACAAAAATTTTTCAGTGCAACCATGACATTAACAAGGTCTAATAAAAGGAAATGATCCTCAAACTGGTAGTGATGGATTATCTGACAGTGCCTTGCATTTTGAAAATTGTAGCAATAAGATTTTTGTGGTATGAAGAAAGTCTTTAAATCCTCTTCTGAGCAGTATAGATCTTCATAAAATAAATTTGGTTAAATAAATGGAAAAAAGAAAACAGTAAGTTTGATGAGGTCAGAAGTATAGGAAGTTTATTTTGTAAAGGGAGTGTCTCTTATTATCTGATCTAATAATTAAAATAAGTAAAGGGCCAATATGATCAGAGATTATAGTAAGCAGAATTTGCATACATTATTCAAGAGCGGTACATAAACCTGACAAAAATACTCTTTGGACAGAAGAATGTTCCAGCATGTGACAGATTAAAATAAAAAACAATAACAAGATTGTTTACTGAAGGCCTCAAGCCCATCCAAATAAAGTGTTTTCCTTGTTTTTGTAGAAATAAATCCTGCTCTTTTTAGAAAGACAAAAACTGCCTTCAATTTTACAACAAAAAATATAATATGTCAATGTAAAGCAATACTAATTTGTTTGATTTCTGTGGATAATAAAACATCTCTGTCATGCTACTTAACTGAAAAAATCCACTTCAATGAGAAACTGTGCAAAAATTTGGAAAAACCTTAGCTTTACCCACAGAGGTTCAATAAGACCAGGTGCCAGGTCCTGCTCTTCAGCCACAACAACCCCTGCAGCGCTACAGGCTGGGCACAGAGTGATTGGAGAGCAGCCAGGCTGGAAAGGGATCTGTGGGTGCTGATTGACAGGAAGCTGAACATGAGCCAGCAGTGTGCCCAGGTGGCCAAGAAGGCCAATGGCATCCTGGCCTCTATCCACAATAGTGCGGCCAGCAGGACCAGGGAAGTGATTCTTCCCCTATGGCAGTGGTGAGGCTGCACCTTGAGTATTGTATTCAGTTCTGAGCCCCTCAATTTAGGGAGGATATTGAGGTGCTGGAGCGTGTCCAAAGAAGGGCAACAAGACCAGGGAAGGGACTGGAGTACAAGTCCTGTGAGGAGTGGTTGAGGGAGCTGGGGTTGTTTAATCTGGAGAGGAGGAGGCTCAGGGGAGACCTTGTCATTCTCTACAACTACCTGAGAGGAGGTGGTAGCCAAGTGGGGGTCGGTCTCTTCTCCCAGGAGATTAATAATAGAACTAGAGGACACAGTCTTAAGCTGCAGCAGGGGAGGTTTAAGTTGGACATTAAGTTCTTCTCAGAAAGAGTGATTGAGCATTGGAGTAGGATGCCCAGGGAGGTGGAGGTGGATGATGGAGTCGGTTGAGTCACCATCCCTAGAGGTATTTAAGGAAAGACTGAATGTAGTACTTAGTGCCATGATCGAGTTGACAAGGTGCTGTTGGGTCATAGGCTGCACTCAATGATCTCAGAGGTCTTTTACAACATAACAGATTCAGTGATTCTTTTGAGGTGTGATGTGTTTAAACTGGCTACCTGAGATAGTTCTGTCAGAAGAGAAATACAATTCTCTGTTTTATTGCAATAAACAATTATAAATTTTGAAAGCCTTGAAGATGAGGCAAATATTGTGGAATGGGAGTTCAGAAGGAGGGATAAACATTTTTAAGGCAAATATTTTAAAAAAATTCAATGATATTTTAAACCAATCTCTTTACTGAAACTGAAAATTCTTCATTGGAAACAAAAGACAAATGGACTTGTCTTATTGGAGGCCATCCTTTAGCAACATTTAGTCATAAAAATTCAGGGCCATTCTGGAAAGCCAGGATCTGTGTCAGAGGGTTCCATCTGCATGGATCCAATACTGAAAGTGACATAGAATAGGCTATCACTGCTGTCCAGTTCTTGCTCACACAAAGAGAGCTTCTTTTAAGAAAAAAAAAAAAAAATCAACTGAAAAATCCTCTGCTTCTCTGAGTTATCCTTTGGAAGACTCACCTTCTTTACATTATCTACATTGTAATCATTACCTTCTTCAAGCTTCATATATGGAGATCATTTCCTTCCAACTCCTTTGTATTCTAGCATGAAAATAATTCTGCTTGAATTATGCTTTATGGGTGAATAAATTAATTTCATTCTGAGAGACAAAAAAAAAAAAAAGTGTCCTATAGGGAAAGAATAGTGGCATGTAATAAAACCAAAGATAGTAAATGAACGAGAAAGAATTAAGTTTGTGATGTGTTAAAAGACTTAGATTTCAAATGCTTTTCCATTTATTTCTGATAAAACGGACAATAATATCTTTCTTACTAATTAAAGATGAAATCTCTTTCATTTGTTGTAGGTCATGAAACTGAAAATTCCTAGTGCAATGAAAATGCAGATTTTCATATACTGCAATGTTTTAGATAATAATAATTTTATCAGATCATAGAAAAACACAGAACTCTTAACTCATGCTTGTCAGAAAAAAGATTGTCATTTCAAGTAAGAGGAGCAGAAGCATTATATGATCAAGATTTTAAGGAGTATTTTCTAAGCAAGATCCTCAAGAGAATTTTAAATAGTTTGCGTAACAAATTAGATTTTCTGCTGATTTTTCACAGTTTTAGATTTTTCTAGTTGCCCTTTTATCCTCTTATTTTGACTAAGTGCAAATGGTCAGATTAATTTTTTGATATAATGCTAGAGACATAAGTAGAGTTATATCAGAACACATTTTTCAGCCAAAGTAACATTTTTTATGTGCAACAAACAACAAATTTCTATTTTCAGTTCACTAATTATCTGTTCTCTATTATTTTAGTGGTTATAAATGAAAGCTACATAAAATATATATGAGATTGCATTTCAATGCAACTATTAAAAAATGTTTTCTTTCAGATTTGAATAAAATTAATTTTTCTATTTCAGCCACAGAATTACCATTAAATTTTAGTGCTCCTCGTAGCTTAGGCAATGGTTACAAGCAATTTCTTAGGATGTTTCTGATATCTTTATAGTGTCAAATTTTTTTCTCTTTTATTAATACAGTTGAGAATTCCTCCAGCTCTACAGTCTTCCTCCAGTCATGTTGGTCATGGAAATAAATAAGTTTGTTAAAGTAAATACATTTACTTTATGCAAACGTGTTTACATAAAGTACATAAACTATGCATTATAGTTTGAAAAGGCTTTGGATCAGTTTGTAATGTTTCAGCTTTTCTTAAGAGAGTGAAAAATAGAAAATTATTGGGTTTTAAGTCTTCTGATTAAGTCACTCTGAAATGATCACCATTTTACAGGTCAGAGGGCAGATAAGATTAAGTTAGTATACATTTGGCTTTGTTTGTGACTTGGTACATATACATAAGTACAACACTTTACTACCCCCTTCTTTAAGAAAAAAAAATCTCTTAGGCTGAAGGAAGAAAACTAGGATGTCAACATCCTTCATAATCCTATGGGTAAAGCCTTCTATTGTAATTAAGATAGGGTTTCAAGAAACTACAGGTTGTGTCTATAGTTTTGATTTCTTGTTTAAGGCAAGTTTATTTTTGCCAATTTCATCCATGCAGCATATGAATATGAATATTCTGAATATTCATTCATTGTTTTCCCAGAAGCACCTACTTAATAATCTTTTTTATCTGTTGTATAGACTATTTTTATAAATGGTCCAAACTCAGGTCTTAATTTCTTGCCATTTCTTAATTTATTCAACCTACTTTTGAGGGGGGAGGAAGCTGACTCAAACAGGAGTAGAGAATATTTCAAATATTCAAATTTGAATAAATCACTTGTTCTCCCAAAGAACTACTAAATGGGTTTAGCTTTTGAAAACTTTAACTTTCAATTAAAGGTACTGAGATTTTCCCCACATTCAATTAACTTTTTTTTCTTTTCAGCAGATAATACTTGGCTAAAATAAGGGAATATTTCTGAAAATAGACACTGTGAACCACTTATTTATAGTAGTTTAAGCTACTATCTCACTATAAAGAATGATTTGTGTTTTGGAGTAATGGATAGATTGCAAAATGACCAAGTAAAATAATTTCTATTATATTTTATTACAGCACATATCCCTCTATAAAAGCTGTCAGAGTTGAACAATTACATTTATTTTCATGATTAATGAATCATTCCTCTAGCCAATCGAACTTGTAAAGGAACTGACTGGTGTCTTTCACCATCATAGTGAATAGGAATTCAGCTGATGAAAGGTGAATTAATACAAATGAGAATTTTGACTGGCTAAAACCTGCAAACTATTGTTTCTCTAGGCAAAGTTTTCCTAAATCTAGGAGCAACCTGTCAATTTTGCAAACAGATTTCTACAGCTTATAGCTGCTTCTGTATTTTGAATACATCTCAACATATTCTTTAAATTGTAAAGCTGCATATTGCTGTGTTTTCTAGTTCTAATGGATTTTTTTACTATTGTGGCATTGCCTCATCAGCTTTGCATCTACTAAGTTGCTGTACTCTCAATATAAACAGGAACAGTGTGTCCACTGAAGTGTACATCTGTAGAAAAAGAATATTTCTTGTTATCATAATTTATGACCAATTAGAATAAGTATCCTGTTGCTCATTTGTCTAGTTTTGCTTTAAAAATCCACTTTTGTGAGTTGTAAACCATAACCAAAACTGAAAATGAGTTCTTTGCAATGTTGCATTGTTTCTTCTCAATTTTTAATATTTATAAAAATCTTCACAGAAAATCTTACAATAGAATGAAACAGTTGAAGTTTATCAAAAGTAGATACAAAATGGATTTTGAATTAAAACCTCAGGTTTATGAAGTCTGAAGAACAATTCAATTAAACACTATTCCGTTTGCCTTAGGGAAGCTCTGCTTGCATCAGTACTGTATCTTAAATGAGCATGTCAGATGACTCTTTAGACTTTTTCTCCAAAATAAGTTTGACAAGATACAAGTGCAGTTAGAAAAAAACTGAATATAGCCTGAAAAGTCACTCTATAAAGTTTTTTCTCCAAAACACTTTTCACGAAATGATTTTGATTAGGCAGCTAATTATAATGTAGATCTGTGTTATTATTATTAATTTAGAAGTTTTAGTTAAGACAAATTTTTTCTATTTGAAAAAATACTGCTTTCTTGAAACATAGTTTTACAGAAACTTATCTGTTTCAATGTTGTTTTATGAAAAGTTGGCAGGCTTGGGTGGAATATTGTTCAGTGTCCTCCCTATTTTGTCACCATCTGTTTTCTAATGTTGATGGGAACTTAAGCTGGGGCCTTGGGTTCTAATTTTCGAAAACTCTGAACATCCCTACAGAATTGGCAGAGATTTTTCCTGCTTTCTTCAACTTAAACTCCTTTTTATGCATTGAAAAAGCAAGAAAATCTTTTCAGAGCTTTGGAATTTTTTTGTGAGACAGGAATGGTGATGTTCCACCAGCTGTGTTAATTTATGTAAGATATGTGGATTAAATATTTTTCCTTTTTTTATTAATTCTATCCGGGATGAACACTATAATAAATCAGTATAAGACTTTCTTTAACAAACAACAGAGTTGAGCTTCAGGGTGATGATGAGAGTGACAGAATTCATGCCACATGATGACAGAACCCAGTGTTCCTAATGCATGCACTGAAGCATATTCCTTACGGAATAAGTCAGAGAAAATAGTGTGAAGGTTAAAAAAGCAGTGCTGCTAGCCTTTCTTGCTTCCACCAAAATTATCCTGGTCCGCTACACGCGTTCTCTTTCACGCACAGAAAGTGGTGTTTAAACATCCCCTCAGATACATATTAAGTCATTGCTGTTCTAGTCTTCATTATGCCAGTACCCTCTTAATTATGATCTCAGTCTTCTAAGCTTTGTGTAAAGAACTGGAAATAAGCTGAGAGAAGGAAAGATCATGACCTGCACTGATCCCCTACTGTCCCTGCAAACTCTACATCAGCTGAGTGAGGGACTTCATGGGCTCCAGGTAGAGCATCCCCTCCCCTTCCCTGGATGATCATGAAGGCAATGACAACTCCCAACACCCTCAAACAGTGCTGCAACCTTTATTATGTGCAAGACACTTTATCTCCTGAAGGAGTCATCCCTGTGAAAAAGGATGAAAAAGGGCATTCTGTTAACTATGAATTAGGGAATCTGAACAAGTGCCTTTGTGCTCATGTTTTGGTTACAGATGAAAATTTGAGCACTCTAAGATCCAAAGATATGTTTAGAGGCACAATAAAAATAGGTAAAGAGATAGAGATATTATGGGAGTTCATTAGCACAGTGAGATTTTGGGATAAGTTTCGGAGACAAAATTGGTAAAATTTTAGCATGTATATAGACAAACTTGCAAATTGCATTTTTAATTCCAGTTCTCCACTGTATTGTACTTTCTGTAATCATAGATTATTATCTTAAGTGGGGGCCACTTCATATAATTTTCTTAGTAAAAACTTGCAATATTATGTTCAAAATGATTGACTATCAATCTCAATAAGCAATTAAAAATCTCACAATGTCGTTTATGGGATATAGTCCAGATATGATGCTGAAATCTGCCCACTTTCAATTTAGTTCTAATATTGCTGAGTCAGAAATAATGAATCTGACCTGACAGCATCAGGGAAAACATTGCATGGTTGGACATCCCTTCATAGAAGTGCTACATAGATGCTTAGGCACAGAATTAACTTTACCATGGAATACTGGAGTTACCCATAATTTAGCTGTGTGAAGTCAGTGCTTTAGTCATGATTGATTTCAAAGCTTTTATTTTTGCCAGCAACTTGCCACTTTGTGCTTTTTATTTTATTTATCTAGTAGAACAACCTTAGTTGGCAGATATGTTGCTCACAAAACCGGAAGTTTAGTTGGTCCCTGCTGATGGATGTATCTTAGCCTACACATTAGGAAGAGGAAAAAAATAATTTTGCCTTTTTAAATGTCATAGCTAGTATTGATTTTGTTTATGATACCCTTCCTAAGTTGGTTTTAACTGTAAAATCACATGCAGTTTAATAGCAATTAACCTCAAAGTTTGAGGTGATTTAGTACTCCTGTGTTCTACTCTATTGTTTCACTAAATAGTCTCAGGGTAATCTGCTGGCTTGCTGTTGCCCATAACCACTGGTTTGTATTAATCTTTAGCGCCACTGCCTGTGCAGCTTTACTATTTCAATAGCTCCATAAGTGACCACATGACTTTGTCAGGTCACAGCCTTCTTGAAATTTTCTACCTTTTTCATGGTCTCAAACTGTTCCTCTTGGAAACTGCACTTTGCTAATATTTCACGTCACCAGAAAGAAACTTCAGTCATAACATTATTGAAGAGGACTGATATTCCTCAGGGAAGTTCCTACCTGGAAATACCCTTGACTCTCCCTGCTGTCCCCACTCATTTTGTACATGGTGGTAAGTCCAGAGACATAACAGGGTGGTACATGGTATAGAAAAATTGAATAAAAAATTTTGGAATGTGAAGCGACTGTTCTTGGATGTATTTAAGACTGGATGCGAAACTTAGTGCCATGGTCTAGTTGCCATGGTGGTGTTCAGTCATAGGTGGGACTTGATCTCAGAGGTCTTTTCCAATCTAATTGATTCTGTGATTCTGTTTGTTATGTAGAAAGTCCAATTCAGTGTAGATCAAGTATCATTACCCTGTTTGCTGTTGTATTAAACAACATGTGTGTTGGAGCAATTAATTAGACATCTGACTGGAAAAGTAATAATGAAATGCATTCTTTTATACTTTTATAAATATACTGGTTTTTTGGTGGTTTTTTTTTACTTTTTTCTTAATTTTTTCTTTTTATCCTCACTACTCTAGCATTTCCATTGACATGGGTTTAAAGACATCAGTCACAAAGGATCATGTTGCTTTGGAGCCATAAAAAATTATGGACTGTTCTAGGAAAAAAGTGATCTTACAGATTCTCGCTTTCTTTTTTCTTGACTTTACTTGCCAGACTGTCCTGCTCTCTGACGCTCTTTTCATTCTTCTGTTTTGGTCCTGCATTCTTGTTAAACAGAGTTTTTAGCTGTGTCTTTGCCTGCTCTCTGAGATACTTCCTTTCTGCTGGTGGTTAATATCCCTAAAAAGGTGCCTTCATCTATTCATTATGCCTACATAGTAGTGAAAGTGATAACTTCTGTTTCCTATCACCCTTTACTGATTCTTTCAATAAACATCATGAAGATCAGTAGGAAAAACAATAAAAAGGACAAGAAGCAACACACACAAGGGCTCTTCATCATTCGTTACTTGAGAAAAGCTGATTTGCAGGAATAATTCCCTATAGGTATTATTACATAATACTTGGTAAGGTCATTTTAAGCTTGTATTCTGAATCTGTTAAAATGAGAAGCTCTAATCTTGCAAAAATTTTCATTCTCTCTGATTGTCATGATTCCTAGGATGCCTGGACAAGAGGAGCTATTACATTTATCATCATACAGAAGCACAGCACTTATCTCACATGTTACTTGTTTTCAGTTGTTGTTAGCATCAGTTGTCTAGGAATGAATTGGGAGAGGTTGAAAAGTAAGAAAACATCATTAGCACTGTAAGAATTGAAAGACTGAAAGACTCATTAGGGTTTTGACTGAAATTTCTTTGTTATTTAATTTTCTTCCAGTTTATAATATTAAAAACAAAAAAATATACAAATAATTCTTTCCCAAAATTATAAACATGGCAGTCACCTAGAAAACTCAATTAATTTTTATATAAATTAGGAACAGATAGTGAAAGTTCTGATCAAATTTGTACTCATGACAAAACTCCCAATTGATACAAAGGGATTTCAGTGTTTTCACTGGTATAGTTGAAATATAAGAGAATTAGAATTACATATTCTTGGTCACAAAACCCTCACTTCATTTTTGTCTGAGTCTTGCAAAGTACAATGCCTCCATATGGGTACATGCAAGGGAACCCTGACAGTCTCCTCCTAACATTTTATAAGTACCCTCCATCACAGGGGTTTGAATATCTGAGGTCAGCACGAACTCTGGGAGTGCAGCAGTGCAGCTTTGAAACAGAGCTGTTTGTGTTGTTTGTGTTGTAGAATCCTCAGCAGGGTTCACCTCTCTTCTCTCAGGATTTGTTCCTTCCTTTTTTCCATGTTTGGTTTTCCTTTTTTTTTTTTATACCCTCCAGAGTTCTTAGTCTCTGCATGAGCTAGAGTTCAAGTATACTTTCACCCAGACTTGTACCTTCATAGTTTTGGTTGTGAGCCTGATCTGCTGATCTGACTCTTTGGCTTTGGCTTTGGACCTACCTCTTAACTACCAACTTTGCCAATCAATCTGAATGGCTGTTTCAACTGTTCTTCTCCTGTACCAGTGCTGTGCAACTCCAAACTTTTTTGGTAGGATCCCGCTCCTTCCTGACTTCTTGTGAGTCTCAACTCCCAGCTCATCTGCCCTTCCCATGCTACTCTCTAAGACATGTTAAATCTTTTTTGTTAGGACCTGGCGTCTGTCAACTGATTTATTTCACAGAAACCATCTTTAAAATCGAGTCTGAGCTGACAAGGAAAGGTACTGTGCCTCAGTGCTCTCATCTTGAATTTAATAGATTTTCTTTCACACACTTTTATTCATGTCCTGATTTTAACAGACGCTTCTATTTCTTGAGTAGTATTGTGGGTAAAATTCTTAACATATTAATAATCAACTGAAGTCTCACTAGAACACCTGAAAATCTTTGTTTTCAAAGATGTTTGTGATGCTATGTCAGATTTAATAGTTTTTAGCTGATTTTTTTCTCTTTTGTTATTTGAAGGCACTAATGCTGACTTAAAGGATAAGGACTTCTGCTTTTTAGGGCTATTCACCTGAAATCAATTTACAATGAATGCAGGAACAATTTCAAAATCAGTTAACTGTAAAGTCAGATATGCCCCAGAGTTAGGTTGCATGGAGGTTTTTCCCCAAGAATCTGGTTTCTAAGAGCAATTAGCTATGTCTCTAGTACTGTTTCTCCAATATAAGGCCAGTGGAGTAGTGAAAAGAACAAGAAAAAAAGGAAACTACCTAATTGTAGCATGATTCTTTATCTATAGCAACATGGATAACTAAAGAAATACAACATAGGGAGAATCTGTTTTACATTTCCACAGTGCCACCTACCTTTTCACCCTGTGCTTTCCCTATACACGGGTCTACATATAAAATAGATATACTACATCCTTTAAATAGAAAACAAGTCCCTGGCAAGTCTCTGACAGTGTAGATCTAAGACACCTAGTGCTGGTGCCCATGCAAGTTCATGACTTGTTATAAAGCTGTTTGACTCACAAATATGATCTTTGTGTTGACTCTAGAAATATGATCTTGCTTTCATCATGACCTCTTGGAATCCAGGCAAATCCAGAGGGTTTTTTGTTAACACTATTACTTTAATGAAAACTCAGAAGAATACTCAGTCTTAGGTATTATTATAATTTCAAATTTTATCTAAGAAGCTGTTTTCCTTCTTTGGTAGTGAATTACAGCTATTTTTAGGCTACATTAAATTATTTTCCCTAGGTTTTACCCTCTTTTTTACATCTCTACCCTCTTAGTATCACACTGGGGTTTGGACTGGCAGTCCTTAATAAGAAATACTTTTTTTTTTTATTTTGGGTCTGACCATAGTTTTTCTCCCTGCCCTAAAATAAACCACACTGCTGTGTGCTTTCACCACTGTTTTTCACATTTAAAATCCGTTAATATATTATCAATAACTATGTTATTCATCTATGACAGAGTAGTACAAACATGCACAATATTATAAAAGACTATTAATAATCACTGAATCACTAAAGCTGGAAAAGACCACAAGATCGCTGAGTCCAACCTTTAACTACCATGTCAACTAGACCATAGCATTAAGTGCTGTTTCTAATTGTTTCTTGAACACTTCCAGGGATGGTGACTCCACCACTTCCCTGGGCAACCTGTTCCAGTGCTTGGCAACCCTTTCAGTGAAGAAATCCTTCCGGACGTCCAGCCTGAGCGTCCCCTGTTACAGCTTGAGGCCATTTCCTCTTGTCCTGTCTCCAGTTGCCTGGGAGAAGAGGTTGGCCCCCACCTTGCTAAAGCCTCCTTTCAGGTAGCTTTGGAGGGCAATAAAGTCTCCCCTGATGCTCCTTTTCTCCAGGCTAAACAAGCCCAGCTCCCTCAGCCCTCTTCATACGACTTACTCTCTACACCTTTCACCAGCTTTGTTGTTCTTCTAATGTTTTATTGTTTCTACAATGCCTTTCAGAAATCAAATTAATAATTAGATCCTACAATGAGCAATATTCATCTTGTTTCATTCATTGCAGTTTGAAGAGTCTTTTGATGTGGGACGAAAAATTAATTATTTTTAGAAAAAATAAATAATGTGTAGTTTCCTCTTGTGAAGCATGCCGGTCTTGAGACTTTGCTCATTAAAGCAGCAAGCCTGTAACTTTATACGAAAAAAAAAATTCTTTTTTATTTTGTTTGAACTGCATAAATATAAAATTAAAAATAAAGCTAAACATCTAGCTTCACAGGCATATAATTTAAAGTAATTTAAGTAGCCTCAGGGCTATCGGACAAGTATTGAAAGCTTTTCCCATTAGGTTCATCCAGTCTTCTCACACAGCTTTCTGCTTCTTAATGAAGAGCAGAAAAGTTTCAATGTTGCATGATCTAAGAGATGAATGAAGACATTTCTCCAAAATGTCTGAGCAAGTAAAAACTTAAGTTTTGACTGTTTCCAGAAATTCACAGCATATCCATCTTCCATCAAGTATTATATATAGCTGCTAATGCTGGACTCTGGGTGGCTCACAGAGAGTGGAAACTGCATTGTATTAGCAGGAAAATAACTAGAATTAATGTCTCCAGGAAACTTGAGAATTTTACAGCTTTTAATATTTTAACTTTTTCTCCCCACTTTTTTTCCATATTAAAGCATGGGGAAGACTACTCTGTGTCTTGAAATGACTCAGATTTCTCCTGTATTATTGCTGGACCTAAAGGCACAAACAGTCTTTATATAGAGATTGATATTAAAGATATACAGAGATTCAGAGCAGCTTTCTTAACTCTTTCTCAATCTAAATAGTCCTTGTGCACAGTAACGATGTTCACTGTCATAAAATGATAATTTAAGAGCAGACGGCTATTGCAATAGCACAGTTATCTGGATATTGAAGAGAATAGTTTGAATTTATGCTAAATAAGATATCTGTATATATGTGGAAACATGTTAGTCTAGAATCACGTGTTGCAAAATACCTATCTGCCTTTCAAAATTGACTTTATACTTTTTTTCCCTTGAAATAAGTGTTTTTATATCATTAAAATAAAGGATAAAGCATTCAACAGCAAGATGGAATTTAAATAATATGCAGAGGAAAAATAACTTCCATAACTACACTGAAATAACATAATAATAGCATAGTACTGCTTGTATTGCCTACACTACACATGAGTTCGGTCAACTACTCTGAATGTTAAATACTCAATTCCACTGGAAAATTTAAATTGTAACATATGTGAACTTACTCTTTCCTCCCAGTGTTAATTAATCCCATACTAAGTGACCCAGTTCCTTAAAATCTCTTCCTTTTGGCACAATTACAATAAAATCACATTATAAACTATTTATGCTGCATATGTTGATACAAAGCAGGTCATTAACCTAACTTCAAAAAGGAAAGATTTGCTATAAGCCTGTGAGCACTTGTGAAGTGTGCCATCATTGTGGGGCACTACACACTGCTGTGTTAACTTCGTGATTATAAATCCCTTACATGTATCTCCAAATCTACTCTTCGAATTTTTCTTTTTAAATCTTTATTAAGTAACAATGGGATTCTTAAAATAATCCAGCATGTTATATGCCATAGTTTGTTTATTGTGATACAGAGGTAGAATATTTGTTGATAACAAGAATGGGTAACTGCATTAGCAGTGAATACAGGATGACATTGAAGTATCTTTCTTTACATGTGTGATTTTTCTTTATAAGTTTTCCCTCAAGGAGGGCTCAAGTTTATTTTAGCCTGCTATCACCAGACTTCAAGAGCTATGCATTAAAAGAATGTCTGAATTAATATAATAACATTACCTAGAAAGAGTGTGCTGGGCATAAACTAGAAAAAGCTGTATGAACCTCAGTCTTCTACTGAGGTCATAATTTATGGATATGTTGCCATGTTTCGTAATACAAATCCTAGACTGTTAAGAGCACAGCAAAAGCTTTCCCTCTCAAGGGAAGTTTTGTAGATCATACCGTCTCTTCACTCAGCTAGTGTTTTTCTGTTTCTGTATAAGACTTCCCTGACCTTACTTGACCACTTATCAGTCTGTGATTTTCCTTTTACTGAAAAGAACTGAGAGTAATAAGAAAGTTCTATATATATTCCCAACTCAGATTATCTTCTGTAACTTTTACATATAGACACTTTGCACCTGGAGAATTTTCAATACCGTTAATGTTAAAAACTGATAAAATTCACAGATCATATCGGCAAACTCTAACTGCGAGCAGGTGAAGGAAATACACAGCCTCCCGCTTGCAAAATCCAAAATTCTAGGCAGCTCAGTGTTACAAAGCCACTCTCGAAGCGTGGACCCCATGCATTTAGTTTCCAGAGCCTGGCTGCCGAAGGGAGCCGGGCGTTCGCGGCGAGGAAAGGTGGTGACCGCGGCAGCTCTCCGCGCCAGTCCCGGGCATTTCAGCTGCCCGAAAACCGGGAAGGGTGGACACCTTGACTTCCCCAGAGAAAGCAACTCACCTGAGAAGTAGCGCAGCTTCCCACAGATAAAAGCCCGAGACAGCGGCACGGAGGTACCTAATCCGGGCCATGCCGCTCGCAGCCGCGGCGGACCCCGGGAGCGGTGCTGTCCGAGGCATCGGAGGGGCTCGGTGGCGCGGCTCGGTGGGCGAGGGCGGTGTCGCGGCTCCCGCGGGAAGGCGGGCGGTCAGCTCCCCAGCACCCTGGAGAGCTCCGGCGGCTCCGCGCCCGCCGCCCGCCTAGTGCCCGGCGGGCCCCCGCGCCCTCCCGCTGGGCCCCGGCGCGCCCGCCCGGCCGCTCCGCATCGCAGCCGAGCGGCAGCCTAATCCCAGCCGCGGCGGCGGCGCCGAGCCGTGGCGGCGGCGGGAGCCCCCGTGCCTGCCCGCCTGCCCCCGGCTCCTGCCAGCAGCCGGCACTCCGCCGCCGGACGCATGCCGGGCTCGGGGCGCGCCGCGGCCCGGCGGCGGCGGGGCGGGCGGGAGGCAGGGCCGGGGCTCATGCGGCCGCCCCCCGGAGAGCGCGGCCGCCGCGGAGGCAGCGGGGCGGGACCGGCACGGCGCTACGGGAGAGGGGGCGCCCCGGAGGGGTGCCCCGGCAGGGAGAGGTGCTCCGGCTGGGGCGCAGGGGAGCGCTCGGCTGCTCTGTGCTCAGAGCGCTCCCTGCCTGAGCGCCTTCCCTCCCGCGGGAAGAGGGGCGGCCGGGTCGATGCCTACACGGGGCAGCGACTGTCAAAGAGCCGGGGTGAACTCGCTGGACCTCGGGTGTCGGAAAGGAGTGGTGAAAGAGAGGTGCTTCTGCTTTGCCTGTAGGGCTGGTGGCATGCTTTTTCTTAGGAGATGGATGAGCAGGGGAAACCCATCTCTGTATTTCAGTACTCGAAAGTACAGTGCTGATTGACACAGGAAAAGCATACCTCGTTCTATTCGACTTTTTCAGAAAAGAAAGTGCCATAGGGTGGACTGGTAGGGAAATCCAAAGAGTTTAAAAGTTTAACTGGGGAGGAGAGTGGATGGGATTATGGGAAGGAACAAGGGAAATAACATTGTAAGAGAGTTATTTAGAGAAAGTTATTTATGAGAAGATAGAGGAACAGAGAATAAGGTTACAAGTACGGTTGCCAATAGGAAAATGAGTCCAGAGTCATGGAATATTCTGAGTTGGAAGAGACCCACAAGGAGCATCAAGTCCAACTCTTAAGTGAGTGGTCCATATGGGGATCAAACCATGACCTTGATGTTGTCAGCTCTAACCAAAGAACATTTCATGCAAACCAGGAGCTGCTTTCCTTAGAAAAGGATAAGACTTTAGGATTTGACTTGAGAAATATTGTTTGAGAAATTCTTGTGGGAATCTGTATGGTTTGTGCATATAAAAAAAGTGGAAAATTTGTGAGGAAGGGCTACACCTGGAGAGGAACAGAAGAGGAAAATATGTATGAGATTGTAAAGTAGGGATGCTCCGCGTGAATCTAAAAGAAGTGACCTTCAAACACCCATATCATGTCTAGAAGAGTCAATGGAAGAAGAAATATGGCTGGGCATATCCCCCTCTTCTTAACTGCCTCAGTGTAATCTACTGCCTTGTTCTTTCCAGTAGCCACTAATTTGTGTTAGATAGCAGCCCCACTACTTGTGCAGCTCTATTAGTTGCTCAACCTATATGATTTTCTCATGCTGGAGTCTTATTAAAACTATTAAAAAGCTATATAAAATTAAAAAGTGCCAAAGAAGGAAGCAGATGTGGGAAAAGGCAAAGGTTCTGCAAGATAAAGTACATGAAGTAAAGTAAAAAAACTGAAATTTGAGGGAAATATAATAACCTCATTACAGAAAAAGGAAGATGGAAAGACAGAGAGGGCAATATAGAACCACTTTTAACACAGAATAGAAAAAAATAGAAAAAGACATTAAAAGGTCATTTAGTAGAGAAGATGCAGGAAAGAAATAAGAAATGGAGATTTTGTGCATTCATTATATTCAAGGATAGGGGGTGAGTTAGAAATAGGGTATTTAATTAGAAATTTTGAAAGCAATCACATATTCCACCTCCAGGTGTATTAGGTATATTGCCTCTTTTTTATTATTTTTTTATTTCATTTTACTTTAATTTTATTTCAAAAATATCCCACATGTAGCTGGACCTCAGTTCTTAACTTACATTTGCAATTTTCACAATATCCTTATTCTTTTTTTAAGCTCTTCTTCAAGATTGTTCCAGCAGGTATTGCTGAATAATAATGCCTGCCACACAATTTGGAACCAGTTGGGATTTCTTTGCTAATATATATCAAGTGTACAGCTGAAGAATACACTACAATATCACTAACCTGTTTCCTCTGTACCCTGAACTTTTTAAATTAGTACTAGTTACATTAAAGCAGGGATGCTTCAAGTTTTTAGGTCCACTTTGCAAAAAGTTTACTTTTTTTCTGTGCTCCCTGTAGTCTTGGGTGGCAACAATGACCATGAAAGGAACTTGTTTAAAGACTTGACAGAAAACATAATAACAAACAAACTAAACATCCTCTATTTACTCAAGAGAAGTCTGTCAGTGCAGGTGCTCTACACAATCAGTATAGAGTACTTCATACTTCCTATGTATATTCAGAACAGTTGATTCTTATCTTTCCCCTTAAAATAAGTTTTGTAGTGAGGCTGCTTCTCCAGGCATTATTTACTTTTTTGTGCTATGTACTTCAAAAATTAATTGGTCTAATGTTTCATGTATTCACACTGAGGCAAATGCATTTTTCTTATGGTGCTATTATTTAAAACTACCATCACAATCTGTCCAGGTTTCTGATAGGAACAGTTCTATTAATTATAAATGCAGGCTATACTTTAGATATTCAGTGTTCAAGTTTCTCAAAATCCTTTTGGGAAAAATATACTTGCTTGTGTTTTAAGCAGGACTTTTGCCATTACATCATTTTTTTCCACTAAATAAGACTGTTGCTTTCAAGCTTTTGAAAATTTTCTATGGGTAGTGTTGAATATTAAAATAGTCTCTTCTGAGTGAATTTAAACAATTCACCTTGATTTATAAAGGGTTCCAGTTCAACAAAGCACTCAAGCATACGCTGTTGACTTCAATGAGGTTAGAAACATAGACGCATAGTTTGTTTTTAATCAAAAGC
The DNA here is from genome assembly GCF_022539395.1 of Myiozetetes cayanensis. Lineage (NCBI taxonomy): Eukaryota > Metazoa > Chordata > Aves > Passeriformes > Tyrannidae > Myiozetetes > Myiozetetes cayanensis. Next base: position 33,337,134 of record NW_026087964.1, on the reverse strand, counting down.
TTTGATAAAATACTCCCTAATAGTGTTTTAATTCACTATTCTTTTAACTACCATCTTTTTAGTCTTACCATAGCACTACTGGTAGACCTACCTGTATAATATGCAAAGCCAAACAAATGGCTTTGTCCAATCTTTAGAAGATCTTTATGGTATCTCTTGATACTTCTGTCAGTTACAGTAAATTGAAAGGTGAGACTTGTTTGAACATCTGTTTTTAAAAAAAAAATCCACAGAGCTTCTTCATGATATAAATCTCTCTCAAATATTAATGGTGTTCACTTATATATACCTCATATACATGCATAAAATATTGCTCATCTTTCAAAACATGATAACTGGTATGTGGGCACCCTATGCATACAAAGCTGAGTTGTATAATTTACTTTCAGTACTATTGGAGATTAATCGAAGTACATTCTTTACAAGTGGAAAACACAAGTATGTTGAAATAAAGTTTTCACCAAAATATTCTAATGTCTAACTATTTTTTTTCCTCCAAAATGGGGATACTTGCAAAACTTTGTATATTTGCACTCAGCAAAAGGTAAGATAGGTCAATTTTATAGAATATCTCACTTTATTAACATACAATTTATATAAAGAAGGTACTCAAAAGTATTCAAACCAAGAAACCAAAGTGCACATGCAGATTGAAGGATTACTTAATGTGCTTTTTGGTGTGACAGAGTTCTTCTGGAATATTAAGACAAACTAACCATAGTGATAGTCATGAGAAGTTGTTATTATCATTTTAGTGTGACCAGTTCTAATCATGTTATGGTTCGGTATATTTAAATAAATAAATAAGTAAATAAACAAGACTGGAATTTGATAAAAGATGAATTCAGAATAGAAAAAGAATAATCCTACTTTGAAGCAATTAAAAAACTGAAACATCTAAAGAGAGAGCAAAACTGAACATCCTTTAAAGTCTTTAGATTTAGGTCACCTGTATGTTCTGGGTTTGGTCCAGAGGCTGCTGGGTAAAATCTGATGAGCCTTGAGATTAGGTTCAGGTCAACAATGGCTCCAGTGTTAAAACTTGTGAACCTATAAACTCAGAATTTTTTGTAATGGTATATTCAGCTACAAAGTTAGGGTTATTTATTTTCTTAGAAAAGCAATAAATTGACCTTACAAACAATAGATTGGCTTCCAAGCTGACAGCTGAAAACCACATGTATCAAAATGGTAAAGGAATAAGACCTCATGTATGTAGTCTTTACCACACTTGTATTGCCAGATTGAACATTACAGCATTTTAAGAGGGTGTTGTGATGGGATATGACATCACTGTAGTTTTAGATACTGGTTTTACTGAGACATGTTTGATTATGTTAATTAATCTGCCTTTCTCAGTACACAGGATTCTCCAGGATGTAATTCATTCAAGTGTGAAACCCTAAAGGCTTTGACCTATTACTAAACACAAAACTACAAATAGAATAGATGTTTTTTGGTAAACACAGTCCTAAAATAGAAAGGCCAGTTTCAAAATATGAGAATGACTAAATTCACTAAAAAGAAAAAATTCAGTTGTTCAGTATACCCCAATAAGGAAGAAAAGGCTTAGCAATGTATTTCAGTCTCTTGAAATAAAGTGAGGAGTCTGTATACGAGCATTTGAAGAGCAATTTTCTCTGTAAGCAATATAGGTTTTCACTTCAAGGTTGTAACATAACATTCTTCAAAATATATTATCTCAACAACGTGTCTTGGGATACCTAAAACAAATAGACCTTTTAATTTGTTTTGCTTAACTGTTGGCAATTGCATTTAATTTTGGGATGCGTACAAAGAAATTGTTTCTAATTCATGGTTAATTAAATTTTCAGTCTTTTAGCAAACTGTGGTATGAGCACCAGATTGCATGTGTTTTTCTTCAGATAATTTTTCTTCTCAGGCACTTTCTATCTTAAGCCTTAATTGTCTTAATTCAGATGGAGTTCCCCAGTTCCAGTGGCAACTGTTCTATCCATCATGATTTTTAGATCTGTGCTAATCTATACGAGACACTAGTCTCTAGGGAGGTGGGTTATATCTATATCTATATATCTATAAATCTATATATAGAAATGAAAATGCAGATAAATGGTCTATATTTTATGCTTAGTACCAGAGCTCGTCCAATGTTAAGAGTGGTATATTTCAGAGTAATAACATATCACATGTACATATCAAGCATGTATAAAGGAGAATATGAAAAATATATTGATACAGAGAGAACAGATCAGAAACATCAATGAAACCCCCACCTTCTTGTAAATAACAGATATATACATAAAAATACCACCAAACTGCCTGATATCTAAATATGAAATTGTTGTTAAATATTAGTCATTGTGGTTACAGCAAGTGTGCATATGTATTCACTTTATAGGAAGACAACTAAGCAAGGATATAAATACAATGTAAATTTGTACTCCAACAGTAGTCATCACTGAAAAAGAAGTTCTGAGGTGTAGGTGTACCTGGTATGCTCATGTTCACTGTGGTGTCTTGATTACTTTGGAGCAAAATACAATCTTTTCTTTATGTTCTTATAAACTGAATTTCTGTTAGATAACAAGAGTCAATGGGAACTTACTATTTTCTCTATGTTAATGAAAAAACCCAGAACCAATAGTGATCCATAAAGAGGGCAGAAATGCCCATAAACTATTGTGTGCAGAGTTCAACCAAAAGAAAAGAGATTTACAAACTAATTTTAAACTGTTATTAGCTCTGTTTATTAATCAAGGCTTCAATCCATTAAACTCTGTTCAGCTCAAAGCAAGTGAGCTATTCTGCTTGAGTCAGCAGCCCTGTGAGTATTTTGCTGGTTTAAGCGTCAAGGGAGACCATCCCTGCTAGTTAGTGACTGTTCCTCTTTTTTTTTTTTTTTTTTTAATTTAATTACTCCTTGTAATCATAGCAGAACAATTCTTAAATACCCAGAGTAGCCTACCATTTTCCCAGTGTGAAACTTTCAGTTCCTTCTATTTTCTTGAGTGGTTTTTTTTTTTCTCCTTTGCCCATGGGATAGTTTTGTATACAAAATATTAACAGAGAAGCAAATTGTACATGTACAAATTAAATCCCATGGATTTTGATGTTAGAAATACGTTTGCTTGCATATGTAAAACATAGCATGGGTTGAGACCATTTTAATGATACAGTTGAAAATCTGTGGCTCTTGTGATGAGACAATGAGACAAGGACACCTCAATGCTTTAAATTTTAGACTGTGTCATTTGTGCTTAGAGACAGGGTTTAGATATGATGTTTTTGAGGTCTCTTTGTGTTGGACTACCTTTGTTTCTGTTGGAGTATTTTACAGTAAATTGTAAAAACCCACCAAATCCCAAACTTCTTGGTGCCCATGAACAGGTGCAGCAAAGTCATAGTGACAGCAAGTATATGTGAAAAAGAAGTAATTAAAGCTGGACACCCAGATTTTCTTATCCTGGCATACTTTACAACATTTTTCTCATTCATCTTGAGCATACGCAGATTTTGCAGCATGTTCTGGAAGCTAAGAGACACAAGTATGAATTTAAGGGAAGACTGAATACTAAAGATGTAGAACAAAGAGGAAAATCTCCCATTAATTGTTCTCTCTCTCTCATTTTGGTCTGTGCTTGGCTTCCAATGTTTCTACTGACTGTACACAATAGCATAAGATTAGAGAAAGGACATAAATCTATTAAGTATTTTTTGAGCTATATAAACTTTTGATAACCCTTTGAGTTCCTGTATAACCTAAATAGGTTGCAGAGGATCCTTTATAACAACCTGGGAAGTGATTCCAAAATGTAAGACCTGGGCTAGACTTGCTTGGTAGCTGGCTGTTACTTTATAAACACTGCTACTTGAAACTGATTCTCAGAGTTGTGACTGAAAACCAAACTATTTTTGTCCACCTTTTCCTCCGTAGTTTTTCTTAAACTCATTTTGACATCTATTGACCTATTTCAGCTAATTAATTTGCTGTAAAATGTATTATTTTGATGATAATCAAGTACTTTACATTTTTTTCATATGCACTACTTTTTATATGGAATGAGAACTTGACAACATATTTTGACTTGTATATAAGGACTTGGATAACTAGATTATTTGCACTGAGGTGTAGTTATCCATCTCCCTGACCTTCCCTCTTCAGCAGTTTACTTGACAATTGTGCATTTGGAAGCTCATTCAAAAAATATAGTAAATGAACATTGTCTCTGAAACCACACAGAATAAACTATAACCACCTCATTGTTCTCTACAGCAATGGACCTATTAGACATTTTCATTTGCATAGATTATGAGCTATAATAATTTGAAAAAATTTGAAATGGCTTGTAAAAGAAATAATTTATGAGCAGAATGAATTGATATAACACCATAACATATACTCCTTTTGAAGTGTCTTAATACCTTGGGATTTTGGAAAATGTGTTCATCTGAGCAATCGTGATTAGGTACACTGAGAATTATACCTTCATTAAAAACATTAATATATTTTTACAAAGAAACTTTGGAGTACCAGTGAGAACTTCCTCCAGGGAAAGTGAATGCATCACCCTCAGACGTGCTACTGAAGTTTAGAGGAAAAAGCCTGAAAAAATAATAAGGGAAACCCAGGCTTAAAACAAGTTTCAACTTGAATGTTGTTCCTCATCCCTTGTAAGCCCAACCCTTAATGTCATAATTCACCAGGTCATGATAAACCATAAAATACCTCATAGCTCACAAGACTTTGGAAATGTTCATGTTCTGTCAGATACAAGTATTTTCAGTTTACTGATCCTTGTTAATATCTTCCTTTTATTTTTGTTGAATTTAACTGGACTTTAAAACTCTAGTTTCTATAGAAGTTGTTGCTGATCTGAAGACATGGTTGAAGGTTTTAAGGCATTGTAATAGCAATAAATTTCACATAAATCATTTTTCTTCATTGGCATCAGGTCTCAAAGATAAAGGATTGCAACTGTATTAGCAAACGATTGAAAATTTTCCATTACAAAGCTAATGTTATACAGTTAGCAACTTTACTTCTAGTAATTCTTTTAGTGTTGTCTTATAGTGGCATAGTTTGCTTGTGGGATTTATTATAATTATAATTATTTTTATTAATTTTACTAGTAATTATTGAATATGATCAATCCATTAAAAACTGGGAAAATAATGATTAATCATGGTTATGGTTATTCTATTTTACTCTCTCTTACTTTGTGTTTATTCTAGCTTTCACTTCACTACTTTCAACACAGAGTGCTTTCCAAAATTCTGGGACAAAGAGGGGAAGTGCCCTTAGAAGTCTGCTGTCAAAGTGGTCTGAGCAGCAACATACTGATAGAAGCATTTGATATTACTTATGAATCTTCCCAACACAGTATGGTAATCTATAAAGATACTTGAGCCAGCCTGAAATAATTTGACAGTGCCAGTAGCCATGCTATGACCATACTCTGCCTTGGCCTGATTAGCCAGGTTGGGAAGATGGTTGGAAGGGAAGGATATACATGCCTGCTTGCATAGCACTGATTCTTCTTCTAATGAGATCCTGTGTTTCTTCAGTGCAGTGGTGTGTCTGTGGGCGTTGTTAAGCTGATCACAGGTCTAGAAGTTCACGTCCAAGACAGTAGGTTTAGTTCAGAGCTACGTTGGATAACTGTACCATGTAGAGTCATCCACATTTTGACAAATGAATATTACATTGTAAAAATATCTCTTTTTTTGTTGTTTATTTTCTCTTGCTGCTCCTAGAGGTATAGTGCCTCACTGCTTTGGTGATTAGAAACTTTATCCAATTTCAAACCCTGATTTATTTCTTGGGATTTTAAGTTCACATACAGTTTTCTGGAAGATTGATGGGTTTGTTGTCTTTGTTTGTGTTTTTTTGGATAGTATTATTCGTTTCCTTCTTTTGTGTTTACCTCAGACAATGCATTTACCAAATAAACCAAGTTCTTTTTGTCCCCTGAGTAGCTTTTCTCACCTTTTTTTTTTTTTTCAGTTTGAATTTCTTTTTCTCAAAACTAAATGATGATAATAAAATGCAATATTCTGCTTAAGGTCAGTTCAGGACTTTATAGCGTGGACCTACTACTTTCCTAAAAAAAACCCCTCAATATTCTGGACATATGCAGTATTCATTTGGAACCTAATCAAAGAAAATAAATGAAATATCCCTGTCCATAGGTTTTGGACCATCTTGTGAGATTTTATTTTAGATGTCTTGCTTATCTTGATCCTTCATGAGCTCATCAAGTCTATGGGATTCAGTGACTTTTACATTAAAAGAATATATGAAGAGTTTCTTCAAATTCTGGAATGTACTGTAGTGATCCTGTACACTCATGTCAGGTTCCTAAGTGCACTAATGGCCACTAATGATGCTGACACAGCCTCATCTGCGGCCTCCATCATATTTAAAATCACTTTTCCTGTTATTTCCATCTTTCACTTAATATATTTGTTAACCAGCTTTAACCGATAGTGCCTTTCTTATTGAGATCCCAGAAGAACCAGCACCTCACCAAAACAGCTTGAGACTGAGCCTGCATTCACAGCCTGAGCTACCTTGTGGGTGTGTCAATTTCCAATTGTGTCTCTTGCTGCTCTTGGCTGGACCTGTGTTGTGTGTAGCCTTTCCTTCAGTCACCTCTTTGGCCCATCTCCTGCTACTCCTTGGTAGATCTCACTCCTGGACCTGGTTCACCCCTTGCAGTGTCTGGCACTGTTGATGGGGCATTACTGTCATGTGATTGTGCCCAACCTTCTTGGGTGCTGTGGGACTGCACCCCATCAGAGAAGACATGGTTTGCACTGGGTATGCTCTGGACCTTCAGCTCACCTTCCCTCCAGGACAAGCCAGCCCTTGTGGCTCCCTGACAGCTTGCTGTATGTGCCTCTGGAAACCTGTAAACTTCTGGGTAAATGTAAAGTCTGTGGAAGCGCATTGAAAAGTGGTTATGAAAGGCTTCTCTTCTCACATGGTAGTGCTTTACACCTACTTTGATCCTACGAAAGGGCAGGCTGTGAAGACTCGGCAATATAGTATACAGCTCTTTGTATCCATATCCATGCGCTGATGATTTAAAAAAAAGTCTTAGTGATGGCAGTTCTCACAGAGTATATTCTCCATTGGATTATTCCTCTCATGCCAGCTTCAATGGTAGAGCTTTGCATTAAGTTTTCAAACCAGAAATATTAAACCTGATATGCCTGACGGAATTTATGTTTTTTATTGTGTGAATACATATTTATCAATGCAGAACAGTATAGTACAAAAATATATGACTTTACGTATGTTATTCTTTTGATTTTAGTGCTGTTATGTGTTCATGCAGGCACTGTGCAGCAATACAATCTATTGATGATGTATACTGTTTTTATAAACTTTAATGTGTCAATCAAAGTATAAAAAACATTTAAGAAGTTTATACAAAACTTGTTTGAAATTCATAAGCATCCTAAAACAAAAACGTATTTGTCCCCTATAAAAGAGGAGTTTTGGGAAAAACTTTTGAAAATAAAATATTGCAAAAGCCTCTCCAATTGGAGTGCAATAAATGTGTCTCCAGATTATTTCTCCCCAATAATAACCCTTACCACTCTGCTCTATTTCACACTCCAGACAGTGGCTAATGCAACTGCAGCAGAATCAGATGTTCAGTGGGTGAACTAAATTAAGCTCTTAACAAGTTAACCAAAAAAACCTGAACTCAGACACTGCTTCCTTCTTTATATAAGGAAGGACAGATCAGATATGCTTTTCTGATGTACCAAGCAGCTGAAGCACTACAGGTGCCTAGAGAGGTAATTAACAGATGGTTTTACGGGGGGGTGGTGTTGTTGTTGTTGCTTGTTTTTTTTAAAAATTAAATGCTTTCTGTTGCTGAACTGATGTTTGTTCCTTGGGAATATGGTTCTTTGTAGGCTTTATTTTTGTTTTATGAGTATTTTTTGAGTATAGGGACCCACCACATATAGTAATAATTTTTAAGATAGGGATATTTAATGTGGTTGGTGGCTAGCTGTTCTTTGTATTGTGCTTCTCTGATAAATTCTAGGGAAGACTTGAAATCTTAAAAAAACCTATTCTGGTTTTGGATACTAGTGGGCTGGCTCAGCTGTTTTATAGCTGCAGCTGTGTACTTCTTGAAGAAAGTCTCTGCTTTCTTTTTTTCCTTTTTATTCCAGTTTTCAGTGTGAAGCATATTGTGTAGAGGAAAAGAAGTAGTATTAAGGGGAAAATAGGCTGTGCTGACAACATTTAGCTGACTACTAGTATGGAAAAGGCACAGATGATGATTGGACTTCCACTGCTGCTATTATTTCCCTGTTTGTTTCATTTCATTTTAATAACTCTCAAATCAGTCTTGCCTCCTAACTTGATCTTTTACTGTCTTATTCCTTATTTCATGCTTGCAGTATCTGTAAGTAACATATTTGAAAAGCATCATGTTAAATTATTTGATTTTTATTTTTCCCTCCCTGAAAAAAATTGTTAGTCTTTGGTTTTGCTCTTATCTAATGCTTTGTACTTAAGCATCTCTAGCTAGTGCTGTTCATCACTGAAACATAAATGTGGTGACAGGAAGCACATATGTCTTGTAACATGACTGTTAGTCGATGTTAGAACAGCATTTTCCAAGTCAATACTGGATTTGTGCCTATATTTTGAAATTATTTGTAGGATCTGTTCGGCATTGTCTTTCTTTCTGGTTTTATTGTAAATGAAAGCTGTTTAGATCACTCTACTTCAAACCAAAGTGCAAAAACTTTCCTACAACCAGACATAATGCACTCTAAAATTCAGCTGTGCAACTAAAATGATGTACTGTGTATAGATACGTACATGTAATTTTTTTGCCCAACAGTAACTTGATAGTGGGAGAAGATTGTTTCAATAATTGACCACTGGCTATTTTTGAAGCTGTGCTACTCTCTTTCCACTCACTGTCCAGTTTCTATTTGTGTGTAAAGAATTGCTTTTTATGGGGAGAGGGTCTAGGAAAGCTTCGAGAGATGTAGTTCTATACAGATACTCCTGTTTTGTTATTCACTTAATGGAACATTTTGGCCATTCCTTTTAATAATTTTTTTTTTGCCTCATTCTTCTGGAAAGGAGGAAAGAGTAGGTGCATCATGTGGTTATAACTTAAAGGAATATAATTTGAAAACATGCAACTCTCAAGAGCATAAACTTTCAGTAATAATAAAACTGTGTCAAGCAGTTTTTGCACAGTTCTTTAATATTAGGGAATAGGAACAAACGAAATTAACCTATTTCTCAAGATGATGTGTTTGACTTATGTTTTAAGACAAGTCTGTTCACCTAGTGAAGCTCACTTCGCTAGGACTGGCACATGCAGCCTGCAAGGCTGTTCTTCAGCATGTGAGCTTTAAAGAGAAATGCATATAGGACATAGTTTTGAGAATATTAAATGCTAGATTGCATTGGATAATGTGTTTGGCTGGACTACAACACCGGTGAGGTCATACCTCGAATCCTGTGTTCTGTTTTGGGCCCCCTCACTACAAGAAAGGCATGGAGGTGCTGGAGAGCGCCCAGAGAAAGCCATCAAAGTTGGTGAAGGGTTTGGAGCACGAGTCTGATGAAGAGCAGCTGAGGGAGCTGGGGTTTTTTAGTCTGGGGAAAAGGAGAGACGCAAGGCAATCTTATTGCTCTCTATAGCTAACCTTCCTGTAGAGCAAGGTGGAGGTCACTCTCTTCACCCAAGTAACAAGCAATAGGACAAGAGGAAATGGCCTCAGATTGTGTCAGGGGAGTTTTAGCTTGGATATTAGGAAAAATTTCTTGTCTGAAATGGTTGTCAAGCATTGGAACAGAATGTTCAGTGAAGCGGTGGAGACACCATCCCGAGGGTATTTTAAAGTTGTGTAGATGTGACACTTGGGGGTGTGGTTTAGGGGTGGGCTTGTCAGTGCTGGTTTATGGTAGGGTTCTTAAAGGTGATGATACTATGACTCTAAATGATGTTATGAAACACTTGATGTTTCAAATTGGTTGAATATGTATTTTATAGGAGTTTATACAAAATGTGGGGTTTAAGCTAAATTTGGTGCCCAAGTGATTATTTAAATGCCCTTATTGAATTCAAAGTCCTCTTATCTGCTGATAAGAAATTGTATAGCTGAATATGATTCAAAGTCAATAACTGTCTTCATAGATCTGTGAAGATGATTGTCCTGACCTGATCTGTGAATCTGATATCTGTGGAATTCTGCCTGCAAGTATCCGTATCCAATAAGTAATCTTTGGCTTGATCAGATATACACTTCATTGTAATTCTTTAAGAGGAAAGGCAGAGGAAAACTACTGTACTTGTGGATTTAGCATGTTACTATAGCATCTTGCAGAGAACAGCTTGCATATTTCTAAAGGTGGATTTTTCTTTTTTTTTTTTAAAATAGAATATGTTAGTGTCACAGTGAAGAAGTTTTTTCAGTAATGGCTCTCTATCAGATAGTGAATACAAAGTATCTCTGATTAAATATGTCTTGTTTTGTTCCTTGAGATGTGACTTCATCAGTATTCTTTCTGGTAGGAGTTTTATGGGTTATAGGTTAGGTTGTTAACAAAAAGCAATCTTTAAGGTGTGGTTTTTTTGTCTTTTTATGTGTATCAAAACCCCACAGATTTAAAGGTTAACTGCTGCTTCTATAACTTGTATGTGCTGGAATAGAAAGTGTTAGAGAAAGTGGTTTTAATCAAAGGCTTTTACCTCAAAGATATTAATCTAATTTTCAGTTGTACTCTTCATTGTTATGAAATAGATAATTGTTTATCTAGATGTAGTAAATTTTGATTTAAAATCTCAGTTCAGCAGTCAGCATTTCCTGCACATATATGCTGGTCATTCACATGATACACCTCACATTTAAAGCATCTAAAACCAACTGAGTCTCATTGGATTTACTTATAGCATCATTTAAGTGAATAAGAAAAATAAGAAACAGCAAACTTGCCTTTCTTTTGGATTATCTCTGCTAGCTCCTAGTTGCTTCAACAGCAGGAGGTTTAGAGTGATAGCTAGATGCTTAAAGGAGGCTAGAATGACTATCCTGCCTTGTATATTGTAAAGGTGTAGGTGGAGGAGAGATGTGACAGATTTAGCTATAGATGGTGTTTTGTTTCCTCTCTGTTTTATTAAGTGTTCCATGGCCTGAATCAGATATGTGTGTTTGTGACATGCATAATACACATACTGCATGTGTTGAAATACAACACAGCATCAAGTTTTGTCAGAAATAAGGTTCAAGAGAAATATTAAACCCTCAACTTGAATTAATGATTGAAAATGTTTTCAGCTTGATTTCAAATATTTATTTTCTGTTGTCTCTGTTATGTTATCATGGAGTGGAGACAATATTAGAATTTTTAAATAACTTTTTTGGCACAATTGCAGCATAAATTAAAAGACTTCAGAAATATAAAATGACAGTGAATCATAAAAATATCTTGTCTTTTTAGTGAAGTATATATTTTTCATATATGTAATGTATGTATACAATAAGTAACATCCTTGGCTGTATCTTTATTTAAACACAACATGAATTTTGCTTCAGATATAGATATATAGCTGATATGGAACTAAAGACTTTTATTTATTAATAAAGAAAACGTGAACTATCTTAAAGAATTTCAGAAAACAGCAGGCACTGCATGTAAAATTTGTAGAAGTGCATTCTTTCCTTCACTTGTATTAAACTAATTAAATAACATAAAATCATGGCAGAATTGAGACTTATATTTCAAGGCTTTACTTAAACAAATATTTTCCTAATGTGAAGAATGACAGTACCCTCATGAAGGTTTTACATTATTAGATAAAACTGTGTTGGGGACTTAGTAATGTAACCACTTCAAGAGGATAACTGCTGAGAAATGCAGGAGGACCCTTACTCCCAGAATCCCACTCACTTAGGTCTTGTATGTGTTTCTGTGCACAGAAAATATATACTTTGCCATTGAGAACATGCTTGCACAGCATAGGCACATGAAGGACCCTTTGGTACTGCCCCATGGAGAAGGAAATGTACCCTGCTCTGTAAGCAAACAGGTGTGTGTTCACTCAGAGTGGTATTTCAGAGGAGGTTTTTACATGGCACAGTTACAACACAGACTCCATAGGCTGCATTTTACTGTAATTTTAATAATTCAGGTAATGAATTTGAAGCTACCAGTTTCTAAAAGTTTCTAATCTCCTTGAGGATGCTTTCAGACGTGAAAAAAGGAGGGTCAATGGAAATCTGTAGCTTTACATGCTCATATTGCAGTACTTGTAGCATCAAAATGCCTAATTACTTCAGAGGAAAAACTCTTTCTACATCTGCAAAACAGGACAAGTGAAGTAGAGATCCATGTGTATTGGCAAGATGGCAAATTCCCATCTATCTAATAGCTTTGGCCTTACTGAAGTTTGGAAATTATCACAAAATCATAGAACGTGCTGAGTTGGAAGGGACCAATAAGGATCATTGAGTTCCACTCCTGGCCCTATGCAGGACACTTTGAATCACACTATGTGCCTGAGAGTATTGTCCAAATATTCTTGTGCTCACACAGGCTTAGCGCTGTGACCACTTCCCTGAGGAGCCTGTTACAGCACCCAACCACCCTCTGGGTGAAAAACTTCTTGCTAATATCTAACCTAAACCTCCCCTGACACAGCTTTATGCCTTTTCCTTTAGTTCTGTCACTGGCCACGAGAGTGAAGAGATCAATACTTGACCCTCTGCTTTCACCCATGTGGATATTGAAGACTGTTGATGAGGTATTCCCTCAGTGCTCCTCACTTACCTTCCACTCCAAACTGTTCACCACCCTCACTACCCTTCTTTGGAGACTCTCTAGTAGTTTAATGTCTTTCTTTATATTATGGTGTCCAAAACTGCCCACAATATTCAAGGTGAGGATGCACCAGTGCAGAGCCGAGCAAGAAAATCTCCTCCTTCGACCAGCTGGCGATGCTTTGCCTGATGCCCTCCAGGACACGGCTGGCACTTCTGGCTGCCAGAGCACTACTGCCTCATATTCAACTTGCCATTGATGGAGACCTCTGGGTCCCTTTCTGCAGTGCTGCTCTCCAGCCTCTCTTCCCTAGTCTATACACAGAACCAGGCTTGCCCCTGGATGGAGCCCTACCGAACTCCACCAGTGACTGGATGCCATCCAGGTGTTACCCCACTCACTAGAGCTCTTTGTGCCTGACCCAGTTGCTCACTCCTCACACAACATGGTTATCTAACTGTGTGCTAGATGTTTTGTCCAGCAGGATACTGTCAGAGACAGTAACAAAAACTTTTCTGAAGTCCAAAGAGGTTGACATGCAAACCATTTTGCTATTTTCATATAGATAAGAGATATTTTCCCCTTGCTTTCTGTTTTAGCAGAAAATTATGATTCTGATCATAGGGGAATGGATGTGGCCCCAAAGACAGCACCAAGTATTTTGATAAGATTGCACTCTTGTAAAACAGATATCTGTGTCAGTGTGTCATTTATGTCTTCTTCATAGGACAACTGACATGGTTATTCAGCCGTATGCTGGACATTTTTTCCAGAAGGATACTGTGAGAGACAGTATCAAAATCTTTGCTGAAGTCCAAAAAGATTACATCAACTGGCTTTCCTAGATCAACTACATAGATTACCCATAAAAGCAAGCTGTGACTGAAATGCCTGAGCAATGGGAAATCGTCATCTGCTTGTATTCCTCATGTACACTGTTAAGTGGCCTTCACAGATGTATTCTGAATACATGGAAATCTTTCTTGGGGTTAGTGGCCCCCTTTGAGGGGGGGAATCTGTTATTGGCAGATAAGGGGGAGGAATTTATTTGGTGATGGGAGTGCATTTTACTGCAAATGGAGTTTTTTGTGAAATTTAAAAAAAAACCAAAACAAACTAACTGAAAACGCGTCTCAAAAAAATAGAAGACAAAAACCCCACAACCAATACAAAACACACCAACAACCAAAAATAACCTTCCAAAGAAACCCTCCAAAACCCCATAATATACATCCCAGACAAATAGATTTTCCATATTTTGCTACTATAGGAATGATTGAAAAATAGAGGATTTACATCAATAAGGAAAACCAGCTCATATGTGTAATCTCTATCTGGCAACTGCTTCTAATTTTATATTTTATTTCTCAAAACAGTATTTGGTTGACTTATAGAAGGAGACAAGGATGTATATTCTATATATATACACACACACACACACACACATTCCCTAAAAATATATATTGCGTGCCCTCACACCTCAGAGAGGGATGCGTGCCGTCACATCCCAGAGGGCTGTGGTACTTAAGGTACAACTGCTGACTCTGACAAAGCTGTATTTAGTTTGTTCCCATCTGGGATGTTAAAATCTTCTGAAGGAAAGACAAAAATTGTATTTCATCATTTGGTTTAGCTTTTATGTAGACAATGCTATTTTAGCCACTTCTTGCTTTCTGTCTGTTAGAAGGCTACCTGTCTATCCTGATGCAATTCTCAGGATACCTTTTTAACTCTCAACCACTTCTCATAATCAAATGTAAAAAAAAAATAATTATGTGCTATTTAATTATCAAGATAGAGTAATTTCTTCCTTTTACAGAGAAGAGAAAATTTAATTGGCACATTCCTAGAAGTGCAGCTTTATCTCAGATAAAGATTTAAAGTGTGTATATTTAAACACCTTAGTGTTGATGGCATTTATCTAGGAGAGCTGAGTCCATGCAATGCTTACTGGTGTGGTCTTCAGCACTGTTCAACAGCCTGTGTTAGCTGGTGTTTGATTCACCTCTGTCATGGGAGTTAGGAATAACTCATAGCTTCAGGTGACTGAGGTGCACTGCTGGGAGTGATAACCAAAGGGAGGAGGAAAACAAGGATGACATTCTCTAACTCTTCTGCAGTTTATCATTCCATATTTGTCTCTCTCCTTTTCAGAAGAGATGAGGCATTGAGAACTTCTCTCTCATCCTGCCTCTATTGTGTGGGAGGCAGGAAATAAAAGGAATTTATAATTTATATAAACTGCAGCAAAAATAGAGTGGCAACAAGCGGTAGAACAACTACTATACATGTTTCTTTCAGGGCAGAGAGGACTGATGGGGATTTACTCAATTAAGCAGCTGGTTTCATTGGACAGTGTCTTGGTTCTGCTTATATATCAGCTGCAATCTCATCTGGAATATTAATTTACCTATCTTCATTCTGAATGATGTACCTTGTATGTTTTTGCATCTTTTTTTTTTTTTTATTCTGAGGAGAGGCAGAACTTGAAACAAGTCTATTTTAGTCACAGATACAGACATAAAAATTCAGACTCAGCTGAAATCATAAAAAAAGATAGTGAAATTGGAGTGTATTTTTAGTATGTCTTTTAACACCTAAGTTTCATTTTGAGCCCTGTACAACTCCAGAGATACTGGAAGAATTAACAAGATCAATCTGTCATCACTGTTTCCATTGTATATAGGTGGTATTTCCATTCTTTATTCTCAGTAAAGGTGCTTCTTGCTGAAATTATCATCAAAATAGGGTTTTTTTTATAGAAATGCCAGCCAGGGAGATGAAAGACACAAATCAGAAATGTGCCTGTAATTCTACTGAGTGTGAGATCTCGGAACAGATGAGACCCTGGTGGATCAAGTTCAAATTAATTCATATTTGGTGATAGGGAGCTGTGGTCTATGTGCAGAAATGATGTTGAAGAGTGATTCATACTTTCAGTCTGGAGATATAAATGTGCAGAACTCAAATAGTCTCTGGCTGATGAGTAATCCTGTAGTGGATTTTTGTGACCTGTGCCTTGGAACAAAAGATGTTGGATGAAAAACTGCAATACAAATGTAAATAGCCTTGCATTACAAATGGAGTGTGTCAGTTCAGCAATTAGGATATCTAACAATATGAGGCCTATTACCGAGGGAGTAGGAATGCAGTAAAGGCAAAAAGTGAATTAAGCTACTCTGCATTTTCAGGGCCTCAGTAGGGTTAGAATGCAGTCTTTGGGAGTGCAGATAGAAACTGATGCTGTCAACAGTTCTGTTCTTGTCTCCGTGGCACTGCTTCATACCACTTTTAGGGAAATAGAATTAAATATAAAAGACAGCAGAGGAACTGTTTTTTTATTTCTCTGAAAAACCAAAGTGTCTCCAAATCCTTTGGCGATTGTTGTGTTCTCTAATCTGTAGAACATGTATAGTTATTTTCAATATCCATTATATGGTATTGCTATTGATGGATGTAAAGAAGAAATCCCATCTGTGAGATTATTAAGCAGACTTGACCTGCTGGAAACATTACTAATTTTTGCTGAATGTCAAGATACTTCTGCTAGAGGAGGGTCCTACATATTTTTGCTGTATAGAAACTTCTTGGTAAAAATATCTCATTCATCAAAAAACTTTAAAAAAGGTGGAACTGTTGAAGCTTTTAAGACATCCTTGTCATCAGATAAGGTAACAGAACACATTTAGGAAAAAGACAACTGCTACCTCCACTTAGTTTAAACAGCATTCAGCAGCAATAGTAAGAAAAATTTTGACATAAGTCAGGAGCTCTGTTTTCACTAAAAGGAAAATAACTATGCCCTGCATTCTTAAAAAATGGTAATATAAAATATATATAAACCAAATCCAATTCATATTGGTTTCTTGAAAACATCTCAATTCTCTATTTCCTCAGGCAATAGTAAGTTGTTTACTTGTTTTACAATCTGTTTCAGTATCTCACAAAGATTGTTTGTGGCTAGAGTAAGCTCTGATGTCAGTGAAAAGTAAGATGAAATGTTTTCTGTTCCAAATATCTGAGCAATGTTTTTCAAGAACCCAAGCTTGATGATTATTTCTAATTATTTCTGATTATTTCAGACTATGATGACTATTTTTCTTTCAATATTGAAACACGAGACAAAGCACTTTTGTTATAGTGATGTAGTCCATGCAGAGTGAGGAGGAAGGCTTTACAAATGTATTCAGACTTATCCTGGCAGTTATATTTTATCATTATATTTTATTTTGATTATGGTATTTAAATTTGAGATCAAGCAGTGTGCTTTGAAAAAAAACTTCAATTCAGTATAAGCAGCATGACCCTTCTTTCACAGCTTTCTTTCTTAAAGGTAGTACATTTTGGACTGTTACTTTAGAAAAATGTTTTCTCATTATCATGAATGCCTAGATACCTGTGGGAGTCTGCTTTGAATAAGTGAAGGCCATTAGGTGAAGCAAATGTAAAATGGAAAAACTGTTGAGTTACCATAGTTAATAACAAAGCTACTTCCTGCCTATTGGCAGTAGTAAGCACAGTATCCTTTATCGGAAGGTTGCACATACAAATGACTTTTTGAAGTTAAATACAGTGCAGGCATCTTGTACAGCCAGTGGGCAGGAAATAAATTTCCCTGGGATATCATGAGACATTTGGAGCTCAGCATTACAGTGAACCAGAACTTGTTTCCAGTCAGAAGAAAGGCAAAATTTAGTTCTTTGAAACCTTTGCTCTGAAAATAAGATATGTGCAAGGAGCTTATCTCAACAGGCATTGGAATGCAGCAAGGAAGGTGACTTGGTGTACCCCACTTTTCCTTTTTCAGTATAGCATTCAGAAACATTTTTAAGATACAACTATTGCATGCAAATATGTTACAAAAACTGAATGTCTTTTTCTTTTTAAAATCTATTATTTGTTGAAAGGCAGCAAATGAAAGAAATTTCAGAATGCTGTAAATACCTTGTTATAAAATATTAGGATACTGGGAGAAACCTCCTCAGGGATGTGATCGTCATTGATCCTTACCACTGAAGGTTTTCAAGATATAATTGGAAAGACGTTAAATAAGCTCATGTACATTCTCTTTCCCAAGAAATGCTGGTCTGAATGATCTATCAAGGTCACCTCCAACCTGGGTTTTTCCATGATTCCTATGGAATAAGTAGCTTTTACAATCTGTGTTGGACTGGGTCTCATGCTGATCATTTTCAGACGTAGATGCTTCTTGTTTGGGATTTCTGAAGGGTTTATGTTTACTGTTGAGGCTAGAGCAATTTTTCCTTGTTTTAAGAGAACAGTTTTGAAATATGACTTTTTCTTTTTTTACTGACTTGTCAAAATCAACTGTAACTTATGACTAGGAGTGATTGATATACCTTATCTGAGATTATTTGCTTTCCAGACAGTGAAATAAATGACAAACTGCCCATTGTGATTTGGATCTCTTTGTTTATGGAAAAGCTTGTACTATTTCCCTTAGCTGATTAGCTCTAAGACAGGGCCATTCTGCCAGGGTAATATTGACTAGATCTTACCAGGTCATAAAAATAACTGAGACTTAAAAATCTTTTCTTTAGATGAAGTGAGTCTAGGTAAAGCCTGAGAGTGGTGTAGAAATGCAGCCTGTGAAGTGAAAAAAACACTTAATCGTGAGGGACCCTATGGGACTCAATTAAACCTTCAGTGCCAGATGATTTTCCAGATATTTTTGTATCTTTTACTTTATGAAAATTAATTTGTACTGTGTCATTTTTGCACCAAACTATGAAGAATACTAAATAGACATGAAAGAAGAGGAGATACAAGGACTGCCTGAAACAATCCCTCAGCCTTGGCCATATTGATCACCACCATTGGTCTACCCTGGCCTCCAATCGGGAGGCCTGGAGACACACCATCTATAACGCTGCTGCTGCTTTTGAGAACACACGCAGGATCACTCTCGAGGAGAAAAGACAACGCAGAAAGAATCGCGTCTCGTCGATATCACCTGGGGAGTCTTTCTGCTGTGCCTTCTGCAACCGGACTTGTCTATCTCGCATTGGCCTATTTAGCCATCAGTGCGCTTGCAGAAAGCGTGGGTAGAGCCCTTCTCAAATCTTCATTCACGAAGCCTAGCCATGATGATGATGATGATGATGATGAAGATAGTCTGTTGAGGAAACATAAATATTTGTATATGTTTCTAATTAAATGTTCAGAAAGAGATATGAATGGGCTTTACATAATTTAGGGCAGTTCCCTTCTTAGCTCTACCTAGCATCCAGTAACCAATAGGAAAAATTCTGATACAGAAGCTGAACAGCAACTGAAAGCTGCTGAATGTGCTTTACTTAATCTAAAAAAACTGCTGTTTGATGGATTGAGTTCTTCTTTTCTTTGATACACTCTCACAAATAAAACTTGTTAGTGTAACCAAAAATCTACCAGATTTAAAAAAAAATTTCTTACCCAGAGAAACATCCTTCAATTTGTCATGGCTTACAAGATCAATGAAGAGAGTTCCCAGTACAGTTTCACTGGGTTTTCAGTGAATGGATGGAGGGAGAGAAATGTAAGCAAAGCCCTAAAGGCCTTCCTTTTTATTTTTTCCTTCCTTCATGGATAGTGTAAATGAGTTTTAATGTATTATTTCACAAGGCTTTGGAGAGACTTCTTCATAGCCTGTAAAACTTTATGTGTACTGACTCCCTGTGTGCTCAGGAACCTGTGCATGTTGGAGATGGTGTTTATCTGTTGTTACTGCTAATTCTAACAAAGATATGACATAAGGTGCTGCACTTGAGATTACTGACGCTGCGTTGCTTGTCAATTTCCAAGTAGTATGTAAGGGGGAAAGCTGTTAATGTGCTATGAATTTGTAAAATCCCTTTCAAATGATAGGGTGTTAAATGACTTCTCTGTGTTTAGCGGGATGCTTGGTCAAGGGTGCTCGCTGAGCAGCATCCCTGCTGCCTGAGTAGAAACAGAAGCTTTGTAGCAGTATGTCTAGACAAAGTCACAGCTTATCACTGACAGGCAAGTGGTGTCACACTTACAAAATGACAAAGACTGGCAGATCTTCACCTGCTGCAGTTCCCAGTTCTAAGACTGAAACAGAGATAAAACAAATTCTCATCTGGGTAGCTGAAATCTGATTTCCTTCTTCCTGAATAGGAGAGTTGGCCTGCAGTTTTAGCAAAACACAACTAATTTGCAGAGGTGTGAAGCATATCGAAAATAATTCAGTAGTATTCTGCACTATTGGAAGTGGATCTAATTGTAACAGTTTAATAACTGTGCAGTGAAATACTGGGCTGGTTTTGTAACAATATCCTTTGATTTCCTGTGTTTTTGTTTCCCCTAATAAGAAATTTCTTTGCACTCATTAACATAATACATAAAGATAGGCTTTAATTTGGCTGAACAGGCCAAAGAGAAATTGTTTGACCACTGCTTCAAGAATTAATACTAACATGTTGGTCACATAGTTCATAGAATCATATAATGGTTTGGGTTGGAAGGGACCTTAAAGATCATCTAGTTCTAATTGACTTGCCATAGGCAGAGACACTTTCCACTACGCCAGGTTGCTCAAATTGCCACCCAGCTTGGCTTTGAACAATTCCAGGGTTGGGGCATCTGCAACTTCTTAGGGAAACCTGTTCCGGTACCTCACCACTCTCCTAGTGAAGAATTCCTTATAATCTTAGAGTAGCTTGAGTGGATTCTCTACCAGACAAAAGCTGAATAAGTGTACCTTGGGGATTGTAGTGGGGATGAAGGACACTTGCTAGGCTGAAGGGGGTTGAGGGGATTTTTTTGGTAGTGTGAGGGTGTTTGTTTGTTTGTTTTTGTATCTGGTTTTTTTCCTTGGGAAAAACAATGATTTCAAGTAGATATTTTTTCCAAAAATTGATTTCACCTGACAAAGATTTCACCTGAACCTCGTGTTTTGAGGTTCATCCTTCAAACAATTAAGATCAGGGTCATTTTGTAGAGATAAATATATATATGTATTTAAAAAATTATGGGAAAACAGTACACATCAAGCTAGAAAAACTAATAAGTTGATTGCCAGTGGTTTCTTTCAATAGGGAAAAAAAATCAGAAATCTAGATACTGGATCACATTTTATCCCATTTAAAAGTTACCACTGAATCTTAGAATCCCAGAAAGGACCTCTGCAAGCTGTCAGGTCCAGTCCCCCTGCTCAAGCAGTGTCATGTAGAGTAGGTTACCTAGGATACCCAGTTGTCTTTTGAATGTCTCCAAAGATAAAGGCTGCACCACTTCTCAAGTCAAACAATGTAGCACACAAATGCCTCTGAGGTACTCCTTGGCTGAACAGGTGCTGAAAGGCACATAGCTGTGGAGATGATTTCTATGAGTTGCATGGAAAAACATTTTATTACAGGTTCTACTTACCCAGTAACAACGTCTTAGAACAGATAGCAGTGAGGATTTTTTGTTTATTCCGATGCTGTTGCCTTAACAGTGTATTGTAGAAGAATTCCCTGGGAGAGCACACCCATTATAGCACATCTGAGTAATGAAACAAGAGGGGAAGCTATGCCTCAAGAATGTAAACTATCTCAATTTACCTTGCATTACACAAAAAAAAATTGTTTGATGTGTAAGATATTAATTAAAAATTTATTAAAATCACTATTTGGTGTCTTCATGAACTGAATCTTAATGTAATCCACTTATGCATGATCAAATAACTTCTGAAAATATCAGACTACTCTTAAGCCATATTCCTTCCCCTCCTCCAGCAGATAGTGAAAAATACATGGTGGGAACAGATACATCTAAGACATAAAAAAAAAAATTGAACATCAAACAGTAGTAAGGACTGAACTATTTACTTAGAAGCCTGTCCAAAGAGGAGAACTGCCTCCAAGAGATAATTCAAATATATTTCTATTTTTTTGAAGTGAAAAGTGAATGTATCCTTTAAATTTATGTACTTTTCTGTTGTAATGAGCATATTTCCAAACAGATATATTTAGCAAAAAGTTACTTGCTAACCTTTAAAGGTGATTCTATGTCTGCACTTATTATTTTTCTTTTTTTTTTCTTTTCTTTTCTTTTAAGGAATCATACTGGAAAAGTGACTTATATGCAAGACAGGAACTCTTGAATAAGAGAAAAATGAAGGTCCCTATTCTCAAATTTAACAGAGTTATGAAAGAAAGCCCTTTTGATGCAATAGATAGTCTGCTGTGGTTTTTTTTCCTTCCTTGGGTATAAACAAAGCTTCTTCTGTGTTAGTAAGATCTTAAGAAAATATTAAATACTTGAGTATTCCTATACTGCTTTGTTTTATGCTTTGTTCTTGGCTATTTTTCTTTAGTCTGTTTAGTGTGCTGGCATTTTCCCTACAACCTTCTGTCTAGCCTACAGCACTTCTAGCAGCAGATCTATTTTCATAAATCACTTTGAGAGAAGCCAACACTCATAAAGAAAATATATGTTGATTCCTGCACAGTCCTGACATCTAACGGAAAGTTAAAATAAAGGCCACAATAAAATTCCTGTGCAATTCATACCATACTTGATTTGTGTTCTGTAGATGTGCAGTTTTTCCTTTAGATTAGAACATCATTCTGATTTTAATGGGGTTTTTGTTTGTGAAATAAGATGGTAATGAAAAGAAACACAACTAGGTTCCAGTTCTGAAATCCATTCTTGCTTTTTCATAAAGGCAAAGCTTTCACTGATGTCAGTGACAGTTTTGCCTGAGTCTGAATTGCAGGATTGGGCTGATAGTGTCTTACTTAATGAATTTCAAAGAGGAAATTTCATTTCATGACCAGACAGATAATTTTGGAGTGTCTTTCACAGGCAGTGGAAAGGCTTCTTGTGACCATGTTTTTGTTTTCCTTTTGTTTTCATGCTTCCTTAAAGCTTTTTTTCCCTGGGATGTAGTAGCCTAACAAATGAGCAGAGTATTTTACTTGCAAGGGTAGTAATGAGATTAATGTAAGAGCATTTTAAAGTCTTACTGAAAGATGCATGGATTTTCTGTTTTTGTTTGTTTTTGGTAGTAGGACTGAAAAAGGTTTTGCTGCCACATCTTTTTTTTTGTTTTCCTGTAGAAGTTTGCTTTACTCTTTGGTAACTACAAAGTTTATTTAATTAAAATAGAAAAAAACTCACCACATATTTGAATATTTTTAAAATGGGTTCACAGTCACAGATATTTAGCAAGGAGAAGGCTCAGAAGAAAGAAGAGGGAGTTTCAGAGTCCATAGTAAACAAGGGAAAAAGTATGTGTGTAGCAGTGGTTGATGTTGGTTTTTTTTCTTCCACATTTGCTTTGACAACAGAACTTGCTACCTGTTCAGCCTAATTTGTATTAACTTGCAACTAATGCCATTTTTGGAAGTAATAAATGCAACCAGTCCTAACCTAAAGTCAGGCCTTAGCCTGTGGGGATTGATAAAGTACCTATTTTTAGCAGATCTGCTATGTAGAACTGATGATGCTACTTCGTATGGTTTAGAGATTATGGTTTGGTGTTTGGTTTTTTAAGCCACAGGCAGTCTTTGTACATGAAGCTCTTTACCAAGCTTTGCAAATGACCTTAAACTGAGGTTGCCTATTGCTGAAGTGAGGCCACTCACCCACAGGCTGTTTCATAGATGATACTGCTTAGTAGTATGCAATCTATGGCTGATTTTAGACTTAAACTGTAATGACTAGCACTTCCTCTTGGCTACACACAGAATTATGTGAACAGCACAGTGGAAAACAGATTTTTATTCTTTATTTAGGTTAGTGCTTGCATCTATTTAACTTTTTCCCCCTCACACAATTGCTTAATATGTGAACATTTTAAATGGTGCTGGATCAAAACGATGAAATTGTGTTTGCTGGACCTGGCTTTTGTAAATATTAATTGTTAGAAAACATGCATTAATAATAATTTCTCAGAAATATTTTATGAAGTGTTTAAATTGCTCTGTTTTACAAACCATGTAAATGGAGAGGTTTATACTAGCAGACTTACTGAACTGAACTGTCTTCATCTGAGACTTTTCTCACTTTTTCCCTGCTAGTTGAACCTTCAGAGGAAAAGGCAGGGCACTAAGAACCTGAAATCACATTTTTTAAAAAGGCTGAAAAACAGGCTGAAAATCTGGATCAGGATTGTGGCCAACATGCCTCATCATGGTCCGATCTGTATTAGGCAATATAGTCTAAATATGTGTCTATTTCTGACTATAGAATGGATCCTTTTTCCCTGTGGGAGTCAGTGTAGTAGATATTGCTTTCTTTGCCTCTTTCTCATGAAGGGGGAATATCTTTGACATGCTGTCATAATTTTAGCAGTTCATTTCTCTACTGTAGCTGCAGTGTTGGAAGAGGAACATGAAAGGTCCTTCTCCTTAGCCTAGCCCAGTCTAAGGCTAAGTGGTGGTGACATGTCCCTTTGGTCTGGAAAGGGGAGCAAGGAGAGAATGGTAAGTACACTGCATTAGATTAAAATTTGGGGAGGCTTATTCCTCTTTATGGAGACACCTTCAGTCTTGAATACTGGCCTAGCTACTCAAAAACTTTAGCAAAAAAAATCCCAAACCAACAACAAATTTCAGGAAGAAAGAATAACAGCAACCTATATGGCTAGAGGAGCTGTTTGGCCTCATGGCCTCCTGTTAGCCCTTTTGATACTGTATCAAGAAGAAGAGTTGAATACCAAAATGCACCAGACTGGAACAGTGGTAGCACGCTCTGTTCCTGAAGCAAAATGAGGGATGCAATCTGAGCACTAATGTTGAGGTTATATGTGGTCAGGGAGCATCTACGTCAGATAAGAGTAATCAAGTTGTAGGGCATGCAATTTAAACCAAATACTTTTATATTTTAGATGCCAGAGCTAGCAAGAGATACTCAGAGCCTGGAGAAGGGTACATACATCATTAGGATAACACCTGAAGGACTGCACCAAGTAATGCCAACTACTCCAGTCACCCCACTTCACTGGGGTCTGAGCTTAAATGCTTCTCTGCTATCACATGCAGTGTGGGCAATAAACAGGAGAAACAAGATTTGCACACATCTGCAGGGCTGTGACTTTATTGGCATCAAGAAACACAGTGGGATGACTTCTATGACTGGAGTGTTGAAATGGAAGAATACAGGCTCTCTAGTAAGGACAGGCAGGGTAGACAGGGAGGGGGTGTTGCCTTCCATATCAGTGACCATCTGGAGTGCTTTGACCTCCACCTGCAGATGGCTGAAGAGCTGACGAAGAGCTTATGGGTCAGGATTAAAGGGAGGGGCAGGTATGGGTGGCATTGTAGTGGGGGGGTCTGCTACAGGCCACCGGACCAGGGAGACCTAAGCTGATGAGTCCCTCTATGGACAAATAGGAGCAGCTTCACTTTCACAAGCTCTGGTCCTCATGAGAGGCTTCAACCACCCTGATATCTATTGAGGGGAAAACACAGCAGGGCTGTGTTCCTGGTTCCTGGAATGTATTGATGACCATTTCCTTCTCCAAGTGTTAGAGGTGACAACAAGGAAGCGTGCTATGTTGGACCTTATTTGCACCAACAAGGAGAGGCTGGTGTGAAGCTCAAGGGCATCCTGGATTTCAGTGTCCATGAAGCAGTGGCATTTGATTCTGGGGACAGTGAGGAGGGTGAGAAGCAAACTCACTACCTGGACTTTGGGAGAGGAGACTTTGGCCTCTTCTAGAATCTCCTTGGTAGTCTACCATGGGATAGAGCCCTAGAGGGAAGAGGGGCCCAAGAGATCTGGATGTTCCCCAAGGATTATCTCCTCCAGTCTCAAGAAAACGCATCCCTAGAAAGACAAAATCAGGGAATAATGCCAGGAGGCCTGCATGAATGAACAAGGAGCTCTTGGACAAATATAAAGAGATAGATTACAGGGCAGAACCAGTAACAAGTAACCTGGGAGAAATACAGAGAATTTGTTCAAACAGACAGGGATCTGGTTAGCAAACCTAAACCACTGACAGAAGTAAATCCAGCAAAGGAAATCAAGGGCACCAAAAAAGCTTCTTTAGATGTAGAAAGACTAGGAAAAATGGGAATTCTGTCAGGAAGAATACAGAAATACTGGTTACCCAGGATATGGAGAAAGCTGAGGTAATCCATGGCTTTTTTTGCCTCAGTCTTCACCAACCAGTGATGGAGCCACAGCACCCAAATTGCAGGTGAAAACAGGGATTGGGAGAATGAAGTATCACCCACTGTAGGAGAAGACCAGGTTTGACACTATCTAAGGAATCTGAAGGTACACAGGTCCATGACTCCTGATGAAATGTATTCATAGGTCCTGAGAGAACTGGCTGAGGAAGTGGCTAAACCAATATCCATCGTATCTCAGTCATGGCAATCCGGTGAAATTCTCACTGATGGGAAAAGGGAAAATATGACCCACATTTTTAGAAAGGAAGATAAGGAAGACTTAGGGAACTACAGGCTGGTCAGTCTCACCCCAGTGTCTGGCAAGATCAGGAAGCCAATCCTCCTGGAAACTATGCTAAGGCACATGAAAAATAAGGAGGTGATTGGTGAAAACTGAAATGGCTTCTCTAGGGGGAAATTATGCCTTATAAATTTGTTGGTCCTCTGTGATGGAGCTGGTAGATGACAGAAAGGTAACAGATATCATCTATCTGGACTTGTACAGAGCATTTGATGCTGCTCTGCAAGACATCCTTCTCTGTGAACCAGGGAGACATAGATTTGATGGATGGACCATTTGTTGAATAAGGAATTGGCTGAATGGTTCTACTCAGAGCTCCAGTAAATAGCTTAGTGTCGAAGTGAAAAGCAGTGACAAGTGGCATTCCTCAGGAGTCGATAGTGGGATGGTGTGTGAGTCAACACAAGCAGGCAGCAGGAACAACCCCAAAACCATGGCTGAAACATAAAGAGTAAATTTATCTCATCACCTCGCTAAGCTGAGGATCCCAAAGCAACACACAAGCAGGAACAGAGGCACCATTAGGCTTAATCCATCCTGGCAGGTGGCAGGCCTCCTGTTTGTACCCATTTGTCAAGGGTCCATGCATGTGTAGTTTACCATCATGCTGTGATCTCCTCTGTGATTGTTATGATTGCTGAGCTTTGATCTTCTCTCTCCTAAAACAGGGAGCTCAAGCATGTCTGTGAGAGTGCCTCTAAGTCTCTTAAAACACCTATGTTATCTCTACACAGAAATTCCACTTCTCAAAACAGACAGAATAAACAGCAGTAGGTAGAATATATGGGGTTTCCTACACTGCTGTTCTGCAGACCCTGAGATTAGCTCAGCTGGTTAGAGCATGGTGATAATATCACCAAACTGGTGGGTTTGATCCCCATATGGGTCATTCACTTTAAAGCTGGACTTGATGATCATTGTGGGTCCCTTGCAACTCAGAATAATCTGTGTTTCCTTTCCTTGCCATTCTTCCACTTTTAACCCTTTCTCCTAACAGATGGGTACTTTTCAACATCTTTGTTGGTGACATGGACAGTGGGATTGAGCACACCCTCAGCAAATTTGCTGACAACACCAAGCTGTGTAGTGGGGTTCACATGCTGGAGGAAGAGATGCCATCCAGAGGGATCTTGACAGTCTTGAGAGGTGGGGCAATGGGAACCTTATGAAGTTCAACAAGGCAAAGTGCAAGGTCCTGCACCTGGGTTGGGGCAATCACAAGCACAGGGACAGGCTGAGAGGAGAATGGATCAAGACTAGCCCTGGGGACAGAGACTTGGGGGTGTTTTTGGATGAAAAATTCAATATGACTAGGCAGTGTGCACTTGCAGCCTGGAAGGCCAACTGTGTTCTGGGTTGCATCGAAAGAGACATGACCATGGGTCATGGTCAAAGGAGGTGATTCTCCTACTCTACTCTGCTCTCGTGGGCATCTGAATTTACTCATTTGCCAAAAAAACACAGATAACATTATTGTGACTATGGTTATCTGTGCATATGAACAGAAATATGCAAAACCCACTTTTTTCTTGCAGAAACATTAAATGTAAGAGGCTTATATTAAGTGGTATTAATATTCCAGACTTCCAATGTCAGCAGAATTTGTGTTGTTTTAGCTGGAGGAAATAGTCCGGTAAAATCCCGTCAGGAACTATTAATTTTTCCTGGTTTAATTCAGGCATAATGTACTTAAAAGCTCTGAAGTTGTATATCACTGAGTGAAACACCAGTTACAAGATTATGGTCTAAGTACCAAAAGTCTCCTTTGTGCAATGAATCATTGGAGGGATGGAGAGGTAACTCTTAGGCAAATGGTGCTACCCTTGGGGATGGTCCTGGGCAGGGCTAAGGGTTGGACTCTATGATCCTTGTGAGTCCATTCCAGCTCGGCATATTCTGTGATTCTGTAAGAGAGCTAGGAATTCACTTTAAAAAAAATTCATAGTGATGGAAAATGTCATACCTATGTTATGGCAGACAGCTTTGTTAGTCACAAAAGGACTGTGATTCCAGAACACCCAAATCTTTCAGAGTTCTGCAAGTTCAACACAATCTGCTCAGTCTGGTGGAGCTTAAACACCATGCAAGTTCTGCTCCTTGTTTGAAAACTGAACTGCTTTTGTATGGCACCATCGAAATATCTCATGTCAGTAGTGGCTTGGCTTTGCTAGCTGAAATCTTTTGTATTGCTGCTGTCAAACCATTCCAGGCCCTTGAGAATTGTTAAGTGCACAGTGACAAATAACTTACCCAATTCAAGTATATTAAGAACTTACTGAGTTGTTAAGCTTTTATGCAGCTGTCCATTTGGATTATGTTTTCATTACTCTATAAGGGACCTCTAGAAAGTCCTTTTATATTGAATGTGGTCCTCAGTTAATGTTCCTCAGTAATCTTCACTTTATTCTGAGTGGTTTACATTGGAGAATTTTTCAATTGCATGTTAATTTGCAAACACATAGGTGGTCTTTGATAGCCTTATTTATCAATGTTGCGGGCCTTTCTACTGCTAACAGGTATCAACATTTGCGTTTGGTAAAGAAGGCTACAAAATCAACAATTTAATAATGAAAAAATATTCCAACTGAGAATTTTAATATCTAACTTGACTACGGTAGTTCACACACAGAGACAAAAAGTAAACTGTTAATTTGGGAAACAAATCCTTGTTAGATACTCTGAAAACTGGTATAGACAGACTTAAAGTGCAGATGATAATAAAAGGTTATTATTGTTCTGGCATACTAATATGTTATATTTGTATCTGACAGATTTAGAGCAGCAAGTGCACCTGCAAGTGATGCAACATGGAACACTTTTGGACTTCATTTGAAACACCTATTTTTAGAATCTTCCAGACTGTTGCTTCTACAAATATATCATTTATAACAGCCTGAATGTTTAAGTGCCTTTGGATTTGTGAAGAGATAAGTGGTTGTGTCATAATGAATACATTTCTATAGTTAGTTCTTACACTGATGATAATCCTTGAAATCCTAGGAATAATTGGAATGGATACAATGACAAGGGGAGGATCTTTCTTTTCTTTCCCCTTTATGTTGCTAGAGGAATGACAACTTTATTTTCACTCTCTTTTTATGGCATTATGTTGTCTTGCTAGAATATAAATATTTGCTTTAAAGGAAGCTTTGAAATAGGAGAAAGTTGTGTGTACCAATTTTCTTAAACTAGTCCTTCTGCCAGACTTTGATATAGATCCTACTCTATTTGCATTTTTATATAAATATTATGATGGGTATGTAAACTTAATATACTGGGTGTTTCTGTATATTATCTTTTCTTTCCAAGATAATCCTGGTTAGTTGTAGTTCTGCCAGATAGTGCTTTACCAGGACAAGTTTCCAAAAATGAACCCAGATATTACAAAATAAAGGTATCAGTATTACTGAATGAAGTAGAAATATTTGAACTTTCAGAGTAATTTGAATACATGCTTTGGGAAACAGTTATTTTTTGTCAATCAAAGGAGGACTAGTTATTGTGATCAAGTAGTCCGGATGCTGATGGGATTGATGTTTATGCAGAAGGAAACATGCACTCACACATTTATTTTTTTAAAAACGAAACCCCCTACAACTGAATATGTGAGATCAATATCTTAGTTTAGATGAGACGTTTGTTTATACCACTAACTTGATGTGGAATTCTGTCAGCCCTACAATTAAACCCTTGTTGCCAAGATACTAGTAATTAACTTCCACTCAGAATAAAATGCCTTTTATTTTCAAAAATTTCTTTTTAAAAGATCTTTTCAAAAGATTACTTCTTTTGAATCACATTCATTTTAAATAGGAGTTTTAATCTCGATTTCATGGGTTTGTGAGGTGATTTGTGTGCTGTCCCCACAGGATGGAGATCTGGATGAGAGTGGCATTACAGCTGAGAGGTCCCAGAGAGAGCCGAAGCATAAGGTGTTGTGGAAGCAGGCAAGAAATTAATCACAAAATGATCCTGCAGATAGAAAAGGTTATGGAACATTTAAACTTCCATGGTGTTTTAATGTAACAAATAGAACCGAATAAAGTTGCAAAGAGAGTCATATCTATTTTGTAATCTGGATGTAAGAACTATTCATTTGAATTAAACAGCATATATTTCTAAACAAATTAATGAGTAAGCTCAGGGACATTTGCTACTAAAAGCAAAGTTTGCTTTTACCAGGCAACTATATTCGTGCTGAAGCTTTTCGGGCAGTCGTTGCTTGCAGAAGTGATTGTACAAGACTAACTCTTGTGGCTACCATGTTCCACACTAGCAAGGTTGGGAGAACTTGTCTTGCCAGCTACAACCTGACCTTTTGACAAGTGCTTTGTGGTTTTGTTTGGTTGGTTTGGGTTTGTTGGTTTGTTTATAGGGAAATATATCCCTTACTATTAATCAAAATCCAGAATGGTTTTTTAAGGCTGATACAAACTTCATATGCATTGTACTCTTTACAATCCTTCTATGATATATAGTCCAACAGAATAAATGAAGATGACTGTTTATTTTCAGAACATGTCACATATTTAACTCTTAGCCACATGCAGAATCTACTAAATCACTCATGCTTTACACAACAAAAAAGAAGTTGTTTTTCTTTCCTACTCTGTTATACTTTGAAAAACTGCACGTACTCTCTAATTTCTGGAGTGTTCTCGAGCTTGATCTGGCTCCTGATGAAGTTTTAGTATGATACAATTTTAAGATGGACATATTGCATCAAGATATTTCTAGGTTTGAGCCTCAAATATGGACATTATGTAGCCAGTCTTACAGCACTGTAAAGCTCTGTGCTAAGCAGCAGTGTTCTGCAAGTAATTAGTTTTAAAAAATTCTTTTTATACAGAATGTTTGAAGTGTTTCATATGCAAGGAAGAATGAAATATCATGGCCAACACTTTGGCTTAGATTTGCTTTTATGGAGTTTCATATGTCATGTAAATAACTTTTTGAATAAATGCTGGATTAGGTGAATTTTTAGTTGACCAGTTTTGGTCCTGTACTCTGGATGTTGCAGTGGAGTGCAGAAATAAAGAAGATAAAGAAAGCATTAGTTTTCTGCTTTTAATAGAGCCCACTATATAAAAGATAGACTCAATAAATATGAACATGGATCAGACATACTTATTGTCAGAATGAATCATGGCTTAATTGCATCCTAATAGCTGATACTAAACCTGTTGACACTTAGCTCTCTTAAATTTCAGAACTTGATTATGAAAAATAATACAGCATCTGTAGTAAAATTATCTTTTAATACACTTCTATTCTTACACAACCAGTTCTTTCTCAGTCTTCTCAATGCTGAGTGTCTAGTGAAGAATTTGAGAAGCTATAAATTGGAAACGTGGGCTTTTAATGGCAGATTACTTATGAGTGGGCTTAATATTATACAGGACAAAAAACTTCTGTGTATGGACTTTGAGTGTGGGGGGGAGGAAATTGTTTCCAGGCTAATATTTCTACTAATCTTATTTTCTGGCAATTACAGCTCATTAAAAATGACTCAAATTAAAGAAAGCCTTTTCCCCAAGTAGTTTGAGAAAAATCACTTAAGTTGCTGCTTAGAGCTGATTACAACTCTAAGAATTTGTGATAACACTGATAGATGAGTATCTGGCTTTCTAGGCACCACTGGGAATTGAAGATGGAATGTATAAGATAGCAATCAATCACATACTTTGACTTACATATCTGGCTTGCAGATGTCATCTCTTGCCTTCCTTAAGTGATACCTCTCTCCCTGCTGCAAGATTCTGACCCTAAACCCCAAGGAAATAATAAGAAAGGGAGAACATAGCATTTCTGGAGACGTTTTTCCAGAATATTTTCATGGTGAAGGTAAGCTGTTATAAAAGTGCATAGGTTTAGATGTATGGAGTTTAGTTCTTTATACTCTGCCTTTATTCTTAGTATACGCTTGATAATGAAATCTTTCACAGTTCTTCAGTAATCTCACCAAGCACTGTAAACTCTCTTTTGTTACTAAAATTCACAAACTGAACTTTACACCTACAGATAATATAAACTATACACAGTTTGGATATGAGATATAAAAGTCTCGAACTTAACTGTGCTTGAAAGTTTTTAACACAATCACCTCAGAGCTTTGACTTGCAGTTATATATAAAATATCACCACCTTTTATGATGCAGTTGCAGAATCTGTCATATTTTATTGCCACTTGTGCTACAATAGTTCAGAATGATTCAGGTTTATTCACTGTTCTGAATTTATTCACTTGAGTGATATCTTAGATGTAATTGAAGTGAATGTAATAATAGTCTATATTGTTTGTGAAGCCAGCATTGTGTTTGTAAATGACAGTGTTGAAACTCTTTTTATAAGCCTTCTACTGTTTTTCACCAAATACAATAAGCTCAGTTAGAACTTGTTATTTAACTTGTTGTTAAACACTTCAATACTCTGTTGGGACCAGGTAAGGGTGTCTATTTTCAGCATGTTGGGAGTATAAGAGGTCAAATCCAGAAAGGATTTAGGGTCTGAAGTTCCTCTTCAGGTCAAGTTCTGACTTGAAAAATTCACCTGGTGGTGTTTTCATCTATCAATAAAACTATTGTATGGTCTTCTAAAAATACATGCTTAATCTCTGCTAAGATGAACAGCCCTGATTCTTGATGTGCAGAATGTTGTGGGCTTTTTGGAATTTTTGTGGAATTTTTGTTTTTTGAATTGTCTTTGGTTTTTAATGAGAGGAGACAATTTCCTCCACCTAAGCCTTTGTCCCAGTGTTTACAAATTCTACTTGGGACATAAGAAACCATTTTTAGTTCTGCCTTATTTCTAACTATTTGCTTAAGCCTTTGTTTGCTTAATTTTGTATAAGACAAACAGAAGCGAGTATGACAGGAGTAAGGGAAACATTAGGTTTTGAAATGTGCATAAGGAAGCTAGGATTACTTCATCATTTCAGCCTATTAAAATTCTGGTTGCAGACACAGATGACAGCTAGAAGTTGTAGGATTGCTACTGTGGGAGGTGACACTCATCTTCCGCCTAACCTTCCTGCCTTATTATTTATTGCATGAAATAAAGTTGGTCTTAAAATGATAGACATTGGATGAAGTGAAAGGGTGATGAAGGGAAAATACAAATGTAAAGTTTTGAAGAACTTCTTTGTGCAATGGAAAAAAACTTCCTCTTTAAAACATACCAGAACACAGGAATTAGCTACTTTGGATGGGCTAAATGTGTTCCCCCAGACTAAAGCTGCAGAAAAGTATTTAGTAGGGTAATATAATAGGTTATGCATTTTACCTGCATAACCTTTTTTTTTTTTTTTTTTTTTTAGCAGGACAAATATCAGGGAAAAAAGAATAATGTGATATGACCATAACTTCCTTTCATCAAACTGTTTCATAACTCTAGTACTATGAGATTAATTTTACTCCTTACTTACATCCTCACACATCTAATTCTGACCATGTCTTTTATACACCTTCCAGATTCTAATATTTCCCGTCTTCCTTATGTTCGTGATAGTATCTATATTTTAAACAAATATGGGTGTTTTGGCTGCCATAAACTTTGCTTTCTAGCATGAAGTGTGGTCTATTGCTTGACTACTAGTTGTCTGCTGCTACCTTCTGTCTCTTTGACAGACATCCAGCCCTGATATGTGGATTTGAATTTCATTATATTACTACTGCTAGGGATTAGTAAGAGTAAAGAGAGGTGGATTGATATTATTCTACTCTGAGCAAGGTTTGGACAACTTCTGAAAGACCAATCAGTAACTGATTCATGTACCCCTTGGAAGAGTAAAGGAGAACTTTCCTGGTGACACTTGTAAGCCCCTGTATTCTCCTGACTTCATATCTTCATATTTGGCTTTTCTCCTTAATTTCATCTCAATGCAACACCAAGTTTCCATTCTTAGCTCTCTCCTTTAAGGATTCTTGGTTGGTGTTGTTTGGTTGGTTTGGTTTTGGTTTTTTTTTGTTGTTCTGTTTTGTTTTGGTTTTTTGTTTTGGTTTCGTTTTTTGTGGTTTTTGTGTTGTTTGGTTTTTTTGTTGTTGTTTTTTTGTTGGTGGTGGTGTTTGTTTGGTGTTTTTTGTTTGTTTTTTTATTGGGTCAGATGTCAGTCTTTGCACAAGATGTTAGCTTTTCCAAATATGAGGTTATATCTTTCTTGCTCATGTGCACATACATATTAGAATTTCAAGAATTTTTATGCATCATGAGTTGATGTGATTCTGTCTTAAAAAAAGGTCTGTGTTAGCTACCAGGATGGCAAAATATGTTCAATTACAAAGCTGCCAACACAGTTTTTTCAAAGTATATTTTTTAAAGCAGATACAAATATTAAGTAAACTTCATAGTTCTAGAATCAATTTACCTAAAGCGTTTACATCTGCATTATGAGCAATTGTGGTAGTTGTCAGAGTCTTTCATGGAAAAACTGAAATTTAGCAGTATGTTTAACAGTATTATGAAATAATACTGTAGTTTGACACCTTGTGTCATAACAAGAAGAATTCAAAACTAGTGTTGGTTCTGTTACATATAACTAATTATGGATTGAGTAATAGTATTGCAATGGTGAAACTGGACAGAAGTATAAAACTTCTACATATTACCTAATACTGAGTTTTAATCTATTCAAGAAGCTAATAAGGGGAAAGAGAAGCAGATGAAAAATTGATTGACTTGATAGTAGTTTTTTATGCTCCAAATGTAATTATTTGGAAAACACATACTCTAATAACTAAAAATGGGAAAATTAGTGTGACAAACTAATATACATTTTTGTGCTACATGGTCTACTCTGATTTTTTGCAAGACAACTACATGTAGATACCTTAATGGAACTTGGCTCTTCAATAAAGGGAACTACAATGCAACAAAAATAAAATACATTGATTCTGTTCTGATTTGTGGAATAGGTTTCAGCATGAACAATTCAAGGTTTTAAAGTGAATTATTTTTAATCTTTTTAAACTTACTCTTGAGAGTTATGTTTGAAAGAAATTAGGTCTAATTTCTTGGCATAAAATTAATAAAAAAATATCTCTAATAAAAATCTTACCTCACAATGCGTAATAAAAGTTTATTTAATATCTGATGTAAAGTACGTATGTGCATATCATATCTAAAAATCATTATATATTAAATAGGAGAAGAAAGGGAATCTGTGTGTGTAAATAGGAGATGTATTTTTGCTCTCACCAATATTTACACCTAGCAGGAATTCCTTGTAAGCTTTTCTGGGCTTTCTTTCCAATGTTAGTTTGGGATTTACATGTCAGGGTATTGTGCGTCATCTTGGGTATAGGTTTTTGATGTTTCCTTTTACTATGTTGTTTCTCAATCCATCTTTTATGTTTCTACTATTGAGTATCCCCTTTATTCCTTATACATTCCCAGTGGGAATGTTTTAAGAATGGAATGACCACACATGTCAGCAATATTGATAACCTGAAATAACACTTATGAGGGGCTCTGTTTCCTGGCAGCATGTGTGGGCGGATGCAGCATTGCAGGTTAAGTTAAGTTAAGGTTAAGTTAAAACTTCAAACTTTCTTCATAGGTAAAACTAAAAACTAAAAAACAGAGTTTGACTCCAGCTTAACTGAACCCCCTGGGTTTTAGGGGTTTGTGTTGTTATTTCCAAATACATCTATATTTGTACTTGGAAACTTTATCTGACTTCCAGTTACTTGGACTCAGAATCTTATGAACTGAGGGTGAGATCACGAGGTTAGTGTCAGCAAGTGCTAGCGAAATTTATTTTAGAGGGCTTTGGACAATCTGACCTCTGAAGATGAATGTTTCCAGTCTCCTCTTTCTGGGGAGATTTAATTTACTTTTTCACCATTGTTCCTTGGACAATGAAATTCAGGTCTATAAATTTGTAAAGATTTGTAAAGATCTTAAAAGATTTTTTTTTTTTAAACTTTAATCATTAACTTTTCACATCTGTGCTGGATGTGATATCAGAACTGAAGAAATAGCTGAATAGACCTCAGAAGAAGATTAGATATGAATTTTGCAACCATACATATTGTTTGACTGTTCAGGAAGAGAAGTTTACTTCCTGCTCCATGTCAGGCTTTTAGCTGGCTCACTTCAGCAACTTTATTCTCTGAGTGATCAAACTTGTTCTTTATTTTTCCTTCTCACTGGTTTGAAGGTTCAGTTGACATAGTCTCTCAGAAGAACCCAAAAGAAATTAGTCTGAAGTATCAGTAAAAGCAAAGTAGAAGTTTTAAGTAACTCAGTTATATGTGTGATAAAGTGAAAATAAGTACTCTGTATTAAAAAAGTAATCTTTGAATTTTGGATGTTTCACTTGTAAATTCATCTTTGGTTCCATAAATCCTGACTATACGTATCTTAAATGAAAATTAAAGCGTCATTTAAGGCTAATGATTTAAGTCTCTTCCTAGTCTGACTTTGTGGTTTTTTTAAGCCAAAGGAGCAGTAGAATTTGTGCAAGCAATACTGTCTTGCTGCTGAGAACACAGCTGCGCTGGGCAGGGCATGTCTCCAGGATGCAGGACTACCGCCTCCTTAAGATCGTGCTCTATGGGGAACTTGCCACTGGCTGCCACAAGAGAGGAGCCTGAAGAGGAGATACAAGGACTGCCTGAAACAATCCCTCAGCCTTGGCCATATTGATCACCACCATTGGTCTACCCTGGCCTCCAATCGGGAGGCCTGGAGACACACCATCTATAACGCTGCTGCTGCTTTTGAGAAAACACGCAGGATCACTCTCGAGGAGAAAAGACAACGCAGAAAGAATCACTTCGATATCACCTGGGGAGTCTTTCTGCTGTGCCTTCTGCAACCGGACTTGTCTATCTCGCATTGGCCTTCTTAGCCATCAGCGTGCTTGTAGCAAGAGTGGGTAAAGCCCTTCTCAAATCTTCGTTCGCAAAGCCTAGCCATGATGACGACTGTCTTGCTCTATCTGGAACACGCCCAGAACAAGGATGTCCCAGCATAAATTCTTCCTTGCCTTGCTATTAGCTAGTCTGTGAGACTGGGTTTCATTTTTCTTTTGTCTCTGTGAAGTACTTGAGAACATAAATTCTTCAGAATTTTATTGAAGCAGATGTTAACATCCTATATTATACTACATTGTTTTTGCAACGTCTTCAAATCTTATTATGCATTTGTAAATTGATTTTTCATCATACTTTCAGAAATTTTGGATATAAAGTGTGTACTCTAAAAAATAGGCAAGAATGCTATCAGACAATCTTCTAATAGAAAAAAACCTGATATAACTATTTACAAAGATGTGATATTAAACGATGACTTTGTGTTTTCCTGCAACATTTTGAAATATTGAGTACAAGGGGGTGTGTACCCTCATTGTACATCCATCTCATAAAGCCAAACCTCTGGCTCTTGTACTTTCAAATATGGGTTTCAATTTAATAAAAAAATGATCCAAGCTTACTCAAGTATGGACCTTTTGCCACAGCTAAATGCTATCTTCATTTAGTTGCATCATCCAAGACATGCGCAGACAGATCTCTTCCTCCTTTTCTCCTAAGCTATTTTGGTTTGTCTGATTTCATAACTATTTTTCCAGTGTCACCTTCTAGTTAAACAAAAATCTGAAAGAGGAAGTTAAATGTAAAAATTCCTTTTGATACCACACTTGCATAAAATGAGGCTTTGCCTAAAATGCTTCTTTGATTGTCAGTAACAGGATAAATACTTCATAAACTTCATTGCCTAGTGTAATCTTATGTTCAGCAAAGTAAATGTGTAATTATTCTTAGTTCCTGTGGTATTCAAACATGAATTTTAATGCCCCCAAACTGGAGTTTTCAAGTGCAAATATTTTTATAGTGAAATATGAGATTCATTTTTTCCTGCTTTTGCCTATTGCTTTAGCAGAAGTGCCACACTTCATTGCTAGTTCACCAGTTCTGCCTTAGTCATTAGTGTTGAATAATTATGTTCTCAAGGGAAAGAGAACTACTTTACATCTCAGGATGTTTAGCCACAGTCAGCTAGATCTCAAAATTCAAATCTGAATAGCTGTCACTTGATTCTTTAATTTTTTTTTTTTTTAAATTTTTTTAACAAAAGAAAATCAAGGAGTGGTGAATGTACTTCAGAAATCAAAACATTGTTTCTATTGAAACAATATGCATAAAAATTCTATTAAAATCAATTATCTGTAATTCTGGAACCCTTCCTAATGGAAAAAAACCACAAAACCCAGTTAAAAAATGTCAAGTCATAATTATTACATTGCTCTAATTGTACAGGATTCACCACAATATGAAGTAGGTAACGTCTGATATTATACTGAGGGGATAAATTATTCACATGTTAACAGACTTCCTGTTAAAGTCTTAAGTTATCTTTAGAAAGGTCCTATACTTCTTTTCTTCTGAGTTTTCCCATTGTTCAGTCCCATTTCATGAGCCTGAAAAATATTATATTGTCAAGTCTGGGGTCCTGTGCTGGAAGACAGAAAGAGTGAGTTCTCAGTTGTGGAGGAAAGAAAGGGCATAGCACGTGTGTGGAGGGATCTTTTTCTCTTGCTGTACTTTAGAACCATAGAACATTGTATAAACTCTTCCGATTTAACAATGAAATGTAGTTTTGCTTTCAAGTCTCTCTTGTGGTGGAAAATGTGCTGGGACAGGTAGAGCAGGAGGTACAGAGGAAATCAATACTGAAGATCTACAGCTGGCTAAGGTCAAACTATCAGGGTCAGTTGTGACATCCTGGGATAACAGATTTATGAAGAGGGAAAAAACCCCAAAAACCTGTGCAAGTACAACCAGAGAGGGGAGTGAGAATGTGTGAGCCTCAACTCTGCAGAAATCAAGGTCAATGAAAAAGGAGGGAGTGGAAGAGGTGCCACAGGTACTGGCACAGAGATTCCCCCTCACCTGAAGACCATGATGAGGCAGGCTGTCCCCCTGCAGCTCATGGAGATCCACGGTGAAGGAAGTATCCACCTCCAGCCTGTGGAGGACCCCACACTTTAGTAGATGGATATCTGAAGATGACTGTGACCCTGTGGGAAGCTGGTGCTGGAGCTGTGGACACAAGAAGAGAGAGGAACCTATGCTGGTGCAGGTTTGCTAGCAGGACTTGTGACCCCAGATGGAATCCACTCTGGAGCAGGATGTACTTTAGAAGAAGCTGGTGGAGGACTGTCTGCTGTAGGTGGGATCCCACACTGGAGCAAAGGAACAGTGTGAGGAGTCCTTACCCTTAGGAGAAAGAAGCAGCAGAGACAACATTTGAACTGATAGCAGATCCCATCCCCTTCCATCCCTGCGCTGCTGGGGGTGAAGGCAGAGAAACCTGGGTGTGAAGCTGAGCCTGGAAAGGAGGGAGGAGTGGGAGGAAGGGGTTTTTAAGATTTGGTTTTAATTTCCATTATCCCACTTCAATTTGATTGGTAATAAATTAATTTTCTTCAAGTTGTGTCTGTTTTGTCTGTGACAGTAATTGGTGAGAGATCTCTTCCTTCTCTTATCTCAATCCATGAGCCTTTCATTATACTTTCTTTCCCCTGTCCAGGTGAGGAGGGGAGTGGTAGAGTGGTTTTGGTGAGCACCTGTTTTCCAGCCAGGGTCAACCCACCATAAGATATCAAAAATACCTCCTATTTTAAGTTTTTGGAGGTTCTTCTTTTATGATTTAGAAATGTTCTTTTTCATTCCTATAGTTTGTGACATTCAAATGGAAGAATAGAGATCTTTCCAAGGTCATATGAAATAGAGATTGTGAATGTCTGCCATCTATTGTAAAAGAAAAATATGCAGCTGATCATGTCTTTTTTGTGGTGGTATTTCTACTTCTCTTAAGAAATTAGTGTTCAAGTGAGAATGCCTACTTTATTACACTTCAACTGGTTTAAGTACTTTTTTAAAATTACTTTAGAGGTGAATTTATGTTGCTAGGTCAATTTAAATGTTTTATGGTCGCCTCTGATAATCTACTTATTTGTACCTCTGATGGTTTTTGTCTGACCTATATTCAACTACAGTCTCAGACTGGATTTATGGTATATGGAAACAAATATGGCTTGAGCAAGATGGTAACTGTTACCTCAAACTCTATTTCCAACATCTTGATATATGTGTCCAAGAAAGACTTGCCTTCCTTTCGAGAGAGGTTAGATGACTGTTTGAAGTGCTAAAATAACATATCTGAATTTCAGGTATGAACACTGTGGTATATCTAATGTATTTTTTTAGTCCTGCTTTGGCTAATTTTTGGTTGCTGCAAGTAACAGCATATTTCTCTGTGAAAGTCCTATGCTTGCATGTCCTCATCTCTATTACTTGCTGGAAGAGATTCCTGCTTTCTGCCAGTGGGCAGTAGTGAACTTCTGTTGTTTTGATTTTTCTGGGGCTTTCCTGGGTTCTTGGAAAGAACCCATTGAGCTGCTTGTAATGGAAATCTGTCTGTTTAATCAAAAGGTTGTTAAATTGAATTTTCTTTTTTCAGTAAACTGACATTTTTAGGAATTCTTGGGTAAGAACTTTCCAACTGACTTTTGGTCTAATATTTAAATTAATGGACATTGCCAAAATGAAATTTTAGTTTATGCAAGTAACAAAACAAAATGCCATTGGACATGATGTAAGATTATTTTTCTTCTATTAAGGACCTGTGATTTAACTAGAGTCACAAGAGACTACTCCAATACATGTGACTGAGATTGGTTCTCCTGCAGAACAGGAACTCCAGAAATGGATCTGATCTACAAATCAGATTAAACCCAGAACACTTTATGGATAATCTTAATTAAAAAAATATTCCCTATGTCCATCAATTATTTGGTCATGTTGCTATCATTGTTGGCTCACAGTGAAAACTATTAATATTTGTATCGGAAATTATGCCATTCTGTAATTTCTGAGGTATTAATTTACTTAATGTATGTTGAAAGTCACATTTCTGAGCTGAACATAGATTAAAAGGTCTACAATGGAAGATATCTTACAGCAGTACAAAATTACTCAAGTACATGTTAGAGTCAAGATGACTACTTGTATTATTTTCACTGAGAATGTATTTCTTAGGGTCTCAACTGTAGTTGACACTGATGTAATTATTCTTCCATTTCTGAGGTTTTGATTTTTTTTATTTAATTTTTTTAAGATACACGCCTGTGTTTTAGAGTCTTTCACTGAGTCTTTTAAGTTTTGAAAATCAATAAGAGTTGTAGATTAGATTACATCTCTTTTAGCTAAAATCACAGTCAACTAATTCAGGAAGCTTAGAGTGATGTAAAGTTTGCCCCACTTTTTGAAAGTGTTGAAGAGCAGTTTGGATGGGGCTTTGAGCTTGAAAGGTGTCCCTACCTATGATAGAAGGGTTGGAACCAGATTATCTTTAAGGTCTTTTCCAACAAAAAACCCCATTCTGTGATTCTATAATTGATTCTTTAAATATTGAATCTAAACCAAATTAAAACTCTAGCCATTTCCAAGATTTTTTTAGGAAAAGAAACAATTACTTATTTCCTGCAGAACTGTATCATATGAAGATCAAAAATAAGAGACTTAAATGCTGGTCAATTTTCTTTATTAAACACGTTTGTAGCTGTTCTGTTTTCAGGATGTATTGAAACATTTGTCTCTTGGGTGTCAGTTTAAATGGCCTAGAGGTTTAAATCTTCGCATTGAATAAATCTACTTAATCCAGTTCCATAACAAATTGTACTAATTATCAGGCTGTCAGGTATTCTTTCACCTCCTCTAATTTTTTTTTTTTTTTTACCTCCTGAGATTCTATTCTAGTGTTGAGTAAATTCTAACCTTCAGTAAATTCTTTTAAATTGGAAAATTGTGAAGAGAGAATGAAATTCTAGACTTACATGTTGAATGACTTGCAGGAAAGAGTACTCTTAGACTGTGGACCTTTCCAATTTTGAATTGTAACCTCTACCCTTTGTTCAGTAGCTCAGAAGACAGTGTTCCCTTTCTTATATTTGTTCAAGAAGGAAAATTAAATTTATAAGTATGTTCTCTTTGAAGAAAAGAACATTTAAATAAAATGTTTTTTCCAGCAGTACTTGAAGTGTAGAGAAGAGTTCTTTCATTCATGATCCAGAACAAACGTTTTCTCTTTCAAGGATGGAGCAAATTGACGTTTAACATCACAGAAGGCTCTGTAAAAGAAAGGTGTTGCTTTTATACAGGAAAAAAGGAAAGAAAATGTTGCTGCATGAAAGCAGTGGGGTAGGGGTTAGGGGAGCTTCAGAAGAACATATGTGAGAAAATTATTTAGATCTGCAGCCATTTGGAACTGGCATAAATGCAGACCAGTATGATCCTGACAAACTGATGGGGTAATGTGACCTGGAGAGAAGCCACAGACCTCTAGTTATCTGCATGAGTGCTCAGAGCCTCAGTGGGAGCAGTGAAAGAACTCTTGCTCTCCTGACCGGGAAAGTCATGAATGTTGCAAAGGTCTGAGAGAGAAATCTGGGCTCACTGGTCCATTACAGATCTCAAGTCATTCATCATCAATGGCATTGTGAGTACACACACACACATGCCATTTTTTCATTCCTCATGTGTTTATAGCATTGAGGCCTGATTGCAAACTGTTACTTGCTTTCCCAAAGCAAGTAGCAGCTTCTTCCTAGATTCAGCATAGCTGTGAGAAATGGAGAGGGTCTTCTGTATTATGGCACCTGAGAGAAATAATCTCTGTTTATGATCTTCCATTTGGTAACAGTCTTACATGATAGATTTTCTATAAAGCTTTAATTCATGAAGACTTTTGTTTTGCTCAGGATTTACTGAGCTTTATCCTTTCTGAAGAACTTACTCTTTGTACACATTTCTTCCCTCTGCCCTTCTATTTAACTCTTTAGTTTGACTTTCCACACACTGTTTCTCCTACACTGCAGCAGCTCCTGGGCTTTTCAAAGAAATTAGCTCACAGCTCCTGTTTATGTGGTCTGGTTGCAAAGAAGTATTGCTCTGAAGAGTGCCATAGATTTATCTTCATTCTGCTGAGACATAATACATTTGCATTACCTTAGGCAAGTATAGTGTTTCTCAATAGCATTTCAAGTGGAAATAATGCCTTAAAATAGGTGGATGTGATAAAAGAGGAGTTTCCTATCTTATGACAGCAGCTATTAAAAGAACATACTGTTACCTAATATATACTCCACTGAGACTTTTCTTGAAATAAATCAGCCAAGCACCAACATGATATTGCTCTGACGATCCCACAAAGACCTTGGTCAAGGTGAGGAGATCATGACATTGATAGTCCTAATCTGATGTCTGATAACGAAGTATCTCAGAAGAGGTCATATTAACAGCTTGTTCTTATCTAGGTTACTATTTACAAAGTAAGAACTCCAATTTTTACTGCCTATCATGATAAAAAATTTAGGATTTTTAGCTATTAACAAAGGGAGCTCTATTACAGTAACAGAAGGAAATCAATTTGGCTTCTGTTTTTCTAATCTGGAAATTAAATGAAAGAGAAGAGCTTTCTTGCATCGTGGTTAGGACTACTGACCAGAGGTTAAGTGACACAGCTAATGATTGATTGTAGATATAAACAGGACAACTACTATCTA
Organism: Myiozetetes cayanensis; assembly: GCF_022539395.1. NCBI lineage: Eukaryota > Metazoa > Chordata > Aves > Passeriformes > Tyrannidae > Myiozetetes > Myiozetetes cayanensis. Next base: position 33,293,344 of record NW_026087964.1, on the reverse strand, counting down.
ACCAATAGTCAAGGCAAGCTCTGGTGTGTTTTGAACCATGTATTTTTAATTTCTAGTGTAGCTAGATGAACAACACCTTGAAAGGACAAAAGTACAATAAATACTGCAGAATTCAAAGGAGAAAAACACTTTTTCCCCTTGCAGTTCTTGATACATTAAGCACCATTCACAGCGAAGTATATGACTCAAGTGTGAATGAGGTCATGCAGTGTGCTTGCATAAGGTGCAAAATTGGTAAGGCTGCAGTTTATAAAGAAACTGAGATTTTTATCTGGTGGTGCTGGTGCCTTGTTGGTCAGTTTTCAGCTATGCTGCCAACTCCTGTGTGGATAGATTTGATTTTGACCTTTTCTTAACCAGGTACAAAAGCAGTCCCTATATTTGGACTGAGACTACAGGTATAGCTTTAGTCATATTGGAGTCTGCACTCAAGTAAGGTTGTGGTAGTATAAAAATTCATTATTGCAGACGTTGCCAGTAGGGAAGGAGAATAGATACAACCAATAAGAGCTGTGGGATTTAGTTTCAGGGTGGTGGGATTGTAAGTTTGTTTGGGTTGGTTTTTTTAATGAAAGTTTGCCTACTGTGAACATACTTGCCACCACGCTAAAGATTGATCCCCTGATCAAAATAGGTATATAGTGTACCTAACTACGGTAATCACTTTGACAGTTCTTAAAAGAAACTGCAAAAGAACTGCTATTAATGATTGGTTTTTCACTCTTGTGTCTCCTTTATGTAATCCAGAAAAACTTACAGTATTTATTCATAAAGCTTTATTTGTAGAAGCTCTACCATCTCTAGAAAGGCGCCTTTTTTTTTTTTTTTTTAATGGAGTTGCATTCAGCAATTCTACAGAAGCCAGCTGCTGCTAGATTAAATGAAATCTAACATTATCTGTTTTCCTTGGTAACAATTGCTTTTGAATGTTGTCACAGAAACTTTGGTTTCCTTTTACACGTAGCTACTTTGGATTTTTCTATTGATAAAGCCTTATAAGAATTATTCTTTAAACTAAGAAGATAAAAAGTCCAATTTATTGGTTCAATTGTTAATTTCACAGCTCACTGATTTTTTCAAAATACACACTGGCTGACTGAACTACATCTGTGACCAAATATTGATTTTTAGGTTTGGAGGTTTTCTCATGCAAAGAATTACTTCACCTAACTCTCTATGATTATTTTTTTTTTTAAATTAAAAAAGCAGTAAAAGTATCCACTCAGTTTGTCAGGGTGATATGAAACTTTGAATTAGAGTATTTTTATTGTTACTAAGGAGACAGTGAAGATAGCTTTTGTTTCATACAATATCTACATTTAGTCCCTGATTGCAATAACTTCTTCCTGGAATGAAATAATCAAAAGTTCTTTTCATATCTCCATTTAAACCAATGGAAATTTCCAGTTTAAAAAGGTTTTGTTACTGCTTGCTAGCAATAGCTTGTTGTTGCTCTCTCGAGTCTCCATTTACTGTCTACATTCAAAAAAGCCTGTTAGCAGTTCCCTATCTTTTAAACACAAAAGAATGTTTCTGACCTCATCAGGAGTAACACACAGCGTAGACATTCTGATGTCTGTCCAATGTGCTGTGCCAGTGGAAATATTTTGTAAAAAAACACCAGTTTGGAAGAACCATAGACAAAATCTGTGGTAAAAGACCTTTTCAGTCCATTGATGTTTCATAATCTGCGTAGAGAAACTGTGGAAAACTATTTCATTACATAGGGAATCCTACTGGTCTGATCCTAGAGCTTTTGTTTCAATTGTGAGTTACTGTCTCACAAAACACAGGTTCTTGTATAATTTTAAGCTGATCAAGGCCTCTCTTGCTCCATCCTGTGATTTGTCCCAGTGTATTCATTTTGCCCTTTTTTTTTTTTTTTTTTTAAAGGTCCTATGTGGCTATGTGGATTTTTCTGCAGGGACCTTTTTAAACCTTTATTAAGCTGCTTTTTTTACCCATAACATGATGGGAAACTTCTTAATGTCATATAATACTTTAATTTAGGTAATATTCCATATTGTTTAATTTACAGTCTTTGTTTTGTTCTTAGGCATTGATTCTACCTAATTATATCATTATTTCCTAGCAATAGACACTGCAATATTATTTAATATAACTCAGATATTGGATCAAGAGGGAAAAGTCTCACAAAATAAGAAAAGTATTCTTGTATTGTTATGACGTGAAAAAAACCCTATGAAAATAAGGTTATAGTGTAGAAACTTTCATAAAAAACAAAATCACCATTTTCCCCTAACTTTTTAATTAAGCAAACCACTGAGGTGATACATGTTCTTCCTAATAATAAAACAACAAGAAAATAGAGAGGAAATGAGGGCAGCAGGGTGAGATTTAAAGTTCCTTCTAACACAAACCATTCTGTGATCATTTTGTCACTTTGTTTTGAAGGAGTCTGTAAATTATTGTGATTCCTCATTAAAATGTAGTCAGTTCATTCCAACTACAGACTGAATACTGTGTTCAAATTTGTGTTGCAACTGTGTAAATGGAATCTTTATAGAAAATTAAAATTTTGTTGTGAAAATTATCTAGGTGATTTATCTATAAGCTGTCATATATTTGAGTATCTTATACAATATAATTAGTATATACTAATAAGGTCTATTTTAATGTTGTTTTCAGAAATTATGCATCTGACTTGAATCAGTGTTTCTTGATTTTTTCTTTTATTTCTATTTCACCAGAACAATTTCTTTTAAGTTTTTGTCAGCACAGAGTAGAATTACCAGAATCACACAGCAATGCAGCTTAAATGGCTTTTTCATGTTGTATAGATAAAACCAATGGAGCTACCTAAACTATGGAAGACACTTTTCAGCCCATTATTGAACAAGTGGATTCTGAGATGAGGCTGCATTGCTGTAGCAGCTTCTGCTAGTGAAGTTGAACCTCTGAAGTTTTCTGGACCTTAATGGCTTCAGTGAAGGAATACAGACTATTTTATGCGTCCTCCTTAGATGGGGTTGATGAAAGAAGATTTTATTTGTAAAATATATGTCCCTTGCTTGCAGACCATAGGTTAATGTAATCAGTAAAAGAAAACCCATTGATATTTATAGGACTGCTTAAACACATCTGGCATCTCTTTTTCCAGCTGCAACAAATTCCATTAAATTGCATATTGCTGAAAGTACAGAAAACAAATTTACTCTAGCTGTGAAGATATTTGTAACAGCTAATTATGTAGATTGTAGCCCCAAGCTATAGTGGCCGTAAGAGATAAAAGGGGTTTAAATGATGAAAATATAGCTCTACAAGTTAACAATATTCATAATAGTACTTAGTTTCTGCTTGAAGACAATTAAATGTCTTCTGTATTGCTATCAGATTAAAATATCTAACTATTTACTCTCAAAGGTCTTGATCTCACTGTATTTATTAATCTAAAAGTACTGGAATTTATAGGACTCTTTTTTTAGATTGCAAGAATAAATCTGAAGTTTATCAGTTAAATAGTGTGAATATAAACTTGGTAATGCATTGTAAACATAACAAAGTCAAATTTTCACTGAAACATTAGCATGACTTTTGCCTACCAGTTTTCTTTTTCAAAAGTTCCGTTGTGAAATTGTAGACGTCACTGATCCTCCAAGCCAGATTTTAGTTTAAAATTTGTTTCTCCTGACTCCCAAGCGCTTTCTCTTCATTTCAGTTAGTTCACTCTTGTGCTCTGCCATCACTCCAAATGCTGAAGTCTCTAAAACATTGTCTGGGACACACAGTCTGATAGTTCCTTCCCAACCTAGTGATTCCAACACAGACAGATGAGGCTCTATGACTTAGGTAAGGAATGCTGCAAGGAAGAAATTTTGAGGAGGGTTGGGATAGAGAACACCTAGACAAACTTGACATCCACAAGTCTATGGGCCCTGACGGGATTCCTTCGTGAGTGCTGAGATTGCTGGTGGATATCATAGTGAGGCTGCTCACGATCATCTCTGAAAGGTCATGGTGATCAGGAGAGATGCCTGAGGACTGGAAGAAAGCCCCTGTCTACAAAAAGGGCAGGAAGAAAGAGCCAGGGAACTACTGGCCAATTAGCCTCACCTCAATCCCTGGAAATGTGATGGAGTATATAATTCTGGAGGCATTTCTATCCACATGGATGACAAGAAAGTCATCAGTTGTAGTCACCATGGATTCATTAAAGGTAAATCACGCTCGAACAACCTGATTGCCTTCTACAGTGAAACAACTGCCTGGTGCACGAGAGGAGAGCAGTGCATGTTGTCTATCTTGACTTCAGCAAGGCTTTCAACACTGTCTCTCACAAAATCCTCTTGGGTAGACTCAGGAAGTGTGAGCTGGATAAGTGGATGATGAGATAACTTGAGAACTGGCTGCATGGCAGATCCCAGACGGTTGTAATCAGTGGCACAGGGTCTATCTGGAGGCCTGTCACTAGTGGTGTTCCCCAGGGTTCAGTACTGAGCCCACTATTGTTTAATTTATTCATCAATCATTTGGATGAAGAGGCAGACATCTCCTCAGCAAAATTAGTGATGACACAAAGCTGGGAGGAGTGGCCAATACCCCAGAGGGCTGTGCTTCAGAGGAACCTCAACACGTTACAGAGATGGGCAGAGAAGAACCTACTAAAGTTCAACAAAGGTAAAGGCAGGATCCTTCACCTGGGAAGGAATAACCCCATGCAACAGCACAGGCTGGGAGCTGACCTGCTGGAAAGCAGGTCTGTAGAGAGGGACTTGGGGGCCCTGATGGACAACAAGTATGTCCATGAGCCAGCAGTGTGCCCTTGTGGCCAGGAAGGCCAATGGCATCCTGTGGTGCATTAGGAAGAACATTGCCAGCAGGTTGAGGGAGGTGATCCTGCCCCTCTACTCAGCCTTAGTGAGGCTGCATCTGGAGTGCTGCGCCCAGTTCTGGGCTCCTCAGTATAATAGCACCATTTAAAATCTGCTTTTATCAATGCTGTTTAAAAAGAAACAATGAACCCCTCTCTGATGTCCATTCTCTGATCTTGCTTTCAGCAAAGTCAACTTACTTCACCAAATAAGCCTCCCTTTATTTGACAAGTCAGCAATGACAGCTGAACCTAATTGGTTAAACACCCTATGGTTCAGCTGTAGATAAAATGACTTGGGGGATTTTCCAGAATTTGACTTTGCTCACTGTGTAACAGAAGAGTTGCAGTGAGGAACTGCAAACGTGTGTGTACAAAAGCACATTCTGGAAAGAAGTCAGTTCTTCTCTGCATATGCCACATACAACATACAGGCTGTCTCTTTGGAAAATTATTTTTACAGAACCAACTTCCAAAATAAATCCTCTGTAATTCTCCATCTTGCTTGACAATTGAAAGTTGATCTGGGACATCTGCTTTATCTGTTCTTTCATTAAGGTGACAAAATTATGGTTTAAGCAATCCTTTGAAATGATAGAAAAAGAAAATCTTCAAAATAAATCATCAGGTTATTTTGCAAGAAAAACAGACACTAATTTCCATTCCATGAAAATATTTGTGATAGAAATTGCAAGAACAACTTATATAAGAAAGTAAAACTGAAGTATAAAATTCTTATTATTCTTTTGAAGTCCAGTGTGGGAAAAATACACAAACATTCCTTCTAATTGTCTATACATAAATCGAGTCTTAAACTGGACTGGGAGGATGTTCATTAGAGGAATAACATTTTTCAGTTAAATTATGTTGCTTTTGTTCTGTAATTGAGTAGATGTGAAAAGATTTTAGGGTTATTGAATTTTAGGGTTGTTGCTGTAAAAAACCCAACTGTCTCCATTTCAGAGTTAAAAAGCAGTATTTCAAGTTCTTAAATGAGAAAAACCTGTATTAATTACATGAGAATTGATAATTAGTTAAAATTATAGAAGATACCATCGTGTGAGTTATTTATACTTACTCTGTATCATTCTAGGCTAGTTGCAGCATACAGACTTAAGGCTTCATGTATTACACCCGATTCCTCTAATTTTTGAAGTTACAGGCACTGTCAGATAAGAAAGTATACACAGTGGTTATCTTTATAAACCATTTTTATTTAAGTACGTGCCTGTGTATGTATATGTGTGTGCATGGATATTTCTAAACTGCAGTGGTGTAGAAAATAGTCCAGCAATATTGGGCATGGTCAATAACTTGGTTTAACAAACATTCCCCTACATAATGGGTGCAGAATTATTATCCATGGTGCATGTTATAAATACACACCGAATTCAAATGGAAAATGGCTCTGGCTATGATGTAAAAACTGAAATCCCTTGTCTGCTTTATGCAAAGACAGAATTCATGTTTTTACTAATAACAATGGTAAAAAAATGAAAGACAATTTAAAACAATCGTAAAAGGGTTATATTCTTTGCAAAAATTAGTCTGTGTAAAAAAACTGTCTTCATCTTTGTTCATTCTTAGTTATGATCACAAAAAATTCAAGTATTCGACTACCTAAAAGACCATGAGAACCATGAGAAAGTCCAGTGGAAAAAACCTCAAACCAACCTACAATGTTCTCTAAATTAACACAGAACCAGTGTCTAGAATTAAAATCATAGAATGAAGAATAGAATACAGGAAATATAATAAGAGTAATTTCTTGTAGTATCAGAGAAACTGCTCTTCTGGTTTTGGGTTGGTTTTTTTTCATCATCTGAACTAATGTGATTCTGTAACCAGAATAAATTTTTATAGGAAAAAATAATTTGTAAGTTCTTAGGCTTAAAATAATTCTATAGTTTACTTGGAAGTTTTTATCTTTTAAAATTTATTTGTATCATGTTAATAGACTGCAAGGGTTACAGAGGGCTTAATGAGTCATCCTGTTTTAGAGAAGAAGATATTTATAAGAGAGATTTATAATTAACTGATAGTAAATAATGAACTGTGCATGACCTGCTTTGAACTACTGCTTTCTCTTATGCTAATAAGCAAGCATAATGATCATTATGCTTTTTGAGGACTTTAGTTCACTTCAGGTGATTTCAGTGGATAACAGGAATGGTATAAAGTAAAATTAATGCTTTTGGTTTGTTTTATGGCATGAAGAAATTGATCTTCAGAAAAAAATTTACTGAAGCTCACAGGTAGATTCAAAGTAGCAATACAAAATAAGGATCTGTTAGCATTTGTTTTCATTTCTTATGCTCTTGTGTGAAAGTGCCTTCCTAGTGTGAAGATGGATTTCTTTCTTTAAATTAATATATTTACAAATTGGGCATTATAGATGCAGGTTCATTTTGTGACACTGGAACAACTCACTTTTCCTTTGCCAGCCAGCCCCAGCACAGAAATGACAGCTCACATTTTACAGGTTAGAGTTTCATGGAAAATTAAGTAGTAGATAAAAATTATGTTTTCTTCCCTCAGAAATTTGTCCATAAAATAAATATTCATTTCAATTTCAGAAATGTAATTATTTAAGTAGTTTATATGGAACACTATTTAAAATTGTGCAATTGGGACTCAAATAAGGAATATTTATTAAGGTAGAAAAGTAGAAACTACTTTAGGCAATAATTAAATTTCCATCATGCTATATATAAATTGTTAAAACTCCTGTATCCCTCATGCTCATATGTATGGACTATAACCCTGGAGAAGCATGCATCTTAGTACTAATGTGACTGACCAATTTGAATAACTTGATCCAGCCAGGGTTGAGAAGGCTGTTCAAATACCTGAGAGTGTTCCTTTCTGCAGCTGTTGCAGGAAAGGGGCTATAGTTATAGCTAGTAATATCTAATACTGATATCACTGTGTGTGTTTAACAGATTTGCTCAATACTAAAACCATGGCAGCTGCCAAACACTAAAAATTACTTTTTAAAGAGCTAATGTTTTCATTAGATAGGAGTATTAAAAATTGGAATTGGCAGATGTTGTTAGCTACATGCACTTACCTACGTGGGATTCTTTTTTGAGCTCAAGATGAGCTAAAGGGAGGTCCTCTGGGTTCATCTGCTCTGAAATCACTATTGTAGTTGCATCTCTGGCCAATTTCCTCACTCACTCTGAATTTGCATTTGTTGCTGCAGAGTAACTCGTTGGGTGAAAAAAAAGGAATAGACTGAGTTGTCCTATGGAGAAGACATAAATGACACACTGACACAAATATCTATTTTACAAAAGTACAAATCTTATCAAGATACCTGATGCTGTCTTTGGGGCCACATCCATTCCCCTATGATCAGAATCATAATTTTCTACCAAAACAGAAAGCAAGGGGAAAATACCTCTTATCTACATGAAAGGAACAAAATGATTTGCATGTCAACCTTACTGGACTTCAGAAAACATTTTGATACTGTCTCTGACAGTATCCTGTTGGACAAAATGTCCAGTACACAGTTGAATAACCATATTCCATTATGGGTGAACAACTGGCTCACGGATCAGGTGCAAAGACTCATAGGGAATGAGCCTACATCAGGATGATGACCGGTCACTATTGGGGTTCTACAGGACTCCATTTGTCATCCCAGTTCTCTTCAACATCTTCATTAATGACTTGGAGCAGGACTGGAAGGAATACTAAGTTTGCCAACAACACTAAAATGGGAGGAGCTTTTGACTCCCTCAAAGGCAGAGAGGACCCGAAGAGAGACCTCAACAAATTAGAGATGATCATTCACCAACTGCATGAAGTTGAATAAGGGATTCTGCACCTGGGAAGGGGCAATTCTAGTTGTATATACAGACTAGGGAACAAGGGGCTGGAGAGCAGCACTATGGAAAGGGACCTGAGGGTCCTGATGGATGACAAGCTGAATATGAGTCAGCAGTGCCCTGGCAGCCAGGAGGGCCAACTGTGTCCTGGGGAACATCAGGCAAAGCATCGCCAGCTGATCTAGGGAGGTGATGCACTGATGTGGCTTCACCTTGAATCCTGTGTGCAGTTCTGGGAGCCACAACACAGCAAAGACATTAAGCTCTTAAAGAGTGTCCAAAGGAGGGCCACGAGGATGGTGAAGGGTCTAGAGGGGAAGCTGTATGAGGAGCAGCTGAGCTTATTTGTTTTTTTTAGCTTGGAGAAGAGGAGACAGGGATGGTTGTCTTCAATATCCTCATGAGGGGAAGAGGAGGGGCAAGCAGTGATCTCTTGATTCTTGTGACCAGTGACAGGACTCAAGGAAAAAGGTATGAAGCTGTGTCAGGGTAGGTTTAGGTTAGATATCAGGAAAATGTTTTTCACCCAGAGGGTGTTTGAGCACTGGAAAAGACTTCCCAGGGAAGTGGTAATAGCCCCAATCCTGTCTGAGTTCAAGAAGTGTTCAGACAACGCTCTCAGGCACATGATGTGATTCTTAGGGTGCCTTGTGCAGGGCCAGGAGCTTACTTGATGAACCTTGTGAGTCCCTTCCAACTCAGCATATTCTGTGGTTCTAAGAAGTTAGTGAATTTGATACCCATCTACAAGAAGGAATGGAAGTAGACTTTAGGGAACTAAAGGGGTATGTGCTGACAACAGGTTTTGTGGACTAGTGGTTACAGCTGTTTATTCCTGAGTAGTTGCAGGACAAAGCAAGTGGAAGTTTCTGTTGCTGTTCTGATGACAGAAACAAACACAGTTGCCTCTATGTGCTCCTAAATTGTAGAAAGCTGTCTGTATCGTTTTTGCAGATTTGGCTCATTAAAATCAATGCAAGACATAGCTTTTACATAAATCTGGAATTAACTGTAAAGTAACCTGATACACAAATATAGCAAGATAAGAAAATTTCAGCACTTTCATAGATGAACAAGCAAATCCAAAGTTTGTCTGGGCCATTTTCAGATCAGATCAAATATTTGTCTTCCTGTATAGTTAAATCCCACATGTTGATATTGTATATTTCTTTTGGGCTCCAGACATATAGGACAAATAGCTTTCACTTCACCTGCTACAGGAATCACTGGTTTGTCATTAATCTCTTTCTTTTTAGACAGCTCAAAAACCTCTGCATACTGTAATGTGCTTTGGCAGTTAAAATTACTTGCTATTTATAAATATAATTTGAATGTAAACATATTTATCTCACTTTTGCTTGTGACTTATTTTTCACAATTAAATATTATATTTCTTTACCATGTACACAGATTTTATTGTTTCACAGACTCTGTTGGAAAATGTAAGTATCTTCTCAGGTACGGAAAAAGCATTTACCCATTTATCTTGTTACCTTAGAATAAGTAAGAACTATTTTTTTTTATTTCTGTCTTTGCTGTTAGTTGTTCTCAATAGTTTCGTTAGTATTGCATTCCTCCCCTCATCAAAACTCAGAGTTGAACCTATCCTAAATCTTCAGCTTTTCTCTTGTGCTCAAAATTGAGAAAAAATTTATCATGCTAAAGGTCCTTCCTGGTTTGGTATGAGTCATGTGGAGTTTAACAGTGTCTTTGCCCTCTGTTAGGGCACATGAGTAATCTGGTCAAGAATAGCACAGAACAGCCAAAGACTGGCTAGCTTCAGGGATGTATGGGACTACATTTAGCAGATTTGGGGATCATCCTGGCTATGGTCCTGGCTATGAATGTCTGATGCTGTAAAAAGAATGTTTTTATACTTTCTGTGAGGTAAGCTTATCCAGTTCAAGTTTTGCCACTCAGTGATTTGTTTGTCCTTTTCCCTGTTATGTCATGAGAAATGTACCAACTTACAAACAGTATGGGATAATCAGCAGTTCTACTTTCAAGGATAGGTGTGATTGTGTACTAAAAGTAGGACCTAAAAAACAGGAATGACTGAGATAATGAAGACTTAAAAAAAAATTTCTCAGCCTATCCATTAAAAAGAATCTGATTTATCTATGGTAACTACTCTTACAGTGACAGCTGATTAACCTTATTGAAATGCTTTATACTTAAAAAAAAAAAAAAAGACAAGTGTGTAGGTCTGCATAGAAAATCAGTTGCTCAAATTATTTGGAAAGCATGCTGTGACATTTGAAACAAGCCACAGGTAGAGGAGTTTTTGAGTTTTTACACCTTGTGAAGTGGGACTTAATTGCACATTTTGGTCATGTGAGCACATCCTGCTGTTGCTAGGTTATCGCAGGGTGAGAATGGGTACTGTGTCTGTTGATTGCACCAGGGGACAAAATGTTTTCACATTGCATCAGATATGCTGAGACCATGACCTCATCCCACACAGTTTTATTAGCAGTGTTGAGGATGTGTTAGGTCTGTCCACCCAACAAGTAACTACTCTGAAATATCCTGTCTATGCTTAGCATTGAAACGACAAGCCCAGTATAACCAACAAAGCCTTTAACGTATTCTGTACAAAGGCAGGCTACATCTTTTTATGGGAAACAGAACACCAAGACAAACTGCACTTTAAATATGTTGCTAGCAATGTCTTCATTTTTCCAGCTGTTTGTTGTGCCACGTCAGAAATCTGTGATCTCCTTTCACTGCACAGGCAACAACCATAACTTATTTAGAAGGCATCTCTTCATTTTAGGTGTAAGACACTGGTGTAACTAGAACAGGCAGAAAAGAAATAGAGAGGTATGCCTGAAATCTGTAGGTGTTGTCACCAGAGCTGTAGTCATTCCTGCAGTTCTCCAGTTTTATGCCCTTATTTGTAGAGTAACACATGGATAGCCCACCACAAAACTGTATGGAGAGGTACTGCTCTGAGGCAATGAGTTCAGTGTGACCTTGACAATAAGCATAGACCATCTAGAAGTGCCTGTAGTGTTCTCATCTGTGAGAAGAGCCTGTCTCAGGGCCATTTTCCAATAACTGCCTTTTAAAATAAGACTGCTGGAAATTATGTGTATCCAGTATTTAACACTGGATAAGTTTAGTAAAAAATAATAGTTCTCAATAAGCCATCAGGTTCTAGTGACAAACACCAAACCGGTAAATAAATTCATATAAGAGCTTTCTCATTACATGCTTACTTTGATTGATCTCTGCTGAACAAAAATCCTCATTTTGGGAGATTTACTAGGAAAATTTAATTGCTATGGTTAAATGCATTTATTTTAGAGTTATTTCCACATCTTTTGTTGCTCCAAACATCTATGTCATCTTGAAAAATTCCCTTTTTCACCCTGAATAAAATATTGATGTCAAGAATTGCTATAAGTAGTGGGCACAAGAATTATCTTCACTGACATTTACCAACAAAAAATGTCATTTTATCAAAGCTGGTGTTTTAGACAATAATTGTGGAAAGGACAAGAACCTTCATAAAATTAACTTACCATAAAAAAATTAGGCTGTGAAAAATCAAACAACTGAGGAATTTCAGTAGTTTTCCACTATTTACCTAACTTACAGTGGGCACTCCATTTATAAATAATTAAATTTGTATGAGATGGATGCAGTACATACAGTTCAGTTACAGAGGACACTTAACAGGATTTTCTGCTCAGTTAAGGGGTTTCAAAGGAAATAGGTGCCTTCTAGCACAGAAGAGCATAGCTGAAAGCAGTTCAGGAGTAGGGGAAAATTTAAAAAGAACAGAGGTTCCTGGCCACAATACAAAAACTTTTGTTATGTTGTTATTAACTGTTGATTTTACCATATGTTTGGAAGGCTGATGTGGAGTATAGGACATACAAAGCAGGTAGTGGTGACAAGATTGTTATGTGTCCCTTGTAGAGCCTAAACTATACAAGTCTTCATATGCAACTACTTGAAAATGTGAAATGTCCAATATGAAGTACAATCAGACATAGGACCTTGCATTGGAGACATCTTTTGACTTGATTTGACTTGACATTTCCTGGGTCTGGGCTATAATTTTGACACTATATGAAACAAATGTGTTTTTATTCAATATGACCTTTTATGTTATATTTTCCCTTTTTGGCACCAACCTGTTTTTGGTTGCAAATATGTCCAAAGGGACCGTATGGCCTTTGTACCATTCAGCGTAGTAAAACCCACAGGTATTCACCATGCAGTCCTTTAGTTGTTACTCCTGACTTAAGCAACCTAATGTTAGCATTTATTTTTTGTGGTGGTTCAATTTCATTTCTCTGAGAGCATTATTTGGGAACATACCTGAGAAAGATTAAGAGCAAACTATTCTTTGCTAGGTAGAGTCATGGCACTTAGACCTAATGGTTGTATGGGTTCTGTGCAGTGGCAAAGGTATTCATCTGGTGTGCTTGGTAAGGAAATGATTGCACACTCGTCCTTAGTTTGTCTGTTTGCACTGATTATGGTACCATCTGTAATATAAGCAACATGAGCTTTCTCAGTCAGGTGACACAGTAGGGCATCTAAGTTCCCAGGCACACATATGTGAGGGCACGACATACCTTGAGTCTTTTTTGGGCCATAAGCTAGATCAGTACCACCCTACGTCTTAAATTTCACTCCAACACCATTTACTGCCTTATCTTCTTCTCCACACTTTGATTTATGCTGCATACTTCCAAAAGTTATTCTAGATGTAGCTGTGCTGTTGGTCTTCTTTCCTGGTTAGAAAACAGTAAAGTAGTGACTTAAATAAAACAATTCATGTCTACATTCTGAACTAGGTGAAAATATGCAAAATTTACATCACAATTTGATCTTGGAACAGCCAATTGTTATAAATCTATGCTAGAGAGATGTCCTTATGTTTTCTTGTAATCTCCGTTGTCCTTGTTGAGTCTTAATTTTAAATTATTGATATAATTACAATGAAATGAAACCATCCATGACTTAGTCATTAGATTATAAAAGCAACATTGTTTGAGATTATGCAAATTAAAATAATTCCTGTTTTACTCAGCTGCAAACTATTGCACTCCTCTGTTCAGAAAATTTGCATATACATATATTTGAGATCCATCCCTTTCTTCAACATTATTAGAAAACAAGCTTGAGAGCTCATTGAAAAAGCTTGGTTTTGTTAATATTTCACATCCTCCACTGATCACTCATTTTCAGGATCAATGGCATTTTTGAAGAACACTTCTGTACTAAACTAAATTCAAGCAGTGTTCAGACAGAACTTTTTGCTCTGCCTATTGTACATATTTACCCACCCACACAAAACAGCATGAATGTTTATTAGAGACTGAATCTCAGCTAATTATTATCCTAGCTTTTAAGTAGTAGAGCAATCCATGCTGAGCTATTTTCCCATGTAACAAATATAGTTAACAGCTTCTAACAAGAAATAAGCTTTTCAGACTCATTTTGTTTCCTTCCATCATGTCTTCACAACGGTGATGCAGGTCAGAGACCTTTTGGCCACTGAAGGCAATTTTAGGAGAAAAAGAATAAAACTTTTATTTCAAGATTAGAGTTCTGTAAATAGTCCCACTCATCATTACCATTCTACTAATTAGTTTCTCAGTCTATCTACTAATTAAAAAATGTTGTCTCTGTTTAAACATATATTTTATTTAAACGTGATATACAGTCTAAAGAACAGCTATGCATGAGAGCAGTACATTTATAAGACTATTTTAAACACTGAGCAAAACCTTGCAGACTGTGGCTAAATTGAATATGAATGGACTTAAGGATTAGTGATTCCAGAGAAAAACAACTTTTTTTTTCATTTATACATTTGTTAGTTTGTTTGATTGATTGATTTTGGTAATAAAATAATATTTCTAAGAAATGTGATGGAATTTTTACTTTCTGGAACCTGTTTTTGTTGTTGTTGTTGTTTTTTGTTTAGTTGTTGTTGTTTGTTTTTCTCTGGTTGGTGGTTTTGTGTTTTGTTTGGGAGTGGTTGTTTGATTTTTTTCTTTTTAGAGGCTTACAAGGTGGTTAGATAAGATGTTTACCAGGTGGTCACTGCTATGGGAGTAACATTATGAACTGAGGGGGAAAAAATGCTTTCGGATTTCCTGACCTTGTCTGAAGGAAAGGTTACTTTTGACTATCTCTATTTTCATGCTTTGACAGTTGAACCTTTTTTTCTTTTTAAATCATTTTTCCAGACCTGATGTTTGTAGAGCAACAGATTTTATTGTTGTTGGTTTTGTACTGGGGTTTGGTGGACTTTTTTTGTTGTCTTGTAGCTTTAGTTGTCTGAACTGATGGCTTGACATACTTTTAAATAGTTTAGCAAGATATGATTGTATTTCTTTAGTCATGCTCTTTTGTATTGATTTTTCTTTGTGTATTTACTCTTAGTGAATGTTGGTAAAAATGAATCCCTAATAGTTTTTTTGACTCTTCACTATCTTTGAACTAAATAATATTTATTGTAGCTTTATCAAAATATTTTTTTCTTGAGTTTCAGTGAATGTTATAGGCTTGGGAGGCCTATTCAGAAATCATTTTAAGCTCAATAAGTTTAATTTAATGCCATTGCTGTCCTTTTGTCAATAATCCAACTTTATCAGTTGCTAGAGTGTTTTTTACTTTTGCCTTTATTTATAGTTTCAGACTATAAACTATAGATCAAACTATAAGTTTTCATTAACAGTAACTGGAAACTTATAATAAAGGGTGAAATTCTTTTTGTTGGTATCTCACTCAGGTAAGTGAATATTGGCTGTCTTTAGATCACACATCTCACTGTTACTTTTCTATGTTTTAAAAAAAGGAGTATTCTCTTGCACTAAACTAACTGTGTTGTATCTCTTAAATTTGCATTGCTTTAAAATAATAAAACAAAATTTATTAATAATTTCTGATATGTGAACAAACAGTGGATTAAGAAGATGCTAAAATGTATGTTTTTAATATCATTAAGCTAGGAAAAAGGTATTGATAGTTGTTGATAGGTATTGACAGAGAAAATAATGGTTGGGATGGGGGGAAAGATAGTTGTTTCCAAATAAGAATTTGGAACAATAAGAATCCCATTTGTGGGAGGTCTAAGGAAAGAAAGGGGCATGAGATGACAGTTCTTGATTTTAAATTACCACTGGGGGGGAAATCATGATCTCATGGATACAGTATCAGTCTTAACCAGATATACCACTATGAGTCCCCACTCAGACTGAAGGGAAGGTACATTTTGCTCTTGATGAAAATCAGACTCATAGCACTTTAAGGGGTATGTGCAAGAAGCGTGAAGATCAGGACAAACAGTTTAAAAAATATATTATTCTGTAGGTTGAAAACAAGTGTTAACGTACTGTGCAGAGTCTGTAACCGGGTTACACACGAGCCAGCTTGAAGTTACATAATAACATCAGTGAGGTATTGAATACAGTGATGTATTCTGCCCATCAGGAAAGGAAACTCTGTACCTTGGTACCACACGAATGTAATAGAGTAGCTTGCATTCAGAAGCTGCTCACATCCACCTGGGCTTAGAGAAAGGCACAGAAATACCTACACATAAAAATGAAAAGAAAAACTGGAAATCTGTTGCACAGAACTTAGTTTAACCTCCAGGATATGATGGTGCTGACTGACTGAAGTTTCATAGTAATTTTCTCTGCTTTTCTGATATCAAAGTTTGAGTTCTAAAATAGGGATTCTCCTGGTTTTAAGAGAAAACCTTCTTGCTATATTCAGCAATTGTTTCAGTTTTATGTTAAATTGTCACACTGTCAGATTTGAGGTAAGTAGACAGTTGAAACTGAAAAAGAAAGGAATATTACAAAATCTAAGTCTTGTAGACTTTTCCTTCTTTTTTCACTCTGGATTTTTTCCTTCTTATATCTCCAAAAGGAGGATAGGCAAATAAAGTACCATTAGCTTAGTCAAAACATCATGATTCAAGATCTATTTTTTTAAAAGGATTCTTTCCTAACTCAGCATCAGATTTTTTTAAAGATATATTTTTCATATTCCTTCAAAAAATGTTGAATTTTTGTCCATCTATGTTCCCTAATATCGATTACATAGATTCTTATGGTTCTGCTTTAATGCATACTGTAAAAAGCTTAAAATAAATTTGCTCAACAAATAATCATATTTCATTTTGGTTTGGGGATTTTCTTTTTTTTTATTATTGAATGAAAACCAATTTGTAGAGACTTGACATTGTATTCAAAATTATAAATCTCTTGAGCTGAGAATCCCAGAATCACAGAATTTTTAGGGTTGGAAAGAACCTCTGGAGAACATCTAGTCCAATGCCCCTGTCAAGGCAGGGTCACTTACAGCAAGTGACACAGGAACTTGTCCAGGTAGGTTTTGAATGTCTCCAGGGAGATTCTAGGACGTTCCAGTGCTCTGCCACCCTCAATGTAAAGAAGTTCTTCCTCATGTTGAGGTGAAACCTCTTGTGTTTTAGTTTATGGCCATTACTGCTTGCCTTGTTTCTGGGCACCACTGAAAAGAATCTGGTACCATCCTCTTGACACCTACCTTTGTGATATTTATATGCATTAATGAGATACCATCTCAGTCTCCTCTTCTCTTGACTAAACAGGCCCAGCTCCCACAGTCTCTTCTCATAGAAGAGATGCTCCAGTCCCTTAATCACCTTTGTGGATCTCAGTTGGCCTCTCCTGTAGTTCCTTGTCTTTCTTGTACTGAGGAGCCCAGAAATGGGCACAGCACTACAGATGTGGCCTCACTGAGGTCAGGAAGAGGGGGAGGATCACCTCCCTAGACCTGCTGGCCACACTCTTTCCAGTGCACCCCCCAGGATACTATTGGCCCTCCTGGCCGCAAAGGCACACTGCCAGCTCAGAGTCAGCCTGTCATCCACCAAAGCTCCCAGGTCCATCTCAGCAGAGCTGCTCTCTAGTGGGCCAGCCCCCAACCTGTACTGCTACTTGGGGATATTCCTCCCCAGGTACAGGACCCTGCAGGTGTCCTTGTTGAACCTCCATAGGTTTTGCTCCACACAACTCTCCAGCCTGTCAAGGTCCTGCTAAATGGTAGCACAACCTTCAGGTGTATCAAGCCACTCCCCCCCCAGTTTCATTTTATCGTTTTGTTTGTTTGCTTTTTCTTGGTAGCTCATCACTTCATGTTTTTTTATTTTTAATGCAGAGTTTGCTTACTTTTTAGCTATATTTCTTGTTCATCTTCTTCTTCTGAACCATGCCATTTACACCTGGTATACTTTCCTGCTTTACCTGATTATATAGCAAAATCATACATATTGTCGAGTTGCGCTCCTCAGTCTGATACAGCCCTTCCTAACTTGCTTTGGCAATTTCCAATACCATTTGAACATGTATAATTTATGCCTTGGTCAATGATTATGTTTATGGAAGGATCTCCATAGCTGTTTAGAGAAGGCAGAACACTGAAGATTATATACTTGGTAATCTTGTTTACTTATTTAAATGTTGAAGATTTTGCTTAGAATATTGTTACTTTTCATTGAAAGGTATGGTAATAATTATTAAGAGAAAAAACATGCAAAAGCTTTCTGAGAAGCACAAAATGATTGATTCACTGTAAAATAACATGCTCTGATTTTAGTAATTGCCATTTGGTTATTTCAATTCTCAGTTTTCAAAAGCCAACAAATTTGTGTTCTGCCCTGGAATGAACACTGAGTGTTTAAGATGAACCTTTTCAGTTGTTCTATCTCTGCCTGAGTGTTGTCTAAAGAACAGAAGTATGGGGAGACCAGATGGAGGAACCACTGGCTTCATGCATTAGAAGGAAGTTCTGATACTGGTTGCAAACCAAAACCATTGGGAGGCTTTTGCCTATAAAGTAGTTTATTTCACTCTTTATCATGAAATGTATATACTTTATATGTTACTCTATGGATCAAAATGCTGGCCTTGAAATGAACATTCAACACAAGCCTATGTTAGAAAATATTTTTTTTCTTCCGTTACTGAAGAAAAAAGTTTTAGACACTATTTGAAAATCAGTAAATCATATTTAAATCAGTTTATGTTTAGTGACTTAAATTATATATGTCATTAATTAAAATCATAGGATCATAGAACAATTTGGGTTGAAAGGGGCTTTAAAGACCCTGTAATTCTAACTCTCCTGCCATGGCCAGGGACACCTTCTACTAGACCAGGCTGCTCAAAATCCTATCCAACCTGGCTCTGAACATTTCCAGGCAGGGGACATCCAATTTTTAATGTCAAACATGAAACATGATTGCCTTTATGTAGGTCATATCTTTGTGATTATTTTTTTTCCTTCAGATGACTGAAGGTTTTTTTAAATATGTGATCCAGCAATGTGTTTTGCTGACACAAAGATAAAAATGAAAATATATTTATGCAAAATCATGTAGGCATAACTTTAAAAATGTGTTGCACATAGAAAATACCTCCTCAGAGTTTTTACCATCATGAAAGACTAAACAGCCTGGGAACCTGAGGCTCTAAAGAAGCTTTTGCTCTCCTGTGACAGTTATTCAAAACATAGCTTGAGGTCAGCTTTTGCAGTTGGACAAGTAGACCATGACAGTTCTTCCCTGAGGTTTAAACATGGTACTGACATGATACAAAATCCATTGTTATTTCTGTGTTAGTTTTAACACTGACCTACTCTCATCCCTTGGATTACTGAACAGCATCACAGCATTTTATTTTGTACCTTAATTATGTAATGATATTGGGGAGCCACGTGCTGTATATGTAGAACCACTACTGACCTCAGTGGGAAGTATCTACTTTTCTAAAGGCAGAAGAGATTATTAAAAACCAGGAGGAATTAACTGAGACATGGGAACTTAAATTTAGTTCTTGGTCTGTATGAAATTCTCTCTTTTTCCATCTCATTCTTGCCCTGAATGTCTTTTCAGGGATTGTTAGGGAAAAAGCATAATGGTAGTTGCAGTTTCCTGTACTTTCCTAAGCTAACAAACAACATCAACCTTAATTTTGCTACTGCTGGTGGTGTAGACCATCTCTGGACAGTAGTCTGGAGTCTTATTCAGACCTAACACTTTTGAGGGTAGATACTTCCTTTTTACAGCATAACGATTCTCAAAAATGCAGAAAAGTTTGAGTCAATAAGGGAACTTTGAAATTCTGTCCAGTCTTTATAATGACTTGTGATATTTAATACTTGTGGTGTTTTAATATTGAAACAAATTTGACATTTTAAAAATGTTTTGGGAAAAAACAATTAAATTCATCTACTGGTTATGTTTGAAATCATATCCAGAACATATTCCTTCAGTGTTATGGAAATGCAATTTTTTTCAAATACATGTTTTTTTAAAAAAGGTTGAAATAGTTCTCTCTAGAAATAAATTTAATCTCTGAAGAATTACTGAGAGGGAGTTTCTCCTGAACAATTCTAACAAAACTTGGTGTTAAATAACACTATATCTTTAATAACAACATTTGGCTGGACAAGAATAGTTATAGAAAAGAGGGACAGCATAGCTCAGGACATGCTGAATATGTTTTGAATATATTTTTCGAAAATATTACTTTCCATATACATGCGGACTCTCTGAGTCCATGGGGGGATCTAGTGTGTAGAGAGACTTGAATGCTTTCTCAGAAATCCTTAGTATGATGATAACTTTAATTGAATTAAAAGCACTTGGACTGGTATTTTTTATTATTGCTTTTTAACCAAAAGAAAACTATAGGAATCTGGAGATTTTGATGAGAAATCATTAAATTAAAAGATCCAAATATTTTAGAAAGTTTTCTATCCTCCTGAAACTGAATGTGAAATCAACTTTTAAGTTCAATTTTAATTTGAGCTTGTACACTTCCAATGTTTATTAACTTTAATTTTAATTTGCTTATCTACTTTATTATGCATATTATAAAATATTTGAAAATTTACATGGATTCTTAAATATTGAGTACTTTAGCTAACTTATATATTTTCATGACTTTAAAGTGTGAGATAAGTTAATGAAAAATGTTGAGACTTCTGTTATGTTTTAACCCCAGTAGGCAGCTGTGTCCCACACAGCTTCTTACTCACTCCCCCAAGTTGAGATGGGGAGAGAATCAGAAGAATAAAAACTAGAAAACTCATGGGTTGAGATAAAGACAGTTTAATATGGAAAGCAAAGGCCATAAGTTTAATTCACCATTACATACATACACACAATTAATTCACCACTTCCCATGGACAGGCAGGTGTTCAGTCATGAACAGTCCAGGAGAGCTGGGCCTCATCATATATTAATGATTTCTTGAGAAGACATTCACCTTAACTCTTAATGTCCCCTTTCCTCCTCCTCCCGGCTTTAATTGCTGAGCGAAAATGTTATATGGTGTAGGGTATCCCTTTGGTCAGTTGGGGTCAACTGTTCTGGCCACGTCCCCTCCCAGCTTCTTCTCCCTAACCTCCTTGCTGGAAAAGGAGTGTGAGAAACAGAAAAGGACTTGACTCTCTATAAGCACTGCTCAGCAATAGCTGAAATATCCTTACATCATCAACATTATTATGGTCGCAAATCCAAAACCCATACAAGCTACTGTGATGAAAACTAAACTTGTGACTCCCAAAATCAGTACAGCAGTTCATATATGACATGGCTAAAACAAGTAACACTTGGCTTCCTTTTTTATTACAAATGTTACCATAAAAAGGAACTTTTATTGAACACCCCTATGTTATCAACACTGTTTTGGTCAAAAATGCAAAAGTAGAATGTGATGGTTTTCACGTACATTTTTGACACTGTAGTGGTTTTAGCCACAGTTTCTCTCTTTTTATTGACTCCTAGGCAGAAATAGAAACCAGTCCTGAGCTCTTTCACCTTTTTTTCTTACATGAGTGTGTATTACTGACAGTTAACAGTGTGTATTTGCATGAAAACATGTATTTATGCCAGAAGTTTGGAAGGCTTGAGGTCATCTAGTTGCTAGCTGAACAGTGACAGAACTGGGATATGTTTTGCATAAAATGTCCACAAAAACATCTAAATATAGAAGTCTCTTTGCAACAAGATGTCTAAGAAACAGAAATTGAACTCTGCTACTGGTCTTATTGGCTCAGTTCTGTTGAGGAGATGGGGGTTTTGGCCACTCATTTAGACATACTCACATGTGAAACTCTCTTCAGCACATTGGGTGGTGTAGTTTCACTCGAAATGTAGTCCTTGTTCAGCACATCTGCCAATGTGCATTGACATCTCTCCCACAGTCATGGAGGCATTTGCAGGATTTTGCAGCCCATGGGAGCATACACAATTGTCGCCTGAATGACTTCTTTTTGTGCATCAAAATTGAAATAGCTCTTCTTAGGCATGGGATTTCACACTTTTATTGCTGCTGGCTGCCATCATGAGCTCTTCACTTGTTTTCACGAGTGGGCAATGTATATTCAATTTCTTGTTATACCAGTTGCACAAACACAGACAGTTCATCCAAAATACTATTAACACTTTTTCAAACAGTATTGCGAATCACTAGATGTTTATCTTATGGGGGATTATAAAATGTAAAAACTTGAATTTATATCACTGCAATATTTTGTTAAGAACAGAGTAAATAGTTTAATTGTGTTTGTTTTATACACCAGATGGTACTTGGCTGATGTTCTTTTAGCTCACTCTAAGAAAAGGCAAGGAAATATATGAGCAGTAAAGATGAGAGGAGATCAAGAAGACATTAAAAAGCCTAGGAAGTGTGCAGGGCAGGGACTGTGTATTTAAACAGCACTGATTTAAAAGCAAACCAGAAAAACATTAGGAAACATGTTTGCCCATGAGTGCAGAGCAGACCACAGCTAAAGCTTAAGAACACTTAAGCTAAAGCTCATAGGATGCTGATATAGTTTCATTTATAAACAAACATAATACTCAGTGGTTATTGGGGAACAAAACTGAAAGCAAGAGTTTTTAGAAGAAAAAAAACCAAAGAGAATAATTTAGTTACTTCTCCAGAATTTCCATCCCTCATCTCAAAAAGGAGGTAGTGGAATGGAAAACAGTTCAGAGAAGCACAAGAAAGATGAAAAAAAGGCCTTGGAGCAACCTTTGTGCAAAGAATGATGCTCAGAAAGAGATGAGGGTGAATAAACTAAAAGTGAAAAGGAACAAAAAATTAGTCTCTAAAGAAAGGTTAGGGAAAAGCTAATCATCTCTTCTGTGCAAAAAAGATCTTGAGAAATCAAGTTAAGGTAACAGGAGGCAGATTCAGAAGTAACAAAGCCATTTCTCATGTAACAGGTCACAATTGTGAAATTCCTTGTCAAAGTTTGTTGTGGATGAGAGATTTGCATGAACTTCAAGGAGAGGCTGAATAACTGCTGGATAATGCATACCATGAGCATGCTAGACAGACACAAGCCAAGTTTGGTTTAGAAATAGATGAAGGATGAGAGGCTACTCAAAGTATCATCCCATTCTTTACCCTAAACATTCACTTTTTGGAGGCTATCAGAGGAAAAATCCTGAGCTAACTGGACTTCTAGTCTAACTTATGGCAGATTTTTTATCTCAGTTTTGTTTTGGGCTTGAGGGCTTGAGTGTTTATGTGGGTTTTTTGTGACTTGCTTTTATTTCTTTTTTCAAAGGAGGAAAATAGGTTTATAGTGTATGAGGAGTTATAATATCATGATAAAGAAAAGGATGGGCTAGGAGAAGAAGACAATATCATCATACAAACTGTTAGTGTGACACCTTGTATACAGAAGATTTAGTTTATTTTCCATTATTCCCAGTATTAAAATCTTACAAAATCTGCATAATTATTTTCATTATTATTTTGTGGGAGATTTTTTAAAAATTAATTATTTTTAAAAGAGTTTCCCTTTCTAATTTCTTCAAAGAAATATCTTTAAATGAAAAACAAACCAAAAAATAAAACGGGAAAACACAAATAAACAAACCCAAACAACCCAGCTGCTCCCTAAGAAAAGCAGGGTCGGCTCAGACAGGAAGATACTTTTCAATGATTCAATGATAATAGACTGTTTTGTTCTAGAAGCATTGACATTGATTGTGGTGGGAAACAACAAAGGGCTATTAAGAATGTTTACTGCTATTCAGCTCACTGATTACTTCTCATGAAACTGCTAATGATATTCAAACTGTTCAACAGTGCATTTGAACAACATATATCATAAAATTCCTATGCCAATTTTGCCGTGGTTTTGCACAGCATGGGCACACCAAACTACCCTGCTCCTGCTCAGCAGAGTGTTCCAATGAGTGCCCCAGCAGGAACGCTCTTGTTCTCATAATGGACAGCTTTGTGTTAACAATCAGCAATGGGTCACAGGGCCTGGAGTAGAGTGGTGGGCTTCAAGTGCCTGCAAGGCCAGTCATGAACTTTGGAAAAAAATTTTACGAGGGCTCTGGGATGAGGTTGGATATAAAATTTGGAAAAACAATAGGTGTTTGAGTGAAGAAAAGGGTATCTGAGGAACTTACACTGAAGGGTGCTAGTGTTGAGTAGAGGATGCAAAGAAATGGTGGGAGAAGGGTGGATAAGGGTGATAAAATGCAGGATATTTCCCTTCTGTTTTCTAGTAGGCTCTTATATATACTAAACTAGGCTAAGCATTGCTATCTGTAGGAACCAGAAAAGATGAATGACAAATTTCTCCTGTTGAACAAATAAGAAAAATGTGTTTGGCCCCAGTACAATAAGAATAGAATTGAAGATAGCAATGCTATTTTTCAGTCTAAATGTTGCATTCTTTGGAGACGTGACAGTATAGTCTTGCAACTGTGTGAGGATCTTAAATACTTCATAAGCATTACTTTTCTATGTTTAGCTGTCAAGGCTTAATCTTACTGTGTCAATTCACTGCTGGCAGCCTACTTGAAACTGAATGTCAAATAGCTTATTATGGTGTTCCAGAATGGGTCCTTAAGCTGTCTTGGTTCTAAGATTAAAGTATGCAAAGGAAAATGTGGGAAAAATTTTAATGAACAATGTAAACTTCTGAAAGCATTGTCAAAAAAAGAAAAATTATTCCAATTACTTGACAATACCTTTTATTAATTGTTAAAATTATGCACAAGAAGGTGTACTAAGTTTTATGGTCTTACCTCAAAAATCTCTTTAGTTCTCATAGGAGATCCTTTGAATGCTTTTTTATTCTAGTGGAAAAGAAAGAGGTGGATTTTTTGTTCTCTAGGCAGTATAATTTTTTTTCATGAGTTACAATCCCATGCACAAAATCTAACAGCTCTAGAACAGACATCAATCTGCTATACCGTGAAAAAGGAATAATTTTCCTAAAGAATATTAAAACTCTTAGTTTTATACCACAGTTTAGAAATAAATCATACTAGGACCTCTTGTTTCAATTTTGACAGTCTAGAAATATTATATTTCACATAATGGATTTCAGAAGAAATGCTTCGTTATTTGAGAAAAAGCATTTTGCTTTCTGGAATAAGTTCATATATGGATGTCTACATTGTTAATGGAAAATATTCACAAAAGTATGTAGGTGAATACACCTTGGTACTATGCAGTGCCCTATTTTTTTATATATATATATATATGTGTATATATATATTTATATTTATTTCTTTATTTTTATTTTTTTTATGAATACTAAAACTTTTGATATCCTCATTGATGAGCTTACTTGTTCTGTTTGTGAGTGGCTGGGATTTTCACTTGCTTTGGTTTTATACTTTACTGAAAATTTAACTCAGAATCACCCGTTCTATGAGCTGAATTCTTCAACAGGGAACTCAGTCATGTGGGAACAACCTTCTTCTGACTGATTAATGCAAGCTGATGTTATTTTTCAGGTTACTATATCTGATCTTTGTCATGGTGATGTATGCAATCTATTTAACTGCTCCAGCTGCACAAAGATTAGAATAAATGAATATGCCTGTGTATGGTTGTCAAATATTTAGACAATTTTTCTTATTTATTTAGGTTGCCAAGATAAATTTAGTTAATAATTTTTTTTATTTCCCTGAAAATTAATAGCAACCCTTCGAAAAGCTCAAAACTAATTACATCCATCTATCTATCTATCTATCTATCTATCTATCTATCTATCTATCTATCTATCTATCTATCTATCTATCTCAATTGGTATTAACAGTTAAATTTTAAATTTTGGGAATATCCTGAAATTCCATGGCTACATGAAAAACATTCATGTCTGGAAGCATTTCAGACATTCAAACTCTGACAATGTGGTCTTTTATTCTCTCCAATGCACTGTACTTCCATGTTCTATAGAAAATAGCCCACTATGTATTAAGAGGCAGATAGAGGATACATTCTCTCTCAATTGTTGTAGAATAAACCAAAGAGGAAAAAAAGACTGCCAAGTGATGTATTTTCAACATGTATTACTGACCTAACTACCATATTTTTTTAAAAGAACATGTCTGCAAATATACATAATCTGTCTACCTGGACTGAAAATCTATTGCCTTAGAGGGTAGAAGATAAGGAACTTTTAAAGGTGAATTTCACCCCACAAACATGACAGACAATTTTGCCTGATTATGAATTCCTATTGGTACTATAGTTGATACTCAACCAACAATCCATAAAATGTGTGCAAAAAATATGTAGAATCAACTCATGAGCCAAAGTACTATGAAATAAGTAACATTCTATCACATAAGTTAGGTCTGTGTTAGATCTTCTCTGCTTCTCTTAACCCATAGTTAACCCATGTGGTTAAATCACATTCATGATTTCTGTATTAAAGAGAAAGATCTATGTTGCAGCATTTGTGAGACTGAAGTATTTTAAAAGAAAACTGTAGAAAACAATGAAAGCCAACCTGTATATAGAAGGAAAATGAGCTCATGTATTGGAGACATAAGCTCCAATAAATGGTATAATAACCACTTTCTTTTTCTCTCTGCTTATATGCAAATGTTTCATTACCAAATATTGTAGAATACTAAAAATTTTGATTGCTAATTTTTTTTTGCTTGAAAAGCAACTGAATGAATGACTGGAATAATTATTCTTGGAAAACTGCAGAAAAAGAAAGGAGGGAGTAGGTAATTTTAAATAGAAGCAAATGAGCTTCTACCTTTAAATACCTGTTCACATAGGTTCATAGGTGAATTTGTCCCTCAGATCTTATAGAGTTCAGTTCTGTGCCTGATTGCAGCAGGCTCCAAGTACATGTTTTGTTCAGGTATCCTGAGCTGGATGAGCCCTGAGACTCTTCCTCTCCTATTTCTGACACTGTATGTTGTTTCATAACTTTGATGTTTTCTAGGATTAAATGAATGTTTGGGTACCTAGCATTTGTTAGTAGAAACATGCTCTAGTAGGAAATGTAACAGTTCTATGTTCACATATCTTTAGTGTTCTTGATTAAGGTATTAGGCAATTTGCATTCATTAAAGATGCTTCAATTTTAAGCAGTGCCCAAGTACATGTACCCATGCCATAAATATTAAATATAAGAAATAGAATAAAATCTCAGTACCATGGTGATTTGTTTTCATGCCTTGAAAGATCTTAGACTTTTCTGCTTATGATATAGCTCTTCTGCAAAATTATAAAAGTCACTCTCCTTTACTAAGGGATTTAAACTGGACTTATACTGAAGTGAATACATAAAATGTTTTTTGATTAATACTCACGTTT
Source organism: Myiozetetes cayanensis (assembly GCF_022539395.1). NCBI lineage: Eukaryota > Metazoa > Chordata > Aves > Passeriformes > Tyrannidae > Myiozetetes > Myiozetetes cayanensis. Next base: position 33,266,045 of record NW_026087964.1, on the reverse strand, counting down.
AAGGCTCAGTGACATAAAAGAAATAAAATATTTTTATTTCCTACAGTATCTGAATTACTATCTATAACTCACTGGTGGACCTTCCTTGAGTATTTCATCTGGCCGACCTGCCAATTTTTGCTTTAGTCCTCTGCAAGAATAGATAGAAAGTATTTTCACAGAGACAGCTTAAATTTTTCCACTTGGAATTCATTTTGTCTATTCTTATTCCTTTACTTTGTATCCTTTATTCTGATTTTCATAGGATGTACCCTTTTTAACTGTCTTATCTTCTCCAAGTTACTTATTATCTGTGAGTTGGCCTGATTGTATCTGGTGGAAATAAAAAAGTTTTCCAATGTGTTTTTTGGGGGCTTCACTGGGAGGAGTGGCAGGGAGGGACTTTTGAGGGGGTTAGGTTTTTTTCACTCCCCATTTGCAAGGGCACCAAATGTCATGCTGAAGATCCACATCATCATTAATTTGAGAAAACACCAATCCAGTTCATCCAGCTGGCACTTGTTCCCATGCATCTGCACTGACTAAATTTTTGCCAAAAGTTATTTTCCAGACTTCTGTAGATTTTCAGATATAGTCTAGCACTTGCAGACCACAAAAATTCTGAAATACACCTTTTAATATTTCTGCGAAGCTTTCTATATGACCATGTCTAAAAGTTTACAATTTTAAATAATGAGTGATATTTTAATTTTAAATATTGAGTTGGGGTTTAAATACTCTAATCTAGATTTTCTTTTAAAAAAGTGCTTGAATTTGAGAGTGCAGACAGGATTCACTTTATCAAACTGACACTGGCTAGAAAGTCTTATGGTGAATGTGGAAAACAGTTTGAGATTTCTCTCACTGGCAATAGAGAAGATCACTTCTCAAAAGTGATTGATTTTACCTATTATGGACACCAATTTTAGCATAGGAATCAATCTTCATATGAAAATGCTTCAGTTTGAAACTGAAGCAACCACCATCCCTGGAGGTATTTAAAAGATGTGTAGATGTGATACTTAGGGACACACTTTAGAGGTGGGCTTGGCAGTATTAGCTTTACAGTTTGACTCGATGACCCTAGAGGTGTTTTCCAAATGAAATGATTTTATGTTTTATCTCTATAGCAGATAAAATTAAACAGCTCACTATAGTTACTGTGTTGCAGCCTACAGTAGGATGTCTGCATGAGTCTAGGAGAAAGGAAAATGCAGCAGGAAAGAGGAGAGAAATATCAGAAGACACAGAACAGTGTTTTAGCTGTGTTTGTTCCTATCAATACACAACTGAACCTGAACCTAAAGACTCTTCAAGATCTTTTGATTTGGTTTTTAACTGTAAGAGCTTCATTCAGCTCAGAGTCTGAAGCAAGGATAAAAAAAGTCAGAAACAGTTGCCTTTAAAAGCATGTTAATTTAAATTTAAAAGCCCTTTTACTTAATAGTGGATTAAAAACAACATCTCATGAAAGCTGACTGGGAAGGAGGCAGTTGCCATTCAGTTACCTGAACATTAGTCATTCTGTGTTGTTAAAAAGCACAGTAACAGTATGTTCTTTAATTTTATAACAGGTTTTTGACATGATTAGGGCTGGGCTGTTTACATGCATTGTTTAAAGAGCACTGATATATCTTTCTGTTTGACAACCACTCAAATTGAGTACAGATGATGCAGTACAGCATGAAAACAGGTGAATCTGAAACAAAAGCAGAAATCCAGAGGAATGTTTGGATATCTAAATGGGTGTGTGATATGGGAAAGGTGGCAGCAGTAATTCCAGAAGGAAAACCAAAAAAAAAAGTTGGTGAAAAATGTCGTTAAGGAAACTAATAAATGCTTTCTTGCAATGTTTTTGGCTTAGCAGATCTTTCTCATGAATATGTAGAGGTTTCACTTTGTGACTTCAGATTCTGAAAATTGCAAATAATATCCCACTATGTTCATTACAATGGTTGTTTTAAAAGTTTTCAGGATATGGGAAAATATTTTATATATTACCTGAAACTGAACGTCAGCATGTGTATATAAAGAAGGAGGATTAAAAAAAAAAAAAAAAGAAAAAAAAAAGGTAGGGAAGGATACAGAAAGAAGGGGATATTGAAGGGGCATATTGAAGATGTGTGCAAAATAGTTTGATTTAGTGGCAAAATTGTGGCAATTTTGCTCATCTATTTCAAGTATATTTTTAAACAAATATTTGTGTTCAGATTTTTATTAGTTATGTGATAATGTCTTAAACTTTTATTTGTGTAAATATTTTATGTGGAAACTTGCTATAGGGTAACAAAATAGATTTTGTTGTTATTTTAGTCTCTTAAATTGAAAAAATCTATACTGGTACTAGGTAATTTAGACACTTAATTTCTGCCTACCTAAGCGTGCTAAATTGCAGTCTGTTTGGTACAGCTGGCAGTGTTTGAGAGTTATGTCCAATGCATTTTAGAGCTCACAAAAAGCAAGATATGTTGTGATTCAATTTAGAATGGCACTACTTAACTAAAGGCAAAAATTAACTCTTAAAACTTAGGTCCAGTCTGGTACCTGACTGAAAAAATTGTTTGACTATAATTTTTTTTGAATAATTCCTTATAGTTTTTCAGCATTTAGGAATGCTGCAATAATGCTAGAAGTAACACAGTTTGCTCAAGAATGTGTTTTGCTTGCATAAATGGAAGCAGTGTGTATTAGGGTTTCAGACTCTTTACCATTATTTATTTAGAAACTTGTGTATAGAAGTTAACAATTACATTTGTAAAAAATAATACAATGAAAAATGGTGGTGGTTGCAGTTGCTATTACTTGCTGCATGCTAATAGATATCTTTGGGGTTTTTTTATATGGGAAGTCTCAAAAAAAAAAAATGGAAGATGGGAAGGAATTGTAAATACTTTAGGCAATTGAAGTACAAAGTGACAATAAAGTCTGATGTCCTTGTGGGCAAACTTTCATTTGAAGATGTGGCCTTGAAAGGTTTTAAATTTTATTGTATGTGATATGTTTCCTCAAGATTTTATTTGGGTAGATTTGCAGTTAGTTTTATCAATCAATATGGCCTTTAGATACCAGATTCTGCCTCCAGAAGTCTTATAAATCACTTGAAAAGGAACAACAACAACAATAGCTATAAATTTTGAACTCAATCTATTAACGCAGTAGCAAACTCTGGAAATCTAAAAGCAAAGACAAGTTGGTTCCACACTATACATATTGTCAGTACGCCATGATCCAAGAGGTATTTTGAAGTAGTTTGAAGCCTCCTGAAATCTTCTGGTTCTTTAGAGGGTGCAAAAGATCTAGAGTCACATTCCAATCCAGCTGCTCATTTTTGAAAAAGTAGTTGACACTGGGTATAAACAGTTCTGCCACTCAAAATTAGTCTAAAACTTATAAAGACTCAAATCCAAAAGTCTTTAAGGATTTTGGTGACTTTTTTTCAGAACAATTAATCTCTTAATGAATTATTACTATTATTAACATAATCATTTTTAAGGGCCTCCTATTATTCAAAACCATTTTATTCTCACTCATTTTGTGTTTCTAAATAGTAAAACTCCAAATGAGTGTTACTTTCATGCACTGTCATGGTATCCAGTAAAAGAAAAAATCCTGATTAAATACTATTTTACAGCATCACAGCTGAGACTCATTGCTTGGAGGATAATGATTTTTTTTTCCTCTCTGCCTTCCGATTTCTTCAGGCTTCTCTTTTGATTTACTTTCCTGTTTTTTCACGTCTTTTGTTAATTTTACATGTTACTTGGTATTGTGCATTTATTATTCTAAGAATAGTTCAGTTTTTGTTCCACTATAATAAAATAAAAATTCAGAACCCTCCATAATCTATTCTTGTGATATTTTAATAGTATTAGACTTCCTGACATCAAAAACACTCTTGTAGAGCTACCCCAAATCACATCATAATAGCAGGCTACATTTTTCATTGAAGATAATATTGATCATAGTGACTGTGTTCTAAGATTAAGAGTCATATGCCATGTTTCAGCTACTTTTCGTGGAAGACTTCCCTTTTTCTTTCCTCTGTTCCACTTGATGTTTCAATCAGCAAGCTGATTGTTTGAATGTCCATCACAAGTTGTCTCAGGGGCTTTTTGTGTTTGACTGTTGAGCACTTGAGGTACTTTCAAGGCAGTCGTCTTGCTACAGTTTTTCTAGCACTTGGCTGAAGATGGAAACGGTATTTCCAATACCATTTTCTAATTTCTAATATTTGTAAAATGTTGGTTCACCTTGCAACTGCAGCTGAATTCATGTTAAAGTACCATTGAACACAACCATGAGCAGCACTGCTTGGGAAGACAGAGGCTCTGCTGTGGTGGCCTTGGCCTCTACTGGAACAGCAATGAGGCAGAACATGCCAGCTGAATGTTATCTCTAAAGAATCTTGAAAATCCCTCTTAGCATAAACATCTCATTTGTGTATCCAACTGGACAGAGCCTGGATTAACCAGGCTGTGCACCACCTGGAATGGTTCCGCAGACTGGGGTATGGCAGATGGCTTTGCAGAAGCAAAGGAAGTTTCATCTCTTTGCCTTCAGCACAGTCATGGGCCTGTGATTTCAAAGTCATTTGGAGTAGTTAAGAAACCTAGAACACCTATGTTTTACCAAGCTCTCCTCCTACTTCAAGGTCTTCAGATTTTTGGATAACAAGGTATACTCTGAGGATGGAGTGGACTAAAAAAAAGCAAAAAAACCACACTAATGGGAAGATTCAATGTTTACAATACAGAAAATTATTAGACTTTCTTGTTGATGTGAATGGTCTGGTGAGTATATAGTGCTACCCAGACCATGATTTTCTGTGGTGATGTTTTCACTATTACTTATTCTTTCCATTCTTAGCTTCTCTAGGATTTATGTATAACTTTCAATTTTTCTTTTGTAAAGATCTATATTCCTTTATAGACTATTTTATGTCCTTTTGGTTTTGCCCTAGTCCTCCAGGAATCTTCTGGACTTCAGCAAAGCTTTTGACACCATGTCCCATAGCATACTCCTGGAAAAGCTGGCAGCTCATGGCTTGGACAGGGGCACTCTGTGCTGGGTTAAGAACTGGCTGGAGGGCTGGGCCCAGAGAGTGCTGGTGAACGGGGCTGCATCCAGCTGGCGGCCGGTCACCAGTGGTGTCCCCCAGGGATCAGTGCTGGGCCCAGTCCTGTTTAACATCTTTATCGATGATCTGGATGAGGGGATTGAGTGTACCATTAGCAAATTGCAGATGACACCAAGTTGAACGGGAGTGTTGATCAGCTGGAAGGCAGGAGAGCTCTTCAGAGGGACCTGGACAAGTTGGAGAGATGGTCTGATTCCAATGGGATGAAGTTCAACAAGGCCAAGTGCTGAGTCCTGCACTTTGGCCACAACAACCCCCTGCAGCGCTACAGGCTGGGCACAGAGTGACTGGAGAGCAACCAGGCAGAAAGGGACCTGGGAGTTTGAGTTGACAGGAGGCTGAACATGAGGCTGCAGTGTGCCCAGGTGGCCAAGAAGGCCAATGGCATCCTGGCCTGGATCAGGAACAGTGTGGCCAGCAGGACCAGGTAAGTGATCCTTCCCCTGTACTCAGCACTGGTGAGGCCACACCTGGAGTTCTGTATCCAGTTCTGGGCCCCTCAGTTCAGGAAGGATATTGAGGTGCTGGAGCAGGTCCAGAGAAGAGCAATGAGGCTGGTGAAGTCCTGTGAGGAGCAGCTGAGGGAGCTGGGGTTGTTTAGCCTGGAGAAGAGAAGGCTCAAGGGAAACCTCATCATTCTCTACAACTCCCTGAAAGGAGGTTGCAGCCAGGTGGAGGTCAGTCTCTTCTTCCAGGCAACCAGCAGTAAGACAAGAGGGCATGGTCTTAAGCTCTGCCAGGGGAGGTTTAGGTTGAATATTAGAAAAAAATTTTTTACAGAGAGAGTAATCAGGCATTGGAATGGGCTGCTCAGGAAGGTGGTGGATTCTCTGTCCCTGGAGGTTTTTAAGATAAGACTGGATGTGGCTCTTGGTGCCATGGTCTAGTAACCATGGCACTGTTGGATCAAGGGTTGGACTTAATGATTTCAGAGGTCTTTTCCAACCCAGCTGATCCCATGATTCTGTGATTCTTTCAAGTTCTGATGTAATTTCTTAAAGTTTTACATTCTGCTCTAAGAATTCTGCTCTGCTCTTTTCAGTGTTCCTTTTCTTTCTCCTTTTCCTTAATTTTTTTCTATCTTCATTTATATATCAAATTGGAAATATCACAAACCCCACTGATTCATGGAAATCACAATGAAGCACCGTGTCTCTCTGACAATGCCATTACAGTTGAAATCAATTTCATTCAAAAACCATAAGTGACAAAATGACTAATAAAAGAAAGAGTTAAACTGTGTGGAAGCATGAAAAGTGGTTCTGAAATTGTACTTTCTATTAACATAAGATGTCAAAATCACCATATCTTGTTATCATCATTATCTCCCCTAATCCTAAAAGGATAATGTAATAAATAGGTAACAAAATAACAAGGACAACAAACAAACAAACAAACCCAAAAACCCACCCCAAACCCCAACTAAAAACAGATGACAATTAAGAAAAGCCTTTTTTTCTTTGACAGATCTTGCTTTTCCTATCTTTGAGAGAATTTGGTGTCTATGATAGTACCATAAAGTCACTTTTTCTTAGTGTGATGAATATTCCTTGATTTTTAGAGCAGTTAAAGCTGTGGAAGAATGAGAGCATAGCCAAATGCTATTAGCCAGGCAGTATTTCCTGTAAAAATTCATGTCACCATAATTCCTATTTATGCTTTCAGACCTACCCACAACATGACACCAGCACAGATGGCAATGCTATAAAACAATAAATCCCACAGGAAGCCTGTTGCCATTGGAATAGGTGAGGATCACTGATCAGTACAGAAGGGTTGTCCTTATGTGCAAATGCCTCAGTCCACAATAGAAGCTCAAATCTGGGAAACTTATTTATCCATTCATCTTGAGTCATTTCTAATGCTGGCTGACCACAGCTCTTGCTCAACCTTCAGGGAAAAAAACCCATGCATACTAAATCCCTCCTGACTATTCTGATGTACAAGCACCATAGGCCCAGATTACAAATATTGTTTTTAGAAGCTTAATTCATATTGATTTAAGTAGGGCTATGTATCTAGGCAACATTGACATTAACAACATTGCTTTCTGCCCTTTATTCCAAACAAAATTACTAGTTTCTTATATTCCAAGTGAAATTATATGAATTAAAACATGAATCTATGCTTTATTCTTTCCTCCTTTCTTATCAAAGCAGATATAATTCTATACATTTTATCCCAGTCCTTTTTGAGGAATCACTTTGGGTTCATTCATATTATATATCGTAATAATATTATTATTTCCAAATGATGTGTGATGGGGCCCTGATTTCCTGGGAAATGGAAATGGCTAAATGTCTGCATGTTGATGGGAATTAGTGAATTAATTTCTTGCTTTGCTTGAGTGCACAGCTTTTGCTTTCTTTTTAGACTTTCTTAAACCAACAGGTTTTCTCACTTTTCCAATTTTTTCCTCCATCCCACTGCAGGGGAATGAACAAGTGGCCATGCGGTGATGAGCTGCCTACAGGGGTTAAACCACAATGACTGTGTATAATATTTGTGAAGTGTGTAGATTTTTGGAATCTCTTAAAAATAGTTGGTAGGAAGAGATTTTGAAACCATAAGAAAAACTAGTGCTTTTTTCTCCCATTTTTTTAAAGAAGGAAAGCTTATGAAAGACCTTGTCACAGATTATCCAACACTTCCTTTTATAAAGGTATTTACATTTTTTTATATTCATGTACAGTGCATTTTAAACTTTTTCATTTGGCACAAATAATTTCTTTTTATGTTCCAAAACACATTGACTGATTAGACTTGTCATTATGCATCCTTCAGTCTGAGTAAAAATAAACTTTAAAACATAGAGGCATAAAATCAGAAAAAGTAATACTAGTAGTTAGAGGAAACAAAGTTAATTGCAAACAGAAAAAAACCCAAAACAATACAAGGGAAAAAGGAGAATGTCTGTTTTTAACCTTTATAATAAGCTGGAATAAATTCCAAGTTTACAATGGATTCTGAGTGCAGTTTTATTCTAAATGTTCATCAAAACTCTTAATTATTTTCACTTTTTGTCATTCTGCTTTGTGACAAAGAGGAGTATCAATCTGTTCTTCTATGCTGTAACAATATTGCAAGGAATGTCATAGTGTATGAAGTCTCAGTCATATAATTGATTCCCACTTCAGCTATATATGTGGTCAGATCTTTTGTAATGGTAAAAGTATTTTGTTTCAAGTCTTATTCTTTTTCTTGAAAAAACCCCAAAAAAATCACTGATTTGCTGTTAAGTGAACAGATCTAATACAAATGCTAAATAAGGTCTGAAAATTCAGTCAGATTGAAACTACAAAAAGCTATAGAAATCAAATGTTTAATTTCCTATTACTTGTTGTTTCATTTGTTCTGTGTATATACATTTATATATATGGGAGAAGTAGTAATACAGGGAAAGACCAGAGGAAGGAAAGCGAGGAAACAGTGATGGGGAGATAGACATTAAAAGAGCTGTCAGTGAATAATAGAAACACTCTTAACATAAATAAAAAACCAGGATGACAACATTGTCCTGAGAGCTCTTATAAACAGTGGATGGATTTGGTGTGAAAGAGAATTGTGTTTGCTCTCGGAGTTGTGGTTCTTGTTGTGGTCAGTGCTGAAAGATTTTTCTTTACTCAAAATGCTTATTTCAACCTCAGGGAATTTCTGGTTTTACTTTCTGGATAGGTTGAAAGGTCAGCTGGAACAGGACAGGGATGGTGTTGCCCCCATGATCCAGAGAAACAGGGTTATGTACATCTCTAGAAGGTTTGAAGGGGTATCTGTGGTTCCATAGGAGGAAAAACTAAATATTGCAGTTTGGAAAGATGCTTTCTTCCAGTGCTTGCAATAACTTTAAAACACCTGTATGCTCTGCTGTTTAAAGCATTTGTGTTTCAAACACAGCAGTGGTTGAAAAAGGATACACTCTCATGAGCTGCAAAAATTGTGATAAGTTTTGATGCACAGTTACTTCATACTTCATGTAGGGAGAGAAAATTGGATGCACTTGGTTGTGATGAGGCCCAGCAAGACTTTCACACACCAAATATTAACTGCCAGATGTGCTTTATCTGTGTTAAATGGAAGAACAATACAAATGAGGACAAACATTCTGTATGTTTGTAACATTTAGCTGTGTCACTTAGGGAAATTGCATGACTCTTCCAATATATCATTAAAGAATGACGTGGAGCTAGGGCTTTTTGATTAATTATGTTACTTGTAAAAGTATCCCACATTGTGGAAAAAATGTAAGAATTGTAGGACTTGACAGCTGAAACATGACTTCTGTTTCATGAATGTTGATGACAGCAGTAACTATGAAACTTTGATACTATACAGTCATCCCAGCTTATCCTCATTAGAAGCAATACTGTTTCCAGGCCCTGAGAAGATGAAGCATTATTTCTACTTTGTAGGAAGGTCTACCATGTATTGTTCTGCAATTGATTAAAGAAAAAATGGTATATGTCAGAAACGTAAAAAAGCTTCGCAGCAATTAGTCTTTAAAAACCCAACTCCTATTAAAGTGTAATATTTTCACTTTTTCTTTAGGTAATTATTTAATTTATCAAGTATTAAAATTTTAAGTGTACTGTGGATATGAAAAATTAAGAATGCACATAAGTTATAATGAGATGAGAAGAATAAAGGCAGAGGAGATGAAACCAAAACCTGCCACAGGGAAGCAGCTTCTACTGTTTTCACTGATCTCAGTATTGCTTGGCAAGATTTCAAAACTATTCTGATATTTCACTAGCTTGTGTCAATGTGTTTGCTGGCATAAGCAAAGACAGTTACTTTTTATTTGGAGATGTCTTTCCCAATGTTTTCATCAAACTCAGTCTTAGTAAGCTGAAAAGCTCCTTCTGGAAATGATTGAATTTTTTGCTCTATATTTCCACTAAAAAAATGTGCTAATGCTTAGCAAATAAGAAATTATAATATTAATTAAATATATTGAAATTATTTTAATAAAAGAAGGTAGAAAGGAAAGAGGACATTCATGAGAAAGAAAATGCAACAGTTAACAAAAAATGGATCATTATGAAACAAGTGTTACCAAAGAGATTCAACAGGATTTTTACATTTCTTATTCCTAACATTTTTATTTCTTCTTGTTGTTCTTTTGGTAAAACTGTTTCGTTCTTTTTTCTGAGGGACAAATCCATGTTTGGATTCTTGGACAATATTTTACATGCATATGGTGATAAAAATATAGTATTGGGAAATATATCTATAATATACTCATTGATTGCAAAGCATAAGGTGAAATGAATCAAATTAATTCATCAGTGGTTCTGTAGCACTTTTCGAAAGCACATGTAAGAACTTAGTTGGAGGTTCCTCTGCACTCAAAACTGTTCTTAGTGAGAAGAGGATAAATGAAGATCAGATCTTTTAAGTAGTCATCTGAACATGAAGCTAAATGAGAGTAAAGTAAAAGTAAACTTTGAGTAGGATCTGATATGTCCAGAATGTACTCCTAAAACACAATGTATGCTTGATGAAACAATAGTGCAAGTCTTATCTTGAAGTTTCTACTCAAGCAAGTAATTTCCCAGTCAAAGACTATAGAACATCATTTTCACCTACTCCATTACGGATGAAAAGATGCACAACTGCGTGAAATTTCAGCAGCAGAAATTTATTTCCTTGTCTTCTCTTTACATGACCTCCTTCATATACCCACATATCTCAAGTCAGCTAAAAAACTGATTTCCAAAATGCATCTTTTTGCAGTACAGTTTCATTTTGACATAAAATGAAGATGGTTGTAATACAGCAGAGTCTAAATGAATGTGCATTTGTCAACTCTTTGGGAAAGATCTTATGAATAAAGTTTAGATGTGAAACCATGAAAATATGTAAAACCACAACATCACAAAACAGGGTTCAGTTTTTCTCACCTGTCTGGGAAAGCTAAGCCAAACCAAAGTTAATCTTTCCTGTGTGACTCATACAAAAATTTGAAATTCTAAATAGTAAATTGAAATTCTGAACTATCAGTATATAGTTTGCATTTCTCGTTCATCATGAAAGGTAACAATAAATTTTCTTGTCTCAGCTTGCCCAGGCATGCAATTCTCATCTTGTCCACCTCAACCAAAGGCAAACATGAGCTATCAATTTTTCGGTTAGGTCATACAGAGGGAAAGGAAAAGCCCAGGAGATTTGGTACCAAAGATTTTTTTCACAACAGCATAACCTTTTGCTGATTCTACAAATTTTAACTGAGTCTCTTTTTTTCTTTTTTTAATACAACATCTCATAGTGTGAATTTTATGTCCTCAGCTTAAGCTCAGTACAGTAGCAGTAAATAAGAGTTGATAAATTTGTATAATTGATATTGATCACACCACTACTGAATGAACATGTTTCTAAGCTAAATACAAGTTGTAATTTATCTATAGAAAAAGTTTAATTGAAACTTTTTGTCAATAACTTGCATACCATTCCACTCCCTTCTACTGGAGAAGAGGACCAAAGAACAAAACGTCTCTTTTAGTGATGCAGTTAGACATTTTTTATTAATAATTGACATAGAAAGAACAAGTGTCAGAATAGGGTTTAGGGGTCGGCAATTACTGGTGGTTAATCAATCTGAAGAGCTTTGATGTTATATCTTAAACCATAAACAAAACAATTCAGGCCTGAAGATAAATATCAATACAAGTCTTTGTATTAGGAGTACAGGCAAAATAATCTTGGACCGAGATGGATTACTTCATAAGCATAACTGACATCTCCTATAGCGAAGCCATTAACTTGCATGTAACTTCAAAGTATTCATTGCTCAAAACTGATTAGATTGATGATGTGTTTGTAGAGTTCTTCAAATTGTCCCTTGTCAGTGATAAATCAAGAATTTCATATTTTTTTCCTTGTTCCGTTTCTAAAGATGAACTGAGATGTTCTGTTACTATTCCTCTCTAGCTGTCAATCTTTGAATGAAATAAAAATGAATGATAGTTATGCAGAAACAATTTATGATAATGAATTTGTGCATATCTTCCACAAAGATTGGACTTAATGCAAATGAATGGGCTAAAAATTATCTGTCAGACACAGCATTTTTTTTTACTTTTCTTATATTTTTTATTTTATACATACAGCCTTGACATTAGAGAAAGCAATTCTCTTGAGATTAGTGGCAGAATACTCTTTAAAAGAGAACATTTTGAAAAAGAATTTTTTTTTGGACAGGACATTATGTATCTTTCTACCAAATATATAAACATATTTAGAACTAGACAAACAAATTATTCATAATGTCTGGGTCATGACAGTTGAAAGAAGTTCAAAAGGATGGTATCAATGAGTTTATAAATATATACTTATATCTGTAATTTAAGACATTTGTTATAAATGTAGGCATTTTGCAGTTACATACTTTTACAGTAATTAGTATATTCCTTAGAGAATGGCATTATAGATAAGTAATCTTCCAACTTGCACAAACCAGTAGTGCCTACAGACTTGAGAACTGATGTGCTTTTTGTTTTCGTTTTGAAAGATTACTTGAATTATGTCTCAAATAGTCTGAAGATTTTGACTGATACATCATGTCAGACATCTAGAGCTGATGAGACAGATTAGACTGAAAGCAGTTCTGATGGAGAGTGGGTTTTATTTCTCATATTATATTCATATTATATGATTTTTTTTATAATTCTTGATGTGAAAGGGCATTTCAAAAGCTGACATAATCACTCTGAAAAATTTCAAATGTGACACTTGTTGACAATAATTAAATTGTTTCTCCCAGTTGCTGCTGACTGACTATCTATTTTGAGGAATTTGGGAGTTGGAATAAACACTGAAGTTATAGAGAAATGAATTTACTTCATGAAATGTTTGTGATACATGGGTAAGGAGCAATTCTGTTCACACTTGCAGCTTTCCATAATGTTTAGCTAATTCAGGCAGTACTTCATTGTGTTTTGACACTATGTGTTTGTATTACTACACATTGATTTAACTACTACACACTGCTGATTTTTGAAAGTAAATATCTAAGAGGACATTACATTTATAAAACTTAATGATTATGCACATGTGAATACTTAAAAGCGTTACAAACAAAATTGGTTTTCCACCTTCTACAAGTATTTAATTTAACTGGTTCTTTGACAAAAATGTTCAGAAGATTTGGTTTTGTACCTAAGGCTGTTGTTCACCATTCAAAGTCAATTTTGAATTTGAAAAAGCAAGTTGGAAATATTTTGATTGTGAACTTACACAGCAAAACAAAAACTAAGTACAGCATGAACAACTGAATATGTCCTTTCATTGCTGATGAGATTCTGACTAATCTATACCCGTTAAAAAAAGTACTCACTGCATACAGAAGATCTAATATCTTCAAAACAAATTGAGATAAAGAATGTTGCCTGAGAGACAAAGTCAATAAAATTTCACCCTAGTTACAGACAAGTCAATGGAAATAAACCTTGAAAAATCCATATCATATAATTTCTTTATTATCCCAAATTGACCATAGAAGGATGATCTGGTGATTAGGGCAATGCACCAGAAAATAGGCAATTCTAAGTTTAATCACTGGTTCTGCCTTGCCCTCCATGTATGGTATAGACAAAATATCTTTTCTTCTCAGTACATAAATTCATAATTTATAATAAGTTCTAAGTCTGTCATGAGCATGGGGTACAACCAATTGATTTGAAATATATATTTTAACTATGTAATAATCCTAAATTAAACTTTGATTCTCAGTGAAAGTAACTATGCATGAAAGAGCATTTCCCTTTTTTGTATCATAGCCACCCCCCTGGGCAAAAAAACAAAAGCCTACTGTGATGTGTTAATGATGATTTAAAAAAAAAAATATTTACTGATAATTTTGAAAAATATGAACTTTTTATCTTTGTACTTGACAGGCCTCTGGGTGAGTTAATCTTATACAGGAATTCATATAACATCATTGGTCTAATTAAAAATCTTAGAAGACAATTAAAACACAGCAAAAATTTATTGTGGTTAGTCCATGTGCTAACAATCACTGTCCAAATTATCTGATTAGCACAAAACAAAACTCATTAGCAATACAGTTGTAAATTGTTAATAAGAAGCTTATTAATATGTGCCTGTCTTTGCACAGTGTCACATTCACCCTTCACCTGACTCTCCTGATGGTCAGGTCACCAGGAACTGTCTCCTCAGGAAACAGTTCAGACAGCTGTAGTGATCTGCCAGCATTCCCAGTGTTTTGCTAAAGGTCTTGTAATCAAGGAATTGCAGAATGAGTCAGGTTGGAAGGGACCAGTAGGTCACGTGATCCATCCTCCCTGTTTAAGCAAGGTCATCCTTAGCGTATATTGCACAGGATTGGGTCCAGACAGCTCTTCAATATCTCCAGTGAGGGAGACTTCACAACCTCTCTGGGCAATCTGTCCCAGTGCTCAATCACCTGCATAGTAAAGAAATTCTGCCTTATATTCAGGTGGAATTTCTTGTGCGTCTGTTTCTGTGCATTGCTTCTTGTCCTGTTGCTTGGCACCACTGAGAAGAGCCTGGATTCATCTTCTTGACACTCTCCCTTCAGATAATTCTAGGCACTGATGAAGTCCCCTCTCAGTCATCTTCTCTTGAGGCTAAACAGGCCCAGGTTCCTCAGCCTTTATAAAAGATATAATTATATCTATGCATATATATATTTACATATAAAATATATAATATATATTTATATATTTACTATAATTTATCTCTGATATATATATAGATATAAATACATAAGTATATTAGACATATTTATATGTAAGCCTTTGTAAGAGAGAAACTCCAACCCCTTAATCATCTTTGTTGCCCTCCTCTGAACCTGCTTCAGGAGCTCCATGTCTCTTGTACTAAGGAGGCCAAAACTGGACACATTACTCCAGATGTGGCCTCACTAGGGCTGAGTAGAGGGGCAGGATCATCTCCCCTGACCTGCTGGCAGTGCTCTTCCTAATGCACCCCAGGATTCCATTGGCCTTCTTGGCCACAAGGACACACTGTTGGCTCATGGACAGATTTGTTGTCCACCAGGACCCTCAAATCCTTCTCCACAGCCTGTACTGGCTCGTGGGGTTATTACTCCCCAGGTGGATGACCCTGCTTTTGCCTTTGTTGAATTTCAGATGAAATTGCTTTAAACTGAAAAAAAGTAAATTTAAAGGAGACGTTACAAAAAATTTTTTACTGTGATGGTGGTGAGGAACTGGAACAGGTTGCCCAGAGAAGTTGTGAATAACCCATCCTTGGAACTGTTTACGGACAGGTTGGATGGTGCTCTGACCAACCTGGTCTAGTGGAAGGTAGCCCTCTCCACAATAGGAGGGTTGGAACTAGTCTACCTTTAAGGTCCCTTCCAACCCAAGGCACTCTGTGATTCTTCTCTGCCCATCTCTCCAATGTGTTGAGGTACCTCTGAAGGGCTACATAGCCCTCTGGGGTATTGGCTGCTCCTCCCAGCTTTGTGTCATCACCAGTCCTGCTGAGGAGGCATCTGCCCCTTCATCCAAGTCATTAATGAATAAGTTAAACAATATTGAACCCTGGGGGACACCACTAGTGACAGGCCTCCAGATAGACCCTGTGCCACTGATTACAACCCTCTGGAATCTGCCATGCAGCCAGTTCTCAATTTATCTCATCATCCGTTCATCCAGTGCACATTTCCTGAGTCTGCCCAAGAGGATTTTGTGAGAGACAGTGTTGAAAGCCTTGCTGAAGTCAAGGTAGACGACATGCACTGCTCTCCTCTCGTGCACCAGGCAGTTGTTTCATTGTAGAGGGCCAATCAGGTTGTTCTAGCATGATTTGCCTTTAATGAAACCATGCTGACTACTCTTGATCACCTTCATCTTCATTCAAGAGGTGAATCTTGGTGTTAAGAGGACAATTACGTCTTGTGAACTTTTTTCAGAGTGACTGTCCATGCTTGTATTTGAGTTGTCAAGAGTGGTGCACATAGTTTCAATTCATAAAACATTCTTGTTAGATGCTCAGTCTAAAGCAAAATTATTTTAACAGTCTATTTTCGAATTCATATTTGCTACCTGTATGCATTGTATTTAGTCCATTCTGATTTATGTAAGAGTTTCATTAGTAGAAATCAGTGACAGGACCTGAATCAAAATCATACCTGTTTTCAGTACTTTTCACTATTAATTTTGTCTGGAATTGGATATAGGTGGTTTATATTTTCTAATGGAGAATTTCCAGTATCTGTATCTGTGCCACCTCAAAGGTTAGCAGAGGTTAGGTCCAAAATGATAGCTATAGCTGTAAACAAGGTGATGTACCTATGGGTTTTTCTAATGTGGCTGTTTAGATTCACTGAGGTCACATCTTCTTTGTTGTGCCCAGAAATCAATGGGAAATCAATTGTGTATCTGTTAGCTCTTAACACGTTGCTCCATTTCTGCTCTTATTCTGCAAAGGCTGAAGAAATTGTTAGCAATGTGGAAAGCAGGTTAGAATGAATGAGATAATTTGCTAGAAAACTGTATGCAAGATTTACTAAAGCTAGTAAATATTGTTTCTTCGCTTCAGTAGATTGTTTTATAATTAATTTAAAGGAAAATATCAATTTCAACTTTTATTTTTGTTCAATAACTTGAAGACTCATAGTTAAGAAGATATTATTGATTGCTATTGATTGCTACCTTGCAAGCATAAAGCTTGTGAGTATTAATAACCGTTAGATATTTATTACTTTTGGATTGTTTTCCAAATAAAATTTTGTCTTTTGAATGTTTATTTTCTATGTGACTGCACAGACAGAGCAGGGATCTGGATTCCTAAAAAATTGCCATATTAAAAACCATGTTTTTATCAGTATCTATTTATTTTAGAAGATAAACATAATACAAATATAAATACTGTCATGGAATACAGAATGTGGGACCTTCAAATAAGTAGGTCCAGAGACCATAAATGTTTAAAATTTACAATACACTGTGACTGTTAGTGGTTCTGTTTGTCAATACTTATTTACAGCAGCTCTACCTTTTGTTCTGCTTCTTATGCTGTGTGTAAACAGTTACCTTGTAACTGAAATGCTTACTGGAAAATTATTAAAAATATGGATGTGAACAAGACCACAAAGTTCAGAATCTGGAATGACAAGCTTTCTTCTATTTTAACAGGGTTTTTTTAATGTTAAAATAAGTATTCAAGTTATTTGGGGATTTACGTTTGCAATGAAGCATATTTACAGGGTTTTATTCTTGTGTTTTGAAATTGAGTGGGAGGAGTGCGTAGATTTCCCTCTTAAATAGGTCAGATGGCTAAATGGAAGATGCAAAAGATGGCAATTGTTTTCCTCAGTATTTGTGGTAACAGCTTCACTGTATATATCACATTTTGTGAGTTCCTAATTCCTCACAGAAAAGACATCTTTTTTAATATATTGAGGTAATTGTTATCTAGCTTTCTACTTTACCAAGTTATTTCTAGTATAATTTTAAAACAATTAAGTGACAAATGGGAAAATCTTGAGATAATCCTCCACAGAAATATCCAAAAGGAAATGAAGTCTAATGAAGGACAAGGTCAAGAAAGTAGAAACAGTTTTAACAATAAGCAGAGATGAATTAATATGCCAAGAATCAATCTGTCCAAGGCAAGTAAAAGAGTGCATGCTACAGGTATGGGCAGACTCTGCTACCTTGCAAGTGTGAAACATGCACTGGTGGTTACATACAATTGGAAATTTGGCAATTGCAATACTGTGGTCAGTCTGGTTTTCATTCTGTTAATCACAAGAATGAATACCTCACTGCCACTGCCTAAAACACTGAAACCCCTAAGCACTCTCACATAGTTTTTTGAAACATGGTTCTCTGAAAAATAGCTGAAAATAAAAGTGATTTATTGCAGGAATACATTTAAAATCTGGAAATGTGAGCTGCTGGTACTTCTGCCCACACCATGCTGCTTTCTGTGCAAGCAGGCCATTCATAATTCCAAAACTTCAGGTGATTCATGCTTATTCTGTTGTGAACTAGACAGGGAAGTTAAAAGTGAAGGAGAACTTCTTCAGTTAGTGAAAGTTTTTTTCACTGACTGAAAATTTGTATGGAGGATTCATGTACTGAAATACAAAAATAATGCAATAATCACTCCAAAAGAATTTCCAGGGTAATGTTTTGTAAATTATTGTTTTTCTCTGAGATGTTGCAGGAGTTTAGAGAAGTAAATGTATTTCTCCAAGAGGTTTGATTTGTAAAAGTTTTTTTAAAAGAAGAAAAGATTACTCCTAAATTTACAGATACAGTGAAAAATTTAAAGTGAAAAAGTGTTGGAATGTGGATAATATGATCTAAAGAGATGTCATTTTTCATTGTGAGTTACCTAAAGTTTTCATAATAAGATAAAAATCCCAATGTTTCTGACTTTTGGGGCTTTTTTTTTGTTTTCCAAGTGCCCTAGAAAACTAATATGTTTGTGTTACAGTTATTCGGATCACAGTTGGGGCTTTAAATGGTCATACTCTGTATAACAGGTAATTAGATAATGATGTGTGTTACAAAATAAGCTACAATAAAAACATTTGCTAATCATGTGGGGCACTATGAATTGAATTTTGTAAATCATAGTAAAATGATAAATGAAAATATTTAAATGTATAACTTTCACAACAATTAGGCACAACCAGTAGGCACTAAGGAAGGATGAGGATGTGAAAGAAACTGTCTTACTTGTGGCTGTGTTAAAGTGTCATGTGTGTTGCTAGAACACATATGAGGGTTTGAGCTTGCCAATGCCACAGTTGAATCTTCCTGAAACTTGTGGTTTCATGGTTTGCTTAAATGTACAGATTTTATTGTTTATGGAAGTCTGCCACAAAGCAACCTATAATTTGGGCAAGAAATAACAGTTATCCTATTATTAGTCTACATTTGTCGGTCTTGTACCTCCATGCTTTTTATTTCTCACCTGGAGCACAGAAATTTTTTTGCTGAAATTCATCTGTGGAAACATTTCATTAGTGCCATCATCTAATTGTCAGTAATTAACTTTTTGCTTTCTCCCTATAGAAAGTGGATCTGCATTTAGGATGAGCTATCTCATCTTAAGAAGGCTGCAATAATGGAAGCACTGCTTGAAAATGAAATCATTTCATTAGAGTAAGTGCCTGCAACCACTTTTCAGATGACACAACGCATGATAAGCCACAACTGCGGTATGAAGCAAGAAAATAGCATATGCTAGTGGATAAAATGTAAAGTAATCATTACTGTTTAGGCCTGGAGTTGCTGGTTACTGTAATAAACTTGGCTGTACATAATAGAAAGTGAAAGAGAAATAAAATTTAATCACACTTGTGCTCTTTCTATGGGTATAGAGGACTTCTCCTCATGCTAAGAAGTTCATCTCATTCAACTTCCAATGACTGGAAATAATAAATTAAAAGCAGAGAGATTTTATGTAAAACATTCTTATAAATATCCAAGTTGTTTTTGGTGATGGTAATTACCCGTTTGTAAACACTGTGCATAAGTATGATTGATTCTCCGTCACTTGAAATTTTTCTACTGTTTCAGTCATAATTGTGTTTAAAAGTATTGGTTTATTTTGACTACAAATTCACACGATGCAAGAGCTACTAGGTGAATTCTTGTTACATAGAGGCTTAAAATAGATATCAAAAACTTCCTTATTGTTTTCAGATCTGTGGGCAATCTGATATACAATCTGATGTAAAACTACTTTTCATTGAGAACAGTTTCATTTTGTAGCTATGTGTAAAATAATAAATAGACATTTGTGTCAGGATGGTGCGAAGTTACACTCTGGGGAGAATTAATATTCTGTTGCCATTTCTTGAGCACACTTGTCATGGTCTTGCTTTTGAAAGTTTGTACTGGGGAATTGTACTGTGGTGGGCCTGTTAAATATTTTGTTTATCCCTGACAGTGCATCTGTATATTTCATAACAGATAATAAACTGTCATCTGTATTAAAAATCATGTAACAGTCTTAACCAATTTCTCTGTGTTATTCTTTGTCACTTGTTTTACAACTGTTAGAGTTGATATTGATACACTCTTCCTGGCCAAGGGCAATAAACCTTGCAAATCCAGTTATCCAAGTGTGTGCTCTGCTGAGGGTCTTAGTCTGATGTTATGTCGGTTGAGCATCCTTGCACTTCTCTTCTGTTTTTTAATGGCTATTGCTTGAATTAAAAATGCACCATAAATTCAAGTTTTACTGCTAGAAGTCACCTCTAGAGTTGCACTTATTCATGGAAAAACACAAAGAAACCAACAGTTTAGGAGGCTGTGTGAAATTGATACACGAGTCAAAGAAATGTATCATGATATGAGCTGTCATGATTTTCTTTTCCATGCCAATTGCACATCAGGTTTCAAAGGAAAGGAATGTGTTGGGGCTTATTTACTCTCTTCAGTCTGTGCCTTGACAGATTTTTTATATTTATTTCAGAGTTCAACTTTTTGCTAAATCACACATATAATAATGGAAAAGTGCTAGAAAAACACCCTGAAGAGAAAAAATAAAACAAACCATGAGGCTTATGAGCACATCATACCTGTAATTAATATATGTCTGTTTCTCTCTTCACTAATCTGGTTAGACATGTGGGGAGGACGTATTAAAACAAAGAAACAAACAAACAAAACAAAACAAAACCAACAAAAAACTACCAACCAAAGAAAAACCTACCAGAGAATTCAATAAACAAATTTCTGATATCTGAAAAAAGGTTATTTTATTTTTGTGCCAGGAAAGGCAGTTGAGGGATTCATGGGATTAAAGCATTCAGTTGAAGACTTAGTGTGCTTAGCTAAACACCTGACTTCATACATTATTTTAGGCATGTCATTCTCTTTAACCCAATTTTTTGGTCTAAAAGATGTTCAGGTCAGAAGTGATTGTATTCTGTATTTGCACACAGCCTGGAAGAAAAGGTAACTGCTCTTAAAATGCCACCAGTAAGCTTTATTTCTACAATATACTGAACCAATACTTTTCTCCCGAGATTCATGTTTAATTTAAAAATTCCAGAGAATACATTTAATTGGAATCTCAAAATAAAGAATCCATACAATTCCTGAAAGTTCTCCTGCAAAATAGTAGTGGTATGTCATCTGAGTTAATGTATGCCAAAAGGAAGAGAAAACCAAATCAATTGGAAAATTTTATATTTCTTTTGATGTAGGTATATTTTTAATTAGACTATTTAATCAAGAATAACATTTAGAATAACAATTGGGTAAATGTTATTAATCTATTTTCTGATGTAAAACCTGAACAGTGCATCCCCTCACTTTTCAAACTCTTCTCTTTTATTTCCTAATGACATTGAAATTCTCGTTTTTTAAAAGGTATAGGATTCAGTGTTGTAATTGAGGAGAAAATATTTGCCATTGGGCAAGCAACAGAAAGGAGCTGAAACAATAAGTACCTGATTTGGAAATGTAGAGGTATAGGCAGAGAAATTAGTTTTGTACATGAGAATCAAAAAAACAAGCAAACAAACAAAAAAACCCCAACAAACCACAAACTTTGAAGTTCCTAGTAAAACATCTAGCTTTCATGTGTGAGTTTAATGTTAAATGACTCAGATATTTAAACAGCATCAATGTTAATGATGTGAGGAAGGAATCAGCAACAAAGAATTGACATGCAATTGAACAAAATGAATGAATTCATGTGAGAAAATCTGAAAAAGCCATATATCTCTGAGATGTGTGTTATGCCATAAAATGGTAATGATGTTGAATTAATATTTTATTTTCAGAAGGATTTCTCTCCATCTTTCATAGCAAGCAACTGAAAAAATACTTTTGCAGGTCACACTTACTGCATCTCTCTGTCCTGAGGTGAGGATTGACTATTTCAGGCATCACTCACAGGCCTTGAACAAAAATACTGGAGTAGCACTACAGTCACTTGTCTGTCATTGCAGAGTTTCATCATCACCGGTTAAAAATCTGATGCAATAGTTGTTGCTATCACAGAATTTTCCATTCTTCACCCTGATGCATGAAACTTCCTGAATGTAATGTTTATTCTAAAAGAATAAACAAAATCTGCTCCAAATACAGATACAGTAGGCTATGGTACAATATTTTAAAATTTCCAATAACATTATTTACATTTCTCACCAATCCTAGCAGAAAAACATCCTGTTTGTGGCTGTCCTGTAGTAGCCTTCTTTTATTTATTCTGCAATATGCTGTAGAACTCTCACCATTTTGAGCAAAGGTATTGTAATACAAATGAGAAAGGCCTTGTAGTACAATAAATTTTTTCTAGGCATTAAAATTTCATATATTTTTAACACCTTGCCCACATCATCCCTCCATTAAGTAATTTTTTAGAGGAGAAATTGCTTCATTTTCTGGGAAATG
The DNA here is from genome assembly GCF_022539395.1 of Myiozetetes cayanensis. Classification (NCBI taxonomy): domain Eukaryota; kingdom Metazoa; phylum Chordata; class Aves; order Passeriformes; family Tyrannidae; genus Myiozetetes; species Myiozetetes cayanensis. The sequence goes on along the minus strand of NW_026087964.1, from coordinate 33,243,554 downwards.
ACTGTCAAACTTCTACAGAACATATTTTTAGGAGACCCTTATGGTCTCTTATGATCACAGTAATTGACACATTGATTGGAATAAGTTTCTTTATGAACTACTGATGGAATGAATATATCAAGCAACTAATTCTGAAATAATGAGTGAAGAATAAAAATGTAGTAAAAAAATATATTAAAACACAATCTACAGAAAAGGAAATACCAGAATAAAAACACAGAAACATTTTCTGGTAATTCAGTAACTGTTAGTTGGGTTACTGCTGCCCCTGGGTAAACTGACATTTTCATATGCACTAATTAGCAAAGAGGTCAAATAAATTCTCAAATAAAATAGTTCATTTGTGGTGTTTTGCCTCTATAGAGGAACTAATCTCAAGCTCTGGAAAAACTGACAAAGTAAAACCCTAGGTGTACCCATTCTACCCACCGGGACTGGTTATTATCTACAGCTAATTAACTGCAAGCAAAATGGAAAAAACCACATTTGTAGGTTATAAAAATAATTTTTTTTTTTAATGAAGGGTGAAAAGCATCTGTATGCGACGAGCTCTATGAGATGATGTTGCCATGCACACACAGACACGTTTGCTTTTGATTCTAATCAAATGCTGGAGTGTGTGACAGCAACGCCAAGGCTACCCTGGTGAACTAACAAACAGCTTAATATCTCTTCCACTCACGCAGAAAGTGAGCCTGCAACACTGCCTGCTTGGGCTGGGGACAGCAGTGAGATCTTTTGCTAATTAGTGCATATAGAAATACCCAGTTACAGGAGCAGTAGTGACTTGAACAGAAACAACTGAAGTACCAGAAGAAATTATAAACTGCATTTCCAAGCCAGTCACAACCTCGATTCTTGTTTTAATAAAGAATTCCCCAGTTAAAATCTCCAGTTGCTTCAACCATAATTTTATTTCCATGAAAAATAGAAGAATAAATTACTAAATATTTAGCAAGAGCATCACCCATGCTCTCGGAACCAGCATCTAGGACGTACATGCTCAAGATCATACATATTTGTACATGTAAGCAATGCTAAATTACTGCAATAGAGTCAAATCCTAAGAGTGCTGTTAAGATCAGCAAAGCTGCCATTAAGTAAGCTACATGTTTCTATGGAACTAAGTTTGAAAAATACCATTTTTATCACCTCAAAATACTTTAAAGAGGCACACATTTGAAATGTTCACTTAAACAAATATTAATTTTCATTTCTAGTGACATAAAATAATATATCCATAAAACATAAGTTACATTTATTTGCAAATTTTGCTATATATAAATTTGGTATTTACAAGCTGTTAAATGCTCTTGGGTGTTTTTCACCACTTAATTATCTCCATTCATTTTATATAGATGGATATGTTTGTCAGTACATAATGATGATTTTTATATATTCATGCATCATGCATTATTACAATTCACTATTGCAAAATATAAAAGTTTCATGAGGATGAACTTGACAGGATATTTTTCCACAAAAAAATTAAAATAGAACTATTTAAAGTGTAACAAAGTCACAAAGAGAGGTTTTTGTCAGTAAGAGCTAGCAAAAGGTTTTATGTAAAGAGGTAGAGAAAGTGAATTTTAGAAATTCACAATTTTTAAATTATTATAATGATATTTTTCATTTTATTCCCTGTGAAGAAATAATCTCAGGCAAAATCAGTAATAATATCTGATACTTTTGAACCAAACCAAGTTATATTTCCCCCTGAAATAAAGGCAGTTCTTAACTTCCTACTAAAGGCTGCATGAAAACTAAACCAAGGTTCTCCTTGTGAATTCAGGTGTTGCTCTCTTCATGGGTGGTTGTGAGTGTGGGTAATTGAGCAGCGTGAGTGATAGGGGCAATTAATCTCTGGATTATTGGTGCCATGTGTGTACAGCAGACATGCTAATTGCCTCTTTTTGTTCAAAGCATATGTATAACGTGACATTTATATCCACATCATTTATCAGTACGTAAGATAATATATCAGAGATCTGTTGTGATCTACGGTACAAATACCACTGACCATGTAGCCATTTTTCACTGCTTGCTTTGGTGTGTTTTATCACTCTCTGAAACCATGGAAAAGATTTTCTTGGTGTTAAGAGCTGAAGTATAACTGTACTTAGAAATTTCTTAGAGACTGGAAAAATTCTTCAGGCCCCATCTATTTGACTTATGCATAAATCTATTATGAGCAGGAATGAGGTCTTAAATGCTGTACTGGACCACATGCACTGGAAAACAAGGTCTTATTTCCTTCAGGTCTTGATCAACTTTCAAATGCTGTTGCTTTATTTTAAGATCATTCCTGTTTTATTCAGGATACACAAGGCATTCATTCACATCATCACTTAATGAACCTATATATATTTTTTAACCCTCATTACCATTTTAAATTAATAGATTTACATAAGAAGACTACTATTAATTAACAACAAACAAACAATAACTTGAACAGAAAAGAAGAATAAAAAATGACTCAATGCTTTATTTAGACTACTGAAAAACATCCTACAAATCAGTGTTTAGACCTCACTTATGATAAAACATAGACCTTGAAATATAATAACTTTTTTCCACTAAAGGACATAATTGACACTTTGAAAAATTATCCCTTACCTAAAGGTCTCATGTTTCTAACTTAGAGTTCTGGGCAGCATTTTATTGCTTAGGTCAGAGATTATCATTAAATATTTTAATCAGGAAACAAAATTCAAATCAGAGCATCACAGACATGAAAGAAAAGACAATAACTTACCTTTCTTTTAACAACTTATTTTGTTAACTCTTATGTAGGCATTCAAAAGTAGAGTTTTGCCTATGAACTTGACTATCTTTATAATAATGATACCTATGTAAAATACTGAAGCTTGATTGCCTAGACAATAATTACTCCTAATCTGGAAACATGTAACTACAAGAGGGTTAAACAAAATCCTTTGCTCTAGAGGGAGGATGTAAAAATGTAACTAAAAATAAACCCTGTTTCAGCTTTTGAGGACAAGAGGGGCAGAAGAGAGGCTTAATCAATACAAAAATAGTCTCCTTATATCTACAGATTTACAGAGAAAGCATACTTCCTTCTACATGAAAATAAGGTTTTCAAAGCAACATGTAAAGTTATCCATGAAAGCAGAACTTTTTCTCCAATATATTTGACTGACAGAGGATTGTATGAACCATAAAAGGCTGCTTTTCAAAATGTAGATAGTTCTAAAATAGCCACAGGACATGCTTCCTTTTTGCTAGAATTTTATTGATGGTCTATTTTCTTATGGCATTTGTGTTTCAGATAACCTCCTGCTGTCCTACGGAAATTGCATGTAAGTGGGGTTACCTTTCAGAATTGGGAACATGTTTATGGAAGCAGTATATCTGGGTAAAGAAATTATTTTACAATATTTTCATGTGCAATCTATTGCTGCTTTCAGCTATGTAGGATGTTTTGCTGTTACTGTGCAGTGACACATTAGGCTAGGCATGTAAAGTAATGCAGTGTGACTGATACAAGCTGATGTTACACTTCACAGCACAATGCTTCATAATGTGTTATGTCAATGAGAGCATTTAAAAAAAAAAAAAAAAAAAGTAATTCTCCAGAAAGCGCTAATAAAAGAATCCAAGAACAATCTTCCTTCTCTCCTCCTCCTGTCTCCCTCAAAAGCCAAACCCACTGAGAGCAGAAAGCAATTTGTATTTGACATACAAAAACAACTTTTGGAGGATACATAGCAGTTGGTGGTTGTATAATACACTTAGAGCTGAATTAAGAAGGGGAAATAATTTTTGTTTTAAAATCTGTCTCTTTACAGAGTTAACATAAGTTCACAGATGTGATCTCCACTGGCTTTCAAAGACACACATTTTTAAAGGACTAAGTACTTTAATTTACTTCAAGTCTACACAAAGTTATGAGCATTTTCAGCCTGTAAGGCAACATGCTATTTCAATTCCAAACAAAAATACTGGTTTTACTGAATTGTCTTAGCTTTCCTTTCTATGTATACTCCTTCTAGTTCTTTTAATTTTGAAAATTTATGTCTGTTTTTTCAAGGTGTACTTTTTATTTGGTTTTAAACCTATACTTTTCTTGAAGAACACATGAACATACACAAACTAGTGTGGTGTTTTCCTCATGTTATTGTAGGCTTCTTGAAAATCTTTTTTTGTATATGAGCCTCCCACAATTTGGAAATCCTTCCATCTTCTTCTCAAACTCAGTCCTAATACCATTTAATCTGACTGCTGATGTTATTGGTAGTAGTTGAGTGTTTAAGCAATAGTGTTTACCACTATTGCTGTTGGTAATTTTCTGCCCTGATAGGTTTTCAGAGTTTTGCAGTCTGTGATCAGGGAGAGAGGGAGCATGTCCCATAGCTGGTGGAGTATGCACAGAACTCGATGGATACTTTGAGCTTCTCAGTACTGGTGCAATCCACATTTTTAATGAGCACCTTCTCAGTACCTACAGTCTGCATATATGTTAATCTGTTTGGATGGTATCCAGGCCTGGAAATCTTCAGCTTTAATGATGTAAATTTATAGTAATAGAGTAAATGGCGAGTTATATTTTAAAGGTACTTTTTAATTCAACGTATCCCATGGCCTCCTGCAAGCAGCTTGAAGAAGTGGAGGCTTCTCCTATGAAGTCAGAGGAGGATCTGAGAGGTTGGAACACTGTGGTGGTGTGCTCAGGGAAACATAACACACACCAGAGGCACATGGGGGTGAAGGGAAAGCAAATGGACCACCCCAGTGTCAGTGTGAATAAGGCAGATTCAGGAGGGGTGGGGGCACTCCAGCCCAGCGCTCCAAATCTGGACAGCCCATAGGCTCACTGGTCACTCACAGCAGCTTCTCAAAGTCTGGGCAGACAACTTTAACTTCTCTCAGGACGGGCACTAACCCTAAAAGACAGATGCAAGAGAGTTATTGAAATTAGCTGGTAATAAGAATTAGATGGTTAGAGCATAGTGCTAATAACACCAGGTTCGATCCCTGTATAGGCCATTCACTTAAGAGTTGGACTCGATGAACCTTGTGGGTTCCTTCCAACTCAGAATAGTCTGTGATTCTGTGATTAGGTGCTGGAACTGAAATCTGACTAGCAAATATGCTCTTGGGAAAAAAAAACAAACCAAACCAAAACCAAAAACCAACAAACTAACAAAACGAAAACAAAAGAACAGAAAAAGGGCCAAACACACACACATACACACACACACACACACACACACACACAAATTATTAAACTGGTTACACTTCTTTTGGCCTGAAGGTTAGAAAATTTTGTTGATAAATCAGTTTATACCACATCTTACAAATTAAACAAAAGAAAGTTCAGAAATTGGTGAAATATCAGCATTTAAAATAATGAGGGGGGGATAAAAATTAACCTTAAAAATTACTGCCTCTTTATCAGTGTATCTCAAATATCCAAAGATTATTCACTCAACTCAGGTCATCTTCTAGGACAAATTACTTTTAATCTCAACCTCCATAAAATATTTCTCATCTCCTTATAGATGTATAGGTGACTTTTGTATGAGAACTAAGCGAGGAGGCAGCTCCCAAAATAATGCAAAAGTTTCCTGTGAGAGTGGTACTGCACTTTTCAAGTTTCCGGAAACTGTAACAAATTCTTATCTTTTCAGACATGCTGATCTTACCAATCAGATGTTATCTTCAGTATATTTTGTTGTTACTTTAAATACAATCCAGTTTCAGTTACTCCACATAATTAAGGATTAAATTATCACATTTACACTATATTTTATAGCTATTTTCTGACAACCTGAAAACAGAAACTAACAGTAAGGATAAGTAAGTACTTTTTATCTGAAAAGGTCACTCTGGAAAGGAAAATCTAGGTCTATTCTGAGGAAACAATGTCAAATCACCTCTTTTAACAATCAAGAGGAAAGTAATATTTTTCCTTAATGTAAAAGATTCTTTTAGTGGTTTTATGTATCTGTGGCTTTTTGGTACTGTTTTTTTCCCAGAATAACATCAGTCTGTAGAGTACCACAACATTGCTTGAAATACAAAATTACAGGACAAATATCAGAGACAATAAATATCAAGAAAACAAAATCTGATCAGAAAAGCTCAGGTGTTTAAAAACATTAACTGAGATTTAAAACTAGTAATTTTTTCCATTAGATGAAGAATCAGTAGTAATTCTAGCAGATATTAACTTGTTAAGAGGCTGAAATACGAATCACATAATGAGGAAACTTCTACAGGTGAGTCCTAAATTAGTGATGCCAGTGTTGATGTAACTCCATATATCCACCACTGGGAGACACTGCCCAAAGATTGCGCTGACTGCTCAGGAAGGGTATCATGAACAAACTTCCATGTATCTAAAATTTAAAATAAGTTCTTTATTTTAGCATCAAGTCCCCTGTCTCTTGTTACTCCTTCTCCCAGCACTCTGCAGGAATTCCTGTTCTTGTCACTTCCTTTGCAAAGGAAAGAAACTTCTTTGAACAAACCTGTGCTGCTGAGTCACAGGCAGAGTGTTCTGCTGCCTCCTGCAGGGCTCTGCTGTCTTCGCCCTCTGCAGAGTCCCACTGGGTACTGAGATATATGGGTGGAAAAAAGCTGAACCCTGCTCTTCTCTACAAGCTTCCTTCTGCTCTTTACTTCTAAGCTTCCCCTGAAAATACTCTTTCCTTATTTTCATCAAGAAAATGGAAACAGCCAACACTGGACTTGTTCTTTGAAGTGTGATATATATTGCTACAGTAACAGCAATAAACAATTCAGGTTAGGTTTGGTTATGATAAAAATAAAGATCAGTTTCAGATCGTCTCAGTGTAAATCCTTCACTTTCCTTCTTCCTACAGTAATAAAAGCTGATATAGAAATAATAATGGGGATTTTCTCATTTAGAGTTGTAATACCCATAAGCTGCAAAATTTTACCAATCTGATTAGCTTGGTGCTTTTTAGCAAAAAGAGAGGATGGTAGAATTGTGTGAAAACTTCACTCCTTAGATGTATACACTTACATTTCAATAGTAATAGCAATAATTTAGTCTTACTGTGTTGCTATTGATGTTTAGAAGAATTACACAGAGATTATGCTGTGGGATTCAGCTCTGATTCTTTTTTGTCAACATTGTAAAGATATAAATATATAAATATGTTAATCAACATTTTCAGCGCTAAAAGGAAACAGGCAGTTTCAGAACACAGTATGCTGCTTTAGGTATGGGCTTTATATTCAATGACTTACTTACTATATCTCTCCAAAAATAAATGGAGTCCAGATAAGGGTCTGGTCAGGACCCCAGTCACAGGTTCAATATCTAAACTCAAAGAGATCCAAACTAGGGATCCCTATGAACATGTAGACACAACAAATGAGTGACTGTGCTCAGCTTCTGTTCACTATAGAAGGGACCTTGACTATATTCCTACGTAGTTATAGCAACTAGATATCTGAATTCAAGTGGAATTAATCCATCATTTCATAAGACAAAAAATGAAAAATAAGTAAATAAAGTACTGAACCATTTCTTTGACTGCATCCACTAATGGGAATAAAGTATTACCTTAGTACTGCTGTACTGTCTGTGCTTCAAAAAAAGAGGGAAAATAAATCATAGTTATTTTTTCTTTGTGGGCCACTGTTGCTGTGGGCCAACTGGAGGGCTGCTGGGAATGGACACATGCTGTGTTACAAGTACCAGCTTGTACTACAGAACAGTTCTTAGTCAGGCAAGTGCTTTTGTGCAGAACATATCACAAGAACTGTAGTTATTACTCGAATGTAATATTAAAACCAACATGAAAACTGACTAAAGGTTACAGCATTTGTTATTACAAATCTTTTACAGTTAGTATATAGTCCTCTTGGGGTGAGGGTGATGGAAGTAGGAGCAAGTGTTGTTACATGAGATCTAACATAATCTGATTTATTCATGTTCTTGAACAGTGTGTTATCTACCCGATTTGTCACTTAAAAAGGGAGTTATTATAACTGAAATTTAGCCACAACCATAAAAAGAGAGAGTAATCTTGTAAAAGACTAGAGAAACAGCTTGCCAGTATTTGAGTTCCTGTTGTGAAATTGCTTCTTTGCTTTTGCATATAGATGAATAATAAAAGATGGTGATGTGAAAATATCTGTAAGACCTCCATATTTTTTTCCCCTGAAAGCAGGAGACAAGGGAAAATTTCTTTTGAGGGGACATGGACTTTATGGAAGGAAGTTTAAGACATCATTATAATCCTCTCACAGCTGGAAGAGGCAAGCTCCACCAGGAAGCTACTTTATCATCATAGCTTAATTTTATATTAAAAAGATCAAATATGTAAGATGATTAAAACCTCCAGTGGTTTAAGACTTTATTTTAGGGAGATTACAGAGAAACTATAGAAAACAGCATATTCTACTTTGAAAACTGAGGGTACTTTCCTTTGCTTAGGTTACTGAAGTAGAAAACATGTATGCTTCCACACAGTGAAGAAAGGCAGTGTGACCCAATGTTCTTCATTTTGAAATGGCAAGGCATTCAGCATTTGCCCCCAGTCACAGACGGTGTTGAATGCACTTAGGTCTGTTCATGATGAAGGACTCAAGCACAATGCCTACATCTAGTAGAAGGTTTTAATGTATATATTTATGTGTGCCTCTCATAAAAATTATTTTATTTGCTTTTAACCATTGTTTATTGTCGTAGTTTTGCCCTGGTTCAATTTACTTTTACACCCCCCACACAATTACTATCAGTTGAGAGAAGGTTTATGCAGACAAAAAGAGACTGAAGTGGAAAAAAGTATGAGTATTTATTATTAATAAACTAAAACTAAAGAATTATATTTACAACAATTCTACTTGAGTAAAAAGTACTATGTATTTACAAAAGATACTTTTCCCCCCACTTCCCTTTATATCAGTCTAAGGAGGAGAAGCAGTCCTTTTCTGTTCTCAGAATTCCAGCTCTTTCTCTCTCTCTCGTAACTCTGCAGCACTTTCGTCGCAGTTGGAACTTCTTTATCTCTCTTTTATTCTGTGTTGGCTTCCAGGGCTGGGCCTACCCCCCTCCTGGGCTAAAACCGAAGGCTGAGGGTTACCCAGGTCCTGAAGGGTCTCCTTCCATAGACTTCCAAGGGGACACTTGCTTACTATGGATCTTCTTCCACAGGGTTACAGGGGATAATGGTTTAAGAGTTCACCCCTGTTTCCCTATGGAGGTCCCTCCCCATGGGAGAACAGTCCTTGATTGACTTCTCGGCATGGGTCTAGTCTGGATCCCTTACTCGGATCCCAATATCCCACCTGAGCCATTTTCTGCTCCAGCGTAGGTTCTCTCTAGCACCAGCAGCACGGATCCCACACATGGATCCCAACATCCCTACCTGAACCGTTTTGTGTTCCAGCGTAGGTTCTAATACCCGTCAGGGTCATAAATCTTCAACAGTAGCAGCATGGATCTCTCACTGAGATCCCAAGCTTATCTGAGCCGTCTCGCTCCAGCATAAGCATCGATCCCTTCGAGGGTCACAAAGTCTTTAACAGGACTCTGCCTCATCTGAGCCGCTTTTACTCCAGCATAAGGCTTTCTCTCTGTTAAAGTCACAAATCTCTGGTGCATCCACAAGCTCCTCTGTGAGCCGCATGGGGGGTCTCTTCACCCCAACAAATTTTCACAAGTGGCAGGGTTTTATTTTTCAGTCTTTACCCTGTTGAAGGGAGGGAGAGTGAAAAGGAGAAAAAAAGCAGCTCTCCCCCCTTCGAACTTTTCTTCTCTCTTCTCTGCTGCCAGCTTCGACCTTGAAAATCCTGTTATCTCATGGCTGGAATTCTTCTGCAGCGGTTTCTCGTCTAAGCAGTTCGTCTTTTAAACTTTTTTTCTTCACTCTCTCACAAGAGAGAAGGGAGGCTTCAGTGCTGCAACTGCCCCCCCCGGCCCAAGCCGGGGAGGAGGGGGCCTTGGCCCTCCTCGGGCCCGCTACCCTTCTACATGGCTGCTGTTCTTAATTTCAACTGCGCCACCAACCTTCTCTTCCGTTTTCTTAAAGATGTAATTAGCAAAGGCGTCACTGAACTTTTTGATTGGTTTTTTGTCCGGAAATTACCTGGACAAAACCATCCTCAGCCCCAGGGATGGGCTGGTGGGCAAAACCACGACATTTATCTAAATAAATTTTTATAGACATGTTTTCATTTTCATTTTGGAAAATGGAAATGCATTCAGAGGTAATTCATAGTCTATAAAGAAAGCAAACAATTTTAATTGGAATATTATCTTGATAGAAAAAAAGCAATACTTCATAAATATTTTCTAAAGACATTTCTTTATGCAGTTAAAGTTAGTCCATAATTTTGTAATCACTGTCTTTTTTTCCCCCTTTTTCCCCCTAAGATTCTGTTTCAAACCTTTTAGTTATTTTGGTATGGTATGACCCTGGAGTGCCAGTAGGACACACTGAATGGAATGGCATTTATGCAAGATCAATAGACTGTGTTTCTTAGGGCCGTCATTCCTAGTTAAATAAATAAATAAAATTAAAAGAAACAAACAAACAATGGGCAATTTGAAAGTTTTTGAAGAAATATATGAAAAGTTATAGAGATAGTAAAAACCATTAGAGAAAGAGGAACAGAGACTAATAATATTAACTTTCTGGCACTGATGTAGCCTGGAATAATTTCTGTAGGTAGGCAACTAATAAGGATCTATTTTTAATGAAAAACAAAGGTTAAGATTTTGACTGGAGAACTTCAAGAAAGTATTTTTTTTAAGGACATGACAGATGTCAGTGATTAAGTGAAAGGATAAAGGAAAAAGCTGTCTATCTAAATGCGACTTTGTATGATGTGGAAAACTAAATGGTAGTGCCCACAGATAGAGATGTGACAGCTCACTGCTGCTAGCACCACCCTCCTGGCATCTTCCATTCGCAGAACTCTTCTCTTGCCTTTGCTGAAAGAACTAATGAGTGAGTTCAGAGGGGTTTTCAAGTTGGCAAGAGTACTGTAACACATGAAGGAAGGCTGGTGAAAGCTGCAGTTCAGTGTAACCAAGGCTCAGGAAGTTGCTTTAAGCTGTGTAATAGCAGCAGCAGAAGGCCAGAAAAGCTCAAGAGTGTTGTTAGAGGAAAGTCAAGGAGCTAGTTTTTTGTCTTGAAAGAAAGAGGTCAAAAATAGCTGTGATGGGAGGAATAGGTATGGAATGTGGAGAGTGTTGCCAGGCTTTTTAACTTAATCATAAAATACACTGGAGGAATTTTGCATGTAATTTTAATCTATATATGTCATAATGTGTTTGTACCTACAGAACCTCATAACAAGCTAGAACTTGTTGCTTGCCAAATCAGGAGCTTCAACTCGAACTTGCAACACATGCAGCAGGGCTTTAGAAAGGACTCTTCTACTCAACAAGAGTGAGGGAAGAGCTCATGATATGGGAGAAGGGAAACAGACGTCTCCTGTATATTCCAGTCTTCCCTCCCTCTTTGCCAGTTGCAGATTTAGTTCTAGCAGGGACACAAAGACAGAGGGAAATCTGTCCTGAGCTTCTCCATGCAGGGAACCATCCTGCCTTCTTATAGTAGCACATAGATACTCTAGATCTCCTGTTAGTCTTTCAGCATCTCTGTACATACTTTTGGGGAAAAAGAGGACCAAAATGCAGATCATAAAAAGCACAGAGGGGATCAGAGTGTGGTAGTAAACTACACGTGAAGGGCCCTCGATAAATGGATGCAAACAGCAGGCCCACCACCCACTGATATGGACTGAGCCTAACGATGCCTGTGTTCCCTCTTGTGCGTCTCTGCTGGCTAGGTGTTGCTTCAGGATCCTCCAGTTAGGGAGGTGTTGAACTAAATTTATTCTTTGCATTTCAGTCATGGTTTTGTGGTTGTTCTGCTCACCTACCTGTGTCAATTCACACATATGACTACTTTGTATTTCACCCTCTTCATCTTGATGTAACTGAAATGCAGCTTAGTAACAATGCTAGCCTTTCTTAGACCAGACAAGATGTTGAGACAGTTTGGTATGGACAATGTGTTTGTCCTCAAATGTTTTAACATGTTAGCCATCTTTCCTTTAGTTTATTTGTTTGTTTTAATAATCACTTATTAAGTGACCTGTGCTATGAAAATAATAGTATAGTGGATCCCCTTATGCGCTTCTATATCACCAAAGCATTTAAAAACACAGTTCTAATTATAAGTACAGCCTCAGAGTTTGTAGGAAGCCAAGTCTGAAGGCAGGAGAGAAAATGCAATTTAAGTATACACACAAAATTCACCTTAAATTATAAAATTTTTAAAGTTTCTCCACATAGTTTTGCTTGTTGTATTCTTTTTCTTTTGTATCTGAAAGTAAGTAAATATTCTGAGTTTCAAACCTGTATTTGAATATAAAAGTAACAATAGTAAATATTGTGGTACATGTTTGTAAGTGAACAAAAATCCTCCTTGATGAAAATTACACATACTTGCTGTTCTGTAAAGCTTTTATGAAGCTGCAGATTATACCTGTACAAGAAAATCAGTACAGTTCCTAGCCTCTACATAACTCAGTTGGGAATGAAAAACATCTCGTCAGGAGCTTCTAATTAAGCAAATGGGTGGAACAGGAACTGCTTTATTCTACACTAGTGTTTTGTGGCAGAGTAGAAGGCAAGAATAGGTTATGTTGAAAACATAAAGGTTTATGGTGAAGGAAGGAGAGCATACTGTGATGGTGAAATAATGTCATAGGAATGCTCTAGAGTAAAGCTATTCTAGCATGGATAATGCTATCAAATGTAATACAAGACACGAGTAAGTGGCTATTTTTTATGCCTGACAAGTCTAGCATCTTGTTGTGCTGTATCTCTCTTGAATTAATATCTCTAGTCTTTACTATGTTATGGCTCTACTATGTAGAATCAACAAAACTGATGTAACAGAGCAGTCTCTGAATCTTTTGATGAAGTAGTTGAAGTACAAGTGTTGTATGTACCCAGAAGAGTCCATTGTCCCAGAATTATATCAAGCTATCCCAATAACGTTTATTCTTTATTTAGAAAAACAAAACAGACCCTGAATTTGTAGAGTACCAGACAGATGAGAGACCACTATAGTTTCAATATTATTTTCCCCTTATTGCTTTGAGTACTCCCTTTATTGCTCTGAGGAAAACAGTCTACAGTTTAAAAGAAGGTGATGTTTCAAATACCTACAACCTGTCATCAGTGTGCTGGTCTAAATGGCAATGAAGCACATTCAGTTCTGCATGGCTAGCACATGCCACAGTTGGACAACAAGCAAAAAAAATGAACTAAGAACACTGGCTTCGGTAATCTTGTGGCAATGCATAGAACCTGTCAGACTTGTATTTCAACAGAAGGTGAAAAATAAATTTGTTATTATGGAGGTAGTATTAATATCATATCACTCATGTCAATTCCATAACTGAGCCTTTCTTAACAGATGTTTTACTAAAATTTGTATAGTGATGAAGTGGTTGCTTGAAGCTTATCCTACAGCATATGTTGGTGTAGGGTTTTTTTAGGTCAGTGATTACTATACACACAGATGAATACAGAAAAAAGAGTATTAACACTGCTTTTTACTTTATTTTGCTGATATTAAGTCAAGGGGCAAAATTAAATAGGTGATCTTATCTTCTAAAAATCAGTCTCACTGTTCTTCTGTTTCCACAGTATTGTTATACAAAGCTTCTAGAACCATTCAGGAGAAGACCTTTCCTTAACTACTTAATAACCACCACTAAATTTACAAACTTAAACTTATCTTGTCAGTCACAAATCTATCTGTTAGGAATTAGCACCTCTACAGTTTGGGTCTTACTCTGGTATCCAATTTTTATCTGAAAGCTTTGGATTTGTAACCTTACCTGTCTAAACTGATAAAATAGGATAAAAGCAGGTCAATACTTGGATGAAATATCTGTTATCTCATAGGGTGATCTAGTAGTAGCAGATAACCTCTTCTCATTTAGCTCTGACTCATTGTCACTGTTCTGCAGCCAGAAGTACTGTCTTTTGCTCAGACATCAAACATAAAGATCCAACTTATTTGCTGCTAGAAATAAAGAATTCAGACACAGACATATTAGTCTCAGTCCTGGCAAAATTTCAGGTTGATTATTAAATTCTGTTGCCTAAACCTTTGTTTATTTGATTGTTGTTAACTGAGTGGAGGAATTTCACATTCTGTGAAAATAAGATATCTGATTTCACTGCCATTGACCCCTGGATCCTAAATTTCTTTCAAAGTCTGTCTGATGACTATCCCCAAAGACAAAACCTTTTGCCAAAATAAGACATTCAGTTTACCCATAAATCAGTGAGTTGTTCAACCCCTAAAATATTGAGGGAGGATGTGGAACAGTGCCGTAAGTAAATGAATCTAAAATGCAGGGCTGTAAAAATTCAGCAAACAAAAGCTAGAATATGGTTATGACTAGAATCTTCAAGCCAGCCTAAGTTAATATACAAAGGTCATAATCACAGAGATAAGTAAGCAGATAAATGTAATCAAGAGCTGTAGCAAATGAAATTCTTTTAGGTACTCTTTTATAGAAAAGATGTGTTTATACTTAAAACTTTTTATTGTAGTCAGATTAAGAAAGATGTGCTACATGGTTTTAATAATGTTTTGAAACCTGGAAGGTCTATAATCCTATGAGAGTGTATTATATGTTAAGGATCTAGCCTGACTATTTATGTCTAAAAATGTGTTGCCACACAGTATCACAGAATTATAGAATCACAGAATGGTTTGGGTTGGAAGGAACCTTAAATATCATCCAGTTCCAACCCTCCAGTCATGAGGAGAGGCACCTTCCACTAGACGAGTTGCTCAATCCCTACAGTGGAAGAATACAGCAACCATCTAATAAAATCAAACAAACAAAAGCCCCCTCACCTCTTGTAGGATATGTTTTTAATAAGCACAAAATAATCTTTAAGCAATACCAGTGTGCATTGGGTCTGGCTGAGCTGGAGTTCATTTCCCCATAGCAACCCTCACAGTGCTGTGCTTTGCATTGGTAGCTACAAAAGTGTTAATAACACAGCGGTGTTTTGGTTACTGCTGAGCAGCGCTGGCACAGCATCAGTGCTGTCTCTTAACATTCCTACCCCTCCCCAGTCGAAGGCAAGATCCTGGGAGGGGACACAACCAGGCCAGCTGACCCAAACTAACCAAAGGGGTATTCCATACCATATGATGTCAGCTCAGATATAAAAACTAAGGAAAGGAAGAGGAAGTGGGGGGCATTCATTTTTTACAATGTCTGCCTTCTGAGAAATTGCTGTGCGTACTGAAGCCCTGCTTCCCAGGCAGTAGCCAGATATCACTTGCTGATGGGAAAAAGAGAATAACCCTTATTATTTTCCACTTCACTTGCATGTGCACAAACTTTCACTTTTGCTTTAGTAAACTGCCTTATGGCAACCCATGAGTCATTTTCCATCTTATTCTCTCTCCCGTGTCCAGCTGGGAAGGGGAGCGATTAGTGGGCACCAGGCATCCAGCCAAGGTCAACCCACAACACTGTGTTAAAATATTCCATTACCTAGGTGCTACACAACTCCTACACATTTTCATTCAAAGGTTTTAACCTTTCAACCAGTTACAAATCTATCCCCTGGTGGACTGATAAGCAAGAAATATCAAATTACAAAAATCTCATAGTATCTGAATGAATTACTAGTGTACACACTATTTAATTCACTGTAGAGACCGTAGATTGTTGAGTTGATATGCCTGTTTCACTTTGTCTTGTTCCGTAAATCCAAAGAATTTAAAGGGCTATTTTAATGCATTGTACACACAAGAACATACTGAATCCATACAACAGTCAATCAATCAAAGTCTTTTACAATTCTGTTTAAAATTATTCTGTGTCAACATTATTCACTATTCACACTGTCATTTATGTTTTGAAAATAGGTTCATAATTTTAAACTGTAAACTTTAAAAAGCTAGAAAATAACTGCAATTATCTGAGGGAAAGAAAATATAGAGTTGGTTTTAGATGTCAATTTTTGCTTCTTATGTTAAGATAATTTCTGGAAAATGTGTTTTAAAAGTAGTTTTAAATGTATTTCCATTAAGGAGAAATGAAAACATGATGTATTCTGAGTGAAGTCAAAGAAAGCAGTGACATTTAATGATGGTTTTTAAAGCAGGGCAGACAAGTTTTCAGCCAGGGCTTCCAAATACATAAGTAGTTCTAGCAGTTGAAAGCAGTGCATTTAAATCCTTTTGACATCTTTAATTGGATGTTCCCTGACTCTCTCGCCTGTCTTGCTATTTGCCTTTATTTCTCCCTGACTTTTTCAGAATAATAAAAATGTTAACAACTTTCTAAATATAATACACTTGTATATTTTTAATGCATATGAGGCCCTATTCTGTGAACAGCATCAAACCATTAGAGACAGTGAAATTATACCTGGTGATATTTTACCCCCTACATTGGTCAGCCAAGGCACATAAATAGATGTGTACACTTCTTTAAAATATTATTTTTGCCAGGGGTTTGATATGTGAAGAATCAAACTGACAGTAATGGAGGTTTGGTACAGAATGGGGTTAGCTGAGCTCTACAATCATGTCTATTTGTTTTTCTGTGTATGTGCATGCATACATAGGTGTGTGCCAGTATATATAGAAAAATTTTCTGGTCAAATTTTTTATCCTAGAATTACAATTCTAAAGAAGCTTTGTTTTCCAAGGAAGCAAACCATGAATTTAAGCAGAACAAAAATTAATACTGTGGGAGCATTCTTAATCCCTGGAACTGAGAGGTATGCAATGCAATGTCACCTGTTCAGTACAAAGTTTAATCTACCACAACATAGATACTGTAAACATGAAAAAAAAGTCAGACAGGTGGGAGGGATTTGTGAAATTTAGATCTTTTTTTAATCACGTCTACTTTCCATTTTCTTCTGAAAAATTGTTAAGTGGACCTTTTTCAGCTTTTTCTAGGCTAATACTTTTTAAAATTCTGAAAACAATATCACTGACTTTTAAAATAATTTATGCACCTTTTTTCCCTTATTTCTTTATTGTATGATGTTTGAAACATTTTGTGTTGATAGTTTAGCACTGAAGTGTCCAATCTAAGCAAACTCTACATTTCCCATATTTTTTGTTTATTTTATTTTCCCACCCCCTCAATTATATAAATGCATTCTGTGTGTTTTGTTTGTTGGTTTTTTTTTTTCCAAACCATTTGCTTCAAAACATTTTATCTGTTTAGCACAGTACATCCCAAGCTATTGAACATATCTGCAAAGACAAAGTGTGGCAGTTGTAGCCTCAGGTAACTCATAAATGGGCTGTGTTCACAACTGAGAGAGTGGAGGAAAAAGTATGACTTGCTGTGCTTAGTAGTAACTGAGTTAATTATTTGCTGACATTGATATTTCATGATAACTGCCACATTCACACAATTCCACAAAGAGTCATAGGTTACCAGGTTTCTAATGTGATTAACAAAACTAAAAGAAATAAAATCAGGAAATTGCTGGAAACAGCATGGCAGGAACTATAGCATTACAAGTTTGTCCTCCTCTTTCAGCTCCCTCAAATACCTGATACTGACCTCTGACAGAGCTGATAATTTGGCTTGGTGTGACTTTGTGACTCCACATGTTAAATCCCAGACATAACTATGGCACTTTCACAATGTACTGTGAAAGAGATACACAGCTGACAGCAGAAAAAAATGAAACCCCACACATTTATTGCATGGTTGACTCATAGAATGTGACTTTTTCATGACTGTTGGTCTGGCTGAGTTACTGACCACCTGGAAAACCTGGACAAATAAGTCCTTTTTTATTCCCTGGAAAGAAGAAATGCTGAAAGGAAGACAAAGTCAGACAATGCAGGTAGGGCATGTTAGGAATTGAGCATCTTAGGTCATGCACATGCAGAGAACAATAGGTACAAAGAGCTGTTGAGAAGTAAGATTAAAATGAACAGGTGGTTTATATAGGTAGGACAGCTGCTAGAAAACAGGTAATGTAATAAATTATTGATCCTACAGAGGATGAGACAGCTACAGCTGTAATGCATGAGGTTGAGATGCCTTTGACAGGTACAGAATAGAAACTAAATTACCTAGGAGAGTGCTGGAATAGGTCTGCAAAGAAGACTTTCCCTCTCTAGTGAAAGGGAAGACAGTAAACTTCTGCCTGGAGCAGAAGGAAAGGGTAAGAATATTACTTCAGAGATAGAATTCAAACCAGGTGAAGGAATAGGCCCCTGGTGAGTTAAAAAATCCCTTACATTTCTATTAACACACTTTTCTATATGAGTGTTGAGACATCACATACAGAGCTTTCCATATAGAAATACAGGGGGTTTAAATTTGCTATCCACAGTTAAGTATTTAAAAACTTCCACAAGGCAGTTACGTCCATGGCCCAGCAGTTCATTACCCTATTGACTATTTTGTCTCATTTCCTCTTTGGTTGCAGATTAGACACATAGTGGAATACCAGAGCACGATCCTGAGTTGCTTCTTTTCATATGATAAACACACACTTCTCTGTTTCTAGATCGGAGCTGTGAAACAAAGAAGCATTACAATTATACACATAAATGGTTCTGAGATATGAAACTTTTGTGACAGTGTTTTCAGCCCCAAGAACATCAAGGTTATTTTGGGATTCTTGAAATTTCTGTAGCATATATGCAGAAGGAGAAATGGAAGGGCTAGTGGCTGTTAAAGACCTTTTTCTATGCCACTGAAGTCTGATGTTCTCACGCAATTGCAGAAAATAAGTAGAAAGAATTTTCTAAGGCAAAACTAATTAGGAATGAAGCTTATGAAAAAAATAAGTTATGTGCAAAGTATATTTTGTGTCTTGTGTGTCATTTGTCTTTTACCTTCGGGTAGAAATACCTTTTTGGTATTAGTTATCTCTCTTTTTGAACACAAGCAAATCAAAGGAAGTGGGTTAAACGTGCTTTTGGTTTAAGCTAAAAAATCCACTCTATTCTCCATCCCATTGCAATGGCTCAAGCATAAGTGACGTTTATTTCAGTCTACTCTGGACAAAAGTGATTTGTTTTCCGCAATTCCTGAATCCTGACAATGAACAGATGAATAAGGAACAAGGTAGTTATTCAGAGTGCAAGATTTGGGAAAGATAATGGGCAAGGAGTTGAGGGCAGATGGACAGGTCTTCTACACTCTCAGTCACAATCTTCTTTGTTGGTAGTAGATAAAGGGTTTAAGATAGAAAGGAACTCCCTCAGCATGATTTATAACCCTCAAGGTGAAAGTTCCTTTCTAAATTTCAGAGTAGAGATGCTCAGTCTTCCTTCGTGCCCACAGCAGAGAAAAAACAGGGTTTTAATTCTGACTGTGCTTTTGCAAGAACACTTGACAGCCTACTTCTTATAAGTGTCTGGGAGTAACTTGATTATTACTGCCTGCTGTGCAATACTTCAGAGCCTGGGGGGAAGAGGGGGCTCAGGAGCTTGATCAGGTTCTCAAAGCTTTCTCTGCCCTTTGATCAAGTCATATTTTTTGCACTCTTGCATAAACTTTTAAGACTGATTTGTTAAAAATAAAGTTAATAATCTTGTTTGGTTTTCCCCTAACATTATCTCCATGCTTTTCTGGACTGTTTTAGAAGGCATATAGTTATGATGATGACAACTGTAACCACACTATCTACATGTTTTTAACAGTGGTCTTGGGTAATTTCTACTGGTTTGTTACTTTTGGGGGGTTTGTTTGGTTTTTTTTGTTTGTTTGAAGGTTCTGTTTTGTGGGATTTTTTGTTTTGTTTCTATTTTTTTTTTTTTACTACTAGTGCTCTTTCTTTCTGCAGCTTACAATGTTTTCATTAGAATGAAAATGTTCATCCATAATTTAATACTTTTTTTTTTTAAATGATAAGACATGCTGTGTTTCCTCAGACATTAAACACATTCCCATACAGTAGTTTAGGCAACCAGTATCTCCCAAAGGTACTGTCTAACTACGTGCTAACCCATCTAGTGTAAAAGGGTATTTGGAATCAGACACCTTTTCCCAAGAAAATTCCTCTTATAGCTAAAGGAAAATGTTCCCATTTTGCTTTTTTCAGCTATATTGGGTTTATCCAGAAAGAAATAAATATAGCAGGCTGAAGGGTAAAAGAAGTTGAAATAACACATCAATCTGACTGATACCCTAACCCTGAGCTCATCCTGGATTCTGTGTCATAGGTAATGTCTACCTTTGTACACTCTGTAAATTCCCTTTTGTTACCTCTTCATTAACAGATCTTTGGTGTATGTTCCTTTTATTAAGAGTATCCAGGCATGAGAGTAAACATGCATCTGTAGAGTTAATTTTTTTTTAAAATTTTACCTGTCCCCCATGCAGTCTGTACAGACACTGAGTGCACAGTCATGCTGGTCTGATTGTGCTCTATCCTCAGTTCTGTCCTCACTGCTCACCCTTCTCAAGTATCTCAAGAATTGTGTGGATTACATTTGTTTAAGCAAAGAAAAGTCTGCCTAGGTGAGCTGAAACTTCCCTGCATGAATGCTTGAACAGGCCTTTTAAAATTCAAAACATTTCAGAAATATTTTGATGTCAAGAACATCATACTTACTGCTTTTTTAAAAAAACATATGCTTTGATACCACTTTTTGGATCTTGGTTTGGGTCATATCAATTGGTTTTAATTTGATTTTTAAGCAGAAATTCAGTATTCAAGCATTCATGTTAGGGTATGCTGGAAGATATGTACATGCAGACACTTTGAGCACAACCCTGTGCTCCCTAATCAGCAGTGGTACATTACTTTCTGGTAGCATTTATAAGACTTGCATAACTTTCTAAGTCTCAAACTTTTTTTTTTAATTATTATTCCTTTGTAGGAGGCAATGGTATCACCTGACTTGCTGATCAATACATCTTGCAAATGCCATAAACCAGCTGCAGGTTCTCTGTGTGCACAGCTGTTCACTATCAGTTTCCTACAATGCACTCGATTTTGGTGTTTAACCAGTATCCCAATTCTCAGGTGCTCAGCTGTTGCAAGGTGTAGCAAGACATCTGTATGAGATGAGGAACCACCTCCAAATATCTATCAAGTGAAGGATTCTGAATATGCTGCTGGAGCAGACCTCAATTTATTACAGAAGAGTTCTTGTTGCAAGGGCTCCTCTGTAAATGTAGGCATTAATTTATTCACTTTTTTCCCATTATCATGTGAATATCATGTTAAGAATTTTACAGTCACATTTAAATCCTTTTTCCCCTGAATGTTGTTGTACCAGTATTCCTCAGTACTGTACTTAAAACCTTCTCTTGCAGAAAAAAAACCCAAACAAACCCCAAACGAAACCTAAACCAAATCAATAAAACTCCCAACCTGATGCTGAGTTGTGACATCCCCCTAGAAATGAACTATCTCCTTGCAGCTTTAGCTTTCATTAGGCATTAAAGAACAACTAATCTTACAACCAAAACAATATTGCACCATTTATAGGAAGACTGCAGAATAGCTGTATCTTTCCCTTAGGGCTAGTAATCATGTCTTTTTCTATATAGTTCAGAGTGGTTAAATAGCTGAAAGTTGTGAAAGAACAGGAAGGATTTTAAGATGTGGAGAAATTTAATTTGTACTAGTTTTTAAAAATAACTCCATATAATTTTCTTAAAATTGAATGTTGAGCCCAAGAATGGCGAAAGGCAGCCATAGAGGGACTTGGAAAGTAATAGTGAAATGTAATTCTGAGCGTAAGAAAATTCTGAAACTTTGTGTGTTATGTGTGAGAGGGTTAATTTATGTTATACACTTTTCAGCTGTGAACATACAAACTTAAATTACAAAAGATAATTATTTTATTCCCCCCACAGTCAGAAAAATGTTTGCCCACCAATGCTTAGAGGGTTTCACTTGCTGAAGAAATTATGTCATGAAGGAAGCTGGCATGGAGATGAATGTAGACTGTGACAGGCCTTGCATTATTTGCAGTATGTGTAACACCAAAGAGCAGTAAACACCAGCCAACACTGGCTTTAACATTTACAGATTTTATATTTTTGGTTTTTTTCATGATTTTGGAGTCAAAACTGAATAATACATCAGATTACATCTTTTAGAACAGGGACAAGTTGCAGGTAGTGAACCTTTTTTATTTTGCTTGCGTTATTTTCTCCTGGAACATTATTTACAGCTAGGTTTTACTCCTACCAGAATTTTTATTTTGAAAATTCATAAATTCAAGTCACACGAGTTACCTAAAATGCAATCTGTGAGATGGTGTCATGGTGCTTTAGCTCTACTTACACCAGGAGAACCATACTGTTTTGAATAGCACTGTGCAGCACTTTCATGCTAACCAGCTATCAAGAAGGCATTCGACTGTGAGATGTATTGTGATGTATAACCTTTGTGCATTGGAAACACCCTGGTCATTCAGTAGTTGGTTTACAGTTTGATTCTTTTCTTGTGTTATGCTGCAGTATGCTATTAAAACCAGCAGATGTTCACTCTAGAGATGGTTGCACTTCATTTGTGAATGAAGTGATTCCCACGTGGATTATGACAAGATATATTCTCTGTCATAACTTGAAACTCGAGCAAGTCCAACAGATGTAAAATTGACTTGAATTATTGAAACAGAATTTGACCTACATGTTCTTACTATTAAGTTTTATAAAGCATTTATGATCCATGCAAATTAAGACAACTCATGTATATTAATGCAATTCTGTTATTCTAATTATCTTTGCATATGGCATAGTAAATATTGATACTATTAATAATGTGAAAGCAACAAAAATTGAATACTCATAATTAAGCCCACAGTACATTATAAATGTTTTACACTGAAAATTAATGCTGTGTAAAGTTATATAACTTTGATAGGCTTTGACTGCTCACGTTATCTACAGAATGCTTATTCTGTCCTTGATTACCACCTTCTCACAAAACAAAATAATAATTGCCATCTATGAGGTTTCAAAAAAAAAAAAAAAAAGGCAGCAAGAACTATAAATGAAAAGAGCTTAAATTGTTCTGATACAAAAGATCTACCACATTAATCTTAAAAGATTTCTGCTTGTTTCACCACAGGAATGAGAAAAATGTATTTGTGTCTCCCTTTCTCTACTAGAGTAATTTTTTCCTTTAGTGTGATTTCAGTATTGTAACTTGCTTTTCATTTTTCATAGCTTCCCTCTCCTCTCTATTTTGAGACTCACAAATTCCTAGAATTTCAACTGAGAGGTCTTGTGTAGAGTCCCAAATCTTTGCTTGAACTGCAGTCCTTGTGAATCTGAGCTATCACCTCTTGAATCTTGCTGGCATCTGAGATTTAGTCTTTCTATATCTGAATGTACAGCCACCTTCTTTCAAATTTCTCTTTATTGCCTTGAATTATTATCATTCCCAGCATTTAGACTTCTGGTCTATTTTTGCTTTATCTTTACTCTGATTATCAGCTCTCTCTTGTCTTCAGTTTGAGTTCAGGAAGTTGTCATTTCTCTCTCTAGTGCTTCTCTTTCTCCAAGATAGTGAAAAAAAGATTCACTTGTCTTAAAACTAATTGATTCCGCTCCCATTCCACCACTGTTTATTTACCTTGAAACACAAGCAAGAAAGTCAGAGAAGGTTTCATGGGTTCCCATTCCTTTCGCTTTGGTGGATGGTCCCATGGAGCTGCTGTAAGTCTAACATTTCTTTTCCCCTGAAGAAGCAGTTTTGCATAGAAGAACAGTGTCTTAGCATTATCTGTTCTCTAGAGATAAGTATCCTGTTTTGTTTTTTTTTTCTTTCTGGCATTTGTTTTCTTCCTGCACTAGACCAGACGTGCTTGGAAACTTATATATTAATACGACTGCAATGGAATTTCAGGTACGTTAAGCTCCTCTGTAACTCACTATGCTTTCAAGAGAAACTACTAACTGGATCATATAACTATATGAATTAATTATATGCACTCAAAATTATATATATATATATATATGTATGACTATAAACTAAGGCAATGAAGGATCTGCTGTTTGACTGCTAGTCCTTCTCATTCTTCAGGCAGAGGTGCTTTGCTACCAAATGATAGATGGAAAGGAATTAAAATAGAAATTAAGAATTAAAAGTAACCTTTTGGGGAACCTTAAATCACATTGATTAAGGCATATTACAACTTGAGATAAATAAATTAAGTCTAATTCAACAGGGTATAAAGCTCACAGATATATACTCAGAGTGCATTTAACAAAAGTTTATCTCTAAGTGTTCTGCAGTTTTGCACATCAAGCCCGCAGGATCATATTTTCTGGATGCCTGATTGCATTATCTGTGCCTAGAACAAAAGTACTGACCTGAAAGTCTTGTTTAAGTGACCACCTAAGAATTCTTTTTTAAAATTAATCACAAGTATGGACCCTTTTCTCTAGGGTAACATAAATTATGCTGCCATAATTACAAAATCTTAATTTTAAGTTTTCTTCCAAATTTAGAACATACATTTAAAGAAATATAAAATATACATAACCTTGAATCATCAACTGTAAAAATATTTTGAACTGCATGAGGCAATGGTGAGGAGGACGCAGCTGGAAGAGAAGAGAAACTCTAACATTCTGTTTTTTTCTTTAAAAACATTAATTTTAAAAGTCCATCTTTCTAGTTCAACCTGTAGAACCATAAATCCTTTCATTTAGTGATTTAAGATCTACCACTTTTTAAGAAAAATTTCACTAGTATTCTCATGCCCCACCTATCACTAGCTAGAACACTAAAAAAAAAAAAACCAAACAAACCACAACAGCAAACACAAAAATCCAACAACAAAGTTTCAAAATTAACAACATCAATAGCTGGGTAGTGCTCAGTTTAGAAAAATCTGCAATCAAATGGTCAAACACATAATATAGATAGTAAAGTAACACTGATATTTTTGCAGTCTCAGAAGTGCTATTAGAATTATCTGCAGTGGTGGTGGTGTGAGATAGTAAATCCTTTTCTCTGGTAAGTGTTTATTCTTGACCTTCACAGTGCTGTAGCTAAACTAACAGAACACATTCATGAGGCTGTTTCAGTACCCAGGGTGCAGATTATGGGTGATCCATATATGGCATACGGTTTTTCACCATGGTTTCTCTGTACTGGTCAATCAC
The DNA here is from genome assembly GCF_022539395.1 of Myiozetetes cayanensis. Taxonomy (NCBI): domain Eukaryota; kingdom Metazoa; phylum Chordata; class Aves; order Passeriformes; family Tyrannidae; genus Myiozetetes; species Myiozetetes cayanensis. The sequence continues at coordinate 33,218,426 of NW_026087964.1, read as the reverse complement.
CAACCATATGAAGTTCAACAATGGAAAGTTCTGGATTCTGCATCTGGGATGGGGCAACACTGGATGTAAGTACAGACTGTGGAATGGGATGCTGGAAAGCAGTGCTATGGAAAGGGAGCTGCAGGTCCTGGTCAATGGCAAGTTGAATATGAGTCATTGTGCTCTGGCAGCCAGGAGGGCCAACCATGTCCTGGGGGGCATCGGGCAAAGCATCACCATCCAGTCAAGGGAAGGAATTGTCCTGCTCTGCTCTGCACTGGTGAGGCCTCAATTTGAATATTGTGTGCAGTTTTGGGCACCTCAATATAGGAAAGATATTAAGCCGTTAGAGAGTGTCCAAAGGAGGGCAACAAAGATGGTGAAGGATCTTCAGGGGAAGCTGTGTGAGGAGGAGCTGAGGTCACTCGGTCTGTTCTCCTTGGAGAAGAGGAGACTGAGGGGAGATCTTATTGCAGTCTACAACTTCCTCAGGAGGAAATACTCTCAGGCACATACTCTTGGGAATGGTCCTGTACAGGGCCAGGAGCTGGACTCCATGGTCCTTGTAAGTCCCTTCCAAATTGTCATATTCTGGGATTCTGGGACTTAATCCTGATTGTCTTTATAGTCAAGAAATGGCAGAAGAGAAATAAAGTAGCTTCTAAATGTGACTTCTAAAACTTCATGAACTTCTAAAACTTCATGCACTTCCAAATAGATCTATGCAAGAAAAAAATGAAGATTTAAACTGTTATTTTTTTTAAAAAATGAATTGAATTACCCTGTGGAAAAATTATAATCAGATTACCAAGTATTTCAATCTCAGTGAATCAGATTTCCTTCTTTGGGGTTGATGGGAGGGAAAGTTCACCTTGAAAAATCAGTAAATTTTACAGCTCTTTCTTGTTTATAAGACAGCAAAGAGAACTGATGTGACAGGTCAGTCTAACAGAAGCAAACTAGTTTATTCCCTTCTAACACCTAGTAGGATGAAATGCAGTGGCTACTCCTGAATCGAATCACTTTATTATGGATTTTACATACTTAACTTAAAAGGCACTATGCATTAAATATCAAATCTTCTCCATATTGCAATTAAAAAAAAATTATTGTTTCCCTCTTGTCTTATAAATATTTATCAGACATCAAAATAATCCACAAGTGCTTTCCTGAGTTTCTTAATCCATGAAATATAATGACAATGCATTCAGCCTTTTATCACAATATGCAAAAGTAACATACTTTCTTCTTAACAGAAGATGAAATATTCAAATCTTATTCCCATTTTTATTAAATGGGAATAAATTTATTTTAAACTAAATTGTTGGAACAAAATTCTTGAAAATACTCATCAGCCATGAATATAATTCCTGTTAGCAATTATTCTTTAGCATAGATTCAGTATCAGTGATGCTTGGATAGAGAAGAGAGGCATTTGACTTTTCTGGTTTTTTCCTTTACCTTTGCCTTTGCCTTTCCCATTCCTTTTTCCTTTTCCTTTCTTCCCTCCTCATCCTCCCCTCCTCTTTCCTCCCATTACCCCCCGGCTTTTAGAATACTGTATGGCAAAGCCCTGAAAGGGCCTGGGAGAGCAATTTTCACCATATTTCTTACACTTACATTTTTTCCTCCCCTGTACAACAATGTTCTGCCTGTTTATTTTGTTATTTAAGAAGCTTTCTGGACAAGAAGCATGTGTTTTTCCTGGACTGGAAAATGCTTTAATACCATAGGTACTATTGCAACATACAATTACCATTATGAATAATGGAATTTTCTTTAATAACAGTAATCTGCAGAGGCTCTTGAACTAGTGGAGCTACAGTTAAAGCACTTTTCAAAATACACACAAATCAAATAAAAGTGAAATCTCTCTCGTCAAAAGTAACTCAATATATAAAGTTGTGAATTTTGCTTGGTTTTAATCCAACAAGATGTCAGTGCCTGTCTATTCTGACCCCTCAGCATTTTGATGTTGATTCTACAGAGCTTTTCCAACTATGATTTGGATACTATCTTTAAAGCAGGGAAAACAGAAAAATCAGTCTTTCTTTGATGGTATTCTTCTGGTAAGAAAAACCTTTCCTTTCTTACAGATGTTGCATAAAACATGAATGCACTCTTTCCACTTTATCCCGTTGAGATCAGACAGAGAGATTTGCCCCAGAGGGACCCTAGTTCTGCAGATTATTTTGCTTGTTATGCAGAGAGTACATTTCTGTGTTGCTTTTTTCATGATGCTACTGCAATTTGGCAGGTAGGTGGTGGCACTTAGGTGGATCCAAAAATGTATCACACAACACAACAATGATGCACACAAAGCAACATTCAGGACACTAATTTAATCACTGCCGCTTTCAAGTGCGTGATTCCTCTGAACATCTCTTCTCCTTGTTCCCTGTGATTCACACTGTACTTCCATGAGTTTCAAATGGGTATTTTTGGCATATATTTTATACTCAGAAAAGTCTGAGATTTGATAACCTATTCATTTCACAAATCATGAGAAGCAGACAGTTCTTCCAACCTACATGTTTGCTACCAAATCACTTAGATTTTTGTTTGAAAAAGTCGGGTTTTTTCTCTGTCTGTGACAATCTTTAAGCTCTTTCTGTTTAGGAATCAAAACCCTCCTCCAGTTTATTTTTAATGTCAGCAATAATACCTATAGATTTTCTCATGATCCAATTTACCACAGTCTACACACCAACAATTAACAACATAGGTCTCAATTTTTTTCTTTAATGCAGCACACTTTCCTACTGTACATATTCATAAGTGCATTCATCCATTTGGCCCCCATGGTAGGAAGAATGGGAAGAATCCTCCAATACCTCAGAGTGCTCACCTGAAAGGCCCATTTTATCTTCTTCATGAAAGGAGTCAATAACATCTCCTAATGTAATAGAAGGGTTAACTTTGTTCATAAAATCTTACGTGTATGAGGGAGTCAGAAACTTTTTGTTATAATTAAACAAGATAAGTTTCACAGACAGCTTGCTAATCATGCAAGTGTCAGTAAACAAACAAGTATCAGTATCAGTAAAATTTACAGCTGATAAGAACTGCACCTTTCATCTCTGACAAGCGCCAGCCGACCACTTAACGAGCCGCCACGAACTCAAACCACAAGCAGATTTACATCCAAAAACCTGGGACTTGAGAATGTATAAAAGGAGCATTTACTACATTTTCAGTGTGTGCCTCAGCAGGGACACCTACCCCCAGGCCACCCAGCGCTGTTTTGCTTTATTATCGCTTGCTTAAGAAATTTATCAATGTTTAATTAGAATTGAATTGTCTAAATTCTTATACTAATTTACAACACTAAGAAGTCAAGGAGAGACCCTAATCTATGGGATAGTTGAGAATAGAGACTATAGAATTCCTTAGTCAAACGATTTTGTTTTATGTTCCCAGTGAATTTCTTCCACTTTCTACAAAATGAAACAAACCCTGTATTCCAGGGGCTTTTCTTATGGCTGCTTGCATGTTTTGTAAATCCAAGTATTTACATCCTAAATAGTTGAAATAAACTTTCAATACACTCTACCTGTATTTTTTTTTTCAATGCAGTTTGACCCTTATTCTGAAGTGTCTAATCCTTTGTACAGTTACACATTAAAAAACTCCTAGGCTTTTCACTCACAGATCCAGGTTTTACCCTCAAGTCAGATACTTTCTGAAGTTAAATTTGGCAATCCTTGGTTTGTGTCCCCAGAGTCCCTGCTAGGCTCTAATACAAAGTGCCTGACAAGGTAAAAGCATGTAATCTGTCTTCTAAAATTCACGTATTACCATTTTCACTTCTTATATATGACTATAGATCTCACAGCTAGGTCATTCTAACCAAAAAGTAATAAGCTAAATAAGGATGCTGTGCTTGGGGAGTCAAGATTACTTAAACCTCACTAGAAATTATAGTAATCTGAACAGTAAAGATAGGTGATGTGAAACACATTAGTGTTACCTTCTCAATGAGAATGTTTCATGGAAAGTCTGACTACTGCATTTATGAAGAAAAGTTATATTTTCCTAAATATTTCGTACTTCTATCAGTCTTCTTAAATTGTTTATACATTCTTTCCATGAAAAAAAATCAAATTATTTTATCTATAGAGGTAGATTCAGTTATTAAATTTTAAAAAAATCAAAACAAAAAGCCCACAATAAAGGTAATCAAGAAATAATAAAAAATTAAAAAGTAATAAGAGAGGAGAACTAATATTATACTTAAACGTTGAAGACTAACAAAATATTTTAGCTGGGTTGACAGCAGGCTCTTTGAGCACAGATAAAGAAAAAAGGTTAATATCTATCCATTAGAATTTTTGAGCACAATATTTATCCTCTTATTGCTTTTGTTGTGTGGAATAAAGCTGGCCATTTCCTTTAGTGGTCCAACACAAAGGAGAGGGTGTTATCTGAATTTGATCATTTTTCCCATTACAAATTTAAAGCTAGATGTATTTGTGCTGTCATTACCCAGACAAAGACATCAGTGTTATCAAACTGAGATACAGTGTGAGTCCTAAAATGCTCTAAGTTGATGTGTATACCTGAGAGATAAGAAAAAGTCCCAATTTTAGATGAAAGTTTCTGCTTTTGTAGTGCACCTACTCCTGTGGTTTATTCAAGAATCAAAGCTTGCACTTGTAACTGAGCTTGAAAAGCTCTTTGGAAGCTACTTGAAGACAGAAAAAGAGCAGATGTGATCAAAGAGAAGAAACACTACTGGGAAAGATTTTACAAAGCATTGCTTGTTAACTGGTTAAATGATTATGTGTGCTTATAAAATTTAGTTGAATAGATATTTACTGTGGAATGAAGCAAGAAGGGATTGGTTAAAAAGAACATCTACAGAAGTACCAGAATGTTTGGCAGTTAGTTAAGCGGCAGGTGGTCCAGAAATATGACTGTTTCTGCCTCCATATTCCTAAAAAATCTAAAGCTGGGAAGAGCCCAAAGAAGAGCTAGATGGGGAATGTGGCACATTGAAAGACTTGGATATCCCCTACTGGGGAAAACAGGAACATACAGTTAGCTTGATTCCTAATAAAAAAAAAAAGCCCTTAGTTTGATAAATTGAAAAAACTCTGACAGTAGATAGAAATAAATATTGAGAAGTTCTAGAGACGCTTTCATTTTAAGTGCTTAAAGAGAAAACATAAATTTTTATTCTTAAATGTGTTCAAATGATCTATGAAAACATCATTCTGCTTAACAGTTGGGTAATCTTGGTTCTCCCTTCCAGTTTTGTATCACCATCATCACCATCATCATCCTCAACTTATTAAACCACTTGTACCTTCCAGAAACTAAGACTTTAATCTGAGACTTATAGATTTTATTCAGTGTAAATTAACATAAAACTCTTTTTTGATTTAATGAATTGGGAGACAAACAAGTTTAACACCCCATGTTTTTGGGAGCCAAATGAATGAGAAGAGATAATGAGACCTACTTCTTATGCAAAAATCTAAAAAGAAATGAGGTTACATCTGTCCAGTACTAAGAAAACTTAGAGACTCCAAGCAACTACTGTTACTTTTGAATCTATGGGTGACAGCAGTAACATGTACACAAACTAAATGAAATTCAGAAGCTAGTTTCTAGCCAAATGTAGAATGGCTTCACACAGCCGGAGTTGCTTAATGGGGTGAATATTTACTTTTTTTCCAGAAGGAAGTGCCTTTGAATGATGAAAGCTGCTCATAACAGGGATGTGTCATGGGACGTCAAAAGGAATACTTACAACCATCAAGCCTTCTGCTTTGTTATCCTGTTGAAAGCTAGTCCATGAGACAGGTCTACAGGAATTTGGGTTGAACACTTGTACAATACTTCTTTAAAGGCTTTGGTCATGATTTGAGAGGAAACTAGCAAGTCAGTAAATGAAAAAGCAGGTTTTGTGTGGTATTTGCTAGCATTGAAGTCAGAAAAGTGTAATGCCTGTGGCCTAAAGACAAGGATAGACAAATATCAAGCTTTGCACTACTCAGCATGCCCCTTACAACTGTTGTAAAGGAGACGTATAGACATAAAGGAGACAGTGTGACATACTAATGAATGAGGATTTTTTTAGGTTACCTACCATGTAATATCTGACAGACAGAAGGCACTGATGTCAAAAGAACTACAGACTGATCTATCAAGATCATATGAGATCAAATTCAAGCTATTTTATTCTGCATAACACTTCAATACTTCAGTAAATTACAGTGATAGAGTATTTAGATATTTTCAGGTAAGTTTTATTCTTATTTGGAATTGTTTGTCTTGGTTTTTTATGTAGATATATTTGATTTTCTATATCTTGCATTCATTATGAATATTTTCTCTGTAATCTCTCAAATGTTTTGCAATACACATTTATGAGTACATAGCCTGTAATCTAAGACTTTATGTCCTATTGTCATCAGTTAGGATGCATCTTTTAAGAAGTGCAAATATAGATTAGACTGGACTAGACTAGACTAGACTAGACTGGAATATTTGGAAGTGATCTGCAACTGTCATCCAGTCCAACTGCCTGAGCACTTCAGGGCTGATCAAAAGTTAAAGAAAATTATTAAGGTTGTTGTCCAAATGCCACTTAGGAACTGACAGGCTTGGGGCATCAACCATCTCTCTAGGAAGCCTGTTCCAGAGTTTGTTCTTGGTAAAGAAATGCCTAGGCTAAACCTTCCCTAGCACAGCTTTGAACCATTCCCACACATCCCACCACTAGAAACCAGGGACAAGAGCTCTGCACCTCCCTTGCCACTTCTCCTCAGGAAGCTGTAAAGAGCAGTGAGTTCACTTCTCAGCCTCCTTCTCTCCAAACTAGACAGACCCAGAGTCTCTAGCCCCTCCTCACAGGACATGCCTTTTAGCCCTGTCTTGCCAACTGTATTGCCTCCTCTGGGTGCATCGAGGGACTTTCACATCCTTCTTGAACTGTGGGGCCCAACTGTGGAGCACACAGCGCTCAAGGAGAGGCTGCCCCAAGGCAAGACTGAATGCAATGGAACAGTCACCTCAGCTGGCTGACTGGTTGTGCTGCGCTTGATGCTCCCCAGGATGCGATTTGTCCGAGTTTGCCCTCACACTGAGCCTGCTGCCAATCAGCACCCCCAGATCCCTCTCTGCAGGGCTGCTCTCCAGCCACTCCACTCCCAGTTTATACTATATATACCCAGGGTTGCTCTGCCCCGGGTTCAGAATCCAGCATTTGGACTGGTTATGTATCATGACATTGGTGGTGCACACCAGTACAGTCTAAAGCTGTTAACGGAGCGGTAAATTCAGTAGTTCTCAAAATAAAATGTGAGACATTAAGGTGACTACTAGTTCATACGGTTTTACAGAACCCTTTATAGCTAAAAGGGTTCTTAACCTTAGTATTAGCTAGGGATTCCAGCCCAAATTTAAAACACCTTGAAGTTGATGGTTTGAAGAAAGAGAAAAAGGAAGCTGGAGTGGGAAAGACAAGAAGAAAAAAAAAATAGAGTAAGGGCCAAAGCTACTTTGAATATAAAATCTTTTTTTTTCCTTTCCTATGGCTTTTTCATGCTACAACTCAGCAGCAAAGGTTTTAAGTATGTGGAGAAGAAGGTGTTATCTTTGCATGCCCTTTTGATGTCATTCTGCTTTTTTTTTTTTTTTAAACAAGCACATGTGCACATAAACATTCCTCTATTACTTCTTTCTTTCATCTCAAAAGATATACTTTTTCCTCTATTTTCAAATGTTCATAAAATGCTTAACTATTCAGCTTTATACAAGTCATTAGAAATTATTTTCTTGGGCAACTTGCAACATATTTGCTGATATTAAACATTTTCTTTTAAAAACTGAAATATCTGGGTACATGGCAGTCCTTTCTACTGCTTTTGCTTTGTGAAATTTTTTATGAGATTTTAAGAGTTTTAAGGAAAATAAAAAATCTGTCTCTTTGCTCAAGTGACTAATAACCTTTAAGGTAGAGATTGATTAGATTTGTGACCACAGAATAATTTGAAATTGTACCTGGAATTTTAAGTAGAAATCACGTCCTCATTTTTTGACCAGAATAAGTAAATAGATCAGCTGATATTGCTGTGAGAATGAGAATGTGTTAGTCACTTTGGGAATGTTTGAACTCTGTAGCAAATACCAAAGAAAAACAGTATAATTTTCATTATACCATCAGAAGCTCAGAATGCATTTCAGAAGCAATTAAGCACAACACAAAATTTAATTCATATTCATAAAACTTACTAGGTCAGGTGTGGAATTACAAAATTCTAAATTCTATGCATTCAGAGTTTGCACTGAATGAGAGCATAATGAGAGGGATTCTTTTTCCATGCAGCACAATGTGAGTGGTTGCATGAACTAAACGTGCAGTGGCACTAATTAAACGGTTGCCCTACTCTCTTTCCTTGGAGTAGTAGAGCAGATAGTCCTGTAGGAAGAAACATTTATATATTTATGCACCATACCATATTTCATGTGACTTTTCCATGCCTGAAAACCCACTGATGAGTTCAGCCTATTAAAAATATAATCTTAGTAGTCATATCAGAAACAACCTAATTTAATAATTCCTATTTTCTGTTCACTGTATGGTGAAACTGAAACTGGCTTTTCATTCAGTGGGTGTCTCAATGAGGCTCAGTGTTGTTGTTGCTTATACATAATCCATAGTATTTCATAAAGCTATAAGAAAACTATTTTTAGTGTACTATAGCCCCAGTTATAACAATAAAATAATAGCCTACTTCTTGCAAAAAAAAGAGGAAACTTCAGAGTTTAGGAGTGATACTCCGCTTCTGGGACTGAGGCAGAGAATACAGAACTAATAAAACTGGTAAGTTATTGGGTAAAAATGGATCCAGGGACGAAATTCACCTTGTGTTAACTAACCAGTCAGCCGAATAAGCCAGTATGCTTGCTTATTTCTCCAGAAAACCCACAGGCATTGCATGGAAAAATACAGTATATTTCCAATTTCTAGGGCTTAAGGCACATTCTTAGGTAAAAAAATGAAAGATAAAGAAAAAAACACAGGCAAAGTCTTAAATAACAATTGTACTGCTGCAGACCTGTTATATACTGATAACTATCAAAACTCTCAAAGTGCTTTATGAAGAAACAGTTCCAAGACACTACATCTCACCTAATAACAAGAAAAGGAATCCTCCTAATAATGCTTTTTGGGGGGTTTATTTTTACTTGCTTAAGTAATATTACAAGCACACATTTCAGGGAATGTTATTTAACAACTGCAATGCTAACTATTCAGTGAGCTTCCAACAGTAAAGGTACAATTACCAGAGCAACAAGAAGTATTTCAAGATAGCCTCAGGAATATTGCTCAAACTTGTTTCTTTTTAAGGACTATGCTTTAAAAGCTAATCTTTAAACAAGTATAACCTGAAATTTGAATGAAATAGAAATAAAATTATTGCAAATGTCTCTGATTAAGATGTTTCAGGGCACCATCCTAATGATAGTGATTTATCCACTATACCTACTTTCCTCCTACCTTCAACTCACCAGAATGAAACCATAAAGGAGTCTTATGTCGTGGTGGTGTCCTATTTGAGTAAAGCAACATTGAATGAATCTACATGGAGTAGTATGGCATCCATTCATTTAAATTCAGAAGTCAATTAACAGACTATCTAGTAGACCAAATTTTTGTGTACAATACTAATTCATTATGCTATCTTCTGTGTCTCAAGTATTTCAAGTCTAGCACTGTCTAGTTTGGACAAAATATCATTATAGAGCAATAATGAGCACCAAAGCACAATGTTTGATATTCCAGTGGTTTTCAATAATTTTGTAAGTTGTGCACTTTAAATCAAAAAATCTTTTGTATGCATTTTTTTAAGCAAAATTTCTAGTTAGGGAGAAAATTGTTCTTTGAGGTACAATTACTATGCAGAAAACAGCTCAATTTCTGCAACCTGTTGCTTATTATAAAGCTTCAGTTTAATAGGATTATCAATTTCTATAGTAATTCTCATGATATGTGATCTATCCTACCCAGACTTGTGATGTATTAACTCTGTATGCCTGAAACCACCAGGAGAAAAGTTTTTCTCTGCAAAACCAACAGATGCTGATGTTATGTTACACTAAAAATACAGAACAGCATGATACCCTTGTGTTACCAAAATGTAACTATTCTGTGATAAAGAATTGTTCAGTAAATTACTTCTTTAGTTTGGTTGGTTGGTTTGTTTTTACTTTTTTTTTTGTTGGGTTTTGGTTTTTATACTGCTGTATTTCCTCAGCAGTTTGAGTTTAAAAATCTGTTATGGTAGAGTCACCAGAAAGAAAGTAATACAGGCTGCAATTCAAGTCTAGATCTGTTTTGTGTATCTTTAAGGCAAAACTACTCCCTCTTTTCAATACTGAAGCTAGAATAAACACTGAACATTTCAAACTCAAAGGACTAATAAAATGCACTCTTCCTTGTCCATATTTAAAAGATGAGAGTCCTTGACACACAAGATTCTGTGGTTAAGTCTGAGCACTTTCAAAGCCTTAAAGAGACCTATTGGCAATTCAAAATATGTAATGTGATCTCAGAGAAACTGAAATCCTAAGCAAGTAAAAAATTTAGCTATACAAGAATAATACATTAAATACATTAGAATATTCTATAGTGATTTGATTTTTAAGTTCAAAGGCACTATTTAAGAGCATTTAATTGTTGGTCTTCAGGTGACCACTATCTTTGCGCTTTTTTATAAAAATTTTCTTCACTGAAGAATTATCCATTGTAATTAACTACTAATAAAAACTCTCAGTACATCTGAAAACACAAAATTTTTAATATACTGTGATCTGAGGAGTAATATGATTTTTAAGAAAGCATGAGCTCTGTTAAATGACCTTTTGAAATATAGTAGATAATTCTGACGAAAGAACTGAAAGTTGAAAACTGAGCCTTTGAAAAAGAGAAAGAACAACTCACTGTTGGGAGCCAAAAGCTGCAAATAATATCTTTGAGAAACAAATAAAATACTTACTTCTCAATCAGAACACTGATTGTCAAAAGAAAGTGGAAAAATATTCTGGAAATCAAACATCTTGAGTATAATACTTGAGAAAATTCACACTGATTTTTCAAGAGTCTTGTGAGAAAGAAAATATGTCAATTTTATTTATTTGAACACTACGAGTAATAGTAATTCAACTTTTCAAAATTTTGCACTTACATGTTCCTTGTTATTAAAAGACAAAATCTGCCATCTGGGATTGTTTCAATGTGTCTTTAAGAAAACATAGTTTATCATGACTGAATTTCCTATATAGTTTTGTATATATAAATTTTATTAATCTCCCACCTGTGCAAAAAGAGACTAAATTCAGTGCCAAGATACCAAATGTAAATGAGTTTTTCAATATCTGTCAACTAAATCTTGTTTTTTTCTTTCATTCGGGAAGGATGGATTTATTCTCTTTCATCTCCCATGTTACAAACAGGACTTCCCTTCTTAATTTTACTGTCTTTTTAAGGATTAGATATTGAAATTAATTGTGGGAGAATTAAAGTATTTCAGTATTTTGTCGATTTAATTACAATCTCACTTTTAAAATAGATTATATACTTATTGACACTCATAAACAGAATTTTTGGAATTGATGTTACCATGTGTTCTGTGTCTTTGAAAACCACAGAGTAATTTAAATTATTTACAGTTGTTGTGAAATGTTGGTCTTATTAACTATGTATAATAATAGGAAAAAATCCACTGACCCAAAAATTACCTCAAAAGTCCACATCAATATATGGACTGTGTTACTGTTTCATTAACATTCAGCTCTAGAAAAATGCATACAGATAGGATTACAAATGGGATTTCCTATTCATTTTTTGGCAATAATTATGTCTCCCACCAAACGTTTATGCTTCTTATTCATTTAGAGTCAGTCCATATCAGGTCAACTCAATTTTGATTTCATCAGGGATGAACATACGTCAAACACTGTCGACTGATTTGAGACTCAGATTTTCGAAGATCCACAAAATCTAAACTACAGTGACCTGAAGTAACACTGATGCATGTCACCTTAAATGAAGATCAGTGAAGGCATTGGTATGGCAGACTTTATAAGGAAAGCAAAAATTGTGTTGTTATGACTAGGCAAACCCAGAGGCGCCCTGTTCTGCACTGAATAAAGGGTACCTTTAGACTGATAATATTGAGTGAGTTGACTTGTAAATTTCCTCTTGAATGATGAATGGCTGAGCCTTGAGCCTTGAATGTTGCTGACTTTTGACTTACTGCTGTTTCATGCTACACATTCAATACCTCTCACAGAGATTCCAAGATCAGTGTGATTCTGCGTGAAAATTCAATGAGTATATAGAATGTGCATTACAAAGCCAAAAGCTAAGATCTTTCACTGTAGATTGTTAAATACAGACAATTCTACTTAATTATAAGTGTTGAAACTTTTCTGGCTGCTCTGCATGCTCCTGCTCAGACCTAATTTCACCTTCCTCTCTACTCTCCCCCTCACTCTGCAGAGACCCCTCCAGTTTTCCTGAGCTGAGGCAGCTCTTCCACAGAACAATTCTCACCATCATTTATTTTTCTCCTGATGACCTTTTATCTCCACCGTTCTTCTCTCTTCAGTGCATCATTGTATACTTATATTACTTTTTTTCATGAAGTCTCTTTAAGAAAATAGATAACTACCTTGTGAAATTGTTTTTAAAAAAATTAAATCTCTTCGAAACAATGATGAAAAGGCCACAGCAGCCACCCTATTAAGTTACATTTTAACCCTAAATCACCTTGACAACAGGTGAGATTTACAGCATATTACTTTGATTCTTTTAGGCCACACTGGCATTACTTCACTGAAATCTCTTTTTAGATACCTCCTAGTCTCTCAGAGGTGGTGGGGTTTGAGTTGTGTATATACTAGCTCAGCAAGTACAGCATAGTGAGGGCTATTCAGAATTGGGATAATGCTACAGTTCTAGCCACAGATATTAGAATTGAAATTCAGTATGCAAAAGTCAAAGAAAGGTGTGCTTGTACTTTATTCCTGATGAGGACAGAGAAGTCAACCATTACACACCTTAATAACTCCTTAGTCAGTTAATAACAGTATTCATTCACAAACCTTTTATCAAAATACAGCCATTTTCAAGGTAACCCGAATAACATTTTGGGAAACATAGACTGTTTAAAAGAGAAAATCACCTTCATGATAGTTGAGCTTCAAGTGCCATATGATTCTGGTAACAGAACTGAAAAAGGCATCATCAGCTGCTCTGCAATATTTAATCTTCTTTATTTAAAAATGCAAAAAAATCAGTAAGACTTCATGAAGTGACTAAAAGGTTGCACATCTTACAGACAGACAGTACAAACCAGAAAAAGTAAATTCTGGTAATAGTTGGTATCCTTTTCAGTTTGTAGCAGTGTGGAAATGCATTTCTGATTATAAGGATCTCTTGCTGCCTAAAAGGCTATTAAAAAACTAACAGCTTGGATGAAGTTTGAAATGCCCTTAAGTTTCAGGTTCTTATGAATATCAAGACCACAAAGACTTTTTCAGTTCCCTTGACAAATATAAGCCATCATTCAAAATAATTGAAATATGATACAAAACCAAACAAAAAGACTGAAATCCATTCCCTACCACCTCCATCGAATACTTAAAATTTTATAAAACATTCAGAAAAATCACTACATTCACACAAAATTCACTTTTTGAAATTCATCTTTCAATTGTCTGTCATCTTGAGGGGTTTCTTTAAGAGGATCCTTCTACCTAAGGACCTTGGACTTTTCTAAATTCTGCAAAGTAAAACATCATTCTTTCTACAAAGGTGTGCATCACCCAGCAATCAGTTTACAGACTAGAGAAATGGGACATTGCCTTATTTTCCTCTGTACTACTTAATGGAACAATGCTGATTCCAAGAAAGGTATATAAAATACCAATACATATGTTTTGTGCTACATTTAGACTTCAAGGGTTTAAAATGTCAAAAGTTGTACAAGTTACTATATAAAATTCCTCCAAAGTGCTTTTGATTTAATCATTGCTTGCACTCTTCCTGTCTTTAAAAGCCAGTTTCTGACCTAATAAAATCTTAGCTAGACATGGGACTGGGTGCTGAATTTGAATTTGTCAGTGTCATTCAGTTTATTTAAAAATTTCTGTTGGTTTCATTAAACTGAAGTACTTCAGTTGACTTCCCCAGCATACTACCTGGGTATAGGGACTAACATGTCCCAGAAGTGGATCCAGCACCACTACCCCAGCAGTTTCATCCACTACCAAACTACATTTCTGACTGATACCAGAGCAATTTAGTGACTACAAAAATAGTGCATGCTTCTTCCACTCACCATCCTATTCTCCTTCAGAGGCTGCTTCTTCATAACTAACTTTCTTATGTAGAAGCTTCATAGTCTCAGTAGGTTATCTGGTGGGCCTCTGTCTATTCCACATAATCCCTGCTCAGCCCCATCATGTGTCAAGGGGGCTTGACTTCTTCTTAAGAATTCAGGACAGAAAACAGTTTTTTTTCTGCTTGGTAGAAAGATTTCTTGTAAAAATTCACTTAGAATTAGAAAATAGTAGATCATGATTGTTCTTGACTTTTAAGACCCCTCTTTTCCATTACTAGTCATCAAAATTACAGTCCAACGTGAAGGTAGAGACACAATTCTACTATCTCCCACATTCAAAACTGACATTTTTCCCAAAACAAATGTTAAGTAACTGGTATTTAAATAACATTCTTAATTAACATGAAATAATGCAGATAGACATAGATACCAACATCTTTCTAGCTTTAAGTTTACGTTAGGAAATATTTTTGCATATATACGGAGCACAAGAAGAAGTTTCCAATTTCTTTTTTTTCTGAATCACCAACTATTTTTCCCTAATGTAATTATCAATAATCCCAACAATATTCCAAATAAAAATTATGCAAATTTGAATATTTAAATTATGACACTACTCAAGAAATGCCTCATTGCAATGTTAAATATGAATTATCATACATCAAGGTGGAAACTGTTTGCAAGCATGTGGGGTTAATTGAGCAGCAGTCTAAAATTAGTCATTAAATGTTTTAGGATGAATGTAAAAACTAGTGCTTTTCCTAGACCCTAATCTTGACCTGAAACTGAATTGCTACTTCTTTAAAGGTGAAATGTGAACCTACATTGTCATCATCATGGCTAGGCTTCGCGAACGAAGATTTGAAAGGGCTCTACCCACGCTTGCTACAAGCGCGCTGATGACTAAAAAGGCCAATGCGAGATAGACAAGTTCGGTTGCAGAAGGCACAGCAGAAAGACTCCCCAGGTGATATCAATGAGACGCGATTCTTTCTGTGTTGTCTTTTCTCCTCGAAAGTGATCCTGCGTGTGTTCTCAAAAGCAGCAGCAGCGTTATAGATGGTGTGTCTCCAGGCCTCCCGATTGGAGGCCAGGGTAGACCAATGGTGATGATCAATATGGCCAAGGCTGAGGGATTGTTTCAGGGAGTCCTTGAACCTCCTCTTCAGGCTCCTCTCTTGCGGCAGCCAGTGGCAAGTTCCCCATAGAGCACGATCTTAGGGAGGCGGTAGTCCTGCATCCTGGAGACGTGCCCTGCCCAGCGCAGCTGTGTTCTCAGCAGCATGGCCTCAATGCTCGTGACTGCTGCCTGTTCAAGGACAGACGTGTTGGTCACATAGTCAGTCCAGTGGATGTTTAGAATTGTGCGGAGGCAGCGCTGATGGAAGCGTTCTAAGAGACGCAAGTGGTGCCGGTAAATGACCCATGATTCGGACCCATACAGAAGAGTAGACAGTACAACAGCTCTGTAAACGCTGATCTTTGTACTTTTCTTCAGGTGTTTGTTTTGCCACACTCTTTTATGGAGTTTACTGAAAGCTCTGTATGCCTTTGCTAACCTGTTGTCTATTTCTGCATCAATCTTACCGTCTGAGGAGATGATGCTACCCAGGTAACTAAACTGCTGGACTGATTTGAGTTCTGTTTCACCAATGGTGATATGGGGATGATGGGAGACTTCCTGAGGTGCAGGCTTTGGTGAAATGTGAACCTACATTGTGGAATTATTTGAACCACCTGAATAGCAAAAAAGACAAATATCCCCATATGAGCATTCCCTTGATATCTAGACCTCCTTTCAGCAGAGTCTGTTTAGCCGATATGAGTGACATCAAGCCTATGAGAGAGAAAACACAGTCACACAAACTGGTCTAGAAGTACAGAAGAAGCACCATATATGGAGTAGAAGCAATCTGTTACTTTGTTACTCTGCCTTCTAGCATAACTTCAGGTTTCTTTTATACAGAATAATATCTGTCTCATTTTTCTGGAACATTTAGGATTTTGAAAGAAGCCTAGAAGGGTCTGATTATACATTGTACATTTTGTAATTTTTAGTAGGCTTTTTATGCCTTTTCATCCCCAAATTAAAATATATTTATCAACATTAGTATTAATCAATGTCTAACCCCGAGGTCTTCCCAAACAACCATTTCAATCAACCACAAAAAGTCATGCTCAGTATAGCAAGTATACAGGCATGAAACCTACCACCCCACCAAGATTTCTTGATTTCCCTGTAATCTCTCTGCCTTAAGAAGAAAGATGGAAAACATGTATCTTCCCACACAGAAAATTGTTTCCTACCTGCAAATACTACATGAATGACACTTTAAAGTTATTGATCAAGTTTTTCGATATTAAAGGGCATTAAATATAAAAGTAAGATATGCCTCACAATTTCCTATTAGTAACTGTGTTTTCTTTTCTACTCTTGGCAGCCAATTCCCACACAGCTGTTATTCCCCCACTTATTCTCTACATTCTTACAACCCTTTCACTGTAGATTAGTTTCAGTGAAGGTCACACAGTGTCTGGCATCCAGAGGAGAAAATGTTATTCACAGAAAATTCCTCTGATATCAGATTTGGAACTTGTATAAATAAAAATTTTGGTATAGGTAGATTGAAAACAGCCTATATTGTTAGGGAAAAAAACCCAAACAATACAGATGTATTTTGGAGATGTATGTAGAGATATAGCTCTCTCAGAAAACCTTACAGGCTCTTCTAGAGTATTGCTTCTTTTACCTAAAACATTTCCTATTCAAAATATTGCCTACAAGTCTGCAGAGTTAAACAAATTTATCACCAGAAATAACAGAAACCAAGAATACAAGTTTTATCCGGATACAACAAGAGAAAAACAGCCCTAATATTTCAGCAAGATGACAAAGTAGGTAGAAGAAGAAAATTTTCCTCATAAATCAAATGTTAGAAAAAAGAGGCCTTTTCATAAAGAAGAAATTCCAAATGAGAAGTGCTGGGGAGACACAAATGAAGGAGAGGTGTAAGCTATTAAAGGAAAACAAGTGTGATCCAAATTACTAAAGACGAGTTACAAGGTTTGAGGTACTAAACAAAGAATGCTATCTACGTAGAAAAAAATGTTATCTACATGCACAATATCCCCTCTCTTTCTGGTTATGCTCAGTGATTAATTTGACCCTTTAGAAGAAGTAATGAACAACAAAAACATAATTTGAAAAAAATTATGTTAACAACTTGGTTTCATGGCAGGAAGCACAGAGGCAAAACTCTCTAAACCTTTAAAATGCCGCATACCTTGGGTACCCTGTGATTTAAATTTAAATGATTAAAAAAAAAAAAAGGTCAAACAAGTTAAAAATTCATGTTAAATAGCCAATATTATGGTCAAAATTGCCCATGCCAGAGTGATTACTATAGCCAAACTTTTCTGTTAGTACCCTACATTTAAATATACCACCTTTCTTCAGAGTAACTCTTTAACAAATATTCTTCATGAGACAGAATACTGTAGAGAGAATTAAAGAGACATAGCCTTTGACAGATATGATAGTCGTTTAGTTATTCTGTACAGGAGGATAAAAAAACATAGAACCAATTTCTGATGTAATTGGACAGAGCCAGAATCAAATGCGTAACACGCCTTTCAACTAGCTAATTTTATATCTTATGATGAGTCTTCTAAAGGTGTAAGAAGAGATATTGCTTACCACCATTCATTATATATGCTATTTATTTAATAAAAAAATCAGTGAAAAAATAATAGTTTGAAATGTCCATGGACCCATTTAGAAACTAATGCTCTTTTGATTTTTAAAGGTTTTCAAAATGTTGATTCTATGGCACAATTTGAGAGACAGAACTATGCACTGATTTTCGTAATGGTTCAGTGAGTTTCAATGGACGTAGTTGCTTTTTATTAGCTTCATCATACCAAAGAAACTGTACACCATTACACATTCTGGTATTGGATGTCAGTATTCACAAAGATTACAAAGAAACTTCACTGTCCCTGAAAAAAAAATTCCAAGGAGGTAAAGAAATACTTCCTATAGTATGGCTTTCTTACTTGATTATCTGCACCAAAGAGTTTTGTTTAATTTCCAGCATCATTAATTGTTTAGAACGTGTAAGACAGAGTCCAAAGGGAAAATTAATCATAACACTATAAATTGCAATGGACTTCGCCTAGGCTTCTTATTTTTGAGAACTAGAAAAATAGTATATTTATTTAATTATTAACTTAAAATTTTCAGTGCTTATGACATTTGTAGAAACAGATAAAATGTGCGAATCACAGAACAACTGAAAAGTAAGATCATAACATGGTTTTAGACACAAGGAGTTATCACTTAAAAATGTAAACAGTATAGAGAAAAATCAAGGATGATGCAGCATACCTGGGAAAAGAAATTCTCTCCTTTTTATTTTGCAAGCTTAAATAAGGGCCTGGTTTAATAAATACAGCATGTTGGAAAACAGGAAGATGGCAACAAAAACAAAGTCCTCGCAGACATATCCACAACATTTAAATCAGATTTCTACTAAGGACAAAAGTCAAGCAACAAGCAGTGTTGTTTTTTAATGTGAAAGACTTTTTTTTCCATTTATTTCCAACCCTGTTATTAAGTGATAACTGGGTTTATTAATGTAACTCTAAGACAAGATCATGGAAAGTAAAAAAAACCCCAAAAATAAAACCCCAAACAACAACAACAAACAAACAAACAAACAAACAAACAAAACCACAAAATAATGTATCTTTTCCTCTTTTACATCTTTGGGTATTTCAGAAGTGATATTTCAGAAGTGTTTGAGTCCTTGTAGCCCAGTAAATATTGTTTGTACCTGACCACAGACCTGTTGAATTAATAAGACTGGTCTCAGGCCATCTCTGACTTTGAGCTTGTCTTGGCCTTCTAGAGTTGTGATTTGGCCAGGTGACTTCAGTTTCTCTTTAGCTTCATGGAGGTGTGTGGCAAGACACCTCCAGTTATATCTCTGGTTTGTAGGAGGTGGCTGGTGATAGCAACTAGCTGGCAATGGCAATGTATCGAATGAACTACCCCCGTGGTTGCACAGAGCACAGTGTAGGTGAGAACAGACACAGGATTATAGCAGGAGCCTTGAATGTATGGTCTTAGGAGGCTGCTGGAAACACAGGGCTATAAACTCACCAAGGCCAGTCCTCTGGCTATTAAAGAAATGTGGCTCTGGGAGATGAGCAAAAGCAATGTTTGTGACAACAAAGAGGACAAACAATAGTATGCAACACATACCATGTATAGTAAATGTGGATAAATCACGGAGCTGTTAACCAGGGAAGGAAGACTAAGGCATGGAGTGTGTTAGCAATGAGGGGAAACAACTTCAAGTGTGTTCTCACATGTGGATGGGGAAAGCATCAACATCATACTTCCGGCAAAGAACCTGATTTGCTGCTGACTTGTCCACTGCCAACCCAAAGCCATCAGTTCCTGGACTTGAGGGAGCAGTGGAAATAAGTAAAACAAAAGGGGTGTATACTCAGGATTTTCTGTTTATTAATTTTAACTACACTTCCTTAAAGCTCTAAGTCCTAGCAACACTGCAATGGACTAATAATAATGTTTTGGTTAAGCTGCTAGAGATTTCAACTAGACTAATAATAACTTATTAACTTACATACATAATGTGCTACCCTCCTTGTGCAAAAGAGAAATTTGAGTGAGGCAAATGATTAGGAGACTGTCATCCCGAAGAAGAGGATCAGAGAATGCTATCAATGTGTAAAAACATGCAGTGGAGATGTTTGTAAACATGATGTAAAGAATATGTAAAGAGATGTAAAGAATATGGAGACAACTCTTCTCAGTGTTGTACTCAGTGATAAGACAAGAGGTAATGGGCATGAATTGCAATTCCAGGAAATTCCCTTCAAACACCAGAAAAAATCTCAGGGTCTGTGCCAAGTAGATTGCACATCCACAGGTAGTTACAATTTGGTTTTTTTCCCCACATTTCTATCTGCTATTAAAAGAGATTACTACACTTAAACATAACAGAAAAACAGATAAGAAGATCAACACTGTTGTCGTGGTTTTGCCCACCAGCCCATCCCTGGGGCTGAGGATGGTTTTGTCCAGGTGATTTCCGGACAAAAAAACAATCAAAAAGTTCAGTGACGCCTTTGCTAATTACATTTTTAAGAAAACGGAAGAGAAGGTTGGTTGCGCAGTTGAAATTAGGAACAGCAGCCATGTAGAAGGGTAGTGGGCCTGAGGAGGGCCAAGGCCCCCTCCTCCCCCGGCTTGGGCCGGGGGGGGCAGGTGCAGCACTAAAGCCTCCCTTCTCTCTTGTGAGAGAGTAAAGAAAAAAAAAGGTTTAAAAGACGAACTTCTTAGGCGAGAAACTGCTACAGAAGAATTCCAGCCATGAGATAACAAGACTTTCAAGGTCAAAGCTGCAGTCGCAGGAGAGAGAAGAAAAGTTCGAAGGGGGGAGAGCTGCTTTTTCTCCCTTTCGCTCTCCCTCCCTTCAGCAGGGTAAAGACTGAAAAATAAAACCCTGCCACCTGTAGAAATTTGTTGGGGTGAAGAGACCCCCGTACGGCTCACAGAGGAGCTTGTGGATGCACCAGAAATTTGTGACTTTAACAGAGAGAAAGCCTTATGCTGGAGTAAAAGCGGCTCAGATGAGGCAGAGTCCTGTTAAAGACTTTGTGACCCTCGAAGGGATCGATGCTTATGCTGGAGCGAGACGGCTCAGATAAGCTTGGGATCTCAGTGAGAGATCCATGCTGTTACTGAAGATTTGTGACCCTGAGAGGACCTACGCTGGAACAGAAAACGGTTCGGGTAGGGATATTGGGATCCATGTGTGGGATCCGTGCTGCTGGTGCTAGAAATTTGTGACCCTGAGAGAACCTACGCTGGAGCAGAAAACGGCTCAAGTAGGATATTGAGATCCGAGTAAGGGATCCAGACTAGACCCATGCCGAGAAGTCAATCAAGGACTGTTCTCCCATGGGGAGGGACCTCCATGCGGAAACAGGGGTGAACTCTTAAACCATTATCCCCTGTAACCCTGTGGAAGAAGATCCATAGTAAGCAAGTGTCCCCTTGTAAGCCTATGGAAAGAAACCCTTCAGGACCTGAGTAACCCCCAGCCTTCGGTTTTAGCCCAGGAGGGGGGTAAACCCAGCCCTGGAGGCCAACACAGAATAAGAGAGAGATAAAGAAGTTCCAGCTGCGACGAAAGTGCTGCAGAGTTACTAGAGAAAGAGAGAGAGAGAGCTGGAATTCTGAGAACAGAAAAGGACTGCTTCTCCTCCTTGGACTGATATAAAGGGAGGTGAGGAGAAAAGTATCTTCTGTAAATACATAATACCTTTTACTTAAGTAGAATTGTTGTAAATATAATTCCTTAGTTTTAGTTTGTTAATAATAAATACTCATACTTTTTTCAATTCAGTCTCTTTTTGTCTGCATAAACCTTCTCTCAACTGATAGTAATTGTATGGGAGGTATAAAAGTAAATTGAGCCAGAGCAAAACCACAACTGTACACCAAAAAAAAAAAAAATCAATCTAGAGAAATATTAGAGTTAGAGTAATTGAAAAATTATTATACAAAAATATTATACATTTGCATTTTGTCAATCTTATTTCTCATTGCCTTTGCTCTTGCTGTCTTCTTCCAGTTACAGGAAGACTAGTAAGTAGAAAAAAGTCTACGCTAGAAACAGTGAGAGTTCACTCAATGAAGGAGTTGCATCGATATGACATGCTGCTCTCTGACAGCATTGCTATATTGCAGAATGTATTTTTAAGTAATGTCTTAATTTAATATGCTTGCATAAACATTCCTGTTACAGCATAAAGAGGAATTGCTGGGAATTTTGCCAACTTGTGTCTGAACACAGTGTAAAGACTCTCCTTCTCTGGATTTAACCAGTGGCGGCAGTTACAGGAGATATGATAGCTCCTTTGCAGATGACTTAACTCAAATTTTTAAACAGAAGAAAAAAAAAACAAACCCAGAACATGTTGCTTTTTTTTCATTGCTTTTAAACTAAGCAACTAGAGCAAGTTCTAGCCTCTGTAACTTGGACCTTTAACTAAGGCCTGTACATATTTCAGTAAGTTTAGTGAGTAGAAATGCTGTTAGGCTGTGAGGTTACTTTAAGTACTTTAAGTTTCTCTTTGTTTTCTGCAAAACACAGCAACAAGATGTACTGCTGTATAAGTAAATTAATGCATTTATAAAACTTTAACAATTAACTTGTGGACACAAGAGCAAATGAAGCAGACATATGCCTATGTCAGCTAAGATCTAGTTGACATTCTTTTTCAAACATGTCTATAGACCAGGCTTTTTTTTTCAAGTCTTTGTCCCTGAAGGTTAGATTAGACCTTTACAAGGACTCTGACACACTTCATTAAAAGCAAAAGGACACCACTGGAGTGATTCTAAGCGGACAAAGTAATCCAAAATGAAGGAAGAACTGACTAAACTAGTTGAAAACTTTCTGGGTTGCCAGCTGCAATAACTAAACCTGGATCAATCACAGAAGGTTAATTCTAATTCTTAAATAAGGAAGCCTTTGTTTTTACATGCTGATCTTTAGTAAATGAGAATAGATTTTAATTTCCAAGGTTTCTTCTCATTAGCATCCTCTCCAGTAGTTTTTTATTTTCACGACCTGTGCATGCAGAGTTGCAGAGAGGAACTCAGAACCAAGCCAAAAGCTGGGTAGTGTATTTATTTTAAGACAGCGCTTTTGCTGGAGTAGTTAACCTAAATGTAGAGCTGCCTTTAATCTGGACATGTGGTACCTCAGTAAGGCACAACTCTGTGATGACCCTCACCAATTTGTAATGCTGAGCATCTGACATTAGATCCTCAGTAAGAAATGTTCACATTCCCTTTCAGAATATTGCCTGTTAAGTGTCAGCACATCCACTGGATTTCTACCAGACAAAATAAGAAGTCCTAATGTATTAAAAGAAACATAATGTATCATAGACAGTTTTTTCATTTCAAAAATGAAGGATTTAATTGCTCACAGGGACGTGAGAAATAAAAATCCAAACATTATAAAAGTATTTCTAATAATTTCTAATAATTTACATGTTTAGCAGTCTAAAAGCAACACGGGTAGTTTATAGGAATGAGATATTATTGAGAAGTATGAGATCAGAAAGGAAAGCAGTCATTGATACTTGCATAGCAAAATCAGAGCACTTGTATTTTTAATATCCAGATGTGAGTATTCTCACTGATAGATCTACTTCCCTCTACTTCAAAATAACCACAAAACAGCCTATTTCATTGTGTGTGATGAGAAATGCTTACTGAAGAACAATGTTTCTTTAGAGATACTATTGCCTATAGATACCAAACTCAGTAATTTGATAAAAAAGCCATGACTCTGTGGCTAGACAGAATGTTTACATATTAATTCCAAGCTACTGATTTGCAAAGAGGAGCAATAATTAATGTCTGTGCATATATAATTTGTGCATGTGTATGTGCAAAACAATTCTTATCTCATTTTCTGGGATATTTAATCAAAACCACAAAACATGTTATGTGTTCATATATATATATATATATATATATATGTGTTATTGTTCAGGTAAGCCCTACTTCCAGTAATAATGTCTGAGGTTATTTAAAATAAGAATACTGTTTGAAGTCTGCTCTGAATGTGGGAGAATGGATTCTCAAGTGATTTGTAAAGAATGCATCTGATGTTAAGCTTCATTTAAAAGTCTAAAACTGGAAGTAAGGAAATTTGTGATATCAGAAAACATGAATGAAAGTGTCTCTATGTGATACAGCCTATTAAGAGGTAAGAAAAAAAATATGTCAGTAACAGAGAATGGGCACAAGAGGGTTTCATGGTTTTTCACAAGTCCCTACATGGCAGTCACTCTGTGAAAAATTGCTCATATTGGAACCAGACACAAATGTTATTTGCTCCAGCTAAGCACAATTTTCCAAGAAATATTACTGAGCAATCACTGTCTTTGGAGATGTTGAGAGGTTGCTAAAGTGAATTTCCTGTTAGATAGGTTCTGTGAAGAAACACAGTGTTAATAGAATGACAGTGGTATAGAAGCATGAATTTATTATCCTAATATAGAAATACAATGAGAGTGGGAAAATGCATCAGCCTTCATTTCACTTTGTAGCAGTGAACGTGATATAATTTATTCTGCAGTATCAAGAGTAATAAAATAGGTAATATAGTTGTCTTTCAAGCTCTTCTCTTTTTTTCTTGTTTTCTGCTTCAGGCTGATTTCATCTCTGTTTTTCCAAATATATCTCAACATTACATTGACAAACTATCATTCTGTGCGTCAGTTTTCTCTATCTATAACTAGTTTATCCAGTCTTTTGAAGTCATAGGGCTGACCACCTTCTAATTTCATAAGTAATAATGTCAGAGCTATGAATGTATATTCATATAATCTAATCACAGACAATGCAAAAAAATAAAATCTCAATATTCAGTTTTCGTCTTCTAGTCCTTTGAGTAAGCAATTTTTTAATCTACTGATTCATGGTCTATTTTAGAGACAGACCCATGTGTTGGACTTAGGTATATCTATCAGTAAGTAAATTCTGACTGAATACTGAAATAATGGTGTTTTGCCAAAATCTAGGCACAGGTTTTGTCTGGCTTATTTTGGTTTTGCTGTAATCGAATGGGATACAAGTAAACTATCTAACTGGGATGCAGCAGTTTCTGTTGGCATCCTCCTGCACTGCTTTTAGCTTTTTGAATTGTGGAGAGAAATCAGGGTTTCCATGGAGACCTTCTAAGCTTAATGATGCTGGTTATTCCTTTAGTGCAAGTAACAAAATAGTAGCAAAAAGCAGTATACCTTAATTATTACTCATTCATCAGTAGTCAATCTTTACCACCCTTTCATTTAGTACTGTGTTTTCAAGACAGAATATGGGGCAGATCTAAACAGCTCCTATCTAAGGCCTTGTACACAAGATATTCTCTTCTCTGCAATATCACATTTTTTTCTCATAAAATGGTCATTGGTACATTCCAAAACTGAACTGCCGTGATTTCTGTTGTGTGGGTTAGTTATTACCCATTATAGGCTGTAGAACTTACACTTCGTCAGTGGAAAATGTGTAACCATTGGCACTTCTCAACAAGGTACATAATGCATCTTTCCTTTTATATTTGTGTTACTATGTACTGTACAAACAGAATCACCGTTCAAGGGTGACTTTTATTTCATCTGCTTATTGGTAATTTTATTTTTTCAATATAATGAAATAATTATAGTAGTAAGAAACAATACAATAAATCAATAAAAATAAAAGATTGCCAAGCTACATAAACAAATAAAATAGCAAAAGAAAGAAATATTTATTGAAAGTTACAAACGAATACTCCATATCTCAATTCAGAAAAATCCTAAATTTAAAAAAAACCCTCTTCAAATACTTCCCCTTTCATTCCTTCTAGGACTGAAAAGAATCCATGTGTCTGATGCAACTTGTTGCTATGGATAAAACATCAAATATTTTTGCACCCCACAGATGTTGTTTTGCTGCTTTCATAAGCAAGTCACTAAACAAATTCTGTTTGTGTTTTCAAATGCTCAGCAGTTGCCAGATGTTGTATTGATCTCTACAGCTTTTAAAAGAATTTTTTTGTGAAAACAGAAAAGAGACAGATCTAATAAGACCAACTTTGGAATCACAGAAAGCACAACACTGCCTAAAATAGGTTAAGGAATATGGGTATCACTAAATATGATAGTATTCAAAATCCTTATAAATAAAGTACTTGAAAAACATTGATTTTCACTGTTGTAATATGACAATGATTCCTGGAAGCAACTTAAATTGGGAATTTTATTTCCAACTAACAAAACTGGCACCACAGAACTGAGGTCAGGTTACTGCAAGGGTATATTGTTGAAGGAAAATATTAGCAGACTTAATATTTCCTACTCCTTCTTCTCTAAAAGCTTGAGGTGGGACATCAGTGCTTTCTTAAATTTTTTTTTCCATCTTTTTCACATTTACAATCCTAATAAATGAAATTCCTATGCAAAATACACTAATTCACTCCCTAGCAAAAAGATTCCTGTTGATCCATCATTCACCTGCAAAAACAGGTTCAATATGTCAGCTGACAAAAAAGGAGAATAAGAAAATAGGCAGGAGTATAGCTCAATATATTTAATTTCTTTTTTTTTTTTTAATTAGAAAACCCTATGCTCAGTTCCTGTTTATAGTCATTTAGAGATATAATAACAACTTGAACAAAATTTTGATGCCCACTGCCAAAAGAAAATATTGGAAAGAGGAAATCTATGGAGTCGGTGCAATCCTACACTCACAATTTTTATTAAATAAGCCATTAAACAGCATCATAAGCTGTCCCATTGGACAGTCGAAGCATATGAACTTCAGAAGTTTCAGTTATGAGATGGAAATAGAGAATTTGTAAACCAAAACCAAAACCAAAGCCAAAACAAAACAAAACCAACCAAGCAACCAAAAAACACAAAAACCCCCACAACTTATAATGGTCAGAAAAGGAAAACTCCTGTCAGTAAAGCTCACAAGATTAATTTAGCACAATGGTTTATATTAAGAGAAATTATTGGCAGTTTCTCAGTTGTCCTATTGCTTTAGTTAACATTGTTGAACAAATCTTTCATATCCACCTCAGACTTTTAAAATATACTGGGTTTACCACAATTCAGTATAGTTCAAGTGGATGATTGGAGACCCAGGTAGGCAGCTACATAGAACATGGTGTGATAGTTGCTAATGTGCTTACTAAAATTACCAGCTGTGGACAGCAATAACAAAAATATTATATTTAGAGAAGCAGTTTCATTTGTGAAATCACTGCTCATTCTCAATACACAGCTCAAACAAATTACTTCAACATAAAAAGACTATAAAGTGAAACAAACAAAAATCCAAGCAAATCACAAACACATGAAAGAAGCTCAATACAGGAGTGAATAAACAAGAGAACCAAGTATTGAGAAAACCGGCTTATAAGCAACTGAATATTTGCTTTTGTCAATGTAATTTCCTTCTCCTAAGTGAATGATTCTAGCATCAGGCCCTTCTATTAGGTGATTAGCCAAATTGTTCATGTTAATAATTAATGGTTTAGAATGTTCTGTTCTGTTTGCATTAAACAAATATATTTAAGATTCTCTACTGGGCAGTGCACTTTGCAAATGTAAAAAATAACAAATGATAAAATTTTCTAGTGATAATAGAGCAAAAAAAAAGATTTTAACTCCTAGGTAAAGGATCCTCAGATAAAAAAAAATTAAAATGAACAATGGCAAAAAAAGAACAATTAGAGCTTACTAAAATACCTTGTGGTACAGCCCAGATTCCAATTACCATGTATTTTTTACATACTAACTTTCAGTTCCATAATTTAAAGCCCACTGGCACAATGAAACTGATAACATTTTCATAAAAATGTATTTTCAACTGAAATGCTGTGATGTACTGTTTCAACTCCTTTTATCATCACTACAGTATTCTAGGGTCATCCAAAAATAGTTGGGTCTTCTAGAAACTTTTTATCTTTGTTGATATTGTGAGTCACATATGGTTACTTAAAACAAGGCTTTAAAGTGTTTTAGTACTTCTCAAAGTACCAAAAAATCAATAAAGAGTTTAAAGGTCCCCAAGTGCATTAGGTAGTGGGGCAGATTTTCAATTTCTAGTCTGTTTTAATATCTTTTAAATGACCTTCTAAAACCCTTTTTTCGTTTGTTTCTTATTTAAAGAGTGACAGTTCAGTAATGAATATTTAGCAATAGAAATTTAAAGTAAAACTCAGAAAATTTTTCTGAATTTAGTAAACATTAAGTTCTCTGCAGCTTGGAAATTATTGCTGTATCTTACTGTATGACTGATGTCTTTGATGAAATAAGTCTGGCATCATTTAAGAGCTAAAAAATCCATTTCACAATGGAAAAAAAAGTTTGACATACAAATCATTGTAGTCTTCATGTGAAAATACATAGAAACTCAATGTCTTGTAAAAGAGTTTATATGACCATTTGTCAGAATGACATAACCTAAAGAAGAAGCAAATTGTAATCTTGCTAATTTATAACTAGGCTCTATGTTAGCACAGCATCTCTTACAATCCCGTCCATCACCACAACTTAGACACCACCTTTAGGACAGAAACTCAAGGATCTTCGTCTCCTCTGAACTGAAATCTTTCTCTCTGCCTCTAAGACCTCCTCACAGAGGTTTAGTCATCAGATAAATGTGAATATGAGTGAGCAGTGCTCTTACAAACCCTTCAATAATTCCTAATCTTTTTCCAGTCACTGTTTGCAATGTCCCTCTTCTGACACCCAGGCTAAGCTTTTGGCAATCACCGCTGACTGAGGCCTTTTTGAGCAGTACCACTAGTGTGTGGCTCTCCTTGTCGACCCACCCCACCTGCACTCTCAGCCAGGCTTCATGTCATACCTCAAAAACTGCAGCACACAATTTTCTGGTACTGGCAAACACTGAATCAGTACTCTCCTATTTTTCAGACTGCTTCAGTACCCCTAATTTTCTAGTTGGCTTGGTCCTGCTTGTTTACATCCCTTCAGCAACTTGCATGTTTCTTTTTTTACACTGAACATAGGTTTTGCGTCTTTACTCTGAAACGACAGACCCTTCAGGACCTTTCATAATGACTTCATAACACTCCCAGCAATCTAAATTTTTAAATTATTCTAAATTTTCTGGCAAACACTTCTGTGCTTTCTCTCACACTGCCATAACTAACCAAACTAACCAACCAACTCCCTTTAATTTTACTTAAACAGTCAGTTTTGTAACACCTGCAATAACTTAGTCTGCATTGTACTGACACTTACTTACTTAGCTAACCTCTGTTGATTGATCCCATGTCCTCTAGACTCTCTGTAATTTCACATACCAACACTCTGCTTCCATGCTGTTTGGCATGAAAGACCCCAGTCAATAGCAAGAACTCCTAACACTTTATGACCACATAAATAATAAACAAAACTCAACTTCCAAATATAAGATGCTCACAATTTTGAAACAATCATTATTTTCTCTTGAATAATTTTTTGGTTCTCCTAACTTTATTATTCCATTATACTCTTCTTGTATTTTGATATTAATGTTTATTTTTAAAATATAAGCACATATTCCATAAGAACATCAATTGTTGTTGCTTTCAGCACTCTATCAGGTCATGTGTTATTTTATTAATCTACTATTGATGAATTTTCATAGCTAACCTTTTGAACATAGACTTTCTATCTCAGCAACAGCATAAATTATTTTAATAACTTATTACTTTTGTTTAAAGTATATAAAGATATAAAGATACCAAGATATATAAACCACAATGCAGAAGTGGGATTTGATGTCGGACCTAACATTACATGGGATATGCCTGAAAAATCATTTTTCATGACTGAGTGCAATTTGCAACATTATATTAGACCTCAGGTAAGTTCACTACCTATTAAAACTGATGCATCCATGACTATTTAAAACATCTCAGACATCTGCAGTCATTATTCTACAATATGTTTTAAGATTAAATGTTCTGACAAGATGCTTTTATTCTCCCTGAAATGAGTTACCTGTATACTTATAAAAATACTCAATCACAGTGTCCTTCAAAGTTAGGATAATCTTTTGACAGATGCTTCTAAACAACTAGTGATATATGTCATTTTGTCCCAGAAGGGAGAGACAATAGTTGCTAACAACTGTAACGTTTGTCTTGCAAGAGGACAAACATCTAGCTTTAGTTTTCTTTCAGGAGTCAAAACTTTGAGAATTCATGATCAAATGAGAAAAAAGTCTAATTTCTCATTTTACAGGTAATAATAGGTCCTGAGATTTTTCACGACCATAAGCAATCTGAAATATAATATCTCTAAGTGATCAAGAATAGATTTATTACAAAACCTTATACATATTGCCTTATACAATTGCATATAAATTATTGCCATTGGTCCACTTCTACCACAGTTCTGAATTTATTATGAACAAATAGAATGTACTTCCTCAAACATAATCCCTTCAGAAAAGCTTTCTGGGATGAGTTAGAAACAAATAAAACTCCCTTGTATTATTGGAGGACATCAGCCAACCAATTCAGCCTGTTTTCACTGAAAAGATGAATTCTATTTTGTTTCATCAGTGAAAGCCTTGATGTGCTCTCTCTTATCTATAACACTACTTTAAGGGCTACTGCCTAAATAGTTCTGTCCCTAATGGGGAGCCTTTTTTTAAAACATTACTGTAATTTATTAACCAAACCAAGGCAGTTTGCTCTTCTCAATTACTTATGCCCTTTTTTATTTCAAGCATTTAGCAAAATTATATAAATTGAATTTTCACTTTAAAAAATATATTTTCTTTGTCTTAAACAAAGCTTCTTTATTCATACAATGGTTTTCAGTCCTTTAACTAATTTTCTATAAAGGTAAAGCATTTTTCATTTTAAATTATTGGAGTGGAAAATTGCACAGGTTTAAAAATTTATGAAAAAATATGTAAGGGCCTGTGGTCTCATAAAATATGTATAGTATAGCACCATATTTATTCTACCTACTTGCTAAATTTGCTTAAAGTGCCCACTGTGATTTGTTTGGCAGAACATACTTCTTTTTCCATAAAAGTCTTTTCTGTGTTATCTATTGTTTGAACTGTGCCAGGCAAAAACAAAACATAACATTTCTGATTATTTTTCTCCTGTCCTTATTAACAGATGTTAGCTGATAGTGGAAATATAAGACAACATTTTTATGAAACCATTGAGGAAAATATAAACCTGAAGAATACAAACAATATAGCAATAAATATAATTTTTGCATTCCAGTGACATTTTGCATCAAGATATGGGAATCTGAAGTGCAAATGTTAATTTTGTTTAGTAATGAAGTTCTTTCAGATCACCTTGGTTCAGTAACAAGATTAAATATCTCCTTCCAACTTATTTGCTGATAACATGTATGCTTAGCAATGGAAAATTTGCAATATCAGCAACATAGCTTCAGGAGATCTCTTAGCCACATTTTCTTCAAGAATAAACATTATTTACTTCTGAACTAGGTTTTAAGAGAAGCAAAAATAAACCAAAAGAAAAATAATGATAAATTATTTGAAAATTAGAAGTTTATACAGTTCTCTAGAACACTTCTGAAGTCTTATAAGAGGTGTACATAGTTCCAGTTCATAGCTGGTTTTGTAATTCTTCCCACATTTAAAACTCCACTGAATTTCAAAATTGATTTTGAAATGTCACTATATCACATGGTGTTTCTTAGTGTGTCAGTTTTCATTATTTTTATATATTTATATCAAGATGTAGTCATTTGGCTGCTCACAAAACCTTTGCTTCAGGACTCAGTACTGCTGTTAAAACATGCTTAACTTACTAAACAAAAGTAGTTACAGATTAGTTAGTTGTAATTTGTACAGCAGAAATACTAAATTACATGAATAACAATGCATAAGTTAAAAAAAGGCATGTACATTGCACCCTTTGAATAAAGACTATAAGAACTTCATGAATTGTTTAGATAATTTTTCAGCATTCATTAAAAAAGTATTTCACAGTTAATAAAATCTGTTTGTTGTTGTAGTTGTACCAATAGAGATTAGATCTTAGATTAAATCTGGGGTTCCTTTTCTCAAGTAAAATACTGAAATCCAGTGCCTTGTGCCCATATGTCCCAGAACAAATGGATCTACCTGTATCTCTGACTCCATCTGCACACTAGGATTTTCTTCATAGACTATATCTAGAATGCTTTAAGCTCCCCCACTCCTCCAGATCTTCTAACTAGAATAAAAAGCCTTGCTCATTTCTGCCCGTTAACTTTAATGCTAGAGGTTGAGGTTGCCATTCTGTAGTGTCTTCTTCCTGGTGATCTCCCCAAGTTTCCTCAAAACTTCCCTCAAGCTTCAAACCTTTTTAGGCCTAAAGGGTAGTCTCTGGGTCCCTGAAGCTACTGGGTCATTATGAGGGCCATTTTAAATAAGTTTCCAAATTTTTTGGTTTCTTCCCTCAGCACCAAGAACTGCAGGACATCATGCATGGTTGTCCTATACTCTGAAAGAAATATCTCCCCCTCTGCACCCAGTGGGATAAGACTACCTCAAGCACTCAGAAAAAAAAACACTTTCAGACAAATCCAAGGCTGTAGCAAATCCAGCTCTGACAAAACAGCACTGATAGCTTTTTAAATAAATACTAACAATATGATCTCATTACTTTTATTATTAAATTGCTTCATCTGATGAGACAGATTACTTTTATTATATTGATTTCCCCTACGGAGATACTAAAATGTTAGAAAAAAAGGGTACATTTGTCTTTAAGAATTTGCTTATTTCACCTCTAGCTTTGTACTCACTTGTCATAGATGTTATTATGGTCTCTAATTAGATAGATGTATGAATGATTAGGGTTTTTTGGTTTTTTTGCTTTTCTTATATAATGTCTAGCTTACTTTTTCTTCAAAATTAGGTTTTGTTTCGCCTAGATTAGCAGTAATTTTCATACTGTTGGTAGCAGGTTTTATAAACAAAAATGAAGCATCATACTGGTATTAGATGCTGTACTGTGAACTAAAAAAAAAGCCTTGCATCATTGTGAACCATGACACTTGTGTCAGGTATACTCTAGGCCACATGTTCTCATTCAGTGCTACTCCAATGCGCTGTGTTTCACCTACGTCCTCCCCCCTTAGCATGTGAATACATTTAGATTGCTTTGGGGTTCAATGGAAAATATGTATCGCTCTTCAAGACTTTCTTAAGAAATTACACTTTTCTTTTGCTAGGAAGCATCCTAGTTCCTAGCATCTTAAACTCAGAGAAAAGTTCAACCTTCAGTTTTTGCTCCCAGAAAACTAGACTGTGGAATTTACTGAAGCACACCACTATCCCATTCCCTTCTACTCATGCTGCCAAGCAGGCAGGACAACAGGGTACAATGACCAGGTGTCACGACACCAGGATACAGATCACATTCTAAGACACAGTCAGGACATGGTAACAGTGCATTTGAAGTTTCTCCAATTTAGTCATATTCATAAATGACAATTTTGATGGGTCTTTCCCCTATTGACCAAGATCTTGTTTCAGCTTAGACACCTAACCTTTACTTTTCATAGGATAATCCTACCTTCTTACCCCTGTGAGTTTCATTTCAGTACACCATTAGGGCTTGTACTATACTGCACAGCATGCAGATCCATTGACATTAACTATGAGGTCAACAATGCTTAGATCTTAGATCTTCCTAAATCAGATGTTCTTATTAGTATATGCTTAAAATAAAATAAATGCAAAAAAGATATATCTTTAACAGGAAAGCTAAGAAAATTTTGATGATCAATATGAACACAAAAAGAAGGTCATAATGTTTTCAATTACTTTACTTGTACTTCAACCTTTGAAACAGAGAAAGGGGATATAGGAAGGAAAAGTGTTGAAGTAATAAGATCTCTACGTTCATCAGAGCTAAGGAATATTTGAGCTTTCTGAGACTAATGCACACAAGAGGAACATAAGTACCATTAACTGATCTGTCAAAACTGAAAGAAAATCAAATTAAAGCTACTTTTAAATGTCAGTTACTCTTTAAGTCTATTTAGGCTTCAGTAGATTTGCAAGAAGAAATCATAATTAATGAATCCTAAAGAAGAGCATTCCAATTAGGTAGAGTAGAATTTTATACTGAAAATCCTGAAAGTCAAAATTTTCTTAATTACCATCAAGCATCTTTAAGCAATGATTAAATTCAAAGGGCAATGTAACTGTAACATGGTAAACACAGTTCCAAAGAAAAGGTCCTTTTTTAACATATTCTGGAAAAAAAATATACATATTTCTCTCCGTTTTCTTTTATTTGGAAGTATACACATGGCATAAATTATCTCCTTTTGCTGTTCTTCATTCTTGATCACCTTAGAAATGAATGAGAAAAAAAAAAAGGGAGAATACACACAAAACTGAGTCCCTCTGAAAAAAAGTATGCCAACTGATTACTGCTACCCAGAAGCCATATTCTTCTCTCCTCTTCTATTTACATAAAAAAAAAAACAAACTAATTTTCAATCCTACAATCTTGAAAAGTTCTTTAGAACGTCTAGATTCCTCTTGTATGTTCTAAAGCATGATACTTGAGCTCAGAAAAATGCACCCCATTTGATCAATAGGAGGAAAAAAAAAAAAGGATGACCAACAGGGTTTGAAATGCTTTTCTATATGCACATATTTCCTCTGCTCCCTCTTAGTGATTTCTGTATTAATGCTTCTATCATCCCACTGTAGAAACCACTAGTTTACAGCTGACTAGCCTTTAAATCACTGACTTTCATAACTAACTCTCAAGGTACATTAGATTCAGTGTGGTTGATTGTTTCAACTAGAAACAATTTTCCTCTGGTGGATATCCAAGAAATTGCATATGTCAAAAGCAGCTACCTACTGTACCTAAAATGTAACACTGTAAAAAATCAGTGTCAAACTTCCTAACCATATTGTCTTTCATTGCACTAGAAGTCACACTCCAATAAATGAGGAATAATGAAGCTGTAAAGATTTAAAACAATATATCTTCAGAAAATGCTAGCAGCATTATATGCTGCAAAAAGTTTTTTTTGTTATGACTTTGCTTACTCCTGTTTATAGGTGATTATCTACTTTAAAATTGCAGTATGTAATAGAAATATTTTTGTTCTTTTTTAAAAAAGACATAAAGAGATATATAATTATTCCTGTAGTCATTTCACCCTTTTATATATTAAAGTGCTTATCACTGAACAATGTTCTTACAGAAAAAAAAATATACTTCCACAGTATCATGTCTTTCCAAGAGTGGACAAAAATTACTTAGATGACTGTAAAGCAGTGTTAGTTAAGGTCAATCTGCCAGCATGAGACTGGTAAAAATAGCAAACCAGGGTTACTCTGCTGTGAACGGAGCAGCAATGAACAGAGACACTCTGAAAATATTCAGTAGCTTCTATCTTTTCTAACATAAAATATAAGTCTGCCCAGTATCAGGTACTTCAAGAAGGGTCCATTAGCAGAGACCATCTTTGGGGGTGATGTGGGTAGGGGTGCCTTAGGAAGGAAGAGGAGGAAGGGGGTTTGCGGTGACCCTGCCCATCCAGAGTAGTATTGGGGTACCTAGTACAGCCTAGTGGTGTTCAGCTGTGCCTCCACTAGCAGCGATCTGTGAATTCCTCACCTAGCTGGGCAGCATCTGGGGAAGGCAATCTAGGGGGAGGAGGTGATGGATGTGAGTCTGGATGGGGGAAACTGAGGAATTTGGGGTACACCCTCCCAGGGCAGTGGAGTGTGGGTCTGAGGGATTCAAGGGTATTATGAGGAGGGAGGGGCCACAGTCACTCTCCAGGGGATTGTTGGGGGGAAGGTTGCAGTATTTTTTGGGGAAGACACCCCAGGGTATGGATGTGCAGGGACCGGGGTTATATTGGGGTGGGGGCAGATGATATGGGATTGGGAGGATTTTGTGGAGCACCCTGGAGGGGGGTTCTGGGTGGGGAGATCTCCCCAAGATTTCACTGTGAAGCTAGGTCAGTTGCTTCAGCCCTTCTGCCTTCATGATGGCATATTTCTCTCTTGAACTTTCTCAAGGTGTGGAGCATTATGCTCCTTTGTCTGCCTCTGGGCCTGACATAACTCTTTCTGCCATATACCTAAAGTCAATGCCTCTTCCCAGAAGGCTTTTTCAGTTGCTTTCGTTGGTTTCTCAGGGATGTCCTCATTGACCTTTTTTCGCACTTGAAGCCATTGCTCGCATGTGCTCTGCAAAACTTGCGCATCAACACTCTCTGATGTGTGATGACTTTCAGGGCTCAGGTGGGAAAAGGATGAATCAGACCTTGACGTTTGTATCTGGGCTCTGACATCTTCTGCCTATTCAAAGTTAAAGTACACAAATTGACAAAACTTAGGAAATTAGCTCAAAGCAGGAGATAACGGTAGTGGCAGCACTACGTATGACCAGAAAAGGACTGTCACCAACTTGACATCAGATGATAAAAAAGTTTTCAACAACTCTGAATTAGACAGTATCCATGGAAAAGTGTTATTTGGCATTAGTGTGTAATATAATCCTGAAAGGAGGACTCTAATTTAAAATCTTTTTTTTTTACAATACCTTCTCCCCAAAGCTTTTGCTTACTCTGATGGCTTCTAGACACAGCTCATCCTGCCCATTGTCCCAGAGCTCCTTTCCTTCACTGCTTTTGGAGGACACAGGTCCCTCCTGTGCCCACCCCATCCCAGCACCACCAGATCCACTTCCTGGTCCAGTGGGAATGGTTACTACGCTGCCTTGCCTCTCCTCACCTTGCCTCCCCGCAGGCAGCTGTGCCAGGCAGGACTTGGTGGGTGTTGCTGGGTGCTGTCTGAAAACAGAGGAGCCAAGACCAGAGGAACAGCAAGGCACAGGCAGCTGCCTACAGGATGAGTCACCATCAGCACTTCCACCAGCATTACCAGCACCACTGGCATAACACCAGCAGCACAGCAGGGGCAGCACCATCCTGGACCCTTGGGTGTGTCTGTTGGGTTTCCACCCAACAACTCAGTGTGCCTTTCAGGGTGCACGGCATCTCTCAGTGTAACATGCTGTGTGTCACATGCTCCTGGATGTGCCTTTTGGTTTCTGCTATTTCCACTATAATGTTAATATTAACTTGATAAGATGTAATGCTTTTTCTCATTTAACTAATGTTCCAACCTTGAATTTCTGAAGAAAAAGACAAACTCTGACTGAAGTACTTTCCTCTGCCTTCTGCCGACGATGCATGTAAGAAGACCAATATCTCTAGATGTCTATTGTTGATTTCCAGTTCTCTCCACATTTTTAGTGGAGATTACGTTACATAGATTATTGCATGGATTAAAGTATGTGATATATAAGTTATTAGAAATTATTCAATCTTTTAATCCCAGTAAAATTTCAACTGAAAATAAAAGAAATAAGTAATATGTTTCATAACAATATTAAAAAACTGTAGCTTAATTTTTCATACCCATGAGCTTTATACTATATGTCTTGCTCCACAGCACCAATATTTCCAGAGAGGACACCAGAATTCTGATCTATCAAACATGATATTAAGTGGAAGAGGCTGGTAGCAAAAACAACCTCTAGCATATTAAAGAAAATGAGATTTTAGAGCAGGTGTGAAAGTCCTTACTTGTAAGGTGCTTATAGAATATATTAGTCTGCAGATGCTGCATAATATGTTTGGTTACATGAGGAAACTACCTTTAAAACTGGCAGGCAATCCACAGAGTAAGAGTTCTGTGTATGATAATGTGACAGTCAGAGCTATGGTCAGTATGTCTAGGAAAGTATGATGCTGCTTTTATTTCTCTTATTTTGGACAGAATTGCTGCAAGAACTTTAAAAGTACAGATCATTCATCTCTGTACAAGGAATTCCCACAGGCCTCAATCAGTAACATAATTAAGTTTTTTTAAATTATATTAAGTTATCTAGATTAAAGGTACTCTGAGTCTGAATGCGTCATGATGGTAATGAAGAGATGGGTGAGATTCCATTCTCTTTCTTAGCAAAGGAGGACAGAAAGATGTGTATGGAATATAGAATATATAAGAAAGTAGAAAAGGAGAAAAATATTTCAGTAAGAAGGAGGAAACCTTCTTTGGTTTAGCAGGTTTTTAGGCAAGTCATTCACTGATAATAAACACTGAATGTTTAAAGAAGTGTTATAAGACAAATGGTATAAGAGCAGAGGCAGTGCTCCACAAACACCAGGACCTGAGACAACAAAACACTGTCTTCAAATTTTATTTTATATTTTTGCTATATTAGGAGTTGCAAGTATTATGAAATGGCAAGGTTCACATATTCCCTAGGATCCTTTGAAATATCACAGACAGAGCAAACTCTGCCCTTTAGGGGAAGCCTGTACTACTGC
The DNA here is from genome assembly GCF_022539395.1 of Myiozetetes cayanensis. Classification (NCBI taxonomy): domain Eukaryota; kingdom Metazoa; phylum Chordata; class Aves; order Passeriformes; family Tyrannidae; genus Myiozetetes; species Myiozetetes cayanensis. The sequence goes on along the minus strand of NW_026087964.1, from coordinate 33,180,105 downwards.
ATTTCATTTATTTTTTATTTTGCAATGGAGAGTTCACTGGCTTTTCCAGTTGCAAGAGAAGTGATAACAGTGCATCTAAATGTTGTGCTTGTAGAGAGACTAAGCCAAGACTAATAACCACAGGGGAGTGACAGAGATAAAAGCTGAAAATATTTAGTTCTCATGTAGATTAAAACAAGTTTAAAAGTACTATTCATGTGTCTAATCATTCTAATTAATTAAATTTCCAAAATCCAAAAATTTAGATAACATTATATCCAGAAAAAAAGATGCCATTATTCAAAAATTACTTAGCTTCTGAAAGTATACAGATGAGCCTTCATATTAGTTATTTTAATATTTCATAATGTGTTTCTCAAAAGAAAGGGACAATGTCACACAAAGTAGCTACATTAAAAAAAAAAAGTAAACAAAAATGTTCTCTGTTGGAAAATATTTTCCTCTACAGTGCTTAAATTTGAAAGAACCGTATGTGATGAATGCTTTTCAGTATATTTTTAAACAAATGCTTTTAGTATGGAAGATTCTCAGCAACACTCATTGTGGAGATGCCACTACATCAGATGCAAATTTCTAAGCAGACAATTTGAAAGTAATCCCCTTATACTTGAAATTTAGTCAACTTAGTTAACTAACAATTTCAATTTTTAATCTTTATTCTGCTGATGATAATATTTTGACAAATTGCTTGTCTTTTAAACATGGATTTCTGTCAATCATTAAAAGAAAACTCAAGGTGAAATAAATACCTGTGCGATTTTGTTTATATCTTCCATTTACCTGCAGAAAATCTTAGTTTCATAATCTGTTAGTGGAGAGGAAAGAGGAACAGGGTTTCAGTGGCTTTCAGTTAACGTAGAAATGCAAAGAAAACATAAATTTTGACACAAGTTCTAATAACAATTTTTGAACTCTGATAAACATAATTTTCTAAAAAAGCACCTCTAAGTTACAGATGAAATTATTCAATAACAGGCATTCTCCCACTGGCTCAGCTGCACACCCTCAAGCTCAACAACTTCTTTTCTCCCATCTGCTAAAATGACTTGATAGAAATGGATGATTAAATGACCATGTATAAAAATGAACTCAATAGGAAGAATTTGCAACACACAAACAGAAGGTTGCATATGCATTGCTAAGGTAGGAGTTTCTTCACTCTAAATTTGGTTGAGTCTGGACTACATGTTGAAAGATCAAATAAGGTCATTTAAAAACCTCTCAAAATTACTTCTGAGCAAGGATGAGGTTGTAAAAATGACACAATAACTAAATACCAGCTGATGGCTCAGAATTTAACTTTTTCACCCATAAGAATTTCTGCACCTAGAAATAAGCTACTAGCCTACATACAAAAGATATATATGTCTTCAGGACATTCACTGGACTCAATTCTTTTTCTACATTCAATTCAGATCAAATCTATGAACCTGTCTCTATCTGTACCTTAAGTTTACACTCCCACATGCTCCTATCTTTAACTCTACAGCTTTGTTTTTCCTTGTACTTATAAATGTTTTACACACATATATATGTGTACATATGTTGTAGATATTTGTCTCTGTGTGTGTCTGTGTGTACTTGTGATTGTGTGCCTTCATCTACTCACACTTGTGCTCTCAAATACATCCTGCTCTATTGCAAATGTTGAAAGTAGTTTAGGATTGATAAGAATAACAAGGCATGAGTCACCCATATAAAGTTCCAAATATGTATTTGAAAGCATTAGGAATTTTCTGATTAAATGCAGATGTATAGAAGAATATGTAAATGCTGAGATGTTTTCATAAATGCTACTTTTTGTAAATTTTTATTCAACTACTCTCTTACTTTCAGTCAGTGTACCTGCTGGATTCACTACATTTCTCATATTAATCCTTCTAAATGAGGCCTGTATGCAGATTCCAGGCACTCCTGGAATTCAGTCTCTAGTCAGGTCCTCACCTGCTCCATCCTTCTGCAGCAGGATGACTGAAAATCGTAACTCTCAGACTTAACTGGATCTCTTGTGGCATGCATATACCAAGGATTTATTCACATTATAGAGTAAGAACATTCAATTCTTCTCTCTTCAGCAGAGAGAGCTGGAAATACTAAAAATCACAGCTTGAATCAAAGCGAACACTCAGGTATCTTTGACTCCCTATCAAAGAGGTCGGAAAAACCCTGAGATTACAAAATGTTTCACCAAATGAAAATGCTCAAACTCCACCATCTAGGTTTGTACTTCAAAGTTTTTCTTTGGAGACAGATGGATAGGAAGAGTCACCTAAGAAATGAAAGCTGCCATTCTAGATACTTCACTGCAAGACATGATCAAATTACAATATCAATTCATATTTAAGTAATAACAAACCTGTGCATTTCAAGAACGTAATAAGTAGGATAACAGGCAGCATTCTATTATGGGGAAATAAGAATAGAATTAGAATTGCTTATTATTTTAAAATAGAAGGAAAAAATCAAATAAAAAGCAATCAGGTTTATTTTATAAAAAGTAACACCAAAATCTTTACTTGCTGAAGTTTTTGATTATTTTTTTAACGTGACAATATCCAAAAATATTGAAGTAGCATTTTTCCGATGAAAAATAATTTTGACTGAAAATTATGAAAAAGCTTTGACTGAAAAGATAAGTTCTGGTACTTCTGATAAGAGAAATTCTACTCAGTATAACAAAAGTAGATTTTCTATGACACAATAAAAGATGATTTTGAAAGGGGAAATGTATGCAAACCATAAGCAAAAACTTCCTGATACTAATATACATTATTCATAGCACTGATATGAGCATTCAAGCTAGCCTCGCTTTTTGTATGACTCAGGGTGGCGACTTTCCACCAGTTATCTCATTATTGACCAAAAAAACTTTTGTTTGGCTGAAATGCATCTTTGAACAGACAGTCATCTACCCTTGTTAACAAAAGACAGAACATTCATTTCCTTTTGCTGTTTCTTCAGTGACTAATATCCCTCACTGTTAAAATTTATGCCCAATTTATACATCAGGAGACTGATTCTCTGGTATACAGCATTTTTCCCTAATAAAAAGTATTCACTTATGTCTCAAGTTTATTCTAATAAAACAATGAGATGTAGGTCTTTAAGAGCAAACTTTAATAACTTGTTATGAAATACTAACAAAGGCATTGGAAAGCCAAAAAAACCCAACAAGGACATGAGAAGATATCTTCAAAGGTCAAAAACAGTGATTAATCTCCTTTGAAATGCCACAGACAGAGATAAGGGTGATCAAGACCACTAATCCTTCACCAGTCCACAATGACTTTTAAAAATTAAGTCTCTAAAGAGTGCTACAGGGTTAAGTAGCTTACTACTTTAGTAGCCCTGCTGAGAAGGGCTTGGGGTGCTGGTGGAGGAGAGGCTGGACATGAGCTGACAATGTACACTTGCAGCCCATTGGCCAACCATATCCTGGGCTGCATCAAAAGAAGCATGGCCAGCAGGTGAAGGGAGCGGATTCTGCCCCTCTATTCTGCTTAGTGAGACCTCACCTAGAGTCCTGCATCCAGCACTGGTGTCCCCAATATATGAAGGATCTCCTGCAGCAGGGCCATGAACATGATCAGAGGACTGGAACACCTCTTCTTTGAGGAAAGGCTGAGACAGTTGGGATCGTTTAGTCAGGAGAATCTGAGAATCTTAGGACACCTTATTTCAGCCCTGAGTACTTATAGAGTACTGCATACTTTGTTACTTTGTCTTCTAGAACTTAAAGAATCTTACTAAAACTTGAATCTAGGGGAAAATATGTACCCAAACCATCTATTTTCTTATTACAGATAATTCTTAAGCTTGGGTAGTCTTGTTTAAAAATATACTACATAAAAGAGCAGTTCTTAATACACATCCTTTAAAGTTACTATGTGATACTAAGGGTTAATTTAGTCTAGCATTATCACTTTATTTGTAAATTACTTGTAAAGCATTATGAATATAAACACTGATTTAGGAGAAATAGGGAGCAAAGGTGATTTTAGAGAACTCCTTCAAAATATTTCAAGTACTCAAAAAAGTACTCAAGAAACACACAAAAATAAGAAAGACTTTTGTTAATGTCAAATTAAAAGTTTGAGCACTAAGCTAACAAGCAGCACAGTAGCCAAGAGGTTAAATAATCTAATGAATTTTTTTTGTTAGATTAGCTTGGTTTGTCATTTAAATTCATTCGTAAGCAAATTATGCTTGCACAATTAGTTTTGTGCAACTAATGCTATATTCAACTGATGCCCGATGACATGACAATTTTAGCATTAAGGTTGTGTAAATGTATACTGCTCAAGATAATCACACACACATGCACATAAAAATAATCAAAAAAGTCATTTACACCACTCTTGTTCTTTGTTTTAGATTAAGATTAATTTTCTGCTAATTCACTAATTCTACATAACACAATGTGAAGCCAAATTACTCATTTGAAGACAGTTCTCCTTGCAAAACTTAATGACCTGCCAATAAATACCTTGCCAGTGGAGAATTCGTTAAGAGTAGGGAAATCAATGACTTAATTTGTCATGGTATTTTGTGTAATAAAAGAAATCTAAATAAGAATGACATGATGTTAATATTATCTTAAATGGAAACTTTCTAAATTGCAATTTACTATACTGGTAGACATTGCATCTGAGCAATTTTCATAACAAGTCAATTAAGTGAGAATGGTACAGAAGAAGATTTGGTTTGGTTTGATTTAGTTAGGTTTGTTTTTTCTCTTCCAATAGGTTGTTCTCTGTCTGTGTTTTCTCTCATGTTTTTCCCTTGTTTTCTGAGTATCCTTAAAATCTTATCCTTATTCTACTGCAGAAATTGGAGTCTAAATATGAATTCAGTGATCTTCATTCTATCTTGGTTTACATTCCTTAGCCACTATCTAATCAAAAGTGGAACCAAGGAGTTCTCAGTTTTATTATTATATTAATATGTATCACATTATTATAACATTTGTATTTAAGCCTTCATTCTGATTGTGGTTTGTTGTGAAGTGGAATCAGTGAACTGGTTGGGTTCTAGTCCCATTAGCTGCTAACACAAATTAAAGACCCTGTCCCACAGGGTAGTGGGGCACATTTAATTAATTCCACTGTGCTTTAGAAAGTATGAATAGCACAATTATATGTGATGTCTAAATCACTGAGTATTTAATCATTGCTTAATTAAAGAGGGTACTTCCACAATCAGTGTGAGAGTATGAAAGATTTTTTTAGGGGATCTAATCATACTTGAAGTCTATACTGATTCAGTTGAAGGATTTACAGCCTAGAATTTTATTGAAAATTTCAGGTCTTTGTGCTTCCTACCATCATAAAACACAACACTCAATCCCACACCCTGTTGCAGTTCATATATAGAGTTGAGAATAATGTTGCAAAAGTAAAGTGGCAGAACAAAGCTGTTTTCTTCCCGATCTGTATTTCCCAGCTCCCTGTTGCCAGGGTCAGTGTTCGGAGGTGACATAAGCAGGCGCCCAAATGCAAGATTTCCACTGTCAACAGCACAGTTGCATTTTCTAAGGTGCAGAAAGATACAGGGAGCTTGCTTACTGCCCCACATCCTCGTTATAACTGTTTCTCTGTCAGATAATACACAGGTCAGAGCCAAAGATATGCAAGTGATTAGTGACAACTTAAGGAAAGAAAATCATGGAATGGTTTGAGTTGGAAGCAACCTTAAAGATCATCTAGTTCGAACCCTCTCCTTCCAAGGGCAGGAATACCTCCCTCTAGAACAGGTTGTTCAGTAATAATAATCTTTAATAAACATTGTTGAACTCTTCTACTCCGAAGTTAGGTAGAGTTGACTGTAGACTACTATGCCCAAGTACCGTTTTCATGCATATAAAAATTTATTTAAATTCTTTATATGCTTAGAAATAAAAAAGGCACAGTTAGAGTATTCAGCTAGTCGGGATGCTGTATCAGAGTGTGTTAGTCTTAATTTCTTGATTTTCTAGAAATTTAGCAAACTAGCAAGTTAAAACCCCTCTCTCTACTTTCTATCATATTAGTTAACCCTAGCCTCACCTTCTTCATAGCATTGGTCACCAGTTTTACTACTGTTCTTGGTGTGAACAGAAAAATCTACAGGGAAGAAAATTGATTCAGGCATTAGAGAATATAGGGCTGTCTTGAGAAGAATGACTCTTAAATTCTGAACGAGCAGGTATACTTGTTCAGTGTGTTTTGTGCCAAAGATCTGGCTAGATCACAGAAAAAACAGGTAAGTACTCTCATATTGTAATGATGGGCAAACTTACTAAATATCCTTATTAGGTAGCACTCATACTTTTGAAGTATGGGTCTGAACAGCACTACTAAAACCAGAATTTAAGCCATTAGAGGTCTTATACTAAGTCTGAGAATCTGTTCCAAATACGGCCTGCACAATTCAGTATGACAGATAAAACACTGCTAGCTTTTATGACAACTATACAATTGATTGGGTGCACACTCTTTTGTGAATAACATTGACTTGCAGATATCGTCAGAAAATATATGGTCTCTTGCATTCAGAGGAAAGAAGACATTAATTTTTTACAGCTTAATATAAATAGAGATGCACATATAGCTGCATCAAATTTAATATCCATCAAAGAAAGTTAGTTGATTTTAGAACAGACATGAATCACCATGCTAGCATATGGTGGGGAAGCAAGAAGACACATTACCTGTAAGGGAGACACAGGTATCAGAATGCGTATAAAACTAATAAACATGCAGAGAAAACTGTGGTTTTCAGCTATGAGCCAGTCTTGATTTATATTTTCACATACTAAAGTCTCTCTTGAAGACTGCCTTTTTTCTTCTCTTTTACTCACTATACTACCATTACTATTTTCAGAAGCTATTGTACTGGAGATAGTTCAAAACAAATTTATAAACGTTAGCTGTATCCTTTGCTTGACAGAGAACTTGCATGAATCTTTTATTGAATAACTACAAAACTTCTAAGAGAACTCCAAGCAACTAGTGGAGCCAGGGAAATGACAGATTTCAGCAAAGTATCAGTAGACTTCATCTGTTTCTGGCCCACAGAGACATTCACCTTAAGGCACTGCCTCAAGCTGTTTGATTTCTTAAGTTTATCTACCTTCTTGAGATTGTTTCCACTGCTTTTCACTTCTCACTAAACAAACCTACCTTAACAATATTTCAGACCTCTAGCGCAGTCCTCTGCTCTAAATTCATTAAATTTCTTTCTAGAGAGATAATTTTTAGAAAAAACCACAAACTTTAGCATGCCACTTTTAAAACATATTGAGACAGAATAAAAATTCACTTATGTCTCTACACACCTATTTACAAATAAAAATAAAGTATGATCTGGGTAGAACAAAGATATTGATCTGTTCAATAAAGCTCTGCTCACAGGGATAACTTATCACAGGTTTTTGCTGCTGTAAAAATCATCAGTGACGTGCTCTCTACAAATGCTATAAGTAGATTTTGGGTTTTACTGACTTATATTTTATGCAATTTAAGAGGTAAAACGTTATGCAAGTAAAAAGGAATCCTTTGGTAAATACAGTGGTTTCACACAGGAGCCCTGCCTGTACAGATAGAGCAGCACATGTCTGCAGAGTCATACATGACTATCTGCAGATGAAGAACAATTTATTTCAAAGCTACAGGCTTCTTGAAACTGTTACCACCTCTGAATTCTGTGGCAGAATTCACTTTACACATTAGCTGCTAAAGCTGCAGCACCTACTTACAGATGTAATTGGGAACAAGCAAAATATCAGGCATTGTTTCCATTTTCAAGAACTTAGCAGTTGAAATTCATGCAACATTCATATCCTGCCCTGAACTCTTTCGTAAAATGGCACTCATTTTTTCCCTATTTTAAATGCCTACTATGTATTTTATACTTCCTAGTTGATGTTTTTGAGGTGAAATCTAAGGTGATTCTTTTTTTTGTTTACTTAAATTTAGATATAATAAATAATATTCTCAAAAGCTATTTTTAGGTAGAACTAAGGTACAGCAAACTAGGTGTATTCTGATAAATCCATTTTCTAGAATTAGAGATATTAAGGTAGTCTACCAGCACAACCGATAATGAAAGGACTTGATAACAAAATACTGAGTGCTCTTAGTTGTGAGAAAAGCTAAGAAATGTGAGAAAGAAGAAAGCAATCCAACTGTAATCAAAGAAGAGATAGGTTCCTTAGTCTGCAGTCAACCTCAAACAGTACCTCTGAGAAAAGGTTATGAAGTTTAATGTGAAATTAATCTCGAGATTCCCTGGAATTCCCTGGACTTCTCAGAATACTGAGTCCAATCATTAACCTAGTACCACCATGTTCCCCACTACACCACCTCTCCAGGTTCCATGTCTACACATCTTTTAAATACCTCCAGGTATGACAACTCAGTCACCTCCCTGGGCACCCTGTTCCAGTGCTTGACCATCCTTTAAGTGAACAAATGTTTCCTAAGATCCAATTTAAACCTTCTCTGGTGAAATTTGAGGCTATTTCGCCCTGTCCTGTCAGTTTTTATTTGGGAGAGGAGAAAACTCCCTGCTGGTTACAACTTATAGGTTATTGTTTTCAAGAGTTGTTGTACTGGAGGTAGTTCAAAATAGGAATTTATAACCATTAACTGTATCCTCTGCTTTGTTGACCTATCAGTCAGCCTCCTCCAGGCTAAACAATCCCAGCTCCCTCAGCCACTTCTCATAGCATTTGTGCTTTAGGTTCCTCACCAGCTTTGTTGGCCCTCTCTGGGCATGCTTCAGCACTTCAATGTCTTTCTTGTACTTTGAAGCCCAGAACTAAATAAGGTACTACAGGTGTGGTGTCACCAGTGCCAAGTACAGGGGAATCACTGCCCTGGTCCTGCTGGCCACACTGTGTGCCAGGATGCCATTGGCATTCTTGGCCCTGGGCACACTGCTGGCTCATGTTCACCAGAGCCTTCCTACACTCCTGCACAACTTATCCAGGTCAATGATAAAGGGGTTAAACAGGACCAGCCCTAAAACTAAGACCTGGAGAGCAGCCAGTAGTGACCAGCTGCCAACTGGATGCAACTCCGTTCACCACCACTTTCTGGGCCTGGCCATCCAGCCAGGTTTTTTACCCAGCAAACAGTGCACCTGTCCAAGCCATGGGAAGCCAGTTTATCCATGAGAATGCTGTTGAAAGCAGTGCCAAAAGGTTTACTGAAGTCCAGGTAGACTGCATCCACAGCCTTTCCCTCATTCATTAAGTGGGTCACCTTGTCATAAAAGGAGGTCAGGTTGGTCAAGCAGGACCTGCCTTTTGTAAAACCATGTTGGCTGGGCCTGATCCCCTGGTTGTCCTGCATGTGCAGTTGATGGCACTCAAGATGATCAGCTCCATCACCTTTCCTGGCACCAACATCAGACTGACAGCCTGTAGTTCCCCAGATCCTCCTTTTGGTCATTCCTGTAGGTAGTTGTCACATTTTCTAAATTCCAGTTGCCTGGCACCTTCTTGTTTAGCCAGGATTGCAGGTAAATGATAGAAAGTGGCTCAGTGAGCACTTCCAGCAGCTCCCCAGTACCCTTGGATGGATCCTATCTGGCCTCATAGATTCGTGTCAAAGTGGTGTAGCAGTTCACTGACCTCTTTTGATCTTTCCTTGAAGCTTTTATCTGAGTTTAAAAATACTATGCCCATTAGGTAGGCTTTTTATTGTTTACTTGCAATTACCTTTAGGATAAATTGCCTAGAAATGCATTCTCATATTTTTATATAAAGTAAGAATTGTAGAACAGGGTGGTTATACATAAAGACTACATGATTTTCAAACCCTCTCAACTGGTATACTGGTTGACAGTTATTCCAATCAGACTAAATAAAAATTAGTAAGTTTCATGTTTTTCACTCAGTTTACAAGTGTCTGACCTGGTTTGTTTTTTTTTTTAGTTTAGTGGGTCTTATCAAAATTAAACAATAAGCATTTAGCACTTTGGTATGGTATTACAGCTTGTATGTGAAAACAGTACCTACAAATACAAAAATTCAAGTAAAAACTCCAAATATAAATGTGATTTATTGTTATTTCCATTGAAAAAAAACATATAGAAACAAAATATGTTCACCATTGATAGCATTTACAGTGGAATTATTGTATGAAAACAAAACAAAATCATAGAGTCTAAGGTTTCCTCTCCAGTATTATACCTTAAATTATGCATACATTAACATGAATGCCTAAGTCAGATGACATAGCAGTTTCACGTCAGAGGAAAAGGAAAGAACTAAATCTTTTTAAACAAATTAGGTTTTGAATATGGTGCAGCCAAATGTCCAAAGAATTTACATGTTTACACTATTTCTTTTCCTGCAGTTTTGATATGAGTTTAATTAAAAAATTTCCTAAATAGCTTTCTTTGAAGGCTTGACACTTCTTCTCTTACCCTGATTTAATGTATGTCTTAATTCTACTATTTTGACATATGCTGATATTCAGATTTAAAAGCACTCTAAAATCTAAAGATATATATAAATTTGGCTAACCAGTGGTTAATCTGAACTAGCATCAATGATGGATGGAGTACAGAAGGCAAAAGTTCTAGTTCACTATATGTATTTGCTGTACTACTCACAATGCATAGAAAAACTATTGCCTATACTGCACTCTAAGAAGACTTCCACAGGTATGTAAGACACAATATTTGTCTTCTAAACTTCTTTTATCCCAGAGCACATTTAGAGGCTTCCTGGATGTGGCCCAGATAAACAAACCCTCTCACTGCACCTTCGCCCAGTAAACATTTATACAGAACTGTTATAATACTCTGGAAAATTTGTTCTTTTTCATGAAACCTCTAGGTTCGTTATTCATAGAAACTTCTAAATTCCATTAGAGTTAACACAACTTATTTAGAAGACACAAGGGCTCCAGGGCTCCTGGACAATGATAATGCCAATTGATAAAAGCTTTGGAACTTGTAACAATGATCACGTAATTGTGGTCTCCAAAGACCGCATAAGTAAGCAGTCCAGTCTGAATTTGCTCACTTGTACATTGTGTGAATAAAAGTGAAATATTTTTTCTTTTTTCTTATTTAGAAAATACATGAGTAATTACACATCCAGGCTTTAGTATAAGCTCTTTCTGCCTTCTCTTACTCTTCTGCACTTAACAGAGAAATCATGTTGGCAGGTATAAGCCACTCTGGAAGTTAAGAGAGCTATGAGAAATGGGCACGTGAGTTGAACTACTGACAGCCTCACTGGGCTTAAAAGACACAAAGAATACTCTGTTCTCCTCTAATCTCCCACCCCATATCCTTGCTTCCCTGAACAAGGCTACAGCAGATGCATTGCTCAATTCTGATGGATTCCCTCTCTTTCTGGATACCATGTCCCCAGGCCACAGAGCAGATTTTACCATTATTACCTCTTGTATCCTTGTTTCTGCTCACAACGTGAATATCAAAGGTTGAAGTGTGTGATAAATATCAAAAGCTTGACTCAGATAAATTGTTGGAACATTTAGAGTAACAGTCATTAAACATGTGCTATAGCCAAACAAAAGATCAAATTCCCGAGTTATGAGTACTCTAGCCTCCAATACCACAGTCAACTTTTTTGTTTAAAAATCCATTCTTCTGTGTTTCGTTAATTTGAAAATCCTGGTTACTTGCATACTAGTACTATATAACCCTATTTGCATATTATTACAAGCTAATAGCTTCTGAAGCAACAGGTTCCAAAACTTGGCTTAGTACTATCCAAAGCCTTATAAATCAAATATTAATTTATATAGAAAATTTTCATCATCAATTACTTATAAAAATCTGGCTTAATATGATGCTGCAGTATTACCTTAACCAAGCTTCCAGTAGAAGTAAAGATAACTCCCCCCACCATTGTTTTCTTAAAAAAACCTTTTAAGGAAGAAGAGGAAAAGAAATTACAGAAGTTAATTAGAATGACATAATTTGACCTTGAAAAAAACAGCATTTCCTGTATTAAAAGAAAAGAAAATGATGAGCTACTACTGACATTACAAGAAGTAGAAACAATAGTTCTCTAAGCTTCTGATAAGCTCAATTTTTTACTAGCATGTCAGGATAAATGATCGTTTAAAGAACCAAATCTGGCATCAAAGTAATAAGTTGTCCAACTGATGAATTAGAATCTTTCTTCTTTACCATCTCTTTTAAAATTTTCAAAATATCCTTAAGCTACAGGCAGACCCATAGCCCTTTGGAACTATTCAAAGGTCATTTCAGCTATATACTCTATCATGCAGATTTCTGCACTATCCAAGGGATAAGACTCATTTTAATCCAAAAGTGAAGTACATGTAATGAGACGTGGCCATGGGGCCTGCACACTGAACAAAGAGTTTACATGTATTCAGCCAGAAATGGATGTATTTGCCGACTCAAGAAAAAAAATGAGAAAAAAACCGTCACCACTGATTCCAAAGTAAAACAGATAGGGATTAAAAATTTTATACTACTTTTTAAAATACACTTACTGCAATATTTTAAACTGTTTTAACCAGTGTATTAATTTTTTCCTGAACACCTAAATCTTTATTAAGCAAACCAATCTGAGGAACAAGACTCACAAGAAGGTAAATAGGAAAATCTGTGGTACATACATGAAAAAAAGATGTGCAAAATATTTAAGTCTATAGGAAATAAAAGACATTGAAATTTAAACTGTTAAAGGGAGATTTTATTTGTTAAGTTTAAAGGAGTTAGATACTAGAACTATGAAATAAAGTGCTTTTTTTGTTGTTTTTGATACATGAAGCTAAAAATAATTATTTTAGTCAAAAATTAGAAAGAAATTGTTTATCTGAAGCCTTTCTTTCAACATGACACTTGACACTTCAGTGACTACAATAATAGTTTCAACAAGGTATTCAAATCAACCTTGTCAAACACAAAGACTTCTGGTATTTTTTTAATACTGTAGTTGGTAAAATAGATACTTTAGTGAAAGGAATTATTTTAGTCTTGAAAGGAAGCATAATCTTTAATATAGGAGTAAAATTCTGTACAAAATTAAAAGCTCTAACTTAAAAATTTTTTCCTTTCCTCATTTTATTTTGAAGATTAAATCTCTGGTTGTGTTTCAGGGAATAAAAGAGTGCCTTGCAATGATACTCAAACAAGTTCTGCCCTCATAAGCAGCAAGCATTTTAGAATCACACTTCCCACAGGCTAATTAGAATCCCTGCTGTAACAATTATTTACCATTTCAGTTAGGCTAGTCAGCTTGCTTCTGGGCATTAATGAGTATTACATTAATGGAATTATGTTGGTGCTGTATATATATTAGCTATTCTGTCTGGACATTGTAATGCTCAGAGCTGCAAGTTCAAGAGCAACAAGTTTAAAACAGATTCAGTTTGATGTGAGAAAAGTATTCACTGGGATCAAAAGGGTTTGTCTCTATTTTGTTACATGAAGGAGAATATGTTCAGCAACAATGACTGAGAGACTTAAACCCCCACGAATCCAACAAGACAGCACAACAGCTTTTGTTTTTAAATAATCCCAAAACAGAGGAAAGAAACGAACCAGAATTTTGCACTCTGATATACTATCTGTTGAATAATTAGATTTGTATGGGCATCCTTTCTTCCTGATCTCTTCAACTCATCTCTCTGTTTAAGGCTGAGAAACATGGTGGCATACTCAGATCAACAAAATGAGTGGCTCTTAAAACCTCTATTCAAAAGTTCCTACAAAATTCTGCAGGTGTTAAAAGGACAATAAAAATGCTTGACTAAGAATTGCAGTGACCAGAAGGCATGCAAGTATTTAGCACTACCATTAGACCAGTTCACTGCCCTTTCATTTCAGGAGAATGCTCCTGCTGAAAAAATCATCTTGCTAAAGGAATTATATTTGCTACTGACTCAAAGAACCATGTTCTCTTTGGGTCCCCTAAGCCCTTCGTAATTCTCAGAAGAAAATAACCCCTGCCAAATATTTGTCACAATTTAGTTAATGCAAGACATATTTTTTTCTTTTGTTTTCTGAACGTAAATTGTTCCCTGCAGGTAAAGTCGAGAAATCACAGTCATCATCAGGCACACAACATTTTAAGGCAGAAGATGCTATCAGCTTTACAGAATCATTTAGCTTTTCATAACAAATATTTTTTGTGAAAGCCAAATCTATCTTTTACAAATAAGACGACAAAATTTAAAATAGCAATTCAAATCAGAAATTATTGGCCTTTGCATTTTCAGCAGAGTTCTACCTTAATTAAATACATGTTGAAGCATTTGTTACTGATATGACCAGCAAGTTCTGTAGCTGGAATGGTAAACAATCTGAGCTATTCATATAATTAAAACAACCACTGTATTAAAAATGCAGTTTTCTCCTATACTTTGCATATTCTTGATGTCATAAGCTGAAATACTGGTGGGAGTACACAAAAAATAAGGGTTTATTTTAGAAGCTTATATAGTATTGTCAGCACTTACTCAGAGCCAACATTAATATATTTTCCTGATATTTGATGTAGTTCAAGTTTGCATGGAAAGTAAACACTTTAGGCTATGTCAAACTAAATGTAGCTGATCATTCCTGTCAGGATAAGCACTAAAGATGCATCTAGCTCCAAAAAAATATGATGTTCTTCTCCCTTCATTTGATATTCTGCATATATAAAGTCCTGTTCATATTGCTTTACACTCAAGACACACAAAGATTATAACAAGAAATAACATTGATACAATTTCTTTCCAAAACAGCTGCAATCCACTGCACCTTGAGTGGGGAGGTTTGTTATGCTTTGTTGCTGTGCTGAACCTGTACAGAATGCATAGAGCCTTCAGGGATTTACTGATGACGGGATCATCTATTGAACACACATACATCATTTATCTACAAGATTACTGATGTAAAAATACCTCATGAGTAAAATGTACGGAATCAGACTAAAAAGTTCTATAGGGCAGAAAGTGCAGCTTATGCCATACCCAGTTCATCAGAAAAACAACAAAAAAAACCTCCAACCCCCTCCCACCAAATTCACACATTCCATTAAAAGTAAGTTAAATGCAGACCAATTAATAAATACCTTAATTCTAAAAGGGTTACTGGTAAACTTTATGAAATTTAAATATTGACTTGAATATTTGTGCCTAAGCATAAAACTACTTCAAATATTTTTTACTTAAAATACTTGTGCTACAAGTTGAATAAATAGTGATGATTAAAAACTCAGACAAATCTGATCTAATACATATAACTATTTCCCCAGCCACTGTTGAATGATTTGGAACTCAGAATTGCAGGTAAGCTATAGTTTCTAAAGGTTCACCATTTAAATGGCATTCTCCAAAGAAACTTAAAAAAATCTTAGATAATTTGCTCTGAGCATATACACAAGGAAAATGATTTGCATTTTTAAACTGATTTTCCCCACTTAAATAATATGCAAGATATATTCAACCTCATTTCTGTTATTATAATAAAACAGGGAACTGATACAAATCCTATTGAAATTTTAAATAGGTACACAGAGAGCTTAAGGAATATGAGCAAGATGAATGTCCCAAACAGCAATGGGATATTTAGATTTAACTCTAGGACATTAATGTGATTTATACTGTTTTCACTGAGCTTGCATCAGTTACAATAAGATTAATCACTTTGAGAGTTTGTTTACCTTCTCTATTTTATGAAAAAAGGTCAGTTTATTGGTGCTTGTTAGTGAAACAGTATATTTATCTATGTTTGGTTTTTTTTTATCAGTGGATAAGTCAATATACTGCAGTTTTAGAGGGATACTGCTTTTCAGATTGCAATCCTAGAAGTAGAAAAAGTTGAAAAATCCTAGCAGTTGAAAAAGCAACTTACTGTGAAGTGAAGGTCTTGGCCATCATGAGTATCAGTAGCTTGACATCCTAATATTCTGTGCAATCTTCTCTGCACTGGAGACTAATTTTTGCATTAATGAACACCTGTCTATTTCTCTCATTTTACTATAAGGGACATGGACAAAACAGGATAACAAATAGGAGAAGCAAAGCAATTACACTTTAAAAAGGAGTATTTAAACAGTTATGTTATACACAAGAAGGAGCCCCTGGTGGTCTAGTGGTAAAGGCACCGCGCTATCACCGCGGAGACCCGGGTTCGATTCCCGGTCAGGGCCACTCCCGGGCAGATGGGGCTCGTTAGCCCTTAAAAGGCAACCCACCTACGTCCTGAGGACCTCGCTGCCACCGTCCAAGCTCGCTTGGCCCCGGCAGATGAACCTTAGGATTAAAGGGTGGGCTCAGTTCCGCGCACACTGTGTCTCACCTAAAAAATCCAATGCGCAGGCTGGAAGGTGGAAAGACCTTCCCCGGATCTTCACTCGTGAAGACTGGCCATTATACACAAGAAAGTTATTAATTATCTCAGCACCATCGAAAAAGACAATTTATCAATTAAAACATGCAAAAAGGAAGTTCATTCTCTGTGAAATTTAAGGAAATTGAATAAACTTGATTATTTGTTCCCAACAACATCATCTGGATAGCCAAATATGGAGGGGAGTAAATGGTAACAGTGTGCTTCACCATTTTCTCCTGTAATATGGTAACTTCCCAGGTAAACCTTTTAGTTAGGCTATAACTCCATATCAAACAAGAATAATTACCTCACTTATGCACAAGTGAAAATTCTCACAAGAACATTCAAAGTTTATTCATGTCTAATAGTGGCACAAGAATGAGGGTTAAGAGGTAGGTCACTGGCAGCAGCATTAGCTTTTAAAGAAAAAGAGTAGATCTGGACTCGTCTATCTACTTTCTCTCTATCTTTACACCAGGACCGATAAAAGAGAGAAAATAAGCCATGAAAGCAAGATCCTTTAAAGCATTCCACTTATTCTAAAAGTGGTAGGGATGAAGAGTAGAATGAGCCTGGTTCTACAAATCTAGCAAGTTTAGGAAGGTCTAAATCTATATTCTTGCAGCCAACAGAGAGAAAAGGTGCAGAGTTTGACTCTCTCTGTACAGATTCCTGTTTTAGACAAGAACAGAAATATCAAGTGATTTGCTTAATTAACCAGTGAAGTCACAATTTAAGAGTGATCCTAATAAGTTTATATAATTGATCTACAGTGTGAGAGTTATTTGTTGGAGAAATCAACTAATTTTTATTAGTGAATAAATTTAAGGTCATTGTTTTTCACACAACTTCCAGGTAATAAAGGGGAATATGTTTCTTGAACACATTATCAATCACTGCCTGGCTAGAGAGCATGATGTTAGTCCTTGGATATGATACTCAGCAGCCTAAAATTAAGAAAAGATGCTGAAATATTCTGATTGGAGTTCAGTGTAGCTCTTTGTCCCCTGAAAGCAAAACAAAACAAAACAAAAATCAAAACAAAAACAAACAAACAAACCAACCAACCACCACAGTTCAATCTGTAGGCATCTTTTTTTTTTTTTCCTGGAGGAGCATTAAGAACTTCAGAGATACTGATTGGTTTCCAGGCAAAAGGTAATTTTTGATTTCCTTGTTCAATGGCTAAATTGCTTCTCACACTTCTGCCCTGGAACTAAACTATTTCATTCTTGTTTCTTTCCATTTTTTCCATATTGCCCTCTTAAATCTATTCCAAATATCTCTATTGCTATGAAGATAAACTGTTATTATTAGTTAGGCTACTCCTACAGTGTAGCATTAAAAGAATCTCTACTAAAGTTTTCTATCACAAAGGAATTAATTGATCACTGCATGACTGATCTACATGGACTGGAAGTTATCCATGGCTGTTAGCACTGAGGAAATCATGAGCATTGCAGGTGGTTTTTATCTAGCGTTTGTTTCCTGAAAAAAAATAATAGGAGCAATGATTTCAGATACTACTCTTAAGTAGACTTCAAATATAAACATATATTTTTAGTTTTCTTAGTAGTGATATGCCAATGAACAGGTAACATTCATTGACAGGTTAATAAGCAGAAAATGTGTTCTTCTCTGACATTGGGATGGAATTGGACATTAAGTTAAGAGAGGAAGAGGACTCTTTATCCTTCACTTATTATGTAGCAACTAACCAGTCTTTACACTGAATTTCCAGTTTGAATCTCAGTCTGCAGGAACACCACACTAATACTGGAAATTATTGTAGGGATGCATAGAAAATGAGGTTATATTTCCTCCTGCAGATTAGAAGGGAAAAACATAAATACAAACCAGAAAGGAAGAGAAAAAGGACAGGGTAGGAAAGTGTAAGGTGTTATTTCCCTAGCACCATAGCTGTAGGGTGAATGGTTTTGGAAGCAGACAGAACAATTCTGTTGTGGTGTGCAGATAGATCATTAGGAGGAACTGAAAATATTTTCAAAGATGAGGGACCTAGGGGAAAGTAATCTTTCTTTTTCCCAAGTAAGGATTTTATTTCATGACAGTTACATTTAACCTCAAAAGTCAAACTGCTCGGTGCATCATTTGATGCACTAGAATGTTCATTGTCATTTCAGTGATAGAAATCTTTTCAGTTCCTGGAAATTCTGAAGACAGTTTTGCATACTGCTGGCATTACCACTGAGATCTGGAGATAAAGCAGATGCAGTATTTGTAAGGGTAGGCAATACATCTTGGACAGTGAGTATAGGTGAAAAAACAGACAAATTCTCAGATGCTATAACCGTTCTCCAGATCTCTTGGGATATTCTCCTTACAAATATGCTTTGATGAATGCTTAAGAACTAGATGCTTTTCAGCAATGCTGTTTTCTAGAGCATAAACGAAAGTAGACAGGGAGGTCACCATGCTGAATTTGTACCAGTGAAAGGTCCTCTCATCCCACAAAATTTTCCTGAAGCATAAAAGGTTACTCTGTATACAGAAATAGAATGAGGCATAGGATAGAAAGATAAATCGTTTTTTAAACTGAAAATTACAAAGTTCAAAGCCTACTTTCTTCTACTCATGTCTATCTTTTTCATGTTTTCTGAGTTCCAGTTCTGGTTCTCCAGCTGAGTTCTGATATATGTTTTCTAGTGTTGAATTTTTTTTTTCTACTAAAATTACCTTTTTCACATTTCTCCCAATAAGTGATTTGTTTTCAAATGTGTTTAAATAATAAAAACCTATTTTTCAATACTGAAGTTATGAAATATCTTCTGTGAACTAGCAGCCATCACTAATGGACAAAACAATTAGATTTGTGACTGCAGGACATTTACTTGACTAGTCTCAGCTATCTCAAAGCCCTTAAAGATTGTATGATTTATAGGGTCACAAAGACAAATGTAGACATAATTCATCAGTTCTCAGTTGCAATTAGTACTTTATAAGACACCATTTTTAAAATAACCACTTATAGAATAAAAATGCCTAGGCAGGCTGTTAATAAAAGTGTGTGTGTAAACTGTTTAGGATGCCCCAAAGATCTGCCATTCTTGAGGTAGAATTAACATTCCAACAGAGTGATTAAGAAGCACTTTCAAGTGTTTCTTTTTGTTGTTGCATTTGAGGTTGTTTTTTGTTGGACTTCTTCCAAACTCTGAAGAGATTAAAGATACCATAGGGAAGTTTTTATTCAATTTCATAACTGACACAAGATATCAGGGATGAGTTCCTCATTTCCCAGTACTCATTTTAAAATAACTTGGCTGTCTTGCTTACTGTTATAGAAATTCAGCAGGTATTGGGGCACTGATCTAACCCTGTACCTTTCAAAAACATTTCATCGTTATCTTCCTATTTGTCCAAATATGATTAAACATTTCAGAGGCTGAAAAAGCAGTAAAGTTAGTGAAATAATAATAAAGTTTGATTTTCTTCCTTTTAGATCAGTAAGAGTTTCAATTAACATCTGGTGAATTGTGAAACAAATAGATTTAAGTACTGTTTCAAAAATTCAATAATTGACAGTATCACTTTGAATTCAACTGGTAAACCACAAATTCGGGAAAGACTTGTCCAACAAAACTGTCCCCTGCACTGTTGATAGCCTCACTTAACATGTTGTTTATAAAATGTGTAATTATGTAACTCTGAATTCCAGAGTTTTTATTTCACTTTTACTACAGATCTTTCATGGTAATTACCTCAAAAATTGGTAGAGCATTGTTTTAAATAGCTTATTTCAAAGTATGAGGTTGTAATTACTTTTTGACTACCAACAGGAAAGAAAAGCAAAGAGCAGTATTTTTTAGTTTCTGAATTTGACAGATTTATGTTAGAACTGAAAATTAAGGATTATTTCATGCCAAAATTAAAATGGTTGGGAAGAAAAAGAAGTAAAACATAGGGAATCAGTAGAAGTCTAAGAAGACAATTAGATCAGATTAGAGATCTCAGAATTCTTTCCTAAATTCAACAGCTATTCTCAGAAACTGAAAATTTTCTGGGTTTTAGGGACTATATCCATTGAATTTTTACCCTCTTTTTACCCTTTTTTAAGAAAGAAAAATCTGAAATAAAAATTCACTTCAAAACATGGAAGATACAAAAATATTCATTTAGAAAATATAAACCATGTTTTTACTCTTTTTATTTTGTTTCTTTTTAGTTTTGGAAGTCTGTCCACAAAATTGGTACCTGACACCAGTTCACAGACTAGTGAAAAGTCACTGGACTTTGTTGCTGCTGAAAATCCTTCTCCTCTAGGAAGTAATCTTGATAAAAATTGTTTTCATCAGTTCTAGTTAGTTTGTGAGGCACCCCGGCATATTCAGAATATTTAAACACACGCCAAGAAGCCTTTCATACTGAATTGATTTCACAGACTAAACATATCACAGACCATTTGTTCCCTACTTCTTGGGAAATAGGCAGGGACAACTTCAAACATTTAGGAATTTCTCTGGAAAAAAAAGAAACAGAAAATGGACTCAACATTGCTACAAATTCTGTTATAATTAATCTGCTGCACACAAGCACACAAGACATCCCACTGGCAAGCTGAAACATTTTTAATAGCTAATGCACCTGAGAATACAAGAACACTACTAAGCCTTTTAAAGCTTACTTGCTACCCATTTCTGTAATGTAATTATGTACCAGACTCAGTGAAATCTTGAGCACATCAACCTACATGAAGCCAGAATCTGTATTCTCCTGCTACCTCTAGCTTGACCTAAATAGTTTGAAAACTTTGGCCAAAACTGGTCCCTTGACATTTTGTAATCAAAATCTGCCACCACCATCACTATATGTGTGCTCAGGAAGGTTATTTCTTTCAAAAGACTCCAAACTTCCATGAGAAGCAGTTATCCTGTCATTTCTTTCCCCTTCAGGAAGACCAAAGGCAGTACAGTAGATACACTGTCCATTTGACAGAACCCAAATAACTCACTAATTTCTAGGCCTAGATCTTGTTTAGATGGAATACAGCTCTATGAATTCTTAATCTTTCCACCTATAAAAATTATTTGCATATCTGAAAGAAAAATTCAGCTGGTCATCCAGTCTCAAATAAAGTGAGATGACATTTATAAAAAAAAAAACCCTGCTAGCTCCAGTGCTCACGCAGGTAATCAGAAGGCTAAACCATGGACTTTTAAGCAAGAAAGGAAGTTTATTTCGTGGACACTCACAGCTGCATGAGCTTACAACTGGGTGGAAAAAGCACTCTCTTGGGCCTGTTGGCCATACATTCTGAGCCGTTCCCTTTCCCTCCTCCGTTTCCCTTCCTCCACTTATGGGAAAGGAATGCTTCTTTTTGCACCTTCTCAGGTAAAAGAATTGCCGGTTTAATCTAGCCAGGAGGCAACTTTAAGGGAAAGACAAAAGGTGGTTGTTCTCATGCACTATCTCAACAGGCATTTCTTCAGCCACAGTAGGTTTCTTGAGCAATGAGAGATTTCTAAACCAGTTTACCTCCTCACCCATTTCTTGCAAGGGGATCCCTCCAACCCCCACACAAACAAAAGAAACAACAGTCCAGACTAAGAATTTGTGATGAACAAGACCTCATTTTCTAGAAGTATTAATGAAAAAGTGTAGTTAAAAATATAGCCTAATTATGTGGAATATTTGCAAGACTGTACAAAAGCATACCATGCAAACACTATTTTCCTTTTACTGCTATTTCTTAATAAAGTTCATCGATAATTATGTCCTACATTTTCTTTTTATATCTCATCTTTCTTGTAAAACTTCCCATGGTTTACATTATAGGACTTCTGATTTGCCAGAAGGTTGCAAAAGAAACACTGATGTTACAGGTATTAAGATGTAATTCTTCAGTATTACAGAACATTGGCAGAAAATGTTAATAGTAGCCACATAAACAGTTTGTCCACAAGTGTTCTGATGTAGTTATTTTCATTTAAAGGATT
Source organism: Myiozetetes cayanensis (assembly GCF_022539395.1). Lineage (NCBI taxonomy): Eukaryota > Metazoa > Chordata > Aves > Passeriformes > Tyrannidae > Myiozetetes > Myiozetetes cayanensis. Next base: position 33,157,831 of record NW_026087964.1, on the reverse strand, counting down.
TACCATTTGGGAAAGAGTTTTGATGGAAATGAGAGAAATTCTGCTTAGACTTTGTATTTAATGTTTGTTGGTTTTCCTTAGTGGGCTCTCCCTCCTCCCTCTCCCTCTCTTTTAAAAGCTACACTGATGTCTTATCAAAAAGAAACAGCAGTTAAGTAACTGCTCAATGCATACACCAATAAATATTAAATTTTTCACATTTTACAGAACTTTGTCCTGTCGACTGCTTCTAAATTTTCAGCAAAGTGATTTTAGAATTGTAACAGGTTATAAATAAGATGGTAAATTGAACATTTTGCCTATCCAGTGCATGAAGTGAGCAGAAATGTCTCTCAGTTCTGCTACTTCTCAATGCACTATTTAATTTTGGCACAGACAGAAGAGAACCTGCTAAGTCAGTCTAAACAAATCTGGTTTAAAACAATTAAGAGATATTCTACTTCAGTTAACTCCTATATATAAACAAGCACAAAGATATTTAATGCTTTGGAAACCAAGAAGACAAATTTTCATAATTTGAAATTTTTCAAATTTTCATAATTTTAAGAAGATCAGATTCAACCCTCCCTCAAAAAAATAAACAGAGCAGGACAGAATTTGCTGAGAGGAAAAACAAATAAATCACCCATCTCTTCTCAGAAAATACAAGGAAAAATCCATAACAACACAGAGTGCAGAGGAACTTGTTTTATAAATTTCAACAGCAAACAGTACAACTACAAGTAACAAAATTAAAGTCAGATTCTGTCCTGAGTTGCCCACTTAGGCATGCTGGTACTGACAAAAATGAGACATGATTACTCACCCAAAGCCCTTTGGTTCTACCAGGAGAGAACGTGGGGAGCAGCCATTTCTTTATGAAGTACTTAGGGGAAGCAGGGGAGGTTGGTGTGGCAAACCCTTTACTCCCCCAAAGCTGCTCATACTGCAGCTTTTCATCATTGGAGAAGAAAGCTGCTGGAGTCAAGTCACACTCACTAACTTCAAGAGTAACTTTAGTTCTCATTTTTTTTCCAATTCAGGAGATGGAGCAGGATGAATGGGATAAGAAAGATCCAATGAGCCCCAAAAAGCAGATGAAAAGGAGTCACTAGAAATACCTGGGGCATCCTAGGGAAAGGAGCAGACAGGAGGTAGTACAAGACAGACTGAGAGAGGAAGCTGGGAGGGAAGCAGGAAGGTCCCAAGGTTCTTCTGTGTGCTCACCCAGATACCCACCCTGCTTCATACAATGCACCCTCACACAGACCCCACTGCTCTTAGGTCAGTTATTCGTATATTCCCCTAAATCCCACCACATTGTGTTGACTCATTGCTGGAAAGAATTGGAATTCCTCATATTGGAAAGAAACGGGTAAAATAGCTGAGATGTCTAAAATGTGTTTCCTTCCACTTATTCCCAGCTGCCTTTAAAGACAGGCATAAAGTGATTTTGTCATTTTGAAGGAAAACAAATAAAAATGGTTTCCTAGCAACAGGAGTCACAGTATTGGTCTCTGAGGAATCTATCCTCAATGTTTTCAAGGTTTTGCCTGTTTACTAATATTGGAATAAAAGTACTTAAATCATTTTAGTGTGATTCTTAAAACAAGGATAAGCCTATACTGCTCTTCAGCAATGTACGCATGGCAAACCATAGTGTTAAAAGAACTCATGCTCATGCAAGAAAAGCGAGGAATTTCAAACCTTAAAAGCAAAAACCTAGCATACCCCCAGCACATGCAAATAGCTTTCATTTCATTGAATCATACGATGTATTACACCCCACCTGCAAACCGGTCAATCTCTATTTCAAAACATAAACCTAACAGTACCCAGAATTGCAGAACAGTTGACTTTTCTGTTATAGACACTGAACTTTGGAGGTGTCAATCCATACATACCATTAGAGTTTGGCAAAAAATTTGTCAAAAAGATTCAAGGGTTGTTAGGCTTGGATTGATTGTCTAATGGCTGACAATGCATTAAGTGGGACAAGGACAGTGAATTAAATACCAATATACGACCTATCTGAGGTGCTTTAGGGCCTTCTAAATACAGCAGCTATAAACACATCAGTGCTATACACAATTCTTACTTTTGCAAAATAGTGCTGTCTTGAGGAATTAACTGTAAGGAGATGACACCCAAAATTAAGTGTTTAGTAGTATTAAAGTAAGATTAAGAGAACATGTACATTTATATTAATCAAAATTACGGAAAGAGACATGCTCATAGGCCTCTGCCTATTAATACCTGTAAAGAAGATTCCAGAAACAGCTATGGCTGTGCTTGGTGCACACCCTACTGAAAAGCCTGTCAATTGTAGGAACAGATTACCAAACTGAAATATCCACTGTATTGTTCCAGTGTGCAAATACCTGTAATTTTTTTCATTTGAATGAACTCACACATTGAGAATAACTGTATTATTTTGGAAAAGTGGTTTCTTTCATTCTAATATAACTCTTAGAATTATAATCAGTGTCTGCAAAAGGGTCAAGAATAATAATGAAAAATAACACGTACAAAGAAATAACTACTTACACATCTGCCAAAGGCCAGCTTTATTTCTTCAGGTTTTCATTATTTAATATCACAGAATGAGGATCACAGAATATGCCAAGTTGGAAGGGACCTACATGGATCACTGAGTCCAACACCTGGTCCTGCCCAGGAGCATGCCCAAGAGCATGCCTACACCGTGGGTCTGAGAGTATCATCCAAATGCTTCTTGAACTATGTTGGGTTTGGTGCTGCGACCACTTCCCTGGGGATCCGGTTCCAGCGCCCAACCACCCTCTTGGTGAAGAACCTTTTTCTAATACCTAACCTAAATCTACCCTGACACAACTTTAGGCCATTCCCCTGGGTCCTGTCACTGGTCACCACAGAGAAGCGATCGGTGTCTGCCCCTCCTCTTCCCCTCAGGAGGAAGTTGTAACTGCAATGAGGTCTCCCCTCAGTCTCCTCCAGGCTGAACACACCAAGTGACCTCAACCTCATCTGGCCTCCCCTCAAGGCCCTTCGCCATCTTCATTGTTCTCATTTGGACACTTTCTAAGAGCTTAATATCTTTCTTATATTGTGGTGCCCAAAACTGCACACAATATTCAAGTTGAGGCCTCACCATGGTAGAGCAGAGCGGGACAATCCCCTCCCTTGACTGGCTGGTGATGCTTTGCCTGATGCCTCTGAGGACAAGGCTGGTGCTCCTGGCTGCCAGGGCACTGCTGACTCATGTTCAGCTTGTTGTTGACCAGGACCCCCAGGTCTCTTTCTGTGGTACTGCTTTCCAGCATCTCATTCCCCAGGCTGTACTTACATCCAGGGTTGCCTGTCCCAGGTGCAGCAGTCCAGCACTTCCCCCTGTAGAACTTCATATGGTTGGTGATTGCCCAGTTGTCTCATTTGCTGAGGTCTCTCTACAGGGCCTCCCTGCCTTTGAGGAAGTCAACAGCGCCTCCCAATTCTGCATCCAAGTCATTTATGAAGATGTTGAAGAGTACAGGGCCCAAGATGGAACCTTGTGGAACCCCATTGGTGACAGGTCTCCAGTCTGATGTTCCACCATTCACTGTTACCCTCTGTGTTCTACCCATGAGCCAACTGCTCACCCACCACATGATGTCTTTATCCAGCTTTGTGCTGGGCATTTTGTCCAGAAGGATCCTGTGAGAGACAGTATTGAAAGCTTTACTGATTATCCCAAAAAACTACATCAACTGGCTTCCCTTGATCAACTAGGTGAGTTACCTTGTGTGTGTATATCTGACTTTAGACCAGTATCATGGTTTCAGTTCACTTGTGATACTCTGCACATGTATACATTCTTTGTAATGTAGAAGTGTGTCATATTACCCATATCACTGTCTTCTTTTAGCAAAAAGTCTAAATCATAAAAATTATTACAGTATTTTTATTTCTTAAAAATGTCACGTTTCCCTTGAAAGTTTCCTGTAGCAACAGACTCTGCAGAAACACTGTATACTGAATTTAAAATATTGGCTTGTTAATAAGTGCAGTAGTCCAAACTATTTGTATTCTACAGCAGCAGAAAATCCAATGAAAATAGAATAATGTGACATAATATATTGTTCTTGTATAAACAAAACTGGCATGTTTCTGGTCTATCCACTGAAATGCACCATTTCTGGTGCATCCATTGAAAATACCCAGTGTTATTTGAATTTTATAAATCATATGAAACAACTAACAAACAGTATATACACTGCTATTATTTACATTACTTGTTAATAGTAGCAATGTCTGCATCAGCAGCAGCACGAAACTTAATAAAACAAAGATATCAAAGCACAGTCACTCCAGAAATAAAATGTTCCTATATCACCCAGAAAAAATTTACTGTAATATACTGTAAATACTACAGTAATCAATGCTTTATATAAGTCTTGAAAATGTAGTGCTGCTAAAACATTTTATCATTGTTGTCAAAACTCAAATCAGTTATAAATTAGATGTATCTTTCTATATTACAGCAGAAGAGGCTACACAAAAAATGTTTCACTTCAGCATCAAAATAGCAAGAAAATAAAATCTTAGCAATCACAGAGAAAAAAAGAAACAAAGAACAGAAAATAAACAAAGCCCACAAAGATGTATAAGTCCACGGTGAAACTTCATGTTGAGTGTAAAGGTTTGGTTCCCCATTACAAGATAAGATGCTACTGGACTCACACAGAATCACTTAACAGAATGGTTAGGTTTGGAAGAGACCTCTGGAGATCATCTAATTCAACCATAAACCTAACACTGTCAAGTCCACCAATAAACCATATACTTAAAGCACTACACCTATGGATTTTTTACCTCCAAGGTTGGTGACTACAGCTCCTCCCTGGGAATCCTGTTCCAATGTTTGAGCACCCTTTCAGGGAAGGAAGCTTTCCTAAGATCCATTGTAAAAATAGGCAAGAAGATAATCAAAAGTATAAAATGATTTTCATGCAAAGAGCAAGTAAGAAGATTCATCTTCCAACATGTATCACTTTAAGGAGTCTGTAAGTAAATGAAAGGCTGTGTACTTTACCTAACATGTTGCAAAGGCCAACTCATCCCTCATGTTAAAACTGGCTGTTGTAGAAATATCTTTCACAGCTCCTATCATTTATACCAGCTTGATGACTAGAAGACTCCTCTGGGTACTCAGGTGAAATCCATCTAGCAGGAGGATACTTTGTTCACCTTATAAGATAAAAGCATCTGAGACCCCTCTTCCCTGCAGCAATCTCTAAGCCATCTGTTAAACTTCTTTAACTTCCTCTACAATTGCCCTGTATATCAGACAGTAGGATGTTACAGACATCACTAAGTTAGAGTAGTTAAAAGTGTGTTGGGGATACCAAGCTGTTTTCAATTAGCTGTTGTCAGTCATGAAGTCATTTAACTCAAATGAACACTGCCAGAAGCAAATATTTACCATGTGGTTGTGGCTAAATGTAATCATAGAATCATAGAATCATAGAATTAACTGGGTTGGAGGAGACCTCTGAGATCAAGTCCAACCCTTGGTCCAACCCCACTGTGATTACTAGATCATGGCACTCAGTGCCACATCCAGCCTTGTCTTAAAAACCTCCAGGGACAGTGAATCCACCACCTCTCTGGGCAAGCCATTCCAATGCCTGATCACTCTCTCTGTAAAGAACTTCTTTCTAATATCCAACCTAATCCTCCCCTGGCAGAGCTTAAGCCTGTGCCCTCTTGTCCTGTTGCTGATTGCCTGGGAGAACAGACCAACTCCCATCTGGCTACAACCTCCTCTCAGGGAGTTGTAAAGAGTGATGAGGTCACCCCTGAGCCTCCTTTTCTCCAGACTAAACAACCCTAGTTCCCTCACCCTCTCTTCATAGGACTTGTGCTCAAGTCCCTTCACCAACCTGGTTTCTCTTCTCTGGACCTGCTCCAGCACCTCAATGTCTTTCTTGAACTGAGGGGCCCAGAAACAAACACAATACTCAAGGTGTGGCCTCACCAGTGCTGAGTACAGGGAAGGATCACTTCCCTGCTCCTGCTGGCCACACTGTTCTTGATCCAGGCCAGGATGCCATTGGCCTTCTTGGCCACCTGGGCACACTGCTGGCTCATGTTCAGCCTCCTGTCAATCAGCACTTACAGATCCCTTCCCACCTGGCTGCTCTCCAGCCACTCTGTGCCCAGCCTGTAGCGCTGCAGGGGGTTGTTGTGGCCAAAGTGCAGGACCTGGCACTTGGCCTTGTTGAACTCCATCCCATTGGAATCAGCCCAACTCTCCAGCCTATCCGGGTCCCTCTGCAGAGCCCTCCTGCCTTCCAGCAGGTCGACGCTCCCTCCCAACTTGGTGTCATCAGCAAATTTGCTGATGATGGACTCAATCCCCTCATCCAGATCATTGATAGAGATGTTAAACAGGACTGGGCCCAGCACTGATCCCTGGGGGACACCACTGGTGACCGGCCACCAGCTGGATGCAGCCCCATTCACCAGCACTCTCTGGGCCCGGCCCTCCAGCCAGTTCTTAACCCAGCACAGAGTGCCCCTGTCCAAGCCATGGGCTGCCAGCTTTTCCAGGAGTATATTATGGGAGAAGTGTCAAAGGCTTTGCTGAAATCCAGATAGACACATCCACAGCCTTCCCCTCGTCCACCAGGCTGAGTCACCTGATCATAAAAGGAGATCAGGTTGGTCAAACAAGACCTGCCCCTCCTAAACCCGTGCTGGCTGGCTCTGATCCCTTGTCCATCCTGTAGGTGTTGTGTGATTGCACTCAGGATGATCTGCTCCATAACCTTGCCAGGCACTGAGGTCAGGCTGACAGACCTGTAGTTTCCCAGGTCCTCCTTGCAGCCCTTTTTGTAGATCAGCGTGACATTTGCCAACTTCCAATCATCTGGGACCTCCCTGGAGAGCCAGGACTGTTGGTAAATGATGGAGAGTGGTTTGGCAAGCTCTTCTGCCACTCCCTCATCACCCTAGGATGGATTCCATCTGGTCCCATAATAACAAATCTGAAGCTCAAAGAGGAAGAAATGTTAGAGAATATGAAGGTTAACCATTCCCACCATGAACTCACCTAGAGGAATTGCTTACATTCTTATGTTCTTCTAAATTACTGCTATAGTTTTGTGTATAACTTGATAGAATTTTAATTCCCCTGATTCAGTACACAAAATGCTTTGCAGCTAGTTCATGGATCACTTCTGCTGGCTTGCCCACTATCTAATTAGGAAACTATAAATGAGAAGGACGTCCAAGAGTTTTTTCCTTTATTTTATGAATAAGAGATGTCTCTGGCAAAGTCCGATATTTTGTAAGACTGGGCTTGATCCAACAACTAAAAACCTGTTAAATGAAACAAAATGGATTTGCCACTGGCAGCTTTACCAATCTGGATGTTTTTCTATAAAATTGTAGTACTCTAAACTGCCTTTAATTATGTATTCACACGTTACTGTTTCTTCTACAGGGAAGAACATTTAAACTGGTCATATATTTTTTATTTATGATTCACAGAAATAATGAATTTTTATCTGAAATGCTGTATGTTAAAAATTCATGATGCAAATATGGCATATTTATGTAGTTAGCCAAGTCCCAGTTCAAAGTCACTGTAGCATTTTCCAGGGAATAGCCAATTCCATCATTAAAACTCACTGGCTCAGCTGCCGGCAATGAAACAAAACCAGCTTTGTTTAAACAGCATTAGTACCACACACTGGCATATTGACAACTGGCATAAAAGGATGCTATGTAAAAAAGCTGGTTGTTCATTTCACTGGTCATGTAGAAAACTGACTCAAAACAGAGATAATTTCTTATATGATCTTCTCAAAAAAAACCCAACCAAACAAAATAAAATAAATAAACAAGAAAATAAAAAATCCACAAAAACTATTTGAAAGATGTCACTCCTCCAAAATAATGTTTTATTTCCATTTTGATTTTTTTAAAAAATGTATTTATATTGAATGTAGTTCTCTTTTTAAAGAGAACTTTAAAAAATTCATAATTTAAAACTGATATTTTGCTATGTATGATTTTTCTATATGTATAAATAGAATACTACTTCAATAAATTATTACCAGAAAGCAGGTAGGCAGGAAGGAAGGAAGGAAGAAAGGCTCACTCAAAAAAAATTCAACAACTTTTCCTCAAGTTTACAAATATTTCTAGACATGAAAACTGCTGTTGGCTAATGCTTTGAACTAAAACATTTCACATGGCATTAGCTAACAACACAGTAGCAAATTCTGAGGCCATGTTGATTATGTAGCTGACATTTTTTCAGTATGTGAGCATTGTCATTCGTAGATACTCAACTTAATAGAGTTATGTCTTCTTCATTAAATAAGAAAATAGAGTAATTGCTAGGAAGTTGAGACAATTTTCCTTTCTTTTTGCTGGAGCACATAGATACCTACGAGAAAACGAGGCCTGGTTGTCAGGTGCAACACGTGAACAAGTAAATGTAAATAACAAATAAAGAGAATGCTTAAATAAGGAAAGCTATGCCATATCCTCATTTTACAGACAGTAAACTGTTTCCCATAGGTTGAGAGACTTCAGACTCAGTCTGTGTCTGAGCTATTACCTGAACAAAATAAATGCAATAAAGACTCAGACAGGTAAGACATATTATGCATTCTGAAAGTGAGACTAGCGATCTGGAATTATATCCCCAGTGTTTTGCTGTTATGCATATTTTATACTTGCAATTTGATTGTTGAGAGCACCATAGTGCACTGTTTTTCATTATCTTTTTGAAGAGCAGCAATCTTTAATATTTTTACATAATAGTATACTTCAACAATATTGCTGTCTCTGAAGACCTGTGCTTTAGTTATGCTTGCTAAATGGAATTTTAAACTCAAAAGGACATGATGTGAATTTCAATAGCAGCTCAGCTAATCAGAACAAAATAGTTGCTTCCACTCATATAAACTACTGCAAACCTTTGCTATATTAGAGTTGAAAAAAAATATTTGCTTGAGTTCTGAAGGTATGCATCTGTAACTGCCTGTCTAATTACTACTGTGAGATCAGCAATCTGACACTATGGTTAGACCTGCAGAAGACACCCTACTCTATTCAGGACCAAGGTAAAACTGTTGCATATTTACAGATTTCTTGTCATGTATTAATTATCCATCACAAATTTTTAAGTTATGATTTTGAATGGTTTAGAAAATAGGCAAAATGCATTCTTTCCAATATAGAAATTTCTGTAATTTATGTTTATTTGTATTATATTCTGTGCATATATTTATAGGAATAGATGTAACCTGAGAGAAGCAAATATTAAAAAATTATTGTTTAGTCACAAAAGAACATAATATGGAACATACTTCCCACTTATTATTTAGAGTTAAAAGATAAAATTACATTTACAATGGCACAGGAAGGATATCAGCCTGTTGGAGCGAATTCAGAGGAGGGACATCAAAATGATTAGAGGAATGGAGCACCTCTCCTGTGAGGAAAGGCTAAGAGAATTGAGATTGTTCAGCCTGGAGAAAAGAAGGCTTCAGAGTGACTAAATTGTGGCCTTCCAGTACCTGAATGGAGCCTACAAGAAAGATGGAGAGAGGCTTTTTACAAGGTTACACAGTGACAGGACAAGAGGAATTGTTTCAAACCACTGTAGAGTAGATTTAGATTAGATATTAGGAAGAAATTATTTACTGTGAGGGTGGTGAGGCACTGGAACAGGTTTCCCAGAGAAGTTGTGGCTGCCCCTTTCCTGGAGGTGTTCAGGCCAGATTGGATGGAACTCTGAGCAACATGATCTTCCAACCTAAACCATTTTAGGATTCTATGACTATTGAACAAAACACTATGAAAAAAACTCTGGACAAGTATTTATATTGCTGAAAAAGGTAGTAATTGATAAAAATATGGGAGGTTATTATAAATTTTGTATAATTTTTTATTAATCGTCTTTATAAATTCATAATTTTCTATGTACACATGTCCAGTAATATACAGACAAATTTAATACCACTTATGTACATCAGTTTCAGCTTATTATCACTGACCATATAAAGTGATTCAATGTTTATAAACAGACTGCCTCACAGTAAGTCCAAACAGTGATATTCTCATGCAAGATATTTAGAACAAATTAATCACATAACAACAGCCTACACATCATGTGAACAAACATGTAGACTGATAATGCAGGCAAATAGGCCTTTAGTGTCTTTATATATATAAAAGATGCCTGTAAATCAATTTCTGTCTCATTGATTTATCTTGTTTCTGTACCTCATGACTTTCCAGGATGATGATGGCGGATAGTCCCCTTTAAAAAGGGAGGGAAAAGCAAGGGATCTTTCTATGACACTGATCGCTGTATATATCCTCAAAATAAATATTTGTTAAAATATTTATCAGATCAGTTCCTATAGAAGCTGTGATTCATAAATGAATTATCTACTAGGGAATAGACTAACATAGTCAGAAGGATGGTACAGGATGTGTAGTTGTGCAGATATAAGAAAGAAAAGTTAATTGACTCTAAGGTGGCCCAGCTCCCTGTGACAAGGAATGAAATGTGAACATCAAAGCTGGGATACAAATCTAATTTTCTATATCTTCTGGTTTTGGTCCCTATTTAAAAGCTGAGACAGAAACTATAAAAGTTTTATATTGTCCCATGGGACATAATTTTGTGCCAGTCCTTCATTAGAGGCAGTCACTTTAACACCTTATGAAACAAAGCCTGTTAAAGACATAACTTGAAGACCATAAACCTCAAGTCTGCCATGAAGCAACACTGTGAATATGTTTCATAAGCTGCAGTTATTGCCATTGTCTGACAAGCACCAAGTTGTCTGACATTGCAGCACTGATAACACTGATGTTTTCACTCCTCTCATTTTAGAAGGAATTCCTTTGGAGTTCATAAAATCTACCATCAGTTTCAGTGGCTATTGAGATAAAAAATCTGAGCATTTCTGAGAAGTCCACCACTCTTGCCTGGCAAATGAACACTTTCAAAACAACTTCTTTCCTACCCTTTTGTTTAGCATGGCTTGACAGCGAATACAACAGTAAATTCCTAGTTATCAACCTGTGTTACATACTGCAATACCACATTCAGTGATTCAACCTGAAACTGCATCTCTAAGGTGTTCAATTTATATACCCACTGTAGAGATGACTAAGCATACTTACATGAAAAGTGTGCACTAATTAACACAAAGAGAGAAGATTATAACAACAGGCCTCCTTAAATATCCCTACATAAAAGCACATTACCATGACAGCAAACAATTTTGACATCTCTATATTGCCTGTCTTTTAAGAAAATGTATAAAATCAAATTAAAAAACAGGAAGGAGCTGAGAGCAAATATTAACACATGTATCTGGTAAAAATGAGTAACTGTTTGCCAGCTACATTTTTCTAAATCATTACCATCACAGCTTTAATCTTGTGAATAATCCACTCTCCCATATCCCATAAAATCAAGGAAAAAGGAGGAAGATCATAGACTTAAGAGCTAATTATATTATCAATTAATTTCAGAATTTCTATATATAGTGTTTAATTATGACTTGTTAACTACATAAAGCTTTAGAATTTATATCACTTTACATAGGGATTTTAAGTGCATGCCTTTAGTGACCATTTGCAGTCTTTCAGAATATAATACTTTAAAGAAAGAACAAGAATTTATGTTGTAAGTTGTAAGTATTTTCCTAATAAATTGAGTTATAGTGTGCTGGTTCTTTTTTTAATGAAAATAGCCACTTAAGGAAAAGTTATTACTAGTGCACATGCATCTGCACATGTGTATTTATACATATATGTCATTATTTCATACACAGTCCATATAGACCACTTACATAATCATATTCTTTTAAATGTATAATAATCATTATATTAATCATTAAAATATAGTAAAATAATATAATAATTTACATTAACATATATGAGCAACCATCTAATACCAACTCTAAGGTACTGACAAAATTTTCTCATATCTTCTGTTGAAAATTAGTCACTTATTAGACAACCACTTAGCTTTTGATGGAGAACACTAACTCATAACATACTTCTAGGAACTGTAGTTTAAATGTTGTTTATGAAAAGCATACTTAATAAATTTCATTATTCAAGGAGGAAGTATATAGAATTAACATATTAAATAGTACCCTGCTTTGCCCTCAAACACATTGCTTTTCATTTTTAATGCTCATGGAGCAGAACTCCTCCTATATAGAATTCTAAGTGCCAAATAGGTTAATCATCTGAAAAGAAGAATATATATGTCTTCCCAATGCTAGTTGAAATATTCTTATTCTAGCTATTCTTTGTTATTCTTCTGACTGTTGTGAAAAAAGACATTTCATTTTAATCCTCTGTTTTTCTGTATATACATAGATGTAGTAAATATGATGGGTGTGTTGCAATTGCAGGTATGTAAATAACAATTTATTAGTTTAGCATTTCCTAAATGATACCTGAAGCCTGAAAAGCTGCTATTGAAAAGCTATACATTTACCTTGTCTTGGTAAAAGACAGGTTAAGCTGAGTTAAATTAGATACTTTTTTGAAAGTCAAGTACAAAGCTCTGAATGGATTTCGAACAACCTGGACCACTTCCAGATAATATAGGAACCAATACTCAAGTACTTAATTTCAGTGTGTCTTCTGACCCTTTTTCTGTAGGAGTCATATTTCTACCCATCACAGAAGGGTAGAGCTGAAGAAAAATTACTATAGTTTCTAAGTCCTACTTTTTCTTTGAGCATAATTTTCTTTATTCATTATATTTTGTGGTAGCCATAGTGTAGGAAAACGTATATAGTACATGAAGAAAATCAGTCACGAAGCCGTTAACTTTTAACAGAGAACAAAAGCGTAATTTTCAAATTAAAAAAAATTAATTAAACAGCTCTGCAATTGGAAAAACTGTTTCCACCTGAAGCTATTACTGAAAACTGTAGATAAATGCTCTAACAGTCCTTTATTGTCATTGTCTCAGAATCTTTCTTAAAATCAATTATAAAAACTCTGCATTTTTCTGTTAACCATATGCATAATGGATTTTTTTAATCTTAAAATAAATGTCTGTGTTGCACTAAAAATAGTGGGGTTTTGCAAAATTATGATTAGTGAAATGGATTCTGACTATTTAATATTATTTTTCTATACTTAAGTAAATGCAACTAAGGAGGGATGATAAGGTTGATTTTTGCATAGCTATTTTAACAGAATTTGACATAGAAATGATGGTCCAGGAAATACTTCCTTGCAAAATAAGAAATTTAACAACCTCTTGGACACAAGCTTCTGCGATAAAATTTAACCTAACTCCAGATTTTATGTTATTATAGAGCTGCAGAAACAGTTGAAATTGTGCAAGAACTGGACTCCCTCCTAGGCACTTTAGCAAAGACATTGCTGTGGGCAAAATATTCTACGTGTTGACAAACCAAACAATCACCAAATCACTTCAAATCAATTGAAGTACAAAGTCAACTTTTCAAAGTGTACAGAGACAGTGCGTAGAGACTAAATTACAAAGCAGTGTTTACTTTTGAGACCTTTAGACCTCAAAAAATTACTTCTTAATGAAATAATCTGGATTTTTTATTCTCTTCATTCAAATATCATAAGTCTGACTTTTAAGATCATCCCCAGGAATTTTAGTGGATTTATTTCTGCTGTATGTTGATCTAACTGATAGCAAAATCAGATCATGCAATGCTTACAACATGCTTACACTTACAACAGTTCTATTTCATCTCTCATTTAGCATAGATTTCTGATGTCATTTAAGGGCACTACATACTTCCTTCTTACCATGGTAATTATGAAAACAAAACAAACCATAAATGTTACATTAAAGCACTAACATCCAGTTCTTCTAATCCATTCAGAATCAGTATTTGTGCCTATCCCACACAAGCATAGACTTTCAGCCTTCTAGACTATGCAGTAATTATGTTAATCCTTTCAGGAATCTTTCCAGAATGATTGATATCATAGATTGTGTTCCCTTCTTGACTGCTATATGACACACATATGCTATGAAATCACTTAAGAACCTTCAGCTCTTTACAGATGAACAAAAGTCTTCACATTGAACTCAATAGACATATTGATTCTTTTTAATTCTACTTTCCTGACACTTTGTTGTTTTGCCATCCATGCATTCTTGACAAAATAACAAGTGTCAAATGTAATATGGAACAATAAATATATTCAAGTAAACTCAGTCCTCATTTGAAAGTCAATAAAGAAAAAAAGACAAAGGAAAAAAATGTACAAAGGAAATGTGCCATGTCTTTGTATCATTGGTGGGTAACATATTGAAATTAGCTTTAAGTGGCATATTATGACATCTTGTCATTTATCTTTTTACCTCAATATAGAAATAAAAGTATATTGATCTAGTGACGTGTAAACTGCTTTGCTTTTTAACATGTCATATTTTTAAGACAACATCTTCAGACAGAAAACAAGTTAGAGAATAACTGGAAACAGAGAATAAGCTAGTTTTTTCTAGGGTTGATACTATTTTGTTGATAATAAGCTATCTTTTTATTTCACTTCAGGTAGGTCAATTGTAACCCCCTTTAAAGTTTTTGTTAGATAACTTATTATTCCTTTGAAAGAAATAACGCTTTGTACATTATTCATGAGGGACAGCAAATCTTCAGAGCAGTCATAGAGGCTGCAATATCACAGAACTACTTAAAATTCTATGTCTTCTTTCTCCATTTCTGCTGAATTCAGTTCTGGTCTAATCTCCGTGTATAATGCAATATCTCTAGTTAATTCAGATAGCATAATGCTGAAGAAAATATATATTCTTCATCAGTGCTGAATAAAATAGCCTCCATTTTATTTATCAAAATCACGTAGTTTGATCTATATATGATGGTTTCCTCTTATTTTTTTTAATGTTAGTATATACATGTATAGATCCTTATGCAGTGAAGTTTAATCAGTATTTTACTGATTCTCTCCCCTGCTTGAATCCTAGAGTTCATTTTTTCTTCTTTATGTGTACTTTGATAGCTTTCTGTACTTGTTAAAACTACTACTGTATGCTTCCCTCACAGTTTCCTACCAACTGCTGTCTCATACTTTATGGGGAAAACCAATCAATTCTTCTTTCATATGATTAGATAATGCAAACTTTTCTAGGTGTATTTAAAATTGTGTAGGCAGTAAACTTATGAAATAATTCAAATAGTTTTCTTGCTTGATTTATTTTCTCTCTCCATCCTCTACATATTTCTTCTAAACACTGTAATATAAGGCTAGTCAAACCATGTAGTTCAATAGAAAGGCCACTGCACAGAGAGATACAGACCTTCATCCCCTTCATGACTGGGCCACTGACCTTCCACAAGTCCCTTCTATTTTCTGTTTTTCTCCCTCCACCCAGAGTTTTTGCATGTAATTTCTGCTTAACACACAACTAAGAAAACCAGAGCTGTCATTCACTATGCACGCTTTCAAACACTAGCAAAATCCTCATCAGGAGAACTTCCGAGTCTATTAAAAAAGCGCCAAATTTTAAAAATCACAAGAGTTGTTTTAGTTGCTGATTTTTACCTCACGTTAGTCACCTTGTTTTGTTAGTCACAAGAGAGTATGTTCTTTACTTTTACTCTCACTTTTCCTGTCTCTGTGTATTTTCTGACAACTCTAAGTTCAGCTTCTTTTAAGTGCAAAAACTTTTGGAAAGAATTAGGAGGAACTCTCATGCTGTTACAGCTCAAAATGCTGATTTGCCCCCTTCCCACCTTTCAAATGACCGTGTATGTGTTACCTTAACTGCTGCCGGAGTCCTGCACATTCTTCCTGCCACTTTTGAAACTAAATATGCTACCACAGATGTTCCAAATCCCAAAGTACCTCTTTAGTCAAGACTAGATTTTGCAGCTACGAGATGTAGATTTTGACAATTGTCTCTTGTTTAAAACTATCCTTTTTATTTTTGTCTCTGTTTGTATTAATCATTGCTTCTTTTTGGTCTCTGAATAATTAAAAACTTTGAAAAATAAGAGTATATTGAAGAGGCTATCTGAAATGTTTAAAGACAGAGCAAGTGATATCCTGCAAAGGATATTAAAACAAATGGCAGTGTTCCATAACCATATAAATACAAAGAAAATCAGAGGGGGAAAAAAAAGTGAAAAAGACAGTTATGTAATAAGAACTAGAAGATAGTACAGGATCATCCCTCTCCTCAAAACAAGTGGTGGCAGTTGTTTATGGGGTTTTCCCCAGTTTTGAACCCAAGCATGGGGTGATGGTAAAATACAATACCCAATGAAAATAAACCACTGAAAATGCAAATTACTGTTTCTAGCATGGAAACAAAGCTGAAAAAGCAGACAAAGGACTTTGGGTCTAAATTACATCCATGTATAATGTCCTAAAATAAAACAAATAAATTCCAATTCTTTTAGACCATACAGTTGTTTTGAAGTTATTCAAGCCACTTGACACAAAAATAATTTTGCACTTTATTACTTACCTAAGTAGGCCATACCCACGGTTTTTATAATAGTTATATAAAAACACCTCATTGCTATCAATGTATTCCTAAATAAAATTATTATAACACACACTTAAATTCATATTACAGAATAAAGAGGTTTAAATTTCTTCAAATACTGCCATACTTTTTACATATTACTATCATTTAGTTTTCCATTTTTATTGAATGATTAATCTCCTAAAACCATGAAATAGACAACTCTTATTATATGAATTCATTTGATTATATGAACACATTTAATTTAATTTTCTTCAGTTATATTTTAAAATATCAACATTATATTTTTCATCAACCACATTAATTTTGATGAAATACTGACCAATGACATTTCATCATTTGGCACAATAACAAGTCTCTTAAATGTATACAGAAGTAAGATCATGGGGGAAAAATTTCAAAATGTCAATACAGTATTTTTTTTCTTTTTAAATTTCAAGAATTCATATTCTAAGTAGTTTTACATGAGAATGTAAAACCAGAATATAAAAGACCTTCATTTTGCCCATATTTTCTTCAGAGAGATGGAGGATTATCTATGGCTTTGACTACAGGACTGGAAGATAAGGTCTTGAACTGAGACAAATTATCATTATTCATATTTTGCAGAAGATAGATTTTCACATTAAATATACAGACACTCATGTATACTAAATGTCACTGGGGATTAGTATAATATTTCTATTAGTAATGCTAGCTTATCTAACTGAGCGACACACTGTAGTCAAGAGCAAAGTACTGGAACTGTGAAAATGAGCTGAAGTGTTTCTAATATGGGTTAAGAAAGGAGAGTGACCATTTCCACAGGCCTTAACTACTGGATTTCCCACAAAAAGTCTCTGTTCTTACATAACTGATTGCCCTCCCCTCCTTCTATATTCCTCCTGCATGTAGTTTCTCCCTTTCTCAATCATGCTGTTCACTCCAGACTCTTCACTAAATGAAAAGTAAGAAACTATTATTCTACCATGGAATCAAGGGAAACTCAAATTGTTGCCTTGATACTTGATTGTAAAAATACCTCTTGCATATGTCAGCTATACCTCTTTCAGTGTTATGTAAATTCTAAATATTAAATACATCATTTTATGTTATTACTATAACTATTGGCTATTACTACTGCAACTGAGCAATTTTGGAAAAAAATACCAGCTTAAATGCTACATTATTAGTTCCATATCCATCTTTTCCACAGTTGATATAAATAGGGTGTTTCCATATAGAGGTATATAATACAGGGTATCCCTTCTCTTTACCAAAACATATGAATGACATATGAATAATGTCGATTAATTATATACAGTAAATCACAGATGGGACACAAATTGTCCCCAGTGTTCTCTTCCAAAAGGGAGCATTCAGGAAGATGCTTTGACCTTGATAGAACTCACAAACAATGGTGATAGAGCTTTATTTGTAAGCAAGGTTTTTGCTTTGGAAAGATCTTTCCATGGGGAAGACCTATTATTACTTGTGTATTTTTAAATTATGCTACCAGACTGAAAATGTTGGTTTGAGTCAATCCTGCCTATTACAAAAACACGTTAACCTGTGTGAGAAAGGTTGAGACTAATCAGTTCAATACAGGAGGGAAACTAAAAACAACAATGCAAGGTAAGGAGCCAGGATCAAACTGATCAATCTTTAGAAAATGGCTTGAAGTGCAAAATCCTGTTTGCTCTCTGACTCAATTTTTTTTTTGAGTCAAATTTTCTCTGATGGGATTTTATTTTTTCTAAATCATATAGAGAAAAACATAGGGCCTTCATACTCCAGCCAAAAACAGCTGAAGCAGAATGGAGAATAGTGCCACATAGTTAAAATACTGACAATAATTATTGTATTGTTTGCATACAATGAAATTTTATATACATATGCATATAGCTAGAACTATACAGAGATACATTTCAGATGAAGTTATTAGCTCATACTTGGAGGACAGGAAGTAAAAAGAACACTTTCTGCACATTAGGAATGAAGAGAAAACATACTGTGCTGAAATTTGTTTCAGATAAATGTAATATTATTTATCATAGTTAATTGGACAGAGAAAGCAAAAACGTGATAATTAGATGTCAGTGGTACCGGTGACAAAACAGTCTGTGACAAAATAATATGCACTGATTCAATATGTAGGTCCCATCATGCTCCCTGACCTATACATGCTTGTATGTCAAATCAAATCAAATCAAATCAGACAGAGGGTATGCTGAAACAATTTTTAAAATAATTCCCTCAAATTCTATGAACAATTCAGGGATACAGATTTAAATTGTTTTGCAAGTCCACTGCAGTTAATATAGCCGAACTGTTTTCTTTTGCTCAAGTAGCAACTTGTGACTAATGCTGACAGAATATCAGAATTTCCATTCTCCCAGAACTTGATCAGAAGGGCAGTGGGCGAGCATTCCATTAAAAAAAAAAATTAGAAATTTCCTAACAAGCAGGAATCTCATTTTATATATCTGAGCTTCCCTGGCAATGTTTTCAAATAAAATTGAACTTGAGTATACCTGGGCTCCTTATTCTTTACATACTCTTAGCAGATTGATGAGGACCCAGACAGATCTTCCAGTCCCCATCTCCACAACAGGGAATATGACAAGGATGACTGATCCAGGTAGTGGATGCAAGCGTACATCCTGGAAATGCCCACCAAGGAACAGAATCATCTTACTTTTATCAGAAAGTAAACATTTGTACTGAATCAATGTTTTCTGTATTATCATGAGCTTGGTAATGCAATGTCAAGCTAATGTTTTTTACCCTCCAGCTTCCCTTTCCCTATTTTTAGTTTTTATTTCATGAAGACTTGTCCAACTAATGTATTTCGTGTATCAACATAATCCAGGTATCTCACTCATTTTTTTCCACACGGGAATAAACCAAAATATGATTTATTGCATGGCCTACCAAATCTTACCTTATTCAGCATTCAAAAGAATATTCTTATGTTGGTAGCAGTATCACATTATCAAACCTTATCAATAATTAATATTTCCATGTGATGATGACCAGTCATAATCACTTGACATATTTTTCACACAAAAAAATTCTTGTTCTCTTTCTTCCAATATTGATCTTCAAATTACATGATGCACAGATTTTCACTTGGTAACACCTCATCAAAAAGCACTGATAAAACCCATTTCCATTACCTGCTTTCCTTACTTTACCAGTGGTTCAGATTTTCAGAAAGCCTTTTCTGGTAATTCCCATCCCCAGTTCCTTCATATGAATTATTAATAAGCAATCACTGTTTTTATGTATTTTGTCTCTACACTGAAAAGACACTATCTGCCTTTTGCATTCCTTGCATATTTTTCTAGTGGAGAGGATAATGTTGAGACAGTCTGTCATCTCTTAACACCTTTAGAGTGTTTGAGATGCTTTAAACAACTTCAGTGTCTCCCACCATCCCATGTCTCATCATCTTACCAACAGGAAGTCCTACCACAACAATAGACTCTTTGAGGCTGTTATTTGAACATTCCTACCCCTACAGTTTTCTCAGATATTTTTTATGCATAGTTTTCCATAAAATCATTACTTGTCTACTGATGACTTCATTATGCTTCTGTCTGAAACGTTCTGAACATTCATAGGTTTACAAATCCTTATCAACTAGGCAAAAACATAAAAATAATTTGTCTATAAGACCCCAGCTGTGCTCCCACTAAGGTAGAAACTTTGTGTTGAAAAATTTAGGCATAGGTACAGCAAAAAAGAAGAAAAATAAAATAAATAAGAATGGATTTTCCCTCTAGAGTCTAAAGGATATTTAAGCAATATTTAATAAAAATATCCAAGCACTAGTTTCTGTTTCACATATAATTACAAAAATATTAATGTATTTTCAATTCTAACTGTAAATTTTTATTAAGTGCCTTATGGCTATAACTTTGATCCACATTCTTTGTAATTTTTTTTGGTCTTGTTATGAGATAAGTGTATTATACAAGAAAAGTGAGATCTCTCAGACTTAAGAAATATTTGTCCAAAAGCATAAAAGAACTCCTCATGGTGAAAGCAGAAATATTCCTTGCTATAATGCTAAAACCATTTGTCATTCCCTGGGTAGCATTTCTATGTTCAGGAAGGAACAACAATAATCATATGTTAATCCTGACAAGGGCATTGTGTTTTTCGTTTCATAATAATAGTTCTTTTTCACACAGCCAAACTAATTATGTTTGAAGTTCATAAAATGTCTAAGAGGTGCTGAACAAATGTGTAATTTCAGGAAAAAAAGGCATTATGTTTAGAAATAAGGGTCCTTTTGGAAGTTTTCCCAATTGCTGTACTGGGAATTAGACCACAGACTGTGAGGATTATTCAATTACTGTAAATTTCTATAAAATTTAATTGAAACCCACTTCATTAATTAACAGAACATGGGTTAACTTGGAAAAAACACCAAATCCATCCAGGTCATGTACAGAAATTAGATCAGAAATGTCTAGTAATACCAGAACAAAAAGGCAATCTCACGCTGTATTCATTTTTTAATAAGGAAGGTTGTATTTTTTATTTTTGAGTACAAAATTCTGAAATTTCATAATTTTTACAGGATAAAAATTCTCAGAAGACTGATATTGCAATCTCTGCAAAGAATTATCTGTTCACCTCTGCATTCTGGCTGTGGACTTTGAGCGCAGATATGTCAGTTGTGTTTGTCCAGGTTTCTCTTCCAAATAAAGATACTAAATATACACCTGGTGAGGTGATTTTGGTTTGGTTTCTTTTTCTTCCATCATTAATAACATTGTGTTTCTTAATAGTGAACTTCTTTAAACTACTTTAGAGAATATTAACCCTCAGTAATACTTAATTGAGCTTCAGAAGAATGAAAGTACCTTTCTGAGTCATGGAAATGGACACTTCCCTTTCTGTAAGATGCAGGAACAAATCAGACTTTTTTATTAGTATATTCTATTTCTTTCAGTGATTCATCATTTAGTATGAATCCCTGAATTCACACATACCTCCCATTTCCAATCTCAATGTGGGGTACTTAGAAATTTTGTAACTGGTGAGACATCTAGATGTTAGATATTGTAAGATCTAAATTACATTGTGACCTATTCAATAGCCATCAAAGAGTCTAGGCTTCCCTTCCCTTCCCTTGGCTCATAACTAAACTGATCTTGGGAGCTCAACTAAAAGCAATCAGATCTAAAATTTTATCTAATTGTTCCAAAAGAAATCTTCATTACGTTTCTTAATGGTCCTACTTCTGTTTTGGGAGAATATCATAGTCCAGTCATAAAAATTTGTCTTTATTACATCCTATTACATCCTCATATTCATGAGGAACTCACAAAGAATGTAAATCTCTGCTTTCAAGAACTTTGTACAATATAAAGTCTTAATTTCTATGTGAGAATCCTTCCAAAGGAATAACTTAAATTCAAGACTCCATGAAAATAATGTTTTAAAACTCCTAAGCATGCATAGTGTTTCTGTGACTTTCTTATTTTATTTTCTAGTATTTTATTTATTGGTTGGTTTTGCCTCACATAAGCATATGTTTCATCTCATTTAAAATAGTTTTTGGTCCAGCAGTAAATGTGTTTCATAATGTTGATATGAAGAACCCACAAACTCAAATTTTCTGTATTCCTAAGTGACTAGGTAAAAACTGTGGAAAATGACTCAAAGTACTTTTTAATATAGAATAAAATCATTATTTGTATTTTTATTCTAGATTAATTTTTGCAGTAGAAAATTAGATGTTGTTTCTAACATTATTTGTTTATGTTTTTTTCAACCCCAACAGTAGTTGTCTTAGTAGGCTTGCAATGACATCTTGTGGCTACTCTGGGCTGATTTCTCAGTGATTAATACATTGAAAATGTATATTGACTTTCAAGAAATCTTATATACGTGAACAGAAAACTTGACCTTGGTGAAGAGCCTGTATAAGATGCTTGTGACAGTGGTGCCTGGTCTTTCTAACTCCTGAGCAACCATTTCAGTTGCTCCATTTTGCTGTCAGTGGAAAATTAACTAAATAATTTTTCATATAAAACATCTTCTGTGAAAGTGGCAGCATTACACTGCATAAATGACAGCTGAAAGTCTTAAGGTTGTTGAAATCTGATAGATGAGTTAAATCTGCAACATTAGGAAGAAGGAAACCAAACCTAAGAGAGTGATTTATTAAGTCAGGTCCAAAATAAATCCTTTTGTACGAACATCAGAAAGGTCTAATTTAGTTCAGTTCTTTATGCAGATGGATGGATGTTACATTGGTCGGCTAACTGCACTTTTTTTTAGCACAATTCTCAAATATTTTGAACAGGTATCCATTCTCATTCACTTATCTTTCTGCAATGATGAATTGCAATAAACTTCTTGGGATATGCATGTTTACCTAGAGCTATATAACCAATGTTAATGTAACCATGACTTTTATCTGTCTACAGATTTCTCTGACTTATGCACTTTTAACTCCTTGAATATTTCTTCAGTGGTTTTTTAATTTCATGTGAACTCCTTCAGTGACAGTCTTGGGTTTCTTTCCTTCCTCTTTCTAATAATTAAGGCAAAGCACAGTAGCCATGTCGCCTCCCCTCCTTTGCTAGTTCATAGCTTCGGAACTGAAAATTCCTGATAAAAGTTGAAGATTCATTGTAAATGTTTGTATTTCTTCAGATCATACTTACACAGTTGGCAAGGCAGTTTTCTGTTTATGGATAGAACAGAGACTTTCTGATTTCATATTCTGTGGATCTATACTTCTTCATAAAAACAATAATAATATCATTTTCTTTGTGATGTATTTCTAGATTTCAAAGAATTTTTGTAATTTTTTTACTTTTGAAAGACAATTTCATAAAGGTAATCCAGAGCTCAAACTCTTTCCCTTTGAACTAGGTCATAGTGTACTATAAATACACAAATACATACATGTGCACATACATATATGTAGCCAAGTATACATTTGAAACCTGTGTTCTGTGGGGGTTGTCAGGGAATTTGGGGGAGACAATTATTGACCATCCTCTTTAAACCTAAAATTTTTTAAACAATGCTTGATTTTCCTGAACATTATATGTGGCAAAACTGATTGAAATGTTTACTTACCGCTTCTCGCTGCACCCAGATAGTGCTATACAGGGTCTCAGTTGAAGTATGGGTATGGAAAACACAGCATTTGGATTGGGAGGATCACTGGGGGAGCCATCAGTTGACTTGGAGGGAGAGGAAACACCATTTTACCCCTTCCAGCAGTACAATGGGAAGTTCAAGGAAGGGCAAGGTGGATAAGAGCTGATGAGCTCAGCTTTGCCAGTAGCTGAACATTCTCACTGAATAAATCAGCATCAGACTGAAAGCACAGTCATCAGTTGCATCAAGAATCAACAGAAGCATGAGGTGAAAGCTGAGGCAGCAAAAGGGTTTTGGTAGAAGCAGGTTGCTGGAAGGCTGCAGTACAACAGTGAAGAGCAAAAAGAAGAGAAGGTATGATGAGAACACAGTTCCTTCAACTATTGTCAGTGAGGGTGGCTGAATATCCCTACTACATACAAGAGTGGGAATGAGTGGGAAGAATGATGAGCTTTCAGCTGAGCTTTCCCAAAAAATTATTGTGAGATCCAGGCTTTAGATCTAACATGGAGCTGAACACTCATGGTAGGAAGCTGCATGTTTTTCAAAAATTACTGGTGTGCAGTTGATGGACTAGAAATTGCCAGTGTTAAGAATTATTTGCTACTGCCACTAATATTAAATTGCCTATTGGTGTTGTTTAAAATATAAAGTAGAAGCTTGAAAACCTTTGGCAAAAGATAACTGCAGACATTTGGTATGAATAATCCCATTTCTATTAGCTTCTAACTTGAGCTGATCAGTAGCATATGCAGTAATGCTGTCAGATAGCTACAAACCATAGAAACAGGATATGATGTCTGGAGGTCCTCCAGTCCAAGTTTCTGTTCAAAGAAAGTCAAGATGAAGCAGGTTCTACAGCCCTTCTAAGCAACAGGATCCAGTGTTTGACAGTGTTTCCTCAGAGTAGAAAAAAATCTTCCTGTCCTGGTAGTTAATTTAAAATTCCCAATTCACTCTATTTCTGTGAAAATTTGGTAGCTCACAAGGTAATAAATGAAAAGTCATACATGTTTTCCACCAAATTACAGTTGCAGAACTTTTAGTTCATTTACTTAAACTGGCATAAAAATCCAGCAAAATTTGTCTAACTTTACATTTGGAGATGCCTTAGACATCTGCTGGCAATCCTCACTAAGCCGCATGCCAGAAAGTGCCACTCTTCTGGTAGAGATATGAATCCAGTTGCCTCAGGCACTTTGACAGAGTCACACCTTGATTCTCTAAGGACACTGATCCAATAAGCAGCAACAGACAAAAAGAAATTTATTTGAAATTACCCAATAAGGCAGAAAAAGGCCACCCTGTGCTGGGCAACCTTATTCAGGGATTTCAAACCACCTACACACAACCAGATTTTGACATCTGTGATCAGGCACAAGCACTGGGAAGTTTTGTGTGACAGTAATTGTGCATATGTTGTTTTGTTTTACTGGACAATAGATTGTCACTGTCAGTTGACTGTCAGTTAACATCAATCTACTCATTAGAAGCTCTTGGCTTCCTCATCCAAGCTACTCACAAGGTCCGGTAAAAGAATGCAGGCAGTCCTGGGCTTGCATTCCCCCTCAGGATACCGGATGATGATCAAGAGAATATTGTGCTGGTGAGGTGATAAAGTTTAGAAGCAAAACTGAGATGAAGGCATGATTTCTGGTGCTTCTGCAATCATGAATGACAGTATTGAGGAGGGAGAAAAGAGCATGAAATTGGGTTACTGCTACTGCGAAAGCAGGGGACTAGCAGCATGTATGCAAAACCCAAGGCAAACTGTTTTTGAGTACACCTCATCCAAACTTTTCCTCGCTAATAACTGGGTGCAAAGTTCAAGTTTACTTCCCACAGGAAAAGAAAACATAATAAAAAGAAGGAAAAAAATTAATAAAAAAGAAAAAATGTGAGAAAAAGGGAAGTTTTCCTAGTCATCAGGTCATTTATACAGTTACTACAGTGTAAGGCATTCTTCTTGTTCTTTCTCTGCTACAGCACATACTTAAGAAGGTACAACCTATTTCTGACATTTGTTTCTGGTAGATGGATTTTTGTTTTGTGGGGCATTTTTGTGTGTTTGTTTATTTTAGCGTAATAAAAAATATAATCTCTACAAACAGAGCAGAGCTTCAAGCCAACTTGGTTTCTTCCCCCACCCCTGAGGAGGTTTCTTGCAAATCACACAAATTTCTAAGAAATTTCCAAAATTATTGCACCCTTCACAGGAGGCTTCCTTATATTCTAGAATTTAAAACCTCTCTCCAACCTTAAAACTGACAAGTTCTTAGAAAGGAGTCATGATTCTATTCATTGTAATTCAGGTATTAGTCAGGTCCCACCAGTTGGTATTACTCTAACTATTTTCTGAAATCTTCTCAAGGACACAAAGTTTCAAAATAACTGTTATAACACAAGAATGGGTGCAAATTCAGTAGGAACAGTAGGATTCCAAAATTCACCATCCTTTCTTGTGGCAAGGGAACCTGTTATGCCAAGTCTAATGTCAACACATAAAGCTGTCTGCCCATCTTGGATAAATGCACCAGTTACATTTTTTACACCAGACTCCTCTTCCTCAGCAGTGGGATTTTGTGCTGTAAAAACAGTGAAAGTAAAATCAATCTTACTGACTCACAATTACATTAAAGAATAGGTTTCACTTGAGACACAAAATATTGTTATCAGAGAAACACCCATGGGAATCGGCTTATTTTCTATTCCTTCATTCAAATTTCTCGAGTGCAAACTATAAATATCAGATTAGGGCAGAATGGCCCATCTCTTATGTGTTTCACTCCCCTGATACTTGATATCATAATCTAAACTCAACCTTTAAAAGAAACGAGTGAATAACTCATTAGACTTTATTGATGTTGTAAATTGTCCTGCAGTGCACAAACTATTCTTTCATTACTATCTTGATCACAACAAAATTGTGCTTGCCTTTGTATCAAAGTTAATTACCCAAGAGTATGAATGGAGTTACTAGCAGCTAATAAAAGTGATATTAAGGAAGGTATGTAATTAAATAGCTTCAGTTAAAGTGTTTATGTCTTACTGATAGCAAAACTATTCTTCTGTCTACAATGAACTTACATCATGAGAAGAATTGTAAATGTTGTATACTGGTGCATCTTTTTAGTAATAGAATTGGCCAGTACTTACCATGATTCAGATCAAGAGCAATACTTTTAAAATTGAACATAGAAGACAGAGCAGTGACACACAGGCCTGAAAAAATATGAATACTAGTTACTAGAATGACATCATGGATTCAATCTTGAACATGTAATTTATAAGCAACTTCAAAATAGAATACTGAAAAAGATGTTTATTGGTTTGAAAAACAATGGAAAGTATGCAGTGGACACTTGCAGTGTTATAGGGAAAAGAATATAAACCCAAATTGATATGTAAATCTATATGGTGTGAAGTAAACATATCGTACTGCTTATGAGTGGAATCTGAGTATGTCCCTAGCAACCAGCTGAAAGAACAAAACTGATAGAAATGTCATGATAAAGACATAATGCATTGTTAATAGATGCCAGAGGAATAGATCAAAAGTCGCTGATTTAGGATCCACAGCCCAGATCCAGGCTGCTGTGTAGATGTCACTTGTCACTTAGTGGGTCACCAGCACATGTACCAGTCACTACACTTCCTGCCTAGTCTATCATTCTAATGTGAAATAATAGCTCTGGTATCAAGTGGAGTTTTGCTGATGAACCAGTTTCATCACACCAAAAGAGCTGTGAATATCTTCCTGACCTAGCCAGTGCCTCAGGGAAGTGTTTAGTGGCTCAGCTCAACATAGAGAAATAGAGGGTAACATCTGAGTATCAAGAAAATGACCTTTGAAGAAAGTAGAGGACTTGAGCAAAACAGAAACTGGAGGGGCCAATGTTGTGATTCGGAGCACACAGACAGACACTGGTCATGGGGATCACATATGTATTGTGATCCAACTGCATGATCCAGTTGTTCTGCCTAAGTTGTGATTTCAAAAGATTACCATATCATGCTGCCTAATCTAAATCCTGTGTAGAGTCACGTGTCTTCAAAAATGTAAATTTGGTATTAAAACATGTGTGAAATATCTAAAAGATCAGTTCAGAAAG
The DNA here is from genome assembly GCF_022539395.1 of Myiozetetes cayanensis. Taxonomy (NCBI): domain Eukaryota; kingdom Metazoa; phylum Chordata; class Aves; order Passeriformes; family Tyrannidae; genus Myiozetetes; species Myiozetetes cayanensis. The sequence continues at coordinate 33,130,102 of NW_026087964.1, read as the reverse complement.
TGTTGGATCCTGACATAAACAATCACAGTTATGTATAATCAATCTAGACTGGAAATCTGTGTGCTCAGTTTGCCAACAGGCAAATGTATGTAAGTCTCTCTTGATTTGATCCTCTTCTTGATTTAAGTCATTATATGCAGCATTTCTTCAATTTCTAATGGTGCCTAACAACACACAGTTAAATTAACATGCTTAATTAGTACTCAGATTCTAAACCCATGAACTTTCTGCTTCCTGCAGGTCTTGATCAATCCACTACTTAACTTCCTCCTGAATCATAAAAAGCTTTTAAAATGTCTTTCAAACAACTGGGTGAGCTCTGAAATAATTTCTGTCTCTGCTGAACTGAGTACTAGCCAAAGCAGGCAAAATATTCTATCAAAAGAAATCATTAAAACCACAAATATTTTTACTCATATTATACTTAGCTCATAATTTTCCTAGGTCTGATTTATGTGTATTAGAATTTTTTGCATTTAATTTTCTCATATAGCGCTGCAACAACCATTCTTATTTGGATTCAGCATTATAAGATGAATTTTTATAAACCAGCATATTTTTCTGTAATTGTAAAACTAGAATGTTGACATTTAAATGCAGGATAACAAAACATGAGACAAATGAATCATAAGATCAATTTCAAATCAAAAAATGGGAAACCCTGAATTGAACTCTTAGAATCAGTACTAAATAACCCTTAGGATTATACTGTTCAAGTTATTAAAACAAGCCTACATTGTACTCTACAACACTAAGTGAAAAGCTATTGTATTTTCACTAATATTTGATTTGAGTCCTTGATTTGTAAGATGCAATTTCTCTTCCACAGTTTTCATACAGGAGTGCAAACTATATACTATTAGCAAAATTCTTGACATGAAACATCACTTTATCCCCACCTTGTGGAAATTTTCTGCATATACTATTACTTAGTGAAAAATAAATTTGTGGGTATGATCTGAACGGGTCTAGTAATGTAGCTGTAGTGTGTAATGTATCCGTAGAGATCCTCTTACATTCACCTTGTCATGGAGGTTATAGCTGCAAAATTAGGTTTACATTTAGATGAGCCTGAGCTGAATCTGTTAATCAGGAACACAAGAAGAAAGGAAGAGGGTGGATCACTTGAAGCAGAGCATGTAAAAATTCACATTCATTTTTTTTCCAAAAATCGTTGATTCCAAACTTGGATCTGAAACACAGATAATAAGAGATGAACTGAGCTGAAATGATATTGGTGGATATTGTAGGATACGGCTCCATTTCTGAGCACTAATCCTATCCCTTCCACAAACAGTTCACTGAAGCACTGAATAGTTCATTTATACAAAAAGAAACTGGGAAAATGGAGAAATAATAAAAATAAATTAACAAAATAATTAATTTTTACCTTGATCTGGAGTTGAATCCCATAGAGTAAAATTTATTTAATTGACAGGTCCACTGTAAAATCTACTCCCTCCAGTTCTCTTCTAGAACTGAAAATACATTACCTTCTTACATTTAGTGGTCTGAATAAACCCAGAAATAGAGTGATCCCTGTCATCACTTCATTTGGTTCCTTGTAACTATTAAAAATAGCATAGAATAATTTCAAAATCACTATTAAGTTCTGTTTATGATGCTGAAAAGATACTATTTTTTTCTATTTTCCCATTAGGAGGTTATTGCAGAAAAGCTTTACATCCAAGGTTAGGAATCTTGTTTTTAATTTCCAGCCTAAAAACAAGTTGTTTAACTTTTAACTATTTATTCTTTGACTAAGGTTAGCTAACTGACTGAATAACTCTTTGTCCTTCCCTAGTGTTCACTGTCATGCAAGTTTTCAGTCACAGACAAGAGGTAAATTCTCTCAGCCTTGGTCTGCTTGGCTGAATATGCTGGTCCCTTCATGGCCTCTTTTCCATTTACCTGGTCACTTTTGGAACATTTCCATGTAGTTTTGCTAGAATCAACTCCTTTGAACTTCACGCAATGTCTTAGTTAAGACCTTACACAAGGCAGTTCTGTCATCATGAAGCATTTATTCTCAGCATGACAACGGAACCACAGTTCTGCAGAAGCTCTGTCCACTCTGTCTGTATTCAATATGTTCAGAAAAAAAAGTATGTTTTCTTTAAATTTTTTGTTTACCCTCATTCTGTTGGCAAGTTATTTGTTTATATGGACAGGAGAGAAAAAAACAGCAGTAAAATGAGAGAAGTGGGTTTCACATTAATTTTCAGCTAATAAAAACCCATATCTTTAATGTTCTAGGGTTTTTTCCCTAATCTTTTTTCAGTGAGGTTTCAGGTCTAATATATATATTAAATATGGTATTGCTTATTTCCAACTCCACTAAAGAGTAGAAATTTTACTAGTCAGGTAAAAAAACCCAAATAACAGAAACAACATAGACTGAAAAAATAGTCTTAATATTTTTTTAACTGGCATATTTCTTTCTGCTAGTCTTTACATATTATTTTTATTTCATCTTAGGGACAAATAAAAAAAATAATAAAAATGTTAAGTTTTTTCTGATGTTAGTGAAAGACAGTGTTCTACTTCTTGTATAAAGCCTTCCAGGATTTTAAATCTCCTGCTCTAAGCTATGTCCTAATGGAAGAATGTCAAACCTTTCAAAAGCACAGAATACAAGGTACTGACACCATAAATGCTAACAAAAGGAAGGTTATGTAAACAAGGCAAGGGACTGTTATCTCAGTGCAAATCTAAGTAGTACAGACTGGCCCACATCCATGCTGCACTGCTCTTGACTGTGCCTCTTCTCCAGCCTGTATATGGTATCTTTACAGCTCTAAAACATAATTGCTATTTTCTTTAATTACTGAAAACTTCATAATAAAAAACATAAAATGAAGGACAGATTGTAATCCATCAGAACATTTTCCATGGGAAACAGAGTGTCATAGAAATATGAAACTATGGAGAAATAACAGCAGAAAACTTGATGAGTGACTGGTCAGGAACTTTATAAGATTACAAACCAAACCTGGAACAGTCTCATCGGTTTTGCCTAGTGCACTCCATTCCAAAAAAATGAATCTTGGCATTGTCTGTCTGAAAATATATCAGCTGGCAAACCAAATTAGCAGTTAATCAAAATGAATAACCAGATATTTAGTGCTTAAATTCACCTTTCACTTCAATCAGAATGTAATCTTAAGGGCAAAACATGTAAACTGACTTCCTCTGGGACATTGTAATTATATTTTCAGATGTGGAAAATAAGTACTTCATTGGTGCATTTCTCCGATGAGCTCAACAAAGCATCAGTGATGGGGTTCTGGGTGCAGGGCTGGTGGCAGAGGAGTTAAAAAGCTTGGAGCTTAGGCTTGCAATATTTCCCTGATGCATCAGAGTATCAGTGATCTTTCATTTTGTTTTTAGGATTTTTTTAAAATTATATAAGGGTAAACACTTAGTTTTTGTTTTCTCTTTGTCTGTGATAAACTTCTAACACCATATTTTATCTGCCTAAATCTACAGAAAATCTGAAAGAAGCTCTGAGAGGCTTTTTACTAACCATATGTAATCATCACGATGAGTCATCTGGAGGGATTCACGTTTAACTTTTCTCTGTCTTACAGGACCAAACAGAAGTCTCTCACTTTTACTCCTAAGTAACAATTTTTTCATTCACTCTGTAAGAGATTTGCATACTTTTGATATCCTGCTAGGGAGAGGGAGAAATCTCTGATTTCATCTCTTTGCTGAGGAAGTATGCCACCTTCATTCTGGTTAAAGCAGCATTCTGACCTTTTTTTTTTTTTTTTCTTCAGCAGCACAGCTATGTGGGTGCTTTTGTGTGGGTATGTAAACAAGAGATTTTGGGAGTGGCAGCTATGTAAGTATATGTAGAGCAGAGACCTTAACAGTCTTCTAGCTGACGTTATAGCACAGCATCTAATCCCACACTTTTTTTTTTCCTCATGTGAGTATTTGCTCAAGTAAAAGGTCAACACAAATAGTGTACCATTGCATTTTTTATATGATTATTAAATTAGTCAGCAGGTTAGTGTTTTGTATTCTTTTCCAGTCTCACAAACAAACTCACATGCTCACCTACAAACTGCATCAGACACTAAATATTTTCTCCTTGTTTAGAAAGTACAGTATTACAAAACTAACACAATCCTATGGGTAACCATTCCAGTCACTCTGTGTGACAACAGCAGGTGGCAGCAAGGATCTGGATTTCGTCTTTTGGGAAAAAAAAACAAACAAAACAACACGGTTTACAAGGTATGGATACAGTAGGGGAACAGTTATTTTCTAAACGAGCAGCTCCTCTTATGAAAATAATTTCCTCCAATCCAAACTGCTATTTGGGAAAACTTTTCCAAAACCTTTTTGATTGAAACTGAAATAAAATAACTTGGTTTGATTTACTTCTACTTATCCCGAACCTACCCGACCTGTTTCATTTCAAAATGATTTTAAAAGTCCTAAGACACTAAACAGTTTCCTTAATTTAGGATTTTCAGGAAGAGGTAACATGAGCCTACTTAGTCTCCTCAGCTAAGCATACTGAAGGCTTCAATTTTCATTCATGTGGGGAAAAGCAAAATAATTTAATGACCAAATAAAATACTTCAATTTCAGATATCCTGAAACAAAATGCAATAAAAATATGGAAGGACTTGTTCGCACTATGCAGAAGTCGAATTTTTTAGGGATTTATTTATTTATTTATTTATTAATTTTGAATTTTAAACTATTCAATTTACACATTACTAAAAGAACAACTTCTGAATTTAACTAATTTCTGGCAATTACTTCCCTCTGCCTATTTTAGTATTCTCCAGCTAATCTGAACATATCCTTGTCAGAATAGGCCAGAAACACTTGTAAGGCAGTAGTCAATCTTCCATAGCTTGCATTAGTTGTGCTTGTATCACCTGGCATCCTCAGGCCAGCATATTTTTCTGCTTGTTGCTAGACAAACATAGGATAAAAAGGCATCCTGAGAGTTGAAAAACTGCATAGCAATGAAGATGCAGCAGACAAAATGAAACTAGGAGGTAATCCTAGCCAACATGAAAGGCTGTATGCACTTCACCATCTCTCAGGTAGTCAGACAGACACTGCCTCCCCCAAACTTTCAAAGAAATGCTCCATAGATAAGTAGCACAATACACAATTCCTATCACCCAAAACAAATAGACAAAACAGACACTGATAAGGACAACTGGGATGATTACATAACAAAAGGAACAGGTATTAGAAGATGTATTAGAAGTATTGATGTTTCCTTCTCCTTCAGCTCATATCAGATGATCTAGGAGGCTTCATCTGCATTAGGCCTGGTTGAAAGCTGGATAAGCTGCTGCTTCCTGGGAGACCAGTGATATCCTCTTTGTTGGACAGCAGTGTAGACAAATCCATTTTCCTTAAAGGATAGGTCATGCTAGAAATATGAAAGTATAACACCTTCTGACCCTAAAAGCAAATATTTGCATATACTTATTTTCCTTGGTTTTGTTACATTTATCTTTTATAATTCTTATTCTTATCCTCCTAATTCTAAAACAAACAAAGAAACAAAACAAACCAAAAAAAAAATATAAGCAAGTGGTACAAGTCTAACCACATAAGCTAGAAAACCCGTGATGGTGTTTAGAGCTACATTAATAGTTTTTGAATATGTGAAGACTCAGTCATAATATGGTAAGACATTTTCCGTTTCCAAAGTCATGGAGAGAAAAACAAACTACAGAAGACAGAGCAAACAGCAATATAAAGTACATGGGTACATTCATATTTTTTGTGGAAAAAAAATTACCTTTGGGAATGATTGTTTTATTTCCTCCAATTATATACCGTATACATTTGTAATACTCTACACAACTCTTGAAAACATGGCAGAGAAATCCTATCAGATGTTTGAAATCTTTTTGCTAGTTGCTATAAATCTGATGTCACAAATAAATTCAAAAGGAAATACTTTTATTTCATTCTGCTCTCTGACCCCGTGGGATCTTCTTCCTCAGTCCCAGTGACTGAGTCACTGCAAAGTCACAGACTTACAGAGGAATATCTTTCTTCTTTCTTTTTGCTGCGTATTTCAGCCTTATTATAGGTGTTCTCAGAGGTCTGACTGCCAAGAGGCATTTTATATAAATGTCTCTTGACAGGTGTATTTTTTATTTTTTTTTATTATTATTTCAAGGTCTCACTGAGTTTGTAAGTCGTGCACAAGTATTTTCTCTCTGGACTTATGTCCAGGGTCTCCAAATACTACTAAATGGGTTTATATCTCTCATCATAATATCTGTTTTGTGAGTGTTGTTTTTTTCATATGCTTTCATATTCTTTCGTATGTTCATTCAGATCTGTGCTCTAGTGTCATGTCACATTGGAAATTATCTCCCCACTTCAGGGAGTTTCTTACCCTGTCTGGTGCTTTGGGCATGACCCATCCCTGCTCCGCTTCCATTTTCAGGGCTCCCTGCTATATTGTATGATGTTCTGTTTTGCTCCCATCCCCTTAAGGCCCTTTGCTGTTTTTACCCTGTCACCAAATTTTTTTTGTTGCTTATTTTCTTACCACATCCTCTTTGCCTTACTAACAATAGCCATTTGTTCATTTTTCCCATCAACTGCTTTGCATCTCCACCCATTCCATTGCTTGCACCAGTTCATTGGAACAGTTTCCTCTCCTCTATCAACACTGGCCCTGAGACAGGTATACACAAACTACCAAAATGTTTAACAGCATTATGTGTAGCACAGGTGGTTGTGTGGCAGTTTAGGAGAGATACTGTCACCATCAGCACAAGTACTCGTATGTGGAAAATGTAGGGCACAAAATAAAATTATCAGATATGTATGTTATAAAACTACATGCTAACAGTTCCTTTTCCTGTGTTTAGCAACAGAAGCTAAGTTCCAGGACTCTTTCCAGACCACAGAGACTGCAGAAGTAATAATGAGGGGCATGCAGGAAGGTATTTCACACTTTTGGGGAATGAGAGGGAGGAACAGCAGCAAAGTCAGGCTTTGACAGCTAATGTGCTTTTAAACCCTGCTAATGTTCCCATTGGAGCTAGAAATTTAACTACAGATATTCTGTCTTTGAATTTGTGTAATCACTTACGGTGCCTTATTCTGGGCTTAGAGACTGACTGTGCAGATGGTTCTGAATTATTCAGAGGAAAGGTTTGTGAAAAAGCCAGTATCTCAGTAAGTTCAGAAGGAAGTCTAGGGTTCAGGAACACAGTGAGGATCTCTTGTCATCACAAATTCACTGGTTACCTCTCTCTAACCATTTTTTTGCTTCCTGAACTGCACAAACTGAAGTCCTGTATTGTAATCCTGCTCTGCTTCCTATGCTCATACCTCAGCAACCTCTTTCTTCTACAGAGGAAAGATAGAGCCTTTTGTCTCTCCCTTTCCACTTGTAGCCCTTGTTTCTTTGTAATTTACTACTCTTCCCTGTGCTCTGTGCTTGGAAATTTTGTTATGACATTTCTTTTGAGCTCTGTTTATTTCATAGCTTACCTTTCATTTCACCTCCAGCCTTAAGGTTTCTTTTGAAAACCTTAAAAATATAGCTTCATAATATCTGTTAGACGAATACCTGTCCGAGCCTGCAGTAAGGTTGAATAGGACCTCCAAGAGATAAAACAACTCCAGGCATTTCAGTAAGTTTAGGATTTTTGTGAAGAAGGAAGAAAAGAGCAGACCCAGCTCTGACATCCCAGCAGATACAGCTCAGCCGTGGGATAACGTCTTGTGTTTTATCAAACCGCAGCTGCAAGAACAAAGGAGACTTGTACCTCAAGTCTTCTTGATTATTAGATTTAGATTCAAATTAATCTAGCTTGCATTCATAAGGCTGTACTTTTTGATCTAAATTAGATTTATCACAAAAAACAAAAAAAACCAAAAACAAACACAAAAACAAACAAACAAAAACCACAAACCAAACCAAAATAAAACAAAACAAAAAAACCCCTGAAGTACTTATAGCATCCCTTTATTAGTCCTGGAACTCTGCACATTTTGGTCATGTATTTACTTCTCAAATAACACTCCTAGTTCTGGAAATTTTGGAAGTATCAGGATGCTTGAACACCTGAGTTTATGTGTTTGCATGTAAGAAAACTGTGTAAGATCTCTTCACAGCTAGTTTAGATCACAAGTTCAACTCAGCCACTTGATTGCATGTAGAGCCTTATGACATGATACTCTAGCACCCCTGTGATATGTGTGTGGAGCTGACATTTGAGTCCCAGGAGACTTAGACCTTTCTGTACTGAAAACTGCAGGACAAGTGGGACAGCCTAATACATCTCAATAAATACCTATGTCTAGGCAACTGAATCAAGCAATATCAATAATCAGTGAAGCTTGCAGTGATACAGCCAGCAAGCTCCTGGGCATCATCTCTTGCTGGTCTGAATTGCTTTCCAGACTCATTGTACTAGAAGAGCAGCTTAGACACTAGGCAAGACCATATACACCCCTCACACACATGCAGATGCTTCTAGTTGTCTTCTTGTAGAGATAAATTCATCTCTACTGTCCCACTCAATAGCAACGCTCATCTGTGATCCCATATAGATCAGAGAAGTATATTGTATCTTTTTCAGGAACACAGTAGTCAAATCATACATTCAGTTTGCTAATATATTAAAAAAAAAAAAAAAAAACCACAACAACAACAAAAAAGAGAAAATCAACTTGTTTTCAGTCATTACTAATGAAAAATGATTCTACCGGTTTTGACCCTGTCATGGGAACTTTCTAAAGCTACTTCTCTGAAACAAAACTATATTCCAAAGTAGTCCAAGTAACTAATGTTCTAAATATTTTTCTGTGTGTGTTTAAAAAACATTTTCCAAATATGTCTTTAGGGTTTTTCAGTCGTATTTGCAATTACTCTTATCACTAAACATTAATGGCATCCATGAATACCAAAATAAAAATTTTAATAGGAATAGTCTTTAAGGAAGACATTGCCTCTTCTTCCCTGTAATCTCTAAGAAACTATTGTCTTTTTTGATTTTGGTAAGAAACATTTGTTGACAGGTAAGTAATAAATGCTTCAATTAAAACCAAATAATTTTTTTACTCAAGACACTTTTTACATTAGTTTTCCAGTCATAATAAGGTAATTTGCTATCATATTGTGGCATTCATCATCTATATTTTCATATAGCAATGGCATCAAATAATCTGTTAGACCTTTACATTTGTTACAGAAAGAGTTTGTATCACCATATTAATTCCCACTGGAAAATAAAATCATAAAAGTGGTCAAAATGTCAGATTCTGCATTTTCATTGGTGTTAAATTTATAAAGATTTTACAGTAAAAGACAGTAATTTTCGATACCGGTCAAAACATCTCTGGTAAGATGTAACTCACTTTTTTTCATGAAAACTAGACTGAATCAAAATTATGATAACAGTTACTGATCAGTTTTCAGGATGTTAATAAATCATGTGCACTATGTCTCTTCTTTTCAGGAATCTTAAAAAAAACAAACAAGAAAAAAAACTACTTAGGCAAAAACATTGCTCTTTGAACCACCAGTTCTAAAACTCATAGAGAAGCAAGGGCTTAGCTAAAGGGTTTCATAGAATGTTTCATTAAAGACAAAAGTACAATAACCTAAATTCAAATAAAATTAGCCTGGATATCTGGAAAGTCTTAACACAGTGGGCTCCAGAAATGATAAATACGTATTTATGACCACAAGGGAAGTTCTTTATGCTTGTTTGGGAAGACAAAACAAGTTTTTCTGAGAAAGGACTCCAATTAATCTTAATAATTTTTTCAAACAAGAAAACAACATGTATCTATTGTCTTCCAGACAAGGTTTATATGCAAGTAAACCTAAGTATCTCCTAAAATTAAACAGTGGCTAAGGTACATTTACCATATTTAAATATATCAAGAAAAAAATTAGCAAGAAAACTATTTTTGTACTGGCCTGGAAGTTTCTTCCTGGAAAGGGACTATGCATTGTTAAACTGAATAAAGAAAGAACTAAGAAAATTATATGTTTGGTAATGCCTTCAGCTCATCTTTTTTTTTTTTTTTTTTTTTAAATAAGCCTTTGCTTCCCTTGCTAAATAGTGTTTTCATAATGAATTAATTCCTGACAAGATTCCCTACATTTAGGGAAAATACCGTAAAAAACCAAACAACACCACATCTGAATTAGTATTTTTTAAAAAAATATTCTCCATTTCAGTCATCAAGAAAGTCTACTTTAGAAAGCCACCAGAATGTGAAGGGCTAAGGTTTTCCTCTGCCCTGAGTTGTAATTTTCCTTATTAAATCAGATCTGTATTTTAATTATCTGTTAAGAGGGAATGCTATAGCAAGAGAAAGGCTACACATATGATGCACGTACACATTCCTCCACATGTGAATCTGTGAGAGTCAGAAGAGTCACAGATGGATTTGCCTGTGTTGTCTTCCTGCCAAGGAGCCCAGACTGGAGAGCTGAGCCAGGGACAGCAGCACAGGGCCGGCTCTACAGACTTTGCTATGCTGAGAAGCCCCAGCCAAAACACTGAAGATTAAGAGGAGTAAGATTCACTCACTAAGCATAGCAACTTGGTGTCATTTTGCATATTTCAGGGTGTTGGATACCCTTCACAGGGCCAACAGGTGCAACATGTCATATTTGACACTCTTTCTAGAGAAGTAGCTGAAGACTAGGAGAGATACCCTGAAGCATCTAAAATGACCATAAAGCATCATCTGGTCTATCCCCTTCCATGTTTTAAGCTCTAGAAATAGCACAACTTATTTTTGGACAGCTGCTTGGCTAGGTAGACACCAAGGCAACTTCAATGTCTGTAGAAGTAACACCACTGACCACAGTCATTACCAACTTGAGTTGCTCCACAATCCCATGGCTTTTGAACCAACCACAGCTCAGTTCCACAGGAACTGTTCTTGTTGCTTTAATGCCAAAGAAGGTTTAGCTATATCTGGAAGCTGCCACTACTAACACTCATTAGTTTAATTAAAAATATGTTTATTCTAGAAAGTGACAAAGTATTTCTAAAAGGCTAGCATCCCTGTTTTCCCAACAGGTAAGTCAGCATCATAAAAAGCATTTTTATAAATTGTACCTGTAATATGCAAAAAAAAAAAAAATTATTGTACTATACAAACAAGTGTTATTTTTGGGAGGTGGCAGGCAGTGCATGCGTGGTGATTCAGAGTACTATCTTGGTGGGAAAACCTGCTGAAGATTAAAAATCCTTGTAGAATAATAAGCAATGCCAAGAAGTCAGGTTCCCCACTGAAATCCTTTAATTATTCACTTTCTGCAATTTACCAGTTGTGACTAATATTTAATGGATGAACCTACTTATATGTGTGTATATATATATATATATATATATAATGACAGCATGTTTGGATGTTTTTAATTCATGTTACAAAATAATTTTTAAATACACAGAAGTAGAAAAGAAACAGATTGATCTTCTGGAAATGATTATTTAAAATCATATTCTCAGACTAATTAGCCACATCCTTTGGTTTAAGCAGCTTTACCACCAGATGTCAGTAGTCTACAAATTTCAGTGAGAGATTTACCTCACTGTCTTCCCCTTCAGTCATTTTCCTCATTGACATTAAAAGCTACAAAATAACTGACATGTATAATCTCCTTGTGTTGTGTTTTGTGTTCTGTTTTTTTTTTTAATTTGTAAAAATACTTAAATTTAATGAGGAATAAGAAAGAAGATCATCATGCTTTCAGTTTATCTACAATTGAGTCTATCAATAGAATACTCAGCTCTGTCAATACTCAGCCGGGAAAAAAAATCCATAATATTTTCACTTCTATTAGGGTTTTCACTGATGTTTATTTAAATTACATTAAAGAAGTGTGATTGGTCTGGTCATCAAGAAACAAACTAGCTGAATTTCAAAGGAAGATTTCTGCTTCAAAGGAAGATTTTTGTATCACATGTTGACATGTAATTCAGGACAGAAAAATATGTCTAATATTCTATTTCAGTGTCACCACAGCACTTTTACTTGATTTCACCTTTTTTTTTTTGTGAATCTAATTATTTAGGTAGGAGAAAGACTCACTTTGATTCTTCAGAGATGTTTTGAAACTTCTAATACTTCAAAAAGAAAGGATAAGTACATTAAGTTAGTTTAGTTATATTTCTCAGTCTGAACAAATTCCTATAAAGAAATAGAGCTGGAATTACTGCATTTTCAAAAATTCATATGGAAAAAAATCATTAAAAATTATTAAAAAAGGGTTTTAAAATTACGAAAAAGCTCAACATCAAACAAATTGAATGCTATTGAAAAAGTCTCTCTACTTACAACACAGAAAAAATTAAGTTAGGTCACCTGTAAGTATACAGAACAAGTAAGGGTCACTTTTCTACAGGCAAATGAGAATTTCAACATTAGATTTTCAAGGCCATATAGTCTGTGCTTCAGAATGGAGAAGAAAATAATAATCTGCAACATTTATCAAAATGAAATGTAGCACTAGATTATGCATTTGTTGCCTCTGCCTAGCATCAAACCAAAAACTCAGAAGCAGTAGTCAAAACAATGCTGAATCAAACACAGACTGTTTTCCACTCAGAAGGCTCTCTATAATTTTTTCTTCTATTTTATTTTTCCAGGTGGATAAAACAAAACAATTGAAGTTTTAGAAGGACTATGACCCTAGAAAGAGATGCAAATTATGAAGTCTTTTTAGTTAGTCTCCTGGGAAAACCTGTGACACAGAGTTCAGCTGTAATCTTCTGGAACATAGTCAAACTGTCTGCATGTCTATTCATAAATACATGTTCAACAGATCCGGCCCATATACTACTCCAGGAACTGAGTGGATTTTGTTCTCAAGAATTTAAGCCAGTTAAAGAGATTAGTGCAGATAACAAACTCTTACTGCTCCCCATGACACACAGGAAACCTTTGGTAAGAGGAGACAACTTTCACAGTTCAATAGCTCCTTCAACGCACATGGATTTTGATTATATTTTGACAAAATTAAACACAAAAGGATATATGAATCTGTGTATTTGTTGTCAAAATGCAAAAATTTCACATTATACACTAATTACCAAAACATTAAAATGCATGCCATTTCTGAGTACTGTTAGTTAGTCTTGTACTTCAAATGAGGACAATCTTTTAATCTCTTCTTTTACTAAACTTTTTTCCTTCAGAAAAGTGATTAACACCTCATTTAAGTATAGTTTAAGTTAGTTAATATAGTTTAATATAGTTAGTTAATATAGTTTAAGTTAGTTCATTTAAGTATATCACATAAATTATTGTAGGAACTCACATTATTATTTTCAGCATTTTCTTTGTGACTTTGGAGGATTTGGGGTTTTTTTATTATCAGTTCCTTTGACCCAGATGAACACCCCTCCTGATGGGGTGAATAACCATGGACTTATCTGGGTACAGCATCATGTTTGATCCAAGTCAGGTAAGATTAATCCTAATGCCGTTCTCAGCCACTTGCAGCTGGAGCAAAGCAGACTTGCAGAGATGAAGGTGGAAGCCAGGCCCACCAGGGGTTTGCCCAGAGGCAGTGATGTGTGGGTTAAGGAGATAGCCAGGAAAACGCTAGGAAAAAGTGAGCATGAAGGCACAGAACCTGTGGATACACTCTGGAGGATGTGCAGTGAGAGAAAGAACAGTACTGAGCTTGTTAAAGAAAGATGGGGAAAAATATCTGCTCATTCATGCACTTGCGTGTGTTAAATGTTGAGGAAAGTCCTATTGTGCTTAACATTTCTGTCTGGATGTTTAGAAGAGCTGTAGGGAAAAAAAAGAATAACACACTGAAGGCTCATAAAGAAAAGTCAAAGCTGCAATTATTTCCATAGATGATCTTATAATTTGCACAAGTATCTGATGAATATGATAGAGTAAAATTCATGCCAATTCTTTTGTGAGAAAAATGTCACCTAAGCATTGATTTTGTTCTTTCCTTTAAGGATGGCATTAATATTACTCTAGCAGGGAGGTTTATTAAAAATAATGCATTTTTTCAGACTACTATATTGTATGTGTGTGTGTATATTATATGAGATGAAAAATGCAAGTGCTTAACATTAACTACTACATTACAAAAACCCCTAACATGTCTCACATACAAATACCAGACTTTCCAGACTGCTCAACCTCAAATCTCAACTTTGTTCCCTTCTGTTAGTAAAAAGCCTTGCAACAGTGGGGCCAGGATTATGTGTGCAGTGGTAGTCCTCTTCTGCATCATCCCCTGAGCTGCTTTAAATGATACAAACTCTACCCCATTGTTCCATGCAGCTGCATATGTGACATATCCTGCTCTGCCATGTTACTCATGCTGGGAAGAGATCCTGAGAACACATGGCCAGATGACCAGTGACTTGGTTCTGCTGTGACAATTAAACGTGACTTGCAGCTACAAGTTTCCCTCGGCCATCTGCTCCTTTAAGGAGAAACATGGTTTTGGACTGTCCAAAATTAGTATGTTCCAAGTAGTACTTGCCCTTTGTACCTTGTTAAAAACTCTCACTACTCTTTAAGCCCTAGTCCTGCGAGGCATATCTGTATATAATGCTTTAATTGACGCACAGGTTTTGAGCCCAGCTTATTAGTTTACAGCTAGGGCTTACTAGGAAAGGAAAATCTTACATTTTCTTTTCCCTGCCTTACTTTTTCATTGTCCTCATCCCTCTTTCCAAGCATGCGGCACATCACCACCCTGTGGCATTGGTGAGATCTCCCCTTTACAGTAGCAGAAGTTTTATGTTGCTTCAGTTTCAATTCAAATTTTGGCACAAGGAACAGCATGTCACACGAAAGAAGCAAATAATGAAAGGAAACAAAAATATGAATTAAACACCTTACTGAGGTATTCCTGCCTAACACATTGTTTCATATTTCAAAAGATAACATTGAATGAGGCTTTCAACACTGCCTTATTGGGAAAGGTTTACATCTGCTTAATCAGTTCAAACCAGTCAGCTGATGAACTTGACAATTTTCCTCTGTATCTAACCATGGGATTAAATTTATTATTAAAAAAAAAACAAAATCAAAAACAAAATAAAACAACAACAACAAAAACAAAACAAAAACAACAACAACAAAAAAACAACAAACAAACAAACAAAAAAAACCACAAAAGCTGTGAGAGTGTGATTGTATATCCAAACTAAACTAGCGGAATTATAAAATTCCAGGAATGAATTTGCATGTTTAACAGGAACACTAATTTGTTGAGGATAATTGCTTCCCAATGAGATTTGTCCTTAAATTAATATTTATCCTTAAGAAGAAATACGTGTGAATAAAGCTTTTTTAAAAAATGCAGGATTTACAGTCTCAAAGACCAAAATATCCTTTATTAACCACAGGAAAGTGATTCATGCATAAATATCCTTTTCCTGGACAACTGAGGAGAAAAATATTTAGACCCTTTGGAAAACCTAGCTCTTATTATAATTCTTCTGGCTTACACTGCATTTCCGACTTGAGCAACTCAACATGCAAAAACATAGGATATTCATGCAAGTGCCTTATTTGCTTGGCGGGGTTTTTTTTTGTTTTTTTTTTTTTTTTTTTAAATATGTCCTAAAGGAGATTCACCTGCCCACAAACCACCTGTTTCAGCCATGAGAAGTTCAGCAATGCCAATTCAAAGACCAACTAAAATGATCTTCCCTGGGACTCACATTTATCTGACAAGACTCCAGTTGACACAGTGAAAGAGTCCCCAGTAGCTTGTACAGAGTGGGCAGAACCCTCTTCACAGGGTAAAATTCTCCTTGCAAATAGCTGTGAATGTGTTTAGTCTACTGCAAGCCAGAGATGTTCCACATCTCTACTAGTCACCACTCTCTTGCTGTGCCAGCAGAATCACTTACCTGTCACTGTCATTGCTAACAATTGTTAAACACAGAAGTAACACTCTGATGTGTCGGGATCCTCTGCAGGTACCTGAAAGAACAAGAAACTACAGTTGAAAACTCAAAATTCAGAAACTATTGGAGTTCCTCCCTTTATACAAATTAGAAGAATTTCTTAGAAGAATTAGAAGAATTCTTCTAATACAAGTTAGAAGAATTCGTGTGGGACAGAAAGAGCTGTTCCATATACTAGTTGCTTCAAACTTGTTCTTTTTAATTGATACCTGGCTCTAAAATGGAGGCAGTGCTGAAATGTGATATCACTCGAAGACATAAACTGGCTTGCTGCTAAACTATATATTTATATATATGTGGGGTTTCTGGGCAACTCAATGAAAATAAAATGCTTTCTTTAAGAGAGAGCTTGTATAAATACCTCCTTTCCTCCTGGAATGAAATATATTATAATCTGCTTTTTTATGTTTTATAAATTGAGCTGTGTTCTTCAGAACATTACCTACATTAATACTTCTGGTAACCCAGAACTGAATAATTGAAAAACGCATTCTATCTTGGATCTTGATGTGGGAAAAGACTCTATAAACTGTTGCCATTGATTATTATTGAAGTACAGTACAGAAATATTCTGTCTTAAAATCTATTACACCAAGTGAAGGTGAATTGCAACTATGGTAATGTTCAACAAATCCTTACAATCAATGCAAAGACATAATAAAATTTAAGTAATTGTACTATAATTACGATTAATAATTTCATATATTATTAAAAATAATTTATAGATATATTTCCAGTTATAGTTTAAATCCTTTTACTTTAGCTCCTGTGAGAAAAAAATAATACTATAATTAACTATTTAGAAATATTAAATTAACAAATAATTTCAGTGCCTCCTGCTTTCAAATATACCATGTAACTATATGTTACATTGGCTTTAAGAATAAGGCTGGCTTAAAAATTCCCTTTCTTTCTACCCCTGGTGTAAACACTCAGCCCCACGTTTGCAGTGCACTGCTCTATTGCCTGAATCATGCTGATTGAATGTTTTATGTGCTTGTGCCAGAAGCAGAAACGCTGATATGATCCTACTGAGAGAGAAAATAAGCTTGTGCAAAAAAAAAAGGAGGTGATGTGAGTGGGGGAAAATGAGTGGGAAGGATTTCTACCTGAAATAACTTTTTGGATCTTTTTTGTAATATGCCATGAGCACTATTGATGGGGCATAGTAAACTGTGAATAAAATGCAGAACTGAGTATCTAGGACTGGAAACTTCTTAAATCGAAATTTTCATTTAACTGCACCCTTTTAAGCAGCAAAAACCTGCACCAAACAGATTGATATACAATGGGTTTTCTTGTTTCTGAAAAGCAGAATAGTCAGAGGTTTAGACTAAGCACAGGAGAGTCTATAGAAATCAAGATCTATGCAAACTACCTCAGGAAAAATCAGCTTAGGGTGTCAACAAACAGAGAAGAGTCTGGAATAGACCAAATATGCACAGACTTTGACGTGAATCAGTTATGACTGATGTGCTGTGTTATGGGAAGCTCCTCTCCTCCCTTGGCTTGTACTGCTGCTGAAAAATTGTTTGCTATTATGGCACACATTTTCATCGAGAGCACACAAAGAGCTATATAACAGCTAGTTTATCAAGAATAAACACATTGTGGAACTGTGTTTTAAATAATTTTCCTCAGTGATATTATGGTAGCTGGCACAGATATAGATTTCTCTTAACCATTTAAATTACTTTACATGCACATAAGTAATGTGGTATTGTTATCAAGGTTTCATGGTATTAGCTACTGTAACATCCTGGAGTCAATATCCTCAGCAACATTCAAACCGATGTCAGGTCAGCTTCTGTTGAGCTGCTCTAAACGACACTGTAGTAATGTTGTTCCCAGTTGCTCTTTTGACTGATATGTTAAAAATATAAGTATGGCTCGTGCTACCTGGCTTGTCTTAGATCATGAAAACCTGCTCTTAGAAAATATTTTATTCTGTTATTCTTTTGATATATCATTTCTGATGCTAAATGCTGATTAATAGACATATTTGAAGCAATCTGCTCGATAGCAAGGTTAATAGAAGGAACAAGCTGCTTCCATTTCCGGTTACAATGATTTGTTCAGCATAGGCAAAGAAAAACTACACAAAGAATTAACAAGAACACAAAGTACACAAGTGTGTTTATTACATTTTTGCAAGCACTTTGTTCTACATTTCAAAAACGCCACCATCAAGCTGTTGGCACATTTATGTACAAAACAGATTAATTGTAATGCCTGCTACAAAGCATTCTTTGTGAAAATACAAACTCTAATACCAGAGAAGAGCCAAAAGCATTAACATCATTACATGAGTTTAAAAGACATAGTTTTAAAAATCAGCACAAACATTTTAAGACACAAAACTGAAACACTACAATATAGAATCCAAAAAGAGGTTCCTAATACTTTTTGCAGAACTGTAATACCGGTACTGCACATTATCAGAAAACTGTTGACCCCGTAGGACAGCCTAAGTGTAAAAAAAAAAAACCAAAACCAGAACCCCAAATCAAAAACACAACCAAAAAACCCCCAAAACAATCGAAAGAAAACAAAGAGAAAAAAAACTCAACCAACTAATACTACTTAATGCATTATCATGCCACAAGTAACTATAGTATTACCCTCTACTTACTACAAGAATTGTTAAAAATTACTGATGATGCATGACTAGTAATAGTACAAAGAAGAGTTTTACTCAATAAGTTTTATTAGAAATGCACTTACACTGAGAGAGAATTCACAATGGTCCAATAAGTGCACAAAACTACCTAAGATTTTTAACACTGACAAAAATGTCTTGTCAGGCTACATCACTTTAAAAGACACTTTACAGCATTCTTGTAGCATTAGAAATAGGCAAAATTAAAGAAAAAAAAATCCACCAAATTTGGTCCAATAATACCGACTGTTCTTAAGTAGGGTTCTTTGTTCTGTTTTTGATACAGGTAATTCTTTCAAATTAAGATGACCTATCTTTCTGATAACATTTTCCTATCAAAATAAAGGTTCAAATATATTGCTACACTTTCAAATAATAAGCTCTGTAGTGGTCTTTCACCTTACTTCAACATAATACAGGTAAACCATTATGTGTAGGAAAGCTAGAAGCCAAGCTATAACATTTACGGAAGTCTCCTTTAATGTATCTTTGACAGTTCAGACAGGTGCAATCCATTTAAATTTTTAAAGCAGGTAAAAAGACATCTGACTTCTATGGTCACTGTATTTTTGATATATTACTTTCATAAATGTAGCCAAGCAGTAATTTCTTACATCATCACATGAACAGCTCCAATTTAGCATAACCAGCATTGAATTAAAGAGAGATCATTCTGTAAAAAACTATGAATAACTATATCACTTAATTAACAGTTGTCTATATACCATAACTCTTTAACAGGTAGCCGTGGTATTGAATTCCTCCAAAAGGCAAGTGGCCATGCATTGTTAGCACCACGGACTGCATGCTCACAATACAAACAGGAATTATCACCCATGGAACTTGGAACAAGAGAATATTCTTTAAAAACATCAATAATAATACAATGTTAACAAAGATAAGAAGCACTTTTTTCTTTTTTTTTTAATTTTTTTTCTTTTTTCACTTTTTTTTTCATTTTTTTTACCCACTATTACAAATTTAGAAATTGCACCTTTGAGTGTTTAAAACTTTCTTAGGACCTTCATTCAAGTTGATCAGGGTCCATCTGGCAGGTTTTCCAAATATAAAGGAAAGTCATCAGAATGTTTTCTTTATATATTGTACACCATGTACAATGGTCCCTTTGAAGTATACCTGTAGTTAAAGTAGTTACTTAACTCAAAACTAAAAAGTATAAAAAGCTACTTTTTTTCCAAAAACATATAAGAAACAATGCAAAAGGTGTTATGCATAACACATACAAAGTGATTAAAAAAATCAAACACATAGTTGTATTTGACAATAGTTTAGTACCCTCGATCTATCAGAACTAATTAGCTTAAAAGGATTCAGGAAAGGCTATTTAGGAGCTCTGTGGTAGAGAATGGTCACACAAAGTAAAAACTAATTAAGAAACCAAGTGCTAGACAACCAAGAATTGTATGTAGGTGATATGTAAGTCACCCAAACTATCTTTTGTGAGAAGCACTTTCAATTGTTTTTAAAATGGTTGGATGGCCTTTAGTTAAACAACAAAGCATTCACATGTTAGAAAGTAAACCAAGGTTTCTTTTATGTGTAAGCGTTGAGCCGCTCTTTAGAGCGAGTAGAATGAATATCATGAAGCTCTTGTTCCTCCTTTGATTTAATATCCTCATATTTTTGCATTCTGCAAGCATCTTTCACATAGGCCCAGTTGGCAGACAAGACCATGAGATAATGGACCTGTAAGAGAGGTAACATAGAGTTAGGAACCAACAGAGCTAGTCAGAATACAGCATGTTTAAACTTGAAAGCTATGGGCCAGAGATTGGGTTCTCATCAGCCCGAACGAGGCACTCTTAAATCAAGTAGTACAGCACCACGATGGCAAGGTCAAACTTGAACTTCATTAATCCTCAGATTACTCATCTCAGAGCTGCTACTGTTACCATGACTAGTAGTTGGCAGAAAGGCTTGTAAAAAATTTAAAAACTGAAAAATCAAGAAATCATCCCTGCATTACTATTTCATCTAGTCTGCAAATCTACATATGAAAAGGTTATTCCAGTTATTTATTGGAGACTTTTCCCCACTGAATCACTACTTTTTAAAATAGTCCTTAAAATAGAAATATGATGTAGACATTTCTAGTCTTATGGTTATATACCTAATATGATTACAGAAAGTTTTGCTTTTTATTTTTTGTTAAAGTTAGCATTGTCTTTCCATTTAGCCATGACTTAATTCTTTCAACTATAACCCTAGCTATTTATTTAACCAGCTAATTTGTGAAAAAATTGTCAGTAATTGAAAAATAAATTCATGTAGGCAAAATTTGACAAACTATAGCTACAAAAAAAATTGGATGCACTGTTGACTCAGAATTCCTCCAGAATGGTTTATGCTAGGATCCTCTGGACAGTTATTTCTTCCCTAGCAGGCTTTCAGACACTTTCTGATGAGATAATCTCTTAAATTTATGTTAATCAACTGCCTCAGTGGCAGTGGATAATTTCCTGAAACCCAAAAGATTCCACCCCTCCCTAAAAAATCAAGAAATTATAGTGGGATTCAATTAATCCAACTCCTGTTCATGCTGTGCTGTTGTAGATATGAGCATCTTAGATTCACAGTAAATGAATTATCCATCTTAATTGGTTATTTTTCTTTTGGAAGTGCCAATGTTCGCTTTTTCACACATTTATTGGCAATTTTTGACAATTAGTGCAGGCAAAAGTGCACTTGTTAATCTGGATAATTAAGATCAAGGAAAGCATTCTGAAGCCCTTCAAAGGATGAAACATTTTTGGTATCTTGTTTGTCCTCATGTTTTATAGCAAGCTCCAAGTTAATCCTCACGTGAGGAATACGGACTGACTTGAGAACCCATAAAATGGAAAGAAATTGCTCAGAGAATCTGTCGTCCTGGAAAAAGAGTACAAAGAGTATTTCTACATATCTTTAGGAGTTTCTTAATATCTACACTACAGTATTGGCAGCATAGCCTGTGATGATAGTACAAGTGTTGAATATGGTAACATGTAATGTGTCACTCTGTGACACTTTCTGGTCATAATTTAGCACATAAGAAAAAGAAACACCTTCTGTCTAACTCAGCTCTTCCAAAAGCTTTCACCATGAGTAGTTTCTGGAACAGGCATTTCTTGATCAAGTGAGAGGCCCTAACACTTCATCCCCATTGTGCTGAATAAAACACCTAAAATTTCCTCCATAGGAAAACTTTTGAGAAAAATCAAAAGAAGCAGGCGAGTAATTCTAATAATTCTGTCATCTCAGATAATTACAATTTGCATGCAATGGAAACACTAGTGCTGGTCCTCTGAGCGCTGGATTTCAAATAAAAAATACAATCTGAACCTCAAACAGATTGTAGACATGAGAATCCTGAAAGTGGGGATATTTGAGCAGTGTACTCATGTCTTCCTGACCTTTTAAAGCACATCTGCCAGAAAACCTTGCAACTGAAGAATGTGTGATGAAAATGGGATGATGTAGGCACATTTCTTATCCTCACAAAATATTTCATAATGACTCAGTAAGATACGAATTTAAACCCAATGTCTTTCAGTTTCACTTGGTCTTTTTCTTTTTTTATTAAAAAAATAGACAAACCATTTTGAAGGTACATCGGCCACAGTCTGACCTTCATTAAACTCCCATTCTTTGCCCTTACCTTCCCTTAAAATTACTGAACAAAACTTCTAGAAAAACTACTGAAAACTCTTGGGGCTCACATTCACTGTAAGTAGGAAAACTTTCCTGGAAACAACTATACTTGCTCATCTAATCTCAAATACATATCAAAGTTTTCTAATGATGTATACATTGAACAGTCCTGCCACCTTTGCTTTTTTGTTTAACATCAAGTTCCTAGATAACATTGCCACATTAAGGAGGTCATCTCTAAGTGGCTGTCTAATTGCATTTCACAATCCATGACCGGAATCGCCTGAAGCCAGTGGGGTCCCCATCAAGGCTTATTTAAACTGAAGTTGGGCAGCTTCCACAGTCTGCCCCAGGATGTTTCAATTACAGACATATGCAAGACAGTGCAGGGTCTTTCCACACCTATGGAACATTCCTCCTTAGATTTCTCTCATAAGGTGAAGGTTGATTTCAACCTTCTCAAACTGGAATTGCAGCTAGGATAGTAGGGTTCTTGTTTTGTTTTGTTTTTCCATTCAGGACATGTCATTATCTCCACAGGACCCAAGTCTAAATTACTTTTTTCCTGTCTTTGAATCCATTTACTATCATGCAGAAGAGCACAGTTATACTGAGGAGAGAGACTAGACCACTTTTTTCCCCTTGTTCCTGTTTCAGGAGAATTGATTGCATCTTCATCTTACAGGACATAATTTCTGTGTAAGTCCAGGTAAAAGAATACTGTTCACTTTTTGAAAAGGTAAATGCTGCATTTTATAATTAAGTTTTTCTGTAGTGGTTTTGGGAAAACATCACAGGTGGGATGCATACTGGCTTTACAATGAACTCTTTGGAATGCTAGATTTCACATTTAAACAACTTCTGTCTTCTATTAGACAAAACATTGACAACAGTAAAACTAATATGTATTAGTGCAATGATCTTTTCTGTATCCATTTAGTATCCATCAATAAGAAAGAATAGTACTTTTCAGAATCATATACAGTACAAATTAAATATGATTCAAAATCCTGGGGTTTTTTAACATGTGGCCTGGTATGCTGTCTTTAAAAATTACTACTATCAAAGAGTGAAATGTGCTAGTCTTCACCAGGTACCTAACAGATCACAATGATGGGTTAAAAGCAAAAAAATGTAATTAAAAAATTGAAATATATATAACACAGTTGCAAAAATTAAATAAAACTTACATTTACCAGCATTGGGACACTACACAACTTAGTAGCACTTAAAAATGAATTGTATGTTGTTGTTGAAACAGTGTTATTGTGGCTGCTCTGTGCAGTCACAGAATCCAATAGAAAGGACACTTGAGTATGGTTAACACTTAAAAAATATGTGAATAAATATGCACCATCAAAGTGAATTCCTAGGGTATTTGTGATTCATGTAACACATCTACGGCATTTTTGATATGGTGATCTTGAGCTCTGAAGGGTTTTTTTAAAACTTCATTGAAACTATCGTATATTTAAACTATGTGGCTCAATGTACATATTTAATTTTCTTTCACTGAGGATGTGTTTGTTTTCAATTAATATCTTTTGGTGGGTATTCTGACTCAAAACTCTACTTTGAAATGCAGAATTTTTATCTGAACAAAATAACATTTGATAACTACTATTGATATAATTCAAAACAATAATGCAATGGAAAACTAATGATCTCTTGGATAAACATTCCTGAAACTAATGATATATTATAATAATAGCTATGTGGTCAACATTTTTGCAGCTGTAATGAGACAAATCTCAGTTTGGAAAATCAATTAAGTTATTAATATGAAATGTATTCTATTAATATAATTATTATTTGTGGTCTTGAAACATAAATTACATTGAAAATATCTATTTTTAATTTAGTTATCTTTGCTATGTGGGCAGGGTGTCATGTAATACTGAAAAAAAAGGAAGAACAAAAAAAATCATTAATACAACAGGAAAACTAGATTCATTGAATATTCTTTGACTGTCTCTTTTTATAAATGTAATTCTGAAGACAACAAAAAATTCATGGCCCTAGGATTCAGTAGAAAATTACTAGTATAAGTAGTATATAGTAATCACCACCACTAACACTTTTCTTATGAATGCATCAGTACCACATAACAGTTATTTTTCATTTTCCATTCCAGTGTGCATAATACAAAGCTACAGTGGTACAGAATCACGAGTCTAAAAATATCTTTATGTTTAAGCAGACACAGCAGACAAAAGGCAGAAGAGCAGGGCAATTACACTTTTTTGTCAGTGGAACATTCTCATTGACAAAATGTCATCAAATTTAAAGTAATCTTCATTATAAAAAGCACAAAAATTAGACTTGACAGAAAAAACCCAAGACATTCACATATATTCACAGAACTGACAAAAATATTCTGCTCCTAAAATAGCATCACAGATCATAAAAGTATAATATTATGGTCATGAGGCAGACACGTGAATTAAAACACGTGTCTGAACAGAGCAAGGGAATAATAAAAATTCTTAGCATGTACTTACAGGTGGGTTTTTTATTTTAAAAACTAATCATGGTATTCTACTTCAAAGTAAAACCATCAATATATTTTAAAAAAAGAAAAAGATAATAAAGAGTATTAAATTACAGAATTATACTTTAGTAATAGCATTGAGTAATAGTATGGAAATGGAACAGCTGATCCTCAGTCATAATCAGAGTATATTAGCAATTCAGATGAGGAGTAGAGTATTTGGCAGCTTACCATAGCAATGACTGCTGCTCCAGCTCCAGCAAGTGCCACAATGAACAAGTGGAATGTCATATTTAGCTGCAAAGGGAGACAAAGAAAAGGACTTTCACGGTTGTACACCAAACAGAAACTGAACCAAAGTCAGAATAACATAGTGCAAATAATTACCTTCCTGGTTCCTGATTAGGAATACTATTTCCAAGAAATTAACATGTACATCACTACATGGTGCTTGTTTTTGTTACAATGGGGGAAAAGCATTCTCTATTTAAAAACATAGCATTTAAATAGTAAAATATTAAGAAAACTGTTTAAAAATAAACACTACAACACTTTTTTTGTTACAGTACTACCTCACCAGATTTATGTTTGTGGTGACTTCTCTAGTGGCAGAGACAGCCTAAGAAAAACCCATTTTCCCTTTGTTAACTACAGCTTTCCATCTTCATATAGTGATCTACTTTACACTCAAATGTGCTGATCAAATTTATTCATATTGATGTAATATAAACCAGGTTACTTGCATAACCCAAACTAACCACCTTTCCCACCTCACCCCAAATCAAATTATTACATTTGTTTTTAATTTCAGTAACCTGGTTTACACAGCAGCCACAGAGAGTCAACTGCACTGGAAGTGTTGCATTGAATTAGATGCCAAAAGGTATAAGGACAGATTGTGCACCTGCACTCAAAGATTTGTTCAAACATAGTAAGACCCAGCAAAACATTTAGCAAAGCACCCTTTAACTTCAGAGGGATCAACGTTTTAGCCTCTCTTTGTTTTAGGTAGATGTAATTTTATTTTGTCCTGCCTTCATCCTTTATAATCTAAAATAAAAAAGAGCAACCTCAGTTGCACTGAAACAGGTGGCATTTGCCCAAGGGAAAAACTACAAAGAAAAGTGTGCTGTTACCACTCTAACACACTACAAGGTTTGGCCAAATCCATTTGAAATCTCTACTCTCCTGTCACAACTGTAATCATAAGATCTTCAATCAGTGATTCAATATATAGACTATTCATTGTGTAGCAGGTGTGTTAGCTTTCAAAAACATCTCAGTAACAAAGTACGTGATAATAGAATTATTAAAAAACTCCAAGCAAACCATAAGCGTATTTAGAAAAAAAATGGCTGGAGAAATTGCACTGACTAAATTTGGTATTTGGTAAAAGACTGTGGTTTTCACTGTGATCTTATTCATCACCATAGGTATAATTAGAATATTAACAGTAAGAAAAAACACATCATCTCCTTCATAATAACATATATTACGGATTTACCAAAAATATTATCATACTTATTCACCTCATTAGAGTCGCACATCTTGATGAAACTTTCTGATGAGGTGCAAACCTTCTTTTCCTCCCCAATAGTTACAATACCTGAAGAAGAATAAATATTCACATTATTTAGTATTCCTAGTATATATCAACTTACTTCATCTCAAAAAAGCTAAGAAATACAAATTCCAGGCTTCTTTGAAGAACGTATTTTAACATTCAAAATATGATTTTTGTTGACAATCAAGGATATGGAACAACTCTCCTGTGAAGACAGTCTGAGACACTTGGGATTGTACAGCCTGGAGAAGAGAAGGCTCTGGGGAGACCTTAGAGCAGCCTTGCAGTAACTAAAAGGGGCCGACAAGAGAGACAGAGAAGTACTTTAGATCAGGGCATGTGGTGATATAACGAGTGGTAAGGGCTTAAACTGAAAGAGGGTAGAGTTTAGACTAAATGTAGGGAAGAAATTCGTTATTGTGAGGTGTTGAGGCACTGGACCATGTTTCCCTGAGAGGTGGTGGATGACCTAACCCCGGAAGTCTTGAAGGTCAGATCAGATGGAGTCCTGAGGAACCTGATCTAGAGGAAGGTGTCCCTGCCCATGGTTGGGGGTTGGAACTAGATGATCTTTAAGGTCTCTTCCAACACAGAATATTCTAGGATTCTCTGACAATTTCAACCACAGAGCTAACACATCATCTATTCAGTAAAAACCCTAGTAAAAAATACATGAGTAATAATTTTTCAGGCATTTTAAAAAATACCTTAATTCTTCCTTTTGATCAGTATATACACTTACCATTTCACATTCTCTACCCTCCTGTGGAGAAATTTGCTGTATATTTTTGTCAGACGTTGATTTGGTACAAAGCTTCTTTCACAAGTTATAAAATAGCATTACTTTATTGTAATGATAGTTTCTCTATCATCAAGAATAAGTAGAATCTGCTACCTTGCTTCCTTTAGCTAATGTCCAGATAAGAAAGACTAGCTTGAAGAAAACCATAATAACTCAACTATAATGAAAAATGTACTGTTCTTTCCTATTAATGATCAGTGGGTTTTTCATTGAATCTACAGGAAACAGGTACCTTCACAGAATACCCACTTTATATGTTAGTGTTCTATACACATTTTAAGTACAACTAATAAAAAAAATAAGCATGAATATTAACAAAATAAAAAGTCACAGAGAAAATAATACTCTTGATGGCATCTATACAGATAATGGCTTTCTCAACTCACCTGTCATGCAGCGTAGGAAAAAAACCCCAATAAATAAAAAAACAACTTTTTTTCCACTCATGAAAGCAATAATGTCAACTATTTTATTTCAGGTTAATTGGAACGTTTACTGTGAATGGAACTGTTTCATGTCCAATCAATACAGTCTCTTTTATATCTCAAAATAACAATTAAAATCTACTGTGATTTTATATTAGACCAAGGTAACAAAAGAAAGACAAGGAACTGTCTCATGACAGTAAGATTACCCAAAGTTCTGTGATTTGAGAAACCATTGAGGCCAGAATATCTAGAATTAAATCAGTCTTGTGGAAAGGAGGAGTTGAATCACCATTACCCACACCAGAATTCTCAGACTTATTAAGATTCCAAATCCCTTTTTTTCCAAATTTCCCATCCCCTCAAAACACATGTATGTGTATATTCCCCACACTATTCTAACCTCTACCATTCAGATTTTAGCCCCACTCTCCTCTCTCATTCTCTCTCTCTCTCTTTCTCGACCAGCCTCTTAGACTGTTACAATTTGTATTGTCACTCCTCATCAAAATTTTTGAAAGCAATAAATCTTGTCCTGTCCCAATTCACCTCTGCAGAGACAGATAATACCCAAGGATCTCACATCTCCAGGTCAGTGTCCTACCACAAGATTTAAGAGTCATTCTACAGGTAAATGACTAATTAAGCATTTCAGGCAAGTTCCAGCAATTTAAAAAGAAGAGACTAAACAGAAGCCCCAAGCCAAATTTTCAGTACTCTGGGAAGATGGACAAGGTTGACTCAACTTTATCAAGTCTGTAAATACAGTTCATCTCTCATACACTGCCTTGACTAGTGGGTAAAAGGATAGAAAGAGATGCTTAACCATTTTGTTAAATCTTGCTTTATATTCAGTGCTCTTCATTCACATACCATACTGGCGAAGATCCAAGCAGAGATTGGCTCCATCCACTACAGTGGCATTTCGGCAAATGGTCCACAGGTTGAAGTACATGTAAACAGGCAGAGAAGTGAAAGCTGTAACGCCAAGCCAGGCCAACATAAAGATGTATGTCAGCATAATAAACTGCAGTAGAAAAGGGAAAAACAAAACCAGTGGTAAGTCAGAACTTAACTGATACTCCATTGCACAAAAAGGAACCACAGAGAAGTAACAAAAGCATTTCTGACTGGTTCTGTCAGTTTCTGTCCTTACTAGAAAACCAACTGATTAAATAGAGAAAGTGATAGCAAAGTCTATAATAAATATATAGTATTTTACAGTAGATTTTTTTGTATCTTAGTTGCTTGATATATGGAAATTCTATTTCACCTACTGCAGAGAAAATAGTCAACATAAATAAATACTGTTCTATACATGCTCTTTGGTTTTGTTTGTTTGTTTTGTTGTTGTTCTTTTACTGTTTTCTTTTCTCTTTCCATATTACAGTGTTAAAGCTAATGAAACATCATCTGGTTCAGCCTCAGGCACTCATTTACAAATACGTACTTGGAAAATTACTTAGAAATATAGATTCTCTTCAGGGCTATGAATTTTCAACTAAAGTGCTACATCTCAATTCGTTATCAAGCTAAAGAGTTGCACTCATTTTTTTCTAAGGCAGGAGCAAGAAATAAGAAAGAAGACTGGCTCAGTACAGACTTTAAATTCTCATTTGCCTATATTCTAGAAGTATTTTAAAAGTAAAACTAGCATCCTATCTTAAATTCTATGAGTTTGTCAAAAACAAGTCTGAAGTCTTACTTTTGAGCCTTCTTCTAGAATTTGAGAAATAAATAATATTAATAAATTTAATATATCTCTCAGTGTAGCACATCCATAATAATTTAATGAAGTCCTAAATCTTTTACATTAGGTACACTACTGAAATGTAACAACTGTTTTTATGGTTGGGCTCCACACAGATTTGAGCATCTTCCTATTGTGTGATTATCACCAAATGGAGGAAAAAGATCAGCCTTACTATGAGAATTAAAATTCCTATTTAATATCTTTTTACTTTCTGATCTGTAATAAGGATAAAACTCCCTGTAGCTTTGCTTACTTAGGAAGCCTGCTGAGATAATACAAAGCATTGGTATAGCAAAGTGGGGGAAAAAACCAGAGCTTATTAGTCTCTAAAAAAATGCCTTGGGCATAAAATAATAGCAGAAGAAAACTGTCAGATGATAGCTGCTGTGAGTCACAAAAGCTGCCTTCTCAGAGAGAATTGGCTGCTTGTTTATGGAAGGGATTTTTTTAAAAAGAGAATCTTATTGGTTATCTCAGAAAAAAGTAGTTCAAGTGATGATTTCGCTTTAAAAACATATTTTAGAAAAGGAAGAACTTCAGTTTTCCTCTTTCAGTCACTTCCAACGGAAGAGCCAGTGGCCAACTGTATGTTGAATTTCATGGCATAACACCAAGAAGACAGAGGGAAAAAATACAGGAACTTCCTTTGTTTTGAGTAATTAAAATACAAAACCTCAAGTTAAACCACTTGATAGACGTGTGTTATGCCTGGAAACTGCAACCGCTGATATCAGTAAAGCAAACCACTGATCTGGGCAGTAATATATTTCCTGTTGCAAGGATAGCAAAAATAAAAAGGTTAATTTTGCACAAGAAGTTATTGGTTTCTAGCAATAGGAGGTGTTAGCTTATAAATTCCTGTTAGAATTGAATGAAATTGTCAATTATTAAAAAAAACAAACAAAAAAAAACCCCAACAACAAAAAAAAACCACAACACCCCAAACACAGGAAAGACTAAAATCTTAGATAATTTTCTCTACTATTACAATCTTCTGTCTTTGCTCTAGAGAACTTATAAGGAATGCTTAAGGAGACTGTTCAGTCCAGGAATTAAATTCAGAACTCAGTCTCCTGAGAGTCAAAGGGATCTTCCTCCTTTGAAGTAGCACTCTGCTATGTGACAAGCTGAAGATTTCTGAAACAGCATCTTAAAGAGGTATTACAGTTTGTTCTTTAGTATGCTATCTATTGTGCTTATAGTGAAAATTACTTTCTCTGATCAGTATGATTTTCAGTCTCAGAAAAGCCAAAACAAAATGAAAGTGATAGTGAAATTCACCTACTAAATCATGAAGATAAAAGTTCACTATTTGATACTCTGTTCACATTGACAAAAAATAGCTAAAATGAATAATTATTTGAACAAACAAATCTTTAACCTCTGTAGTGGTTATTTTCTTGTACCAACACCAAGACTGGTAAAACCCTCTTGCCAGATTATGTAAACCTTTCAGTGCTAGTAATGGCTTTCCTGACTTATGAATTATCAAAGTAGGTGAATCATGAACCTTCTGGAAAGATTTCTTTTGACAAAAACAGACCAATGTCAGGAAGCAGATATTTCAAAGTGTATTCTGAAATGGTATGTACGCAGCACAACAGTTTTCATGGTGGTCATAGCTGGTTTAAATCCCGTTTCCACAGAAAACATTACCCAAATCCTATCTATTTTAATATGATCAAGATTTCAGTTACTGCTTTATTTTTTTCTTCCTTCTTTCTAATTTATGGGTACTGGTCCCATGAAAAGCACATTCATTAAATTTCAAACACTGTTCTTGTTTTAGTTTTGTTATAAATATTTTAATACCCCTGAAGAAACATTGTATGATGGCTTCAGCAACCCTAGGGACAGAGACAGTGAAATCAAATCTAGAAGGTACTGTTACTACAGAGAGACATGGATTGAAACAGAAACAAATTAAACTTCATTCATTTTATTTTATGAGGACACTACTGCTTACAAGAAAAATAATACAGAAACATAACAACATATTAAGAAGTGCCCACATAAAATTTAATTCTGGAAAACTCATGTTGTCATGTAATTTTATCTTCTTTCCAAACCACTCAGTACTTACTTTTACACTTTCTCTCAATCTAATCATATGTTTATTTTATATGAACTCCCTGACATGAGCTCTTGTAAAAAGATGTACATATTGTGTTCATATTTCATCTAGATTCATTATCCTATACTCACTCACTCACACACAAACACAATGTTTACTTCCAGCTCTTCCAGCTAGATGATCTAAGAGGTTCCTCCCAAACCCCTTCACAGCCTCAGAAATTCCTTTTGAGAGTTTTTGCCAGAGATCAAAACTTCATCTAAAGAGATCATGTACCTCCATCCTGCCCAAAGTCTATTGTGCTTCATTATGAAACCCTGTCAGTGCTGGACATCACCTTAGATGAGCCCAGGGTTAGCCTGGTTTTCTCTTATGTAATACTGGGAAGCAGCTGACCTCCACAGTGTGGCTGTGGTTTTGAGTGCATATTTCCAGCTGCATGTCAGAGAAAGGCCCTGTGTACTGTTTGATGGCCACTCAGAGCATGAATGGAAAGATCTTTTCCATTTCTTCCTGAATTGCCCTGTCTCTCAAACATGCCATTCACTTTCAATTGTCCATATATTTGATTTCAATGCTAACAAAAACTTTTGAACTTCAGCACTTTGCCCAGATTCAAGTTCATAAGTGACCTTGGCTTTCAAGACTTCTGCCTCAGTCTTGCTCATTTTTCCTAGAAGAAATTCCTCTGAGTTAATGCTACTGTCTCCTTACCCTGGGAGCATTCTGCATAAACACATTTACATACTCTTTTTAAATTATTCATTGCAGTAGCCACATACTTTCTCAAATGTTGGAATTTGTCTTGATGAAGTTGTACTGATAGAGTGCACGATTGTTTCTTCTGTTTACAAGAAGCCAGATTTAAAGTACTACACATGTTCCTATCTCAGACCTGTTGTTTATTCGCATTCAATTCTTTATAATGCAGGGTTCAGACTAGTACCTTGCATCTGTAGTTCAGACTCAGTAACCTCCTTTTATCAATAAACTTTTATGACAGATTAGTGTAAAGATTAGATATTTTGTCCTGTTCATCATCTGTATTATTACAATGCAGGTGTTTAGTTCTCACTTTTGATAGGCTCAGAATTCATCCAGTAGATTTTTGTAATTTTTTAAATTTTTAAAGAATTAACTCTACATAAATACTTTAACTTCTTCCCAATGTTTTTTTGCAACATCACCTCAAATGTGTAATTCCCCATAAGCAAATACGAAAGAGAGCAAGTAGGAAACTTTCCGAATTCCTCTGGAAAATATTTTAACAATGCAGAAGCTAAAACAGCCTTTGCTGCTTGATTTAAAATGAACCAAAAATACTATGATTTATTTAAACCCCAAAAAATCAGACACTGAAAAAATTATACAGATGTCTTTAAACTCACTGATATATCAATGTTACAGTCATCCTTTGCCATCCTAACCAATTTCTCTTGGTATGCCCAGACTCTCTTCTTACACACACAGTATAAAATCTAAATATGTTTAAGAAAGACTGTTGAGTAGCTTACAAGAAAATGGTCTCCAACATTCTCATTTCTGTGCTAACTAGCATCTCCAGATTCCTGCCTCATTCATCAAGAAAAGTAAAAGATGAAGCAAAAGTATCTCAAATTATTGCATTTTACATACAGTGTCACTGGAAGAGACTGTTGTTCTGATATTGTCACTATAATGCACTGTAAATCACAGAAAATACACACTTACAAAGTCTTTTCTGCTTGGTCTATAATATTACTCTCATTGCTAACAATCACTTGTTGGGCATTTATTATTGTCTCTCTAACATATTATACTCCCAGGCACAGCTCCAAGAGTCTTGTTGGAACATGGATAGATTTCATGGTATGCTATTCCTGTCATGTGGTTGATTCTGTTTGGCTTACATTCAAGTCAACTGCTTCAAGAGGGGAAAAAAAAAAGCCAATATTGGTCTCAATTTCTTTTTATAGGTTTCTTGGGTTTCATCCATATACTGAATACACTACCAAAGTGAGACATTCCTTTGATAGTTAAAATCTATTATCAGAAAGTTATTAAATCCCAGAAAATTGAAATTCCATTTTATGGTACAGTTTTATTTAGGGTTTTTAAAACATTCCCCTTCTACAAATAGTTTAGATGGAATAGAAACTGATTTTGTCAAAACTAGGAGCAATTCTCACAGTTACTTTCTGCTTTTTCATCCATGCATATATTTTTCTAAAATTTCTTTTAAATTTGTAATTCAGGGTTAAAATATTCTATGCATTATGTTGACTGATTTCTAACTATTTAGATTCAAATAAAAAGCTGGGTTACTTTCTGATTTACACTGTTGATTTGTTTGTAGCAGTGGGAGAGAAGATTTCCACTGTCACCTCAGAAATAAAAAGAGAAGATTCTCTAACATATTGGTTCACTTTTCGAAATGTTGTTTTGCAAAAATATCCATGAAATATCAGTTTGAAGAAGATGGCTTAAGGCAAGACTAGATTTTCCCTGAAGATCATATAATTTGTCTCTTAGGAACTTCCTGAAAAACCAAATAGTCTAATTTTTCTTTTCTTTTATTTCTGCGTTTTCTTTAGAACAGTGATGGTTTTGTAGCATTGTGTTGCTCAAAGTTGTTAGCATTACTTATTTTATACGTCCTTCAGGCAAGAGTGTAACTTTTGTAGTCCAACAGACTTCTGAAGCCCTACAGAAATTTATCTTTGGATCTTTACTGCTACTTAACAAAATCAGAACTTTCTGTTTAATTTTGCAATCTTGCAGATAGGAATCATTTTTTCTCAGAATGTATATGCTTCCATTTTCACATTCTCAAAGTTGATTTGCTGAAATTTGTTTCGGTTGGTCCTCCTTGTTTGTCCTCCAACAAATTTGCTGATGTTTTGTTTTGGTTCTCCTTGTTTTGGTTTTCTTTTTGGTAGTGTTTTTCTAACACTGCCTGAGAATATAGCTAAGCTATTGGCTTTGTATCTAAATGTAATTACAGATAAATAATCTGTTTTTTTAAAAAATCTGGAGTAGATATCTTCATTAAATACTCCTTCTTCATGGGCTCTGCAGACTATGGCCACACATCTATTCAACTCAAAGACCTAAGATATGAAAAATCAGTGAAGAAGCAATAACACTCAGCTGGGAAAAGACTGCACTATACAAATTTGTTCACATTTTTCACATTACCAAGACTGCGATTTTTGTTCAGGAAGTTTGTATGGTTTGTACTTGGAAACAAGACAGTGAAGATTAGGCTAGAAAGCAGAAATAATACTTATAACTTCTCTAAACAGATGTGTCACTCAAAATTCATACTTTGCTGTCAAAAATACTAACATGCGTTCTTTCCTGATATATTCTTAATGGGGTTTGAGAAGCCTATGATAGAACGAAGGGGCAGGGACCTTCTTTTCTCATTTGCTGTCTTGTCAAGCATTGAAAGTCAGTAACATGGCTTATAATCAGCCAAGGAATTCTAAAAATGTGATCTTTAAAAAGTCTTGAATAAAATGTAACCACTCCGGGCAGCTTATGTTTTATGTTCGGAGTGTAACACTCCTTCCTGGGCAATCAATGACAAAAATATTTACAAAGATAAGTATGAATTTATAAGACATCAATAGGAAAATGCAGTTTATATGAAGAACACAGAACTGTTTACAGTTTCCATAGACTTTGTAGACAGCAATTTTAAGTGGGAGAACTGAAAAAACAAGAAACCGTTGTAAAATGGATAACGATTACATCGTGCACTATAAAAAATCATGAATTTAAGATAATGCCACTGAGATTTAAAGGTTTAAATAGATATAAAGAGAGTAAGATGTCTAAATGTAATGAAAAATAATAAGGTAGTCAGGTGAGAACAAGAATCAGGGAAAACAGTGATCACCTGATGAAGCATTCAAGAGAGGAGGATTATTTGAACATAGGGGAAATAAATCTATCATCTTGAACAATTTAGCATGATGCTAAAAGGTAAAGCCCATGGAGAAAGAGTAACAGCTCCCACTGCCTGGCAAACTTTAGAAATGTATGAGTACATTTTCAGAAAACAGTTTCATTAACAGAAGCTACTTATTGACTGAGCTTACAACCAAGAAAAAAAATCTGCCCTTGATGTGCAAGACACACAGTACAATCTGAAGCAAAAACATTTTGTCTGGTTTATCACCAACAATGACATTTCTGTCAGTGAGCAGCAAGACCAAGACAAGCCTTATTCTAATGCCTGCTACACTCCTCTATTAAAGGAGTCCACACTGCAGTCCACAAAAGGGCTGAATATACAACACATGGCAAGTTATGTGAGAAGAGGAATGATAAGATGAAAGCATGATTTTATAAGTGTGATATCCCCGAATGAGAAAATCTGGAAGTATTAAATAAAGAAAAACAAAAAATCCTGGATGGATTAAAGAAATAAGACAGAAAAAAAGCAGAAATATATAACAAAATAATTTCTGAGCTCACTGAAAAAAAATTCTTAAAGTATAACAAATAGAGAGAAAAAAAAGACTTGCATTCTTTCTTCTTTTTAAGTAACCATACGTATATTAACAATGTAGTTGGAAGAGCAATGACTTAGAGATGTTCCTCTCAACCACTCAGCTGAGTTCTGAAGTATTACTAGGGCTTGTCCTTCATTATTTCAAGAACAACTGCAGAAGATTGCAAGGAACTCAGTGCTCCAGAGAAATTCTAACACTGGTTAGTGTTAGTTAGTCATCTTATCCAGGGATAAAATGACTTCCAGAAATCTCTAAAATTGTTAATATGTTTTATTGTATCTACTAACTAACTCCAACATTGTTTAGACAGCAAATGTTATTCACTTACACTCCAACTAAAGGGATCAAGCAGGATACATCCAACTAAATGTAGATAGTTGATTTATGCACTTAATACAAAAGACATAACTTTAAAGACTTGAGGGTTATTCTCTAGGCAGGAAATGGGACAGTCACTAGCAGAAAAATTCAGCTCATCTGAGAATGTCTGTCTAACCCTCTCCCTCCTTTAACTACTGAAAGAGCATAGGCCCTTCTCTTGACAACCTTAGTGACATTCCTAGTTAGGTGGAATACATCTGTGTCACAATATATTCCCTCTGAAGCTGACTTCACCATTAGCTTCTGAGTGCATGATTTCTGGCAATAATTGATGTTTCTGGTTTTCAACTAGACAGTCTGAAAGGCCAGAGCACCATATGAATCTTACCTTCCAAGTTTCCCATGTCACTGTCTCAGACTACTAACTGCATACACTACTTAATGTGTACGGGGACAAGTGGTTTTTAGACACTCATTATTTGATTGGATTAAAGGATTCTAGACCCATAAGTACATCTGCTGTCTTGGAGAGAAGGTCCTTTATTTCTCATAAATGAAGAAGTATGGTGGTATGAAGCATTCTGCATTCCTCAGATAGAGCAGTATTCAAACAGAAGCAAGGCCTCCCTCTCTGTCAGCTCAGCATTTTTCCACCAGATAGTTCAGACATGGTATCTAATTTTCAGAAATGAGAGCTTCATTTCTAGCATTCAGAAATAATGCATCTGTTCTGGGTGGGAAAGCCAGATGAGCCTGCACTAAACTCTCTTCCTCCTATTACACAAAGAATCAAATGTCAATATGACGCAGTTTCATTGTCTCTAGAATAACTGGTATGGTAAGGACAAGATGAAGTGACAAGTTCACAGGTGGTTTTTCAAAGCACATGTGCATTTGTTCAGTTCCCCTGTTTTTTCTTGCAAAATAAAATTTGAAAATATTTTTGGAAAATCATGTTTTAAGCATTCATGATCTACTTGTCAAATAACAAATAGGTATTCAGGCAGCTAAAATTATTTTCAAAGGCAGAAAAATTCTGGCCAGTCATTAAAATATAAAGTAAAGATACAGAAGAAATATAAGTCAGTGAAATTTAAAATATAAAACATCTTTCTCTACAGTTTTCGCAGATTCTCTTAAAAAGTAAGACACAAAGAAATAGAAATACAACTGTTAGAATGAAGTTTTATACAATGTTTTCTGAAATAAAAAAAACAATCCTTTCCCATTTCATAGCATAAAATGAGGAAGAAAGCCTCATTGTTTTGTTTTGTTTTTTTTTTTATTTTTCATTTTGACTCTAATTCCAAAGTAAGGTGTAAATGAGGCTTTCCATGACCAAGTTAGATGAATATAAATAGGGAGGGTATTAAATTGCAAATATGTGAACAGTGTTACAGTTGGTTTCAGGCCTGTCTCCCATTCTTCACTGATCATGCTGCAGTACAGTTATATATAACTGTTTATTTAGTACTCTAAAAACATGTTCTGGCATTGAAAAATGAAGACTAAAAACAAAGCCATCCCTCTTCAAATGAGACTGGCATTGTTTTATTGCTTTTGTTTTACTTTTCACAGTAAATTAATTCTTCAAATGTTGCCAATGAGACTTTTCACTGTCACTTTCACAGGCACTGTCTCAGATATAAGAGGTTATACTCCATGGTAGCACTATTATGACTTGGATGCTAAGCCTCTGAATACTTAGATTGGCTGATTAATCAACTCTACAGTTACTGGAAAGGTTAGGTTGAACTATGTTTTTTTGCATTACTTCAGGCAAAAAAAATTCCTTTTCCCCATGCAGACCTAGAAAGTGAGCTATTTACAGCTAAGGGGGGAGGTCAGGAAGGGCACATGAAAAGTTCCTACAGATGTTGGTTATCGGTGCTCTTAAAAGCCTATTTTTCAAAGAATATGTCTCTAAGAAGGAGAAAAAGATGTTACTTTTCTTATTTCTGTATATAGAAATACAGTTTATCTTACAATGTTAAAATAACCTTTTCCTCCTTTAAATTTTTTTATTGATTTTTTGTCTCCATCTTCATAGTAGGTTCAGTCACAGACAAAAAGTATTTTTTTCATGCAAAATATTAATGAGAAGGAACTAGTAACAAGGGTAAAGCAGCAGGATTTAATTTTCAGACTTTACCATGCTAAATTGCTATTGAGAAAGACATAAAAAAATTAGATGTAAAATTATACAACTGGATTTTTTTACAAAGGTGTTTTTGATGTGGATCCATTTTTATGAATTTAATTCTTCAAAACAACAAACATCCTATTTGTACATTTCTATTAGTTTTAAGGTATTGCTAAAAGAAATCAACTGTTTAGTCTTTGACAGCTCAGATTTTAATAATTAAAAAATTACTATTTCAAAATTATATACAAGGAAGCTTTCTTGCAACTTCTAGTATCTGCCAACCCCTTTCAATAGCATAAATGACAAGAATGTATTTAACTCAGAATAATTGATGGATTATTTTAATGGCAATCATAACCAGTATATAGCCTTAATCTTACCTGCACAATCAACCCAAGGTTTCTTACAGTAAAAACCAAACATTGCAAATTATTGACAGGAAAAGTAAAATGCTGAAGGAATTAATTTAAAAAATCACTAATAACAATAGTATTATTAACCATATAATAGTTTCTTCTAGACAGATACTACAGAATTACAGTTAATGCTACAAGGGCATCAAAACTGTGAGAGGATGCAGCACTCCTCTGCTGCAGTATTGAGGACAAGCATTCACGGGAGCTGTGAAGAAAAATAATGTTCTGAAAATTTTGCTGCTCTGTACAAAATTTGAACTAGCTTAGTAGGTTCTCAGTGAATATAGATTAGAGATTTCTTTCCACGAGATGAAAGCAGTATTGGCATAAGCAGTAACCACTCTTAATTTAAAATATTTTCAGTTTTTATTTATGTATTCATTTAAAGGTGTCAAAACAGTCTTAGTCAAAGTACCAAAATCATACAATGGCACTTGACAGGAACAACTGAAAAAAAGATGAAAACACTGGATTATTGTGGAGCACGTTGCACCTGTGTAGGGATGACAAACATGCTGTATTCCTCAATTTACAATATGTACATCATCTGTGTTGGGTTTAACCTTAAATGTCAGGATATCCAAAATATTAATTTGATAATCTTTGTATGACTGGAAGTAGCTAATGCTTATATTTGTTCTTAGACTACATTCCAGCTAAATAAATTTTGACAGTTGCAGTACAATGGGAAACCCAAACCTTGCTACTATTTTATATATCATTTGTTGTTAATAAAGCAAAACATGAAATGTGTCATAACACCAAGATCTACTTGACTATATTTAATCATTTACTTTTCATCACAAATATGATTTGTTGATACTGATGGTATTTGCAGAAATATCCAACTTCAACAGCTATCGAATGCACAGGCCTCTTGCCTTAAATGCAGAAGAGTCAAATACCAAAAAAGTTAGTTAGTTACTGACCTGCTACTGAACCTGATATAAAATAATCCCAGGTCAAACAGTCAGTAATTTTAGTATGACAAATTTGCATTTGATTCCCAGTCCAAATCTTTTGTATTTAGTTTTTCCAAGGTCATCAGTGAATGGTCTCTCCAAACCAGAGACTAACATAGAAGTAAAAACAGGTTTTTTGCCATTTAGAAACAAAATAAAACCTGATGACAGGCCTCTGCTTGTTCCAAAGAGGGACAGGAAAGATTCCTAAAATAACTGAAATTATTAGTAAGAATTATTACTAAGAAAAATGTTCTGTCCAGTAGAGCTGGAGGCATTTTACAGTTTTAATTCTGCCCCAAACAGTTTATGTTGCTGAGCTAATAAGCTTTTCCATTCAACTAGTGGAATAAATTGCTCCTAACTTAGTGTTTAACCAATATAGAGAATATTTGTTGTACTCTGTTCTCCTTTGCCATAATTTTTAATGACTAAACTGAAGCATCACAAAATATTAAAGAAACACAAAAAAGTTAACCTCACAAGGCACTAAAAATATACAAAAGACGTTGAAATTTTCATAAGTACAAAAGCTTTCTTAACCACTTACCCAGGCGCTGACACATCTGCCGCAAGTAGTGATTTTGAAATCCCCATAGAGATCCTTGATGGCGCCAGTTGTAAAGAATCCCTCCACCATCAGCAAAATGCCATATACAAAGAATGCAGCTGCTACACCATATATCACATACTTGAAGATGTCAATCCTGTATAGGAACAGCAAAAATTAATTATCTGCATAAATATTTAAAGCTTACTCTGAAGTTTCAGGGTGGGATAATCAGACCCATTAAGCCTCAAAGTTTCTACGCTGGAGTAAGCTTAAGTGCTGATGTGCCATAATGAAAGCTGAAGCTGAGAACAGGAGTGAACTTTAAAATAAAATAGCATTGATATAAGAAACACTGGGCCATTTAATTTAATTAAACTTAAAAACTATTCTCCAATGGACAAACTGTCTAACAGAATAATAAAGTCAAAAAGAGACATCCCTAACTTAAAAACAGAATCATATTATTACAAAAAATATTAATGTTAGATCATCTGGCATTCTTCTATAATGAGCCTTTAAAACATCATTTCACAGACCTAGAGCTGAAGAAACGGAAGGATGGCTTGTAGTGTATCATGCAGAGCCCTAGAAGGCTCAATCCATTACAGACATTACCTGGGTTGTGTCGTTGTTCCGTCCAGCATTGCCTAGAAACTAAACACTGGCTCAAGGAGACTCTACCTCCTAAATGTTGTCTCATTAACAGAGTTTTTGAAAAGATTTATGGCAGCACCTCTCTGCCCCTAAATGTTTTTTCTAAACTTGGAAACATGGTTAGTGACCACTGCTTTGGATCAGCAGGTTTCAAAGCTTTTTTACTTGAACTTCTTTAAAAACTAGCCGCAGTAAATTTCCAGTTTATCAACACGATAA
This sequence comes from Myiozetetes cayanensis, assembly GCF_022539395.1. Classification (NCBI taxonomy): domain Eukaryota; kingdom Metazoa; phylum Chordata; class Aves; order Passeriformes; family Tyrannidae; genus Myiozetetes; species Myiozetetes cayanensis. The sequence continues at coordinate 33,088,972 of NW_026087964.1, read as the reverse complement.
GGAAAGAGTTGTGCAACTTTAGAAAATGGCAATGTGTAGATTTAAGATATGACTAAGTTCCAGTCATATTGTCCAGGTCAATATAGCAATAACTCATAATATTTTTGTAAGACAAAAAATAAGGAAGAGACCCATTAGGATCTGCCAGATTAATTTTTATAAGCACCAAACCACTACCCGCACTGGGTATTTCTTAAGACTAAGATGAATGCTTTTATTGTTATGAAAGGCAATATTTAATCATAACATTTCCTTAGGAGCACACTTTTCATCATCACCAAAAGACAACTCTCAATACTCATTTTATGTGTACAATACAATAACAAAACTCCAAAACTCATTAAAATATCTTTGAGTTTGAATGGTTTTCAAAAGATTCAAAGTCAGGTTCTTGTTTATAGTTGATACTTCAGATATATGACTGTGTCTACAACTTTATTGAATGTATCTTAAGCTTGCATTAGTCATGTAACAATGTAATTAGACTTCTGACCTGACTGAGGGTGGGAGAAGTACTATAAATGAATGCTTCTTGGAATGACAGGATATGTTTTTCCCTAATATTCCAATAAAAAAATATCTTCTAGCTTTTTTTCTACATCTTTTTTCTTTTATACTCAAGTGGAAACTAGGGTAAATTTAGATACACAAACTATTTAAAATGGTGAAAAAATTTAACGCTATCAACAGTATAAGCTAATACAGATGACATTTATTTTAATATACATAAATCCTGATTACATTGCAAAAATCCCATTTTCCTAATTTTATAGTAATTCAACCAGTGTAATACTCTTTTTTTTTTTTTAACAGAAAAACTCTATTTTAATACCTTCTTGTCATTACTGATAAAAAAAAAATCACAAAAACAAATAGCAACTTTGTGACTATTCCATAAAACTCTTCCTATTCTTATGTTACATATCTTAAAAGTTGTGATCTTGGTTGAAGTATGGGAGTTCTGTTAGCAGCAGCTCCTCACAGACCTCTATGTGCTCAGTTACAAGTTATCATTGCCCTAAAGAAATTGAGACTTTCAGGAAGTCCCGAGACTATTTCAGTCCTTACAACAGCCCTTTAAACCATCTGTGCTAAGTCTCCCACTGAGCTGCTTGTGTCAAAAATTGTACTAAGAGATCTCTCCTTTTTCCTTAGCCTTATGTGCATCTACAGGAATAACTTTCACTTAAGCCTTCCTTTCATCAAGGAAAAAATATATATAGCTATACACTAGCCAAATATAGAAATCAATTTCTTTTTCATACACACATTACAGAGAGAAGTAGTAAAATCTCTACTGATCAGACCACATGAGATGAAATAGCTGGACTTATCCCAAGGCAAAAGGATCTTGTATATAGCAAAGAGTAAAAAATAAACAAAAATTGTGAGACCATCACTTAATTACCTCTTTAAAAGCCAAATAGAACTGTACTGCAATATAACCACATTTAGTGTCTGCTGTATTTAAAGAAAACATATTACAACAGTAATGTTTTATATATATATATATAGTTTTGAAGATAGCATTGCTATCAAATTATTCTACAGTATGTAATACAGTTCACATAAACTTTTATTTTCTAATTAAGTTATAATAGATAATAAAAGATAGACCTTGTAAAATGCACATTGTCTTTCTTTAAAATAAAATGTGATTCTTTGTGGATGAACTCAGGGAGATTAATTGCCATCTGTGCTTCAGTAAATTCTCAAATGCTGCAGAAAGAGCTTAAGAGCAACCAGGGAGGTAGAAGGGAATGGCAGAAGGGGTGATGAATGTGAGCCAAGGGGCAAGATGGGTAAGGACAAAGACAAGCAGGGCTTACACTTGTGTAGGCTGGAATGGAAGGAAAGAGGTAGGTAAGGAGTAAAGAAAGGAGACAAAATCATAAAGATAAATTTTGTACTTCTGACAGGATTGGAAAAATACATATTAGGTGAAGGCTAAAGCTACTCTAAATAAGTTGAACAAAAAGAAATCTTGAATACCTAGTCACTAAACACAAGTCCCATTAGTATTATATAATTATTTATTTAGGGTCATGTAACATTTCTACTGAAAGTCAGACAATTAAGATTATGAAGATAAACCTGATTTTAAAAAATTCATGTTGATCATGGAATCTTCACATTTTAACCTAGTTTGCTGAGTAGAATAAGCTGAATGGTGAGCTAAACATAAAATAATTGTGAAAAGCATCTTGAAATTTTTTAATTTAGAATAATCTAAACCATATTTTTCATACTGTATTAATCTGTCAGATGGTCCACAGATTCTGGATCTGCTTTTCCTCACAACACTGTGTTCAGAAATGCTAAAAACACAAACATTGCTGTTTTCAATTTGTGATTTAAATCAAGCTGATCTTTCAATTTTTCGGTCTTTGCTGCTGGCTCATTAATTATTCCATATTAAGGAGATTCCCTAATTCATCAATCTGAAACTGGATTCTATCCAACAAAATGAATATTAAAATATCTCTAGAGAAAACACTTCCTTCTTCTGGCAGAAGGTATTGATGGAAGCCATCAATGCTAACTTCTCAATGAATAGGCTGAAAGTGAGTACTGAGTAGACTATCCCAGCAGAGACAAGTCAGAGGTGAGTGAAAACATTCTCCACAGGTCAGATCAACGTTGCAGATTTCCCACTGTGTATTTTCATTGTGTTTTGTCAAATTCAAGGATTATAAAATAAAATAAAGCAGCAAGTAATAGGACAATTTGTTGAATGATCATGTTTATGTGTAGCAGGCTTTTGTGAAAAGTGTGCTAATATTGCTTTGAAACAATCTATGTACTTGCTAGGGTTTTTTCTTTTTAATTTGGTTAATATAGAAATGCAGTGTAGACATCTAATTGTAATTAACAGCAATTAAAAGACTACACTAGTTTGTCCTGTGACACGCATTTCTCATGATGTTCATAAAACCATCTTATTTACTTTTCTATTCACTTAAGCCTGAACAAGTGATAAAAGCTTTATATTGCAAAGGTTTTCATTGGCCTAGCCCATCAGAGTGCTAAATATTACTGTGGGGCTAGTTTTTCAGCATTTATAGTTGTGCCTTACATTTCTCTTGCTGAATTTATTACGTAACTTCTCTGATATTTAGTATGACACTGAGATATTACAGATGTTAAATAGCACATTATTGTTGGTAAACTGTAAACTAAACTCTCTGAATGCAAGTAAATCCAGGCAATTACATCTATTTCCAAGCTAAAAAAAACCCCAAACCCATCACAATAGGAAGGATAAAATACCAAAGCTATCAAAGTACTAAAAAGTCAGTAAGATTACCATAGTACAATTCCTAATTAAAAACTTTTTTTTTTTTGGCTGGCAATTTAGAGACAATTTAGAAAGATGAGAAACATATGTAAGTGCTACCATCAGGGTAGGACTGCTTCACCAGTTTTGGGGGTTTGTGGGTTTTTTGTTTATGTGGGAGTTTTTTGTTTGGGTTTTTTCAATTACATGGAACTTTGAATAGTTCATGTTCACATCTAGAATGAACAATAATCTCTGTTATTCTGTAAACCACCAATGCTGGCCTCTGTGCTCATCCTCCTGCCCCCCTGAGGGACTGATCCTAAGAGGCTGTTAAGACACTGAGATAGCAGCCTTCCCCCTCAAGTTGTCTCAAGCATATAGAAACAGTTTCATAAATGTGTTTTTAGAAGGCAGACAAGATATAAAGTGTTTGCAGGGAAGAAGAACTGTTTAGGCTACGCAGAAACCAAGCCACATGCAAGTTTATAAAAGATGTGCTCAGGCCCTCCTGGAAACCAGCTGGGAGCAATTCCTTGGTGTAAGTTCATGATAATATTCATTTAAACGGAGAGAGCAAAGATAGTTGGTACCATGAAACAGAGAGGAATTGTTAGTAGAAGAAGGAGACAAGCAAAGGCAAACTTCAGAAGGAAGACATACAACCAGCAGAGAAAGAAGGATTTATTAATAATCATGTACTACTTGCAAAGCAAAACCAAAAAGCTGTATGTAACAGTAACAATGAGGCAAAAGTAACAGAAATATTCTCACAGTGAAGGGGAAAATGAAACTACTAAGAAAATGTCAACACAAGTCCATGAGGAATTTTAGGTTAATACAGATTCTAAGCTTCTAAATTTCAAATGGAAAGAACAAATAAAATTGGCTTACAGAATGCTCAATTCAAGTTTGTCAGGAAACGGTAAAAAGAGAAAGGATTAACTGGTAGACAAAGGATAAGACCAAGAAAGACCAAAAAGTAATTTTTATTAAAGTAGAAATAAAACACATTAGGAAGAAAACAGAGACTTCCAACTCTGTATTTCTTAAAGAAATTCTGTATGTAATCATACAAAACATTTGATCAATACTAAAGTCAGATTTAGGATTATATAAAGAAGAGATCATACTATAATATGTAAGTTACATTTACATTCTGAACCAAAGCTGATGTGATATAAGATCCCATTGATTTTAGTTTGTTATGTACAAAGTTTCTACAGGTATGCAGAACAGAAGCCTAAATCATCATTGTCTAAAAGTTTGAGTGTTGTGTCCTTCTTAGGAATGGGACAGCTGAGTGGAGATTTCATGGAACACCTCTAAAAGCAGTAGAGAATCCACAACCTAACAGGAGAGGAGCAATAGTAGCACAAACCACGTCTCTACCCTATGAATCTTGTTACACTCTTGGAATAGGAAAAGATCCAGCATATGAATTTAAATAATCATCAAATCTTTGAGTCCAGAACACAAAATTCTGACTATGACATATGGACAAGGCTGCTTCTCAAAGTTGGGTTTTTTATTATAATCTAGTCTTATAATTCTGTCTGCTCATCTCTTGCAAAACTGTTTTCTTAAAAACATTTTTAAAGATGCTAATTACAGAAGAAATCAGGAATCTTCTTTGCCTGAAGAAGGCAAAAAACCCCCCATTGGAAGTAGTCCACGGTAACATGTTGACTTCTGATGAAATTAGGTGACGGGTTTTGTGTACATGGATATTGAATTCCTAGGCAACTTTCCATAGCAATAAAGTGTAAGAAGATGTGGCAAAAGCATATCACAGGATTTGTGGGTGTTTCTTCATTACGGCTATAAACTTGGAGACACAAAAAGTACATACTTATAGTGTAAGAATGAAAACTTGTTACTAAAAGTCCAGATTGGGATGGTAATACCTTTTTCAGATCTCCTGTGGAACAGTGAATTATCTTGATTTTATGTGGCACATAAAGCAAAATTTAGCAATATGTATTTTACATAGAAATATACACTTTCCATTTTATGTCTATAAAGTGAACAAAGACTAAAAGGAAATAAAGGTATTTTAAATAGAAAAACGTATTTCCTATGGAGAACCTATTAAGAAAGGTCTATTGCAAGTGCAATCATAGGCATGCAGTGATTATAGCCAATCTAAGATTCCAGTCAACCAGGAAAGAGAACTGCTTAACACTGCACTAAATAATACAGATGCCTGCCTAAAGTAGGAGACTGTATTTGCACAGATGAAGACCAATAAATTCTTCATGTAAGATCATTCTGCTGGTATACCCATGTGCTGCGATGAATTTCCTTATCCAACTATTACATAAAATGAGGACTATGTCTTTGCAGGTACTTCCCAAATCCTAAATTTTACTTACATAGGTTCTTACTGGTGTTGCTTCTAACAGAATACAGAACACTAGACTACATAATACAGCTGAGTAGGTAGTAAATGTGACTTTTCAGCACTGTATAATCTTGTAAAGGTCATATACCCAGGTGCTTGCATAATTTGTCAGATTTGATGCATCTACCAATCAAATAGGATCTAAAATGCTATGTTCTGCATCTTATCTTTAGCATGTTCTGTTACAATTTATATGTGATTCGACCATTCCAATGAAATATAAATGTTCTCCTTAGGTAAACTGCATCAATGACATTGTGGTCTCTCTTCTTCTGTCAAATTAGAATACATGAAGAAGACACATGGGCCAAAGTTAGGTCTTCCTTGCAGAATTAACTTAGTTATTCTACACAAAGTCAGAATCCAGGTGCAGGAACTCATGGAGTGCTGCGAGTGAGAACTCTCATTAGCCTAGTTAGAAGTCATCTTACCAATGAAAGCCTCCAAAAATGCAGTATGACTGCGTTATTGAAGTAACCATTCTACTTGCTTGGTATATGCAAACCATGTAGACCTTCACTTCTTTCCTGTCTCTTCTTCCTGTTCATAGGCTCATCTAGCTGAACTGGTGCCCAGATGAATCTTTTCATTACAGAACCAGTGAGATCATCTGCCAGGGCTCTTTAGGATGGTTGCTGTTTCCAAGCATGATACAATGCAGTCCTGCATAAGTTAGTAAATGTTTGTCCTAATACAGAGCCTTACATGTTTTGCTTTCCATGATACAAATTGTGTTTAAAACATAATTTAAGTCCAAATTTGAAGAACACAAAGCTTTTTTAAGAGACAAATGTGTATAGGGAAAGCTGGTTTAGTACTACTGAGTACAAAGAAGATGACAAACAAAATCATCACACAATCACAATTACATTGTAATACCTTTCACAGTATTCCATCAGTTGTAGTGGGAAAAAAAATATGATAACAGTAATATTTTAGTCCTACCAATATTTAACTTGGGATAGCTGCAAAGCCAACAACAACAACAACAAAAGAATAGCAGATCAGAATAACATCCACTTATCTACCTCTCAAAACATTTGATTACATAACTAAGAGGGGCAGATATAAAAGCTTCTACACCTGTTGTTTTGTTTTTCCTCAATAGAAAACAGTTGCACATCCATATGAATATTATTAAACAATACCATCCTAATAAACACTGACAATACACTGACTAACAGAAAGGTTATCATCAAATGTCAAACTTGGCCACAGCAGTACCTGAAACACAGGCTTTCACATTCTGAAAGGAAGGGAATTTTTAGCTCTAGGAAGGTGGCTTTAGTAGAGTGTCTGTGACACTTCTAACAGAGAACAGAGTGAAAACAAATTTACGGATTGTAATTTCAGTTAGTTTACTATTGGATTTCACACCTTTAAGAGGAAGGGAATTTGCAATGACCTGAATCAGCTTTGACTGTAGGAAAATGGTTTTAATGTTTCTGTCAGGGAGGTTTCTTCATTTTCCATTCTAAGAGCATGATTCCCTTGTTCCATGGCCTATATATCACAAACATGTGACAGATGGCACTAGCTGGCCTTGCATACTAAAGAGAAAGAACTGTAAAAAGATGCTGTTAGGAAACACACCAAACACATCTTGTACTGCTGATTTTCTAAAAAACTTCATTTGGAAGTTGTTCCAAACCCAGAAAAATGTAAAAATCCAGCTGATACAATACATGCTTGATAATCATATGTCTATTTCTGCTGCATTCATAACCTTCTCAAAATCGGTGATTAAGTAAGCAAATCTAGTTATACCTGGTACTTTGCAGATAGAGTGTTCACTGCAGTTTATTAAGTTATAGAAGAATAACTAAATACCACACCAAAGTCAAGCAGATTGGTCAATTTTAGTGAAGTCTACAGAGCTCTTAAACTGTCAAGGTAGGTAACATAAAACATTCACCTCTTACAGTTAAAATATTATAAAGGCAGTTTCCAGGATAATTTAAACCACTATATTTATTTTCTTAGGCTTCCTTTGACTCTGAAGGAACTAAAATAACTACTCTACAGCCACTGAAGGAATTCACATGCCAAACAAAAGCTTATGACTTCTGCAAATTTCCAAACAGGCAGGGGGGTAGGTAGAGGGCAAGCAGCTACCATTAGAAGAGTGATAATGTTGATAGTGGAAAAGTCTGGAACTATAGGAATGAGGTTTCACAAAACTGATTCAGAAAGCAATATAATTAGAGGTAGTCCCAATACAAAAGAACTGATAATTCCAAATCTTTTTATGGCCATCCAATTTATTTAAAGTTCCTGGATTTAGAAATGATTGTTTAAAGAGAGAAGAGCCTACCATTGAAATTTGTGATTTTTGAAGATACGTCCTCTCCACTAAGAATATCCATCTGTACAGTACGTGTTCACATGAAATTGAATACATTTGATTTATATTAGTTTACAAAAGTTTAAAGAACCTGTTTTACCTGTGTCACTCCAGTACTTTGAGATAAAATACTATTAAAAAAATTTCTTTGTTAATTTTTTTAGACACTTTTGGATTTGGGGTTGCATTTTCCTCCTCAAAACAAGCAAGCAAAAACACAGTCATTCAACCCTACCCAGAATCTCTCTAGGATGTCTCCAGTATTTTGGAACTATTGACCATGATCATTCCTTATCTTAACTTGGAAGGAAAATCATAAATTTGAGAAAATTGCTGTAACTGCCTGGCATTTAAAGAATTTTAAAACAGCTTAAAATTTGCCTAATTTTTTAAAAATTATAAATATTTATTACTTATCTATATTTCCAAAGCAGATATGAACTACAACTGGTATATATTATTGGAACTCAGACAAGAGTCCAGGGAGATGGAATCAGGGAGCAACCTGCAGGGCCAGCACTTAGATCACCTCTTCTGTTCCACAGGGCTGTTGCTCTTGGCTGAATTCCCAAGGGCTGAATCCTCTAAGGGAAGTTCATGGCCAATTGCAGGTCCTTAATTAACTCATCTCTCCACAAGCCTCAAGGCACCCTGTGGGATGTAGGCTCCCCATGGAGCAGACAGGGAGCAGGGCAGTTGTGGCAGCCAGGGCAGACCCAACCCCATGGACAGGAGAGTCTGTGGGGAGGGACTGAACCCCTCGGGCTTCACTGAAAGGAGGTCCTGGACTAAAGGAAGGGTGGGGAGAGGCCCTAAGAGAGGGCAGGCAAAAACAGTCAGGGCTGTTGATGCCCTCAGGGACATTAATACAGACATTTTAGAATGGCATTGTTGGATCTAGGTACTTTGGCTTTTATTTTAGGCACTTAAGGAATGATGTGGCTGTTCAGATTTTGCTTATGCCCTCATTATGGTCTACTTTCTCTAAAGGGGTATGCTACTTCTTTTAAATTGCAGTGAGCAGCAGCACTGACAAAGATAAAAGATACAGGGCAGCTTGTGAGTTGTGTTATTTTCATTCAGAACAAACACTCGTGGACACAGCTAAAAGAGACCTTATCTCTTAATACCCAGATAGGGGTTGAATTTTATTCTGAATGACATTTGAAATCCAGCATGCTAATAAAAATATAGACAGAAATCATAAGGTTGATCAAAGAGAATCTAACACCCTTCACTCCACTGCAGCATCTGCCTACACATTTATCACAGAAAGTCAGACTACAGGCCAAACTGAGATACTTCACAGCACTAGAAGCATTGAGAGCCCAAATGTATTAAATAACCTTCAAAAGGTATAATTTAGTAGGCCACACTGCTAGATTTTTTTTCATTCTTATAATTTCTAATCAGAACTATGAACAACTAGCTTTTATTTCCATTTCAATATGTATCATTTTAAGAATGTAGGCACTGCACTGTTTGTTTCTACTTCCATATTCTTCCTTCTGCTTTTTGCTCTTTCAAAACCATTACCATAGGGCTTTTTTACCACCAACTGTTAATCAATAGGCATGACAAAATATCGAGTATTTTTTCTCCCTACAAAATTATATTAAAAAGCAGAGTAGTATCTACTTAAACAGGTAGAAAATTAATGTGTGCAAATTTCTTTGGAAGTCACACAGTTTATCCCGTTCAAAACAAAGGCTCATCTGCTTTTTGTCAAAATAGTTTCTCCTCCTCCCTTTAAGATGTAAGTTTAGAGACCTCCTTCACAACTGAATAAACTGAAATTTCAGATACAGTATGTCTGCTGAAGAAAGAACTGGGTTTAGTATATCTTTTAGTAATCAAAGGAAACAAACAAATCAAAAAGTTACTATCTAAGACAATTAAATGCCAAGAAAAGAAAAATTACCTTTTTAATTCCTTGATCTTTTACAGTGAATTATATGCATTTGAACTATGCCCCCTGACTGATATTTTCACTTAAGTATTTGACAGAGAGAAGCTGGAAAACTTGCTATGAAGAGAAAGCATCGATTTGTGGCTGTTCTGCACTAATGGCTTCCTAGGGAATAATAAAATAAGTTAGAGCCTAATAAAATGACTGATCTTTCATTCAGGATAACAATGAACCTTAGCCATCGAGGCAAGTCAGACTCATTATTCTAAATGACAAGCCAAAAAGGTAAAGCAGAATTTACATCTTCCTGTCAACCTAATACATTATTATACAAGGACATCTAAATTCCTTGATCCAAAGATGAAATTTTAATATGACATATGTATTTGGTACATGCTCCCTTCTGCTACTAATTCCATAGAAAGTACACCTAACATTCACAGAGAATCTTTGAAAAGGATGTTTATAATATAGCCCTTGACAAATTAAGAAATTGAAGATTCTGTTTCTAGCTTTCATGAAAACAGTGGTACCCCATTGGATCAAACATATATATCTTGTTAATTTTCCTACCTCAAACAATGAATAGAAGGAAAAAGTAAGAGAAGACAACTTAACAGGATAACTCCCAACACTGTTCTAGCCTCTGGGACTTCCTGAGTTGGCTAAGTCATTTGACTGTCATTAGAAACCATAAATGGATTTGTTATCCAAGATCATCCAGTCTTCCCTTGAGCCCATAAAAATTTTTGGCATCCATAATATAATCACACTATGTAACTAGCTTCAGAAATTTTCTATGAAACAGTTGAAGAACCATCACTTGTTCCTTCTGAATCTGTTTCCTCTGAAACCTCAAACTTCTTGTACTGGAATAGAAAGACAATCTAACCTCTTGCACCATATACATAATACCATGAATTTACAGACCTCCAGCACAAAAGTTTTTAATCACCCGTTTCTAGACTGAAGAGTCCTATTATACTCAATTTTTAACCATACAGCCTCTGTTCTGTAATTCTAATCATCTTTTTCTGACTTCTTTGGGACACCAATATTGTATACAGTATTAATGAAATCGATGAAAGATAGATTCACACAATGGTATAATTATGTTCTCTGTTTCTCTTTGATTTTTCCTGTAGTTGGTACTTGGTTTGTTTTTTGACTGCTGCTAAGCCCTGAGATGAGGTTATCATGGAACTATCCATCATAAGAAGCCAGTGCTTTGACAGATGATGAAATCATTTCACTTCTCCAAAAAAAGGGTCATGAAAGAAAATATTTACAAATTAAAGTATAGGATTCTTCAGATTCAGTTGCAACCATTAGCAGCCAGGTAAGAATTTGGATTTCAAATACCTAAAATCATTTTTGAAAGAGAAAATTTTAAAAAAATAGAAATATGTCATTTTATTTAAAGATACAGTAAACTATTTTGTTAAATGTAATAAATTTAACTAAGAGAAGGAGATGCTCAACAAAACAAAGGCCTTCCAGAAATAGGTTTCCAGGAGTAGCAAAGCATGAAACCTTCAAAACAGATTAATGCTAGATATACCAGAGGTAATACAATTTTGACATTTCAAGTCTCAGGGTTCTGTACAACTTCTCGGTTACTTTTTTATTATATCTATTCCCAGAACTGTTACTTGTTGCACATTCCTGTTTTACCTATTTAGAGTATAGAGTTTTGTAGGGTTTTAGTTTGGTTTTTTTTTAAAGAAAGGATGTATGGAACAAAATAATCAATATTATATGAAGTACCGTTTAGTAAAATCTTAAATTAAAACTGTGGGATATTAAATAGTATTACAAATTACTTGTAAATAGTAAAAATATCAGCTCAGTCGAAACTTTATCTGCTGAGCTTATCCAAATCATTCTTTCTATGATTTTCATTAAAAGACATTTTCTTGAGTCAAAATTATATCTCTGGAGGAATTTTTCAGCAGTTTTAAAAGGAAAAAAAAATCTAGCAACTTACATGGTAAAGACATCAATAACATCTCCTGCAGCTCTTGTCATCTCAAAGTAGGTTTGCAGAATGTTGACAGTTCCTGAAAGTGCTTCATGTCCACAGCCACAGAACAGCGCAACTCCAGCATACAGCAGGATGGTAGCAATCAAAGATGCATAGGGAATACCTCCCAGGCATTTGATGCAACACTCGAAGCATCCTACAAGAAAATAAAAACAAGTTCCAGATTATATCAAGAAAGCAAAACCAAAGGTTTTACTCTCGAGAAACGCTTTTGAAAATTAAGGACTTCAGGCCAAAGAGAGCTTAGGTCAAGTTAAACAACCCAGACTGTCAAAAAATCTCTGAAAGGTTAATTCAGCTTCTGAGTTAGTTCTTGACCTGTTAAATGTAGACATACCATCTGATTAGCATGAAAGGTTAGAAAACAAGGTGAGGCCTATAAATTTTAAAGGTTTATACAGACAATGACCAATTAAAAATTACTTATAAGATGCTCAACCACTATGAGCCAATGTATTTTAACATGCTCCAAAGGCTTTAGACTCTGCTAAATCATAGGAATACCAGAGAGATGTTAAAAGAAAGAAAAAAGGCACAAAAAAGCCATTGTCTACTTTCCTGATATCTAATTCTTACGTGTAGCTTTGACATGTAATTTCATATTTTGTCCTTTAAGTTGGTAAGTTTCTATTTTGTTTAGGTTAGATAAGAAAAGTAGGAATTTCCTATCTGTTCAAACATTCATTCATTCATTTACTGCTTTTAATCAACAAATATCAATCTGTTATATATATATTTATATTTTTCATAGATATATATGTTTAGCAGCTATTTATATGCAAGATTCCCTGAAGAGTTTATGCCATTTTCAAGTATACATACATTTTCCTTAAATAGAAATCTCTCAATATTTTTGTATATATAAAGAATATTACAAAAGGCAGTATTCCAATGGTTGGATAGTTCCTGGAAGAAAAATACACTGAATATTGAATATACTAACATGTAAAAGACAAAATAATTCCCAGTTTTGTATTCTAGTTGTATAAAAATAGAAAGAAAGTTATAGCTTGAGACTCCTTTTGGTTAAGGAGAACTTGCTGTAGCAGAGCCAACTGTAAAATATCAAATGTAAAATGTGAAGATTTGTATATTAAAACTGCTGCCAAAATCTTGCTGAGTAACCTGTTGTACAAGTCACCCACCTCCAGCAGCCATCACACATGCCCATGGGTGTAACATTTTTCATGTTTCCAATACTTTGGTAACAGCATTTCATTTTCTTCCCCCTCTCTGAGTCCATGTAACTCTGGATGTAGAACACATCTTGCAATTCATGTCATTCTACTCTACTGGCAATGGGTAGCTTTCATATTCAGCAGCACAAAGCTTTGAATGCCCAATGATCAGCTTGCGTCTTTCTTCAGTGATTGTTAGACTATGGAGCTTTTATAACCAGAAACTCTGTGGATATTTCATCAGTGCAAGGTCTTAGGAACAGACTAGGAAGATAAATAAATGCTTCTGGAGTAACCAATTCTACATTTTAAGGAAATCTCTTAAAATTCCTTTAGTCCTGCTTTCTAAGATTACCCTCAATAATAACTGGGGTTAACTCCTCAGTGTTTAAAAGCTTACACAAATACTATAAAAGAATAATTCACTGGAAAAATCTCCTATCTAAAAGGCAAAAAAACCCCACGTATATTTAAAAGATATACACTGAACAAGAACTACAGGAAAATACGTAGTTGCTTGAAATCAGAGTTTATCAAAAAATCCCAATTTCAATTTTTGGCACAGAATAATAGCAGAAAAAGCCTCAGGAAACTAGTACCATTGGAGAGATGACAATAGGCTGATAATGGGAGTGATGTATGAGAGCTTGTGAAGTCAAAGATGAAAATATAAGGTACACCTAAGTATTTTCACGGACACATGGAGTGTAGGGAGAGTGTTTTTTAATATTGCAATAGCTTGGGGCAGGGAAGTGGAAGAGAGATTTTATAAAGATTTCTTTTTCCCCTTCCAAGAAAGGTGAAGTGGAAGAGAGAAAGTTAAAGAAATGACAGCACAAGAATAAGAACAGGTAATAGTCTAAACTAGAGGAAATTTCATTAAGGCCACACTCACATACCACTGCTGTATTTAAAGCTGTGAGCATTGCTCTCCAGAAAAGCCTGGCTGTGCACTACCTTCTGCAAGCTGCTGCACATCACTCTCTAGATCCAGTGAGAGTTGAGCACACACTCAGATGTCACAAACTAAGATGCCATCAAAACCCATGGTCATTAATATTACTTTAGCTATATTATAGTGAAACATCATAAAAGTGTAGTAAAATAGCATAAAAAAGTAAAAACAGTATAATACAATAAAGCATGACATATAAAAAGGAGCTATACAATGAAATTTTAATCCTTTATTTCCCCCCAATTGTTTCAGAATTTGAAAAATAACTGAAACAGATTCATAGTTTTTGAAGAAGTGCTTCTATTTATCTCTTGCATTAAAACTGTTAACACTCATAAGCCTTTGAGGGAAGCTTTTAGTAGCAGAATATTTTACCAATTCAAAATCTTTCACTCATTAAAAAAAAACTCTGGAAAAAAAATTAATTCAATCACTTTAAATTTTCAGATAATCAGGTATTTTCAAGGCCCTGCTCATTTATTCAGTTCTTCCGTAGGCCTACTACCTTTCTCATTACTTACTTCATGAGTAACTCTAGACTTTTCAGTGTTGTCAAATCAACTCAAAACTAAAGAAAACCAGTGAATCAGGACTAAGATTTTAAAATGGCTATCACACATCATTCATACACCAAGAGGAAATGTGCTGCAGGTAACATTAGCTCCAGTTCTTTTCTTTCAGTTGTTCAGAATTTGAAAACAGCTGTTTAATAACGGAACAATAGAAATGCTATTTTAACTTGCACAATGACATTGAACCACCAGTACAGAATTGTGACTCAGCTGTGCAATGTGAGGATGTCTGTGTGAGACAGGCAGTCATTCACCACCCCGAACATCATCTTCACAAGGCAGTTAAAACACAGAATCAGAGAAATAATTGCTAGGAAAGATGAAAAAGATTCTATGTTCCTTTGATGTTTGTTTTCATCTTCAAATACAGTTTTCAGTACTTTTCAAAGAGTTCACTTTGCACAATAAGTTCATGCTATATAATTCAGCATCTACTGTACTGATGATATGTAGCAGTATTTTTCTCTTAGCTAAAAATCTAGATCTTCTATGACCATGTGCCTTTACTCAAACCATCAGAAGTAATCAAAAACACTATTCTTTGTAGCTTCCAACATGAAGTACTGTTCTTTTTTATTTTATTTTATCAAAATCATTCCATGGAGAAAATTTAATCATGAAATATGAAATACACAGAAGATGACAAACAAGGAATTTTATTTTATATGGATAAAATAGAACTCCAAATACCGGCTATATTCAGCTATCAAAATGAAGCACATTAATGTTGCATTATATACATCCACCTTCCAGGCAGCAAAGATCTCATAGACCTTTGATCCTCTTAGACCCATTACTACTGTCTACATCAGAAATATGCTTAATGTAGATATCTAAACTTCTACTTTAAACAGTTTGTAAAGTGTTCCTTATATAGGCAAATCTGTGCACATTTCTTCTAGTTTCTGTGTTTTGGGTGCAAATTTTCTGATGTGTCTCCACGTGCCCTAGCCAAACATAAGTTGACCTTCTGTTTATACAATCTCTTCTCTACATTAAGAAGGAAAAGGATTTAGATTTTGAGCCGCAGAAGAAACTGTCCCTGTGATTTACATCTTATTATGCACACAAATTGCACCACCATAATAATAATGTCTTTGTTTATGTGTTAGTGGCATATGAACTCTGTCTCCTCAGTACAGATCAGGAGCTACAACTGACAAATAAAACACCTAATCCATTTCTGGTGAGTACATTTAAAAGAAGGAAAAAAAAGATTCAGGGCTTACATCTCTTGCCACTTCTGCCTGTGAAAGTGAAGTTTAAATCAATTATATCAGAACCAGTTTCAAAATGCAATTATGCCACTGTCTTTTACACGAATGGTTAAGAAAACCCATTCACCCTAGACATTACCATGAAGAAAATAAATATTAAAAAATATTTTAAAAGTAAACATAGAGAATATGTTTTTTCATAGCGAATATTTCTGGGTCTGTTTTTTTCATTCTTTCCAAGGCATTTTCAGCTAGAACATCTAGGATGATTAATCATAGACAACTACATCTCCAAAGAATTACTGATTAATCACAGATAATTACATCTCCAATGGGAACAAGTACCTCTGAAGATCTTATAACATTTTAATAACATTTTTTCTTAACTTATTTTTCTTAAAGAATTTTCTTTCTAATATTAGGAGACAGGACAGCAGAGCTGAAGTTAAATGCAAGAGAACCACATAAACTTGAAATAAACAAAATAAAATAACAAAATCTTCTTTGCCTTCCATGCCTGGTTAGGTATGAATTTTTTTCCTATCTAAATTTGTACCACTTGTCACAAAGCTTTCATGGTCAATCAACTCAAATACAGAAATACAGTTTCACAGACCATCATGAAACATGGAGATTAAGTTCTGAATTCTGTTAAGGTAGACTTAAACTCAAGAAGTCAAGCTACTGTTATGTAATATTTTAATTGATAAACACACCCATGAGAACTCATTGTACTGAGGAAAAAGTAACATATTTTACTTTTAGCTAGTACCAAAACCCCCTCAAATTATTCGACATGTGGCCAGACTTCCTGATTTGAAACTGGTCACCAAGGCATCAGAGTATAGCAACAGGCAGAAGCAATCCAGCTCCCTTGATATTGTCCCAATAATACAGAAGAAAACCAAGACATTCAAGAGGGGGTTTTACAAAGCTGCAAATGAGGTGAAGCAACATTTTGGAATGAGTCAGCAAAGATCATCCTTGTACTTTGATGTGAAAAACCTGTTTCAGAAGGGCTGCATACACAGTCCCACATATTCGCCCTCTGTCTCCCAGGATCATTCATGGGATACACCCCACTCTGCTCCCACCCTCTACTCTTACACAAGATCTATTGCAAATTATGAGAAAACTTTATCACCTTGCTGCATCAAATGATACAAACTAAAATACCTTTCTTAGACTTGCTCAGTAGATGATTTCTCATTTAAATTGGCTTTCAATTAGAATGATTACTATTACAGAATTAGCTATCAAACAACAAAAGTACTTTTACCACAAAATTAATTCTGAGATCCTGACTGCTAGGACTACAGTGGAAAAATAAAGTGGACAGTATTTTGATTGAATTCTTAAGCACTTAAAGCAACATGATATGTAGAAAAGCAAGAATAATGTCCCAACAAAATCACAAAAGGATTTTCAGGAAAAAGGTCAACTAATTGCAAGAAAACACGAAACAAATAGGCAGGTATCTTTTACTCATTAAATTACGTATCATTATTAGATCTACTTTGACTTGTTATCTCCTTAGTGTGACTGGATGATAGCTAATCAGGAAACAACAAAAATGAAAATGTTAGTCCTTAGGCCTTTACAGTCACACTGCAGTTAATAGTTGCATCAGTTACTGCACTCAACATGGGACCAAGGCTAAGAGGAATCATAAAGACTTTTTCTTATTAAGCCACAAAATTTATCCAACTGAAATACCTACACTTGTGCATCGTGCACGTTTGTTCATAAGAATCCCACTGTCCAAGATGATAACCTTAAGTAGTGGGGATGTAATACAGGATCCAAAAATTCTCCCTCTGTAGAAATATAACTTCATACAACTCCTCCATTCACATGTTTATCTTTGCAATATCTATCCCAGCTGTTATTCTCTAACTTACAGAAAGCTTCAGTCATCAAAAGAAAATTACTTAAGATATTTGAATGATACTGGGATTATCTCACCATGGATGTATCAAGTCTCCACACAGTCCCCACTGCCCCCAGGCCAACAATAATAATGATAATATTGCAGCATAAAGATCCACAATTTTCCATCATATTCACTACTATTACATTTTGTCTTTAGTCTCTACAAAGAACTTTCACGAACAATAAAAAAAAATACAAAATCGTTAAAAGAGCTTTCAAAACAAAAATGAAAAGAAAAATTGCATAAATATAATAGTCTGAATATGGAGTTTTAAGAGACTGAAGAAACTGAATGTGTATGTGAGGAATTTTTTAGTAACAAAAGATGCACAGCTTTATTGCCAACTTTAGGAGCTCATGTTTTCTTATGTGGCTAAATGCTGAAATACTTGCAATTGAAGCAGTAAAAGTGAAATATTTGGTCCTTTAGCACATTTTGAACTGTAGAAAATATTTGGAATCTTGTTTGTAATCAGCAAAATAAAAGGAATATAGTGGTCACAAGGTAAGGAACCTAGCTGATTTCAGCTATTTAGCAATTTTTATTAGTAGGCTCACAGAAATAAAATTGAAATAATTAACTCCACCCTATATCACTACAAGATCACTCTGAACTTGTACTAAGAAAATACAGACCTACAGATACTTTTGTAAAAAGCCCTTTTCTAAACTGAATTTAATTCTTTGAGAAATTTTATTTGGAGATTTTAGAATTCTAATACCATCTTAGGTCAGTAGTCCAATGTAAATTCAAATGTCTCATGGAATGCAAGGGTTTATTTTATTTTTAAGTTTTAAAAATCTCTTTGTAGCAGCAGTAATATTTTTAAAATAGAAAATTGCACAACAAAACATTTTTTTTCCAAAGGGAAAACTACTAAGACCTTCAGAGACCTGATTTAAAACCTCATTTATGAATGTAAAGTTCTTTTTTCATTGTTATTTTCATTGGATATATAGGGATCTTCAGATTACATGGTATTTTAATAAAATATAGTACAGTACACAAAATCCATCCCTCCCTTACTCATATGGATGCTTTCTTGATCTGAGTAACAGAAAATAACAAACCTGAACAAAGGCAATAGAATTTGTACAAATTTGTAAACTGCTTAAAATTAGCTACAATTTCATCCAGAACTGTCCCTTGTTTTTGTTGTCCCTTGTCCCTTGTTAAACATTCAGTATTCCAGTTCAAATTGTAATGTTTAAAAAACTGTATCCACTAGAGAAAAAAAAATTAATTCAGCCAGCTCAATAGGAATCATGGTACCTCTTACATCAGAAATATAACTTAGATTTGCATTTTCATCATATGCATTGAATATATTTCTTCACTCATATTCAAGGTAATTAAATCTCAACTGGATTGCTTATATAAATTCTAAATAATCCACTCTTTTAAAGTAGAGTGGTAACAAAATGAAATAAGCTACTTTGTCAATGAGAAGAAATATTGTTTCAAGAAATCTTCATCTATAACATCGAACTATTCAAACAACTACATTTAGCAAATCAACATAGCAGAGATGTATAATTTCTGTGTTATTATCACCTGATACAAAAAACTTTCAAAGGCAAATTAAAGATGTACTTTATACTGTATCAAAATTATATTAAAAATCAACTGTCACCTAAGTTTAAAGATGCAAAGAAACATGGTTTTAATTCCCATCAAAGCCTAAAGTATGACAACTTAAACAAGGAAGAAGAGGTCCTCTCTTTGTCCTAGTTTGGAGTCATGTATTGCAGTAGGTTGACCCTGGCTGGATACCAGATACCCACTAAAGCCATTCTCTTGCTCCCTCTGCAACTGGACAGAGGAGAGAGGAAAAAAAACACAAAACAAAACAAACGAAAAACCAGCTAAGGATTCATGAGTTGAGATAAGAGCTGGGAGAGGTTACTTATTGATTACCTTCATGGGCAAAACAGACTCAAAGTGCAGATAGTATTTAAATTTATTACTAACAGGAAAAGAGCCAAAGAGCGAGAAATAAAAGAGTCTTAAAAACACCTTCCCCCTACCCCTCCTTCTTTCCAAGATAACAAACATGCTTCTCTTGTTAACTGTCTTAACTGCTCTGAAATCTGGAGGTAAAAAAACAAACAAACAAACAAACAAAAACCCACACCAAAAAAACCCAACAAAAAACAAAAACCACAAGAAACAGGCTATCTACAGTCTCTTTTCCTGGATAACTGAAACACAACTGTATATGGATAAGCATACATATAACATATACAAACATGTATGCACACACAGAGTTCTATTATAATGTCCATCATGAAAGAGAACTAAATGAAAAATCTACCAATCTATCTGTTGAATATATGTAAAAAGAAAAATCTGAATTAACCACCATGCACAATAATTTCATCCCATCTTTCATTGATCATACTTCAGCAAATACTCAATGGTGGAAGGACTAAAATTCATTTTCCATCATACTGGATTATATCAGTGATCAAATAGCTTGTTGAATTCCTCTGTTGCACCACAGTATTCTGCCAAAGTATTTGTTGATCTTGGAAAACTTTCTAATGAATGATGTGAATCACTAGATATCATACATTTATAAAAGAGCACTGTGAAGCACTGCACCTGACTACTACATTTTGGTTAAATGCAAATCTAAGCTGTGGCTTGGCAGTAAAGTCTCATCATGAGTCATGATCAGAGGTCTAGATTTCATGTAGCAAAGGTGTATTCCAAGCTTTAGCAGAGACTGCACAACATTCCAAAGAGCTACTCTGTATTTCTTTCCTCCTCCATAACTCTCAACATTAAAGGGAAGCTATCTTGTATTAACTCAAACTACTCTTTTAAAGCAAAAATGCCTCATTTTCTTTACCAGCCAGACAGGAAACTAGCCTTTTCATCACTATTTTTTTTTTTTCTTCTTTGATGAACAGGTCATCCTGCATGCTGCATGCTTCCTTTAAGGTATTAGTGTTACCTCTCCCAGCCCTGTCAATTGTAATTTTAACAGAGAACTAATTTAAGCAAAAGCTCCTGGCTGCACACCTCATAGCTTGTCAAAGAAATTGGCTCAGTTACTATTTAAGTACCTACACAAGGCTCCATTTAGTAAGGTATTGAGCATGTGCTTGACTGAAAACATGTGGCTTGTCTCATCAACTTAAAATCAAATTAACACTGTAACTTAAATAAAATATACAGAATATGAGATAGGTATCCAGAACTAAATGGCATTATACCAGTAGGTATGACACCTTTTTAGTTCCACATTCATATAAGAAAAATTTACATATGAGATATTTATAAATATCCATGCTAGATTTGTTTATCTGTGCCCAAGTAGGTAATGCTTCTGATGAGAGAGGAATGGATTATTAACTGAAAACATTGGAAGAGGGATCTACATATTCTTGAGAAGATTGTTTTTACAGGCACTGTTATAGTTTGTGATGTAAAACAACGCAACTTCTCCAGAGAAAGTATTAACTAAAACAATATATGTATATACATGCAAGAATGTACACACATCTTTGAAAGAAACTACAAACAGAAACAAATACTTATATTTGGGATATTGATGATTATTTCAATGTACAGAAAACTGTGTTGTGATTAGCTGTTATAGAGTCTTCAGTACATTAGGTTTATTGCTGTTTAATGAGACAAATCTTAATCTAGCAGTTAATAAGTATTAAAGTTACTGACACAGAGCAGTAGCCGCCTGAAATACAAATCAGTCAGGCATAACACAGTCAATCTTTGTAATCTTAAAAAAGCCTTCTGGCTGATTTAACACAGACAACATTTGTCAGCTTCAAAATCACTCTAAAGCTAAAGGGACAGGAATGAAACAAACTAACTGCACAAATGTGATAGAAAAAATTAAGAAGTGGGTCAGTTAATTCAAACAGGTTGTCCATTACATGTATTTTATATATATATCATGTACCTTAGATGTGCACATTAAATAAATTAATTCATTATTGTTAATAAATAGGTTATAAACATGTTATACGCATCAATAATGCATAGATGATTGAAACAATTATAAATGTTTCTGGTTTGATCTGATTGAAAACAATAACATTTTGTAAGAACATTATTTCTGTGCAACATTTAGTATATTCCCATTATAAAGTGAATGACAAGGCTATGGATCATAAAACTAGAAAATAATTATCCTTTTCATCTCTGTCATCTAGAGTTCATAGAATCAATTCCTCAATTTTTTTCCTCAGCCTTGAAAAGAGTTATTTCTCCCAAATGGAAAGCTACTATGAAGTATGTACTGAGATGTAATTGTGCACTAATTTTTTCTCATTCACAAATAGACTGAGTCATACTGGACTTTAAACCACATCTTTGTTCTTGCATTATCCAAATCTTACAAACAGAGAAAACATTGGCACATGAATTTTCTGTGCATTCATCTGTTTAAGTGGAATGTTCTACAATGTTCTAAACACTTATCTGTTTAAATGGAATGTTCTAATAGGTATTTGTGGGTTTAAACATCTTCAATTTAGAGATGATAGCATCCTTCTCTTTTTCTCAGGTGGTGTAACAGAGGAAAAAACAGGCTATTTGCCAAATGACTTTTCAGTTTGGCACACAGAATAAGATTAATATGACTTCTCAGAATACTTACACTTATATAGCTCTTTATATAATGAAAGCATATTTTGCTGTTGACTTTTCCAATTCTCTGTGCTTAACACTCAGAAATAACAAAAATAAAATTAAAGCTAAGTTGTAAATACCTTCATCTCAGGAAATTTTCTGGCAGCTGTGCAGGGCATAGTGGCCAGAAGCATATGAATAAAATGCCAAATATTCAGCTGCCTTAAATGATCTTTTTTACTTTACAAAGCTTTTCTCTGCTGAAGCAGACAGGGGATGTAGGTTGTACAGCTATTAGCTGATTGCAATGGATTTCTAGAACTCAAAAAGCCTGGATCTTCAGATACAATAGCTATTAAAACTTGGCAGCATTTACTTGGCAGCATTATATAGCCCTTTCCTTTTATTCTACATCATATGCAACTTCTGATTCTACATCCTCCTGTTTTACATCGCTTTTATCTCAAAAGTCTCTCTTTGCTTCATCTGCTCCTTTTACCCTCAGGTTGTCTTCATGTTGGTTGCTCCTATTCCTTTGAACACCTATTTGCCCGAGAAACAATCAGAGCTGATAATCTTGCTAATTCTATTCAAAGCTGGAAGATAGAAAGTTCATCTGCTCTGAGGAATGCACAGCTGGAACAGAGCTTCTCACTTCTCTCCCCATCCTTGTTTTAGCTATCTTATTCCACCACCCCTCTCCAAGGCTCTGAGTTATTCCTCAATGAAACAAACATGCACAGGTTGTCACGTTTACTGCACAAAAGGGTAGAATAACTCCAACTAAAGTAGTAGAAAGAAAAGAATTATAGAAAGCTTCAGTCTGAAAGTTTGAATTCTTCTGGAAAGAAAACCATAACCTTTTAATAGAAGCATTATATGACTGTCATTCTTACACCTCACAAAGGAAAAAAGTAAGAAATAGATGAGGCAGATAACCATTATCCTTCAGGACATGACTAGGTAGGAGGAAGACTGCTCTGTGAAACTAATTATTGCCACTGTACGTATTTTTCAAAAAATATATGTGAATATGTTTAACACTCTAAAATGTACTACTTGAATTGCTCTATATAGTAATTAACAGCTTCATCTCATTTAAAACCACAAACTTTTGAAACTATCAGTAAGCAGTTTAGGGACATAAATAAAATACAAACAAACAAATAAATAAATAAATAAATAAAACAAATAAGTGTTTGCCAGTGAACTTAGAATAAACAATCTACAGCTATCATTTAGTCAGTGTAAATTTACATATTCTTTATTTTTATTGATATCAACTTGAAAGATACAGGTTATAAGCAAAGACTCTCTGCACCAGTGTGTTACATAACTTCTTAAGTCTACCACTAATAATCTTAGTGATATCAAACAGAAAGTTTTTTACTGGAACAAAGTACTTAAGTTTCATCCTACCAAGATCTGAGGTTAAGTTCCTTGTGAACAGAAACATCTGCAAACAACTTCTATTGGCTTCAAAAAGGCCATATATTTAAAACCTAAGCTATCTCCCACTGGAGTTAAACAGCCTTTATTACTGACTCCAGCAGGAACAGAAATCTCAACAAGTATTTAATGTCATGACAATTTTTAAAGGAAAGGAACGAATAACTGTATTGAGGAAAATGACTCTCAACCAAACAGATTAGAACCTAGTGAAAGACCAATGCAGTTTAAGCATGCATTTCATTTTCACTCTTGATGTAGAGTGGAAAAAACATTTATACTTGTGTATTAAAATACTAAAGGATATTTACAGCTAATATATGGGAAACAGACAAGAAAATTTAATTTCAAGAATGGACTCTGAAACAGTATTTCATGTTACTCTTACTCACCTGCTGTTTTTCCACGAAAACTTATTTTCTTAGCTAAGAATAAATTGAAGAATGAGAAGGTAATATAAAACACTGCAGAGTTCTTCAAGAGCATAGAACATAGAATATATTTATTATGCATCAGAGACTTTTTTTCCTCACAGAAACCTAAAGTTAGGGAACTATTTTTAAGACAGGCACACGAAAGAGCAAGAAAAAATCTGTGAAAGAGCAAAGGTAATAAGAATTGGGAAATATACTAAAAAATAAAAGTTAGCCATTTGATTTTTTATCTTAATGGTCACAGACTAATCACTTTTTTAACCACTGATTATGAGTCCAAGCATGGTCAAACTAAACCCTACACAAAATGGTGTTAAGACTGTAACTTAGAGTTAAATAGAGTTTTCTAAAGATTTCTAAAATTTCTCTTTAGAAAGTAATTAAGTATTAATTTATGTATTTCAGATAATGCATAATGAAATATATCTACACTTGATTTGCTCAAAATATGGGACTACAAGATTGCATGAAATTCAGCAGTACACTGACAGTCTTAATAATATAGACATCATCTAATATTTACATACCAGTTGAAACTTCCTATGTCCTTAGCTAACTTTAAAACAGGAAATGCCTACAGTTTTTATGTATGGTTTATGTTGGCTTTAGAATCTTTTATTGTTACAAATTTTGTTGGTTTTCCAAAACTCAAAATACGAAGGGAACGAAAGATTTTACATGAAAAAGAAAAAAGATGGGCCAAACCTGAAATAAGAAAGCATTGTCTGGCAAAGATGATACAGGGTGATTGGTGTATTAGTTTGTCTTTGAGACACGAATGATTTTTCTCATACTCTCAAAAGGTTTGAGCTTAAAAGCTTTCTAATGTAACATATTATCTTATATAATATGCTGGTGATTTAAAACAAAGTCACTACAGAAAGGGAACAACAGATACTTTAGGAACACATAGCTGTTATTACTATGCAAATAAAAGGCATTTATTTTTCTAGGAGTGATCTTTACCTAAGATTGCTGTAATAAGTCCTGTGTTGACTATGGTCAAATTTCATAAATATTAAATTTGTTTTCATTTTATTATGTTCAATTTAAAAGTCTACTTACTCCCTTAATAAACATGAATAGCATTAACACCTGTTCCATAAAGCAGTTTAACATTATGTCTAACTTTGTAAAAAATAACTTTTTTTTTAGAAGAAAGGAAAACATGTAAACTTTTACACTAAACTTAAAGTCACAATAGTTGTAAACCAATATTTCTTTAAAGCTTGAAACTTTCAAAATTGATCCATTGCTTTCTTTCTGCACTAATTTAATTAGGATAGCACAGCTATCTCTAGAAGTAAGCCATTTAGCATTTTAAAAAGGTCAGTCTCAGGAAGTCTTATTGAGCTCCTGTACAGTCTCTTCATTGTATCACTATGCTAGGAGGAATATATGTTACTCCTGGGAAATGAAAAAATTATAGAAGTGGAAAGGTCAACAGGTAGAAAGGTTTGAGATTAAAAAACAAACAAAAATTAAAACAAACACATTTGAAGAAAAATTATGTGCTAATGTAAAAGATATGGATCTGTGTGTATCCATAACATACTTACCCATAAGTATTTATACAACTTAATTTAGGTTAAACTCTGCAGCTTTTTGAAAAGCAATTGGAGAATGTGTCTTTTCTACTGTATAAATTTTTATGTTCATGGCAATTATGTCTGGGATTGTGAATGCAAGAATAAACAATTCTGTCTTGGATTTCCAATATGCCTTTGCAGTGCCATTATTCCAGGCACACACCTTCACCTACATTTACATGGGAAACTCATCACTTGCATATGAGAACAAAGCTGTGTTGTTCTCAGCAGCTGTTACAGTGTGATAACAGGCCACCGTCAGGCTCCTCACAACGGGAATAGAGACAGAATTTTTTAAATGGAAGAATCAGACATGTTTGTGATCTAACATAACCCATACAAACTATAAGTAGACAATTCATTTATTTTGACTGCCGCTACACTTTTCTTTGAGGCAGCAAAGGAGCTGCACAGAGCTATAGAGACTGGCAAGAGTTTTGACTACCTTAAGAGCTGTTTTGAGCAATGCTTTCACCCACCCTTCCCAACCATTCCAGAAAATATTATTCCTTTAAACTAATCTTTTTCAAGAGCAATTATGATTTTCACAGATTTTTCAATGTTTGGTTTTTTTTTTTGTTTTAAAATGTTTTAGTTTTTTCAAATGGATGTTTAATTTCAAGCTAATTTTCTTTTTTAACTGTTTTTATATTGAAGATTTGAATAAAGCCAAAATTTTAAGAACTGTATTTGATAAAGCGAAGTGATTTCTCTGAGTTAACAACTAATAAAAGAAATTGAGATTTCATAACTTTAGCTGTTTCAGGATAGAAAAGTTGTATACAGAATGCTAACTGATGCCCCTTGTATTTTAAGTCTTTGAGGAAACAAGACAGGGAAAAGTTTTGGTTCACTATATAATTATCTATTTCTGGTTTTTTCCCAATGAATTCCAAACAAAGTATTAACACAAACTTCTTACTCTGCCTCTTGCTTTACCTGTTCTGCCTGGAGGTGATTGAAGAGTTCTGAACTTCTCCTTTGTAATGCCTTATATTAGCTTCATGCTAGACAAGCTTATTCTGATTCACTAGCCAAGCACATGGACTGTGTCTTCTCTGAACATTCAACACACGATAAAAACTGAGAGCAATAAACATCATATAGAGAGATACTAAAGGATTTGGAAGACAGTTGCTCTGCAGATCAAATCCTCAATGTATGCGAAAGAAAATAGACTAAAATACTGAATTTTAAGTGAACTCCATCTATTCTGATCAGATGTCAACACCACTGAAAGCATATCAACAAGCTGAAGATTAACTACGCATAAGAAAAAAATGCAAGTTAATGGCATTCACATTTTGATAAGAGTTCGCAACCAGATGTCATAGATGAGAGCAGAAACCAGGACACTAGTTTACTATTGAATTTATTTAAGCAGTGTGGATTTGAGATTTTCCATTTTATGAACAGGATATTACCCAACATGGAAAGTTACAATATTCCCTGTTTGCTAAGACATACAAAGCATGGGCAAACTGCAAACAACTTATGCATAAAATCTGATAACGATGTTGAATTACACGTACTTTGCCAATAACATTGACACAATTTTGGTATGGATTTACGATGCTGTTTTTCAGTTTACTAAAGCAAAATCCTTTAGTCTTTTTCATTACACACAGTCCAATCTAAAAGTGCCCGAGTGCAGAAGAATGCACAAGAGTTCTCTGCAAAGTCAATTATCTCCTCCCTACATGAAGATTTTGGAGCCATGTATGCTGCAGGCAAACATCATTAGGAAGCATTAAAAAGAGTGTTCTAACTGCTATTGTAACAACTATAATTGACTCTAACTCCACATGCTGCAAATAAATATCATGGGAAATTTCCAAAATTATGTTCATATCACTGTTAGTCACTCCACTGTATTCTTATAAAAACAAAAAATTAGAATTTGACATCTTAATCCAAGGAGCATACTGGCATGTTACATGGGTTTTACCAATCACTTTTCAATCATGGATTATTAGTAACCAAGCTAGATTACAAACACTAGCACAGGAATAAGAATTCATCTGCCTTCAGGGATTTCATCTGCTTCCTGGGCTAGTAGAAATCATTCAAGGCGATGATGGAAAAAAAATCAATTTGCAGTAAATGATTCCCTTGTGTAGCTCACAAAACTCACTGAACACTGTGAGCACAGTTGCTTTTTGAATATTTAGACAATTCCTGATGGGCAAATCTCAGCATGGATGCAGGACGCATGGTCAGGGAGGCAAATGTGCACTTACTGAGCATATTGTATTGTAAATATTTAGAGTTACAGCAATGTTGCAAGCTTACCTTACATGTAACACCACAAATGCTCCAAACAGACATTATAGATTAGCT
This sequence comes from Myiozetetes cayanensis, assembly GCF_022539395.1. Lineage (NCBI taxonomy): Eukaryota > Metazoa > Chordata > Aves > Passeriformes > Tyrannidae > Myiozetetes > Myiozetetes cayanensis. The sequence continues at coordinate 33,060,725 of NW_026087964.1, read as the reverse complement.
TCCATATTGAGAATGCAGATACCATATATAGAAGCTAAGGGGTAACATCTTCCTTTAAAGTTACATAATTTCTTGTATGCCTTTCCTTATCCTTATTCAACATTACACACCAAGAGAAGGTTTGCACAGTCAAAGATACATATTAAAAACAAAAAGAAAAATTATTGGGTCGTTGCAGGTTTTTTCGTGGTTTTTGTTTTGTTTTGTTGTGGTTTTTGTTTGTTTTTTGTTTTGTTTTTTGTTTGTTTGTGGGGTTTTTTTGGGGTTTTTTTGTTTGGTTGGTTTTTTATGGAAACACTACTGAAATCTATTGACCAAACTTGGCAAACTGAAAATTCAGGCCACTACCAGTGGACTCAGCTTTACAGACTATTGAAGATTCTCAGTGAAGTCAAAATCTCACAATGTTTACACATACCTTTAAACAGAATTTTAGTACCCAAAGCAGAAACTGAAGGAGTCCAAAAGTAAGTCAAAAAAACAGGTAAAACAAGATCCAAAGAAATGTAGACGAAAATGGACTCTATTTTTTCTTCATTTTTTGAGGCATCATCTGCTAGTAGTATTTGAGAGTACAAATGCTTCTTCTGTAACAAAATAAATATAAACACTTTAAAAGCAGTGACTTGAGAATATAAAAATAGGAATGATGTGAACAAAAGAAGAAAGAATCCCATTCCTGAAATCAGATAATTATATTCCTGCAATTCAATGAGATACTAAGACAAAGGAGCCCAATGGCCTACTGAATAAAATACAGTAAACATTACCTACAAATCACATCACAATCATTACCTACCAAAATCACACAAAGTGTCCTCCCGAAACCCGTCCGTAGAATTAGCAGACTAAAACTGGATTTTTTTTGAAGTTGGCTTGTGTTTGGACTCAGAGCCATGGAAGAATGGCACATATATAATACAAAGCAACTCGTATGATACAAGTAGCCATATGGTTTTATGCAAATAAATTTCCATTAAAGGGCAGCTCTTGGAGAGAAAAGCAAAGAAAAAAAGTTCCATTTTCCATAAAATGTCAAACATAACAACCAGAAACTTGTATTTGCTGTCCGTACAGAAGATTTACACTTCTTTCTAAACATTTGATTCTAAAGTAAGACAGGTTACTCCCCTTACATTTGCAAATAAATATAAATTTCATACACCTAAAATGCTGACAAGGAGGGCCAGCAAAACGGGGCCAAATCATCATGATTTTCATTAGATCCTTAAACCAAATAAACATTTCTATAGGTTAAGAGAGCATAAAACCATGAAGGTTGGTAATACACCAACAAGTTCCAGTGAGCTCAGTAAAATAATCCTAATGAATCTGCAAGTAACGTCCTCTAATGAAAGAACACTGCTCATTTCCACAAAGCACAAATGGCAATATGTTTATATGAGTTCATCTAAATGACCTTAGAAGACTTTCTTCTGTTTTCTCGAATACTGTTTTTTCTCAAATTCTGTTTTCTGAGGAAAATCACCCTAAAAGACATGAAAAGGTCAATATAATACTTTAGACTACAAGGAACCCAAGAATTCTTCTAAAACTTGGGCATACTTTCAGATAGAAAGTATACACTTCAGATCCACTCAACTAATAAGTCAAAGACTGCAGAAAGTATCTAATATGAAAGGGCAAGGACAACAAAGGAAAACTGCAAAACACACGGCAGAGATCATCTTTAGCCAAAAACACTGCATTCTAGTAAAAATCCTTTCTTTTGGAGAACAGATGGCATTTCAGCATGGAACAATTTGCAGCTCTGTTGATGGAAGGCTTTTTGTAGAGGTTTTTTTTTGCTTGGGCATTTTTTATTTTAAACCTTACTACATCTTGAAAGACTCCTACCAACAGGCTTTTGAAGAACTATGCTGGCTCAATGGGCTCCAAAATCGCACTAAAAAAAGAAAACAGTTCATTTTCTAGATGATGCCTGTGCCCACACACCTAAACTTAGGATAGTTAAGTATCACCAAGATGTTTGTTCACGTTCTGCTCCATGTGCAATTTTTTTCAGAGTAAACAACCAGTACATTGCCTAGGAGTCTGGTGAAACATTTATTTGTCATGCAGTGTTAAGGTATCCTGTCACACATACAGTTTCCTAGCCTGAAAGACTATTCCTGGCCATCATACTAGTATCCAATGCCAGATGGGTCTCAGGAACCACTGAATATGTCCCAGTTAATTTATTCACACACTTTCTTGCAAAGAAAGGGACTATAATTCCTCATTAGAAAGACAGACTAAAGTTTTAGTCTCCTGATCACACAAACACTCACATAAAAAAGGCTAATAGATATTATTTCTGGTTGTGTTCTCAATATGTCTAGGAATGTCTTTTCTAAGGGATAAAGAAGATCTCCAGCTGACAACTGGTCAACAAAAGCTGGATATTTTAAAGGTCAACAGCAGCACATTACAGGTCCTCATGAGATGAGTATTTCTGCAGTCATCAGTGCACTAGTATTACAGGGACAAGACAAATATAAATGCAGAAGTAATGTAAAAATAAGATCAGTAAAACAATGAACCAACTGGAAAAAAGAGAAAGCTAACCTGTCTTAAGTCACAAATTAAAATAGAACAGTGTTGAAATTGCATTATTATTGTTGCTGTGAGCTCTCTTATGTAGAAAAAAATTTTTAAGAATCTTTTAGCAAAATCCACGCAACATCTTTGTCTCAGCAAATGAAAAATAAACTTACAGTGACATTGGCCACAAAATATGAACTTACTGCTTGTCAAAATCAGTTAAAATGTTAGAGGCTACTTCTATTGTGCAATTTACATTTCCAAATCTATATTCTTGTCTTTTACTGTTCTGTGCTTTAGCCGTAGGCATTTGTGTGACAACTGTAGGTAAAAAGGAGATTTACAGTACTGAAAGTCTCTAGGAACTGTATCATCTAGAAGATTAGTTTTTAAGTCTCGAGGAATTGTTTTATTCTGAAACTCTAGTACTTTATACAGCTGTAGGAACACATTTGCAGATAAGATTACCTTAAAAAAGATCCTAAGAAAGAAACACAGGCTCAATAGGTCACCATGATTTTCTCTATTAAAATGCAAATATGCGCATATGCATTCCTGATGCTAAGAAAAACACTTTATCACCAGAGCCAGGATTATATGTCAATACTTCTGCTGCCTGCAGAAGAATAAAGATAGTAATACTGTTCTTTGACTGATCATAGGCATCTATCAGCATATAGGTACTCTGCAGTTTGTTTCCTCCTAACCCCAGATGTTTCCTCTCTCGAGTCCTCATAACTAGATTTACAATGTCCAGTTTCTCCAATACCTGTGGTTATCTTCCCTAGTTACACAAATGTTTTCCAGGGATTATGTATATCCTGACCAAATGTACTACAGGATGAAAGTAAAAGAGCCGTTCAGAGAGCAAGAGGCAGCCAGAGATGGAGAGAAAAAACAACTGCACTTACATGAGAGGGATATTTAGTGATCAAATCTAAGACAATGTAAGTTTAATTTTATGAAACTTCTTTGGTCAGTTTTTTTCATTAAAACCTGTTCTTAAAAACCTCATGAGGTTGTTTATGTTGCTTTATACTTCCTTTTGGGAAGGAAAAAAGCCTTAAAAGAAAGGCAGAGCACAGGAAAAAAGCATGGGAAGAAAGACCCAGAAAAGATATTCCCAATACTAAGGAGGGCATATATTTTTATATACTCTGTACAAAATGTTTTAGAATATTTCAAACATAATTTAACATTCTTCTCTGAAACATTTTTGTGTCAAGATCACTAGTGAAAATTAGTTAGGTGTAGATACCAAACAAAAATCCTTTAGTAATCTATTGTTTCAAAATAGAATTTAATATTTTGAGTACTTAGTATTAATGGGTTTTTTTACAACATTTCTTCCCCTTCACACCTTTATGCTGTGATAACAAAGAGCTCTGACAATTCTTTTTCTTTCTAGTTATGCAAAATCAACCTACAGCATCCTACAACAAATTAAGTCAGTCCAAAATACATAACAACTTAGCTTCTTTTTCTACTGCTTTGCAGATGAAAAAGGATTCCAGAATGTAGGAGAAAAAGTATGTCACTGTGATATCAGTGTTAGCATGACACTGGTATCTGTAACTACACATCTTGAACTGCTAAAGAAAAGCTTACAAGCTTGCTGATATCTAAAAATATCAGACTTTTTTTTCTTCAAAAAGGGTTGGGCTAATCCGTATTAGTTTTGCTTTAAAAAGTCATTGCAAAGAGGCTAGTTCAAAGGGAATAAAATATTTTTCAGGAATATATCTGGTTTTCTCTTGTCATTTCTAGACTGGAATGTCTGTTCAAAAGTACATCAGAAACACAAAGACCTGCCTTGTGGTTATATTCAAAGGTAAGAAGAAAATCTATTTTAGAAGGTAGATATTTACTTCTCACAAAACTATATTTTTCTTGCTTTGGTAAACTTAGGTTTTATTTTGATAAAAAATGTCTGGATTCCCAAATCCCGAAAAGTGGAAAGTATCTTTTCTGTTTAGATCTTGTAGAAAAGTTGTCTTTATGCATGTCACAAATAGTATGACTACTAAAGCATTTGCAAGTTCACAGTTGGAAATTAGTGTATCCCAGTAAATTTCTGTAATTACTGCACCACAGGAATTTCTGGAATTCTAAATTGTACAGATATACAGTGCAGTAAGCTCAGCTATCTTCATCAGAGCAGTTGTGTTATCACATATCAACACAAGTTCCATAATCCACCTGAGAAACCCACTAGGTTGCTGGCCTACATTCCTTCCAGCATACACTGATAAGAATGCCTAAGCAGTTTTTTTATGCATGAAGGAAGATCAGAGATGTCTTCAAGAGCTGCAGTCATATTTTAGCTTCTTATTTCTTCCTCCCTTTAAAATCACCATCATGTTACAATAAGTCCTCTGAACACATCTAGCTCGTTCTTGTATCACTGTGATAAGATTCTGAATCATCACAGAGTAGGTGAGTAAGGTAGCTGGCTCTAATTGTGTTTTATTTTATAAACACACTCTATAGCTTTTATAGTAAGCTTACTTAGCCTCTCAGCAGGCTTAATAAGCCAAAAATGTTATTTTTCTGGTGTAAGTCTGATACACGGTTTTCAAAAATGTATAGTGACCATTGGATAAATAAAGAAATGCAGAAGACAAACATTTTTTGCAGCTGTTTTAATTTGTCATGGCCTATGCAAAGTCAAAGGAATAATTTAAGGATAAAACGCATCTACTGTTTTCTAAGCAAGCAAAGAGAGGTGGTGGCAATCAAAGTAAATGGAAAATACCGTTTACTATAGTATGAAGCTCATCAAATATTTACCTCCCTCAAGTATAAAATATCCATGGAACTGCACATGCTGAAAATATTTTCCCTATTAGTTTGGGGGATTTAGCACACATTCATTTCTCAAGCACAGTTTTACTATCAAATCCCACGCATGCATTTTGCACTAACTACAAATTTTGATAGTTTACAATATGTGTAATTAAAACAACATGGATAAATTCAAGATATTAAAAGTATAGTAAGAGAGGCAATAATATTTCTTTTAACAAAGAATAAAATTATTGCAGTTTAAAATATATCCAGTGTTTCTAAGGATGGACAAATGGCTGCCAAGGGACTTTTGCTAATACTGTAAGATTCCCATCCAGAAAATTGTCATATTCCATTGAAAAGTGTAGAATTCACACAAATTAATGTGATAATATGTTCTGGTATAACTCACTATTTTTTCCTATACCTAAGCAGCTACTTCACCACTTCACAATCTTCTTCCTCTTTCTGGATTTTCTACTACAAGCTCCAAGTGCTAAGATTTATTTCTATGGAGGTGGATCAATGAGCTCTTTTCCACTGGTTCTGAATTTTATCTCATCTGCCAAGGTTGCAGAATGATGTGGAATAAATGAACACCTGCTCTTGAAAAGGAAGCTATCTGAAACACCAGGCTTTGGCAAGATCAGTATAGAATATGCATGTCACCCAGAAAATCTGTTACAATGGCCAGCTGCCAAGGCATTTGTTCCACGTGAAGCACAGGTTAAAACTGCTGTCAATAATTTGCCTTAAGACAAAGAACCCAGTCAAAGGGGGGGAAAACCCCACAATGTTCATAAAGCATATATTTGAAAAAAATTTGCAAATAAATAGATTTGAATTCCTTCTTTCCTACTACTTCTAAACAGCTAGAAATATCTCATTGATACACTGAGTAATGATTCAGTCAGAACTGAGTCATAAGTTCATTATTCTCCTCAGGGAGGAAAATTGTTCAACACACTTTGTAACAAACCAAATCTGATGGCAAAAATCTGGTACAAAACCTCCCTTAAGCTCCTGTATTTTGTAGTGAAGTAAAGAATACTGAAATTTGTATCCAAAGATGTTTGACTATTTAAATTAATTTTTGTGTGTTTTGGTAATGAGACATATAGGAAAAGAAAAAAAAAAAGTGAAATTCAGTATCATAAAGAAATAGAGAGAGATGAAATTCAGAAGCAATAACCTACAATTTTATTTTCAGTTTCAAAATGTTTAAAGGAAAAAAAAGAAAAAATTGTTTGGGAGAGAGTTACTTATGACAAAACAACACATACTTATCCCATCACAAAATCATTGCAAATAAATTCATGCAGGCTGAATCTCATTCTCTCAAGGAAATGTAAGCTACAAATAATACAAGTTTAATCAAACATTTTTCTTTACTCTGATTTTCAACATACAATGAACTGACTAATACTAAAATATCCCCTTTAAGTAAAGCATTCAGACAAAATGAATTCTTCTGCATGGTCATTTCCTGATAAAGCACTGACAAATATCTTCAGAAGTCTTAAGAATTATATATGCTAAAATTCAAAAACTATTTCTGCAAAGAAAAATAGTGGCCTAATAAGGTATATGAGAATGATATTAGTAAATTACAGCTTTGGCTGTTAGTATTTAATGGGGAAATATATAACATATATCTAATTCACAGTTCCAAGATCTGTGTTTATGAGAATACACTAACTTCAAAGCCCTGTGTAGTCTGTGTTTGAAAGTCTTATTTTTTAAAGTTTGGATACTTCATTCAAGCAGATTCTATTAGTCAAAGAAATTAAAAATTATATGTAAGAGCATAACTCCCTTTATTTAGAAAACAACTGTTCTCCTCAGTATAAACCAATTAGTAAAACACCCTTTCCATATCTTACAAAAACAAACAAACAAAACAACACAAAACCCCCATGTATCCCCAAAAGAATAACATGAATGGATATAGCAAAAATAGGTATCTTTAAGAAACAAACCATTGAGCAACTTTCAAGGAGTGAAAAATTCATAAGGAAAGTATAACACAGCCATACTAACGGCATCTGCTAATTCTGTAAAAATTATGTTCTCATACAATTTATGAAATCTCTTGGTAATTGTTTAAAGACAGAGTCTTCTCTGTCAGAATCTTTCAGAAATGCAACTGTCTTGGATAGAATCTTAAATCTTGGTTTGAATATATTGAAAAGATAGGAATAATTTTTTTCTAGGAAACAAATAAAACAGTAGCTTTCTTCTAACATGGAAGACTGCCACGGGTTGTTTTCTTCCTTCATGGCAGCATTTGGCATACACAAGACTAAAGCATGTGCTTGCTCAGTTGACCATTATTTTTCCTTCAACCAACAGTTAGATATTTGAGCTTTAGCAAAACTCCACCACATTTTCTCTTCATATTGTCTCTATGTGTTGGTTTGAGACTGAGATAGCCCCTTACAAGATTTCTACTGATTTCTTCAACAAAATATCTGTGTTCTCTATGACTTTAAAGTCAGAGCATTGCAGAGTTCAGTTGAGTGTAAGATGCAACACTGGCATGTAAATCTGGAAAAGCTTGCACCAGATTTTTAAAGAGAGCACAAAGGCTTCTACAAGTTAATAAGAAAGCAATCTAGATGGGTGTCTATTTCCATACTTTTAGGGTGGGGTAATTTTTTTCTCCTACAAAAAAAGAGTTAACAAGAGTTTTGTTCATGATAAGACTCATCTGCCTTATTGATTATTAAGTTATTTGCCTTATTTGCATGTCAAATGTCAGAGCCCTGAGGTGAAGCTAAAAGTGGGACTTTTTTAGTGACTGACTCCCCAGCCAAAGAAAAAGCTCTCAGAAACAACTTTACAAAATATCCTGCTCTGTCCTCCAAAGACATGGTGCTCCTAAAAACCAGTATAGGGTTTGAGAGAGATTTAATGATATTTTGACAAATTTGGCAAGGAAATGCCAGAAGGTTTCTTGATCATAAGTAAAGGCTTCCTCTAGTCTGGTTAACATACTATTTGGTTTTGGGCAATTAATTACACGTCCTCCACTACAGAAGTAGAACACTAAATTCTCAGTAACCATGTGAGATCAGTAGAGCAGATGTCGATTTTAAAGATAGTGGCCTAAGGATATTTCAGTGTTTACTATTGAACAATTAGCTCAAATTTCAACTTGTATGGATTTCTAGTTGCAGCAACCTTGCCCCTGCCTAACAAAGCTGATTTCACTTTAGTCTTTACAGCACCATTTTATGAAACTGAAACTGAGGGTTTGAAGACTTTTTTTCTTTAACTTTCTACTTTTTTTTTTTTCAAAGGATTTAATGACTTAGTGCTCAAAGCAGTTCTATTGGACACAACATGCTCTACACAGCTCTAGCTCCTAGAGGCTCCTGGAACTTCACAAACTGTGAAAAGCAGATTTTGTTCTAACATATTCATTCTTTTCATGATATTAAAAAAAAAAAACAACATAATGACTTATTAAGCTCACAGAGTATATGGGTAATTTCCAGTCCTAGCTTACTGATGGCACTGAGTTGTAGTGTTCTACTAGATGGCATAAGGCCAGTATAGGAGTAATATATGCTGAATTCTCCTCTCTCCTTCTTTATTCTTTTGTTCATTTGTTTTAACCCAGAACGATATAGCAGAGTTGTCTGGAACTTCTATATGGACAAGAAATATTTTAATTTCTATCATACGTTATAATATGAAAAAGTAGAGGCCTCCAAGAGCTGTCTAGGCCATATCCTACCACAACAGAGAAATCAATCATACCCCATGTCCTTATATCAACTTTCTCGTATGATAACCAGAAAATTTCTTGCCAATAGGTATTTATTCCTTTTAAACAGGTTTGTTTGGATTAGTTTTTCCATACACCTGACAGTCATCATTCTTGCCTGCTCATGTGACAGTTGACAAAGGTACGTCCCCTCTTCTTATTTCAAAATCAAGAAGATAAAGGAATAGAGAAAGAGTCTTTAAAGGTAGGAAAGGTTCTAGAAATAAACCAGGAATACTTGTGGAAAACAGATCTTCAAGGAAAAAAAAGGTCAAGAGAAATGAAGATCCAAGCATTACATCTGTCCATAAGTATATCTTAGGTCATAGCTGTAGTGTTATAAATAAACAACTTCCTGACACCTGTTTCTTGATGGATCAAATATCTCTTTCTGCATCAGCTTAAGAGAAGATCAGAAGCATAAACTGAAAGAGAGAAGAAAGCATCCCTTTTGCTTCCAAATGGTATGCTGCTATTTCTCTAGTCATTAATACCGGTATTAATCTAGTGTAGTCAGTGTGGTGACATAGATTAAAAACAGGTCGCTTTCTGATCTTGTTGGTAAATTTAGTTTATTCTAATCTCTAAATCTTATCAATATCTTGGCCTATCAGAACTGAGAGAGACAAGTCCTCATAATGATCTTCTAAGTGTGTAGAGCTGTTGTGAAAAAAAAAAAAAAAACCACAAACAAAAAAAACCAACGGAAAACCAACCAAACAAACAAAAAAACCAAAACCAAAACATCATTACTTTAGACTCTAGGTAGGCAGATTCTAACGGAGGATATGAAGCAACAAATGAAACTATAGCAGTATCTTTGCTTAAAAAAATACACATTAAATGCAAGGTAAGATCTGAAACCTACAATCATTTCCAGAGGAATTTTCAGAAGGGTGAATATTGCAGACAATTTCAGTTGCACAGTCCAAGGCAATATTCCAATGGAAGAACAGCTTTATTAAGCTCCCTCTACAGCTGCAATCTAGAAAAGCACTTCAATACAAAGGAGATTTTTTTTTTTTTTTTTTGGTCAGTTGTACTCCCATTTTTACTGGGAAATCTACTGGCAAAATAGTGTTGAAAAATGCTGAATAAAGAGGAAACCTTAGCATCCCTTGTTTTAACAGAAGAGAAAGAATCTTTCAAGAGGAAGGAAAAGCATGGGCTGGGTTTTTGGAATTGTTAATATACACAGGTGAGGAATCCACTGAGCTCTCTAGGATATTCAGAATTCTGTCAAAACCACAATAAAACATAAATAGAAAGGATTTTTACAGGATGATTTACACTTCAGGGTATTAAAAAGAACTCCTTTAGCAGGAAGGAATACTTGGTAGAAGAAAGTTATCATCTGTACATTTCTTGAGGCTGAAGACTTCAGGCTTCACTCTGTAAAATATGATAAACCACAATACTACCTTCTCTACAGCAAATACACATTGGAACTTAAGCAATCAGTTCCTGAACATTCAGAAAAACCTCTAAAAATTTTCTCAGCTGTAGCAACACTGTAATATTTTGGACTATTTTAGCCTGAGGATTTTTAAACATTTTTTTCTCCAAAAACTATCTAGTTAGTGTCAAATTCCTTCATTTACTGCCCCATTAATTTCTACATAAACTGATATCATACAGATAGGAGTTACAACAGCCAATTTTACTTGAATCTTTTTATACCAAATAAATACCTGGTGAATGCCAAAATGGCCCTTCCATTAGTTGAAAATCATAACTATGAGAAAGAACTTCATATTGCACACTTATGACACAAGGCCATTGTCTTCTAGAAATTTTTCAGGTTTTAAAGAACATCAGGGTAACAATGGGATTAAATTCTCTCTAAATATTGAGGAAGAATGAATAGAGTCCAATAAAACCATAATATTTTGCTACTTGATGCTTGTTGTTTAAGTTGCATTCACAGCATCAGCTCTTCATAAATTTGTCATCATTATATTTCTGGAGCAAGTGCTTTATAATGGAAATACAGCTTCAGAGAACATCAGGCAATAATCCCAGATGCCACTGACACTACAAGTTTTCCTGAGCATGCTTGTTACCCACTTGTGCCTCTCTGACATGTGGCATATCATGCAAGGAAATCTGCAGGTATTCAAAACAAAACAAAATCTTTCACACCAAAATAAACCTTCAAAAAATTTTATAAATTCTTGTCTTCATTATGGACCTACAAAAATGGCATTTGGGGATATATTTAGGGTGATTATAGTGTTGCTAGGTTGATGCTTGCATTAGATGAAAGTCTCTTTGAACTTTGGCTATTCTGTGATCCTGTGATTCTGTGAAACAATGTCAATGAGAAAGAACAAAATTGTAATCAGCAAACTTGGCGATTATTTTGTGTTTTATTTTGCATTCATGAATTTGTCTAGTAATAGTAGTTGCTTCATTGTCCCACATAAACAGATGTGAACAGTCATGATGCTTATAGAAATTACTCATGGTCATATTCATTTAACTTCAATTGGTAAATGGTGAACTATGATGTAAACTCTGAAAATATAGAACCTGGTTTATATCTAGCATTAATGAAGAGAAAGAAACATCAGAAACATATTTCTGTACTATGGTGATTTAGCAACTAAATTATTAAATAGAAATTCCATGTAAAAAATATTTAAGATTTTTACTCATATCACAGAATTACAGAAAATGTTGAGTTGAAAGGGACTCAAAAGAATCATCAAGTCCAACTCCTAGCCCTGCACAGGACCATCAATAAAGGTAGAAGACAATATAAGTTAAACATCAGCCTTTCAGTCTGTGACCACCAGCCTAGGCATAACTTGGACAAATTCTGGATCATTGTTAAAATAATTAAACTTTGTCTCATATTTATGCTTATTTATTCAAATATATAATCCTCCAATGTTTGATATATAGAAATTCAGAAGCAGTAGTTCCTACCATTTATCTACAATTTCTTAGTGACTAAATCCATAGACAAGCTACAACTAGCACAGCTTTATGCCTGAAATCATTTGATTGGGTTCACTTCAGCTGTCACTGTGGATATGGCCAGAATACAAATTCTCTTTTAACACAACTCCTTGAATGAGCTTTTTCTATAAGACTATCTTTACTTGAAATTTATAATTCAGAATGTGTGATAGTACAGCAGTTAAAAAAAAAAAAAAAAAGTTTATGAATAAATAGGAGATTTCCAATTAAATACTGACTGCCAGAAATACTGGCAAAGAATTAGTATACTCACTTGATGCTGATGTCAGTGGATTCTTCTGTATATTTCTTTGGACATCAGTGATCTTTCTAATGCACGAAAGTATTTATAAAGGCACTTTATAAATGCACATTGTCAAAAAAAAGCATGTGCAGTTATAGAAGTCACAAAGGATATCTGCACTATATAAAGACTGCATCTGAGATAAATGAAGACTGCTTACTCTAAGTCAGTGAAAATCATTAAAGTAGAACCAGTGTTCTATTAAATTTTTTGTTTATCTTATAATAAGACACACTCCTCCATTTAAATTACAAGTATATTTTTGTACTTATAAGAAACTACAAAAAATGTTTCAGGTATTTTGACTATTGCTTGCAAAATATATAAAACTTTCCTTGTTTCATTGACTCTGGCTCAACATGGTGAAAAAAAAATTTGAAATTATAGTTTGATAATACTGTGAACTATCTTAGCTGTACTTCCCAGGCCAGAGGTGTATGAGTGTTTGTATTTCTTCCCTAAAGTGCTTCAGAGCTTCAAGATAAGACAGTTACACAACGTTATTAATGAGATTATTAATGGGAATTATTTTTTGCGTAGTCCAATAATGGGGGCAAACATTTTCTTAAAATTTTTTATGCAGTTATTGAAAGTCTGATGTCATCACCTACCTTTAAAACATTACTACACCTTTAGGGTGAAGCTCAAAGGAATTTTGGAAAGTTGTCCCCTCTACTGACCCCACACACCACCCAGCTCTAGGGAAGGGCAGAGATGCAGCAAACATCATGGGACTGGGTCAATCTGCAGGACATCCAACTGCAGATATTTTAGGAGTATCAGCACCTGTTATAGACAAAAAAAAAATCTTCCAGCTTAAACTGAGAACATTAACAGATGCAAGATAATTGGATGTATGTGTATAGGAGAGTTGAATGTCAAAAACTCAGGTTTTGAACTTTCAAGTAGTTATTTCAAGTTGTTATTTCCCAGCTGCAAGTACAGTCCGATTGTAAATTTTTCTAACATCTGTATGCAAGTGGCATATTCCAATTTTTAGAAAAATAAGACAGAAACACAAATTAATATGCTGCTCACACACCATGCTTAAACTGGGAGGTCTGGGGCTTTGGGATTGTGAAAAGAAAAGGAGGACAAAAATAAGGGACCTGGAGAGAAGGTGGTAAAGATCCTGGCTGGAGGAAAGATCCTGGAAGTGAGAGGAGATGCAGGCAGCTGGATGGAGATGAATGTTATGGCCACCCAGGGCCCTTGGCTAAAAATACCCAGGATGAGTGAGTACAAACGGCACAGGAATCAGTAAAACCTTCTGCACAGCCATCCTGGAACAGCAACAATTTCTGTGCAGGGAAATTGTGATCTACTAAACACATCTCTATTGGGGAGACAGAGATGAATGGGGCAATATGAGTGAGAGAAGCAAGTAGAGGAAAAGTTCTGGTCTGGTTGGTTGCTAAATAAATCAACTATGGGTTATTTACAGCATCTCACTTGTGAGAGCACCTAAAAACTTACATATTTTATAATTATGGTATCAGTACCATATCTGTATATCACTTTCAAGTAAAATGAATGGATTTTTTTTTAAATGCAAGTAATTTCAACCACGCAAAGCATGTACTCTGATGTGAATTACAAATAGACATAACAAAAATTTTTAAATGATAGAGAAAAATGCCCTAAGATTTTTCTGCCTTACAGACCAGAGAATTCTACTAAAGTAAATACTGAATTGTATTTTAGTCATATACTGCAGTAACAATTTTCTACTTAACAGTTTTTCCTCTGTGTACACATTTCAACAGGATACGAGACAGCAACAACATAATTCTGGGGGAAAATTCAATTCTCAGTTTTATCAGGATTCTGCTCAAGTACAATGATTCTTGCTCTGCCCTCCTGCTCCTGATTTGCAGATTTTCACAGCTGCAGGAGCTTAGAAGAGCATAGGAATCTGCAATATATTGCCAGAATATACTGAGAGCCTTCTGGAAAGAACTGGCACAAGCTTTCTGAGATCATGGTTAGAAAAGACATTTTTATTTCCAGTGTTTCTGGCTACTCAGAGGGTAGGACTGTCCACTTTCTGCTACAACAATCAATAGTCCTCACTTCCAAGGCTGTCAGTCACAGGAATTTTTGAAACCTCTGCCTTAATGACTCCTGCTTATTCATGATCTTCAGACAGTGACATCTGCATCTCAGATCTCCACTTTTTCTCGCTGCTGCCTCCTTACAGGCACTCCAAAAATTCTCCAAATAGAAGTAACAGAGAAACTCATCTATTTCTTTTGGGGAATATTTTTACTGGATGAACCTGAGGAAAAGGTATGCCAGCTAAGAGACCTGGTAGATACCAGTTTCTTCATTTCACCTTTTCTTATGATCAGTTACCATGCCCTCACTCTCCTCAAACAGTAGCAAATTCCATGAGATGTGACCTCCAGATGTCACATGATGGGTTTTGCTCTGCCCCATGTGCAAAAGATTATCTACCCACCTGTAGATGCTTGCATAACTGAGCCTTGCATTCCTTCAAAATAAAGTGTTCCTTGAAAAATGTAACAAATATCACATCCAAAACCGCAGAGAAAAACAGGTATTGCTAAAATATAGAACTTAAAGAACAAAACCAAAAGATTTAAATACAGTTCCAAAGTTGCACCATGGATAATACCACATAAACTTTCAGTCCAAAGGACATTATTTCAGTCCTAAAAAGGATTTTACTTTCATTGCATATCACAATTTGTGAAATCCAGGTTACATTGAATTTGTAATAAAATTTGAGGGACTCTCTCACTGCAGTTCAAGGAGCTTTCTCATAGGTTTTAGAAAGACTAATTATCTTTTAAGTTTAGATTTAGATAGGGCAAACATTCCATTTAAGATTATGAGAAGACTGTGAACATCATCTAAGCATACCAATGGGAATTTGGCAATAATACAGTTTACAAACCCTGACCTTAAATCCTGGACCAACATTAACTTTCCTTAAGTTTACCAGCATACACCAAAAACAAAGACCTTGAAAAATTCTTCCATGCTGTGAACCTCTGCCAAAAGTAGTTCCCCTACTCACTGTGAATGAATTTGCCTCACTGAACAGATTTTCAGACAAGAAGATTTCATTTCTGGGACTCACACTGAGATTCAGTTCAATCAATAAGGTTATATGGAGAATTGTATCTGCCAAACCTATTCAGTTGTGTTTGGCATGTATCCCTGAGGCTGGCACTTGGTTTCCATTTCATTCTAAGATTAGACTTACTACAAATCTGCTGGTTGATATTCCAAACATTTTGGGAAGTATTCAGGAAATAATTTTCTAAATTTCAACCCTACAAGGCTGATACATAAATTTCCCAGATGTATCTCTATGGTGGAGAATGCACCTAATCCAGTAAAACCAGGCCTTTCCAGAGAGAAATTTCAATCAAGTTACCAGAAAGCAAATTCTGCATGTATTTTCAGATATTCCAGAAAGGCAACTACTGTGTCCTTAAGGCTTCCCTGATGATTTCTCTGCATGAGAAGCGTATGCCAGCTAAAGGAGAGTGTTGATGCATCCAGAAGAAATCACACTGTGCTGCAACTCCATGTTCTTGACAGATGACCGCCACATACTAAAGAGAGCCAACAGTGATGCATCATGTGGTTGGAATAAACTGGAAATTCATTCTACCTTACGTACAGCTTATATAAATATCAATTTATTTTTTTTTCCTAGAAGAGTACCTGAAATCATTAGCGGTCTGCAGCAGCACAACAAAATTTTAAGCAATTACATACACACATGCCAAATCCACATCAGGTTTCCTGCATTATCTATACACAGCTAACTTAGACTTGGATTTGTTTCTATCAAATTACTTCATGAAAAGGCATTGGAACCAGATGGAAATTCAGCTCACCTTTAAGGTCTGCAGTGTGTAATATGCAAAACATAACTGGAGTGCCAGGAATCTTTGATTCCCCAGGCATTTTTGATTCCCCATTCAGAGACAATTGCTCTCAAAGATAAATTGTTTTCTATAAACTACCAAATGAGTTTACAAAAGAGGGGGGAGAAAGGACAAATATTCATAAATTATGTCACACTCTTTGTACAGTTCCAAGATAAGCAAGAAATTAAGGTAAAGAGGTAGCTATTGCTGCATATCAGTTATTTGTTTAGACCAGATTTCCCCGACTATTGAGTAATCCAGAAGAAGTAACAGGGATTTGTGACATTTCTGTTTATACTAGCTAAACTTCTTCTGTGACACTTAATCAGTTAGGAATCTATAAATTAATATTTATTTACATATCTGAGAGGCAATAATTGACCTTGAGAAATGATGCTTACAAATGCTTATGCCAAAGATTCTTCTAAAACATAAAATATGTACCATTTTATATCACTAGTTGAGCAGGAAGACAAGGTTCTGAGCCTCTGGAAAATTTGGTCCATTAAGGGGAAGAAAGAGATAATATATACATGAGGAAGGGGTGTAAAGACCATCAGCAGGATGTCTCACTGAGTACTAATGATCTTTCCAAATGAATATTAATATGTTTAATCCCCTGCATGTCATCTTGTATTATATGTCCCACATTTTGTAATTATTATTTTATTAATATTAAAATAAAAATGTATGTGCCTAAAGCCAAAATCTTACCTACTACATAACGCAATGCACATCCATGTGCTCAGGCACCAGGATTTTTTCCTATCCAGCAAGTCCATGGACCAGTGATTTTGCACACCCAGCCAGCTATGAACAGTGTTCACACATGACTTGTGGGCCCTGAGCAATATAAAGACTGCTGGTGCTGTATGGGTACTTACCAAAACAGGGAGGATGAACACTGCTGAGAAGTAAGTATGAGGGACTTTGAAAATATCCTACTATGACAATGTTACTGGCACAGTAAGTTTTCACTAAATATGTGTTGTTTTCTCCAAAGAAATATTTTGGGGAAAGCCAGTCAAACTTGCGGTCATGCCAAATGACAGTTGTCACCCATTGAATGAAACAAATGAAGGAATTTCAAGAAAAAAGTTTAAACCTGAGAAGACCTGAAAGAGTGGACTGGCAATAAAATCAAAACACCAAAAGAAAAGGCATGAAAAAATGCTGAAATTACTGCTGTCGTTTGGTCAAGAAGGAAACAAAGTCAGATGAAAAGAAAAGAGGGAGAGCTTTATCATGATACAGCTCCATGAATATCTAGGAGCATTTTTTGTTATGATTCATTACCTGAGCACTTTATAATAACTTGTAGCCATAATGCCTGATTTAAGTGTTATAAATGATTTCTTATACTTGCAGAATTCATCCATTTAGTTCAAGTAAAATATTATTTCAGGGAATGGATAATGTCAAGGAATTCCTCACAAAATGCGCATGGAGAGTTTATAGCTTTTAAGGCCTTAGGTATTCTTAACTATATCCCCAGCACATCCTCCACAGTATAAAGCAAGTAAGAAAGTGGGACCTTGCTGGAGCTGCACAGGTCAGACAAAATCTGGGATCAGCAGCAGGGATCAAGAGAAGTGAAAGTGACTAGAATAAGGCTTGAGACACTCTGGAACTCAGTAAAATATTGGATACTTCCTTCACTCCCAGTGCTATGGAACTGAATGGAGGTACTGAAACAGCAAGGAGTCCACAAACCAATGCAGAGTGTTAAAACACACAAGTTGACTACAACTATTAGAGAACAAATGCTTGGTCTTTTGGAAGTCTTCATGTCATATTCAGGTTGAGAAAAAGCATATTATAAATTAATTATAAAACCAAAACCAACAAGAAGACTAACTTCGTGCAGATTGTATTTCTGCACCACCTTCCTCTTTTCTGATTCTACTGGTTTCCAGTGATTTGGAACTGGAAAGTGAATATTTGCATAGAAGGAGAAAAACATGGTAATTTCTCACATTCATAATGAAGAAAAAAAATTTCTAGCCTATGAAGCTAAGGTAAGGTATCAAACATAACTTATGAAAAGTTAATCCTGACCTCTTGCGTGGCATCAAACTTTTGAGCCACTTGACCAAACAACATCTTAGGAAACAAGCTGTACAAAATGAAATCCATTCTCTTCCACATTAAAAGCAAGAAAGCAAATCTTCTGCCTCACATGTGAAAGTATTTTTTTCTTTCTTTTTTTAAAAAGACTTTTATGAGCTATAATTCCTGTGGTATTTAGTGGAGAAAAGAGAGGAAGGGGAAAATCAAGGCCCATTTTTGTTTCAAATTTCTAAAAGAAAAATATAATTAAAAATCAAGTGATTAAATCTTAGGATTTGGAACTAAGTTTTTCTTCTTAAAAAAAGAGTAATTAATTTTACCTACCCTTCCTAATATGGTTTTATTTTCTCCTTATCCCTTCATACTGTTCCAAAAGCTTTTCATAGATCCTTTAACCTTTTTTATGAAAATTAATTCATTTTCCTTTTGTGCTCTCCTTACTTTCTTCATTTCCAGTTTAACTAATGCTGACATATTACTTTGTTGCTTTCCTTTTCTTTTGGTAGCTATTTTTTTTTTCTCATCCTTACATCTTTAACTGCATCATGAAGGCACATGGATTTTTTTCTGCTTCTTTCATTATGTTCACTTGAAGATGTGATCAGTCATGCTTTAACCAGTGTGCTTTTTAAGACTGCTCAGCTGTGTTTCATTTTGGCAGAATTTTCTTACCCATTTTTCACTTTACTAAATAAATCTCTCAGTTCCTTTAAAATTTGCTTTCCCAAATTCTAAAATTCCTGTGTGGATATATGCTATTAGAGCTTTTGCATACAGGCTGAATCCAAGAAGGCTGCTGACACTAGTATTAAATGTCCTAATTTCATAAAATTTCTGGTAACTCATAAGAGTTTATTTTCTTATTTTATTTTTTTTTGTAATTGACTCTTCTATGGCATTTAAATCCCCCAAAAGTATTGTACCTTAGGAAAAACAAATGCTCAATCATACTACAGATACTCAATCATAGTACGTATGTTGAAAACACGATATACACTAATAATGTCATGCAAATGCATTTTAACTAAAAATAACCATGAAATAAATATGCAAATAAAAGGAGAGCATAATATATTTTTAGTGAACAAATAGGAATTTAATTTCTCATTCACAAATTATTTTTTGGGGAGCTTTTGTGTTATTATTCAGATAGTACCATTATTATGCTTGGCACTCTACAGATGTCTCCAAAAATGAGGTCACTGCCTTGAAGAGCTTATAATTAACCCCCCTGTGAATTATATACAGAGTAAGTGAGGATAGTATATCTGTCTGCCTGTGAGCTATATAGGCAGCATTATTCAGGGTTACATATTACATATTTATATTACTTTGGGTTCCAGTTTGTATGTTATCTGACATGAAAATAAAAACAAGTGAACGGTGGACGATTTAAGAAACAATTCTAGCCAGATTACTGTTTTCTCATTTGCTTTTTCATAGATGTAAGCAAAGTGAATGGGTTACCAAGACAACCATTTCATAAAATCAGATTGTCAAAATCTGTTAGGAAACAAGTAGTCTATAATATGAGCCTTTGGCTAAATGAAGTCATCTGATCTGATATAACTCTAAAATTACCTCATTTTCAATTAAAACAAGTTGCACCCATTTGGTCTCTGAACGTTGACCACTATCATAGTCTGCAATTCTCATTCTCCAAATAAATAGTCAAAATCTAGGGAACAGATTCAGTAACCCTTTTCCCTTCTGTATTCTTCAATACTCATTTTCATTGTGCTGAACACCATAACTGAAAGCACACTTCTGCAGAGCTAGCATAAAAAGGTTAACATTTTCCCAGCCAAAAAGCTGAACTGAGGAGAGTGTTTAGTATTCACAATATCACTTCTATCCTTCCTTGCCCTGTCTAGGCAACTAGAGAGTTAGATCCTGTGTATATAAACCAGAGAGAATATAGTGAGAGAAGAATAAAGGCTTTTCAATTTCCACTTATTTTTGTCACTCAATTTTCACTTCTTTTTTTGAAGTTCTCACATCTAAAAGAAGCATAAATTTTTCACTTGCCAATACTACGAACTTGCAATCTGTATTACTATCAAATTAATGATGTACTAAGAACATCACAAGCAATCTCCCAGGGACTGTATATCCTTTTTGTGACACTAGTTCTATGTGTTGACATTGTTACAACGGGGAAGAAAAATAATTATAATAATAAGAAAAAAGCACTAAAGTTTATTTCTCTTTGTTTATATATGGAATATGTGTTTTGCATGCATGTAAAGAGCATTTTGTATATTAAAACACAGAAATACACACATAGTTCTTTAAAAATATATGCTGCTTATTTCACATTGCTTTTCCTATAAAAAAAAATATTTAAACTTAACTAAGCTTCTGAAATGTCCTGCTTTTTCTTTTGGTAGATTTCTAGAATCTCTGGAAAACACTAAGAGCTCCAGATGGAAGAATTTTTTGAAAAGCTTGATTCAAGAGACTTCTGAATTTTGGCAGATAAATGCTGCATATGTTGTGTGGAGGTGATCTCCTGTGGGGAACAGGAAGATGATCTCTTAATGCACACCAACTGTCATAAGGCTGAAAAGAATATGCATGTATTGTGCAAAGATACTTATCAAAATTTCAAACCCCTGTTTTCCACTGCAAAAGCTAAAATAAATCTTAAAAGTGAACTGTCATGTTCTTTAGGGGATGAATTAAACATGCTGTTAAGAGTATACACCACTGGGAAAAAAAAAAAAAAGTGGTCCTTTTTAACCCATATTTATATAACTCTCTTTAAAAATACACACTTCCAAAAGGATGTTTTATTGATAGAAAAAAAAAAAACCCTGAGCACACCAGCATCACATACAATAATCCAGCTGATATTTTCAGTCTAAGTGAAGGTACAATTCTAAACCAAAATAACCAGACTAAACAAAATAATTAACTAGTATAAAAAGCTAATTCTGTTTAAACAGTGGCAGTACACTAACCTCTCCACTTAAAAGGTTTACTGATTTAGATATCTGTAGTGCTTTCATTTCAGATTTTCAGATCTGTGGCCTAATTATGCAAAAAAAAAAATCACAGAAAGAAAGTGAATTCATCATTTCCTGTCTGACTTTTCTGCAGCAAAAAACCAAAGACCTTCCAATGGGACAAAAACAGGTTTAGAACTAATTCAGTTGTGCCACTTGTTGACAATATACATAAAGTTCCCTCTTCATCCAATAGGTCAAGTCTTTATACCAGTATAACATTATAACAGTGTTTTTCTTACTAACCAATGAATACTCTTACAGGGTGTGGGAGAAGTAGAATCCATATTGCAAATGGGGATCTCAGTGCTCACAAGGAAATATTAGTCCCCAGAGGGCCACCTAACTCTTTCTACTGCTCTGTAAACTCTTTTAGTACAGTCACTAAGTCCTTCCCTGTTCTGCGGAGCCACACACAAGATTGGCAAATAGCTTTTAAAATGCTAAAATCATTAACATTTAACAGAGAAAACCCTGCCACAAAATGGCCTTGAAAACATGGCTTATACCCCACAGGGAGACTAAACACACCTCCCTCAGGCTATTAAGTGAAGCCTGTGCAATACCATTCTTTCTTAGCAAGATGAACTATATTTACAACACAAAACCCAAACATAAAAAAGTTGGAGAATTCTTATATAGCAGCCAAGGTCCCATGAGCTATTTCATGGGACATAGAAACTCATTAAGGCAAACAGCCTCAATATTTTCTTTGCATACCACAATATTGTGGAATGGAAAGTAGGCAGCAAAAGCTTTCACATCAATTTATTTTCTTAAAGAATGCATTGAAAACTTCTAGATTACAAATAATCTAAATAATTCTTTATAAACAGACACAATTCATGCATATACTGTCTCACCTTTGAATGTGAAGGGTACAGAAAATGGAAAAATAGGTGCCCATAGGAAAAACTGCCCCTACATTTGTTTGAAGTTAGTGTAAGGAAGAAGTCTCATGGAGGAGGTTCCTTATTGTACACATTGAAAATTAATTATTCAAGTTTTAGACCATGTCTTAGATTATTTTTCACACATAAAAAAGAAAATATTGTTGTAATAGTAAATGGAATTCTTTAACAAAATATTCCCCAAATTTAGAATAAATATTTTTTCAGAAACTAATTTTATGTTGAGAAACAATACACAGTGCCTTGATGTAAGTGGTTGAGGTTTAGTATCTTTAGCACCTTCAATCTCCTATTAAAACTCATTATGAAATAAGTTTGGTCAGCGTGTTTTGATGAGGAATCATGAAACACATTAAGTTTTGAAAGAAGAAAGTGCCCATAACTGGCAATTATACTAGAATTAGGAGGTTATGAGGGAGATCCAATGGAAGAACTCAGCCATTTACGCCAGAACAGATCTAAAAGCTACACACGTAAAAAATTCCAAGCAGCTTTAAAAAACGTAGTGTAAAACAGGCCCAGCTGTTGATTTGGTTCCCAGGATGGCCTGTACAGCTCAGAGGGATCTATCAGGGGCCATAACTTATGACTGGTGAAAAAACCATGTCCCAAAAGGCAAAGCTTGGGAAATACTTCTGTAATGGCTGCAGGGCAGTGTATAACCATAGAATAAGGAGCTCTGCTACCCCAAAGGTTTTACTAGAAATCTTAACACCCTAGTCTTCTATTCCCTAGTATAGAAAAAGGGCTTACTGTGAGGGACATTGCTTATACAGGAAGGATAAAATAATCTGGAAAACAGTTCAACAACAAATTATCTCTTTCATAAAATCATTTTAGTATCTACAAGGAAAAAGAATTATCACCAAATAAAATTTTTAAAATAAAAATAATTAAATAGTATTTACATATAATCATTTAACAACTAGATATATTTGACAACTTTATTAAATAGACCAGAACAGGCATTTTTCATTGAATCTTACCTACATCAGTACCAATGCATGGCATTTAAGTACATTAACCCCATTTAACTACAGCTCAAATGGTATTTTCTAAGTGGGAATCTCGTATATTTTACACTATTCAAAGGAAATTAATGTAATTTCCTTAAGAAATGCCAAGATTATTTTTGAAAAGCCAAAAGCCTCTTTTTAAATCATTTAATAATAAAACTTTGTTGTATGCAGTTAATTTCTAAAGCATTTTGAGCCTTTAATACAATTTGTAATAAACAATAATTAGATCCCAATTACAGATTATTTTAAAATTAGGAAAAAAGAAACTGAAATAAATCCTTTAATTCAGAAGCCATTTGATTAACCCATCCACATATTTGCTCAAAAATCAAAGCAATTGTTCTATACATTCAAGTTTACTTTTTTATAAAATTGATATCTAATAACATATCTAATGTAATACTTTGGAGACAATTTTTAACTGAGGTTGAGTAAAAAACTCCTTGTACTCAATTTATGACTTTTTTATGGTCCCAAACTTTTGCAATTTGTTCTTCTGGAAGCATTGGATGATAAGACTCACAAACATATGCACTAGTACTTTTATCCCTGGTTATATTGGGATTTTATATTACCATGATTGTCTTGAGAATATTTTGGCTTACTACTGTTGAAATATCCAGTAGAGGGATACTCTTTTACTCAGAGGAAAAAAGAAATTAGTCTGAAAGCCAGACAAAATTTTATTTATTCCTTCAAAATAAGGAATAAAACTACCACATATTGAATACTGTTCATCTGCTAAGTTCTGGCAAAACTTTATTTTTCAATAATACTGACATGTTAGTTCAGAAAGAAACTGTTCCACATGAGTTGAAAATGCAACCTTCATTAGGCAATTCTCACATCCTTAGGCTCCTGGCACATTATCCAGCAATGATCTTTTTTTTATTTTATTTTTTTTTTAACTTAGAAGACAAAGATTTAGTGATATAAGACATCCAGAGAATCAAAGGATGGCCTGGGTTGGAAGGGACCTTACGGAGCATCTAGTTCCAAACACTCTGCCATGGGCAGTGACACCTTCCACTAGACCTGGTTATTCAGAAGCCCATTCAACCTAGAGTTCAACACTTTCAGGGATAGGGCATCCACAACTTCTCTGGACAACCCGTTCCAGTGCCTCACCACCCTCACAGTAAGGATTTTTTCCTAATATCAAATTTAAACCTACTCTCTTTCAGTTTGAATTCATTCCCTCTTGCACTGTCACTACATGCACTTGTAAAAAGTCTTCTCTGGCTTTCTTGTAGGTTATTTTCAGGTATTGGAAAGCCACAATTAGGTCATCCTGAAGCCTTCTCTTCTCCAGGCTGAACAACCCCAAGTTACTCCATCCCTCTAATCATTTCAGTGGCTCTCCTCTGGACTTGCTCCAACATGTCCATGTCCTTCTTGCGTTGAAGAACTCAGAGCCGGATACAATTCTCCAGGTAGGGTCCCACCAGAGTGGAGCAGAAGGGAGTAGAAGAGGATTATCATTTCCCTCGATCTGCAGGTCATGCTGCTTTTCATGCAGCCCAGGATGCAACTGGCTTTCGGAGCTGCGAGTGCAAATTTCTGGCTCACATCCAGTCTCTCATTCAGAAGCACCCCCAAGTCCTTCTCAGCAGGGCTGCTTTCGGTATGTTCATCCCCTGGCCTGGATTGACACTGGGGGCTGCCCTTGTGCAGCACCTTGCACTTGATCTGGGTTAAATCTCATGAGATTCCCACAGACCCACTTCTAGAGCTTATCAAAGTCCCTCTGGACTCCCTTCCATCCTTCAGCTGTGTCAACCACACCACTCAGCTTGGTGTCACCTGCAAATTTGCTGAGGGTGCACTCGATTCCTTTGTCTATGGCATTAACAAAGGCATTAAATACTGGTCCCTGTAGGGACCCCTGAGTGACCACTTGTTACTGATGTATATCAGGACTCTGAGTCATTGATCACAACCAGCTCCTTATCCACCTAACAGTCCACCAATTAAATCCTTCTCTCTCCAACTAAGAGAGAAGGAAGTTGGGGTGACAAACAAAGGCTTCACAGAAATACAGATAAATGACATCTATAGTCACTCATTTAGTCCACTGATTTAGTCACTCCATCACAGAATACCAGTAGATTGGTCAAGCAGGACTTGCCCTTGGTGAAGCCGTGTTGGTTGTCCCAAGTCACCTTCCTGTTGTCCATGTGCCTTGGCATAGCTTCTAGGAGGATCTGTTCCATGATCTTCCCAAGCACAGAGGTGAGGCTAAGAGGTTGGTATTTCCTAGAGTCCTCTTTTCTACCCTTTTTAAAGACAAGAACAATTTTTCCAGTCATCTGAGTCTTTACCTGACTGCCATGACTTTTCAAAAATCATAGAGAGTGTCTTGGCAACTACATCAGCCAATTCTCTCAGGGCTCTGGGATGCATCTCATCAGGTCCCACAGACTGGTACATTCAGGTTTCTCAGGTGATTGTGAACCAGACCTTTATTTACAATGGGAATTACTTTTCTCCCCCAGTCCCCATCCTTCTGTCCATCCACTCGAGAGATGTGGGAGGAGGGTTGCTACTGAAGACAGAGGCAAAAAATTTGTTGAGTACCTCAGCCTTTTCCTCAATATGAGCAAGTTTTGCCATTTGTACTCTATAAACTGAATCCAGGGAAAGACACAGACAGCATTGCCTTCTGATACCCCAACAAGCACTGAAATTCTAAATCACCTACTATTGTGTATTTTAGGAACAATTTACATACTATAAGACATAAAAACAAATAAAGTTTCTCATTCAAGAGGGGATACTTAAGCTTCAATAAAGCACTGAACTTGCAAAATTCAAGCTTAAAATTATTAAAGAGCTAACCTTAAAAGTAACAAAAAAGCATTAAGTCTTTGTTCAAAATATTTAAAAGATTTTAAGGTTATATGTAAGTTATAGAAAAAAAATATAAATCTGGGCATCTTTTTGTATAACTTGGTGCATTCCCGTGTATTTAACTGCAGTATGATCATACTCTTTTTATTCTCTAAGGTTTTTTACTTTCTGTGGCCAAATATTTAGTTGTCTTAAGTAATACAACACAAGAATTTATTTTTTTAATTAGCTACACCATACAATGCAAGTTAATATACAAAAGAAATGAGAAAACCATATCACATCTTCTTCATGTAACTCATACAAAACTAGGTATTTATCATGACACTTGGCATACAAATTAGTGACTCGGCTCGTGAGGAACACAAAGGAGGTAAATCCAGATGGGGCTGGAAAAATAGTATGATTTGGACTAATCAGCACAGTGCAGAAAACTGAACCAATTTAGATTGGTTCCAAAAAAAAGACAAACATGAAAAATATTTCTGCAATGCCTTACCTTAGTTTGTGTATAACTTACTCAGGTGCAGATGCTGGAAACGTTACAAGTATAGGTTTTAAAAAATGGTAAAGAACTGTCTGTGAATAAATAATCTTCTCTGTTATACTACAGACAGACTTTCCTTCAAGGTTGAAATATTAAGTTATCTTCTCTCCCTCACGGGTTTCCCTCTGGAAACCTCTGAAATGGACATTATAGTAGTACCACTAGAAGAATACTACTAGACGATAAGTACTACTATTCAGTTGCAACTTGGTGTCTTCAAGTTCAGATATGAATTATACCATCTAGAGTCCTAATACGCTATGGAAACCACAGATGAGTTAGCTACTGAAATGTACAGCTCTCATCTGGAAAGTTAAATATAGACTTTTATCCTCCTCACAATATATTTAGACCTATGTTTTCCACATACAGATAATTAATGCTGGGGGCGGGGACTTTACCCTCCACTTCATTCTAACCACTCAGTTGCCACTGCCACACCATCCAACCAGGATACATCTGTGTTTTCTTAATAAAATACTTATAAAATCACAGAATCATATAAAAGCTGATTCTGATTCTAACAAACAACTGCCAGCGAGTACTGTATTTTTAAGAAGTAGCACCCAGCTGACTGAAAATTGTGCTTAAAACTGTTTTTGAATGTGTCTAAAAGAGCTGGCCAAGCACACAACAAAAAAAATAACCAAGACTAGAGTCATATAGCAGCAGTAGTACTTGCACTAGAAGTCCTTGCAAAGACAAGCAATCTTTCTGGGTCTCAGAAGTGTCACTGTAATGATTATTGACATGAAAAGAATGTGAAGAGGTAGCTCTTAAAGAATAAGCCCCAAATGCAAATTGGTTTTGTCTTGAATGAGCTGCTGCCCATATGAAGCTGAAATATATGCATAGTAGCTTTATCACATGCTAACACAGACAGAACACCAGACATGCTAATGCATAAGACCTGACTAGTACTTGACTTTACAGTTCAAATGAAATAGACAGGATTTAAATGGATTATATCATAAGCACACTGTGCATAGGGAATCCCTTCAAAACCTTCCTAGCATGAAGCCACTTTCAGGTAAAAAATATTCCTTCTTACTAGTAAGCCCTGAAAAGTCAAACCAGATAAATATATTCAATAATTTGTCATGCCAGGCATTTCAAATATCAACAAATTTAGCATGCTCACACTGAGAAGCTTTGTGTTAGTACTGAAGTTTTTAATAAGGGCAAAGTCATATATGTACAAATGTAACATAGAGCATTTGAAAGTGAAAAGTACATCACTGTCTACCATAAATAACTACTACATATGTACTAAACCACAACTCATATAAAACCAAAACACCTGAAATACGTATCTAACAATAGTACGCATACACTGAATGTCTGGTTAATTGTGATTAAAAAGGCATGCTGATAGGTTCACCACCAAATGTTCCACAACACTGCGTTACCTAGAATATTTGTAGGAGGAAGACAGTGAATAAACAGGGTTAGGTACCTGTAACAGTAACGTTTTCATAAACATTACTTTGCACCTGTGAATCTCTTCTGCCTCACATCCAACATATGTGTTTTCTTTACCTTCATCATCAAATTATTTCCTTCAAGTGACTTGTAGGACGAACATTTATTTTTTCTGTGATCGTAACGCTTGATAGACCTGCTAAGCAGAGGAGTGATGACTGGCTACATGCAGCAGAGCATGGTGCAGTCAAGGCTACCACAGTCTGACTTACATTTGTGTGTCTGGTTAGACAGGTTTCTGACACCTCAAGGCTCAGAGGTCTATACTCTTCTTCAGTATACACAAATTACTAAATGAAAATAAGGCCGAGAGATTCTTTAAATCTTACTTGCCTAGACTGTTTATTTTAGCTTTCACATTTAAAATTATGGTAGAATGTAACTGTGTAGGTAGGAGGGATGCCTAGAAGAGAGATACTTCAGATACCCTCCAGAAATACATGTTTCTACTACAGAATGAAGGATTATGCTCACACTAAACGTGGCTTAAGAAACTTAAGTAAAATTTAAGTAGCAGCTTTCTTACTGAAAATTAATTGACAGCCATGACCCCAAAAGAACAGCAGTTTTTGAACTAGAAGAAACCACTGACAGTTAAACAACTCTAAAGGCATGACACAGAAGCATGGTATAGAACACTCTTAGTGGAGATGACTGTATCAACAGAAAAAGCAACTTAAAAAACTGCATTTGATTCTCCTCTGTGTAAGTACAAATCATCATCATATGCAGCAGTTTTGTATTGGTAAGGACAAGAAAGGTTATCAGTTATCAGAGAGACAATCCAAACTTCTTAGAAAAAAATTCAAATGTGGAAGTCAGTATGATTATCAATCACCATGCAACCCTGTCTATTTAGATGTCAATACATCTGTCACAGCTCTGTACTGCAAGTGCATTTACAGAAATTTTAATTTGATCATATACAATGAAAAGAACAGAAAAAAACAAATATTAAAATAAAAATCAATACAGAGAAAGAATAAGTCAGTCTGAGAAAGAAGTCCAGGTTCAGATTTCAGGACAACTAGCTGAAACAAAGTATTTTTGAGCAGAAAACTATTTCTGACTGCACAAGCCAAATTAAAAGTTAATGGACTTGTCTTTGGTCTTGCATAGTTATTGCATAGACAAAAACAAGTGGAAACAAAAGGCTTTTTTGTCATATTTTTGTTTCACAATTTAGAAAAAAAAATTAAAAGCAAAAGACTTCATTAAACCACAGATTTTTGTCTAAACTCTCCAAACAAATCAGTTGCCAATGTCTCTATTAGCCTGCTTCAGAGTGATTTAAGTCTGTGTCCATGACTTCGTTATGTGGTAAAGATTAAGGTTACTTGGCTGCTGGCTTTTTTAAGTCAATAAAGACAAACAAATCAAGGATCACTCGTGGCATATTTCTCATCAGACTAATAGACTGGGTTAAGGAACGGGTTTGAGACTTGGACACTGATGGAGTAGAGATTAATTCAGTTAGGAAAGTGCAAGGTGGACTCGAGAGGAAGTATGTTTTTCAGCATTAGCTTCTCGAATCAGTTAACACAGGGAAGCAAGCACTCTGAACTGAGTACTAAAGCAGTGCTATGCTGCAATAACCAAGGGCAAGAGAATAAAATTCATTTCAAATCAACAAAAAAAAAACAACCCTCAAACCCCAAACCCCTAGCCACTGTCTTAAGAACTAAGTTCCCCAAAAATTTCCTTTTCTCAGTTCTGCTTAATAAAAAAATAGGAGAGTAAGCAAAACACCACTGCAATACTGAAGCTACAATACTAAAGCTGCAATACAAACCTAGCAGTAAAAAGTTAAAATTTTGAGTTTCATAGCAGTTTCTGTAAAGTTCTCTCAGCCTTTCCTCATAGGAAAGTAGCTCCAGCCCTCTGGTAACTTAACGGCCCTTCCCTGGACTTGTTCCAACAGGTCCATCTTTTTCTTGTGTTGAGGGTGCCAGAGCTGGACAGTTTTCCAGATGGGGTCTCATAAGAGAAGAGCACACTTCTTTCGATGTACTCCAGGATGTAGTTTGCTTTCTGGGCTGCAAGTGCACATTGCCAAGCCACACCAAGCTCCTTATCCACAAATTATTTGCCTTCAATACATTAATAAGTCATTGTACTCTTGGAAAATTGTTTTTTCTGTACCATCTTTATCATATGTTTTTTATTAGCAAACTAGTCATCTTCAGTTTAATTAACTTGGGAGCTTCTTTATATTTTCTGGACACTCAGGGTAAAAGGAAGGTATATATTAAATACTAATAGGTCAAATAATGTTTAAGTTGATCAGTGTAGCTGAAGTACTCTAGTCAGGGAGAAGATTGATTCTGGCCACCAGGGATGGGGTAACCCTGGATTTACGTACAGACTGGGTAATGAGAGGTTGGAGAGCAGCACTGTGAAAAGGGACCTGGGTGTCCTGGTTGACTGTAAGTTGAATATGAGTCAGCAGTGCCCTGGCAACCAGGAGGGCCAACATCATCCTGAGGGGTATTAGGCAACACTGGTCAAAAAAGGTGATTGTCCTGCTCTACTCTGCACTACTGTGGCCTCACTTTGAGTTCTGTGTAGTTTTGAGGGGGGACCTCATCACAAGTCCTCATGAGGGGAAATGGAAGGGCAGGCATTGTTCCTTTCTCTGTGGTGACCACCAATAGGACCTGAGGGAACAGCATGAAGCTGTGTCAGGTGAGGTTTAGGTTGGATATTAGGAAAAGGTTCTTCATCCACTGCATGTTTGGGCACTGGAACAGGCTCCCCAGGGAACTGGTCACAGCACCAAACCTGACTGAGTTTGAGAACAGTTTGGACAATGCTCTCAGGCATAGGGTGGGATTCTTGGGGCTGGTCCTTGGGCAGGGCCAGGAATTGGACTTCAGTGGACTTGTGGGTCCCTTTCAACTCAGCATGTTCTGTGATTCTATGAAAAGTCATATACAGAGGTATGAACCCAGGTGGAGAGAATTATGCCAACATAAAATAAGTAAGAAAATAAATAAATAAATAAATAAATAAATCTTCCATCAGAAAGCTATGAGATGTAGTTGCAATAATATAAAACAGACATTTAAAATATTCATCCTGTTTCATGTTGGTTTAGTTCTTTTGTAAGCTCAGTATGAGTTATGGTTGTTAACTAATCTGTTTTCTTCAGGATTTCTTCCTTGTCCTATTTAATACCAGTTATGAGAAATGCATCAGAAAGTGATTTGGATCACTGTTTCTCTAGGTTTTTTATGCACTCATAACAATGAGACAATGGATTAGGACAATTTAAAATTTATGCAACTTTGTTACTTTTATTACATTTCACAGAAATATTCAAGCCTTTTTAATGAATCCTTCCTTTGCTAATGATATATAAATAAAACAACTTCAAACATGGAAGACATCAGAACAAAGCATTTCACTGTTTCCTTTGTGATGTCTCACTCATTACATAAGCTTCATTTTGCCCCCAACACATTCATCCTAAATCATCTTCCATTAACTATAATAAGCTAGTACTTTTATTTTTCTTTCAAATATCTCAAAGGAAAAAAAAATCATTTTAGGACACCTAATATTTGCATAGGAATTTGTCAGCTACATGCTTTATCTTCATCTTTCACATCTTTTTATTTGCCACAATATTTAAGATTTAAGCTTTTTAGGAAAAAGGCTTTTTTTTTCATATATTTGGCTAGAATCTAATAGATTGTAAGTGCTTTATTAATATATAGAAAATGTACCCATTAAGATCTTGAATTTAGTGTCCCCTGTATCCTAATGCTATAGGACTGAAAATAAGTGTGTACACTAAACTGAAACACCCTTTGAAGACTCAAAAGGACTAACAGTGCCAGATTCTGGGCAACTGGGAGTATTAGCTGTATTTTTAGAGGGCTTTGCATTCATTTTATTGTGTTTCCAACTCTTGAGCTCTCAACATAAGAAGGATAGGGACCTGTTGGAGCATGTCCAGAGGAAGACCATGAAGACGATGATGTCTTCTCCTATGAAAACAAGCTGAGAGAGTTGGGATTGTTCAGCCTGGAGACGAGAAGGCTCTGAGGAGACCTGGAAGCCTTCCAGAAACTAAAAAGAGGCTAACAAGAAAGGTATAGAGGGACTTTCTCTAAGGACTTGTGGTGATAGGACAAGAGGGAAGACTTTAAACTGGTAGCAGGAAGGTTTAGATTAGAAGTTAGGGAGAAATTCTTTACTTAATGGATCATCTTTAAAGGTCCCTTCCAAATCAAACCATTCTATGTTTTAAAAACACACACACACACAAAACCCCACCAAAACAAAAACAAAAACAAACAAACAAACAAACAAAAACCAACCAAACACCTTTATTATGGTACATTGTGGTTACTGTTCCTACATTAAGACTGAAGGTTTTTTCATTCGGGTATCAAGACTTACACACACTAAGTTAGAAGTTCAAAATGACCTTGGTATCATATCTTTTTTGCAGCATGTGACTTTTTTTTGTAAGATGCATTTTCCCTAGTTAGGGTAAGGGTAAAAATTACAAAAAAGTAAACTATGATAGTCCATCGCAATAAGCAAACTTTTCTCAAATTCTTATTTCAATAATTTAGTGACATCTAATTTAAAATATGCATGCAAATACTAGCCTTCATCATCATGTTCTCTCTACTGTTCCTTTTTTTTTCCTTCTTCCTCTCTCTATTCTACTGAATCTATTTTCAGTAAAACCCAACAGTTTCAGCGGAGATGGAGTGTCCCCCGTTTCAATATGACATACAGCTCAATTGTGAAAATATATTCAGGTACATAGGAAATGTGGGTGAGGAGGGAATTGACCCCAAGCATATGCTGTATCCATTAACTTAGCACTCTCTGATGTATTTTCAGATCACACTTCTCAAGATGAAACCTGTAAATGAGCACGGGCAAAGCTACACTCTGCATGTAGATGAACAACACAAAGATGTGAAACCACTAAACCTGTTTACTGGTGGTTCCACATCCAGGATGTCTCTAATACAAGTTTAGATATTTTGGTACATACACATTTCAGAAGACACCAGGATTAGGCAGAACATCATGAGGTATAGTGAGGAACAGATTAAAATGCACATACCTAAACTCTAACT
The DNA here is from genome assembly GCF_022539395.1 of Myiozetetes cayanensis. Classification (NCBI taxonomy): domain Eukaryota; kingdom Metazoa; phylum Chordata; class Aves; order Passeriformes; family Tyrannidae; genus Myiozetetes; species Myiozetetes cayanensis. The sequence goes on along the minus strand of NW_026087964.1, from coordinate 33,027,454 downwards.
CACTTTTGGATGAGTCCTAAGTCTTCCACTCCTTTTATACGGACAACTTCAAGAGATTCAGACTGGGAACCTGAAAATCTAGCACTGCTGTCCATCACAGCCTACATGAAACTACTGCCACAGGAAACCTCCCTTCCAGATCCAATCCAAAACTGTGGAGGTTCTCTGGGGACAAGCACCTAGGAAACGTTAGAGGAGGAGGAAGGGAGAAAAATAAAAGCCTGCAAAAAAACAAACCACAAAGCCAAACATCATGATCAGAAGCTTTTAGATCTTCCTATTGGTACTAGATAGCTTTTATTCTCACAATTTCTTTTGCAAGGAGTAGAGCTAACCTTTCATTATTTTAAAACGCAGATATGCTTTAAGGGAAGCCTCTTTGGAAGTTAATGATGTAAACACTTGATAGAAACCCTTGAGGAGGACTGGTGAATATTTTATGGCAGAAAATGTCCAAGTGTGCAGTTAATATATCTGTGACTTCAGGATGCACACATGTTGAAACAGAGTAAAGGCATTCATATTTTCTTCTGCATATGAACTCTGACAAAATTATTGTCAGGTCCTAACATTTCTACTGCAGAAAGATATCACAATAAGAGTTGTGTTTCCTTCCATTCCATTCAAGTTTTTTGACCTCAGCTTTCATTCTGTCCCACTACAGAAGAGAAATGCAGGGGAGGGGAAAGAGATCTCTGAGTCTTCAAAGAAACTTTCAAATAAGAGACAACAGCAGCATATGTTACATTAACACTGTCTACTATGCAGATAAGAAACACGGAGAGAGATGTGGCATTCCATTACCTTTAGTGGCATTCCATTAACTCTGAAGGATCTTAAAATACAAAAAAATGTAAATAGTCCCTGTGATGTTTCAATCCACTAGGCTATGTGCTAAGAATGCAGAAGTTGTATCTGGCACTTTCAAAACCACCAATCAAAGATAATTGGAAAAGATACTGGAAGAAACCCCACCTTGCTGGAACCCAGCAAAGAAAGGATCTTCTCCACATCTCTTTACAGTACTTTACATGTCTGTTCTACCTTTCGCTTCTGGTAGGCTATTCAAAAGACAGGACAGCCAGGGCAAGAAAGAGATGCGCATTTCACTTTGAGTTATAAGTAAAATATTTAATAAAAATAATTTCAAAATGAAAATGCATTTCTGCTGTGGAAAACTGTATGTCATTTTATTTAGCTATGCAATAAATAGCTTGTCAAAAATCAAAGTGGTATAATTTTTAGGTTTATATCTTTTGGGGGACCTGGGTATTTTTGGTGCAGGAGAAAGTTATTTTTCCTTAACCTCTTAAAGATATCCTTATCCCTGACACACTGCTGTTTGGAAGTTGGCACCAGCTTCCTGTACACTCACTGCAGTCCATCTGTTAAAACAGATATCCAGTAAGAATTTAAGATATACTTTGCTACAGCTACTAGCTGTCTCAACATACATGGTCTAAGGCAGGAAAGAACATTACTGTAGGTGAACAAAATTGAATTCCCGAGTCTTTTGACAATCAAAAGTTAATGTTGGAAAATATGCAGCACATTGAAAATAACAGTGAGATAAATGGGAATAAATGGGAAATAAAAGCAAAGAAAGCTGTGAGATTTAAGACTGTGTCGTATGTCCTGTACTGTCTTGTGCACCCACTTGAAAATAAACTCCTTAAGCACAGCCTCTAGAAATCTGAGTCCTCCCTACGAATGGCTGGAGTTATGGTCATTTTATTTACTGTCCCTGGCTTTTCTTGCAGCTCTCTCTCTCACGTTCTTTAACATGTTACAATGAAATATGATGTTTTTATTCATAAACCCGGAGAGATTTAAAGCACTGCAGAGGCAAATAATTTAAGATCTGACTATACATAAGTGAATTCTGTGCAGTTTTACCAATTTCTGTAAAAGCACAACAAAAAGAGTTTGAATCACAGGACTACTGGAGTCAAACTGAACAGCAGTGTGTCTAGCTATTTTACTCAGAAGAGAAACAAACACAAAGACAGTATTAAAGAAACAGACTACAAGAAAGTGGAAACTTCCGATTGAAAGAAAAAGATTCTTTTATAAAAATAGTAGTAACAAGTTGAAAAATTTTTTTATACAAGATTACTTCCAATTTATCAATAAACAAGCAATGTTTTCAAAGGCCATAGAGTTTCTCCAAATTTGAATTGAAAACGAATGAAAAGGAAAATTTTTCTCTCTCTTTTGATGAAGAACAAAATATAGACTTGCTACTATATGTATGCCAGTCTTTAGAAATGCTTATGCATGGTTGGTTCTATTTTACTTTCTTCCCTTTTGTTTAAAATATATAAGGAGCATATTATGGCATTGCACCAGATCATGACTCAGTGTTCATCTATCTACCCTCAGTTTTAAACTAATAATTTTTACAACTCATTTTCCCACTTTCTATTTTCAGATGTTTTGAACTGTGGCCTATCTACTTCTTATTGGTCCAGTGTGCCATTGTTTATTAGTGCATTTACTTATAAATACTTTTAATACTCTCCTGATGTCCCCAAGCAGTTTGAATTTTTGTTTGTATATAACAAGGTTTCCAAACTGTATTTTTGATACTTCTAAAACAGCTGCAGGCCCAAAACATGAAATATGAAATATTGCGTTTGATGCAATGTGAGTTTACTCTTCAGCAGAAGTAATTGCTATCGATCAGCTGATAAGGATGGAAAGCATATGAGTTGTGAAGGTGACAAAAGCTACATACCCTATCAGGTCCAGATGTGCAGCATTATATCAATGGCACTCTTAGGGGTTTTTTTAATAGCTGAGATCTGTGTGAAACATATAGTCCTGGCTTCCCATGTTAGCATGAATGGCAAAACAGAGCCAGCTGTTGCTACTGTTGCTAGCTCTACGGTTGCAGTCATGAGAAATTCCTACCTGAATACAATTTTTTTATAAAGTTTTGTCACTAGAGAACATTACATGCCCTCAGCTCTGTACAATGCTTTTATTTTACAAAAATAGATGTTTTACCAACACCCATATCTCTTCCAGTTATCAGCTACTCAAATGAAGCAAATAAACACATAGTCCATGGAGCATTGTCACTAACAATACTGTTTCCCCCAGATGCAGGACTTTCATTGATACTGTGACATGGTCAGTGGGAAAGATTTCAATCTCTCTGCAATTAAAAAATTCCTTTCTTTTCCCTTTACATCCCTTCTCTTGCAAATTTAGTGGTAACTGACTGGTGGTCAGTGTCAACTGTAGAAATCAACATTAGATCAACAGTTATTACTATGAACCTGTGGGTGTTCAGATTCGAGTTTTCTCTGTGCATAGACTTTTCAGAAACTGTTATGAATTTAATTATCACTGATGTTTTTTGAATGTTAGCATACATAAGAATTCCAACATGTGGAATTCTGCTTCTTTACAGATTCATCTAACACAGCACTTTATCAGTTGCTTTTCTGTAGAGTGTTGTGAAAGAGGGGGCGGAGAGAATAACAAACCATTGCAAGATCTAAAGTAGTTATGAAATATTTATCTTTCTTCTGTCATACATTAGAACAACTAGGTCCAACTGATGTATAATGTATTCAATCCCTCCAAACTAAAATAATATCCAAAGACCTGAGAACAAAGCACTAGCAGAGTCAGTTGCTGTGCATTGCTTCATTTTATTTGTAAATTTGCATCTCTATCCCTCCCACCACCACTGATAGACATATTAAAAAAAACATGGAAGAATCCGTTCGTTGGCTGTTTCAGCATCCAAGGGATTTTTTCCTCCTTGTCGTCCAGTGAGACCCTGTGAGAGCAGCAGGCCAGGAGCCTGCTCTGCGCATGATTCCTGGACCACTGCCGTTGCCTTGCCAACGCGAAGGGAGAACTCGGGGCTTACATCGGGCATTTCAATGCAGTGACCCACTTACTGTCTGTCAACAAATTCACTGGGACAATAGTGAGCGTAACACATTACAGAGATTAAATCTCAGGGACTGAGCTACAAAGATGTCTGGAAAAAATCTTTGTCAGTTTGAAAGGCTAGAAGACTATAAACAGAGTTATATGTAATATGTTTTAATCCTCCAATGTATTTGTTGCATTAAAGAAGGAATTTCTACCATAATAATCTGTATTCATTATATGTGCATTTATTTTTTTAACTAGGTTCACAGAACTAAGTCAATATTGCCATAAGAATAATGGGAATTAAATAGCTTTTGTATACTGCGTTTTTGGCTAGAGCTGAGGAGAGTTAAGACATAAAAACCTTCTTTCAAGCTATAAGAATCTAATGGTTAATTTAGAATATATTTGTACAGATGGCCATCGTAGGAGCAAATCTTTAAAAAAAACCCCCACAATGTTTTCTGCAAGACAGTTAGATCATGCATTTATATTTAAAGTTAAATATGTGCAGGCTAGTTACAGATTTTCCATGCCATTCTGCCCCTTCACTAATATATTATTGCAGGTGTGGTCAAAAATCTTCCCCCTCCCTTCATTTCCCAGTTTTCTTCAATTCTTTCTATTCTCTGCAAATAGATTATTCAAACACAAATGATTTGCTTTAAGACAGTGGCAACTACCAAGAGAAATATACATAATGGCATATTACCAAATGCAAAGAAATATATATTTAATATATGATTACCTACATTCTTCATTTTCTTAGCAATAATACTCTGTCACTTTAAATGAAAGTCAGCATTTTTTTAAAGGCATGTGTCACCAGTTACCAAATGGAATTATCTGAGGAACCATGCAGTGAGCAAAAAATAGCTGCAGCCTTCTGCAGTATCTGTAGAAAAGGCTATTTTTTAATCCACAGAGGGCTTATTTATATGTTTACTCCTAATGTTTTGTATATTTGTATTAGTTGCCTGGCTATAAGAACCCATAACACCAATTTGATATTAACAAAATTCTTGTTTTGAACTGTTTCTCCACCACCTACATCCAGCAGAAATATTCTTCTGATTAACACCTAAGAGTGGGTATTGCTTCACATCTTGAAACTGATGGTTCCAAATCTTACATGGCTTGCAGACACCCATAGTTCCTCTCTAACACTTTTTTTTTTTTTTTATTCAGAAGGTGGGGAGGCAATGCAAATGTTCCTTAAGCCTACCCGAGACCACTGATATCAGACAAACTTCAAGGTGAAAACTTTATTCTAGAAAATTCAGTATAGGTAAGTGGTAAATAGATTATACATAATACCCCTGCAGTATTGTCTAATAGTTCAGCTTGCTTAGAGATATGGTGAACCCCAAACCACCCTTTTACTTCCAGACAACTTTCCCATGCACATTCTTTATATTCCACACTACTGAGCGCTTGGTCCTTCCTCTGGGCTCTTCCAGTTTTATTTCTTTTCACAAAATCAGATCCTAAATCTGTCATATCTTCAAAGGGCTCCTTAGGCCCATGCTATTATGCCATGTAAAAGTAACATAGGGGCTTTCCTTTCTATCTCCTAGGAGGGTTATCTTTGTTTATAATCTTGCCTTGTTCCCTACACAGTGAATTCATGTCTCCATTTGCTGTTCAAAGTATCAGAATACTCTAAAACCACATAAATTAAATACACAATACATATTTTTATCAAATCCATAAGCTCTTATTCTTCACAGATATTACATACCAGTAATATAGATAGTCAGCTGTGTTGGTTTCCTCTTTCTGCACCCCCTTTCCTTACATTCAACTTCTCTCAAATGTCAGAACTTGCATCATTATGCCAATATTTTCCAAAGTGAAACACTGTTTTCATTTACTAATTTTTCAAAATCAATTATTAAGGATGCACTTGGCTATGCATGGTCTCCCTCTAGGTTGCAATCTCTAAAGTTACAGCCAAAAAGCCTCCCACTATTCCAAAGAGTGAAGGTAAAGAAAAATTAATTTGCCCTCAGTGGTGGGAAATCGTGCAAGCTTTTCTTTGAACGTCGCCAAGATTTCTTCTAGGATTTGCAGGAGCAACTTGAAAATGGCAGTGGGATAGGTATAATCTCAGAGGTGTGCTCTTTGAAACATTCCTAAAAATTCCCTCAGACATGTTCCTTAAAATCTGTGGTACACACACATACACTCAGAGGTTTGCTCTGCCTGTGGAACAACTTCTGTCAGGAAAGCAGTCCATGTCAGCTGGGGCACAGCGCAGCATCTCCTGCATCTCTGCAAAACGGAACATTAGAAGAATCATCCTGAACTGACTGGCTATGGGAAGCCTATGGTATCTGGTGGTTTACCAGAGAGAGTATCTGGAGGTTTACCAAATGCTCACCATGATTTCCAGTTCTTGGAGACTCTGTAAGAATTTGTACAGCCCCGTCTGCTGTTCTTGATTGCAGGACATACAAGGCTTCCAGTTCTCCTCCCCCCCCCACCCCAAGTCATCTGCTTTGCATCTGCCAGTGACTAAGAGGTGCCTAGGTTTCTCCTCAACACATCCTTAAGTGAGAATCTTTGTGAGAAAATGATTTCAGAATTTTTGTCTCCATGGAAGTGGAGCTTTCCAAATGCCAACAATGCGGAATCGGAAGGAGAGTACTACTTAAGTTTTCTCTCCATTTTTCAAATGACATCTCCATGAGAAACAGCAGCAAAATACTTTAAATAGTAAGAAATGCCTCCTGATAGTATGCTGCATTTCCCAAAGCCAAAGACTGAGGGCAGTAAAAATGAGATAATTAATTCTTTTTACTAGAGGAACATTTTATGATTAATTGCACATACCGCACTCAGCTTTTGGGAAATAGCACCAAAGAACAGCTCTAGCATTGGATTATGCTGAAGTTGCTGTTCAAAGCAAAGCAATGTTTTTATAAAAATTAATGTGCACATTCTATGCAGCACTGCAAGCTAGCTAGTGATACCAGATAGCTGGAAGACTATGACTGTGAGAATGACCAACTTCCAGATGACCCCAACATTGTGTGAGATCTGCTGCTCCAGCTGGATCCCTACAAAACTATGGGGCCTGATGGGATTCATCCGAGAATCCTTAAGGAGCTAACTGATGTCATCACACAACTTCTACCAAGGATTTTTGAGCAGTCTTGGGAATCCAGAGAGGTTCCAGCTGATGGGAAGCTGGCAAATATTGTCCCAATTGTCAAGAAGGGCAGGAAGGATGACCCTGGAAACTATGGGCCTGTCAGTCTCACTGCAGTGCCTGGTTATGGAAAATTATTCTGGGAGGTTTGAAAAACACCTGAAAGACAATGCAATCACTGGTCACAGCCAACATGGCTCATGAGAGGAAAGTCTTGTTTATCCAACCTGATTTCTTTTATGTCAAGGTAACCCACCTAGATGATCAAGGGAAGCCAGTTGATGTATTCTTTTTGGATTTCAGCAAAGCTTTTGATACTGTCTCTCACAGGATCCTTCTGGACAAACTGTCCAGCACACAGCTGGATAAACACATCATGTGGTGGATGAGCAATTGACTCATGGGTCAAGCACAGATGGTAACAGTGAATGGGGGAACATCAGACTGGTGACCTGTCACTAGAGGGGTTCCACAGGGCTCCATCTTGGGCCCTGTGCTCTTCAACATCTTCATAAACAACATGGATGCAGGACTGGAAGGGATATTAAGCAAGTTTGCAAATGACACAAAATTAGGAGGAGTTGTTGACTCCATTGAAGGCAGGGAGGCCCTGAAGAAAGACCCCAACAAATTAGAGGACTGGGCAATCACCAACCATATGAAGTTCAACGAGGGAAAGTGCCGGATTCTGGACCTGGGATGGGGCAACCCTGGATGTTCATACAGACTGGGGAATGAGATGTTGGAAAGCAGTGCCACGGAAAGATCAACAGCAAGTTGAATGTGAGTCATTATTATGAGCCCTGGCAGCCAGGAGGGCCAACCCTGTCCTGGGGAGCATCAGGCAAATTATTGCCAGCCAGTCGAGGGAGGGGACTGTCCCACTCTGCTCTGCACTGGGGTGGCCTCACCTTGAATATTGTGTGCAGCTTTGGGCACTGCAATATAAGAAAGATATTGAGCTCTTAGAGAGTGTCCAAAGGAGGGCAGTGAAGATGGTGAAGGGCCTTGAGGGGAAGCCATATGAGCAGCGGCTGAGTTCTCTTGGTGTGTTCAGCCTGGAGTAGAGGAGACTGAGGGGAGACCTCATTGCAGTTTCCAGCTTCCTCATGGGGGAAGAAGGGGGGCAGACACTGATGTCTTCTCTGTTGTGACCACTGATAGGACTCAAAAACAGGTTGGATACTAAAAAAAGATTCCTCACCCAGATGATGGTTGGGCACTGAACAGCCTCCCCAGGGAAGTGGTCACAGCACCAAACCTGCCTGGTGGAGTTCAAGAAGCATTTGGACAATGCTATCAGGCACAGAGTGTGATTTTTGGAGTGTCCTGTGCAGGGCCAGGAGCTGAACTCGATAATCTCTATGGGTCCCTTCCAACTCAGCAGGTTCTGTGATTCTGTGATACAGGGCTAAGAGTTCATGGGAACTCCGCAGCTAGGAGCAGACATAGCTTTTTCTATCTGTCTTCTGCTGTTGCCTGGGGGAATTGCTACAGTCCTTGAGACTTCCTATCTGTCTAAAGTCTGAGTGCCAGTGTAGCCCCCAACATATTTGCACAGTTCCAATATAACTGCTACAGAAATGCCTTCTGGCTGAAAACTGATTTTGGTTTTCTTCTCTCAGCTTCTTGCTTCAATAGCAAGTAGCAGAAGTAAAATATCATGTAGATATCATCCCACATTCCCTAGACATAGAATAAAAGATGGAGACCCTCCTGTCCTAACAAATCCCTTTCTACATTAAAACAATCCCAACCTATATAGTTACCTAATTTGCCAGCCACTGGCAATTGCAGCAGCTATCCACCCTCTGACTACATGTAAGACCATACAGCCCTGACAGTCTCTGACCCATCAGATGTGCTCTACTTTACAGCTCCTGCAAGCGCAGATCTTCATTCAGTAATGACCTAACACTACACACTGTCTCTATCCCCACCACTGCATTTTTCTACATCCCTAGATACAGAGCCTCCAACTATAGGTCCTCAGTAGCCCTGTTATTACCAGAGCCAGAAAATCAATTATTAAAGTGAAAGGAACTGCTAAAGGACAGCTTTTACCCAAGGAGCAGCTGCAGCGAGTCACAAGCCTTACTATCACAAAATAGTTAACTCTATGAGTACCTTAATTGTCATCAGCTGTAAAGACAGGAAAATCAGGCCTCCACATGCAACTTAAAACAAGTATGGGGTCTTCTTGGTTTGCCTTTGTGTGCGTGTGTTTGTGTTTTGTTCATTTGCTTTCTCTTTTTATTTGTTTTCTAAAAGGTCTCCTATTCTTTCACTCATTTTCTGTTTCCTGAGTCTTAAGAATGCATCCACTTCACACTTTCAAGATGTTTCAATTTTTTATTACATTAAGACTGATATTTTCATTTAATCCTTATTACTTAGTCCATGGAAATTTTGCAAATATAAGTAGACGTGACATACAACTTCAGGCAGCTGCCATCTTATGTACTGCGTAGATGTTCAAAATTCCCTCCTGATGAAAGTCCTCTTCATTCTTTTGTTGTTCTTTCATTTTCTGGTGGTAATGAATAGCAGTAATCATTTATTTCTTCCAGACTAGTTCACCCTCAGATCTACTAGGCTTTGCTGAACACTGTAGCATGAGAAACCTACAATCATTTTCTGTTTTACTCTTTACTAATTTCATTTGGTGAGGGATACCAACATATAACTGTGCTCTACCCCTGCTGCTAGCGCAGGAAGCCTTATTGGCCTGTTTTATTTCATGACTCTGAAATATTATGGCTTAATGTTTGATTCACAACAAAGGCAGATATTCTACAAAAGGCATTTTTTGCCTCAAAATATACTCTTGAAGCTCTGTTCATCATAATTTATCAGACTTAATTTGTTACACAGAACTAAGAAAACCAAACTGTTTAGCAAAATGTTATATACCCTGCTTTTCTAGCAAATACATTATAGTTATATTCAGAAAATAAAATAGTTATTGCACAGCTAGTACAACCTATTATGGACTATAGCCCAAGATTGCAAGCTCACGTTACATTCTTTTTCTACTCATCATTTGATACTACTTCACCTGTCTCTAGTCAGGACTCAGAAAAGCACTGTTTCATGACTAAACCAATCCATTCTCTGTTTACTACCTCTTCCACCAGTATATCTCTCCCACAAATAGCTGTGTTTATTTATGGTCAAACAGTTTTCTCTGTGTGTGTGTGCTGGTTTTGGGCTAGGGTAAAGATAATTTTCTTCACAGGGGCTGGTATGGGGCTGTGTTTTGGATTTGTGCTGGGCACAGTAATGATCATATAGAGATGCCTTTGTTATTGCTGAGCAGTGCTTACACAGAGCCAAGACCTTTTCTGCTTTCCATACGGCCACACTGGCAAAGAGGCTGGAAGTGCATGGGAACTTGGGAGGAGACAGGTCAGGACAGGTAACTTCAGATGACCAAAGGGATATTCCATACCGTCACACTCAGTATATAAACTGGGGTGGAAGAAGGAGGAAGGGAGGGGACATTTTGAGTGTTAGCATTTGCCTTCCCAAGTAACCATTACATCTGATGGGGCCCTGTTCTCCTGGAGATGGCTGAACACCTGACTGCCCATGGGAAGCAGTGAATTAATTCCTTGTTTTGTTTTGCTTGTGCATGTGACTTCTGCTTTTCATATTAAACTGTGTTTATCTCAACCCATGAATTTTTCATCTTTAACCCTCCAAATTCTCTCCCCCATCCTGCTGATGGGGGAATGAGTGAGCCACTGAGCAGGGCTTGGCTGATGGCTGGTGTTAAACCCTGATGGCATGTCACAACATAAAGAAAGCACTACACTTATGTATGGGGAAAAAAAATCAAGCAGAAACCCCTTTCAGACTTCCCAAGAAATTTCTTTGAGATTGGATAGAATTTTGACAAAAACCTTTTTCCAAAATTTTTGAATTAATAAATGGAATTTCATAGGTTAATTTGTATAAAATTAATGCAAAGCTTTCCTTTTCCTTGAAAAAAAAAAGTCTGAAATATAATTGGAAATATGCTTCAGTGGACTGACTTAGCATTATCATCAATCCTCTCTAGCAAGCTTACCCTGCTACTACAATTTCTGACTGGATGTTGAATATGAAGGTCCATCCACTTTTCCTCAACCCACGTACTTCAGGAAAACTTCAGAAAACACTGTGTTCTCCACTTCATCTGTTAAAACTGTAATAAGTCCTTCCAGCCTACTTTTATATCTAGAGAAGTTTATAATGGTTTGACATTGCTTTCAGTCATTCTATTTGAAACATTTGTTGTCTGAGGATAGAACTGCTCTTCAGTGCTACTCAGCAAATTAGTGGCAAGCACTAGATCTATCATGTGCTTTGACATTAAAACTAAAATATCAAGGGCTGAGGGCTACTCTTATTTATCACAGAAAAAAAAAAAAAGAAAAAGAAACAAAAAAGGGTGAAAAAACCAAACCAACCTATTTCAAATTGTTTAGAAGCATGCAAACAAAAATAAGAATAGGCCCATGCATGCTGAAAGTATCACTAGCACTGTCAGGGCCTCCACATAATCCATATCCTATTAATGCAATACATTATATATGTAATTTTAAAGACAACTTTTTAATTGAAGCCATGAAGGCCAGAAATTTTCTTTTGTAATTCAACTGCTGAGATTTTGTTCATATCACATGATTTCTGGAGCTGCTATTTAAGTGGACTTCAGAGTTGCAACAAACCAAGGGGCATGCAGAAGTCTGCCAGTTTCAACTAATCCAATCGTACATCTAGTTAGCAGACAGCAGTGTTAAAGAAAGATCTATAAACAACATTTAAACAAGATAGCCTAAATAGCACAAATAAATCTTGCTATAACAGTGCAGAGCTCACCATAGTGCACTCTTTTCCCTAAGATAAATTAGATGGTGGTGCTTACAGTTTTGGATAGAGAGTGGATGCATTGTGACATGATGGGACCACATCCCACACAACAGAGAAGATGCTCAGAGACTCTCTTTGCATGGACACTACACCAAATTTATTTAAAGAAAGCAAATACATTTAAGAAACAGTCTTTTGAGCATATTTCCATTAAAATTTAGGTCTATTAATTTTCAGCCTGAAATTTTCTTCATGTTCAGGGTTATATTCTATCATGTGCTGATATAACAGTCCGTTTTTCTGCTGCTGAAGACAGAACAAATTTTGTCATTATTTCAATAGCTGAGAAAATGTTACAGTCACCTTCCTAAAGAAAAATAGCCATTCATCTGAGGAAAATGCATATTTTTAAAAACAAATAAGCAAACAGACTAATTTGTCACTGTTGGGTATCACTTCTGTAAAAGGAGTAAAAAAGGCACTAATGCCTCGTAGAATAATATCTGTCCTGAACTTTCCATTCCACATGTCTATTATCACTAAGAAATGCAGTTCTTTTGAAGAGGATGAAGTTAACAACTTTCTGAACTGTTCCTTCCTTTGGCATGCTGTACAGACATTCACCATATGTATATCACAGCATTCTGCCTTAGATTATGTCACTGCTAAAAAGCAAAGGTCTGCTACTCCTCATTTTAACAACACATATGCCATATGCATAATGAATGCAACCTCCCTTAGTTTTGCTCATTTTAATAAAATATTTGGTTAGAAATTAAGGTGGGACAGATGAGAATCTTCAATTACCCTGTATTTCACCTTAAATAGAAAAGAACTTTTAATGCCTGCAATTTGTTTATTTATTTACAAATCAGTAAGTATTTGCTGGCATACTTCAAGTTGCTTTAGTATCTAGAGGCCTCAGCTAAGATTTCCATAGTAGAAATATAAAGACTACCACCTATTAAAGTGATAAACAAGTCATAGAATGAGTGGAGGAAATGAAAGCTTATGTATGTCCTATATGACTTTTCACAGATGGGAAATCAAGACACAGTGTGTTCCAGTAAGATTTTTCAAGAGCACAGATAATCTGTTTCAGATATTTAATCTCTCAGTTCACAATCTTAAATGATGTCCCCATAATTTTAGAAAAAATTGTCTCTAAAAGAGTAACTTACTGACTGAAAGAAGAGCTTACTTTTTAATCCAATAACATAACTTTTGATATCTTCACTATTTCATAACAATTTCATTCCTCAGAATTACCAAGTATGATGGAAATTTTTACTGTGACATACTTCCTTTTTGTAACTGTGTACATACACTTAGAATCTTAGAATCATAGAATATCCAGAGTTGGAAGGGACACACTAGGAACATCAAAGTCCAGCTCTTGGTCCTGCACAGGACCAGGTTCAAGAATCACACCGTGTGCCTGAGAGTATTGTCCAAATGCTTCTTGAACTCTGTCAGGTTTGGTACTGCGACCACTTACTTTCCATGGGGAGCCTGTTCCAGTACCCAGCTATCACGGTTTGGGTCGTCAGGGTCACATCAGACCAGTGGGTTGGTCAGCTGAGCTGCAGTTGTTATTATTATGCCTGGCAGGATAGTATTTTGTCTCATCCAGATGTTAGATATCAGCTGAGCTCAGGAGACATTTAGCACAGAGACAGCAGCTTTGGGGGCTAAAAGCTCATCTGGTTTATTTTACAAAATGGAAGGTTTTTATAGGCAGATAAGGAAGATTCTGGAAAAAGGGGAAAGGTATGCATAAACTTGGACAGGGCATTGGTTAGGATTTGGGATTGACATACATAAAGAGGGGAGATACATGAATCTTAAGATAACTACTAAGTACTTAATTGGAAAAGCTAAAAGTCTCTGAGTGGACATCGTCCAATCAAAAGAAACCTGCTCTCCCCCGTGAGAGAGCTTACAATCTAACAGACACAGTCTGTTTTTCTTTATGCCGTCTGGCCCATATTAGCAGAAGCTGTTTCTTTCCACCTTCTAAAATCCTCTTCCTCATCCAGGCTACCTCCAACACCCAACCAGCCTCTGGATGAAGAACCTTTTTCTAATATCCAACCTAAACCTCCTCTGACACAGAGAATTCATGTATCAGACAAAGATCCAATGTTTGTACCTACTGAGGCTCACACTACTGAAATTACCTTAAGGCCTTTGGTCGGATTTTTGTTGGGTTTTTTTTTTCACTTTACCCCATTTGTTGTAAGGCAGTTGTTGGTATTTTGTAAAGCTAGTATATTAAAGCAATTGTTTTTACAAGTTTATCCAAGTAATTGTTCTGCCTCCTGAAGCCCGGGGTGTGGTATATGTTCATTAAGAAATTTACTTCATTTTCCCTAGAGGTTTGCTTTCAACCACATTAACATTTTTATGCTTCTGTTGCAGGAATCTCATAACTCAGTTTCACAAACTGAAAACTATCATCTCAGTACTGCTTTCTTTTAAGTGTTAAAATAGATTAAGGTGAGCTGGGAGAGCTCACTAACATAATCTTATTAATTTTGGCTGCATATTCCATCTCTCATTTACAGAAAGTGAGACAGTCTCACAAGTATGCATTGAATACAAATGATGCAACTTTTTGCTTTTTTTCAGTGTCCATTACCAATACAGCTGTAAATGTTTTGGCTAACTACCCACCTTATTAGCTCAAATAAAACAAAAAACTGAACAAAAGCATTTTGTGCTGTAAGGAATACAGCTGAATGATCTAATTTTTTCCTTCTATATCCCTTTGAAAAAAATCTTGAAAATGCTTTTAATTGTGTGATTTTTTTGGAGTTTGTTTTCTTTCAAATCCAATTACAAAGCTCAAAAATATCGTTGCTTACCTTACACCACCGTTAGCAGTATTTAAGTTGTAAGATAGAAATTGGAAGATTTTTGACAAAGGTTTTTTGTATCAGTAGTGTACTGTGTACTAAATACAAAATCTTTAAAATATACAGCACTCCCAGTTTTCTCTGTCTTGATAACGTATTATGTGGTTGTGCACCGGACTCAGCATTTAGCGTTATGATGGCTACAAACTACATAGACAAACTAAATCAGCTGTGGTCCTCAGTGCACTAACTGTACCAAAAAAGGAAGATATATTTATTATAAACTAGGGAGAAGGAAAATAAAGAGCAGCTAAGCAAGCAGAATGATGCTTTGGCAAACGAAGCTGAGCTGATAAACCTGAACCAATGTCAGAAGCCCAGAGACTATGGGGTACATCATTGGCATTCTGGCCCACACGATCCTTTCCTTCTACAGAGAAGCAGGGCGGATTTCATTCATTTCCAAGCTGTGCAGTTCACCAACACAGAAACATAAGAGTGGAACAGAGATAACAAGCCAAAAGACAGTATTTCATTAGCTGATAGCTCGGAATAAATGAAAGCTTAACTGATAGCAACAAAATAAAAAAAGCATACACTTCTGCACTACCCTGATATTGAGGAATCTGTGAAGTTTCTTTAAAGTTCTTTTTCCTATATATCTATATATCTGAAATAAGAATATTATTGAAATAGCAGAAAACAATATTTTAAAGTTTAAAGAAACTGTCCTTGGGCATTATATTTTTACAGTATGAAAAACCTCCAGAACTACCAACTGCTGAGAGGTTTTCTTTAAAATATGGTTATTATTACTTTGAATATTCATACCTATTTTTTAACTTTCCTGAACTGTTAATAAGTAGGATCTGCTGAATACATCTGTAGGCTGAGAGGCTGAGTAACTGAGATACAGAGAACTTATTACATCACGGCTATTGAAAATGTAAAAAGACTTAACTGATACCAATACAAATACGTAGTACAGAACCAGCTCCATAAGCTGCTTTAAAAAAAAAATTCTAAAATGTCAGACATTAGAGCATATATCCTCTACATATACATAAAAGATCAATTCTGCCCCTATTGAATAGTTCAGATTTACAATAGCTTGTTGGAATATAGAAGAAATACAGGACTGAATAACAAAAATGTGCATATTTTATTAGCTATAATAATGAAATCATATACTGATACGAGTATTCGTCAGGCATTATGTCATAGAGAAACCTAGTTTCAGTTTTAAAGCAAACGATTGCATATTATGAAATGAGAGCACACTGAATGAGTCATTTCCATTAAAACTATGAAGTAGAATTGCCTAGCAACCAAGAAAATTAATTCAGAGATTAAAATAAACACTGTGACACTGACAGAGCAACTGCTATTCTACCCCAACAGTCATAAAGACACTCAGAAAAGAGGTGTTTTCTTAATTCTCCTTGACAAAGGTAAAACAAATAATTTCATAAAATGAGTCATAATGCACAAAGCATAAAAACAAACAGTCAAAGCAACTGCATCAAACAAATTCAAACAATTACTCTCTTTTACATAACATCATTAAAATGAAAAATATTGAAAGTTTTTCGTATTCTGACAATAGTGAAAAAATTGCTGTGGAAGTTTCTAACATGTTTTCCCACATACAGAGATAAAATTTGTTTCATTATATTAATTCTATGCAAGTATTCTATATTTTACTACTTAGTAGTTTAATTTATTTTAGAATTTATGACCATGCCTACCTGGAAAAACTCTGTGTCATTATGACCCACTACTACCCCTAGTCAAATTATTCCTAATCACACTTCTGTAGGGAAGCTTTTAAATTATACAGTTTATCACACTGAGGTTGTTATGGAAAAAAAAACGTTAACAGATTAAGCACAGTAAGGATGACTGCAATAATTTAGTTTAATGGCTGCTACGTTATATTGCTTGTTACATCTGGACCATTGTGTAATTCATTGTCCCTGAAGGATCACAAAAAGCCTAGTAAAATTATCCCTTTAGAAATAAAACAATCACATTCTGTAGCAACACTGAAGTCTATGACCTTGTCAGGATATTAGATTAGAGGAATGATTACAGATCAGCGATTCTGGAGTGCCAGTGCTTTCATAGCTCTAGTAGGAGACGGTCCATTTTTCTAACTTGAGCTACAGAGTTTGTACACAGTCAAAAAAAAAAGATTAGGAATGATGAAGTCAAGAATAACCAAAGGAGAAAAATGATATCCCAGAGGATATCACAAGATATAGCAACTGCAGCAGCTACATCAAATCTAGTTGAGTCTACACTAAGAGATAATAACAAAAATAAAACAGTATGAGGAATAAATCAAGACAGACAAGCAGGAATAACTGTGTATTAGAAGGTAACTCCCCAGGCACAGACATAGCTGCTTCTATCAGGAAAGAAAAGTGTATTTTAGCTCTTTGGTTGTGTATAATATTAACAAAACACACACAGAGCTAGCTACAGGTACTTTTAAGTCTTGAAATCCGCATATTAAAATCACTAGATCCAGTTCAGAGGTGTCTGAACTGGACTTTAGAAGTTAATACTTTCAATAAATATGCAATAAAGTACATGTATGCATCTTCTAGAAGGGGATATGACCAGTAATAAAGGAAGGATATCTGATGGAAGCACAGACAATACAGATGATATAGAAATGTAACAGATCAAATGAAAAAAATATTAATAGCAAAAGTCCCCCATGTGCAAACACATCCATAAAGCAGATAAAAAAGCCCAAATGTCCTTAACAGGTTCCCCTGTGTCTTAAATATTTGATGACTGTACCAGATGGGAAGGGGGGAGAAAAATGTCTTGTCTGAACCACTAGCATAAACACAGCTGACCTAAAAGACCTACTCACCACTGGGTTATAATTATTCCAGTGTTTTCACTAGCAAGCAGTGGCCATAAATCTAGAATAATTTTGAAAGATTGAAAGATAACATCTTTGAAAAGTGGTAGTCTCCATATGCTGTTGAACAGCTGAAATTAATTTTTGCTTTCTGGCATTTGTGCCACTTGTTATGGATGTGGTTGTAGTATATAAGTTTTGCTGAACTCTTAGAATAGTCACAGTGATGAGCATCTTTCAAATTAGTTTTATCTGCATAATTAAAATGGTATAATAAAACTAGAAGATACACAAACTCTACACATAGCTAAAAATAGTATCTTTTTTCCCTTTAAAATTTTAAACAGCACAGTTTCATGGTAAAAATGTTAGAAAAAAATGCCTACTGCTAACACTAGACATTTCCAGAGTCCAGAACCTTCTAATAACAGAAAGCCTTGTAATAGATCCTCGGTTCAGAAGGATTTATTAAATTTACTCCATCTATACCAAAAAACACAGGCAAATAACCAACATGCTGCTCCACACCAGCATTCAAAGAGCAAAAGTCTCATCTATAGTTTGTTACAAGAGGACAGCACAAAGGATAACACCAGTGGTAGCCCTCACACTAGCAGCAGACATTTAATAAAAGTAAACTCCCAGATAATCTTAGAAAGCAGACCATGACCATGTTGCAGAATAAAAGGTAAAAAGAAGGTCACTAGTAGCCTGCCTTGGGAAAAATTCCATCTGCACAGAAAAGTTGATGATCATCTTTGCTTAAGTATGTGAATAAGACACACTAGCAGAATTGTTCAATACCACTATAAGGCCCAGTATTCCCTGCCCAAGAGTAAATCCAAACTCTACTAATTCAAAGGAAAACCACAAATAAAAACCCTTTAAAAAATAAAGCACTTAAGAAGAAAAAAAAATTTTTGGAACCACAAGACAGCCACAGGAGACCCCAAAGCACATTAATCACTGTAATACTGCACAATACAAACAAACAAACAAAAACCCCACACCTGATAAACAAACTCCATTCAACTTTCCTTCTAGTCTCTTCTCAGGCCCTACTAAATTGCATCATCATATCCTCTCACAGATTTTCTGCCAAAAACCTGACAGCTACATGAAAATTACTCCATGGCATTGTTAGGTCTTAATCTTAAGAGACTGCATGTGCTTCCTTTCTGCTTCCATTGGTATAAAACCAATGGGATTACTCACAGTGCAGGACATCAAAGATCTATATTTGAGTCTTTGCCGGATCAGAGCCTTGGTCACTGATTTTCACATTTTTTAAGTTACTTATGTGTATAACTTTTGAAGTAATCAAGGGCAATATATGCACTCACAAGCAAATCCTAGTCATTGCCCAACACTGGTGGGCAGTGTGAATGAAAGGGATCCTTAACGCTCTACCAGGACTAAGAATTTTCCAGCAAAAGGCAAGCATTATGTAGCAATTATAGTCGAGACTAAATAGTAGAGATACTCAGAGGAGTAGATCTCAAACTGATTATGAACACTTGGAAAACAGGATACTGTTTCATTTCAGTCTAGTTCAGCCACCTCCTCGTTAACTAACGTGCCAATACCATGCTTCACTAGGATGAGAACTGCAAAGAGGATCTGCAGATGTTTACAGGGAACTGAAACCTAAAACTAAGAGGAAAGGTGGGGGAAATCATGGTTATGTTTTGTTATAATGTCAAATGTGTATGTTGGTCAGAGGTAGTAGTCAACCTTTCAGTAAGAAATTAGAAGGCTGAGAAAGTCTCTGAAGATTATTGTACTACTATATTGAAGCACCACAACAATTAGGAAAACATTTTATATATCTAACATGCACTATTTCATGATAAAGTAAATCACTGTATTTGTGTCATTCAGCTAGAAATGTAAGTTCCTTTTCTACACAGGAGCAGTTTATCAACAAGTCATGAACACCAGCAAACCATGTTAAGTGGGAAGCATTTCACACTAAAGCTACTCAGTTTAAAAATCAATAATACAACATTCAATAGTATAATTGAATACCTTTATGACTAACACAGTGGCTAGTAGTCACTGGTCCTTTTCTCAAGGCAATTTTAGACAGCTACTTTCATCCTCAGTTATGCATATTGTGTTACTGTTTACAACGACTTATCAACCTACTAACCCCATGTTCAAATACATGCTCTTTATTGGTATATAACCTTTAAGAAAAACACTATCCTTTTAAAGTTTATGTTTGTTCATACCCAATGCAGAATTGAGAACATTATTTATTGTACCATTATAATTATCAGTAAAAATTAAAATCTGTTTACAGATTAAGGTTTTTCATAATGCACTAATCCAGCAGGCAAAGAGGTTGAATTTGGGCTCATTGCATCCAGTGCCAGCTACTGCATCCTCTTTCTTCTACTACAGCTACCTGACCTGCTTAACATTGTACTCAAGTAGGGCACAGAAGAATCTGTCTGCTCCAGGTGACAGCAGCACCTTCAGGTCAGTTGTTCCCCACTTCCTCCATTGAAAAGGAGCAATATAAATATCAAATATAAGCGTCCCTTAGAGCAGATCCCAACTGCAAGTTGCACCATGAGCATGGCAAAAAAATTATTTCCAACTACAAAAAATGTAGTTGGAAATAAATGCTCATCATAGAGGTCACAGAACAAACAGGCCAGTAAAGAGCAAGGAGTTGCTGAATATACATCAAATAGTACATATGACGTGAAGAAACATTATGGTATTTAACTGGCAAAAGGCAAGGATTAATTTTCTGGAAAGGTTACGGTAATTTTACCTTGTCTATTGGCATTCACTGACAAGGAAAGGAGTCCTCCACTGAATGACTTCACAGTTAGTTAGGTAACCACAAATGCTCCCAAAGCATTCAAGGTACTGAGAGTAACTTTCATTGTAACAGAGGGAAGATCTTTTGGAGGTCAGAGGTTGTTTGGAGTTAGATGTGTCATAGAAGGGTAAAAAAGATGGGGAGCAAACATAACAGTATGTATCACCTTTCTTCTGGAGATATGTGAAACAGAGCTTTGTGCCATCCAAACATAGGGACAAGTACATAGTTTGGATAGTTTTGTCTAAGTTCTTAGCTATGACCAATATGACCTCACTTGAGAGCTGTAAAGACATACCCCAAGCTCTTCCCATGGTTGTTTTCTAAAGGCTTTTAAATTGATTCAATACTATGCCAGGTGCTTGCTATTGCATATATCTTAATAGAATAAGAGAAGATTTGGTGGGAAATCAGGGGGTGGGAGGTTTTGATGAACTACATAAAGAAAGCTAAGCTGATTCACCAGTAGTAGAGGGTGTCACTACACTGTGGAGCTTCCCACACTGGCTACATCACCTTGTTAAGCAAGGGTATACAGTACCAGCTTCCTTCACCACAGAAACTAGGCCAACAGGTCAACTGTGATAACTCTTTTCCATGAATATGAAGTGATATACTTTCCTTTTCCAACTAAAGGAATCTTTCCTATCTCTCATCACTTTAAAATAAAAACAGACTTGCTTGCCCTCCTTCCCTCACTTCAAATAGATAGAAAGTGCCCACAGTTACAATATTGCCATAGTAATATTACAATATTATCATAGTAGCCATGAACATGGCTGCTGTTTTACTTGGGGGGGGGGGGAAATGTTCCTAAAATTATATATTCACTATTTTAAATAATAATAATCCAAATTTATGCCCGTAATAACTTCTTATAAAACTTGTCAAATATTCTTTTAACTCTAATATTGTCTTCCACCATGGTTTAGTGGTGCAGTGCTGTGCTTATGGTTGGACCCGATGATTTCAGAGGTCTGTTCCAACATAAACAATTCTATGATTCCCCTATTTCCATATCAGTTTCAAACTTCAGAAGATCTCCAAAAGTCTTTCAAATTATATTGCTTACTACTTTCTTCTTTTTATCACATTACCTCTCTTGAACGTCCATCAGCACAATCATCAATCTTCTCTACTTTTTTTCCATTGTGTCTCAATGCAGAGCAATCCCTGCTTAATCACTTCACTATGCTACTATGCTCTCTTCCTTCAAATTCCTCCTTAATGTCCAACTTTACCTGTATGAAGTCACTGTTCTGCAATCTGAGAAGTAGGATGGAACCAGCTATGGCTTAATTAATAAACATAAAGCACTTGTCATCTTATATTACATGTTCCCAGAAGAAATTAAGAAATGTTGCAGAATTTAATTTCCAAGCCTTCCAGGTGTTAAAAAGAAAGTGCTTCCACAGAAAATTGAAAAGCAGGATAGAAATCAATCACAGAGTTGTTTTGGGTTTGTTTGGTTTTTTTTAGGAAGAGGAATAAAAATGAAACACACTCTTGGGGTAAAAATGGGAAGATACTGGAAATTGAGGGGGGAAAAAATGGTTTATTTTCTCTGAGTTTGTTTACATTCTGGAAGTAACACCTCTCTGCAAAGCTCATACACCAAAAGTGAAGCAAATGCATCTTTTGTTGAAGTCTAGTTTTATATCAGAACTGCAGCAAATTAACTTCTCCCCTCATGCCACTATTAAAAAGACAAGAATTTTTTTAAAGTTGATATGAAATTTATTGTGATATTCCTTTGATGTACAGTTTTGTTATCACTACTGCAGAAAAAAATGAAAGTTGCACTATGAGAACCAAATGAAAAATCTTCAGAAAATGTCCAAGTGCAAATATCAGGTGCATTATAACTGTAAAGAGAAGAATAAAGCTTGCATTGAGTAGCAGTTGTATTTTAGAAACTGTTATTTGGAAAAATGTTGTCCCAGATGGCTGCAGTACAAATTTTGGGAGGAGTACTGAACTCCCACATGATAACTAGTAGGAAGGAGATGAACATTTTAGAGGAAAAAAAGAATATAAAATTTAGCCTTCTTGAGACAGTGCATTGAAGCATAACAGTTGTTATGGACAAGCTAAGAGAATACTTGAGCCATTTTTTTTGGTGCCAGTGCTGTTCCTTCATAAGGCCCCGGAGCACATGTACAGAAAATTTCAGTTTTGTTAATTTCTATTTGATTTATATCTCAGAGCTTCACAGTTTTGCTTCTCTGAGTTCAATCTCTCTCCAGCTGAGAAAATGACAAGACTTAATCCTTGTTCCTTATACAGTGGAACCAAAGCCTCTGTAATTCCTCACTCCCCAAGCAAAAGATTTGTGACAACACATCTATTTGGGACTTGCTGTCCTGTCTCAGAAGTCAGCCATGTGATAAAATATCAACAGGAACTGTTCATTTGAGTTGCCTGAATTTGCTGAAAATTATTCTGAAAAGAATTGTTCAAACAGAATATGAACTTAAAAAATGTTTGATATAAGATCAATATTCCCCTTTGCCTTTTTACATTCTGATTTTCAAAGGCCATCAGATGCTTATATTCTTTATAGGTTTTATAAAATCATTAACAGTGTCTACAATCTGAGGCAGAATGGACCAAAAATGTTTATTTTTTTCTTTTTGTATTTTCTACTTAATCCACTGTATAAAACAACTAGGAGGAAAAAGCATATTATCAGCTGCCTATATAGGGAGAATTAATAGCTAAAAACTATTGTATCAAGAAAGTAAACATCATTGTTATGTGAAGCCAACAGCATTCCATCCATTCTTCCATCTTGCACTTTAGTGCAGTGGTAGGCAACTCAAAACAGGTTAAAAAGTCACGTTGCTAATTTTTTTAAGGTACTTATCAGAAGTTAATTCACAGTCACAATCTAAAACTAATAGTTTTCAGATATTGTGTATAACAGTCCCTCAATCATTCTCCATATAGCACCTAAGCACCAAGCTGAATCGAATTTAATATTGTTGAATATACAGTATTGTACTGTCCTTACTAAATGCTTATTTTTTCAGAGTAATAAAAAAGCAGAGTAGCCCTTTTTCCCCAAAGGTGAGCCTTTACTTTCAGAAAGGGTAATGTTTTTTATAAGTTCATATTGCTATGTTGATACAATATTTTTTCAAAAATGATAATTATTTTAAATTACATTCAACACTTTTTTTCCTGGGAATTTACATCTCTTACAAAAAATCTTTTTGATATAGCTTATTTATGAAATTGACATTCAAGTGTCAAAATTACCATGAAGACTTAAATTTTCACACATTGAATTGAGGATTCCATCTGCCTTAGGGCAGTTGGAATACTTTTTGCCCTGTAAGAGAGTATATAAAATTTCAATTAGGTCCTATTAATGCTGGATTTTCATGCCTAGGACTAGTATAATGTTAAGCCTGTAAGAAATACAAAGTTTTCTACTGTTAACAGAGACACTTCAATGTTAAAGATTAAATAAGCAAGCAAGACTAAATTTATTTACATCATTATCTATGAATAAAAGCCTAATGTATTGAATAATAACATATTCAAATTTCAGCTCAACAACTCACTGCTCCTAATGTAAAAATATTAAGTAAGGTAGCTTGTAGTTACTACATAAAGGAGAATAACTCTTACAGTATTTAAACAATTAAGTTTAAATTCATATTGAATGTTATTGTATTTTTCTTTAATAAACCATACTACTAAGGAGTATTAAGCAGGAAATACAGTGAGATACTTTGCCAGATGCTAAAATTTGCTTCCATATTTAAAATTGATTAATAAGGAAAATTATTTACTCTGTTAGGGACTTTGTAATTGTTAAGGGAATATTTTATCTGATGCTCTCATAACACACACACTTTTAAGAACAGGCAACAATAAACATGATGGAAGTTAAGACCATTCTACTCTGAAGCAACTTGCAAAAATCCAATCTGACCACAAGCTTGGGAACTAAGCCTACAGTTGAAAATATATTCCCAAAGTAAATAGAGATTGACTCCTATGTTTTCTTTAAGAATCAAGCATTACAAATCCATGTTTTGTATGAAGAATATCAGCCAGCAAATGTCTGCTACTTCCCACTTAAAAGGCCAAATTTAAAAACCATTTCCAAATTGCTCATGAAACTGAGTGCACTTCAGAGGTTCTATAAGACTAGACATAATACTAGCAATATGAAAGGACCTTACAGAAGGTAATATAAAAAGGATCTAACTGAAGATACAAGCATGGCCTACAACTTAGTGTGACATTTACATTAAAGAATGAAAAATAAATTCTCTGCTTTATTTACAAATATAGTCACCAAAGAAAATCAAAGTGCAAAATATTGATATTTTCTCATTTTTATTTTAACCAACTTTGTGACAACATTCAAAAGAGAAACTGGACAACTCTTCTCTCTTAGAAGTAAATAAAAATATTTAGAAGACTAACTTACAGAGGATGCCAGCAGTGTTTTGACTTTCTGGCTGTTGGTTTATTTCTTAATATGAAACAAAACACATCATTTTCATCTAGTCTACAGAATCCTACTAGTCAGAGTCTGCCATTTTCCAAAAAGTAAGACAAAACAATTCAACCTCTCATGGCTAAAGAAGCAGGGGCTGTGTGTACATAATACTGATAGCATCCTATGATTTTCTTAAAATCCTTATGATTTTCTTCCAAAACTCTGCTTAAAGCTCTTCTTTAATGGCATGCTGTGGCACAAATGAAAAATCTCTGATAACAGGCTACAGATCCACTTATATCAGTAATGCAGACTAAATATTAAGTCATTATTTATTTTCTGGCATTCAACCATTTCTTGTCACAGATAATGCCACATAGTTTTTTGCTATCAGTGGAAGCTTATCTATGTTTGTTAGGTATACTACAGCCAAGAGAGCTAAAGTAAAATTAGTTTCTCCCTCATGTTTGCTGCTGTCCAAACACAGATGCTCCATCCATTCCCAAGAGTTTGTTTTATAAAGGAATTCAAACTACAAAATTAAGTTATGGATGAATTATTAAAAAGGTAAATTTATTTTCAGTTTAGTGCAAGTGGTATGATTTACTATGCTGCAGAATGTTTCTTTTTTCTGAAACAGATTAAGAGGTGAAAGTAATCCTTAACTTCTCTCTACCAAGTCCCTTACTATTCAAAAAATACAATGCCTTCCCTCTGAAAATTTCTCTGTGGGGATGAATGGATGAATAACTGGGGCTGGGGACATCATCTCAATCTTAGTGCTTTCACAGAGGGAAGACCTTAAATGCAGGAACTGGACCTGTACCTTTTTCCACATAGCAAAGCTAACAGTGACATCATTGTCTTTGAAACACTGGCAGCTGAGACCTAACACTGCCACACGTAAATTTATGCATGAGGTTTTCAAATTTAGCATGGATCCCTGAAGACATCGGGGAAAGCTGTGCTTCTAAATGGAACTTACATTTTTTTAAAAATAAACCAGTCAAATTCTTTGCAGGGCTTTTGTTATCATGAGTTTTCCAAACAGCAAATTTGCAATCAAAAGTCTTAGTATGTTACAGGTCTAGGCATGTAGCATAATGTCAGTGTTCCACAAAATTTGGAACATGTTGACATTTGTGAGATGTTATGAGTTTGTACTTCATTAGAATATATTTTAGTGTTCATATAGCTTACATTTCAGCCAGATTGCCTACACACTTTCAGTTCTTGGACAGTTACAAACAGCTGCGTAGCAAATACCTTTGAAACATTCTCCCCAACCTGTACTAGCTTCCTAGCAAAGGAAATGTGGTATCAAGGGAAAAAAAAAGTGGAGGGGGGAGGGGGAGCACAACAAGTCTTCTAACTCTTTAAAACAGAAAATGTATAAATATAAAGTCTTCTTGTTTTCAGTGTTTACAGCTTTACACATGAAAACTGCTGGAAAACAGCATTATCTCAGTTTACCATATTGAGGGTACTAATATGAAAACACACTTTCTGAGGACAGTAGAAAGAAAATGAGGAGAGGGGAAGATATCCATTACTTTGAACCATAAACTCATTATTTTCAGAGAAAAAAAAAAAGGAATATATTTCCCTGCTGACAATTTTCCAAGATACAGACATAAAGAAATGATAATTCTTAAACATTAGAATGTTGAGAGACTGTGGCAGAAGGTCATTATTTGGAACCACTATGGTAAGAATTGTGTTTGCACTTAACAACATCTTATTGCATAAAATTCTCAAAAATAATAACACTTCCAAATCTGCTAGAGCTCTCTTGATCGTATTTATGAAATGCATCACCATGAAATTATTCATTTCCATCATGGCTGCTAGCAAGACGTAATGCTGTTCAGTGGGAGGTTCAAAGCATCTGCTGTGAAAAGCGCAAGAGTTGATAAGCAGTGACAATTTATACTCCCATTGATTTTGTAGAAAGCACAGGAGAAAAAGAAAGAAAGATTTCTACTCAAGATGGCAGGATGATGAAAATTAGAATATATGAATTACAATTACAGTTGCTGAAACACTACAGTCAGAAAAAATAGTCCAGATGACCTGGAATCAATTAAGTTCATCGTAGATGGATCATGCTAAATAAAAGCAGAACAAAATAGGAACTATTAAAGAGAAGTATTGAGTCCTACTAGTGCTGGTCAATATTTTTCAAGTGCAAAGAGCAAAACTTAAAGAGATCCATGATTTCATAATCATCTCTATACATCCCTATCATCCCAACATCTGCATTCAAGCACCCCTAAAAATTCAAAACTGAAAATATTTTTAATTTCCCTCCTGAACTGCAAATTTTCTTCAAACTCTAACTACATTTTAAAAGGTGTCATAATCCAAAGAGGAACACGACATCTTGATATGACAGGTTCACAGGTATGGTCACAGAAACTAAGCAGCATCCCCTTCCACACCAATAAGGAAAAATACATATGATTTGTGAGCTCTTAACATTCTCCTGCCACTGTCTGTGTTGACAGCTGCATACTGCTAAAGGGAAAAAAGGCTGAACACATGGCATTGCAAATGGGGGGTGGGGGGTAAGTAGTGTTAGCTGTTGTAATCACACTATTAATCACACCATTTTGAGTGGCTACTGGTCATTCAAATGCTTATCATATGAACAATGAGGACTCAATTTATCAAAAACAACATGTTCTTTTAATATACAAAAATGATTCCTTTTTTCTCTTTTTTTCCTCTCTCTAATGAGAATTTAAGGATTCTGAATTTCACACTGTTTCTTCAAGCAATACCATTTGGTAACAATGACGTATTTTGATTCATTGGTCAAGTAGTTCAGTTCTCTTGTTTTAAGAAGGAGAACCCATTTCAGACTTTTCTTAAAAAAACATGTCTTCAATTTCTAAGTGTAAACCACCCTAAATAATTTGAATCATTGTAAAAGTATTGATTTTACCTTCAGGAAAAAAAAAACACATCAAAACAAAACAGAAAAACTGAACTGTCTTGTACTTTCCTATTCTTTCTGTCATTTGCAAGTAATAAAATTCAACTGAAAAAACTGCTGTAATCACCAAAGAGATATTAATCTATTCATCTATAAACATACGTATATATACGCAGAGGGGGCACATATATCCTCCTTTAATGTTCTTTTCACTATCTACTGTGCATCTAGATCAAGTCAAGACCATAAACAATTCAAAGCTTCATTCTGTCTAAATGGGTCACTTATAATGAGAAAGCATGACATTTACATGTAGGAAGCAGATTGATCAGGGAGCAGAAAAACAGAATATGTCATCAGTGCAGAAAAATATGCCTTTACAGGCAATTTATATTAAATTATTTGATGAGTTCCTATGTCCTCCTCAAAAGTGGAAGTGAACTCAAAATAAATGTAAAAGTATAAAAATTTAACATGGCAAATATTCACTAGGATTACCCTCTGTGCTTGCACTAAAGTAAAACGAAAAAACCTTGGTTCCTTTCACTGCTGTCATGTCGCTTGCACAGAATAACACTTAAGTGAAAAGACTGAAAACATTGTATGTATCAAAGATCCACACCTTAAAAATTAGTCCACAATCACTTTAAATTGCATCTTTAAGTGCTAACACATCCCATAACATTCAGTTATTTTCAACTTGACCAGAAGCTGTGGAACAGAAATGCTCTGAACATGCTGTGTACATCTTGTTACAGCAATTTCAGCTGCAAACTGCAAAATTCATTTCTGCAAAATGCAAATCTGTGCAATGCAAATATTAGAACCATAGCAAGGCTGCTTAAACACATTGCAAAACCAAAGTAGAAAAAAGGCAGAGAGAAATTTCAATACTGCCTAAATATGTACAAAATATACCCCATGTCTTTGTTCAGCCCAGATTCTCATTCAAGGTGTAAATACCGGTTACATTGTTAGATATCCAACTGCAAATGGCTCCGAATATTGTGTGAGTAGCTCTCTCATAGTTCACACTAGACTCCCTTGACCTAGCTAGACAAGCGTGAAAACATGAAATAAATGAAGGTTAACAAAGACTGGTCTGGGAAGCAGGCTGCATTAAATGCTCGCAACGCTATTAGTATACATGCAAAATTTGCTATTTAGATTCTTTTAATACTAGATATCAGATGACAGTCCCTATATTAAAGCTAGGTGCTATTGCAGAGAGACAAATTAAGCAAATGATATGAAAAAATATATCTTTCTCCATCTGTCACATACGGATATTCCCTAACCTTGCAGCATGCTGCTAAAGCAAATAAGGAACTGCCAAATAATTATCTCCATGCAAAGAAAAAGCAAATTTAACACAATACCTTTCTGTGTTTGTCCCTCTTCCATATTCTCTTCCATGGCTACCTTTCTTCGCTAGAAACAGCTACACAGAATTATCAAAAGCTTCAGTCAGATGTAGGAAAAAGTGTGGATTTTTTTTTCCCTGGGAAGCTCCAACAGCAGAGGCTTAGGCAAGTCCTCAGAGCTTAGCTAAGGCTCCCTCGCTCTCCTTGTTTGCTTGGAGACAGGCTGTCAAGTGTAATTTCATTCAAATTACTCTTCCGTGAAGATTATCAATTTTTCTTCTCAAAGCTGCCCATTGTGTACCACTGTAAGCAGGTATTCAAATGAACAGCCTGTGAATTTTGGGGGGAAATTTGGTCTGAACCCTTATGGCAATGACACTGATTCATAAGCCTCACTTTGCATATAAAATGGAGTAAAGAAATTGAGGTTTGTATTGAAATCTGTATTTTAAATTGAAAACCGGCTGTACTGAAAACAGATGGAGGGGTGTCCTTCTAACGGGAAGCAGACCACCAACCCATAATTCCCCCTATTTGCTACTGAAGTGGGAAAGCCCAAATGCCTGTGGGTTCTTTATGCTGTATTACTTGTCTTTCTCCCTCTCTCCCTCTCTCCCTCTCTCTCTCTCTCTCTCTCTCAATCTCCCCCCACCCCCGCCTCTCCCCTCCTCCTGTATCAGCACATTTAAGAATAATATGACTCTTCATTTCCCCTCTTCTCATGTATCTGTATCATCTAGAACTAGCAACAAATATACACTGTTACCCTCACAGTATTCTAAAAAACACATTTATAACAATACCATTTTGTATCTGTGTATGTGTCTACACACACATACAAGCACAATTTAACATACGACATTAATGACTGCAAATTATATGCACCCTACACATTATCTATCAATGTCACAGTAAACAGGAATTTAGAGGCAGTTCAGCAGTTTAAAACAGTACTTGTATCAATTCTTTTTCTGATTCCTAATATCTCAGATTAGCTGTACTCTTCAAATCTCTACTAAAATAACTGGATCTTGTTAAAATGGTGAAGCACTACACGTGCATATGTACGGGAGGAAGGATGCACAAACACATATACTGTTAGGAATTTGCTCAGGAAAAGCATAGGTTAAATACACTGTGAGGGCACCTACTAATTTGGGGAGCTCTGCAGTCTGATTTGGAATGCAAATTGGACGCTGCAGTCTAGCAATAAATTAGCATTTTTGTACCTTAGTCTACAGAGTAATATATCATCATTTAAGGACTTTCATTCTTTCACCAAAAGTGCAATTAGAACACATGTCCATTTTCTTTACCATTTTCACTTCTCGTGTTTCTGGGGGAAGTCACTAAAATTTAAACAAAAATAAAAACTACTATGACTGAAAATTCATATTTACATATAAATGATAAATAGTTCATCCATTTATTTTATGCTATGTAAATACATTGACTTGGTGCTGTCTTCTGAATCACCCAAAAAAAAAAGAAAAAAATATTGGCTGGTTGGGTGATTGCTCTTTTTGTCAGCTTTGGTGGGGTTTTTTTGTGGAGAAGGGCTTTTGTTGTTTTGTTTTGTTTTGTTTAAATACTATTTGCATATAAATCTGTTTACAAAGAGTTCACATAATAATTTTTATATACAAAATAAATGTATACATATATATAAAAATTAAATTACTGAATTAATATTCCCAATCCAACATATTTCCTACTCTTTTTGTTTTGTTTTGTTTTTAATTCAACTTTCCGGGGCTCCATTTTCTGGAACAATTGAAGAAAAATAATCAGTTTTTTAGTTCTCAAATCTAATTGATCATTTAAAAATCAACACATTAAGAAGGTCTATATGCAAGGAAGTACTGCAACACTGTAGTGTCAAAGTGTCTTCCATCTTTCTAGGAATTATTCTTTTAGTCAATCTTTTTAAGAAAGGCATATTTCCTTTACAACAGGAGATCCCCTATGTAAGTCTCTCCTGCTATTCTTTCTTTTCAAAATATTTTCTTACATAAGTATTAATGTATCTTCATATTTCAAAAAGAATCTGGCAAATATTTTACCTAGGGTGGCAAATTGCTCCTAGGGTACAAAGCTGTGTTTCTTGATAGCACCAAATATTTGAGACACCCAACATAATCAACATTGATGCTTGCAACAATGGAATCTATAGGTTGCTAACGAAACCAAATTACCTTGTTCCTTGAAACAATCATATAACTTTTGTTTCAAACATAAAAAGAATCTAAAAAAGAAAAAAGGCTGGAAAGAGATAATTTGGAGAGGTTACAACCAAGATGGTATGATCAGGAGTGACACAAAAAAGTTGAATAAGGAACAACTTGTTCAATAAAGGGAGAAGACTGTAGTAGTCTCAGAAGAAAACTAAGGTATATTACACAATGTGCAGTTAAGTTGTGGAAACTTGTTGCAGCAGGGTGTTGTAGATAGGCAAAAATTCCCAAAAGAACAGGGAAAATCTGAATCACAAAGATTCATGGATATGAAGTTGCACATCTGGATCAGGAGATCCCTCAGTTGCAACTTATTGGAGAGTAGAATAATATTTTGTGAAAAAGTTTTAGCCATTTCTTATGCTACTTCCAAAGCAGCGTGCTTTTGTGCACAAACATATGAGCTGAATGAATCCTTGATCTAGTCCCCACCATGGTCATTTCCACCTCAGATTCACACACACCTTAATTTTAATGATAGGATTTTTAACTTCCTAAAATGCCTACACTCAAATGTCTGAGGTTAAGATGAAATCACTGTAATTGATGAAGCAAAGCATAAGCATTGCCAAATAATGGCTTAAGTTTCCCCTCCACATCTTCAATAATCCATTTTTCTTTGTAAATATTATTGTCATGAAGGCACTAACAGCTCCTCCTGTTAAACAGCAACTCCTCCAAACCATGGAAGTGTCAAAGTTCCTTCTTAAGGGAACTCTACTTAGTTTCAGGTGCTATTAACTGGTCATCCACAGAGCTTGTGTGAGTGTGAGCAACACAGAGAATGTGAAAGAGATTTCATATTAGTTCCCTTCATATTTGACTACGTTTTATTAACAAGTTCAGGTTGAAACAGAAATCTGCCTCCTAGATGTTTCTTTCAAAACTGTTCCAAGGACCTTTCAAGATGAAATTATGAATAGATGTTAATCCTAAACCCAAAGAATAGAAAAGCTCTGCAAGTGTTAAGCAGAGTAACAAACAAACCAGAAAATGCCAACTTTATGTGACTTTCTAAGCAGCAACCATAGAGGCCTGCTTTCTTCAGCATATTAGGAAACATATTTACCACCAATGATACATGAACTACTTTAAGGCTGTATCTAGAAACTATGCAAGCTTCTAGCCTTCTCTTCCCGGGCACACTTCTAGCACAGAAGGAAGCTATCTTGGTAGGAATTACATACAACTGCCTAAAATTCCTTTTTAATGTGAGATAGGATTATTGGTGCGAGTGATCATTGGAAACCATGCCAATTGTAAATGACAAAGCAAGACAGAACATCCAACTGTATAATGAGACTAAATAAACAGTTAATCAAGAGAATAATTGGAAGCTGATGACATTAACAGATCCCCTGGTGTCCATTATGATATTATGAAATGTGGCTGAGCACTTACAACTTCATGAATAAAGACACATGACTTTTACTCTGAGTTTTGTGTGGCCTTCAAATTAGTTTACCGTTCCACCCTTCAATCCTATTGATATTCATAATGTTATGGTGCAATGATGTCTTGATCATGAAAACATAATGATCTTGATTATGAAAACACAATTTAAAAGCAAATTATGTTGCTTAATACTACTACCTCAATAACAGAGAAAGGAAAATCAAAAGCTGGGTCAGATTACTTCAACTGTCTACCACTGGAGGAAGAAGTTGTTGTGGATGTGGTAATGAAGTAATACCTGTTCTTTGTGCTCCAAGGGAATTCAGTTTGGACTAATGCCAGTCAGGTCCCATGGACAGACTGCCATTTAGGGGTTGGAGAGGTGTGAAGTGCACTCCTAGAAAGCATGTTCTGGTAGTATTATATGACAAATATAATGAATGTTTAAGAACATTTAAGAAAACTTCTAAGAAAATATAAGAAAAATTTATGTTCTTAGAGCATATCTGTGATAGAAATATAACTATAAAATAATGGTATGGCATATTTCACCTTTGGAATATCCCAACAGAGGGAGGTTGGAGGAAACACTTAGAAGCTTTAAGATTTCAAAATTATGTTTAATTGACTGCTCTGGGATGTGTATTTCCTACTTACAGCTTCATGAGATACAAAAAATAAACAAACAACACATGGTCCAGAGTTTAACTCATAGATAGACATTTACACAAGTGTCCATGGGGAATCTGGAGAGGCTCTGACTGACTGGTAGCTGGCAAACATTGCTACCATTTTCAAGAAGGGCAAGAAGAAGAACCTTGGAAACTACAGGCCTGTCAGTCTCACTGCAGTGCCTGGTAAAGTTATGGAGGAGATTATTCTGAGAGGTATTGAAAAACACCTGAAAGACAACACAGTCACTGGTCCCAGCCAGCATAGCTTCATGAGAGGAAAGTCCTGCTTATCCAACCTGATTTCCTTTTATGACAAGGTAACCCACCTAGATGACCAAGGGAAGCCAGCTGATGTAATCTTTTTGAGTTTCAGTAAAGCTTTTGATACTGTCTCTCACAAGATCCTTCTGGACAAACAGCTGCATAATCACATCATGTGGTGGGTGAGCAACTGGCTCACAGTCTGAGCACAGACGGTAACTGTGAATGGGGGAACATCAGACTGGTGACCTGTCACTAGTGGGGTTCCACAGGGCTCCATCTTGGGCCCTGTGCTCTTCAACATCTTCATAAACGACATGGATGCAGGGAAGAGATATTGAGCAGGTTTGCAGATGACACAAAACTGGGAGGAGTTGCTGACTCCCGTGAAGGCAGGGAGGCCCTAAAGATAGACCTCAAAAAATTAGTGGACTGGGCAATCACCAACCATATGAAGTTCAACAGGGGAAAGGGTTGGATTCTGGACCTGGGATGGGGCAACCCCAGATGTTCATACAGGCTGGAGAATGATATGCTGAAAAGCAGTGCCTTGGAAAGAGATCTGGAAGTCCTGGTTGATAAGTTGGATATGGGTCAGCAGTGCCCTGGCAGCCAGGAGGCCCAAACATGTCCTGGGGGCATCAGGCAAAGTATCACCAGCCGGTCGAGGGAGAGGATTGTCCCGCTCTGCTCTGCACTGGGGTGGCCTCACCTTGAATATTGTGTGCAGTTTTGGGCACTGCAATATAAAAGATATTAAGCTGTTAGAGAGCATCTAAGGAGGGCAATGAAGATGGTGAAGGACCTTGAGGGGAAGCCGTATGAGGAGTGGCTGAGGTCACTTGGTCTGTTCAGCCTGGAGAAGAGGAGACTGAGGGAAGACCTCATAACGATCTACAGTTTCCTCATGAGGGGAAGCAGAGGAGCAAGGAACTGATCTCTTCTCTGTGGTGATCAGTGACAGGACCCAAGGGAATGGTTTGAAGTTGTGTCAGGGGAGGTTTAGGTTAAATATTAGAAAAAGGTTCTTCACCCAGAGGGTGGCTGGGCACTGGAAAACGCTCCCCAGCAATGTGATCATGTTGGCGGAGGGGCTCTGAGACATAAGAATACAACCTATGAGATCTTCAGTATGTCCGATTTATTAGGATAGCTCAGAGTTTTTATAGTATCTGAAAACAAGGTCTCGTGACAAGAAGCACATAATTGGTTACAGGTCACTGTCCAGATGTAAACATGCATTACAAATACATTTATAATTGGTTATTAACAGGTAACAAGGCAATTATTTACTTTATCAAACTCCACCTTCTTCTTGGCACCGATTTCCTTTTGTTCTAGCAAAGAGACTCAGAGCCATCTTGGCACTTATAACTTACAGTACTTATAAAACTATATAAAAGCTTATAAAAGTCTACAAAAGTACAACATACAACATAAATTGCTCACACATTCAACATGTTCCTCCCACATGGTCACAGCATCAAACCTGAGTTCAAGAAGCGTTTCGATGATACACTGGGGCACATGATGTGACTCTTGGTGAGGGTCCTGGGCAGGGCTAAGGGTTGGATTTGATGATCTTTATGGGTCCCTTCCAACTTGGTATGTTCTGTGATACTGCAATTATCAGAATTAGAGGGGAAATGGAATGCTAAAACAGGAAGGAAGAAAGTAGAAGGTAAAATATAACATTGGCAAAATAGTGTTACTTATCCCATTGATGGGATTTGTATATTTCTACTAATTCCCAAGAGTTATTTTTCTGAGGAAATTACATTCTTCTAGAGGAACAAAGTACTGGTTTTAAATAGGCAGCTATAAAGAGATAGCAGGATGGTCACATAAGAAATTTCAGAATAGGCTTTCACTTAATACAACTAAGTATCTTACTACTATTTATGCTCCCATCTGGGTGTTACCTTTGACAGAAATCAAACGGATATCCTTTTCTTGATGGCCTTAATTTATTCTCATTTTTTTCTGCATCCTTCTATAACCTACACTTCTAGCAAAAGGAATTTTATTCAAGAGGAGAGTGTTAAGATGACCTCCTTGCATATAGCCTCATTATGTTCTATACTATTAACCACTAACATCATTACCATGTTCAGAATATTAATCTCTTTGTGAAATTGTCATCTGGTTAAAAAGATTCCTTCACTGAGAAAATCTCTCACCACTGCACATGATATTGAGACTTACAACAGATAAGAACCTGTTCATATCAGGATTCAAATATATATTTCATATATGCTACATTGATCAAGAGGAGAAAGATAATAAAAAATTATTAACAGTATCTCTGATTCAGAATACCATTCTTAATATACTTCCAGACTATTATCTGTAGCTATTATAAGTACTATCTATAACTTAAAACCCTCAGTCTGACTGGATAGGTTTAATGATTCTTATCAGTACAGTTTTACTTTTGAAAATAAGTAAAATTTTCCATATTAAAATTGGTTAACACTGCCAGTATAATTCCTCTAAAAATCTGAAGAACTCAATCATTTTGATAACTAATAATAAGAAAATTATGTATTTTATTAACAGGCCAAGCATGAATTAATATCTTTGTGAATGAAAGTATTTGGCCACATTCCCAAAGGATACTGTTGCTCATCCAGTAAGCTGTAACTCTGAAAAGATGCTCCTGGTTGAGTAAATAATGAAGAACAATCAGTTGAACATGAGCAGTCAGACAGTATAATTCAGGGAAATGCTCAATAACACATAAGGGTTTCTAAATTGTATGGCTAGATTCTCCACACGGATATTCTAGGTCTCAACAACAGGCCTATGAGAATATTTAAAGCCCAATAACAGATATCTGCTGACATCCCCTTTCCAAACTGGAGGCCATGCCATAAGCACAGCACTGTGATCATGCAACAGAACCTTTTTCACCCCATATAGTGTAGGCAGTGGGTATAATGAAAAATAACCATACAGATGTGTATTGGATTAAGTGGTTGAAAAAAGAACATTTCACAGCTTAGCATACTCAACACACAGAGTTCTATTTGACTCTTTCATCAGAGGACTTGGACTACACTATCTTCTGAGGTCTTCCCCACAAATCACCTTGTGATAGTATTCTAAGATTTCCTACTGGTGTAACCATTACTATTCTATTACCAATATTCTATATAGTTTTTGATGCCATCAATGGAAAGATGCTGCTGAAAAGCAGAGGTATTTCAAAAAATTACCACAAACATGCTTTCCATTTAAAAACACAAAGTATTAGTCTGGTAAATTTAAGAAAATACGTAAGAGGTATTTACGTTTCATCAGAGTACCTACAAGAAAACAGACCTAACAGGAAGTCATTAGAGTTGTCAATATTGCTGGAATTTGAAACTAGACAATGGACAATAGAAATTAGATTTAAATTTTATCTTCCAAACACTAGAGAAATTTTCCAAGACTGCATCTTTGAACACACACATACACAAAATTAAATCATGATCTGTGTTTTCCTAGTTATACTTTAGTTTAATTAGGTCATAGGAATTGTCTGATCAATACTTGCATTATACAGGATTTTGAACTAGATGACCACATTAGTCCCTTCTGGTTTTAAATCACTAGTTAATTAAAGCTGCAATCATGTTTGCTCAGAGATTTCACATCTTAATGCGCTCTGAGATTCCCTTGACTCTTGTGGTCTTTGTACACCAGAGTGTTCATTCAAATAGCTTCAAAATTTTGAGGTCTGATATACGTAAGAATTAGTTACAGCCAACACTTTTGCTTTTTCTTCCTTTCCCACCAGCCTTTTGAAACCAGCTGCTGACAAACTGTGATTAAAGACGTTATCCATCCCACATGATACAATAGTATATGTATTTCCCTGTGTGCCTCTGTTCCTTTGGAGGTGTCAGTCTATTAAAGCATTCAGGTTTCTCTTTGGCTCAGTAGAGTCTCTCCTTCTGTTCAAAGTTTGAGAAATTTCTGAAAGCACTTTTTGATGATTTCAAAAGGTTGTACTTGGTCTAATCCTTTTCCTTGACAAGGACTACATTTACCTCTAAGTTAGGAGCTGAGAAGGCAGCTGGACATATAACAACACACAACACACATGTAACATACAATTACCATGACAAGAAAAAATAAATGTAACAGTATGGAAAGAAAGTAGGAGAGGGAGTGAAGATAAAAATGCACAGACAAGAATGTACCTTTGTTCAAAACAGTTCTCACTATCAGTCATTTCTTGCTTCTACTTGTCAGAGTGAACGTGTTTGACCATTGGGACCATTTGAAAACAGTAGCTTCCCATAGGACAACAAGGTTCAGATGAAAGAGCTGATTTACACTTAATGATTGGGTATCTCCATAACTCATCCACTTGTTCTGCTTTTCACTTCAGGTTCTGCAGTTACTCCACACAAATCACGACATAAAACAAATAGCCAAGTTCCTGCACATGAACAGCACATAAACCACAGAAGAGTAAGCTACCCAACAGACTACCTGCAATACACAAGTTGGTTTATTTAAAGTTATCCCTCCAATATTCTACAAGTTGTAGCTTAGGCATTGTCTTTGTTCATACAGAACAGCCTTTGCAAATAAAACTTTTGGACATCACAAAACACAGAACCACAAAATATCCCGAGTTGTAAGGATCATTGAAGTTCAATTCCTGGCCTTGCAGAGGACACCATAAATGTCACACCATGTGCCCAAGAGTATTTATTGTCCAAACGCTTCTTGAACTCTGGCAGGCTTGGTGCTGTGACCACTTCCATGGGGAGCCTGTTCCAGCACCCAAACATCCTCTGGGTAGAGAACATTTTCCTAATATCTAACCTAAACCTCCCCTGACACAACTTCAAGCCATTTCCTCAGGTCCTATCAATGGTCACCACAGAGAAGAGATCAGTTCCTGTCCCTCTGCTTCCTCTCATGAGGAAACTGTATATCATTATGAGGTCTCCTCTTCTCCAGCTGAACAGACCAAGTGACCTCAGCCACTCCTCATACGGCTTCCCCCTCAAGGTCCTTCACCATCTTCGTTGTCCTCCTTTGGATGTTCTCTAACAGCTTAATATCTTTTTTATATTGCAGTGCCCCAAACTGCACACAGTATTCAAGGTGAGGCCACCCCAGTGCAGAGAAGAGTGTGAAAATCCCCTCCCTCAACTGGCTGGTGATGCTTTGCCTGATGCCCCCCAGGACACGGTTGGGCCTTCTGGCTGCCAGGGCACTGCTGACCCATATTCAACTTGCCATTGCCCCAGACCCCCAGATCTCTTTCCATGGTGCTGCTCTCCAGCATTCCCAGTTTGTATGTACATCTATGGTTGACACTTCCCGGATGCAGAATTTGGCAGTTGCCTTTCTTGTAATCCCAATTTAGCATCATTTACAAACTATCCCTTCCAGTCCTGGATCCAAGTAATTTATGAAGATGTTGAAGAGCACAGGGCCTATGATGGAGCCCTGTGGAACCCAACTAGTGACAGGTTGCCATTCACTATTACCCTCTGTGCTCAACCTGTAAGCCAATTGCTCACCCACTGAATGATGTGTTTATCCAACTGTGTGCTGAACATTTTGTCCAGAAGGATCTTGTGAGAGACTGTATTAAAAGCTTTACTGAAACTCAAAAAGATTACATCAGCTGGCTTCCCTTAATCATCGGTGGGTTACCTTGTCATAAAAGGAAATTAAGTTTGTTAAGCAGGCTTTTGCCCTCATGAAGCTGTGCTGGTTGTAATCGATGACTGCATTGTTTTTCAATAACTTCCAGAATTATCTCCTCCACGATTTTACCAGGCACTGAAGTGAGACTTAGGGAGCAACTACAGTAGATTCTTTGTGTAGATGCCAACTACTTTTTGCTACCACTTGCCTTTTCTCGAACTGCATCCATTTCATCCAAGCTCTAAAAGGAATAAGGAAGGAAAACAAGCAAAAAAAAGGAGTTTAGCAGTAGAGTGAGAAAGGAGAAATAAAAAAAGGCTTCTGGGTGGGTCCTCCCATTGGTACAAAAAGTTCATGGCTAATGGAGAAGTGTGATGTTGAAAAAGACATAGATGTTTAATGGTTATTTTAATGTCAGTTTTAGTTGTCTGTTCTTACTTGTTAAAACTTGAGACATCACAAATACTCACTTTGTAAAATAATGGAAGTTAGATTCTGCTTATAACAATTTGCCAGTAATCCTTTTACTCCTTAGTATACCCTCTAACAAGTAATGCATCCCTATCTCTAATGGCTTAAATGTAGTAAATGTAAAGAATCTAAAATAAGCATAATTTTCATTACTTTAGACAAACTGTCATGCAAAAAAAAAAAAAAAAGAAAATTAATTTTTTGCAAGAGAAAAATGGATTGCACACTTCTATCTCTGTTAGGAGAGAAATTTTAGAGATGAAATGCATATATACATATGTATGTATGCATGCATGTGTATATGTAGATGTAGATGTATACATATAACCATGCATATACACATACATAATCCTATGCAGTTCTATTCAGATGCAAAATGTTCAACAAAAAATGTTCAACAAATGAGACCTTTATGCAATATGCATGTCCTGCAACAAAAGGCATGTAAATCACGACCTAACAGAAAACACACTGAGCGTTCCACTGCAACCCTCAGCCCACCCCTTTGTCATTTCTAGAAAATTAGAGAAAGAGATTTAAAAACCAAAACTGAAATTGAGTGTTTGATTACAGGCTACAAAAGAACAGTTTATAAATATCTTCCATGAGCACTGGTTTAACAATGCTGGTTCAGTGAACATCCTGGATCCTGTAATCCCTTTTTTAATCTCTGTTATATACTTAGTGCCTTTGAAAGATTCAAAGTAACATACCATATTCATATTACAGAGCAATATTACAACAGGACAAGTTGGGGGAAATACAAATTACGAAATTTATTTTTTTTTTTTCTGAAGCTGCACCTTTTGGGTGGTATTCAAGCTAAGATTCCATTACAAATTCTAATTGCAATCTCTTAATACAACATAATTAGAGGATCTTCCTAATCTGGAAAACTAAATCACATAAATGGATTACAGATCAGTTTTCAGATGAGCAAAAGAAAAAAAAAAGGTTCCCACAAAGAGAGTAAAAGCTGTTGGCCAGTTAAAACACAGCAAACCAAAATATATTTCCAGAATTATCACCTTTATTCTCACAGAGGTAAACTGTTTTCTGTTTCAGATATCAACCTTCTTTGCACCTATTAAAATCTAGTGTTTTAACAAGGGAGGAACTGCACCCTACACTGTAGAAATTTTAGCAAATAAAAATATCACAAAATATTTTTTCCACTAATCCTTGGGTAAATATAATAAGGCCAACACTTACTCTGGTAAGAGATTCTGAGGAAGTTTACTGATCTGCCTCTTAAACTAGGGTCCAAATAATGGAAAAATCTGGGCTGAATAAAATCAGGACTTTTTTAATGTTATGCTCATGACAGTTATCCTACTATTATTTTTCCATTAAGAATTCAAGTGCAGGTTACAGCAAAGTGGACACTCTTTCCATAATTGTGCAAGGCCTTTTAAACATTCTTTTAAAAGATTCTTTTTGTCTTTTTGACTCTATCTGCTAAAAATGTAGAACACTACTCCAAAACCTATTTTCTAACTATTTAAAAAATATTATGTATACTTATCATAAAATATCCAAAAGAAATAATCTCAGTTGTTTAGGTGTGAAATAACCATGCGCACAATTTTTTGAAGGATATATTTAATAAAGTACTAATTCACTAGTGTGCGTTTTTAATTACCCTGCACTAATAAGACATTTTGTTGTTTTGTGTTAAACAACTTTTTTTATACCTTTAATAATAATAGGCATCAAAATATCATACCTTTCAGTGTTTTGTTTATTTTTAAAGAGAAAGAACAATTTACAAATATCAAAATGTAAATATAATTTTGCCCCAAGTGAAGACACCAATAAACTGAGCACATCAGTACAGAAGGAAAACGATCAGTGAGACACTTCAATGCTAGATTTCAAAATACACAGTAACACACAGAAAAGCTATGACAAGACAGAGAAAAAGAACAAAGAATATCAACTACTGTTTTACTAAAGTTCAAATGGGAAACTGTGCGAAAATAAGGAAACTTGTTAAAAAGAACAGGACAGCTGAAAAAATTCAGTCCTCACAGAAGGCATAAATATTCCTGAAACTCATGATACTTAAGGCACAGCATGTACCTAATTCAAAGATTTGAGAAAGAATGGGAGCTGGCTTGAATACACATGGGATTTGCTATGACTAGCAGATTTTTTCCCCATGTTTTTCATACTATAGGAGATTATAGTAACTTAAATTAGTTTGCAAGATCTACCTCTTAGGAACCCAGCTGCAGTTGTCATTCCCTGCATACGTATTTCATTGTACTATGAACTTTGGAAGGAAGGATGAAATATCATATCAGTGATATTTGAAAAAAACAACAGTAGATGCAATAGAGAGGGTCTCCCGTGAAAGAAAAGACTTTCTGCAAAAGAGATCATATTTGCTTCTCAAGTATGGTCTCTTTTATCCTTTCCCTCCTTTCCTCAGAAGCAAGGAACATGTGCCTTCAGAGGAGAGGCTCAAATTATTCACAGTCTGAATCACGCTTTCTCGCTCTCTGATCAGCACAATAATGTTTATTTGCTTATTTTTAAAGATATCACTTGTTTACGATGTTTCAGCTAATTTTAACATATACTTAGAGAAAAACTGTTATGGAAGGAACCATGTCTGAAGACATAACAAGGAATTAGTAATCCTGAGGTATATGCTGACCCAGCTAAGCCTCCCCAGCTAGTACCCATATGTCAGCCTAAGTGGCCGCTCAATGACCCCAGTCTATGTCCTGTCATGCCAGCTTGCAGGTGTTATAGGAGGACGTACAGATGTTACAGGAGGATGTACAGATGGTCCTATCTGATGTTCTAATATGTGTCACTTGTTCTTCATGGACATTTCACACTCTTTAGATCACAAATTAATGGCTTTATTGTGAGGAAACAGACCATCCTTAACTGATAAGTTTAATGGTGAGGAAGAAAATTATAAAAGCATGGCAGGTGGTGAGGTATGTTGAACGTCACTACAGACAGCAATTCTGTGGACGTCTTGAAGAGGGCTGTCTGAAGCTGACATGCTCAGGGGTTCTGGCATCAAAAGTGACATAGGATTAACTCATTACTCTCACTTTCTAATTATTCACTCAACAGCATTAACATCTTATGTGTTTGAATCATGTTTCTTACCAAGATCCAGAAAACCAAAGTATGAAAGAATTGCTAACAACTTGAAACAGTATTTCAGTACAAAGCAACAAGCCTCTTGTTCAGTAAATGACAGAGAACAGACACAATAAGAACTGGACTGCTTTAATGGCCTCCATCAGTAACTTTGCAATTTACATGTGTATGAAATGGGAAGTGCTAACAATATCTAGTATTTAGTCCAATGCAAATTTATTAATGCATGCTTCATTGCAACACTACATTCTTTTTCCTGCCAGATTGAGGTTAACTTTTCCTGTAAAGTGAAGTACTTGCCCAATACCTTCCTATCTCCCAATATTTGTTTTATCTCAGCCTTTCAGCCATCAAACTCCAATGGACATAAAAGGGAAGTAAAGGGATGATAAAGGAAGTATGACTTTTCCTTTATGAAGCACAACACTGCCAGTACAAATCTAAACACATAAAAGGAGGACTATAAAAAGCAAAAGTAGAACAAATAAACCTATTTTAAAAAAGAAAAAAAAGCCCATTTCCATGACAACAGAAACACATCATTAAGGGCCACTAAACTTCAGAACTTGTTTTCTCTAAAA
This sequence comes from Myiozetetes cayanensis, assembly GCF_022539395.1. Taxonomy (NCBI): domain Eukaryota; kingdom Metazoa; phylum Chordata; class Aves; order Passeriformes; family Tyrannidae; genus Myiozetetes; species Myiozetetes cayanensis. The sequence continues at coordinate 32,983,813 of NW_026087964.1, read as the reverse complement.
GACAGTACACTAGCTACATTTTTATCAGATTTTTTGTTTTTGAAACAGAAAGGCTCTTCCTCTGGGGTCCTACCATAAACAAACTGATAAGAGAACACAAGACAAATGGTTTCTCTTGATATATAAGACAGAAAACCTCACTACATCATACTTAAAGGAAAGAAACAGAGTAATTGCGAGCAATGCTGAACTCAGAAGCCCAAAGATTAATTATAAAGCTATAGAAAAGCTACAATATTTTCACACACACATACTATGTTCTCTTATGGAGTTAATTTAAAAAACAGGTCCATATAATTTTGATATTAAGAGGCTATTCTAAACTGGTTTATATATATATATATATATACACACACCTATTGAAACACGTGATCCCTTACTTAACACCATTTTAAAAAATTACATTAAATTAAATTCTTCCAAATTATATTTTCATCTTGTTATTCTCCCCAGTTTTTCCAAGCTTAACAAAATTCCAGACTTTCAGTTATATATCAGGTTCATCAGCTGAACAACTGGACCCAAGCTGTCTGCTGTATCTTTCTAGTACCACAATTTCAGGACCCAATCCAACTGCACCATTGCCAGCACCTCTTTCCATCTTACCATTGTCATCCACTAAAAACCATCTTACTTCACAGCTCTTTAATTTCTTGCTCTTTCACTGTCTAGCATATCCACTAGCATTTCCAGAATTCATGCCTATCTCTGCCTTGCAAGGTGGCCCCTTTAATCTTTTCCTCCTTTTTTGATTTTTTTCTTATTTTCAAAAATAAAATTTACTACTTCAGCTACTCTAAAATACTAAGCAATCATAAAATGCAGACATTTAAAACATGCTGGCAAGGTGCACTGCTAAACTTGAAAAACCACGTACTCTAGGTCACTGCTAGGCTTCAATAGATGATCGACAACTACTTGATACATGACAACTTTTGGAAACAAATTATCCTACGGCTACATCTTTATAATACATTGCTACATTATATTAAACGTTGATTATGAGGTATTTGTGACCACCAGCAGCTAGATTTCCTAACACTATTTGCACTACAAATTTTGTGAAGTAGTAAAGAGTATCCCATCTATGTTAAGTGCAATGGCATACATCAATGATTAAACAAATAAACCTACCAACACACATACAAATAACTTAAAAAGAAACTATCCACTCAAACAGCAGAAATTTCTAAACCTTGTATGGTATCCTTACAATACATGATGATAAATATATTTCATCGATTCAAATGTAATGATGGAGAATAATTACCTTTTACTATAATGTCTATGTAAGGCTTTCTGAGATATGGAAAGGGCATGAAATAATTCTCTGGAACACAGAAACTACTTCAGCAATAAGAAGAAAGGCTGAGGTCAGACTTACCTAGAAAAACACCACGTGTGAAGAGTCATTCAAACCTTATTCAAATGAAGTAATTAGAGGTGTGTAACTTTGGATGACTGGCAGCTGGTACATTCTGTCCACCCAACAGTGGGATTTTCACACTTTTTAGGGTTTTCACATGCATCCTTTGAGACTGCATGAAGCAGATTGTATGAACTTGTTCAAAAACTCTGCTAGGTTTAATAATTCCATATAGGGAACCAGTCACTCAAATTTACCTGAGTACCGCCTGACATGGATAGACTTCCTTCAAAATTCCTTGTCAAGCTGCATAAACATCACACCCTTTACTGAAATCTAATGACCTACCTGCTATTATTTCAAAGAGAATTTCTAATATGTTTTGATTATACTCTACATGGGAATGTTATGAATATTTAGGATTAGTACATTGAATAAAATATTAATTCCATGAAATCTGACTTTAAGTAAGCTACCAACCTACTAGCTTAAATGCTAAAGATGGAATTGAAATTCACTGTACTACCACTCACTTTACTGTCCTGTAGTATTCAGAATAATCTCTACTTCAGAGATGAGAGTGAAAACATGTGATTGAAGCACTCAGCAAATGTAAAAGTCAAAGGTACTCCTTGGTGTAATTTTGTATTACAGCATGTATACTAGTAGTAAAAAAATACTTCAGTTGCACAGAAATAATGAGGTTTTTCCTCAGAGTGGAAAAGGTGAACTACTAAACAGAACATGCAATGACAGTAATCTAACATGCAATACAATATTATACAAGCTTCCTTTTTCTACTAGAGTTGATCATAAAAGAAATGTATTACATAGTATTAACAAACACTGAAGTGTAGTGTTAAAAATTTTAGCTCTTTATCATCTTCTCTCACTTGTGGTTTAACCCTAGCCAGCAACTACATACCATGCAGCCACTTGCTCACTCACTTCCACTCCACCACAGGCTGGGAAATAAAAGAAGTGAAAAAGAAAAAGTAAACTTTCAAAAAAAGTAAACATTCAAAAAAAACCCTCATGGGTAGGCATGACAGTGGTGCACAATAAATTGCTTACCATCTACTGACCGATGTCCAGTGCATCCCTGAGCAGAGATCTGCCCCTTCTAGGCTGCTCCTTCAGCTTATATACTGATCATGACAGTCTATGGGATGGAATATCCCTTTGGTCTGTTCAGGTCAGCTGTCCCAGCTATGCTGTCTCCCAGCTTCTTGTGCACCTGCTCAGTAGCAAAGCATGAAACACTGAACAATCCTTGGCTTGGGGCAAGCACTACTTGGCAACAATCAAAGCATCAGTGGGTTATCAGCATTATTCTCATATTGAATTCAAAATACAGTGCTGTACCAGGTAAGAAAAAAACGAACTCTATGCCAGCCAAAACCAGTAAAATCACTAAAAACTTCAGTTCGATATTTGTACAAGAATAACTGCAACTAATAGATATTTTCCAATGGAGCTACTTGAAATCACAGGGCAATAACCTTAGCAAAACAGTTTCTTAAACTTTGTTCTCATGGAACAACTTGTATGAGTCTTGAATTTTGTCACACATCCTTAGAATTTGCAAAAACATAGGAAGAACAAGACAATAAATAGAAATCTGGCTTTTATATTTCCTATTATATTAATAGGTCTACTCAATAGCATGGCTACAGGTCAGTAACAACAGGGTTCTGGAGTACAAAATATGTCCTTAGAGACCTGTATTTCTGACCTCTCAACAATTTCAGAACACTCTTCTTTTTTAAAGAGTAAATACTTTAAACTTTACTCTAAAGACATACGTAAAATGATCTAAGAATCTGAAGTTGCAAGAGAACACAAAGTCCTGAAAAACAAGCACATTCTTGTATTTGGGTATAAATTTATGGAAGAAAAAAATTTATTGACAAGAAAAGTATTGTGACCCTGTTTCTTCTGCTGTTTCTTCTGTAATACTCTTGTTTACATGCTAATTAATTTAAATCTTATCTCTGAGTACCATACAAAGCTGTTATTTTTATATATAGATAATTAAGAAGCAAAAACATATCCAAGACTTAAAAACAAAAGTAATACAATAAGCTACCCATTGTAGGATGTGAAATTCGCACATTGTGTTATTTATCATTAACAAGTTATAGGTCTGCATTGAAATTTGAATAGATAATGTAGAAAGTTATTTCGTTTATTTCATTCAGAGATGCAAACACTTGGGAGGAAGGTTATGTTTCTCTGAAAGAGGATAAACTCTCTCAAGCCCTACCAAAGCATCAGAGTCATTAGCTGAATTGTTTTTAGCTCACTACTTTTCCTAATTAGACAAAAGTCATACTTTATCTTTCCAAAAGGCTCTGAACAGGAAGGCTAAGTAATGCTACAGTTGAAGAATGACTGAAATAGCTTCCTGACTAAATTATAACTTAAGATCTTCAGACAGAGAAATGAAGTGAAGAAAGGGGAAAGAAAAGAAAAGAATGTTTATTAAGCTAACGTAGCTTTGGAATATAATAGAAAGACATGTTCAAATCCACATACCATTTCATAAAGACAAACTGAAGATGTAGGGTTGCTGAGGAAATGGATTCCTAACCTGAAAAATTGTGACAGGTAGAATTTACTGAATGAAAATTATTTCTGGAGCTGACCCAACACACAAATATTCATAAGTCTGTTAAAACTGTTTAAACTTTTTGATAAACTTTGCAAAGCTCTAATTAGACTTTTTAAAATTATTTCACTAATTCTATTTTTTAAAAACATTCTTGTATTCACATTTATGTGTTTAATTGTTTTACAAATATGCAACCAAACTACTCATAAACCAAGATTAAAGAAACTACAAACCTCCTTCTTTATTCTCTCTTAAAGTGTTTGTGTAAGTGAGTTATGGGAGTATCTTCAGGCTATTTTTTCTTGCCTCACATTTGTGTGCATAGTCCAATATCTGCCTCCTTTTTTTTCTCTCTAAAGCACAGTCCCAATTTTGTTGACTGACTAGCACAGCACCTGCAGCTATCTTTGCTGAAAAATTGTCAAAACAAACTACAATTTGGTGACTCTGAAAAGCCTCTTTCTAATGCAGTATTTTGTGAAATGCTCATAGCAATACAATTTTAGTGGCAAACTTCTTTGCTAGCTCTCCAGCCTGACTTGGTTCTTGAGCATTGGTAACCAAAGCAGGCCTCCTGCTACGTGCTCAGTGTCCTGACTTCTGTTGTTTCTAAGCACCTGTTCATTTTTAAGAATCTATTGGGCCAAATGACATTCTATTCCTGAGGCTTCTGTCCAGTTTAAGACACTATCATGAAGCGTGATGGGTGCATGTGTTTCATTTATTTTTTCACCACTTACTACCTGTAAGCTGTATTTTGCAAGTATGACTGAGCTGCAGAGGAAGGGCTGTCTATTTGCCTTGCTTGTGCTGCTGCTAATGAGGGCAGACAAAGCTTCTGGAGAGCAACAAAAGATTGTTTTGGAGAGCAACTCCTCACCTGCATTTGGCAAAAGCTTACAGAAGGCAGGAGGAGGGGGGGAGGGAAGTGGAGCAGGGGAGGAACTCACCACACACCAAAAACCACACAAATTTTGCCCAGGGAACCTAGCAAGGACTACATTGGCTACTGCAAAAAAGAATTCTAGTGAAAGATATCTGGCTAAAAAGTGAAGAGGAGAAAAGGATTCACTACCTTAACCTTTAATACCAAAGAGATTTGAATTTCTATTTCAAAAGCAACCATATTTAGCTTTTGTCCCAATAAATTATATTTTAAATTTGTAAAGTGTGCATACCTCAAGAAGTGATGGTCTGGTAGAATCCTGTTAAATGAACAAAACTGGAGTATGCAGTGCAAAGATCTCCCAATCTCCTACATTCACGTAATGACTAAATTCACACTCATCTACCCCTGTAGGAAGTGTAGAAGAGAATGGGGCTATTGGGAAAAACAAACAAACAAACAAAACTGTAGAAGAAATATTTTCAAGACAAATATTTCTGTTTGAGTTTCTTACTAAATATCAAACAAAAGAATATAAAAAGTTTATATATTTTGTATAACAATTATTTTAATTCCTAAATGATAATGTTTTTTCCTGTTTGGGAGCAATTCTACTATTAATAGCTTAATACTACATCTTTTTTTCTACCTGTTATAGAAAAAGGCAACAGCAAATACAGCAGTTCTATGAATTGCAACAGGGTCACACGCAAGACATTTGGCTAAGACAGGATGGTAACTTGATGTCCTCCCACAATTTTTTTTCTTAAAGTTGACATTAAAAGAAATAGCAGATCATACATGAAAACACACAGGTTTAACCTGGGGGGGGGAAATAAAAATTACAAATGAAATTTTGGTTCCATCAACAATTTTCCCCCTATTTGGTCATTTTCTGAAAGGACTCCCTGAGTGAATGGCCGTCTCCCGCAGTCCTGCCATTGCCCTGCTACTTCTCGTGATATATTACACTATGATTGTTACATTTTCTGATTTACTTTCACAATAACGGAAAAAATGTCACTAAATGCAGTGTAACAGCTTGCAAATATACAGAGAAATAACTGCTGAAGCTTTGTCAGTTGTTACTTAAAAAAGAAATGCAACCTTGAAGACCTGTGTTTGGGAGCATTGCTGTGAGAAATGAATAAACATCCTTTCACTCCTCACTGACATCAAGCAGAAATGAGAAAGGGAAGTCGACAGAGGTCACACACTTATGTGGAGAGCTCTGTAGAAACATCTTCAGATTCTAATCCGGACTGACAGCTATCCTATTCTTTACTAGTGTTATGTATAATGGACATATATCTCTTCCTTCAAAGTCAGACTAAACCTCTGTTTGAATCTTTTAAAGATAGAATTAGTAGGCCTCATTCCAGTCTCCTGAACCAAAGTACACAAGAATCAACTATTTACTTGGGCAAGCAGTGGTTCAAGACAACATGCTGAAAAAATTTAGTAAAAATTCCCCAAAGTAAATTGCATTATTTATGCAATTCTAAAAGAATTGGCACATCTATTATCTGTCTGACCTTAAGGGAATTATTAATATTAATGTACAAATTTATAATGTTAATGTTGAGATATTGTAACAAGTGGATCAGAAAGAAAAAGCAGGCAACTTTCCATCAAGTGAAAAAATTGGGTTTTATAGCTGTTTCATTGGCTTGGATATTTAATTTAACTGTAGTTGATATAATCACCCATTTACATTCACAGTATAAATTAGATGCATGTTTATCTATTTCTAAATCTGTTTTTTTTATTTCCTTTTCAGTTGTAAAATTGCACAGATATTAATTATATTTATCTATACACTTCCCCACTTTAGCATTCAAGTCAAATCTCAAGGTTAATTTCTCCAACAGAAATTCAAACCTAATTTATTACCTGATATAATTTTTCTCTGTTAGCTCTTGTAGAAGTACACTGCCACCAATCCAGACATTATGAGGTAAGGTTTTTAAAACAGCATCTAGGTAACTCTCACATAACATTGCACAGCCCCTAGTATGAATGGATAAACATTGTGTCCTTTTGGGTCTCTGGGTAAGATAGCTCTCAAGGCCTTTCCTCACTGTAGCTGGGGAAAGTAATGGCAAAAATGATATTTCTGGAGGAAGAAAGGCATCATTGCAAGAGTAACATTTCTAGGGACTTCCAAACTTTCTTTTGGTAGTGTCCTATGGTGGTATAATTCTTGTGCAATAGGGAGAGAGATAATGGGCAACAAACAAAACAAAGGACAATTCACATTTGAGGAATATGGGTGAAACACTTAGAATTCCCATGGAGTCTCTTTTCAATGACTACTGAACAGTTGCAGAACAATGCACCCAAAGACAGTCCTGTTACCACAAACACTATGTTGTTACTGCAGACAAACCTATCAAAAGCCAAAGCACAGATGGTTGGGACTGCCCAGATGACAGTGCTGCAGAGGTTCACACACTGTACACCTTATGCTTTAAAGTTCTACAGGATTTACCTCTTGAGATTTCAGATTTTCAACCACACATGCAGAGCAGTCATTTTCATCTCCTGCAACTCACCTAAAAAACTTACACCTTGCATTCCTGGTCTAGATATTTCCCTAGCCATACTAACATCCCCAAAACTCTCAGAAAATATCAGATCTCAGACTCAAATTTCCTCAAAACAAGTTGCTTAATATATATATTCTTTTTATATATATATATATACACATATATAAAGTATATATTCTTTAACTGTACCTCATGAAAGAAAGAAAGAAAGAAAGAAAGAAAGAAAGAAAGAAAGAAAGAAAGAAAGAAAGAAAGAAAGAAAGAAAGAAAGAAAGAAAGAAAGAAAGAAAGAAAAAAAGAAAGAAACCACCAACCAGTCAAACCTAACCACCAACAACAAACAACAAAGAACCCTGAATAGTTCAGGCTGAAGACATCTGAGGTATTTTCTACAGTCTCTGTAGAGAGTTACACATTTGTCTCAGGTGCAGGTTTATCTGCCATATACCTTTCCTGTCAATTTTTCTCCCACTAATTTCTAGTCTTCTAGTAGAAACTAAAAATGATTTAAGCAAATATAGAGAATAGGTTGTCCCCATCCAAAGACTAAAATGAATAAAACACACTTCTTTGAGCAGGTGAACTTATAATACCTTTGATATCACTATTTAAATGCTTATAAATATGTTTACGGTGATATGACAACAATGATGGAGTAATAACCTCATCTTGCAGAATACTTTTCACAAGTCTGAGTTCCATCCAGCTTGGCGATTTGACTAGTTACATGATATGGTTATAATCTATTTAACAGCCTTTTACAGAATGAGAATGTAGTTTCTTCATTACCTGGTGCTCAAAGAGACAAAACTATCTATCTGTGTTATGCACCTATTGGAAATGTGCTTAGAGAAGTAGAAGACTTAGTCTTTCTCATCCATACTTTATTTACCAATCAGACGTAACTTAGAGTTCAATGTACTGAATTGCTAGGAGAACTGAGGGTCTAGACTTAAAAATGCAGCTGCAATTCAGCATTAAGTGAACACAAGAGGACTGTGGAGGAGCAAAATTGCTGTCTTAAATGAGAACCAATCTGTATTCTTCAAAGTGAGTCTAAAATACCCTTGCTCACCTCACTCTTATAATCCCATTCTTTATCATAATGGTTTGTCATAAAATAGAGTATTTGATTTCATGCAATGAGGTGTTTCTGTCATTTATGTCATATAACTGGAACTCTAAAGCATATGTGCTGTAGATTAACAATGAATTTTTTGTCTTTTCTCTCTTCCCCTTAAGCAATGGAGGACCTTCAGTCAATAACATCAATTGGCCATTAGACATCCATTAGTTCTCACGTATAAAGATGATGTTGCATGGGAAACAAGAAAAGTAAACTGAAAATTTGTTCCTAAGTCTAAAAGTGCTTATCTTACTGTGGTAAATACTCTTTTTTTTTCTCTGAAAGCCTTAAATGTGAAACAAAACACTGGACAAATATGTATGCAGGCATTTCTGAAAATATATGCATTTTTTTCTTCAGCAGTTCAAATAAACTTTGGAATTCCTTCTCAATGCAATATAGAAGGAAAGAAAAAAAAATAGACAACAACAACAAAGTGGACTAACCAAAATACCTAACATAAATTGTGTCATGAACTTACTTAACTTCAATAATACAAAATAGAGTAGATTAACCATATGGTCCTTGGTATATGAAAGTTCCTAAATTACTTGAGCCCAATGCATTGAGAATTTAGCAAGTGTCATAACTGCTGCTATGAGTTACTTGAAAATTTACATTCATAGGTACTTTATTTCTTTGATCTTAGAAACTTACTAACTGCAATGAATAGCTTGAGAAGTCAATAAAATGGGAGTAATACTCCAAAAGCCAAAGACTCCTAGAACTTTTCCTTTCTCAGACTTTTCAGGTTTAGGATATAGGTGTAAGAGAGTGTTAAGAAAATAAAAGAGCCTTATAATGGGGGGAGGGAGGAGAGAGAGAGAAAGAAAAATAGTTCTTTTCTTTGCAAGTATTTTATATCAGAATAGGCATAGTAACAAAAGGTAAAGCCAAGGTTCTGACAAAATCCTGAGATAGGATTCCAGTATACTAGTCATGTCAACTATACTTTCAAGTCATATCAGTTCTACAGTGTATATGCAGAGTAAGCTAATAAAATGTTAACAAACCTGAAATTTTAAGACTTGAAAAACATCAGGTTTTCCTGTTGTGTAATCTCATTTATGCATACCCACCCATGGGGGTTGCATCACTGCAAGATCAGAGAAACAGCACATCAGCAATTAGGAAGTTGTTTCTACACAAAAGTATCTGCACTATTAGAGTTCCACCTGGTCAAATACTGGTATGAAAAATAGTTTCAACTTTCAGCACTTGGGTTTACAATGTTTTATTAAGACTAAACAGCTTCCTAGTGTCAAGTTTTTGTTTATCATATCATGCTTCAGAATGTGACCATCTCAGAAACTCTTCTTTTAGCCTAAATGACACACTGCACTCTCTGTTTCATTATAACCACTGATCATATATTTTTTAAAAAAACCTTAACCAGTTTATAATCAATCCCCTCAGAGTACCACTTAAAATACAGCACATTGGTTCCTATATACCCTTTAAAATTAATTTAGGAGCCATCAGCCAACTTTTACTCTAAAATGTACCATTTTAAACTTATATCACAATTTTAAGGACACTTATTTCCAGCATCCCCTGTCTGATTTCAAATACATCAATACATTAATTTTGTCAAGCAAAACCTACTTTTCATTAACCCCACTTAACTCATCATACTAGATTCCTTCAGTTTCTGATTAACTGTTATAAGAAACATTTAATCTCTTGTCTGAGATCAAAATCATACTAATAAGAATAGAAATATCGGCTTCTTTCATCCTGTTCTTTTTCAATACTAGAATTGTTACGCCAATTCTCAGTTACTACTGCTTCTGTTTTACAAGTCTTTTAAATCCTAACAAATTTAGCTTCTTAAAACTAAAAGGTTTTTGCAGATTGCACTTTTATCTCTTCAGGATAAGAGAGAAATGACAAAAGGTACATAAATAGAATGCATGTTTTGGCAGCTAGAAGGGTCTCTAAGCATTGCTTCTTCCAAACGTGGAGAATGAGACTAGAATCACAGAATTAATACAAAAGCTCAAATCTATTAATAAGGTTTGGAAAAAGCCCATCATTTGCTGAGATTACTCAAGCATCAACTAAAAGATATATTTTTGCTAGCATATGAAATACTTTGAAAGCAAAATGTTGGGCACTCAGAGGCATCTGAGTACATAAAACAGCATATTCTGTGACACTAATCCTGGTTGCTGCTGCCAACCAATATTTACAAAATTTTAGCATCTACTGCAGCATTCAGAAGTTGCATATATTTCATGACCAGTTCAATCAGTGCAATTCACAGAATCATAGAATAGGAACGATTGGAAGGGACCACAGTTGGACATCTGGTCCAGCTGCTCAAGCAGGTCATCCTTAGAGCACATGGCACAGGATTGCATCCAGACAATTATTGAATATTTCCAGTAAGGGAGACTCCACAACCTCTCTGGGCAGTCTGTTCCAGTACATGGTCACCTGCACAGGACAGATGTTCTTCCTCATATTTTCCTGTGCATCGGTTTCTCCTTGTTGCCCCTTGTCCTATTGCTTGGCACCACCAAGAGGAGCCTGGTTCCATCCTCTTGACCTCTTCTCTTCATCTACTTACAGGCACTGATGAGGTTCCCTCTCAGTTGTGAGAGGCTTTGAGGGTCTTGAATTAAATTTCAAAAGCACATATACACTACCTTATATTTCAGTAAGTAAAATGTCATACCAAACTAGAGTAACAGAAAATCCTCTTTCCGAAGGAAGTCTGACTTAATATTATGCAGTTAATACTGCCTCAAAGAAAAAAGGTTGAAAGTAATATTACCAGGAAGAAAATTAAATTTCCATCACTGAGCACTCATACCACATATTTAACTCAGTAGAAATTCTGGGTGGGAAGATCTGCTGAAAACTCTAAAAATTCAGATGTTATGAATAGAAACACTATGGAAGTTCCATTTCTTAAAGTGTTACAGTGTTATTTTATCCTAATAAATTAGCATGTTATTAAAAGAGGCCATGTGATTAATATGCAGTGTTCTGCTAAGTGAGCTCTTAATTAGGCTAACAATTTAGAAGACACAGGAAATAAAGGAATTAATTTAGGCAGTTTGTACATGAAAAAAATTTAAAGTTAATGTTAATCATGCACTGAATAAAAGTGAAGCCAGATGGCATAACCTATGAAAAAAGGAGACAAAAAAATTTCATTTGCATGAAACTGTAATGTGAGCAGCATCTTTTTTACTAATTAGCAGAACTTGATGATCCCACTCTCAGTACATGTAACATATGTAACATATGCATTTCAGCATATGTACAACCTTCTATAATAAATATTGATAGAGATACCATACTATTTATTTGATCTTTTCCTGAAAGTTCTTATACAGCATTTGAAGAAGTATACAATAATGTTAAGTTCCTGTCCAATTGGGAATTTTAATTACATGGAAAGTGGAATCACAACATTTTTCTGGTTATACTGAGGTACTGCTCAGAAATTCAGAGAAGTAGCACAAGCTTGCACTGTGAAAACAGAAAATCAGAGGCATGGGTCATTCCTCAAAGCACTTTTATTTCAACCATCAAAGCAAATTTTCTGTCACAAAAAGGAGCAAACAATCCATTTACATATCTCCTGAAACAGTCAGAAAAATAAAAGGCTAAGCAGGGATGTGGGGGCATCAGTGTAAAAGAAGGGTAAGAAAGGAAGAAATATTAGAAAAATGTGTGAATATCAGCAGCACAGGTTGGGTATTCATTACTTTACTATGACACTCAACCATTTGGCAATCTCAGAACACATTGGCACTATAACACAAAACTCAGTGCAACCTCAGTCATTTTTGTTACTTTATTTTCACCTCCGTTTTCAAGATAAATAACTGCATTTAATCACTTAATAGTTACTGCTGTCCAAATCCTCACTTCTCACATTCTACACCTTCTGTAAGCATGAAATTAATTATTTGGACTTAAACACCTGTTATGATGTTAATTGAAGTTGTTACATCTCAAGCTACACTAATTTGTGACTCAAAATCCACACCTCCTTTATTATATAGTAAAACTATATAGTAAAACTATACAGTAAAACTAACTCCTTTATTATATAGTAAAACTACATAACAAATTTTTTCCTTGTAAGTTATGGCAAGAATTATATGTCATCTGATTAGGTATTTGTCATTCTATTGCCTCTCATAAAGATATGTCCATAATACTCCTTATATTTACGTACAATAATTTACACTGACAAGTCACAGCCAAAAAAATCCAATTGGAATCAAAATCACACCTCAGTGGCGGAGATGGTTGGAGTGCATCTGCAGGAAGGAGAAATATTAGTTATAACTTTTTGGTGTTAATGTCGCGACCAACACAAGTCCTTAATGCAACTACAGAAAATCTAGAGATTCAAACATTTGGACATTTCTCTCTCTGTCCTACCCCTAAGACTTCTGTAAGTTGTACCATAAACCAAGTTTTCAAAAATAAGTAATTCTCTATAAAATGTATATTGATTACATTTCAACATTACCATTTCTAAAAATCACAACTATTATGCAACCAGAATTCTGTCTCATGTTTTGAACACTCTCCTTCAGCACCTGCACATTTTCCCATATTTCTCAAAGCTCAAAAGACCATCTACTTGGTCCACAACATTACAAAAGCCAAAGAATAAAAAAAATAGAGGTCTAGAGATTTAATTAGTGACACCAGACTTCAAGCTGAAAATAAAATGTGTGTTAGCTCCATCACAGATGATGAAGTAATCACTGAATAATGTTAGTTGGTGTAGCAAAAGATATTATGAACTGTTTTCATCTGGTTTGCAACCTTATTTGTGTGTATGTTAAATGTCATTTAAATTCACTTGTTATTTGGACAGTTTACTAGACTATTAGTGTAGGAGATACTCACCTTGCTTTGGTGAATATCTGCAAATAGTATTTACCTTTAAATTCCAATTTAAGTTAGATGCTTAACTTAAGTGTCTATCTGCTGATCTACTTCCATTACTGTTTATCAGCACTGGAAAAACAATCATTGCAAAATCAGTTATATCCGTTATATGCCCACCTTTTGGAAGCCAAAGGAAGAAGTTGCCTGTAATTACTTTTAAGTCACGGTTTCAAAGGTCTTTTAAGATTAACATCATTAATGACTGCCATTTACTAATCCAGAAGTTAGGAGGTGCAACTTTCTGCCAAATTTATGGTAACTTTTCTTACCATAAGTTAAGGCATACTCATTTCTACAATATTCGGTGGCCTTAATATGTGTAAGCTAATTAGTTATATGGGACAGAGAGTTTAAATTATGATGTCAGCCTGGACATCTACCTGGAATTATGGCACCATTTACATGCATCTTGATTTATTTTTGGGTCTTCAGTTTCCAACTGGTTAGCCATTTCAGTTTCTAGATTTCTCCTGGAAGTGATCTACAGTTAAAAAAACCAAACCAAACCAAACAAACAAACAAAAAAAAAACAAAAACAAAAACACACACACACACAAAAAAAACCACACCAAAAAAATCCCAAAAAACCTTATTCACTAGTACTGAGGTCTTATTTGTTTTGCTAAATACAACCCAAAATCTAACCTAGCCACCTACTCTGCTTTTGAATCAAGGCTAATAGTGAAAAGCTATAATCAGAGAATCACAGAATATAATAACTATGTCTTTATCCATGCTATTATGGTAAGGCTATCAGCAGACATTAGTACATCAAGGCCCAAAACGATTTTATTACTTGAATTATTAAGAAACTAAGACAGTAACTGGAAGAGACGAATAGAAGTAACATAAAAAATGTGAAGCAGATCTGTAATGATTAGAAGTAGCAAGCAAAAACACACTATTTAAGATAAAATACTGGAAAAGTTTAATTTAAATATTTATATGCATTTAAATGTTTATATATACCTCTTTATTTTATACATACAAACACATGTGCACATGTATTGTCCGAACAAGTGCACACAGAGCTAATGTTCATTCTTTTAATAGAAATATTCATTATAAGTAAGCCCAATATAATAAAGAGCAAAGAGTACAACAGTTCTTGGAACCACAAACACAGCTTTGAAAAAGCACTAAAGGAACTAAGAACAGTAGCACACCCTTTATGATTTTAATTTTCATTAAGACATTCCCTGCCAAAGAAAATAGCTGAACGGTTCCAGAAGACAGAAATACTTTCAAGGTCTATTAACAACTAGATGAATGTTATTCATCTAGCTAATGTCACTCAACGAATTTTCACTCAACCTATCACCTGACTAATTGTAAAAAGTACAAGCCAAAACTGCATGCAATAATTATTCAGATACTTGAATCTATGGTAAAGTACTCTATCTTACACAGTAGGGTGTGCCTTAAGTATTGGAAATACAGTTAGTATCTATCAGTTTTCTGAAAGTAAAATGAAATAAAGTGCATTTCAGGACACTTCATAGAATAACACAAGGGATTATATTTGCATAAGAGATCTGTGATTTTTTTACTGTTGAACATAAAAGTACCAGACCACACATCCAGTGACACTTGAGGTTTTGGGCATTGCAGATCACTTTGTCTAGGGACAGCATTAGATGGGGTATTTTATTTCTTCAGATGTACAACATTTGCTTGTGTATCTGACACGTACTGCGTGATTCGCCTCTTCTGCTCTGGATTCCGCCTCCCTCACTTCTGTGCAAGGGGTTCACCTCTTAGCCTATACTGAGGTCAGTCAGTCTTCTTTTTACTAGAAGATATAGTACCTAAGTTATTACTAGAAGCTATATTAGATATACCAGCTAACTAAGTTTTGTGAAGGAAACTTTAATATCTTCCAAAGATGTCATAAATATTATGTACTCTGCTTACTGTCACTGACATGAGAGTACAGTCCAGAGAATAGATATCACCATGAGGTTATTTCTGTGTCCTGACAGCTACGAGCTGCACTTTCATCCCATAGTAGAGCATGGTGCTAACAACACCAAGGTCATGGGTTCAACTGATGTATGGGCCATTCATTTAAGAGTTAACTCTATGATCCTTGTGGGTCCCTTCCAACTTAGAATATTCTGTGAAATCTGTAGGTTCAACTTCTGTGACATTCCCACAGACCATGTCTAAGTTTTAGGTCAGAGTGTAGGTAAACATTGTTAGCTTGCCAGATTCAAACCTGTAATAAAAGTAAAGCTATTTCCAGGTCTTTAGAGACCACTTCAGTTTTCCCTTGTGCTGTATGGCTGCATGAACATACCTAGGTGTTTATCACAGCACCTTATCCACTTGGCAAACACAGCTCTACCAGGGAGCTGCAACTCATTTTTGTTCCAGCTGCATTATTTACCTATGGCAATCCAGACTGGCATTACTCTCCTACATCACAAGTCTCCTGTCCAAACTGGATATGTAACATAAGAAAGCAACTCTTGCAGGGGAGTTTCACATTTGCAGAAGTTCGATTTATAAAAGATCCATGGAAGAGCACTGGAACACAGAAGAGGACTATGTACTGTGATCCATATTACTATTACCATGAGAAAAAGGCCATGAAAAGCACTGCCTATGGAGATCATCCCGAATAACTAAGAAGTTGTCACCAACACTTATACTAAGGAAACTTAATGAATTCCATGGAAGAAGGGAAAAAAAAAAAGTCATTAAATATTAACCAAGTCAGTGCAGACTGCCTTTGAAACTCCTACTTTAATAAAATCTTTAAAATTAAAATCTCAGCTCCTGTCAAAAAAAAGACTGGACTTATTTTAGGACTGACCATCATGCAATAATTAAGGTCTAGTCCTTACTTCACAGTTTGGCCAAGTTAACAGTGTTTTAACTGCCTCTGTAGCCAAAGTGGACCAAATTGACCGCAAAATAAGTGGGCAGGTATGTGATAAGAAATCAGCAAGAAAGAACCAGCAGCTGCACAACACAGACTACTTGAAAGAGTGAATAAAATGAGGAGTGAGAAACATGCCAAAATAAGTCAAATCTCCTCCTCCATAACAGCTTCAGGCAATCTTTTCTGTAATACCCTCTTCTGTAAAAGAAGAGTTCAAGGATAAGAGTGAAAAGAGTAACAAATCAGAGAAACAAATAAGAAGAGAAATAGCAGAAGAACAGACTTGAAAGGAAACTTAGGAAGGACAGCTCTTATAAACTAAAATTCCCACTCAAATTCCCATTCCAATGCCAGAGGAAATATTACTGGTCTGATGCTTTTATTACATAACCATATGTAGCTAGAATATCTGTTCAGATTATTTCAGTTTGAGATCAGCTTACTTCATAAAATTTTAAATGATTTCTTGGATTTCATTATAGTTAAAAGGTTTTTCATGTCACTTGTTTTATTATGCCACAGTAAAGTCCCTAAGGAAGTGAAGCGAAAGGTTGTAATTCTGTTTACTGATATGATTCATATAATGGCCTTAAAATATACTGAAATTAAAATAATATGCACGTATGTAACAGATAGTGCTTTATTGGTTTGTTCTTCATTTATGTATGCAACTTTAGGAGACTATCTGGCTCAGGTAAGACCCCTTGGAAAAAAAAAAAAAAAAAAAGAATGGATGGCAGGGGAAGACAGCTCTTTTCCCAAGGAGCAGCTGAGCATGCTTATGGAGATACTTTGAAGTAGGTAGCACACAAAGGAGGAAGTAAGAGTGCCACTGAAGAGCTTTAAGATGCATTTCAAATAAAGAGAATAAAATTACTGCTGAGCAGCATGTGAAGCAGGCAACCAAGTCTCAGAGAAAAAGCATCCCACATACCAGACAGGAGTCCACAGATTTTCCTGCAGTAAAGAAAGTCTGCTAGGGCACTGTAGGCAGATGTTTACAACCCGTCTCTTTTATTTCTGCTCTCCCTGACATAATCGTTTGGAATTTTCTACATTTACAAAGGTAATCATTCCAATTTTATTCTTGTAAATACTGGATTTTGTCAATCATTTAAAAAAAAAAAAAAAAAAAACCCACAACTTTACTTCTCTGGGACTCACTACAGAAGAATATTTCTTACTACAATAGCATATTCAAGATAAATTATCATAGCACCACATCAACCTAATATTAAACAAATATTATAGGTAAAATCTGAAATGAATTCTTAAAGAAGAAACTGATTGACATTGGAAAACTTATGAGTGCTCCATCACAAGATATTCAATCTTAGTAGTAGATATTCAATTATTCCTGAATAGACACTGACACACAGAAATAAGTCTGACTGTTAATAATTCATATTGAAAACAAGTCAGGTAATAAAATTCTCTGCTCTTGCACTTCCACTTGTTATGCAAGTTTTCTTCCCACAGAAGAGAAAAGAAATTTATTCAAATAATAGGATTGTATAAAAGAAGATGCATCCAATTTGTTCACAAAAAAGTGTCCGAAAATATTTTCAAATGATGAATAAGAATATGGATCTTTATTGTAATGTAGGTGTACAATGTTTGATTAAATTTTATTCTGTTGATAAGTAGAATAAATTAATACATTTCACTGGTTTCTCTTCTAATATTAGAAATCTAATGTAATGACATGTCTGTTCTTCTGGTAAAAAAATGTTCTTCACACCAAAAACATTCTTACATTAACCTGAATTATATTTTTGTGCAGAACACATATCTTCAATTAAAGAAGTGAATGGATAGATATAATTCCTAGTAAGATACTTTTCCTATATTCTGAAATCATGCACTTTTCCACTTAATTTCATCTAACTTTGCAATGAGCATCACAATAAAATATACAAACACAGTTTCAAATCAAATACATTTTATAATGGAAACAATTTTTTTTAAGTAATCGTATTAAATGATAAATTTTCACATGACAGGTGGTTATATAAATTTGAATACAAAAAGTTATCAAATCTTTCTGGTATAAACTAACAGTACAATACAGAGGTAAAATATGTACAACTTCACTTTGAACAAATTTGACTGTTTAATGTACATGTTTTTTTGCATTCTGTAATTCATGAAATTTTCTGCATATTGTCTTTTTCTTCTGGGACTTAATGTCTTATCACATTGGGGGTGGGACAAGAAGGGTAGGGAGTGGATTTGGAGAAATCACAATCATTGTTCTAATAAACTCTATGGTAATTTTTTGTAACTCTACTTTTCCTCTCTTATAAAAGGACTAGAGGAGTCTTTCTACCCAAACATTTCATTATTACTTTTTCCTTCCTTTTAAGTTTTGCTATTTTGTATTAATCACATAATCACAGTAATGGTCAAAACTTGACAGATGCCATCTAACAATACTGGAACATTAAAAAGAAACAAGAGCATTCAGGATCTTCATGCTATGCTTTCTTCAGCATCTCCCAGCATTAGACTTGTCTTTTCTGTGATAGCCCATCTATTCTGCTATTCTCATTTGCTCTTGACTTCTTCTAAATGCAGTGCCTCATATATGTATGCATTTAATAGAATCATAGAATGGTTTAGGTTGTAAGGGAGCTTAAAGCTCACCTTCTTCCAATCCCTATTCCACTAGACCAGCTTGCTTAAAACTCCACTAATATGGCCTTGAATAGTTCTAGGGATGATGCATCCACAATTCCTCAGGCAACCTGTCCCAGTGCCTCACCACACTCACAATAAAGAATTTTTTCCTAATTTCTGATCTGAATCTGCCCTCTGTCAGTTTAAAGCCATTCTTCCTTGTCCTATCACTACATGTCCTCATAAAAAGTCCCTCTCCAACTATGCTGCAGGCCCCATTTAAGCACTGGAGGTCTGCTCTAAGGTCTGCCCAGAGCCTCCTCTTCTCCAGGTTGAACATCCCCAATCCCTTCAGGTTTTCTGATTTTGGCTTGTTGCTTTCAGATATCTTCTCCAATTTATAAGACCATTTTCTATACAGATTCTACCTATTCTGAATAAAACATTCCAATATTGTGCAATGATCTTACACCTAGGATGAAACCACCTTTTTCTTCTCTACTTTGCTGATATGAGACAGTATCAAAATGTTAATATTTTAGATGCACTGTTTCCACTACGTGCACTACCCAAGTTATCCTGACAAATACAATAAAATCTGTTCCACGCAGAAAAAATTAGACTGACAGACCTGACATTTCAAAAATGCATACTGTCTTTTTCCTCTTGTGGGACTTCAACCATCTTTTTCAAACTGTCCATTTGTTCAGAGAGTACAATCCATTTGCACAGTAATTACTCCATTGCCCCACAGACTTGAAGATCTTTAATCTCTAGCTCTCCTGTTAGTACTCTGGAGTGCCTTCAGTGCAGCTATGTGAATACACACATTCAGCAAATCAAGAACAGAACCAGTAAGGATCAACATCCTGCTTCAGTCAGTACTTTCACAGAGAAATATTTTTCCCATCTGTCATGTCTGTAATATATACATCCTGACATACATCAAAAATTGTTGCTCCTAGTTAACGAAAAATAATTCAGTTCAATTTTTTGGTTCCACTTCGTCATGCCATTATTTACAATAAAAAGGGGATCTGATGCTACAAGAGACTTTTAAAAATCAATGAAAAAAAGCTAAAAATAAAAAATTCACACAATATCATAAAATGCAGAATTATAGGCAGTTTAAATAACTTTGTTTAACTGCAAAGCCTTATCTCCCTATTCTATCTCAAAATAATGAGATTCAGGTTGGAAGTTTGAGTTGTATGGAAGAAGAGGAGAGACTGAGTCTCTGGAGATTTTATGCGAAGTGAATCTGCAATACATACACATACTAAAAAACTACAGCCTTAGATGTCAATCAAAAGATAAGACACAGATTGCAGTTTGTCTGATATGTAACATTGCTTGTCTCTGAAAAAAAATATATGGGGAACAAAAGGAAAAAAAGAGAGATGGCAATGATGCAATGGGAATCCA
Source organism: Myiozetetes cayanensis (assembly GCF_022539395.1). Lineage (NCBI taxonomy): Eukaryota > Metazoa > Chordata > Aves > Passeriformes > Tyrannidae > Myiozetetes > Myiozetetes cayanensis. The sequence goes on along the minus strand of NW_026087964.1, from coordinate 32,963,415 downwards.
GCAGAGAGCACAGAATCTTTCTTGAAGCTACTGATTTTCAGGTCACAGTTGGACATCCGTAAGACTGAGAACAGGGAAAATGGTGTTTAGAAGAATCTAAAGCTTTGGTAGCAGTCTGTATTACCTAAAGAATGTTTCTGTGTAACAAAAGAAATATTTTGATGCATTTCTTCTCAGTTTTCACTGTGCTTTTCTAAAGCCTGTTAAATTCTCAGTTCATTAAATCTATCATTACCCTCACCATACAGCTTTCACTGATGCAGACTTCTATTTTGTCTATTTTTTCCTCTATTCTAAACATCTAAATGTGTCATCTGAAACCTTCTTTTTGATGACTGCCTAGCTCAGTATTTCTCAGTATCAGCCCTTATATTTGAACAACAAGAACTAGAATCAGTGCTGCCTTTTATTACTCGGTCAATATAGCCAAAGGAAAGGTTCATTAACTTTAAAAACAGATTGGTCAGGCACCAACTTACACCAGAAGACCAAACTGAAAAACTACTGTGCTTAAAATAGAATTTGGTACAGTCATTTCCAGAACTGTTATTTGAAGTTTTATGCAAATTTCATGTACATGTAGGGATTTTTTACAGGTATATATGTAACAGAAGACAGATCTATTATCAAGCCTTCTACTTTCAGTTGTGAATTACCCATCCACTGCAAAGTAGAAGTTCCTTCAGCACTCAAATAGTTTATTGTACTCAGCATTTATTGCTGAAGCATGAACAAAAGTATATTTTAGAAGAAACTTATATGGCATAGTGAAATAATATTGAACTATAGTCCAGATGGCATCAAGATGTGAGGCATTAAAGGACATCTCATTCATCAGAAAGTACTGTACATTAAGTTCTCAGTTTATTCTCTATTTAACTCTATCTAAAGTCATGTTCCTATAGCAACTCTGTGAACATACAGATATGCCTGAAAGAGTTATATACCAGCAAGCATTCCCATCCTCAAAGCATATATTACAATTTAACACATCTTTGTGCAGAAGCTTCCATTTAGTAACTGCAATAAAATTTTCTTGTCTTTTCATTCAGGGGAATTACAGTCCCTGTCTTCTCCTAGTATCCCAGGAGCTTTCCTGATATGCTCAAGCATCTCTATCTCTGATTCACTTGGGGCAACTTCATTATTTAAAACACAATCTCATAAAATTCATTTGGAAACAACAACAGCTATTTGATCACAAGATTAAAAATGAAAGACTGGATTACATTTTCCAAGGTTTAGAACCATTTTCTTTTCATGGAACATCTAAAAGATATTTTCATCGTGAAAATATTGTGATGGAAAAATTGATGTTTGACAAGTCAGACTTTTTTTTTTCTTGTCTTAAAGAAGAACCTTCCCAACAAATCAAAGTAATTAATTTCCCTTCCTTCATTATACTTCCATAAAACATTAAGATATGCATATTAAGAATCATTTAGGTATAATACATAGAGAAATTAAAGATTTATGGAAGTCAAAAGCAACAGCATACATATGAAGCTTAGAGGTCACAAGAGACTCTGGAACTATCACATGTTCCTGGAGTTAATTCTGAATTCTTTCAGAATAGTACATGTTAACCCACAATATCAGCTATTATACATAAACTGAGTCAGGATGGGTTGACTTTTCATGTTTTCTCTGAAGGCAATAGAGGTCTTGACAGATTTCAAAAAATTAAATCCCAAACAATAATAAGTTCTTTAACATTCAAAATCTTCAAATTACCTTTTCCAGAGCATCTAGCAGATGTTCAAGTAAAATAAATATTTCACAACTAGAAAATTGGCCACAGGCTCTGAAAAAAGTGACCTCCTTTTCTCTGCAAAACAGGAGACTCGTATCTTAGACAAGTATTAGATCAATGAAGCTATAAGCTCAAGTGGTCTCACAAGTGCAAAACACATTCTTTGATCTGTTCCTTGAGACTCCTTGGAAAGTACTGCCTAGGCTGGCATTTAATCCTACCAATCCAGGCCCTCAAAGAGCTTTCTGCAAACTCTGCTTTGTAATTTCTAGGATCATAAGAAAATAAATAAATAAAGAATTAAAACTTGGTCTTGAAAAGTTCTCAATGAAAATTTTAGTCTGTTTTGAGGTGATCTTCCTGGGAGCATAGCTGTTAGAGGACAGCTCTTATCTTAGAAATATTTATTTCTAAGTAAAACAATTCATTTTAAAGCAACACCACCACTTATCTACTGTTTAAGAGAAATTTTATCAAATTTACATCATTATGGAAGCCTGAAACAGTTAAAAATTTAACTACCAACAATTGTTTTAAACAAAACCTAATAGCCTTGTCTTCATTATCTGCACTTCATATAAGAAATCATTCTAGTATTAAAAAAAAAAAAAAGCCAAAGTCTGTTTCTGCAAATATTCCAGCAGGCAGACAGAGAGGAGGTGGGTTATTTATAGCTTTGGTTTTGATACAGAGGAATAGGGGTTATGAACAAGGTCTTTTGTCAACTACTTCTCAAAATGATTTAGTTAGAATTTAGCCAGGCATAGAGCCCCTATGGAAGTCTTTGCAGAGACTGCAGTGATGCTCCATGTGACAGTAAAAGATAAAATACTAGGCTAGAAAAATAACATCGATAATTCTCAGTTCTAAACACTGTTAACTTTAATTTGACACACAGTCAATACTGATTTTATACTACTCTACCCACACTGATTTCAGTAGGGCTAGTTGATTGACTTGGAGGAAGTCAGATAAGAACCAAACATCTCACTTTATTCCCTGAACTACAGAGCAAAATAGCAATATTTACTGTCTTCAGTTTCAAATACAGAATTCAAATTTGAGAGCAAGCTGACTCTCAAAACCAAGTGAAATTAGCCATAATGAAAGTTCCTCATTTTACCACATTTTCCAATTCCCACAGAAGAGTAGAAGTCTCTAATATGAAGTGCTGATGAAAATACCATGGTCTTCAAAACAAAATGCCTATATTGTGGAACACCACAGACTGCAAAGCATTCTCAGGTGAATATATCAAGAGATGCACAGGTCTTAGAAGATGAGATGCAAAGCACAATACCTGATAAGCAGGAATAAGCATTATTATGCAACAAACATCTTTAACTATATTCACTGCAGCACTGGGTTCATCAGTCTGCCACTGAATCACCTTTTGAACTGATAATCTAGCACATAAATAATCTACCAGATTAATATCTTAAAGCAAAAACAGATCAGAAGGCCCAGGGATAAAACAGGAGATGATAATCAAAGGAAAAGTGAGAAAAAAGAAAAGACTATCAAAGTTCTGCATCCTCCATAGTTCAACTGGAAAACACCACGGACCACAGGCAGAAACAGTTTCTCAAGCTAAGAAATTCATGCGCTACTACTTTAAAAATCTAACTAATCAATTAAGCATAGAGATCTTCAAGCTCATTAAAAGCAAGAACTTATCCCTTCAGGATCAACAAAGCTGGGTCACCCCAAACTAGTAAACAGCTTCCTAGGATGATGAACCTCTATTCTGGCTATCAACTTGCATCAGACACATGCTACATCAACTGTGTAGCAGAGATTTTATTCAAAATCCACCAATTTGAACTCATCCACTAAGTCAAGACAGAATTAAAATAACATGTCGTTTAATCAGAAGCTGTTGATCTTTCTTTTTTAGGCTTTCCTGGTTTTCTTCCGCCTTTGTGGACTTCATGTTAATGTTCTAACTTGCATGAGGATTAGTCAGTTTCATCAGGCCATTAAGGGTGAGGAATTAAAGAGTTTTACAACCCACAGCACATTTTCATCTTCAGCAAGGATTTGGATAAGAAATAAATCACAAAATAACCTTGTGTTAAACAAGACAAGAAGTGGTAGAGCATTTAGACTATTTCTATGCAGTTTTATATTCTCCTGTGCAACTAGACATCTGTTTCATGTTATTTCAGCTACATAATGCAGGTATAGACCATTCCTGGAAAGGATAAGGCCTTTGGGTCAGTGATACAGACGAGAACTCTAGTCAAGCAATGAAGACAAAAGGTTAGCCTGCAATAATTAAAAAGGAGCTTCTCTAAGGAGAAGTTTTTGGAGATGGCCCAGGGTTTGCTTATGATTTTTAATCAATATTTATATATAGAAGGTATCTGAAGTAGAATATAATTCCCTCTTTTGCTCCAGTAGCTATTTGCATCTTAGAGTAATGAGAAAATTAATGAGACTGATATGCAAGTATTGTCAAAGCTCATGAGAATGTACTGAGAAGCCCCAGCAGATCATGGTGCTTTACCTGCTTCCCTTTATCGCCATCACCACTACTGAATGCCCATCAGCATGCAGTATCTTCTTCATAAGACTCTTGCAACAAAGTATTACAGTGTGCAACTAAACTAGTGAATATTTAAAGCTGTTCTTATCACATACAGCCAGTAAGGACAGTGAACAAAGTATAGTCTGAAATTTGCACCTTCTTACAACAGACTCTCAGGCCAGTATATGCCATCAAATTTTGAAATATGGGTGTCTGACACTCAGGCTGTGTACCCAGTTGGATGCCTGACAAAGATTTTCAATCCTCTGATCCATGCGAAAATTCAAATTATAGATATAGTAGTAAGATTAAATAAGAAAGAGTTGAATTTATAGTTCTAAATAAGTGCTATACCCAAAAAGGATCTTCATCATGGGCAAAAACAACTTACCAGAACACACAAATAACCAAAACTTAGATTAAAAGTTTATAAAGATATAGAAGAGACCTTCATGTGTTACTACTCAATGGGAAGGCCACAGGAAATTCCAGATGTCCACACACCTGACTAATTCTGCTCTCATTGATCAGCATTTCCAGGTCCTTTTCTGTCAGGCAGCTTTCCAGCCACTCATCCCCAAGCCTGTAACTCTGCATGGGGTTGTTGTGACCCAAGGGCAGTACCCAGCACTTGGCCTTGTAGAACTTCATAAAATTGGCCTCTGCCCAGTGATTCAGCCTGTCCAGATCCTTCTGCAGAGCCTTCCTATCTTCCAGCAAATCAACACTCCCGCCCAGCTAGTGTCATCTGCAAATTTAAAGAGGGTGCATTCGATCCCCTTGTCCAGACCATTGACAAAGATATTAAACAGGACTGATATTAAACATGTTACTGATGTTGGAATACTTTTTTATTTCAGATATCCATTGAAGAATGAATTAAAAATATCTAAATATACAACATTCTGCTGCTAAAAGTTCTATAGGCAATGCAGAGATGGAAGGAAATCCTGTAAAAAATTTAATATTTAAACGAAATTGCTTGCCAGTGCGGATCAGATATAAATACCAAATATAACAATCTTGTAATTAACACAAACACACCAGAAAAAAAAAAAAAAAGAAAGAAACATTTACTGGTATCCATGCAAGCCATCACGGTTCGAAAGAATTTGTTCAGCTATATATTTAAAAAGCAAATAAGCTGTTGTATATTTCCAATCAAACACAATTCAATATAGATAAAGCTGTAACACGGATACAGACAAATATCATAGTATGAATTACTGCATGCTAAAAACATTTTATCATCCTTCCTTGAAATAGCAAAAATTTTCAAATAGTGAATGAATGAGTTTTAGAGTAAATCCCTCTGCAGATTTTCTTAGGATTCAGAATATAATGTTAATGTACTAGGAAGGAACAAAATAGATGTACTAGGAAGGAACAAAATTGTTTTAGTTTGCCTGGAAGGCACCAGATAGTACATTAATAAACAAAAATTTCTATTTTACTTTTGGAATAAACTTAACTGACTCTGACTAGTCAAAAGAACATGCTTATTCTTTTGAGGGAAGTAGTTTCTGAAATAGATTTTCTACTATAAATACAATTCCAATTTAACACTTTTAGATTTCACTAGGGAAACAAAGTAATCTTTATGCTCTGGGGTATACAAAGTAAAATCTGCAAGTAATTTTTAAAGCTGTATATTTTGGCATCCTCTTATTACCATTTATATAGTGTGGAAAAGTACATAACATTTTAAGACATTTCACCATATAAACTACACCAAAGAACCCTATTCAGTTCCAAAAGCAGCTGTTGCATTCACTGTCACTTAGCAGTATGACTGCTTTCTGTTTACTGTTCTACTGACAGGAATATTAATTTTAAAAAACCCTCTATTTAAAGAACAAAGACTTTAAGATTCTAAAAATTTTGTTAGTCTTTAAAAAAAAAGAAAAAAAAGAAAGCACCTCTATGAAAAGATTTTTAAAGTCATTTGAGAGCTGTTGCTACAGTTTTGTTTTAATGTTATATATTTATGGTAATAGATACAGAATATTCTCCCCTTTAAAATATCTAAGCTCTTCTCCTAAGGCAAGGCAGAATTAGACCCTCTTGACAGTATCTCGGTTAATCCTGGAAACAACCCAGAACCTGCCTACAAAGACAGTGAAGATGAGGACCTGCTCTTCCCCAGAGGCCAGGGAAACGAAATATGCCTCTGAAACTCAAGACAGGCTTTACACCATAAGGCTCTAATGATTTTGCATCTTTTTTGGCTCAGACTCACAGATTACCTAACACATAAGCAATATAGGGATTATGCAGTCAAAAGCACAGACACATCCAGCAAAGAAAATGTGTGTGAAACAAGCAAGGAAGCTAAATTGTCCCTGCATACAAAGTAAAAAGACAGAAAAGGGGACTGGGAACACATTCTAAATCTCTTGGCACAAGCTGGGATAAGCTTTAACTTTTCTCCTCTTTTAAAGAGCTTACTGCAATGTCTGTTTAGAAAACCAGTGAGGTTTGCTATGCTCCTGGCTGCTGCAAATATATCCTGTTTGTTCCAGAAAAAAAACACAAAGTATGATTCAAGATAAAACAGGTATCAGATTTTTCAGTCACATGACTGGGGGTGTGTTCAGCATGATGGTCCCTGTATGCTGTGTGCAGAAATGACTCAGAAGCAAGTTCCACATTTGTCAATCCAAGCAAGGTACTCAATAGCAATTAAAATCAATAAAAATTAGTTGAGGCTCGGATACATCTTATGCATCTAGATCTAATAGATGTAGTATCGTCAATAATAGCTGAGGATTGATCAACTTCACATCATAACACCATATCAAAATGCCTAAACAGATCTGATGGAAACAATGTATTAGGGGAAAAAAGAAAAAAAAATTGGCCTTGTTAGTAAGTTAATTCATGGAAGTGTGTGTGCTCACTGGCAGTTGCAAGGATTCTTATTAAACAGTTCTTTCTTTGAGGCTTGAATAGTTTCCCAGAGAACAGCACTAGAATAAGAAAAAACTATTTATACAAGTAACTCCCATGTCTCCTACTTCTTGCTGATTGGAGATCAGTGCACAGTTAAATTTTCATGTATGGTTTCAGATATTTTCAATACTTTGATAAGAATTAGATGTGAGAGAAGACTTGGGCACCTACAAGTTACCTGCTCATTTTAAGTTTTATCTGCTTGGTCACAAGTCTGAAAGTTTGGATCCTATGACAGCAATCCAAGGACAAAGCTAGACATTTTAAAGGGTATAAAAAATCTCTTGTGCATCAATCAGAAGGATGCCTAGGAATAACCAGTGGGAAGACTAAGAAATGTAAAATATATAAAAATCCATCCCTTTTATGGCATACTTTGACTAAAGTAGGTATCAGAATGACGGTAAGTGCCAACCACTTCTCTTTCAACAACTAGGAGATAAAGATTCTATTGAAAAATATAGATGGAGAAGAAAGAAAACTTATTTTACACCACAGTACAATCCAAGAACACTCCCCTGTGAAATGGGAGAGGTAAATTCACTTGCCCTTTCTGCTTAGGCAGAACACAGCTTTAATGAGGCATCCTCAACACCAAATCGCAACATTTTCTGGATAGGACATTCCTTCCAACTGATCTTCAGAAAAAAACAAGACACCCCACCTCACCCACACCCCAAACCGTATCAACTACTAAGAGTACTCTGATCTCTGTCTTCTGACTTTTCCCCAAGACAATTAGTGTCTCAGTTGATATGCTTTTGATGCTCTGTGCTCAGTGATGCTCTCTCACACTCTCCTTGGCCAAGTTAATTCAGAGTTACTTTCTTTCCATTTCTCTTACATCCATCCAATAGATTCTAAAACGATAGTTTTGAACATCAATCTCCTTTTCCTACTTCATATATTTAAGAACCAAAACTAGCAATTATTTTTCTTCCTCACAGATTTTAATATTCTTTCACAACTGCTACTAACCTCATTACACAGACTATAAGGAACCTCCTGAAGGACTATAAAGATACACATGATGGGAATTATGTAAAATATGAACTGCCTAACAGCTAGTGGGCATGTTTCATGGAAAATTAGACATATCCCTTGATAGCCTAACCTTTGATAGGCTCTTTTAATCTTTAAAATACCTTTCCACCCTTGAAAAGCATAGACAAAATTCCATAAGCATAATAAAACACAAAACCACTTCAAATAGCCCTTGTAGATCAAACCAAAGCATCTCACTAGTCCAATATTCAGATTTTAAAAAAAAGGTTCATTAATAGAAACTTTTGGAAGTAAAATGAGGAATATACTAAACAACATCGGGTTTCAGCAGTCCCAGATTAACGCCATTATTCTGACAATCAGTTACTATCTTCACTATTAAATACCTCTTTATCATATATCATTTGAGGCTATGATTTAGGTTTGTTCCTAGTTGGGTGGAATCCAGCTTCGGTAGATTAGATAAAAAGGCAGTGAGTAATTGCCACAATAATTTAGCTTTTTGTGTTATGGCTGTGTATTATCATATCATAGAATATACTGAGTTTGAAAGGAACCCACTAGGATTATCAAAGTCCAGCTCCTGGCCCTGCACACGACAGCCCCAAGAATCACATGATATGCCTGATAACATCCAAACACTTCTTGAACTCTCTCAGGTTTGGTGCTATGACCACTCCTCTGGTGAACCTATTTCATTGCCCGACCACCCTCTGGGTGAAAAAAGTTTTCCTAATATCTAACTTAAACCTCCCCTTACACAGATTTAGGCCATTCCTTAGTGTCCTGTTACTGATCACCAGGTAGAAGAGATCAGCATCTGCTTCTCTGCTTTCCCACGAGGGAACTGCAGATCATGATGAGGTCTCCCCTCAGTCTCCTGCAGGCTGAATAGAACAAGTGCCCTCAGCCACTCCTCATACGGTTTCCCCTCAAGGCCATTCATCATACTCATTGCTTTCCTTTGGACACTCTCTAATAGCTTAATATCTTTCTTATATATATCTTGTGGCCACCCAAACTGCACACAGAACTTGAGGTGAGGTCACACCAGTGAGTGCAGAGAAGGATAATCCCCTCCCTCAACTGGTCTCTCTGCAGGGCCTCCCTGACTTCAAGGCAGTCAACAGCTCCTCCAAATTTAGTATCATCTGCAAACTTACTTAGTATACCTCCCAGTCCTGTATCCAAATTGTTTATGAAGATGCTAAAGAGCACTTGCCCTTCAGTGGAGCCCTGTGGAACCCCACTAGGGACAGATCACCAATAGGATTTTACCCCCTTCACTATCATCCTCTGTGCTCAACCCGTGAACCAATTGCTCATCCACCTCATGATGTGTTTATTCAGCTGTGTGCTGGACAGTTTGTCCAGAAGGATCCTTTCAGAGCCAGTATCAAAAGTTTTACTGAAACTCAAAAAGATTACATCAACTGGCTTCCCTTGATCAACTAGGTGGGTTACCTTGTCATAAAAGGAAATTAGGTTTGACAATCACAATTTTCCCCTCCTGAAGCTGTGCTGTCTGTGACTGATGACTGCATTGTCCTTCAGGTGATTTCAATACCTTCCAGAATAATCTTCTCCATAACTTTACCTGGTACTGAAGTGAGATGGACAGGCCTGTAGTTTCCAGGGTCAATTTTCCTGCCCTTCTCGAATATTGTAACAACTTTATCCATCTTCCAGCCAGCCGGGACCTCTCTGGATTCCAAGGACCATTCAAAAATCATCAAAAGAGGCCTTGCAATGACATCAGCCAGCTCTTTGAGGATTCTTAAATTAATCCTATCAGGCCTCAGACTTATAGGAATCCAACTGTAGCAGCAAATCTACACGAGGTCAACTGGGAGTTGATCATCCCTGCAGTCATGGTCCTCCAGCTGAGGGCACTGAGACCCCTTTGGTCTGTCATCCATGTTGAATACAGAGGCAAAGAATGCATTAAACACCTCTGCCTTGTCTCTGTCCCTGTCTGTGAGGTAACCACCCTCATCCTGTAACAGGTCAGTGTTAATTCTATACTGCCTTTTGCCATTAATATCCTTGAAGAAAGTCTTTTTATTGCCCCCCACATTTCTGGTCACCTCTAACTCCAGTTAAGCTTGGCCACACAAATTTTCTCCCTACAGTGGGCAAGCAGTAGCTCTGTAATCTTCCTAGGTCACCTCACCTTGCTTTCACTAGGCATACACCTTCCTTTTTCACCTTATACCAAGAGGAGATCCCTGTTCAGACAAGTCAGAGCTCTATCTTGCCTGCTTGACTTCTGACATTTTGGAATTGCCTGCTCCTGTGCCCCTAGAAGGTGATGTTTAAAAAGTGATCAGCGTTGATGAACCCCAGAACCTGCAAAAATATTTTCCATGGGGACTTTACTACTTACTAAATCCCTGAGCAGCCTCAAGTCTGCTCATATCCAGGGTTGAAGTTTTGTTGGCACTTTTCCTCCTGTCAGTAGAGCTTTTAAACTCAATCGCCTCATGGTTGCTGTGGTCAAAACAGGCACCCATCTCCACTTCACTCATGAGACTCTCTCTGTTAATAAACAACAGATCAATGAGGGCATCTTTCCTAGTCCGCTCCCTTAGTACCTGAACAAGGAAGTTACCATCCAAGTGTCTTCAGGAATCTTCTAGACCTGTTTATGCCAGATGTGTGATGCTCCCAGTTAATTTTCAACAAGTCCCCAATAAGAACAAGAGCAGTTGATTTGGAGGTGTCTCTTCGTTCCTTGAAGAATAATTCATCAGCATCATTGTCCTGGTTGGGAGGTCTATAGCAGACTCCCACAATGACTTCTACATTATTTGTTTGTCCCTCAAGCCTTACCTATCACGGGTGGGGTTCGGCCCCGTGATCGACCCTAGCGCACATCTTGTATAGGGAAGAGCCCCAGATAGGTGACTCACAAAATGGCTCTTTATTAAAACAAGGTTTCAGTTTATATAGAGGGTACATAGAAGGGTCTTGAACAAGGGTGGGATTCTTGCCAGAGGCACGAATCCGGAGGGTCAGAGATAAGGGAAGATGGAGGGATTGGCTGCAGGGATATGTCCAGCCATATAGGGAGATTTGGGAGTTAGGGAAGGAGGGGGAGGAATGGTGAGAGGGGCACAGATAGGGGAATTCTGCAGGGGTCTGTGGAAGCGGTGTCTTATCGCTGGATCTCAGGCGCTTCCTGCAGTTGCAGCTGTCAGAGCACCTCTAGATCGATTTCTTCCTCCGAGGTTTCTTCGTAGCCTTTCTGTATCTGTCTCCATTCTCTGTAGGCCTCTGCTGGTCCACTCCCGACACTTACCCAGAGGGTACCATGCCAGTGCCAACTATGAGCTCCACCTTTTTGAGTCCAAATTTTATATTCAGTGATTTATGTGTTCCCCCCGGTGGCATCCCTATGACTTAAATAAGTTGGAAGAGAGAAGAGGACATTGTGCCCATAGTAAATTGTTCTTCAAACCTCTTTCCATTTGAATTAAACATATTATGTCTGTGCTTTTGTTCTTTTCTGTGATTAGATACAATTTCCACTTTCAAAAATACTGTCCTTAACTTTCAACAGGAACCTGATTAAGAATGATGGATTTATTTTTCCCTCATGCTCTAAAAAATTCCCTGCTATTTATGAGCATATAAACTATTTCTTTGCCCCTTGTAATAATTCCCACTTTAAAAATTGTAATCTCTACTAATAACTCCTAAACTGAATGGGTGGATTATTCCTACAAAGATTTTGAATTTAACTGTATCACTATTACCATATATGTAAAACTCCTCACAGAACCTTTTTCCTAACTGCATCTCAAACTAGGTCTTGTGTAGTGCTCAAGGCTAAAATCAAGAGATAGTGATTTTTTTTCAGTTTCATTACCGGTGATTCTGAAAAGCAACCATTTATGAAATCTTAATGTCTGTATCATTGCCCATTGGACCATCCATCCAGTCAAAATAAGCACTTTGCATAATATTAAACATCTGCATTTCATGCTTTTTAAACAGTTCAAATTTCTCTGATTATAAAGTATACACTGTATTTCAAAGCAAAAAGACTGTAGTCTACATTGAAAACAAAACCCCAAACCCTAAATGACTTACACAGAATATTTTTAAGCATTTCAGAATTAAATAAGATTCTTAACCCATGGTTCACTTAAAGGACTGATAAAACATGAACTAAAATATTAATCCTGTTGTTATCAAAGTCTGTTTCCACTGTTGAGGCAACTGCTTATTTCCTCCAACAACAACCACACACTCAGCATTTTAGACAAAACAATCAAATACTCCCATTTTATCAAAGAGAGAGTGTAGAATATTATAGAATAGTATAGAAAATATCCTCCTTCTACAGTCATTTTCAAATAATTTTTGTATCAAATCCACATTTATATATTTTTAACAGTGACTGTAATCTCAGACATACAACTAGCCTGGCATGTCCTAACACTGAAGTCACCTACATCCTGAAGAAAAATAAGCCTCCTTAAAATGCACTACAAAATCTCATAAATTTTAAAAAGTATCTTCAATTCACTGGAAGTAAGATAGCAGGTATTCTGAGTCAGAAGAAATTACCTTAATTGTAACAAACAGTAAGTTGCCTCTTTTCTAGAAATATAAACATGTCTAAAAGCCTCCAAAAGGCTTCCTTGAAAAGAGCTATAGATAACTACAGATAGTCTGCATAAGAGTTTTGATATGCTTTTAGAAACCATTTTATATAACTTGAAATACAAGCAGTGTCTCCTAAATTGTTCCTGCTCTACAGCTCAAAGTTTGTTTTCCATTACTGTTGTTGATAATTCTTATCTAAACCACATGAATTTGAGCATAAGCATTCAAAACGAAACCAAAACTTTAAAATTTCAAGTATTTTGAGTTTATTTGAAAATCATACCTATTTAATGGCAAGTGATGTACCAATGAAAGTCACACTCAAACTGATTCTATTTTCTGTTCAAGAACATCTTATTTTGCCCCAGTAAAATCATGTTTTCAGAGACAGAGTGGAGCAACGCTGTGACATTAATGTCACTTCACTAGGCCACACTTTTTTCATTCAAAAGCAGTCTGGAGCTGCCTGTATAAAGGCTAGACAAGAGCCTTTAGCTGCTCACAGAATCACAGAATGTGCTGAGTTGGAAGGACCCACAAGGATCATCAAAGTCCAGCTCCTGGCTGTGCACACGAGGACTCCTGGCTCAAGAGTCACATCATGTGCCTGAGAGTGTCATCCAAACACTTCTTGAAACTCTGTCAAGCTTGGTGCTGTGACCACTTCCCTGGGGAGCCTGTTCCAGTGCCCAGCCACCCTCTGGGCGAAGAATCTTTTCCTAATATCCAAACTAAACCTCCCCTGACACAACTTCAGGCCATTCCCTCAGGGTCCTGTCACTGGTCACCACAGAGAAGAGATCAGTGCCTGTCCCTCCTCTTCACAAGGAAGTTGAAGACTGCAATGAGGTCTCCCCTTAGTCTCCCCTTCTCCAGGCTGAACAGATCAAGTGACCTCAGCCGCCCCTCATACGGCTTCCTCTCAAAGCCCTTCAATGTCTTCACTGTCCTCCTTTGGATGCTCTCCAATAACTTCATATCTTTCTTATACTGCAGTGCTCAAAACTGCTCACAATATTCAAGGTTAGGTCACACCAGTGCAGAGCAGTGTGTGGCAATCATGTCTCAGCACCTATAATTTCCTACAAATCTACTAAGTGCATGGACAGTTAAGTCCAGTCTTACTAAACAGAATCTCCCTTCACACAGATGCAATTTTCATACCGCTGTTCCTTGGTACGTGAGGGGTTTTTCCTTCGTACAAGACAGCTGTGCAAAGAAATAGCACAGGTGAACCTGAAAATTATTTTGAAGGATGTGGATTCTATCACATGTGTATGGAAGTGTTGGGAACTACTGAACACAATATTAGAAACTGCCGGACACGTTGGATAACCCAGTGAGAATCTGACAAAAGTTGCAAATCACACTGAGAGGAATGTCTGGATTTCAGGAATGGTTAAGGGAGAGTCAGGACAACAATGGTTGAATCTCATGGATAATTAAAGGCAGGCAATGGGGACCTTTTGGGGTGTTCTTGTAAAGGCAGTAGTACCAAGGTACAACTGTGACCTGTGGGGTAGAAGTATTTATACACAAATTATTAATTTTGGGAAGACAAGGATGGAGATAAGGGGGGATCAAGATGAATCAACAAGAAACAAGACCAGTAAAATGGAGAGAAGTTGGGGAATAAAAGAGACCTGAAACACGTAAGCAAGCTACTGCTCATTATGTTTGTCTGGTTCACATTGCTCATGTTCATGAGCACTCTGTGTGTTTATGCTGGTGCCTGCAATGGCTGGCTGTGCCTGTAAAATGTATGTTTGTGTTAGTACATGTGTGCACCCACTGGGAAGTAGTCTGGCTACAGACTGTCTGGAAACAGAGAAGCTGCCACCTTGCATTAGCAAGGTTCATGGGATTCAGCTACCATCACAAGTGATATTACTTTGAACTCACTAACATTAACTTCTTAAATTTTGTGGGACCAATTCACACTTCTTCTACCACTAAATATGAGGAAAAATGAAAACACATTATCATATGATCCACTGGTTCTTGTGTCTCTTCCATATTTTTTTCTGTCTCCTCAGTTCACCGGAGAAGTGTCTAGCAATTATTTGTTTATTCAAACGTACTAGGATAGCTACAAGATCATTCAGACAGGGAAACAAAAGGGTAAATTGTCAAGATATTTAAAACAAATGGATGTAAGCAGCACTCTATGCTGTATCCATTCAGCTTGAAGAATCAGGACAGAACAAGGTTTAAGTTGACTATAATCTGTAACACAGAGAAATCACTTCTGCGAGTACAGCAGAAGTACATACTGCCAGTAATAAATGATGGCCAACCACTCAGCTCAAATAAGTCAACAATCTACTTGAAAATGTCCCTACATTTTGAAGCAAGCATCCACAGTCCATTTCGAAACAAGGAGTTTCACAGTTAATTCTAATGAGAGAGGCAAATGATTTTGTATTATTAGTACAGCCCCATAGTTTTTGAAACAAAGATTTGTTCACAGCAATATATGAGAATATCATGAATTTTTAGAGTTTTTAGATTGGACTTTGTTTTCAGTATGCTGTGTTATATACCAGTTTCTATTGATTGCTCTCTCTATTACAACAGCACTTTTAATAGCAACAGGATGAGAGTGCCCAACAGCCGAAAGAGTATAAAAAGAAACATTCCAAGCATTCTGCATCAGACTTAGTAAGTTTACTTTTATGATTTGTAGTGTTGATTTGTTTGTTTGATTTTGTTTCTTTTAACATAGTTTCTTTTATTGCCAGGTTAATTTAAATTACCAGCTCTACCAGTATTAGTGGAAAATATAATTTTTTAATCAGTGCTCACAGAATTATATTTTAACTACATTAATATTTCACCTTCCTAAAAATTCTTTACAGATAAGAAAGATAGTCTTACATTTTCCAGTTAAAAGCATATTTCAATTTGTTGCAATGTAAGTCCAGAAATAAGGTCCCTGATAAGAGCATAAATTTCAAAATATTAAGAGATACGTTTGAAGTCTAGTAGACCAGTCATCTCATGCAGGTAGAATTCTACATAAGAAAACTTAGAAAGTTTGGAGATGAGTGTGGGGTTTCTGGTTACAGGGTGGGTGCTTGCAAAATATGCTGGGAGTTGTAGTACTTATTCTATCGGACCACGTTGGTGTCTGTTTTTGGTCCCAAGGACCCTTTATTTATTAATACTACTGCTACAATGAGAGCTAAAGATGAAGCAAGACAGGTTTAGCATAAAAAAAACTAATTAAAGCCCCAGTCTGCAAATAATTTTCCAAGTGGTAAATGAGACAGTAATGATTATCTTACAATGAGCACAGCATCTTTTGATGTACACATGAAAACTTATCTAGAAGTGATTGAATCAACAAAGCTTGGCAAAGTTTTTTAAGAACTACAAGCACATAATATACATCATAAACAGACAGAGCTCACTATACAGTATAGCAACAGTGTTTATGGAAGAAGAAAAAGGGGAAAGATGTTGGTTATTGTATTTCATGTTCCAAGTACTGTTGAAGGGAAATATGTGCATAAGTTTTACCAACTACTTAAACATTATTGACCCTCATAAATCAAGTCAAGTCAGTGTACAATTTTTAAAAGTTTAACATTCTAGATCTTATTTACAAATGTATTGAGATCCCAATTCACATCCTTTGCTCATAGAAGGACTTTTATTGAAATCAAAGCTATGATTAAATATAAAAAATATGCATTGTGTAGCAATTTTAAAAAAGTTTGACTGATGCAAGTTTTTCACACAGGAAGCAGGATTTCACCCCTATCAGATATCTATTCTTTTCTGTTAATTAGAAGAAACTCAGAAGAAAGATCTACAGTAGTCCCTAGTGAGAAACGAGTAAAAAAAGTGCATCAATTAAGTACATTCAATTAGCCAAATACACCAGTTTGAATTACAATTATGTCAATTATTTTAGAATTATTTAAATTAGGTCTTTGTATGCACCATATTTCTTAATGCACACTTTCAATGTTTAGATGAGTTGATGAACAAATATAAGAGGTAGAAACTGCCAGAACCCTCCTCACATAGCAAACAGGAAGTCTGTATTTCACACTTCCCTCTGAGTTTGATTAATGGATGACCCATATAGTAACTGTCACAAAAGAGTTTTGCTTATTTATATTTCAAACTCCATATTTCAAGAAATCTTTAATTTTATCTCCAGTTCAAATCTCTACAAATCTGCAACATTCTACCTTTACCTAAACAGTTAAGAAAAGGTTATTTTGGATTCCTGCAACACAGATTATTAACAGTCAAAAATATGGAGAAAACATTTAATCAAGCATGCTGTTATTGTCAGAAAACAATCACAATGCAAACAAAAAGTTCTCATTCTGTTCTTTGTACTTTACACTGTGGAAATATATTTGGAAGGATAATATGTTACCATAGCCAGGGATTCAGAGGTGGACAGTTGAATAGGGAAATAAAATAGGGATATTATTTCATATGAGAAAAGCTTGTACCATAAGACAAAATAATAAGACAAATGCCTGTTTCATTTAGAATACAAATTGTCAGCAAGTTTTGGCATGGTTTTTGACAGCACTGACCATCAATTTCCACCAACGTCTCTACTGTTCATATTTGGTACTTCTTGAAAAATCTAGCCTTTTTCCATTTGTGATCAATCCTACAATCACTGCACTTGAATAACTTCTCACTGAACTCTGTGTCTGCTTCACCTGCATTCAGTTGTAGAACCTGAGTCCTGCATATTGCAAGTTCTGCAAGACAGAAGATATGTCTAATTCATTCCCTTAATTTTGGAAGGAAAACCATATTTGCCTAAGAAGAATTTAAAGACTTCACAGAAATTTCACACTGATAAACGATAGAGAACAAAACTGGATTACATTGGATGTTCAATATGACAAGTCTTTTCTATTATAGCCACCGATCATTTACAAGTGCTATATAGCTTAAAATTAATGCATCAACCTTGGGTACAATACAGACCTTCTGTAACATGTCTCTCTTGACACACATCTAAGCAGGTGTATATTTAAAGACTTCTTTTCTTTTTAATAAAATTGAGCAGAGTAAATATGATGTGCTAGTGTGCTACTCCAGGATTTGTGATAATAAAATGTCAAAGAACAAGCTGCAAGCTGTTTGTTGCTTAAGATACTCAAAGAATTAATTTTATGCTGGCATATACTGTAATTAGAAATAGCTCTGTGCATCATGATTAAACTAGTAGCTATGGAAACCAAAGCAGACTAGGATAAGTGTAAAAGGAGAATAATGAATAAGCCAATCATAAAACTCCTTTAATCTGTTTATTTTTAATCTTTCTCGTAATGCAAATTGGAATACTAAGGGTCAATACTACTTTTTTTTTTTTTAACCTTTGTATATTTGAAAGGAATAGTATTCTTTCCAAACTACTTCCTAGGTATTACATTTTGTTTTCACTTCTGAACTTCTCAGCCCACACAATCTCAGAAAGCATATCATTTTTAATGACCCATCCTGTATTAAATAATTGTACATATTTATTCCTTTACAAAATGAGAACTCTGTGTTTTCAAGAGCATAAAATACTGTGCTCTATCCCCTTAACTATTCTGATAGCCATCTGCTGATCACGTTCCAGTTTAGCAATCTCCTTCTGGGTAGGGGGAAAGGATGGGCATATCTCCAAGCTCTACTCACCTGATGCAATCTCAAATACTGAATGAGAAAGAATCACTTCCCTTGCTATTCTGGCTACACACACTGTGGCCACCAAAAGGCAGTTAGCTTTCATGATGCAGTGCTGACTCACGTTTAAATTCTCATTCACCCTCAGGTCCTTTGTGAAAGAGATATTCGTGTGAAATCACTCACCAGCCTATGTTGTTGCATAGGGTTACACTAGCCTAAATGTAGCACTTCATGTCTTTTCTTACCAAATTTCAACAGGTACCTTATGGTCAGGTTAGCTGAGGTCCTTTTGAGTGCTAGCCCAGCACACAGACTGATTCATCTCCCCATCCATTTCACTGTCATTCACAAACAAAAGGGCACTTTCCCTTCCATCATCCAGATCAATGATGAAAATGTTAAGCAGTATTTGCACCAGTATCAGCCTCTAAAGTGCAGCCACTATGTGGGCTTCATGCTGTTCATCTCCGTTCTTTTAGACATACAGTGGAGCTGCTTTCCTACCTGTGTTGTGGCCACTAGTTCATAATGCTTTAAGAAACCATGACAAAATACTTGATCACGTCAAGGTAAACGTCATTGTTTCCCTGTACTCTCCTCGTCCAAAGAGCCAGCTAACTCATTACACAATGTAATCAGGTTAGTCAGGCATGATTTGTCCTTGGTAAAGCCATAATGGGAGTTATGAATCACCTTATTTACCTTGTTGTGCCTAACAATGGTTTCCAAGAAGATTTATTTCATAATCTTCCCAGGAACTGGGATAAGATTGTCCTATGTACAGTTTTCTGGATATCCTTCCTTTCTGTCTTGGAAGTGGGCATATTAATTATCTTTCTCTTAATAATCACTATAATCTTTTGAAAAAGATGGGAAATAGCCCCCTCAAAATAACAGCAACACTGGATGCACATCCAGCAGTCTCAGTTTGCTCATATGGACTCTAACTCAATCTTTCTCTAACATAGGTAGAATTTCTCTCCCCAGATTGTCCCCCTAGGCACAGAGGTCTGGGAGGCTAGTGACTAGAGGCCAAAGAGAGCACTTTAAAACATTTTTATCTTAAAATGGAAAAGTAGTAAGTGTATTAGCTATATTACAGATTTACAAA
Source organism: Myiozetetes cayanensis (assembly GCF_022539395.1). Classification (NCBI taxonomy): domain Eukaryota; kingdom Metazoa; phylum Chordata; class Aves; order Passeriformes; family Tyrannidae; genus Myiozetetes; species Myiozetetes cayanensis. The sequence goes on along the minus strand of NW_026087964.1, from coordinate 32,943,792 downwards.
CTGCATCTGCCTTCAGAAAGGGACAATTTATGACACTCTGTGCCAATATTTAGTACATTACTGGGCCATTAATGTAAGAAAATTGTTTAGAAAGAACACTTTTCTCAAAAGATGACTGTGGAAGGGGGACCTGGTCCAAAGATATCTCATTCTCTGGGCTATGGCAAATGATGAATACACATTTCAGATATGATGCTTAGTATCAGTACCTTCAGACAGACTTAAACAGTTTTCTGGTATGAAAGGTGTGACATTGACCTGGACAGAAAACATTTTATTGTTGACTGGGATCACCACTTCACTATTTTAAATGAAAGAAATCCTACAGAACAAGCTAAAATCTTTTTTCTCACTTCCAGAATAATACAAAAGCAGATAAATCTTACAATACAAACTCACTTTTCAAGAAAGCATTTGGCCTAATAAACTCAATTTCATGATTCTCAATTAAGCGTTTTCCCGAGCTACTCCTTCTGCTGCCTTCCATCACCAGCACAAACATTCATAAAAGAAAATATGCAGAGCCACAACAATAGAGACAGGTAATAATATCTTTGGAACTTTGGTGGGGAAAAGGTCATAAATAAAACTGGATTTTGTTTTGCAACTGTATTTTTACAACTGGAAGAGAATGTAAATCGTCCATACTTACAAAAACATGCTGATTAGCCATGTCCATTTCTCATGACCTATACAATTTTTGCTCTGAAAGATGAGGAAAAATCTCCAATTGACATCTTTACTATGATATTGAATTAATTATAGTTTTAAGAGTTAGTTGAAAAAGTTTTCCTCTCAGAGTAGAGGAATGTTGCCAAAGAATTTGAGCAGTTTCAGCATGAAAAGAAAAACCAAAAAGCTTCAGTAAACCAAATTAGTATTCAGGATAAATAAATCATGTCTACCTAGATACCTGTGCAATTTTCCTTATTCTGTTAATAATGGCCAGAAATTCTCAACACACAAGTCATTAGCAAAATATTAATTATTTTTTCCTCTTCCAGTATCAGTCACTTCATTAATTTATGTTATTATCATCCTCTCTTTCCCCATGGTAATAACTTCAATATTGTATTAGCTTTCTCACATAGTTTCAAAGCTATCTCACAATACCGTGACTGCCTTCACTGTTAGCAACAAGAATCTCACCAAAAGATAAAATTACTCAAGATGATATTACAAAGGAGGGAGGGGGACTTGGCACACTCAAGAGCATTTCTCTTTTCAAAGATCTCCAATATGTTGCATATTTCACAAGAAACATTTTGGAACCAGCCTTCTTCAACATGCTCCTTCCCCCTCACTACTAGCAGTACATTTTATTTTCTTTTTTTTTAATAGAAAATTGATTACTGCAACCCAACTCACCCACATCTGAAGCAACCACTGGACTGCTTCATGTGCATACAAAGACAGGAATAATCAGCTTCCAGGACTAATTCTCTTGGCAATTGTATTAGGCTTGTGCAGCAAGGTTTTGTAGCAGGGAAGGGGCTACAAGGGGGCTTCTCTGAGAAGCTGCCAGAAGTTTCCGTGAGGGATCCAATGCCAGCCAGCTCCAAGATGGACCCACTGCTGGCCAAGGCCAAACCAATGAGCGACAGTGGTAGCACCTCTGGGATAACATATTAAAGAGCAGGGAAAAGTTACTGCACCAAACCAAATTGCAGCCAGGAGAGAGAGGAGTGAGAATACAGGAGAGCAACAGCCCTGCAGACACTGAGGTCAGTGCAGAAGGAGGGGGAAGAGGGGTTTCAAGTACGAGAGTTGAGATTGCCCTGTAACCCATAGTGAAAACCATGGTGAGGTAGCTGTGCCTGTGCAGTCTGTGGTCCATGGTGAAGCAGAGATCCACCTGCAGTCCAAGGAGGACCCCACTCCAGAGAACATCGATGCCTCAAGGAGACTGTGACCCTATGGGAAGCCTGTGCTGGAGCAGGTTTGCTGCCAAGACCTGTGACCCCGTGGAAGACCCACGCTGGAGCAGTCTGTTCCTGAAGGAACGTGTTCACATGCCTTCTTGGTCGTGCATTACATTGCCTTTACTTACTGAGCACCGGCTTGATATGTGTTGGCTTTCACATAAACCGCGTTCCTCCATGAATCAAATCAGTTCTAATCAATCATAAAAAAAAATTACTATTTTATGATGGGATAGTGACTTGAATCAAGATCTACAATTCTGACTTCAAGAAGTTCTTGTCTAAGATTGGGAACTGCGTTTTCTTCTATGCCCTCCTGCATGACGCACTCTCTTATCAAATCTTAATTTATTCTCCAGTTCTCCACCTGCAGGCAGGCTGCGGGAAAAACAACCTCGTTTCACTCCTCAAAGAAAAGGGATTTCCACTCACTTTAAAAGCAGATGACGTAATTTTTTATTTTTTTAAATTTTTAACAGAACAGATGAAATTACCACAGGTTAGCTGGAAAGGGAACGACAGAATCAAATACAGTAAAAAAAAACTCTCAAGATGTCAACAGAAATTTTTTTTTTCCAGATCAGGTTCTCACTTTCATTCTGTTCCGCTTAGAAACAGCTCCCTAGTTACAAACTGTGCTCCGCTCTCCACGAATTCTCGGCGCAGTTACAGCCGTAAAGGGACAGGACGCGATGGGAAGCGGGTCTCTAGCACTGGAGAGGGACAGACGTGACGGGACGTGGGTCCCCGGAGATAGAAGGGGACAGCCGGGGTGAGAAGCAGGTCCCCGGAGCTGGAACGGGACGGGTGCGATGGGAAGCGCATCCCTGCAGCGGTGCCAGGCGGGAGCGGCGCGTGCCCCTCCCGGCGGAGCGCGGCGCCCCCTGCTGGGCGCGCGTGCTTATCGCCGGGCGCTCTGACGGTGACGTCACCGCCGCAGCAGCTCCGCCCCCCCTCCCCCCCCCCATCTGCTCGCTGTCGTAAGGGAAAAACATTCCAACAGGTTTTCACCCTGATCTTTTTTGTTGTTCTGTTTTGGCGTCTTTAAAATAACTGCTCTGAAAAATGTTGATACCAAAACATTACCGCATTGTAAAGAAAGCCTTAAAGAAACACCTCCCGCTGGACAGCCATCAGCTGGCATTATTCAGCAGAGCCCAGTGGGAGATGTCACTGGCACACACCGCAATCCAAATGTGAATTACCTTTCTACTGTGCAATAAATAAACAAGCCTGAATGAGGTACAGAGTCGATGATGCAGTCAGCAATACTATCGCTCCCCTGTGTTTTTACGGGATCAAGTACCATTTGTCAGAAAATCATAACATCCTGTCATGCAGGTAATACGAGCAATTTATAGAACAGCCTTCCCACCCAGAAAAAAAAAAAACAAACTAACAACAACAAAAAAAAAAACAAAAAAACAAACAAACAAACCCAAACCTAGACCCAACAAAACAACAACAACAAAAAGCAGAAAAACACACACACGCACACAAAACCAACAAAAACCACACAAAAAACCACACACACCCCAAAACAAAACAAAACACCAAAGAAAACCCACAAAACCAGTCCACAATTCTCATTGGTAGGCTGCTTCCTCTGCAAATAAGACAACATTAATCTTCCAGATTCTCCAGTCAAATGCTCAAACACTCCTGAAAACAACAAAACCCTGCTATTTGTTGCATTTCCCAGTAGTGGTGAATGGAACTTGTCATCTCCCACAAGCAGAGCTTGTAAGGTCAGGAGATGGGATCTCTCAGAAGGCCAAAGCTTGGTGGCCATTAATGGAGATTAGTGTTCTGTAAACTGTGAGGTTTGCAGTCAGAAAAGAAAATGCTTATTTTTTTCCAGATCTACAGGTAAAAATTACACAGAATATGAATGGAAAGAAAAAAAAAAGGAAGAGAGAAAGGGAGGAAGGGAGGAAAAAAAGAAAGAAAGGAAGAAAGAAAATACTAAAAATAACAGGGAATTGAAAAATATCCTTGACTACTTCAAGAGAAAAATTAGAATGTTGCCCTAACTTCTCTTAACCTTCAGTTATGCAGCAAAGGGGACATTATAAGAATCACAGAGTTGATAAATTATCTGGTACAGAATAAGTACCAGATTTGGCTCCCATTGATAGTAGTGGAGTATCCACGGACACAGGATTATGAAATGTTCAACGTTATGAAAGACAAAATTAGTTATTTTTTTAAGAGTACATTACTTATTTAGGCAAGTCAAGCACATATATGCCATTATTACAAGTGCAGCACACACACAAAAATTGGTTTTGACCCTTTTTCAGTATTGCATTGTATTTTATGAATCATCAGTAATTGATTTTTAAAAAAATCTATGTTACCTCTCAGACTATTTTACTGTATTTACAAAAATGCATTTTCTTGCTTATAAATTCCAGAATATAGGTAGATCACCATGATTCTTTAAACACTTCAGTAATTCGAGCAAGACACAGACACAGAATGTAAAACACGTCTTCAGAACTATTAGAGTGCCAGCTGGAAGGATTAGCAATCTGTTTACAGCATACCAGGCAAATTCAAATCTATATACTATAGGCTACAGAAAACTACTCTAATCCTTCATCCTACACACATATATTTTCTAATTGGTTATAAAAACAGATTTCCATTTTTTGCAATAACAAATTTAAGAAGGTAAATAATATGAAGAATTAGCATGCACCAGTAGGTCAAATTATCAACTAGAAGTACTAGTCCAAAAACTGATGAGCTGCACAAAAAATATGTGACACTAGCTACTGCAAAAGTAATTATTTTGGGGTTTTTTTACTAAATAGCAGCAATAGGTATGTGTTACTATTTAAACATTTCAAGTAAGATGTCAAGATTTTACAATACAAACTCCACTAATGAAAAAACCAAGACAATGTTTCCACAGGAAACTAGTTAAGAGATGTCACAAGTGAGGATTTTGGTAACTTAAAGAATTGCCACCAATGAGAATTCATTGGCCAAGATCACTTCTATTAACCCCCTTGACAGAAGACAGTATGAAAACTGAAGAAAAAAAAAAATTTTTTCTGAGCCCCAGACAAATTCTTAATGCTGCAAAGTTTTTAACTACAACAGTTATACATTATAAACTGCTGTCTCAGTAACATTGATATATACCAGCATTTGAACTTTTAGCATACTGATAATTTTAATAAATTATTACATTTTTATCAAATAGTATATTTTTCAAAGATAATAAATGTGTATTAACTCTAAAATTTACTGTTAAGTGACTAAATATCACTTAGTAATTGCACACATGTTCTGTTTTGCTTACATTTATTTCCAGAAGGGGTTAGGCCAGAGTGAATATCCACAGGCCTATAGCTAGGACAATCATATCTGCATCTTTCTCAGAGGCAAGAAGGACAAAGATTATTTATCCTTGTTCCAGTTAAGAAAGAAAGTTAGTAGCAAACCATTGCAATTCTTTCCCTTCCACCTGACATTTTATGTTGAAACTAGCTGTATATTTTGAAACATTCACATCCCTCTAATGTTTGGTTTTCCGAGTCATTAAGATAAATTCTGTTTATGTTTTATTTTCTAGTTTGGTCATCCTTCCAGGCAACATAATATTACTTGAAGATATAAGTATTAGAAATTATTATTTAAAAGTGAAATACATACAGATGCTGAAGTTACAAAATGCAATAAAAATAAGCAGCTCAAAAGAAGTAAAATTTTAACTCACACTTTATGAATGAAGAAATGTGCAGACTGAAAGGAATATATATTCTTGGCATAATATTAAATCCAAGAAATAATCAACATCTGATACCAATTAATTTTAATCAGTATTTCAGATGAAATATATTTAAAAATCACTCTATCCTCAGTAATACATCTACTGTCATTTTCACTTGCACCAATGAGTAAGTCTGAGTTTGTAGATCTGATTGGGGAGAGACAGGATATGTAAATTCTATGATTGTTTGATACTTTTTTTTTCCTTATTTAAATAAAATATTTCAGATGAAAGAAATATTTTACTATAAAAGCACAGAAGTCTAGAAGCAGACATGTTCTTTCTTCTCTTGCAAAAGCTTTACATAAAAGAAGGAAGCTAGGTTTCCTAAGCTTTTGAAGGTTTCAAATTTTTATAACATCTATCAGGAAGTTAAAAGATGATCTTTAATACTGATGATTAATTCGTCAGTCTGAAATGTCATTGAGTAGTTCTCTCTTGCCTTTTACTTAAGTAATTTAGAATGACATTTTTCAGTAGTTTAGCATTGCACCTAAAAACCTCCAAAACTTATAATGACTATAGAAAAGAAATTAATATAACTATATAATGCTCAAAGTCAACCTATTAGAAATTTCTCTAAGTTTGTCAAACACCAGCCTATGATATACTTATACACAACTGAAAACATTTAAAGTATAAGAAATTTAACATATATATACAGCAACTAACTTGTGTCAAACAAGTGCTGATCAAATTTTGCCTTTTACTTGCTCTGCTCTAGTTAAGATATAAAAAATTACATGACTGATCAAAAGAGTGATACCACCAGAGGTATTTAGCTAGATCATTATAAATCTGAGCCAGCACAGCAGTTGTCAAAAGTAGAGTTCATTAATTAGAGCTCAACGATTTACATTTTTTCCCAACATCTTTTAAGTCAAAATGGTACAGTGCATTTATCTACCACAGTAATTCTGCTGTACTTTCCTAACTCTATGTTTGATGTTTCAGTAAATTCTATGATAGTGGCAGAGCCTTTAAAACAGACTTTTTCTCTCTGTTTCAAGTACATCCAAGCACAATCTTGCCCCCACTGAAATCAGGGACGAAACTTTGGTTTGATATAATAAAAGGTGGGATTCATTACTCTTGGATCTTACTACTATAAAGTTCTCTAAAAGGTTTTTAAAATGCATTGCTGCTATAAAAACAGTTATAGTACTCCTTGTTTTTTGAAGATGCCATAATGTTCCAAATTTAAAAGCAACAAGATCTCAGTTCCGGAACTTGGTCCTATTCCAGTTACATCCACTATGCTGCTTTCCTGAAAATTACTGATTTAGCCTCCAGATATGAATAAGCAAGCATTAAGAAATTATACCTGCATGAAAGCACCCGACAAGAAATATGATATCCTATTTGATTCAATGAAAACTGAAGGATTTAAATGGCATTGGGAGAAGGGGCAGAGGGAAAGGGCAAGCAAGAAGATGGAAAGAAAACTGAATTAAATAGAATTGTTCTTTAATCTTCCATTTTCTGCATATGAAGGATTAATACTTATAATGTCTTTCTACAGACAAAAAGAGTGTGTGAACTCTGACTTTTTAATTCTTCAGCAGAACTGTCACAGCCTGACATCATTTTGCTGTGTATTGACTGTGTTACCATCCCTTACTTAAAAGCTGTCAGCTTTTAACTTGTAATCAAGAGATAATGATAGGAGAAGGGGAAAGAAAAGCAGAGAGAACTCCTGCTAAGGAGAGGCTACACTATGGCAGATTTAAATACTGAGGAAAGCACAGTAAAAGGAAGAGGGCTAGAAGAAAATAATTAGCTATGCACCTGGTCACTGAAAGGCTTCTCAAGGATAAAAGGTGCAGATGAGGAACTGAAATAAGTAAGAAGGAGGCAGAACAGGAGGGCAGGACATGGTAAGAGCGGTAAAGAGATGATTTCACTGGTCCGTGAGGAAAGAGATCAGAATGGAACTGTCCAATTTAATGTATCAACAGTGAACAGGGCTACCACAAAAGTGAAGTTTCAGCAAAAATGGAAAACCCTGACTTCAGGCAATTTCCAGTCTCCGAAAGTGGTGATGTCTGATCCACACATACCACGTGCTCTGTAGTGTCATCATGCAGCACCATTGCTCGGCCACCGCCCACAGCACACAACTCCACCACACATCCCTGTCTCACATCACACCCCAGGATGCTCCATGGCCCACACACCTGCTGGCACTGGACACAGCTCTGTGTTTGAAATCACCGACTCCTGCCTCATCTGGATCCAGCCACTGCTGTTTAAGCATGACAGAAAGGCTTTCCTAGCCAAAGGGATGATTTTGGTCTTTGTGTCTGACGGCAGATCTGGTCAATCTGCTGGCAGATTTGTGTCTTAGCACTGCTGAAATATCAAAGTTCATTGGAAGTGTTAAGAGCTTGTAGCATGAATAGGAAATTTAAACTGACACAAAGTAGCTGTAGAGCTGTCTTCTTCCTTTCTACCAGCAAAGAATTACTAATAATAAGAATGACTGAGTTGTCTGTCATTAAAGACCTGGAATTAACCCTGGCTTTTGCAGTTATCTAAAACTAAAAAAAAAATTAGTGTCTAGTTGTTATAAGCAATTTGTAACACGTAGCTTCTGATATCCTTATCCATTAGTTCAAAATAGAACCAAGATACTAAAAAAAAAAAAAAAGGGAGACCTAATTCACAGGATTTAATTTAATGCTAAATGTGCAATGAGAAAAATTGCTTCTAGTTTAATTAGAAGTACATGAAATAAAGCGTTTGCAAAAAAATATGATTGCTACCTGTGAATTAAGTGGTGTTTTTAGTGGAACTGAATAATAATAATGGCCAGTCTTCGCGAGCGAAGATCCGGGGAAGGTCTTTCCACCTTCCAGCCTGCGCATTGGATTTTTTAGGTGAGACACAGTGTGCGCGGAACTGAGCCCACCCTTTAATCCTAAGGTTCATCTGCCGGGGCCAAGCGAGCTTGGACGGTGGCAGCGAGGTCCTCAGGACGTAGGTGGGTTGCCTTTAAGGGCTAACGAGCCCCACCTGCCCGGGAGTGGCCCTGACCGGGAATCGAACCCGGGTCTCCGCGGTGATAGCGCGGCGCCTTTACCCCTAGACCACCAGGGGCTCCGGTGGAACTGAATAATAGGACAGTTTATACCCATCTTTCTCTCTCCCTTTTCTCCTTATCTCTCTGAAGAAGGCCATGGAGGAGAAGGAAGCAAGCAAGAGGGAGACTATACGGACTTTTACATAAAATGGTCCATTAAGCATGTTTCATAACATTCAGGAGAGTTAGAAAAGTAAATTCTTGAGTTTATCATCTTAAGTGTATTTGTTTTATATTTAATTATGCAAAATTGACAGTTGGACTTGATGATCTTAAACGTTTCTTCCAACCTTGATGATTCTATGAAAATGTAGTGGGCCACTGCAGAAGAGATTGTAACAGGAAGATAATGACTTCAAGTAGAATCTCGATAGTTTCATCATAGATCTGTGTTGTAGAGACCCAGACATGGACATGAATTACTGCTAAATGACTTGAGCACATGTCACGACATTGGTATGTACTGTGTGTAAGCTTCCTCCTATACAGATGTGTGAGAGCATAAAGTTCTCAGGAAATCTCTATTTCAGTATATCAAATTTATCTATTCTGGTCTATAACAAGAGGACTAACACACAATTATATTTGCCAGCTCTTTGCTTTTCCTACCTTAAAGGAATTAAACCAAGCTACAGTTGTACAGCTGGAGCTGTACAATACCTGAAGAAGGGAACCAAATAAGCCTCAACACTTTTTTGATTCTAAAATATTTGTTTTCAGTACCATGGAAAAAGGAGATGTTTTACGTTATTATCCCAGTTAGAAAGGCACTTGAACTCTGTAAACTGTAATTTTAAATGTTCTTTATTATAGCTAAAAATATAAAGAGAGAATAGTGCAGGTAATCTTACACTGCTTAAGATGCTGGAAGCCCAAAGCTGTGGAGCATGGAACAGGCCTCTGTCAATGTGCAACACATCATGTAGTACCTGCGTGTAGAAGGAGTTAGTCCATGTTGGTCATTTGAGCTACTATAGGATTTTTTTACAAATATACAACTATAATAATAATTTCTACTCCTAAAAAGGAAGGATATTCACAGGAGAACTTCCTGCCACACTTTTAGATAACAGCAAAGCCACCAGGTACCAAGTGAGAGCAGTCTTGCCATTTCCTCTGTCACAATGAGCTGGCTGATTTTGTCCCATGGCCACAGGCCCGGGAGCACAGTGGGATGTGTAGCATGGCACAGCACAGCACAAGCCTTCACCTTCTCAGGTTCAGTGTTATCTGGGTCAGTAGCTCGGCAATATGCAATGGTCTTATGGTTAGCATCACTGCAGGAACACGGTGTTATCAAGCCTAAAAGTTTGCTGCCAGTAAAATTCTGGAGATGGTTTAAATTTAGGTGCTTTAAATTCCCATTATAGTCGAGTAATAATCTAATCAATACAGTAAATAGCTTAGAGCAAACATCTCATTTTACCCTTAACACCTAGTGTCTAGTAAACTGAGCTACTCTGCATGAGACTGTGAAAGAACTTGTAGGACTCCTGTGAGAAAAAAATACTAATGGCAGTTTACAGACATACTGGTCCAGCACTTCAGTGTAAGTGACCCTGAGTACTAGATTTTGTAACCAGAGCCTGCTGGCCTGCCTGTTCAGAGTAGTGAGCATCCCTGGTCACTGCTTTTTGAAAACTACAGATAATCATCAGCCAGGGAGAGCCTGTCACCTTCTTCTTCCTCAGGTCCTGCAGAGCCGCTGTTTGAAATCTACATTGTACAAGTCACTAAGGGCAAGTGGGACTTTCTGATTTGGTCTCATCTCATCTGCAAACATTGGAAGTGATAGATATTCCATTTCCCAAAATAAATTCTAGGTAATCCTAATGCTGTAGCTACTAACAAACATCAACAGCACTGCCAAGGTAGCTGTTCCTCCAATTAAAATAGTTTATTAAATGTTACTCATTTTAGTCACAGCAGAGACTGTATGCACCAAATAAAACAACTGCATGAACTAACTAGAATGAATGAAGCTTCTTTCAACTATTTTCTTCTTTTGACACCTTTCAGTAAGCACTTCTTAGAAAGAATGAAGAAAAATAATCACCAGCCTGAGTCCCTCACGAAATCACTTGCTAGATATAATTTGACAGTTAACGTGAGGTAGAAGGGCATATGATCCCTACCAGGCAGCAAGCTAATAGGATCACTAGTGGAAAAACCCACAACATTCTTAGTGAGAAATTAAAATAATATTTGCTGACTCCCACCAGAGGTCAGTCATATCATAAGAATAAAATGAAAATTACCAAAATTACAAGTATGCGTTGATTCTACATATGATGGAAATTGAAACTGCATTTTCAACCCATTTAAAATTCTATTTCTACTTGTTTTATTGCATTACTCATAACTGGGATAAATGTACCCTCCTTTAATAACATGAGTGTGGGAAAAAATACAGAGCTCTGGTAAGAATAAGAAACAATAGCTGAATAAACTTCAGCTTAGCTTTCAGTGACTGAGAAAGAACAAGATAAATTCTATAAGAACCTAGGGCTCTAGTAACTATAACTAATGCTGTAGATAAGACTGTGTCTCGTGGACATGGATGAGAATAAACTTCTACATTTCACCTGGACATCCTTATTTCTTGATCTGAAAGTCACAGAGAAGCTAGAAAAAGTAGGATTTGTTTTTAGTATTGTGGTAGAGCTAGACACCTTCCATAAAGGACTTATTAGTATGCCTAGATTAATCAAGACTGCTAATAGTAAAATTCTCTTACTTTTCAGACGAACTAAAATAAAACACAACATAACAGAGATTGCAGTGCTAAATATAATCTCAGAATCCAGAGAAAATTACTTTATGCACTTGAATGTGATTAGTTCTATTCAAGGAAAAGATTTCTATTCTTAAGATGTGAAAACATTAAAACAGTTTTCTGTTATACATATTTAACTTTTTTTCTCTCTACTAAGCTCTTCTTAGACCAAATCTGTAATAGTGCTTCCAGTTTTGGGCCTAATATCAAGAGGGATATTGTATCCTTTGTTCCTTTTGGGCCCTTTATTCTATACTCTGTCTGCACTTACTTCTTGTACTGGCTATTGTTGGATATGGAATATAGTACTTTGGACTATGACCAAGTATGATTGTTATAGTCTTCAAGATCATATAGGTTAAAACATAGCTTAGGCTTCTGAGGAAAGAAGCAAATCCAGGAACAGTTTTTGCTGGCAGGTGATGAGGGTTAAAGCTGTAAATTTTCTGCCCAGTAAATCATATACAAAGTGATACCTTATCCATCTCTACCAGTTCCTCCTGCTAAAGAAATATCTATTGGTAAAGTCAAGAATTACATTGTACAATGGATTTCCTCAAGTAATAGATTCTTTTTGTCCAGAAAATAGAGTAAGAAGATATTTTTTCTTATTTGAACATGCCTAGATATCAACTACAGTGCACTGTGTTAGTTTTAATGGAAGAAATCAAGAACTATCTTTGGAGACACACTTTCACAGTCCATGGCCTACTTCCTCACTGTTTGCATTGCATTGACACAAACACAGTAATAATGATATAGAGAGTTGAACCAGGAAATTATTCCATCTGAAGATTAATTCAAGGAAAAATACTTGTTCTGTAAACAAGTAAGATCCACACTGCAAGCCACCAACCAGCTACACAAACAATTAGAAGAGGGAAAAAGTCGAAGCCAAAAACAAGCAGATGTGGTCCAATAAATGTCCATGGATTAAAAACCCACATATGTCCCTAATGACTCCAGGTAGAGTGGGATCCAGTGGAATGCGTTTTGTGACTTCTATTTGACAGGTTGAGTCAGTGTGTAGCACCACAGACTGCAGTTCCTTTCAGCCCCCCAACATTGGAGCCACGCTCTCTGCAAAAGAGGAGAAGCTATAGCTAAACAGCTCAAAATTCATGTCACCTTACAGTGCTGAGCTTAACATCTGGGCCAGCATCCCCTGTAGATCCTCGGGGCACGTAAATTTCGCTCTTTCCATCTGACGCTGTTTTCTGGTGCTCCCACGGTAACGGGAGGGCGGCTCGCTGGCTCTGACACATCGCCTCCCCAGCTGCCGCCCCGCTCGGAACCCGCATGAAACAATCATAATCATCAAGGCTGGAAGAGACCTTCCAGATCACCCAGTCCAGACGTGAACCCAGCGCTGCCACTGTAACCCCTGATCCACCAACCCCTATCACCCAGCGCCAGATCTCAACCACTCCCGAGCACCTCCAGGGATGGTGGTGACCGCACCACCCCCCTGGGCAGCCTTGTCCCGACGCCTGACCCTCCTTAGCACGAGCGAGCCGGGGCCGGGGTTCGCCCCCGCGGTGTCTCCCCTTGGCCTCGGCCGGCGCTCGGGGCCCGGCGCCGCCGCCGCGTTGCCCGGTAACGCGCCCCGGCCCGGGGCTCCAATGGCGCGGCGGGGGCGGGCCCGCGGGTTGCCCGGGAGACCGGGCTGGAGTCACCGGCGCGGCGGCGGCGGCAGACGCGCCGTGGGCTCTGCGGGCGGGCAGGTGAGGGCTGGCGGCCGCCTGGGGAGTGGCAGGGGCTTGGCAGCCGGGTCGGACCGGACCGGACCGGGAGGGAGGGGTGCGGCGCTCCGAGCCCCGAGGGATGCGGCAGGGCCGGGAGCGCCCGCCCGCGCTCCGGGGACGGAACGGCCCCGCGGAGCATCTGGGGCTTCGGGCGGTGACCTAAGCATCCAGGAGCGGGGCTGTCGGGATTTTGCACCGGTTTGGGGACTTTCCTGCTGTATGTGTATCTGTACAGACGTGCTTGTGCGGAAAGGCGAACTTAAAATCGAGTAAAGGCGGAGGCAGCAATCTTTAAAGGAAGCAAGGCGTGTTGCAAACGCCCTCCGTAGGGAGGGAGAGCTTTGGGCTTGCTGGTATTCTAAATGCTTTTCCTAGCTGGGACAAGTGTGGGAGGGGGAAGGAAAAATCAACCTTAGAGAATTAAAGAAAAGCATTCAAATATAAAAACAAACTACAGGCTAAGCATACAAGGCTTATAAAAGCGAATATAAGAGAGCAGACTCTGCAAATGAAGAAATAATTTTTTTTTCTGTTGAATAAATTCCTCTGATATCTTAAGAGATGTTGCTTTACACAGATAGTGGTCACACAACAATTTGAGAAACTGTTTTGGAAGGCTTAAAGAAGACAGGTATGAAATCAAAGTCTGAGTGAGATCTTTAATTACTTGGAATGCTGTAGAAAAGATCATAATCCTGGATTTTAGAATCAATAAAGACCATAGCGTCCTTAATAATGGGCTTAACTACTGCATGATATAGAACATAAATACTTAGAAATGTCCTTCTTGAGCCCCAAAACTTGTTTTAAGAGTATCTCTCTGATAGCCATGCACTTTGTATTTCGAAAACTTTATGGGCTAGGAAGTCCATTATGTCTCTTTCTAACTAATTTTAAAAGTTTTTTTAGGAGTGTACAGCCTCTAATTTTATGCCTCATTAAAAAATGTTGCCATGACAATATGCAGCTATCTACCATTCATTAGAGCATTTCAGGGGAAGAATTGTGATAATAAATGCATATGGTAAACAATCAAATGTTCTTCAAACATAACACAGAGTTATTTTGCATAAGTTATTCATGGGAAGGCATATTTCCCGTTGTTTAAAATGAAGTTCAGGATGCTAACCTTTGCAGTTCCTAACTCTTTGTAGTCCCAAACCAGGGAAAATGCAATGAGGTTTTGACACTTTCTTTCCTAATTATAGGCTCAACTGTATAGCTAAGTGATATGTTTTAAGGTCTCTATTAGAGAATAAGTGCCTTGCATAAATTAGTCTAATTAACTTTGTGTTACCATTATTTATATTTTGCATATCAGAACTGATCAAAAGCTTCAGTTAAGACTGTATTCATCTTTAGCAAATAGTTGCAACCCGTATGGAGACATGGTGATCTAAAGAACTTGCAGAAGTAATATGGAGTATGCATGGAATAATACCAATAATGCAAAAATTTTCAAATATCATGAGACCATTGTTTTACTTACTGATTTTTTGGTAATTTGTTCATGTGATGCCTGATAAGGTATCTACAGTCTTCTTCCAGGTCTTAATGTTTCAATGTTTTGTACATTCTATTACACCAAATTTTGGAGTCATTGAGTAGCTCTGGCTATTTAAAGGACCCATAACACAGTGATAAATTTGCCATTCGGTCATCTGCTATGAGGAAAATTTCCACATAGCAAGAATAAAATAGGAAAATCCTTGGTAAGTTTGACTAATGGTCCATTGAATTCAGTGCGCCAGTATTTTATTTCTAACAGTGGTAATAGGAGAAGATAAGTAAGGAAAGCAATATTTCCTCTTCCTGCAGTCTGTGAGTCAGAGTTGATGTAGACAGAGTCACTTCAGCAAGTCCTGGTGATGCTATTGAGTAACTCACGTAATTTGTTCTATAAAGTAAAAGATATGCAGCACAAGACAAGAATATCAGTATAACATTTGAGTTACAGCAACTGACTACAAGAATTGTGAATTCATCTGTAGGGTATAAGCAATTCAGTTACATTGTGTTACTTAGACTAGCCTTTATGGTAGCAGCTTAGCACTGGAGAAAGACAAAACCTTTGCATAATATTCTTTTCCCCATTTGCATCCTATAGACACACCTCAGCTGAATCCATTGGGGCCATTTATTCCCTATCCTGTTCTAGAACAGGCTGGAGAATTTGATTTTGCTGCTATGTGGGGGATTTATTTGGCTATCAGTGTAGGCCTGTACAAGTTTGCTGACTTTTGTCTATTTGTTAGCAATATCTGTACTAGCTTTCAAGACAGCCTAAAGTATAGGAACTTGCCTCATCCAGTTTTTTCTTGGTTGGTGTTTTCATTTATAGTGATAACCTTGACTGCACTTTGTGTCTGCTAAGTCTCCTCATTACATTTTTTCACTTGGGTTATTTGTTTCAGTTTTCTGCATAAGCAGACAAGTTGATAAGTAGTGATTTCTAAGATCTTCATCAGTGATGAGTCTTTTAATTTATTGTCCAGTGCCTGATTTCCTATTTAATGATGGGAGAGGCTCTCAGAAGCAGTTGTTGCAGTGGAAAAGGATTGATGTCATCTTTTTTTTTCTCAAACTGTGTCTTATAGGTCTTATGTTGGTTACATTCATGCTGTCTTTCCCCTATTTAATGAAGTTTTTTTCTTAATGCTTCTAGTGACTATAAATTTGCTTCAGGTTCAGGAACCTTTACCTGCCTTCCAGCCTATGTGACCAATTTGAACCTCACTGTTTAGTGTGTATAATATAAATTGATTTAAATAACCCTTCTATATCTCTAGTAATTACCTCCTCGTATCATCATTTTTTAAAACCCTGTATATAAATGTTTAAATTCATGTCTCTTAAATACGCCAACCAGGTGTAGTGCAAGAATGCCTGGTACAACAGTGTTAAAGCTTCCTTCTGTATTGAAAGTAGCTTTCCTAACACATTGTGTATCTCTTCTTCTTTCCACATCCCATTGGTGGTTCATACTTTTCCCCTAGTTTATTACATCCTGTGCTTGACTGATTTTGTATGGTTTTTTTCCTCTTTCTCTCCTTTAGACTGATTCCAATCTGCTTGATATGTGCTACAGTTGTGTAGTTTGTGCTTCAATTTCATGGTCTCTTGAAACCAACCATCTCTATTTGCATCATTTGGAGACAGAAGGTGTAGAGTTTATTCCATCCCTTTGGTTTATATGTTTTAAGATCTGTTTTGTTTCAGTCTTAGGTGTAACTGTTGACATTTACTTGTACCATTAGATAATATGCTCTGTAGCCTCTTTCTTAATGAGACATAAATGGCCTAGTATGATAGTTTGAACCCTAATCTCTTTGGTTTTGACCTTTTGTATTCTCTTTTTCAGACTGGCTAAAGAATCATTTGGAAGTTTTATGCCAGGGTTGATTATATTTAAATTTTTGCCCCACATAGGCAAATAGAGGTCTAAGAGAACTATTTAATGCCACTATTTTGATTCTCTTAACTTCCTTTTCAAGTTGTTAGTTATTGTCTGAAAATACCTGTGATGGAGGACTGATAATGATGGAATTAATGCAGACATGTCAGATTCCAGATTTCAATTTCATACATAGATTAAGATTCCAGGAAAGAAAGATTAAAAATTCCACTGTCAAGTGTGAGGTTAGCGTTGTGAAAGCTCTGTAACCATTTGTTGCTAACCTACAGCATGTTTTTTGTACTGAACTGGTAGCTCTGAACTTGCACATAGTTGTATCCTATTCACCTTTCCAGAGAATGGAATGCAATCTTGTTGCAGATAAAGAGTTTCTTATTTTGGAGATGGTTGTGGTGTTTGCTTTTTCTGCTTGGGTTCTTTCTGCCTTTATGGTTATTGTAGCACAAGTGGCCCCTGAAGTGTCTGAACAAAACTGTTAAATTGACTGCTCTGTAAAAATTCCTAGGCAGAAAATCTTGTGGTTTACAATATTATCTTGCATACAACTTTTCAATAGTTGATCTGTTTTTCTAATGAAATCAAGTCTCTCTTGCCCACATCCAGCTTTAGCTACTTATCAAAATTAGGATAATTAATGTAAGATGATATACAGGTGAGTGTCATCCCCACTTTGACTGTTCAACCTCTTTTATCTTATGAAATCCATTAATAAATACAGGTGATTTTAGATATTTCCTTGAGTTTCACGGCTAGAAAGAATTACTTCTTTCCTTTTTTTTTTTATTACATTTTTTTTCTACTTTCAGTTTATTTTGTCTGTGGTCTCATTTGTGCTTCAGATACTGACATTTTTTTCTGCTTAGGAAAGTTCTTGTTATGTGAGGAAGTTTTATGGTATTTCTTGTATCTGCCATAGAAATGTACTTAATAGTATTTATTATTTAATTTATATTTAACATCCACATCAGCAAACCATAGTATAAAAAGTTGATATTATTATAAAAATATTTACTTTAAAATGTGTTCATTATCATTCCAGACAAGGATTTGCACTCTTGTAATCTAAATTTACTGTAATCTAATATGTATCTGAAGAATACCTTAGAATGGAATAATATAGATAAATCCTCTGAACATGATACAGAAAATACATGCAACATGTTTCTTGGTATATTAACTGTTCACTGAGAGACCAAACAATCAGCAAGTGGCTGTTGGATTTAGCTACCTGCCAGGTTAAACACTGAGGCACTTCAGCTTTGAATATGTTCAAATTTTATACAAGTAACAACTATGAAACTGAGACAAGTATTTTGGTATACATGTAGTTTTATGAATAAGATTATTTTTTTTCTCTGTAAATATTCTATGGGCTCTTTTTGTCTTTTTTGACCAAGAAGAAAATTTGAGACATCTAACTTTCCCATTTCTTAAATGTTGCATGTATTCTTCACAGAATTTGAATGGAGTCATCTACTAAGCCATAGTAAAAGTGGTACTATGTATATAAACATACTCATATTTTTTTCTGAAGAGATGGTAATTTATTTTCTTATAAAAAGACTATAGAGCTTCATTGAATTTATTTTTAAGATCCAGTTATGGAACGTTCTTAAGAAGATACATGACCAAGTCCAATCCACTGCTATTGTTGGCAGCTAGAGCTTAATCTCCTCCATAAACTGATAAAGCTCAATCTTAAAAGTAGCTTTTGAGAAGATTGTTCTAAAGTCTCAGCCCAGTGTAAGTCTGGTGATGATGATGATGTTGCATGTCTGTTACAAACAGCTTATTTTAGTCACTGTGAGGTGGCCTGACTGTTCTTTGTGTCATGTTGTCCCGATAAATCCACACAGCTTGTTGGGAACGAGCAAGTGAGGGGAAAAAATAAAAAAGGACAACTATTTAGAGCCCTGATTATGTTTGGGCCATTAGTAGCTTAGTAGGAGTAGGGGAGGTCTGGGGAAATCTAATTCTTAACTGACCTTGTATGACATAGGATCACTGAGGCATAGGTTTGCAGTGTCACTGTTGTATGATTGGTTGTTGCACAGCTTTATTCAAAACATTGTATTTTAGGATTTATTTTAGGATATTTAGCATCATTACATGCCTCATATTCTCAGTGTACAGTTTTTTAAAGTGCTTTAGCTGACTTCTTTGCTATAGATATTGATATAATGAATTTACATAATGGCATACAAATTATTAAAGTAATGAATTTTTATACTTTTATAATTTAAGGAATTTTTTAAGTATTTTGTTCTTGGGTTATTTGTTGTGCGTTCATGTTATGAAGAAATTCCTATAATGAATTTTGTGTCTTCAAAATGCAAAATCATAGCATGTTAATCTTTAGGAAATCAGTAGTTAAGGTAGATAATTTTTAGAGCTGCGATGGGACATATCTCTGGATTGGCAGAGAATTTTGTCATAGAATTGGGTACAGCAAAAATAAAAATTTCTGAGCTATAGATATAGTTAATTGAAAATCATTCTTAATTTTGAAACATATATAATGCTACTGACTTATGGCAAAAATATATTTAAAAACCCTGATATTTTAGAAGATGTTACACAAACAAATGTCTAAATATTTCTGCTATATAATAATTAAGCAGAAACAGAAGCAGTGGGTTAGAGATGTATTTGGGAAAAAAGAAGTGCATGGTTGATTTGTCACAGTATAACAACTATGGATTATTAATTAGTAGCAAATTTGGTGATAAAAGTGAAATATCAAAATAGAGGTTCTGTATCTTTCTGCCATTCATGAAGACCTTTCTTCACAACTGAAATGCATTGCTGTCTTCAGATAACATGGGACAATAACATTAGTTTGTTCATTGCAGTGCCATATAGGACATTATTTTCAGATATAATCTTTTATCCTTTGCTTTCTAGGTAGACTATATGTGTATGTTTTATATAGGTACAGGTTTTTTTAGTGTGTAGAGGTTGAGGCCACTATAGTCTCCAGCATATCCTTTCAGATTCTTAAGGTCATGTCTTTGTGGAAAGCAGGATAGTAGCTTACTGTCATAATGAACAGATGTCTGCACTGGAGTGTCCAGAAGATCAGCTTCTGTATGAAATGTAAATAGAAGATAACCATTGGTTTGTGGTTTTTTTAATGATTTTTTGGGGGGAGAGGGTGTTGGGTGACTGGTGAGGTTTAATTTTTTTTTAAATTCTTGACCATTGTAACACTGAACTTTACCCACACATTGTGTGATGTTCATATCCTAAAGCAGCACAGTTTACATCATCACTTCCATTTTTTTCCTTCTGGCTACTTTGGGATTTTTGTATTTATGCCTAGTCAATCTGAAATGAGCTAAAAGGGGTGTACCTAGTTCCAAAGGGAAGAATTTAGAAATGTCTGCAGCACAGGCTTGATCATAGAACTATGGAATATATCTCATATTTGAAGGGGTCCTTAAGGATCATTGAGTCCAACTCCCTGTTCCTTGCTAAACGCTATGACTAGGAGGCATCATTCAGATGCTCAGTGAACTCTGAAAGGTTTGGTGACATGACAGCTTCCAGAGGGAACCTGTCCCAGTGACTGCCCATCCTCTCAGTGAAGAACCTTTTTCTAATGTCTAATCTGAATATCCCCTGATGTAACGTCATATCATTTTCTTTTGTCAGTTCAAAAATGAAACAATTGTTTCTACCTCAAATGAATATGGTTTTTTTAAATCTTCTTTCATTCTTTCTGGAATATTGTAAATAAATTTATTGGGCAATCTACTGTAAGGCTGTATTGTAAGACACCTTGAAGATGTCTCTTTTGGTCTGATCTATCATAGTACATTTTGTTGTACTTAAACTGAGAACAAAGAACACTTAACTACAGATACCAACTAGACTTTAGGTTAAATGCATACTCAGTTACTTATAAAACATGTAATAATATTAAACCTAATTACAACAATTTAAGAGATAGAATACTTTAAAATTTTTCATATTTTTATTGTAATATTTAGTACACAAAGTGTTATTCATCCTACACATAGCTTTCATTATACCTGTATGTTATGGTTTAACTCCAGCCAGCAACCAAGCACCATGCAGCCTCTTGGTCACTCCCCCAACAGTGGGATTCGGAAGGGTAAAAGGATGGAAGGCTCATGGGTAAAGACAGTTTAATAGGGAAAGCAAAAGCTGGGCACATAAATAAGCAAAACAAGGAATTCTTTCACTACTTCCTATGGGCAGGCAGGTGTTCAGGATCTCCAAGAGAGCAGGACCCCATCACGCATATTGGTTACTTGGGAAGACAATCATCACTCTGAATGTATCCCCCTTCCTCCTTTTTCCCCATCACGTTATATCCTAAGCACGATGTCATATGGTCTGGAATGTCCCCTTGGTCATTTGTGGTCAGCTGTCCCTGCTGCATCTCCTCACAGCTTCCCATGCACTTCCTGTTCCTCTGCTGGCATGGCAGTATTAAAAGCAGAAAAGGCTTCTTTTCAGCTCTGTGTAATCTGTATTAATTATAATCTCTATATTATCAACCCTGTGTTCCGTACAAATCTGAGACACAGCCCCATACCAGCCACTGTGAAGAAAATTATATCTATCCCAGCCCAAACCAGCACACTATAGTGTTATAGTTTTTCCAGCACTGGGAAATCAGTGGTGGAATAGGTAAAAAAGTATAATGAACCCATGATGCATTTGCAGTTACTAATCTTTCATGTCTTTATTTTTCATGTATAGTTTAACACAAAACTTTTTAATTTATTGACAGGTAATTGTAACAGATGTTTTTAATCACAGTGGGGTTGGATCAAGGATTGGACTTGAAATCACAGTGGGGTTGGGTCAAGGGTTGGACTTGATGACCTCAGAGGTTCTCTTCCAACCCAGTTAATTCTATGATTCTATGATTCTAAGCAGTTTAATTTTCCACACACTATCTTGAGAAGATTTTAATTGCATCTCTACCTTTGAGATGAAGGTATTACCAGTTTACTGAAAGAATAATACAGTATCTATGTTTATTTAGCCCATGCTTCTCTGATGATCCTGAAACTAAATGTGAATCACAGTGTTTATCTGTCTTGAGAGACTCATTGTTCTGACAGGTTGGTATAGACACTAGAAAACTCAGTTCGTATAGATGGTGGAACAGCTCTAGGCATAAAAGAGAAACAAGTTTCTTACTGTTGAACTGCTTGAAATTCTTTGATCAAGATTCTTAATGATGCTATGTGCCCTTATGAAAAGACAGATCAGCCTGAAAGCAAAGACTTTCCTAAATGTGCTAGTATTAATTTATTTGAAACCATGCTTTTGGTGTATAGCAAGCTGAAATAATGTGGATATGTTTTGTCTAGCAATTTGTAAAATTTTTATACATAGGAGTGGCACATCAGTCATATTTTTATCATTTAGTCATAGAACTTGGATATGGTTGGGGATTTTTTCAGTAGTGTGATTAGAGTTTACTGAATTAATCCTATGTTTCTCATACAGTTTATCAGACCATGCAATTATGTGCACTTCACGTAGTTTGTTTGAGCCAAAATCTCAAAGGGCAAGTTATTAGAAAAATTTCAGCAGTACAGTGAGAAGTTCCCTCTTATGTTCTTGTGTCTGTATCCATTTATCTGGAGGACTGTATAGGCACCAAAAAAATCTGCTAATCTTGAAATGCTACTTCCCATAAATATAGTGAGTGTCTTGATTTAAATATTTATTGTTTTGTGTGTGTGGTTTGTATTTTTGTTTTTGTGTTTTTTCCCTGGGATGTCATAATTTCTGAGAAAGAGGTTGGACACCAATAGTATTGCTGCTTTTCTGTATTCCCCGTGCTGTGTATGTGGAAAGGTAGCTTGCTTATACAATACCCTTAATGGAAACTACATGTGCTGGAGTAGGAAAGGTGATGACACTGAGTTGCTCTGTGGAAATGGTAAGTAATGTTCACCACTAACATCAGGTTAATAGTTGGTACTTTCAGCTGTTCTTTTTCTACTTTGCTTTGTTTATTTCTTGACTAAACAATTGACTTTGCAGTTTTTTGCATTTGTTATATTACAGATCTTGGGGATCAGCTTGTTAGTCCGATACAGAAAGGCAGAGGTTATCTGGATTCTGGGTTGCTTAAGAAACTGGGTTTTTTAGGTCTTCATAATCTCTGCTGAGGATCTCATAGTTGCTGTAACCATGCATTCAGAAAGATTTGTATGAAAATGTCTCCTAAACAGCACAGCTGATGAAATGTGCTGCTGCAGTACCGAAATGTGGTGTGAGCAGTACAGCTTTTATTCCTCTTTTTACCTTTTGTTTTCATTGCTATAATGCACCGTGAAATTTAATATGAAATTTGGGAGTATACCAGGAAAGGATACTACCTGCGGAAGGAATAAATGCCATCAGATATGTGAAACTCTTCTGAGAGAGAAAAAAAGAAACAGACCCGTTTCAATGAATTAGGTAAATTGGGCTTTTTACATTTCCCAGCCAGTGCTGGTGGCTGTAGCAGAGCATTTCAGGCTCTACTGGCTGTGAACAATGGAGCTGCAGATCTTTTTTTCCTTTTTTTTAATCCCTGTTTTAAAAAATGTTAAACCGATGTTTGTCATTTGTGATAATTTTGGCCCCTCCTACTGTGCCAATTGAAACCACTCCTTCCATAACCAAAACAAATCACTCCCCATGATTCTGAAGATATTTTACATTTCAATACAAGCTTTTATGCACTGAACATTTCATACAGATATTTTATTAGAAAAAAACAGAAAGTAATTTTTAGGAGACAGATAAGAATGACTCAAACAGCACCTCATTTTCAGAGCTCAGAAGCACAGCAAAATCGAGCTTGAAGCAGTAGTCTGCTTTAATTTAAAATACTCGAATATATACTCTATTTATTGTTTTAGTATTGATTTCTGTTTTCCAGTAGAAAATTCAAGACATAAAGCATTTAAATTGCTGCTAAAAGTATTTCAGATTTATGAATTTAAAGCTTATTAATGTAAAGTCATATCAGAGTTCAAGTTTGATCTTTGTAGCTTGTTGTAGTGTTGAGTAAATTTTAGCACAGGACACATTGGACTTATATGTGTTCAGGTTCTGTATTTTTTTATTTCAACTGTACCTTCTGTCATGGCTTGGATGACTTATATTTCACACTGGTTTGATGAAGATGATTGGTATGAAGGACAACAACGAGTAAGATTTAAATTAAAATTTTCTCTTTTACTGCTTTTAAATTTTTCTTCTTTAAGTTGCTGTTTATTATATTAATAGTATCAAAAAATAACATTTCCATAGTTGTACTTAATTGTTTTGATGAGGTCTTGAATCATGGGTAAAACACATCCAAAATGAGATTTTTGAAAATTAGTGTTACTAGCTGGGTAAAAGGTGCTGGAACTTTGATGGCCACCTGCTTGCATTTTTTAGGTTGCGTAATTTAATGAGTAACTCTTTAATATGTTATGAGATGGAAATCAAACATATAATTTTATTGTATTAGAGGAATTAATGTAGCATGCATGGAGTAAACTGAAATAGTTATAAGCAGTAATTCAGTAAAATGAAAATATTTGGGTGATGTTAAATGTGTCTAGGGTCATTTCCAAGTTGTACATTGGGTAGCTGTACATTTTTATTAACATGTTTCGGAGGAGGAGGAGTTGTTACTATAGCAACATTTGCAGGATATCTTAGGGGTTTTTTTTAATGTTTATTAACTGCATACCTTAGGCAAGGTTAGTCTGTAGCTGCTTTCATAGATTAATGTTAGGAAGTGAATATAAGTCTCATATATTTCACTGTGTTAAGCTCCTTTATGCAATCATTATTTCTGTGATTTCTTTTTCTTGTTTTCATACTATATTGTCAGATAATGAATTGGAATGAAGGATATGCTACTGAAACATAAGCAGTTGCTTTCATTGTATGATTGTGTATTACTTGATAGTGCCAATTATATGCTTGTAAGTATAAAAAACTGGTAGATTTAATACTGTTTCACTGTTCTCTTTTTACATGTCACTCATGATACGAATGTTTCCGATGTGGAGTTACCTTTTAATAGCTATCATCAGGGATTCAGTTGTGAGACGTGTCAAGAGGTAACTTCTTCTGAAATCAGAACTGCCGTGGCAATTTGCATACAGAAAAGCAATCTTCTGATGATTTTAGTAGTTCCAGATTGGATGATGAGAACAAAATCTTATGGAGACTCTTAGATGCTTCATACTGAGATCAGACATGCTTGTACATATCTCTTTGTATTACTCACAGTATCTGCAAACTAGATTTCTGGTAGCATGTGATTAACCAATACTCTATAGATGATGCTAGATGTGGTTTGAATTGATTAGGTGTGTAGTTTAGCATTGGTGATGATGTATTATTAGAACTGTCAGCATTTCTGCACGCTTTGTTTCAAACCCCAGTATTGCTCTTTAGATTATCTTGTTAAAGTTGCACAATAAAGGATATTCTAGTTAAATGTGCAAGTAGTGTAGTCAAGACAGTCAAAACTACTCTTCCGTAAGGCATAACCAAGTTATTGGTTTTTTAATGATGTTTACCTTAGATTTTCTAAGCAGGATATCTATCTTGGATTAATGTATTAGGGTTTTATTTCAAGTGTTTGTTTCTGTAAAATACAATCTCGGGCTGTGATTTCAAGTTTCCAACTTCAGAGAAAGGTCCACAACTACTTCCCTTGTAAAGCCAGAGATCCTGTGGTTAAAGAAATTCTGGTAGTGATTTGGGTCAGAGTTTACTGTGGAGGTTTAAAATGTGAACATTAGTAGAACACTTGTTCATTTGAAGTGATCTTTTAAACCAAAGTGTTCTTTTCCCAGTCATTGTCTGGATAAATGAATGCACACATTTTAAATGCTTACTGGGTTACCATAGGCTAGGAAATGTCATCTGCAAATTCTGGTTGCAAGAGTCTAGCCGAGGCTTCTGGTGTTTTTGAAGAATCTTGAAGTTCAAACCTTGTCCAAGGCACCCTCTTCCTACCTCTGGTTAATCTTCTGATTCTCTGGGAGCTGCAGATGTCCTGCGTACCATGATTGTATACAAAAGTAGAAAAAATTTTCACAGTTTTTGCAGAGAAGCATACAAACTGTCTATACTGCTTAGTGGTAAACTATCAACCAACCTGTTGCTTTAACAAGTAGTAAACTACCTTGGTTGAATTCTGCTGGAAAGTATGACAGGCTGCACTTCTGTGTCGAGCAGTACATATGTAAACCTGTATAATTATTCTACATTGTTCTACTATGTGACTGTCATTATTAATATAGTCAGACTTAGCTCATCTTTTTCCCAGAAGCAGTTTCTTGAAGTAGTGTGTATCATCTCAGTCAGACTATGTACAGACCTACACTACTAACTACAGTTTGGTAGCTTACATCAAGAACTGAAAATTTATTAGGATTTTGCAGCGCTCCAAAGTAGGAAGAAATTTTTATCGTCAAAGATTTCATGGTGTAAGTTTTCTATTGGCTTTTAAGCTGCATATATACTGGAGTATTTCCAGTTCTCCATTATTTCACGGATCTGGACAAATTAATGAGAATTCAATTTCTTAACAGGGCTATAATGTGCTTGGTGGAAGAATTAATTATGTTTAATTATTAATATGTTATTAATGAATTATTATGTTATGACATCAGACTCAGGGCTATTGAGGCTGGCATTGTCAGGCAGAAGTTGTTTACTGATGTATCTTGCAGACATGCCAAGATTTCTTGTTAGCCTTGAAGAACTTCATGCTTTTAGCAAGCTAAAATGATTTGTGCTTCAAACTGGTCCCGTTGGATATGGTAATGAATTTGAAACTCTGTGGTTCCTAGGTCTCATTTTCATCCCCAGTGGATTTTCCCTCAAAGATGGGTAAATATACCCAATGTCTTTAGGGAGACATCACTTTGATATCACTAAAGATCTTTTTGATTATTACATTATTATTGATGTGCTGATGAAAATATTGGTACCTGCAGACAGTAGTCTGGATGATATATAACAGTTTTATGTGTCAAACATACAGGAGTGACAGCATGCTTTCCACATAGGAAAACATACAATGGAAAGATAGCGACAGTAGAATGAACAGAAGCAGAGGACACTGGCAGTTCACTGTATATAGCTGTTAAGGAACTGGGGGTTTGTATACACAGAAGCATATTAATTAATATAAGGCTACTGTATATCCACATTTTTATGCATGCCATACTGCATGTGGACTCATTTGGACAGGTCATACACCACATGGACCACAATCAAAGCATATGTGAGCATCAGCTGTTGGTTGTGCTTGATGGTTATGAAGTTATGGATACTTAAAACGTGCAAGCACACGTATTGATAATGGAAGAGTGTTAAGTGATGGGTTTAAAGAGCTATTATTATTCTACAAGTGTCATTGTAGGGACATTGTGGGAAATACAACAAGCGATGAAATACACTAAGTAGCTGAAGCAGAGAAGAAGGATTTAGATTAAAATTAAAATGGTGCCTTTTAAAGAGCTGCAGTTGCCAGGCTACTGACACTGCTGTTTTGTGTGTGGTGTGACACAATGCTGTCTTTTCTCCTGCGTCCTGTAGTAACTGCATTATTCTGTGAACATCAAGGTTTAGTTCCTTCATCTGTCAAGTAGAGTGATTTCATTCTACGACCAGAACAATATTTTCGATTTTTGGGAGCGGCAAGCTATTGGAATGAACATGGAAATGCTAAAGTGGTTTACAAAAAATGACACCTATGCTAAGGTAGGGTTTATTAGGCATTTATCGTTAAGGTACTAATATAAAGCTATGGCTATATGTACAGTCCATTCAGTTGTTATTTTTAAATAATACTTATGATATATAGCATTTAAGTTTAATGTGGTTGGTTGCTTTTCTTTTTTTTTCTATATTTAGCAACAGGAGAGAGCTTAGAGTGTTCCTGCTTCTGCCAATTGAAAAGAAAGGTTTTTGTTGTCCTCCCTCTTTATTTCATCTCCTTGGAAACTGTGGGCATCCTCTGCTAGCTTTCCCAGTGTGGTATACATTTTCTACATGCACAGGGCTTTTTTCAGTGTATACTTAGAGTTCAGTATAATTACTTGTACGTCCCTTATTTCAACGTAAAATGCTTTTTTACAAAGTATGAAAAATGTATAAAAATACACCATGTGTGAAATCATACCTATGTATTCAGTTATGCTACCCTGTTCTGATGAATGCTGCTTTCTCCCCCATACTATAAGTATGATGAACAGAAATCTATAATTCTGAAAAGATCTCCAGGAAACTGCTTTAATGCATGATATTTACAGGAGAGTAAGTTAGTATACCACACAACTGTCATTTCTTCTAGGTACCATTGTACTGAATTTCAAAGCAAATTCTTCCCTTTATAAAATGGTATATAGCTCATTACAAGGAGTAGGAAATAATAATAAGTTTTAAACAACAAATATTAGTAAATAAAGTTAAATTCCTTTCTGGAATATAGCTCAAAATATTTTATGTATGTAACTTTTTTATATATACCTTAATAGGAAAAAATCTAGTTGAAAAATCAAATTTTAAGAACACTTGTTAAGCATGAATTCTTAATTCAGTGATATTGTACAGAGCACCATTTTTCATCTAAAATTCAAAAATTTCATCTGTTAACAGGATTTTTTAGATACTGATTACTGCAGAATCCTATAAGACAAATCTGTTGTTACTCTGAAATAAACATTTGTTGAATTCTGTTTTAGCACCTGTAAGAGATCTTAGCTTTACAATCAATTTTCCCTCTAGTCAAACTGCAAAGTAAACAAGAGTTAAGGTTATATTTTCTTACAGATTTGTCAGATCAGCTCCCATATGAGAAGGTAAAAGAGTACAAAGAGACAAATCTGTTATTATTATGAAATAAATAGTTGTGCACTCTTAGGATCTAAATAGATATTAACTTTTAACCAATCTTACATTGATGGTTTACAGGTGGTAAACCTGCAAACTAAACCTATGATACTCTAATATTTTACACCTAATTCTCTTCTACTTAACCACAGCTTTTTTTAATGTTCTATATCAGTTTGCCGACACACCTAGTGTTTTAACCACATTTTTCCCTGGAATCAAGAGCAGAAACCAAGAGTTCTGGTTCCAGGTATTCTTTGCTTTTGTAAAAGACTTATGTAATCAACTGGGTGACTGTTATTTAAGAAGAAGTGGTTGATAATGGTGCCAGTTATTTTTTCATGGAAACTGGAAAAAGCCCATGTTCTGAATGGCCCAAATCCAATTATTTCTTTATATATGTTATTGATACTTTAAGTGCACAGAAGGGACCTCTGGAACTTGTAATTTTACTGAACAGTAAAAGAACACTAAATGGAAAAATTAGAAATTTGGAGGCTATTTTTGTCACTTTGTTGTGATGATTCTTTAAATAATTAGATAATTTCTTTCTGTGGGATTCATATAATTTATAACATGAGATGGATTGCAAAGGAACTGCAAGGTGATGCAATTTATGGAGATATTCTCTCTAGAATCTCTAATTTATTGGCTGGAGAAGTTAGAAGAATCAGTAATATTAACAGACAGAAAGGCAGTCTAATAGCCAAAGCATTAGTCCGTGGCAAAGCTGTATCTTGTAACTTATTTTTCTGTATATTTCTGTTCTGCTGTTGCACAGTCTCTTTTGCTAAAATTTTCAGAGGTTAGATATGAGTGTTTCATTTCCTTCAGGCATTTAGTACTCAGTCAGGACCTAGAACTAGAGACAGTGATATCTTTGAGAAGATCAGTCCTAAACATTCAGCCTGATCCTGATCTTCTGCTAAAGCAGCACACAAAATAAGTCTGTTTCAATTTATTTCTTTTTCTTTCACTCTTTCCAAAGTGAGAGAGATATAATCCCATGGAATTTGCTTCCTATTCATTGCTGTTTTTCTACCAGGCAGATACCCCAAGCAGATGAGAAAAATTAAAAATAAAATTAATCATTCACCTTCATTTTCATCCCTTGTATATATGCACTAAAATGAAATTTTGTTAACATTTATGTCTTAAGCTTTTTGTCAATATTAAGCAATAGGTTCCTTCGGGAAGGAACTTTGAGCACTATGGATCACTATTACCACACCTGTACAAACTTTTTCTGTATGTGTCTTAATACTGATGTCATCCAGAAAAATATTTCCTCCTCTATACGTTTAATATTAAGTAGGCCAAGAGTGATCTACAGCAACATATCTGCCCTGAACTGTTATACAGCAATGCTTTGCATAAACCCTTGTACTTAATCACCAGTTGCTCTCTTAAAATACTTGATTGTGTTTGAAGTCTCATTTCTTTTTAATTCTCTTTCCTTTGTGGAGCTTGAAAATGTATCTAACACTTGGTAAATTTAACATAACTTGTCTTTCAAGATTACAATCTTAGTTCTTTGACCTAAAGGCATCCTCCATGTAATGTTTTTCTACATAATGTACCTCAGTCCATTAATCTATCCACAGCATAAATGTGGC
Organism: Myiozetetes cayanensis; assembly: GCF_022539395.1. NCBI lineage: Eukaryota > Metazoa > Chordata > Aves > Passeriformes > Tyrannidae > Myiozetetes > Myiozetetes cayanensis. The sequence goes on along the minus strand of NW_026087964.1, from coordinate 32,913,560 downwards.
CCTAAATGAGACATTCTGTTACTAAGTAACATGTTGATATTATCATGAATCAAATGTGAGCTGGGTAGATAATTGGTCTGGCCCAGCAAAGTATTTCTTATGTTTTTATGTTAAAATCAGTTGTCTTACTCTGAGCAAGATGATAGTATGAAATTTGTTTTGGACATTGAAGGCACAGTTTGCTATACAGTAATGTTACCTTAAGCTTTGCATTTGTTTTTTCACAGCTTACTTCAACTTTTTTGTTAAACAGTAACTATTAAGAAAATTTAGAAAGCTCTCCATAAAGGATGATGATAATATGTACCGCATAGTTGTTCTATACAAGTGGTTTGAAGACCTTTTTGCACATGTTGCTTTTACTTAAAACTATTAGCATGAGGTTTATTTTGTCTGGCTGCCAGTGGGAGATGAATGGGAGAGCAGAGTGGGCATCAAACTGTAATATAGCAAATATTGAACCAGAACGCAGAAGAAAATGGGAATGATGAACAGTTTCAGCCAGCACACGTCAAGAACTATTCAAGTTTTAATTTGTTACTTCCCCTCCCCCCGCTCCTTTTTCCTTCCAAATGGATTCCTGTGAATGGTGTTCAACACCCTTTCTTCTGTAGCACTGAAACCTCTAAACATCTGCTTGACTTTATTTTGGATACATTTATTTGTATCTCAGGCTAGTTATAATTTTAAGGTAGATATTATGGGAACAAAGGTATTATTCTCTTCTTTAAAGTTCTGTCATCTTGTAGTCTAATGATTTTCTGTTTTAAAGGCAAAAATGTCACAGGTTAAACAAGTGGGACTTCTAGCTGCTGGATGTCAACCATGGAATAAGGATATATGTGCTGCTAGTGGGGACAGATTTGCCTACTGTGCTACCCTTGCTATTTATATTTATCAGGTAAGATTATCCTTGTTTATTAGACTAGTTATGTATTTACATTGTTGTTGATCTCATTTTGAACCCTTTCAATAAATACTTCTACAATTATTTTGGAAGTATGGTAGCTGCTGAGAAGATGTCTATGTAAAGCTCAGTCTTCCATTCAAGATAGCCTTAAAGCTGTATGTGTCAAGAATTATTTTTAAAAGACAGGCTCACAATCCAGCAGACATTTGAGATGAATGAAGTGCAGCGATAGAAGAATGGGTTCTAAGAGAGAAATGAAGCAATTCTGTGGTTTCATTTGAAGCTGTAGTATAAAAATAGTCTTGTGTACAGTGGATCAAACTGCTTCAAAGTTGTGGATCCCAGAGTTGTTGCCCACCTTTATTTGATTTGGAACTTAAGCTGCTCAGCACTGCAGTCTTCTGAAGTTTGTGGTTACTGTCCATCAACACCTAACTGAAAATAAAAATGCTGTGATGTGGAATTTTCAGATCAAGAAATATATAAGGAAATAAAGGATGCCCTTACTTTACCTTCAAGAGTTATACCGCTTGTAGGATTAAAATAAAAAAAATTTCCTGTGTCATATTGGGCATGTGATTTTTTTTTTTTTTTAATTTTTAACTGTACCAAAAAAAGATTGTGATTAAAAAAAGGAGAGGGATTTCAAACTCATTTTCATATTCTATGCTGTTTAACTATTTGGAGATTACTAAATGGTTGTTACTGTGCGTATATATAAAGCATTTTAGGATTGTTTGAGTAAAGTTATTAATGAAATTTAATAGTTTATAAGAGATGAGAGGATAGACTGTTAACACTGATTGAGCTAATTGGATATTTGACAACTTTTCTGTCAAATATATGAGAATTTAATTGATTGAGATGCGAGGCACTGACAATTTTTAAATCCACCATAAATTCATCTGTAGGTTATGTGTTATAGTATTATATGAACTATTCTCCAACCCAATAGTACTTAAAGTGAGTTTACAAAAAGAGTATTTCTAAAATGCATTTTATTATTTATTTAGCTGGATCACCAATACAATGAATTCAAGCTCCATGCAATTATGTCTGAGCATAAGAAGACAATCACAGCCATATCCTGGTGTCCCCACAACCCTGACGTGTTTGCAAGTGCCAGTGCAGATAGTTTAGTGATTATTTGGAATGTGAATGAACAGAAAGTTGTGGCCAAGCTGGACAATACAAAAGGTATTTCAGACAAGGAGATCTGTTTGATCCATACAGCTTTGTAATCCACGGGTATGAGATATACTTGCTACAGTGTAAACTCTAAGCAGTTTTTAGGCCAGAGGTTTAACAATTGCCCAACACAATATTCTTGACAGATTTGTTGCAGTCAATTTTAGAAAATAATGATAGGGTGAATGAATTGCCATGAACCATCTTGTAAGTGTTAAAGAAAGAGGTTATTCTTTTTTTCTGAGGTAGACAAACAATTCAAGAATTAACTTTGTTAGTGATTTCTTGTTGAGCAGGATAAAATAACTAACAAGGTATTTTCATCTGTATAAAAGGATAAATAATTACATTTTTAAATTTGTGTGTTTTCATAACTTTACTTAAGTGAAAGCAAATAAAATGTAGTCTGAACAGATTAAAGTACAAATTATCAGTGAATTTGAAAAGCAGCTTTTGTTTAAATACCCTAAAGCTACTGAATCTTTTCTCAGGACTTGAAACTACTGTTTTGGAGATTGTGTTACAGGTCTGGGGGGTTAAACATCTGTGTCTACAGTTAACCTCTCTCTGCCCAGTTCTGATTTATTCTCTTTAGTCAAAACCAGGACCTGTATTTCTGTTCTAAGAGTCAATCTCATCAGGTGTTCTTGGCTCTTACATTTGCATTCTTGGAAAATGAGTGCAACCCAGTCACAATCTCAGGATCTAATAAGCCATTTTGGAACACGCTACTCTGTTCTCTCCTGAGCATTTTAGGATACCTCTGAAAACCTTGCACATCTTGCATATCCTGCAAAAGGAAAACCTACACTGTTTTCATCTATTCTAAAAGAAATATTGTATCAGTTTATGCATTAATATAAAAGCTGATACTTATTTTTCAATACATTGCTTGTTTAAGAATCTACTTCAACCAGTGACTACACTTGAAAGAAGTGTTGTTATTACTTCTCTTTGACATTGCCATCTGAAAATGTCTAAATACAGTTTTAAATTTTCAGCTTGAGGAGTTTGTCTTACCATCATTTAATTCTTGAGGCACACATTATTAAGCTATGTGAATAATGAGAATTGGAGATGTTAAGATCAAAATTCTTAAACTGAAATGCCTGCAACTGAATTAAAACTGTCATATATCCAGAAGGAAGCTATCAAGAGTTCTCTTAGATTACAGAACTAGCTTTCTAATTTTGTCACAAATATCCATCTCTGTTATATTTATCTCTAAATTTCATTGTGTTTTGCAAAAATAGGCATTTTGAAGTTCTCAATGTTTTACTAGCTTAGTAGTAAATAGCTTACAGTAAAACATAGTGGTGAATGGGATTCTGAATGAATGAAAGTATTGTTTACAGGATCAGGCTTATCCTCTTTCATAAGTGTGATTCTCTTTGGTACTAATGAAGTAGACATACCGTAAAATACAGTCCATCAAAGTAGTACTAAAGTAATTTGGGAGATAATTTTACTCCCTGCCTATGGAAATGCGTAATTTACTTTTATAGCATGAGATGTTCACACCATTGTCTAAATTTCAGTCTAGTAATTTTCACGTAGAACAGTTATTTCTACAGTTTTTCAAGACAATTGCTGATTCTGCGTTAGGGAATACTACACCGAATTTCATATCCTGGTTCTTATAAGGTTTACTTGTATGTTTCAGGAATTCCTTCATCACTTAGCTGGTGTTGGAATGCAGGTGATGCAGTTGCATTTGTGTCCCACAGAGGACCGTTGTACATTTGGACTATCTCAGGACCTGACAGTGGGGTAACTGTACATAGAGAAGCACATAGTTTCTTGTCAGATATCAGTCTGTTTAGATGGCATCCAAAGAAAAAAGGAAAAGTGGTATTTGGACATACTGATGGAAGCCTATCTATTTTTCAGCCAGGTAAAAACTGATATGGTAAAGTATTTATTTTATCTATCTATTTATCTATCTTGTTTCTGTATATGCATGAATTCTGCACTTTTTAAATTAATATTTTATAATGTGGATACATACATAAAACTTGTTCTTAATTCATAGTGTTCTTACTCCTCCCATATCAAAAAATACGTTTTCTTAGATATAGAATGCAGAGCATTTTCTTTATGTCTCCTTCTTTACATTCTTGTAATTAAACCAATGACATTGGAACCATCATAATGATTTTGAAAAGATGCAGACCAGTATTAGTTTTCTTTTAACTTGCTTTCTTTACTAAAAAAAGACAAAGAATTTGTTTAGGTGAAAATATGAATGTGTTTGAGAGTAGGTAATGAAAGTTTTGGTGAACAGGTAAATTTGTTAAAATATGTTTCAAAACTAAGTAATACTGAAAAATAGATTGTAACACAATAATAAAATAGAAGTACCATTACTGTGATTACAGTTTCATAAATTCCTTTAATATATGTCTTAAAATTCAGATACAATTGAAAACATAGGTTTATCCAAGTTAGCTATTTTATTAACTGTGGGTTTCTTGCTTACAATTTATAGTCAAAATGTGTCTGACTTTTTTAACTGGTGTCTTCTAAAAAGTAACAATACACAGAAGAAAGTGAAATCAGTAGGGTGAATATAGGCTCTCTATTTAAAAAAAGAGAAAGTGGGGGGGGAGGGTATGGTTTTTCTCTCATGGCTGTATTTTTTTTAATTAACTCTAGACTATCCGTTAATGTAGCAGAACATTTAGTGTGAAGAAAAGAACTATGCAACAATTACTGATTAGTACCTAATTTTTAGAAGAGTACAATGCAGTCATATAGAACCAAATATTTTGTATTATTTTACCTTTCATTTGTTCTCAAAAGAAGCCCAGCTTATTTAAATGATCTGTGACTCAGTTGCATGATTTATAGTGCTGATGTCTTCTCTTAATGGAAATTAAAATTTAACAGTTAGGATTTTTAGGAGGTTTGCTTTTGGATTCTTTTGTGAAGCACAGGTAAAACTGAGTAGCTCCTAGATACGCATACTCTCCCAGTAGTTGGTTGTGCTTTCTTGAGACTGAAGTGTTTGAACGTGGCTGGCTTTGATTATTCGAAGACTTTTTGGTTTTTGTTCTTGTATAGCTAACTGAAAAATGACAGTTCTGCTTTGTTGTCAGTTCTTGTTTTTCATTTCAGTGTTGTTTTCAGTCAACCAAAAAGGCGAACTGAAATGTAAGCAGAGAATAGTGTTTAAAAAAGGGAGAATCCTAAAATTTTTGGCAAATTAAAGCAGTTATCTGATCATATTTCTGATATTATTCCCAAGGCTTTGGAAGAGCAAAGAAAAAAGTGGAACAGAGGAATTGGTTTGTGGTGTTAGTTGTTGTGCAGCCTTAAAATTATTTCCCCCATTTCCGATAACAGATTTTATAAAGTTACCTGATACAGAATGTGCACTAATAACATTTTCCCTAGAAAATCACACTGAGAGCTATTTTAGTGTTCAGAATGTTCCCTAGTGAACAAAAACTTTTCAGCTTTTATTTAGCATGTATCAGGATAGGCTTTGTTCTACATTAATTATTAAGGAATATTGGTAGGTCCTGACAGTTATCATGATATGAAAAATTAACTCTCCAGTACCAAAATTGAAAATTAGATTGAAGCTGAATAATGGAAGATGTCAATCCCTTATTTCTAGAAAAGGGGTACAAAATTAGTTTGGGGTTTTTTTTTTTTAGTACAAGATCACAACTTTGAAAATACAGCTCTATTTCATTTGAACTGGACATAGGACTAAGATGCATCTCTTTGTAAAAATAAAAAGTGGGAAATAAATATGTTAAAAAACTGTGGTTCTTGATAATATGGATCATCAAGTGAAATATGTCTTCTTTTTTGCAGATGTCAAATGAGATACTTATTGGCCTGTTTTGGCTACAGAATCTATAAATGCTTCATAATTGCACACATAGTTTTGAGGAAGAAACTAGTCTAAAGGCAGTTGCTCATAAAAACTTTTTTGCCACAGTTTTGTTCTAGTTCATGCTACCTTTATTTTCCCTGTATTTGCTATGGTGTTCAGATTTACTTAAACTCAAATGATTGTATTTTAGGCTGTGCTATAGGCCTTTACTCATGGAAATTGTTAGAACAATGTGTAGGATTTAACATACTTTTTATAGAATTATGTTAATAAACCTGACAGCTGTTTCTCTTTTCTGCCATATTAAAAATAAAGTTGGATCTAATGGAACCAGAACTACTTTAAGTCAAATACCACAAAGCCAGCTTCATTAATTTCCCTGGTGCAGATAGTGGAGCAAGATAGTGAAAATTTCAAGGAGAGATAAAGAATTATGTTTGTGAACCTTGTAACTATTGAAAGGATATAATTAATTGCATTTTTAATTAATCTGTTTTCTTGTGCACTTAAAGGTTCTAAAAATCAGAAACATGTCTTAAGACCAGAGTCTCTTGAAGGAACAGATGAAGAGGATCCAGTTACAGCACTGGAGTGGGACCCTTTGTCAACTGACTACCTTCTTGTTGCTAATTTGCATAATGGTATTCGACTGGTTGATTCTGAATCTCTGTCCTGTATCACAACTTTTAGTTTTCCCAGTGCTGCAGCATCTGTTCAGTGTTTAGCCTGGGTTTCCAGTGCACCTGGAATGTTTATAACTGGAGGTAAGACTTTTATTTCCTGACTTAAACAAAAGTAATAAGTACAGGACTGCATCTTCAAAATTATTACTCCAAATGTGATCTTTCTGTTTCTTAACATTTCTGCAAATGAAAGCATACAAGACCATAATATAAAACTAGAAATAATAGAAAACTACCCTGAGAAGTTTTTACTCATTTTAAATTTGTTGGGTACATAAACAAGTAACAGTCTGCTTTTTTTAATGCTAAATAATACTTTTCTCATGCACACTTTAGCAACAAAAATATGAGTTACTTTAGGAATAGGAATAAAAATGTGTTGTGCTAATGGATGTCACTTTGAAGACGTAAAAATCAAGAAAAAAGAAAATAATCTATTTCTTTCGTTTTTTCTACACCATAGACATTACTGCTCAAGTTGAACTAATGACTAAGGAAACTTAAACAATGAGAATATTTTATGAGATAACTTCCATAGAATTTATCTATGTTTAAATAGCTAATTTTAATAATTATTGTTATTGATAGTGATATTACCACAGAGGTAAATGGAGGATAAATAGAATATTACCATGGAGGTTTCATTAGATGATCTCCACAGGTCCCTTCCAACCCTAATTGTTCTTTTATTCTATGGAGATCACAGTTCTTGCTTATGAGATTCTTCTTAGGATTTGAAGCTTAATTCATTGTTGTATTTTTACATAAATCAGTCCTTAAACCACATATCTCTGTGTTCTGTTTTGTTTTGTTTGTTGTTTTTTTCTTTCAAACTTCAGATTCTCAGGTTGGTGTGTTACGTGTTTGGAATGTTTCACGTACAACACCTATAGATAATTTTAAATTGAAGCAAACAGGTTTCCATGGTTTGCATGTGCTAAGTTCTCCTCCAAAGAAAAAGTGTAAGTGTAATTTTGGTTGTTATTCATTGTAACAGCTGCCAGTTAAGAAAATCTTGTTTATGAGTCTTGTTATGTCCAAGTCAATCTCTTAAGTTCGGTCAGCTCTGTAGTTCTTAATTCATCACTCATCACTCTCTACAACTACCTGAGAGGAGGTTGAAGCCAGGTGGGGGTCGGTCTCTTTTCCCAGGCAATCAGCAGCATGACAAAAGGGCATGGGCTTAAGCTCTGCCAGGGGAGGTTTAGGTTGGATGTTAGAAATAAGTTCTTTACAGAGAGAGTGGTCAGGCTTTGGAATGGCCTGCCCAGAGAGGTGGTGAATTCACCGTCCCTGGAGGTTTTTAAGACGAGGCTGGATGTGGCACTGAGTGCCATGATCTAGTAGTAATCACAGTGGGGTTGGATCAAGGGTTGGACTTGATGATCTCGGGGGTCTCTTCCCTTAATTCTATGATTCTATGATTAAACCAAGTACCTTCTGCTGCTAGTGAACTAGACAAATGCATAAAGGATCAAGCACTTAATAAGATTCTTCTTTAGTAGGCCAGGCTTCATATAGGAATTCTCCATTTCTTTATTTTTAAATCTCATTGGAATACAAAGCGTTTTACTCTTTATAATTGTTACTTATTATTGAAATAAGAAATAATCTCTGTTTCTGTCTTTTGCTTTATTTTGTTAAGCACGTTCATCACAGTATCCTACTAAAAATCATCATACATCTTCAACAAGTGAGGCTGTTCCTCCTCCAACTTTAACCCAAAACCAAGCATTTTCTCTTCCTCCTGGTCACACTGTCTGTTGTTTTATGGATGGTGGAGTGGGGCTTTACGACATGGGAGCCAAAAAGTGGGATTTCCTTAGAGATTTGGTATGGTTCATCTCTCTTTGAAATGAGAGTTTATTTGGCTTACACACTTTCTTCTAACAGGAAAAAAATGGGAAATGAATTCTTGGTAGCAGTTTCTATCAAAAAGACTCTAAATTTCCAGAAAACAAATGACAATTCTGAAGTTGAAAGTAATTCTTTATTGCAAAGGACTGAATGCTGTTGGAAGTATTCTGGCAGTTTGTTTTCATCCAGAAATAAAGGTTTAAGGACTTGTGGGGTTTTTTGTTTGTATGGTTGGGGGGTTTTTAACTAAAATTATAATCTGATGGCCTTCTCAGAAGGGCTGGAGGGTTTTCTATAATTCAGAAAAAGAATTCTAGACAAATCAGAGGGATATATGAGGAGTTCAGTCAGTTTAAAATTTCAAAGACTGAATTATTAAGTTTTTGTTGAAGCTGAAATTCAGAACTGAGTTTACAACATTAGATGAGCCTCTTCTTCACAGGGCACCTTGTTATTCTTAAGGATTTGTCTCTTTTCCTCTTTCCAAGTTCCCTTTTCATTGGGGAAAAAAAAACCCAAATAATTTACTCTTGTACGTGTTTGAATAGAGGCTGTTGGTTGATGTTCTTTTTGCATTTTTATTGGATTTGGTCCTGTAAAGCAACAGAGGCTTAAAAAAAAAAATCTTACATATTAACCATGTTTCATATATTTGCCAACTTAAGTTCTACAAGTGCATGTCTTAGAAAACAAGCAACTGACATTTGGTGTTTCTAATGGATTGAAATTTAAACCACAGTAGACCATAGACTCTATCCAGAAACACAGAAAACTCAGGGGGATACTAGACAACTTGTAGGACATGTTTAACATACAGAGCTTTATTTTGCAGACACATAGTTTATGACAAAAGGGCAACATTAATTCTGTTTTAAAAAATAAACTTTTTTCTTTTTTTGCTTTGGTTTTTGTTTTTTGTTTGTTTTTTTTTTTAAAACTCTATTTTTTAGCAGCTGAGTTCCAACAGAAATTGCTGACAAGTTTGTGACATTGTGTGCCCTGTTGTTTCAGGAAATAATTTTTATGTCTTTAATAATGATCTCTGAAGGAGAGTACTGTTATAGTCTAATCTATTTTATGCCTTTTAATTTTGACTAATGAGCCATAATATAGAGGTTTTTTGGAACTCTTAATTGACCTGGCAGGTCCATTAAATACAATGTATTTTAGAGTTTGATCTAGAGTTGGTCTTATTAAAAAGTCAAATGTAATAAAAATGGATTAAATATTTGTTTCATTTAAGGGACATGTTGAGACCATCTTTGATTGCAAATTCAAACCTGATAACCCTGATCTTCTTGCTACAGCTTCATTTGATGGCACAATAAAAGTTTGGGACATTAATACTTTATCAGCGGTTTATACATCTCCTGGTAATGAGGGGGTTATTTATTCCATTTCTTGGGCTCCAGGTAAGAATATTTTGCTTTATGTCTAATTGTTCTTTGAATTAGCATTGACTGTAGAATTTGTCATATTAAAGTATTAGTTTTAGATAGCAGGTTATCTTATAAGGTTTAAACAAAACTAAATAATATGTGAAAGCAGTAGAATTCAGTGCTTCAGACCTTGATGAGGCTTCAGCTTATGAATAATGATGCCAGTATTTCTCAATCAGAATGGAGGAAGGAAAATCTCTAGAACCTTTCTAACATTGCATCAACACAAACAAGGAAAAGACTTTCTTTGCATGGGAAGCAGCTACTTAAAGTTCATATTATATTTTGTGCTAAAAAGTGGAACATACATGTTTAGTTCTTTCTCTTCCTTCTTTGTGTAGGATTTTAATCACTGAAGAGCTCTGCTTTTACCTTATTAGAATAGGAAGTGCCTTTTTTGCAAAGCGTCTACTTTTTCTTAGAGAAATACTGAAGTCAGTGAGAAATTTTCTTTTCAAAACTGTTCTCCAAGGCTCTTCAGTGTACCTGGGAATATACTGCTTTTAGTTACTAATGTCAATAGTTGATGATAGGTTGACTTTCTTGTGTTTTATTTCTTTGGACAGGAGATGTATTTTTTAAAAAATCTAAGTAATTCATCTGACTGCTGTTCTCTCCTGTGCTTTTAAACTCTAAGAAATAATACCTGACAGGAAACAAAATATTGTGTTGGGAAGATTAATGTAGTCTGCATATGTGAAATGAATTTGCACTTCTTTCATTTCAGGGAGTGTCTTACAGATAATTTATCTTGCTATATGGAAATTATGGCAGTATTAAATTTGTTGTTTATTTTTGGTTATTTTGGTTTGAAGTTTAAATTCAGTTTGTAGTAGCATCTCAAACTGAGGGAATAGTTTGTTCACTGCAGGGGGCTGATTTCTTAAAAGACAAAACAAACAAACAAAAAAACACCCCAAAGAACTCACCATCCCAAAAAATTAAAAAACCCCACAAAGAGTTCATTTAAGCTAATTAGGAGCATTTGCTTCTAATTAGCATTCCTTACTGTCCTGTCCAAAAAGCTTGTGTTCCTCTTGACCAGAACTTTTGCCGCTTCTTTCACATCCCTTACTCCTAGATATTTCCTTTCTGCCTTACACTTTATCCCTAATATATAATCCAGTACATATCACCATTTGTATGTGGTCTCAGAAGGTCTTTGGAAAAAGTGATCACTCTTTTTTCTTTTTTCCTCCCTTTTATTATTCTCCTACCTGAATCTCTTCCCATTTTATATATTTACCATGCTATACTCCTGCACAGATTGTCTTTTCTGCCTCTAAAGCTTGGAATAAAATAACAGTCAAAACTTTCCTATAAATGTGCCATTTATGAAAAGTATAGCTATACTGGGATAGTCATTGTGGTGAGGAGAATTTGGTGGCTTTTAGATTAGGCCTGAATTCAGTTTTCAGGTTCTCGCTGTGGAGTTATGTATTCAGATTTTCCACCCTGTAGAGTGTGGTTACAGATTCAGGTACGTTCCTATGGGCTTGGGTGCTGCAGTGGTGCAAGATTAAGAAAACAAACTACTGTTAGATGTTCTGTCACATTTTTATGATTTGTCTTAGTACCCAGGGAAGTTCATCTTCCTTTAAAGGAAAATGTTATAGTTGCTACAACTTTAAGGTTGAAACATTGAGATTGTATCTCTTTTCTGGTTTGAGTCATATGCAATATGAGTCATGGTCACTATGTCCTTAAGGGCAAGACTTTCAGCAGGCATTGAGAATCATTTTTACAGCAATAAAACTTTTCTTTTGCCTTTCCTCGAAACAGGAATGTAGAAAAACAGGTCAGACTTTTTCTGAAATCAGTGTTTGTGACTTAGTAGCAAATGCTGGCCTTAAACTATGGAGAACTCATGTTTATGTGCCATTGATGTCTCCTGTTTATATTACATTTCTTTAGTTTAATGTATAAACACAAACAATATTGCCATCCTATAATTATCATGACACTTTACAAATATCTCTCTTTAAAGGAGATCTGAACTGCATAGCAGGGGCAACATCCAGAAATGGTGCCTTCATCTGGGATGTTCGAAAAGGCAAAATGATAACCAGATTCAATGAGGTAAGATGAGATTATTCTTTTTGTATATATGAAATCTAAATTAGTCATTTCCTCTACTGTCCATAAATAGATGGGTCACAGTTCATCTGTTTTTAAAAGGTGCTAGAATATAAAAACTGAAGAATTATGTGAGTACCAGTTTACCTGTGTGGCAGAAGTATTTTTATTTCCTCAGACTGGATTTGTGACATGAGAATGATGAAGCACCAGATGGTCTCCATTATGTTAAAATTGGTCCTGTAGGGATACACAGCAAACGCAATGCTGATTTCTTCTTAAGTGTGTAAATGTATATGGACATACAGACTTGGCATCAAAATGAAAATTGTGTTCTGCATTTTCAAACATAAGGCTTTCAGTCCCTGAAGTCTAGATCAATAAAGCTCCATTTTGCAGCACACTAAGCAGTATGCCTCATTTAGAATCTTGCCTTATATTACCTGAAATCTATCCAGGCATTTTTAAATCCTGAAACAGTAGCATAATTTTTATTGGCAGAAAGGAGCTGTTGTAATACTTATGTTGTAGAATTCTACACTATTGTGTGTATTCTTAGTATATAGCTGTAATCTTCAGATTATACAGACATAATTAATTGTGGTATCTGCATCAATGTACAAGGGATGCTCTTTAGAAAGAGAGGTAGAGGTGTGGGGAGAGGCATGAGCAGAAAACAAATACATTCAGGAGTTCTGGGATTCTAACACTGACATTTGCATTTGTGCTACTAAGCATCTTTTTTGTAGCACTGATCCTGATACATGTCCCATTTAAGTTTTCACACACCACAATTTTTCAGGTTCACTCACTTCATTATTCCAATAAGTAACTAACCTTATTCAAAATCATAGAGTGAGTAAGGTTGGAAAACAATCATAGTGTGTTCATCCGGTCCAACCTCTCTGCTCAAGTAGGATCATCCTGGAGCACGTTGCACAGGTTGTGTTCAGATGCTTGTTGAATATGTCCAGTGAGGGAGACTCCACAACCTCTCTGGGCAGTCTGTTCCAGTGCTTTGTCACCTGCACAGGATTCTTCCTTGTATTCAGGCGGAACTTCCTGTGCATCAGTTTCTACCTGTTGCCTTTTCTCCTATTGCTTATCACCACTTAGAAGAGCCTCTTGACACCCTGAGTTCAGGTATTTGTACATATTGATGTGGTCCCCTCTCAGTCATGTCTTCTCAAGGCTGAACAGGCCCAGATCTCTCAGCCTTTCCTTATAAGAGAGATGCTCTGGTCCCTTAATCATCTCTGTTGCCCTCCCCTGGACTTGCTCCAGGTGCTCCATGACTTTCTTGTACTGAGAAGTTCAGAACTGGACACAGCACTTCAGATGTGGCCTCACTAGGGCTAACTAGAAGGGCAGGATCACCTCCTTCAGCCTGCTGGCAATGCTCTTCCTAATGCATCCTAGGATACTACTGGCCTTCTTGACCACAAGGGCACATTCCTGGCTCATGGGCAACTTGTTATCCACCAGGACCCCCACGTCTTTCTCTGCAGTTGCTTTCAGCCCCCAGCCTGTACTGATGCATGGAGTTATTTCTCCCCAGGTGCAGGACTCTGCTTTGCCCTTGTTGAACTTTAATAGGTTCTTCTGTGCCCATCTCTCCAGCCGCTCGAGGTCCCTCTGAAGGGCTATACCACACTCTGGGGTATCAGCCACTCCTCCCAGCTTTGCAACATCAGTGAACTTGCTGAGGAGGCATCTGCCCCTTCGTCCAAATCATTGATGAATAAGTTAAACAATACTGGGCCCAGTATTGAAACTTGGGGGACCCCACTAGTGACAGGCCTACAAGTAGACCCTGTGCCACTGATTACAACCCTCGGAGATCTGCCATTTAGCCAGTTCTCAACCCACCTCACTGTTCACTCATCCAATCCACACTTACTGAGTTTGCCTCTGAGGATGTTGTGAGAGACAGTGTTGAAAACCTTGCTGAAGTCAAGGTAGACAACATGCACTGCTGTCTCCTCATCCATCCAGGTAGTTGCTTCATTGTAGAAGGCAATCAGGTTGTTCAAGCATGATTTACCTGTAGTGAATCCATGCTGACTTCTCCTTATCACTTTCTTGTCACCCATGTGGATAGAGGTGGGTTACAGAATGAGATGCTCCATCACCTTTCCAGGGATTGAGGTGAGGCTTATTGGCTGATAGTTCTCTGGATCCTTCTCCTTTTCCTTTTTGAAGACCGGAGTGACATTTACTTTCTTCCAGTCCTCTGCTAGTACCTCTCTTGATAGCCACAACTTTTCAAAAATGATCGTGAGCAGCCTCACTGTGGTGTCCACCGGCTCTCTCAGGCCTTGCAGATGCATCCTGTCAGAGCATGTGAACTTGTGTATGTCAAGGTAGTCTAGGTGTTCTCTAACCCAATTCTCCTAGACCAAGGGGAAGTCTTCCTTGTAACATTCTTTTATGCTGATCCCTTGGGTCAGAGATTCCCAAGGGCTGGTCTTGTCAGTGAAGGCCAATGCAAACAAGGTATTCAATATCTCTGCCTTCTCTGTGTCCTCTGTTACCAGGCTCCCCCCCCCCATTTAGTAATGGGCCTACGTTATCCTTTGATTTTTTTTTGTTATTGATTGTTATTTGAAGAAGGCCTTGTTGTTTTCTTTGACATCCTTGGTCAAATTTGGTTCAAGATGGGCCTTGACCTTCCTTATCTCACTTCTCCTTACTCTGAAACCCTCTATATTCATTCCAAGTAGCCTGACCCTGCTTCCATCTCCCATGTGTTTCCTGCTTATGCTTGAGTAATGACAGGAATTATTTGCTCATCCATGCAGGTCTCTTGCCCCGTTTACCCAATTTCTTGTTCATTGGAATGCACCATTTTTGAGCCTGTAGGAAGTGATCCTTGAATATCAACCAGATCCTTGAAAATCAATCAGATCTCTTGGTCCCTTCTTTCCTGCAGGGCCTGTTTCCATGGGACTTTTCAAAGAAAATCCCTGAAGAGGCTATAGTTAGCTCTCCTGAAGTCCATGGCTGTATCTTACTTGCTGCCCTGCTTCTTCCTTGCCTGATAATGAACTCTGCAATCTCGTGGTCACTATAGTCAAGGCTGCCCCCAGCCTTCACACCCCTTTCAAGACCTTCCTTGTTTGTTGGTATTAGCACACCATTCTTTGTGGGATCTTCCACTACTTGTGACAGGAAGTTGCCATCAACACTGCAGGAGCCTTTTTGCACTTTACTGTGTTGCTTTGTCAGCAGATGTTCGATAGTTGAAGTCTCCCACAAGATCCAGGGTCTGTGAGTTTGAGACTGCTTCTAGTTGCCTGTAGAAGGCTTTACCTCTTTCCTCCTCCTGATCAGGTGACCTGTAGCAAGCACCCACAACAGTGTCACCCCTACAAGTCTCTCTTTTGTCCTAATCCATAAGCTCTCAACTTGCACATCATCCACCTCAAGACAGAGCTTGATGCATTCTAAGTGTTGTCTCACACAGGGGACAAATTCCACCACTGTGAATTCCTGGTCTGTCTTTCCAAAATATTGTGTGGTCCTTCATGACAACATTCCAGTCATGTGAGCTATCCCCCTATGTCTGTAATTTCTGTGAGGTCAAAGGGCTGTGACTGCCCACAGATCTCGAGTTCAGCCTGTTTGTTCCCCCTGCTTTGTGCAGCAGTGTACAGGCACTTTATAGAAGTATTTGATTGTGTCAGCATCTCTGTGGGGATGCAAAGGGACATCCCATAGTCCTGTCAAGTGGTTATGTCTTTGGATGCTTGTGCTTGCTCCAGGTATTCCCTCTCAGACCTCCTTATACTAGGGTGGTTGTTATTGTGCTCCCCTTCCCTACAGCTTCTCTTTGGAAAGCCTGTCCCTGTCCTCTTTCCAATCTAGTTTAAAGCTCTCTCAAAGAACTCCTGAGCTCTTTGAGACAGGTGGACCCCATTTGTTGCCAGCAGGCTTGGTGTTGTATAAACTGATCCACGATCAAAAACCCCTAAATTCTGCTGGTAACACAAGTCTCAAAGCCAGATGTTCTTCTGGCATGGTTTTCCTGTTTGTTTTCCCATCATTCCCCGCAACTGGCAGGACAGAAAAGAGCACAACTTGTGCTTCGGATCCCTTGTCCAGTTGTCCACAGGCCCAGAGGTCCCTCTTGATTGCCCATAGCATTCTTTATTTAAACTTCAGGTTTATAGAATTATGGATTGCTTATTCTTCAGCTTGACCTAGTTTTACCTCTCAGATCCTGGAGAGTACAGCAGTTTTACTGTCCATGTCCGTAGTTCCAATTTTTTTGACTTCTGAAATATCCCAGATGTATTGGATACTCACTATAGTGTGGTTTTGTACAGTATACTTTACTGGGAGAAAAGGGCTGAAGCCCATAGTGGAATAAAATAAAATAAGAGTCAGTAGATGAGAGAAAAAGGGGTGAATTATTTCTTATTGATAGGTATTTTGCATTTTTTGAAGCATGGAAAGAATGGAATCTTCTGCATTGCCTGGAGTCATAAAGATTCCAAAAGAATAGCAACCTGCAGCAGTGATGGATTTTGGTGAGTGTTACTGGAAGAAAAAAAAATTGCTAAATGCACTTCTCAAGTCCATACATTTTGACAGTACTATCAGTGATTAATGTTAAAACTTTTCTTACTGGACAAAACTTGAAGTATATGAGTCATCTGTACTTCTTAGGGTATGTTTTTCATGATTTTAAGAAAAAATAAAGGAAACTGTTGCAAAAGGCATAGTACATTTTAAAAATCCTTTTTTTATTTCCTCTGCTACCTGTGTCATTCCAACTCAAACATAATGGGCACAAATTTTAGAAAACAATTAACGTTTCCTTTCTTTCTTTCTTTCTTCTTTTTTTTTTTTTTTTAATTCCTAAAGAGCTATTTTTACCTTAAAACCATAACTACAACCTTGATTTTGGGCTATGAGGATCTATTCAAGGAGGTACTACAGTGGATATCTTTATAGGCTTTCTGAAGGAACATGGACACTGAAGTCTAGTTAGATGTTTTCTTGGGAAATACATAGTTAGCTTGTAGTTGAGGGGCTGATATTCTAAAGGTTATTTCTCATTTTCTTTCTGTATATCTTTTTGCTATCTGGCTTATTAGCACAGAATAAAACCTAATTTTGGATAGCCTGCTCAGAATGTTTTTTTTTCCTTATTATATTGCATTATAATTGGTTTCAGTATTATTCGAACCATTGATGGCAATGTTCTTCACAAGTATAAACATCCAGCTGCAGTGTTTGGCTGTGATTGGAGTCAAAACAACAAGTAAGTAAAAAGTAACCAAAGAATTGACAATATTTGCTATTTAAATTGATTACCAGTAAAGTAACACAAAGTTATTAGAATGTGATTTTCATTGTGGTAGTAAGCTACTAAAAATATCTGTTCCACAGTAGGATATGCCTGTAGCAGCTCTATATTCCCCTTAGTGTAATTCATTAACATCCCTGAACTTCCTTAACTTTCAAAGGAGGATATTTTCATATTAATGAGAGAAAAAAAAATCTCTAGCTGAATATATAATGGAGAGGGAGGGAAACCATTCAATACCAGAAAAAGGGGTTTATACTGATTTCCTTGTAATGACTGCTAAGTTGAAAATGTAGCAGGCAACTAAATGCACTATAATATATATTAATTTTGCAGATAATTTCTAATAATGACATAAGAACTTTTTGTCTGATTTAGTATATTTAATTGGATTATCAATACTTATTTGTCTCTTGAAGAGACAAAGGAAAAGCAAAAATATGCAATTTTTTTGAAGTAAATAGCAAATTACACATCATATTTTTAAATTAAAAAAGCATTGATCATCTCTGTGATCAAGGATTTTACTATTTATATTTTGCAGAGATATGATAGCTACTGGTTGTGAGGATAAAAATGTTCGTGTTTACTATTTGGCAACTAGCTCTGATCAGCCACTGAAAGTTTTCACAGGGCATACTGCAAAGGTGTTTCATGTACGGTGGTCTCCTCTGAGAGAAGGAATCCTCTGTAGCGGCTCTGATGACAGGTGTGTATTTCTGAACTATTAGAAAACTTAAAACCTCAAGCAGAACTATTAGAGAAACTCAAAATATTTACTTGTACTGGTATGGGCACCTTCAAAAACTTTGTGAATACATAATAATCTAAATCTCTGCCTTGTTCAAATTCAGGCTGTAGTTTTGCTGTTAGCTTTAGCTAGTCTTTGGGCAGCAGGATCATTATCTAAAATTGTCACAACTGCTGTAGCAGTGCAGCCTTTCCAAATGCTTTCCCAAGGGTAGGGTAAGTGACTGATACTATTACTCTGAGGAATAATACAAGGAGGACACCACAGTAACTGATGTTTTTTCAAAAGTGTACTTAAGTATAATCTGCAGAGATTTTTAATGAGTGCTAGATACTTCTGCTTTGTTGGTTTGATGACATCTTTTTGGAGGGAGAGCACAGCAATCCTTGGTAAGTGAGAGGAAGGATTTTCTGTGATTCTGAGCTACTTCCCTGCAGACTATACAAGATATTTTTGTAAAGGATCTCAAGTTTGGACTATTGGCTTCTATTGCTTTCTGCATTAGAGGTTTATGCTTGAAGCAAAATCTATTAGTTCATAGAGTAGTGATTCATGACAGAAAACAACTTCACAGCAAAGTTCTTGAAAGCCAAATACATTGAACAGGAGTGGCCCTAGAATTGAACCTTGAGGAGCACTGCTGGTGACCAGTTGCTAGCCAGATGTAACCCCATTAATGACAATTCTTTGAGCCCTGATGTTCAGCCAGTTCTTCACCCAGTGTACCATGAACCTGCTTATCCCACCACTGGAGAACTTGTCCAGAAGGATGCTGCCAGGTACAGTATCTGAACTCTTACTAAAATTGAGAGAAACTACATCCAGTGCCTTCACTTCATCCACTGGGCAGGTGACCTTGTCATAGAAGGATATCAGATTAGTTAACGAGGACTTTCCATTTTTGAATCCATTTTGACTGTGCCTGTGCCTGATGACTGTGTTATTCTTTAAATGCCTTTCTATAGTACCCAGTATAATCTTCACAATTTTTTCCAGGAACTGAGCTTAAACTAACAGATCTGTAATTTCTTGGGTCTGTTGGAGGGCTGTTGAAGCCATAGGAAAAATAAATTTTACAGTTTTGCTTTGTTTTTATTTTCTTTTTTCTCTTGAGAATCCTAACAAAAAAATTTACTGCACGTACAGACATATGGCCAACTTCTTATCTCTCATTGACATGTAAGTTACAGGTGGCTGTCAGCTTTTAAAAGATTATGTGGTCAGTGGAATAGTTTCTTACCCTGGTGAATGGTCTTTGGTGTTCTTTGTATGCCATCATAAACTTGAAGGGCATTGGCTCCAACCTCTCCTATTTCAACTTTTATAAACATATTGCAAATAAATATTCTGATAAATTTGAGGCTTAGAATATTGCTGAAGTAGAGAGATAATGATATTTTTATTGGTGATTTGATGGACATTGGTCTTTTTTATCCTGTTTCAGTACTGTTCGAATATGGGATTATACACAGGATGCTTGTATAAGTGTTCTTAGTGGACATACAGCTCCAGTACGGGGGCTGATGTGGAATCCTGAAATTCCTTACCTTCTAATATCTGGCAGTTGGGACTATACAATTCGAGTCTGGGACACAAGAGATGGAACATGTTTGGACACAGTTTATGACCATGGTGCAGATGTATATGGTAATATTTTTTAATTTGGTTTTATTTCTGTATTTAAATACATTATAATATATTTTAAAATTTATAAAATAATTTAATCAAATGGGTTATTAGATAAACTTTTTTGACTACATTTTTAAATGTCCTCTCTACTAGGATTGACATGTCATCCTAGTCGTCCATTTACTATGGCATCCTGCTCTCGTGATTCCACTGTGAGACTCTGGTCATTGACACCTCTTATAAACCCTCTACCAATAAATATCTTAGCAGATAGATGTTGGGATGATATTATCGGCAATACAGGTAAGCAAATTGTATATACTGTTGCTCTAATTTTCTTTATCTCGCTATTCTTCTTTTTTCTTTGGTGGTTTATTATTTTTTTAATTCTCATGTATAAATCTTTGTGTGTGTTAGATCGTGCTGTGGAAGCTGGTGCTCCTCCTTTGCTGTGTGGTAAAGTTTCCAGGGATATTAAACAGGAATTGGAAAAATTGCCAGGAAATCCTCGAGGGAAAAAACTAAGGTGGTTTTCAGAATGTTTTTCAGTAAGTATTCTGCAAACCTAAGCATGCTGTCAGCGTGCATGACTTTCTCTTCTAAGGTCAATCTCCAAAACTGAAATTTCTTTCTTCTCTTTTTTAAGGGACCTTAGGAAATATGTAGAAACCAGTTCTGTTTCTTAAGAGTTCTACATATAAAAATGTCCATGGCTTAATTGTTTGTTAGTTGTGAACACCAGTTTTTTGCAAAATGAAATTAGTGGGATAATGTAATTTTCTATAGGAAAGGTTTAATTTGACAACAATTTTCTATTGAAGAAAATAAAGGTATGTATTTTATTAAACTATGTTAGAGTTTTTAATTGCAATTTTCCAAAAGGACACCCTCATTACTGGTAAGGTTTGAACTGCCCGAGTGTTTGTGCCCAAACTGCAGTGTTACATTCTGGCAGCTGTAGATCTGGATGATCCATGCATGCCCTGGTATCCATCTGTTGCCTTTGCTCCACAGCATAGTAATATTTCCTATAAATCGCTGCAGCCTCTCACTGCAGTTGAGTGAAAAACATAAACTACTGGATCCCTGTGACTGTTCAGCATAGGAGCTGAACTTGGGGTAGAACCTGGAACTGCAGTGTCACGCGCTGTTGTAATTTAAGTCAATACGCTGATCTACAAAGATCTAGTTCATCCAAAATACTTGTTATGATTTCTAGCTAGATTGAAGTGTATGATTTAGAAATGCTGAAACAATCTTCCTCAATTTTAAACCTGGACATCTTATATTTCAGTAAAAATATATTTTATGGAATTCCTTGTTTCACAGAAGTTATAAATCTTGATATTCCATGTTGATTTGAGAGTAAAACTCTTATAAGAGTATTAAAATTTTCCAAGAACAAAAGCTTTTTTATCAGCTATACTCAGTGCTTTTTGAGTCCAGAAAATGAGATATTGTGGTAAATTATGAGAAGACAATTAAGAGCTTTAAGGGACAGAAAAAAGAGAGAATATTTTTTTATGTTGTCTTTTTTTTTTTTTTTTTCCTAGTAGGATTTCACACTTTTTATCAGCTCAGAAATAACTGAACTTCTAAACTCGTAATCCTGTTATTCTTAGGAAGGCTTCTTCAGGTCAAAGGTTTAATGTTTAGGTTTTTTTTTTAAGCTTTTAAATTCTCACTCTCTTCTAGACCTCATTCAGTGTTAAACTGTTGTCCTAGATCTACAGAAGGATTGATTCAAAGGCCAGACCAGTGGAAGTGCTTAAAATCTATTTTTAGAAAAGATCACCCTGATGACTTTGTGCTGCAAGTATTGTGCATATAAAGTTATGCCATATGTGTCTGTTTTAATATTAAGAAAGTAAACCAGGTTGTGGCAGTCAAGCCTTGGAGCTGTTTTGTTTTTTTTTTCCTGGCCCATGCCTTCACTTTACAGAAAATGGTAAACAAGTACTAGGGCAGCTCCTGCATCCCAGCAGCTGAATGTTACTTTATGCCAGCAGTAGCCACAAGATAGCTTGTATTTCTTTGTGAGGGAAAGGAAAACTAATGTCAAGCCCTCAACTATGTCCACAGGTAACCCAGTACTTACGTTCATGGATCTTGCTGTCTCTTTACAGCCTTCAAGAGGACTGAAGGACTTAGAGTATCTTGAACTAATTCATGTCTTCATAATGAAGATTCTAATATTGAAATAATCTGACATTGTTTTCTTGGAGCTGACAGGCAAATGTTTTCCAATGTCTTCATAAGTTCAAGTTTCTCTCTTGATCGTGACTGTAATACAACTGTTCTTCCCTACCAATTTCAGCCTCCTGGAGGCAGCAAAAATTTGTGGGATTTGGTTGCTGTAATAAAAGGGCAGGATGACAGTTTGCTTCCACAAAACTACTGCAAAGGAATTATGCATATGAAACATCTCATTAGATTTAGAATGGTAAGTGAAACATGAACAATATGTGAAAATGGTTGTTAGTCCATATAGTGTTTCGCTCTTTAAAAGTAACATTTAATGCTTTACAAAAAGGTCACAAATTATTTCATGTCCAAAGATACTTGTGCAATACCAGTTCCCTCTGCAATACTAGTCTGTTACAACAGTATCTAGCTAAGTCTGTATGACTTCATACTCATACTGCATACTCAATGTTAAAATGATAGTTTACAGTTTTTAACTAGAGAAGGCTTTTTCAAAATAATTAAAAGAAATTACGAAGCTTCAGCTATGAAGCGAGTTTATCTTCCCTATTACATACACTGTACTTTTATATTCAGTAAAGTCAAATTACTTGATTATTTGATTGTATAAACATGAAGTATGTGTCTGTGTTCAGATGCAGGAACAGAGGAATTCACCTCTGAAAATGGAGGAGAGTTAGCAGAAATATATTCTGTAGGTCTCTGGAAGTAGTAGTGGAGAAACAAGAACAATACAGATATGCAGCTTAAGAGCAACTCAGATGTGAATGTGAAATTCAAATACTAGACCATAAATTTATTAGTAACTGCATGTATGAATCTGCAACCAGACATACAGCTTGTGCAGAATATGCAAATTTGTGATTCTGTCAGGAAGTTCTTAGGGGTACTAAAGATCCTATACTCTAATGACAGGGTTGTAAACAGAGGAAAGATTATCTACTGGTATAGGATCAGGGAATGCATTTGCCACCCCCAGGGGTAATACCTGCACTTGTGTAATACATATTACCTGTTTGCTGTTGTGGGCTCTCTCTTTTGCAAAATCACAGGCTCTTTAAGAGTGTCCTACATACCTTATGACTCTTAAATGATTGAAGTTGGTTGGTGCTGTTAAATGTAATAATAGCAGCTGTTCTGCCAATCCTGTGAAGCCCTGTAAATATGTCCATGTGTCCAAAAACCAGATTTCTCAGCCAGTTAGCCCGAGAAGACATTAATTCTTGACTTGTGCAAGCAGTCTGCTTATCTCTGCAACATGCTTTCATGCATTTATGACTCCAATGACCTAGAATCACTACAGTCATTGCTGGTTATTTTGTGCCCTTTTTCACTGGCTCAGAATCTTGTTTGAGAGCTTTAAGAGAAAGTAGGGGTAGGGTAATGTTGACTACTTGTTAAGGGCTGCTAATACTGTCTTTTTCTTAGGAACCCAGATAATGGCATTGCAGCATCTAGACTTTTCAGGATGAAGTAGGAATGTAGAGCAACTGTGTTTTTTCTGTTTTTAGGAAACAGAGAGGATGCATTGGAGACTTCAGCATGAAAATAATAAAAAGTATAGAGGTGCTGAGGAAAAAAAGTAACATAGTTTGTTTTAAAAGCCCCCAGATCCTTGGGAGCTGCCATTGGTCTACATGGCAGTTTACTTTGGTGAAGAATGTTCAAAATTCATTCTCCATCTTCCATATATGGTACTGTAAAGCCATGAATAGCCAAATGCAATCAATGTACATGATGATAGAATTAAACTGAGAATTCTTGAAACATAAAGCTGGGTTTACCTTTTTTCTTTTTGTGTTAACTGTAATTCTGTTGTAGCTTGTTTCTCAAACTCTGCCAGATGAAGCAAGTAAGTCTTATTTCTCCAACTAATATAAAAATTGCACTAGTTGGGAATATAAATCATTTCTTGGTCGTAAGATTAATGGGACATGACAGATCAGACCACAAAGCCTATTGTCAACCAGTTGAGCCCACTATCTGTATTATTTCTTTATGTGACATCATTATAATGGTAATATGTTCAATTTCCAGCTCTCTATGGTTTATGTTGACAATTTTTTTTTCAAAATCTCAAGATTTTTATAAGAGACATCTGGATGAATTACTATTACATATGAGAAAATGGTTGAGAACAAAAAATTATATAAAGATATAAAAGGAAGATAAGAATGGAAAATATATGTGTATAAGCACAAAACACTAACACACTTTAACAATATAAACAAAGTTCACTGTAATCTCATTGAAAATGGTTCCAATTAACCTTTTCTCAAAAGGATTTTTTTTCTGAAATGACAACCTTTGTATTCCATTGTAATATTTGACAGTAGTGTATTCTTAGGAGAATTTGTTTTCTTCACAGAAAAGTTTTTTATCCTTTTTATTTTTTTCCCCCTCAGTCCAGGGCACAAGAGCTAACAACTGTAAAGATGTCTAAGTTTGGAGGTGGTATTGGTGCACCAAGCAAAGAGGAAAGGCTCAAAGAAGCTGCAGAAATACATTTAAGATTAGGACAAATTCAGCGATATTGTGAACTAATGGTGGAACTTGGAGAGGTAAAACATCAGAACATTATTGAAAAATAACAAAATATGAAGGTTTCTGAAAACTAGCTATCCTAGCAAAGATGGAGAGGCAATAAATGGGTCACAAGTCCCCCAAAAAGTAATCTTGTTCCAATTACCTTATTTTTAACATATGCGTTCTAAGGCATAACTCATTCCTTATTTAACTTTTTGTCAAATTTCTTTTTAATGAATGAAAAATTAAGCTAGAGTAAAATATGTCTGTTTCTCAAAATAAAATGATCAGGTTAAATGTATTGCTGCTTTCTTCTAGTGGGACAAAGCTCTCTCAGTTGCACCTGGTGTATCAATGAAATATTGGAGGAAGTTAATGCAAAGGTAAGCTGATAAAAATATTATGGTGAGTTGTAGCTTCAATCCGTAAAAGAACACAGACAAGTTAGGAAGGATGGATACTAATATCAGGTGTACTTGTCTTTTGTTACAGCCTTCTAGTTATGTTACTTTTTGTTCAGTAAGCTTTGGGATGGAACTGTGGAGGATTTCAACAACTTTGTGTACGTGAACCAAAGGGTTGAACATAAATTGGAACTTCAGCTGTGAACTCTTTAGTGCAGTATCCACAGTTTGTAAGTCTGGAAAGGCAGAGGAGTTTCAGTGATCTTTACATGGCTTCATCTAACGCCTATACCGTAGAGATAAGTTTGGTGATTGATCATATATGTAGATCTTTCTTCTTTATTTATTCATTTGTTTAAATAGGAGAGCCGACCAGTTGATTCAGGAAGAAAATGATGATGTCATCCCATACTGTATAGCTACTGGAGATGTGAAGAAACTAGTTTCTTTCTTTACTTCAAGAGGTCAGCTTAAAGAGGCTCTTCTTGTTGCACAGGTATTACTACATATACCAGTGGGGGAGATGTATTTAGCTATTAGCTTATAACTCTGAATATGACAAGCATATTTAAAAGACTAGCTCTGTTCACTTTCTCAAAATAGCTGATACCCGAGTCTTTACTTTCATATCGTACTGAACAGTTTTTATGCAAAAAATCAAAAGAAGGTACGTCATGTTTACGTATTGAAAGCCTGATTGTCTAAACTGCAATCACATAACCATAATGAAAAGTGATGTGTTCAATTTTGATTGAAATAGAACCTGATTTTCAACAGTCAGTATTGCCCTTAACATCAAAGATATGTAGGATTTGATTTCTCTTGCATTTCTACTGAGATATTGCTTGTCTGAATGTTCAGCTGAATAGCTGAATAATGGAATGGAATTACATGCTTAGATTTAAAAAGTTATAATGTTGGAACCTTAAAACAAATTAAAGCTTTAGAAAGATCTTAATTTTTCTTGTAAGAGAGAGATTACAGAGAAATATTACAATTCATAGACCGATCTTTGTCTCAAAGGTTTAAGCAGATAATATTAAGCAACAAAATACTGGGACTTATTTTCCCTTTTAACGCAGCCCTGAGGTTTAGTCATGTTATCTCAGTACCCCTTAAAGCATATGAAAGAATTCACAGAACCACAGAACCAAGTAGTGTGGAAAAGACCTTTGAGATCACTGAGTCCAACCCTTGACCAAACACCACTTTGTCCACTTATTTCATTTTAACCCACACTGATCTCTTTGTATGTAATGTTACAAATAAATTATTGCCAGACACAAAAAAGTTAAGCTTATGCCACTTTCTGCCACTATATGCCAAACCTTTCCAATTTGCTGTTATGTCTGCTGAAAAATATCTATAGATTTCATCCTTCACTCACAGCCACTTGCAGTGTAAAAATCAATTCACTGTCCATTATAAGCATATTCAAATGCTGGAAAAATCTTGCCCACATGCATAGGAAGGAAGTCTATTACTTCTATAGAATTTCTTGTATGACTGGATAAAATTAGGCTAAGATTTAGCTATGAATAAGTTCATTTGTTTAAACATTTAAACATTTTCTTTGTTATAACTGGGCTTCAGAATTATTTTTATAGGTCATAGGTTATTTTTGTTGTTTTAAAAAAATGTATTTCATCTTCAGTTTCAATTGTGCATTAATTAATATATTTTTTTATTCACTACCAGGCAGCTTGTGAAGGAAATATACAGATGTTACCACTCTCCACAGGAAGTGGACCTTCAAATTCTGGTGGAAACAATACAGATGATTATAATGAGTAAGTTGTCCTAGTTTATATCTAAAACCTCATTTTAGTGCAGAATGTAAAGCCATTAAGGGAGATAGATCTTAGTGGTTTGATTTGGCATCAGCAATTTAGAATTAAACAAGATACTGCATCTTCTAGTACATAGTTAATATAGTTACTAACTACCTGATGCTACACAAATTTCCCTCTTGTTACGACTCCTGGCGCAAAATGGATTTTTCATTTGTATGTATTATAATTATAAATGTCCTTCTCACTTGATATTTAAGATGCATTCCTATGAACTTAAATATATAGCATATTAACTTAGAACAACTATCTGTTATCCCCTATTATGATGCATCATCTGCTCCTGGAGCTTTGCTGTGTGTCATCAGTAAAGATTCTGACAACATACACTAAAAATCAAACTGAGAGACAGTAGTTTTAGGCTGGGTATTAGGAAAAAATTCTTTACTATGAGAGTGTGGAGGCTCTGGAACAGGTTGCATAGAAAAGTTGTGGATGCCCTAACCCTGAAAGTGTTTAATGCCAGGTTAGCTGAGTTCTGAGTAACCTGGTCTAAGGGAAGGTGTCCCTGCCCATGGCAGGGACATGGAACTAGGTGATCTTTAAGGTACCCTCCAACCCAAGCCATTCTATGGTTCTGTGATTTTCATTGTCCATGCCCTTAAAAAAAAACCAAAGCATGCACCTCTCCTTGTTTAGAACAGTGCTCAAAAACCTGATTTATAATATCAAGTTATAGGTGTAGTAGCAAAAGCAGTTTAGAGGCTTTGTAGTTACTTCATCTACATGTGCAATTTTTGAGCAATTAAAGAAATACTTGTGCAGAGTTTATAGGTATAGGTTGGATATCAAGATATTTAATTTTTCTTCTGTCAGTGTGAAGAGACATTTCTGTACTGATGTAGATTTTGGGAAATGACTCCCCTGAGTATACACCAACCTAAGCAGCGCACGAAGCTCAAACAGATTGCATTTTTCAAGCTAGTCATAAGTCAAATATAGCTATTTTTAGGTTACAGAAGGAAATGTGGTAAATTTTACAGAAATTAAGAGCCAAAGGACTCCAGCCTGAAAGTGCCCTCGCAGAATTTATGTTTTGTTCTTGCAGGCTTCTACACAAGGTCAGTAAAGAACTGGCAGATTGGTATTTTCAGGATGGCCATGCAGTGCTTGCAGCATGTTGTCATCTGGCTGTTGAAAATATAGAGGTATTTTTTTTCTCTTTAATTATGAAAAAGCCAACATTGACTTCCTTTCTCCACATGTGTTTTAAAATTTATGTATCACATTCTGAAATTCTGCTTATACGTGATAAAATAATATAATAATAATGGCCAGTCTTCATGAGCGAAGATCCGGGGAAGGTCTTTACACCTTCCAGCCTGCGCATTGGATTTTTTAGGTGAGACACAGTGTGCGCGGAACTGAGCCCACCCTTTAATCCTAAGGTTCATCTGCCGGGGCCAAGCGAGCTTGGACGGTGGCAGCGAGGTCCTTAGGACGTAGGTGGGTTGCCTTTAAGGGCTAACGAGCTCCATCTGCCCAGGAGTGGCCCTGACCGGGAATCGAACCCGGGCCTCGGCGGTGACAGCGCCGCGCCCTTACCACTAGACCACCAGGGGCTCCATATGTGATAATTGATTTGTATATATTTATGCAGAGTTAGATCCTTACAGTATTAAAGTTAGTAGCAAAACTCCCCTGATTCTATTAAATTCAAGGTTTCTCTCATGCAGAGAAAGCAATATGTTGAATTGTATATACAGTATCTTGTTATATTAGAAAATATAAGATACTTTAGTACCTTACATATATACGCCTAAGTGCTACTGTTTACTGTTTATGGTGACTCAAAATATCCATTCATCACTGGAAGTTACTGTTCTACAGAAGATGCAATCTCTGCCTCCAAGAATTTAGAGTCTGAATGAAAAAGTAAATAGGAAAGAAACCCACCCCTCAGTAAAAAAATAAAACTGATATGTAGGAAACATTTTACTGGATTTTTCATTTTGTTTGTATTTTGATACAAATAGTTTCTTTTTTTTCGTTCTTTCTGGATTTTCTTGTTGCTGACTTAACATTTTTTCCTCTTCTATCTGCCCCAAATAAGTATAATTCCATCTTAATCAGCTGTTCGGAGAAAAATCAAGAATCAATTAATGCCTGTATTTCAAAATAAGTATATTCCAAGTTATTGTGTAGTCTCTTACTGTTTGACATTTTGCTGTGCCTACCAGCAACTCTGGTTGGCCAGAGAGTGTAAGGTCAGGAGAATCCTTCCTGGTTTCTTGGGGTTTTTTGAGTCTCCCTTCACGGAAAATTAGTGTAGTTACTTAAGATTAGATGAAATTCCTATCATGCTTTTTAGTTATCATATTTATGTACTTTTTTGGTTGAATAAAGGAAGATTCTGCTAAAGGAAATATATTTGTTAATTTAAAAACTGATTAACATGTGATACACAATTATTTACTCATGTAAGAGACCCACATTATATATAATTTACTTTAATTGTTGCATATTTTGTCTTTCTGTAAAAAACATTCTCATAAATTAATGTCATACGCTCAACATGGTGAATCCCAAAAATGCTTATGATATAATTTTTTCATTGAGCAAGCTTGCGATGGCAAACCTGATTCGTGGAAATGAACTGGAGCTGGCAGTCAGTGTGGGTACTGTCTTGGGAGAAAGTGCAGCACAAGCAACACATTATGCCCTAGAATTACTAGCAAGAAAATGTATGGCAGTAGCAACATGGTAAGAATTTCTCAATCCAAAGAAATTTTTTATTATTTTTTTCCCTGACAAAAAAATCAAGGTATTATCATTCTGAAAATTTTATAGAGACCAAACCACCATGGGTAGGTAGCGTAAGAATTGCTGCTATTAATGACTGTTGAAGTACAGGGTATGCAAATGTTCTGCTTTAATCTCAAACCACGTTATGTATGCATTGTAAATGAGGGAAGAGTCATTGTTAAACAGAGCGTGAAACCCTAGCAATAGGTAGCACATGAAGTCCTGGTCTGTCCTGAGTAAAAATAGGTGCTTCAGAGAAAGTAAGGCTGGAATCGAATTAAAAAGTCAAAAGGAACATAAGCACTAGTAGGATCTGTGAAGTGATTTTTAAGTACTTGTTTGAAAAATAAAGAAGCTAATAGCCTGAAGAATTATTTGATATTGGTGTTAGGAATACAAGACAGCTGAAAAGATTTAAGGATGAAACAGGATTACTGTTTAATTCTGCAGGAGTGATTTCTCTGTTGCATATTGGGGAAACCTTCTCTGGTTTTACTTTGAAGAGTACAGCTTCTTGTTTATTACCTACCAGTGAAAAGCAAAAAACTGTCCTAAGATATATTTGGCAGCTATAAAGGTGTTTCATAATTAATGTCATAGAAAATATGTACTTAAACAGATACTGCAATTAAGGATCAGTTTTTCTGCTACAAGTTAGTGCTAAAATATCTAGAGGCAGCCTGAGAGAAACAGTGGAACTCCTCTCTATAGGAAATTTAGCCTACTTTATACAATGAAGCATTGTAGAAAAAGATAAAATAAGAAATTGATGGCTTGCCGCTTTCACTTTGCAATGATTTAGCAGGTCTGCAATGCAGCAGTTTTAGCACGGTTGTTCTGGCAACTCCAGGTGCAGCTTTTAAAGTCTCGGAAGCTCCCTGCCTTCATTGTGGAGGGTGATTTTTATGTAGCCTCCAATAGGAAGCACTGAATGTGGAGTTAAGGAAGTGTATATTTTTCCAGTTCCATAACAAAAACTTGTTCTGATCTCAGAGCTGTAACAAGTACTTATGGTAGTATGGCATTTATGTTTAGGTACCTAAAGCTTCTGCAAACTTATGGAATATGTGTACTGAGGTGTACATTGGCACATGTGATAAAATTTTTGAATGGTGTACTGCATACTGCCCAAGAATACATCTGGATTTCTCAGTGGGCTATACTGAACACTTATTACAGCTACATCCTGCAGTCCTGGAGTCTAATTTCAGCCATTACAGCGTATTTTTTCTATTGTGTAGCAAAAGATCAGGGATTCATGAATCTTTTCATATTTTGTAATAAAGAGATACTGACACAGCATAATACCTCTTGGCTTACTGCATTTATAACATCATATATGGGGAAGCTGGAGTTCCAGGTCTCTGACATTTGAAGGGTTCCCTTTTTGTTTTTATTGGTTGTTATGCTTAGGTATTTCCATCAATTGGAAACATTTCATTGTAGAGACACACTTTATTGGTGGAATGTTTCTTGGGATTTGGTTGGTTCTTTTTAGAAGTGCTCTAAATATAAAATTTAAACAAAGTCAAAACTGAGCATTCATGTCCTTCCCATACTTACATCTTTGGGAAATTAACACTTAAATAGTGTTGAAAGCAATCATCTACTATTCAAAAGGCTGATCATATTTTACTTGAGATAATGAATTTGACATATGCAAACTCAGCCACCTCGTTTTTATCTTTATACTTGACAGTATTTTCAGCTTAATTCTTAAAAATCATTTCAGGTAACATTACATAAGGGCTTCTTTGAATTTTTTTTTTAATTAACATTGGATTCAGATTTTGCAAAACAACTTCTAATCCCATTTAAAAATGTTTAAATTTCTTTTGAAGAGTAGCACATGTGAGTAACTGATCTTAAAAGTAGTTTAAGAACCTGTGAAATATCCTATATTCTAAAAGAGAACTTGGAAAAGTGGCTATTGCACAGTAATAGTATAACAGATTTTCCAATGATCTTTTGGCATTAACTTCTTTAGGTAGTCAAAAGGCATTGGAAAGCTATTTTTTTGTTGTTGTTAAAGTCAGTTGCCCTGACTTTTAGATTTTCTGTTGTTCTTTAATTATTTTCTCTTAGATATTTCTTCTGTAAAGTAATACAAAGGTTGGTTCACTCCTGTTTCAATGTCTTCCTTTTAGCTTTCCATCACTTGGATACAGGTATTTTGCTTGTTTATAGAAAGAAAGATTTGAAAAGCATGTGACTTGATTAAAAATCAGATTATACTAAGTGTTCTAATTTTTAATTGTGATTAGTACTTGAAAGTGGGATAAAAAGCAGTTAAAAATACTGGACAATAGCTTACTTGAACATTTTTAAGCCAAGGACCCCATTTTGAAAATCCAGAGAGCTTGTTAGGATTTTTTGCCTTACACAGGGGCAAGTCAGTCTTGTGAGTCACAGGAGAAATGATGCATGAATAGAAGAGTCAGAGAACAAACAGAATAGCCAGTTATTAAAATTTGAATAGAATAATTGCTTAAGAATAATTTCCTAATATTACATATGTTCCCTCCAGCTGCTTACTGAGTTAAGGATAGGGTAACAAATGGTAAAAAGTTAGGGAAATTTCAGAAACAACAGTTTGCTAAAACAGTTTTTCTTTGAGAAGGATGAAAATAGGTATCACATTCTTTTCTTGTTTAATCTCTCTATTTTAATGTCATAAAAGCATGCCATTCTGGATAACTGAGAGATGATTTATCCTGATGTCATGAAGCTTTAGAAGCCTGGAAGTTTGAGGTTTCATGACAGAGAACCACATTATCATCTTTCCTTCTCTCAAATTGGATAGTTCCTACTCTCCCTTCCCATCCATGCTCATGTATTCTTCCACCTCACTTTGAGGTGTTTCTGATGCTTTAGGATTTCATAGCTGTTAAATTCAGCTAATAAAGCAGCAGAAAATAAACTAATGACTTCACCAAAAAGATGAATAGATTAAGCCTTAGGTATTGCACCAAAATAGTCTTAGAGACTGAGATTGCTTCTGCACTTCTCTGGAAATAATATTGTTTTCAGTAAACTCTTCTTTATAAAAAAAATGTAAAAGAGAAACCAGTTTCCTCCTATTACAGACCATCAAGAGTAACTATGTGTCGTCTTTTTTTTGTGCAGGGATTTAGCAACTGATCTTCTTATGATGATTCCTGATAACAAACTGCAGTTAGTAAAACTATGTGCTTTTTATCCTGGATGCATAGCAGAAATAAATGACCTCCATGAAAAGGTACAACATAAA
This sequence comes from Myiozetetes cayanensis, assembly GCF_022539395.1. NCBI lineage: Eukaryota > Metazoa > Chordata > Aves > Passeriformes > Tyrannidae > Myiozetetes > Myiozetetes cayanensis. The sequence goes on along the minus strand of NW_026087964.1, from coordinate 32,880,886 downwards.
AAAAATTACCTGAATGCTAATAGGAGGTTATGTATTGATTTGTTTATTAATTTCAAAAAACTTAAAGCCAAATAAATCTGTAGGATGAATTTGTTCCCAACAGTCTTATACATTACATGCTCTTCTTTGGTCTTTTAGTCTTCATTGACTTTATTTTCAGTATTGTGCATGAAATTTAGCTCTTTAATTCTGCTCTTTGTGTACTCTTTCCACTACACAGGTTACTTTCTGAAGTAGCTTATGATCTTCAGAATTATCTGTCAGTATGATTTACAACCTACTAGATATGAAGCCTAATCATGTTGTGGCAGATCAACTTTCTAGTCTGAGTTGTTTTACATCTCATGCCTGTAATGTCCTTAAATCCCTCCTTTCCTCTTCAGCAGCAGAAGGATCTGCTCTGCTAACTCCCTTAAGGTTCAGCTCAGACTGCACATTTATTAAGCAGTAGTAAAAAGTTCACGAAAACATTTGCAATGGAAACTGGTACTGCTTAAATTAAAGTTACAGAACCTTTTCCCCCTATATAGTTCTCTGGTCAAGATGGCTTTCTTAACATGCATCATATGCAGGTACATCTTTCAAACAATGATTCCTTCAGAGAGAATTTTTTCTTATTGATATGTTCAAACATCAGTATTTCTCTGCACCTTAAAGAATTGCTTGAACATTTCTGTCATTTTCTGGCTTTTTTTTTTTTTTCCAGTGCAATCTTCCTGATGTAGAAGAATGTATGCAGTTGGCAGAGACAATTCAGGCAGATGGAGATATATTTGAAACAATAAAGTACTATCTGTTAAGCACAGAACCTGACAAGGCTCTCCCTCTTGGCATTCAGTATGTGAAAGGTAGGTACTTGGATGAAGAAACCTTTTAAAGTGTAAGTCATTTGTATAACTTGCCTCTTAAGATATTTTTCTTTTTATTTTTCAACAGAACAACTTTGTGGCTCAGATTGGACTTTGGATTCAGTCTTTCCGTATCTTGATCTTCTAAGTTATATACGCACTGAACAATTAATGTTGCATAAATGTAGTGAGTGAGTATATTTTCATTACTTAGAAAACTGAAACTTTCATTAAAGGATAATTTTGGAACTTATAAAGAAATATACATATATATATATTTATGTAGGTGAACACTGTTGCTATCATTTTTTCCTTACCAAAAGAGGGATACAAAAAAAAATTTTCAGCAAGCTGGCTAGCTCTCAATCTGGAGAGTAGAATGTGGAATTTTCCTAAATTTTGAAGGTTTAGCAATTAAAAAAAAAAAAATTACTGCTTCTTTTACTGTTTTCTGTGGCGTATTTACAAGGGATGAATCAATGTTGGTCGTATGTGAAGAATTTCACTTTGATCTGCTCTGGTTTCAGTTTTCTGAGGAAAAAAAGAAGTGGTACCACACACAATGTGAGCTTTTATGTCAAAGTGTTAAGAAAATTTGAGCTGCCACTGTCATATTAACTCTATAATAGTTGGAAGCTGTGTTTCATTTTTATGACAGATGGCTGAAGCTAGCCCTAGATGCCTACACAAGCGTACGTGTGAAGAACTAAAAGGAGAAAAAAGCTGGGGAAATTTGGTGAAACTGAAGTCCACACTAATATTTGGGGCAATTTTATTTCCATTTAGAGTTCTATCACTTTCAAAGCTCTGAGTGTTGTTCTTGTAACTTTACATGATTGTGCTTAAAAATTGTGTTGCATGTGCCATTTAAAATTTAACAATGGAGATCAGTACAAAACACACGGAGTCTGTTTTAACAATTCCATGACACAGAAAGGAAGCATAATCAGCAAACATATATTCTCCACAAAAGGTGGATGGATAAATTAGGTTTTATAATTATAATGTGAATATGAGTTTGTTTAATGTTTTTGCAAATGCTTTTTGTTTTTCATGATTAATACTTGTCCATTTATAGATTTCGGAATGAGTTGCTGATTTTGTGTGGTTACATTGGTGCTTTACTTGCTATCAGAAGACAGTACAATAGCATTGTACCTGCACTGTATGAGTATACAAGGTAATGCTTTTTCATTAACACTGAGAAATCTCAAACCTTATTATGACATATACCCCCTTCCCCTTAACCTTCCCTACAAAAAAAGAAAACCAAAAATAACTGAGTTCCCAATTCTGTTATGAAGTGGTAAGGGTATAGCCGTGCTTGCACCTAGAACCTTTCTTTATGCATTATACATGTAAAAGTTCCTGAGGTAACGCAATGAGTTGTGAAAATGGGATATCAGTCAAACTCTTAATTCTGTAAAGAACCCCAGTTTTTAGAAGTAGATGAGTATTCAGCATCACCTCCATGCATGACTGACAATATGTTGACAGTAACACTTCTAATTTGTATCTACCTGTAGACCATTTGCCAAGACTTGTTCTGTAGCAAGGACAAGCTTTGAATTTGGAGTTCATGAGTGGGCACTAGCTTGATTCTCAACAAGAAACCTGGTTTGGCCTTCTGTTACTCAGTGAGCTAATATTCCCAGACATTAATGCACCTGACCTTGCCCACTTGATCTGACCCGGCCTGGTCCTGCCCACTTGCTGCAGCTCAACCCCGACTGGTCACCTGACTACACCTGACCAGACTAGGCCCATTTCTCAGTTTAAATGAGACACAAGTGTTTTGCTGAGGATGAGTTATCAGGAAGACCCAAACTCCTCCCTCTAAGCAATTGTAAAATCTGATAGTAAGAGGCTCCAACTGAGGGGGGGGAAAAGTGTGGAAAAAAGAAAAATAACAACCTTTTATTAAAAGATTTATGTATTGGCAGAAACAACAAAAGAAAATAAGTAAAACAACTAAACAATACTCCTATACCCACAAATAATCCCCTTCAAACCAAACCAATAAACAAACAAAGAAAAAGGTAACCAGTTCAGTTTGTGCCCTTTGGTGCAATTCTAACCACAGTCAACAGAGGGCGCTGTTGGATCACTGGAGATGCAGAGCCTGCAGTACTTTGTGCTGCTCAGATGGGGGCACTGTTGGATCACTGGTCATTGCCATGTGGGGAGACACCCTCCTGGGTGTGTTGGAGAAACCGAAAATGTGTTTCCCTCCCCCCCACGCTGGGAAAGGATGGAAAGAGAAGGGAGACAAAAAAAACCCAACAACAACAAAAAAAAGTCCTTCCCAAAGGGAATTCACTCTGTCCTGTTGGCCAAATGGTGTGGTATAGTTTTTTCCCTCTCCCTTTGATGTGCACAAGAACCGCTGCCAAGAAAGAAACAAACGGGAACAGAGAAGGGGAAAACCTCCTGAAACAGTTCCTCTCCAATGAAAATACAAGCAGAATCCACAGCTGGTAGCCAGATTGAGAACAAACCCACTCCGAGCTCCTACTCCGACCTTGTTCCAGCTCCAGCAGCCACCTGAACTCCTCCCCTCCATTTATTTCCCAGCAGATGAGAGGAAAAAAAAGTAAAAAGGAACTCCTCACCCTTCCCCAAAGACAAGATTCTGAGGGCCATTAACTAGGAATGTGGCCTTACCAGCAACTTCTTTTGTGTTACTTAACTGCCCATTCAACACCCCTCCACACAGTGGGCAGGAGGAAGGGAAAAATTCCTGCTTAGTTTGTAAGAACCAGCAAAACCATAACAGCCCCCCTGACTGGACTTGACTGACTTGAATCAGCTCAGCCTGACCCAATTGTCCTGATCTGACCTGACCTCAACCACTTCATGTGACCCAACTTTGTCCACTTGACTTGATCAGACTTGGCCTGATCCAGCCCAGTCTGGCTTGGCCCAACTCACTTGACCCTACTCAACCTGATCTGCTTGATTTCATTTGGTACACCTGACTTCTTCTGACCCCACTTGAACTTGAACCAACCAACTTAGACTAGAAAACACAAAGATTAGGATGAATCATCTTTATCTCATATGGTAAATAAAATAGACTTACATGGAATACTTTGGTAGGCCTTCCTCAGGGGTTTAACCACGATTGTTTAGTCTTCCTGTCTGGTTTGGTAGTGCTATCCAGCTAACATATTTCCGTTTCTCCTTCACTGTCAGGGCTGCCAGTTCCTCTTGGTTTTGTCACCTAACTTGCTGAGTAGCAAGGCCAGCTCCAAGGTGTCACTGATTTCCTAGTGAAAACTGTGCTGACTTTATTCCAGCTGTTACTCCTCCTTTAGCTGCTCTAACGAGACCCCTGTAGCTTTGCTAATAATTTCAGCTCCTTTATCTCTTCATCAAGAATAAATGTTGTGTATATGTTGTTCAGTCCTTTCACACCTCACTAGAATTGTGACCTTTCCTATGTTACCTAAAAGGCTGTGGAGGAAAAAACTCCAGGCCAAATTGGGTAGGAGGTAAGATAAGGATAGAAAAGATTTTAATGAGCCTCCAGGCTCCAGGAATACAAACCCACGAGCGTGCTTTCAAACACAGGTGTTACAACTTTTATAATTCTTTCCACCCAATCCCCATCCGCCCACTGCCCCGGTTCTGGACCCCAACATGCCTTTTGGGAATTGAGTCTGGGGGAGTTTTGGGACCCCCCTCTTCCTCATTTTCATCTTCCTCAGAGCACACGTAGTCATTGGAGGCTTTCCAAAGCTCTGGACCTGAAGGTCATTGTGTCTATGGCTATATCTTCTTGTGCAGATTTTAGGGTGTTCTCTACAATTCCACCTTGAAAATGAGACTAAACAGGCTGATGGAATTTAGAGGGATTGATATGGGAATTGGGTAACAGGGCTGGCTATGTGTAACTACTGTGTTAAGGGTAAGGGATACAATGCAGCTACTTTAAAATCTACATTCACCACATAACTACTTCTAAAATCTACAAAATTTAAAAAATCAAAACTCTAAGACATCACTATGCTTCCTAATATTTTATCAGAATTGCCTACCAAGGATAATTAAACAATTTAATATGTCTTTCCTCTTAGCCATCCTCATGTCTGAAACTTGGTGAAAGGAGTAGGAAAAGGGAAAAAGAGCATTTTTTTGTTATTGTTGTTTTTGGGGTTTGTTGTTTGTTTGGTTTTTTTTTATATTTTTCCGAACCTCCTGAAATAACAAGATGAAATACAAGCTTTTACAGAAGGGCTATTTTGATATGTATATTAACAGACTAGTAATGAGCAGTCTTTGAGATGCAGTTTGTGATACTTTTGGCTTTCAAGCTTTCAGTTTTCCTGGGATATAAAGAACCACAGAACAATACAGCTCTAAATTTTATTCTTGGATTGCCAAATATTTTCGAGATTCAGAGATTTTTAGATTCCAACCCATTTTAAACTGGACACTTACATGCTTACATACAAGCTGGACTTTTTAGGACATCACAACGTAAATAAAAGGTGACTGAATTAGGTCAGGTAGTAACTGTCCCTTATTTTATGTTTTGATAAATAAAAAATGTGTCCACTGCAAGGGTTTTGAAACTGTTTTCCACAAGTAAAACCAGGCTTTCCCAGAGTATGTGTTGAACCATGTTTCTCTACCTATTTTTACCATATCTGCTATATATAGGCAAAATAGGTCCTTAATTTTTCTAAAGTTAACATTATTAAGAAATAGGAACACAAATAGCCTTAAAATATAGGATGGCCTCAATTAAAAAAAAAAAATAGAGCTAATTAAATAAGGTGTAAATAGGGATAATTAAAATACAATTTAAATTAAAAACTATACTTTTATATCTAGTATTAGTATTTCTAATATAGTGGTTATTGTGAATGATCAGTTTATTTCTCTCAAGTTATTTCCATATCCAATCAGAAATAGTTTTATATTACTAACGCCTACCTTATTTTGCTTCTAAGAAAATACTCATTTTTAGAATTAATTTGGACTTTAATTACTTGTATTTCTTTTCAGTCAGCTTTTAAAAAGACGGGAAGTATCTGTACCTTTGAAAATTGAACAGCTTTCTGAGGAATTAGATGCATGGAGAGCTTGCACACAATTAAACAAGTAGGTGGAAAAGTATAAAATTACCGTGAGTGAGACTGGTAGTATTTAACTGTTTAATTGTAAATTTATTTCCTTTGTAAAATGTGACTATGACTGGGGAAAAAAAAAGTGCTTTGTGGCTCTTTATGTCTAAAACAAATTAAGAAGTATAGTTGAAAACCAAATATCTTTTGTGTTCTTAGACATAGTGATGAATTGCCATGCACCCCACCATCTGAATCACAGAGAGCGGTGTATTCAGTGCTTGTATCACGAATTCAGGAGGAGCCTCTGAAAGGAATGGTTGGGCCAGACTGTGTCACTGGATCAAATCTTCCTAGTCATTCAGATGTTCATATATCTTGTTTGACAGGGCTAAAGATACAGGTATGGCTTCAGAGAGCTGAAATGTTCTTTCTCTGTAATAGCATTGATTAGGCTGCCATAAATCTAAGGCCCCATTTATTGTTTAGGAGGAAAAATGTTTACCCTGTTCTCACAGTAGCAGAGTTAAAGATGACAGACACTGACATCTACTATATAAGAAAGGCTGTATAAAAAATTGTCCAATCAAATAATTGTCATTTCCCAAATCCAAAACATTTTAATTTCCATGTGAAAGACAGATTTCCTTTGCCAGATGTTCTGCCTGAAGTGCATGTAAATTATTGCCTACTACCTCTCTACAGCTTGAATAAAAGCCAGGAAATTATTTATCTTCAACCACATACAACACTTTTCTGGTGTTGGTATTTATCACTATGGAAATTCATACTATAAAACTTGCAGTTCATGACTAATTAAAGCCAGATATTAGCAGACTAAATATTCAAACATATTTATTCATCATGCATATGGAGCTTTATGATCGAAACATATTAGTCCTTATAACACCTCTTAATTTCAATAAAGAGAAAATTGACAGATCCTAAAAATGCTACTCCTGTCTCCAGGCAGTGCCTCAGTGTGAATTTACTCTCTTAGATGGTACTGTTTCCTCTGTCCAGTGCAAGATGCCAGCCCAAAGAGTAACAGGGTGGTTCCAGAACTAAGAAGGATAGTTTTGTGTTAGAAATTGTAGATTGGAAAATACTAGTGGGATTTTAGGAGTAAAGAAAATTTACAGCTGAACCCCATCAATCTAAAAAAAAACTTGCTGTCATCACTTTCATATTTTATCAGTGGTCTCTGGCTATGGCTGTGCTCTCAACATGTGCTAACAGCCACCTAAAGCTGCCATTGTTATAATCCATTCAATAAGAATAGCAAATACGGTGTCACCAGTTTGTCATCTACGATATCCTTATTTCCAGATTAGTGTACATTAGGAGTCATTGCTTTAGGCATGCAGATCAGCTCACAAATCACTTAGTTTATACTAAGGTGTATAGCAGCCAAATTGCATTGGGTTTACAAGTTTTAAGTTTGGAGAGCTCAACCCTTTAGGAAAGCACTTAAACTGAATTGCAGCTTTGAGACCAGATTTTGTCAAACGAATAAATTGCTAAATAGCTCTTCTTCCATTAGATAAATGATTGCTTTTTCCTTTTCATAGTGAGTATTTGAAATTATTCTGTAGATTCCATATTTTCAAACAATTCATGGAGGCATTATATTGGGTTCTTTTTGTAGATAGGAAAAACCACTGATCAGCACAGATAATTAAAGAAACCATGAAATATGGACAGTATTCTGAAGGAAGAAAGCTTGTTACCTCAGTTTCTAATTCAGGCTAAATTTAACTCTGGAATAATTGGCATGCATATATAAAATAATAATAAAATATATTATTAAAAATTGAATGAAACATTGAAATACTATTAAATGTTGAGTAGCCAGGTTTGGGAATATAGCAAGTTCACTCAAATTATAATGTGTAACTGTTATCAAAGTTGTACGTTTGTGGGGTACAATTTTTGCATGAAGGTTAGTTGTAAATAAGATTCTCATGTTCTTCTCAGATAAAATGTGAGCTTTCTGCTGTGGTGGCTTTTACACAATACCTGTGTACTTTCTTTTTCTTTTCCTCTCCAAACAATTTTGCTGTACAGGGTCCAGTGTTCTTCCTTGAAGATGGAAAATCTGCTATTTCACTGAATGATGCTTTGATGTGGGCCAAAGTCAATCCTTTTTCACCACTTGGAACAGGAATACGACTTAACCCATTTTGATGAGGTGTTTCCTCTGTAGTTTATAGTGCTTAAAATAACACTCTGGGGGTTAATACTGATTTAACCTTGATCAAAGGACAGAAAGTGGTAGTTGATTCCTCCTGAAGGGCAAGTACTTGAACTTTGAAATTGTGAAATGAGAGCAAGAAAAGGATTTCTATATAAATGTTTGTTGAAAATCCAAAGAAAAAAGTTATTTGATAATCCAAAGAAAAAGTCCTAACTTCATATACAGCCATGTCTTTTTCTTTTCAGTAAGAACAGTGTTGTCAGACAATACAGGCGAATTTCAGTCGACTCTGTGTGAATAGACACCTTGTAAAGGGAGTAAGCAACTATCCGCACATTATCAAAATATTGATAACAAACTGTGAAATCCATAAATGAACTTCCAAGTACATAATAATAGAATCATTTTATTGATACCTATTACAACCTGTTTTTAGAATGACTGGAATACTGTGGCTGTTTCACACATTGTGTCCCCCTTTTTAATTTTAACTAATTTTTACACACAGTAAAATGTAAGAGTAGATTATTTTTTTTCATCCATTTGTTATTGTGCTTTATTAGCAGTACAAATAGCAGTTTACTTATGTTTTGATTAAAGAGTTTTGAATATCTACATTAGAAAATTCTATTTTCTAATCTGATCATCTTTAGCAACTGTCCCCCTTATATTTTCACTGGAGGCTAAAAGGTATTTATAAAACTGTTGTGTTTGGTTTTTTTTAAACAAAGGGTTTGTACGGAACAAACAGCAAATTTATTGCAATTATTGAACTGTGCTATGTATATTTAAAATGCTTGTTTTCTTTTTACATTTTGTATTAGTTATAAACATGCATATAGTATGACAAACCAGAAGTAAATACCTGTGCATATATATTTTTATTTACTAAATCTGTACTCAAATGGAAAAACAGTTATGGCAATAGAACACTAAGAATATTTAAACTTTAAAGCTGTGTATAGTATGGGATTTAATTATAAGGAAAATATTATACTTATTTATTATTAATAATTCTTATAACCAGAATTACCTGTAGAAAAGATGTGTTGGTTACAATATTCTTTATTAGCTTAATTGGCGGCACATAAGCAGAAATCTACTTTATCTGTTGTTACATCTTTTGCTGCTACTTTAAAATAAATTTTAAAATTTATTTAAAATTCTGATAATTACATGAAATGTAAAGCAGTTGCAATTAAAAAGTGGCAGAATTATTTCAATAGAAACTGTTGTAAAACTGGTAATAATAACAGGTCTCTATTTATCAGAGCCTGTAGACAATCTTCAATACAGAGGTAAGCCATGCCCTCATTTAACTAAAAATAACAGTGCCACCATGATAGAAATGTGGGATGGAGACTAGAAATAAAAAAGTACAAGGTTGTTTCCCCCCCCTTCCCCCTTAAAATAGTAAAATTTCATTCTGGCAATATTCTAGAGTATTATTACAGGGTTTCTGGTGTAAGAATAAATTGAAGGGGGAGGGAATTCTTGACTGTTTTGTAACCTAAAAGCGCCCTTTTTTGTTTGTGCTTGGACGCTGGAACAGAATGCTTTACTTTCTCCAGGTATTCTTTGGAAAATGATTTTCCTTTTTTTAACTCCATGGAGCTTGGCAAAGAAGAATTGGGTTTCAGAAGTCAAAATTCATAGTTTTTGAAATAATTTTCCATCAGTCAGTGTCTGATATCCGCTTCTGTCAAATAAAAGACTAGCTGTCTTTTAACACATAAATTGTATAACCTGATATATAAAAGTTGTTAATGCAGAGGTGCAGAGCAGTGGTAAGAACATGCAGCCCCATGACTGATAATTGGAATCTGAAGGATTGACTCAACTGCCATTCTACTATATTTTAAATATTTTGCTGTATCATAAGGACTTTTACCAATATTTCACAGTTTAAGTAACTTACAATGTGTAGTATAACTACATCAGTGTGTTGCACATAAATTGTGCCTTAATGTGGAATCTTGGGCAAATCTACTCCCTCTTTAGAGTGTGAGGGCTAGGAATTCTTTCATTGCTAAAATATAAAAATTAAGTCAGAGGACGTTTTTTATATTTGGGATGAATCAGGAAACAGTCATTGTGAATAACATGAGGTTGCATTTTCTTTATAGCCGTTTGTACCCCATGTGTTGAGTGAGGGGAATATGCAGAAAAAGTTGTAATTGTGTCTACTGCTACAGCTGTGGTTGAAACTGTCAAACTATGAATTCATCATTTTCATAATTAATTTCAGATTGTTTGCGCATATGTGACTTCATTATCTGGCACAGCAAGTCAAATACAGATATTTCTTCCTTAATATTAAAGAATACTTTGTCTTCAAATTATTGTTTGACTCTTCTGTAAAAGTCTTATATTTCTTCATTCAAATGGAAATATCAAGCTATATAGTAGTGCTCTCCAATTACCATTAAATCTCAGTTAAATTTAACATCACTTTATCGCTCCAAAGCAATCCATTGTTATATTGAAAGAATCTGTCCAACAGATTACTGACATGTTTATAAGCTTCGCAGACAGCTTCACTGGCAGCTGCAGTCTGAGATATGAGAAGTGACACTTTAAATCCATATTGTTGGACGTCTTCATGGGGTAAAATAATTTCAATCCAGAATTACAATTTAAGATTACACTAATGCAAGAAACTCCATTCCTAACACAGAAAACAAAGAGTCTAGAAACCTTTTTCAGAATAGGCATTAGGTTTTCTTAAAAACTTGAAGTTACATGTTTACTAGGAAGGAAGTGAAATCCAGGATCATCTTTGCTCTGGATAAAAATTACAAAAGGCGTGGAGCAGGGAGCAGATTCACAGCAGCAGTGCCAAGGAACAGTATGCATTTGCACATAAGTCAGCATATGATGATATGAAGTGGTACACTTTCTGATTTAGTGAAAATTTTGCATAGAGCTATTGTATTTTGTGGCTTTTACTTACACAATGTTATACGCTGTGAGGGGCTGCCGTGCTGGCCCAGAGCCGCTGCCCCCACGCATGGCCACAGCGAGGCCCGGGCTGGGCTGGATGGTGCCAAGTGGCCCCTTCCCTCTGCTTTCTCAGCTCCCACCTCCTGTTGTCTCAGGAGTGCCTTTTCAGCACACCTGTAGGATTTCACTGTTGAATTTCTTTCCAGAATTGGCATCTTATACTATTTTTTTTTTAATTAAAATGTTTTATGATACCATTTTCGTGGTATAAAAATTCACATAACGAGCTATTTCAAACTTGGATGTGCTGTAGTAGTCTTAAACAGTGCCCTGACCTGGGTAATTTTTTGCTTCAGCTCCTTGTTCCTAATATTTTAATACATTACTTAGCATTTATTTCATACAAAGAATAGGGCCCTCACAGCATGCAAACAGTAAGAAAGCTGTTTCATTTCTGGCCAAACAAAGGATCATTTTTTGAAGAGATTTTACCAAATACTAATGTCAGGTGTTTCATTGCTGTGTATTTTTGGCATGTGGCATTGCGAGGCTCTGATCTGCCTCAGTCCTGCTCCAGTGTATAGACCTGACAGGGCAACAACATCCCTTTCCTATTTCTGTTTGTCCCTGTTACATAGTAACAGAAGCAATGCCCATTCCACTGGGCTTAGCTTGCCAAAATAACTCGCATTTTTACATAATTATTTGGTACAAAGATAAAAGTTTATGTTGAGAACTGCATCTGGCCCAAGATCCAAGTCATAATATTACCATATGCCAGTTTCTTCTGACTAGTCTACCATTCTGTAGAATTAGAGGAAAAACAGTACTAAATACCTGTAAACTACAGAAATTGTCTGTCTTTGCTCTTTGTGTGGTGGCAAGTGGGAATAGATGTTGCAAATGCCACAAGAGCACAAACACCTATTTGCAATGAGATGGCTTTGACTCTTAATGTGACTCTCAGTAAAACTTCTCATGGTGTTTAGTTGTGTTTCGAACAGGTGTTTTGCAGAGTAGCCACACTTGCTCAAAACAGACCTTAATTACAGAACATGAGAGCTTTTTTTGACCCTTTGTCCAAGTCAAACTTGGACTGTGCACACCTGAAGGGGAAGATCTAAATGATCTCATTTTACGTAGAGAAGTTCAGCAGTGCCATGGTTGGCTTGGCGGTTTGAAGTTGGTTTGTTTGTTGAAGTAATACACAGTAATGGTACTGTACATAAAAACATAAATTGCTAGGTTTTGATGGAAACCAAAACCACCCAACTCCATTACAGGCTGTATGTTAGGGACTCCTAAGTAGCTCCTCTTACTTGCATTTGACTTTCCTTTACAGGGACTTCAGAAGAGACCCCTAACTAGAGTTTTTGCAGGGAACAGAAGAAAATTATTTAACACGGGCAAGTGCTGGACAGCTGCATTTTTTATTAGGGTCGATATAATTTAGCAACTGACTAAGCATTCCTCTTTGTGAAAGCTTTCTCTATAGTTAGTTCCTCACTTAGTATCTTTCCAGTAGGAACATAAATACTGAAAGGAGTCACTGAAGAGGAATGGAAGAGGGTGAATCACCAGGGGCAAGTGGCAAATTATCAGGTGTCTTATGCTTTGGTTTGCAGGAATTGAGTATAAGTCACTGAGAGTGTAATTTGTTCTCAAAGGAACACCAAATGAGAAGACTGAGAGGAGGAGCACTGCATTTCAGTGTAGTCAGATCACATTTTTTGACAAGACAGGCGATCACCAAAATGCAAGAGCATGAGCAAGGCAGAAATCCTTGGGGTTTTCTAATATCTCTTGGGGGTGTCAGCATTCCTTCTCTAGCTGGAGTTGAACAATAAAATTTCAACCTGTTCACAGAGATGCCTGCTAGAGCATTCTGGGATTTTGCAACATGATTTTTGGAGCTGGGTACTTGTTTATAAACAAGAGAAATAATGTCCTTTCAAGAGAGATAACCCTCCTGATATGGAGAACTGATGTATTTCTGGAATCTTGCATCCATCTCCTGAACTTGAGCTTGAAGATTCATTATCCACATCTCCACAATATGGCTTCAGAAATCTCACAGATATATGACACTTTAAAATATGCCTTTCCCTGAGGCAAATAATTATTTAATATGCCAATGAGCTGTGATACAGCATTGTTATGAAAAGATAAGGAAAGAGCTCACATGATTTTGTTTTACAAGAGGAGATCAAAAGTACCTCAGCATTAAGGCTTTTGAGAAATATTCCTCTGGAATTTTTAAAGCTACTAATTGTATCAATAAACAGAGATTCTATAAAAAATGGAGATCATGTTCACAGCAGTTTAATTCCATTTCACAGCACAGGCAGTGAGGAAGAATAAAGGAAGTTTTCATTAATAAATTGTCTATATAAATAAAAAGAAAAAAAGGACATCCAATTGTTTTATTTTTATCAATGTATACAGTGCACATATCACCAAGTATTTTTAGATACATGAACAATAGAAATTTAAAAACACATAAAATACTGACTCCAAATGGACAAACTTAACAAATAATAATGAAGAAACTCTTCGTGGTTCAGGTGTGTCAAAGAGATTTTTAAAATATAAACACAGAATTAACAGCACTAAAGCTACTGAGTATTAAGGTAAAGCTCTATAATCATGTCCCAGAGTATCAGCACACTTATTCAATTCAGCTTTATTAGCACCTTGGTACTATTTGCTGAATGGCTCCCAGTTACTATTAAATTACCAACACCAGATGTCAAAGAAACAATTTTTTTAAGCAATATGCAAAAAGCTCTTTTTCCGCCCAGCAGTTCTTTAGATAAAACATACAATAAACACAGAGAAGAAAAAGTACTTGCTATTTAATTTTCTAACACTTAATTACTACATTATCTGTACTGTAAGAAATTCTTCAGTATTGTTGGCAACTGGAGTTGTGGAACAAGATGCAGTCTAGCTCTTCCTATGTAATTTCGGATACGTAGTCGGCAGAGCTGACACAGAGAGGATGGTGTGGCTGCAAACAATAAAGGAAGGAGTTTAATTGCAAATGTGGCCTTTTTCTTCATTCCTTTTCCTTCATTGCCTTTCTGCCCTCAAAGATAAAGACAGGGGCTGCTGAAACCTTGTTCATAGTTAGGGAAATACTGAAGAAAGCAAGGTAAGGTCAGTGTTTTTAAATTAAAAATGTGCTCCCAGAAAATAACTTTAAAAACTGCAAGGTTGCTGTTTTTTTTTTAATTCACAGAGCAGATGAGATACCTGCTACAGCACTACAAGCTGCACTACTGATGCATCACTGCAACAAAAATAAGCAGCCAAAATACCCCAAGCCTCTGAATCATGTTTAGTGATCTTACTAGCTCATCACAATGCCTTTATCCCTCTGTCCCCCACTCTCTCAAAGTGAACATTGCTGTTTTCTCTGGACTATAAACTCATATCTGTTTCTTACCAAGTAATTTTTTTTTTTTTTTTACATCTTTGCTGTGACTTTCAAAAATACTACTAGTCTTGGTAAATTTGTGAAAACCTCTAGTTTTTAGAGGGGTTTTGTTAATAGCATTCAGACTACAGAGTTGTTTCCTTGAGGAAAACATGAATCAGTGTTACTCATCAGTTCACCTCTAAAGAGATGCCCAGTTATTGAAATAGTTTCTTTCTCTTGTGGCTTATTTTTACATTATACATATGTCAGTCGGAAAAAATCCAGTTCCCTTAAGGATATTCTCTCTCCAAAGCAACAGACCTTTAAGAGTTTTGAGGGACTCTTGAGTTTCGACTCCTATTTCTCAGGTTCTTATAATTTCATAGAGAAAATTTAGAAAATGAGATTTTTTTAATACCTTTTGCCCACAATAAAAATAAAGTCCTTTATATGCACTTAAAAATATATTTTTAAAGATTTTGTGACAGCTGACCAAAATGAAATACATTTTTAATCTGAAATTTAAATAGTTTCTTTTTAACAAGGTCTGTAACAGCCAATAAAAATATAGCTTTAATGTCAACTTGTGTAAACACACAAAAAACACAGGATGATGCTTTTTCAGCTTGTATAAATTTTGATGCTGCTTGGCCAATGGGCTCTATCTAGCCTGAGACTAAATATTCCTGATTATTTTTATAGTTAAAAAGAAAATTACCTGAATGCTAATATATTTATTTAATAAAGCACAATGTAACATCTACAACATGGGTTGTTTGCATTGTTCGGTTGAGGGTTTTTCGAAAAAAAAATTTTTTTTTACAGTTACAGTTGCAAAAACACACACAAAAAACTTACCTTCATGGAAGAGCAGCAGTCTCTCCACTAAACTGCTAGGAGCAGCTAAATCAACAGGCCTCTCAAAATCTGAATTTTTGGCATTTATGTCTGCCCCAAATTCAAGAAGTAAGTTTACAATCTCTGTACTAGAATGCTGGGCAGCAGCATGCAGTGGAGTTTGCAAATGCTTTCCCTTCTGCACATTGGCACCTGATGGGTAGATGCACATAAAGAGATGTCAGAAGAGATTAACTAAAATTGCCATTAAGTAATGATGGGGCTTCAAAATAAACAAAAAACCCCACTGTCCTAGAATGCTCCAGTGCATTTAGTGCTTTATTAATTCCACTGCAGAGAACTATAACTAACCATATCAATACAGCTTGCTTTATCCTATGTTTTATTACCCAAGTACAACCATATAAAAAGAAAAATCAAATCAGATCACATGAGCACATTACTTTTTGTAAACATTTACTAAAATTTGCTCTACATAAAAAATATACTTTTTTTATCTGAATATTTTTAAAAAATCACTAAACTGAGGTTTTGTAAGTATATGTTTATAAGTACACCAACTCAAAAAGGAATCCAGCGTGGATGCCTTATAGTTTTTCATGTGTTGAAGCTGGCAAAGTGTTTGTAATAGACTCCCCATCCCATCCCATCCAACCTTTATCAAGGATTTATCTATAAATTAAATAATTTAAATTAAGGTAGGATATACAGTCAAGAAAACTAATAGGGAAAAAAATCCCCTGGTACTATTAATTCTCCCAATCATGGAATTCTAATTAATACACTTTTGTATTAAGAAAGGTTAACTTATTTTAACTTAAAATTGATGAAATTAATTTGCAGTAATGCATTCATATTCAAGAAAAAAATCCATATAAGAGTTAAATCAAACCAGCCAGTATGGAAGAATTTCTCTTACAGGCAAGCTGATAGACCCCCTAAAACTGAGTTGGCCCCAACAGTTTTCTACATTATTCTAGCAGAAGAAAAACCAAGACTTCTTAAGATAGATTTGCTAATCTTGTGAGATCAGAAATTAGCTTCTGTACCAACTTTATTCCCCGAATCAACACTTTTTGCCTTTTAAATTCCCTTTTGAGTAAAATAATTTGTCACAAGCCTACTGTTCTCAATAGTAACAATTTGAGAATACTTCTGCAGTACCATTTTCTTGCTTATTTCATTGTCTCTTTGCTGTGCTTTTCAACTTCTAATACATCCTTGCAAATCAATAAAATATAAAAAATTTCAGACTTACAGAATTATTTACTTATATTCTCAGTTTACATATCCTTTTCTACTCCAGGCAACCAACATATATAGAATATGCCATTCTATTACTGTTTTTTATGTATTGTAGTATTTCAATCCCAAAATACGCTAATTATACTTTTGCTTTTCTTAAAAATGAAAAGTCATAACATAGGATAATTAATCATCTGAAGAGACTGAATCAATGAGAAACAATTTAACTGTTTGTTTAAGTTCTAAATATAACATGCAATCAACTAGAAGAACAATTCTGGTGCAATGGCTGAATTATTCATATATATATTTTTATTCATTGTGCTACAGGACATGAAAGCCCTGTATGTCATTACCTGAAACACAGCAAATGATTCTGTAGCTATGCCCATTGTGTCCCTGGGCTTGTACTAAAACAGACTGAGCCTCCAACATCTCTTTCCAGTTGATTAAATAAATAATGAAATTTAGGAAATTTGTTATTTTGAAATTTGTGAAATTTAGGATCAAATACTTTTAAGCTCTTCCCTCTGCAACTCAGCCTCTCTGCCTTGTGAAAAGATCAATCAGAATATTCTGAAGAGTGAAAGAAAGTGGGACTACATTGCTAAAATAGTTCTGTTGAAATCTCAATGATTGCTACCTAAAATTCCTTTCTCAAAGCTAATTTTTTTAACCTTGTCTTTCTTACAGGAAATGTCTAGCTACAAATCTGTAGTAGGTGCTAAAAATGTTGAACATCCATCTTTATTTGTCTTGCTTCCTTTTTTGGTCATATGCTCACTATACCACCAGTAATTTATTGTAAGAAAAGGTGCATCACAGCGTAACATTTGAAGCAGAGCCCTGCAAGCAAGTGTTCTAGTTCCAATGATTCAGCGGAGCTAACTTTAAAGGTGAGTAGAGTATGCTTATTTTACAGACTAGTAATATTTTTATTTAAATCATTACGTACCTGCATAAAGAAGCTTTCGAATGCAATGGATCTGCTGTGAAACACAAGCTACATACAGAGGTGTTCCTAAATGAGGAAGGTCTTGGTCAACATCTATACCCCAGGATATCAGTACCTCCAGACATTCACTGTGACCTGTCAGTACAAAGCATGACAGAGTTTGCTCAACTTCTGTAAGCTGTCTCAGACAAAACCTCACACATTTCTTAACCCTGAGACATTGGTTAACTGCCCCGTGTTTAGTCAGCAGTAATTTCTTACCTCTGCTGGCTGCTTCATGAGTTGGTGAAGGCAGACAGGACTCCCACTGAGCTTTGGCACCATACTGTAACAGAAGCTCAGCACATGCCGCACTGCCTCTCGAACAGGCATTAAATAAGGGTGTCACTCCATCAATTGTTGTAGCATTTACCTAGAATACATATAGTCTATTTAAGAACAGAATTGAAAAAAAGGTAGATTTTTAAACAGGAAATAGTTAGAAATTGCATTAAAATATATATTTAAAAAAATAAAATAAAAGATACTAGTTAGAATAATAGCACAACAGACCAGTCCCTGTCCTCCTCATACCACACCCTTCATTTGAAATTAGTTTACTAATATTCTTGTTAAACTATGCTGAATAAACCAAAATACACCTTGAATACTAAAGAGCACACTTTGATATCTGGGCAGTAAATAATTTTCAAAAGTCATTGCAATGACTTGTTTCACTTACACAGAAAATCTACACTTGGGTAGTATCAGTTTAACAGGGACCTTCTCTCCGCAGCTCTGACAAGTCCATATTAAATGTGAGAATTATTTGCCATGTTTTTCTGTAGTTTTAGTCTCCAGGTTGGAGTGATATTTCACAGGATGGAGGCAAAGCTAATAGCACAGGTTCACTGTTTTTATACGAACCTCATCACCTCACTGGTTAACTGAATATTTCTAGCAAGAGAATAAGGAGAGAAACTAGGCAACTTTGTGATGGCTAATAATACCAAAGGAAGCAGCACAGGTATTAGGAGAGAGCTCCTTCCAGTACGCTGGCCTACCCTCTTTCATACATCCCCAAACCCACCAAAACAATTAAAAGTACTAAAAATAAATCAGGTGTGAAAATGAATTTTTTCCCTGTAGTTTTTTCTATAGTGTCTATAGTTTTCTATCTTAATCATCCTAGGTAAAGTGGAGAGGCATTGTTTTTGGAAACATCTATTTATCTTCTTTTTTTTTTTTTCCCTGTAAGAACATAGACATATTCTACATGGTTTTCAAACCTGAATTTGTAAGGACAGTAAATATTTCCATTACAAAGATCAGAGACTTGGGAAGGCATGCATTTGAACTCTGATGTCAGCAGGAATTGTAGTGAAAATGATCTATAAAGTCCCATTTTTGTTTTGGGATAAAAGATGAGACAGCCTATGTCAGTACAGAAAAGAGGCAGTGCTTTTTTGTACTCAGACCAAGGAATTTTAAGAGCACGCAGGTGTAGTGTGACAACAGACATTCTGATGATTAAAAGAACAGTCTCCTGAAGGCCACTCAAAGCAAAAAGAAAACCAGTAGAGGAGAAGAATGCATTCCATATTTTAGAAGAGAAATAACTTAATGAATACTGCTAACAGATGCTCTCCAATTCATTACTCTGTCTCAGTGTCTGCCCATCACCGAACTTTGCTAGCATTCAGGTGGCAGCTTATTGCAAATAAATAAGATTAACACAACCGATAGGGTGAGTAAAGAGAAATACCAATCAAATATAAAAATCGTATCATATATCCTTCTCAGTTAAACCAAGGTTAGCATTGGACTTCATACTGATAAAAAAAAACAAAAAACAAAGCCTTACATTTGCTCCTGCTTCAAGGAGGATTCTTGCACATCCTACGTGATCTCCCAGGCAGGCTTCATGAAGTGGAGTTACTTGGTCAATTGTTAGTGTGTCTACATTGTACCCCTAAAATAGATGTGAATGACATTTAAAGATCATACAAAAGCTACTAAGAGTAGTTCCCTCACACTACTGTTCAAATGAAGAGTTGAAAATATTCTAAATAGGCTTAAAACTCAATTTTCAATAAGTAAATCCTCAGTGAGCATAGAAAGAATCTTTCACCAATCAGTGTATAACAGAATAAAAGTAATTTCTCAACTCTTCTTTTTTTTTTTTTAATCAGAAATATGCATAGGATATTGAGGGTATAAAGAAGATTGAAACAGACTGTTGAGATGCACATTGACAGGGCAAAAGGCAACAGACCCAAGTTGGAACATACTAAATTCCAATTAGTTATATGGAAAAAATTTAACAGTGAAACTCTGAAACAGGGGTTCACAGAGGTTGGTACATCTCCACTCTTGGTGATCTTTGAAACACAACAAGGACCTGAGTCTAAACTCTACTGTGACTCTGATCCTCTAACTTAAGTTTTGAAATATCCAAAGCCGTGAATGTTAGCAAGGAAAACAGTCACTGGATTGATAAAATCATCAAGCCCTTTAAATTTTCAGCCACAGATGTTGTTGGATTTTTAAGAACTAATAATTTTATTTATTATCCTTCATCAAATGGGATCTATATTATAATTATGCAATATTAAAGTAGCTGATAGAACAATACTGTAATAATTTAGCAGTTTGAGTCTCTCCCTTCACTATTAACAAGATAATATTTTTCTTAAATGACAATTATGCAAAACCCAGAATCTTTCAGTGATTCTTCTCATTAACTATTATCTTCCTGACTAGCTCTATTTACTCAAAGGAGTTTAAAGCAGTGGAACTACACTGTCTTATACCATGCAAGAGGGAAAGACTGACATACATTTAGACACATTTTGGTAATTCTTTTTTGGGGGGAGGTGGTGTTTAAAACATATAGAGGAAATATTTTAAAATACTAACATGTATTTTAATATGAAAAATTCCTACGTGTGTATTGCACTGAAAAATTCAAATGAAAAAAGGCAATGAAAGCATACTAAGTTTGCATTAATAATCTATGCTGAGAAATTAGGTAACATTAAAAATAAAAGCAACTGTAAGAACACAGCCTTCACCTGTGACAATAAAGTCTTCAGAGAAAGAAGACGTCCTTGACTGGCTGCCTCATGCAGAGGTGAGCGATCTGCCCAAGAACCTATATAAGAACAACATTTATTGAATAAACCATATGAATTATAAAGGGAGCAAGGCAGAAAATATAATGCACAGAATGAAATCAGTAGTCCTGTGAAATTAATTTTTCCTCTTTAGAGACTGCATTTCAAGTGATCAGTTTCTAAACAATAAAAACTGCTCTATTATTAACTGTAAACATCCCTAATAAATGATTATGTGGTACAGAGAATAAAATATTTTCCACTTCTATTTTTGCATTGTGCATTTTTAATACAAGTAATATAACTTATTTTTGTAGCTGGTATATAGGCTTTATTTGAACTTAAACCAGACATAAACCCGCCTGAAGAAGTCACGAAGAAGCCACTGTATCTGAACACCAATGTGGAAATCCCTGTGTATGATGAGATTAATTTGCAGCTACTACGCTATTTCAAGTAGAGAAATACAGTGAGAACCACACTAAAAAAATTACTATAGTAGAAATATGATATTAAGTTCTCATTCCATAAGCTATTAGATATTAGTGATAAATAAATGAAAATAAATTCCAACCCTTTAAAGTAAGCATATCTAATAGGAGAAAAACAAAATAGAAACACACCAACAACCCAGTGTTCACACATATACCCCCTGTAACTCCCAGCCCAGGTTCTGGAGTCATCCTGCAGCTCTGGGTGAAGGACCTGCCCTTTCCTCTAGAAGACTGGATATTGAACAGGTCCCTTCTAGCCATTCAGGTTTGCAGGCATAGCTGATACCGATTTATTGCATGAATTTTGCAAATCGAGTTTTGAGAGACTGTGTAAGCAAGAACCATCTTTAAAGTGTATTAGGAATTACCGATATTTAATCCTGTAAGAAGAAAATCACTAAAACTGTAAAATACTAATACAATCACTCATGTGAGTTATATCAAGCCCTCCAAAATCCCTGAAGAAACATAGAGAGAATTAGCTAAGTATGATGAACTGGTAACATGGGCAGATGAATCTTCAGTGCATAAATGTCTTTGACTTTGTCCATTGCAATGGACGGAACTGCCTACAGAGCCAGTTACTGCATTTTAGTGACAAGGCAATGAATCTTAAATGAGAAGGCTGTTGCTCAGTCACTGGCAATCATCAGTCCAAACTCTAAGATAACTACACACCAGAAATAGACCCTATTTCTGTCTCCTGTTGGTCCCCTTCTGTTCACCAGCCTGTTTCAGAAAGTACACCCTTGGTTGTACAACCCCCTCAAATCACATGAAGAACGACTGAAAAGATTAAAGCTGCTCAACCTGAAAAGAAATTAAGGGATAGTTAAAAGCATGAAATAGCACACAATAGGAAAACATAGATAAAACTCCAATTTTCCTAGAGGTGTTAAGGAATTACAGAGATGTAAGAGGGCACCTTAGAGAACATATAACTGCACTTTGTAACACAGCACTACTGAACACTATTGAGATCAAAAACTTAGCAAAACAAAAGCACATCTGAGTATTTATCATAAAACTACATAAAGCTGATCACAGAAGTTAAAAAAATAGGCTTTATAAACCTGATTTTAAAAATGCAGGGACATTTCTGGTATGTCAGAGTATCCCATGTGTGTGAAGCTCCTTGTGCTCCTTGATCTGTCAGAGTAGATGGACCATTGGCAAGATTCAGTTTCCAATACTCTATCAGAATTATTAGCACTAAGCTACTATTATCTGTGTGTGCACATACATACACATGTGCACACATCATTCCCTGAACTTTCTACTTCAGGCTTATTTAATGTCATGTTTTGAAATTCTTATTGTTAGTCAGAATAAGAGCTAAAAAAACCCAACAACAACTACTTACATAGAAAAATATCTTATAAAACTGCGTTATGAAGTTTTCTGTCCATTAAATACAATCACACTTCAGATATTTTTATAGCCATGTATAAATAGAACAAAGATGCAGGCAGGATCTGAAAGCAACAATTTTTCACGTTTCTTTCCTTCACCTCTTTCCGTCTTGGATTGATCAGAAGTCTGTTAATTACTCCAATGACATTTGCGAATAAAATTATGCCAGATCCCATTGTAAGCTCTGTTTTGCACACAGACCCACCTTATAAAACTATCTTCATGTAGAAATATTTGTCAGCCAGATGTATTTAACGGTAAATCCATTAAACACAAAATGCTTGTATCATCTCTTCAACAAATAAAATCTATAAGCAGAAATATTTTGTGCCAACCAAGTTTGGAAAAAAAAATTACGTTCCAACTGATTGGTCAATATACATAGTAATTCATCATTAAATATCACAGGGGGAAAGAATAAATTTCACAAATAAACATAAAAGGTGTCTTAAATTCTTTGCCTAGATTGCTGCCTTCTGCTAATCTCCAAACTTCGTATGTCTCTCACTTAGAAAGCATTAGCAAAAATATATAACAAGGACACTTTTTCATTCATTGGTGCCTGTAACAATAGTATTAGCAAACATAGGCTATTCCAAAATGTTTAATGCATTATTTCCCTACTGATGTTGTCTCTGACAGATGAATACAAAGGATCTCTAAGCCACATTAGTTTAAAGTTCTCTGATGTATAGTTTACCAGGAGGCCAAATTATTACAAAGCATCATTGCTTTGTAATCATTAACAAGAAAGATTAAATATATTCACTGTATTAACAAGTGAAGCTAAAAAAAAAAAATTACAAATTATCATACAATACCTAAATCTCCATCTCCCCATGGCACTTCCAGCCAATTGCAATTATAAATCCTACTCATTTCTTTCAATCTGGAAAATAAAAAAAAATAAAATAATAATAAAAAAAATATCTGCTCTTACTAGTTGGGCCATTCTTAATACACTCCAGCTATGTTTGGAAGGAGATCAGCAGCTCCCTGTAATATGAACTTTCACTCTTCAGTAAACACAGCTCGAAGATATGAGCGTGCCCAAATTGCCCATTTCTTTTCTTATGTTAAAGGACTGTGGCTGGTTTTGTTAATTTTTCACATTTCTTTTTTTATCATAACAGCTTCTCAAAGTGCCAGTATCTGTGCATTTGCCTTCAAAGACAGATAACTGGAATTTTAACACAAGAGAAACTCACTTGATAAGAATAAACTGCAGAAGAAACTCCCCCTTTTTAAACCTCCTGCAAAGAGACATAGATTTGTATGGGAAACACTGCCAAATGTATGTACATTATTTTGCTACTGACTCATAATATATCTATAAAAGAAATAATCTGAATAATATATATAATATAAAGGTATAATTTGAAATACTATTCTGAACATGTTTCAAATGCTGTTTGATCTGTACACTGAACCGGGGTTTTCTTTTACTAGTTCAATATTGCCTCAAATATCTTCTAAAATATTCTTTGGTTGCTAAATTGGGGTGTCAATAGCTATTCTCAGCAGTGAAAGCATAATTCTCAGTGAAAATGCTCAAAAATGGGGATTTGCAATTCTGACTTTGATCCATTTCTAAGTCATTAATGTTCTCTTTCTCATACGTTCCTACAAAATTCACTCACTTATATCTGTCTACAATTACTTATAAGTCATTCCTGCAGTTGTAATCATAGTAGTAAAATAATAACTAAAAATATTTTCACAGTGGTCATTACCTCCAGTCATACCATCCTGTTGCGTTCATTTCTAAAAATTTGTTTCATCTTCACAATCAAAACAAAAAAAAAGAGCCCAGGTCAGCATAAAAGGTACATTAAAAGTTGGATTTTCAAAATAAAAACTGTAATGAATGAATCTTCTCAGTGACTTCAATGGGAGAATATTTACACCAGAGCTCAGCACTTAAGAAAATTACTGCTCTAAGGCTAAATCCCAGTCCTCAGAAGAAGCAGTATCATCAAAGAATAACTGAAAATAGAAGCCTGACACAGTTCATTATTGGGAGGTGAGAAAGATAGAGTACTTTGAAAGTGTTGTAGCTAATATTTAGTTCTGAAAAACGAACAAATGCTATTTATTAAGATAAGCACTGTTACTTTTCATTTCTTAAGATGTATTCTGAGTGCTTCAGTTTGTGGCAAATGTAGCAACAGACAGAATCAATAACTACAGGAGAAAAACTCTGCAACGTTACAGTCCCAAAATCAACTGAGTCAGTTCAGTTGTTAAAAGTGCATACATACATATTTGGTATATGTAGTTAACTTTTAATAGATTTTTACTGTGGCACCATAAAACTATTTTTCTAAAGCCCTCGTAGGATAAAGGAGAGTGTCAACTACTTAGCTGATATTTGATGTTGAAAACTATTAGAAAGAGTCTTAAATCATGCATTTAAAAGTTAAGAAATTAAACATGCATATAAACAATGAAAACTTGATTGGTTTAAACCAGTATACTTTCCAGTGTTTGTCATAAGGTAGACTTCCAAAATTTGGGTATTTCATTCCAAATGCAAATACCAACAATTTCCTACTCTTGAAAACCATACAAAGCAAATCTATTTTCCCACACAATTCTGACTACAATGCACTCATCCATTCATACTAATTTATAACTAAGGAACCAAAAGACAGAGTTTTAATGCTTAAATTGTAAAACAAGCTAATAGCTTATTTTTTACTGACTAGTTAAGCACTTGAGGCTGAAAGCACAGTTTAATTATGGTTGTGAGAGTTTTGAGCTTCTGAAATTTCAGCCCTAGATAATAACTATGATCAGCCAAGAAACTTTTAGGTTAGATGACTGGTCTTAAAACACATAGGTGCCACAGCTAGAACAAGAATAGTATTTTAGTTTAGGGACATTAAAACATTAACCCTTTTTCCCTACCATCCACTACAACCTTTCTAACCTTTGCAACATACAGGAAAACATTGGGTGTATTTTTTCTAACTCTAAACCTAATGCATTCTCAGAACACCATTCATCTTGCACATCAAAGGAGGCAGGGGCTTTGTGGAAGAGCACAGCATGTGACTGCGCTGTCAAATACTGGGTTATAATGCACTAGAGGGTCAAATTAGTGTGGCCTAGGGAACATTTTGAGTGCTTTGGCACTGCAATTTAGCTTTTCAGACAGAAAAATGAGCCGCTGAACTCCATAAAAAACCTAAAAAAAACACAACAGCAATATCCAAACACAGCTCGCTTGGTTCCCAACAGAGGCAACGTTATGGTACATGAAGACAATGGCAGCAACAGCAGCAGCAGCTGCTGCTGGCTCTGTGCTGGGCCCTGCACACATGGGAAGAAGTTGTCACGCTCCTTCTCCTGTCATGTGAAAGCACAGCTACCCTGTCCATTGCTCATGCACAGTTTCTTTTTTCCAACTTCTCGAAGGACCAACTGTCTGGATATTTTTCTAGCCTAAAGTAGCTTGCAAAGTACCACGGTACTAGCTAGTATCTAGCTAGAGTACCACGGTTAAAATCACATCAACCTCCAAATTCAGAAATTTGTTAAATCACATCATATTTGATTTGAACATGTGGAGCAGCAGCATGTAATATTTTTCAGTTGTTATTTTCTTGGACAAGTCATTAAAACAAAGTAAGGGCTTTTCAGTCCCCTCCCCAATTACAAGATGACAGGAAAGGCATATAGACATTCTAAGCTGAGTTCAGACTTTTGAGGACTTATGTCTGGAATGATTTTTCTCCTCAGTTGCAGTCTCAGCCTTAGACTACAGGCTGTGCTGACTTTTCTCAGTATCTTCCCAGTCTGCCTGAGAATGCAGCACAGGGTCCAATCCCAAGTCTTAAAAGCAGTACACAACTGTGCCGAAAAGCTGAGCCTAATGTGTTGATTTTTGTCACATCCAGGAGATTTTGGTAAAATAGCCTGGTTGTGGCCCCTCAAACCAATAGGCTGAAGACCTTTTTCTAGTCTGACTCTACCCTTTCACCCTTCTATCAAATCTTATCATAATATATTCCACCCCTCACAACACTTTTATCCATTTTCCAATCTGCATATTTACTTACAGACTGCACTGAGGTATGAATTTCCCTTCCTTTGTTCTGCAAGGGTGCCTGCACAGTAAAGTGTTTGCAGGTTTGCATACCTCCATGGGTGAGAACAGTAAGGGAGGAAAGAAGCATCCTTCAGATTTGATAAAAGACATACCTGTTATTCAAGTGAACAGCAACAACCGGAAGTCTGAACTGCAACAGAAGCCTCTCAGTACTTCAAGATGTCCATCAATAAATATATATACCCAGTCTGGCAATTGCAAAGAGGCTCTAAGCAGCTGGACCATGTTAAGGTGAATTCTTCAGAAAATTTCACTTTCCATATTTTACTGTGATTCTCAGAAGTTCAAAACTAGACTAATTATGGGTAATTCTTTATAAGAATAGCAAGAGAGACTAACCATCAACCATGTCAAGGAGCAGCTAGTGCTAACACTAACAATAAACTATTACAAAATTTCCTTTCAGCTGAGGGTGAATGTCCTAGTTCTTTGGGAACTACTGATCTAACTAGCTAAAACATCCATAAATGAAAGTTTCTGTAGGTCAGGAAATCTTAATTCAAACAGTGAACAACATGAGGGCAAAAGATGCACTGCATATTAAAATTGATGAATAAATACATCCTTACAGTATCATTGCAGTCAAATGGTTACTTAGAAGATAAGAAAACTGGTGCTTAAATTCTTGAATATTGTTTAATTCTAAAACTGTAAGTACTGGAAATCAGTAAAGGTATTTTAAGAATAACTCTGATTCCTATAACATATAGCTGTCTACATAGTAAATTCACCATTTTTTTATGCATATGAAATCACTCTTGCCTGTGTGCTTCTTTCCTTGACTATTTTAACATCTCCAGTTTTTAATCTTATAACAAATTATCATGAATTTCAAGTTTGATTTCCCTAATTTCTTTTTTTGTTTTATCTACACCTTATAATGTCACCAATATTAAATGTAATTATGATTACTCTCTTAAAAAAATTCCTCTCAGACTCTCAAAATTGCTCAAAGCTCCCTTTTACATAATTGTGTTTTGAAAAAAATAGGAAAGCATGGTACAGGCGCTGGGAGTTCTAAACACTCCTATTATAATGGAGTTTGTTCCTCATTCCTGAAACTGTCAGTGATAAGCCACTTAAATACATCCTGAGTACTTCTCTATTCAAAGCCTTACAATTATACCTTTGTCTTTAGAATCTTAGTAGAGGACAATAATTCTGTCACATGTAGTTCCTCTATTGTCTTCTATTTCAGCTACCTATAAACTCTTTCCATATGAAGTTATATGTAAAGTTTACTCCTCCCCCTCCTTTCATTCCCCAGTTCCCTCTTGTAAATGATTACCCTTCAGTATCCAGTTACCTTCTGACAGGACAGCAAAAGTCAGGGTAAGTCAAGCCTTAAACTCTTGCATAAAACAAATAGGGCAGATAAACAAGAAACGGTATTTTTGATCAGCTGATAAGGGAGCAGAAAGAACAAAAATAGCTTCAATACGTTTCTGTTAACCCATGCAAGACAATAAAGTGCCACTAGCATAAGCATGCATTTACATTACAGCTAAGAAAAAAAGCAAAAAAACCCCAAAGCTTATAGCTAGAACATCACAATTTGGGTCAGCTTAGCATATTTCAGTATACAGTTTCTGAAATGGCTGCTATACTAACCTTGGCTGGTCAGAATACCCCAGCTAGCTTTCCGTTTGGCAGGACACTCCCCTATACTTTCTAGGCGTCTTTTGGGGAGATTCTGGCTCCTCTGAACAGCAGTGTTTGTTGTCATGATTTGTTTCTCGAGGGCAGCTTGTCTGTCATTGGTGCAGGTACTCTGGTCTGACGAACATCCACAAATGAATTTCTACTACCTTTTTTTCCTCCTTTCACTTTTTCACAGAGGATCTTGCTGTACTTACTGTAGAATGGCTACAACACTGAAATCCATTCAGTTACATTTACTAGCTTGGACTAGTGACTACAGAGTGGGGGAAGGGAAGGACTGCTCTAGCATTTTCTATTTTTAAAACAGAGAAAGAATCAGCTTAGCTACAGCATGAGTCTTAACTATTTACATGATTTAAATGGAAAGAAGGTGTTAATTTTTTAATCATTTAACACAAAAAAGGAACAGATCCTTAAAGCTTAAGTATTCAAATGCTTTGCTGCTTGAATACCAAAAACAGAAAACCAAACCTATTTTATCAGAATGGAAATTCTTTTAAGAATAGAAACAACAATTATTATTGCATCAGGCTTTACTTATATGTAATGTACAGTTAAGAGAGATTTTGCAATTCAGGAGAAAACATGAAACTATGAAGCATTGCTGGTTTTTTGTGGTTTGTTTGTTGTTATTTTAAATAGGGCACAAGTTATTCTACAAATGCCAACTGAAAACTACATCCTGAATAAAAGCATGCTTTTACTACAAAAAAAATGGTTACTTTGAAATTCTGATTCCATTATGAAAGTAAGGCTGTAGTCTTCTCACAAGAAGTACAAGTCAATATTTTTTAATAATAACAAAAAACCCCAAATAGTACTAGAACTTTTTTGTCCATGACTATGTATCACAGTGATACTATAGAACAGAAATATGGAGAGAGAAGAAATCCATGACAAAATTCCAGCATGGTTAAACAGGACAGTGATTTCTCTGTACTAATAACGTGTTAAAATGTTGCCTTTATCGCGCTGCCAGTTCCGCCTAGTATTTCAACACTATCCTCTTCTACAGATATAAAAACTAGCCACTTCTAAATTTTTTTAAAGCATATCAGCATTACTGAATTAGTGAACCTATTCTTTTTTTCTGTACCTGACAAAACTCAATCCCTAAAATGCTGAAATAATACACAGGTATTTAATGAAATTTTCTATATTTCTCTTGGTTTTCTTTAAGAGAA
Source organism: Myiozetetes cayanensis (assembly GCF_022539395.1). Lineage (NCBI taxonomy): Eukaryota > Metazoa > Chordata > Aves > Passeriformes > Tyrannidae > Myiozetetes > Myiozetetes cayanensis. Next base: position 32,851,385 of record NW_026087964.1, on the reverse strand, counting down.
AATTAGAGGCAAGATTAGTTAAAGTGAGGGGAAGAAGGAGCAGCTCAGCTGCAAATTTCACCTTGAAATTACAGCATATGAGAACTGCCTTACTTGGAATAGTGCTACAGTCTTTACAGAAGCAGGTGGGCTACTGCTGTTCTCACAAGAGAGAACAAAACTGCACTCTCACAGATGTTATGCAGCTTTCAGACACCTGTTTTTCTCAGGTTTTATCTACCTGAATGAAACAGGCTATCTCACAGACTGAAATAAACACTTCAATGGATCCAGCAATCAGACTCTGCAAGTAAGTCTTGAACAGAGCTTTCAAGAAAGCATTCATTATAGATGGCACATTATAAATATATCACTTCTAATACTAGAATTACTTGTTACTTTGCAATGTTGTCTTCAAGTAAATGAATACTGGAAGAGGAATTACCAGGAAAGCTTACTAAAGATGTGTACATGTGTCTGAACAGGAAGATACCAGCATTATTTTTCAAGTGAGAAATAAGCACTGACAATTTCTGTACTTGCCAAGCTCATCACAGTTTTACATTTGGAATGGAATCCCAGGACTTTCAGAAGATGGTGGTGAGAATCAGGATTAAGCAAAGCATCTGGAACCGCAGAGCAGGAATTGACAGTGGTCTGGGAATACAAAACCTATTTTTTTTTATAGGAGTTTTTGGGTGACGTCATCAGTTGAGAATGAAGCTGGATCCTTCTACAGGAGCGGCACAAACCTGGAAGTAATTCATACAAGTTGCTTTCCACAGATATTCCAGCCTCTGTTCTCTCTTACTAGTCTGAGAGGCGTGGCAAGGAAACCAGAAGGTACACAGACAGCTGCCATGGCTTCAAAGAGGAAAACCCCCAAGGTGGTCAGCATCACCTGCTCACTCTTGTCCAGAGAACTGCATAATGTTCATAATGTTCAATATGTTACCTCCATAAACAATAGAGTTAGACCACCCCCAGAATCCTCTACTTTCAAAGCATGGGTTATGGGAACAGTATCTGTATTCCACAGACCTTTGACACTCAGTAAGTTACTTTGAATACTTTGGAGGACATTAAAATGCAATGTATTTTCATGCTTTGAAGTAGGCAAAGTTATTCAGTTATCCAGTTCAGGACTCTAGAAGCAACTTTACATTAAATTCTGCTAGGCACAACCATTCATCCTCCAGGCAATAACCATTAAAATGTCCTTTTAAAACTATTCATAAATACAACTTAGGAAAAAAAAAATGAAAGCTATAACAGCATCAGAAATCAACTGGAATTGTATTAGAAATATACTTGAGATATTAATATAAAGAGGGGATGAATATACAGTTAAACCAATGTAGTAAGACTGCAGTTTTCTATTTCACTTCCACCTCTGATCTTCCTCAAGTCAACCATCCATGCACTGGACTACATCAGCTACAAAATAAAAATCAGTATTCCTCAACTTCATTAGGTAATAAAACTATCAACATTTGAAACTACTTGGGCTTAGTCCTCAGATTCTGTTCTTTAGATTTTTCTCTATAGAAGACACTCAAACACTTCCAAAATCTGCCAGAAAACCTATCACAGAAGTTTAAACAGATGTCCAAGCATGTAAAAAAATACATGCTTGACCATTACTTTCCATGACTTATCAAAAAACTGATTAGGGACAGTATTTAGATTACAGTTACTCATGAAAGCAATGCAAGTACCTGCAAAAAAAGTAGCCAGGGGAAGGGGTAGACACTACAGTCTAAGAGGAAACCGGAGGATTTTACTGATGAGTTTGAAATTATAACCTAATTTAGCATACAAGCTTTAAATAAACCACTATGTTACATTTCACTAACTATTAGTTCTGTTTGACTTTTACAACCCCGGGGGAAGAACTGTTAAAGAAAACTTGCAATTTTTTTTTTAATCCAGATTTTTATGAAACGAAACATCAGTACAGTTTCAAAATTTTCATGTCAGCAAATAACTCTGAGTTTAAAGGGGCAGCAGTTCTTAACAGGTGGGAATGAAAATGGAAAGAAATTTTTGTTCCTCCCTTTCAGCAGGGAGCTCATTCTATTTTCAAGACTGTTTTTAAGGCAATAAAGATGCAGTTGAGGTAACAAACAAAAAATGTGTTAATAAAACCAATAATACCCAAAACCTCCCACACCTTCCAACACATGATGTAGCCCAATGCAATATAGTCCAAACTCCTATAGAGTTATACATAATATCTATCCTATAGATAGATAGTCCAATCTATCTTAGGAAAAACTGGACAAAATTGCACTATTTTCAAATATCACAAATCAGCATTTTATGTGCAACTCTCTCAAGCTAGCCAACTGATGAGCCACTTTGCTTCCCAAACTGTTCTGTACTTTCAGGTTGACTCTATTTTTATGACCAGGATTATTATGGGGTCACACTGACTGCATGGAACCTGCCACACTAAATTCTGGAACAGGACTAGCAACTGACTCTTCCTGCTGATGTGATCCACAGACTACAACCATGAAGGGGAAAAGACAGACAGGCTCCCTGTGGTGCAGTGCCAGTACCCCAAGAGTGGCCTGCCATTTGACATGGCCAGAAATGAACCAGATGAGAGCTTGGACATTCCTCCCTGTAGGAGAAGTCAGGATGGAACAATTTTTAGAAAGAATTACAGAACTGTGGTTACTGACAAAAACAGCATCCTACAAGGCCACAATTGGCCACTGTTACATTCTGCAGTGCTGGCTCAATGCCAAAGAACTTAAATGCACCATAAAAGTACAGTGATAAAGCTCTAACAGCAGAACAGGGAAAGGACTGTAACAACTTCTTTTTTTTTTTTAAACAAATACTTGCATCAAGCCATATTTCGTGGTAAGTACAGTGTTGGTATGTCATTAGCAGTCAAACAGAAGCTTAGGCATTATTCTGGTGTCACCAACCAGTCCTGTGCTCTCCACATCTTGACAAATACAGCATAGCTATATCACAGCAGATATAGAGATAATACTTTAATGGTCATTAGTTGCTTATGTGTAAGATGACATTTCTTTATACCACTGTAAGCACTAAAAGAGTCTACTACATATTTTTAATACAATATCATCACTGTCTCTTAGCTGGAAATCCAAATTATTATTATTATTATTATTATTATTATTGTTAAGGTAGCAACAAGCACAGATGGCTAGTAATTTTCCTATCTCTTCTCCTGAGGTTTTTACAGTTCTTACACCTCATATCCTTACATGCTGGAAATCATAACTGAAGATTGAAAAAAGATTTAAACTTTTGATATTATAAAGGCTTTGTCTGAGGCCTCCCAGAATTCAAATACAGATCAATGATACATTTATTGGCTTGTGGATTTGCAATGTGTACCTGCCAGACTCTTCATGCAGACAGGCAACGATAAGATAGAGTATTTTCTAATATGTAAATTAAACCAAATCACAGCAATCATGTGGATGAACCTGGGCAAATCAGTCACCAAGCAGGCCTGGGCTTCAGATATTGACAGAGAAGAAGGACACAGGCATGAAACCAGTAGTGATCATGGGAGTGGTACAGGGCATCCCAGAGGGAATCTTCAGGTAATTACGGTGAACGAACAGGAACAGCCACAAAGAGAGAGATTGTTATCTATTGACAGAAACACTCTAGACATGGCAGAGTAACATCCACTAGTGCAACAGATGCAGCATGCCACAATGGATTTATGACCACCCCGCCAGTATTGCTGCAGTCACGAACAGAGCTCAGTACTTAGGCATGCAATGCAATTCCCCCCAAGCCATTATCATCTAACCCTGGCAGAAGTTCACTCACTTCTCGCCTGCATTGCCAATGTTTGAGAACATCCCCTACAAGAGAGGAATGTGAATAGCAGAACCCTGGCCATAAGAAGCCTCTGGCTGAAGTAACATCACCTTCAGGGAGCTATGCTATTTTGGTCTTCCCCTATTGCCTTATGCTCCACCACTGCAAAAAAGACCATTGCAGATGGTATGGCTGAGCTTGCCCCTGTACTGCAGTTTTCTACAGATTTTCTTTAACATCAGTTCTTTTTAAAGCCTTGCAGACAGATTGTTCCACGATTACCTTTGTCTAATAGCTATGCACCTTTCAAACCCCAAGTTTTAAGCTACATCAGAGTTCATAATGTTTCATTTTATACTTATTAGAGTTCATCAGCTTATTATCCATTTCACCCAGAAAAATAAAGAAATCAATTGATGAAGGGGATTTGCATATGAGTTGAGTGTACACATCAAGCAAGCCAATAGGACCTACGTTGGTGACAAGTTAAGGTCCATCTTCAGAAAAACCACATTTCAAGGAGTCACACCTGAATTAAACCGACCATAAAATACAGCTCATGGACCTTGAGTAGGTCCTGACATACATATAGGAATTAAAAAAAAAACAACAAAGGAATCCACATGACAGGTTATCCATTTCTTTCAGGGAGGCAAGTGTGGAAACAGGGTCCAGCATATATATTCACTAAAAGTTTCTGTAGCCTCAGAAATCTTCTTTAAGGTGAGGGATGTAAAAACTGTAAAAATTGAATGTAAGTGTAAAATGCTTGCCAACAGATGTGCTCACTTTTTGTTGCTGCAAATAGATCAGGGTTCTGGCCATGCCAGTCTCGTTGCACCATATAACTCTCAGCAAAACCTCTTTAAGGTACATTATATTCTTCAGAAAAGAATGGTTCTGGTATTCTGCTGATATATGGTGTCACATGCTTCATTCTAAGCAAGTGTCTTACTATTTATTTTGAAGTATGACTCTTCTTTGGCAGTCATACTGGGTAAAGTTATTTAGCATACAAGAGAAAGTGATGAGCTCCATCAAAAAAACCCTCCCATCTGAACTTTCAAAAAATAATATTCACACTATCGTAAGCATTTTTACACCATTAGCTTACGTGCTGTATATGAAAAACAAATGCTAAATGTGGTGCCTTACACCAAGTGGTATGGTGAATAGGTATGCCATAAAATATTCCTATCATTGCTTAATGAATCTCTATTGTATCCAGGAAGCTAGTAGAGGTCTTATATGGCTTTTATTAATAGAACTGTGATCTCTGTGGAATGCAAGTTGAGAAAATTCCTCATGCCTATCTTCCCTACCTAACAACTGTTGCTGAGTGACATTATCAATTGCAACTTGTTAGAATAAAATAAACACAAAAACTGCTCTAATCATTCACTACAGCTCAAAACATAATTAAGCTTCCCAAATAGTGGATCTCTAACAGTGAAACACAGCATTATTTTCTATTCATGAGCTGCATTTAATGGACCAGTTTCTTGTGTCCATCCAAGAAGCTCTCAGTGTACAAGAGAAGGAAACAGAAGGCTCTATAGTATTTAGCAGTCTCATGATCCTGAAAGAAGATGGGGACTCCAGTTCTGAACTACCACAACCCTGTGGATGTCTTAATTTAGCATAACTAGGAATAACTAGTGTACTGAGCTTTCCTACCATGCCTGGCCAAAGCAGATACAACAAAGATGGGTAGCTTAGAACTTGCTATGCTCATTCAAGAGTAGACTTCTTTTAAGCCTAGAAGAAACCAGGGCATATTAAGCTTCCAGTTCTGCAAAAACAGTATCATATATTTTGAGAAGCTATAATCAAATACTATAAACACAATTTCTCCTTTCAGATAACTTTCAAATATTACTTTAAAATTATATAGTTGCACATAAAGTGAAATTCTATGCAAATTTTGGTGAAGAGAGCTGATATCATTAAAAATAGGATATTAAAGAAAAATCACTATACATTGTCAGAACTGTTTAGCTTGTGCAGACCCCAAGTATCTGTATACATATGTGACAAGTTTTTTGTTTATGCTATGTTAACCTCTGTAAAATGATTTTTTTCATAAGAAGGTTCCTCTCTATCACCTTCCGCTTCTCATTAAACACATTTTGACTAAGAGGTTTAATTTTGATAAAAGAGACATTTTCTGCCTTATAAAAAAATCTATGAATGGGAACTATGCCTCCTTCTATAAAGTTATCTGTAGAAGCAAAGTATGGACTCTTCCATACAAACCAAGATCTTACCACTATTTGTCAGCAGAGTTTATATCTTATCTTACAGACCCAAAACACCTGACAATGAATTAGTTCTTTAGATTTGATACACACACTCCATAACGTAGCACTACTAGCTCATCCTAAATCAACTGAACCATAAAACTCATCTGAAGCTCCAACCCAGTGCTCATATATACCAAGCACTTTCATGATATGACCAGCTAGTTGGTACAGTAGGAAGAGTCTAAAAGTTGCTTTTGATCCTCCAGTTTATATCCAGCAACAGCTGTACAAAAGGCTGAGTTATTAACTCTTCACAGGTCTGGAAATCCTGTGAGAGAAGAAATGCTACTGTGCAGATCAGTATCATGGCAGAGAGCCTGCTGAGGAGCTAAATATACCCAAAGTTTATTTGTAAGTTAGTTTATTTTTGTGTATCAGTTTGTAGGGCACAGAATTTTAAAATGGAACAAACATACATCTGCTATGACTTTTTCCATTAAGAAAGTAATTAAAAAATGTTGACTTTTGCAAAATTTTTAGTGCAATGAATATATAAATGCTCACTTCAACACAAAAAAAGAAACAATAGGCACCATAATCTATTTACAACACAGCTCTAGTTCTTGGTTGCAAAGCACTTGGCTCTAAACAACTAATCAGCACCTTTCAAATCAATGGGGCAAGTGTATATAAGTGTTTACAAAATTAGTGCCAAAGTTAAAAATAACCCAGCAAATGGGACCTTTATAATAGAATGGATCCCTTTTTCATTTAATTCTTTTATGGTAGTAATACCACAGACTTCACTGGGGAAAAAAAGCATTCAATTTTGCTGGCTTATTAGGACATGGGTCTTTAATTCACTTTAAGTAAATGTAAAAGACTGCACAATTCTGTCCTGCTTTTGGTGCTATTCAGGCTTTTAATATTGTGAATATCAAAATACTTATTTACTTTCATCCAATCAGTAGATGACACTAAACTGCAGATGCTGCAACTGCTCAGAGGGAAACAATTCAAAACAGACAAGTAAAATGGAGAAATCGTCTGATACCAAGAAAGCATGAAGTTAGATGAAGACCAGTACCAAGTATTATTCTTAGAGAGGAAAAACCAAATGCATAGTACAGAGACTCGGTTGTAACATATGGTTTATAGGCTACAGATTGTACTCATAATACTTTACTGACGAGGGGGCAGCATCATTCCAGGAGGTATTACATAGGGTATCATACACATGGCACATGACATAAGTGTTCCACTTCTATACAATTAATAGTTCCCCTGGTCATGCTGATAAAATCTCAGCTAGAGCACTCTGTTTAACATGAGGAATTAGACATCAGTAAAGATGTCTGTGAACTGTACATGAAATGGCACAACTCCAAAGGAGAGCAACTGCAATCACTCCAGGTCTTAGAAAAAAAGACTTAGGAGGACAGACTAAGTTAAATCCTTCCTTATTCTAGAAAAGACAAAAACAGTAGAAGGAGGAAGATGCATGACAGTAGTCTTTAAATTGATTACTTCTCATACATGGAGAAAAAAACAAATACATTTTAAGTATTTAGTTTGCAGGAATAAAGATTTAAGTAGGTCTTGGGGGAAGTGGGAAGGAGTCCAGTGAGGACAACAGTAAAAACTGCAACTGGTTGCATAAGGATGCTGCAGAAATCACTATTACTAAGCATTTTAAAAACAAATGAGCCAAACCTCTTCCAAACAACTCATGCATATTTGATCCTGGAGCATCCAATTTACCTCTGAGGGTACCTTTCAGCTGTACACGAGAAAAGTTTTATTCAGACATCATTTCCATAAACAAATTAATGTTACTTACAATTAGTAGAGCTTTTATATGCACTTTTTGGCCTTAGCTGATGCTGAACACTGATCTAGTTCCTATATTTCAATGCCCCATAAACAATATAATAATTTTTAATTAATTAATGTGACATTAATCAGCTGTTCAATTACACTTGAGATCCAAAGAATAGATTGGATTAGAATAGATTGTTGACTATCAAACCTAGAGAGAAAACATTCCTGAAACATTAAAGAACAAAGTATGACCTGTTTAATTTCTAATATGTAGCAGCAAAACCACAGTAGGTAGATGATAGAGGTAAAGCTGCTCCCTTGTATTTAACAAAGAACAAGCCACAAAACAAAGCAAATCAGCCATGACATGTGTGATCCCTGGGCCTCAAAACCTGAAATGACCCATATACCGTCAGTTTGATAAAAGGAGTTCCACCAAAACCTACTGCTCGGTAGCTAAAACACCTTCAATTATACAGGCTTCATAAAAGAAAGGCTTATTTTAACTTAAGAGCTCGATCTAGCAAGTATGAAATAACACCTGTGCCTAATAGCACATTATTTCCAAAGGTTCTTTTTGCCTTTAAAATTATAGCACTCTGTCCTAGCCAAGCCATTATAGTAGCAAAAAGTAATTTTTTACTATTACAAGCAAACTGAAAATACCAGCATTAACAGAATTTTGAGAGTATGTAATCAGGTTAAAACTAGAAAATGAAAAGTAACATTTCCTCCAATTTGAATTACTTATTGAAACACTATAAAATTCAATTAGCTGATGATAGATGATAGGCTTCTATTTTGGTGGGGTCTGTTGTTTTTTTTTTCTGCCAAGGCTTCTCTGCTGCTTAAGAAAAAACGCAGAATGGGGTCACTAATTAGGAGGATAATCAGTGTTGAATTTCATGCAATATTTCAAGCTGTATCTTAACATTACTTACTGTACATTCTTTAGATATTACTTTTAACAGGATATTTTTTTACATGGTATTATATAAACTCTACTGAGGTATCTCTGCATTTCACAAATACCAACAAACCAAATCCCACAACAAGGTGTGAGTTGAGCCAATAGCACAGAACAAAAGTATAGAAAAGAAAAGATATAATAGTAATTTGAGGAGACTTATTCGCATCCCAAAGAGCAAGGACTGATCCTGTTAATGACAACAAATGGATGAATAGCAGATTATGTACCATTAGTTGAACATGTGCTTCGGACTGTTACGAATCAGAATCAAACACTGCAAGCTGGGCAGTGAAAAGTGAAGACACACAGGTGTCAAACTTTAAAAAGTTTAAGCAAAAAATAGTTGCATTAACTATTTTAATAAATCAAGCAGAAAAACAGAAACTCTGATAGTTTTGAGCCTTTAAATCAATATAAACCTCTGCTACCTGACGAAAACAGTAACCTGCAAGAGTGATAGATTTTCATCTTTTGCATGAACCAGCTACTATAATGCTTATTAATACATTTATTTAGGGATAATAGATTGGACATTTGACAAATTAACAAATTACAGACTACTGGGTTCAGCAACATGTAACATTGTAGAGAACATTTTACTCTCCAACCTGATGCATTTTATACCTTTCCCTCCAGTTTTTCCCAAGTCTTTTTCCTTCCTTACTCAGCTTCTGTGACAGTCTTCCCATAATGAGCTTTCTTAGAGCTAACCAGCAGTTTTTGGCAAAAAAATCTTGATTTCAAGTCAGACCTTCCCCATCTTCTGCAAATATTTCTGCCTGGATTCTTCCCATCTTACTGTAGTAAATTCATACATATGCACACACATTCTCCATCCTCCCACACACATATATCTGCACATACACACACACAAATACACATGCATAATAGTTCAAATGGTGTTTTTAACATACTCAGATATAAAACTCCTGACTTTCAGAGTTTGTGCAGAAAACACGATATAAATCTCTTTTGAGTAAACCTTCTGCAAAGTAAGCTAATTACTGCTTTAGAATTTAAGCCTCTCCATCTGGTTTGCAAATTTTAACATACCCACAAAACGCCTAACTTTAGTCTCAACATCAAACATAGAAAACATCTTTGGGTTTGAAATTGTTTCTGGCTCATTTCTATAGTTTCTCTTTTACATCTAACTTGGGCTATTTCTTCATGTTCATGGTACCTAGAGATGAGTGGTGAAGGTGGTAAGAGGTGAGATAAATCTTCCAGTTCCACTGACTAACTGAAACTCGATGTCATCCCAGAATACAAGGAACAGCAATAAAGATGAGCAAGGTAGCAGGGATCCCAAGCTGAGCAAAACCAGGGCTCAGTCATGCACTAGGATTCCACAATTCAGAATAGAGAGTATTCTGTGACCCAGCAGAAGAACTGAATGAAAATGGCTCACTACACATGAGCTTGGGGCAACAGTAGTGCCCAGTGCTGCTAAAGTTCTGCTGTAGCAAACAGAAAAGAATTTTCACAAGAGCTTTCAACCCAGGAAAATTTGAAGGGTTCCCATACAGATGCCCAAAACCTGACCCTGCTGAAGAGTTACTAGGCTTCCTGATATGTGCTAAGACACTAACTTGTTTAAAGTATAGAAGGAGCATAACTTCTCAAATAAATTACTGTAAGAAAATTTTACCTTAATCAAGAAATAATTCTAAGAAATATTTCAACTATTTTCACAAAAGGGCTGCCAAATAATCATATGCCAAGCATGCAAAATTTCAACCATGCATGGTAAGCTGGGGAACCTTAGGAGCAATTGGGAAAATAGTCTTAAATTGGGAAGTATTTGACAATCTTATTTATATACAGCCATTTAAGTATAGGCTTCTCTCCTAATAGGACATTGGCCATGATACTTCAGTTTTACTCTAGAAAAAAAAAAAGCTTAAATAATCTAACAATATAATTTTTGTTCTACAAAATACAGCAAGAACTACAGAAAAAAACCCCACACATATCATATGACAAACTGAATATAAAATTACGCTGCCAGATAAGTAAATACCCGGAAAAATACCCCACAGTAACAACAGAATTTCCAAACAGTAGTGATAAGATAGTAAGTACAAATATACCTTGTCCTTGAGGAACTCCGTAAAATTCAGCAGCTATCCTTGCTGCTTCCTTACGGTTTCCTTTCACAATGTAGAAATGACTAAGTATAGCAAGGCTGATCTTCACAAAAAGTTTAAAACAAAAAAGTGAAAGTATAGTAAAGTAGACATTGGATAACTGCTGTGCAAAAGGGCGACTTTCTTCTATGACAGTCATTGCTGCAGCAAAATCTCTCTCAGTGTTTGGGTCAGGCTCTCAAATGTGTTGATAAGATCATATGGCTCCAGCCATGCACTCCTGGGAACAACTGGTCCCGAGGAAAGAAAATATCAGCTGCTCATGATGCTTGCTGCTCAAAATATGACGATTATTTATACTGTACATAGTATTGAGTTCACTACCGCTACTGCTAGCCTGGTGATATTCAAGTGGGACGGCAGGTACCAAGATCCTGGATGGGATGTACTTATTCCACTTAAAAGGTCTGTTTCATTCCAAATTCTGCATTTCTTATTCATTTATTTACCCTATTAATACATTTTTAAAATGAACCTTCAAGCATATTACATTTAAAACCTGCAATTTCATATACTAAATCAGGTAACTCAGGTAATCAATTTTTTGCTAAAATATGTTCTTCTGATGCTTAAGTACAATTGTTTTTTTGTGATACTTCAATTTTATGTTACACTAACATTTTTTTCTTACAAAACTAGAACCATATCAGTAAACACTTGAAACACACATCAATAAATAAACAGATTAATATCTTCCAGCTTTGACAGTTTCTTATTATTTTGCTCAGGCTGAATGAAAGCATCTAGTACCCATAGATTTTTTTATACAAAAAAAGAGTATTCAGAGCAGATGATGTGAACCAAACATCTAGATATTTTAATGCATAACACCTTGGAACACTTAAAATTAAATTAATTAAAGTGCAGTGGTAAAAACACAACATGGAAAATGCCTAATACTTATGATACACATTTCACTTTGCTGCATCATATTATTTTAAACCTATGACATGACAGATTTTATTTCTTAGCCAGTTTTAGAGAGGGGAATCTAAATTCCTCAGATTTTTTAAGAATTCATTTGCTTATATACCGTAAAGTTATTACTCACAGTCATCAGCAGTCATGCACGAGTTGTTCCATTAGTATGAGTAGTTGCTGAGTTAATTGCTGAGTTGCAACATGATACAAATGGAGGAGCTGAATATCAGAACTAGATGCCTAAGTGAACTATAATCCTAAAATAAAGAATCCTGGCAGCACAAGAAAGGGTCCTGTTCTAAATTTTTATATTTTCTTTTAAATAAGAGAAATAGTGTCTTGAATTGTAGTTTTAAATACTCTACCCATAGTAATTCCAAATCTTTCTATTCTATACTGGATTCTCTTGTTTGGTGGTCAGAAAAAAATATTTTAGACTGTTGGCAATTGTCCATCGGGAACAAAGGGTATGATCCAAATGTCACTGCATCCACAGGTCCCCCTGACTTCAATGAACAGCATAGTAGATATTAAGGATATAATAGAAAATCGTATTGTTGAAAGAGAAGTGGAAAAAATGAGACACTTCATCATCTGACTCTAAGAGAAATTTATTAGAGTAAGAAACCATAATGTTTTCCGGAAAATACATTCAAAAACCCTACATAAATAAAGAAAAGACAATGATAAAAAGAAATGTGCTCAGAAATAAATATCAAGATTTTAAGCAGGCAGGAACTGAATTGTGATTAGTTTGAGAGAAACAGGCATTCAGTATTTTCTTTGAAAAAAAAATTAATCCACTTAAAAGTCAATCATAACTAGAAAAGGCAATTAAAAAGCAGTTTATATATGCAATCTTTTACTAAATTTCATTTATAGGCATTTTCTCATCCAGCCAGAAAAGGAACTGTTTTCCTCATACCATCATTAGAAGCTGGAATGAGTACTTAAAATGCCAAATGAAAATCCTTGTTTATATTTGGCACATTGTTATCTGACACTGAATTGAGGTGTCATGTTTTCCACAAGGATAAAAGGCATTATGTTCTGACTTACCACTGCCAATTTCCGTTTCAGTCATTAATAGAAATGGTATTTTCCCTAGTAACGCATACAGTATTGGAATTTCTTACTTCTTCCATATTTGTACTAGCATTATAATGCTTAACTTGATCAGTCCACAGAATTCCCCAGCCATTTTAAGTACCTGTTTTACAAACTTAACATGAAGAATAAGGAAAAACCATAATTATGTTATGGTAAGACTTTTTCTTCCATAAGGTGTTTTACCTGACCCTTTTTTCTTGACTTCATATTGTGCCACCTAGTACCTGTGCTATCCCATCTGGACTTCTCCCATGTTTTGTTAACTAACTAAATAGTCTTTCTTTGTAGGGGCAAATATCTAAATAGTAATTACTATAAACAACAGCTGGAGTTAAAAGGAGTGTTCAGAGTTCATCTTCCCCTTATAATACTGTTTCCTGCTTCTTATAACAACAGTAGGTAAATCACTGAAAATAAATTTCTCAGGTTTTAGGTAGTTTCCTTCAGGTTGAATTTTTCTGTAAAGGTTTAATAAAAATAAATTAAAAAAAATAAGGCTGGGTATGCATTTAATATTTCATAAGTGAAGTTTCAAATAACCTCACAGATCTGTAAAACTGCTTTTAGAAACAACACAAAAATTGACCAGGAGGGTTATACCTGTATCAAGACTTGTCTTCTGTCCTTTCAAAAATTTCCTTACTCAGTGATAAACTACATAAAGATGAAAGAAATCCTGAGTTTTGAGAATTTCACTTACCAGAAGCTGGCAAAATTACTCTCATATTTCCTCTTTTTTAGAGCTCTATAACTCTTACGTGCCAGCTTAACTGGAAAATCTCTCAACTGCACAGGAGAACCAAGTCTATTCTAATTTAAGGCTACTACAGTGCTACAGAAATTACCATTGCAGCTTGCTGGCAAACCATGCTGTGAGGCACCCAGTCATGAAAACTGAGCAACTGTTCAGATGTTAACGCCCACACGGCATTTGGAAAGAACCAGCAATGTGAATACTGAGACCTGCACACAAAATAGCTGAGAGAAAGCCCATGCAGACTGGGAAAGCCAGGAACAGAAAGCTACAGTTGTTGCAATGGAAATCATAAAGTAGAAGCACAGGTAAATAAATAAAGGATCTGACAGGCAACGTGATAGAAGAATTTGCTATTGCACAGCAACATGCAGTGATTGGAGTCGGGTCTTGAAGGACTGCAGAATAAGGAAAACTTGTAAATGGAAACGCACCAGCAATATGTAACAAATATACAACATTATAAAAATATCAAACAGTTTAAAAAGAGCAGTGGCTTAATCTGGATGTTCACATTTCCCATATAGTTTTGACTTTTGGGAATGATATTTCTCTACCTCAATTTTTCTCTTGCAAAATGGTGAGTATTCTGAAGATGACTGCATTGCTGTCAACAAAACACTCAGATATCCTAATGAAAAGAACAGTGAAACTAACTAGGTATCTAATAATTTTTATTTTAATACAAAATTCAGATAAAAAAATCTAAATAAAATGAAGTATTGAATGTTCATTTACCTAATGTCTACAAAAGGGATAGCAGGTAAATTATTTTAGCATTTAGTGTTTTATCATAGCAATAACCTACACTGCAGATAAACAATATTTGGATTTTTATTTTTTGGTTTAGAACATAGTAATACTGTGATAGAAAGGATACCCCTAACTTAACATACTAGCTCATTCCCAGCAAATAAAAATGGTATGCTTCCCCATTTCTGACAATTAACTATTTTAATTTTAAAACTTCAAATGCTGGAATTCATGGTCTTAAAATTCCCTTTTAATGTAGCTTGGTCTGTTATCATTTCTGAAGAATATAATCAGTATAATCAAGATAGCAATACTCCCATTTATAATGATTTTAAAAGTGGTTCATTTCAAACTCCGGAGCTCAGACCAAGTAGCCTGCCCTTTAATGCCTTGCTGTGTAGTGGCCAAGTGTAGAAAGAAAGTATTCAGCAGTGGCACCTGTTTATGCTAATTCAAACTGTCCAAAATCTAGCACACCATTTACCCACTACCAAACCAAGTAATTTTTAGAAAAAAAGGATGCACTATCTTCTGTGATTAATTACATAACCACATCCATAAACTCTTTATTTTAGTCTGGCAACTTTTCCTCCATGCTTTAGCAGAGCAGTGTGCTTTATTTTCAGTAAGGCAAGATACACAAGTAAAATAACTCAACTGATAGACTATCTATTCTTTGAGGGCATTTTTTTAATATTAAAGACTGTAAACCCCTTAGAAATATGATTTCCTTACAGCATATGCTGTGTCTTTAATTTTGGAAAACATATTTACTTCTAGGTGAAGGACTCAAAACTGCTGAGAAGCATGAGCTACTAAAAAGGAAATGCCTAATTCAGTATGAAATTAATCATTACCTGCTTAGTGGCCCACTGACTTGTATTTTAATAGGTGTATAGGATGCTAATCCTAAAAATTTTACCTGACTCCTCCAAAGTTACTGAATGCTGTTGATGTCATTTCCTTCTTCATCTATGTTAAGAAATTTTTCCCACCTTTTTCTGTTGAAAGCATTTGAACTGAATAAATCTAGACTCAGAGGAAGTATTCTAAAACATGTCTCCTCATTATGCAAAATGTTACCTTAAGACTGAAGCTAAGATAAAAGAGAGACATACCATCAAACAATAATAAAAAATATTTAACATTCTTTTCAATAATTCATTGAAAACAATTATGTGCTTATTCGTAAATTAAGGATATTACGCCTTTATGCTTAGGCGTTGAAAACAACCCAAACAAATCATATTTAACTGATAGTTACAAGAAATTCAGAAGCTGGAGTGATGGGAAGACATCAAACAGCTGCTGACTCTCTTTCCAAACAGGAATTCAAACCCATTAGCACAACTAAACACTACTCTTCATAAAATACGAAGAGAAGAGGTGGCCAAAGTACAGGCTTCATGCTACTGTTTTGGGGGAATGAAAAGATGAAAAGTGAGAGAACGCAAACTTTGGTTCAGAAAAGACCAAACTTGGCTCACGTCAGAACTGCTTTTTTACTGCACCCCATTGCTATCCATAGTGATACTACAGACTTGCTTGAGCACCATGACAAAGCTGAATTTTCAGCACAAAAACCTGAGTTGTGTTGTCAACTGAAGAAAACACAATGCTGTAACCAAATGAAAGGCCTACATCTCCTTTTTACATCTTTTCTTCCTGAATGCCATGTCTATCCAGGATCTCCACAAACTATGCAGCATGAAGTTATAACTGATATCCAAAGTTATTTTTCATTCAGATTTCTGCAGTTTCCATAAATCATGTTAGTTTCCTCATCACCCAACCAAGGACTTTAACCAAAGTCTGTTTCAAAATGCAATGCAATGACATAAGAGGAATGGCATAAGAGGAGAAAAGAAGAGTATCTTAAAATATGTCAGCCTTCTCTTCTTAGTAGTCATGCTCTGACTTTTGACACCCATTCTACTAAACAGCTATGTATTTAGACACCATTTCTCCTCTAAGACTATGAAACACATAGTTCCTTTAAAAATATTTAATGCACAAAAATCTATCCTATAAAAGTTTTGTTACATATAGCTTGTCTCTGTATTTGGTATAGCACACTATTTCCATCAGTTCTTAAACTGCTCCAGAAAGTTCAGATTTATACCTTTGGATGGTTAGGGTTGTACTTTTTTTCTTTTATCCTCCAGTGTATTAAAGTCAGTGCTCTGATACAGTTTAGGTTCTATACAAATGAAGTTATTCTGGTAAATGAATGATGAAATCTTTCATTTCTAACATAATGAAAAAGATTGCTTTTTCTACTGCTAACTCTTAATGAATTTAAACTGAGGGTTTTTTGCATTTTTGAGGTGTTTTGCATTTTTGTTGAAAATACTATTCCTATCTTAGCAAACAGTTCTACTATACGGACTTGCATATCTGTATGTCCAGAGAATGGAATTACTGGCCAAGGATTAAATATCAATCAGTATCTCTACACATAACAGACATTCTCTATATGACATGCATTTAAAAGCATGAAAAGTAACTAAGATATTTAAGCAGTTATGAAAATCCAGTTTTCTAACCTCCTCATCTCTTGGAAAAAATATAGAGAGATTTAAATCTGTATCACTTTGTTATACACCCACTGAATAGTTGCTTCTCGTAATGGTGATAGATGTCCCTTCAATGACTCCAGTATCAAACAGTCCCTGCAACCAGACACAATATCGTATAAGCAGGTTTCATCTGCTTTACTAGTCCATCTAATAACTGGCAGTAAAGTTCTACACAGAAGAGAAGCAGGTATAACCAATCTGCTTACAAGTAAATTCAATCCAAGTTCTGCTAGAAACATAGTAAGTTTGTCCTACAGTATTTGTTGCAGTCCTCTTTGGATACCTAAAATAACTCAACTATTAAGAGTATTATAGAAGATTCCAAAATAAGTCATGTGTGCACTTAGAGACATTACTAAACCCAGAAACGTGTCAGACAGCAGGCACACACAGCCTGCTGACAGACAAACTCTAGCAAAACTTGCCCCCCAGGAGTTAAAAAAGTTACCACCTCCAGCTGCCCATTCCATTCCTCAGCTAGAGGTTCCTGCCCCTCACTCTCCTTCCTGGAAATCAACAGAAAGGAATGTGTATTGGTACACCCTTCAGTTCAAAAGCTGGCAATTTAAACTGTTGATGAGTTTAAACTAAACTGATAGACTTTATACTGAAAAAAACCTTCATACCCCCTACAATCCATTCTGGTACAGAGAAAATAACCCTGTGGAAAAAGTCGTAGAAAACTATGAGGGGAGAGTAACGTCAAAACGCACATAGATGCTGCCTCTTCATAAGGATACTTAGGTGTAACTTTTGATGACTTTATGTACTGATACAGCTGTATCAGTGAAACCTGGAAGAGTCTTCTCATTTTCTTCTCTTTCCCTTTGTACAGTTCCTTTCTTGGGTCTAAACAATTTATTTTATTGCCAACCACATGTCTATAAAACACAGATTCCCTCTTCAGAAATCAACTCGACCTCTTCCTTAGGACTGTGGTACCACAGGGGCTGTGCTTTTGGTGTTTCAACTAGCTTGACAGAACTAACTTCGCTATTGTGTAGTAAGCAGTTTAACCACCTTGTAGTCTGAATTCATGTAACTGAACCTGGTATTTTTGCAGTTTTTACTGTTAAACTCTTCTTTAATGAACTGCAAAAATGTCACCGTTACTTATTAAATAGCTGTTTCTAAATAAATAAGTATATAAATAAATCTGCTTTCAAATGCCAAAAGAGCCCTGATGTGCAGATTTGAGTTTCATCACATAGACAGTTTGTACATGAGAAACAAACATGATAGAAATATTCTCTTTTAACTGACAGTTTTCAAAAGACCAGATCTGCATCTGTAACTAATACCTCTCTGTGACTTTGAAACCCAGACCTCTTCAGCTGTTTCAATTGATACTACCTGGTCTTATAAAACTATTTTGGATCCATTGTAAAGTTTTATTTATTTATTTATGTGTAAGACCCATAAATTATATCATCAAGACAACTGTCAATTATTCTAAACTGAAAAATTTGCTCAAAAAAATCTGAGTTGTGAATATTTTGCCATCAATTTGAATTCATTTCAAAATTGTTAATTTTATTCCAGATTATAGGCTGTCTTTCAATTTTTCTTTAACTTTTTTCTTCAAAAAAATATTTTTATTTTTAAAAAGATTGAAATCATCTGTTTAACTTAATACTCCCTTTTCCAAACTTTTTCAGGTTTTCTTCTAGACCAAGAGTGGTTTAATTTGAGTGGTTTAATTTGCCTCATTCTGTGTAAAGTACATTTTTGTGCCTAAGAACATTCTTAATAAAAGGAAAATACACAGTCAATATCATGACTTGGTAGGGATAAGAGTTAAAAGTTTATTCTGCAAGCATATGTCACTATATGCTGACTCCCATGACTAGTGTTCATAACAGAAATGTTTTTCTATCCACTAAAACTGGTATCAGCTAAATGATATCATCGTGACAGAGCCTGTAAAGCCTCCTTTTCCTCAAGCTGAGGCATGACAGCTTCTGCTTGGTACTTTTAAAACAGACATAAAAATACTTTGTGATGAAGAACTGGTAACTAGCTGATTGAATGGCATAAAATCAGGGTGAGGTGGATCAGTAGCACCCAGCTTCTTGCCACAGAATACAAAGGACAATGAAAGGTTAGGGTGAATCAGTAATGTACGAATGACTTTACCTAGGATGCCACAGAATGGACAAACCTCCCAGGAGCCAAAAATTCACTGTGTCAGGCTTCAAAACATACTGACTTTGTAGCCAAGAATATTTGGTTCCTTTTCCAATGCAGGTTTTATTTATGCTACTACATAAGACAGTGTTCTAAAGTATCAAGTTCATTCTGAAATCAGAAATTTACCCTGAGATTTTCTTGCTGAAGGACTCACAATAATACTATAAAGGCAAGTGAAAATTTGTTCTTGCTTATCTTTTTATTCTTCATACTTTGTAGATCCAAAGCAAAAAAAAAAAAAAAAAATAGAGTGAGAAAAAGGTTAGAAACAAAACCCCTTTAATGTGGTTTAAAAAGCCTACTTCTGTTAGTCACAGCCTTCTCACACCAGCTGTAAAAATGCCCCACCCAGAAGAGGTGCTAACTGAAAGGGGCATGTTGCAAGAGACAAAAGTTCCCCAAGCTGCTTGTGGTCATGTTTATTTTAATCGTCTTCCTACCCAGAGTTGCCTGAGAGGCTGTGTGTAGCTATTCTCTCTTAAAGAATTATCATTTCAGTAATTAATAGACGATGAATTTAAGAAAGTATTTAGACATTTATGTTAAAAAAAATCAGAAAGTAGATACACATCCCTAGATCAAAAAAAGTTATCTATACAGTCTTCATCTACCTATCCGGGTGCCAAAGATGCTACAGGCACCTAAACTTTGACCTGTAAAATTAGTCAGAGACTTAAGTCCCAAGAAGACCAAAGGTGCTGCCACATGGGCTGAAGTTAACATCTCCCCTTCACTTGAAATTCACAAACCATACACCCTAAACTCTCAGCCACCCTGACACTCCCATCTGTGTGTACCATGTTAGAACCAACATGACTTCAGAGTGAAAACAAAGGACATATAGTAATCTCTGTTGATGGTTAGTGTCAACACTTGACATTTTGTTTATAGATGATTAAAGGAATCACACTGTAACCTGAACATCTGAGTAGAAATGTATCAACCAAAGAGCTCAAGCTACTCTCCCTCAGGAGACTACTAATCATCAGCTGCTGACAGGGATCAATCCCGTTGAAGTGCCAACACTATAAAAAAAGAACACGTTTAACAGATCAAAGAGTGCACAAAAACACAATTTCAAAGTAGGATAATTCTGGGGAACGATAGAAGAAGGAAGAATTCCACATTTCAGACCTGTTCCCAATCGTATCTCTGGATTTTGTTCAATGAGTTTGTAATGAAAAATATGAAATTTCTTGAAATAAGAACCAGCCTGAGCATTGCCATGCCTTAGGTTCCCTGCTGGTCTGGTATGAGTACACTGCTAGGGTGTAATGTATACCACTGCATCTTGGAAATGGTCTCCCAAACCTTTCTGCCTCCCCAAGATTCTATAAATTTGTTTTCATAATTATAGTATTTGATCTATTCAGAGCAACATAACTTTTTAGCTGACAGTGACTTTCAACATTAATATTACGTCACTATTCTTTACAAAATACCAGATTTTATATTTTTCACAGAACAGTTTGGAATGTACAAGCAAACAGCTAGTGTGAATAATTATCTTCCCTTCTTCCTTCACAACCGCCTTCTTTGTTTCAAAATGTTTCTCCAATTTTGATTTTGCAAAATTTCAGTCATTAAAAAGCTATAGGTTTCCTTATTCTGAAACAATAACATATCAGTCCTTGAATAAACTACACCATCTGTCTTCCCCTGCATACTGTACTTTTAAGTGACATTTATTGAAAGGTTCTACTAAAATAAATCCAAACCTACACAAACAACAGCCATATTTATTCACTGCCTTAAGAACACGTGAATTTGGATAAACCCTTTGATTTTGATACTTGACTACGGCTTTGGAAATTTCACAACTTAACTCCTGTAAGTTCTGCCTGTTACTTAAGTTTTCCCCAACAGCCACTTTTATTAAACAAACAATTGCTTAATATGAAAAACTCTAAACAGGAACTATAAGAACTAAAAGCAAGAAAAAAAGGCAATTAAGCCCTTGGTTGTAGAGACAAGAAAATAATAATGTTCACAGTTGAACTATCTTTTTGATTACAGCAGACATTTTACAATTTCTGAAACCTTTAGGTTACCCTGTTAGCAGTAAAAGCTTCCTTGATGCTTCTAAGTCTTCAAATATTTTGGGGAAAAGCACCCACATTCAGTAACAATACGTTCTAGATCATAAATCATCACAATAATTATTGTTTGGAATAGCATAAAATAATAACAAGAAAACAAAAAACTTTAAACAAGAAGCTCTCTGTGCTGCTGGAACTCTTTAGAAATACCAGGAGGCTGAGAATTACGAAATGCAAACTGGTAAGGAGCTTACCAAAGGGACATTCCTACAGAGCCTCCTCTCTTCGGGCCTGAAACTGGTTTCAGTGTGGGAATTGCAGAGACACACAGAAACCAACTGCAGAGTGGAACACGGGGTCCCAACAGCAAGGCATGTCCCCAAAGGTACTTTAACATCCTACGCTTAATAAAAGTGCTAAACAGACATAGTCTGAGTGGAAACCAAAAGCATGAGTATGATCTTTTTCCTTTTCTATTCCTTGACTTTTCTTCCCTGAATCCCAGACCTGACTCTCAGCTACTGGAAGGAAAAGACATAGCAGCATCATAGAATCATAGAATTATAGAATCATAGAATCAACTGAGTTGGAAGAGACCTCTGAGATCATCAAGTCCAACCCTTGATCCAACCCCACTGTGATTACTAGATCATGGCACTCAGTGCCACATCCAGCCTTGTCTTAAAAACCTCCAGGGATGGTGAATCCACCACCTCTCTGGGCAGGCCATTCCAAAGCCTGATCACTCTCTCTGTAAAGAACTTCTTTCTAATATCTAACCTAAACCTCCCCTGGCAGAGCTTAAGTCCGTGCCCTCTTGTCCTAAGACAGAACACAGGTATCATGACAGAAGACAGGTATTTCAGAAGGGCCTGACAGTCCCCACCTTCTTCCTATCCCTTCAGTCACCACGAGGCCTCCCACCCTTTCAGACCCCTGCATCTGAGCTCCTGTTCCTCCTCCAGCATTTGCAACTCGGAAACCTTAGGGCTGGGAAGAGAAAGTTAAATATAACTAAACCACTGCTGACACCTGTTGTCAGCCCTGAGAAATCTGCATTAATCCAGCCTGGTATACTTAATACAGTAATGTAAGGGATGGAGACACCAAAAAACTCTCAACCCAAAGCACTGTAGAATCTCTCACTCCCCTTGGTTTTCACACTTGTAATGTTGCAGGACCAGGATGCAGGAATGGGCAGGAAGTGGGGCCTTGGAGAAGAGTCACTACATAAATTAAGCTTTGGTAGCACCAATTTGAAGTGGAATTTCAACTAAATCAGCAGAGTAAGGTGAAAGACTGTCTCATCCTGAGAACAGTGCGGGATTATCGAGCCATCTGGTAAACAAAAGTATTCCAGTAACATGCCCAGCTACTAAATGAGGTTTCTAGGCAATACTGAGAATGTATGTAACAAGGTGGAAATGAATAGGAACATCCTACAGGAAAAAAGGTAGGGAATGGCAAATCACAGTACCAGTGAAAGCAAGATACAGACTTCAAGTGAAAACGCAAGCCTTTGCCTCAAACGTTATTTACATTTTATTACACAAACGAAATAAATCCTGCAAGAACTGAGAAGAACATATATGGTGAGAGCCGCAGGCAGCTCCCCCAGGGCCGCTCCCGGGGCACACGGCTGTGCCGCCGCACCGGAGACCTCCCACGGCCACGCAGGGCAGACAGGGAAAATAAACCAACGGGGGGCTAAACGGGGCGCAACTGAGCGACCACGTCCTGCCTCCATGAGCTTTTCTCTTCTGTACGCTAGACGTACGCAGAAGCGCCGTACGAGCAGTGCTATGACAGTCAATCAGCTTTCACACTCTACAGCAAAGTTCGCAACCCCTGCGGAGCC
Organism: Myiozetetes cayanensis; assembly: GCF_022539395.1. Taxonomy (NCBI): domain Eukaryota; kingdom Metazoa; phylum Chordata; class Aves; order Passeriformes; family Tyrannidae; genus Myiozetetes; species Myiozetetes cayanensis. The sequence continues at coordinate 32,828,199 of NW_026087964.1, read as the reverse complement.
CCCACTGTGGGCGGTGCCAGAGAAGGCCCAGCCCCCCCTGAGGGGCGGACAGGGGGGTGGGCCCCGAGTCCCCGCCCCGCCGCCATGTCGGGGCCGGGCCCGCCCAACGCCTGGCGGAAGTGGGAGAAGGCTGGCGCATGCGCAGGGGCCAGCACCGACAGGGGGCGTGGCTTCGTGCCGGGCGGGCGGGCTCCGGGAGAGGCCACGCCCCCGCCGGCGGTCGCGCGCCCGTTCCCTGCCGGCGCCGCCGCCGCTTCCTGCCGCGTCCGCGCGCCCGCCCCCCCGCCCCGATCCGCGGCCGCAGCGCCGGCCGGGCCGAGCCGAGCGGGAACATGAACACGGTGCTGTCCCGGGCCAACTCGCTCTTCGCCTTCTCCCTCAGCGTGATGGCGGCGCTCACCTTCGGCTGCTTCATCACCACCGCTTTCAAGGAGCGCAGCGTGCCCGTCAGCATCGCCGTCTCCCGGGTCACGCTGTGAGCGCGGGCGGGAGAGCAGCGGGAGCGGCGGAGGAGGAGGGCGGCGGCAGCGGCTGCTGCCGGCCGGGGAGGGGAGGGGCTCGGGGGCCGGCGGGGCACGGCCGGGGCGGGTGAGGGGACCCAGGTGCCGGGCGGGGGCAGCTCTGCCTGGCCCCCGGCGCGGCCGCCCCGGGCCCGGCCTCCTGCGCGCTCTCGCCCGGCCAATGGGGGAGACCCACGACGGCGGGGCCGGGCGGGCGCCGGGGCGGGTCTCGGCAGCCCTGAGGGAGCGCGGCTCGGGGAGGGGGACTCGGGGAGCGGCCCCGCGCCGTCCCGACCGCTGCTGGGCTCGCGGGCCCGCAGCCAGCCCCTGCCCGGGGCCGGAGCGGCGGCTCCCGGCCGAGTCGAGAACTGCTGCCGGTGCTGCCCGCAGGTCTGGGGAGGCAGGGACCCAGATGAGCGTACGGATTAGCCTGTGTTCAAGGCGGTCGTAGCGCCTTCTAATTTGTAGCCCTCTCAGATTTCTCTGTTGACATAGCCTATCGTCCTTTCTTGCCTGTGACAAGCAGACTGACTGGGATGGCTTCTCTTCTGCGAGATGCACCAGGTGTAGGACACGTAATACCACATCAAAAGTGTGTTGCCCGCAGACAAAATGTTCTCATGCAAACTTGTGCTGGGGAACCTTTTTTTTTCCAATTTTGGTGGTGTTTAGTTGTGGTTGTTTTTTTTTTTTTCTCAGAAGGGAAGCTTTGTCATAGGAAACTTCCGCCAAGTTAAGGCAATGGTTTCACAGCAGCTGCTCCTGCCACCGAAGAGTGGAGGTCTTTGGTTCCGCTTCTGGCCACATTGCCCTTTACCAGAGCTCCAGGGGGGAATCAGGCTGATAGGACACTTCAGTGAGCTGCTTTAACTCAGCTAATGTTTTTTTGTGTGGTTAGTTTTGGCCCAGATTAGTGAGATAAAGCAGCCCATCCCTGAAGGTGTTTAAGGCCAGGCTGGGTGAAGCTCTGGGCAACGTGGTCCAGTGAAAAGCTTTCCTGTCCACGGCAGGGAGGTTGGATCTAGGTGATCTTAAAGGTCCCTTTTAACCCAGGCCATTCAATGATGCTTTGGAGCCACCCGAAGGTAAGTGGCACCAGTGGATGGCTAGCAGCAGGATTTGAGAGGGGAGATGAATGCAAATAGAGAGTGGGGACTGCCATCGCCTTTCAGACTGGTTTAATACCACAGGAAAAGAGACCTCGTCTTTATGCTAGACTGAGGGTTGCAAACAGCATAAAACTGGCATAAAAAGCATATTTTTGAGTGTTATGGTGAGCTCAGTGTATATGAGTTGGCATGCTAATGCCTAATTTGAGTGAAATTTTTATTGCTAGTGCCGTCTGTGATACACAGATCTGGTGTTACTGAGAGATGTTACACCTCAATTTCTTGTCTTGAATTTCTGCATTGTGCAGACCCCAACCTTAGGACCTGCTACTGCATGAGACTGACAGTGATTAAGAAGTGAAGTCAAGTGCTTGATAAGGTTTACTACTTCAAAAGATACTGCTTTTTGCAGAGGAATGGAAATTCATAGCAAGACCTAAATTGGGAAGTTTTGGTGGTGTTTTTCTTAACTAATATATCCCCAAAAGTGTTTTATCCATTGGTAGACTTTTTGTTTGTTTGTTTGTTTTTTTAAGATTACCAAACTTAGTTTTTTAAGAAAATGATATTTTAATAAACTAATTTCCAAACTTGAATAAATGTAACTATGAGGTTCATAATTCATAAAAAAGTTGTTACATTAGGAATTAAAATTCGTAGCTGATTGCCAAACTGATTTCTTATGGTATTCCTCTTTATAGATGGTAAGTTTGGCAAATTGATAAGCTTTGTGAGTACATACAGAAATATCTGCTGTGTTTCTGTTTCTTTTTTTTTTTTTTTCAGTTTTTTTTTCCAGTTTCTATTGTGGCTTAGTATGGCAATATCAGATATTGTTCCAAATGGGGATTTTTAAAGAAGCCTTCCAAAATGATACACTTTTCCATAATGTAGAGGAAAATGAGCATTTTCTTTATGTTGCTGCTTATACAGTATAGAACTAAATCTCAAAACTTGTGTGAACTACACACATGAACTCTTTTCGGAATGGATGGAGTGTCTTGTACAAGACTGAGCACTAGAGGCTTTTTTTTTTTTGCCTTTTTTTTGGTTGTGGAATGTTGAGAAACAATATTGAAAATGGTTGCCAGCAGACAGCTATACTGACTGTGTTCTAATCAGATTTATATATTTGGGGATGGCTAACACATATTTTACTGAAAAGAAATGTCCAGTTTAGATACAGAGAGATACAGATTTTTTGTTAACAAGAAAAGGTCTATAGGCTACATATGTCTTAGACCATTGTGCTGGCAAGGCCTGTCATTCAAAACTGGGACACCTTAATTTCTAGAAGGTGGGTGATAGTTTGTAGTGTTGATTATGTTTTAACCAAAAGTAATTAAAACAAAATATAGAAAATGGATGCGGGAAATATCAAATAAGAATCATAATTTATGTAACATGTAAAAGACAAATAATGAGAAAGATTAATCTTGTGCTTTGTTTTGTCTTAGAAAAAATGTAGAAGATTTCACTGGACCTAGAGAAAGAAGTGATCTGGGATTCGTCACGTTTGACATTACTGCAGATATCCTTAATGGAAAAAAATGGTTTTCCAACTTTTTTAAATAAGAATGCTTTGATGTATATTTTTGTTACCTTAAAATCTTCAAATATTCAGGACTTGGGGAAACTAGCAATTTGTCTTAAAATAAAAATTTAAAGCAGGAAAAAGTAGTATTCTGCATAGCTATGGCAGTGAAATAGAGCTTAGAATAGCTGCTCGGTCTCTAGTAGATGACAAGTTGTTTTCTCTTTTTAGTGCCTACTTTTAAAATAGTGAACTGCGCTGTATCTAATAATGGCAAGTGCAGTTTAACATCTGGACAGGATTACTGTTGAATGAAGTTTATATTGGTGGTTTGAGGAGTGAATTAATGATAGAGTTTATATAGCATACTATTGTGATTGTCTTACCAAATCTAGAAACTCATGCAGCTTTCAAACTCATTTTGTTGTGAGGCTTTTAAAGTCCTGGCTATAGTTGCATAGAAGTGCCTGTCTTCTTTTAAAAATAAAAACAACATTGTAATCCTTTACTTGCTTAGATGTTGTACTCTCTAATCTTTAGCATTGAATAGTATGAAATTCATTGGGAAGCATATGATGTACTACAAAATTTATCACATTATTTTTTGTCCTCTTTCTCAATTGCTGTTACAGTTTTGCAGTTTTCTACTCTATTTCTTTGCTTCCCTTTTAGTCTGGGTTATATTGGGGAAAGAGGATTGTGTTGTGGGTTTTTCTGGGTTTTTTTTCATTTGTTTGTGTTGAGTAAGTTTTTAGACACTAAATCCTTAGGATTTAGGCTTTTGAGAAAATACTGTGTTTTTCTTCAGAAGTCAGTACCACAAATATGAGGCAGCATGCTTTACCTCAGGTGATTACACTAAGCCTTGCTTTGCAGCTGGGCTGAGATTCTTGGGATTTTTCCCTGTCTGCTGTTTTTTGTCACTGTTAGGCAAGACATTGATTACCTCTGTGTTTAGTTTTCCCTGTTTTGAAGAACACTACATTCTGTAAGCAAACCACACAAAATACAACATTGATATGAATGCTGGATAAACAGACTAAATCAGATTTTTGCAGGTCTGTTTTGCACAGGAATAAGAGGATTATTTTTTTATCAGATGGAAGTAGGAGAAGTAAGCTCCTAAGTCTGAGTTTTACCTCTGAAATTAAAATCAGAGACTGAAATTCTAAAATAGATGCATAATAAAAAATACAAAATCGGCAGAGTGTAGGGTATTCAAAGAGTTTCTAATAGCCACAATGGAGAAGTTAGAAGCTGGGAAGTTATTATTATTATAATGTTTAATGTTACTGTATTTTGATCCACAATTGTATACTAGGGTTCTCTGATAGTATGAATAATTGCCTTGAGGATATTTACTGAAGAATTCTGTCGTGCCTTCTATGTTTAAGGTTTTATAATAGGTTGTCTAACTGAGGATTCTGGTTACTAGCTACAGTGTCAAATATATAACACTTAAATCATTGGAGGAGAAATAGTTGTTAGATTTCATAAATAGTAAAAAAAACATAATTAAAAACCTGTCACTAATAAGATTAAAATATATGGAAATGCTCTGATTTACTAATAAGATGAGGTATATTGAAAGGTAAGAACTTGCTGAAACTATCATAGTCTGTTTAGATCTAGTAAAAGTAAAACAAGGTTATTCAAGTACAATATGGTATTTTTCTTAACTCACATACATCTGCAGAGTATATTTGACTGGAATGTTAAACAATTGTTTCTATATTTGTCTGCAGAATATTCAACAAAAAACAATGTAAGTATCAAAAAGAAGGTTGAGGCAATTACCCATTTTAGTACTATAGCTATTTTTAAACTTTCTGTAGTTCTACTGGGAAGAATTAAGTCACCGACATTTCCTACTAGCTTGGGCTGTTTTTACTGGCCTTCATGATTAGTGGGTCTTTTTTTCATAGATCACAGAATTGTTTACCAGTACCAGTTACTGCAGACCTGTAATTCATGTCATACTTCACCATACTATTTGAAATAATTGGCCTTGCTGTATCCTTGAAGTTGCTACTGATGCTTTACTTTGGGTAGCTGAAGACCCTCTTCACTGATCTCATAGGAGCTGTATAGAACAGCCTATGGAAAAATTGTTTTAATGAAACACCATGCTGCCGTGGTGTCACTGAATTGGAGTTAAAGCTACTGGAGTCATGTTGCAAGGATATAGTGAAAGCTTGGGGGTGTTTTAACTTGCTGCACAAAATTGTCTCACTACTTTTTTTTTTCTTTTGTTGCCGGGGGGGTTACACTTCCAATTCAGATTGAGATTTCTTCCTTTAAAGTTGAAAAAATGTTAAATGCCTAGGCAGAGTCATGATAGCTCAATTTAAGTCCCTTATTTATAAATACTGCTTTTAAAGTGATTTCCCTTTGCAATTCAAAAGGAAAACCCATCATGCTTTGTAAGTCTTCCGAAGCTTATGACTTTTTAAAATTGCTTTCTTGTGTTTTATTAAGGTGTTCCTTGTTGTTTTCATTTATTCTGTTCCACACTTCACTGCGTAGCAGTACTAGATTCCCCCTCTGTAAGGCATTATTTTGTTAAATTAGTTATGGCTTGCAAGCATGTACTTCAGTGTTTTTAGATAAATAATGCTGTGAAATTCCAGTGTCTGAATGTGGTCCTCCAAGGTACCTTTCTGATTTAATTATAATTGTATTTTTAGGCTCTAAATCAAGTGGTCCTTTGGGACAAGATCATGTTGAGAGGAGATAACCCAAGGCTGTCCCTAAAAGACATGAAGTCAAAGTACTTTTTCTTTGATGATGGAAATGGTCTCAAGTAAGTAAATCCTTCTTTTTTATTGCTCTTATTCATGGTATTTTGATTTACTTGCATACCTTGTATTTTATGTGCATGTTTATTGGTGTGGTAAGGTACCTATACTCTGTCAGCCTGTTACATCCTCTGGGTTTCTGCTTTCAATATTATTGTCTGTGTAGAATTGTTTCTGTGATGCACTCAACTCCAAAGGAGTTAAGTAAAAAAAAAAAAAAATGGTATTGCTTCATGAAGTAATTACGTAAAATTAAAAGATTATTTTTAATGGACCAGAAAAACAGTCTGTATCCTAGTGTATTTAATATTAGTAACTGATAATTAAATTGGTTATTTGTGCTGATAGTCTTTGTTACTTTTGCAGGGGAAACAGGAACATCACTTTGACTCTTTCCTGGAATGTTGTACCAAATGCTGGCATTCTACCTCTTGTAACAGGATCGGGACGTGTGTCTGTACCTTTCCCAGATACCTATGAAACAACAAAAAGTTATTAAATTATAGTACTGAATCATAAGCAAGATATTTTTATACTTGTATATTGTGAATACATTTTATTGCGGTTTCTTCTCACATCCCATGCAACTTTTTGGTGAAAGGAACTTAATTTCCTCAGGTCTAAAAACATAGAAAAAGGAAATTAAAGTTCAGTTTGGTTTTTTTTAAATAAAACATTGAAGCTGAAACTTAAGGGAAAGGTAAATTGCAGAAAAATGGTTTTGATGGGGGGGGAATTGAGGATTATTTTTTATTTTTTTTCCTGGCCATCTGGGTAGAGATCTCTTTTTCTTTTAAATAAATATTTTTAAACCAGAAGATAGTCTTCCTGTGTTTGGGCTTTTTTTAAGTACTGTGATAGTTAGTTATTATTTGTAGAACTCAAATACACGTTTTGGAGCCAGTTTCTCAGACTGCCTGAAGGAAACAGCTATTTTTTACGGCATTTTGCTAAATGCATGCTTAGCATGATACAGTAGGGTAAGTTTGGTCCTTTCTAGGACTACCAACAGCTACATGGAAACCTGATTTCATTATCTGTCAGTCAGCCTGTAGATCTTGTTTTCAGTGTCACTGATGTAGCCCATCCAGTATCTGTATTATAGATCATTTTAATAACTGCTTATAATGCAGCAAACTGGAAGAATAAAAAGAAATCTATTCAGCAAGAGTCTTAAGACTTTCAGCATAAGACATACGCATAAGTCAGTCAGAAAAGTAAAAGGTTTAGGTAAAGAAAGGCTGTCTACAAACAAATCTCTTGATTTTTGTTGGGATCTGCTCAGCAGAAAGAATGAGTGTGCTTGTTTCAGAAGGGGTTGAGACATCTAATATTAGAGGGGACCTTCCATAGAAAGGAATGGGACAGATGTTGTCCAAAACAGTCTGGGAAAACATTTACAAAATAGAGGATTTCCCCGTGGTAAGATAAAGTAATTGCGACAGATTTACCAGCTTGAGTATCGACATGAGTCTACCTGCAAGTCTTCCTGATTTGCATCAGCCAGGAAAGGTGGGAAGCAGCATGTAGCAATTTCAGTCAGCACCTCTGTGGCTGCTCATCCTGCTCTGTGTCCTCCTTCACTCAGCTACAGCTGTGAATGCTCACAGTTGGGAGGACAGAAGGAACAGGGTATCAGGATTGCCTCTTGGCAATAATGATGATTTATACTGATCGACTAGAGGGTTTAGATCATCGTATATCCAGAGGGAGCAGCATGCATTGCAGTCACCTTCCTGGCATAGTCCTTAATGCACACATACATCTTCAAACAAAGTATGACAGAAGTTAATTGACAGACATGGAATGTTCTGAATGTGCTGGGAACTTTGAAAAAGAGGAAACGAAGCCTGAAATTACAACTGAGGTTTTTAATACTGTAAGTCAGAAAAAAAAATAAAAAAAATTATAAGAATTGCAGTGTGACAAACCTTGCAAAAGAAGAGATGCAAAAGACTGGAGCAGAATCTCCCCTTCTGTTTTGAGTTTGCCCAAGAGCAGATGGATTTTGAGGGAACTGACTTGCTTTTTTAAAGGCATCTTTAATATTTGTGAATTATCCCTAAGTGACTATCTGGTATATTCATCAAGTTGGTGTATCAAAGAGGTGTTGAAAAAATTTCCCAGAAGTGCTTTGTCTTTACAAACAAAATTTTGTCTAAGTGCGAAAACTAAAACATTATTTTCACAGGAATATTTTAGGACAATTTTTCATTTGTATGCAGCATATTTACATGAATTTCAGTTCTCTGAAGTTGTGCTGTTTTCCACAGGTTAGCATAATCACATTGAAATACATACTATTTTTTTTGTACTTTGATATCAAATGTATATATTGCCCTAAAGACTGCTTTAGAGAACTTAAAACTGTCATACAGAAGGAAAACAAAATATTTTTAGCAATAATTGGGCAAAATTGTGGAGTTGTTTTGTTAAGTGCCAAATATGTGGTTGGTTTGTTCATAAATTATTTTCCTGAAATGTTTATTGAAACATTTCTTGTGGCTTGGCATTCAACCTGTTCGCTGCATTCCTTCGGCAGCACTCTTTCAATAAATATAATGACTGTCTATTAAAGAGAAGCTTTAACCGCAAAGACAAGCATCTGCTGTCAAAAAAACAACAGGGAGAAATTTATCTTCTTTAATCCAAAGTGGTATATTCCTCCCAGCAGACAGTACCAGAATTTTAAGACACTAAAACTAGCTTTCAAATGTGATGCTTGAAGCTTTACTAGCCTTTCCAAGTGAAGAGAAATTATGTTAGAGGTAAGTGTTTTAGAGGGATGAAGAAGAAACCATCATGGAGTTCAAGTTCTCAGAGAGAAGAACTTAGGTTTATCCTGAGGGAAAGGCCAGCATAGGTGAGCACTTAATGATGCTATAATATCTTGCTCTTCTGAGACACCAAGCAGGACGGGCTTATCCTCTCTTCTTGGTTCAGGGTGCAAGGAGGAAAATTCCTCAGATGTTGTCTATAAAAAAGTAAAAAGCCTTTCAAAAAGTAAAAGCTACTGTATTTCATTGTGACAATTAGCAAACCATTTATAGAAAGAACAGGCTTTTATGGAAACAAATGGCATTTACTTCCTCTTGTCTGTTCTTATACATCTTATAAAAAGAAGTAATATTATTGCTGGCAGCTGATTGCTCTCTCTGATGTGTTGCTAACTCAGTAGTAGTGGTTTATGTGGTGATGTGTACAACCGAGTTACCTGGCAAGTAATTTACTTAATGGGAAAAGGCTTGAAATCCTTTTTGGAAGTGTGAACTGAAAACACTTATAATACATTTCAGATAGCAATTTTTTTATTGAGGTTCTGGACACAGTTCTTGTGTAAGGACTGAGAAATGGAAATTGTTAAGGTAGCCTGGGTTTCCATTTGCCATCAAAATCATGCAGCACAACACTGAAAGCCCTATGCAGGAAAGGAAAATGGCATTTAAAAACCTGTATTTAGAGCTCTGCTCCCCTGCACATACAACCTTATTAATGGATTGTCACAGTAAATATTGAAAATAGAAAGACATTGAGAAAATAGAACATCTAACAGTTGTTTATTCTTTTAGTAAGTTTCTTCTGAACAATGAAATTAAAGCTAGCTAATATATTGCTTACCAGCCAGATTCAAATAGACTTCCAAGTGTTGAAAATGTTACTCTTCTAAAAACTTTTTCAAGATGATAGATTTTGCTGGAATAGTTCTGTAAAATAAAAACTATTTACATGGAAAATTCAGGTACTGAAGAGCAATCTTACTCCAAACTTGTGTCAGAAAATACATAGAAAAGTTCTTCTGGTTTATTTGGCTTCTTTTATTTTGGGAGGGAGGTGGTTTTTTTCATTAAAAGTTAAAAACTGTTTTTAAAATTTTTTAAACTGTTCATTCCAACAAACAAGTCAATAGCCCTTACCCTGAAGAGTCCCATTCTACACATGTTGGTAAGGGCTTTTATTACAGTAGTCATATCAGGCATATTTTTATCAAACAAAAACTTAGCTTGAAGAAGCCAAATGGCTGCTGTATCAAATTCTGGTGCTCCCCACCACTTCCTTGGGACCATTTCTTTGAGTTGACACGTTATTGAAGATAAGGTGTTGAAGATAACATTATTGAAGACGGGGTGTGGGTAAAGATGAAGTAAGTATTCTGTTAAAGTTTTCGTTTTCCTTAATACTGTGTCGCAGTAATAATTGTAGGATAGTTTGAGTTGGAAGGGGCCTTTAAAGGTCATCTACTCCAAACACCCCTGCAATATGCAGAGACATCTTTGACCAGGTCAGGCTGCTCAGAGCCTCATCCAACCCAACCGTGAATGTTCCCAGAGATGGAGCATCTAACACCTGTCCGGGCAGCCTGTTCTAGTGTTTCACCACCCTCATCATAAAAAAGCATCTTCCTTATATCCAATTGTCGTGGTTTTGCTCTGGGTTAATTTGCTTTTACACTCCCCACACAATTACTAATCAGTTGAGAGAAGGTTTATGCAGACAAAAGAGACTGGATTGGGGGAAAAAAGTATGAGTATTATTACAATTACTAGCACAATAAAAACTATAATAGAACTATATTGACAATAATCTTAAGTAAAAGGTGCTATGTATTTACAGAAAATACTCCTCCTTCCCCCTTTTTATATTAGTCCAAGGAGGAGAAGCAGTTTCTGTCTCCATTTTCGGAGTTCCAGCTCTCTCTCTCCAGTAATTCTGCAGCACTCTCGTCGCAGCTGGAACTCTTTTTCCTTCTCTGTGTCGGCCTCCAGGGCTGGGCCTACCCCTCTCCTGGGTTAAGACCGAAGCCTGGCGGTTACCCAGGTCCTGAAGGGTCTTTTCTTCCATGGACTTGCAAGGGGACACTTGCCTACCATGGATCTTCTTCCACAGGGTTACAGGGAATAATGGCTTAAGAGTCCACTCCTATTCCTTATGAAGGTCCCTTCCCATGGGAGAACAGTTCCTGATAGACTTCTCGGCATGGGTCTAGTACGGATTCTACACACACACGGATTCCAACATCTCAGTTAAGCCATTCTTGCTCCAGTGTGAGGTTCTCTCAGGGTCATAAGTCTTTCAACAGCAGCACGGATCCCACACACAGATCCCAGCATCTCACCCGAGCCATTTCACTCCAGCATGAGTCTCATCTCCCTCAGGGTCATATTCAGAGTCACAAATCTTCGACAGGTCTCTGCCTCACCTCAGGTCTCTCATAAAGTCTCGGCTTCTTCATGCAACCTACTTCAGTGTAGGCTCCTCCACGAGTAGCACGGGGGTCTCCTCACCCCAACAAACTTCTACAAGGTAGCAGGGATTATTTTTTTAGTCTTTACCTCGCTGAAAGGAGAGAGTGAAAAGGGAAAAGAAGCAGTCTCCCCCTTTGAGTCTTTCTTCTCTCTGCTCCGGCTGCCAGCGTCGACCTTGGACACTTTGTTATCTCTTCGCTGGAATTTCTTCTGCCGCGGTTTCTGTCCAAGCATTTAGTCTTTTAAACTTTTTTTTTCTTCACTCTCTTACAAGAGAGAAGGGAGGCTTCAGTACCCCCTGGCCCAAGCTGGGGGAAGAGGGAGCCTTGCCCCCACCTGGGGCTTGCCACCTCTCTCTTACATGGCTGCCTAATTTCAACTGCAACATAAACCTTCTCTTCCGTTTTCTTAAAGGTGTAATTAGCAAAGGTGTTACTGAGATTTTTAATTGGCTTCTTGTCCAGAACTTCACCTGGACAAAAACATTCTCAGCCCTAGGGGCTGGCCGGCTGGGCAAAACCGCAACACCAATCTAAATCAACCCTCCTCCAGTTTAAAACTATCATCCCTTGTCCTATTGCAACAAGCCTCTTTTCTGTCTTTCTTATAGGCCCCCTTTAAGTGCTGAAAGGCCTCAATTAGGTCTCCCTGGAGCCTTCTCTTCTCCAGGCTGAGCAACCTAATTCTCTCAGCCATGCCTCTAACCATCTGCATGTCCAGAATAGCCAGTTCATCATCTCATGGTCAGAATTTTTCTCTCCCTCTCTGCGCTACTCTATTTCCCCCTCTTTTCTCCCCCTCACTAGTCCCCCCCTTCCCCTTTACTCCAAACTTCAACACAATTGCTTTTTTCAAACATTAATGGTCTAATAATAAAATTGTAAATCCTCTATGCATAAGCCATTGAGAATATATAACAAGCAAAAAACCAACTCAGGGCTAATCACAGACACCAAAGTCACCTGGAGCTCTCCTCTGCTTCCCAGCTGTATTCCCTTGTGCTTGTTAGTGGTGCTCCCGTTAATTCTCAACAAATAGCTGGCACTCCTTTAAAATGATAAAACTACCAGAAGTGAATTAGAGAGAATATACATATTTCTGGTGCTAGAGGACCATGACAGTGAGCAAGGGTTTTTTGTAATTTGAGGACACATTTATATTATACCCCTAATTTTGTTAACAGCAGTTGTCATGTGTTTTGCAGCTGTAATATAAATATTTCCAAGTGCTTTACAAGAAAAATACATACGTATTTCCAGAAAGATGGTGACATTTTTAAGAATACTGGAAATGCTTTTGCAAAGTGACCTTCTTAAAAATACTACCCCCAGGGAACTAGAGTTGCCTGTGTGGCATGTGATAAAACAACAACAAGTTCTAGCAGCTGGCTACACAGGTGGTCGGTAGGCAAAAGGGATAATTGAAAACTCCTAACTGGGAACTCCCTTTACAGAACTTGTCTTTGGATGCCATGTGCAGGGTTTTGCTTCTGAGTTGCGTCGGGGACAACAGGTACAGTGCTATTTGTATAGTCTGCCTCCTTGCTTGGTGTTTCTTCTTGCTTTAACAGGATTTGGTTTTTGTTTTCCAAGAGGCTCTTACGGTTCTGAGTGCTTGTGCTGAGGGAACTAGGTTGGATTTTGTATACAGGTGAGGTTTCAGAGTGTGGTGGTAGGAACTGTGACAAGTAAAAGAGGGTTCGGAGTGCTTATGGAGGACTCAGAAATGAGTTTTTGGTTTCAGTGTAAAAAACACTTGCCTGTTTGGTTTTAGATGTAGTTGTGAGAGACATACAGAGAACTCTTTTTTGTCTAAAATAGTAATTGAAGATTGAGGTAAAACTAGCTTAATTTGATGATCCTTGTAGGTCCCTTCCAGCTCAGAATATTCTGTGATTGGCAAGTAACAGTGTTGAGATTGTCTGTGACTGCTGAAGTCTTTCTGGGATTTGGGTGGTGGGGGGGTTGTTTTAATTTTGTTTTATTTTACTTATATCTGTCTACTTTTATTTTACTTTATGTCTATCCGATCAGATACATTGTCTGAGCTCATTGTAAGGACTGTGTCTTTTCACAAGCTTTGATCCACATGAACAGTGAACTTGGCCTCACTGTCACCTCTCTGTATTGTCAAGTGTTACTCCTAAAAGGAGTATCTCCTTAGGACTTGCCCTTCCAAAGGCATTTAAGAGTAAAACAGCTTTGAAGAATTAGTCAAAGGAGCATTCCTAGGAACAGGGAACACTGTATCAAGATATTTTGATTGAAGTAAAGCCTCTGACACTGTCTTCTGTGCTAGTAATGAGCTATGGAGGATAGATCCATTAAGGGGAAAATACTTGAAGATAGATGTAAAACTGTCCAAAAGATTATACATAGTTAGTAGCTTAAGTTTTTCAGTATCAGGCTAGAAAATGGATTAGGCTTCATGATTTAGAGGGGGAGCGGTCTGGGAGTTTTTTTCTTTTACAATTTCCTGGGTCTCATGCTATTCACTACTCTTACACTATAAAATGCTTTAGAGTGAAAAAGTGTTATTTGCCAAATGCAGTCTTAGGAGCACCAAGCTGCTAGTAGTAGCTCTAGACACTAAGAAAAGTTAAACTAAATCTCTAACCAAAGTATTTTTATTTTTTGGTTTGGGGTAACTAGAGGAGAAGAATAGATGAAGGGATGATCACTTATATTCTTGGATTTATTGCTATTTAGATTTCTTTTAATTGTGTACACGCAAAAAGCAGAATGTAATATCAGATAACAAAAATAAATTTGTTTATGTAGTACTTGTAATTGAATATTTGCTTCAAATTTCCCACCACATCATCCAGTTAATCTTTATTAGAAACCTAAGTAGTAAGGTCTTGAACAACTGATTAAATGAAGAACTTAGAGGACTGTGGCTGTTTTTATAGTCTTTGATTCTTAATGGTAAAATGTTGATTTAACGATCAGTAAGATTATGTAATATTTATATTCTTCACAGTTAATGAAAGCTTCTTGTATTTAATATGGTCTTGTTCCCTATATGTATCCTATTGCATAAATCCATGCAGTATAAGAATATGAACAATTGCGTCTGCATAATGTTAAGTATAGATCTCGAACTGTATTTCAACTGAACAAATTGATGCTGTAATAGTCCTGGGCTGAGAAAGAAGTCTTACAAATACTGCTTTTTAATGATGTTCAAGTGCTTTTTGCCAATAGTTATATTAAAAGGGAAATTTTTCCTGACAAGCTGAAAGTGATTGGAGAATATGTTATGTGCAATTTGGCATAAGTCTCTGAAAACAAGGATACTGTACAGGTAGAAATTCACATGTATAAGGTCAATAAAAATTTTATACTTCTTGTAGATGTGGATTTTCACTCTTGGATTTAAGAATTGTGTTGCTTATAATTTCTAAAAATTCAAGAAAATGGATGACAAAAAATTCTGAACAGCTCCAAGTGGTGTTGCATCTTAGAAAATGCAGAGAGTAGTCAATGGTTCTTTGATGCTCTGGTATCTAGAATAGCCATATTTCTGTCAAATGGAGAAGGGGAAAAAAAAGGAAAAATATTTCTCATATCTAGACAGTAACTTAAACTTTTGACTATGTGATAAAGTTTGTAACAATTCTATATTTGGAGAACAGCTCTGACAGGATGTAAAGTGAATGTTGCAAGAAAGTGAAGTGTGTCTCATTATCTTGTTTGGAAAGTCTAAAAGCAGGATTCTGTGGTGCTTCAAGAGTGTGCTTGCACTTAGCTTTCTAATTCAAAGTAACATCTTTGACACAGATAGAGGATATATGTTGTGGATTTTAATACTTTTTTCCATCTCAACAAAGTGACTTGCAACTCTTACTTGCTTTTTTATTGTTTACAAAAGCATAACAATTAAGTAGAGGCACTGGCAAAGCAACTCTGGTTTCAGAATGATGTTGAGCTATCCTGTTTTTGCAGTCTTTAAGGTAAAAGGTTTTCAGATTTAACATTTTTCATTTTCTTTAAATGGATGGGATTTCTCTTTGCAACTTTTTAAATCTTCCAAAAAGATATTGATGTAAAAGTTCATGAAACTTTTTGCGATATAAGAGCATATAGGTATGGTCTTTGACTTGGTGACTGTTATTTTATCTTGTCCCTCATTTTTGTAAGTTATCAATCAGAAATTTGAAAAGCAGATGCTGATTTCCTCAGAATGGACAGTAGGCCACTTCTTAAGGTCAGATAATTTCATGAAGGAACCCATCAATATTCATCAAAGCCATGGGTGTCTTCAGATAAGCTCTATCTATTTTTTCCTGCATGCTTGACATACTAGTAATGTCATGTTTCTTTTTCAATGGTCTCCCTACTCCAGGAAGAGAAATTTTTCAACTATTATAAAATTCCTAATTTTTAATATTAAAGAAAACAATTTGGGAACTTCCATTTGCATTCTACATAACAGCCTGTTATTCTTTCAGGAAGACCCAATAAATATGTGTGGTATACGTGTGTATCTATAGCTCAGTGTAGTCCTTCAAGAACTGGTCAGCACCAGGAAACTTCAGCATTTTATTTTGGTGCTGCTTATGTGTCAGTTCACACTTGCTCTTGAGGAGCTATGGGAGGTGTAAATGACTTGTTTTCCTGGAGCCAACAAGTAAATTTTTTGCCTGCTCTGATTTTAATTTATTTTTTTCTTTTTTTTTCCTCTCTCTCACCATTTTTTCATTGTTTTCCTTCTTACATAAAGAATTTCAGATATTTTACATTAAGAAAACTGATATGGATTTTCCGTTAGATTCACAGTAATTCTTTTATGCTCTCTTTTTGGTGGTATTGTAGCAAACTGTAGTTTTTATATTGCACAACACCAGAATTACGTGTTATTGTATAGGCATTCAAGAGATATTCTACTAGATTTTAATTACATTTGTTTTTGTTGGTACAGAGGGAAAATGAGAAAACAAGAAGGGATGGAGGCAATAGCTTTTACTGGTTTTTTTACAAGAGAAAATCTTGTCAAATAAAATTGCATTTTTATTTGGAATGAAGGATCAGTTTCTGTGGCTGAAGGAGTTCTGGTGTTCAATATTCACATAGGATTTCAATAAAGGTCTCTAACTTCTGAAGTTCTGAACATTTTTCCCCTCTAAACTTTGTCTAAGAAAGCATTTTTTTTGCTATCTCCATATTAAAGAATTCATAAAATATTTTAGAGCTTCCCATTTCCCTGTGTATTTTCCTTCCGATTTTCTAATTGTGATCCAGCAAGATTATTTTAATTCTGATATGCTCACCCTTTCATGCCCAAAATTATTTTCTGGCTTGTATTTTACCAAGACCGGATGTTACACAGTTGCATTGTAAAACCACAGGTACTTGGATATCGTAAAACTGAGTCCTACTTATTAATACTAAAAAATCCTCAGATTTTTGAAAAAGAACAGTGCAACACATGAAAGGGTGAAAACCTGAAAGCCTTCAGTTTATCAGTTCTGGGGCAGTTCCCTTTGCAACCTTTTCTAGAGCAATATCCTTTGTTTTCTCCTGTGTCTTTCCTGGCTCTGAAGAAGTCTTTCTTAAATAAAAACATATTTTGTAGCCTTTGTCACAGATGGGACTTAAGTAAGTCAGTATTTTAATGGGCATTCCCGTTGTTTCAACTAGGAATTATGTTTTCTGGTAGCGTGCTTGAAATATTACGGAATAGTGTAGAAATGGTTGTCTGAAAAATGTTCAATCTAAACAAAATGACAAGGCAATAGCACTAGAATTACTTCTGCTAGTTTATTTAAAAAAATGTGCACAAACATCATGTTGGGGAAAAACTGTTTTTTTGAGTACTGCATTTGATCACTCCTGCAGGGAAACTTTGTAGGAAATTCTAAGAAACTCACTATCTTAAATCTTAGAAGTATAAGCAATATTGATGCAGTTCAGTTTTGAAACCTCGTTACATCATGATTGTAATAATTTTAATTTTTTAATCTATATAATTTACTTCTAACTTTTCTGAATAAATTATATATTCTAAAGCATCTTCCTTAGTCTGAAAACTAAAGACAGTTTAATTCAACAATATATGGTTTGTATATTTACCAGCAGATGTCAGGCATTCACTTCACAAAAGAACTGAGCTTGAAAAGTGTCCATTTTCACAGTAGGATGTATAAGAAGCTTTGATTTTAAGCTTAGATATATAATGCTATTGTTATAGAAGCTTGCTAACTATTAGACTTGAGAGATTTTAATTTAAAGAATGACTTTTCAGGGTGTTTTGAATTAGACAGTCATGGGCTTAATCCTACTGTGACATAATCTTTTTTTAAAAAATATTTTATAGATTTATGAATGCCATATATAATATGGTTAAAAAATTAGTCAATTATGTACATGTGTACACAAGTGACATCCTTGCATTTGTCTTCTCTATACAGCAAATGCCTGGTGACATTTACGATAGTGCTGTTTAGCTTATCCCTGGGACTTGACCAGTCTTTTGCTGAAAATGAGAGAATCCTTACGGTTAAAGTCTGTGACAGACTCAAGACTCTGGAATATTTTTCTTGGCTCCTCTACAGATCTTTCATGGATCAAACACGAAGCTGCAGATGACAAAACTATCAGGCAGAGTTTTAAAATGTATAGGAGTTGGTTGTCTCACAAACACTTTGAAACCTAATTCATTGGAATATAAATAAAATTTTTCAACTTTTAATAGTATGGGTAGGGTTACTGTAAGGAATGACAAGACTGGGTATCATCATCTTCTTTCTGAAGCTCCACTGTTGTAGTGAATATATTTAAGGCAATTTCAGTGCATGTATTAACTGCCTGTTAAATGCTTCCTGTTGGAAACAAAATAAAAATATTTTTTGTAAATATTTGGACAGTGGAGCAGGAATAGCTGTCCTTTGAAGTGGGGTGGTATTTTTATACAGATAACCGTGTTGACCCATTCATTAAGGTAAACGTCTGTGTTCTGAGCATCTACTCCTGCTAAGTGGGAACAGCTACTTCCCAAGGAGAAAAGACACAAGTCAGCAGCCTTGGTTAAAAAAAAAGCAGAAAAGACTGAACATGAAATGAGAACTGTTTCCTTGACAGTTCCCACTGTATTAGAAACAAATAACCATTTTTATGCTCTCCCTTCCCAACTTTAGCCACTACAAATAAAAAGGGACCAAAATAACAACCATAGGAAAATGTTATATATATATATATATATATATATATATATATATATATGTAAAAGAAAAATGGAAGGCTACATCTATTGGGCTTTTTTTGTAGTGTTCCAGAATGTGGTGTGGTTTTCTCCCATGCACAAATACTGGAAAAACGTTTTTGATCAAAAACAAAATGAAAAGACAAAGACTAGTTCTGTATAAATAGGAATTAATAGTGTTCATAAACCACTTTGAAAGTGCCTCAAATTGAAAGTGACCAGATAAGATATGAGAGAGGATGACTCTGTGTTAAGGAAAGAGACTTGGAAGAAAATCTCACACATTTCTTCCTCCTTTCATGTCCTGGGTCAAGTGTTGATCCCTCTGTTGCACCAAGTAAGTTTAAAGAGCTTACTGATCCAACAGTTTTTCTGTGAATGAACTCCTTTTCTCAGGCATAGAGAATCAGTTAGCAGCTGCTTATCACTGGACTTAGCAGCTTGTGCTGGCCAGCACTACTTTCTTGCCAGTGGTTAGGTTTCCATTTCTTTCATTTGGACCTCATTCATTCATCTCCTAACTGCAAGAAGTCCAATTAAATGGTTACCTTCAGTGATTAGGTCCAAAGCCTAAAATAACTCACGGCATCCCACCCTGCCAACATGTGTGCAACGTAACTTCTGGAGAGCATCAATATTTCAAGGATTGTTTGGACTGTATAATACACCAAGAGGCAGGTAATGTTAAGCCCGTCAACCAATTCTTTGTGTAAATTATCACGGGTCCTTTGGAAATGTCCTCTTTTAGTCTCCTCTTTTGGCTTCTTAACTATAAACCTGTCATGAGAGTGGCCAGAGGCAATCTCCCCACAGCTGGGAGGGCTGGGGGGCGCACCACAGGGCTTGTAAAGCTGAAGGGAGGAACCACGCCAAGGATATCATAAGTTTGGGAGTTGACTGTGTTTTTGTAGAGCTTTTATTGCTTCAGCAAGATGGTGCTGGAGCAGCTTCTGTTGCTCAGTCCTGTTCCAGGAGGTTTGCAGTGACACTTTGAGGTGAGGTTGTGGCACCCTTGTTCACCTCACCTGCTGGGATGAACTTCTGCTTGGCTGTAACCCAGCAGTGGGTGTAGGTTTCTGATCTTCAGCATAAACCTATTCATTTTTGGCTCAAGTCTGGCTTAACTTAGGCTCTCAGTTCTTATGTTTATTGTTTTGAAAGTACCTGGTATTGATAAGGGGATGGCATGTAAGACACGTCAGCAGAAGGTTGAATTTTAGATGTCAAACCAGCAGAAATGTATATGACTATTCAGAGAACTAACAACAAGGTTTGCAACTATGTAAATAGTCCTGCATGATCTCTTTCTGAAAGAGAAAATACTAACTTCCACTTCATACTAATATAAATTAGCAGTATTAAAAGGTACCAGCTAGACTGCTGAAGAGCTAGTCATGGAAATGCAAACACACAGTGCATTTGAGAAATATTCTGAAATCAATGAATAATAAAATTTTCTTTATTAGTTGAACTACATTAATGGTTTGAATAATCTTTTATTAACACTAAGCTAATAGACTGAGCTAGAAAAAATTGAAATTGAGAATAAATGATTGAGTTTATCAGCAGAAAACATACTAGCAGTGTGTCACTAGATGGCAATGTTACACATGGCACAGGGTGGGGGGGGTGTTGTACAAGCAAATTTTTACTATTGAGAGAAAGCAACTTTTTGAAGCAGTTTTCATGGATGAAAGTGAAGCAAACAAGAAACTAGACAATCATGTCACAAAGCTATTACCTAAAAACCATATATTGATAACCTTGAGAGAAGTGTTGCAATATTTGTTTTTGAAGACCATCAGTACCTAAGGGTGAAACAGATACCTCACACGAGGTATCTGTCTAGTCAGAATTTGTATAATGACCCTCCTTCGTGAAAGGGCAGCTGGAAAGTGCTTGCCTTCTGCTGTCCTCCTTTGTAGCTGGGTAACACTAAGCCTAGGCTGCAACTTGTTAAAGCTTGCACATATTTAGTGAAACTAGACTATTCCCCTTATTTTCAGGTGGGGTTTTGTTTGTTTGATGGACGTTTGTTTTTTAACCTCCCTCCAGTCCCAATATTAGGAAAGGCCCAATAACTGAGGGAACTTGTTGCAGGAAAGCAGCATTTGGCAGAGCCTGGTGTGACAGTACCAAAGGGAGTTCCACAGGCATAACACATGAAGGGCCCACAACACCAAGACTGCATGCAATGAATTATAGAGGGGAAACTAAGTTTTCCAGTCTCCTTTGCTTATCCCAGTGTGCCTGGCTATTGCACAACAGATGGGGTCGAGTGACCTCTTAATGTACGTACAGACTAGTGCCCATTAATCTTGAAAGGAGGTAAGGTTTCGTGGTATGTAAGGACTTTTTCTTTTTTTTTCTTTTTTTTTTTTCTCTTATGCTGAAATACAGAGACGCTATGGGGAAATGAAGCCTTGATGATACATTGCCTTTACAGAAATGACATATTATTTTAAGATTAAAATCACATTCCCTTTCCTTTTTACTCTAATGGACCATAAAACAAAGTTGCATAAGACAGATGCATTTTATTTGCTCTTAAGAGGTTGCATGGCTACAAAGTTTGTCTTCAATGAGGAAACAAATTTTTTAATTCCTACCTACAAACCTGAAAGTCAGCAACTAGAATTAAATGTTAACTTTTTGTTGTCAGGCCATTTGAAAATCTGTCACAATAGTTTTCTCAGTCTTTCTTACCAATGGATATATTTCCATTACTGTTGTTCATTCATGAGAAAAAGGGAAGTGATGCAGGATGAGCTGGTGAGAAAATTTAAAGGAAACAATAGTAATGACTCACAACTGAAGTCTGTGTTTTAGAAATTCCCACCTTTCAAAGAAGGTCTGCTAAAGAAAACTCAAAGTAATGTTCTAGCCAGGTCAAAATTATATTGAAGTAATACTATGACATGCAAAGTATTGTTTTCAGTTAGACAACTCAATCTGTTTGCACTTTTGATCTTAACCTTTTTTTGGTTTAATGGCATGCTAAAAATTGCTTGCCCAAGCCATTGTCTTCAGAGACTGCCCTTTCTTTGAAGACTTACAAGAGCTGAATTCTGCCAAAAGCTGACTTCTTTCTCTGGCATTTGTTGGGGCTGTCTTACTGAAGTGCTTAGCAGAGTATGTGTAATACTTCAAAAGCTTTAATACTGCAAAATACTACTAAGTTTTAATACTACAAAGGTGTAGGTCTTTAAAATATGAAATTCAGTGTATTCAGTGTAACAATGTTGTGAAAACTAGCACTAAAACAGGAACACAGTGACCAAAAGAAGAATATGGATAGCAATGTGATAAGCCAGAGAAGGTGATGAATTTTTATGGTTTAATTTTTATGCACTTTACACATTTGCCATGAGTGATGTTTTCCAAACAACTCCCTCTCCCTCCAAGGCCTTCTGTAAATGTCTTTTTCCTAGCTAGTGTGTACAGCCCCACAGGAGTACCCCCAGTGCTCCTTTTTGTGACTAAACCTGGGATCAAACTAAGTCACATACCATACATACATGATTTTACCATGTAAGAAACATAAATAGTGGTTCTGTTGTGTTGGAAAATTGAACAGAACTGTATCTTGGGGAAATTGAGTTTAGTGTAGTAAGATTTTTATCTGCTGCTGGTATGTGTCTCTGCATATGGCTTCTGTTACATGACAGCTTAGAAGACTTATTTTCTCATGAATACTTGTAGCTGTCATGTTAAAGGAGCCTTGTTTATCTGGGAGCTGAAGTAAAAATTACAGAAATTGTATTTTTAGTGCTGATTTGACGTGTATATGGCACAAAGAACACTTATAGGCTAAAGTTGTCTGTTAATCCTCTAAATGGAAAACATACTGGGCCATATACAGTCATTTTCATGTTAATTTATTAATGCTCCTTAACTATATCTGGCAAACTCTTTAAACTGTCATCTGGAAGAGTTATTTCTAAATGTGTATGTGTTCTGACTTATTTTTATAGTAAAAAACATACTAAACCTTTTTTTTTCTTTTGAGTATATTAATGTTACTAAGTTACTAGATATTTAAGTGGTTGTCTACTGAAAATCTTTTCAAGATCTTGAAATGTATTAGAGTGAGCAATTACATAAAAACACAACTTCAAACCATCAACAGATGAAATGAAATATGATAGGCAATATATGCAAATTCACAGAGAAATATTATCTAAATATGTAAACATACCATGATATTCATTAGGTGGTGCAGTGGGTCACCAAAACAAGATAATTTTTGAGAAAGTAGTTCTATGGCTGACTTCTGTGAACTTTTTATTTTTGCATATCTTTTGGGAGTTTTAGCCTTTGATTTAATCATTAAGATCTTGCCCTGCCCGCCCCTGACAGCTAGTCCTGTACGCCATGCTCTCTGATCAAACACCTAAACTCAATTCAATGGATTAGTGAAGTTTTATAAATATCGTACAATAGCCCCCAAAGAGGGATATCAATATATTCCCATCCTTCCTTTTTTTTTTATATCAAATTTTCATTATGAAAGGGACGTAGAATGTGGAAGATAAGTATGACTATGGTCATTCTTATTTCTTTATTACATAAATGAAGTAAGAGTGGGAGGCAGAAGTTTAGCCTTTTTGCTTAAGTGCAGTGCCCTCAAATGTGACCCAGTTTTTATTTTTAAAGATGATTTACTTCTGTTTCCATTCCTATGTGCCATATGTGATACTGTGTAGCTCTCCTTATCAAACAGTTTCTGTACCTCCATCAAGTTTTTTTTCACTGGTCATATTTTACCAATAAATTTTTTAAGTAATCAAACTGTTTTTCTTTCTGCTTGGTCATGACTTGCTGATGAGAGTTTTTCTTTCTCAAAGATAAAGCTACTCTTTTACAAGTACATCACTAATATGCTACCTTCTTTTGTGCTGCTCTTCCTTAACCTGGAATACAAATCTTTCTGGTTTATATCTACAGAAATAGTACTGAAGTAGTACTAAAGTTTCAGTTTCTCCACAGCAGTCCAAACTGTAAACCCAGCCTGCTGCTACAACAGCTCACTTAGAGGCTCTTCTGTGCCCTCACCATGGTTCTTCTTTCAGAAAGATAATCAGTAGTCGATCTGAAGTATGTGCTGAGCCTCTGGTTCATGTCGCTGTCATTAAGTAGCATGACAGTGGTCTATCAGGTAATGTACTTTATATAAATGTATGTACTGCTGTATATTTACTGTGTAAATAACTTGGGCTGGAATTTCATTATAGAGCTAGGTGTCAAACTCTTAATGAAGCTACTTGCTGCATAGTGGGAAGATGCTTGTGCTGCAAATGAGAGGAATTATGTTGTCATGGCCTAAAAACTGACCTCTGCAGCAACAATTTTTGGGTCTTCCCTCTACTAATAAATTATGTTGTGTTGATGTTTTTTTTCTGCTGCTTTTTCTGAATCCAGTTCAGGGATTTCTTTACTGTATTATACTGTGCAATGTATACATCATTCTATTCCCTTGTGAGGTTTTTCTGTGAACCTGAGCTAAATGTACTAGCTGGAAGCAGTAACAGGCTAATCTGTAATCTAAACCAAGAAGCAGAATGGTAAAGAACCTCTTTAAAGGGAATATATAAACATGGAAACTGGTACTCTGTTTCTGGAACTACTGATTTCTTTCTGTGGTTTCAAATCAGCTATTTATTTACTATCTTTATTTACTCATCTGTGAAAGAAGGAGGATAATTATTTACCTCAGTGGAAGTTTTATTGGTTCATTAGTTTGTTTTCAAAGAGCTTCATGACAACTGAGGCAGACCAGTATACACATGCATACAATTTTCCAGTGGCCAGGACCCAGTAGCTCAGTTATGTTGATCCCGACCAAAACAGCTGTCTTCACTTCTTCAGCAGGGAAGCTAATGGTGGCTTCAAGATGTCCTATCTTTCTTCCCCATGCCTGCCTTAGATTTTTATATTTTTCTACAGTTGCCCTCCTCTCCCCCTCTAGGAACATGTTCTATGATGTCCTTCATAAGAGTTCCTGAAAATCTAAATAACTGAAAAAAAAAGGTATATAGTCTTGTGATCACTATAGGACAGTGACATGCCCAAACTGCTTTTTAAACTGTTAGAGTGCTGGAGGCTGGGAAGTGTTAGGAAACCGATGATTCAGGTTTTGTAGGAAAAACATGGAAGTTTGATCTGCTTGCAGAGAGGGGACAACTACCAGCGGTGGTTGAAAGAAGGCGAACAATGAGAAGGTGCAGTTAACAGAATAATAGTATAACATCACATTTTAGAAACAGTGAACAGAAAATAATTAAAAAAGGGCCTGTTCATTGCCTGTGCATATGAGAAGATAAGCTGTGTTGTGTTAGCAGACTGGGCAGTGTTTACCTGGTGCTTGGAAACGCAGGTTTTGCTTGTAGAGTATATAAGTTCTATTGATGTCTTACAAGCCTGTTCATTGCTTGTCAGAGGTTACCAAAAATCTTTGAGGTTACTAAATTAAACTTGCTTTTGCTTGTCAAAAAATAGACATATATATCAGGATTTAAAAAGTTACACAGGATCTGAAATGAAGTAAGGCTTTGTGTACTTTTTGGTACATGTTTGTTGTTGTTGTTTTGTTTTTTTTTTTTCCATTTTACAAACAGGACTCTGAATAAGAAAATAACCAATGAAGGATATTTGTCCTGCTACAAACAAGTTGGCAATGTCAGAAAGGTTTGGGGTTTTTTTCAATTAAACATGTTTGGTTTTGCCAGTAAATTGATAAAAGATGCCTCAAGGAGTTAGATATGCCTGTAAATGAAAAAATCGGTTCTCATAGGAAGCACTAAATCATGGGACATACAGTATTGATTAAATTGTGGTAACAGAGTTGAGATAAATAGGAGAAATTACCACTCACTGATGGCATAATGAACCAGCTACTTAATTGTCCCTAAAGATTATTTAATGAAATATTTGTCATTACAAACAACCTAAAAGATGCTGAAATGTTTGTACACAAAGCATAATATTTTAATTTAATTCTTCTGTGAAGTTTAAGCATCACTTAAGTTATTCCAGACATGGGAAAGTTGTTAACTAATGTTGTAAATGCTCTCAACCAAGACTGCTTTGCTTTTCATGTAAAACCTAAAACCAAAAGTTCTCTTACTCTGTAATGTTTACCCAATTGCTTAGGTAATATGAAATAAGGTCCATCCTCCCCCATGTTTTTTTTCCCCATGGTTTTAAGGTCTTAGCATTCCAATTTGGGAGAACAGAATTGTGCCTCACAGTCAGCTCTGACCCTTTGGACCTGAATCTTCCATATATTTTTTCACCTCTGAAGTATTTTTAATATATTTGTGTATTCTTCATATTGGTAGAAGGAAGAAACAGGCAAAAAAATACGCAAACCATGATTTACAACAAACAGTTGGGAAAATAACATCCTAAGCTTTCTACTGGCAGTGTTCTCCTATGGCACCCAATTTTACACTATTTTTAAAGAAGTTTTTGGTTGCTAAATCTCTTTGGAATAGACTTAGGATATAAGAGATAGAAGAGTCTGTAGCAACAACATGCATATTTGAAACAATGAAAGGTCTTCTGCTATAACAGCCAAAGTTTAATTTTAAAATGCAAACTATGGTTATAGAAGTAACCATAATATAAGTTGTACAGCATCTTATTCATGGCCCAAAGCTTTTCTCAGAGTGGCAGAAAAAGAATTTTTTTCTGTTCTTCATTTTATCTTTTGATTTCTAAGGCAGACTGTGTTTCAGTGATGAGGGTACCCCTGAAGACCTTTTCATCCTGCAAAGATTATATAAAAGATTTGCACAAAGCAAAAATTGTCTTTCCTCTGGCCCTGGTTCTGTCTCTATAGAGAGCCCTTGAACAAAGTATTAACATTTAAAATTCACACTGATGAACAGAAAACTGGCTAGTGCTTGCGTGATTACTTGTTTCCTTCATGTGTTTCCTGTGATAATTTTTTTTCTCCCAGTTGTAGCTAGGGATCAAACATTGCAGCTATTTTTTTTTGTTACAAATTGTGTGGCTAAATTAACTCATCTCTCTAGTAACTCTTGAGCTTCATTTTAAAAGGCTGTATTTCATAATAAATCAAATTTATCTGTTACATTTATTCATGAAATATTCAAAAGTTTGCAATTAAACAGAAAATTTAAAAGCTAGAGTTTTCTTGTTTATTATTCAGTGTTTGTATAAAAAATAAATCTGTATAATTAAAAATTTAATTGCCCTGATGATAAGGAACAACAGGTTTCATTATTTCAGACTTGACACAATCTAAAACTGCTACCAAGAACCTTTAAAGTTACATTGCTTATCTGAGGCTTTCAGAAGCAGTGTTAAGCTCTTCCACTTCCAATTCCTGACTGCATTCCTATTATGAGGATTTTGGTGGATTGGTGCGGGTAAATAATTTCAGTGCTTAAGCATAGTTAGTTGCACACAGAGGTAACTGTAGCACAGGAAGGAGGTTTATTCTTCTATTTTCCTTGGAAATATGTGTATTACAGACTTTTGAAATAGCCATGAAATCCATCTCTCTGACTACCTAAACTTTAGTAAATCTTAATGTGGAAATATTTAATTCCATTAAGTTTCCTGAGGTGGCCTCAGACGTAACCTGCTCAGCTACTGCCAGGAAATGTTTAGGAGATGGTTGGGTGTACAAATATTTCCCTTGACACATCACCGAGCTTTTAGATATGAAACCAGTTGCACAAACATGACGTAACTATCAGTCACTTGTTATCATGAGTAAAGACAACAAAAGTGGCACAAGTTGACACAATTTGCTGCTGTTGCTATGTAGCATGACAAATGAATGGATGGAGGTGGGGAAAAAAGACTACTAATTGAGAATGCTTTTTTTCCCTTTTTTTTTTTCTTTTTAAATTTTCTAAGATTTCTGAAGCTAATCTTCTAGTCCTACATTTAGGATAGTTTGGGAATTTGAATGAAGTTCGGGTTTGTATACATAGTTATTTACATTTGTTACTGAAATTATTACTAAATCTACAGACCTTCATGCAACCTGAGACAGCTAATAACACATGCTAGATTTTGTGAATATGAAACCACAGACCATTCTTTAGGATCATGAATACCATGAGTGAATCATCAGAAAATGGAAATAGTATTACTGTATTAGAGAATTCTAAAGATATTTACTAACAAAATTAATCTCCTTCCCACTCAATGAAAAAATCCAGATTAGTCAGTTCTATTTCCCTCCCTAAATAAATTATAAATTTATCTTTAAAAACAAACAAACAAACAAAAAAAGCAAACAAAAAATTCTTCCTTGAAAATTTAAATTTAAAAGACCTCATTTTCAATTCACACCCACTTTTGATTCAAAATTTAAGTTAGAATAAAACCAGTGTATTGGAATAGTTCTATTCATAAATTTTATGACTTTGAATTTTGGTGTTCACGTTTGAAAGGAAGACAATTTGAGATAAGGAGCACTAACAGAAAAATTTCATCTTAGCTTCAGTCTGGATCAGGTAACATTTCTTAATGAGTAGGCCTTAAATATTCAAGGATCTCATTTTCTGTGAGTGCACAGGAACATGTATACGTGGTCACTGTCTTGGAAGATTTTGGGGCCAAGTTAACAACTATCAAATCTTAGAACTTCTGGATCAATACATGCTTTTTCAAGGGCACCCTAAAAGCACTCTTAAATATGGTTGTGGGAATTACTGATTTCTCAAGATCACAGTTTGGAAGCTGCCGCTAAATATAGTGTCCATTGTTTCTCATTGCATAGGAGGATGTGAAATAGTCAGAGAAAAACTTAAATCTCTGAAATTTATCTACCTGTAAAATGGGTTAATGACATTTCCTTCCTTTTTTTAAAGTATTTTGAGATCCCTCGGTGAAAAATGATGTATAAGAAAGAATAGTAATGTTGCTTGTTATTTCTATCTTAGAAAGAAATATAACAAATTTGGCTGAAGTTGAATTAGCTTCAAACTCTCATTGCAAAGGATAATCAAAATAAAAACCCCAGAGACATTATATTTTTGTTACAAGTTACTGCTCAGACCTTTCCCTTTGTAATTAAATAATCACAAAAGTATTGGTTAAATATGATTTTCTACCAAGAGTCAAAATGATAAATGCCATGATTTAGGCTATTACATTTAAGGTCTAGTGTGAGTTGAATTTTTTTTCCAGAAGGCATGTGATACTTCATAACTAGCAGAATTTTACAAAGTCTAGTAATGCTTATAGTTCAGTACCTGATCCCAAATTCAGGCTTTTTCCTTTTACAAAATTTTGTGGTTCAAGCTTGTTTGTATTTGGGCTGATTTTCTTGAAATGAAAACTGAAATTTGCTGTTTAAACTCAAATGACAATAATAACGGTTAATGCACTATACCTTCTGTCTCTGACTGAGCTGTCTAGTTTGGACTGCTATATTCTAAGTCTTTAAGGTTTTATTGTGATGGATACATACTCATTTGAAGCACATCAGGTTCTTGTGGCTGAAATGAAAGTTGTTTAGTTACTCCAAGATTCGGTTTCCTGTCTGTGTTGGTGTACATATTGTGAATTTTGAACTCAGGTTGGGTTTAGCAATTTGTTACTATGGTGACTAGGTCTATCCCACTGTCTGCCTTAATTTTTTTCCATAGAACACCTGCCACTTTGTCACCTCTGAAAAGATGGAAGATGACTTGTGATGTGAACTGTGTGTAAGGCAGCTGTTCTTCCACTTGTTTAGCTATTTTATGGCCAGCATCCATCCTACATGCTCATATTGAAAGTTGATTCTCTCTTTGCTGGTCCCACAAGTTGCTATGATTAGTTATACTGGGGAGTCATAGGGGCTTATCACGAGGGAAGGAGGCTGATACAGCAATGGCAAAGACAAACAAAAACTTACCTGGCAAAAATTTTTAAAATCTTTTGTGCATATGTCAAAGAAATAGGTCAAGTTGTTAGAAATCTTTAAGGTGGTCTTAACAGTGACTTGCAATCAGAGCAAGGTGAGATGGTTACTGAGGGGCAGAACTGCCTTCCTTATGCAGGAGCTGCTACATAAAACTGCTAATTGCATCAGCTTTACCCCCCTGCATACCTAGTGCATTTTAAAGGAAGTCTATGAAGAAGCTTGAAACTTCTGATAATGTCACACAGAGACTGATAAACGTAACAATGTGGTCTGTGTTTCACTTTTAGACACTTAAGAGGGTATGCAAACATATCAACATCAAGTACTCCAAAGTATTTTACTTCATATGGCTGTAAATTTGTGCAGGATGAAAGATGTAGTTTTGGTTTGTAGAATCATCAAATATACTGATGATACCTGTGCTATCAGTGTCTGTGATACGATTATCAAATGCATTGTCTATGCTTTGGAATTATTTTCTGGAAAACTTTCAGAAGAAATAATGATGATTGTAGTTGTCCCTTTTGTTATCTTTAGTGTAAAGTGTTTTACTTTTAGAGCAGTGTAATTTTATGTTATTTTCCAATTCTGTCCATAATTTTAGCTGGAAAGTTGCTGATCAAATAGTCTGGCCCTGTAAAGATGGCATGCCTGTGTTGTTAGGTGGGTTTTCTAAATGCACCTGTTCAACAGTGAACTTTTGTGCCTTGAATATAATTTTTTTTTTTTGGTGAAAGCAAGTAAAATAAAAATGTTTCAATTTCTCGTTTAGACTGAGGATTATATATTCTGTTTATTTCATTACATCTTGGAAAGGCTACTGCTGTTATGTATGTGCCATTAAGGGCAAGCAGAAGAAAAGTAAACTGCAGAGGTACATTTTCAGGACTCAGTTGGTCAAATACATGGTAGCTTTGTTAAAAGTACATGAAAATAACAGCATCTAATTAGGAGTTTAGTTTTCACTTGGATTTGTGGGGCTGAAGTTTAACTTTCTTTGTTATATTACTTGTAAACTTATATACTTGTTGTTAAAACCTTTTTTAAAAGAAATCTTAGTTTGTTTCAGAATTTGTAAAATCCTGTTCAGAATTTTCATCCTGAAAATCAAGTTTACTGCTTTTTAAAAAATAAATGAACGAACAATAGTGGAATGCAATTTTTCTGAATACTTACAGCTCATCAGGTTCATGTTACTAACTTTTGCAAGACTGAAGTTTAAAACTGCAACCTACATATTTGATATGGAAAACTTTAAAAAAAAAAAATCATAAATATCGTCAAGATGTCTAGGACAATTTTAAAAAGTTTTTGTACAAGTGAAGCTTACTGGTCCTTTCTAAAGCTGCAACAGAAGGATATAATTTGTCTGTATGTTTATAACTGATAAGATTAAATATTTTTCCTTTAGTATCTGCAGTTTGTCTGTTCAGAGCTCTACTGCCCACAGAAAAGTACACTTTCTCATGCTTGCTTAAACACTTGTAATATAGTCAAGGTGAAGCCTTCAGTGATTAGCATGGTATTTCTCGTTTCCTAGAGACCAAGTGCTAAGTCTATTAGACATTTCCTGCTATTCTTTTGAATTGTAAATACTATTCTTGTAAATTGAAAAGACCAGTGTAGGGAGATATTCATGTAATTTCCTATCTATTAAAGACGTAGCTTTGAGAATGAAGAAATAATAAAATGCAGTTTTTTGTAGAAATTAAGGCACACCAAAGATGGAATTCACTCTCAAACAGTCACCCAGAGCAAATATTTGGAATGGCAGCATCAATTATTTCCTTTCCCCATCATTTGTTTGAAGAAAATATCAACATATAACTAAAGCAAATGGTCAAATCATGATCTCTCTGATCTTGAAGGAAATTTTTTACCAACTCTTTTTAGCATCAGTGAAACTATTAAGTGGCATCAGCGATCTCAGAATTTGTCCTGTTGCTTTATCTTTTTATAAAGTCCTTCAGTATACAAATGCAGATGTTGTAATTCTTAAATTAAACTATTTGGCCAGCACTGAGAATAGTAGCCAGTAAGAACACAGAGAGCTTACAATATACACTGAGCAATGTACACTGTTTGTAAGAATTCATGTTTATAGCCGGATACAGCTGATTTGGAGGCAGGAGAGAATAGAGGGAAAAGGAAGAGGAGAAGACAGAAAAGAAAAAAGTTCAGGGAGGGGGAGAGCTGGGAGAATGAAATCACACAACCTACTGAATGTTAGCTCTGTGTGTCAGTCTGAAGAGGAAGAGGACCACCCATGGGGAGGACAAGTGAGCCTAACCTTTTCTTAAAATTCTTAAAATGCTGCCTTTGAAATGCACCATTCTACAAAGCAGCTGCAGCAAAAAGTATTAACCAGGCTCAAGTGCAGGTATAAACTTCGTGCTATCCAGACTTCAAATGCATCCTGTCAGCTGTGTTTGTTTATGTTGATCTAGAACATGTGACATGCGTTTGACTTGGTTAATCTTTGCTGGCCTAGGAAAGCTCAGACTTGCATAATCCTGCTGTATTTCTGGAGAGCAGGTGGTAGCTGCATTATTTCTTTCCTTGAGGATTCTGCCAGGAAAGAATGGAATTTCGTTACAGCTTATATTGTGCAGAAATAGTTTATGAAGCTACCTGCTTCTTGAACACGGAGCCCCAGATACTTTTACTTGGATTCTTACAACATCTGGCGTGATTTTTTTTATTATTATTATTATTTCTAGCTTGAATTTTTAAAGTTATTCCCTTCTCTAGGCAGAGTTTTTAACCCTTTACATCATTATAGCTTTGTGGCTGCAGAGACCACAGTAATTGAAATCAACTTCAGATGGTTTGCCAAGAAACTGTAAGGCAAAGTACGGGATTTGGCTACATTCTGCAGGAAGCATAGCTATAGCATAAGCCCACTGGGACATGCCTGTATTGTAGTCAGCCTCTTACTCCCCTGCAGTAGTGCCTTCATTATAGTTATTTTTAAATAACTCCCTTTAGTCAGGGTCATTTTCTTTTAGTAGGGGTCTTTTACCTGGCATGAACAAAAACAAATTGAGATAGCAACGGCACCCAGGATTGTTTACATCGGTGTTGTTCATTAAAAAATAATGCTAGGACTAATGACAGCATTGCTCTTCCTCATGCTCAAGGATTCAGCTTATATTTCACCTTTAGCTTCTAGGCAGTCCTTAAGAAAGTGCAGGGCAATGCTTGTGCTGCAGTAAAGAGAGCTTGCAGGTGCAGCTGGGTTTTCTTTTTAAGAGTTTTGACTGTGAAAGCAACCCCTTTCTTTCTCTCACAATGGGTGTGCTTTGTTCTTAGAAATAAATGTTGTCCAGTTTACAGAATAAGAATGTTGTTTTCTTTTTTTCCGGAGACGAGCTGTGCGGCCTGGTTCAATGACGTCAGTACTTCTGTCTTCAAAAGCTCTTCCGTTGCTGGAAGTGGTGCAATGGTGTCTTATAACTCCCCTCTACTGTGCAGAGAGAGGGGCTAGAAAGGGGCAGGCATTCAAGGGGGATCACTTTTTTCACGGGCAGAAGTACTTTGCTGTGAGACTGATAAAAGCCCTGTACCTAAGCCTATGGGTTTCATCTCACAGCCTCTCTCACTTGAGCAATATGGCACACTTTAAAATAACATGCTTTACATTTATTAGTGATGTTTTCCGTGCACAATAAGGATGTACAAGCTCTATAGGTCAGGCAGTAATTTTAGAAAATAAGCAATGCAGACAAGAAGAGAAAAACATTTTAAGTGTGCTGTGTCTTGTACCTAAACTCTAGCGTGTGTGTATGCACGTAGGTGTTTTACTACTGAATTATTTGGATTATTACTTTGTTTGAAAGTAGATGGGTTTTTGATCCAAAGGTTTTGTAGGATGGTAAAGTAAGACATGGACAAACTATTGCCAAAGGTATCTTGATGAACAAGAGTTAGAGGTTCTGCAATAAAACCAACATCTTACTTCCAGTATTTTTTTAAAAAAGATGGTTATATATTGCAACTGCTATACTATGACTGGTTTTGCTTAAACAACATTTTTTAATAACAAGTTTTTTTAGGCTACAGTCTGAAGCTGTCTGCTTTTGCAAGTTTAACAGAAAATGTTATGACTCTGGAAATGACAATAGAGCACTTTTATTATGGCATGTTGAAAAAAGTGGATGAATAAACATTTGTATAGAATCTGTGGTTCTTGTAAATGTTTGGGGATGTATTTGAAGTGGAAAATACAGTCTTCAATAGTTCCCTGTAACAAATCTAGTCCTAATAAATCAGTACTGTGAGTGACACATAATTCAAATTTAGAGCAGCTGGATGTAAGCTAGCATGGACTGCTTCTCAACTTTTGCTCAATAAATACATCTGTCTTCCCCACACACACACACTTTTTCTCACAAAAGCCTTTTTTTTTTTTTTTAATTATTTTTATTCAGGAGAATGGGAACAGTATTGTGGGGTTACTTGTCAGTAACAGAGTCATAGAAAACAGTGAAAAACTAAGCAAAATTACAACATCATTTTTATAGAAAAACAGAACAGTTTATTTCCTCATTTTTAAAATAATCCTACTGTGGTTCTTCCAAGCCTTTGAAAGACTTTTCACTTTCTGGCACCGGATGTGTTCAGAGCAAGTGTGTTCTGTATTACCATCTTGCACTGGGATATCCTGCTGTTAAAGAATATTTTCATTTTCCCTTAGATGCCAGCCAAGACATTCTGGGGGTAGAAGAACTATTGTTATGTGAAAATTATCAACTATTGTGCTTCAAAGGTGGTGATCCTTTTATGATAATAATCTCTTTCTGTAAGTGTGTGCCGATTGAGGAATCATTCACATACCTGATCTCTTTCAAACAGATAGCTCTATAAAACCATTTATTTGTGACTCTTGCTCTACATCAACCCTGATAACTACAAGAAAGTTATAATTTGTATAATTAAGAGTTTAAATGGGATGACATTAGGTGAAAGTGTCAAACTACTAGATCTATAAAGGCATGAAATAAAAGCCTACTACATTAGTTATGTTACAGTAATGGTATTCCAAAATCCTTTCAAAAAGATATGTGTTCAGAAAATGTATTTATGTGTTTTGGTTTTTTGAGGTTTTTTTCATATTTAACAATTAGGTGATTTTTTTTCTCTAAAAAGACAAAAAAAAGGGGTGTAAACTGAATAGGACTAACATGGTCAATAATGAAGCTACATAACCAATCACCTATATAGAGAAATGCAAAATAATCTGGCCTTGCATTGTTAAGTAAATGTAGGTGAGGGAGAATCTCAGAAGAAAGCCAACGTAAAGAAATGAGCCTGAGATGTTCCCTTCCTCCTTTTCAGTAAGAAGGGAATAGAGGGGTGAGATGCTCAACAGGAATGGTACAGCCTAATGCCCAAATGTGTACTTTAAAAACTCATAGGAAAAGATTGAATAAAGTAAAAACTTTTTCTTCATTCATTTCTTGATAATTTTGGGGGAAAACCTACAGGAAAGCAATGAATGATATTCTCATGCCTGACATCTGGAACAAAAAAAAAGATGTAATGATGGAATACTGGGGTCCTTCTAGTGACCTTGGCTAAGCCTCACTCCCATTTCCTTTGGGTTGCACTCTGTGCTAGGAGACTAACTGAAGCTGTTAGGCAGAAAGAGTTATATAACTTAATATTTTTAGTATCTCTGAGTTATGTTTGGGGCCCTAGAGATAGCTGCATTAGCTTAAGGACAGAAAAAGCTTAAGAACAGTTAAAGCCTTTGTGTTGGCCTGGGATAGGAGGCCTTTTTGCACCTATGGCTCAGTATTTTAGTTGTTACAGTTCTGTATTTTTAGAAACCTGATGGGAAATATGTGTAAGTTTTATTCCACTGTGTGTTTCTGAAGTCAATCTTGCTGGTAAGTAAATTTTCCAGCTTTGTTTGATATATACAGGTGTATAAAATTCATTTAATTCAAAACCTTCTCATGGAGGAAAATAGCAGGTCTACATAAAACAAGAACATCAGCAGCTAGATATTGCATAGTTCAGTATTCATTACTTAGAACTTTCAAGGCTGACACAAAGTTCTTTCTTTCTAAAGATTTCCAACTCTAAGGAAAAAGAAAGCATATTGTAGTGGTTTTGTGGCTGTCATGGTTTTGAAATTTCTGCATAACCACTTTCTTGTTGTGCTGAAAGCACTGATATGTTCAGCGACTGCGTGCATGTTAGCCCTTTTTGTTAGCTTTGCTATATTAGTTCATCCTTCCAGATGCTGTCTACCTTCTCAGTTTGATGTAGAACCTGCTCGTTTTTTCTGTCAGGAGCCAGCTGTGCTTGCACATGTTCTCTGTTATATTTAGGAAGAAGGAAGAAACCTGACACACTGTTGATCAGAAATGGTTGCTTATAATGTTAAGGACATTAGTAGCCAAAACCAGTTTCCTTTCAAGATATTTTGTTCTGAAAAATATGAGTTATATTGACAAATTCCTTTTTAATTTTTTTTCAAGAAAACATAATTTGAAATTTTATTGACTGTGATACAGTTATGCTTCACTTGCTTTGACGGATGCGGGGTTCTTTCCCTAAACTTGTTTTAAGTTGAAGAACAGTTTAGATTGTAGCAGAATGGGATTGTGGCTGGTTTTGGCTAGCTATGGGTCTTTCAGACTTCAATGCCTGTAGTACAGTCACTCATGTTTTCCCCCTTCCCTCTGCATCTGCATTTGGGTACTGCTTTAGGGTGAAAGAACTTAAAGAATAAACTCTTTCTGAGAAGGTAGCTGTTGTAACTCACGATAGGGGTCACCGGTGGGTCAGGAGGTTTGTATTGTGTCCTCTTTTCCTGCTCCCAGTCATTTACATTTCATAGGCATCAAAATGTTAAAATAAAAATGATTGCAAATTATAAGCATTTCCTTTGATGACCTATACAAATGTCATTTGAAACAAAGTAAACTAATCCTATGGTTGATTTAGATTAAACATTCCACTGGAGTAGCTTTATGTTAGGACTTGATTCATTTGCATCACAGTTTTGACTACCATTTTAACTGATTTTCCTATTAACAAAACCCAAATGATAGTTACCAGGCTGGCCTTTGAAAAGGCCTGAGATGAGTCTACTAAATGTGTTAACTTTAGAAGGTCTGTTTTTCTTAAATGACTATGTACAGAACCTTATTCTTATGTGTGTATCAATAGTGAAATAGTTTTTGAAGGAACTTGTAACTTAGTTTCAAAAAATGTTTGAGGTCCCTTTCCAGCCCTGTATTCTATGAATATTAAAACAGACACTGCCTAGTGTA
The DNA here is from genome assembly GCF_022539395.1 of Myiozetetes cayanensis. Classification (NCBI taxonomy): domain Eukaryota; kingdom Metazoa; phylum Chordata; class Aves; order Passeriformes; family Tyrannidae; genus Myiozetetes; species Myiozetetes cayanensis. The sequence goes on along the minus strand of NW_026087964.1, from coordinate 32,791,632 downwards.
TTTTCTAAGCTCATACTTTGTTATTTCTTCTTATGGTTAAATACACCTTTTATTCATTCTTTTTGTCTGTGCTGGGACTCATGGGATGGAATTTTCTTCATGCGACCCATTTGGTGCTACTTTTTAGAATTGTAACCAAAATAGTGTTGATATCACTGATATTTTTGCTATCACTGTGCACATGCAGAGTGTCAAGGCCTTTTCTTTTTCTCACTCTGTTCCCACCAAGAGGAGGTTGAGAGTGAAGCTGGGAGGGGATGGCACTGGGACAGCTGACCTGGACGACCAAAGAGCTGTTTTATGCCATGTAACATCATTCTCAGCAATAAAATTGGCAGTGGATAGTTTTTCCGAGGTAGCCTTTGCCATGAGACTGGCTGGGCATTGGTCTGCTGGTGGGAGGTGGTGAGTGAGTGCCTTTACATCACTTGTGGATTTTTTGAGTTCATTTAGTTGGTTGGTTTTGGTTTTCTTCACTTCCTAAACTGTCTTTTATCTTCACCTATGAGTTTTTTTCATTTTCGTTCTTCCAGCTCTCTCCCCCATCCCACTAGGAGGGACTAAGCAAACAATTGAATGCCGGTTCAGCTGCTTCCTGGGGTCAACTCACCGCAGTGTATGTCAATTAAAACTTGTGCATTCTGTTTTATTAAGGACTTTAGAATTTTGGTATTACATTGTAGCTTAAAATTTATAGATTTATGACCTCTGTACGGAGGAAGAAAGAGCCCAACTATAGAAATTAATTCAGAGTCTCTTTTCTTGTGCCAAATCTGAAATCCCTTGATATGGGAAATTTCTTTATGTGGGCAGAAAGAAGTAGTGTCAGCTGCAAAAATATTGAAAGCTTTTGAACAAACTGGGGACCTCCCCAGAACCTTCACTATGTTTAGGTGAAAATCATTATTTGCCAACTGAAATATACCTAGGGTATACTTTATTTCTTCGTTAATGTTTATGCATACACATAAGCCAAGATTAATTCTGTCAGTCAGTTTAGATTTAGTGTAAAACAAACACAGGCACCAAAACTAGTCATACTGCCTGTGCTTTCACATTATATTAAGTTCCAACATTTTCAAACTTTGGAACAATTTAATTTTAAATGAGAAGTGTTTGAAATGCTAATCCAAATTAATTCTTGGTTCCTGATCTCTCTGCTGAAGGGTTCAGTGGAAAATGTAATTTAATAAGAAAAATGGGCTATAAGAGGTAAGCAAAAGTAGTTACTTTGGGGGGACCTCCAAAGAACTCAGGTTAGAGCAGAACCTTCTGAGCTTCAGTGTGTATATCACTAAATGTGTTAGAGTGTGGCAAGTTAAGAGTGTCAGCTACTAATGCTGCTGGTTTTTGCAAATGTAACTGCTGCTGCTACTACTACTGAAAGAGTTTCGTCAACTCCTGAATGGGTTTATAAGACTTCAAAATACATTCAGTAAAAACTTCTGGGCACGTTAAATGATAAATAGATCTATGAGAATGAGAGGCATTTAAACCAAAGAGATAAAAGCTAACATTCTGGAAACCTAAGACTAGTTAGTGGGACTTGGGCTATATTTCTGTAAGTAATTTACCAGAGGGATTCTCAAAAAAGTGAACTTGCAAAAATTAAAGGCAAAAAAAAAAAAAATCTGTCAGAATTTTAATGTCACAAAACAGAAGCAGAGGTGATGTACTTATTCTTTATCAAATTTTAACCATTTTCAAAAAATTTGATTCAATCAATGGAATAATTTCACCTATGACAAATGTGCATCAGACAAAGCTTCAGATTATTCATTGTGCAAACTTGTCTGCAGGCACACTGTTCAGCTGTGATCAGACACTTAAAGCATATAAAGAATGACCTGTAAAATATCTTTCCAGTGACTGGAAGGAGGAAGTTTCCAGTTAGTTCTCTTCTTTTTACTTCAAAACCTGTAGGAATCTCCAAAGTATAAAAGAGCTACAAAATATCTATTAAAAAACTTTTTTTCTACCCTGGTGTGATCTGTAGCTGTAACTTAATTCCTTATATGAAAAAAAGGATTCTAAAGTATGGCAAAAATTAGAATATATTAAGCATGAGGATACAAAGTATTTGAATTTCAGTGGTTTAATAATGATATCATTATGTTGCTTTTGTTCTCTTGCTTCCGTTTTGTCTCTTCTGATGTTGATAACTCATATGATAATCTGTGAAATGTCAATTGTTGTCTGATTCATTGTCTGCAGTTTGTTACCTTTTCATTCTGGCACTGTTTTGGTCACTTCTTCAAGCAAAATTTTGTGAATGATTTTAACTATTTAAGATTTTTCTTATTCTATAAAATAAAAGCAAAAGAAAGATATTTGAGTGAAAATGCTTGTGCCTTCTCATAGAAGAAAGTTTTCATGTGCATTGCTTTGGTTATTACAGTTATATATGTAAAGTTTGCACTTTTGATGTTTAATATTGTCTTATATAGAATCAGATTTGTAACTGTAAGGTATAATTAGATTTTCCAGCAGAGGATTAGTTTGTACAGGTTGCCTCCAATCTCAGCTTTTTCTCCCCATCTCTATTTGCTCTCAGCTGTGTTCTACCCCTGCTTGGTTTTTGGTAGGTCTTTTTAGCCAGGTTATTCAATGGTTATGTGTTAGAGACCAGTTGCACAAGTAGTTACAGAGGTAGACCTAAAGAAGCAGGAGCCAAACCAAGCATATTTGATAAGAAAATTGCTGGATTTTCCTAATCAAAACTTTTTTTCCTCTATCTTCCCATACCAAAGGTTAGAAGTGTGCAAAAATCTATACCATGAAGAATGGGGGACATAATGCAAACTCACTTCCACAAGTTTCAAAACAAGGCTCCCTGGCACTTGTATGTGATTTAATACCATACATACTCTTTTTAAAAACTTTTTTCTAGTAGACGTAGTAGAACAGGGTTTGCTCAAAGTAATAAAAAACCCCCATATAAAGCCCTATTATTGTATACACATACAGCATTGTGATCAAATTTAAAAGAAAAGTGTTACTTCCCAAGGTTTAGAAATATGCTTTGATTTTTTTACTCACCTCTCATATTTTCTTAAGTCAAATAAGGCCTCTCATTATATTTAACGGGATACACAGAAAGTGTAATAGACCATCCTCAGGTTCTAACCTGAAGGTATAAAGTGCAGTGGTAAGGACAGTAGGCTTTCATTTTCACTGGTGGTGTCATGTTGATGGATTAGCCAGGGCTTGTCATGGATTATGTGCCAAGTGTTGTCTTTTGAATCTGATTCCAAACAAAACAACAGACTGTCCTATTGATGAAAGACTTGAAGGGATTCTTTCTAGTCGTTAGAAATAATAGATGACTGAAACTCAGGACATAAAAATATACATGCTGCTGTGTGCAGTGTAATTTAAATTCTGTGTGGAACATATGAAATAGCTTGATATAATATGTTGATTTAATTAGAATTTTTTTCTCCAACAATATTAAAATTAAAATTCTTAATATTATGATATTCTATGCAGGTTCTTGAGGAGGAAGGTATTTTCAAATCCGTATGAAGGAGGTTGCTATAGAATATGTTTTTCAGGGGTTTTTTGTCTGGTTTTGATCTTGAATGACCAAAGGTTTGTAGCTCTCCTTGCCTTCACCTAAGGCTGGGATTTTTTGTAATGGTACTCCAGAAGTCAAAGCTGACCCTTCAGAGTAAAGTCCTGGGTAGAGTTCAGGACAGCAAAGCTTTGAAATCATTGGTTTATCTGAATCAAATAAAAGTGGTATATGATTTTGTTGTTGTTTTTTGTTTGGTTTGGTTGTTTGTTTTGTGGTTTTTTGTTTGGTTGGGTTTCGAGGTTTTTTTATTTTGTATTCCTCTTCTGGATCATCGGACAAGTGATTTTTGCATCTTTTGATAGTGCATTATATATTTGTGCATGGTACTGCCTTTCAGCCTCTTGCTGGCCCAAAAAGACTGCATAAACAATTTGTAAATGAAAGCCAAAAAGTGATTTGGCTCCAGGAATTTAAAGACAGTTTAATGACATTGGTTTCCCTTCTGAAACACGCCAAGAAAATTTTGGCAGTCTGTTTTAGAAAGGTACATGATGAAGTTGTAAAACTTTATGGCCTTGTGAATTATATGAGCTTAGAGAAACTTCTGCCTTTATGAGTCCAACAGATAAAATTTACCTTTTTTTTTTTCTCCTGATGTTTTGGCACAGAAGTCTTTATTCATAATCAAAGATGAGTTTGCAAATTTCAGTTGAAGTGGAGAGCAATTGCAGCCAAGTTGAGAGAAAATATTATCAAGTATCTGTGAGCCTTCTTAACAGGAAGGTATACAGATTGCTTACCTCTGAAATCAGGTGCAGGTAGTTTAATGCTTAGATAAACAAAGAAATAATTGGAAGTTATATATGAGGACATTAGTATGGGGAATTGTATTCTCCCTATACAATCCCTGATGTTTGCTATTTCAGAACTGAAGTAGCAATATTTCTGAATTAGAATTGAACTTGATAGTATGAGTTTCAGTAAATGCATAAAGATAGCACTAATGTTTATTTTTCCACAGATCTTGTTAGTATAATTCTATCAAATAATGTACTTTTAAATGGATGGTATAGCTAAATGTAGTTTTGCTACTGCCCTATGAGCTTTGGGTTCTTTTCTTTGATCCTCATGAAAATTTTGACTAATATGATAGAAAGAACAGAGAATTTGAAGCTGCTTTTTGTAAGTTGAATCAATATTATCTTGCAAATTGCCTTCAACCAGTGAAACATTCCAGTGCTAATGTTTGTAACATGAAGAGTGATGGGGGATTCTGTTTGGAATAACTAAATATAGTGCAAGTTACTAAAATAGTATATTTTCTGGGTGAACTTTTAGGACTATGTATAGTCTTGAAAGTTTATTTCTAAATTAATATAATTTCATATTGTCAGATTATTGTTAATTTTTTAAAACACTGATATTCTGTTAAAGTGGAGCTTTCAACTCAATGCTGCAATGAATTTTCAGCATTAATCTGCCTCTCTTGCAATTAACTATACTCAAAAAATGAAACACTTGAAACAACTTAAGAAAGGAACTTGCTTGAAATACTTGATGAATGTGAATGTGCTCCAATTTGGCAACCACAACTAAATTAAGAAACAGTTTTGTAACTATGCTCCCCTTCTTCTCCATTAACTGTGACTAAGAGGGAGTGTTTTCTTCTTCACAATAAGAGGAAATCTCATTTGTTGCATGGCAACTTTTAATGTTATCTCTGTAAGCACTGTTTAAACACAAATTACAATACCAAACACTGATTTAATGGAAAAAACATGTATTGAACATGGGAAAAATGTATAGCTTGGTCCTATGAAAATTTCTCAGGGTTTTTTTTTTTTTTAGGTAACCTGTTCTATGTTAAAAACAAAAAATGAGAAAAAATAGTATTCTTTCATGTCCTCAAAGTGTTTTCAACAGATGTTCTATGTTTCATCCTGTAAGAGATACCTTAAAGCCATCTGTGATGTTTTAAAGGCTGGTGATACTGACAGAAAACCGAAGTCTTAATTTTAGATTTTGGAAGAGACTCTTGGAATCAGACCTATTACCTATACTGGTAATCCAAGAACTGTTTGCCACTGTTTTTAATAAGTCATGAATGAAGCCTTGAGTCTCTAGCCAGTGCAACCAAAACCCACACTTAGTTAAATATCATAGCTTAAGGAAAATAAAGAGATGTAATGCTTTTTAATATCAAGAGTTAATATATTAATAATTCATGATGAAAAATGATATTGAATGATAACGCAAATAAGTGTCAATATAGAAGTTTACTTTTGTAGATCATATCATCATGCATCATCATCATATAATGATTGTTTTAATTGGACTGTCTGATCCCATATAAACCTCTGGAAATACTTTGGTAGTCTTTAATAATATATAATATTTTTATTTAAATTAATGTTAACTGCATTTCTAGTTCTTTTTTGAGCTTTACCGTGTTCTGCCAATGGGAAGGCATTTAGCCTGTGTATAATTCTGTTTCTGTAATATGAAGGTTCTTATTCTTTCAACAGCAAATGGGTTTATAAAATTAAATATTACCTCTTCTGTTGGATATAGTTTTGTATAGTTTCAAATGCTGTTTTCAGTTTCTTTTTGACTTTCTTAAATTGTTTTATGATATATTCTGTCAGATGTAGGGACACTCAGGAGCCTTCATTTGAACAAAGTAAACCAAAAAGAAGATATCTTTGCAAAATAGAAACTGAAGTAAAAGAGGACTGTAATATAAGTGCAGTATAGAACAGCTGTGTGATCATGTTTCAGAAGTTATTTCAGTGCCTTACGGTGTATTTCTTTCCTTTATGTATTTAGATTTCTTTTCAGTGTAGATTTACTTTGAATATTTTTGCTTTGTAATATTAGACTTCAAAGTAATTTCACATCCATATAATATTTTTATTTCTCTTGAAATTGCTGATGCACACTGTGAAACTAATTTATAACTTCTCAACAATAGAATCTATGTCGAAATATTGCAATAGGAGAGTTTGCTGTATGGATTTAATGCTGTTTAACTTTGCAATCAAGTAATAATAGAAGTAAAATAAAACATTTGGTTTGAATTTTGCATTTGTAGTCGGTGAAATTTTTTTTCACAAAATCCATTAAAGTAAATGAATGTAAAATAAAAGTAATGTCTCAAACATGGTCTGATCACTGAGGGGAAGGGACATCATCTGTTAGCAACAGGAGTCTACATGGAAAAAAGATACTTTGATGTTTTTTTTGTTGACTTTATTCTCTAGAAGGTAACAGAAGGTGTAGGTAAATATTGTCAGAGACTTAGAGGTCCTCTCAGAAAATTGCTCTTTGGGGTTTGTGTTGGAAATGGTGCAAATGGACACATGATACGTGTAATTAGAAAAAGAGTCTGAGAAATGGACATACAGATGTAAACCCAAATAAACTGTCCAACAGTAAAGTAGATTTATTGCTTTGGTCACCAGTAAAACTTTTTTTCTGCAACTTGCAACTGAGTCAGAAGCAGTCTTTATTTTTAATTTTAAAGGAATTTATTCTATAACAGAAATCATAGAAAGACATAGAAATTAGGCCTTCAAAGCATGTCAACAGTTTGTCTAGTTTATTCTCTTACCCCAAAGCAGTAGCATTTATATATTTCTTTCCTAGTGAATATTTAAGATCCAGCTAGGCACAGAGCCCCAGTATCCCCAGAGAGTTTGTTCCAGTGCTTTGGTGTTCATGATGCTAGAAAACACCTTTATGAAACTGAAATCCTATTGACTTATCTCTTCTTTACAATCGTCTGTAAAATGCTATTCCAATTCATTTGACCATTCCACAATCACCCAAATTTTGTAAGAGATCTCAAAGGCAACTGCTTTGATGTATTTGAATAGTGTTATGTTGGCTAAGTGATGCTTCTTGTCCCAGCTTGTTACCACAAATTTCAGTCCTTTCAGTCTTAGTTTACAGTGTTTTCACTCTGATCCTTCTTGCTGCTATTGAGCAGGACACAGGCTAAAATGATCTCTCTCTGTAATACCTGCAAGATTTGCTGTTGCTGTTTACTGTTCTTTTGGGAAAAAAAGCTTTTTGATGTCAGTATCACAGAAAACAGAAGAGTGGTTTGCTGTGTATGGCATTACATTATTTAACTAGTCATGATAGCAATACTTGGTTAGACTAGGAGGGCTTCAGACAGAATAATGTCTCTGGATATTAGCAATAAGGATTGTTACGGAATCAGGAAACTGAGAAGCATGCTATCTATCAGAATACTGTTCTGAAGGATGGGATCCTTCAAAGGTTGTAGCATTCTTAGCTAAGAATCTGTTATCCAAAGGTGAAAAGTGGAAAATATTCATTGTTTGGACAGAATAGTAAAACCAAAGAATTCTTTACCCTGGATTCTCCTTTTGCATCAACAGACAGGTAGACAGAAAGGTATTTGTGTTCTTTGTAGTAAGACTTCCCATAACTTCATTTTGTAGTTGTTATATTAGGAAAGTTTCAGAAAACCATGTCACACTGACACTTGTTTTGTAGTTATCCACTTGGATATATAATCTTTGTGTCACTGTTCTATTCAACCCTTGGACTTAAAACAACATTTATTGTATTAGATCTCCAGGATTGTACTTAAATTAAATGTTTTTGTATTTAATAGGTATTTTTTGGAATTCTTAGCTGAATACATTATCATCCTGTAAAATGCAATTGTTCTTTAACTAGCGTTATTTTTAACCTCTAAAACCAGTCTGAGTTAAAATCCTCTTCTTGTTTTTTTTAAAAGGAAAAAGCCTAATATATGATAAATTAAAGGTTTTCGGAAGTTGTAATTTCTATAGTAATTGTATTTTCATTAATAAATGAATGATTAGGAAGCAAATTCACAGGGGAGGAAAAGAATCTATGGGTTTTTGAAAAACAAAAATTATTACCAGGATTTAGTAAGTGAGAATGAGAGAGGTATATTTTGTGCAGTAATCGCAACTTGTTTTATCAAATCATATGATACGTAAAAGGAAACCTTTTATTAAATGCTATGCCAAAAAGAAACTAAGTGAAAGCATATGTCCCTTTCAGATTTATTTCATCTGGAACTGAGATAATGAACTGTTGAAATAAAGCCAGAAAGACAAACAAGATTATCAAATCACCAGACCTGAAATATTTACATTCCTGTATTGGACAGAAACTTTCATTTTACTGATTCAATAATTTTAATGTTTTTTAATGTTTTATTCACACTATGCCTTTCACTAGACTGTACTGGCACTATTAAACACTTTGCCAGTGTCCTACTTAAATGATGACTTGGATACCAATAAAGATCTAAATACAGGAACAACTAGGTCTTATTTCTAGTTAACCCAGTACAGTAGTCTTTTCCTTAAATTTTCAATCCAGTAGTTCTGGTTTATGCACAAGATGATTGTAATCAGCCATCTTTTGCAGGTTATAAAGTAGTAGGTATTCAGCTAGTTATCTCTTTCTCAGTTAGAGAGCAAACCAAAACCTTATTAGTGCAGTAGTAAAAAAAAAAAATTAGTTTATGTGATGCTATATTGCACTTTCAAAATTTCACAAAAAGACATAACCATGTTAGAGATACTGCATTCAAAGTGTAAGAAGATTGATTCTTAAATCATACCCAGAAAACCGCTGACAAAATATAATAAAGGCAACTGGTTTTTGAGACAAAGAAAGATTAAGCTTCTCTCATTTTGCACTGTTGAAGCTAAATGGATTTCTAGGACTCTGTTTTTTCAAAAGAGGAAAAGACCTGGAAGTATATTTTCTATTGGGCGATAAATATAAAACTTTAATTTGAAATTTTAACTTCAGAAACTGGATCTAAATTTAGCAGCCCCTTAATATCAACTTAAACTTTCTCTAAGTATAAAAATTAAGCCAGTATGTTACTGGAATAAAAGTGTTTGGATTCACAGGAGCTTCTTACTGGAACTCAAGAATTATGTAATGTGAAATCATTGCAGCTGTTACAGTTGGATGTTTTTTGATAGCCTGAAATTGAACTGAAAGTTAAAGATACATATAGTCTATATCTAAGAACTACCATCACTTCTCTTTGAAATATTTATCAAAATAAGCTGCTGTCCAGGCTAAAAATGCTGTGTGAAAGATGACCTTGTCACAACATCAGGATACTTATGATGACGCTCATGTGATGTTCATCTACCTAGTACTGAAATGTGTCAATATCTTGCACTTCAGTAGATGCTGAGATTACCTTTCTTTCTTTTACATCCAAACAGTAGTTGGGAAACTATGATATTGTATAATATAAATTTGATGGTGGGGAGAGTTGAGCTTGATAAGCCTTCTCTACCCACTGACAGCCTGTGTAACAAATGACCAAAAAATTGTGAAGAGAACAGTAAAATCTCTATCAAGAGTTAAATTGATTTATTTACTTCTGACCTTAACCTTTTCAAATTACTGCTTTTTTGTAAGAGACACAAATGTGTTTATTAAAAGGAAAATTTCATAAGTTTTCTGAGGAATTTCTCTATTATGCAGGAATAGGTGGTATCTTATTTATGCAGGGTAGCAACTAAGCACTGTTTTACAAAAAGTTACTACCAAGTCACTATTAGCAGAAAGGCGATATTTTGGTGGACACATGTTCCAAGCCTGTGTTATCACTAGTTACCAAGAAAATTTTGAGAAACTTTTGAAGCATAACGTTGTGTTGCAAAGATTACAAAAGTTTACTTTACATAGAGTTGTTTCACTTAGTATCCCTAAAAAAAAATCAAACACAAATGAACATTTTAAAATGTCTTGATACACTTTTCAGAGTTTGAAAGGAAAGATGAAAATAAGGTTAACTAGCATTAAGGTCTGTAAATCATACAACATTTTATTTGTTTAGGTAGGCAAGCAGAGTTACGTGATAGGGTGGAGGCAGGATATCCTAATCATCATACATTTTCCCTTATAATTATGAACTCTAATTAACATTTTTTGTGGACTTTTCTTTTTCCTTGTGCAAACACCCATGCAAGTTGTTAGTACTCTTTATGTAGTCTAAAATGGTATAGTTTGTCTGTGTTGCAAAGGCCTAGCTAGCTTGAAGAGAAGTATCTGGATTTATGCACAGAGCATGTTTTCCTAAATTTATTCTTTTGAACCATGACGAAATGAAAAAGCCTTTCTCTATTTTTCCCCAACTCTTGTTCTAATTAGTCCTAAATGCATACAGAAATCTGGAAGTACTGACTATCTGCTCCAAAACGTGCATTATAGCTATGCTACTTCTTTCGTGGCTTTGTCTCAAGTAGACTTCTTGCATACTTGCTGACTGCCCATGACATTAAAACTTAATTTATGGGATAGAAGGCCTTGAAGTCCTCCTAGGTTTATATGCTCATAGATGAGAAAGCTGGCTGAAATTAACTGATGCTTCCTCTCGTTTGTGAAGTGCAGTGCACAGAATGGCAAAACCACTCAGAAGTAGCTATGGAGTTTAAGATCTCACCACCCCCCAGATACGCATGGAGACACTGAGAGTCTGTCTCCTGTTTCCTGGATATCACAAAATTGGCACTTCCTCAACCATAAAGCAGAGACTCGTTTCAATAAAGAGCAGTGCCTGTCTGCCTGCATAAATACTTTATTTGTTGCTCTAGCTATTCTTTATACAGAGATTAGTAATATCTGAGCAATGGTACTGTATTGTATTGATTGATATTGTCTTCCATTGCCAAGCTGCATCGAATGGGGTTGATCTGAATGCAGGAGCCCTAAACCTGACAAATTTGGGATTGAAGAGTTTCCAAAGTGGAAAAAAATAATTCTGTGGTGATAGCAGAATGAATAAATGGTAATAGTACAATTTATTTGCTTGGCCTAGTGGCTTTTCAAATTAAGAAGGTAAATTAGCTGAGCTAGTTAGCTAAATTAATTTAACTAAACTTAGGAAATGCCTGAGTAACCCAGAAAAGTTACATAGAGATAATTGTTAATACATTGCACTCCAGCATGCAGAAAGTTTTCTTTTCAAAAACAGTGAAGTAAAAATATCAGTCAGATACACTTCTTAAGGCAAAACTGTGAAGACAATTTTAAACCCAAAATTTTTATGCAAATATATACCTGACAAGTACTTTACATCTATAACAGCAATCAAACAACAATTATTTGTTAGCTTAGGTATCTATTTAGATATCTAGCTTTTATTTTATTTGGACTCAATGCTGAGATCCTTACCAGTGCTTAAGAATTATATTATGAAACTAGTAGCGGATACATAACTGAACTTATCAAAGGACATGGCCTGAGAGTTATTTTCTGAAAATGTTTTTTCCCAATACATTAGCACTGGTGTTACCTCAGATTCTCCTTTGAAGACTGCAATCTTTTTCTTTGTGTAATGTGCTGGGGACTTTTCACTATTCTTTTGTTTTGCTGACTTTTTTTCATTGTGTCTTTTTCCCAAGCTCGTCTTTAACATTGTTGCTGAAGTTATGACTAAAGTGGAAATTATTAAAGAATTACTTTGTAGAAAGGCACTCAGTTTTAGTAACTGTCATGATCTGAGTAATTTTGTGACTTGAGGTTTTTAATATAGAAGCCTCATTTTATTTGTGAACACTACCAGTACTTCTCAGCTGACAGAACCAGGTATTTGTTGTTTTCTATAGAAAAGAGATTTTCTTGTTCACTTACTTCTTTTGGTGAAAAAGCAACAAAAGCATAGAGTCAGCTCCACAGCAGAAGGATAAATTACATTTAAATGTATCCTTGCATATATTTTCATGTATTAATAATATGAAAATATTTTTGAATTTATGATTTTTTCCTCTCAGCTTAATTTCTATAGAAATTAAGAATTTATTATTTTAATAATCTTTCTGGAAAAAATCAAGTCATTTTCACAGAAATGCTACACATTTGTTTAAAAGGAAGACACTCACACACAACCCTAACCCTTGTGTTTTTTATAAAACATATATATTTGCTGTCTTGATGATATTGTTTTACAACCAGCTGTGAGCTGGCATTTATCAAGGCTGAATTTATTACATAAAATACGAAAGCAATAAGTTTCTATAAATATTCAGTATAAATCAGGTTTATTTTTATATAGTTATTTAACCAAAATCAGCTGTTTTCTAATGCCTGATCAGCCAGAGACTAATAGATGAAAGCTAAAACTTGAATATAATCAAATGTGAATGTGTAGAAAAATCAAACACTCTTTGAGAGTGCACGCTTGTTTGCAACGATATGTCAGATTACAATAAAACTCTGACTTCAAAAATTTTCCAGAGAAAATCAATATTTAATCAGTTACAGCTTCAATATGGCACGTAATTATTTTTCTAGTTCAATGAAGAACAGTAGTGAACTGTATATAAATGAAAATAAAAACAAAGCATATCAATAAAACAATTTGAAATGGCAGATCACAAGGAAGGTCATGAATTTTAAAAAAGTCATATGGAAATTGCACAGGACAGAAATACCCATATGTAACGTTGGGTTGATTTACACTTATTTGTTCAGCAGAAATGAAGTTGTGAGTTCAGACTGGTGCATTCGGGTGTGCTTTACTTAAAGGTCTTCCTACTAATTTTAATCTAAAAAATTTGGGCTTTTATTATTTAGTGGACCCTTATCCATATGTCCTCTTTACCTTGTTTGTGACCCTTTCTGAAATTACTACAGTATACATCCACTATATACAATGTATTATTATATGTGCAACACACAGTATTATATACTTATGTCCATATGTATATTTGTATAATAATTTGTATAACTGATAAAGTTTTACTTTTTCTATTAGTACTTCCTTATCTAACAGGTTTTCACAGGATGTAATTACACACACATAATAAATGTGTGCACAGTGTATATTGTATGTAATTTAACATATGTTTATATATTTCATTACATATATTCCACATATTCTACAATATAGATAAACTCTGTGCTGCTCTGGTATCTGTGGCTTGTTAGATACACAAAGTCTTAGTCTTTTTTCTTCCATTCTTATCATAGAAAAAAGAAATCTACAAATCTACCAAAATATTTCAATAAACACTGTTGCTGTAGAACATTTTTGCATCATTGGAAACCATTGATTACACTTGACTGGCTTATGACCTTTTCTTGATTTACCTAGCAGTCTAAGTCCCGTGACAGACTTGGAACGTATCCTTTGATTAGTGTGTGTGTGTGTAGATAACTAAATGCCTTTCATCCTGGGTTTTTGTAAGCAACTGTTTGAATGATTTGCGTTTTTCCAGCATATTTTTTTGTTGTCTTTTTCCCAGTGGGCAATATTGGAGCAACTTCTCAAAGTCAGTCATTGTCACTGAAGTTGGATAAGCTAGCCTGGTCACATAAAGGCATCTGAAAGAGTGAGCTAGTGAGTGGAGTTTTGTTGATTGGTTGGTTGGTTGAGGGGTTTTGTTGATTTTTGCTTGTTGATTTGGTTAGTTTGGATTTTTTAAGGCAGTTTCTGAACAAGACAGTCCCAAAGAATACTGCACTGGTTAACTGACTGTACTAAGCAAAATTATTAGGAAAAAAATAAATTGGCTGAAATCTCATTTCATTTCCTTTATATCCCTGTAGACCTCTACCCTCAGGAACTGAGCTGTGGGTTTTACTTGTATGAGTAGAAGGAAACGGGATGTTGTATTCTCTTGTCCTCAAGGCTTGAAGGGAGTTCACCTGCTAATTGTTTGGTCTAAAATTTTAAGTCCCGTTGCAAGACATTTTAAAGTAGAGAAAGAACACTGCATAGTGCGTGTCTTCCTTCCATTGCTTCCTGAGAGTCATTAGCAGCCTTGTAAAATCCTGTGTTTTATCAGATTTCATTTATCTGCGTTAAGGATGACCCCATCATGTTTGCCCATTGTCTGCTTGCTCATACATTAACCCACAGCTGTCAAACAAGTAATAGGTGGAGGTCCAGTGGGCTGGTACTTCCTGCTCACTTCCAGATGTACTGATAAAAGAGTCTTTGCATATGTGTCTCTCAGGGTTTGAGGAGCTCTCAGGTTAAGGCTGAAGGGCTGGTTTTCTCCCTCACACGTCTTAAACATATGTACAGACGTATCTCCATATCAACAGTATGAAAGAAAAACTCTCAAACACAAGCTTGTTCTGATACACATTTTCAGTCAGCTTTTCTTCTCCTTTCTTGAATCTTAACAAAAAGTAGTTTTTATGTCCTCTTATTTTTATGAAACATCTAGTCAGAGGCAACAAAAGCAGTTCTGAAGGACAAAAGCTTGCTATTCTTATGCACATCCCCATGGATGAGTAAGAAAAATGTAAATTGAGTTCCACTACTCTATTCAACTAATGTTTTCTCTTTTATAATAGTATTACAATAATTATAAAGCATTATAATGCTGAAACATAGTATGCTATTTCAGATTTTTTTTTCAACAGAGATTATTTAAAAACAATTTAATAGAAAAAAACCTGACATTAATACAGAAGTTACAGAATATTCTGAGTTGGAAGAGACTAACAAGGATCGAGTCCAACTCTTAAGTGAATGGCCTGTACAGGGATTGAACCCACACAGAGACATCTCAGTGATAATGGGAAAAATGATGCATTTTTATACATTGTCTTCATTAAAATTCTCAAGTTATTTAAAAGCTTCAGATTTAGAGAATGCTGTATTAGCTCTTCTATTGAAAATGATACTATATCTGTCTAACTAGCTTGCACTGTAGTAGAAAATAATTTTAGAATAATCTTGGCTCTGGAATACCATACTTGAACTTGGCAGCCCTCTCTGGCTATTGTCACATTTGAATTGAGCAGCTCAATCCCCACTAGGGTGTTAACCAACTTTATCCATAAATAAATTCAGAAATTATAGGTAATTATAAATGCACACAGCTGGCTTTATATATCTGTAAAACTTCTACAGTGTTTGGAAGTCTATTGTCAAATTCTTTTTCTGGGAATTAGAGGGTGTGGTGTTTAGTGCTTCAAAAGTAAATAAATAAGAAAGGAAAAAGGTGGGGTGTTCCTTGATCAATTGCAAGCCCAGATTGATAAACTGAGACTTTTACCCACTTGGATGTTTGCAATGGATTGACTAGCTGAGTATAGCCATGGGGAAATGCTAAATACTTCATGCTTGACTGGAAATTTTCCACAAAGATACTGATCTGGCAAGGTGTAATGTGTCTTCTACTTAAATAGATGTCTACCAGTGGTAATAACATTTTGGGAAGTCACTCACTAAATTCTGCATTTAACAGTAGAAAAGTGAACTTCTGTTAACCTTTTTCCAGCACATCCAGAACCAGCTATTTACATTTTGGAAAATTACATAAATAAAGAAAATAAAGGGTTACTTAGTGCAAAATGATACTTTCCATTAAGGATGCTTATTACAGCAATGAAGGCTTTCTAGCCAACTCTATCCTGGAATGTCAAAGTTGTTGGTATCTCCATGTGAGATGGAGAGATTCTGTTTGGCTTGTTGGGTAGCCTGGTGCTGAAGAAATAAAGCACATGATGGCTCAGTAGATAAAAGGTCAAGGCAGGCAGAGAGAGGCAGGGTAGTTAGGTACAGATCAGAAGTAGGGGTACAGTCTAAGCTTAAAAGTCAGAAAAATTGTCATAATTTTTTTTAAAGTTTTTAACTTTAAATAAAATTTTTATTGATCATAAAATATTTTTGCTTTTATATAAATAGTAAAATCTTTTCAGCAAAAACTTGTTCAAAGGTTTGTTTTTCTGCAGCATGTTACTTCCTTCTGAGTTGCAGAAAGTATTTAAAAAGTATGTATTGACTTAGGAAAACTTGTCTGAGATTTACAGCTTGCTTGAGATGTACTGTGTTTTTTTTTGCTATAGCTAAAATATCAGATACACATAGGAATGTAAGTCTGAGCTTGCACAATAGTTGTATTTAGGAAGAAATTGCTGCTTTTGAAAAATATCAATTGATTCTGTGGTATGAGAATTAATGAAAAGAGATCTGGAAGACTTTCAAAGACATATTTACACTTTTTTTAGTATTTTTCTTAAGATAGTTATTTTTAATGGCAGTGTACCTGATGGATGCAGGTATGCAAGTATCATCTGAAACGAAAGAGCAAAAAACTTCCTTGATTGTTGTGTGTTCTAGATCCTCTTTGTAAAAATGGATGTTAGCAAATATTAATCAGATTTCATCCCTTATGTGGCTTAAGAAAAATGACGAAAAATAGCTGGGCTTACTCTTTCCACAAGTATAGATATTGAGGGAAAAATTAAAGAGGAAACATCTTTAAATAAATCCAGTCAATTACTGATAGATATCAGATATTACCTAATAATTAGATTTTATTTAATGGCAAAAAGAATTAAGTATTTAGAGCAGAATTAAATTGCAGTGGGATTTAATGTATAGGGGTCATTTTCCTGTCTCCTTATGGCACCTGACAGAAGACTGAGTCTCTGTAGCATGTAGAACTATCTAAAGAGGGTTGCTCCTTAACATTTTTTGGGGAGAATTTTAAGCAAATTTGACGGAAAGTGAAATTCAGATTTTTCTTTTGAGTTATTCTTGGGATAAAACAGTAGTCTTTTTCGGGTTTTCATTTTTTCTTTTTTTCTTTTTATCATTTTTTCATTTTTTAATTTTGAAATGTCCATTTCCACTTTGTAAAAACTATTTTCAACTTCCATTTCAACTTATGTAAAAACTGAAGGAAGAAAAGGGAAAAAAATTAAATAAATCAAACTGAGAATTTCATTGAAATGTTACACCTTGGATTAAGCTTAATATAAGGTAGGTTAAAATAAATTTATCCTCCTGGTCCCCATTTAGACATATCCTTTTTGGAACTGAAAGGTGTATTTTCTTATGTCAACCCCACCAACCAGAAACTGCTGTTATTTTGATTTTGACAGTTTTGGTGAAGAAAGAAAATTGTAACATAGTTCCATTCATTCTTTGAGTCATGCAGAAGATGTTTTGTAAGCAGTTACTTTTCTCCTTCCAAAAGTTACAACCTCTGAAATATTCAAAACAGACACAATTTGTTATTTGTTACATTGGAGGATTTTCATTTTTTTTTTTTCTTTTTAAAATATTTTCAATGGCTACAACAGATCTATGGGTGGATATGGATTGTCATTACAGTGGGTTGTCATTATAAAGTTTGTTTTGTTTTATTTCTTCTTCTGCTGGAATTGTTGCTTTCCTTTTCATTTAGCTGATTACAAGCCATGGACTAAGACCATCTGGCTTAGCTGCAACCTAGTGAAGTCTGGCAAGGTAGAATCCTTTGAGCAAATGGCAAAATCTGTAGCTTCTTCCTCCATTGCGAGTCTACCTGCAAGCTGGCCAAACTGTCTCACAGTAATTTAACCTTTTTAGTGTTATATTTTTTTCTTACTCAAGATAAAGCTTTTTATTTTTTAAGTCTTATGGTGGTTTTTGGCTCTGGATTAATAAGTGGCTCAAAGAGAGATGCTTCTGGTCAGTTCTCTGACAATTCTTTATAGGCAGTCAACCACTAGAAAAAGACTGAACTTATTTTATTTATTTTCTAAAAATAAATCATTTGGTAAATAGTACTCTTTAGGGAATTAACTCAAGGTCTTGGGAAGAAAACTGTGCTACTCATATTCCTGAGGTTAGTGTTTCACAAGACTCAGGCCAGTTTTGATTCATGTTTGTATTGCTATTTTGTTTTTAATTTTTTTGCTGCTTCTTGATTGTTTTCAGTTTTAGTAAGTTTAAGTGTTATTCTTGTAATACTTCATTGCTATAGGATTTTTTAATTTTTTAATTTTCTTGTTTTCTATGAAACTCTTGTATGTCCTAATGAAATTTTACACAGAAATGTTTACATGCCCAGAAGGTCAAATACACTTCCCACTGATACATTTTCAGTCTTTATTTCCAAATCAATACTTAGCTTCTTTTACACAATAACAATTAGAATGTCAAGTAACAACATGTTTTACCAAGTGCTTAACAAGTCTTCACAGATGATCCATCTTTCAGCAATGCAGTCAAACAGTTTAAAAAAGAGGGCTTCAGGGAAAGAAATAGGTTATATCATAAAGACAGAGAAACAATTACATCTTCAGTTGCCAGCATATGTTTATACTGGGTGGGCTGTTGGCACTGAACTCTTACTAAGTGCATTTTTCCTGTAAGTTCCCTGTAGCATGTTATGTTTTAGTTGATACCGTACCCAAGCTGTCTCTAAGGCAACTAGTCTTGATGTAACTTTCCTGCAGAAACAAGTGCCATCAGGGAAATATGTTATTAAATTTCTCCATTAAAAAACTCTAAGAACTGAATTTCCTATTGGAAGTGAGAAAGTCATGACAGTAATTATAGCAATTATTAGAAAAATCATTGAACAATGACTGGAAAAATAAAGCAGTTTTTTCATATTCACAGTGAAAGGTGCTGCAATGTAGTAATTATATTTCAGTGCGATGCAGTCTATTGTCTTTCTGTTTGAGAAGATTACATTCCTAACTCTCATATCAGTGAGGAACTGAAGGAAAATTTAAGAGGAGAAGTTAATTTTTCAATTAAAATATTTTTAATAACATACAAGGAGAGATGGTCTCTTTAAACTTTAGTTTTTCCACTTGAAAAGTTTAGTTGAGATTCAAAGACTAGACATATCTACCGGAAAAAGGCTCACAGAGAGGGTTTTTAAAATTACATTTCATGGTTAATTTATCTTTAATGAATATAACTGAAGAAAAATGGGGGCCTTAGCTGTTCTTAAAATATGCCACTATAATACACTGCTGCTGAATATTGCCAAGTTTCTGAACTGTCAAGCGGTCTTTGTGCTCATGGCTTCATGGAAAAAAAAATTGATTTCATGCCATATGATGACATATAAATAGGAAGACCTGTTTCCTTGGAGGATATAATTTGCTTTTAACTTGAGAGAATATTTTATCATCACAGTATCACAAAGAATTCTAAATGTTATCTCACATTTTACGTCTGTTTCTTTGTTTTAGTCTTCTGTCTTTTTTGATGAATATGTTCTCCAGGGCTTATTGTCTGCATGCATCTCATTTATGCATGATAAAAAATTGTTGTTAGATTTAATTTTGATTGTACAACTGCTTTCAGTCTTTACTTCAATTTCCTTTGAATGATTCATTGCTTTTCTTTATTTGGTGCCTTGCCACAAGCCAGATATTTCTGCAACCCATATTAAAAAAAGTGCTAGTATATGATTAGGATACGGTCTTGCTCTTGTTGTTACTTTAAATAAATATTTCCACGAGGGTATAACTGTATTTTTTTCTTCTCTCTCCATTCTTCCTACACCTCAACTACTCCTACTTCACATACCCAGTGAAAGACATTTTCTTATTATTTATGAATTGTTGCCTATCAACTTCCGAACATCTGGCCTTCTTACCCTCCTTAGTGCTCAATTTAGACAATCCCTTTCCTCCAAAACCTTAACTTAATTAAAAAATTTGGATAGCAATGTAGATGAATGTCTTAAAATATTTAACTTCTATTTCCTAAGCTATTTTTCCTAAACATCACTATATTTGAAATTATATTGCTGGTCAGACCTTTTATATTCGCCAGATTTAACACTTAAGAATGATTTGCGTCCCATTTCCTGACATACACTGACTTTCTCTTGTTGGAGCGTGTTTTTTTTTTTTTTTTTCTTCCCCCTTAGGAGAATATTCCCCCATGTTTGAACACATTAGTTTTAAAAATGTTTGGAGACTCAGAGATTCAATACTGATGGACTGTTGAAGTCAATTAATGTCTTAACTTTTATACATATATTTCTAAACAAACCTAGGCAATTTACTTACCTTTTAATGAGAGTAAGATACTGCTATTTACTTGGTCCTGTGACCCTTTAAATGAATCATGGTAGCACAAAAGTAACATGTCAACAATACTGTCAGCACAACATAGTTTGTCAGTAATATTGTCAGCACAACAAACCTCTAGTTTCCAGAGACCATACTTAAAGAAAAAAAAGGAAAAAAAAAAATAAAAAGGAAGCTTGTTGTGCACTAATAATGTAAAAGGCAGAATTAATGGCTAATATATTCTGCTCCCAAGTTGCAGATATTGTCATGTGTATTTTCTAGACAGAAAAGCTGCTAGTCCTCCTGTAAGAATGGCACAGTGATTAAAGAGAATTGGTTTGGGATATAACTGACCAAATATTGACATCCATAATACAAATATAATAATCGGAATTACTCATCCAGGTTCATTTATAAGCAGAGGAATGATATAGGCATTCTGTGGCATGTCTAATCTCATTTTAAAACTGGTAAGATAAAACTTACCCTTTCAGTGCCCTGCATTGCCTGTAAGGGACACAGAGGTGGGTAGCTCAGGTAAAGCCAAGCTGTCACGTTACAGTCTGCAGACTTAGGAGAGATCACCAGTCAGCTGCCCATATGTACTCTGTGTAATTGAAGCCAGATGTGAGTATATACTACTCTGTATAAATAATACACGGTTCTATTTTGTTGCTAAGAGTAAAATGTCATTAGATTTAGGGTGGGGTTTTTTGTTTGTTTTTTTTTGACCTGCCTGACTTATTGTCCCATAAAAAAATACAAGGGCAACTCTTCATAAACTTCTTAGAATCCTTTCTTAAAATTTGAATTACAAGTACTATTATAATTCTCATTCTGTGTTCCTGGTAAGTTATGAAGGTCACGATTGTTTTATCTTGCTAATATAAATTTTGGAAATGTATAAAAAGTTTTGCAATAAAGTATGTAACAGCTTTGTTGAATACTGTTGCTCCAGAAATTTATGATCAGTAATGAAAAATAAATAATGCAGGTAAACCTGATAGTGATAAATGCAATTACAGCCGGGTTTGAAATTTTCCCCTTATATATTTGGACTTCCATTGTCTTATAGTTATTTAAGATTTTTAAAATGACATACGTTTATTGTTGAGAAAGTTGAAGAACTTTATCTTTGTAGCTTTGTAATGAAGTAAATTCTATTGGAGAGAGGAGAGTGCATCTCTCATTCCTTCATAAGCCATTCCTGGGAGCAATTTACTTAGAGGCATTGAAAGTAAATGCACAAGTGACACAGTGAACAATAACAAGACCTCAGAGCTTCCCATGGGAAATGTCTTTCTTGCTAGGTCACACAATCAGGCTGTCTCTTGTGCATTAAATATTTGAATCTTTTCAGCACAGGGATGCATTCCCAAAGAGGGGAAGGAGACTGGTCCCATTATAGGCCACTAATAGCTTATCAGTTAGGAGGATATGTTATTTTCTGGAAAGGTGCTCTAATCAGAAGGTGATTTCACAAAAATAGGTAGTTCCCACCATTTGCAACTGGTTTTGCCCCTCCTCAAGGCAAAGCCCTAATATAGAAACTTGACTGCCTTTGTCTTCAACTTTGGGTTTGAACAATGTACAGTAACAGCAAAGCTCTACATAATGACTATTTCTCTTTACAGTCTCTGAGCAGCAGCCAGTTATGTTCAGCAGTAAGCCAACCCACTGCATGAGATAGGAGTGCAATGTCTCATGCAGGCATATGCCTACTCCCCTTTTGCAAGGGCACAGATTAGTCTGGGTGACTTCAAATTTGCATTTACGTATTAGATTTTAATGGGTCTTTTCAATGTCTAAATTTTTAAATATATTTAAATAGTACATAAATAAATATGTTGTAGAATGCTTGAATGGACTGAGGTTTTCTGGTCCTTCTGATCATTCTCTCTTATGAGAAGCATACAAAAAGCCCACACCAGTACATCCATTTCAAATTCGAAAGTAGTTGGGTGGTATAACTGAACTGTCACCTCACAAATATGTGAAAATTCAGAGGCTTGCTCAATCATTGTGTCTGTTCTTCCTTTTTATTTCCAGCACTGTTTTCCCTTCTTGGTAAGTATGTAAATAAATAAACTACCTCCCTTATCTAGACCTTCCACTGTCCTCTCCTGTATGTGCATAGCAATTGGAGAAAAAGATTATGAAAGGCAATTTATCATTATCAAGTATCATTATTAAATTGTGCCCAGAGTTATCTAGGAATGTCCTGGTCTTCAGGAGGAAAAAATTCATTGCTCAGTACAGGGTTTATTCTGTAGTCTATCATAATGCTCAGGATAAATAGAAAGAAGTCTGAAAACCTGGAGAGCCTAAGTTTGGGTGTTAATGAGGTTTAGTCAGTACTCCTGTTGCACAGACTTGATTTCTGCGGACAGGCTTCTCCTTCCATTTAGAAGAATTACACTAATTTCCTTAAAAACAGGGTTAAAAGAGAAGAAGGTCCTGTACATCCTTCCATTAGGAAATGAAATAAGTCGTTTCTTGGCATCTGGAGTGGCAATGTTTTGATGGAGTCGAAATCAATGAACTGAATAAAACACAGACTGCAATTTTATAAAACAAATTGCAAGAATTATGATAGTGACTTAGTTTCAATTTCAAAGGCAAACATAAATCAAAAATAAAAAGGCATCCCTTAGGAGCATTTCCAGAGCACACTAGGTGGTGCTGTAATTCCAACAGCAATTGCTAATTGTACTTTACTTGTGCTTTCCTGTCAAGGTATAACTTGTTCCAGTTAGCTTTCCATAGATTTCAAAAAAATTTTGAAATTTTAAATTTTTTTAAGTGTATTTTTAAGATGCTGTAACTGATCTTTTATGTGGTAAGAACAACATGGAATCCTTTCATTTTTTTGTGTTTTGACTTTTGGTAAAGTCCAAAAAATTTTTATTCTTATTTTACTTAGGACCCAGATTTTAGATATGGGTTCTCATTCTGTGGAATATTTTGGGGAAAATTCTGGATGTCAGAATGCTGGATGCTCAAAAACTTCTGTCTGGATGCTCAAAAACTTCTACCAAAGGATGTCATACTCTGTGCCTCCATCTGTACTGCCACTTTACCAACAACAGTAACAGTGAAACATACTGCACCTATACTGCAATAGGCAAATCAGAAATGCTGGAGAACATACCGGATTTACATTCCCACTACCAACCATGTTACAGTTATGTAGCCTTGTAGCCCCATATACAAGGTGTTGTCATTACTAGAAAATGCCACTGGTCTTTGAGTTAAGCCAGCAGCATGAACTTTGGGTTTATCAGACTCTGTCTGGACCTTGTCTCGGTTTTCCTGGAAATTTGTTTTGGCTTGTTTAGCTGTAAGGCAATTACCTAATGAGAAGATGACCATGAATGACTTGATCTATCTTTTGCTTAGCTTAGTGCAATTTTGTGGTATGGTACTTATTGTTACATACATTTTTCAAAAATAGGCAATAGTATAATAAAGTTATTCCATGTAGAATGAACTATGTGTGACCCAGGAACAAAATGTAGGGTAGAGGAGACAGGGAATGACAGTAAAGCCTTTTAAATTACACTAGAGGCTCTGGTGCTATAAACCACTCCATGTGGTTAGTCTCTGGTCACCACAGAAATGCAGCCTTGAGACTTGTCAAAACCAGTGGTAGGGATTGCAAGAAGAACAGAGGAGGAGTATGCAATATGACAAAACACGCTATGTATAGCAAATTTGGTTTATTATGGAATTGTAAACCATTGACACACGCAATGTGTACTCCATGCTGGAAAGCACATCAAAAAATTGTTATACAGACCTTAGAGGGGAGGAAGAAGACCAACATCACACACCTTCTTGAGAAGACAAGGAAGCAGTCATCAACTTGCATTGCAAGCCTTTGTCTTCTCCCAAAGGAAGGGTGTGATAACACCAAAAAAAAAAAAAATAAGGTACAGATACTAGAAAATGTGGCAGCCCCTGGTGGTCTAGTGGTAAAGGCGCCGCGCTATCACCGCGGAGACCCGGGTTCGATTCCCGGTCAGGGCCACTCCCGGGCAGGTGGGGCTCGTTAGCCCTTAAAGGCAACCCACCTACGTCCTAAGGACCTCGCTGCCACCGTCCAAGCTCGCTTGGCCCCAGCAGATGAACCTTAGGATTAAAGGGTGGGCTCAGTTCCGCGCACACTGTGTCTCACCTAAAAAATCCAATGCGCAGGCTGGAAGGTGTAAAGACCTTCCCCGGATCTTCGCTCGCGAAGACTGGCCATTATTATTATTATTATTACTAGAAAATGTGTGGACTCAGTTTTAACTAGTACTTTGGAAGCTTTTTCTATAAAAATATTTTTTATTTGATTTTTCTCCTTTCTTTTTTTTTCTTTCCCCTGTAATAAGCAAACTTGGCCTATTCCTTGATTAGACTATTATAATTTGAGATTTACAAAAATGAGTTTTTAACCTGTAAGGTGTACTTTTAGCCCATGGAAACTCTTGTAGCTCTACAAACTGATGGGCAGCCTAGACTGTGATCTGGAAGCAACATCTCCAGCGTTTTGACAGTACTGTGTTATATTTCCCCCTCTTGGAGATCATTGCATGACCCATGGAAAGAAGATAAAGAAAACATTGTAAGTAGCAGGATGAGAGAATGAGACTTCATACATGCTATGTATGTTTACAGATGATGTAATGCTTCTATAGCACTTTCTCACTCTTCTGTAATCCAAGCGTGTGTATTGAAGCAAACATTAGTAGGGTACCATTGGTACACCAAATGTGGCTAATTTCATTGTTAGTAAGTACATCTTTTCCAAAACAAAAAAAAAGTTGTTACAGGGCTGAATGGACTTATCTTGGAAATATTGTCTGTACTTCTTTTTATATGTATGGCTTAAAAAATTAATATGCACTCAAAATGGTCTTATTTAACATATCAGTAACAGCTGGAAATACTTTCCAGTCTTAATGTGAATTGGGAACCGTGTCAGGAGATGTGGGAGGACTCCAATTTGACATTTAGATTAACATTTTTAGACAGTTTGAACCTATACCCTAGGAACAAATCAAAATACATATACATTTTTTAGTTCTACACAAATCATATAGTACTTTACTGTATCAGAGTTCATTTAGACTATTTAAATAGACTGCTTCTCTTGTCAAGTGTCCTGTATTAAATTATAGTTGCATGTTGACATCCACTGAAAGATTTCATCAGATGTTTGCTACCGTGTCAGAAGGACTTTGCTTTGCGTAGCCAAAATTGCAGAAATTAACTCAGATTAATTAAACCTAAAACCATTGATGATTTAAGAGTACACTTTTTAAGGTACTTTGCATGCTGTCAGCACTAATTATTTTTTAATTCTCTAAAATGAATTAAACACAAAACCCACCAATCTCCATATTAGGGAAATCTTAGCTCCTACTTTTGATTTTTAGTTTTCTATCTGAAATCTTGTTTTATCAGTTTTATCTATTACCCTTATTTATTAAGGAATATTTCAATTCAGTTTTCTAGTTATACTTTTACCTTGTAAATTCTGTAATTTCTAAAAAAAAAGAGAATTTTTTATGTTTGAAATGCAAAATTATACACTGCTAACTCAAAATAGGTCCCTGCTTTCAAAATTGAACCAAAAATGCAGACAGGTTTTCCATTTTATTAATTTTTTTCATTCTGATCAGAAATCAATTATACAGCATCATTTTTTATTTCAAACTCCATATTAAAAAAAAAAATAAAATTCCCAGTCAAGCATGCTTTCATTTTTTCTGAAAATTTTGAATCAGTTGGCCTACTTCAACTGATTTTGAAAGTGTAATAGAAATCTCAAGGCTTTTAAGTTCATACTGGTTCATGAAAACAACTTAAATATTGTTTGTGGGTGATGCTTCCTGAGCAAAATGCTGTGGTACGAGGTTAGCCAGAGAAGTCCTGTGAGGCTTATGAATTGGTTTATCTGCAGGAAAAGCCTCAACTCACAAGCTACCTGAGCATTTAATCGGGAGACTCCCAGACATAAGAATCGAAGTGTCTGGAGTTCCACTCTTTTTTTTTGAGTTTCAGCAGTATGTCAAAGCCTATTATTTTTTCCTTCTACAGTGAAGAGGGTGGAAAAGATATATAAAATTCAGTATTAATACATCAATAGAAAGCAAACATTTTTTTCCAGCATGCTTTCTCCTACCTGCAAAGCTGCTTCTGCTTGAAACTAAAATCTTTAAAAAAAAATGTTAACTTTCAATGTGCCACAAAACCCTAATGTCTTTCTTTTTGAATCAGTATAAAAACCTGCCTTCTTAAGGTATTTTTCTGCTTCATGAAAGTTGAGATCATGTAGCTCATGCTTTCACTGTATATCATTGGAATATATATATCAAATATATATATAAAGAATTTATATAAAATTCCATATTAAAAAAAAAACACAAACCCCGAAACTCCAGAACTCTAAAACGCCCCAAACACAAAACCAAAAAAACCTCAAAATTTCAAAATTTCTCTTATCTCTACAGCAGGAAGAGAGACCTCTTGTCTTCTCATTCTGTCCCTTAAGAAAAGATTCCTTTACAGTTCTTAGTATCCAGTTATATAAAAGTGTTTTTTTTTTTTAATCACATCTTCAAGCTAATTTCAGTATATGAGGAAAACTAGATAACCTGTAGTAATTTGAATGAGATGGATTGTTACGTCACATAATGTAGCATGCCAGGGTAAGGAAATGCCATTTCCCCCATAGGAAATTAAAACAATGAACACCTATTTTGAGAAGAGAAAGATGCTATCAGTTAGTATAGACAAAAGATCACCATATCTCATAATTTCATGATTACACAATAAATACCACTAAAGATAAAAGAGTATCTTGTAGATAGTATTTTCTACTGGTACACTACTAACAGCCAAATGAAGCAATGCTCAAAAAAACTCTATAAGCACTTTGGAAAAGTTCATATCACATCCTTCCTTGTTCCATGATTGTTTTCTGTAAAATGTGATTTTTACCAAAACCTTTTTAGGTTTAGTTTCAAATCCTCTATATACTTTTCTCTCAGTTGATGAAAGGTGAAAGTTCTTTCTGTTTGCTTAAAAAGTAGAACACATCCATCTTATGTTCTTTTTGTATCCAAACACAGGACAAGATTTAGGCCACTATAGAGTTTTTCTCTTACATTTTGTCTTCAAAACAAAGGCTGAATACAGACTGTCATAAGCAGATATCACCTCACTTTAAAGGTAAAATCTGTAGGGTCCTTCAGATTTCATTTCCTTCAGTGAATCTCCCTGAGCTATGTCTCATGATACTAATATTCTGCTGGAAAAAAATAGATGTTAGTTAATACAGTAAGGTTTGGGAAGACCTAAGTTTTATAGGAGTTTGACCAGATTTATGAAATTCTTTGTGCAAAACACGACGATATTCAGTCATTGCCAACCTTCAATGAAAACTACAAAATATGCTTTTGATTATTTTCTTACCATACATGAAGGGAAAACGTGCTAAGGGTGCAAGTAAGCAAAACCAGAGAAATTAGGTGCAGTGTGTTTTTTAACTCCTCTGCCTGCCTCTGCCTCTTTCCCCAGGATTATATAAGACAAAAATGACCAAAAATGACTCTTGTGACTCTAAGACACAAAATGTTTTGCAAATGTTCATATTAGTTATGTTCTTCTAATGCTGGTTTTTAAGGCAAATAAAAATATTAGGACGCTATTATTTGTAACTCATACCTTAAACTAAACAAAATCTTAACATAACCTAGACAAATTATGGGAGTTGGCAATTACCAACCATATGAACTTTAACAAAGACAAGTGCTGGATTCTGTACCTGGGATAGGACAACCCTGGATGTACGTACAGACTGGGGAATGAGATGCTGGAAAGCAGTGCCACAGAAAGGGACCTGGGGGTCCTGGTCAATGGTAAGTTGAATCTGAGTCAGCAGTGCCCTGGCAGCCAGGAGGGCCAACCATGTCCTGGGGGCATCAGGCAAAGCATCACCAGCCAGTTGAGGGAGGGGATTGTCCTGCTCTGCTCTGCACTGGGGTGGCCTCACCTTGAGTATTGTGTGCAGTTTTGGGAAATATAAGAAAGATATTGAGCTCTTAGAGATCATCCAAAGGAGGGCAGTGAAGATGGTGAAGGGCCTTGGGGGGAAGTCGTATGAAGAGCAGCTGAGGGCATTTGGTGTGTTCAGCCTGGAGGAGACAGAGGGGAGAACTCATTGCAGTTACAACTTCCTTGTGGGAAAGAGGCCGGGCAGGCACTGATCTCTGTGGTCACCAGTCACAGGATGTGAGGGAACAGCATAAGGCTGCATCAGGTGAGGTTTAGTTTGGATATCAGGAAAAGGTTCTTCACCGAGAGGGTGGTTGGGCACTGGAACTGGATCCCCAGGGAAGTGGTTACCGTATGAAGCCTATTCAAGGCTTCCAGAAACATTTGGACAATACTCCCAGACACATGGTGTGATTGTTGTGGCTGGTCCTGTGCAGGGTCAGGAGTTAGACTCCAGTGATCTTTGTGGGTCCCTTCCAACTCAGGACATTCTATGATTCTTTAACAATTCAGTTGTTAACAAGTTACAATCCAGGTATGCAAACAATTTATTTCTATCCAACAATAATTTTTTATTACATAATCTGTTGGTTTTGGATTTTTTGTCAAGGTGCCTAGTGATATTACCTCTTTTCAATTTAGAATTATTAGAAGATAATGGTAAGAAAAAGCAGCAACTCTGAGAACAAATCTGTAGATTTATAGAAATCTGTCTAATTTAGGGTTGGGAAACTGTGTTCAGAATCCATGCCATAACAAAATTCCTAAAATATTTTGCTTTCCAATCACAGATATCAAGGTGCCCTAAATACATTAACCAGCCTTATCCTGTACCTTACAGGTATTTGAAAGTTTTAATTTCCTGCTTTTAGCTCCATACTTTGTTGAAGTTACTGATAAACTTGCATTAGTAATACACTTTTTTTAATTTAAGTATTTTCCACTTTCTTTAGCAGTTCTCAGGTTTTGGAAAACTAGAACCACCTTGAATTCTTTTAAAAAGAGAAGAATTTGGGTGATTATTTAAACTCAGTATTGGGTTAGGCTATGTACACTATGAAAAATAGTCATCATTACTGTAAAATAACAATAGATAGCCAGGCAATGTAATATTTATTGCTCTTACATCTGTAAAACTAAAAATGAACACTCCAATGCCCTTAGTATAGAAGTCCTACAATGCAACTTTTCATTTATATCAGTGAGATGGAGAACAGGCTGTAGAGAATTTATTTCTACAGAAAACATACAATGTACAGAAAATATACAAAAATGTTCAGTTAACAACTTTCATTTGTACATCTCCTTCAACCTAAAAGAGCTGGGGAGTTTTAAAGCTTTCACAGAGCAATTTGTAAGAGCAGCTTATATCTGAACTGTGGTCAGTTTGCCAAATTTTATTGTTGTGACACTTCAAGTGTTTTACAGTAGTTTAGTTTATTTTTAAGGTGCCATCAGAGAGATAGGATTAAATGACTTAAGTTATTAGACTGAATTTTATTTCTGTGGAAATGATGGTTATGCGTTCATTTTATAAGGAAAAATAAGAAGGCTCATGAAAACTAAGAATTTATTTGAATAAAACATGGAATATTGCTTTGAATAAATACAAGTCTTAAGTCTTTCAAGTTCTGAAGGTCAGGAAATAACTCACATGATTAGTTTAATTCCTTCTCAAAATATTTTAATGGGGGGTAAGTGTAAAGTAGGAAGATGCAAACAAGGAAGGAATAAGTATTTGTATTTATGTCTGTAGCACTGAATTGAAATTCATAAATGCAAGGTGAATTAAATTTTTCTACTTATTCATGAGGATTAAGGATGGACCTTGCATAAATTGGCCTGTGTTTTTTTAGGAGATGAGCTATTGTTTTGCTCTCTGATTTATTCTGTCCCGTCAAGTTCCCTAACAGCATCATCAAAGCAGAACAGGCTGTGTTTCATTTTCTGAAGAGTTTTCTGGTTTGTGCAATAATAGAACTGCAATGATAATAGCTGTGACTATTTGCTGATTTGAAAAGTAACCCTGTTAAATATCAACCAAAGGCTTCCACAGTAGGCTGCTGTCTTCTGCTGGTGCGTGACTTAACTGTTTACAGAAAACTGACTGGATGTTTCTGGCTGTTTACAAAGTGGCTTTGAAGGTTTACTTATCAGTGGTCTGCTTTTAACAAAGTTGTGTGCACTGTTTCTGACTGGTTTTGGTGGGTCCTTTTGGTGGTTTTTTGGGTTTTTTTTTTGACTTCCATGAAAAGGGGGAACAATTTAAGTTTATTTAGGCCTGTGTTTCACTTGTGAGTTGGTTTTAGAGCTTAGTTTGGAAGGAAGCGTGTGGCCTTCTACAGGAATTCTCTTCTGGACATTTACAAAGGTTTTAGCTTTGTTGTCACCTACCTCAGTTTTGGAGCCTAAAGAAGACTTGAATGGGGCTTTTGCAGATTTATTTAGTATATTTTACTGCTTGCTTTTAGTGGGATCTAGTATTGTTAGAAGGTCCTCAGTAAACAGGAAGATGAGAGCAACACACACTTCTCGACCACTTTTACTCCATTATCCATAAGAATCATTCGATGTAGTTTATGTATTTTTCTTAAATTGTTCTGAAATATAATGTCTAATGGTCTTGTTCCTTAAAAACAGTTCTTCACTTGACTAATTTTTTTTTCCTCTTGAATTCCTTTGTCAGCCTGACTTCTCCTGATGCATTCCTGCAGGAAAACTGTCACCCCCCATGATAAACCTAGGATAGTGCAGTCCTCTCCATTCACAGATTTGACCGTAAACAAAAGGTCTGTACTTTGTCCTGCAGGATCAAATAGAAGGGACCTGGATTGTGAGGAAAAGAACTCCTTTTCCAAAATAAGTGTATGTTGAATTACTGTATTGCGTTGTAGGAAATACATAACTTATGTACTCAGTAAAATAAATTTTTTATTAATTAAGGAAATGGTAAAGTGAAAAACAAAATACACCTGCAATACTTGTATGCTATTCCATCTCCTATTTGATTTTCTGCTGAGGAAACTATGTTCTTTGAGGTGGAGAAAACAGGCTGGAATCCCTAAGAATGTTATTTAATAAACCAAAACTGTAGCAGTCCTATTAGGTTAGAACTGTAAAATAAAGGCATGTAAATTTTTTATGCTGTGAGAAGAGTGGTTTAGATGATTCCAATATGTTAATGTTCTAATATTTTAAAATAACTTCTGTGTGTGTGAACAGATTTGGACCATTTCTGTTCTTGGATAGCTATTTTGAGATACCTTTAAACGTGTAACAAAATATGACAAATCTATAACCTGATTTAAAAATTGTTGTCTTTATTATCTTCATACCTTGAATCTCAACAAATTAGAGGCCTGGACAATCACCAACCATATGCAGTTCAACAAGGGAAAGTGCCAGATTCAGCACCTGGGATGGGGCAGCCCTGGATGTCCATACAGACTGGGGAATGAGATGCTGGAAAGCAGTGCCACAGAAAGAGATGGGGGCCTGGTCACTGGTAAGTTGAATATGGGTCAGCAGTGCCCTGGCAGCCAGGAGGGCCATCTGTGTCCTGGGGGGCATCAGGCAAAGCATAACCAGCCAGCTGAGGGAGGGGATTTTCCTGCTCTGCTCTGCACTGGGGTGGCCTCACCTTGAATATTGTGTGCAGTTTTGGGCACCACAATACATGAAAGATATTGAGCTTTTAGCGAGTGTCCAAAAGAGGGCAGTGAAGATGGTGAAGGGCCTTGAGGGGAAGTCGTATGAGGTCTGTTCAGCCTGGAGGAGATTGAGGGGAAACCTCACTGCAGTTACAACTACCTTGTGAGGGGAAGAGGAGGGGCAGGCACTTCTTCTGTGGTCACCAGTCACACGACGTGAGGGAACAGCATGAGTGCATTGGATGAGGTTTAGTTTGGATATCAGAAAAAGGTTCTTCATCCAGAGGGTGATTAGGCAGAGGAACAGGTTCCCCAGGGAAGTGGTCACAGCGCCAAGCCTGCCACTGTTCCAGAGACATTTGGACGATACTCTCAGACACATGACGTGATTGTTGTGGCTGATCCTGTGCAGGGCCAGGAGTTGGATTCGATGATCCTTGTGGGTTCTTCTAACTCAGCATATTCTGTGATCCTGTGATTCTAAAATGAAGGGAAATTACTTTTATAAGATAGAAAATAATTTTCACAGAATATCTTGAGTTGGAAGCAACCCTTAAGGGTCACAGTTGTTCTTTGTGTGTTTACTGTTTCAGACTGTGTTTCCGTGGTGATTCTTCAAATTTCCACAGCCTCTTAAAACATAAAGAAGGAAAAATTAATGATTAATGGCAGACATAGGCAATTTTAGTATTTGTTTTCAGAATTATTGTAAGTTGTCTTAGATTTACCACTTGTAATCACTTAGAATGATGAGTATTATACCAAAATATGCAGTGGAGAGCAAATTAAATAAAAATAATAATAAAACCAGCACCTGGATTTCCTAGCATTATGAGATGAAATAGATCACTGATACAATGAGAATGTATTTAATGGTATTCGTCAATTATCTATCTCAAATCTGGTACTACTTGATACTAATTCATGTCTTGAAAACAGAATAAAATTAATATATAACATATTTGCAGATAACAGTGACCCAGAAGGAAGCCATAAAACATACAGGATGAGAGAATAGATTGTTTTTTAAAAATACATAAAAAGTATTTCAGAAACATGTAAGAGAAGGAAAAGTTTTACACTTAAAGGAGAAAAATCAAGAGTTTGGTGGAATGAAATAGGTGGATTGCAAAACTTCATTTTGGCCTACAGAGAAATATGAAGAGAAGGGCTTCTATATGAAATATGTCAGAGAGTCTTTTCCTTTAAACTGAGAAAGATGTAAACATGCATAGTTGCATGAAGAAAAATTAAAGAACTTCAGGTTCCTTGAAGTAAATACAAAAGCAAAATTCAAGACTGGGTTAGATGATGTTCCAATAAATACGGGGGAAAAAAATCTTTAAAATAATGTGTTTCTTCTTTTATTCAGAATTGACAACAAAGAAATCAGTTGGCTTCAAATTGCAGTAAGGAAAAATATGGCAAGACAGAAAATTAGCAATGGTAAGGGCAGATGAGGGCAGATGAATAGATGCTCAGTGTTACAGAGTCTATAATTTCGTTATATTTTTAAACTTTTCTATTCAAGAATTATGTAAGTGTGGGTGGTCCACACCTTAACATGTGGGAATCTGATAAAGACTATCTTGAGGGAACTTATAAAACTCTTCTGTTTCATTTTTCTTGTTTGTGTTTTCAGTCTACGTTATATATACATACATATATTTATTATCTTAAACATGATGTTTTGTAAGTGCAGATTGATAGTTTAAACAGTGGGATAGAACTGGAGATATTTTGCTCCTTTATGTAGAAAAAAGCCTTAAGATATTAAAAAAGGAAGATGATAATTTATCAGAAGGAGACAAAGAAGAATATTGCTAGATATTCTTGGGTTCTGTGAATGTTATATTGTCAAAAGTTCATTGAGTCTTTTAGAAATATTGGATTGTAAAAATAAAATCAGAAATTAAATAGTTATATTGAAGAGCAAAGGAGGGAATGATAGACTTCTAGTTAACCATAAAATCAGAGCCTGGTAGTAGCAGCAAAATATAAAGACACTTAAAGATGCTCTGAAGGGTACAACTGGCATGATTACATTGCAGATAATAAAACATAGGAGGTTCTAAGCATGGAGGTTGATATTAAATGGTATGCAAATAAGACTGAAAAACCAATGAACTCTATGTTTTAAAAAAAAATCGCTTGGATGGCCAATGTACCGTATGGGAGGAAAATATATAATCTGTTTTAAAAAAATAAGGAAAATTGTTATAAAGCAAAGAGAGGTATCCTTATGTTGTGGATCAACCTCCAAGTATAGAATGTGATGGTATACACCACTTCAGAGGTACAAACAGTTTCATGCAGAGTGGTGTTCTGGATGATGTAAGCAGAGCAATTCTATAATTGGATATTAAACTAGTATTTTCTAGGACTAAACAGGCGAAGAAGTAACATTCTTGGGTTTCCAGCTGAAAACAGCTAGATACAAGTTAATTCCCAGTGACAGAAAACAGTCATTACAAACCAACAGGTAAACGTTCCTCTGAGCAGAAAGAGGAGAGGAGAGGCAAAGAGGAGAAAAACCCTGTAAGAACTCACAAATGAAATCATATAGGAGCTTTGGTTGACTTCAAATTCTCCTGACTGGTGTGCATTATGTGTGTTTCATGCGTTTCTTCATTTCATAACAATTGTGATAGTTTAAGGCTGAGGGATTTTTTTTTTAATCAATTATTTTTTACTTATATGAAGACTATATGTATGCATATATATGTGTACAGTTAATAGTGTATTTAATTCCTCACAAAATCTCACATACTGATCAGAGAGAAAGCATCCTTGATTCATTATGACCAAGTTTGCAGTCCTCGGGAGCCCAAACAGGCTACAAACAGTTAGTGATTTGTTTAAGTGACTCTGTTTCTTTTGAATAACTTGATGTCCTTCATAAAATCTGTCATGCAAATATGATGCTCCAGTACATGCATTGGAGGTGAAATACGTTTACTTAATTAGGAACGATGGATAAATAATCCAATTTGCAAAGATATAAGTCTAGCTCAATATAAATATTGAAGGAAGGGATAAAGTATTTGTTGTAAAAAATACATTTGCATGGAGCTGGGAAAAATCACCTGAACCGTCTAAAATGCTGCACTAGGTTGCTGACCCTTGGAGAACAGTGTTCTTTAGCACTGGCTTATGCTTTGTGGCCATGTAACACTCCACAGAAACAAAGTTTCCAACTCATACAATATGAGTTGAAATCCCAGTTCAGAAAGTTATGCATTTGATCAGTTCGGAACCTAAATGTCATTCAAAATGGAAAGTAACACTGAAATCTGTGCACATTTAAAAATTATACTGTCAGCCCAGTCCCTGAAGAACAATGGACAGTTGACATAGCTTTCAAAGACAATAGAAGGAAATGCCTTTGAGGGAACTATTAAAGAAAAGCCTTTTAAAATAGCCATTAAGTCTTCTTTGACTCTGCCTTCAGTTCTGCCACATGATGACAGTATCTCAGGACGTGACTGTTATGGTGTTGTTGAGGAGTATCGTGTGTGAATATTGAGCAAGGCTATGGTGTAACTTTAGATTGCAAGGGAGCATGAAGGGGAAGAGGGCAATTCTAGTCCATTTTCCTATGGCTCCCAGTAAGAGTGACATAAAATGAAATATTTGCCTTGAGACTTTGTTTCAAAGGAAGTCAGCTATGGGGTAAGAATATGCCTAGACAGAGCAAACCATATAGTAGGTATCCACTCCTGTTAATGCCATTCTGCTGTTGGCATGAGTCTATGTCATCTGCAGATAACTTCTTCACATTGCTGTTTAGTGACACTGCCTTGAATCAGCAGGTAGCTGAAAACAGAATTTAGTTCACAGGCAAAATGGCAATTTATGTAAGTTTTGAAAAGTATCTTGACTAAATAAAAAAAAAAAACAAGGCAGCTTTTTTCAGAACTGAACAGCATTTCTCATCGGTCTGTGTGTAATCAGTATTGCCACATAGAGCCTTTTGGCCGTAATTTTTGTAATTCCTTCCTCCTCTCTACAGGGAAGCTTTAAATAATAATTGCACTTACTGTCTTTACTCAGTAGAATATGTACAAGCAAAGTTTTGAGAGATTTATCATGTTTAATTTCTTCCCTCCAACTAGCTTTTTGAGATTCTTTTCTTCTCAAAAAACATTTTGCTACAAACCAAAGAATGGAACTTGATGTTTAGGAAGCATATGAAATTCACTTATTGCAAATAAATGTGTGTGGTTGTTTGACCCTGGCTGGACACCAGGTGCCCACCAAAGCTGCTTTATCTCTCCCTTTCTGAGTTGGACAGTGGAGAGAAAATATAACAGAAAGATCATGGGTCGAGATAAGAGCAGGGAGAGATCACTTAGCAGTTACCATCATGGAGAAAACAGACTTGACTTGGGGAAATTCGTTTAATTTATAACCAATCAAATCAGTGTAGGATAATGAGAAATAAAACATGTAGGACTGGTCATAAGCAGGGTTGTAATTTCAGTGAAACCAACCTGATGGTTGAATTCACATGTGAATATCAGTATTTTGAATATGTCCATGGGGTGAAAAGGAGAGGGGGGAAATAATATTTCTGATAACACATCCAACATCTTTAGATTCTGGTCTTCGAAAATCACTTCTAGACTTGTTTCTAGGTAGTAATTCAAAAGAATCCTCTGCCTGAAAGAAATGAATGTCAAACAGTATATATCTTATGAGAGTAGCTCAAGTGCTTAATTTCATTAACCACATTTTAGACAACATTCCTTACTTGCTGGTTTATCTGAAAGGATGGTAGATCCTCTGGAAGGATGAACTTCTTCAGTTCCTCCTTTGAAATGTATATCACAAGTCTTCTTGGCTAACTGTACTGCTCCTTTTCTTGCAGTGACTGCCTCCTTTGAGGTAATTCTTCCTGCTCTTCTCATTTTATCTAATGCTGGGATTTTTATATTCTTTTGGAGGCTTATCCAACATCTATCACATAGTATGTATGAGGTATAAAGAAGAGCCAAGATGATACACATTTTTGAGAAACAGCAGCATAAAACATGGCTCCTATTTCCATTTAAAAAATATATTCACTTTCATAATTTAATTATAAATTAAATTCTAAGGGTAAGATATTGCCTCAGAAGAGATTTGTTTAAATACTTACATTAGTGATCTGATTCTGTAACTGTCTTCAGAAACTGCTTAATTAAACAAATGCTTTTTATCTTATCCTTAGTTTAAAAATTGTCAGAATATGTATTTTAAAGGTCAGCGCTTAGGTAGTTTCCTTCTTGATGTTGAGAGGAGGGAAAAAGAGGAACAAAGATCATTGCTTGGGTACTTTGCCTTGCTCTGAATGGAAAGAAAAACCCAAACAAACCATAAAGTCTTAACAATCATTTTGCTTTCATCACATCTTAAAAGGCTTATGCAAAGCCTTCCTCCTTTGCGAAGACAAGCAGGATTTTTCCCTTTATGATGATTGTCTTAGAGCAATTAAAATGAGGGAAAATGAGTTTAGCAGCTGTCAAAATTAGTGCAACTCCAGGGACTAATAAAAAGAAAAACTGTAATGTTGACACATCAAATAACATCCTCGGGATGTGGGACAACACCTAATGTGCGTTTTGTCTGACCTGCTGTATCCGCGTGTGGCAGCCCCTGTGTACAGTCATTAACTTGAAGAGGGACATTATGCTTAGGTTTCAAAATTGTATATATGACTTAAAGGAGAATAAACATTATACTGTAAGTCTGGGGGATCAAAACATAGTCTGAATTTTTGGAGAGCTGCAATGCAGTGCTGATGCATGCTTAAATTCCCCTTACAATATGTGTATGCATATGTTATTTCTTCAGTGTGTGGATGTAGATATGTCTAATAATGCTTATATTTATAAAATATTTATCTGGTTTATGATAAAATCCAATACATTTATACATATGTATTCAATATACAGCAAGAAATTATAAGATTAAGTATGTGTTCTTCAAAATTATTTCCAGATGTTAAAACAGATAAAAATATCAGTAGAAAATATAAGTATGAAAGCAAAAGGATGTTTTAAGAGAATTTTGTTTACAATATATACTGATTTAATTACCTTGAACTAAATGGGTGAAGGACTTCAATGAAGAAAAGAATTGTAATTCTAAATGTAAAACACCCCAAAACCCTCATCCTTGAAAGAAAGGTCTCCAGCCTTATCTGGATGAATAGTGACCTGAGAAAGAACCTCTTCCCTCCTGCCCTAAACACAGCATGAAAGACAGCTTTATCTTCTTGTAGGTCAAAGAAAGTAGGAAGAGGTTAGAATTGCCAGAAAAGTTAAGCTGAAGTGATGTTTGCAAGGAAATTAAAACAAATAAACAAAAAGATCCTTTAGATATATAAATGAGAAAAAAATCTGTTTGCGTTAGGTAACCTCTACTGGCCCTAAATAAGAGTAGTATTTTGATTCAGTTTTAAATAGTGATACTAAAAACCTGCAAAAGCCAGATAGCTAATAACTATGGACATGGGGCAAAGGAAAACACTTCCTTAATGATGGTAAAAAAGCTCAGTATGTAAAATAATCTAAATGGATTATCGGTGGAAATTGGATAGGTACTCTCAAGAGTTTTGACATTTCAATCTGGTAGCAACTACTGAGAAAATGGGATGAGAAGTAAAAGAAAATAAAGTACAATAAAGTACAATTTGCATTTTTCAATTATATATCTTCCTAAAGCAGTGTAACCTTTGATAAGACACCTGGTCACATTACCAGAATTAGAAGTTATTTTTTAATGTCCCTAACTCGGTTCAAGTATAAAGCATACGCCTTCTGTGCCGGCTGTGGTCATTGTTGTTTGTGTTTTGAAATAAACACTCCACACTTGCTGTGGAGCAGTGGAGTGTTTTATGGCTTGTTTTGTGCTTTTTTTTGTGTTTGCAGTGCTGGGTTAATGGTTGGAGTTGATGATATTAGAAGTCTTTTCCAGCCTAAATAATTCTATACACAGACATATAAACAGCTAGCCTTGTCTTTACTACTGCGACCCGATGTCTCCTAAATGTCATTCTGGGACTAATAATGGATGCAAAATAATAGCAAATGACTTCTGGCTTGCAGGAACTAATCAATGAGGCTTGGAGGGGAATTAAAGTTTGTGTTATGAATGCATTGTAAACACTTGTTATTAATGGAAGTTATTGCACTGACTACATTGAGAAACTCTTGTTCTCCAGAGAGCTTGGAGAAAATCTGCTTTCCAAAGGCAGAATTTAACTTCTGTTTCAAGTGGCACTGTGGAAGAGAGCCAACAGCTCTGAACTACTATTGCTTTTTCACAAGCAACTGGAGACAAATTTTATTAGACCATTTTCCCCCCAAGAGATATTAGCTACTCCTGACCAACTGTATTCAGAGAAAGGAGAGGCTAGAAGATTGGCCAACAAAAACTTTTGTAATATTTAACTAAGGGCTGGGATGTCTGCAATTTTTTTAACTTTTATTTTTGACAAGTAGTATTTGCCTGTCAGTGTGTAAGTACCTCACAAGGGAGAAAAAGAGATCACCTCCTGTATGGGATTTGCAGTCAACTTGTTCCCTTACATCACCCAAAATTATAATTCCTGCCATGGTGAAGAAATGCACTTTGCCCTCCTAAAATAACTTTGATAGTTTATATATGTTTGGTGAGATTGACCCTCCCACTTGGTGATGCTTCATATATGTCCTAACCTTTAGAACTCCTGTGTGTCCGTCCTAATGTACACCCTCCTGCAGCATTTTAGCACTAGGAAATTTTAGTACTGGGAAGTTTTAGCACTAGCCTAATTGAAATCTCCCTGTGCTCTTCTGCTTAAGCCATCTTTTTTCCAAATTCTGCAAGAGTCATTTCAGAAGGCTGCTTTTTGTGGGTGGCAGTGGATGCAGGAGGAGTATGTCTGGTATGCCATTACAAGTGTTACTCTCCAAAGCTCTCTACCTTCAGTACAGAGCAAAACTGACTCTCATAACTCATTTAGTGCTGCTTGTGGCATGCTTTTTTATAGAGGAAACTGAGTATAGGTTAGAAGTAGTTCAGTACAGCTCCGGCTAGACAAAGAACAAACACTGATAGATGGAGCAGGTGAAGCAGTAGAAGAGCTGGTGGGAGTCTTCTAGGAGGGTCTGAAAAATTTTGAAAATCTGTAAAGCAGGTTTACAGTGTCCTGAATTCTAGCTGCTTTCTATACATACATGGTAGTTGCATATTTAGTGAAAAGAGTATTATCTTTTTTCTTCAAAGTGAAACACTCAAGGATTATCTCTAATTTTATATAGCAACATACTCTATATAACCTAAAGCTTGGCATACTCAGAGCCAGTGCTAGTAGAGTGCTGCAGTTTGCCTGTTGAGGGATTTGTGCTGTAAACATGATGAACCTTTACTCTTGAGAATATTTTATCATATTATTTCTTTGTCACATTTACTTGCCTACTGATCTATCTGGACAACACAATTTGCAGATTTTTAACAGTGTTTAATTCCTGAGGTATCTTTATCTATATATTTTTCAACATCTGAGGACTTACATTCAAGTGCTCTATTTAGCAGAAGTTAGGGCTTAAATGTAACTTTGACTTGGAGGCAAAGCTTGCTGTTTGGGTGGTTTTGGTCTCTATTATGCTCATACTTGGATTAGTTTATTTTTGTACTCTTCTTGTAAATAAGAATTAGCTTTTTTTTTTTCTGCTGAATATCTGCTTGCCACTGAAAAGATTCCTGAAAGGTAGTTACAGGTTATATTTGCTTTATGAATGTTTTAGTTTGGGTTATATCATCAGAAACAAACAAAGAAACAAAAATAAAAGAGCAAATTGCTTGTATTAATTAGGTATTTTCATTCTAAATGTAATTTTCATTTCAGAAGAGAAAATTGTCTGAAACTTTTGCAAAAGAAAGTAATTACTTATATTTGAACATTTTCTGTGTAAATATACTCCTTACAGGTTTAAGGAAATGAATTTCATTAATGTTTGGCGTATTACATGCATAATCCCATAGAGTTCAAAGTCTTGTTTTACACTTCAGCACTGGGAATCAGGATTTCCCAACACAATGTGGTCAGAAAAAATGAATTAGCACTGACGCAGAGCTCATGACCTCTTTGGCGCCAAGGGGCTACATTTAGCCAATTTCCTGCA
This sequence comes from Myiozetetes cayanensis, assembly GCF_022539395.1. Lineage (NCBI taxonomy): Eukaryota > Metazoa > Chordata > Aves > Passeriformes > Tyrannidae > Myiozetetes > Myiozetetes cayanensis. The sequence continues at coordinate 32,750,458 of NW_026087964.1, read as the reverse complement.
AGGATGTAGTTCAAGGAAAGTTTCTCACTGATGTCTAATGTAATTTATATGAACACATTTACCTTTTTCTTTTAACTTTTATGGGAGTTACTTTATAAAAAAAAATCCATTTTTAATAGTTACTTGAATACCATTCCCTTGCTGAAAATAAGATTTAATTCCATTGCCTTTGTATATGCCCTGTATGACTGCTAAGTCCAGTGTTTTGTTATTTCAATAGACTTCAAACATGTCATAAATAAATTTCCACTGGGTTGGCACTTCCTTTTTGCTTCCTGATGTAGGGATTGATTGTTCTTTGCAAGTCTCTTGGGATTTTATGAGCTTTCTTAGAATGACTGACTTGACCACAAATTCAACCATCATAATTTTCAGAAACCGTTCACACAGAAGAGCCAATAGAGGCAATTTTTAGAAGAACAGCAAGTGCTACATACTGTATGAGATCAAATGCCTTCTCAGGTGTAGCAGGAGACACAGACAATGATGGAATTTATTCAAGATGTTGTTATTTGTGGGATTAGAGTCAGTTGCAGCGAAGGTTGTTAATATGAAAGTTGTATAACATACTACTCTAAGAGTAAGTTTTTCTCACAAGGGGTGTCTTTGTATGTGCATAAAAAGAAGCTCATTTAGGAACCTGGTTAAGTTATGGCTCTTGGCAGCATGAATTTTTGTATGGGACTCATGGATCATCACGTTTCATTTGAAAAATCAAGATGTACACTTCCTTTTCTTAAATGTCAAAACATGCAATTGGCACAGTCATCCACTTAGGAATAAGTGGTTACTTGACTATTTCGCAAAGGTGATACTAATGAATGGAGTATAACATCACATCATTTTCCTATGTTCCTACTACAGAAAAAAAGGTTGCGGGCTTTGATCCAAAGTCATAATTTTTTCCTGTTTTCATACAGAAGTTGTACAGTTTTACCATGCTGTAGAAAGATGGCTGGAATTATATATCCTGTATAAGCAACTACTATACAAGTTTGTACTTGGGAAGTAAACGAGCTCAGAAATATTTGTACAGACTGTCATTTGCTAGGATATAGGTACCCCTCACAGTGATTATGAAGTCAATTGTGGATCTAATCCCTTGTATATTTTTCCTTTATGTATCCTTTCATTTTACTCTTTACAGATTCTTCAGTGATAAGGAAGTTTTAAGTACTGAATGGTGAGTATGCTTAAGGTCTAATTACATTTTGGTATGGTATTTCACTGTGTTGCAAACTCTCATGGCAGGAACAATACAGCGAAGACCACAATTTGCTCTAAATTATCTTCTTAAAAACTTCCTGAATCTTATATAAACAGTTTTGCTGTCAGTGGAAGTTGTTTCAAATGCACTTAATCTTAATTAATACGTCATAAATAGTGTGATGTTTAATTTTCTTTGTCTTATTTTTTAAGTCCTTTTCCATGAGCCATGCTTTGAGCATGCAGTGTTGCTTGTTCTCTTGGAAAGATAACAAGAATTCTAGTAGTTATCTGTTGCTTCATTTTACATGAAAACAGGAACAAACTTTCTGTTAAAAAGGATGATGTCTTCTAAAGCTACAGAGTTCTAACAGCTATAGTTACCTATATGGTAAATATAAGAAGTTTTCAGGTAAAACATTCATGAGTACATGTAGTTCTTCCCTCCTTCAGTAATCAATGATGTTAGAACAACCTGTGAAGAACAAAATTGCTTGATGACATTCACCTGGCCTTGCTACTCTGAAGATTGATCACAGAGTGATCCCATTAAAATGAATAATACCATTTAAATCAGAAGAATCAGTGATGTCAGTAACAAGCCTTGGCCTGCAGACATAATGGTTTTGACTTGCCTTTAGCTGCCATCTTTTTGATAGTCTTCTCAGAGGCCAAGATACCTATGTACGTACATATTTATTTACTTATTTTTGCTTTTCTGATTATTGATTTTTCTTCCTGACAATTTAAGAAGCCCCCTAATACAGAATATCTCCATTCTAAGCTACCAGCAGGTCCAAGAAGCTGTTAAAGGGATAAGTCAAGAAGCCAGAATCTGTCAGCACTGGTGGCTGCAGCTGCATGCCCAGTTTGAAACTGCTCATAGAGAGTGTGCTGGTTTAGCAAACTGGGTACACAGTTCTGCAGGACCTAACTGCTTATAGAGTTAATCACTGAAATGGGACTGTAGGCTGGGAAAGGTGAAGTTTTATTCACCTGATGGTTGTTTATCATTGTTAAAGTTAGTAAAATAAAACCAGTTATTTTGGAACTATTTTTCTAATTAACTTACAGTTAAAGAATAAAAAATATACTTCCCATATGTTTTAAAGAAGAATGAAAAAATTTAATAAAAAGAAATGTTAAATGGCAGATCTTTGACAGATAAAGACTTGTGATTGCAAAATCTGAATGTTTTTAACTTAGTACATTGTAAAACTAATGCAGCAATTTACTGAATTAACAGATAAACTTCTACCACTTGGATTCTCTAAAGTGTAACTGATTTTTGAGTATTAATCTTTAAAAAAAATACTGATTTTTTTTTTATATATAGACTTGTGCCAATATTAAAACATCACTGCACTGTCTGTTCTTGCAGATAAACATAGGAGTGTGCTGTCAGGTTTATAGTTCCCTGACAGAGATGTGACATATGTATTTAATATGTATATGAAAACTCACTCTCTTATTTTTGGAAGTTACCTTTGACAAAAGCTTAACCTCTACATATAGCATATATTTGTATTTTGTTCACAGTTTGGAAATGAAATTAGATGTTAGTACTACCTCTTTCTCTGGTGGATGTAACTGACTTGATTTAGCCTCAGAAATATATTTTAGTGCTTTGGTTGTTTTTTTTTTTTTAAGCTTACCTTAATTTTACTTGAGTTTAATTCAAGCTAAGCTTCCAGGCAGTGTGTTTGTGAGATTATTTTTTACTGAAGGCAATACAATTCCAAAGTATTTTAGTGCCTCGGTTACAGGTCATTTGCTGTATTTTAAAATAAGTATCTCTTAAATGGTTTATAAAAACTGACTGGAGCAACTGAAACCAATACAGTATCTACTTAGATGTTAAACCATGGACTACACTGAGCCTAAAGTGTTCTGTGACTTGGTAGCTCTCTGCATTCAAATGCAGGCTGGTGAAAAGCACATCCACCCTATGAAGGCAACCTGAGCTTAGAAATACTGTCTATCCTTAAAAATGGCATTATGCTTTTGGGAAGGATCCTGTAACCCCATTTCACCCCCATGTCTTCACAGTGCTGTAAAGTATGGAGGAAGGTACATCTGTGCTAAGGAAGAGCACAGAACTCAGGGATTTTGTGGTATGTTTAAAAAGTCTCCTTATTGGCCCTCGAGCCCTGGATTTTTTTCTCTCGTAGCATAAATGACTCATGAAAATAAACTCAATTGCAAGGCTGAATTTAGTTCTAAAATGCTGTGCTGGACATTGTTGAGGACCGGGTAAGTGCACTGTTAGACAGTAAGGATAGTATCCAGCATCCAGCAGAATTAAAGCTTGGGGTTTTTTACAGGGAGAGTGATATTATCCACTGTCTTTTATGTTTCAAGTGTAATATGCTACAGTGATTTATACATCTGTTATTTCTTTTGCAAGTTTGCTTTGGGGAGGTCTCAACTGCAGTAATTTTTATTATTATTATTTGCTTGGACAGAATGGATTTGCAAACTTGGAAAGTCAAGTTTCAGACTTCTTTTTAACACTTGATTTCATGTACGTGTAGTGAAGAGAATCACTAAGCATCTAAAACCAGATTAATCCCTATGTTGGCATGATTATCTAAAGTAGAGAGTAGAAAGAGGTCTTAATGATAATAGAGAGGAGAGCAATGCTATTTTTAGTGAAAGATTGGATATGAAAGGGAAAGGGTTAGAGTTAACAGTTATATGTGAGAAAGGCTGACAGGGAAATACAGACAATAGTATGGGGAGACTGAGATATGGTCCAGAAATGTAAGAGAAGTAATTTAAGTTGCGAAAGGGAGCAAAGGGGAAGAGTTCAGTGACCACATATGGCTTATTATAAATGTAGAAAAATGATAAATTTGCTGAAACTCAGCAAATTTAGGAATAGATACAGTACCATTACCTAGGAGAAATATCTGAATATAAAAAATGTAATTTTCATGACAGGGTCTTGCTCAGAAGAAAAGGGAATAAATGGTAATACGTGATTAATAAAGATTTCTGTAGTTGTTCTCCAGAAGTAGAAACACTTACACAAAAGAGCAAAGCATTGTGTTTTAAGATTTTTTTTTTTCCTAGAATGCGCTATGGTTCGTATTTCTATAATTCTCAAGATGAAGTAAGGTCCCTGATTCATAGCTTCAGACTACAGATAAAATAAAAATTTTTAATGATAAATCATTGAAATGTTAGAAACTTTTATTGTAAAATTGGTGACTTCTTAATGCTTTCTACTGTTCACATTTAATTACAACATTTGCACATGAAAATGAATGAGTCCAGATAAGTATTCTATAAAAATGTTTTATCTGTCCAGAGCTTTTAAGAACTCTAATGTTATCTAGAGTCTTAAACCAGTATTAACTGATTTAATTTTATTAGTTCTTATTAGCTAGTAATATTAATTAATTTAAAATAATTAAATACCTGGTCCATTTGATCTTATTATTTCATCACTCAATCAGAAGGTTGTCCTGTGTTTTTTCCCAGAAGTTTTATCTGCAATGAAAAATGAAAAGAGAAAAAGAACAAAAGGAAGCTATTAAATAAATTATCAACTATTACTTTCATTTTTTTCAAGAAAGATCCTATAATATTAAGAATTATTACTATATTGTATTTTCTAGATTGAAAATTTCTGAAAATTCTGAATTGACCACTTTTAAACTTTTGTACTTAACAGCAATCTTTTGTACCTCCAAATAAGGTAAAATTAAATAATATTTTATAAACTACATAATCTTTAAAAGAATAAATTCTTACATTAAATATAAAATTAATAATATTTAAAAGAACACAGTCTATTCCTCAGGATAATCTCTTGATGAGCTTACATAAATGATTCCATTCCTGTCTTTTGGCATAGATGTGTGGCATAGATGAGTGGTTATACTTCAAAAAAAAGTCACAGAGAGAGAGAGACATGCTAAAATTCAAGGGCATCTGGAGCTGTCACTGAGATCTAAAGACTGAAAATGAGAATACTGAAAGCAACCCTAACACTAAGCCTTTCAAGATGATACAGTACATATGCAAGATTTCAGGCTGGTCTTTCAAATAGAACTAAGAGAACTGATTTACTATCAACTTGTTCAACATGAATTAAACAAACATGTCAGCAGACTAACAACACTCATACTGTAAATAGTATGTCCTTCTGGAAATACAGGTAGAGAGGGCTTACTCTGCATAATTTATGGTCTCCATACAGTACAATATTGAAAGAGTACAGAAACTGTTGTAAATTCCTGATGAAATGCAAGCATAAGTCTGTTTACCATTAGATGTGATTTACTGCAGTTACATATGTTCTTCCTCTCCCACCCACCTTGTAATTTTTGTAAAAGGTACAGGGGTTTTAGACAAATAACAATAAAAGCTTTTTACTCAGAATTAGTGCGTAATAACTTGTATATAGAATTATCATCTATCTTGTTAGACTTCTTTTAAGCTGTATGGCCTACTTTTAGATATTTTAAGAAGAGTAAATTAAGATACAAAGATGAAACTTTCTTTCAAGACCATAATCAAATAACACATCAAAACTGAAAATAGTGTAGATCTATCAGCTACTTTATATAATATAAGCAAGGAAGACCTGTTATACAGATTATTTTGTGACAGTATGGAGATAAGCAGAATCACATTTTATCACATAGAATGGGAAGTCGGTATCCAATACTAATGATAATAATTATGATGTCTGTGTTCTTATATATAATGCATTTTTAAAACATTATTATCACGGAAAGCAGAATTGGAAAGCCTGATCATCAGAAAATGTTATCAACTGCTTGCATGTATTATTGTATGCTTCTTTATTAGTTTGAGAATGGTTAATTAGTCACTTTGCTCAGACATAAACTTGATTGGTAGTAACTTTTACAAGTTAGGAATTTACAAAAAGTTACTTTTGTAAATGCTAGTTTTACTTAGTGATTAGCATAACTTATGTCCAGAAGTTTTCAATATTTCCTGGTTCTAGATTTGGTTTTTTCTTCCCCCCACTGCCTCTCGTCTGTTTGAGCTGGGATAGAAATTTTAAAGCTTATTTGGGAAGCTTTACCTATAGTATTTCTTCTCAAGTCTTCATAAAAGTTTGCTCTTTAATTGATTTCTTAGGATATTTTATGCTTCCTTCAAGTGGCTGACCTATAGAAGTAGATGCCTGGATTTTTACCAATACTAAACTGAAGTTTGATTATTAGGCCCTTGCTACTATGTTGACATTGCCAATTTAGACACTGATGATCTGCAGGACTACAATGATGGGAATTGTGTGTTGTTATACTAGCTTAAGTGTTAATTGTCAAAGTTCAATCTGAAGCAAGATAGTAATAAGGACATTCCTCAGTATTTGCATGCCTAAACTTCACTCTGTTACCCTATTTGGATAACAAATATCCATCCTCTAAGGAAGAGCAATGAGCATACTAGGCATACAGTGGGAAGTGCTGTTTCTCATACTGTTAAGAGTGCCTCAATCTATGATGGGAACTGAGTAATTCCAAGCCAACTTTCACTCCTTTAAGGAACTATGATATCCAAATATTCAAGAACCTAAAAAAACAACTTCTGCTGACCAACTTTCTAGGATATAATACTACTTCATTAATAACTCTTTTACAAACAGCTGCTTAGAACCAGCACTGATGTCTACAATTACTTTTATAGATCTGACCACTCCTTTCAAAAAAATCTTGCTTTGCAGCTTTTCTGCACCCAATAAAGTTTCCATATTTCAACAATTTCTGTTATATTTTAATTTTGAATAGATTGCTCTTCCCATGCAAGTTAAAAATCTTACTTATTTTTAGAATTGCAGATACGTGATTTTACATTTTCTTAAAAAAAGAGAATTTTTTAATGTAGAGACTATGTCAATCCACACCAGATTGATATAAGTCCCTTCATCTTCCCACTGGAATATAAATTGTGGGTTTTTTTCCTTCAAAATATTTTTACATACACATACATTGATCAAGATATCTGACTGGCTATACGAAAGAGTAAAGTGCATCAAAGCATTTTGAATGATTTAGCTGTAGAATTTTCACTCTAGTTTGTTGTGCTAAACAAAAAGCAGTGTTGTTATTTCCACTTTCATACTAACAACCTTGAATAGACATTATTTTATGTTATTCCTTAGGAAAATTAACAAGAAATAACAGTAAAGGTGAATATATTGGAAGGAGAGTAGTTGCTGCTGTGCTTTAAACATAGTCCTTATCCTTAGGCAATGTACAGGATCTCCAATGTTTTCATTAGTTATTAATTGTACTTGCTTTGCTAGTTTCATTCTAGAGACAGAAATATCAATGAGTCATGAAAACCCCAGTATAGCTGTTTCTATTCAAATGACATACACTAAAGGTATGAGACGATGTCTGTGGTCTTCCTTTAATAAAAGTGCTTTCTCTTAATCACCTTTTCCTCTGTTAAGAACCCTGAAAATAAAGGTGAATCCAAGTTCCTTTTTAGCCAGATGATTAAACATTCTCACTATTATATAATACAATTTCCATTTTATTTTAAACATACTTTGCATGATATAAAAATATTGATCACAGTGAGCTTTAACAATTGTTACTGCTATAAACAGAAATGCTGCACGATGGTTTTAGTGGAAATAAATTATATAGTCATTATCTCTTAAAAAAAATCACAAGAAGGAGAACCTAGGCTGTTTGGTCATTGGCAGAAAATAAGTCCTTATTGAGTTCTTTACAAAACATGAACCCCAGTTATCTTCTACATTTGCTTTCCACATCTTGAGAAAAGCACAAGTCTGTCTCTGAATGCCCCACAGGGTCTCTGGTGAACATTTAATTCCAAATATTAGCAAAGTTTCTGTTCTTCTTTTGTTCTAATGGAAAAATGTACACCAACATAGCAAGTAGTGATCTCTTCACTAATTCATAAGTGGTCTTTTCCAGTATGTGGGTACACAGCGGCACACTTCTTCACTAAAGTAAAATCCAGCATCACAGCGTTTCGTTCGGACTGTACACGGTGGTCTGTAACAGCTAAAGGAATGAAAAAAGTGGGCATTAGTATAATATGATCATTTATGTTTGCTTGGAGTAGAAAGCTGCATGCCTTTACATTGCATTCTGAAGAAAAATCAGAGCCTATTTATCATGTTTCTGATAAATATTACTGGAAATGAACAGAATTAGTACCTACTTCATTAAAATAAGTTTGACAGAAATAGAGCATTGAACCACAAACCACATGTACCTAAGAAGCAGCAGAATTTTTCTTCTACCAATTCTTTGACTAAAAAAGAGAACTTATACAAAGATAGTATCTGTTGTTGTCCCTGAACCCTTCCTTTTTCTATTTTATTTTTCTATTAAAACAAGAACTTGACCTAAAATAACCCTACAATAACAATGCTGAATACTTTCTGGTGTATAATGGAGACAAAGTACAAGTCTGGCTTTTTTTTTTTTTCCGACACTGGCAATGAGTCAAAAGACAAAAGTATATATATTGAATTTCATCACAGTTATACTTAAAACTTGCACTTAAATAAGTTGCTGATAAGTCAGAATGCTGATGCTTGTTTTCGATACCAAGTTATTACTTCACAATAATTTGTTTATGATATGAGGTCTGCATTACAATTACATTAATTCACACTAGCTAGTTCAACCAATGAATCTGGCTGTGAGGAAAAGAGTAAGGAATGAGGAAGACTGCAAACATGACATTTATTAATTAGTCACATCTTGTTCATTGTTTTCAATGTCATTTATCATGTATTAGTTCACTGATGTGGTCTCTGTAATTAAGGGAGTAACATTATTTTGTGCCACTTAGTATAGATACTTGAAATCAGCGTAGCAGCTCATGGGACTCTCTTGAAGCTCTATTCATCTCTTCCCCAAAAAGTCTGGAAATGATGGTAAAAGGCAACCAAATGGTTTGCAAAAGGACCTAACTGTGAGCAAACAGGCAGCCAGCAGTAGGTTTGTTCTGGAAAAAAGGTACTCCATAGATATGCAAGGGATAAAACACTGAACTCACCTTTTTGCCTATCTCTGTCACGAAAATTTAGACCACTTCGTGTACTGAATGACAGTAAAATGAAATAAGAAGAAAAAGAGGCAAAGCCAAACTCTTCCACCCATGATTGTGCACAATGTAAAGCAGTTACACAGTCATTAGGTATGAGGAGTTCAGTTTGTTTAGAATTCATGACTCCTTGTGAACTTCAGCTTACAGAGGAGAGTGCTATATAGCATCTCTCCCATGTGATTTTATGTCCAGCAGCAGTTAAGGTCAGGTTACCATGGTCTTATCCTTATTTGGGACGTTTCAGCTGAGCAAAAGTCCCTATCCTCCTCTAAAATGCTTTGCAGCTAAAGTGCCTAGTTATCTGGCCCTACCAATACTGACCAAAAATAAATTTTTGAGGTGATAGCACAGGGTGAATAGCAGTGGAGTCATTGTAACTACATAAACGTGGTTTCCTTAGGAAACTGCTGAACAATAGACCTGGTCTTTCAAAAGATTTGGGCTGAATGCTGTTTACGGGGCGTTTTCATGTGACAGATGTCTGTTTTGGTGAGGATAATCTGAGCATGCTGGAACTAAGATAGATGTTCAGTCACTATACACAGTTCTGGGCAAGTCAGCGGCAACTTTGTCTTTACAGTCAGTGATTTTTTGCTGCAGAATGCCCAGGTTGTCATTGGGGTAGTCTTAACAACACCACAGATGAAACAAGTAGAAATGCTACTTCTAAAGCTGCTAACAGCATCATCAGCTTAAAACTCAGTATGCTTTTCTTTCTTTTTTTTCCCTTTTTATCTTTCCTCCTGTGCTTTGTAGATGACTTTGTATTCCTTTTCTATGAAGCAGGGGATAACACTAGAGGCAGAGGCATTTTAGATACAGTGCATAGAAGTATTGGTGCTTCAAAACCAGAAGCTACAAGGATTACTTCTCTCCACAGGGAGCTGTCTAGGCCACAGCTGCAGGATTCTGCTCCTGTCTAGGGCTCAGGTATCTTGCACAAAGTTATAGAGTGGTACCTCTATTTATGTGGTCTCATGACAGCAAGGGATCTTTCAAAGACAAAGAGGATGTTACAGAAGATATATTACAGAATTTTATTCCTTTTTGAGTTAGCATAGGTTTCTCACGTTTTGGCTCTGTCCAGCACAACCTAAGTTCTTTCTTAAGTAGGATAGACTGCATCTTCTGTTTTCCTTGACAGTGCTAACATCTACAGGACTATTGGTTGTAGACATATAGAGTAACACCATATACAAATATTTCCTTCTGCACACAAACTGGTTAGAAAAGAGAAACAGCTAAAAGCATCTTATATCACATTGTCCTCAGAAGTAAGAAAGCAATTCAAACTCTATTATATTCAATAATAACATAACAGAGAAAAGCTGAACTCAATTTCCTCTTTTGAATACTAAGTCTTTAAAAACCCAGATATTTATTATGGCATTTCTTAGCTTCTTAAATGCCTCACTTCTCCAGGTATGAACGTTCTCTTAAAATGCACATGGTTTATATTTCTTGCTGGAAGTGCACACTAGAGTAGTGCCAAGACTTTGCAATATGTAAAGCTTATGTAATCAGGTTGAATTCTTTTCCTCTGCAAACATAAAATTGAAATGAGTGGAATGATAGAGAATAAATAATTTCTGATGTTTAATAACTCTATTATTTCAGTCAAAAGGCCAAATGTAGAAAAATAGGTAATGTCCATTACTATTAATATTTTCTCCTATTTTAGTGATGTCAACATGTGTCATTCCTAAGAGTAGACATTTTTTCATTAAGATGAACTAATATATATGTGGAAATATATTTATTCCAACTAATTACATGTTATATTAAGAGTTATATAAGGTTTATTTTTGATAAGCAATGTATTACTAGACATTTAAATGTCCCAATTTGCTATTTTCCATTTCCAGTGCCTGAAAAGTTACTTGTCACTGATACAATAGAAATAATTCACCCCTTTTAACAAATAAGTGATCTTTTTGCTCCAAATTGCATTGTTTCTGGTTTAAGAAATTTACAAGAGAACTGACTTTACCAGAGAAATTTCCTCACATAATATACAAAGCAGAACTAATACTGCTTGTTTCTCAGAACCTAAAGTCATCCACATTTTTTATATAGACTGCTAATGCTATGGGTTTAGCAGACATGGAAGGAAAAGGTCCTGTGATATATAAAGAAATTGCAGTTTTCTTCCTGACTAAATCCCATTTTAAATGATGGATGCAGGCAGTCTATTTTATAGCTACATATGTCTACTTTTCACAGAAATCACCCAGAGCAGGGTGATTCCAAAATTTACGAAGCGTAAATGAATGACGGTATCTCCAGAACTAAGGCCTGAAATCTAACTAGGAATATTTGACTTATTTGAATATTTGAGTTACCTAAATTGAAATATTCAGTTCTTGGGATAAATAGTGGGACTTTAAATAATATAGAAGACAAGGAGCTTGAACTTAGAGTTCATTTTTGTGAAAAGGAAAAAAAAAAATCAGTAGTAGTAGCAAGAGTACTAAATATGCTTTAAAATACTTATTATGACTAGTAGTTATAAATGTCATAAAAGATAAAACTGAACTGAAGACAGGCTTACTGTTTACTTAAGACTGCAAAGCAATTCAACCTACAGCTAATGTCACAACGCAGAATTTTATGCCTTAAACACAATGAAAGAACTAAAGAAAGAGTTTTTACCTGCATGTCTGGTGATGAAACCTTTTTCCTTTTAAGAAGCATTTATTGGGAGACTCTATACATTCACAGACGCATTTTGCAGGATTTAGAGGTTGATGTTTAGGACAGGTCTTTTTACATAGACACTGGCACTTTTCTGCATCAAATTCCTTGTTGGGCCCACAGGAAGCAGGGATAAGTTTGTTTTTGCACATACACTGACATGATGATCTGTCTAATTCTTTGTGAGGTCCACAGCTTGAGGGCCTCATGCCTCCTTTGCAGACACATTGACAGGTTTCTTCATCCAGCTCTTTGTTTGGTCCACAAATATGGAATCCTTCAGATGTATCTAGAAATACAGTAGAGAAGTTGCACTATTACCAGAATTTTGTGTCTACCCACTCACCTAGTTTTATGTGAAGAAACAACAGCAAATCCATATCTTTAAGATGTTTCAAGAACAAGTATATGTCAAAAGACAGCAATATTATAAATAATATTATGAATACAGAAAAAGATACAACTAATTACTTCTTCTTTGTTTTTAATTTCTCTTTTAGTTGAATCAAAACGTAGAGCTACATTCAATCTTATCAGAAAAGTGCTTACCAGAATCTCCAAGGTGAGAAGAGAAAGCAAAATCATGCTGGGACAAACATCTGCAAATTTGATTATTCCAAATATGATTTTTTGGACAGGTCTTGTTTGCCACATGACACCTGTGAAATTAAATATGCTGTTCATTTACTACCACAAGAATTCAAGAGGAAAAATAATATTTTTTAGGTGTTGATTGCTTTAGTTTCTCTCCCCTAAAAATATCTTTCTAAGATTGTCACCTCATTCATAATCTTATTTTTCACTCCTATCAAATCTGTAACTAATTAAGGTTCTCCTCCACACAGGGATCTGCAACCATTTGTTGAAGTAACCACCTCACATTTCAAGTTTCAGTTATAACTTCTAGAAGCTGATATTTGTACTTTGTTAATGTAGTTTGGAAACAGATCTAACCATCTAGAAAATAGAAAAGTATAAAAAACATACCAAATACTGCATAGTGGTAACAACATTTTTTATGTTGTTTCATGAAGTACAAAAATATTTCACACATAAGATGCCAAAAGACAGCAGATAATAGTTTCTGAATGAATGCTATAGACAAAGCTTTGATTTAAAAAATACAATCAGTTTATCAGATTTTTTTCCCCTTTATGTGAAAGTTATGTTGTCATTAACTGACACTTTCTCATTAATCACTCAGATTCTGGACAGGATTCTTGAACCTAAAGATATAGACATCAGCAGTGTCTTCACTGCTTCAGCAAAGACTTTAGAAATAAAAGTGAAGAGACTTCAGCAAAGTCTCTTCACTTTCGAAATAAAAGACAATAAACAAGTTAACACCTTCTCAGCAGCCAAGGTAACTATAGCCAAAAAAAGCAAAAAATCCAAGCAGCAGCTGTTGCCTTTTTAAAGACTGAGTGAACTGAGCTAGCACAGATAGAACGTTTAAGCGTATTATCCCATCTTCCTTGCTTGCAATTGCTTTATCACTAGAGCTGACATTACAACTTTGAACACTTCAGGCCTAACTTCATGTATGCAGGCTGTGTCTTCTATTCATTGTTTCTGTAGTATTTCTAAAATCTGTCAAGGCAACACATATATTACACATTTGATGCACTTTTCTTTCCCCTGAGCACCATTACTCATGCATTCAAAAATGCAGGTTCTGGGACATTCTTCTGTGATCATCATTCAAGTACACCACTCCCCTCCAACACATTAAATCACTCTGATTGTAAAGGCTTCTGTAGTTTAACATCACCCTACATTGCCTCATGTTTTATCAAACTGGTGTTTTCTGATTTTATTCCAGTAATGTTCTCACTCTTGCTCCCTCACTTGGCACATTTCCTTTAGCCTGCCTTCTGATTCTGCTTGAGAAATAGTAAAGAAAATTTACAGACATATTACTCTATGCTGTTAAAAAAATAAATAAATAATAGAACAAAAAAAACCCAAACCAAACCAAAACCAAACAAAACCAAAACAAACAAACAAACCAAAAACAAACAAACAAACCAACCACCACACTCACACCTGGAGCAGCCTGGCTCTAGCTGTGAGTATTTAAAACTAATTACAGAAGGAAAACAAGGTGACAGTATGAAGAAAACACCAAGTGCATGTGAATTCATGAACAGACAATGTTGATAGAAAGGTCAAATTACCAGAACTTGAACAGAAATAAATGAATTTCAGTATCAGTATCCCAGCAAAAGGAATGGAGCTGCTTGTTTACAAGTCTGCTCTGGTTTCTAGTACAGACAATTGGCTGAAAATTTAAAATGACATTTTAGGGAAGCTCATGAGGGCTAGAAAAAAAATAATCAGATGCAAAACCACTTTGCAGAAAATGTCATCACCTCTTTTCAAATTATCATCCACTCAACTGAAAAAAAAAATGTTGAGAGAGAAAGGTTATTGTAGAGACTTGATCTGAATTACATATCTTGAAGTCCTCTCTGTTCCTCCCTGCCTCTAATCATGAAACTTCTAAAATAGGATGACAGTTTTGTAACTCAGGTGTATGTCTTGATGACATTCCATATAAATGGAGTAGAGTACTACTTATGATACCATTAAACCAGGAGGCATTCTGAAACACTGGCTAATATCAACTGACATGCCTCCATTCCACAAGTACTTAGAAACAGCTACTAGTTTTTAGAAGGGGGAAAAGAAAGGAAAAAAGTGGGAGAACAGGCAAAGACCTAGACCTTAATTCTCAGGATAAAGGCATACAGAAAACATATTTTACATAAAAAAGATAAACTGTTTGTATTATATTTTAGATGTGGTCTCTCTGTTCTTTCTACTGTATGCCTGTGCATCTCGGTATAATCCAGCCTTGAATTCTTATTAAAGCCCAAGGGTTACTACCCTGTACTCTTAGACTTTTCAGTTATACATAAGAAAGTAATTTATATATTTCTGTTAAAATGAGCATGTACATAAATAAATGCACACGTGCAGATCTGCCACTGTGACAAGAGTGTAGATTTCCAAGTTTTGGCCTAAAAATAGCTTCACTAGCATTCAAACCTATAAATCAAAATGTTAAGGAAAAAATAATAAGCTGAAAAGAAATACTTTGGTACAAATTAAAAAACACTAATGGGATTCTGAAACCCATCCAGGAACCCACCAGGAACATGCAAATATCTTTCCTTTCTAGAATCTAGAAGCACTCAATTTAGTACTCTATGGGGTTTTTTTCTGTTTTATTGTACAAAGCCATAGATTCTAAACATAGAGACAGTACTGAACACTAGAGAAGGCCTGTATATATTCTGATCTAGATGAAGCACCTTTGTTGAAGCATGATTCTTTACTTACAGAACAGACAGGCACGTCTGCTGTTCAAAGTCTTGTATTTGTACACCCACTTCCCTCAACCACAGGTAGCTGTTTCCTGGTCAAAATAACTCTTGCACTGGTAATTACAACAGCTCTTAACCTGGAAACACTGAGAGGCTGGCAACAGTCAGCATAATTTGACTTTACTATTGACTCTTGGTTTTGCATTTTGGTGTGTTTTTTTTTTTTTTTTTTTTTTAATAATCTGTTCATTATGCAATTAAAAAAAACTATTCATAGATTTATTTCCTAATATATTTATAATCCACTGTTAACAATCTATGATGATTTGTATTCAAATTGAATACAATCTGAGTTTAACTGGAACATGTCAGAAAACATCCAGACTTAAGCTAAGTATTTTTCTCTGTGGTTTCACTCAGTTTAACATCTCTGGGAAGTTTGCACTATTCACTCACCTTATTAAAAATGTCTACAATTAGTTCCAATTCAGCTTCTATTAATTAGTCCTTCCTTAAAGCAACTATTATATATTTTTGGCCTCCTAAATACATGTACATCATGAAATCATCACTCAGGAAAGGGAAGACAAGTCTCATACTTACTGAGTTTGTGTTGCTGGCAAGGAACGTCTTATGATAGAATGAACTTGTCTGTAAACATCCAGCTTGGACATGCATCGGCAGGACGTGTGATTGGCAAAACTCACGGTTACGGGTTTGGGGCCATGAGAAAGAGGCACTGTGATCTCAAACAACTGCAAAGGGGAAAGCAAAGCAAAAAAACCTTTCATACAGATCAGTAATGGTCCAACTAAAACTAATGTAAGGACATACCAAAAAAAACCTAGGAGGAAATTAAGTTCATTTTTCTGCTGTTTTCCACCATTCAGTTGCACATTAAAATATACTGCTAAATAATTATTATGTGCAAAGTTAATACAATAGCTATGGTATGACAATAAACATTTTTAGGATTAAACTTTCTTACGTGCCCGTTTGCATACTGTAACATTTAACATAAAAGTGTAAAATGTAAAAAGAACTCATTTTTCTAGGAGATGATTTCAAAAATGGCAGTCTTTTAAAAAAATCAAAAATGAAACATTTGGAAGGTGCTTCAAAAAGCTGAAAAAAAAATAATATAAAAAAACGGTTAAGTTACAACCTAATACATCAGTAATATAATTAAAAGAGCTTGTGTAAGAAAGGAACATATTGGACTTAGATAAAACCATTTTTGGTTTAATAACTCTAGAACTGCAGCATACTGTATTTTTAAAATTTTTTAGTATTTGTATCATTGCAAATTATATGCCTACCATAATGGAATATATCTTTAACTATTAATTTGTTTTCAAGGTATTAAGAAATAACCACTGCTAATAAAATAATCATGTATGTGATGATTATAGTGGGAAATATATTTCAACTGGTAAAAGGAACTTCAGTAATACATTGTGGTAAAACTGACAAACAGTGACACTCATTACAGTTTTCAGTTCAGGACATCTACTTTATGAAATTGAACAGGTTCACTGTAAGACTCGAATCTCAAGCCTCCTGAAAAGTTAGGATAAATCCATTAGGTCAAAGTCTTAAAAACTAATTTTTTGTAGTGTTCTAAATAGGACAACAGCTGCACTGCTCATTTCAAGTGTTTAGTCATTCTTCTAAATATTTTTAAGAACATTTCTGCATCTTCTGGGGACTTAATTACCTTTAAAAACATGTTCATTAGTTATTACTCCAGTTGGGTTTATAAGACTGTATAACAAGACTTTAATTTTTATCTGAGATCTATTTGCAATGCTCTTTTATAATCAGTAACTTTATACATGGCATATGGGCAGCATGAAAATGTAATTAAATACTGGTAATTTTAAATGCTTCAAAATATGAAATACATCTACAGGATGTCTTAAAAACAGTATCTCGCACTGAGGAATGCAAGTGACAAACATGCAGGTGCAGCATTATGGGATGTATTCACCAAGTAAAAGGGTACTTGTGCAGCCAACAACAAAGCTCATACTATTCATATCTTAAACTATGCAACTTAAATTGTATAAAGCATCATCAATTCTAATAGATATTATCTATTTTACAAAACAGATTCTGACATCATTTAGTGACTGAATCTTGAAAAATGTTTAACATTGGAGTGTCACCACACAAGACCCGAAATGGCCAAACTATTACATTTGCATTTTATTCTGTTACAGAAGATTACAATGCTATTATTTTTTCTGCAAAAACATACTGCATACCTTATATAGTTTTAAATGTTGTTTTTCTCCCTCACTAGACTCTAAAAATGCTAACTGGTATGTATTTACTTCTGTAGAAGGAAAGCAAAAAGAGAAAATAGTTTCCTGCATATTTCAAATACTGATGAAAAAAACTATCCATCTAAGGTACTACCATGAAAAGAATTTCTATTATTAGAAAGACTTCTAGACAAAGCATATTAACACCTGTATTCTTGTTCCATCTGCAAAACAAGTAACACTTCTTAAAATTTTGGTCTTGAGTCATTAATAAGATAAAGGCAGAAGTCCCTGTCTAGTTTAAAAGTTTAGTACCGATAAAATCAATGCCAAATTATCACCAGACATACTTCCAGGTGGAAAGAGACTTTCTAATCAACTTTTTATTATATTTGTAATCCTTTTTGCTTTTCAAACCAATATTGGATCCATTACCCTTATCTATTATAAAATTTCCTCTAAAATTATGACAAAATTCTTATCAAGATGCCTCATGCAAGAAGAGCAAGAAACATGACACAGAACTATCATTTTCATACTAATATGCTTTATGTACCTATTATTTTTTTAAAAAAAATCCAACTATTTGAAGACCATCACAGATTTTGTTTTAATGCACAAACTAGGAAATTGGAAAGGAGAACGGTGGTGGTGTAGATGAAGAGACAGAAAGGACCGTGTTTATGAAAAATAGCTTTCCTTTCTGCATACAGTACACATTGGAGAAAAATACATGCTGAGTTCTTTGAGTATGTTTTTAAGTACTGATCTTTAATCAGATTTCAAAACTCACCTACATACAAGATTTCTACCTTTCCTGAAACAAGCATTGCTTTCTGAACAGCACAGTTATTGAGACCTCTGAAAATCTGGACTGTTAAGAAGCTACAGATGCAAAAGCTTTTATTATATTTAATACCTTCTAATAAAACCAATTCTTAGAAGACACGTATGAATTGAAGGACAGAACAGAGAGTTAATGAATTACAATTAATTACAATACTACACATGTAAAGAGGATCTTGTTTTTCTTGCTCTTATGACAGCTTCTTCTTTAGACTAGAAGGACTTTGTGCTTCGCTTTCCAGAAAAACTGTTTATTGTTATACAAAGTATTTCTTTGCTTTGGTGGCTAAATTAATTTATTCAGCACAATCATCATATGTGCTAATATCCATTGTATCAGCACACTTAAAATTATTATTATGCTCACTGACTTATGAAATATAAATTATCCAAAATGGTTTTTTTCATACCAGGATAAAGGAAGGTTATCATTCTAGATACTTTTCAAATACAGGATATATATGTACGTTTTTTTTCCCAAGACTTACACTATGTTCTGATGGACGTTAGTTTATTTTGGCAAGTTTCCCTCAAATTGATTGAGTTTAAGTTTCCATCACTTGTGATCTTTGCACTTCCTTAAGTGTCAGCAAGGCCAGCCAAATATAACCAGTGTAACAGAGTACAATGTGTCTGGCGAGATTTTTAAGGTAAGGATATAAGACTAATTTCAAAACTAAACATCTCTATACTGAAAAGAATGAAAATAAACTATTTAAGAGATGGTACATCATTCTTTATTTTATTAACTTTCTTGAAAGACAGTATTTCAAAGTTTATGTGTGATACAACAACAGGTAACTTGTCTGATGTAATAAATTTAATATTTATTTAATATGCCTTTTTTTTAATACTTTTTTTTTCCTTCCAGAAATTTCAACAAAAAACACCATTTGGAATTTACATATTGCCACCATTAACAGTACCTACCATATGATTTCAATAATTAGTCTTACACATAAAAACGCATGGGAAGAGGTATAAATAGTAACGTTCAAAACAACTGAAAAGTCTTGTGACATATGCATATCTAAATTTTGAATAGGAACACCATGTAGATCTCAAACATGGCCAACAATTTCAAGCTGATAACTTGTTCCCTGTGAAAAAAGCTCCACTAAATCTAATGTCGAACTGCTTGGATAGATATTTTCCTTTGAGGGATTATAACTATATACATGAAACAAGAAGATATAGGACCTTTACAACAAATGATGTGAAAGAAGTCACCCTGCCAGCCAAGAGGGAGAATGGAATGAGACGGCTCTTTGACATCTGCTCCCTGCTTCCCTGCAACCTACAAACAAGTTCCTAGAGGTGGGGCATAAAAAAAGTGCAGCTCAGGGACAGGCTGTTGCTGCACCAGGTAGTTCCAATCTTTGAATTATTCTTGTCATGGAAACAGAGAACAGCTGTTTGATTGATAACAAATTAGAGAACAGCTGTTTGATTGATAACAATTTAGAGAAAAAGACACAATGCAACCACACCACAAACCAAAAGAAAAACATTCCCTGTAGACCTTTACTAGACAAGCCACCACTTATGAACTGGGGTATTGCAGTGTCACAGATAAGAAGATCTAATGCATTTTATGAATTAGCCTAGGGGGTCTTCAAAGCTTTTTGTAGACCTTATATGATATCTTAATTAGGAAACTTAATAAGAAACTCATATCTCAATCATGATTGTATAAACATCCCGTAGCAACTACAGAAATGGTTTTTGTGGGAAAAAAGATGGTATTAAAAGCAAAGCAGAATACTTTTCTATTTTTCTCTCAGTAAAGTCAAGTAGCTAGAAAGGAGGAACACAGCCTGAACTAAAGAACTATTGACCGCTCTCTGGACCACCAGAGTGTTCCACAAGGCAATCTGGGAACATCTGACCTGGTCCACCGTCCTAGGAATCAATGATTTGCCCCCATAAAAATAATTTCTGTGCTTAGTTCTTTTATTTTTAATTAATTTTGATGAAAGCTGATATCAGCCTACTTTATACTTCAATGTCTGGAACTAGAGCTTGCCTCACAGTAAGGCCTCCAGCTGAAAAATTAATTTCCCATTAAGCACTTTTTCTGCAGGGTGAACATTATGAAAATATCTTATGGAGTTTATGCACTAAAAATAAAGCTAAAAAATGGTGAATTATGAAAAAAAATTCCTAGTTACTGATCATTCGTTCCCATTTCATTCAGGAAATAATAGAGAAAAAGTAGTGAAAATAGATGTGTAGGGTACCTGAATTCCACAGAAGGTCTTGAATCCAATAGTTTTTTTCTTCCTAATTCTCATCTAATATAGGGTAAGCTGTGGTCACATAATTTTAAAACTATTTGAGATGGCGACAGATGAAGAGATATAGCTACAGGTCTCTTCCTTTCTTAAGGGTTTTTTAAAACTGCATTCTGTCAAGGACCAGATAAAACTGGAAAGCAGAAGCAAGATAGAAAACTCAGAGATTAAATCATCTGCTTTTACACAATAGGTAAGAAAATAAAACAATGTTATTGCCTCTTTCTTCTTTATGATAAGACCTTTAAGATTTTCCTTTTCAGAGTCTTTCAAATGTAACTACAACTACACCAAATCATTACCAATAACATCAAGAACTTCAAAAGGAAACTCACTGCTAAACATTTTCTGCTGGGTAAAAACCTACTTCATTCAACAGACATGACCAGAAAGATGAAGAGAAAGATATTATTTACCCTAAACTGATGTGGTGCTCAAAGAGCAGGAAATCTGTGTTACATGGAACAACTTTCTCTGTGACAAGATCATCCTTTGTTTCAGTAAGCTAAACTTTATCAATAAATGTTAAAAAAAATAATCATATTTCTTGGGGTTTAATATGAAAATTATATTTGCATCTTAAAGCAACTAAGGAATTCACTGTATCTTAAAATAATTTAGTCTTAAATGAATTAAGACAATGGTTTCTCCTATTAATGGGAAGAACAATAGGGCTTGAAAAAAACCAGTGTTGTAGTTTTCCTTCTTCTTTTTTCTTTAAGCTATTTGAGTTACATTATTCCTGTTCTGTACGGGTGTCTAACACTAGCTTAAATTTGGGATTGAAAATTCATGGTAAATTATACCATTTCAGACAAACAGATTTGGTGTGAAATGAAGGTAGAAAATGCATTTAAAAAATTAGCAGTTTTTTTCTGTTTTATTTATGTCCCTTTTTCCTAATTCCCTCTCACGAAGCCTCAGAACACTAAAAAGTTTCACGATAAAGGAGTGACATTTCCAAGGGCTACTATATTATAGCTGGCTATGCAGTCGTATTTATGGCATCTTCAGCCAGATTAATCTAGCTGGAAAGAGGAAGCAAGATTTACACTAAAAAGTGAAAAAAACCACAAACAACAAACCCCCTACTGTAACAACAGCAAAATAGCCTAGCACTTTTAAGTATGACTATTTTTACACATTTTTCGAGGAAAATGTTTTTGTAAGATAACTGTGATAATTTCTTTAGCTACTTAAAATAATGTAACATATGCTTCTCCTTTAAAGGCAGCTCACGAGCTTAGTGCATGATCTCTGCACACTCCTACCTGTACACTAGCCCTGAACTGGAAGAACAAAACCCACACATACACCTGGAGGAAGATGCATTACAGCAAAACAAGTATTACAGTATGCTAATATCTCTTAATACAGTAAAACTCAGTTCCTAATAGGCTTTATTTGTAACATGTATTCTGTCTGCACATGTCTACAACAGTCCACACTAATAAAATAGTGTGATAGTAAGATAGGCTAGTTTTCCATAGAGTGCTTGCCTCTATGGAAATACCACTTACCATACAGGTAAGTGGTAGATGCAAAAAAAAGAAAGGGATAGAATTAAGTTTCATGGGTAATCTCAAAACTGAGAATTTCCCCTAAAAAAAAAAATATATATATATATATATATATTTGGGGGAAAGAGTGTTAAAACATTTTTTTCCAGGCAGTATTCTTCATTTGTTTTTCTTATCAAGTCTGGAAAATACCTACAAAAACCAGCTGATATATTTTCCTTTGTCACAGTAGCAATAAGAAGGTTTAAAATATGCGTGATCATATATGGATTTGCAAGGAGCACTTGGACCATAATAAAAGAGTGAGAACTTACTGTCTTGCTGATGTAATTTGTGCTGATGTTCATACACTGGAGTCCTTCACTATTGCAGCAACCTCCACATCTGTAGATGGATACACATGGGGGTTTAAAGAAGGTGTTTGTAGTTGCTCCAAACTCTTTTCCCACATCCACACACACTTCACGTGGCATGCACTGAGTTTTTCTCCATTCAGTATCAATACCTGCCAAGTTATAGGGAATGTCATGTGTTATAAAGTAACTGTTTAAAAACAATACTCTCCTGCAGTAAATTAGGACTCTTTTTAAACTTTAGAACCATAATATCCATTGCTGGAGTCACACCCCTTAGTTAGTGATATACACATTTCTCTATGTTAACTTTTAGCTGATTTTTCTTCTTCATAGGAATGTGACATATTGACATGGAGCAGAAGAAAAGTCACAGCAGAGCTAAGAGGGAGCCTAACAGGGTGGGGGAGACCTTAAAACATAGAATCATAGACTGGTTTTTGATGGAAAAGACCTTTTATGGCCACATAGTAAAGCCTCCTTGTAATGAGCATGAACATCTTCAGCCAGATCAGGTTGCTCAGAGCTCTGTTCAAACTTGAATGACCTTGAATGTTCCCAGGAATAGAGCATATACCATCTCTCTGGACAACCTGTTCCAGTGTTTCACTTCCCTCATTGCAAAAAACGTCTTCCTTATACCTAATCTGAATCTGCTTTCTTTTAGTTTAAAATTATTACCATTGTTCTATCACAAGAGGCGCTGCTTTAAGACATCTCTCCCCATCTTTCTTCTAGGCTCCCTTTAGGTACTGGAAGGCTGCTATAAGGATGCTCTCTCAGCCTGTCACCATAAGAGAGGTGCTCCAGCCCTCTGAGCATCTTTACAGCCCTCCTCTGGACCTACTACACAGGACAACAGGTCCACATCCTCCTTATGTTGGAGGCCCCCAGGCTGGACACAGTACTCCAGATGGGGTCTCACCAGAACAGAGTAGAGGGGCAGAATCACTTCCCTTGACCTGTTGGCCTGCAGCTAAAGCTGTACACGTCCTTTGTCGTTTGCCTGGGGTAAGTCTTATCTTGGGTAAAGTCTAAAGAAGTACTGCACATCTCTTTTAAGTTATTTTAAACAGCCCTCCACAGTATTTCATTTAGATACTCTACATTAGAAATGTTAAATTTTACACACTTAATGTGACAATAATTTAAATACATGTTTAGTTTGCTAACTACAAGGGTAGTATTTAAAGCAAAAGGTTATTATTTATTATTTACTTATTATGTATTTATTATTTATTATATACAAATGTGACTTGATCTGAAGGATGATACTTGTGCCCAGATTATCCACACAAAAAGATTTTACATCATGTTATAGTCTTTTACCAAATACAATCTTATACTGAACAGTCCTGAGACTTGCAGCTGTGCAAGTCTCTTTATTCTCTTTTGGCACTAGATTATAGTAGGCTATTCACCAGGAATAGAAAATTTGCCTGATGTGTACTTGAAAGTCTCCATTAAGATATATGAATTCCAATATCATGTAAAAAAATACATCTCCTGCTATAAATTGTAAATTTCTCTGCCTACACGCACTTGTTTAAACTTTCAAGCTAATGTATTTTGTATTCAAGCCATTTGAAACACTAAAGGATATTGACATATTTGTTTGAAAGTTCTTTTATTTCTCATTTTAGCATAACATCATGACAGCTGCCCTCTTGTAACAGTGAAAAGTTACAAGTGGATTATTTGGCACCCTAAAGCCATAATGCATAAGAGAAGAAAGCATTACTAGCCATGATGTAATTGTAGAAAATGTGCAGAAACAGTTCAATGACTCCAACTATGAGCATCCCCTTTGCTTTCTGCAAAATTGTTACAGCCTCCACAAAGTAGGATTTCTTATACCTGAAGACAAGCACTTTATCTACTGAGCTGAGAAAGCAACTTTCTCACAATGGATGTACCTAAAATATGTCTACAGAGTGATTTGTTTCATTATGGAATGCTATCAAAGATTTTTTATTATAGACAACACATGAAATCAGACTGCTGAAGTTGGTTTACTGACAATGGTTAGCTTTTAAAAGTTTTTTGACACAACTGAAAAGCCTTCAGAGTTTAATTTATTGTGTGTTGGAACATGGTTTGTGTCCTGTACTTACTTTTCAGGATCTCTGCATTATAGTGTGCTGCAGCAAATTTCAGGGAATCATCTGATCTTGTGTCAAAGCTGGAGTGTTCCCTGTTGTGTTGCCAACCTCCTTTCCTCAACTGACATTTGAACATTTTCCAGTATTCTGGGTAAAGTACTGTCATGAGTTCATCCACACTGGACACAGACCGCAACTGCTCTTCCAGGTCTTTACTTGCATGAGCCTGTCAAAGTAATATGCAAGATTAATTACTTTCTCTATTACACAGGGTTTGCTGGAAACTAGCCTGAAAAGCAACTCATACACTGTAAAATAAAGTCACGCTTAAAGGGGTCCTCATTATAAAACCTGCTTCTGTTAGTCGATGCCAACAGTACGATATCGACAAATACTGAAATGTTTCACTTCTGCCACTAATTCTTTATCACACTTGTAGTTGAAAACATCTTATGAGAGAGGAACTATAGAATTAAGCCTACACAAATACAGTTTGCAGATTAGAAAAATAAAAAAATGCATTTTTATCCTGGAAAGATAAGTTTTCATGATAAAACTTTGAATGCTTAAACCCCAAAATATTTAAATTATGTTAATTCTATTGAATATCACATACTCTTAAAGTAACACCAAATTTTTGCCCATTTTCCCTTAGTCCAGGAAAATCAAAATATGCAGAAATGCAAAAACAGTTATTAGGAAAAAAAGAAGATAATAATTCATGTTATTCTGTACCTTTTTAGGCAAAATCATTGTAAGAAAACTGTATTACAAAGCACTAATCCTTAAATCAGTAGGAGTCAAAGACTTTGGTAACTTTAAGAATCTAAACTGCACACTCCCTTTATGCTGAGAATTTCAACTGAAACTCATCAGGCCTCTAAGCACTACAGTCCTCAACTTGCTGTTTAAGGGGTAGCCTCAAAGCCTGTAATCTTCCTTTCTTATTCACGGGCCTCTACATAAGCTCATTGCAATTGCAGTTTTCTAAATGACTTGAGTTTTACATTCCAATTTATCACTTACCTGGGAGATTCCTTTGTTGTTTTAGATGAAACAATATATTGCATCAAAGGACTGTTATTCCCTGCCCACCTTTCTCATCCATGAATTTCTGACTTCCCAAAGGGAAGGGCAGTAAGGTGCAAGTATTGAAGAATGTTTAGCCACCTTCTCAGTCTACGTGGCCCTTAGATGGCAGTATGAGACACAAAATATAGAGCACACTTTGTACAAAGTGTGTCAACTGGCTGCAGACTCTGTTCAGTTTACTACAAAAATCAAAGAAACACTGGGCTGTAACAGTGTAAGATGTGTCTAAATGCAGAAGCGTGAAATTATAGAAACTGAAATTTAAGATTCCTTATCCAACTTCACTATTAAGAAAAAAGAAATTCCTTCCATTCAATGATTTTGAACATTATGTGAGTAAAATGGCTAGTTCTGAACTAGTTCACCTGAATCAAACTGCTCCTTGTCTCACAAACAACTACAAGTGTACAAAATGGCATGTGTGGTTGCATCCACTCCCTTATCTGGTGTCAAATACAGTAGAAACACCTCAGGGTAAGGCAAATTCACAGAATT
Source organism: Myiozetetes cayanensis (assembly GCF_022539395.1). Lineage (NCBI taxonomy): Eukaryota > Metazoa > Chordata > Aves > Passeriformes > Tyrannidae > Myiozetetes > Myiozetetes cayanensis. The sequence continues at coordinate 32,724,181 of NW_026087964.1, read as the reverse complement.
AATAATCTTTACAGTTATATACAGAACTGTGTAGGTTGTGAGGCATCAGAACAGGTGGGCCAGAGAAGTTGTGGATGCCCAATCCCTGTAAGTGTTCAAGACCAGGCTGGATGGAGCTCTAAGCAATCTGGTCTAGTGGAAAGATGTACCTGCCCATGGTAGGGGGGCTGGAACCAGATGATCTTTAAGGTCTCTTCCAACCCAGGCCACTCCATGATTCTAATTCCTATTTAAAGTAATTTTATATGACAAAGTGTTATGAAGTTAGAAAAAATGTTTTCACTAAAGCCTTGCTAACCACAGTGTCATTGCAGACTACGTCCTGGGAGGCGTCAACCACCAGTTTGTCATCTCAGCAAAGTGATCATGCAGGGCTTGCCTCCATTGGGTCATCCCTGACCCAAGCCATGCATCAAGCAGTATCTGGGGGCTTTGTCTTAAAATTTGATGGCAACACAGAGCATGCCACACCCCTCCACTCGTTGCAGGATGTCATGCAGGGTCTCAGTTAGTGGGTTACAGAAAAAAATCCAAGCTTATCAAATAACTATATTGGCTACTGTCTGCTTGCCCTGAGAGGTGAGAATTGGAGGGTTTGAGTAGCCTCACTCCTGCCTGAGGGTGCTGCAGCACATGTCCCTTGATGGAAACAGGTAACTGCACCAGCACAGTAAATGCCAGTGTGGCAAACACATGTCGCCATGTGATGGGAATATGCATGTATATCCCGTCACAAGGCTGGATGCCAGTCTATTATGTAAAAGGCAGAGAAATAAAACTTGTGTTTAGACATCTAGTAGGTAATCCTCAAAAGTCCCAGCAGATCGTGGGTGGTAACATGGAAAGAGAATCCAAACAAAGGTTCACCACCTTTGATGAATCCTTTGAAAGTCTGTGTAGCCCACTGTAGACAAAATGTTGGCTATTGATGTTTCAGGTATTCAAGGAACAGGCCTAGAGCATCAGGAAAATAAGTACTGAAACTCAGTGTTTGTTAGTTGATAAGAAGCCAGGGCATGGGGCAGGAAAGATAGAGTATTTGTTAGAAATAATGCATGCTAATGAATTCCTCTTTGGTCAGGAAATCAAGTCATGTCTTTTCAGCTGGACACAAAATTTGTTATAAAACATGTATGAATAAAAGTCAAAAAATGAAGAAACTAGTTGCTTTAACTAAATATTGTACTGAATTTAAAAAAGTATTTTTTTATCCTGGATATTGTTTTATCCTGGATATTCCACAGGTTATAGTACCATGTGCCTACAACCTGGGCAACCTTGGCTGTGTATATCAACTGGGGAACAAGAGGGTGGAAAGCAGTGCCACAGAAAGGGATCTGAGGGACTTGGTCACTTGCAAGTTGAATATGAGTCAGCAGTGCCCTGGCAGCCAGGAAGGCCAACCATGTCCTGGAGGGCATCAGGCAAAACATCATCAGCCAGTCGAGGGAGGGGATTGTCCCGCTCTGCTCTGCACTGGTGCACTCACCTTGAATATCGTGTGCAGTTTTGGGCACCACAGAATAAGAAAGATATTAAGCCATTAGAAAGTGTCCAAAACAGGACAATGAAGATAGTGAAGGGCCTTGAGGGGAAGCTGTGGGAGGACCAGCTGAGGTCACTTGGTGTGTTCAGCCTGGAGAAGAGGAGACTGAGGGGAGACCTCATTATGGTCTTCAACATTCTCATGAGGAAAAGCAGAGGGGCAGGCACTGATCTATTCATTCTCTTGACCAGTAACAGGACTCAAGTAAAAGGCCTGAAGCTGAGTCAGGGAAAGTTTAGGCTGGATATCAGGATACTGGATATTACCCAGAGGGTGGCTGTGCACTGGAACAGGCTCCCCAGGGAAGCGGTCACAGCACCAAGCCGGACAGAGTTCAAGAAGCATTTGAACAATATTCTCAGGCACATGGTGTGACTCTTCGGGCTGTCCTGCATAGGGTTGGGACTTGGATTCGATGAGCCTGATGTCTCCCTTCCAACTCAGCATATACTGTGATTCTATAAAGTACTCACTTAATATGAAGAAAAGGAAAACAATTTCTGAAGTAAATATATAGAATTTTTTTTTTTTTTAAATCATCATTATTGCATCTGAATTATTTTGTGCTTAGTTTACTAAAGCCATCTGCTTGCAAAGATGGCTTCAATTCAAATTTACACTGTGGAAAACCAACTTGATCACTAGTGGACTTTTGTTCTCTCCCTCCTTCTGATTTAGAAAGAAAGGGAGGAGGAAATCCATATATCTATACTTAATACAATACAGCTGGTGCTCAGAATTAGGAAAAGAAAAAATAGAAAAAATACCTTGATTTTCCAATATGCTTACAGTGTTACCTTGACACACAAATTACAGATCTCTTCCTGTATGTATATCTATTTTTTAATTCCAGTAAATTACTTTCATCTGTGACAAACTGTTTAAAGGAACCTTTTTTTAAGGAGTTTGTGGACTGATTTAAGTTTAGAACAGACAAACGTTTTTGTTGACATAAAGATCAAATGAAATCTTAAGTTCTGGATGATTAGAAGAGCGTGTCCTGCATATCGTATAACCATCAGATCATTAAGGATTGTTAGAAAGAGTTTCTAAATTTCTAAGAGAGGAATGAATCTGCTTCTGTAAATGTAATAGTTGCTTGGCAAAATTTTTGATTTTGTGCAAATTTTGGTTCATTTTACAAAGACATACTGTCTTGGTCCTTATCTTTTATTCTTTTCTCTTTCTTAATTATGCATTGGCTTATAGTGTAGGACATTGGATTTCCATTGCAAAACAATTTTGACACTTCAACACCTATTTAGAATATATGACAAGACACAAAGTAACATCCACAAAAACATACTACAGATCAGAGGAGCTCTAAGTTTTCATTCATTTTATGCAAGCCCAGATTAGTTAAGTTTAGAAAGAAATATGGTTTGTAGCTGCAGTTATTGTCACCAAGCTACTTATTCCCAAATATTAAGTTCAAAGGGAAAAATAAAAGGTAATAGCAAAGTAACGAAAGTTGTGATAAGAAAAATTATACAACTTTTAGGACCAAAGAAAGTTTTTTGATAAATGTAAACAGTCTGTTGATTTTTATCTAATTAGTTACAGTGCACTCCTGATGAAATCCTGGACCAGCTACTCAAGGTTTTACTGGGATCTATGTTCAACATTGAGAAGGAAGAAGGAAACAGTACCAACAATGACTGCAGGAGGGACTTTTCTCTATCCTATGTTTTCTATTTTCTTTGCTCTTTCAAGTCAGTTAAGGGACTGGGCTTAGTGACCTTTTGTTTATTTATTTTTTTTTAACTCTAATTCCTCCCTTCATAAGTCTTCATGTCTGTCCTTTGGTTGGCCATTTTACTGTTTTTGTCACTTTTAGCTGTTATCAGTGCTGTCCTCCATGACCACCTAAAAATGTTAGAAGGTAAATTCTAAACAAAGACATTGACTAAGCCTTTAACTAGCCAGACTCTATAAGATGATAGATGATAATAACAGTTTAAAGATACAAGAATAAATGGAGAATACAATAAAGACATGTTTACTTCACTTATTTCATATTATTTCTCAAGGAACAGGGGAAATGACAAATACACCTATAAATAAAGCAGTAAAGCTTGATGACAAGCACTCTCTTGATATTATTTATTTAGTTTCAGAGCATTTTGTTCTATCAAAGTATGTTTTTCACAGTGTGGCTTTCCATTACATGGTATGTCCATTATTTCACAAAATTATAGCTTGCGAGGGAAGGGGCAGGATACCAAACAGGCTCTATATCCATCAACAAAGTCAAAACCTATAATAGATTTTCCACGCATTACATTATTTATGTTTCACATGTCCCCAGTGTCTGCCTCTATTATTAATAACAAAGGTCAGAACACTTAATATTTGGCAGTATGCTTGACACATAATTGATGGTGCAATGCGCTATAACACTACTTTATGTATCTGCTCTGACTACAGTTGTCAGCTCATTTCATTTTCAAGGATTTTGTTGACAATTCTTAATAGGAAAATGCTGTCTATAAACCCCTCCACTTTAATATGCTTATATTCTGTATTTATTGACTGACTGAAATGCATTACAATCAAGTAGTTAAATCTGAATGTTGAAATGGTGTGCAACCAAATGGAAATATTGCAAGAGAAAATCATGGATAAACTTGCATAATAAGTTATTGCTATTTTCATGTATTTCAGTGCTAGTTTTTTTGGAAGTTGATACCAGTAAAAAAAAACACAACACAACAAAACAAAAACAAAACAAAAACACAAAACAAAACAAAAAAAACACCCTAATGAAATATGGTAGCCATAGTTAAGAATTAAGTTCAACTTTCATGTCAGCTTCTTCAATCATTCTAGAAAAGCCCTGCCTGATTATGATCTCCCATGCACCCATTTGTCACCAGTAAAATTGGATGACTGTCTGTAGTTGCATCATTCAAGTTATCATTCATTACAGTAACAAAACAATGCCTCACAGAAGCGAAACAGTGAGTATAATTTTTTTTTTCACATCACTTCAAGTAAGAAGTAAGACCACTGCAGTTAGTATGAACCAAATCAAAACATCATAAGCGGAGAGATTAGAATCAATCTCTGCTTCAAAGAGCTTACTTGTAAAACTTTGCCTATCAGAAAAACATAAAAAGTAAGAATGAAAGTATAAAATAAATAAACCAAGCTGAACTGTATTATGCTTTAAGTGACTTCTATTCACTCTGGTATTTTAAATACTAAGAATAACATGAGTCAAAGAAAACAAATAAATGCGGGGGTGAGAGAGAGAATGTACAGAGTAGACAGGCAAGGAAAAATAAATGAGTTTGAGGAGAAATTTGAAAGAGAATTTGTTAAAAAGGAAGAAGAATACACTGGCTATAAGAATAAGCTTAAGACTACAGAAGTTCCACTTCTCAATTATATATCACACTTTTTTTCAAGTCTGGACTATTTTTTGAGAGAAAATGCATAAATTGCTACAAAATCATTGTAGGCTTATACTATTTAATATTGCACTTTCTGTTTATAAGTACAAGTATTTTAGCTGAGGTAGGCCATGTAAAATTTCCATGTTAAGGAAAATCCAATTCTATGCAAGTCAGCATTTACCAGATAATATTTTATTTAGATATGTTTAGAAAATACTGGAAAACATATCTAAGTTTATAGAGTTGCACAAAGGTACTTATGTTAAGTCCTTTAGTCAAACATTTAGCTGCTGCTGAGGTTCCAAAACATGCTGGTGCTTATTCCTCTAGTACCTGCATTCTTCAATGGTTCTCAACCTTCGCTAAAAAAAAATGCCAGTACTTTCCTACATTCAATGGGAATTGCTTATGAAAATACACTTTTCTATTTGAGTTTGAATTCCCTGGGAAGCAGACAGATTAAAAAAAAAAAACAAATTAATTCTAGTTTCTTTCTAGAGCAACTCTGTGCTCTGCTGCCTAATTTCTTTAGAAACTCATTTTAGTCAGTCAGTTCTCACAGGTTTTTGCAAACTTGGGCAATTAATACCATTCTTGACTATGAAAGCAGTTTTGAGAAAGCAGGTTCAAGGTGCCTTAGCTAGATCCTTTTCTGAAGCAATTTCACAACTAGATTATAGTAACAGGAAAGGTTCTGTTCTCATGCACTTGAACCTGGTGTTTGAAATCTGCTTTGTTCCAGAGCAGTAGTCTTCAGCTTGTGTTCCTAAATCCCTGAAGACTATTTCTAAGAGTATAGCAAGTTGTAAATGCAAAATAAAATACAGACCATCAAACCCATTGTCAATAGACTTATTTCACTATTCAGGAGCTTTCACTACATGAGTCCACAAATTAAAGGTCAAAGGCTGCACAGCAGTCATGGAAATTTGTGGGATAACCATTTGTTGTCTAAGTGCAGCTGCATCTAGATTGTTTAATTGATTCAAGGGCTCGCAGTGAAGCTTCCAGCTAGCATTACAGATAGATTTGGAATCAATAAGGATTTGGATTATTGCTGCTGAAAGGCTTACATATGATTAAATCTTGGAGACATTAGGCAGTGCAATCTGTACCAGATGAGATTTATGTATTATTTTCCTGATCACCAGCAACTCCAGCAATCACTGGTGACAAATATGTGGATCACCATGCATGACCAGAAAAAAGGGGAAACCTTTGTAAGTAAAAACCATTTGTAAAGTGAAAATAAAGGACAACACTGTGATGCTTTCTGGGTTATCAAGGTGACTAACAGACACAGCACTCTGCCAGAAAGGGAAAATGTCCCTTTGGAAAAAAAGTGCTCTCTACAATGCAATCACTGCAACCAGTAAGGTTCTGGTGCCGACTGCATGCACTCTGATTGTGAGACAACTGGGTTTATGCCACATGGCAGTTCTGTATCTGACCCTTTACAAGAACAATGCGTTCATTCTGAATACTTTTGAGCAACGTTTAATTAGTATCGAGGGAAGTGAACCACACCATTCTGAAAAGAAAAACTTGCACTCCTACTAAAAATCCTTGATATAAAATATTATGCTCTCAGAGAAAGATAAAATGCCAATTAAACAATTTTTTTTAATGGGCTGACTATTGCTGTTTTTTAAAAATACCCAGCAACCTTTTGTTTTCTTTTTAACAATCGGATGTATCCCATCAAAATCAGTAAACAAGAATAAAACTATCAGGCCTTTATAAAAAGGTTGCTTATTCTCAATTCTCAGTGTTTGCTGAGCTTTCACTGGCATTACCATCATTTTTATTTACAACTGCCATTATCTTTGTCAAAAAAAAAAAAAAAAAAAAGAAGGCAAACAAATATAGAGACTTCTTGGAAGAAAGCTATTAACATGGTAGCACTGCAATGACCTGTCATTACTTCAGCAACTGTAACACAGGCAGTGAGAATTAGAAAACTTCTCAGTATCAAGTAGAGGTTTTACTAAGTGGAGAGGTAAGGGGAAACTCCTTCATGTTAATTCGTATGCCAGCCCATTCTGAGATACTGCTTGAGCACAGTACCTGTGCTACATGAATACATCCTAGACCATAATTAGTCAGTGAGAAGTTAAAGTTATGGCCACATATCATCAGTGAGTGCTTCAAAAAGGCAGCAGGTAGAGTTTTTATGTCATGTTTTCTATTCTACAGGTCACCTGTACATACAAAAAGGTTCCACTAAGAGCAGGACTAATAAATTGTACATTCTTAACAACACTTTTGAGTTATGCTGAACCCAAAGACTACAGCATATGGTGTGTTCTCACTGTGATGAGAGTATTTAATTTTCAATTCAACGCTCATTTATTCTTGAATTATTTTTTTTAATCTGGCCATTTATAGGACAGAAGGATTACATGAACACATCACAGCTTACCACTGTTGTATAATTTCTCTTGTTACTAAGTAACTTGCCTTTTCATCAAGTTTTTAAAATAATTTTTTGAAGCCTCAAGCAGATATAATTAATCTATGGTCTAAATATTTAGCAACAGGTCACAAAAATTTCTTGAATTAATTATACTTCTAAAATGGTTCTTAAAATAAATAATTTCAGAGGCCATGAAACTAGATCAATTGAATTTCAAAGAAAAAGTTGAACTTTATTCCAAAACAAATGTCTTAATCTAAAAGGACATGATTTCCGTTTTGTTAAACAAGTCTTGCACAGTTTACAGTTCTGTACAGAAATATTAATTACAAGACCACCTACCTTGTCACATTGACTATTTCAACAAATATTCCAGCCATAAACATAACACACTACATACTCAACAAAAAACTAAAGACTAATGAGCAACTTATACCACAGCAATTCCAGTTGCACAATCTTAGTTTTAAATTATTACAATCAAGTTTTGCATATACGAAAGAGAAAACACATAAAGGTTCTTAGAAACGTGCATTTTATTAAATTTTAGGGGTTCTAAGTGCATGCCATTAAAATTACATTGTTACCTGATTATATTATTTAGCATCATGTTTTTTCAGTTCAGTTCGGTTTTACATAAGTCTATTTAATAACTGAAAGGAACACATTAGACTAACATATCACACAGCTTGTTGGTAACCAAGGTATGAAATGGTGAGATCTCATTACTAAAGAAAAAGCAGCTTTTATTTTTGTTATCAAAGTATTAGTCAAATATTTTATGTAAAGGTTCTTTGCTAAGCCAAGCAAAAGAAAGAGATCATCTGAATTTCATTATCCTGAGGCAGGTATACAATGTAGAGGACCTGCTACCCACAACCCACTTGTAACTACCCCGATAATCTGCATTTGAAATTCATTCCATTCTAAATTCTGCGTGGAACACCCTTTGAATCACAATTTGACACCTGTTACAGAGAAGTTACACTGAGACAAACCCATTTGTTTAAATATTGAGCCTGTAATACTTTTTTTTTCCTTTCTGATTTCCCTGATTGGCTAACTTCATTGCAAACCACAGCATAAAAGATCAGTAGTTCTGTGGAGCTGTCACATCCCTTCTGAACTATCCAGAGGAAAAAATAAGAAACAACAAAGGTCTCTAATCACAAAAAGAGAAGTAGTGCTTGTGTATCACTGAAGGAGAAAGCTTATTGTACCATGTAAAAACTGACAGGTATTAAGAGATTTGCCAGCAAGGCATGAGAGATAGGGAAAGGCAAATGAATCCTTGAGAATGGCAAATCCAAGAACTAAATTGAGACTTGGTGACAATTCCCTTTCATGCAACCAAATCAGGAGAAATACATGTTCCCCATTATTTTTGGCTTAAATTCTTCTGAATAGCATATTGTACAGCAATGTTACTTAAAAAGGATCAGGGAACATCAGCAGTATTAAACTAGATCCTAATTTACACTGACAGTATACAGAGTAATCCAGTGCTGAACAGAGTACACTATTAGAAGACTTTTTGAATGAGGCTTGACTGCAGAACAAAGTTTTCTTCAAGAGGTATGCCCTGAGGTGTCAACTTGCATTGCATGGCAAGAATACATAGAACCTCTGATGGAAGATACAACATTGCATCTTGAGTCCATGATAGTTGCCATTAGCGGAAACCTGTCCTATACCCTGTTGCTGAGTTGCCTGCATTCTTATCCAGACCAAGAAACTAATGAAAAATAAAACGGATTTACCGGGATTATGTATATTAAAAGGAGGCATACAGAGAGTAGAAAAAGGGAGAAAAAGGCTCTAGTTATTCAAAGTCTGTAGAAAGATGTAATGGAGATGTTTAAAATTAAGCTAAGTATGGGCATAAACCTAACATATTGAAACATTTACTCATGTTAAGTCTCTTTTCTGTTCTTAGAAGTAAACAAATTTTTAAAAAAGCAAATAGTTTTGTATCACTACATTTTGTACTCACTTTTGTATTCAAAGTGTTGAACAGAAGAACTTTAAATAAACAATATCCAGGTATCGGGTTTGTGACATGAAAATAGGAACGGAAGGAGAAAGAGATAAGGGAGTGAAAGTGAGTTAGTATCATGACAATGCAACCTAACACCCAGTCTCCAGCTCAGAGTGGCCTGAGATTTTATTCTTCAGAAGTAAAGGTACACATTTTGAGATTACATATTCTGATACAAAAAATAGAACAAAATAACTCAAAAGGCTCTAGACTTTTTGAATAAAATAGCTCCTATCATATCCATCAGTTTCTTCAAAATCAAAGGTTCTTGAGGGTTTTTTTAGATTTTAAAAGAAGAAAGTGTCAAAACAGGAGAACTTGATGCAGAAAGAAATTTCAAATTCTCCAGCATTACCAGCAACCCTTCAGGAAGTGCTTTTTCAAGCATACGAAACCATTTCCCAAAGTCGATCTGCAGAGATTATTTATAATGGTTTGCATGTAAAACCATGATGGAGTTATGTGTTATGCAGTAGAAGTTATGCAGTAGAAGGATTCCTTTGACTTTTTTTTCCACTAGCTTATTTTAAGTACCACAAAGCACACACATGTCTTCAGAGGACTGCAGTCCTGAACACTGGAATTTTGGACACACACTTATTAGTACCAAGAGACCATTGTAGTCACTGAGGTCACCATTTACAGGATCAGACCATGAAACAACTTCTGTTTGTTCTTGCATGTTTCTAACATTTCTTTTACTGAGAAATGCAATTTCCTCAATGCTTTAACAGCAGCTCTTTTCAAACAAAGTAGATTCAGACACAAGGAACACATGTCCCATTAGAGTAACTGGCAGTGAGAATGACATTTCTGGTATGCCGAATTAAATTTTGTTTCAAAGGAAAGTGTTTTGTTTATTTTCAATTTCATTTGAACTAGGATTGCAAAAGAACGAAAAAAAGTAAATGGATGAATTTAAAGAACATTTTGTTTCATGCTGAAATAGTTTAAAATAATTTGGAGAGTAATTATTAATGTAGCTTTATAAACATGTATGGCAGATGATGATATATATTTTGATTAATCTAGCTGAGGTTATTTATGACACCCCACAAAATAATCTCCCATACTCTCTTATATTTCTGAAAAGTCAAATAGCTGCCACCCACAATTACTAGGGACAAAACTCGAGTAGTAAGTAATAAATTCCTGTTTCCCCTGAGAAAGAAAGGAACAAAGTATGCAGAATTTTGTTGTTCCAAATGATTCAGATTATAGAAGTGTTGCTTTAATAGGTCTCTCTGCAATTATTCACATTTGTCATTTGGATCCATTAGAATTTCAACTATGATATAATTGTATTTCTTTTTTGAGATGTCATTAAAATTAACTGTGCCTTTAAACAAATGTGTCCAGATGCTATGGGTACAGCTAATCACAGGCACAAAGGCCCAGTCAAGGTCAGGCTGCGAGTTTGTCTCTAATTGCCCAGTTATACATTCCTTTTTCACCCAAATCTTCTACTGACTTCAATGGGATTTTTGTTTAGTGAGGATTACAGGATTTCACCTCCTAGTTTAAGTACTGCATCTATACATCACTATGTGTAGTATGTTTTAGCCCCTACAGTCACATTATCTATAGTTTTATACTAACACCAAATATCATGTTGAGATTTTAAGACTTTCACTGTCCCAAAGCCTTAAAACTCAGTTCCCTTTTGCTCTATTTTATTTTATTTTGTTTTCTATGGTCAACACTATTGGACTTTTGAAAAACACCTGGCAGCCCATGTTTGTCTCACTGCTGCTATATTTTTCATTTCAATGTGCTAATTTGCTTTCAAAACCTATTGACCTAACTACTGTATTAGCCACTCTGCTAAAATGCAAAGACAGTATTTTTCCTACCCCAGTCTTTCCCTTAAATTCTTAGTTACATTTCAGGTTCTTATTAAAACAATCTGGTGATTTTTACATGATCTTACCAATGCCCATAATAACTTTTGTTGACTTCTCTAAATATTTTTGCCTGCCACAGCATGTTTGTATGATTAAGTCTCTATTCTATTTTTTTTAACATGTTTACATCAGCTCGCCTGCAGTCTTCCTTAGTTTACCACACAACATATGTTCATGAAATATTTTTTAATCATTATGCAAACACTACAATTTAGACAAAGTGCATGCCATCATTTTTTATCAGACCAGCTGTACAACTCAAACACGAGGGTGTTGCTGTGCTGTCAGTTCAGGCCTGTTGGTCTCTTCCTCATCCAAACTGAACTCAAGAGGAAACCCAGACACAGCTGACAAGACAGTTCACTCAAGGGCCTGCTTCTAACAGCACAAACACAAAACACCATGAGTTTGAGTTTATCTCCAGCACATCCCAGCTGCTCTAGCACTGACAAAGTCCTTTGTCACCCTACAGAGCACACAACTGGCACCTGCAGCATTACACTCTGCAAACACCTTTCCAGGGGGCTGAAACACATCCTTTGACAATTTAAAAACTAAAATACACTCAAAAAACAACAAAAACAAATCCCTCTGAACTGATGGACCCTCCAAAATGACAAAACCAGTAATTATGCCTCAGAGACCCACGCCAGTGGTCTTTAGCTTATGCTGGTCTTTGGGCAACATCAAGTGTTTCCATTGGCCTTAGTTCTAAATATTCGTTTCCAACTTGTGAGCAACACACTAACTGTCAGACTTAGAGTGAGAAGCTGTGAGTTCACTGACTGGTTTTTGTCTTAAAGAGAGGCCAATACTCTACTGTGGTTTTATTAGCAAAGCCTCTTTCCTGTATAAGTATGAATTACAGCATTTCAAAAGAGTAGGAAAAAATACTGTATTTCCTTATCTATGTTTTCATGGTGAAATATATAACTGTAGTTGTTTTCTATCCTCTAATGTACAGGCATTACAGTATAATTTTCTTGTTCTTTGAACAAGATTTCTTGAGCAGTATTGCTTACACGAGGAACACAAGCATTAACTAAAGAGACACGCTGGGCAAAGTATATTCATTTAATCAAAAAGTCTCTAGCGAGTTGCAAGCAGCAGCAAATATATAGTCATTGCTCAAGTTTTGCAGTTTCTCTGGTATCACTATGTGAGTGATCAGAATACTACTTAATGGCATCCACTTTCAAGGTTACATTATGTTCCAATGGCAGTGAAACAATCGCTGCCAAAAGACATACACTCAGGTATTTTTCATGCTTGAAAAGCACATGCTAGTCGGGAGATTTTATCAGCTATTTACTTGAAATGCAAAAGAGCTCTTAACTCCAACTGATAAAAAAGGGATGCAGATTTGGTGCTGAGTTTAGGACATTGCTGCAAGGCTACACTCAACAGACACTGGGCCATATGCAGAAACAGTAGTTAACTTCTGGGGCTCGAGTACCAGCCTGACCATCGTACTCTTTTAACCCCTGGCATACACAGTAGTAATAATAATAACACAGTAGTAGTAGAGAGCACAGCTAATTGCTAGATGATGTACAGTTCAGTAAATGCTTGTGGGCTTCGCATGAGAACTTCCTCGTCTCCCTTGGTATCACGGTATTCGGTCACATCAAATAAGAGAGGCTGGATAATGAGAACTGGCAGTTTGATTCAGTTCAAAGGCTAGACTGCTCTAGTTTAAAGGAAAGATGTGTTATCTCACTATTCTCTCTGTAAGCAACATGAAGCACACACACAGAGGGTATGAATTAAAACTGGACAATCCAATTTTTAGAAGGTAATAGTCCTGCTAAGTAAGTGCACATTTTCAAACAGAACTTAAAACCATGTCTTTTCTGTGAACTGAAATTCTTGTGTGCCTTATTTTGACCTTCTTTCAGTAAGGCCTGCACTAAGCCATAATAGTTTGTAGCCTGCAGACAGAACAGAAAATACTTTCCCTCTGTGTGTCCAGATACATGTCCTGGGTTACACAAAAATTCTGGTATCCACCTTTCCTTTTTTCTCCAAATTAACCTCTTTTTGTGTTTTGCCTTCTTGAAAGAGACTGAACTGCTTGTGAATAATACTCAAACACTCAACCACCTTGGGGTTCCACCACCACCAAAACTGCAACAACCAAGTCTCGGCGCTGGATCCAACAGGTGTCTTCCGGGTCCTTCCACTCGCCTGGAGGGTCTGCAGCCCTGCTCCCACTGCCTGTACCAGCACTCACAGCCAGTGAGTGCTGCCTCACAGCTGGCCTCACTCTATTGGGGGAGGAGAACCCCATGGAAGGGCAGTCATCTTGTCTCTGTCCTGTAGCCATGTGTGATTTTTTCGGGGGGAAGACGGGTCATCATCTCTATTCGGTCTGGTGGGCAGGGAAATTCCTCTTCATCAGTTGGTTTAACCCAGCTTTATCAGTATTGTTTTTAGCAATGTTCTTGGTAAAGTGTTATTTTTTTTCACTTAAATCCAGGAGTATTTGTGGTTTCTCTCTCCGCATTGGAGAAAGTAGGGGTTTTGAATCTGAGGGAGCAGACTTCTGTCTGAGGTCTCTGCCCCTCAAAACTGTGTTAAACCAAGACAATATATCCTCTTCATTCTCAACCTTTTTAAAATTTTCAACAAATACTCATCATTTAAGGATGGATACCTGCTCTCTGCAATCATATGTGCTGGCTTCCTAAGCTCAATTTGAACATTCCCTCGGAGCATTCTCTACATGAATTGCCTAAAACTCTTCACCACCGTCTTCAAGACAAAAATCACACGTGCATTAAAGTCTCTCAGCTCTGACTGTCTATACAACGTTATTTACACCTACCAATTCTACCCACAGACAGACTCTAGTGCTGCCAAACTCAGCATCCTTCTTAGGGCTAAACAGACTTGCAGATAGTTTTGGAGAGCACATGGACATTCCTTATATGAACATTTCATGGTACTCTCCATCTACAAAATTAATGTTCACATAGCCTTCAGTGTCTACAGCTTTGCCCAGTGTCAGTTCGTAAGTCCACACATACCCTAAAGCCCCATCTCAGTTCGTTGAGATGGCCATGTCAGGTAAACATCACTAGCAGGCAGAATTATACCTATTTAGTAATACCTGCAAACTTAAAGCAACAGAATTCACAGGAAGAAACAATCAGAAAGCGTCCTGTAACTGACTATACCAACATTCCCAACACAGGGCTTTACATCTCCAAATAAAATGTAGAAGTTACACTTGTTATCGTATCCTGAATCAGAAGGCAGAGTATATCAAAGAGATCATGATTTGCCATTAAATTTAAAATGATTGCCTCAGGATTTATACTTAATCTGGTTTTCAGAAAGCATAAGCTATTCTAGATAGAAACAGATGTCAGAAAAAATATAGTCAGACAGAAAATATGGAACATTATTCTAAATAATGGGGTTTTTTCAAAGAAATATTAAATAGACAATGCAGTATAGCCAAATCCAGTAATGGTATAAAAATGGCAAAAATTAATATAGGTAATGTATGTGTTCTTTCATGATTTCAGATTTATCACAGATATATTAGTGAGTCTCATTTTCATGATTTCAGATATATTTGTGGATCACATGGAAACATTATTCATAATAAAGGACAGACAACATATGGGAAGAGCTAAAGAACTTGGAAATAAAATTTTCAGTAAAGAATCTCGCAAATGTAACTAAAATAGGTAAATGTGACCTAAAACCTAAAATTTGAGTGGCTATTGCTTTTTTTATTCACATACCTGACTTACAGAAGGGCATATTTTGCAAATACAATGAAGTATTTAGCTGCTCTGAAAAAATACACAATGGCAAAAAGACAAAGATGTAATAGCCAAACTTTAAAAACATTGCCAATGTTTGTAGCTTATGCTGAAAGTTCAGATTCTGGGACTCATGCAGTTACAAAAAATAATGTCTTCGAAATAGACTTAACATTTCCTGATAGTGGGCGATTTTAAAAAACAAACCTTAAAGGAACAGAATGAAACAGAAAAATAGAAAATTAATCAAATTTTTGCATCTTGTATTTTTAATCCAGCTCCCAATTTCTAATTATTCCACATATAATACCACAATAGTTCTCTAAGTATCCAGAACTCAATATTTCAAACGAAAGTCTAGATAACAAGTGTACCTTAACACATGAATAGCTAAGCTGTATATTGAAAACTGCAATCTCTATAAAGGGAAGTTTTTTTATTATCATTTATCCATTTAAAGAACAAGAGTCAGTGAAGTTTATTACAGGAATACATTCTTTCTTCTGATATGTATATGTTCATAAAAAAGGAACATACAGAATATACCACAAGTTATTAATTACATTGTTGTCTAAATTGGAACGACAGGTGTAAAGAGCACATTGAGAAAGCACATATCTAGAAAATGTTATCCCACAAAGGAGTTACTTTACCTTGGAAGACAGACGAACTTTATCACTGAAATACTTTACACAGAAAAAAATATAATTTCTCAAAAAATGAAAAAATAACACCGATTTACATTATATTTCTAAAGAAATGACAAAATTTGGAGAAGCTTCCCATTCTATCTCTTGCATTGTTTTTGAACATGTGTGACAGGACACCTTCCAAGAAATCTCCCCTCCTAATCCTCCCTATCCTTCCCCTGGATCCTCAATTTTAACATCTATTTCTTTGGAATTTCATCTTTTTTCCTTCAATATTGACTCAAGAGTAGGGTTTCAGCTTCTGATCTCATCCCCTTGGATATCATCACAGAAAGCAGAACTCCTATACAGAAAGGATTAATGGCAGTACAATAGTAGTCTCCTTATCAAGCCTAAATACAAAAAATGGAAACAGACGAACAATAACTCAATTTTACAGCAAAATTCAAGACCTGACATTTTTGACATCTGCACATTTCCTACTGGAATGCAGGGAATTAACTTGATGGCTTCTAAAAATGGGAATGCACGTGTTTCTCTCTCTGTGCCTTCACACTCCATTGCTAAATAATAGTTTGCATAAACCACTAACTTTAAGAAAATATTTAAGGTGTAAAAGCATGGTGAATCTGTATGCTATAAACATACACCTTATTCCACTACACTATTATTTGAGTTTGGCAAAAAGGTCTGAATGGAAGCAGATCTGGGTTTGCTTTTTTCCTTGTTTTTCTTATTTTGTTTTCTTGCTTGATGCTGACTGGTATTGGTTACTTTCTATTCCTCCTAGAACAACAGAATTACTCAGTTTGGAAAGGTCCCCTGATGGCCATCTAGCCCAATACCCCAGTCAAACTTTCAAAGACAAAAAAAATTCCTCACCTCTCTGGGAAACTTATTTTGATGCTTAACTGTCGACACATTTTTCCCCTTTATATCCTTTGGAAGCCTCTCCTGTCTCAACATATGAACCTGGTCTCATTCTAAGCTTGTGCACCTCAGTGAAAAGCCCAGTTTCATATTCTCAGTAACCTCTAAGTGAAAGACCACTGTTTGGTCCAGTCCTCTCAGACTCTTCTCATATGTTTCAATCTATCTTGGTGGTCCACTGCTAAACTCAACCAAGTTTATTAACATTTTCCTTGTAATTTTTTTCTTTTTTTTTTTCCCCTCAAAACCAATGACAGTATGCCACATGTGGTTTAGCAGTCATCAAGTAGAGGAGAATAAGCACCTCTTTGATAGAGCCCAGGATCCTGCACTGCTGTTAGGGCACAATACCAGCTCATGTTCATCCTGACTGTTCACCAGGATCCCCAAGTCCTTTTCTGCAGAACTGCCCCCCAACCAGTGAGCCTCAGCCTCTATCACTGCAAGGTGCTCGTCCACGCCAGATTAAAGTCTTTGTATTTGTCTCTGTTAAATTGCATCAGATTCCTATTGTCCATTTTTCCAGTGCACCTGGGTCCCTCTGAATGGCAACCCTGCATGGAAGTCTATCAGCTTCCCTGCCTCCATACCTCCAGTTTGCTGCTATGCAAAAACAACAGGAAGGTGCACTTTGTCTCACCACCATGTACCCTCTTCTCCTTCTGTTACTAAGATATAAAAAAAGTTTGTTAGAGCATAGTTCTAATAACACCAAGGCTGTGCGTTTGATCCCTGTACATTCACTTAAGAGTTCAACTCAATGATACTGGTGGTTCCCTTCCAACTCAGAATAATCTATGAATCTGTGACTACAGTAAAACAAGTTGGGGTTCTCATCCACAGACCTAGTAATTTCATTAGAGATGGAAATCAGATTAGTCAAGCATGATTTGCCCTTGGCATAAAAAGGCTGAGTCCAAAAGGATCCCATTTACCGGTTCTCTGAATAAACTCAAGTTGGATCTATCAAAAGCCAGGATGATCCTCTCTATTAAGATTTCTTCCCATGAGCTTCAGTAATTCATGGTTGTTACAAGCTAGGTCTGTCATTGATTATTGCCTCCTTGTCCAGCTCTTTATTTGTAAGGATTATCTTACCCAGATAAATTGCACCCTCATTAGAGTCCATTGACAGTTTACAGAAACATTCTGGGTTGCTTTCATGGGTTGCTCTTCCAGCAAGTGTCAGGGAGGCTGAAGTCTATCAAAAGAACAAGGGTCTCAGAGTTGCTTAATTATGACTTTTTCCTCTTCCTCATACTAACCAAATGCTCTGTAAAATACGCTCACCATTATGTCACCCATACCAGCCCTTCCTCTGGTCCTAATCCACAAGAAACCCATTCACTCAAAGTGCTTTTTCACATAAAGGGAAATCCCTATCCCTTTTTTTCCTACCTGTCTTCCCATATTCATCCATCATAGTTGTTCCAACAATACCTTAGCAATGTGTCTGCATGCAGAGCTCTGTCTCCTACTGATTGATTCCTAGGTTGTGTGCATCTGTCTGCAAGCAATTCTTCCCTGACAATCTATCAACCAGAAGATTCAATTTTGCTTTGGAGTTGTTTTTCATCGGATTTGACCATCTGCGGATAGTACTTTTCTGTCTGTCACCCAAATTTTTATTCTTTTATTCCAACAATTTTTTTCCCTTCTCTCTAAAATCTGTTTCTATTCCTTGCAACTCCAGTAAAAAATGTTAATTAAAAAGTGCCTACAGACAATCTCACAAAGTAGCAGTTTGCCTGTCAGCTATCACACTTCTGAATTAACATTGCTACTTTTGGAAAAGCTGTAATGTGGTAAATTCAAATGATGAAAAACCTGGAGAAGTGTATGCAATAATATGTTCAACCAGTATTATCTATGTAGGCAATGGAAAGGAAGGGCTATTAGCCAAACAAGGATAAAATTGCATCTAACACAGAGATTTTAAAGACCAGAACTGAATACTGAAACTAGTATCTTGGATTGAGTGAGCAGCCACATAGGTACAGCTATCCTGCACTAGAACTCCAACTAACTTATTTAAAAGTTACCCTAGGAATATCTACAGATTGCAGCACTGAGACTGCCTAACTTGATTTCATTTTGCACAGGATATACTCTGGAGCAGGACACAGGCTCCCTAGCTGGGAGGTACTGTTGGTTCCCTTGACGAAGAAGAGGCCTTGACAGAAAACACTCCCTAGGCCAGAAAAATCAGCAGGGCCTTGGTTCTGCTGAGGACATTGCCCAGCAAGACAGTGAAACACGAAGCAACAGTGAGGATCACCAGCCTGACCTACAATTCCACTTACAGAAGAGCTTTAGAGAAGAGAGCCTCATTACAGGCTACCACTTATGAGAAGTGTATGCTGTTTCTCTTCCATCAAGTCAACTGACCGATGGTAACTTAATATTTGTTTAGTGAGTGAAGGTCACTTAAAAAAACAAAATGTTATTGACCCCTGTAGTTAGTTCAGAGAATCTCTTAGAGGAGGAATAGACACACAATTCCAATGTGCTGAAAAAAAAAAAAAAAAAAAAAAAAGAGTTAATATTGACTACTGAATTGAAAACTACATCAAACTGATGGGCTATTGCTATAATATTGTAAAAATTGCAGATCACTCATGGCTCCTCCTAAACAAAACACTCTCAATCCAAATTTCCAATTGAGAAGCTTCTTTCATTCAGACTCAGTGCTGAGCACCTTTTTTTCCAATTAAACCAAGGACATAATCCCCAAGGTGAAGACAAAGTGATATAAACAACAGTAGGGGTCAAGTACAGATTAGCCTTTATTTTAAATTTCTTTTTGAAAAAAGCTGTTATGAAACACAAACAAACACTGTCTATTCCTAGGTGACTATTCCTGTATTTATACAGAGACTCTTATAACTTCCTATATGTTGCTTGGTTAAAGAAACATTTTTTTAGAAGTTAGATCACAACACAGAAAGAGGCATAGAAAAACCAAAGGTGCAGGACCAAAAAAAGCTATGTTCCTCACCCTTCCACTAAGCCTTTTTTTCAAAATTCAGATGAAAGAGGGTTTTGTAACAATATAAAAGCTCTAAACTAAAATCAGAATTATTTCTATAGATAAATTCTGTAGAGTTTTAAACTCTGGACAGATAAGGTTGCTCAAACCCTTTGCTAGAAATGCCCACAAATCAAAAAAATATACTTGAAGGAGCAATTCTATCTTTCCAGTTGTGATGACCAGAGCTATGCTCATTTTAGTGGAGTTCAGGCAATTTACAGCAGTGGAAGATCTGGTCTTCCAATTAAATTCTGTCTTGACTTTGAGTAATTCTGTTGAGGTCACTAGAACAGGGTTACTCAGGACATAAATTTGCCCCAAGGGCTTTTGTTACCTAAGCTATATTTATATTACATTAATGTATAAACACAAAATGCCTAACAAGTTCCCATAAAGCAATTCATATAATTAGTTTGTAACTTGTGCTTAGGTCTGTCTCTCCAGGGTTACTGAGGGTCAAATAAGGGAAGCATATTTCTGAAAAGCACGGGTCCTAAAATAATAAAGCTTCAGCTTACAGTTCCAAGTGGTAGCTCCTCAGTAATTTGATTTCTGATAATCTTTTTAAAAAGTAAATGGATTAAAATGATAGGAAGAAATACATCTGAAATGACAGAATACCATATTTAAAACCAAATGGTAGTTTTGTGTGTTTCCACAACTGAAAATGCTTTAGTTAATTTCTGTTTAAACATCAGAACATCATAAAGACACAAATAATACCACAAAAGTAAGAATCTTTTTCATATATTCTAAAATCGAAAAACAATTCAGGTGCAAACAAAAAGTAAGTATTGACTACTTTGTACTATCTGTAACCTATCTTCTTTTGGAGTTTAAAATTCACTAAGACTTCCACCATATAAAGCAATAAAAGTTAGCAGGATTGGGGCCTAGACATTAAACACCAGTGGAACAGAGTAAGCTTTTTAAGGAAACTGATGCCACTCGTCATGCATGAACAGAGTACCTGTGTCTTCTTTTACAAGCAGCAACATGATTTCCTTTTAAAAAGCCAAAAATTATGTAACTTGGAGGTTGAGAAATACTATAAGACACACATTATCTATGAGAATGCCAGTAAGAAGAATTTTTCCTTATTAACTAAACCTGTCCGAGAACCCTTAAGAGTCACTAAAATATAATTAAAATAAATGATCAAAGGTCACCATGCACCAGTTGTTTACTTGGATAACAAACACAAGCAGATACCAGCTGCTGATAACTCTCATTTATTGAATTTATTAACAAGCTGCAGGAATGTGCTTGTTACATTACATGACTATGCATATTGAACAATTGTTTTATTTCAACTTTACTGTCTTCCATTTTACTTACTTCACAACCATTTACACTATGCAAACACATAACATTTTATTTTTAGATCCTGTTACATCACACATGACATTTATCAGCATATCAATTAGTTAGAGAAAACGGAGAAGAAATAGTAAGGAAATGCAATCTCCTTAAGAGCTAAAGAGACCAGATAAATCAGGAGTTTAAGACAACTACTTGTAGCATGCAGTTCACTAGATTTATCTGACAGTACAACAAACCTCTGGATTTTTTCATGCTAAATATGTACATCAGTTATTTAACAGTTGCTAATAAAGAAGAGATCAAAAGGAATAAAATAGTCATATCTGGTTGAGTCCAGTTAGCAAAACAAAAATCATAATGCTTCCATATACAGCTAGAGTACTAAGTGATGTGGACAGCCACAAACACATGAGCTTTAATGAAGAAAGACAGAAATACATATTTCTGAAACATGGGCAGAAATGGAAAAATGCTCTTGATCTAGTTCATGAAGGATAACAAACCCTGACAATATACTGATATTTGGGATGCTGCTTTCAAGTTGCATTATAGTATTATAATACAATGTTTCTAATTTTTTTGTGTAGATATAATTCTAATTTGTAGCTGCAAATAAAAAGTCCTCTGAATGAAAAAGGAATTCAAGCAAGTCAGATAGTTCACACTGAAATAAAAGGAAATTGTTTCTGATTTATGGGGGAGGAACAGCTGGCACTTATTATGTCTATGTACTGCATCAATCACCAGCAACACAAACTCCGATAAATCTACCTTATGTCCCTATGAATATAAAGCTGTTTTCCCTTCCTAGACCAGATTGCTAGCTTATGTAAAGTGGTGCAGCTCTAAATCCAGCCCTCCATCTTCCAATCAGTTAAATGATGTACTAGCCAAAAATTTATCTAGTTTAGCTTTTACAGTTGGGGGTAAGTTTTGGTCTTTTTGTTGTTGTTGTTTTGTGAGGGTGTTGTTTGTTTGGTTTTTTGTTTTTTGGTGTTTTTTTTTTCTTTATTTGGTTGTGGTATTTTTGTTTGGCTTGGGTTTGATTGGGTGGGTTTTTCTGTTCTGGTTTTAGGTGTTTTGTTGTTGTTTTTTTTTTTGGTTGGGGTTGTTTTGGGGGTTCTGTTTGTTTAAAAAAAAGTGATTGATTTTCGCACAGAGTGCTTGTGCAGGGTAAACAGCACCAGTAAAACAAGGGTATCAGCAAGTATTGTTGGTTTTGGTCAAAGCTGTAGCTGCAACAGATGCCAATTTGTACATCATTATCTCAACTACAGCATGAGCTGTTTTTAAACAATCTACTGCAACTGGATAGTGACAAGGATGAAAAGAATAAAGGCAGCAGAAAGAACATTAACCACAGAAAGATGAGTAGGATGTGGCCTCTTGTGATCTGACCACCCAATGTACAGGACCTTAGTACTGAAAAACAAATGTGCTTTAACTTTCCCGTCTGCCGAAGAAAGGATGAAGCAGAACAGATTGTCCAGCAAGCTTCTGTCACAATTTTTGGTACAGAGGATGGAGCAAACTACTAGAGAGTAAACATTTCTAAATTCAACTCAAAACTATATGGGAGGACTTAATCCAGAATGTGAAGGAGGAAATAATTTTCCATCGAAAAATTAACTTTCAAAGGAAAGTTGATCTTCTACCTAGTGGAGAGGAGTAATCTATTGAACGATTGAGATGAGAAGACAGATTTACGTCTTTCAGTCTTTCCACTCATTTTTAAAAGAGGTCAGTTGCAACCAGGCAGCTGTCATGGCTAACACAGTGACAGAGGGCTTCAACTAAAATAGGGAAAGCATTCTCCTGTGCGTTAACTTGAACACTTGAAAAATCAATTACTTTGTCTGGTTTTCCATAAGTTATTTTTAATTTTTATGGAAGGAACAACAGAACTATTACTTGCTATCTTTGAGAACAACCAGACTGGAGAATTAGGAGTTTCAGGAGGCTGGAAAAGAAAACCAGAGTTCCCATTCCAGGCTCAACTCCAATTGCTCTGGAAAAAACTATAAACAAACAAACTACTTGCAAGTCCTTTGGAAGTGGAAAATGAAGAAGAATCCTTATTCCCTACCCCCAAGTGATTACAAACATCTGATAGAGCTGCATGTACACAAAAATCATGTCAAATTAATATAATTATCTTTTCCTGTTATGACAGGGAAATGGTTTTCTGATAAGGAAGCAGCAAGAGGGATCAGATGAGTTAGGATAAACCTTCTGCATGGTAATAACCAGCACTGTAGCACTTTCACATGAGAAAGAGCCATACTTTCTCTCTGCATGCCTGCAACCCAGCCTTTCTGCACCCCTCTCCCAAACTTGCACCATCCCTGCATGCACACGCAGCCACAAGTCAGATCCAGATAGCCTCTGCTTCTAGACAGATCATACATACTTTTAAACTCACTATTTCTGCAACATAAATAAAGTTTGAAGCCAAAACCTGCTACAGCTGCACATAGAATATTTATACAAAAGTTTCCCTTTCCCCTGCCCCATATCGGATTTTGTGAGGTCCTGTGGCCAAAAGGACCTGCTCAAAGATACTAATCAGCAAACTTAGCCCTTTCTACAGTATGTTGCACTGGTTAAAGACTACAAGAAATACAAACAGTTGTCATGGAGCTGCACTTCCTCTTAAAATTATTCTTGAGAAAAATCGGTAATTTTTTCTGCCAGCTCAGATGCCTGACCCTTGATTTCTTGGAAAGCTTGTGACCTCAGTGTGAATTACAAGCCTCATCTTGTCCACTCTGTAATTTATTTTGACTTTAGTAAGGCTTTTTCCTTGATATTCTAAGATGCAGGAAATATGCTCCAGAGGAAGTTAGTACAAAGAGGGAAGCAAAACTGCTGGAAAACTGTACCCAACATTGTTTATCAGTTTCACTGTCAAAGTGAACACACTTGTTGCTATGCAGTTTAACATACTCATTTGGGATTTGGTTAGCTGAAGAGGGAGATTCTTAACAAGTAGTATGCTTCTGACTGCTTTGTGATGCAGTTTGTGAGGCTGTAAAAACTTCACATGATGGGATCAGAATTCAAAAGAAACATGTTCAAAATGAACACTTTGAAGGGACCAGTGTTCAGTCTAAAAAAGAGGAGCTTGAAGGGAGTAAAGGGCTAAGTACATGGGCGGAGGAAATAAGTCATCTTCCATTATCCACACTATCTCAGACAAACAGTAATGGACTTATATTTACTACACACACTATTTACATTGGATATTAGGAAAAAGAGTTCTGTTGAATAATCTTTTCTAGAGATCTATAGAAGTAACTACATAAGCCAAGTTCCCTTTTTGCTTCTTAATAATATCCCTTTGCTGTGGCTCACAAAGACTTAGCTTTTAATCTAGCCAGTGTCTTGCTTTTCTGCCAGTCTTGTCAAAAAACAGTACCACTACAAATGAAGTTACAGAAAGCAATCAAGACAAATTTATCTAATGCAAACAGATGAGTATATCTTATTAGAAATTTTTAGACATATTTGAAAGTATATGCAACAAAACAAGAACATGTTTTAAAATTTCCTTTATTGTGAAGTTTCAGCTAGATACAGTGACCAAATAACTGCTTCAAAATTCATGTGGTCAGCTATACATGTCAATCTGATTCCAAGAATAACTATCCTTGTGCATAATTTTATATATCAGAAGGAAAGCATAGCTGCTTAAAAAATGAACAAGAAATAATCCGACAGACTGATTATTCATTAAATATGTTGGATATAACCAGCCAACAAAACTCCTTTTGAAAAGATATGAAGTACTTCTAAACTATTACTTTGTGTTGCAGATACAAAATGGTCTAACAGATGTTGTTTGGACACCTCTTCCAAAATCAGGACTCTATCACATTGCCACCCAGTACTTTAAGAGGACAAGGGAGAGGAAAGGAAATAAAAGGGAAACAGATCTTCTTGTGACTAATAAATCAATTCAAAATGCTCTGAAATTATTTTTTTTTTTAGTAGTTGTGCAAAATTTATGATGACCATCAGATTACAAAATACTTCAACCATGTAAGGCCACAAATGTATATAAAAGTGAACATGAAAACAGGCATAAACCTAATTAGGCTTTAAGAAGACAATACACAAGGAAAGCTACAGCACTAAAACATCATCTTTCAGTGAGCAGAATACACTTACATTACTGTCTGGCTACTTTTCCCATTCATAAATTCAGATATAAGCCACCAAACCCTGCACTTAGTCTACATTAAAAAGAATCTATGGTTTAGCTACAAAACGACCTTCCGTTCTAGCTTGCATCACACAGACATTCACAAGAATGTGTAAGAAACAGCCCTTTGTGTAAGAAGTACTTATATTGTTGATTTATTGACCTACTACAAAAAAATCTTAAGGTCTTCAAAAGCAGAAGAAAATGTATTCCTGAAACAATACATTCACATAATATATGCACCTCAAAAAACAACTTTTCTAAGTCTCATACACATAACACTGGGGATCATTCTGAAGTTGAAGCTTTTAATTTAGAATTATGATAACTTACTAAACAGCTAGAAAGAATAATGGCATTATTACTTTAATTATTTTAATAAAATATTTTGTTATAATGAGCTACCATTATATTGAAGCAATGAAAAACATGGATTTCATTAGTTTATATTACAACTTACTTTGTATTTTATAAAAGTAATATAAAATAATATCTTTCATAGAAAGTAAGGTAGCTTAGGACATAAAAACTTCAGAAATCGTACCTCCTTCTCTGAAAAACAAACCCCCATAAAGCTGCATTCTAAATAATGCAGAAGCCCACAAACCATACAAGTAAAACTTCTAATTAAATGAGACAAATTTTCAAGAAAAGAGATTGATACACTAATCCAGAATCCAGTCTAACCCCTCCTGAAACTAATAATGAAACATCCACCAATTTTTAGTGACCAATGAACGAAACATATCCAAGGGGTGCCTGAATCTACAGAACTAGATTTGAGACACGGTAAGCACGAGTACTACCTTCATGAGCCACCATCCTCCAAAATTCTTTAGTCTGTTGATTATACTGAAAGTGATCTGAAGTGGAAGATACAAGAAGTGGAAATAACATGAGAGGTATTAACCAAACTCCTTCAGCATTGCTGCCATTTGCAATAACTCATACAGTCAAATCCACAGTCATCTCCTCAAGGGGGTTTACAGGAGCACTTAAAGGAGCCTTTGCTATAGACTCATTGTTTAAATAAGCACATAATGTAGTGATAATTAGTATTTGCATTTAGCATATGTTCATGGCTACAATTTTTCTTTCCTACCTATCATCACACTAAGCAAAATCTGTAAGCAAAACCAAGTTAACCATCAATCATAAGATCAATAAGAATTCTTAAAAATTAATTATTTTAGTAATTTGAAAACAGAGTGCTGATTTTAGATTGCTACTTATCAGAAATACATTACTGAGAACTCTAAAGTTGTATCTCAAGAGTTGAAAAGTGAATCAGACAGAAAACTAAACACTGCATTTAAACAAGATGCTTTTTTTAAACTATAATTTTCTAATCAGCAAAAGCTTTCTTAAGTTCTAAAAATGATATGAGTATGAATCAACCTCAACAAAACACTCAGTACCATATTATGGTTTTAATCTAAAGTCGAATTCACAGAATATGCTGAGTTGGAAGGGACCCACAAGGATCATCGAGTCCAACTCCTAACGCTGCACAGGACCATCCCTGAGAGTCACACCACATGCCCAAGAGTATCATCCAAACACATCTTGAACTCTGCCAGGCTTGGTGCTGTGACCACTTCCCTGGGGAGCCTGTTCCAGTGCCCAGCCATCCTCTGGGTGAAGAACTTTTTTCTAATATCCAGCCTTAACCTCTCCTGACACAACTTGAGGCCATTCCCTCAGGTTCTGTCACTGGTCACCGCAGAGAAAAGATCAGTGCCTGCCCCTCCTCTTCCCCTCATGAGGAAGACAAAATCAAATCATCAGTCTATTTGAGTTGCACAACAATTTACACTAAGTATCCTTCATAATAATAGTCATAAAGAATTCAGTATTTGGTTTTTCAGAAAGAATTTCCCCCTATAATAAAGACACTAGCACTGCAGCTCTGGTTGAGGTTACATTTATATAAACAAGATCAAATGTTTTTCTGTTTTAAACTACTTAGTTTTAGGGAGAATAAAAAAGAAAATTACTATTGGTCCCACTTTTAATAAAATTCAAATTTCATTTAAAGCATTTGCTAAAAATTCTTGGAAAACAAAAACTCTGAAACAGCTCCATATTGAATCTTAACTCTAGCTCATTTCTAAATACATTAAAACATGAAGTTCCAAAGACTAAACTCATTTTCTGCATGTGAAATCTCCACTGCGAAAAGTATCAAACTGTTATCCTTTCAAGGTGCACACTTCAGTAATTGTGCAACAATTATTTTGCTTTCTATTAATTGCACTCATAAAAACCTCAGTGTTGACTAAGCAGAAAAGAAAGCTTTGCCAATAAGAAAACAAATTGGAGTCAATTAAAATGTGATCTGTATCACTTGTTTGTGGATATTTGCTTAGCATACATACTAATTTTTAAACTTCCTCCTGATAGTATTGTTTTGATTTTGGAGAAGCTGGACATTTTTTACATAACTGATGATACGGTATGACTGAGACTGTAGTGGCAATGAGTTCTCAGAAGATTTAAGCTTTTAAAGACTTTTCTTTTTAATTAATGTAGAGAGATGAGAATTTTTTAATGGACAAAACTCTGATTAAATATATTAACTGAAACTTGCTTAATGAAAAACTAAGGCTAAATGAATGGCTGCATTAGATATAGTTTGATAAGTCCATACTGCAAGCTGGTGTACCCAGTTCTGAGGATGTCACCTAGAATTTTCTGATTCGGACTAGCATTTGAAGATGTAGTAGAACAAACTACAAAGACCTCAAAGCAAAATCACCAAATTTCAGTGATAGCTTAACTCCCTGAATCCATAATGTAGTGTGGAAAACAATGGCACAGGAAAATGGGTTTCAGGAGGGAATGAAACCTGGAACAACAGAGAAGAATGAAGGAACATAGTTTCATAATAGAATGGTATTTTAGACTACTAAAACTCTACCTGAGGAAGAAGGAACTTCCATTTTAGCAGCCATCTGGAAGCAGAGAAATCTTGGTTGTCCTCCAAAGCTCATGTAATTGGGAAGAAGCAGACAAGAATATGGAAAGGCTCCCTAATAGTGTCTCAACTTCTTTTTTGGAAGCCAAAGGTCTTAGAAACCTTTGTAAAATCCCAAGCTCTTCACTGACTCACCTATCTCAGCTGAAGAAACCAGCTGGACTCTGTGAAAGTAGATGTTCAAGCTACTGGATGCCCAGGGTGTCTGAAAGTCGAGCTCTAAGAGATGGAAGGTATACCAAGTATATACAGGGTTCCAGCCTATCTTGATTAAGAGAAGCTTAAGCAGATTCAACATAATGAGATCCAAGCACAGCAAACCCGTGAGTAGTGGATTCTTAAACAAAAAAACAAAAACCTCCAGACCTCTGCAAACCCAAATAGACAAAAAACAGATGCAGGCCATGAACCAAAAAGGCCAATATTTTTAAATCTGCCTTCAGTAGAAACAATGTAGGACATAAACTTGACCTTTATTAACACCAAAGAGATGCAGTTTAAAAAAAATTCCAAAATATAAATGCATTCCGCTTCAGGCACTGAGTAATCTCAGGTTTCCCAATTACTTAGCCCGTGCAGACAGAACTTCCAGAGGCTAATTTAGAATTTGCATGAGTTTATCCTTTGAAACTGTTCCCTCTCCCTGATCTCTCACGACAGCTTTGGGTGACCAAGTTTCCAATACAGCACTCAGCTAAATGCCCATAGATGCAGAACTGTGCTCAAAATGCAATTCAGTTAACAACCACACTGAAGTCTTCAAATGGTAATAACTATTCCTTTGCTCACAATCTTGCAAATCACTGACCTTTCAAAAGATTACTGTATTTCTTTAGACTGTGAAAAAAAAGTCAAAATCACTCACTTGAAATTATTCTATACCACCTTTTAAAATTAACAGATACAATGAAGAAAACAAGCAGTTTATTTTTTACATATCATTTCTTACATTTATCCCTATATAGTTCTCTAATAATATTAATGTACTTCCATCTTTAATTGGCTCTTATAAGTAATGGCAAAAGAATTTCCTAGCAGTAATTTTTAATTTTTATGTGATCTTGAAGTACACACTTTAGTGCCATTAAAATAACTATTTATGCAAACTAGGACTAACTCACAGCCTACCAAATCCATTGTTAGGTCTTTTGCTAACTTCAGAAACTCTGAGTCAGATCTTAAACCTCATAACTATCAACAGAGAGCTCACAATCTTCTTGTACAGGCACATCAGCTCAAGAATATTCAACTACAGAAATGTAGCTAGTAAATTCGAATGGGAATACATATCTCAAAATTACCATTGCTTGCAGAGAAAGGTTGAAATTACCAGTTTGCAGTTTGTGTAGCCAACACTACATATACAGAGATGAGAAGTATACTTCCACATGCTGTATATTTACACTTTTTTGGGTTTTTTTTTTTTTTTGGAACTGGAATTCCAAGCATATACCACAGCTGTTATTCAGTGAATGAATATCCAAAGCAAGCCTTCAAATTTGTAGTGAGACATCTGAATTAAGAAAGCCTGGCATTGTCTTCACTGTACCTCCATTGCATTATACATTCAATCTCAGCATTAATTTCCAGTTCAACACAAAATGTGAAAGTAGTTTGTGACAATGCATGAGTTAACAGCAAATTAGCTACCTATTAGTTAGTGAAGATACTAACAGGTGAAGCACTAACAGTGAAGTGGTTGTTGCAACAAAGACCTAAGCATGGATAAAATCCTACCAAAAAACTTCATGCAGGCTTTGCCAGAGATACATCCTGCCCCAGCTACATGCCTAGAAATACCTCATCAGTTAACTTAAACAGGGGTTCAAGAACAGGCGTCTTCTGATAAATTCAAGGTATTAACTGCTTTCTAACCTTCTCTTCCCACTGTGATCCTTAACCAAACAGCTGGTTGTTGGAAATTACAGAAGCAAAACAAAAGGAGTTTCTTTGGTCTCCACTTTCTGTAGCAATTAATATGGCTTTACATACACATTGAGCAATGCAGCAGTTTTAGGGTTTGTGGTTTTTTTGTTTGGTTTTATTTTTCCTAAACAAGAAAATAATTACAGCAACTCTCATTACCATGACCTGTCCTCCAAAACTAGCTTTTTGCATACTTCAGTTCTCTGGCTGGTGACCCCTGCTTCCCTAATATAATTAGTCTGACCTGGTCTGCCCTCTGTACATGACACTTCAGCTGCATTAACAGGCTGAGAAGGGGACTCAATGGCTCAAAGGAGCATTTTCTTGAGCAAAAGTGTTTTATATGAAGTGCTACAGGTTTTTTAAGTAGAGCCTCTTAGAATGAAAGAAGGACAAATGCCCACAGAAGAACTTCCATGACACAGCTCTTGTGGCCTGAAATTTCAAAGCAGCTCTAATTTACTTGGCAGGCTGCTTCACAGCCCTCACGTTAGAGGGGCTTAAGGCTGACCATCACCCTGCACCCACCTACACTATCTTTGTGTTTATCAGAAGATGAAAATTAAAAATCCATTCCAATAGTTTTCTTCTGACCTATAATAGAAAACATCCGATGTACACCGAAGATGTATTTACAGGGACAGCAAAATAAGCTGGAGTTGCATGTTCTGTCTAACCATGCTCAGTGCCCTAAGGCATTTCACCATACTTAACTATGTTTGCTTATCACTTTGAAAAAATAGTGTGTCCTAGCACCCTTTGCACACATGCAGTTATTTGGGGCTCACCAAATAGAATCTCCCCAGCAAGCTGCTCACTATGGCACACTCTGAAAGCATTTCACAGAGCCTGAGAGTGAAAGCATTTCATAAGCTTCAGTGTTGTGCAAGGTGCAACAGGTGCTTCCATCTAAAAACCACACTTAGCAGAGGGGCGTCAGTGACCACTCTTCATCTATGGTCCGGTATCCTGAATCCCCCTAGGAAATGGGGTCTATTATCCCAGCACAGCTTCTATCAGAAGTTCAAAACCACTCAGCGAGTCTTACTCGTTACTCAGTCATTAGGCTGTCTCACCTCACACCGGGCTGCTACCCAGCATCTCAGTGCCAAGAGGTCAGGCATGGATGTCCCCAGTGTCGCTGTGCTGGCTCACAGGATCTGGCCCTTAGCAGCTTGATGCCCTTTTCCCCCACTTTGCTGCCATTGAAAGATCAAACCCTTGATCTTTTACCTAAAAATATAAATAAGAGTAAAGACTTGAGACTTCTACTGGGGATGTTGGCTACATAGTTTATTTCTACGTGTGGATCTGCACATAAGTCTGCAGATTGGGACAAAAACATGGATCGCATTCTGTTTTCACATAAGTGCAAGCCCAGAGTAACTACTGACTTAATAATTTATTTGGGATATAAAACTGAGCAATTAAGAGAACATAAGCCAAAATAACTCTTAGGTTTATAGACGTCTTTGGTTTATGATTTTCAAACTCCTTGACAAATCAGAACAGCCACATATTTTTGATATACAAAGTGTATTCCAGGTTGTTTAGCATGCTCAGTTGAGGAAAAGTGGTGTATTTATATTTAATTATAGGATACATTATCTTTGTTCCCTAAATATACTGCTTGAAAGCTTATTTTTTTCCTGTTAGCAATACTGCCAAATCTTATTTTCATCTTCAAATAGAATTTTTACTGTTTTACTTAGAACTCCTGGAGGCAATCACAATTCAGACTCTCACATATGCTTCTATACAAAACACAGTAATGACAAAAAGCTCTAAAAAATTTGGTATTTCTTCCGGAGCCAGAAAAGTAATTTGGACTGAGATGCCCACAATTACTGACTGGATTTGGCTCACTAAAATAATTCCTTCTGCACGTAGCCACAGCTTCCTCCATCTAGTGCTCTTTTTCAGATACTTCTAGATGTAAATAAGGGCAAGTTGGGGCTGCATGAATTATTCACACATCTTGCCCCCTGTCATAACATTTATGGAAAGATCACAGCTTTTCTCTCTTCACTTAACTAGAAACAGGCATTCCATGATGATACTGGGTTACTGATATATGACAGATGAATGTCTGCTCACATAAAAGCAGCATGCATGCTTGTAAGAGGACAATTTAGGACATGAAGAATGTGGAAGAGGCAGCACACAACCTCAAAACACGTGATGAGATATATAACCATTACAATGAAGAGAGACACCCATATGTTACTTCTCACTGATGAGCATGATAGGGATGAAATCACGTTTGGATACATCACTTGACTAAAACGGAATGCTGTTATCAGCTGTTTTGAGAAAAAATAACTACATTAATCGCCCATTTTCTCTCACTACACACACTAATCGGATCACCCCACCTCAAAATGCAAAGAGGATCTGACAAACAGACAGTAAAAGACAAGAAGAACAAGCCACAATGCCAAACTGTTTCTGTATGATAGCTCTAAAAATAAAAGTAATATCATGAATGGCAATACACAAACAATTATACACTATTTATTAGAAGACAAGAACTGTTTGAAATCAAAGGAAGCAATCAAATTACAGAGAAAGGAAGTTGGAGAGTTTCATCTCCCTGTCAAGAGTCAGTTACATGATGCAACTCAAAGTCATTGCCATGGCAGACTGTGGATGCAACAGCTATAAACAGCCATAACAAAAGAATTCAGCAAACATGGGTGCGTAAGTATATAACTAGGATAATAAACTTGGTGGGCTAGTTACTCTGGTTCAGCCCTGATCTGCTCTGCCTGACAGAAGCTAAAGGATATTCAGACACAATCCTTCAGTATTCACAACACAATCGGATGAAATACTAACCCACATGGAATTCAGAATGGTATTTCCGATGCTTCTTGGTACTTGTTATCATACCAAAGAGGATTTTGGCATGCCATATTATATGTGCTGGTACAAAGGCATGCTGCTTGGAGAACCAGGGGCACCGAAGGAAGTCTACTTCAATCTACTGTACTTAATGGCCATTTGCATTTATGCTTCTCAGCACTGAGTCGAATGTCTTGGAAACAAAGGCTCCAACTGAGAGCATCTAAACTTGAGGATGAGAATACATGTTAAAGTCACCATTTCCCTTGACGGTTTTTTCAAAAGATTAGTCACTCTCACAGTTCCAAAGGAAAAAACACACCAATGTCCTTTACTTCAACTTTATACCTTCTGCCATGTTACATTTTCTCTTTTCCAAAGATTTCCACATGGTTTTCCCAGTCATCTTTTGATCTACAACTCCTTAAGTTCTCACTAGAAGTTATTTTCCGTCTCTCTCTTTCTATTATTATGGATGTCTTCCCTCCAGGCCTGTTTTTCATTACAGATTCATCTGCAGACATTGAAGTTGGAGGTAGTAGCTCAGTAGGTGTCTTACTAGCGCCACACACAAGAAGAGGGAAGGAGGGTATGTCTCTGCTACAAGTCACTGTTCTCACCTTCTACATGCGTGAGGTTCTTGTGATCCTGTCTCAGTGACAACACTCAAATGAAGGATGACATGGAAATGTATTTAGAAATGTATTTTAACTCTTTCTTCTAGTACTATTTCACATTATTTAGCCTTCTATGTAACAAGTATATTCAATATTAAATACTAGAAGGCAAATCACAGCTTTATTTTAAGTACCATGAGTTTAAAGTTTTGTCATTTTGCTTTGCTGGAGATTTTGAACATTTGAAAGTGCTGGCATTTTACTACAGCAGGTAAAAAAAAGCTTTTGTATATGATGTAGTAGATAAAAATGACATAGGAAGCACTTCTGCAGCAGTAATGTATGTTTGTTTATTGCTCTCTGTATCTTTATAGGTTGTTATTTTACAGACTACATAAAACTCTTGCAATTTATTAGTGAGGTCATTTCCTTTTCTTCAGACTACCATGGTAGGACACCTGAACCATTCTTCAAATCATAGCTTCTAGGCATTCAAGAAGACATTTTTCTCTAACACTTTGTTTCTGCCAATACACTTTAGCAATCATAAATATAGGCCTGACAGGGTCAGGATTAGCAAGCTGAAAAATCAAGTCCAGTAGTCCACTGGATTTGAAGTAAGAGTTTTATTTGATTATTTTTTTATTTCCTTTCTAATGAAGTTAAACATCCTTTTGCCATAAAATCATGAATGGGAAATACAGGGAACTGCATTCAGCATTTCTCATTTGTCACATTTTCTATGAAACTATCACTTGCAGTGCTGAGGCAAAGAACTGTAATTCAGCTACAAATCACCTGGGCTTTATTGTAATCGTGGCCTACTAAAAGCAACTTTTTTTCTACTTAAAGCAGAGACATACATTACACTTCACAATTTGGGGCAAATACAAGATAAAAATAAGGTAACTATGAAATACTTCTGACTCAGATGAAATGAGGAAGTGTGAGAGAAGTGACTTGGGTCTCACTTCCACGCTCAGAATAAAACTACTGAACAGGGTAAAGATGAAGGGAGCAAGGAGGAGCAGGAGTGAAAGAGACCCCACCTTTGGCATCTGAGCTAGCAGAGCACAGGCAAATTGTTTCATTGGCACTACTACAAAGGCCTCTGAGTATATCTAAAGATACATTTGTGGACAGTCACATCTAGTTATGAAACAAGTTACAGTCATGCATGTACTTCAATTAATGCAGATCAGGACATAAAAACCTGAAAACTACTTAAAGGTATCTTATTAATAAAATCAAGATTATTAAGTGCACTGCTTCTATCTCATATAAAGATATGCAATATGCAGCATATCTTTATTACCTTTTATACTATTAAATTATATACAACACAATATGATACTTTAAGTGAAAGCAGCAAAAGTTAGTCAGCCTTCTATTCATCCATATCAGATAGAGTGCACGCTGCAATTTGTCTGTATGGTGAGTCAGGCAGCTAGCAATTACAAAACCTTCTCTAAACAAAGACATGATTTTGGCTTGAAAATATGTTTAATTCTAAATAAAAACAGTTCTCCTGATAAGGCACATTTGCTGCATTCTACTAGAGTGAGATTTCAATTGTATACTTACATATGTGTACACAGACTTAAAATCTTATGTCAATAAAGTATTAATGAGCATAGGTGAATATCCTGGAGTCTTAACGTACACCTATGTAGGACATTCTCACCAAGACTGTAACAAGTATAACCACGAGCTCCTGAAAAATGGCTTAAGCTGCAATTTGAGTCTCTCCTCACCATGTATCAGAATCAGTGTCCTACTTTCAGTTGGGATAGAGTTCATTTCTTCTCAGTAGCTGGTACAGGACTGTGTTTTGGATTTATTATGACAACGATGTTGAAAACACACTGATGTTTCAGTTGCTGCTGCTCAGTACTTACCCTGAGTCTAACACTTTCTGGTTTCCCATGCTCTGCCAGGGAGCAGGTGTACGAGAAGCTGGGAGGGAGCTCAGCCAGGACAGCTGACCTGAACTGGCCAAAGGGATATTCTGTACAAGAAAACATTAACATCAGTATATAAACTGGGAGAAGCTGGCTGGGAGGGGCCAATTGCTGTTCAAGGATGGGCTGGTTATCAGGCAGCAGGTGGTGAGCAACTGTAGATCTCTCTCCCTCTCTCCGCCCACCCCTTCTTTCTCCTTTCCCTTTCATTACAACCACTGCCGTTATTACAATTATTATCTTTTATTTAGTTCAATTATTAAACTGTTCTTACCACAACCCTTATTCTTAATGGTAGTGAGTGGCTGCATGGTACTTAGTTGGCAGCTGGCATTAAACCACGATGGTTGGTATGAAAGTTTTAGGCATTGTGTAAAAATAGGCAGTTAAAAAACCTAAAATTTGGAAATAAATACCTATTTTTCAGACTATTTTAATTTTAAATTTGTTTTCCTTTAGATTCTGTATTTTCCGTATTGCAACTGACCTATTGGAAACCAAACCATAAAATTAGAAGTGATTATTTATTGGCAAAAATTTGAGTAATTTTACTCCAGCTATAGCATAATTGTTAGCTGATGGGTTTAAGTACACATTTAAACATGTATTAACATTTTCAAGTTATTTAAAGTATCTATGTGTACATGTCAAGATAGACATATTTTGTGAATACGCATGTGTGTGTCTGTGTGTCTATATATATGAGGGTGGAAACAGCATAATTATATTCTATAGTTATATCTAAATTAAGCAACAGCATCCGGATACAGAACAATACCTTAAAGTAAAACTATATGACCTCAGGAAATTCCATACTAAAATTATCTCTCCTTTAATTCCACTGTATTAGCACTGAATGGGAATCAAGACAACAGCTGGTGCTAGGTATCAGACGCATTGATCTATAGATCAACAGTTTGTTTTTTAAAAAATTATAATAGACTTTCTCAGTATAGAGTATGCTATATAGTGTTCCTACTAACCTTAGTTTCTGGATACATGTTGTTGGAGCTGTAGGAATAATGGGACAGCAGTTCCCACCTTTTCACTGCTGGTTTTCTTTATCCCTTCCACCTTCTCCTTCAGCTACTTGCTGTATATAATTCAGCACCAACCAATGGGATTTAACCATTAAGCAAAGCTTCAGTACTGCAGCAATCTTTCAAGCCTGATGAGAGGACAAAAACTTCACATACTTTAGAAAAATCCCTCAACAATTTCAACAAAGAGGCTGTGGAAAACACCAAACGCAAATAAAAAGAGTTGCTGTAGTTACACAGGATAAATGTGCATGTGCACACTTATTTAATGCCCCCTCAACCAGCATGCCCACTTAAACATCGTAACTTTTGAAAACTGAAATTTCTGAATAAACCTGGAAACTTGCTTGAATGCATGCCATGTATTCCTCACAGCTGCTGGTGTCTGTCTTTTAGCTACAACAGGAGTCCAGACAGCATGAGTCAGTTTCTTAAACTTTGAGCGGTTAAGGTGAGATAAAGCCAAGTAATAATTACAGATGTTTTCCAAAGAATTACTGCCTCCTTAAGGCATTTTCTGCTCCAAGGCTATTTTTCCATAGGACATTGCAGAAAGAAAAGAAAAACAGGTCCTCACAGCTAACAGTACCACTGTGTTCTAAGTTATTGATCAACAAATGTCCTAGACTATCACTAAAACACACACCCCCCACATCCACTCTTTCTATTCCCAAGTGCTTATTCCTGCCATCACACAAGTCCCTGTCTCCTATGTAGACACAAGCACATGAAGCCAACAAGTAAACCAGACTAAAAAAATCAGTTCAACTAAGTACTTCTTAGCCCTCACACCTTCCCCCCAAGCAAGCTGTCATTCAGATCACATTCCACACTAAGTTTCCCAAAACCTCCTACCGGAACTAAGGAAGGGACAGTGCAGGTGACAAATAAGAGAGTGGGCAATGGGAATACCATTTGGGCTAGTGGCACCAAACTATGCAGGTTCAAGCAATTAACTTCAGCTGGAACTGCTCCAGTTTTTCCACTTATAAGACCTTGTTTCTAGCTGTTTATTCAAAGGTTTTGACAGACTTGAACCTGAAGCTTGATTTTCCACTGAGGAACTGTCCTAATGCCTGTTTCTTGTCCACATTAAAACAGTGTAGCCTCCTCACTGAAGGTTTGCAGTGCCTTAAATTGACAGGAGAGTATATATGGAGTGATGAGAAAACAAAAAATTGAGGGTGCCTCAGGGGCATTTTTTTAACATCTTCAGTAAGATTTGCCCTACAAATAAGCATTACAGCTTACGAAGTTCCAGCAGACTTTGGCAGATTGCTCTCTAAAACACAAAATGGTTTAAGGAACAATCAATAGGTGTTCCCTGCAGCTGCTGAACAAGACTTGCTGTGCAGGTACAGCTCTGGTCTGCAGCAGGTGATGAAGTGGCAGAAGTGAGGTTTTCTTTCGTGTGCTCTCAGAGAATTCCAGAGCTGACAGCTAAAAAGAAGAAACTTGAGTGTAAAGAAACAGAAAGCAGAAAAAGGCTCAGTCTGCCCTAAGAATAAAATGGGAAAAAGAAAAGACACAGAGAGGGAACAGAGCTGAAACCCAGATCTCAGAGAAGAGCATGGGAGAAACAGGAAAAGAAAGCTGTGTTCTGAAGCTAGTGAAAGAGATGGGGGAGAGAGACACACACTGAAGAGGGACCTGGGTTGGCACTGAATTGGCTGTGCAGAAGCAAAAAGCAAAAGGAATCAAAAAACAGTGACAGCCTGGTGCAGCTTCACTGCCATTTCTTCACACAAGAAAGTGCAATTAATAGTTAGGATAATGGGTACAAAGAGGGAAAGGGACAGATCAGATCATTTCACAGTCTGAGAAGAGGAAAAGCAAGGTGTAGAGAAAGCAGCAAGAAACTGGAGATAGATTTAAAACACAGGAACTGCTCAAGAACACACGTGAAAGACAGCCAGCTAAAGGTACAGCCTGCTGCCCTTCTTGGTTATTTTACTATTTACACAAAGAAGTCTTGAATGGGCAAAAAAACACCCAAAGGTCTTAAGACACGGGCTTCTGTCTCTTCAGTTGGATCAGTTTCCATATGAATTCACAATCCTCAAATAAGGTTCAGCATGGCTAACACGTGCTGCAGTAAGGGAGGCAGGTAGAAGCACTTAGGCTTCCCACCTCCCCATACCCATCCCAGTTAAGACAGAGGATAAAGAGGATGGAACTGGTTGGGATGTGGGATGACAGCGAGGAGTCAATAAAGAAAAAGGCAGCAGTTCCAATATTTTGGGAAAATGGTCACGCAGGCCTATGCCCACTGAAGGCTGTCCTCTAGACTTACATAATAAAGCTGCAGTTTTGTTTATCTTTTCAAAAGCCCTGAAACATTAAAACAGCAGCATTGTGCGATTTCTGAACACTTGATTTTTACTGAAGTAGCAAGCTGTAGCGTATATATTCATATACTACACACCTTTATGTTTGCAATGCCCATCAACAGTACTAGATTTATCTTGGATCTAGGCTAACATATTATTTATGTTGAACTGCTGTTCAACATAACAGCAAGACATTAATTATAAATCTTTGTATCATAGCAAGAGAAAGATTTCCAGACACCAAACTTGTGTCACTGAAAGTCCAAGCATAAAGCAGAAGATAAACCATATTTGTTTATATGTCCTTCTAGTAATTTAATAAGGATCACAATCACTTTAATTACAGTACTTCTACAGAAAAAAATTTGGACAACTACCTTCACTCAACATAAACACAAATAACCCACCAATGGACACTCTTACAAATTGTCAGTGCAAGTTTAGCTGCTCATGAATGACATGGATTTTGTTGCAAAAATTAACCTGTTTACAAATACATCATTAACCAGATCACCCCCTCGCTACACAGAACACACCCACAGTACTATCTAATCACAAAGAAAGTTGAGTTGGAGCTTAATGGTTGGCCCTGAGGCATATTCTGCAGGAAGCGCAGCTGACAAGTTAACAATGTGGTCCAGTATTATCAGCCCTTCGCTTCAATATTGCTGAATCTTATATGTAGGAGAGAAAAGAAAAGTAAAAAACCAAAACTAGTTTGGTTAATAAGATCCTCATTACTTACAAAGAGCAAATGAAAAAGACAATTTTATTATTATTTGTTCATATTGATGGTCATGGTCTAAGAGGATATGTTTGTGAACCACTGCAACCAGGCACCTGACTACTCTTACCTAATTTTGTTACACAGTAAAACAAGATCAGCCACTAGAAGTTATTTACCTGAAGGATCACAAGTGAACTGTTGCAGACTCCCTCTAAATCCAGCATAAATCCATGCTGCTACCAAAAGGAGTACCCTTATCCTACCTCTCTCCTACCAGCTTTTCCAACACACGTAGAGGGAAGGAGTAAGAACTACTGGAAGAGGGATGGGCTTCTTGCTGGAGCACCACTTCTGTCAAATTAAGTACAATCTTATTTACTACAACCCAGATGTAATGCACTAACTATATATATTATATACATATAATATATACATAACTATATACACTATATATGCTACCCTCTTCAGCTACTAGGCCTGGATCCAGACAGGTATGACCAATTACACCTTTCTATCAGTGCTGCTTACAGAAACATAATTATACTGGAAAATTAATTTATTTCAGACAACTCAAGTAAAAACATTGTAATTTCAGTAAGAAGAAAAAAATAATTAAAAAAAATTGTCCTTCCCAGGTACAGCTCTGTCAGAGTGCCCTTGAAGAGGGTGGTAGAATTTTCTCACACTGTTGTAACCTTTACTGAGTAGAATCAGAGAGGTTGTGGGGTTTTCTTCTTTGTTTTCTTTCAATGTCCTAGAAGGCTTTGAAGCCAATACTGCCATCCAGCTAAAGCACTAACATATAAGAGTATCAGGATGCTGATTGCAAAATAATTCTGATTTTATGAAAGGACATGGGAAAATTGGTAAGCAGTGGATTAGAGTATGAATGAAATTCAGCCACTTTAATGATTACTGAAATTAATGTTTATTGATTCCATTTTTCTTTCAAGATTTCTACTCAGGTATCGGTGCAAGTTTTATAAGATAAACAATTAATTTCACATTGCACTGCACAAAGTAAGACTTCGCATTTACTTTAGGTTCTTGAATACTGTACTAAGTCAAAGTGAAGGGGAAATTCCCATTCTAATTAAACCAATTAACTAATGAACACAGCCTGCTCGGCTCAGAATAAGCTTTCTTTTAATAATTTCCTCATTAGGCAGTTTGCAGGTTAAAAATATATATACAATGATTATAAAAATTTAAATCTTTACAAGCGCATGTGTTAAATAGTCTAAGGAGCTTTACGACAATGCATGTAACAGGGATTTTGAGGAATTCGTAGCGCATATTACTTATGGGAGGAAGAATAAAATCAAACCTAACTACAGTTTTCACAATTGCAATAAAGAATATGCAGAACAGTAGCAGAAATCAATAGGTTGGCACAAATATGAAAGAAATATTTTAAATTAAAAAATGTTATGATTATCCAGAATTCAATTTTATTCAATGTATCACTTGTTAGATAATATCTTCAGGATAACAATAAGGATTTAAACAAATATGCCTCAATGGGAGCCTTTGTAAGATCACAGATTCCTCTAATAGAGCAGCACATGGCACTTCTCTAGTAAGGTAGGGGAAATATGTCCCAATAACACAAAGAAGAAAGAATAACCAATGTAAGGAAAAAAAAAAATCCAAACCCTAGATGACCTAATCTTCTTCAGAAGACTACAGATATTTCTAAGGGCATGACATTCGACATCTGCTAAAGCTCACATTATGCAGCCCTTATCTGAAGGGTTTTCATCTATTGCCTTATCTTTTCCTCCTCCTGGAAGAGGAGAAAAGGGAATTAAGGAAGATTTGTTACACAACTGTTTAGGACCCAACTCCACCACCTTCCTCCAGCTGTTCCTGTACTTTTGTATGGAGTAGAGCATCAAGAGCAAGGGAGGATCTCCTGGTTTGCCCCTTTACTCAGCACTGCACTACTGTTCACCAAGTGGCATTTGGAAGATGGAATTTCCTACAAACAAATCCATAATAGGCATTCCAGCCACCATAAACAGCTCAAAAGAGCTACAGATTCTAATTCTGACCTACAGGGAAAATACTGCCCTAAGCTGGCAAAACCACAGGCAGACAACAACTGAAGAGACACCAAACCACAGGCAGACAGCAACTGAAGAGACCCTATGCAAGTAATAAAGGTCTACAGATGAAAATAAAATCAGTCTCTTGACCAAAGGGGTGGGGAAAATCTGACATTGGACCCAGTCTGACTGGTCAAAATATAAAAACAATCAGATTTGTATTTGATTGAAATATAGTGTGAAAAATGTTGAAATAAATAATTAAATGACACATTCATGCTTTAGTTTCAAAAATTTCAGGATGTATACCTCAGACCTCCAAATAAACTGCATATTTTTTCCCATGCTGAAAATAACTTTTGTGCCTGTGTAATACACAAGATTCAAAGAAGAGAGAAATAGAGAATATTAACTATAGAATGAGTCTTTACAGATACTGCAGGTCGACAAAACCACAGCAGCACCACTGCACCCAAACTCCATCCTGGGGTAGCTCAGAATAAAACTGCTCATGGCACCTTCAGTATGAAAATAGACAAATAAATGGACAAGATGTCCATAAACAGATACTGAAAAAAAGAGGCAGTGGCATGCCTTCTTATATCCTCAGTCCAACAACAGTGGATGTTAGGAGTGTATGAATGGAGCAAACAGCAGAAACTGAGTAAGCCCAAATATTCTCCTTACTCAGAACAGCACATGCTGCTGCACTGACAGAGGCCAAACAGTTGCCTAGGCAAACCGCTAGTTTGCCCCAGTGGGTTTTTTCTTATATTCTTATGCTTTAGGCAAGGATTGATGTGTATCTAAAAATTTGCAAGCATGGGCAGGTTTCCAATAAATTTTCTTGGTCATATGCACCTAGTTGGTGCACAAAATTAAGTCCTCACAAAGTTTGCCTGACAGTAGCATCATATGGTTAACAGGTATAAACAGCCTCTGCGAGACTGCTGGCATATTTCACAGATCACTTTGAGACCACAGCTCTTTTTTGAAGAAAAATCATTAAGGATATTAAATATAGAGCTCATAGTTTTTAACTCAGAAGATGGCTAATCCCATTAAATCTCTCACTGTGCACATGTGGTAGGCAGAAAAACACATTAAAAACATAATGAACACACAGGTTTAAATCACAGATGTTTAAATAATCATCATCTTGAAATAGGCCCCTAAGAACAGCTTTTATGTGCATTTTGAGGAAGCCGCAATAGCTATGAAATGCCTTCCCTCATCCTGTTCTTCAGCATAAATACATGTAGTTCTTTAAAGGAGACGTTTTGATCATACTCATGTCTGACATGTTACTGACAAAATACTCTCCAATCAAGACATGCTTTAAAAACAAATATACAAGTGGAATTGCTAGGAAAGAGAACAAAACATCATTGTGTCCCTACACACATCTGTAGCGCTAAACATCTGGAATCCTGTGTTCACGCCTGGCTTTCCCCCTCTCCTTGTTCTCCAGTCTTAAAAGAGAATTAAGAAAGGTATGAATTCAGGTGATCAAAGGTAAAGAACAGTTTAATTTCAAAGAGCAGGTTACATAGATGAAAGATTTTAGCCTGAAAAAGAACAATGGAGAGGGGACTCAATAAAACCGCAAGTGGTATGGACAGCATTGCCCTCTGCCTTGTCCAGAAGAAGGACTGGGGAAGTTTCATATTTAATTAGCAGGTGTCAGGCTCAAGACGAGCAAGAGGAATGGGTTTTTATTGTTTTGGGACTTGTTTGGTTATTTTAAAGTTTACTATGATGTACAGTAAACAAAACATCCACTCAAAGCCAAACTTGTTCATACAGAAAAGTGTTGCTGTCAAAAGCTTGTGGG
Source organism: Myiozetetes cayanensis (assembly GCF_022539395.1). Classification (NCBI taxonomy): domain Eukaryota; kingdom Metazoa; phylum Chordata; class Aves; order Passeriformes; family Tyrannidae; genus Myiozetetes; species Myiozetetes cayanensis. The sequence continues at coordinate 32,680,661 of NW_026087964.1, read as the reverse complement.
GGCTCAAAAACACTTAGATCAAAAGTAGGAGAAAAGTCAGTTGAAAGCTATTACAAAAAGCAAAATAACATGCACACACACCACCCAACATTTAAGGCAAGTAAGTTCACAAGCTGCTGCCAACAGTCTGTCAGCATGTAGTGACACTTTCCATTTCTTTGCTCAGAAGGAGGTTGTCAAGTAGATCCTGTAATTTGGCAGTGCCTTGCATGGTAAGGGCGTAAATATAAAGAGAAGAAGGTCAGCCAAAAAAAACTAAGAGGTATTGGAAGAGCCAGAAGAGTGGCTGTAGCCAGGTGTATGTTGCCATGGTTGCCCTTTCACTAGGACAGACATGAGTCTGGGGATCCTGTAAAATGCCTGCTGTTGGCTTTTCTAACTGAAGTCCCCAGCTGGCCCAGGAACAAGCAGGTTGTCAACAACCAGGAATATGTTGACACACCGGGGTTTCAAGATTTTTCCTGAATGTGGTCTGTGGGATGCAAAGACTAAGAAAAAAGGTAAGCAGAGTAGAAATCTCCCAAGACATTCCATGGGGTGGTTTGAGGACAAATCATCTGGATGTTGCACAACAAGCTCCCTACAGGTGATCAAGCAGGGCAGCTCACATGACGGAAGATTAAGAAAAAGAAACTTTGAGGGGACAGGATTAAATAGGTACTCTGCCTTCTTGCAGGAATAAACATGCCCATGGCCAAAGGGCAGCCTTCACCTGAAGGAACTGGAGAGAAGGGGGTTTCAGGAGGAAGGTGTTACAGAACACTTATCATCATGAGGTTTCCAACATCACTCTCCAAGTCATCCTCTGCGACATTAGTAGAGCACAGGGTGCACATTTAGTGGCTGTGCAGCATGGGCTCTCCAACAAGATTGCCCATGTTGGGTACTCTTGAAAATGGCATATAGGGCTAATCAGGCATTTTGTCTGACCAGGCACTGACATTCTTGTACTCTTAAGCGACTTCAATACTGAGTATATATAGCATAACCCAACTAATTATGGAGTAAAGCAGCAACTCAAGGGAGGTGCTCAGAGGTTCAAGAGAACAACAGAGATCATCCATCTGTCATATAAGATGAGGATTTGAAAATTTCATTAATTTTCTGAAACTTTTAACTAAGATATTCAAAGAGTTTCATTACTACAAAGAGCCTTTTTATGCTGTTAATCCAGATTAGTACTGACTGTTCATTTTAGAGAGTTTGCCTAATTCTTTAGTTCTATCTGATGCAATAGAACAACCTAATTCTTCCTTCCTTTGAAGCATGGCCTTGCCCTCTGAAAATTCTTCATTGCTCCTTCCCCCACTTCCTGTTCCAAAATCACAGTTCAATGTGCTTTTAGTGCCTTATAGCCCATCCACAGATATTTCGAAAAGGAAAGTACTTCAGAGCTCATCTACAGCTACTCCTTTATTTGTTTTTAGTGATTTGATCAACTGCTGGCCTAGATCCCTGGAGAAACAAACAAACAAACATTAAAAAAAAAAAAAACTTAAAAAAATCAGGGTTCTCATTAATCTTAGAGATCATCATTTTCAAAGCTGATAATCAGAGAGAAACAGGCAGCTCTTCTTTGATAAGAAAAATAAAAGCATTTTATCACACACTTCACAACCTTCAGTTGTACAGGCTCCATTACTCTGATTTGAGCACCACACTCTTGGAGGGAACCATAATTTAGAGAGAGCCCTTCATCAACCAATTTGCCACTCTAAGGTGGTCTGATCTCAGAGTCCAGCTGTTAATCAAACTCACCTCCCTCACAGTGAATCCCCTCCTAAAAGGGGGCAATCTCATTCATCCAGTACTATTAACATGGCATTCCTGCCAGCTGAAACAAATTGAACTGAGGTAGCCAGGAGATGCCCACCTGCTGGGCTCTGCTGATCCACAAGAGGAGCCAAGATCTCTCCAAACTGTATGTTCAAAAAAGTACATTTTTATGTCTCAGGGGGTACCTGGGAACACAAAGCAGAAGGCACAAACTCAGCATCACTAACACTCCAGCAAGCAAGGAGATCCTCAGAGAATTTGATTTTGAGCCTAGCCTCTTGGTTTCTGTTGCCTGGCAGTTTAGATGAAGCCAACACGAAACTGTACAAAGGAGAGAGGTCAATACCTACTTCACTGGGTCTCATGTCAGTGGGACTTCTAGCAGCTGTTAAAGTTCTTCTGAAAGCTGTGCCCTGGGGCCTGCACAACAGGGTTCCTGGTATTTTTAAATGAACCAACATTTTGCCCTTCTCTAGCCAGCCAGAAACACACCCAACTGCAAAGACAAAGTAATTATCCATGCTATCTTCCTTCCTGGAAAAAAAACAGTTCTCCACATTTACTGAATCTACTGTGCAAGCCTACTTACTGTCAAATTGTCTCATTTTCTCCAAATTACAAAATACTTCAATATTAATATATAAAGCAGATAAAGTTAAAAATATCCTTGCATCAAAGAAATATTGAAATCTTAACATGAATGCTTTTACATTCATAAATCAAATGAAACAAAGTAAATGGTCTGTACTGCAGCAGCACGGTGCCCATTACGCAAGATAGGCTGGAGAGTGGGTGAAGAGGAAGTCCCAGGCTCTGTTTTCATTTGGAAACATCTGTCCCTAGGCAAGGGACAAATGTCAGTAAGGCACCACCTCGCAAGTTTATTTCTCATTTTCCTTTCACAATTAATTGCACTAGTAATCTAACCGTAAGTGGCAATTCTATAAAAATTATACATACAATCTTCATCAAGACTCTTGGTACTACTAATTTTAAAGGCAAATTATGTTTCTGTCAATTGTATCTGTGGCAAGTTACAAGCAGTTATCACTGTAATTATTGAAGTTACATTATTTCTAAGAAGAAATAGGAATGGTGTATTGTAAGTAATAGCCAGTCTGCAAATAAGCAGACATTTTCTCCTCAGCAGCACACCAAATAATGAATGATCCAACAGCTAGCAGTTGTTAGTCAATTAGAACAACAGGCCAAGACTGTGGTAAATTCTTAGGGCTCCAAAGGTAACACTTTCAAAGAAAATAGATTATTAAAAAATTAAATAAAAACCAAACCCACCCTCTCAGAAATACTTGTGGTAAGAAATGCTCTCCACTTTTTTTTTTTTTTGGTTGTTGGTTTGTTGTTTTTTTTTGTTTTTTTTCTTTACAGTTTTCATCACTTCTCAGGCTTTCCTTATGTTTTAAATTCTTCAGTATTTTTTCCTTTCCCCATGTTAAGTTTCTTTAATATGTATACAGCACAAAGCAAGATCACCTACATGGACAGGTCCCAGAGCTCAACTCTGTATGAGCACCTTCAAGTACAGGTTACTGTGAATTCAAGTCCACAGATCCTAATCTTGGTTCACAGCAGTGTCCACTTGTGCTCGCTCTGAGTCACAGGTGGATCAGAGAATGGAACTTGCGCTCGCTGCCCTCACAACTGCTTCCTCAGCAAGAACCACTTTAAGATCAGGAATCAGTTGGCAGAGTAGGAACATGGATTCCACCATTTGCAGGCAGCACATCTCAAACAACACCTACCAGCTTTTCCTCACATGACTGTGTACATGGATCCCATACTTGCAGGACAAGGAGCATTAGCTGCCTATTCCAAAATAGCTCTTAAACCAAATAATTATAATCCAGGCCTGCTAAAATTAATGTTTGACCTGGAAGTAATACATACCTCAACCTCTAAAATTGGTGCTCTTTGTTTCTCTAATAAGACTGTTCCTTGAGCAGACTGCAAAGCTTACCAGCTCCAACATTCTCCCTTTCTCTCAATTTGAAACAAAACCACAAATGAAACAAACTACTCAACCTACAAACATTTCATTGTCTACACAAACATGACTAAGTTGACAGCAGATAAAGTGTAAAGCTTCACTTGGCTAGTTTTTCTTTTGGCATCTTTTGTAACTGATGCAGTAAGTACATTCTGGACAGCTGGAGCAGTCCACCACAAATGCATCTGTCCTGCTGAATTCAGCAGTTGAAGAAAGTTGAAGGACAACAACAGTAGTTTTTCTTCTTCTGAATGATCTCAAATAGAATATAGTATTTCAGTTGCAAGAGACCTACTGTAATCATCTAGTCCAACTGCCTGACCAGTTCAGGGCTGACCAAAAGCTAAAGAACATTATTAAGGGCATTTTCTGAATGTCTCCAAAACACTGACAGGTTCAGGCTCGACCACCTCTCTAGAAAGCTTGTTCTAGTGTTTGACTACCCTCTTGGTAAAGAAATGCTTCCTAATGCCCAGTCTGAACTTCCCCTCGTGCAGTTTTAACCATTCCCATGCATCCAATCACTGGACCACAGGGAGAAGAGATCAGCACCTCCCCTCTCTACTTCCCCTTCTCAGAAAGCTGTAAAGAGCAATGAGGTGACCCCTCAGCCTCCTTCTCTCCAAGACACAGAATCCTCAGCTGCTCTTCATAGGACACTCCTTCCAGCTTTGTTGCCCTCCTCTGGATGCATCCAAGGACGTTCACATCATTCTTGAATTGTGGGGTCCAGAACCCCACACAGCCTTCAAGGTGAGGCTACACCAATGCTAACTACAGCAGGAGAGCAGGATAAATACTGTTTCTGAAAATTTTTAGAAATACCAGAAAATTTCACACATGCTTGTGGGGTGTTTGGAAGTTGCTACAGGTCTTCTTTAGAGAAAAAAAAATAGGAAATAGCCAAGTGTTTCATATGTTCTCAGAAGCTATCCCTTTCATGAATTCCTCTCTTCTCTCTTTCTCATCGGAGCACAATTATTGAGTAAGGAAAGTCAAAGAATTAAACCAAAACCATTTAACAGTTGTAAAGGATTTTGTTCCAGATGATATCTGATTCCTGAAACTATTTATTTCTCAATGCTGCCAGGTAGGAGTAACACAAGGGATGCCACAGCCGTGAGACCAGAGAGAAATACACGTGTCATCTGCTGCCCAGCAGGCTCCTTCTTCAGATGTCTTCCCAGAATTGTCCAATTCTTTGCCAGTATTCTCTTGTCCAGTATAAGAGGTCCTGCCTGATTCAATAAGAAACAGGATGTAAAACACCTTCAGCAGTTTTTAAGCTGCATCCTTGAGGTCAGGCTACTGGAAAACTGTCACTGAGTAGGTGAAGCCATTATGTGAACAGCATAGAGTACTACAGGGTTCAGGGTGATGGCAGTATTGGGTAATTAATGTCATTAACTTTCCCAAGCAATCATTTTTTATTGAAGTTAAGGATAATCAGAATCCAAAAAGTTTCCTGCAGAAGATGAATAGCCTTAGTAACTACACGTAGGATGGCTAAATACTCGTCTATACTCAGTAAAGACTACAATATAGCCAAAATACACCAAGTACTACTATTTTTTTTCTTCAGTTATGAGAAGCTTCTTGCTGTGTTTTCTCCTCTCCCAAAGAACATCATTCCTCCTGGTTACTTTGCTTCTTACCATAACATTCACTCCCTCCACTGACAACTGCAGTCGCTAAATATTAGTAAGGACTTACAGCTATCTTAGACAAGTCAGGAAATGTCAAAAGAGAAAACAAACTACTACAGAGCTAGAGGGATTGATTTATGATGATTACAATGGAAGAATAGAAAAATAAATGCCTTACAGTTTAGCCATTTCCTAACTAACATCTGAAATGCAACAAAGAGGGGGAAAAGAGTAACACAAATATTGTCACCAGAAGGACTTCTGGAGACAGATAAACACAAAAGAAGACAAACAACTTGACAAACTGATATATAATAGGAATTCAACAAAGAATCCCCCACACTCCCCTAAACTATCAATGTTTTAAATTAGAATTCTGGTGCAATTTATGCAGCCATTAGTGTCTTTGAAGCAGATACATATTTACATGGAGAGGAACTTGGTATTACATATCACTCGGAATAGAAGGTGAAATTAGAAAAAAAAAAAGTAATGAATATTTATAACAGGTATTGAAAAAATTCATATCTATCCTACTTACTAAGCAAAATTCAATACCTTACCAAAGAAAACTCTTAAGAAGCAACTTAGACTTTGAAAGAGCTTATGAATTTCAAGTAACAACCTTGCCTGGAACTTCTTATAAATCATTCTACAAACAGCTGTAGCACATTTTTTAACATTAAACAGGATATTAAATTTGATAGGAAACTAGTGTGACTTCACTTAGACTTCCTTTGTTCCAAGGATTTTGTTTTAATGAATCACTAACCACATTCAAAAAAGCGGCAGCTGAACACAAGGTTCTAGACAGACTTTCTATCCTGGATTCACGTTGTAAGTGAGAGAAGATTATTACCGTCACCCTCAGCTACAACAGCCCAAAGAATAAGTCCTGGTTTATTTTTACTAAAATAAGTGGACACACATCCTTGAAAAAACAGGCAAGAGTTTAAACACATACTGAACCTAAGTGAGCATAAAAATAATTTTTTGTTGGGATGCTTCTGTATGCCCCTAAACACTGCAATTCAAGTGATCTCTAAAGCCTTTTTAGAACCTTTCTAAGAGCATGGGATTGCTGCTGATGAATAACTGAAGTCCTAATCAGGCACACAAGCATGCTTACACAAGATACCCAGGAATGCACATACCTACACTGAGAACTAAAAAGTGCCCTGAGCTCTTAGAGCTTAGTACGTTACTCACTTAAAAGGCCAGACCAAGGTTTAATATTCATGTTTGCAGAAGCATTGCTTAGTTTTTATAATAGGTCCTATTATCAATGGTTATCCTATTGCATCTGATACAAATGGTGCTTCTAAAAAAACGATCCTTCTGTTTGCACGTGTCTGAAAAGAGAGTGGCTACACACATATAAAAAAAAAAATTGCAGCAGACTAAACAGCAGCAGAAAAAACAACATTCTCCCTACGCGCTCAATTTAGCACTTAAGCAACAACCTAAGCACTGGGAGTGAGGGTTATGCTTGCTTTCAGAGGAGAAAATCTAGCCTCATCTCTCACCAGTGCATGTAACATCACAACACAGAGTAAGGCACACTTCATAAACTTAGAAGTGGCCATAAATCTGACAGGTCTGAGATTATACCGTGGAGATACACTGACAGGAGGAAACCCTGGAAACACACTGCTTTTCCTCACACTCCCACTAACTAACAATATTTAAACTCTGTTAGCCATCAACAAACAGCATTGTATGATTAGGTCAGATTTAAAAGAATTGTAAAACAATAATAATAACAAGGTGTATCTCTGGTGAAGTAGCATCCAAGATAAATACAGCTCAAGTAAGCACATATATTTTCATTGCCAAAAAAGCAAATCATAGAATCACAGCACAGAGGGTTCTGTAGTTTACTGCTGTCTCTGTAAAGAGGTCCAAATGAAATTTTCAGGGGTATACTTTAGAACAGGCAAGTACATTTTCATTTGCTAGTCCCTTTCTAATACAAAACTAAGAATCCTTGCATAAACATACTTTTAAACTTCTTAAATCTAAATGGAAAAACTGACCAATATTGCTTTTGTATAGTCGCATAATCCTAAAGGTTAGACTATGTAACAAAATGATGGCGCAGCTAGGACAAATTCTTGCAACTGTGTGGCTTCATTCCAGTGTTAATATAATAACCTAGTTCTGCTATTGTTCTCTTATTGCCATTAATGACTTCTATGTACATACTACTGTCACACCATTTCAATAACCTAAGAAGTCTATTTTATTTATTTTAAATAATACTCTCACAGGTAGACACTACAGATTCACCCCACGTTGCCCATTCAAAATTGCCTAAAGAACAACAGCCAGAGACAAAACACAACGTAAGAATTACTAAAACATTAATAGACAGTACAGGGAGATTACGTTTCAAGTCACCAGTATGGCACAACAGCTCACCCCCTCCTTGCTGCAGCTGCCGCGAGCATTCCTGCGGCGGGTCCCTGACAAACTGCGTGAAATCTGGGGGTAGGAGAGCTGACTCCCAGGGGCCCACCTTAAGCAGAAAGACAACTGAAGTACCAGATTACGTTCCGCAACAAGCCACTCAGGAGGAGAGCAGAGGCCAGGGCCGCCCTCCTTGCCCCGCCGGGGAGAGGCGGGGTGTGGCTGCGAGGGGGTCGCCTCGTCGGGGCAACCCCTTGTGCTGCAGGAAATCCGAAAGAGGTGATTTACGGGCAAGGTTCATTCCCATCCCACTGAGCTGACAGTTCAGCTGAAAAGTATTAATCTGGGCCCTGAAAGCTTGTTAAATAACGAACTTTACCCTTAGGCTGAAAAAATAAAAAAAATAAATAAAAACCAACGGGGTGGGCAGGGTTGGGGGGGGGAAGGCAGTGTTGCACAAACTTATCGGTGCCCACTTGCTGCAGAACATGCCCTTGCAAGAGCTGTGTATGAAGAACTACTACTATTTATAATACATGAAAATTACCTGCTTAAAAACATGATACCCTTATTTTCTGCCCAGCTTTTTCTATGTTGGAGGACCCTCAACTTCATCCACACTTTTTAAAGTGTTTTTTAAAGCTAAAGTTCCTAATGTAGGAGTAGGGAGAAATAAGGGTAATATGTAAAGAGCTGACCCAAAGGACTGTATAACCTGCACTTAGGCATCAGCTTAACTTGGAGCAACATGGCATATGGATGGGAAGTCAAAACAGAGGAAGCATAACACCTATGAATTTCATTGAAGTTAACAAAGTTCAAGCAGATGACTTTATACTGACAATACAATCATATTTTCCTTGAAACAATTATTTGCAGTTCACTTATTTAATCCTTTCATAATTGCTTCAGATATTCATCTCAATATTCACTCATCACAGTAACAAACACATACAGTACTCAGTCAAATGGTTCCAGCAAAAGCAACAAAACCACAGTTAAAGACTTCTAACATGACTAAATCTGTTTGGATCCAGTCTTTCTCTCTGCTTACTACTCACCAATAGTCAGGCACAAAAACGTTTTTCTATTAACGTAATCACTTAACACATGCTATTCCACTCACTTCCCAGTCTCTTGACCTTTCCTTCCTTTGGTTTGTTGACAGTTCCTCTTTTTCCAGGGAGCACTTGCACTTCCACACAATGCAGTACAGTGGCAGCTCTCAAAGGCTTTGAGGCTTCCTCAAGAAATAGAGTGACTGTCCACACCATGTGCATGGGAACTGAGGTGAATACCTCCACTATCAGCTGTTCTACCTCAGCAGTTTAAGTGTCCAAATATTCACTGTGCTCCAGTCTGGATTCTTTCTACCTTTTCAGCATAAACTATTCTGAGGGTTTACAACTCAAATGTCAGTTCCACACAGTAAATATCTGACTTACAGTCATGGGTTGTAAAGGGTTGAGGTAACTTTACCTTCCACTAAGTTCTGAGGTTTGGGGTTTTGTTAAAACTTGTATAAATAGTGATAAAAAGTGATAAGAGTGGCCAGCTGAATTGATTTTGTGTTCCTACTTTTGAATAACTTAAGTTTGAAAAACACTCAACAAACATTCAAGCAGTATGATCATTGATAGTGTATTAGCACTCAGAGCATTGCAATGTAAGCATTTGGCTACAACAGTTTGAATACCTGAAGTAAAGTACAGCTAATGTACACTATCAAAACCTGACTTCCCATGTAGTGACAGTAAAATCTCCCAAATTTTTAATCAGTAAAACAAACAGCATTGAAGGGGGGGGGGGGAGGAAGAAGGGGAAAATCAGAATATCAGCTTAACTTTTAATCCACACACTTCCCTCCCTACCCCATGCTGAAATGAATAATGAATGAGCTGGGTCATGATTGCTTTCAATAAGTATGTCAGAAACAATGAGATGAGGGTAAGAGCTGTAATAACCTCAGACATCAGTGGTCTTCCTAACAATGCCACATGCTTATACAGCCACATACTATGCATCTTTTTTATGCATCAGCATACCGGGAACTGCAAAACCACAAGTACCAAAGTACCCAAGGTACTTGAATTTTGTTACGAAACTTACTATGCAAACAAAAATTAACAGAGAATTTGTGTCTGGAATGCGAGAATTTAAGCCCAACCTTCATCGTGCGTCTGGGCAGAACTGAGATTTTCGAGTGTCACCTTACACCTCCCGTCAACTCTGTCACGCAGCAGCAGCTCACCCAAAGCGCCAGTAACTCCAAGAGACTTTCCAGGTTTTGTCATCGCCCCCCTCCCCACGCCTCCCTCGCCGCTTCGTTCTTGTGCCCAGCTGCTCCCTGAGCGTTTCTCAGCCCTCCCTCCCGCGTTCCCTAGCCTGGGACCTCGCACCCAGACGCCCGCGGGGCGCGCCCCCGCTGCCAGGGCCGGCAGCAGCCGCAGCCCGCGGGCCGCTGTCCCGTCCCAGCTCTGCTGACAGCGGCGGGGCCGGGATCGCTCCCGCAGGGCAGACCCCGCATCGCGGCAGCAAGCGCAGCCCCTGGGCTGCCTCTGCCCATCAGGTGTTTCGCGTCTCTTTGTAAATGAAGCTCTTCCCCACGCAGCCTTGCACTCCAGCAACCCTGAAAATCCAGACACTTTTTAAAAAAATTCCTTCCCCCACTTTTAAGGACACCCCTCCATACACACACTTCAAAAGGCTTCTCACAGATCTTTTCCTTGGAGCGATTTCCAAGTCGTCCCTTCAAGGGGACTCGCAGACACATGCCCAGAGGAGCGACCTGGCATCTACAGCGGGGACACGGTCTTACCTTTGCCTCCCCCGCGTCGGGCTCCTCCTCGTAGTACCCCTGGCCGGACTCGTAGGCGGCGGCGGCGGCCGGCTGCCGGGGTCCCAGGAGCACGGCGCCGGCAGCGAGGCAGCAGCCCAGGGAGAGCACCTCCAGCAAGTGCATGGTGCAGGGGCGGAACGGGGCCGCGGGGCAGCCGGAGGAATGCAGGCGAAATTATGAGGCTCCTTCTCTTCCTCTTCCCCCCCCCTTCTCTCGCTGTCCTTTCTCCCCCCTCCCTCCCCTCGCAATATCCAAGGCAGTAAAATCCGTGGGATGGAGAAGATGCAGCAGCAGAAGCTCCTAGACGCCTGCAAGGGAGTTCCCAACTTTCCCAGCCGCTTCGCAAATTCTCACCAAAGTTATCCAGAGTTTGCCAGGTAAAAAACCCACCAGGAAACCGGACATCCGAGGCTGCGCTCACTCGGGAGCAGGGGAGGTGGAAAGCGCAGAGAGGAGGAGGAGGAGGAGGGAGGGGAAGGAGGGGGAGAGCCAGCGAGCAGCAGAGCGAGACCGAGCGGCCGGTCGCACCAGGCGAGTTTCCTCGGCTGGGGCCGGGGGGCCGGGGGCCGAGGGGCTCGGCCGCTCCCGCCGCTGTGCCGGACGCCTGTCAGCGGCGGCGCGCCCGGGGGGTGCGCGGGGCCTGGGGCTGCGCGGCGGCGGCGGGGGCCGCGCATGGCGAAAGCGCCCTCTGCCTGCGCCTCTGTGCGCCGAGAGGGGCCGGCCGCCTTCCTCCTCCTCCTCCTCCACCTCTTCCTCCTGCTGCTGCTGCCGCGGCGGCGCCGCCTGCTGCTGGCGCTCCCGGGAGCGGAGCGCAGCGCACCGCACCGCGGGCAAGGGGTCGTTCGGGGCGCGCTGCGGCGCGGGGAGGGGAGGAGAGCAGAGCGGGCCCGGCCCCGCAGAGCTGGGCTCGTCCCGGCTCCGACGAGATGAAGCCCCTTGTAGGTACAAGCCCCGATGGGAGAGCAACGCGCCCGACTCGTTTCATTTGGCTCCGAAACCAAGGGATGAAGTTGGGCACAACGCGCACGTAGGAATCGTGCGAGGCAATTTCTGTGAATCCTAATCAGCTACTTGCTGAGCAGTGTTGGCAGCTTCACTTAAGAGAGTATACAGCTATTTTTGGCTGGAGAAAAAAAGATTTTTTTCATGTTAGAAACAGAGCAACCCAAAGAGTAGCATAATTATTTGTAACCTCCCTATCAATGACATCTTGGAGCCGCCTTTGAAGAGAAGTTAACACCCCATTCAGAGCCCTAAATAACACTAAACACAGATACTGTGTTCCAGTTACACTGTGATTAAAAGGTTTTTTTTAAAAAATGCACATTGCTATCAAAGAAACACACTGCTCAAATCTCAGCTATGCAAAAGGAAAAAGTTATATTCTCTATACTATTATTTTTTGCTTGATGTGATCAGCATTATTGAACCTTGTGTAAATATTTAGAAAGCTTTTCAATTGTTTTCTGCATCACTTGAGTACATCTTTTGGTAACAAGACTGTATGGGAACCAACTGTGGGGGCAGATCCCTTACTGCCTTGATTGGATGCTGGCAGTCTCCTCATGTTACACTGCTCTTATTCTTCTGGAATCCCATTATGTAACTATTCTGGGAGCAACATTCTGGGAGTTATGCATAAGGGTGTCTCTAGTAGGCCTTTAGGTACCTCCTGTTCTTTTTGATTTATTTCTTATAATTTCCAAGACAGTATTTCAGCTTGGTGCTACGCAGATAAATTATTTTGATGCTAGAAAGTAATCATTTGCAATCAGAATGAAATCTGAAGTTTAAATACATCTGCATTTGAAGAGTTTGTCTAATTACTGGAAAATTATTGAAGCACTAACATTTTTTTAAACACATTACAAGAGAGTAAAGTAATGAAACAAAGACAGGGTAGAAGTTAAGCACAACAGTTATGAAGATACAAAATAGTGTACATAAATTAAAAGGCCCATTGTTCTTCATGGGACCCTTGCAGGGCTTCAGATCAAAGCAGAGGATTAAAGCCTAGAGAGAGCATAGTCCACGATGCAAAATCCATCTAAGCAGAACTGCAGCATTACTGATTTGAGTTTAAACATGTTAAAATCTCTCAAAAGCATCACAGGCTGATGTAGAAATGAAGTTCTCTTGTAGAATGTTAATAAAACCTGCCTGACAAATCATGCACAGATAATATAATTTCAGTAACTGAGTGCCATGCAAGGAGCCTCCCCGTAACTAAGTCACAAAACGGGATGGAACATACCACTCCTGCTGTGCCATCATAATATCAGCTGTCTTCATTATTTACTTCCCCAGCACATTCATTCTTCCTTCCCCTTCAAATTCATAGAACATCCATCATGGGATCAAAGGCCTCTATGTAATAGAGCATTTCTTCCTACTGTCCTGTACAGCAACTTTAACATGTATAATTGAAAGCCAGTAATCATAGTAATAGTTGCTCAAGTTCCAGTCTAATCAAAAGATTTAAAAAAATAAAGTGGTTGAAATCTATGATACTTTATAGGCTCAGTGTACAAACAAATAAATATGCCATTGGCTCTGGACCACTAAGGTTTTAATTAATCTAGACTGTATTTCTCTCCATCCCTTAAAAGGTGCCTAATTTAAACATTTACCAATTTAAATATATTTTCTCCTTTTACTACCACCTAATGATTAATACTCCCCTTGTGTCTTCAGCTTAAACAGAAATCAGCCTACAGGACAATTAATTTACAATTCTAAGTGACACTGTACACTGACAGTGAACTGACCTTATAAACACAAATTACTCAAGAGATATCCCTAACAGTGTAGAGACACAGGTCTGAGTCTTACCCTGTTATGTTTCAATGGCAGCAATAGTTACTGTTGAAAAAGAAAGGATTTTTTTAATGTCAAAAGTAAGATTCCTTCAAATTATTTTTTATATTGCTTTAAGGATGCATTTAAAAAATCCAAGCCCCAATTTCTTGTTCAAGTTGGTGTAACATACATCTGACAAACACATTTCTGTCCTGTATCTAGACATACTTGGTATGTTCCTTTCAGAGACATTCTACTTCTAAAATGGATGTGTTTCAATACCTATTTCCTACTTCCAGTCATTGGCAAAATCAAAAATCATAGAGGAACCACTGCAGGAAATGTAAGCTGAGACTGGGAAATAGAAGAGAGTCAACAGCAGCAAGAAAAATCAGTAGCATGCTTTCATAGTGTGGTCTATTTGCTTATTGTAGAGTTAAATACTAACAAATGTTTTCTTTTCACAGAAGGAAACAAGTTAAAATCACAGATAACATGGTTTGCTTTTTTTCAACACACATAGTCTTGTGTGTTGAAACTCACACTCATGAATTTCAATGGAGTTTATGTTTAATATAAATCTCAAAGTTAGAAAACATTGTTCCCTGAGTGCAGCAACTCAAAAGACTATGGAAGTGCCATTCTGGAGTCATTCCAAAAGATGAAGGCATTCTAAGTAAGTAAGCTTCCTTAGTTCCTCTATAGATAGGACTCCCCTATATTTCCTGTCATGCTTAAAAGCATAGAAGAAAAAATGGACATTGATCAGGGTCTTAAATATCAATGTCCTATGTAGATACTTTAAATCAGTTGTAAATGTATAGGGGGAAAAGAAAGAAAGAGAAGGCAATTCAGATTCAGTGCCAAACTGAACAGAACAGCTGCTCACTAAAGCATTTTCTGCCCTTGAATTATTCAACCCAAAGTTTTATTACACATTTTTATCATATTACTTATCTACTCAGAGTAACCAGCTTTACAGAAGATTTAGCTACTGAAAAATGTCAGTACAGTAGATTTAGGTTGTAGTCCACTTCTCAAAATCTCTTATTTGTATAAAACATGATTTAGTGGAAATATTTAGCAGTGCTGCTAGTTTTACTGATTAGGTGTGTAATGGACTTCCTCACTCATCACAAGCACATTCAAAAATGTATCTTTTTTTTGATACGGGCCCTCATTTAGGAAAGGATCTAAACATGGTAGCTTGAAGATCGTCAATAGCAATTGAAATATTTTCCTTAACTTTGATCAGGCATCCTCACTGTAAAACGTAACCCATGGGAAACTGTTCTATATCAAGCCTCCAGCTAGGAATCCTAAAATATAATTTTATCCATTAATTTTCTCCAAAATTATTGCCAGGACAAATCAGTTCAATGAGAAAGACATCACTGGTGCAAAATCATTTGCTGCAATGCTTGACCTAGCAGCCTGCACTTTATTATCTAGAAGTTTCTCTTTTGTTTAGTATAAAAGTTTGTGCCTTTTGAAAATTAACTAACGAGACAAGAAGCCTTAGTCCTCAGCCCTTTGACACCAGTTGATATGCAAAGATTACAGGATTATTGGGATTTCTTTGTTCTCAATGATTCCCTTTTTAAACTATTAAATTCAAAACTATTGGCATCTAGCATTAGAAATTCTCTATGCTACAGGCAAAATGACTGGAATAGTGTAAAACCCTTGCAACCTTTGCTATAATAAGAGGTCAATATAATGCAAAAATGGACAGCACAAGGCTGCATCTCAAGAAAAGAGTTTGAATTACTCAAAGTAAATTACATGTCTCTAGGGCTGCCCTAAATTTAGAACGGAGAAAGCCCTAGCATACATTTTCAGCTGACTTACATTAGGATTTTTCTCTTTACCATAGTTTTTCTTCCTGTGATGTACAGTCTCACAGAAGAACAGGTATGCATAGGATATTGATTTACATCCTGTAAACTGATTATTATTTTTATAGCCTCTGACTATAAACAATAAAATGACTGATTGCAAATTGATGCTGGTTCTTAACTGAAAGTGGTGCACAATCTAAACTGTATAGCTGAAGTCATGTCACTAAATAAACAAACTTAGATTAAACAAAACATATTAGGACCTAACAGCATACAACCACTAAACATAAAAACCCTTATCATGATATATACCTTCCTGCAGTAGTCTTCCAAGTGACAATCTATGAGATAGCATATAAAATTTGGGAATATAACAGGACAAAAGTCCTAAACTAATTCAAGAGACATTTCTACATTGTTGCTAAAACAATGGCAGAAATAATTATTTCTATAAAGAGATACAGTTTCCACTAACTTTGTTCTTGTATACCTCTTCAAATTTTCTTTCAACATTTTGCCTATTCTGGAAATTAAGAATATGCTAAACCCTTCAAATGTAAAATGCTGAAGTATTAAAACCTAAAAAAATTGTTAAACAGTATTGAGATAAATTTGCCTCCAAACCCATAATAAGGTAATGAGTTATTGTAATGATCCTAATTTTTCCTAAATAGGTTTTCTTTACCAAAGTCAATTCTTTTCTCCTATTTAAAATAGCCTTTTACATATTTGAACACATACCCTTCCTTACTTAATCTTCTTGTTTTAAGCCAAATAAGATCAGTTTTGCCAACATGGCTTTATAGATTTTTGTTTTCTAAAGTTATACTGTCATATAAAGTTATAACTGTCATTTGAATAACCTTTAGTTTATCCAGGAGTTCACTGAAAGGTGGTGCCCAACACAGAAAAGGGGTACTTCAAAACTGATCTCTATTGTACAGAACAACACCCCAAATGATTCTTTTGCATGTACATTCTCCCGTGGTATTTGCTCATTAGGCAGCTTCATATTGAGCTTGCAATAAGCTGTAACTCTTGAATATTTTTTGAGGATTTTCTATCAAGCCAGATGTTCCCTTTCCTGCAGTTGTAGATTTGACTCTTCCAACATAAGTGGAGCACTCACACTTCCCAACAGAAATTCACTATCTATTTGCTTCTAGTAATTTTTTCACTTTATGCAAATTATTTCCAGTTATAAGCCTATCTGTCTTTGCTGTCCTTGATCCCTAGATCTCATCTGTAAGTATATCAAAGTAAAGGTGTATTCCACCTGTGCTACTCTTGATTCTCTGTGGTCAAAAAAAGCATTGTTAGCTATTACAAGGTTTAGTTAAGGGTTGAAACGTCCCTCCCAACTTGCTGATCCACACTCCAGGGTTGGCTTCAGCCCATAATACTGATTCAGAAACCAAAAATGCTGAAATGTGGGGATATTGAGGTCTGAGAGTCTTGCTTAAGTCCATCTTCATTTTTCATATAGTTGAAAAAAGTTTGAGATTAGTTTAAAAATGCTGAAAGAGAGATTTGTGGTTTGGTTTGGGTTCTGGTTTTCTGTTGTTGGGGTTTTTTTGTTTTGATACAGCAGGTAGTGAACTTCTGGAATTTGTTTGTTATGAGAGGTTTAAACTGTGAGGTGTAAAAATGGATCAGACATAGTAATGGAGATCAGAACCATAACCTGATTTAAAAAGAGAGGGGAAAAAAGTAGGAGTAGTACAGTGTTGCATATCTAATTCAATGAATGCAGATGCTGGGAAAGTGTGAAGGAAACGGACTGCAGGCAGTCAGTGTGGTCTCCTTAAACAGATAGACAATCTATACAGATGGTTTGTCTAAGCCAATAGTACATATCTTATATTTTGAGGGAAAATTAATCAATTCCTTATTTATTCAGGTCCAAAACACAAAGTAAATTTGCTCTTGTATTTTAGTCTCATGTTCAGACCACGTGTACTTAGTCATAACAAAAATACTTATTTTCACACATCATTATTGCACTTAAAGTCGGTCCAACAGATAGGGTTGGAAGGAATTACACAGGAAATCCAATTTGTAAACTGTTTTTTATAATTTTTAATGAAATTATTAAAGAGTGCTATTGATATCACCCTTAAACTAGATTTAATCATTCCATTGTAAAAAAAGGAAAAACCTAAAGCAAATCCCATGTATCAGCTTCTTGGACACATATCACAGAAAAACAGTAAAGCAGAAGTTTTGGATTTTTTATTTCCTTTTTTTTTTTTTTTTTTAAACAAATATGACCCAGCAAAATAGGAAACCTACATAAAAATGTTCAATCCGGAAGTTACCATTACCAACAGTTTGAATTTGTAACGCACTTAACTTGGTTACCAAGAAGGTTTTGTCCCCTGCTAAACAATTGCTTAATAAAAACCATAACATGTTCCCTTAAAAGTGTGTTTTGTGCTGAATCAAGAGTGTTATTGTTGCTCTCAGACCTAGTGATGCATGCTGGGCACAAACCCAGAAGGATAAGGAACCATCATCTGTAAGAATTCAAAATTCAATCCCTAACCTTTTCATTTTTCAAAATCTGCTAAGGGAGAAAGAAAAAAGCAAACAACCAACAACAAATTAAAGAACAAAGGTACACTGATATACACATTGCATCAGAGGCCACAAACAATTCCTTCATTCCCTGTGTGGCCAGGAAATTTCATATTCATGAGCACTCAGCACAGGGTGACAGAGATCCTAATTCCCTGTGATATAGTGAAAGCTGCCCTAATTTTCCCCATTATCATTAATGAATTTATGTAAAAAGAGACATTCTTAGACCTGTTCTTGACTGCTTGTTTTGTTTCAGCACAACCTGTTAATCTCTCTCCTTTGGCCAGTTCCTTGACATTCAACACTTCAGGCTGAACTAGACTAAATGCTGACTAACTAGACTAACCACTAAACCAATGCATGCAACATGGAACGAGATCATCACTGGGCGAAGCAGCTTCAGCACAGCACATCCATCCTCCTTCTGGTAGCTTATCGCTTTCCAACCTGAATTTAAGAAGCTACTACTGATCTAAAAAAGCAGATAGCCTGCTGGGTGCAATCTATTTTTTAAATTCCTATCCCATCACAAACCTACAGCTATACTCCACGGGGACACTTCAGCTAATCTGTCCCAGCACAAAATTCTTGAATGCAAAGGGTAGATCAACAGACCATTTTCAGTGGCAGGTTCCAGCTGTGAAACTCAACCTAATCTTCTCTATTGATAATGAATATAAGCCTGAGTGTATTCAAAACTAAAACCAACTCCAACTTCTTCATAAGACTCCCTGAAGTGATGGCGTCTTCCCAGGGTAAACAGGTGATCTGGATAGATAAGGAAGAGGTAGAGAGACAAGCATATAAATTAAAAAGCTAAAAATTTCAGATATTTTATTAAAAAGTGCTCCAAACTGTGTATTATTACATTAAAATAATTTTCAGAGATGCACAGAAGTCCCTTTTGCTTATCTTTTCTGCCTTAAAATTTTGAGTGGTCAAAAATCACCATTTTTTTTGGACTCAGATCTGGGGTTTTTTCCCCGTAGTAATGGCATCAGTTTAGTCATAGTTGTGTTCTAATCTCTTTATGTTAGTGTAAGGCCACTCACAGCTCTCTCACTTAAACAGGATAGAGAAAAGTCATACTTCCATCTTATTTTTCTGTTCTCTTGAGATGGGACCAGCCAAGAGCAGCCCCTCAACCATGGAAGAACTGTGGGATGAGGGAACATGCTGGTGATGGGTTCTGAGTTGTCCTAGCTGAGGAGATACAGAGGAGGTCAGACAGTCAAAGAACCTGATGTTAGCTTACTTTAATTTGTTTTACAGACTAGTATACAGTCAAAGGCAACATTTCAAAGCCCATGAGCTCAGCTACATGGAAAGAGAAGAAAGAGAAGAAATAAGAGGCAGAATTTTTTTTTTTTCTGGGATCTGGCCATATTAGGCAAGTAACCTGGTGAAGCTTAGTGAACCCAAACTACATGGTGTTGCTGCTGAGACTACAGTGACAGCCATAAGAAAGATGAGACAATACAATAGTTTTAAAAGCATTTTTTCTGCTTAAAAGGGATTGCAGATAGCAGACGGCTGCACCACATGCTTTTTGCTCTTGGATTACTCCTAGTAAGTCTCTAATCTCTTATAATGAAAATAGATTGGCTTTGGTGGATCTATGGATTTCTAGTATTCTAGTTGGTAAAATTACATAAAAATCAAAATAGTCCAAAGGAATATTTGTTTCCACACAAATCTGAAGCTATTCACCTGATAGGCTAATGTTTCTAGTCCACAGTTTTGCAATCTTTAAAGCAACCAGAGGGAATCAGGAACAATAATTAGCTGTAATTATATCTTTTTACATTGTAATACACTTCTTTCAAATCACATCTGATTTTTGTAAGTCCATATTTCTTTTCTTGCTCTTATCCAAATATGTCAGTAACCTAGCCAAAAGGAATAAGACTCAAACGAGAAAGAGATTTACTCATGTAGTGATATTCATAGCAAGGCTGTTAATAATCATAGGAGGTCTTGAAAAATCATTTGATTTTTAAAACTATGGAGGAAAAGTGTATTCCCTTTTTTTTTTAAACAGAACTTCAAAGTCTAGATGTATAGTGGTTTCAAGGGATTTTCTGCATGTTGTGTGACCTATTGTTTAGTTAAACCGTGTAACAGATGCCTTGTTAAATAATAATAAAGCTGAGTACCAGTAGGAATAAAACAACTTGTTGAGTTCAATATACTCTCAGTCAAGGTCAAAAAGAGCTGGACTCAAACTTAGGGAGTTTTCGAAAGTTTACCCTAAATATACAGTATCAGAGGTCATAATTAAGCAAACTCATTTCATCAGTCAGCTTCATGTTTGCACAGCAGTGGGAGCAATTATAACACTACCCATTTTTTCAGGTTGGCTTGAACACTTGACCTCATAAGCAAACTCCTTTTTTCCCCCTCTCTTAAGAGGCAAAGACAAACCATTTGGTTTTAACAAACCAGAGCTGTCAGTTTGACATTTCGAAGTATGTTTAACTGCTTTCTTTCATTAAAAAGATGGTTTATCTTAAAAATAGACAGTTATAGGCTCTTTCTACCAATTTTTCCATGCAAAGGTTAAAAAAAAAAAAAAAAAAAAGTTTCTGCTTCCTTGACATTTTCTTCAAGTTATCAGTTGAACTGTGTTTGTTCCAGCCTCTGGAACACATAGAAATCTTCAAATTCATGCAAATGCCAGAATGCCTTAAGGGCACCGTTGCCTTGATATTCCTCTTGCATCGTGCCAGCATTCACTGCCTCACATGGGGCCAAAGAATGTGAAATCCAAAGAGAGAATTACAATTTTTTTCAACAGTAGTCATGTGTGGGCAGATATTAATCAAAACTAACTGCACTGAGAAAAAGTAAAACAAATAGAAGAGGAATCTCACCTCCCTTTCATCATCCCAGAGTTAAGGTTCTAGGGTAAAGCCAAGTGTCCACTAAAGTCCATGAAAAGCAACAAGCCTCTTCCAAAGTGGAAGTCATTTTCCATTTCTTTTGCTCAGTTAGTAACAGGGGGACACTATATGCTAACTTTGAGATCCCTAAAGTTACAGAAGAAAAGTCTCATGTTGAGAATCTGCATTGGAAAATCTGTCCCTGGCGAGCCCCAATGCCATAAAGAGATGTCCAAGAAATACAGGGAGGAAGTGGAACAGGAAATTAGTCTCCAACCTGACCATTTGATTATCAAAACGGAGCAAAGGCAATAGTGGCATACTTGATAAAATAAAAAAAGTATTTGATTGTTGACTGACAATGTTTTCATTTTAAGGTTTGTGTCTTGCTCAATTTTTCAGGTCTTTATTGAACAAAAATTGAAAGGTATGATATATCTCAGTGATCAGGCCATCTCAATAGGTTTTACGGGAGAATTATCAAATTAGTGAATGAAAAAAAATTACATTTGCCTGAATTCAGTCTAAAAGTTGTTAGATCCTTAATACTTTTATCTTGCTCATGGAGTGATTTCTATTAAAGTACTTTGATTTCTACCTGAGACATTTGGACTGTCAAAATCAAGCTGCATGGAAACAGGATATTGCCAGATGATCTGAAATTCTGACTGAATTATGGGATGCAGTCATCTGTTGTGAAATATGCTGTAAAAAGCACCAGGTGCTCTACAAATTGTGAAAATAGACTACATATTAAATAAAGGAAAATGCATTTGAGACACAGCAGGCTTGGAAAAAGCTTAAAAATTTGAGGGGGAACAAGAATCGAATAAAGAATACATTCCAGGCCAGAAAAGAAAAAAAAAAACAACCACAACCAAACCACAATGGAGCCTCAGGGTTTGTAGGGGGTTTGTTTGTTTGTTTGTGTTTTCGTAATTGTGCTTGTTTGTTTTTATGTTGCTTTTAGAGGAAGAGGGTGTGGGTGTTCTTGGTGGTAGTTGGAGTTTTTTTCCCCTCCAAAGACTACATATCAAAAGGTTCTAATTTTATGGCCCTAGACCCAGAAAACCCAGACATCTCCCCCACTTTATTTTCCTGCCAATCTTATAAACTCTGAAAACTAAAAAAACGATTTGTCTCTCTCTAGATAAAGAGTCTCTCTTATAAAAGACTATGTTGTGAGGCAAATTTAGGAACAATTTTAGTGATCTGATTCATCTGTTATACATAGGTCAAACTAACTCTTTCATGGCTCCTTCGGTATTTCAGAAATAACACATTCAAAATGTTCTGGTTAGCAAAGTAAAGAGATGCGGCTCAACAAGTAAAGGTTACAGTTTTATCAAGGAAGAAGAAACAATATTTATAGGTTCATTTTTTTTGCCATTAGAGAGACCATATTATTTTTCCTCCCCTCTTTCATCGCACTGCAACTACAAGTCTTTACAACATGTATTATTGATAATCATAACTTTATAGGGATTTTAATTTAACATAGTAAATTGCCTTGCTGGACTCTTTACGATCTTTATAAAAGCAAGGATGATTTGGGTTTTTTTTTTATTGTTGTTTTCATTTGGTTTTTAGTGAAGGAAGAGAATTCTACAGAACTATTATAGAGTATTTTGGTTCCTGGAATTGCTATGTGCATCATGTAATATACACAAAACATATACTAACCCTGCCATGTAAAGAAGTGGGCAGGTGGGTATTTTAAAAGTCTGATTTTATTATAGATGAAAGAACTTAACAAAATCTCTCACAAAGCCTCTTAGATTATATCATGGATGATCAACATACCTCATATTAGGTATTAAAATCCAACATCACTTCATTTCCCCTCTTTAAGACTAGATTTAGAATACTGTTCTGCTCCCAACAGATATGAAAAAGGTAAAAAAAAAAAAAAAAAGGCATCTGAAAAAAAAAGACCCTACTTGAACAGGGGAGAAACATGAAGCGTTTTACCTACAATTATGAAGTCTTCTAAATTTGAAATATAGGCACATGAGACAAAGTGCATGACTCATTGTATGTCCAGATCAACTTTTTGTAGACTACTGTGGAATGGTGTTTTCAATAAGAGCCTCAGAATCCCACAAAGTGGGAAGCATGCAGAGTTTCCTTACTCATATAGCACTATGATAGTCCTTACACTTAAATGTATTATAATATTTTTTTTTAGCAAACCATGTGAAAACTCCCCATGTGTTGATCTGTTCCTTCTGTTGGAACCATATTCATGGTTACAATTTAATCAGCATTGTTTTCCCTTTGTGCATGTCACAAGACTTAAATAAATGGAAACAAGACAACTGTGTCCCAGGTATTCTTTCGTTTATATCTAAATATTAATTATTCTCTATAAGTGTTCTTATTTTCAGAAGTATCATGTTTTATGAGCTACTAACTTTAGTTTATCTGAAAGCAACTGTTGGTTTCTCTAATGTTTGAGACTCAGCTTAGAAAATTCTGCCCAATACCTCTATAGGCATTCTCACTGCAAGCAGTAAATGCCTACCTGGGAATGAGGAAATTCCATACTTATTTATTCACCCTAAGTTTCTTGTGCAATAAATGCAAATTGCTCAATTGAATTAATAGCAGAGTATAAAGAGAGCACTGAGACACAATTTCCATGTGAGAGATCTATTTAGAGCACTGATTTTCTTTTACAAAATTATGAACAGATAATAATTCTACTGCAATTTGTTTTCTCCTGAATCTAGCTGATCTGCCACATAGTATTTTTTTAAAATGATACCATGCATGTGGGCTTCAGCATTAAATAATTAACAAAAAGTAGCACATAACCTTCTTTTTGTATTAACTAGAGACTTATGCTTGACTTATTAAAACAGGGAAGAGGTAGTTGTCATTTACCTTTTTGCCTCCTATTTGAGGTAATAATTCTAGGAAGCTGTAAAAACTGTAATTGCATTATTACATTCATTATGTATTCTCACTTCAGAGAAGAAAAAAAATGCGTGAAGTAACATATCCTATTAATCACAGAGATTTGAATCCATCTAATCTTTCTCTATAATTTCAGCTAGACATCTATTATAATGTCAAATACTATTAGTGAAGCTCTAGCTACTCAATATCCACAAAACAAGTTCTTGCATGAGAATTGACTCAACAGAGCTATAAGACAATAAAAGGGCAGCAGGGCCTGTGGCCTCTGCTCTCCAATTCCATAAGGTGAAGAAAAAGTGAGTTCACTAGGAGCTGTCAACTCTGAAACATCTCAGTTCAACATGATTTCACCAAAGATCAAATGGAAAAGGCTAATCTTGTTTTCTAGACACTTAAATCTCATTTTCCCAGGCAGATTTACCCTAGGTTCATCCAAATGTATCTTAAACAGAATATCTTATTCTGAAGTGTCTTTTTTTTCCCTCTGATACAACAGGCACAATAGCACTGAATACATCAGTGTCACAGTTATTGTTTCCAAAGATTAGGCAGAAGGCCACAAGACATCTAGGGAAACTAGAAAGCATGTTACTAATACTCTTACAGCACATTTATACTTTATGAAAATATTTATTTATGCATGCATATCAAAAATTATCAGCTCATTATCCTCCCATACATGTATTCATCCTACACTGGCAGAAAGCAATACTAAACTTTAGTAGTTCTACTGGGGCCTCTTTTTTCTTTTGTTTAAATAAAAGATTGACAGGACTGCAGTTTTACTAATACTTGGTGTTTTGTACATGAAAGATATCCTGCTGCTCAGTCACATGCATGCTACTAGAATAGTTAAAATAAGATGAATAAAACATATTGCCAAAATGTTGTTTAAGATTGGTTACCTACAGAAAAACTGTAAAGATCCCACAAATATGGGACTTAAATAGGCATTTTCCCCTTTTGGGGTCTGATATTCAACCCTGAAAGCATTACTTTGTCCCACCCTAAAGATTTGCTTCTTCCATTTCCATGATTTTTCCTATCTCCCTTCAGCAAGGTTTTATTTTCAATTCAAAGTGTTAAAACGAAGTAAGAATCTATGTTGTTCTTAATTAGCAGAAAAGTTATTTACCTGTGAATCTGACTCAAGTCACAATGTTATAAGTTACACTTCAGATGTAATTTAGATTGTAAGTTGCACTTTGGATATAATTTAGTACCTTGTCTTCATTATTTGCTTGGGTGATGGTGATGAAGGGATCAGTACAAATAAAATCCAAAGTTTACTAAAAATCAATAACAAAACTTTCCACTATCCTCAGTGAGAAAGTTTTGTCCCTAGTGTTTTGGTTTTTAAGCAGAACAGTACATGATGAAGAAATCTATAGACATTTTGGGTTTCAAATGCATAGGTCTTGGCAAAATTGATAGCAACATAACACCGGTGTGTTTTGTTGCAAAACCAATTTCTGATTCTTCATCAAGTTCAATCCTGTATTGAAAGCAAGGGAAGTGTTGCTTTTCAAACTTGGCAACATATCTTTCTATTTCTTCATTCTATAGGAATGAAAATGTAATTTAAGGACAAGATGAGGCTTACAGTAAGTTGATTCTGTCATTATAAAAGTGCCTTCTTTTCCTTTTAAAAATTAGTATTTATTTTGAATAGAAGAAAACAAGCTAAGAATCTAAACAGGTAATACTATTTTAATAAACAGCTCCCACAGAAATGCTTCTTTTTAAACTGTGGAAACTTAAGGTTTGTGCATTCAATAAGGGAGGACAAGGCTTAAGTGATTGTTTTCCCTCTGTTTAAAGAGGGCTTTTTTCCTATTTTTTCCCCTTCTAATCCCAACAGATGGAGGAAACTCTCATATACCACTATATGCCTCTGGACATATTTATACCTAGTTCTGAAAGCAAAACAAAAAAACCCACCAAAATATTCCTCCTCCATCAAATAAAACATGTAATGATGTTTTACAAGAGAAACAGTAATAACAAATACTATATAATATGAGAAATTGGCTATAAAGCCAGGATTTTCTCTCTAGATACTTAACCTTAGGTAAGATTATTTTTGTTCTGTTAAAAGAAATTTAATTATTCCTTTTTGAACCTAATACAATCAAAAATTTGTAAAGATGGCTTAGCAGGGTTTGTAAAACCATAAAAGTTCATCAGAAGGAGGGAATTCATATCAGCCTCTGTAAAACTCAAACAGTATAGCTACAGATAACTACCAGGAACCTACAGCAAACCACTACGGAGCACGAACTAAAAACCAAAACATATTACCAAGTTTCTTTTCCTTGGTGTCACCAAGGAAAGGTCATCTTTATCCAAAATGTCAGTTCTTGTGTAACTGAGCCCTATCTTCCAGGCTCATCCAAAGCCACCACTCATTTCTATCAGTAGGTAAGTACTGTTACATGAGTAAGTGTGTAATAAGTACAATTTGAAAAAGATGAGGTTTTCTGTTATTTTCAAGTTTAATGGGAAGTTTACAACCTCAGCCCACAAACTTGAGGTCCAGGAGTTTGTAAGATTGTACATTTAGTTGTAAAATTGCATATTAAGTAATTTTAATCACATTGTTTTGACTAGACAGAGAAAAGAAGTGAAAGGTATAATTTAGTGTTGTCAAGAAAATGTAATACTAGCTGATGATTGTTTTGTGTGATTCTGAAATTGAATTCTCTCTGAGTAAGATGCAGCTTAAAAACTTCTTAAGCAGAAATGTTATCTTTTTTTTTAGGTGATAGTTCTTAAGTTATTTTTTTTCCAGGAATCTGAACAGTCACACTTAGAGATCATGTAAATTTTCACTATCTGTAACACCAGCTCAATAACGTTATGTGAAGACCCATCCTCCTTGGTTTGCTCTGAATATTACTGGTTTTACTTTATGCCTCTCATTCTTATGATGGAACTGAAATCCCTATTCACTTTCTCCTCTTACATGTGATTTTGTAAGCCTCCTTCCATATATCCCTTAGTTTTCTTTTTCCTGAAGGGTCCTAGTCAGGACACCTTTTGTTCATGAGGAAGATGGTTTTGTACATTTGATTATATTTGTTATTCTCCTTTAAACCTTTTTTTAATCACTGAAATTAATAAAAAAAATTGCATAAAGTTCTTGTATGTTTGTTACAGATTTAAATGATCACAGTGGTGTTTTCTACGTAATGTCTTTATCATATTTCTAAAAATTCTTAACATTTTTTTCTTTCTTTATTACTAATCATTAAGTAAAAAATATTCCCTATAAAGTTACAAAAATTTGGTCCTAAAGAGAAATCAACAAAAAAACAAATTTCATATTGCAAGTCATACAGCTTTTTATGGCTCAATGTAAAGTTACAGATACTATACTAAAATTCTAAAGTAGAGATTAAGCAATATTTGAAGAAAACTTCCCAAATTTCTAATATCACAAAACTTGCCCTTGCTAAGTAGTGTTAGTGTTTCCAAGATGGCATATTAATGTTACAGTAATTCCTTCTTCCTAGAATCTTATCTAATTCATGCAGACCATCCAGAAACTTCTTAAGAAATAAGGACACACATACTTTAGACAATCACTGTGGGGATAAGAAAAGACTCAACAATGCAGTGTGTCACCTGAAAGGGACTATGAGTGCTATTGCTGGTAAAATAAAATCAGACACTCCTGTTACTGTCACCCCACGGGACTGAAAGCATTTTGCTAGGTAATAGAGAGTAACTTCTATTAATCCCCTGTAAGAACAAAGGCAAGAAAAATACACTTGCATCAGCAGGTTCATTTCTGCAAGGCTGCTAATGATGTACCAGTCACCATATCAGAAGCAGTTTTATCCGATGACCAACTGACACTTGTCACAGTTATTCAACTGACGGTCATTTCTGGAAAAGTACATTCATAGCCAAAGATGTGTACATGTGAGATAAAAGATTCAGTTGGGTTTGTGGTTAAGATGTCATTTCCTGCTGCCAGCTCTCAAAAGATTCATGGTTTTCAGTTTGAGTTTTTCTATTATACCATAAAAGATCATTATAAGTGACTTTGAATTTAGGGTTAGTTAAAGAGCAGAAAATCTTAACTGATCAAGTAAGATGCAATCTTGTTGCAAGATCGGTGTTTCAGAAAGCTGAAAACACAAATAAACAACCAATGGTAGAAATGAGATTGTTTAATCTGGGGGAAATATAAGACAACCAACAAACTAAAGCACACAGCACTTAAATTTGTAAGTAATATGGTCTCAGAAATAACAGTGTAGTTTCAATTGTGTTCATCTTACAAATCCGGTGCATTTCAGGTAACAGCTCTTACTATATGAATTATCAAACTGCCAGTTGTGGCCTCCTGTACTTCCACTTCTCTGCTTGTCTTTTTTAATTGACCAGAATGGAGCATAGATGAAAATGCAGTTCAAATGACACAAATGGATCTGTTTGCACTTTTGAACTTGCAAGTTAATTTGTGCGAGTAGTAATCAACAAGCAAGTAAAAAGTCTCGTTTTGCAGCTCCTTACTTCTTGGTTAGTGTTTAAAGTGCCTCTGAGACCCTACCTAACAAAAAGAGTTCTGAAGTAAGAATCATGTAGACATGATTGCTGGTGCAGCCTGGTTTTCAAAGGGAGAGTAGGAGGCAGGGTGCAAAGAAAAAGGAGATATTCACTCCAGTTAAAAATAAGGAAACATTACAAAATTGTATTCAGGATATCGTCTACCTAGAGATTTATCTCCACTACTGCAGGATAGGAAATTATGGCACTGTTTTGTAATGGATGAAACACAGGTCTAATACGAAAGACTGTTTAGCAATCCTGAAAGAGGAAAGCAACTATCATGGCTGATTCTGTACTGAAGAGAATGTTTGTGTTTGATAACCACAGTAACAGTCGGATATGCATGGTATGTAGTAAATAAAATAGAAGAGAGGAATACAAGAGTTGACAAGACTCTGAGACTCTGAGGTTGCCTGCTACAACTCTGCAGGCAGCAATACGTGCTGCAACACATCTAGAGGGACTTTACAGATGAAGACAGCTTGAGAACTTAGTGCAAGAGGGAAGTTCTAAAACTCACCTTGAAAATCCACTTTCTAGAAATGCAAAAAAACCCCCAAAGAAATGTATAAAAAAAAACCCAGGCAGATATGAATTTGTTTCTCCTGAGTGTCTGACCACATTTTCCAAATGGAAAAGAAAGTGTAAGATGAAGGTTCCATTGTAGCAAGAAGAGTGAAAGCAGAATATCTAGAAAAAAATTCACAACCTCAGTGCAAGAGGTGGTAAATGCAATCCAAATAAGATCATAATGAGATAGTAACAGTTGGTGCAGCACAGACTTTCCTGCATACCCTTCTCATTTTCTCTCTTTTAATTCTAAGAGTCTGAGTTAAGAGAGAACTGAACATTGGAAGAAACATTTTTCAGATCATTAGAGTGAGATTATTTACACTATATGAAACAAAGTACAAGACTATTAGCTCATGAGTTAATGAACTTCAGTTTGCTGAAAGTAGGCTCTAAAAGACAAAGAAAAGATGTTGTAGGGTCAAACCCAAGGACTAGAATGATTTACTGCTTATGCATCTATGACATACAGGGTAAAGGATTTATCATAGCATTCACTTTAGGTTATATATGCTAGAATCCTGCATAGTAAATTATTAGAATTTCTACAAACCCTAGATAATTTTCTAATACAAACAGAATCAGGGCCAACACACAGTCTTTACAGGAGACTGCAGATTAAACACTGAGCCAGAAACTGGTTACCTAGGGACCAGTAAGTATGGCCTGTTTATATTATAGATGAACAGAGGACATTTGCAAGCAACACTCACTCATTCTCATATATCACATACACAGTATGTTAAAACGACTAAATGTTCAGTGATCTCAGTATAATGAGCCAAAGTTGGTAGTAGGATGGTAGTACTACTCCCGTGAGACATGAGTGTTTATTTGCTATGTGGGCCTGGGAACTCAGGTCATACTCCTAGTCTTAAAATGACAAATAGCATTACAATTAGGGGTATTTTCTGAAGTGAAAAGAAGCCCATGTGGTCTACTGACTACTTGAGTTTCTTTAAAAACAAATGGTAATTTAAGGTCTGCACTAACCTGTAAGTCCCCACCCTTCAAGGAAAATTCATGGTTGGGTCTAATCTGTGAGAGACTAAAATCCATGCATAAAAGAGATAAAACATTGTCAGCAATAACAATTAAACTGTGACAATCAATAAATGCAGGCAAGCCATGTCTGTTTCAGAATTACAATTAACCTGCTTATCTTAACTTACATTTTCCATGTAAGACTACACTAATATCTACTATTAAAGTGTGACATGCTATACAAAAGAGACACAGTTAGAAAAATCTATTATGTTGCTATTTTCAGCAGTTTTCTTAGTGACAAATGAAATAGCAATGTGAATAATTTAAAAACTGCATACAGAACTGTATCCTAGTTTTTCTTTCCATATAGCTTTCTTGGTTGTCACCCCACCTCTAGCCAGCTTGGATACAACAAAAGCTTCAAGGGGATAGAGATCTTTTAAATAGTGATGCTTTTTCTTTCTACTCCTGAGTCAGGCCTTGAGAAAAAAATTTAAAAGCTTAAATAATTAAAAAATGCTTTTCTTTAGTCCCTCTTTCTATAAGAAAAGGTTACAAAAAAAAGAGAAGCATGTGAAAAGGTTGAGAAGGTGGTAGCTGAGAGATTGAGCCTACATAAAAACTGAAGTCAAAATAAATAATTTCATTGGCTCACGCCTTAAGTCAGATAAATAAGCATGTAACTGGAGCTATATGGACATTCTGTGTCTACAAAATATCCATTAAACACCAAGTCTGGGTGACTTAATCTGGAACTGCTCTAAGGTCCCAGGTGTAAACTCTTGCCCTAGTTGCACTCCACGATGACTTACCTACTGCATGTCCTGGTGTTTCACCTGTACAGAGCAAGAGAGATCAGCACGAGTTGCATAAGAGAAGCTCTTTGCTGGGGTAGTGTCAGGAAGAACTTTTCTACTCAGAATTGAATGTAAATATGTATCCTGTTTTTTGCTCTTAAAACCCTATGTTGCTACCAGCCTACATTCATTAGTAGTGAAAACAAAAAGATCTGCAAACTGGAAACCTAACCTATGAATATTTGATTGACCATCTTCAGAACAGTCTTGCCCAAAATAGATTTAGGCTATTTCTAACAGGACTCTTATTAGCATACCAGTACTGTACTCTACCAAAAAAAAAAAAAAAAAAAAAAAAGGAACATTATGAGAACTAACATTTAGCCCAAGGCAAGGGAGAGATTCAATTGTCCAGCCATAAAAATCTCATTGCCAAGGACTTTGAGAGACCATCACACAGTGGTAAGCATATTTTCAATAAAAGCAGTTAAAATGTTGCTGAAATCACACTCAAGATTGGGAAAGAGACTGCACTAAAATCCCTGTGTTCAAATTTTTAGCATATTTTTGGATTAATTTCCCTTGCTGCCTGATCCAGCAGCTGCAGTGATAAATTCCAGATCATTTGACAAAATCCTTTCTTCATCTTAGGGATACCTGAAGTTAACTAAACTAAGTTATTTTCCTAGGTAGCATGTGTTTGTTATATTTACTGCATTATTGTAAGCTGAGATTTTATGGAACATGGAAAAAAACCCGCAAGGCTAATTACCATACCCGAAGTTGCACAGGTAATGTAAAATTAAATGTAAATTAAAACCGTAGAGATAAATACTCTCTTTGAAATCACAGTTTAAGATACTGATTTAACTGTAACCCAAAGTAACGAACTTGTAGGCAAGTATATTATTCACTCCCAAGAGCTCAATTGTGAAAGTATTTTTTGTTCATAGTCTGGGAGGCCAAGGAGTGCCTGAAAAGTATTATTTTTAAAGGAATTTTTGAACAATTACTGCAGAGAGAAGAGTCACATAAGGTTGCAAGGGCACAGCACAGGCACATTCAAAAGGTTTTGAAGTGGCCAAACTTTATGTACATAGAAAGCCTAAACATTTCTTGTTTCTGGGTCACAGGCGATCAAGACCTTTGACCTTCAAGCTATAGATCTCTTACGCAGGCAAATTACTTACACTGCAATACTTCATAAACAACAGAAGCCCTATGTGTCCCACCAGGCATTACAAATAGGGTGGGGTTACACTTGTGATAGGTTTGATTTGGATGGAAATGAGCCTCCCTGGGAAGTCTGCTTAAGCCTTTTATATAATACCTGATCAATGGCATGGCAATTTAGTTTAAGACTTGTAGATAATGATGCTGCTTTGCTATTCTAGGAACTTGGATGGTATGAGTCAGCACAGATATTCAAGTCAGGTTTTTTTTGTTTTCAATTAGAAATATTACACAGTAGATAAAAAGGAAAATACATCCATTATCAATCTCTCATTTGTTTGACTGATTTTTGCCTTAGATGAATTTAGTATTTCACTGCTTTCTCTTATGTGGTAAAAAATCAATACTTAAAATATGATGTGGAAACAGAAGAAAAATGAAAATTAGAGTAACAGCTTGCATAGAGTATCAGTCTGTGTAGAAGCCCACACTTCCACCAGAAGAAAGGAACAGAAGTTCAAATTATTTCACTTTTCTCCAGCTAATAAAATTAATAAATAATCTTGTCTTGTTTCAATAGGTGTTAAAATGAGAAATAGGATGATTCCTCTTGGAACTATTGCCTTTTATCCTTTAAATTCCACTGTCTCTTATTTATTTCTCCTTCAATTCAATGTCTTTGGGAAACACCTTAAAGCACCAAGAATTGAGATATGTCAATATCCAGTACTCTATATTGAGAGAGATAAATAGAAAGAAGTCACAAGACAACTGCCCTTAACAAAGTAGGTTGTAACAATGCTACAATAAGTAAATTCAACTATTCCTAAATTAGTTTAATACACATAAATCCAAACATTTGAAGCAATTCCAGGCTCTTTTAAGAGATACCAGAATGTTCTTCAGTTGTCTATATACTAGTAGCATATTTTACATTTGTTATCCAAGTTGTCAGAATTTTTCTTTCTGTATTTTGCCCCTTTATTAAACACTGAAGGGACATGTGTGCTTATCCAAGAGACTTAAGTCTATCTCTCCCTCCCCTTTTCCTCCCTGGCTGCTTCACAGTCACAGACCACATGGAAACTGGAAAGAGAACTTAAACAAAATGAATGATTCTTGCACGTAGATGTCCTGCTGCAAAGATCATAAACATTTAGAATGATGACAACCTCTCTGTCCATTTGGATCTGCTAAAGGCTTATGGTACACATGATGCTTTTATCTGGGAACAGGATAGCTAGCCACCATGGCCCTTTGAGTATTATGTAATTTATTTTTAGATGGTAAAAAAGTACTATGTTTCAATCACTTATTATTTAGTGCTGAATATGAAACACAAAACACTACAAACTGGCAAATTTCTTGAAAGTAGGAATTTTGATAGATCTAAATTCCATACAATTTCATAGTGTTTATTACCTTGTTGACTAAAAATTTAACAGAATTTCATGTGCTACTAAGTGGCAAACAGGTGTGCTTTACGTGATGCACAAGTAGATGATGATATGGTAAGGATGACAGACATGAATACCAACATAGTATCAGGTAAATGGAACCTGAATCTTAGATTTTTTACTTCTAGATTAATAGCCTCTGAAGTATTTTAAAATAAATAAAATGAACTTCTGCAAGGACAACACACAAGGAAACAGTAAAAGAGGCAAGAATATTATCTTCAGAGTCATTGTGTATCTGATTTAGGAGTAGTGTATTCCAAAATGAACTGAATGTATCTTTTACAAAAAAGTACTTAGATGATTAATTAAGGATTACTCATTTCCCTTTGTAGCTTTTAAGTTTCCCACACATTCTCCTAACTGCATTACTCTCTGTATAACATTTGCAGAAGCTTTAGTACAAGTGTTACTACTAAGTCTTACAAAAAAACCCACTTGGCTTTTTTTTTTTTTAGAATATCAGAGTTCTTTAATGATATAATAACATTTTAAAATTCAGAAACGAGATTCTTCTTTATTGTATTTAAAAACAAGTCCCTCTCTCCTTACTGCAAATGCAAATACACTTGGACCAACTGTTTTGGTATCTTTTTTCTGGTTAATATTTTTGGACAAAATTCTGCCTAAACTGTTAGGCTGTACAGAATATAATAATAACAGTACAAAGCCTAACAAAGTAAAATATTACATTTTGGGTTTTTATGATATCTTCCATTTAACTTTTCCAGGTTATCAGAAAGAGTTACTTCTCATAAATCTGGTTGCACAGAAGAAAATTCAATATAAAATTCCACAACAAAGTAGAAAAAAAAAAAAAATCTGGTTTACAACCCCAGCAATGCTTGTTAATTAAATGCTAACCAGCCAGATGTGCAGATGGGAGTGGGCAGGGAAATCAAAGTACTACTATCTGGGTATTCTTTCCCTATGTCTAAACTTCCATCACTTGCCACGAAGGAGAAACAAGTCAAATCACAGATTACAAAGTAGTACATTTTTCACATTTAAAGTTGTCTTTTCAAAGTGTGCTTTGTATTAATTGTCCAAATCCACTGAGTAGGGGACAATACAATAATTACTTAGACACTTAGGTCCCAGATGTTTAATAAGAGTAGAAAACATGATAATGACCTAAAAGTTATTATCAACACTACAATCTCAAAGAAAAACACCTTTGTAATGACCATATTTCCACTCTGAGAAGAAAAGAAGAACATTTTTCACAGGAAGATCTCATTTCATTTAATTTTTTCTCTTCACTTACTCCATTAGTTTTCCTTCAGTTACTGATTGTCAGCTGAGGTATAGTTTCTTTCATTTCCCTATCCAACTTCTGTCATTTAAAAAAACCAAACCACTAGCTAAAACTAATTAATTTGGACACTCAAATTGCATTAGAAAATATCTGCTACACCTATTCAAAATTCTTTTTAAAAAAAGTGTATCAAAGTACTGTAATTTTTGACCCAATCTCTAAATCCCAAAGGATTGACATGAGTTTTCACAGTTCCAGAAATTATTCTGGATCCTGGAAGTATATTCACCAACTAAAAATCAATGGAAAGGCAGAAAAAAATTTCTTTCAAAGTCTCTAGATGTCACTTACTTAAAACTGGTTTCTACTTGTAAAATCATATTTCTGTAAAAACAATCCCCATTAGTAAATTATTGAATGTTAGACACAAGAAAATAGGAAGACTCATTCACTGAGGTGAAATGGTTTCAGTAACAGCTCTCTAGCTAAAACATTATTAAACAGAGCAAGGTAATAAGCTTGAGAGATTTCAGTGATTAGGAAGAGAAAATATGGGCCAGAATGTAAAACAGTTCACTTGTCGTAACATCAACAGAGCTATACAGATTTTGGTTACAATTTGTCAGCATAAAATACATGATATTCACTCCTGTTGGTCTATTTTAATATTACTGAAACATCATTCTTTCAGAAATGCTGAATTAGATTTCTTCTTAACATAAACATATTTCTTGTTCATGGTCTAACATTACTTTTTCCTTGATTTTTCTATTTCATGCTGTTCCCCTATTTCTACACCTAAAGGTTCTATGAAGTAAGCAAAGCACTTAGAAGAGAAAATAAATATTCATTGAAGTATTATACAACAGAAGACTTACTCTTAGTCAAATAAGAACTTTTTCAATGAATATAAGAAAAATCAGATGCTAAATGCACATGCATGTAAGGGGAAGTACTTTCTTAACAACCCATGGACTAATTTCTTTTAATATTTTCTAAACTCCTTTCCCACTCATTACAGCAGAAATTTTGTCATCTAAAGAAATATCATCAACAGTAGTTTGTAACATTAAGTAATATTACATTTATGATTAAAACTCATCTGGTTTAGAACAGTCTAAAATAGATAAGTACAATTTGATATTCTTCCACAGACCAAATCAAGTTCCTTCTTGAAAAAAATAGAACTCAAACTTTTTTTTTTTTTTGTCCCCATAGGTTAATCCTTTTTTCCTGGCAGTATTTTAACTTAAAAGTATACAGATATAAGCCATTTCTGGCACCATAATTTCTCCTAAAGAGAGCATTATCCTTCTGTTCATGTTACCTTTAATCTCAGCCTTTTGGTAGAATACTGAAATATTAATTCATTAAAATAAAAGAAATTCTGTAAGCCCAATTCATCCACTATAAAGCAATGAGAGTACTGATACTGAAGCACATTTAAAGTGAAACAGCTATTAAAAGTGTTTACTTTTTTACCTCACTCCTACCTACTCCCTACAACTCATATGCTCTGAAGCCATAACTTTGCTATAATGTAAAAGGGAAGTGAATTTTAGGTAAACACGCTGACAGAAGG
This sequence comes from Myiozetetes cayanensis, assembly GCF_022539395.1. Classification (NCBI taxonomy): domain Eukaryota; kingdom Metazoa; phylum Chordata; class Aves; order Passeriformes; family Tyrannidae; genus Myiozetetes; species Myiozetetes cayanensis. Next base: position 32,644,575 of record NW_026087964.1, on the reverse strand, counting down.
CTTGGTTAAATTAGAGGTTCTTTTTTTCAGGAAATATACATCCACCTATTTAATTACTATGCTTGAGGTCAAACAACAACAGCTTTTATACAAACAAGTGATCCTTTAATCTAACCCTAGGTGGATATTAATCAATCCTTACATAGATACAGATGGTCAGAAACAAAAGAAGTCCATACCTATCTAAGATTCTGTAGAAGAGATTGTTGTATTAGTCAAGCAGCTAATCAGTGGATATGATGCCCAGCTGGAAAACTCAAGCTTGGAGAAGCATGCGACTTGCACCTCATCTGGTTTGCTGCACTTCATCAGCACACACGAATCAGGACCGAGTGTCAATACCTGAATCTTCCCCTTGCTGCTGCTCAGGCAACCTCATGATTGACTAGAACAAGAGAGCAGATTAAAGCCAGCTGGTTCCTAAACTCCTTCCACTCCTAGTGGAATAAAGGTAATGTCTCTGCATTGAAATAAGGCTGAATAATACAGATCATCAAAGCTACTATTTTCTTTTCATTAATGTAGAGAAATTTAAGGACTTTCTGTGTTGTTTGATGATGCTGGGGAACTTCCTAATGGAAATATCTGTGCAAAAATAGTGAGGGAAAAGAAGATTAGGGTATTTCTCTTCAGCAATTGCTTTTACTTTTTTTAAACCTTTTTTACTGATTTTATCATGATAGCAATGCTATTTTGTTTACTTCAGTATATGAAGGATGTTATATTCTCATATAGACTCACCAAACAACTGTGGAAAAAGCATTAGGTAGAATATTTACACATGTATGTGGATAGCCATTTTTACTAGAGTCACCTCGCAAACTGCTATGGTACTTGAAGGGACAAGCCCTCTTTTTTACTGAGGCCATACAGACTCCAGACTCCACTGATATTAAATATTTCATATGGATGTTTATGTAATTTCCTTGTGTCCTTTATTTCTCAAATTGTAGAAATAGCTTTGCAAGGTAGACCACTAATAATGTTCTTCACAACCTTCATCTCCCTTGAAACTGGGTAAAGTATGTTCTTCTCTTTGCTGAGCTGAGCTATTTCTTAGTTGCCAGTTTCATTTTCAACAGCACTTCAAAGAATTGCACCTAAATATTTTGAGGTATCTTTCTTGGGGTAGTGACCTTGTACTATTACGTGTCTATTAGTGGCACTCAGTGCCACTTTTTTGGCACTTTTTTTTTATTTTTTTAGGTCTTTCTTGAGGTATTACTTGGTATTACTATAGGCTTGTTAGCATTATAGAAATAATTTTAGGCTCCAGAAGAGAGAGTATACTGACAGTCACTTGTACCAATAGCCTTCCTTAGTTTCTCTGTGCTTTCAGTTTTCAAAATGGAGCTGAATATCACTTTTGATTTGGAAAAGGCTTTTTATTGAGTAAATTGGTATATGCCTAGGTTTGGACATCGCTGCATTTTCCTTAATTGGATGAGAGTGAGTATAAAATCACCAGCTACTTCTTTCAGTTTGAAATGATCCTCTTGCAGATTTAAAAAAACCCACCACCACCAACAGCAACCAAAAAAGAAACCCACCCAAAACTAAAACCCAACCAAATAACAAAGAAACAGAAGAATCCTAATCTCACAGAAATATTTGCCAATTACTTTTGGGAAACATGAGTTTTACCTAAATTTCAGCTAGATAAAGAGTGCATTTTCCCTGAGATCTGTGGAGAAAATCTCAAATATCTTGTTATAAAATCTCAGAACTACTGCTTTGAGCACCTAAAACTCAATTTTTCTGTGGATGTTTGATGTTCAAATATTTTTAATTTTTTTTTTTCTTTTTTTTTTTTTTAAACAAACATACTAGGAATAACATAGGCGCTACAGTAGCTTACCTTCTATACTGGCACACCTAGGAAAAGAACTATCTCAGTTGTAGAGGATTGATTTTAATCTTCTCCCCTTTCCTCAGCATTAGCCTGGATATCATAGCTCTTTCCAAAACTATTCAGAGTTTCCCTTTTTAAACATTACTGTCTTCTACAAAATCATATATCTATGGGGTTTTTTTATCCCTGTGAAGCACATCATGTGCTGAAAGCAACCCAGTGTGACAGCATGAGGAAAAGGTGCTCCAGAGGGGTGTTGAATGCACAGAAACACATGCTCTTTTTCTCACAGCACCTACCTAAATCCTTAGCTGACTCATCAAGTGGAGAAAAACATTTGACAACATAACTTTCCAGTAAGTCTTTCTTCTGAAATTAGTGTGGTTCTGATATGCCAACCACAAGAAATTGCTTTCTGTGTTAGCAACATATTAGAGAATAGGTATGATTTCCTCTGTGGAATAAGGGTGCAAAACAAGACCTGGCTGATCTACTGCTTAGCTGAGATAAGGTCTCTCATACTCAAATTAAAAAGAATAAAATCAGACAGCATATAGTCAGTCATAGCCCAGGAGAATGACTAGGAGCATGAAGAAACCTTTGTATTGGAAGTAACCAACATAGAACATGACTGTCTACCAGAGAGAAGATAGCAATGGTGTTTGTAATAATGAAGTATTTTTTCTTTCCCATTCTCCATCTGAATTACAGTTTTCTCAGCTGTAAAATACTTAAATATTCAAGTTAATAGCAAAGGCTAGAAGTCTTTAGTTCTCAGTTGTGTCATAGGGAAATACTAAATACAAACGTAATGTAAAATGTTATGTGAAGATGTGAATTTAATCACACTAAAAGAATTAACTTATAACTGTAGCTTTTGATCAATTAAAAATACATTTGATAACGCTGATGAGAAAGAGGTTTTCATTATGTATTAATTAAGATCACTTCTTGTTAAAATACGTGAAAAATCACCCCCAAATCCCCTGTGTTCAGTGTGCTTTTGGTAGTTTTTGAACTTTCATAATGCATGAAAAAGTTTTATAATGCTGTGGATACAATTAATAAAGAACATTTATTATAATATTGTTTAGAACTGTGAACTCAATTACTAAATATATGTTACAATTCTGCCAAGAATGCCAGCAACATTAATCATCATTCCTTATTCTACTTTCCCAATGGAAGGAGACGAAAAAACATGCTTAGGACTCACAAGAACCATTTGGGCAAGTTCCCATCTTTTTTCTCTTTCAGGAGAAAATTTCCTCTTATTGCGAAGATGGATGTTGCCTAAAAGTTTTGCAGAGCTGTAAGTATAAAATGAATTTTAACCATGAGTCTATATTTGCAAAGAATACAATTTTATTTTAATGAGTCATAATCTTTGCCTAGAAAATTTAATTCAGGAGTTGAAATGGATATTTTTCTTTCCTCTGTTGTGAATAATGATTTCATTAATAACATTTTTTTTTTAATTTAATTGGAATAGTTGAATACCATACACAAATAAACATTTTGGCATGGTGTGATATTCCTTGGGATGTCTGATATCTGAAGGACAAGATAATTGATTAATAATTCATTAATAATGTATCAGGGACCTATGAGCCTGTAGGAATGCTCTCTTCCTAGACAGTGCTTTCTCTGTCAAAAGTAAATGGCCAAAATCTGCTTTGGGAATTTTTCTCAATTTCTTCTGTTGGCACCCTTCCAATCTGAAAAAATAACTAAGCAACTTGTAATAAAATGGCCCACAATAATAAGTTTAGAGGAGGTTTTAGAACTGTAAATTAGTGAATTAACTTCAGAAATTCCCACATCCGTTTTATTCTCTAGCAGCTCTTTCTCTCCCTTGCTCTGTACACTTACTCCCTCAAATAATGTTGATGCACTTATGTGGAGAGTCATGTTGTAAACTGGACTGCTGAAAAAGATCTGACTAAAAACAACAAAGATGACTACTAAAAGGAGGTTTAATTGAGTAATAAAAAAATGCCCTGTATGTATATTTTGAATTATTCTGAACTAACTTTGAAAAAAAAGAGAAATAACTCTTTAAGCAGGCAAATACATTTTTCTATTATGAACACACATTTTTTTTAAATGAGCATCCTAGAGAGCTGGAATGGCAGTGGCACTACTTCTCCAAGCTTTTAATCCGCCACGTGAGAGGAACTATTCCGTATTTACATCACAGAGTATTCAGATTCATATAGTACAGAGATTTTTCTGAAAACCACGGATTATTTTTTCAGGCAGAAACCAAGTAGAAGAATTATTCAGCATTTGTTTTTGAATGACTTTTAAAGATAGAAAAATCTATGTAAGGGAAAACAATAGGAACCAAACATGCTGAGTTATAGTCCTTTTCAGCCTTGTTCTTTGGCTAGCTTTACAGGGATAAAGATCCTGAGAATAGAGTATTGCAATGTATGAGAGAAAACATAGATTTATGACTTTTCTTGTTTGACTGTCTCAGTTATCAATACTTTTGCAGATTTATTTTAAGTCTTCCGTGGTTCAGTGATGTTTCTTCATGATGGCTTGCCTAACTTCAGAGCTCGACTCCGCGTTCTTTTGGGACTGCATGGCTCAGAAGGTCATGGGTGTTTTGTGCTTGGCTAAATCTTAAATTGCTAATGTCAGTGAGGATGAAGGGAATAACTGCAGCTGGTATGCCTTCCTTGCATATGTTTGCAGACAGGATCCCTCTATACATTCCATAAATACTTTCAAAATCGGTTCCCATTAAACAAACCAGCATGTGCTTAGGGATTTCAGGAGCTGGCTAAAAGTAATTTTCTTCCAATCAAGTCAGTTTTTAAAGGGTATGTGTTTCCTCTATTATAAACATGCTGTTATGCTTTGGAAGACAAAGCCCTAGTTCCCCTCTCCCCACTGATCACCCCCTTCTTGAGTATACCCCCTTGCTCTGGAATGCAAGACTTTTTATTCATGTCTTCTTTCCTTCCCAAGTTTTCAGAGTCATGCCATATTGGTGGGAACAGTAAAATCAGGCAGTGTATTATATCTTTAACTTAACAAGCATAGATCAAGGGAGGCAAAGATACAGAATGCAGGACCATGTTTCTTGGAACCAGGGATTGTTCAAAAATAAAGCCTTATTCCCCTCTTGTTACATGAAGTTCATATTGTAAAATTTTTTTAAAAAATTATATAGTAAGTAGAATGATTAGTAGCATAACGAATATAATAAAAGTATTTATTACTTTACGCTAAGTAAATGGTATATTTATTTTATTTTTGTGCAAATAAAATTATTGTAACTTTTTAAATTAAAATTATCTTCAACAAAAAATTACAGCATTGTACAATTGTTATTTGTAAAAACACCCAAGTAAAAAAAAAAAAAAAAAAGAAAAGAGAATTTAGGAACTGGGAGGCCTATGAGTTATTGCAGCCAGAGTGTTTGAAAACCTAATCAGATTGAATTTAATTTTTTTCTAGTGACCTGGTTTTTATTCTTCACAGGCTTCTGATTTGGATGAGAACCATGACACCCCCTGAACATGTGTCTAATTTGGACTGTGTTGCATGCCATAATATGTCCCAGCAGGAAGATGTAAACACTGCCACAAAGGGTAGTTGAATAGAGGATAGGAAGTAACAGTTTATTTATGTTCCAGATCATGGTGACTTACGTACTCTTCACATTTAGTAGCACTAATGATACCTCTTACTAATATTAGTGTGGTTCATTGCCAACAGCTGGAGGCCAATACATTAGAGTTCAAGGACAAACTACACAGTACAGTTTAGGGACCAATCTTTATTGCCCATTAAATGGCTGTTAAGCAGCATCAGAAAAGTGAAGACTTTTCATCTATGTGTGCACTGCTTGAGGTTAAATTTCAATTTTAAAAGGAAATCCTTTTTATTTCAGACAGAATGTACATATAATCATTTTAACTGAAGGCTTAGGGCTCATTCTGACTGGATATGCAGTGTGGGAAAGATGTTCATACCTATTTCAAATTTATCATCTTATAGTACATTTTTTGCAAGACAAAATTCTTTAAATTTTATTTATGTCTTTGAGGCTAAAGAGTTTGAATTTAACAGATTGATTTATTTTGATTTAGAAGAAAAAGTCACCTAAGCATGAACCAATGACAAAATCTCAATAACAAAACATGTATGGACAACTGCAACTAAAATTCATACTTCTGCAAGCTCATTTTAGGAAAAAAAAATATCTTTTTCTGTTCCATATAATTCCTACAGACTGCCTCCCCGAACTGTTGAAACTGGAGTAGTTATGAAATAATAACACTTAACTGCTCTTTCTACCATGCAGTTTCAATTGGTGAAGGATTCTTTACATCCTCCTCTAGAGCACTTTACTGCTATTAAGCTTAAGAGCTCTAGAACCCTCTGGGGATAAAGGGAGCTATTCAAGTGCAAGGTCATTAGGAAAAACTGGAATTTCCTAAGTTAGTTGTTATGGTTATAGTATAGTTAACTCCTCCTCTTAGGAAAGGTATCTTTAAAAATATATTTCAAGAGCCATGGTGTCTTACAGACAGCTGCCCAAAACTGAAACTGGCTATGTTACTATCAATTTAATCATATAGTGGAATCTCAATTCCAGACATAAAAGTAACATAATAAGAGTACAAGGGACATGATTTTTTTTTTTTTTAATTTGCATTCATAAATTACAGGTTCATCAGTTCCTCTGAGAACTCTGTAACAGATCATGATTCCCTTCTCATCAGATTTGTTTTGGTACAGAAGTGGCAATTGCCTCCATTCTTAATGACAGGGGCAGAAAATGTCTGATTTCACTGAACAGTTGCTAGCATATGGTAACACCTCACCTAGCTCTCAAAAAGCACTGAGACTAGAAGAAATATTCATGGAAACTCCTTAGTAATCAGGCTGCCTTAATCCTCACCCAGACAGTTACTAGCTCAAGGGTTGCTCTCATCTTCCTCTTAAGAACCATCTTGTTCTTCCCAAACCCTATGAGTGAAGACTCAAGGAACTGTTGTATTTTTAAGTTCTGCAGACTGAAGGCCTTTACCTAACTCTACTCTAAAGAACACAGCAATACAAGTGGCTAACATAAAAATTTTCCTTGATAGTAAAAACAAAATGGTGAGAGAAAAAAATTACTTTAAAAAATCATTCCAAAGTACTAGTAGCTTTTTTTTTTTGATCTTGTGAATAGCTATAGCTATTCACTTTGAATAAACTGAATATTCTTTGACTTTTGAAATCCAGTCAGAACTTATTTTTACATATTCTTGATTTTTTTCTTAATCAGCAATCAGAATACATGCTGTTTCTACAAACAGGTTTATAGAAAAAAAAAAGTTCTACAAAAGGTTTATAAAACTAAGTAATCTAGCAGTTGAGTCAAAATACAGACTCCAACATGGACAAACCTTGACTTATTCTATATAAAGGTCTGAATTGTGCACAAAGTGCCTAATTTTATTACTAGCTTTTGACAGTAAATAGCATATTATTAGCAGTTACATAAACATCTCGCAACTGGTCAGCTGAAAGCTGTATTCCTGTTAACATAAGAAGCCTAGAAATAACAATAAAATCTTTTACATTTTATAATGTGATAGTCAGATATGAGTGTATTATTAAGAATAAATAAACACATGAAAGAACCTATTGCTTAAGTTTAGTGATTCTCTTTGTGTAACATGTCCCTTAGATCTTCAGTATTGATTTAAACTGAACTGACTCCTTTGGGTTGTATCATTCACATGTGTTTGATCTAACCATCCTTCACTCGTAGGGAATGAGAGGAATCATGATGGACAGGGAACATTTGGTTTGATTTTAGTTCTGATAACCAAAATTGGATCCAACTAGCAAAATACTGATCAATGAGGCTGTTCTCCTCTTCCAAAGAAACTTTTTATTGAAAGTGACCACCTACAAAACCCTCAAGAGAAAGCAATGAAATAATAATAAACCTATATGAAGGGTAATCCTGTTAATATTCATCAGGGTTAAACTTATATGAGGGATAACCCTATTACTTTTAATTGTTTGTATTTATAGGACTCAGAGAAGAAAACAAAAACAGGACGAGGGGAAGCGATCCTTCCCCTGTACTCAGTGCTGGTGAGGCCACACCTTGAGTATTGTGTTCAGTTCTGGGCCCCTCAGTTCAGGAAGGGTATTGAGGTGCTGGAGCGGATCCAGAGAAGAACAACCAGGCTGGTGAAGGGACTTGAGCACAAGTCCTATGAGGAAAGTCTGAAGGAGCTGGGGTTGTTTGTCTGGAGAAGAGGAGGCTCAGGGGTGACCTCATCACTCTCTACAACTCCCTGAGAGGAGGTTGTAGCCGGGTGGGGGTTGGTCTCTTCTCCCAGGCAATCAGCAACAGGACAAGAGGGCTTAAGCTCTGTCAGGGGAGGTTTAGGCTGGATATTAGAAAGAAGTTCTTTACAGAGAGTGTGATCAGGCATTGGAATGGCCTGCCCAGAGAGTGGTGGATTCACCATCCCTGGAGGTTTTTAAGACAAGGCTGGATGTGGCACTGAGTGCCATGATCTAGTAGTCACAGAGGGGTTGGATCAAGGGTTGGACTTGATGATCTTGGAGGTCTCTCCCAACCCAGTTAATTCTATGATTCTATGATCTGAGAATTCATATGAAACAGTAAGGATGAAGAAACTATTCTAGTCATAGGAAGAGCCTTCAGTAGGGCCCTAAGTGAAGAGTGAAGTGTGGGAAAAAGGAATGGAAGAGGGAAAATTGGCTGATGGCAGAGAGGTATCAAGAAAACACTCTTGTGAACAGGAATAGAGTTACATATGATTGAAACTTGAAAAGGCCCTTAGCAATAAGGACTAAGTGTTCAAAGAAGAAAACAAGACAGTGATGCAAATTAATCAAGATATGAGTGCTAAATGTGAATTTAACTCAAGCTGTAGGTGTCTCAGTGAAGTGGAGAGGTAGAATGTAGAAATGGCATAGGCTAGGTGACTAGTGACTAACAGTCACAATCAATAAATCTGTAATATACAGCATGGTTTTAGCACCTATTCCTACTTTGTTATTTTAGGATGCTCCTGAAGAGCTGTCCCCATTAAAGAACCTACAACTAGCTTGTTCTTTGAAAGTCCAAGCTGCAACCCTGTTTACCAATGTTTACACCTGTGGTGTGCCCATGTGAAACTCTGACTGAACTGACCTAAAGAATGGTACTAGCAGTCACACTGTCAATTGTTACCCACCATGTTGGTATTTGACTCCTGTTTCAGAGAACTTGTCTGGCTTGACTTGTCAGTATTTGCACAGACATTGTGCCTAGAGATGTACTAATGAGCTGTTACTGTCACCCTAAATTAGACATTGATGAAGAACACATGCTGAGTTTGCCTAAAATTTATCTTTTTTGATGTTTTTGAAAGGCACAATGAGGTTTTCTCTGTAAAACTGCGAGTCTTATGAATTGTATGAAGTTACACTGATTTGCTTTCTTCACTAGGGTGTTTTGATATCATAATGACATGATGGGCAGTACATGTTCAGAATTTAAATATTCCACAAATCTGATAGAAGAAAATGGAACAAATACAATTAGGACAAAATTAACTTTCTTAACTATGACTTCCTCATAGTTATCATGAATATAATTGTATCTTTAAGAGTCCAGTCAGCTGTGTCCAGCTGTTTTTTCAGGACACATCATTAGCAAATTCATTACATCAATGAAAAAATTTATCTCTTTTCTTCCATTTTAAAGGTTTTGTATACAAAAATAGGCTAAAAAAATCAATTTAAGTGTTTAAGAACTTTTTTCATGTGTTATGAAACATAAACATAAAAGAGTGCTATGCTACTTAAACTTAACATAAATATAAAATTATTTAAAAAAAAGTTGTTGTGTCTTTAGATTCCTGCAGAAAAGCTTCCTTTTTCTGTTTTCTCCTCTACATTCACACAGACTTAACAGGCAGCTGCCTGAAAGTATTTTTGGCTAGATAAAAGAGTTTTACAGCTCTGGAGAAAATAACCTCACTATTGCTCTTAACTATCCCCTTGATACTTTCATAAAAATGTTAGACCAAACAGAATCTCTCCAGGAAATTCCTAAACTCTAACCTTTCAGGGTCAGAGAATGCAGCAGACAGTTTGTTGTCTTGAACGGTGACCTCAGTGCAGTTCTACTCCAAACAAACTTTTAGATGCTATCTATGTATTATCTCAGGGGAATTCAGTGATAGCCCTTAGAGATCAACAGTAGCACTTTTTCTACCACTTTCTTCACTTTCTACAAAGAATGAGGAAATGACTCTTGAATCCATTAAATTCCAAGTATGTTGTAATTATTGATTGTCTTAGAATAGCCTCAGTTTGACAAAAATTCTATATTGGAAATTATTTTTGAGAAGCTAAGATGTGCAATATTACAGTCATTATGATGTGAATAATTCTGAAGCCAGAGCCAGTTTGTGCATGTTTAGGATATTATAGGATTGAAATAGATTTTCTGGGTCATGAAGAACATTTCTCTTATAATACAGTTCATGTTGTATAATTTCACAAATGTAGGAAATTACTTCTTCAAAGTGTTTTTTAGAGAGTCATTTTTGTAATTCATATAAGGCATTATCAGATAGAACTTACCTCAGGATTCTTAGATGAAATTCAAATTAGAAAGCCTTGCAGCAGTCACTGACTTTTTTCATTTTTGGAAATAAATTCTGATAGAAAAATGCCTACTCTGAGATTTTTTGAGACTTCAAATTCTGCCCATCAAAACTTATATATTACTTATTCTTTCATTATCATACAAGTTTCATAACTCATATATTTAATCATTCTAAATAAATAAAAAAAAACAACTTGAAAAAGTTTACATAGGGAAGAAATTATGCAGTGGGTTTGTCAAATACACTAAAGCCATCAAGCTAATAAATATTGTTTGGATGAATTCACATATAACAGTAATCATAAGATTCCACTACTGCTTTTGGTATAACTGAGTTTTCAGTCAGTGAAAAAAAATTGTTTTAGAGAGACTCCTGTAAATTCCTGGGGCCTCTCAGGACAGGACACATGCCAAACTATGATCAATCTCTTCTAGAAAAATTACTCAGTGGCATATCTTGCTAATTTACCCACTACTTTCTCCCAGAAGGCCAAAACTTAAAAATCTCTGTACTGCTCCAGCTGTAAAAGCACATCTGTCAGTTTAAATTAGATAGACAGCTTCCTATAGTCAAGGGGCAGACTAATGCCATTAACCTTCAAGCTTTACGAGAACTTTTTGGTGTTCAGTTTTCAAATGCAATATGAAACAACTGCATGTGAAGATGATAAATGCCATGGAGAGTCAACCAAGTACATATTATTTGGTTTATATTATTTGGGGTTTGGGTTTTCATAATACTTTAAGTGCTGATATAAAATTGTAGAAGTATTCATTTACCAAGTAGTAGATTTTTAAGGAGAAATATATTCCTTGTGGTTTACTGTAATCTTATAAACCATAGACTAGATGGGAACAGTATTCAGCTGGACAAGAGAGATTTCTCTGTACTGTTTGTATGTAGTAGTAGAAAATATAACTGTGTCTTTGTGGCATTCTTACCTTGATAAAGAAATAGAAGGAATAGGAATTGAAATGCTCTTTTCCCCTTTCCACATTATATATAAGTTGTGTGCCTGAAACATCCCAAATGAGATAGGAACAGCTTGAACGATCTAGGTAGCAAGGAAACTTTCAATACAGTAACTGCTGTACAGCACTGGATAAGATTATTATGCTTTCCTGTGTCTTCAATAGTTAAATATTAAGTTACAGATCCTTTCTATCTGTCATTTATAGACCTGTATATCCTCATTAACAGATCATGTGTTGCTTATCACTGTCATGTATAGCATAGCTCCCATGACAAAGGTGGTTTGTTTTTTAAAAAAAGATGCATGTGTGCGATTATGCTGAGTGGAGAAAGAAATCTACAAATTACCTGCTTGGAAAAAAACCCTTGGTTTTCAGCAAAGAAGGATGCATATAATCGTAAGCATAGGTATAGTAAAGTTGGAACTTATATAGGATGTTATCATGTAAAAAATATAGAAAGGTAAAATGCAGAGGTTCAATAAATCTAGTATTGCAGCCACCACTTCTTTAAAACAGCAAAAATGTTTGGAAGTTTCAAAAAATATAAATGTATTATATATTCTTAATAGATTATATTCTTTTTTTTTTTTTTGCATTTCACTTTGCGCTTAAGTTGGATGTAATAAACAATGCAAACAATGACCTAAGTTTTAAAAGAATCTGATGCAATTCTGTGAAGTTCAAAGAACACAATCCCCATTCCCACTGACTCCTGTGGTGTCTAAGGATATTCAGTTATTTGACTGAGACATAAATGAAAGAAGTGTGGCAGACAGCTTAATGCTGAATGTCAGAAAAATTTTCCTCTGGAAAAAACACCCAGATGTGCCAATGAATATAATAAACTTTCAATTTTATGAACTAGACATAGTTCAGTTCTGTGGAGTGTCCTTCATTACTTAACCCTACCTTTTCAAATTTGGTCTCTGATGAAAAAATTTGGATAAAAGGTTGTCATTTTTTTTTAGTACATACATTTAAGACTATTCCCATGCTGCTAATGAAGTATTATTGATAGCATTGTTTAACTCTCAGATTAATCTACTGTTGCCAACAGCAAAGCTGTGCTTGACTGGAGATTATTAGTTATCAGTACAAGGTAAGTGAACACATAGTGAACAATATTAGTAGACAAAGGAGAGGAAGAAACACAGCAATATAAATACTGCTTCATGCTAAAGACAGCATGAATCAAAATACTGTGATTAAAAAAATGTTTTGCAAGCCTTTACCAAATGTTTCCAAGTTAGAAAGATTTTAAGAGTAAACAGCTCATGAAGCTCTTATCTTTTTATCTTAAGACTACTGTCTGCACAATTTTCTGTCTCTATCCTTAAGCTTCTCATCAATGAGCACACTGTATGCTTTGTAGAATGAACTTAAGAGATCCATAACAATTTGATAAAGCATTGTTACCAGAGTCTAAAGAGACAGTTTGAAGCTATCAAGAATCATGAATTCTCACTTATTTTCAAGTTGTAATATAAATAAAGTTTCTATCTGTGGTTTCTACCCATATTCTGAACGGGCACATGTGACTGCAAAACTTTGATCTATGATAAGCCCATATGTACTGCTGAAGCCTCTACACTCCCATTATAGACAGTAGCTTTTCTTGTCAAAAGTGGACAGTTTAATGAAAATGGGGAGAGAAAACTTTTCCACAAACAGCAGAACTAGGGATCAAGTTTTAGTAGAAAGGCTTTTATTATCTTGCTGCCTTTAGCTGAAAACCTTTACCACCAAACATTCTCTCTGATCTAGTTAATAACTGCTCCCCCTGCCCTCCCCCTATCACAGAATAATTAAAATATGTGAGATGGAAACTCTACTTATCTTTTCATGAGCTATATGTTGGTCATTAGAAGAGAGATTGGAAGGCTGAAGAAACTTAGTTTCAGTTTTCTCAGTCAAAATAGTGTATTGAACCTGGGACTTGGTTATCTTAGGAGAGTGCTTTAATCAGTAGGGTACTGTATAAAAGCAAAAGTGAGAGGGCATCATTGTCACCACTTCTAGACAGGTTTTGAAAGAGAGGATCCAGGCAGCTCTCTGAAGGGTAGAATTAGTACTGTGAACTTTGAATGGGAAGAGGCACTTCTCTGCAACACTGAGCAAAACATCTAAATATAGGATAAGGGTTTAAATTAAGCCACATTCCTATTTTCAGGATTATGTTGGGCCAGCAGGAAGAGGCCCTGCTTCAAGTGTGGCTGAACGTTTCCTATGCACTGTATAGAAACCGGTGGGCAACAAAATGAATTAGGCACAGAGCTGCTCAGCACTGTAGCATCAAACTTGTTTGTGTTTGCTTGGCTTTGTTTGTTTGTTTTTAATCTAGCCTTAAATTCCATTTGAGATACTACACAGGAAAACTAGTAGACCAGAGCCTGAATGTGTATCTGCTGAGTCACAGTTCCAAACCATAACCACAAGATCAACGCTCCGAATGAGGAGCTACAACAGACATGAGTCACTGCAGTTGTGGTTCTGCAAAGTAACGTTTCATTTTCCAATTTAATAATTTTCACATTGTACATATGTTAATTTGTACTTTTGAATAATGTTTTATATTTGCCTTATGTGTTTTCCTTCATATTGTTTGTTTCAGAGAGAGAGCTAGAAAAGCCCTATTCCAAGAGAAAAATATTTCTTATAAATTGTATACAGTACATCAAGAAATAAACAAAGAAATTTCTTACACTTGCAATAACATTTAAACTTCATTATTATGATATTCCAAAAAATATTACCAATATTACATAAAGCACGTTCATGAGAGTAGCCTCTCACGAGAATGTTATTTTTAAAATGCTTATAAAAGGAATGTTGAATAATCCCAGCATGCCTAAAGTTTGGCTAGATGAAATGACTTCTAAAGGCTGCATCTCACAAGTTAGACAAGGAGTTGTCAGTGACCCAACATTAATACATGTTTTGTTGTTCACTTACTGATGCTGAAAACTATGCTCTATAGTTTGTAGATTTATTTCCTATTTTGAAGATGGCGGGTTTTAAAAAAAATTCCTAGGTGCTCATCTATTACTACCACATAAATACCACTAAGATTCCCCACTAAAATAAGAGAGCAGAGATGATTTTTTTGATCAGTTAAATATTTGGACAGCTTAGCTGAACACTAAAAGTCTGCGTTTACCAAGTCTGTATACAGTGGTATCTGAAATAATGAAAGGGTAAAAGGCATTATCTTACACCCCACAGTGTGGTAACTGTTGGGAAATGGTTGTCTTTTTAAGTAAAGACAGCTGACCACTAGGCACTTTTAGCACAATAAAAACACAGCTGGGTTTAGTTCATACTGAAAATATATTCTGAGCTAATTGGGTTCACTTGTAAGCAAACATCTTTAATTCTCTTGCTAACCAAAGCAGGAATTTTTATGTGTCTCTTACATATTATCAGTAATCTTTAATGGAATGTCTTTACAGCTATGTAATCTACAAGAAGTGCCAAAGAAGCCTGTCCTTTTGCCCTTTTATTTATACCTGATTGCTTTTGAATCATTGCCAACTAATGGTACTAAAAACTGTGGTAGGTCAAACTGATACAAAGGTATACTGGTACCTTTTTCAAAACACTTTAGAGATTACCCTCAAATCCCTCATAATTTCTTCTAGTAAAGACCACACTGAATCTCAGGAGAAACGAAACATGGAAAATGTGTTTAACAAAATTTAAAAATCCACCCGAGCACTTGCTACTCAAATGATGTTTCAGGCTACAAATAAATGTCTTTTTTCAAGAAAGAAATCCAAGAGTCCTTATAGATAATTAGTCTCTATATAGTAAGAATCCATCTCTAGTAAAAAAATCTATTAGTTTTGTTTCAGAAATGTTTTGCAGTCCCAATCTAAACAAGGCTCTGATGACAATGAAATCTGTAAAAATAAAGTGTATTTTCTGTACTTCAAATGAATTTACTATTTTGAGGAAAAGAACAGACATTACAGTAGTGACCTAATACACAAAATAGAAACAAAAATGCTTCATGCTATATAAGTGAGTTTCATGAAGTTGTCCACTACATACCCTTTCCTTGTGTTTATTATTCTCTAATGTTCATAACAATTGACTATGAAAGAGGTTATTTTTATACTACAGTTTTATTTAGATAGTGTCATGCTTCTACATTATACTAAAAATGAAAATGAATCCTAAAATGTTCCAGAATACCACAAAGTCCAGTACTGCACAAAAATGACTGAGAAGTTTAAGCATCACACATTCCAAATGCTCTCAGATTTTTTCTCTAGCAGGGGTACAAGGAAACAATATAGTTTACAGTTCATTATGTTATCTTTTATATTCAGTACATGCAGTAGTTATGTGAACTGTGGTAAGAGAAAAGTAAGCAACCAGTAGCATGCTCCAAGTTGAATTCAAGCTTTGCCAAAAATAATGTACATACTTCAACGTGTTTTGGCTGTACACCAAATATGAAACAATTTGTACTGGACTATTATTTGTTGAATTGGTTGTGTTATACAGTTGTAGATTTATTTTCTTTAAACATAAGTTTGTGTATTTTCATGTAATAAGATGATATAGTATAAAAATACCAGAATAAAAAATATCATGCTTTGGTGTTATGCTCTAAACCTAACAGTTTCTCACAGAAAGAATTCTATTTATTTATTTGCTGTAGGAACTTAACTCTATAAAGCTAGATTCTGTTGAGCACAGCACTCATGGGAAGCCTTTTGTATGCAAGATGATTCAAATACGTTTCTAAATTGCTAATACAAAAAGCCATTTTTTCTTGGCACATTATGTATGTCATTGACACTAAATATCTATGTATATATATAAAAGATTAATTGTTAATTGCATAATGTATATGTGATATAAAGTATACAGAATATAGTAAAGATAAATATTGTATAGGCTGGTCCATACCAGTTGAAGTGAATAGTTCCTAAATGAAGTTTCTGTAAATAAATTTGAGTCAAGGTCTTAGATAAACAAGACATGAATGGTGCTTAGTGGGTCAACAGATGAAAGAAAAGGGGGACTTAACATTCAGAAGAAATTCTTTTTATGGCTATGGGTTCCAACCAGTTAATATCAGAATAAATCACAACCATAACTGACATTTTCTGATCTCCATTATCTTTTGTAATAGTCAAAATGAAGGAGAAGTACCTAACACAGGCTGCAGTTGCCATATGGTGTCCAAGCTTAGAGAGCAAAAATCATATTAACTATTAGGCAAGAGGGAAGGCATGAAATCAAACTTTACACTCACACAAAGTAACTTTACACTCACCAAAAATGAATTTGAAAAAAATCAGAAATTGGGTAAGAAAAGCAGTTTCCTTCCTTTCCTGGATACACAATGAGTTCTATTAAGAATGAGAACCACAACCACCTGAAACATCTTCATCCTTCATTACCTATTTCTGTGCCATTAGGCTTCTCTACTGTGAATTCTCTTACGATGGTGATGTAATAAACACATCTTGCAATCACAGGTCAGCCTGGTAAACTAAGTTAATCACAATAAAACTTACTGTGGCATATGTTCAAAATAATGTTATGAGGTTTCAGAGGTGGTGCAGCACCTAATACAAGCAGCAAGACTTTGACATGACTGGACTAATAACTATAGTATCTACAAATTTATTTTTAAAAACAAATAGGAAACATTTCTATGCTTACACTCCATCCTTTATTCTATTCTTACTTTGCTGTGCAAAATATGCCCAGGTGATTCTCCCCTGTGGAAAAATTTGCATCCATGTTTCAGTTTTGGTACAGTTCCACACATCTGATCAATCCATCCCTTCCCCCAAAGCATTCTCTGCTATTGCTGTGAAAGCACTCACATCCTCTAATGCCTGTGGCAGTACTAGCTGATTTCTGTCTTCTGGGACTTGAGGCAAACTACCCAAACTGTGCAGTCTGATGCAAATCTGTGTGGGTTGGTGACTTACATGTTCATTTATGATTTAGGAGGCAAATTCTATTTCTGGTTGTGTATCTTGTTGTGTTGCACTGAGAAAGTCATTATTGCCATGGACTTCTGTTCTGCCACCTGTAAAACAACCACCTGCCAGTCAGGCAGTTTGTGCTGTGTGAATGAACAGTTATGGAGAAGAAGTTGAAGTTAATAATGTAGTCAAGCAAAGCTTAACAAACAGATTTTGCCCTAATTACAAGACACTACTGTCAGGGTGCAGACTAATAACTGGCAACCTACAGCTATGGGAAAAAAGTACTCAGTTCATTCTGGGAATATTCTCACAGCCATAGGATATTTTTGTTGAAAACATTATTTAAGTTTTTAGTGGAAACTTTACCTGAAGAAGTATTAGGAAAAGTGGGAACATGAAATCCCACTGAATCAGTATGACCTCTGCTGGCCAGAGTACCGTGTTAGCAGAAAACGTGCAACTCAAACGTAACCATCTAAAGGCCTGTTAACCTGTTTTAGCTTTGAGTAAGGGTTGTTTAATATCACATAAATTTGTAATAAATTTCATATCTCAACTGAAAATTTCTTTTATTTGTTGTCTCAGAAAAATGTTAGTAAAATAGAAAGCAAAATCTAACTTGAAAAAGTTAGTTTCTAAAAACAGAGTATGTTCAATAAGTAAATGCAGTATTTTTATACTCAGCAATTTTGTAAATCAGTATAAGGATTGTAGCAAGTTATCATCACTGTCAATAAACAATTAAATAGAAATACCGTATTTCTAATTGTTAGTAAATTAAAATTTATCTTTCACTTAGATATTGAACCCTTTCGACTGTACTGAAGAATATGTGCTATACTTTTGCTATATTTTGTGCACAATAAATAATTGCCAGTTTCTTTACTTCAAATCTGTGCAGCTTTAAGATCTTAAACTTTCTGTACTGTGAATAACCTTGTCAAGTCACTTCACAGGGCTATGAAATGAATTGTTAAAATTTTATTGTTAGTAAATAATAGCCAAAGTTATGGTAATTGTGCCTCCTTAACTGTCATTTAGTATTTAATATTTCAGTTGGTAAGTAATGATCAGGTTCTGACAAAAGCTAGAGGAATCTTTCAACTACATATAACAAAGAATATTGCTTTGACATTACCATCTGCAGTTGGTAATCAAATAGCCTTAATGAACAAAAGCTTACAGATTTTCAATCCTCAGACCCTTCCCTGAATTCAAGACTAATTGGTGAAAGATAAATAAGCAAAATAGTAAAAAATATAACTGAAGTGAAGTTGGTAGCTTGTGTCTCATTATGAGTTTTATTAATTACTGAAAGATAAAATGTTATTCATGGGCTAAATTTATAGAAGGTAGAGAAAGATCAGAGATGACCTAGCTGTGTATTTGAAGTGGTTTTGGTTGATTTTGTTCCAAAATTTCAGTCTTAGGGTTTAACCCTGAGATTGCCTAAAATCACTGAATATGTAAGCTTCTGTGAGTGTAGATAGCCATGCAGTGAGAAATTTGGGGTTTGGGACACTTAGAAATGACCAATATTTAATTGAGCAAGCTGTAGCTTATGAGGTGGGAAAAGATAGCAGCAAATGTGCACTTGTATTTAATCTCCAGGTAAAATGTTTTTTTTCCCAACAGACAGCTGAAAAGGCAGTTTGTGAGAGTGTTTTTGACTGCAGTGCTAAGTCTCTGATGTGTAATTTTGGGGAGTTTTTGAGAACTAGGCACAGCTGCCACTTTAATGAGAAAAGGTCAGGCACACCTAACTGTAGGACTGTGGATTCTCATCTAAACTGGCACCTGAATTATTGACAGGATAGGAGAGAGATGTCTTCTAAGCTTTATGTGTATAAATGTGCAGTGCCTTGCAGAGTTACTGACTTGTACTTCAAAAGAAACAGCACAATTCTGGGAATAGCTTGGCATCTGACTTAATTAGCCTGGATTTTATTATGAATTATGGCACTGAAATCAATATCCTCCTTCAAGTATGAGTCTACATCTGGGACAAAATCCTTTCAGGGTGAAAATGGTCTTAACCAGTAATGGAGTGGCCTTTGGTGTTCCTATTCTACCTTCCACAGTCATGCACATCCAGTGCATGTGTTATAACGAGTCTGTTGTGGTATCTACATGACCATGGGACATTAATACTCCAATTAACACTTGTTTCCTACAGGTAACAGAACACAAAACACCTGCACTCAAGCTTTAGTACATGCAAGGAAAGAGCAAATTAAGGTTCTTGGAAGAGTGTACAGTGGCTGCTGGCATAAGATAAAGCATATGCTGCTCTCTCTTTGTTATTATTGATAGTCACAGTAGATAGGCATGATAGAGTATCTTCCCAACTTCATTTATCTATCTGCCTACAGTTTTTCCTTTAATTCTACATCATTGAGGAAGACTGGATGTGTAACTCAGAGTCTATAACAGTATTTTGGCAGTAAGGGCAGAAATGCTTAAACTTTTGTAGACATAGTCCTAGCTCCACAACTGTGTTGCTCATTCACTGTGTGTGTACCATTGAGTGTTTCAAGCCATATGCAAATCCAAACAATCAGAGTTTAATACTGAGATCCATTTCAGCAATTTCAAGACAAAAACCCCAGTAACTTACTAGTGAATGGTTAGAATCATGTTTACCTAGTCTAAATACTTCTTCTTAAATTTCATTCTGTTTTATCAACTTACCAAAAAAAAATTAATTAATTAAAATATAGAGAACTTCAGGTTTCAGGATTTTATCAGTAAAAAAATTCAGCATTTACTCTACAAAAAGGAAAACATGAGCCTACAGCTGGCTGATTCTTGGGCAGTGGCTAATAGTGTTAAATTTTTGTAGTGGGATTTTTAAGAATGTGAAAGATAATCTTTCCATTCAAAGTAATCTTGGAACATAGAGACATTAATCTCACATTATCCACCAGCTTGGTTCTTGGTAGCAGTTAATAATACTTTTCAGTTACTTTTAAAACTAACTTAGTCATGGTTTCCAACTGATGCATCTCAACTACCTGCCTGCATAATTAGGTTGGTGGATGTAACACGAGTTATAGCACTCCTAAAAAGAATTATTATTTTGTAGCATGATATCAAATATTATATCTCTTTACTGGTTCAGAAAAAACTTTATCAATGCAACCATTTTACCCAAAAGGAGGTGATACACCAGTACTCAGAAAACTGACAGGGCAACATATCACAGCATTTCACATCCACAGGAGAGCAGTCTATGATGTATGTTATGATACCATAATGTTAGGTAAACAAACAAGAGTTGTTTGGCTGGACTGCTTAGACAATCTTGTTCTTTGTCTCACTACTGTTTATGACAGAGGTGTTTTTATCAGGCATAATTAAATATTCATGTATGATGAACATCCTAACTCAGAAAAACATTACAGCATTTGCCTCTGTTGAGCACACTGCAATACAAATTACTCTTGTATGTTCAAAATATTTCACTGGTAAATAAAAGACAAAATATTTAACCTAGCATAGATATTTAAGAGTTCATATAACATTGGAGAATGAGGAATTCAAATATTCTCTGTTGGTCCTAGAATTAGTACGACTTTTATGACTTTAAAAGTTGTTTCATATTCCTAAGAAGAAAGGCCAAACATCGTTAATGCATTTATTATTTAATAGTATGGTTGAATCAAATTTGTAATCCCAGCATTGTAGTGATATTGCATACTCTCTTGTTATTAGGAGTCCAGTGGTATAATTTTGTCTGTAACACTTGAGTGCTTTTCAGCAAGTGCCCATCCTCTACTGTTAGGACCCCATTCATTAAAAGTAAATGTGACTCAATTAATAGCTTCTCTCTGTTATACACAGTTCCTTAAAAACACACTTGACTATGAAATCTCAGTCTACATTTTCCTTTCACTCCTTAATACATGTTGTGATAAGGCTGTTCTATAAATCACTGCCTTGATTGTCTGTCTGTTGCAAGGCCACCACACTTTTATGAATAACATAAAAATGAGCATAGAGAAAGGTGCTTTAAAAATATATTACCAGTGCTTCTTTAATTTCATTTTTGGAATTGTCTGTTATACAGATTTTACCTGAACTGCTGACCTTCTCCCATAACAATGAGTGCAATGTTTCATGTCAGTGTTACAAGAAGTTTGAATTCCTTCTAATAACAACAACTCTTTTTCTCATCAAACATATTTCAGAATCTGAACTTCATGTTCCTACTTGAAAACACAAGTAATGTGAACAAATATCTTCCTATTCTGTGGGGAATGGGATTTATGATAAAAGAAAAACAGGCACTAGGAGCAATATGTGCTCCACAAATAAAAAGGAAACAGTCAGCTAAACTAGTGTAGTGATGGAAAACAGAGTGGCCTTTGATCGATCTGTAAGTATATATTTCTTCATCATGAGAAAGGGAAACATTCTGGAGTTGGAGAAAGATCTGTAAGCTCTAGCACTAAAATTCGTTTCAGCTCAATACACATCAGAAATGCAGTGTACTAACAAACTGTGAAAAGAAATGGAGGAATGAAGGGAAAAAACAAGGTCTAAATTTACTTCCAAAAAATATGACCTAATTTTGGTTAAACTCTGACATACTTCTCTAGCCTGATAGTGCCCAAAAATGCCATAATATTTTACCCAGATCGTCCGAAGCAGTATACAGATTATTCATTTAAGTTAAATATCATGGAATATTAATCTTTCAAATTAAAAGTTTCTATAACTTCAACCTTATGATTTTTTTTCCAGAGAATACCTAAATCCTCAGTATTACTTAGATACCTAAATCTTATCTAGGCACACAATTTGATTTTTGGCAATGTGCCTAAGTATCTCACCATTCTATTGAGAACATAGGTTTTGAAATCTTTCTGTACATCATTTTCCCATTGTTGATGAGTACTTCTTATGTGAAATATTTTTGTGTTATGTAAGATTCAAAGAAGGTTGCACTCTTTTAGCACTTAGCAAGTACCTTTTTGCTTAAGAGCATTCAGAAAATATTTAATAATTACTCTTTCACAATGGTAAACATTTGATTTCAACATCAAATGAGTAAAATAAAAAGGTAAAAAAGCTAACTACTGTTATTCTTTCCCAAATGCAGATACCTTAAAGCAACACAAACTTCAGCACTTATGACCTACAAATTAGTTTATGAATGTAAGATCAAAGCATGTTCAAACTTGATGCTGTTGAATTCAAATTATTCTTCAAAACAATTCCTTATCTCGGATTTCTGACATTTTGAAAAGGGCCATTGTATAATACTTACTTACCTGTAATTTTTTCATTCTGAGTGGCTATTATAGAAAAATATTTATCCTGACTATAGCTTGTTTGGCAGTAAGTTAAAACTGTAAGAATGTTTCAGATAGTAAATTCTGATACGATCATTTTTTCTTAGACTATAATTCAAAAGAATATATTCACACTGGTATATGATACTGGATTCTGTATAAGCTGATTTAAAGAATGTCCTGAGATCATCTGATGTGAATTTGGATCAGCTGCACAACTATTTTACAATTCAAGGAGTCAAGTATTTTCAGCTCAAAATGAGACTGAAGTAAGCATATTCTCCCAAATCTGACCTGTTTCCATTTTATATTTAGAGACTGCTTCTTGATAAACTTTGCATAACTAACACAGATGTTTAATATCTTCAGTAATTTGATGACATAATTTCTTGGACCTCCAGGTCTCATTATAGTATGTGCTTTTTAGATAATAATTGTATATTATACTTCCCATAATTTTTAAATTTAACTTTGTGGGAAGAGAACAATTTATCTGAGTGAGAAATGATATCTAGACTAACGAATTTAAAATACTGACTAAAGTTGCGTGATTTATGAGGCTTTCAGTGTTTCTATCTACATGAATACTCCCTGGATTTTTCTTGTTGTTTATGAGAGACTAGCCAAAATTTCAGTAATGTGGAAAAAAACTCAACTAGGTCAAACTCTACTCTATATTATACCAAAGCCATCCAAATTTCACTAGATCAAATCACAAATTAAAGAAAGGGAAAGAAGTATCTAAATTATTACTTCTAGATAAGGAACTTCCTGAAAATTATTCCCTTAAAATTATTCCCTGGAAATATGACCTCTTCTTATTCTGAGAAAGAATTGTTGTTTCTTAGAAACATTATCTGGCCTAGTTGAATATCAGCCATGTCAGCCACATCATTGCAGCTAAAATACATTCTGCAGTGGGGGGAACTCCAAAATGTTGTGTTACTGCTGCAAACCCAACTGTTTTGTTAAGTGAGGATGTACAGTATTTCAGTGATTCCTTTTCATTGTACCTGTCATTTTCTACTCTCCAACAAGGAGAAATGGATCATCTTCTGTTGGTTTAGGGCTTGTACGTGGTGATGAACAAAGCAAATAGAATGTTTCATTGTGTAAAATTGCATCTCGAACTTGATTTTTACTATGTAGATGCAAACTTAGCAACCTGATAGACAATCAATTAAGTTAACTGACAGATTTTGTTAATATCAATGGATATTCTACCAGAGTCATGATCTGGACAAAATTTACTCAAATTATTACTTTCCTGAAAACAAAGTGGATATTTTTGATACTGTGACTATTAGAGTGCCCAATCTGTGAGCTTCACATTAGTTGTATGATGAATATCCCACATAATTTGCCACTGGTCTGTTTACAAATCTCAGTATCTCTCTTATGTTATTTACAAAGGATTGTCCACTTCATAGTTGACATGACATCTATATGCATATAACATAAAACATGTCAGGCTCAGTGAACAAATTTGCCAATTAAACTTCATATACACAGAAAAGAGACTTAACCAAATGATTTTACTATTGCAGATTGATAAATTCTTTAATCACTTAATCTTGAATATGTCCACCTCAACAGGCAGGATATTTTTAAAGATATTGAAATTTATCAGACACTTTAATTACTTCCTGTATCTCCTAATTTTTACTCTCAAAACATTTTAATGACTGAGTGCATTGCCTTTTGGCTTTTATTCAGAAGCTAGAAATAATCCAGAAGTTTATTTATAAAGTTTGACAGTTTGTCTCCTTATGACCCATGAAAGGACTGGATTTGGCACAATTATCTGAAGAATTAGCTTTCCCTAGATAAACAGCCAGATGCTTGTCACCTAAGAAAATCCTCCTGGGAAGACTGATTTTCTTTAAGAGAAAGTTAGAATAATTTTGTTATGACTAACACAATATAATGACCCAGTTCAAGGTATCTGTTGAAACAGGAGCAAGTACACACTCCTTTTTAGTTATCTTAGCACAGTGTGTAACCTGATGCCTAAAGAGAACTTTTAAAACTGGAAAAAACCCTTTATTTACATACAGTGACAAATTATGTGTAAACTGTTTCCATATGCAGTGGAATCTGTGTATGCATAATTTCTGATAAAGTATTTTTCTAAAAGACAAACTTTTAATAGCAATATTTTTTTACAAAAACAAATCCCAGATTTTTTCTAGAGGTGTGTGCTTAAAATAATAGCTTAAATTTAATCATTAACTGTTCTGATAAATCTTGAACATTTTGCTAGAACCACTTTGTAATTTATGTAAATAGTATGTGACAACAAAATATGTGAAGACCATGAGAAAAAGCTAAATGGTAGTACTGTAGATTTTACACTGCTCATAACTTCATTTCACTAAGCAAAGTTGCTAAAACAAGACAAAATCCCAATTTCACTAAATTGTGAATCTTTCATGACATATATACCAGAAAACTTAGATATGAGGAATATTTTCCCACGTGTTAGGCATTCCATGATGACAGTGATGTGTTCAATCAGATAGGAAAGTATTCTTTTATATGAAAAAGTATATAAGCTTAATTCTATACCTAATTAATCTCTGAAAATAAACAGTAAAATAATACTTCACATAAAACTTATTTTGAGACTAAAGACTGTAGTGAATTTCAAGTATCTAAGAACCTTCATTAAATTGTATATCTTGTGATAATTTTAGCATAGTCCAGTTATTTTTTGATGGTGTCATTATGGTTGTTGTTTGGTTATTCCTTCTAAAATAGTGTTTATTTTATTTTAATACATAATACTCATCATTTCTGGAAATGACAGACAGAACTTCTTTAATCCACATAGCAGTAATTCCCAGGTTCAACCAACAGACTCTTCTAAAAGTTTCAAGAATGGACCATAAAGTCTTGAAAGTAATGAATGTGTCTTTATTCTGACTCATGAAAAGACTGGATTTGACAAGGTCTGAAAAACCATCTTTCTCTGGAAAAAAGATACCTACTACTTGAGAAAATCCTTCTGGGAAGACAGATTTCCTATAAGGAAAAATTAGAATAATTCTAGCATAACATAATGAATAACTCACCTTAGATATCTGTTGAAACAGAAGCAAGTACACAGTTATTTTTTAGTTTTTGATACAATTTGAAAATATGAATGTGTGTAAACAGACATCTTTCAAAACTGAGGCCAAAGTGGTGTTGATTTTTTTTTTCATCCAATAACCCCATTCAATTTGTATTTTAACTTCTATTGCTGTCCAGTGGAGATCCAAAGTCTAATTCTAGACTTGTAATCCATCACTGGACATTCTTAAGATTACATTATTTTGAGGAAGTTTTGGAGATGTTTTGATAGCTGTACATTTTGAAAGGCCCAGTGACACTGCTGCTGGTAGTTCTTGCCAGGCATTCAGTGGGAAGTTGGCACTTACTTTTTTTCCCAAGGCTGTATACATTTCTCATTGTTTACATTACTGTTATCTCAGAAAATAGATTGGAGTGGCCTTCTGTTCTGTAGTTTATGGTCTTTACTGAGATCAGTTGAAACTACAAAAATGTTGTTTATGAATTTTCATATTACTTATTATATTTTGCTTTTCTGCAAAAAATGTGATAGATGCAGGCTTAGTTTTACTTAGCACGATATGATGGGTTTCTATTTGTCAAATATTATTATAGTCAAACATCAAAGAAAATTCCTAATAATTATGGATATACAGCTATGTAGCAATAATTTCTATACTCTATATTTAAAATACATAGTGCATGTGTGTACATACTAGAATATAATAGGAGATATAATACTTCTATTCTCCTACTTACAGACAAGCGGTAGAGTTAGGGAAAGTGAAAGTTGACTCTTCAGAAAGTATAATCTATTTGCCAATCTGTTTTAAAATCTTGTGTTTGCTTTCACCTGCCTTTACTTGCTAGTTGTGACTAACAAAACTGCTAAGGCACTTTCCATAATTATGGGGGTTTCCTTGGGTGTAAAATGGCACAAGTTTTCTGATTTTCAAGGAAGTGTACAATCATAGAGCTTTTCAATACTGAGCTTCTAAAACACAGTGAAGCCATTCTACAGCAAAAATATATAGAGAAGTGATTTTTGGATACTGGATATAAAAGATCCAATACAAAAGGGATTATCTGTAAATTAACTGCTGTACTTACCGGATACTGAATGAAATGGAGAGGAAAACACAGAAATAAGGGAGTTCTGGTTTGCATGTGTAATTATTTTAGACAAGGGTACTCCCAATTAACTACATATAAAAATCCTAACCAAAGTATGAATTACAGTGTTAATGGACCAGATATTTCATATAGTATTTAATCTACAGAAAGGGCATCCAGAGACCTCTCTTACTTTTCTTAGAGCCAGAAAAAAAATCTCACCTCTTGGCAAGATGTCCCCAGAATTACAGGCAAAAAAACTTCCTAGGACTTCTAGCTCAGCTCTATCAGTGTTTGTATAATTCTGTGTCTGACCAAACTTGAATATTATTAGTATGGGTTTTCTGTCATTTTGCTCAAAGTCCACTTTATAATAATGATGATATCAAGATCTAGCAATGCCACAAAATCTGTACAATTAGTTGTATTTGAGGATTTTTTAAAACACTGGGGAATTTCTTTGGGCACAGAATAACATTTTTTGTATTTCATACGTGTTTAATTTTGGGGTAGAGAAGTTGAATTAGAAAAAGAAACAACTATTGCTTGCTCAACAGATTTTCCCTAATAATTATATTTTTAGATTTTATGAAAATACTTTATTTTCTAACAAGACATTTGTTGTTTTATTGAATAGAAATGACCAAGAAAAGTCTAAACAAAATATTTATTGTTGGAATATTTCTCATGGAACAACTTATGCTATTTCTATTGGAGAAAGTTGAATCACAATTACATTTGGAATTTGTATCTTTAAAAATCATGTTTCAAACAATTTTTTTCCATGAGGGTTTGCATATAAATTTCACAAGTAAAACTTGTGTTAGCACTTGGCATGTTTCAAAGGGTTTTTTTATCTCACTTCCTGCTTTTAATTTCAAACCAACTTCTGCAAAAAGTAGTCTTTGGCAGCATTTTGGAGTAGCCAATTTGCTTCTGCAAATACTAATTGAAAGATTTTTGTGGATAAACCCCAACATAAACAGCTGATAATCTCGACTAATGAAAACTATTTGCTGTTAAATTGTTTGCAGAGAGATTTTGATGTCAACGTGCTTTGCTTGACCTAAACCACTGCTTTTCTCTGACTCAGAAGGCAGGCCTCAAACTCAGAGAACATTAGAGAACAGCCATGCGTAGGTGTGTTTCTCAGTCATTGTGCTAATCAATGAGTGTTTTCCATGGAAAATAATCAGTTTAGAGAAAATGCAAGTAACTAAAAATGGAAAATAATTCCTTTTCCAAAGGATCTAAATCTGGAACAGAGCTGCTCAGGTCAGCCAATATATCTCCTCATTATTTGTGGTTTAGTAATAAAAGCTGGGCTGAAAATGACTTCTGTATTTACCTCTAGCAAATATTACTGAATCACTGTAATGTGTTACACAATATTAAAACATTATGTTCGTGGTCTCTATAACAATGTAACATACGAAATGTGTTAGAACAATGTTTCTATCCTACACAGTAACAAATTGTAAGTAAGGCTGAAACTGTTTCTTGATGTGAATTCAATGTCCAATGATGCCTTAAAAAAAAAATTAAATTGAAATGCTTCTTTGAATTGTAAGTGTAGCAACACAGAAGACTCCATGCCTCATTTTTTCTTTAAAGTGTCCTCCTTTAGACGATGCAAATGCATGCTTTGCATTTTTTCCATTAAAGGATGGCTCTTCCATTCCACTTGTAAGAGCCGGGCATCGGAATTAAAGTAGTTCTGTTTTAAAACAGCTCTACTTAGCATGTCTAAATATTTGAATATTTAGTGATTTCAAACAAGACAAAATTCCTTTCTTATAGTCTAGACTGTTTCCATACTCCTTCCAAAACACCAATTGTTTCTAAAATAAGATCTTTTCAAGGACAGCTAAATAATTTCCTGTCACATCCATATCTGACTCTTACCAGTACACCAGTATGGAATTCAGTTATCAGCTGGGAAATGCAGACATACTTCAGTCTGTGCTAGGAGGTATTCTGCATGTTGTTAGAATGGGACAATACCAGAAATTGCATAAATGTTAATGGCAGAAATATGAAGTACTTCAGTTATTTACTCAGCATGACATTTTAAATGAAATTTTGTCTGTCTGTCTGGGTAGAAAATGCAAAGCCAGACTTTTTCAGTACTTCAGCCAATGTTAGAGCATCTTTCCTTACAGAGTTTGGGAGATATTCTAGCCAAAATTCTATCCTAAACAGAAAAACCTTTCACACCAATGTTCTCTCCAGATATTTTGTATCTCCAGTGAGTACTGGTAAAGTCCAGGAAATTTTCTGTGTCCAGCATTTTCTGTGAACTGCTCTGAGAAGCTGTTTGTTTTGTTGAGGTTTCTCCCCTTCTGAAGGAAGAAGGGTGACTTAAAGAAAGAAGACATTAGATAAAAAAGAGCTCATAGACAGATTGAAATTTGTGGAAGTATATTTTCAGTGTGTTTAAACTCTGCTTGGTGCCAGACAAATGGTGTTAGATGCCATTTTCTCTCCCTTTGGAATCCTTGTTTAGAGCAGCTCCAGAAGGTCCTTAATGAAAGTAGTCTTCAGCATATAAGAGTAACTTTATTATAGTATATAATATACCTGACAGCACTATGGATACACAGGCTGGTTATTTATTATTATTCTAACACCAAAATATTTATTTATTAATGCAGGCACCATTATGGAGCACACTGGACAGAGAAGTAAGAAAGAAAATGGTTCCTGCTCAAACAAAGAAAGCAAAAATTGAAATGTGGAAGGTGTGAATGAGAAAGAAAAAAATAGATTAACAACATGTGCAATTTCTAGAAAACAATGGTTTTAATTTGTTGATTAATATTAAACTACTATTGCAGCAGAGAGACCATCAAAGAGGAATATTTCAAGATAGTGGGAGTGGCATATGGAGGGAGAGGGAAAGACCACTGAGGTAATTGAAGGAAATAATAGCCACATAATTAATTAAAGTTGAATTATTAACTTTGGAAAACTGTGGTCTATAAAGGTTGAGCAGGCATGGTACATAGCAGACTATGGCTAATTGGTGAGTGCCCTTATAGACAAGAACAAGAATGGTGTCAGTGCCAACAGACGTCTCTGTTTAGGTACCCAAATCACTTCCATGGTATTTTATTCAACATTATTTGAACATTAGTCATTTTTGAAAACATGGTCATTTTCTTTTCAATATTTGTCAATAGAAGCACAGCTATGCTGTACACAGCATAGCTAATAATAGTTTCAATTCTGATGCTATAAGGAATGAGCTAATGGCATTTAATCCAATATCTGTATTCATCTTGGTTTTTGGGTCCTCACATTCACTTACTAATTCACCCAGTATATCTTTAAATTTTATTTAAGTTATTTGATTTTCCAAGCAGATAGATATGAAGCTGAATATTTTAATATTCTGAAATACTTATACAGTTGTCCATTAATTTTAATGCAGTGAAAACCTAGTGAAATCAGTTACTGCTACATTTCACCTAATTATATGCATTAGAAAGGACCGTAAAAACTTTCTCTTGAACTGACCTGGAAGTAGCATGCAGTCCTAAACCTGTGCACTCCTTTCCTGGAAGCAAGGTGATAAATTCTAGTTTTACTTATTTGTGTATATACAGGCATAATGGGAAAGCAAAACAGAGGGAATAAGCAGAAACAAACAGCTCTTGTGGAACAAATGGCCCAGATGAAATACTCAGGACATTGCTTCAAATCCATACTTTGCCCACAGAAATTTCAGATAAGGTCACCTATCCTACAGGAAGTGTTTTTACTGTAAAACTTTCTAGGTGTTCTGCACTTACAATATGGTTGAAAGTAAAAAGAGTTGACCAATACCTGGAGTAATTTTATTCTAACCTGTTTCTATATTTATGGTCAGAACACACCTACAAAATTGAGCCTACTGAGCTTAGGTTAGGAGTCTTCCTTTGGCACTGAACTTCAGTTAAGATAGCAGCAGGCTGGAATCAGAACTGTTATTGTGAACACAAACTCATAGACAGAAACTGAAACGCAGAGAGAATGTACCTGCCTTTGGAGAAAGGTGGCAGTTTTTGATACTAATGTAACCTAAATGGGTAGTTAAGTGCCCAAAGTGGTCTCTGTTATCACTGTAGTACTTTTGAGGAACCCGAGTGAAAATCCAACTATATGTTTATCTCCAGGTATCTTTTAACTGAAATGTGGCAGCTTTATTTTTGGTCATATTTTGACTTTATCTGTCTTTTTTCAGGCACAGTATTTGTTCTAGTAAACGCTGATAAAAAGAGGTCAACTCTGTTGTTTATGTAACTTCTATTTCTGTCTTATTCGTGTTCCAACACTACCATTACACTTAGCAATCCTTGAGCATAGGATTATGAATTCTTGGTTTCTGGCATTTTTCTTGAGTTTTTTGACAGTAAGAAAAAAACAAAGTAGAGACTGGAAGAGTTCAGAAGCTTACAACTTTTTATTGTTTTAACAGTAATAGCACTGCAGTTTTGGTCAGATTAACATGTCACTAGCACCATCAATCTAAAATGCAATCCCTTCCAGGCATCCCCCACCAAATAAGTCAGGAAAAAAAATAAAATAAATAATATATATATATATATATTTGTACGTACATATATGCCCTTTTGCAGTGTCTAGCCAAGTAAATAGACAGTGAAATAGACCCGTGTCTGCTCATTACAGCTACCAAACGCTTTAACCTAAACTGTTCTTTGCACTTGCTCATTTAGAGAATATGTCTAGTGCTAATTTGACTATAGCAAGTATTTTGAAACAACCTGTACAGGTCAGGTTTATGTATGAATCTGCTAATATTAAATGTCTGAACATTTTTTCATTTTTATTGTATTAACTCTTCCAACATACCTTTGAAGTAGATATCTAGATATCATTATTAGTCCCTTTTTATAAAATACAGAATCTAAAGATTGCTTGGACACACTGCACTTTTTAGATGTACAAAAAGTGCAACATTTGGCTTTTTAAAATCCCATGCAAACACCGCAGTCATTAGTTAAGCAAGCCAAATGTACACCCTTAAAAATAGTCTAGGAAGAATTAGAATGGAATTCAGAATGGTGAGAATGTTGAGCAGAGGTCATCTGAGCTATGGATAAGTAAGTCAAGGTGCTTAATCCCAGCCCAGTGCTTCATCATTAGCTTTAACAACTTCATTGACTGCCTTTTTTATTTTGCACATTATGTAGGTAAGTGGAGACAAAGAACTTATAAATAACTTTTCTTCATTTCTTTCCAAAAAATGAGGCATTAATTCAATAACCTCAGCTTCTCCAGTGGGAAAACATTTTATTTTAATACAAATATTTTTAATTTTGAATATGCCTTACATTTCCACTTTCTCAGTTTGCTAGTTATGTTTGCATCAGGTGTGAGAATGCATGGTCTTACTACTAGCAAGTGCAATGGAATAACACAAGAGACTTTTAACTTCTGAGGTTTATTTGAAACCTCATTAAAATGAAACTTGGTGAAGCCGGAAAGGCATAAAGCCACAGATTTCACAACTTTACTAGAGATAATACTATCAGAAATTCTAACAAGAAGTTAGAAACATCTCTCAGTGTTAGAACTGTGCCTCACTTCTGAAACAGATGCTTGGTAACAATATGACTCAGTATGAACAGAAAGAAAAAACACAAAATGTTGCTTTTCTTTCCAGACAATATGAAAGTCATAAAGCAAGACTGAAGGAAAAATGTTGGAGAGAAGGATGTTGGCTGGAACATCTAAAACAGAACCTTGCTTCATCTGTACTTCACGTCTTAAGTTTTGCATTCAACCTTGGCTTTGTTTCTATCTGGATGTAAAACTGTGTTACCAAGCTATTCACTCTCAAAAACAAATGACATTTCATTAAGGGACAAAGAGGGAAAGAAAGATTAACCTGGCAATTTGCCTGATTAGTTGTGTGGAATACACTGGTAATTTTTACTTTTCTGTTGTGCCTACTCTAAGTCTTGTGTCTTTTCCAGCGTATGTTTCTCATCCTCATCTCTCCTTTCTGTCAATGGAAAAGGGTTGCCATGTCAACGATTTTTAAAAAATATATTTAATATGGAACTGTTCACATATTTATATGTTGCTTTTTCTACTTCCCATTGGAAAATATCAGCGATCCATTCTTTCACATGGCCAAGTGTTATCTACAATTATGATAATGATAGGATTCTGTGATTTCTAAATTATTATTCAATAGTTGTAACCAGAGATACTCCAAGGACAAATTTCGACAGAGATCTTGATAAGAATGCCAGTAGAAGCAATATTCACACAGAAGGGATTATTATTTGTACTGATCATGTGCTTGGCACTGATTGAATAAAGCTTACAAAATAAAACCCAACTGCCCGGCTACTAAAAGGCTGATCAGTGGTCTCTGATTTTTGTCCCACTTTGCACACATTGAAAACAATGTTGATTTTATGCTTTATAGCTGATCCTCTGCACTACATTTACTTAAGTGTCCACTTCACTGAAAAGTCTCCTAGCTCCAAGCACAAACTGAAACACTGGAATTAACATTCTGAGTGACAGAGAAGATCTGTAGGTTCCAAGTTCTATGAAAATAGGTTTCCTTGCCAAAGCAGTTGTGTGTTTTGTTTTAACTGGCATAAATACTTTCAGTGTAAATTATCATTTTATTTTTTGTAGAAATATTCAAATTCAAGCAAGGGAGAATTATTAAGGGTTATATTAAAATTTTGCCATTATTATTTTTTTGCGTAATATGAGGATATTAGACAAAACAAAAGAATCAGGAAGCAGGGTCAAGACCAGGTTGAACATTTCTGTATAGCATAGAAAGCTGGTATTAAGTTAACTAAGCAAAAGGGAAATCATGATAGAATGCTCATACTGGGCTAAGTAATCCTTAGGACACATTTTTAAAAATTGAAGGTTCACAGACAAAAATTCATCAAGGAAAGGAGCAAAGAGATAGAAATGTTATGGAAGAGCAGCTGCTATATACTGATATACCCAGACTATTTGTGTTCAACTAGCTTGTCACGACTCACTAACCTGTTGAATCTTGTGACAGGAAACACTATGTTGACTCAAGTATCCTAATTATTTTTCATATTTTGAAAGTACACTTTCCAAAGAGAAAGGATTGCAGTAACTACTGGGAATAAATTTGTTCAAGTATTAAAACTTCAGTTTATGCTAATACTGGTTTTAGAAACATTGATTTTTGATGGAAAACAGATTTTGACAATAGCAACATTGTTTCCAAAAATATTGTTCTCCATAGAAACTTTGAGTTGTTGAAAAACAAAATCTTTAATTTGCCAAAAATAAATATATTTCAAAGTATTTTTTGGTATAAATGTTATTGTACTGATTGATAAAAGATGTAGCTTAGTCTCCTCTTTTACCATTCTCCTTTATGCAAAAAGCACTGCTCTGGACAATTAATTTTTGAGGAAATTACAAGAGGAAATCATGGTAAATCAAAGATAGTCTTACTAGACCACCTAATATTTAGAGGAAAAAAGGCAACTGCATTTTCTACCAAGTACTGAACAGAAATTACATAGATGTTTAATTCAGCTGTTTCCTCCAGGAGGCTGAAATTTTGGTTTAATTAACATAAATAACAGAGAAAAGTTTTCCAACAAGCTTCTGTTAAGTCATAATTTACTGATTCTGTTAATGTATATTTGCATAAAGAAAAGTGATGATTTTATATACTGAAGACCACATTTTACTTGAGTACTGTTAACATTTCTTTCTGGAGATCCACATGGTAGAGATACCTACTGGGAATGTAGCTGACACTAGATCAGTGTTACCTAGAAAGATTCCCACAGAGTAAAGACAACTTTCTTTGGCTGGGAAAATTACCCTAGACACTGGAGTCCAAAATTCTCTGTTGACATTCAGCAGCTTTTTTGCTGTCCATGTAGTAACAATAGCCAAACATCTTTCTTGATCAACACTTGTTTAAGAAAGTAGAGCTCTCTTTCTGGAAATGAAGGGAACTGCTTGAATTAACACAATCTTCGTTCATGTATTTAAGAGCAAAGAGTTCACTCTACAGGTATTTTATTACCTTCCTAAGTACTTGAATGAGTACTGATAGATATTTTCAGTGTTAGTGGCATCCCCAAATGTTTGTGAAATGTAGATGAATTCACAGTGACAATTCACTGGGATGTCCAGATGTTATTTTCTTTCTGCTTAAAGAGCTTCTGTCAGTAGGCCAGAAAGCAGAAAAAAACACCATGAGAGTCAAGTGATCAGCCACATCTACCAGGAAAAATGAATAGCAAGTAGGTGTATTTCAAAGTTCATCCAGTTCCCAACAATTTGATGTTGGTGGGAATATTCTGTTATGTTCACAAAGTATTTGGAAATTTGCTGAACCATTTAAATACAAGAATTATATATTTAATTTTGTTTCTAAACATGTCTAAGAATCATCCTCCCAGAAATAGAATAACACAAGAAAAATGGCATGAGGGGATCTGAAATTAAATTTCGCATAAATTAGCTGTACAGCGAACCTCTTAGCCATTGACTCATATTACTGCACTGCTTTAACTCAATAAACAGTTCATTATTTATGAAACGTAGTAAAGCACAACAAAGCAGAGAAGATATTCCCAGTGTTTGTGGTGTTTACTACAATGCAAGAACCCAGTGTTTTACCAACCTCACTACCGTCTTATGGATAATTAGCAAGTGTAAGCTGGATCTATTTTTTCCACAGATTTGGCTAGAAATTGTTGTCTGGGTCTAAGAAATACTTTTCCAATGAAAATGTTCTTCCAAAAAAGTTTTATTTTTGCCAAAATGACATTTTCTTAGGGGAAAAATATGAACATATTACCAAACAGTTTTAGAAGTGATTCATGCCAATAAGCTGCCCTTGCACTGAGGACAAAGATGAGTTCTTAACTTGAATGGCTTAAGCAGCTGAAGTAACAGGCTGAAGGTTTCAGAGTATTATTTCAGAAATATTTAGAGACTGACACCATGTTTCTTACCAGCATGAATCAATTTTGAGTGAAAATCACTAATGAGACACAGGACTGTCTTCCTGTGAGAGTGAACTGTTGGAGCCTGACAAAAAACCCAGAACAGGACTATCCACATAACTTCTTTAACAACTGAAAAGCAGTATGAGATAAAGAGTTGAAAAAAAATTTAACTTGGCCTCTAACTTTGCCAAGAACTCATTAGCTGGAATAAATTTTCAGCAACTTTCATACTGAGTGAAATAGAACTTTTAGAGGATTGTGATAATATATTTCTAATCTTAACTTAGCTTTTTGCAACTATGATTTTGTTCTGCATTTAAACTACAAAGATGCAAATGAATTAATTTGTGGCAACAAACATTTTGTTTGTTTGCTACTTGCCATTACATTTAAAAATTTTAAGTTCACTGGCCCAGAAGTTGATGTCTGTGTAATCATAAACATCCAGAACCACTGTTGTGTCCAGAATGTTCAGTTTCCTTTGGTCTTTACTGGATGTTTTCAGCTGATCTTGTCTTCACATTCTCCAGCTTCTAGGTCCTTCTTTCATAGTCTTTTTTTCCTTCTTTCAAGTTTTTTTTTTCCCCCAATATCTCTGGAAATGTATCTTTGTAACAATCTATTTGCTGCTGTCTGAGCACTCTTTTGTCCTTTCTTTCTCTACCTCCTTTTCTCTTCCTCTACCAACTTTCACTCTCTTTTCTTCTGTCATTGTTCATTAGTCATACCAGTTCTATTATTTCTTCAGTGTTTTTTTAATCAATACCCAGCAGAAGAAACTGAATAGAAAGAGGATATTCTGTAAGAGATCTGCATAAGAGGGTGACTTAAAAGATACTACCAGCATCAGTGAAAACAATCTGGAACATGAAAAAACCCTTGCATTAGTAATGTGATGGGGCTGACATCACAACTTTAGCTAGAGGGAAGGAGTAAGAAAGTTAACAAGATGATAACTAAACTATGAATTAGGGAATGAGAAGGTTGATGAAACAATTTGGCCTGGGCATTGACATTTCATTTAGTTTGCTTTGATCTTACTCATCAAAACATTATTAAGAATATTCCTTTGTTCATTTTAGCAGATATTCTGAAAGACTGTTTGGAATTACCCAGAGCAATTAAAATGTTATATAATTAATAAAAATATAAATGACAGGAGTGTTTATGAGACCTATATATGAAAACAAATTATAGAGATGAAATATAACATTTCATAGGTCACACATCCATTTAAAATATCTTAATAAAATCTGGATCCTTCAAACTATCACTAGGACAAAGTACATTAGTATAAATTTTTCCATGCAGTTTTCCATGCAGTTTTCCATCCTGTAGCAGCATTCTACATGAGTACATGACATAAATGTCAGGATGGTAATTTCTTATGCACAGTGAATTCAAGTTTTCCTCTATTAAGAAAATAATTTCTGAAAATTATAAGATGTATTCTGACGAGAAACACCTTAGGAATACAAAATTAAAAGTTCTCATTATCTTGCTCAGAGCTCCTACAGTCTATTTCAAAACATCTGTCATGATTTAAACTCCAGTTGAATCCAACTTGTGCAAAACCTAAGAACAATAAAAAGCTAAGCTTATTATTGTTGTCATTGAAATACATGGAAACTTTTCCTATTCAGCCTTAGTGGGTAAATTGTCATTAATTAAATGTATTTATTGGGACACTCATCTAGCTTTATATTAAAATGATTAGATAAAAAGGAAGATCCTCACTTAAGAGCTTGAAGATTCCAAATTTTTAAATTATTGGAAGGGTCTAAAAACATAGAGTTGGTGTTTCAAAAACTCAAAGTTAAGGACACTGGAACCTACCAGAGGTATCTGGACGATGCCCTTAATGACAAGTTTTAAATTCTGGTCAGTCCTGAGGTGTCACCATAGAATGAACTACAGTACATTACTGCTTTTATGAAATTGTTGCAGTTTTCTACAACAAAAAAGATGATTGCAAACTGCTTACACTAGAGTGTGAATCATGTACCTTCAGTTATACAGTATGTGTGGTAAAAAAAAATTACTTTCTTTTTTATTATCAAACATAATTATAATAATGAATAATTATAATATTCTTCTACTTATTATGAAAATATGTATCTGTATGCACAACAGCATACCATTTTACTAGTCTATGAAACCAGTTAGATTTAAGGCCATAGTCCAGGTGGCCCTTATATTCAAATACACAGATTTTCTTGGTGGAATTCTTAAAGCCACTAATGTGGTTGAAGTTTATCACAGTATAAATACTTTGCTAGGTCGGTGCTTATATGACACTTAATGCTGTGAGCCACTCCTTTGTCTCACATGGAGATCCTAAATTACCTAATTCCGGAGTGCAGCCTCACTTCAACCAATGATAAATCAGATATATAGCTTGGCCATGGGAGGAAATGAATTTCAGTTACTGTGTCTGGTGCAAGTGGACTGTGGGGCAGTCATAAAGAAAATAGATACATCTCATTTTGACAAATGGCCAAAGAAAACAATAATGCAGCTTGTGCCAATAAGTAAGCTAAATACAGTGCTGCTTCAGATAACTCAGAATGCTGATTTAAAATTGTTACAATCTTTCTCAGTTGCCCAGAAACTATCATACTATATTAAATTTAAGTTTATCATCTTTGCATAAAAATAGGAACATCTGTCCTGGACACAGACTCAAACCTCAATATTTTCATAAAGTATTCTCTAGAGAAAATAAACTGACTGCAATTTATCCTTCTAAAAGTTGGCAAGATTTCAGAGGAAAGAAAATGTTTATTAATAAAAAATTACGTTATTTTGAAAAACTAGTCCACTGATTAAAAAAAAATTAAGATATCAGAAATCATTAAAAATACAATTACAAGAGCTATGACTGCTGCTGATTATCAGAAGTCACTCTTTCACCATAAATATGATATTTATTGTTTCATAGTAAACTTCTATTAACAGAAATATATCTGCTTTTCAAACAAGCTAAAGTTTGACTCTTCTAGGCATCCATCTGATTTCTGTATCTTTAACCATCAAAACATGTAAATTTTCAATGTAAATAAATAAATACATGTACATAACTTTTCACATGCCTTTCCTACCTTGACTCCCATTGGCTTTTCCATGTTACTATACTTTATTACCATACTCTATTACGTATACATCACATAGCTTTTTCTACTACATACACTATGTATCTATACCTTTCTTATTTTAAATTAATTAAGTTGCTTTCATTAGAATGCATCTGGCATAAGGAATTCTCACTGCTACTGGAATTCAAAAAGCATAGCTATATGTTGTTTAAACTGCGAGGTGTATGCCATATTCACGATATTCTTTTTCTGTGATTGTTTCTGTATGCCCTTTACATTTACACCAGGTTCTATTCACCCCTGTTCTCTTTTCCACATCTGTAAAGTAGTCTCACAAACTAAAGAAAATATAGGAGAAAATGATTCATTTATT
The DNA here is from genome assembly GCF_022539395.1 of Myiozetetes cayanensis. Taxonomy (NCBI): domain Eukaryota; kingdom Metazoa; phylum Chordata; class Aves; order Passeriformes; family Tyrannidae; genus Myiozetetes; species Myiozetetes cayanensis. The sequence continues at coordinate 32,605,216 of NW_026087964.1, read as the reverse complement.
AGTTCTAAATGAGCAGAACTGTGAAGTGACAGAGCTACCTGTCAGAATTAACTCTATTCCAGTATAATATTTGTTACTCTAAGATCCTTCCCGCTGACTTATATATTCCTATACAATTGGCTAATTCTGCTGGCATAGACTTAGACATGCATTTATGTTAATGTCTCAAAGCAGATATTCAGACTATGTGCAGCCAGCAAACAAAATCCCATGTACAGGAATTGCAAAGTTTGTAAGAAATTACATGAAAATCATGTAATTTTACTTTGGATGTCTTATTTCTTTGAAACTTATGGGTTATTTTCCTCTTTTAGCATAGTTAAAACTATTTGCTACATTTTGAATCTGCCTCAAAATGTCAGTTACAATATATTTTACAGTATACTTTGTAGGACAGAACATGCAGTGACAATTATCTATATTTGGAAGGCTCTTACTGCTGTTGTAATCTTTTTTGCAGCACTTGTCCAGGATCACTGGATCGAAATTTAGAATAATTATAGAATATTGTTTTCTTCCAATGTTCTGTCTCTGTTCCTGGCTGATGCTAAGATTCTCTTTCTGTTTCTGCAATCTGAAGTCGCAGCAAGAATTGTATTCCCTATTTTTTTCATTTAAGGTAACCTTTGGCAGGCTTTCTGCAGCACTGAACCATATGCATATGGGTCATCTTGGACTGGAGGAAATAATTTCTTAGAAGAAAGTTGTAAAATTAGGATATTGTCTTCCAGAAATATATGAAAATTTACATTTTTTGGCTCATACTTGGCTTTCTCTTGTTCCTATGAATTTTTCCAATACTGCACCATATTTTTCAAATTCTGAGTTAAATTCTTTCCATTCAACAGGAAATCATAGCTTGCCACTTCATCCAGCTGTTGCTTCACTTGGTTGCACATTATCCAGACTGTCACTGTGCTCTCATTTTCCAACACAGAAAAAACCTTGTAGTTGTTTTGCTATTCTCAAAAATTTAAGAACTTTTCTATAAATTTATAGAAGAGATGTGGTACAAGATGTGATTACTTTAGTAGTAGTAGTAACATATGTCTAAGTCTAGGAGGTTATTTCTGAAGATAAAAAGCACTGATGAAAGGTTTCCAGTTCTTGAAAGGCAGTCCGCAGGAAATACAGTTCTGGAAATATTCCGTGTTTTCATTAGATGGAATTAAAGGAGTCTGTGCAATCCTGAAACTTTTTTTCTTAATCAGTAGATACCAGAATTGTTTCTGATAAAACTTTGTTTGGATTAGAGTTTCCTATCAGATATTTATCAGGTTTCTTGCAACTTGCTTATTTTGTCTCTGTGTCTTATATCTGTATCCCTGTCTTGCAAGCCTCCAAGATGTCAGCAATCCACAATATTTAGAATAGCCAAGGAAAAAATTTTCATGGCATTAGTGATGTTAAGCCTTCCTCAAAACTTAGCTTATCAACAAATTTGGCTGGAAAATTCCAATTCATCAAACTTGAACATGGTTTATAGAAATTAACATGATACAATGAACCACAAACAGCTCCTCTTACAGTCTGTTGGAAATGCCATACAGCTGGATCAGTGAATCACAGAACAGCTGGGCTTGGAAGGGACCTCTGGAGGTTACCTGGTCCAAACCTCCTGCTCAAGCAGAATCACCTAGAGCAGATTGCCCAAACCCAGGTCCAGACAGCTTTTGAATATCCCCAAGGAGATATTCACAACCTCTCTGGGCAACCTGTGCCATTGTGCAGTCACCGTCACAGTAAAAAAGCGCTTTCTGATATGTAGACCCACTCTGTGTTCCAGTTTGTGCTTGTCATCTCTTGTCCTGTCACTAGACATCACTGAAAAATGATTGGCTTCATCCTCTTTACACCTACCCTTCATGCATTGCTGAGATCCCTCCAAGCCTTCTCTTCTCCAGACTGAACAGTCTCAGCTCTCTCAGCCTTTTCTTATAGAAGACAAGCCCTTCTCTTAGAGGTCTTTCACTGAACTGTCTCCACTATGTCCATGTCTTTCTTGTCCTGGGAAGCCCAGAACTGGACACAATACTCCAGTTGCATCTCTTTCTCAAACTGTTGTCCTTATGCAGCCAAATGATCAGCTCTCAGCACGTTCTGCTGCATCAGATTGTTTCTTCCCAGATTCAGGACTTTGCATTTATCTGGGTTGAACTGCATGAGGTCCATATCAGCCCATTTCTCCAACCTGTTGAGAAGAATCTGGTGACCTGATAGTGTTTCAGCCACTCCTCCCAGTTTTTCATCATCTGCAAACTTGCTGAGGGTACACTCTGTCAGATGATTCATATAATTCATGAAGATGTTGAACAATATTTTTGCAGTGCTTAACTAATAAAAACACCATGAACACAAACCATACTAATAGGCCTCAGTCTGTCTTAGCAAGAGGCCTGCTTGCAGGTTGCGGGAAAAGTACTGAGCATTGATATCAGGCTGCAAGAATGTAAGAACTATTGAGATAATAAGGAGGAGTTTTTGGTGAAAGGCAATGATTTCATGCCTCCTGCACAGCAGCCCGTACCCATTGATAAGGGGGTTAGAGATACATGTTTGCCTCGTGATTTACAACATTTAACCAATGGTTTGAAGGTGTTCACGCGCTGCAGGGCTCTGAGGGTATTTAAGAGCCTAGGTTATGTAAATAAAGTGGAACATTTGCTTAAACCATATTGGTTTGCCTGCGTTTGTTCACCGTGAAGCTCCTCCACCAACACAGTATTCGATACTGTATTGACCCCAGTGGCACACTGATAGTTACTGGCTCCAATTAGACTTTGTACCACTGATTACAACACTCTGAGCTAAGCCCTTCAGCCAGTTTTTAGTCCTCACTCTCTGCTCATCCAGTCCATACTGCATCAACTTCTCTATGAGCATCTGAACAACCTGGTGTAGTGAAAGGTGTCGCTTCCCACAACAGGGGAGTTGCAACTAGATGATATTTAAGGTCCCTTCCAATCCAAACAATTCTATGATTCTATGATTTTATGGGACACAGTGTCAAAAGCCTTACAGAAGTCAAAGTGGACAATATCCACTGCTCTCCCCTCATCTACCAAACCAGTTATTTCATCATAGAAGGTTATCAGGCTGCTCAAGCATGCCTTCCCTTCTGTGAAGTCATGCTGACTACTCCTAATCACCTTCCTGTCCTTCATGTTCTCAGAAATTATTTTCAGAATTAGTTGTTTTATCAAATATTGGATCAAGGTAAGGCTGACCAACCTGTAGTTCCCTAGTTCCTATTTCTTGCCCTTTTTGAAGACATGTTGAAAAGACATATAGGTGTGGCACTTAGGAACAGGTTTTAGTGGTGGACTTGGAAATGCTGGGTTAAGGGTTGGACTTGATCATCATAAGGTTGGACTTGATGATCCAACCTAAACTATTCTATTATTCTTTCACTTAAAATGTATAAGAATATATACAGTGAACTTAATATAAAAACTTTTCTTGTTGAACCGTTAAGTTACAAGAAAAGAATCAATGTATTCATTATTTGAATCTGGCATACTAAGGTATTATTTAAAAAGAATATTTCTTGAGAAACAGTCATTCAATGGTTTATAAATAACAGATTTTTAAAATGAAGTTACTGAAACTAGATTATATGCTTTTGGACATAAGATAGAGTTTTAAACATATCAGCAGTCCAAAATCATTTAAATTAGATGTAGTCAATCTGAACAGACAAACAGTATTTATGGGAGAAAGAGATCCAGCAGAAGAGCTTACACCCAGCCTCAATCAGAATACCTGAGTTACCAGGGAACACAGGGAGCTCTATGTGTGTGTTTGTGTGTGTGTGCATGTGTGTGTCCACCTCCCCCAGGCCATGTTACCTAAACTCATCACAGGAATGTTAGGTACATGGCTCTAAAGAAAGTGACGGCACAGTGCTTATATTTCACTAAAAGTTGAACAGAGGGACAATAGAATTATTTTGAACTCTTTTACAACACTGAAAATGGAAATGTAACTGAATTTGCTTTTGCTGTATGGTTATAGCAGTTATTACTTTGCTGATGAAAGCCAACTCATTTTACAGTCAGCTTGCATAGCTGACTTCTATGTGAGATACTTTTGCTATATCTCAGCTGATTAGCTGTAGTGTGATTAGCATTGCAGCTATTGCAGCTCAACACAGAGCTGTGCCTGAGCCAGCTTACTTTTGACCCAGTTTTGAAGCTTATATGGGATTCAGAGTATCACATATTGTCTAATTCATCCCAACATTGGTGGAAACTTAGAGGAACACCAGCAAGGATCTGCTGGAAGACTAAAGTTTATTTTGAAAATCATGGTTGTTGGTGTTGGTCCATCTCTAATAAACTTGGTGCCAGAGCCAATGAATCATAACTGTTTGTTCAACAAATCTTAATCTATGGACAGAGATTACCTCAAAAAGTTTAAGATTAAACACAAAATACAATTTAATTTGATTTATAACTGTATTTTTGCTACCACCTGTAGTTAGATTATGATATCCACTCATTTAATATACCCATAAGCTCTGAGACATTTAAAAGAACTTAAGCTTTGCTAGTAAAACTTGGAGTCTCTTTCAGGCAAAACTTCTTAAAAGGTTGGCAAAGAAATGAGGTGAATTCATGACTAGCAAATATGTGGCAACCTTCAGATTCTTAGGCATTATAATCACAATAAATAACAAAACCCACCCTTCCTGTATTAAAAGCAGTGACTAAAAGAGTAAATTCATAATAAGGGCCACTGAAAAACAGTTTGAGTAAATTCTAGGAAGGCATCCATGAGTAAAAAGTTCAAACAGAATAAAAGAAAAACTGTTTATACTACTATTAAAAGAAATAGGATTACTAAGTCCAGCTCTCACTAAGAGTAATAAATCCAGTATCTCTCCCAAGACTGTAGTGAGAGATGTTAGAAGAGCACGAAAAAGTGCAAAGGTAAGAAGCCATCATGGAGCTTCAAGTAATGCCTTTCATTGGAGAGCATTACAAGTAAATTTGGGTGCATGTGATCACTTCTTTCTTTCCCTACCTTGCCAACAGGGCCCTGAGGGCACCACTGAGCCCGACTGTCCCTTCTGACCACCCTCCAGGGCCATCCGTGGTATCAGTGCCCTGCAGCAGGGCAAGCTGCCCCCCTCCCACCCCTTCCTCCCCACAGCCCTGCTGCTATTGCTTTTCTGTTGACCAACTGTACTGTCCCAGGACATTTAAAAATAATTACTATTTTGACCTTTAAAATTATTATAATTAGGGTGGTATTTTCTACATAGGCATACTCTAATCATGTAGATAGTCACTGAAAGGAAAACTTAGACAAACTTGTATAATACATCAAGAATATGTGATTTATAAAGGCCCCTTTCTAAACATCAACGACTAGAGAGAGACAGGGGAAAAAAAGTAAAAACTTTATAGCTGTTTTAATTTTGGAAGCATCATAGAATCATAGAATCATAAAATGGTTTAGGATGGAAGGGAACCTGGAAGATCATCTAGTTCCAACCCCACCCTGCTGTGGGCAGGGGTACCTTCAGCTAGACCAGGTTGCTCAGAGCCCCATGGAACCTGGCCTTGAACAAGTATTTTGTTATTCACCTTTCAGTCTCAGGGTTTCTGATCAAATTTTCATGTCTACGACATCTACAACAAGCCTGCAATGATTGGCAAAGATTTCTGAATAACACCAAATTTGTCCAAGATTTGAATCTGACTGTAGTTGTTTTGGTTTCTTGATGTAAGTCAAATAATTTCCAATGGGCTGGATTGAAGCCCAGTAAAAATGTCTCAATTTGGTATTAAAGAAATGCATGCATCTAAAATCATTAAATCTTTTGGAAAATAATTGTTTATGCCTACCTGCAGAATAAAAAAAAGGCGAAAAAAAAAGTAATTAAAAACTTACTAAGCGGCTTTAATACAGACAGTCTAAATTCTTTAGACAATAAAGTATAGATTAATCCACAAATGCAGAGTGGGAAATGGAAGCATATGCTTCAGAACGATGCAAGACAGTGAAAAGTTACCATTGACTTGATTCTGTAAAAGATGATTTTCAATATTTACATGAATATTGTGTATATGAATACAGTCTTTAAACAAATACATCCAGTATATATAAAAATAGCATTAGTCACTGTTTGGAAGAAACTAGGTAGACTGTTTATGAATTTTAACTTGCCATGTGATGAGTGCAGTGAAATGCAATGAAGTACAATACAAATAATTTAAACTTTAAAGAACTACTGAATAGCTAAAGAAACATTTACTGGCAGCTTTCATTTGGTGATGAACAACTAAAAACATTTGGCACAAGCAACAGAACCCTTCAGAAGACTCTAACCAAAGAAATCTGAAGGAAAGCTTCCTAGTCATTCATTCTGGTTACTTTAGATTAGGACCACAATTTATTTTGCTGTTTCATTGCCAGCTGTGGTTGATTTTGATCACATATAACAATAGTTCAAGGCCTGTATCTGAAAAAGCATTTTGACATCTAAAATCTATGTCCAAAAATACAGTCCACCATACCATACTGACTGAGCATCTAGACAATTTTATTCCACTTGATCCCATCTGGGACCCAGTGAGAAGGTGGATCTGTCTGCACTGAAAATGCAGACATGCCTTTTTTATGGTGTAAATTGATCACATAAGGAAATTTCAGCTAACAAGGTCAAAGCATTTGCCTGGGCAACAGAAAACTGGTACCAAAACGTCTTACCACTACAGTACCTCCAGTAACTGATTTTCATAATAATTTTTCTTTCATTATTTTCTTTATGAATAGAGTGCATCTTTTATGGTTGGTTTTGCATACTTCATTATGAGAGGAAGAGAAATTACAGAACCTCTTTGATGCACATTTTGAGTTCCATTTTACTAAGGTTAAACTCTTCCTTGTGTGTCTGTAGTCCCTGTAGGAAGAGATTGTTTCTTATAAATTCTGTGAATTTTGTGGTTGCCTGACAATCACATATAATTACTACATTTCATTCTTAATGGAGCATCACTACTGCATGTACAGGACCTCTGGGGAAGAAGTCGTTGGCAAGGTAATAGTTTACATGTTGAATTTCTATTAAATTATTTTATTGGAAGGGTGTTATTGAATCCACTAGCACTTTAATATATGGCTGACTGTAATCAAAACAGCATTGTTCTTCTTTAGGCTGTCTAGCAGCCTATGATAATGTTAAATGATTGAGATTAACATATTTATGAATCTTGTGTTGCATATGTAAATATTTTATTTGGATGGCAATATATGAAAACTATTCCTGGCAGTTGGTCTTGTAAAAATTGTAACATTGTCTGATTTTAAGTTTTATATGACACCAAGTACATTTTCCCACCACATAAAATCTATTTTGCTATGCTGCATCAATGTTGTATCTGAAACTTTACACTAAATCACATTATAAATACTTGTTGTGTAAAATTTAATTCATTTCTGGAAAATTGACTTGAGTTGGGGAGCACTGAAAGCATCAGCTCCATAAGTTCAACATTTATGGCATTCATTGACCTCGATAACATCTTTCACTGTTGGCAGTAAATAAGTCAATTTTACTGTAATAATTTTGCCTTATTGTAAATATTTCATGTGGCACGGGACCACTGCTATTTAACAGGAAGGGAGGCACACTGTTAGGTCAGGAAAAGAGCAGACTATGGGAATTAGGCTGCTGGGGGAGGATGTCTAGGTTTTCTATTGAAGGTTTTGCCCTGATCCATAATGAGTGAGCTATCAGCATGACAGCTTGCATTTCTTTCTTTACTGGAAAAGTTAAGAGGTTGCAATAACTTGTAAAGTTCTTCACATCACACTGACAAGTTCTATGGACAGTAATAAGAGTTCTGTGCATTTTTACGGTAAAAAAAAATCCTGTCCCATGAAAAGATCTTCTTGAAGTTGTTTACAGAATGGGAGAAAAGATGTGAGTTGAAGGAAAATGGTTGCTTAAAGATGTGAAGGAAACAGTCAAGTACTTCAGTGAGCAGAGTAGGAATCTGGGCTAGCTAGGCAAGTTAACCATAACAAGGAAGTAAGAAAGTGGAAATACAAACTGAATAATGACTGAAGGACATACCTGTGACTAAGAGGAATGAGGGCAGTCTCTACTGACTGTTAAAAGAAATCAGAGGAAGAGTTGAGATGGAAAGATAGGGACTGAAGAAAAAAACAACCTAAGATATTAAGTTGGTAATAGAAGGAGAAAAAAAAGATTGTAAAGGGAAACTGAGGGATTAGAACAGCTAGTGCAAAGCATTAATAATATGGAAGAAGATGGAAGGAAATTACATAGAAAGAGAGACGACCAAGTGCCAAATGAATCATATCATGACTAAAAAGTAGGTATACATAGTCAGTGTTCCTAAGTCTCATCAGTTCCTCAAAAGACTACCAGTATTTACCAAACTCACAGGCTACAGAATACAACTTAAATATAGGCATCCATCTAGGAATCTGTCAGTACTTTTGCATGATTTTCTGTTCTCTCTCCAGAGCTGAAACTCTTCTGCAATAACATTACAGTTCTCAACCAACCGTACTAGATGATGGCGTGGCATTCCTATTCTTGCCTTGTTTCCAAAGAAAACTGAGATTATACTGTTCCATCTGTCTAACACCTTTTACACCAAGTGGTCAATGTATACCCATTTTTTCAGAGAGGAAGTGTCTTATTTTGCTACACATTTTGTAAAGTGCAGTGACTGGTCAAGAATACAGATCTCATCAGATCTGCTGGACAAAAAAAGAAAATGGAGAGTCTCAGTAGTGGTATCGTGCTTACTACCTAGCTCCTGCTCATCGGTATATATGGAGCCTTGTTCTCTTGAGTGTGCTTACTGATTTTCTAACCAGGTAGAACATAAGAAAGAGGAATTTTATGGGGATAACTATGCAGAATTGAAGGTGCCAAAAGGAAGTACCAAAGAAGCTGGATTTATTGAGGGACCAGGAGACAAGAATGGGAGTCACAGGATACTAAAGGTAATAGGAACTAATAGAAAGAGGAATCCTTCAAGAGTATCAACATTCAGTATAGTTTTCCCTCCAACCCATGAACTCTGAAGCAAAACTTCACTGAATTCCTGCATCACTGAAAGCTTAAACACTATTTTTCTAACTCCCAAGGCTCATATCTACACTCAAAATTGTACAGTGAAGGAATACGGAGTTAGAAAACCTTAGAAGTAGCCTCCAAAACTCAGTTTGTTGCTGTGTGCATTGGGCATTAGATGCCTAGTAGCATTTTTAAAATATGTTAGTGCATCCCAACTGCTAAAAGACTTTTGAGATGCAGTTTCTGGTTTTGAAAACATTGTTCAGTCTAATTTTAAAATTCTTTATTCTGTAGATAAGCAAAGAAATAATAAACCCATTAAAAGGTTCTCTACATGCTAAGGAATTGAACTTTTCATGTTATGCATTAATGTGTTCCTCCTCTGCATGGTGATTAAAATGTTTTAATACTGTAATTTAAATACTCTGTAGGCTTCCATTAAGAGCCTGATAGTTAGGCTTTCAGTAGGTTGTTGTTGGGAACAATGTTATTTCTTGGCAGCAGACTAGTAATTTTTTACCTAGTTTTTTTAGAAGAGAGCTAGTGAAATAATTTGCCTCCTTTCAAGTGTATTACAAAGGCCTGAAATACAATGTAGCAACAGGAGAGTGAATAACAAAAGTAATACAAAAGTACCTAAGTCAGAGAAGAAAATGTAGTCAAATCGTTGACTGCTTTATTCTTAATTTTTCACAAAATATTGATCTCATACTTAATAAACTGGCTTTCTACTTCTTAAACTTTGTTTATTTCTTGTCTCTTTCTAAGACTAGGATTACAGGGAATGGGCTGCTTGGCAGCCCTCCTGTTACAGTTTATCTCACAATTCTAGTAACACTTGCTTTTTGGCTAATAGAAAATATGTTTCCCTACAGTTAAGACAAGTGTTACGCACACACAGAGTGATGTGTATCAAATTTACTTATTTCAGACAACCACATAATGGAATAAATGTTTTCCAACAAAGTATACTCACTTAATGTTATCACTTCATAGACTCCTATGTAAACAACACCTGATTTGTTCAAGTATTACTTTACACTGGCTGTGCAGTGTCCACATTAAACATCTTTCCTCACAAATTTTACAGCTCACATCTGGTGCCTCAACCTTGGGATCTCTTCCATTTACTGCTATATCTATCATTGGTTTTTTGGCAGAAATCTTTTCTTCTACCAGCTCTCAAACTTCAATGCATATTTTTTGCGTATTATGATAAATATGCACTTTAATCCATGGCTTATGCCAAGGTCAAAGACAAACAGTTAACTCTTGTTCTGTTTAACAACAATTTAAAGCCTTAGTAGTAAAATTCAGCACCAGTAACATTTTGGTCCTCGGCAAAAAAAAAAAAAAAAAAAAAAAAAATTGGGAAAATAAACTTACAGGAAAAATGTTATTTCTTTCAAGATAGCAATATTACTAAATGTAGCAGTTTGTATAAACTCTACTTGTAACCCATGAGATGTGTTTCAATTTATCTGAATAGGCTTATAGTGGATACATTCTATGCTATTATTTAAGGAGACTATAAGCACAAAGTTTTAGTCCTATGTTTACCCATCCAATAGTGAATCAGATTCTCTCCCAACTTGCATATCTGTAATCACTTACAAATTCAGTCTGAACAGAATGCAAAGTGTGGCTATTCTGATTATGTCAAATAGCTGTGTAAGGTACTGGAGAATATTATCTATGTTTTTATTTTAAATTATCATAATTTGTTTTTATTTTAAATTATCATAATTTGTTTTTATTTTAAATTATCATAATTTAATTGCTGCATACTTCTTTCTTCTACAAATATGCAAAAAATATATATTTGTCAGTTAAGAGAACATATTTTTTTCAGTTAAATGTTCTGTCAGATTCTTATTAAGTTCAATATTTCCCGTGAGCCAACATTAATTGTTTACTTATTTTTCTGGATCAGAGTCTTGATAGTAGTGAACATGTCAGACAGGAAACATTAGAAACAGATACAGAGATTAAAATATGTGAGATGACTTTCAGCCAAAAGCTCTAGGAGATCAATCACATAGTTGAGAAAATATGCTGATTTTTTTAAAAAGTGTAAAGTGGGTTTTGTGCTTCCATGTTCCCCAAGGGTTTGCTTTGATAAGTTGTAAATAGCAAAACCTTTCTGATTTGAATATACAAATGCTATTGTTTTGAAATGTTTCCTTTTTAAAGGATAAATAAATAAATAAATAAAGTTTTGCCAATGGAAGCATTAGAGAAATTTTAGAGTTGAACACTGGCGCTGCAAAAATGAATTATTTTAAAATGAAAAAAAAAGCTTTAAAATTAAAAACTTCTTTTTGAGCAATTCGGCAAAGTATGATGACACAATTGCATTGTTTTGAGTAGCTGTAATATCCTGGGCCCCCTTACAACTGCTTTATTTTTTAAAGATAGACTATGTCAAATTACCTGATGTTGCTGGAGAAAGTAATCCATCACAAAGCTCAATAATCAGAGAAAATCATTACCAACAAGTGCAGACAGAATGACAATTCCTGCAGCTCATTCAGTAGTCTGCATAAACAAAAATCTGGGTGGAAATAATAGATTTTGTTTCAGTTTAATATACTAATACTTGTAAAACTGCTTCTCTGATCAAAATTAAATATTTCAGTTTATTGTTTGAACAGAAAAAAACATTGAAGAAGTGGGTACTCAACTAAGAAAAAAAGGGAGAAAGTGAAGACAGACATGAAAAAATAGGAATTACTCTTGTTATATGCAGTCTTTCCCCTTATCTAAGCTACAGAACATTAATATTTTAAGATTGAAATTACAATTCTACCATTATTTAGAAGATAAAAAAATTGTATTTCAATGCAGTAAAAAAATTTTGATGGTGTTATTAAACTAATATTATTTTATCACCCATTGATATCCGTAAAATGCCAAAAAGCTCAAACCAGATAAAATTTACAAAAAAACCCCTTTGCATGAGGAGTATAGAACCTTCCATAATCTCTATTCAGAGAAATAAACAGTCCAAGAAGTCTCTTATAAGTTGAGATCATAAATACTAATCATATATATGATAATTGGAAAAATTGATATTACAGCAGTACCAAACAAACAAAAAATAGTTTTTTCTAAAAATATGATATTTAAAACACTTGTAGACCTTCAAGTTTAAGACATAACAGATTTTTTTATTTATTTCCATTTGGAAAGCACTGATCATGTTTCCCTATGTTTCCTGTCTTGAACTTCCTGCTAAAAGAAGGAATAGTGTTTGGCAAATGATCACTGGGCAGTTTGGAGGCTGTGAGACTTCATCTTTAGCAGCTTAAGATATTATATTATTTCTAGTGAACTGAAATTAAGAAGATTGTATACTATTACATTATTTTATTATAGTCAAGAGAGTGTACTTTTAAAAGTAAAATCTTGGTATCAGGTTACTACTCTCTAGAGAGAAAAAAATCCCCACAACTAATTGAGCTGTTGGACAAAATCCATTTTCTTTCCTTACAGTTAAAACAGTAAGGAAAGACACAGAAAAGTAAACAAAGCTTATTATTTTTGCAAAGGAAAATCATTGTCTTCCATCTACTAAAATTGTTTTTGTGTAAGTTGTTTTCTGTAAAGGCTCAGGAAAGAATGTATATCCAGCTAACTTAAAATCTAGAAAGGAAAATAATTTCAGAATATATTCTTTATGTGTCATAAAACACAAAATAAAATCCTTAATTTAGTGTCAAAGTACATTCATCTAGAAAAAAACTGACTCACAATCACAAGACATCTTCCAACAAATGCCCACTTAGGAGTCACTACTTCTCCATAGTGGGCTGATGTCTGGTGGAAATCATCACTCAATGGCATTAATGTCATAGTAAAATTCTGATGTCTAAGACAAGAGTCTTCATTATGTAATTGGAATCTGAGAAGCTATGTTTCATGTTATACCACACTAAGGTTATGGTTTTACACTTCGAGGAGCTATTAGAGCTGTTATTTAACTGATGGCATTTAGCAGACAGAATGAAAGATAATGCCCTGTATTTTTTGTTTACTTATCAGCACTATCATTTAGCAAAAAGTAATGGGCTGCTAATAGTACAACAGGAGATAAAAACTGTTAGTGGATGATTTTTATTTTTCTTTTGGTACTGATTTTAAAGCATAAATATGGCATCAAATGTATTTCACATTCAGCTTTCAAACACAACTGGAAGTCCTTTTTATGCAAAGTGCTTCTGAATTTTTGAGTTCCAGTAGCAAAAGAAAAGCTTTCTCTGCAGGTCACGTTACAGGTACTGATGTGTTTACTTAAAACTCTGCTTCAAAAATTTCTTAAGTAAAACACACAGCTCTTTTGTTCTAGTATCCCATTCACTTTCCCCCTCCACACACAAATAATCTATAAATAAACTAATAAAATATATTTTATTATTTGGAGATGATACAGTCCAAGAACCTGCATTATTATGCAGCTCTTTGACTACTACAAAGTGAGTTTATTACTCATTTATCCAGAAGAAAAAACAGAATTCTATCAGATTAGAAAAGACAATCTTTACAAACATACAATATAGTTGTATAAAATATTAGCAGAAAAGAGGAAAATAACCAATTTTTTTTGAATTCTGAGTAATTCTTAAGGTACACTCATCACTTGCAGGCTCCAAAAATGAATAAAAGAAAAGATACTCTGTCTTTTCGTCTATGGTTAACAGTATTTCATATTATATTTTTCCCTTACACTTATAGTTCTCTTTTTTTAACTAAGAGAACTATAGTTCTCTTTTTTTTTTTTTTTAAACTAAGCTTATCATTGCTATATATTTTGCTTTAAGTACACCCTTCAGTTTTACTTCCCTATATCATAAAAAAATTGAACTCAAGATAAAAGTAGACAATAGATATTTTAGAATATTCTCATATTTATTAATATCAATTTTCTACATTTTTTAATCTGAATTCTTTATATAATTTCTTGAATTACTTCAGTGTTCATCCTGGGAAAAAGAAAGTTTATTTTACTGAGATTTCTTTCTTATGTTTACCTTTATTTCTAATAAAATATTAATGGATTTTGTTAAAAACCTTCTGTACAAGTCTTTTAGCTTTAGTTTTTGGTATGACCAAAAATATATTCCAAAGTTAACTAGTTATCATAGAAAAGCCATTGAACTCCCTTCATTGAAAAGGGAGTTTATTTATATTCCCTTTCTATGAGTTTTCTGAGATTATTATTTGACAAAGGCAAATGTCTTTTTTTTTTAACAGATTATTCTCTGTGTGTGTAAACAAAGAGAAAAGCCACATATCATATGTAGATTGAATATGAATTACGTGCACTGAGAATGCCCTGATCCTACTTTCCAAAAGTGTCATTTTTCAGTAGACATAATGTCCTCATTAATTCCAGCTGCCAGAGAAATAGAGATAGTCTCTGAAACAGTCAGACTCCAAGACAGATTTATGTAAAAGTTAATTCCAGAGGGATGATACTGTGGTGTGTGTATTTGTATATAGGGACACAAAAAAAAAGAAACCAGTGGAAGGAAAATGAAAAGAATCATCTAAGGCAATAGGTCTTAGCATTGTACTGCAAACTGAATAAGCTGAAACTTCCACATTATTGTAAGCAAAGCACATTGTAGAAGCATGAAAACAATGCAATGCAACTACTATGAAAGTCACATAAAAAATTAGTAGATGGTAAAAATGTAGTGGCAGCACACTCTTGTTTAAAATGATCAGTGTTACAGGTATCAAAGGTAATTCAGGACTTAGTTTGCTCCTGACTTCAAATTACAAATCTGGACATCTTTAATTTTTTTTGTATAAACCCTAGATTCATTCTGACATTCTAGTAAAGAGATATGATGAAACATCATTTTAAACAATTGAAAGCGGTCAGCATGGCTGCAAAGAAGTTTATCAGTACTATCAGCATGGATTTCACAGGTTATTCAAAAAGCCCCAGGATAATTTTTAGGATGTTTTAAACTATGGTTACTAACTTTTGAAATATTGTTTCCAGTGCACCTTACTGGGAAATAAGCATTTAAAGCATTCATATGAAATAGCAGCCAACAGATTGGTAAATAAATATTTTCTGTCACACTATTTCAGGACATCTAAATTTCCATGTCTCAAACAAAGTGATATTTCATAATCTGTCTATATGAATATGTCTGGAGAATGTGAAAAGTTGGGTTTCCCACATCTATTTCTAGGGTTAATATTCTTTGAGTTTGGACTTTTTCCAGAGCCTACTTTTTATTTTTCAAAAAAGTAATTATGGTGCTGTCCTATTCAGCCTCATTTTGGTAACCCTGTTTTGAGCAATATCTGTGTCTGGGAAAGTGATTCAAATGATACTGTGTTATTCCAGAAGATGGAAGTCCATAAGAGAAGGTGGCAAATGATATGTTTTCCAAGTTAAGTATTCTTTTCATTAATTCAACTAATCCGTTATATAATTTTGGATTATTTGACTCAGTTTGTAAGTAGACTTACCACATTTTAGAGATGAGCATTTATCCTTGCAGTCAGCAAATAGCTGTTCAAAACACATAAAGTCTGTTGCAAATTCACAGAAATTAATTTCCCTTAGAGGCAAATGAAAGCAGTCTGAATTTTTTTTGTATGCCTGACAGACAGGTATATAAAACCCAGTATTAGGTCATTGGGCTAGACCTGGACCCAAACTATCTCCGTCTGGTTTGTGCACCTATTACACCACTTATAGTACTTGAAGTCAGCTAAAGCATTACAGTGAATTAATTATATGAATTACTTACATTAATTAATTCAAAAGCCAGTTTAATTCCATACATAGTTCTATACATCTATGTTTCCCAGAACCATACTAGAGCATTTTCTACACTACTATTTTCAGAAGTATGCGAGGTTTTAGTATATTATCTGCCATGTGACAAGTCTTCTATGAGTTTGATTAAGAAAAAAATCATTCCATTCCTGCCTAGAAATGCAACAGGTCCTAAGAATTAGGGTATTTAAAATGGCAGGGCTGAAAATAACCTAAAATACTCTAACCCTGCTGGATTTGTAATACTTTTTTTTACCTATGATATCCTGAATGCCATTACTTTAGAACTAAAAATACAAGTTGCAGTTTAAATATTTTGGATGAAGCCACATGAAATGCTTCTTCTGCTTCATAAAATTATGTATGACAGTTGTAAATAAATCTTTCCATGAATTCAACAAAAAAAAAAAAAAAAAAGGAAAAAACAAAAAAAGATTGTTCTTTGTATCATCGTCATTAATAACACTGCATGGATATAAGAAAGGACAATCCTAGGTCACAGAGCTGCGATAGATAGTAAGCTTTTTTATCAGCTCTGGGGCTTGCCCTTCCTACTTGTACCTATTTCAACCATCTTTCCCTATTGAAACACTAACTAAACATTTATATTTTTTACCACAGAATCAGAGACATTGTTGCTACTAGCTTTTTGGCGAAAAGCCAATACAGTGTATTCCAACACTGCTTTTATTCTGTGAGGTAACTATCTCAATGCAGAGAACTGAACTGGTGACAAAATCTTTTCTTTAGGCTCTGGAAAGCTCCTTGTACCATCAAACTATCCCCACATTAAGGGCTTCTACTTCATAGCAATTGCTTCATTAGCCCAGTTAGGAGGTCCTGGTAGTGTTAAAACTGTATTGTGTCACCTGAGTAGCCCGTAGGGCATCATATATATCTGCCATTCACAGAAAACAGTATCTACTTATCCACAGCCAGCTCTGCCTCAATGATGAATTCTAATCAGAAGCCAAGATGGTAAATATTACTGACACTCATCAAGTTTTCTCTTCAGAGTGAACTGCTATTAGTCTTACACAAACGAAGGCTGAAGCTGACACATCTTTCTAAAACACACAGTTTGCTTACACAACAAAAATAACTTGGAAGAGATTGTGTAACATTGCCACCTGGTGACATTTTTTGTAATATTTCTATTTCAAAACTTAAAATTAATTGTTACCTCTGTAATCATTGTATGGTATTCTTCTTCACAACTATAAATAATTCTAATAATAATAAACCTGTATGCATTTAAAAGGAAAATATTCCAATGTCATAAAATAGGAAAATCTAGAATATTCTGAAGTTATTTCTTAGTAATCTCATCAGCGAGGTTGCCTGGGCAGATTGGTAACAGCCCAGAGTTCCAAATATAGAATCGCTTTCATACTTAGGGTCATATCAGTAAAAAAAAATTAAACTCACCCATATTTTTACATAATGTTATTAGACATGGCATAAAACTTCCTACTTCATTTACCAGACCACAAAAAATAGAAGAATAAATTGTTCTATTGAAGAAAACATAATTAATAGAATATTCTGTGTGAAAAATAAGCCTAATTTTGGCTGAACATGAAACACTGCAGCTATAATTCTGCACACAACAGTTAAGGTCATTTTAATAGCCTGGAGGAGGATTATGCATGGCAGTAGGAATTACTTGGAATTCCATTCACTGCTGAGAAAAGATTACTGCTAGGTGTTTGGTGACAGTGGCTCCATCAGAAACATTAGTCTAGGAATGGACATTTCAGAAGCATTTGAAAACCAATAGCTCTTATTTAGTTATTCAAAGAATATCTAGGAGCAGAAAGAATCAGTCTCTTTAGGTTCTTAAATGTGATCACTTTTCTGTAAGTAAACTTTTCCCAGTTGAAACTACTGAATATTCTGGATTCTCCCTTCCCCTAAAACTCTCTGAAATCTTTAAATCACTTGCCTGGCTAATGAAAAATTCTCAGTCTTCATGAAAACAAGTAGCTCTAGCTACCTATCAGAACAGGCAACAACGTGATTTTACATACAAATGTGTGTGTGTATATATATTTATGCGCTACACACAGACATATATAAATCATTACACTGAATTTGTTTGAAAGTAAACTGAGTCTTTCATTTGATTATATTTAGTTTTTTCCTCCTTTTTAAAAATAGTATTTTGCGTTTTACCTAAAAATGGAAGTTATTGTGAAAAGTCATTTGGCACCCAGGTGGCAGTACTGTCATAGAGGAGGCAGAGCCTACATCACAAAGACTTTTCTTTAGACTCAGCTTCTGAGTGGGCTCCATGCCAGTCTAACAGATGGGCATCAATAATGGCATCAATGTGCCCTTGCATGTGCTTGTGCATCTACTGTGTTTGCCTAGGGAAAGGCTTTCATCCAAGATTGTCCAAACAGCTGTTCATTCTGAGTTTCTACCCTTACTGTTAAGAAGAGATGTCAACACTAATCCATTTTTAAGCTAGATGAATTATTTTTTTTTTTTTTAAATAAAAAAAAAAGGAAAAGTAAAGCAGCTTTTGGCTGGTAGAGGGTAAGCACAGAAAAGTCAGTATCTTTACACAAGTGCATCAACTTCATACAGCTCTCAACTCCAGCTTTTATGCAAAAGAAAAATAGAAAAGCCATGGTTACCCATGATAAAACAAGGGAATAAAGCCATGCCATCAATAACAAACCCAAACATGGTGGAGACTTAGTTTAGCATGATACTCCAGCTAGATGCCAGTGTATTTCTGCCTCTGTGATCAAGTGGTGGCTACTTGGACAACCATTATTCCATATAACAATTCCTAGAGGGTTCATGTTCCCCTTCTAGACTCACATTCTGGTGATTGTTTTGTAATATCCTTCTCCTAAATATGCCATACGTGATGGTGACGAAGCGAAAAGAGGAGACAATAATCAGACAGTAAATAACCATGAAATGCCTCACAGTGTCTTGGTACCGTGCCTCACAGTACCAAGCCTAATACCACCTCCACTGCAGTGACAGGAAGAAAATGATTAAGTTGACATAAAGGTTTATGGCAGAACCTGCTCTCTGTGTCCTTTCCCTTCAGCACTAAATCGATATGTGCTGTCCCACAGTGGAAGACTAAAAGGACAGAGCTTTCCCCATTGACTGTTTATTTAGCTGAAATCTCATATGACCAAAATCATACAGATGAGATGGTAGTCTGTGAACTTTCCAAATCTCATGGCTCTCAGACTATCAGTTCATAGACAGTTGACAAATTACAGCCCTGAAGTTACTGACATTGTATCAACACTTTACTGGCAACAAAAGCTATAAGGCCTGCTGGTTCAGCAGCATCAAAAGAGTAGGTTGAATGCATGGATATATGTATTGTCCAACAATTGCTGCATCATCTTTCTTAAGTCTTTTGGGTGACAACAAAATGTATGCTCCTGTGGGTGACTGAGTTCACCAACCTGCAGGGTTCACATGTAAATATTGATTCCAGAAAATTGCCAGGGTCCCCCTTGGATTGGATAAAACCCCTGTGGATTGTGGATCTCGATTACGATTATGCACATTGCTTCAGATTTATTAGATACTAGAAAATGGTGACAACATCACTGAATTGAGAACTAGAAATCCATTGTAGATGTTTCTCCATACCTCAATTATACGTTTCCTCCTAATTTGTATATATCTGGTTTTATTCAGTGTACTGAACCTTGTGTGTTATATTTGCAACCTAAATATGGTATCTACCAAAAAGACCCTATTTAGTTATTTTTCAAAGGTGGATTGAAAAAAGAGTAGTATGTTTCAATCAGATGACTTTTTTTCTAGGCCAGGTTCCATTTTAATCCTTTCCTCCCATGGATAATCTTTTAGGGGGCTAGTATGTAATCTGTAGCAAAGTGAATCAAAGCAGAAAAGTATTAGTATTTTCATTTTTAAAACATCAGCTCCTTGGGGAAATTAAGGTTTTATGCTTACCTTTTAAGTGAATGAATTTTCTTTGCATGCTCCTGACAGTATGTTAGCCACCAGTTGGAAGACATGGGTTCCATTCTGGCTTGGTGCAATCGAAATGTCATTTTAGTTTAATTGCCCACCAAAAGCTCTTACAATAGGTACTTAAACAAACAAAAAATCCTCTTCTAGAACTGCTTTACCAAATAAGATCATACCAAACAGGAAACTTTTGGGGAAAGGAAAGAGAAATATTTCCAAATTTCCTTTGTATCAATGTTAAACTGTTTGTTTTGCTAAACACTTGAATCTTGATGTATAATATAATCACAACACAAAGTCTGATGTAAATAAACAGTGCCTCCTCAGCAAGTTCACTGATGACACAAAGCTGGGAGGAGTGGCCGATACCCCAGAGGGCTGTGCAGCCCTTCAGAGGGACCTCAGCAGGTTGGAGAGATGGACAGAGAAAAGCTGTGTGAAATTCAACAAAGGCAAATGCAGGGTCTTGCACCTGGAGAGGAATAACCCCAGGCAGCAGCACAGGCTGAGGGCTGACCTGCTGGAAAGCAGCACTGTGGAGAAGAACCTGGGGGCTCTGGTGGACAACAAACTGTCCATGAACCAGCAGTGTGTCTTTGTGGTCAGGAAAGCCAGTGGAATCCTGGGATGCATTAGGAAGAGCATTGCCAGCAGGTTGAGAGAGTTGATCCTGCCCCTCTACTCAGCTCTAGTGAGGCCACATCTGGAGTGATGTGTCCAGTTCTGGGCTCCTCAGTACAAGAGAGACATGGACTTCCTGGATTGGGTACAGAGGGGGGCAACAAAGATGATGAAGAGGCTGGAGCATCTCTCTTACGAGGAAAGGCTGAGAGAGCTAGGGCTGTTCAGTCTATAGAAGAGATGGGGACCTCATCAATGTCTATAATTATCTGAAGGGAGGGTGTCAAAAGGGTGGATCCAGGCTTTTCTCAGCCATGTCAAGCAATAGGACAAGAGGCACTGGGTAGAAACTGATGCACAGTAAGTTTCACCTGAACATGAGGAAGAACTTCTTTACTGTGCAAGCACTGTGACCAAGCACTAGATCAGATTGTCCAGAGAGTTTGTGGAGTCACCCTCAGTGGAGATGCTTAAGAAACATCTAGACAAAATCCTGTGCTCCAGGATGACCCTGCTTAAGCAGGGAGGATGGACCAGATGACCCCACTGGTGAAGCCCCCTTTAATCATTCTGTGATTCTATGACCTCTGGGAAAATAATGGACTTCTGGAAAATATCTATCAATAAGTACATAAACATTATGTTCCTTTCCCACTGAATTTATTCACATGGTCTTCACTGAATTTCCATAAGATCATACTGCATTGCAGTTTGGACTGGAAAAAAAAAATGTTCTTCATATGACATTATGGCTTTAAAAAATCTTTAATGTGTGTAGAAATGACCCAAGTAGTCAGAATACATTTCAGAAAATGATTGTAGTACTTTCTGCATGATGCAAAAACTGTCTTTTGACACTTATCATCTTAATGCTCTTTGAAAACTCATTAAAGCATTTACAAATAAACGTTCTACATCAAAACCTAGGGTAACCATGCAGGGTTTTGTTCTGTTGTGAAAGCCACAACAATTACAGATTAGCCTGGTAGATCTTTGGCTCTCATTTCCTTAATTTTCTAAAGGCAACATTTTCTATTGGAACTCGTTATTATGTGTTTCCTTGACAATCTTTCTCATCTAGCTTCAAGGCACAAATGACTACGAACTTGGCAGCTTTAAAACATTTTTCATCAAAAAAGTCTATAAAACATTTTGTTAATTCTCTCTGTATTGCTGGCGACACAGTAAGTAGGGAAAGAAAGGCAGCACGAAGAATTTATAACTCTTCTGCTGCTTCTTGAAAAGAAATGTATACATATCTGCATATAAAAATGTAAATATTTGTATATATGTAAATACTACAAAATAGGTTTTACTGTTATTTGTGCAACATAGTGCTGGAACATTATTCCCCAAACCTCTGCTTCTTCTTTTTCCCTAGCACAGCAGTGAGATTTTTCACTCTGCTGATATTGCTTCTTCATTTAAACAGGGTTACTTCTAGTAAAGCAGAGTCAAGTTTGGTCCTCTTAATTATACTCAGCTTGACTAAAACCCAACTGAATAAAGTCATTCTGACTACTTCAACAAGTGTCTCTTGTGCCAAGTGAAAATTGTGACTGCATATATAGCATTATAACATATATAAGATGCACTTGCACACTGAAATACATATATCCACTCTTCTGTATGAACTATTCTACACTCCTGCAACAATTGCATTTCAGTTCCCAAAATGCAAACACCATGATAAAGAATCCTTAGACAAAAGGTGGTATATAAGAAATTCAAAATTTACTGAAAGGTCAAAGAACTTTCAGATATAGATTGTTTTTCTTCTAATATTGTCATTGCTGGTAATTGCTTTACTATCTAATAAATAGAAAAGACTTCCTTCTTCTCATAAGCAGCCTACTTGGACTGTAGTTCATACTAAGGGACCAAATGCACTCTGTGCTCTAACTACTGTTAAGAAGAATGCTAGTTCCCAATAATAGCAAACCTTGGTATCATCTTCAGGGGCAATAGGAAGTCTAATTCAACTCTATTCCTCTACCTTTGCTCCACCTCTTTTTCTTCTTCTTGAGGGAGGTAGCAGCCCTTCATTGACTGAGCCTGCTCATCTCCAGGACATGCTCCTGAGAAGCTGTGAGTCACCTCTGACAGAAACTACAGCCAGTGCAAGCTTTGATTCTAGACACTGTGAAAGTACACATAAAATGACAGGTTTGTTTCTTCAATTTACAATGAGACAATAGACGAAAACAAAGCACAAGGGAAAGATATGTTTTCTGTGGCTTCCAAGGGAAGAGATGAAATGCAATGTGATTTACTTGCTCAGGAGAAAACAAATAATCATACCCCATATTTTCTGAATCACTTTTGCTATAAGACCATCCTCTTTGCATTTTGATTGCTACAATGAGTTAAAAAGACCTGCAAACATACAGTGGGGATTCTGTAACTCCATATCACTCTGACACACTGATGTAGGATTTTTGGTGAGTGTGAACTTTCCCTCTGTTCTGGATCTGTCCTAAGGTTGAGACCTGAAGAAAGTGGGGGGAAAAGAATGGGGAAGGGAGAAGTAATAGAGATATTACACACTTCTTTTAATTAGAAATATATTTGGCATATGTAGTAGCCTAGGCTTCATGTTTTGAGATGACAAGTAATACCAGGCTTTTGATTTTCATCTGAAAAGCATACAGAAAGAACATGGTACCCCTTCTATTAAAATATCTACCTACAATTTGTAAAGCGAGGTAGGGTCCACAAAATATTATGAATGAAAATTTACAAAACACATTACTTCCCCAGTGAAATAATGCAAAATTCCTCTTAAAAACCAACAGGAAATTATAAATGAACAAGACAATGATCTATTATGGTGCAGCAGGCATCACAACTAAAAATACTCCTATCAGTATTAGGGGTGGCATTTGATTTTAGGCAAGTTTGAGTTCCTACTTGTGACTGATCTCTGTTCCACCACACCTGCATGAAAAAAAAAAAAATTCTAACTGTTCATGAAATCAAGACCAAATGACTTCTTCACTACACACATGACAAATCAAATTATGCCTTTTTGTTTAATCCACATGAACAACTATTTTTACTAATATTCAAACTTGGTTATGCCCTTCATCCCAGGTCTCTAAGTCCAAATGTCTATGTGGGGTTTAAATGTCACATCTTTTATAACAATTTTCAAATCTAGCAATTTTTTCTGTATAGATGACCAAGTACGATGACCTTATTTTGATAATAAAAGCTTCTCCCTCTGCTTTTATAATAGTATGTTGCACACAGAAATTTATCCTAGAACACTGTTTTCTAACAACCACATATGTGCTCCATGAACTAAAAATACAGAAAATCCCACGAATTCTGAGGCTTTTTAACATTCTTTGATTTTTTTAAAAACATTCTGTATTTCTTATTTATTGATTTTACTTTAATTTCAAACCTGTTTTGTGGCACATTTAGCATTGGTGTATGTGTCTGTGCATGTGTATGATGTGTACATATATAAGGTACAATATATAAAAGGTACAATATTATCTTGTTTAACAGAACTAATGAAGAAACGTAAGGATAAGTTTTATTAACCATGAGTGTAATATCTGACAGAAGCATTACCTTACCACCCTCCCACTCCCTCCAAGCTTCTGTTATTTAGGTAAAGAACACTTCTGAACATCATAAAGTTAATTCATGAGTCCATAGCATTCAGTGTTAGGGTTTCTAATCATCCTGATACCACTAAACAACTATGCTGATCAGAGTTAGAGTGAAGTATGTACACAAAAGGAACAAATTACAGTGAATGGGGACTAGATCTGCAAGGTTTGGATAGTGGTCCACATTGCAGTTTTTTCTAAGATCTTGACCTTGACATAGGATGAGTGTATATCAGGACAGAAAAGGATAGAAAACTGACAGATAAATTTGGTTTCCTCACTGAAATTCACATTTCTTCACCATTTATGCTTGTGTAGCATGTGGCTCCATCTTCATGTATGTGGCTTCATGTGCAATAAATATTCAGAGGGACTATTTACACAGTCCTTCTTTATATTATAAAAGACGTTCCTTTAACATCTCAACCTTCCGTCTTTTGCTACACTGAAAAATATTTTCTGCTACAAGCTATTTAATGCTGATGCCTGGCAGGATATACCTGTATCTCAAGATATATGGGGAATGCTGGCAAACAAATTGCTCTTCTGTTGTTATGAATTTCTCTTTCATGTAGTATTGATTTCCCAGGGGAAAAAAAAAAGACAAATTACTCCTAGACATGATGGGTATTATACAGCTGGGAGGTAGCATATTCCTTTTATTTTTATTGTCAATGCCCCAGTTTCATTTAACAAATTGTTCAAATACATTTATTCACTTCGGACTTCATATATGAGACCCAGATGTTTTTTATCCCCAAGATCTGACTCTGAGGACAATGAAGTAATGACAATAATAGCTAACAACTTTTATCTATCAGGATTATAATCATATCCTCTACTTGTTTTGGATAGTTGGCTTTTCACAAGAGAAAAGAGAAGTCTGAAACACAAAAATGCTGCTCAATTTCTGGAAGAAGACCCGTGTATGCTTTTTTCTCTGCACTCCCTTCAAACATACACATATTCCATCTTCTCTCAAAAATTAGAGCATTTGGATTCCAAAGACGTAAAGTGATCTAGTCAAGTACCTGATGCAGCAGTCAGGGGGAAAAGGACTCCTGAATGCAGTGCAAAGTGTTCCTGCCGGGCACACAAGTTGCAGCCAGAGAGGCTTCCCTCCCAGAACAACATGAAATGCCTGGATACATATTGTCAGATTGTCAATGATGTACCCAGTGTGTCCAAACTTATAAATGACCTGGAGCAAAACCATGTGTTTTACAGCTTTTCCAAACCTACAGTTCTTTTTAGTCAGATAATTTCTACTTTCTGTTTACTGAAAACTATTCTGTCTTCATTCACCTGCTTCTATCAGAAGACAAAAACTTATCCACTTCCAATAACACTTCTGTTGAGCTCCATGTAGTCTTTCAACATAAACAGCAATTTCTTGTTAATTTCCATTACATGTAAATCCATGGAAGGCAGCTAGGAGAAAAAGGAATATGTGTAGTTTTAGGGTAATATAGATTATGATACAAATAATTCACACTTTTAACTCAAATAATTAATTGCAAGTATTAATTTATCAAACATCTGCAAAGATGTAAATAGGGTATTGGATAATGTGGATTTTAAACAGAACTGCATTTTCTGCATTAGCTAGATGGATTTGCCTTAATTCAATTCTGCATTACCCCATGGATTTACCTCAATTCAAAGAGTACTTAAAGTTGCAAAAATAAAGTTTACAAAGAAGAAAATAGGAAATTTCTTTCTTCTACCCTTTTTCTTCTTTTTTTTTCAGAAAAGTTTACTGTTTCTGATTCACATGATCTTTTCACAGCTTCTAAGATGATGCAAACAATCATTTTATAATAAAGGCTTTAAATTATATCTAAAGTGTTACTGTAGTATCCTTTAGTATCTGAGTTTAAATGAAGGTTTCACCCCATCTGCATGTTTATTTACTTTCAGGCAAACAGATTAATTTGTTTGTCCTCTATTAGCTTTCACACTGTAGAGTTCAGACCTTAAAAATGTCTCTGTCTGGTTATGAATATTGATGATGTAGCTTATATTTGGTTCTTCTGTTTTCAAGAAAATATTTCTAATGCTGAATTTTACATCAGTAGTCTATAGCTTATTGCACATAATGCCGAACCAGATGGTCAGTGATTTTCTAATGATAACAACAATTTCATACCTAGTTGAGACGCCCTGTGTTTTATTAGGCTCAGCCAACTGTATTATTTCTGCCAAGAAATTGCAAAGAGGTCTCCAAGGCTTTTCAGCTCCAGTGGTTCATAAAACCAATTTGATAAATTAGTTCTGAGGACTGATGACTACCTTGATGACCTTTCTATAAGAGCAATTCTTCCCTTCTTGTTATATGCATGCAGTTATATTCATATTGCATTGTGAGAAATTGCTGCCAGATTTTGGAGGGAAATTTAAATCTCTACATTTGGTATGCTTTTCAGGAAACGTAATAGAGCTAACGTAGTTCTGCATTTCTCCAGATTAAATCAAGAACCATTTGGACACCATCCTGTTCAATGTGCTCTAGGATGACCCTGCTTAAACAGGGAGGTTGGACCAAAGGAACCACTGTGGTCCATTCCAGTCTTACTCATTCTGTGATTCTGTAATTCTATGAACTCTGTTTTTTGTAACCTTGACTGAGAAAAACATGGCAGTATGAACATTTACTCAGGATGTCCAATGGTTCAGATGGTATAGCACTTGCAGCATATCAAGAAATGCCAGAAAAATTTTCTATGCATGTGCAGACAAGCCAACTTTTTATCTTGAATTTTTTTGACCTGATATATGCAGTGGCTATAGCCTGTGGGCATGCAGGAAGTCCTGTGGGCTTGTTCTGAGATACTGAAAATACCCAGATCACTTGGACAGGGGATGTACCAAACATCCAAAGCACAAAAGTTTTGTAGAATCTCTGTCCAGTCAATGGTTTGCACAAAACTTCTGATTCACTCACATAATTCAGATTCACTGCAGGGGATTTCTCTCCCTGAAGCATAGGCATGTACAGCACAGCCAACATCTATACTAGTCAACCACAACTGGGCCGGTGTTTCAGTGAAAGAAACAGGTACTTTCAGAGTGTTATTCACTTAACAAAATATAGTTCGCGCCTTAGTATCAAATGGACTTAGGATTTTGTTGATTATGTTGACTAACAATCATGGCCTGTGAAAAGAGCTTCACGTGACAGGTTAATCAGTGAAAATGTAAATGTCAGGGGACATTAACTTTATTTGTGCAACACACAACATGGTCTAATGTAGTAGAGATAATACAGTTAAGTAAAAATTGCAAATAAGAATTATCTGAAGTTTAGTATATAGCTCATATGTTTCAAATGTGAAGTACAATGGTGTTTATTTTCCCAAGATTAAGTGAACTTGAAAATCTAGAATAATTTTGGAATTATCAGTATTTTTTTACTTATGTATCTACAGATAACAGCATGCTATTTCACACATTCACCTGATTTTATGTGATGGAAAACATTCACATGCTCAAAAGATTCCATGTACTATAAATATTCCTTTATACATGCAGCTTTTCCCAGTTCAATCTCCACCTTAACACTCAGTTCTGATATTTTTGTTTCAAAAGCACTCTAAATGGTTTCTTTGTGGGAAACTGTGCTCTTAGTATTCACAGATGATCTACATGCATTGAAATATTCTGTTTTAAAAAATCTACATTTTCTAGACTTACCTATTTTCCTGTATACAAATAAGATTTTTTGAACTCAAAAGGAAGCATTTTTAATCCCAGTTTATTAAAAAAATTGATCAAAATAAATTAAAATAGGAGTAAATAGGAGCAAAGGTACAGTGACTTAGAAGTTTGTCTGCAACGATAATTAATTACCTCCTTTTATTGCTTCCTTGAACTGATAAATTTTGGAGTGGGATATTTGTAATTACCAGGGTATTTTATGTATATTTTTATTTATTTTTATCCATGAAATCACATAGTTTCATAAACAAAAGTTTTAAATAGGAAATTTTGTCTGCAAGAAGAGTTTAACAGAAAAATGTTGACTGATTATGGAGGTGGAGTGTGTGAGATAATGTATAAAAGTTCATTTTTTCTTAACAAACCTCAATTGTTGATTTCATTATCCAGGATAAATTTTAAGAAATATTTCTACTATTAAAATCTGCATTTGCCTTATGTTACACTGTTGAGAATTCACACTGAATTAAATAAACAATCAAAAGAATATTGCCCATAATAGATCAGTAGGAGTATGTCAATTTGTTGAAATTTTTATTTACTAAAAAGTTTATTAAGATTAGGTTCCACATGTGTTCTACAACCAGTCCACTACAGCTTTGACCTTCCACTTAGCTCTTTATCAATAACCTACAATTTCTAATAGATTTTTTTGTACTAACACCATTTTATGTCAAGGTTCTTTTGTTTAATGCTTGTATAATCAGTCAGAGACAGAGAACAGCTCAGAGATTATACTACAGGAGTTAAAGCCATATGAAATGGGTTTTCAGTTCTTGGATCAATTTTCATTTTCATTAAGCAGAAACCACATCACTTTCCAAGTTGCTGAAAGGAAGGGATGTACAGAAATTGATTTGGCAACAGTTAAATCTGTTTTGGATTTGGAATGTTTACATAACACTAGAAGAAAATAATACTTTGAAAATCTTTTTTACTTCTTATCAATTAATTTTTTCCATTAGTAATATTCCACTTCAGCCACTTTTATTGGGCTGTATCTGGCTTTGAATAATCAGACTTTTTTGTTAATTATAAATCAATTTTTCTTCCTCTTAACAAATAGTTATCCTATTAATGATTTTTTAAAAGTCTATTGCAATAATAGATCCCAAAACCTGGCATTTACTGAAAGTGTTGAGAAACATATGCGCAAGATAAGAGAGGCTGATAATCTGTCATCGCATAAAATCTTATGTAAGTTCATCCTACAGAAAATACACTATGCTGAAAAGCAAACTGAGCTCAGAATTGCATGCATCAGCTTTCTTAAACTCTTTTCTTGTTTATTCAGTATTAACTTTGTTGAACAATATCATTTTTTGTTGCACAACACAGCTTCTAAAAATATAAAAAAGCTCAAAGATGTAATTAACTGTTGGAAACCATGAATAAACAACAAAGCAGTTAACACTACATAAACAATCCTGTACTAATATTCAGGCACTGTTGCATATCTGATATGTCTTAGGTCATTCATACCTCAATAAGTGCCAAATACCAGATGTGACATTATAAAGGGTTTTTAGCATCTTAGATTTATTTAATCACATTCTGATTTTGCCTGTCTACATGCAATTCCACTTTTGCAGGTTTTTTACAGATTAATGTAGAAAAGTTGTGCCAGAAATTGACTTTTCTTTGCCATTTCAGTATTTACTAATTTAAAAACTTACTTCATAGCATCGAGAAGTATTTAACACTGCTAACTTTTAAGCATTAGCTGTTTTGAATTCAAAGGTCTAATCAGTATCTAAAATGTTAAACTACTTTAAGTCAGACTGGGACACTTAGTGACTGAAAAAAACCTATTTAAAATGAACATGTAGAATATTTGGCTATATATGTTTTGAAGCGCATACAAAAAATATTGCATACTCATTGCTCCCAAATGTAATGCATACACACACATTCACAGATATTTCTCTATCACAGGACAAAGACACGACAGGGATGAAACTGTTCTGCAATTTCTAGACATGACAGCAACTTGCTGACGTTCAGTTGAATACATCTGTGAAATATAAGGGAACTTACTTCTGATTCAGTGTACACCTCTCTATATTAAATATTGTATGATACTCTATTGGCATAAATATATCATTGCCTTTCTGTTTAAATTATTAAATTCAGGTTGCTAGACTTTTATTATTCATTTCAACTTTGAATGAAAACTACAGCTTCATTTTAAGCAAAATTTAAAGATAGAACTGCTTAGGAGAAGCTACCACGCAGTGAGGCCAACCTGATGTAAACCATGCTGAGGGTCAAAAGGTGTGTCTCTGGGCTTTGGTTTCAGCTTTATCTTCTGAAGGAGACTGATACTAAGTCAAATATTTCACTATGTTAGAAACTAGTACAGCACTTCCTTCCTCCTTTTAAAATGACAAATGCACAACTGCACGTTAGGGGAGCTCTAATATACTAGTGAAAAATGAGTTGGAATTAGTCCCTCTTCATCCAGCTTTCCTTGACAGACAAACTTATAGCAAAGAAGAATGTAGTTTACTGCCAACAGGGAGAAGGGATTTGTGCAACTTTCATTCAGCATCGTAAAATCTGACTGGGGCTCCATGGCCCACACTCTACCAGGGTCTCCCGGGATTTCTGGGAGACTGCTGGTCATGGAACATAATTCCTTCGCTTCCAGCACACTCTGCCCTCCAGTTTGCACTCTCGCTTTAGCAGTGAACTTTTATCCCCATTTTAGGTGAAAATGAGCAGAAAGGTTGAGATTTCTACTCTCCTGTCAATGTGACTGATAGGCAGGGAAGGTTTTGCAGTTAGCTTGAATGCAGAAAAGTGTGTGGTGGAGTATAAAACAATAAATGGTAGGTTATATATAAACTGAATAATAGTTACCTAGCTTTCCCACTCCACTTTCCATCTGTTCTGTACACCATGTGACATTTTACAGAAAGGACTATGTGTATCCTCACTTTATAGATAGAGAAAAAAATTACAAAATATTTCCCAAGATCTCAGCATGGTTAAACAAGAGCCAGAAGAGTAGTTAGACTTTGACTGCCAAACCTATGTCCTGGAGACCACATAGCCACTCCTGCAATTTCTGGACAAGCCAACTTTGATGAGATGTTTGATTAAGAGTTACTTTAAGAACTCTTAAGAATTAAAATACCTTAAAACAGAAAGTAAAAGAAGGTCTAATATAAAAAACTGCTATATGGTGTCAAAAATACTGACTTGGGATAATGAAAAGAAAGAAAACTATCCCTAAATTCTTTCCAGTTTTCATTCAATTCCATACAAATTCTAAACTAGATGCAGGACTGAGCTTTATATTGTTCAAGTAAATATTCCTTGCTTGCAGGATTTTACAAAATAATCATTCTGATGGATGCATGAATTGTGAGCAGATTTAATTTTCTATACCATGCCTGGTGGTATCTTTCATACATTTGATCCTCAAAATGTTTTTGTGTATGCTATTCAAAGCAAGATTTGAACTTTGCTGAACATAGGCACAAGTTTAACAGTATTTTTGAATAGCACCTTCAGCTGTATCCCTCACATAAATAATTAAATGCTAATTTTACTGATACTGCAGGTCTAAGTGCATTCTTCTCACTGAGCAATTTAAGATGTGACATTTATTAAGAAAAAATTGCTACACCACATTGGTTTTATAATAAAATAATTAATAAACAGCTAGAACAGACACGGTACAACCCACATCATTATAGCAGAGAAATCCTGTTTTGGATACATTCCAAAGTCTTGCTCTTATTCTGATGCATCAAACAAAGTCAAACACTGCTCATGTACAGTATTTTCTGGACAGATATATGAATAGGTGTTTATAATAACAATAAAAACATCAACAATAACAATAATAATTTTCCATCTAATTTGCAATAATGCCAAGAAATTAACTTCAAATTTTAAAATTTTGTATTCAGTTGAGTGGGGAGTATTGGGCTAAACTTTGGGATGATCTTCGCACTGTATTTAAACAATAACTATTTATCTTTTTCACCTGCACTCATAGTAAGCAGAGCTGACAAAACTATCTACACTTATTCTGAAGGATTTCAAGTTACAGTTTCAGTAAGACTGATCTCTATCAACAACTAATTTATCACAATCATTTGAAACCTGGAAGGTGAGACTACAAGAGGTGAAGGTACTAAAGGAATTTGACCTTACTTAAACAAAACAGAAATGTAACCTGAGTATGTCATTTGATCTTTTAAATCAATAGATAAGGAACATATTGCTTTATCGGCAGAGACTCCTCATGAATAGTAAATAATTTATGTCTGCTTTCTCCTATCTCTTCAGACCACAAAATTTTAATCACAAAACTGTATTATTTTGGGAAGAGACAATTTTGAGTGATTTTTTAAGTGGCAAAGAACCAAAACCAGCAAAGCAATATACTACTATGGCTGTTAACCTTTACAATAGTATAAATAACTCTAAATTAAGTTGTTTGCAAATGTACTTCTTTTGAGCCATTTATAGACCAGAAATAACAATATTTTCATTCCATGTCTATCAATCTTCAAATTATATGCCTACATATGCAAAGTATGCAAGAACTGCTCAATTTCTGAAATTTCTAAAACTGAGGCTATAATTATGATAAATTACAGATTAGGAGTAATCTGTCTGCAGACCCTGTAATCTTCCACTTCTTATAAAAGGCTTGACAGATTAATCCTACTACAGATCTACTCACACAAAAAAACCAGATTTCTAGTTCTATTTCTAATAGTTCACTGTGTTTCTGGTTAGAATTTGCCTTACTGCTGTATTGTACTCTGACTCCTTCTAGAAAAATTTATGAGAGTAGTTTGCATTTGTATTAGGCCACAGGTAGTAACTAAAGCCAAGTACTGAGAAGAGAATGTAAGAACAGAAAAAACACTGTTCTCTCAGTTGCACCTCTAGCCTCCAACAACTTCTAACCTTTGTTATATCACCCTGCAGTTGTCTGCTTTTCAGATGGAAAAGCATTATCTTCCTCAGTTTTTCCATAACTTTGTGCATGTGTTCTATTCTTTCCATCTTCTTTATTACTTTTCTCCTTACTTTTTTAATACTACTGCCTTGTAAGCAGGATCCATGGTTGGAGAGCAAGGGGGTGAGGGAACCAGCACTGCACACAAGACTCCATAACAACTGAGCATTCTTTAACATAATGGCATAGTCATAGTCTTGGTTTGTAATTTCTAAGTAAAAATTTAGGCAAAGTGACTACCTGCCT
Source organism: Myiozetetes cayanensis (assembly GCF_022539395.1). Taxonomy (NCBI): domain Eukaryota; kingdom Metazoa; phylum Chordata; class Aves; order Passeriformes; family Tyrannidae; genus Myiozetetes; species Myiozetetes cayanensis. Next base: position 32,572,178 of record NW_026087964.1, on the reverse strand, counting down.
TCTTCACCACACTTCTGCATCTTTTGTAGGCATTATCATTCTATTTACTCAAGGCAGTTTCAAACTTTTCAAATATGAAGCAGAACTCATCTAAAATGCATTTACTACATCTGAAGTTCAAAAGAGTACAGAATGACTCAAAAAGGAAAAACTGGTTTGTCTCTGTTCTGCAGTAGTTTCATGATTCAGATCTGGACTTACCTATGTCTTTTTCTAAGAGTCAGTACAAGAAGTCTACTCTCTCTGCAAAACTATGTGGGCTGTCTTCTCTCTGGTTTGGTCCTGACTTTCACATGACATCTACAGCAAAACAGGATTAACAGAGATGACAGACAGCAGTTTGTTAAACCTTTGATGTCCAGTGATAAATTTACATGCATATTGCAGTTTCCCACATGCAAAAAAGGTCAGTCTTAACTGAAACTAATTCACAAGGTTTGGAACTAATTGGAATTCTTTTGGGTTGCTGAAGAAAAATTAAAACAGAAGAGGCATTGAGATACCACTGTAATACTTAGAAGCAATCCCTTTAGGTTAAGGGATTCAAGAAAAATTTATGCCTGTTTTACCTGTACCATGTCTCTCCAACTGAAAAAATAATTTAATGCTTCTATATTCCACTTATATATGTGATATTCCTCAGAGTTACCTTTGCTGTATTTAAAAGTCAAACTCCTATACTAGTGTCTTTTAATATAGTGGTAGGGAAATAGTTTACGTTACTAAAAGAGTGAAGTGAGAGATTGTAGATAAAACACTTGATTTCTTTCAGATTCGATGTCTCCTTGGGTGTCATCAAGATTAAAAGCAGAATCTAGAGCAGTCATGTAATAATCCGTGATTTATAGTCACTGCTTAGCAGTGGTTGAAACACTCTGGAATTCTTTCATAGAATTCCTTGAGCTCTAAACTAAGGGCTTTCACAAATTGCTTTAATTAGATGTTTGAGGCTTGATTTTCTAAGGAATGTTCCACAACTCACTGTATATTATGAATGTTTGCCTGGTGATTCACTTTCCTATGTCCTTAATAGGGGATCTAGTTGTTCTTTTCATAAATCAAGTTCTCAGCAGCAGAGGTCATAATTTCAAAGCAAAAGCATTCCCAGAAGTCAATAATCTTCAATTAGAAACAGTCAAGGGGATCACTTGTTATTAATTTCAGACTCCTAATTTGCAATGGGACTTCTGCCACCTAAATGTGTAAAAGGTGCTTTCTCTCGAAGCAGAGCACTGAAGATATTTTCTTCAACAATGACATATTTTCAGCAAACAAACATTGCATGTAAACTTAGGTTTTTAGCATTATTTTCTTTTAGGCAGAGAAATTCTAATCTATTTTTTTTTCAGGAACTTTTTTTTATAACGTTATCAGTAATTGATTTTATAAATAGATTTCATTCCTACTATCTTATTTTCTATACCACAGCTGTCACTGGTGTCCTTCTGGATTGTATTATTCAGTCAACAAGTTACAGGTGATGGCAGTGTAAATTTCATAAGACAGTACTACAAGAATATTTGTAGATCCTGGTGAGGGGAGTGGAGAGATCCAGGACAACAGAGCATAACTGGGTCAACATTTTTTTTTCTGTTCCTGGTATCATGGACTAGTTTGAAATGAACTGGTTTGTTTCTAACAGTTTTCTCAATAGGGCAAACAGTATGCTCATACTCGGTTCTTAAGACAATTTTTTAAGGCTGCAGGGCTTTGTAGTGTAGGTAACACATGACACAATAGCAGAAAAGGAATTAGGAAGACTGAAGGCATGTGTAGAGTGTTCATATACTTGACTACAAAGTATCTATTCAAAACAAGGATCAAGTGGATTTCAAATCAAAAAACCAGAGTATGTGAAGGAATATAGCTGTGCTAAAAATTTTATCTGTATACTTAAAAATTATTTGAATGTAGGGGAAATTAATACTGAAGAGTAGCTGCCATTCAGTTCTCTTCCATCTGTCCACCATCTATATTCTGTGCTGCTATCACAGACTATACTGTCCCAATGCTAAGCCTCCCCATATCTCCTGCTTATTCCTGCAAAGTGGTATACAGTGCTCAATTGGATATAATAACCTACATCTTTCCTCTTTGTACATTATTAAAGTGAAAAAACAAACATTAGTAAATTCACTAAGCTCTATAGATTATTCTGCTTATCTTCTGGTACAGTTTTCAGCAGAGCAGATGCAAAAATAAATGAACATGCTGCAGCTGAGGTGCAAGCTGAGCAATGATTTTGTCTTTCATATACAAAGACATAACCTAACATGAAAGAATGATGGTATTTGGCTAATTCATGTGTGCAATAAATAGGTAGGAATATCTTAATGCTTTAATTCTAGAATTAGACAGTTATGCAGTTTTTTTCTTTGTGTTCAAAAAGAGAATTACACCTTTTGAACACCATAGCTCTGGCTCTGTGTTGACTGTAGAAACATAATTTTATAAGGTAATTTACTTATCCTGGAGCTCATTATGCGTGCTGCATGCATTATGCTCTCCATTTCTCATATCATGCCTTCATTAAACTTACATTATTTGAAAAAGGATTTCATGCTCTTTATTTATCTTATTCTGTGTCTTATTTCAATTTTCAGGCAACCTTGTTTAAACTATATCTGTACAGAAAATAATCAGTTTTCAAATGTGATAAAGGATATAAATTCTTTCAGTAAAGAGTGTAAATTTCATTTTATCTAGACAGAAAATTCTATTATGTAAAGGTGAGGGTAAACAAAAAACCATAGAAATAGTAATTCTCAGGGGTGGAGGAAGAATCAGGTGTTCACAGAAGATGACTGCAGTAGTGAAAAAATAAATTTAATATCCTATCTAAATGTCTGCTTAGCCTTTCTGAAAAAAACCCAGGTATTAGTTTTAAAAATATATGGATTTAAACTTCTTGCCTCAAACATAATTCAATGACCCTAAAAATATTAAAAAGACCACAGCCTCTGGAAAATGCTGGCATCCATATCGGGAAATGTCAGTTCTCCTGAAGTACAATATTCCAAAATAGAGACAGTAAAAGTATCAGTCATCTTAGGTGCTTCTACACTGCTTTGTTCAGACATGGATGAGGACTGTACCAATGAAGGTGCCCAAGACGAAATGTCTCATTTGTGATCAAGCTGCCGGAGTCTCTAGTAACCTTTAGACTGCCCATGGCACACATTTACACTGAAATACTTGAGATTTGCCTAATCCCGCTAGAAAACATCCAAAACATTATTTACATTTTGCCACAGCTGTCTGTCACTAGACAAATGCTTTCCGTCTGCAGAAACAGATCAGAAAGGATTAAAGGTAAAGGAGGAGAGTGGACAGGAAGAGGACTAATAACATTTATGTTGGACTTTGTTGGGTCATGTGATAAAAACCATCTGGACACCCACAAAGGAGCCCAGGGACACAATGTCCCACCACAGGAGTCATCAACCCATTTACAGCCCATCTCCACAAACCCAAGGAAGCACGGGGGCACAATGGCAGTTGGGAACCCAGATTAAGGACTCTCAAGGAATAAACAATTTCTCTGGGCCCTTTCCAGGGCTGTTCTCAACAGAGCCACAGGCCCATTATCCTGGGACATACTATGGGATGCAGGGCAAGAGTGTTTTGGAATTGCACAGGAATTTTGTAGGATGTTCAGGGAAAGAATAGCAGATAGAGAAAAGGGAGGGGTTTAGGTGATTTAGGGGAAAAAAAGTGTTGGAAAAGAAAGGTAAGAGGATGAAAAGGGCTGGTCATGTGTGAACAGATCCGTGCTGCCTTTTCTGTCTTCTTATTACATTTTTTTCTAAGTCTTTCCTGGGTGGTGCAGTCCGCGGTCTGCCTGCACTGGGGACTGGGAAATCTCAGCCATCTGTGTGTGTGCAAAGTCTGTAACCACAACTGGAGTGGGGCTGTATCTTCAGGGGCTTGTCTGGGCAGGTGCAGAAGCTTTGCCTCATCTTGCTGATGACCCTGGGATTCAGGGTGCATGCCTCTGTGTGTGTGTGTGTGTGTGTGTGTGTGTTTGTTTTAACATAATTTAACAACTGTATTGATTTGGAAAGTGATGGAATGACAAAAAAAATTAAAATATTTAAAAGTCATTAATGACTCCTAGACTGACCCAGGAGAGAGAAAAAGGACAATTTTTATGGGTAAGTAGTCTACCTTGTTATGTACTTAGCTGTATATTTCAAGATCAAGACAACCTTTGCAGTGTTTTAGACTTCAACTTCCTTTCATTTCTAGAAAGTCGGTTATCAAATTAATAATATCATTTCCACAGAGGAAGAAAAATTAAGTAGTTGGAAAATAATACAATACATTAAGGAAATGAGAAATAAGATAAATGCTAGTCATTTCAGATAAGAAAATAGAAAAGGTGTCACTAGCTTACTTATGAATACTTTTGCCTACAAATAATCACAGAAGACTAGAAGAAAGGTGGAGGATGAATTCTAGGATGAATCTAGAATGATGCATCACTCTTAGCTTATGGACACAGAGAAGCTTTAAGCTTGTGGACACAGAGAAATACTAACACATACTGCTAAACACACTGTTTATTTAGGTCTATGATACTTCAAAATTGACAACAAAAGTTAGTGGGTACTTTCTATTTTGATTCTGTAACCTGATTCTGCAATTTGATTCCCATAAAATGGTAACAGCAATATCATCTCATGTCACTCAGTTTACAGTTAAAAAAAATGCCTGCATGCTTCCAAAAAAGGCATTTTGCCAAATTTAGCAAATAAAGCTCTGGACCACTTTTAACAATGAAATTTTAACATACATGTTTCTTTTCTTCCACCCCTACCCCCCATCTAGGGACCAGGTACACAAAGAATTTGATGATTTAAGTCAGCTGGGAAAGGTGTCATGAAACAGTTTGTCTGTCATTGTACAAGCACTGTTCATATACTCAAAGTAGGGCTTAGAGCAAACTTTTTCATAAAAGAATACATCAGAACAGATCAGAATACAAACCCACATGAAGAATAAAACCTTATACCCAATATTTCACCTAATCAAATTACTCTACTTGCACTCCTTTTCCCTCAAGAATTCAGGTTTCGGAGAGCAAATATTTCCACGTCAACTAATTCTTATGTGCCTGGGAGACAAACTGTAACAGTGGGTATTTGTTTTTTGCGGCCATAGTGATGAAATGTGTTTATTGGCTAAGGTAGTAAGAATTTCAAACAACTATTTGCCTTCACTTAATTTCTTAAAATCTGAACAGTCCTCTAACATGAAATAACAGGGATTTGGGGAATAGAAGTACAAAACAAGTTTTGCAATATTTTTTGAGATACCAGTCTACCAATGTGACTTTTTGATTAATTGAAAAAAAATTAATTATTAAATACAAAAAGACAACATAGAACTTACTATCTTACAGGTTCTTCGTTTAATGCCGTATTAAGGATGAGTTTTCCTTGATATGCCTAAAATTCTTATTCTTGAAGACATGTTTTATTTCTGCTAGTAGCTAAGTTACTACATTTATAATTTTTAGATCAGTCTTATAAGAATTTAACAGAAATTACCAGATAAAGTTTTCTTGCTGTTGATGTTGTGAGACAGTACATTTTTTAATATAAGCGCTTTAGGGAATTTAGGAACTAGAGTGTTTGTTACTATTCGACAGTACAAAGCTCATGATCTATCAAAGTCAATAAGACTCTACTAGACAATTGGTCAGGCTCATAATGAATGATACGTGCTGCAGATAAGATCAACATAGAAAAAATAGTATCACTCAAGGAAGACTGCCAAGATTCTCAACATCTTTGCATAGAATTATTTAGAAGAATATGTAAGTATTGTGAATTTTAAGGAGGATCAAAAAGTAATATGTAAGAAATCTGTACTGAAAAGAAATAAAAACAAAATAATACATACGTGGTGCCAAAGTTACTCAAATACAGACTTAATTCACTGGCAAAAAATAGTTTTACTTTAATGCAAATGAAAAACAAACATACACCATCCTCCTAGCCTAGTGTAATTTAAAATGTTTGGGAGTACCAAACTGAAATCATGGTATCAACTATCACCCTCGTTTGGCTTTAGCTGCAGATTCCTTAAATTTAATACTTCATGTTTTGGTGATCTCTGTGATTTCCACTCCTCAAAAATGCTAAGTGTTACCTTGTCTTGCAAAGTTCTGGAAATATTTTCTCTAGTACCCTGCATAATCTAGCATTCAAGTCAATATGCAACGAAGCAGAACTTCAAACAGAAAAAAATTATATTCTAGTTCATTCCGTACACACTTAATTTGCAAAATGTCTGACAGACATGAAAACACATGAAATAATACTGTATGATTCAGAAGGAACTAAAAATACACTTAGTGTTGTCTTCTTTTTGGATTAAATCCCGTTGACTGAAACAGTGGAGTAACTTGACTCACAAAAATGTGACTGAAAATAGAACACACTTCTTGCATTATTAAAGGAACAAACCCTTCCAAAAAAGCAAATGAAGAAAACTAATCCCTTTGTTCTCTCAACTGCTACGCAGAATCCATCAAAATTCTTATGATAACACTTTCAACTGAGTTGATAGATAAAAATGTTTATATGTGTTGGTTATCCATAATTTTACATGGTATTAGTGGCAGAGCTAGATGTAAAGAGCCACTGGAGAAGCTCCAGGTGACAGAAACTTTAGAGGCAAACTTGAAACATAAGGGACTAACCTATTCTATGAATTTCAGAAACCGTAGCTCTTTGAGGGGTTGTGGGACATTGGATTATTACATTGGCTTGGAACAACTCAGGTGTGTGTGCATGAGGAGGGGAGGGAGAGGCAGAATTTCATGGTGATGAGGTCATGCCTCGTTCCACATCCCAGCCTCTGTATCCTGGGGCAGCCCTGGAGCAGCCATCAGTCAAAGGCAGCCTGGGAGCAAGGCATACACCACACTCTGGAGCCCTTGACCCAGCCTTAGATTGGTTGGCACAGTGGGAGCAACACCCCTCATCCCCCCAGAGTGGTCAGTGGGCCAGAAATCCCACCTGGGAGGTGGAGCAGCAACATGTGCTCTCCATCTCCCATTGAGACCTACCACCTGGCCACGTGGAAGCTGGACTTGTGGCAGCTATATAATTTTCTCTTTTTCTCTCATTCTTAACTTCTCTTAATCTCTTTTTTTACTATTTTTGGGTAATTTGGGACTGGACGGGTTGGACGTTGCTAAGCTGTATGGGTTAGCATATGCTACTCAATGCTTTGTGGAATGCTTTATTTTGGTTGTATGTTACCCTTTAAACTTTTGCCAAGATCTCTTATTTCTTAAAGTTTACCAATAAAAGTACTCTCTAAAAAAATTTGTGCATCTTGTCCTATGCAGTCTCTCTAAAAGTGTTAAAAGAGATGAGGCATTTTCTAATAAATTGGCAGGCACATTTTTTGGAGCCTTGTATTAAAACTCCCTTGGTGAGCTCATAGCTTGAGACCTGGGGTCTTAGAGGGGTCAAAACCAAAATATGTCTGGCTTATATTTCTCACATTTTAAAACAATTCCAAATCTTAAAAAAAGAAAGAGCTGACAGTATGATCAATTAATATTTCAATTTAACATATGACAGGTGATGAACTGTAGGAAGCAAAGTATATGGCATACAAAAACATTTCTATGACATAAACAGCCATAATATATTGAAGTGTAAAAGAAACAATAATTACTGTCAGTGGAGAAAAAATTACTTTTTACAGCCACCAGATGCTATTCCCAGCTACTTTAAGCATTCTGCCTCACATTCTAGTTCCACACTTTTTAATGGGTAAGACTCTTCTTTCTGTTGAGAAACAAAATGAGTATTGCTACATGGCTGTGTAAATATTCTCTAATGTTTTCTTCAATGAGAAGGACAAGCATATTCATAGCTAGACTATTGCTAATGGCTTGTCTCAGTCCGTATGAGCTCCCAGTAGAATTTCTAGATAAAATAATGCTTTCTTGTCTTTCTGAAATAATGACACTCATATATTTTGAATAGATATATCTTTTCTGGTCTGATATGCTAAACTGGAATTGCAGAAGACTAATGACATTAGACAAGATAGCAAACATTATTTTTAAATGTAATAAAAATGTCCTTTTTTCTAACTTCTGCTTTGAATATAGAAAGAGGGTCACAAATCAACCAAACCCAAAATCAAAGAAAATTAAATTTTCAGAGAAAATGAAGCAATGGACCTTGATAGCCAGGATTGCTTCAAATGAAAGTGTCCTTATCAATCCCTCGTTTCAATAGTGTACCTTTAGAATATCACTAAACTATATATATATATATGAGTTGATCTAGTACTGCATCCTTCACATTTCTAAACAATTTTGGTTTGCTGTTTAATTGGTACAGTCACAGAAATGGACTGTGACTCAGCAACTGAATATGGCTTGTCTATCAGTTTTTTGTCCAAAAAATTGATTTTCCTTGTACTCTCAAACAAATGTGTGACCTGTTAGGTCTGTCTGCAAGACATAAACACAGGCTTATGACTTTTAAACCAAACTTTACAAACTTTCAAAAGAAGTCCTGAAAAAGCAGTAGGGACAAAAGATTTTTAAGCAATTTCATTCTTATTTTCCTAGGATAATTCAGTTTTCTTTTACTGGAATGAAGCCTTAACAGTTTTGTACTCTATGCATTTTGACTAAGAATAAAATGGAAAGCACGGAATTGTGTAACTTGTTGGTATATTTAACATATAAGCTGAAAAAAACAACTTTAATTCTTAAGTATTTTTCCTCATGCTGACTTTTGTTCAGTTTACTTTAACTGTAAGTATTTTGAGACATTTGTCTTATTCACTACGAAGCTTTAAAGTATAATAATTTTATTACAAATCTCTCTATAAACAGTAATAAGCAAAATGAGAAAATCAGCCTTTTTAAAACTAGATGATATTTCGAAACCTCATAGTTATTATATTGCTAAACCATTATTTTCAAAAGTTAAAAATCATCATCTATAAACAGCATATCAGAAGAAGTTTTTAGGATGAATTCATAATTTTGGAACTTTTATCTTTGTTTTAACTTTCTCAAGCAATTATGAGTCAAGAGATAAATGTTAACTCACCAATTACAAATCCAAAATCTGATTACTTGGTTTGTGACTGTTTGTGTTATAAAAAATACATTTCAATTTACGGTACTTCTTAGCTAGGAAATATTTAAATTTTAATTACTTGAGAATTTTGTCATGGAAATTCAAATGAAGAAAAATCTCCCTTACCATAGCCTTTGCTTATTTTCTCTTCTAAAAACTTACTCTTTATTTCTTCCCTTGCCATATAATTACGAAGGTGCTGTATCAGAAAGCATAAACTTTCTAACTATTATACTACTTTTATGCATTTTGTTATACTAAGATTAATTAATGCAATTCCCTGCATGTGTTACACAACCTGTTGGGGTTTTTTTATCAGTTTTGAAAAAAAACTAAAGGGTCCAAATAACAACTTAGACCACTCCGGGCTGATTAGTAGCTGCTTTTAAAACATCTGTAGCTGTTCCTAATAGCCCTATAGAACTGTAAAGTGTTTTAGTAAGACTAATCTATCCAACATGCCAGATATATACAAGAGCTTGTATTTAGCTTGTCTTCAACTTTACAGCTCTCAAACTTCAAAGTGATTTTCCTCTGGCTAATAAGTGACCGGAATATGCGTGTAATCCCTCCAAGGGTATACCTAATTGAGACAGTCTTTGTGACATTAAGTTAACCCTACATAAAGCTATACTGTAAGGTAATATAAGCATCAATTTTTCCCAAAATTAGCTGATTTTATAAGGCAACTATGTTTACTAAATAGCATGAATTACAACAAAATCAGCAGTCTATCTTTGCATAAGGCTCCCAGCACCATTTAAATTATATTTTAAATGATAAATAGCTTTTATTCAGGAAGAAAGCAAGCTTGTAATGGACAATTACTGTGAAGCTTCTTTCCAATCAAGTTACAATAAAGCAATACATTAGGTACACTTAGTTAAACAAAGAATAAAATCAAGTCATATGTGAGTCAACTGGTCCAGTGAGTGTTCAGAGGCATCTGGGCAAAATACTTGCAATGCTATTACAGTTTCCCAGAGCTGATAGGGCAGATTAGGGAGATGTGCACTGTGTTAGTGCATGCTGTAATCATAATTTCAGAAATCAACTGCAGATATTTATTTTAGGGTCTTTATAAACTATCTGTGTGAATCTAGCTCCTAGTGAAAATAGTATCCTAGTATACTATACTATAGTATATAGGATATATACCATATATAGCATATATATATATATACACTATAAATAGTATCCTAGTATACTATACTATATACTATACTAAAGGTAAAAACTGACTGTGAGAATTGTTGAGATTGTTGAGATTCAGAGAGCACAGAACAGTTCTAACTTTTTTAAAAATCAGAACGTGTTTAAGAAGCTTTCCCTTTTTCATGTCTCTTCAGGAAAGAATGAAAAACTCCAGTAGTCCAAGCCTGTTCTTCATCAGTACAACATTAGATTAACAGCAAATGCACACTTTCAAAGATGGAGGATATTGTCTTTCAAAGATATAGAAGTTGAGTGTGGTTCATTTTTACCATAAGGATTATTGTGCATCTCTTAAACAGATTTCTATTTAATGTATTCTAGGTGTATTCTAGTGTTACCAGAGATGCTTTCCATGGTATCTGAATAAGAAAGCATGGGTAATTGGGATTTAAGATATGGAAGACAGAAGATAAAAAGTTTAATGGAAATGCATGGAAGGTAAATTCTGAACACTGAACCAGACACCTGAGCACCTTGTGTAATGCACAATATGAATTAAGAACATATGAAAATATCATAGGAGGCTGATAAATAGATGGGAATGAAAGGTAGCAAAAAGTACATCTTAATTTACCTAGCCTGACTGGTAATAACTACTTCCCTTCAGTTATGATTTTCATCAAAAACAACCTAAATTTTGTTTCCTAATGGTGGTCATCTGTTCATGAAGGTCTTTTTTACAAAGTAGGAAGCACAAAGGACTCCCCAAACCATACAACTGGATGAGAACAACAGGTTCAATCCTGCATTCTGTATAATGCCAAGTAGTTCCCTAGCTGCAAAGCCTGGCTACCCACTTACTGAAGACAAAAAGGTACTTAGTGTCTCCTAAGAATGATGCCAAAACTTATAAATAATTAAATGGTCATCAGGATACTGGATGAATGTATGAATGATCATATATCCCAGTTCACTTAAGATGCTGAAAACAAAATGCATCATCTAGTTAATGTTTTATAGTGCATCATCTAGTTAATATTTTATAGACGATAATTATTTTTACTTATATTTCTACTGCTTCTGACAAAAGTATCTGTATTCTGGGTTCAAAGAGTGGACTTTTTGGAAAACCTCCTTTGTACTAAATACATGAAGGTCTTATACTTAGTGTTTACAAGCAACAACAGGAATAAACATAATCATGCAAAAGCTTAAGAGTTATTTATATGATGCTCTTCCTCAGGTATGTAGACTCTGACTCTAATAAAATACAACAACATGCTTGTAGTCTTTTATTCTACTGGGCTGAAGTTTTTTAAATGCCTTTTGAATGGCTTTACTGCATTCTGACCTTTTTTATGGTTCTTAGACTTGCTTTCTAATAAAATAATTAAAAATATCTTTTGTAGGGAATTATGAACCATCAACTTTATACTATATCTTGACAGCAACTACTTTATATATAGATAAGAACATCAATGTATGTGAGAATATATTTTGAATATTAAAATATTACCTTATTAAAGTGGCAACTCAATCTAGAAAATACTTTATAGAATTTATCTTCATAGTCTATTTCTTAATTTGCTTAAAACCTTTATAATGATCAGGGCTTTGACAATTGCAAAATGCTGTAAACATTTTCATTGCTGACTACTCATAGTTAAAAGATGTAAATTTTGTAGCCTCACTTTGCCACTACGGAAATAGACACAAGATGCACTTCGTGCACTTGTGTAATTGTTTCAGTGGGAGTTTTTGACACTCCAGTTTTCTGACCTATAGTGAGCACTGTGTACCAAGGTGAGACAGAGTAGGAGTGGGAATCTGTTAATTTACTTGAAAAGTACTTTCTTACACAATAATGACAGGCAAATAAACTTATGTTTGATTTCTCACATGTAACTGGGATTAGTACAACACGTCCTGGCAGTTAAGATGTCATATACATACAAGCAAAACCACACATTATAGATGGGAAAAACACATCTTCCCATTACATGCCTCCAGCCTTCTTGTTTGGTTTGCTTTCTTTTCTTTGTTTTCTGAGTGATATGTGGTACCTGAATAAACTATTTTATTTCCAGTAATAATTTTTGAGCTTAAGATATGTTATCTCAGGAATTGGTAAGCTAGCATTATCCAGAGAGAACACAAAAGTTGCTTTATTGGAAATGAAGCCATAGGTATTATGACAACTTTTTCTGAGAGACCATTAAGAAATTACCCAAAGCTAGACACAGAGCTAGCAGTAAGAGTTAAATTTCTCTTTAAAGCTCATAGTTCCTAAACCATGTTGTTTCATTGGGCAGCACTGCCTACCGACTGATTTATATAAAAATTTAACATGGTTAGTACGTTAGCAAAATATATTTTTCCTAGTTTGTTTCTAAAAGGCTGTGTACGATCCATATTCTGTACATCCAAATCAATGTTGCTGAAGGAATTAGAGAAAGCAGTCAGAAAGCAGTATATTATTCCCAAGCAGCTGAATATGGCTGAGAAGATAATCTGATTTGAGAATACGTTTGAGCAAACGTCCTGATTTTATACAGATGGCTGGTACAAACAAATTGTTTGAATCTTTTCATATCCCATTACAGGTCACAAAATGTCTGGATCTTAATGGATTGCTTTACTAGATAAAGCTTGGATTCTTAGAAATTGAAGTTCCATGTGTGTAAAACATTATTAGGTTAAGAGGTCTGAATGTAATGTGATCTCTCAAGTAACTAAAAATAATTGTAATTACAATAATTATACAATGCCTTTATTGTAATTTACCAAACAAGATTACAAAAAAGAAAAAAAAGCAAAATCAAAAACAGGTGGTGACATTCTATTAAATCATAAACCCACATGAAAACCTTTATCTTTCACTTTTAATGTAGTCTGCAAAAGAAAATAAAAAATTTTCTTCTGTGATAAAATCTCTAATGGAATGTCATATATTTGTCTAGCATCAGTGTGTATCTCTTTTCAAATAGTGCCTAGATTGGAAATAACTTTGTATACCGTAAAGGATATACAGGTAAAATTAAACAGGAGATCTTGTAAAGGACTTAGAAAATTTTCTTTTTAATTTGTACTTTTGTGTTAAAGTTTACAACTAGTGTATTGCAGTGGATTTGAAAGAGTATTTCTGACTGCTGGTAAGTTAGAGTAAACTTAATTCTGTAGTAAGCAACTTTATTTAATTTATTTCAAGATCTATATTATTATATTATATTATAGCTCTCAAAATCATTACCAATCATATATTAAACACTACAAGTGTTGGTATCTAAAGGCTTCCTTCAGAAGTAATGTTTCATCCGGGGTGTGTGTATATGTATATATATATATATACATTTCCCACAAGACTTAAATATTATGTTAATACATTGACTAAGTCAATGTGTTGTCTCCCTCTAGTGCCTGTAGCTGTCCTATGTATTAGGTGGATTTTAGAGGTTCCATTCAGTGCAGAAAATGGTTTGGTAAGGAAAGACAAAGAATTTAAGCAAGCAGAACTAGGTTTCAAGTGAGCTGTTTTCTATGTGCCTATAAATCCTATAAATAGGTACTAATTCTAGGACTGGGTTGTGGGTTTGTTTGTTTGTTTGTTTTTGTTGTTGCTTTTTGTTGGGGGGCTGGGGTAAGGTAAGAGATGAACAAAGCAAATACAAACCTCATTCTCAAAGGGATTGTTTTGTCTTGATTAATCTTTTGATCTCTCCTGTCTTCATTTTCATTTTATAACTTCTTTTTTCGACTGAAAAATATTCTATTAAGCTCTTTTACATAAACCCTTTCAGTGTGCAAAAGTATTATGTCACCATAAAACGTAGAGATGACTTGAGAAGCTGATTTGGATTTACTAAATCACAAAAACTTGATTTTGGTAAACTTTCCAAACAAACTGGCTCCTGCAAAGGGATACATGCAAAGATGTGAGAAATTTACAGGGAAATAGCTTTTTTCCTATTCCCTTTTATTGCTATTTAAGAGATTAAAATAACTAACCATATATGCCGTACATCATATCAGTCATATGTAATGTCTGCTCTTATCCGATATTACAGGTTCTAGTTATTGCTGCTTAATGTTAAGATGATGAGATATGGACAAATAAATTCCCTTGAATTAGACTGAAAAAAAAGCCATTAATATTCTCCTTCCTCCATTAAAATGCATTTGCAAATGCAATTGAATGCAGGTTCACAACTTGTTTGTGCCCACAGACTAAAACATAAAAGGTTCATGCTTCATAGACCCAGCATGGAATCACTGTTTACCTTAACATCTTTGCAGTGAAAATGTTAATCTGCAGCTCATGGTACTAAGTAATTTTGTCTCTCTGTCAGAGTAGATAAAGCATATATAACTTCTGAATGTACTAATAGTCATTTTCTTATGTTATCTCACCTAATAAAAGACACTTCTTTTGTATCACTTTTGAATTTTGCAGGACACTGTCTCCTAGTTTCAAGCACAGAAAAACACCCTGTTTAGCAGAATCATTCAGCTTATTTTATACAACAGAAAAATTAAGTTTAAAAATGGGTAGGTTCTTACCAGTCAGATGTGAAGTAATACTTTTTAAGAATATTTTCCTAGGCATATCTAAATCTGAAAAAGGCAGGATGTTCTTTTGCTAGTTAACACTTATCCCATTATTCCTTTATTAGTCTGAATAATTTTACACTCTATACTCAGCTTATTTACTTTATATATCAAAAATAAAACTGCCAGGTAGGATTTTAGAAACTTAGGCATGACTCTGCCATGTAAACAAAGACACTATCTGGGAATTCAAAATCCTAGCATGCTTTCTACTCAGTGAGACTGCTGAAGCTATTTTATTTAGAAAATATTTCTACTGTGACCTTCTGACTACTTGTTTATATTCATCAGCGTCTTGTCTTTTGGATGAATTTTGGTCAACCACAATAATTTGCTTCACATTCACTTTCAATGAAGATTTGCATAAACAATCTCTTACGTAGAAAGCAATTTCATGGAGCTATCACCCCTATTTCTATCAGTAGATATTAAATGAATGTGCACAGAATCAATGGTTAGAATACACAGGCACTATCAAGTAAGGAAACCAGGCCAGATCCAGTAGTGTATAAATAATATTCAATATTTGGATAGCTTCATGATTTTAAACAAAATACAACAAATCAATAGGAAAATACCATAAACTGCATTTCAATACAGTATGGTAATTAGGAGTTTACATTTCCATACACTTCATTATGGTTAGATCTACATATAAAATTACTATCTTTGATTTAGAAAACAGTTTCCCTGTTTTTAAAGTAAAGGTACATTTCAAACAGAAATACAGATACATGTGAATACAAGCAACAAAAATAACCTTAATGGAAACATTATTCAAAGCCCCTGTTTGCTAGGAAACAGGCAAGAGAACCTGAAGATTTATTGCTCTATTGTCTAAATGAAGGTGCTTGTGCACTCTTAATAATCTCTGTGCCATTCAGCCTCCAGTTTCAAAATGTATGCTTTCATGCTTGGAATGCCAAAAGTATGAGAACTTAGTACAAAATTTGCTGTGTTAAATAAGTGAACTTAGAAAGCTATTTCCGGTTAAAACTAGTCTGCCATGATAAGAAAGTAACAATACTACAAAAATATTTTTTTCTGAGGTTTCAGAATAACATACTTCATTGCTGGGAAAATGTATGCAATAGCAAAATATTTTTTGTTTTATTATAGTTTTTAAAAATGGAAATATAATATTCAGTATATATATATACAAATGAGTCTCAAAGATGAAAACTAAGGAGAGGGCTGTTACGTTATTGATTTCATTTCTCAACCACAAAGTCGATGCTTTGAAGAAAACTCTGTCAATGCTCAGTATGTGCAAACTACTTTGCAGAGGAGCATGCCCTCATGAGTCCAATAAAACATTAACATTATTAAGCAAGTTAAAGTAGACTGTTAGTTTAAGTGCTTTCTATAATGTAAAATCTATTTTTTCACAATATAAAATACTTAGAAGAAAGTTTCCACAAAAAAATTTCCATGAGGATTATGCATACTGTCGAAGAGAAATAGTGAGATACAAGCATCCATGCAGGCAGCCTTGTGTGCCTATGAGCTCTCTGAAAAGCTGGAACACAATCTGTTGTCACTTCTGAGAGCCTCTCCCAGACAGAAGAACGAAAACCCAAAACTACTACTATCCGTTCTGTGGGAGTAGCTGCTCAGATGTCCAGTTATGCTCTCATCACCTACAAGAATCAAACTCATAAGAACATTGGCAACCAGACACTTCTTTCTATTTAATATTGACCTCCCTTTGTTCAGTTAATTCAGTTCTCTTCTTCCATCTGAGCCTCAAACAAAGGTTTGGGAAACAAGAGCAAAAGCCAAAACCAAACTGAGTCCAAAGAGGTAATAATTTCTCTTTCTTCATGTTAACTCTGATGGATGTGCCAAAGTTCCTTTCTCAGCCCTCGCAAAGTCAATAAAAGATTCTACTGACTGGAACTAATCAAGCTTTACTAAAAATGGGCAGCTAATTAGACCCTGAGTTTTTCTTCTTGTTCAGGCTGGTTTTGCATTTTACTTCAATGAAGTCAGAAGATAGAAGGCCAACTGTGCTTAATCACTGAAAGAAGGAAGAGGTTGAAGTATCACCTTGTTTCAGTGTTTCTTTGAGTGATTAACCCCCCTCCCCCAATATGGTATTACGACATCTACTGCTCATTTTATCAGCTCTTACACATGTGATGGGTAATCAGCTTTCAATTAGTATTTCCTTGGCATCTCAAAAATTTATCTGGAGGTATCTGCATATTTGAATGCGCATACACTACATAGAAAGTGATCTTGACCTCACTAACTCTGATACTGGTTTAGGCTAATACCAGTCACATAAACCAAAGTTTGCTTGCATAATTGTTCTGTAAAAGGAAAAGAATTGCATTTTCTCCCCATGGAAATCAATCAGCTTGCTTTCTGTTGCAAAGTAGTATATATATGTCAGGATCTGAATAAAGATAAACAAACCTGTTTAAATCTATGCTTGGATGTCTAAAGTATGTACATTATTTCCTGTAAGAGTAATTACATTTATCTAGAAGTGCAAATCTTACTATTGACCTTCTATTTTACATTGTATTTAAAAAGGTCCTGTGCTTATAAAATTATGTAACTCACACAGACCTCAGCTGCAGGTGCAGCATGTATATTAGGAGAATGGAAAGTTTTCTACCTGTTCCAATATATATTTTGATAAATCTTTATAGGTTACCCTTAATGTAAACTTTTAATAAAGTCCAGCAGCTGAAAATGAGCTGTTCTCTTTTAATATGTTTATTTTCCTGGATGAAGCATAGTTTTTGCATCCAGTACAATGTAACAAGCACCAAGGCAGATATGTTTCTGAAGTTATTTACACTGGTTTAATGCTTTTCAGCATACAAAAAAGAAAATAAAGGGATTATCTAATTTCACCTCATTTCATAGAATCATAGAATTAACTGGGTTGGAAGAGACCTCCAAGATTATCAAGTCCAACCCTTGATCCAATCCCTCTGTGGTTACTAGATCATGGCAATCAGTGCCACATCCAGCCTCGTCTTAAAAACCTCCAGGGACGGTGAATCCACCACCTCTCTGGGCAGGCCATTCCAATGCCTGATCACTCTCTCTGTAAAGAACTTCCTTCTAATATCCAGCCTAAACCTCCCCTGACAGAGCTTAAGCCTGTGCCCTCTTGTCCTACTGCTGATTGCCTGGGAGAAGAGACCAACTCCCACCTGGCTACAACCTCCTCTCAGGGAGTTGTAGAGAGTGATGAGATCTCCCCTGAGCCTCCTCTTCTCCAGACTAAACAACCCCAGCTCCCTCAGACTCTCCTCAAAGGACTTGTGCTCAAGTCCCTTCACCAGCCTGGTTGCTCTTCTCTGGACCTGCTCCAGCACCTCAATATCCTTCCTGAACTGAGGGGCCCAGAACTGAACACAATACTCAAGGTGTGGCCTCACCAGTGCTGAGTACAGGCGAAGGATCACTTCCCTGCTCCTGCTGGTCACACTGTTCTTGATGTAGGCCAGGATGCCATTGGCCTTCTTAGGCATGTATTCATTCATTCGAATACAGAGAATAATCTGGGATCATTTTAAACATGTTGCCCAACTTGGATTGGCAGTAAACATCTGTCAAAAAATTAAAGTTGTCTTCTATAGAGTGTACTCTTTTGCTACTTTAGTTCTGGAACGTTTTTTTTCCTTGTTGTAGTGGAGAAACAGATACATTGCTACGATGTTTTACTGACGGTGCTTACAAAGATAAGGAGAATTTTAAAATAAGGATATATACTTACGGAGATAGGAGAATGCTTTAAGAGATGTTAGAAAGTGTTGGTTCTCATATTCAATTTAATTACATAGAAAGTAATGATTTGTTCAGAACCAGAATTGATATGACATGTTAGATACTAAGATACCATACCCAATACATTCAGCTCATAGGCATGAAAAAATAATTTAAAGAGAGAATTTTTTAATGTTTGAGCTCCATTCTTTGCAAAATAAAGTATATCTTCATTGGAATATTGAAACACTGGAATGACAGTTCAAAGACATGTTCTGTTTCTATTTATAAGGCGTAATACTTTACAGATAATTTTGTCTCCACAAGCAGAGTATTACTTTACACAAATAAGCTTATTAATATGATCTTTCACCAAGTTGAACATTGATTATTTTTCCTCCTCTCTCTCCACATTGGAATGCTTGCAGGTGAGGTTTTGATACTTCGTAGCCAAACTACTTTGCCATTTAAACAGCAAGTGATCTGCTCCATACAAACCAGTGGAGTAGTCCCACAGTCCCACACAAAAGGAAGGGAAAAGCACAAGAGAGATTGTGGCTCTCAGTCATATTTGATTTCCTGATGTACTAACAGACTGCAAGCTTCTCATTATCCCCTTGCACAGGGTGGATCAAAGAAATAAAATTTTGACACAAAGATTAGATCTTAAAATGTGATCAAATGAGTAAACTGGGAGTCAGCACTACCTGAAACAAATACAGTCCTCTGCATACAAGTTTAAAGTCCATTCTTTGAACTCGACAGAAGAAAACCCTACAAACATTTTCTAGATTTTTCTAAATCATCAAATTAAAAACACCTGGTAGAAGCACCTGAAAGACTTCTGACAGAATCATGCTTCTTCAGAACCTCTGATTTCTAATCAAAGTTACACAATTGTTCTCCTTTACCTCTCAGCACAAAAATCCCTAGGTTTTGTAAACCTGTTGGCTCCGAGAAGCCCATTTGTGGGCCACATGGAAGGACAAAAGGGGGTACTTCCAGGGTTATGAAGAATTTGCAGAGGCACACAATTTGAATTAAAAGTGGGAGCATTTGGGCTTTTGGGTCCCATATTTCTTAAGTATGACTCCAAGGACTCTAAAATGACTGATATTTTTGTCACCTAGGAGGGACTTGGGGGGGTTACTAATAATTTAGATAGTTTCATTTAGGACTAGATGTTTATCAAACTTTGAATCCTCAGGCAAATCATAGAATCAGCCAGGTTGGAAAAGACCTCCGAGATCATCAAATCCAACCCTTGATGCAACACTGCTGTGGTTACTAGACCATGGAACTCAGTGCCACATCCAGTCTCATTTCTAAAACCTCCGGGGGCAGTGAATCCACCACCTCCCTGGGCAGCCCATTCCAATGTCTGATTACCCTCTCTGTAAAAAATTTCTTCCTAATTTCCAACCTATCTCTATACAAGACAGAATTCCTATTTTAGAAAGAGTCTTTCTCCTAGCTGGCAGAGAGTAGTTATGAAATTGCATACCCTGCTGATACATTTGTAATAACAGATTGTGTTCTTCAGTTCAAAGTAGATATTTGCTAGATTGAAAGTGGTTTACATGGATGAGACAGACTAGCTGGTATTAAATTTGTTCCAAATTATTATTTAATTTTTTAAAAAGGAAAAGGAAAATGAATAGTCTCAAAGGCTTCAACTTCAGCATTTCCTAACAAAGAAAACATGTTAAGAGCATCTTTTTATGTGGTTTTGACTGTGGTTGAACAACAAAAGATAAAGACAAAATTACTGCAAAATATCCACTTTAAAACCCTCAGAATATTATAATAAATTATGCTATCGATGCTACTTTTATTTTTACCTAGTACTTCATCAGGTATGATTGCATCTGGAAGATATTATGACCTAATAAGTTGCGAATGAGATTTTACTACAAAGTTTTGAGAAAGTAGGACATACAGTTAAGTAAAGAGAACAAGTGGGGGGAGGCTTGCAATTACTGAGTGAAAGTCAAGTTAAAGAGTTTGGTTTGTAAGAAAGCACTACATAAGATGTCATAATCACAGCAGAATTCCATTAAAAATTCAGCATTATTAGAATATAATAAAATTTAACTTCTCTGTGTTTTTTATGACATCATTTTACACTCATGTAGAAAGGATCCCAGAAGACCGCTGTACACTATCATAGTAAAGCAGTACATATGAAAAGGCAAGAACAGGACAGACAAGAAAACTGGTCAGGCACAGGAAGATGCAAAGTCATGTTGGTCATTGTGTATTTTTAACTCTCTAACTTCCCAGGAGACTACAATGGGATTCCAGGCCGTAGAGGCCAGACTGCCAGCCTTCCCAAAGGACACAGGATATCTTATTTCTGTACTGAGTGAGATTTAAAAACCATCTCAGCGCTAAATACAAGCTATCATATTCTAATGCAGGATCAGGACCAAAAAAAAGAGAACACTTATGCAGCATATTCTCACATGGGATTATTGTCAGGTACACAAAGGAGGATGGGCACTTTATCTCCATCTTTGGATTACTCCTGTGTCTGCTGTATCTGTTCCACATGTCAGTTGATGCTGTAATTCCTTGCCAAATACTGTCACATGAAGTAAATGACAAAATGAGACAGCTTGGATTGAAAATTCTTCTCATCCTACAAACGTGACAGGCAATCTTGTGATATTTTCTTATATTCAGCTCACATCTGTAGTTGTCTAAGTTTGAGGATGCTTTAAAGGCCAGGTTACTTTTTGACTAGTACCTTGACTTAACTAATACTCTTCCTGAGAAAAACCCAGTCCTTTTAAACTAGCACTACCAGTACCAGATGTCTGTACAATGCACATAGTATTTATACTCTAAAATGAGAAGTCTCAAAACAAAGGAATGCTGACAGATAGAAGATTAATTAAATAATTTTTTTGTTCTGGCAACAGAATTCTTTGTTTTGCTAAATATATTTAAAATTATTACGGTACTTCTTGTCATATTCATATTCATTGCTATAGAGAAAAGAAAAATGTCAATGAATAAGAATTAGTCATACTGAGTGAATATATCATAAAAAATGCATTTATCAAATTTATATATATATATACATATGTGATCAGTCCACAAAAAATGTTTTCAAAAATATTAGTCCTAGGCCTCATGTAATAAGTCAGTTGAAATGTATTTTTGACATAAGAGTTTAACAAAAAAACCCAAGTATTTTTCATTTTTAAACAGATTTTCAAAATTTGTAGAAAGCATTTGAAAGAGAAACAACAGTAACTTAAAAAAAAAAACAACAACAAAAACACAGTTTAAAAGTCTAAATAAAAAATTTGTCTAATATGACAAAATTATAGGTTCTGCTTTCAGTTAGAGTCACCAGAGCAATACTGAATTTGCTGAGCTATGAATGATATGGCATTCAGGATCAAAGTTGTTATGCTCAATAACAAACCAGCTTCTGCCTTACATATGGTTCTGGAGAAAAGATATGCATGTTCTCATTATCTCCCAACACTCACGAGAAAGCAGAGAGCAAAGCAGACTGTTCCCACAGTTTACATGAGGAAAAGGTTTCTGTTTATCATAATGATCTCTTGGATCTTTTTAATCCTCTGTTAAAAAGAGCAAGACAGCTGCACTTGAAGCTGCTCTTCCAGTAGTGTATTGCTCAGTTGATGCTTTTTCATGGAATTTGGGAATTGATGTAATTAAACTGAAGGGAGTTGGGTCATGCTTATCAATTAACTCGGCTAATATAGCTGATGTGCCTAAATGTTCCTTTTGGGTATCTCTGTAAACATTTTCTCTTGGTAATTTTCTGCTCTCCACTTCTTACACTAATGAATTGGCAGCTCTTTCCACTATCTACACTCCCTACTTATAAATTTTTAAGTTAGGTGTATGAGAATATAATTTCTTTATTAATAAACAGAGTAAATAATGATAATACAATAGATGGATGAGGTGATCACAGAAAGCAGATAATGAACTTACATAAGGACAGACTGCACATCAGCATTTGAAAGATTAGGAATTCTACACTGCTAAATACTTCTACAGATGCAACTTGATTGGTCAGTAAAATGTAATTCAACCTTCACATTACAGTCTTTAATCCAGATAATATATATTGCAGTTACACAAGGTTTGATCATGGAAGGAGCTAATTGAATTAGTAGAGTAAACAGATCTTGGTAGTTTACACTATCTGGCCACAGAAAGCAAACTTTGTAGTTGTTAAAGAGGTAAGCACAGGAAGGGCCAGTAGTTGTTAGAAGAATGAAGTATATTTGAAAAGTAAGCTACTTTGCAAAAACAAACAAACAAACAAACAATATACACAGAGGTTGTACAATTAAATGATGCCCTGTGATACCATCAAACAGCAGCAACAAAGAGAATAAACAATTTTCTCAGGAAGCACAGCAACATGGAATCATGTGCCATAAGACTGATGACAAAATGTCCTTTTCCTTCATCCACTGCAGAAAGAAGATAAGGTATTTCACTTCTCTTTTTCTTCTGCCTTTCTACAGTGCTTAAGAGGACAGTTTCTTAATCATGATTATAATCACCAGGAACGGTTCTAATACAAAACCATCAAATATATGTATCAGTTATGAATTCTGTTTTTCTCAAGAAAGATATATAAGTGCACAGAAATAACAAAATGTCTAAAGTAGAAGTCACAATAAAGAAACCTGTTGCTGCCAAAGACCAGAAGTGCCTGACTCACTGGGTACTGCCCTGCTTGAGCTGTGCACATGGAATTTCTATGGTAGGCTCTAGTTCAAATCTAGAGCTGATATGCTAGGTAGAGATTAACTTCTAATTTCCATGTAAGCCTGACATCATTCAGAAAACAAGCACTGTGCAAATCCAGAGTCCAGATCTAGCATGCATTTTCAGATCACACCTAGCACATATTGACAGGAGTCACCTATTTCCAAACTCATCTGTGACTGATTTATATGTGTGGAGAGAAACAAGGAAGGCAGTCATAGCCCTTACATCAGGCATGAGGAAATCAGAGTCTGCAACTTCAACTGTCCTACTCTTGATTCTCAGATCTCTGCCTCCTACCTAACCCCCAATTTGGACTTTTGGCTCTCTCTGTAATACTACCAAGCTACTCTTCATAGGGTATATCAGGATTCAGGTTTTAGTTTAGACCTATAGTGTGCTGTTCATATAAACCTCCCCATCTGCCCCCAAGTCAGTTACTGTGACCTGGATCAGACAACAGAATTTCCTTCCTTTCCATGGATGCCTAATTGGAAAATTCAGTCCAATGTGTGTCCAAATGTGCTTTGTGGTAGGTTCTTATAGGAAGCAACTACTACTGGCAAGAGAATCACCATTTCTTTCCCCCCTGTTCCTTACAGTTGTGAAAATTTTAGTTCTGTCTAGAGAAAATCAAAACACACACAAAAAGGGCACAACAAAGTCGATAATAGTAATTTAAATATTCCGTAAACATTGTTTCATGACACATCAATGAATCAGAGTGCACAATTTGTATCTAGTTAGCTAATAGCATCAGAAGCAAGAACAACTAGCAAGGAGTTAGAGCAAATATTCACAAAAGTTATGCAGTACTAGAGGAACAACATGGTGTGAAATAGTCTTTGTCATTATCTTCATTCCTCAAAGTCACTGCCTGCTGCATGCTTTTTCTACTGAATGAGCTTCCTCCATTAGAGGTGATATATGCCCTCAGCTACAAATCTCACTATGGAACCTTCCTGCCTGCAAGTCTGTACAGTCTGATGACTTAACATCTGTGCAACAGTGTGTCCTCTCTTCCTGAGAGCCCTAGGTTTCACGTTACTTTTTGCTGCTTGCTTTCCGTGTACTAATATGCAGGTCAGTGCTCTGGTTTTAGAACAAAAATTATCAAGTGAAAAAAAAAAAAAAAAAGGCACCAGTGAATTTGTGCTCTGCTAAGGCAAAATCTTACAATTCATCTCTATCAACGAATGCAGGTGTTTATGTTGATGATAGAAAAAGAAATCTTTTTCTGCTGTCAGCTCATGGTGAAGAAGGCCTTGCCCCTCCACAGTGTTCTCACAGTGCATGGGATTTTCTTCAAGTCTTGAATCTTTCTAGACATGCTGTGAATATGAATAGATCTTTGTCTTCTTGAACCAGAGGACAGAACCGTGACATGGAAGAAGAAGATAAGGCTCCTCTGGAATAGCTCAGATTCTGTCTGTCTGGCCCATAAAAGCCTAGGAACATTTGTATTTCCTTTCCCATGGTCATAAACTCTGGAGAGAATGTGGAACTTGTGTCAAAGGGGAAGACTACTTATTTAATGAGTTATGTTGCTTATCCTTATCCTTATTTAAGAATTTGTCTGAACCAGATGATTGCTATCAGAAACATCCTCCTCTGCTAAGAACCACGGGGCTGTTTTTCTCTTGTAGGCCTTGTTTGAGATGGGGAAAATCCTAATTTAAGACTTCCTGGACTCCTTTTCTTCTATGCAATCCTGGCTCTGGGAGAGTTGTGGTAAGAGCTTATATTTTAGTATTCGAAAGGACCACATTCAAAGAGAGCTGTGCAATGATATTCCAAGTATGTTGACAAAGATTTTTCAGTTACAGCAAAATCAAAAGAACAACAAAAAACTCACTGCTGGTCAGAAAGCACAACAGAAAAGCAAACTAGAAAATGAGGTAGCTCAATAGATGAATAGAGAGTTAACGCTTGCTCTGATGGATTCTTCTGCCTCTGCCTCTGAAACCTCAGTTAGCAAGATAGTGCTCTCTCCAGGTGCATTGATTGCCACTAAACCAAAATAAAATACAAATAGAAAGCACTTCAACTTACCAAAGTTGGTTGTACAAACATTCTCTTCCCCTCTGTTCCTGGGAAAGTAGCTATTATGGATGGCAATGTACGGTCACTATTCCCTTAGGGACACTGAATACTTGCAAGAGAGACTGGTTTTATACTGGCAGTACACTGGCAGTATTTAGCATTTGTCTCCATTTGGATAGATTCCAGTCATTGTTCAGTTTTGAATAAGTAAGTGTTAGGGCACTGGGTATGTAACAGATTATTTTTATAATATATTTTGTGAAAATGAGCCTAATTTTTTTATTTCATATATATATATACACAAATTTTTTTACTGACTGTAAAAGTAAATATACATAAAATTTAACTCAGCATATAAATCAAAATTTCTACAATTACAGTATGGAATCCAAGCATAGAGTCAATATTTTCATGTGACTTTGTTAACTGTTATCATTAGTTGTACAAAAGTAGCTCAGACCACCACCCTCATCTACAAAAAGTTTGAATGACATAATTCATTGGCTATTCTGAGCAAATGTAACAAGAAATGCCTGTTTCATGCCAAGAACTTCCATGAAAAAGTGTGATTTGACATTGGCTACTTTTGATCTTTTCAGGACTCAGAGTTGCAGTCCAACTTGATCAACAGTGATTAAAAGTTATGCATCAAAACTGGCATTTCTCTAGCATGATCATTTCTATTCTTTTCTAGACACAGGAATGTTCTTATTTCACTCACCACTCCCAGTGTGAATATCTGTTTCAAATCTTTTGGGCTTTGCTACTCTGGAGAGTACATATGCACCAAATATTACTGGAATTTTAGCAAATTACTGGAATTTTATACAAAAGGAAAGCTATACCTTGGGATAATCAGAAACATCTCAATTCAGCATTTTGTGTTTTATTCCTTTATGTAAACTAGTAAATTCAAGAGGGAACATTCAAAAGCTGGAACAAAATCTAAGCCAAGTCAGAGCTGACACCATACACACAAGTAACTCAATGGCTACTGTAATTATCTCAAAAACAGGCACTGTAAACACAAGTATTTAAATGTTTACACTGATAATGCAGAAACATTGGAACACACACATATAAGTCTGTATGTTTATATTAAAGACACAATTATCAGTAAGGCTATGTAGAAAAATATGAGTTTTCTCTCATCTGGGATCAAACACTGTGTATTGAATGATTATAAAATGTCACTACTGTAGGACAGAGTTTCAGTTTTTTGATTATTTAGCCAGGCAAATCAGGGACAATTGGCTAAGGCATGTAATCTCTTAGATCTTCAAGTTGAAGGAGACACCCTTTTTTTCTCTCCAGGAATAATATCGTAGTTACTAGTACTATTTTCTACAAACTATTATTAATTCTTTATGGTAATATATAAATACTGCACTCACAGAAAGTTGATTTACAGTATACAGTAGCAAAAATGAAGAACAGACTATAACCTCACTGTATCTAACCAAACCAAAGGACAACCTTGTAAAAGAATTTTAGTACTGGCATTTTAAAAATGTATACATGTTAACAAGTATCTATACCTACCCAAAAGGGCTGTAAAATATACTGGTTACAGTTCCTCAATTTTTCTTTTAGTGGTATTTTGATAAAGGTGGGATTTTGTGTTTGCTTTGTTTTTTGACAAATCACCTAGCCCACTATAATGCAGAAGCTTACTGTAAATTCATTGCAGAATGTAAACTCCAAAGCCTCTCCAATTGGAGAACAGCATGTTTGGATTCAGCTAGACTCAGACATTTTGGGGCACTTCTGTAGCAGACATTTTGGTTGAAATACTGTGAAGCTTTTTACCGACTGGAAATCTCACGGTGACAAAAGAAGAAAAAATGCAAGAAATCTTCTTTTTTAAATTGTTCTCTTTGTCTTCCACTTTTGCAGTTTGCGAAACTGCAAAATCCCATATCTTCCAGGAGTACCATTTAACACGTTACTTCTCTTGCAATATTTTCCAGGGATAATATGATATAGAGAAAATATAACAATTTTGTCCCTGGTATATTTCCTTTTATCCTTCTAGCTGGTATTAAGACTATGTCCACATCATTCCTGAGGGCTAGTCTAGTATAAGAACCTCTCCATAAAGTGTCCTTTCTGCATTCACACAGGAGGCCTTCTAGGATTTGTTCCAGTTTCAACCTTCCTGTAACACAGCTATTCTACAACCTCATTGTACAGTACTGCATAAGCAGCTCCACCTTACCCCACATAAGCCATGTGGGGTAACAAAAGCCACAGTGTCTCATAACAAAAGCCGTGAAATCTTGGGTCAGGGCAGAACCTCTGCATTAGCAGCCATCTATACTGTCCTCCCAGGGCCCTTTCACACCTTGGAAGCCAACAGCCTTTGTGAGGCTGAATGCACTGCATCTGTCTTCATAGGGCTGGCCTGCTGGAACATCTACATCACACAGGACAGTGTCCCCATCCCAAGCTGACCCATGTACTGCAGAGATAAGGCATGCCAGAATGCCTCACATGCAGGCTCTCTTTATGACATGACAGACTGTACAAGCCTCTGCCTTTAAGAGAATCAACAGCCCTAACCTGGACTCTACAGACTTTAAGAACATAGGGGTACAGAGCAGGCAACCTGCAGGACCAAGTAGGAATAAATCCTTCTTTAGCTTATGTAAGAGGGGATTAGCAGTAGAATTTGGAGATTGAATCAGGAAACACACGTTTTATTCCCACTAACAGCCTAGAATACGCTTCACTGTTTCCCAGCCCAAAACACCCTTCCTCAGAGCTTAAAGACCTTATAACCAGCCCCCAAAGAAATGTGTCCAAGGGTCACAACAGACTGCAGTCGTCAAAAAAATCCCAAAACAACAAGAAACCCCAAAACAAGAAGAAACAGAAGAAGAAGAAAAAAAGGAACAAACAAGGAACTAGATGAAGTGACCCTGTCTCCTTATCCTGGGATACTGCAAAATTAGGTGGCCTAGGAGTATTGGGCCCTTGTTCCTTTAACGTGAAGACACTTTTTTCAACAAAAAACATCAAAAGGAGCCTTGTCAGCTATCACCAGTCAGTGAAGAGCACTGGACCTTCAATAACATTTATTACTACCACTCATTCTGTTTTACTGATGCTGCTGGATCAGTTAAAGCTTCAGATTGGTCTACTAGAGTAAACATCGACTTGCAGACCCATACAATATTTTAAAGATGCAAGTACACACACCTGTACTATAAACTTAATTAAACACGTAAAGCAGTGACTTTTCTTCCTAGAAGTTTTAAAGCCATTAATGTGACAAAAAAATTCTGCTCTCTAAAGTATTACAAAATATTTTGCAACAGACTTTCTCCTCTATAAATAAAAGCTTCATTGACCTTACTGAAATTATCCCAGTTTGTTCTAGATGTGTGTTAAATCCTTAATGATCTATAGATTTATTGGCATAACTCAGACAAAGAGAATGGTGATGTGAGAGAATGCTATGCACTTGCACCTCAAAACAGAGCTAGCAGAATTTACTACAGCATTCTGTCTGAGCAGCCAGCTTATTTAGCCCTTCAGGACTGACAGTCAGCCCGTTCATACAACTATTCTAACTTATTGAATAAAAAATCCATCACACTGAATTGTAAAGAATGTCAAAGCTTGTAGATATTATACTCTCTCTCTCTATATATATATATATAATTTCACAACCTATGCTGTATTTGGTAGATGTAATTTTCTTTAAAAACTGCTGTGTAACAAATAGCTTTTAAAAATACTTTTTGTCTCTTGTAAACTGTAAATAACTATAAGAAGAATACAATCCCCTGTAGAAAATTGGTACTTAACTCAGCCACTTTTAGAAAATAACACCCATAGGAGTATTTGTTTTGTTAGTACATGCAGCCTAAGATTCTAGTTCAAGTTTCTCTTTTCCTTCCACAGGACTCTGTCTGCCACCCTAAGGGTATATGAAGCATGTCCTCTCTGAGTCCCTACTAAAAAAGGAAAACAACTTTCACATATCTGTGATAAAAATTAATTGTAAGGTTCCCATATAAGTAACAGGGAAGGAAACCTTATTCTTTCTAGTGTTTGTTTAGCAGCTGGAGTTCAAACATTCTCTGAAAAGCAAACAACTCCAGGAAAAGGAAAATAGAAACACAAAAAGAACACTGAACAGATGAAAGGTTTTGAACTGGAACTGCAGATTAAATAACAGGTTAACAATGATGGGAACCAAATACATGGTTACAAATCCAAGATAAAGGGAGGAACCAAACTACACAAGATTCATGACAAGTATTAATTCTTCTACACACAATTTTGTATGGTTACTGTTCATAGTTTGCACAACCTAGAATGAGAAATTTCTTATTTGAGAAATGGGGGGTCACGAAGCTTCAATGCCGCACAGAGTCTATTCCTTTATCTTCTTTATATGAAACAAGTAGCAGCTGAAAACATCTGCATTTTAAAGAACATTAAGTATTCTAGATCAGACAATTGAGAAAGTCAGCAAATGTGACAATATCACTGGGTGCTACTGCTTTAGCCTATAACAAATAAAAGAAAATATGTCTTTGCCCAGAAATATTGAATTACTGCATTGGAAAAACAAAGCAAGAGCTCCCTCTGTGTAACTTTGGATGCATTACTTTATTGTACTGAGTTATATATTTACAGTCCTACTGTGAATGTGAATAATGCACATTACAAATCAACAAAATTATTCAAAAAACCATAGACAGAATTATTTTTTCCAGTAAAATTACAGACAATTAGTTGCAGGGTAAAACATGTAAGACTGTTATAATAAATGAGTTGTTAGTAAAGGCCCATTGAAGGTACAAGACTAGAATATCAGATTAACACACAAACACTTCTTCTTGAAAGTAAATTGAACCAGACTAATAAGAAAAATCTGAGAAGGCTTATTATTACTGCTGCAGTCAGCTGACAGTAGAATTTACCATTCTTGCCTGTCTTCTCTCTCTCTCTGTTGAAAGCTTCTGCTCCCACAGCAGGAACAACTCCTTAACCATCACAGATGGTTCACTATCTCAGCCAGATCACCATAAGAAATTGCATTGATGCTGCTTAGGGTTACTTTAATATCCTGTGTAGTAAACGTCAGATGTTCAGAACTTTTTCCTGAGTGGTCGTTCATGCTACAGGAACAATAATCTTCAAGAGAATGAATGCCAGGCAGACAAAAAGAGTATTTGCTTTAGCCAAATGAACTGCAATCATTTGTATTTGTAAATTAAAATTCTGAACACAAAGGTGATTCTTTAGTGATTTATTGTAGAAATGGGAATTGTTACATCTCCAGCCTATCTTTTCAAGTATTCTTCGGCATTATGCAAAAAAATTCTTATAGCTATTTGTAATTTTTCACAGAATTTTGGCAGACAACCCTGCAACCAAAGACAAAAAATGCCTTTCTTCATGAAAAAGAATCAATAATGCATGATGGTAGTGAGCACTGTTAACATATAGTCACTGTAGATATTACTTCCTGCCTTGAAGCTGTATAAAATTATTCTGAATTTTATTGCACTTTCTATAATAAGACAAAATCCTCCCTTATCCATATTTTCCTTTCAGAAACAAAACATTCGCCATCATATTTCAAATTCAAGTTGGAAAATTAGTGTTTATCCTGAAGATTGTGTCAGTTCTATTTTAAATTTAATGAGGCCTGGGATCCATGTGATTAATGTTAAAGGTAACTAAAATGTTAACAGCATGGAATCTTACTGTTCATTCTGAGGTTTCCTCCCCTTCTCAGTGGCTAGGCTGACAAGTATTTTGCACAGAGAAAGGAGAACAATGAAAGCTTGTAGCACACTGACTTCACAAATTCCTTCCTCGTACCCTGAGGAAAGAACAAATTTCCCTTAATTTCAGCATCACTGGCTATCTAGCAGAAATACTGTCTGTCTGTCTGTCAAAACTTCCATCAGAATGTGTCCCTTTGACCAGAGCACTGTTTTCTTGTCAAACTGTGCAGTTGAGACAATTGCTGAAGAGATCAGCCAAGAACTTTCAGACAAGGCCATCCTAGAAAGGCTGCTTCAGGAGTCTTCAAATTTATTCATAGACTGCTGCTAAACAGCCTGGATAAATTTATTAGAAATTTCTGACATAGCTGCATTTTGTACAGCATATTCTGCTGGTTGTAAGAGGCGTGGTGCTTCCAGAATTAACAAATGTTCACATCTTCATAGCAGAACTTTATTGCTGGGGTATTAATGCGTCTACAGTTTATACTTCAGCTTTTTGTAACTCTTTGTATTGACTTGTCCCCAGCACTGCATATTGGTTCAATAACTGCTCATCTGAATAACACACTGTAATATACAAATGTAGTGGATTTTTTTGAAAACTAGAAATGTCCAATAAGAATTCAGACATTATGGCATGGAAGTTACTACTAAGGGCTCCAGTTATTCTAATAACTTAGATTTTAAATATATATGTAATTTACCCATGATCTGGGTATGTTTACAAGACAGGCAGGCATACTTCTGATAACTATAATCTGCACAGTACTAGTAATTTGCTGGCAATCACAGTATCAAACCTCTGGCAACTCTGTGCATGTTCTCTAGGTGCTTGAGCCTGTGCAGTAGTATCTTCCTTGCCTTTATGAGACTAATTACACTAAATTTACCTATGATGTGATCACACAGTTATTTAGGCTGACAGGTCTAACAAAATGATATCAATCTTCCCAACCAATGGCAGAAGCAGCATAGGGAGGGACAGCCAACATAGCTGAATCTTCCTTGGCTGCCAGAATGGTGGGAGGTAGACCACTGGCACCTGCTGCCTTTTAGAGAAAGTGGGTTTTAATTCTGAGTAAAATATTAAGAATTTACTCTAAAAGTGTATACTGAGGGATTGTATCCAATAATGAAACTTGTGAAAGAAGTCTATTGTGTTGATTTCTCTCTACTGGAAAAGGACATCTTAATACTGAATTGTATCTTTTGTTAACATTTAAATGTGGGTCAGGCAACACCAGTGTGAATTTGCATTCATAATTCCTTTTTGAAAAGATAATTTGACATGCCTTCCTTTTTCATTTTGCTGCGTATTCAGCTTTATTTGCAAAGATCATTTACTGTGCTAATGCCTTTCCCCTTCAAAACTGTCTGTACATGTCATGTCTCATGATGAATACCCATTTGTAAACAAAGTAGTGATTCATTATTATAGCTGAAGGGCATTGTTTTACCTGGATGTAAATTCATCACTTTTTAATGCATCGCAGCTTGATGCTTGATATCTCATCAAGCACTCTGAAAGCTTTGTTGACATAGATTGATGATCCAAACAATTAACTTAATAATGGCATCAGCAACTGGAGGTTAGTATTAACCACAGAAAGAGTGAGCCAAGTTCATCCCTAGTATATGCCTAATAAAGTCAAAGGAGGTATGTTTGGGATCTATTTATTGCAAACAATATATTTGACCTCTTTTTTCGTTCTCTAGCCATACTGCATTAAGTACTCTGTGGACAACAAAGGGAAGCATTCCTTTTAAAGAGGCTGGGTACTGTTAAACACTATAAACAACTCCCATTTCTCAAAATGGCTTCAGAAAAGGTAATAATCTGTGAATAGATTCTGTTAGAGCTCAGCTGGAGAGAACTACTTCTCACCTGTTTACTACTACACCTCAACTGAGATATAGATATGTGGTAACTGCCCATGTACATCTGGTTTGCTGTAATGCATACTAAAATGAAATTCAGTAAAACTCTCATTCTTTTTTGTTTTTCTAACTTGTATAGCTAGAAAAGCTTCCTTGTCTTTTTCTAGCATTGTCTCTTTCAATGCATCTCTACATAACCTGGAAATCCACTGATGAAAGTATGGCATCATTTAAATTCAGACTGAACAAATTAATAATTGTCTTAAGGAAGTTCTTCTGCTATGGATTTTGATGGATTCTAGAAGACTGCAACCATTACAACCACCGAATTATTATATCCTTTGCTATCAATCTTTCTGTAAAATTAACCTTAGCATTTAAAGGAATTCAAAGTACTAACTCTTAAAACTTGGGAACTTAGTTCTGTGATGGTTTAACAGGGAGTCTAATGTCTTGTGCCAAGTGATGTAATTGTACTTGGCAAACGCTGCCTGGGAACTGCCAGTTTCAAGCTGGAGACTGACAGATGAGTAGCTTTTTTTTCTGAAGTGAGCCAGGTGCTTGGAGTTAGATGTAAAGGGCTTAGGTATTGCCTTGAAGATAAGCTGTTTCATCCTCTCTTTGATAGTAATAAATGAGAGAAATTCATGAGTCAGATGACTATAAAAGTACCCTGGATCCAAAGATGACACTTGCCACCATCTGTCTGCCTCTTTGTTTTCTTTTTTTGAAAATTTTATCGTTTTTTATAACATTGATAATTTCTACAGCCTCATCACTCCCTTCATCTAACAGAGTTTTTTGAACTCAGATTTGGAACAATTTTTTCAGATATTTCAGAGCAGTTGATAAGTCTTTAATGGTAGAGTTAGGGTTCGCATGTTAACACCAATCCTTTTCCACTTGTACATCTGGCACCACAGAACAAGTGTGAGTGCTTAGCTGAGTAATCTTCCTGCCTATAAGAGTTCAGGCATAAACACACAGAGACAACTACTTGTATTTGCCAGCTCTGTTGCATGCATCAATGATCTTCCAATTGTAATTTACTTGCAGAAGCAACAGAACTTACATGTTAGATGTGATGATACTATTCACTAGCTTAGGAATATTGATTTTAGTACAATTATGAACAAAGACAAGCACTGTGTAACTACCTTGAACTTTCTTGTATTAAGATGCTGGGTATGTTCTATCTAGGCTTGTTTTTGAGAAGCAAAAATCAGATTAAAGTAATTCTAAAGAAACATACTATTAGAGATAACACAGCATACAAATAAAGTTGATGATACTCCATATGGTATGTATTTGTTTGCTTAAGTCTAATGCATAAACAAAACAAAACAAAACAAAACAAAAAACCCAAATCAAACCAACCAACCGAACACCCAAACCAAACAAACAATGGTCTCCCCCTCCAAAATTACTGACAAATGGAGGATGGTGACTGTATCAGAGGAACTATCAGAGCTACATACACCCAGGTAAGCTGGAGGTCTGGTTGTGTTCCTAGAGTATGATAAGCTGTAGGGAAGGCAAGAATGCATACAGAAGTATTTTAATATATACGTATTTTAAATGAATTTGACTGAAATCTTTCAGTTCTTTCTTTACTACTGCTCATAATTTCTGAATATCAGTGAATCCAAGCTGAATCTGAAGAGGTGAATGTGCACATATATTTATCCTCTTTTATAATGTAAGAGTAAGGATCCATTCAGAAAAACGTTCTTGAGGTTAAAAGGCAATATTATTATAAAGTACATAATTAATGTTTTGAACTACCCACCACAAGATAACAAATATGTGATAGCAGCAGACAGAAAAAGTATCTATTTAATGAATGTTTTTACTAGACAGAATATGAAAATACATTTTCATAGATGTAAAGCAATTAGAGTATTGCTAGATAGATCAGATGTTTTGACAAACCAAAAAAAGCAAGGAAATGAAAGCAAAATCATACTATATCTTTTTAGTTAAATGTCACTGTTATCACAACTGTTCTACAAAACAGACTGTGAACCACAACCCAAATTCTAAGAACCTGAACTTCTAGCAGACTTCTATTAGTCAAGATCTCCCCCTTCCTTCAACCCTATTTCTTTTCTTTTCTAAGAAAAACATATACATCTTGGTTTTTTTCCAGTCAGTTCTGCTGTGTATATTAGTCTGGTGATGATTTGTAAATAGTGAATGGATCAGATAAAGTGGTGTCTTCGACAAAATTAATATTGTGGTGCTTTGTCTGTAATACAGAACTTTTCTAAACACCAAAAAAAGTGCTTTCTTCAAACATTGCTCAAATTGAATGAAACAGAAGTAGAGCAGCTAAATATTTTGTTCACTAGCATATGTACATGAACCTTTTCCTTTAGTCTGATGAAAATGCTCTGTCCTTTTTGAAGATTAAGTGTGCCCAGCCCTCATTCAGCAGATTGGCACAGCCCAAGCGTTGGCAGTCAAGAAGGTGTGCTTTACAGGCTATACTGTAAAGCATCTCCTTTGTCTGTGAGGTTTCTGTAGAAAACTGTAGATTATCTTAAAATGTCCTAAAGGTTTTATAGTGATGTCAAAGTCACCACAAAAAATTAGAAATTATCAATGTGTTCAAGTTCTTAAGTCTGAGTACTCTAGCACTGACACTTGTAGAGAGATATCAGGCAATGTGATAAGGTAGTTTCAGCCTCAGCCTAACTGAAAAACCCTTCTTTTGATTTTTTTTTTTTAATGGATGCTACCACTGTGCAATTTTTTTGAACTCTGTTGAAGTATTTGACGCTGGCCACTTTCACTTCCTCTAAAATAATAGATAAATAGGCTATTTATTTGGCTTGGCATACCAATTCGTATGACAGGCTAACCTATATTACTTCCATAGATTGCTCTTCTAAGATTAGTGATCATGAGCTTCTCAACAGATGCTCATTAGGAAACCTGTCTTTTCTGTGTACATAATAAAGAAAAGAGGATGCATGCAATGGTACATCTACTTTTAGACTAACACGGTAAAGGACATAGTTACTGCTTCATTTTAAAAGTAAGTAGGTCTAAACAGAGCTAGAAGTAAAGCTCCTAGATCAGATGTAGTGTGTTTTCATACTCAGTGATTTCTATTAGCACAGAAATTGAAACTTTCAATATAGGACTAAGCAGATGAAAAGCACTAAATTATTTCATGTTATATATTGTTATAATTTTTAACAAGTAGCTGGAACTCAAACATCTACTACTTTGCACTGAGAAGACAGAAAACCAGTAGTACAAATATAGTATGCCATTTTATAGACAGAGCAATAATGAAAACATTACTAAAGCAATGAGACTTGCCAGCTAGTGATGAGACTTGGGAGAAATTCTTTAACAGATGTTTCGCACATCAAACAGATACTTATCCCCCTCTGATTATCATGATCTCGAGAATTCATGACTTGATTCAAAGATCAATTCCAGTAGTCCTATAAAAAACCAAATTCCTGAAATAGGTTTTCCTTTGAACCGCAGATGGTAAAATATATTATGGCCTTGAGTCCCTCATGGTGAAGTTGTATTACAGCTTTCTTGTGTTTGTGACATAATTAGAATCCTGTAAGCACATCAGTTTTACACTGATGAATGCACATCCCATTTTCTTTGCCATTTTCAAACCTACTATCTTCATAGTGACTGGTGATGACTGTACTACAAGCTGACCTGACCACACGTTTACTTCTTGAAAGTTTCAACTGCTGTCCTCTGAGACAGCTTCCTTTGATAGCAGTTATTTATTATTTTTAAATGTCCCTAATATACAATGCACTGAATCAATATTCCATCTGGATTACCTCTTTTCTTAGCTTGAAGTTTCATCATTAAGTATTATTTAGGCATCTATCAAGAAGAGATATCAAATTCATTCTAGAGTAAGAATATAAAGCTTTACCAGCTTATACCCTGACTGCAATTAGCAAGAAAATAAGTTTGAGGTACTAGACAAGGCTGGAAATATGGGAAGTCAAATGAACACAGCTTTAACACAATACCCAGATCTGTTTTTTAATCTTCTTTGATTTATAGAATTCTTCAAATCTAAGTCACACTAATAAAATTTTATATCTATAACATACACTTCATTTCTAAAATACTTTCTATGATCACAAAATATACATTGCATATATACCACCAGTGAAGTACACTCACTTTTACAAACAAAATACCTCGAAACAAAATGTAGCAAACAGATACTGAAAAGAAATCATTGCCAAAAACATACAAGAAATTCTTTGATTTGCATAGTATTAGAAAAACTTTAGAATTATGTTGTAGCTGTTTTTTCAAAGTTTATATGAATTTTCACTGACTTTCATAAAGAAAATAACACAGCTCAAATTAAGTTTTCTAATGCTTTTCATTTCCTTTATTTTTTACTCTGTTGGTATGAATAATAACTCAGGTACCTGGAATGGCATGATTTCCTTTTGCTGTACAGCACATGTTATACTTTCTTATGAATGAGATCAAGTAATGGACATCTTAGGACAAATGACTTCTTAAAAATAAATAAAATCTTTATAATAAGTATTTTTAATTCAATTAAAATTTTTCACTTTCCATAGGTAAGTTAGGAGTAATAATTCAATCAAAATCAAATTTTTAAGCATATATCCGGTATAAAAAACCCAAACCCTTTGTTATTTCTTAATAGCAAGTAACCTTATGTAGACTGGAACACAAGAGAGAGAGCAAATCACTGATTACATGGGTAATTCCAGCAAATCTGTTTTTATAATTTTATCCTGGACAATAGTGAAATTGAACATCTAAACTTAGCCTAGCAGCTTAAAACATACACTTCAAAAAATATCACCTTGCCTACCTCTTGCACATAAATCATAGAGTGCCAGCTTGCCTATGCAGCCCTTACCTTCTCAACTGCTAAAAATTGCTGGCATCATTAACTCACTTCATATTATGCTATTTCTCTTCCTGCCGAACTTGTCACCACCTCATTTTCTCCTGCATCCCCCGGTTTGACAGATGCATTTGCAGCAATACTTTTCTAGGTTTTGACTCATTCAGAGTCTGCTATATTGCCAGCTTCCTCCTGAGAGCGCTGCTGGATCAGGAGCCTGCTTGCTGTGCTTGCACTGAGAACTAAAAGAGAGTTCCAAGCACCACAAGAACTGCAATATTGTGTCCTACAGAAATACTGCTTATTTCCAGCTTAACACACACTGTGCAGATTTATCCATGATTTACAGAAACAACTGACTTTTCCAAGTGAAATGCATGCAGCCCACATTACTGTGGTCTAGACAGCTCTGTCTCACTGACAGGAGTAGGGAACACACCACATTTGTACACAGTCCATTTAGAACATTACACATGAAGTACATGCACAACTTCTGAAAAATCAAGCAGATTTTTTTCTGTGTTATTTGTACGTGCCTGATTTTTAGAGATGCTGATCATAGCTGTTCTTCTGAGTACTTTACAAGATCTTGTATAAAACTGGTGTATAAGAAATGAGTTTCATTTTTGTTTTAAAAATAAATTTTAAAAGTGAAACTAGGCTATAGTGGTGATTGCAGCATGGATAGATTGATATGGAACTCTATCAAAATCACGAAACTGCTGATACAACATAAATTCAGTAAGAAATTAAAGGATAATTAATTAAAAAAAACCTCCCACTGTTTCTAGAAAACCTTATGATCAAACAAGTTTTGTGACATTGTTAGACCATATGCAATTCTGATTAAAAACTACTTGTAAATATAAAGTAAATTAAACCATCTGAAAAAAATCTAAAAAAAATATAAAATAGTTACAAGTATCAAGTTGGGGTGAAGATAGAGGGGTCTATCAAACACTAGTCAGCTCTGCTCAATAGTTAGAAATGGTCAAAAATTACTCTATTGACAAAAGATATACTGATATTGGCAGGTAAATGTGCAGGATAGACCTTGTCTGAAGATATGAAGATATGCCATAGTGAGTTCTTTTCATCCAGTAAGGACCGAACATACTGTTTCTATTACCTTATCCCCTTATCCCTGCTACAAAAAAGGAAACCCTGTATCCTATGCAGCTGTTACATCTCTCAAGCTACTGAGTGTTTAACTGTAAAATAAACAGTGTTTAAATGCGTGGATGATACATACACATGCAATCAAAATCAGTAAGATAGCCCAGATGTGGCTGCAGACAAAGAGAAACTGTTTACACAAATTACTCTTATTTTCTTAATACCTGTCCTTGGTTTTAGTCTGCCTTTGTTTCTAGTCTAGATGGAATCTCAGAATTATTTCTCAGTAATATCTGCCAATTTAATTAACGTTTGTTTATTCCTTCTTCCAGATCATTAATGAAGATGTTAAATAAGATCAGTTCTAACACTAATCCCAAGGTGTCTTGGCAGACATCTCTCCTCACAACATAATTCATCATACCCTTTGTTTGGAAGCTGTTTGGATTATACACCTGATGTAAGAGGATGCTGCCCACCTGCTTGGGTATGTTATCCACAGGGAACATATTACACCAATTACAGGAAAACTTCACTGACTTTATTTGCTTCTTGCTGCAAGCCAGAAAATAAGAATGTTGACAAGAAGAGCTCTAAACCTTTTGTTTCCTGACACCTGACAGTTCAGCAATAAGACCACTGCAAATGCTCTTCATGAAAGCAAATCCCTTTCTGAAAAGAAGCCATACTGAATTAACTGAGCTAGTGAGATGCAAACTCTCTCTTAAAGCAAAGAAAAAATGAAGACTCAAAAACTTCAACCCCTTAAAGTGCTCCCAAAATAGAGCATATTAGGCTGAAAGTCAGCTTCCTTCACATCTTTGATGGTAAAATCTATTTAGCAGCAGCTGAACTGTATTTAAATTACTTTGGACAGATACTTTTACAGATGGAGGATTCTCAGGATGACTTCCCTCCCAGATAATGATTTAAGTAATGTTGTTACTTACATGGTATCACCAACACTTTTTTCAGTGGTTGAATTCCTCTCTCTGTCATAGTTTGTTGGCATACTTTTCCTTTCTGGCAAATCAGCATACAGATGGGTAAAGCAAGGTCTTTCCCAATTTGAAAAAATAAATATCAAATAAGACATTTCATGGTCTCTGTGAGTTTCAATAGTTTTTATTCTGTTTGTGTAAATATTTTATATGATCTCTCTTGAGCCATAGTGGAAGCTCCCCACTATTACAATAAGAGTCCAGGGGCTCTACACTTCAAGGTAGCAGCCTGCTAAAACTAAGACTACTGTAGCTGGTATTCTTACTGTGTACTTTCATGATTCATGATACTGTGTACTTACATTATTCATGTAATTTGTGGATATAAATCCTATATATCCTCATGCAGTCCTGAAGTCCAGTGGGAGGCTCTCTTTGTTTTACTTTATGCAGTTCTTTCAGTTTTTCTCACCAGATTCTACTTAGTAGTAATCAACATTAACCTTTCCCTAGTTACTCCAGTGTCTAAAACTTTTTACAGTGATGACACTTTTATTTAATGGTTTATGAAACTTCTTTTTCCATTAGATCTGACTTAAGATGGGTAGTAGAAAAAGTACAGTCCACAACTACTTTATCATTGACCCTCCTTTGCCTCTGATGGGTCACACTCTAACCATTTATTTATTTACTCTAAAATCTCACCATTTATGAAGTCTGCATGAGGGAACTGAAGGTGAAGGGGGAAATATTGTAAAGACAGTTCAAAATACCCAAAGGTGAAAGGAATAAATCATTCATAGTATTGCAGTGTTGCCAATCCTTACACTGAAAAAAAGTGCATCCAAAGGCAAGGTTTTGTCCTTTTGAACTTTCCAGTATTCCTGTCAAATGTCTTCCTCATCAGCTTCTATTAGGTTATACCCTGCCAAATAAACTTGTTGTCAAAGCAACATTCTCCCCACTTCACAAATCATGAGAAGGTTTATTGCACAGAAGCCCATCTCTTACGGCTGCAGCAATTTAATCAGCAACTCTTTATTGACGGTCCTCTGCCAACACCTGTTAGATATAGTATTTTGTTATCAGAGGGGAAAAACAATAATGTCCAAAACATGTGTACAACAAAATTTGAAATTTGTTTAAGTAACATGAAGAATTTCACACTGAATCCAGAACCACAGTGAGCGCAATCTGGCTGATGAACAGCTAGTGTAGATCTTGGAATCACAGAAAACAAGCAGATTAGAAAGAGAACTCTGCTGTTCACCTAGTTCAACACTCCACTCAAAGCAAGGCAGTACTCAAAGTGAGATCAGGTTCCACAGGGTTTTTCCCAGGGGTATTCTCTAAGGGTGGAGATTTCACATGAACCCTGGACAACCTTTTCGTGCACTTGACCCCTTTTCAAATCCTCTTCTGAATGTGAAGCAGGTGAAGACAGCAATTAAAGACGCGTAGAAAGCCTGGCCTTTCTTTTCTGCTAAGCAAACGCTGCTTTCTCAGCTTCTCGCCCTCCTTCTTATTCTCCTCAGCCTCCTATTGGTGAAGCTCGACCGGACTCGCTGTAGTTTGCCGGTGTCTTCCTGTTTTGAGGAACCCAGAGGTGCTCCCGCGGCATTCCCCCCGTGCCGTGAGCCCGCGGTGCCACCAGGGCGCGCTGATGGATCGGCCGCCCTGCGGCCAAGGCACTCCCGTCCTGCCGCGCCGCTTCTCCGACAGCCACAGCCCCTGGGCCCGCGCTTGTTCCGTGCCATTACTCCACCCCCGGAGCCGGGCTGTGTAAAAGGAAGCATCTTCTCGCTTCTACACAAGACCAGGGCTTCTTTGTGTCCGAGTTTCCTCAACTCTGCAAAACGCACTACATCTTGTACGCTCTGAAACCCAGCAAGTCTTTTACCAATTCTAGTCTTTGAGGCTCACATTTGTTCTCTATTTTTGCTTCCTTCTGCTCCTTTTCCTTCTTACGCCTTAAGGAAAAAAAAAATCTTGGCTGGTCCTTCTCCACTTTCCAAAGTCCTCCCTGGCTTGAAAGCCAGGAATGAAATGAAAACCTCAGCTGCAATAATGATACACTGCTTCCTTCGAGCCAGGAGGAAAAATCTTTTTCAACACTCCACAAGGAAAGGCAGAAATTCATAAAGAGCTAAAGCTCTTTATTCTACATCAAAACTGTCTCTAGCCTTTAGTAAACCCAGCAAGACCTGTCCTTTCCGTCCAAACTGTTATCCTTGACTAAGGTTAAAGAATAAAGTGGTAACTATAAGCTCTTCAGGCCAGTCAGAAAGCTGGACACCACTTTTGGGCAACATTAGTACTTTGGAAGACAAAAATAGAAATAAAGTTCATAAAATGGGATATTCACATTACTTCCATTAGCCAGTTTGAGTTCTGTTACTGCATTCTGTCTTGCTGATAAGGGTGCAAGTAATAAATAGGGAATCCATCCAGTTTTGTTTAATTTACTGGCATTGTTTGAGGAGCTATGAATCATGTCAGAGATTTAAAGGGATTACTGATAGAGAAGAGTGTAACCTTTCTTCCAATACAACAGCTGTTCTGAAAAATTTCCATAATAACAGTTGCTTTTAATTATATAATGAACTGCAAAGCCTTTTTAGCTTCATATCAATAATG
This sequence comes from Myiozetetes cayanensis, assembly GCF_022539395.1. NCBI lineage: Eukaryota > Metazoa > Chordata > Aves > Passeriformes > Tyrannidae > Myiozetetes > Myiozetetes cayanensis. The sequence goes on along the minus strand of NW_026087964.1, from coordinate 32,529,535 downwards.
CAGCTTTGATTCAAAAGTTTCTAAAGAGATAATCCTCAGCCTTTTTTGTCAAGGCCAGTTTGTGAATAGCAATGATTTAAATCCCAATGTCATAATTTTTTTCAAGGGAAGGAAAGAATAGTCTTTATTGCCCTGGAACTTGGACTGGGAAATTACAAGCAATGTTTGGAAAACAATATTCTCATAAGAGTCCTCCAAGAAATGCTACTGATGCCTAAACAGATACAAACACATTTAAAATAATAATATCAGAAATGTGGCAGATATGAGAAAAAAATTGTCCTAAAATATCTAGTCAAACACTACTGATAAGAATGAATAATACATCTCTATATCTAGAATTTGTGTGTTTTACTAAAGAAGGATTATTTTTACTAATTTTCAAGGCCCTACCAAGTCAGGGAAAATTGCATTTCTTTATCTTCCTTTCTTCCTGCTTCTCTCTGTGATTGAATACTGCCCTCTGACTGCTTAATGCTTATTCATTCCTCATTTTCTGGGCAGATCACTAGTTTGTGAAGATAATTAGAACCCCCTGCTATTTCTTCTAAGCCTTGAATCTTCAGGCTAATTAAGATGGTGTGCTGCATATATACATGCAGCTGACAAAGGCTTGTAGCAAAGTACCAGGAATCATACTATTTGTGTAACAGAGAAGTAAAATCTGGTTGCATCTGCTAGGACAGTTTTTGCTATGGCCCTCAATGTATTTTGCCCAGCAAATAACACTTATTTTGTTCTGTTATTGGAGCTTCCTGGATCTTCTAATACTATCTATGCTTTTGAACAAATATTATTTTAATATTTTCTTCAGTACAGCATTAGAGTATAACATCTAAACTTGAATAAAAGGTGGCAAGTTCTTCATCCTAAAATCATCTTCTCCTAATTCCTCTCATTTTTCCCTGAGGAGTTAATCTTAAATGCAAAACATCCAGGATAAGTGAATACACATCAGAGAAGTGCATATATAAATGCATTATTGGCAAGAAGGCTACAAAGAATGCTTCTGCCTCTCTCTGGGTACCATTTTTCTCCTTTCATCTGTTTTAGTATGGAGATAGCCTAGAGGCACTGCTGGACACTTTTTCTTAAAGATCTGCAAGGCTTTGCTCTTTGAACAAATTACTGCAAGTTTTAAGTGTTTCCTTTTTTTCCTCCAGACAAATGTAGTAACTTTTACTTAATTTGGGAGTAGCCAAGATCTATCAGCTAAACAAGGAAAACTTCTGGCACTGAAGGGTGTCTCAAGATGAAGTAAAGTTATGAGCAATGTTCATAAATTGCCAAGAAGGTTGTCTGTACTTATCCCATGAATATCCAGCTTCAGTAAGATCTGTTGTTCTCACCCTGAGGCAGTTGCACATTGCTGTCATACTTGTTTCTCCAAATGAAGTTGAACTATGACTGTAAATGAGATTATGCCATTGTGAATGTGTAGAGGTATCTATCCTGATAGATTCAAGTATCTAAAAGCAACAAAAGTATTCCATTGGGAATGGAATAAGAACTTTTAAGGACTCTATGGTTTTCAGTACAAACTCATACAGTAACTTTGGGTTTTTTCAATCATTTTCCAAACATATTTTTTCTGAATTTAACCGAGGTCTTAGCAAATTTTGCTCCGATACTAATCTATAGTTTAAGAACTGCAAAAGATATTTTCTTCTTTGGGTATAATATTTTGAAAAGAACCATTCAGGAAAGAAATTTGATATGCTTAGTATGGTTACAGAATTTTGAAATGCCATAATTTGTGTACTGCACTGAGCATTCCTGAAGAAATTCATATATTTACAGATCTTTTTCTCCAGTTTTTCTTTCTAACACAAACCCCCCAGACTTAGTTTATAATAGTTCAATCTCAGATGTCTGATACCAGACATAGTAGTAGTCAAAAAACAGAGTTTCCTGCATTCAACTTCAGTGTTACATAGCCTTAAAGATACAGAATCACAGAATTGCAATCACAAAATCATAGAATTGGTCAGATTGGAAAGGGACCACAGTGAGTCACCTGATCCAACCTCCCTGTTTAAGCAGGGCCATCTTAGAGCACATGGCACAGGAGTGCATCCAGACAGTTCTTGAATATCTCCAGTGAGGGACACTCACATTGCCTCTCTGGGCAATCCATTCCAGTGTTTGGTCATCCACACAGGAAAGAAATTCTGTCTTATATTCAGGTGGAGCTTCCTGTACATCAGTTTGTGTCTGTAACCTCTTGTCCTATTGACTGGCACCACCAAGAAGAGCCAGGCTCCATCCCCTTCAGATCCCCTCACCTTCCCTTCAGATACTTATATTTATAAATGAGGTCATCTCTCAGTCGTCTCTTCTCAAGACTGAACAGGCCCAGCTCCCTCACCCTTTCCTCATAAGTGGGGTGCTCCAATCCCTTGATCATCTTCATAGCCCTCAGAAGGACCTGCTCCAGGAGCTCCATGTCTCTCTTGTACTGAGGAGCCCAGAACTAGACACAGTACTCCAGATTCACTAGCCTCTCTTGACCTGCTGGCAGTGCTCTTCCTAATGCACCTCAGGATACCACAGGCCTTCTTGGCCACAAGGACACACTGCTGGCTCATGGACAGATTGTTGGCCACTAGGATTCCCACTACATTCTTCTCCACAGAGTTGCTTTTCAGCAGGTTCACTCCCAGCCTGTTCTGATGCATGGGGTTATTCCTCTCAGGTGTAGGACCTTGCATATGCCTTCTAGTCCTTCATCCAAGTGTTCTTGGGAAGCAAAGTTTCTGCTGTAGCCAATTATCTGCTCCTAGAATGTGCTCACAAATCAAGACTTGAAGACATTAGTTTCTTTACACCTCATTTGTAGATGGAATTGTTTAACTATCTCTACATATCTTGCTTTCGGAGTGTGCTCCAAGAGATATAGATTCTTGTAATGTTTACCAGGTCAGCTTTTGAACAAAAACATGGTGAAGAGTACAGTTTCACTTGTAGTCGTCTCTGCAAGTCTCTTTCCTGCTGGCTTAAAATTGTTACACAAGAAGTAATATATCTAGGTTCAAAGTACTCCACATGATTTGGAGCAGCATATGGACTGTTGATCTCTTGCTACCTAAGGAACTGTCATTATCACTGGGTTATTAGGTACTCTGATGGAGAAAGGAAGAACAATCTTTAAGTAATAAAACACTTCCCTTCAATTAAAAATAAAAAAAAAGTGTGTTGATGGATACTGGATACTTAATAACATAACTTAATAACTACACCATAAAGACATAGATTCACTCCCAAAAAGCCCACATTAAATTCATAATCTCAAAAGTTCCCATTACAATTAATGGCAAGATCACAGCCTTAGTCCAGAGATAGTTCTATTACAAAATTTGAAGTCTGAGGTGGCTATGTTCAAAAGTCAGATACTGAAAATTATATTCAATAATTCCAGGCTAATCTAAATGACCTTGGTACTAGTCACTGCTCTAGTTAAAAATAAAGTATGCAAAGAAAAGGCATTCTGATAAGAGAAATGTAGTCTCAGTTCAGAACACTGTCTTTGCTAGTCTACCGCATACTTGCTCAGGAGTTAGAAGCCCTAGGATCAATTGCTCTCCAATTCCCAGGGGAAAGATGCACCACTAATTGTCTAGGTATCAATGGATTGCTACAGCAGCCTAAAGAAGTTGCCACATTCTCTTTCTTGAAAACATTTACTTTGCTCGGATATCTAACTAAAGGAGCTGTTTCGTGGCTATGAATCCAGACTGCAGAGAGGCATCTAGGAAACTTCATGGCACTTCCAGAGAGTACCTGGCTCAGCATACAAGTGAATTCTGTTCTCAGATGTAACTCTCCCCTTACACTGCATAAGGAAAAGAGGTGACTGCTTGAAGTTACGCAGCAGGGTATCCAATAGCAGAAACTAGCATTGTTCCCTGCGTGGCTAATGGAGAGAAAGACCTAATGAGGCCTGTGCTCTAAATCACTGTCTGGTAAGGTGCCTACCTTTTGCCATTGATTAGATGGAGAGTTCAGAGTTTCCATTACCTCAGAGATATAATATAGTTGATGAACCTCAATTATTACTGAATACTAGGGAGTGTGAATAGCTTGCATCTCTCCTTTTAAGTCTAACTTCCCCTTGTGGATTTAACCCTTTGGTTTTAGCAAGAAAAAGTCAGATTTAAGATTATTTCTGCTTTTTCTTTCTTTTTTTTTTTTCCCCTCCCAGCAAATGCCAAGAGATTAATATGTTATGAAGGTCTCTTAGGACAGAAGTATGCTATTCAATGTTTGAAAGCAATCCATATCTAAATCCTGATTGAAAATAGCAAAATTACTCTGCTGAAAACTAACATGTCACGCTAGCCAAGATATTCCAAGGTGATTAAATTTTTACCTCTAGGGAAATCAAAGATTAATATAGAGATAAGAAGCTATTTTTCTAAAAGAGTGATGTCTTGCTTACAGCCAACCAGTCATTGACAGGTGAACCTGAATATTGTGACAATATTTAAAAGATAGTAACTTTAAAAATATAATTGCACACATAATTAAATGGTTTAGGGTTTTTTTGCACCTTCTGTCTGTCTTACTCTAAAGTGCGTCCTGCTCTGGCAACTTAAATTACAATTTATTAAACTTCTATAAGTAATTTAATTTTTTGTTTAGTATATGAATTGGAACACTAAGAATATGCTTATATCTGATCAGTTTTCAATAAGCAGAAATTAGAAAAGTACTTAAGTCTCAACTATTCATTTTACTTTCAACCCACTAATCCATTAATTACAAGTAGTTTGAACACATACTTCATGCTCAGCAAGAATGGTATGTAAGTTGTAGCATTTTACTATGGCTGCACTGACTTAAATGCGAGAATCTCGCACACTAAAACTGTTACTCAAACTTGGTTAATAGTTTTATATTGATACTTAACTGCAATTTCCAAAGAACCTCCTTGATCTCTTTCTTTACAATAACTAGATGTAAAAAAAAGTGACAATACTATGGGCTTTTTTGTAACGGAAAGCAAGACCTCTCCATGAATAAAAGGATTCCAACACTCAAGGCATTATTTATTTTGAGATAACTGGAAAAGAAAAATTAACTATGCATCCATAACAACTATGCATGACCTTCAAAAATCACTGGCAGACCAGGAATTAATAACCAGAACACATTCCCTGAACAGTGCAACTATTTGGATTAATTGCACTAAGAAACTTAATTTTGAAGGATTTGGGAATGTTTTTGCAAGGTTTAGGAAGGATTTCATTGGGATTACAGGATGAGCAATTTTAAGTGTGCTTAACTGTTCACATTAACTCTCTAGGCAACCACGAAACAGATCAGTCATCCACTGCTTATTAATTCTTATCCAAGATTTTGTTGTCATAAAGGGAGTATATTTATAATTCACTGTATACTTTAACCAGCCAGCAGGAAAAAACCTGTGCCTTAGTAAGAATCTCAATGCTGATGTTGTTCTTCAGACTGTTGGATTAGAACAGGGTGTGCTTGTACTCTGCATATTTCTGTTCTCTTGTGTTGCTTTCAGAGAAGTGTAACTTTACTGTTTCATCTAAAACAATATTCCATTTAAATTGGTCTATATTTGCCAACACCTTTATTCAAAGCTCTGTTAAGTGCAATTTTAACTTAGGTATTTAAACTGAGTATCAACGTCCTAAGACTAAGATATTAATTCAAGGGAGAAAATGTGCATAAAACAATAAGTTTTAGCAGTTGGATGTCAGTAGCTCTACTTGTGCAAAATAACCACAACAATTTTATGCCAAATGTCCTGCAACATGAACTGGTATGAAAAGCCAAGCAATTAGGTCTTCTACATAAATTCTAGAAAATTTAAATTAAAAAAAAGGTTTGTATACTTTTCATAATCCTGGGAAACCTGAAGTTTTGGACAGAAATGTACTTTTTTTTTTTAAATTATTTTTTTTTAATTATTTTTTTTCTAATGAGATCACAACTGCAGTAATAGACCAAAATGCGTGCCCAGTTCTGAGCATGCTGTTCTATTGTAGGCTGTAATCTGAATGTAAATATTGCAAATACACACACAAAAAAAATCAAAAAATGGGGCCTGCGAACACCATTGGGAAAAACAACAGACGCAGTTTTGCACAGAGCTACAATAACAGGGGACAAATTTATGAACATATATAGATTTACTCAATTTCTGTTTTAAAAATAGAATCTGCCTTTCACTGTAGGTAACTTGTCTTATTTGCTACATCAACTATCATTGTACAGAGGAATGCTCTGATTTTTTTGATGTAAAGGCAAACAGGAAGTAAAAAAATAGTCAGATATTAAACTTATACTTGAATGAGATTAATTTGCTTGTTTGTTCTTGAAACACACATCTTTAATTACATGTGGGAGATGTTCTTATGGACATTGGATTTTTCAAAATCAAAATAAGGGGTGTACAATTATTGATGGAATTACCTGCCAGGGCATTGTAAATAAATTTGATGAAAACTTTTATTTTGTAAGTAATATAACTACCTCTTTTTAAAACTTGCATCTTCCAAAATATCTTCCCCTGTGACCTGGGAACTGCAGTGTTGAAACTGAATGGCAGCAACTGAGATTTCCTGACTCAAGGAAATATTGTCACAAAAGCAGATAAGACTATTCTACTTGGAATGCTGTAAAACACAGTTATATATTTCTCTCTTGGCTGCACTACTATATCATTAAAAAACTGCATCAGCAATAATTTTGCCCAAAAACTGTTTTTCAGCTGTTGTCATTTAGGTACTTTTACCTAAAAACCATCCTGATTTAGAGTTCAGCACTGGGCATTTGTTTCAGATTAGAACTTGTCAGATTGCTATCTCTTACAGTGCTAATACTTCTCTTCCCTTTGTTGTAAATATATTCTTAAATTTTATTGAAGCAACTAAACTCCCACATTTTTATCAACCATTTTAACATGAAGCTCACCAACAATAGTTTGTATGTATCTGGAACTCAACTTTGAGTGGAATAAAAGTGCATGCAAAAGGTTAATTACTGAAGAATCTCTGGTTAAAATTCATTTACATGAGTGAAAAAATGGCTAGAGGACCTAATTAATGGTTACTATTGGAGCTTCTGATGCATCTGCAGAATTAGATGTGGAACTGAAAATCTCATCTACTGAAAAACATCCAGTTATGAAAACCCTTATTATGAAAAATATTATGTTTGATAGCCAAGTAACAGGAACTATTGTCTGTATTTTTAAGGTGCTTAGATATGAATATAAAACCCCAAGTTATGTACCAATTTCTATTTTGAAGAACAGTAAGGCAGGACTTAAGGGCAGCAGAAAAATTAGTTTGTGTTTTGCATACCATTTTTTAACATTGGTGGTTTCTCACCGGTTAGCTTAATTCTCTGGCTGGCAATTGTCTCATGTTTTAATTTCGAATGATCAGAGCAAAAAATTCACTTAAAGAAAAAAGGCATTTGCAGCAAGGGTAGCATACCCAAACTTTGGTGGAACGTGTGAATTAAGTTTTATTTCGTAATTTAGCCTGATTTAGCCACTTCCTTTCAGGTAAAAAAAAAAAAAAAAGAAAAAAGAAAAAAGAAAAAAGTTATTATTTTAGGAATAAACACATTTTGATTGAACCCAGATAAAAGATTGGATAATGACGTTTTATATAAGAAATAACACTGAGAGCTTTCACCAGCATGAGTACACATTATGGGGCATCAGTGTCTAATGTTCTACCTTATACTTTAAGTTGCCTCTAATTTGTTAGAGCTCGTAGAGCTTATTACGCCTATTCTTGCTTCAAGTGCAGTAGGGAAAGGAGCATGTTTCTTGTGTAAAGCTGGACTGACTGCAAAAACACATTACATACAAAGACTGAAACTAAACCCTAATTGCGCATCAAGTCTTAAAGGAAGATGCACTCGTGTGAGTGTTTCAGGAAGGCTGCAAGAGCCAATGAGGTTATCCGAGAGCGCCACAAAGCCACGCTTCCGCAGGACGCGGACAGGATGGGAGGCGCTATCTCCGCGGCGCGGAGGCGGCGCCGCCCCGGGCGAGCGGGAGATTCGAAGGGAGGCGGCGGCGGAGAGCGGGGAGGGGCGGCCATGGTGGAGGGCCCGGGCTGTGCCCTCTGCGGGGAGCGCCTGCGGGCGCGGCTGCGGCGGGGCCAGGCCGTGCGGAGAACGCGGGGCGGCGCCGTGAGTGACGGGCCGGGGCCGGGGCCGGGGCCGGGGTGGGGAGCGGCTGGGAGCGGCTGGGCAGCCGGGGCAGCGCCGCCGGGGCAGCGCTTGAGCTCGCAGCGCTTGAGCTCCTTGAGGAGAGCGCAGCGCAGGGGTCTTGGTTAGTGCCTCCCCGCCCGTCCCGTGACAAAATACTGTCTCTGTTCTTCCTCTGAATCATAAAATATTCCTCTCGTCAACATATAGTAAATAAACAGGCCTTAGCAGGTCTGAAGCTGATGCTGAATGCTGGCTTGCCGAAACGGGAGCTTTAGGAAATTGATCGCTCCTGCTCGCTTAGGTGAACTTCAGAATATCGTTTTGCCTCAGGAAACCTGAAATGCAAGGAAAGTTACCGCTAATCTTAATTTTTTTTATAATGGCTTAAGTCTTTGCACGTGCTAGATGATCTTTAAGGTCCCCTTCCAACCCAAAACATTCTGTGGTTCTAGTCTGAATAAAACACAAGGGAGAAAAGTACATGTTTCACAGATTTCACAGAATATTCTAAGTTGGAAGAGACCCTCAAAGATTGAGTCCAACTCATAAGTGAATGGCCCATACAGGGATCAAAACCACAGCCTTGGTGTTATTAGCACCATGTTGACCTGCAGAAAAGGAGCTTTTACTTCTATAATTAATTTTTTAAAGTAATTCTAATTGGACCAAGTATTTAAATAAAGGGTGTGACATTAGCTTTCAATGTGCACAATATGTTGTTTTCCTAGTAGCTTTTATCCTTTTTGTTGACAGCATGAAATAATTCACTAGTATAAAACTGCTGGGGTACCTTCTAGTAGGTGAAGATGTCAGGATGTCAGTAAGCAGGCCTTGGCTGATAAGCTGTGAAGGTATGGTCCTCTCGTTTTGATTACAGAGGTAGCTAGGGTATTTTTTTTCATGTCTGGTTTTGCTTACCTGTGAAAAATTGTGTGTTGCTTGTGGCCCAAGTAAGTATATTGGATGCCTCCAGACAGACAGGTGAGGAATTTTTCCCCATCTTCAGTGTATATAAGGAGTTTGTGATTAAGGCACGATAAGATAGTACTTCAATTAAATAACAATTTATGGAAGAACGTGGTTGAAGATATGTCTGTCTAAGGTGTGTCTAAGGTGTGTTAAAGATTAGTCTTTGTAGGTTTATATCTTTCAGGACTAAGCTTTTTGAAGTAAGGAGTTATGTTCCTGAGGTTTCAAAAAAGAAATCTCATTGCCCTAAATAAACTCATGTTCCTAACTTTGTACAGTAAAAGTCACCTCAGGGCAGACTCTATTGATTGGCAAATGATCATCCTAAGGGTCTTGTCCTCTAGTGGTGTCCCCCTTGCTGTTCACTTGCTTCTGAGATTAGACTTTAAACTAGTAGGAGGAGAAAAATATCTCTGTGGGCTCAGTGAAGGTTTTTCTGTGAAAATATGAAACAGTGTTTACTGTTTCCCATGTGAAACACTGAAAGCATATTATCAGCATTTGGAGAAGGATATACAGCTGCAAATAGCAGAATTTACACTCTTACATGGTTTTAATATTCATACTGTATCTGTTTAGTTTACACCAGCCTGAGACTCTTACTGTAAATTTATGACTTGAAGGAAAAGGCATAAAATACTCTGAAAAAAAAGATGTACTGTTTCAATTAGGAAAAAAATTGAGCTAAGTTATGATAGCATTAGCAATAGCGACTGCTTCCTGGGTTAATAGTCCCATTGTTTTTGGTAGAATTGCTTAAAGAGAAAATAGTTAATGTTGTCCGAGTTGGAAAATTAGTTCATACATCTGCTTGCTGAATGTGTACTCATGCTAGAATCAAAGCAGTATAAATTCTCTTCAATCTTTGTGCGTGTGCATGTACTCATTTTACAGACTGCTGCAAGTGAGGAGAGAATCTCTGGTCACGATTTCCTTGTTGGACACATTTACAGGGGTGTGGAGACACTGGGAAAGGAACTTTTTATGTATTTTGATCAGAAAGCTTTGAGGTAAGAAATGAGAAAAAGGCTTCCTATGCATTCAGACTGATTGTATTTGGTAGGTTATCTTGTTTTTGCTAATGTCAGTTTCAAGGATTTGAAAGCATTATGGAGAAACTTCTCATCAGCCTCTTTGCAATGCTGGAACTACTGATATAGTTACATGTTCAGGTAATTTACTGCTTTTCTCTTAGTCTAAGATTTCCTGAAAAGGTCTCTGAAAAGGACAGTTGGTCTTTAAAATACTTTGTTTCAAATAGGAAATACTTGTTATAGTTCTAGAAACTGTATTTAAAGAAGTTTTATTAGCCAAGTCGCTGATGGGAAACCTTGGAGAAATTCTATATGGGAAGGGTCTCTATGCAGGAGGCAGAAATTACTTATTATCTGATATTGAAGATCTTAATTCTCCTGTTTTAAGTGCATCTTGTGGATCTTAAAGATGTTAAAGGAGGGTGGATGAAGGCTTCAGAAAATGTGTCTTACAGCAGTCTAAGATTGGCCAGGAGACAAAATAAGAAGTACACCTCCAGAGAATGTATTATTCTTTATTAAAGTTAACTCTTAAATATAGAACTTTCTTGTCATGGCTAAGGTTACTGATATATAGATTTTATATCTGTACACAGTTTCTTAACAAAACCAGCTTTTCTCTTCTGCTAAGATTACCTATTAAAATCTGGTAGTCATGCTGGAATAATGTCAGACACATCTTGTGAAAGACTGGGCCATGAAGGCTAATTAACTAATTTTTTTTCTCAAGCTGGGAGTGACTTCCTGGTGGGAGATGTTAACCTGGCCATTAAATTGTTTTATGCAGTTTGGCTACTGCTCCTTTTAAACAGTATGCTGGAAGTTGGTAAATGAAAACCAGCTATTAATGTGAATGCCATATCTTTAAAAATAAGTTTCTGGAAGCATTTAGTACATTACCATTTGCTAGTAAGATGCAAGAGTTTGGTTTAAAAAGAGCTTTGTCCAAGTTTAAAGCTAAGTTTGGCTAGTTAAGCCTGTGTGGTACTATTCATGGCACTTGAGAATTGAAAATGGCAATTGAAAATAAAAGTGGCTGAAACAACTGTATCACCTGAATTGACTTGTAAGAAGAGTGTTTTGGAAAGACACGGGTTTTTAAAAACTGAAAAAAATAAATGCTATGAGGAAGTTACTTAAAGAGTTACCCTTAAGACTATGTTTAACCATGTCTTAACCCATCTGTAAATATTTAAAATGCCTGTCCTTCCTGAAATGTAAGAAAGAAGGGTTGAAAGGAAATATACACCATATGCTGCATTTTTTTCATCATTTATGTAGTTTAATCTGTTAAATCTTTTTGTAACTGCAAAATGATCCACTTTTTCTGATCTTCAGTCTATAGTAGTAGTAGGACATGTGGTTTTAGGACTTGAATGTAACAGGTGAATTTGTAATAAATAAAATGAATGCAAAAATAGTCAAATTTGTCCTTTGCTCAAGCATACTAGCTCCTGGTAGAATATGCTATAAAATGTAAGACCTCTTAAAGCACTAGTGATCTGTAAAATGAATGCTTGAAAGAGTCTATTCTTCTACTTTGCCATCTGTGCATTTTTCGGTTTGTTTCTTTTATTAATTTTTACTCAACCTGCAGCTTTTGCCTTGGCTGTAAGCAAAGGAAAGCAGAAGACAACATATGGCAAATATTAATTACTTTGTTTATGGTGTTATTGGATGTAGTTGCGATGTGATAACAGGGTTGGCAATGTGGGGACTGGAATCTTTCCTTTCATACGAGATGAATTCTGCCTGATTTAACAGAAAATTGTCTGGTAAAGTGGCCTCATTTCTTTGAGGCTCCCTGAAGGTTTAAGAACCTATGTTAGAAGACCAGCATGTCAAGTGAAAAAAATTCTAAGTGCAACACACCAGAAGAATGTGTTACTTAATGATCAGGTCTGACTTCTTTATAGTGAATTCTGAAGACTGCTGGAAAACTGCCATATTTTGGAGTGGTTTTGATTTTGAGAGGGTTCTTTCTTCTCTAGTAATTGAGCACTATGTAAAGCAAATAGTTTGTTGATGTGTTACTGGTAATAACTAGAATTAATGTACATATACACTGACTTGGTTAGTCAAGGTTCATAAATTCAAAAAATAGACTGATGTTACGCTTAGAAACGTTGTTCACTTACAATAACTATAAAAGCTCTCTTTCTTTCCAAGGATTCACTTCGGTATGAACGGTTCCATGTGCATTAACCCTGATGGAAGCAAAGACAGAAATGGAGTACTTCCAGTTTTGGAGATACAGCTTACAGAGGATACTGTTTTGTTTTTTGATGTGACAGTAGAGTATAGGTAAAGCAGAAACTAACCAAATTAAACAATTTGATTTATTTATTTTTATAACATTCTTTTAAGAACATAATGCATAATCACACAAAAATTGTTAAGTGCTTGGATGCTATCAAGACAAAACTTTTTAAACATATATTTATTGGTATGGTAATTTAGTTTTGTTACTTTGTATCAGAGCTTACATACAGTTAAAGTAATTCTAAGCTGTAGTCTCATTAGATAGTGTCAAGACTGGGAATGAAAGTTTGGTTTAATTCAATCCTTAGAGCTGAATGCTGAATTCCATTGCCCTTTACTTTCCATGCAAGTCTCGCTTCCTTAACAAGAGTAAAAACCTGTCATGATTACTGGCTTCAAATTTTTATGCTCCCAAGGTTGGGTTTTTATTTTCCTTTTTGGAATCAAATTGGTATAATTGTTCTAATTTACATGAAGTGGATCATTATGTCTATCACCATTGTACTTCACACTGCTAATAAAAATTACAGCAAGCTTGATTTTAAAGTGTTTGAGGCTCTTGAGAGAAAAGGAACATGTAAATTCAAATAACATATATATACGTGTTTAAAATTACAAAACATAAAAGCTTATGTAAGTCTGAGACTTCTTGTTCTTACTATTTTTAAATGATTATACTTAACCTAATAAAATAAAAATGTATCTTAAAAATATAAATATATATATAGTCATGTTGTAACTACTAGGGATAAACTACTACTGTATATATATTATATATAGTAGTTTATTTATCATTATTGTGGTATATTTATATATGCAAAGAACATATATATATCTATATATATGCACACACATATAATATCATATTGTAACTACCGGACCGTGTCACCAGTTAGTTATATTTGATGGTCCAAACACAGGGAGGGGTGGTTAATGTCATTTCTGTGCCTCTTCTGTCACTGGTATTTTCATGGTTTCTATTATGTGCATATAATGTTCTATAATACTGTATTGTGTTCTTTTTAAAACCATGCTGCTATATTGGAATACTTTTAAAATAAAAATAAATCTTAATGAATTTTTTCTCTTCCAGAAATGCAACCGAGTGTGAGCAGAAAGTGAGAATGATGGAAAGCTTGGATGTCTGTTCTCCAAAGTTTAGCTTTTCAAGAGCAGAAAGTGAGATTAAGCAGCACAAAACCCGCATGTTGTGTGATGTGTTACTGGATCAAGCAGTATTACCTGGAGTGGGAAATATCATAAAAAATGAAGCACTGTTTGATAGTGGTCTTCATCCAGCTGTTAAGGTGAATGAAATGTCTCAAGATGGTTTTAATGACACCTAAGCATTAAGAAAGAGCCTCTGATAATGGGTCGTATCATAATTCATGAGGAAATTAGGAGGGAAGTAGGAGTTGCTAACTCTACGTGATTCATGTGATCATTAACTCTTTGGTCAATAAAGGGAAGACAACTGAGATTTTTGCCAAGTCTTTCGCTTGGATGAGGGAGTGCACATTGTTTGGTATGCAAGCAGTGATTTTGTGTGGTATAGAATGTGAATGTATAGAATGTGAACATATACTGTTTTACTGAGATGATACAAATAATGTGAAGTCAGAATTATCATAACATGAAGCAATGCAATTCCATATCAGTGTTCAAAGTGCCTCAATAGGTCTTTTTTCTGTTTTCTCTTAGCATTGTAATATTCTAAAAATCATTCTTGTCTTTCTTACAGGTTTGCCAACTGACAGATGAGCATATACGTCACTTGGTGAAAATGACACGTGATTTTACCCTGCTTTTCTATAAGGTATCGGCACATGTTTCTCAGAAGCCTCCAAAACGTGACTCTGGCTCGTGACTCAGCTGTATGTGGTCATCCAGTGGAAAGAGTAAAAAGATGCAACAGGACAAGTGTTTCCATGAATAGGAATGTTGAATTGTGTGCTCTTTATTATTTGTGAATTGTCAAATAATGAAAAAGTGGAGGAGTCAAAACTGTCAAAGTATGCATAGGTTGGCCCAGAAGAGTTTCACAGATGTTGCCTGAAGCCCGGTTCAGTTTTTCTGTGTATGTGCTGTAATGTCACTCTGAACATGTCAGAATTGATGTATGTTAAACACAAACTTACATGTCGGATAACATAAAGGTCAGTCTTAAAACTTGGAACTAGAGATTGCCCCAGGGAATTATGAAGGTAATTCATGTGACTTCCCTTATGACACTTATATAGCAAGTATATTTATTTGACTAAATAGATTATAACTCCTAACAACTTTTTTTACCTAACTGAAACAATGGTTTTCATTGCTAAAATGAAATAAATTACAGTTTCTCCCTACTGTCACAACTTCAGTAGGATTTAATTTCTTCCCCTGCAAAGTCTCTAAGTCCTCGTTGCTCTTTAACTTTCCACAATAGAAAAAGAGAGAATTTGACCTAATCCTTCTACATTTTATTTCTTTAAGCTGCATGCAAAGAAATGAACAGCAGTGGTGAAATTCTTGTCTCTTTCTCTTGGTCTTCCTCAAAGCAAGGAGCTAGTGCTGCTAAAACATCTCTTTTTGGTAGGTTAGGAGGAGAGCACCTAACGTTCCTAAAAGTGTCTTTCAATCATGAAGGTGAAAAATGTGATTTGTTTAATCAATTAGTCTGCTTAACTGTTTGCTTTCCCCCAACCCACTGAAGAGTCCTTTTAGGTTGTTAGCTATGGAAATCTTTTCTTTCTCCAAACTTCACAGTGAAGTCTACCAGTAAAGAGACAGCATGTAGTTCTGCAACAACTATAATACTAGAAAATCTAAACGTGTCACAGGCTTTTAGACTGATAATAAACAAATCTTAATAAATAGTTAAACTTTCTGTTGCTCAGTGTAGCCATTTTTAAAACTTTTACAGTCAACACTTAGCAAGTATTCAACAGCCAAGTGCTTTTAAGAGCTAGCGTCTCCTTCTAAGTCTCCTTAAAATACATAATGAAAATTATGCTAATTTGTGAGGCATAGTGCTTAATAATTTTCTATAGACTGTTATAAATTGTTTGTACTAATCATACTGTATCATTACAGATACAAAGATGAAAAATCTTGTTTATGTAAAAAGCTGTTGCTTTAGTTTGGTTTTGACATAACTGGATGGGAAAAAAACTACTCATAAGAAACTGACTGTAAACCTTGAGAAAAAAGCAAACTGCTTGTGAATATTCCTGCCAATATATATTATTAATTCCTTCTGATTGAATTACTAGGTTGTACCGGCACGAGCACTCTCATTCAGCAAGGCTGATGAATAAAAGCACAGCAGAAGCAAATATGCTGTGCTCAGGGACACCTGTACTTTGGGAGAACTCCAAGAGTCTTCATACATTATGGAGCTAGAGCTATTGAACCCTGCCAGAGCTGAGCCTGTACTGCTGGGCCAGCTGTGGTATTGTTTGAACTGTGCCCAAGAAATTGTTGTTGTAGTGCAGAAACTCGTGTGGCTCTGCAGAGTTGGCTGAATCTCTACTGGGCTCTTGCTTAGGTTTTTAACACTTTTTAGCTATATGAATTCTCTCATGAGATGTGCCTGCCTGTCAGCTGTCTGGAGACTCTTTAGGCCACTGTGCCCTTGGGCTTGTACTGTACTTAATTTAATATGACTTTCTGCCAGGATCTAGGGAGCTTACCGTACTGCCAAGTGGCTTTGCATGAGCCAAGTTTTCTGGCATGGCCAGGGCGAAGATGAAGCTGAGGAACTTTACTGGGCACTACCCAACATTTACAGAATCCCTGGAATATTTCTGCATTGCACAATTCTATAGGTTTTGGGAAGGCGGATTGACCCAGGTTGTAGCATCAGGTTTGATGCTCTGTGGTGTGTTTTTTATTCCTTTGGTGGTGAGGGAAGGTGATACTGGTTTTGTGGTTTATCTTTGTTTTATTTTTGTTTTCTATGCTGCATTGATTGGACCTTATTATCTCTTCAAGAACACTCCTACAGATGCCAGGTCCAAGACGACTGGTGCTAAATCAGAGCTGGTCCAGCTAAATTCAGGGAGTTCCTAGCATGTATTTGCTTGCACCATGCTAGTATGGTTTTTTTTTTGTCTATCTTTTATTCCATTATGTGGAGAATTGTAGACACTTTTATACCTGATTTGTCAATTTTTTTACATAAAATTATATGAAATACAGATATAGCCCTTATGAGTGTGCCTTAAATATCTCCATCTAGTCATTGAGTTGTCAGTTTAGGTAGGGTTCTTTTTATTTTAGCTTCAGACTCACATAAAATTTATACTGAGTCTCTAACATGAATTCATACGTGTTCTCTTTTAGTGCCGCAAAACCGGGTCCCCCCTCTACAAACACTACAGAGTGTATAAGCGCCCAGCCTGTGGTCAGTGCAGTGGGAACATCACTGTGTGTCGTTTAGGAGAGAACAACAGGATGACTTACTTCTGCTCCCAGTGTCAAAAGGCGGATCCCCAGCTTGTCAATCCTAGGTATGATAGTAAATTTGTGACACTTTTAAGCACCTCAGAGTGTTGCTACAGTAAGAGAACATCTCTTTTCAAATGGAATGGATCCCCATGCATTTTATAACTAAATAAACTCTATGCTAGATGAGGACAGGGCACCTTGCAAAAGAAAAATGTTTTGTACACTGGTATTTAAAAATGGTTGGAAGCTTTGCTTCTTTGATACTATTTCTTTCAAAAGCTCCATCTGTCATGAAGTAACTATTCCTTTAATCAAATGTAGGAATTTGATTAAAGACAATTCATAGTATTGAGAATTATTTACTAAAATTAATTCACTGGAAACGTTGCCCCTTGTTCTTGGTGTTATCAATATAGTGGGCTTGGATGTTTACATACAACTGAGTTGAATAGCATAAAGCAGGAATTTGTGTCTCTCTCTTTTCACAGGATAGCCCCCTCACAACTGTGCATCTATGAAATTTTGTTCTGGCTTTAGAGTTATACTATATATACTGGCTATAGAGTTATACTAAAACTTCAGTAAATTCAGAGTGCAGCAAATATTGTAGGGGCTTAGAATTTTTTCTTTTCTTCCTCCTTACTGGTTTTAAAAAGCTTTTGCTATAGGTGTGTCATAGAGGCACTTTCAGTTCCACATAAATTGTGCTAGCAGCAGCTTTCCTCCTTTTATTTCAGGAAAGCAGAAAATGCATTTGATATCACAAAGGGTCAAGAGGTAGAAGTTCCAAAAGCATCTTATTCAGGCTTAGATACCTAAGTTATTCTTGAAAATTTTCATCTGAGGCTTCAGAATTTTGCCTTTTTATACTGAGCTCTGTCAATCTAATATAAGATACTGCTTCACTTTGCAAACTTTGCCTTCGTTAGTGTGTGTGTGTATATATATATATATATATACATTTTTAGATAAGATTTACGGAACACAAAAATCCCTCTCCTAGCTCCAAGCTTCTTTTAAGACGCAGATGGCCGAAGGGATTTTGGTTAGAGCTTAAAAATCACTTTTGAGTACAGATCAAATATAGAAAATTCCAGCATGGAAGATAAATATTTCACATGCTGATAACCCCAATCTGCTGTATTTTTAGAAAGTAATAATGAGAGATACTTTGCAGAAGGATAGGAAGACAGCAATGTTCTGTTGAGTCAGATAATGAGAAAACGATGCAAGGAAAAAAGTATCTCTCTCTCTCTGTTCTAGAACAAGTAGTGATTTGGGGTTTTGTTATTGTATTTTTAAATAAATAATTGAACAGTACTGTATTTCAGCGAAAAACATTGCAATGATAGTTATAAAATGCATAGGTTGTTTCTTGTGTTGTCTTTATCCTAATGGTCAGGTCTTTGTGTTCTACTGGTCTTTTTTCAATTATGCAGTAACCATTACTGTGTAAAAGTATATGCAGCTCAAGTGATTTATCTGCTATTCCAAGCTTTTCACATTTGAAGACTGGAAAGACCCCATGTGATTAAACTGACTCTCTTCAGATCATAAACTGTAGAATTTAATGCAGTGGTTCATGGGTCAAGTCAAGTAGCTTATGATTTTGCTCAACTGAAGAAATGAAGAAAATATCCATTATAAGCTTACCTCCTCAAATTCAAATGTACCTTGAATCCTAAAAATACACTTTCCCCCCATATTTCATAAAATAGGAAGGGACTGTGGGGGGATGACAGGAAGTGACAGATGGACCAGTGGGTCAACATGGAATTAAACTCCAGAATATGACATGCTGAGTATATTCAGTCTAGTAAAGCATTTTTGAAAAGTGAGTAGAACAATTGATCTAATAATGTGAAAGTACCCATTTTAACATTTAGAGTTTGGTTGTTTTGTTATCTAGCCACAGTATTTTGGTGAATGCTAGTATAATGTCTGTTCTACCTCTTGACAGCACAGGATCTCTGGTATGTCAGCAATTCTCATTATCCTCCTTAGTTTTCCAGTTGTGGAAGACATGGTAGGTAGTGGATATCCCTACCACTATCTTAGGAATCCAATCTGATATGGAGAGTGATAATTATGGGAAAAGTGGTAGGTCAAGGGAGTGTTACACATATGTTCCCAACTACAGCATTTGCATTATTAATGAAGTGCCTAAATTCTTTGGATTAAAAGAAGTTTCCAAAAAGGTCACAAAAGCTATGGAGAAAAACACTTGACAACTTATCGGCCATAAAGTTGGTTGACAATGTAGTACTTAAAAATTTAAATACATAACTTAGTGAACAGGTTCAAGTTACATTTAACATGCTGTCAATGTTTGGATGTAGTGACTGCAAAAGAGTAACTATGATTCTAAATCAGTGTATCAACAATTTACAGGAAAATCAATAGAACTAAATATTTAGAGGTACCTGGAGTGTGGGTTTGGCTCACAAGTCACAGCTAGGATCCTTAATTCTGAACAGGCTCCTACATGTTAAAAGGCTTTCTAGCAAATGGTGATAAACAAGAGACTTTCTAACTTTTAAGGCTTTCGGTGCTGTTGGCTGTTATGATAACAAAGAGGACTTATGGATAACATTTAAATGAGAGCAAAAAAATTAGTTTGCTAGATGGTGTAACTTTCTGCAGTTTGGTTTCTAAACAGTTCTTCATCCAGTAATGCATTTGTTAGTAAGTGTTCTGTACAAGGGAGCAGGGAAAAAGCCCTGAAACAGTCTCCCTTTCTCATCAAGTTTTTTGCTGCAGTACTTGAAAATGGTAGGGAATTTGAGAGGCTGGGGCATTGTGTTGGAGAGTACATCAGTTAATTATTAACTTTCTGTCCATTTCTTGTTTAAATATTTTTATTTGTATTACTTCTGCAGCATCTGGAAAGATTTGTCCTCGAGTTAAAGAAAAAAAAATCAAACTTGAACCATGACATGCTGTCCAAGCTATGATAGACAGGCATAACACTCTGTACTGTTTGTTCTCTGGCCCTGTGCCTCCCCGCACATAGTGGTGTAAGGCAATTTGTAGAAGGAACGTCAGAAAACACTAACATCATTCTTTTGTTTCACAGCAAACTGCCAACTAGAAATAGCCTAATTGGCTGGGCATATGGCAGGGGGTCATGTTCTAATGAACATGTAGCTCAGAAATCTGAAGAGGAGTGGACGTGTATGCGCTGTACCCTAATAAACAAGCCTTCTGCTGAGATCTGTGATGCCTGTTTGACTTCAAGGCCTGAAGGTACTGAAGGGTCGTCTGGCATCTGTGCTGGGAAGGGGGCGAGGACTGTGGTTTTGATGTAGTTTTGAGAACTGTAGAAGTGTCTTATTGTGAATCATATTCCTTTAACATAAACTTTAGCTTATTTGAAGTCAGATTTGGGAAATCTTACACAGACAATCATGGAAACTGTCTTGTCTTACACCCTAAAAGTGTCTTCCAACTTTATGTGCAGGTGGGATTCTGTAAATAAGTCTCTTCAGTGACCCTTTGTTTTTATCGGGACAAGGAGTGAGACACATGACCATACTTTCAACTCTTCTTAAAATCATTCAAAGTTTGCTGCATAAGTCTGAATGAAAAATCAACAGGGGGCAGAAAAGTAACTATTATTCTTTCACGTGAACAAAAGCAGTATATTTTGGTACCCTTTTCTAAAAGGATGTCAGTATTTTAGGGGCTAGTGTTTTTCCCTCCAAGTTCAGAGTGAAAATGATTCTGGACTGCTTACCTAAATCTGTTGTTAGTCTCTTGCTGGATCTTCTAATGCTGTTAGCTACATGAAGTATTGCTTCCTTGCTTAATCCTTTTATGAATGGAGTGATGTGTGTGAAACTCTTATCTCACACCAGCTAAACTCCATTTCCTCGGGTCACAAATCAATAAAAGTACATCATTGTGCCTTATATGACAGTTTTTGCCAGCACAGGCTAATCTTGCATAATTCTTCTGCAAAATCAGCACCAGAAACCTCAAAATTTTAATCTGTTCCTAGAATCAGATTTACCAACTAACATTTACCCTGGAGTTAATACTGTCAGCTGGATCTTAAAATACATAATGTCATGTGCACAAATGCTTTATTTTAAGCTTTGAAACAAAATCTTATTCCTTCTCCTGGACTTATAAATTATGTGAGTTTCACTTGTTCAGTTATATACCATTACTGAAAACAGGCCTGGAATTCGAAGATGTGTTGGACCTGGTGGAATGCTGTTGGAAAAACTCTTTTTTTCTTTTTTTAAAATAAGATTCATTTTTGCATCATAGAAGTGATATTTGAATTTTTTTCATTAAGATGGGCTTGCTTACCCCCCTTTCTTTCAAACCTTAAGATTTCTTGCCTTCTCACTTTGTTCGGTGGTTGTCTTTTTATTGTTATAAAAGATTATATTGAAAAATTAAAATATTTTTATCCCTGTGATTTTATAAGGTTAATTGTCCGATAGTTTTCATTAACAGAGTACTATTAACGTTTGGTCCTATTTAAGCAATAGTGTTGTTATCTTGAGACATATTTTATGTGCCTCCAAAAGTGCATGAGCATTTTTTAGTGGAAGAAATTTGATACTCTATCTAACCTGTGACAGATCTTTCAAGATGGTATTGTAAATTTACTCTTTCACTCTTCATATGATGACTTATGAATACATATCAGAAATATAATGTCTAACTCTATGCAGATGGATCATAACTGTTAACTTCTTTCCTTAGTTCCAAAGATGGAGAATGTTGAAGATTCTGCAGCCTTTAACATAAACTTAATGAAGTACCCTTGTAATGAGTTCAGAAAACCAAGCACAGAAATAAAGATCAATAGGAGAACTGCATTTGGAACTACAACCCTTGTCTTAACAGATCTTGGTAACAAAGCTGTTTTGAGAAATGATACCCAAATATCTGATGGGCACTCTCAGTCTGTTGCTCCAAAAAGCAACTGTAAACAGATCCAAAGCAATGCCTGCCAGTCAGAGGGAAGCACAGGCAAGAACTGCTCAACACACGTAACTGCTATGGCTTTGTCCTCCTGTCAGCAACCTGTCCCTTTCCAACACATACAGAAGAAACAGAAGATTGATCATATACCCTCAGTTCACCAATACAATATAGCAGTCAGGTATGTATTCTAAAATAAAAACAAGCCTTTATAATCCCATAAACAAACTTTATCCCTAAAGATTAATGGAATACTGTGCTGCTGGGCTCAGACAGTGTTGTCTTTGGATTTCTGCCAGGGGTAACTTATTCTAGGCTAACTATAATTTAACATGATTTCAAAAGCAGTGAATGACCTAGGCTGTCACTAGAAAAGTCCTGATTTTGGCATCTGGCCAGTACTGCTGTTAGCTAAACAGGTGTTCATAGTTCAGCTATTCCTATGGAATAGTGCAGTATATCTTTAATAGGTCAACAAGCACAGTTCTACCTAAGGTGTTTTTTGATCTTAACACTGTAGTTGCCACTTCTTGGAGAGATCTTGAAGTCATTGTGAAAGATTACAAAAGGAAGCTAGCTGAATTTTAATTACAGTTATTTGTCAACTACCGGTTTTCAACATTTTTCTGTGACAGCAAGCTCTGTACCAGTGCCTTGATGAACTTTCCATCGTTTTTACTCTTAACTTTCATCCCTACTTTATATAAGCACTTTAATGCTCTACGCATCCTGAATTTTTATTTACACAGCCCTGTTCAGACACATTAATTGCCTAGTTAAGAGAAATGTGAGAATCTATGAGGGTTGTCAAGGAAAAGTTGGGCAGACATACACAGCAATAATGGGAGTGCAAGGTAGATGTCACTTACAGTGGTAAATTATGCAGGCTGAATGTGAAATATTGATGATATGCTACAAAATTCCTGGTCATGTGTCTGTTCTGAAATACAGAAATTACTTTTTGCATTGTTGAAGCACCAGTTTTGAAATGGGATCTCACTGGCTAGCCAGGCTAGACTGTATGAATATAATTTCTCCTTGCATTCTCAGCAGAGGACTATTGAGGATGTAGGCAGGATAACTGAGAGTTCAGAGAAGTGCAAAGAAGAAATGAGACAGTATCAATCACAAAAACAGGTAGCTGCAGCAAGTCATTAACTTAAATGTTTTAAAATTCAAAAACAAACTGAAAAAACCCAACCAAAACCAACAAAAAAATTGGCTGTTTTTATCTTCTTGTGTTTTAATGAGGCATTGGAAGAAAACTGCTGATGTCTGCAAGATTGCAATCTTCCAGACATAGAAGAGAACATAAAATTCCTAAGCTGATAACTTGAACAGAATAAATTAATATTTTCTTTTTTCACTAAGTTCCCATCACTGCTTTTCTGTTCTATAAATATATTGGAAAGATACATTTCAGAGCATTCATCTGTTTCACGTTACTGTTTTTAAATAAAGTCTTGTGTATTGCAGTCAGATAATCTCTGATATTCAGATAATCTCTGACATTCAGATAATCTCAATCATGAGGAAGAAAGAGAGAAACTTTATCCCATTCAGGCAACTCTGTTCCATCCCCTCACCTGGACTACTTCTTATCTAAATACAATTTCAAGCATTACTGTAACTTTTTAGTAAAGAGGGTGGGAGTCTTTTCTATGAAGCATACAAATGCCTTCAACCTGGAGTAATGACTTGGTATTGGTCTTTTTCCCACCACTCTTTTAGACCATGTCAGAATGTGGAGTGGGGAGTATAATAGCAGTTTTAATATTTATTTTGTTTTGTAGATGAATTTGAGTACTTCAGAGTTATTTAAAACATGGTGGGGAGAACTGAAAGAAAAGCTCACAATCTTGTGTCTTTACTCCTAGCAATCATTCAGCTTTAAAGATGCAATAGGGTGCATTAGAGAAGCAAGCTTTTTGGCTGTCATTGTGTGTAAAAGAACACTGTAAAAGAACAGTGTGTAAAAGAACACTTCTTCTACACTGTGTGTAAAAGAACAGTGAGCTATTGTAATGGTAGGAGAGAATTCTTTGGCTGGTAACCCCTTTAACTTCTCACAGGAGTCATTTTGTAACTTGTCATTACAGTGCACCTCAAGCTAATGTGACAGGTGATACTCGTACATTAAGCACGGGCCATCCTCGCTGTAGCAAACACAGCCGTCTCTGCAGCCTCAGAGTGGTGAGAAAGGATGGAGAAAACAAGGGCAGGCAGTTTTATTCCTGCCCTCTACCCAGGGAAACTCGGTGTGACTACTTTCAAGTACGTATAAGACTTAGGGGCTGGTTAGCACTGGTTCCTGCAGCCTCCTTGTCCCAGTGATCTGTAATTGTGGACAGATATATTCCTTTTAAAGTTTGAGGTAATTCTAAATACTTTCCCACACTGAATTGAAACTAAGACCATAATGGTAGTTATAAATTTACAGTTTTAGTTACTTCTCTTACTGTTGAAAAGACACTTGCTTGTGCAAATGCTCCTAGTCTGCTTCCGTGTGATGTAAACCAGATGCACAGCAGAAATATTGGTTTGAAGGGACTTGTACAAGTTGTGCAGATCAGCTTCTTGGTCAAAGGAGGACTATGGCAAATTAGATCTAATCATCAGCCATGTTTCTGTCTAGCCAAAATCTTGAAAGCCTTTTAGGGTGAAGATTCTATAATCCACCTGGGCAACTACTCCCACTGTTGCACTGATACCTAACCTGACCTTCCTAGCTGTAATTGGTGGCTGCTGCTCCTTGCTATTTATGTATGTGTCTGAGAAGAGTTTGACCTGGTAAGTGACCTGGCAGTCACTTACTATCAGGTAGTTTATAGATGAAGTTAAGTCAGTAATGACTATAAGGCCTTACTTTGAAGAAAACTATGTGTTAACATCAATTAAAGTTGCACCAGTCAACGTGTGTGCAGTTGCAACTGATGATAAAGAAAAATCTAAAATCAGTGATCACAAAAGAGATAAAACTATCCTAACTACTAGGAAGAGTTTCTTCTAGGGTGGAATGCCTTGTAGATATCTTTCTATTGTCAGTTCTAGAATATGAAATTCATAGCCATCACATGTGTCTAAAGCCTGTTTCTTTTGGCAGTGGGCCGACTTGGATTTTCCATTTTGTAATCATGGTAAGCGATGTGTTATGAAGACTGTGTTGAAGATTGGTCCCAATAACGGAAAGAACTTTTTTGTGTGCCCTCTCGGGAAGGAAAAACAGTGTGGCTTCTTCCAATGGGCAAAAAATGGGCCAGGTGTGCAGATTCTTCCTTGATGCTGATGTTATAGTTATCTGCTCCTCAGGATGTCTTAAGTGCATACAACTTTTGTAATAATTTCTGTTTTGTTTTGACTTTTTCTCTGTTCACTGGTTAATAAGTAAAATAGCTCCAATATAAAGAACAGCAGATCTGGAAAGAGTAATTTTACATAGTCCTATAAAAATTTAACACTGCTTGTATGCCGCCTACAATTTTGAAATGAACATTTAGTGTGCAATATATTGTGACATATTGTTGTTTTTCTAATAAAAAAATGTAACTGTTTTCTTCTTTCATGTAGTGTGGACTACTAAATTGGTAGACTTTATCATAAGTGTAAACATGTATTTAATAAAAGTGAATAAAAAGATTATATATATATATAATTAATACCACTTCATGCTTTATTTAATCAGAGATTAAAATGAATCAGCAATGGACTGTACACTTCAAATGTTACAACAGTTAATTGTCTGACCTTGCTTAGATTTGGAAAACAAAGACAAAAACCTACCTTAAAATGAAGAACATGACTTCTGTTTTCTAAATTACATATTCTAAATTCAGGTCTGAATGTTTTATTGCTACTGAACATTTTTGCTCCCACATCCATGTGTAATGAATAATAAAATATGTCTGAGGTGGTTAAAACTCAGTTTATGTTTGTTTGTCTTACCACTATTTGTTGAAGCAAGGGGAAAGTTAAAAAACTATGCAAAGTTATCAAATGAGAAATAAAGCAGAAACAGACCTCTTCACATCTTTGGTGCATGTACTATAGAAAACAAGGAAAAGGAGACTAATGAAGATATGGCCATAGCTTTATAGATTATTGATTCATAATCAGTTTTTAAAGAATAGTAATGGGAAATAGTGTTGCTCCCCACCAAAAATGGTCTGGACAAAACAGGTTTAAAAGCATCTTATAAATGGTCCTTCAGTCTATGGTCTATGTAAATACTTCAGAACTGTTCCTTTTTTTTTTTTTGAGAGGGGAAGGACTACTTGGATCTCTTGAGAAAGTTGTGGAACTTCAGTCCAATTTGAACCTTCCATTCCATGGTGAAAGTGGAACTGTTAAATTCTTCCCCTATTCGGCACAAATTCAGAGGCTTTTTTGTTCCTCTTTTCAGTAGCCTTTGATACTTTTGAAATCTTTTAAAACTTTCCTCACATGAAGGAAATCTTTAAGAAGGTTGTAGAAACTATACTACTTATATTGCTCAGTGGACTGTTTCCAAATATCTCTTTCATGAGGTATACAACTCCACCAGAGAACAAAACAAGCTACTGCACATGGTGACTACTGATTTTTTTCCATTGCCATCTTTCTGTATGATGCTTTTTGTTACAATGATGTGTTGCTGCTAGCTTGTGCTTATACATCTAAATTTTAAAATTGTTATCTAACCAATTCCTCCTTGTATATGTAGAATTTCTTACACTGATAAAGTGTTTGATTATTTTTAAATTGAACATGCTTTTGGATGTCTTGTACGGGGATAAATCCTCAGTAGTTCAGTTAAACTTGAAAAATAAAAAAGAAATACAACCATTTTTGATTACTTACCTTCCACAAATATTAAGATTTCACTAAAGCTGTAAGCTAAATGACTTTTTCAAACTTTGACACTTGAAAAATAATGTTTAGGTTATTACATGTTTTTATTTTAGTTTAATAGCCAGAGAAGAAGTCTGTTTACATATAACACATGTAAGTTTTAAAGGATTAACTGCTTTTATTAACTACTGCAATATTTCTTGAACATGTTATATGTTTGGGGTTTTTTTTTTTTTTTTTAAATCTGTTTGGAAGTGGTGGTATATTTGCATCAGCCTAATTTTACTATATGCTATATATCCTAGTTGTATAACATCACAAAGAGAGAAAAGGCAGATGGAAATAACAAATGGTAAGGATATGCTGAGCTTATCACTCAACTAGCATCTGGAGGAATCTGACATGTTTACACTTAAGTGAAGTAGGAAACTGAGCAAGAGACAGTGAATTCTAATTCACTAGATGCCTCTACAGACCTTACTGCTTTTGCAAATACTAGGGTTTTTTTGCTTTTTTTTTAGCTTTTGTTTTCTCTTTCTCTTGCAGTGGACAGCACTTTGTAACTTGCTTAATAAGCTATGGCTGATAGCTGGTTATAAAAAGTTCTAACCAAAAAGAGCTGGCAACAAAACTTATCTTGGAATAGATCCCCACTCAACCTTTCAAAAACCTTTTGCAATCAAGGGTGCAAAAAAAAGTAGGCAGTTATTGAAAAGATCTCTTTTGTTTGCTCAGGATAAAAGTCCTGATGTTCAGCTTTTGTCCCAGTAGTTTACAAATGTTTTTATTTTTTCATGTTGATTCATCTCTTACAGTGCAAGTGATGGAACACACTTCTTTCAGATTTGTATCTGGCTTACACATTTTAATGGCTCGTGTTGCACTCAATCAACTGCGAAGACTAAAAAGAATAACAAGACCTAAGTTAACAGAGGGAACTGTCTATCCCAAACATTTTCTGTAATTTATATTCCTAACAAAAGCACATGTAAATTGCCTTTAAAGAAATACAACCCTTTTTCAAGGCCTTAGGGTTCTGACAAAGTTGTTACTTTGACCTGTACCCAAAGACAACTAAGAGAAATGGGATTATTACCAGTGTCTACAGGAGGCTGTTAGGACTGACAGGCTCACATAAGCTCCTTTGAGTCCATGGTTTCTGAAACAAGGTCGTGATGGCAGTTCTGTAATATAAAGGAGACTTTCAGTAAAGCTGACTTCTAGTACTCTTATGTACAACTTTTAGAGATTTTTTTTTTTAGACATTAACACTACAAAATGATAGCATGACTCATAACAGAAACCTGTCTCTCACCTTGAGCTGAAAACACTTTTTCTGGTTTTATATGCCACAAAACTAACTTCACAAAGCCCCTGCACTCAGCTGAGATGTATGCAAAACAGTTTTTTGGCAATAAAATCAAGGTCACACAAATTGTGAAGTAAAAATTTTGAACTCAGAAAATGTTAATTCCATATGCCATGCCCAATTTCTGGTTTATGGTAGCACTTCAGTTACTATTCCAGTTTAAGTAAGTTTAGGCAGAGTATATCTTTCAGTTCAAAACTAATGTTTATTTTCCTATTTGTGCCATTCAGTTTAGAATCAACAGATTTAATACCCGGTTTCATGTCTTCATACCCTTACTTAAAGTACTTTTGTAAGCAACTATTTGTAAAGACAGACATGCATTTTTCTTAATCTATACATGCACAACTAACATTTGATGTCAATGCAAATTCAGCAAATAGATGAACAGCATAATACTTATATTAGTAGTTCACTGAGGGAGAACTAAATTTACACTGAAAATATGCACTCAAGTTTTGAGACGTGACTATGTCACAGCTGTGACTACAGACCTCTACAATTATACACACACAACTATTTCTGTATTCACCTTTCTGTGTAAAAGGTTGCAAGTTTTCACTTGTTTTTCTGGAATGGAAAACATAAGTAAGAATCTTTTAGATTGATGGTGAAAGAAGCAGAAGATGCCATCCCTTCTTTGATATCTGTATGAATGTTCATCATTAGTGGCTAAGCATCTTTCACATGAAATCAAAAGGTATTGTAAAGTCTCTAAAAGACTTCACAGCAACTGTGAACAAAATCTCTGAACAAAATTTCTCAAATCATAAGTAATTCTATACCAACAAAAAAACAAAGGCTGTTGACAAAAAATAAGAACTTCAGGATGATCTTAAACATACAAATAAAAGCTTTGAAATGCCTTTAGAAAAACACTCAAGTTACGAGTTACAAATGGAAGCTAAAATTTAAATTTCAATTTTAAATCTAGACTACATTTGAAGAGCAACTTTGCAATATAAAAATTAAACTCATTACGATAGCAACACTGCAGAGCCTATGAAAGTGAAACAAACATTTAGCAAAAGTTCCATTCAAGGCAAAGTTGCTGGTAGAGTTCTTAAGGATGGTATTTTCAGGTGAAGTGGTCTTGAGTATAGCAGTGTAATTTGCTGTGATTGTAAATGAGAACTAACATGTAAGTTGGCTTTGTAGATGAACAGTATAAAAGTAAAAAAATACACTCAACACTAGAATGCACAAACAAGCTTAAAATCCATTTGTACAAACAGGAAATTTAGAAAATAAAAAATGCCCTTACCATTATTTTTTTCTTTATCTTACTGTACACATAGAATATGTAGTTTATCCTTTGCTTTCTCTGATAGCTCATGTTACTTGCACTGCATTTGCAACTTCTCAACTTCTTTCTGAAGTTTAGCTATTACCTAGTATTGCAATACCATACAACTTCAACTTGAAATCCGTGCAATGTCTCATGGTACATTTCATCTTCACTAGTAAAATAAAATGTAATTATTTTTAATCTGTCTAAAAGAGTCTAAATAGGAGAAGGCTTTAAAAATACAAAATAACCACCCTTATATAAAAGCAGCTTTGCAGCAAATGCTTTTCTTAAAAGCATGAACTGACTTCAAGTAGACCAGAACAAATATATTTACTATTATCATATTACAACTTCTCAAAGTTGTGTTTAAATAAAATTGAATTCTCTGATTAAAAAAAGTGAGCCATTTTTTCCCCCATATATTACTAAGGATGACTATAAGTAATCCACTGTCAGATGCTAAAAATAGCAACTATGTTGCAGAGGAAGTTCATAAGAAGGACAAAAGGGTTTGGAAACTTACCTTTGAAACTTTTATATCTTTGTGAGATATAAAACCACTAAAAAGAAATTAGAAGTCAAAAAATGAACCTAAACACACACACAAAAAAAAAAAGGTTTTCCTTTTGCAGTGGAAGTGTACTAAACACGTAGTCTTGACACTGGCTACTAAAGGTTCTTGGATTTCCACAGAGAGCAGTACAAAGATCGGGTGATCAAAGCAAGGTGTAACCATTCAAAGTATCCCTCTATAGCCTGACTTTGCATGTTCATACATAGCATTGCAGAAAGAGCCATAAGCATAAAAGAGACTTTTGCCATAGAACTATTCAGGTATGCAGATAATACAGTACCTACAGAAGTTTCAGCTATTTATATTTTGCTAATTGTAACTTATTGCAAATAAGTTCAATATCAAAATAAAAGGAGAAGAGCAGTTATGGGACAAAATAGAAGGTGGAATTCAGCTGGGGAGAATAAAACCATGACACGATAGTGCACATAAGGAAGCCAAGAAAAAAAAAAAAAGTGTCATGATTACTAACCTTTAACTTTATATAGCAAATCTCAGGTCACTATGTGATGCTAATTAGAATGTAATAAATTAGGTACTACTGAACTCAGTCCCTGATACAATTATCAGCTGCAATTCAAACAACCTTTTTTAACTCCTCACTGCCCTACACAGTCTAGGCTTGGGTGTTATCTAGAATACATTACATTCAAATTTAGTTTAAAGCCTTATTCATTGCACATGATGGATTAGCCTTATTTAATTTATTGTTATATCAACACATGAAGCACTTGAAACAATTAAAGCACTTGAACTTTGTTACTTAAATCTCCAGAAGCCAGATAAAAACCTATGTTAGATATATCCATTTAGCTGTATCTGCTGTGAAGTCTTTAAAATTAACACAGTATGCAGGACTGACAGCTTTGATGGTAATATATACTGGAAAAGACCATTCCTGAGATGGCATATTAATCAGGTCACACTTAGCTATTTTGTCAAAAATACTGTGTTAATTGCAAGGTTTCAGGTGACAATCACCTAGCAGGTTTTGCTGATTGAGATGAATCTTTTAATGACAGCTTAGGTGATTATATTCAAGCTATATTTAGAGACTGTTTAGGCTGCTTGATGGAAAGAATAAGAGAAGAAAAACTTGTAACTGAGGTTGGAGTGGTTTCCTAGTAACAAGAATGACTCTTGGACACACACAAAATCTGCAGCTCTTGGCTTCTACTCCTGTGGCAGAATTGCAGGCTCAGTCACCAATTGGCAGCAGGTTATATCTGCTCGTGGATGAATAAGTCAAGAACCACTCATAGCTGTTATGTGCTAAAAAAGCACAACTACATCAACTTTGAAAATGAAAGTATACCCAACTAAAACCTCCTCTATTTAAAATCAAGTATATTTAGAATTATTTTGCTTTACTGAAAGCTGCTAAGTTAGGAGAATACTGTTTGTATCCAGTGAAAAGTGTTTCTTAGGTGTTGGAAATAATAAAAAGCTTTTGCATTGCAGCCAGACAGTAATTTCAACAGAAATGACCTCCAGTTGTCCTTTATGTCCATTTACATATAACTTTTGCCATGATGGTAAATATATTATCAGTAATAGTAGTTTATTCTACAATTTCTTTGTGGGCCTGCCAGATGTCCCTAATTCTCTTCTATGGCACATGAGCAAGTCCAGCAATTTTTTTGGGGTTTTCCTTGGAGTTGTTTTTCCTTGGTGTTTGTTTGGTTTTTTGTTTTGTTTTTTTTGGGGGGTTGTTTGGTTTTGCTTTTGTTTTTGGGTTGTTCTGGGGTTGTTGTTGTTTTGCTGGGGTTTTGTTGGGGCTTTTTGTTTGTTTCTTTGGGGGTTTGTTTGGTTTTTTAATATTAGTTTCTTTTTTTTTTGAACTGGTAACAGCTAAAATTTTTTCCATAAGTTTTACAAGACTCTCCAAATAAGGTGTGAGTTTAAGGCAGTCAGGATTCAAGAAAATACTTACTCAGATTGCAGAAGAAAACAAAACAATTCCCACTTATTCCCTGCAATAAGAACTAACAAATGTAGCTCTTTCAGTTATAAAATACATGAAACATATACATTTTATGTGCCTGCCCATATGATTATATGATTAGCATTCATAGCAATTACAGTCTCTCACCTAAACCCGTGTGCAGTACATCTACTTTTCTCTTAAGGCTGCAACACTGCTTTACCAGATAGCTTACCCTGGAGCATCATATCTGAACATAGGTCCTGGAACCCTGTTCTGTAAACATTCTGGAATGTAAGAAAGATTTCCTGATCATTAATTCACTACTCAGATTACAATGATAACTGGTAAATTGTTCTTCTATGGATAGGCTGCTAACATTGCCAGAACATCATTACATATCAAAACTTGATAATAGTTTAACAAGAAGAGGTTTGTATCATTCTCCACACGCAGGGGATGGCAGGCCTCACACTGTGATGGCATAAAGGGAAGGGTTGTGCCTAGGGTGGCAATCTCACATATCTGGTTTGAGAATAAAATTTACTCATTTCATAGGTATGAGAGAATGCCTAGTTTGTAATTCTGTGGTGGTTCAGCATGATATAGGTATGCTGTTAGTCATCCAGTATTAAGTCATGTGCCTTTATAACATCATTGGGAACAGACAGTTGTTACTATGAAAATTTAAGAGATGGGAACTTAAGGAACCACACTGATAGAAGATCCTTGATGTCAGAAATCTACATTTATTTTTACTCACTAGAAAGTTGCCCTTAATGTCTTGTTGTTAGTGAGCCGCTCAGGAACCTGCTCTGTTTTCTGAGCTCTGCTGGTACTCAAGGAATGCTTACCACATGCTTGGTACCGCATGCTACCTAACCAGTAGTGACAGGAACAGACATATGTCAGGGTGTGTATCCTCATGGAATCTTCCATCTTCCCAGTGAAGTAGATCTTCACACACTATCTTTCTTACCATTTCGTGTTTCACCGTAAATAAATGAATTGCTACTTATTAAAGGAAAATGAGGACGAAAAGATTCTTTGGCCTCAGTGTTCTAGGAGAATCAGTCAGGTTTATTATTTGAACATAGATTTTCATGTTTCACATATCGTGGCACAGTGATTACAACAAACAAATGCAGCAAGCCACAG
The DNA here is from genome assembly GCF_022539395.1 of Myiozetetes cayanensis. NCBI lineage: Eukaryota > Metazoa > Chordata > Aves > Passeriformes > Tyrannidae > Myiozetetes > Myiozetetes cayanensis. The sequence goes on along the minus strand of NW_026087964.1, from coordinate 32,496,553 downwards.
ATGCACAAACTCACTGTCTGCTGATCAGCACTCACTGTGTCAGCAGGTCCATCCAACAAGGCCCTGGGGTTAGAAGAGGATGACTAGAGCCTGTGAGCCTGTTAGCTTCCTTGCATTAGAAGCTATTGATTTTATGCAACCCCACTAACAGAAATGCATACAGATGTGGGATACCTACAAAGATAGAAAGCAGCACCTGATACAAAGCACAGAGGTTCTCATAAATCTTAAAATGTTGGACTCTGGTACCTAGGTCTCTTCTGGATTTTCCCAAGAAAGGGCAACTTTTTCCTTTCTAAGGATGGAGTACTCTAATCTTTCTACACTGAGACTAAAGGCTTCAGTAGTTCTGTATTGTTCAGTGATTTTGTTATTCATTGTGAGTAATACTTTAGAGGCACTTACATGAGACAGTCTATTATATGACCGGATTGCCTCAAATTCTAGTATGCATTTGAAGTTCTTCCCAAATGCTAAGTCTGGAAAAATCACAGCTACAAAGTAGAGGATAATGGTTAAGTTGACACTGATTGGCATACTATGAATAGCTGCCTGACCAAAGTACAAAAATGATAATTATAAATGACAGTTGGAATATTTATCTGGCATTAGCACTTACATTTCTCATAGTGAGGCACTACATTATTGTTATAAAAGTATAACTTTATGCAAGATCAAACTTCTATTCTCAAGTCTGAAAGAGTCTTGATTTTTCAAATTAAGTTACAGGGTTACAGCTCTATTCTTGAATGTGCCTGCAGATGTTATCTTAGCTCCACTGAGTATACTGGTGATTGTCTCTTCCCTAAAATTCTTTGTGATTCACTAACCAGACATTCCTGTGACAGAAATCCCCACGAGTCCAGTATCATAGTCTGTCCAAAACACAGTGGTATTAACACAAAGCACATTTCACAGTGACTTTCAATTAAATAGCCAGTCAAGGAGACTGAATTCATGGTGCTTACATTTTCATAAAGCATTGTAGTAACAGCAGATGCTCTAAGTATAAGATTAAGTTGTAAAGCCTCCTCAGGCACCAGAAATTCAAAATCACATTTTAAGAGATGGTGATCAGAAAAAACTTGTGTGGGGTCCTTGCCCTTTCCCATCCTGAAAATGCGAAACCTATAGTAGATAACTAAGTATTTACATGACAGAAGAGAGAATATGGGAAACATGACAATAGCCTGTTCACAAGAATACTCCCTGACTCTAATGCCTTTTACTGATTTTATTGGGGAGAAATAGTAGATAGGCATCTAGCCTGAGGGTTAAATCATGAAACTGCAGAGAGACAAGCACCTTACTTTAGTCTACAGGAAAAGTTTGAACAGTCTTCTGCCAAACTAAGTATGTGCTGTCACCAGCTGGATTGTTTCTCATGCTCCTCAGTGCCCTACTGCATATTCCTGCAGTCTACCCTCTGTTGCTGTTAGCAGCTGTGTGGCCGTAAGGTAAAACAGAACAGCTTGCTTACTCACATTCTGAAAAAGAAAAAAAATAATAGTTTTCAGCCAGGCAGTAAGCTGATCCATTTTGTGGAGATGCACAATCACCAGAACCACCTGCATCACTGAAGAGAGAACACATACTGAAGGATTTGGGTAGTACCAACATTTTTGGGGCAGCAAAATCTTTATTCAGCTGAAATCATTTTCGAGAGAGGAACAAATCTTAAAATATAACCTTGTCTTCAGCACTTCACTATTAGTTAATTAATTAGTTAATTGTTCCTCGTTCGGTATAGTTGCTTTTAGTGGATTTTATTACCATTGCTGTAACTATCAGTAAAAGGATGGTATACCTGATGCATACTCTCCCAACAAACAAAGTACAGTCCACTTGCCCTGGAGCTGTTTGTTGCTGCTCAGAAGTTATGAACCCCACAGCAGAGCTGATGGAATGGGGTGCAAGCAACTGCTATTCTCAGTGCAAGGTGCAGATGGAGGTCAGAAAGGTTAAACTGCTGGATCTGGCATGAAGCACACCCTGGTCTGCCAGTCCTGGTATTGGAACAGCAATCTCCAGGAAACAAACAGAGCAGGCAGGGAGAAGCAGCGCTGCAGAAATCGGTTAAAGGCTGATACAAATTCTTAAGCTCATGTGACAAAGCGATGTTACCCTGAAAAACACATTTTGCGGGCTAGCACTGTCACTAAGCAATAACAAAAACTGTCATAACTCTTGCTGAGAAGTGAGATCTTAGGACTTTTTGTGTTGACAGATTTGTAAGAATGGATACAGATTGAATTTAAATAGCTACAGTTCATTAACACTGCAGCTACTCCAACATAATTTATTTTCTACTTTATAACATACAAATTAGTCTTCAGTAACAACCAAATTAGCAAAACACACTTGACTGCATATGAATTAAACTTGTTTATAATACTTTTTACATCCACTCTTTTAATTTATAATATTTTACTACATCCATTACTGTAAATCTGTCAGAAAAAAACCGCATAACTGAAGAACCGATTACACAGGAAAAGTAGGAAACTGTCAGTTCTACATTGTTCCTCAATGCTCAGGAAAAGTGCTACAGATGAAAATATTAATTTATGGGAAGTTGTAGTTCCTTTTTACTTCTCTATGTATCAGCCTGCCAACCTAACCATAATTCTCCCAGATGATCTATGATAATTTGTCTTGGAATTTATCTCATAACAAAGACTATCCAGGAGCAGTATTGTTAGCAAGCACAACCATTCTTATTTTCAAATAGCCTGTCACACTGTATTTAATGAATAATCACATATGCCATTAAGCCTCTACTTATGAACAATAAGCATTCATGATCCAGCTAAGTGTAATTCTAAATCTGTTTATACTGCGATACTGAAATCTACTGCTTGAGTAATTATCCCACCTGTAAGAATTCAAACATTCAGAACTGGGATCCTCCCTACCAAATACCACTTGACAAAATAATAATACAACACAGCCTACATCATGTAGAAAACAGTCTACATCATGGAGACTGCGTATGAATCATGTATGAAGCAAACTTCAGAAAGAAAATTAACCAACTGTTGAACCTGGATGGGTATAGTCAGAATGTGTCAAGAAAGCTGTTAAGACAGGTCTGCTGACAGCAAAGAAAGCAAAATGAATATAGAGGAAACTCCACATTTCAAACAAGTATAAAGCACCAATAATGGCAGTAGAACAGGAAAAACACCACTAGGATTCTTCTGATTATAGAGGAAGGAGGTAGGAAAAGCACCATGCCTTTACAGGGAAGAAGGTTTTAGATAGACCAGAGAGTCTGTAGATTACAGCAAGTGCTGTAGATTGCAGCAAGTGCAACCTATGTATCTATTTGGTATGGAGGTGATTTTTGAAATTTTTGTGAAATGGCATCAGCAGCATGCAACACTGACCCTTAGCAAAAGTCATCCTAAAATGTAATTTAAGCCACAGATGAAATTATTTTGGCATGCAGCAGGAGTGAGGGGCAGGAAGGCATGCAGGAGAATTTGGGTTACAAATGAAAACAACTTGCTGAAAAACCCTGTTTATCCCACAAAGAAGGAGTCCTGAAGAGAATCTAATTTGTCAAGGTCCCACGAAACAACAGAGGAAATATACCACAGTTTGAGTGAAGGCCATGAGCAAAAGAAATGTGATAGCAAAACCTGTGAAAATTAACATGAAGGTAAACATTCTTCAGCCTTTCAAACAATAAAACACCTAGAACCTAAAATTCTGTGTGAGACAAATTACTTAGTTTATATTTCTCATTTCAGTTTTGCAATTACAATCTTATCTAATATTATGATTGCCTCAGATAATATTATGAAATACCACTGTAACCTGTAAATGTCTAGGTGTATATATATAACTTTATTCCTTTTAGAAGAAATTAATCAATAGGAAAAAAATTACAAAAAGCTGTCAATTTTTTACAAAAAGCTCACTTGTAACTGAGATTATTCACATTTGTGAATTCAAGTTACTGAACCTTCGATAAAGAAGTTTCTTAAACATTTGGAACTTGAAGTAATAAAAAGCCAAAAAATTAAAGTGTCAGAATATCAAAATGCATTTTACCTGTTCAGTTACTCTTACATTCTATGAAGACTAAACGCAATCTGCAAATGCAGTCATCAGATCACACATAAGCAATGTTGTAAATTTAATGGAACTCAGATGGAGGAATGAACAGAACCCTCAGTGAGAACATTTGCAGTTCAGTGCCTCACATGTAACATACCTGCTGTAAATTAGAGCTAGAATAAATTTAACTCTATCATTGATGTTTCCTCACACACACAGACCACAGATAATAGCAATTAAATCCTGCACAAACTTTGTTTCAAAACAAGAATGAACAGTGCTGTGAGTTATAGCAGTCATGTAATAACCAAACCCAAACAACAAGTGCTAACAGAATTTCAGCATCACTGTTGGTTTTATTCCGTGAAGAGATAATAGATTCACTATTTATACAGTACTACTTGTAGATTCCGTCTGAGATCAACCTTGAATTCTCTGAAACTCTGAATTGTTCCCGACTGAGGCAGTTACAGATGAAGGAATGCATTTCAGTGATAACCTACAAATGGTGAAATGATAAGGAAGTTTTCTTCAATAAGTGCATACAAAACATTGTCAGGGTTCACACAGATTGCTTTATTAAAGAACAATTCGATGCCGTGCAAAAAGAGGGCATAGTTCGCTTTCTTAGTCAGACCACTGAGCTAAGATTCTTCCTCTGTCTACTTTAACTAAAAGCATTAGTTTGGTAAGAAGTTTTAGAAACAGAAAAAAAAAGCAGGCTAGCTAGGAGTTAATGAACTTAAAAACATTCCACAACTTTACAGACAGGATGCATTCAATTGTATCACAAATGCTCATATTTGCAGAGGTTTTTTTGCTTTTTGTAGTAAAAGTTGGAGAGTAAAAACTTAAAAATACAAAATTTCTTGAAACAGAAAACAGTTTTTTTGTTTTTTTCTTTGCAATACCAATGGAACCTGTCACAGCTTTTGCTTGCTTTTGGCAAGAGTTTGTATTTGATATTTATCTTTCTTAAAAAATTAATGTGTCTGCTAAGCATAACAGGACACCACTAGTAACATTTAAAGAAATATTTTAAAGACAATATATTAAGCATTTTATTTTTTAAATTCAGAATTTTGCACATAACAGCAGAATGGTACATTCTTGGTATTATAATATACTGTGAAATTAACAATATATCAAAATCATTTACAAAAATTAACCCTTTCATTTATAACTCTTTGTCATAAAACAATCTACATTATCAAACCACATGGATTAGTATCTATGTCTCATGGAGACAAGTAATTAAGATAGAATCATTAAGGTTGGAAAAGACTTCCAAGACCGAGTCCAACCTCTGACCAAAAACCACCAACTAAATTGTAGCACTGAGTGCCATATCCAGTCATTTATGGAACACTTCCAGAGATGGTGACTTCACCACTTCCCTGGACAGCCCATTCCAATGCCTGACCACCCTTTCTGTGAAAAAATTCTTCCAGATGTCCAACCTGAACCTCTCCTGGCACAGCTTAAGGCCATTTTCTCTTGTCCTGTCTCTAGTTGCCTGGGAAAAGAGGCTGACCCCTGCTTTGCTACAACCTCCTTTCAGGTAGCTGTAGAGAGCAATAACGTCTCCCCTGAGCCTCCTTTTCTCCAGGCTAAACAATCCCAGCTCCCTCAGTCACTCTTCATATGACTCACTCTCTAGACCCTTCACCAGCTGCACTGCCCTTATCTATACATGCTCCCACACCTCAGTGTCTTTCTTGTAGTCAAAGACCCGAAACTGGACATACCACTTCAGGTGTGGCTTTACCAGTGCTGAGTACAAGTACTGAGGGACAAGTGCTGAGGGACAAGTACTTCCCTAGTCCTGCTGGCCACACTATTTTTGATACAGGCCAGGATTCCATTGGCTTTCTTGGCCAGCTGTCGTCCAGCACAGAGGAGCTCACTACGCAGGGAGTTATCACTGCAACAGTGAATTCAAGGTACACTGTTACAGGGCACCCATAACCTCCACTGGCACACACTCACTAGCACAGAGTGACATAAGCACACCAGAAAGCATGCCATGGATGTTCCCAACCTCTTTCATGACTGAGTCCTGGTGGATTCAACTACAGCAGTTTGAGACATTACTGCTCAGCTCCCACTACTGAACCTCCTATGTTTATAATCCACAATGCAATCTTCAGCATAAAAATCACTGGGATTTTATTAATCTATTTGCACTTGACTGCCTGGGTTATCTGAAGATAGAGCGGCCATGGCAGATTGTAAGTAGGACAGGTAGAAAACTTATCTTAAACCACTACAGATATATTCACTTGGAGCTTCACTTGATAAAAGCTTATTGTGGCCTGCAGTGAATTCTGTGCTACAAGATCCAGTGACAGAAGTGAATCCTCTGAATAAATCCCTTTGTTGATGAATTTCAACAGCAGGCCATTCAAAATAGCTATTCTTGTTTGAACGGTTTGTTTCCAGCTTTTAAAGATACCAACTTGGAACACAAGGGAACAATTACTCTAAGGTAGACAAGCATCTAAACAAACTTACTTACAGATGATACATAAAGGTGTGCTTTTATTACTCAATCATTTTATTCAAGTAGACAAAGAAAAATTAAAGTGACAAGACACTCATTTTACTTGCTCCCCCCTTTTACCTTTTCCTAGCTCAAGTTTAACAGATTCAATCAAATGATCAGCAGGCTGCCAAGTTAAGAGAACAATCAAACAGATCTTCAAATACCTATGGAACAATCCTCATGAGCTGGAGTTCTTCTACAAATGAATCCTTCTGTCTCTAGACACAGAAAGTGACAAAACCCCAAACTGTAGGTAACTGTCATACTCTAGGTATTTAACTGTGCCTTTGCAGGGGTAAATGTGCTACAGGAAAGGGTGAGTGCACAGAATATTAGTGAAAGAAATCACTGCGACTATGATTCATAACTTAACTTCCACTACAAAAAACAGGTGACAGGAAGACTTCCAGATGTCTTCACATCCAGTCAGAATTAAACAATATTCCTTGAAGGTTTGTAATACCACGGATGCTTACACGTTCTCTCTATTCAAAAGTATTCTCAGCTGTTGTGAAACAAGTCAGAATGGTCCAAAAGGAGATGGTTCTTATCTCTTCATTAAGGCTTTGAAATAGTCTCCACCACTCTTCAACCCCCTTTCCTTGCTTGTCAGCATTTTTATGCAGTTGTATTTTCAAGAGAAAACCTAGACTAAATCTTAGAAAGAGAATTAGGTATTCTCAAAATAATCATGTGTAGAGTTATAATTCCAGCCCTTTACTCCAGATTTCTGACAAATATGTTTTTAAATGGCAAAGCAAAGGTCTTGTTCCATGGTTACTATTCATTACTTTTAGCTACTCAGTTCTCAGGAAAACAAACAGACTGTTCCAGCTATTAGATGCTTGAAACAACCATTTTAAAAAGTAACTCCTGGGGAATCTTAGCACTTTCCTCTTCTAAACTGAGATGCTAACTGGACAGAAGAAATTAAATGCAATCTACGACTTTCTCAGTTGGTCGATTTAGCAAAGGGCTAGAAACCATGAAGTGAAACTGAGTGAATCCTGGAATTTTATTACATGCAGCACCTAGGAAAGAAAGAAAAAAATTATAACATGCTACATTTGGGATTAGTGTCTCTGTCACTGTATTTTATCATCTAAAGACCCAGTTACTAATTCTACTACAATGGTGTAATTATTCTTTTACTATCTGTTTAACCCAAGACGTCTTGACAGTATTTAAGTTAAAATACAGTACCACTGACTGCTGTAGTGCAATTAATGCCCTTATAATACAATTCAAAATAGTAATGCAAGTTAGGAAAATATCTCTCTCTTTCAGTCCTGATTAATTTAATGAGTTCCTTCAACACTAATCTCTTAAACACAGAACTATGGGAAGTAATAGATCAAAGAATAGCAATAAGCAGTCTAACTAAATAATCCATGTTGATTAGCAAATTGTACTTCATACTGATCTAAGAGTTCACTAATGAGATGCCTGGCACAATGACTGCTCTTGGAAAGCTTTGAAGCCATGCTTAACATTCACATTCTCCCTCCCTCTTACCACATCTAGGGAAGGCATAAGAATTCTTCGTTAAAACCTTCAAATTAATCATACGCAGTCCAGGAAAACACATAAAGATTGGAAATATTTTTTATTTTTGCTAAGCCTTCCATGAATTTTGTGTAAGTCCAAGACATCAAAATGCACAGGAAAACGACAGTACCCCCAGTTCGCACCAGGTCACAGCTGCCTTAATAACCAGCATTTAGTACTACGAACGACCAGTATTACTGCAGTCCTCAAAGAATAATTAAAGACTTCTGCTTTAAAATCCACCTTCAGTTTTGTACTTCTGTGATCTAGTAAGGGTTAAGCACCTTTGTCTGCAAAGCAAAATACATACCATAACTTCCCGTTGTATTGGCACAAATGACAGCACCAAAGAACTTCGGAGCATACTTCTGGATTCTGGAAATAACTTTCTGACAGGCTACTGTTGGGTCTGTTCCCATCCTCATATATTCCACAGCTTGATAACTGAAAAAGAAAAAAAAAAAAAAAAAAAAAGACCCCATACCCAGACAGCCATACTCAGGTTATATATTCTAAAACACCACTGAAGAGACCTTGGTTTCTTTGAATAATGGAAACACATGGTAAGTAATTTTTAGGCCATCTTTGTATTGGCAATTATTACTCAAGTTCTACATAAAAAGTCATTAAAAAAATAGGACTAAAAGGAACTGCAAGATATCATCTATACCATCTATTGTTCTATGGCAGGACCAAGCCAAGAGATAACTCTGATCATTTGCAGAAGAGGCTAAGCAAAAGATCAGTTAAAGAACTGCAAAGAAGCTGTTAAAGAGTTAGTGATGAACTCTTTTTTTATCTACAGTATCATTAGACAAATGACTATACAGGAAATGCTTGAGATGAATCCGTTGCATTTCAAAAATGTCCTCAGAGGTAAAAAATTAGTTTTGTTACCAATTTCTTTCAGAAGCTGAAGATTAAATGACAACATATGATATAACTTACAAGCAAACAACATTAGATTGCTTTGACGAAAGACGCATGTACCAAGACTAACTCCTGCTACACTAAGAGATATACAGATAGCATTAACTACAGGTGTTATCAAAGTACTGCAGACAAGAACTTCTCTTGCATTTTTAGACTCCCTATTATCTTTGACTTATTCTAACAATCAAATAAATTCAACTTAGCTAAAGAAAACTGACCGAATATAAAGCTATATTTCACAGGGGTCTCTTCACTAATCAAAAACTCAATCAGAAGTTACTATCTCAAAGAAGGTAGAGAGCAAATATTAGCAATTTTTCCCTTTATTTGGCACTTCCTTCACTTCTGGCAGGTCAATTTTAGTCTTTGTTTCCACATGGGAATATCTAAGTAACATGGATTTAGTAAAAATCTTTATCTACAAGGAAGCAGTGATTAACCATCTAGGCTGAGTTGTTTTCTAAAACGCACTTGTACCAACACAATGTTTTAAGTATTACAGCCAAATACTTCAGGCTGCTAAAGTGTAATACCAGTTTTTATTGACTAAACTCATAGTGGAGCTCAAGTCACTATTGCTGTTGCTATCCACCATGACAGGACAGATAATTTATTTCAAGACTGGCTTGGAACAGCTTGAATTTCACTGAGGACATTTGTAAATATGCAACAGCTCGCAGTTTCAGCACTGAAAAAGCACCTGAGCTTCTATACAGTCCTTCAAGCATCTGAGCCCATTATGTACAGGACGGATTTCCATAACATTCCTGAGACTGACCCACAAGGATGACTGTCAAGACTCAGTGATGAAAACAGCCATATTTCACATAGTTTACAGAACCACGATGACAGCACTAAAACAACTCTTTCAGTTTCAAATTAGATGCAATTACATAGGATTGTTGCAGTGACACCTCCCCATCCTCCTGAATAATCTGAGACCCATGCCGCCACCTCCTCCTCTCTGCAATTTATGATACTTATTTCCCACATAACAAAACACTTTGGAGGAGAAAGCTAATCAGTTCTGTTAAAAAGCATATAGATTGGAAATATACTCATTACCAGCTGCCTGTTTGCTCACAGCTCAGCAGCATTACGGGATCTGTCATCAAGATATTTGTGTCTTCTTTTAAGGCACATCATAATGATACCTTAATACTGCTGTTGTTCCTTCCCCTTCCCCTCCTTCCTCTGCTCCCGCTTCAGCAGCCAGTAAGCTACACTGTCTTTTTAATCAATTACTTCATTTGCTGAGTCCACATTTTGCTGGGAAAAGCTGGCAAAGTCCACCCTAAGGACAAACCTGGGTAAGAAGCGCATCATAATGTCACCATCCCCAGTGGCAGCAGCTCCTCCAGCTGTACTGTCCGCATAGGATCCTGCTCCAGCTATCGGAGAATCTCCAACACGGCTGTAGTGAACAATGGAAAATAAAATCCCAACTTTGTCAGACTTACTGCCTCCAGCTGACTTAGCGTTAAATACACAGGAGAACAGAACAGGTAAAAAGGTCACTCCACAGCACTCAGAAGTCATCTTAAAACTACCAGTAAGAGTGATCTGTGATAACCTGACTGACCTGAGGCTTAATCCACCTCCTATGCACAACTGTTTGTTATTACACTGACATAGTTGGCCAGTGAGGTTTAGCCTGTGGGCAACAGTAAGCAGCTGGGGACATTAATATGTTCAATAACGTGTTGCTCAATCCCGAAGTTGTCTGACTTGGTTGACAGAAAAGAATTCTAACTGGGTAGAAGAAGTATCTCAAAGACAAAACACAAGCCTGGGGCTCTGATTTTATGTACATTTCTTTGGAGACTGTGCACCTCTCCAAAATGCTTATTTGTCTCTGGTACCTTGCCTTACAAGTTGTCTCAAAACTGTGCCAGTTGTTTGTGTCTCTGTATGGTGAAGTAAGCCAGCTGAAAAACAAGCATTCCCTCAAACAAACACAAATCTCTTGCAACTCAATCAGTGTTAGGATTTATGGCAGTGCACAGAAATAAGTAAAGGCCATTTTGTGATCTAAATGTTAATGTTTTACAACACCATGACAAGCTTAATATAGGAAACAATGTGAGGAAAAAACTTTTTTGTAAAACCAGAGATACTGACCCTGGAATTTTGTGGACTGCACCATTAGTAGATGTCCCAGAAGCAACGGTTCCATTCACACCAATTATAACCATACCTAAGATTTGCAACAGGATGAAACATATTTAAATTGAATTTTATTTAATTGGTACTATGCTTATAAAATAGAACCCCAATGCACAGAGTATTTAAATTAGTGATACACTGAAATACAAAAGAGTTGTACTCCTAAGGAAAACATGTTCTTTTTAAAAGACATTTGGAAACTTTTAGGATGTATTACAATAGCTCAAAAAAATGTAAAACAGTGAGTGCCACACTGTTCAGAGCTGTATGTTACTGCTGCCCAAGCAGCCACTGCCTCCTGATATACATCTGTGTTAACCAGTAGAGAACAAGTACCTGGTGTCACCACATCAAGCATCAATACCATCAGAACAACAAAGTTTGGAAATTATAAATAGTGCTTGAAGGAAATTAAAAAAAAGAAAAACACCATCAGAAGGATGAGCTTAAATTTGGCAGACAGTGACATACTGACTACCAAAGTAACTTGAATTATGTGACAGGCAACGAAATGGATGGATAAGCCTATCCCTTGCTAATTTTGTGCTGATAAGAAAGCCACTGCTTCATACAAGAGAAGTTTATATTGTTACTTGGAACAGGATTTGGAATCAGCTGCTTCTCCATATAGCAAGACTTCACCTCCACAGAGCAAGAGAGGGTATAAATTGCCACTAGCATAAAACTGCAATACAAAGTGAGAGCCAAGGAGCAGAATGTGATGAGATGAATTCTGGTTCTCTGACCTCAGCAGGCAGTATCTACTTCTGATACAAAAGTTTCCTGACCAGTAGAAACTAAAGCATAGAGGCACTGACTGACTGTCCTATGCAAAAAGACTGGAAGGGCATTAGGTGCTTTCAACATCTTAACATGCATTATGAATGAAGACTTTTCTCAAAATGTGCCAGTCACAGAGACATTTCACATTTAAAACAATGGGGTGGGAGAACTTGAAATACTAATACAAACCACTGTCATTCACTACGAAACAGCTTATGACTACTTAATGATACATCAATTCTTGAACTGTATTTACCAGATTCTCCTCTTCTGACATGTCACAATTTCTGAGTTTTCCAGCACTTACTGAAGACTGTTTACGCCAGTAAAGTAAGCTAGCTATCAAGTTAAGAACGTGGGGGGATTGTACAACTTCTGGAGAACATTAATTGGTTATTAGTAGGGTTATTACCAGAAGCAAAGAAAAAAGATTCACACTTGAAACAACTTGTTAATCCTTGGTATTGCAAATACTATAAGGCAAAAAGTTCTGCATTAATGAACTGAGGAAAATCTAAACTAAATCAAAAGCTGCTAGTTTCAAGACTACACAGTAAAAAGCTCTAAAAGTCACGAATCTGTAACTGCTCTAGTCCTTTGTCTGATCTGCTCCTTAATCAACTTAAAGGCTTAGCAATTAACAGTCCTCAGTCAGTAAACTCTTAGAAGTTTTTGGGACTACTACTGCTAACTGTTTTAAGTATAGTAGTTTCTGGAGAAATTCATTGATTTAGTCAAAAGCCAGAACAGAAGAAAAATGAAAGCAAACTTTGTTCTAAAAATTTCAAGAGTGTTTGAAAAACATTGCTTTTAGCTGGCAACAGGACTACCTTTTTACTCATTTCTTCCACTACTGTAATGCCTTTTAAGTTGTTCTTAAAGCAACATCATAATCAAGATAAAAATAATTATTTTTAACCTTAATCAGTTTTCTAAGCATCCGTAGCTGTCCAAGCAATTATGCCAAGGTATCTGCAAGAAAAGCAGTAGGGCAACGAACAAGAGCTAAGGGCAAATATGAAGCAAGTGGTTGTGCAGCCAGTGCACTGGAAAAAAACCAGAAACAAATCTTACTTTTAGGCACTCCATCGTAACACATAAGTAATAGAATCTTGAAACCACTATAAACAGGAAATAATTACTGTATGAAATACTTTTCTTTAAAATTAGTATGATTTAATCTGTAGAGGAATGAGAAAAAAAAAATCAGCATCAGAGTTACCAAAAGTTGTTACCAATAGTATCATGGTTCTGAACATTTCTTTGTGAGATGGTCTGTTCTTCTTTATAAGTTACTCTTCCAGGTCGTTTATATGGTCCACAGGATTTTGAAGAGTCTGGTACCACATTCTGTAATTGCATGAATAACTGTGAATTGCATGAATAATGTACTTCAATACTGATAAATTTAAAAATACTACAATCAATACCTATAAACTACCATACAGGATGCCCAATACTTAAAACATACAGCTGCACTGAAATACCACAAATAGTTTTGCTTAAAGAATAAAGACTGATTTCTGGTATAATATAGTAAGAATGTTTTCCTACTAGAAAGTTATGTTGTTAAAATTAAAGGTTTTCTTTTGCTCAACTGAGTGGTCAAAAAAAAAAAAAAAAAGGTAGCTCATTCTTCAATGAAATGAAGAAAATTTTCAAGCCAAAAAAACAAATAGATAAAATGAGCTTTTTGTACTAATGTCAAGATATTGTCAAGTCAGTATCATACTCAAGATATTTTCCCAACTGAAAACATCTTGAAAATTAAAAAAATGAAAACTGAATTAAACTGGTTCAGCAGTGCAGCATTCCCTATTCAAGAAACAATGAATACAGAATACAAACATGTAGAAATCTGTAACACTCAAAGCAAAAAAAAAAAACAACTCTCCAACCAAGCCAACCTCACCACAGTAGGCAAATTTAATGGACAGCTGTGCTAATCTGATGTATTCACAGGTCTGCATGAAGCCTCACAACTAACTATTTAGACACCTTAATTACTAATGTAAGATTTTCTTTCAGAAATTTATACATGCATCAAAAAATACACACACACTGCTGTGTTTAGCTTGAGAAGTCCTGTCCCAATTAAGAACTGGATAAAAAATAATTGCTACACCAAAACACTACTGCAGCAAGGTCAAAACCAGCAGGATCTAAGAAGTAAGAACTAGACATATACAATTCCCAAGTCTACCAAATGCTTGGTAATTCCAATCCTTTTCTGTTTAATAAGCGAAACTTCTCTTTCTCCACGTGTCAAGTGTAACTTCAATATAAGCTGAAAGGAAGAGGCAATTGCTGCACTACATTTCTAAACCCCCTCTTCACTGCCACCACTGCACTGTACCTTCCAGTAGTTTGGCTGACAGCTTCGATTCAGCCACTCTGAATACAGCGAAAGTGATTTCTGGGTTGTTAAATCTTCATATGGAAACCCCATTCTTACAGCAAACAGGGAGGCTTGAAAAGCAAGAACAAAACAAAAAAACCACATTGATTTACTCTCAGATTTATGTATTTTATGATAATGCATTCATGTTATGCTTTTTAGAAATCAAGACATTCTACATCCTTTATGGAGATGAGAAATAAGCCTTCAGGGAGCAGTATCAGCCATTAGAGTGATGTACAACTGCAGTAGCAAACTCTCCCTTCACTGGCAATATCAAATTTCTTCAATTCACTGTAACTATGTTAATACATGTAAGTTTTACCACCAAAAGAGAAACAAATTCAACTCTGTTAATCAACTGGACACAAATGAACTGAAGGAAGAGTGGCCCGGGCTGTGTGGGTCACAGAAATATTTAAGCAAATGATACAAATATATTTGCCTTAAAAAGCTACTCTTTTATGAAATGTAAGTAACCCAGCAGCATAACATTTGCCATTAAAACACTGATACTTGAAGAAAGTAATCCACCAGCTTACATCATACTACACTTCTTCCTTCCAGCTTGAAAAGTGACAGCTTGTTTTGAAAATTAATATAGTATGTGCCAAGGGAGCAAAAGAAATACCAACACAAGCAATGAAAGAGTGCTACACTTCTAAGACTGACTTTTATCGTTAGGCAAAGGGAGAAGAAAAAAGATCAACTGTTCTTTCATCTTTTATCTGAAAATACCTTTGATACTAACCAGTAGCAGATACTGTTGCTAGGTTCCGATGCCTGAGTTTATATTATCAATCCTTGATAATAACATCCCTATAATACACAGCTGAATAAGCTTATCTAGTCCAAGAATTAAGAGAAGCCTTGAATTATTTCTGCACAGCTTTTCTATGTTTTTCTTAAAAACTGACACAATTAAAGTTTCTTAGCACTCAGGAAAAGAAAACTGACAGCTTCAAATTAAATTGATATTTATTTTCCCATTTCTAGAACAAACAGGCAGGGTTTAGGGTTTTTTTGCTTTTTCTTTGTAGGATAAAATTGTGATTGTGCATGTTCGTCAGGAATTCTTATATAACTTTTGAAGCATTGTTTCTATTCCAGAAAGCAGAGTTGGTCGTTTTTACTCTCTTAACTTTTTACTTAGATTATTGATTTAAGTATTGATAGAAAAAAAAGAGAAAAAGGTCAGACCCATTGTGATTATGAAACTTCCCTACCTGTTAGAGACAAACAAGAAAATTTCTTGGCAAGCAATAACCAAAATAGGGTTTTTTTCTCCCTTACTTGTAATCATCCCAAACTGAATATCCCTCACCAGACTCAGCCTACATTGATATACATATGTTTTATTGACAGTTTGCTAAGATTCACCCTTAAAGAATTAAGGCAACAAATGGAGAAAGCAGCTCTTTTAACAGTGCAAGAATTGATGAGTCTAGTTATCTATATCTGTTCAGCGAAAGCTTTACCACTGGCAGGAAGTAGAATCCAAGGATTTACAGGCTTACAGGCTGGTCTGCCTATCCATGATCGCTGAGAACAAAAAGGAAAAACTAACCCTGCAAACAATTTCTGAGCACATGAAGGACAGGAAGGTGATTAGAAAATTAATGCATGCCACAGCTTGCCTCCTCCTCCTCTCCAGTGTCAACTACTCATAAAAATGCAATTTTAGGAGGCACAAAGACTTCCCTGGATTATATCGCTAAGTATATTCAAATAAGAGTGCCATTTAGTTACTAGGAGAAAAATATGGAATAACCTCAGCAATTTTGCATCTTGAATAAAAAATTGCCTGCAGAGACTATATGCATTTATATGAAAAGAGTTTACTATTCTCGCTGAAAATGTAAATATTTTTATTTAGAAAATAAACTGTTCTTTCTCTCACATGCATATTTGAAGATTCAAATGTATTTCCTCTTTATCAATCTTCACCTGATGAAGAAAACTACAGTTTCTTTTTTCCAAGCTCCAATTTCCACAGAAAATATATTTCTTCACAAGAAATATTCTTCCTCAATTTCTCCACTGCTTTGGTTATTTCACTAATGTTAAACATCATGCCCAATTTTTACTCAGATAAATCTTTGGCTTTTCTGTCTTTCTTTTGCCACTACTGCCAGACAGTTTCTTCCGAGGAAGTTCTCACTGGTAGCAAGGACTCAGCATAACAACCTTGTCCACATGCCTCCATTATGCAAAGAGCTATTTTCTTAGTTGGAAAACATATTTTAGATCAACACTTTAATTCTTCTGCTTCTTCACTTTCATTATCTTTTCTGCTAATTCTACTGATCAAAGTTTAAAAATATTTTGGTAACTAACAACAATGGGGAAAAGAGTATTATGAGTATTTCTTCCTCTGTATTTAACACCTACCAATTTTTTTTCCTGCATCACCTGTGAAATTTCTCTTAGTCCACTTCTCAAATTAAACAGAATCTGCAAGTCTCTTTTCAAACATGTCAAACAGTGTCCTCCCCTCCCAAGATTAAATCAAAAAAACTGCTGTTGCACTTACTTCTGTACACATTAGCTTCTCCAAGAATCTTTTATCTTTTGTTATCAATTTCAAAGCACTTGAATCACCATTTAATGCTCAGATCATGTCAATTTCCACACTTATCTCCAAATTCCGTTCTGAGCAGGTACATACCTTTTCAAAGTCCTTAACTGTTAAGCCAAGAAACCTTCTACTCACTACTCACATACCTCCCTGGACGGTATATCTCTTTTTGAAACTGGTATTACTCTACCAACAGCAGCTTGTATTTAAAAAGTTCAACTAAGTCTCCAGTTTGCTATTGTTCTTTGGCTGTGCCTAAGAGTACAGCCTCTGACGTAATTTTTTTCATTCAAGTTCTCACTAATATTTTTAAACTATAAAATGCAATAATCATGCTCCAAATATACCAAAGTAGTAAAATGTAACTGCAGTGTCTATTAATTCTGCCATTCCTCAGAAAAAGTTACTCTACTGTTTTAAATGCAACATTTACATCTAACAGTTTCCATATTGTCTTTTAATAAATCATCTTTGAAAACTCAGATATCAGTGATACTAGCAAAGCCTTGGGATTACAAGTTAATATTTGCAGTTATTCTGGTGGGAAAACCATAAAACTATGCTTTTTTTCTTCTAAAAATAAATCTATTTCATATACACAGAATGAGCAAATAAACACTTCTAAATTATTTGACTGATTTAGATTAGATTGATTTTACTGTCAAGTGATTCTTCCACCTATATTACCACGATTAATATACAGCAATTTTACCAGAAAGTGTTTTAGACAAGGGTATGACTCGGAAACAGTTAAAGGAATAATTACCTGACTCTCCCACTAATAATGTATGCTTGGTGTATTCAAGGACCTTTCGTGCTACACCGATTGCATTTTTTACACGTCTGAGACCTGCAACAGCCCCAACTTCCATAGTGTTGCTGGAAACAGGAAATATTTAAAACTTATTAAAAATACAAAAACAATTGTGCCTTTTTTACTAGACAAGATCTGTTCTCCTCTAAGTCAAAAAGCCTGCTCCCTTAACATAATGCTTTAATAGTTCTATGCCATAGACTGATGGTACCACACTAGTAGGGGAAAAAATATATTGTTTCCTTTCACAGGCATGGAGATATTGCTCAAGTAACAATAACTCCATCTACAGTAATACTTTCAGTAAAATAACTATTTTGTTCCATAAACCCACAACATGAACAACACACTTGCAACGTTTTTTAACCAGGACAGCTTTAAATAGCAAATAAATTACAGAAGACAACTCCTCCAAAAAGGAAATATTTATGGACTGAATGTAAAGGGAAAGCTAACAATGCTACAAACCATATGCTTTGCAACTTCTGTATCTAGAACTGGATTACCGCACTACATGTGAAGATTCGTTACCTACTCTCCCACCAGTCAGTATTTTTCCTAGTTCCACTAGTTAACACGTAACTTGTCACACAGGATAGCCTCAAAGCAACAAGATCCTGTAACAACCCTTAAATGTGCTAACAATTACAGAGATCATTCTTTCTTCCACGTAGTTTCCTTACCCATCCATAATCATTGCGTCCAGAGTTGTTTCTCCACTTTCATCTGGGCTTCCTCCGTATCCCACACTCCCATCGCATTGATCAATCTCACACTGCCCACAACCCCTCTCAACTGCATCCAGCTCAGAACCTCCCGACTGGAGTACTCTCCAAGCTATAATCAACACAAATAATTAAATGTTACCAGGGAAAACAGTCTCCACTACTGCTTTGAAGAATGTTCTAAAGATGGACGTGATGCATATGCACTACCTAAGTGGATAAACAAAAGTAAACCATAACTTACAGACGAAATAAAGTCAAAATATAAATACAACTGAAAGAATGTAAAACATCAATTTTCTAAATATTGTTTTTCTTTCATGTCTGATTAGTGTTTCTGATTGAGAAACTAAGCTTTTCTTCTGTTATTTACTAACAATCATCACGACTTCTATACATCAAATAACCTTCTCTGCCCAGAACCAATTATTACTTTATCACTACTTGTTTAAAGCCTTCTGGGAGGAGAGAGAAAGGGAAACAAAATTTTCGTCTCATTAAATAAAAAAAAAGGCAAAAAAAAGGCAGTCCTCAAAAGCTTCATATAAGAATAGTAAGTGTCCAGCTGCAGAATAAAAAGATCTAAACCTACATCAGTAACTACATAAGCATAAAACCAAAGCGGCAACAGTATATAAGAAATTAGGCTCCATTCTCCTGTCCAACCCTTAGTCTTCTGCTCTTCTGAATCTAGGTATCATGGTGCAGCTTTGTAAGACATTACAGACATGCCAAATTACATGACTTGAATATGCTGAGCCTGAAGGCATTGCACATATGAGATTTCACATGGTTTTCCAAAGTGCATGAGCTTGCTGGCACTGCTAGTTGCAGTCCTACTTCCTCCTTGTGCTGGCTCTGGTACTCCATCATCTGACAGACGCAGCACAGGGGAGGCAGCACATGCACACATCTCAAGAAGTAAAAGACTGTTTCAACCATCTCATGAAGGCTTATCATCACAAATGCTGCATGCAATTGCATGAAGCTTCCTGCACCAGGGGAAAAGTAAGACTTAATGCCATGCATCCAGTTCCACATATGATAGTCTTTTATTACAAACTTCAGTGTGAGGAGTATTGCTCCAATGCCTATTACCTTTATTGCTATCAGTAACCTTAACACAAGCTTTCAGAAGCTTCAAAAGGCCTTGCAGTTTTCATGAGCGTATTTTATTTCTGACCTATACAAGGCTTTATAGGTAACCCATTTCACAAGCAACAACTCCATAGTAAGGTATTATTTACAACTTGACTACGATAAAATAACCTGCAAGTCTTTTAAAATCAGTACTCACAACTAATTTATGTCACAATAGGAAAATGTGCTTTGACTGTCAATGACATCGCAGAACACGGAACTCAAAAAAAAAATAAAATTCATAACAACCTAAATCCTTGGAGAGGTAAGAAGGAATCTCAAAAGGACACCTTCAAAAACCACTTCAAAGAGCCACGACAGTACAAACCACATTAAAAAAAGTACGCCTTTAATCTAGCATATCCGCAGTTCATAACCCCCCTCTCTATTGATTGGTTTGGTTTGCTTTGGTTTTAAACGCGGTTTTTTCCCAGCGAGGAAAGTTAAACCATTTGCTCGCAGGCTCTCAGGCCACACCAGGACTCGGCGTCAGAGAACCACCTGTGTGAAGGCAAGTTCCTTCCCATACGAGGAGTAACCTGGCGCCTCGGTGCCCGAGCCCTTTTCCAAGAGCCTCCCTGACCCGGGACGGGGCAGGCGGGGAGCAGAGGCCGGGCCCGCTGCACCCAGCGCCGCTTGACGGCGGAAGGGTCACAACTCGCTCCTTCTTGCCACGCACCAGCCCGTCACGCCTCCAAGGCTTACTTTTCCCTAAGCCCGCATCCGCCCGGCGGCCCCTCACAGCGGGAGGGCACCGCCCCACCCGCCCCAGCCCCCGGCGGGACACCTGTCTCTGCGGCCGTCCTGAACGCCCAGGTGTTGATGACTACAGGCAGGGCGGCAGCCGAGGCGGCGCCCGGCAGCGGCAACGCGACGAGCGAGAGGAGCAGGACCAGCATGACTGCCCAGCCACGGGCGCGTCCCGCCGCCATCGCCGCCCGGCCCGGCCCCCGCTGGGCCCGCACCAACCCGGCGGCGGCGGCGGCGCAGGCGCGCTGGGCCCGGCCCGGCCGCGGGCGGGTGTGGTTACCGAGCCCAGGGAGTGGCGAGGGAAGGTCCGAGGCCGAGGTCCAGAGCAGAATAAAAAGAAAATACATTTTGTATTTCAAAGAAGCATAGAATGGTTTGGGTTGGAAGGGACGCTGACGATCACCTAGTACCAACGCCCTTGCCATGGGCAGGGACATCTTCAACTAGACCGGGTTGCTCAGAGACCCGTCCTTGGGCACTTTCACGGATGTGGCATCCGCAGCTCCACTGGGCAGCCTGTTCCAGTGCCTCATCACCTTCTAATAATTTTTTTTCCTAACATGTAATTTAACCTACTCTCTGTCAATTTGAGCCCATTCCCCCTTGTCCTGTAACTACATACTCTTGTAAATAGCCTTGCCCCATCATTCTCATAAGTTCTGTTAAGGTACTAGAAAGCTGCAATTAGGTCACCCCGAAGCTGCTTTTTCCAGGCTAAACAATCCCAATTCTTTCAGCCCTGCCTTGTAGGAGAGGTGCTCCATCCCTCGTATCAACTTGGTGGCCTTCCTCTGGATGTGCTCCAACAGCTCCACGTCCTTGCTGTGTTTGGGACCCCAGGGCTGGATGCAGTACTTGGCATGGGGTCTCACCAGAGCAGAACAGAGGGGCAGAGTCACCTCCCTTGACCTGCTGGCCATGCTTCTTTTGATGCAGCCCTTTTTATTGTGTCTGGATGTGTGTTACAGCCAGCCTGCTTGTGGGGGCCCCCAGCCCACTGATGAGATTGCTGGCGGTGCTGGAGTGTGGGTGCAGTGCTGGGGGTCTGTGTGCTCGCAGGGCTGCAGGGGAAGGGTAATCATCTGTGCTCATGAGGTGCGCTTGCAACATCACCTGCCACTTTGTTAACATGGATGTTTTTGTCAACAGTGCCCTATGGTTTCTGCAAAGGGCATGTTTTGGGACCTACTACAGCCAAATAGTTTAGGGAAAAACTTGTGAAAAGCCTTGCTTTATAGAAATCATAAACCGTATACCAGGTAATTTCTTAATTCTGCCCATGCCGTTCCAGCTTTTCATTATAAACCATTAGCAATAGTTTAGAGCCATTTGACCCGTTGCCATGGCACTCTTGACAGTTTCCAGGTCTATGGGCTTGCCTCCTGTAAGCGTAATTCACCAGCTCGTGTTCAGGGCTGATTACGTTCAAGGAGTTTCTGATCATCAACCAGCTATTATTTCTGAACAACATGAAAAAAGGTGACTTTTGCTTCTACCAGAGGACATAAACTATACCTTTTTTTTTTTTTTTTTTCCCCAAAACTATTTTGTCTCATCCTCATTACTCCATCCAATATGAGGATGGCCCAAACTCAATTCCACTTTAGCAGCAATGTCACTGGTGGTTGTATTTATACAAAGAGGGGATACTTGGACCCCATGTGTGACAAGATCAGGCTTATAAGCATGCCTAAATTTTGAATGCACCCAAGCTGTTTTAAAAAGCCTGAGGTAATATTATTTTTATTACAAGAAAATGTTTCAAATACTTTGGACTTAAATGGTTGCCACAAAGGAAATGTATTATCTTTTATTATAGAAGTCACAAAATAATAAAATACAGTAATAGGTTTGAGTTTAGTAATATGATGGCATTGGTTTCAGCTAGTTCCCAAAAGCAAAACTTCAAGTAGTCTAGAGAAATCTTTACTCAGATAAATACTGTTAGCTGATTTATTTCTGATATCACCGCTCATATTTCTGTCATGTATTTCTGTGTAAAGCTGTTAGGCAGTGGAAAAGGGCCAAAATACAGATCTGAATTAATGTTAGCTGAAGGTAAATAGAGGAAAATATTTTCAGGAAATTAATTTAGTAATAAGTAAAAAGAAAATTATAATCAAACACATTCATAAAATGGATACATTAATGATATTTTTCAAATACAGTTTTCTTTTGGCAAGATAAAATGGAGTGTTATGAAAGAAAACCACTTTAATACGGATGTCATTCAAATACAAGTATTGACTGTGATGGTTGCATCTGCAGGCTGAGCCTGCACAGCTGTGGAGAGAATGTGTTGGATGAGTTGAAACAGCAAAACATTATGCTTTGAGGCTCGTGTAGGAAGTCAGTTGGTTTGATTTCTGTGCCACACTTTCTAACTGGCTTTCAAATGTGAACGACTTCCTGCTAGAAATAAACACAATCTTGAGTCTATGCTTTACTGTATACAATGTTATTTAATACAATTAATATAATATTTTTTTATGCTGTATGTGAAAAAACTCACTAAGCAAATACTGATCTCAGATACAGTGTATAAAATCAACAGCAAGGTCAATAAAACCCTTGTTTTACATGCTGAAAGCTAAGGAGAATTTGAGCAATAGCTGTCCAAGACAATTCTTCAAGTCAGTTCTGCTACGTGCATCTGGGCTCTTGACTTACCTTCTGTCTCTGACGTAAAGTATTTTAAGATTGGCCTTTGGGTTTAAAATTTCTTTGTACTTTCATAAAGATTATCTGTTGTTTTATGTAAGTCCTTCCTTGTTCAGCAATGGAACACCTTCATCTGTTTATCCCCCAATACTTAATGTTATCTTAGATACTATGGCTAAGATAAATGGTGATACTAGTAGACTTTTGTCTCTGCTGATAAAAAGCAAATCAGTGTTTCCACAAAGAGAACTTTTGTTCAAAAGCATAATATTGGAGGAATATTCTAGAGAAAGACTTGCATGGACAAAGGGATTACTGAGAGGATCTACAACAGACGACACTGACTGGATGGCACTGAGTAATTAATGAAAAACACAGGAGGAAATTCACCTCTTCTATTGAGAGGGTCTGTTCCTACAGTGGCCAAATTCTGACCTCAATTATATCTGTGTGACCTTATCTAACACCATCTGTTAAAAAATGCATGCCTAGCTCCTTTTTGCTGTCTCAAATTTTCTGTAAGTGTGCTTTGAAATCTAATTAAGTATCATAGTTATATCTGTAATTTGTTTACATTTTGTCTTGATTTTACTTACACTTTCTAATATTAACACAAACACATGAAAAGCAAATATGAGAATGATTTTCTTAATAAAAGTAATCAATGGTGTGATTACCACTTGCTAATTAAAATGTATTTTTAAATAATGTGTGTTGTGGTTTTCTGTTTTGAGTAGATTTGTAGAAGCACCGTACTCTCAGTTTTTAAAATTCTTTTTTTTTCCGTTTCAGTTCCTTTTTTTTTTGGCTTCTTAGAATACATGTGTTCTGTCATACACTGAACCACACGGCAAGGATGAAAATATTTATTCGTAGTAAACCCAGTTCATAGTGACCATGGTCTACCTCTCAAATCTAGTAGAAAGGACCTTTATGCCTTCTCTCATGCTTGAGAAGAGCTATGTATAAACAGTTTCAAAGCTACCTAGTTATCCTCTCCTGAATTCTGCATAAAATGTAAAAAATGTGAATCACACGATTATCCAGACCTCTGCTTCACATTCTGTTTTCATGCCTTCCCTAACAATCCTTTTCCATGTGTTATGTGTTCTCTTCCGCTTATACTGTAAGGTCTTTTGGGTATGGGTTGTCGTTTCATTTCAAGTCTGTAGTGTATAGCACCAGTGTGTCCTACCTTGACACTCTCTGATCTTTGTCAATATATTAATGAACATTAATACCTATAATGAGAAAAAATACAGATGCTAATTATAAAACCCAAACAGACATCAGTAATAACTAAACAATAGTCCAGCTTCCATTGCTAAATTTCCTTTTGCTACTGTTTTTTTTTTTTAAATTCAGATTTTAAGTTACAGTAGCTTCCTTTCCTGCTGTGTAACCTCAAAATAATTATTATATGTCACAGAATAATATGTTCTTGCAGTATTCTTTTGGTCTATTGTTGCATTCTGTCTGAAAACAAGTTATGGATAATATATTTCGTTTTAGTAATTGCAGTACTGGTCCAGTGCAGTAATAAAGTTGTCATATGGAACATGTAATGGACCACATTACATTGTTGGAACTGCTTTTTTTCATTACAACTCCTTGTAACTTTATGATATCTTCATAAATGTGATCCATGGCAATAATAAACTTGTTGGAAAAATACAGCAAGTTACTGTTTGTTTCCTCCATGTCTGAAAGGTATCTTGAAGTTGTTAAATGAGCAGACTTAAAGCTTTCAATATTGGAAGAAAGTTAACCACAAACTTGTATTAAACAAATATTAATTTGGAAATGTGACAGCTTACAATGTCTATATCCGTTTCATTTGATTTGAGTATGGCTACGAAAATTTTTAAACAGGATTCTCACCTAGTTAGGATTATCTCAGCATAGAGAGTGTATCAGCACATGCAATACTGTGATATTTTCATGGTTAGAATATGGAAAAAACAATAAATAATTGCTTTAGGAAGTAATTTATAGCATTTAAGCCCAAGTTTTGAATAGAAAACTGTGATGTCTGTGCATGGTGCTTTTTCCAAGTTTTTCATCTGTAGTCTTTGTTAGGACACACTAATTGCATGTTATGTGGGTTTTGCTTGTTTGTTTGTTTGTTTTGGTTTTTCATGTATTACATTGTACAAACCAACCTCCTTATTTTATATTGGTTTCTGTGCCTCCTACTTAAGTTCACCCACATAAAACTCACTAAGTTATTGCAGCCCCATAATATTTGGTGTAAACTGAAACTTCAGCTTGACTGTGGTTGAAAAACTTTGAAGACAGATTTTAAAAGAAGTGGTAAAGACCTAGTCTCTACTCCATTATGTCTGAACTGGATACATACAGCACTGTAGTGTGTCTAAACCACCGAAGAAACATACAAATCAGGTCAAAGTCATTTTGAGAATATGTTCCAGCAATATACTAGCCATTCAGTTACTGTCCTTTGCAAGTTCCATTGGACTCTGATACTAACCACAGGGGTTATAAGTTTTATTTATTTTTGGTTTCAGACTGACAAATAAGATTCTTGAACAAAAAAACCTCCTGATAACATTTTACCAACTCTATTTTAAGATGAGATGGCTGAGATACCAAGTACAGAAATACAAAGTTATGAGCTGCCACTACATTTTTAAGTTCATTTTTGTACCAGAAATCATAGGATAAGATGCCTAAAGACAAGGGAACAAGCCAACAGTTAAGCAGTAGGTGTGAGTCTGAATTTACTTACTTTGTGAGGATTTAGTCTGCCTATTTGAGTATAATTTCAACCTTTCCTGGTCACACAAGTGCAAAAACACAGAATGTAAAGGAAATGGGTAGATTGAAACAACAGTAGAAATTTTGCTTCAGATTTTGTGTTTTCATTCTATATAAATGTTTCTTAAAGTCTAGTCTTTTTCTTGAGAGAAAAGACCTGTTTCATGCATTTGCTGTCATCTTTGGTATTCACTTTTGGAATAATGTTATGAGTTAGACTCATACCCTAGATAAATGTCAATAAAATGTTTCTTCCCATGTTTTCTTCTCTGCAGGTTTGTGATTTTTATGATTACTTTCTGGACCTAGGAGGAGAGGCTACATTGCTTTTGTAGCATAAATATGAATTTGGACTGTGAATAGATAATAGTTAAACTGACCTTTCAGACCCTTACTGCTGTGGATGGCCCCACTGGCTTCACTGGAGAAGTATCTGGTAAACGACTGCTCCCTCATAAGCAGCACTTGTTCAGCTGCAAGGCACATAGGGCAATTGCCTGGAGCTCTGTGTTATGCAGGGACATGACTAGCTAATTTAGGTGGCCATTTAAGAAAAGAGGAACACATATCTGACCTTCTGACCTGCAATACCCTTGATCTCTAATAACATGTAACAGTGTGCAAGACACCATTTCTGAATTAATGAATTACTGAATTAATTTCTGATAGTCTGTGGTCATCTTTACATTGTCTTGAATTTCATTAAAACATTAATATACACCTTTTCAGAAAATATTTTCTAAAATATTAAGCAAAAACATCACTAATCTAAAATTGATCAAGTCCAGTGTCTTTATTTTCTGTTTTTTCCCAGTATTCTCTAGCTACTTTTTATTTAGAGGCAAATCTAATTTTACTCCAAAATTTGAAATTCAACAACCTTGTCAATCACAATAGTGATAACATTACTCAGACTTTACTTAAAGGATCTCTGAGACTTGATTAAAAACTGCCTATGTCATACTGAAACTACAGTGTTACTGTACAGACTTCCATCCAAACATGACTTAATTTTGAGCTGCTCTGGTACCAGACACCTTTTTTTTGTGACTTGATAAAAATGATCAAGCTTCTAAACAGAAATAATACCTTTTGGATTTGGGTGTAAAGAGAATCTGTGAAAATTTTCACTTAAAATATATTTATGTGCCTAAACTCTACACATTTTTACTGAGAGGAATGATGTTACCAGCTTTCCCCTTATTTATCTGTACATATTTGTTGTATTATATATCTTTCATGTGCTCTTTTCTTCATATTTATGAAGGACAGCTGTGTAGCTTGGGGGAATATCTGTTGAGCTATAGATACATTACCACATGGTACCTAGCTCTAGTTGACTATATTTCATCTGCAGATTCAAATTCATAATTACAAGTCATACAAATATGGAGATGTCTCCTATTCCACTGGAATTACTTCATGAGCTTGTTTCCTTGAAATCTGTGTTAAGACTAATAGATGTGTTTTTGCTTGGGTTAACTCTCGTACTGACAATTAATTCTCCAGAAAATACGCAAGATTTTCATGCTTATGGTGCTTCACATAATAGGACTAATTTATCATGTCTGACTGTCCTGTAAGCAGAATTACCAGAGCTGTAGTATAAAAAGACATGTTTTATACTTACAAATATATATTTGTACCATATGACATTTCAAATATATGACAATTTGCAGTACAGTCATGGACCTAGCCTAGACCCACAAAATGATTTTAAGCTCCTGACTCATGCTTCGGTTCCCAAACTATCAACTATGTGCAAACTACAGACACAGCAGGAAGTAAGAATCCAAATCCCTTTGCAAGTGTGGCCTGGTCTGTGGCTAGTTTCTGAGCAAGTGACTTAAATCAAAGATGCTCCTCTGAAATACTATCCCCTGAATAGACAGCAGTGAACTAATTGACGTGGCCCTTAGGGACATGGTTTAGTTCTGGACTTGGCCTTGCTGGGTTAACGTCTGGACTCAATGATCTTAAGGGTCTTATCCAACCTAAAGAATTCTTTGAATTACTTAGTCTAAACTGAACAGCCTGCACTTAAATAGAGAGTTATCTGGAAACACTGTCTGTAGATCTGCATTTTAGAGATGTGTAGAACAGCCTGAGCCCATGTCTCTTTCATATCAGTAAGATCAACAGGTAAGTAGATTTAAAGGACTCTGTCTCCAGGCATCCACCAGTGCTTGGCACAGCTACAGAGCATTTCTAGGGAAGACGAATGAAAACTTGAGATTTAGTGTGGCTGTGAGAGTCACTAAGGAGAAGTACACGTTAGAGAAGATAGAGTGTGAAAGAGAGGGTGAAAGATTTTATAGAGATTGAGGTGTAGAAGACAGAAGTATCTCCAGCCTGCTTCTTAAGAGCTTAGTATTCTTCATTTCTACATCCTGAGGTCACCTTAAATGAAGTTCTTTGAAATATTTTTTCTTTTCTATTTGGCATATCTTTTTTTTCTATGTCTATTGTAAAAAATATGATCTCAGTGCAAAAAATGTGTCTAACAATCTTTTGTACACCATTAAAGAATTACATGCATTGCTATTGAAATACTAATGCCAATACTACTACTAATAATAGTAGAAAGGGATAATTAACTGGTAAAGCATAGGTTTTTTTAAAAAAACAAACAAAAAAACCTTTAAAACTAAAACGTATTTGAAAACATACCCATTTAATGTAGTTTCATCAAAACACAAGTTACGCTGTATATGACAGCAGGGATGATTAACCTGAAATCTTGAGGAGTTGACCTTGCTCTGTGTTATAAAAAAATGAACAAAATGTGGATAATTTGTCCATATAATTTATTTTGTTAATTTAAGTTTTGATTTAATCCATAAATGATGGATTATTATGTGATGCATTATTTAATGAAATTTTGTCCAAAAAGCTTATGCCAGGAAGTATTACTTCAGATGAAACTACTTAGAGACATCAAGAGAAAATACTTCTTAGTATTTACTTAAAAGTCTTTTTTAGCATTTGTTACTTTTAATAATCCTTGTATTGGAAATATGATCATGGCTAAATAATGTACCACCTGGGAGCTACTTTAATCAGTAAAACCATTCTGGGGACAAAGATGGCTGTTGTCATATGAACTATGACTGAAAGAGTGCCATCGCTTTTCTCTAACTCAATTTCTAAAATTGTGTATTATGTTTTATTCATTGTTATTATCAGAGTTTGCTCTGATTAAACATGCATTCTAATAGCGTATCACTTCCTATCAGTGTGAATTGTGTTTACTAAACACCCCAAAAAAGTGTAGAGAATCAGGGACTGCATTACTTTTTAATAACCAAAAATACCCTCCAGTGCTTTGTTAAAAATGTATGATCAATGTATGATCAATGTATGATTGGGATGGGCCATTCTTTCAGGTGTTTATTCGAGCAAAGATTACACTCCTTTAAACAAGAGCTGATGTCAATTCAGTTTATGATGTTTATCATTTCAGCAGTTTCAGTTTTCTTTACTGTATGTTCTCAAACTTAAACTGTTTCTATTTTTATCACTGCATTTTTTTCTAAACTGTCTCCATAGTCATGTGTGGACTGCAGTAATGTGCTGCAGTCTGTGACATATCTATTTCTACGTAAGCATGTAAAAATACATAAAGACTAAGTCTGTTCAGCAATTTGATGTAAAATCTGGAATATTAATCAGGTATTAAATAGATCAGATAATGTGTAATAAGTCTACAGTTTTAGAAGCGTGGCCTGTTTTTTTTTCCCTGCAATTAATTTTTGTTTGTTAAAAGATATACCAACAAAAGTATAATCTTTGACTAGTGTTTACTCCTAGAACTAAACAAGCATTAGTTATAAGCAATGCCTCTGCTTGTGTTTAAAGAACTTACATTCATTAACTTTGCACATATTTGGCTTTGAAATAGCAAATACAGACTCCTGCTAGTCTACAGATAGTATGAAATTATGATTCTGTCTACAGTCTGTAAGAACCAGCAGATGAAAGAGCATTTTATTTCAGTCTCTCACTCATAAAAACAGGTTTCAGTCAAGGAGAAAAACAGATTACAAATCAATCCATGTAATAAATGTAATACCCAGAAGCTGAAAAATGTATCTAAAATATATAATAAAATTCCCTTGAAAACCAGATGAGACATAGAACTTCCTCTCCATTCAGCATTGTAAGATATGTGTGGGCTTTCAAGCAGCATTTTTCATTGTTTAACTTGTGAAACATAAGCAGCATCTTGTTCCATACATTGCATGTATTTGACTGCATTCTGACTATTTTATATGAACAAGAATGAATCCACCTTAGGAAGTATGCTGCTGTAAATGACCCTTGATCAGCAAATGAGTTAGTAATTAGGTACATAGCTGGATCGGCTGCATTTGGCTCTATTGTCCTCTACAGTTCTAGAGGGCAATAAAGATTGTAAATATATAACTGCATGAAGACAAGCAGGATTTGAAGACAAAACATTTTAAATTGTAGCTTACCACTTAACTGCACCCTGATGCCTGTATATATCCACTTAAAATGAAGGACATAATTGCAAGGAACTTATTCCATTTCCAGCTGCTAGTGAAGCATACTTTGCTTTTTTACTACTTCAGTAATGTGAAATCCTAATGACAACATCAGCAATACTAGGAAAAAAAATCTGGGCTCACATTTATACTATTAATAATTTAGACTTGTTTCATGTTTATTAGGAATTGTATTTTTATATGGATGTGTCCTTCTATATAGACGCAGTCAAAAAATATACCAACAGCTATTTTTCTGTAGTGATCTGGAGTTTTCCAAACAGGCAGTGACTGTCTCGTAATTAATTTTGTCATCTTTTGCTTAGGAACTGAGTATTTCCTCCTGGAAAAAATAATGACAAACTGGTCCTTAAACTTCTTAGGTCATGACCTTGCCTTCTTGGTGGAGAGTGGTAGTGAGAAAGATGGTATCTAAAACAAGTCAGGGTGATTGAGTACATTCAGATATTTTCAGTACAGCACTGCCTTATGCCCTCATAATTTCTGATCAGCACATTTTCATGTTGTCTCCTCTTGTCTGGCATTGCCATGTCCCAGTGTAAGTTCTTAATGGCCTTGAGCATGACATGAAATCTCATATGGTAGTTGTCAAGATATCACTTGCAATTTGTCAGTCCAGGAGCTCTACAACAGATCTTTTATCCCTGCAATCTATCTTAGAAATCATGGCAAATCTTTTGGTAGGCGAGTTATTGGTAGCAGAGTCCAAGTAAACCAGCACAGTCTGATGGGTGCTATGTGTTTATCTAAGCAGAATTTGGACTGCCTCGTCACTCAACAAATCATATTTAGTGTTACTGAGGTATGCGTGGTTTGATGACAAGCATGACAGACTGCACTTGACATTGGTGGCAGCATACATATCTTTAACAAGTTAAAACCCGTGTCTATCAATTATGTGTGTGCTCATTGTGATTAGGCAGGGCAGCACACACATGCACAAACTTGCACACAGGTACAAACATTAACATGGTCAGTGAACATCTGCTTACACACCACGTAACTATCACAAGAGAGTCATAGATCCGAATTTTTAAGGATATCTCTATCACAAAACTACTGCTTTACATTTCCTTTTAGTTGAATTTCTGAATTTATTCACTAGGTGGCAATGTAGTATGTAATTTGTAGAAAATTTACAGCAGAGCTGTACTGATCAGAAGGAACCTGCACTACATAGATGTTTTAAACTGAATTACAATAAAGAAATGTTCATTAATTCATAGTCCATTTTTAAAAGAAAATGCTTACAAAAATTCATACTTTATTTACACCCTAAGTAGAAAATATATGAGGTTGTGGTAGATTTCAAAGCCTGTAAGAGTCACATGGACCTAATGGACCTCATCATCTCTAGTACCTTAGTTAGGTCTGACGTGCCAGGCAGGGATGGAGTGTGATGTAAAAGGAGCACATGCATACCAGTTACCTCAACAGAAAGAGATAATTTCAGTCAGTGAGAGAAACCTGATTACAGCCAAGTTTTAGAAATATTTAATTAGAATGAGTTGCTGAAGTATATCTGTTCTGGTTGTATTAGATGCTCTAAGAACTGATGTGAAGACTGGTTCAGAGCAGAAGAAAACCATGCAGAACTTTGTCTGTGAGTTCCTTGGGTTTTCTCTCTTTTAACACTGATGCTTTAGAAAATGCCCAGAGGAGTCCCAAAGATGTTGGAGAGAGGTAGTAGGTGCACCAGCCTAGTGAAGCTGGTTAGAGCTGGCAGCTGTCTCCTGGAGACCTGTGGCAGAATGAGGTCTGCACTGTGGGGCCAGAAGGCGGCACTGCAGAGGTGGAGACCACCATCAGGATCAGTTGTAATCTCGCCTTTAAAACTCACTGTGCATGCAATGGATAGAATACCTGTATGATTTATTCAATTTTAAATCTTCTTTTTATAGACATAAAATTTAAAGTGTTGAAATAAAGATACTGTGTTTTATGGAATGAAGGTGCTATTTTCTCATTTGCCATGTAAATTAATGAAGTACTTTATGTCAGGCAGATTCAATCTTTGCTGGTTTTCAGAATGACCTCATGCAAGGCTGTTTGCCCAATTCTCTGAAGGCAGCCTTTTGCTTTCTCCAATTTCATTATGTGACTTTACTGGTTAATTTGCTGTCTTTTAAGCTGTCCACACATTTTACTCTAGTATAATGGGCACCATTTCTATTTAGAAGTTTTTACTGCAATGGTGCTTTATAACCCTGATGGTTTAGTCTGTCTGACCCAGCAATCTTTTGTCCTGAGCACTTTCTCCTGAGTCAAATTGTCTCAATTATCCCTCCATTCATTTGATAGATTGTACCCCTGTTGTAATTCTCAAATAGACAATAATTATTTGGGACATTTAATTGGTTTTGGACTAGGCCTGTTATATATCTCAGAGCTTCCAAGGCTTTTGATTCATGTATTTTATGGGACCAGCTGAGAAACAACTGTTAGTTATTGCTAAAATATATGTTGCAATTCAGGAGAATTATGCTATACTTTAGGTTTCTTTTTGCTGTCCATATTAAAAGTAAAGAAATCCCCGAAGTATCAGAAGTCATTTGCAACTGGAAATGGCTCTAATTTTGGGGAGAGTGGGGTCCAACTCTACCAGAACATTATTAACCCTGCTGAAACCTTTCTTTGTCATTCTATTTTAATAGGGATGTTCAGTGGCAGTGTAATGCCGCAGAAGTTTAAAAACAATATATGTGTTTAAATACCAGGATAAAACTGATGATTTGACTTAAATGATTTTTTTACCTGTAGTCCCTTGTTTTCAATTTACTGTGCCTGCTAGTAAGTTAACTATTTCCAGCCTCCTTTGCATTCCTTCTGTATGTGGATGAAGTGGAGACACCAAACTGTAGTGACTGTGCCCTGATTGTATATATATTTACTTAATTGAAAGCCCATGCCATGCCCCCATCCATCGTTATTACGTTGTGATATTTACAGTATTTGTTGTTTCTCTTCAAAGCTCAGTTTGTGAATCAAGTCATCAAGAAAGAATCTCAGCTTTCAGCTAAATAAAAATAAAATGTTTTAGCTTTCTAACAGGAGACAAAAGTTTGAAAATATGACTTGAATATACCAAAAGGCTTTTAAAGACAGTAGGCTAAAGCAAAAGATAAGATAATTTAAAAACTATTATGATGCTTAAGAAAAGCCTTCTGTTTTGGAATTGCTGAATCCTGGACATTCAAGAGATAGACAAAAGGGCTTTTAAGCAGAGGAAAAATCATTCAAAAATGCTAGCAGGCAAAATTATTCTGTGCCTTGTTGATTCCAGTGAAGCTGACTTTCCAAGCTGTAGATAAGAAAACAGCTGCTTTTTGGTAGTGATAGAGTTAGCTCCCTGTGCAACCTGAATGAACAAAATGTATGCCCCTAAGAAAGAGTAGCACACCTAGGATATAGAAGCAACGGTGTTTATATTATGCATACCGGGAGTGGAACTGGTCAGAGGCTTCTTGCAGGATTCACAAGCCTTTTGAGCATTAATAACAGAAGTTCTTGATGAAGCATGCAGCTGGCAATAGTAAACAATAACAACTGCTTGGGTTTTTATATATTTGGATCCATATTTATTGAGCGAAGCAGAGCCATCATTACGTTTTACCATCTTTATGACTTTACAGAATGGATGAAGTAGGATGGGAAAAAACACTACTAACTTAAGTCAAAGATACAGATGATAAAGGCAAGCTACAAAATTAACAGTTCTGAATTTATTTGAACTGGATCTATTACAGGAAAAAAACCAGATATATGTTATGAAATATGCTGGATCTGACAGCCCAAGGGAGGTGAGGCCACTGTAGTGCCCTCAGGTCCAAAAAGTAGCTAGCCTGAAAATGTTTTCCCAGTATGCACAAGCACACAGAGCATCTGGGTACACCACATACCTGTGTATATACATGGCCAGCCACTCAGACCACAGACTGACATGCAGAGAGCTCACATGAACACAGTACCAACAGCTTCATCCTGTTCTCCTCTCTGGCTGAGCAGAGTAGAGGTCTCCTCTACTAGAGTGACTATACAAATATAGATACGTATGGAAGCAGTGTGATTATTTCAAGTAGCAAGGCTCACATGCTTGGTCTGCCCAGCAGCTGCTTCTGGATTGCAAAGCCTCATTCTCTCCATTTGTGAGGATCTGGACTTAGAAACTCCCAAGGCTGCAGCCCTGCTCCAGTTCAGGGAATCACAGAATAGCTGAAGTAGGGAGGGACCTCTGGAAGGGATCTGTTCCAACCTCCTTGCTTGAGCAGGGGTACTTTGATCCAGTTGCCCAGGATAATGTCCAGATGACTTTTTTAGTATGTCTATATAGGGATACTCCACAACCTCCCTATGTTAACCTGTTGTTAGTGCTACATCAGCCTTGGAATAGCAAAGAGAACCTCCTGTGTTTCAGGCTGTATCCATTGCTTCTTATCCTATCACTGAGCACCATTGAAAACAGACCAACTCTCTCCTCTTTGCACCCTCTCTTGAGATATTTATATACGCTGATGAGAATGCCCCTGAACCTTTTCTTCTCCAGGCTGAACAGTCCAGCTCTCTTAGCCTTTCCTTGTAGGAGACATGTTCCAGTCCCTTAGTCACCTCTGCGGCCCTTTGCTGGACTGTCTCCAGTATGTCCATGTCTCTGCTGTACTGAGGAGCCCAGAACTGGACCCAGTACTCCAGATGTGGCCTCACTAGGCTTGAGGAGATGGGAAAGATTATACCTTTTGACCTGTTGCTGGCTGACATTCACTTTGCTACCCATCACAGCCAAGTCTTTTCCTACAAAGCTACTCTTCAAAACATTCTTCCCTGCATCTCATAGTGTGCCATGCACCCCTACACAGTGACCCCCACCCAGTCTAAAAGGTGATCCAGACAGCTTCTCCCAGTCTCTAGCTTTGATGAGTTTCATGTGTGGCCACTGTGGCTGAGGATTTCCAGGAGAGAGCCTTTTTTCCTGGAATATTCTGATGAAGAGAAATAAAAGGTGTATGCTCACTTTTAGCTTTGTCAATGAAGCCTGTTGATTAGTGGCTGCAGCTCTGAATACATGGGAGCTTTTGGTACTGTAACCACCACCAAGCTTATTTGCAAAATATAGGCCTTATAATCTGATGAGCTGCGTTAGAGATATTTTAGTATTAATACTATCTCTTCTACCAAAGTATTAATACAATCTCTTCTAAATAATCTCTTCTAACTTGTGAAGCTGAAGTATTTGTTTATTTTATTGGCAAATTTGAAATGGTATTATGTAGCATATTGGATATATTGGAACATACCCCAATAATGTCAGTATAGAACTGTTGAGTTTTATAAAATAAAGGAAGGACTTTTACTCTTCTGAATGCTTCTGAATACATAGCTCAATATGCTTTCAAGAAATTCTAAACAGAGGTCAAAAGGGGGCAAATCTTGAGGACCCTAATCTGCTCATTTGGACTTGACTCTGATTAAGGTCTTACTTGCTCCTGTGTGGGTTATGCCTGAACAAGCACTGTGCAAAGACTTACAGTGTCAGGACTTAGCCTGCAAAAATTATTAGCTCAGGTCACAGTCCAGGCTTTCGTATATAATTTATCTGTCACTTACTTATGTTATAAAAGTGCAGAGGTGATAAAGAAGTCATCTCTCAGGTCATGTAGCAGTTTAAACTGCTGTGTCTCTGATGAAGCATTGTAGACAATAGGGGATAATAAGATCCAGGGGAAGATAGAAGAGTAGAAGTAAAAAGCTTGCACAGCTATTGAAAAGAAGACTTACATTATTTTGCTACAAACTCAATAGGAGCATCTGATCCCCATTTCTTATGAAGTGTAGTTCTGACTGACCCAAAATTGCTTTAAACATGAAAAAGATAAGACTACTGTGCTTAATAATGCTGTTAACACTGTGTCTGAAGATTTGTCCCTTCTCTGTACTGCATATAAATACCGCTTGGTCTTCATCTGTGCAAAATGTAGAGGTAAACTTTAATTGAGGGCTTTTCTTTGGGGATCATGTGCATTCAGGGGGAACAAAACTCCTATTATAAACCAAGAAATATAACAAGTTTGAGAGCGTTGTCTCACAGAGATACTGAAACGTTAATTCATGCTTCTGTGACATCTTGTCTGGATTACTGTAATTCCCTGCTTGCAGGTCTCACTCAGCCCTCCTTTCACAAAATAAGAACTTGTACAATAATGCGACCACTGAGATTTTAAGCATGCACGATAGCTGGTCATCATACGTCTCTGTACTGAGATCTCAGTGTTGCCTGGCATTACGTACTGGATCGATTTGAAGATCCTAGTGATGTGTTTTAAAACACCACATGTATCCAAATGAGTTTTTGGTTCCCTATTGTCCAGGTCCAATTTTGCTGAAGTGTAAAAATGTTGTGCTTTCATTTGTTCAGAGAATTATAAATCACTGCGTCCCATACCTTCTTCGTGCAGCTATGGAATGCACTATGTCAGAACAGATTTGGAATGTCAGTCTTGTCATTGACTTAAGGTTAAGACTGTGGTGGATTGCTTAACTTTTCTTTCTGTTACCAGCATCTCTGTGTCAGGACATATTTAATAGAACATTCTACGCCTTCTGTTTTGAGAAACTGTTTCAGAGTTGAATCATTCCTGTACTTTACCAGAGGGCTTTTCAAGTGACAGCAATAGTGTTGGCATTTCTTATTTCTTTTAGGGACACAAGAATATTTTTAATACAAAGAAGCTTAAAAAGATAACTAAAGTGCCTCTAATATAGATGTTGCTCTCTATCAAAAGGATGCACCTACCTTACCTACACTCTTTGTATATCAGAGGTAGGACTGAAAAGACATCTTTAGTTATGCAATTGTGCTCTTCCTTCCTTCTGTATTTTGGAATAGGATAAAACCCAATTTGCTTATATTGATTGAATACTTCAGATGCCTACAGAAATTGCTGTGCAAACAAGACCTTTATATGTAAAACTGCTTATAAAAATAGTTTTCATTTGAAAATTATTACACAGGTTTATTGGCTGCTATAGTTCCACCTTCTTTTTTGTGCCTATACATCCCTATTTTGACCATGACATGTTGTTCATGGTAGGTATATATTTGCACCTCCAGTATTGACCATACATTTTGAAATGTAATGTTCCTAAGCATGATTACTAACTATAAATAGTGGAAAATAGCATACCAGATTTAGGCTTCATTAAAAAAGGCGTGATCAAATGAAAGAGGGAAGGGAAGATGAAATCCTATTTAGTATCTTACTTTTCCATTTAAATGAATTAATATAGGCAGCTTGACACCTAAATAACCTTATTGATTGCCCCCTATGTGCTTTATTATTCTGTCATCCTTGCTCACAGTCAGGATACTGTATATGACTTTTCTGTTATTTTCTAGCACTTAACTTTCTATATAGGTATTGTGTTACATGCATATGTAACATTGCTTTCAAAGCCAGGATATCCTTTTTATTGAATTCAACCCCAAGTTTCCTTTTGTCAGTTGCAGTTTTGACAATTGGGACAGTATAAAAAGTATCTACATAGCATAGATATCCACAGTAGGTGAAGAAAGGCTGGAGTATTAAACTTCTGCACAAGTTCAATATACTGTTGTTAGGAGACCTGCTGAAGTTTGCAGCTTCCAAGTGTAAAGTGCTTAGTTTCTCTGTTAAGAAACAAGGATGTCTTCAAACACTAGACCATACGTTAAGTCCGCAAAGACTAACAGGCTTATACTTCTATGGAAGTTTTTATGACCAAAAAAAAAAATCCTTATCATCATTGTAGACCTAAAGGTTTTCTGTGCCATGTCATCTTCATGGGTTCTTGTGCTTTACATCTCCAGTGGTACTAAGCAGGGCTGGATTTCACAGGGCACAGGGTGTTAGGTCTTTCTGTCGTTTGGAGACATTTTACTGCTCACAGTCCTATTCAATCTTAAGCAGTTTGGTGAAATGTTCTATTCCACATAAAGTATAATATCTTTCTTTACTCATATTCTTGTTTGACCCTGCATGTAAGGGAGGATGTATCATCTTGCTTGCTGTGCCTGTTCATTTCTGCACTTTCACATTCAAAGTATCTCCAGCAGTTAAATCTTCCTGTCTGTGTTTGCCCCTGTGTCTGTACTCAAGGGCAAATTCAGACGTGGTGCATGTTACTCAGAACAATTCAAAAGGTCCCCTTAGATTCTGCCAGATCTATTTATACCATTTCTATCAATGTATAACATAATCTGCAATTTACATACCAAGGAATTGCAAGAGCATTTCAATTTAAATAACAGAGATTCTTCTTTCATTTACACCTACTCATGAGCCCTTATTATGAAAGCTGCAGCGAGTTAGATTGACATTTGATGAACAAAGGGCAATTGTCTTCAACGGAAAAGAACAATAGTGCTCCAGTAGTTTTTTGAAGCATTTTTTCACTCTTATCATTGTCATTTTCATCTTCCTGGGTTTGGTGAATCCAGTGTTTCATCTGGTGAATTGATATTGATCCCTGCTAGTCAGTGTTTTGCAGCTGTGTGGAGGAAAAGAAAAAAACATCTTCTTATTTCTTTTACTCTTGTCGTGGTGCCTGAATATATTTCTGCCCAGTTCTGTGCATTTTGAATGGGTTTTTGACTGTCTCTGTTTAGTTCTGTTCCAGCTTTTTCTTCTGCTAGTTTGCTTTGCTTAGTGTGATGCTATGGTGAACACAGAAATATCCCTGGTCAGGATGACTCTGAGGGTCCAGGACTTAAGGTATGCAGATGCCCAACAATCACGGTGCTGAGCCAGCTTGTTACAATCATGACCTGGATTTTTACTTTGCGTTTTACAGGTATGATAAAACCTAGCTAAATTTCTTTTAAGTTTTTATGTGCTGAAAAGCTTTCGTACTTCTTTTCAGTTGAGACACAATTGCAATGTGAGGCAGTAGTTAGAATAGCCTTGCACTGGACTGCGTTACCTGTGTTTTTTGTCAACTAGTCTAAGCACATACTCCTTCCGAGAGGCAAAGTATGAGGTGGTAGGCTTACAGGTTGAGGGAGAGATAGGGGATGGAGAAAGGAAGGGGAAACTCAGATGATCTTATTTCCTGTAGTCAATAGCTGGAAATCAGTACTAATGTCCATTCCTCACCTCCTAGACTATACATGTATGTTTGAAGAGTTGTTTGAAGGGCAAGGCCATCTGGCATTAGATCCTGTCAATTAAAGAGGAAAGGATTTCCACTCATTTCCCTCGCCTTTGCAGACTTCTGTCCTTCCTGATGTATGTTATACCATCTGAAGATTAGGTGTGTTAGAAAAGTATTAGAGATCACAAGTGTTGTCCTACTCAAATTGGATGTTAACTGAAGATGTTCTTTTGATATTTGACTTAGCAATTTTCAGCTCAGCTCTGCTGACTCTGTTAGTGACCTGAGAACAGATTTGTATTATGGCTCCTGTAAGTATTATAGCTTCTCAGTAATGCAGGCAGATTCTGACTAACCAAAACATTTCCTTCACATTTGTGGACTTCAGAGTGTCTGTAATGAAAAGATTTCTCTTTTTTTTTCCCTAGAATTCTTTGTAGAGCTTCAAACTGTCAGTTTGTCTCAAAAAAGTTAGAGTTTCTTTTTGGTACTTTATCTTTTAAATCAAGTATCTTGGGTTTTTTTGTTGCTTTTGTTTGTTTGTTTTTATTTGGTTTGTTTGTTTGTTTGTTGTTTGGGTTTTTTCAGAGACAACACTATCTTTTCATCATATTGAAATTTCATGTCAAAAAGTTGCATCCTGGATTTGAATTATATACTTTGGCTTCTCTGCTAGCTGTCTGAGTTTGTAGATTACCAGTTTGTAAAGCTATTTGCAATCTAGATGCCCTCTATTATGCAAAACTGAAAGTTAAATATTCCTATGAAATACTGTATGAAAAGCTCTAATCATAACAACAACCCTCCAGAAAAGCTACATATTCTTTTCAAACTTTGAACCGGATACTAAAGCAGAGGCAAAATCTCAATCATCTGTATTTCAGATGTTACAACAATTGCATTTCTGAAAGTTCAGGCAAGCTTGTGATAGCACTGAGGTTTATCCTCCAAATCTCATTGTCTTACTAGGTTGATTGAGCAGTCTTGCACTGCAGTGGCCATCCTGCTGCATTAAACAGTGTATCTTCTGAGTTTATTAAATATATGGTTTCATATGCCACAGGAAAGAAGGTGAATGCCTGATTAGTGCTTTGGTCATGTAAAAATATATTTCTTGTGCAGAAATATGGTTTGAATGTGACTCAAAACACATACTGTCTTTTTAAATCACTCTGAGCCCAGATTTACATCCTGCTGTGTGTCTTCTGCAGTATGCCAAACAAACTCACTGCCTGTTACTTTCAAAGGGAACTAAAAGCACTCATTACCATGCAGGATCAGGTCCTTTATGTTTAGAAATAAGAAAAAAAAAAAAAAAAGAAGAAGAAGAAGAATGTGTCTTACCATTAAGGAATGCCTTAAAAAATGAAAGGAGTAAACTCACCATGAAGCTACTTTTATGCTCCTAATGACTGTGTGAAAAAAAATCTGCAGGGATAAAAAGAAAATGAAGCAAATACAGCAGTGCCCCACCACATTTCAAAGGCAATATCAAATCGTCCATAAAATTCTGTGAAAACAATATCCAGCTAATCCACAAATGAAAGAGCTCAGATTATCAGTTAAAAAAATAATGAGTAGACCTGTGCTTATTTGGATGATAAGCATCAAAGATTGTCTCCAATAATTAAGGGTTTAGGGTGTTGCTGTACTCTTGGAACTAAACCTTTTAAATAACTTCCCAGTTTCCAGACTACTGAATCTTTGAAAAGTTAATTTTTGTTATCTCCAAATATAGGAAGCTTAGCACAACAATGGCAGTTCAAAGTCTCCCAGGTAAAGAGCCTTCAAAGAGTAATTCGCAATACAAATTCATAAAAGTCAACAGTTTAGACTACTCAATTGCTTTTAAGATTTTCATCAAATGCATCTCAGCGGTTGAAACTTGCCACTGATGCCTCCCAACTGAGTTAAAGTCAGAAAACACTGACAATGTTGCCTTTCTATTTCAATGAGAGATAGCAACTGAACTTTGCCTCAATTTACTTCCTATCTTATTTTTGCAGATGTGACTGAAATTAAGTGCATAAGTTAAATATTGCATTTCATGCCAAAATGGCAGTTTTTAAATACTAATTAGTAGCAAGTAAATTGCTCAAATCAGAGTATATAAATGTTGTTTACTCTGTGTAGTGACAATTCTTTTAAATACAGATAGATGCTCACAAGGTTCCTTCTGATGTAGTAAAGATAGCTTTACTTTACTAAGGTAATCTTTACTAAGATACCTATACTTTACTAAGGTAAAGATTATTTTGAAAGACATTGAGCACTTTGGGGACACTCTAGGCTTTCGTAGAAAGATGAACAAGCTCCTCATCAGTGTGACAATAGTGTGATTTTTCCATAAAAGGTAGTAGAAATTTTCCTTTAAAGGATAGAGAATTGCAGCCTAGATTTATTGCTTCATTATGCATTATAACTGTATTACCAGAAAAGTGAAATTAATTACTCTTGTTTCTGGGCTTTTTTCTCTATCTCTTGGACAAGACTTTCAAAACAGAGGTTGGTGAGACATACTTTGAAACAGTTTTCTTCCCTTAATTTGGAAAGTTAAAAATATTATTATTTAATACTGATGCAGTTTATCATCCTCACAACAGCAATATGATCCCTATGTTAAGAATCTTATGTTCTGTTTAAAAGCCATGTCCAGATACATTTATATGTATGGTGTATCTGTTTGTATGCATTTGTACATATGACTGAAGAAACTTGTAGCTTCGGTTGTCTGGACTAAAATGTTCTTCATTAATTTAAGGAGGACTTCATTATTATTGTTTCAACATTTTCTGCTACTGTACTTTCCAACAGATACAAATAACTCAATAATTCATACAGCAGTAAAATCTGTTGCTGTGAGATGCTTAGGTTTGCTAAATAACTAGGAGGTCTGTGGCTTAGAATGTCAATAAAATAATATTTATTAATTTTAATAGTAGAAGGGTGGCCATGAG
This sequence comes from Myiozetetes cayanensis, assembly GCF_022539395.1. NCBI lineage: Eukaryota > Metazoa > Chordata > Aves > Passeriformes > Tyrannidae > Myiozetetes > Myiozetetes cayanensis. The sequence continues at coordinate 32,454,060 of NW_026087964.1, read as the reverse complement.
ATGAAAATAAGCTAACTTTATTTTAATTTCTGATTATGAAAGAGTAAAAATGTGAGTCTTTATCCAAACCTTTGAACCCCTTGGTTATGGAAGACTGCAGTATGAGAAAACCTCTTCTCACAGAGCTCCTATTTTCTCTCTCTCCTTTCATCAGAAAAAGAAACCACCACAAACCTTTAAAACACTGCTTTAAAGTAAAATTCAGAACTCCTTCTGGGCAATTCAGATGTATAATGATATAATTAACAATCAGTCATGCGGTTCAACTTGGGTTCAGGCCTTCTTCTGTTTAGTCTTTAGGAGAGAACTGTGTGACTCCATAATCAATAGCAAAAGTGATGCAATGGTGCAGAGGAAATCATTTCCGTGGAGCATTCTTCCACTTGTAGAACTGGAGCGAAGGTTTCTTTTCAGATGTGATTCTTCCTAACACATTTCTAAATGATTAATGCTTCAGGGATGCCTTGGTGGATTGAGTGGAAAAAGCTGATTTCCCCATTGGGCAAAAAATAGAGAGAATAATTACTGTTTTGTTGTTATTGTTGGTTTCTTTGGTTTTTTTGGGCTTTTTTAGGGGGTTCATAGAAAGAGTTCTCATTATTATATTCTGACCACCCTGGCATCCGCTTTCCTGCTGTACAACCAATCCTTTCTCTTGCTGGCTCACTGCAGTTCTTTCATGAAGTGAACTCTGTAGCTGCTGATTCATCTCTAACAATATTCCAGCTATATCCTGATGACTTTCATTGCTCAACCATTTCATCATGGGATTTTTACTAGAAAAAAAACATAGGTCCTTGCAGTTGTATAATTCAACCAATCTACCAGTTGAAAACATGTATCTTTAATATTTGAACCTGAATAATTTACAAATCAAGAGTCCAACCCAGTAAACACACTGAAATGAGTATTTGCTGCTTGTAGTTGGCTCCATAAAACTCATCAGAGTATTTGCATTAGTGTGGAAAAAGTGAGACCCAGAGCTGGTCAAGTAGTCATTATAAGATAGAAATCATAATGAAATCACTTGAAGTTTGAGTGCGAGAAAGAAAGATTTAGAAAATAAATAAATAAATATAAGATTTCAATTAGGATTTCAGCTGTCAGGAATGAAAAGAACAATGTGCTAGGATATACAAAGGATTTGCTCTTAGGGATTCCTGCTGAACCTGTATAACACTGTAGTAATGAAAAGCTGTATATCAGAACATGAACTGACTTCCTGTCAACCGAAATATTTCCTTTAGCTATCACTGCAAATAAAAGAGGAATTTGGACATCATATATACTGTATTAAAATTCTTATCAGGAGGTATCTGTGCAAAGTCAAACCCAATATTTTTTCAGGATTTTTCTGCTGGGGTTTTTTTGGGTAGATTTTTCCCCTCTCCCAGCTCCATCCCTTTACTCACAGTATACACTCCACATATCACAGAATCACAGAATTAGTCAGGTTGGAAGGGACCACAGTGGGTCATTTGGTCCAAGCTCCCTGCGCAGGAAGGGCTATCCTAGAGCACATGGTACAGGAGCGTTTCCATACGGTTCTTAAATATCTCCACTGAGGGAGACTCCACAAACTCTCTGGGCAATCTGCTCCAGTGCTCAGTAAAGTTCTTCCTCATATTCAGGTGGAAATTCCTGTTGCTTCTTGTCTTTGCTGCTTGTTACCTTCAAGAAAAGCCTGGCTCCGTCTTCTTGAAACTCTTCCTTCAGATATTTGTGCACATAAATTAGGTCCATCTCAGTTGTCTCTTCTGAAGGCTGAACAGGCTCAACTCCCTCAGCCTTTCCTCCTAAGTGAGGTACTCCAGTCCCTTAATCATCTTTGTAGCCCTCAGAAGGACCTGCTTCAGGAGCTCCATGTCTCTCTTGTATTGAGAAGCCCAGAACTAGATCCCATAGTCCAGATGCAGCTTCACTAAGGCTGAGTAGAGGGGCAAGATCACCTCCCTCAACCCAGTTTGGCTTGAACTGTGGTTTTATTGGCCTGGTTAAGAACCAGAGTTTTTAAAACTCTAAAACAGAAAGGGTGCATTCCAGATTTTTTTCAGGCTTACCTGATTCTTTTAATGCTTGATGGGATTTTCTTGAAAAACAGGAGAAGTTCAGGCCCTCCTCTGAATCATTTGATACACAGATACTTTCACAGGTATGCCCCTTTTTGAAGCTGATGTTCAAAACTGACTCAGGAACAAATGTACCACTGAAAGGTGGTGGAAGAACAACCCAATTGTACCATAAGTGGAGAAGGCAGCGAGGCATAGTAAGATGACCTGAATTCAGATAGAAACTGAGAAAAGTTTGGATTAAGCACACAAAAGGAAAAGAAAAACACAAACCTCTTCTTTATGTAATTTCTCTGCAGGCTGCCTTGCTTTTCCAACAATGGTAAAAACCTTCTCTTTCCTAAGGTTATTACTTAGGAGAAATCTATCTCTATTATTCCCCACAATTACCTCTGAACATACCTGGGCTTTTTGACTCCGTTTCTGAGATTCTCATCTCTGAGACAATTGCTCCATTTATCCCGAGTACTTCTTCCCCTCTCGTTTGCTCAAAGCCTGATCCCATGCTAGCTCTGCTTCCACTCCAGCTACCTGCCTCTCTTTTTCTCTGGAGCACTGGCTGGGCAAGCTACTTTAGCCACAACTACAGAATAAGCTCCACCTACATGAAATGATGCTCTTAAGTGTTTCAAATATGATGGCACATAGATCCTCTGTGCTGCTTCATTTGCCTCTAACTGGCTTAATCCAGTGAAGCTTGATTCAAATTCTGCTCTAAATTAAAATAGCTGTAAACTGCTACGATAGGAAGTTTAAAATTTACTTTAAATCCTTTAAAACTCAGAATAAATAATTAATGAATTGGGAAATGATTATGCAATCATTTCAGAGGCTCCAGTTCACCCACAACAGTACTGCTTGTTTTATATATTTGACAGTGTTCTACCTTTACCATTCTTTTTATGTATCACATAATACTTTTCTGTCAATAGACCTTTCATAAATTCGACTGATAATGTTTCATATCACAAGAGCATTTACGCAGATGTCATTTGCATATTTTTTTGCCCAGTTTATGTGTTAAAGCTTTCTTTTATGGCAATAAGATCTAGAAACACTCAAGGCAATTTTACTGAGAATTGTTTCAATATCATTCATCACAGAATCAACTGTATGTGAGAGTATCTGTGTGTGCAAGCCCAGTTGTTTTAAATGAAAATTGTGGATTAGGATGTGTTCTGTGAAAATGAAAGATGTAGGGAAAATACAACCGTGGTTTCTTGGTAGCAGCTGAGTGTCTTGGAAAATGGTGGAAGGGACTTGAAAGTAACTTTCTTCATCAGAAGAAACTATCAGAAGGTAAGATATATATATAATAAAAAAAGGTTTTATAATGAAATAGAGTTTCAAAATAATTCTGAATGGAAAAACTTCCAACAAACCAAAACAGAAAATAAAATATGTAACATGCAGAATTCAGAATGCTGGTTTGCTATTTTGCTATCACATGGATGTGATACAATGTGTGGAGCCAGACCTATGGCATTAATTATAAATTGAGATATCATTAGAATAAACAATACATACAAGGCTTAGATTTCCAGAATTATGTCTGTAATCCAGGTACAACTTATGTGTTTAATACACACTCTTTTATATTTTTAAATACATATATATAAATATATGTGTATGTGTGTACCCCATATATTTATATACTATTTTTCTTGGAAATATCCATGTTTTTCACATACCACAGCTCTGTTGCTATTCTAGAGTGTCAATAAACAATGCATTGGGACATACTCAGCTTTCTTGTCCTTGAGAGCCAAACAGTTTACATGTTCTAGTCAAGTGCATCCTTCTAAGCCTGATAAGGTCATGCACACTGTACAGAGACCCCAAACAAAGAATAAAAGATTAACAATAGATGGTTTTAAATGACAGGAGAGTAATTTCTTTACCCTGAATACCATTGCCACTTGCAATTAATTTTAACTCTGAGCTCAGAAGAGTATGTACCTGATACTTTGAAAATGAAAAGCTGAATCCAGCAGCAAGTAGGAACTTCTATTTCTACTTTACATTCTATTACTATATTAGATTTTTATATTGGATTCTGAGTTTTCTAAATACTGTATGCCAAAGAAGCTAGATAGATTAGGATGTTAGAGAGACTTGTTGAGGATGTACCTTAACATTACTGTTCTTTATTATTTTGCTTTCACCATCATAAATACTTTGCTTTTGTACCTACCATGTTAATACTTGTAGAAAAATTACTATGTGTGGTTCTTCGGTGTTCCGTTTTTTCATAACTTCTTTCTCCAAGTCCTTGGATTGGAAAAGATTTTCCTTACTATATACTACTAATTTAAGGAACATGCTATCTTTTTCCCAAATTCCTCCTTTTAAACATCTCTACCACTCTCAAAAGTTGTTCTCATTGAAGAGTCTTCTCAATTACCACTTTCTTGAAGGCCAAAGACTATTAAAACAGCAATTTTTATGTTTTCAGGTGAACTGAAATCCTTAAGTGCATCTGACTCTTCAGTATTCACTTATATCCTTCAGAATAATCTCCATCTATCGCATTAAGGGCAGGTGGACACATTTTTCTCTTTTGCCACCTGGTAAGCAAAGGTTAGAGTTCAACTTGTCCCAAATCAGCTTATCCTTCTATGGGGTAGTCAAAGCCCACTTACAAACACTCTAATGCAGTTTTACATTTTTGCCTCCCACCAGCATTCAAACCTGGGTAAATGTCTTTCTCTGTCAAAGCAGCAGTAGGAGGTGAAAATGAAAGTCCTTTTTTTCTTTCCCTGAGAAATTGGACTGTAAAAAGCTGTCAGTTTAAAAATGACATAGTGGCACAGCATTTCTATAAGGTGGCTCCTTTCATTTTTGACTCCTGCTGTCTCTCTGACAGTTGAAGTTGCAGCAGGAGGTAAAAACTAAAATGAGCACTGCTGGCATTTGCCCTCAAGCACAAAATTAATAATGGAAGAAACAGGGAGACATCCAAAACTGCCTCATATCAGATGTCAGCCAATGAGGTTTCAACACTTCCATAATAAGGTGACCAGAATGATGCCCATTATTCCAAATATGATCTTATTCTCTATTACTTTCCTAGTGCTGGATCTATTTTCTCCATTTTTATTTGATTCCCTGCTTTGTGGGTTATAGAATATTTTAAATTCTATTAAGCTGTATGCTATGACTTTATGCTTTCCCCCTCTGCATCCTAACTCTGGTCAAAATTTTATGGATGTTGTCTTTTCTCAAGCTTTATACCTCTCAGCTTTTCGACATGAATGTTTTACTACTAAATCATTGTTACAGTATCCTACTATGTCCTATCCACATATATGAACAAACCTCATAACCTCTCCAAGGGATAGATTTTAGTGTAAACAGCCATAGGATAAAAAGGTTGAGACTTTTTTTGTTCTTGTAAAGTCAAGGGCTGAACATTTTCTGCCATAATTAAGGAAAAAAAGAGTCACTATTAGGTGGCTGAGAGATGGAAGAGGTCTCAAAATCCTTCAAGCAGGACAGGGTCTTTTTTCTTAAAAGACTCAGTGGTTTGTGCAAGTCTTATCAAAATTAACATTGGTAGGCACAAACAGTCTGTTAGAAATGGAGTACAAGAATAATTCTTTCTGAGCTATTTTAGTAATTTTCTGGTTTTAACAACATTTTTATTGGTGGTATTTAGTATCTTACTTTTGACTGTTCAGGACAGATAATATTTCAGGGTTCACCTACTGAGATATTGCATTCTTAAGTACACGGAGTCACACCATGTCATTCAATTCTTCTGCAGACTTACCTTTGAGGGCAACCAGTGTGTGCAGCATTATTCTTAACATAAATGTTTACACTTTTCTGTAATATATACATTTGCTTCTGCCTTCTCACTTCCATCTTTGCTGCTGCTTTTATTGACACGCACTTTTGTTTTGCAGAGATGAAGAAAGGGGGCAAACTCTTGGCAAACCAGTGATGCGGACAATTCTCAAGTGCTGACAAAATAAGCACATTGCAAAGAAAGCATTTTATTTCTTCATGTGCTATTGCTTTCAGGTGTTACACCAGTCACCTAGCCCAAAGCTTAAAACATCTTTTATCTATTATTAGAGAATAAGAATGACTCAAATGCTTCAGCTGAACCCATTGATCTCATTGATTTCAGCATCTGTTAATGACAAAGAGAAGCTGGACTGGTTAAACACTTGTAGTTTGTCACAATTACATTTAGTAGTGCCTTCAGTTTCTAAAAATCTTTTATTGTGTGGTTTAACCTCTTGTGCAACTTAACTTTCATTCTTGTCTTCTGATTTTTTTCCTTGAGACTTGTTTGCAAACTTAATTCTGTAGTTCTATAATCCTTCTTTTGCAAAATTAATTCTATAATCCTTCTTTAATATTTTTTTTAGTCTCAGTACATTTTGTGCTTGCTTGCTCATCAGTTTAGTTTTCTCTAAAAGTTCATTCATTGTGGGAAGAGCCACAGAGCATTTGGGCATACATTAATTATTTTGCATTCTCAATTTGCCCCCTGTAACCTCCCACTCCCACTTCCCCCTGTGTTTTCCATGTACCTCCAAGATTTATTCTGATTAGCTTTAATTTCTTAATATATGTCCACCAACCTACTTTAAAACATATATTGTTTATGATTAGTATTGTTTAGCTTCTCCTCCACCTTCAGACAACATCCCTAAGCATGCCTCTGCTTTTAAAATTACAAGCATACATTATTCCCAATTTCCTCTCTCCCGTTTTGTGTGTGTTCTATTACTTTCAGTATGTTATCCCAGTTTGTTTTCCCTGATTTTGTCTTCTGCTTGATGTTGTCCACTTCATTATCTGGGTAGCTATTTGAAATCTACATTACCTGCAGAAATATTCCCTTTTAACAACTCATGTTGCTAAATATATATTTTACGTATCTTGTTACTTTTCTATTAATGTTTGTCTTCCTTTCATAAAACTGAATTTGAGGCCATGATTTTGCACACATATATAGTCTTTTTCTCTCTTGTAGCATAGTTCACTTGAATTACACATTTCAGATCTCATTTGCATCCATCAGTGGGAAAAGAGTAAGACTACCATCTTCAATTATTCTGGTTTAGTTCATACAGAGTTTCCTTCATTTAAATATTGAACTTGGGTAAAAAAAAAAGGCAGATTTGGTTCTCTGTCATTATGTATAATTGTTCCTTGCTTAATTTTATCTAAACTGCTAATTAACCACACAATACTTCTGTGTTTTGTGTGTTTTGTCAAATGTTGAACTACTCCACTACCTACATATTCTCTTTTCATATACACATCCACAGTTCTAACTTTTGAGAGGTTCTTTTACACAGATCTTAAAATGTTCATCCGCTGGACTTATTCCAATGTAGCAGTTTGTTTCTGTGGAAGTAGGAGGTGTTTCCAAATTTCTACTGTCAGTTTTCATAAAGTTTGTAGAAAAATTTAGTCATTATGTAAAGGAAATAATTTCCCTGAACTCAGTGTAAAAAAAACAGTCTAGTAGAAAAGATTTACCCTTTCTAGTAGAGATGACAATACCGCGTGGACAAGAGACCTGAGGGGATGGTGCTCATCTCTTCTCATTGTGGTGCTCTAAAGGGCACAGAGTGCTGGTCTCCATCAGGAAGCTGCCAGTCTTCTCAAACTGCAGAGCTCCTTGACCTGTATAATCCTGTTCATCAGACTCCTGCTGGATGGGCTGCTGGTGCCTTGTTCTCAAGAGCAAATACAGGAGCTCAGGAAAAGATGAGACAATCCTCCCCCCCACTCCCCCTCCAATACTGAGAGATGCTTAGTTCATATGTCTGGTAAGTGTAGAACATCTGTGGAAGAAATTGGCTCTCTTCCTCTTGGAAATGTGTGTTTCCCTGACAACTCTGCAGAGGTATAGACACAATGAAACCATCTGGTTGATTATTTATCTGAAAATACAGCTCAAATTCAATAAGTTATGCTTCAGAGTCTGACAACCCAAAACCCAGTTTTCAAGAGAGGAGACAGAACCAGTGCCCATCAACAGTGAAATATACTGATTTAATTTAATTGGATTTTAATGCCTGCCCTGTATTACTTTTCCCTGTTGTACCTTCTTTGCTTATCAGTAACTCATGTACACACTTGTAAAATCCCTAATGTACAGTTCTGCCAGCTCCCCTGAACAGGCCTGAAACACAGAACAGCAGGGCACCAACTCCATTTATAGCATGTGACCTCATCATTTTCCCCAAATGATTAATAATGGGGTCTGAAGTGTCTGTCCAACCAGACCTTAAAAAAATATTTTCCCTGAATATCTGAAAAATTGAAGTACCTAGAATCATGAGGTATTTCTGAAAAATCCTGCCCCATTCTCATATTAGGTACACAAAATATACTGTAAATCCCCACTCTGCTTTTAGTGAGGAACAACACCATAGTTAGAATAAACATCTACTAGCTGAGAAAACAATAGATGTCAGCAGTTTCTCTGAAACAATCAAATTTTCAATAAATGTTAAATGGTTTTTAAGTTTTAAATTAAATTGAATTTTTAGTTATTATTTTATTCTAAAAAATATTAGCATGTAAGAAGTCTTCTGTGAGGAGAATAATGGACTGTGGTACGTCATAAAAACTGATACTCTGGCAGTTCCCCCACACATGAATAGGCTGCCATGCTTGAACTCTCCTGCTGAACTAATGACCCTGAGTACGTTGAAAGTTAAGTGTTACTGTTATAAGTATGAATATACCAAAATGTTGGTTATATTTTTCTATTGCCAGGCTCTTTCAAAGTTACTGTCACAACCCCCCAAGTATATTAATGTTCCATTACCAATCCTCTGTCCTGAGATTATTGTTATTCCTGGTTGTTATCATGTTTTTTCCTGAGGGGTATACTGCAATTAACAGCAATTGAGCATGATTATTATTGACCAACTTTCATAAATTAATGTGCTTTAATAGGGTGCTGTATAGCACTAATTGTATTTTCAAGTGCAGATTTTCTTACATATGTCATACAAAACTGGATTAACTGTCTGTAGTGGAAAATTATGGGAAGATAACATCTAAAATAAGTGTGGACTGTTTGTTTGGTTTTTAACTTGTAGATTGATTTTTTCTTAGGAAAGGATGAAGGGGAGAGATTAGAGATTTTAAAAAAGGAAAAAGATATTTCTGAACTCTAAAAATGTTGTACTATATTTGTACTTACTGAATCAGTCACTGCAGACTCAGGGCATCAATGTGTTCACATTGAGGAAAGCATATCTTATGAAATGGCTGTTACACTTTACCTTAAGAGAGATGCACTTGTTTGATAATTATAATGCATGTATTCAGATGACAACTCTTGTCCTTTCTAATGCTGCTAAAAATATTTCAAAAGAAACCTCACATTGAACTGCTGTGATAATCCCATTCTTGAGGACTTTGTAAGTATACTTCTTTTTTCCTGTCTTGTAATGAATTGTACCTTTTCTTCAGCTGTGGCAAATGGAAGACAAAGAGTCATTTCTTTGTAGGTTATATAATTTCACCTCATAGACTTTCTTTTCTTTTCACTCTTTTAGTTTGAAGTTTGGAAGTCTTTTTTTAAACCCTTACCTGCAATGGTAAAATCTTTGGGGATAATTTATTCACTCTGCCATTACCTTCAATGTTAACATCCTGTCAAAAAAAATGCAGGTTTAGTAGGCAAGATGGAGCTCATAAGAAAATGTGCTGAAATCACAAGTGTTAGCTGTGATAAAGCTCTACCAGGCTGCTTTTCATCTTACTGCCCAAAGGCAGCATAGCCTAGTGCTCTGGCTCTTCCTGTGCTTGATGGCCTGCTCTGCTCCACCTGAGAGACCAAAATATGCCTGAGGAAAGCGATGGACACGGAAAGGAAAGTCACCATTGAAGGAGCTACATTTGACAGATTCTTTAATATGTGTTAAAGCAATATTTTTCAGCTGGTCATTGTCATTGAGGAGAGAAGGGACAAAATGAAAAAGCAAGTGTGGTACAAGGAAAGGGTGATGAGGTGCTCCACAGTGAAGGTGTGGACTGTCTCTCCATGTGACTTTCTCTCCATGCCCTTTTCTCTTCAAATCATTGAAACTACAGTAGGACCCAGGCCTTGGAAGGGATTCATATCTTGTGATTTTCCATCTCCTGCCAGCATCTGGAGAGAGGCTGCAGCTATCTGAAAACTTCACATATTGGGACTCAGCCTTCGGAGATGCATACTCTCAGATCCTGATATCTAGGATTTAAACTCTGAATCACCCTTTGAAGACACTCTGCTAGTTGTTGCAGCTGTCAAAACCCCACAGTGCAAAACATAACCTGCAACAGAGAAGCTGTTTTTACACAACTAAGCCATGGCAATAGCAGCTGTGATGGAGCAAGCCACTACACACACCGCAGCTGAGTTTGAGGTGGTGAGGGCTAGGATGAAGTGAGACACAAAAGTAACTATGCTTTTTTTCTATCTGATGCATGAAGAAATTGGGTTTCAGATCTGGTACTTTGCAAGCTGGACAATCAGTGACTGCCCAGAGCAGTAATTCATCCACTCTGCTCAGGTTTGGTAACTTCATTTCATGATTTCAAGAGATCTTTCTCACTTGTCACATAGAAAAAATGTTTGTGGTATAGACACTACAACTCTGCAGAGCCTTGGTGTCTGTCAGAATAGACTGAGGTTTCTGTTCCAGTCTGTCATGGGCTACATAAAATGAGCTTAAAAAGTAAGCTACATAAAATGAGCTTAAAAAGTAAGTCAACATACCCACTAGGCTGCTGGTGGGTGGATTCTCTGCAGATTCTCTGAGGCATATATTGGAAAAGAGCCTACCTGTTGGTATTATCCATAGTTAAATGGAAAGAAGATATTTCAAGGAGAATGTACCAGTAATAACTTTTCTTTTGATGTAGCATATACCTTAGATCAATGAGTTCTGTCATGATGTAGGAGTTGGTGAAATTCTATGGCTTGTTCAATAAAGGAGGCTGAGATGACTAAGTGATGATAATAGTCCATTCTAACCTTAGAATCTATGCATTTAGGAAACATCTTTTCCAGTCTGAGTATAGATTTTTAAAAAGAAACTACAAGGCTATGTACGCCTTTCTGAAAGTATCTTGTAATTTTTCATTTTCTCCCTGTTAGAAAGGCTGATTGTCATTCCATTATAATTTCTGTTTTGTTACAATAATGTTAAGAGCCTGATTTTGGTATATTAAAATACATTCATCTATTATGTTTTATATGTAGTTAAATGCTTGTCAACACTGAGTGTAACAGGCAAAGTTACCCTCAGAGAAAAGAGTAAAAGTAAAGAAAGTAAAGAAAAAGTCATGTCATTTCTTTTTGCTATCCCTGTTAACACTGATGAGTATTTTGGAAACTCAGAAGCCTAAAATAGACCTTCTTTACAAATTGTCCTGCCTACTTTTTTTGCTTGATTCCCCAGAACTTTTTTTTCAGTAGGTTTTCTTCCACTAATTTACTGCTCTTTACATCAGCCCCATATTTCATTTTATGACTGCCAGCTAAATAATGTTGGGGTAAAATGGGGTCCAAGAGAATAGTGAAATGTTCAGACAGGTCTTACAAATGGGGCCAAAGAAAGGAAGAAAAGCTTGTTTCTGAGGGGAAAGGCAGTAAGACTGCCTCTTTTTGGGGATTAGTACCTAGCAGCCTATAAATTGGCTTGCATCAACCAAGTACAGCACAAAATGTACTGCACAGAAGAACAGCTATTATGTACAGTAGCCACTTCACTGATTGCAATCAATGTCACAAATTAGAGTGATTTCCTGGCTTGAGATATGTCAGAGCTAAACTTTGTTTTCTGAGTCATACTATCTGGACACCCAGCTTTGAGACACTCTGTCTTAAACTCACCAATTTTCACTTTTCGTCTTTCATGTTATTGCAAATGGATCTGTGCTCACTTTTAGTACCTAAGTATGGACTGCTTAGATGCAAATGACCAAATGTTACTCAATATTAAAAAGAAAGTTCTTTAACACATATGGCAATATATATTTTTTTTTCAGCATCAGAATTTCTGTTCAGAAATGGCAGATTTTTGTCAATATTATCCAGAATTTTGATTTGAAATTTTAATACTTCCTTTTGCTTACCTCTCTTTGCCTTATTCCTTTTTCAAATGCCAGATGATAGCTATTTCATTCCATTCAAATTTGTCCTAATATTCATGTTGTACTCTGAGCACCTCTTCTGCTGCATCCATTTGATTAAATCCAGCTGTAAAAGAAATGTTTTGCACACTACTTCACTCACAGTTTTTATATTTTGTCATATGGGATTTCAGTATGCACTGAAGGAAAAACACATTTCTCTCTGCACTGAAGAAGTATGGTGTAAATAGAAACACTTTGTCTATACAGGGAGATTAGTGAGGAGCTATTTTCTTGTACTTTGCCACAATGCACTGTTTCAGTGGATTTATAGCAACCACATCCATAGCATTAATTAAGAGTACCTGATATGTAGTGATTTCATACCTCAACCTACCTGTTACTCAGTTGTTTGTGTAAGAGATCCCTGATGTTTCTTAGTGGGGAACAATTAAATGAATGCTAACTAAACCTGCACGTCAACAGATAACAAATGTAAATTAAACACAATTATTTTATGAATGAAAGGGTCAGCACTTCAGGGTTGGATTAATTGTTATTGAAGTAAGCAAAGATGGAAGAGATAGGTAAATTACATAATTTTCTAATAATTTATGAATTGTCATGTGTGGGTCTGCCTTCACTGCAGAGTTAAATTCTCTTTGCTTGTCCCAGCTTTTCTCCCAGAGTTACTTCTTTCACTTTTAAGGATGTTTAGAGTAAGTGAGGTCTACTCTAGAGCTTTGGGTAATTTTTACTAGATCTCTGCCCGCTTGCATAAATCATTTTTACTACTTTTCCACAGTATTTAATATCTCCTAAGAAGGGCACCATTTCCCCTGCAATTCACTGCAGAGGTTTCTAGAGTACTCACCTCATTACAAAACAAAAAACCGTGGAGGACATCTTGAAACATTACTGAGGCATATATGTAGGAGTGTTGTATTGAGAGGAAAAGGTAGGGTCCTTGGTGTTATAACAACAGTTGCTCTGATGAAATGCATCTCTCTAGTATACAATGGAAAGCTTCCTAGCTCCAGAGCTGCTGTTGTGTCTGTGCAACAGATGGCAGTACCTTCTCAAGATCTTAGCCTGGGTAGCAGATGGCTCCAGTGCCATGCTCATGCAATACTCTCACCTCTTGTTCTGAGAATGGCTGGGCTGGACACCCTCTCTGCTGCAGCAGAACGTGTGGTACCCTGAGCCGAGTGTTCAGCCATGGTTGCTGCTACCTGGTTAGCTGCATTAATCCTGCCATGAAGACCTAAACATATAATGTTATTGGTAATGATGGGAATAGGATCCAATCTCTTTAGAATCATAGAATCATAGAATCAGCCACGTTGGAAAAGATCTCCAAGACCATCAAGTCCAGCCCTTGATCCAACACCACTGCAGTTGCCAGACCATGGCACTCAGTGTCACATCCAGTCTCATCTTAAAAACCTTCAGGGACAGAGAATCCACCACTTCCCTGGCAGCCCATTCCAATGCCAGATTACCCTCTCTGTAAAGAATGTCTTCCCAATATCCAACCTAAACCTCCCTTGCCAAAGCTTAAGACCATGCCCGCTTGTCTTACTGATAGTTGCCTGGGAGAAGAGACCGACCCCCACCTGGCTACAACGTCCTCTCAGGTAGTTGTAGAGTGATGAGGTCTCCCCTGAGCCTTCTCTTCTCCAGACTAAACAACCCCAGCTCCCTTAGACTCTCCCTCATAGGACTTGGATTCCCTTCACCAGCCTTGTTGCTCTTCTCTGGACCTGCTCCAGCACCTCAATATCCTCCTTGAACTGAGGGGTCCAGAACTGGGCACAGTGTTCCAGGTGTGGCCTCACCAGCGCTGAGTACAGGGGAAGAACCACTTACCTGGTCCTGCTGGCCACACTGTTCCTGATCCAGGCCAGGATGCCATTGGCCTTCTTGGCCACCTGGGCACACTGCTGGCTCATGTTCAGCCTCCTGTCAATCCAAACTCCCAGGTCCCTTCCTGCCTGGCTGCTCTCCAGCCACTCTGTCCCCAGCCTGTAGCGCTGCAGGGGGTTGTTGTGGCCAAAGTGCAGGACCCGGCACTTGGCCTTGTTGAACCTCATCCCATTGGAGTCAGCCCAACTCTCCAGCTTGTCCAGGTCCCTCTGCAGAGCCCTCCTGCCTTCCAGCAGATTGACACTCCCTCCCAACTTAGTGTCATCTTCAAATTTGCTAATGGTGGACTCAGTCCCCTCATCTAAATCATAGATGATGATATTAAGCAGGACTGGGCCCAGCACTGATCCCTGGGGGACACCACTGGTGACCGGCCGCCAGCTGGATGCAGCCCCGTTCACCAGCACTCTCTGGGCCCGCCCCTCCAGCCAGTTCTTAACCCAGCAGGGAGTGCCCCTGTCCAAGCCATGGGCTGCCAGCTTTTTCAGGAGAATGCTATGGGAGACAATGTCAAAGGTGTTGTTGAAGTCCAGATAGACCACATCCACAGCCTTCCCCTGATCCACCAGGTGGGCCACCTGATCATAAGAGGAAATCAGGTTGGCCAGACCTATCCACTGGACTGTATTATGTTGTCAGTTTGATGACACTTTTTCTGCTTACCTTATTATTACCATTAGCAGAAGTTCAGCATAGTTAGAAGGCTCTATCTCCTTTAGTTGTTTGTTTTTTGTTTATTTTTGTGTATTGTGAGTTCTAGTATTACAGATACATTTAATTGAACTCAAACAGCTAAAAAAGGAACCCATTGATTAATAATGTTGTATTTCATTTGCTAAGAGGATATTACAGTGTCAAAGGAGTCCATTGTTTGGTCCAGAAGTAAATTCTAATGTTCTCTAATGTATCAATAATAATTTTAGGAAAATTTGATGTATTAGCCATTTTCCCCAATGAAATTGAAAAGCAATGCATAAGGGAGGGCCAGATCATTGACCGTCATACAAAGGTTCGGAGAGGAAATCTTTATGTGTACAGCTGTCACTGGCCACAGGAAAGCAGGATGATCACACTCTTTGTACATTTGTTCTCCTATCTCTCTTGAGTTCTTAATTCTGTGGGTCTGAAAAACTACTAATCAGGAGGAGAGAGGACTAGACTTTAAAAAATACAATATTCTGTCTTCCGGTAGCATGTAGTCATTTCCTGAAGCAAATTGAAAGAGATTATTAACAAAATATGGCTTAGAGAATCTGAGTAGTGTGGTGATGTGGATCAAAATCCATAAAATGATTTTACAACTTCTTAAAAGTAGGGGAGGGTGGGAAAGGGGTGAGATAAAATATAGAATGCAGCCCCAAATAAAAACCATAACCAGAAGTATGTGAAGACCACCTCTTTAATTTCTTCCTTGAAGGATTTACAGCTGTCTTCCTCATGAGTAAAAGCCTGTCTACCTTATTGCCAGCAGATAATAGCTAGCAATAGTGCATTTCTTCAACCATACATGAATTTCAGGGTATTTCTGAATGCAAGTGTCCCTGGAGGGACACATTTGTTCTCGAGCAGGTCTTGACAATTTCCAAAATGAGGCAGGATCCAAATTCCAACCTGTGGCTTTATCAGATTGTTCCTGCCTCTCTGTTTCCTGGTGTACAGGGGAGATTATTAGGCAACAGATAATCATATTCAGAAGTGAAGAAGTAAAATAAGAGTATCACTGCACTTAAACAGGTGCCTCCGTACTTGCAGATAAAGCTGTAGCTGCATAGGGAAGTTTGCTTGGCACCTTCTACCATCCATTTTGTTAGATTAGTTTACCAAGAACTATAATCAAATACAATCTAAATCAAATATAATCTCGAACACAAGTTCTATGAGGAGAGGCTGAGGAAGCTGGAGCTGTTTAGCCTGGAGAAGAGAAGGCTCAGGGAAGACCTCATCACTCTCTGCAATCACTTGAAAAGAGGTTGTAGCCAGGTGGGCGTTGGTCTCTTCTCCCAAGCAATCAGCAGTAGGACAAGAAGACATGGTCATAAGCTCTGCCAGGGGAGGTTTAGGTTGGATATTAGGAAGAAAATTTTTTACAGAGAGAGTAATCAGGCATTGGAATAGGCTGTCAGGGAAGTGGTGGATTCATCATCCCCAGAGGTTTTTAAGATGAGACTGGATGTGGCACCAAGTGCCATGATCTAGGAACCGCAGTGGTGTTGAATCCAGGGTTGCACCTGATGATCTCAAGGTCTTTTCCAACGTGGCTGATTCTATGATTCTGTAATAATGAGAAGATACAATTAGTGTGGCTCCTGTGAGAGGGAGTCACCCACACATCAACATAATTTCTAGCTTGAACACTGTTCTAGGAAAGCAGAGACCAAACAAGAAAGAATATGGAAATATGGGAGCAGTAGCCAAGCAGGACAAAGTATTTAAACTAGGAAGATGTGTGCCCTAACTCCAAGGGATATCACAATTTTATGTAAAAAGATGGGAAAAGTGTGGTGGAAAGGGAAAACATTTCTAATTTATTTTCTGATGACAGATGAAAGCAATGTTATATGATATAAAACCATAAAGATAGCATGACTTTGTACCCCCAGTGGAGTTCATAGACAATTCTGAGCTTTAAAATGTGCATCCTGGGTCTGCCCATCTTATTTCTGACTGCAGTGGAATAGCTTTGATTTCTTTTGTGTTACCATTTTAGTTTCCTTTCCCTTTTTGTTTCAGTCACTTGTATTTAAATTATTGCTAAAATATATTCTGGCATAAAATCTCCATTTATTTGGTTTGGGCAGGCATATTCCATTCTATAAAAAGTCTCAGCAATATAATCCCCACTTTGATTTTGATCTTTGCCTCATTCTCTCTCCTTAATAATTGTGTATATATGATTTTCCCTGATCCATATAGTAAATAAAATGTGAATTCTCTTATGTTAGAGGAGCATTTTTAACCTTTAGAAATGAAATAATAATAGAATAATAAAAGAATAATCTAGGGAAATATAGCAGTATACAAAGAATAACACTCAATGTGTTCATGAATATCTTCATATTTTCCATATCTCAATCAAGAAAATTATCAACTGGAATCATGACTGACAAGTTCACAAACACAGAATCTGAAGTGTTCATGGGGTCTTAAATACCTGCTTCAGGTCTCTGCCATGTATTTGCTTTAGACACACCATGGGATTTATTTAAAGAGACACAATCAACTTAAAAATAGCAGTGCTGTCTGACAATGGTAACAAAATGCAGTTATAAGTAAAAACTAAGATTGCTAAAATTGAAAAAAATTAATAAAATAAATCTCTACTTTTTTATTAGTTTAATTTGTGCACTTGACAGTTCTCTGTAAAAATTATAATACCTATATTTTATGCAGCACTTTTGATCAGTAGACCACAGTATTTTTTTAAAATATAGCCCATTTCACTCTATGTGTAAATAATTTCACCACTTCCTCCACACTCAGTTAATTTCTTCCTGTCTGAAAGTCTTTATAAACATCAGCACAGAATCAAGAAAAGATCCAAAGCATTTTATGAAATGACAGATCTACAATCAGCTGGGTTTAATTAGTCACTTTATAAAGAAAAGC
The DNA here is from genome assembly GCF_022539395.1 of Myiozetetes cayanensis. Taxonomy (NCBI): domain Eukaryota; kingdom Metazoa; phylum Chordata; class Aves; order Passeriformes; family Tyrannidae; genus Myiozetetes; species Myiozetetes cayanensis. The sequence continues at coordinate 32,436,355 of NW_026087964.1, read as the reverse complement.
TTGAAAATATCTTTGAGATATTAAAATTGGAACAAGAAGTTGATAATTTAGTAACTTCATAATTTAGAATCTGTCTCAGAATTTGGATGTTTTAAAGTTATTTTCTGAATTCCATTAAGCTCATTTAGCATCGCATTGGGTATTCAAGAAGAGCATGTCTCAAAGTATTACCAAAATTATCATATGCATATTAGAAATGAATAGACTGTGCATCTTGTATGCTCACATAAAGATGACAACTAGAAATAAAGGCTTTTCTTTCCTAAAATCATGAAAACCAATGTTTTCTCTCTCCTTTAACACCATAGTTCCTAATTTAGAATCCTGAGTTCTTAATTGTTGGCTGTTATTGTGTTCAAAACCTTGCATTTCCAACTGCAGTGAAAAAATGTCTTGACTCTTGAATGTGAAGTTTGTGAAGATTGTTGCCTTTGTGGAAGAATGTACATTAAATGCTTCTGAGCTGTTCAAGTGGTGAAATAAATATATGGAACAATGTTTGGTACCTTTTGCTTTTCAAAAGACTTTAGATCTCATATCTATACCCTCTTAAAAGCTTTTCCCATACACTCAGCAGCATGTTCTGCTTTTTTGTTAGATTCATCTTTTTGGCCTACTTTTCAAACTATATTTTAACTGGAACTCAAACTCTTTTCCCTATCCTACTATTTGCTGAGGCTAGCAATCCCATGCTGAGTAAATAATCTATAGTCCATGATCTACTATCCTATCAGCCTTGTTATCCTGGCTCCAAACCCCAAAATGTTGGATATCTAGCTGGTAAGTATTCCCAGGAAGGCTTCCTAATGACCTTCCCCACTGGTTACTATCATCATTGCTTATACATGGATAGAACTACCATGTAATACACTGACTATATTTGGAAAAATTAATTGGGAGTTCTTATGGTGTTTTTGTTAGGAAAAGTGTCATTTTTGAAGTTAAGAAAAATATCCCAATTCACTGTCTTTCATTAGATATAACAAAACATTGCTAGAGAAAATATATTCTCAGATGTAATGGTACTTCATTCCAATAAAAGCAGTTTGGGAACCAAATCAATCAGACGAGATTCTTGAAGTAATTTGGCTGCCCAGCCTTTTTAAAATTCTTTTTGACTGCATTTATAAGACATTTAATATATATTTAAGTGTAGTGCAAAGATGCCATTACTTATTAAATTAGAAAACGTAATAAAAAAAAGTTTTGTATGTACATGATAAATCAAGATGATGGAAATGACTCCCTACAATTGATAAAATTTTATTTCATCTCAGCTGGGAAACCTACATATAAACCTTACATCTTATCAATCTAACTTTCCTCTTTCAGGACAGAACCTTTATCTGGGATAGATAGAAGAATTTATAATTTCGCCCCTAAGGGTTTTACAAAATGTCTTTCTTCAAGTATAAGAGTGGGCAGTGCAGTTCTTTTAGTTGTCTTTGGATAAATACAAAATCATCAAGTTGTCTTCTTTTATGTCTTCTTTATGTCTTTGGATAAATGCAAAATCACCAAGACCCTTAATATGAAGGAGGATATGTAGAAAACCAAATTGTTTTGCACTGCTCACTGTCCAGACAATCTGTATGTCTGTGAAACTGAGCTTTCCAAAGTGAATGCACACTTATGCAAAGGTCAGCCATAAAGCTGAAGCTTAAGTGTGTCTTTAATGATGCACAGGTGTGATTTCTGGCTTTTATGAGTAGTTCATATTTTTTTAGTCATCTGAAAATAAACATTTCAGTTGCTTCTGTTGCCATTTATCAGGTTTCCCTTTCATATTAGTCAGGAGGCTAGAAAACACTAGAAAAGGTCCTTTATACTCAAATTGCTTAACTAATTATGCACTGCCAACTATGCAACTATGGCAACTAATAGATTGATTTTACCTGAGAGTTGTGAGTTCCATGTTTAAAGCTGGAAATTGTGATAGATGAAAAACCTAAGGAAAGGTAAGCATCTCAGCATAATTTGCTGAAATGAGTCCCCAAAAGGGCTACTTGGATACACTGGAAGGAATTTCCTGAGTGCCAGAACTAATGTTAAAGTGGCACACTGAGGTGCCACCTGGCACACTCCATTTACAACATGGATACAGCACTCAGCTTTTTACACATGTGTGATGGATGCTTCAGACCGTGAACAGTTGCAAAACTAATAGTGACAAAAATGCAATGTGCATGCATGGTTGTAGAATAATAGCATCTCTGAAAATTAAATGGCTGTCCTTTCCTCTTTGCACTGCTTTGTTCCAGAGTTTGAGAACTCCTTGTCCTCAATGGGGAGAATGGCAAAAAATCCTGTCTGCACCAGTATGTGTCTCTGACTCGGACATGCATCATCTACAGAAGAATGGGAAAGGTGCAAGAACTAAGTCTCTAGTAAAAGTGGAGGAAATTTCCTTGTTCAAAACATTTATGGTAAGAAATCACTAGTCCGTCATACACAGGAAAGCTGATCAGGATAAGACCATAACCTTGACTTTACCTGTGACAAGTGCAGTGCAGAGGACTATACATGAGACTCAGCAATCAGCTCAGTCAGAGTAGACCAATAAACATAAATGTCATAATCAATAGGGAAACATGTCCTTGTGAAATACTTTTTTTGTAAAGCTGGACTGAAATGGGCTGCAATTATTTTGGCAGGATGTTCATAGTAATCCTTTCAAAGAAATCATTTGCTGAATGTGATGAGAGTTTTTTTAAAAGACCTTTTCAGAATTTTTTTTTTTTACATTGCTGAAAAGACACACTGAAGCAAATGAATAATTGGCAGAACATGGAATATGTAACATGCTGTGTGAGAACTGTATTCTTCCAAATCATCAGTTGTCAGAAATTAATTCCTATAGTAGGGGCCTTACAACTGAGAACGTAATGACTTAAACCTAACAGGGTTAACTTGGGTTTTCTGTGCTATGTAGCTGAGAAGAGATGTCACATTTTAAGTTATTCATTTGCTCAGCTGAGCTTTCATTTGTTCTGATTTAACTGTTCTTAAGTAGCCGCCATGTACTGCGGTTGTAAATATGGTTTGAGGTATTGTGTGTTTTCAGGGCTGGTCTTCAAGGTTAGCATCTCTTAGACCCTTTGTGTTGAAGAATTCAAGGAGCTCAGAATGATGACTTACAGAAAATTTCTAGCCTCTTCTAGAAAAAAATATATGAGATAGGGAAAAATAACTTTGTATGCTTAAAATTAAAATAATTGCAGAAGTGTAACCGTGCTTAATGGGAGGTTTTCAGACAGTTCATAATAGAAATTACTCCTGATCATACCCTTCTAAAAGCTACTGCAAAACTTATTCTTTTAAACTGAGAAAACTGATTCACAATCTAAGTTCACTGATAAAAGAGTTGGTGTTGCAGATGAGAACAACACTCAGAGTGTGAAGGCTCTATTGCCTTGCAGTTGCCAAGTGAGTACAAAAGCCAGATGAAATGCTACAGCTCAGGCTAGAATCATTTCACAATCTCTTTACACAGGATTTTGTTATTTCACTAGGCTAAAGGTGTTAGAAAATGTGCCTTTCTCTATCTCTCAGTTTTCATTCCTTGTTTTTTGCTTCATGAAGGTTTTTATTTTCAGCCCTGAATGCAAAGCCCATATAAGAACTTTCCCTCCCCACATTTTTTTTTTCTGGGATTGCTTTCATCTGACAGAATATTGGTTCCAATTTATGATTTCCTTGGCAAAGAACCATGCCATGACATTTTTGTCTTTACAGCATTCCACCTTTTCAATAAACACCCTATAGCCTCATTCTCAAAAGAGGGGTTATAACTTTACTGTTGTATTTATATGTCTGAAGCTGACAAGATCAGAAGATACCAAACTCAGACAAACATATGTTTGGAAAACAGAACTCTGAGAATTCTTTTTTACCTTAAATACATTGTAAAAAGAAGAAAAACAATTTCTTATCTCCAACCGATAAGCAGATTATCTATTTGGTCTCACTGCTTTGTAGAGATATTTAGATAATCTGAGATTTGGTATTAATACACACTTGCAAAGTCTTTCATAATGTTTAATCATTATTTAATGTGTAAGATAGACTTCTACCATAGATGCCAATTATTTTTAAAAATTATAACTATTTATTTAATGCAATAATTTGATAACCATAAAAGCATAATGTTTAAAAAAAGAAAAAAAAACACTGTTTCCTGACATTTATTAACAATTCCAAATGTGAGACTGCAACTAAACTATACATTTCAGTAAGATATTTTTGATCTATGAGAAAGGGCATAAGAATTTAGTTTTTATCACAAAGTACTATTCTTTCACATTCTCCATTTAGTATTCATATTTCTGGCTTCAGGGTCATCCATTTAAAAAGGTTTTTTAGCCTAACTTCTGATAGGCAAACCTTTAAATTTTCAGAAGATGACTAGGAGGAGTATTATAGCAGTGATCTACTATACAACTCGCTACTTTATTTTCTTGCTTTCCAGGGTGTAAATTTCTCCAAGGCTTTCCTTTATCTTACTGTTCAAAAAGTAATGTGCTTATGAGGAGTATGTGTGTTTTTGTGCAAGGAGATAGTATGAAAACAGGAGAGTAGGAAGTAGGGGTTGTAAAATTTTAATTAATTTTAGAATTAGTAGTGAGTTTAATAGAATATGCTTTTTCCTCTGTGGTTTTTTTTTGGGGGGGGGGTGTTTGTTTGGTTTTTTTTGGGATTTTGTTTGTTTGGTTTGTTGGTTTGGTTTTTCTTTCCTATTGTTAGAGAGGTAGACCTGGGTATGAAACAAAGTTCTGTGGGAGTTCTGCTGGCATCAGTGTGTGTAAGCTGTCAGTGTTCTCAGAGTTAAAGAAAACAAATCTGTTTAATAAATCAAAAAACAGTGATTGGTGAATGATGACAGTGACTAATGTGTGGATATTTTAATAGAATTTCAGTCTATGTACACATGCTCTTACACACACTCATGCACTTTTCAGATATGAAAAATGCTTTCCGAACTTTACTTTCAGCCTGGACCATTGTGTTATACATTCATCTATTTTTATACTCTAATCTATGGAGTTCATGAATGTTATGAATATGGGTGATAAAGTCAGGACTCCTTGTCTTAAGGTAAGTTGATGAGGTGTTTTAGCTGTTACTGATTGCATCCATCATGCAGATGAAGATGTCCATTATAAATGCAGATAACCAAATCTTAGAAACCTAAACTGTTTGAATGTGTAGAAGATAGGCAACTGTTTATTAAAAAAATTTTTTTCTTTTTTACAGCTGGGATTTGTAATAAATATGATGGCCAGTGTATGATCAGATAATTGTTTTTGTGAATAGTGAGATCCATTGAAGACAGTTTAAGTTAAACAGGTAAAAAAGAAACTGCATTTTCTGAAAAGAGGATGACTGTAAGGAGTAATGAAATGTCAATTGCTGTCAACAAAAGGTGGGCAACTTTTGAGATATTGTGTGTAAAATTCATGAGTTGAGATAATGACAGTTTAAAAGGACAGAAAAGAAAGGAATAGTAATAGAATATACAAAACAATATAACAACAGCAACACAAATAATAATTAAATATACAAAACAAGTGATACAGAGTGCAGTTGCTCACCACCTGCCAACTGATGGCCAGCCAGTTCCCAAGTAGCAGTTCCCAGACAACTTTCCTCTGAATTTTGTATCAAGGAATGCAAAGAATAATAAGAAGGGCTTCTACAGGTATGTAAACCAGAAAAGGAAGGTCAAAGAAAGTGTCCCCCTCCTCATAAATAATGCTGGTGAACTAGTAACAATGGATGAGAAGAAGGCTGAGGTACTCATCAAGACTTTTTCGACTGTCCTAACTGGCAATCTCCTCACACCTCTTGAGTGCATGGACAGCAGGAAGGGGACAGGCAGAGCAAAGTGTGTCCCACTGTAAGTAAATATCAGGTTCATGACCACCTGAGGAACCTGAATGTACATAAATCTATGGGACCTGATGAGATTCATCCCAGAGTCCTGAGGAATTGTCTGATGTAGTTGCCAAGCTACTCTTCATGACATGTGAAAAGCCATGGCAGTCAAGTGAAGTTTCAGGTGACTGGAAAAAGGGAAAAATTGTACCTGTCCTTAGAAAGGAGGACTCTAGGAGCTACTGACCTGTCAGCCTCACCTTTGTGCCTGGGAAGATCATGGAACCTATCTTCCTAGAAGCTAAGGCACATGGAGGACAGGAAATTGAATTGAGACAGCCAGCACTGCTTCATCAAGGGCAAGTCCTGCCTGACCAGCCTAGTGGCCTTCTACGATGGAGTACCTATATCAGTAGACAAGTGAAGGACTACAAGTGTAATTTATCTAGACTTCTGTAAATTCTTTGATCCTCTACAACATCCTTCTCTCTGAATTTGAGAGAGATGAATTTCATGGGTGGGCTATTAGGTGGATAAGGAATTGGTTGAAAGGTCACATCCAGAGGGTAGTGGTCAATGACTCTATGGTCGGCGGCCATCAGTGACAAGTGTTGTCCCTCAGGGTTCCATACTGGGACCAGTGTTTTTTTAATGCCTTAATTAATGACATAGATGAAGGGATCGAGTGCACCCTCAGCAATTTGCAGATGACACCAAGCTGAGTGGTGCTGTTGACACACTTAAAGGACGGGATGCCATCCAGAGGTACCTGGACAAGCTCGAGAAATGGGCCCATGGGATTCTCATGAGGCTTAACAACACCCAGTACACCTGGGGTGGGGTAATCCCTGGTATCAGTATAGGCTGGGGTTTGAACAGATTCAGAGCAGCTCTGCTGAGAAAGACTTGAGGGTGCTGGTGGATGAGAGACTGGACATGAACTGGTAATGTGCACACGCAGCTCAGAAAGCCCATTGTATCCTGGGCTGCATCAAAAGAAGTGTGGCCAGAAGGTCAAGGGAGATGATTCCCAGTCTCTACTCCACTCTGGTGAGATCTCAACTGGAGTACTGTGTTAATCTCTGGGGCCTCCAGCACTGGAACGACATTGACCTGTTGGAGTGAACCCAGAGGAGGGCCACCAACGTGATTAGAGGAATGAGGCACTTCTCCTATGAGGAAGGGTTAAGATAATTGAAATTATTCATCCTGGAGAAGAGAAGGCTGGTGAAAGAAAGATGGAGAGAGACTTTTTGCAAGAGCATGTAGTGACAGGACAAGGGGAACTAAAAGAGAGTAGGTTTAGATTAGATGTAAGGAAGTAATTCTTTAGTGTGAGGCTGATAAGGTACTGGAACAGATTGCACAGAGAAGTTCTGGATGCCCCATCTGTGTGTTCAAAGACAACTTGGATGGAGTTTTCAGCAACCTGATCTAGTGGATGGCATCCTTGCCCATGACAATGGGTTTGAACTAGCTGATATTTAAGGTCCCTTCGAATCCAAACCATTCTATGATTCTATGATTATGAGCTTCAGGGAACTGAGTTAAGCAGAGTAATTAGTAATTTTTCTAGATGAGATAGGAAGGTGATTTGAAAGGTTTTTCACTTCATCAAATTAGCTTCCCAGAATCTCTTCAGACTTTGAAACCCTGTCTGTAAGTATCTATTTCTGGACAGCTTGAAATGTAACACCAGTTGTATTAGAATACAGTTCAGAAGAGGTGAATTTTTTTAGTTGTGATGTTTTCTCTTCTTACAAGCTTTAAAGCACTATTATTTGTTTGTTATATAAAAGGGTTGACTCGGCTGGATGACATGCTGTTCCTAGTGCATTCCATGCAAGGTAATCAGCAGCCTATAGAATCAGATGTGAATTCAGACAATCACTCATGTCTTTGCAGACAAACCATTTACCAAGGAAATCCACAATGCATCCTGTAAATTATATAAATATTTGAGAGGAAGGAAAACAGTGAGTAGGAGCATACGATGGATTGTCTGTATTATTTTTGTGAAACTGATCTAGTGTGCTCTTCTCTTCACCGTGAAGACAATAATCTGCTGAAAGCAGTAGCTGGAAAAATAGAAAGAAAGGCTGAAAGACCTTTTTTGGGGGAATGAACAAAACCATTTCTTCTTTCTGTCTTTTCCTATTCTTTTCTGATCATTTGACTGAACTGGCTAGGAGAGTCAATGTAGCTTGACTACTTTACCTTCCATGTTTTGAAACAAAGCTGTGGTTTGGCATTGTAACCATAATTTATTAAATGAACAAATTTGGTCTGTGGTGCCTGACTATTCATGCTTCTGAACATTTCCCATTTTCTGTTGAACTGGTTTCATGTCTAATATGAAGCTTTTCTTCTCAGACAGCATGATGGGTTTTCTTCAGAGAAAGTGTGAATTCATGGTTTATCTCATAAATAGAAATGGGTGATGTGTTTTAGTTTGACCACAGAGCTGGTTTAGGATCATCTCAGAAGAGCTTGTACTTTGCTGTATGCTAGGAGAGCTTACATTTAAATTCTAGTTATGATTATTAATCTGTTGAGTGAGAAATAACTTAATAGACCTTTCCAGCATGCAACTGAGTTTCTTTTCTGTTTATCTCCTTGAGCTGCATAAAGTGAAATTCATGTTATGCCATAATTTTGTTGTCATGGCATAGCTTCACTATCAACTTCATGGTTTCTTCTGAGTTGCTTGCTTTCTCAGTGTTTATTAAGAAATTAACACTTTTGTCCTCAGTAAGCAGACATGAAGCTGCAACTTACAGAGACTGTTGTTTCCTCATAAGGAATAGATTTTCTCTTACATGAAAGGACATGTTTTATTCATGCTGGCATGTGGGAGAGCCAGTTAAACACAGATAGTTTGTGATAGTTAATTAGCAATATCAATTTTTTAGTGTAAAATTAATTGGGATTCTTTGCATTTCCTCTCTCCTCAGATAAGGCTCACCCCAATCTACAGTTACACTAGATCCTGCTGAATTCATAGCTCCCATTCATACAACGCCTGTTAACTTAATTCATACTGGTTTGCATGAGAACAGGCAGTCCTATGTCGTCAGGGTTTTCATGTCAGAAGAGCTGTCCTGAATCTTAACAGGGGCTGTTCATACTCCTTACTTGTATGTGAGAAGGAAAAACTCACTGCTCTATTCAAGGTGCCTTTAGAAATACGTTTTGCAAAAATCACATTTGCTTCAATCAAGGCTTATTGATGCTGGTATTAAAGAGCCAACACAAGTCAAAACCAGAAGAAAGCAAGCTTCAGCTCTGTTCCACACAATATTCCACTGAAAAGTCAGAAGGTCATGATAAAATTGAAGCCATTCACCAAAATATTGTTGTGCAATGTCATTTTCTGTTAAGCTCAGTGCTGCAAAACCATAGAAGAATAAAAAAAAAAAAGCAAAAGTTGCAGCATAAGAAGTACTTAATTTGCTTCAGATCAGAACAACAGCACCTGACTTGGCACAAATAAATTCTACTGAAACAGGGAAATACAGCAGTAAACTCTCCTAATCATGTTAGGGAACAGAACAAAAGTTCAACTAACAGAGTAGCGCCTGAGAACTTTTTCTTCATGATGAGGAAAAAGAAGCTGGTTTATGATGTGGTAAACCCATTTTTTTGGTCTTTTTCTAACCTTCCCTAGTTGAAGTTCTTAGTATTAACTTCAATCATAAATAAAAAATTCAAAAACTGTCTCCTCTTTTACTTTAAAAAGATAGCAGAATCCTTTATTCCAAAAATAACCTGAAGATGGCACAATAGGCACATATTACTATATGAGTTGCTTAAGGTCATACTGTAAAATGAATTTTTGCTAAAATACGAATCCTTTGGAGAAGCTTTTTAAAAAATAAAAGAAAAAGAGAAATTTAGACCTTTTAAATCACAGCCTATCAATAAAATTATTTTACAGGTGGAACACAGGCTGTTAATTGAATGCTACCTAAAAGATTAATATAAACAGGTGGGTAGACAGGGACTCATTCATGGCTTGGTGTTATTGGCAAAAAATAAGTTTAATTTGTGCTGTTTAGCTTTTATCAATACATTTCTTTTGTAATTGTGAAACAGCTGATAACCTCATCTGTTATCTCTAGCATAATGTATAATCTACACCTAAATGCCAATTTTTATGAGGCCCATTTTGACTTTGAGAGAGACAAGATTACTTGCACAATCTCTATTTTATTAAAATACAAGAAATATTATGGAACATTTTTATTAAAAAAGAAAATAGTGTCAAGTTGTATTAGCGAATGAATAAATCTGCATTATAGATGAATTAACCATGAATACTCTCTCCACAACACACTCAGGCACCCTGAAAATCTAGAGTTTATAAAACATAGAAGTAATTTCACAGATGTACTGTAGCTAAGGGTGAATTAGTTTGCTGTATCTAAGTATATATACTATGCTTGGATTTTCAAAATGTGTTTAATAAAGGCCTTGTGCAGAATGCTTGTACAGAATTGAAGCTATGGCAAGAGGAAAGACTCCTTTTGTGGACTGCACCTGAAAGACTGAGAAACAAGAGGATAGTGGATATAAGGTTGTCCATGGAGACTCACAAGAGACTTTACTAACACCTTTGCTATTTCACATATCCATAAACAGTGCAGAAAGGAGAAAGAGTGAGTTGACAAAATTTACTGACAAAACTACTACAGTACCTAAGGTAATAAAAAAGAAAGTCAGGGACAGAGAGCTGCAGTGGGATCCCCCTGTATTAAGAGACTGAACTTCAAGGATAGTTGAAGTCCTAAACAGGTGGTCACATGAAATGTGATTTACATCAGGAAAACCAGGTGGAACTTAATGTGCACAGTAACGCTGGGTTTTACAGTAGCTGTTACCACTTAGAAAGGAGGTATATTCAGTATTCCAATGGTGTACCAATATTGCAAAACATTGATTTCTACCAACATCTTCATTAGAACTTGATAACAAGCAAGATTTGGGTCACATACACAAAGGAAAAAGGACATGAAAGAAGAGGGACTGTCCTGAGAACAAGCCTGGCACATATGAAACAGTTTCTCAGCTGCCATCTACTTGGTGAATTCCCAGGAGTGGAAGTATTCTAACTTCAGTAATACTAGTTTCAAATGTCTAGTTTAAATTGTTATATTTTTTTCTCCTTTTATAGCCAGTCTAGACAGTCATGCTCTTTCAGAGCGGGATTCATTCCATCCTGAACAGACATCTAAGGTAGATGAATTGAAAAGCTCATCTCTCCATAAACTGTATGGGGAGCCCAGGCATACTGTACCTTACTGCCACACTATGCATCTAACACTTATGCAGGACAAGTGAAATGTTGTTCTTCTTGTGTGGTAATAATTTAATTGATTGTGTTATAGCTGTATACATTGCTGTATGCCTGAGTATGTGTGAATGTGGGAGAGCATCAAAGAGGGAAGTGAGCATGGGAACTTTTTTGGTTGGCTTCTTCTCTGAAGCCAGTGTACTGTAGACTCTTGACAGCAATGAGCAGTGCCTAAGTGCCATTCTGGTGCTTAATCCCAAACAGTGCAGTCTCTGTGGAATCTCTTTTAATCTCTCCTCTAGGAGCTTTTCCTCTTCGTGTAAATATTCATGGGAGCACTGACTGAAATGCTTGTTTCCCAGGAGAACATAGTACCCACAGGAGTCTCAAAGCCTTCTCACTCTGCAGGCTCATATATGCTTTTCTGTATTCTTAATACAGTGCAATGGCTTTAGAAAGGGAAGTTGAGGGATCTTCTTTATAGGACATCTTGTCTCAGGAAAAGGATCTTTGTTTTTACCCATGTCAGTGATCTCCCTGAACTTTAAAAATCCCTTCTGACTCAAACCATTCTATGATTCTATGATGCTATTGCAATAAGTTTTTTGTAGCCTATATGAATGCTGTAGCCTTCAGTCGTGGGATAGCAGTGCCTGTATTGCACCTATTTCTAAATTTTTGGGAGAACAATTTCTTAGGACATTTGATCCAAGAATGTCTCCTGTCAGTGGAAGGTAAATAGCACAAAAGTTTGTTCACAACGGACTCTTTCTAGAACTTGTCCTCCTTCCATGGCTGCCACTCATTTTCTGTGAGGTGATATGAAAGGCTCACTTTCCAGTGCAAAATTCTGGTGAGCCCCTTTCCACAGGGCTAATTCTCTTTGCTTTGTGTTTTTCTCTGCCTGGCTGAGGACTGTGAACTCTCCCATGCAGTAAGCACTTGAAAAACAATTGACAAGTTTCTGTGAAGGGAAATGCCACCCCAGGTGGAAAAAATCCACAGTTAACAGTAAGGCTGTGAGAGCCACCTAGAGCTAGGCTCGGAAGGGGTCCAGTCTGTGGGTATAGTGCCCCTTCCTGTTCCCTTTCTACTGCCCACTTTGCACAGTTCTGCAGGCCAGTTTTGTCCTTGACTAGGATTTTTAGTGTTTTGGGATGGTTGTCACAGTTTTTGAATATAAACATAAACACCAGGTCATCCTCCCTGAAGGCATTCAAGAGAGGTGTAGATGTAGCACTGAGGGACATGGTTTAGTGATAGATGTGGCTATACGAGGTTAGCGGTTGGACTCAACGTTCTTAGATGTCTTTCCCAGCCTAAATGATTCTATGATTCTATGATTCTATACCAACAGGGTAGGATGAAGGGTGACAGTCTTGGGTGAAGTACAGCTCCTGAACAAAGAAGGGAGGGCCAGGCTCCTCTTTGTTTCCAAAAAAAAAATTGATAGTTTTTCCTTCTTCTGCTCCATCTCCACATTATTCTATCCCGTTGCTTAGGTTTCTTCTATTCCTCTGAAGGTGATAGAAGCAAAGCTGTCTGCTTTTCATGGAAATTTACTACAGGTGCCTATGTGGACAATTACGGTGTTCCAGCTGTGGGGTAGTAGTGAACAGGTGGGGGTGGTAATTTCTCAAACTGCTTCAGCTGCATTCACAACATATGCCTCTGCCTTAAGGATTTTCAGAAACTAACTGTGTTTATTAGCAGTATTTAGAACATTTCTTATTTCAAATGTACAAAGTAAAAGCCAGTATCTCATATTTTGAGGTAATTTAATCTTACTGTAAGCAAAAATACCAAGTATTTAAGGACAACAGCTGTGGCTACTCCTGCTTGAAAGAATTTCCATTACCAGCTGGGAAAAGAAAAAACAAAATATTATGAAAATTTATACAGATCTATAGCACACTTCCTGAATCCACTTAAACTGTGCCACTCAATTTTCCTAATCAATGAAGTCTGTTAATAGTGATGTTAAGATTTACAATATAGACTGAGTGCAGTGCAAGTCTGGTAAAAGTGAAGCTTCTCTGAAAGTTTTCCTGAGAATTACTGTGTGCTTGTATAAAACCTTTGCGTTATTTGATTTATTAAAAAATTCAGTTTTATGCCTTTATAGGCTAATCTTGTGGCACAGAATATAATTGTAATATAATGCATATAATGGTCTGTCTCTTACAGTAATTGTATGTAGGATCCTATGAAGCTAATATCCTGCTGCCAAGATATAAATAGCAAGTCCTAGTCAGCTGTGGAAACTGATTGCAGTGCTGTTCTGCACACCTGTGGCTGTGCAAGATTCAGGGCTCCAGAGGAGGAGAATGGCATCATGCAAAAAGATAAGCCATTTGGTAGTGGCACTTCTGCCATGATGAGATTGCTTATGGCATGTAGGGCAACTAGCAATGCTAAGTATCTGTGAAATAAGGCCCCTGATTTAGGGTCCTAAATATAGGTTTTGTGATTTGCTTTAGGCTCTTAAATTTTACTATTTTGACTTAGCTGCTTGCAGAACCATAGTTTATAATTTCTTGTGCAGTGTTCATGTCAACTTATGCAAAAAGAGTTGTTTCAGAAATTCTAATAGACCCCAAACTGTCATACACGTGCACTGTATAATAGATAGTGGTATTATTATCAAGAATTCTCAAGAGAAATCATAGTTACATTGCCTGCTTTCACTGTCTAAAGTTTTTCATGCAGTTAAGAAAATGGCTTACTCGTGACTTCAGAAAACTCTGGTTCTTTTGAACAAAGCATCAATTGTAATGATTTTACATGTTCTGTTGCTATATGATGAAATGGATTTGTTTGATAGCTTCAGCACAGTAATATTCAAAAGGATTTAAAGACATGTTTTCAAAATACCATCTTTTGCTTGTTATTTCAAAATATTTTTGAAATGGAACAGTAATAATAATAATTCATGTGTACGCTTACTTTCAATTCTGAATCTCAGAGTATATGCATTAATAAATTAAGCCTTGCAGTAACTCTGTAATTTAAAAATATTTGTATCTGCATTTGACAGATGGAGAAGAGGTACTGAGAGTTATTTTTATTTGCATTTACAAACATGTGATTAGGCTGTACGGAGGAGAATATGAATACAGCACCTAGGGTACTCCAGAACAATGGAGAATTTTCAAAAATAAGATGTTCTTTTGAAAATATGGTCCTACTTAGGGTATGTGGGCTGCTGGACTGAACTGGCAAGTCAGCATGGCACAGCACTGCTCTTTTAAATATATTGATTTGACTCTGTGCTAGTTAAAGGATCTCACTGCTGCTGCTCTTTCCATGTTATAGATCAGCATTCTGAAACCCGTCTCAACAGCAGATCAATACCTCGATACTTCACTATAAACTAGTCCCCATACTTGAATTCATGTAAGGTGGTGTTTTTCAAGGTTATGGATAGCCTACACAGTGTCAATAACACTGCAAATATGCACAGAGAAAGTGACAGCTGCTCATTTGCCGCTAGGCAGTGGTTTCGAGGCAAAGTGAGCTATTCCTAACTCAGTTTTTTTGGGATACCAGCACTGGAGATGGAAGGAGCTCCTGGTTTGTGCCAGGCAACCTATGCACATCAGCTGACACTTTGGGCCACACTCACATACAACTGAAAAGCACTTTGTGTGCTGCTGAAGATGTGGACTGGGAGCACCTCCTCTGCTTAGGGTCAGGACTGGCCTTACTTACGGAAGTGAGTATTGACAGCTCTGGTGCCTTGTGAGTTTCCTGTGTCTGTGCGGAATTGTCACGTGTCCCAGTAAACAGAGATTCTGCTCAGCTTCATGTTCCATATCTGAGCCAGTTCACTGACTCTTGGAAATTATTTGGGAGAGGTGAACACATCAGCATCAGGGCAGCATTAAGCACTATCACAGCTTCCTTCTAAAAATCCTGGTAGCAGTCCTCAAGGCAGACTAGAAGCCAAATAAACTTTTGGCATCTAAGCTACTCTCCTTGACTGTTTGCAGATGTAAAGAAAACATTCCATTCTTTTTCAATACAGAACTAGGACATTATGTAAAACCTTAAATAGAAGAACATGTATCCACAACAAAATACTACAATGGCTCTTTAGACTTTGATAAAATATTTATTACCACCCAGCTGAGATAGATAGAAATAATTGAATCCAACAGCACATGCCACATAGTCCTTTTCTTATTCTCAGAGTTTGAACCTCTCATTTTAATATATCTGTAGAAATGAGAACCTTTTGGTATATTAGAAATCCTAAATTATTTCTTGCAATTATTCTGTAAACAACGAGATTAAACACATCATTAAAAGTACTCTAAACGATTTATATTTATTTGAATATTTTGTTCTTAAGTTAAGGGTCCACTGCAATAAATAGATGAAAAAGTGGTGTAAATAAATTTCCCTTCAGGCTTTACATGCAAATTGTAACAGGAAAAGTTCTACAGTTTTTTATTATACAGGGGTTCTGTGTGTTTTATATTATAAACATTATATGTTAATCAATTATAGTGTCTATGGGACAAATATATTTATGGATAAGAGAGATTGTTCATGTTCTTATTGGATATATTTTTACTCAGATTTACTCTTTTCTTTCTTTTATTTTCTATAACTGGGAATTAACATTTTCTTGGAAAAAGGTGACTATATCTCATTTGTCCAATTGGCCCTAATTAACTCTAACCTATCTGAAAATAAGGCTAACAAAGGTCATGGAATTTCCTAAAGATACAAATAATAGCTCAGAAATTTGAGCATAGCAAATTTTAAAAAGACCATCTAATCATAATTTTTGTAGAAAGTCATATGATTTAATTTTTAATCTTACAGTGTGCTTTTCCCCCACCAAGGTAGTGAAGGAAATTTCCATTCCTGTGTTTAGATGGGCAAAATAGATGCTTCTCTGCAGAAGTTCCTGCTTTGCCCTGGGTATATGTTTGTATCTGGTAAGTTTGTGAAAGGTATAAATCTGAATCATCTGGAAGTGACAGGAAAAGATGTAGGTGGTAGAAAGAAAGGCATTGTTTTCTATTCACTACCTTCTTACTCAGGTGTGAGGTGTCAGGGCAGTGATTTACAGTTCAGTTGGCTGGGGCTTTGTCAGGTAGGGTACTGCAGCAGGAATAACACTACAGTCAACCTCATCCCCCACAATCCTGGAGCGGTTCTTTCTTCCCTCTTCATTTTCCACATTCAAGGGTTTAAAGTAGGAAATATAAACTGGTTCTCTTAGCTTTATGCTGTTCAAGGACTCCCTGCTCTGAGAAACTCTCAGCTGCTTGTTTAAAGCGTTGTTAAGTGTTCATTGTGCTAGGGGAGTTAAAACACATTTAATTAGGTCTGAGGCTCTTGCCCATTGTTTTCATTTAAAAAATATTTAGGCTATTGATTAGCTGGATTAGCTCTTCTCTATTTTCTTATTTAGAACACCTCTTTGAGTTTCCCTATATAAATGGCATATATAAAAAGAAAGGCACATCAATTATGTCACAAGCAGGATTATGAAGAATGCAATAATGCAATAATAAGAAAATGAGCTCAAAGAAAGAGAAACATAATATTTATAATTACATTAGTTAAACTGCATGATAGTTTCAAGGCAACACATTGGAGTAAATTTCTTTGCAATTAAGTGACAAATAAGGATTTAGACCTACCTTACTATGTCAAAAACATGGAGAAATGTAGCTTCCAATTCTTTTTTCACTTTGCTTTTCTGCACCATCTGGTTGATGGATGTATGAAAACAATGAGCTATTAACCACCTTCTTCCAGTACTTTTCCCAGTGTATTGCCTTGTCATTAACATTCCTCACTTGAGAGAAAGCTTTTTTCATTTTTTGGCTTTTTAGTCTTTGTATGAAACAGAATTACCAAGCTTTCAAGTGAGTTTATGGAAATTGCTTTGGTGTCAGTGAACAGATGAGTTTCTCTTTTCTGCTTTTGACATATCACATCTTCCAAACTGAGTTTCTTGGAAGGGTTGTCCACTCCCAGGGCTTCATCATCCTTAAGTGTTCTTAACTTTTTCAGGTTTCTCAGTACCCTTCACCTTACAACTTTAGTTGATATTTTACATGTTAATATGCTTTTCTTCCTCTCAGTTCTAGTGGCTTTTGCACTACAAAAATATGTCAGTAGCTAACAAACTCTTTTTGTGTCTCAAGCTATTTTCTTCCAACCCAGTAAATATTTCACCTTGTCATTCCTTATTTTTCCTTACAAGCTTTCCCATTTTTCCCATTTTGTAGTGTATTTACAGTACCATATTCCCTGATAGCTTTTGTAATTTCCAACTCTGTTGCTATTTCAAACTCTTGCTATTCACTCTTCATGTCTAGGTTATCCAAAGCAGTGCTAAAGATTTTTGCATTTAAACTAGGAAGATGTGTATTCCCTTATTATAAAATACCATTTTTTGGGTTAAAATCTCTACGTTTTCCTAAAGTTTAGTGCATGAAACTAAATACAGATCTCTTCTTGGTTACTCAGAGTGTGCCAGTGTTTGACTTGACATATGTTGCTTTTCCTGTGGTTCTTTCATGATCGCAATCGTGGAGTGTCAGGCTTGGTAAAGGCAGATATAAAGAGTTAATTTCATTCTCTAATGAGCAGACTAATTTCTAAAACTAGAGGCTGTTCTCTAATTTATCTTGTATTCCCTATATTCTGAATATAAGAGATTGAGCCTTAACACTTCTGCTCTGAGAGAGGAATCTTTATACTCACCACTACCATGCTAACACCACACTAACACCACTTTATGGAAGCTTTGGAAAAGCACATGACAATAACTTTCCTTTTACAAAGAATAGATATTTAAAGAGCAGTCTAGAAGAGAAAAATAATGTTCATATGCATTCTTGAACACAACTATGGAAGATTACAGCATGTATTTGTATGTGGGTTTTATCCTAGAAGAAATTATAGTGTGAAAATAAACTCAGACCCTTAGCACTAGAGGTCACTAAACACAACAATTTGAAAGGATCTGTAAACTGTGCGCTTTTTTATTATTTTTTTTTTAATGAACACTTCATTTACATTACCACAGTTAAAACCTTCAAGAAACAGCAATAGGTGAGAAGCCATCTGCTCCTGTGTATAAATAGGGAAGGTGGCAACAGTGCAACTGCTCAGCTGAGACCATCCCTCATGATGCAGGAGCCTGTGACTCACTGATGAGTAATAAGTAGAATGAGGAAAGGATATATTGCTTTATTTCACTTTTACTCCAACTTGCCTTTGTAATACAGGCATGATATCAGGAAATTAGTCAAGTTTTCCGACAAGTAGGTGATTAATGCCCCTCTGAGACAGTTGGAAGGGGTGAGTTGGAAAACTTAAATTCTCTTAGAAAAATAAGCTTTAATTCAGAGACCAAGTAATAGGTTAATTTGCAAAGGAAAGGTCAGATATCAATATGGAATGATGGCTTGAATCTTAACAGATGTATCTTTTTCAGAGACCTTCTGTCTTTGGTGGGAAATTTTTCACAACACATAGCAGTATCAAAAACCCCTAAAAGCCTACTAAAGGGGTAAATGTAATGAAATTTTCAGCAAAAAGGCTAAAAGGAATGAAATCTAGCTTTGGCTCTGTTGGAAAAACTATTATTATATATTGTTAGTTATGATTGGTTTAAATGGCTTTCCCTAAACATTTTCTGATGCCGCCTTTCATGTCTGTAACATGACATTCCTGCAAGACAGAATGGATTTAATACAAGAAAAGATGAGGGGAAAAGATTGGACAAGGAGAAGTCACTCTTTTGGGTAAAGAAGGAAAAAGGTCATCTGCCTCAAAGAATGTATTGGCCTGCACAGTCTGTAGTGGAGCTTAGGTTTCCCACTTCATGCCATTCCCCTGATATCAGCAAGCACCTATGAATGTCACCTACTGTCGTGGTCCTTCCTGCTGCTGGTCCACACAGGAGCTGATGAATTATGCTGTCAGCTACTCTTTCAGCTCAAGTAGCATCCTGATATAAACCTTTGTTGCTCTCATTTTCCCACCATGTGATAGAACTAGATTTTTTTCACTGAAATTTTAGATAATTTCAAAAAAGCTTCCTTATAGGAATTTTATTAACATCAAGAAGGAAAATAATTTCACAGTCAGGAAATGTCAAAATTTGCTTTACTTTTCTAATCATATTGATGCCTTTTGCAAATGCACTCTGCTGAAGGCTTTAATTGTGTAGTATATGCATGTTTTTAATAAAAGGTCCACATCATTGTACAGGAGGAAATAAATATGCACTAAAGGAGAGTATTGTCTACAGATGCCAAATTAGTAGACCTTCTTGACTGTAATTTCTTTACTCTCAGTTCTCTATAATCTTGCAGGAGTGTTGTGAACAGTGGTTAATTAATATTTTTAATTGTTTAGGTACTGTGGTGATGAGAACCAGAGAAACTCATGAGGAAATTAACAATTCTGTCTTGAGAGAAGAGTTCGACTAGAGTGCAGTAAATAAGGCCTTGGGTCACACATTGAAAAATGAGGAGATAACAAAATATTGAGTAGTTGCTCATTATGTGAACATTCTGTGCAGAGGTCCAGTGGAAGAGAAAAATGGTCACATAATTAGATTTACTTATGCACAAAGAGGACACACAAAGAAAGAAGGATGCACAGAAAAGCTAAAGATGGGCAGTTCTTAACATTTAAAACTTTTCTGAATTGTCTTATGGTATGCTTTCAACATAATCTGGATTTTTATGTGTGTATTTGCTTTATGCATGTGTGTGAAAGAAATTTTCCAAGGTTTTGAAATGCATGAACTATTGAAAGCTGACATGATGAATCTTGAATGAACTTTCAGTCTTATATCTGTTGTGTTTTTACCAAGGAGAATTTTAACAATAAATAATAAGATGAAAAACATGTTATGTCTTTCAGAATAGTTCACAGCCTTTTTCTTGAGCTTGCTTAAGATCAGCACTTTGTGGCTCTTGGATTAATCTGACAACATTCTGAAAATGTAAATTTAAAAAGAACTGTTCCCTGTGAAAGATTACCCGTCAAGTAAGAAGTTAGGTGTGGTTGCAAAAAAAAACCAACACCATATCAGCAGATAGAATTTGGTTTTATCAGGTGATAAAGGATTTATAGTGCATAGTCACACCTACATTGGCGATACTAGCTTAACAAATTTCTATAGACTACTTTTTCTTGGACAAAGGGGTGATCCTTTGAAATACTTACTGGGTTCTCTGCCACTAGGTCTTGGGGGGAGGTTTTCAGATCTTTAAAAGTGTGGTGAAGGGATGAATATAAGATATTGAGCTTTCATTTGACAATGGACCTCTTGAAGGCACTTAGAAGATGGAGAGTTGTGAAGTATTTTCTTGGATTTTAAATTGGAATTCAAATTCTGGGTCATGCATCTTTGTCAAGGAAATGTACACTCAGTTTTTAGATGAAAATGAAAAATAAAAAGATACAACTAAAATATGTGATAACACTAATATATAGATATAGAATCGAAGCTAAAGGCTAGAGAATAGATTTTTTTGTATGTATTTCCAAAATGCAAAGTAAATAGGAGATGCTTTGTACGCCAGATAACATGAAATACTTATAATGAAAATGTGTTACGTTTTTGGCAGCTTTAGTGTATATTTTGCCCTTAACTGTCACCCAGAGTTTACTCTTATAAATTGTGTTTATACACATTTTGTTGGCTACTGAGAAGAAGAATTAAGAGTACTTTGTTGTTGATGTTGAAGAGTCATGGCCACAGAAAGCAAAAGTCTGAGCTGTAGTAAAGAAACTATCTGTAGTAGTTCCTGTTAATGTAGTTACTTAGTTTTTATGACTAAGATTATTGTAGTTGATATTGGTCATTCAGCAACATGCTAAAATATTTTCACAATAGTTTTTATCCATAAATACACTTAGGAAAATTATTCACCAGTCTTTCAATGTAAAATTGTCCTACTAGGATTGTCCATAATTTGGCAATCTGCTTTACTGCATAGTATTTCATAGAGATATAGAATTTCTTCTTTAGTCATAATATTTTTTCAAAAATCAGAAATAAATTTTTATGTTTTGTGATTTGAAAATATGTTCTATCTTAAAAAAATTGAGCTATTTTCTTCTGAGGGAGTTTAGCAGACTACACAGAGCAGGAGACTATATCTTTAGTAATACTTTCCATTGTGTTTCAAGACCAGATCTGAATGTTTGATGATTTCTGTCACATATTATTACTGGGTAACAACTCGATTTTCTAGATTATTTTGGCAGTAACTGTAACAATGGCTATATTTCTTTTGATTTTTTTTCCCAGATAGTTTATTTTTATCTTGACATTTTGCCCATCCTGTGAATCTCGTCATGGGGAAGAAACAGCAGTTTGTCTCAGAGCAGTTCAATTTCAATCTCTAGGTGACAAGTTGATATTTCTTTCCTCTTGAAGAAGCTTTTAATATGATGTGTTAAATGTCAAGGAAACTCTTCAATATATATTGAACTTTACTAACCTTATTTCTCTTAATATTAATGACATATTGACAGCATGTTTTGAAAAATGAACACTTTTCACAGACGTCGGGATCTTATACTCAAGTTATTGCTATGGGAATGCCACATTCCAGTTATTGTTCAGAATAGTAGTAACTTTTACAATTACTTTTTTTTTTTTACAAAGACTTCTACAGACTTTAAAAAAGATGCATTTCATAAGTATTGCTTCATTATTGGATGCTGACAGTGCTGATCTATTAGATTAGAGATCACAAGTTAGTTTTGTAAGTTAGTTTTGAAAGACAATTTTAATTTTGTTTGTGAGGTTTCTAAAGCTAGTTCTTTTAAACTGATTTATTGATCTAGGTGACTAAGTGAGGGTATCCCATAAGTGCTATTACCTGTGAGAGGAAAATGGAATTTTTGTCCTGGAAAACAGCAAGTATCCGAATTGGAGTCTAGGCCTTGATTCATGATAATCAGTGCTGAACATCCATAAGAGAAAATACGTCTATGAAGACATTCAAAAAGGAGAATCAGTAAGTTCTCAAACAAATCTCACAAAGCGCACTGTAAAATAAGGGTTTACTGAGTTGCCTAAACATTGTTATCTGGAGCCATTTGCAGTGCCACAGGCTGGGTCACCTGTATTTTTAAGGATCCAGTTTAAGAATTTTGTTACAGTGAGAGTGAGTATTTTCAAGGTGCTAACAATTTTCAATTTTGTCTCAAAATTCATTACTTTGGGGAAATTTCTTCTCTGTTTGCATCTAAACATAAGTAAGTTCCAAGAATTCAGAAAACACAATTGAATAAAATTTGGGCTTAGTCTAAAATAGCTGTAAGATTTGGCAAGAAATGTTGTGGTTCTCGAATGTTGGTTTCTGATTTACTGTTACAATTACATCACAGTGATATTTATATAAGCTGTTAAAATATGTGAATTACAGAACTTAACTATGAAGCTTAAATACATGCTACCTTTTGCCAATTATTTATATTCCCATTCCTTGTTTCTGTTTCTACCTTTGCTGAGTTTGCTGAATAAATTATCCAGGATTTTGCATTGGGCATCTATCACCGAAGGAAAAGTCTAATTATTGAACTTGAATTCTGCTCAATAGTTTTGTGCAGATCTTACTTTCTCTTTAATACCAGATAATATGATGTTAAATGCAGCTTACGTCCAATACAGGCAAACATTTAATCTGTATTACTAGGAAATATAATTTAATACTATTGTGGTGATTTAAATATATTTGCGAGGTTCTTAAATTACATCAAAGCACAAACAACTACAAATAATTCAGTAGGGTTTTTTTCTTGTAATTAAAAATTTTCTGAGCTAAAGATAGAGAGATATATTAATTTAGATTTGGTCATTACCATGTTTTTTTATAATTTGTTTCATGTACAAGAAAAAAATCATTAGAAGAGAAAAGCTCTTTTCATTCCCATGGGAAGTCTGATACAGGATATAAACATATTACACCTGTCTACGAAAAAGCAGTGCCTGCTCCAATTTAAAGTGTATTGTACTTGCTTAGAGCACTAGAAGATTTTTTTAGAAGGGAAGGGATTAGAGTTAGCAGCAAACAGCGTGCAAAACCCATTTATTTATTTACTTATTTATTGTGAACTATTCAGAAAGATCTATCCTGTCTCTCACCATCTTCATGAATATTTAAAATTTAACATAAGGATAAATATTCTTAGTAGAAAAAGTCATGATTGCCCAGGGCCACAGCATCACAAATAGGTTGCTTAGATCTTAAACCCCAAAGTGTAAAGAGCAATATTCAGTTATCAGGTGTCTATGGCTGCCTTCTGAGAAAACCTCAACAAACTATTTGTCCTGCTATTGCAACAAAATCAAGGGTAATATGATTTTATGAAAAGTATACATTTATCGATAAGGAAGGAAACGTCAGGGAGGATTACAAGAGCATTGCACTTTGAGGGATTGACTTTCAGCCTGGAGAATGCTCAGAAGAAGCTGTGAGGTGACTGTAATCTATCTAGACTGCAACAACTGGGAGCACATATTGCCTCTTGTGGTTCCCGTCACCATTGTGTGTTTACTGATCTCAGGACACACAACAGAGCACATATGCTGAAAAAATTACATATAGCCTCAGAGACATACCTGCACTGTGGGTGAGAGGAAGAAAACATGACTATTCAGTGTTGACTCCTGGCTCAGTGTTACCACCAGTTCTGGAGCTGGAGATGTTACCTCTCACAGACACTGCCACTACTACTAACAGTGCTGCTACAACTGCCACGTCACTTTGCATGTGAAAAAGATAGTTTTGTTTTTCTGAGTATATTTCAGTTTCCTTGAGAGGGTTTTATACATCTACTGTGAAACAGTAGAAAGAAACATGGAAGAACCCTGATATTCCTCCAGCACGGAACAAAGGCAAGGCTGGGATTCTTCAATTGCAGAATTAAATGGGAAATGAAGAGTCACTATGCTATTAATTCTCAAATTTTCTTCTCAGTTACACTAGCTGTAAGATGGGGCAACTCTAAAAGAATCCACAAAAGATCGACTGGATTTATGTGAGTGTATCACAGGGCCAGTATTTGGCTCTGTATTGCATGTAAGCAAATTGTTTGCCTCAGCTTTCCAGAAAATAAGGCTTCACTTAATGGCAGTGCAACACAATTGTTTGTGATGTTTTTTTGCTGGTTCTGTTTATTTGTTTGCTTTGCTTTGTTTCCATTGCACTGTCCTTTAAGTATTCAGCAAACAATCTGTTTATAATACTGCAAACCAGATCAATTGTTCTCTTCCTCCGTGCTTCTTTTAATGTGAGAATGATGGAGAAGGTGGCATTGTTCATTTTAATAAAATTAACTTTGTAGCATTATTTTTATGCTTTATGATAAGTTTCTGTGATGCCCCAGGGGTGACTCTGTTTGTACTAAAGTATCTTGATGACAGTTTTTTAGGGTAGAATCACTTGGCTTTATTTTCTTTCTTTTTTTTTTTTTTTTAATAGCATGAACTCAAGCTGTTTTGTAGCTGCCCTGTGATACAAATAGATGCACTCTTGGGGCACTGATTAAAATTTGTATGTTTTAGAAATATGTTCCTGGAATCATGTTGTCACAAGAGTACCTCTGAACTATCAGTATCTGTGCTACTTTCACATCAAAGGGCAAGAAGGAAGTATTTGGAAGCAAAGATAACTTATATTCTTCTTAAAATACTATTTTTGCATACTAATTACTTGTAACCATGGGAAGTGGTATTAACAGTATACTTTTCATTTTAAACCAGGCTCTCTTGTGCTCCACTTGATTAATTGTCACAGAGTGTAATTTTATCATAGTTAAAACTGATTCAATCCCATTTCCCCACAGTAATATATATTTTTTTTTGGCTTTGGAGAAATTAATATTCCTCAAAATCTAATTAATGATCTCCAAAGAATCATTTGCATAAAGGATGTTAGAGTTTTACAGCAATTATGCATTGTATGTAACTCATTAAAAGGTCCATTTTCATTACTGGATTTAGTGACAAGGTGACAGGCGTAACCACTCCAAATGGCCAGGCAAAATGCAAAGTGAGACTGGGAAATCCTTCAGTCTAAAGACATCAGTGTAACCAAGTTATTTCTCCATTACGAAATTTTTAGAAAGAAAATGGCTCTGAAATTAACAGTAAGGTCCTTTGAAGGTTACCACTTGTCTTTCAAAAATTGTGGTATACTCCTTCCATTTAAAGAAGGATTCCTCTGACGGTGTGTGCTGCGGGATCCAGCTTATGGCCTGGATCCTGCTACCTTCATTCTCACTGAGTAATATCACCATCAGTTGCTCCTTGACTGAATCATCCTGAACCACAAGATACTGTGCAGTGTACAAAAGGGCGGGCAGCAGTCACTGGCGGGCTGCAGAGCAATGAAATGAGATCTCAAGCACCAGTGCTTCTCCAAACCAGTATCAATGGTTCTTCTGATACAGAGAGAAATTAGAAACACCTTTCTTTTATCTTTTTTTTTTTTTAAAGTAATAGTTTGCATAAAAGTTTGGCTCAGAAACTGATCTTTAGTTCTGTAACACTGAAAATGGCTCTTCATAACAAACTTTATTATGTTTCATTTGTCTGAGGCATCATTAAAGCCCACCAGGCTAGCTCTGCACAAGGCAGCATAATTCATGGCAGACAGAAGATCCATTCATTATTCCTGCCATAATTACAGCAAGAGCATTATTGATAAATCAAACAGAAATAATAATTCTTTTGTAAAAAATGCAGTCTTTCTGGCTTTCTTTTTTGAAACAGGAAGATACTGTCTGTAAAATTGATCTCCCAATCACACAATTATTGGGAATTCTGAGGTGCAGAACAAAAACA
This sequence comes from Myiozetetes cayanensis, assembly GCF_022539395.1. NCBI lineage: Eukaryota > Metazoa > Chordata > Aves > Passeriformes > Tyrannidae > Myiozetetes > Myiozetetes cayanensis. The sequence goes on along the minus strand of NW_026087964.1, from coordinate 32,410,337 downwards.
CTCTCACCTTTTCCTTTATTTCATGGATATATTTCATCTCAGGCAATAATAATAGATAAAGTTTCACACATTACAGCTCAAAATATGCAAAAAGTATGCATTTTCTCTCTTTCACTCCCACCTGCACGTTCCCCAATAACTCAGTGTTAATAATATCTGAGGTCCTAATACAGTAAAACACTTAAGCACATACTTAACCTTAAACACACGAGTAGTTTCATTATAATCAGCAAGACTCCTCATGCTTCAAAGTTAAGCTCATATTTAAGTGCTTTGTTGAATCATAGCCAAAAGGAAATAGTACAAACCAAGGTGTTTTCGCTTTCTGCATTGCAATACAAGTACAAATACATGGCATTAACACTGTGGCTTACCCTGATGAAAAAAGCACTCCTGGAAGTGTGAATTACAAGAACACTATTAATTCAACCTCATGTGGCTTTAGTACAGCAATGCATGTTCCACAGATGGGATATTCAAGGCTGAGTGTATTTAGAAGTGCTAAGTACAGGCAAATAGAAAAATAGCTATCCTGGCAATCAATCAAGATCACTGCATTCACCACAATTTCTAACACATCCAATTATACCCATCTCTATTGTTATCATGTCCTCAGTATTTTTCTGTTTTTTAAATTTCAGAGAGTGTGATTCCACCAGGCAGGCAATATCATAACATTATTTGTACAATTGGTCCGTGGCAGTGTTCTGGCTTATAAAGGCAACAGAAATAACTAAATAACAAAAATCTTTTCTCTCGTACTGGAAGGAGGTTATCTGGATTACATAATCAGGTTGGGTTTGTTTTGTTTTGTTTTTGTTTGGGTTTTTTGTTTGTTTGTTTTGTTTTGTTTTTTGTGTAAAAACATCTTTGTCCTCAGATTCCCAGAGAGGCATGCAAATGCTCCAAATGCTAAGAAATAAATACAAACATATTTTTAAGTCCTCAAATAAAATAAATTTTGGTTTTCATATCTAAAAAGATGCATCAACGTACAATCCATTTCTGAATACAAGTTAGCCCAATGATAATCCCACTGGAGTTTTAATATTTTACAAGTGTGATCTAAGGCTAATTTGTATCTGCATATAAAATGAAGGCAATTAAAGAAGGAGAGAGAGGAAGGAGAATCTGATGTATTCTCTCTCCTATTATTCTTGATTAATTTGGATAACTTTAAAGGACTAATTATTTTCCCTACTAGGATATTTGAGGTATCATTTCATCCTTCTGGGTATACTCAGTTGTATTTTAATTCTACTTTAACCTAACTAGCAATTTCAGAGTTTGTATACTTCTTGCAAAATGTTTTCTCTCAGGATGGTGATCTTTAAACTAAGTTATAGTTATTTTTGAAAGAAGTTAGCTAGTATTGAAACAGAAGCATTAATATCAAAATAAATGCTATACAAATGTTATTTTTAAAATTTTAATCCTATTCATTGTTATGTAGAAGATGAACTAAGGTGCTACTAATGTCTGAGTTACTGCAGGCTTCATGAACTCCTCATGAAAGTGCCCCAGTGCTGATAGTCTCCTGAAGCTCAAGAGTTTTGCCTTTTTCTTGACCTAATTTTTTTTGTAAGTGTATGCTCCAGTACTCTTTCTTATTTTCTTTTTTTTTATTCCCCATAACAGAAAATGAACTGCTCTGTTCTCAAACACGTGCCGTTGTAGGATGTGGCTTTCTTATCTGAAATATTTACTTGGAGTTGCCATTCCATTTGCTAAGGTCAGAAAACGCCTGAAATTATACACCCTCACACCTCCAAACCTCCGAGCTTCTGTTTAAGTGGCGTGAAGCCAACACAAGCTTTTGCAGACCTGAGGAAACAAAGAAAAATCGAGATTGTAAATAATACATCTCTCCTAATACAACTAAGGAGAAAGTACAGAAGAAGGCTGGACCTCAAAAGATAAATTCTTTGGAGAGCAAGAATGAAAGCTGTTGAAACAGCAGCCTTCATATGAATACACCTTGTCCCTCTTCAATGGGAGACATGATAAATACTCGCCTTCTTTTTCCATACACCTATACTAGATTAAAGGTAGGATGCATGGCAACTTAATGCTGATGATCTGGAAAAAAAAATACACAAAAGACTGAATGCAGAGCTAGCTTTCAATAGTTTAAGTTGATACTCAATATTTTAAAGCAAAAACATTCTTCATTAGGATTCCCAGAACATGTCTGAGAAATAGATATAAAACTGTGAGAACAAGTTAAGCCAGCTGCACTTGCATTCAGTTAATTAAAATCAAAAGGGAGTGTTTCGGCCTTGGAGCTGAGAAGGAGTGCGTGAATCAAAACATTGTGTTTGCAAAAGTCCTAGAAAACTGAATGGCCACACCAGGTGCTGTTTACCTGAAGAGGTTAATAAAAGGGGAATGCAGAGAGAGCTGTGTGGTGTTGTGAATCCTGAAAACTGAATCATGTTGTGTGCAGCCTCATTTCTTCATTGCTGATATAAAACAACAGTGGCACTCTCCTTACTATCTCTTACTATCTCTTGTGAGCAACAAGCAACAGCTGTTTCAGAGAACAGTAAGATAATGTTCTTGCTAGAAACATTTTTTTAAAAAAGTTTCCAATAGGGAGAAGTCTTTGTATGGCTGAAACATAGGGGTTTGCATCTCTCCTCCTCAGTTTTAAGTAGCTTCTATCTTGTGATTTTTCTTTGCCTGTTCCTTTCTAAAGTCATTGTTTCCAGTATTTTAGGGCAATAAATCTCACAGGATGTTTTTTCTTTTTCCTCAGAAATTCTTTCCCTTATTTTTTGCCACCTTTTATAATTGTGAACTTCTTTTTCTATGGAGAGAAAAATATCCCAACTTTTGTCCAGCATTTTATTTTCCTTGTTTTCCTGGGATTTATTTTCTTTCTCACTATATTAACATGTCCTGGTCTTCCTGTTCACCATACAGATTAGAACTGAACGGAGACCATAATAATTTTGTCACCACCACATGTGGTTCCTCTATTTGCAAAGTGAATGAAATGAAATGAGCATGGTTTCACAGATAAATCTATGGCACATTTTCTGCAGTACCATCTTTTTCATTCTGCATGCATCTCAATGGTTTATTTACTTTGCTGCATTGTGGCCCTTAGAACTGAGGCATTGTATTTTCTGTTATCCATTCTCCTGAGCTGATGTTGCTAATTTATGGTCTAGTCTTCATATAAGTCATTGGACTCATATTTATGGAATCATGGATTCATGATTTAAAATTAAACTTTTATTTTTGTTTATACTGGTTCTTAGAAAGAAATTATAATTTATAACTTTTACAAATGTTTTCCATTTTCTCTCTCATTGCAGTTATTTAATTAGTGAAATATCAGTCCTTGAGAACTTTGGTCGAGAAAAGAAGTATCAGTTTTAAAGAACTATGTACTCTTTTATTTAGGACTGCTGGGGTAAAGGCAAACACAATTCACAAATACCTCTCACCTGAACTTCATCATTTGGTGGAGATGCTTAAGGATTTAATTGTTTTAGGCTGTCTCCAGCATCAGTGGGCAGAGATAGCCACATCCAGAAGTGTTTCAGATCTCAGTTGAGTGGAATTGCTTCCTTCAAGTGACTTTCTGGAAATGGCCCAGGTAACTAGTTTGTAACTCGACTGTGTTGGGTAAGGGCAATCAGGTTGTGTTACAGTCACCAATTTAGACCACTCATTTGCTGGAAAAAACTCTGACAAAACAACACACTAAATCTTAAGTGGGATCACTAAAGACTGTGCTGTGTTTCCAGCAGCATCAGTGTAGTGATTTTAAACAGCCCTTATGCAGTCTCAGAAACTGATCTAAAGCCTGTTTAAAGTCATTGAAAGCATTCCATTTGACAGAGGGTTTGTATGAGACCTTTATAAGATAATGGATTAATAACTTGAAGAGCATTTGTTAAAAATAATAATAATAAAAATATTACAATAATAATAAAAAAGATTACGTGAGGGATTTTTTTGTTTGCCGTAGTACTTGTTGTCCAGTCATGTGTTCTGAAATTTGATTAAGCATTTATTAATTCTTGCCTAGTAGTTAATGCTATTAATTCTCATTCCTCATTTTTTTCCAAAATATTCAGTGCTCATTTATCTATTGTTCAGTCATACTTTGTTGCTGAATGCGTATCACACTTTCTTCTCATGGAATGGACACCTAAAAACTAGTAATTAAAACATAAAAAATGATGAATAAATAACCAGGAATGGAACTCTCGGACAAACATGAGACTCTTGAGATGTCTAAATAGTTTTTTGACTATGAGTGGTAACACCAGTATTTCTGAATCATTGTAGAAGAAAGTTGAAGAAGACTGATTGTGTTGAGGGAAAAAATTTGTTAATATTTTGCTCTCTGGTGTAGATAAATATGCATGTGAATGTCTTTGTATTATTTCTAGTATATTATAGAATAATAGAATGTTTTGTGTTGGAAAGGACCTTAAAGATCATCCAGTTCCAACCCCCATGCCATAGGCAGGGACACCTTCCATCTGTCCAAGTTGCTCAAAGCCTCGTCCAGCTGACCTTGAACACTTACCAGGGATGGGGCATCCACAGCTTCTCTGGGGCAACCTGTGCACGTGTCTCACCACCCTCACAGTAATGAACATTACAGAAATGTATGAACATGCATGTGAGTGTACAGGAGAGGTTTAGAAGTATATGAATGATACTAGGAATTAAAAAAAAATAAAAATAATAGTGACATATCCGATTAAGTGTATGTGCAGCTTTAACTGAAATAATGAGGCCTATTTACATCCGTTTTAGGGCAGTGCTTCAGCCTTTATAATGGAAACTATCTGTTGTGATGTGGCGTTTTTGGTGTGGAAGAATCTGTTTCGTGTATGTAGTTTTCTCCAGCATTCCATATTACGTGGAATAGGGTGTTTTCAGTGGAAATGATCAAGCACTTCAATCTGTTGACTTGCCCAGACAGAAAGACCGTATTGAAGCTTACAAATATGTTTAGACCTGAATCAAAATGGTAATACCGATGTACAAAAGGATTTAAGTTTGAAAACGGCATAGACAGTTTCCCAAGTTCAAATAACATTTTATATTCCTAGAAATGTTATAAAAAGATATAAAGATTTTAGATATAAAAAGATATTTTAGATATAAAAAGATAAAAGATTTTAGATCAAGAAGAAGGAAGGCTGGAAAACAATTCTTCTAAGGTCCTTGAATGAATACAAATATAGAAATGCAAGGTGGGAAATAATTTATGTGAACATTCTGAGTCTAGACTATGAATCTGTCATCACGTAGAGAGGGCTGAAGAATGTGGTATTTCAATTGGATGTCAAAATAGCAGCTAAGTTTTTAAACCTTTATTAGCAGGAATGTGAAAGATTGAAATTAATTATTTGAATAATGCTAGTCTCTTTTCCCTAAGGAGTAAAGTTTTTTTGCATATCACTTATGAAACAGTACAGTATATCTAACTCCATTTAGACATAACCATTAATTGCTAATGGTTTCCTTTTACAGATTCTAAATGGTGGATTTATTGAATCATCCTAAACTTGCTCCTCTGAGGGTATGTAAGAATAAGCTTATGTATCCTTAGGAGCAAACTGCAAATCAGCAGTTTTACTGCTGCCTAAGATTGTCTGTTACAGTGGTTTTTTTTGTTCTGGTTGTTTTTTTTAAATTTTTTTAATTACTAACATATATCAAATTTATGTTAATTATATGAAAACATAACTGAAATACTCAGTAGCATTTAAGGAACTCAAAGTAGTTAACCTACTTTTAAGCTGCAAAATGTTAGAAGACTCAGCACATTAAAGTAGGGGCAAAAATATAATGGGACACTTGCTTTAACTGGTATTCAGCTTTTCTATGAAACTAAGTTAAACTTGTTTTCCTAAATATGCTATTGAACCTTTTTCAAATATTATCCTCTTTTTCCTCTGTCTTTCATATCTATAGATTTCTATTCCATCCTTGTGCAATCATTTAAAAGGTCACCTTTACTTAATTTGAAATGTCACTTGAATTTGTTTATGTTTCCTTAGATGTTTCCAAAAACCATTTATTTTTCAATTTGGGTGGTGACTTCATAAATTTTTATACAGAACAAAACAATGAAGAGCAAATATATTTCCTGCAAGAGAGAAAATGACCAGGTGGCCAGTTATCCTGAAACAATCAGTGCAAAATGATTTAGCATACCACTTATCAACATACCCCCAGGAGCGTTAACTGAGTATTGGTGATGGTTGAGGTAATTTCTTATTTTGAAATATCTTTGTTTGTTATATATATTATATTATATATAACATTATATAACAAATATATAATATTTGTTATATAATGCTCTGCAACATATTAACTTACAGAAAGTTTTAAATGAATAAAGTTAATTAATTTTTAAATAAAATGCACTCTGGTTATAGAAGGAAGTGAGATTCTTTATTTTAGACAATGTTTCAAATTTATAACCAGGAATTTTAGTGTGTAAGGACTCATTAGATCTAATGAAAGGCTACACAGTTACACAATTTGACAAAGCTGAGATATCCTCCTGTTGAGTTATGGGTAAGGTGGAACAGGAAAAAAAAGGGAATGAATCCACAAAATTATTCTAGATGTTGCAGAAATACATGAATCAAGTTGTATTTTTCTATATCTGAAAATGTATGTTTGCAGTGATTATTAATGAAAACATTCTAAAAGAAAATGCGTGACTACCAACCTAGAAATCTAGTTAAAAAAAGGCAGAGAAGTTACACTGCAAGCATTTTCTTTTGCCCATTAGGAGAGAAGAGATAGGGAATAAAAAAAGATCAACACAAATTACTGGCCTATCAGTGAGTCCTTTCAATAAGAAGTGTCTCACTTCTGCATCGCAAAATTGCTTGAATAAGGATGCAGAAGTCATGACAAATCACTTTTTCCTATAATATAAAAGCATCATTTTCCCCTTAGTTGGTCCCTTTGAAAAATCTGTGGTTTTGCTCAAAAAGTGATATTTTTGTTTAGTTTTAATGAGTAGGTGTGTCTCTGAATGCTCCTATATTGACAACTGTGAAGACCTTTTATCTACAGAACCAAGGTAGTGACATTGTTTGTATCACCAAGGTGCCATGCTTATACCTTCATCTCAAACAATGACAGGTTTGTTCTGTCTCCTTGACTTATGATTTCTTTAGCTCCCTGTCGTGAGAGATACCCACTGTATAGCCAATTAGTACTAGATGTGGCAGCAATGTTTCTGAGCCTGCATATGTTTGGCCTTTGGAAAGTAAGTTAAGTGCTCCATACTTACATACATCTTACTGAAGCACCTACCTGATAGCAACATGAATTGCTAACTCTTCCCTATTTGACCTGTATGAGGTCTAAACTGAAAATATGATATTCAAAGTACTTGTATTCCACTATGTATTTATCAAGTCTTTCAATTCTTTTGGAAATAGATCCTAAGAAAAATTAAGGAAGAGGATCAGATGGCATATTTTTTGTTATCTCCATGTAACAACATGAGGTTAATTTTTAAGAAAAAATGAAAGAGGTTGAAAAACTTCTTTTTGATAGGTAACATGTCTGTCATTAGAAATACAAAATTTGTTGCTAAGGTATGCAGTACTTCCTCTCGGAGTTAAAAAGCATTTTGAAACAAATGCTTGCTATCTGCTTGTTACATAACAAAACTAAGCATGGTTGCTCTAGGGATTCCAGAAAGCAACTACGCTGTTGTAAGCTCTACTGAGTCATTTGGTAAAACTCCAAACTTTGCAGTTTTAGCTCTCAGCAAATTTTTTAAATTTAATCTTAAACATTCAAGGCTTAGTGTTTGCATCATCCTGGTTACTGCTAGATGGAATGAAAAATGGTGAATCTGCAGAAATTTTATAATTTAATTTGTGTTTAAATTCCTCCAAATGCATTTTAATTAACATTATGTTCTACATCCCTTTTTACTGACAAAGTGGTCTTAGTCTGTACGTTTTTTATGAATGCTATTTAAATCTAGAGTTTACAGTACAGTTTTGTACCAGAACTCAAATAATTAATTTCTTTCCAATGGCATAACATTCTGTGGGAATACCTATGTCAGTTCTTAGTAGTGATTGCAATTAAGGCATGGAGAATAAAGTCTAGGCTCCTTCTGCCTGTCCTGTGAATGCTCAGAGAAGAAAGAATGCAAAAAAACATTCCTGCGGGCAAAGTTCCAGTCCTGCTCTGGTCATGTACTCACACGTAAAGAGATTGAGAGGACTAGGCACTAGTTTTGCATCTGCCCTACCTCTGATAGCTAGCAAAATGATGTAAGGAGGGGCAAACATAGTCAGGAGTCACAACTCAATTTCCACAGATATGAGTGGCTCTAAATCTGGTCTGTCCTTAAATAAAAATAATTACATTATGCAGTCTTCCTAAGTGTTGTTAGTGCAAAATATTATGACTGCAAATTTTATACTATGGTCTGGAATTCTCTCCTCTCTCATTGTCTGAGATTTTTGATCTGGTAAAAGGAAGTAAAATCCCCACTTTCCTGCTTCTCTCAGAAGAGAAAGGAAAATAAAAAAGAAAGATGTCTTAACAGATGAGTGGGGAAAGAGTGGTTGCAGGTACCATTTTTTAAATTATTTTCTGTTTTTTTTCCCAGTAGCAATGTCAGGTTAAACAGGACCCTATCTCCTTCACCTCCAGTCTTTTTATCCTTTCCCCATTCTTTCCCCTCATCTGTGCCAAAATTTGTTCATTGGATTGCACGGAGAACAGAATGCAGTAAGTGACCTGGGTTAAAGATACTCTTGCAGGAAAAGTAAGGACAGGTTTCTAAAATCCAGTTCTCAAAAGAGTTTACAGATTTTACAGTAATGTCCTTGTGGGAATTGGTTCTGAAGAATAAAGCTAGGGCGTGAAACTCATCTGAGTGGCCCCAGGTACTAAGAAAAAGATTCATGGTAGTATGGAGTCCATGTGTGTGTTACTGAAGATGCAAAGATTTTTAGCAGGTATTTTGTGTTTTGCCTAAGTGAAGCCTAAGTATCTCCCTAATCTCCTGAATTTCAGGTTTAGATTTTTCTTCATATATTTTCTTTCTTTCCTCCATACTTGGACTATTCATTCAGGAAGATGAGTATGCAAAAAGGAAATGAAAAAAGATTGAAACTTATTCAGTTGTTCAGAAATCTATTACAAGTTTAAATTACATGGCCTTGATATTTAACATAAGGTGAGGTATCTATCTAGAGGACATGGGCATGCATGAAAGGGTTTATAGCTTTGTCTCTGGTCTAGCAATGTGCCTTTGAAGTAGATTGACAGCAGACTGAGTAGACATAAACATTAAAACTTGTTTTAACTTGTACTGAATGCAGGCAAATCTCTCTGTAAACAGTAGCTGCTAATAGTAATGGAAAATGCTTCTAATCCCAATACAGATATGGTAAGACATAGGAATGAGCTCTTGTTTACATTATTTATAACATTTGTGAAAAAGGTTCTTCTCATTAACTGTTGGAAGGGCCACCAAAAGGTAACTGTAGTCATAAAAATCAAGTTAAATGTCAGGGGTTTTATCTACTTTGAGAAAGACAAAATAGGGAAGAATGATACATTTGTAGAAACTCTCAACCAGGAGTCTATATTAAATGTTTTCTCAGGTAGATGCTGTTGAATGATAGAGGGACTTCTGGTCCATTGTTTTTTTCCTGTACTTTTCTCTTTCTTTGCTTGCTTACAGCCTTTGATAGACTCTGGATGATAGAAGGACATGGATGAAGAAACTGCAGCTCCCATAAGACAAGGTACATATTTTTTACATTTATTTAATAAAATGAGAGAACTTTTCAAGTCACACCACAAATAAAATACTTAATTTCCAGTTTTCAGAGGGAAGCAGCTTGTTTTACCTTATTTAAAAACATACGAAAATTGTCAATATTCTTAGGAAGGGAGAAAGAGGAGATGAGGAGGAAAAAGAGCATAGGTTTCGTTACTTCATAGTAAGGATTTTTGATAAAAAATTTTTTATCGTCATGCTCTTCTTGAACAGTCAGAATTAAAGATTTATAAGGAGCTTGTATTTAGTCCTTTGGGAACTCAACTTTTAGGGTTCTGTAGGAATTCACCTCTAGCATTTCTCATATTTCTTAATTGATGGCTTCACATAGATTTATGATTTTGATACTATTTAGTTTGATATTGCTTACATAGTGCTGTCCTGACTTGGATTTCAGATGAGACCGACGCAGAGCACTGGGATGTGGGCAATACAGTTGTCCTTTTTGAGGTCTGTAAAAACTGAATTTGAGAGGAATGGATTGCAAATGCTACAGTCTTGACTCTATTTACCAGGATTCAGTTTTTGTATTCGAAATGTCAGAAATTTCATAGATGCCTTCAAACTATTAATGTCTCTTATTACACTGAAAGACTGACATATATTAAGAAGCAGAGAACACTGGTTAGAGCCATCTGTGCAGATTCCTATATTAAGATGGGTGAGGGCAGCTCTTGTATCATGGTTGGTTACCTATTGCCATTGTACACCAGCACTTTTCAGCAGCAGAGCATGATAATACACTGGCTGCACATTAAGATGTTGAACCTCATTGTACGAGTCCAGTAGATAACTATTTTAATAAGAACAATCCCCTTCCAGGAATATTTCATAGACATGTGCCCTTAATGACAGGGGTTATCTGCCCTATATCTGTTCTGAGTGTTAATGTGACACAAACTGTTTCTGTAGTTCACTGAAGTAATTTCTCTTTCCTAAAGAAAAGTTTCTCCATTGTTCATCCTATTCCATGCTGTCTATGCTATCCTGTCATAAATAATCTTAAACTCTTCATGGTAGGTTTAATATGTTTAAAGGCTTCCAAAACCCGCTGTGATTATCTAATCTAATCTTTTTCATAACAAAACTGTAGGACCTGGCACTATTCATTTCTGTTGAAACCCAGAAAGCTGCATTTGAACTAGAGCACACCTTTTGAAAAAAACAATGACCAGCATTGAATAAAAGCCTTTTCACAATTCTTAGAAACCTCATCATTAATTACTTTCAGATGTTATCCGCTTTCTAGGTTGAAATTGTCTAGTTTTACTTTCTAGTCATTGAAGTGTGTTAACCTACATCTGCTAGAGTGAGGTGCTCTGTTCTCTGTGTATCCATGTACAGGTTGTGATCAACGCACGGCTTTGCTCCTCTTTGAGATAAATACACTTAGCACTTGGAGACTTTTGGTCTGTACATATTTTTCATCCTCCAGTCATTCTCTGCTCCTTTGGTAACTCCTTTTCAACATTTTTCTTGATCTGAGGATATAAGACTAGACACGATAGCAATCAAACTTATGTTAGGTAGGTGTGCTCTTATTTGGTATTCACCTACTTTTACATCTAAAGGGTTGTGCTATTCCATTGGATGGAGCATCATATTAAAAGCTCACATGCAGCCTATTAGTCGCTGTAGCTCTTTAATCTTTTAGAGTCACTATCTGACAGAACAGACTATAGGAGCATGGAGGATTTTTGCTGTTACCATGTCTGACTTTACATTTGGCCTTGTTGAAGTGAACTAAAAGTGGAAATGAAATGTTCATATCTCCAGAATATCACCATACCCAGGTCTCTGCCTTCCAGGAGACTGATAATGATGTTAAATAGCAGAGAACAAAGCATATATACCAAGAAAAGATCTCTACAAACACAACCAAAAATAAAGCTGCTTAGCAAAAATTTCCTGCTCATAGTGACATTCTGGGACATGAATTCCATGATTACTTCACAGCATTTTAGTTGCCTAACAGAGACCTCCAGTAGCAGCCGGTCAATCGCCTTACTGACTCCTATATGTCTTTCATACAGTCGCTACATCAACATTTTGCAGACTGTGTCCCTCGGTGTTTTGATGCTGTATCCAAAAATATATAATGCACTTTCAACTTTGGACTTCATTCGTGTTAATTCAAAGCAAGGTTTATTTTGCATGGAGAGAGGTACCAAAACAAGTTACCAGAGTGTTAAAACACAAAAATTGCAAATAGCAGAACTGGGAGGCAGAGGAGGTTCTAGTGTGCTGTTCCAGAGGGTTCAGTTGCAAGATTAACCTTACTCCAAGTGAAAAATTAAGCATTTTTCTCTAGAAAAGCCTAGTCTTTCTCTAATTTATCTTGATGGTGATCTATTGTCACCTGTGTACTTGAAAGCAGAGTACAGATTACATAGTATCTTCTAGCTCTGTCTGCTGCATTCATTTTTCGGACCAAGTGTTCAAAGTAATACCTTAATAATAGATCATATCCAAGAAACAATAATATTTTCCACTGATAAACAGTGATGATGTCAAATAAGGATCCTACTTGCCAATTTTCAGTGTATTTTTTCCTCATTTTGTGTTCTCAGTTATTATTCACTAAGAGAGAAAAAATGCAGTATCAACTAGTACTAGGAAAGATGATCCAAAGATAATGTTCAGATTCACTGAGATATTATTGGCCATCTCTTTCCTCATGTGAGAAGCTGATATTTGTTACACACAGATTTTCCTTGACCTCATATCACTGCCAGACAGGGATGAAAGAAGCGTTGAAATACGTTTACAATTACCACATTTTGAGTATGAAATTTCCCTGGCTTTGCTGCTGACTTCGAAGTGCACAACTCATATGCACCTCCTAATGGATTCCGTACTGTTAGGGGAATTCCACTCATAGAATAATTACTAGATTTGTATTCCTATGAATGTAAAATTTAGTCTATTTTCAGTAAATGAAACATTAATCTAGGTATATACCTAGGTGACTCTCATTATAGAACAGGATTCCAAATAAAAATCAGGATTAATATCAAATTAATGTGAAAATAATTATGTCAAAATGGATATAAGGGAAGGTAGAAAATGATTTGTCTTTGACAGGTTCATAGTCATCATGGTGGTCAAACCATTGTTAGAAACATTGCAATACTGATGATGTGTGTCCAAGCCCTAAATACTGTCACTCAAGAGTTACTCAGTTTGTGTGGTTTAGGGGTGATTATGGCGGTGTTGAGCTGACAGTTGGAATAGATGATTTCGAAGATCTCTTCCTATCTTGATTATTTTGTGATTTTTGTGTTCCACTATCCATTTTCTATACTGAGTGCACTGGCATGCCTCTAAGGAGAAGAAAATCTGAGAACTTAAAGTTGCTATAATGACATTATTGCAGCTTCAGTCCTTCAGTTAAAAATGTGTTAGATATTAGAGAAAGGTTCCTCACCCAGAGGATGGTTGGGCACTCCACAGGGAAGTGGCCACAGATCCAGGCCTGCCAGAGTTCAATAAGCATTTGGGCAATGCTCTCAGGCATATGGTGTGATGCCTGGGGATGTCCTGTACAGGGCTAAGAGTTAGACTTGGTGATTCTTGTGGGTCCCTTCCAACTCAGCATATTCTGTGATTCTGTGTTTGATGAGAGAGAAGAATAAGGAGTGATTCTGGGCAGAATGGCAAATAGAGGGAGCTCAAAAGTAAAAGACAATTGCCTTCTGTGGCCTTTAGCCTGCACACAAACACAAAAATGATGGCTTTGCTTATGTTTCTCTGAGTGTAAATATTTTTTTATGCAGTCTTGCTGGTAATCATGGCTAGATGACCCTTTCTGCTGCTGCTGACTATTAATGAATGGTTGTTTTGCTGATACAGTCCATCCCTAACATCACCACCGACTTTTTTAAAGCCACATCACATGTGAAAATTCAAAGTGAAAGCAGAAGGAAGGGAGAGAAAATCCCAGAAGGTTTTGAATGCTGGAAAGCATCTCTTTTCTGATACTTCTTAAGCACTAGTTTTGTAGAAATGGCAGCTAAAATAGATGTTTATCATTACACTATATTCAGATAAATGAGATTTTTTTTAGCATTAAAACATAAAAACAACTGTTCTGTCAGGTAAAATAAAGGCATGTAATTGAGCATATTATCATCACAATGCATACAAAATTGTTAAAAAGCTGTGTTTTTCTCCACTCTGTGTCATTCTTACTACTGCTTTCATCATCCATACAAGCTCTTCTAAAAGAAAAGAGGGTATGTCTATATTGCAACATCTACCAGGGTCTGTACATGTACCTTCATGCTTGCAAGGAGCTTTTGTGGGGTGCTCTGTCCCTCTTGCAGTTAGCTTTTTCACTATTATTTCTCTGGGTACTGGTTTGTTCAGAAGTCTGAGAGAAAACTTTCTTGTCTTTCTGTGTGCAAATACTCATTGCCTGCTAAATTGTAAGATATTTCATTCTTTCTGAACAAATAGATCATTCTCACCAATATTAACCATCAGTGTCTGCATCAGGACAAATGGTACATAGGATGCTCAGAAAGGCCAAGGGGTATGGCAGGGAGGATATTAAATCAATGATTTCTGAAGGCACAACAGGACACAGAAAAGAGACTAGGTGTGGTAGATTGAGAGTGAAAATGAAGAGAAGTGTTTCATGATGCCAGTGACCATGGGCATGGTATATGCAGTGCACATTTTGATGTTATGTGTTTAATTCTAGTATGACCAGGATATTTTCTGGTGAAAACAGACCTGTGATGTCTGTTCATATCCTGTAGCTGCACAACATTCAAATGAGGGGGAACATTTAAGTCCAAACGTAGATTCATATAGCTATCAGTATACTGGATTCAGAGCTCCTGGTGGAAGAAACCGGGTGGTCACAGCCTGGGGTTTTGACAGCCTCAAAGATGGCACTGCCGACATGACTACACAGGTGTAGGTAAAGTAATGCCATCAAGACCATGATTTTACAGAATCTGTGAGAATGAGAATTCTTTTTCCCAATGACTTTAAAGCATAGAGGTTTTTTGTCCTTGAACAAGTTGTTAGGAGCTGTCTTTGGCATCCCCATGCCTAGTCCTTAGTGTGCAATGGAAAGTAGAGGTGTCTTGTGTGGATGTTCTCTTGCTTTCCAGATATGCCCGAGAGAATGCAGTGCTATGACCTGTTTTGTTGTATACATTCATTAGTTTACTATTGTTCCTTTAAAGACTAATTGTGATTATTGGTTTTTTGGTTTTCTTTCCCTGCTGCATACTTTTTTTAGGAAACCAAAAGGCCTTTTTCTGGCAGAAGAAGATAGAGCAGCATATTTGTTGTCCTTTTTAAAAATTCATAGTATGTTTTGCTAGACAGGATAAGTGTTTGCTTTCATTATTATACTTCTATTTCATTTTTAAGCATTGGCTTTTTCTCTGTTGCTGCTAATTAGAGTGCTGGCCTGCATGCACTTCAGAAGGAACTTCAGATTTCATTAGATAGAAAACTGTTAGCATCACTGGAGGAATGGAGAGAACATGCTAAAACCAGGGATGTGTTACTAGCATTATTTTAGGGGTTGGGATAACATCAGAGGCTCGATCCTCTGGAATTAACCTGCAGCAGAAAAAGGGTCAAATTTTGCAGCCTAGGGAGGAATATCCTCTACCTGTGGAGAGCAGTCTCAGATTGATGGCTGAATACACAGCTTGCTGAGGATTGGAGAGAAGTAAAGTTGTAGGCTGGGCTTAACAGAGTTTGTTCTCTACTGGTTGCACTGAGTTTCTTTGTTCTACAGCATATAATGTTTTCCCTGAGTTTACCTTATGGAAGTGATTTAATGGTATTGGCTGCTTACTGAGCTGCAGTTTCAGATTTTGGTTTGATTTTGCTAGAATTTTCTCTCTGAGCTTGTTGTTTCCCCTTCAGACTGTCAGAATATGGTATTAAGGGTACTTTCCCTGGTGCCAGGTCTCAGGAGAGTGGAGAGTGGCCTGTTTCAGGGGTTATGGGTTATGTGCCTTTTCTTTACCTTTTTTTTTTTTTGAATGGGCTGGCCCTTTGATGCTGTCTGTAACCTGCCTGTTGTGCAAAAGAACTAGCTAAAAAACAACTAGCTAACCCTTGGAGAGGGCCGTCTGTGCACAACAATTAGCAGTGAGTTGAAGGCTGAGTCTGAACTCCTTACTGAAGAGGGATGAAGATGAGGGCTCGCCATTATACAGATATCCTGAGGTTTTTAAAATCGCTGTGTGGCTGTACATTTAAGTCTTGGCTCTGCCAGGCTTTTCAATATGCTTTCATGCTGCTGCTGCTGCCTCTGCAGAGTGCGTTTCCCACAGTTGCATTTGCTGAACAAACATGACAACATGGCTGTGTTCCTTTGGCAAGGTAACGCCGCACCAGGGCAGATCCTTAGATATGGTGAAGCGAGGACCATCAAAATTGAGCTGGCTGAATGGAACGATTAGCCAGCTGTCTGTGAACCCACAGATAGCCTCCAGGGCACTGCAGCTCAGAGAATAAGCTCTATAAGCAGAAAACAGAAACCTGGGCAATTGTGAAATGACACTGGAGAGGAAAATAAATTTAATACTTTGGTCTCAGCTATACTTCCACTATAAAAGAAATGGATTAAAAACTACCTTAAAGAAAAACTTGGCATGATCCATATGAAGCCATGAGACACCCTGGGCTCAAAAGCCGTGTAACATTTTTATAAAAGTTTTGTGTGAGGGTGGTAGAGGGATTTTAGAGTAGAGGTTGAGTAAGAGGTTATTATCAGTGACAAACCTGTGTCAAGATATAGACAGGAAGCACACAATGCATCCTGGATCTGAAAAGTCAAAATTCTTTTGTCAGATTAATTACAGTTTTAAGGAAAGATATTTTCACATTAAAGAGAAGTTAACCCCCTTATTTTCAAAGAAAAAATTAATAATTATCTTAATAAATTCAGCTAATGATATACAGTATATATCCTTACAAAGTAGGCGTATATATAATTATTTTGTTTCAGAGAGAGAGATGGTGAGGCCATGTGGATCAGCATAATCCATGGGAATAATTAATCCATTTAAGATACCAACTATAGGATCTCTGAACATAAGCTGCTTGTAATTCAGCAGCTACAGTGAGTTAGTTTGTCTTGGAATATGTTTAGACTCAGCAGTGTAGATTCACTAGATTCATTTTGAACAGCAAATACTGGCACTGCACATATGTATAACATAAGGGAGCAGAATGTAACTCTTTCATCCACTCAAAAGAATTTAAAACTTCATGTGTTTATTCTTAGACCAAACATTTCACTTAGACCAAACATTTTGCTTAGACATGTCACCCAACCCCTTCCCCCCGCTTCCCATTTCATTCAGTGTTTTCTTGGCAATGAATGCCTGGTAGTGCAAATCACACAAGATGCACTGGGGATGGGGATCACAGGAGGGGTCAGCTGGGATCATATGTTGCTTGAGAATTCAGTAGCACTGGTGTGGCCATATGGTACCCCCTGCCCCCCTTTATCTTCTTGAGCAATAACCACTAGTAGTGGTTGTAGTGGCTTCATCTGGCTTACAGATTATAACACAACAATTAAGGGTCTTGAATCTTGCTCAATAGCTACGACCCATAAGTCTTCAATGTCTAAGGGCTAGCTGAGCGTGCACCATGTCAAAGCATAGCTGGTATGTAAATATGACTGTAAATCAATTATCTTACTCCCTAAATACAACGTAAAGCCCAGGGCCAACTGAGCTCTCCTGCATGGCAGCAGGCTGCACACCAGGATGTCCCCTTGAACAGGGATGCCTCTCAAGGTTGCTGCTTGAGGCTGAGAGATTCCTTGCTGTGACAGATTCTCAGAAAGTGATTGATAGCATGCTAAACTTTGAAATCTTACCTAAGTGATATAACAGATTCATTGTGCACATATAACCCTTTAGTCTGGGACTACGTCTGAATCCAGCAGCACAAGACTCCACTCTGAGAAGGAGTTTAGAAACAAGGGGGTCCTTTTTGAAACTTATAGCTCAATGGGAGCATTTCCCTGAGTTTTGTCTGAATCTCTTCTGTATGTAGTAAATAATCAAATGTACCTTACCATGGAATCTTGTTTAAACAGTTACATTTACTATCAAACTTTGCCAAAGCACTGGTTTATATCAAAATATATATTGGTACTTCTCTACTACAAGTGAAGTTCATCACCCCATCCATGACAACTACTAAGAATGCAAAAGTACCTTCTGAATGTTGCAGACAGGTACTGGGGCTGTTACTAATATTAGAACATTATAGGCAACTATTGCACAATGAATTATTTTTGGAATAAAATCTTAATGGGACTTAACAGTACAGTTTGGATGACATGACCTGAATAGTGATGTAAAAAGATTTTAAAGTAAATAAGTACTAAAGAAATGTAGAGAAGAACACATTAGAGTCTATTAAATAGTAGCAAAACATGAACAAGGTTTGATAAAAAGTGCTATTACATTTGTATCGGAATAGTGACTGAAACTGAGGACTCATGTCCTTGCCAGTGTCCAAATCGTTTGAGGTCAAGAGAAATAACACTATCTATAAATCTCATGGTATTTGGATTAAAGCAAGTCTTGCACTAACTCTATGTCTCACATTTGTGTTTGTAGACTGATTTATGTCTTCTTGAACGGCCCCTTTAATGAGTTATATGTTTTCATTTCCTCATCTGTCTTTTCCTGTCCAAATTCTCCCTCCATGCTTTGAAGTACTATTTAATTCCTTCAGGAGCTCTGAGATGACAGACCACATAATCCCAAAAAATAGAGAGATTGTTATTGATACAGGTGAT
Source organism: Myiozetetes cayanensis (assembly GCF_022539395.1). Lineage (NCBI taxonomy): Eukaryota > Metazoa > Chordata > Aves > Passeriformes > Tyrannidae > Myiozetetes > Myiozetetes cayanensis. The sequence goes on along the minus strand of NW_026087964.1, from coordinate 32,391,723 downwards.
TGACTAACAAATCTTTTTTGTAATGTTCTTATTTACTTTTCCAGGTACCTGTCAAAATGATCTGTTGTTCTGAGGACATATTTGTATGGTTCAAATTAATACTCATAAATAAAATTCCCTACTTATGTTCAAAACTATTGGTCTTTGTAATGGCAAATGATGTATATGTTTTAAGTTTCACTTTTAAAACTCTTGTTATTGCACAAAAAGTTGAGAACTTCAACCTTTTATAACCATATGTGTGTCTTTTATGCTGCAAAGGAAAGCCTGAGGATGGCTCAGAGGCATCTCAAGAAAATATTTCTCCATTCTTACCACTTTTTTAATTAAAACAGTATTCTCTTGATATCTTAAACCAGTCTTTTGTGATTTAGGGAGGGAAGAAAGAATTCTTAAGCCATGGGTATGAACCTTTGGGGCCAGGTAAAGAGGCCTTTTCAGGCACTCTTCTCCCTCTGTTCTGTGTATCTGTAATAAGCTACTTAACATTCCCCTATGAGTTTAAAGGAGAAAGCTTTGTTCTCTTCTCTATCTATTTTCAAGTAAGTCACATAGAGCTTTCAGGAATAGCATCTTTCTGCCTTGTGTCAAAGTCTCTGTGGGATGAAAGTGAAGCCTTTCTAAAGAAGAGTTATTACTGAAGCATCTTATAAGGATGTCAGAACAAAAGGCAGCTTCTTCATTTCCTATTATTAGTTAGGCCTACATTAAAATCTTTTCTGCTTTCTTAGTGTCAGGAGTTTAGACTCACAGTCACGCTCATGTGTCTCTGTATCTCACCACACTCACAAAACATATCAGTATTTTTTCCTCCTTAATTAAGAAGTGCAGCCAAAGAAACCCAAAATTTAAATCATAAAATGAACAGGGAACCTCTTTCCTCCATCACTGTCTTGTAAACTAAAAAACCTACCAAAAAGATTTAAAACAAGCAAGCAAACAAACAAAAAAACAACCAAGCAAACCTGCCCCCCCCCACATGATCATGCCCTATGACAAAATTTGTTTTAAGTAGGGCAGACAGATCTGATATTTCTGGTGTTTTCGTTTGCTTCTGTTACCTGTCTTCCTGGGGCTCCATCAGTCTCTTAAAAAGCAAACTGTTCTACCTGTCAGCTTTCATCAGAAAACACAAACACATCAGAAACTAAGCTTGAAAAAAAATTCTTTCCTGTGATTTGTTCATTTTCACACTAGACTTGAGCTACACCTTATTACTTTCTATACATGCTGTTTTTCCGTTCAGCTTGGGATTAAAAAATACATATATATTTGTTTTGGGTTTGAGTGTCACTATATACCCTGCAGTGCTGTAAATATGAAACTAAAGTAAGAGAAACTCAGGTTTCTGCACAAAAGTAATGATGGCTGAGCCTCCAAAGTCCCTATTTCTCTGTTTAATATGAACCTCTGCCACCTGGTCTCCCAGAGGGAAGAAAGTAGTTTTAAAAGCATCAGTTTACATACTTCTAAGTATAGAATTGTTTGCTTACTTTGCTATAATTATGTCAGCACTTCCACTGCCAACTCTTTATTTTCATAGATATAACTTTTGACTCTGGAAATTATTCTGGCTGAACCTTTTAATTTAATGTTGATCCATATGCTGCCCTGCTGCAAGCTGAAGTTATTATGCAGGAGCCAAGAAAGAAGGAGAGGAAGTAGCACTTAATACTAGATGCTATCAACTGCTGTTCCTATGATTAAAAGGCAATGGAACCCCAAAATCCTTTTTTTTTTCAAAAAGGCAGCTCCCTCTCTGTAGCTATATATGTGCTAGGTGGTGGCACACATGCATAACCTTTGGAAAGCAGAGGCTCAGTGTGTCTCAGTGCAGGCAACTCTGTCCCCACAGTTACAGGATATAATTTGTGCATCACAGATCATTTTAATCGTTCTCCATGCAAAGGGAGGTGTTTATCATTCATCTGAATTTACTGCAACCTTTCCTAATATTTTTAACCCCAACAAATTGTATGTCATTTCCTCTGAACCCTCTCTCTGCACTGTCTGACCCTCAGCTCCTCTGTGCAGCCCTCTTTGTCTGCCTGCCTTCCCCCAGGTGAAATCAGACATGGGGGAAAGTTCAGAAAGAAGGGTCAACAGTTTCTCGGTGTAAGGAGCCTGAATCTGGCTCTACAGCTCTCTTGGTTTTCCCTGTGCCTGAGAAGGCATGTGTTAGTACAAGATACTGTGTATTTGTTCGGCATTTCCTGAACGTCGGAGCAGAAGCCCTACTGAGATGGAAATCCCACATGTGTCTGCTGCAGTGTAATAAATCATCTGTGGTGGTAATGGTCCACTTAGTGGAAAAAAATTAAAAAAAGAAAAGCATATAATCAAAATTTTAACCTTTATTATCATTGGAGTATGAGCTTCTTACTCTCTACACAGTTTTTAGTCTGAATTCTGGCCAAGCGTCAACTACCAAAGAAATACAATGTTAAATAACAAATACAAATGGACCGATTAGTCCATGAAAGGGTGATGAAAGGAGGTAATGAATGGGTGCCACAGAGCTTTTATGTCTCTTGTGCTGCTAAATAGACAGGTTTCAGCTGCAAAGAATGTTACTTAGGACAGGGAGCTAAGTTATCACAGCTTACAGCTTCTCTCCATGCCAAAGGGCAGTATCTTGGGCATTTCATGGCAAAGGTATATTGTGAGAAGGGTGAACAGAATGGTTTTCTGGGATGTCTTTTCCCAAGCTTACAAGAGAGAAGGGGAAAAAGAGGGTAAGTTTTGTTGAAGGAAAAAAAAAGGGCAACACTAATAGAGGCAAACTGTACCTATCCCTGACATAATTAACAAAATTGCTGCTTAGATTCAAAGAAAATGCAGAGAAGAAAGAAGTGCTTTAGATTCAAGTTGATCCTTCTGTTGATCAGATTGATACTCCAGTATGCCAATGAGTCAATAAAACAGATTTTAAAAGCCTATGGATTCGTCTTAAGGGTAAAGATGAAGAAGACAATTTCTTTAATCTATTGAAAATTGGAGTAAAAATGAAATATTTGCTGGTTCATCCAGGCAAAGTGCCAGGTGTATTTCTAAATTTAAATGTTAAAAGAGACACTTTTATCTAGCTAAGTAATAACTTGTCAACATTTTTACTCAAAATGCCTTTTTTGTAAGTCCAAGATTATAAGGAGTTTTGGTAGTTTGGTTACCAATAGCACCAAAAGAAGTTGAATGTTAGTTTTTGACTAACTAGTTTATTATTTATTTATTCATCTTTATTTAAAAATAATATTTAATTAAATACTTCCCTTCACTGAAAATAAGACAGGTAACTTTCTAATATAAGTTTCTAATATAATATAATTTTTAATATAATACAATAAGGCCATGATAACTTAAAATGGACTTACAATATATAATAATAATAATATATGTTATTATAACATAACTACTGTGTGTATAAACTGATGAAATTCCAACTAATCAGAAATAATAAAGGAATATCAATACATTTATAAAGAATTACCTGTAATCAACAGTATGAGCCTGGAAATAGGAATTAATTCGTGTATCTACAGTGTTAATCACGTTATATATCTTAAATTAAAAAAACTTGCACACTTGGTACTTGTTTATAATTCTGATTTGATACAATGTTTATGTTTGAATAGCTGGTAAAAAAAAAGTCAGAGTTCAGGTGACTGAGGTTTTCATTAGAATTTTTAACTATCTTGCTCTCAGAGCCTGAATATTAAATTTCTATAAGTATGTGCAGTATAAATAGAGCAGCTGCATGCACCTAAATGACACATGTAGTAACAATACTCACAATAAGACTGAACAGCTAACAGTTCAGAAGCTCAGTGAATGTAAATTATTCTACATTCATTTTCAATATCTAAACAGAGTAATCTCCACTAAAATTTTATTCAGGGCCCACGTAGCCACTAGTATAGCATGCAGTAGATAATGATTAGCAGAGGAATTTTGACAAGGGAAGCATTTCTTATACTCCCTCTGAAAACATACAATAATTTCATTTCACTACAGTTTTGACAGAAAAGATACAAAACCTTTGTAAATCCTTTGTATTAAATATTGTAGGAGTCATATTCACAAGAAATTGTCAAATATTTATTAAAGAATAGATGGTTTCCTGTTCATGAGGGATACCTTAATATAACAGCCTGTCAGAGAGCTATAGTAAAGATGATTGCAATAGGATTGTGTAGATTTTGGTTAACTCTGGTATTGTCTCAAAAAAGAAGAGGTATCTGATCACTGTTTAACATGGCAGGCTATTATTTGTACTAATTGAACTAAAAAAATAAATAAAGGGTGAGAAATGTTAATAATCTGAGAGTCTGTGTTTTAGATATATTTTCATTTCAGAACCAATTAAGTTTTGTGAACTTAACTGTGTGTTGATGTTCCAATGGTGAACCAAAACTTCTTCTTTGTATAATAAGTGAGGGACGTAACCAGGTATATTTTTCTATGTAACATTATGTATTTGCTAAAACTATAAATTTCTACTTCCCTGAATGTGTGGGAGGGGGAAAAAAGTAGCTGTTGTTTTGTTATTTTAAACTTCCAGGTAGCCTATGCAGAAGATGATGTTTCCTAAGTTTTTTTTAAAAATATTACTTATCTGCTTTGTTTAAGCAGAAAACTTCAGTCTTACACAAACCTTATTTTTATTCACCCCTGCATTAGGCTACTAAAGTCCTTTATTTGCTTATCCAAAAAAGTTGTAGCATTTTTTAGCTCCTTCCAAGGAGCTCATGGCATATCACTTGGTCTTAATGAATTGGTTTGTCCCAAGCTTTAGTTAGCATTTCTGAGTTTAACAATGCACTTCTGTTGGCATGCAAAATGTTTTCTATGACAGTTCATTTTCATGTGCCAGTATCAGTTATTTTATTGCACCTATTGGCTTCTGAAAGAATACTCCATGAGATTCTGGATGGGATGCATTGACAAAGATCAGACAGGCATTAAAGGAAAACAACAGAAAACTTCAGTTACTACCAGTTATTCCTTGGGGATGTCATTAAAATGACTGATGACAAAGCACAACCAGACCTCAGTAAAGGTTTTTTGTGGATTCTACAAAAGGTCTGTGGTATATTCAACAGACGTGTACCAGAGCTACCCTCTAAAGGACCCTGTGAACTGTACAGGGCCCCACTTCACTGTTCCACAAAGAGTTTCCATCTACAGAGCAGCTTACTGGGGCTCCTTGCCATCTCCCCTTGTACAAAGATGTGGTGGGGCACAGGAAAAGAAATGGAAGGGATGGAGCATGAGGAAATTCCTGAGGTTTGTTTTAGAGGCAGGCTGGCTGCAGTCTGCTCACCCTGCTTATGTAGGTGGTGGATGAGGTCTGCAGAGAAGAGGCTGACAAGGAGCACTGTAGTCCCAGGATGTAGCAGGGTTTTGTCATTAGAAATGGGACAAGGTGGATCTCTGATCTGGTCTGCTTATGTGTTCACTCTGATGGCTAACATATTTATATGTTCTCAGATATCTGCTGTACACTTGTCCTGATGATGGGCTCCAGCTGTTGCAACATCCTTCACATATTTCATCTGTCTTGGTAGTGATTCCACTTGACCATGAGCAGATGGGAAAGGCATTCTGGAGTCCCCATGATCTAGTAAGATGAGAGTGCAGGTCAGTCTTTGTACAGTTGTTATTTGCAGAAAGAATGTCTCAACTTGAGACTATTTTAGACCTCAAGGCACACCTTCAAGCACATACTTTGTCAGCTTTGGGCTCAAGTCTAAACCCTGTTTGGAATCAGTGTAGAGATTCTTGTGTTCATTTTGTGTTTGCATTCTAATCATGTAGGCACACTTGGAGCATGCTTACTGCAGTGGGCCATGAAAAAGTGCAATTAAAGGAAGCAATTTTTTAGTTCCTGTCTTTTGATCAGAAAGCGTCCTTCTGCCTCATCCTGTACTATGCCAATTAGGATTCTCATAGACTATGGGAGACACTTGATTTTCTTCCATCATATAAGAAATAACACAGTGAACTCATCAGAAAGCAATATTTTAGTATGGGCAAATCTCTTGATTTTTCTTTTGAGCACACATTCTTGTAAAAATGATTGAACATTCATTGGGCCAAAACATGACACAGACATAAGAAATAAACAAGCAAATGAAGTTATGTCTTAGCATTTCTAGCTTTGGCTCCAATTAATACATGACATAAGATACCACGAGCAAAAGGCTAGAACAATTTTGTTGTTCCTACTGCCTGACTGCTAGGCAGTTGAATAAAATAATTTCTGGTTGAATCCTTTGAGAAAGAGATTGGATGCATAGCTCCAGGATCAGAGCTCATGTATTCCTGTCTTTCTCCTCCTACAGCCTGGAACAGGTAGAAGTTCATCTTCGCAATCCATCGTGGTTACTGTGAGGTCCTCACTGGCTCTTGAGTTTTCTCTTTTTTGACAGAGACAAGATTCCCCATATAAAGGATGACTTCAAAATCCTGGCAGACCCCCTCTTAAGGTTAATGCTGTTATGAAGTACTCTTTTGGATGAGAGTATTTATTGCTGTTTGGTTTTCATTCTTTTTCTTTCTTGTCCTGTACTGACATGTCATATTCCTTAATACCTTGCAGATATACTCACTAGGTAACAGAGAAGGAATGTCAGTCATGATCCAAGAGCTCAGTACTGTATGTCCCAGATCAGTGATGAATTTGCATCTGGTCTGGTTTGACATTCGTTTATGCTGGATATTAAAGAAAGTATTTAGAGAGTACTAGAGAGCATTTAGAGAGACTTTTTAGGGAGTATTAAAGAGAATATTTAGAGATTTAGTATTAAAGAAATTATTTAGATGTGGAAAAACCAGAATCAGAGCTTTACTGTTTATCTGTTTTCCATGGGATGTTCCAGGATAATGTAATAAATTTATGCCTGAAGTGTTGGGAGCACTTGTCTCATGTTTAGGAGATTACTTTAGGGACCATACACAGGCTTCAAAAGGCTAGTAATTCCCAACTTTCTTCAAATGTAGGTCTAATTAGCTGCCTATATCTCTGCTATTAAAAATAGCATGCCAGATTCTCAGCTGGTGAAAACCAGTAATACAAATATAATACAGATGAAGATTTGGCAAACTGGATGAACAAGTGGATGATAAAAACCAGATTTACATTGACTGCTGTCAGATCATGGGTTTTACTAGAAAATAATTTGTAATAAAGATGCAAGGTAACAAGGCAGATATTCAGTGTTTTTCAAGGAATCATTTGTCAAAACTGACCTTTCCTTGGAGATATCTACAATTACTAGTTGATTCAGAAAAGAATTACATCAGAAAAGAAAAATTGTGCCTGTCAATGAGTATGGTTTTGCTGTAGCATAGACTTCAGACCCGTGAGAGTCCTTCTGACTGTCACATTGTGGTTGGAAATACAAATAGGACTAAAGACGACACCAAGCAACTTTCCTGGTTCAGTACTGTAGTGACATCAGTGAAGGATTTCTTTCCTACATGCCCAGGTAAGACACCTCAGTCCTGAAAAAAAAAAACTAACAAAAACCCCACCATTGTTTCTTCTACCCAGGAAGGGAATTTTTTTTGGGAAATCCTTATGGAGGGTATCCAAGTCCCTCTGGCCATGAAATAATGCTCAGTGGCAGCATATGCATAGCACCATGTATTAGGGTGCTGTGACCAAATAAGGGAATGACATCACTGCAGCACTGCAATTCCACAATTCTTCAGCTCCACAGTTTGGAAGGCCTATTTCTTAATCCCTTGCTTGCATAGGAGAGGAAGGCTCCATCTCAATCTTTCCTGCAACAACATTTTTGTGAAGAAATCTTTAACTAATTTTGTGTGTGTGTGTGTGTAGTAAGACAGGTTTTGCACAGTAGTATAGGATTTGGTTTTGAAAATCTACAATCTATGAGTCTGACTGTATGATTTTGGTTCCCAGACATCTTTGTAAGAAGTAACTGGTTAGAAGGAGATGAACTTGAAATCGTAGTAATAATATTTCAACATGAATTGAAAGCAAATTTAATAATATGTATAAATAACTGAAACAGCATTTGCATTAAATAAAATTCTCTCCAAATCCCAGGTTAACTAAATTCAATTATCAACAAGGCTGTGGGAATAATTCAAAAAGGAGCAAGAATGCAAATTTTAAAGCTATGTAAGTACTGGCAAAACAGAGTGGAAAAAAAAAAAGAGAGTGATTATTACTAATGAAAAAATCCTCTATAAAGCTTTAACAGAAGAAATATAGTTGAAATATAAAACACCTAAGGAGCGAAAGTCTATATGTACATTTAAATCTTTATGCTTTATATACAATGGTTCTACATTGACTCACTATTATGAATCTGATTAAAAACTTTGATATGCAGAAGGTATTGTACTCACCATTAGATAACTCTGGAGATAAATAAATCATCTGGATTTTAGTGATTGCTTAGAGACTAAATTTTAAGACGTGATTTCTTACAATGCTAATGAGCAGGCGAAAGAGCCAATTAGTGTACATACGTATATGCATAAATATATATGTCTAAATAGCAAATTGATTCAAAATCATAAGAGTGTGACTGAATATTACTGGCAAAAAAAAAAAAAAAGAAGACACACAGGATGGGAATTAAAAGGGGAAATTATTTTTAAAAAATTCATATAACTGAAAATTTATACAACTCCAGTGAAAAAGAGGCACAAATTGAATACTGGCTATAGTGTATGATGCAAAAGATTGAGAATACTGTGCTACTGTTCAAAGAAGGCAAGTGAAAAACTGGGCTGCCTAGTCTACATAGGCAACATATGCAAAAAGTGATTTAGGATTTGATTTTTAAAAGTATGAATTGAAGAATGTTTATACAGTCAGCAAGAAGGGACATGGTTTTGGGGAAATCAGGGCCTATCAAATGCATCTGATTCTAAATTTTTCAGATTTGTGTGTTTGATTGATAAAATTAGCTGTAAAAACTGATTTTTCCATTGCACAGGAAAAGCTGCAAGAGAAAGCAAAGAAACACATAGCAAAACCAAGTCTGAAAGATGAGTAAGAATGAAGATAAAATTAGAAAAATTATTTTTAGTGGTGATAACAGTTCATATCTTGAACAAGATCAAATGATTATTTGTTTTGATATGCAGCAGAACAAGACGGTATGTCTTTCCTGAAAAGATACCTCACCCAAGCATGACTCAGACTGAATGGTGATTTAACTACATGGATTGAATGGCCTCCAGCTCCAAGAAGACTCAATAGCTTACTTATTTTTCCATTTTCCAGCATTACTGTGCTCAGTAATGATCCTCAGGTTCAAAATGTTGAAGCTCAACTCCAAAACTTCTGTGAAATAATTAAACAGAAAAAGTATTGTAAAAGGTATTTGGAGGAGAATTCAAAATATTAAAGGAATAAAAATCAGAGAAAATGCACTAAAAAGTTGGTACAAAATCACAGTTATTTGAAGTTTTAAAAAGGGGATGTGCTGGAAGAATAAAATCATTGAGTGTGATAGGCCTGAAGCCTAGTTTATTGCTAAGAACATCCCTGCAAAAACTAATGTGCTGTGTAACAGCCATAACTGTTTTAAGAGCTAGAAGGAGAGCTAAAAATATCTCTTATCTTTGAATAGCTCTGTAACATGGGAGATGTCACCTTGAAGGTCGTAAGAAAACAGCTATTTACCTTCTAGAAGATCAGGAAATAAGTCTTTGCTGCAGCTGTGCAAACTGGATATTTCCCCATTAAGCACAATGTAGTTAAGGTATAAGGGTTTTGAATAGTTTTGCTGCCAAGAATTCCTAACAACCTTGTTCACTTTCATTTTTAATGGTTTGCCAAATTGATTATCTATTCTCAAGTGGTTGGTGTGTGTAACTAATGCTGATTATAGTACAGGGTGAAGTTCAAGAGAGGCAGTGGAAAAGCAATACAATACTATACATACCAATCTTTTCTTTCCCTACAGTATGTACCGACAGCCCTCAGAAGGACTTTTCTCCCTTCAAATGTATGTATTCATACCTCTTGGAGAATCACTGCTGGGTACCAGTTCTGCACCACTAGGATTCACATGGGGATAAATGATAGGGAATGGCCATTGCTATCTGAATATGGCACTGGAAATGGTTAGAAAGACATACCAGAATAATCCCTGTGGAAGTTTCTTCATCACTGGAGCACAGAACTGTCTAAGTATTTGGGAAAGTCGGAAAAAAAGTATCACTCAGATAATTGACAATTCACTTTGATCTCTGTTAGTTAATTTCTTTTTTTACAGTCTCAGTATTTTGCATTTGTCTATTTTCTGGTATTTTAGAATAACAGGACTGTCTCCTATTGAAGCAATGTTAAGGAATCTGACAATGGCACTGAAGCTAAAACACGTTTGCATTATATATAAATTTAACTAGCTGTGCTTGAATTAAGTTTTAATAAAACGTAAATTTAGAAATAGTTTCCCTTTGGATATTAGTACCAGTTGGAATAAGATAATTAAATTAAATGACCATGGACTCCCCTAAGGAAACTGCAGTTTCCCTTTCAATCAGTCTCAGATACCGTGACTTTATAACAAAGCAATTATTACAGCATCTAAAAATTGATTTATTTCTAGACATCATTTTAAATAAAACATTTCAAGTCACATTTAAACTAATAGCAAGGAAATATATCTGAAGGACTTGAATTTGAGAAAGCATATTTCTGCTGTGCTTGTATTCACTTTGGCAACCTGAGGTTTTACTTAGAGAAATCTTTATGTAGGAAGCAATTTGCTCAAGGTGACGTTTTCTTGCTTAGATACATAGGGGCTTTATTCATTTCCTGAAGGCTTATATTACTTACTGCAATAGTCTAATAAGCTAATGACCTTGCCATAAGCTTCCTCACTGAAAACTGACATTTATATTTGTATGATTAAATAAAACATGTAATGAGGGAAAACTCAAAAAAGAACTGATTATAATTCAAAGAAACATCTCATAGATTTTATCATCTGTACTGACAATCAGAACCCATGTGTAATGATGATGTCAACTACAATCTCAGTTAATTTGATCTCTTTTTATATAAAGCTTGATGATTCAGAACTATTGTAACGAAATGAAATAACAGTGCTCCATATTTCAGAGTGGTAGATGAGAAATGTAACTGCACTTGGTTATGTTATCAAACCATCATGTTGACTGTTATAACCATCAGGGAATTCCTCAGTAGTATGGAAGTGTCTGAAGTAGATTGTAGGCAATAATAACATAATATTGAAGTATCATGGCACCCTTGGGCACCAATGTAAACATCTGCTCTTTCAGTTAACTTGACTTTTTAAGATGCTATATTTTGTACTAAAATGTTTCTAAAAAGAGTATTGATAGGTTTTCAAGCAGGGCATATTAAAAATACTGGATAAAGTCTCTGAAGCATATTCCATTCCTCTGTTTGTTTTTAAATTAGCGTGTTCTGTGCAAACAGCTGGTGAGGGGGCACATGTCACAAAGAGAGGGAATTACGTAAGTGGAGCGTACTCAACCTGAGAAAGTGATCAATCTCTACAACAAGACAATCAGATAACAAGATAAAATGTTTTGGTTTTGTCCATCACTCTGGATCATCATCAACGCATTTTGAAAGGTTCTGTCAACTTTTCAGGAAGCTTGTTCTTTCTCTTGGGATTTTACTGTACCAGGTGTAAGACTTCAGGCTCCTGCTAGGAGCTCACTGAAGGGGTTTTACATTAAAAAAATACAAGGCTTCAAAAATCCTGCTGGATTTATTAAGAAGGCCTTCAGTTCTTTTTATACCTTGACAAAGTGCACAGGAAAATACGCTATATACGTTTCTTAGGAGGTCAAATAACACACTTTTACTGGTAAACTTTAGAAAATAAGGGAACTTGGCAAAAGTTTAAAAGGCAACCTTAAACCAAAATAAAGCATTTCACAAAGCAACAACTTAGAATCATAGAATCAGTCATAGAATCAGATGGGTTGGAAAGGACCTCTGAGATCATCAAGTCCAACCCTTGATCCACTACTACCACAGTTACTAGACTATGGCATTAAGTGCCACATTCAGTCTCTTCTTAAATACTTCCAGGGACGGAGAAGGGAGCACATACTAAGCCATACAACTTAGCAAAATCCAACCCATCCAGTTCTAAGTTACCCAAATACCAAGAAAGGAGATTAGGAGAAGAAGAAGTAAAGAAAGAGAGAGAAAAAGAAAGAAGATGGACACAAGCTAATCACAGAATATTCTGAGTTGGAAGGGACCCAGAAGGATTATTAAGTCCAACTCCTAAGTGAAAGGCCCATATGAGGATCGAACCCACACCCTTGGTAGTATTAGCACCATGCTCTAACCAACTGAGCTGATCTCAGGGTTTATAGTGCTAGGGATCTGTAAATATCTCACCAGAAGACAGTTTAAGAAATTTGGATGTGGGAACTGAGGAAAATTAGTTTTAGTGTAACAAAGATAAAAATGCACAAGTGCTTAACGTTGTGGAGTTTCCCTCACTGGAGATATCTGGACATAATCCTGTGCAATGTGCTTTTGCTGGTTTCAGATGGGGTACAGTTAATTTCCTTCACAGTGGGTAGTATGGGACTGTGTTCCGGGTTGATAATGGGGAAGATGTTTTTCTTATTGATGAGCAGTGCTTACACAGAGCCAGGGCTTTTTCTACTTTCTGTACTGCCACACTGGCAAAGAGACTGTGAGTGCATGTATGGGAAGCTGGGAGGAGACACAGACAGGACAGGTGACCCAAACTGGCCAAAGGGATATTCCGCACCATATGACATCCCACTCAGTATATAGAGCTAGGAGGAAGGAGGAAGGGGATATTTGGAGTGATGGTGTTTGTCTTCTCAAGTAACCATTACAGGTGAAGGGGCCCTGCTCTCCTGGAGATGGCTGAACACCTGCCTGCCCATGGGAAGCAGTGAATTAATTCCTTGTTTTACTTTGCTTGTGTATGTGGCTTCTGCTTTTCCTACTAAACTGTCTTTATCTCAGCCCACAAGTTTTCCAGCTTTTACCCTCCCTATTCTCTCCCTGATCCTGTTGGCGGGGAATGAGCGAGTGACTGGATGGTTCTTGGCTGCTGGCCGGGATTAAACCATGATGGTGCTCCAGGATGACCCTGCTTGAGCAGGGAGGTTGGACCAGATGACCCACTGTGGTCCCTTCCAACCTGCCCCATTCTGTGATTCTGTGAATGATATATAGCAACTATGGAAGTAGTCAGAGAAGACTCTACTTTAACAGTTACTATGGATAGAGTTCTAGAGAGCATAGATTATTGACTATTAAGCCATTTTCTGTAACAGTGTTGTTTCTTTTTTTGTGATTTGATCTGAACTAATTTTTTTTTTAATAGTAAACATTGCTATAATTTTTGCCATTACATTTAAGGTGTGTTTCCTTTTTTGCTCATTACAAGATTTTGGGAATAACTTGGCACAATAAGCGTGGCACAATGTAGAGATCTTTGAGCAGCAATAGGAATTTGATATCTATTTACATAAAAGTCTAACACTTTTATGTACACCAATGGTGCTAGAGTTAGGTTCTGCAATGGACATATATATACACTGTACTCTAGTGTGTGTGGGATAGCTGAATCTATTATCTTTTACTCCAAATGAAAGCATAAAAGTACTTCTAAAATGAGATTCTGTTTCTATTTAAATCTCCTTGCACTCATACACTGTTTTTAACATCTAGTGTCAAGGAACATAGGAATTTAAATGAGTGATAAGTGGCAGGGTAGGAGGGCCGAGACTAGGAATCCTAAACCTGTCTGGAGGTTTTCTTTTGAAAGGAATCTAGGGATAACCAAGATCCTCGGTAAGGAATAACACAGACGTTTGCCACAAAAGGCACTTATTTTTGATAAATTTAACAAATTTTGTTATATATTGTTTAATAATCATATATTCCTCTCCCCTTCTCATGCTTGCCTGAAATCAGTCAGTGGACTAAGAAGTTACTGCAGTGTAAATAAAGACATATTTACATATACTTCCACATATATATGGAAGTAATATTTTCACACAAGCCTTATTTCTGTAAGGAACTCATATATACTAGTATAAAAGTTTTAATAAGTCTCTATTATTTGGTTTATCAGTGAAAAGTTCTTTTATGCAACCAAATATGGCGTACATTTGGGGAAGAATGCAGCTTGAAGATCAGTCACATCCCAAGTGTATCATGCGTTAGGAGCAACTTATATTTTCAAGCAGTGGTATTCAGTCTCTCATTTTTAGTAGAACACATTAGTCAGTAAGTAATGTAGGACTCTCATGTGATTGGTCATGCAGGTATTAACATTGTATGAGTGCATGCACATATCCACATCAAAAAGGTAACACAGAGAAAGTTGCGTGATTTTCTGTGCTGAACTGTAGTTTGACCATTCTTTTCTAAATTTCTCCTTTTACTGATGCAGGATTTAAACCTTCTGTATCTCTATTAAGATTTTCTCTCAAGGTTTCACATCTTGGCCATTACCCTTCTTACTTTATTTTTATTGGTATATATCATTCTGTCAAGTATCAGTATCTAGTATCTACTGTACAGATTCTTTACTTGCAAGTGACAAGACTTTTATTTGTATTGCTTCCCTCAGGAAAGGAAAGGACTCTTTTATTGCTGTTTCTCTAATCATAATATTTTCCTTTTTTCACAAGTTTGCTCAAAGTCAGAAGCCTCCTACAGTTTAAGCATACTCTGATAGATATCCCGAACTTAAATACTCTTGTGCATACTGGAGCAATATGCAATTTATGAATACTGTTCTGTTTCATGATTAAAATTTTCATTCAAAGAAAAGCTTTTAGCTCTCATGGTTGTGTGGATAACCTTCATGTGTGGGCTGAACTGAACAATGGCTGGGCCTGAACCTGAGAAGATACTGCAAAAGAGACATGTACATGCACATAGATCTCCAGCACCCTTACTTTATGTGGATTGAGGAACAGGGAAAAATGTGACCACCAGGAATCTCCTAAATTCTGGTGACCTGAATCTTCTAAATCCTCATAGACTTATAAAGTTCTGAGAGGAGACTGAAATCTGTCTCTCTATTCAGGCTTTTCTAAGTGTAAGGTGATAAAAAATACCTCCTTATCTTAAAGAGCAAGTTGAACCCTGTGTGTAGGAAGGTATGCAAACAAATGCTGTTAAGCTCCAGTAGAAGAGGATCAGACAGCCACAGCTGCTTGCTCAAAGCATGCCGCAGAGGGAAAAAGGGTGAGGTGCCACTCCAGGGGTTGTTAAAGGCTAGAAACTCCCAATGAAGCCTTCTGTTCAGCTTAATCAAATAAAGACCTCTATTTCACCCTCCTCTCAAAGCAATGTAAAGGCTAAGCTCTTCTGAAGAGTTAGTTGGAAGAGGAAGGATATTCTTAGAGAGCCTTCATCATTTTCTTTCTCCTGAAACTCAGGAGACTTCTTTTATCTGTTGAAGCTGTGGAAGGAAAGCATGACTTTTTAAAATTACTCACCTAGGTTCACGATTATTGCATAGGTTTGTAAAAACTATGATAAATCTAAATGTCTATCACTGACAGTTCTGTTACAAGTTCTTTTTAACTGGACTATAAGCAGTTAACTCTCAAAGAAATGCTTTCAGCTGTAGTTAATTTTAAAAGTTGCCTATATGTTAAAGTGTATTTATTGCATAAGTTGGTCTGTCCACCAGTGGCTTGTCATTTATGCCTAGCTGTATCCTGTCCTATGTATCTATATAAAATAAAAAGAGTGTAATATTAGAAAGGCACTATTAAGTTGTGTAAAATATTTCCCATAATGACCTTAAATTTTTTGTTGGTCTGTGTTCTGCTTTTTGATTGCTTTTAGTTGAGTCTCTGTGATACTATTCTGTTTCCAATCTCATCATTATCATATACTTTCTGTAATAAACTGAGAAAATTTATCAGCCCATAAACTAAAACTATTAAAAATTAATTAATTTGTTCTGCTTCTCAGTATTTTCTCAGCAGAAGAAAGGGTCCTATAGTGACTGAAATCCCAGTCCAAAGTATTTTAGTAATTTAAGCTCTTCTGAGACACAAAAACATATTTAATATTTTAATATGAGGCTTTATATTTAATATTTTGCTTTTGTTTATGAATCCAACTATGAATTTTGGTATATGAAACAGTTTTGACTGCTACTGACTAGCTTGCACATTTTTAATTTTACAAGTGTAACACTTCCAGGTTTTCAGATATCTTCATGTCTCTGATACCCCTCCCGTGGGAATTAAGATTTTTGCATGTCCTCTTTATTCTATTCCTCAATATTGGTGTGGCATTATGTGCCCTCCAGTCCTCCAGTACTCCTTGCCCTCAGTGTGCTATTGAATTTGGCTAAGAGTTTTTCCATTTTTTTGCCTGCCTTCTGCAGAACTCTAAAACATAATTCTGCTGAGCCTGGAGCTCTCACTGCTTTATATATTTCTAATTGTCTATTATCTGTTCAGTGTACAATGGGGAAGGATTTTAACAGTTTTCTTCCTTCATTTGGTTTCTGTCCCCTTTTCACCTTTTTTTTTATTTTTTTTTTTTCAGCCACATTAACTTTCTCAGTCTCCAACTTCATAATATCCTATTACTTCCCTTTTCCTCTTTGCTTTCCATAAATATGTAAGTAGAAGAACTTTTTACAGTATACTTTTTATTTATACTGTTTTATATATATAAGATATATATATATACTGTTATCTTTATATCTTTAATGCTTCCCTATACACTAATGATTATTTTTTTCCCCTGGAATTTTAAGTGTTCAGTAAAGAATATGTTTTAGTCTAGACAGTTTTTGTGTTATTTATGCCCATACTCTGCCTCATTTGTGATGTATTTTTACAAAGTGGCATTATTACGCATGTATCTTTTTTCTTTACTATGTGTATCTTGTAGCTATCAGGTTGGTTTAAGGAGGTTTCATCTTTATTTTGGTTACAAGTACAGCAATATTCCTTCCTTTCACAGATTCTCTTTTACCTTTATGTCTTCAAAAATATTCTCTGTGTTACTTCATACCAAAAGTAATGCTGTTTGATATTTATATGTGTGTTTCTGCCCGTTCTTCCAATCTTATTACTGTAGTTAATGTACTCCAGGTCTCACCTAGGAAATAAACTCCACCCTTTTCTTATTAGTACTTTGTCCTTTTTATACTTTTATTTGCTCAGTTTATAGTCTACTTGCCCTTTTTTTTACTGAGGAATTATAATAGTTTCTGTAATTACAATAGTTTGCAATTTGTAACACTTACAATCCCAGTCCATAAAGAATTAAGCTGATGTAGGTTTCACTTGATCCTAATAACAAATAGTGATAAGTAAATCTAATAATGACACATACAGTTAGAAAAATATACGTCTTCTACTATTACACATGGCATTACACATTTATGCCAGGTGATACTTAATGATATAAACGCTGTGTTAACCTTAGATAAAGTTGCTTCACAATTCACTGAAACTCAACAACTCCCATACTGCAATACATCCTGATGCCAAGGAGATAGGTACTGTCCTACTACCCATTATTCTTTGGAAAATGCTATTCTAATTACTTTAAACCTCTACAATCTGCCCTAGGTGAACCTGCCTTAGCAAGGAGGTTGGACTAGATGATCTCTAGAGGTCCCTTTTAACCCCAAACATTCTGTGATTCTGCATGATTCTGTGAAAAGACTATTTTGAGTTTGGTGCAGAGTCCCATCTAATGAGAAAAATAAAAGCTATCTAAAGAAGCAGCAGTACTGTGTTTGAAAGACTATTGTACTTTAAAGATCACTAAGGATATATGTAGATATTCAATATTACTCTTTAGCGTTACGCAGCTGAAGATCACTATATGAGTCTCTCATGTGAGCACAGTTATTAACTCCAATACATGCTCAGTACTGCTACTGCTAAAACTATTTTGTCTCATATTTCCCCCTATCTCTGAGAGATGTATTCCATTGAGTTTCTTTGTTAATTTGGCTGCAGAAAATGTTCTTCTATGAGATTTACTGATCATTTCAATATAACTTCTACTTCAAAACATTGAGTTTCATCACCATTTTCTATTTTTTCACAAAATGTGAAACAAATGCAACTAAAATATTTAATAAAAGCACACATAATTTTCTTTTCTGAAAAACAAATGAAGAAAAATATAGGTGTAAGAAATCAACAGGCTCATTTTTCTCAAAATGCATGATACAGAGACCTTTTCCTGCCCTATGTGGGAATGTACCTTAGGAAATATTTAGTTGTTTATTTTCTCTTTTTCAGTATTACTTGTTAGACTAACCAGTAATGGTAATCATCACTTGCTGCTTTCCAAATGGATCATAAAGCTCTGTCACTTTAGAGACAAAGATTCACTTTTTTGAGTTTGAAACTGTCCTGTTTCCATTTCACCACTTTTAAAGTACATATATGTAAATTGTTGATGCTTTCTTTGATGTGGATCACTGTTCACACATCATTTATTTTTGTCTCTAATATATTCCTAACAGCAGTAATTTCCTCCCTACACTGTTTATCTTCCTTTTTAAAAAACAATGATAATCCTAATATGCTGACAATCCTGGTTTTAAAATATAGAATTTCTCTTAAGGGTATCAATTTTGTGCCATGGTTTGACATCTCACTGATTCAAAGCTGGTTGAAGATTTTAATTCCTTTTCTTGACAGCCTCAGACTGCCCAGTGTATTCTCTTTTCCTTTAATAAAACCCCCCAAATTATTTAAAATATTTTTTATACTTATTTTTTTCGGACATACTTGCTAATCTATAAACATTAGGATAATTTGTTCCATTACTTTTTAGATTTCATGAGCGCATAGCTGCAGTGAACTAAAACCAACTTTTAAGATGTTAACTGCTATTTGCAAGGTGTGCTTTGTGGTATTAGTTGAGTTCATAATAGTAGGGCTCACCTTGCTTGCTGAAATGTTTCCTGATGTAGCAGACCATGCATAGCACAGATGGCAGAATGAGGGAAACAGATAGTAAACTCCAGAGACACTAGAGTATGTCCATAAAGTGCAATACACTGCTGTGAAGAAATCCCAGAGCTCTGAATAAGATGGTTTTGGATCTGGAAACATAATGTCATGTGTAAGGTAATTGAGGACCCAGGCTTGACAGTATTGGATATCCTGTGGATATATTAGAACTCTTGGCACTAATTCAGTCATCTCTAGCGCAGCACTGCTATGAAACATCTGTTCTTAATTTCCTATCCCTTTCTAATCTGTGGGATTAATGCTGTATGCTCAAAGAACTACTGTGCAGGCGATGTTCCATATAATTGGGAGGGTAATCTGGATGTGTGCAAGTGAGTATGTGTTTTAAAAGAGTTTAAATGACACGTATGGGAAACACATTTTTCCTCAGGACAAGCTGCCAAGTATAAACGACATGCCCCTGTCCCACTGCAGCCCCTTTCAGCTGCTAGACAAGCCAAAACCAAAACCTTTACGTGCAGGAGGCCTTCTTTGAATTGGTAGAACTTTGCACAACATCCAAGGCTGTGGTCCAAAATATCCAAAATTTTCTTTTTTTTTTCTTTGCTTTTACACAATTACCATTACTAAATTCCTGGAGCTGGAGAGCAGCTGGCAACACTACTGTGTAGCATGGGGCAATGTAGTAATTGCAAACACATTACCCAAGTAATTCTGTACTTCTTCTTTGCACTAATTGAGGAATCAATCGCAGTATCTCTGAGTGTAAATGATTATTAGTTAAGCATTTGTAAGATGATTTGTGTAAATACTTTTTAGCCTGTGGCTCTGCAGAAAACACATTGCTCCATCTTCTAGTACAGTGTGTAATCAATTAATCAAGACAATAATGTTGATTTGTGTTCTAATATTTTCAAAACAATAGGATAATCATTAGTATGAGCATGCAATGACATTTTGTTTATATTTGGTAATATTTTGACATGGATAAGAGTTAGATAGCAGAAAAAAAAGTGAAGTAAGCGTTCTTTTCACTATACTGTTAATGATTTCCTATATCTATATTTTCTGAAGTAAGTGGAGTGTCTTCATTGTACACCAGAGGAGGGTCTATGCTATAAACTCTTTCTTCAGTTTCTTCGTTTGAGATCAGCCATCTGCTTCAGACAGAAGATGTCAGAAACAATTACTATGCTGCAGTGAAGTGTTTTCTTAAGTACTACAGATTTATCTTTTTTTTTACAGCTAATCATAAAAAGAAATGCGCAGGAAGTAAATCAAAAAAAGAGGGATTCAGAGGCGATAAGTATTTTAAATTGTGGGATAATATTGTGAAGATGACATTCAGGTTGTATGTGTTTGTGGGTGCCCAATATTGTAAACCACTGTAAACCATTGCAATTTATACACACACAAACTGAACAAGGTATAAAAGCATAACAATATTTTTCTTTCATGGTTGCACTGACATAAGAAAAATACTTCAGATTCACTATAACTGTCTACAGTGTCATCCACCATTATTCTTATTAAACATGCTTTTGTGCAGAGCAATGGAATGGAATTTAGTTTATGCTCTGTCTTACACTTTTTTTTTTCCCGGTGTATGAAGAAATAGATGTTCTTAAGTGATAGGTAAGCAAAAAAAAAAAAAAAAAAATAAGGCATCTAATAACAAATCCTTGGCTTCAGATTCAGGGGCATGGATGCTGCCAGTTGCAGAATGTTGCCTTGGGCTCAGTTGCTGACTGAAGGAAAAAAAGCTGGCATTTGCTGGACATTGTTTTGTCCTGTAATACACAGAGTGTTTAGTAGTCTGGGTAGCAGACAAAGGTATAGCACAAACCAAAGAAGAATGATGCTATTATTTTACTTTCTTATACTTTTATCCCTCCCTCAAGTGTTCACCTTTAACAATGCAAACAAGATGAAAATGTACCATGAATACTAGTCTCTGAAATTTCTGCTGCTTTTCACCACACAAAGTAGCAGACTGTAATGATACTATTTTAAATGAATGTATCTGTCTTATTTGATTAGATAGGATAACTGTTGCTGACCTATAGTTTAGTAACAAACAGTGATATTGGTAACAACAACCTCCCGTGTTGTGCTAGCTATAGTTTTTTTTCATTGATCAAAATTGTATTTAATACAGAAAAGAAACTGTAAAGCTGAGCTGGTTTGCATGACTCAGGGGAAAATGATGCACAACGTTTAATTTTTCAACTGCTGATCTTCATTGAACTGGTCAGTCACAATTCTCTACATCATCAAAGTTTTGTTTCACAGAGTATTACTTATTTACTTATATTCCTGAGTGATTTGTCTACCTTCCCTTTCTGTCTCCCTCCTTCTTTTTCCTTCTCTTTTTATCTTTATTGAGTTGATATCTAAAACCAGTTTTAGTTCCTGATAGGATAAATCATCATAGAATCTTTCAAAGGTAATCTCACTCTCAGGATGAGTCCTTTAGAAATAGTAATATCTTTAATTTTTTTTCCAAATAAATCTCAAGTAAATCATCAATAAATCTGATGATTCTAATCATCAGATTTACTTGAGACATGAATAGCTGACAAGTGGAAAAGATCTAATCAGAAATCAGTGGTTCTCAAATATTTTAAGAAAGACTTCTGCATCTCTTTGGTCACATTCCAGATCTGCTTCAGTAAATTCAGAAGAAGTCAGTTGTATCCTTGCTTATATGTCCCAGAAGCTTCCTGGAGCTCTCTGCTCAAGTAGTATATACTGAACTTTTAGATGAATTGTCTTTTTCTTAGCATCTTTATTCACCTCTTCAATCATTCGATCTTCCTAAGTTGTCTAGAGATCTATTCTGAGCCTCCATTTTCAAGATGGATGTTGTTATCTGCGAAATACATCATTTGTACATTTAGAAGACAGCTAAATAGCATCCATTGTTGAGCCTATATACACTAAAGTCCAGGGAGTCATAGCATGTTGAAATTCAGGTGTAGTATCCTGACCCTTTCCCTTGATGCCCATATTAATTCCTCAACAACTTCCATCATGACAGTGTAAGCATTTCAAAATGCCATTAGGTTTCCATTATTGCTATCTCTAAGGAAAGTAAGGCACAGTTTGAGTCTATGTGTGTTTCATGAAAATGAGTAATTATAAAAAGCTGCATCAAAATGACCTTGGCAGATGTCAACACCAGCATTGCTGATGCATTTAAGTGCATTTTCTAAGTAGGATGCAATTATGCAGTAGTCAAGGAAGACTAAGTGAATGATATAGGACTTGCAGAGGTTGTCATTTAGTTACAAGGATATCTTGCCATTACTCCTCAGACAGATTTAAAATTCTGCATGTGGAGTGGTTTTTTTGTTTCTTTGTTTGTTTATTTGTTTTTGGAGTATTTTTCTTTGCAAAAGTTCATTATGGAATTTTTATCAAAAGTGAGAACAAGGTGAAAGATAAACATTCTGTCACCCTGACAATAATATTTAGAAATACATTGGAAAGAGCATATAGAAGGAACAAACTATAACAGAAGTATTTATTTTGATGGAACATGCATTAAAAACAATTTTGGAAGATGGATTCAAAGTTCTGCTGTCATGTCTAGGAGTGCCTCCCATTTATCTCTAGAAAGGAAATCAGTTTTTTGTTTCCAAGTTAGAGGTGGGTTAACATAAAAATACTTTGAAACTGAGCTTCATAGGGCAAAGCATGAAAAATTGTACACTCGTCCTAATACATGCAGGCCAATTTAATCCATAAATCATGATTAGAATTCTCACAGGATTTAGGCTTATGTTTACAATATATCTTGATTCCTCTATGATGAGGTTATTTTATGACCTTTCACTTCCTTGACTGGCACCCTACCTGTATAAAATGTCAAAGCTGGAAACTTGATTTTTATTATTTTCCTTTATCTTAGCTTTAATAACCAGAGCTCTAGCAGTTATTACTTTTTAATATATATATATACATATGATTTACTTAAATCATGTATGTTATCTATTATTAACATTACCACAGGGGTATAAGGGCAGACTTGTCTGAGATTGTTCATTCTTGTTATAAACAGAGCAGTCAGTGAGTGTGCCCTGCTCATGCTTAGCTTTTTTTTTTTTTGTCACAATGGTGTAAAATGAGAATTGTAACTGTAATTTCAGCTATCAGAGGCATTTGTTGCACAGATCAGCACACAGTTTGTCACAAATCTTTTTACCCCAGGACCAGAACAGGTATGGGTCATGAGTCAGGTGAATTGGTAAGCCTGTGTGGAATTCCACTCAACATGTGTCTGCAGTCCAAGTAGTTTCTTCTCATGAACAAGAGCATCAATTAATTAGATATGCTATCCAAAAATCACCCCCTAAACTGTTATTTCTAGATGTCTTAACATCCCCAGGCAATTATGTCAGAAGCCATGGCAACAACATCACTAAACATATGGGAGGCTTATCAATGGTGTTCAGTGAAATTTAGGAGCTTTTAACAAGCTGACTAAAAATAATTGCTTGTATTCTAAACACTTACTTAAAATGCTGTGTTTGATGTCTGCCAGGATAAAGGGACAGACTTCATATGCTGTTGCTGGCCAGAATATATTATGAACTATATAGTTGTAGATTAGAGTTAAGCAATAAGTATAAAATAGTGCAATTCTTTGATTTTAGAGGTGGATTATTTTTTCTTGTTTGTTTTTGCACATTTTTAACACTCAATTTTGCAAACTTAGCACTGTTATGGTTATGTGGCTAATAATAATTATGTTCAGAAAACACAATAGGAATTACTTAAAATTACTTTAGTTATAGTTCTCAAAAGAGGATTTTAAGGATATAAAATGAAAGAAATCAGACAAGTCTAATTAATTTGATTCACAAATTTTAGGTTTTATCAACTGCAGTCAGAAAACAAAAGTCTTTGATGTCTAAAGTAAGGTTAAGCTGACATGCACATACTCAGCATTGAAAAGTCCTTGAATAACTCCAAGAAAATTATCATAATCTTAATCATATCATATCTTAATCATAATAATTAAGAAAATTAAAAAAGAGTAAATTTAGTAAACATGCACATACAGTTACATAAATTAATATAACCTACATGTGTGTACAATTGCATAAATAAATACGACTTATTTGAAGTGAGTCAATGTGAAGGGAAAATTTGCTTATTGCAGGTTTTGAAGGTGTCAACAAATGTCTGTAAAAGTGATCTTGTTGATAAAGCATATTGGATTTCTCCTGTGCTTCTAGAAACATCCCTCATCAAAGATTTTAAAGAACTTAGGTAGTGATTTCAGGAGTTTCCCTGAAGAGGTTAATCATTATTAAAACTGACTGTTCAAATTGTTTTAAAATTCACTAAAGTGATAAGAATATACCTTTCTGGCAAGGAGGGAGATCACTGTGCAGTTTTGCAAGGGGTCAGTGTTGGAACCTGTGCTGTTCAAAACAATTATAATGACAGTGAAAGGAAGATGAGCAGTGAAGTAGGAATATTTGCTAATGATGCAAAGTTATTCACAGCAGGGATGGTGAGACAACACAATAATTACAGGAGAACACTATGAAGCTGAGTGACTGGCTAACAAAACAGCATATAAAAACCCATTTCAGGCAGATAGCAAGCAATGTACACAGGAAAAAAGCATCTTAATTTCAGAAAAGAAACAGTGAACTCTGAAGTGACTGTTAGTACTCAAGATTGAAATCTTGTGGTAATACTAGATTGTCTAATGAAAATATCAGTTCTGTGCTCCATAGGAGTCCAGAACACATACCAAATACTATTAATTACTGAAAAAGAAATAAACAAATGAATGAAAGGTCTTTATTATCCTCGTGGCCATAATGTGAATATTGCAGTTTGTAGTGGTCCCCACTTCTCAGACTGTTTTGCGATTTGAAAGTCAGAAAAGTAAGAGTAGGAGATCTGAGTAGGGCAGGACTCCTCATTAAGGTTAAAAAAAAAGGTGATTTAGAGGGGACATGTTAGAAATATATTGAATTTATTTTAGATACTTCATTTATCCTCCATTCCAAAACAAGAAGAAAGAGCCTCTGAAATACAGATTAAATACACTAATATTAATACTATAAAGCACAAAATACTATAAACAGTGATTTATTTCTGCATAGTAATATGCTAACTACTGAAATATCAATTTAATTTCTTCCGCGCAGTTATTGATAGTTTTGTCATGACTCCTGAGCATTCTTTGAGCAAAACTATATATTGTTCACAGAATTGCAACATTTATTTTTGGGGGAAAGAACTGATATCATTAATTAACTTACATTAATTACACATTGTTATAGGAAATTTAGCTTCTGTGTCCATCCTTTCTGTGCCACTACACATAAGAGCAAAGAAGAGAGTCCTTCTCTGTGTCTATAGAGTCAAAATGGATTGAAATGTCATCTACATTCTGCCTACAAGGGCTATCATGAGAGCAGAAGTAAGGCAAACAATCACCTGCAACAGCACAGCTCCTGTCAGAGCAAACTATTTGCTTTCCACCGGACAGCTGCACCTCTGAATCTGCACTTAAAGCAAACAGTAATAATAAAAAATACTTAGTTTTAATAATTTGCATTTTCACTTGGCTAGAGGTAGCTTATACTAGCATTCATTCTCAATTTCTTTTTAATTCCATAAGGAGAAAAAAAAGTCTTAATGCAAGAAATATATCAATAATTTAAAGAAGTAAAACTTTATAGGAATTTTGCAATTACTTACATAGAAAGGATTCAAGGCTTCCAAATTAAAGTTAATTTACCCTTACAAGAATTCTAATAATTTTAAAATCAGAAGTGTGAGATTAAAGCCACCACATGGTCTTAATTTGGTCCAACAGTAATATCTAGTGAGAAGAAATTTATCTTTATAATAAAATATATGCCATTAAAAAACCAGCTAAATCTAACCTCAAGTTTCAAACTTTAAAATGTATTTTTCATAACCATATGGTTATTACCTCATGTCACTATAAAGCTGAGATAAGGTTATTGCATGTAGCATCTTAATATATATTTTATCTGGGAGTTATATACATAATTCATATTTATTAAAATAGTTTAATAATATGTCCAAGGTGAGTCAGTTGACCCTGAAAACCACCATTTTAGGCTTTGTAACTGAAGCTAATAGGACTGTTCATGTAGTGCTCTTAATGCAAGCAGTGTTACAGAGATCAGAGTTATAAGATCAAGCATGCACTGGAATTTTCTTTCTCCCGCTCCATCTTGCAGTCTCTCTTTCTCTAGCAGTGCAGACCTGGTACAGAAAGGACAGTGAGCCCTGCCAGGCCAAGACACAACCTACTGTTGAGAAATATAATCTGATTCTATAATTTTCAATATTCATTTATTTTACTTGTACATATCTCTGGAAAACAGCTCTTGATTTTTCATCAAAGTTCAGAGTTTCCATAGAAAGTCTATTGATATGGATAAGTCACATTTACAATATATTAAAAGAACAAGCTTACATATTCTTGGGTGTAATTCTGTAGGTCTGTGACCAGATCTTTTGCCTATTGGCAAAAGAAAACCTGTGGAGTAAAAACAAAGCTGGGAAGTCACAAAATAGATACTCATTTAATGAATATTGTCATCCTATAGTGATAATTATTCAAAAGGTATCCTTGCATTTAGGTGGGCAATGGTTGGAAAGATAAAGATGGAAGACAGAGCTTTGGTCAGTGCTCCTCCCATATAAACTAGTGCAGCTTACTCAGTGTGAGAGCAAATGTGGCAGGTGCAGCTGTGACAAACCTGTCATCATCCACCTAAGGCCAACTCACAGAAAAGACTCTTCTTTCCATTAAAACTTATTTTTTCCTACTTGCTCTTTTGTTTCTGAACTTTGGAGGGCATCCTAGAGTTCAGAGTTGATATTAATCTAATCTTGGCATTATTATGAGGATAGAATATTTGACTGCTCTCATTCATAATTAATGACAAAGGTGTCTAAGAGGGCACTATGCTTAATTAATGATTCCTGCACTTCAAAAGTAAAGAAACTGCCTTTGAAAGGAAATGAAGCATCAAAATTTCTAAAACCTACTATTGATAAGCCAATAAGAACAGATAGAAAGTTATCAAACATTGGATGCACAGCTAAGTGGGGAATGATGTGGGTAGGCTCCAGCTTCTGGCACCCACTGAATGAGCAGATTTGATACTGGCAACAGACCTGGCCCTGTGGATGGCTTTGTGAGGCTGCTACTCTTTCCCCTTTTCCCATGTGAATCCAGTCTTGCAGTCTCCAGCCTCCCAGTAATAAACAGTATTGCAAGTGTGGAGGTCTTAGAGATGCTATGAAAAATAAGAAGGATCTGGACCTGTTGAAGTCCAGAGGAGGGCCACAAAGATGAGGACTAGAGCACCTCTCTTGTGCAAATGGGCTGAGAGAGCTGGAGCTGTTCACCCTGGAGAAGAGAAGGCTCCAGAGAGACCTCATAGCAGCCCTCCAATACCTGAATGGGGTCAACAAAAGAGCTGGAGACATCCTTTAGACAAGGACAGGCAGTGATAGAACAAGGGGACAAAGGCTTTAAACTGAAAGTGAGTGGATTTAGAATAGATGTTAGGGCAGAAATTCTTTACTGTGAGAATTGTGAAACACTGGAACAGGTTGCCCAGAGAAGTTGTGGGTGCCCCATTCTTGAAAGTTCAAGGCCAGGTAGGATGGGGTTTTGAGAAATATGTTCTAGTGAAAGGTGTCCCTGCCCATGGCAGGAGGTTGGAATTAACTGATCTTCAAGGTCCCTTCTAACCCATAACCCATTCTGTGTTTCTACGATTCCATGAAAATGAGCAACAAAGTCTCCTACATTTTTTCCCAGCTGGCAGTGGATTCACCTGCTCATAAAAGATGAAAATCTAGAAAAGATAACAGAGAAAGTGATTAAGATTAGTCGTCAATAGCTGTATAAAGTAAAAAGAAGACAGATTTGGTCTACCCTAGTTTTGCTTTCTCAGCAACTTTGTTTTTTCCCCAGTTACTTTATGATGCGGTGAGGCCAATAAAGCCCAAGAAGAGTTGTGGATATACTAAGTCTTGACACTTTAGCATATATTGTTCCTTGAAATAAGAGATACCAGCAGAAGCGCTTATTTGCAAATATAGTAAAAATCAGTGAGAGAGTTTTAGTGGCAAAGCTATGGCAGTAAAATTAAATCAACTAAGCACTTAAATTCCAACAAGTTTAGGTGCAGAGAATGCACCAGGAAAAATATGTAGACAGGAAGTTAGGGTTTGGGGAAGATGCAAGAGAATCAGGAAAGTAGTATAGATTGTTTCAGACAGTCTTTAATGTTGATTTTTTGTTTTCTTCACAGTAGCTCTTTCTTCTATTTAGAATGGCATCTAGCAGTGAAACTGATAGAAAAAAGCTAAATATGCAAAAACTAAAACATGTAAAAAAGTGGCTGTCAAATGTGAAGAGTAAAAGTAAACTTCACTTGAGGAGATAAAAGACTTGGGGAAGTAGTTTTTGAGCAGAACAGTACATTTTGCTTTTGTGCTGTGAATACAACAAAGGTTGGGAGCAAGAGGTTGGGAGGCTATAGGTATAGCAGTCTTTATTGCATGTCTGTTTTGTAAAACCTATCTCCTGAGTTGACATCATTCAGTCCATTCATAATTCTTACCTGAAAAAGATGCTACTATTTAGTGCTAAGAAGATGATGGAATTTTTATCAAAATTAAAATTTTCACTTAAAAAATCTTGAAATAAAAAAAAATTTAAGTTCCTTTAGAGTGACCCTTGGTCATACAGTAAGGTTCTCTGCAACTTCTCCTATGAGTTAACCATCTCCTACTTTTTAACATGAAGTAATTTTGGCTTGGACCCACTCAAAATGAATC
The DNA here is from genome assembly GCF_022539395.1 of Myiozetetes cayanensis. Classification (NCBI taxonomy): domain Eukaryota; kingdom Metazoa; phylum Chordata; class Aves; order Passeriformes; family Tyrannidae; genus Myiozetetes; species Myiozetetes cayanensis. The sequence goes on along the minus strand of NW_026087964.1, from coordinate 32,362,890 downwards.
TTGTGAATTTGCATGGAGTCTGGAGCAGAGCTACCATTCTCACATACCAGAAGCAGAAAAAGGAGGCTGAGGGGTTATTGCTGTCAGAAAGATACCCATATGGTCCTGGATAAAATTGAGTAATGAACACAAAAGGTGGTGAAACAAGTCTGAGATGGTATATGAAGATTTTACTCATCCTGTAAACTTCTAGTGTTCCAGGTCTAAAGAGTGATGACAGACATGTAACAGGTCAGTATTGCATCATTGCACAAGGTGGATATTAGATGATGTGACTTCGTAGCTCTTGACCTTTCTGCCCCACATCTTCCTTTTCAGTCTTTCTGTCCATGTGAGATGCAGCTATTGCTCACCGCTTTTAGTAATAAGGATGGGGCAGGCAATCAGGACTTGCAGTTTGAAGACTCATTTGTTTTCTTCTCAAAAAGTCACTTTTATCTCTCCCAATCCAGAAAACCACTACACAGCATTTGTTATAGTGGTTTTGTCTTTCATATATCACCAGGAACAACAAACAAGTTAAGATGAGATCATCAAATTGCTTGCTACTTGGGAAAAATGCATCTTTGTAGAAGAAACCTACCAAAAATACTCTTTATAGATCCACTCCATACATAAAATGTTGTATAAAAAGAACAAGCAGAGTTCCCTGCAGGTAAGATACCTCTGGATAATTGAGATCTGACACATACTGCATATCTCTAAAAATAATCACTGTCTGATCAAAGTTTCATAAATCAGATAGTGCTTTACATTTACTTGAGACTTACGACAGTTAATTATAATTTTGATTATATCTCCATGCTTTAGGCTTCTTTATACATCAGAAGAATTGCTCCTCTTATTAGAAAGAAGTATACTGTAGTTTACTTTTATGTTGCTTTGATGAATTGCCCCTAGAGGTGTGCCTGGTGCCTACTCATTTGGGTGTATATGTTCAGTAATGACTTTGAATGACAAACATGACGTGAATAATTTTTTTTTTTATTATAACTGCACCACATCATTTATGGACTGATTATGTGTGCTTAGTCAAAATATACACAAATGAGACAACTGTGCTCTATTTTTGTTTTACCAAACCTAGCAAGTATTTTATTTGCAATAAAGAAACTGAAGGGCCACCAAAGTTCTATACAACAATCTGCTTCTGGAATCAGTTTCATATAAGGGATTTAAGTCTTGGAGATGTTTTTCTGTGCAGGAAACAGAATTTTCCCCCTTTTTTTTTTTTTTTTTAAGGTATGCAGTTGAGTATTAAATGTGTTAACAATATGTAGCTTGCTCCCATCTTTCCTCATCCCAATTGGTGAGTACTGCTCTTCTATATTACACAGGTATACCTACAAGTTAAAGGTTTTCCATGAGAAATAAATTGTACCACTAGTGCTTAGAAAAGTGCTGACTTCCTGATTAAATAATAAGCTCACTGCTGAATATGATACATAACATGTGATCATAACAGCATAAAACATAATGTTGTTGAAGGCTGGTAGATGAGAGATCAGGCCAGAGGAGCCAACTGTGGTATCTGCTATACTGAAATGTTACTGCTGTGATACCAGTTCCAACCTGTTAGACCAGCAGGAAAACCCATTAAAGCCCCATATATTAAAGCATTTAAGATAGTCCTGTGAAAGTAAAATGTGACTTACCACAGGGCTGTTGAAGGTTCACTATGGAGACTTAGATTCTTAAAATGGCAATTAGGTTACTAAGTCCAAATTAAGCATCACTGGCATTCAAAAAATCCCCTTTGAGCTCCTGCATTTCCTTTGTGATGCCTAAAGTCCCTCAACACTGAATTTTCTGCCAGGACATGTATAGAAATGCCTAAATCTTTAATTACCTGGCTTTTGCTGTATCCTTAGTCTGCAGGGGATGTAAAAATAAGGCATTTTCTCATTTTAGTTATCTTGGGCTGCCTGAGCCAGGAGGAGGGATCAGACTGTACTCTGTGTGCAGTTGTGATTTCATGCTTTAGAAGGCAATGACTAAGAAACAGAAAAAGAACTGGGAAATCTTGTGAGGGAAAAGGAAGAATTGCATGAAGACAGCCTTCTCTCCAAAGGCCACAATTAGATAAGTTGTTTGGACCATAGGAGAGCCAGACTCAAACCTCTGCTTTGAAGCAAGGGCTTCAGCTTCATCATGCCACCTTCTAGTACACCTTAAAAATAGACAAATGGATATGCTGGCTAAAACCTCTCAATTTTTTTATTGATGTTGCTTGATATTGTATAGAGAGCATACATGAATTTTTGTTGGGCTTCAAAAAACTATTACAATTCATTAGACTGAGCCAATGCTGTAATGCAGGGTAACTAGTTGTTAGCCAAGGTATTGAATGGGTTATCCTAAATATAAGTCCTTTCCCAGTGACTGCAGTACATAAACAGGAACAGCTTCAACAAAAGGGACTCAAGAGGACTCTGCTATTGTGCCATGACAAAACGGACAAAACCAGGCTCACCAGTGATGAGCAATGAGATGGTGTGCCAAACCTTGAAGAAATGTGCACTAATGGGATCCCTCTGCCTCACAAGGTGTTCACTATAATGTACCATACCTGAAATGTTTCTACACTAATGCACACAGCACGAGGTACAAACAAGAGGAGCTTGAAGCTTTGGACCAGTCCCAGAGATTTGACATCACTGCCACAAGTGAAACTGGTGGGATGAGACCTGTAACTGGAGTGCCCTGCTGGATGGTTACAGGCTCTTCAGGAGGGATAGGCAGGGCAGAAAAGCTGGAGGGGTGGCACTGTATGTAATATAAAGGTGAGAATGTATGGAGCTCATAGTTTGCAGTGGCACTGTTGGGAGCTTTTGGGTAAGAATGAAGGGGCAAACAAGCAATGTGGATGTCATTGTGAGAGTCTGCTATAGACCTCCCAGCCAGGACAACGACACCAACAAATCATTTGTTGGGTAATTAGCAGACACTTCCAAATCTCTGTTGACAGGAGGAAAAGTGCCAGCACAACCTCAACTCTGGACATGAGGAAAGCAGCCTTCAGGCTGCTCAGGGAATTAGTAAGTAAGGTCCCCTGGAAAAATGTTTTTGCACATGCTGGGGTCCACTAGTGCTGGTCACTTTTTAAGCATCACCTTCTAAGGATGCAGAAGCAGGCAATCCCCAAATATGGGAAGTCAAAAAGGCAAGGCAGAAGGACAGCTTGTCTGAACAGGGATCTTTTTTTGGAAGTAAGGTGAAAAAGGAAGATGTATCCCCAATGGAAGCAAAGTCAGGTGAACACGGGAAGAATTCAGAGACACTGATTGCCACTGTAGAGAGAAAATTCATGTGGCCAAAGCTCAAGTGGAGTTGAAGCTGCCAGAAATGTGGGGGGAGAATAAAAATAGTTTTTTCAAATATATTAATGGCAATTGGCAGTATAGAAATATCATTGGCCCATTAAAGCATGAGGATAGTCACCTCACAAACAGGTACAGAGACAAGGCAGAAGTGTTTAGCACTTTCTTTGTCTCTGTCTTTTACAGGGATGATGGGCCAAGGGGGGTCTCAGTACCCTGAGCTGGAGGACCATGACTGCAAGAATGATCAGCTCCCAGTTGGCCTGCTGCTCCAGCTGCAGATCTATAGGGTGACGCAGTCTGTCAAGAAAACGAAAAACCTCCTCAGGGTGTGGGTGAAGGCACGAAGGCTCTTCATTAAAATGGCTCCCCCTTTATATAAGGCAAGTGCAGAATTTTCTGGAACTAGGGGTGTAACTGGGCAGAGACATGCAAATGAAGTCCATATAAAGAAGGATAGGGGAGAAACACAATTTTGTAAGGAGAACATGGGAGCAGCATAACCTTTTAAGGAAAATCTATACTGCAGCATTAAACAACCAATAGGAAAACAGGAACATGAGGGAACAAACACGTAGGAGAATTTTTTCTAAAACTATAGGGGTACAATAGAGGGAGAAATAGAATAAACAACACTCAAATGCTCAAACTAAAAACCCAAACACTTTCGCAAACTGCAACCGTCCCTAGTGTCAGTCCATAGTATTGTCACACAAAAGATTCTTCTTCCCAGGAATCTTGTAAGTTCTGTCTTCAATTTTGGTACTTTTCTTCTTCTCCATCTCCTACAATAGGGTGTCGTTTTGAGAGGTCTTGGGAATCCAGAGAGGACCCAGGCTGACTGGATGCTGTTGAATATTGTTTCAATTTTCAAGAAGAGCAAGAAGGAGGAACATGAAAACTCTAGACTTGTCAGTCTGCCTTCAGTGACTCATAAAGTTATGGAGAAGATTATTCTGAGAAGTATTGAAAACCATTTGAAAGACAACTCAGTTGTCACAGATCACAGTCATTGATCACAGTCAGCATGCCTTCAGGAGAGGAAAGTTGTGCTTATCAAACATGATTTCCTTTTATGACAAGGTAACCTGACAAGTTAATCAGGGGAAGCCAGTTGATGTAACCATTTTGGATATCAGTAAAGCTTTTGATACTGTCTCTCACAGGATCTTTCTGGACATAATGTCTGGCACACAGCTGGATAAACACATCATGAGGTGGATGACCAATTGGTCATGGGTGGAGCACAGAGGGTAACAGTGAATGGGGGAACATCAGGCTGGTGACCTGTCACTAGTGGGGTACCACAGGGCTCCATCTTAGGCCCTGTGCTCTTCAACATCTTCATAAATGACTTGGACACAGGACTGGAAGGGATACTAAACAAGTTTGCAAATGACACAAAACTGAGAGGAGGTGCAACGCTCTTTGACATCTCAGTTTTGGGATTGTCCTGGGAGTTTCTGTCCAACTGGATATAAACATCTGTTTATCTCTCCATCCTCTCTGTTTTAGGTCGTAGGAACCTACTTGTGAACCTCACTATTGCAGTGTTCCCAAAACTCCCAATTACTTATTTAGATTACTTTTTTTATTTTAATAAAATGACAGTTTATGCTGTATACCAGGTATCTTTGTCAGTAAATCAAATTACAGTAAGACTAATTGTCTCTGGGGCTTTGGGGCTTGGCCACATATCCTGCACTCTGGACTGACAAGTTTGCTACCATCTGTCTTTATTATAACATGTTCTGGGAGAGTATTCTTCTTCTGCTAAACCATAAAACACACATTTTCTCTTCTCAGTCCTCCTCTGACAGTCCACTTATAATTAGCCACAATATCTTTGTAATTTTTTCCAAAATCCCATGTAGTTCTTTTTTTCTGTCAATTTATGTCCATGTATATCTTCTTACTATCTGTCTAATGACTTGTTGAGAGTAGGACTATAGTCCTCATTTAGTTTTGGAACCAGGTCCAAGATCTTTTCTCTCATATACTTTTCTACTATTAACACGCTTCCGTTCCACAGTATCCTTGCTAGTTATCAGGCCTTTTTTTCTGACAACACCTGTTCCCAGCATGCTTTCCATATTACTGGATATTATTGTAATTACTGGAATTGGATGCGATAGTGGGAAACTGGGTTCAAACATACGTTGATTGACTGAAATGTATTTTCTTAGTTCATCTTTGCTTCCAGCATATTCTATAACTCCTAAAATAGTCTTTCTGGAGTCTTTACATTTTACAAAATCTGGAAGTCTCCTGTTTCTCACAAACTCTTTAGAGCTTTCAGTTCCTAAAATGATGACCTATTATACTTTTTTGTGCTTCTACTACTGTAACTTTTCTACAGTTCCTTTGACCATGACAAGATAAGCACGTGGCTCAACCTGAAGGTTACTCCTTTCTCTTTCAAAAATGAATACAAATGTGACTATTGAATTTACATAAATTTCATTGTGATGTCATATTTTCTGGCTATCTACATACAAAAAAATTGGGATATTAGTTTCCCATATAGCAGCCAGTAGGTAGTTTTCTTTTGAATGCCTCAAAACACCTGAAAAAGAGAGACAAGAAAGAACAAGAATGACAAGGAATCAGCTTGGGAAATTCACACTCTTATCTTCCTTTATCTGAAATTTTACTGTTAAACTTTAAACAAACCTATCTCTTAATTATTACATATAAATACCACAACCATTCTATAAATCTTCATCATTTTAGGTACTTTTAAAATTCACTCATGACATACTAATGTATAGCTTCATGTAATCTACTCAACATAAATGAAAGTTATTCACTTTCTTCAACGTATCTTTATCATTATAAAATAATTATTCACTGTTTCCCACAATCTGACAACCCTTAACCATCCTTATCATAATTTCTAGTATTGAATAAACACTATATATTTTAAAAAATGATTGATGAGGCTCAGGAAGTTCTTTCAGATCATACACAAATAATTTTTAGTTTTTAAGCTCTTAGCTTCCACCATGTTCTTTTTTGTGTTCATTCTAATGTGCATTCCTTCTTTCCTGTTCACTTCCTGAAGCACTGTAGAAGCTCTACTTTAGTGCTATATAAAAAAAAAAAATGTTATCATATTCCAGTCTTCTTTATCAAATGAGCAGAAATGTATCAAAGATCATTTTCAAGTATTGCTGATTCTTTGTCTTTCTTAGCTTTGCTGATCATCTCAATAGTTTCAATTTCCTAACTATTACAGTAGGAAGTTTTAACTCTTTTCTTGTTCAGATATATTATTACTGACCTACCACTTCATCCTTTATTCTCTACCTTTTACTTCAGCCACTGAATCTTCCTGCTGACGTCTTTTTGATGACTGATTTATTTATTTCCCGCAACATTCTCTAATACTGCTTTGTAGTCATGACTACATCCTAGGGTGAATCTTTCTAAACTATTACTTCTTAGCAGTCATCCTTTCAGATAATATATTAACAGTTTAACAGCCTAAGTAGCTCACAACACAGAAAATGTTCTTTTGCTATATAGCTTAGCACAGAAGTACTAAAAAAAAGAATTGAAATGTGTGTACCAGATTTACTGCTATAGAACCCTTTCATGTTGTGCATCTTCAAAAGAACACCAGTTAATATTTAATCTTTAATGTCTTTGCTCTTCCACCACCGTTTAATTTTTTTTCATAAGTTCTTAAAGTCTTCCCCTTACCTTCTTATTATGTGTGAGGCATCATAGTCCATACCTGACACTTGTAATCATAGGACTCATTGTAAAATGATGAGGTTGTAACTATATAGAAGGGCTTTGGACACCTCTGTTGAAAAAGATGACTTGCAGCTAGATATTTATAGAAATAAGTGTTGGTCAATAAGTGTGTTTTTATCACTATGTGGAACACCACTATTTCTTGTCAGCTGATACTGTCAAGAATGAGATAGCAAGATCAGATATTTTCAGGGCTCGATTTAAAAACCTCTATTTTTTGGCTACTCCTATCCAATTTAAGCAGAGTAAGGGGAATAATTAAGCAATTAGCAAAGGTCTAAGGGTTCTTAGCTAGACATATATACTAATGAATTTTTTTTGTCTGAGAAGTTTATTTGCACATGGGCTGAGGCAGTAGGTCTTGACACCAGTGTCATATGCAAAATTTTAGGAGTATAAGATTAATCCAGGTGATTGACACTTCCACCTCTGAACATCTTAGTCCATTATGATGAGCCAGATGCTAAAGTTCTGTGTAAGCCAGTAGCTGTGCTCTAGTCACAGAATCATAGAATGGCTTGGGTTGGAAGGGACCTTAGAGATTATCTAATTCCAACCCCCTTTCTGTGCACAGGGATACCTGATGTCATGATGTGATGTTACACTGCTCTATGAAAACTTTGGGTACATGATCTGTATTTCACTTTGCTCCTTTAAGATGAGCTGTTCCTTTGATTTCTTTGTTTTGTTTTGTGAAAAATAAAAGTCCCTGTGTGATACTGACAGAACAGAAGATATGTGAAAAGACCAAGTGCTACCAGCTGTGGAGGGATGTAGCTGCAGCTCTCAATTAAGCAAAGCTACAGTTCTAAAAGGAAAGTGAAGACTAGACCCAAACTTTATCAAACTTGGTCTCTTTATTGTCTCCATCAGCTTTATGATAATTTCTGACAGTTCTTTTGTAAACTCCTGCAAATGTTTGACTACACAGCTTTTGAAAAAACTAGGTAATATCAACATAGTGGTTGAATATAGATTAGATTAAAATCAAAAGTTTGTAAACATTAGAAAAGGCAAGAGAAAGCAAAGAAAGCCCACTCCATTTCCCTAATATTGTGAGAATAATGTCTATTTCAAAATACAAGTATTATTCGGATGTCTGTGAAAAGTTGTCAGAAATTTAGATTTTAACGTCACAATCCTCTTTTCGGTTTTTATCATGTAAAATTTAAGAAGAAACAGTGTTATTTTTGTAAACAGTATTGTTTCAGCATCACCTATGGTTGTTTTAAGGTAAAAAGAATTAGATTTTTTTAAATAGAGAAACCTTTATTATTAATCTCTTAAAAGATATTATCTTTCTTATGTAGTCTTTTAACTATCAGAATATTGAAGTCATTCTTCCTCTTCCACTTGTTGAAGATAAAATTAACCATAATCCACATCCAGAAGAGTATCCAAGTCATAACCAGGAGATTCCACCTTAGATGAACAGTAATGAATTTTTATTTGAATTATAGTACTGTTGATGGGAGACTCTCTAAATGAGCTTTAGTACCAGGTTAATAGTTAATTAAGTGAATTGATTGTTCCTCAAAAGAAACAGCATTTTCTTAAAACAAAATTATGTTAAAGGGGAAGGTACATGTAGACAATTTGAACAAATTGTAATTATCTACTGCTGTGTACCTCTGTGTATAAGGGAACTATTATTTTTAATGACTTCTCTCCTTTTCAATGATTATTTAGATATTATGTAGTCATGTTTCCTCATAGCATACTGCAAATTATATCCTTCCACAATGATGACATTGTAATTAAGAAAAGAAGTCACATTCGTATTATCCTTTGTATATTTTGACAAAGCACAATTAAAAAACTTTCTGTGGGGAACAATAAAATAAATGAAAGAAAATGTCCTACTAAATATTTCCCTTTTGGTATCCCCTGCTAACATTTTTATGAGTCTCTTAAGCTTATCTAAGAGATTTTTAATGCAGCATGGTATGTTATTAGGTTTGTATTTTTTTCCACAATATCATACATTTCAGTCTTTATCACAGTGGGAACAATAAAATAACAGACCACAATGCATTAGCATCATAAAGAAAATGTAATAAATGGCTTTATAACTGTAGTAAAAGTTGCATGAGCACCAGCAGCTGTAACAGAGATGTGCTACAGCAGCATTTTATGACCTAATAGCACTCAGTGGGCTGATAATATTATGTGTGTGTGTGTGTAATGCCAGCAATTTCCAAGGCCCAGATTTCAATTCAGATAAATAATTGAAAGCACTGTTAGACTTTTCCATAAAATGTTTAATAAGAGATCAAATCCTCCCTCCCTGCAGTGGAAAATTAAATAGTTTTCACAGGTATATTTTATGATGAAACTCTAACTATTATCTGTAGAAAGAGAAGGTATTGTTTTGCTGTTTGTTTGTGTTTTTTTTAATGTGGTTGTTAGAACTAAAATATGATTGAAGGAGCTCTTGTTTGCTTTGTTTCCTATTACTGGTAGTAGAGAATGATACTTGTTTTTACCCTCAGTTACCATATCCTGATAATAATAAGAATTACTGAATTACTTTGAGTATGATAGTAATCATGACAATGTGTCTGCATTTCTAAAATGAGAAAAGACCAGGAGGGCAGCAGAAGAGTCAGTCTTTGGAAAATGATGGGACTGATAATTATATGGTATAAATATGGAACTCACCTAAGGTTCTTTAAAAAAAAAAAAAAAGCAATAACTAATTTCCTATCTCCTTTTTAGAAGAGATTAAATACAAAAGGACCACTGGATGAGTGAATAAAAAGATCATACAATGTACAGTCTGCAAGATCATGTTACCATTTAAAGCAGATAAAATACATAATATTCTATGGTTATTTTTTAAAGAGGATTTCAGAATTGCTTCTTTTTCTTTGTTTCACATGGGAATTACTTGTTTTAAAAAAGGTGAATGAAAAAGTGGGAGGGATATATACTACATTAATTACTGTATTGAATACTTTTGTTTGGCACATTAACTTGCTCTTTCTATTCTCACTGTTCTGAATGCTTACATAACAGATAATACAAAATTACTTGTTTGTCAAAGTGCTCTTTCTTAGACTCTCTTGCTTCCTTTCCATGTATCTTAAATCATCCTTCAAACTGACAGAACTGGAGCAATTTTGAAAGTATGAGTATTCCGAGTTCCAACTTATTTCTCACTTGGAAACTGTCTTCACCCTTTGGCTTTGGCAAAAATTAAAAGAAGGTGTTAAAAATAAATTCTCCAAATATTATTGCTTTGTCTTGTCCTCCATCTTCCCCAAAAGAAAAAAAAAATCTTATGGTTTATAACAATGAACTTCATTATCATAAAATTATTAAGTCACTTTAAAGTAACTTTATATTTAGACTCTGGAAAGGCTGAAAATACTCAGGCAAATGATGATGCCTCATGAAGCACAGAGTACAGAGAAAGAAGAACAAAAGGACATTCAGAGGTAAAAGAGAATGGAGTTAAAATATACACATTCAATCCTTTTTGGAAGTATTGCTTTAATATACTTCTGAATTTTTATATTGTGAATGTTATAATAGATCATCTAGATCCTCTGAAAGGAATTCTTTATTATTTTAAATCTGAATGAATTAATGTAGCAATAAAAGGGATGGAAATATAACTTTTTAAAAAATTCATCTAAATGTAATGAAAAATCCACAGATTATTTTGGATGGGTCTAATACAATTTTTGGGTGAGGCAATATAATTCCCTTGTGATAATCAAGTATAAGTAGGTAGGAGTTGATCTCATCACATTCAAGTCAGTTGAAAGTTTTTTACTTAGACATTTGACCTTAAGGCACATATTTATCTTTTACAGTTTTCTCTTTGTAAAACTGTGAATCTAATTTGGTGAGAAACAGTGGATGTTATGGTAGTTTGATAACTATGCTTAATGTGTGTAATGGCCAGTCTTCGCGAGCGAAGATCCGGGGAAGGTCTTTCCACCTTCCAGCCTGCGCATTGGATTTTTTTAGGTGAGACACAGTGTGCGCGGAACTGAGCCCACCCTTTAATCCTAAGGTTCATCTGCCGGGGCCAAGCGAGCTTGGACGGTGGCAGCGAGGTCCTTAGGACGTAGGTGGGTTGCCTTTAAGGGCTGACGAGCCCCACCTGCCCGGGAGTGGCCCTGACCGGGAATCGAACCCGGGTCTCCACGGTGACAGCGCGGCGCCTTTCCATTAGACCACCAGGGGCTCCTACTATGCTTAATAGCAACATTAAATAATAAATAAACTGTGCTTTAGTTTGAGTCATTTTTAGTAGAAAAAGATCCGCTGCTGCTGACAGGCTCCGTGAACTGTACCTGGTGAGAAGAGAGAACCCTATTCCAGCTACTTTCATTTCTGTTACAGGGAGACTATTTCAGCTACATCTCCTCAGCAGTGTAAACTATAACTTTTTTTGGATTACCTCAAGAATCAGAGGTAAGAAATCTCTATATTTCACAGGCCTTCCACAAGGAGTTTAACTATGTTCAAGGTCATTTGTTACATATGTAATATGGAAAGTAACACAGATTACCAGCTGCTCTGACCTTATTACCCTCTCCTGAGACAGAAAACCCCTTATGCAATTATTACTTTTTAAAATAATCTATATGTTACCTTATTGAGAAATGCAATATAATGTATTCAGTTCTGCTATCAAAAAGTGGAAGGTCGTGCTACAAAACAGAATTAATAAAATATGAAAAACTGGAACATGTAAAAGATTTCTAATTATAAGCTCAGAGACGTTTCATTGTTCTGTGGAAAGAAATAGGTGCAGGAAGAAGAAGAAAACGGTTCTGTGATTTCTTAGGCAAGAAGCAAGCACTGGACTTACAAATGTACTGTTGTGTCATGAGATACTTTGTGTGCAACAGGTAACACAAACCTCTAATTCTGTTGATTGAACTATAAAAACTGAGCACTAAATATTCATATTTCTCCAGCTAATTAAATTGGATGAACACAGATTTCACAACTGAAAGCAGGTATTAACATTAAATTTTAGAACATTTTAATTATAATGGTTGAAAAGATTTATGAAGGGCATGGTAGGAGGTCTGTTATCTAGATAAGGGCTCTCAAGTTTTGTAATAAAGACTGTAACCTCATAAGAAATTTATCATATTTTAATGCTAAAATATGTAAATACTACCAATTCACTTTGCTTACTTATCAATTACATGTGGATACATATCATTCATATACATATCATTCTTGTGTATTGTCAGAGAGATAAAAGATCTAACATAAATAAACCATAAACTGAAAAACATAAAATGATCTGGGCAAAACTTCACATAATTAGTAGCTTACTCATACCCATTTTTTTCCCCACTTTCTGGCTTATTTTCAGTATGACACTGAGCACAATATATGAAGACAATGAATTTAGGATTTTTTTTTTTTTTAAAGATGCTGTCAAAGTTCAATTTTCTTGGCCTGTGCCCTGCATTTCATGTTGTTGACCATTGCTAGCTTTATATAGGTAATTTCCTTGTAAGAGTAATCTTAATGAAGTAGAAATGAATGGTCTTTGCAATTTTGAATTTCCTTTGTAAGCTCTTAGACAGTAGGCTTGGACAAGTGATCTTTCTGTCCCTTCAAAACTACTCCATCAGTATGAAATTAATACTTGGCTTCACCTATTTTCCTTTTGAAACTTGGTTTCTTGCTTCTTTTTCAAAGTTTGACTGTAAACCTAGGTTTACCTAGCAGAAGCTCACACCTTGTGGGTCTGGAGGTGGAGAAAGAGGTTGGGAGGTCTCAGAAGAGATGCTTTTAAAGCTAGTTGACTGTATGAGAGAAAATAAACAAATCCTGAGGAGATAATGAGGTATCCTCAGAAAGTATTTTACGTACCAAACGAAGTAATTAATGTATATGTCTCTCAGCCTTAGTCCCTGCTAACAGAGGCAAATGCAGCTTTAACTATCAACAAGATATGAAGGAATACATGCACTCACCATTTCATAGAATCACAGAATATGCTGAGTTGGAAGGAGCCCACAAGGATCATCAAGTCTAACTCTTAACCCTTCGCAGAACCATCACCAGGAGTCACACCATGTGCATGAGAGTGTTGTCGAAATGCCTCTTGAACTCTGCCAGGCTTGGTGCTGTGACCACCTCCCTGGGGAGCCTGTTCTAGCACCCAACCACCCTCTGGATGAGGAACCTTTTTCTAATTTCACTCAGTCTACCCTACAAACCCTGATTTTCCTTCCAGATGCAGATTTTGATTTATAAAGACCTTTATGGTTACTAACTTGGTCTCCTTAGAAACCACCTGTGACTCATTCTCCATTTATGATTTATTGAAAAAAGGTCAAATCACCTGAGGTTTTTTTGGTTAAAAGAGTCTGGATAAGGTCTCTGAATGTACTGGTGACAGAGCTGTTTTGATGGATAGCCCTTACATTAGGTAATTTTTTGTAATTTTTTCTTCTATTTGGATTTATCTTAATGATGGTTTGAGCATGATTTACCATAAAGCTTTCTCTATAATTCAGTTTTATCTAATCAGTCTGATGATAGAACAGATAAAGTTCAATTTGTCTGACAATGGCGAGCACATTGTATATGTATTATATTGATATATGTATATGTATAGATATATAAAAATATATGTCCATTGTCTCAGAGTAACTAAAGTGCTTAGCAAGTTAATCTCTTTCAGTATAAATCTCTTGATGAGTGTTTATATTTTATTTCTGTTTTATTGCTTCTTTTAATATAAAAAAGGGTATTTGTTATTTTTCTGTTGACATTTTCTTATTCATAAGACATATGCATATTATTAGGCTGATCCTAAAGTAACTAATATAATTAAAACCAGAAAATATTTTCTCAAAAAAAGAACTGAAGAAGTTTTAAATGATTTTATGTATGTACCTATGTATACAATATGTTTGCATCAAGAAAATGTTGAACTGTAGTATATACGCACAAAGTACAGAATTAAGTTTATACATTAAAAATTTGTTTTATCATCTTCTAATTTTGTATTTCACTCTGTACAACCTGTACTCTCTGCCTTTCTACTAAATGGCAGTTTGGGTTGTTTCGTTTTCGTTGGTTTGTTGTTTGTTTTTTTTAATTTAAGGGTCACTCAAGCTAAATATTTGACCGTATGCTAATTTTTGTTGTCCAAAGTTAAAATATGTGCATGCACACCTTTTTATTTTTTTAAATCAGAATTGATCATGTGTTATGCATTTCTCTACTGAAGCTGCTTGATTCCAAATGACGTCATATATGTTGTTTATTCCTCCAAGAAGAGAGGTTCAAGGTGGCTAGGTGGGAATACTTTAACTTTTGTTCCTTACTACCTTTATTTCACCTGAGAACCAGTTAGCAACCCCAGCGCTGTGTGTCCATATATACCCACTATGTCTGAGAGGACTTTGCAATTCAGCTGTTAGTCTGAGAAAGTAAGCACTGCAAAGAACATACAGTTATAGCTGTCCCATTGTTTGCTCTGAGCCATGCCCAAGCTTACAACCAACCACCAGCTAAGTAGTTTAGAGTATCCATCCTTATCCTGTATATTGCATATAGGAATTTGGTACATGGTATCATGTGCTAATGAAGAGTGAGCAGAGCTTTTGTAAAGGGAAGTTGTGCCCCTGCATTGGATTAGAACACCTGATATAGTGTACACTTGATATAACGTACCTGAATTTCAAAATGGCATTTCACAAGGTCAGCCACCAAAAGGTCTGAAAGATGCTAAGCCGGGCCAAGAAGTGTTATTATTGAATAACTGGTTAAAGGGTAACAAAAATTTGGAGCTGGGTTAGGTGGGAGGTGTTGATAACTTCTGTAAAAGGCAGGAAACAAATTCTTTCAAGGTGGATAGATTGAGACTGGAAAATGACCAGGTTCAGTGTTAGGGCCTGCAATGTGTGGCATATTTGTAAATAATCTGGGAAAACAGGGAATAGGTAACCAACTGTGACAATGGTATTAAACTGCAACATAGGTCCCTGTGGAACTGTGGCTAGATTCATGATACTGAGAGACTAGACAATAAAATGGCAGGTGACATTCAGTGTCAAGAGATAAAAATGAAATCTGTGGACACACTGCTCGAGTGAAGGGCTGTGCACTCAGAAAAGATATTTGGTGTTTATATTTTTCTGTTCTATGACAAGATCAAATTTGGCACTGGGTAATATTTGGCAAATATTTAGCAAAGCAAAAAGTAGAATTTACTAGGGGTGGGATAGGAAACATTATTATGGTCATAATACTGTACATTACTCCATGATTTCTGCCCATGTTGCACCTATAAGAGTGCTTCTCCTGCAACTTCATGAAATAGTAGAACTAGAAAAGATACAGAGGGAGGTGATGGAGATGAAGGAAAGACATGGAAAAGTTACTTACTGAAGAAAAATTTTCAGGGATCTTCAGTCTGAAAAAAAAATTACGGAAGCGAAGTATGCTCAAAGTCTCTAAAGTCATGAACAATGTAGAGAGAATGATTATAAATAATTGTTTCTTTTAATTTGAGAAAGGAAGGTACAAATTGGTACTATCAGACAGCAGAATCAAAACCAACATATGGAAGTACTCCAGAAAGATAAACTGAAGTGACAGCCAATTGCAGTGGTGCAACTCTGATACAAGACACCACAGATGCCAAATAAATGTGTGTTTAAAAACACCCAAAGAGGTGAAGTGGCTGAGGGCAATTCATTTAAGAATCTAAAAACACAAGAGAGCTACATCCCTCCTAGGAAATGCAGACTGCTGAAAGCTAGAAGGATATACTGGGAAGTACCTCTAGATGTGTTCCTTGTTTGTATATTTTCCTTAGGTGTCTCTATGAGTCAGCATCAGAGAAAAAATGTTAAATCTCCTGAACCTTTTACCTTAACACAGTGTTCAATCTGATGGTTTCACACTCACATTAATGTTATACTCTGTGTGACTTTAAGGCTATTTATTGTTCCTTCCTTCTTTAAAAAGTGACCAGTCTGTGTGAAATTCCATAACACCTTTTTTACAGAAAATGGAGCAATTTTAGTTTATTTTGTGTGTGTGTGTTTCTCTTTCTTACATCAAAGATTATGTTTTTACTCTAAAATTACATTTTTCTCTATGATTACTATTCAGACATGCTAGTTTACTCTGGAAGGAAAAAAAGGAGACACATTAAACTGTCATCTATTTTGTCTAAAACCTGCTAAATTAATTGAGAATTACCACCACTGAAGCAGAAAATAAGGTTGGATTTGAGTAATGAATGATGCCTGGCTAATGATACCAAACACCATTAGAGCAAGTGAGACACTTTTTTCTCAACACAGCTCATTGGGGAGGGGGTTAGAGTTGGCAGGAGGATGAAAGACTAGGTGAGAAGAATATGTTATGCACTGCAGAAAGCAAACACTGAAATTTGAGAAAGAAGTTAAAAAGCAAGAGAATCAAAGAAGGTCAAAAAGATAGAAAATAAAGAATAAGAACAAAACTAGGTGAAAATTGAGAATTTTACACAAATCTTTGGCAGTGTAAAAAAGAGTATTATGCTAGCTATCTTTTCTGCCTCTCAGTCTGCATGTGTTTAAGATGTTGACCACATGAACTTGGTCAGAATCCCAGTCTACACAGTGGGGCAACATCTGAAAGTCAATGCCAAGCATCCTTATTTTTCCTTCTTATCATTATCATTAATATTAACATTATCATCCTTTCCATCATTATCATGGATGGTGGGATAATCCTGCATATAGTTCTCACCAAACGTTTTGGAATAAATGTAAAACAAAAGGACTGAGTTTCCCAAGTATCTTGTTTTTCTACAGTAGAATCTTCAGCTGGAGAAAACTATTATTTGCTCTGATGAGATACAAGCTTTTTAACTGTCCTGTGGTGTGACTGAAGTGGCAAAAATAAAGTACTGTGGCTTGCTTAACTTCTGCAGAGAACCCTCTCAATTTTTATATTTTTATGTCACTCATTTAATTGATCTTCTAAATCTAAAAGGGTGATGAAAAGATCAAGTACATGTTTGACATTTTAACTCCCTTTAGGGCTTTTTATCTTAAAAGACTGGACTCTGCAATTTTTCTAAATAGTCTCATATCTAGAGACTAGAAAGCAGACTTGAATTGCCACATCCAGAATGACATGATGTAGAAGCTGATACAAGATAATTTTTTTTCTTCCCAATGAATGTCAAAAAAATGATCCAGACTTTAAGAAGTAGTGCTTTTACATACCAGTGTGTTCTTCCTGACCTCCTCCCAACAAACAGGCACTGAAAACTTTACAGGCTTTCAGCATGTAGGACCAATATTGTTTTCAGTACCTTGTGCATAAAGTGAGTTAGCACCACAGATGTCCTTCATCTCAAACCTAATGCAGTCACAACACAGTTTGAGTATTTACTCCATCTTTGTCTTAAAATTAGAAGTTTTGTATCAGCCTGCACCTCAGGAAGTCTCCCATCATCCCCATATCATCATTGGTGAAACAGAGCTCAAATCAGTCCAGCAGTTTAATTACTTGGGAAGCATCATATCCTCAGATGGTAAGATTGATGCAGAAATAGACAACAGGTTAGCAAAGGCATACAGAGCTTTCGGTAAACTCCATAAAAGAGTGTGGCAAAACGAACACCTTAAGAAAAGTACAAAGATCAGCGTTTACAGAGCCATTGTACTGTCTACTCTTCTATATGGGTCCGAATCATGGGTCATTTACTGGCACCACTTGCGTCTCTTAGAACGCTTCCATCAGCGCTGCCTCTGTACAATCCTAAACATCCACTGGACTGACTCTGTGACCAACACGTCTGTCCTTGAACAGGCAGCAGTCACGAGCATTGAGGCCATGCTGCTGAGAACACAGCTGCGCTGGGCAGGGCACGTCTCCAGGATGCAGGACTACCGCCTCCCTAAGATCGTGCTCTATGGGGAACTTGCCTCTGGCTGCTGCAAGAGGGGAGCCCCGAAGAGGAGATACAAGGACTGCCTGAAACAATCCCTCATCCTTGGCCATATTGATCATCACCATTGGTCTACTCTGGCCTCCAATCGGGAGGCCTGGAGACACACCATCTGTAACGCTGCTGCTGCTTTTGAGAACACACACAGGATCACTCTCGAGGAGAAAAGACAACGCAGAAAGAATCGCGTCTCGTCGATATCACCTGGGGAGTCTTTCTGCTGTGCCTTCTGCAACCGGACTTGTCTATCTCGCATTGGCCTTTTTAGCCATCAGCGTGCTTGTAGCAAGGGTGGGTAGAGCCCTTCTCAAATCTTCATTCGTGAAGCCTAGCCATGATGACTTTAGCTCTACAGACACCAACACCATTGGAAAATACTACTTGATGGCTGTAACTGAGCTGACTTTGCTCTCATGTAGCACTGTGTGTTCTGGAGACAAAGTGATCCCTTGTACTGCAGCATAGAGAGCTTCACAGGACTCTTTCCCTGTGATCTGTTGATAAACTTGTCTGAGTACAACATTGAGATTGTGGAATGATAAACTGCATATCTGTTAAGACAGCAGCTTGTGACTTGTGTTGATCTGATTTAAATCATGCTCATACTAGTGGGCCAGGTAGCTGCAGCACTAGTATGTTAAATTTGGAACTGATTTTATATTTGTGCATAGGACCTGACTTAATATACTAATTCTTCTTAGCTTTTGAGTGTTCCCACTTTCAGTTAGCTAAATATTTTAAATATTTAAAAAATAAAAAAAAAATTTTTTTTTACGTTATAGGTGTTTTGTCTCACTTTTATGGATTTTATTCTAGAATTATTAATGAAGCCACTACAGAAATTGCTTCTATTTTATATCTGTAAGAATAATAAGACAATGACCAGACCTTTGTCTGGTATAAGGTCTAAGTGCTTGATCCACATTCCGTATAATTTTCTTCCCTTATCTATAAAACAGAAAAAGACTATATAACTACCTAATAACTAATACTCTGCTTTTTAGTTGATCATATTTTATTGTGAACAGTATAGGAGGTGAAAAACACTGGTATGTTGAATGAGTTATCATTCAGAACAGGAGTGTATTACTGGCTTGGGAAAGCTGTCTGGATGGCAGGATGTCTGTTCTCTCTAGGTCCAAAATTAAGCTGTTGTCAAAAAGTTAATAAAACCCCAAAGTATTTGTGAAGCAGAATTGTTTATGCTTTGTAAAGTCCTTCTTATACCAAATGCTCATTAAGATAAAATGATAGCACCTGGAACTAGCTGAGCATAATTTACATTTTTACTTCATGTATTTCTTGTTTAGTTTCAGTTTTATCCTAATTAAAATGTGGGCCAATATTCATTAGAATAGGCTAGAGGGGGGAGTGATGCAGAGCAATGAGCTGGAGGCCACTGATGCGTGGCATGAAGCTGGGGGCACTGGTGTGAGACATAAGTAAGACAGTTTTATGGAGTAGACTAAGAGGCTCCAGGGAGAAATTATATGCTAGAAAATGTTAGTGAAGTCCTGTAGTCTGAAAATTACTAGAAGAAGACAGATGGATGGGATGACCGATAAAGGACAGAAATCTGTAAAATGGTTTATTTGAGAGAACTGGTAGGCTGAGTCAATGAGAAAAAAAAAATCGAAACATGGAAGACCAATGGAACAAAAAGCAAGTGCTAGGAATCACTGAAGTGTGCTACAGGCACGCTTTCCAAAAGCTTGATTAGCAGAGCACAGTAGTTGCTTTGACTGACGGGGTCAGCCAAAGAAAACTTTGAAACCTACGTATCACTCAAGGTAGCCAAGACGTCAAAACACGCGTTCTGTGTCAGGTCAGAAAGGATAGAACAGAGAGAAAGAATTGCACTCTTACTTTCATAAGTGGATGTGGTGTGCTGAGCCATGGTTATCCTGGTCCTGCAAGTGGCAGACCTCACTCTGTCACACAAGCAGTGGTGAACCGGGTGGCCTCAGAAAGTACTTGGCAGATATGGATTGAAGCTCGTTGTCTGAGCAGATTTGTATATTGTGCAGAGCCCTACTTTTTGGAGGTCACAGCGCTGCAGAGTACACTGTGCCAAATACCCTTCTGCATTCAGCTCAGCAGCCATGCCAAGACACTGAATAAATTAGCCTGTAAGGAGATGCATGCTGCTGCAGCTACTCTGCAGTGACTGCCTGAACTATTCCATTTGCATATAGCCACATTACAGGTAGTTCAGGTACGACTACCTTGCACTGAAAGCTATGATGTATATTTAATTATGGAAGGGTAATAATGGATTTTAGTTATATGTTATATTTTTGGTACCACACAAAACTGTATTCAGAACTCAGAAAACTGATAAGAGGTTAATATTCACTCCAGCATATTGGTACAGGGAGGTCTTAGCTGAACAGCTGCATGAACCTTCTCTATTATCCTACCAATTTTTCTGTGCTTGTCCCATTATGAGAGTTTATGCCTGGAATTAGATTGTTATGCCTTGGGAAAATAGTCCCCTGTATTTGAAAAGCACTTCTCAGTTTTGGGGATGTTTCCCTGATGCTAATGTTTAAATTCTGTAATGTCAGAAAATAATAATTTGAAAAAAACTCCCAAACCCCTGATTAAATAATGGTGAAAATAATTTGGATCATATACTCTAAATCAATATTTGTCTCTCATTTCCTGTTTCTATTCTCATAAACACATCCATTAAAATATTTTATAAAATTTACTTCATGTCAAATATTAAATTTTGAGGTTTGATTGTGGTATATATTAATAGCTTCTAGTTAGGCAGACAAAATTTCTAAAACGCTCAGAAAGCCAAAGGTTCCTCATTTGAAAAAGAATAAATAAAAGTTAGTGAGGAACTTAATATTTTTTAATATGTAACTTCTCTTTCCCTCTAATGTGTATTCAGATCTTCTTTAATACTTGTATTTATGGTATGTTGGGAAATAAACCAGGGGTTAGAACTTTTCCTTGATTAACAGTGTTTTGTAAGAGGCTTTGAGAGAGGCCAAAATTGAATTAGGATCTAAAATTATAATTCAATGCTATGATAATCTATAAAATAAGAAACACTATTAAATCAACAGGAAATGAAAAAGACTGCAGTTAGCCAAGCAACCATCACTCAGCACAGAAGCCAAGTGATCCTTGAACTGGATGAATCAATCTAGACTGCCAAGGTCAATGGTTGCGGTACTTGAGGAAATATGAACATATGTAGTAGGAACCTTGCAATAAAATGAGCCATGCTGCCATCTTTTGTTAATAGGAGTTTTATCTGATTAAAGGGCTGAAGGCAGCCCTAATATCAGCAAATTTGCACTAGTATTTGGAGCAAATTGACTGACAAGAGATGATCCAAGGAAGAGTTATGAAGTAGCAATGCTGCAGTACAGTCATACACTATTAAGCTGAGCATAGAGGTACTGCAGACAGTAGATTTTAGTATCTCTCTACAGCTGAAAAGGGTTTAAATAGCTGTGTTTAGTATAAAAGGTTTTTGTGTTCTATTTTATTTTCAGACAAGTTAGGTACAAAGCTGAGAAACAAAAACATGAACTTGGACTTTTAAATACTTTTCCAGGAGCACCTGAATAGAAATATTCTTCTTTTCACCCTTGTGCATTTTTATCTCTCATAACTTACAGCCTCTATTGCCTTTCAGCCTCAATCAGTTCTATCACTCTCATATCTATTTCACAAAATAGGATTTGCATAATGAACAATTTTGCAGAGATTCAAAATATAAATTAGGTTTTTCTGACACTGCAGTAAAAGAAATTTGAAAAGATTTGATCTTTGTGACTGCCAGAGTCAGCAGGGGTGAAAGTTAAGTTGTGTAGAAAGCATAGCAATCATACTTTTCATTAAGACATGCATATTTTCTCATTGATCATTCTCAGTGCATCATGCAGATGGAAGACCAATCTCAAACATGACCCATTATAATATTTCCCATACATGAGCATAATAATTCACTGCCTTTTCAGTTACAGTATAAGATCTTAACACTGGCTGCACTCATTTCTGTAGTCAAATAAACTTGGTTACTGAAACACCTAGTAGTGATAATAAGCACTGGGGGGAATTACATTAGTGCCTTTAACAGTTAAGAACTATCCTACTCGACTGGATACTGGCATGATTATGTGAAAGAGGATGGAAGAGAGACTGCTTTAAGGATAGTGATAAGAAATTCCAAGGCTCGCTGTTAAGCACAGAAGCAGATGAAATGGAAATTGTTCCATCCTGAATGCCAGCACATGCCATTGGTAAAAATAAAAGCACTTGAAGCACATTTCTGAATGCCTTTTCTGAAGTGTTTTCCTATGTGAACGTGTGCATCTCTGAGGGCTGGGACAAGAAGACAAGACTTGTAAGACATATCAGTGAGTTAGTGAGTTGTAGTGTGGCTCTGAGAAGAGAGAAAACATTTGAAATTAATGCTGGGTAAAAGGGAGCTGAAGTTTCTGAAGAAAAATTCCTATTCCACTGGATTCCTTTTACAATTAGGAAAGTGTTTCAGCTTCCCTACAAGTAAACAGAAATGTGAAACAAACACATTCATTGTTGGTTTTCCCTTTGCAAGGGAAAGCTTGCAAGGTCAGAGAATCACAAAATATGCTGAGTTGGAAGGACCCACAAGGATCATCGAGTCCAACTCCTGGGCCTGAACAAGACCATCTCTAAGAGTCACACCATCTGTCTGAGAATATCTCCCAAAGTCTTCTAGAACTCTGTCAGTCTTGGTGCTGTGACCACTTCCCTGGGGAGCCTGTTGCAGCACCCAACCACCCTCTAGGTGAAGAACCTTTTTCTAATATCCAACCTAAACCTTCCCTGACACAACTTCAGGCCATTCCCTCAGGTTCTGTCACTGGTCATCACAAAGAAGAGATCAGTACCTACCTCTTCTCTTCTTCTCATAAGGAAGTTGTAACTGCAATGAGGTCTCCCCTCAGTTTTCTCTTCTTCAGCTAAACAGACCAAGTGCCTTCAGATGCTCCTCATATGGCTTCCCCTCAAGGCCCTTCACCATCTTTGTTGTCCTCCTTTGGATGTTCTCTAACAGTTTAATATTTTTCTTATTTTCCAGTGCCCAAACCTGCACACAATATTCAAGGTGAGGCTGCCCCAGTGCAGAGCAGAGTGGGACAATCCCCTCCCTTGACTGGCTGACAATGCTGTGCCTGGTGCCCCCCAGGACACAGCTGGTCCTCCTGGCTCAAGCAGCTGTGAGTGAAGGGAAGTCTGGGGAGGGGGGAGAGCCAGCTGCACAGAGGGGTCCCTGAGTCCAGGAACACCCAAGCAGCAGCCCCATGACCCAGAAACCCCTGGCAGCCAACTAGCTGAGCAGGGGGTGGTGCTGGGAGTGACCGAGGGGCATTTAAACTGCATCAGGGAGCGTGAGCAATCTGGACAGAACTGCAGATAATTCCTTATATGGGATATGTTAATTGAGGAACTTTACATTAATAAGCAATTTCTCCAAAAACCCCCAAGAGAACATGAAGCAATAATATCTGTTTTGAAGCACTTTTAGTGGTCCTAAACATCATGAGAACTGTGATCCAGAGAAGTTTGTATAACCCCTGAAAACCACTGTTCTATAATATTTAGTATAGGCATAAGTTATAAGATGGTGTGCTCAAGAACTGGTAGAATAAACATCCTCCTGGAACTCAGTTATCAACACTAATTTTAGCAGGTTAAGCTTGCTGTAGTAAGTTAGCTTGCAAAAACAGGTGATTTGCCTGTCCAACTAGTTGACATAATGGGTAGCCTTTCAAATGCAAATTCAGGACTACATGTGCAAAAAAATGGGCAAATTTAGTTTTTTTTCCTGATAATTTAAGTGACTATTTGATACATGTAGGCTTTAGATACCATCAGACATTAAATGTTACCTATTTAGCAATGACTGAGAGAAACTGGGAATCTACTTATCCCAGAAGAAATGTTTGTCTCAAGCAGATTTTTTTACCAGCCCTAAATAAGAAAAGGAGCACATTTCTTCTACAACCAAAGGTGAAACTACAGTATAATTAGAGCCAGCCATTAATCTACCTTGCATGAGCAGTAATATAAATGAAGATATGATACATGAA
The DNA here is from genome assembly GCF_022539395.1 of Myiozetetes cayanensis. Taxonomy (NCBI): domain Eukaryota; kingdom Metazoa; phylum Chordata; class Aves; order Passeriformes; family Tyrannidae; genus Myiozetetes; species Myiozetetes cayanensis. The sequence continues at coordinate 32,338,759 of NW_026087964.1, read as the reverse complement.
CTCCAGATCAGGCTGTCACTGGATAGAACTTTGTCACCCTGTCAGGTTCGTGGTGACCTTCTGCTGCTAGTGTACAGGTGTCACTTGTGTAAGCCCTGTGACTGCAGTGAAGGCACATGCGGAATGGGTTTCCTAAGTAAAGGGCTTTAGTGTACACTGAGATTGGGAGGTCTTCGTGAAAAAAAGCGAGGTCTACTCACGCTTTATGAAAAAAGAAAAGTGGTTTATGAAGTATCATTTTAACTGCAATAACAGCTTTGGCAGAGGGTGTTTTTCATGTTGGTTAGACTGGAATCTTTCTAGATGTTCACTGATTTCTGGGTTGTGGTTTTAGAGAAAGATTTTTAGTGATTCGGAGCATGGGCAACCATCCCACCTCCCCTGCACTTCAGGTGGGTCCCTGAAGTGAAGCATCCCAGGAACTCAGGAGACAGGAGTTTAAAAAACAAGCATGCAGCAGAACTCTTTCTCTCCTGGTACGTGCGTATTTGCTTGCTGGAGCACCACAAACCTTTGGGGCTTCTTTCCCATGTTTTCCATCTCAGCAGCAGCCATTTTTCTCATTGGATTGGTACTGCCTCAGCTCCCAGCTGAGCTGTCCCGGTGTAACCAGTAACTGCTGACAGCTTGGGGATTCCCCTTTCAGGAGCTGCATGGAGTGTTGTCACCAAGTGGCCCGACACCACCGTAGGGGGTAGCTAGTTAATATTTTCTGCTGTTGTTGGGGCTTTTTTTGGTTTTATTTCTTTCTGGTTTTAGTAAAATTGTTATTCTTCCTTCATTCAGACTTCTCGTAATTTCTACCTTGCTAGTACTGGGGAGAGAAATAAAAGAAAGGAGGGTTTATCTCATTAGCATTCTCACCTCCCAAACATATTGTCATTAAACCAAGACCATGGGCAACACAAATTACTGTGTATCCCTAAAACTACCCTGTGTCCTGAAGCAATGAGGCACTTTTATACACTTCTTCAGTCTAATGCTGGTGTGTCTGCTTTGGGTCTACAGGCTTCCTAATTACATGCGCATAGTTCTCAAGAGGGTTAACACACCTGTGTTGCCTCTGTAACTCAAGTAGCAGGTGACAACATTCTCTTAGAATATAAGCTCCAAAGGTGGGTGATGGGCCTTCTTCTGGGGCAGTTTTCTTTGCAATGAGTATGCAAAGATGAAAAAAATCAACCTCATCTCTTCATATTTGTCATTGAATATGTATTTAATAGTGGTGGCTTTCTGTATTATTTATGGACAATTGTCCTTATTTTTTACCTGAAAAAGCATAGCTAAAAACCTGTGTTTCTGCTCCAGTGCAAAGCTTCATATTTAATGTATTTCAGCAACAACATAAAGAGATTATCTTTTGAAGATTCTGTGGAACAACAAGAAGCCTTTCCAAGTCACTTGCCCTTACGTTTTTGATAGTCATGGAGTGTCTGTCATCCCATCTGCCAAGTCCCCAGTAGCCAAGAAATAACATGTTTTAGACATAGATTTTCTCTAATGAAAATTACTCAACACAATCTTAACTGATATGTTGCATAACAGGACTAAGAAAACTCAGCAAAAGTTAGAAAGGTGCTGAATTAACCACAAACACACACACACACAAAATCATACATACTAAACAAGATGTGAATAGGTGAACTGAAATAAAATCACCAAAAAATTATTTCTATTGTGCAAAATTCCCATTTTTCTCTTGCTAACAAATTCAGAACTGAAATCTTCATATTATATGCAACAAAGTCGTATATTTGTGATGCTAGCCAAGCTCTTCTCCCATCTTTCAGCCATTATCTTATCTGAGTTTATTGTACATCCTTAGTTCAAAAAGAGTGTGAAAGTAGAAGAAACATATTTACATATTAAATTTATGGATTATGCTTAAAATTGTGGCTTTTTCCAAATAGCCTTATTATAAAGTTCTTTGAAAGTGATCAGCACAGAGAGATTTTAGGGACAATGATTGCAAATTTAAGCAGTGAAGAAAACATAATGCTTGAAAAACAATTGTGGAGAGGATAGAAGTCACTGTGACCTAGATTGAAAAGTGAAATTTGTAGACAGCAGATGTTTCACGTGAAAGAAGACCCAGTTAACACTTTAAAATCCTTGGAAAGAATTGAGCTAGCCTACTGACTATTTTCTGTTATTTAAATAAATGTCAGACATATTACATTCAAGTAAAAAAAATCTGTCTGCAGTCAGCAGAAATTTCCTTTTCACTCTGAAAAGATAGATATGCTTGATTATAGATGGGTATGGGTAATTAAGGTAGTTATACAGTCCAAAGCAGTTCAAACTATCAGTATTTTAAGTACTTTAATACAATCTAAAATTTGAAGTACTACACAAAGTTATTTGGAATGGAAATATCTTTACATCACTTTTAACAACTGATGTTTAAGATAAGGTTATTAAAATGACATGCAAGTGATAACGAACCATAACAGACCAACATAACACATTGAAATTTCTTATGCTATCTTGGAAGACATATATGTTCACTGTTGCTCTTTCTATTAATAGAAACAGTAACAAAAATAGAAAGTTACACGGATAATTTTTTTGAACACAGGCCAAGTAAGTTTAAAATTAAACTAAAAAAAAAAAGGCTTAACACAAATAAAATAATTAAGCACTCTCATTACTGATTTAGGGCTCATAATAAGCTTATTTGTATCTGGCTTGAGGCTTGTAATTAAGCATACTCATAATTGCCTTTTATGCCAATGAAAATAAGACTCTTAGAAAACCTTAATGGTTCTGTCACACCAGAGTGCTTAAAGGCTGGTTCCTAATTTAAAATCAGCTGTTTTTTAAAAGAGGATGAGCTATCTTTGGCCTTGCTTACCTGCATGGAGCTGTGAGAAAGCTCTCTGTCTGTGCATGGCTGAGGATTGCTGGGATAGACCCCACCACAGCCCAGTCCAGGTGCAGGAGCTGCCATCCTGACTTCTCTCTGAATCTTCCTTCCTGCTTGTCTAGGAGCTCTCTCATGCTCCTTCAGACAAAACCTGGAAGGCTAGAGTAAGTCACAGATTCAGGCGTGAATCTGGCCCAAAAAATAAAGCACTAAGACCAACATTTTCCAGAGAAACTGGCAAAGAGATCCACATAGTTTGCCTAACTCCTCAAAACATTGAAACATCCAGCATTCTGGTATTTGGCTGAATATCCAAACTACTTGTAAATGTGCTGTACACTATTTAAGTATCAGCATTACTGAGCGTCATCTCTGTTTCCCAAAGACTTCAAATGTCTGGCACTTGGATGCCCTTAGTTATCATGGCAGTGAGTGTTCTGTAAGCATAGTTACAGAAGAAGTTATCAGTTGTATTTCCACCTTTAACTGTTGTGTTCTCAGGTCTTCTATTTTACCTCCATGTGTTACTTCATAATCAGATTTGTTAACATTATTTTTTACAGCTATTTTAATAAATGTAGGAAAAATCCCACTATAACTGTCACTACTTTTGTCCTATACATAGAATAAGAGGTTTTTCTCTAGTAAAAAAGCACTGCCATATTTTAAAGAACCCTCCAGAGCATATTTGTGCCAAATATTTATTTCTGAAAAATGTAAATGTGTCATCCATGCTGTTTAGTCTTGTAACTTTACAGCCTGCTTCATTTTGTATATATCCCCACTGATCACTCCTACTGCATCTGCTTTACTGAACTAATATAATAAAAAAATATTATCCAAACTATTCATCTGGTCTTCTTTTCTTTGCTCCTTCCCTCTTCAGCAGGATTGATAGCTCTAACCAGTAAATTCAAATGTACATTTTACAGCTTATTGCTGTGAGAACAGGGACACTATTGAAAACACTCAAAGGTGTTTAACATGTGTCTTGGAATTAAGATTTCAATCACTGAGGGGGTATACAAGGAGCATGGATTTACAAAATGTTAGAGGCCTAATTAGATGGAGGGGTTTTGTGAAACCCCTTTTCAGATGCATCAAAGTATTAGATGGTTTTTGACAGAGTGACTTTTATATTGCATCTTCCATGAAATGCCAAATCTCATTCACCATGCCCATGCACAAATATTCTTGGGGGTGAGACATTCTTTGGTATGAGAAATAAGTGCAAATTCTGCAGTTCAAGTGTTAAGAGATAGGGTCGTGCAGGATTTCGATGAGGAAGGGCCTCTTAACCCCCCTTACCAAACTTCTGCATTATATCCTCAGGAAAAATGTGGAATCCTGCTCTTTTTCCCCTCCACCTCTTTACCTCTTTTCAGGGGGATGCTTCTTTGAAATCTCTGTATGAACAGCAGAGCAAAAAAAAAAAAAAAAAATTGTATTGACTTTGAAAATGGAGAAGAGCGTAATCCAGAGGAGCAAACAGCAGACTTGAGAAAATAGCAAATGCTCTCTCCCCTAATGCATATACAGATACAAAGCAATCAAACAAAAATGAGATTGTGCAGCTAATAAAATCAAACAGACCAGGCTATCTGGAGCCATTTCCAGATGGCAGCTGAGAGTTCCCCATCACTTCTGAATGGCTACTGGTGAATATGTACCAACACTTGAACTCTCGTGGGAAGCTATTTAATTTATCTCCAAATATCTGTCTAACTCTCTGGTGGCTGTTTACCTTGTATCAGTATGTTTCTCCTATCATTACAGGATTCCTCTCTTTTTTGACTAGTTTTTCCTATGTTTCCTCTTTCTTTGCAGATTGTTTATCTCCAGTTTTCTCACTCTAGGGGAGCATGTGCGTAATTTGTTTGTCGATAATAAATAATGAACACATTTTATTATGTGTTACTAATGTTTCTGTGTAAAACAGAATTAAAAATCTTATAAAGCTGCAAATGCTCTGAATGTGTATAAATACCAGTGGCACCTGGCATACGTATTTTTATTCGCTTTCCTTTTTCATTTTATGCATTCCATATTTATATCTTTCTCTTTCTTCAGTTATAAGTAAATAGTGCCTATATATAATTCAGTTCATAAATTGCATGTGTGTTGAACTTTTTCTGGGCAGAGACAAGACATTTCTGGTTACTTCAAAAATCAAGGAATGGCTGTGACTTTTTCCTTTAACATCAGATTTCAGTAATTTTATATATTCTAGCATTTTACTCTGTCCTTAACTCTTAACCTGAAAAAAAATAATCTTGATTCCTCTATTCAAGGGTGCACTGAATAACTTCTGCCTTCTTACTTTTGAGGTCTGCCTTCAGTGATAGCTTGAACTTGCCTGATCTATCTGTATTAAGTAGTCTTATGGGATCAACCTGTTACTTTTGTTCACTTATGATAGTACCTTGCTTTCACTTATGATATCCTTGAGGTAGTTGAACAGATTATACTGTAAGTGTGTTAGTAATTCGCAACTCTCTTTCTGTCAAGGTCCCGTGACACAAACAGATCAGACAGGAGTTTATGGGGGCTTTTTCTAGTTGGTCAGGTAACAGTGCGGCAAAATTTATAACAGAAGTGAGACTGATACATGGTCAAACAAAAGCAAAGATACTAGACACTGTCGCATGTACTTTAGCATGAAAGTTGTAATGGTGTAAAATACCAGAGTCATCAGTTATGTGATTCTGTATTAGGGACAGGAGAATCCTTCTGAAAATGTGCCAAGCACAGTCTTTTCATGTCTTAGTCTTTGACTATCCAACTGCTTTGCAGGTTAAAAACCTGTTCGGATTTATGATACGTGTATGCACAGAATTTTATCTCTATTTGCCCTTGTTTCAGCACTGACCTTGTCTTTAATGTTAGTATTTGATGTTCTCTTCTTGATGCACAAAGACAAATCTGTCACATCCTTTTTGTTCTACCTTTTGGGCTGCTGGACAAGCACAGTCTCATAGCATGCCTTAGTGAGACAGGCCATACAGTCCCTTAATCATTCTTATGTGTCTGTACTGATTCCAATTCGAATACATCTTTTGTGGTAATGGCTCTGCACAGTGTTCCACTGAACTCTTACTGGCTTTCTGCACAATAGACTGAAGATTTCCTAGGTTTACCTGAAAACAGCTTGATGGCTGCATTTTAAACTTTCATTACCTTTTCACAGGCACTGCACTGATGAATTATATACATAATGAGATCAAAACAAGGACCAATTTATTTTATTCAGTCATCCCAGTTCCCTATCTCCAGGCTCATTGCAGAAATCAGCATTATTTTATCCTCCCAGTGTGAGGCCTTACATTCTGACTACTTCTGTACTATTCCATTCTATTCTCCTATTCTATACCTTTCACCCCAGTTTTATTTCAGCTTTAAGGTGATGGTTATGCTCTTTCTGTACAGTCTATCCTCTGTTCATAATACAGCTCTACTTCATTCTGTCAACAGATTTTGTTAGGACACATCTATATTTTGCCAGAAAAATCTGACTTCTCTCCTAACTCTGTGATTTCAGTAGGGTCTTTTCAGATTATTTCCTTATATATTTTGCCTTATCTCTGAATAGAAATTAATTGCTTGTTAATGACCTGTCTGGTATAAAATGGTTGTTCTACTCAAAGGGAACTTTGCATCGAAGGGCTGCTTTAATGACACACCACAGGCAACAATAAACCCATTTCAGGTTTGTTGGAAACTTCCTTAGGACCAAGTTATATGGCAGGTGTTTGCTTCATCCAGCGTCTACCTTCCAGGTCATTCATGACATGAATCTGTGACAATATAACAGCTGGGTCTGGCTGGTTTTTAAGCACCTATGAAAGGGACAGCTCTTCATGGTATGCCAACAGCCATTCTCTCATGTGACCTTTGCACTTAAACCAGCAGCTATGGTTCATTTGTGTGGGTGAAGAATTAAGCTCTGGTTCAGTCATCTCCTTCTGTCTTATGGAGAGTTCTGTCTGGGATATTGCCTCTCTAGGTCTCTGAGTTCCTGCTTGTGTTTCTTCTCATCCACGTTAGAGAGTGGAAGTTAGGAAGAGTGTTAGGAAGTTATTTTGGATGAACTCTTATTTTTGGATCACAACTCTTTTGTGATCTTAGGCAGGTTTACAATGGAAATAAAACCATTTTACTTTATTTATGAGGGATAATGTAGCAATAACTTCACTCCTGTGCATGTGAGGAAGTAGGAAAACAAACCTGTCACATATCCTATCACTTTCAATCTTCGGTCTTTGTGTAGTCGTAGAGAGTAGAAATGTATTTTGATCAGTTGTTCCAAGTCCAAATTCTGTAGGGTTTCAAGAACTTTGGGTTGGATGGAGGCCCAGAGTGGTTGTGTGTGGATTCTGTCATGACTGACACCCAAATAATGACTTAAAGAGGCTGCAATTTGTAACAGAAAGCTGGAATTTGCTTCGCTTAGAAAAACTGCCTTTTCAAAGAGGTTAGGTGTTTTCCTCCTTCTTCATTTCAGAGAAAGATGCAGGGAGAGGTTGTAAACATCTCTCTCTGTGGTATGCGGAGAGATAACATGTTTGCAGATGTGTACAGGGCCTCCTTGGACCAGAGAGGGTGGGGGTAGAGGGAGAGAAGATACAAGAAGCCTTGGAGAAGGCAGGGCATTGCCTTGTGCCCCTGAAAGGTCTGATGTGCTGCATTGTAAAAAAAGTCGTCCTTGCATCTGATATAAACCTTTTTCTAATCCTTCTACTGTCTTGACATTCTTGGGAAGAATACCTGCGTATGTTTACCTTACATATTCATTTGGAACCTCTTTAATCTGGGCCTGCTTGTGGCTGTAAGAAGAATGCGTAATGGATTTAGCTGTCTTTAAGGGCAGCTGTATCTGGAAATTAACCTCTTATTTCTGAGATGACCTGTTTAAGTTTGCATCTTTATTAGATTTTTTACAAACAAACAAACAAAAATGAAATTACTCTTAAAAATAAATCCATATATTGGTGCAAAAACAGTATCGAAAGTCAAACTAAGAATTTAAATATGAACACCAGAGAGCCTACTGCTTAACAAAGTGTGATAGCTAATCATATTTATAAGAATTAAACAACAGAATGCAATGAAAGTAGCAGAATCTGCCAGGCTTTCACAAATTAAAATCTGGTTCACATTGAAATGTTTTTCAATGCCTGCTTTAGAAATTCCTGTTTTCTGGTGCACTAAATTAAGCCCTGAGCTAATTCTCTGGCATTAACACTTTTACACTTCCTTCTATCAAATCTTCACTGATTAGGACATGAGATGAATTACAGTGTTACTGGGCATCATGCAAAATAGCATTTGGATCATGGCCACTAACTTTTACATTTTTAAACAGCTGCATATCCAGCTGCAGGACTGAAAATGCATCTTTAGGCATGAATTGTTCTTTGCTCAAAATCCAACATATTACAGTTTCTTAGTAGTGGTTTGTTTTCCTGCTCTGACAGCACAAGCTCTATTAATAATCTGTGTTCATACAGCCACTGGCAAGTTAGGAAAGTAAGTGATGTGGTGGCACAGTAGAAACAAGAGCTTTTAATCACAGAAACAGTGTTGTCTGGAGGGAAAAAGAGAAAGTGAGTGCTAGATGTGCAGAGGAAGTAGAGAGAGACCAGAGCAAGCTCATGGAGAGTTTTATAATCAAGAAGTTCATTTTGCACTGAGTTCTGAAATTAATGAGCAGCCAGTGGAGTTGTCTAACAATGGGGGTGCTATGACTTAGTGTCCAGGGATCATAGAAGTTATTCTGAGCCCAGACATATTGAATTGTTCATTGTTTTCTCCCACTGAACAGTCTGATAATTCAAGTACTTAATCATAAAAAATAATCAAGTTCTCTCTCAATGACTTTGACTTTTCCACCTTTCTCAGCTGGCTGATCATGACTCAGATACTTAGACTCTTCTCATCTCTCCAACATATATGATGGTTCCCCTCTCCCTCTGTGCCTGCCTTCTCCTTTGTACTATAGTTCTGTTTTCTCCTTCATATTCCATAGCTGTTATTTGCTGACTTCTTTCACAGATTTCTCATAGTGATGGCATTGCTTACAGCAATAAAAGCAGGAAGACCACATTCTTATTTCTACCCTATCCCAGGCTGTTGCTGTCTTACACTATTCTGTCCTCATTCCTCTTTTGCATCTTGAGATGCTTTTTCATTTGTAACTCATCAGCTGGAGACAACCATCTGAAGCTCAAATATCAGGACACTACAGATTTCACTAATCACACTTATGTTTATGACCTTGTGTCTTTTACAGAATGCATTTCCAAGCCACGTCCCTTGTCATGGCATCCCTATTGACTTGACTAAAATTCTGCCTTATGCAATCAAATCAGATTTCCTTGCAGGATAATAACCAAGAGTTTTGATCTCCTTCACTTAATCTGAGTTGTAACATTAAAAATAGAGTCTATAACCATATAGAATTGTACTTACCAGCTGGTAGTGCTGCCTGATTGTGAGATTCTGATACATAAAAGTATTTAACACTGACTGTGGCAAACTGAAATATAAGTGGGAAATAGTCACGATAGAAAACAACGAAAAATATCTTGCAACAAGTAACTTCAAATTTCACTTTTTAAAGTCCAATTATTTTTCACATTAGCCAATCAAATGCAAGATATTGAGATATTCAAATGATTGTTTTCTTAAAGACAAAAGAAAACTGAGATAATCAAAAACATTTCAGATGCTTAGCAACATACCAGTTAAACAGATATATCAATAAAATCAGAAGGACATCTCTTTGGAGTTAAGAAAAAAAAAAAGGATTCTGGCCCCACTGGGCTTTAAAAATGATAAATCTTTGGCAAAAGGAAGGGGGTTTAAATTAAATTTTCTTTTCAACCTTAGGCTTTTTTCATTTATACTGTCTAGCCCAAAGAAAGGGTCTTAATTATTTTTGATTTATTTCCTTCATTCCTGAGAAAGGTCTTTCAGCTTTTCTTTATTATTATTATTTCAGTTTTTCTTCTTCTTCTGTAAGCACATCTATGTTCTCTAGTCCTTATTTTTACTGCTAATTTTTCATGTTTTCCTTGATGTGAAATACTCAGTTCTTAAAAAAACAGTTTGCTTTCACAAATGTAATTCAAGGTTTGAGTCTTTCACTTTCAATTTGTTCATTTGTTTCCTCATAAATTCTGCTTTGGGATTATAAATCAGGTATCCTGTCCTATCTTCTAAAGTAAAAAGTTTCCTGTGCATCATTCCTGTGCATTAAATGTTGTTTTAGAAGCACCCCTCTCTATAAATACAGTATCACAAGCATGCCACAGAAGAATGACAGGATACCAAGTCAGCATAAATTGCTAATAACCCAATTATTTGAAACAAAAATGTACCACAGGAGAACCACCTGCATGGCTTCCAGCTTCAAAATGATTCCCAGGTGAATAGAAAGCAGTTTAAGAGAGCAGAGAATATAGAAGAAAAAGAAGACAAGATTCTCTGTATTTTTGATAGATTTTGGGATCCCCACCAAGGCAGGTAAACATTGCCTTCAAGAGAAGTTTAGCTGGTCCTTCAGTTACCACTTGTGTATCAGTAGATGTCAGGAAGGAGAAATACTATGTTATTTTGAAGAGGACAAATAATTACTTAAAGGTAAATGCATTTCAATGTGTTTTACATTTTAGTTAGTAACAACTGAGCTTTTCAGAGCAGTCTCTGGAGAGGAGAGACTTCCTCTTTTAGGAAGAAATTCTTTACAGAGAGGGTAATGAGGCATTGGAATGGGCTGCCCAGGAAGGTGGTGGAGTCTCCATCCCTGGAGGTATTTCAAAAGAGATTGGATGTGGCACTGAGTGCCATGGTCTAGTAACTGTGGTGGTAGTGGATCATGGGTTGGACTTGATGATCTCAGATGTCCTTTACAACCCATCTGATTCTATGATTTTATGTTTCTATGATCAATATAGCCTCTTTTTCCTCTTAGTTGTTATTTTTAAGTAAAACATTCTATACAAGCTTAGCAACTTTTTAGTGATAAAATGGGTTTTAATAACTCTTTTTCTCTTCTGTATGAGAAATAGTTCTGTTTTCCTTTTATTATGTGTATAAATGGGGAAAAATGCCCTGGAACTCTTTAAGGATAATTATAGGAAAATGTGTCTGCCCAACACAGCTCAGTAATTACAGTATTCTCCAAGAATGCAAAATCCCCAGTCAGCAAAAGAAGTTGAACCTTTCTCTATTTGGATACAGTAAGCTGTGACTATTGGTATATAACAGAGAAAGGCTGCTGTTTTCCAGAAGTTCTGTTGGGTTTTTTTGGGCCCTGTCAGGCTGGAGATGCCCTGCCTGGCAGGGAGATCCTCTTGGGATGTGGGGTGAACAGTACATGGGGCTGCTCTACCTGAGCCAGACCAGGGAGTTCTACCAAAATTCAGAATTTTAGTTCTGAGTGCCTTGCAAGATAAAAGAAAGCACTGAGAGAATTTCGGGACTCTCAAAGTTTACAGAGTGGGACCTTTTAGTATCCTCATCTTAGGCTTCTCTTCTGCAGTGCTGCTCTTCTACCTAAGTCCAGCTGAAAGTGCCCAGGAACATTTTTTTTTTTTTTAATTGAGCTGCTGATCTCATGCTAGTAAGAAGAAGGAAGTGACAACTTTCTAGAAAATGAATTTAAATATGTGTAGAAGTCAAACATATTAAAGGTTATTTAGATCTTTCAGTGACAAGAGCTCTATAAATACCTGAATAAATATCTGGATGGATTTTTCACTTGCTTTATATCCACATATTTTCCCTGTGAGTAACATTTCTGGTGAGGTGAGTTATTTTTCTCATGCTACCAGTACCAGTACCTCATGCTGAAAGTTAACGCAGTCAAGAGTTATACTGCATTTTGGAAAATCTTCTCCAAAACCTCTGTGCTTCCTTCAGATTTTTATGTGGAAATGAGCACCCAGATAGTCATGACAGCAAAAAATATCTGTTTGTGTTTTTCATTCGACAACACATTGAAAACAATTCTGCTCAATTCTGAGTTAGAAGCTTGATTAGGGACTCTGTATCCAGAAATGAAGTTGCAGATTAAAAAACAAAGCAAAACAAAATGATAAAACCCAAGAAAGCATTTGCAATTGTTTTATGAAGTTACACTTGAGGACTGGGAGAATCAACACACTGGTTCACTCTTTGATAAAATATCAACAATAGTTTGGCCCATGCCAGCTGCAGCTCATGTTCAAGCACTCAGCAGTTACTTTCTACCCAAACCATAAGGTACACAAGCTTGCCTACAAAGTAGCTTGAGAAATTCATGTTTAATTTAGAATGTATAAAGTCTACGGGCCAAAACTAACCATATAATTCAACCTAGCAGTAACAGTAAGAACATACAGATCTCAGGAAATTTTTTTTTCCAATGGAAACCAATTCACTGTATCTATAGAAACCCATGGTCAAAGCCAGTTTAGTACTTTGTGTGTATCAAACACCGAAATGTGACTTTCTTACAGTGGTGGCATTTTTATTATCGGAACAAATGCAAAATGGAAATAATGGCTTTGCTACATGTCCTTGCAAGATCAAGAGAAGGTTTTCTTTGATCCAACTGAATAGTTAGTTTCTATATTAACATTTTAAATGCTACAAGATGTATTTTTATATAAAATATAAATTTAATACAAAAAACTTACCCAGAAAGGAAAATATAATTCCTTTCATATACTTCCGTGCTATAAAATAAATGCTAACAATTGAAGCTGTATTTTTCCTAGAGAAGTTTATTTCTTTATTTTTACTTATTTTAAAGTCAAAATTTAAGTTTAAAATCTAAAATTATTTAAATCTATGGAATCATTGTATGGTTCATGATTAGGAGAATAATTTTTGAAGCAGAAGCCTGGTAAAGCAATGCTACACATTTTGATTCCCATTGCATATCAAAGATCTCAGTTAAGGCAAAATATATATATTGTCTTTGCTGAAAATAACTGTAATCTAGAAGAAGGTTATGTAGAAGATAAACCCAGATGCAGAACTGATATGAGAAAGGTCAGTATACAATTACTGGTCTTCACAAGAAATTAGAAAACATTTTGCAGCACTGTTAGTTCCTAAAAAACGCAAAGGAGTAAAAGAGGCAAAATTAAGCGCAGGAGAGCAAATTTTTGCCATGTTTTCAAAATGCCTGAAAATAGATTGAAAATTTCACATCCAAGGCCTGATGAAGTTGTGTTTAAGAATGTTTTGATGAATGCTGTTCGAGACAAAAGGTCACAAACATGTATGTTGTAATACTACTGTAACAGTAGTGAGAAGTAAGGACAGCAAAATAAAATGCTAACACAGCTGAGACTGCTATAAAATTTTAATAATTTTTGTAACCTGACAGGTTTATATCAAGGTGGGACTGGGAATTTCAATTTTAGTACAAGAAGAGGGTTTGAGAGAGGGGGTGTTTGATTGTTTTTCTTTCTCAGAGAAATGTTTAATAAAGTTTGTTTATACTTGGAGAATTTACAATTTACAGGTCAGTTGTGACACAAAGCAAGGAGAAACCATAGAGGAGTATGTAATCTTCTGTGTAGAATTTACAGACCATGAATTTCACAGTTTCTGTCCGTAGTCTCGGTACTTCCATGTCCATTCTCACCTCCAATTACTAATTCACCCCTTACCAGTGCAGCTGAGTTGTCAAAGGTGATTTTCACTGTGGAATAGTTGCATTTCTGGAATAAATTTAGAAACAAGTTAAGAACTATGAAATTGTAAATGTTCTGCAAGCCAAGGCAAAGCCAGTGTGATTGTTCTTTTGTTTGAAAACAGGGTTAATTCAGGAAATAGTTTTATAGACATTTTTTTCACTCTGATTCATTAATCTTTAGTGATCCAAGGAGGAAGAGGAGAAACACATTGCCAGGATGACCTTTCTTGCTTCCTGTTCAGCCTTCTGCATCTTTCTAATGTAACCCTTTAAATTTCCACATAGAGGAAGGAAGGACTAAATTCAGATCTCAGGGTTTCCAGGGCAAGAACCCTCATGCCTCTGCCTAGAAAAAAAGGTATGGATAGGCTGAGGCTTGCAAAATCTCTGCATGGAAATAAATGAGCATGAGGCACTGAAATAAAAACTCTTCAGTTTAGTAGGGAAAGACTCTGCTTTTACATAAGTAAAAGGGATTAGGTTAGTGAGACATGTATCTACACCCATTTTGAATTTCACACTGGTCTTACTATCAATGCAAAACTGGTTTAGTTTGCTCTTAGGATCAAGTCACACAAAGAGTATAAAAAATGCTGCTTTTTGTCAAAAACAGGCATAAAAACGGAAGGTAATAAATCAGAGAAGAGGGCTTTGAATGGTCTAAATGCTCTTGTCTGCCTTTCATCTCAGAATATCATATAAGCAGTGTAAACACAACATCCAGAACTGTTTTGTAACAGGCAGCAAATAATGTAGTAAAATTGTTTAATAATGAGATTGAAAGAGGAAGGGAAACATACACAGAAAGTAAACCTTACATCCTTGCAGATGCTGGAACCTGACTTTTGTGCAGCATTAGATGGAATCCAGGTGGACAGCCACAGTGTGCTGTGTAGATCCTACCTGTGGAAAGGTTTACCCTCCTCCCCATACTGTTGCTCTTCATAGCTAATGTAGCCAGCACAACTATATATCTTGTCTGGAGATGTTTTTTAATGCCCACCAGAGGATATCCATCTGCAAGTATCTAACAACTGTATCAAGGAATGGCATATATCCAGGGTATTTCAGCACATTCCCTCACATTGTTACATATATATGGTATATAACAGCATATATATATATATATATATATATATATGATTATACTGTGGTCATTCATACTAACACATGGGCTTGTCAAGTGCCTAGTAGAGCAGACATGGGTTGCTCAAGATCACTGACTCCTTGAATGCAAATGCAATGTTTTCCACCTGTCTGCCAATACAGGGGATCAGTTATATGAAACAGAAAAATTCATAGGCAAAACAAATACAGATGACAGGTAGGTAAGCTCATGTTATGACAGCTGGATATTGATCAAAATGGCATAGAAAAGGCTGGACAGAAGTCAGGAAAATACCAGGGTAATCAAAAAGGTAAATGTTTAGAGTATTCTGCTCTGAGCCCACCCTTAGGTTATAAAGCCAAACATACATAATTCATCCCATGCGGACAGATTTAACTTACAGAAAGAAGTATCATAAGATATTAAGGCTAATGGATAAAGAAGATAAGAACCAGCTACAGGTGAGAAAGCTCTTGTTTTAGGAGAAAATACATAAACAGAATCCCTGCCACATTTCAGCATTTGTACTACAACCAAAGACAGACCTATTGAACCTATGAAACTATCTGTATTGAATTATCTTTGGCCTCATCTGATTACAATTTGAAATAGCAGATATTGCCTTGATAAATCTGGCAGCTGGAATATGACAGTAAATTTCTGTCAAACCTAAACTGTAGTATTGATTCCTGAGGATGTTTTGTAAGACTTGAACTTGGCCATGTTGGCAAGATAATACTTTCTTAATTCAGGAGAACTAAATGGACTCAGGAAGGTCAAAAGTAGTATCACCACTTTTGCAGAATGTAATATTAAGCAGTTAAACATGGTTCAAGATTTTGATTTGGAACCTCTTTACTTGCTGCCATGGAAGACATAAGGAATTAAGCCCAAATCCAAAACTTAGAAATTTAATGTGCAGCATGAAAAGAAGAGGGGGAAAAGAAAAAGTAGGGATTATGCAAACCAAATGTAATCAAAGCCTGTTTGCCATAGAGGAGTTAGTTGATAAAGTTCTATCTTTCCTAAGCAGGCCATATGAGCAAGAAAGAAGAAGTTAATTTTAACCCTGAAACAACCTCTGAGCACAGCAGTTACTTTTCTAATTTTGGCAAAAACAACAGCCAGAAAGACGAGTGTAGGTAATATAATAAATTGTGAGAAAAAATGTACCTTTAAATGTCAGAATTTAGGACAGCTTATCAGTCACAGGGGTATAATTAGAACTGGCAATCTGCTTCCCAGAACTATTCCCTCAGGACCTGATGCACTTCTCTTATCTAAAGCGTTTTTTGGCTGGCTTGGTTGATCCCTCTTGAACTCATCATTCTCAGGCATTGCAGAGGTAGACTGTCTATCTGCCCATATGAAGAAGTAATTCAGAAGACAAATGTAAAAATGGCAGATGAAGGAAAATAAGTATAGAGAGGAGTCACAGAATAGGGAATCAAGTGGGAGGGAATCCTTGCTGGTTTGGTAGAAAAGGTGAAGGGCATTCCATTGCTCTATATGTCCTGAAAGCCAAAAAACACTTACACAGATGTTACATCAAATTAACTTTCTCCATGAGAAAGTTAAGGAGCCATTTCACTTGGTCTGGCCTCAAAAGGATAGATGAGCAGAATGCACCATTTTCTCATTCTCTGCTCACTAAGCTTAATTTTTAAAATAGGGTTCTGATCTGTTACTTTCTACTGTACCTAAGATGATGTCAATCTACATGGTAACAGTAAGTCACACACTTGACATCAAATTGTCTTGTATTTTTGATATTTGTACCAGTAGTCATTTCTTTGCAAGCTACTATAAAATTTATAAAAGTTTCACCTGCTTCCTATAGGCAGGTTCAGCATTACTAACTTTTTAATCTTGATAATTAGAAGAGTAGTAGGATATTAGAGTATAATTACTTGAATAGGCATGTTTGATTGGGTAAGTTGTGGTCTCACTATTGAAGCATCATGTGCAAGAACTGGATGAAATGAAGTTATACTTAATGACTTGCATTCAGAACTCTGAATTATATATCCTCAGGTAGAGAAATGTGGAAAACAATTCTGCCAATTCATTTTTTGCCACATAGTTATTTTAACTTGTATCCACATTGGGAATAAAGCTAAGAGTCTATAGAGAGCCAAGAAAAATGTTATTCATTCTCTTGCTCAAGCTCAGAAATTGCTTGGCCTAGTGAATGACATATTATAGGAGTTACAATTAACCTCACATATAAATGAGTACATCTTTCTCCTTTATTATCTACATTTTCTTGGGAAAAAAAAAGTGGATATCTGCTTCAAGTATTATCGTTTCTGTCCTTTCTGATGCCATTTTGGTGGCCTAGCAGACTTTTTTCCTTGAACACATAAATTGTGATGTGTTAAAATTTTGTGTGTTCTTCAGTGAAAAGTGATTTAAACCCTACAAAAGCTTAATGTATTAAAATAAAAGAATAGATTTTTTTCCTTATCAAAAGGATAAAAAACTAGTTCTAGGTAATTACTGAATTTTAATTTTGGAGATATTCATCCTGCCTCTGTGAAATGAAGGAAGGAATCCAAAAGTTTTATATTTTGTTCTTTCATTTAAACTTTAGATATTACATGATTCTTGTCAATATTTATCTAATTTTACTTAAAGCAGATTGCAAATCAAATTTCTTTATCTGCTTTTCTGGATTTTTTTTTTCAGCCTGCAGCTGTGAGAATTACTCTGCTATCAGGTAGCAGTAGCACATGCTCTTCTGCTAAGGTTATAATTATCTCTGTAATTATTAGCCCAATTTTTGACCTATTTATTCTGCTTAAATTCTGTAAGGAAAAACCCACCTGGCCATGGTTCTTACTAGGAGGAATTCTGCAGGAGCTAGAAGTTAATTGGGCTAAACTTTCTGGATAAAGAAAAGAAAAAAGGGGAAAGAAGAATAAAAATGCAACAAGCTTATACTGAAAGTCTTCTTTTATATTTTATTGTATTGTATTCTTTAACATTTGTATGGAAGTGTGAGGCTGAGTTCTCACTGCTGAAAAATCCCTTGAAATTTGAAGCAGACATGGTTTTGGAGACCATGTCCTCAAGTACTAGACAGGGAGCTATGAAGATATTAGTAATATGAGGCTATGGTAGATTATAATATAAGTATTTAATTGAGAAGAAATAACTATATGTAAAAGAAGCATACTGTTTTCTCTGGAGTAACAATAAATTTTAATGATATTGAAGACAGAGTAAACTTTGAGATTGCAAACATTCGTAATTTTATATTAACATCAAAAATCTTATAAAAATTCATCTTTATTTTACACAAAACAATAAACAATTTATTTGAAATAGAAGGAAAGGAGGTTACAGAACTGAGAATACTTCCTTCCCCAGATAACTTAGTGCTAACCTCAATTCAATATGTTTCTTTTAATTATTGATCAACTAGCCTTTTACACTGAGCTGGTATAATGCCTCTCACTGTCTGCCATGTCTACAAAATCTCAGTTCCTCCACAGTCCATATTATCTGCTAGGAACTAATCTGATGTGGAACAGCAACAGAAGATCTCTCTTAACAACTCCAAATCAATATGTCAAATATTAATCACTGGAAAATTACTGACACCTCTTCTTTTTTCTTTCTCTCTCTCACCTTCCAGACACAGCCCTCTCTATTCTACCATTCAGCCCTTTTTCTCATTCATTCTTCAGAGCAAACAGCATTTACAATGCCCAGCAATACTTACCTGATTCATCTGAACCATTTGACATGGCTCAGAAAGCTTACCAAAGAATTCAGCCTATGACTGCGTGAACCCTTGAAGGAATCAGAAACTATACTATATAGGTAAGCATTATATACAAGTACTTGTTGTCATGGTTACACAGATAGACTCGCTTCTGACTTTTCCCTGGTCTTTCTGAATAGGAAATAGGGATCCAGGGAGACTTTCAAGCCTCACTCAACAGGCATTCGTGCAATTTAAAATGGTGTGCATGTCTGAGGTAAAAAAAAGAGTGGGTGGGTTGTAATCCACCTACTTCACCTTTTAAAATATTTATAGGTAGCAGAGTGTTAGTCAACATAAATAAAAGAAGCCTGTACAGGTTGCACTGCATTTTTTCAGAGCCAAAATAGTGTTTTGCTGTCAGGGAAATCAAAATGAAGTAGTTAAACAAAGTATTGTAAAGAGAAAATAGAACTGAGATCCTGTCAATGCATTATTTCAGCAAACATTTTATGTAACCAGACCTTTTTGAGAAATCCATGAGAGAAATTTGTATGTATGACTCTACACAGGAAATAATAAAGGATAAATAAAATAGATACGCTGTTTGTCCTCGATAAACATGTGCCCTGTGCAAGTCCATAGCTCAACATACCTCTTGAGCACTTTAATCTTAGGGTATGTGATAGAAGTTTAAAAACATAATGTAACTTCTGAGTGAGAAATTCTACTCTAGTGATTGAGATGTGAAGCAGATATTTAATGCACAGTTATCTCCTTGTCAGACCACCAAGCTGTGATTAAATTGTTTGCTTGACTTCCTAGCTGCTGACATAAATATTTAAATGATTTTAAATGTTCACATGTTTACAGGTTATTGACCTTTAGCAGCCTCTAGCCAGATCTCAGTGTCTGGGCTAAGAACTCTTCTAAAACCTGATATTTTTGGACAGTGCCAGTTGGCAATTATGATTTCTTGCTTATGGGTTGGACTCTTACAATAGACTAGTTACAATAAAACAAACAAAGTTAAAAAATAACTGTATATGTGTACCTGTTTTATTTATAGTGTGCTAAACACTCCCTCTGGAAGGACAGGCTAGTTGCTGCACCCTTACAGAAGAGTGTTTGTTTTTCTAACGTTTGTGAAAGAGTGTTTGTTTTTCTAACGTTTGTGAAAGAAACTGACTGATAATGCCTTTATATAGAAAGAAAATTTCAAATACAGATAAATTTCTATTCTGACTCCTAATCTTGGCAAACACCACTTGAAGCCTGAAATTTGCAAGCTAATACCTTACACATTGGGTCTTTACAACCGGGACTTATGAATTTGATTTCTGGAGCCAATCTTGCTTGTACTTTCCAAATCACATTCCTGTAGCCTCGTATAAACTGCACAGAGGTTTCCTCAAAAATTTCTTACAGCATTTATTTTTTATTACAGGTCAACTCAAGAATCTTCTTTCCTTCATCACATTAAAACATCATGAAATTCTGTCTCCACCGACATGGATTTTTGAAGAAGCCAAAATTTTCCTCTTTGCCAATCAAAATCTGAGAAACTGAGAGCTACTCAAGCAAAACATGTAAACTCACAATGAGACCTAAGTAATAATCTCCTTAATCACAAAAGTATCTATTATGCAAAAATACAGAATCAAAATTAAAACTATCTGGTGATCTGTTACACATATAATACCTTCACATTTTGTCAAGCATTGTAGTAACATGTTTTTCTTGTTGTTCAGTGAACTTACATTTTTTTTTATGTTTTTCAACAAAACCAATATGCAAATTACTTTTTCTTATTGATATGAATATATCATGAATTTGCTAATATAGTTTTGTTTCCAAGGAAATTGCCTGGGAATTTATCTCATGGTTTTAGTATTTTAGTTAGCTTATTTTCTTGTCCCTTGTTTAGGGCAAAGATTTATATATATTTTTTAAACAGAAAACTTTTCCCCCCAAATTTTGTATAAAATTTCAGCAGCCTGGTTTCCTCTCTGTAATGTGTCATTATTTTTTATAGGGCATATACTTCTTTGATTTTTTTTATTTTTTTACCTCTTTCTTGACAATCTTGGTTTATGATGTTAGGTAGTTCTTTCTGACCTCATTTCTTTTAGCTGCGTGTAACACAGGTCTGCAAGTACTGAGATAACTTCTGTTAGAGCAAAGTCTCTTAAAATGCAAGACCAAAAGAAAACATCAAGAGTGCAAACCCCGGAAAGATAGTCAAACAGTTATTTTGAGAGGGAATCAATGAGAAATTACTTAGCCATCCATCGCAGCATAAATCAAGGAATTGCATTAAGTAATTTAAACATTGTGAGGATGCTCTGGGTTAAAACACTAGTAGGAATATGATGTTATCTGGTGAACTGAAGTGGGAGTATTCTGCTTTTACTTCCATCCTCCAGGCTTTAGGCAGCAGATTATTATGGGTATGACAGCTGAGAAAAAGTTGAATGTTGGATAATAGAAGGTCACAGGTACAGGGAACTCCAGAGCCTCTGCTTTCAAACTCAGCTTCTTGTGAAATATGCCTTTTAGTTTGTTTTGAATGTTTATAGCACCTTTTATGCACTGTCTGCAGGCTATTTTAAAATATTTTATTGAGACCTTCGTGACCCTCCAGATGATTATTCTGCTTTGGGTTGCACACTTTTTTCTCTGTCTTTTTGAACTCTTCCCTTGCTTATTCCTTTTTTTTTTTTTTTCCTCTAACTATTTCCTGACATATTTTCCTCATTTTATCAATAAAAGGTTTTCATCTGATGTCTCCTTCTATATCAGGCACTCAAGCAACTCTTCAATTGTAATCTGCAGCTTGTAACAATCTTGGT
This sequence comes from Myiozetetes cayanensis, assembly GCF_022539395.1. Classification (NCBI taxonomy): domain Eukaryota; kingdom Metazoa; phylum Chordata; class Aves; order Passeriformes; family Tyrannidae; genus Myiozetetes; species Myiozetetes cayanensis. The sequence continues at coordinate 32,317,534 of NW_026087964.1, read as the reverse complement.
TTATGATGTTAGGTAGTTCTTTCTGACCTCATTTCTTTTAGCTGCGTGTAACACAGGTCTGCAAGTACTGAGATAACTTCTGTTGTTAGAGCAAAGTCTCTTAAAATGCAAGACCAAAAGAAAACATCAAGAGTGCAAACCCCGGAAAGATAGTCAAACAGTTATTTTGAGAGGGAATCAATGAGAAATTACTTAGCCATCCATCGCAGCATAAATCAAGGAATTGCATTAAGTAATTTAAACATTGTGAGGATGCTCTGGGTTAAAACACTAGTAGGAATATGATGTTATTGGGTGAACTAAAGTGGGAGTATTATGCTTTTACTTCCATCCTCCAGGCTTTGGGCAGCAGATTATTATGGGTATGACAGCTGAGAAAAAGTTGAATGTTGGATAATAGAAGGTCACAGGTACAGGGAACTCCAGAGCCTCTGCTTTCAAACTCAGCTTCTTGTGAAATATGCCTTTTAGTTTGTTTTGAATGTTTATAGCACCTTTTATGCACTGTCTGCAGGCTATTTTAAAATATTTTATTGAGACCTTCGTGACCCTCCAGATGATTATTCTGCTTTGGGTTGCACACTTTTTTCTCTGTCTTTTTGAACTCTTCCCTTGCCTATTCTTTTTTTTTTTTTTCTCTAACTATTTCCTGACATATTTTCCTCATTTTATCAATAAAAGGTTTTCATCTGATGTCTCCTTCTATATCAGGCACTCAAGCAACTCTTCAATTGTAATCTGCAGCTTGTAGTTTGGGAGATAAGTTTTATTCTAAAATTTGTCAGATATTTCTAATTGATTTTTTTTTTACTGAAGAATCTGCTTTCTTCATAATGGAAAATAAAATACAGACTGAATCCTCATTTTAAGGTATTCTAAAAATATCTTAATATAATTTATGTTATTTATCTTATTGTCTTGATTGGAGATAGACTAATCAAAAAGACATGTCGAATCAGGAATCTGGATTTTTTTTTAGTACTCATTCAAAAGAAAAAAAATCAAAGAGGAAACTGGGCAAAAGTTGTCTTTGTTACTCTTCAAGAATGACATCCTACTGCTTTACAAGTGTGGTGGGTGGATCTTGGCTGGATGCCAAGTGCCCACCAAGCCACTCTATTGTTCCCCTTCCCAACTGGTTAGGAGAGAGAAAATAAGATGGAAAATGAGACATAAGTTGAGATAAGACAGTTTACTAAAGAAAAAGTGAAAGTTTTTGCACCCACAAGCAAGGAGAAAAAAAAAAAATTAAAACATTTATTCTCTGCTTCCCATCAACAAGCAATGTTCCACTTCCTGGGAAGCAGGACTTCAGCACACGTAGCGGTTGCTCAGCAAGGCAAACACTGTACATAGTGAATGCCACCCCTTCCTCCATCTTTCCTTAGCTTTTTTATCATATGGTGTGGAATATCCCTTTGGTTTGCTTGGGTCAACTGGCCTACATGTGTTCCCTCCCAGGTTCTTGCCCACCCTCAGCCTACTGATGGAGGGAATGCTGGAGAGACAACGCTGATTCTGTGCGAGCGCTGCTCAGCAGTAGCCAAAACACTGATGTGTTATCAGCATCTTTCTAGCTACCAATGCAAAGCTCAGCACTGTGAGGGCTGCTATGGCAAAATGAACTCCATCTCAACCAGACCCAATATGAGCAGTTTCCTCGGTCATCCATATCCACCAAATATTATAACTGCAGAAAGTTAAAAGTGATAAACAACTTTACGATCTTTTCTATCTTCCTTTCGATAGAGGCAGCTCACTAGATCTTTGGTTTTGAAAGCACTGGGAAGGCTAAATCCAGGAAAAACTCTTTTCTTTGGGAATCTGAATAAATGTGCAGTGTACACTGTGTATAGCACTCACATAATACAAAATGAGCATTCTGGTTTATTAGAATCTGATTTTGTGTCTTCTCTGTTGTGTGTGAAAGCATAGATTTTAAACTTCAAGCTTTATTTTCAGTGAAGTCGGAACACCTGAAACTTAGATACTGAGACAGTGTGTGGAATTGCCTTTCTGTTTCTTGGCATACTAGCCTACCTGCTTATCTCCATACCTCTAGGACACATCACTGAAGTGCTCCACAAACAGATCAATCCAAAGCACTGTGGTTTTGTTACCACACTTCTCACACACTAATATAGACCACTTCTGAACAATGTTAGGAAATAGCAAAGTGGTATTTTAAGAGAGCTCTCAGAACCTGCCTAGACTCAAATCTGAAACTCCTCTATTAAAGTGCAGTGGTTGTAGGCATATCATTATGTTATGTCCAGAGCACTGAGTTCATTTCTGGATATCATTTTACCAGAAAGCTGTTGACAAGTTAGAGGAAAGGACAGTTACATTAATTGAGGTTGCACAAATTGAGAGAAAGTAATTATTTTATTATAGTAAATGGTATAATAATTATGAAAAATTGAATGAAATTAAGATGAAAAGTATTTAAACAGAATATTAGAAAGTGGTCTTTGACAGTGAGATATATGAAGCCACAGAACAGTTTCTAAAGAGAGGTGGTGGGACTCTCATTGCCTGAAGCACTTGAAACTATACAGGAAAAGAAATGTTGAAAATCTTGGAACATGTCTGTGCCCGAACTGACAGGAAAACTGAGTGACCTTTTCCTTCTTTTATTCTATGAATATTAAAAATGGCACTTTTAAAAGACTTTAATATCCATGTCAAAAATTATACCTACCTTTTCCAGTATTTTGAGATATTTTCTTCCTTTTCTTTAATCAGTATGGAAATGTCACTGAATACATTAACTGACACACTCTTTATCTCATTAAATTCCTGGATGCTTCTCCTTGTTAATATTATATCTAGCTTATAGTGACCATTAATTGATTTTTCTTTATCTTTCATAATTTTCCTTTCACATGCATTGCCAAACCCTTCCATCTAAGAGTATTTTCAGTTTTGATGGCTGTTTAATTTTCTATATAATGAAGATTACTCTGAGAACTTCACTACTCTACATAACAGTGTTGAGGTAACTGGCCTGGTCAATAAGTTCTATCACAAGAATTTTATTGTTTATTTAGTTTTAGACCTACACCTGATTATCCTTAAAAATTTTTAAAGTTATTCCTTTGTTTTGGTTTATGTCTTGCTGAGACTAAAATGCAACCTATGTAGACCTTTGTATTCTGCAATATATATATAACAGAATCAATTTTTCTCAACTACATCTTTCATGCTGCTCAGAGTTCAAATTACCTGTAGAAACAGCATTTCCAGGGCAGACTTGAAAAAATACCTGCACATGTATTATTGTTTATCAGAGCCTTGATGAAACACCCAGAAAAACAAACTTATTGGTATTAAACACTTTATAGGAAAGAGATCTGTGTTGTAAGTACTCGGTTTTATCCTTTGAATCTGCAGGTACAGCTTTACTGTTTTACATCCCTCCATCTCACCTCCGGGCTTTCAAATGAGCAGTGAACATCCCTCCGAGTTCCTCTGATAACTCTGCAAAAGCATAGGCATTTTTAGCTCCTCCTCAGCCTCAGCAGGCTGGAAATTTTTTTCTAGGAGTTATCCAATGCAATTGCCCTGTGATCATAAAGTCAACCTCAGGTTTTCCATCATTTTTAGTAGTTCCTGTCCTTTGACAAGTTCAATGACTCAACACTTTTTATCTAAAAAATGGATTTATTTTTTCCCCTGCCACTACCATAAATTGTATCCCTTTCAAACCTAAATTTTTCTGCACACTTGTATTTAACTCACATGCTCCAGGTGGTGTTATGATCAGGATACTGAAAATAATTAGAGATGTCTCTACCTGAGATAATATGAAAAGGAGACCATATGCCAAAGTCAATAGTAAGAATTTTTATTTACACAGGGAGACAGATTAAATAGAAAAAACATCACCATTGTGGATTCCAACGGTGTCCCACTGATGCTCTTCCTATGGACTTCTCAGTGGTGAAAGAATCAGTCTTGTTAAAGGGATGGTTGCAGTCTGGATCCGTCGAGGGAAACCTAGGGTGGTGAGGGAAAAAGCCTGTAGTAGTGAAGAAAGAAATATCTGTGTGTAAGAGTAGAAGCCTGTGTGTTGAGTAAAGTCTGTGGTAGTAAGGGAAATCTCATAGTGGTACAGGAAGTCCTGTGATGGTGAGGAAAGAAGCGGCTTTTATGAAGCCTAGTCTGGGTGGGAATGTCCCTGACACCTCCCCTGGGGCGGGGAGCTTTAAATTGGATGACGTAATAGTGGTCATGGGTCATTTTAAGAGTCTTTGACACTTTCTAAGACATTACAGCTTCCTGTTACATCAGGGCAGTTGAGTCAGTTATGGCCTATCACAGCCCATCAGCAAATATCTTCAGGCTGTATGTGAATTGTTCTAGTAATTCCTGGGAGGGGAGTTAACACAGCTGAGTCATTTGTATAAGGATGAAGAAACACTACCCTGCCTTGCAGGATTTGCCTTTTTCCTTATCTTACCCAGCTTGTAGTCCGAGGTGGTGGGTGTGCATGTCCTCAGCACCTGGACAGTTACTTTGCACATTGTCAACCTGAGCCTTGATTGCCTGAGCCGTCAGAATTGCAGTCTTTCACATTTGTGGATACATTCTTCTCCTGGACAACAGTACCATCTTTATCTTATCTCAAGTTCCAGTCACAGTCCAAATTAGTAGTCATTCAGGGAGCAGTGGCCTTTGGTGGTTTCTTTGTAGAGTTTCTTAGAGTGGACAAAAGTCCTTCAGTGATTTTAACAATGTTTAAGCCATAAACCATTTCAGTGTCTCACAGATGGGCTAACCTCATCTTTACAAAAGTTCATTTTCACCTTAGCCGCCTGCTTCTTTCTGACTTACCTAGTAGTGACAGAATCCTGAGGACTGTCCTGTCTTTAAACAGTGTGTGAAATGCTAAAAAGAAAAGCTGTCCCATTTGCAGCCTGACAGTCCTATATTGCCGAGCATTGCTTTTTGAAGATTTTCCCTGAGCAAGCAGCACTGGACACTTTGTCCTCTCTAAACACCTTCTTTTGGCTCTTGGCAGTGATATAATTCAGTGTAGTCCATTTTGACTTAGACTCCCTCCCAAATTCTGGCTTTTGCCATAGTTTGTCACAAAATATGCAGGTGTTTTTTTGGAATGAAATTCTGAGCTCGTTGTGTCTTTTTAACACAAATGTCCTTTTTTGAGTTAGTTCAGTTTCTTTTATGATGGCCTTGGTGAGTTTTGCTTCACATTGTGAAGTCCTCACAGCTGCTCATGCTGGACTTCTAAGGACTTTCTCTGAGCCTTTCATGGTACCACTCCTACAGGCCTTTCCTTTTTTTTTTTTTTAAAAAAAAAACCCATCTGATTTCCTAATGAAGCATCTGTAACTCCTTCATTCTTTGTGACACTTCATCATTATCATTAATGTTCTTCTCTGGTCATTTTTTTTCCAAAATACATTGAAAAAGAAATCAAATCACCTTTATACTTGATTTTCACAGGGAGTGCAGCACTTTCCAGACCATTAACACAAATGTCCATTGTTAATTTCCTCTGCCTGATTTAACTGAAAACTGTTAAAACATTAAGTTACTCCAGAAGCACCTTCTTTCAGAAATATTTTACTTTTTTTTTTTTGTAATCTATTCATTGCAATTGCAGAATAAAGCACAGTTAAACCCTTTTCCAAGTTGTTTTCAACATTATCCTGCTGCTCAAACTCAACTGATCAGTACCTTTCTTTCTCACCCCCTTCTTAACTCATGCCTCTACATGGGAGTTTTCCCTTATCTACATTCCTTCTCCTTGGACCCTGCATTATTTAACACAGTTTGGATTGATGGGCTATGGATGAGAGGAGACAGTTTTTCTCACACTGCTGCCACATTGATAGTGGTGTAATGAATGATATCCACCTCCTCACAGGAGCAGGTTATACAAATACCTGTGTTGCAACTTTGAAATGGTATCCAGTGTGACAGAAGACCAAAGAATCTCCAGGAATAAATATGGTCATGAATCTGGTGCTGTTAAAGTCAATGAGAGAAGGAAGGTTCACAAAGTTATGTATTAGGCAGATCCAGGAGTCATAGGAAAGCATCAAGGTGGTAGTGTTTCAGAACTATTACTGAACCTTATGGATGGGTACACTAAGTAAAGCCTATCCCATCCTACGGCTTCATATCTACTACACTTAAAATGAATCATAGAATCATGGGATGATTTGGGATGGAATGGACCTTTAAAAGTCATCTAGTCCAATCCCCCAAGATCTAGCCTGACCTTGAACATTTCCAAGGATGGGACATCTACAAAGTCTCTGGGCAGCCTGTTGCAGTCTTTCACCAAAACTTACAGAGTTGTAATTTTCCAGTTGAATCTGATTGTTTCTATTTCTTTTCGTCATTTTGGAAATGACATTTATATTAATGCTTAAGTAGAATATAATTTGAGTTCTAACATAACATCTCAGCTTTGAATTCTCAAAAAAAAATGTGTTTTATCCAGCAACAATTATACAGTCTCATTGATCTTGTAAGAAAACCCTTTTAGACTCTCTGAGGAGCGGGAGTTTTATGTCTTGTGAAACTCTATAAAATTTCAGTTGACTACATTACATTGACAAATATATCTTTAAGGTAAACACTTTTTAAATTCACTTCATTTTTTCCTTATCTTTGTGGAACAAATGTTTAACTCAATCCCTGCTTGGGCAAGCATATATAAATGTGTCTTGGTTGGGGACTTTTCATGTGCCACATACAACATCATTTCTTAAATAAGATAAATATATGTGATACCTTTGGCACCAATATTCATTATACCATTTATCGGATACACAAGATTAAACAAAGAAAGGAGGTCAGAGTTATTCTGGTTATTTTTCACATGTCTTACATTAGCTGCAATCATTTCCTAACAAATTAAGTGGAGGTAGATTCTAAAATCCTCCTGGAGAACTACAGTAGGTAGGCATTGTCAAGAAGCAATCCAGAAAAAGTATTGTGGTCCTTAAGCCACTGCACTGTTCCAACTGACCAGTTTAAACTGAAATTCATGGTGTAGCACAAGGTAAGATAAAATATCTACGCTGGCTCTGGAGTAAAAAGGAATTTGTCTCCCCTAGTTTGGGTTCACACATGATATATCCACTACACCATACAAATAATTTTCTAAGCTTCTTTGAAACATACAGAAATCTAGTGTTGGATAAATAGTTTTATCCTTCTGAAAACCTGAGCATGAACTTTTTTTTTTTTTTTTTTTTACATTGACTCCAAAAAAAAAAGAGGGACTTGCTATGTATGCTACAAGGCATTTACCTTGTATGTAATCCTAAACCCCTAAGGAATCAGTACAGGCAAAACTTTTATCTTTTTCAGAAATTAATGATTTTGTTTTCAGGCATTTGGATTTTGGGGGAAGTCTTGTTTCAGAGACATAATCCTGTAGGGGTCCAGGAAAATGATCTGAGAATTCTCAGGGTATAGCAGGGATAAGTGGAGAGTTATTTTTCAGTGAAAAGTTGAGAAAGGCACAGAGGAAAGGTTGAAAAAGGGGACAAGATCTGAAGCAGGCACCACTTATTCAATTCTGTAGTGCAGTAAATAGTATGCCATCCCTCTTGTCTTTTCTGTTCTATGTTATGACATTATACCTCCTAGAACAGCATTAGGTCATTCTTTTTTAGGATGTAGTAACGTTTTCATCAGGCAGCTACACGATTTTTATGTGAGCTAAAATATAGCACTGCTTTCAATCTGAAGAGGTACATCTTCTTTCCTCCCTTGAGGGGAAAGCTGGTCCAAGTGCATTTGACGTGACACCTGAGAAGTATGAGTAGTAATGGTCACTTATAAAAGGTACAGTAAGAAATCTGTATTACAAATAGTGCAAAAAATGAACAAATATGGAAAATAAGTACAAAATACATATTGGAGCACTGTTTTCCATAACTTTCCTGATTGTATATATTGACTACTAAATTCAGTATTGCTCTTTTATATTAAGTGTTATTTGTTGCTGCTATTGTATGGATACCAGTCGTGTTTCATCCTGAACTGATTATTGCCAGAGTTCCAGCAGAATAAAGAAAAGCCCATCTCTGTCTTCAGCACAGCACTTGCAGTAGTCAGTCAGGTATACAAGAAAGTATGCTCAAATATATTGTGACCCAAGATATCTATGGAAAAAATGACGGAAAAGAATATTTGTACACAATGCATTATAAATCTTTTGATTTACAATCATCTGCTAATCTTTTCTGTGAATGCTTTAACACTCAATTTGGACCTTGACATCTGGGTGCTTATTGAATAACTTGAATTTTCATCTCTTATAACCTTTACTGTGGAGAACTACACAGGCTAACCCTTCTAATTCTTAGAATGAAACTCTTTCAACTGGAGAAATGCCTGGTGTTTTGGAAGACAGAAATCATCAACCTAGAAAAGAGTCCTTTAAAATGTTCTGCATAGGAGCATATGCTACTTAAAGTGTGTTGCTGATAAAAGAACTTTATATCTCTAGAAATACAAAGCAGAAAAAAAATGATGTTATACATCAGACAGATAAAAGATCACTGTGTTGAAAATAATCTTCAAATTATTACTTTTTACAGTTTGAAACTGCATTTTTCCTTTAAAGTTTCCATTGCTTCTTCAGTATTTACACATATTTTCACAAAATAATAACATTTCATTAGAAACTATAAAAAATATATAAAAAATACAGGAATAGAAGTTTTTAAGAGAGCCAAACTCCATCTCAAAGGTTTGTTCATTAAAGGTTAAATTCTCCAAACAATTAATCCATTAAATCAACAATATTTACCTCTTTCCAAAGATAAAAAGAGATTGTTTTTAATATGCTGACTGTATAAAAAGGCAAGATGGCATCTTAAAGCCTGCTAAATAGTCTCCCAGGCACACAATTAATCTGAATGAAAACTCTAGTTGCTATCACAATATAAATAAAATATACTGTTAATTTGTTGTTCGAATTACTGAAAATGTCCCTGCCAGGAGCAGTCAAACTAATTCTTGGTTTGACTGTCAGAGCATTAACGACAAGCATTCAAATGAAAGGATTGTTGCTCTTTCTAAAACACTTCCTGAACGAAGCTTACTTTCACATTCCACTCCTGACCAAGATTTGCTTTTCACTGGCCAACTTTGTATTGATAGAAGGCATTTACCATAATCATAACTTCTTGGCTGAAATGATTTATATAATAGCCTCTCTTAAGGAAGAACAGCAGAAAAAGGTACTACTTCTAAAAGAAAACAATTGTACTGCTAAATGTGTTGATATTTATCAAAATACTAACATACATTCTGTAAAGTGAAATAGTGGTCAGTAAGACTTTGTTTTCACTGTGGATTCTGATGGCAAACATTTCAAGGTATTGGGTAACTCTCATGGGTTACTACTGTTCCAACAGGATATACTCAAAAAGACTTCCCTGTGAAACACCCTCCTCCTGCCCCCACAGTATACATTGATTGAAAGGAACATCCAGTTATCTGCTGAGTGGAACTTGTCAGGGCTACAAAACCCCCTGCAAGATTTCACTTGGTGGAGGACTGCACCAGCAAGCACCTAGATAAAACCTATCAGTGTTGGGTCTGTTAAGTCCACATGGCTAGAGGATGGGTAGTCACATTATCTTGGCCTATAATAAATTCATCAGTTGCAAATCTTGAGGGCTTGGAACCTGAAACCACTTAAAATACAGCCTTGAATCATTCCCCAAGTTTCACAACAAATCCTATTTTGTTTTCAGTAAGGATAAATAATACAAACATTATAAACAGACCATAAGGTACTCAATCTGAATTTATTGTAGAGTATAGGAGTAATATAAACCATTTTTACCTTGAGCAACACAGCGACTGCTTTCTGCACATTATGTTGCAGAAGTTTCTGCACTGAGAACTGAGATATGAAAGCAGCAATAGAATCAAGTTATATGATTTATTTTTAAAGAGTTTATAATGGTATTATATCATACTGATTACTTTCTTAGCACAGATAGCATTGTGATGCCGTACTGCTTTTCTGAGAATGAGTTACACTCTTTTTCTGTCTGTTTAGCTCAGCATCTTAGTAATTTGTGTAATAAGTGCAAAAGATTTTCTGAAGAAACTGTGTTCCTGTTTCCTATTTATACTTGGTAGAAACATTTTACTTTCATTCCTTATTTCTCACAATTTCATTCCAAGCACATCAGTGAAGCGTAGCAGCAGCACTTGAGCTTACAAGAAACCATTTACCTGGTAGGAGGGAACAAAATTCACATGCAAGAGTTACAGCTCATCCCAGAATATTGAGCTGGTTTTTCAAGCAAAGTCAAACTAGGCATGTCCTTAACACTGATGGTGTATTAACAAGAATCTCTTCATCCCTGCAACCAAGCCTGTGAAAACCATCTAAAAATAGTATGCAGGCATTGGATTCTCCATATATTTAAAACCTGAAAAATGCCAAAAGGTATAGAGGACTCTCAGTGTTAGATAGAGCTACTTAAATAACATGTTGGGAAGTAGTAAATTTTCTCCTTCCTCTTGTTTACAAATAATCAGTAAATAGATGCAAATTTTAGGGAGGTTTTTTTTGTTTAAGAGAACATTTTTTACACTACAGATTCTTTTGTTCAAGAGCTGAGATACTCTATTAGGGAATCATGGAGAAAGTATGTAGTTGCCTGCCTACTTTTTATAGCCAGTAGAGTCTATAATTCGTTATTTATTTTATGCAATTAGTCACACAATATTGATTCTGAATCTAAACATTATGTAAATGCATGTGAGCACTGCAGGAAGGAGTCCTTGACACTTATATACCCCAATGGCTGGGAGCATTTCAGTGTTTCAGAGATGGCAGAAGTGAATTACACTGCACATTTTTTAACCATTTTAACTTTTCACTTTATTTTGGTTTGTCTGCTTGTTTATTTTTCCCCAAGATAAAAATAGTATTTTTGATACATCTTTATTTGGGATGTAAAAACCTAATTCCCTTTCCATCCTAGAAAGAAAACTATAAAACTATAAAACTACAGCAGTCTGAGCTGGCTGTTTACAAAATGTATACTCCTTTTTCTCTTATCACAATTACATAGAGTAATTGCATTTACATGAACATAGCACTAATTGCCAAGGATTTGGTCACTGGCCTTTGTATCTCTTATCAGATTAATTGCCAGAATGCCAGGGTTCCCACTGGAGTGTTTAAAGTGCTGATGTGCCTATATGCTGAATATTGTTTCTTCTGCCTACCAAACATACAAACTGGAGCTATTGCTCCCTTTTAATGTCACTCTGTTGTAGGTTATTTTTCCCATTAATTTCTTTGATAGGCATAGCAGGGTGAATACTCCTTTATAGTACAATTCAGAACTAAAAATTATTTTTGCTCACGGGTCATTTACCTTACTGTATTTTTGTGCATGAAAAATGAGAAGTATTTTTACAAACACAGTGCAAGTTCTGGACCTTCATACAATTTCTTGCAGATAATCAACAGATGATAGGCTTGGGGAAACCTAAGTTCTTGGTGAAGGATTTTGACATCTGAGGACAAAAATCTAAAACTGAAATTGTCTCTGAGGGAGATAGAATTTTAGAAAGCAGAAAAAAATACTCAAAAAGAGATGTAAATAGAACTACAAATCAGTGAAGGTAGACAGCTATGCCTAGGTATGCTCTGTAGCTCCTCTTACTAGAACAGAACTCCAACTTCACATGGCTTCATCTATCTTTACATTCAATGAACATGGTAAGAGTCTTTTCTCAGCCTGTATCAATAATGATTATTTCAAGTTTAGCTGAAACAGGAAATGCTGGACACGTTTTTCCTTCTTAAAAGGGGGCCTGGTAGATCAGCATCCAATTGTTCACATAGAAGAAATTCAGTCATGAACTCTTTGGCTTTGAAACCGAAGATCAGCATTTCCAAAAATCAAACAGGCTGGGCGAATTTTCAGCATATTTTCTGTGCTTCTTACATTTCAGTGATCACCTGGAATTGAAGTCTATAAGTATTTTCTGATAGGAGAAAACCTGATTATGAAATAGGGAATGTCTGATACAACCCCCTGTTACCGCCCAAGGGTGTATCACATCCTGTTACCTTGAACACAGTCAACATTCCGCATCAAGGAATAGTTAACTTGCATACAGTTCCAGACTTCCTCTTCCTCAGTGCTACAAACAAAATAAATATTTACCTCAAGTCTTTCTGTTACTACTGATACTATATATCAGAAAAATTGATAAATACACCATTTTAAACTCAGTCATTTTATGTTAACCTAATATATTATGGCACGATTTTAAAAAATACTGGGTTTCTATGGTTTCTCTTGACTTAAGGAAAATTTGTGTCTGAAAACTCTGCAAAACTAGGCTTCTAAAACTTCACAGAGGTGCAGACAAGTCATTATCAAGTCAGTTCTTAGAAATATTAAACCATTTCTGTGAATGCAATTATGGACATTTATGACAAATACTGCCTCAAATATTACTAATTTCATGAGTTTTCTTTGAGTATTCTCCATTTGTCAACATTTTCTTAGAAGTATGAACTTCCAAAGAAATGGCTGTAGTGTTTGAATTGTCACAACCCACTGAAGCAAGAGAAACACTACAGAGGATTGCTCCTACTGAAGACACTCCTTTTTGATTTAAAATTTATGCACAGCTGGCAATTTACTATCACCCTTGAGTCTTTGGCATAATCAATAGTCTGACCATGGAAACCCTTTCTAATTTCAGTCTTTTTTCATTCATGAACAACTGTATTGTTGGTCATATTAAAATGTAAATTATTTTCTTGACTTTTGGGTAATAAGTGTTTCATAATCATCATATGGTACATATGCATTATATGTACTGAGTATCTTTCATAAATGCATAACAAATATTTAATGAATATTTGTTTTAATTTCCATTATAATTGAAATTAATAGCATTTTTATCTAGCTGCTGGGCAATAGCATTGCTAGGATCCTTTCTGACCAATATTTTGATGGGAAAAAAGCCTTTATTTTCAGTCTTAAATCCGCTAATGATAGATTTTTCCATATATAGTATTTTCCTTTTCATATTCCTTATTAATTTTCCATGATTTCTAACATAATGTTTGTATTTATTGTTATTAGCTTAGCTATTGACTAAAAGCTTTCCTTTTTCTTATCCTCTAGTTAATAGCTACTTTTTAAAATCAATGACACCACCTTCCTTAATTATTTCAGTGTTACTTTTTTTACTAGTATTTAATTTTTTTTCTCAAAATTTCTCTTAGACAGATTGTTAGTATGATATTTTTACTAACTTTCACATTTTTCTGCTTAAAATTTTCCCTTTCCCTGATTTGAACATAAATATTTGGGAGCTTTTTGTACTACGCATGTAGTAGTTGATAGCAAGGCATTCATTTAATCCTGCTCATAGAACAAACATAATCAAATCATCATCACGTTTCCCTGTGGAAATGATAACCAGTTAGTTACTACATTTAGTCTGGCAAGCGAAACCTATTTATGTTAATGTCGTGAGGTTTCCCATGTATGCCATCTGTTAAATCGCATTTCTCCATTTCCGTGTTTTCCTCCCCTTCTACTCATACTTCATCTGTAAGTACTAATATATACAGGCAAGAGCCAATGTTTTGGGTTACAAGACCAAAATCTGTCAGTCAGTAAATGATGACAATGATTGATCTAACCAGAAGAAGCACAAGGTGGAGCATTAAACTATATGGTAATGGTATCCAACCGATCAGTGATTTAGAAAATCCGAAACCAAGATCATTTTGGGCAAGGAATGTCTCTTCTGTCTTCCCTATACTACCTTTTGTAGTAGCATTCAACCACTGATTTTAATATTTCAGTTATTAAACATCCAGATTTCTGTAATTCTAATTAAGACAAATGTATACTGATAAATGACCAAGTCTTCTCATTTACTCTTTATTCCCAGTAGTTGCATATAAATAGTTAATAAGTATCATTCCCTTTTCTTCCCTTATTGCCTTGGCTAATTTTTAAATCAATATCTCGCTTTGGAGCTAATTGCTTGATTCATATTCCTCTTAATGCCCATCCAGCCTATGAGGTTAGTGTTCTTCAGACTGCCATCCCAGAACAATGCTTCTTTTTTTTGATCATATAAAGATAACTCAAACAATTGTCCTCTCCCCTTACCAGTGATTCCACAAGTTTCCAAATTCCTACACCACTTATTAATCAGTGGCTCATTCACACATTTTTTTATCACGTTTCTTTCTTGTGTTGGACAATCCTGATTAAGAGTTTTACAGAAACATTGCACATCAAGCTCAGAGTAATATCGTATATTAAATACATTAAAAACATTATTCATGCGTGTTCTCTTTGTAGAAACTTGACTCATGATCTGGTTAAAGAAAACTAATTGTACCTGCAAAGGAAAGAATAGATATTCAGTGTCTGTGTTTGTTAAGCTGGGGATAAACATAATTTTTAATTCCTTTGTCCTAAAGTTGTTTCTTGGTCTAACACTTATTCTGGTTCTTTTTATAAATATACTGAAATTTGGGGTGTGCGTGTGTGTGTGTGTGTGTGTGTGTGTGTCTGTCTTTCTTTCAGGGCACTATACATAGAAAAGTCACAGAATTAGAAAATCAAAAAAGCAAGAGCAAGGTTAAAGAAAAAAAAATCAAAGCACTTAGAAGAACGCATATTTTTTGCTCTACGTGTGATGTCCTAGTGTAACTTTCACTACCTTGTGGCTGTGTAATTTTCACGTATCACTTTCAAAGTTTTATCTTCTAAGGCTGTTGTATTTTTTGTGGTAAAGGAACACAAACATGGCATTCAGGATAAAACAATTCTGTTTACAAATAAATGTGGTCTTGTTTATGAAGATTTACTTAGACTTAGTCAAAATCAAATAAAGAATTTCAGCTTCTAGTAATTTCCTATGAGCTGATACTATTAACAATTTCTGCTAAGCCCTGGAATGAATGGAGAGATCTATAAAACTAACTGCATCTCATCTGATACCAATGTATTTATCCTGATTTCAGTGTGGTCTTCATGAAAACGTGTATACAGTAATTTCACAGGTGGCTTGTTTTACCTCATCCAAGAGCAATGTGCCAAACCAGGTTAGTGGTTTATTAATTTACTGCCTAACCATCCAACATTTCTCCACTCCAAAAGTAATGCCAGCCACTGCCATGCCCTCTTTGGCGATACAGAGCACTAATCCCACAGACCCTTGTATTTGACTGTTATGCTGAATGGCTTCTGTGGCCTCCTGTCAGATTACAGGAGGTTATAGACCCAAAAATTGCCTTCCCTTCGAGGGTTAAACTATATAATGTAATTGTGGCTTATTCTAAAAAATCAGCTTGCCCTGGGGTCAGGCAGAACACAGAGCTGCAATCATTAATACGCCATTTTGTGTTTTCCTCTGTGATCAAAGAGTTCTTGTCCAGAGTGCAATAGCTTGTTTCCTTTGCATTTCAGCTTCAAATTTAGTTTCCAGAGAGAAGAGAGAATAAATCCTGACAATAACAATGGTGAATCTTTAATGGTACTCATTAAAGTCAGTGTTTGATTTTTCAACTGTGCTACCTGAAATTCAATTTTTAGACCAAAAATGCATTTAAAAGCTTTGGGGCCTTTTGTAACAAACACTCTTTCACAAGTTATACTGATCTGCTATGTTGGATGGAAGACCACTTTATGTTATTTGTTCCATTAGTTCCTTTAATTTCCTTTATAATAGCTGAACTTTTACTGCAGTTAAAAAAAAAAATCTAATAGCAGCTTTGATCTTCAGATATCAGCTAGAGGGTACTCCACACTTAGATTTTAAATAATGTACTGTAGAAAGCTACCATCCAATGAAAAATCCTCAATTACTTTAAAAGCCACCCTTCACCGTGCTTTTGCACTTACAGGCCTTTCTCCTTTTTTTTTTAAATTTCAACCTCCATAATACTGAGGTGCTTTAAGCAATTATTTATGATAGCATTACCTCATATCAATTTTCTACTCAGCGTATAAACCAGAGTTGCATCTGCTTTGTAAGAACAGGGAACATGATCTAGCTGATACATGTTCTTCCTCTTCTCTGGCATAATCGATGGAAAAATCTCCCCAGAGACAGCAGTGTCTTTCTCTCCTTGCACGGGATGCAGCGTTGTTTTAACTATTATTTGGTAAATACATTAATTAATACAAATAAACCCACACCAGAACCCTGCATTATAAAATGTTACCATACATTTATTTCTGCACTTTCAGTACCAAAAATTCATAGATAAAGCTCCAAGCTTCATATGCTGTGTAAGTTAATGTACCTTGCTGTATGCTACCAATACAGACTCGATTCGATACGTGTATGTTTGAATCTGTATGTGCATGCATAGCTTCATCTACACTTACTGTGTGCATGACTGAACACAGACTGCTGCACACAACACACTGAATGCCAGCAAATATGCTTTTCTCCTCTAGAGGGGAACTGGTTGGGAAACACTCACAGGATTTTTAGCAGCAATTTCCTTTTTGCATTTGTTTTCCAAACAAATCAGAAGATAGTCTCTCAGGCTGCAAAGCCTGCCAACCAGATCACACATTAATAAAGGTTGGAGATGCTGAAACAGGCAACTTCACGTGATACAAGTGTAACCACATGTTGTGCATAAAGTGCATGGGGAACTGGATTACATTCAAAATGGGAGCCTCAATAGTCAGCTCATCACCTGTTAAATGCAAAGGAGATGTCTTGATTACTACATGAATGCTATTCCTTTGTATTATGAGACTCGTTCTGTCATTCAGCATCTATATCTACTTACAAGCAGTGAAACAGCTTTTGGATTAAATGTGAAGTGATATTAACGCCCTTGTATAGGAAACACAGATTCAAATTCCTGTCCTTTGGGATGAGAAATGAGGCTTGAGTACTGAAACAACCAAATTGCTGGATGGTCTCTCTCTCTTGCTGAAACCTTTCTGGCTTGTATTAATAATTGAATAGGCTGGAAACTGTCTTGCCACAGCCTAACTACTTGCAATGTCAGCTAAACCAGTTCTTCATTCTTCCATCCCTCAAAATATTTAATTTCTAGTATATGGTGCTGCATTCAGTCTCCTCCATCTGGGACAGCTGCTGAAACTCCTGGACGGTTCGATGCATGCACACATAACTTGTACTGTCCTCAAAGTACCAACTCTCTTTACACTTTAACTCTGCTACCAATAAGCTAGGGTGCTTCTTGTCCTGATTCCTGAAATCAGAGTGCTTCTGAACCCGGCAGTCCTGCTGATCTCTGTTAGGCAATTAAATTAAAGGCATGTCATAGCTGAGAGATGTGCTAAAAGGCATTTGCTGACACTACTTATCAGATATTGAAGCCTGCTTCCAAGAAATGTGAGACAGATGATCCCAGCCAGCTCTGAAGTTGCTTTTCTCCACTCCATCACTTGGGGGGAATCAGGTTCAGCTGAAAGGTGAACCAGGTGAATGGTGACAGGACTGTCACTCTTTTCTTTCTGTCTGAATTACATTCTTTCTAATTTTTCTGAAATAATAGGATTTTTTGCATACTCAATATTAAAAAACATTACAACATTAGGTAGTCAGATAATACTTTTAAGAAGAAAAATATTAATCCTAATTTTTCTGCCTGCTATATCTATGAAGGTAAAGATTTTTAAATCTGCACTGGAAATCTTCAAAATGTTTTAGACATTATTTCTAAGGATTAGATAAATATAACTGTAACTAAAGCAAGAAATAGAAGTAACTTTCATCTTATAATAATAATTTACTGAACTTAAATGTATCCTTTAGGATTGGCTGGAAGACAGAACTGGTGAAGACACAGTCATCCATCTGTTTTCTGTCCTAAACTGAAATATCTGTGAAGAAAGCTTCATACTTTCAAAAGGGAAATGGGCTCTAGAGCTTATATATCCCAAACTGAGGAGAAGCAGAAATCAGATAATTTACTCTTTCTCCATGGGAATATTACAAAACTCTTGAAGATCTCCAAAACTCAAACTCAGAATAAATCTAATGAAACATAAACTAAGTGAAGAATGCATCCAAGTAGTCCTTCCCTCAGGTCATTAAAGTACTTTCAGCAAAGCACTTGGACTGAAGAAAACAGAGATTTATAAGTTGAGATTTGCAATGTGGTCATATGAGATTTGCAATTCCTTCATCAAGCTCTGTGGAACTGATGGTGCTCAGCAGACTTGTGCTTTTCCCCCCCTCCCTTCAATTTCACCGAGGCAGTGAACAAAATTAGATCAATACAATAAATTTCAGTTTCTCCTCAGGAAGATTACATTGCTTTACATTTGGTGTTTCTTCCCATTCAGAGAACTAGATTTTACTCCTCTCTGCTTCCTCTGAAACACAGTGAATAGTGGATGACCAACACTAGAAAAACTATGGGAAAAAATGGGTTTGCTCTTGGTATTGTAATTGTTTTCACTACAATGATATCTTGGGGCCAAATTTGAGATCAAGGTCCCGTTCTGCTATGTTTTGATTATATTGTAGAAAATAATCTTCATTTCAGAGCAGTTATAATCTTTCTGGAAATGCCAACGGAAGGTAGTGGACAGATATATGACTTGTGGGTGCTAGGTCTTGTAGGTCAACAGTTAGGTACTTTCTACATAAATGGTCATGAGTAGTTTAGTATTGGTACTATACGAATACTAGCAGTTGAGAGAAAAAACCTAAAAGACGGACGTCTAGTCCAGACTAACAGTGGAAGAATGTTATCAGATACACAACTGGGGTTTTTTTGTGTTTTTTTTTTCTAAGTACAACCTTATATTCAAAAGCATTTGTGGGAATTGCTACCTGATCAAAAATCATCGGGCAACATGATGTTAGCTCGGTGTCTCTTACTTCTTCCTATCTCTTACCTCTTCCTGTCTTTCAGTTCTGCACACTTATTCCTATTTGTGTTCATCTGGAATGATAACCACACATGACCACATTTATTTCTTGGGATGAAAACATCATTGTGGACCATTTGTACCTATTGCAGGATGTAGGATGTTTTTTTATGAGGTGATAACAATTCTTGAAAACACAAATGTTATTAGATTTAAAACATATGTCTCTTTATACACCTGCAAATCCCCATTCAGATGTTAAAAGTGAAAGAATTTTGGTTTTCAGTTTTATTTTGAAGAAAATATTGAGGTAAATACAGTGATTTCATTGTTACTTTTCCATTATTGAATAGTTCAAAGCTCCTCTTTGATAGTAACCTCTTTTTAAAAGATACTTCAGTATTTTTTTATTGTTTCCCAACAAAACATAAAGCTGGGAGTAGATGAGCCATTTGTAAATATTTCCAAACCTACTAGTTTTTATTGCTTAAATATAACAAATCATTGCTTATTGACAGCTATTCCAATATGAAGCATCTCCTGCAAAAGTAGATTTGATATGTATAATTACCCATCAAGTCATGGTGGTTTTTTTCCACATGAAGTGAGAATGATATCTATGATAGACAAATATTTCTTAGTTTTACAGGCAACTTAAACATATCTACATGTGAGGAAAAGATGATTTTATTCTATATTGATAATTACAATTGGTCTTTTCTGTGATTTCTAATCACATGGTGCTCCTCTTTTAGTTCACACTTAAAGGAGTTGGTTTGAAAGTTTTATCCATGAACTGTAAACCCAAAGTGTTCTTTTATTTTGTAGTAGGTTCAGATCTTCCCTACCTCCTCCATTTTCCCCTTAATTTCTTCCTCAGCCTTTCCAATTTCCTTCCACTTGGGTGAACCACCTTCTTAAGGGAACCCAAAATAACCACATTTAAGACAATCACAGATATTCTTTGCTGTGATGTTATCTGAAACTATGCCTTCTAAAAAATTATTCTGGATGACCCACTGGTGTGGGGATGCTTGTTGTACCTTCTTGTCAGGCTGAACAAAGACACTAGACATGTGTCAGGGAACTCTTATGCTTTTATTATATAGTCAGTATAAATCCAGCAACCAGCTCACTATTTAGACTTGAAAAATATTGTCTAACAAGCCCATAAATCCTTAGAATACACTTCCACAAGTGTGGTGGCTAGCAAGCCATTGATTTTGTACAGTACACTTCAGTAAGTTCTCAACTCCCACAACAAACTCCTCCAAGGTGCTGGCATACAAGCCACAACACACTTCAACAAGCTCCCCACCACCACAACAAAGTTCAGTACACAGTATGGGGCAGAATATGATAGCTGTGCTTTGGCCAGGCAAAGCAAGGGAACAAAACAAAGAATATCACCAGTCTTTAGGTCCCACCTTGATCTGCTACAGGGATGCTCTGGAGCTGGGCTTGCCAGACCAAGAAAGTGAAAGAGAGGAAAAAGAGAGAGTGAGGGGACCCAATCTGCTTTCTTTTATGGTTAACCTGGTCCTCATATGTAAACTAGATTTTTTATTATGTTTTTCCATGCATACACAGCCCCCTTGAGCCCTCCTCCAAGAAATGAGTTGAGGAGGGGAGCTGAGCACGAGTGAGTCTTGAGTTGGAGGAGGAAGTTGGTTTAGAACAGCGCTTCCCCACCTCCCCAGGGCTCTCTCTTCCAACCATCTCTTTCCTGTCATAATGGTCAAAATGTCTGAGACAAAAAGTGCTTAGGTTTGGTCCTCTGCACTTGGTCTATACATTTACAAGGCAGAGTCCCTTAGGAAGTAAGAAATACATCCTTTGAAGGGTCACATTTATTTACCTTTTATTATCTTTGTCTCCTTCAAGTATTAGTATTACCAAATTGGGTGTCTTGGTAATTAGTGTAGCAGCTAGACATTAATTACCATTAATTTGTGGATTTTGTGTCATACCCCTTGATTGACATGATATTTCAGCAGTACTCACCAGTGTTCCCATGAAGAATTCTGCTGAGCTAATGATCTTCTATTTTTATGCATTTTTATGTGCATCATCTCTTGGGTTTAGCTGCACAATCCATTATAGTTCTTGCCCCATTTCTAGAAATGAGGCACAATCTGAATTACCTACTTTGTCACAGGGTTCCATTTCACATTAACCAAGAAAGCAGCTGTGGTACTCAACTTTTCACATAATTTTCATTTTCATGGAAGGTTTAAGAGAAGTTATTGTGTTGATGTATGTTATGCGCTCAAGTTTTTAGTCTGCTTTATTAGCACAGGGAGTTGAGGGGTTTTTGTTGGTTTGTTTGCTTGGTTTTTTTGGTTGTGTGTTTTGTTTTGTTTTGTTTCATTGGGGTTTGTTTTGTTTTGTTTTGTTTTGTTTTCTGACACTAGCACCTACTTCATTCTATCCTACATGGTTTGAGACTTCTGGCAAAGTATGAGATCAGCCTCCACTCACCAGTTCATATGCTGGTTGTGACAGTTTATGCTGCCTGCAGTTTTTTCTGTTCACCAGTTTTGGAGGAACCCTTCCTGCAGGAGGCTCACTATGCCTTTTTGCACCAGACCTGAATGTACATCTCTCTACTGGGAATATTTTGAGTTCTCTAATAACTCTCCAGGTATAAAACTAACAATTCTCTTCAGCTTCATCTAGTGACTTCTATGCTCAGCTAGTAGTAATTTTCACAGTTACGTTGGCAACAGTTACATGCTCTTTTTAAATTGTTTTATTCAATTTCTTGATCAGGTGGTTTAAAGGGAAGCCCTTCAATATAGGCTTAGGTAGATTTGCAAACTCCCTGAGTTCTTGTTTCTTTTCAAACCTTCTGATTAAAAAAATTAAAAGTCTAAAGTTTAATTTGGAGTAAGATGTTCAAATTTCTGTAATACAATTTCATAGTTAACCTCCTCAGCCCTGAATTAACTGAAAACTGTTGAAACATCAAAGCTTCAAAGCCACCTATTGTTCAAAATAGCTCCCTCTCTTCCTTTCGGTAGCACCTATTGCTAAATTGCCTTCCTTTCATTACTTTTTCTACTCTTGTGAGGTTTTTAACAACTTCATTCTTCAAGTCTTTGCCTAATTTGCTGCAGTTCTGACTCAATTATCACTCAGAGCCAAGAGATCTGCTTCCCAGAGCACATAAATTTTGGCTGGCGGATCTGCAGTCTGGGTCTCTTCCCAGCCACCAAATCCTGCCTCCTCTGGAGTCAGATATGGATCAGAAGAATACCTCTAGACAAAATCATTGTACTGGTAGGCAGCAGGTCGGCAAAGGATGGATTCCTAAAACCAAATGTTATCTTTGCTACTGGAAGGACATTTAAATGAATGTTAATCCTGAGTGTCTCCAGAGATCCTTTTGTTTTTTGAACTGAAGATCAAGCAACTAATCGCTCATAACAGAAAGCCACTGTGCATTTTGATTACTCAGAAAATACTGTCAAATGGAAAATACTCCCCAATGACTATATATAATATACATGAAAGAAACTGGTGACTAATCATGGTATGGAAATGTAGTGGAGGGGAAAGACATATCAAGGAAGAACAGGGAAATGTCAGAAATAGGAATTTCAGGCTATTTGTGCTAGTCTATTTTCTGAGAGTCTGTGTGTGTTTAAATTACCAATTTAGCCTTTTCTGAAGATTGATTTGGATGACAGTTCCAATGTAAAATATATTTCACTAGTTCCGACTTCCTATTGAAAACCCAATTTCTGTCTCATTTACACTGAAATCTATTCAAGTTAACCTGGTACTTTTGGAGTTCTTTATATTGCTCTTGTTCTTTGCAATCAAGTCCACCTTTCTGGTTTTGTCACAGTAAAAAAATTGAAGCAGCCACTGTATAGGGAAACACAGTGAGAAAAACTTCAAACAAACTGGACAAAAAAAAAAAATTGCTTTGAATTCCAAAGAGGGGAAATAAAAATGATTTGTATTAAAGGTTAAATATACCCTAAACTATAATATTACAAGTTTTATGGGAATGATGTCTCTATACCCTTGTGCAATGCATCATCAATCCACGGGCAAATACCACTGACACTGTACATTTTTTATCTCTACAGAAAAATGTTTGGATACCACTGACCTCTGAGGCAGTTCTTCTGAAAATTATAAATATATTTCTTTCATGGGAAAAAAGGAAAGCACATCAAAATGAATAATGAAGCCTACAAACTGAATTTTCAGCTGTTTTAAGAAAGCTGTGAGAAAGTGTAAAATTTCTTGTTATAATTCACTCTATCCAGAGTTCTGATGATAGCAATCTGGAAATGTTATATTTGCAATATTACTTACCTACCTGTAAGTAATTACCTAGTTTTTACCTTGCTGTAAATATGGTTGCCAACAATGTTTCCTGGTGTGAGGAAGGACCATGGCACTACAAGCAACGCCATGTAAATCCGTGGAGCTAATTCCAGCTGGACTGGTGAAACACAGCAGTTTAAAAGTAACATTTCTGAAACAAGAGTTCATATTTAGTTGCAAATTTGTAGTACTCACTTTTTATACTCTACTAAAGGTATTTTATTCCTCCTCTTGGTGAATCAGGACACCAGTGCTGGCGAGATATTAAGCTGATAAAGGGTTATCAAAAGCTTGCATACTACCCCTCTTTATGAATCTCATGACTTTGCTACAGAAGACATCCATGATCAAGAGAGACCCCTGCTAGATGCTGGAGAAGACTACGTGTGGAAATCAGTGGTACAAAATGACTGTAAGTATTTTTAAAGCTGAGTATAACCAAATAAATAATACTAACTCCAATCAACTACAAACTGAATCCAGAAGGAGATCAGTGTCGGTATATAACCAATCTTCTTGTAACCAATACATCTTGTAGATTCATAGCACAGTTTGATCACTAAACATACTATAAAATTATTATTTAATTTTTAAAATATGTGGCCTAATTTCCTCAATTCTATATTGTGTATTATTCTTTCATAGTAGTAACAGAGTATTGTGGAAATGCTGTCCTTGTGGATATAGTCTGGTTGAAAGGGTAGACCTAGAGAATGGTCTTTTATGGCTAATTTGTAATACTCCCATCACTGTATTATTGTGTGTTCATGATGACTGTCGGTTCATTAGACTATAAATCCTCTTATAAATATTTGATATTAAATTCTTTGTTAAAGAAACTTTAAACCTTGTCCAGTCTAGTGATGTGTTTATTGTTTAAATTAAACCTTAATATTTCACTTCTCTAATGTTTTATATGGCAATAGAATTTTACAAGGGCTTAATAAGAATAGACTATGCCTGCTCTATTGTCATGAAAAGGTTTTCTTTCTTGTGCACTTACCTCTTTTATTCCAGTCCTTCTCACTGATTCTGAGATTTAGTGGCTCATGTGTTCTCTTAGACACAGTCATCTACTATACTATGCTGCTGTGACTATTACATTACTCTGTTTCTTGACTTCATGCCCATGTCATCCATTCAGCTATTGGTTATTTAGTTTGTTAATGAGGGAAAAGTGCAATGACCATTCAGTCAAATTACAGAATATAGAAAAGGTCAAGGTACTACAGTACATTATTTTAATTTGTGTAATATTGTACATAAGACAATATATTTTCCATTCCCTGATACTTCATTTCTTAGCAAAATTATTATCGGAACATAATATGGTATAAAATTAATCCACACTAAGAACAAAACCTGCAATTAAAATGCTAAATGGCACAACTTGAATCCTTTATTTTGACAACTGCTGGAGTAAGAGTAAGGATTTCATCTTGTATCACATGAAATCATAATTGTATAATTATCATTTGTCAGAGGATACCAAATACATTTTAAATCTACAACAAGATACAGGTGCCAAAGTGCTGTTTAACCTCTCTGCCTGAGAGGTAACTCAGTACCAATCAAAATGCTGTTTAGTTTCATCTAATCCTAGAAATGTGAAATCTCAAATAACTAAGTTTTTCATCAAGGAAAAGCTGAGATAAAGAATACAGACAGGATCTTGTAGGTTCACAATTTCTAAAATCACCCATGGTAGTCAAGATCAGGATGACAGTCCTTGCTGAGCAACTGTGCAAATACCGTAAAAACCTCTTTAGAAACGCAGCTCTTTTCCTGAAGCAGACGTTAAAATTCCACCTCCACTCTCATAGATAATAGTCACAAGGATAGGGGAATTCTGTTCATTTGCTCTGGTTTGGTCTGATAAGTCTTCTACTTTATGTTGTACAAAATGGAAAAGGTTTGAAACAAATTTTTAGAAATACCTTTCCTCCTACCTCAACCCCAGATGATGGGGCCCTTCCAGGAGGTGCCAGATACAATCTTTCATGCAGAAGAGAAATTAATTCCATCTCTTACCTCTCAACAACTATTTTAAGCACTACAGGCTCAGATAAAAATAAAGAGAAAAGCTTGATTTTTAAATGAAACAATGTTCTCTTTGGTTTTTAGTCCTCATTCTCCCTTTCCTGGAGTATTTTCTTTTTGTCAGAAAATGCTTAGGTATGTAATTCAAGAGACTACACATCAGTGAAGGCAAGAACATCAACCCAGAAGAGACACGGAGTTTAAAATAAATTTTCCAATTTCCTAGTGGATAGCGTGTTACCTATATTTTACTTGTAACTGCAAAGCTTGTGAGACATTCTGTGATGCCCTGATTCAGCTTGGTACACCTTTGAAATCATATCTAAGTGTGGAACTTTTTATTGCCATTTTTTCCATAATTTTGCACTATATGTTAGTCCTGCATGTCTACCCACTTATTCCTCCCAATTTCCAGAACGGTTATTATTTTTTGTTCATACAAACATGTAGACTCTCATGATGGTCATATGAATTTGCATATTTCCGAAGCCTGTAATTTCACTTCTATTCTGCTTCACTAAATGGAGTTACTGATATTGTGATGAATTGAGTAATTGTACTGTGCCTCTTTCAGTTTTTTCTTACTATTAATTATACTCCATTCTTTAATATGACAAATTGAAAAGTTTTCAACTTTGTTATTCTTTTCTTCAGTACTCCGGAAATCAGCTTAGTCTTAATCAATGAAAATTACAACCTTTTAGCGGATAAAAAGTGAGAAGTTAAAAGTCAAATGACAGGTTGGATCAGGCCCAAATCAGCATCTGACCTGTGCTCACAATAATACAAATTATGAATCAAGATGCATTTAGCCAGCTTGTTTTAAATTCAGTCTTGTTTTATTTTCACTGTCACAAGTAGAATAGGATTGCTAAAATGACCCATTAGTATCTCTAAAATACCATTTTACAGGCAAACAGAAATTCATTTGGAGCTTTTAGCAGCTTTTCACCTGTTACAATAATTCTTTTTTGCCAATTATTTGGGAAAGTACGTATGTATGGGTAAAAATAATATACAATTGACATTTATTTCAGATTACTTTGAGTAAAATTTGGGAACACACTGTTTAATTTATGTTTAAAGTTATGTGTTGAGAATGAAAGAAGAGCATGTAGTTCAACATATTGTAAAGGATTCCTAGTTTTGTCTGGTGCATATGTTATTTGAACAATAACTGCACCTGAAAAACATCACTTTTTATAGCCAAATCCACTATTATAGACTTGGAAATCTAAAGGACATAATTCAGATGTACTTTTGAATTTGTCAATGCACATATATTTCCATTGAAAATTTTGGCTGTAATTTTTTCAGTAAGGAATTTAATAATGTTGAACTACAAAGGAGAAAAAGGTTATGAAGATCCTTCCAGACATAAGACAGAAAACAGACATAAATAAAAGACCGTTATTTCAACACCAGGAGACATTTGAATGAGTACTTTCAACATTTCTAGCAACTTTTCACTTCTGCATTTTCTGACCTCATGGTATTCTTTCAGTTTGTCTTTGTGGTGTTTTGCTCATGTTTACATCATCCATTTTTATGAATTATGAATCCTAACATAGTCACCTAAGCAATTTGGAATGGAAGTTTAATATATATGCATAAATTAATGTACTATCTAAATATATTAACAAAAAGGCTGAAGAGTGTAGAGGACATGATCTCAAATAAACCAACATCATTTTATAGCTGAAAATGTGGCTTCTCTTACCTTTGCTGCTCTGGAAGAAAAGGTTGATGATTCTCTGGAGATTTTATGATAGCTCAAGACACATCGGTGACTCATTTGTAAATATCTATTTCCCTGAAGCTAGCCAGGAAAACTCCACAGAATGTGCTTGATAATATAAATCTCATCATGAAGCAGTATACATTTTGTAATTGCCACTTCAGAGATGAAGGCCAGATTTCCTGGCAGGTGTGAATTGGCACATCTCTTCTGAAATCACTGAAGTGCTGTGTTACATCAGAGCCTGGACCTATTTCCTGAGCTATTTTTGTCATGCTCCTAAAATCAATTCCTTGAAGGCAAAGGTGGTGAAGAAAGGAAATAACTCTCTACTCTTGGGACATTGGCTACTACATAGTCTCTTGCCCTAAGACATTTGGGTTTTATGTTGTTATAAATGATAAAATGTAATAAATCTATGTAATGTGAAAAAGGTAGGGAGGAAAAAAAAGAAAAATACAAAATAACATGACTTGAAATTACAGGTCTATTAATTTTCCTCTTCAGTTTGGACTATTTCAAATAATCCAGAGGTATGTTAAGATAAAATAAAATAAAATAAAATAAAATCTATGAAGTAAATGTTTACTTCTTACTTCTTCTATCTTTCCCAGTAAGATCAGAATTAGATTCATAGGATTCCACACCAAGGAACACTTAAATGCTTGCTGAAGGATCAAACTTTTCTGAATAATTTTGTTGTGCTATCTTATGAATATGTGTTTATAGATTACCTTTTAATATTTAATAGCACAAATTACTTCTTATTTTTCTCTCATGTCTGAAAAAAATCACAGCAACCCACTGAATTTTCATGCTAAGTTCCTTGTTCCAACTCTCATCTAGATATCCTTTCTCTTCATTGGCATATCATTGTCAATGAGATGAACCAGAATGCCAGTTTACTACACTTTACATGCTCTAATAGCAGTCAGTTCATCCAGTCAGAATTACAGTAGTCCAGGATAAGACTTTAGTATCTCAGTCCTTCACACGAGACATAATCACAGATTTACACAGGTTTATGGGATATATTTTGGAAATGGTCTGCTTTCAAGAAGTGAAATAAGAAATTTATTGGTGAGAACCGTGTATGTTAAGAACAGACTATTTTGCGAGTCATAACCAAGGACTGGAAATCTGTGGGCTTAAACTATGCCTGAGATTTTCAGCCTCCCAGAAGTGGAGAAGGAGGCAAAGGCTCAGGTTAAGGCAGCCTGTGGAGGATCTGGTGCTGGAGCAGATGGATGTTTCCTTAAGGATCTGCAGCCCATGGAGAGCCCACACTGGAGCAGGGGAAAATTGTGTGAAAGAAGGATCTGCAGAGGGAAACCATAGCCCACTCCCCCTCTATCACCTCTGTACCACTTGGGGCAGCAGAGAAGAGTCTGGAATAAAAATGTGAAGTTGGACATGAGGAAGTGGAGGAAAGGCGTTGTTTTAATGGATGTCTTAATTTTTCAGTGCCCAAATCTATTTTAATTGGTAATAAATTAAATTATTTGCCCCCCAAATTAGTCTATTTTGCTCATTGCACTAATTTATAAGTAATTTCCCTGTCTTTATCTCAACCAATGAGTTTTCTTATCCTATTCGCTCCCACTGCCCACACCATCCCATGGAGGGCGGGAATGTGAGCAGCTGGATGGGCATTTGGAACTGATCCAAGGCAAACCCACCACAGGTTTCTAGAAAGAGGCTAGTTTTGTGTATAGTATACGAATTATGCTATATTCACCTGTGTTAACTTCTATGCTCCTCTACAAATTTTTCTTTCAGTATCTGTTGCAGGGATTTTGGGGATATACCTGCCAGGCTTTGCCATAGGCATAATTAAAGTTCCAGTTTCCTCAAAGGTATCTTTGAGTTGCATTGATTTATTCTTCATAAAATCCTTTGAGATCTACATATGAAAAAGAGTATATCTGAGCTGAGTTATTATTCTTTTTGCTGTATGACCATAGATCATAATAGAACACGTGAGAAAATGACATAATGTTTGAGAATTTAATGGGGTGTATTTTCTTCTTGATAGGCACATGTATTTCCCATTAATGCTAATGGGAATTATATGTGTGCAGCAAGAGAACACACCACTTTGCATGTAAATTTCACATTTTATTTTAAGGAGGATATGTAACCCTGTTATTACTAGTGCTGGCACAAAAATTTATCCCAGTTCAGTTGGTTATAATCAAAACATTAAAATGATCAAACTGAGTCTAATTTTATTTTACCTTCCCAACACTTTCAGAATGAAAGTACTTTAATCCAAAGCATTTTCTGTGTCATGCGTATGAATAAATAGCCCTTTTCTTGAAGTTAAGTTGATTTTAAACTCAAGCTAATAAAACTACTTACTTCCATGCCCCTCAGAGTTACAAGTATAGTTAAAAGCTTTACACAATTTATATTTGAAATGTTCTTCAGGAAGATAGACTGGTAAAAGATCACATCCTTGACTTCTGAAGGTATATTCTAAGGCTGATAGAAAATGCCAGCTTTTTATGAATCCTGTATTTGATCTTGAAAGTATGTGGATTTTTTGTGTATGTGGATTTTTTGCCATTCAATGATTTGCAAGAAGAAAGGACGTAAGTTCATGGCTGTAAACTTTAAATAGCACAAAGTCTTGTGTCTTGTGACATAACTTAGGATAACATTTACCATGACTCATAAACTGCATTGGAATTAGTGATCTTTCCCTTTCCTTCTCCCTTCATGATTTTCATCTTATTTGTACAAAATTTCCTCTTTTTCCTGCTTATCTGTCCAGTCACACCATAAGCAGTTGTCTTTTCCCTGGCACATTCAAAAGGTGACCCCCACATTCAGGAACATTCAAATTCCGGACTCTTGTCTGAAAGTACTAATTAAAAAAAAAAAAAAATAGGTGCACTTGGAAAGAAAAAGGTCCTTTTTCTTGAACTTCTGGGAGCAAAAAACATCCTTAAAAGTAAAAATATTTTTCCAAATTACCCTAGATAAAACTGGAAAATATAATCTGAATACAGCTGAAGTGCTTTGCCTTGCTGAAAGCATAAAAGTCTAAGAAAATTAACTTTACATGTAGTGTCAAAAAGCCCAGGATATCAGGTTCATGACAAGGATCTAGCTGGAAATTTCTGGCATGAGCCCAGATTTTCACTGATGTCAGGCTCCATTTTCACAGCAGAAAGCCTTTAGGAGGTGCTTAAATCAAAACAAACAAGGATTTTGCAAAAAGCCTTTGGTTCTTAAGTAAATTTCATCCAACTGAAACCCAAATAGAAATCATGCTGAGGTAAAAACCTGTTAAAATTATGCCAACTACCCTCACGACTCAAGTTGTTTTACTTCCTAAAAAAACAAGAGGCGCTGTAAAGGTAAGATGGGAGACCACAGCAATTTAGACAGTATCTGGAGAAGATCCTTGCTACTTAATAAAAGTAGGAACTGATATTTCAATTTTCATGTGCAGGTGGAAAGAAATCCATAAATGTTAATCTAAAATCACTAGAAGTGTTTGGGATTTCATCCCCAAATCAGTAACCTGAAGTTAAAGAGGGATTTACTGTTGACAGCTTAGGAACTGAGTATGTTTTGTTATTTGATACAGGTAGATACTTCTGTGTGATTTTGTTTTTCAACGATTTCTTCTGCTGTCTGATCTACTTTTTCTCAGGCAACTCCCTAACTCTATTTTCCTTCCTCCTGCCTTATAGTGATTTTACTTCCGAGTGCTCAATCAGATCCCTAGAAATCAATGTGGCTGGAGTTATTCCAGCAGAGCAGCTGCTTTCATTATACTATCAGTGTAAAATTACAATCCTTTTAGAAAAAGGCCTAAACCTTTCCTCTCCTTTCAAAGTGTTTGTGGACTGGAGAGTCTTGATACACAGAACACGGCAACATAGGTTTCTATTAATATTTATAAGATTTTAAAAAATTAAGAATAATGGTAATCAGACTATTTGGATGTATGAGACAACATATAAATTGAAAACCCCAAGTATCATGCTATATTCTTGAGTCCCAGTGTAGATCCTGTGACATATTTCAACTGTCCTGTTTTCTTTTGAAATGAAATTAGGATACTTGGGCCTGACTTCCATCTCAGAAGCTGGAATACTCAAACTCAGGAATGCTGTAGGAACATCATTTTTGACAGTTTGGACAACCAGACTTACGCATCACATTTCAAATTGTACTCAACAAACTTTAATCTCAACACATTTTTGCACCAACAGTCAGGGATTTATGAAAGTGGCTGAGGATCTGCTAAGCTCTACTTCATAATTGCAAAATGAGAGCTCCCACCAGTCAACAGTCTCTCTGTTACTGAAGCAGAGAAAAGGAAGCCAGAATGGGGAAAAGAATCTATCCACATACTCAAAGAGATATGAAGTAATGTTTAGGGAACTATGTAAATATTCATCATGGCTAAAAATGCAGCCAAATTCTCTACCTGATTATGGAAATGAAACAAACCCAAACTTTCATGAGTGGGAAGTTAGCTCTGCAAACCTACTTATTCTCATGTCTTTATCATCATCTTGTTCTAACTAACATGTTTTTCAGCTGTGGTCTAGACCCACAGCTGGGATAAGAACTTGTAGATAGTAACTGATGAATGCAAACGTCTTTGAACACTGTTTTCTAGCACTGATTCTTTTCAGACTATTTGATAGAATCTACCCTTCTCTCTACTTGTTAACAGTAACACTTTTCAGAACCTGTAAAACTGACAGGTTGGTCTAAAAGGACCAAGTGGAAACAAAATCTAGAATGTCTTTTTAAAATGAAGCCTTGAATGATTTTCTG
Source organism: Myiozetetes cayanensis (assembly GCF_022539395.1). NCBI lineage: Eukaryota > Metazoa > Chordata > Aves > Passeriformes > Tyrannidae > Myiozetetes > Myiozetetes cayanensis. The sequence goes on along the minus strand of NW_026087964.1, from coordinate 32,285,725 downwards.
TATGTCCCCTTGGATTTTTTGTATTAGCATTTTAATCAGACCTCTCAACACCATGTTGCTTTACTAAAGAATTTCAGTTAAAAGAACCCTGGATTTTGTGTTGACATTTAAGTGGCCAGATAGCTGTAGCTCCAAGAAATAGGGCAGTTCTATACATATTAATAGTAATTAATAGTAGCTGAGGTCAAGCCCTTTGGTTAGAAATATTTTTGTTTCCTATGCTGGAAACTGTTGGAAACTTTTCTACGTACTGAAGGACACCTGATGTTAAATCCTTGGGACTGGTAAGGATTTGTGGGCTTTTCAATGCTTATTTTCTCACAATTACGGAGAGTTCTTAAGGCCTAGTTCTTCTGTCAGATGAACATCACCAGAAAAAACATTTAAAAATGACAAGGTATGTGAGAAGACGCTCTGCTAAATTTCTAATGGGTTTAGTCTGCAAGTGTATCTCAGTTATTCCAGTCCTTCACTACAATGAACTTTTAAGCTGTTTGAGATTTATCCAAAATATCCTTTTTTTCCTTTTTAATAATAACATTTAAAATAATCCTAACACATTTACTGTGACACCAATATACCTCAGGGCCACCTTCTTACTGCACAATTTACCTACAGCATTCATTAATGGCTGAGAAAAACATACCCTGTCATGGCTTACTGCAACCTAACAGACTTAAATTGCATCCAGAAAGCTGACAGGCCAGTACATTATTAACTGAGCCACTGAGACCCTTTAAACTGTATTGTATATAAGTTTATAGTGCAGGGAGTATAGAATTTTAAGCTTGCACATTTTAATGTATTTAATTTGCCGCACTCGGCAGTTTGCTTTGTGAACTGTTAATCTTTTCAACCGATACAGCAAAATGTCACTGTATTCATTTGCAGAGGATAATAGGCTTATATCCTGAAACAATAAAGTTATAATAGCCTTCCCACTGCCTGGAGAAGTTATACAAATTCAGCATGTACAAGGTGTTGTGTGTCCTACTTACCCTCTAGTTTTTAAAACTCATCTTCTCGTATCAGTGCCTTGAAAATCAGTTGCGCACATTACTTTGGTGAGATAAAGCCCAGTAAATGTCATGGATCAAGCTCTGCTGAATATTCTCTCTCTCTTTCTCTCTCTCTCTGGAATTGCTTTCAGTACTTTAATACTAATTCATTCTTGCCATCTCCAGCCATGACGAATGCAAGCAGAAGTCACAGACATCCAGATTTGTTCTGCACCTTCAGTACACATAGTGATCTGGAGCTGATGGGTGATTCCTTCACTTATGGCAGTGGCAGGAAACAGTAGCTGGGTAATCACAGATCTCCGGGAAGAAAAACTGCTACCAACCTATCCAACCTCCAGAAAAGAGGTCCTATATATTTGCTCAAACTTTACTGATGTTTTTTGTATTGACCCTCCATTCTTTCTTCTGACCATTTCTGCACAAATTACCATCTCTCTTTTTTCTACAAGCATTATGAAAAAGACTGTGTGATCATGGTGGTACCACAGTGTTTCTATAGAAATGAGGCATTGCCTGTTTCTATAGAAAGGAGATTTGTGGGTTTGAGGGTGAAAATGATAACAGAGATAAAGCGAATGCTGATACCATCAGTGCTAGCATATGGAGATCTGATTTCCATTCTTTTTTAAGGAGTTTTTTATATTTTTCAAATGAAGCTTACTGGAGAAGAACTGGATTGGTTACTTCTATCGTAGTATTCCCATTCTGAGCAGTGGAAATGTGACCTCTTGTCATACTGAATTTCTATCAGGTGACTGAATGACACTGCAGGTGTACTTAGGCAATTTTGGGTTCAACCTGTAAAGTGCTTAGTTGACCTACAGGGCATATTACAAGGCTTGTATTTTTAAAAAAGGGTTATCTTCCTGTGTGAGGGGAAGATTTGTGGGTGTTCTTCGTCCATAGCAGGAATCACATGGGTGTTAGTTGAGCTTGCACACTTAGATACTACTAAATATTCTTTAGAAAAAAGATCTGAAAACAAACAAACCAAAATACAATGGAGAACAACCACTTGTCAAATGACGTCTTTGTTGTCTGGATCTTTTCTACTTACAGTGATTAATTAAAATGTAGCCTGAAGCAGAAGAAGGTCATGCTTCTCATTCCAGAAGCAAACAAAATCTTTAGGGAAAAATCAATAAAGTAACCCCTGGCTGATTCTAGTAAAAATATCATGTAAAGAAAAATAAGACTCTCAAAACCAAAAAAATACATTAAAAAAAAAAAAAAAACAAAAACCGTTGGTGAAAGAACATAACTACATAACTTTCAGCATATCCTGGACTTTAGCAGTTCTAAAGAGAAGAGGGGATCTGAAAGGGAAAGATGACAGAAAAGCAGTAAGAAAGCTACAAACCTGTTTCTTGTGTTGAAGCAATCCCTTTAAAATGGAACTCTGCATTTTCCAGTGGATCCCCATATCTAGTGCCTGCATTGTCTAAAAGCATTAACAAAACTAGCCAACATCTTAATGAAAACTATTCCTTTCAGCAAAAGCAAACTTTGCTTTTAAAACTATGCCCTGGCTGCAAGGTTAATTTGACATGGGGAACTAAAAGAAAGATTAAAACTAGTATTGTTGCATAACGCTGTGATGAGTGTGTTGCTCCCTTTTTAATGAGGAAATAAGGTTTATTACAGCAATGGTTTAAGAATTTTCCATTAGTAACAACATTTTTATTGAAGCATTTTAGAACATTTCTCCAGATTACATCCTGTTTTGTTTTGTTTTTTTTTCTTTTTTGTAATGGGCAAAAACCTCAAAGATTCTGCAACTGGAAATAATGTACAATAATGAGTGAAGGTATGGATTTGCTTATTTTAACCATGCTGATTACAAGGTCTTTTAAGTTTCTTTATTTGCCTATAAAATTTGGAGATTTCTATATGATTGATCTGAAGCATTCAATTAAGCATCTATTAACTGCTGGTGAATTAAATCTTACCTGGCACAAGATTGTGAATGCTCCTTTTTGGCATGGTGGACCACGGGCACACTGGGTAATAAAACTTCTCAAGCTATCAATTTTGATTCAAAAGAACATGATCATATATCTTAAGGTCTTTGATAGTGTAATCTTGGAAAACACTCATTATCTGGAGCTCATTGCTACTTGTTGTATTTTTATATCTGCTGTAATCTCTAATTATTCCTTTGATACTATTTCAGATTCATCAAGCGATTCTGATTTTGATGTTCTGAATGAATTCAGCAAACTACAAGACATGAAATTACTATAAGTAAAATCTTTTACTGTGGTTGGTGTCAGGGAGAGATCTTAAATAAAATATTTAAGAAACATCTGAATATAACCCAATGAGAATGTGGGAAAATTACATTATTTCTTAGACTGTTTTAACATCAAAGGTAGCTCTGAAGAGAAGGATAATCATTGAAAGCTGAATTACTGAAAGTGTCTCGATAGTGTATTTAAACACATTTGTGTCAAGTGAAATAATTTAAAATCTGAAATGTGATCCAGAATCACATATGTCAATTACCATGTTGTCTGTGATATTAAAATGTATGCAGCTGGAGGCTTAATTATATGAGATCTCTAAGAGTCAGAAACACTTTACCCTTTCCCCTTTTTTTTTTTGTTAATGTAGAGTCATTTTAGATGTTGAATGCAAACAACCTACAGAATGAAAGGGAAGGTTCTTCTCTCTTTTGATTTTCTTAAAAGGATAACATGAGACATTTGCAAATAATTTTAAAATATTGTTGTGCTGATAGAATTTGGTTACCTGCTGGTGATGTTGGTTGACTGAATGTGATGGATTTTTCAGGGGAACAAAGGTTTTTTTCATGAAGAACTATTTAAAAATATGATGTCTACTGCATTTGTATGTCTGCATCACTGCCAAAGTAGTAATTTTTCTATCAAACTGACCAGCACCAATTTTTTTGTCATCTTCCTTTTTCCTTAAAACAAATACATTTGTTTTCTTTCTTCTTTGTATCATAAATCACAGAAAAAAGCCTTGAACCTAATGCTACTGAAATTAATTTGGTTTTCACTGTTTTATTGTCTCAGATGCCCAGCTCCATATCAATATTAGTAAGGGTAGGACTGATGTCGTGGTTTTGCCCTGGCTCAATTTGTTTTTACACTCTCTATACAATTATTATTAGTTGAGAGAAGGTTTATGCAGACAAAAAGAGACTGAATTGGGAAAAAAAGGTATGAGCATTTATTATTAACAAGTTAAAATTAAAGAATTATATTTATAACAATTTTACTTAAGTAAAAGGTGCTATGTATTTATAGAAAAATACTTCTCCCCCTCCCCTTTATATCAGTCCAAGGAGGAGAAGTAGTTTCCGTTTCCATTCTCGGAGTTCCAGCTTTCTCTTTCCAGTAATTCTGTAGCACTCTCGTCACAGCTGGAATTCCTTTATTTCTTTTTCATTCTGTGTTGGTCTCCAGGGCTGGGCCTACCCCTCTCCTGGGCTAAAACCAAAGGCTGGGGGTTACTCAGGTCCTGAAGGGTTTTCTTTCATAGGCTTGTAAGGGGACACTTGTTTATTATTGATCTTCTTCCACAGAGATACAGGGGATAATGGCTTAAGAGTTCACCCCTGTTTCCCTATGGAGGTCCCTCCCCATGGGAAAACAGTCCTTGATTGACCTCTCCAACATGGTCTAGCATGGATTCCACACATGGATCCCAACATCCCTACCCGAGCCGTTTTTTGCTCCAGCGTAGGTTCTCTCAGGGTTACAAATCTTCAGCAACAGCAATATGGATCTCTCACTGAGATTCCAAGCTTATCCGAGCCGTCCTTGCTCCGGCATAAGCATCGTCCCCTTCAAGGGTCATAAAGTCTTCAACAGGACTCTGCCTCATCCGAGCCGCTTCTGCTCCAGCATAAGGCTTTCTCTCTCTGATACATCCACAAGCTCCTCTGTGAGCCGCATGGGGGGTCTCTTCACCCTAACAAACTTTTACAAGTGGCAGGGATTTTATTTTTCAGTCTTTTCCCTGCTGAAGGGAGAGAGAGCGAAAGGAGAAAGAAGTGGCTCTCCCCCCTTCGAACCTTTCTTCTCTCTCCTCCGACTGCCACCTTTGACTTTGGAGGTCCCTTATCTCTTCGCTGGAATTTCTTTGCAGCGGTTTCTCGTCCAAGCAAGCAGTCCTCTAAAGTTTTTTTTTCTTCACTCTCTTACAAGAGAGAAGGGAGGCTTCAGTGCCGCACCTATCCCCCCCATCCCGGCCCAGGGCCGGGGGAGGAGGAGGCCTTGGCCCGCTTCAGGGCCCACCGCCACCTGTCCTACATGGCTGCTTAATTTCAACTGCGACACAAGCTTTCTCTTCCGTTTTCTTAAAGATGTAATTAGCAAAGGTGTCACTGAAAATTTTGATTGGTTTTTTGTTCGGAAATTACCTGGACAAAACCATCCTCAGCCCCAGAGATGGGCTGGTGGGCAAAACCACGACAACTGATCACTAGCTAGTCAAACAAAATCATAATAACAAGACACTCTTATCTTCTTTAAGTCATGACACAAGGTGAGGCAAGAAGAGATGCTTTAGATATTTGCCTATAGGTAGGGGCATAGGAAAACTCTTTCTTGGGCTTTTAGAGTCCAAGATGCAGTTCACAGATTTGTAAAATATCCATAGTTGGAAAGGAGCCACAAGGATCATCAAAATCCAACTTCTAGCCCTACACAAAACTCCCCCAAGAGTCACATCGTGTGCCTGAGAGTATTTTCCAAACATTTCTTGAACTCTGTCGGGCTTGGTGCTGTCACCACTTCCCTAAAGGAACCTGTTCCCGTGCCCAACCATTCTCTGGGTGAAGAATGTTTTCCTAATATCCAGCCTAAACCTCCCCTGACACAACCTCAGACCATTCCCTCGGGTTCTGTCACTTATCACCACAGAAAAGAGATTAGTACTGTCCCTCTGCTTTTCCTCTCAAGGAAGTTGCACACTATGAAGAGATCTGAACTGCCTGAATACTAGAACTGTAAGCATCAGTGCTATAGTAGTTTTTACAGGTATTAGTTAATGATATTTCAGTTTTCAATACCTGAAATTCACTTTTCAAGTTTCCATTACGATCACCCACACAAACGATCCAAGGATTTGTTTTAACCAGCTGTTTGTTCAAGTACAGTATGATGGAAAATAAAAGTACAGTAAAATAGGACTGCTCCATGTCCAAAATTAAGGACTGTAGCCTATTTTTCAGCCAAAGTTCAATATTGTTTATTCTGTTCTTTTATTGCAGTATTTTATTAACCAAGATTATTTCCTAAGAAAAAAATTACAATGAAAAACACATTAAGTATTACCCATCCTGTTAATAGACAAGGCACATTGCTTTCCATCTGCTTTTGAAAGTATCAATGCAAGTTAAAGGGCCAGGACTTCCAACTGAAAATGTTCTGTGACTTCCTGTTTGGTCTTTTTATTTAAAACCATCATTTGGACTAGCCAATCACTTTTGTGACTTACAGTTTTACCTCCAGCTTCAGAGGCTGTTGGAAACCCATAGGTGGTCAGAAGATTGAATGTCACCTCAAAATGAGACCTGCCTTTTATGATTTGACTTCGAGCTTGCTTTATTTTAGTTTGCATAAAAGTCTCTTTACTTATGAAAACTATAACAATTGAGAGAATTTAGCAAGGTCTTAGACACTTTACTTATGTTTCCTCTATTTTTAATCAAAAGTTGGAAGGTCTGGGTTTTTTTGAAACTATATGGCACAGTAATTCAAATGAAAACTGTAGTTCCTACATCAACATAAATTAAGAATGTACTTATTAAAACACTTGCAATAGCTTACATGTACCGTATTATTACTATTATGAACGGTCAGACATGTTTCTGATTCATTTTACAACAAAACTGTGCTGAAAGTTTGATCACATAGTTCTTTTGACCTTTGTGGAAACAGTTTATTCAGGGTTAAATGAAGTTTTCATTCAAGACCTTAAGTACTTCTCCATCCTACTCAAAAATTGTACTTCACCAGCATCTCTCCTGGGTCAAAAATCTGTATAAGGAGATTTCACATGGAGAATGTGTGCTGATTTTTACCTTATTACTGAAAGTCTATGTATGATGTATTATTTATGTTTATCTCAGGTAAAGGTTAGTTGAGATAGGTGATGGTTATTTTATTTAAAATTGATATTCTAGGTGGACCAAAAGGCAAACTACTGTATTATGCACTTTACAAATAGAAAGCCAATGACAGCTCCTGTCCTAAAGAATTTAAAATTTGCCTGTGATTTGTGACAATTTAGAGAACTGCCTGTAAAATAGCAAAATGAAAGACCAATTAATAATGACAGCACTTTTCCAACAGAATGCAAAAGCAATTCAACAAAATTTTTCAACAACTTTAACCATAAATACAGATTTTTGACCTCCGGATTGTCAGAATATGCATGTCTACAAACCATTCATTTCTTACAATATTATTTCACTGTCCACTGAATTGCATGACCCACAGCACTTGGTAAAACACCTTTATACTACTGATCTGAACTTATTTTGGAACAGACAAGGGCTCTGACACTGTGCGGCTGAAGACAATTGCTGAGTCCACATAGAGGGCTCTTAAAATACGTTCATCTTTCTCTTAGAACCAGCAGTCACTGTTATGATGACAGGTGACCTAAGAAACTTGAATTTCTGCCAGCACATTCTTGAGTCCCATTATAGCACCATATAGGTATTTTTCACCTGGTATAGGATGTTTGGTATGACCTTTTATGAAATTTACTGACTTTATTGTAAGTAGTATCTTTCTAATACTGGCAACACCTTCATACATTTTAATGCGCTGCCCTGAAAATAATAGACTTTTGTCATTGTGTTCAAAATATATCAACTCAGAAAGGAATATTTTGCATTAGCATTAATTCTTAGACTCATATTCTCATCACCTCTTGGTTTACATCCTGGAGGAAAAAGACAGCTTGTTCTCATTTTAATGTGGCAAGGGACTTTGTTTTGTTGATGATCTGTTTATTCTCAGTTTGTAATTTCTTTGTATATTAAACTAACTTATTTGATTTTTAGCTATTTATTTTTACTGCAGCTATAGTCTAGATTGCTACACTCCTGCTTGTTACTCTATTTAAACTAAGTCTGTTGAGCAAATGTAGCCACATGATAGTCTGGTGAAGTGCTGATACTTGCTTAGCAGTAATTTTCAAGATTTCAGTGGGTTATTTCAAAGAATACAAGCTTTAAAAAAAACCCTACAAAACCCACAAAAATATTGGCCTCAGCACCTATTCCTGTACACTCATTGCTACCTCAACATTTTTATGTATGAAAATGAGATATTTGGTGTTCTAAAGAGTGGCAAGGAGCTGTATAACAATACTTGATTAGAGAAATGACTTGTTGAATACTGTCTTTTATTTTTTCTTTTGAAAAGTATAGTAGGAATATAAAGAAAAGAAAAGTATGGTAGGCATATAAAAATAAGTTGTGTGATATTTTTATTTTTTTTACCCAAGTTCTACTCAGGCAAGCAGGTCTAGCACAATACATTTTATCCTCCTACTGATTCACAGAAGCACAATTATTTAAAAACCCCAATGTGTAATGAACCACAATGGCTACCTGTGGGGGAGTCCAGCTGGTTCTGGGCTCTCTGTAAACTGAGATACCAAAGATGGAACTTACACCTGGCAGATGGTTAACCACGGACAGTAGGACTGTGACACAGAGTGGGTTTCCTGTTAGGAATGTTAACCTATTGTGTCTGTGTGTCCAATCATGAGTTGTTATGATAGTGGTAAACCAATGCTGTGTATACATGTGTCACCCAGAACTGTATAAAGGTAGATACACTGTTGCAATAAAGCAAGCTGGTATCCAGAAACTATGTCGCATCCCGCCTCGACCGCAGCAGCTACCCAAACAAATCTTGAAAGGTAGGAATTCTTATTCTTTCTAAAGACAAGATCTCTGAATGCATTGAACACCATTAATTTAGCAATTTTATATTTGTAGAATTATATATTTTTATATTATATTTTATGTATTTTATATATCTGTATAAATATATATTTTAGTATATTAAGGGAATACATTTACAAAAATCTTATTAATTATATATGTACAATGTTCCTAATATAGTAAAATTCTTACCCTTACCTTAGACTTAGTCATATAGTAAAGCACTTTCAATACCTTCAAACAAGTTACCCATACTGATGAAGTTAGGCTTTTATTTAGATGGCCTACTAAACTGAGAAATTAATCATTTGTGGGTTTTGAGAACACACTGAAAAACTTACAGAATTTTGTGGATCTGTTACCAAAAGGAATATTGAAAATTTTCTAGAATACTGCAGTAGGAATAAATTTTCTAATAAACTGCCTGTGGCTTTTACACAGATGAAAAGTTGAGTTTGTATAATTCCATCTGGGAAAAAATAATCCAATGAAGGAGCAAACCCTCAGCTAGAGAATACTAAAGTCAATAGCAATGGTATCTTGTGAAACTTTGTACATGCTGAAGACACACTTTTTTATGGGATTTAAATGAAACACTTAACATTACCAGCATTAGACAAAGTGTCTGAGACAGCATTATCAGCACTAGGAAATGTCTCATATGCACATATATTGACATAACTAAATTTTTGTGGGTTTTTCTTTCTGTTTTCTATTTTGAAAATATTTCTCCATGCTTCCAATTACTTTTTCTGTAATATATAAGAAATACTTTGAGAAATATATATTATATATACATATATTTCTTATAATATGTAAGAAATGCTTTGAAAAAAAAAACACAAAAGAACAATGGAGAAAAGCATTTGGAACTTTTGACTCAAATATTTTGTGTAAATAAGTTTAATTCTGGTGAGAAATACAATGTCTGATGGTGTCTGATTTTAACCTGACATAACACTCAGATGTGCTAGGAGGATCATAGCCAGCTGCTTTAGCCTTTAAGGTAGGAATCACAAAGTCCTGGAAGGATATAGAAATGAAAAAGTCTCCTAGGCTGAAACTAAATGGACACTGCTTTTCCTGTTCTTCCTGTTGTGTTTTCATGATGCAAAGTTATGGTACCAAAGACAGGCTTCATGACCCAGCCAGAAATCCCCATCCACTGTAGCTCTGTGCTCAGAGTGCTCTTGCAGCAGAGTTATCCAAATTTTCAGTTCCAGGCATCCAAAATAAATTAAAGATTTTACTTAAAAATTCTCTGCTGGTATAAACTAATGCAGAACTACCATAGTCAGTAGAGCTTTGCCTGTTTACACCGGTGCAGAAATTAGTCCTCTCCTTAGAGAGATCTTGAAGTTCAGCTATCGTGGAAGACTGATTTCCTGTCAATAATAAATGTCCTCAGTATCCTACACAATTCTTCAGTTTATTGCCTCTGGACATTTTTTAATAGCTGCAAGTCTCAAAGATGGAAGCAGATTTTTATGCTTTATTTTGAAGGGTAAGGATTGTTCAGAAAAGATACTTCCTGAGCTGCCCAGGGAAAAGACTATTATAACACTGGTGTGGTTCAACCTATCAGCCTAACTTGCGTAAGAAAAGAAACTTATTTCTTTATAACTTGTCTTTCATTTTCACATCCATTTGTTCAAAGACATCTGAAAGTCCCTGAGCACTGACCTGAATAAAATGAAGAAGGAGGCTAATAGAGTGTTCACCTACAGTATTGTTTCCTCTCTTGTTATTAGATGGATATGACCCTGTCTTTGATCTTCCTACAGATGGTACAGCCAAGGGTGCCTAGAATAAAGAGTGTCACACTCCTCCTAGGAGGAAAGAAAGAAAGAGGAGTAGAGCAGGAATATGCACAAGCCAGAAAATGGCCACTCTAGTAATTACAAGTGACAAAGATAAATGAGTAAGAATGTGTGAACATGTTCCTCAGTGGGTCCTCAAATAGGTAGAAAATGTAAAAATGCAGCATGGGAGTTGATGAAAGCAAGGTGAAATGATACTGAAGTAAAACCAGGACTTTCTCTTTGATTCAGTAACCTTGTAAGGGAAATAATTAAAGCAATTCAATATTTTTAGGGTTTTTTTCTCTGTCTTGGTGGTTCTTTATGTACTAGCACACTGTTTATTTTCCAGGGGTATAGCGCCTTATTTCTGACTGCTTGTCAAACACTGAACCTGTGTCTATTGTCAAATAACAGTAAAGCAGTTGCTGTTTATAGGGACACATAAGCAAGAAATAAGGTGGCTGCTTTGCTGTATAAGGGAGAGCTTCATCGGAAAGGACAGCCTACTTTTTTGATTGAAAAGAGTAAATAGGTTATCTTCTTTCATGTGTTTATTTCAGTGTCTTGTTTGTTCATTGCTTAGGTATTTAACTTTTGGACTATGTAGTTAAGAGTTTGAATGAAAGAACTATTGTCTACTTGACATTAGAGAGAGGAAATGTCAGTACTACTATGGATCCTTCTTCTTTTCTTTTTTTTTTGTCCCCTAAAATTTTTTAAACTAAAATTACTGGACAAGTCTTTCTGGATTATAAAACATGCATTGTTGGTTTAAGTCAGTGATACCTTCATACCATATTGGTACTACAGACTCATCACATCTACTCAAAGAACTAAAAAAAAAAAAAGTTATGCTTGCAAATTTTGTAGATACGATTCAAAAGATAATACAGATAGGAGGGACTAATATGCTTTCTTTGACACCCTCTGTAGCTTCCATTATTACTGGGTATGAGCACTGAAGTGGTACATCAGCACTCTAAGCTGACAGCCACAGAACACTCTATCCCAGAGCTCACACAGCCCCAGGTGCAGCCTTGTGCCACTGTGCTGTTGCTGCTGTGCACAAAATGCTCTCTTGGATATTTCTGTTCCCCCATACTTGTGATGCCAGGCTGTGACTGACACTGGAAGAAGAGAGTGCTAAAGTTTTCATATCTTGTCTTCAGAATTTGTCTGAAAGTCATTATTAAGAATCAGAATCAAATACTGGATCCAGGTACTGCCCGTAGCTCTGCTACTGACTTAGCTTGTGACACTGGTTGCATCACTTAATTCTCTTTGTACTTGTTTCAAGTATCATTTACCTTCTCTGTTTCAAGAATAAAAGATTAATATTTCTACACCCCCCTCCTCACCCCCTGCCCCCAGCAATTTTGTGATGTTCAAAGTCTGTCTGAGGTCTTTAGCTAAAAATGACTTGCCACAATATTAAAAAAAACCCTTTCCACACATCTTCAACAGCATGGATTTAGGATGGCATTTGCTTTGGTGTAACTTATAATTAGCACTATTTCCTTATTGTTTTTAAGGTAAATACATAAAAATCATGTGGACCCAAATAAGACCTCTGTGCTGAGTGTGATTAAAAACTGAAATATGAGCCCATTCACTCATACCATCTGTTTTGTTAACCCTCCAGAAGGGAAAAACAGTTCTACATATTGATTAAAGTACATGACAGATAATTTTAACTGCATATTTCCTGATTGATTAAAAAGTAGGGAAATGTATAATCAAGTTGTTAGGAAGTATATTTGCTTCTAAAAATAAACTGTCTGGAATATGAGAATTATTTTGGAATGGCAGAAGTTTTTGAAGCCTGAAATATCTCAATTATCCCCCAGCACATTGATTGTTGCACGTGGACAACATAAAAGTATATATTATAAATGGGCTCCTCTTATAAGAGAATCTTAAAAGCCTATCTTCCTTTTGGCAGGGACTAAGAGGAAAATGTCAATGCTTTTTCTTTAAGCAACAAATAATTATAGCACTAAATGAAACAAAGGTAACTTAGCAACAAGGTATTCATTTTCTCATCTAGCATTTTCTAAAGAATTTCTATTGAAGGCTATGCATGATTCTTGTGCTATTTATCAGCTTACTTGCATGTGAAGCATTACACTTCGTTTTAGCAATGCAGTCTGTGAAAAGCCAACAAAATATGAACAGTGAATATAAACTTGAAGTGCAAAGAGAAGACCTTGAAATAGTGTTAATTTCAGTATTTCAGTACTCTTTACACATATATCTTCTCTAAAGCTGGATGAATCATTTGTAGTAAGTAAACTTTTTCACTAAATCTAGTCCTCTACATGTTTATGAAGTGTCAGTGAACAGACTGCCTTTGAAATTAATGCACACATTTTAAAGTGCTTTATAAAGGCTGTATCCAAAGACTACAAAATGAATGGAAACACTCATACTGACTTCTCTTGACAGAGGCCAAATACAGTGTGCAAACATATTTTATTTGGTGGATTACTCACTAGCTTTTTACTGCAAGTATTGTTTGGGAATATAATTAATTCCATTCAATGTGATTTTGTAGGAAATAAGTCTTGTCTAAAAACCTTTTACAAATTTCCCTCAAAGAGATAACTATATAGTTGAGTTATTACTGAGGCATTTAGCATGTATGAATGAGGCATTAATGCATGAATGTATAATCTTAATGTATTTAATAACTAAAAATCTGACAAAAATTAATGCTGTGAGATATCAGTGAGAAATATGTAGCTAAATAAAAAATTAATTAACATTCTGATGAAAAAATAACCCATAAACAGGAAATTGTTACTAAAGGGGTTTTGCTTAGGGAGTTGCTATAAGCTTTTGGTATTGAACCCAGAGTTATTCAACACCTTTCTCTACAGTTTCATTCTAAATTATGTATAGATAGAGAGATAATACTAATAATAATAATGGCCAGTCTTCACGAGCGAAGATCCGGGGAAGGTCTTTCCACCTTCCAGCCTGCGCATTGGATTTTTTAGGTGAGACACAGTGTGCGCGGAACTGAGCCCACCCTTTAATCCTAAGGTTCATCTGCCGGGGCCAAGCAAGCTTGGACGGTGGCAGCGAGGTCCTTAGGACGTAGGTGGGTTGCCTTTAAGGGTTAACGAGCTCCACCTGCCTGGGAGTGGCCCTGACCAGGAATCGGAACCCGGGTCTCGGTGGTGACAGCGCCGCGCCCTTAACCACTAGACCACCAGGGACTCCCAAGATAGAGAGATAGAACCAGTAGAATTTATATAGGACATAAAGCCTAACAGTGTGTTTAAAAGGTGAGGATTGGTCTCTCATAAACTAACACGACAGTTTAAATAGACAATTAAAATAATATAGACAAAATTTGCATAAAGAAAAAATCAACAAAACACTGAATGAGAACTAGATCTCCAGAATGGCAAATAACTTTACTGGAAACAACAACTGTAGGGGTCATAGTTTTTGCTACCACAAGAGGGACCTAATCAAACCAAACTAAGCTTTAGCCCGAAGGTTTGTGCAGTCCATGGACATGTAAGTGCAGACAAGTAAAAGAGGCAGGGAGTTTCCCTGTGTGTACTACATTCCTTCACACTGGTCTGGGGTTCCCTTGCGAAAATGAAGAAGGGACAAAGCAGAGCCACAAACATTGTCTGGGTACTGCACAAAAATTACTTGCTGGCTTATATTTCAGAAATGGCATCTCACTTAGACTGGCAGAAGTAATATTGGAAGGTGAACTGAATAAAGTGTGTTAGCAGTGCCACTGGGTATCAGCTGGCTTATTTTCATGAGTAGTGTGTCATAAGAAGAACCAGTGGCAGGAAACTGAAGGAAAATAAGTTCAAACAAGTTAGCCATCTTTTACAATATTTTATTTTATTTTCAACAATGCAAATGATGAACCACTGCAACAAAGCCACCAACAAAAATAGTGAGTACACCAGAGTAAGTACTGGTCAAAGACAACTATTGTCTTTAACAGGAAAGAAAAAAAGCAAAAGATGTGGTTTAATTAGGCACTAGCCTCATTAACTTAACTCATCTGGGATCTATAAGCAACAAATCACACAGTGAAGCTCATGAGTCCATTTTCAGTTGTTTCTGCTTGTTGAAACCTCTGTCTACATTTGATAAAGGCAATGCTGATACCAAACTGAATTTATTCCAGAAAGATTAAGAAGCTGGAAGAAGGAATACTGTCTTCTTTCTGCTTTAAATAGTAAACCTCCCTGAATCCTATTTCATAGGACATAGAAATGGAATCATACACTCATAGAATCAGCCAGATTGGAAAGGACCTCTGAGATCATCAAGTCCAACCCTTGATCCACTACCACTGTGGTTAATTCCATGAAGTATAGGATCTCCTTCATGGTAGGTACTAGCAATAGGTTTGGCCAACTTGCTCCTGCATGCAATTAGTTGCCAAAGAGATAATATTACCATTTTTAGCAAAAAGCTGAGGCATTCTCACTCTCTGGGCTATAATGACTTGTAATATACTGGAGATCAGATTAGATGATCTGATGATTCCTTCTGGCCTTATGTTTTATGAGTCCTTTACAATCCACTTTGTGTGCTGCCTCATTGGTCCTGGGAATCACATGTCACTGCTCTCATTCCCTGTTCTTTATGACTGTGACCTTTATAAACAGGAGTTCTTGAATAATTTAATGAAAAGGGGGGAAAGTATGAAGGCAATCTAAAGTAAGGTAAATGAGCAAGAGATAAGAAAGCCTCAGAAATGTTAGGACATTTTAAACCTATTTACAGAGCATAATAGTCTGCCTGCATTTAGAGACACCAGATTTTAAACATCTGTTTTCTTTCCTGAAGGAAAGGCGTTGGTGGAATAGTGTCATGTCACTCATAATGCAGCATCTTTTAGGGTGTTTTTACTCTCACTTTAATAGTCTCATTTCCTTAAATTCCCACATATATGATTCCACACCGCTCTATGAATTCTTAAATTATATTTAGTAGTTAATACCTTTGGCTAAACAGTGCCTTTTGGGCTTTTTCTGTTGTAAGAAGTGATAGAGTGTTCTCAGAATCCTTGCTAGATTTCCTTAATTGTTCTGGAAATAATTTGTTACAGCTCTTTAAAGGGTGTGACACTTTCCCCCAGGTATAATAAACTAACTGATGATGTGTGGCTGAGCAAAGTTTGCTGCTTCCAGTGAGTTTACCCTGAATGAGACCATTACTACAGGAGTCTCTGTAAATGTCCATACAACAACAAATCTGTTATGTATTGCTCATATTATGGTGCAAATGGAGAGGCCTCCTCTTGTGCTTCACACGGTTGTGGAAATACCATCCATCAGCTAACGTTCGACTTAACTGGTTTTATGCTTTTTAAAATATCTTTAATTTTCTTTTCCTTCTCCAAGTTCAGTTTTGTTATAGACGCCTTTATTTTACTTTCCAGAGTTATCAGAGCATTCTCTCATTTTTCTGCTGCTCTGACCAGAACATTTTGAATCACTGCTATATCTGAGTAACTGCCCTATCTGATAAGTCTTTAATTTTTTGCTGAAAGTGAAGTTAAGATGACTTACTTTTATGGAGAAACCTTGTGTATCTTAATGAGTCTTAAAATAAGTTTCTTTCCCAGATGAATATACTAATTACATTGTTTTACTTTCTACATTTCAGTCAATTATAGCTACAAATTTTTCTATCATGAATGCAGCAGTTTAAGGACTGTGAACAAAAATGAAATGGCAGCTTCTCCAAAGAATTGCATCATAGTGGAAATGCCTCTATGGTAATAAGTCAAAATGGATGCAAATAGAAATCTTCAGAAAAAAACAAGTACTGAAATCTGATTTCAGTGACACACAGATTCTTTAATGATTTTGAAACTTTGTGTTATCATTACTTTGATTTTCCTCCCTAAGAATTATCAAAAATAATCTCTCCTTGTCTGAATAAAAGAATACTTCAAAAAATTACTCCCTGATAGATCGCGTTGGCTTTATGATCTATAGACAGCAAGTGTGATTAAATCTTTACAATATGTTTTGTTAGTTTTGGTTATGTAGATAAAACAGTGAACCTATGAGACCATAATTGTTTTCTTTTTATATATCTACAGCACAAAGCTGTGAAATATGTAAACATCTTAAATGCAAACATGTACAACCTTGTAGCTACACCATGCAAGGGAGAAGGGACCATTTTAATGTAGTGTGGCTTCACAGTATTCCAAATATCTTTATAAAAGCTGTTTATAAGAAACATGAAGATATTTTCATATCACATGGGCTTTTCTTTGACTTAAAGATTCAGTTTCATGCTATGGTTTTTTACTCTTACCACACCCTGTTTAGCAAGATACACTACAATCATTGTGGCATGAGAGAAACTTCAGTGTTAGCAGTGATAGCAAATACTTACCTTTCAATGAAGGCAAAGTGGGTTAGATGCTGAATCAATATTTGTGCCTCTGTTGTTCTTCCAAACCTTCTGGTAATTATTTACTTTTAAAGTACATGCAATTTCTGTCACACTAAGATTAGAAAGCAAATGAAGTAGAGGGCTGGTGAATCAATTGTATTAAAAAAACCACCAAAAACATTTAATGAGATTTTCAGAAAGTAATGTGATTAACGTTCACTGTGTAAAGTGACCAAAATGGCAGATTTTCTTATTCAGTGTGAGACAGATAATTGGCTTTGTCTGGGTTATTCTATTATATACCAAAGAATGCCTTTATCAAAAAAATAATAATCAGTAAGAAATTGGGTTGAACGTTCACCTTCTTGCTTATTACACAGAAAATAGAGAGGCTAGATAAGGAGCTTATAAAATGAAGAGTGAAAATGAATAAGGGGTAACAAAAAGTAAAAAGAAAAAAAAAGGAATCAGGTCTACATGATATTATTCTTTCTGTAGGTGACAATTGACCAATTAACAATTTTCTGAATGTGTTTTTTATCATTTTGATAACAAATTAATTAAGAACCAAATTCTAATTACCTCCTCATACCACAAAGGTGGTGGGTTTATTTTCAAAGTCAGTTGTTACTCACTTTTTTAGAAATGATGATAGAATCTAGTCTGAGGTCTGCCTTTGAAAATTAGGGAATACCTATAAGAAAATGACTACATTAAGGATGGATCTGCCATTTTGGCAGTGTTCCCTAATACACATATTAAGCACCCCGTCAAAACCCATTCTGCTCATCTTTCAATCCAGTGACAAAGTGATATCTTTTCCTCTTTCACTTCCACTTTAACATTACAGTAAACTGCACTGTGGCTTCAGACACTAAGATGTCAAACTGCAGTATATTAAGCTGTACTGTGAATGAAGATGAATGCATGTCTCAGCAGAAGGGTCAGGCATAAGATACAAATTAGAGATTGTTTTTCTCTTTCTTGGCAGCAAATTCTGCCCACTGTTTTCACAAGGGATCTTACAGATGGAATTTAGTAACATAAAACTAGAGAAATATGGTAAATCAAGCCCATGGAGTACCATCTCACTTTTCATCACACAGAGGGTCACATGTACAGGGTAGCTTTAATGAACTCAGTAAGGAAGGCACATTTTGATCTTTAAGGTACATGAACACATACTGTAGACTTAAGAATCTGTGTGTGACATGGACAGGACATGCTATGGAGGAGATCAGAATAATAGACAAATGGAACACTTGTGAGTTTAAAACTGAATATGCTTCAACAAGTTGTTATGGTAAAATAATTTGTACCCTTGGTGGAGAGGTAGGGGAAGGATGGAAGAAATTTGAATATAGGTTTTCCTAATTAGTAAAGCACCACATTTTTCTCAAAAAAGTTTTAGAAAATTCAGAGTAGATTATGACACCTATCATTTTCCAGTAAGTTGGTGATTGCAGAAGTCAGTAATTATGTATGTAGATTTCTTTCCACTTAACCCCCCTGGGTTTTGTCACTAATGCACCATTTTTACGGAGTACTTCATCTAGGTACATGTTTTGAACTGCTTTTGTTATAGCAAAACCCTTACTTACTGTTTGAAAAAAGGAAACAAAAAGGGATACAAGAGATGAATTTTGCCCTGATTTTGTTGGGATGAGAGGTAATTTACATTTGGCTAAAGTCACAAAAATTTACTTCACTCAATCTAAAGAGTGATTGAAGAACAGACATCTTTGTAAATGATCCCTGAGGTTTCCTCATCTGATGCTTTTTCATCCCTTGGAAGCCTTTGAGGGTGTTTCCAATTGTGATTTGAAGTTGGGCCATCTATTATACACAAAAATTTTTGGTTTTGTCTCATTTAGTACTAGTTATGGTGTTTAGGTTTTAAAATCAGTTCAGAGCAAATATTTAGGAAAACTTGAGACATAAGATATAAATGCTTAACAGCAAATATTCAAAAATGTATGTCTAGTTTTAGTGATCTCTGTCTATTTCTTTCCTGTAGACTGTTCCAGTTTACAGATGAATTTGTATGACTTAGTCAATTTCTAAACCTATGTTTAATATTTCAAAAGCTGTGTCAATGTTTTTTGTCTCAAAAGTAGGTCTGTAGATAACCATTACTACTAAAAGCAAAATTCTATCTCTCAATATATTAAATAATCACACAACAGAAATGCAGAATTATTTTCTATCTTCCTACGTTTTTTCCATTTTAGTAGATATTCTAACCTTGTGATTTAGTGTAGCAATTTAATAATTTTCCTTTATCTAGTTACAAATATGAAATATGCACTACACTGATGGTGATGAATTTATTAGATTCTGTATTATCATAATTGTTTATAAATTGAATTTGTATGTGGAAAGTGGGAAGATACATTGTTATAACCAAGGGAACAAAATTTTTCTGTATACCCTGAAGCAGCAGAAAGGTAATAGGCAACAATATTTCTGTCATAGAAAAGTATTCATGCTGATCAGCAAAGCTTCAATTTGCTGTCCTGTATTTCTACATTTGCCTGTTGTCTTCTGGGTTAAGTTATAAGAACCAGTCTTCAGAGTGTTTTGTACATGGAAAGAAAATGAATTATTTCATGGCTCTGTCAGAGATACATCGTTATATGATGTTCTAGTTTTGAATAAATAGCTGTTTATACATTAAAATGGTATAACACTTTGTATCTCGTTGGCTGTTGGCCAGATATTAAACCACCAATTTTTAGCATCTGACCTTTGTTACAAGAGATTCTGGTTGGATAAAGTATCTGTATATTGAGGTACACGGCCTTTGATAGCTAAATGTGAATGAGGTTGAAATAATTATAATTGTCTGAAGTGTATTTTGTGTGTCATAACCTGAATTTCTACATTTTTTGTGCTACTGAGCATTGGATTGATTTATAGAAATGTTAGTGACTCTTATTTAGGGAACTGTCTAACAAATTACTTATAGCACCAAGGTATGATTGGGGGTTTTTGGTTGTTTTTTTTGGTGTTTGTTGTTGTTTTAAATGTTGAACAATTGAGAAGGCAATGAAATGTGGTTTTAATTCACAGGTTGAAAGTTTTTGGTTTTGTTTGGAATGTACAATACAATGTACCTTTTTGGTGGTAACCAGACAGAGTATTGGGTAGACAAGAAAGTTATTTAGATGGACCCTGTAACAGACTTATAAATTCCTGTATGCAGACAGAACACCAAGGAGTGGTAGAGACCTCCACCTTACTCACAAAAGTCATAAATATATACAGTACTGATGGAAAACATGAGCTAGTCTGAATATCTAGAAGAAAGTTTTGAAGTTCTAGCAGTGATTGAAAAGTTAAGGTCAACACAGACATGGTTATAACTTACATCATCAAACTGTGTGGGGACTATCTGGGAATAATATACAGGTGTGAGAAGACAATCCAGTTTATGCAGAGTGAAACTGAAACAGAAACTGGGAAAGACAAAAAAGGATTTCAAAGTTACCTGTTTATATTTAAGATGAAACAAAATAAGAAATGGGTTATGTTGTGGTAGAGAATTGGTTAGATCATTTTAAGCCTACACCTGGAAGCTGTCTCATTGATTATCAACACAAGAAGAGATTTAAGACCTGGACTGTCTAAAATTTCATGAAGTAACAAAATAATTTTGATGAAGTAACAAAATTTGTTTCAGCACTGGTGTTCCAGTTCACCATGTAGTTTAGACAATGTGATTTAGAGTGGTGGGTCACAGAAAGAGTTCTAAAATATTTTTTTTCCTTTTTGTTTCCCTTTCTGCTCATGAGATTGTCCTTTTTGCTTGTCTCCTGGGCAATCCCATTTTCTACTTGTGGTGACATAATGGACTAGATATGCTTGGAAGAACCGGGTTCCACAGAAGAGAAATATGCAGTTAAGTATAATAATATCACAAAATAAATCAATAATTTTAATTTTCACAGAATACAAGATCAAGTACAAGGAATGTATGCAGATGGTTAACGTCCTCTTCAGTTTGTATCACTCCACTACAGGAGGAGTCTGAATTGGCACAGCACACCTGCCATCACCTTGAATAGCCACTGGATGTCACTGATGATCCACAAAAAAATCAGCTTAACCCTTTGAGCATTTTCTTGTAATGCATGGAAGTGTCAGCAAAAAGGGCACTCCCATGACCTTGGGAATATGAATTATCTGTCATCAACACGTGCAGCAAGAGATAAATAAGAAACTCTCGAAATAGAGATAATGATCAACTTCGAGGCACACAATGAGTTAAGATACTTCAAAGTACTGTTTAAATGTGAAGTGGTGGCTCCTTACGACTCTCTCAAAAATGTACTATCAAGCCTTCCTATGCGTTCCAATACAGAGCCACACAGATGAGAGGATATCCCTCTTTAGTAATGGACTGTGTTTTTACAGTCTGCAAACTGACTGGAAATTTGGTGTTTCTTATTTAAATCTTATTTATTCTGGGATCTTTCTGGAAGGACTGCAGGAATTCCTTCCCATATCTGAGGATTCTAAATTTCCTTAGCTGTTTGATGTGAAATAAGTCATTTTCCAGGATGTTCTTGCTCTCTGAAAGATAAAATTCCCAATGGCAATCCATAGGAGAGAAGTAGCTACCTACCATAGCAAGAAAAGTAGTAGAATGAGAACAATATCAATCAAAAAGCATTTATATTCAACATGTTTTTCTTATAACTGGAAAATTCATAGTAGTGATAAACCAGTTCTTTCCATACTTTACTAGTGAGTATATTAAGAGGATATCAGTGAGAAGTGCACTTATCTATTGTAGAAATGAGGTTCAAGAGAAGACTTTTCAGTGTTTTGGTGTCTGTGCCTTCTGTCTGGACTTGCATGGCTTTTTTTTTTTTTTTTCCTTAATGACAGAAGGTTTTTTTGTTCTTCAAGCAGTAGCCATCATCTTGAGAAATCCATGCATCAGTTAATTAGCTTTTTTCCTCCAACATTTTAACTTATACTTTGCTTGCTGCCTGATGCCAATGTATCTTTTTGTTCAAGGATGATGTAGAGATAGTGATCAGAGGTTTTAAAAACTCATTTACAGATAGAATAAAAGCACAATGAGCTCTTTTCACTGATACTATATGCTGTGAAGCCAATTGAATCTTTACAGAAAACCATAGTATATTTTCCAATTAAAAGTATATTTAGCTGCCCTGTTGCAACTGAAAAACTATGTTAAATATTGCAAACTGATAGTAATTGTCAGTATAAGCAACTCAGAAGCTAACAGATAATGATCTAGGAATAAGAATGTTATTAGGGAGGTGAATAAAAAATTACGTTGTTTTAAATCTTACCTTTCTCATAAAGTGTGTCTTCATCCTGTCTCTGACTTTAGACAACCTGTGCTCCAATATTAAGTGTAACAAGGAGGCCATGAGGCATGTTTCAGTCTACACTGAAGTATTCTGGCCTCTGTGGAGACAAATTATTCCTCAAAGTATATGATTCAACAATATTAACATCATTTAACTAATAAACTAAATTCCTAATACTAATCATAGAATTAGCTTGCAAAAAAAAAAAAAAAAGAAAAAGAAAAAAAAGTCTCCAGGATTTCTTCCAGCAGCTGCTCTCCCTGCAGTGTATTCTGCCTGATAAGTATGTACAGTGTAACGAGAAGTGAAACCAGCATCTATCTTGAGATGAATAATTGAATTATTTGTTCATGGGTGAAATAGTGTAGATTCACCTGTTTTGAGAGGACTTTCTTTTGTCAGGTCTTGTATCTAAATACCACTTTCCCATCTACTGCTGTAAAACGTGATATATGTTGAGTGGGACTTGAAAATGATGGGAGATACTCTTACTTCTTATTCTTACTTACAGTCTTCTGTATTTGATTTAGTTGCCTCAGCTGGCTCATTCATTTCTGTTCAAAGGAGAAAGAGCTCTTCTGGATGAGATTCAGAGATTCATAAAGCTGTGTTGCTCTACAAAGTACTGCAGCACAACAAGAGTGTTAAAAAAGTTAGTGGGGTGATGCTGGTGTTCACGATGTAGGTTTCACATTGGGTTTTGCTTTGGTGAGGTTTTGCTTCACACTTGCTCTGGTTTTCAGTCCTGCTGACTGAATGTCCATTAATAACTAAAACACACAAAGTATATATTCTTGAGTACATTCCATAGCTTGACTTCCTTTACCAGGAATTGAGTTCATGTCTCAGTGGCAGCATCCATAATGATGCAAATTAGAGCACAAAAAATGAAGATTTTTTTCAGGCTACACACTTAATGATGCACTCATAAACTGAACTAAAAAGCTAATGGGGATCCCACTGTAAGTGTACTATAAAGCTTTAAAGAGATTGTCTAGTTAATGTAACTGGTGTATATGCTTTCCTATCTCTATTTTAATGTACCAAAGATAAATATTGCTACATTTGTTTAGAATACAATAAAAGGATGTGTTGTGCTATCCTTTTAATTTGTTGTGTTTGTTTGTTTGTTTGCTTGCTTTTCAAATTCAGTAGCTAGATCCACAGGTAAAGGAGTTTGGACCTCGTTTACATCCTGACACCGACTCATTTAATGATGGCAGGTAAGAAATTAAGAAGAGTAGGCACTGGAAATGAGAGTTCTATTTTGTGTTCTGGGAAACACTCCAAGAAGGCAAATCCTTTTCCCCTGTACCCTGCCTTGTAGGCTTTGATGTTGCAATATACAGTCAAACCCATGACATAATATTGAAAAGAAAATAGGATTTTGAAAAACTATGGAAGAGATTCCTGTACATGCTTAAAGAAAACAAAAGTAAGAACAAGCCTGCCTTCGCTTCTGAAAGGAAACAGAAATTCCTCATAACTTTTCCCAGAGCAAATATTTGTAGATTAACTGCCAAAGTGTGTGTGTCAAGAGATTCTATACATATGTGAAAAAGAACATGAATAGAGAAAATTAAAGTCCAGAAGAATGAGCACTTATAAACTGTAGTGACAGATTTATTAAACTGAGACTAGAGAAAGAAAAATGAGTCAGAGTATATTCAAAAACATCTGTGCTATAGGTATTTCTTTTCAGAGGTTTTTTAGTACAGAGTGAGAGAGAAGCATTTTTGATCTAGCACTAGCTGCCTTAGAGATGAGTTGGCTGTATCATTCAGTTGCAGCCTGCCTACATGATGTTTAGTAGGCTGGATACAGGTGTTGACTTTGTGAGGTCTGTGTGGTTAGAATGGGAGCCAGCCATAACCTTGCAATTGTAAAGATTGTGATTGTCTGGTGTTGGTTGTGAACTATCAGATACCGTTAGGAAATTATGTTGGTTTAGGCTCAGGCCCATACAAACAGGCTGCAAGTTGTGTGACCACATTATAATACTGCAGAGAGATCTTGTATTAACTTGGAGGGGAAAAAAAAAAGGTAAGCCTGCATGTCACTGTAAAATACTGCCCAGACACACATTTAAACAAAATCCAAAGTGTACTCAAAAATATCATTTGTGAGTCATCTGTCTGAGAGAAGGAGAAAAAACCCTGAGCCCCAGAGCTCTGCCCTGTGCAAATTTTGATCACTGTCATCTTCTTACACTAGTAATAAAATATATACAAGTGCCAAAGCCTACTCAGTTGATCAAAATCTGATTTACCTACCAATTTGCATGTGACATTTTGCACTTGGACATGAAGGAAAATAGGAGTAGATTCTCTTTGAAAGAGTAACTCTTTGTGACTGTGAACCGGGGCTAAAATGAATGCTAAAGGGAGTGTAAATCAATAGCCCTAGTATGTTAACTTATGAATGCTACAAAGGTGGTTTACAATGAGTACCCCAGGTGTCTCTGTTGTAGACTACTATGTTCCCTGCTTATTCTGACTCTATTCACAGCTCCATTATGTATACCCCTGACAGAGATCAACCTCCTAGTGACAGTGGTTCCCTTCTGCACAGTCCAAAAGTGAGTGCTTTATAGATGAGAAGCTAAGAGTGAAATACTGGAAAAAATGGTAGAATCAGAACTTCTCCTTCAAACAATGCTTACTGGATTGTTTAATCTGGATTTTTTAAAGGTGTTTGAGGATGTTGAACTGTCCTAGACTTACTGAAAGTCTTCTGCCTTAGGGAGTCTTTGGAAGTCCTAACTTTAGCAAAAGTGTCACTCTATATTTCAGTACAGTAAAACTGTGCATCTTACATGTGACTTCATACAGTGTAGTTTCATCTAGAACTTTAATCCTTTCCTTCTCCTGTATTATTAATAACATTAATAACATTTATTGTTCCATTTTTCTCATAATTTAGAAGAACATTCTCCAATGTAATAATAATAAATAATAATAATAATGGCCAGTCTTCGCGAGCGAAGATCCGGGGAAGGTCTTTCCACCTTCCAGCCTGCGCATTGGATTTTTTAGGTGAGACACAGTGTGCGCGGAACTGAGCCCACCCTTTAATCCTAAGGTTCATCTGCCGGGGCCAAGCGAGCTTGGACGGTGGCAGTGAGGTCCTCAGGACGTAGGTGGGTTGCCTTTAAGGGCTAACGAGCCCCACCTGCCCGGGAGTGGCCCTGACCGGGAATCGAACCCGGGTCTCCGCGGTGATAGCGCGGCGCCTTTACCCCTAGACCACCAGGGGCTCCAATTCTCCAATGTATGATTCTAGTAAAGACATAATTTTCTTTCTCAAAAATAATCTTGCCAGGAAAAGGTACACTGATTTTCCAGGCAAAGCATACCTCTACCGCTAGATTTCTTTTATCAGCTGTGGCCGGTTGTAAACAGAAATGAAGCCTTCTGCTAGCGGGCACATGATGCTAAGCCTTACACTTTTCTTAGCTGTTGACTAATACATGCATGCCTCTGAACTCGTATGCAGTCTCACTGACTTTAGTGTGAAGCTCTTCAGTTTGGAGGATTGGCAGGTAGAATCCATTGATTATATAAATGGGGTCTCCTGAATGCTCTGTTGTCCCCTGAGAGAACAAGAGAGTGCAGATTCGTTAGGCTGTGATTCCTTATTTATCCACAAACCCATTAGGTTGAAGGTAAACTCTGTGAATATCATTCATATCTCTATATGTATTTTTAACCGTGGGTAATGCAACTATCCTGATCTTCATTAAGGTTTCTGAAATTCTAAAAGGAATAGTGAAGAATGAATAATATCTCTGTTTATCAATCACAAGATACTTTTCTGCAAAAGAGGTTTGTTTCAACCATGGAAAGCAGCACATTAGAGGTGAAGTCGTCCCCTGTCATCCAGTAGATCTCTCTTCATAATTTTTATCTCACCTCAAGCTATCTTTTTGTATTTAACAGCTTAGTTAGCAAGTGTATCTGAGCACAGAGTTTTTTGGTGTCACTCTTTGGAAGTTTTCTGCATCCTTCTGTGTGGGGTGCACAGATGCAAGGAACTCTTGATGAGGACATGCAGGTAAAAGACCAACAGCATTACAGAATACATTTAAATTGCGCATTGCAACTCTCTCTAACAGCACAATGGGCTTTCAAAAGCTCAGGTATCTTAGGATCTTGTTACAGACATTCATCATATGATCAAACCTAATGAAGCACTTCAGAGAGACCTTCTAAAGTCTCCCATTGCTGAAGGAATGTAACTATAGAAACCATAAAGCCTGGGATGTTTTTTCTCAAAGATTTGAGGTTCTTCTCTTCCTAAATAAAAGTTTGTCGTGATTTGGGTAATACTTTTGACAAGATTTAATAAAATTTTTCAAGACTATTTGAATTTTAGTATTTTTAAAGTAAAATATTGTGGGGGCAATTCTATGTAATATTAATGCAGAAAAAGAAGAAGAAATATTGAGGATGACACAAAAAGATTTTCTTCTACATTGTTTGTTCTTGTTAGGCAAGTAAAAATGTTTTCATTGTTTTTCTGAACAATTTTAATTTTTTCTTTACAGAAGTAATGTGTCTATATGACAAGGAAAATGAAAATTAGTTGCTCTCAGAATTATAATCTTAGTAATTCCACTTAATTTAGGTAATTACTATTACCAAGATAATTTTCACAGAATGAGTAATTTACTCACTGTACCTTTATCATTAATAAGCACAGGTGGACAATAAACTGATCCACAGTGTGCCCCCATCCATCACAGCTTTGAACTGAAATGTCTTCAGACTAGGCAGGCTAATCTGGCCTACCTAAGAAGCTCATTGCACAAGCAAGAACTGGAAGAACTCCATCTGATCTTACTTTTTGTGCCTTCTGTAATCATAAATGATTAGTTGTGAATTCATATTGTATCTCAGTAGTAAAACCAATTTGGAAGTTTTACAGTTTCACGGTCCTGAGAGATGTTGAATCTTTTATGCTGTGCAGTTGCCAGGAAGACTTAAAGCACGACCATATCTCTAATAAGAGGAGAATAGTACCTTGGAAATACAATGGAAGAGTTCGTGAATCTCTGTTTGCCTTTCTCAAGGAAGATTTTTACTTCTTGTCTGTTACAGTCAGACAGTACCTGTGTACCTACCTAACTATATAAATAATTCCAAAAATTAAAAAAAAGATTGACTGGAAAACTAGATAACTCTTAAGCATTCTACTGGATTAATCTGGATATGCTATGGAAATCTTCTGATATAT
Source organism: Myiozetetes cayanensis (assembly GCF_022539395.1). Taxonomy (NCBI): domain Eukaryota; kingdom Metazoa; phylum Chordata; class Aves; order Passeriformes; family Tyrannidae; genus Myiozetetes; species Myiozetetes cayanensis. Next base: position 32,257,980 of record NW_026087964.1, on the reverse strand, counting down.
ATGTTTATTTTTTTCCTAATAACTCTTAAACGTAACATTCATACCTTTTTATACCTCCTGATCTCCTTTTTTAGTATTCTTCTAAAAACTGCAATTGTAGAAATTACTCATTTCTTGATGGTTTTTGTTTCTTGAAATCTCTTGCTCCCTTTGTATGTACAACTTTCAGTTTCACAATTTGTTCACTACTACTCTTGATTTATATCAAGACAAAGTAGCTTGACTTCTCTTGTCTCTCATGTTTACAAAACACTCTGGGTAAAACGCTCTGAAGAAACATCATAACCATATATATGATTTAAAAATAAATAAGCTCAATTCAGAACTCAGGGAAGGTGCAGGAAAGGTGCTGGGCTGACTGCCCTTCAGACCCCAGCCATATCTTTATTTACAGGACAACAACAATAATGGAAAATTCTTCCCTCTAATTCCTTGGAAATTGCAACTTATCCTATTCTCAGGGTAACTTTTTCCACATTCATTAACTTTTTGTCATCTCAGCTAGGATTTTTAACAGAGCTGTTGTTACTGATGGTGATATTTAATGGGGAAACTTGCATGCCAGCAAGCTGACTGAGACCACTGACTTGTTGGCATAATACCCCTATACTTTTATCAATTTGTTGCATCATGTTTTCTTCAAGAGTTAATAGTTAAATGTGCAGGTCTTGTATTGGCTTTAACTCCATAAATACTGTGCTGTAAATAACAGGCTGGTAATAAAATTATTATGGCAAATTATCACAGGCTGGTTAAAACACCAGTGTAGGAAAACTATCCTGGAACAGCATTTCACTGCTGAAATGAAAACTTTCTGCATTTGTCACACTCAGTAAAGGAGTTGATATCCAAACTTATCTTAAATTTTCAGAGTTCAGGAATATATCCACATCTTCCACAATCACAACAGAATAATAATATAATAAATCAGTTTTATGAGTCCTGTCTCTATTAAATCATGTGAATAGTAATTAAATTGTGCAGTGAGGTAGCCACTGAATTTAGTTTCAGTGAAAATCATCTTCCTGTCCTCTTTCACAAAAAAGATTAGATTCAGAGGTGAGAAGTAAATGGAGTGAGACAAAAAGGAACCGTGTTCCTCATACTGTTTTCAAATGTGGTTTTTTACTGTTTGGCATAGAAAAATATTTACAGTGCTAAAAGCAGACTATGTATGGGTAAATGAAAAGCAGTGCTTTTTATCCAGAACCTGAAAAAATTAGAAACCTAAACTTTGGTAATTAGCCGTAGGGTAGTAACAGTTATGACAGGTGATTATTGTAGATATCCGTGTGGGTCAACACTAGCTGAGCTGCTCACATTTAAAAGGCAGCACTCCCATTTCATTCAGCTTCTCTCTCTCTCTCCTTTTTAAACACATTTCTTCCATCTCAGCTCCCAGCCTGCTAGAGATGTGTGCAAGTCACATGAAGCACTGCCAAGTAGGCACTAATTGGTGCCCCAACTGGCAATCTCAGAAGACAGGACAAGGAAGGAGACTGAAATAGTTTCCAGGTCAGCTCAAAGGCACTTTGGGGCAAATGTGGAAAACTCACAGCACTCCTGCCTGTGTTTATATCTTTTCCAGCACAGCCAGACCAATGCTTTTAGTGGGTGTCAATTATTCCCTTCTAAAATATTGTTCTAAGGAAAGCCACCAAGTTTCTTTAGTATTTGAGCTGTGATTCGTACTGAAAGTATTTGTCAGCAAACCTGAGCCTGTACAGGCACTGATCCTACTACCTGTTAAAGTTTGAAAAGATGATATCTTAATTCTTCAGAGGTGGCATTTCAGTTCCAAGAACAATTATCTTTTTACAGACAGATGTTTTGAATGACTGTTGCCTAGGCACTCTTCCTTCATTTGATGAGTATATGTTCTTCATTATTGTATGGCCACTTCTTCACCTACACCTACATGATCAGTTCATTTCAGCACAGGGACACTGAGCAGAAGGTTGACCTGTTATTCAGCTGGAAGTGGGGATTTCCTTTAGTCTGAAGACAACAAACAATAGTTCCTTTGACCTCATACCAGAGGTTTGTATGCCAGTTTGCATTTGTTTCTAAAATTAGTTTTACTCATTTTTCAGATGGACTTCTGACCTTTCTTGTGGTCTGTATAAACAACACAGAATAACTGTTTACACAGGAAATTATTTTAATACCTCATCCTTTCAATTCAGTTTCTTTAAGTGACTTCTAAAAAACTAAAAGTCTGAAGTGTTATTTTGCTGCAGCTCTATAACAAAAGCCATTTATTCTGCATTGTTTGTGTGTGTGTGTGTCTGTGTGTGTGTGTTGTGATCCTCCTGAATCAGTGTATTGGTTCTGGCTGAAACTGAGTTAATTTTCCCTAAAATAGCCCTCAAAGTGCTGTGGTTTGCTAGGAAGGTGTTGATAACACACCAGTGTTTTGGCTACTGTTGAGCAGTTCTTACAAGCATCACCATTGTCTCTCCAACATTTGTCTCCCAAGAGCAGGTTGAAGGTTGGCAAAATCTTGAAAGGGGACATAGCCAGGACAGCTGACCCAAACTGACCAAAAGGATATTCAACACCATATTACATCTACTCATTAATAAAAACCAAGAAACAGGAAGGTTCTGGCCTAAATCAGCAGGAAGTGGTGTAGGCAAGACACTGTGTTATTCGATAGCACATTATGTCATTGCCAGGTGTGGAGAAAACTGACTTTCTCTCTTCCAGGAAGATGGACCATCCCTTTCGAGTGGAAGGGAAACCATGGCAGGGTGGGGAACCCATCAGCTACTGTTCATTGTCTTGGGGTCTGCAGTGAAAATTTGTGTATGTGAATCATTCTCTCTTTTTGTATACTTTCATTATTAATATTATTGCTATTACTGTCCATTTTCTTATCTCGTTGCTGTTTCCAGTAAATTGTTATCTCTACTCATGATCTTTGCCTTTTGTGCCTCCAGTTCTGCTCTCTGGCCATGAACAGGAGGAGGCAGAAGAGAGGGGAGGGGAGTGAGGAAGTAGCAATGTGGTTTGGAAAGTCTCAATGGGAGAACTAAATTGGGGGTATAATTTCTAAACCACAGAAGAGGGTAATTCATTATTCCAACCTCTGTCTTCCAGAGGAACCACTACATGTACTGAAGCCCTACTTCCTGAGAAGTGACTGGAAGAGAAGTAGAGAATAAATCTTCTGTTTTTCTCTGTATGGCTTTTGGTTTTGCTTTATTAAACTGCCTTTACCCACCTATTGTTTCTATCTTATTTTCTCCCATCCTCCCATCTTCTGGAAAGAAAGTTATAGAGGAGCCTGGTGGGAACCCAGTGTCCAGCCAGAGTCATATCACCACATTCCCACCATGTGTCACCATGGTCTTTAGCAGAGATTTCAGATTTACCACTCTGCTCTAGTGCCTGGAGCACCTTGGTCCCCTCCTTCTTCACAGACATGGGTGACTTCAGAATCACTTTTCTCACATATTCTCACTCCTCTCTCCAACTGAAATTGCTCTTGCATAGCAATATCTTCTCCTTCTTAAATCTGTTTTCCCAGAGATGCTACCACTGTCACTGATGGGTTCAGCCTTGGCTACCAGTAGGTCCATCTGGGAGCTAGCTGGCATTCTCTCTATCGGACATAGGGAAAGCTTCTATCAGCTCCTCAAAGAAGCCAATCCCAGCAATGCAAACCTAAGGCAATCCTCTGGCCCATTTTGAGTAAGGTGCTTCTTTTCTGTTTAACTGGTAGGTTCAGGAACACATCCTCATTCTCAGGAAAGGGTAAATCCATTTTGCTGGGTGGTGGCCAGTGTGTGTATCATTCACCTCCATTTCCTCTTCACAATTTACACATACTGCCTGCACAGATGCTTCAGAACACTCCAGGCTCAGATGAAAACTGTATTTCTTTACCTTTGGTTCCTCTCTTCATAGGGCATCCAGTTGACTTTATTCTAATGAGGCATATAGAAAGTGCTTACATACTGAAAATTATTCATGTACTGAAAGGCGTTGTCAAGCCAGACTCCAAATCCTAAATTCTTTGATATTTAAGTTCTCATTCAGAATCAAAACAGGAATGTCCAAACAACTTTGTAGTCTTATCACACTTTTAGTAGTGTTCGGGCTGTCAAATTTCTTAGATAAATTCACCAGCATACTGAAATTGAATTGAACAATATAGGTTTACCCAAAAATTTGTTGTAACAGGCATGGGCTCTAAGGCTCTATCTTATTGCAGTGGGAGTGCCAAAATGGAGGCATTTGGTGGGAATTCATCCACAGGCCTCTGCTCACTCTTTAGGAAGTGTGCTAATGTGAAAGTGCCTAGCATGAGTTACAAATGATAAAATAGCTGAGTGTTCATATGTTAAAAGACCACTGAAAAGCACTGTTTGGATGAATTTCTGCAGACCATGGAACTTTAGCATTTATGAGGGGGAGGTGCAGAACTAAGTTTGAGATCAATGTCATAATATTCTTATTTCCAAGATGAAGGCTCCACATGAAAGGGTTGTTACCTCAATTAGAACATATAAGAAGATGAACCCAATCCAAGCTCAGTTACAGAGGTGAAGCTCCCAATAGGTAGTATGTCTGGAGATAAGGACACTGGAGATAAGGACATGAAATAAAGGGAAGATTGCATTAGTTAGGAAACTGGAAACCTCAGGCTGTAAGAGAAAAAAGGTCTGATTTTATTTTGATAGCTACAAACATTTTTAGACATCACTGTAGAAGAGGTCCTGAAGTGAAGATTTTTCCCAGTAGCTTCCTCTGGTTTTTGTAGGGTTTTGTGTTGGTTTTTTTTCCCCAGGAAAACTGGAGTGGGGAGAGTGCACTGATGACATCACAGCATTTTAAGTGGAAATCATACTGCAAATGTGAGATCAAAGAGTTAAAACCATCCTCTCAGAGATCTTGAAAAATGTATCAGTAGATGTTTTCACTAAGTGTTGAACTTACATGGATTTTAGCATAAAATTATTGCATGATTGTGGAGGTCTTGTTCTAGTTTAGGCTGTCCAGATAGTTCCATTTTTTCCTATTCAAAACCACTGATGAAAACTCACTTTATTAGGTAGACTTTTACTGAGACAGGCAATTTCTTGTTTGTCTCTTGAACCCTATGTGTGTTCTTAAGGAAACTGTGCTCATCAGAAATACTGCTATGCATCACAGGTTCCAAAAGTACTTTGACCAATTTCAAAGAAAACAGCCAAAAAAGAATGAGACAGAAAGTTAACAATAAAAAGTCCTCTAAAATGAAGAGTAGAGATAGGCATTGGTATGTTCCAAGAACTGTGTAGTGATATAATATTTGAAGGCCTTATGTCAGTGCCTACTATGAAACTGCAACTGTTGTGAAGTAGACGGTGTCATTACTCCATAAAGGTTCTAAAAATAAGGCTATAAAATACAAGTACAGAATGGATGAAAATGTTGTCTCTTCAGTATAGTTTCCTCTGCTATTGATAAAATTGCAAACCTTTTGGGTACAACTTAATCCTGAAATTACTTTCCTGGAAAAGCAAAAAAGAAAGAGGAATTTTTAGTATTTGAAGTCATTGCTATTGTTTTGAGTTGTACTTAATGATTTTTTTTTCCCAACAGAAGATAAAAAAAGCTTGTTTTTGCTATAATGAAGGCAGTAGAACTATTCCAATATTTTGTCTTCAGTAAGCTTTTCATCAGTGCAGTGTTAAAGGTCACTTTTCATTCCAATAGGGGCAAGGAACAAGAACAAATCTTCCTTTCTCTCAGTACAGGGTAAACCTTTCTCTCTGTCTCCTCTGGTTCCAGATTTCCAGATTTTCACTTAAAATGTATGAACAAGGGAGAAAGAGAACAAAATAGATTGTTAACAATGGTAATTGTGGGACTCATTTATTTCTGATTACTTCAGTTCTGTCTCTCATTTATCCTGTGTTGGGCACAGTTTTCCTCATCACTTGTCTTTCAGGAGTTGATGTAAAGTATGCCTCATGCTTTGTTGTATGGCTTACCCTGCTGCTCCTTTCTGGCTTAACACTTTAAACATGCCAATTTCCACCTCCAGTTTAGGGTGAGTGACAAAAGAGAAGTGCTTTATTTACTCAACATCTTTGTTATTCTGTTGTTTTAAATCATCTAATTCCTCATTCACTGAAAAGAAACAATGCATTTGACAAGTCACATAATACAAATAAGAAATAGTGAACGATAAACAGCAAATAGAGGTAGCACTTTATTGTCATTTACCTTAAGGTCTCTTTTCACTACTCTGGCATTACAAAAGATCTCAAAGTCACAGAAAGCACCTATTTCGTGGTTCCTTTCAGCTGACAGATGGGTGAAAGGGAATTCATTATAAATAAGTGTAAACAAACAAATAACCTCAAAACAAAAATAATTAAATCCATTTACAAGTATGTATGAATAATATCTGAGCAACTTGAGCTCAGTTTTGGAAAACAGCTTAAACAATTATACTACATGTCACATTTGTCACTAGTAATTTCTTTCACACAAAATGATCTAATGTAAGACAAAGTTTGAAGGCAAAAATGACGAGACTTATTGTGAAATGAATAAGCTGCATATCATTTGGAGAAGGCACTTTTATAATTATTATGGACACTGATATCTGCAAAATGCTTTGATGGGAACTGTATACATAGAAAAAGAGACAATCTGTTACATCCTTTATACTGACTGGGAGGTCAGAGCCCATAATGGGCCAAATCTCTGTTTAGTCAGAGAGAGTGCAGGCCTAAGGGAACTATTGGGGATTTGGTATAGATATAGGGTTTGGTAACTGAGTTGGCTACTTCTTTAATCTGGGATCAATGAAAATGAATCCCAGGAACTACCTTTCAGCTGAAGACTTGCATATCATGGTAGGCTGTACTTTCAACTTACACCTCACATTTTTGAAAAGACAAAAAACGTCATGGGAGAGTAACGCCTGTTCCCAATCCTCAAGACTGAATCGCTGTCATTCCCTAGAATTTTCTTATAAATCTTAGGCAACACACCTGACAGTTCTGTTGTTTCATCTGTTCTGGGTCACAAACCCCACAATCCTTCTCTTTCAAAGCTCTCTGCTCCCCTTCCCAACTGCTTTGTCATTCCAACCTATTTTATGGAAAACCCAGCAAACTGGTAAAAAAGATCCTGTTGTTCTGAGTCAAGGACCACTTATACACTAATTTGTTCAAAATGTGTATGAGCTTTCCTTGGTTCATTAACTTTTTGCATAAGTTGGTAGTCACAAGAGTCATAAAGGACTTCTTCAAACTTAGTATATTTCTATTAGGCACTAATAAAATTAATGGAAAAGGAATGACAACCCTACCTGTCAGAATAGATCTACGCAGATTTTAGGTCTGCTCAACTGAGGGGAAGGAGGAGGGAAGAATGGAGGTGAGTGCTGGAACAGCACAGCTCATCATTCAGCACAACTGCCTGGGCCCCTGACTGACACAGGCAAAAATACCCATGGCAAATGAAATCTCTTTGTGGATTCCATTGTGATGCAACAAAGAATATCTGAAATAGTTTGAATTTGTTTACATTTTTGAATTATAAAAACTCAGACCACTCATCATATTCCAACCCAGTGACCATGTCAGTAGATAGCTCAGAGACTGTAAGAAATGATATATTACCACATGAAGCACGGTTACAACTGTACAGGTTGAATTACACTTTCAAAGTGTACTCTATCGATTAATAACTCAGATCAGGTTTTTCTCCTAATGCTAAATCAATGAATTCTATTAAATGATTATTTTGTGTGTATGTCTGTTTCATGCTTTGTGTTCCAAGAAGGTTATTTGAAATTTCTATAACATGCACCTGGTAGTAACAGTCCTGGAAAAAATAATGACCTCCTGGCAAGCCATAGTTATTTGTATGAATGGCACTACTCTCTTCTTTTCACTGGGCGCAGAGCTCAGTCTAGCCCTAAAGCACTAGAGCACAGAGAAGAGTCTCTGGTCCCTCTTGAAAAATCCACTATAGCACTGTGCCAGCAGCACAGTGCACTTGAGGAGAAAACTAGAGCATCACTGGAATGATCCAATGTTTTTTGGAGACTCCTGTAGTAAGAGTGTTGGTCCTCAAATAGCAGTATTTCCTCACCCATACCTTATATAAATGGAATAATATCTAGTATAAGACTGTAACAGCATTATGAGACATTTCTTATGTTTTATCTTTCAGTTCACTCTTTGTGTTTTCTGGATGAATTTGTGAAGGAAAATGGAAATAAGAGTTCTGGTTGAACGATTTAATCACTTTTTGGATGAATCCCCTGTAGTGATAACAATCCAGTTTCTTCTGTCTTGAGACTTTCTTCTTGATATGAAGACTCATCTGGGGACTGAAGAAGGCTGGAGTAGGGGTGAGGGGAAGGGGGGAAGAATAAAATAAGCCTCACAAATATTTGTAAACAGAGTAAAGGACTGCAATGTGTCTGCTCTCTCTCTCTCTCTCAGTTTGTATCACAGAAAACTCGCCTTTGTTTTGGTAGTGAAACATGCCAATTCAAATTGGTACTTATCATCTCTCTTGGCAAGTGGAACATCTTCAGTGGTAATTTTTTCATTGAAACTGATTCATACTGTCCCAGCAGAGTTCCTGTGGAAGTCAGTCTTGCACAAGGGAGTGAGAGGGATGAGCTCAACGAAACAGGGAACAAACCAATAACAGAGGTCAAACTGAACAACAAACTTATTGTAAAATAAATTCGTCTGAGTTAAAATATTTGGTGATCAGAGCCTGTCAGGACAACCTATTTTTCTTCTTATATGATATATTCACCTGCTGCTGGCCAATACCAGCGACACTGTCGTGGTCTTTTTTTCTGACCTGGTAATGCAGCTCTTGTCTCTTTAAAGACTGACCACTAGCAGAGCAGCATTGTTCTAATATCCTAAGTTAGACATGACTAAGTTAGTTCTTCACTACTTTTAGAAAGTTCTCTTTTTTGTTTTTTTGTTTTGTAGTGCTGTGAAGCAAAAGCATCAAACTATGGCATAAAAAAAAAAAATCAAATGAGACCTGCAGCTGAGGCAAGGACAAATTATTTCAATAGGCAAAGGATTGTTTGAATCTCTTTTTCTGTTTTGAAATCTCAGTCCTTTTGCTTTAGATCTTGACAAGCAGGCACACTATTTTCCAAAGGATTTGAACAGTCATACAATTATGCACACAGCCTGCATGTGTGAACACATCAGCCCTCCAGTGGTGATTTTCAGTTGGATATTTTATTCTTTGTACTTGTATTTTTTGAGTATGAATTAAAACAAATTCTCATTTTGGGCTTTGTTTTCAAAAGCTTGCCTACAGTTTTTCTTGGTGTTTCTTTTGTTCTTTTATTATTTGAGCAATGGGACATAGAATTAAGAAAAGAAAGATCAAGAAAATGATGGAAAGTTTGGAGTGTAAGATCTGTGAGGGGAGAAAAAGGTTAATAAGTTGGCTGTTCAATCTAAAGAAAAGAAGACTTAAGAAAAGTGTGATATCCCTCTACAGATATGCAAAGGGACAAGGGAAATTATTCTCATTAGTCACCCAAGACAGAGTATTATGCTTGAGCTGTTGAAAAAAAAATGTAGGTTAAATAGTATGAAAAACATTGAAACTCTTAAAACAGATAGACAATGAAACAAACTGCCAGAGGATGTTAGGGAGTCGCTGTCTCTAGGGATATTCAAGGTGAAATAGCTACTCATCTATTAAAGATAATTTTGGAGCAAACAAATTAAAAGAAGTAACACAACACAGGAAGGATGAAATGGTTAGACGACACAGCAAAGGTCCTTTCAGACTCAGATTATTCTGAGGATGAAAAACAATGTTTGAAAGAATGTTAAACACATTAAGGCATGAAGAAGGTTGCATATAAAGTGGCAAAAAAAACCAAAAAATGGAAAGAAGACTTTTAAAAGATTATAGTGTCTAATAGCATAAGAATTTAAAAACTTTGAATACTTTTCAGTATTAAAAAAAGTAAAACAAATACCTAATTGCTGTCATTAAGCCTAAATCTTACCAATAGCTTCAAATACTTGTAAACACATGGAGTGTAATACAGACATTATATAACCTTGAATTCTTTCTTTTGATATGTGCATCGGACAGAGTATTTTTGCTGGAGAGGACAGAAGTCTACTGGATTATTATAGGAGGTATTATGATTATTGCCCAAAACCCAAATTAAATATTTTTTAGTCTTCATTTTGAGTCATGACTTATTCTCCATATAGCAATACTAATTTTAGTAGAGCCACTTGAAAATGAAGATACCCTGCATTATGAGGAAGAATGGTGCAATCTGGACTCCTATCATGTGTAATAACTATAACTATTTATTAAGCATGAGGATCATTTATGACTTCATATTTCCCATTCCACTGAGAGAAAAGATTAACATGCATTTCCTATAAATTTTGCTTTGATAATGAAATTCCAGTCTGAATTCATTATGAGTAGTGACATTCATCCAATGAGTAATACCAAATAAGGACACATTGCTTACACCTGGTAATTTCTTCACTTTCATTTACATAAAAAACATCAATATGGCTGTATTTGGGGACACATGCAACATTATTGCACTCTACTTTCATGCTGATGGGGATGAAGAGTGAGAGAGGTGCCAGATTGTTATTATGTGAATTTGAGTGTGTGTCAGATCTGCAACTTTAGCTTGAGCTCATCCACTGAGAAAGTAAATGAGTTTTGCATCACAGTTCAGTAGATAATTTTCTTCGACATATGTATTTGCACAAGAAGAAGCCTGGATTTTAAGGCTTTTCATATAGCAAAGCTACACTCATGTATCCACTCTAGTAATGTCATGCACATTTAAGACTTGAGGAGTTGTTGGGTTTGCTTCCTTCTTAAATAATTTTTAAATAATTTATTCTCTGTTTCTGTTGGTTTACAGCAACTTTCTCTATGGTTTTTAGTCTGTCACAGCATCTTTCTATTCTATGACTTTTCTGGTGGACTGTTTGTAGTCCAGTAATTAATGGTTTTATCCAGAAAAATCCTTTGCGTCCAACTTGGGCTTTACCTAATAGTGTGGTGAACCAATTTAGGTGAAACATCCGATGTAATTTTCAGTTAAATATGTTTATATTTATGGGCAGGTCTGAGGAACAGACAAACCAAAGTATGGATCCTAGTTAGCTCCTTAACATCAGTACTTGCATAATATTTCAGCCTCTGGTATATTAATTCAGCTATTTTATATGTTATATTGATCATACCTCCTAACTTACTCACTTTGTAGTCTGTTGTGCCTTATTAGACAAATTAGATGATTCCTTTGGGTAATTCTTTATGATTCATCTCTTCTTGGTTAGTCAGATACTTTTTAAACATGTGAGGACAGAAGAAGGTGCCAATAAACCATGGCTACTCAAAGTATCATGACAATTTTACATTATCATCTGTCTGAACTTTTCTATGCTAGGACTATTGTGGAATTAAATAATACAGAAATTATTTTCTGTTGATGTGACATTGTATAAAATATTGCTTTCTTTTTTGTTCCTTAATACTTCCAAGACATATAGGTCTCTTAAAATTTGAGGAGAAAAATAGAAGGTTTTTCAAGAAGTCTGAAGATTGTTATGCAGAAAGTTAGCATTCATTTTTAAAAATGTTGGTTGTTATCTCTTGGGCATGAGATTTTGTTTTGTTTTGTTTTGTTCTTCCACTTTGGTCTGGCTTCTATTCAGTCAGATTTCACAAAATCAAGTTTTAATGCTTTAAAACAGAGATTTTTCTGCAACAAGTTCATTGCTGCAATACTACTGGCTGATATCCAAAGGAGAAAATTCATTAATATTCAATTTTCATTTTTTTCATATTTTTAATAAAGGTAATTTAGAAATTTTTTTTAGAGAAGTATAATTGAAATATTTAATGCACCTCGAGACTCTGAAATTAAATTTAGTAAAAAGTTGCAACCAATTCCCACTTCCCACTAAGCTAATGAAAAGCTCGAGGAGGACCTTGTTAGAAGGCCACAGTGGCATCCTTTTTACCTAAGCATATTTATGACCAAATACGTTTTATTTTTATATATGTTCTTGTATATATTAATTTATTCTTAATACTTTTGTTCTGGGGTTTCCAAGTACATGCATTACTCAAAAATTTGTGAAAATCCAATTATTTGTGCCAAGGGTTAATTGAATCTGCAGTAAATCCTTTGTGGGTTTTTTTTTTTTTTTTTTCATTTATGTAAACTGCTGCACTGGACTCTAAAAAAGAAATGTCTTTTTTTAAGATTTAGTTACAAAGCTAATTTAATAACTTTTATAACTCTATGCTTTATTTAGTCCTATGTATCTGAAAATATACATAGCAGTCTTCTCAGAGAATGGAGGTAATACAAGACCTCAAAGACAGGTAGTGAACCAAAGACCTTCTAGACCTCAATTTACATAGCCAAATACTTTCCTCTCAAGCTTAAATCCCTAAAACACAATTTATTTAATCCCTGCTGTAGTCAAACATGCTGAGCGTGTGTAACAATACTTTGAAATCATTAGTACAAAACCTTAAAATAGTGTATTGAATTTGTATAAAGCAGCCAAATCCTTTGAGAACTTACATGTCACATCTAGACTTTCTAAAGGAATCACTGTTTTAAAAGTTGGTGCCAAAATGGTATTGCTGGTTATTGTGTCCAACCCTATGACATAATTTGCTTCGAGCAACAATTTTTCAGTATCCAAAAGGGGACACTAGACAACTCCCAGAGGTGATACCAGAGTGTATTTCTTTTCATCTTTAAGGTGTTGGTCACAGTGTTGTTGTAGATGTGAATTATACTTTTATATTCAATGTAATGGATATCCTACAGTATATTAAAACTACCACAATTGGAGGTTATGTTGTAGCTGCAGTTGCAGTGCTACACAAGGTCTGACATGGTTTAATGCACTTCTCCAGACCTATTAAAATAATAGGTTAACTTTTGGGAAACAATAGATACACTTCTGTTTTTAACTGTTGGAAGTCAACTTCTGTATGAATGCTTAAGCTGCAGTGCAGGAATAGCAAAGTTTGCTGTCTCAAATTTAGCCCAAAGGTCTGCTGATGGTTTAATAGCCTGAATAAAAGAAGTGAAATGAAATGGAATTAAATTCTCCAAGTCCAAATCTTGAGGTAGATGTGTCCATCCATAAGCCCATATTCACATGCATCACTTGATTGTGGAGTGAGACAATACACATGCTTTGAAATTGTAAATGCTAAGTCTTTCATGAGAATTAGGAATTTGATGTGGTTCCTGAAGTTGCTGGATCACAACTTCTGATTTGATGACTTTGAGGCAGCCCAAGCTCTTATTTAAAAATCTGGTTCTGCCTTTGTACCTCCTACATGATAGCTGGAGTTGGCTAACAGCCTAAGGCTGTGACAAAGTATTCATTGCTTATAGCTGCGTCTCTTGTCTGTTTCCAGATTTCTGGAGAAAAAGGAAAAGGGTGAGTTTAACAAGGAGGAAACATGGTCTGACCTGCTTTTAGCAAGTTCAGCAACCAAGATGTTTTTCATTTCTAAAAATAATTAAATGACAAACACAGAGGCACCACTTCATAGGACTAAAACTCAGATTATTGATGCTGAGACAGGAACAAATAAAAATTTCCTGATTTCTGAAAAGTTTATAAACATTTGCATCTTGCATCATATGGACTAATTAGAACATTATATATGCAGGTACTATTCAGATTGACTGGCATTCCCTCATTTACACTGGAAGGAAAGTAAATTCTTCTTTAAGAAAAACACAATATTTTCCTAGTTTCATGTGGCAGCCACTCACCTCACTTAATTTCTTTGCAAAATACGAACTTCAGCATTTCATTTTTTATCTTTTATCATTAGACTCCTACAGCTTGAAAATGATTTTACCCTAGAAAATGCAAATCTATTCCTTTGTAGTGAAAACCATATTATACATGCAGCATGTAACTTTCAAAACTTTAGTTAGAAGCAGCAAAGCAAGCTGTCAGACATTTCAGTAATTGAATTTCCTTGAGAACTGCCTGGGTTTGTCAGCTCTGACTTTGCTGCCAAAAGAAAAGAAAATAGCCAGGGAATTAATCTAAGATAACACAGGGGGTATTTTGATAATACCAAGACACAAACATTAAGTGTTTTCTCTGGCGACGTTTTGAGGTAGGGTTTCCTACCCTAATCCAGGCAGGTTCATTCTAGCCTTGAGCCATTATTATCTAGTGCAGAGTTCTGAGAATTAACTAATGACCTATCAAACTGCAGTACAAAGGATCCTTTCTTCCTGTATTAAGATGCAGAATATCATTGCTTAAAAGGCCCAATGTACCCTTTGTCAATTACTTCATAAGTGCAATTCATCTTTTACAGCTTCCGCACTTGGATTGCCTGTAAAATGTTTAGTGGTTAATTAGCCTGGAAGGAAGTCCAACTTATGAAAAACCAAGCAGTGGGAAAAAATAGCCATAAAATTAATGGCTTACTCTCTGGTCCTTATTTTATAGAAGACTGTTAATCAGGCTGTTGGAACTGTACCTTTGACTAGAACTCAGCCTCCTTTCTAATCAGCTTCAGAAGTATTCCTTTCTGGGTTTTCCCCTTTGGCCTGTGCTTTCCTCCAAAGGACTTGAATGTGTTAGGAAGAGATTGACAGCTCTCCTAACAATTGCAGCTAGTCCTCTAGCAGAAGGGAAACATGGGGCTAGTCACTTTTAGGCTCTGGGAAACCATTTGGAGTTACATGTAAGGTATAAATCTGTTATCAAAAAATGAAACTAATAAAAGACATACTATTGGAGATAAAAGAAAATAGCCAATATTTGAACTGTGAGACCTTCATTATACAGTGGATAAAACTGGAAAAGGAAATAATTGTATAGAGACCAAATTACTGTATTTACAGCTAGCCCTTTATACCTATCATAAGGATGCCTAGGGGAAAAAAAAAAAAAGTTATGCCCTCTTAGTGGTGAAATGTATAAAATCTTCTTTATTCAGATTCTCCACATAATTTGGCAGTTAGTCTGCAATTCTTGGATTGAAAAAAGAGAGCTTTGTTGTTTTGTTTTGTTTGTTTCCTTTTTCCAGGAAATTTGCCCTTCATTTTGAGCAGATCACAAACAAAGTATCTCTTTTTAATATGTTGTAAATACTGTATATCATGACACTGTTGGTTAACCCTACATGTTATATATACACGTTATATTGCAAATAAGGAGACCTAGAATTTTAATGGTGTAACTTAATTTAATCAAAAGCTTAAAAAAAAAAAAAAACAAACCAGGAAAAATACCAACTATTATATTTAGCCTCCCTGGAGTGGCAATGATTTTCCTTTCAGAAAATAAGTATGATCGTATAATTTCCCACATATAGTTGGCTCATAATCATAAGTCTGGGTGCTTTTACTTGAATATATAACAAAAAAAGAATTCATTCTGAGCACTGCTGCACCCCTCTTTGATAAAATATATGGGTGCTCATGAGCCTCATGCACCAATATCCTATAACAGCTCACAGGCTTTTCAGTTTCTCTTGGAAAAGGTACTGCATGTGGTGACATGATGACATGAGAATGTCATCAACTTTATAGTTAGTAAATGTCCAGTGCTCTGGGAGCTTGTAAATATTCTAGAAAAGGAAATTCCTCTTTAAGACTTAGAGGTTGACTATGTAACATTAGCTTGATTATATAAGGACATCCAATTCCATCAGTGATACCCTAGGGCATTACATCTGGACTCCAGCTGCTGTTCCACAATGACATATAAGTCCTTCATCATATCAGTCACATACACAGTAAATCAGGGCACTGTAAGTGATGCTAGACTAAACATGAGGTTCAGGCAACTGATCTTACATGTCAGAGGAACTTACCCCAATGTCAAGGTCTTTAATATCATATTTCCCCTGCCAATACATGGTATAACACTTAAGCCAACACTGACATACCACACAAATTTTTGAGTTTGTAAGCAGTCCAACAGCTCAGCCTACAACTGATGGTCAGTTTTTAAAGGATTTTTCCTTAGACCTGCGGAGGTCTCCTGATGTAGTGGCACTATCATCATAATATCTCTGTAAGAATGCACTTATCCTGCTTGTTTCAATGTTTGTATCCTCTGTTTCAACGTTTTCTTATTACATGACCTTGTTAAACTGAATCATCCTTCTCACTCATTGCTCTGCGATGTACATATAAGGTGATAAATTCATATAAGAACTTGTGACACGAATGCTGTTCATGGCCATCGTTTTTCATCTTATGACTTCAAAACTATTTTCTTATAGTGGAAGCAGCTCCCACAGAGTAGCCTTTGCCTACCTAATATATGACTTGATACATCAGGAAGATCAAGTGATTCTGACATCAGTTTCTAATACTGCCAGAATTGTCTTTTTCCATTTTTCCATTTAATAAAATGCTTCAGGTACAAAATCATGTTCAGCTGATGCTCTTCTGGAATGCAACAGCAATAGAGGTATATCAGACAAAGGCTGTCCAGCTCTTTCTTGCAGGGACAGTGTTATTTTTACACTGTTTCCTTCCAAGCTGTTGAACAGAGATGATGGGAACTAGCTACTCCATGTCTAAACTATACTTAACTGTAAATGACTTAAGCTCATTCCCTTAAGGAGGACCTACTGTCATATATTACTCTGTAAATTATAATGTCTAGTAAAAATAGGATATATGAATCACCAATTTAGTTCTTATCCGTTCCCGTAAAAAATGTCTGCAGAAAGTAAGACAAAAGGGCTAGAATAGGATGTAACTTTGAAGAAAAAGGTATAAACTAAACTAAACTTCACTTTCAAATAGTGCTTTTTACTGTGATATCAGCAGGAGTCCTTTCTTGATGTGGCCTATATTTTTGCATATGTGACAACTCCTAAAATCTTTCCTTATGTGACAGTTCTTTCAGGGTAACATAACACATAAGTGAATCCTACCTAAGGGGGTTTTTTTACAGTCCCTAAAAGACCTTCACATATCTTTTTTTCTTAACTACTCATGCCAGAATACATAAAGAGTCATCATCCTGCTTTTTTATATCTGATTTCATACTGAATTTTACTCATATAATCATTAGCAGTGATAGTGAATACGGTGTCACCTGTGCTTAATTACTGTCTGCAGGGTCTCAATTTCAGCAATAGCTCTGGCAGCCACAGTTCAGGCTTTTTTCTGACTCCAAACAGAATTCTTAGGTTTATTAGGGTTTTGGTATTTGTTTTTTTTCTGTTTAGGCTTGGAGAAGGGTTATTTTTTTAAAAAAGTCAATACATGTATGTCAGGATGGACTTGATTTTTCAGTATTTTTTCTTTGACATATTAGATATCAGTGTTTGGAAATTCAGTCTCAATTTGGAAATCATATATTTTTAACAAAAAAAAATTAAATCCTAATTTACTGCTTAGAGAGTATTTGTCAGGTCACTTTTGAAAGTTACAATAAATGGTTTGTGTTCTGGTTTTTCTATTGCTGACTTACAAAGACACATATTTTTTTACTTTTTCATAGCTGCAATGCTTGCACTACATTTACATCGTTAGCATCCTACACTCAAATTTGAGGAGAAACCAAAGCTGTGACGTGCCAAAACCCACTCTCTTCCTAGTGCCCGTTTTTTCAGCCCTGCAGTGAAATGCTGTTTGAACTCCTTTGAGTTGTCTTCCACAATTGCGAAGACCCAATCTCTGATGAAGCTTTCAACTCTTCTTTTTGTCCTGAGGCATCCTCTTTAGAGGGTGTTTAAATGACAATGACAGCCAAGGGTTTGACAACAGCTCAGGTAGATGTCCCTAGTCAGCTGGTGCTGCTAACAGGGCAGCTGCCACAGCATGGAGCTCAGCGTGGCTGGCTGCCAGAGTATCTGCTGAGCTCCGCAGAATAATCTGAGTTGTATTTAGATTTCACAGAGCTCTGTAACACCCAGAGTGAAAATGTCAGCTGACAGACCTTGCTATAATTAATGGAAATTCAAATTCCATCACTGAAATAATGTTGTCCAGCCAGAAGTAAGAAAATTCCACCTTGAAGTTAGTGGTGTGTGAGAATGAAACTTCAATGAATAAACAGTATTTAATTATCATGTCCATGCACAAAGCTTTCTAAGATGTCCTACTGAGTTCCTCTGTAGTTGACTGTAATATTTGCTTTAAAAGATGAAAACTTGCAGATATACCGATATATTCTAATATTCTAGTACCTCAGTGAAATAAGCCAGACTATATTTCAATATTTTAGTGTCACAGTTATTGCATATTTTTATGTCTGAGACTAATCTGTTTTGAAGTTGTCTCAGAAAATTTCAAAATGCAAAATAAATTTTAGTATGTGGTTATACTTAATATTGTAAAATATTTTAAAAAATAGTTTTCATTTTATTCCCTTACCAATACTAACAAAGTATCTACAATAGCCCTGTGACAAAGTGGCATGGTCAGTTAGAGTTCTACAAGTCTGTTCAATAAAACATCTAGACAGATAGATCTTGGAAGCAGTTGCATATATAAGTTGAAGAAAAGCAAACAAAAATTCCTTACCTTTCTAACTGCCGTAATTCCTTAGAACATATTTTTCTCACACCACAGCATAACAGGCTATCAGAAACTTGGGGGTTTTTTTGGTTTTTTTTTTTTTTTTTTGGTTGGTTGGTGGTTTTTTGTTTGTTTGTTTTTATTTGGTTTTTATTTGTTTTTGTTTGGGTTTTTTGGTTGTTTGGTTGGTTTTTTTGCAGTAGGGCATTTAAGTACTCTGTGAAGTTTGTATTATTACCTTAAGAAAACTTTACTGGGCAAAAGTTTCCACATTATTTCTCAAAAGGTTCTCTAATAGTAAGGCTTTGTAGATTAGTCCCTTTTAGAGGTCAACCTGTAATTTTAAATAACAATATATAAGTATGATATACTTCTACAATAAAGTGTGGTTTCTGTTTTTACATAAAATACAGCCTTCCTGTGAATTTATATTGTCAAACCACTCATCGGAATAATTATGTGATGCAGTATACTTTTTTATTATGTTGACATGTTTTTCCTTCATATTTTCCTGATTGAAAAAAACAGACAGGAAAGAATTAAAACTTAATTTACCCTAATGGAAGGGAAACATTGCTTTTCATGTTTTTTCTTTCAGTTCAATTGCTAATTTAAAAAACTTAGCAATCTGCAATGTGACTCCCAAGGAATAATATAAATTACAAAGCTTTTAAAGCTTTTAGGCGTGCAAAGGAGTGCAGGTTTTTTTTCTGGAATTCCTTCCTATTCATCCTGAGAATCTTTCTTTACCAAGCTCAGAGTATTAAGCCAGTTTCTATTTTAGTTCTTTTTCAGGATGAGTTTAAGCCCTGTGTATATTACTAGGATGGCTACTTCATACTCTAGCTTCCACTGAGCTCTCTGATGAGTGCAATCTGGTCCTTTTGATTGATTTCAATTGTCTTTCTGAAGTTGTTCCATCAACTCTTTTTGATCCCTTTATCTCTGCAGTGGTTTTACTCTCATTACCTGTAAAGACTAATCTGAGGATAGTACTGTCCTCTCTGGTATGGACCTATGCCAATAAATTGCTTACTTTCCCTACAGACTTTTGATCCTCTTTGATTGCACTCTGGTGGTCTATAAAGATCCAGAGTCTTGCTTGTGGGATTCGTTTGATATATTTGAAGAGTTTTTGATATGTTTGGTCTGTTTGTTCTTAAATCTTCCCAAGTGATTTTTTTAAACTCACATGTCAGGTGCTGTGTTTCAGAGACAGTATAAAAGAAGGGATAAAATATACAGGTAACGTTACCTAGTATTAAGACAGCTCATCTCCCCTCTTTCACATTTCAGTGTTTACTTAAAGTTCTCTCTGTTTCATTTTCTTTTATCTTTGCACCTCTAGAAATAGATGTACATGCACAACTGTTTCAGATGACAGGAGAAATTCTTGTTTCCTCAGTATTGGGGAAATTGTTTAGAAAGAAGGAAAGTCTTACCAGAGGAAAACTAGAATACTGACTTAGGTAAAAGGCTGGATTTTGTAATGGGACAATGCCTCTTGTACTGAAATTGCAATAGGAATGCTGGCAGATGAATATTGACTATTTTTTTGTTAGGTGTATTTTTCTGGGAAAGATACAATATTCTATTTCAAATATAGTCTTTTCAGTTTAAGTAAACACAGAAAATAAAGAAAATCCTTTGGAAGTAAAAATTCCAAAATATTGTCTATAACCCTGTGACAGTAGAGATAAAGTAAAAGGGAGATATTACTCTTTAATCACAGACTACACTGAGAGTCTGAAGAGGCAGCATCTTTGCTCTACATCCCTGTTTCCAAAATAGGGGAGGAGGAATCATTCTGTGTCAGGTCAGAATAAAAACTAGCCAGTCAATGCTACAGAAAATGAACCTGATGAGGAAAAGTGGTTTTGAATCATATCCTCATTGGTGGAAAACCCTCACAGAAGGTTTGACATAAAAAATTTTGATTAACCTATGTGCTAAAATATTAATTAACTGTTATGTAGTATTGAGTAAGGGAAAAAACATTTAATCATTGTGTCAGTGGTTTTATTCTCTTGTAAAGTAACAAGAGATTCTTTTACCTATTTGGTATTTAAGAAAGGTAGGGAATGTCTCTAAATTAGTATAAACACTGGAGAGAAAACACTGCGGGGCTGCATCCTGTAAGGCAATACTTTTGTATTATTATGGCTTTTAACTAGAGAATTTATTTTGGAATTTATGTAAGGGGGTTATTCACATATGTATCAGGAGTAAAAAATATTTTAAATGTAGAATAGATGTAAATGTATATGATAAATGAGTCCCTGCAATTAGGGTCAAACAAACAAAAATCAACCACAAAACCTCAGACCTGTAACAAACTTGTAACATGGTACAGTTAATGGGGAAAAAAATAATTTTACTTTATTGACCTGTGGAATCTCTGTTGAGGTAATATACCATTACCATAATTCTAATGGAAACTATGCCCATTTCTATCAGATGAAGCTTGATCTCACAGGCATACAAAAAATAATTTCTGAGAAAAATATGAGTTAAAAAAATACTTATATTTCAATAATGAACTTTCATTGAAATAATAGCATCTTTATTTATGATGTGATTAAGTATACTTAGTTGCTGTTTTAGCTTGTGGTTTTGTTTACTTCATGATAGATATGGTAAAATGAATGCTCTTTTTAGTAATAGGAATTTTTTAAATATCAGGGTAGTCTAAATCCCTTAGAAATACACTGCTTTTCAAAATTTAGTAAGTCTTCTGTTTGTTTTAACTCTTTCCACAGTTCGTAAATAGACAACTTTATTCTCTCTTCCAAATAATAAAAAAACCCAACCCTGTCTTGATTTTGATAATAATTTTGGTCTCCCACTCCAAGAACACTTTATCTGGAGTTGGTTTTCAGTAAATATTTGACTTTTCTTTTAGCAAAAAAAAAAGACTGTTTCTTCAGTAGGTATTTAATTTTGAATGGTGTCATTTTCAATCAAGCAGATTTGATGAACTTTATTCCACTGATAGACACTGCAGTATTCAAAAAAGTATCAGCTAAGTGCTCATATTTATACCTCTGACCACTTTTTTCCCAATTGTGCTTAAATTCTATCTAAAAATACAAGTATGTTTTCAAAATCTCTGATCAGATGGAGTAGTCATTACAGTCACTTAAATTTTCAGGTTTTGAATATCTTTCATCCCCTCATACCAAATAGAATTTTTATAAGCTCGGTTTATGTATATCTTGTGTGTGTTTACAGCAAGTGGAGGAATGATGATTTGTTCCTTTTTTTGTTGTATGCCTCATCTGATCTCAACCACTACATAGCTGAATATTAAGAAACAGTGGTTGAGTTTTGTAGCTTTAGAAATATACTTGACAGCAAAAGAGGCCCTATCTTGGGGAATGAGATTAATATGTTATACAGTGCGCTCTCAGCTCAGGTGCTGGCTAAAGGAAATTTCTGTCCGCATGCAATTTTGGTCTGTGTCACTTAAAATATGCTTTGAGGAAACTGAGGTAATATTATTATTTGGTGTCCAGGTTTCTTGGTGCCTAAGATGTGTGTGGGGAGCAGCTGAACCTAAGTAACTTCTACCCTTCCAAGCTAGAGTTATTGTCAGACTATGAACTGTATTTTTTGCAATCGTGTTATACTTCAGCAAATTGCTCAGTTGATGTATGTAGCCAAAATTAAATTATTTAATGCAATTTTGATACATTAAAAAATAATCCTCTAATTATGATGTTGCATATTCTTCTGCAAAAAAATGGATCACGTTTTCTACAGTTGTAGATAAGGCATAATACATTTGAGATAATGGGGAGTAATCTCTATATTCCAGTCAAGCAGATAACACTACAGTAGTTTGTGTGAGAAGCATTTTGTAAACTGTACAGTTGCAATGTCTCACAGATAATATATAGTGTTGAAATTGTTAATTTTCCCATCACCAAGTGGTAATAACTAGCATTTCACATGAAATTTCATAGGAACAAAATGCGAAACAAATGCTTGAGCCCTTATGTTTGAACTTGCTGGAGTACATTTTGATGCCCAGTTCCATGAGTACCTCAGAAAACAAATGAATTGTCAGTTAACAATGCCACAAAAAGGACTTAGATAAATCTAAACACTGTTTTAACAAACTCTATAACTTTTCTTTAAAGTCAACCCAGAATAGCAATTCAATAACTGTTTTATCTTGTCCAGTTAGTCCTTTTAATAACACAGAAATATAAAGTGGGATATTTTGAAAGCCCAAAGCAATGATTTCTCAGGTGCCTACTCGTTCTGTGCAAATTTCAGTCACAAGTTTCAGTAGAGATGCTGAAGTCATTTGGGATCCTAATGAAGAGCAAGTATTCCCTTCTTAACCTTGCCAGATGCAAGAGTTTCTGTTTTTCACATTACTGGCAAGAAATCCTCAGCAAAATAAACCCCAGGGATTCAACTACCATGCTCAAAATAAATCATAATTACAAGTTTTTTGTAGTCTATACCTCAAGGATAAGGAGAACACTTTTTTGCATTTTAATATATCCGCATTGGTGTATTGCATTTGTTTTTTTGTTATTAACTTTGATGTAGGCTGGCTAAGAAGACAAATGTTGATCATTTCAATGTTTCATTTGG
The DNA here is from genome assembly GCF_022539395.1 of Myiozetetes cayanensis. Lineage (NCBI taxonomy): Eukaryota > Metazoa > Chordata > Aves > Passeriformes > Tyrannidae > Myiozetetes > Myiozetetes cayanensis. The sequence goes on along the minus strand of NW_026087964.1, from coordinate 32,234,822 downwards.
TGATGCTTCTTTGAGAAACACACACTTCTGGAACAGGTACCTTCACTTTTTGTTTCTCAGAAGACATTTTTTTGTCAAAGGAGGCAGAGGATATAGAGAAAAAAATGAAGGTTGTTTATGTTATAAAATATGTGCAGTCCTCTAATTCGCTATCTAAGTAGAATACATGAGATATTTTACATTCAGTGTTAAAGTGGATGTACTCATTTAGTCCACTTATTGGTCTTCTCATGCAAGGCACAAGATTTTCACTTATTATAAGATAGCAAGCCCACAGAGACTGGTAGAAAAATATCATTGTCTTCTATGACTCTTGGATCAGATCCTAAGTAGGTAGTTCTGCTGGCCCCAGAGAGACGATTGTTTTCACATGACTTGGTGTAACATTCTCTGACACAGTGTGCACAAATATTTTGGAAATATTCTTCCCTTCTTGACTGACTCCTGAACAATACTGGAAATATAGTCCATTACAAGAGCTTCTTCTCTGCCTGAGTAAAAAATGGAGTGAACAATTTAAAAATAATTACTGACTCAATCTGTGACTTTTAAAAAATGTAATTACAAAAATTATTTTATAGAAAAATATCAACATTTATGAAGAACTTTAATGAGAAAAAAAGGTGAATGTATTTTAGAAGCATCTTGAGAAGGTGCTTTGTGTGATGTTTAGCTGAATAGGTTATGAAGACAGTATAAAACAAAGAAAAACTATCTGCTCAATATAGAAAATACAGATTTTAGGATTTTGGTTAACAGGAAATTAGTCTAGGTGATTTAAATAGCCATATCTACCTTTAAAATCTATGATTTATGAAAATCTTTTTTTTATCAAAACAGATAATATTCAATATTAGATGTTCTGTGGGGAAGGAAAAAATGTGAAAGAGGTTTATAATTTCAAAAGAGTGGATGTAACTCTCATCACCCGCAAGAATTGCATCTTTTTATTCCAGTTTTCACTGACATAGGACTGATCTTGTTTGTTATTAGTACTGGGGAGTCAAATGCTTGTGCATCCTTGGAGCTAGTACAAAAGGCATGTTTTCTTTCCTCTGAATTGCAGCCAGATTTTGCCCTATGAAGTTCATGAGATTTTCTGTTTATGAATGGTACGCTAGTGACACATTAAGGAGCAGCTGCTGAAGCAAGTGTAGATGTAATATACCCTCCTGACTGAGGCATGGCTGAGAAAACAGTTCAACCAGTAAATCTTACAGAATCCAAACACAGAAGAGTGACTCTATCCAATTTTTCCCTTTTACTATTTTATCTTTTGAATTATATGTAAGTGCAGAGTTTGTCACAGACTACCAGTGTGTTGCAGAGAACTCAGGACTTGAGAACTCAGTGGGATATAAAGAAAATACAGGAACAATGAATAGAGCCAAGGAGAGCAACAACCTCAGGCAAATGATTTACTCCTGTTTAATTTGCTATACTTTAAAATATTGGTAGAGAAAGTTTCATGTAGTGAGATCCATGTCTGCTAGTGATGTGGTGATATCAGTAATCACCTGAAAGGATAAAATTTGTCATTCACTTAAAGTAATGACTGCCCACTCAACCATTTTATGAAAGATTAAAGTTTCAGGAACTTAGTAAAAGATTAAAAATATCATCTGTACTTTAAAGGGAATATTCAAACAAAAGGGCCCAAAAGGGACAACAGGTAAACATGGTTTTGACTAATGTTTTTCCTAAAGATAATAACTGTATATCACCAAAACTGACATTAACAAAGCCTTCTGGTAATATAATTGGAGGATACTAATACTGAGAGTCCTCGAAATATATTGACTATTTGAGTTTTGCTTTTTGTGAAGACAGGGCTTCTTAATACTCAGAGGGTAAAGGTGTAGGAAGCTGAGATGACAGAAATATTACTATTCTTCTTAGAGTCAATCTCATAAACTCAGGACTATTATTACAATTATTACAATAATAAAAAGAGTGGGTGACATATGAATCATGAAATACATTCAAAAACTCAGTTCTTTTAATCATCTTCATGACCTATATCCAAAGGTAGAACCAATTTCCATCATATACCCAGGAATAAAGAACCAGTAAGTTTGAAATTACAGTGATCCTAAAGTCAAAGATCTACCGATTGCTGGTGTTTTACATCCAAGATGAATGGAAGACTTTAAATACCAGGGGCATTAGAAAATGCTTCCTTCATGGACAGAAAAGTGACTGGGTTTCAGTCAACAAAAAACAATTACTATTATCAACATGATATAAATGAAAAGTAGAAATAGTAGAAGGCTTTCTTGAAGGTAGGTAAGAGCAGCTTAATTACTTGTGGCATTTACCATCCAATATAACCAATGTCTCAAGAGAGGAGTGATGAAGTTGCACACACTTAAGCAATTCCAACAAACTCAGAGAATTCATATTCTCATGTTCATATACTAATACTCTTGCAGTGCTAACACAACTGTAAATAAAAGTGCACAGGGGCAAGCTTTCAAAGAATTAGCACTTATTTCCATAAGTTGAAAATATTTTTTTCTTTTGTCATTTTGCATTATTAAATGCATTACTTTCTTTTAGAAGTCTTTCATCTTCTTCAGCAGTTCGTGTTTTGCTGACTTCAACTGTAAGACATTTGATAATAATATCCTATGGTGACACAAACTTATTTCTTTTAATATCCCAGTCAATAAGTTGTTGGGAACACAACTCAGAGTGATTAATAGCACTCTATCTATAGAAGCTTCAACTGTTCATAACACTGATGTAACGGAATACTCATAAAACCAGTTTTTTTGGTGTGATAGTGACCATCACAGCAGTCATTTCATGATCTTCTTAAAACCTTTGCTCATTTGAGAATGTAAGATTGCATGACTAACATATACTTACTTGAAAAATATAATATTCACCTACAAACACATTCTTCTTATAAGTCATTGAAACAAGTTGGAGTTGTTGCTCTTTTAAAAGGAAATACATGGTCAAAATTTGAAAGGAATGTTTTCCAAGCTGAATCCTGCTTATGACTAAGATTATATGGACATAACTACTTAATATGTCAGAAAATACACATAAAAGTTTTGTATACTGGCAGTCTGGAATTATTCATTATTTAAACAAATACTTGAGAAGTCACTTAAAATGGGACTGAAATCCCAGGCCAAGTCAAACATAGGTCTTTTAAACCTCAAAACTACATCTGAGTTATCCATAGCGAAAAATTTTAAAGAAAAAATGGAATTATTTGCAGAGCTCCTTTTCATAGCATTTTCTTTGTAGAGATTCTTTTCACTCTTGGAAAAGCAGTTTAATCGAAACTTTGGGACATGGTTCTCATATTTTGCGCAAACCTTCAACAATACTTCAAAATTGTTCACACTGAAAAGCTGTCGAACCTTTCTTAAAGTTTTTAACAAACTGTCACCATCTGCAGGGTTGTATTTATATTTCTTTTCACTCTGAACCATATCAGTGATATTCCTTGCTTCACAGTGGAAGACAAATTGTAATACAGTCCACAGAAGGCAAAAGAATCATAAAGACCTCATATGAGAAAGGAATGACTTCTGAGATGGAAAAAGGTACACAAAACTTTTGGTAACACATTTTGCTTCCTGAAGTTCTTATATGGGTGGTCCAGATACTTCTGTAGAATGATAGATATTGCTATACACCACCACATTATCTGCAAGGCATACCTTGTAGACAGAGTATAAAAAGCTGAAGTAATTTTTAAATTAGAGAATTCTTTGATGACCAGGAGTGTAAATCAAGTACCAAGATTTTTTACTCAGTCTGTGGCACATGCACCCAACAGAGTCCAATAAGTTACTTTTATTTTTTTTCCTACTTAGTTCCAGTTAGCTAGGTGATTTAACTAAGAATTCATTCTGCAATTTCAGATGTATTTTTAAGATTTTCTGAAGTTACTATATATTACTGAGAAGCAGATGCCAATTCTGTCTTTCATGGACAGTTTTACTGCAGTTAAAATAGTTTTGTATTAGTAATGGCACGTGTCTGACTTTTCTCATTTTGGATTTTCCTTTGTTTTTGACATATAAGAATCATTATGGTTGTAATGAAATTGGCATATAGGAAGTATTACCAGAAAACCTATTTTAAAGTTATAATTAAAGCTTTTATGTGCAGTACTTAAATTTACTGCTGGATCTCAATATGCTTAAAAATTGTTTCCTCTTCTCTGACACCTTTCACTATGTGCACATCAAAAATATTGTACCTTTATCTTCTCTTCCATTTTTAGAAAGGTAGTTTAATACGAATACAATAGTCAGATGATGCACAGTGACTGCATTTCTAAGGCTACCTCAGCCAAAGAGCATATGTAATATAAATTAAGATCATTTCACATCCTTGACAATCCCTAAAGAAACATACCTGACAAACACACCCACCTTATATGTGTGACAGTCTTACCTTGGCCCCCTCAAAAATCCCCACAGGCAAGTCTGAATCTAATTTAATGTGGATTGTATTTTAATTTTTTTTATACAACCTACAAAAGTCATAAAGTCAGTTTTATCATTCTTCTGTTCAAACCTGCTCTGAGTGCTATATCAGGGAATTAATTTTACAAAAAATCTCAAGGCATAATCTCTTCCTTCTCATAAAAAGACATCACCTTCATACTATGTTGCTACTAAGTCTTGTGAAATTTCATGTCTCTTGACACTAGCAAACTGTATGTAATATGTGATTAGGATTTAATAGTAAGACACAAACTATGTTTCAGACTGACAGGTTGCTATTTATTGTTTCTTGCCTTTCACTTCATGCCAACATTTGTCATAGTCTTATAGTACATACCCACATGCCCCCTTATCTCCTGTATTGTGCATGTGCTGTGCAACATTGAGTCTTTATAGTATAGTGAACTGTAAATGATTTTAAACTGTGTTACAGATTACGGATATGTTTCATTTATATTAAAACGGGCAATGTGATATGGGTAAAAGGGGATTTTGTTCAGAATTCACCAAAGTACTCCCTGTGAATGTTACAAATATATATATATATGCACACTGTGAAATACACTATATGAGTGTATTTCAAAGCTCTACTTATCTGGTTGTCAATGCAAATAATAGCAAGGTTAGAAATGATTTTAAAATGCTATGGAACATTTGTTTTTTGTTGCCTACATGAAGCAGATTTGTATAGCAGCCCTGCTTATGTTAGAAAGCAGATCATAGAGCATATTGAGTGCAACTAGACTAATTGAAAAATTTGGCAGGTTGATCAGAAAGGCTAAAAACGAAATGGGCAATGGGACTGACCTCCTTTTTTTAACTTAACACCAAAACATTCTGCTGAGCTAGTGCAGAGAAATCTGTTGACCCTATCCCTTTTCTTTGTTGGGTTTTCCTCTCTGGGTCTGTCAGCCTTTTCAGTAGCACTAAAATTACATAAATAAGTGTAGAAATATATAGCAAAAGGACTGAAATGTCCACATTCCCAGAAGTATAGAGAAGATCAAACTCTAAATGTATGTATCTGAAATATATATGATAGAATTGTGTGCATGGTACTGTATTGGAATTGCCGTGTAAATTTAGTGAACCTTTGCTGAGTAAAGAGTGTCCTGTGAGCTATATCTGGAAAAGGGAAGATGGAGATGAGAGATCTTTTGCTCCAAAATTTCTTGTCATTTCTGTTGGGGAACATTAGAGAGTATATTAATAGTTGAAAAATAATGAATCAATGTCTTGGTATTGCTAAACCTCCACAAAGCTTTTTAAACCTCCTCAGGTAGGAAATATATTACATTAATACTTTATTACTCCACCTTACTAAGAAAAAGACAACTTCTGCCTCTCAAAAGCCCTGTATGTACAACAGCCCTTTCTTAGCTATGGTACAGACATACCTCAGTGGAAAACTTTCGAGGCTGTGTACATTATCTAAGTAACTATGTTTGTATCTTGTATCTTAACACCCAGTTTTGGGGCTAATATTTTTATTTGACATTTGGTTTGCAGATCCAGTTGTCCTTGAATACTTCCAGATCAGTCTCTCTAGCCTATTATCTTACATTTATTCAAAGGCTTTATAGCAGCTCTGCTGAAAAGATGTAAATACATTTGTATTTCTAAATATTGTAATACTTCATCTGTTCTTCTTTACTCTCCGTAAGTGTTATTAGCCATACAATTGCTGTGCTTTGCTGTTTGGGAAATCACCCTGGGAATGCAAATACTTCAGATGAGTGACAGGCCTTTATCACCTTCTGCACCCCCTACCATTTTTCTGCCTGCTTAAGGGACTTCAGAATTTCTGCTTCAATGGATGGCAAATACCTTTGCAACACTTGTTCAATGTCCTTACTTATTGAAAAAAATATAAGCAAAATTTAAAGATGTGGCTCCAGTGCCTTTAATGTCTGAACACATTAATGAATGATATATGTCTTCTTTCATCAGTGAATGAAAAGAGGAAAAAAAGAAATTCTAAGAATCTTTACTTTGTGGAAGGTAGAACCTAAACCTAAGAAAACATCATGTACAAATTGTGGAGATTCAGGTCAAGCCCTTCCTGGCTCTCAAACACTATCAGTAAAAATTTAAGGTGTTATATATTTTTAGAAGACTAGAATGTCTCTACACAGACACTCCCTATTCCTGTGTTGCATTTCCTGTACAATCCTTTGAGCTTCACTGAATATTACAGTCTGATTAAACTTTGGATCATTGACTTCAAAGGTACAAGGAAAGATTATTTAGAAGATTCATTATTTTAACAATTGCAAATCAATATTTGTCCACATATCCTATTTTATCCTATCTGAAATATCACAGAATCACAGAATATCCCAAGTTGGAAGGAACCCACAAGGGTTATCGAAGTCCAACTCCTAGCCCTGTACAGGGCAATCACCAAGAGTCACACCACATGTCTTAGAGTGTTCAAACACTTCTTGAACTCTGCTGGGCTTGGTGCTGTGACCACTGCCCTGGGGAGCCTGTTCCAGTGCCCACCCACCCTCTCGGTGAAGAACCTTTTCCTAAATCTCTCCTGACACAACTTCATGCTGTTCCCTTGGGTTTTGATGCCCCCCAGGACATGGTTGGCCCTCCTGGCTACCAGGGTATGCTGCTGACTCATATTCAACTTGCTGTCAACCAGGACCCCCTTGTTTAGTTAGGATGCTGTCTGTAGGCATTCAGTGACATTGTCATGTCTTTTTCCCACAGTTTTGCTAGGACTGAAACAAAAGATTTACTCACACACCAAAAAATCAAAAAAAAATTAATTTTCCTCCTTCACGTCTTTGTTCAATGAACTTATTGTTTTCATTTATGGCTTCTGGTCTATTTTTGTGTGGATAATTTGAAAAAAAAAAGTTCATTGCTTTCCAGTAGGAGAGAAAAAACCCTCAAACCCCCCCCCCCCCAAAAAAAAAAAAAAAAACCAAAAAAACCCATATCTGAATGATTTTCAGGGTGTACTTTATCTTTAAATATCTGAAGGTATGTTTCAGTGGGCAAGTACACAGATTAGATTGGTGTTTGGAAAAAGATCTTAACCTTACTATTCATTCTTTTGTGCAATTTTTTGAAGAAACTTCTGTGTTTAAAAGATTTTAAGAATTTTTTTCTACATTGAGTGAACAATAAGTTTGGAAAAGCCCAAGTGTTTAAAGTTTGTGGATGTTTAGGAACAGGTAATAAGCAGTTTTGATATAATTTGTCAAGAGATATTTTGGACTATATGAATTTAGTGATTGCTGTGAATATTTACTCCTCAGATATTTAACCCATGTATTTTGCATGATTTTTTTTCTTCTGTCTTATTGAAAATTTATTGAAATTATTGAAAATTTTTGAAGAAATTGGGTTTTTTTCTAGGTATTTATAAACAAAATCAGGTACAACACATCATGTTTGCTGCTACTTATTTTCATGATTTTTTACAGTACTTTAAGCAATAATATTTGGTGAGAAACAGCCATATGTTTTAATTTTGACACACATTTTGCACACGTTGCAAATACTTCCAAGTATGGATATGCATTATGTCACTTTAGGGGTCTTGGTACAATTATGCCACTTACTTCCTTTAGAGTGCCTCCTTATTCAGTTATTTTGTTCATTAATTTGGCAAAGCAGAATATAGCATCAGGATTTACGGCAATTGAGATTGGTTGTCGTGATTTCAATTTAGTTTGTTGAAAATAAAGTATGCACAAATTACACACAAGCAAAGTATGGTTAGCGTTTAGTCCTCTAAGTTTATAGATATTGGTTCGTTCTTTTTCTAGTTCTAGACATACTGAAAACCAATGTCCTCCTCTATGAATTATGGGCTGTTTGCATTCTACAGAATTACCTTATTTATACCTTTTTTAGTTTTAGTAGCAGGTTTTTTTTTCTGGACTTACTTATTATTAATAACCTAATCACATAGGATACACACATCTTTTTTTCATAAGTTCTCTAAATGTATAGGGCAATATCATCGTCTAGTTAGGTAAATATATTCTTTAAGAGTACAACAAAAATCTGCATAGCCCTCACTTACCAGACAATATTATAACTGACAGAAAATGAGTTTCTTTGTTCAGAAGTTAAAACCATTTTCACATATAAGTTCAATGCAGTAGAAATGAACAGTGAAATACTAATAGAAAGAAAATCCTCAAAACGTTTTTCTTATAAAATGGTGAAAGTTTTATTTTGCATATATATAAACAGTCTACTATACACAAACTACATCTTCTGGACTGCAAAAAGTTACAAACGTAATGCAAACCACAGAGCAAGCCAGACCATATCCCCAGATATTAATACAACTTTTCCCTCTTCTCAAAATCCTCTGACACATGACCTTACACTGAGCATGTTGGTCACATTTTAAAGGACCTGTGTCTGTCCATAGGAAGTATGTAATATTGGGACTACTGTCTCATCTGTGAAGATGACATTTGGGATTTTTATTTGCCTCAAGGCATCTGTTGGCCTTTTACAACATTTCCTTTTTATTGATGTCCCTAATCGAATGTAAGTGCATATTGAAAAGAAAGTTTTATTGCATCAACATTGCCTCCTTTATTTAGAGTAGATAATTTATATATTTAATCTGTCACACTCTCATCTTTTTTGCTGCTCTGCAGAGTCTCATATTTTGACTTTCTGTATCTCTTGCTGTCCCTAAAAACCTTCTTTACATATCCTGATGATATTTAAATATTTTTGAACCTTCTGGAAATGGAAAGGAAGGAAATGAAGGAAATGAAGGAAAGGAAGGAAAAGAAGGAAAGGAAGGAAAGGAAGGAAGGAAGGAAGGAAGGAACCAGCATGAAATCCTCTGAATGCATAAAGTGTGATAAAAGTCCAGGCATTCTTTCACTGTTACAAACACTAGTGAAAGTTAGCTTAATTAAAGATACCCCAGGTACATCAGTGAGGCAACTAGACAAACAGTTTTGTAGCAATACTCGAACTGCAGTAGCCTAAGGCATATAAGGGAAGCAGTAATAGATTTACTACATATAGTTGGAATATGTAAACAAGCCTTTGGAAGTGTTTTTGCTCTCTTGTCAGGCTGCAGCTTAGCAAATTTATTCAGGTTTATGCTTCTTGGTCAAACAGATTGAGCAACAAGACAGGGTACCTTTGGTCAGCATCTATACTGTCAGAGAGCTGAGATCTCTTGGAGACCTCACACCTTTCTGCTACCTGCCAAGCTCTGCAGTAGCAGAGAGCTATGCAAAGGAACTAAAGCTGTGTAAAGACCTGAGACAGCTTTGTTGTGGCACTTATGAGGGTTCAGAATTCAGAGTTCTTGTTACAGTGTTCCTCTGCTCAGTGTTTACACATCCAGCTGTTTACTGTTGGACTACTATTTTTTTTTATCATAAGGTCAAAAATTGCAACACCAGTCTCAAAAGTACTAGAAGAATCATTTCATGTTGTATATGTGAATGTTATACAAATAGGACTAAATGACTAAATAGCTCACTTCCTTTTCTTTCTGAAGCTCGTTATTTGTCTGAAGCTCTTATTTGTCTGTTTGCCTGCTTGCCTATCAAAAATGTTTATTATAAAATCAAACGTGTTTCTTTTTTTCCTCCTGTGTATTTTCTGTGGTTAGCCTGAAGGTTTTTCTGAGAAGCAATTCAATTAGCAGTATTTGAAATCATTCTGATGCATATTTTATCTAAGATTTATTTTTTTTTTATTTGCAAATGAAAAACGTACTGATTGCTGCATTTTGGGGATATGGAATGAATAAATACATAATTTGAATGATTTTTATTTTCTCATACTTGAAATATTTTCTCCTATATTGCATAATAAACAAAAGAGCATAGCTGTACAGGCAGAGCATGGTATAAGCTTCAAGTGCACTCTTAACTGACACTGGTGAATTAATTAATTGAGAGGGTAGCAGTATGATAAATGGGGTATGAGAGGAACTCCAACAGGATTTGATCTACGGAAAAATCTCTATCCTGCCTAATCAGAATAGGAAACCATCGGTCAGTTTTGAATACGCTATGAGACATGCAGTATTAGACAATGATAAAAGAGCCTTCAGGCTCATGAAGTCATGATAGAGTCATCTAAATTTTCCATTATATAGTTATATAGTTATTGTCCCATCATATAGTCACCTGAATTTTCCATTAGCAAGTCACTTCTATACCGTAGCAGAATTTGAAATGGTAAATGAAGTATGGTAAACCTGAAGCCTTGTAATCCATCTGTGGATTGATGGTATAAATGTTGCTCCCCAATGTTGCTTTCATGTGTGTTTGCAGAATTCAGCTGGGTAATCTGGTCTTTTTGTAGGTGTATTGGATTTGTACTGTCAGGTTTTGGTATCAGAGGGGGTAAAGGGAGAGAAGTTGTGAGAAGTTATGAGACTTCTCATCTGTAAGAAGTTGCTAGAAGTTTCCCTCGTGTTCAGTAGAGCCAATGGCAGCTGGCTTCAGGATGGACCTGCCACTGGCCAAGGCCAAGCCAATCAGGAATGATAGTAACACCTCTGAGATAACATATTTAAGAAGGAAAAAAGAAAAGTTTTAGGGCAGATACAATTGCAGCCAGAAAAAAGTGGAATGAGAACATGTGAACAATGATGCAGGCACCAGAGTCAGTGCAGAAGGAGGGGGAGTAGGTGCTCCCAGTGCCAGAGCTGAGGTTCCCCTGCAGCCCATGGTGCAGACCATGGAGAGGTTGCGGTGCCTCTGCAGCCCATGGAGGACCATGGGGGAGCAGAGATCCACCTGCAGCCCCTGGAGGAGCACACACTGGAGCAGATGGATGCCTGAGGGAGGCTGTGACCCCATGGGAGGCCCATGTTGGAGCAGTGTCCTGTCAGGGACTTGCTGACCCATGGAGAGAGAAGATCATGCTGGAGCAGGTTTTCCTGGTAGGACTTGTGGCCCTGTGGGGTACCCACACTGAAGGACTCCACCCAGTGGAAAAGCGACCCACACAGCGGCAGTCTGTGAAGAACTGTTGTCATGGGAAGGACTCATGCTGGAGAAGTTCACAAAGGACTGTCTTCCATGGGAGAGACCCCATGGGGAGCAGGGGAAGGAATCTTCTCCCTGACAGTGGCAGAAGCAACAACTGACCATAACCCCCATTCCTTGCCTTCCTTTGCCGCTGCTGGGGAGGAGGTAGAACTTGGAAGGTGGGAGGGGTGGGGGGAAGGTATTTTTAAGATTTATTTTACTTCTTATTCTCCTGCTCTGATTCTGTTAGTAATAAATTTAATTAATATTCCCTCTTTGAGTCTGTTTTGCCCATGATGGTGATCATTAAGTGACCTGTCCTGGTCCTTATCTGAACTCGTGAATCTTTCATTGTATTTCCTCTCCTCTGTCCAGTTGTAGAGGAGGGTGAGAGAGTGGCTTTAGTGGGTACCTGGCATCCAGCCATGGTCAACTCACAACCTTAGGGTAGTATGAAATCCACTAAAATGAGTAAGACAAATAAACATTATCACTTCTGCAGATACATACATCTTTCTAAGGCAACTTCAGATTAGAACAGTCTATAGAGTTTTGCTTTATAAAACATAAATAAAAGATCTGATTGCAATACTGCTATCAAAATTCTACTGATAAAAAAACACACACACACACAGATATATATATATATATAAACTGTGTTAAAATAACTTTTTTCTTCTATGTTCTTACAGGGTATCTTAATGATTCTTGCTAAATGAAACCGGCAGCAATCAAGATATTCCCTGTATAACTAAGCAGATTGTAAGTATTTGTAAGGTGTTGTATTGCAACATATTCTAGGAAAACAGTAATGTTCTCACGGAATTTTGATGAAGGTTATATTATTGTTCTTCCAAATCTTTTTGGAAGATATTAGAGACTCTATCTTAGCATCTTACTGTTTCTGCCTTGATTGAAATTTCCTACTGAATTTGATCTTTTGCATTTCTAACGGAATCATGATGGTCATTAATAACTTCACATTTTTTCAAACCTGTCACCACACAGAGAGGTTAATTACCCTTGGTGAAAATGAAAAGGTATAAAAAGAACAAGATTGCCAACAAATCTACAAAGGACTACCAACTGCCAGTGAATCTACAAAAGACTGACAAGACAGCTCTGTTAAAACTTCATGACTCCACAATATCTGTTCTATAAAATTTTAATGTTAATACTACTTTAGATAGTGACTTAAGTGTAATCCAGTGAAGAATCTTTAGGACATGCATATCAGATGCTCAGTAGAATACAGGCTACAAATTAATGACACTAACTGGATTGAAAGACAGGTAAGAAGGACAGGTGAAGGTAAGTTTTATTTTCATCTCACTGGTCATGAATGCATTCCATAGAATCATTTGCATCTGTTAAGAACATCTGAAGTTTTGTGGGGTTTTTGGTAGCAGTGGTGGAGGTTTGGTTTGGTGTTGGGTTTTTTTAATTAGAAAATGGTTTACAGGTTGAGCACAGCAAAATGGTGTTCATTCATGAAGGCTGTGTGGTCCTTATTGCTGTACTATGCCAGAACCCATTCACAGTCACTTGCTGACACAGCACGACATTTAAATAACTGTTTCTTTTCTCTGTTTTATTTCTAGTCTCTTTTCCTCCCTACCTTTCCTTCTTGTCTTCATCTTGACTTCCCTGTAATAGGCTCCAGTTAATTGTCTATTTTACTTATGTAATATTAGTTATCTTTTTTTGTACTGTTAGCTCAGCTCTCAATTCTTACCAATTTCAGCAATAATCTGTAGGTCTTTTTTCTACTTTAACATTGTTAATTATTCTGTTCTTAATTCTCCAACCCTGTGCATCATCCATTTTTTCTGTCTTCTTTTCTGTATTTAAAGATCTCTTAACTTGGTCAATAGAGTTTCTCTATTTTCTGTGTCAGCATTTTCAATAACAAAAAAGATCATGTTAGATGATCCTTCAAAGAAATCTGCTATTAATCTTCCTCCAACTTTACCCTTTTCCTAATATAATAACAATTACTAGTTTCTCCTTACTGGATGCTGCAGTTTAGGAGCGGTACCCCCTAATTTAGTGCCCCCCACTCCTGCTCGCTGCTCTCCCATCTCCAGGGGGAGATACAAAAAACCTGAGATTATAGGTTGAGACAAAAACAATTTACCGGAAACTGCAATGAGATAAGAAAAACTAATAGTAACAGCAACAATATTAATAACAAAAGTGTACAAAAAGGGTGATTTACATGCAGAATGCCCACTGAGTCTGACCCAACTTGACCCAACCACAGCCAGCACCACCCTAATTTTTCTGACCAGAAGGGGACATCTATCTCCTCTGAAAGGACAGAGTGAGAGAGTCCTTTCCCTCTGCCCCTGGTAATTTGGTAAAATGGTATGAAATTATCTCTTAGATGCACCCCCCCAGCCAAACCTCCTCAACTACGGCAAAAATTAACTCTGTCCTGGCCAAAACCAGCTACACAACTTGTTGAATTCCTTTGTTAATCATTGGTTTCTTGAACTGCAGCTATAAGAATTGTGTATATACTACACATACAGATGTAAAGTCTAGGAAACCAAAGGCTTTCAGTCAGTCCATTTGATTCTATAAACTTATTTAAAAATACTGCATTTAAAAAAATATAATCCAAATGTTTTTTTTTTTTACACATCTGTTCTTAGATGTTGCTTTCAAAGACCACAAGACAAATTCCTTCTCTTTAGAGACTTCTATTAGAACTTCAGGGTTTATATTATTTTCAACCATGGGAGCTAGAGACTTGGGCTGAAGTTTTGACTTATTGTAATTAATATCAGCATTTGCAGTAATGTCAGTAGGAGCAGATTTTTGCCCGTATTTATTTCAGAAGACTACTTATTTTTTTATATTAAAAAAGAAGAAGGAAATGTTATTTTAAATACTGCATGCTTGTAAGTTTATGAGCGTAGTAGGGTCACCGTGGATCTGCACTTTCATTTGAAAGTTTTAAGTTTATTGATTTGAAGTACACAAGGACAGAAGACATCATCTAGTCTGTTGTACTGTATATCACAGGCCATTACATTTCAGATAACCTCCACTGAACTTCATAATGTGCATTTGAATATAGATCACTGACTAATCTGGTTGTAAAAAGCCACTTTTTTTTTTTTTTCAACAGACATGTGGTTCACAGTGAATTTCTGAAAGGTCTGTAACTATTTTTTGTGTGTTTTAAGTTTTTTGTTAGCTTGTAATAGGACCAGAATGAGAAAACCATACTCCAGTCTCTTACGCCCTTCTCCACAACAGTTTGGCACATTAATTCCTCATTCTGCCATCCCAGTGTGGTGTTTTAGCTGTTCTTACAGAATTCTATAAATTTCCCTTACAAAGAGAGCAGAAGAATGATTTCTTGGTAAGAACATAACTTGATTTTGAAAGCGAATATGGTATATTATTAAAGCCTCTTGAGCCAGGAATGTTAGTGCCTTGAAATAAGCCATATAAATAATGAATCAAAGTAGTGATGTACAAGCTCTTCCAGCAGGTGCTTACACAGGAATAAACTGCTGAGGATTTTTACCAGAAAGTCTGATTTTATTGGATTTAGAGGTAGGAAACTAAGTTCCATGGCAGAACATCTTCAACACTTTACTATAGAGGATAGATGTGCCAGTCTGGAGCAAAAATACATCTATACATATTAACCATTTCATGCATAACATTTGTTACAATTTTCTTCAATATGTTCCATGATTTTTAGCTTTTTGGTCTCTGCAAAGATCAAAAGTTGAAGAGTCAAAATAAACAAGTAAAACTTGTAAGCGACTTTTAAGACTTTTCTTCCACAGTAAGAAGAAAAAAAAAAGAAAAAAGATTTTGCAGTAAAAGTTTCTGCTTGTCTGATATTTTTCTGTTCAGTTATAACTTCATCTGCATCCATACCATGATAGTAGTAATTTTTCTGATTAATTATAGGCTTATCTATATCCTTATTGCCCTACTAGTCCAGGCCTATGTTGGGGCCTCAGACCAACATAAGGGGTCAGACCTGAGGTCCATATCCCGTGCATGTTTTCTTCTACTCTGACTTCTCAACCAGGGCATTATCTGTGTGGGAGAGAAATAGCTAGTTGTCTTCATAGGAAATTCATGTTCACACTGAACAGCTACAGGTAGTTTGGCTAAACTAAGCTGCCCAGCTTTGACAAACTGAGATTGAAGTCAAGAATCTGTGTTCATAAAGGCAGTAAAGACGTAACTAAGAGACAAACCAAGCAACGGAACTGCTGAACTTCTGGACCTCATAGATACTATCATATTTATTAAAACTGTCTGAACCCATGGGTACTGAAAGACAAATACATTTTATTGGGAAGCATTTATTCTTATTGAAGAGTTTATCTTAAAGAGTGTGCCAATTAATTCTGAAAGTCAATTGCTGGCTAAAACCTTTTCACATCGTTGTTTGTACTTCAGACCCTGCAACTCTGGGCACACTGGTAGAAATAATTATCAGTTATTAATTATTCATTTATAATAACTTCACTTGGAAATTGAATTTATTTAGCTATTATTGGTCCAATTGAAAAATGTCTTGGACGAAGAAGAAATTATAAAAGTAGAGGCAAATTCTCTTTTTGATAGCTGCTATATGATTGCATTGACTCGAAATAAGTAAAACAGGGTAGACAAAGTTATCAATACAATGTGGAACTGTTTAACAATTACTGTTCTGTATAGTCAATCTTTAAGAGTCAAAATGTGACACTGTGCCACACTGCTGTCAAGGGTGTATACAGTTTTTCCTCTGTCTCTCAATGTGTTTTCCAGTCAGTTTACCCACAGTCAGTTCAAGTATCGTTACCTCAATTCCAAGTGCTGTGGAAATAATTTTTAAATTACAAGGTATGAAGACAGAGGCTTGGATATGTTAACTTTTGAAGACGTATTCTGACATTTTGTAACCCACTGCAGCATTATTTTATTGAAAATTCCTTATAATTTTCAGGCTAAAACATATGAGATAATTTTATTTTTTAATTTTTAAATTTATTTTCTCTTCTTGATTTTAATTTGTGAGTGTAGTAACTGAATCAATTGCTCACATTAAGAAGTCTTGGTGAAAAAATGTTTACTGACTTAAGTGAAAGTACAGGGAACAGGTGGAGAGTCAGCTTGATGTGACAGTCTAGGCCTGCATGAGCCTTAAACAAGTAAACAAGCATTATTTGGATCTCATAAGGGAAAAGGTGACACAAGGTAATTGGGAAGGGATCTACTAAACAAATCTCACACCATATTCCAAAGTTTACAGGTACTGTAGCATCCCCTTTGCTCTACCTGGTACTTCTGGTACCGTAGCAAGGGCACTCTTGATTTTAGATCTCTTTTCAATTCCACTCATTGTACTGCCTCCTGGCACTGCCACTGCTCTGTCTGCTGCCCTACTAACTGCACAACTGGAGCTCTGGTTGGAATGGAGAATTTTATTTGAATTCTTTGCATGAGATTTGCTTTCATGTCTTTAACACCTTAAACAAAAACAAACATTACAGCTTAATTTGCTGGGGAAATATATGCTACAGGAGAGATGAATAAATTAAAATATTTAGAACTAGCATTTACGGTTGTGATATAAATGACAAAACTGTTTAATGTACCCATCATGAACACAGAATATGGCTCATTGACCTCAAAATACTTTTCAAAACTAAGAACAATTGGCAGTAGGATGCATCATATCTGATGAATGTGCATGTATTACTACCCAGAAAAGTAAACTGAGAATGATTGTGGAATCCAGGGCTAAATTAAGAGGCATTTAAATTTGACAAAATGAATGGAGAGTACAGAGATAGAGAAGAACTTCATAATCTCCCTCCACTAATTATTTGTTACTAATAGAATACTTTCCAACAAGCTTCATTAATCAATCCTAATATAGTGTCCCACAAAAAGAACAATGGCCAATATGTTCAAAGCTGCAATACAGCTACCTTTGCATATTCTAAAACTGCTCATTTCTCTTTTCATCCAGTAGTCAGACAAAGTTGGGTACTAGATGTGCTCAGAAGAATAACATTTTTCTTTGATATTGGACTTCAGCATGCACACTGCTGCTCTGCAGATCTCTTTATTAAAAAATGTTTGTAGTTGAAAGTTGTTTGCTCTTATAATACTACCTCTCCCTTTTAGACCTCTGTATTCCTTTAAACTATATTTTTCCAGTTTTCATTTCCTGAGGGATATTTCAGCTTTTCCATTACTCGTTTTTAGTGGCATATTCCAGCAACTAAAAGTAACATAAGTTTAGATCTTAAAAAATATATTAAAAAAATTAGGATTATGTCTCAGCAATCACTGGCTACAGGAAGACAAAACACATTCTAAAATACATTAAATGTTATTCCCCAGTAGAGAATACAGAAGTCATAAAAAGTGGTCACACTGCAATGATACCGCTGATGTCAAAGGTCGCACATGTTTTTTCCCAGATCAGTTAAAAGTAGATGAACTTTATAACCCTAATAAATACATTCTAAATCATAATATTCTGTTATGTGAACTATTTTTTTAATCAGAAATAAAATGCTACTGAAAATAGCTATACTATTTTCTTGTCATCTTGAATTTTAGAAAATTTATGCTAATCCACTGCTATGAGAGCTTCTTATAGTGAATAGAATTCACATCTTTGTGTTCACACAGCATACCTGGACTCTCAAGAATGATCAAAACGTTGAACTTTGTGACTAGATGCTTGTAAGGAACTCGCAGATCAAAAGCAGTCAGAGTCAGTTGGTTTATTTATCCCATCGATTTATTTATTTATTTATTTATTTTGGCTCACCATACTAAATTTACTTATACTGAAATCACAACTATCTTTCTATGATAAGCTTGTTTCACTTTAAACCACTTCCTTTAAAAGTGGGTGTTTTTTTGGAAGATGTACTGTATGATTTATGTCTTCATTCCTAAATCTTTTATGAATTAGAAGAATGTAAAACCAAATATGCTTCTTTTTAATTTCTTGTCACATGATATAACTGTTTCTGTGAGACTTCTAGAAAATAGTTCTTATGCAGTGCATGAAACCATTAGGAAAGTGTAGGATTTTAAATTTTGCCTTCCTGATAAGTATATAAGAGATTTTAAATACAATTTTAAATACAATTCTAAGATACAGCAGTGAAACAAAATACGATCATAATATACTTCTCCTCGGTGACAATCAGAGGAAAATGTGACTATTAGTAGAGAACATATGTCAGTGTTCTTCCTTTAGAACTATTACTAAACTTGCAAAATGTAGAACTATTAAAGTAAATATACTAAAGAATATACTAGTAAATATGCTAAAGAATGTCTATATATAATAAAGAATATAAATATGAAAGAAATTACAAGATAAACTGTAATATAAAATCCTTCCATTGAGTTTTTTGTGAAGAGTTTAATTTAGAAAGTACTAGCAACATAAATTTCATCTCAGATGGCAAAATCTAACAGTGTGATTCAAAAAACAGTTTCCAGTGAGAAGTATTCCAACAAATAGTTTTCAGCAACCCTAATCATCACTACTTTTCTCCTACATTCTGTTATACTCTCTTACAGTTTTGTGATTAGAATTGGAATGTAAACTTTTCATTGAAGAGTCTGTGTCTCCTAGTCTGTGCAAAGCAATTCTGAATTTCCTTCCTAATTGGAATCCCTGGCAAGGCTGTGTCATACTGATATTGATAATATTAACTTTACACAACTCACATGAAATTCATGGTTTTTTATAACTGGAGTCTATAAGACTGTGATTGAAATTATTTTAACAAAGGCTGAAATCAAAGAACATTACTCACTGGAAAAAACACACTTGTTCCAAGTGCTGATGTCTTTCATTCAGCCTGGAATTTTCTCTCTCTCTCTTGCTGAGAATTTGCATGATAAAAGCAAATGATGAATGGACATGGGACTGAAATGTTTGGGAGATGAGCCTGGGACAGTTCCTTTGAAGCTTTAAGAGTTTATAATGTAAATAAGTTTTTAGGGGATTATTAACATTCACATATTTTACCCCAAAGGCTTTCTGTAAGGTCAACTTTTAAGCAGTTGAAAGTATGTAGAAAGAATTGTAAAATGTATGTGTGAACATGTTCAAAGACTTTAGACAGTCTGTGCTGCAGAATGTTTTCATTTGACTTTTAATATGATATTATATATGCCAAATTAGTGTATATAATTAATCACCATCTGATAGATATAACATAGGCCTTGGGAGTTCTGGAATTTAAGGAATACTGACATTTTTTTAATATGAAATAATTTTGGTTCCAGAATATCACAAAAATAAGAACAGATAAGACTAAGAAAAAGAACTTTCAAACAAGCTTTATCAACAAGCAGGGCATTATTTTATTATGGTCATCAAAAAAGATAGCTTAGTTCTCAGAAGTATAGCTTCATATAGCTGTTATCTAAAGAAAGTCTTTAGTACAGTCTAGTTTCTTGTATGTCCAAATGCATTTTAGATGTCTTGAAGCACACATTTTTAAAGTCACAAACAGAGGGCAAATGACCAGTACAACTGTAATTTCCACCTAAATATTAATACTGTGAAATAATGCCTTCACTATGTATAATAACTCTGTGAGGCTTACTTTTTTTGTTTGTTGCACATATTATTAAAATGTTTTCTCTCATTCGAATGTTTGTGCTTTTTCTTGTTTTTTCTCATTCAAATAAAAATAAATTATGTGAAAATCTAAGCATGAAATCATGCTTTTATATTGCATGCACCCATGTTGACCTGAATTGTCATTTCACAGAAAATAAGTCAAACTATTAAAAACATTTGTGCACATGTACTGAATTCCAGCTCTCTCTATGACACTTTATTACTGAATTTTCATGAATGACAATGTAACATTGCTCATATGAACTATACTTTCAATCCAAATTTTGACTACTTGACAAGCATGGATGTCGACCTTAACTGATGAATTTGGTAATATTATGTCCATTCATATATTACTGAATTACTCATACAGCATCCTGAAGCTCCAAAAAGCTGTCAAAAGGTTCTTGTCATCTCTGATCAACATTTGCTATTTCCCCTAGAAATCTAATTCAATTACACCTGTCAAGAATAAATCAAGAATAACTTCTGCAAAATGAGTATTCCTTTGTTTCACTCACTGTGCCTTGAGGAATTTTTATCTCCCTTTTGTCTATATTTCAACAATTTACTTCATAAGGAGGAACTGACAAAGGGCATAGCATGAACGGGAAAGAAAAAATATTGGATAACACTCCTTCTTGAGATAAGTTAGTTGAAAAAACTGAATTATTCATACACCAATAAAGTCACACCTAGGGAAGTGCGAAGTTGCTTATCAGAAGGAGAAAGAAGGAAATAATCCAGTCTGTTTACTAACATGTATAATGCAGCCATTCACTTAATTCTACAAATATTTTCTTATCAAATTGCTTCTTAGAAAATGAGAAATAAATTGCTTGACTGTATTTATACATTGCTTATATAGCAATTTTCCTTTAGTATTTGTCAAACACTCCAAATAGCCATAAATGCACTCCATCTGTCTTGGATGTATAGTGAGAAAACAGCACCACAGTAATGCCAAAGTCATACAATTCCCAGGAGTTTTTAAATAATAAGGTTAGAAGTAAAAATTGGCATTTTTGTTCTAATCTGCTAGATAGTATCATCCAATTAAAATGCAAACATGGAGATATGAAGAAAATTCTGAATTTGAAATGCCAAAACTATAATATGAAAAAATCCTATTGACATGGAGTAAGAAAAGACAGTTTTTGTTACCTAAAAAAGTAACATCTCCAGGAAACTGAAATTAGAAATTAATCTTGAACTGTGGTTTCTAACACACTGCTACATTACTGAAGAGCTTTTATTTGAAAATTCAAGTATATAAATAACTTTTGCATCTATTTATCAATAAAGGAAAAAAACAACAGTCAAGATGCACAATTTTTTTTTTTCTGAAACCACTTTTTTATCTGGAGCTGGAAAACGTGTGTTCTAAGGAGAGAATAGCAGTCATTTATGTAACTAAGAATCAGTCATTCAAGGAATTGATAATTGCAGAGAAATTGTTGTTATTGTTAATTACATGTAAATTTATGCCAATAAAAATTTAACCTAAGAAAAATGAGTGTTCTTTCTGTTACAAAAGTGACTGAAATTCTTTTAAATGAACAGAAAATACAGCAGAAAAATACAATGTCTTTCCAGAAAATGAGAACCTGGATGATTAGGAGCTTCATTCTAGTTCTCATTGCTCTACACTTTAAAACACAGATTTCTAAAATATGAGGAAGGAGAGCTTAGAGCATCTCAGGTGGCACTGGACACCTCTCTGCGGGCAACTGAAACAAGCTGCCACTGAAAAAATACTGATCAGAAATTAGGAATTTGAAAGAAAACTAGAAATTTGAAAGAAAATAAGAAATTCCTAAGGAGAAATGTAACAAATGTAAGGTTAAAAAGGAGAAGGGTTTGTATGTGTCAGGAAAAATTCTAATTCTAATTGTACATTTTTTCAATAAATGATAACCTTTATGTTTTCTGCTCTGTATTTATGAAAATATCAGATGCTGTATTAAGATTATTTGTTTTCCTGGTTTTTGTTATTTAATCTTCTCTGAAAGCATTATTCTTCATTGAGCAAGCTAAGAGAAATATGGTTGAAATAGTAAAATAAGACCATTTACTGGTATTATAGAGTTAGTTTTTTAATAACTTTGATCTACCTAATGAAAAATATGAAGTACAGCTAAGCATACAGTCAGTCAAAAATATACAAAAGAAAAATTAGGCTTCATTTGCAGCAGGGTAGAAAGGATCATGTAAAGCAGAGGTCTGAGTACTAAACACTTGGAGTAAGTTGAGTAACAAGTTGAGAATAAACATTGACTGTCATGCTGTAACTAACAGGAATAATATATTTTTTGAATACATAAATAAAACTACTGTGATCTAATATCACTGGAAAATCTCCAAAATTTCTTGGCTCAGATCTTAGACTGATGTAATTTTAGGCTAGTAACAGCTAGTTTGGGAGCTCTGTCAAACATGGTATAAATGGAACAGGTTAAAAGAACATTAGAAATAGAGAAAGAATTGACGAACTCGTGTTGTTAGTAACTAAAATTTATAATTAAAGAAGACAGCTAATTGGCAAGAGAATTTTATTCAGTCTATGAGAAGAAAATACATAATAATACCTGAGGCTTGCAGTTGCAGCTAGATATTTTAAAATTAGAAATAAGATAGTTTTAAGAGTAGCACGAGACACATCTTTATCGAGTGATAAGCATTCGCTATTCTTAAGTTCATACATGTAGGTTGGTTCCCCCATGCTACTCTAACTCAAGTAGGAATTAATTTGAAATCTTACATTACACACAGAAAAAATATGTTGGATGATTGAATGGACTTTTATGGCTGCAGTCCATGAATATATAGCAACAGGGAGAGCTGACTCCTTTGCTCTACTTGCCAATAAAATGAATTAAGTCAGACTGGTATAGAAAATGGTCACTAGCAGAATAATAATTGGATGATATGTGATTTTTGTATAAATAATTATACTGACAAAATCTCTAGTGTAAATTCACCTATACACAGGGCAGCTTAGTCTTTTTTTTAAACCAAGTAAACACAGTGATTTACATTGGAATTACGGGACTTTAATGGGAGACTTTGGGCTTAAAATGAAAGAACTTTTACAGTTACGTTGTGCTAAAAATTTATAATAAATGATGATGGACTGACTTAACCTTGATGAGAAATCTTGAGTGAGCTAATATTTTGAGTAAGACTAGAAATATATTTTGACCAATTTTTGTCAGAAAATATTCTATGCCAGTTTGTTCCTTATAACTAAACTATTCTGTGTATCGTCATAGGGAAAAGTCTTTAGTGAAATAAAATACATTCCTTAATGTGTTGTGCTTGCATGCCAAGGTTTTCGTAGCAGACGTGGCTACAGGGTCAACTTTTGTGGGAAGCCACCAGAAGCTTCCTCCATGTCAAACAGAGCCAGTGACAGCCAGCTCCAAGACTGACCTACCATTGGTTGAAGCAGAGGTTGAAGGAGAAGGTAAGGCCTCTGTGATAACATATTTAAGAAGAAAAAAACAGATATTGCCCAGATGCAACTGCAGACAGAGAAATAAGGACTGAGAGTACATGAGAGGAGCAAGTCTGCAGCCACCCAGGCCAGTGAAGAAGGAAGGGGAGGAGGTGTTCCAGGCTCTAGAGCTGAGATTCCCCTGCTGCCCATGGTGAAGACAATGGTGAGGCAGCTGTGCCCCTGTAGCCCATGGAGATCAACAGAAGTGCAGAGATCCATCTACAGTCCATGGAAGAGACCCCCACTGCAGAAGGTGGATACCTGAAAGGAGACTGTGACCCTGTGGGAAGCCTGGAGCAGGCTTCTCCCTGAGGAGCAAGGACTGGCAGAAAGAACATGTGATGAACTGACCACAATACTCTTCCCTGACCCCCTGCACAGCTAGGGGGAGGAGATAGAGAAATTGGGAGTGAAATGAAGAGCAGAGCGGTGGGGAGAAGGTGTTTTAACATTTGGTTTCATTTCTCATTATCTACTCTGATTTGATTGGTAAAAAATTAAAGTAATTTCTCCAAATCAAGTCTCATTTTGCCCATGACGGTGACTGCTGAGTGATCTTTCTCTGTCCTTATCTCAACCCACAAGCCATTTGTCCTATTTTCTCTCCCCTGTTCAGCTGAAGATGGGATTCACAAAGTGACTTCAGTGGATACCTGGCATCCAGCCAAGGCCAATCCACTACAGTCCTTTTTAACACACAACATGGGCACTATGAGGGGTCCTATGGGGAAAAATAACTC
The DNA here is from genome assembly GCF_022539395.1 of Myiozetetes cayanensis. Lineage (NCBI taxonomy): Eukaryota > Metazoa > Chordata > Aves > Passeriformes > Tyrannidae > Myiozetetes > Myiozetetes cayanensis. The sequence goes on along the minus strand of NW_026087964.1, from coordinate 32,210,484 downwards.
CATCTTAGCCAGACCCAACACATTTCAGATGGGTTTCTAATTGCTGTTCAGCAGACTTAGGATTCTAAGGTCAGCCTGTCCCTTTACACAAATGTCATGACCACTTGTGGGGCAAAAAGTAGAACAAGTAGATCGAGAAGATGGCATTGCAGTCAAAGCAGAGGTCTGTAAAACTGCACTAAACAGAATAATTTCATTTATGACTGGCCTTGAATGCAAGTATAAACCTATCAAAACAATGCTACCAGCAACAGTATATGGAACTTTTGTGACACTCTGATAGCATGCTAGCCATAACATGCAAGCATTTGATCCAAACATGGGAGCAATGTGCTCAGCAAAGGTGCAAGCAAAGCCACGTGCAGAAGACATCAAAGTCTCAGAAACTGCAATTCTGAGGTAAAGAACAATGAACAAGATAAATACAAGGGACTGCAGGCAGGTAGAACACCTGCCTAACATATAGAAAGGGTGGTCATCCGAAACAAAACCAAGATAAGCAGCAAACTGGAGCAGCCTCTGAGATCCCTTTTGGGTGGAGGTAGCAAGAGGCATAAAATATTGATGATGAACTTAGAGGACAAGATTGCTTTTGTTCTAATTTCTCTTATCAAAGAGTACTCAAGTCTGATCACCTATGGACCACAGCCATCATGCAATAACCACACAGCATCAGCTTCAAGGCATTGTATGTTGGCAGTTAACTCAGGATATGATTTTTACGGACAATCAGTTTGCTATTTGCAGTGATAATGATTATTAATACATAAGAAGCACAAGGGGTTTTATTAATTAATGAGTTTGGTAAATTTTGATTTTAAAGTTTAAAGAATCTCAAATTACCTGATATGCACACATGCACACAAACATATATGTATAAATATGTGTGTATATAGATACACTCAATTCAAAAGTATACCTACCACATACTGTTATGTAAGTACTTTCTTTAGGAAAGCGTTTTCAGACACTGAATGTAGATTCCTGTAGGGTAAAACAGCTGCTCTAGTTTGCCTCTGAATTGAAAAAATTGTGAATGCTATTTTCCTGTTATGGAAAATAAATATGTCACTTAAGGCTCCTTTTCTTCAGTGTGTACTTTCTCGTCCACTTCCTGCTTTTTTTGAGGCCACAAAAACCAGAAAAGGAAATCAGGGGCATTTTTTGTCACTCCCTATAAAAACCCTCAAGAGAAATGTTCATTATTCTCTAGTAAAAAAAAAAAGGTGTTTTATTTTGAGTGTACATTTAATAATAGTACCATTGTCCACCCAGGCCTTCTATTATTAGTTTTTAATTACGAGATATGAGGAGAAAAGGAAAGGAAGATAGTCTGAAGTCATATGTACAAAGTAATAATATATTTGTCATTTTTAATGTTAGATTCCTGTTACCAATGATCCTCAACCTCTTTTTGTGTTGTCCCTGAGAAGCCTCTAGAATTTAGTAGGAGATCATAATGCAGTTAACGCAGTACTGTTTAATGAAGCCACTGTACATATTTTATGTATTGCTCATCCAGTTTACAAGATCAGAGGAAAAATTCCTGTCAGCACATACACCAACTAAAAGTGATGCCTGTTTGAACCTATGGAGCAAACTGTAGCTGAGTAAGTAGCAGGGGTCCAGATGTGGGAAAGTAATGTGAGCATATAGTGAGACTTTGGGCAAACTTTGTTTGAATCTTGCTTACAGCTAGCAAGCTTGAAGTTGAAAATCCAAGACTGGTCTTACCATAAATTGTCGTTTAATAATTTGTCATAGATACCTTAAACTCGGTTCTCATTCAGGGCTCTGACCACACAGGTAAATCAAACATTGAGACAAGAGCTTTTCACTTACTCTTTTTTAGTTTAGCAAATTACACCCCACATTCACAACAGGGCTAGCTGGATGAGAAACAGCTTTGACCTTTGTATGTAAAACTAGTTGCAAAAAATGCTTGTCCATGAAACTGGTAATAGAATTTGTAAGAAGAATAAAATAATATATCTAGTATACTCCAGAATAGTATTCACATTATGAAATGCAGTCTGCATACACTCACACAAACATAAATACCTACATATATAGTGACAGATACATATAGGTGTCTATACATTTATAGATGTACATGTACGGAAAAGAGTGGATTTAAAAATTCCTGTTTGTCCATCTGGAAGTGAAGAACATAAAAGAAATAATGATTTAGCTTTAAGATAGGAATGAAAGAAAATCTGGAATGCATTAACACTCTGGATGATACACAAAAATGGGCACAGTGTTTTCCTTTCCTGCAGATATCTTTTAAAAGAAAATTCGGAAAGAAGAATTTTAGCACACAAGGAAAGAAAATAAAAAGAGGTATATAGCTCAGGTTGCTACTTAGCAGCAAATGCTCAGGAGATAGAAAAGATATTATATATGCTTCTCTATTAGACATTGCATACTATTTATTTGAGGCACCTTATTCCAAGTATACAGGGTAATGTGAATGTTATTCTGAGATATTTAATTCTGTTCATTCATTAAATATGGATTTTAAACATTTACTCTAATATGTTGACTCTCATTTGCAGAATTGATTACAGTGCAAGTTAACTGTCTGCATTTGTCCAAAACTATTTTTTCTTTGTTAATGGGCAAGGTGGTTCTGTTTGTGTTTGTTTGCCTCTTTGGGTTTTTTAATAGTGGAATGTTTTGCATGTTTGGGATTGTTTTGGCTTTCTTTGGCAATTTAGGTAAAATACATGATCTGGATTCAAAACTGCTTCTAACATTAGTAAAAGATACACTGGGAAAAGATTTTCTGATAGGAATCCCAAAGCCTAAGAACTACTCTTACATTCATGAGTTTAAGAATCAGATTCAATACTGGTACTACTTTCACAGAAGTCTGATAGACCCATGAAAAATGATAGTATATTTTTCTGTAAGTCAACAGTTACTTCACAAGACACATACATATAAAATAAAAAATTGCAGTATAACTAAAGGTCTGGAAACCAAAGTGATCCACTGATAGGTAGATCTTTCTTAGTCTTTTATTATGTGCAGAAGACTCAGAAGCACTAATTACAAAAGTCGTTGTTGATTTATTTTTTCAGACTATGGACAGCTACATGTAGAGAGAAGCAGAAGGCCCAAAAAGAAAAGAAATAACACCCTGGAAAACAGCTTTTACTGAACAGCTATGTCAACAGAGAAACGGAGCAGAGGATTACTACTCAACTCAGGAGACTTACAAGTTGAAGGGACTGAAAACATGTAGCCAGGTGACTGAGATTGCTGTGCATGAATTTGCCTGATATGGGATGTTTCTGTCTGAATGAAATTTGGCACAGACTCAAATGAACTATTATACTGTGCTAATTGAGCAGATCAGTTTTCATCAACCAGGGAGACATTTGTGTTGGATCTGCACTCTCACATCAGCCTTGTTGACTTTCTAAATTGTTTTTAGTATGGTAACTGCTATCAGTATTTCTATGAATATACACCCCTGAAGCAGTTCAGACATAAGGTTCTCTGAACCTAGCATAGTTCAGTAATCAGATCCAATATTTAGATTTTAAATCCAAACTGCTGAAGTCTACAAACAGATATTTAGGTGGCATGAAAATATATGTTGAACACCTACCCTGCCCCAGCCCACTTCACCACAGAAGGGTTTCAGTGCAGAAGAGAATTTCTACTTTATAAAACCTGGAAACAGGCAATATATTCTTTATATTTGAAGATTTTTCATCCTTTATATGTAAATTTATCTTGTGATAATAGTAATGGAGACAGCTTTATAAACAAAATATTTGCAACCATAATGAAACTCCTCTTAGTATAAAGAGTTAAAATATGAAAGCTGGTAGAGGTCTGATCAGTGCTGGCTCTAAAGTGCTGGCTTGAAGTGGAGATAGAAAACCCAGGGTTTATGAAGAGCTGGTTGTATTACCACAGCCTCAGGGGGAAGAATGGGTAGTCAGGCTTTTTCCAGGTAAATCCAAACTTCTCAGCATGTAACTCTGGCCTCTTGATATGATCAATGAAGATTTCTTTTCTGTAGCTGTGCCTGCCCTTTTCATTCCATGTTATTAATGTGGTACTGATCCCTGTCAGGAAAATGAACACGCAGGGGATCATAAGAAAAAATAGTAAATGTATAAAAAGCCTGTTGTGACACAAAAATAAAATTATTGTAACTGTTTCAGTTAGACTGCCATATAAGAAATAAAACTATAAGCATACAATAAGGACTAAGAAAAATATGGTTTTTGGTGCTACTTAACCTCTCATCATAGCTTTAAAAAACACAGTTAAATAAAGAGTAACTAACAGTATAAAATGCTTTCAAACAACACATCAAAAATCCCTGGAACACATTGCTACACAGGGAACAGACAAGCTATATGTTTGACATATTTTCTAAATTATTAAATAGTTTAGGAAATGGGAACATATGATTCCTTTGCAACTGTGCACTCTCCAAAGATATGTCAACTTCCTTGTGAGAGGAAGGGCAGGGGCAGGCACTGATCTCTTCTCTGTGGTGACCACTGACAGAATGTGAGGGAGTGGACTGAAGTTGTGTCAGGGAAGGTTTGGGTTGGATATTAGAAAGAGATTCTTCACCCAGAGGATGACTGGGCACTGGAACAGGCTCCCCAGGGAAGTGGTCACAGCACCAAGCCTGGCAGAGTTCAAGGAGCATTTGGGTGATACTCTCAGGCACATGGTGTGACTCTTGGAAATGGTCCCGTGCAGGACCAGGAGTTGGACTCAGTGATCCTTGTGGGTCCCTCCCACAGCATATTCTTCCAAGGCAGCATATTCTGTGATTCTTGATTCTTATGGAAAGATGTATACACTTTTATATATAACTTCAAGAAATTGTGAGAAGAAATAACTTCCATATCTCACATTAATACCCAGAAATTAGGAATGTTTTTCTTTCTAATACATTGAATGGATCAATAAGAGTGGGTAAAAAGAACCTTAGCATTCTCAGAAGTAATTTACTAGGTGCAGTAAAATTATATTTCATTATCTGTGCATGGATATCTGTTAAACGTCGAATAATTTTCTCTCTGCTAAGGCAAATACCAAGCCCAAGTATAATTTTATGTAGTACATATAAAAATTTGCACAAAATTGTTACCTTAGTTGCCATACTGTTCTCTTATCTGTAGAATAATTAATGTATTTGGAAAAGAGTGCCACAGAGGTTTTGACATTTTAGCAATGATAGGAAAATATTGTTTTTATGAACTGTATACATTTTATCCTATCACAAAACAGAACTAGGTGGCTACTCCTGTTGAATTCTGTCATCTCAGCTGAGCCATCAACATTTGTGTTATTGTTCATGTGTCTTCTGGTTTTATTAGCATCTGTTACATCCTTCCATTTTGTGACTACAGACTATTGGAAACAAATATAAACATTAAAAATCATTATTATTTTCACCTTTTATTTCCCTAACCTCCAAATTTGGGTTTTTAATTTCATCACTCACATTGACATCTATTTGTGAACTACATTATTCAACAAGATTCATTTAGAAGAAAATCACTTTAAAATTTACAAGGTAGCCAAATGGATAGTGCTAATTGATAGCTGCCAAAAAAAACCAACAAAAAAACCCCAACAAAAAATCCAAACAAACAAAGAAAACCCCCAAACAAAACAAAACAAAACAAAAACCCAAAAAAACCCCAACAAAACCAACCAACCACACAAAACCCCCCACCAAACCTTTTGAGAAAGTGTATACCTGCTTTATGTGAATTCTTAACTGTATTTTTGTGAACAGTTTACAGGAACCCCCCCAGCATTTAATTTGAACTGCTGGCATTGCTTTCCTCTTCTCATGTCAAATTATGTTTAGATGTTTTTTTCGATGCCAAATCAAATCTTGAAATAATTTTTGCTTATTCTATTAGTTTTAGCTTATTCTTCTCTAGAGTATGATGCACTTGTTCTTTGAGATGCTTGCTTTCCTAAGTTTTAAACCTAAGGCATTTATTCAACACTGGTGTCTTCAGGGCTTTTTCCAAAAGATTTCTGTGAAGAAAACCATGTAATTGGTGCATAATTATTTGGCAAAGATATCTCTGGAGCCTACAGATGTGAAACAAATATTATTGATTGCTTAACTTAGTATGCCTATTGGACAACATCTGCAAAAAACAGTAAATAGGTTAATTTAAAATCAAATTATATTTTAAAATGCACAGCTTAAAAATCAGTGAGCTTCAAAGACTAGAACAGCCCAAAACGTAGTCCCAGTAATTCCCAGGAAAAGACTAAGAGGCTTTATCCTAACAGTTCAAGACATAGTATTTGATATACCATTATCATAGTATCCAAGTCCTTACCTAAACCTGTAAAATTATCCATTGTAAATAGAATATAATATTGCAATTGGTATTATCTGAGTATATTAGTCATTTATTACTAAAATTGATTAATCAAATAAAAAGCTTAAATTTAAAATCCACAATTTTTGTCATGACAGGATGGAAATTCAGGCACTTAATTCTAATAACTAAATACATGATGGTTTCAGATTAAAAGAAGTAGAGTTTGTGTGAGAAAAACGATCTAATAAACAGTTTTGTCAAAGTCGAAATCATAAGTTGTCTAATTCGTAATAAAATATATAAATTTCAGGTTCTTCTACTAGGTGTTTCAAATTGACACAGCTTCTTCAATAAAAATGTAATTGAATCTAACTGTTCTGTTTAATCACAGCCACACTATTCTTTGAGCTGTATTTGAAAGAGATTACTGTATCTTGAGACACACAAAGATCCCCATCTCTACTGACTTTGATTAATGTGCTTGAGTTTAGGTTTGTATTCTCAAGCCAAATTTGTCTCAGTAGGACACAATGTATATGTGACTCATCCTGATCACACCTCTATCATACCTCAGCAGGAAATAACTTGGACTTGCCAAACATACCCAAATCCTTTGCTGACCATGCTAATTAGTATATATGCCTGACCTTACTCATTAAGCCTACTAGATAAACCTACAGCATGTTTTCTGTGAGGAGAAGCCATTTTTCTCCAGGCATCCACACAGAAATAATGTCTACTGTGGTTATTGGGACAGGTGGCACCTAAGAAAGGTGCTCTTTCTGTAACTGGAGACGGGACTCCCACCCTAATACTGGCCCTAATGCCTAACACATGCAGCACTAGGAGCACAAAATGCTTTTGCTGATGGAGTCTAACAAGTCTTTCTACTGTAAGAAGATAACCAGGATGCAAACATGTATTATATATTTTACCTCACACTTTTTCTTCCCCTGCCTCATGCATCTCAGTCTGAATAACAATACACATCAAAAATTAGTCATCAGATTATTTCAGGATGAGTTCTGAGGACTAAATCTCATACACAGCTTTGTACTGGAAATGAGTTCATTTGAGTATGTTGGTGTATTTACTAACTTCAGTGAGGGCACCAGAAAGGTGTTGCACTGGGACAAGGAATTTTAGATGTCACTTGTCACAGGAATATTTCGGCAGGCTCAACTTAAAGTGAATGGTCTGCCTCTAATTTGAAACCACATGTACTAACTTGTCAAACTGTCATGTACTAAGTAGCTATAGCTAGGGGGCATGGGCGGGACCACTGTTCACTCCCATCATTCTGTAATTTGTTCTGACCTTCTTTAAGTATAGAAAAAATCATGTCCCTTTTCTAGTTCTTTCAAGCAATTCTTTCAGGCAGTTCTTTCAAGACTTCCTTCCATGGCCTGTTTCATCCAGCTTCAGCCTGCAGGCAAACATCAAGTCAGGTCATTCAATGTAATAAATCCTGGAATCCAGGTTATTTTACAGTGCTCTTTGGTTGCCTCTCAAAATAATGTTTCACACACATAATAGCCCTTACATGCGCTCTCCTTCCTTCTTGGCACAGAAGATATCCCTTGAATCTTGGAATGCTATTTATATCACCTCAAAAATCTCTCCTTTCTGGACTTCACCTCACAGGAACGTTCAGCAAACTGTCAGACAGTGAAAACCAAAAGTTGAAGGCTTTCAGAAAAGTTTGAGTAGTACGAGATCTTCCAGAGGCCAAATACATCTGGTTTTTCATCAGTATTTGCATATATGTCTAACATTAGGCAGAAAGGAAACATATGCTGACAAGTGTATTACATGGCAGAAGGAAACTGAAAAGGAAGGAGTATAAAGCTACTTTTCTCCTTCAAGAGCCCCTGAAATAGGTGTTCACTTTTATATCAACATGTGGCCTTTAATAGTCAAACAATTCAATATTTTTTATCTAGTTATGGGGAAGCATTCAGGTTTTGAAAAGATTACACTTTAAATAAGTTTTCTTGTATTGAAATAGAATGCTTAAAAATAAATAAACAAATAAGTTTCTTTTTGCCCTGCAAATACAGTGTTGTAGTCTGATCATCTACTGAAGTCTAAACAAATCAAAAAAGTAATCTCCTCTTTGATATTCAATTCATTTGTAAAAAACATCAGTCCTCCTATTTACACATTGGTCTTCAATCTCCTGTCCTCAACAGGTGGGGTTTTTTGCCTTTTAGTTTTTCTGCCAAAAGGTAAGTCAGGAAGATAATTTCTGTGTGCTTACCCTGCCTTCAGGCCTGGTTTTGTCTCCACTTGCTCCTTTGAAAAAGCAGAGAAGAAAATCAGAGGAAATATACCTACCTGAGACATCAGGAATGACTAAGTTTGATAAGTGGCAGTTGTTGTTTACCCATTGATTTGGGCCCAGGGCTGAGAATCCCTCTTAGGACTTGTATGTCTGGCTTGTTGTTCTCCCTCAAATTTGTCAGCAGAAAAAAAAGAAACGAAGATATATTAGCATTTCCAGTAATCTGAAGACATAAAATATGATTTACTTTTAGCCAGCTACAGCTTTCTGACACCCTAACCCATACCTGTATTTGTAACTTGCTATCTATATCTTTTGTCAGGGTCATCCCTCTGCAGACCTTTTCAGAGGAAGACTGGTGAGCAACTCTGGACAGAGTAACAAAGCACTCCAGCAGGTGTTAGGAATGTTCTAGAGAGCTGGTGAAGATGAAGGTATTGAGGTTTATCGCTGTGGCTCTTCATAGACTTCTCCTGAAGTCCTGAAGGAGCAGCATTACAGTTCAGGGCCATGTCACCCCTAATGGACCATGAGACAGGAGGACAACCCTATGAAACAGTATATAGTGAAAGTACCTTGTTTTGATGTGAGTAAAAAAATCTTCCCACTGAGTTTTTGCAAAGAAATAACATTTGACTCTTAATTTTTTTTTTTAATTAAAGTCATATTTAGATTATATATTTGCATGCATAAACTGCACTGTAAGATTCTGCTTAGTCTCTGGGATCTTTCTGAACAAAGGTTGTTGGAAGAGTTACTGTGTATCACCAGAACATATTGTAGAGTATGCACAGTTAACAATATGGTTAAAGAAGGTAGAGCTTTTGTTTTGATGAAGTTTTCTTCAGTTGTATAAAGTTTATTTGTTGTAGACTGTTATTGTGAATTTCCTGAGCAACAGTTAAACAGGAAAGAATAAAGTAAGTAGACAAATGTGAAATAGACACTTGCAAGGTATCTCTGCTATGACTTTAGGAAAAGTCTTTTTTGCAATTACACAGTGTTTAACAATTGAATTTGTATTTTCTTATCTTGGTGTCATAAACATACCCCTTTTTGAAGCTGGCATTAATATGAGCTTTGAAAAAGAATACTGATAGCTCTTTTGAATGTTGAACAATATTTTCTTTGAGGATTATGCAAATTAGTTTTAAAGTCTCATTAAATGATAATTTTTAAACCAACTCTAAAATGAAACTAAAAATTCTTAGCTAAAATTCAGATCAGTGAAGCATGAAGTTGGTAGGTAACACATTGCTATATATGTTGTTCGTACTGTTATTTTCTGTAAATATTTTATCTTCATTCAATATTTTCAACGTACCAATTGTCTAATATGCCATTCAATTACTATTATAATATATTTGTGAATCCATTTATGTATTCTCAGTATTAAATAGAAATCTAACTTCTTTTAGGTAAATTAGACTATGCATTAATAAGTCCTTTAGTCTGATAAATACTGACAAGAATATAAGTAATTGTTTTTTAAGATAGTATAGTGGTATTTAAAAGATAATTAGCTATAAATTGGTTTCTTCAATCATCCAATCAGTGCTTGCAATCCTAGTACTACAATAACCTATGTTTTTCATACAGAGCAAAGTTTAAACAGTTCATAAGATTCTTCTCTTATCATGTTAAATGTGTGACAATCGACTATGTCAAAATGCGTGTCAAATTAGACAACCACTAAACAGATTTATTGTAAAGCCATTTAAAATATCTTTTAAATGAGCCAGTAGGGAACTGTGGAAATACTTGATAAATCATAATATTAAAGAATGTCAGAAGTAAGCTTGTGGGGATTTGAGCTTAGGTGTCTACTCACTTATTATCAAAACACATGAAATTTCCTGCCACATCTGAGAGGGAGAGAAATTGCACTAGTCAATGCATGTATTAAAGGAAATAAGAAAGCAGCAGTCCCCAAAAGGCAAATAAAGCTGAGAAAAGAAGTTGGAAGATGAAGATAACACACTATTCCCAGATGAATCTTGCAATATTTGTTTTCCATTCATTTTTATTTACTGAGAATTGGGTTCCTTCATAAATATAAAAACAAAATTGCACATAAATGAAGAAAAAAAATAACCTTGGACACTTTTTAGATTGTTTACAACAATCTGTTTCAACTGAGTAGTAAATCAAAACCTGCTTTGTTTAATGTCAACAGACTTCAGATTCTGAACTTGTGCTTCAGTCTAGAATTTATTAACTGTGTAAATATTGTTAATTGTAAATGTATTATTAAGTAGAAACACTAAATAAAGCTTCCTATGTTCAAACTTCATTCTTCTTTGAAGATCTCCTTATCGTTTGTCAGGAATTACTTTTATTCTCTGGAACATTTCTGTGATCAGCAAACCTTTCAAAAAAAACACCAGTGCTTTGATTTATTTTGAAGGCATTCTCATTAAACTGTGTACTGCTATATTGAAATATGTGATTACTCTAAAAGTGCTGACATAGACATTTTTTCATATTACTCTTTAAGTTTGTTGATTTTCTGTGAATGTTAAATCAAGGACATGAACATACACTTCATCTGCATAGAGATGAAGATGTTCCATATATTCATTATTTCTTCCCCGCCTGCCAGTTTTATGTATATAGATTTTTTTGAAGTAAATGTACTAAGCAAGTGCTTAATAAAACTACCAATTTTATAACTCATACAGCACTGTAAATTTTTTAAGTTCAATTATAGGAATAAACATCTCTATTAATAATAACTGTACTAATACATATCTCTGTAAATATTTCAGCACAATTGAATAAACCAGTATAACAATTTTTTTATAATTTTAATGCCTTGCTGTGTCTAAGCTTTAGTTGAGGAATTGTTCTAATTTAGCACCTCCTTAAGGCATTTCTAATTTTCTATGAAGCTTTTAGAGCAAAGTTTTTTAGGCTTTTTTTCAAAACAAATTATTCTGTACCTTTTTTCTTAAATAGTGGATTATTGCTTTCAGAGAATTTGAACTTTTCAAAGGACCTTCTTGAACGCTGATTATAAACAAGTTTAGTGTGTTGGAAGCACACTGGTTTATTTTAAACACATTTTAACAGCGATTTAAGACATTTGTCTATCAACATTTCTAAAGCCAGGTACTGTACGTACTTGTGATTTGCATAGCTGATTACATTCTGATCTGCTATTATTTACTAAATAACAATTGTTTAACTGAAATACCACATTCTGAGTATGGGAATGATGCTGGACTTTATGATGAATATTCTGGTCAACGTGCTTGGATTTGAGTGTTTGCAAATATTAGATTTTGCATTAAATTTAGAAAGAAAATAATTACAATTCCCATAAAGTATCATATTATTGTTTCACAGCCTTTTTCTTTCAATCTGTTGCCAGAATATTTTATCAGTGAACATTTGCAGTGAAAAATTTAAATATCCCAAAGGAATTACCTTCAGTTATGATTTCTCCAATAGCTTTGGACTTCTTCATATGCTGCAGAAGATACAAGGAGGGAATTTGGTTGAACTTTATTCTCTTTTTAACTTCTGAGTCCTTCACGCTCTGATACTTTCATGAGGATTTAGGCATTTCTTCAGATTCTCTAAATTTGTTTGATGTCCCTCATCAATATCATAAAAGTAATTATCCAGTTACTTGTTAGAAGTTATTTAAAACAAGGTTAGTTGGTTGGTTGGTTGGTTGGTTGGGTTTGAGGTTTTTTTGCAAAGTAAACCGACTTGCTTTTCTTTCTTCAGCTATCACTACTGCTTGAAGTTCATCTGGCATACTTGAGGGTAAATTAGTCTAGCTCTCTTGATTAACTTGTATCATGTGTTAGTTACATATGCTCATTATCATCTTTACTACTAAAGATGGTTTAATCCTTTTCCAGCTACAACAATACAGAAGACTTCACAGCACCACTGGTGACTGTTTCCAACACATATCCGAAAATAAGGCTGATCTTCCTCACAACATTCTTCTCCAGTGTATGACTTACTCAAATATTTTGGGAAATACATGGAAATGACAGTACTAGATATCATGTCTTTAGAAATTAGAAGTATTTAGAATTCCTTAAATTATTTGAATATTTTTCTTCATTTTTTTTAATCAAATCTTTATATCACTTTTATTCTCTAGTGACATAGTTTTGGAGAAAGAAGTAATCTCTCCTTTAAAAAAAAAGACCTCTCATTAGTTCTACAACTACAAGCAGCAAAAATTCCAGCACTAACATTTTGCATATATTTTCTACTTCCAACCACTTGAACTTTTTTAGATTTTAGATGGAAATACTGAAGATTTAAAGGCTAGTCAAGTGAAGATTTGTAGATTACAACAAGTAAATAAAAAACAAATAGGGAGGACCAATCAAAGAGAAAAAATAAATGAAAGAAGAAAGAAACAGAGACAGAATTAGTGGAGACCCTGAGTATCACTTTGACAGTTATAAGTTCAAGAAGAAAGAAGAAACGTAATAGAGAGGAAAGACAGAGAGGTTGAGACAAGCAGGATTATGCAGTACAGGATTGTCTTTCAACATAGTGCAGAACAAAAAGCATCTGACTTACCAAGTAGAATATCTTTCTTCAAACACAAAAAATAGCTGGATGCTCTAAGACTACTTATTGGGGTTTGGTTGAATTTTATTATATTGGTCCAAATCCCTAACCGTCAAGTGATGTGTTCTGCCTCTTTAAGGCACTCTTATTAACATAGCACTGCTACAGTTTTTATGTGTGCTTAACAACTTTCAAAGTAATTAATTTTATTTGGAAGTGAAAGCAAAACATTTTGTGAGTTTGAACAAAACAGAATCAGACTACTTGATCCTCAAGTTTCAAGTTAGTTCTTCTGGTCAGAAGCAAAAAAATGTCAGAAATTTCATTATAGAAATCTTTATAAAAATCAATAAATCACTACAGAACATCTTGACTTTGAAAAACATTGTATTTTGACATATTACGTGTTGTCAAAAATATTTTGACCATTTTAACTTGTCAGTTTAACATTTTCTGTGAGGTTATGAAACTCTCTCTTCCCTTTAGACTGTTTCCCTTAGACCTCAGTTCTGAACATGGATATCTAAATTTTGGTTTCCTGTAACCTTAGGAGGTCTGACATAACAGGTCTCTGAGACTGAATCCAGAAGAGGAAATGACAGTAAAAGATTTGTGAAGAAATAAATATAACAAAAGATGTTCCAGCCCACTTAATTCAAATACATGGAGTAAAAAGTAGGGCTACAGATATCTTTGAACCTAACATATAGGAATACTGGGTCTTTATCTTGCTGAAAATCTTGTGCAAACAAGGGTAAAATGCATATATTAAAAATATAGAAAAATGTATGTGTGTGCTTTTAATGGTTTAGGTGATTTTTTAAAACTTTAATAAACAATGGAGGTAATAATAATAGACTGATATCATATGATAAGGATATTACAAAAGTTTCCTTGAATATCACCAGTCTGTACTTTAACTGGCAGATAATGAAACAAATATTTTTTGTAGGGGTTTTGGTGGACAGGACAGTCTCTTTCACTGTGACCCAACACTCAGACAAGTTAGAATTTATATTCTAGGACCAGTAATAGATTTCTGTGCTGAATATACTTTTCATAAGATTTAAATTTCTGATTCTTATGTCTGGCATTCAAAGGTTGAAAAAAATCTGACACTCAACACAGGGTATAGAAGTTTTACTAAATTGCCTATGAATAACTATTTATAGCACTTATACACAAATATATTAAATGGACTACAACAATATTTACCTATGTAATATTCATACAAGCCCATTTATTTTTCTACTGAATGCCCAAAGCACATTCAGAAATGTAGAAGGCACAGAATATACGTTTCCTGTGTCCAGGCTCTCATAATTAAAAATTGAATTCATGTATGCATGCTTCTTAGCAGTAAAACTCCCATAGTTTTAGAATTATATATCCAGTATATACAGAAAAAGGTACTATAGCATACTATATATTTTTCTTTGTCTTTATCCATTGGCTTTATAGACACTTTCTTGATTCATTTTTCAAGAAAATAGAATCCTCGGGCTACATAAAAGACTATAGAGGATTAGAAAGCTACCAATAGTATTTGCACAAACTCATCAAAAGATGTCAGTTAATGTTGCAAACATTTAGGATGAATTTTTGCTGATTTTATGCAATAATCTCATTTAAATAATTTTAGGAAAGCACTAAAGTCTTTATGTTATGGACATTAAGCAAATGCAAAAGTACATGTGATAAGATGAAAGAAATAATATTTTTTTCCTTACTCATAAACAAGTACATTGGTCTTCACTCCTATTAATACTTATCATGTAAAATTACCCACAAAAATCAGTCAGGTTACAGCAGTGTAAAAGCAAACTGAGGTTATAATGAGGCATATAATAAAAGCTTTTTTATCATTTTCCAAAACATATTGAAAAAAGAAATACTTCTACTAAGCCCTTTTTTTGAATCCTTTAGTACTCAAAATTTGTGCTTGTACAATAAAGAAGAAAAAGCCCTTTTGTGTGATTGTCTACTAAAATACTTTAGATATTATGAAGAATTAATATTTAAATATATTAAACTATATTTGGTAAAAACTACTCCTTGGTTGTAAAGTTTTAGGATAAATACAAATTACTAATAATTTATTTACAAACTATTTTTCTTTTAATTAAGATTTGCATAATATTTTTTCAGGAGGTTTCTTGGGTTTCTGAGTAAAGCAATGTAAAATCCCAAACTGGGACTGACGAAAAACAAGAACTTTGTTGGACCCAACATAGTAGTGTTTTGAAGAAATACCTATTTCACAGAATCACAGAGTCAAAGAATGGGTAAGGTTGGAAGGGACCACAGTGAGTCTTCTGGTCCAACCTCATTGATCAGCCAGAGTCATCCTAGAGCACATGGCACAGGAATTGTGTCCAGACAGTTCTTGCATATTTTCAGTGAGGGAGTCTGGGCAATTGCGCAGTCCAATGTTCTTCCTAGTATATCCCAGGATACCACTGGCCTTCTTGACCACAGTCTCACACTGTTGGCTCATGGACAGCTTGTTGTACACTAGGACCCCCAGGTCCTTCTCTGCAGAACTGCATGGGGTTACTCCTGCCCAGGTTTAGGACCCTGCATTTGCCTTTGTTGAACTTTAGTAGGTTCTTCTCTTCCCTTCTCTCCAGCCTGTAGAGGTCCCTCTGAAGGGCTGCACAGCACTCTGGGGTATCAGCCACTCCTCCCAGCTTTGGAGGCATCAGACCCTTCATCCAAATCACTGATGAACAAGTTAAACAATGCTGGGCCCAGTATTGACAACAAACTACTGCTTGTCAGTAGTCTTTCTCCTTATCTAAATTTCTGTAAGATTATTCTCTTCAACATTAACTTTCCTTGATAGGTTAATGTCCAAAAGTAAAAATCATGAAACCTTGACTTTTAGAAGATGACTTCTAAATGCTGGAGCACTATGGGAAAGAACACAAAATGTCTTGCATTCTTTTTTTAAAATTTAATTTTATTTTCTAAAGGTAAAACCAACATAATTAATTAATGTCTTTTAATCATATAAAATTTGCACAGTTAGAATACAGAAGTTCTAACTATATCTCATTAAAGTGCTGGAAAACTCTTTTTGCTACTTGTATGGAATTGAGTAGTGTAAGATATTCCTAATGTCGTTGGGGAATTATTTTATATCAGGAGAAATGCATTTCCAAGGGTATCTGTTTTTTAAGAATTTCTCTTACTTGTCTTTCAAGGTCCATGTAGAAGTCTGTTCTATGAACACATTAGTTTGTCCAACAAAAAAAAATGGCTTTGGTTCATAAATTTATCTTTTTTTGCAGCCATCTTTGCCTTAGGAAGCCCCAAGGCCATGCAATTCAAATAATATCTGAGAGCATCACTTTAGTTCCTTAAGTTTCAGCTGACAAGGTGCCCTTGGTGCAAAAAAGCTTGGGGCATCAGACTAACACACCATTTTAGAAAACTACGTCTTTGAGAAAACAGAAAGAAGGGATTTCTTTAGGAAAACTGTGAGACCATTGGGCTTGAACTCCCATATTAAGTCAGATTAATTATATTAAACCCCACAGTTATAGCCAAAGAAATGTGCACTTTAGGTCGTTAATCTATACCAATTAAAAATATAACTAAATGAACAAACAAACAAGCAAGCAAACTTCCCCAAACTTGCCTTAGGGCATCAGCTTTGTTCAGGTAGCTTTTTGCTAGGATACCCCAATGGCATAAATGAATAATAAAAAGCAGTAGACAGACCATATCCCAGGTGGACCACACTGAAGATAAAGGAGTTCTATTTTCACTTTTTTTTTCTTGTAATTCAAGAATAATGTAAATTGAAAAGGAAAGAAGACATGGATGTTAATAAAGACAACTTGAAACAGAAATGGAGAAGGCAGAAGGCAGAGGATGAGGATAAGAAAATACAGGAAGAAGTGGTTAAAAAGAGAGGAGGAAGGAAGGCAAATGTTTCAGCAGGGAATTACATGAAGTTCTTTGCCTGTTATAATATTATACACATTGGCAACCTGTATTATTGTCATATCCTCTGCTATATGTATAGAAAGACTTTCACAGAAAAAGAATTGTGATATAAGCAGGATTAGACAGTTCAAAACAGAAAGCAAAAGAGATTTTATCTTCAAAAAGTTATACTTTTTGCTCTTTTTGAGATGCAAGAAGAGTATGCTATTATAGATCAGTCAGAACAGAAGAATGGTAGATAGGATAAGTTACACTGAAAAAAGAGCAGCATTCAGCCGGGTCCTATGTATAAACTGAATATACAAAATACCTTCAGAAGGAATTCCCATCTTTTTATGTTTGTTGATTCTTAACTTTTCTGGTGATTGGTTGTTAATGTGCCAATGACACTGTAAATCTATTGCTGCTGGTATAGTCCACTTAATTTCTACCCCATATGATTTTATTTTTTTAATTTTTCTGAAGATATGAATGCAGAACACACAGGATTTTCATGTCTAATATTCTATGTCTGTCCTTATACAGAGTGCAAGGTAGAGTACTTCCTCTCAGGAGCATCCAGAGATGGTTTGTAATAACTATTGAATTTGCTTAGTGGAACGCATTACATATTATTCAAGCTGTATAGGAGAGGGTTGTTGTACACAAGCAGGAAGTATATTTATCCTATCCTGCAGGTATTTACCACCTCAAAGCAATGCCATGGGAGCTTGAGCAGGAAGGGCAAAGGAGAGTTCTGCACATCCTGCAGGATCAAGCAAGCTGATAATACTAAAGGCTGGGTTAAGCACTTGTGACATATAACATATGGCATATACTATCAGCCTTACTGATTTTAGTAATCCTCATTGATTAAGGAAACACTTCTTCAAAGTAAGATACACAGGTATCCTTAGAAATGCCAAGGCAGGGGAAAGAATTCAAAAGTTTATTTAGAAGGTTAGAACATGAGAAACTTGCAAATACCTCACAGAGCTACTGAAGCACTGGGCCCCAGGGAGAAAAGGCAAGTTCTTGCCCTTCCCCAGGGCCTTTAGTATCCTCTCTCTCCCCCACCTTCCCAAGGCTTCTGTACATGTCTGTTAGGGTTATCTCTCTCTGGCATAGCAGAGAGGGAGATAACACAGCTCTCTCTGCAAACCCCTCTGGACTGCACCAGGGAAAAAAAAAAATCTAACCCTCTTCAGAAGGCACTTTGAAGGTTTCCTAAGTGAAAACAAGTTTCTAGTTTTCCCATTACAAATTCTTCCAAAAGCATAAATATTCTATACTTCATATAAAGACATATAAACACACTAATGTATTTTAAAGTTTTATAGAGTAAAGCTGGGATTACTCCAAGTGCCCCATGGTTTGCAGAATTTTTATTTACCTACAGGCTAGTTGCTTTAAATTAAAATTTAGCCTCTATTACAGAAGACATTAAAGCAGACAGGAAGAAGGACAGCATATGCATTTCTAATTGACTTTCCTGAACACATGAGGAAATTGTCTTTTGAAGCGAGAACCTCAGAAAAATAGACTTCTTGTATGGTGACACCATATAAGTTATTGATTCCTTATTGGGTGACAACTGAGGCAAGTTAAATGTTATCTGAAAGCCTGGATTTCTGCTAGTAGCCAAAAACCTCAGACATATACCTTTCTGAAAGAATTCTGAAATGTTTAGAGAAGGAATGATGTGGTGTCATTCTTCTCAAAAGCACTCACGTGATACATACTACATTATACTATTCCCATAGAAATAAAAAAAAAAAAATTCTGAATTAATTCTTATGTGTTTCACAGTAAATCTGCCATCCTTGTCATATTGATGAAGCTGTGCATTTAAACACATTTAATAAAACAATGCAGGTGGAGAAATCAAAATAAAGATCATTAGAGTGTATCTAGAGTACAAAGAACATTTATATAGTATAACACAGAGTAAAAAGAATAAATAATGATTTATAATAGATGTTTAAAGAGTATTCATAGAATTAAAAATATATTAGTAAACATAGTTTTAATGCTCTGGGTGTACATTAAATGTTAAGCATCAACATTAATATAGATATTAAAAATTAAGATTATTAGAATTGTTATTTCTTGTATGTACTTTTCACACTTGTACTTTAATAACAGAAGGAGCATTCAGTTCATCTTTAAGTTATTTTCAGTCATTAACTTTTAATGGTACAAACATTTACAGGGGCCTCTACCTGACTGTTAGAGGAAAAATAGTCGACCAGCTGTCATTTAACACTTCTGAATCTTCAATGACTTCAAAAACCACAAAAAATGTAGAAAAAAAAATTACAAGTGCCATTATGTTAAAATGGTGTATACAGGGAAAATCTAAAGTCTTTCTGGTTATGCATTTTTCTATTTTTACAAAAATCTCTGGTGCTTAAACTATTTGACACAGTATTCCTGTCAGACAGATAATCAATCCATCTCCTTATTTGATCCTGTTACTTATTTCTCTAATTCCTGCTTGGCATGGCATGTAGAAGCATGAAGTACTATTTTTGCTTTAGTGTTATTACTAAAACCATCTAAATCATGCCGAAGGAAAAATAGGGGGGGCGGGGAAAGTGACGATAATATTAAGGCCATTAGGGGAAGCCTCTATATTCAGAACAGTGAAGGGAATTTAAATCCTGGCACCATCTGCGTAAAAGTAACACCTGAGTGAGATTGAGAAAGGAAGTATTGAAAGGCGGTGAGGGATTAAGACAAGGATTAAACCCTGGAAGACAAATGGCATGAAAATTCAAGTACATGGTTCAGGTCTTAGCAGCATAGAATATCTCAAGTTGGAGAGGACTGATAAAGATCATCAAGTTTGGCTCCCTGTTCTTTGCAGGATTTCCTAAAACTAAATCATATGACTATGAACATCATACAGATGCTCCTTGAACTCTGGAAGGTTTGGTGCTGTGTTCACTTCCCTGTCTAGCCTGTGCCAGTGACTGACCACCCTCTCAGTGAAGAACCTTTTCCTAATGTCCACTCTGAACTTTCCCCGACACTTAATTCCATTTCTGTTACAAGGACACGGCACAGAAATTTGTGTGTCAGTTTACATAGGAGAACACAGCCTCCCTCTTGGCTCCTGAGGTGAGCTCACCTGCTGGTTTTCACCTGCTCAACTAGAACAAACCCAGTGATGGTTTCCACATAGTTGAAAGCCATAACTAGAAGCATGGATACCCAGATGAAGCTCCCTCCGAAGCATGGTGGTGTCTAGGTCTCTGGCTGTAGGGAGTGTTTGAGCCTGGCAGTAGTACCAAAGGGAAGCCAAGAAGACTCCTGTGTGCAGTGTGACCAGGCAGACGATTTGCTCAGCCTGGTGGCACAGCTTAAAGAAGAATTAGAGAGGCTGAGGAGTATCATGGAGAGTGAGAGATTGGTGGAGTAACACTCTCTCATCCCTGAGAAAAATGCAGCAGATCAAAGTTTGGCAAGAGTCAGAGGAATCACGACCCTCTTGCTATCAGGCAGATGGAGAAGACATAAAAGACAGGGGGAAATGGAAACAGGTTCCTGCTTAGAGCAGCAGGAGAAACCCCTCCTGGCCTCTCTTACTTTTTCTGGTGCCCTTACACAAATTGTATGAGGCTCTGGAACTGGAGGGTCAGGCAAATGATAGTGAAGATGAAGGTCTAGCCAGGCGTTTGCTGAGAGAAAGTCAGTAAACCAAACACATTACAGCTATGGCTGTTAAGAAAGAAAGAAGGGTAATTGTTGTAGGTGACTCCCTTTTGAGGGCAACTGAGAGCCCCTTATGCTGACTGGACCCATCCTATAGAGAAATCTGCTACCACCCTGGGGCTTGGGTAAGAGATATTACTAACAGACTTCCTGGACTGATTCAGCACTCTAATTTTTACCTGCTTCTGTTTGTGCAGGCTGGCAGTGACAAAGTTGAGGCAAGAATTTCTAGAGCAATCAAAAAGGACTTCAGGGCACTGGGACAACTAGATGAAGGGAGAGGAGCGCAGGTGTTTTTTTCCTCTGTCTCTTTGGTATCAGGCAAGAACTTTGCAAGGACAAGGAAAAAATGGTGTCATCAGTGGAATTTTGGCTTTTTTGATCATGGAGTCGTTTACATGAGACTAGGCCTGCTGCAAATGGATGGGATTCACCTGTCTAGAAGAGGGGAAAGGATTCTAGCCTTTAAACTGGCAGGGCTGGTTGAGAGGGCTTTAAACTAGGTGTGAAGAGGGAAGGGAGTAGAGACCAGGCTCACTAGAGGTGGGATGAGTCATATGACTGGAGTACTGCAGTGGATGATTATAAGCTCTCCAGAAACTTACAGGATAGGTGAGGAAGGGAGAAGCGGTGGAGTGGCTCCATACATTAGGGTGTATTTTGACCGTGTAGAGCTCAAGGCCAGTGATGATAAGGTTGAGTGCTTGTGGGTAAGAATCAAGGGGAAGGGTAACAAGGCAGACATCCTGGTGGGAATCTATTACAGACCACCCAGTCAGTATGAAGAGGAAGATGAAGTATTCTATAAGTAGCTACCTGATGTTTCACAGCCACTAGCCCTTGCTCTTGTGGGAGACTTTAACTTGTTGGTTGTCTGCTGGAAAGTCAATACAGTGGAGGGGAGGCAGTCTAGGAGAATCCTGGAGTGTGTGGAAAAGAACTTCCTGACACAGCTGGTAAGTGAGACTACCGGGGCAGTATCTGCTAGACCTATGATTTACATACCAAGAAGGGCTGGTGGGAGATGTGGTGATCAGAGGCCATCTTGGGAATAGTGACAACGAAATGATAGTTTTCAACTCTTGATGAAGTAAGGAAGGGTGTCAACAAAAAAACCCTCTACCTTGTATTTCCAGAGAGTGGACTTTGGCCTGTTCAGGACACCAGTTTGGAGAGTCCTTTGGGAAACATACCTCAATAACAAAGGGGTCCAGGAAAGCTGAAAGTACTTTAAGAAAGAAATCTTTAAGAAAAGTGCAGTAGTAGACTGTCCCTCTATACTGGAAGACAAGCCAGCAGGCAAGAAAACTGGTCTGGCTGAACAGAGAGCTTTCTCAGGAAGTCAGGGAATAAAAGAAAGTTTATGTCCCTGTAATAGACTTAAAGATAATAATTACCTTAAACTGTCAAGGCCACAAAAGGAACTTGTCATAAAATAAGCCACCCCAGCGGGAACTTGAGATAGGCACAGAAGAGAGGAACTTGCAACAGGAAGGCTCTAACTCTAGGCCTAGTGGAAGCAAGGCCTGTTAGCACACTCTAGTTAATGCATCCAGACAAAAATTCCTACTGTGACAGACTGTGGGAAAGGAAGCAACTGCTTATACATGTGCCATCCCAAGTTATGGGAACAGCATCTACCCCTGTATATACCAGGATCTTGGACTGTAAAAAGGTGATACCCCGGAAGAACAACCCTGGGACCCCCACCACCAAAAGAACAGAAGAAGACAGAGCAGTAGGATGTTGCTGGGTTCATGGGGCGGTGATATCTTTCTACTTAATCTGTCTCTCTTTCTCTTTCTCCCCACCATTTATTTCTATGTCAAATAAAATCCATACCACTGACTTTGACATATCGTCTTGTTTGCATCCTAATTTGGGCAGAGGCATCTCTTAATAATCAGATCTTAACAGACCTCTGAAAGAAGAGGCAGGCAACCCAGGAAGAGTACAAAAATGTTGTTAGGTCATGTAGAGAGGCTAAAGCTCAGCTAGAACTCAATCTGGCCACTGCTGTAAAAGATAATAAAAGGTGTATTTATAGTACATTACCAATAAAAGAAGGACCAAGAAAAATCTCCAATCCGCACTGAATGGGGAAGGCGGCAGGGGAGTTGGGTTGGGAACGTTGTTACCAGAGATGAGGAAAAGGCTGAGGTACTTAATGCCTTCTTTGCCTCAGTCTTTAAGAGAAAGACCATTTATCCTCAGGGCAATCAACCTCCTGAGTTTCTAGACAGGGTTAGAGAGCAGAATAGACCCCCTGCAATCCAGGAGGAAGTAGTTAGTGGTCTTTTGTACCACTTAGACAATTATAAGTCTATGAGGTCAGATGGGATTCACCCGAGAGTACTGAGGGAGCTGACCGAAGAACTCACCAAGTCACTCTCCATCATTTGTCATCAGGTCTGGTTAAATGGGGAGGTTAGCCAGTGTGACACCC
This sequence comes from Myiozetetes cayanensis, assembly GCF_022539395.1. Taxonomy (NCBI): domain Eukaryota; kingdom Metazoa; phylum Chordata; class Aves; order Passeriformes; family Tyrannidae; genus Myiozetetes; species Myiozetetes cayanensis. Next base: position 32,187,224 of record NW_026087964.1, on the reverse strand, counting down.
ATCTACAAGACGGGTTGGAAGAAGGATCTGGGAAACAACAGGCCTGTCAGCCTGACCTTGGTGCTAGGACATTATGGAATAGACTATCTTGAATGCAATCACACAGCAAGTACGGAAGAACCAGGGCATCGGGCCCAGTCAGCATGAGTTTAAGAAAGGCAGGCCCTCCTTGACAAACACAATCTCATTTTATAACCAGGCTTTTTATAACACAAGCTCATTTTATAACTAGGTAAGTAGAGAGAGGCTGCAGATGTTGTCTACCTGGACTTCAGTAAAGCCTTTGATACTGTATCCAACAAGATTCTCCTGGAGAAGCTCCCAGCCCATGGCTTGGAGAGGTGCACTCTTCACTGGATTAAAAACTGACTGGATGACTGCACCAAGGGAATGGTGGTGAGTTGAGTTACATCTAGCTGGTTGCTGGTCACAAGTGGTGTTCCCCAAGGCTCAGTATTAGGGCCAAGTCCTCTTTATTGATGATGCATGGAGGGATAAAGGGCACCCTCAGTATGTTTGCAGATGACACTAAGCTGAGTAGGAGTGTCAGTCTGCTGGAGGGTAAAAAGGCTCTGCAGAGGGATCTGGTCAGGTTGGATTGATGGGACAAGGCAAACGGTATGAAGTTCAGCAAGGCCAGGTGTCCAGTCCCGCACTTCAGCCACAATAAACTCCTGCAGCATGACAGACCTGGGGAAGAATGATGGGAAAGCAGCTCAGCAGAAAGGGACCTTGGGGTGCTGGTCGACAGCTGTCAGAACATGAGCCAGCAGTGTGCCCAGGTATCCTGGCCTGTATCAAAAACAGTGTGACCAGCAGGACCAGGGCAGTGATGATATCAGTACTCAGCACTGTTGAGGCCACACCTTAAGTACTGTGTCCAGTGTCCATTTCTGAGCCACTCACTTCAAGAAAGAATTGAGATGCTGGAGAGAGTCCAGATGGGGCAATGCAGCTGGTGAAGGGTCTAGAGATTAAGTCATACGAGGAACAGCTGAGGGACCTGGTGTTTTTCAGCCTGGAGAAGAAGAAGCTGAGGAGAGACATTATCACTCTCTACAACTGCCTGAAAAGAGGTTGTAGCAAGATAAGGATCAGCCTCTTCTCCCAGTCAAGTAGCAACAGGATAAGAGGAAATGGCCTCAAGCTGTACCAGAGGAAGTTCAGATTGGACATCAGGAAGAATTTCTTCACTGAAAGGGTTGTCAGCCATTGGAACAGGCTCCCCTGGTAAGTGGTGGAGTCACCATCTCTGGAAATGCTCAGGAAATAATTGGACATGACACTTACTTCTATGATTTCACTGATATGGTGGTATTTGGTCAAAGGTTGGACTAAATTATCTTGGAGGTCTTTTCCAGCTTTAACGATTCTATAATTTTCTTGGTTACATTTTATATGCCACAACAACAGCTCCAGATATATTTTTTCTAGTGTGAAGTTTAATAGTAAACTCAAAGGGAATCCAGTTCTTTCTAGATTTCTTCTGTGTTTCTTCTGGACTAAACCCATTCTTTAAAAGGGATTCCAAGAAAAGCCTTTTGTTTCCAGGGGACTTGAGGCCAAAGTTATACTTAATGGCTCTGTTCCAGAGGTAGACGTGAAATGGAGGAGAGAAACGTTGTATCTTATAGTGACAAAGTTTCCACTGCACTGGTCAGGGCAGTATTTTGGGGACATGCAAGAGATGCTGGAGGGACATTCAAGGACCTTGCACCAGACCAGGCTGTATACTCTGCCACAGATGGTGTGTGGGATAGGCAGTGCACCCCAGCAGCTGACACACACAGTCTTCCACCCTTTGGCCAGAGTGGTGCTATCTGACCCACGGAGCAGGGAAGCTGTATAATGCTTAAAGTTGTGCATAGGTGTGTGCAGTTAAAGTGTTTTCATACCTATTTAGTCTCCTCATTCTCAGTTTGGTCTTAAACTATGACACCCACTGAAACTCAAAAGTTTTTCATTAATGTTATTTTGGGATTTAGGTCCATGTTATTTCACTCAAAACTGAATTGAATCACAACAGAACATGGGTGCAAAACTTCAGAGAATAACACTATGGAAAAATTAATTTCAGCATATGGCAATTGTCTAAAGGGAAAAATCTCATCTTCAAAGTTTTAAGAAAACATCATAGCCTCTGAAGACTGGTGTGCAAATACAGACACACCTTCAACCTGGTTTTGCATACGTGTGATCACTAAACCCCTTAAAAATATGATGTTGTTTTCATCTTCTTGCTCCTTACCCTATATTAGTACCAGAAAAATTAATATCTCTTTGTTTTCAAACAAATTCTTGGGAATAGAGACACTAAAAGACAAAGCCCTCTTTAGTCATTCTGAGGCCTACAAACTTACTGAGAGAGAAAAAAAAATAGTCTTGTATCTAGAGATCCTTATGAACTAAGTATTACGTAAACTACCAAGCACAAAATATTTCTTTTCTCATTTTTGTTTTTAATCTTTTGATAACTCATACCTTAGAAAATGATATTTCACGTATTTAAAAACACCCTAAGGTGTTTTATAATAAATTTTTATAATAAATTTTTTCTTCCTGCTTTTCTTGGTTTAGTTATGTAGTACTCTCTTAATTGGTACTTCTGTCCAGTAATTTTGCTTTGCAAAAGCAGGACAGCTTTAAGAGTTTTGAATGTGGACGTTGCTATTAAGTGGTTTTATGGTTCCTGAAACCATAAAATAACAGCTGAGACATAATTTTTGCAGTCAATAAATTTAGATGTCCCCAAGTAGTCATTGCAGACACCACATGTGTATTTGATGGAGATAGCTTATTATTTGTGGCTGAAGTATCCGGGTAAACACTCTCAACATTATCTGAGAGTTTATTATGAAAGTATTTAAATACTATGAACCATAATTCTCCCTATAGGTGAAGATGATTTTCGTAGAAGAGCACAACAGCTTTTTCTTTGTGATATGTAAAATAGCACTTACATATATAGAACAAAAAAAAACTATTAGAAATCTATTAGAGATTCTGTATTTTCCAACCTAATGTGATTTCCATTTTGTAACGGTTTGCATGGGGATGGGTTAAAACATTTATGACAATAAATGCTAAGGACAGTATGAACACAAAGGCAACTTTGTATATTTTTGCTATATATCACTGATATTGAACTCAAGTACTAAGGATGCATGCAATCTGATTACTAATAGACGACAACATGCAAGGGTAATCCTGCAAACATTTATGTATATGCTTACTCAGGTCAGTGAGACAACTTATGAATTGCAGGCAATAGGTCTTTCTTACAAGCACTTACTACCTGGCATTACGCTCACTACGCAGAGGGTAATGGATTATTCATGGCAACAAACACATAATCTACTAACAAATGTTTGCAGGAAGGGCCTTAAGACCATTTGCAGAATTCCTGTTGTCCATTTCTAAATTGCCTCTGTAAATAAAATGAAGTTTTCAATAAGAAACGAGTTGCATGGGTGTAGAGTAATCAATGGGTTTTGTAGCTTATCATTTTACATTGCATTAACTTCTCTGGAAGGCTGGGCTTCATCTCCAAAGAGTGCCTAAGGTACTTTTGAAACTAAAAATGCAGGGTTTTTTCAAGTGCTATCAGTAAAAAAAAGTTGAGCAAAAGCTGAAAGAAGCGTTAAGGTTGTTGTTATGTTAAAATAAATTCACTTTGTGTCCTTCTAATTTTTCACATACACCATAGTGAACAGAAAAACTCATCATTAGAACATCAAAAACTGAAGTAAAATCATGGGGAAATAGGTGTAATTTGCCAGAACATAGATATTTTGACTGATTTGTATTATGCCATAAACATCTGGTTAACAAGAAAGTTAAACAAGATTCATATTTATGTTGTTTTGGTAGTAGTAATGTTGTAATTATAACTATAATGGTAAGAATGTCCTTAAATGAGACAAGGTGCCTACAGAAAGGTTGAATCAAGTTTTGTTAGACCAATTGAGAAAGCCTAAGAAAGATGAAGAGGGCTTTTCAGAAAGATCTTCTTCAGAAAAAAACCTCTACAAATTTTCTTTTTTGCAAGAACAACTATTAGCTAGTATGAATTGTTTTTTCAATCCACACTTCATGCATTTGTTTCACTGTGGCTCCGCAAAGGAAGTGGAATTGGTAAATCTGACTCAACCTCATTTATTTTTGCCTGGAAATGTAAATCCAGCTACCTGTTCCAGCATCATACAGGAAGGTGTCAACCGGATTCAAGCCGAACCTTTGAAACCTGACAAACCACTGACAAGCCTTTTCATCAGTAATATTTTGAAAAGAATATCTATTTCTGCATAAAAAATGAAAATAATTATTCACTAAGTTCACATTTTATTTCCAAGAAGAAAAAAAAGTTTAAAAAAAAAAGTAAAATATATTCTGTTAGGTTACTTTTTGAAAATGTTTTTGCCATCCGTGTAAAACAACCTGCTGTTAATAGAAAAAAAATCCTTACTTCTCAGAAAAGTGTGTGCAGTGATGCAAGTTGCTTTCTACTACCAAAATTAATATCCACCTGAGTCCCATCATTCAAAACCAGAAGCCTGTGGAACACACACAACTTCAGGTTTATCCCCTGCAATTCATTAAAATATCTTCTAGAGGTACAGGCTTTCTGTTTTTATTCAGTATATAAAGTGTATATGCAAAGCCCTAAAGAGCAGTCAAGAGACTCATGGCTCTAGGTCTCAAATTCAGAAGCAGTTTAATCATTTTTGAATAAAGTGAAGCACATTCCTACAGTCACCTGTGTTTATCAGAGCTGACTGAAATACTGATATAGAGGAAGATAAACAGTATTATAAAGTTATGTCACAAAACCAATGGGAAAAATCGAGAAGATAAAAGCACAGAAAACTATCAAAAGAGTGAAGCTGTTAATGATGCATTGAATTGTGGATGAGGAAACTTACTGAACTCCCAAACACAAACATCTTCTCTTACCAAGAAGTTTCCAGGTGTACCATGGCAATCAGAGAGATGCAGCCTAAAGGCACAGGGACTGCTGGTGATACCTAATCAAAGAGAGGAGCAGGTGCTGTGCTAGAATCCCCCTCAGGGTCTAGAGAACAGCGCTGGAAATCTTTGCAGCCATAGTGTGCCTTCAGCCCACAGGGAAGGATTCAGTGCAAACGTGTGTTTTGGGTAAGAGAGTGAGGCTAATTGTATTTGTTATGTCAAGACATGGTGCTGGTAAAATGAAAGTCATATGAGGATATATTTTAGGATGTTTATTCATAACTTTATACCTAAATTATCCCTTTATAATGCAGCTCCTCACTTATTTCTACATATTCAGTTTTGAATGTTGCTTATCAAGATCTTGTGAAAATTCAATAGAATTATGTAGCAGAACTTCTAAAGATGAAGTGTAATTTTCTAATATCTTCTATGATGAATACACAAGATAAATTGCATACATGTAAATACACATCTGGGGTTCATAAAAGCTTTAGGAATGCATTCCACAAAGTGTTGTTTTCAAAAGTAGCATTATGTTTCATCTCACTTTAAATTTCAAATAATTTCTTAGAAAGATATTTGTAATGAACAAAAATGGATTGGGAACTAAATGAAAACTAACTTTATATGAGCCAAGGGAACTACAGTAAAAGTAGAAAGCCGGTAGCAGTAGCAGATATATATCATAGCACTCAGAAAACCTTAGTTTTCTAAAAATACATACCAGCGTACTGATGTTTATAAAATATGTTTGAAAGCACAGTGCTAGCACCAGAATTACAGAAAAGTACAAAGTGGCATGCTGAAAGCTGTGGTGAACACCATAAAAATACAAATCAGGAGATAGTCAGCAGCAACACCATTAACATTGCATTCCAGATCTTGTACAAATCAGCATGAGCAGTACAAAAATTCATATCAGGGTATGTTCAAGGTAATATCTTGGACTCTTACTGTTGCAACTAACCCTTTTCTTCTATGCTTCCTGCCTTTCTTCATAATATTTTGCACAGTGTTAGATTTGTAGTTCTCATAAACCAGAAACTGGTCCTCATAACTAATGTGTAAAGCCAGATTATCCTATGGTGAAATCCCCATCATAGCAGATGTTCACATAAGCATGCACACAAAATGTGTGTGAAATCCATATGAAAAAGATGTATTTATCCAAACTCTAACTACCTTGAAAATGTGTATTTTCAATAAACTTCTTTGTAAGTACTTCAACACTCAAACAGTTTGCTATCAACTTTTCGGTAGTGAGGCTTCAAAATAAATGCTGTTCTTCTTGCTGCTTCAGATTAATGGAAAAACATATATGCATGAAAAATTAGTTTAAACAGAGCTTTCATTTCTGTTCAGGATTTCTGAAGTTAATATTTTAGTGTACTAACATTTCTGTGACCACAAGGGGGTTTTCAACAACTTTATCCATATGTGGTTTAAAACTTGTGTTTTGCAATGTTACTAAATACTTTTAGTTTTTTACTATGGTGGTGAAGAAGCTGTGGATCTTGCATTGCAAGATTCTGATCTCTAGAAAGGACTAGGGTTGTTGCTACATATGATTTGTCATAAGTGATGACTAGCACCTCATTGGCACTGGAAGAAAACACAGGAAAACACATGAACCCAAACCCCTTCTTAACAGTAGAATTTTTACAATTATATTTTGGCTAGGGGGAACCCTCATATAAACAGTATCTCACATGAAGAAATTATGTTCTGCAATTAGGTTGAATGCTGCATAACAAGTTTAGGAGGAGACTATCTTTCCAGTTATGTTCCTTTGTCTCACACACAGTTATATGTCTCAATAAAATTGCACCACTTATAACAAACTGTCACTTACATACAGACCCTAACAACTATCAGCCAGTGATGGTCTCAGCTCCTGGTAGAGACTTCTTCCCAGCACACTACAGAAAATATGAAATACATGTGGGGATCTGGGTTAAAGTTAGCATGAGACTTCATTGCGTTGAAGGGGATTTTTGGAGATATATAACTGGATTCTGTGATGCTTGCATTGCTTGTATAGTCCAAACAAAGAGAATTATTTTAGGAGGCCTGATGCTTCAGGCTGTATCTAGACAAGAAAAATTCCTAATCCAGTATTTGTTTGACCTGAAGTAAGTCAGTCAGTATCACTGCAGAGCCTCACATCACGTATTTCAAAGTGCTACAAATTTTTAAAAATATTTAACCTATTTATTTCATGGTTACAACTGATTGCTGGATTTTAGAGGCAAGAGTCTTTAGAAGATCATAGCCTCTTTCTGTCTTTGCTGTGGAGAACTACTTGGCAGGCTGGAGTGCTATTAGAAGTTGATAAAGGTTTAGATACTACGCAAAGAGCATGCTCTGAGTTCTTATGTGTCCTCTCACAAGATCAACAAAGTGTTTGATTTTTCTTATTTTATCTTCTGTCTATTCTAGGCAATTGGAACCTAATATGACAGGATAATATTTCTACATCTAAAAGGGGCTTTGTAAAATTTCTCCTGGGAAACCCTCATCAAGCTTGTGGCCTCTTGTCAGAATATAGGACATTTGGGTGCTCTAATTCAATACCAGAGAACTCTCAGAAAGCCCTCAGCATCTACATATGCAAAAGACAGAGGTATCCATCTGAATATCCAAATAAGAAATTGCTCCAGTTTCTGTGGGTGATTTAGAATTTTTGGCTCTTACTGGTAGGTAAAGCGTCTCTCAAACAGGCACACTCCTTGTAAAACCAAAAGTCATGTAATGTTGTTTTGGAACAACTGGGACTCAGTTAGGAAACATCAATGTTATACTTTTATTAGCACTTTCTTCATTGAATAGTTCAGAAATAAATAATAGTGAGATTTGTTATGAAATCTGAAACTCCAATGTTGCTTTTTCAGACTATATTCTTTCTCAGGTAATTGTTAATAGTAACACTAGTCACTTTGCCTACTACTTTCCAGTTAACCATAGCTGCAGGCAGTAAAGTATATACTGACTGCAGAGTCTTGTTATATACATTTTGAGATGCAAATGCCGAGAATGAGAAAACTGTTTGGCTTGACAAATTCTTGCCTAAGCAATCTATAGGTATCAGAGATAGAACAAACAAAACAACAACAACAACAAAGCAGCATTAAATGGCACTGGAGAGGAAAAGTCAAGATATGTGACAGGACTGAACAGGACCTGCAAATAATAACAACCAAAAAAAAAAAAAAAAAAAAAAAAAAAAAAAAAAAAAAAAAAAAAAAAAAAAGTGACGTCCAACTGTTAATACCATACAAATATTTTATTCAATTCAGAAGAAAACCTATATTTTATATAAATTATGTGGCTGGTCATTCAGCTTCACAAACATATTCCAAACTTTTTTTCAGTGGCAGAAATGAATATGAAAAGAAAACCCCACTATTTACCAAGATGATAATTGATTCCAAATTAAAAACAAACAAACAAAACAAAACAAACAAAACTCAACCAACAAACAAACAAAACCCCAACAAAACCACACTGCCCTTAGTGCTGTCTGTTGATTGATAAATCATAGATCAAAATCCTTCCTATAAAATATTGAAGCAAGCCTTATAGTCCTCAAGCATAGATTACCACTTTACTGATTTGCACATACTAAAGACCATTTGAATCCAAAATAAATTCAGAATGCTGTACTGGTATCTGATTTCATCTCAATTTTATAGTCATCTGCTTATGAAGACTCCAATCATAATATTTCTGAAAAGGAGATGAGCATTCATAATGAGTGCTTTTAAATATGTAAACCATGGGAATGTTTAATCTATCAAAATGGTCATTTTTCTCCATAATAAACCTTATATATCTGGTCAGCAGTTCATATGTCTAACCTTTTGAGCATACACATCGTCTTTAATCTTCAAGAGAATATTTTTTCTACTTTATTTTCTGGAATAATTGCCTATTGTTTTTCAGGTAGCAAGATTACCTTTTCTTTCTGCAATCATTCCTTCTGTCAACAGAGTTTCTTCTACTGTCTGTTCACAAATGGCATACCTTGTTTATTGTAATAAAAAACATGCAAGCTTATACAGGGAGAACATATCAAACAGATAATAAATTGCTGTCATGATTGGAATGCCAGTGATAAGAACTTGAACTAAAGGTATGGTAAATTTTACTGGAGGTCTTAATTGTGTACTTGAATAGAAAATCAAGACTTTTTTTTTTTTTTTTAACAGGTGATCTCTGCAAGATATTTAGTTGTCTTTCACTCTTTCAGTGAATTCTCTTTGGTCTTAGAAGATGCACATGCTTTTTTATGCTTCATTCAATTAAAAGACAAAAACAATCAACACAAATAATTACAAACAGTCTTTGAACTAAACCATATGTTCTTTTTTCCTCATTGCATGAAAGAAGTTGCAGGTCATTAAGTACCAAACCTTTGCACTTAGACATGCTTTTACTATTTTGGGAGACCAACTGCTTAGATAGAACTGAAACTGTGTATGAAAATCCTGTGAAATGCAAAGCATTTCATACTTGATCACACTTAAAGAAGTTTGACCACCATATTCAAACTGCTTGGAGCAATGACTCTAAGGGATGGATTTTTCCTAATTTAAGTTGATAAATTTTGTTCTAAGCAAGAAGATTTTCATATAAAAAAAATTGTATGTAATACTGCAGAATGAGTCGTTAAAATGCTTTAACTTAATCTGAGCCCCAAAGCAAAAAATTCTTTAAAATTCTGCAACAATTTTATGGTAGAGTTAGCATTGTTCAACTGTCACAACTACTTTTCTTACTACAGTTTTTTTTAAGTTTAGTCTTACATCCAGAAGTCCTGTGTTCACAATATTTTATTTCAGGATAATGGCAATATGTGCGTAATTTATTTATTTTCAGGTAAGGGATAGAGAATTTCTCCATAACATACTTTTAATGAGATTTTTGGTCATGGGGTAAATTTTTGGCAATGTTCTCTGCTGGCATAAATTATTCCAGTGCAATCAAAAATTAAGTATTAAAAAGTTATGATAACATCAGAAAGAATACATTTTGTATCTTGGCAGGTAGATTTTCATAAGGTTGAGCTATATGAAGCAAGACTTGCTAGAAAGCTCTATTATGAGCTGCCAAGACATTAAAGAATATGCATTGGCAAAGAGAACAGTGGTATCCTGGAATTATCCATCAAGCACTGATGCATTCCTCGCTTCATCTGAATCTGTCTGCATCTTGCAAGGTAAGTCTGACAAGCTCAAAGAATTACTGGCTTCCCCACAGGGACATCTCTCCATCTGAATCACTATTTTCCTCCTGCTGTGTTCTTTGAAGAGCAATATTACATCCTCTGTAGTTGGACTGTGGCCAGTCTTAATACAGTCGTGCCAATTAGTCCTTTCTTTTACCACTATTTTTAACTTTCTCTGTGAGATATAAGAAATTCTGTCCTTAAGTCTGTGGTATAGGTTGGCTGCTGTTTATGGCTACACTCTGTAAATATCTGTTCCAAAGATGCAGCTTGTTCACTAGCCCTTGTGTTTTGGAATTAGGAATTTCTCTGAATAAGACATCACGAAAGATTTTCTTCTGTAAAGGTGTTTTTGCATAACCAACTTTCTTTTTTTGCCTTTTTTTTAAGTATTTTAAAAATTTTTCTAATCACATCTGGCAACTGTTGACTGTATTCAGCAGGCTGGGGGAAAGACTTTGGCATGCTTCCACAGCTTACAATTCCCAGGACTGCAGTAATGCTTTCCCTCTTCATACTGCTGAAAAGGTTATTTACTGCTAACACCAACATTAGCACTAAAGCCAGACTTCACATCTTAGATGAGCATTGCTATTCCTCATGCAGTCAGATTCCAAATTATTCCTTTTTCCAAGCATAATTTCTAGCTGCTTACATACAGACATATGAGTATGGTCGGACATGAAAGAAACACTTGTAAATTTAAAATGCTTTTTACTCTTTTACTGCTCCCACAGCACTCAGTGTTATCTGACCCATCCTAGAATAGCTACAACAGTATGTGTGGTCAGGCCACTGTATCTACTAATGACATTGTATGTATTTCAAGGGGAAGCATTAATATTAATTTGTAGAGCTTTCATGGGTTTAATTTCTTAAACATGACACGACTTGGTAGTGCTTCTGATGAGGAAAGCAGGTAAATACTGTGAAGCCTGAAGAGCCCTAAAGGAACTTAAGATAGTTTCAGGTCCTGACACTATTCCTTTATTTAAGGTAATCCTTCCTACCATAGTGCCAGTATGCTTTACAGTCTTAAGCTTCACAACAAACTGCTGTGATGCTAGCAAGACTAAAATTTTAAAATTGAAGAAATCAAACATAAAGCTATTGTAGGTCAAATCAACTGACAGACTAACATACCTCATCTGATATTAGACTTAAATGCAAAAACCTCAAAACTCTCATTCAGATATCATCCTACTGTAAGGATTTAATGTCCAAGAGACATGCCTGTGGTAGGTCTTTGGGTGTTTTATGTCCTATAGTTCTATTTTAGAAGAAGTCCTAAGTGCCTAAAGCTTCACATAATTGAACAGTTCAATATTAAGCACATGTCTAAATTTCACTAGGATTCACAATTTGGGTGTTCCTCTGACAGAGAAGGATCCTGTCCCACCTGGTATGCTCAGAACACGTCTGCCCTGAGAGAACTGTCAGGTAAATAGATCCCTTCTTTTTCTTAAAACACAACTGCTGAAGGAAGTATAATGGTGGTGATAATGTCCTACTTCTTCTGTAAAGGCAAGAGTAAAACAGTTTGATAGGGTGTGAAGAGTCAAGATCAGCTCTCTTCATTACCTTCCTTCCTACTTGAAAGAAATGCAAGCCCTATGGGGCAGGGAACACCATTACTTCTCATACTGAAGTGTTTCTGCTTTACATGGAGTATTTGAAGACTCATTTGGGCTTAGAAGACAGCATAAGAATTAGAATCTCTTATCACTTAGGAAGAACATCCTTGTTCCAGTTCCAGCTCCAAAGATTATGTATTTCAGTGTATGGTAGGGAATATGTGAGACTCTTAAAGCATGATATGGAACTCAGAAGTTCTGCTTTTGTGTGACTGTCTTGTTTCTTAAATGACATTACAAAGGTGTTTTGAACTCTGGTCCCCTCATCTTAGGAGAGCTACAGTACAGTTTAAAAAAAGTTAGAGAAGGGATAGCTTTCCTCACAGAAACACCTGTGTTTTAAAGAAAGAAAGGGGACAATTGAAGAGAGTCTAGACCTTTTTTCAATATTTTCCTATCAGTTTTCTTAAGTAGTCCCTGAGCACTGTGCCATTGCTAGTATGATTCCTATTTTAACATCCCTGAGTCTCTCCATCTCAGAAGGAGTTTCATCATCCACAGTGGCAAACAAAGCTGCAGAAAAGAAGCATTCAATGGAAACTGAGTTCATTATTAAAAGCTTTCTTGCAGTCCTTTATACCATATTACAGAATATGTTAACATGGTTTCGCCACAATAATCTAACTGAGGTTTCCATCCAGGTTTTGTGCATTTTGCATAGAAGTGGTCTGATGAGTAACATGAACAAATTCTACTGTTCATATAATAATCATGGTAATTAATGTCCTGTGGTTTTGTTACATACTATTCTGTCATATATTTTTCTATGTTATTAAACATTGTGTTATATCACATTACCCTGGTTTTAGCTAGGGTAGAGTTAATTAGAGGGCAGGGTGAGCAAGCAGTTGCACGGTGTTTCATTTCCAGCTGGGCTTAAATCATAACATACAGAAAAACCTGTTTTTACAAAATAATCTTTCTTTATCATCAATGTATCCTTATGTCTTATTTAGACTATGGAGCATTAGTCCATAATAAAAGGTGTCAGAGCAAGAAAAACTCTTCACCATGTTAATTATTTAAAAAAAAAGAGAGAGAAAATATACTGCACAACCTAATGGTTCAAGAAAATGTAAGGGAATTAACATTGCATGGGTAATTCCAAAACGACTTCAAAACCTGTTATCCAAGATCTATTGAATTACTGCTATAGAACTAAGCACTGACAAATTGAAGTCACTGTAATAACCCACTGTTATGGAATGCTTTTTTAAAAAAATTAGATGTTTGAGTTTGTTCAGTGTTCTGAAGATGGATTAATAAGCAACTATATGAGGAAAATTATTACCTTCCTGTCTTAAAACATGATGAGCAGACATGAAACCAAGGTCTCATACCAGTTCATTTTGGCAGAGAAATTTTCTCACTGTTTCTCAGAGATGTTTTTACAGTGGGGTGGGGAACGGGCTGTACAGAATACAGTTATTTGCACAGTTTTTAAGTGGACATGATTGCCAATACTGATTAAAGACTACTGACATTAGACTGGCTGAATGAGAAATGGTATTGAGTGCCTCTGAGCTCTAAACTTTGACCTTACAGTAATTATACTTTCAGTTTCTGAGGCATAAACATCTTTGTTATATATCTTTTCATTTGATCCCCATGCCGGCACTTTCATATCTGACTATTCAGCATTCTATTTGTACTTGTACCTGCTGGTAGCACAGTAACTGCTGGATTGCAGTGAAACTGCAAGATGCTCCAGTTCAGAGCCTTGCTAATGCTGACAATTGATTTAGCATTGTAAGCTACCTCAACAGTGCTGGGCTGTTTTTTGTTCAGAGATTTCAGTGGGGAGTTATTTTAAGGGATATATTTCCTTTGTTGGGGCAAAAAAGCACAGTTTGTCTTAATTATCCCTGACGTTTCAAACCTCATACCAGGCACTTCCTCCAGGGACAGAAACAAACCAGTCTCCTCCAGAAACCAAGTGTGAAATGAATAAATAGGGCTCTGGTTGCTCTAATGGCATAGTGTGGTTACTATTTTTACTGTGGGGGGAAGATACTGTCTAGATTGTTTCTTTTTATCTCTGAGGAAATTCAGGGTATTGATAGGTGAAATATTGTGGACAATTAAGAAAGGAAAAAAGATGGTCTAAAAAAGCAATATTTGGTAGGCACTTGGTTGCCTGGTATATTCATTCTGAGAGCTGTGTTTTTCTCAGAGGAAAGTGAAGGAGCACAGCAGCTATGTATCATGAACAGAGGCTGCTGTTCTTTCCATATGCAGTCTGCTGAAGATGACAGAAATTAGAAGCTTCTTTGTATCACTTTATACTTTTTTTAAATGTAGCTTTTAATGCAATTTTTGTTTATATTTCATGTGTATTTTTAATGAAATGTCTGGCTGGGGAACTTCTACTGTCACACCCTTGTGCAAAGTCCCACAGTCTTGCAAAGAATCTTGATGAGGCTAAGGATAATGATTCCAATGAAGGAGATAATAATGGAAAAACAGTTTCTTTCTTTTTTAATGCCGGTAGATCAACAGATAAATTGTAGAGCTCTTTTTCTGAGATGAAGGTAACTATTAGGTCGTGCTTAGAAAGGTCTTAGGGCTCTTTCATTTGGTTAGGAAATCCTGTGTTTCATGGCAAGTACAAAACTACATTAAAATCACAGTGACCTAGCGGGGAAAAAAAGGAAAAGAAAAAAAAGATCCTCCCATATTTTCAGAATGTTTTCATGAGTTTGTGGAGGTGACATTTTATCAGAAGAAAGTCTGTATTGCTGCTGTTCACTGTGATTTCTTTTTTTAAATGAAGGCAGATCTAAACTGAAACCTTAGTGTAAGGGCATTGCTAATCAGATTCTCAATAGCCCAGTGATGAACTAGTAACAGGGCACAAAGGACAGTCTGACATTTTTTCTTTACTAAGAGTCTCAAGCAGCTTGTGTCATCCATGTGAATTCAGTGCTTGTTTGTGAGTAATCAGAGAAGTTCTGTGAGTTTTAATTATTCATTTAATCTATTTTATAGCACTATAGAACAAACTTCAGGCAGTGACCAGCTGAAGATATAAGATTTTTGACACTCTCACAACACTGAGAGGCAAACTCAGAAAGTGTGGACTGGATGAGTGGACAATGAGGTGGACTGAGTACTGGCTGAACCCCAGAGGGTTGTAATCAGTGGCACAGGCTGTAGTTGAAGGCCTGTCACTAGTGGTGTCTTCCAAGGTTCAGTATTTAATTTATTTACCAGTGACTTGGACAAAGGGGTAGAGTGCCTCCTCATCAGGTTTGTTGATGACACAAAGCTGGGAGGGGTGCCTTATACCCTAGAGTGCTGAGTAGCCTTTCAGAGGGACCTTGACAGGCTGGAGAGATCGGCAGAGAAGAACCTACTGAAATTCAACAAAGGCAAAGGCAGGGTCCTGAACCTGGGCAGGAATAATCCCATGCACTACTACAGGGGGATGACCTGCTGGAGAAGGGTTCTGAAAAGAAACACCTGGGAGTCCTGATGGACAACAAGCTGTCCATGAGCCAGCAGTGTGCCTTTTTGGCCAAGAAGGGTAGTGGTATCCTGGAGTGTATTAGGAAAAGTATTGCCAGCTCTGCCACCCTACCCTTCTACTCAGCCCTAGTGAGGTCTTACCTCTGGATTACCACATCCAGTTCAGGACTCCTTAGTACAAGAGGCATGGAGTCTCTGGAATGGGTCCAGCAGAGGGCTACGAAGGTGATTAAGGGACTGTAGCATCTCTCTTACGAGGAAAGGGTGAGAGATCTGAGATTGTTCAGCCTCAAGAAGTGACAACTGAGAAGGGATCTCATCAATGTCTGTCAGCATCTAAAGGGAAGGTGTCAAGAGGATGTAGCCAGGTTCTTCTTGGTGGTGACAAACAATAGGACAAGAGGTAATGGGCAGAAACTGCTGCAAAGGAAGTTCTACCTGAACAGGAGAAAGAACTACTTTAGCGTGTGGGTGACCACATACTTGAACAGATTGTTCAGAGAAGTTGTAGAGTCTCTCCCAGGACTTGAATATCTCTCAACAGGAGATATTCAAGAACCGTCTGGACAGAATCCTGGACAATGTGCTCTAGGATGACCCTGTGTGATGGTTTTGATCTAGGCCTTCCTGGTAACCAGTTTGTAACCAAGGAAGTGGCCAAGTACCCAGTATTCCATACGATTTTTACGTAAACCAGAGTATAAATAAGTTGGAGATTAGAGACCTCTCTCTCTTCTCTTCCAACGAGGGTCGGGAACTGTAGGTCCTTGCGTTGGTCTCGCTTATCTAAAGCTGAGGCCTGCAGCGACCGCTGGCCTGCCACGTGGGGGGTTCGGAGAGTGCTGGCTGTGTCTGCCAATCCTGCTTTTCTAAGGGAAGTGGTGAGATCTGTTTTGTTAATTACTAGTATAGTTCTTGAATTTGATCAAGTGTTCGGTGTCCCTTTTTTTTTTCCCCTTTCCCTATCCCTTCGGGGAGTGGATCCCCTTTTACTGTGTATATAGCATCTTAACTGTATATAACTTTAATTTACGTAAATATATATATATTTTATATAAACAGCTTGACTTTGGGTTCTTTAATTTTTTATAGTTTTTTTTTTCTTCTTTGCCCTAAGAGGAGAAGGGAGGGAGGAAGGGGGCTGCTGTCGTGACTTTCGGGCATTTGGCAGGGAGCCAAGTCCAAACCATCACACCCTGCTTGAGCAGGGAGGTTGGACCAGATGATCCATTGTGATTCCTTCCAACCTTACCCATTGTTTAACTCGGTGATTCTGTGGTGTTTGTGGACTACTTTTATAAAAAGACAATCTTCTAGTACAGAGAGCTGAAATGAGTAGCTTTGCCAAGATGTCATGTAATTTAAGACAAAGCACGTGGTATAATCTGCCAAAGGAAATTGGTGAGTGCAGAGTGCTGGTATCTTCATGGATCTGTAACTGCTGAAGAAGTTGGGGCCATCCTCTGCTGAGAATAAACGGTAAATTAATACTGATGAGAAATAAGAACTGTGGAAGAGAGAGATTTCGAGGCTTTCACTGTATCTTCTGCCATGACAATTAAATTCAGTTAGTTCCTACTGTATGCACAGATTGCCAATGTTAGTGCTTAATGAGGGTATGGAATTTACTAGTAAAGATTTGCAACAGAAAGCAGGAAAACGTCATGTAGAAAATCCATACCTTGTTCTGAACCAATCTAACACGCTGAAATTCATACGTACATCCTGAGGGGATTATATGCAAACTTTGTACCCAAACTCATGTATGCGTGTCTGAATTCTAAACTTACAGCAATATTCAGGCACTCCTAACCCCCAAAAATATAAAAGGATACCAGATACATTTAGTGTGAAGTTATTAAAATGCAAAACAGCTTTGAAAGGTCCTTCCCTGAAGACAGGAATCTAAGAATAGGTATATATTTGCTATGGGGATACTTATGAGCTGAAGTTCTCTAAATACCAAATATTTTCAGGGTCCTTAAAAAAATGTTACCTTTTTTTTGGCACTATTAAAAGTAGTATAAGACTGACAAAAGGACAGAAAAGGCTTTAAGGACTGTAGTGCCACTTCTACTTAGTGTTTTATATGCAATATATTATAAGATTTAATTTATAAATATTTGGTTGAATATAGTTCCACCATGATATCCGGTCACTGTGATTATACCTGTCCTGATAGTATGGAAATTTTGTGTTTATAAATTTTGTCCATATTTATTAAAAATCTGGCTTCAATAAGATTCAGTTGAATGTACCAATTTTTATTTTGGTAATTTAATAATGATTTTGATTCTCATATGGTATTAGGCATACTGAAGAGGTAAAAATTATTTCATTGGTCACCAGTTATTTTAGATAAAACCCACATTTGGCTGTTTATTTAATAATAAAGCCAAAGATGCTTAGAGAAAATCTCTGAGAAGTCTTTGTTTTTTTCTTCTCCTTTTTGCTAATGATCTCTGGTAAAAAAAAAAAAAAAATATCCAGCTGTATTTCTTTATCATACATTCCAAGTGGTGTGTTTGGGATTTTTTAATTTTCACTTAGCGTGTTTTAGTTTGTTTGCTTTTCATTTTCAAAATATATCTAATGGCAAATTATTAATGACTTCACATTTTGAAGGAATTCTTCCTTCATAATGTGATGTTTCCAAGAATTGTCTCTAAAAATATTTCAGTAATACTGATAAATTAGTACAAATTCTGATTATGTAAATTCTTGATAAAAGTTTTAGGAACATTTGGAATCTCCTTTTACTTTCTCAAGGTTTTAGTCAAAGTGTGCTAAAGGTAATGTGGGGGGTTGTGTTTATTTCAGCTGGAACTCAGAAAAGGTCTTAAGATGATAATTTTTATCAGTTCAGAAAAAAAAAGCAATAGTCATAGCATGTGATGCTCCATAAGAAACTACACTGACTGAAAAGAATGCAAAATCATTTTGAAGTACTTCAAAATTTATATTATTTTTAGATGGCCATATATATATATACTAAATGTATATTTATAATTTGTATAGTTTACATATTTATATATATATATGTAAAAGCTTTGTGGAATGAAAAGTTTTTCACAATCAAATCTCTTCAAACGGTTTTAAAGACACAGCTTCTTTTTTTTTTTTTTAAATGAAACAGAAAACATATAAGAACTGCTTTATACAGTGCTTGAATTATGCTGAGTCCTCTAGATAAATTGAAAGTTTTCAAACTAATTTTTTTTCCAGCAAAATGCTTTGCTCATAAGTGGCAACAAATACATATATTTACTGTGGTCACTAAGACTACATTCTGTCTAGGAACTATCTCTGTTAACTCTGTTCTCGTACCTGTTTGATTTAGAAAACATACCACAGTGTTCTTGTTGATTTCCTGCTTATCATTATTTACTAAACTACAATACACAAAAAGTTACAAGTGAAAGGCAGATTAATAATTCATACCTCTATTATAAAAATCTGTAAATTGTATTCCAAGCAATAAGCTGCATCTGTTACCTAAAAATAAAAAGACAGGCACAGCATGGTAACAATTTAGAATATGGAGCATTACACGGCAGGAAAGTTCCCATTGAGATGACTTTGGCTTAGATAAAAGTCCTAGCTGTCTACCTTCTTTGATTGAACAGTCTCATTTTTTAAAGTAAACACTACTGTATATTCTCTGAATATTGCCTGTCTCCAAGAATGTCAATAATTCTTTCTGACAAAACCAAGCTGGAAAGAAGAGGTTAGGTTGAGAGTACAGCACATATTGTCTCCCAAAAAATTAATGGAAGTTTCTTCAGGAAACTGTCTGTTTCTGATATATAAGAAATATTTACCTAGAGACTAGAGTTCTTTGTAATGCATTCTGTGCTGGAAAAATTAATAATTTGCATCAACTTCATTTAAAAAATATATTAGTTGACTTTTAAATTCAAACTTACTTAAAGAATGAAGCTATTACAAAAACATTCTTAATTTTTTCTGCAGTGTGGATGAAGAGGAACAGTATGCCACATTAATAACTGATGAAATCTAAAGGAATTTTTCCAAATTTCAGTGGGATCTTTATCACAGGAAAATTGTGGCAATCTCACAGCCAGTCTGCCCTCCTCCTAAAAAGGTCTATATCTCATGAAATTTTGTATACAGATCCATAGATCTCATCCTAGGAAAAATCATTTTGTGTTTGTTGACAGTGAGGGCAAAGTTCTCCAGAATATTACTGAGAAAGTCATGCTTTGTTTTTTTCCTCAAATGGGATTTCCAAAAACTAAACTTAAACTTTTACTGAGTAGCTTGCCCTTCTTATCGGAATACAATGACATAATAATAATAATATATTCTTTCTCACCATTTGTGTTCTTCATTACTGAGGTGTCAAAGATGACACTCAGGTACAGAAGTCCTTAACCATACTGAAAAATCTGGCTGCTTACATCATAAAGCAAGTACACAAATTAGTGAAAGGGTGTTTTTGTTGTTTTGATGGTTTGTGTTTTTGTTTTGTTTTGTTTCTTAAATTAGCCACAGTTAATGACACTTCTACACAGAATTTTTTTTAGAAATAAAAATTATTTTTAAAAATTAATTTAAAATTAATTTTAGAAATGAATACCTGCTACATAGTGTGATGATGTAACATAACAAATATTTGATGGCTTAGACAGTCCAAATGGCCAGGATGAGTAAGGGCAATGCACTTTTTGTCAGTATCACATGGACTGACTCAATTACAAGAAAGAGTACATCTTCTCAGGTTACTTATTTAGCAAGGTAAGCTGGCCAAGCTAATTCTATTGATGACTTAAAGGTGATAATGGGAGGTCAAGTAGCTCTTTCTGTTTCGGTTACAGTGGACACATTGTATAGTTCTGTGAGCTTCCTTAAAACACCCTTTTCATGCATGTAGGATTTTGGTCATGAAGGTATTACATGAGGTTAATTTAAGTA
This sequence comes from Myiozetetes cayanensis, assembly GCF_022539395.1. NCBI lineage: Eukaryota > Metazoa > Chordata > Aves > Passeriformes > Tyrannidae > Myiozetetes > Myiozetetes cayanensis. The sequence continues at coordinate 32,166,989 of NW_026087964.1, read as the reverse complement.
ATTTACAGTAATTGTTCATGTGTTTTATGAAAACGTGTGAAATCTACTGCTCAGAGCTTTGCTGAAGGCTATATGCTAATTAAGAGAACAAATATGCCAAAGTATTTCTTCTGCTGGAAATAAGAGTGATGGTAGAGCTACAGCATCCATCTTCAATATTAGAAGGGCATAGACTACAAGGTAAGGAGAAAGGATGAAGTCTGCCCTGGTTTGTAGAGTGCAAATCCTTCCTGTCTTCTGCCTGAGATATATTGAAAACTGGCAGAAGTGAGGTGAGGGGAAGGCCAGTCCTACAGATTGCATCCCTTTCTATTTAGTGTATTTTCCTGCCTCCAGAGTCCAGAGATGCAGATGGGGAAGAAAAAAAGTGATCATGGCTAAGATGCCCTCAGCTTCATTTTCTCATTCCCTAGTAGAGTAGGATCCATAGAACAAAACCAGCACTATTAACAGACAAACCCCAAAGAGTCCATCTAGAACCCTTAGAGTGGTCTGTCCTACAATTAACTCATAAAGCCAGTTCTGGATGGCTTCAGTCAACTTCTTTTCTAGTATATTCTCTCTAAAAGAGATTAAACAATTAGTCATTGTTGTGTATTAATCATGTGTGATAAATAAATTAAAATTAAGCTTGAAGAAAAATAATAGCAGAAGGTTTTGAACCTAGAGAGAGAAATCACAATTCATTCTGTTTTACCATAAAAAGTAATAAACATTCAAAGTAATGCTGTCTCCTAAAAAGACATAAAGCTTATGTTCTGTATTCCTACTTGAAAAACATTTTTAAGTGGGTAACATGGTTCTGAAAATCTGGTTTCGTTCCATAATGAGAATATATTTGCAATGCACCAAACTCTGTGTTACTAATGAATACAAGAAAATCCAGTCCTACCTTATCGTTCATATGAGTACTTACACATTTAAACACACCTATGAGTTACTGGGCTTACTTGCCTAGGAATATGTTATGTATGTCCACTTCAGGGCTGTAACCAGGGAGAAATAGGTAGTGTTGTTTGTCCCCAAAAGCATACTAAATTTTCAGACAATATAACCCACCAAACCCAAGAATGATAACTTCAATACCATTAGCTCTTTTTGTGTGTTATTTATGATACTGATCCTAAAAGTTGTTTTCTTTTGAGTTCCTAGTATATTCTGACACTTTTGTTGAAAATAAACACTGTTTGGCATCATTCCAAAGAAGCTTTAGCCCTAAAGTGGTGAGTTGGAATAAAAAAATTTTTGAATTAGAAGTAAGTGTAGTGGAGTTTGCTCTATGAAAAGCCTCAGTTCTTTCACATTTCTATCCTCTGCATGTGGAAAATAGTAAGCAACATATATTTTTACTCATAAATAAAAGAAATAAGTAGTAAGCACTTTACTAGTAAGTAAAATGTTCAGAAACATGTTACCTTCAGGTTATCTACACAGAAGGTTCTTTCATATGACATCTTTCAACAGACATCCCTGTTTTATTCAAATTCTTTCTAACCAGGTTTATAACCTTTGCTCACAAAATCATCTAAGTTCCAATGATAAATAGACAGACTGAGAGGAAATCTGTAATCTAGTGTGTAGGATTGGATAGTTTCTCTGCAGCCATCTTATTTCCTTGGATGAGGGAAGCTGCGAAAAGAATGTAGAGAATTTCCAGTAAATTCTGCACCACAGAAGGGACAAAGCCAGGCTACATTCAGTTCTGAGACATTCACAGCTATCTGTGTGGGAAAAGAGATAGCATTTTGCTAGCAAAGGTGATATATGTGATTTTGCAGTCTTCTGGGAGAGTGTTATAAGTTCACTAATCGAATGCATGAATCAGGTGTAGCTCTCCCATGTTAGTATCTTTAGTTTCCTCCCATTTGTAAGATTTCTATGTTAGGAGGCATGTAGATTTGACAGAATGCAAGACTTTAATTCTCTATGGTTTTTAAATCGAGGATTACCAAAAGAAAATATTCCATGAACTCATCTGTTCAGATACAAGCTTGAATAAAACTGTAAAATGAATCTACAGGTACTGGAGTATCACCAATATTTAGATTGAATTGGAGTGTAAAATCACTTTCACTTTCTCCTTTCTTTTCTTCACCCTTCTCCTTCCATCTTCCCTTCCCTTTCTGGAATTCCAGAAGTTGCTTAATAATAATAAATACAGGTTTAAAGTGTTTTGCCCTTCCCTAGAATTAGCATTAGCAAAAGAAAGTTGTTTATGAAGATTCAGCAAAGTTTAGCACATCCAGATAGAGTGAAATACATTGTCAAACCAGGAGGCAGCTGGGAGTGTTTAAAAAGTAGTCAATGTTCTTAATATTTGTAAATGAGATTTTTTTCCTTGTATATTCTTCAACAGCTTACGTTCTGGCATCATTCAGGTGTCTGTAGATTAATACCGTGTAATTCAGCATTGTGGTTTAACAATTTCTTTAAACATTAAAACTGTTTAAATACTGTAATTGGACTGAATATTGCTTTTCATTTGCTTTAAAACATATTTATATTTAAAGATATCCAATAAACTAAGCCAGACTTTTTTGCATAAGTAATAAAAATATTGTACAAGCTAGTTTTTAATTAAAATAAACCAATGCTATATATTTCTGTTTCAATAGCTATCACTGCAAAAGGATATGAAAATTAAAAATTCCAAAACTATTACTTCATTGAAATGACTGGGTAAATGATTAGAGTTTTATAGTACAGAAGGAAACACAGATGAATTATTTGCAGCAAATTATTTGTTTGTGGAATCCAGGGCAATTCTATTTTTATTGTACACAAACTGAGCATAATCTTCCTTCATTTGTCCATTTAAAAACAGTGACATGCTGATATTTCAACAAACAGATTACTTGTTAAAAGGCCAACTGTCTGTGTTTCCATGGAAATTTTTATGCAGCTTATCACAGGGCCTTCTCAAAATCTGAGCTGAGTTGTTTTGCATTTTCTCATATATGACTTATAACTCACATTACATTGATTTTAGCTTTAATTTCAACATCATTTTACTGAGCCCACTGTACCAATAATGAGTATTGGACATTAAACATTATGAATTTTAAACACTTTTACAAACAGGAATCAAAACAAAATGGCAAACTCAGAGTACACTGGGGATAAACTATTTCTGTTGTACTTTTTTTTTTATTTTATTCTACATTCTAGCAGATAACTACCCCATACATTCTTATTATCGTGTTCCTCTGCCTGCAATGTACACTTCTGTAGGAGGTGCAGGTGTCCATTGACACTGAAAATCAGGCAATTAGTGTCTCTGTTATGATACTGAGGCCTGATTAGCCTCTGCCTTGTGAATACCCCCTTTGACCTGTGAGAATTATTTTCAGGCAGTTTATTGCTGTAGTTAAATTCCTAGTTTCACCTGGGGAACTGTTTTGAGCCTCTGTTTTCTTTTTTCCAGTAGATGAGTTGATATTTTAAATAACCCCTACATGTATTATTAATAGTAGTCATATTATAAGGGGAACACAGACCCTGAGAAATACATGGGTCTTTTTCTGCTCACTTGTAGTAAACAGGCTGAAGTAAGCAAGAACAGTAGTTGCCAGCAGAAGGTGGATTTGATAAAAGAAGAGGGAAAGAAGGAGGGGAAAAAGGAGTAGCAGCGGCACTAATCTCTTTAGGAAAAAGGACAAGAATGCAACTGACCAAAGTGAACATGGACCAGAGACTTACTAATAGAAGAACTGCCTTGTCCAGGCAGTTCCTACAGACAAGAATGTTTTTTTCTATGTACTACTACCTGAGCATCTACAGAGATTTCTAGAAGAACCAGAGAAAAGGATAAGAGCTCAGGATAAGACACACTAAATTACTTTCTGCTTTTCATAGGGTACAGAACAGCAAACAGACTTTACTGACTAAAACAGTGCCTCTCTTGTAAGCCTGTATTTCTATACAACCACTTCTCAGTGTTTATGGTGGAATGGTGGTACAGATTTAAATGCTTACATGCAGTTTTACATGCTCATCCCTTCTCTGACAAGCTTTACAACCACACTTGTTTTTACTGGTATTCTAATTTTTACTTACAGCTGCAAGAGGAAGAAAATCATATCACTGTTCTAAGACATGGAGCAACTGTCATGTGGGTAAAAATCATGGACTGTGTTCATGGCTTTCATGCAGAAAGGATTCAGCCCTGTTTGTATCAACACCTTGGCTTTGCCTGTGCTAGATCACCTGCTGAGAGCAGTATTTTTATAAACCCTAAGCAGAAGCCTAATTTGTACAGTAATTCTGCAGAATGGGTTTGCGTTGTCATGTTGCTGTGTCTCATCTGTTAAGAAGTATAGCACCTTAGTTACTGCTGTAGTCCTCTGCTTTGCCTTAGTGTGCTTCTGCTGAAGTCTGCAGAAACACTCCTATTTCCTTTAGTGGGAGGAGAGTTTTGTCAGCACTTTGTGAAAACCATATGCTGAGTGCACAAGTAACCATTAGCTTAAATTTGAAAGTATAAATTTTGGTTAAAAAAAATTCCTAGCGCTGTAGCAACATCCTAAAGTACTGCATTTAGTGCACACAGTCACCATAAACAGCATGGTGGGGTTTTTGTTTTGTTTATTTTTCTGTTAGTACATTAAAAGTTAATGTAGGAAGCATTGTGAACTTTAGTTATAAACCAGATATGGCTTATTGAAAAGCACAAGCAGTTTCTGAATGCAAGTAAGAAAACTAAAATTCCAGAGATATGGCATTATATGACAGAAACCAAGAAAGCTCATGCAGTCACAGTCTTAAACACTAAAGTCAAAACTTTTGTCTTTGGACCACCAAATTTCAGATAGCAAAATTTTGTTTGCTTGAAATTTCTGATGCTTTTAGCAGTAAATAAAGTATCTCTTTTAATTTTTGATCAATTTTTTTCTGTTAGTGTTCACTGTCACAATATAATACCAGTCTTTAAAGCAACCATACCTCAAAACAATATACAGTACACTAGATTGTTTTTGCAGCATAAATATCTCCTCTGAAATTCAAGACTACAATGACCTTATTATTATAGCTTACTGAAAACAACATGGAAAATAATTTCATCAGTTACAACCTATACCTTCCCAGTCCCAACCTGTTAAACTCACCAGCAGAAGAAAAATCTTGCTGAGGATCACCAACTATCTTGAAGAAGTTGGAGGATGAAAAACCATGACCCTACATATACACATTCCAAAATACAATCTATCCTATCCAGTTTATTAAAAGCTTTTATAGAAACTAAATGGATGAACTCCATGAAACATTATGTACCACAATAAAAATACATTAACAATAAGTAATGGAGGTATCCAGTCACATCTGGAAGAACATTTTTCACAAAAAATACTTTTTATTTGACCTCTCAGTCCAGGATGTCTCAAGTAATATCTACAGAATAAGTTCAAAAGAGAAGCCTGGGAACTAATAGTCATCACTAACTCTACATTAAAAATCATAGACTTCAATGGAAATACCAGTTTTATGGCATGTTATACTGTTTTTTTCCCAACTGAGGGAAAATCTCTCCAGATTACACAAGACTTAATAATTTTATTGTTTCTTCCTATTAGTCTACCAGTACTTTATTTTCATGTTAGCTCTGATTAACATGTTCAGATTTACTTCAGACCTTTTGTTTTCAAACTCTACTTATAAGATTTTCTGCTCTGTAGAAGTTTGATACTTCTATTCCAAATCTGAACCACTAGCATGCACTGAAGTGTTCTGATTGTTCATCAAATGTATTAGCCCTGTAATAAAATATATTCTCTCTTTCTATAAGTTTTGCTATGAATTACATCAGGCTGACCAGTTTCAGATTCAAGTTGATCAACACTAATTACTGCTTACATATCTGGCTAAACTCCAGTTTGGGTGGTAAGAGGGCATACTTCCTCTTTTAGGACTTCTAGAAACAAACACTGAGTACCTGATTCCTTTTGACAGACGTAAATACTGTTCCATTCAAAAAGGTTGGATTGGATATCTTTTTCACTTAAGATCTTCCTCTTGTCATTCCTCTCTTTCTCTTTTGACGGGTAGGAAGACATAAGAGAGGAAATTCCTCAGAATGCTTGTATAAATTTTGAGAGCTGGTGTCTCCAGGAAGATTGAATTGCTTGCTCAACTCTTACTCAACATAAAAGACAGGAGAGGGTTTTTTTCTGGTTCATTTTTGCACTAAATTCTCCATTCTGTTTTTGTGAGTTTGGCACAAAGACTGGTCAGTTGACTTCGAGTCCATACAGATGCTCTGTGGCTGAGACCCTGCTTGCCACACCACGATCAACAGATTCTGGAAGTAATTAACTTCTTGGGTTCTCCAACGTGTTTCCTATTCATGGACACTGTCTGTTACCTCTGCACTGCAGATATAACCACTAGCAGCCAGAATTAATGATGAATGTGATCTTGGGACACATTTTGGCAGATTTCCAGATCCAGGCCTAAAACTAAGTTTTAAGGCGTTTGAGAGGGACAGTGTATAACAGTAAAATTAAAATCTTAATTCTTTATTTTGTAGTATAAGAAGTTTTGTAACTGCAACACTGTCTTATTGCAGCTTTCTCTTAATTCCTGTTCCAGGGATGAGTCCTGGGTTATTTTTAGTTATGCAAGAATTCTCTCTCACATTTTCTACTGTATATATTTTGAATAACTCTTGATTTACTTTTTCTGATCTTGGATGGTCCTCATCTCCATTGCTAGGAAAGTCTTTCTGGATCTTCTTGTTTTCTTCCTAAACCTTCCTTTGTGTCTTTTCAACCATTCTCTAATGCCGTCTTTCTAATAATTGCTTAAGTAATTTTACATTATTCTAATCTTCTTTACAGACAGGTATAGGGAAAAAAACAGCCTTCAGCTACTACTTTCTACTATTATACTCCTCAGCAGCAGAAAAAGAGATTTTGCATCATTCTATTACACTTAAGACATTTTTATTAGATTGACATTAAAACACACAGAAAAAAAGTTTCTTAAAAATAACTCATATAACATCAAACCGAATTCTCTGGCCATCTAACAGCAGAGTTCATAAACATTTTCAACAGCTTGAAACACAGACAGCACAAAAATTCAGTAGGGCAAGATAGGAAAAGGAGGGAAGAAACACCAACTACAATGATGTTCCCTTTAACTGATTTTCTTTCCTACTCGAGTACGTTCATATGTTAAATGGTTTTGGAATAGTAATGCAAGAACCTAGTGATCACCAAGCAAGGGCAAAGCTACCCCTTTGTATGAGTTCACCCTCTTTAAGTAAATACAATGCAGACCTTATGGTTTTCCTGTGGTTATAACACAAACAGCAATAGGATCAGAACAATGTCATTGACGTACAGCTTTGTGCTTCAACACTTGTGAATGCCAGTGCTCTTGGAAACAGCAGTCCTAGTATTTACCTTCTGAAACAGGCATGAGAAAAATAATTAAGTCAAATACCAACTATGCTTTCCTCTACTCTTCTAAAACGTCCCAAACTAAAAATCATATTGTGCCTGGTTTCCCCATGGGTGTTTGAGTAAGAAGATATGAAGCTATATGTATTGCCTTTTTTCATAGATGAAATTATCTCAACCCTGCTACTTTCAATATCTAGAAGTAGATAACCTGCTTTATTTTGTGCCATTTGAAATATAACCAGAGAGTCAGAAGTGGTATATGACAGATGTTGTATATATATTTAACAGATTGCTCTTTGCGATATTTTGTCTCCTTTCATTCATAATGAGTTAACTAAAACAAACCACATGCCTGCATCTAAGGCAAATAATGTTGAGATATCTGAGTCTACATGTTTAGTACTTTGTGGCATTTTTTAATGTGTAATTTAAGAAATGAACATTTTTTTTCTGAAAAACAAATCAATCTGTCATGCATCAATTTTTCAAAAGCAGAGGTCTAACTAAGGAAAGAATTTGGTTCTATGTTTTCAAGAGAGATTATTCTTCGGAGAGTGAGGTGGAACTGCAAATACTCAGATGATTTATTATTATTTCCCTGAAACAGGGAAACAAATGGAATATGAGGAATGTCTCATGCGTTAAGGAGCAGGCCCATACAATGATACACAGAAGCTTTATTAAAAATTCATTAAACTGTAAAGTGTCTCATTTTGTAATCAGAATTAAGTAGATTTCTAATGTCATTAACTGGAGTCAATTTAAACCAGTATCAGCAGCTGCATGTTGCTAAATGCTAAATTAAATACAACAAATGTTTTCCACTTATTTTTTATTAGAAATGCTAGCATTCCATATTATGAATCAAACCCACATTGCAGTGATATCTCTAAGAAATAAAATTTATTTGAATTTATTTGCATTGGTCAAAAAAGGTGAAGGACTTTCAGAAAAAGAAACCCAGTGTCATGTTTAATTTCTGAGCCAATAGAATATTGATGCATGGAAAAGCTCACAAGGTGTGCAGTTCTCTTCTATAGGATAGTCAGGTCCCTTGACAGTAACAGCAAAGTGCAGTAAGCTACAGCAAAGAGATCCTAGAAAAAAGAAAAAATAACTTTAAAAAAAAAAAAAAAGGCACAAAAAATTTTCAATATGAAAGTATTGTATTAGGAAGATAGTTGATATTGGTAGAAGCCATGGCTTCTCATCTAAGTCATTGTCTTTGTTTCGGTACTAAAGTAGTAGTTGTGATCTCAAACAGGTTTTTTATGATGGTAAATCTATTTTTTTTCTTAAAAAATATTCTTATACAGAAGTATCACTAAATTTACCAAGTACATAAGAAAAAAAGTTTTGTAACATAATCATTTTAGTTTTAGAAATAATTGTCTTCTTCTAAATTAGTTTTTTTGATATGGATATAATTTTCTGGGAAGAAGGAAATAGATACTTCCCTTTGAAGAGATTAATCTTTCTTAAGGAGCTCAGTCAAGGTATCAAATAAATTACTTGCAATTTTTAAAAAGTCCTGTAGCTGATTGTGCATGTATCTCAATGGTATTAAACAAGCTCATACGTCAGGTATAACCACTTGGCATCTCGTATGGTATATTATTCATTCATATGTTCCATATCATTATTATTCACGTGTTCCAAACAAACCATCTCTCTTCCATACACTATGTTTTAACATAATCAAAATACATAAGAGAATATATATTTTAGAGTCAGTAATTCATTATCAGAAATGGCCCCAAAACTGCAGCTGAGTTCTTGGCTGGTCACTTATATCTAAAAATTTTATGTAGGTTCCCCTCTAAAACATACATTGCCTACTCTCAGACTTCAGCTTTGACATTTACTCCTGCAGGTATAGTTTCTACTCTGTGTTTTTGGCTGGTCCTTACAAAGTTACAAATTATTCCATTTAGAAAGTATTCAGTCTTTTGTATCTGAAAGGTAGTGGTCTCCAAGGAAGGTACTACTGGCTTTTACATACTGTGTTTCCTTGCCTTTCAGGGACAAAAAATATCAAAAAATCTGAAAATATCCTTCTTCATGAATCAGTCTGGTCTGGAGACAAATGTTTTAATTTTTATTTTTCAAGCAAACAACAGGTATCACATTTTCATTTGATTTTAACTAATATTTAAGATGTGTGTAACCAAGGAGACCTTTGCATAAAGGGGCTCATATCTATCCTGGTCATCACTTGTACTAAGAGTCATTTCATTGCCAAACTCAGAAGTTCTAGAGGGGGTACAGTGAGAGATTAAACCACTACACTATCAACATGGACTGTCATCAGCCAAGCGCCTGGTACGGGTTTGACAAGAATTTATCAGGCAAACTTAATTTGAAGGATCACTGAACAAACTCTGCTGGCATGTTCTATAAACTTTCAGAACAGGGTATCTGAGAAAGAGAAAAGGGCAGAAAAAGGAAGCAAATTTACTGCAGCGCAACCCTTTGCTGCCAGCAACGTGTTCTCTCTTACACCCATGACATGGCCAAATCCTCAGGTGATCCCCACTTGTCCTGGATCAGCAGGGATATTCATTGACAGTTCTTCAAGAGCTGGCAGAGCTGCTGGAACTGTGGGTGGGTAAAGACTAGGCTAAGGTTATGGGCTTCCTGAGAAAGTGGTCCCTTTTGTCCTTCCTTAGACAAAAATTGCTTCCTCGAAGCCCAGGTTTACCAGGCTATGAACTTCAATGCCCAATCTTTTGCATATTCCTATATAATTCTTTACACCAGTATACACAAGGATCACAAGCCAGCTACACAGCTTAAAACTGGATATGAAAAATGAGCCATAGTGGTCTTGAATTAACAGGTACACTGGGCAGATCACCTTGAAGAATTTCATCCAATCTCTAATTCAGTCTGGTTTGGTGACACAGACTTCAGTGAGGATCCAGGTGAGGCTATTCAATACCTCTTCATACAAGTTTCAGCCCCCTGTGTGTTTTCTGTAGGTGTAAAAGTCTTTTTTCTACCCTCTGTCCCTGTCATTCACCTTTCTCTTTCATTCACTAGTTTTATTTAAACGAAAAATGCCATAGAAGATGCACTTCTTACCTCTGACTTCACTGATAGCACGATATCAAGCACTCATTTCAGAGATGGGATCCAGAGCAGTAATTGATATGCAGAAGTGCCATTGTTCTAAAGATGCTAGCACATAATGTTAACTTTACACAAACATTGAAAGATTGCACTTCTCCAATGAAAATGCTTCACATCAAGATAAAAACCAGGCTTAGTGACAGATAATGTGTTGCTTTAGAAAATCTATTCATTATAGCAATGCACCTGTTATTATAAGGTGCAATATAAGGCCCTAAACACTCCTTTCCCTGTACTTTGGTTTAGGAAATCATAAATAATTTAACCTATTTGCAATCCTTCATAATTTTTTATAAGAATATCTCTATTACTTTTCTTCTAATCTTATGGTTATGGCATTTTTATGATTCAATGAAACCAATGATTACAAATTTCTCTATGCTTTTCTGATATTTAAATTGTATTCCTGTGCAGTCCTTTGAGTAAAAGACTGCAAATTTACTGAGCAAAAACAATAAATAAGTTTTTGGTCTTTAAAAGTCATATTTCAAATAACTAAATCATGACAATATAAATATTTTTTATATGACTGATGTGGTTTGATGTCTATTGTAAGACAGATGCATCTCAAAGCCTATTAAAGAAGAGAACAACCTATTCTTGTTCCCTCTTGATGGGATTATCCAGCCATAAAAGATGAATTTCTGTGGTTTAACATTTCGTTCCACTGATTATTACCAACACAGTGAAGTGGTAAATACAAATGCTAATTTCAGCAATACTTTGAAAGCAAATTTTTAAAGTTTGATAGGCTCTCATAGTATTTTAAATTAGAATGCAAGGTACTGTAAAATCCATTTTGTTTACAAATAAAAAATGGCAATACAAATGCAAAAGATCCTGAAATGTTCAACTTATCAAACTACACTAAGAGTAAAAAACTGATGGAAAGTGAGTTAATACAGAAATAACACAAACCTAAAGCAGTGATGGGAAAGTGTGAAAGCAATATGGGAATAAAAAATCTCACTAGTGTTATGGGACAGAAACCATCTTTTGCAACAAACAGTAATAAACACATTCACTTTGGAAGGTTATATAAGGTTGTTATAAGACAGCAAAATAACACAATATACCAAAATATTAGCAAATGGTATTTTTTGTCTTCCTTTTTTAATTGCTAACTTCTTTTCTTACTGTATATTCATGGGCTTTTGTAAAATAACCTCAGACGGTGAAGATATCAAGATCAGGAATTTTTTTGATTCTTTCTCAGTATCAAAAAAATGAACAAACCACTGTGTGTTCAGTTTCTGTAAAATGTAGTCTTTTGCCATTTTGGTAGATGTGATGACCAACAACATCAGAGGTTGCAAACCATTGTTATCTATTACCTTGAGAAAAGTTTTCTTTCCTCATGGAAGTTTTAATGTAAACCTGCAGACATAAACTTGTAGGAAAATGGACAATTCAGAAGATGTCCTTTGAGATATGCCTACCATCTTTTTCTCACTTTAAGTTTTGGGAGGGTGTTTTTGTATGTCTGTTTCTGGGCATCTGTCTAACTCAGGCTAAAGACTTTTTTGTTGCTTTTTGCTTTTGTTTTCTTTTTGAAGTGTATACTTAACTGGTCAATGCAAAGGTTTCCTCTACAGGGAAACATTCTAGTACCACTGAGAACATGAAAGATGTGAAGGAATCTATCTTTTCACAGGAAATCTTCCATCTTTTCCTCCCCCATACATCTCATATGTCTTCCTTACACAATTCCATTAATGTGACAGGCATCATCAGCTGCCAGTTGTGAAGTAAGCAGTGTATAAAGAAAGGTTGGGGAAAAAAGGGAACACGAAGGTACCTTTTCAGCAATGTAATGCTGGCAGAATTTTATCTGCATTCGGATCTGTCTTTTTGCCTGTTGCTCAGCGGAGAGAAGTTAGTATCCAGGAATCAGAGGCACATAGCAACATCCATGAGAATGAAAGGGTTACGCATTCTTTATTCCAAAGGAATAGCCAGCAAAGCTCAAAGGATTTCCAGCTGTATTCTGTCTAGAATAACAGAACCTGAGCTTAACAAAGCTAGTTTGATTTTGCTCATTGATTTTCATGTGTATTTTAGCATAAAAAAGTTCACAAACTCCAATGTTTTCAAAAAGTGAAAATGAAAAGGTGGTGAAAGTAGTGACATTGTTCTTGAATCTGAATGAATTCTCACCAGTTTTCCCTGTCAGGACACAAACACCTGTGCATAGCAGCCTATGCACTACTTCAATGACATTTCATTTAAGCCCTCAGTGAATTTTACTGATATAGAAACCTAAGGCCAGTCATTCCATTTTCCCTGGACAGCAAACTTGACTTAAGCAGCTTTTTCTCCCCTTGCCAATGATTTCCACCCTTGTGATTTCCCATCAGCTGCACTGACAACAACACTGCAAAACTAAAGGAGGTGCTTTAAATAATATAAATTCACCATGCAGTTCTGAAGGGAGAAGGAGTGAAGGGATACTGAGGACACTTATATCAACCTTGCTGCCAGGGGAAATAATGCGGAGTGGTAGTCCTGTGCTGATGGTGTGTGAAAAGCAGATCTCAACATCTGCTAAGATTTTGAAAGAAGCTTTGAAAAATGCAGAGCAAACCACCTATCTACTTTAGATTTGGCATTTTACCTGTGTGGAAGATGCTCAGGCCAAAGTGCAACAGGCAGTTCAGGTGGAAAAATAAGCCAAAGAAGTAGGTAAATTTAAGAATTTGAAGAATTACAGTTGAAATTATTAACTTACAAAAAATTGGCATACTGTGAACATAGTGGACTAAGACATCTGTAACACCCCAGTCATTAGCAAAGATACTACAGTAATGATGGTACACTGGAACAGATATGGAAAGTGAATCAGCCTTTCAATCATATACAGTCAATATTAACAGAAGCCAGCATTCTTTATATACTGAATAAACTTATAATTTTTAATTTCCAGTGGCATAAATCTGGCAGTTGTCACTAGGTGTAAAATGAAAGCAAAAATGATTTACACAAATGCCTTTGAAAACCACAAGATTTTTCTTCTCTCTCTGTATGTATTCCCTGTGACATGAGCCTCAGTTTATTCCCTTCAACCTTGTCAGTTTTCATCAGTTACATTTTAGCAGAAACTAGGGGTTTAATGAAACAAAAACAATCTCCGCAGATGAAAAAAAAAAAGTAGGGTTTTTTTTTTTCAGGAGGTCTTTGATTTTAAAGAGTTTGCAAACATTTAAAAAATAAATTGTGTAATATCCTTCTTGAATAACACTTCAATATAGTGTTATAAATTAATGTGGAGTTCTAGAAGCACTCACATTAATGCAAAATGAGTTCATCACAATTACCATTATTACAATAAATACCAAAGGAATTAATAGTGATTAGGATGATATTTTAAAGCATTCTTCATTATCATGTGCATTGTTTGTAAAATTCCAGGATGACGATAATTACTGTAAAGCTTCTCTTTGGGCAAGGTTCTCTTCCCAATGGAGGGATAGCCCAAAGCTAAATGCTTCTGAAGTCCCTCTGAAATCCTCAAAAATGGAGTTAGGATGCTTTGCACATACATTAGCTTGGAGATTGCTTTCCCCATAGGGTAAATTTCAACAGTAGACTTGATATAAGTAAGAAGCCCCAAGAAATAAGCATTCAAGACAAACTCCATTTTTCCTGAATCTCTGGATGGTAGCTAGTATAATTCTTTTGTGCATTTTGTTGCTAGGTTTGTGATAGGTGACAAAAGCTCAAGCAGGCCTTGGTGAATTCTATGTAAGTATATTTACCTTTTTAGTAATTAAAAAAAAAAAATAGTCAAACTGTATAGCAGAGAATCCTTTCAGCTGAAAACCCATTGGAATTTTTAATTTTTCGTAGGAATGAGGTGTATAACACTATCATACTTAACCTTCTTCAGGGGAACACTTTTGAAAGGCATAAAAAATTACAAATTATGGCTCTTCAGTATGTAAATGTTGACAGCAGGGGATGCCTTTCAACTACTTATTTTATCTTATACATCACCTTTGATTTTAGACAAGTATTGCTTAGCAGAGATAAGACAAAATTGTCGTACAGACATTACTCCTGATTTGCTACTCCCACAGTGAATTTCAGCCATACAGGGTAACAAAATCATGTAACAGACATGGAAGAGAAAGTTTTGTAAGCATGATGTGCATCAAGATAAACCTACTTCTTTTGACAGTCCAAATATTTCAATTTTTTGAATAGACAATGGATATGGACTAGAAAAGAAGCCAGTTTTGAAATTTTAGTCTGAGTTTCAGTAGCTTCTTACCCTTACCCATCTTTTTTCCATGCATAAAATGGGGCAGCCAGTGCAGTTCCATACTCCTCATCCTGTCATGGATCTTTTTTTGCGTCTTTAATGAACTGAGACATCTTAAAACTAAGTAAACAAAATATAGGCAATAAATTATCAACTCCCAGTACATCAGTTCCCTCCCTATTTGGGACCTCAAGGGTTGGCAAAAGACAGTGGGAGGGAATGTGTGGCTGGGGATAAGGGGGAGCTAAGAGCTCACTGGCTTCCCTCTAGCAATTTTCTCATGATAGAAAACCATCACAAGCAAAGTAAGAGTTATCAAAATTATCAATCCATATCTGTCCATTCCCATGGAAAAGTCAGACTCTCCAAGTAGCACTTTTTTGACTTAACTGTCTTTGTAGAAGGTTTAAAAGTCTCAACTCTCATTTCATTGCTTGCCTTTTCACCTTTATTTTTCTCCTCTTACCTTTACAGTTTATCTTTAGTGATGAATATTTGAAAACTCTGGATTTAAGATTTCCAAAGTATCTAAATCATAAATGTTTAAGTCATTGCTGAAAAGAAAATTTGCCTTCTAACCTACTTCGGTGGGTTTAGAAACTCTATGCTGGATAGTATGCTAACATTTAACTTGGAGATGAAATTTACTTAGTACAGAGTTCATGCACAAGTGTTATAAGCTTAGAGGTAGTTGATAATTTTGTGTTAAAATCAATTTCTGTTAGGAAATATTTTTCCTAAGGAAACATTTTTTATGGTGGAGAGAGTGAAAATGATGGGTCCCTGCTTACTCACCCAGAAGACTGCTATCAGTTTCAATTTTTACATGAATGGTCCAAGTTCCTGGACCATTTGCTGCTTTCAGCAGGGACAGGCAGATTAAGCATCCGTGGCTCTTTGGCAGTGAGGCTGAAAGGATGAAAGACTCCTTTCAATTTTTCTTTGTCTTCAGGGAGAAAGCAAACCTCACAAGAGTCTTCAGTCTGGTACTCAAAACACTGAAAAAATCCTTTTCTTTTTATCAGAAATACTTTATTTTCTTGGAGATACTATCGTGTTTTTAAAATTTTGTCTTTAGATGGAATATGCTTAAAAATAGGACTCTAAGGCCTTTTAGTTGTTGGTGATACACACCTGAGGGCAGATACAAAGGTAAGGTATACTTCTAATGTGCTGGTGACAGGCTTGGTGCTAGTATGGTTGGACATCATCACAGCACAGATGGGGAATTAAATTTTACTGAGGATTATAGTACTAGTGAGAATGAGCCTCCCTCACTTTCTCCAAGGTTAGAGCTGCCTCAGAACACAGGTAAGGATGTTTCTTTAAATCCAAAGCAGCTTTGTTTACAATTCTTGAGGCCCTGAGTTATGACAGCAACAGAAAAGTCAACATGTGCCAGTTTAAGTGCATATTTCAAAAATGTAAACATGAATTCTCGTATCCCAGAGCTGTTGAGAAGCAATAGTGATATAGTAATCCTTCCCTCATTGTGCTGGTATTGGAAATTTTCAACTTGTTTGACTTTATTGGCCATCTCCCAGAAAGGGAGGGAGGTGCCATAGGTGAAGAAAGTACATTAGTGGCTGAACAACATTTGAATTGATTGGTAGGGCAGCACTAAAGGCAAGAAGTTTAGAAGAAAGATAAACCATTAGAAAAGTGCCAGTAAAGAATGCTTAAAACTTCTTTTCAGAAAAAGTAAGGGGAAGAGGTGTAAAGGTCTTGATATTCCCTCATATTACTGTGATTGGTATAAGGCAAATTTATGGCACACTGATTAGGCACACATAGGATTATATTTTGGCAACTTCCACCAAATTTATACTTCTTGGTAAGTCGTAAAGAACTAGGTACGTTACATTATGCCTGTGTTTTTCAAGCTGACATAAACATTGCATAAATTAAATCTACTAAGAACATTGAAATGAGATTTCATTAACTAATATCCTCTATTAGGATAATTATGACTAATTATAGTTATTACACTAATGGCTTTAATCCTCAAGCACAATGTGTTACAGAAGGTTAAGAGGCCTATGACAAATTGAAAATCAAAAGTATGATCAAACTCTTTTTTAATAATTTACACAGCCACCATCCTGTAAGAGTAACTATGACAGCAACAGTTTCATTTTTTTCAACTAACCTCATGCTGGGAAGGAAGATAATTTTTTATGATTTGCTAGTGATTTTAAATTTCCAACAGGAAGTGTCCTGATTTCTAGACTGTAGGTGCTCATCAGTATGAAAAATTAATTTCTTACATGTGTAAAAGAAAACTGAATAATTTTATTAAAGTGTTCTGCAGGGAAGAGTGTCATTTTAAGAAGGTGGAATTCCATTTATATTAAAATACTGTATGTAGCTGCACTATATCACCGAACTACTGTTTTGGTATGTATTTGCTGGTGTCTGCCATAGAGAGCTATGTACTCTTTGAAAACATGTTAGTATCTCGATATCCAATAGCAGGACCCTTGAATCCTAGTTTTAGGGAAAGCCAAAACCTTACCAGGCAATAAAAAAAACTGTGTTAGGCAATGGGGACTTTCCCCCTTTTTTTGCAGGTAGAAAAAGTTTCTTGAGGTTGGAACTGCAAAATTCAACACAATTTTATATGAAGTAGATCTGCCACATAACTAGAGTGTGACTGGAATTACCAGCTCTTGAATGGATAGTCATAAGGGACTATCTATATTCAGAAGATTTGGATCTTGGTTAGAGATAACGATGATCCAGTATCAGGGAAAAGAAAGAATGAATCCAAACAATATCTAATTTGGGAAACTCAAGGAGTAAGAATTTCAGATCTTACCCAAAGTTAGAAATTTGAATCTAAAAGTAGTACTATATCATTTAGATGACAGGCTCCAGACAGGAATCCAAAACAGGTTTGGATATCTAAAATGTGTTGGAAGATACACAGTCAGAGTTAAATGCTGTAAAGGACAAGCCACCATCCTTGTTGTGCCCATACAGAATAGCAAAATGGTGAGCAGACAGGGATATCTGCCTACTGCACCCTTGAAACTGGGCCAGCATATCTTGTAGAAGAGTATATGGATGTTAAAAACACAACAACATTTCCATGTCAAAGAAATCATTGGCATTTTGATCACTGTTTCTGAAGACTTGAACATAACATTCTGAAGACTGTGAATAGTAAGAACACTAGTTTCAACAAAATATAGAGTACAAATGTATTTTTAAAAGTTATGTGACTTTTTGAGATTAAAATGGTTCTATGTTTATAACATTTATGTAATGTTGTAAGATAAAATCTTCATGATCTACTCATGCCAAAAATACAGAGTAAAATATTTTAGCTATTTCACTCAAATAGATAGTTTCTTATAATAACTGACCTTGCTTCTCTGGAGGTGGGCTCTGGCAAATTTTTACTGATTTCTCTGTAAGTTGATTCAACCAACTCAGTTCTTTATTTGTTTGTTTGCTTGTCTTTTATATTGTGACATCTAGCTTTCCTAATTTACCTTTTTGTCTCGTAAATATAGCTTCTATAATTTTACAAACTACTTCTTTCAATAGATTCTGTGATAACATTCCAGTTCTGAGTTTTCATGCGGGTGGAGGACTATCAGCCCTACCCCGACGACGGCTTCGGGTATGGTGACTATCCCATGCTCCCTAATAAGTCTCATCATGAGAGAGACCCCTGGTACCAGTGGGACCAGCCAGACATGAGGCATAACTGGGGAGAACCGATGCACTGGGACTTTGACATGTAGTTTCCTAATACTTAAATTCTCTAATCATAACACGTATACACACCTGACAAATCCTCTCCTTGGAGGCCTGGAGAGGAAATTGCTAATGTTACTAATCAAGAGTTGTCATGCTCTTGCATGGCTGGTTTCCTTTAAGGCACAGCTATTAAAGTTAAGAGTTTCCTTATCACTAGGTAATAAAGCAGAGTTTCTGACTTGGATAAATGGCACAGAGGCAGGGAACACAGAAGCTGACATGCTGAATCAGACTAATGGTTGAATGTGGTATTGTTGTGATACTGATGTGTTATACTGAGCAGTGCCATATGAACGAGTTGAGAGTTGGATATGAGATTGGTGTAAAGAAAGGAACATCTGTTTCTAACCCCAACAATCACTGTGAGTGCTTGTGTCATGAAGCATGAAGAATGACATCACAAGCATGTTTTTAAATCCTTAGCAAGGCAATTGTGACTCCTATTGTTTGTATAACATTTCTTATTCTTTTCTGAATCCTACAGTTCTACGTCTCAACTCTATTTCATGACAGCTACTTTTGCAGCAACGATGTGCTTATAAAAATTGCACAAGCACAAAATTAAGGATGCCCAAAACTAGAAAAAGAAATATTACAAAGAAATTGCTGATGCTGCTTGTGCTTTCTGCTCTTTCCCATCACACATTTTAACTGTTAATGTTCAGTGGGGTCTTGCTTTAACCCAGAAGGTAGCTAAATTCAATCACACAGTTGCTTGCTCCTCCCTCTCCCTCAGTGGGACTGGGGAGAAAACAGGAAAACAAAAAAGTTTTTTGATTGAGATAAAGATGGTTTTAATAAAACAGAAGGGCAAAATAAATAACAATAACTAGATTATACAAAGTAATTGTACACAATGCAATTTCTCACCGTTTGCCAACCAATACCCAGAGAGTTCCTGAGCAGTGCCCCTGATCAGCTTTCCCCCTTGGTTGACACCACATGATACAGAATAACCCTTTGGCCAGTTGGGATCATCTGTCTCTCTTCCCAGCTTGTTGTGTCTTCCAAGTTGCTTGCTGGTAGGATGGTGTGAAAAGCTGAAAACTCCTTGACTTAGTGCAAACACTGCTGAACAACTAGAACATCGGTGTTTTATTAACATTTTTCTTATTCTAAATCCAAACCATAGCATTGTACCAGCTACTAGGAAGAAAATTAGTTCTGTCCCAGACACAACCATGACAATATCCACTCCTTATTCTATATTATTTATGTCATGCCCAGGTTCCACATTTTTCAATATATCCTTTTTGGTCTTCTGATATTGACGCACAGGTATAATTCCCTAAATCTATGGGCCATTCCTCCAAAATGTCCATTGAGTGCACACCATCCTACCAGTGAAGTCTGAACCATGGTAAATGATACAGCTGTGTTTGTAATCCACAGAATTGCACTCTATAACCTGCAAGCTTCATAGCCTGAGTAAAATACTAAAATGTTTTGTTTTCTGAAAAACACAAAACCTATGTGATACATAGAAATTTTACCCCAAAAATTGTATCTGCTGTACTTTAATGTTTCAGAGATCTTCAGTCAACTGAAACATATTACCTTGCAAAGAATCAATGAGTATTCAGACATTATTTATCACGTTCATCTGCTAAGAACCTGTATATTTTTTTTTAATTAATTTACCTTGTGATGGGGTGAACATCAATGGTTAGCAGTTTACAACATCACCTCCTATAAAGATAGGTGCCCAATAAAGGTTGCTTTTTTTTTTTCTTTTTTGTAATTTGATATTTTCCTTCATTTCAGTTCTTACTGTGATTTAAATTCTCACTTTATTCTGGTATGATCTTCTCAGTCTTCTTCTTCCATCTTGATCTTTGACAGTGCCTCATCTTCATTACTTGCAAAGAGTAGCTATAAGCAGGTGCATATCTGCCAAGTCTGGTAAAGAAGGATGGAAAGAACTCATCTGCTTTTTCAGTAGTATTGAGGAGGAAAGACTGATCTTCTTAATCTCTGGCAATCTAGTTTAAAATTGATTCCTTAATTAGAAGCTGATCAAAAAAAAAAAACCAAGATAACTCCACAAGTTCAGATCTTTCCTTTCATGTTCTCAGCATTCCAAAAATCCATTTTTGTTGCTGCCCACAGAAACAATATGAATCTGACCAGACACTTGTCTTCAAGCTAATCATCAGTGAGTGAGTCTCTGCACCAGTATTTTATTCCAGATCAAAGGTACATTTTTTAAATAAACCTCCCAATAGCCTTCATTATCTGTTTTTTTTGGTTTGCTTCACAATGGTATCAAAGCACAAAAAATAGGTTATTTTCAGATGAAACCAAACTAACAAATATGGTCTGGGTAACTAGTATCTACTACATTCTAAGTCATAATAGGCATTTTGTTCCTAGGATGCAGAGCAGAACTAGTCTGGTCTGAAAACTCTCTGAAATATATGTAATGTAGTTGGCAGTCCTTAGAACCAAGTGGCCTGTCAGATGTGCTGTGGTCCTTGCTAATCTAAGCAGAACTAATTCCAGGTTGTCTGTTTGCTGAAGTCAAAATCTTGTGCCTTCTGTAGCTCACTGAGCTGACAATCTGACATCCCTCAGTGGATGGCTTAGTGTGCTGTGGAGAAATTGGTAACATTAATTCATTGTAACTTTTTAGGCCTTTCCCAAGATATTAAGAAGTAAGTTCAGAGCTCCTAGACAACATCAGATAGTAGTCATGTGTTTCTCCAAGTAACCTAACTTTCTGGGAGTTTGAATTTATATGACAGAGTGGACTGTGACAAAGAGAGGCCCATCAGCTAAGCTATAGGAAGCAACCACATGACATGGAAGGAAACTAGAGACCTGGGATTCATTGTAAATTTGTGCACATAAATTTGCTTCTATGGCATATTAATCTGAATTAGCTGGAAAAATGATGAATATGAAGCTGGGAAAGATATAGTTAGAAAAAAAAGACATTGAAACTCAGTCTTGGTAAAGCATAGAGGAAAATGAAATTATGTTAGATAAAACACAAATTAAGTGACTTCAAAGGCAATCTGAAGTGCAAATGATGAAAGCTTACAGAGAGAGAGCAGGAAAACATTCTTGCTAAAAACACATGAGAAGATGAAACAACTTTCCTACATCAGGTTGCTTTCTGGAAGACCGTCTATGACATCCAGTAATATTAATAAGAAGTCTATTGTGTTTTGAGATCTTATTTCCAGTAGATATGTGGTTGGAAAATGAAACGTTTGGGTATTTACTGAAACAGAATAGCTTTATACAGTGAAATGGATGATAATTTTAATTGAGATTTTTATTTATCCCCTAGACTTTCATGAAAGGAGATAATACAATATCCAAATTTATTGAATACCATTCTCAAAAAAAAATTATTTTTTAAATCAATAACATTTGCCTAATCTCAGTGAGAATCTAGGTCCAAATTAACTAAGTATATCTTCTGTTGTTATATACCTTAGATAGCTTAGTGTTGTCTTTAAATAAACTTTAAATACTATTGGATTTTGCATTTCCCCTTCCTCATAGAACACAACCATTTTACTACATTTATTAGCAGACAAATACTTGAAGCTCTATTTGAATATCACTGTTATTCATTCAAAATCTTTCTAGTAAACTTTCACGACAGTGCTGGGATTCCGGACCATTATATGATATCGATCAACTAAGACAAAGTGGTTTTCTGAATCCAGTAACAGCCCATTTTAGGCCTCAAGTAAATCATTGCTTGCTCTAGTGCTGTTCAGAATTTCTGAGGAATGATACTTTCATATTTCCATTTATGTAAATCTGTAGATGGTAATTTATTTGGTGGCTTACATTTTTAACACAGCTCTTGAAAGCTGTGGGTGTTATTTTTATCTTCAGTGGGTTCATCCATAATATTGTCCATTAAGAAGTCTAGCTGCCTGAGAGCACCCACAAATCAAGTAATTTGGCTTCTCAGGCTTCAATTCTTCAGGCACACAGTACTTATGTTTTTGCACATGAAATTGCCTCACTTATTGTAATACGACTGTTTAAGGTGGTGTTGAGGCAGGGGCCTAAGAAAATCATAATGGGTTCTAGAACTACTAGCTAGAAGAAAGTTTTCCACCAAAGTATGAATTAAATACTTCAGAGATTTTGCAGCCCATTTTTTATAATCTAATAACAATAGTTATCTTATTAAGTTATAGTTATTATATATATTATGTTAAGTAATAGATATTATCTTATACTGTATCTTCAGATGAAAACAGTAAGTAGGTTTTTTGTTCTCTGCATTTATACTACACGTAGTCAGTATTCACATCAGAGCATTCAGTCTTCAGGGATACCCAGGGCATGAGTCTCACTCACTGTTCTAAAAGAGGAAACTCCACAGGATTGTTAGTCTTTAAACATATACATATATATACTTTTTTAAAAAAATGAATATGCATACTTTACTCCATCTTTACACCCTCCATTTTGAATTGCTAACAAGAAGTACTCCAATTGTAATGGAAAAAAATGCATTTTCTCTTTATTTGTAAAACTACCCCTTTTTCAATATCTCTCATCTGAGGTGTTTGAGACCTCATAATACAAAATACATAATTTTGATACCTACATAATACAATGACAAGCTCTGTTTTTCTTTCTATACCATAATTTCTTCATACAACTTTGATTTTAAAAAGCACCAACATCAACAAAGGGAATGTTTCTCAAGTGCAAGCTTCCTTTGCAACAAAAGTAGTTGATAAAGAGCAATTAAAGCATCTTAGACTCTTCTACTGCCTTATATGTTTTATTATTTACATCCATGCAAAGTATGTTCTAAATAGTTTTCAAATAAAATAGTTTTCCTGATAAAATCTGTTCAGTGGTCAGCTAACACCCACACTGTTCAGGTGTGAGTGATTTTGGACTGTGTAAAGCAGTGGAAGAACCAGGTTTATGGTATTCTGGTGCCATCTAAAGAGGGTAAACTGCTTGCTCTGGGAGAAAGGTTAGATGGTTAAAGGCCTCATCATTTGAACCAAGAGTAAGAGATTAAGTAAGACTTGCTAAAGCTGGGAATAAAAGTGGTGATACAAATCAGGATCTTTCAAGATACCTGGAAGCAGTGTGTAATGTTGCAAGTTACACTGATATAAATTTGAATAATAAATAGGAGCGTTCATGAGTAGATTGCCAAGTATATTATCTGATTCTACTATGAAGCTGATGATGTTAAGCATTATCTGGTTTCAGGTGTCATGTTATTTATCTTCAGCAAGGTCATGGGAATCAGTTCCTTTTAAAAGTCACTCTTCAGTGAGGTTAGCACAAATGCAAATTCAGTATACAAATAAAAAAAAATTATAAAAGATGCAAGTAAAAAAAATAGATTGAAAAAAATTACTTGTGCTGAGTTTGAAAAAGAAAGATCTGTATCCAGTCATAGAAGGTCACCATTTGTTAAGGATTCTGTCTCACTGACTGCATTTGCATTATGTTGCATTCCTTAGATAAAAGATCTTCCTAAAGTAGCAGGCTAGCCTTTCAATTACCCTTTTACACAGTTTTTCAAGGGTTTTAAACCAGAGTTTGTGTCTGGTGAAGGACAGCACAGACATCTGGCACGGGAACTATCCAGACACATCTGGCACTGGGGAAATAGGTAGCCTCCTACATTCCAGCCACAAATCCCTGTGTTCTTGGTCCATCGGGTTGTTGAATGATCTTACCTTACAATCCATACAAAACATTTGGCTGTGTCTGAGCTGTAGCCATAGCTCTGGGTCTAGGAGCCTGTTTTCATATCTTTTATCTGAGGTCTAGACTCAAAGTATCTAGCTCCAGGAGAACAAAAAAATTGTATAGTTTTCAGCTATATTAGCTGTGCTAAAAAGCACCCACTTGAGCAATATCTGGACAGTTCTCTTACTCTATCCAAAATGTCTTCTTGGTTTCTTGAATTACCAAGGGTTCTCTGCAGCATGAGCCTTTTCAACTTTATTTGTCATCTGTGGATTAGTATCTGTCTACCTCCCATGGTTCTAAAGGGTAAATAAAAGCCCAAGTTTAGAAAGGCATTCCCTGGTCTTGAGTTACCGAAATATTTTTTCCACCAGAAGATGCAGAGAAACAGTTGATGATTCACTGAGAAGAGCCATACCCCATAAATCTTCCTACTATCTTCCTGCCCAGAATGCCTTTCTACTTCAGGAGTGAGTTAATAAAATAATTATGCTGTTCCTTCTGAGAAAAACAGCTGTTGCTTTGTTAGACCAGCTGTTGTCTCCTGAATTTGACAGATTGGTCTTTGTCTCACCTTAATTCTCCTCTTAGTGATGGCATGGTTTCCCAAACAGTGCAAACCAGAATAATACTGCTGGAACTTAACACACACACACACATACCCCACGTGTGCCCATCCTCACCTAGGCACTGCCCTTAATCAGTGCTTACACAAATCTGGTCTGTATCAGGGAATCAACCCAGAGAAGACTGAAATTACAGCAAATTGTGCCAAAATGGAAGAGGTAGTGCTAGAAAGATAGGTGCGGTGTTGCCAGGGAGAGGAGAGAGTGGAATGGCTGACTCAGCAGCAGTACCTATTTACGCCTGCCTGAACTGAATGTGACTGTGGCATCAGTGTGCAGATGTTGATACTAAGCAACTTAATGAGCTGAAATATATCTCTTATCAATCCTTATATTAACTAACATGCAAACATCTAGACAGGATATATACATATATTTCTGAGACAAGACACAGTTGTTATCAACTGAGGATGCAGTAAGTTTTGGGGTGACCTACTGTAGTTTTGTTAGAGGAATAAAGCTAAGTCTCCTTTGCTGCAGTCTAATTCTAAGCCATTTCTCATTGTGTATGCTTGTGCAAGGCTTTTAAGTTTCAGAGAAACAAATCTGATCTCTTCCATTTAATCAAAAACCTCTAGTAATGGTGTTTATGATATACCACAACTTTGTGAAATAATCTCCCTTTGCATTCTCCAAACAACATTTCTGCTGAAGCATTCAGTTCTCATACAGCACTTACCTTTTTAACTGTGCATTTAATTCTTTCCTAATTGCCATCAATATTTATGCTGTTGAACTTTTATCCTGCTACATATTGTATAATTGCTACCATTAGCTCATCTCCCAAAGGTTTTCTTTTCAGATTCCTATAATGTATCCATGTCATTCTTTCACAAAGCACAGATTTTTATAATATTGCTAAATTGTCTAGTACTCAGTTTATACTTTATATGACCATAACTGAAGTTGATTGCATCTAAAAATTTAGTAACTTTACATTCACTTTTTAATTTGAAAAGGACTAATGCATCAGTAGTGTTGTCTTCTTTTTTCTACTGATTTATCAAGTCAGAGTTACAACAGGTAGCTTAGTATCCTGAAAGCAAAATGCATGGGGAGAAGTAAATTTAATTTTCATCCCCTTAGTCTCAGAACTTTTTTAGGTGTTTTGCATGTACAGTCACAAAAGCCCCAAATTAAGCTATTCTACAGAAATAATTCTTTTTATTTTTCAGATAAATATGACATAGAAAGAACTGCCAGTCACCTTCTCATCCAGAGGATAAAGAGGACATTCTGAAAAACCCTTGTACTGACTATGGGTTCTCCAAGGGATGCATGGCCCTTCTGCTCTGTCTGTACTGGTAAACAGAACAGCACTAGGTTCACACTAATGTAACATCATATTGTGGTGGAATGACTCTGGCTGGATGCCAGATGCCCAACAAAGCTACTCCACCATTGCCCTCCTGATCTGAATAGAGGAGAAAATTTATAACTTTGAGATAAGGGCATGGAGAGAGATTTCAGCCTATACAATCATGGGCAAAACAGACTCAGCTTGGGTATTTAACTGAATTTATTGACAGTCAATCCATAGTACAGTAAAGTAAAGTAAAAACAAATCTTAAAACCAGCTTTCTCCTACCTCTCTCCCCTTTCTGGGTTTACCTTTATTCTTGATTCTCTACCTCCTCCCCACAGTGGCGCAGGGGGACAGGAAAGGGAGGTTGTGATCAATTCACATCACATGTTGTTTCTATCTCTGCTTCCTTCTCTGGAGGAGGATTCCTCACATTCTTTCTCCATTCCAGCCCAGGGTCCTTCCATGGGCTATAGTTATTCACAAACTTCTCCAGAGCAGTCCCTTCCGCGGGGTGCAGTCCTTCAGAAGCAGAGTACTCCAGTGTCAGTTCCCCCAGAGGATTACAAGTCCTGCCAGCAAACCTGCTCCACCATGGGCTCCTCTCTCCACAAAGCCAGTGGTCCTTCTGGGATCCTGCTCCAGCATGGGCTTCCCATGGGGTCACAGGTTCCTTCAGGCATCCAACTGCTCTGCAGGGTCCTCCATGGGCTGCAGGTGGATCTCTCCTCCACTGTGGACCTCCATGGGCTGCAGGGGGACAGGCTGCCACACAATGGTCTTCATCAGGGCTGCAGGGAAATCTCTTCTCCAATGCTTGGAGCACCTCCTCCCCCTCCTTCTGCACTGACCTTGGTGTCTTACAGGGCTGTTGCTCTCACATATCCTTACTCCTCTCTTCCCTGACTGCAATATACTGTTGTGCAATAACTTTTTGTCCTTCTTAAATATATTATCACAGACACGTTACTAGTGTTGTCGATGGGCTCAGTCCTGGCCAGTGGCAGGTCCAACATGAAGCCATCTGGCATTGACTCTGTTGGATGTAGGAGAAGCTTTTAGCAGCTTCTCAGAATAGCCACGTCTGCGGCTTTTCCCACTACCAAAACCCTGCCATACAAACCCAATACGCACATGATAACCCATATTGTTTAACAGTATGTCCAGTTCCTCACATCTTATTTTGTCTAAATACATGAACACTTTCCCATTCCGTGTCCAAATAAGGTTTGGTTGCATGTTCTAGTGACTATTCCCAGTAAAGATGAAGCTACCTAATTTTGTGGGCTTTGCCATACAAACTGTGCCATGAAACTGGTCTTAGAGCCAGTAAACAACAGCTGTTTGACATTTTTTTTTGTTCAGAATTAAGGATCCAGCCTTTGAGCTCATCCAATTCTGAAACATTCTCTGCGTAAAAATGTTAAGAAATATTATGAACAGAAAACTGAATATAATTGTTACTCACATGTTGTATGAGGTTTGTCAATAAACTTTGTGCAAAAATAGTCTGTTTCATGACACTTTCCAAAATTCATCTGTTTCTGTTCTTAGCATGGTACAAATGTGTGCTGGTTTTGGCTGGGCTAGAGTGAACTACCTTCACAGTGGCCAGTAGGGGGCTATTTTGGATTTGTGCTGAACACGACAACAATATGGAGATGTTTTTGCTATTGCTGAGCTCTGTTTACACAGAGCCAAGGACTTTTCTGCTTTCTGCACTGCCATGCTGGTGAGGAAATTGGGAGTCTGTGGAAAACTGGGAGGAGACACAGCCAGGACAACTGAACTCAACTGACCAAAGTGATATTTCATACCATATGGTGTCATGTTCAATATATAAAGTGGGGAGCAGAAGAAAGAGGGGACATTTGGAGTAATGGTGTTTGTCTTCCCAAGAAACCACTGCATGTGAGGGGGCTGTTCTGCTATTCTGCTCAAACATGTGAGAAAGATTTGTGTTGGTTAACTAATCCAGAAGACAGATTGAAGTGTTTGCCATGCTTCAGGTAAGGACTGCTAGATGAACTCAGTGACATAAAAGATTTTGGTGAGTTCATGGGGATAATCAGTTGAACATACAATTTCAACATATCACTAGATTTAGAACAGCTAAGCAGAGTTTTGAAATCACGCACTGAAATCCCAAAGAAAATAACTAAACCATAGCCTTTTACAATAAGTACATCTGTAACCACTGTGGAATACGGATGCTGACTCAGTTATTCACACATCAATACATTTCATTTCTGTGTGCCACATGAGCAGCATTCTTAAAAACCAGGGGGAGAGTGGGGTAGGGTGGGGCATGGATCATGGGTGTGTGTAAAAAAAGATAAAAAGGACAAAAATATAAGAAGCTGAAAAGTTTATTTTATCATGTTCTAGAAGAATTCACAGTGTCTAGAAAAGAGTTTATTCACAGAATTATTCATCACACAGTGGAAATATGAAATTAAATAACTGACAGTTATAATTTTACAGCTGGGTCTACCAGTTGGCTGATATTGTTCCCATAATGTTATCTCTGTGCTGAAAAGTTTATCAGTGTTGTAGTAGATTTAACACAATCCATAAAGCCACATGCACTGACTTGTGTGCAAAGAATGGGACATTTAGTTCATTGATTCAGTTATAGGTTTTGTCTTTATTAAAGGATATTCCGTCAAGACCAACTGACTTTAATTAAGGAAATCAAAAGATAGTTTAAAATAAGGAACTTCTAATTATGCCCAATTCTGGGTAGTTGAGGAGGAAGGGAGAAGAGAAGAAAGAGTCTTAAAGGTTCATGCATTTTTTCAAAGAGCCTAGTTCTTTTCCATTAGGCAGACATATTATGGTGGTCTCACCAGTACCAAAGAGAAATACAAAATAATTGAAATATGACTGCATTTTATAAAGAAGATTGCAAAATCCTATACTATGCACATGACTAAAGTCTATTTATCACAGTGTTATCACTGTAACACCTTGCCTAGGATTTCAGCACTAACAAATCTTTGAAAAGAGAACTGAGGAGCAGACAATGTTTCATTAAGGTTTTTTTCTACTCAGTGGGGAAATGGAGATGCCAGTGACATCAAGTTTATTATTCAGGCTTCTAAGCAACACACTCATTTCCTTTTCTTGCAAGCAAGTAGTTCTCTTATGCTGATTTACAGAAGGGCAGATTGGTGCTAACAGCTGTGGGAATCAACATAACATCAGTTGTGGTTTTCCTTGATTGTAAGAATCTCACTGTAAATCAGGGTCTTATCTCTTTTGACCAGTTATTCCTATATCTCACATTAAGCTTATGCTGAACAATCTCTATTGGGCAAATTTAAATTCTTTTGCCACTTGCTCCTTTTAGGCAGCCTATGCATCAACTAGATTTTTTCCACAGGGTTGAAGGATGGGTATCTTTTCTACTTTTACTCTATTGCTAATTATTTAATAGTCACTTCCTAATCCCAAGTTTATGCTTGTCTGTATTTGTTTTTTCTCTTTGCTCAGTGACCCATAATAAAACTCATTAATAGCAAGATGCCTTTAGGGAACACCCTCTTTGAACACATTACACTATACAACAGTAATTAAGAATACATTTGGAAGCTGTTACATGCTCAATCCTGATATTTATGTCAGTTTCTAAAATCAGCTAGACATTAAACTCATTTTGCAACAGGTTTTCCCATGGCTGAATCTGAGCACCTCACAAGCAGGTTGTGCACCACACATTTCCTATGCAATTGGCAACCAAAAGCCTGAAGTACTGCAGCAGGAATTTCCATTCCTGTACATCACTGACTGGCATGCTTGGTGAGATGTAACAGTCACAAAAATGTCTAAACCCAGGGCCAAATTTGAGACCTGGGTCACAAAACACTGCTGCAAAATAATTTTCCAGGTGCTTTTCTGCAGCTGTAACTATGGTAAGAAGGCCTCTAGTAGATATCAAATCATTGGGATGGATATATTATAGCTTTAAATAAGATGAAAAGAGCTGTTTTAAAAATTCCAATGACTGGAATTCTGCCAATACTCAAACCCAGAGATTTAATAGTCCCAACAACTTTCTCCAGACTTTTATGGTGGCACTAAGGTCACAAATGCACTTTTCACAGCACAACAAATATACAGTAGCTGGTAAGTAGTTTATGTATATCTCACTGTTCCGTAGAAGGCTTTGCATTTTGAATTACACAGGTACATGGGCTTATACTTGAGAAGAATCATGCAGGTATTAAACTAAAAAATCCCTGAAGAAAAGAGCTTTTCAGGTAACATGCCCACATGTGAAGGCCAATTTCAAAAGCCAGAGAAAGCACCTCACATGGCATGGAATCATTGCTGAAAATCCTCACATGTAGGAGGATTATGAGCTGGCATTGCATTTTTCACAAGTGCAGAAGCATGAATAACAGGTCCCACTTGATGTCCAGGAGAGCCAAGCATATCTTCTTAGCAACAGATAAGAAAGTATGCCTCAGCAAGTGGTACAATCCAATAGAAAAAATATAAGCCAACCAAAAACTATAGAGGAAAGAAAAATTAATAAATAAAGATATGTTTTTAAAGACAGGGTTTTAAAAACATACATTAGTAACAAAAACAGCTCTTTTTCAGCAAAAAAAAAAAAAAGCCCCTGTCATAGTAAGGCACAATATGCTGTTTCCTTCCTCTTATTTTAATACAAATACAATATTTCAGCTATAAACCCTACTCAGACAATTAGCATTATTGAAGATGAAAAGAAATCTGTAGGTAATTATTGAAAGGATGATGTACATCAGCAGCAGGAAGGCAGTGTTTCCACTTTCACTCAGTGAATCATGCTGGAATGCTCGTTAGATTTCTTTAAACAGTTTTTGATTGCCATCTGTTAGTGATGAAACAGCAACAGTTATCATGCTCATCTATCTGCCGGAGAAAAAAGAGAAAAAAAAAAGAAAAGAGAAAGTGAAACAAGTATGGAATTGAGCCAGAACAAAATTCTATTAAATTCTATTAAAATCTGAGAACAGTCATGGCAATTAGGATATTAATTCATGATTTCTGGAAAGAACCTTTGCCTCAACCTTTAGCAGTTTAGTGGGTACTGCAAGTTTGACATGTGCCTGTCCCTTTTAGAGACATAAGAAACTTTAATACCAACATGGTGACAAAAAAGCAAAGGTGTGGTGAGAGAAGTTAAAGGGAGTATTGTAAGGAGTAAGAGCATAGTAAGGGTCTAAGCCCCTGTCCTCACTCTGCTACTTGGTGTAGCTGCACATGGACTGTATGCAACCGGATATTCCAAAGGCCTGGTCTTTCTTCTGCCCTAGGAAGATTATAAAAATGTGATTTAATGGCTGTTTGTGTGATTACTGCCTCAAAGTCATGTGCATAATGTCTGTTTAAAATGAGGAAGAAGACAGAGGAGAAAATGTCAGAGTTTCCAGTCTTTTCTTTGTCCATTCCTGGAACAGCCTTGCCTGAGGACAGTTTAGCATTTGTTGGAAATAGGATGAATTTCTGTTTTATAGGTGGGGGGACAAATGGAATAAACTTATTTGTCCATTGGTTATCTGCATACATGACTAGGATACCATGCTAAAAACTACTGACAAAATTATGCTTAAGTTGTGTTTACCATTCATTTATAATTAAATCAGGGTTGTAGTTTCCATAGTTGCATATGGGGTCCTTACACCATTAAATATAGGGTTTCTATACATAACTGTAGTGCATAAGAAAAAAGTAGGGAAAACTTAGATTACCATGCAAAATGATAAGTAAACTAAGAAAATATGTATGGGGTTTCAGAAAGAAAATATTTCTTAGTTTAATAAGGAGCCTGGGTATTTGCTGCTGGAGTAGTTGGCAGAAGGAGCAGTATTTGCAGGACACACTCTAGAATATCTAATGTAAATTGTAAGATGCCTTGTAAGAAATCCTGTGGGTCTGTGATGCTATGACTGAAAAACAGTTGCACCAGAAATGTCTCAGTGCATATTAAGTTTATTGCCCTTTGGTTTTCTCTGCTTCAAAGTCAGATTTCTTGCAACATGCACACAGTCAGCAAACCAGAAGTTTTGAATGTATGGCATGAAAAAAGATTAAGAATTGTACTGATGATATTCCTTGGTTTCACCATCTGCCTGCACTCTATTGCATTTAGTGGTTCCAACAAGATCCCAGTGAAACAGAAATGAGATGTGTACCTCTAGCAGAGCTGGAAAATCAACTACTTTCCCTGAAAAGAAAAAACACTTCAAATTCATGTTTGATACAAGAATCTTCTCCCATACAACACACAGCTTTTAGTTTCCCTCTTCATCTACTTCTTTTTTGCCTTGGAAAATTTTAATCATTTGGAGCGTCCTTTAAACAAAACAACTAAGCGTAGGTCTGTATTTTAAGAAACTCTTTTCTCCAATAGCTGCTTTTAGACACAAACTTGGGAGAAAAAATGCTCCACTGTGACAGTTCTGACCAGCCTCCATGACAGGTCAGCAGATGGTGTCCTTAAATGATGAATCTGACAACTTTTGGGGGTTAGTTGAATGAAAATTAAATATTATAAAGTGAAAATGTGCACTGTTTTCCAACTACAGTCTCCTGGTGCCATCCAACAATAGCATAAATAAGGATTCAGTGCTGGTCAAAGGAAATCACTTCCTAACATGTGATTTGAGGGCCATTAATCTTGGCTGCCCATCCTCCAGTTTCGGTCTGAAAAACATTTTAGCTCAGCAGGTGATGCTGTCAGTGACAAATGAACAAGATTAAAATAAAGTGATGTGGACAAAGCAAATTGTCTCAAAATGAATCTTCCTGTACTCAGAAGCTACTATGATTCTTGTGTTACTGGAAATAGGGCTAGTGGCTTTGTGAACTTAATCTAAGAATTAAGAAATGTTTTTTCTGTGATAGTGAACTTGAAAAAAAATAGAACATTGTTGAGAAATGACTGACTTTATGTTTCTTGTGGAATTTGACTGAATCTTTCAGGCTTTGCCTTATCTCAAGGACTCTTGTTTATATGGATTGTAAAATGCATTATGCCAAAATCTAAGAGTGTTATTACTGGCTATCAAATTTCCATACTGAATAGGGTCACACAGAAGTCAGATGGCACAAAGAAGTGTGCTCAAGTGGTTCATAAACAGCCCAGCTGTGTGAGCACTGTGGAGGAGAGGAGTGCTTGAGAATGGCACATTTGCATTGAGGGAAGATATTGAAGATAGTGGGAATGGCTTCTGAGACAGTGAGAGCAGCAGCATAATTGAAGCAGCAAGGTCTCACTTTTTAAAGCTGGCACTGGGCACCCACCTGAAAAGGGAAAGTAACTTAAGCAGACAACAAAGAATATTCTACAAGAAGTGGTTCAGTAGATTGAGAGGAAAATGAGAGAACAAACTCTTCATAGGGTTGGGAGAGAAGATTTCCTTAACAGATGTTTTGAGAATAAGAAAGGTAATATTTTAAAAAGTTACATTAAAAAAGAAGTAATGGACAGGATTTAAAAACAGACCCAAATAACTCCTTTCATCTGGGAACAGCTATAAGGTCTCTGAGAAGTGAGGCAAAGCATGGATAAATTACACAGAAAAAGAGAGTGCAAATGGAGAGTGCTTTCAGAGGCACTCTTTGATGTCTCACCCACTTGCCCAATATCCTGCAATTGACAGGCAGCTAGTGCACATTATAACGCTGGGGCACATCCACTTCTACCCTTTAGATCCATGAACCACCTTGCTTCATGGATGGTAGGGCAATAATGCATTAGGACTTCCAGTGTATCTTCCTTTAGGTGATAGCATGGTGGCCAGGCATGTCTGCTCTGATGAGAAGTGCTAACTTCTACATAGGCTCATGCTTTGAAAAGACATAGAGCGGTGACTTACGCGCCTGGTGCCAATGGCAATAGTAATTTAGACTTGGGATTCTTGGGAGAGAGATGACATGTGAGGGACTGGAGCACAGTGGTAGCCACTTCATGTCAAGGAGATCTTTTCATGAAGGGGAAGAAGATGATAGGGAACATCTGAAAAGGAACTTAATCTTACTACAGCTGCAGTAAAAACAGTGGTGTAGAGCAGAACAGGGAGAAAAAATTAGTCAACTGCAAAACCACTGAGGAGAAACTGCAGAGAAGAAAATGTAAGAAAATTCTGATGTCTACATAAACTTTTTCCTTAAATTTTAACAGAGGCATTATCCCTCAGGACCATTTTTCACCATTTTACATTAATGACTACTGGGGAGATTTGTGCCCTGGTGGAAGGGAGAAGAAAATGCCACTGTTCCTAAACCTGATCTCTATATTGCACAAAATTGGCAGAATTATGTGATTTTGTGCCCATATTGAGATTCCAAACATATGCAGTCAATAAAAATGTTGTAGTAGTTGATGAAGAGAAACTCAGATATAAAGCACAAGAAAAGCAAAAGACTGTGATTTAGTCCTTTTATTCAGTGCTCTAGATGTGCAGGGTACAGGGATTATGTGGACCAGCACTCCCTTAGATTTCAAGTAGTGGTCAAAAAGACATAAGATTTGGGGAAAGTTCATCTCTCCCTTCAGGCTTTCTTGTCTGCTTTTCCTTTCATTTATCTGTAATTTACAACAGTTGCTGTGTCACATTTTATTTATTTTTAAAATTGGTTTTTTCCACATTTCAGGGATGTCTTTCTCTAGCCAACACGTCTCTGTCCAGATCAACTCTGTTCTTTATAACACCCAAATAATGTACCTTGTGTATCTGTTGCTCTGTCTGGTCTGGGGTGTTCTCAGTTGCATCTCAGAATTCAGTATTTAGCTTCTGATTAGATAGGGAACAACTACCTGCAGACATGTGAACTGTATGGCCTCTGATCTACCCAGTTATTCATAAGTAATAGAAGTTTTATTCTGTGACTAGCAGAAAGTTATTTGCTGACAGGGTCAGGAGAGTGATGCTGCCAGAAATGAACCCTAGATTGGGAGGGGTGGGGCTGAGGGACAAGGAAAGGAAAGGGATGGGGAAGCTAAATAAAAGAACAGTGCACTCTGAAAAATTCTGAGCAAATGCAGATGTCTGTCAGTATTGGTCAATGTCTTTCAGAGTTGGTTGGAGCCCTTGTCCAGAAAGTGGTAGTTCCCTTATCAAATTTTCTTAGCATGGGAGAATGATGCTTCTTCTTATGATAAAATATTTCCCTTACCAATATGTAGTTAAGTTGTTGCATGTTTTCACATCAAAAACCTGTGATATACTGTGGCTGGGAATTCTTGTAGGTAAACCTTAGTGTGATTTGAAATATTACTGAGATTTTCTGAAATACATTTTCCTCTCTGGAGTGTGAACAGAGGAAGAAATGTGACAACTGAATCAAAAGCTGCCCCAAGTGGTGCAGAACTATGAAGGATGAAAGATTTCAGCTTGCTACTTGGAAAATCATGAAGTAAAAACTGCAAAAATGGAAACATTTACAAACCATCTAAATGCAGCCTGGCCAGCAGCTTTAGAGGAGATTAGTCCCACCCATTAGCTAGTTGCATGTGGTCGTAGACATCCAAGACACTTCTTTTCTCTATTCATCAAAAAAGTTAGTACAGGATATCCAGTTTCTAACCAAGCTGGCAGAGTTATATCTTCAGGTCCTTTTTATACTTGGCATCTATATGAAACCTAATGGAGACTTCTGCAGTACCTAGGGGTCCAGATTCTGTGCTGACTTTTAGAATTTTGAATCATCAGAGATTCACTGATTTGTACTGCTACAATGGAACACCAAACTAGGGTTCAAGACATTCTCTAATATCACATAAAATATTCCCCTTGCGAACAACTAATTTTTTTATTATTTTCACTACCTATCTGAACACGATACTTTTACACTTACAGTTTGTGTAAGCAGACACGATATTAACAACTTTGAGCATGTCAAGTAAATATTACTTGTTGCTGAGGAAAAGGATGCTAATCTCAAAACCAACATAGATATTTCCTTGTAAACTACCAATTAGGCAATAAGGCTCAACAGGGCATGGAGTTATCATAGAGTAATCACAGCTGTGGAGATTTATATGGCATAGTAGAATTTAATGGCCTATGTACATGGGTCATATGAAATCAACTGAAAAAAATTACAGATCAGTCCCTAAAATATTTTTTTCTGTTGAGTCACAATAAAATTACGTGGACAGGAGACAATAACAAGTTTAGAGATGTAGCTTTCTTTTCATTACAAAAGTGTTTAAATCTTCTAAATTTTTTTGATCAGACTTAAGCAGTACCAGATTATTGCACCTTTTCTTGTAAGTCTGGTATTAGTGTTCAGCAGCAGAAAGGCTTTTGAAAAGCAGTCTCAATCCCCCTCCTGTCAAAGAATTGGAACCAACACTGCCACTAAAAAAGTTTCTCTGTCTGAAAGAAAATCCTATTCAGAGCATGAGACCTGCATCAATAAAATGTTATTTCTTCTTGGCAGAAACCCAACGAGAAGGAAGGTGGCAGTAACACTGCCTCTACTCTGATGATGTGAATCTCTCTGCAGAGGTCCAGAGGTGCAGTTCTGCCATATGAAAATACAACAAACATCATGTTTTATTAGATTTGGTGAATTTAGTTCTTTTGATTTTCTTTTCACTTGAAAAAAAGTGCTCTGGTGTTCTTTAACAGAGTATTAATAGAATCTATGACAGTGGATTGAGATACTTTAGTGTCAAAATACCAAGTATGTGACATTTAAGGGTGTGGTAAAATGTGATATGGGAAAGAGCTTTCTGTTTCCAGTTGCCATGAAAGCCAACATACAGGGAAGGCATAAACCACCTCAAGATCTGAAAAAATCTCTGAATATATCCTGTGTAAACAGTTTATGTAAACCAGTTAAAATGCCTGAAAAGACTAAGGAGCCATGTCCTAAGAACAGAGGGACTTGGAGGAAAAAATAAAATAAAATTTAGTTAATCTACTATTTGGAGCTGGATTGAAGTGTAAATAGTTTAATTATTATGAAGAAATACTTTGATGAGCTATCAGGTTACTACATGCTGACCTGAATCATCCAGCCTGATACCTTATCAGTTGTACTGAAGAGACAGGAGTGTTGGAAGCTTCCAGAAGAGGAGACTGAGAGAGCTGCCTGAGGGCCAGGGCAGCCGTGTGATGACTGAACACCATGGATTTAGTGATTGTGGCTTTAGAAAGTAAAGTAACAATTTCACTGAGCTGTTTCGGAGTTCACAACCCACAGTCAACTTAGACTGGTTTCCTTGACACTGGGTCAGAAATCATAGAAGTATAGAATGGCTTGAGTTGAAAGGGACCTTTAAGTTCACCTAGTTCCAACTCCCACTGTGAGTAAGGATGCCACCAACCAGATCAGGTTTCTCAAAACCTCATTCAGCTCCTCTATCCACAAGGATGGTTTTCCAGGGCATCACATCTATTAATTCTTTTAAAAGCTGGAATTTTGCTCTTCTAAAGTTCAAGGTCTTGTCTTTGCTTTTTACCAGGCACATGTTCTTCAGCATTATGAAGTCCAACAAGGCACGGTTGCTACAGCCCAGACTTCCTCCAATTCTAATCCATTTAATGAGCTCATTTGCATTGGTGAGCACCAGGTCCCGTAACTCTTCTCCTCTGACTGGCTTGTCCAAAACCTGAACAAGGAAGTTATCCTTGATGCATTCCAGGAGTCTCCTAGGCTGTTTACAGCCAGCTGTATTTCTTACCCAGCAGATATCCAGTTGGTTGAAATTCCCCACGGGGATGAGAGCCTGTGAGCGTGATGCCTCCTGTAGCTGAAGCAAGAGGCCTCAAGCTTCTGGAAAGCTTGCAGCCCTCGATCGCAGTGTTCCAGCCGAGGGATTCATCCCACCCCATTTTCATGATAGTAATTAGGTCATAGTTTTTAATGGCACCATGGTTTCCAACTCCTCTTGCTTGTTACCAATGGTGCATGCACTAGCGTTGAGGTACTTCAGCTAAATAAATTTTCAGGAAAAAAAAAAAAAAGGAAAAAGTACAGAAAAGAAAGAAGGATTCCTCTCTTTTAGAACTCACTTTGCAGTGGGTAACTATAAACTCTCTTTTGGAATTTTTCCATTTTTATTAACATACCTACCACTCATTAGAATCAACAAAAAGCAGTGAAAAAGCTCTCATTAGTCTCTCAGTTAAGAGATGTATGTAGAAAGAAGGACATAGTTGTTTCTTTCCCTGCTCTTCTGAGTGCTTTACATTTGAGAGTGTGCATGGAAGACTGACACTTCTGCAACCCATTCTGGAGTTTTAAGTGGCAGATAAGGAACCACTGGTGAAATTTTAAGGTTTGAGTTTAAGCAATATTCATCTGATCTGTTAAATTGCAGTAAAAAAAATGATGAATTCTTCGGATCATGTATTAATTCTAAGTCCAGGTCCATATGATTTCATGGTATAGCAGCAAAATGCTTGGACTTCTTTCTCTGGGAATGCTCAGACACATCTACTGACTCTTCTTACCTTCTTAGTAGGAGTAATAAATGCCTGTTGTGAAGAGAGAGAGGTTGACTGCAAAGGTTCACTGAGGAGGTGGCATCAACCCTCTATAGGTATTGGAAGGAATAAAACATTGGCATTCATGTAAGCAAGGGATGACCTTAAATTGCTAAGTAACAGGGACTGTTGACCATTCTTGCTCTTGCAAATTGCAACTTATGTATCTAGCAGTATATTAACTTTATGTTTCTGGTGATAGCCAAGAAGGAAAAAATTGATTTTAAGTAGACCAGAAAAATAAAAAAACCCACTTAATTTTTAACAATTTTTTTCCTTAATTTTCGATTTGGTTCACTAGAAAATGGGTTATTCTCCTTGCCCAGAGGGCCAATATTTTTGATTACCACCTAGAATACTTTAAATTTCCATGCATGTTGCACTAAGAAATATCTACAGAGCTGTATCCAGCTTTCTTTTCCAAAATAATTGCTTATCTCTTTGTGACACTACATTCCTTAGTTATTTTAAATATTTAAAAATAAAGAGCATTGTTAAATGGTTTGTCTACCGACTACTTATAAAATAATTAATTTTTTAATGTAAATTTCTATTGTTATCTTAAAATTATTTCTACTTCAGTTCACATTTGAAGGTGCAAAGTACTGAATTTAACATGAACAGAGCAAAAGCTCTAGTTTTTTAAACCAACCATATATTATAGTTTCTTCGTTCCAAAAATAATCATGTAGTAAACATGTCTCCCACACTAGTCATTCATTCTTCACTTCCAATATGCATTATCTTTGTGCATGAGAGACACATCTTTGATTAATCCTCTGCAGTTATTTGGAAACTTCTAAAATACAGGTTTTGTACCTCCTTGTAAATCTTCTCTATGGTAAAAACTAAATCAAGCTGTGTGAATATATCCATAACAGTTTTTTTTCCTGAAATATGCATTTCATACAAAAGTTAAACTAAAGTAACAGTAGTTTGGGTATGTGTGGGGTGGGGGGGCTTGATGTGTCTTTGTTTAGTTTTGTTGCTTTGTTTTGGTTTTTGTTATATATATAAATTTAGATTTATGAACTGTGATACACAGGGTACAAATCACAGACCAATACTGTCAAATCAGCTTTTCCCCTAAAAATAGAGGTATATTTAATGGTAAAGTGGTAAACAAATTACATTTTTAAGGTGGTTCAGTGTTCCAGGTGTTATATTGCATAATGCATTCCTTTTGAATTAATTATGCAGTTATTGACTTATGTTAGAAAAGTACTCGATTTACCTGAATAATGAAAAATACAAAATAAGAAATATTTGCTTCAGGGAAATATCATTAATGAGAGCTCTCTATCAACTGGACATAGATCCATAATTAATGGTGATACAGTAAATAAGGTTAGAAGAATCTAAAGAGCTTGTTACACCCCAGTCCAGATGCTCCAAGCACTTACTGGGTGTACACTTTAATTTTAGACTTCAAGAGATTTCATGCCCACATGAACCCTTGCAAAGTCTTTGATTCTTTGATACCTTGAGTTCACATCCA
Organism: Myiozetetes cayanensis; assembly: GCF_022539395.1. Taxonomy (NCBI): domain Eukaryota; kingdom Metazoa; phylum Chordata; class Aves; order Passeriformes; family Tyrannidae; genus Myiozetetes; species Myiozetetes cayanensis. The sequence continues at coordinate 32,126,807 of NW_026087964.1, read as the reverse complement.
GAGAGAAACTACACATTTTTCTCCAAGAGATTTCTTTTAATTTGGTGAGAAAATAGGTGTTTTGGCAAAAAAGGTTTTACAGAAATAACATGCAACTTCCCAAAAACATTACAACAGATTACTGAGACCAGCAAGTATTGTTATAGTGAGGGAAACTTTGTTACACTCAGCAAACACAAACTTAAGCGAAATACAGAAAACAGATGTTTAAATTGTCCACAGGAGTAAAGAAAGAGAGATTAAGAGAGGAATAAAGAAAGAAAGAGAGGAGAGAGACATATTAACCACTCTGGAGGTTACAAAATGATCACCTACATATCTGTTTGTAGACTCTGGCTATTGTGGCCCCTCCTCCTAGGTGGGACCTTTGGCTCCCTGCAACTCACTGTCCTCCCAGCCAAAGTGAGGGATGCCACAGACACTTAGAAGCTCCAGAGGATGTCATGTGGGCAGACCACTAGGCTGACCTTGATAGATCAGCCTCATGGCTTTCCCTGCCATGTGCTCTTCATGGGCACAGCCCTGTTGGCTCCAGGCCTAAGCAAAGCCTTGCCCCTGCCCCAGACTCCCATAAAGTGGTTCTGACCCGATAGTAACTGATCTGGAGTCTAACAGAGCTATTTAGCTGACCAGCTCATAACTTGAGACTTGTTTGCCTAAAAATGATACAAAGAGGCTGTATTTCTGCAAAAAAATCTCATCTCATGACTTCGTTAGAGTAAGATGAGTTGATTGTACTGACTACCAGATCAAATCCATCATCTAAACATAGAATCATAGAATCATAGAATCATAGAATCATAGAATCAGCTGGGTTGGAAAGGACCTCTGAGATCATCAAGTCCAACCCTTGATCTACTACCACTGTGGTTACTAGACTATGGCACTAAGGGCCACATCCAGTCTCATCTTAAAAACCTTCAGGGATAGAGAATCCATCACTTCACTGGGCAGCCCATTGCAGTGTCTAATTACTCTCTCTATAAAGAATTTCTTCCTAATATCCAACCTAAACCTCCCCTGGCAGAGCATAAGACCATGCTCTCTTGTCTTACTGCTGGTTGCCTGGGAGAAGAGACTGCTGCACACCTGGCTACAACCTCCTTTCAGGTAGTTGTAGAGAATGATGAGGTCTCCTCTGAGTCTCCACACCATCTATTTTATACGACTTTCATAAGAGAGTTTCTTTCATTGACACTGAAGAGAGAGTTTCAAGGAGATTGGAGCTAGACTTTTCTAGGCCAAACAATAGGACAAGAGACAATGACCAGAAAGCAATGCACAGGAAGTTCTACCTGAATATGAGGAAGAGCTTCTTTACTGTACAGGTGACTGAGCACTGGAACAATTGCCCAGAGAGATTGTGGAGTTGCCCTCAGCGCAGATATTCAAGAACTGTCTGGACACAGTCATGTGCAATGTTCTCTAGGATGACTCTGGTTGAGTGGGGAGGTGTGACCAGGTGACCCCATTGTAGTCCCTTCCAATCATGCTTTCTGTGATTCTGTGATTCTTAGTGAGTTTCCCATCAGCAACAATGATCAATCAAATTGTCCTCCTTTGGTAGCTTCAGGATAGTCACTTCAGTGAGTGACATTTTCTCCAGTGATGTTAATAGGGTTCATGCACCAATCTTTGCATTTATCATGATTGACCTTTAATCACACAGTCTAACACTTTTATATGTACATACAATGTATCAGTGTAATTGCTTTTCTTCCTTACATTCTACTGTTTTTCCACATAAATCAGAGTCTGCAGGCAAGTAACTGCAGGGAATATATTTGTGTTTGTCAATTTCAAGGTGCAAACTTGCAAAGCTGCTGCCTTGCTCTCTCACATAGGCTCTCTCATTACACTGATCATTTAAATGAGGTTAAGTTTTCAGCTTTACTGAAGTACTGAGAATGTTAGACCTCTGTGGACACAGTTCAACTCCGCTGTCCTCAATTCTGTTTCTCTACCAGTGGTATTCTCACAGAGATGAATAGACAAGAGAATTTAAGGTAAATTAAAACTCTTACTGTTGAGAAATAAACTGTTCACTCGAAGAGCCCTTTATTCAAGAGGCTACTACACTCCTAAGTCACATTTCAGACACAATGTCAGTGACATGCCCGGTGCCAGTAGTGGAACTGTGCAGAAATAACTGATTTATGAAAATTAAATTTTCTGTGGAAGCTTTTTTTGCTTTTTAAAAAGAGAGTCAAAAGAACTATTTTCCTCCTGGAGTGTCTGGCCACAGGGATTACATCATAGCAGCCTTCCCAAAAATATGAAGAAAATGTTGAATTCAGATTGTAGGTTAATGCTTGGACTCAACAATCTTAGAAATCTTTCTCAAGGATTCTGTGATTTTATATGGCCTTCTCTGTAGCAAACCAATTTTTTTTGTTGGATCAAGTATGTTTTATTTTCCTCTTGCATAAAAAGATTGTTAGCTTTAAACTCTCTTCTGCAAACAATGTTAGGGAAATATCACTCACTTTTATTTAATTCTAAGAATTTCAATAAGGCATACAGAGCATTAATATTTAAACTCACTTATAAAATTATTTTTTCCACAGTAGTATTTGTTCAGTTTTATGACTTACTGAAGTGCAATACATTCACATTGCAGGGCTCTAAGAAGAATTAAGAACTCTTGTCTGACACTGTAAAGAGAGTTCATTCAAATTCATACTCGGTAGAAAAGAGGCACACAGGATACTAAAGAAAGAAAACAGATACCAAACCTTTGTTGAAATTATGAAAGCAAACCTTGGAAGTCACTCCAAAATTGTTATTTGGTAGCTTTGGTTTTGGACTTTCAAGTTGCTGTTCGTTTGATTTAAATTTTTGTCATTAAAAACCAGACTAAATAGCTTTTATATTGATGCAGAGTTTTTTTTTATTGCTTTGGGTAATCAATATTGCACTAATTAAAGGCATATTCATTTCCTTACAGGTATATGATGATTTTACATTCCCAAGAGTCATATTGTGGTATCTATTCTCAAAATTACTTCATTGAAATCACTGAAACTAAATCCTATCAATATAGACAGAGATTTCAGAATCAAAAGAGAGAAAATAATTTATTCTCTGATATTTCTGACTATACAGATTTGTAGTTCGGAAGATGGATAAATTACATGACCCTGTGGCTCTTCATTATTCTAGTCCCAGGCATGGAGGAAAGTATCTTCGATACTACTGCCAAAGCTAACTAAGTCCGAAGATAGCTGTTTGCTACACGCTATCTCTTCAGAGATTTTGAAATGATTAAATAAAAGTCAGATAGTGTGCAGCAATGCACTTGTTCCTATTAGGAATAAATATTAGGAACAATGTTCCAGTAATGAGGTTAGAAAGAGAGTTAGTTCCGTTGTAATGATCACTATCATTATTGCATGATCTGTGGTAGAAAAATCAGAAACAGTTGTGTCAGCATCCATCAAAATTACTAATCTCTATGAGCATGAACACAATATGTTAAGATGTTGTCATGTTAACATATCACACATGACTGAGATAATGGTCTTAACTAATTTACAGTAATAGAGGAACTACTGAGAAATCCATAGAGTTCCCAGCTTTTGCACCACAGAATATCTTGACACTTGCAGCAAAACTGAATGTGACACTAACTGCAGGAATATATGTTGTGTTTACTGTGAAATTCCTGTCATTGGAACCACAGGGTTTTAATTATTAAATCTTAAGAAAAATATGATGTTCAGGTTTTGTCAGAAAACTGGACAAGCATCCTGTTGTGTTTCTGCAGAAATTTGCTTTCATTTTCAGAAGAGCTTTGCTTTTGATAATTAATCTTTGTGGTAACAGCTAAATATCATGGGCTAATCCAGTACCATTTGAAGTCAGTGCTGATATTCCCAGTGAAGTAAGGAAGCACTTGTTAGCAAGTAGGTTGACTTCTTATCTTTATGAATGTGTCATTATCCCTAAAGTTACCCTGCTCATACATTCACCTTTACAGCTGTGAGGCCAGCTGTAATGCACTTGAGATATTCATGGTCCAGTGCCAATTAACTTGAAATCCTTTCCCTTTCTTCATTTCTATCATTTGCATGAAATCTGACAAGTGTGTTTTAGCCTACTAGTTCCTATGGGTTACTGCAGCACATGGCATCATGTATGATATTAAAAGAAGTATGTTTTCTGCCTGATTTGTGATTTCACAAAGTTGCATGTTTCTTAATTTTCTGTCTATCTGTTTCTCATATTCCAGATTGTATTTCCTTCTTGATATATTCCCCTTTTCCCATTTTTTAAAAAATCTTTGAATCCAGTCTACAGGATAAGAGACTTATACCAGCCATTCTGCTATAAGCTAAAACAACGAAAAACAAAACAAAAACACAAACAAACAAACAAACACCAACAAAAAAACCCACCAAAAGTAATACCTGAATAACTGCAATAAAATTGGTAATGTTGTAGAGTCTTTATTTGTCTGGAAGCTAAAATGTAGGTTTGATTACCTTGTAAGGTATAGCAGAGAACAGTAAGACAAAATATTTTCATGTTCATACCACTTAATGATTTTTTTCATTCAGATACATGTAAGCACAGAGCTGGATGAGCCTGAAAATAAAGGCTAACTTAAGAAAAGTTGCTCCCTGGCTTAAAATTTCACATACACATAAGAAAACTGAATTAAAACCATTAGAGAATTTCAGAGTGACAAAAGAATAAATGCCAAAAGGAAATGAATCTATTTATTTATAACAAAGTGTAAAGTCTGAATCAGTGCAAGAAGAATCAGAGAATTACGTCAGTTATTTATAAGATGGGTGGAATTCAACAGTGAGAGAGATAGCATCAGGGAAGGTGATGAGGAAACTAGAAAGCTGGAAAATTAGCCAATCATCCCACAAACACTGAAAGTTAGTTATCACCATAAAGTCATCAAAATCATGTATGGGATTAACAGAAGGTATGAACAGAAAGGTTAACCAGCCTATGTGAGATAAAAGTCAAAGCTTTCCTGATTTTCCTTTTCTCTGTTTCTTCTCTGCCATTGAACTGCAAATGCCCAGAATATGACTCATCCAAAATATATAATATTTAAAAGATATGTCAGGATTGTTTTTGTGCCATATGCATAGTAAATTTAACTGCATCCATACTGCAGATTTGAAGTGCTGGTTCTCAGTGGTTACTTGTTGAGAATTTCCAGCTGTATTCAGCTGGTGCCAATCAGGCTGCAGGAGGTAAAAAATCAGAAGTGCACAAACAAAGTAGTCAAATAATTTTCAGACAAGAAAAGTAGATAAGCCTTGGAAAAAAACAGATGAGTGTCCACTGCTTCCTCTATACTATAAGTTTGGAGTGAACTAACAGTAGTGCTCATTTCTAGCATGTCTCCCTCTTGGCACATTTTTTTGTTTTCTAACCTCTACTCCTTAAAACTTTAAAAAAAAAAATAATGAAAGTTTTAAAAATATGTATTTAACTTCTTGAGATTTTAATGGTACAACATTTATCTGAAGAGTTATAAGAATGTTTATGAACCTTCTAAACACAGTTTAATGACACACATATTTTGAGGCTTTCTCAAAAAATTTTGTCCAAATCAGAGTTTGCAATAATTTTAATGGAACCTTAACAAATTCCCAAGATTACTTAAGACTGGTTTCACAAAGTAAACTAGCAAATTACCTATAAACATTATTTTTAGTTGTTGGATTAGAATTGCTTCTAAAGATATAGAAATTTAAGGAAAAAATAAATGAAATGCTTTGTTTACTTACGGGAAATGTAAGAAGAAGCTCTATCAGTTAACAGAAAATATGAAGTTTGGCAAGAAACAAAATATATATTTTCTATTTAAATTAAAGGAGGTAATCAGTGTATTCATATATTTTTAAACTGTCAAAGGTCATTTTCACTGCTTTTGGACCCTACAGGTACCCATTCACTGTCAAGTACAGTATTTGTAAAAAAGAGGCAGAGGTGGTATTCAGCAGCTCTGATGTACAGACAGAAAAATGAAGAGCATTTTTGCCATCTTCATCTCTTATATGAAATAAACCCTCATAGTCCAGGGACCCTGCCTGTATTTGAGGAGTCATACTTGCAGTATTACACTATGTTCCTGTTAGCATTATAACCAAAGTGCTGTGCCGTTTTGGAATTAATGTGTTTCCACAACAGAAACTTGACTAAAAACATTATTAAATATAATTAAAAGAGTAAATTACAGCCTTTGGAAGTAGTTTAAACACTTGTTAAACTGTTCAAGATGTAGATGGACTGGTGGCCTTTTATACACAGAATTTAAAAGCAAAGTATCATTTTTATTGTTACTTTTTTCAAGGCATGCACATTAATTCTCTTTTATGAAAAAAGCAAAATAAACCAACTTCTTCATTCTTCACAATTTTTTTTAAAAATTTCACAGATCAAAAACTAAAAGTGTAGTAGGAAATGGAGTGATATACCCATTCCTTACTTTTCTTCATTACTTCACTACTAGGTACCCAGGATTGACTGACAAGGGGAAAGCCATCACAACAAAAAGACCCATATTGCTGAGTCCATGACCCATACAGATATCATTTGACTTTCAATTCTACCTCCTAATGTAGTGGGATGGCAGTCATAAAAACATCTACTCTCTTGGGGTTAAGTTACTTTGTTTGTGCAACTCCTGTGTTTCTCTAGGTGTAATGCACCCTTCTGTGTGATCATAGGACACATTCTGTCCGTAAACACACCAAGCCTTGCATTGATAATGGAAAGTCTTTTTGTAAGGCCTGTTAATATCTAAGAAATAGGAAGCTGAACTTTTAAAAGTTTCTAAAAATAAAGTAGAACTTTTCAGCTTTCAACTTGCTTGAAATTTCTCTCAAGTTAACAATAAACATGACAATACCATTTGATGGTCTCTTTTGAATGAAGTTACTGATGACAATATGTTGCACATCCCTGTAATTCTATAGCAATAATCTCACACAAGTGTTCACAAATGAGACTCTCCTTGACAAATTGCTAGGTATTACAAGAACTGATAGACCTGTACCTAAACAACAGCTCTTTCTTTTTTGACAAAGACAACAAGATCTGTTTCGAATTTTCAGAGAGTTATGAGTTGGCAAATAAAAAAAAATCAAATAAATGCACAGAGAAATAACCCTCTTTGCTACTTAGTTTATAATCACCTGACTGTTCTATGATGTTTCTTAAACTGGAAAAACAAATTTCAGGCCATTTCTGAAAGTCATTGCCACGGACAGAAACAAAAGTATTTCAGCAGCAGTTATTGATCTGTGCTATTCATAAAGATAAGTGCTTTTCCATTTGTTCATATATATTATATGGGATTTGAAGCTTATTTCAAGTTCTCCAGCCCTTATTTACTCTTATTTCCACCTTTACCTTCATTTGTTTCTGTCAAAAATGTATTTAAGTACAACTTAGATCCATTATGAACTCTTCTCTCTGGACATCTCATTCCTCTGAATCTTTCACTCTTGAGAAAGATGCAAGGTTGACTCTCAAACAGTGTAGCAAAATGTACCACCTTACTGAGTCTGAAGTGAGCAGTGCAGAGCTGAATGAACACCATCTCAGCTGGTCAATGCTGGTGAGTAGTACATAGGGCAGTTTTCTCACTGATTTCTTAACCAGACCCAGCAAGCCACCTGTTCCTCTGCCTGACCGTCAGTTTGCTCCGGTTCTTTCATGCACTTGTCTAGCCAGGCACTCCTAACAGAGGCTGATAAATATTTACATGACTCTTCTGTTGAGGTTTACCTCTTTGCTGTGTCTTCAGGTTTGTTAACTCTGGCTTGATTTTCAAGATCTGTGGTTTGTACCTCTTTCTATGTATTCCCTTCAGCTCTGCTGTCCAGACAGAGAACATAACAGCTCTGTAGACTGTACAGCTGGTGCCAGCAGTTGCTTGCCTTTTGTTAAAGTCGCCCATGCAGCAAGGACTAAGCTAGCACTAGAACTAGTCAGCAGGCATTATGGTGAGAGAGGAAAAGATTGTGAGATACTGATTTCTGAGGAATATCAAAACTTACGTACTAACTTAAGGAACGATGATAATTAGCCCTTCTCTTGTCCATTTTCTTTCTAGATCAGAAAAAGCTGATTTCATGAGCTAGAGAGAGTGGAAAAGAAGTCCAACAGAATTTATGGAGAAGTGACTCAATCGTAGAGGATATGGGAAATGGATTTTCCTCATTACTGAAGATATGTTGTAGTTTGTTAACCTGCCACTTCTTTCCTTCCACAGGCACAGTAAAAAGATTCTTTTTAATATGTAAAGAAATAGAGATTTCTTCGAGATTCAGAATAATAATTTATTTCCAATCTTATCAAATAATTAAGAATGATTGTCTCACTTTTAAAGTTGGAATCCTGAGATTTGTGGAAAGTAAAGCATAATTCAATGTTTAAGAAATATATCACTACAAGGCAATGTGGTTGATCTCAATCACTTCAATCTTAAAATAGAGGATTTCAGCTATTGAATAAGTCTAATCAGTAAATAAAAAACACTTAAAAAGATTCTGAGATTTTCATAGGTCATTCAGAATGTTTACTCTTACGTGATTTTATAACTTTGAAACTTCTGAGGGGGTTGTAGTTTCTTCTTCTTGTTGTTGGTTTGGCTTAGAAACAAGTAAAATGAATTTTCTTAATTGCTTCAAAACTGAAAAGCTGCTTCTTTCCTCCAAGTTACTTTCTTTACTGAGCAGTCCTTATTTACCTCTCCCTGCATGCATTGTTTTAGAAAGGATATCTTTATTATGAAGTGACATTGTAAGATTTCAGAAACTCCACATTTCCATAAGAATTCTGTGACTTGCTAATTGTGGGCATGCATGGATATTGGTCCCTGGACCAGTAATTCATGAACTTGTCCAATAACTTTAAGGTACATTCCGAAGTTTTGAAGTTTTACCTCTAAGATTATGGGAAGTTTATAGGCATTTCTATCATTAATTTTCAATGAGGACTCAAGTTCTTAATTTCTTTGTTGTTTTTGATAATTTTTACAAAATGTTTTCATTTAACTATTATGTTGTAGTATATCGTACTTTTGAGATCACATAGAAATTTACTTCATTTAATATTATAAAGATACTAAAGGTAATTCATGTAAGCACAGAAAAAAAGCATATAGACATAAAAATACATGTCCCTGTCTTTTGTTGTGTACTCCTCTTGTTATGTTGGGATATGGCTCCAGTTTCTGGGGTTCAGGTGTCATTTTTGTTTACAGAGTGACAGCTTCCTGCTGAGTACTTAAGCCACAAGGTCTTTACAGCAGGGCTACTGCAAAGGTTTATTTTTCCTCTCTTGAATCTCCTTAATCCCACTCTGGAGTATAAATACTTCCATAATCCCTTACTTTTGAGTGAAAATGTCATTATCAAAGATGTCAGTTTTTCACTAATCCTCATTCTGAGTGGACACACTGCTGCATAAACAAGATTCTTTTAACCTGGCTAATGAGATATTTGTGTCCAACCACTGCCTCTGCTCTTCCATGGTCTCTATTTCCCAAAGTACCAGGAATGAACAGACTACTGAGAATCATCTAAGCTTTTTTCTTTTTTTTTCCCCCTTAGTTTTTATTTATAAGAAGACAGTAGAAATATACGAGGAATTAAACCTTTGAAGAGAGATTTTTTATTCATGCAGAAAGGACCCTGTAAAAAGTACAATTGCAGAAGATGACAAAGAATAAAGCTTAGTTCTTAAAAGTGTCACATCTTTCTAAGACTCTTGTTTTCAACTGCTGTTGTGGGCTTTTGAATCAATATACAATTTTTGAACTTGCTTTTAGCTGAAAGCTATTTCAAGGGTCCTCTTTTCAATCAGCATCCTACAAAGGTAGAAGTGTTTACTTTTTACTTGCATTGTTATATTTTAAGAAGAGAAGCCCAACTCTAAAACTTGAGTGAAAGACAAACCCTTATCTTTTAGCACTTGCACAATAGATGCTTACACAAAACTCAGACGATTGACTTTTTAGTGTTAAAACATGACATTAACCATGCCAAGACAAACAGAGAAAGCCACTTTATGTGGGTTTCACTACATCAGTTTGATACAAGCAAAACTCAGGGTTTTTTTTTGTTCTTGGAGAATCAAGACACCTTTTTTCCCAACTAGTTCTTTAATTTTATGTACTGTGATAAACAAGTTTGAAATTAAACTAATATTCTATTTTTGGAAGGTCTTAGAGCTGAGATAGTTGCATTTTAATGCTATTTGCTAACCAGTTAATTGCTAATTAAAGTTGGATATTTTTTGCCTTTCTATATTTTATATCACCATGTAAGGAAATACAGGTAAATGATGCAATGACAATTCAAAAACTAGAAAGCTACTTCCTTCATTTCAAGTATACAGCATCATCATGACATCTTCCTAACTGCTCTCAAGTGCTCCTATTTGATTCTTTACTTTTTTTTTTAAAAGAGAAACCCTCCAATGTCATTCATAATTCGGTTTTGGTGCTTGCTTTCTTTGGTCAAGTGAACTGATCAACTACCATAAAAATTCCATCCTTATAAAAGAAACATTTGTATATAACCATTTTGAATGATGTTTTAAGATGGTGCAACTTACATATCATGTCCTAGAGAAAATACCTAATTCATGCTTAGCACTTAAATGTGCCATTCCACAGTAGCTTTGCAAAATACAGTAATATTTTACCAGCATTTACTGTAAGTGGATCACTGTTAATCTGGATATTATTACCAATAAAAAGTCAGATAGTAAACCATCCTTAAAGAATCATACAAAAGTCCTGTCCTTTAACTGGACTATTTATATAGTACAATTATTTATACTATTACACTATTTATAATACTACTAATGATACTATTGTACATCATGCACAATTGCTGACTTGTGTACCCCATCAAAATACCTACTCATTAAATGCTGTCTTTCATCTTTCAAAGCCTTGAAAGTACTTCAGTGGGGCAAACTAATCCTGATAAAGTGCTATAATGTTTTCCTAGTAGATAATGGGAGGGACAGATTTCAGGACTGAAAGATCCTTAGGAAGGAGTCTGAAACTTTGGGTGAGCAAGAATCATACTCCTTTACACAGTTTTCAAATGTGAACAGATGGTGTGATCTTGGATGTACCTAATTTAGGGAGTGCTGCGAAAATAACATGTACTCTAAATGGAATGCTAGTTAACAGGGATGTAAACAGAAAAATCAGTAGGAAGGTAAGGTGTGAGGAAAATACTGTATTTCACTGATATGGCTCCTTACAGAAACCTTGTGCCACTAGATTTATTTTGTGTGTTGCCTTTTTATGTTTAGCAACAGTTCATTTCACCACATCAGTAAGTTTGTACTGCCATTATGCTATCAAACATCGTATTAGTGCTCTACTGAAGCACTTAAAGAGTAGCACTACTGCAAGATGCAGTTTTCTGGTGATGAGTTTTATAAAGCAGCCTTACAAGCCTCTGTGATAGCATTTCTCTTTGCATGTTCAGTATAAGACTAAAGAGATTTGATGCATTGTGTCTTGTTATGTCTGATTCTGTCAGTGTATGGCTTTGTGTGGCTCAAAGTGATAGGACGTGATGTGAGCTGTAACGCATCAAAGAGACTTAAAGTTTCTTCTGCATTCTGAATAATGATAGAAACTTTTGCTACAAAACTAATGTCATGTAACGTTACATATGCAATGGAATAACACTGCAGAAGAATTACAATGCCTAGGTATGGGAAGGATGAAATGGATACAGGGGAAAGGGTGAAATCTGCTTCTTGGGTGCATACAGCAATTTAAAAAGAACACATAAGATAATGAGCATCTAACATCTCTAGAAAATCCTTGTATATGAGCAATGATACATCTTCCCAAAAGCACCTTGCTGAGAGTTTACAAGTTAACAAGAAAAGAAAGATTACAAATAAGTTTCGGATTTTTTTGCTGGAAAACCTACAAGCTTGTAAACTAATTCAAAGGTAAGTAGGCATTTGTGGGTGAGAGAAATAATCCTCTGTGTGTGTGTTTGTGGGAGAGAGATAGAAATAGGGGGGGCAGGGTGAGAGCAGAGGGAGAGTGAGATGTGCATTGAGACTGACAACTGGATGGTTAGTGGGATAAACACCTGCAATTTCAAGTTGTCCTGCACAAGAGCCATGCTTCCTAGATCCTTAAGATACCTAAACAGATGCTAGATGTTACAGGAAATATATTGAGATGACTCATTCATAGGTAACTAGTTTCCTAAAACAATTTTATATACCTGAATTAGAAGATATCTTCTAGACTTCAAGTTTCCCTTTTTCATTTCCCCATCTCTGAAATAAGCATAATAGTGTGCTACCTCATGAGATGTGATGAAATGAACATTTGAACAGAATTCCAGTATCTCAGAAATTAAAGCCACATGGATAACAAGATATGTCCATCATGCAAATGTTTTTGAACATCAAAAGGCAGCAGCTCTGTAAATCTTACGCACAGATTAGAAGGCTTATTTGAAAATCTTTGCTATAAAAAGGCAGCTTATTGTAGAATACATTAAGAACTAGTGGTGGCTGCTACCAAGACAATATTTGATCCAAAATCCATCACTGTCTTCATTAATGCCATCAGGTGTTCCAGATACTGTGTTTCAAGCATGGTGCGAATATCTTTTAAAACAGAGAAGGAAGCAGTTAGGATTTTGCATGTATGACAGATGAGTAGTAAATAGAAGGATATGCCTATGAAAAGGGACACATGGTAAGAGATGAAAGCAGGTCTAGAGAAGGAGTCATGATTAAGTCCTAAGACGGAAACACTGAAATGGGACTTCTAGAAAACAGAAATGAAGTGAGATCAAGTAATTTTTAGTGATCTTTTTGTTTCTACTAAACAGAAAAAAAAGACCCTAATGCATGATTTTGTCATAAATAGAGCTGGTTGTAAACTTGATATAAATTATTGATTTCTCCTAATAACAACAATACTTCTTGAAGGAAGACAGCTATCTTTGTCAACTCTTTGGGTGTACAAATGTAGCATTTTTTTACTGAACTACATTATTTCAATTTTTGATTACAGAACACAACAAATAACAGCTAATAAAAAAAAAATTAGTGAGTTATCTTCCTACAAGCCTGAGAAGGGGAAGAAATTATAGTATTTGATTGTGAAGTACATATACATACATTCATAGATTCTGAAAACATCATAAGTCACCTTGTGAAGAAGTGAGTTGTATCAACAAGCTGTTAATTTTTCCACACAAGGCAAAATCTTTTTCCATAGTTATTAATAGGTTACAAGGTAATACTTGCCAGTATACAAGCTAGAAATATTGAAAAGCTTTTCTTACACAATATATTTTGCATCTGTGCTGCAGAAATTAGAATTTTAAATGGAAGATATGACAATGAATTTTACAAATGAGATATCAGTAAAGGCTGAAATTTACAATTTTATTTCCTAGACAGTTAATATGGCCTTCCTTATACTGTTAGTAGAAACTTAACTAGATCTCTTCCACCTTTCATATTTATCTCTGCAGGAATAATATCAATGGAAATTCCAACCCTGTGATACAGCAATTCTGCATTTTTTTTTTTTTTTAAGCTGGTCTTATTGGTACTGTAGGTAGACAGAAAGGAAAATTCATGTCACTTGAAAGTGGTATTGAAACATGTGGTTTAAACAGGCACTGCTGAACCCAGCTTTTAACTGTGACTTGGTTTTGTCACTACTCATGTCGAAATCATCTGTTCTGTGTCTGTTTATTGCAGTATCAGACATATTACTACATGCAACTCACAGAAGGATAAAAAAGTGGGTATAGCTTCAGCTATAATCAGACAGTAGAAAATATTGTTCTTTTTCCACTTTATGCTCTCACTGTAAGTGCCTTGAACTAGAATAAAATAAATGTGAGTACTGAAACAAAAACAGGATATCTTTTCTGATACATAAAAAATATCCCGGTATCCCTTAGTGCTGTTATTGGAAACAAGATCAAAAACTAATATATTTTTCTTAGATAGGAGGAATAATTTGTTTTCTCAGAAAGTACTTTTATTCATGGTAGAAGATAAATAAAGGAAAAAGCTAGATATCCAAACAAAGAAAAATGTAATCTTTGAGTGAGACATAAGACATGATGATACTAAAATCCATGTGTTTCCTTCCTTGATCTGCTATATCACAAAGTCCAACTAACATATAGAATTCCAAGAAATGTTCTATCACTTTACAGTGTTACAGAGAAAAGGATTCAGACAGATATAGATATAGAAATTCAGTAGTCACTGAGAAGGTAAAAGTTATAAAAATGAGGCTATTCAGAGGAATAACAACACACATATTGCCTTTTACAATGAAAAATAGCTTTTTGAAATTTAGGAAGCAATGTTTTATGATGGGAAGGAAGTAAAATGGTGATTTATATTCTACTAATCAGGAACAACAAAGCCAACTTTTAAGACTTGGTTATAAGCTGCATATGCTACATACATTGATTTTTTTTTTTTTTTACATTTGGGCCCACATTCTCTAGTTTCAATTTATTGAACTATTTTGGGACCTGGTATAGAACTGAACCTCAGGAAAATAAATATAATAATACAGGGAACTTCTTATCTTCAGTATGCATCTCATCCTTTTCTCACCCCTTCAGATATGAAACATATCCACAATTTTCACTCATTATTTTAGTCTTGTAAAGGCTTTTGAGTGTCAGGTTGATTCATTAGCCTTTGGTTTTTTGTTTTTCTATCTGTTCCTCTAGGTCACTCCTACTCTGGTCACCTCCCTTTTCATTACTCATGATATAAGTTATTATTAAAGTATATTGTTCTAAAATATTTTTCACCCTGGTATTTTAAAAACATGTCTTAAATGTGTCCAGTGTGATACTCAATAAATTTTCAATATAGTTAATAAATATCAACTGTGAGATTCAAACAACACCTTTTTGTGATTCAGACAGGAATGAATAAGAAATTCATAGGATTATAAATTATAAAAGGAGAAAAATGGGAAACCAGTACAAATCTGACCATGCTATAGATATGCTGGTTTTCAATTTCCATCTCTCTTTGCATTCAAGGGTATCTTACTGATTAGCAACTCTCTTGAATTCTTCCTGTTATTACCTCCTTTAAAGTGTTTTCCTCTCTGATACAATTATTTTAACAATTTATTTTTTGTTCTTTATTCCAGTAACATCCTACCAATTAACTCTTCCAAAGGCAGTAGAGATGTCAAGACTAACACTGACATAAGTGAAAGCAAAAGTGAACCTTTAGATTCACAGAAAATACGCATTCTACTTTTATTTCTCTCTCCTGTTGAGAGGGCTAGAGATTCCTATCAAAAGGACTTACTATTCCGGTTATCATCTATGTAAACAAAGACGAGACACGAAGTTTCATAACAGGTACAGTATTGAGCTAAAGTCAATATAAGAAGCAACCCTGGGTGTGTGTTTTCCCACAGTATTGAGACATACAGGAAATACATTCTTTCATCAGGGTTTTTCTCTAGTATTTCATGTTCATTTTCACCACCATCAGTATATCATTCATGGCTACATTCAGCAGTGTGCTCTCAGAGTTGTTTTATACACACTTCATTTATGTTTGCCATGCCTTTTATTTAAGGACATTCCTAAGAACATTTTTATAAACTCTGTGCAGGTCATTATTCATCTTTGTTATATAGATGGCTTGCTAGTTGCTTGGCAGCCTATATGTGATTTATTAGATGAATGTGTGATGTCTAGAGCACCAGTTTTTCAAACTTGTCTGAATTGAAAGTGATTTTGAGGCTGTGATGTATATTGATTTGATTATTGTTTTGTAAATATTTTCTTGCTTAATAGAGAAAGAACAGAATGCCCCTCCTGCAGTGTAACTACTTGTGGGAAAGGGTTTCTGCTAGTCGTCAAATAGGACACATAAATCAGTATTATTGAATACAAAATCTATGGCTTGATTTAAAAAAATATAGGCTTGAAGCTTTCTTTTTTAGTTGATTGTTTGGAGACCAAATGGATTTTTATTTATTTTATCTTTTTTATATTCTTTTTCATCTCTGAAAAGTCTGATTTTTGCATATTTCTATTACTTTCTTCATCCTATATGACAGTAGATGAATTATATTTACAGAGTTTTCACTGACAAAAGGATAGTTATTAATAGGATGTGTGCTCTTGCTGTAGTGCATACTTTAAGTGAATTTAAGTCTGGACAGCCCTTTGCTTATTTTTCCTTTGCTTCCCTGTCTTTCAATAATCTTGTTGCTGGAAAACAGTGGTAATAAACTGATTACCACATGTTATTACAGGATAGCACTGTGTTCATAGACCTAAATAATGGGGTTTATTAATTCTTTTTCTACTCCCCTTTTTTGACCCATGTCTGTCTTTTTCTTCTGTCCTAGGACATCTCACTTCTCAAAGTTTTGGAAACATGGATCCAGTCTTGGAATAGTCCTTAATGGATGAACTTATTAAAATGTCAAAAATACCTTTTCATGTGGTCTTATAAGATAGAGTAACATTAAAATCATTTCACTGGTTCATTGCTTAAACTGTCATTACATGAACATTTTCAAACAATTTTCTTTGCTTTCTTGTTCGGTTGGTACCTAAAAGAAGAATTCTTGTGCTCAAAGGTAGGGTAAATCACATTATACTGTTTATTGTCTCACTTAAACTTCAGAACAGAATTCCGTCTTGAAAATTTTGCAGGACTCAATTTTCCAAGCCCTGTCATAATCTTATGGAAATAATCAGGTTTGTGCTCATCTATCTCTTACATTGGCATCTCAAATCATCTACAGAAGTTCATAAAAATTTTGTGCTTCTCATTTTCTTCCATTTTCTATTTGTTGTTGGTTGCTGGATCATCTTAACCTTTCTCTGTCGAAACAAAAAGGTTTTGTTTGTTACCCTGTTGTAGCTTTGTCCTCTGAAAATAAAATCCTCTGCTTTACTTTGCAGAAAACAATTCCAGAAAGTTCATTTGTGAAATGAATAGTGAAAAGGTGTTGATACTTGTTGAAATCTAAGGAAGTTTAGTCAAAGGAGAGATCAATTTACTATTTTTCATGTCCTATCACATTTGCACTTCTCTTGTTGGATCAGGAGGTGAAATCAGACAGTAGCGTAATCTTTCTTTGTTGTATCTCTTTCTGCACTGATAGCTCACACTGAGAGATATACCAAGGATTTACAACATTCTGAGAAATGGTTAAATGTTCTGAAAAGTGACATGGCTGGCAATAGGCAGCACATGGTAATACACAAACTTCAGAATTAATGGAAAGGTGTGAAATAACTGGTATGAACCAAAGCTGTCATGTCTCTCACACCTGCAAGGCATTACAAGACTTAGGAGTACTTTCAGAGGGACCCTGAGATTAACAGGAGACAGTGATCCAAGGATTTTGAGGTTTTAGTTCCAAGGTGTTTGGACGAGTGATAGAAAAAGACAGATGTGCTCCTTCAACTACTGTAATCAAAGTTCTCTGAGGGCAAAGTTGGTAAGAATCATGTGCAACACTACTTGTGGCTTACACAAAAGTATTGTGTTGAACTACAGATTACTAGAATGCAAAAAGAAGGGAAGGACACTAATTTTGGGGAATTTATTTTATTTTAGACAGGATTTTTCCAGTTTCCTGTTCTATGCTTATAAATCCATAAAACAACACTACGTTCTTCAAAAGAACTATAGGTTCTTCAGAAGGTAGGGGGTTTTTTTGTTTGTTTGTTTGGGGTTTTTGTTTGTTTGGTTTTTCCTTGTCTCAGAGTTCTCCAAAACTCCAAAATAAAGCAGTGTTAGGGTCAAGTGGGAATAGAGGCATTTAAGAAAAATGAGCTCACAAACTCATTTTACATGCCAGCAAGAGAAAGAGCCACATAATTCAGAGTTCCTCATCAGATGCAGACATGGTGGAATAAGCAGTTCTAAAAAATTAGAGGACATTAAGAAAAGTGCTTTCTTTTGCAGCATGACTTTGAGGGCAAATAAGGGTGCAATATGGAGATATGGAGGGATGCCAAGTCAGTTAGAGTACTGTTGGAAGAAACGAGGGCTGAGCCAATCTGATCCAGCATTGACTTACTTGTGTATGTTCTACATATCCTAAAAGGATGGAAATAAAAAGAAAGTTAGTTTTCACTTTTTTTCTCTTACCCCAAGTTCACGTTTTCTCAGAAAGAGAGACAATTCATGCATGCTAATCCTTATACAGACATACTACTATTTTGGACAGTCAGGGATTAGGGCTCGAGTGTGACATAAGAACAAGCTATTACAATAGTAGAGGGTCTGTGAACTGTCCTTTGAATAAAACCTGATTTAATAATATGCTTGTGCACATTGTGAAAGCAGAACCTAGATGTGTAGGTCAAAGAACAGCACTTAAATGTTGGGACACATCTCTGAATTAAAACCACCTCACTTTTCCTGGTATCCATTATGGCTCTGTTTTCCTCACGGTAACTCTAACGTTTAAGGTATTTGGTTTGAACCATCTGGGAATACAGAGCATGCGTGAATGCACATAAAAGCAGTCTCTAAAATAAAGGTTACTACTTTTCCAAATATTTTCCTATTTTTTTTTGGTCTAATGTGACAAGGTATTTCCAGGTAAAGAATACTTAAAATTTATGTGGACAATGAAGAGCGAAAGGGAGGGTGACTTAGATGGGTTATATATCAGCTCCTTAAAAAGATAAAAACTTGTTTCAGATACCCTGCTCACTAAAGCAGCTTTGTTTTCAACAAAAAAGTATTGGGGTAGATCACAGGCTGATGTAAAAAAAGCATACCTTTCTTGACCACAATATTTTTCCCCAGTTAAATTATTTTCTTTTTATATCTTATTATTTTAAGAGTTATTTCCTCTAGAGAGGAACTAAAATATTTCCTCAAGAAAAGAATAAGACATGATGCACAAACTTTCACATATTTACCTTTCTTCTGCATTATTGTCCTGTGCACTAGTCTTGGGGAAAAGCCATCTGCTTTTTTTGATTATTCTGGCAACATTAATAAAATGTTCACACGATGTTCTTGCTTACTGAATTCACAGTGCAACTATTGCTAGTTAGTTTTTTTGTTTAAAACATTCCACAATATACTCTCCACTTGTAACTAGAAATTCAGCCTTTGCTATCACAGGCTGATGTATAAGATTATCACTGTTTCTATCTATACTTTTCTTGGAATGAAAGATTTCTATTGTCATTTATATAATCATTAAAAAACTTGGCTTTCATAATATATACTTTCATCAGTGACTAGGTCTGCTGCCTTTTGTTTTCATTGACTTACCTTAAAAATGATGACATTTTTCATGGAATAAGGAAGTAGGAGATGTGAAAATAAAAGGCAGGAGCTGATGGAAATATTTATAGAATATTTAAGCTTTATTCTCTCTCCAAATCCATCTTTTTTTTTTCCTACAAGCAGGATGCATTATTCCAGTATATTGTCCAATGAATAAACGTGTTAAGTAATGGCACCTACTAAGATGTGAATATAAACTCCCATCCTGTCTTCCTATTGTACTCTTCTTCTTTAACTTGATTTTTGCTACTAATCTGGTCAAGGTATGTAGACATCTCTTTGATAATTTTTTTTCAGTTAAGAAAATATTTGGGAATATAAATACATGTGGAAAGTCTGGAAAATAAATACTTCAAACAAAACTATTCTTTAGAGTCAGTTAAATGATAAACATTGGATTAGCAAAGAGTCTTCTTTGTAAAAAGTAAATTACTATTAATGTTGATTGTTAAGAAGGTAGGATTTTCCACAGCATGAGTAAGTGTAAAAGAGACAGCTATCCAGTGCTTATCATTTTAAGTGTCTATTAAGCCTCTCTTTAATTCAATGGAAACTCCAACAGGTCTAAGGGTTTGTTATATGATGCAATGCCACACAGGGTTAGCACTTCAGCTGGAATCAGACCAGTATCAAACCAGGAGCCCACAGTACTCTTTGTGGAGTATATTAGAAGGAAATAGGAATAGGATTTGATCTTACTGTTTCAAAAACATATTTTAGGAGAGGATGAGTTGTCCTTTAAAAGTGACCTCTCTCTCCAGTTTCTATGCAGCGAGACTGTAGAGAAGTGAATAGTTTAACCTTGACAAGAAGATACTAGGTTTAATAAAACTACCCTATTTTCATGTGCACTTAAAAAATTTTCAAATTAATTTGAAGACAAGGTATTTATAGACCTCCACGTACAGCTTAAAGTCAACCTCAGGATCTGGGATGAGATTTCACATGTAAATGATTTATCTAAGAAGAGCATCACTGAAAGTCAATAAGATGTGTAATCCTAAATAGCTTAGATTGCAGTTTTAAAGTGCAAAGTTTTTATTCATGCAATCCATATGTACTACTTAGAATTATAGACTGGTGTCAGGAGAGGTGGAGAGCGTTAAAGCATAACCTCTGTTCTTCTAATCAGGGAGGTAAGGAGCATTTAACATTTTTAAGTTAATTCAAACCTAAGTTTTATTTTTTTTGTTACATTTTAGCAAACACTTGTGAATACTTTTCAGGGCTCTTTGATTTATGTGGATGCCTTGCAACAAATGTAAACATGGTTTCCTATTAATCAGATGTTTGTCTAGTTGGAAAAAATATTTGCTAAAGGGAATCTCAAAGGCTTATCATAGTATTTTTTAGTCACTTCTGGATATATTAATCAACTAAATGTCAGGATAAAAATCTTATATTAAAGCAATTTTCTCTGTTTAGGTAACCAATAACACTTTTAGACATTCCTATAAACACTTACAGCTTTCAATTAAATTACACCTTTTCTGTGATTTCCATATGCTTCAAACTTGGAATAATAGTGGCCCATTTTGTGGGAAATTCAGTTGTCTAAAGATTTAGAAATACACCTTTCTTTTCAGTGTTTTTGAAAAAGTGAAATCTAATTTAGACGCAAATACTGTTAGGATATATCTTCTCCTTTCCTATCTCCTAGCAGGATGACATTAAAAGCTGGCTTTTGCCCCCTGACATAATTTCTATTAAAGCTAGTGGAAATAATTCAATTTCACTTTTCTTCACTGAGTGTTGCACTTTCTAATTCTTTCACACTAGCTTGGTTCCATTGTGTTGTCACTTCTAGCACAGAAGTGACATAGAAAAAGAAAATAG
Source organism: Myiozetetes cayanensis (assembly GCF_022539395.1). Classification (NCBI taxonomy): domain Eukaryota; kingdom Metazoa; phylum Chordata; class Aves; order Passeriformes; family Tyrannidae; genus Myiozetetes; species Myiozetetes cayanensis. The sequence continues at coordinate 32,105,648 of NW_026087964.1, read as the reverse complement.
AAAACGATCAAATACAAATTATCCCTTCCTAACATGTGTCACATAAAATGTGTCATAATTTACTTTAGCAAGAAGCATTTTCTTTTGTTGAAAAAACAGAATCCCAGCAAATTGTGATATTCAACAGGATTGCATCTCCCTGTGTGGATTCAGTGACTTTGTTTGAGTCAACTCTACAGTTTTTATCAAAAGTGTAAAGCACGGGGTTTAAAATTATTTTTTAAGCTGAATTATCTAAATCAACTTTTTGAAACAATTGGCTCAATTTAAATACGACTAGCTTTTATTGTCATGCAACTGAAACATGGATGAAGCAGTTTTAACCTACAAGTTCCCTTTCCCTAAGTACTAAATAAACTCCCAAATCTCACTCTTTCAATTATCTCCTATTTATTTAAGATAAAACAGAGTTCAAGTTTAGGAAACTTGATATATGAGGTCTGTTACATATGTGAAACTGGAACCTTACCCAGATTCATGATAAGCATTGACTTTGATGGACACAATATCATACTTTCACTGAAATGATCAATTAGTGACAAAAAGGAAAAAAAAAAGCAAAAATTTCATCCATGGGCTCACAGTTCAGGATTTGAGTGGTCTTGTGAAATAAAACTATTTTGTGAAGTAAAACAGAATTTATGAGTCTTTCATTTTGCCAGTCCTATTGCCTTTGTTTCCTCTGTTGAATCTGTTTAACTGTTCTAAAGAGTAGTGTCAAAAGTTACAAATTAGGGCAGTAAATCATTGCTGTTTTATAAAAGTATCATCAAAAAATTCTAGCAAAAAAAAGGAAGGCTCTTTAATCTGTCTGATTTTGTTGGATGGGTGATATCCTTAGGACATATTTTCCGGCATTAGTCTGGAGATAATATTATATTTTTTAAAAAAATATATTTAAAGCTGTATTTGCTATAATTATACCTTTTCTTGTATCTTTCGACTTGTTTGTGCCTTTAATATAGAAAAGGGAAATATTCTCAATATGAAGGTGCTTACATTTTTCAGTCGTTATTTCTCCTCAAATTACAGAAATACATATTTGGAAAATAATATAAACTGTAAGTATACATTAATGTTAATAAATGTATCTTGGATTTATTAAAAAAATATATATTTAACCTTTGTTTTATCTTCCACATATTTTTTGCATGTGGTATCTGCAAAATTTCTGCTGTCCAACTGAGAAAGTAAGTAGTTAGGTCCCATTTTCATGTGGACCATTTTTAGCAGTGGGCTTAACTTAAATTTGCTGTATCATCTGTATAATGTTGCTTTTGTGGCATTATAAACTTCTCATGTGTACTGCCAGAAGACATAAAATGGCCCAGTGGCATATGTTATGTTCTTGCATCTGCCTAATTTTCAACTTGAAATACCACACAGCAATGTTTGTGATAAACTACACACAACAAGGTCAAAGCAGGTGCCTGCTGGGATGAATAATCATCTTTATTTCATCATCTCATATCAACAGGTATCATGGAGACAAAGTAATAGCTTTTATGAAAGGAGCTTCATACGTACCTCTGAAAAGTTATGAGGCACAAAACAGAATCAACTAAGAGATAATGACTGTATATTTGCTATACAGTGCCCTGCAGTTCAATTTACATTGCATCCTGAAGGGTTCTGTGTAGGAAGGACAGATTTTTCAAAACAAATATGCTTGAAAGTACTATCTAATCACTAATGCTCAAACTGCGTGTGCTGCTTTTAGAGTTTCCTCTGTAGAAAAAGTGTGGTTTGTTTTGTTTTGGGGTTTTTTTGTGTTCAATGTTACCTCTCTCTATACTCTCTCCATTTTTTAAACAGCAAATGTATGCATCCCCCAACATATATTTCAACACTTGTGCAGCCCTAATTGGCACATGAAAAGTGAAGTGGTTTCACATTATCTATAATGAAAATATTTTACCTCTGTATTATTTCTAAAATCTAAAGAATGACCATATTAGAGATTAGTGGAAGGTAGAGGTTGAATTAGTGGGCATAGGTGATATTTTAGGACAATAAGCTATAAGAGCTAGAAAAGTACATAAATACATCTTTGCTCTAAACAACATGAAGTAAAACCTAAAAAAAACCCCAGTGAACATTGCTGTAAACAAAATCTAGATATGCAGCTCACAGCTCAAGGGTTCAGCTGTCTGCAAGTTTGTGCTTTGTGAAGCACAACTGTATGACTTTTGAGTCAGCTCTAACGAACAAAACTGTTACTGAGTTGTCCAAGTACACAAAGTCAAAGCCATGTAAGACAAAAGTGAAAAGAGAACTTAGTTTTTGAAATTGCTAATAGGAATTCAAAGCATTATGAAAAGTATGAAAACCTGCAACACATGATCAGATTCGGGAGACAACTCCTCACTGAAATAAAAGATCAGAACATTCTGAGGCTCAACTGGTTTTAGAGCAAAATACATTATGCTGGATAGGGCCACTTCCTGCCCTTTACTGTCACTGGGACATACAAACCTCTGAGGCTGTAGCACCGCTCCAGTTCCTGGCACTGATGTTTCCACTCACACACACACAACACCCTTTGCAGAAAGCCTCTTTGTACTCGTTCCCTTAGACACACAAACGTGTACCACTGGGTTTCATCTCTAGAGACTCCAGATCTCACTGTGTCACCAGCAGCTGCCCAGGACTACACTGGTCCCCCTGATAGCCAGTTACTCCTGTGATCTCTCCTATGGGAGAGACTTACAAAGAAATTTAATATATAAGGTACACTGTACTGACTAGGCTTGGGGTAGGGACTGATAACCAACCAGAGAAGTGTTTACACATGAACAGGTCTCTTTATCCCCTTATGTCTCTACTTTCTCACACGTATTGCTTTGCAAATCACTTAAGATCCCTCCTCTGAAGACATCCGTAAGAATTATGGTAAAATCCTGAAATGCTTTTCCTCTGCACCTCATAATGTGTCTTACAGCCCTAGGCACTGGCGCCTCCTCTGAACAAAAGGTGGCTCCCCCGTGTTGGTTCCCTTTGATGTGTTTCACAAGTGGGCTCTAGGGCAGCCATGGTAGGGCCTAGACAAGACATCCCTTCCTCTGAGTCCTTTATTTGCTTTGCTGAATGCCCTTGTGCCCCAGTACTCCTCTGAGTTCATGAGGATGAGGCTTTGGTGGACTGATGGCTCCTGTGATTTGCTTGGGAGGAGGAGGATGAGGGTTCATTTGAGGGCTCCTCATCCCAGATATTGTCTCTCTGTTCTCCTTTGTAGGTATGCAGATGAACTTTTGTCAAAAACCTAGTAAAGTACAGGTGATGCATCTGCAATTGACCAGTGACTGCCTAGCCAGGCTTGCCAAGTGCCTGTTGAGCTGGTGAGGAGCATATTCATACTTTTATTGTTAGAACATTAGTCTTAAATATCTATAGGGTGTATTAGTATATACTTGTTGTGTACTATATAAAATCCATATAGTCCTGCCAAAGATGCTCAAACAATAGTGACCAGTGAGGACAGAGCTGCAGACCAGGTTTCATATGTAAATTATCTTGTCCCCAAAGAAAAATATATAAAAATAAGGCATTTCTATCAAGGGTGCCTCAAGCATGCAAATTTAATTCTCTTCTCAAGTCTCCAGGTCTACCTAAAATGATGTTTTAATTGATATCAGCCTTTTTCAACCAAACACAGGGTTAAAGAAAAAGATAAACTTTGACTTTCAGAGTTTCTTTTGCCTGGATGATAGACATCTCAGTAGTGGGAGGAGACTGAAGGATGTTTGAGTTAAAAAAGAGTTTTTATTCTTTCCTAGGAGAGTGGAACATGATTGCATACTTTATTTTGAGAAGCATCTATGAAATTATTTTAATGAAGAGAAAAGGTACTAATTGTGAGATAAAAACAAACTTGTCCTGAAAGGAAAGTAGCAAACTGTGAGAAAAGCTGCAAAGTGGTTGAAAAATTCCCTTACTCTCGCAGCATTTCTTGACATCTACAGAGAATAAAACCTTCATAAAAATAAAATTATGTCTTGGTTTCCATACATCAACTGTTTTTAAGTAGACTGTGTTTTTTCAAACTTTGTGTGCCTGAAGCAAAATACTCTAGTCTGGTAGAAGTAGATTGCACAGGTTTTGTGTGACTATTTTCAATATAGGAGCACCACACAAGAATATTTTTTTTGAAAAAATTGCTCATAAGAATTAACAGAGTCTGAAAGGGGTGACAGAATTTATTACTATTTTTCTTCCTTTAAAAACTCCATTTTTAACTATTTCAGAGTGTCCTCCTTACATTTTGCCATGTCAGTGAGAAGAAAGATTCTTTTTTCCAAGGGTAAACGGTCAAAAATGCACAGTACTTTTGCATTTTAATGCCGCTAACATTTTCACTACTGAGAGTTCATGAAAAATCAGGAAGTTTCTCTATATATCCCAGGTGAAACATGTGAGTCAAACCTCAGCTGGCTGCAAAAATTGCTGGTGCAGTTTTCCAGCTGTGGAGAGCTCACTGCAGATTCAGCAACCACGTGTGACATTATGCTTATTCTTCTTTGGGAAACTAATTAAAATGCTCAGGTTTCATATATTTCCAGTCCACAATTTATTACATTTCACAGGGGAACATCTCAATTTTCCAAAATGTCTTTAATAACGAATATATGAATAGCAAACAATAATATGCTATAAGTAGTTATTTTTACATGCAAAAGAATATCCATCTCCATTTGAATAATTTATTCAAGGCTATTTAAAACAACACATACAATTTATCTGTAAAAGAAAATATAACGAATCACTGCCTTACATGCAACATTTAAACAGGAATACAAAACAACAGTCACTTTTCTACTGTCTGCAATAGACAGGCACTCTTTTATATTTAAAATAAGAGAATATAGCTAGCAGAATGGCACAATCTCTTGCAAGCTGAAATACTGCACGCTGACTTATGCATCTCTGCCTCTTTGTGAAGTAACATGATGAGCAAAAATTATTATTTTTCATTATAATTGTCCCATAAATGTCATACATATGTGGAATATGTGAGTTCATATGGTAAGCAGACCACCTAAAGTAAACAAGTAATGTGATGAAATAACAAGCATGGTGTAATAATTTAAGAGAAAGTATCTGATAACCAGACAGATGAGCCATTACATGACTCGTAGGTGGTGGCAGAAAAAAGCTATAACATTTAAGAAGCTTTTCCACAATGTTTACTGACTTTGGGAGTGCCGAAACTCCATTTCCTCTGTTGTTGTAAATATGAATTGACTTTAGTGGATGACATTTTCTGGGAGAAAGTCAGAAACTGTTTTAATAATTTTTGTTCATGAGAGTTGCTAGATACCTACCCTTTCTACCCCATGAGAGGAACCACTTCAGCTCTACAAGTGTAATTTTGCTAGGTAGTACCCTAGTAACCCTGGTTATAGACTGACAGCAGCAGTGATAAAAGGAATAGCAGTAGAGATAATATCAGCAATCATATGTTCCTTTGAAACAGCTTTGACTGATACTCCAGAAGTCACAAGGCCTAAGGGATAAATGCACAATGGAGGCTTGTCATGTTTACTTTTATTACTTCTTGCCATTTCATATGCATTTTGCATACAGGATACATGAATACATATAGACAGCATATTTTATATAGTGATTTATTTCTAGAAGCACCTTAGAGAAGAAATCATGCTGACAAAGTAAACAGACTTAAAAACCCTCTCTAGTTCACACCTTCATAACATCGCTGCTAACTTAACATTTTTGAAAGCACCAGTCATTGCTGAAATAGATTATATTGAAATCAAGTAGGATGTTCAAGATTCTTGTTGTTTATCTTTCCCACTTGTCTTCCTAATAAACACTTTTGTATTTAGATTGGGTTTTGATGAGCCATTTTATGTTCAGTCTCAGGGTTAGCATTGTAGTTTTAGAGATGGAAGTGATTCTGTTAATTAGGAAGAACTCCAAACAAGAAGAGCCAAAAATGTCGTGAGAAGGGAATGAAAGGGTTTCTCCCATCCGTATTTTTCAACAAAGTATAGCCACTTACAGTTGCAGTTGTTCCTCAAAATCACAGAGAAGAAGGAAAAAATACCCGGCTACAGGCACAGAATCAGTCAAGGCATGGTCACCTGAACATTCACCGAATCTGTAGTTTTAGATGACTTGCTGTCTCACTAATTGCTCCAGTCATTTATTCTCCTCACAGCCTTTTCATACCTGGTTAATTCCATATTTGCACTCTGTCCTTGCCCTGTTACTCTGTTTACTTTTCTTTTTTTTCCTGTGTTTATTGTCTCTGAAATAAATCAATGAAGAAGGAGGTATGAAAAAAATACTAAAATAATGTTTATTGCCTCCCTGTGGTTCCCTCTGTGTGTCAGCTCCCATTTCCTTTCTCTACACATTGAAGTTTGAGAAAGGAACACCTACTGATATGTGTTTTGTGTACTACCCAGCACTGTGGAGGCTTGCTTTGAACTGGCTCTTAAATGTTGCTATAATATCGTTACAGTAAGAATGACTAAAAATAACTATGATTTACATTAATTAGGAATATGCAAAAGACAGAAATAAAATCTATGTCTTCCAGATCACAGTTGTCAAGTTCCGAGCTTTAATATTTTTTTCCTAATTAGGAGATAACTAAAGGAATTATAAGTTAGGTTTACCAATTCTTTTAGGATTAACCCACTCACCAAAAGTCACCAAAAAGAGTACCAAAAGACCTAGCTAACTTCTGATAACAGCCTTATGGCATGTGATAATAGCATATGAACTTTTCAGCAATTGCACAACCAGATGGCTTCCCAGAGTACGTGTCAACTAAGGTTTGTTCTACTGCCTGTGACCTTTCAAAAGCATATCAGCTTCACTTTAGTCAAGGAAGCTAAGGTTGACTTTTTAGCAATTTTGTGACAAACTCTGTCCTTTTTAAAGTGGTTAACAAGTGTACTTGAAAATTCAGTGTAGATGTAGAAATGCTTTCCAAGTGCTGAGTAAAACCCAACTTTTTGAACACAGTGAGTGAAGCTTAGTCCTCACATGCCTTCATGTAAGTGGGACTGCAGGACACCTTCAGGACCTTGCAAAGTGTTATGGAACAGGGAGTCTGAGTTAGCAGATTGGATTGTTACGTATTGGTTTTCTGTGAACTGGAGAAAGCTAACTCTGAACACTTCTGAAGGTCTCGTCCACAAAGTCTTAATCACTATGGCTGTATAACTGAAAAAAAATTAGAGAGAGAAGATGCAAAAGGAGACAAACATCTTTTGCTATTAGGACTCACCTATAAATAACCTCTGGAGCGTCATAGAAAAAAGTCTTGACTTTAATGCATGTGATATCCATTTTTCTTATGATCTTATTGCTTTTATGTCCTATGATGCAACACTGTGATTTCTCATATAAAAATGAAATTAAGATTGCAAAACCAGACAATATTAATGACTCAAGACAGACAATTTTTGCAATGGGGGAAATCAAGAAAATGGAAGATGTTATGAAAGAGAGTTGAAACTGGAACCTAGGATTGCAGCTCTGCATAGTGTTCCTTCACAACATTCTAGAAGATGGTTACACATTTTCTTTCTCAAGTTGCAGTTTTCTCTCTCTTCTGTAACTGTTGCTAAAGTAATGTTTGTGGGGAGACACCCTAGGCAGATGTACAAAAATAGAGATAATCAACTAACTGATACTGGTTTAATAAAACAACAACAAAACCAAAACAAACAAACAAACAAAAAAGCCTAACAAACAATTTCTGTAAGTTATTGAGCTGATGTAGAGCTCCAGGTCTTTGATTATTTTTTTGTCAAAACTAATGGAGGAGCAGGCAGTGCTTTGCAGCTCCTAAGGTGACTTAACCAAAAAAAAAAAAAAAGGAATAGATCTCTTAGGCTTTACATAAAACATATAACTTGCTATTTGCTGTCTTGCAGTAGAAGGAAGGTTTTGGCATCTTCTTGAATCTTTGAGCTAAAAGATTTGTTCCCATAAATGGCATTTTGCTGAAAAAGTGAGAGATAAAACATTTTTCCAGAACCTGTGGATTACATTACAGGGTAGTAATAAAGAAGAATCTGAAGGCTGGGTTGAGTGATTTGTCCTCATTAGGAATTGTTAAAGCTGCTTATAAAAAAATATAATTTTCACCAAAACAAAAACCGAAGTAATACAAAAGCAGTAGGAGCACTGTAATCTCAGTAATTAGTGCTTCCTTCATTACAAAGTTTTCTTTCAGGCTCTGGTAAAGTTCTTGTTTGACTTCTTGTTTGACTCTCCATCTCATTCTTTAGTAATAGCTGAGGAAAACTAGCCTCCTGCATTCTCTTGTATTTAATAATATAATATCACCTTTCTTTTCCTAGAAGAACACAAGAAACAATGAAGAAGGTATATGTACAGGAGAAGAGGAAAAAAAAAAAAAAAAAGAAAACAAAATTACTTTTTCCACTCCATTTATATCTTGTACCTTCTACCTCCTCCAAGCAATAGGTCAGTCACTGGTATAGCTCTAAAAAGGGCTTAATAGTTTAATAACGTAACAAGAAACATTGTGTCATTATACTAGAGAGTAAGAAACAGTCACACAGGCACGAATATGTAGTAGAAAACTAAGCAGAAGTTATTCATTTAGTGATTTCAGACAACCCATCTTAAAGGTATTGGAAACTGGCAACAAAGATGAACTGCTTTCCCAGGAGGAAGACTATTATCGTAGGCTAAACAGCTGCTTAAAAAGAAAAGTTGTGTCAAAGAAGAAAACAGATGCTTAACTAATTTCTTAAACATTTTTCAGAAGGGGGGGAAAAAACCACACAAAACCACCAAATGCATGAAAATAAGTTTCCTTTAAATATCCAGAGAGTTTTATAGCCTAAGCTGAAAACCAAACAAAAATACTATACAGCATACTGTATTTGAAAACCCTAGGTATCCTAAAACTCTGTCCTTAGGCATCAATAGAAAAGCTTTCTGCATCCCAAAAATCTTCATGCTGCTTTTGGATTAACCAAGTGAGAGCTGCTGCAATTGAAGATTTAATTTATCCACAGCTTGTTATGTGCTGCGAGGGCATTACAGGCATTTTCCCCAGGTTCAGCCACAGAGAGCAAGTCCCTGTTCCAGAGGAGTGAAAAAATTGATGAAAAGAAAACATCCCACATACCATTTTCAATTTCTGTAATACCTTCTTTCTGCATGATGAATGTTGATTATACACCTAAAATTCAAGTGATCTGTCTCTGTGCTATAGAAATTATTAGTTCCTCATACAAAGAAAAGTCGACTGCAGGAGATATAGGCTTTGGGAGGTTAGCCCTGCAGAATCCTGAAGTTGAGAACAAAAATTTGTCCAAGTATACGAAGTTCCTATGCAACAAAGATCCTAGATGCTTAAAACAAAATGTATAACACTTGTTCATGAATAATTTTCTATGTCCTGATTTAAAGGAAATAGTCATGGTTGTGGTTGTTAACTCCACTAAATACACTCTTTCAGAATCACCATTTTATCTATCACTACGTAGTGAAGCCAGATTTTGGTTTTGATTAAGTTTGTGGTGCTAGCAGAACATAATTAAAAATTAAGGTAACTTAAAAATCCTGTAACAATACAATTAATATTGTCATGGGAATATATCTTAATAATGTATACAACAGCATCTAGAAATTAAAGCAGATATACATTGTCATTAAATAGATACCCAAGATATCCAAGAATTAAGTCTCAGTCCTACAAAGTCCTGAAACAATGTGTGAAAAGACTCTTTGCGTTTTATTTTTTTTTTTTTTTTTTTGATGTAACTTACCCTCTGAAATGCACTTTTAAAGGCTGCCCCTTTCTTCCAGGTACTAAGCTAGATTCTTTTTGGAAGTCAGAAACTTTCTGAAAAAAGTGTCCCATTAGTAATTTCTGTGAAAATATCCATTCTAGGTAGCAGAGCTAAAGATATTAGCAAAAGGTATAGTCCTCTGACAGCTAAAAAGTAGCTTGGAGTTTTTGATTTGTCTTAACAAGAAAAGCATAGTTCTGGAAGCAATAGTTTGATCATTAAATTTGGTCCAATCCTCTGTTCTTGTGTGATATCATATTATAGAAATAAGCTGGAAGGAAGTTTTAGAGATTATCCAGTTATCTAGTCTTTCCCCATCTTGAGTGCTCAAAACAGTGCTCAAAAATTTTTTTCTAGGTTATTCTTTAAAGCTTGCAGGAAAAAAGTTTCCCTAAGCATCCTATGCAATATATTTTAGGGCTCAACGGCTCTTACTGCCAGACAGAAAGCATGCAACAGTCAGTTTATAACCAATTATTGTGCTAGCACTGTCCTTTAGTCAAACAGATTTTCCCTTACTTTCCTTCCAGTACAGTTATAGAACGTAATTTTGTTTCCTTCTAGCCTTCATTTTGCTATGATAAATAACTCAATTTACTTATTCCCAGGAAAAATACTTCTCTATTCCCTAAGATTGCTATTAATGTCTATTCTCTTGTCCAGTCTAATAGTTACTTCAGATAGGGGATTGAAGCAATACTCAGTCTTCTGTCTTGGTAAGGTCATCCTTGAGCTGATTTTCTGATTAAGTTGTAAAATAACATCTGAATTTTGAGCAGCCAAAGTCCAGTTTGCAAAGGACAGCACTACAGAACAAATGGCTCTCAAATATACCAGTAACACCAGTGAAAACATTTCCAGTAGGACATCATTAGTTCACTGTAAGTAAAATATCTCAAGTGAATGTATCATTTGAACAAAATCATTTTGAAAGAAAACGTGTAGGGAGGGAGGTCGAATTCCCATAAAGTAAACTTGCTGTTTTGATAATGGATTTTTTTTTCTCCCAGGTCTAAAGTGGAAAGAAATCTGATGAAAATTTAAAATTAGATTCTTACAGATCTCTATGTATTGGCAACTAAATGCAGTATCTTGTTTTTGACAGATGACTTCCATAATGCCTAGGATATTTTCATTTAAGAGCACACTATTCTCATTATACTGAATAGACAAGCCATGATAATCAACTAAATTAAGTTCCCTGCAAGTTTACTCCTTTTCTCAATCCTCTTCTCATTTTCTTCCTTCTTTCTTTTCCCTCCTACTTCTCCTCCCTTGAAAATAGTGTTAAAAGACTGTGACCAAGAGCTGTTGTTGAGCCAACCTAGTGGAACAAATCTGCTGAATAGAGCTGAATATCATATTATAGAAATGGAATTTTACAGTGACTCATAGTAATAACAATTAGGTGGGAGAACACACTGGTTTTGAAGACCTGTTGTTGTTCATGCCAAAAGATGTGGTCAACTTACTATTTCTCTGTCAAAAGCCTTGGTATCTCAGTGTGACTGGCAATAAAAAAGTGAAATATTAATGTGCCTTGCTCATACTCCTGAATATTCTGCAGTAGAACCGGTTTTCTAATATAATGTGGGTAGGGATGTGAGATCTGTTAAAGTGAAGAAGATTGCAAATACATGAAGAAACATTTTGCTGAGTGCAAAAAACCACACAGAGCTTTGTACAGTAGCTCAACTATCTCTGTGCTTCAAAGCAATGGCTGAAATTTCCCCTGAAGCCTACAATACTTCAGGGAAATGAAAAGTCAAAAAAGGCCTGTACTGCAGGCTGTACAGTTCTGTGGCCACTGATAAGCTCAGGTGATCAAAACTTTGAAGTATGAATAGGTCCTCTGAAAACCTCATGGATTTCTGAAAGGAACTGTCTGAAGGGGCTCTCCAAAGCTTCTTTGAAGGCAGCTTGTGTCAGTACAGGTTGCTCAGGCCTTTTAAGGTCAGCAATAATTTTTTCTAAGATAATTCCACTTCTTAGTGTTTGGGGGTTTTGTTGTGGTTTGGTGGTTTTTTGTTTGTTTGTTTGTTTGTTTTTCCTCGCTGCTCTCTATTTATTTCCTTACACAAAAAATAATCATCACTGGCATCCCACACGTTAATTGAGGAACTTGTCTTCTGGTTATTTTTCCTGCTATGTGATTTTATGTTTATGGTTTACGGGCAAAGATTTGAAATAAGAGAGAATCAGGTTGAGTGCTAATTTTAGCTAAAAGAATACTAGTAAATTTTCTAAATGCTTTCAGTACTTCTAGAGTTGGGGAATTCAAACAGTAAAATACAATGCTTGGAAGGAATAAGTCCTGTCTGAAATGCTGGAGGAAATATCGCTGAATAATGATGTAGAGGGCTTTTTGGTTTGTTTTTGGTTTGGTTTGGGTTTTTTGTTGTTTTTGGTTGGTTGGTTGGTTGGTTTTTTTGTGTTTTTTTTGTTTTGTTTTGTTTGTTTTTGTGGTTTATTTGTTTGTTTGTTTGTCTTTAATAACTTAGATTTATTTCTGTGTCTTCTTGCCGTGTTTTTTTCCCTAAAGACATGCTGAATTTTTTGAGTATTAGGCACTCTTTAATGCAAAGTTTTTTGTGAGTCATAAGAGTCCATGTAAATTAAGCTTTCACTCTGCTCTGTCCAGAATGTGTAATTTCTTAATAAAAATGTAAACTCTGTGCTTTGGATTTAAGTGTGCAAATAATGTAATAGCTATACTCATGTACTCTTCCCTAAACTTCTTTTTGAAAGTCCTATTATTGCTATTATAACATGTGAAGCCAAGTTACAGTTCCATGACATGGAACCCTGTTATTCTCTCCCACATTTTTGTGCTTCATGCTATGCTTTCATTTATTCTTTAAAACAATGCCAGTCTGAACCAGAACTAAGGGGATGTCTGAGCCAAACTGATTAAATGCAACATACATAAAAATGCAGCAACACACCTGCTATGACAGCCAACAGTGTTTGAACCATCAGAACGTCCTACTAAGTATTCACTCTATGATAACAGCAAACCTTTGACCTTGGGCACAAGGTCATATCTGAACAATTTGGTTATGTATGCAGACATCCAGCTGAGCTGAGTTTTAGAATTTCTGACCTTATTTTGAATGGTCTGTAATTTACTTCTGCTTTCCACTGCTTTTTTAGCACTGCTCACTCCGTGTTTCAGAGACAATTTCTTTGTTCTGTATAGAGAGATAAACTGTGAAATTAAGCTGCATCAGCACAGCAACTTAGTTTATTTAACACATTTTCTGAGTAAAAAGGACAAAAAAGGAAGAGCTGAAGCAAATAATTTTCCAGTGAGTTGCTATCTGTATTTCAGAAACGTATCAGTCTACAAAATTCCCATAAACCAGTTAGGTTTTTATATATTTACATAACACAGCTAATTGCAGATAGTTATGTATTCTTTCCCTGCATTGCTTAAAATATTGGCACAGAAATAGCACAAGATCTATCTTGTGGCAAAATGCCATAGCGTCCTCCAATTTCCAAGGAGCCATATGGCAATGGTACAGCCATCTGTTTGTCTTGATATTCCTTTCCTGGCAAACCTTTTACCCATATGGGTTATTGGTGCCCTCATCTGTGTATATCATGAAGAGGTTCAAAACAAAAACCTATAATTTTCTCTGGTATAACTTTTAACAATTACACTGAACATAAAGATCACACTATCCCCATGTTTAACCTCATCCATTTTTGTTATGTACACACCTGCCTTCTTCTGTTAGATGCAGGAACAATTTGATTTCCAGAATTTGTGAAAGCTGTCATCACAAGCTGTCAGGTTCAAGGCATCATAATCATCTCAAAGGACTGATAGCTTGTGCGTTGTGGATTTGAAACTTCATCACTAAAGAGATTAAATGATCCATCCTTTTATGTGCTGACAGGGTAGCAATTTTGTGTCAGTGTAGAGATTCACACATTCAGACAATAAGGCCATGCTGAATATATTCAGAGTCCTTTTACATTTTCTGTGATGGCCATTTTCAATAATGTCTAAAATATTTGACATTCATTGTTTAGAATAATTTTAAGTAAGGGAGAGTGTCGACTTTCAACCTGATGTATTAGCAAGCCTGAGTGAAATCATGTTTATATCCCATTTAGCAATCTGCTCTTTAATTTCCTCTTTATGTGAAAGAGTTATTGCAAACTGGATATATCCAAAGTACAAACCAGACATTTTAAGTGTATATATGTTTCAAATCACATCAGAATGGATAAATATAGCCTTTGTTTATCTAGAGATTTTTTCCCTGCTTTTAAAATAGTACAAACAATTCCACTTCAGATACCAAGAAAATGCAAAAAATGCAAAGAAAAATAACATAAGCTAATACATTTATGGGGGCTATACTGAATTATTTACATAATAAATTGTTTTGAAGCTCTTCGGTGTTTGTTGACTAATGAAGTATATTGACTTGTTGCATATTATTTATATGCAACAAATTTATAATGCAGTTTATTAATGAAATTCATTGGTTTATTTGGCAACTTTATTGCTTTTGTTTGAAAGATCATGTTTTGTGTAATTGATACTAGTTACAATTCACGCTATGTACTTTTATGAAAATTTAATTGGATTATATCTCTGATCTTCTGATAGGATTTCTTAAAAAAATATAACTTTAATTGTTTGCACTTTAAGTATTCCATGTTTGCTGCTGATTTCAGTTTAGTGAATTTTAATATAAAAATATCTTTGATTCTCAAGGAACTCTACCATGACCTTTGTTTTTAAAAATTCTTTGTTTGATAATAAACCATTAGAAAATCACATTTCCTGTCCCTTTCTCTTTTAGATGAACTTGACCAGAGTTTTCATCATCCATTTTAGAAACAAGATTGTTCTCCAGCCCTTTAAAAAGTTCTGCCATACAAAGCACTAACAAATCAACCATTGGCTTTGATAGTACCAGGACTTTGTCCTGCATACAGCAGGAATTAGACATGATTTAACTTTGTGTACCGTAAAATATTGCATGCTTGTGTGCATATGTGTGTTTTCATCTTCATTGCTGATCTGTATGACATGTCTATTGTCTACAGACATGTTACAATTTATGGGTCTTTTCTTTCTAATCACCTTCCAACTTTTTTCACACACCTGCCTCTGCTATATCTGTGGGCTGTGTATTTCAGAGCTAGATGTTAGAATCAAACATCTTTTCAGCAGTAAACAAGTTCTATTCTTGTATAAAACCTTTCAGTGAAACAGAGAGCAAAGTGTTCTCAAGACTGTTAGTCCAAGGCTGCACCAGAAAGGAAAGAATTTTAATGACTGAGGAGTTAATAAAACTTTGATTTTATTTTTTTTTCCCCAGAAGACATCCTAATTTAACCTGTCAGCTTTACTGTGGTGTTGAGTTTTTTGTATCAGGTGCAAATACTCTACTTTTCATTCTGAGTAAGACAATTTGTCTCACTCTCTGCACCTGAATGGGGCTCTTTCATTCCATGTGCAGATATAATACTTCCTAACAGTGTTCAGACATTTCTGCCTTCTCTTGTTTCCTTTAAACTTTCAGCTAACTGAGGACGTTTGCATTTGAAAAGCTGCTTGCCTTTCCAAGGGGTCAAAGTTTCTATTTTAGGACACCTTGAACTTATCCTCTTGTTCCCAATTTAGTAAATATATCTCTGTCTAGCGACTCAGATTCTGCCTTAAAGGTCTTGGCATAACTAAGAGACAGCTGTGACATTTCTCCTTCTTTTTTCCAACATGCCAGTGTCCTAGCAACACATTAATAACTCCGTCATGAAATGAGCCTAGAGCAGAAAGAATGAACAAAGTATTGGGGTGCAGTGGCTATCAAAGTAAAGTAGAGGATAACAATATGCTTGTTTCTGGATCCTGAAGTACAATTGCACCAGTCTCTACAAAAGGGCAAAGATCAGAGGCAATACATCTGCATCAGCATGTCACTTCACTCAAGCTAATATTGCCACTGCTAGTCCCTGCTAATTACTGAAAGGCTACTCAATGAGAATTTCTGCTTGCTTCTCTACATTGTGCAGCTCTACTGGCATTTGAAAGACTAATCCAACAGAAAATGTAAAACAGATTCAGGTACTTAAAACATGAGATTAGAGCTGAACTATGAAGTGAGATGGTCTTCAATGTTTCCCAAAATCCTAATTCCTAACATTTCAGGCTGATGACCCACCCAGATCATATCACACTTCCCATCTAGGTGAAAGTCTGCCTTACACTTTCTTGAAAAGAATTGGCAGAAAGATGAGTGGTGAAAGGAATCATATGTGTCTAAAGTTCTTCTTTAGGCAAAATTGGGTGGCAACTGGAACAAATACGTGATGGACTGAGTCCATCACGTAAATATAAAATACATTAGTTTTGAACGTGGAATTTATAAAGATATGGAGACAGCGTGAATTTTAAGAAATTCCCTTTTATCACGTTACAGCTTCTCTGATAGCTTGCATATCACTTTCCCCAAACTATGTGTTGTGTTACTATGAATGCACCATATAAAGAAATAATATGATCTGAAAGTTCTGGTGGCTTTAGAAATGAGGCTGTAGAATCTTAGTTAAATGTCTCTAAGTTTGAAGCTGAGCACTCACCTAGGAATCCCAAACAGTAGAATTATTTTCTGCACAGTGGCTAGTATGGGACTATGTTTTGGGTTTATGCTGAACACAATGGCGATAATCTAGAGATGTTTTTGTTACTGCTGAGCAGTACTTATGGAGACCCAAGGCCTTTTCTGCTCTTTGTACTGCCACACTGGTGAGGAAGCTGGAGGTGCATAGGAAGTTGGGAGGATATGTAGCCAGGACAGGTGAACCTCACTGACCAAAGGTTATTCCATACTGTATGACATCATATTCAGCTTATAAAGCTGGGAGAAGAAGGAGGAGGGGGATATTTGGAGTGATGGTGTTTGTCTTCCCAAGTGACTGTTGCACATGATGGGCCCCTGCTCTCCTGGAGACAGCTGAACACTTGCCTGCCCATAGGAAACAGTGAATTAATTCCTTGTTTTGCTTTGGTTCCATGCTTGGATTTTTTGTTTTCCTATTAAATTGTCTTTATCTCAACCCACAAGTTTTCTGTCTTCTCCCCTTCCAATTCTCTCCCCAGTCCTGCAGGTGCAGGAGTGAGAAAGTGGCTGTGTGCTGCTTGGCTACTGGCTGGAATTAAAACCATGACATAGACTTTTAATGAAATCAGTGTAAAGTCAGCTTATAATAACATTAATCAATGGTTTAGTGTAGTTAGCAATAATAAAATTAAATGGTCACAGCATACAACTTACTGCAGATAAAGAAATAGGCTTAATGAAGGCTTTAGTGTTTTTTCCTCTCACTGACAGTAAGCTATGTAGATCTTCAGCTAATGAACTCATCAAGCTTACCCCTGACTTTATTAGAAATTGCAAATTTACCTCTTCAGCTACTGTATTTAACATATGAATAACATTAATTGGTAGTGATACCAGGAATAATTCCTTTAAGCAGAAGACCAATGTACATGTCACCCTCACTTTGATCCTTGTGAAACAGCTCTTGCTCCTGGACAGGTCTCATCAAACACTGCTGTTTTCCACTGAGTCATATGCAAGCACGGTTGGAAGGTTCCTGGCATATTATCCAATGTTATATTAATGGAAAAGATGCTTGGCATTAACACTGTGAACAAAACTGTTCATTTTCTAAATCCATTAAGACCTCGGACACAATGTTCAGGTTCACCAATTTCTTAGAGCAAAAGCATAAAAAATCCTCTAGGAAAACACAAAAAAAATTGCAGGTAACTGCAGATATTACAGTAAGTAAAGATTTTGGAAGACTTGGAAAATAAAAATATTGATATTATTTATTTTTTATTGGGTAAGAATTGCAAAGCCTGATGTTTCATAAGAAGGGGAAAGAGAGTGCTGCTGTACATATCAAACGCAACACCTTGTGGCTCAAAAGATTCACTGGTCTTTCAAGAAAGTAATGAGTCCACTTTTGCTGAGATCTTGGTCTACAGCTAAAACCACTTTTTTACTCAAAAAAGTGGAAAAAACCCTCAGATAATAAGAGTTGTCTAACCTGTTTGCATATTATAACTCTACCTTTGCATGTACACTTTTACAATATCGTTTCAACAGGCTGACTGTAAGAGGTGAACTAACAAAAGTATTTTTTTAGTTGCTTTAGTAAACAAGGCAGTTTGGTTGTGATTCACAATAAATAGTACACACAGGATGTTTACAATTTTGCAAGTGTTGTTGGCAGCAGATAAAAGGAAGCTTGACCACCACTACCTGTTTCAAGAGAAAGAAGCCATACTGATTAGGGTGGGTTACTTGCCAAAATATCTAAACTTGAACTAAGGCTTTTTTATAGGTTTTTTTACTTTTATTAAGTTGATTCAGAAATCATGCTATTGCCTATAGCTTTGACTGAAGTTTAAAACCAGATTATATTCTTGCACTAATGAAACTTCTGTCCAACTTCAGAGATTTTTTAGAGTACTAACTTCAGTTTGGCTTCCTCTCTCTTGTCCATAAGCAATCAAAGAGAAAAGCTGCCTTTTCAAAGATAAAACCTATTTGGGACATAAAAAACTCAATTTTTTTAAAAGAAGAATGGATGAGACCTTATTAGATTAAAAGGAAGACATAATATACTGGTTGCAGAATGAATTTAATTAGAAATTAATTTATGCTAAATCCAAGTTAAATTTTGAGCTTTTTGTGGAGAAAACTGGTCCCTTACTTGAATGTATTTGTTGAATCATAGCTGAAAAAAAAAAAAAAAAAAAAAAGGAGGAAAACACAGTGGTACAGTGCTTCTTCTTGTGAGGGACTGAAAAAAGTTATTAAAGTTATTTCTGGCTTAAAACAAATCTGTGTGTGTGGGGAGGGGGTAGGATGGGTTCTGCCAAGGTGGGCTTGTGCTCTGCCCCCCACATAGTCCTGCTTCCTTGAGAGCCTTTAGTGCACCTGTCAGTTACTGGCACTCTGGGACACTGCCCTACATCCCATCCCCTGGAGCCCCTAACAGCCCCAGAATGGTTGGTAGACTGAAAGCCCCCACCTTGAAAGGCGTGACCACAGGAGCCCAGAGCAAATAAAACCAACACTATGCATCCACTGCATTGCTGGGGCCCTACTGACCCTGGACTTTTGGAGCTGGATCTACCCTGGATCTAAGGCCATAGCTATAATTCTCTCTCTCTCTCTCTCTGCTTTTCTTACTTCTTTTCCTGGTTTCCTTTTTCTCTTATTTGGATAACTTAAACCTGGATGGGTTGGAATCTGCTAAACCAATGCTTTGTGAAATGCTTTATATTGATTGCCTGCTTTAAAGTTTTGCCAAGTTCCCTTATTTTCCAAAGTTTGCCAGTAAAACTGTGTTTTAGACAGCAGAAGCGTATTTTGAACCCTCGAAAAGCATTGTAGAGTTTCTCCCATGTGCGGCCTTGAGGTATGAAAGAACTCAAGACCCTTTTAATAAATCCTGTGGGCGGGTTTTGGAGCCTTGGATCTCTTTAATGTAAAACTCCTTCAATGAGCTTGTGAGAAGAGTCTCACACCTCTTTTCTGCTCCTGCCCCTCATTACCTGTCAGCTGAAGAGTTTGTGCCACTAGCACTCCAGGGCAACACAGTGCTGCAACTTCTTAGCACATCTTCTATACCATTTTCCAAATCAAGAGAGAGAGAAAGAAGCTGTAGCACTGTGGGGGAGTGAGAGCATGTAACAGCTGAAAAGGAGGGGAAAACCATGTCCTGAAGGAAGATCTGTTGATTATTATTTAATCTTTTCTAGTCTCTAAAATTTCATTTTCTAACACTGACACCTAATGAATTGTTATGAACATTAATCAAAGGTAAAAACTGTACAACTTCAGTCATAACTGGAGGGGAACTGGAAGCAAGTTGAAAAATCTGCTGGTTTGTCCCACTTAACACAATAGGAATAAAGGAAATAGAGAAGTAAAGCCCCTGGTCCCTTTTTCTAACACAAGACAGAGCATTATACAGTGACAGGATATTTCTGATGCAATTCTTTCTACTTCAAGATAGTTGCAAATGATTTGTAGGAGAATGCAGAGAATTTCCATCATAGGCATACATAAAATAATTTGTCGTTTGTGTTTTGCTTATGCCCACCTAAAACACATGAATACAGTGGCAAGGGCTTGAATTGATGAAGAAAAGGGAATTTAAATTCACAAATCCCAGAAAGATGGACACAGGAAAAAAAATTTTCTGAATGCATGACTGACTTATATCAAAAGAGTTAAACTCATTTCCAGTTTTCTTTCAGAACAAAATTCCAGTTAATTGACCTGACTCTTTAAACATGTTGATTTTGGCAAGATTTCATATTTCAGTGAAAACTAGTCCTGTCAAAACTGTTGAAACCAGCTGTGTTTTCAGGCGTAGTGACTGAATTATGCCCTAAAGCACAAGAATTTCTATACAGTATGTTGGAACAGCAGTAGTAGTCCAGAAGTTTCTGATGGTGCAGAGCGACTTGGATGGGTTACTCATTGCTTACTTTGCTAAGAGACTAAAAAAAAAAAAAAAAAAAACTAAACCAAAACCAACATTTTTAATAACTTTTTTTGATATTACATCCATAAGATTTTCATTCTATGCCTATCCTAAGCCAGTATCCTTATAGAGGTTGGAGATCACCTGTTCATTGACTTAGAAGGCAAATTCCTCACTGCCTATAGCTCATTAAAAAACTTGTCTTTATAACATATTCTCCCTAATTAAACTGTACCTAATTAAAACTTCAATATTTTACAACAAATCTGCTATGCATCCTTTAATTTTATTACGTGATGCTGCCCAGCAATTCAGTAGTAGACTGAATAGGCTTCACTAATCTTCCTACGTTGTTAAAGTGCTGTGTTATGAAGTTTCAGGTTGATTTCTTTGTGAACTATGCATGCAATTATCGAAGACCATATCTACAGAATCCACTGCTGTTTTGTTTTTAGAATTGGTACAGTATGATAGAAACAAAAAGCTAACACTGCAGTCTTTCAAGACTTCATTTTGTTTGTCATTTTTGCCTTATTGTAATTTAAAATGAGTCTGTTAGAATAGGAGTTTGCTATTTTTGTTTGCAGACAGGAATCACAGAATGTGTTTGGTTAAAAAACTACAATAAGAGCACTGCTCATTATGGTTTTGCATTCATTCAGAATGAAAGATACGTTAAAAATGTACAGAACAGCATAGTCCAAAAGACTTAGTACTGTGCAGGGCCAGCATTGGTAGAATTGCAGCTGGATAATGTACCTGAAAAATGTTTAACACGAAGAGTGATACTAGGTGGTTTGTAGTTTTGTTTGGGTTTTTTTTTACCGTGCCTGAAACATAAGAGATAATGGAAAAAATAGTTAAAATAAGCAGTTATTAATGAAAACAGGGCTATATTTTGCTAAGCAGGCTTCCCTTTAATTTAAATTATAAGTTAAAAGACAGTTGTTCTTATTATTTCTTCTTGCTAAGTAATAAATAAAAATAGTAGTGAATGTAAAATTCCAGTTAGACAGATATCATAATTTTTTCCATAAGTATTTGAACTCTTAGGAACCATTTCAGAAAGACTTAAGGGTACCTGAGTATGGGAATGAAATAACTCTTTTGACACATCTAACTTTTCCAGGCCAGCAGGGTGGTATCAGCCATTGTCTCAGCTTTACAAGTTAGACAGTATTCAAATGATAGGTATATGACATCCTTCACAAAAGGAAATGTCACATTAAAAATTGAAAGTATTAAGAAAAAGTTAGACAAATGCAGCTGTGAAGTATGAGTGGCTAAAATCAGAATAGAGGAAAAAAAGTAAATTAGCATACAGAAATGCTTTAGAATGCCATGACAACACAGAGACAGGCAGGCTCAGGCTATTTCATGTCATTCCATTTGACTTCTTCTTGCCCCTTGCCTCTCAACTTTCAGTCCAGGAGAACAAATGCTTTGTATGATATTTTAATGAATTCTTTGCACATTTACTGCCACTAAACCCTATTTTCTCACTGTTAATTATAACAGATCTCCTGTTACTGAAAAAATAACTGCCATCCTAATGATGTCCAATTCTTGATTTCTCCCTCTGGAAGAAAACAGAATGCTTTACTTAAGATTCTGTCAATATTTTCATTATCTCATAATTTTAGAGGTTTCAAAGTTACAAAATGTATTCTGTGTACAACTGGACAGGACCTGACAGTGCCTAAGACCTAAGCCTGGGGCCAAAGTCAATACACCACTCTAAGGGTGAGTAAACTAGTTAATTCATATAATACAATGAATAGAAAGATGTGTAATATTTGTAGATATTATATGTATACTTTAATAAATAAAGATATATCTACCATGTAATCAAAACCATGTGGTTTTTGGAGGTATAACTGTATTATTGCTTATGTTATACATTTTTTATTAATCAATGGCTGACAGATAAACACTGATTGTTCTGAGGTAATCTGATTACTTTCCTTGATCCACTGCCATATGCTGCACATAGTAGGCATATCACTTTTGTTTATTCTGTAAAAAGCACAAGTGTCTGTCATTTTAGTTGCAGTAACTTATATTTTTTCTGAGGAAGATGAGTGAGAAGCAATTTTCTGCAACATTATAAATCATGTAATACAGGAAGTGTTATGACATTACATCAGTAAACTACACAGCTGCAGCTCTTCTTTCCCTTTAACGTTCAGCCTTTTAAAGGAAAGAAAACACTGTCTGTGTTACAGCTATGAGGCTAAACTACTAAACCTATTGCTAATAAATAGCTCAGCTGAAAACACATTAATGAATAAAGAATCTTAAAAATCAAGATAATCTACAAATTCTCAGCCATTTTTTAGTACAAGTTATACAAACTGAAAAACTAAAAAAAGTATGTTGTGTGCCATCAAGTTGGAAGTATTTCTTATTAAAAAAAAATTAATCTTCAACAGGAGAATGAATCTTCAACAGCACTTTCCTGCCCTGTTACCTACAGAGGGCCAAAACTGATTGGGTAGGATGAAAATGGGTTCCAAACCCAGGAAGCATCATTTCCAGCAGAAGCACATACTCTGTCAATCAGAGAGACACTCACAGTTCTCGATATGCCTTGTCCTGGTTTTCTCCAGACTACTGATGTCACTTCTGTAGTTTGAAGTCCTCCCTTCTTACATCGCTCTTCCCCATTCTCTGTGTCACATTACCTTAAGAGGACACGGGAAAAGAGATCAGCTACACAGGAAGAAATGCAGACAGAAGCTGGAATGGCATTTTGAAGATACCAGCAGGGTGTTCTTCCAAGAAGTTTGCCCTTGCTCTTGGAGACAAACCCAAATGATCCTTTTGAAAAATATTATTAGCACCCTGAAGTCTACAAAAAACTTCCATACAAAATTTTTTTGTACTTATGAAATTTTTTAAATTAAATATTAGCATATTTCTTTACATTTAAGCACGGTGTTAGCAATAATTTTTGCTTAACATTGGCTTTTAAAATGTGTATCCATATATTAGCATATTTAATTTGCCTGTTGTTTTACCAGAAAGAAATCTTACACTAAAAAAACCCTTCTAAAAATTTGTTGTAATTCAATATAATAAGAAAGATTTCACTAGAAGAAAGCAAATTGATATGTGACACAGTCTAAGACAGTATGGAAGTACGGTTATGGTTTACTGCATACTAAATGATCTGAGAGCACATTTAATGAAAATTTATTTCTAATGAGATGGGTACCTGGGTACCACTCTGTGGTCTTAGTGCCTGAATTTAGTGCTTCAAAATATGCTAGACTTTAAAGGAAAGTATTTAAAGATGAATCATAATAGTCAAAGCAGAATAAAGTTATGAAAGCACTTTTAAATTTTTTATTATTGTAGTAAAAGTTGATGGTTTATTTTTGCTTTCATTGAAGTGACTAGTATAATTTCCATTCTCTTCTTAGTTTCCTGTTTTCTATTTAGTTATCCTTGAAGTTGCTCAGAGTTAATGTGACTTCCTCTTAAGTCTGCTGGAGTGTATTGGTTTGAAATCAGTTTATAGATTCTAGTTTGCAAGGAAACAAGAGCAACTACTTTCCATTACTATGACTAGACCCTTTGCCCAGGTGAAAGTACTGTATTTGAGTCTGTGTTTCTTACATATAAGAAAGGATCTGATTGAAATATATTAACTTATTTTGAAGGGAAAGGATCTCAATCTCTTATTGATTATTGCTCTACTTGGTATAAATAATTTTATTATTAGAATATGGACATTCCACTTTGTAATTGCAGTCTTCGTATGTGGAGCTTTCAAATGCTTATAAAATATTCAAATATTCATTGAGCCAAAATAAAAATGTATGTGACTCTGTAGTCTTTGACAAAACCATTTGCCTGTTTTCTGGTTCTTGTTTCAGAATATATTTTAATAATTCATACGAAGACAGAGAACATTACTATAAGATATCCAGAGTAACTTAGCATATTCAATAGAGTAAGTTGGACTTTTCTTCTAGGAAAATCTGAATAACCTTTAGAGCAACTGAGGAATCTTTAACTGGCCTTTTGATTTGTTGGGTGAGCGCATTGAGCTTTTGCATTAAATAAGCTAATTCCTTTTTATTATTTTTAGGAGTGTCTTTGTTTTCTGTGTATGTGGATTGAAATATTTCACATGAAACTGAATAACATATTTATGTAGAGAGAGGAAGGAAAAAAAAACCACACCTGTTATTTGCTCAGTGATAATCAGAAACTTTTTTTCCCAACTTATCTGATCAGTTGAGTACTAACAAGCAATTATTTAGTGGTTCTGTTTCTATATTTTTGAAAGTGAGATGAAAAATTCCACTAAAAAAACACTTTAAAGGAGACCTCAAAGAATTGCACGTGTGGAAGCACTCCTCCCAATCTTCATTGCCCATAGGGAACAGCTAGCTTTGGCTGATGTTCATATGGAGATTTTTAAGTATTAGTTCACATTCTTATGTATATTTATTGTGTCAGGAGAAAAATCACTGAGGTCTACCTTGTTTTGCAGAGAAATAATTAATGATCTCAGGTCATAGCACAGATAATTAAAGATAAACAAACTAAGACCTAACCTACCAAAAAAAAAAAATAATATGAGAAATGACTACTCTCTGTGGTGCTTAAGAGTGTTTGTTTTCAATATAATGTTAAGTAAAATAATTTAATAGTTCTTATACTGTTTTATACTATTTTATGGAAGCTGAATATAATAACCTGAATATTATGCAGTCAAATTTCCCATATGAAATAGTCAGAAAGTAGTAGTAGTTTCATTCATTTTCCTGTATGAAGTGAATGTCCACACAAAATTTTAGATAGAATGCCTTGGCATCAGATCAATATTCAGTGAAATCTGATTATCTGTAGATTGCCTATGTAGGTATGAGAGATTTCCTTCAGAGAGAAGGATTTTCAGAGCTTTGAGTAAACAAGAAAAGAACTCTTATTTCCTTAGAGCTATGTGCCCTGAATATTCCTAGTAGCACAATTCAAACACACGCTTCTTGTTTACAGTACTCTCATGTTCAGAGGGCAGGCATGTTGCCAAAAAAAACCCCATAAGGATTGAGGGATTGTAGTATGGTGGACTCTAAAAATCCAGTAAGGATTTAGTCGTGTGGCCATGTACTGCAAAATAAGGAGACTAAGGTTGCAATAACAGCACAACCCAGAGAGGTACATGCCTACAGAATGAAGATCATGTGGAAGAGCTTACGTCCATTGCCTGCACCTTTATGTTGGACCTGCTGCAGCTGGATCTGGTTTTCCAAGTGACCATTACTAGTTGTAGAATATTCAGTGTCTTCCTGAGGAACATCTTCTTGCTCAGTTTCATCCAGAATGAAAGGATCAGGGGAGCCAAGCAAAGCACATGATCTGGGAAAGTCCAGTGATTGGTTTCAAACAGATGCCAAAGTGTGTCTTGTAACCATAGCACCATTTTATCAGTCCAGTTACTCTCTAGCAGGCCTTTGGTATCTTCCTATTAATCACATTCTCGTCAAATATATGTAATGAAACAAGAAGAGAAACCTCTGTTAATACCACAGCTTTGGGCTTTTGAACTCCATCAGAGGACAAGATTTACACATGCTATCAAATAGACATTTAAAAGGCATTGTTTGAGCAGGTAGTAGGTCATAGGCACAACAACAAAACAACAACAGAGTTTTCATTATTTAATTTTTCCTACAGTGAGATATAATGTGTTGGATACCAGGCAGATATCAGGCCTGAGAAAGCAGGTGCAGTTGCTCAGCAAGAGGCATCAGAGATAAGGATGGAATCCAGAAAACAGCCTTGGACATTCAGTGAAAGTGAGAGAAGAAACTACTAAACTTCTGCAGGACACCTGCAGCTCAAGTTAAAAGTGAGAGAAGAGGACTTTTAACCCCTGTCTTATACAAAAAATATGGACATATATATCAACATCAGAGTGCCATATGATAGTGCAAAAGAGTTTGAATAGAGTGAATAAGTTTTGAAAAAGTGTATAACTGTGTGCCAAGTAGTTCCATGCATGCTCCCTGCCCTGTAGCCTGTAAGATCCCTACGCTAGGTGCGATAAATGTGCTTAATGTAAACTTTGCATTCCAGAATTGGCTATTTCACCATTTCTGGTGCTGCTATCCACTTCCCCCCACCCTTTCGTGCATGAGACAAAGAGGACCCTTTGCAAGACAAATAAAATCCTCATTTTAGTTGCTGCAGTCGAGCTCTCTTATTTCACCACCAAGCCTAGAGACAGTCAGGGACAGAAAAGTCCTAGCTAGAGAGCTGTGTTAGCGAAGTGGACATCAGCAACAATGAGAGAAAGTAAATAAGGAGGTGTAATTTTATTTACTTTTAGTAGAAAAAAAATCTGTTCACACAGATACTGATTTATTTCTGAAAGAAAAAAAAAAAAGCCACAAAATTCTTCTCATTATGAATATTCTTAGTAATCTGAAACTTTACCAAGGCGTATATCTGAACTTGCTCTGTGATAAAAATACTTTCCATCTGTCTACCTTTGCTCAGTTTCTCACAGAAACTGAAGTTCATGTTCCATGTACTGGCAATGATGTCAAAAGCCTATAGGTTGCCAAACTAAAGTGATTATTTTCATTGTAAAGATCAGAGTGTGTTGAATCTACAAGGTTTGTTCTGAAAAATTCTGGGTTTTTTCCACTATGATTGTCTGTGATAAGCACATGCAGCAAATGGAAAGAACAATAATGAATTTCAATAGGGATAGAAAGCTGCTTCAAAGCTATAATTTAGCTCTTTAAAAATTTTAAATTCACATACTTCTATATGAAAGCATTTCAGATATTTGATTTTTTTTATTAGTAGGAACATAAATGCTATTAAGAGTAGCTAAGGTTGTAAAGTGATAGAAGTTACAGGTAGGTAGCAACTTCTTCCTTTCTGTTGATTGTATGTCTGAAGCTGTCTATATAGGCTGGTGCTGGGAAAAAGTGTTATCCCTCAAAAAAACACAACAACCTAAAACAAACAAACAAATAAAAAACCAACAACAACCAAAAAACCCAAACAAACCAGAAAACAATTCCTCATTTTTAATAAATTGTAGTTTATTTTAGCACTCCTCCCAAACCAGTCATGTTTACCAATTAAAATATTTTACTGGGCTACTATTAATACAAACATGCCTTTAGAGGTGATAGTATAATTGTGACATTTCTTTGAAATACTTAGTGGGGAGTTTTTTTCTGTGTTATTTATGCACAATCCCTTCCCTGGCACTGTTGGTCTTAAAACCTTTCTCCTTTCCTGAAACCCTGTGACTGTAATACTGCATTTTAAATTGTTGGTTCCTAAAAGGTTTCTAGAAGTATTCCTTTTTCCATTCTGGCGTTTGTATGGCTGCAGGACAAAAGCAGTGTAATCCAGGTGTGATATCAGAGCACTAGGACTGGTGGGGGATGGCAAAGCTGTTGAGTGCTGTAGCTGGGGTATTGACTAGGGATTGCTAAAGGATGTAACTGAGGAGTATACCTTGTATGGAGATCTATTTTTCCCGCTTGGACAATAGAGCAATAACAATGGTTCATCTCTTTGCTTCCAAGAGGAAAAGCTCAGCTGCTGTCATGAGAAAAGACACAGAGCAGAGAGGCTGCAGGAGGAATTTTCCCTTACTCTGAAAGTCACATTTCTTTGGAGACAGCAGCAGAAAATATTCAAGTTGTTTTTTGTTATATTTTCTCCTTTAAAAAAAATAAATCAGAAGTTAATATCTCTCTTTATCTTTGCTCAAGCAGTTTTAGCCCAAATTGTGCAGGTAGACACCTACAGGATAATGCGAATTTGAGTGGAGTGGGCTAGTACTTCTGTCCTTTTTTTTTTCATGGAGCAAGAGGAAAAGTGTGATTGCGGGATAGGAATGAACTTACACTCCAAGATCAGACCATTTGCAGCTACAGAGAGAGAGAAAGAGAGAGAGAGAGAGAGAGAGAACCCTGTCCAGATATCTCCCACCCTTTCCAGAAGCCCATTTAAGTGTCAGTCCATTTCTTTTTTATTTTCACACTCCAAAATATCACTAGCTCTTCCCATTCTTTTTCCAAATTCTTTCACCAACCTTCTCAAGACTGGCAAAATTGAGTATCAAGTATTCTACTGCAAATTATTGTGTTACCCTGCTTCAGCACAGAACCCTTAATAATTAGTCAAAAATGCAAAAAGTAGAACAAATATCACTTCTCTAACTGCAGCAGATAAGTTGTCATTGTTAAAGCAGCTACTACCGTGACCACCTAAAGGTTATCTTAGAACTGTCAGTTTTCTAGAGAGCCTAATTTGAAGACAGAGACTCTCAGTGTTATATAAAAAAATACAAGTAACTCTATTAAAATGAGAAATAGCTCTGTTTTTGTCTCCAAAGGAACTTGTAGAGGAGAGATGTAAACATTTTTTCAAAGAATACTTGTTCCAGAACCTGTTACAAACATGCATATACACAAAACAAGAATAAGGGGGCAAGTGTGGGTGATGTTCTTCTTAGACATATGCATTATTATATGAACATAAAACTTGTCGCAGTCTGCAATTGCAACAAAACAGATCTTACCCTTTCCTGAGGATGTCTAATGTTGCCATATGAACAACTCAGTTTCCCTTTGTCTAGGGTCCTTCAGCTGTATCCCATTTGGCTTCCACTTCTGTTACCAAACTTCCGTTCCATGTTAGGATATTTCTTTGATTATATCAAAATGCATTTGTCTTGGAGAATAAGTTTAAAGAAATATATCTGAAAGGTTTGTGACTAACAACTAACTATATTCTACAGCTACAGTTGATGATCTCACTCTTAACTGAATTATTATCTCTTTCCAGCAACAGTTAAGAATGTTCTGAATGAATTTACAAAAACTTATACTGATGTGTATTTATTATGTATACATTTTTATCAGAGGAGGCTCTGATAAAAAAATCAATGCATCAGATAGATATCAGTATATTTACACTGAGGGAAAAGGAAAAATATTTTATATCTTTGGTCAAATGAAATTAAGAAGTAATTTTGAATTTGTTAGGTACAGCTGTTTCAAGGAGTAACGGCACAGCACAGCATAGGTGTCAATTAGCAGTATTAAAAGTGAAGAAGTGAACAGAATGGCCAAAGAGAAATCACCAAGAAAAAGAAAGATAAAAGAAAATTAAACAAAATTATTTTTATAAAGAAGTTCTTCCTTATGACACTGAATTAAAGTGAGTTGAGAGACAAAACAGGAGCCTGCAGAGTCACACATGCAGAGCTGCAGATTGCTGCAGGGTAGTGCTCCAGAAGACACAAATTATTCCAAGTGAACAGAGCTGTAATTCTACTTTTCCTCTTCAATAGCTCATATAGCACACAAAATAAACCTAAGCAGTAAAAAAGAAAATTACTGCATCACAACTGATGATGTTGACACTGTTGACAGTCCCATCTAACAGAGATGCCTAAGTGAGGAGCTGGGGCACCTTCTACCATCAGTCCCCTGGAGCACTCCAGAGCATTGGAGTCTGGAAATGAAAGCAGAGTCTCAGTATTTCACATCACTGTCTAGAGTCATCACTGAGTAATCTAGGCTCCTAAGTCAGATGGTTTGATGACTGAAGTTGGATGGTGAAGATAAACTGCCTATTTCAGCCTTTGCAATCTTCCATTTTCTATCCTTTGAGCATCTGTATAATATCTGAAGAGCCAATGTTTAGCCTCTGTTATTTGTATAGTGGGCATTAAATGAAATGATAGAAGTGCAGATGAATTTGTACTGCACTGTTGCTTGTTGGTCCTAAACAAGATAAACCTTTATGCACAGGAAATTGTATCCCACTGCAGATTTTCTAAAAGCTGACTGGTGATGTGTTACCTATTGGCAATTATATTGCATGATTTGTTAGACATGCATCTTCCAATATTCCTATTTTGGTTCCATCAACTGTATGATTATTGCAAAATCAATATGATATTGAAAAAAATACTGTTGAAAAGTTCTTAGGCAGCTGGATTTTGGTGGTCTATAATGAATGAGCTTGACTGGCATTTTTAAACCTTGTATTTCAGATGCATAACTATATATCAATTAAGAGGGTAAAGATGCTGAATAAGCTAATGTGTTTGTCACTCTATGAGATTCATGCTCAGCTGTGTTGACATTTTCCTTAATAAATACTTGCTCAGGAAGTCCACAACCATAGTCTGTGATCCACCAAGTTGGAGCAGAACAAAACAAATTAATAAGGTTCTGGTGCACAAAACTTTCTTTGGGCCCTCATCTGGCAATTGTTTACATTGAAAGGTGGCTTACATATTTGAGCAATCCACTTGCAAATGGGCACTTACATAAAATCTCACATACATCTAAGAACTTGACAGTTCCAGGCCTCATTTACAAACAAGGTCTGTGATCTGAATTCCATAGCGAGGGATGCAAACTGAGAAAGTGTGAGTTGGAAGTGGAAACAAACGTCCACAAAAACACCAAGATTAACCACGCATTGTCAGGAAAAAAAAAATATAGTTGATGAATTTTTAATTTGCCAAATTTCTTGCAAAATAAGCCACTTTCCGCTTCTCAATGCTCTAAAATTATGTCTGATTCTTTAAGAGAAAAATCTCAAGAAAATAGAAGTTCATCAGGCATAGACTTAAATTTCACTGTAATCCAGGGATAAAACTTTCGCCATGCAGATACAAATTTTCCCTTCCCCCACTATGAGAAGATAACAATTGATTGAAAATGCATAATGTAGTTCTCTGACAATCTTTTATAAGTGTGACACTGTTTGCACACCTAGTGAGGTGATGATGTTCAGTGCCCAGAAATAACAGTAATGTTACATGTAATGGGCATCTCACAGGACGAAGAGAGAGCTAGGACACTGACACCTGTGAAAATATTAGGGCAGAATAGGTTTCTGAGCATCCATATTTTTCTACAACTATTCAGACTATTGCTTTCCATTTGAATAATTGATTTTCAATAGTATATTACTAATTATAGTTACAGGGAGAAGGTTTTTGTCTCTCCAGCACAGCCATTTACCTTACTTAAGCATTCAAGTTGTGTCAATTATATACACATTCTCTTTTTCTCAAATGGTTTAATTTTGATCTTTAGACAAGAAGGAAATACTCATGGAGGTTTTGTGTTCTCTACATAAATATTTGTGCAATGTATTTAGTGTGGCAACATATGATTGCTGAAGATAAAGCATATTCTTCAGGCACAAGAGTACTTGTAATAATGGAAATGAACGACAATCCAGTCTCTGCACAGGTTGGGGCGGAAGGGAGGAGAGATAGATGAGATGCATTAAGTGCTCAGTGCAAATTCCCAAAAGCTTATGAATATGCAGAGGTATC
Source organism: Myiozetetes cayanensis (assembly GCF_022539395.1). Classification (NCBI taxonomy): domain Eukaryota; kingdom Metazoa; phylum Chordata; class Aves; order Passeriformes; family Tyrannidae; genus Myiozetetes; species Myiozetetes cayanensis. The sequence goes on along the minus strand of NW_026087964.1, from coordinate 32,073,953 downwards.
AATGAGAATGCGTGACTATGGGAATATTTTCAGATGATAATTCCAGAGTTTTCTCAACAATCTGTGTGTAGTTTGCCATCTGCAAAGCCTCTTAGATGAGTATGAATATGGAGTAAGTGCAAAATGTAACGAAGGCCTATTTACAAAATGAATTGGCAGATTTCATTTTGTTTGCTCTGGAGAACTACTGCAAATATGTTCATTCAAAATTGTATTTAATTTATGCTAATAAAATAAGACAGACCAGTAACAGGAAAGAAAAAAGAGGGCATAGTAAAACACTAATATGTAAGAACTGGAAACTCCACATTATTGCAATTTTCATCAAATACTATGTTTTATGAATATTTTTTCTTCTATATGGCACTATATGAACACACCTCGGGCACCGGAAATCCAAAAAAAGTTAGAGTAATTGATTAGCAGTTGCTCAAAATCACCATTCATCTGGCATAAATGTTGCATCAAAGCTGACAGGTTTTCAAAATCTTTTTGTTTGTCTGGTAGTGTAAGCAAAACACTAAAAGACAAATCATTTCTACAAAATCAAATGAAATAAAAGGTTCACTGCCACTGTCTAAGAAATACTTTTAACAATCTAATGTAATAACTTTCCAGCAAAATAGAAAAATTTTCCTCAGGGAGGGAGAGTTGGAAACACAATTTACACCATTTGAAGTATAAGCTGACTTAAAGTCTATAAATAATGAAGGTCACGAGCATTTCTGGCTGTCTAGGTGTGATGACACCTTGGTGAAATACTGGATGCAAGAGATCCTGTTATGAAGTGGTGATATAGCATCATTTGCCACACAGTTCCCCTGTTACTGGGAACTACACCAACAACCTGTACCTGATCTTGGAATAAAGACAGAACTGTACCGCATGCCATTAGGATTTGTCTCTGATTGCAGTCTCTTATTCACATTGGAGATGTATTAAGCATATTTTTCAATGTATAGACTTTGTTGTTAGCACTCTGCCTGTGGCAAACTGTTTTGCAAGGCAGGTCAAATAGGTAGACTAGGTGTGGGGGGAAAAACTAAACCAACCAAAAAAGTCTTATAAACATCTAATTTGATTTTCAGGCTGCGAGGACTACAAGTTTTTTTCTAATCACATACTAACTCATGTAAATCTCATGTAAATGTTATATGTGCTGTATTTTAAGAGATGGTCTGGTTATAACTTCTAATAAATAATAGTTATTACATTAGTTAGTAATAAAATCTACTTACTAATTGTTTAATCACTTCATCTGTTTGAGGGAAGTGATGTGAGCTTGCTGATCCTCTTTCTGTAAAAACTGCAGAAATTATCTGCAAGTCAGGAACTGGTCCCTCTCTTTCTTCTTGCTGCATTCTATCTTATTTGAAGTGGCAACTTAGGCTCAGGTTTTCAGAGCATCTGAAGTCTCACAGTTCTTAGAAAGGCACAGTCTCATTAGGCTTTCCATGCTCCCATGTTTCCATGCTGACCTGCCCCAACGCCTTCTGGACATTGGAGACTGACCCTCCCCAGTGCCCACTGAATGGCCTGGAGGATAAATTTAAACTAGCTATTAGGAAGAAATCCTTTGCTATAAGCGAGGTGAGGTGTTGAATGAGGTTACTCAGAGAAGTTGTGGACTCCCCATGCCTGGCAGTGTTCAATGCCAGGCTGGATGTGGCTCTGAGTAACTTGGTCTAGTGAAAGGAGTCCCTGTCCATGGTAAGGGGGTTGGAAACAGGTGATCTTTAAGGTCCTTTCCAACTCTATCCGTTCTATGATTCTATGACATCCCACAAAGAAATTAATCTTATTAAACCATAATTGTCCTCTTTATTTCCCCTGAGTTATCAAGTTGAGCAGTCTCAGAAATAGGTTTGGTGGGGACTGGAGGGATGTAAAATAGATCAGGGAAGCATGTGATTCACAGCAGTGATGGAGAGTCAGTCAGGGGGAAAGAGGATCCCTTCTTTTGGTGCTGGTAGGCTGCTAGGCTGGCCTGCTCATCCCTGGAAACTGTTACCACAGGTTTCTAAGGAAAGAAATAGGTTTGATATTTGGGTCCTGGTAACACAGCATTTTGGGTGAGTCTGTAAAGTACAGAGAAGAGGAAAAACAGTTTTGGGGCCTCTTTCTCCAACAACTTCAGGCTATTATTAATTTTCTTCTTGGATCCCCCTTTTGGTATATGAGGGAATTTAACTACTTAATTAATTGCTGTTGATCACATGTCTACTGAAAGGCCAGCAGGAACGCTAGACCCAAATGCCTTTTGAGATGTTATCTGAAGTGTCTGCACGCTGCCACACCACTTTAGTAATCCGTGCTTAGGTATGTCAGGGGACTGTACACACCTGCAACACGTGCAGCATTGAAAAAGGATGACTGACAGGAACATGAGAAAAATTGCAGCTCTAGGGGAAGAAACAAAGGCAAGGGGAGACTGTAGCTGCTCTCTTCCTCTGCCATGCAGACCTAGGTCTGAGCTATGCTCTAAAAGACGTGCAGTGCTGTCGTGTCTGTAAAGAATGATGACTATTGCTTCCTCTCCAGAGAATCTCCATCAGTGGGCTCGTCATGCAGTTCTCTAGGTGCTGATGGTAATAACTAAAATTAATAGTCCACAGGTTGCCTGACAGTGGTCAGAGACCTTCATGAACTATATGGGGATTTCAAATCAACAGAAAACATGTGATGTAATACATGGTACACACTCACACATTTCTTGTAGTTTTCAGTGTAATACAAAACGTTAATTATTGCATAACTGTATTAGAAAAATAAAAGAAGGGATCTCTGAAACAGAGATATTTGTCTTGATAGCATAGTGATTGTTACCTGAATAAGGTGTCAGGATGTTATAAAACAGACACAAAGGCAATAGATTTTAACACACTTTGATCCACATCTAGAGCTGCTTGATGTTTGGTTAGAAAGCCTTCATAAGCCAGAAGTGTTATTTCTCTGGGGTTGATGGCTTTCTTTTATTCCTCTTAGTGATCAGATTTTATAGTGAAATACAAAGATTTGTCACAGACATATTAGGAATTCATATTATCTATATCTCACTTTGAAGATGTTCTAGTGTGTCTTGGACTTTGATCCAACAGAGTTCCCCTCAAAAGCAAATGAATATATTTTATGACTGTGTTTTGAGTTAATGCATTTCAGATAAACTGCACCATGTTAGATCTGTGGCAGAATCATTAAATGCGAGCTATGTAAGAAAAAAATTAATTAATTCATGAAGTCTTCAATATTAGTATAGAAAAACTACTTTAGGTTTGTGTTTCTTAATTTTTGTCAAATAAAATGCAAAAAGAGGTGTGAGGTATGCAATTCTGAGACAAATTCAGAAATCTTATTTTTCCAAAGTGAAGTGCAGCTTTTTCAGCCATTGAAAATCAAACTATAATGACTGACTTGTTTTGTTAAACAACTGGGTTTATGCTCAGAGTAGTAAACAAAATATAAAGATAAAAGGAAAGGGAATTAGACTGCCTCAGGTATATTTTGACTGGGACAGGTATACTCTGGTGAGCCCTGGAGTCCTCATCCCTTGTCATCCAGCTGAGAGGATACACTACTGGAGTGTATCCTCTGGTAAAAAAGTCCACATTTGCTTCTACAGGAAATCAGAATGGATGTTGTGTACTCTCTACTACTGCTTGTCAAGATGGAGACAGAGCATGATGAAAAGCACTCCAGGTCTCATGGTAGACACATATCTTACAGGTGAGATGTCTGTTTTAGCCAGACTATTTCTGCAATTTAACATTAATTATGTAGTATCTTCAGGTCTGTGCTAAAGGTTGGTAGGGAATATGTTAGGACTCCACTCACAAAAGACAACAAGCAGTAATAGAGTCGCTGTTTGGGTTTTATAGTAGCACTGGTTTGTCTGTTTTTGTTTTAGACAGAAAATTAATGTGTCTGCAAACTGAGTGTATTACTGCCATCAAAATAACAGGCATATACTGCTCAGACTGAAATAGTCCCATCCAAACCAGGCACTGTAAAATCCCCTTTGTAAACTGTCTCTGGTCAAAGAAGTATTAGAGAAATAAAATGACATTTTAAAAGAACACCACATAGCTACTAGGAATTCCTTTGCATAAGCTAAATGAATGGTTTTTTTAAGGAATAGTGCCACAGTGTTTTCTGAACAGAGAGTATGTCAGATTTTAATCTCAAGTGTACAACACAGTTATATGAAAATATGAATAAAAGCAAAAAAAATAGAAGTTCCCAAGATTAGAAACTTTATTTTTGAAATCCTTGTGTTCTGTGAAGTGTTTCTGCAACTATTTATTTGAATTGTCATATGCAGAAACATTTGCAAACCATGAAGGGCTAAATTTGCCTCTAAAATAGTGAAAGATACCCTACTGTCAAGGAAATGTCTTGTAGTGACAGACTGAAGGGCAATGTAAAGAACTCAGCAACTGTGTAGAACATCAGTTCAGAGAAAGACTAAGTTTGGAAGGGTTCCCCTGAGATCATCTAGTTCAAGCCACATGCTCAAACAAGGCTAGCTAGGGCAAGTTGTCCAGGCCTGTATTCTGTTGGGTTTTCAATATCTCCACATATACAGACTCCACAACCTCTCTGGGCAACTTGTTTGGTGACCCTCACAGTAAAAAAGGGGTTTCTTATACTTAGAGGTAATTTCATATGTCCATTGTCTCTTGTCCTGTTAGTGGGCACTACTGAGAAGTAGTGACTCGCTTGTCTTCATTCCCTGCCATCAGCTTTGCCTCCAGTACCAATACACACCGATAAGATTCCCTTGAGCCTTCTCTTCTTCAGACTGAACAGTCCCAGCTCCCTCAAACTTTTCTCTTGCAAAAGATGCCCCAGTGCCTTAATGATCCTTCATTGGACTTGCTCCAGTATGTACATAACTTTCTTGTACTGGGGAGCCCAGAATAGGATGAAGCAATCCAGATGCAGCCTCACCCTTGCTGAGTAGAGACAAAGGATCACCTGCCTTGACTTACTGGTAACAATCATCCTAATGTGGCCCAGAATACTATTTGCCTATTTACCACAGTGGCACATTGTTGGCTCATGACCAGCTTGTCCACCTCCAAGCTCCTTCTTGGAAAAGCACAAATGCAGTTGAAGATCCATATACATTGCTTAAAAATACATGCTTGATAAGACTCACTTCTATAAAGCCATCAAAAGTGAAAGAAGCTGACAAGTAAGAACAACTTGCAGACTAGAACAGTAAAAAACTCAGATGTAGATTTGAGGTTACTTTCCTTTCAAAGCATTACTAACTGCTGTCCACTGGAGATTTTGCAGAAAAATAATAATCAAAGACTGCTATGTTAATACTGTTAAGCTAATAGCATAATTTCATCTACTCAGTCCTCTTCAAAACGATTTTTGTTCTACTCTGGAAATTGCATGCAGGATAGTTCTTATTGTCTTTTGGATAATCTATGTAAATATTTTACTGGCCAATTCTGACAAAAGTGATCTGGATGTGAAGTAAATTATGTTCAAATGGGGTCAGAAGGCTTCCTTTTATAAGCTACAGTCTTAAATCTATGACAAATACCAATATGGCCTGTGACAAACCAAGTCAGAGCAGGAGCTTTCCTTTTATTTTGTTTGGTTATAAGTGAATGTATTATTATATTTAAACTCTTCTGGGATAGAAGTTGACATACCACACTATACAAATAATTATCCAATGATCTCTTCATGACAAAGTAAAAATATTTGAAACAGATTTTATTATGATTTAATTGATTTGAAATTATTTAAAAGAATGGAGCATATCTCAAAAACTTAGATATGAATGTAATTTTCAGTTCACATATCAAAATTACATATATGAATTTTCATTCAAAGTGAGAAGCTGTAAGCCTTCTGTCATTCTGCCCTTGGATGACATGAAGTTTGCACTGAAGTCAGGAGGAAAAATATGCACAAGAAATACAAGGGCATGTTTGTATCACTAGCCTACAGTTCAGTTTCAACTTACAAATAAATTCTATCATATTCACCCAATATATTTATCTTAACATTATCATTAACATAAATATAATTTATCTTAACATTTGAATGCACAAACTCCTAAAAATCAAAAGTCCAATCAAATAAGAAAAACAACTAAGACATGTAAAAGTTGGAATTTTTAATTGAATAAAATATAAAGATCTGATTACAAGTACAAGCATACAGAACCTACTAAAATCAGTGACAGCTGACAATGAATTGTCCCCACCTTCTTTCCCTACCATGCAAGGGTCAGTGGAAGAACAGACCAAGATATGGACAAGGTAAATCACAGCACACTCAATACAAAGCCAGATAACAACTCCCTTGATGTAAAATTTTCATCGTACAGGTGCGTTGTTCAGGAACTGAATGCAGCAGAACAAAACAGAGTTGTTTGAATTTTGGTTGAATTCTCTCTAGAATAAAAAACGTCATGTCTCATCATAACAAATAAACATTCTCTTGTTTTGCGTATATTTTAGCTGCCATCTGAGGAAAAGGCAAATATAGTATTTATTTACAAACTCCATTCTTGATCTTCCTAAATTACATATTGCTTTCAAAATAAGCAACCAGCTACCAAACAGATGCACACTGACAAACACCCAGTGAACTCAATTGAGCTCTGCCTATTTACACCCCCACAGGATAGCACAGAAGAATATAATAGCCTAAGATGAGATTTTAAATGTAAATGCACACTATTATTAAGGAATAATTTCATACAAGTACTACACAATTAGTAAAATATACAGTTGTCTTAAGAATATGAAGGCTAAATATGTCCAGCTATCAGAAAGATTGAATATCAGAAGCCTGTGAAGTGTTTTTGTGATGTTACACAGTACCTACCAGAAGCATGTATTATAGTACAGATCACTTTAAATTGAAATTAGAAGGTTCTATATAGCTATTAAATAATGTATCTCACATTTGTATGAAAATTTCTTCCAAAAAGACTTCTGTCTAAAGTAAACAAGGTTAAAAATCCATCTTAAAAAAAATACAGAATATTGAAACAGGTTCAGTGATTTTCCAAAATGACAGAGAGATCATGTGAAAATATTGCCATTATAATGACTTTTGTGTCTAGAACACATGCATGGTTTTGGAATCCAAACAACTTGCAACATCTTGGTGCTAAAACCTGAGCTGCTGACTTTCTTCTCAGACAGTCCATCGAGTCTCTCAATTTGAAATATATTGACAGACTTTTTTTTTTTTTCTGAAGAAAAAAGATGTCCTAATGATTATCTACATATTTTAAAAATTATTGCAATTTCTATTGCCCACCTTCGTTATAAAATGCAGAATAACACCATTTCTTCCATCAGTAAGAAAATTCATGAGAAAAAAAATAGCAAATAGCAGTAGTAAACCTCTGCTGATATGAACACAATCAGTGTTACTTAAAAGACTCCTTTTTTATTCATTGCAGACTGCTAAAATCAGGGTAGATCCAGTTCAAGCAGCCAATATCTTGTAACTATCTTACAACTGGTGCTAAGGAGAAAATTAAGGTGCATGTATCAAAAGTATATGCATGCTTAATATCTGTGTCTCAGTAATTTTGAACTAGCCCAAACTTGTATGAATCTAGAAAGTATTACAGATTTCACTTATGTACTAAAACCTTCAAATACCAAGTTAAATTCACTGGTTTTTTTCTTGGTCAAAACTGACTACATTACATTGTCACAGAAAATGCATTTGGAAGGAACATCAAGAGATTATCTTGTCCATCTCTCATGCCTCAGGCAGGATCAGCTCTCCTAATGACATTTCTGACAGATGTTACTTAAACCTGGTCCTAAAACCTTCCAAAACTGTATTCCTTACATCTGTAAGGAATGTATTCTCACTTCTAATTATAATGTTGTACAGATTAAACACTGCCTTAAAAAAACAAACAAAAATAAACAACAAAAACAAGCAAACGTGCACTGTGCTGAAAAAACTAACAAGCACAGAAGACCTTTAAGCTTCCTGATTCCCATTTGCTCCCCATTAACAATTCTAAAACAAGAAAGTAAATAGCTGACTATTAACAAGGCTGGACTGCTTTCATTCTGCTATTTATTAGATAAAAAGAATGTGCGGCTCTAATAGAGCAAAAAACTTGGTCTTCCTGGGTGGAAACTGGTGCTCAGAGACTGACTCTGTGTATCCCAGCAGGTATCTGTACACAGGAGAGCCAAAACAGCTGCGTGGGAAGGGCATGTGACCATGGCAGGGTGCATATACAACTATGAGTACATGAGAAGAGATAGATACTTGAATGTCACCTCTCTCTCTCTCTGAAATTCCCTTGTCTATAGTACTTTGCAGACCATAAATACTCTTTAAAGATTTTTCTCCCTACTGATTCTTTGTTCTGTTTCTCTTTTGTATGTGGATAATTATGGTGGTAATTTGGCTACAGCATTTTGAACTTGCACAATTTTTAGTAAGGACTACACGGATTTGAATCTGTCAGCTAGTCATAATGCTTCCTCAATATTACCCATTTAGTGTCAATTATAAACAAAAAATAGCCCACTTATTGTCTCATATTAGCATCCACATCAATAATTGTGCAGAACAAAAGGCATAAACTGAGACCATCTGCTCTCATTACAATAATCTACCTAAAAAGCTTAGCCAGTAACACAGTAAAAGATTCTGATGCATTTGTCTGGGATCATGCTGTTTAAGTGTCTTTTGTGATTAAAATTATTACTGCTTTGGCCCATCACCTATTAGGACATATATTTCCTCATTTCAAGTAAAATATTGTCATTTTATTTTTATGACTGTGTTAAATTAAGATGGCACATAAGAAAAAAATTGTACTTTTATTTTATACTTCATTGTCGCTCCCTTTCCTGTTGATGCTGACAATACTTCAACATTTTTTAAAAAATCATATGTGCTGCAGATTTTTATTGTTATGACAAGTGCATAACTCTTAAGCTGTGTTAAATGCCAGTATAAAACCATATCAAAAAGTAAAATGTTAACCAGAAGTACCATCGTGACCTGAAAAGTAAAAAAAAAAAAGAGGAAAATATTTAAATACCTACAATCAAAAAAGATTGTTGATGTTTAAAGAGAATATACTGTGACTTTTTTCAGCATCGTGTATGTGGAATTTTTCCTGGCAGCTTGCAAGAACAGATAGGAGTTTAGGAAATATTCACATAAAAGTAAAAAAGGCAGGCAAATGTCTGCTGCTTTATACAAATGTCCCTATTCTATTCTCTAGTACATCAGACCTGTCAAGACATCTCAGTTTTTCACTTATAATAAAAATATGTAAATGAAAATAATGCATTGCAAATGTCCAATGCATTTAGTACAATGCCTTAAATGTTTGGTTCTGATCAACTGCAGATTCAATAAATGCTTAGATGTTCCCCAACCCCCAGTGAAAACCACTGAAACTTGATTACAGGCTTTTAATAGCAAAATATATTTTTTTCTCAGAAACCGAAATATAATGCTACACTTTCTATGTCTGATTTTCTAATATGCTAAGCACTCATCTTTCTCCATGATTTCAAATGGATTTTTATGTGCTTACAGTATGATTCATAAGCTGTGGGACTTCTTTTTCATCCTAACTATGGTATGAATTCAGTAACAATTCACTTCACAGTATTCAAAATAATACTTGGGAAGGAATCAAAGGTAAATTATTCCTTAAGAAACTTGGTTTATAAACTATAATACTGTCAGTTCATGAAGTGACCCTAGGACACCTGAAAACAAGATTCAAGAGGATAGTCAAAAATTCATGCCTATTTCTAGATTTTCAACCTTGGCTAATTTGCACAGCTTTTGGATCAGATATTTTTTAGTATTTAGGCTAAGAAGAAAAGGATAAATTTATTGTATTTATGGTTAATTGGTCTATTTCTCAGTCCCTGACTAATAACAGTTGAACAGCTTGCTGAGTTTTAACTAAATTATGGGATTAAAAGTCTCTTTTATCCCAGTTATGTTAAGAATATGAATTAGGGATCACAAAAAGAAGGCATGCAGAGTTATCCAGTATACAGTTGCCAACAGTAGCCAGTGTATATAGCACATGTACATAGGCAGCTCATCAGCTCGTGTGTAGTTGAATGATTAGCTCAAATACATCAGTGAGATCATGTCCTGGTTTTTGACTGTCCAAGGGTCTCAAAACCAACACTGGCAAATGCTTGGGGAGGATTAAGGAATGAAGTGTGCTTGTTATGAGTAACCAAGCGTAGTTAGTTCTACTACTTGTGTATCAACCAGCTTTTCTTAATTATCAGCACTCCACCTTTTAGGCAACTCATGTACAGAAATAAGTCTCACACTTTAACCTTTTCTTTTCACCCTCATAGGTAAGAGAATTCTGGTTATGTATACTGGTAACTCAATATTTACCTATTCTTGATAAAGTAATGCAGTTTCAAACTTCGCTTAGACTTTTGTTTAGAGCAGAAATGTGATCTCTTCCTTCCCAAAGAATGGCCAAATAATAAGCTATAAATTCAGCCTCTGTTCTTGCTTTAAAAATGCTGCCACAGTGAAAATACACTCATGTTTACACTTCAACCTGTCATGTAGAAATACTTTCACTTTAAAATGTGAAAAAATAAAATTATTTTGCCAGTATTGAGGGTCTTATTTTTTAAGTTCAAAGTGGTTCTTTTTCAAAATTTAATCTTATAAAAGATAAAGTTTTAAAAATGGAAATTGAATTTCCACTGTATGGCCAATACATGTTGGAATGCCATTTTTATTAATTTTGGAAGAAAATTATGTTGTACATATTCCTGCCATTTCTAATTGGAAAGTGTTTCAAGCTGTTCTGGATCATACAGTTTATTTTTCCAAAAGTCTGCACATGTCTATGCAACTACAATATGGAGTAATGTGTAGCTTTAGAGCAATGGCTAGCGTGATGGCAGGTGTTCAACAAATTGGCATGTCATTATTTCAGCCTACATCTGCTTAAAAATTTGGTAATGTGGGCTATATTTATGAAATCAGGGCTAAAATTTACTATGTTTTCCACCTGTTCCAAAAGTAATAAAAACCAGATAGGAATCAGTATCATATGGGATAGAAATTCTAAGTAGCTATTTTACACTCATATGTTATGATTAATAATGCCATATACAAATGCTTTTATTGAAAACAAAACCTAAAACAAATTAAAAAAAAAAAATAAAAAGCAAGGAAAGCAGAAATTACGATTTTTTGCCATATATCTGGATGAGGAAAATGTGTTCCTCTCTATAACTTTCCACTGACATCAAATCTGCAACCCTTTCCAAACATGACAAACTCTTTGGTGCATTTTAATATCATCCACTAATAGAAGGGACAATTGTTTTCATGACAGATAGGAGAATCATATCCTAATATTTAAAAACTGTGTAAAAATCCACCCTATTTCAAAAAAGAGAATAAACGTATAGTGTTCTAAATTGTTAACTCTTAAAATTAATTTAACCTCAGACTGATTTATAAAATTAAACTTATTTAATTAAAATATTCCTTAGCATTCAGTTCTGTTACAAAAATATAAAGTTCAGATTGTCTCTTCTCAGTCAAAAAGCTTGGTTTTTTTCTCAAAAACTCAGATAAACTTAAACACTAAGTTGGTTTGGTTTTTTTCTCACAAGCTACTCAATATTTTCATATACAAAAGGACTCAATCTAGGGACCTTAAGATCTTTTCATAAGAAACCCTTCAAGTGGTTGCTTGGGAAGCAGACTATATCTGGACAAAACAGTGGAAATTGGACCCATTCTTGCAGAATGATGTTATCAAGATTTTCTGATTAAAATGGTTTCCTTGATTTCCCTCAGTCTTATTCTATATTTTATTAGACAACTCAAGCAATATGTAAAAATTTTGAATTAGGAAAAAAAAAGGAGGAAGGGAAGTAGGCACAAATCTAATAATTTTTAATGATCAGACTTTGGGGAGCTCAGCTAATTGAAGTTGTGAAGGACTGCTGAACTAAAGAATACTGCAAACAAACCTGATAGTCTCAACAAAAGTAGGCAACCAAAGGAAAAGTTCAGTGATGAAGGTCTTATCACCAATGCACAGGGATTATCACTAGATTATCTCTAATTGTCATTAGATGTGACTTTTAAGTTTCAGAGTGACTTCTTTATGTTAAATTGCCTCACCTGCTGAATGGCATGTTAGCAGGGTCTCACGATCAGATAAAAATTATGAATTTAAACTTAGAAGATTATCTAAGTGTTTTCAATAATAGTCTGTGGTGATTATCTTCCAAACACTTTATTGCACCCCTGCTGCCAGAAAAATGCACTATCACCCATCAATGGTGACAATGTTAGTGACTTTTGTCCTATTCAGAGAGAGGTAGAAAATGTAATTGAGCTCTGATTATACTGTGGCTGGTTAAAGATGCACTATAAATTGCTTTAAGTGTGAGATAGTTCCTACAAAAAGACCATGATTAATTTCCTGACGTTTCTGCAGGATATGTACAAATTACATCAATTAATATGAGGCATAGTTAATATAATATCAATTTCAATAGGTGCCACCAAAATACATAAATTTTTACTCAGAAAGTTATAGTTCCTAAGGAAAGCTTTCCTAAATGATACGTTTTCCCTCTGAGTTGATATTTTGATGATAGTACCAGTAAGAAGCTCTTTTCTTCACATCTGGATTTGTTAGAACGGAAATAATCAGACTTAGTAAAGGACTTCTCAGAGCTATGAGAAAAGGCTTGCTGAAGGATACCCATCCAAGCAGACATCAGCTTGGACTGAACTTTGGGCCCTCCTACTACAGTACATTGTATTGATTGTCTCAAGATTACTGTCTATATACAGAGTCATCAAGGTATAATTTTTCATAATCAAAAAAACCATAGCAGTCTCCAGGACATAAAGAATTTCTATGAAGTTCCAATACAGTACACAGAGAAAGAAATTCATCAATGCAATTCTTCTCTGATCCTGGCATACTTACAAAGACAGCAGCATCTCAGGGTCAGATTTGAAAGGTCATCAGTGGATAGTAAACTATAAATTGTCCTCAAAATCTGGTTAGTCTCATGAAAGTTTCTCAGAAAGCATCCAGAAAAGTGAGAAGAATATTTTATTTCTTTGAATATAAACCATCTAGTTTGGTGAAGTTTTTCTTTGTTCTGCTTTGATTTGCTGGTTTGTTTGTTTTTTTTTTTGTTTTTTTTTCTTTTAGGGAAAGAGATAATTTTCATAGACAGAATCACACAGAATATGCTGAGTTAGAAAGGACCCACACGGATCATTGAGTCCAAGTCCTGGCCCAAGATTTAAAAATTAAAACTATGCATCCTGCACTTACTTATTTTTTATTTCAAACACAAAATTATAGAGAATTGGAGTAAAACTAAATGGTGCAATAACAGCTGACTTCAAGTGGAGGTCTTTTGCTGTACAGAGCATTCCTGGTTCTTCCTTCTAAAATGATGATTTAGACAAAAGAGAAAAAAATTCTATGGTAAAGGTAATTCTTGTTAGAAGGATAGAACTACTCCAAAGTAATCTGGTCACTGCATTTTGTAATATGTTCTAATTAAAGTAATTTTAGACTAGAGACAGGGTCTCACGTCAGAGGACAATCAGTTGAACACCATGTTATTCTGAAGTGGAAGGTTTTATTATTCTCCTTCCTTGTTCTGTTTGGAACATTCTCTGGTGGGATAATCTAGCCATTTGTTTCAGAGAATTTACTGGGTTCCTTTTGCTTGCATTGGTCCATTAAAGTAGGGTTAAAAGAATTTGTGCCTGGATGGATGAATTATGTTTACTTTTTCAGCTTCCTTTTAAAATTTGGATTATGTTGTCTATCACTACATTTTTTGTTGGTGGTGGGTTTTTTTGTTTGTTGTTTTGGAGTTTGGGTTTGTTTTTGTTTTGTGGGAGTTTTTTTTTTTTTTCTTTTGTTTGTTTAAATTCTTTTATATATATAGTTGTCACCTTGTTGTACTTCAAGTTCTGGGAATATCTGGTATTCCAGAGCTTCTCTACTAAGTTGAATACAAAGAGAATTATGACTAAATCACTATACTGAAAATCCCTTTATATTTTGGCTTCAGCACTCATATCCTATATTCCAAAGTTGGAAAAAAAAAAAAAAAAGGAAGAAAAAAATCCCAACATTATTTTATCTGCTCCCTAATCCTTTACATTATTTATTCATTCACAAGTGTACTTCACTGGAATTTTCTTAATTTTGTAAAATATACTTTAGAAATATATATATGCAGTCCAAATAAAACCAGGACTTACCAAGTGCACTGTTTACTGTAGGCAAACATTATCATTAAAAGTCCATGTGTTGCTTGCTCTGTTCTGAAATTCACTCAGTTAAAAATGGAAAGCTTTTTCTTCCTTTCAAGTGTTTCCCCAACATCTGCTACCAGGATGTGTAAGCATGCAATAGATAACTAGGCTCGCAGTTTCAGATTAGAACCAGGCTTTATTGAAAGAGGAATAAACCTACAAGGAAGTTTCATAAAGTAGTAATAGGCATGTATTTTGCAGCTGGTTCTCAAAGTCTGAGAGACCAAAACTTTCTGGAACCATTTTGGTGCATGAAGTAGGGTTTTGTAAGTTACGGATACAGTCTTTCTACAATGAAACATTCAGATGATGTAGAGAATGCAAGAGGCAAGAACAATGTAAAACTCAGAAAACCAAAGTTAAGTGTCTGTTTTATTAGACAGACATTATTGCATTATGAAACAGAAAGGAGTGGTTCTTCCTTTTGTTTTTTTAATGTGGATTTTATAACTATGTTCAAAGGCAGACAACAGTGAAGTGAGGATTTTATTCACAATGACTTTAAAACCTCTAAAGAAATTCTTGCCAGCCTCCTTCAAAGATGGCACAATTCACTATGAAAAATTATGCAGATGTCTCTCATGGTCACACAGAGCTGGGAACACATACATAATAATAATTAGACATCACTGCTTTTTTGCATGTTCATCCCTGCAACTTTCATGCTCTCATAGTTTGCTCATTATTTATTGTTTTCATACTTCTAACTTCTTGGCTACGTAACCAAGAAGTGGGTAATTGACTTAATGTTTCTCTTGCTTGATTTGTTTTAATTTTTCTTGTTTCCTCTCACCTTACTTAAATTCTTTGTCTCCTCAATTGTCTTTCTTTCCTGGCTATAACATTCTACTCTTTTGTGAATTTTTAGACTTTTGTCTTTTTTTCAGTTTTCACTTTTTTTTTTCACTGACATATCCTTCTGACCACTATTTTTATAATTCTCCAAGCTTCTATATAGTTTATAGTATTGGAAGTCCCCTAGAAATTAGGGACAAAACAGGTATATCAAAATGCTTTCTTTATTTAGTTTTGAAGAGAATTAAATCCACTTTTTCATCACAGTCTGTGTATTTCTTTCTCTCATCTATTTTATTAATGTAAATTAGTTCCCAGTACTACCATGAAACCATTGAAAAATCCTCTACCCTACCTTCCCTGCTATATTCATACATCTGTATTCTGAATAATTTTTAGTGTATGGTAATATATAGACTGAAAGATCAGTTAGAGTAAGCAGAGAAATTGCCAAGAATATGAAAAAAAAATCGCTTTAAAATGCATGTCTTTCTTCAAGTCTAATACAGACTTGAAGAAAGTCTGGTCTCACTAGTCTCACTGGTCTCACTTTAGGAGAATCTAATCCCTTCAATTGTACAAATATATAGTTTACAAATTTAAGAATTTCCTTTTATGCTATACCTGCCCCATAAATGGTAGTGAACTTGGAAGGTCTTGGAAGTCTCCACTCTGTTTAACATGTTGATGCATGTACCATCTCTAATGGTTTATACCTTTCATTAAAATCTTTGCAACGTCCTTAAGGATTATTCATAATTGTGTTTTCTTGGATCATTTTTAATCTTGTTTTCTTTGTGGAGTGATCCACATATCTTACTACACCAGGGTAAAACTGAACTGTGCTGTCCTTTTTCTTGTCTTGGTTAAGAGTGAGTTGTAGGTCATGCATTCTTAATTTTAAATTCAATAAATCAGTTGAAATAATCTTATCTTTTATAGTCATAAATCATACTGTATTAGTGTCTTACAGAGATGTGAACTTGTGCTCAGTCTATAAAGCGAAACACTTCACAAAATATTGTTTGTTTTAATACAACTACTGTGTGTAGTCTTTTCCTTTGTGTTATATCTTTGCTAATATAAACCTAAAATTCAGTAATGCTTCAAAACATGGTTACAATCTCTCTGAAACATGAAAAAGCAATCAAACTTGTTGTGAGACACTGGATTATTCTATTATTTATTTGCTTGCACCAATTCAAGTGTATATGGGGGGGTGAAGGGACAGACTGAGTTTCACAAAGGTGGAATGGTGCCCTGCTCCATATCCCAGCCCCATGGAGCCTCCCTGGCCAACCCCAGAGCAGATGTCATTCACTGGCACATCAGGAGCCCCACAACACATCCCCCGGAGCTCCAAACCCAGCCCCAGAATGGCTGGCACACTGGAATCCCCACCTGGCAGGGGTGGCCACTGAAGTCTAGAGCAAATAAAACCAACACCCTGAGGTCTCTGCATTGTCACAGCTCTGCTGTCTGGACATGTGGAAGCTGGAACTGTACAGGACTCGAGGTAGTAGCTATAATTCTCTTTTTTTCCCCCTCTCTTTCTTTACTTCTTTTTCTCCTAATCTCATTTCTTGATATTTGGGTGACTTAAAGTTGGATGGGTTGGATTTTTCTGAGTTGATGCTTTGTGAAATGCTTTATTTTGGTTGAATGTTGCCCTGTAGACCTTTGCCAAGTTCCCTTATTTTCTAAAGTTTGCCAGTAAAAGTGTGTTATTTTGACCCCCTCAGAAATGTGTGTAGTGTCTTTGCCTGTGCACTCTCTCAAGGTATAAAGAGCCCTTTTAATAAATCCAGCAGGTGGATTTTTTAAGCCTTATATGTTTTCTGTGTAAAACCCCTTTGATGAGTTCATAGCATGAGCCTGGAGTCCTACACTTGCCAATTAGACAGGGATGGGACAGAAGACACATTTTAAAAACTCCTGTGGATCTGGCTAGCCAGTTAAACAGTTTTTATTTTCTTCAGAATATAGTCATATCAACCAAAATATTTAATGTCTTTTTGTGAATTATGCAATGGTTTTATACTGAAAAAAATATAAATCATAAAACAAAAAGCTATATAATACTTTAAAATACTTTTTAAACAGTTATGATTTCAAATATTTATTTTTATGTCAATACATATACTTTCACTGTTTTTAAAATGTGTCCTTTAAAAAACTGAAAATGAAACCATTCTTATTTGGCTAACTTTATCTAAAATACTTTCCATATCATTCCCTGTTTAAAAAACCCCACAACTCATATAGTCTTAGGTGATTCTTTTTAAGATGAGGGTAGCCTGTACATTTTGAAACAAATTTTTAACTGAGAAATTTCAACAACTCTTGTTCTTCAATAGATTTTGAAATTCTTTTCAATTTTAAAAATCAATACTGTAGTACTTTAGAGTTGGGTAATGAACTGACTGGTGGTTGGAGCTTCACCATTTTGCTTCTTTATTAATGTATTAATGAACACAATTTACAATTAAAGCTCTGTTTTAGATTTTCTCATTGTTTTTCAGAATATAAACTTTCCCATTTTTATTTTCAACCTCACTTGAAATTTACATTTTAGTAAATCTTACATTAGACAGAAATAATATACACTGAAGAATAATATAATTTGAAGAAATATTACTGTTAGTTTCAAACCACAGTTTTTATATTATCTGTTTTATTCTATGAGTGTTCACAGTATCTTCTGGTATTAAACTGCATTAAACCATATTCTTTAGGATGATGTTTTATAGACTAGTAAGTGGTGGTATGTTCCATACCAGCCTTAGAAGAAACTTATTTAATTTTTATTTAATGTGGCTTTATATGGGCTGTTAATTTCTATTCAATCTACAATAATGTATTTGTAGGTCCAAGTGTTCTCTGTTTCTCTGGTAAGGTACATTTTGAAATAGGAAGCTGCACATCCAAACATTTTTTCATAGTACCAGTAATAACAAAAGAAAAACAATACGGAGCTACCATCAGTCTATACTGTACCTGCATGCATAAGGATCCACTGGGCCTTTAAGCACTGAAAAATGTATTCCTAAATATTTCAGCTATATAAGATGTGAATGGACAGGGTGCTATATAATGTAATCTAGGCTACCTTTACCTCAAGAGACTGGATGAGATGATATTCTTAAGTCTGTTTCACTCTGGGCTGTTCTATGTTTCTATGACTCTGCAAGGGTAATATATTTTTTAACAATTCTGTTCAACAAGATAACTAATAAGACATGACAAGTCATGTGAACTAGGTTTGAGGAAAAAGAATTTCAGTTTCTTCTGCAGAATGCAATTATCCAGAATGAAAAGCCTTAAATGCATTTTAAATACATCTTTTGCCTTTAAAATTTTAGTCAATTTTGGTATGCTTTGATAAAAAAATTTGTCAATCTTGGTATTTCATATGTTGGGTTTTTTTCACAGAAAAGGAAAATTCTCTGGATGACAGAAAAGAAGGAAAAATATTTTTAATAAAAAAATGTCTTTATGGTATCCAGTAGTATGCATGATAACTCCTGATTCGTGCCTTTGCTATACTCTATAGTATAAATAGAACACTACTTGAGTTTCCAGTGAGTAAGTGCTGGTAAGTATGAATCATGTTGTGACACGATGGCAGAAGGTTTCCATTTATGTAAAAATTTCTTTATTGTAGGAGGATTTTGGTCCACTGAAGTCAACAGGTTTTGTAAACTCCATGCCCTAACCATTCTGGAGGCCTGTACCTGTGTATCTGCTGAAGAAGGAGATTGCAATATGATGTTGTAAGTATATTTAACATCTGTTCAAATTTTGCAACTCCCTGGGCAGCCCCTCTCCCCTTGCCAGCTAGGTTCATGGTGAGGGACTGAGGACCTTGGACTGTGTTAAAATGCGGTCTTGGGCTATGGCCAGGAAGAAGGGGGAAAAGGTTGAAGAGTACCCCCAGGGCCAAGACATTGACTATGTCATTCTTGTAGATGTTATCATTAAAGGTTTGTTGCTTAGGACAGTGGTAAGAAGGTTCTTAGGTTTGAGTGGAGGGCTTTGTCTGGTTCTTGGTGGGGTTTTTTTGTTTGTTGTTTGTTTGTTTTAAAATAAATACACAACATCTTTTCCTGAGTTGTTCCCTTTGGCTTATTTATGGTTCTTGCATAAGGATCTACATTTCACTTGCAACCACCTATAAAATTCCTTCATGCAGCGGAAGTAAAATGGCTTATCCTATTTACCTTTTCCAAATGGTGCGTACTGTCCTACTTCAGTAATTGATTTGCTTATAGCACTTACTAATTTTCAATATTGTGCCACTTTTCTAACAATAACAAGTAGAAGCATGAACAGTGAAGGTTATTATTTACTAGCCACAGCTCAGTGCACCATATAATCAAATCCTTTGTCAGAGCATCCTGCCACATAATCAGATCTTGTGAATTGTCAAAGGCAATTTCATAAATATATATATTCATTTAAAGCCTCAGTAAACTTGTCATGGCATGCGATAAGCACATTGTTCTTTCATTTTTGTGCTTTTCCAGTTCTTTATATATGTAGTAATTACATTGTCTTCAAATAGAGTTTCTACAGTGAGAAGTAGCACTATACATCTATAGCATGCTTATGTCTGCAAAACTGCAGTTATCAGACCAAATAGTTGATTTAAACATTATTTTTCCCTATTTATTATCATTTTAAGATTTTAATTTTTATTTTATTTTATTTTTATTTTAAGATTATTATTTTCATTTACAACGTTGTCTAATGAGCAGTGTGATGCAGAGCATAAAATTAGAAGAATCAGGTTTAAGATACCAGCTTCACTTCTTGCTCTGGTAGAGTGCTGAACACCTTTGCAATTTTTATTTACTTTCAGGGACAAGTTGGAAAACTTCTTCATAAAAGTGTTTTTATGGATTAGCGTCATAAAGTGCAAAACTGAAATGAAACTGTGAAAAGACTGGTTGATTCAATGCAGGAAAAAAAAGGTATTAGACAAGTGTTCTTAAAGGGAAAATTTCCAAAAAATTGCTGGAAGTATTGTAAAAGAGGATATTAAATGTTAGAGATATTAGAAAATTCAGTAATTTTAGGTGAAAGAAAAGTTGTCATATAATTTCCTGTATATTCAAATCCTGTTTTTAAGTATTAGGTATGAACTTCATGGCTTTACAATCTCAGAGAAATACCTAAAACTTTTAGAGTTCAATTCTATCTGTATATGAGGCTTTAGTATTTGCAGTCATATAGATCCAAAGATATATTCTGTGAGTGCTACAGAAAGCATTTTATAGTTCAAACATAATTCATGCTTAGTGTGTAGTCTTCATACATCCTCATCAACTGTACTCTAATTGGATGGTGATGATGAAGACATCTGCCAGATTAAAAAAAAATATAATCAAGTAATATGCCATCCAGAACAATAGTGAAGAAAAAGGAGAGAAAGAAGAAAAAAACCAATAACAATATCCCAATTAAAATGAAGAACAAAACAGCAGAAGTGCAGATGAGTGTCAGCTTTCTTCAGACAGTACAGACAATGAGAGCTGTGCAAACACATCTAAGATATGTTTGGAGAATACATAGCTATATCATGGAAAAAAATAAGTAATTAAATAGTATTTCCAGTATTTAGCTGTAACAAATCCAGTAGTACATTTTCTCACATACATATCCTATCTGAATTGGCAGTCAGAGAGTGAAGGGCTAGGTAAACAATAACCAGTTCTTGAACACAATGCGCTTTAGCTCTGGCTTTCCTTACAATCCTGATTGTTAGATGTTGTGATACATTAATTAACTTTACACAAGGGAGAAAGAAGGTTATAGAAAGGCCATAGTTCTATCTAATATATCTAATGTGATGTCATATAAATAAGAAGTGTCATCCGCATTATTAAATTGCAGGGGAATTTCATTTCATCTTTGATTGTTTCTAATAGTACAATGGGTGTTCAACCACTTCTGGACATGTTTATGCATTACAAAAGTCCTCAGATACCTATTTCTGGCTAAAATATCAGGCCAGATCTGACGTTCCAAGGAAACATATGCTGCTGCAGCTCCATGCCCCTGGTTCAATTAGTGGCAAGGCTGAAGATGCATTCCCATCAGGCACATGCACACAAAACACCACAATATTGAAGGTGCATTTAACAAATTGTTCCCTCAAAATGGGATTTTATCAAATTGGAGGGTTTATTGCAAGGCTATTTCCTGTTTTGGCAGTACTTGATTTTTAATTACTTGAGTGATGGCGTCTGCAGTACACCTTGGTAAGACCGCACATATTGGCAGGCTGGGAAGGATACCCTTCTGAAGGGCAAGGCTAGAATGTAAAATGACTCTGATAAATTAGGATGCATCACTGAAATAAATAAGGTGCCCATCAAGAAGGACAAGTTCAAAGTGCTACAGTGAGAAGTAAGCAGCTGCAGAAAAATGAGTTGGGGATGACAGGCCAAGCAACAGTCCTGCAGCAATGCGCTGTGCTTAGCTGAGCTTTTGTAGATTCACAAAATCATGCTGTCCAAGTGCTGGTGGTAAGGACTTCTGGGAGGTACCAGTACAGCAGGTACAGGCTATTGTCAGCACTACATCAGGTCAGCTATTGTGGTTTTTTTTTAAGTAGCATTAGTAGAAAATGTCTAGCAATCTCTAACATCTTTATTCTTACTCCAGAGTTATTTCTTCATGCCTGAGCAACAGATTCACAGTCACCATCTGTGCCTAGTCCCTTTCTTAACAATCTGGAATATATCACTCGATAACACTTGACATGGTTTTAGTCTAGTATCTCTTACAAGGTATTTGAGTGTTTTCAGCTTCTCATCTGCAGGCTTTTCTAGATCAGTTATCTATTACGGTCAGCACTTTTCTGACTCATGATTTTCATTAGACTATTTCTTATAATGAAACTTAATCTAGTAGTTCCAGACTAGATTTTGTGTTGAGTAAGGCTGGCTGGCACAGTGTTGAATACATACTCGGGAGTATGGAAGAAGTAAGACTTAATGTAGACCAATGCATATTATTGGGCAGAGAAGTTGTGGAGCTCCCATCCCTAGAAAGATTCAAGGCCAGGCTGAGTGAGGGTCTGTGGAAGCTGATCTAGGTGTCCCTGCCCATGGCAAGGCAGTTGGAACTAAATGTACTTTAAGGTCCTTCTCAACCCAAACCGTTATATGAATGTCACAGAAAAAGTCCCCTAGCTCAGTGAGCTACAGAGTTATATGGAGCAAGGTCTGGGCAGAGAACCCAGAAGAAAATAAGTCTGAATGTAAAAATCAGAGTAAAATGTGTGTGGCTCAACAAAATACTGTTGCAGAAAAAGACAGATCAGAACTGCATGAAAGACACCTGAAGTGTGTCCTTTAGTCTGCTTAGTGCTGATAAAGCATATACTAGAAGTTTTTATCCCACGGTAGTCATTGTTCCTTTGGGAAAGATAAAATAGAATAACTATGAATGATAGTAACGATAGGTGATATACAAAGACAGGAGTATCTGGGGCTGATTAGTCTGGGGAAGAGAATGCTGAGGGTACCAAGAGCAGACTTCAGAAAATGAGAGAGGCATAAATCCCCTGGCATGAGATAAAAAATAAGAAATAGTAGGTAAATCAAGGAAGGTATAGCATTAGACATCAGACAAATGACTTGCCAACAGTGAGGATAGTTCAGTACTAGTTTAAGTGAGAAGACTGTAGGATAGTTAAGCACTAGTTTAAACAAGAAGATTGTAGACTCTCCAAAACTGGGGATTTTCAAAAGCAAATTAAAAGATACCTGATAGGAATTATTTCACTACCCTGAGGCAGGAAATGGATTAGACAACTTCTCAAGGGTCTTTTAAGGCTTATTTCCTATGAAACAATTAAACCATAAAATATCCAAGTGTACTAGTATTGTTGCCACTAGTACTATAAATTCTGTTTCTAGGGAAGAGCACGCTCACTGCTTCTAGACAAACCCACAAGAGGAAAAACAAAACAAAAACACTTGCAATGTGGGGCATTTAGAAATCAGAATATGAAATATATTCTTTCCTAGATTTAGAAGATATACGATATTGGTAAAGGCATACTTTCTACTCTGAAATCATAAGAAAATTTGCAATTTACCATATTACAGCTGCATTTGACCCTTCACTGTGCCTGTCTTGACTTTATTCTGGAATCATTTGTCACAATGATAGACAATGGAGAAAATCTTGAGGTCTGAATTCTTAATCTGCTTGCCTAATAAGAAATATGATAAAGGGTTACAATTAAATTTTCTTATTCTTGACCTACACTGTGTCATTGTATCTGTTTATGATGATAAAGAATTCCATAATCTCATGAAGAAAGAGCAAGAGGCAGCTGGCTAATTTTCTTATCAACAACCACTGTTGTGCTTTGATAAAAATGAAAACTTTGTACACATAAGAATTGAAACTGACAAAAAGCATCTATGAACTGGTTTCTGGACTAAAATTGCTAACCTTGCAAAATGGGGCTGTTGTCATCATGACCTTCTACTAATAAACATTAAAATACAGAACTATTTAACTTAATTTTGTAGCTATTCCTGCAGTGCATGCAAATGAAATTTAATTAAAGATGAAAAAAGTTACATTAGATAATGTTTTTGACCTCATGCCCAATTACTGTCTATAAATATACTGACCTCTGCTTCTGGCAAGCATATTGCAAATGAAACAAAAAAAAACACATTAAAGAAATATGTTTATTGAATATTGATAGTACTAGGAAGCATTGGATGCTCTTTAAACATATAGGAA
The DNA here is from genome assembly GCF_022539395.1 of Myiozetetes cayanensis. Classification (NCBI taxonomy): domain Eukaryota; kingdom Metazoa; phylum Chordata; class Aves; order Passeriformes; family Tyrannidae; genus Myiozetetes; species Myiozetetes cayanensis. The sequence continues at coordinate 32,050,043 of NW_026087964.1, read as the reverse complement.
AACTCCTTTGTCTCAAAGACCTTACAATTTCAAGTGTCAAAGCTGAGAAATGTGGAAATGAAAACACAAGGAGCAACACAATCAGGGTAAAATTAAGCATGTATAATACCTGTGTGTTTCTTTTTACTCTTTTTAAACTTGAGCATACATATTTCGTCACCAACTGTGACTCGGTTCTATTGAGGCATTTTGTCTTTTTTCAGTATTGAGCACCAATTTCCATCCCTATGCTTTTACACACTTCTGATTCAAAAACTGAATCAGCTGCAATATTGTACACATTTTTAAATGAGATGGTTGTCACTCCTCACTAAGTAGACAGGTATGTGACTGTAAGTGAACCCTGTTATTGGATTGTTTGTTTCTTTGGATACTTGCAAAAGGTGATGATATGCTGGTTTAAAAAAGAGAATTAGAATATTAACTAACATGCTTTAGTTTCTATACTGGTCGTTTTCATGACTTTCCAGCTTTGCACACCTATTCGAATGGAGTCCATTTGTATTAAAAACAAACATTTAAACCCCTTATTGCTGGCAATTTTTGATCCTCTTCTCATGAGCAGATACACATGGAAAAGAAGAGTTTTCTTGCCAAGCAGGTCCAGAATCCATTTTTAAGCAGTCTTCAAATATTGCAGTCACCAAGTAAAAGTAGTCTACATAGGAAGTCTATCCTTGCTTCTTTCTTCCCTAACAGAAATTGATTTATTTCTTAGAATTCCAGTTTCTCTGTAATGGCTTAATGTTCATTTTCTTGATAGAGTTTTTTTCATGCACTGTACGCAATTATGCCTTAATCTCACTGTTGATGAAATGGCACTGCAGCACTCAAAGGTCAATCTTTCAGCTTTCACAATAGAAATTATGGCAAAAATAGTCTTAGGCACAAAGCAGATATTTAATTTTATGTTCTAAAGACTTGATGCTGTTCTCAGTAGAGTTGAAATTGCCATTCATTAGTACATCAAAAAAAGAAACATCCAAAATAGCTAAAATTTCAGCCAAATGCAGTAATAGCTAGTTTATCATCAAGGCAATAGTAGCTCAATGTACTCAAATAGTGTGAATAAACTTTATCAGCTCCTGCATTCGTGATTGTAGTAAGTGATAAAATCTTATTTAATTCAGAAAATGCAGCACTTTGGCTATTTTAACTGACTTGAAAAATGAAGACCCTGAAGTAGCTACCAGACTTAAACTGAGAAGCATTGTTTTGTACCAATGGTGATCTACTTTGTAAAGAATAAAGAATTCTACATCTTTATGAGCATTCAGAAATCTCAAAAAGGGAGTATTTTGTGGAAAAAGGGTTTTGCTTTCTAAGCTACTTTTTATATCTTTTTGGAAGATAGAACTACTGCAATGTGTCTGTCTAGCTATGTCAAATCGACAGTTCAGTAACTACTAGTAGTCAACTCTTTCAAAAATTGTAGGGAATAAACAGCTTGATCTTCTGGATTTCTGAAACTTCCAGATTTTATTATGTTGAAGATTATGCCCTCAAAACTGGGACTATAAACTGATTCTGGTAATCTGTACTTGCCTAAGTCACTTTTTTAATATTATGCAAAGCAATTAGATAAAAGAAATTCCTTTCTAACAGCAAACATATTTTATTTATCTCAAGAACAGATGGAGCAAGGTGGGCAATGACAAATTGCCAAAATAATCACAGTTTCAGAAGAGGTGCCAAAACCCCTGTATGTGACAAATGACACCAAAGGCACTGAGAAAATTCCTTAATTTACCAAGCCTTTATTGATACCTCTAAGAGATTTGGAAAGCTCCTAGGAGACAAATTGCCACTAGTTTCCAGTGACCACGCTAAAGCAGAATTACATCATCCCATTCATTTTTAGAGATGAATTTACACTAAACCTTCTTTTTTTGCCCCCAGTGTTCTGTGATTTTTAGATGTTAACTCTCTTCTACACTTGCATAAAAAAGGACTCTGACTGGCTTGTAAACCTTGCTGCCCACAGCAGATGGAGTGAGGCAGTCAAGTCAGTTTGTTTTGAAACTTATGATGTTTTGATAAATATTAGCAAATTAAAGTAACAAGAATAAAGCAGCTTTAACTTAGGACTTCCTCAGACACAGAGCTAGAAAGTAAGAGCAATTCAGATGAGCACTTAAAATACTTTATAGGATACTGGTAGCTACAGGAAGTAGACAATAAGAAAAATATGTATAACTTGTGCCAGTTATAAGCACAATGCACAAATTACTGTCAAAGCTACAAGTATGGATTTAGTAGTCTAAAATTAGCAGTAGGATTATGTTAATTTTGCAATAATCACTTAAAAAAATTGTTTTCTGGAATGCTTTTCTCTAGACAGCACTTTTGTTTAATTCAGTAATGCTGGTTATGTTAAATGCACTTGAAGACAGTTACCATGTATGCAGAATTTCATACATGACCTTGAAAAAAATGCTACTTTTACTGTTAATGTAATTTTTGCAAATATTCTATAACTTTTTCACAAGGAATAAGACTGTAGTGGAAAAATTATGGAAAATTGCCAAAATTCCATTTTTCCAATTGCCATTATTTCTATCCTAATTTGAAGTCAGACATTCTTATCAACAAGAAAATCATCTTAAGGAAAAGATATATCAATTAATCTCAGATGTCAGAAGTTATGAGTAGCCGATGATCACATACAGTGGAATACACAGTTTACAAGCCAATACTACCTTTCAGAGACCGAGGCTGCATTCTATCCCTTACCTTTCTCTAATTAATGGCAAAATTCAATGTGTCTGGCCTTTTCCCTTCTACAGCTATGTGTACCCACTTTCAGGAGTTAAGTCCAAAAAAGCATGTATGTTCAGCGTTTAACAGAACTTTATGAAATGAGGGCATAGGATTTGAGGTAATGACTTACTATGTATTTACTATCTGTTAAAGCATGAGACTTCAAGAGATTTTCCAGTGAGAAAATCCACTCCCTGTGAGCTTAAAACATAAGGACACTTTCCACTTAACTTTTGTATAAGGTCAAGAAATGATTTGGAAACTATAACATTGTTACTATATTCCAAGTTCTCTACATTTAAATATGCACTTTTAAAAAGTCTTACTTTTTTTTTTTTTTTGTATAAGTATGTGTTCAATTCAAACTCATTTGTATCAAACAGACTTAAAAGACTATATAAAATGGACTAGCTATGGTAAAAATCATTGAAATAAAAGTTTCTTTCTGATTTTTTTTTACAGCTTTACTGTATATCTCTTTTTTTCTGTCAAAACCAAGTAAAATCTATACAAGGGCTTACTGTAAGTATTTGGATACATGATTTTTTCTAAAATATATTTTTATGTCATTAGTTCACAGAATGTAAGGTCAGATCTCATTTCAAACATCTAATCTCTTAAAGACTGTGGTTGAATTAAGTGAACTTCAAAATACCCTGATTTAAAATGGGTAAACTGTTTCTTATATTTTTAGGGATGGAAAATCCCTAAAGACTTCCATATCTAATTACTTCAGTATTAAATCCATCTAAAAAATAAAGACCAGAAATGTGCTAACTAGTCACTTTTATATGGCTATTAACATTCACAAAATACAAATATATTAAATAGTTATTTCTGTACCCTATTGAAGATGGAAAAGAGGGTAAAGAGAAGGATGATATCATTATATTTTAGAATGATGAAGAAATCTCTTATGAGAGTCCAAGACTGCCACCTAAGTTAGTTAACGATTTTCTTATTCTAGCAGTTCCTTCAGATTTTGAGAAAAGAGACAGACATGATTTGGGAGTATTCTACAGAAAACTTTAGCTACCCAACTTAGCTGATATTTTCTCTTTGAGAATAATAATTGCAAAAATTATCCCTTTTCATATAAATATAATCATACTCTTGTTATGTGAACAATGAATAGGTTCTATTTTCACTTTTTAGGAGGCAAATGATTGTAGATTTGTGAGAGAATAGGAACGAACATGACTGTGAGATTGAAAAAATATGTTTTATAATGAAAAAATCTTTGAGTTCAAAAAAAAGAACAGCCTTGGCTTGATCATACTTGCACTGTTGTAAAGAAAACTGGTGATGGGATCTGCAACCTTGCAGAGACCTGAGAGTTGAAAAACTAAAAACAGAATAATAATGTAGCATAATGTTAAAATCAATCACACAATTTATAAAAAATTATATTTCATTTTACAATACTAAAAATGTTAAAATTAATTCTGGATACTTTCTATAGAAGATACAGATCAACTCTTAATGGTACCTCCTTATACCAAGTTTAATTTCATGACCAGCACAATTTTAGCCTCCTGCAGTTGTCTGCATTCAACTGTGACTCAATGGTAAAGAAAAACAAAATGATAGTGACTATTAATTATGACAATTTTAACACTAGAAAAAGCAAGGATAATTCAAAAACTAAACTAAGTAAGAACAGATTACACCACCAATTATTTACTTTGCTTAAATTCTAAAATAAAAAAGCCCAAACCAAACAAAAAAACCCCACAGTTTTGCTTGTTGTTTTGCCACCTCATGCTGTGGTCAACCCTGGTAGGTAGCTAAGCCCAGGACAACCACTCACTTCCTAACCCTCCCGTGGAATAGGGGATAGAACTAGAATGGTAAAAGTGAGAAAACTCATGGGCTGAGATACGGACAGTCTAATAGTGCGTAAGACCTCAGCCCCAGAAACACAAACTCAGCTGGGAGAATTACTTCTGAAAATACACAAGGCTCCAGAAATTCACCCAGTGAATTTTTACTTTCTTTAATACCTTGAGGTAGGATGAAGAAGAAAAAGCTACACATTTTTTCTCAGGAGATACTTTTACTGATACAATAAGGGAGAAAATAAGAGTTCTTGGCAAAAGTTTAAAAGGGTAACATGAAACCAAAAAAAAAGCATTCAACAAAGCACTGACCCAGCACATGTCAACCCGGACAATTTAGCAAAATCCAACCCATCAGTTGGAAATTAGAAAACCAGGTACCAGGAAACCAGGGACCAATCATATGTATCTGCTACTTTGGAAGACAAATGCTGTTAACTCCAAACTGGCCCCTCTTTCTGCTTCTTCCGCCCAGCTGTTACTGCTAAGCATGATGGTTGGGGTCAGCTGTCCCAGCTGTGTCCTCTCCAGACTCTTTGTGTTCCCCTAGACTGGGGTGGGACAGTGTGAGAAATAGAAAAGACCTTGGCTCTACGTAAACCCTGCTCTGTGACACCTAAAACATCCCAGCGTTGTCAACACTGTTTTGGTCACAAATCCAAACATAGCACCACACAAGCTACTAAGCCGAAAACTAACTCTGTCCCAGCCAAAACCAGCACATGTTATTTCCATAAGATGTACATATCTACTCACTGTATTCCTGAAACTTGTGAATATTTATGAATGGGCAAAAGATATTGACGTTGTCTCTCTTGGCTAGGTCATTGTAAATTGCCTTCATCATTTTGATAAACATTTCTCTAACTTTAATAATCCAGAAATAAGCAAGCCAATTTTCAAAAGAAACCATTTATGGCATTGTCACGAGAGTGAAAAATGAATGAGATGTGAATTTAATTCCACTATTTTTATTTTGGCTTGGCTTATACATCCTTTCCAAAAATAAATAAGTTAGTGTTTAAGTAAAGTTTTTAGTGTTTAACGATATAAAAAATCAACTGAATAGCCCATTCAAAATTTTTGAGTGAAAACTATTATTAAGTAACCCTTTACAATTCCATCTCACTTCTTTTGATTGTCTCTGTGAACTCACATGGTGGAGGCATGCTGACCTGAAAACTTGCTGTGTGCAGATTCAAGCAGGTGCCACAGGGAGGAAGGAGAGAGTTTTCCTTTGCCGCTGCTCTCTTAGAGTCATGAGACTGATCTGGGAATGGTGACCTTGGGTTGAGAAGAAATGACCTGGATCAGCTCCAAAGGCTTTTAAAATATCCCTTATCTCTACATGAATGGAAGAGGGAGGACACACTCATTCATTGTTTTCTGCATTCATAATGAACTGGTGTCATTTTCTGTTTGGCTCTATTCCTTCATGAGGATTTTCCTTGCATGCTTTTGTTCATGAATAACCAATCTGTTACTTTATGTGCAGTGGGGTAATATTCTTCTACCAACCTGATAGGTAGATAGTTTTCCTATTATATGTAGATAGTTTCATCGGTTATAAAAAGAGATTAAATGTTTATTCCAATAAATCCAAACATTCCATTACTTATAAAAACTTTTCAACTCTTAAATTTTTTGCCAAAAGTGTATTGTTAAAAGTATCTTTCTTTTTAATAGTTATAAGGTCATATTGTCTTATTGAGAATAAATACATTGCTTCTTCTCAACGTTCTTAAGAGTAGAGGCCATTGACTGTTCAATACATACATAAAAGAAGTTTCTTAACCATTGTCAAAAACTTAATTACTGTGTTGGAGTTTCTGCTTATATGGCTTTTTTCTTTTTGGCATAGTCTTGTTTTATTATATATATCAGGAAATTACAACCTATAATTTCATGAAGTTTGTCATCTCAATTATATGAAGAACAAAAAACATATGTGCTATTTGGAAGGAGATTTTATTTGTAAGTATTGCTAGTACCAAGGCAAGTCACCATTGAAAGTGCAGTGATGCTATTTCTCTCCACAATCAGCGTCTACACAGGGCAGAACTATAAAGTAGTACACAGAGTCCAGTGTTTCCTAAAATAATAGACCTGAAATCATAAGTCTAATCTTGTACATTTTGAGTACTTCTTTCCTTAATCAGCAATTTTTTTATATGTTTAAAATATGTCTTGTGGAAGGAGAATCTGCTTTTCAAGACATTCTTATTGTTTGGTTAGTTTTTAACCAAGGGATTAATAATGTTGAAATCTTCTGTGCATGATATACTTAAAATGTGTCAGGGACTCATCAGAAAAAACATAAACCGTATAAATAAGAGTTTTGGATTTTTTTCAATAGTTAGAATTAGTTAAGAGAAAGTTAAAGTGTTTATAAAGTGTTTATAAAGACATTTTAATATCTGTGTTTTATTGTGAATGATATTGTTACCACTGATGGCACAGCCTTTTTCTTAATTTACAGAATGTACAAAATTATTGTAAGTTCTCTTTAAATTAAATTGCTTATTTTGTAAATTAAAAGAGATAACAATATGTCTGAATGGATTACATTTTAATTTTATATTTTAATAATGGATATAAATCACAATAAGCATTATTTAAAATTCAGCAATGGCCTGATGTTAAAAACGAGAACCCTAATGGTCCTATTCAGAATAATTATGAATTAATATTGAAGCTCCTTTCCTTTCATCTACTTGCCAAGTTTTACCATGTGATATTTAGAAGTAGGGTTCAGTTCTTCAGACTCTTTAAAAGTGGTTTTCATACTGATTTTCCCATGGCTTATTCTTCTTGTCTAATTACATTATCCTTGCTATGATCTGAAACAGCTCTGTACTTAACAGGAAAAGGTAATAATTTTCTCTGTGTTTAATTTGGCACAGCCAAATGAGATGTAAAAAAACTGTACAGTTCCTGATGCTTTCTGTTCTTTGAAAATATTTGTTTGCATTCAAACAAGAATATTTTTCCGTGTTTGAAAAGAAACAACACAAGAGATTTACTTAAGAGACTGAGAATGCAATAATCAGATTTATTCTAAGTACAAAATTCCTTCAAAGGTTAGAATATTTACTACAGAAGTTTATTTCTTCAGTCATAGGCAAGAAAAGTTCCATTAACATACATGTAAAGAAGGATGAATGATATCTTGAAATAAGAAATTGACTCCAGGAACTTTAATGAAATTTGTGACTACATATCTCACTGACAACACTGGCTGATTTCCATATTGTAACTCTAGATTAGTTAGCATTTCTTAGGCAATTGCAAAAGAAAGCACAAAGGAACTCTAGGTTCCTCTGTAAAATTCTTACTTTCAGTTATAGAAATGTTTTCATAGATAAATTTAGTGACATACAAAAACCCTGATGTCCAATATTTTACAATTGAAAGAAGCATGATCTCAGTACAAGATAACAATTAAAAAACCCCTTAGCTTTAAGGATTTGAATAATTTTTTAAAATCGTATAATTTCAGCTCCTATGGCACAGTTCAAATGATGTACAAGATTACATGTTTTCCTGCACAGAATGCAATCCAGAAAAGCAGCATAACATGTGCTTCTGCAGATGGTGTGTGCAAAATAGGTAGACTATTATGTCACACAAGAGAAATTGCTTTCAATTTATTTTACAAATTAAGAGTGAAAAATTTCATTCTACATTTTGCATCCCATGTTATGAATGGGAGGTCATTGTTTCTTCACAAGTACCTCATTCTCTGTTGCTCACTAAGAATTGCTCAAATATTCAAATAGACAGTATCAGAGCTTAATAAATTTATTTATTTAAATGTCTCCTTTTATTCCCATCTGTCTCACTAATTTGAGCTCTTTTATTTACTAATAAAACTGAAGAAAAAATTATAAGAGATAAACAGAGTTTTCCCATTCTTCCACAGAATGGTTATTAAAGAAAATGCTCACAAAGTTACCTGGAATATCTGGTCTTCAGACTGTATTTGTATATTTTGTGACACACATCTATGTTAGACAGGTGTTTGAGTGTCTGCCTGCGAAACAAAACTATGACTTGCATGGGAAGACAATTTTGTTTAGATGTTATAAGAGGAAAAGTCTTGGATTTTGACAGTCTTCCCTTTTAGAGGGAGAATTAAATGATTCACTGAGTTCTCTAGGGGCTGCTGAGTTGGGATTCCCAAAGTGACAAGAGAAAACAAAGTACTGTGTTGTGTCATTGCTTACCTCTTGAATAGACTTGTGTATCCAAAATTTAGATGTACAAGTAAATTGCTTAAAAACTCATTGTTTCTCTGTTTCCAAGTTTTGTATTACTGTTTAAATTAATATTAAGAAATAATACTAATGTAGCAGAACATTTCTGTTCAGAGGCTTTCATCTTTATCATAGATATATTCCATTTCTCCTATTTTTTTAAATCATATATATTTTGTGCAAAATGTTTTTTTAGAAAAGGAACAGAAAATACAGATTTCGTATCTCAGTCCCTAGTTCTGAAAGGCTCCACTTTAGGGCCAGTGCTCTTCAATGTTTCCATAAACTTGGATGTAGAACTTGAAAGTATATTAAGTTTGCCAATGATACGAAACTGGGAGGAACTGTTGACTCCCTCAAAGGCAGGGAGGCCCTGCAGAGACCTTAACAAATTAGAGGGCTGGACAATCACCAACAGAATGAAGTTTAACAAATGCAAGTGCTGGATTCTGTGCCTGGGATGGGGTAAGCCTGAATATATGTGCAGACTGGGGAACAAGATGCTGGAAAGCAGTGCCACAGAAAGGGACCTGGGGGTCCTGGTCACTTGCAAGTTTAATATGAGCCAGCAGTGCCCTGGTAGCCAGGAGGGCCAGCTGTGTCCTGGGGGGCATCAGGCAAAGCATCACCAGGCAGCCGAGGGAGGGGATTGTCCCACTCTACTCTGCACTGCGGCGACCTCACCTTGAATATTGTGTGCAGTTTTGGGTACCATACTATAAGGTGAGTGCCACAATATAAGATGGATATAAAGCTATTAGAGAGCATCCAGAGGAGGGCTCTGAAGATAGTGAAGGGTCTAGAGGGGAAGTAATGAAGAGCAGCTTAGGTCATTTCTTTTGTTTAGCCTGGAGAAGTGGAGAAACATTTGGACAATGTTCTCAGGCAAAAGGATAGGAGTCTTGTGCGGGTCCTGTTCAGAGTCAGGAGTTTGACTCAATAATCCTTGTGGGTCTCTTTCAACTCAGGATATGCTATGACTCTATGGTTCTATATTTTACTTAAAAATATTTTTACTTTGGATCCTATTTATAAAATACAGAAAGTTTTAAAAACCTGAAAACCCTGAAACAGAAAAGCCTGAAAGTATTTTTTAGAGTCAGTGGAGGTGTGACACTCAGACAATCAAATATGCTAATTGTTGCTTACCCAGTCTCGATGCAGTGGACATATTTCACTTCCTTTTCAGGGTCTGATCCACTGTTGCTAGGGAGAGAGGATACAGTGGTAAAATTACTTTATGTACTAAAATTGATTTAAATTACAACAGTCATTCTCACAATAATCCTTTTAATTGCTCTTAGGAATTATGAAATTAATTAAGAAATATCTTGTGGCATCCCCTCAATTTAAAAATAAAATATTGATTTAATTCATTGAATGATTACTACCTTGTGAAAAGTAATCATCTTAGCTTTTTATTTCTATGAAGGAAAACACACACACACACACACAAAGAAACTTGAATGTGCCTAATAAAGATTTTTCTTTTGAATCCGTATCACAATCTCAATGCCTACCCTTATCAGCTAAACCAGATGAGATTAGTGGTGTCTTGAGTCCCATTAAGATGAAGAAAGCCTTTGTTTTTTACTTGGTAACACTCAGTTTCCTGTCATTTTCTCTCTTTCTAAGCCTCTATGCTCAACTTAAACTGCTGGAAAAAAACATTAACCTTTAAATGGAAGTGGCAAAATAATCTATTATATGAAGTATAAAAATATTTAATTCAAACTATAATACTTATTTTCTTTCTGTACACATTAAGTGTTTAGGTACCATTTAAGCTTGCAACTATTGGCCAGATTTAATTAGGTGACATAAGACATAGAAATATATGAAGACAACCCTGCCACAGCTGAAGACATATACCAGGAATCAGATGGTGATAGGAATTGCAAGGGTGGAATTAAACTCCTATCTGCGTTTCCCAGTCCTGGGTTCTCCGGATTTTGAAGTTCTTCCTCTGTAACATTTCAGAGTAACCTCAGTCTCATTGCTAATCACACTGTTTGTCAATGACTACGAGGTGAGAAAGGATAGGAAACTCTTGCTGCTGCTCTCATTTTTTTATTTACACCTTCTCCAGCTTGTACAGTAACAAGGTAGAAATCATTATTCTTTGTTCACAGCACTGGAAAAGTCCTTATTCTGGAACTGATATTTTCATTGCAAATAATGCCAGTCAGGTTCCACCAGATGTGTGACACAAAATCAATTGGACTATACCTAAAATCTAGATAAATGGTTGTTTTTATCCAAACCATACATTTTATTCATCTGCAATTCTAGTAGTAAAGAAAACACATTCGGTATTTATACTAAATGCTCCTCAGTAATGAATAGAAATTAAGAAAGAATTACATTAAAAACATAAAAGTAGAGACAGCTGGGATGTGGAAGAGAAATTCAGTCTGTTCTATACAGGCAAGATTCAGAATAAGGGTCATGAATACTACTTAAGCAATGGGCCATTAGGGCGGTGTAGTTATCATGAAATAATCTCATCCCTGGAGAGACAGCTATGGACCAGATGCAGCCATGTGCTTCTAAGCACCCAGGGGTGCAGTTATCATGATAATCACACCTGCTGATTTTGCTTCATTGCCACTATAAAATTTTCTGTATTTTGTCTCAGTACAAACATAACACAGTGTTTAAGTATATTATTCTGACCACGGAAAATTGCCAATTAATGCAAGAATAGTAAAGTAATTTAAGCTACAATACTATTACAAAACCACATAAAAATGTGGTGGAGATAGTAGGAAGTAATACTTGCAAGGTAAGCTTGAAGATCTTTGTTTCAGAAGAGAAAGGGTATATTATCAGACATTTAATATTTGAAAGTCAAGACCCTATGTTCCACTGTACCAGGACAAAACCAGAGCTTCTGTCTTTTCTTCCCCACTTGCCAAATATTCAACCTCTTAATGCTAAAATCGATAACAAAGGATTCAGCATCTGTAGCAAAAAGCTATAGGTAACGTTTTTTTCCCCCAAAACCAGGCTTCATCAAACCCCTTTGGTACCTATCTCCTGAGAAATCCCAAAGATTTGAATTCATAGTGTATGCATCAAAGACCCCACTTTCTTTTGTCTGGAGACAATGGTTGGGATGGCTGTTGGCAAAATATTCACAGTCCCCTCAGGGAGACGAGCTGTCAAGTAATAATAAGGCAGCAAGGAGCACCAGGGAACAGGGTCTGGGCTTCTGTGGAAATACCTCCGAATCTGACTTGTTTTAAAGGCCAGGGACTCCATCTAAAGAGTATGTGGTCCTTTCTCTTCTCTGAAGCAGTGTTACCTGACACAAAAGAATAAATTAGGAAAAAATAAACAGATGGAGTTTCATCCTCACAGCTTGAACCAAAGGAAAGGGAAGAAGGGGCTTTGTTTCCTTCACATAATCAAGACTGATTATTTTTGAAGAAGTAAATGTCTATTGTCTGGAAGAAGCTCACATTAAAAAAAAAAAAAAAAGGCTTACTAAGCCTGGACAAAATTAAATTAAATGTTTTCAGTTCACAGAGGTTTTATGTCACAGAATGGTGTTTGAAATATGCCTCATCACCTCACCAAAAACATGATCTGGGAGACATGAAGGCTGTAGGTCTATCATCTGAGTGTCCTGTGACTCATCAAGGGTGTGAAGTTCAGTACACATAAAACACAGACAAAAATTAAGTATAACTTTTATGATAAAAGTTGTTGAAAAACAATACCTGTTAAAAAGAAATTTTACCACAAATAACAGTTAAATAAAATAAAACTGCTATACACAGATTATCTAATTTCAAACTTTTTACCTATTTTAGGCTTTTATGAGTAAGTTTCTAAAAGTAGGATTATGGACTCTCAAATCACATTTTATAGAAAGTACTGTCAACCACATGGTGACAGCATGATTAGAAGCTGTTAGTCAAAGACTAAACATGTGAGTGGACACCAGTGGACTGAAGATGGTTATTACTTTCTTTTTTTTTTTTTTTAGTTCAGATTCCTGAATAAAAGACATGAAAGAGTGCACAGAATTGAAGACAAAACCTAGCAACACAGTTAGAAATATAAAATATATAAAGCAAAATATCACTCAGTGTATTTTTTACTGTAATGTTTTCATTGCTTCTTGGCTGTCAGGAGTTCATGAGGGAAACAGTAATAAAGAAAACAAAATAACTCTGAGAAATAAGCAGAAAAATGACAGAGGAAAGAAAAAAGTTATGAGATAAGAGAGAGTGGAAAGGAATCACAAGCAAATAAAACTATTAAAGAGGAAAGAGAAAATTAAAAAAAAAACCAAACACACCAAAAAAAACCCACCAAAAACCTAAGGAAAATTAAGCAACAAAAAAATAAAAGAGGAAATTCTACCAAAACTAAGGGAACAATCTTATATAATAAAAGGGTTAATTATTATCTTCCCTTCATTTTAGTGAACTAGTGATGTTCAAATGCTAATAGAACTCTATCTTAAATGTCATTTATTTTGGTTTGAGAAACTAAAACACATTTAACAAACCTGCCTAAAAAACAGAATTCTTAATTTTTTTCACATTTCTGTCTCTTAGAGGAATTGCAAAGGTAATGGCAGAAATCAACTTGAACAACAAATGAAGTTGTGGAGACAGAATTACAAAGTCATCAGTGTCATAGGCTGTGTTAACCCCTAACTGCTTCTATACTTTGAATAGACAAAAATTCTGGAAAAAAATCACCTGAACAGTTTATGACTCCTCAGTTTTTTCCAGACAAAAAATTCTATTTAAAAACATTGTTTTGCTCCTATGTCATATGTTTAGACTCCTTTTATCGTGCTTTTCATATTTAGATATCATTTGATCTGAATTTTTTTTTGAATTTTCACTTATTTGAAAACATCTTTACCATTATTTATGCTTGTGTCCCTGAATTTTGTGTGTGGGTGGAGGTGTTGTGTTGGTTTCCTTTTTTTTTTTTTTTTTCCAAGACAGACATGTGAAATATTTCCTCAAGAGAAGACAAACAAGAAAAGAGCCAGAGGTGACATTCTTAGATATTATTAACATGATCCAAATATGACTTTGTTTTAATTCTTCTTTGGAGAATTTAGGAAAAAAATTTCTATGTCTAGTGAGGGGGAACTAAAGTTAACTACTATATAAAGCTAAAAATAATACATAAAAGTATATTTTTACCATGCAAGAGGTAATTCATAGTAAGTCATTGTTCATTAGAATGGAAGAGGAAGAGAAAAGGAAGGACATAATTTGCCAGATAGTCAAACTCTGGCCAAGAATACCCATAATCCTGTGGATTTTAGCTCATGAGCTCATCCTCATTTGACCACCAAGTATAAAATAAAAGATATACAAAGGGTTTTACTAAGGGCTCTCATAAACTTCCACCTGAAAAAACTGATAACTCTGCAGTATATAATTTTCAAAGTCCCATTCCATGTCCTTTGCTTTTTGAGCAGGGTAATGGAGAAAGCATTCGAAGAACTTTATGATTAAGTTGCATTTAGGCTTTTGTAAAAGAAACAGGGACACTGGAAAGTGATGTGTAATTCTTCTTCATCTGTCTTCTTAGTCAAAAAGAGAAGTATATTAGTGAATAGCTCCTGCAGACACAACATATTTTATGGCTCTTTTAGCATGTTTTAGGAGTCCTTGAGCAGTAGCTCCATTTAGCCTGATCAGGTATTTTTTTTCAGGATGCTAGATAACTGGATAAATTTTTAGGAATTTAAAAATATTTGGGAGATATTTTAACTCTTTTCTTTTCCTCCATATGTGTGGTCCTTGAAGTATTCTGGGGATAGGGAAGAAGAATCTTGTAAGGTAATTTCCTTAAGAAAACGGGCAGATGTAAGATTTTCTAATTAACTCCTCTCGCCTATTTTAACTTATGCAGATGTAAGTTATCTAATTGCTACTTTATTGGTTCTGCATAGATTGGTTGTCTTCTAATGGCATCTGTATGTTTTTTTGCTTCACTGGCGTTTTAGGAACCATTGCTGTGATCTATATAGGAAAGCTATACTGCCTGAGTTTAAAACAGAAGAAAATTACATACTAAAAGCTCAACACACAATTTCTTATTTTTTTGCTATTTAGGGCAAGAAGTAGAACATCCACAACTCTGACAGACCAATCCATCTATCTGCCTGTTGCCTCAATGCCTATAGTATGGGAACATATAATTGGTTTATTTTGTACTAAGAAAATAATATGTACAAATAATCTGATGAATGCAAATATACTACAACTCAGAATATTCTACTGCTCTGATAATGGCATTAGGCATTATCTTACTTTCCTTTGGCTTATTACAGCATCTCCTCCTATTACAGGTCAAAATGTAAATGCCATGAATAGCTTTCCCAGACATAACAGGAAAATAATAACGGAGAGTACATGTCTGAAAAAATTGGAGAGAAAGCAGGGATCTTAGCAAGAGAACAAATCAGAATAACCCTATGGGAGACAAGAGGTAAAAAGGGGAGAATAGAGGGAAAGGCGAAGCATACAGCATTATGAGCATTAGCAAGAATGGGAAAACACTGTGTTTCAGCAATAAAACATGCTGAAATTGAAGGTATTTTCAGCTACTGGCAAGATAGCAGGTAAAATGCAAGTACAGTTATATTTGATATAGTGTGAAGAATTTATAAGACCAAAAAAATCTGGGAAACTTGCAATGACAAGATAAGAAAAGGTAGTGCTGAACACAGGCCCTTTGATAAGGAGGAAACTTGATAGACCCTTTCAAAAAGAGAAAAAAGTCTGTATAGAAGTGAGTTATATGGAGAAACAGAATGGAAGAGTAGAGATAGGGAATCTGAATGTAAAGAAGAGCAGAGATAGGGAATTTGAATATAAATAAGGAGCAATAAACACCTAGAGGTGTGGCAGTAAGGAAGTGGGTTTCAACAAATCCATGAAAACGAGTAGAAATCATAGGGAATAATGGAGTTCTGAGGCAGGCCCATGTCATGTATTATGGGCAGTGTGACACTATATGAACATGCAGCATTCCTGCCACACCTTTTAAAGAATTTGAATAATATAATTTACTAGTTATAGTGGTTGTTATTGCTTTAGATTTGGGATGTGTTGATCCTTAAGGGTTTGTTTTACAGAATTCTCTCTGAATAAGCAAGCTGTTAAGGTTCAATTTGTTTAGATCATTGATTTATATTGTTCTAGTAAACCTGACACTTCTGTTCTTTAATAATCAGTTGAAAAACAAGATGTCTGTTTAGTGAGAATAGTAAACTTGCGGTTTACTTTACTGCTTTTAACGGACTTCTATTTTTTTTTTCTGTTGTTAATTATACTTGGTTTGGGTTTTTTAATTTATTTTTTTAATTTTTATCAGCATCAAACCTGCTATCAGAATTGAGAACGAGTGGTTTCAATTATAATTTGAACTACTAATTTTCAAGGGCATGTAGTACTCAATAAAGATTCCTTTTGTAAGTGACTAAATACTGATGTGAAGCTGAAGTATCTGGCAGTCACAGAAAGTTTTTGAAGACTATATTCTATTGTTACAGAAGATGTTAGCTCTTTTTAAGATTGGAACTCTTTTCTAGAGTCCAATCAGTTGAAATTTATAAAATGAAAACAAATACCACTTATAAACATTTATAAAGAGAAAATAAAGGTGAAAACTGTCACATTGAAGTAAATTTCACATCTCAAATTTAGATCGCGGGTATCAGTGTTCTTACAATCCTCAGTTATCTTAGTTTGGACATGCAAGAAAACGGAACTGCATAGGCAGAGAAAGTGAACTCCAGCTTGTAAGAAAGAAAATGTTATTGCGTTAATGAGCTATCTGCTGCCAAATCATTGTTCATCCTTACTATGTTTATGTTAGACCTCAGTCAACTTGACAGCTGTAATCATTACCTTCATCTAAGACAGGATGAATAAGAACATGGTTAAACCAGTAACTCCACCCCAAGAGTACATCTCTGTCCAAGAGGTTACCTAAGGAATGAAGATACTTCTTTTTGGCCTGAAGGCATAAAATCAGATAGTGCCAGTTAAATATCAAAGTCAAAATAATAATTTTCTGCCCTTATGACATGGCTCACTGCCCTCCTTAGTCATTCTTGTGGCACCACGTGCCACAGTTAAATCACAATAATCATAAAAAATAATAATTTTTACCTAAAATATGCCACAAAATTTGTATCTGGGCTCACAGAAAACAACCTGAAAAATAGGAATGTGAAGCTTGCAGACTGAGTGGGTCTATCTGAGAAGTACACCTATAACAATGAAGAAAAGATAACTTTACTGTGAGCTAAAAAGGAAGCTAAAGAGGTTTTAGGTGCATACTACTTAAAAAGATCTGAGAGCACTGAGCAATAGTACTTTGCTTTATTGGTTGATTTCTGATGTGTTTAGGGAATCAAAACTTTATTTCTAAAGAGTATTTCTGCTAGAGAGTAATGCCTGACTGAATCAGCATTTTCTCATCTTGAATAGATGACTCACAAAAAGCTGAATTTTGCTAACTCTGCAAAAGAAGATAGAATAGCAGCTGCAACATCATGAACTACAGCCTCTTATGACTTTTGTGATCCAGATTTGGTTCCCAGTTTCATGTGAGTTCTGACTATGTTGAAAGAATTTCTCGTTGATACTGCAGAACTTCTTGGAAGAAAAATTACATTAATTTACATACTCCAATTATCATCAGGAAAAAGATAATACTTGAGAGTTCTCTGAAATACTTACCTGTTGTCTTTCCCATTTATCTTATTAAGGAGTGAGGTACTTATTACCAAGCCAGGTTGAAAACATAATGTCAATAACTTGCTCATACTGAGGTTTTGTTACACCAGGTAGCACAATTAGATAAAGCCACTTGACTTTGTGAACTTGAGTCCTATCTCAAGATTCAGCTTTCAAAGACCCTACAGATACATCCAAAGCAGTACTAAGCACCTTGCAGAATCCTGTAGATATCCTGTAGATATCCTAAGTTCATAATTTTCATCTGTTGAGACACCTCAGCAGTGTCTCAGTCTTGTGCTTGTCCTCACTGTGTCCTCCTACACACTAATGCCTGCCACTAATACACAGTTGCTCTTGTCAGCTTTGCTCTGTAGTTCTGGCCTCTTAACTTGAAGAGCTGTATGCATGTATTTTTCTGGGTGGATGAATGCTCTCCGAGAGACAGAGCAGTCACCATGAGAACGTATTTACAGAATTCCAGCTTGGGATAAAAGTTACCAAAAAACCCACCGTGACTGTCACGATAGGTACAGTTGTCACTTTGTATCCATTAAAAATAATTTCCTGTTACATACAGATTAACCCTATCCAGCTATACTAATTATCACTCACTTAAATCCTGCTTTGCACAGTCTGTGCTTTCCTGCAGGTGTGAATTTCATGCTAAATGAAAACAGTGTGGCTGTCTTCATGCCTGGGAGAACAACAGAATGATACCAAAAACATTGTCAAACTCAGGGAAAAAGGCACAGATTTGTGAAGAAGCCATTTGTGGGTAGATCTGATTTTTAATTTCAATTTAAAGAACTTCTTTCTGTTTGTGAAAATAGGATATAATCCTCATTGATTTATTGTGGGTTTTTTTTTTAATTTAACAGTTTAGCAACAACAGAAAAAGATAATATGACATATTCTGCGAAGATCTCTGCTCATAGTATGGTTTGGATTAATGGAGTATGTAGAGAAGGAAAACTGGGAACTGTACTTAAATATTTATCAAATTTGAGGCACTTACAAATGTTAACATAACATTATGAAGATACTAAAACATCACAAATTCTTAAACAGTAACAACTTATTCTAATAACCTTCCTCTTTATAAAGAGCCTGAAAAAACAACGTTTCCACCTTGTGAATGCACACCTGGACAAACACGCATGCACAGTGGTTACCCTTGGAAGTACACACAGTTGTTCTGAAACCTCTGCTGCTTTGAAGTCATACAGAGAAAGTCCAAAAATAATGCCATCTATCTCAACTGACCAACCAAAATAATACTGACTGAGAATATTTCCAATTACATTTGTACTAAGTACTTAGTATGTAACCAACACATTAAATTAGTTGATAACAACATAATTACTAAAATTCAAATAGGAACAAATTTGTTCATAATTTGTATACAGAAGAAAGAAAGAAAATGCATTAGTGGGCAGTAAATCAGTAATCTTCAAATTCAGTAATATGTAGAAAAATATATTAGTTTTAAAATCAGTGCTAGTTATGAAATTCTGACTTGCTTTTGTTTTATATTCTTCCTCTAAATGAATAAATAAACATTTTTAGGTAATTACAAGTTACTTAGCTCCTCTTCTGTTCATTACATATTCTGTAAATTATGTGTGCATATTGGGGTGTGAGAGTGTGAGTGTATGTGTGTGCATAATTGAATATAGAGTTCATATTATTATTCTAATTTCTTTCTTTAGTAGCATTATTTGGTTAATAATGTGGTGGTGTTGCACTATGATACAGAAGAAAAGACACTGAACAAATACTGAAGAAGCAGGATTTTAAAGTACTGAAGTCATAAATGAGACTTTAATTTTCAGTGTACAATGAAATCAAAAGCAGCTTTCTGTAGAATAAGAGGTTTATTGAAATATGGTTTATTCTGCTTATTATATCACTGTTCTTAACAATGTTCCATTTGGGAGCCATTTTTATAGGCACTTTACAAATGAATAGAGAGATGAGATTAAATTATAATATCAATTTTGTATGGTGACTAACCTGTATGATTCAGATGGAAGATAAGTCAAAAATCACAGAGAAGACACCAGAAAAACATTGAGTTGAAAATAAAGTGTTCTGTGTACTGCCTCAGTCCAAATCTTTTTTTAGCCTTGTTTATTGTGAAATATGAGTGCTCTGCTTGCTCATTAGTATTCACGTCAATGCTTGTCCAAAGAAGAAATGGAATTGTACTCTATCATCTGATGTCCTGTTTTATATTTTTGTGCTTTGTTTTACTTTATTCATCAAACACGGAAAATAATAGGTAGTGAGCAGAGGTGAACAAGCTATGTCACACATTTTCCTGTGTTGGACCTGTACAGTTATTGACAGTAAGTATTGATAAACTTCGGTAGAGTCATAATTTTGCCCCAACCGTTACACGAAATTTTGCCCAACAATGAATTAACCTAGCTACTTTACGTTCTATGAAGTGTTTGGGTTTTTTTGGGTGTTTTTTGTTGTTTTGAGAATTAGATAATAAAATTGAACTTCTATGGCAGGATCAGAGAATGAAACAAGCTTTTAAAATAACCAAATTGAAAATAAATTATCTCTTTTTTTAGATTTTTTTTTCTCTACCTTTAACATTTTTAACATCTTTAAGAAGAATTTTTACAATAAGTTCTTTTAGTAATATTTTTGGGAATTACATTTTTCAGGTCTGAAAGATTGACCCTATCTTTCCAGAAAGCACAATACAGTTTCATGAAGTGAAATAAACTCCTGCTACATTTTAGAATTATTGGAGCACAATTTGCAAAGAGAATACTTTCAGGGCAGCTCATGTTTTATTGTCAGTGTGTATGTTAGGTATTTGTTTACAGTTGCCAGAAGCAGTTTCTAGAGCAAAGAATCCCAGGCATTGGAGGAAGTAAATTATCTGTGCGTATATAATTATATGCATATCATAGTTACCATAGCACCTTATCACACTGGAAGATCAAATCCCATCTCTTTCAGGCTACAACACTATTGTGGCAAAAATATTGCTTTATTCTTACTTAGTCATTGCTACCCTTCTACCTGGAAGCCTGAACTATATTACTAATGTCCCTGACTTTAGATTTCCCAAGTTTGAGCTGAGTTTAAGTTTGGCTTATATTTTCTTCTATTGGAACCATTTCATTTTCTCCTAATCATGTAACAGCTCGAGTAGGGGACTGATTTACTCAACAGTCCAGTGCAACTAGGAGGATGCAGTAATCTTTTGTTGAAAATGTTCCATGGGATTGTTTTCAATATCTGATGATAAAATCCATTGCAGTCCAAAAAAGTCTTTTAAAAAAAACTTGAGTATCATCTTCTAATAAAACTTGAGTATCATCTGAATCTTATGAAAATTAATTGATTTTTCCATAGAGTAGCTGGAAAAAAAATGGGTTCAAACCACTTTAATTCCTATATGTTGCACATATAATGGTAATGTAGGTCCAATGGATAATACATTGTATATTTTAAATTTTTGTTTTTAAAATAACATATTTTTCCCTTTTTTAAAACCTGAAGAAATTTACTAAGTCATTATATCTATGATTTAGAGAATCCTGTTTCATATTCCACGACATCAAGGGAATATAATTCTATTAAAGACATCTCTGAAGCTTTTATTTGACTTGAGTGCAAAAAAGGCCACTATCCTAATGAAAACTAACATATCACAAATTCAAATACTAAATTGATAGCAAAAATTACAAACAGAGAATTGCTCTTGATCTATGTAGGAACACATTCAGAATTATTCTGTGAATACACTGTCTCTGTACAGTTTATTCACTTAACTAGTTTCAGCTATATATTTCTTTGTAACTCAAAATATTCTTCATATCATCAGAAACCAGTACATTAAAATCTCTTGATTTTTGGTTACACCTATCATAAACATTCTTGATTAATCAAACAGTATTGTTGTATTAAAGATAAATCATTACCAGTTGGTTGTGTACAACATGTACAGTTCAAAAGTAAAGCTCTTTACTCCCTAATCAATAGTGCAGCATTTTCAAAATTATGGTTTAAAAAAATAAACAGAAAAAGGAAAGTGGAGTTCTATTGGAATTCATCATAGTAAATATATATTTTAAAAACTATTTATAGGGATTTAAAAACTTGTAGATCAGTTTTGCTGGTATGAAGATTGGTGTTGTTGGAGTTAGTTTCACGTGAAAGCTGTAAGTGATCTGCCATAAGCACTTACTGGAATGTAAGAGGCAGCTTACACCAACCTAAGATCATTTTCAGAATGTTTATTAGGAAATAGAAATTACCACACTATAAATATATTTGATAAGCCTATTTATCATTTTTTTCCATTTCTTTGGATTTCCATGAACCATTATCCAAGAAGTAGTGTCCAGATTTTGTAAAGAAAGGGGGCGTGAATCTTCGGCTGCTGTGTGTGGTGGAAAAGACCAAGACCAAATCTGCACGCTGCTGAGAGATTAAAAATTTTGAGATGAATTTCATATTGATCTTTTTAGACCTGTATTTTGTGAACCAAGTTAGGGTGAGACTAATCCTGGCAAAGATTGTCCTTTTGATGCTTTGTTTTGGTATGACTAGAAAATATATTTCTTAGCAAGTGTGTGGGGTCTGAGCATGCATTAAACTATACTGTTAGAGAAATATTTAAACTGTCTTACAACAGGGGTGTTTAAGTCAATGAATGTGTAGGAGGGATACAATGTATGAACTCCAGCAGTTGTGGGGAGAGAGGAAATAAAAGTGATGAGAAAGATGCCTCACTAATATAGCACTGTAAAGCATAGGCTGTTTTGCTGGACTATGTTGCCTAATGAGGGCAAGATATTGTTTCCTTGCTGACTGGATGCCTGGCAGGAAAAACAGGGTTTTGAACAGAAGGGAAAAGTATCCCTCAGTTTCATTTTGGAAGCACTTTCTTCAGGCCAAGGATATCACAAGGTATGACTTAAGTTTTTAAAGTGACACAAGAATTAGATCATAGAATCATAGAATGAGATGGGTTGGAAAGGACCTCTGAGATCATCAAGTCCAGCCCTTGATCCACAACCACCACAGTTACTAGACTATGGCACAAAGTGCCACATCCAGTCTCTTCTTAAACACCTCTAGGGACGGAGAATCCACCACTTCCCTGGGCAGCCCATTCCAATGTCTGATTACCCTCTCTGTAAAGAATTTTCTTCCTAATATCCAACCTAAACCTCCCCCAGCAGAGCTTGAGACCATATGCCCTCTTGTCTTACTGATAGTTGCCTGGGAGAAGAGACCGACCCCCACCTGGCTACAATCTCCTTTCAGGTAGTTATAGAGAGTGATGAGGTCTCCCCTGAGCCTTCTCTTCTCCAGGCTAAACAACCCCAGCTTCCTCAGCCTCTCCTCACAGGACTTGTGCTCCAAGTCCCTTCACCAACCTGGTTGCTCTTCTCTGGACCTGCTCCAGCACCTCAATATCCTTCCTGAACTGAGGGGCCCAGAACTGGACACAGTACTCCAGGTGAGGCCTCACCAGCGCTGAGTACAGGGGAAGAATCACTTCCCTGCCCCTGCTGGCCACACTATTCCTGATACAGGACATACCTGTATATGTGCCATTTTAATATTTTTGGGAGGGTGGGTTGATTGGTTGATTGGTTGGTTGGTAGGTTTCTAAGTGTCATAACAATGCATAGAAGTAGTGAAACAAATGCTTTGTGAATCAAAACTCTGCTTAAAATCAGTTTGAAATCTGCCTAAAGAAAGCCAGTTTTGCATATAATTCCATTACCATGAATTTTAGGGTTATGCTCTAACTGGAGTATTTTGCCTAATGGACATACTTTAAATATTACAGTTAATTTTATACATACATACATTTATATATATATCCTTGCAATGCCCTTGACTGATTTTTTCACAACATTCAAATCACAACATATTGTGAGACAGTACTAAACCAGCAATTACTACCAATATTTGGAGTAACTCCAGATACTTTTTTTGAGATAACCTAATGAAATCTATCTCAGTACACTGAAAGTGGTGTAGCAACTGTTTTCCTTCTTTGGTTTTTCTCTTTCTTGTGCAATGGTAAAATTAGTAATTTGCCTAAAAATCTCAGCATATTTTGGAATTTAAAGTCTACCCTCACAGATACAGACTGACAAAATTAGCAATAATTTCTTACTTATATGCAGTAAGATATCCAGCAGTATTCCTGTTATTATTTCTGAGTCAGTAACAGAGGAAACAACAAAGTCTGAAAAATTATGAGAAAAACATATTTCTGTCTCCCTCCTCTTACACTATTATAGATAAACATACACATACTGTGAGATAATCAAGTACTGCAGAGCTAGAAAGATAAAAAGATACAAAAAATACATGTGTACTTATTTCACACTAACTTTTTACTTAGAAATAGTTCTAGAAACTGCTGCTGGGGTTACCAGGCCATTCTGAGGGAGATGTAATCACACATTTCCTAAGCCTGAGAGGGCAAGAGAATATAACCCTACCTCAGAACTTCAATTCTTATTCATATATTCATTGTGCTGTACTTGTTCATTTCTGTCAGCTGTTGACTTTAGGATTGCATTGGTTTGTTTGTCATTAAAAATGTTATCTTTCTAATCAATAATAAATATCATCCGGGAAAATAAATAAACAAAAGAACAAACAAAAGAACAGACAAAGACCAGAACTCAGTGTCTAGAGAAATACACGTCTCTATTTCAAAAAAATAGTAAAATCTGGTGTAAATAGAAGGCCATCATTCATCTTCCATTTAATAATACCTGCAACCGGCATAAAATAATTTTGGACTGTTTATTTTTCTAATTCTTTTTTCCTGGCTAAAGCTTTTTACAACTCTATTTCTAAAGGCATTAGTGTTCCTACCAGCTTCTGAAATTTTAGAACTTCCACAGAGCTCAGACAGAGAGACTGAGAATGAATATATGGTGAAAAGAGATTTAATGTGTTGAACCATGATATTGAAGTTGACGTGAAAGAAACATTATAGATTTTGATCTGACCTTCTTTCTTGTCTTTCATGCTTTAAATAAAAACCATAGATCGGTACATGAAAAAATATTAGTGTGGTTTCTAACACAACTTTCTAAAGTATATCTCCTTGAGGAGCAGTAATTTTCGAAATTAATGACCAAGATATGCAGTTAATATTCCTTCTTTAGTTTTTCGTTGTTCCTAGGGTTGATTGTTTAGTCATTCTATTCCTTCTTTCTCATTGCTATAGACGGAGCTGTTATTACAGTGTTGAATATTCGCTCATACTCCTTCCAATAAATTGACTCCTGCGAGCTTGTGCTTACCAGTATAAGAGTTTCTACTCTAACTTAATATATTAGTACTTATACAATGAATAGTTTTTTCCCTAAGTGCTAATGCTTTCTGTGTGTGTCAGCATGCCTTTCTCTCTTGTGGCTGACCCACAGAGCTTTAAGTCTGCTTCTCTTCCAGCTGTCAACTCAAGTTTTATCATTGCAGATGAGAGATGCAACTGTGGAACAGGCTTTTATTCCAATATTAAATTCCCCAGTAGGTTGTATCAAGCCTAAGACCTTGACCACCAGATTTAAATTTAAATAATTACATACATTACTGAGTCTGTTCTCTGGCCTGAATTTACTTTAATTGTAACAATCAGCCAGTAAAAGCTGTAATCACATTTTAATCCTTTCGGACTATTTTTACAAAATAAGTCAAATCTACGGTACATCTTTCCTTTTCAGAAACAGCATGATCATCTATGATATTTCACAGTGGATATTGCTATTAACAAAATATACAAGAACCTCTGAGACTTCTGATCATAAAACCAAAAGTTTTACCTTCACAAGTCCGCCAGGAAGGCTGTGCTAGTGAGTGATTGTCTTCAGAACTGGATAGCAGCATGAATACACAGTTCAGGGGAGATTTTTGAAGGTGAAAATAATACAATATTTTTTCCCCTCATCTTTCTGAAGATGGATTTTATTCTTTAATAATTCAAGTATTTTTGCATTCTAGTATGTTTCTCACAATCCTACATCTTCCTCCATTCCATTCTATTTAAAGAACATCCAGATACTCCTTTAAGCTGTTTTGGGGAAAAGTAATCATTAGATGAATCAAAGTGTTTTTATACAGCTGTCCAGGATGAGATGAGATCAAAGGCTAGAAGATTCTTAAAGCAGTCACTGTGGTTACTACAGTCTCAGCAGGGACCTATATTTTGTACAAATTTGAGAAAAGTTGCTAGCTTCTGCTTGCCTTCAAAAGATATAAAGCTTATTTGATTGTGAGGGATTTTTGGGTTTTGTTTTTGGCGGTTTTGGGTTTTGGTTGCTTTGGATTTTGTGTTTTGTTGTGTTTTTTTTTGTTTTGGTTTGGTTTTGGTTTAGTTTGGTTTGGGTTTTGTGTGTGTGTTTTTGTGGGTTTTTGTTTGGTTTTTTTTAATATAAAACTTAAAATATCTGTTGGCATTGCATACTTACTTTTTAGATCCTTTACATATTTAGAAACTTTTACCATGTGGCTGACCTCATCTGGGTGTCTTGCCCGAACCTCACTCTACTTACTAATAAGTTTTAATGCCAGAAGTCTAGTTTCTTGTTTTATTATGCTAGTCTGGTATAGCAAAGGTGTACCACAAGACAGATTTATAAAACCTTAAGTAGATCTTAGCAGATGCTTTTGCTGCCAGGTGTCAAATTTATTCCTGTCAGTATACAGCCAATACCTTGCTAGAGGAAAAATGTATCCTCTCTTGAGTTGTTAAAGAAGAATTAGGACACTGCTTCTCATACCTACAAAGTATACTACCAAAAGTTTATTTTTTTTCTTTCTTTCACTCTTATTTAGTCAAATTTCTTAAAAATTACTCTTTTTTTTTTTTTAAGATACCTACTAGTTAATATTTACTTTTAATACATTGCTTTAGTCCCTTCTAAACCCTATAAAATTGCTCTAACTGTTCAGTGATTTCAATGTTTGTGGAGTTTCATTAGTTTTTTAGACACCACGTGCTACAAGATTGTGAGGAGCCCTGTATATAACTACATAATCTACAGAGGCAAATACATAAGCTTTTATAATACACATCATTGTTGAGATATCCTCCTATTAAATCTTTGAAAAGAGAAAGGTGTTTTGGATAGATAGTACTTCTATTTATTGTGCCAGTCTTGCATTAGTGGATGCCATTTAAATACTATACTAACAGAAAAAGAGTACTACTGTCCACTATACAGTACAAGTATACTCCCCATTTCTATTGTATATCAGATTTGAAGTAGATGTGAAATAAGTACTGCTAATTTGTATTGATCTATGTAAAATTAATTATCCTTGAAAGCAGACTGAAATGATTTTTTTCCTTTTTTCTTCTCTTTCAGTTTTCATTGGTTTTAAAAAAGAAATCAAAATTCATATTGAAATAGTTTTGAAATCATAACTTTTTAATAAAAATATTCTTTGATGTAGTCTTTTAACTGTGCAAAAAAAAAAAAAAAGTGGGTTTCTGTCTAGTTTTTTTTCTGTAAAAACAAAAGACACACCTCCTGGCCTAGGGACCCAAAGAAATCAGGAGTGACAAGAAAAGAAAGTGAAAATTTGTATGAATGTTGGTGACTTCTTGGAAGAGCAAGTGACCATGAAATGTGTAGAAAAGTGAAAAGAAAATACAAGCTAAAGGATAATACAGAGGAAAATATTAGTGCAGAGTTTTTTCCAAAGAAACAAAAAGTTCAGAAATAAGAGAGGCAAGAATTCAGAGTGAACATGGGCTAGAATAACAGAATCATAGAATCACAGAATGGTTTGAGTTGGAAGAGACCTTTGATAGTCCTCCAATCTAACCCCTCTGCAATGAACATCTTCAACTAGAACAGGTTGCTCAGAGCCCCAGACAGACTGACCTTGGATGTTTCCAAGGATGAGGCATCTACCACCTCTCTGGGTAACCTGTTCTAGTGTTCACCATCCTCATCATAAAAACTTACTTCCGTATATCTAGTCACAATCTACCCTCTTCTGGTTTAAAATCATTACCCTTGTCCTACCACAACAGACCCTATTAAAAAGTTTGTCCCCATCTTTCTTGTGAACCCCTTTTAAGTATTGAGAGGCTACAATAAGGTCTCTGCAGAGCTTTCTCCAACCCACTCAGTCTGTCTTCATGTGAGATGTGTTCCATCCCTCTGATAATCTTCATGGCCCTCCTCCAGACTTGCTCCATGTCCTTCTTCTGTTGGGGGCCCCAAAGTTGGGTGCAGTATTCCAGGTGGAGTCTCACCAGCACAAAGAGGCAGAATCACTTCCCTCAACCTGCTGGCCACAAATCAATAAATGCATCTCAGTTGTAGCCAAGTCTTGAACTGGAAGTTTAAGGAATGCTTCCTACATTTTCCCAGACAATGTTTTGGACATTTCTCCAAGACCAAAATGACTATATTAATTAACTGTTTCTAAACATCTGGACATTTAATGATTTTTGGAAGCAAATTAAGTTCTTCCTCAGTTGTTTTATTCTGCCATTAATTTTGTTTGGCATAGTGTTTTTGGCTATCTTAGTAATATACTTCGTTACAGCGAAAAGCCTATCTAATGAAAAAGGCAGAATGTTGGTTTCAAAGCAAAAAGCTTCACCCATAATACAAAGTATGGGACAGGACCAGATACAGAACATGATGTGCCTAGTAATGGTTTGTTCTCTTTTCTCTTTTATTCTGAGAACATTATAACAAGGACTTGTGTAATGGTTATGTGCTGAGCTATATTCTATGCATATAACTCCCATAGAAACCTGGAGAAGCTTTGCCCTTGTCAGGAACATCATCAGCCACTAAGGCATTACACACTTGAGTGAGAAAAGTGGTGGTGGGGGATGGGGAGCAGGGAGAGGGAAAACAAATACAAGACTGGTTGTAAAATTCTTGGAACATCTGTTTTAAAGCTGTGTAGTGCCTGCTAACATGCCAGACTTTAACTGGAGGATCTGGCCAGTGTAAAAATACTAATTGGTGCACAGTTTTTCACTGAGCACGATACAAGGTGAGAGGTATGATTAGGATGCTAATTTGTATGAGCAGTTTCTCTACTGTTTTTATCGGTTCATATTCAGCCGTTTTCACTAGAAAAATAATTTAATAGGTACCCCATTCTGGATTTATATATTTATGTTTATGAGTTGTTGCAAAGTAGAAGCAGACTTCGCTCTTAGGTTTTAAGCTCCTTTATGAAGACCATTAAGCCACCAGTGTAAAATGCTATATCTGAGATAACTTTTCCTGAAAGGATCTATGCATATGTACAGGAAGGTGTGTTGTTACAGTTTTATGATGGTGAACCACAGTTCACTCACAGCCTGTCTTTTTAAAGAATAGGTAAATGACCACAGTTCATGCTTGATTACTCTTTTGAATTTGTGTCATGTTGTATGCCTATGGACCAAACTTTCAAAAATACATATGTGTTTTAGGATCCAAAATTCCACACACAATAAAAATACCACTAAGTAACTGTAGGGTTTCTGGTTTTAAGGGTCAGATTTGTAAAGATATGTAGATACCTATTTCCCAATATTGTTATCCTTTTAGTACCTAAGTTACCCAAACACTGAAAGTTTCATGCCTCTGGATAGAAAGAAGATCTTGAAGACATGAAAATGCACAAAATAATCCCTGTGAACTGTCAATGGAACTGCAGTCAGAAAGGGGAAGATCACTAAATAAGAATCCAAAATTGTCTATACTACTGTGGCATATCATACTTTAGGTCAGTTGCTGCCCGCAATACACTGATCAGATTATTTGAAGTGATTTAGCTACATCTCCTCTGCTGTTGTCTTTAATATATATTTTTAATATCTTTCTCTCCTACTGTCTCCTATATTACAAATTGATACCTTAAAAATCTATGGCATTCTGTTATACTCGTGTCAATGCTGTTCATACAGGATGCAATGCTGTCTGCAGGGGTAATAGTACATTACCTTTTAAGTGTGTAATTGTTAGTCCTCTCCCTTCCCGCTTCACTCACATGCAGTATGCTCTTGAGTTACTTTTTAGCTTCACCCACAAACAGTGTCTTTTCCATTCAGTATAAAATATGGCTGATGTATTTACTTCCTTTCCATAGAAGTGCTGTTTCTGACTAAATATTGTAATTTTGTCTATCAGTTATGCATTTGAATCTTTCCTCATCATTCCCTTCTCCATAATGCTTTTCTAACTTTTTCTCAGGATTCTTCCCAAACCCCTATAACCTCATGTTGTACTGTAACCTTGCTGTGTACCAGCTCCTCAGTCCAGGTACATTTACATTTCCCTCATTTTCATCTATCACATTTTTGCCTGTTACCATACGAGAGATCCTACTGTGTTTTCATCCCACAGTTCTTCCCTGAGGACCTACTGTAATGTTAAAAAGAAATCAACCAGCTAATAATTACAGCAATTACAATTTTCTGCAGATTTTGTGTGTTCTTCTCTTCTCTTTTTTTTTTTTTTTTCCCCTCTCATCCCTTTGGTGGTCATTCATATATTCATAATGGTTTTTTCCTTCATATTTGTTATTTTTTACCTTGTGTCTAGAAAATGCTACTAAACAAAAGTGGTATGATTTAAAACATACAGCAGAAGAAGGGACTGGCATTCAGGTTTTCTTTCAATGAAAAGTATAATGCACCTTCATCCAGATGAATTTTTCTCAGGCCTGCAACCTCTCCCATCTCTCTCTTCTATACTCAACTACAAATCACTGGTAAACCCTGTAAAGCATTCTGAAATTCTCTTCTAAACTTTTTTGTCACTTTCAGATGGAAACATCACTTTCTGACTATCTTTTAGTTTTGGGTTGAATCACAAAGGATGAAAATGATTTCTTGAAGCAAATTGGGAAAGATAATACTTAAGCATCTAAATAACACTAATGAAAATAGTTGCTTGTACAGCGACTCTGAAGCTGCTATCCTAAAAGAAATGCCAACTATATAATTGTTTTCCCTTCCAGCTGGCAGGGGAGCCACAGGGATATTGCCAGAAATAATGGCTGATTATTATAGACAAAGATACATTTTATATAGAAAAAACAAAAGCAACTGAACCTTTTGTTCTCTAGAAAATGATTATCATTAGGGAGTATGAGTGTTTATTTCTATGTGATAATATAATTCAACTAATATAGATTATAATTGCTTGGAAAAAAAGAGAAAAATAATCTCAAGTCAGCTTTGTTGGTGGGTGGGGAAATATAAACCCTGAATTGAACTTAATTGTTATTACAGATTAATGATTTGGGAGTCATTTGTATGTGATTTGTTTTCTTCTGTTAGCTACGTCTTACCGTGCACTGCACATTTGAGCCCAGGTGTTATGACTTAATTTTCATGTTGCCCACACCCTCTGTATTGTGATTAAATAGATAGTTACCAAATACCCATGTAACTAGCAAGTTCTAGATATAGAACTAGGTTAGATTTAATATTCACCCACTTTTTCTGTACTTCTGTTTTGTCTTTTGGATGGTCAGCCTGGAAGCAGTGCTTTTATGAGAAGTGTTTTTGTGTATTTCTTTTACCTACTCATTTAATGAATATAAAACCTTATTTTTTTAATCCATTTATTTTTCTTTGAATAATAAAAGTCCCTATTCCACCTTTTCTCTAAGATTTAGAAATGAACAGTAAAGAATAATTTCCTAAAAAATAATTTAAGTCCTGATTTTTCATAGCCTTTCCTAATGTCAGCTTACTTTTAAGAGGTAACATTTGGGCTTCCTGGGTTACTTCAGATTTAACAGAATTAAATTTGTTTTGGTATTTTTTTTGGTGAGATGTTTAAGATTTACTTATGGAAAGTCAATTAACTTGTTGCAGAGACTTTGGGATGCTAAATGCAGGAGAGGAGCTGATTATACTGGAAGAGTTGTTTTCTATTATATTACAATTTAAACTAAATCTATAAAGAAAATTGAAGTACTCTTACACACACTTTGCATTTTGTGTGCAGGAGGCTCTGTTGTTCATTTTAGGCATTTCTGAACTGATAAGGACTCAAGTGTGTTTGGAGAACAATTTCTGTGATTTTAATATAATCCATTGCATTTTTATTGGCCTAAGTCATTAGAATCCACCCCAATAAAAGTAAAACCATGCCTTCAAGGAGCATACATGCACACAGTCTAAAGTGCTTTTTTAATATCACAGTTCCTGTAACAACTTCCTAGAACTATACAGTTCATCTGCAAATGAATTTCACTTTGCGAGTAAGTACAATACACTCACTGAATGGAACAGGAACAAATTGGCACTTCATTCCACAGTGGGAGTAAAATATTTTTCCTGATCGCATCTTTTCCCAAGAACTAAGCAAATTAGGGAAATAAAGGCCGTTAAGTGAAATTAGATTTTATGCTATTTAACAGGTGTTTTGGTCTATTTTCCCCTAAGGGTAGATCACAATGCAGTCCAAAAAGTTAATTGTTTGATAATTGTACAGTTTGCGCATTTATTTCCAGCAGTTTAGCCTATAGTATAGTTCTGTTAAACTTCTGTCATCTACCTTTGAATCTGGTCTTTCTTTAATGCATCAAGGAATTATAAAGAACAATAGCTTTATTTTGAAAACATTTGCATCTGATATTGGCAGAAACACTGAATAAACCACCTGAGAAACAGAACTGAAATCAGGAGCTATTGTAACAAAAATATATTCCTTAGGGTGTCACTGAAAGAAGAAAAAAGTATTCCCTGCTCATTTTCAATACAAATTTCCTGAAAGATTGGAAATCACAAACAGAATAAATTGTTTCATGCTGCAATACACATTCCCTGAAGACTTCGCCCAAGAAAAGCAGAGCTGGACCTGCTAGTGTAGAGATATATGTTCAGCCCTCAAAAACATGCAGATATTTTTCACAGTGCAGTGTTCTGATATGAAAAATACCGCAAAAATTATCCCAACATCCCCACCCCAAATGAAACAACAAAAATTCCACCCCACTGAAGACAATATAAGAATATCATTCAGCTATATATCAGTGACAACCTAGCTTTCCATCTCCCATCCATACAGTACCTGCCCTAAATGTATCATAAATACAATATTGTACAGAAGAAAAAAAAGCACAAACTAAAAGTGGTGCAGCAAGAGTAGATATATTCTTAAAGGCTCCAGAACTCACATACAAAACAAAAATATTTTTTTCATTTCTTTTATGTCTCAAATGAGGTACTGAAAGCTTCCCTGTATCATTAGCAATTAATTAGCTAACTATTGTATTAATAGCCATACCAAAAATTTATTGGATTTCTGTTTCTCGTATAATAGTAGTAAGCAAAGCTGTCCAGAAATGGAAATAATCCCCAAACTGGTGCCTCAAGAACTGAACATTTATTCTGTTCTTTTCAATTAGCTGTGAGAATGAGTTCTGATCTCTTACCTCCTGGCAAAAGCTTTTGAAAGGATTTCTTCCCCTCTTCTGTCCAATTCTTTTAAAAAAGCATTGAGTCAGAATTGCCTGCTTGTCTCAGTCAATATCTCCCTAAGGTAAAACTTCTAAAAATTTTGGGGGGAAGTTACTAACATCTAAAAGGGCAGTTCTGTTCCTAAGAGTAATCTTTCTGACTAATTTTGTAAATCTTCAGATGCTGAGTATTTATAGCTGAGAGAACATAAAAGTAAAATTTCACAAGGACTAGGAGATAACTTACTAATTCTCACAAGTAAATGTCCAAGTTACTCCTCGTTCAAATATCATACTTTTTGTTTTCCTTTAAAAACTGTAATAAAATCTCTTTCTGTTTAGAACATTTATTATTTCCACTGAATTGATCTGTTTTAGGAAAATGGGTTCTATAAGCTAATTGACAGTTCCATTTAATAAATTACTTTGCAAACTATCTCATAATGATTACTCTAATTTTATCTAGGTGCTATTATTGCTGCAGGGAAGATTTGTCCAGTCTTTGCTTTTAATTAATAAAGAGATCTTTGCAATTTTCCAACAACTTTCCACCCTTAAAAAGTTATCCCAGCTACACAGCACAGCCTTTCTTTCTGATACTTACTTTTCATCACATATAATGTCAGTATGTTGTTCAAAATGAGTTAAAGGCATAATACGGTGTGAAATGGATTTATGCTAAAAATAAATGTATGGGTATGACCTCTTATTCTAATTTACAATATAATTTCTATTTTGTGTGAAATTTCTAGTATATATTGCAGCTCTCATGTAACTGAAATCCCAAGATCTTTGACCTTAACCTCAGAATTCAAATATAGTTTGTAATTCCCACAATGTCCATTATACATCTCAACAACAGTGACACAGTACTTGTTCTCATAGGCTGTACTTAGGCTGTAAAATCAACAGAATGTTCCCTGTCCTTTGTGGAACAGATGGGGCAAATTTACGTCTCTCATTTTATCAAACTTCTTCAAACCTAAATTATTGATATCATCAACTAATAAAAAATGCACAAGAAGTGGATTAGACGTGACAGCTCTTTACCGGTGGCAGGCGAGTTGTGACCAACAGAATTCCTTTGTGATACTCAATAGCTCACAAGTCAAGGTTAGTGGATATAGATGCTTCAGGAGTTATGTACATTTTGATGTCAGCTAATATGATTTTTTCTTTCTTCTGTTCCCAGTTTATGTTGGGTCTTTTAAATAGTGCCAATTTACAATAAAATTGTGGGATTAAATAGAAGGTCTCAGTAACACTTACTATATTTGTCTTTTCCAATGAAAAATATACATTTGCATTGAGAGAATGAAGTAATCTCAAAGAGTGAAAACAATATACATTCTTTACAGGCATGCAGTAGAAATAAATACAGTAGATAGAATGTCAGATCATAGAACTTTAGTCTGATCTATGATGGCATTTGCATTTTATATGTCTCAGTTTGTACTAAATGTGACCAATTAAGAAAATTTAACTGTAACTTTATTCTTTTCTGTTCACCAGTTCTAATTTTGAAGTAATAGTTGTTACTAAAATAGGAAAAAATGCAAAGCTCTGTGCTTTTAACTTAATTTTAATTTCTTTAGGATACCCCTAAAGAATTAAATAGACTTCATTTAGAAAAGAAACAGAGAAGCTGAAAATCTTAGGTTTGCCACAGGCTTCTACCCAATGTTGAGTTCTTGAAAATTTAAAAATCAAATCACCACAGTGACTCCTGCTTCACTGAGATAGTGCCAACATAAGCACTATCTTTTCAATGAGCTCAATATAAGTAGGTAAATCTGCAGTGTCAAATATCCCATTTCGATGAAACTCTAACTTTTTTTTCAAGCATGTTCACAAGAGAACTAAAGCAAATGAAGGGGATAAATGGGGGTCACAGAAGGAGGAAAATACAGTAGAAGAAAGAGTTGAGGTGTGCAAATATCCTCTCAGAGTCTACTAGCTAGAGTTCAGAAAATCTTATACTATTCTATCTATTCTTATACTTGGTAAAGTAAAAACTTTTTTATCTGAAATTCTCTATAAGTAGCACTGCCTAGTAATGTTCCATATATTCATAGCATTGAAGACCAACACATAGATTTATAAATTATAAAGCAGTGATTTTAGGTCAGGTCATAAACAAATTAGTAGATGGCCAAGTGTACTTTAACAATTCATTAGGTACTCAATTGGTCCACTTAATCATAATTTACCATTTGGAAAGTCTCTCTAAATAAAAAAATGAGTAAAAGGTGTTATACAATTAATTATATTTGATTCACGGTAGGTAGCATGTATGGTACATGAAAGGGCTTGCGTTCCCATAATTTATTTTTGTTATACTTTTCTTCTACTGCTGTTTTTCATATAAAACATTGATGTACTATCTAGTCTTGACAATCTGCTAAGAGTTATGGCTTTTTTTCTGTTGGAAAATTCCCATAAAGAGTTTAAGGTGTTTCTATCAAATGGTTATCTACTAGTTTTAAAAAAATTAATTTTGGCCTGCTATGAAATCCCAGCTAACAGGGAGTGCTATTCTTGGAATATACTATTTGAATAATACGAGCAATCATTTATTTCATATAATGAATTTTTTATTCTCTAAGAATAAAATTGCATGCTCTAAGAGGGAAGATCAATGAACCAAGAAATTATTTGTATACTGAATCTCTTAGGAAATTTGCAATGCTTTTGAGGATCTAGGAAAGAAAGCATGAAGTAAACTTCTTTATGATCTGTAAAAGTTTTACCAGGGGTTCTATATGACTCTTTCCATTAACAAGTGAGTAGAGGTAAGGCAGAGAGACAGCCTCTGCAGAAGTCTTCACTGGATTCACAAGGTGTGAGGATGCCTTTTCCCTACATTTGTTTGTATTGGAACTTTCCATTTGTTAATTTTAACTCACCCTTTGAAGTGGAAGGAAGCATTTTCTTTCTGTTCAGCTAGAGGAAGCAAAATTGTATGCTTCATCAGAGGCAGGTTACAGCAGATGAGCACTCAGCCTCTGTAGAAGAACCTGTGTGTACCGATCCCCCACACCTACACCTCATCTTCTCAACACACACACACTGCCCTTCAGCCAGTGGAAGATATTAGAAAAGACAGAGAAATCACTGTTCCTTGACTTCTGTAGCCCCGGGTAGCACCATTAGTTATATGTATGCTTGTTCCGGGCAGACTCAGTAACTTCAGACTCAAGAATACAAGTCCCTCTTTCACTGGTTAGTCTGAATAAAGAAGTATTCACTAGGAGAAGGGTATCTACACTCACCTCAATTCCTTGCACACTTGCTGACAACATTTTTACTAAATCTGTCCATGTCTCTTTGTTCTGTACAAGGAGATCCTGGACAAACTCAAATACAAAAAATAAGACTACAGAGGGTGGAAACAAGGACAGGCAGCTTGGAAAAATGCATAAAAATTGTCTAAACAGCCAGACATCAGGTTAGGAAAGCTAGATCCCTGATAGAATTCAATCTGATCAGGGATTTGAAGGGCGAAAAGAAGAGCTGCTATAGCTATGTCAGTCATAAAAGGAAAGTTAGGGAACTAGTTTTGTATGCATTCCCTGGAAGGAGATGGGAGACCTGGTTACATGGGATATAGAGAAGGATGAGGTACTCAATGACTTTTTTAACTCAATTTTCATTGGCAATGTGCTCCAACCAAACCACTCAATCTGCAGGGAGTGCTCCCAGGCACTGGGAAAATGAAAAACTACACATAGTAGGAGAAGATCAGGTTGAAGCATCTAAGGAACCTGAAGGTGAACAAGTCCATGGGATCTGATAGGATGCATCCATGGGTCCTGAGGGAACTGGTGGATGAAGTGGTCAAGCTTCTATCCATCATATTTCAGAAGTCATGGCAGACTGGTGAAGTTCCCACCGACTAGAAAAGGTGAAACATTTCCCCAGAACTAACACCATACCAGTCCATGGCACACAGCAACTGTCTCCCACACTGCTGTCTCCCAGCTCTCCTTTACTTTATTCATGAAAGTGTGAAAGCTTTAAATATGGCACTAGCTTTTATTTCCACAAGTGCAGTATTTGAAACTGGGGAGAGTAAATATTTGGAACTAAAAGAAAGCATCAGATTTTACTAGATGTCATCTAAAGTAAGGTAGGCAATGAATCTCTGGTCTCAAAACAGGCTGATCAAGTGTGTTTGATTTACTGTCCAGTACAACTAGAGAATCTGATGACAGTTTTTTCTCTCTTATAAAAAATTGTTTTGAACATTTCAATAAGAGTAAATATAATCTCTTTGAGTATCACACTGTGCTTTTCATTTCAGGCAGGCATTTATAGACTAACCGCTCATTGTCCTGTGACTTGTGTAATTGCTTTTGCTTGGATAAATGAATTATGAAATACTGACATTTTCATTTGGCAATTTTTGCACAGCTATATATGACAGCATAACATAAAAAAGGCATTGAAATGTCAAACATGCTTATAAAACAAAAGAACAGCCTCTGAGTGAATTGTCTACGGTAGGAACAATTCTTTAGGGGTACTTTAAGGAAAATACTTCTTAAACGCAGATATACATTTTCCAGGTCTGACACATTTCCCTCTGTGCTCTTAAAATCTCTGTGACCTTAAAATCTTGATCTACTAATACATCATGCAAGATTTCAAGCCCTTTTCTTTTTTTGAGAAATAAAACCTTTCCTAAATCAGGTACTGCAATACTAGCAGTAGTTTAGAATCTACTTTATATCAACTACTGAATGAACATTAATTTCTAGTTATTTGGCAGATGGTTAGTTGAAATTTGTGGGTCAACACACTTTATTTAAAATATTAATTCCTGCTAGGATCAAGCTCTTAAGATTTTAATCTCAGCACAAACAATAAATACAGCAACTATACAGACAGTCAAGTACTATTGATATATTTCAGCATTCTCCCTGTGGAACCATGCATCAAGTCTATGATACCAGTGGTAATAATTAGCAGATCTATTGTTCATTTCACTGCATTCTAGGAGATCTTTGCAGTTGCAATCTTTTTCTTCTGAACAAGGGACAGCTTTCAAAGAAAGCACAGTGTCACTGTAGTGTATGTCTGAAGCCTGTAAGAGAGCAGAAGACATGTAAATTCAATCCACTCGTAAACAGATTAAACATTGTTGTATTTGGTTCAGGCCACTTTATTTAACACTTTTTCAAGAACCCTGTTATTGAGCTGGTTTCATCAAATGAGACGTTCCTGTCACATCTGGGACTGACTGACTGAGCACAGATGTGTATCTACTAAATTGTTTGTGACAGTGACTGTAGTTAATTGTTATGGCTGACAGGTACGTTAGAGGCCAGTCAACTCAGTGAACTGTTGATGAGTGTGGTATGAGGCACGGTATATATTAACAGCAAGTGGAAAATTTGTGTCATCCATGACTGAAAATTCAAATCAAACTCAGACAAATAAAGTAGACTGGAGCTGTTCAAACCCTTTTTCCCTTCCTCTACTTTCTTGCTGTCCTTAGTATTAGAATAATGTATTTTGTATCACTTTTTCCAAATGTAGGTTTTCAAATTTCCTTTTTTCAGTGCTGGTGACAAGTCATTAATAAATTGCCACAGTTTAGCAAATCACCAGTTTATTTTTAAATGAAAATATGTAAGAAAATTTTGTTTTGTCATTTGATGAAAGTAGTTGTAATCTGCTTCAAAAGCTCCTTTCTTTAAATGGAAATTTTTGTTTATCATAAACATTGGATATGACAGTTTGGAAAAAACGTTTCATCTTTTGCACTGGAAACATTATTATTATTACTATTATTACTATTATTATTATTGTTGTCATTGTTGTTGTTGTTGCTGTTTCTATTATTACTAGCTTTAGAAAAAACCACAAAAACTGCTTTGGTTCACCCACGCGATTTCTTCCAACAGTTTCATTCATGCAATCAATCAATACCCAGTTTTATTTATACTTTACCTGTGTCTGTTTTCTTAGACTACGGCTTTGTGCCTTCTTTTATGCCCCTTCTCTTTCCTGTTGTGAAGTAAAATCTGTGCAACAATCACATTTCATTTTTCTAAAATAAGTTGGGGACTTTGTGATAGTATAATAATCATAGATGATTCAGAGAGAACCAGACATGATAGACTTGGAGAAGCTCTAAAGGAAGCCCTGTTAAATGTTATTATCAACAACAGAAGTTCATGTTACTGTGCTTAGGACTTAGATGTTGAATGATGGAGGGCTGTCAGACCCATTTGGGGAGACAGAAATGTAGAATAATGACTCAGGGTTCTTTCCTTTTTATATAACCCTGAGTAGTAGAGAAGTCACTCTGAGGTTTCCAAACTAAACCCTCTAAAGATCCCATAACATACCCTTTACTACTCTACAATACCACTGAGATTTTTGCTTTTTTCTATCAGTATCTGATGCTCATCCACCAATTCAGATAATGGGGAACTGTATAAATTATAGTTTCTAATGTTACTAAAACTGTAGTTGGCTGGATGAGCAGGAGAGCTATAAATGTGAAATGCTGAGCAGAAAGGATGGGCACAAACAAAAAAATTATTGTTTCTATTTAGTTGCATAAAAGACTCTGCAACAAACTATTTTCTCCTGTCTTCTATGACCCTATATTCCCTGAAAACAAATTGGATATGTCACCAGGAAAATGTGGGATTATAATTGACTTCATAATTTTTATGTGAGCTAGATATCTATATACCTCTCATGCATGGTTTCTTCTCTTACATGATTTTTTCTTAAATCGATGATCTGAAGGTCTGCCTTGGAGATCCAATCCTTATTTCAAGTTAAGGTAACAAGAAACTCAAACTGC
Organism: Myiozetetes cayanensis; assembly: GCF_022539395.1. NCBI lineage: Eukaryota > Metazoa > Chordata > Aves > Passeriformes > Tyrannidae > Myiozetetes > Myiozetetes cayanensis. The sequence continues at coordinate 32,010,187 of NW_026087964.1, read as the reverse complement.
CATTTCTCAGTTCCTAGACACAGATTGTGAGCAGCATCCCTTGCTTCTCTTTTTGCATCAGAACTTTTAAAACCTCCTATGGCCACTGGTTCTTCAATAAGTCATTGAGATTCATGATTAACATGGTATTGTAGTGGGGTGAATTGCTATTTTATACAATCTGTGTCAGCTCTCATCAGCCAGTAACAGTCATTATGGATGTGGTCTTCTTCATCTGAAAATACAGCATGGAGGTGGAGCCCACCTGCAGCTTAATCTTCCACTAGAAAAACCGTCTCTGATGAGATATACTTTTGTGATATTCAGTTTTAATGAGTTTTTAAAGAAAGCATAGAATACGTCTCTTACACCTTCTGAAGCAGAGTCTCACAAAACAGCGCTGTAGCAGGGCTGGCATCTGTGCAGCTGCTCACCAGATGAAGTTTACCTACAGAGGCCATTTTCTACAAGATGTAGGTGTAACAGAAGATGATGTGCTACATGAAAATCTTCCCCAAAGATTCATGGGGCTAACAGGGTAAATATAAAATTGGCATAGATTTCCAGCCAAAAGGAATAGTGTTTCCACTGCTCCTTCTCTATTCACACTTCTCTGTGGTCTAGAGATGCTACATCTGGGGCAGAAGATAAATACTGTAAAGAGCTGAACTCCATGCTAATAACTGGGCCCCGGCACATTAGAGAGTTTCTAAAAATTGTGAGGGAAAAGAAGGTTCTGTGATACTGACGTTATCTGCCTGCTGTTCCAACTAGCTCATACTCATTATGACGTGATAAGTGCTCCAAGTCCTGAAGGCTTCCAAAATTCTGAGGGTTTCCAGAAATTTTTCTGTCAAGACAATGCCAGGTACACTGTAGGATGACAGAATGGGTGAATTCGAAGATGACTTTCCCCAGCTGCATTTTGACATGATTTGGTTTCAGAAAGAATAATTGTGCTGAAAGTCCTATTAACGTCTAAATCCTATGTGCCAGACTCATATTTACATTAGCCTACAAAACTAGAATAAACTAAAATTAAGTACTCTTATGCAGTTCTATAGACTTGTGTCTATGTTGATGTTCAGGTGAGAAATTTATTTCCCATATAACAAGACTGAAAATGAGGCAGCACAGTTTTGCAGAATTATGTAATTTGTTCACTATCATTGGCCAGAAAAGCATCATCAAACTGCTTTCTTTTAGCCTTATGAATTAGTTGAGGGAAGAGGAGGTTTTTGTTGCTGCTATCTGATATGATAACTTTGTGGCACAGTTTTCCACATTTTCTTATCCTTCCGTCTAGGAAGAGCTGTGCTTCTCTATCAATCCACATCTGGCCAAGGTGATGTGGTTTCAGTGAAGTGATTGCACAGAAGAGCACCAGGATGGCAAAGATAAATGTACTTGCAGTGAAGCTTGCAAAGTGACATGCCCTTCTGAGTACATTATATAGGAATCTCAGTAGGGGATAATTAAACATCAAATCTGTGTTTCTTTGAGGTGTGAAAACAGTGGTTGGAGACAGTGTAAGAGAGGACAGTGGTCACACACAGAGCAGAGTGAGTCTTTCTCCTATTGAAGTCATAGGGAAAAGGATTCCTCAGAGAAAATGAAACACAAATGCTTTTACATGAGGTTGAATTTTTAAGAAAAAGGGCAGGAGTGCCCAGCCAGGGCCAGGTTGCTGTCTGTTGTTATGGCAACAGAAGAAGAATTTCCTATTCGAGAGAGGAAAGAGAGGGAGTGGAAAGGCAGAAAAGAAAATGTTTTCAGAAGAAAGACAAGGAGATAGGAGTTTGTAAATGGAAAGAGAACGAAGATATGTGTCAAGGTCAGGGAGAAACGCGTCTATGTCCATGATGACTGAAATGCCCTTAGAGACCTTGTGCACAGCCATTTCCTTTAGCAGGGTGTCAGATTTGCTGGGGTCACTTCCACAGTCATCCTCTGGCTGGCAGAATGCCACTGCAGTGCCCTGTCCTCCTACACCCACTTCAGCTGAAGGGTTTACATCTACCTTTGTTTACTGCCTGAGTGTGCATAATTCTTCTGAGGAAAACTCTTTTCATTGCCAAGCACCTCTGCATATGCTATCTTTTTAATAAATTGAACTGATCTTGAATGTTAAATTTTATTTTCTTCTTGGAGTACATTATGTGACGAGAGCTAGTGCTTCAACATGGGAAGTTCCCTTTCCCGCAGGGAACAGGCTTTCTAGACTGAATATTACTCCCAAGATGCAATCATAAAATTCTGACCACTGAGATGTACAGAGATTTTGTTAGAAGTAATGCTTTGATACCTGATGGGTCCAGTACTGGAAATTATTTTCACTTGTAGAAATGTAACCCAGTAGGAAAGAATGGAAGAGCAGTATGAATCAGACAACTGACTGGCCAGGGATGCAACTTAAACTTTACTAAGGAGATTCAAATGAAATCTCTGTGCCCAGCTCTCCAGAAGGAAGCACTATAAACCAGGACTAAGCAACACAAAACTAAGACTTTTCTTTCAGTCCTCACACACGCTAGTGAAACTTTCCCAAAGGCGATTTCTGTTTGCTCTATTTTTTTTCACCCCTTCTTTCCCAAATAAAAAGTTCATGCTAGTCACGTTGTTCATGAATCAGTGCCGTTGTGAGAACATGGTTGTCCCTGCTCCTCAGCACTTTTGAACTGGCTAGCCCATTTCTATCAAATCTGACAGAAAGATAGAGTTTTCACATGGTACATTCTTACAAGTTCTGTGAAAATTGTTAGCTAGGGGCAAGAAAGAGGTTCTAATGACACCTACACTGAGGGAAAGACCCGAGTATGAACTGCACTATTAGTGAGTACACACATTTCTTTTGTTGAATGGTGTAGATAGAAGAGACAGGTTATAAATGTTTTAATTCTTGAAAAAGCTTCAAAGTTTAAACTTTATTAGGCACCATCCAACTTTCATTTTCCTTCTCTTTTTTCTTTCTCATATGAGTTCTCTAGTGTTTAATAAGGACAGGAAACATGCTGCAGGCTTAGTTTACTTCATTTAAAAAGCCATTTGATGAAACACAAATCATTTGAAAACACAACTCTATTAGTTCCAATGTTTGTGGAACTATTTATTATTTAAAGCAAATGAGAGTTGCACTACACGGTCACAAAAAAGTTCTCAAAACTTCTCCACTGTTTTTCTATTTCTCTTCCTTTAATTATTTTCTCCCTCTTGTCTGAAATATTCTTATTTTCCAGATTTTTCCCTAATTGCAGTTTCAAATCACTTACCTGAAAGACAGTTTGAATATCCTTCTCTTATTTCTCCCAAATATTCAAGTTTGAAATGTAATTTCAATATGAAGACCAATAGACTTCTGAAGACAGCGTCTAGAATATTATTTCACCAAAAGTTATGTGAAATTCTATTAATTTAAAATAAAATATCATCCTTTCTTCTCTTATAGCTTCCACAGATTTCTGCAGTACCAGTTTAGCCTCCTGGTCCATTATCATCACATCAATTTTATTTTATTTTTCAATAGTGGTAGGAAGCATTTTGGGAAGTCATACAATTCAAAGTGTTCCCTTTGATCATATTATTCTTTTCTCATTTTACTTTCCAAAACCAAATGAATATTAATTTTATATTTTTTAAAATTTCATCAATAGATGTGCCTACCTCTGACAACTACTTTTCTTACTTTCTAGAATTCTGTAAATGAAATAAAGATTGAGAGAGTGTTTGGACTAAAATAAAAAATTGTAAAGGGAATTTGGAGGTTTACAACTGGGATGTTAAATGTTGAGGATTGAATCAGTTTAAAGTGATGACTTGATGAAGACTGACTTTCACCTTCAGAAGAGATAACACTCCTCAAGATGTAGTATCCCTGATGAACTACAATCTATTATTCTGTTAATTGGACAGCGAGAAATTAAACATAAATCATTCAACAGAATACAGTGATATAAAATCAATTAAGTCATTGCACTGGAAAAAATATTAAGTGCTCTACATTAGGAAACATTATGGAAAAGAACATCAATTTTAATAAAAGGTTTGTTATTTGATGCTCCATACAGTTATTCATAGAGATTTTAGAAGATTTGATTGGGTTAAGGTCTTTGATTTTGAATGAGAAAGAATACTTCTAATATCAGCTACTAGGGGCAAATAACTAAGCAACCACTGACCATCATAGTTACATGAGTTGAGGACCAAATTCAAAACTAATTAACAGATGTTTAACTGTGCTAATTTGCATCACATTGCACAGATGAAAAAGGTGCAAGAAAAGCAAAACCTGGCTTTGGAAGACACAAAGTCTCATTTTCTCCTTACTTACTCGCAGTGAGACAATCCATGAAAATTATTTCCAGAGGCATTTTAGAATCAGTCTAAATTTGTTTGCTGTGCAAGACCTGAAAAACAGGTAAGTTTTCTGCAATTTCGGTACACTGACTGTTTCACATTCACACTGATGGCAGCTGTGTCTTGACAAAGTTCTCCATTTACTCTGTCCTCTGTTGGTTAGCATATTCATTTTCACTCTCTTACAAACATTACTTCAAATAGTTTTTCCTTGTTTTTTAGCAAGAAGATCTTGGATATGAGAAACTAGGTGAACCTCCTTTACAAGCAGACTTTTGAAAAGAGGGAGAGACCCATATTCTCTACTCAGTCACTTGCTTCTGATGAGTAAGGCAGAAGGCCAGCCTAGCTGAACAGGAATCTTCTCTTGGAAATAAGGCAAAAAAGGAGGGTGTATGCCAAGTGTAAGCAAGGTCAAATGACATGGGGAGAATACAGAGGAGCTACTTGCTGCTACAGGGAGAAAATTTGTGTAGCCAAAACTCAACTGGAGTTGAAGTTGCCAGAAATGTGGGGGAAATAAACAGAGTTTTTTCAAATGTATTAGTGGCAATAGGCAGTACAGAAATATCATTGCCCCATTACAGGATGGGAATGGTCACCTCACAAACAGGGACAGAGACAAGGCAGAGTTGTCTAACAGTTTGCCTCTGTCTTCAACATGGATGACGGATCAAGGAGGTCTCAGTGCCCTGAGATGGAGGACCATGACTGTGAGAATGATCAATCCTGAAATTCTGCAGGATCTGTTGCTCCAGTTGGATTCGTACAAATCTATGGGGCCTGATGAGATTCATCCCATAATCGTCAAAGAGTTGGCTGATGTCATCATAAAACCTCTCTTGATGATTTTTGAGACATTTGAGATTTCTGGTCTTGGGAATCCAGAGAGGTCCCAGCTGACTGGAAGCTGGTGAACATTGTCCCTTTTTCCAAGAAGGGTAAGAAGCAGGACCCTATAAGTACAGGTGTGTCAGTCTCACTTCACTGCCTGGTAGAATTATGGAGAAGATTATTCTGGGAAGCATTGCAAAACACCTGAAAGACAACACTGGTATGGGTCACAGCCAACATGACTTCATGAGGGAAAACTCCTGCTTATCAAACCTGATTTGCTTTTACCATGAGGTAACCCACCTGGATGATCAGGGGAAGCCAGTTGATGTAATCTTTCTGGATTTCAATACAGCTTTCAATACTGTCTCTCACAGGATCCTTCTGGACAAAATGTTCAGCACATAGCTGGATCATGCAGTGAACATGGTTTGAGCAATTGGCTCTTGGGTTGAGCTCAGAGGGTAATAGTGAAGGGGGGAACATCAGACTGGTGACCGGTCACTAGTGGGATTCCATTTTAGGCCCTGAGCTCTTCAACATCTTCATAAACAACCTGGAATCAGGACTGGAAGAGATACTAAGCAAGTTTACAGATGACACAAAACTGTGAGGAGTTGTTGACTCCCTCAAAGGCAGGGAGGCCCTGCAGAGAGACCTTAACAAATTGGAGGACTGGGCAATCACCAACCTTATGAAGTTCAACAAGGGAAAGTGCTGGATTCTGCACCTGGGATGGGGCAACCCCAGGTGTATGTACAGACTGGGGAATGAGATGCTGGAAAGCAGTGCCACAGGAAGGGACCTGGGGGTCCTGTTTGACAGCAAGTTGAGTATAAGTCAGCAGTGCCCTGGAAGCCAGGAGGACCAACCATGTGCTAGAGGGAATCAGGCAAGCATCGCCAGCCGGTTGAGTGAGGTGATTGTCCCGCTCTGCTCTGCACTGGGGCACTTTGAATATTGTGTCCAGTTTTGGTAACCACAACATGGGAAAGACATTAAGCCATTAGAGAGTGTCCAAAGGAGGACAACTAAGGTGGTGAAGGACCTTTAGGGGAAGCCATGTGAGGAGAGGCTGAGGTCATTTGGTCTGTTCAGCTTGGAGGAGACTCAGGGGAGACCTCACTGCAGTTACAACCTCCTCGTGAGGGGAAGAGGAGGGGTAGGCACTGATGTCTTCTCTGTGGTGACCAGTGACAGGAATCGAGGGAGTGGCCTGAAGTTTTGTAAGGGGAGGATTAGGCTGAATATTAGAAAAAGATCCTTTACCCAGAGGATGGTTGGGCGCTGGTACAGCCTCCCCAGGGAAGTGGTCACAGCGCCAAGCCTGACAGAGTTGAAGAAACTTTTGGACAATACTCTCAAGCACATAGTGTGACACTTGGGAATGGTTCTGTGGAGGGTTAAGGTTTGGACTTGATGATCCTTATGAGTCACTTCCAACTAGGTATATTTTGTGATTCTGTGATTCTTTGAACTTCTAAACAACCCAGATCTCTTTCAGGAAGACATTCGTGTGCTACTACAGGACTGATCCAGAAGTCAAGTGTTATGGTTTATTTCGTAATTTCTTCATTTCATCAGTATATCAGATGGCACTGACCAGGTGTTTTTGCCATTTATCCTAATTCGTGGCCAAAATCATCACCCAGAGATATGTCTCCCATAAAAAGTACTCAAGCCACCAGCTAAGCAGATACCTATCATACCTTTAATTATTCTTGTAACATCCATTTGCATTTTGCTTGTAATTGCATATATATTCCCCATACACATACAAGTATCTCTCTATAAAATTACCAATGTAAAATATTATACATTAGGTCAATTTTTAACAGTTTCTTTGCATGTAAAATTTCTGCCAGTGTGCACAAATTGAAATCTACAATTGCTGATGTTTTTAAATTTTAAAATTTATTTCAACATTTCTTAAAATTATTCATTATTGTGGGTTTTATTAGCAAATATGCTGAAAACAACCTGTCATTAGATGTAATGAGGATTCCATATGCCAGCTCAGTACACAAAAACAAATTAAGTCTATAATTAACTTCTTAATTCAATGCAGCACTAATTCTTAGAATTTTATCATTACCTTTTGTAAGCAGAAGTTTTAAATGTACAGCCTATCTTTAGTACTTGGGAATAGCTCCTGGAAACACGACAGCTGTTTCCCCTCCCTGCCTCTCCAGTTCTACTGAGAATCAAACCATTAATGTACTCAGGATCACTAAGGTAATTATATGTTTTAGTAGGTTCATTAAGAACTCGGCAAATATATTACACTATAAAATAATTTCAGTTCTCTTCAAACTGTCTAAAAGATGAGAAATTTTTGGTAAGAAAAGGCTAAGGTGCTATGTTTCTTTACTTTAGACAACAACCTCTTACAAATCAGTAGCAAATGATGCACAAAAATCCCTCGGTATCTTAAAGAGGGAAAAATTACATAGGTAAACAGATAAATCTTTACTACATTTGTCTTTATGGGAGCAGCTCCTGCTGTTGGTCTCTAACCTGGAGGGCATTATTCTTTTCTAAATTGCCAGTAGTGTCTCACAGCACAGTGATAAATAGAAACCACTGAAAGAAATAACGTTCATTCTAACACACAAGAACTTTCCAGACAGACATTGGCCTCTGAGAACAAACACTTAGACAAAATAGATTAGTTGCAATTGCAGAATATATCACTCTGGTTCCCTGTGAACAGGCATTACCCCAGCTGTGCATATAAGTGCCTTTATGCCAATCATTAAGTAATAAATACATTAGGAGAAAGTCTAAAACTTTAAGGAAAAGACAGGAAAAGGTCTCTCTATGTCAGTTATATTTTGAATGAAGCCAGTGATATATTCCCAAGCATTATTTTAAAAAGTCACTAATAATGTTCATTCTTGTGTGTTGTTTTGTGGTAGCAAGTTTCCTTTGTCAGATAATTAATAAAACAGAAAAGAAACAAGTCCTATAGAATTACAATTAAAAGTACTAGCTTAATAATAGAATAGAAAACTCCCCAGCAATTTTCTCTCTTATTTATCATTTCACCCAGCAATTTTCTCTCTTATTTATCATTTCACCCGAAGCACACATGCTGAGGCAGAATTTTGTTTATTTTGTGTTATGCTGGAATAACATTTAGCTATACAGTCTGGTTTTTTGCTAATTAACTGTTTCAAAAGTCTGACTAAAATGAAAACTGCCTTGGAAAATACAGTTATTCTGCTTTGTCTGCTAGTTGCAAGAATCTATATCACAAACAAGTTGTTTGTCTTTTTCCATGCAGTCAGAACCATAGAAAGGTATTGTGCCGCTACCAGCCATTTTCCCTACTGCCCTTACCCTGGCAACAAGACTCTAGGAATAAGCATCTAGGATGGGCTCAGCTCTCCAGTACGGTCAGAATATTCACCCTGTTTGGAAATACTCTTGCTTCTTTTCTTTAGCAGGTAGTCAGACAGAGCCTTCCTTGGTCCTACAGGAAGATGTGCACTGGAGGTGCAGGGTGTGAGTGGGAGGAGGTGCAGTAAGCACAACAGTGAGTCCAGGGAAGGATGGAGAAAGATGGTGGGAAAAGATGATAGTGTGACCGCTGCCAGGAAAAGGGGTGTACACCAGATATACTTGCTTGCAAGAAGCAAGAAGCCTGCTAGGCAGTTCCTGAATGGCCACTGATTTAGCTGAGAAAACTGTACATGTCATCTTTCCTCCTAGAAGTTGTATTTTCTCACACACACACATATATACAGGATCCAGTACAAAAACTGTACTTCTGTTAACATTTGAATTGAATTAATGAGATGGATTTTATCTAGGACTACAAGCTGGAAGGTTAACTGGAAGCTCTCTCTATTTTTTCTTTGTGGATGCACTATTGTTCAGCTGAAGAATATGTTGGAAATAGAAATGTCCCTTTTTTGTTGCTTCTACAAACACCTTAGTTTTTCTATATATTTATATTGTTCTAACAACTGTTACATATGCATGCCTGACCTTTTAATTTATTTGATTATAATTTTTAAAATTATACTTTTATAGTAAATTCAATGTAATAATTCAGTATGAGAATTCCCCAGAGTTTGATAGTTGTTTTAGACCAGTATAAACAAATATTGACTTCCAAAGGAGTCAGTGGCTTTGCTTCCCTCTCACTTCTGTCTGTAGAACTCAAAGCAAAAGGCATGTTGAAGAAGTTCAGAACTAATCCATCAGCACTCCCACAGAAAATTCATAAAAGACAAAAAAGAGGCTTGGAGAGGGCAGGGACAAGTGGACATCAATGGGAAGGGAGAATACACTCTGCAATTTATGTTGGTCCAAATTTTAGATTAAAGTGATTCTTAAACATTATTGTTAGATCCAGATCCAAAATGCAGAACAAAGGAAACGTCTGTTTGAGTTCCATAGGCTTCTGAAGCAGCCTGCAACCTTCCCTGACCTGGTTTCCTCAATGTTTCTCCAACAAAGTAAATATGATAACTGTGCTGACTGGGACTTTTTAATTTTCCAGGATGCTGCAGATTTTGTAAAGTTCTACTTCTGTCTTCATGGCCTTTGATCAATTTTTGCTCATTTTTTGTTTTACATTTTTTTCTCTTTCCTTTAATTTTCAGTTTCTTATCATCTTTCCTATCCATCTGCTCTGGAGTAAAGAATCAAAGCCTTTTCTCCTATTCACTTGTTTCTAGATTTTCTCATATTCACTTTTCTCTAGGGATATCAGTCATTTCAAAGACTAGAGTAACTATATAATCCTTTAATTATACTTTCAAAATACCACATAGGACACTTCTCTAACTGACTGTATAGTTCTGATTCATATTCATTTACTCCACGTGTGACTGTAATTAATTTAGAAATAGCTGAACTGGCAATAAACTAGTTAGTTTGAAAACTGCTCCAAAGTCATCTGTGAAATTACGGAAATAGTGAGGATATTTCTTCTCATTGAAGCCTGAGCTGCCACACTGATACTGCACGTGCTGCTACCTGGTCCCACTGTTACAATTAGGCTAGGTAGTCGTTTCAATTGAAGCACTGTTATAACTTGCACTCAAATGTTTGACTGTGGTATAAATTGACTCGTAATGATGTTAATAGGGTGTGTCTTTTGAATTTTACTGTGATTAGGACTTCAAATTAGGAACTTCATGGATAGTTGAAACTGAATCAGCTACATCTACAATGTTCTCTGATTTATAAGTGATGGAGTATGTACCATCAAAAATGCATTGACAGTGTTTATATATGTTTGTAGTGACAGCAGTCACAGATTTTTTTTGGAGCATGAAGTGTTATTTTATATTATTTTTTATTTTTCAGATTTTCAGAATCACATTAATATTTTGCTTAAAGAGAAGAGAAATGCTAAAACTACAGGAATAAGTTTTTTGTAAAAATTTCAATTCCTTTGTTTGACTGTCGATCAAGAGGCTTTGTATACTCATCCTTGAGGGAGACAAAAACTCCTAGGGAATTTTTATTGTCCACCTAATTTTATAATTCAACAGCCAATCTGCACAGTAGTGCACATAGTATCTGCACATCTCTACAGAACTAGGCAATGGTCTGAAAATAATGATTTCAAATTACTAATAGCATTTTGTATAAGACTCATATGAGCTAAGAACCCAACTAATTCTACTTAGAACGCAAATAGTTCTTATATTTTATTAATAACAAGTGCATGTTGTGTGTGCATTCCAACCTTATTCATTTACTCTTTCCAATGCTATTTCAAAATCTGTTAGTCATGAATGCAATTTTCATTTTGGAAAAAAAAAGCACACCGACCTGAATAAGTTTAATTTTCAAAAATATAATACTCCTTACCAATCATTGCCAGTATGGTGATTATGCCAGCACATCTATGCAGGCAGAGAAAGGGTCAAGTAGAATGGATTTATGGAAATGCTAAACAGCCATAAGTGTTCTGAATATCAAATAATTTCATACCACTAAGCATTCTGAGAGGAGAATAAAATGGTTAATGACTAGCTAAATTTATGTTGACTTATGGTTAACTTAATAGTCCTTAATATATTGAAACTCTGATAATTTTTCTAAAAAAAAAAAATCTTCCAGGAGATTCTGATAATGCCAGAAAATAGTAAGGTATAAAGCCAGTTGATTTAAAATGAAGTTTATAATTAAAGAATTAGTGTATCATGATATATAATGTTGAGCATAAAAATGCAATATGAAAATGAAATGAACTTACATTTAACATATGACTTGGGAATATGGCTCCTAGTAATAAAGCAGAGTGATTGGATATGTTGACCACATCAAATAAAAAGACTGTTCAAGAACTAAGAAGAAAAAAACAAACTATACCTACTTCTTTTCCTTTCATGTAACATTAGAATAGAAATCTAATGAATAAAGACAAAAGGTTGAAAAATAGATGACAGTGATGTTTGGATATCAGAGAGATTTTACTGAATTGAAAAGAATTATAAATTAATCGGAATGCAAGAAACAGTGGAATTGCTAAAATATAAGGACAAATAAGAAATTCTCTGTTTCAATAAGTTTTATTGAGATAAATCAAATCTACATCAGAATACTAAAGATTGTCTGGTCTTTGTGGAGTACTGTCACCAGTTCCTCAAGCAAAGTAAGTGAACACAAATTGGTCTAACAAACATAGAGCCAGGAAAACTGTCAAACATTAAACCCAAGGGAGTACATGCTGACTAGATTATGCATGAAATCCATTCTTCAGGATAACCCATCCACTTAGGCATTTATTTCCACATAAAAGCACCATTACACACTGGAAAAGGAGATAATTCAGTTGTTTAAAAAGCAGGTCTATTAAAGATGTGATAGTATCTTTTCTATTTCTACTAAAACCCTGAAGACCCAAAGGAATGTTCACATGACATAACTCAATAGTTCCAAAGACAAGTTTATTAAAGTTGTGATAGTAGCACTTATGTATCCACTAAAGCCATGAAGACCAAAGGGAATATTCTTGTGGAAATCACATTTCACCACAAAGTAGTTTGGCATAAGTCTTTCAATCCAATAAAACAGAGAGTGAGTCAAAATGCAAGAAGACATGCAACTTGCAGCTGAAGAAAGGGAGCTTCATGGACTTTGCAGAGTAATAGAAGTTGTTCAATATATTAAGGATAATTAGCTCACAATCTGTTTTACAGACAAGAAAATAGACAGGAGGTGATAAAACTAACACAAGTAGAAACAAAACATTCATTCAGGTTTTCCTTAGGTTTCTAATAAAGGACAAAAAGAGTCCATCAGAAAAGAAAGATTTGGCCATGCAATTATTAAATCTGTTCACAGGGAATCGAACTATGTCTTTTGACATGTTTACATTCAATTGAAGTCAATATGAAGATGGGAAGAGTAAACACAATTTGATTTCCATCCTGAAACAAGTTGATGTTTTAAATTCAAATTTAATCGGTTTGTCTCAAGCCAAACAAATTAATTATAGAAAGATAAATAAATAAATAAATAAATAAATAAATAAATAAATAAAAAACCTTGGACCTTCTTGTCAATATTTCATCTTGCCTCTTATTGAATTGATTATTTTATATTACTGTATGTAAAACATTGTGATATGCAATAGCCAGTTTCAAACAAAAAATCTTGAAGACTGGAAGAACAAAATCTGAATTTGTGAGTTAGGGTATTACTAGTATATATTCAAGAGCAGGAATGTTTCAAAATGAATGTATTACTGCATTAACTTTTGGAATAGAAGTCTTTAGTTGAAAAAATGGATAAAATAAAATAAAAAAAGAGAGAGAGAAATACATCATTTTCCAGGCAGAAGACAGTTATATCTCCAGAAGCTTCTGAGATACAGTACTTTTGAAATGGTGTAGTTAATTTGACAGACAGCAATAATTCAACTAAAAAGACTGAACTTATTAGTTAAGCACCATTTTTAAAAAAATTCTAATCTCCTGCAATTTGACATTCTAATCTAACATGCAAGAAAACTCACTAAATTCTATTACCTGAAAAATGTTATGAAATTTTCATTGTCTAAAAAGCATATGGTAGATCATAGTTAATAAAATAATATTAAATCAGAGTTGATATGAAGTAAATAATAGTGATTTATAACCTATATTGTCAAGTTTACAACTTAAAGATCTACCTGAGCACAATAAACTTTAGGAGAAGGGTAAATAAGGCCCTGCCAAATTGCTGTCATATTCAGCTACACTGAGCTATGATGTTTCGTCAGAACTGAATTTGTACTGTAATGAATTCAATTGGGTTCTATTGAAACCTTCAAAACTTCAAAAGCTTTTCTAATTTTCTTTTGGAACCCACTTGACAGTAGCCAATTTTCAGAAGATTTTAAACTAATTGATTAATTTACTAAAATACATTTCTGCAGATAAGTATTGTGAAAACAATAAATTTGCTTGTTTAGAAAGGTGTTAACTTCCTTTGTATCCTGAGGAGATGAAAGCTCGGTTACATCTTTTCCATGCAAGCTGGATGCCACAGAAATAAGTAGATTCTAGGCTAGTAAACTTCTACCTCATCTTCAGTATGAAGGTGTTTCCAGATGACTAAAACTGAAGATAAAAGTGCAAGCAGATCATCCTCAATATAATTTATATATTCCCTTGAGTGCATTTACTGATCCAAAACCAGATCTGGGCTAACTTGGTAAGATGCCTTTCATACCAAAAAAGTGCGTGTATTTGTAATTGCCTGTCTGGATTTGTAACTATATCCTATGTTTTAGTTTTAGAATTTTCTAAATAAATACAAATCCTTTTTCTTCAGAAGTAAAAAAGTAATGCCTTGGGCAGTCACTGAAATCATACAGGGATCCCAAAAGTACTTTTTTGTTTTCTTTAGGTGAGTTATAAGGGGAAAGGAAACCCAAGGTAAAGTCCATATTGTTCATGGTGTAGGACACGCCACTGTCATCATAACCTGTGGCCTGCTATATGACAAGTTTCCTACAGAGACAGGAACCTATACCTGACTTATTACTGTTAGTGTGCTGTGAGTTATACAGTCACACCTAAGAAACTGAAATGGAGTAACTGGTCTGTGCAACAAAAAAGTTTCTTTTGTTGAGATCTCTGGTGAGGCAGATTGAACACAGAAGTATCTATTGCAGGATTGTGTTAGTTTAATGGGTTTACAAAGCTTTACCTGACAGTTTTCTCATTGTTCATTCAAGGATACTATGATAACTAGGTGAAACTATGAAAATAATGAAGCTACCAAAGCCAAAATAATTCACTGGTCAATGCTATTTAGGATGAATATTGACAGTCCTCTGAATCTGAATGAGAAATAAATGTGCAAAGTATATGACTTTTTATGTTCTCAAAGTTGTAGGATATATGTAAAGAGGGAAGGTTGTAGAAGAGAACTCAGGTGAGCAAGTCACAAGTATGACACCACCAACTTGTTAACAAAAAGTTCTCAAATGGTTATTTTTTTATTAAATTTTATTTCTTTTTCTTTTCATGGATGAAGGATTGCATTAGACAGAAAAATGAAAATTCTACTAATAATATAGTTCCCCCGTGGTTTAGCATTTTAGGCATAGTACCTTTCTTAAAAGCAAACATTATTAATCATAGCAGTCCATAGTAAATTTCTGGTTTGTATAGGTAGATAATACATAACTGAATATGATTTCTAAGTGGCTTTTATTGCATTAGTCCCTATGTAAAAAGCTTCTTTACCTGCTTCTTCATTTACCATAATGAATTTTTAAAGAATGTTTTGAAGTGTTGGAAACACAAATTAATTACAAAATCATAAAATCTTCAAGGTTTGAAGAGACCATTAATATCATGAAGTTCAACCATCAACCAGCACTACCACTGTAACCCCTAATCCACTAAACCCTATCACTCAGAACCAGAAATAGGCACCTCTTAAACACCTCCAGTGATGGTGACTCTACCAACTCCCTGGAGAACCTATTCCAATGCATGAACAGTTAGTGTAAGACCAATTTTAATGTCAAAACCAAAATACAATTAGAATCCACTGGTAAATTCTGGGCCAGCTTCAGGTTTAGGCAGCTGTAGATTTCAGGAAAACAAACCCCCACTGTTCAAATTGATATTTTAAATAGGATGCTAAGAAGAACATCTCTCACAATAAGGTCTTGTACTATTTACATAATTCAATTGCAATAACACCACTAAAGTAAGTTAAAAAGACCTCAGAGAACTAGAGTGGTGGATATTGCTTCTTATCTGTTGTGTCTCTGTAATCAGATTTTCTAGAATAATAGTTTGAAAATCCCTGCAGCTAAACTCAGAGACTTCTAAATAAGCCTATCTTGTTCCAAACCCAGAATTTTTCTACTGCAATTGCCCTCTCTGCATGTGCATAGAGTTGTTAGATACTTCCTTAATTTACCTGTGCTCTTATCTATTTAAAACTAGTTTGGGAGAACAAGAAAAAAGATGAGAAAAACTCATCTTGGGTTTTCTTAAACATTTTGAAGTAGGAAGAAAAATCAAGAATCTTCTCAACTGTTCCTTTTTTCACTACACATGGATGAATCCTCGATCCTCCCTACTTTGATGATCAATATTAGTATTGAAAATACCTGTTCAAAACTAACAATATGCATCATATACAGTCATATGCAACAAAACTTTCTGACTAAAGTCTTCTAGCTACTGTTGCATTTA
Source organism: Myiozetetes cayanensis (assembly GCF_022539395.1). Taxonomy (NCBI): domain Eukaryota; kingdom Metazoa; phylum Chordata; class Aves; order Passeriformes; family Tyrannidae; genus Myiozetetes; species Myiozetetes cayanensis. The sequence continues at coordinate 31,994,351 of NW_026087964.1, read as the reverse complement.
GTTTTATATATTCCTCAGACTTTTTCAAAACTGAGGATTTTTTATAATAATCTGAAAAGCACAGGCCTTGAAACTTATTGCAGAGCTACATTAAGGGTAGAAAACAGTTATGCAGAAAAAAAGATCATATTTTTGTTCTGTTCCTTCTCAGGGACATAACTTCAGATGACAAATTATGAAAGTACATTTAAGTTCACTCACACTGATGTAATTCCAGGCTCCCTGGTCACAAAGGCTGCTTATGGTCAGAGCTGATCCTGCATATGCTAATAACATTATCCAGAGATCATAAAGCAAAGACAAGTTCTTTGCTTCGTGCAGCTATACCCCTTTCAATCAACCTCATGCTGAGAACCATTTATTACCATAACATATGACACAGAAAATCTTAAGTGGCAGTAAGGGGCAAATTTTCAGATTATCACATGCCATTCTAGCTGTGACTTTTTCATTAACTTTAAAAGAGTCATGTGGTTTAGACCAGCTCAAAGCTCTGAAATGTACCCCTGCACATGCCCCAGAAAAAACCTTTACAAACATAATAATTTTCCATATTTGATTTAATTTCTATAAAATAACAGAAGTCACCAACTAAGCAGACTGTTCACAAATATCCTTCAAACTGCAGACAGCCTTGCATTGTGTTTGAGGTGACCTTGTAGTATGCATGCTTACAAACCTTAGTTCTTCAGTAATTTCAAGTTAGTAAGGGAGATTAGAAAACAAAACTTCTGGTCATAATGCACCAGTAATGGTCCTATACTATACAGTTAGCAGTGCTAATATTTATTTCCTTTTACTCAAAGAAGCTTTGCAAAATGCAGCTAATAATAAAAATTTTAAAAATCTAGAAATTTAACAAAAACAATGTGGACATAAAGGAACAATTTTTTATTAGATAGGCACCTTGAGATGGTGTACAGGTTTATGCACTCAAAATGAGAATATAACAAGGATATGCCATCTTTTTCATCCTTTCTGCTAAAGTGAAAAGTCTCTTGCTCCTGTCTACCCAAATGTTGCTGTCTATTATATGATCAAAGGCCATAATTATTTCAAAAATAGACTTTTGAGAAAAGCACATAATTAGTCCAGCGCAGTTGGTATAAAAATTACTGGCAGGAGTAGTAGTATCATTAAAAATTTGGAACTAAAGCACACCAGCTATACTCCAGGGCAAGTTAAACACACAGAATCTCTAGTAAATATTTTAGTATGCAGGCCAGTACAGACTCAGGGCACACAGGTTTTTTTAACACCACTGATCCAGACTCAACAAGAAGTCATCTCTGCCAAAATGCAACTATAGTGCAGTCTGGTTTACATAAGTTTAGTAAGGTTATTTTCCTTGACTCTTAAATAAAACTACACTGCAGCAGGAGAAAGGCAAATTTGCCCCAGTGTCATGCAGTGATGTTAGAATTCTAATTTTCATTTCAGATATTTTTGTATATCATAACTATGAGAAAAATGTTTGAAATTATGAATTGGAATGCAAACAATTTTGTAATAGCTCTGTGTTCTCTAGGAAACCTGATAAAGTAGATTTCTCAGATAAGACATGTCCCCTTTTGTTGTGAGTTTCTTAGAATTATTCAAGAGCCCAGCACAGGATATTCTTAGAACTGAGATGCCTACAACAAAAATTATACTTACTGATGCGTCTATTTAGATGCCTCCAGAAATTGCACTTCTAGAAACACTAGCATCTTATGTTTAACTTTCAAAGTGCTTGAGATCTAATTCTGGGCATATATGCACCACTTTGTTTAAGGCCAAGTAGTTTCTCACTTTGCTAGGGACAACATGGGATTGCTGTCCGTGAAAGGTCTGAAGGTGTTAATCTGGAAATTATATTTTGAACTTTTCTATCTAGTCTGACACCAGTCTGACACAAAAACCCCACAGATAAGGTGTCAGCTTACACATTAGCCTAACTACTAAAAAAAAAAATAAATAGCTGAGTTTGGGTTTGATGATCTTCATGGTCTTCAGGTGTTCAATCATATATCTTATCTTCATAGTGATGAGAAGGGCTGAAGTGAAAAGATAATTCCTGACTGAAGTTTTTGCATGGTGTTGCGTAAAGCTGGAGATTCACTAGATGAGAGGGAAAGAGTATCAAGAGTCTTATGGTTAGATACACAGTTTGGCTACTCTTGTTCCTTTCTGTGCTAATTGTCCTGAAGAGAGGGAGCAACAGCCCAGGAGGGAGGGAGGACAAGGAACCACAGAAAAATAAAGAACAGTGGCTGGTCCAGTGGTCAGTTAGGAGACACTGAAAAAAGCAATCCTTGATTTAAACCACACTGTATGAATGTGTTCCAGAAATCATACACATTGCAGTAGACTCAAAATATCTCTTTGTATAAAGCTGGCTAGGGAAATCTGAGCCCTAGAAGTATTTTTGAACTTTTTTCACTCCTGTATTTATAGGAATAAGTAATACCAATTTTTCTTCAACTTCTCTTCAATCTATATGTCTCTTCATCCTACTAGCTTTCTGATTCCTCCTTGTCCTTTCCTTCATACTTTTAACGTATTTATATCTATTTTCTTCCTCCGTGTCTTTTGTATGTGAACATTATTGTTGTCACTGCATTTTTACTGCTCATGAAAAATAAACACTTGAGAAATAATCACTGCACAGTGGCCAAACAGAAAGCAATCCTTCCTGTAAACACTACTTTTGTGTAATGGTCATGGTCAGATCTGTGCTAGAAATGTAGTGAGAACAATTCATCTACATCATTTTTTTCCCTCTACGAAACTTTAATGTGATTCTTTCATACTTTAGACTCCATGTAGAATTTATCTTTTTTTCCTTTCTTATTTTTTTAGCTCCTACTCTTTCATACTTCTACTTTTGAAAAACAGGCTTCTGTCATAAAGACTCTCTCAAAGTCATCATTCATCCATGTGTTAAGACTTGTCTGCAAGCTTTCTTTTTCTACATCAATGACATACAGTTTTCTTTTGACTCTTGAACACTTTTTGTTCTTCCTATTTTATAATGCATGCACAGTTGTGTTATAAAGACTCATCAAAGTCACCACTGTTCTACATTTATCAGCATTGAACTGGCTTTGTCATTTATTAGTCTTTTAAATGTTCTTTATATTTTCTATCTAGTTACATTCTCCTTCATTATTTACTGTTCCTCTATCATCTCTTTCTGATTCACATTACTCTGCTCTTTGTCTTTAATATTCTGGCCCTCAAATACTTTCAACCAAATCTTCAAAGTCAAAAGTCTTAGCACTGATTTTATTGTAAGTTAGTAATGTGACTTCTTATTAATTAACATCATTTGAATAAACATACCCATTTCTGCTTTGGAAAGCTAAAGGCAGGCTTTTGAAGCACTGTGTTAGGGTATATTCATGAAATCTCCATTGATTTTGATGGGAATACGATTGCTTTAATCCTGAGATATGGTTTGGCACTTTAAATTGAGGATCTAACACACATTTAATAAAATGACTGCCCACCCCAGATCCCAGCTGCTAAATTCTGCCCTTGAGCCATCATGCAACTTCCAGTGATTCAGAGTATGTGGCATGTCAAAGCAAAGGATAAAGTTTTGCCCACAGCATACGTAATCAGACCTACAAGAGAAGACATTTTAACTTTCTTTTGTTTAACACTAATAAGAATTAATCACAAGCATGGATCAAGGGAATAAATCTTCTCAATGATTCATATTTTTATGCATCTCTTATGACGGTAGCAAGCTCTTCTCCATGTGTGATCATCAATCCCTTTAACCTTGGAAAAATAGCTCTGTCTCATTTATTAGGTGCTCATGTCATTAGGTGCTCTACAGTGGTAGAAGACTAGGTAAAGTAGTTCTACCTGGTAAGATGGACTATGGGAAATAACTGTGATAGTATAATTCAACAATATTAAAGTTATGAGAGAAAGAAACAGTGTATTTACGGAGCAAGTACATTTGAGAACACTTCCATCCATATTGAATTTTTTGCTCAGTTGAGAAACTTACAAAAAACACTTGGCTAGAATCACAGCCTTGTGCTGTAGTCTCAAGGATCACTAGATATTGACTAGCAAAACAGCTTCCTTACAAGACTTGCAGATGGGACAGACATTTGAGACTCTTGCTGTCCAATAATTGCTTACCTTTTTGTGTATATGTCCATGCTTACATGTATCTCCAGAGTCCCAGAGTTCATCAAACACAACAGTAACACAATTTTTTCATCCAGGACAATTTATAATACTTGCTTTCTGCTGGTTTTTTTGTTTGTTTCTGTGGTTTTTTGTTTGTTTGTGTCCTTCTGTGGTCCTAAAGAAATCGTAAGAAGATAGAAGGTATCTCTCACTTCCTTTGCTGTGTCTCATTGCAGCTCTTCCTTCTCTCTGAGTTTCATATATATTTATTTGTTGGATTGTTATAACCAGGTGTCACAGTTTACACCCAGACAACAACAAAGCACCACACAGCCACTTGCTCACTCCACCACCAGTGGGCTTAGGGAGAGAACTAGAAGGGTAAAAGTGAGAAAACTCATGCATTGAGATAAAGCCAGCTTGACAGGTAAAGCAAAAGCTGCTCATGCAAGCAAAGCAAAACAAGGAATTCATTCACCATTTCCTGTGGGCAAGGAGGTTTTTAGCCATTCCCATAAAAGCCGGGCTCCATCACGTGTAACAGTGACTTTGGAAGACAAATGCCATCACTCCAAATGTTCCTCTGCTTCCGTCTTCTTCCCCCCATCTCATATACTGATCATGATGTCATACAGTATGGACTATCCCTACAGACACTGGGGTTCACCTGTCCCTGCTGTGTCCCCTCCCAACAGCCTGTGCCCCACCTCAGTGGGATAGGGCAGTTCAAGAAGCAGAAAAGAGCTTGACACTCTGTAAGTGCTGCTCATTAGTAACAAAACATCTCTATTATAAACATTTTTTCAGCACAAATGCAAAACATAACACCATACCAGCTACTATGAAGAAATTAACTCTACCCCAGCCAAAATCATCACAACAGGAATGCTAGCAAAGTTATTGCAAGGATTTTATAGTCCAAAGATTTACGTAAGAGTCAATCCTCCTTTTCTACAATTATGAAGACAAGGAAATAGAAGTAATATAGACTCATACAGTTCTGGAAGACTAAATATTTTTTAGTGCCTGTCAGTATTATCAGAAATGTTTTGAAATGTTTAAATTTTTTTTAAATGTTACAAAAATTGGCATGATATTTGCATATAAATTCTAGCTAGGGGACAGAAGACACAGTACTCTTTTTTGAAGCTAGGTTGCAAACATACAGCAAAGAATAATTTGATATTGGTTTCTGCTATGGTTTTATAGAAACTAAACAAGAATCTCCAGAAGTCAGCCTTTTGAGACTTCATTTATTTTCCACAAAGATTTTAAAATCAATCTAATTCCAGGTATGATTTGCAACAAAATTTGGCAGATTTCCCTGTAGTAACTGGTGACATAAATATAACTTAGAAGAAAAAAATGTTCATCTAAGTATTCAGGTTTCACTGAAGTTATTGAAAACTTGAATATCATTGTCAGTTATGTAATTATGCAATTGTCTATTCACCAGTAATATTTACTAATTAATAAATTTTACTGACATTTAATTCCTACTTTTTACTACAGCAAAATTTTCATAACTTTAGAAGGTATGAGATGCTATGTAGTGTATTTCCTTTGAAAATGAGGAAGAGATAATTATTTTTTCAAATAGTTTTAAAATAAATTTATCATATTTATATTCCATCTGATGGCAGTACTAAGGAGTGATGATGAAAAACACATCTTTTCTGAAAAATCTTTGGAGCAGTGAAAAATGTGTCTGAACCCAAGATTAATTCTTTGCCTATACATTTGCAGATTTGATATGACCCTATTCAGAACTTACTTCCTCCTCCTTCCCCAAAACAATCGTCCATAACCAGTGCCATTTTTCTTGATATAACACAAAAGTAAGCTTAATTGTTAATAATACTCCACAGATAATAGTGTCTACCAGCTCACATGGAAATGTCATTGAGGATATTTTCATTTCAGTAGATGCCTGCACTGTGGCTCAGCTTTCTCTCTCTCCGTATCAAAGTTTGGCAATAAACATTGGCTTGTGACATTTAAAATTGCAACTATTCTTGGTCTTCCAAAGATGGAAACTTTCAGCAGACAGTTATTAAAGATGTTTGTCTGTCACCATTTCACTAAAACATCAAATTGTATGTTGCTTTTAACTTGAATGGAATGAAAGATTAAAGTATTTGCCTTAAATTAAACATATTTAACTAGAATGCAAGTGAACAACTTAAGAGAAAGATCCTTAAACACAGACAGAAGCTTTAAATTGCAAAATGCATTTTTCTTCCATTCATTTAAAGAAGCTGGTATGAATTAATAAACATTTTACATAGTAAGAAGTGGAAGAAACCTAATAATTAACTTGTATTAAGAGATAACATTAAACATCAATAACTAGCTAATTTAACACATGATGCACATGTGCATTTGTAAGATATTCCTTTTCATGACCACAATAATCTATTTCTTAGGAATTGTTATATTTTTACCCCTTTTTAACTATATTTTTTTGGTGATTAACAGAAAAATTCTCACAAATTCCAGTTCTCACACTTAAAATAATGTGAATGAATCAATTTGTCAAAACGGAAATCAAAAGTCTGTATTATTTTGTTTCAGTTTTAGGAACATATATATTCTTACAGAAGAAAAAAACCATAGATTATTAGCATTTCTGGTATTTTAATTGCACTGTCTTTCTCTGAGTTCTAGTAAATGTTCTCTTCCACAGGACATTTCATTCTGGTTATTTCTGTCAGGCCTGTAATTGCAAAGTCATTCCATTCTACATTTTCTTCAGTTATCCTTTGTTTACTGACTGGTAAATAAAGATGGCTATAATTTTTATTATGATGTATCCTTAAGGACTATGTATTGACAGTGTTTATAGTTTTTAGCTTCCAAACTTCACAGAGTTTTTAAGAAAAATAATCCAAAAGCAAAAGAAAAAGGAAAGAAACTCAGAAGTTTCTAAACTGCCCCAGAAAGACTATTATCTGTGCAGGAGTGTTGGTGTTACTGTCACAATTAAAAGATAGAATATATAATACCCATTGCTACATCACGAAGAAAAACAATTACCCTGAGAATCTTATGTTGAAAATCTGAGATTAATAAATAGATACAGATTTTCTTTTCAGCTTCATAGCAGGAAAAATTCTTGCCCCTGCGCAATCTTCCAACGCAGATTCTGAAAACTAGAAAAAGTTAATAAAAAAATAAATTACCTTAATGCAGTAAATATATGACACATAAGTATCCATTTTTGGCAGTCTGGAAGTACACATTTACGGACCATGGAAAAGAACTGCTATATGGTATATACAAATCAGAAAAGAAATGGCACAGAGGAGTAAAATTGCTTCAATAGGAATGCAATTGTCTGAATTAATGTAAAATATATCCTGTAACAGCATATAGAAAGTAAAGACTTTTATGTTACCTGGGATTGTTAGTTCTTGAATAATTCGTAGAGATAACACAGAATTTTATCTATTTCATTCTGTTGCAATTTATTTTCTTGAAATTTCTGCATAAAGGGAAATGAAAGACAGTTCTTTATACTTATTTAATTTTTGTTTCTTTTTATATAGATATGTTATTGTGAGTGTAATCATTACTATAATGTAGAAATGTGTGTCCCAGATGCAGGTCATATAAAACAGTAATATTGGTCAAAATAATTCTTTCAACATGAATAATGTATTTAGAAAAAGTTTTTTGAAAAAGTTTCTAGAATATACCAATTTCCTTAACAAGGAGTTGGAGCTTCACTCCATCACATCTCATATTATTTCTCTCATTTGAAGAAATGTACTATGGATCTTGGTCAGACACTGTCTTTTTTAATTATTATTTACTCACCATGACACCATTTTAAGCAGATAATAATTATTTTGAGTGATCTAGTATAAGTGACTGTGGCTTATGTCAGTTTCCATTAGGTAATGACAAAATGCAAAATTTGCCATATTCACCATGTGACTAACTGATCTTTTGTTTTAATGACAATACCCATTACATTTACATGACATCTAGTGCCTATTTTGCGGGTGTTCCCTAACAAAAATAGTGGATATTATCATTGCTCTAAAATGGTAGGAAAAAAGTAAAATTATGTGATCATAAGAAAGCGAGGTGAATAATATCCTAAAGGTAAGGTTCTTAAATGCCAAGTGCCCTTTTTCAGCCTCGATCATTCATTCTGAAAATGGTCTATCAAAAAGGCTTAGAGGGAGTAGTTTAATTACTGTTCCTTTGACATATATAATATATTTCCAGAAGCAGGCCCACACATTTATTTAAGGCCAAATGTTGTGTAACAAAACTGTCCTCAGAGGTATTTCATTCTTCCATACTATTTTTTCCCACCTGGCTTACACTCCTTTTTCTTTTTTCTAATTACTATGTCATTTCTAGAGATATTTTAAAATGAGTCTTAAATCATGTTTTCCTTCAACAGAGCATAAGCTACATGAGTAAGGTGGGAGAAATAAAAAAAATGGTGTCAATAATCACAAAGTTTTTAGTATGCTTTCATAAGAAAAAAATTACTAACAACCCTATATCAGCCCCTAAACATATTCTGTCCTGATCTCAGCTAAGTAAAACACTGAAGTCCTCTCCTGGATACGTACAAGCACAAAAGGAAGTCCAACATACTTCCATGCATATACTTCTTTCCTCTCCTCTCTCAGGAAATACAGCAAAGCATTAACTGCTTCTTTAGTTTTATGAGGTTAAAAAGAAAACTAAAGCAGGTTGGAAGGCAGGCTTTTTTAGCAGTCCACTTCGATGCAAGTCCTGACAGGTGATGACCACTTCCAGAGAGTATCTAATTGGCAAAATCTAGTTTCAGGGGTAAATCTTTGGCATAGATAGAGGTGTACAGTAGGGATAGACTGCAAAAACTTTCTGCTGTTGGCACGTACGGAGCATAGCACAGAATGTTCAAGTATCCATGCACAAGAAAGGAATGAGATGCCTTTTTCCACCTGTTGCAGCAAAACCACAGTAAAATGAGTATTTTGAAAGTCTATACAGAGGCTGAATTTAAAGGGAAATTAAATATTAGATAAATATCTTCCCCACCATCCTCCCCCCATTAATCTAGTAACTATCAAGTAATGCTAAATAAACCTCAGCTGACATGCAGATGCTTCTATGACCTAATCTTCTCAGCTCTTTCTGCAGAATTATTTTTTCATACTAATAGGTTCTATTTGTCATAGGGCTCTACAAACACATTTGTTTTATCAGCCTCTATATGAAGGAGAAATTTGCCTCCAAAGCTGGAAAATTCATCATCTAGTTTCTGAGCACTGTAGTGCTGCCTCAGTATTCTGTGCATGTGGAAAAAAAAATCTACATAGACTGTTTTTGATTTATCTTATCCTGTATAGCCAAAGAGAGTATTGTTTTCAGTAATTAGAACTGCATTCAGCGATACTTACATCTGAAGAAGTTTTTAGACTATAATTGCAAAACCTATGAAAAAGAAAATAATAAAAAAGCCCTGTATAGCATCTCTTTTCTGTATTCAAATTTACTTAATTTAATTAAATTGTTTTTCTAAATTAAACTCAATATAATTATTTAATATGATTTTAAAATTGAAATGAATCTTTGAAAAACAAAAGGATATAGTTATGTTCTGAATCTAAAAATGAGTTATGGTGGTATTGTTTTCAAATATTAAAAAATAAAGCTGAAAGACAGATTTTCGGTTTGGTGCGAATGGATGACAGTTAATATCCATTTCATCTTTTCCTTTTTCCATGGAGAACCTGATATAATTTTATTTCTTTCTAAACTGTCTAGACCAAGAAGAAAAAACTGTTTATTCTTGTGTTTTTCTTTTCCAGATGTGTGTGATGATTAATCACTGTATGTGTCTAGACCCCATGGTAATCTCTGTCCCTGTTTCTGTCTCTACATTCATCTTTGACATCATGAGTTTAGTTTTAATACAGTCCGATTGATTTGTTTGCAGCTACAATACTGTTTTCATTCTTTTCCCCTCTGAAACATCTTTATAGCACAAATACCAACTTGCCCATATTTTCAAACTGTGCAAAATTGATTTGTGAGAACAGATTGCAAAATTTAAGTGTATGGTAATACACAGCCCCGATCACAAAGTCTGCATGAAAGATGGTACAGAGGAGTTAAGAAGGATGTGATTTTTTAGGACTTGCCAAAGATTTCCATCACCTTTATTAATTTTAATCCCAACTGTCATGAAAGAAATGGGAATCAAAATAGCTTTGTATGGTGTAAATAAAAATGTCTTTAGTGGTTTCCATGTCTCTGTCTTTCTGTCTCTCTCTCCCTCTGTCTCTCTGTATGTCTATACCACCTCTTGCCCACTAAGAAAGTGAGGAAAATTAGAACCAGCACTGGATGCTCCAATTCACATTTGGGAAAACAATAGCTATGTGAGGTCAAAATAATCATACAAAAGCTCCTCATTTTTCATTTTATAAAGGTATTGAGTGATCTTTTAATCTCTTTGAGGCATTTTTAAAGCAGCTGTAGGGCAGAGAAAATTACCACTTTCAATCCAAAGTTTTACTTCATTTTGGATTGTTTTTTTTATTGTTCTTGATCACAAAAACTTATTCCTAGCTTTAGTTCTTTGTTGCATTGCAAACTGGAAGATTCTTATCCCTGGTCAATTTAGTGCCCCAAACACTTATATGTTAAGGTATCCTTTCCAGTATACCTTAGGAATATTGTGTGAAAATGATTTCACAGACAAATTTCAGCTTAAAGTTTGTCTCATACCTAAACTTTTAAAGATAAACAAAGACACAAAAGGCTGTAAGAATCCTGAATACAGGGACCTAATTCTTCTCCTATTCTCTTCTAGTAATATACTGACTAGAAAACCTCTCCTAATCAGCTCTTCAGTTTTCCTCAGGCTAATCATTATTCAGGACATCAATACTGTCTCCTTTGGAATTCATCCTAAATTTTGCCATTGCTTTCAGAGGAGCCAACATGAGAGTAAAAACAACAGAATAAAGCACATGATCAAACCTGTGGGTAATTCTGCAACTGAGAGCTGAAATAACTGTCTTTATTTCAGCTTCTACATATTTGAATGCAACTAATATCACAGTTTTGACTTAATGTAATTTGGCTACAGTCTGTTCAGCACTTATTCTTCTGTTTTTAAATATTCTTGTACTGTTTCCTGTGAGTGACATCATTTTTTTTGTTTCTTAATGAAATTATTACTAGAATTTAGAAATGTTGCTACCAATTATAAATTATTTTACTGTACCATAAGTATTGTGGAAAAAAAATCAGATATAGTTTTCATAAACAAAATATATATGTTCATTCATATTAGAAATAAAGAATCTGCATAAATATTCTGTAGAAATAATGGGGAGAGTGATCCCAACTAGAATTTCGTATATAGAAGGTATGGAGTAATATCTGAATTTACAATAGGTACAAAATCAGGAAGTAGAACTGAATGTCTGAGTGACAGACCAGGAACAGCCTGATTGACAGTGTTAGTCATAGTAATTGATTTGTGTTGGAAACTACTTTTAATACAATATTTCTTAAAGAAATTGGATGCTCTTATTAACAATTTTCCTTAATAGTTTATATATATATGTATGTAAAAAGAATTGTATCATTGCATGAAAGTAATATATTTTTTCTTTATCTAATTGCCTGAGTGTCAAGTTTAAGTCAAAGAGATAAAAATTTGAAACAAACACCAGACTGCTGCATCTCACCTTTATTCCTCTGTGGTCAAAAATTTAAACACTTGTACTGGTTAGTTAATTTTTACAAAGTACTTTTTAATAACTCAATTAAGCATTATTTTCCTGTTTAGAGATACAGAGGTGTTTTGCAAACACCTATAGTCCAACGCAGAGTTTCTTGAAAAAAAAACAGTGCAAGCTACCTCAAATACTGAATACAGTAATAGTTATACTTACTTAATAAGACTGCAATTGCACTTTGAGGTTTAGTTGTGTCAAAGAATTAGTTTCAGCAGTACAAGTTCTGAAGAATTTCTGGAAATAAACTTACTTTCCCAGGACTAAAAGAAAAGAATATAGAGCAAAAAGTAAAAAATTCATTTCCGCACTTCAGAAGAGAAGGATATGAACCAATTAAGAAAACTTTCTTGACCCAGCTAAACAGTAGAATTTGTAGGTGCATCATTGTCTCCTCTCGTGGAAGGCCAAGCCCCTTTTTACAGCACTTAGTTTCATTGTCAAAAGCACTTCAGAAAAAGACCCTCGGTGGGGTTGGGGGATTGGAGAGAAAGTTATTCAGAGACACAAACAGGATGGGTTTTCCAATGCTTGAAACTGTCCGTGCTTTAATCTTTTATCATAAGAAATAGTCATGTTTCATTTCTTTCCCTACTAACTATAATCATCACTATGAGTAAGATTAATTACATAAATCCTACTAAAGAGAAATTACAGGGCAATTTATGACACTTCAGACTATAAGATTTGTCCTTCGCAATATCTATAATCCCAGGAAACAGGAGGTACAATGACTGTCTGTGAAGAGAGTATGGCTACCAAAATATATATTTAGCAACCAAAAATACTGTAGCAAAATCCAGAATATCTCAAATTTCCTTTGTATTTTATGATTGTAAATCAGATTTGGAATTTACTTGAGTTCTGAGTGTTCTGTTCCATCTTACCTTGTCATAGCAATTGCCATTTCCTTTTGATACACAGTAAAATTTTGCCTCAAACTTATTCTTCTGTGAATTCAGTGTATTAAAGCATACTAAGCATTACAAATTCTTTGCAGATTGGTAAATTATCTTAACCTAATTTGTATCAAAGTTTGTCAGTTTGAAGGCAAGTTAGGAGAACAAATCCTGCTCTATCAAAGGTATCAGTTCATCTGCCTCTTCTCCATGATAGCTTCAAGTGTAATTTCCACAAATATCTCTCCTTCAGAGCTCTTTTATATCTTGACTACAGTGTAATACATTTAATAATCCCTGGGTTGTCAGTGGGCATCAAGTCCAGCACCATACATTTCTCAGAACCCATGGAAGATGATCACACTTTGTATTTCTATCTATGACAACTCATTATTATAGATATGAATATGCAGACAAAAAACAAAAGGAATCATTCCAACATTTGAAAAAAGTAAATTATGTAGGAAGATGTATATTTCTTTCTAATACTGACAATTCTCAAGTGGTATTTTTTAATTTCTACAATTAAAATCAGCAAGCATTCTCACTGTCATTCCTTTCACTAAACCTTTATGGTTTTTATTAAACACACTTACTAGAAACAGTTCTTAATTTATTCATTAAGGTCAGTGCAGTATAGAAATTGATTTTTTAATCCACTTTACCTAAGCGCCTTCAGAATATAGGGGCCTTTTACATAATATTCAAGATAAAAACAGTATTTGAAATAAACATAATGACTGTGTGAATATGTACCCACTTGTAATTTCCAAAGTATTTTCTTCATTATAATGAGGTTTCCAAATGCTCTTTGTCTCAGGTCATGTTTTTATCTACATATAAAATGCTCAATGGATTAGAATGCACTTATGTGTAAAGAGCACTGAAGTCATCCCTATTGCTTATTCAAAATTAACACATGATGGAAAAATTACAGTTACTGATAGGACATTAGCTAAAAGAAAAAGCTGTCCAATTTAATTTTATAAAAACAAGTGTATTTTTATTCCTCTGTTCTCCCACAATATAGCTGATATTGCTTAAAACATTTCAGTTCTGGTACTTTAGTGTCTTACATACTCTACCAAATAGAATGGTTTTGTTTAAATATCAGATTGAAGATATCTTGTTTTGCTGATTAAAAACAAAAATCAACCTGCCTTGGATGTCCAAAAGTATTGTAACTGTTTCAAATATAGTTTTAGTAGAACAATTTTTTATTACTGAGACCACTTCTGCAAAGCAACTTTAACAGCCCTTTGTATTTTAGTGGAACATATTTGCATTGAACTGACTCCAACCTTACCCCCAGTACATATTTCTTACTGTACCACCTGGAGAAATTGGATCACCCTACAAAGACTTTTGAATCATTCAGTACTGAGAGATCTTGTTTTTTCCCATTTCCCTCTCTTGAGCTTCACCTACCTTGTTTTGTTACAAGCCACGAAGATGTGTTACTACAGTAAATATAGTGTGTTTCTTCATGCTGTAAAAGTATTCAATTCAACTGTATGCTGGTTTTTTTATTTTGTGGGCTAGTGACCAGTAGTATCACCAGAAACATCTTGCTTGAAAGAGAATAAAAGGAATATTCATTGCATATGTTTCTCCAAGATACTTCTCAGTAACAATACAAAAGTGATTATCAATTACATAATTATGAGGGTTACCCACTGATTAAATGATCATTAAACAAATCTAATTATATTTGCTGATTAAAGTTTCTTTTTGCCACATACACATCTCTTTGTAACAGTAAATGAAAAGTTTAATTTAAGTGTCTTAGACTCACACTCTTAGTAACATGTCTTGGTGATACCGACTTTACTTCAGTGAAATCTTCCTTAAAACATTATCACAAGCAAGTTATGAGTGGTCACATGGTGCTGAGATACAACAGCGTTTTCTTCAGAATTCCTGTTAGGAACACCTCTTTGTGCCTGTGTAGTATGAAGTATTGATAACAATAACTGATCTCTTCATTGAAGAATTACAAATTAAAATGTTATCATACTGAACTGACAAATCAATGCTTAGATGATGCATATTCCATTTATACTTAGAAGGAATAATTATTTTTAAAGAACAGATTGTTGAAAAAAAAGTTGTTAACTTTTTTCCAAGAATTGAACATAAATGTACAGAATGTACTAGTTTAATTTGGTAGACCTCCCTTGCAGTCCATTAAACCACTTTGCTATTAAGAGATGAGAATTTACTAATGACCTTCAGATGTCAGCAGTAAGAAAACAGTTGTGGGAACTTTTCTAAGGAAAACATGTAAAAGTCAGACTGAAAGACAATGTCATCTGAATATCATGTAATAACTTTTCATGTGCTCAATAAAAGCTAGAATCAAATCAGTTGTTCAATCTCTAAAAATGCTATTCTGAAGAAACTACTGTAACTTCCAGTTCCAGTCACTTCTAGAGGATGACAAAGTCTCAAAAGGAACAGAAAATAGGAATATTCTAATGGATTTCTAGACTTTCTGAGAATTCACACTAATTACTTTTGATCTTCTATAGCAAAAGAGGAAAAGGTGATGGTTTTCTAAAATGGTTTTCTAAAAAAGGTTCCCATGACTTTGAACATTCACAGAATTTTTCAAGAAAGGGAAATTTTTTAGCTAGTCAACTTTATCCTTTATCACTTCAAATATTTCTTTAAAGTATGAAAACCAGGAACCTAGACACTTCTAAGCATTTAAAGGCAGAGATAATCTATTTAGTCTATCATTTTATAGGATGGTTTCACTTTTCTGTACAAATAAAAAATAAAAACAAAAACATGAGGTGATTTTAAATTTACAGACCAGTCCTGGTTGTGTGCCAAGATAAAGGTCAGGCCAAAACCTCTATTACAGGATAAATTTTTACACAAAGAGGTATCCAAAAGAGAGACCTGATATTTCAAAAATTATCAGCATCTGACCTATATTTTTTATTGCCTTTTTTTTTTTTTTTGGTGATGATGGTGGTATCACATCAATTCATAATGCAGTATTAATAAAAAAAAGTAGTTCAGGCACTAAGTCTTCTCATTAGAGCATGAATATCCATGGAAATACCACATCATCAAATTTTTCTGCTCTTTTACTTCTTCCTTCAGGCAATACTTTGCAGTATCATCCAGATGATTGTTTGGAAAGTTGTAATATGGATTTCATCTCAGTTTGATTGACTAAACCCCAGCTCATATGGTACTATTTCCTAGAGCCAGGATTTAATCAGAGTGACTTGATAAATGTCTACTTCAGAGTTTTTTCCCATGAGAAATGTTTTGCACTGATAACTACATCATTTCATACATATTTGCACAACCAAATGAATTGTATTGATTAGCAACATGTTGTATATATTCAAGCACCAATTTCAGTGGATGTTTAAATTCTCTAATTTTAAATCTTTTATATTTGAATACTCAAGTCAATAGTCAAGCCTATTGGCAATGCATATTATTTTTGGCTACAGCTTATAATACTGAACAATTTAAAGAGATGCTACCACTTAGGATTCAGATTGGTATCACCAACCTTCTAATAAATATTCAACCATGGAGACAGAGTATTTTGTCACACCTGCAGGGTCCCTGTAGTGCTGAACGTTTCACATAAATATGGCTGAATGCACTAAAACTTTGTCATGCTGAATATTATCAAGGATTTCAATTTACATCTGAACTATAAGTTCGTCAGTGTTCTTTTCAAGCTTCTTTGGTTTATTTTGTTCAGTCAATTAGCAAAAATAACGTTGGAACCTGTCAGTTTCAGTGATTTCAACACATAAGACAAATACAAATCAATTCGAATATGGTATAAAGATTCTAAACTCAGGACTTCATCATCTCTGTCCAGTTAATTGATGACTCCAAAAGTAAGTCATGGGTAGGCATGTTCCATCAAAAACTAAAACCAAACTTGTATGAATCAGATGTAACCCTCACTGCTCCTAGCATGAAACTAAACACCTTTTGAGGCAATTTACAATGGTAGCAAATGAAAGTTAGGCTTACAAAGCTTCAAAAATTTGTGTTCACCCACTAAATCAACAATAATTAAAAAAAAAAAAAATCACAACATTAGAAAAATCCCAGGATAAGTACCAAACTCTGAAAACTTAACATGTTCTGGGATACTTTCAATTTCTCATTTAAAGTAGTTGTATTTTACTTAATTCTGTTTTACTGCATTTCAATGCTGGTATAGGCACAGGAATGAAGAACTCCTACCAAGTAAGCACTGTAAATCCAAGGTCACAGTGTCATTCTGCTGTCTTTCCTTTGATAACGCTATATATTAGTGTTCCTAAGAGAGCAGAACAGGTTTGAACGTGGTAGGATGAGAGGTCATTTTCCCTGCATACTCAAGACAAACAAACAAACAAAGTAGATTTTCTGAACTGCTTGAAGTGTAATATAAAAGCTTTTTTTATTGAATCCCCAACATTGCCGGCAATGTTGTACTAAAGCTGATTTTGCAGTAACGTCCAACTAGACCAACAGTAGCAGAGTGGTTGTCTTGTTCACTTGTGGTAGTCATGGCAACATGGAGCTGATTCACACTAAGGATTACATGGAGCAATAGTGACAGAGCTGTTGTCACAGACCTTGACCACTGCAGAGGCAACTTGTGATCTGGACTGGTGCAGGTTATTGAAATGGTTCCATGATATGGGATCTTTCAAGATCAGGGGTCATGATGGGAATAAACATTTCTGGTTGTTCATGGATACTTGAAACATAACAAGTAATTCTTTGTGCATAAGGCAGCTGAGAAACAGCAAGCATTCCTGTTGTCTGAAAAAGTCTTTTGGCTTATAGGTGGAGGGTGACATTTTTCCTCTTTTTTATTTCTACAGAAAGCTAGGTCTCTTTTTTTTTTTCTTTTAGAATCCAAGACAAGATACTAATATAACTGATACCATAAGTATCTATTTTGCCTTTTTATTAGTCCAAGATCAAACTCTATAACTGCAAGAAAGCTGGTTAGAAAACTAAGGTAACTGTACAAGTTACACCAATTACACAGTTACTCATGTTTAAACAGCATGCATCAAAACTTTATTAGTGAGTTCACTTTTCTGCTAGTAAAAGCTGAGTACTGTGACGCTGCAAGATAAGCCTCCATCTTTTGAAACAGAACTGGAGATTCCACTCTGGGTGCCTGTGATCTTTACATATGTATAGAGAGCAACAGTGAAAAATGCATATTGATCATACAGTCACGTAAAATATGTGCCTGTAGTGTGCAACTGATAGGTAGTAACAAGAAAAGGATGAAGGCAGAGCTGTGTCTTAAATCCCTTCTTGCACTGACCTTGCTGAAAACTCAATGGAAAACAGCTCCAATCCTTGATCTAAAGCCTCTCTGAAGGTAAGGCATCTTTGTAGCAAGATGCCACCATGACCTACTATATTTTGAAAGAAGAGAATGAACTCTGCTTCATTTTTGAAAGCAAAGACAAAGTGATTATACCACTTATGAAGAAGACAAGTCATACTCGCCTCATTGGGCACATATGACACAAACTTCAAATCTTTATCTTACAGAGGACTATGATACAGAAGTTACTATGGGGTGTTCTGGACGCAGGAATAGAAGACGCTCAAAAGCACTTTTGTGAAAATCTTATCACCATGAACCAAAGCAAAGAACTCTGTCTTCACTAAGATAATCATGAGGAGGGAGAAATGCCACTTATTGCTCAGGGCACTTGGATGGGGCAGAAGATATCTACCTTCTGAAATTACTTTTCTCTCTTCGTAGGAAACCATGATTACATATGGTGCCGAACAGTTTTGAATAGAGCCCAGTCCTTTCAGTGAACTTTGTGGCTGCTTGTTCAGTATGGAACTGCTGTTACTGTCTTGCAGGAAATTAAACACAGGGACACATCACTCCTGACTGAGTGCAGGTTTGGTCTGAGCTAGTCACTACACCTTACATGCCTGTCAGAATAGATTCAGCTCTATTCTGCATGAGCATAAATAGAGGTCTGGGGTGTCTCTGGGATGGAAAGAGTACTGTTCTCTGCAAAGACATTTAAACTGCATTTTAATGTAATAGGATAATGTAAACCATATGGAGCTTTACAAGAACTGCTTCACTACTCATTCAGTGTATTGATGTTTCTGCACACTAAAATATCCTAAGGAGAAACATTCCACCCTCATGTGTAATCCTGGAGTGAGGAGACCTAAAATCATATTATCTTGAAGGTATTTCAGTCAATTTAAATGTAATGTGTGACACCCAGCCTGTATAGCTGGTTCTGCTATAGAAGTGACACATTTCAATCCTATGCTTTCTACTGAGGTTTTCCAGTAAATTAAAATTGTCAAAAAGCAAAGAGAAAATGCAAACCAGTGGATCCTGTCTCAGTGTAAGAAATCATTAATTTCTGCTGTTGGGTTACATCCCTGAAGTAGCCATTTAGTATCTGTGCCTCTGTTGCATGTTTCAGATGGTTATGTCGCTGCTTTTGGATATCATTCTCATTTGGGTAATCTCTTCCATTTCTAACTTGTTTCTGTTTCTCCCACCACAATAAATTATTTAAAATCCCCTCTGTGTCTTCACTAAATGGCTTCTATTCAAACTGGCCTCTGTAGGTTAATGAGGGCTCTAAATATGCTTCAAATGGACCTAGAGTTCATAGGTTATTGATTTATTATTTTCCTATGACAGAACACTGCACTAAAAGCTATTTCCTTTCATTTATGTGATGCACAATATTTGTGATCATTATGCAAAATACAGCAAGATGTACTCTCTGAAATTAGAGATGTTTCTTCATTTCCAACTATGCATGAATGTGCACATGTATTAAGAACATTAGGGGATTCATTTTGAAGGTCTCAGAATCACGAGGTATAGTGGTGAAAATGCCTGCAACCTCCAATTTCCATTGGAGATAAGGCCTTATGACCATGAAAACTCTTGGGACAAAACTGACTATGGAAATGAAATTTGAATTGTGCAAGGATGGCATATGTTCTGCCTAGATGTCTACACATCTGCAGTATAGTAGACAGAAAGATTACTAAGTAATTCATCAGTAAACAAAGTAAAAGACTACCAAAGCTTCTGTCTGTAATGTTTATTACAGAAGCAATCAATTAGATATTATCACATTTTAATATTTATACTGGACTTTTTCTGAAAATAAGGTGTGTGTACCATTTCCTTCAAAAAGTATAACACAATTGAGGAACTGAGATTGAAAGAAAAGTTTTCTGAAACCTTAGATAGTTTGATTGTACTATGTTGTGGTTTTAATAGAATTTATCTATATTTATAGACCACTCTTTACATTTTAGAGCTATTATTTGGATTTTCAATTACTAATCTTTCTTATCTTGAATTAAACCTATGTAAGTATAGCTTCTGGAGCCACCCACCTTCCTCCCTTTCTAAATTCTTCTAGAAACTTTCCTATGCAAAAATCCTGTATTTGTTTCAGCAACTTCAAGGCCTTATGTACAGGCCTTGCTAAGACTCTTCATGTCCTATATGAGTCAGATTTGGTTTTTATTGAATGTCTAACATTTAGCTGTGGTTCTGTAAGATGATCTGCAAGAGTAACTGTTTATATTGGCTTATACCCTGTCAGTAACCAAAGGGACTAGCATTCTGAAAAAATAAGTCAAGGTTAGGTCGTTGACATTAAATGGAACTATTTTAAGTTTCTGATACACATTTTCAGCTGAATCAGTGTATTCTTGTATGTTTTAATTAGATCTTAAAAATTTTTAAATCATAACTGCTGCTTTGTGTTGGCAGAGTCGGCTATAATTATTTTTTTTATTTCGTGGGTGTGTAAGGCTGAAATGGTTAATGGCTTAAACATTGTTAAAGTCACTGAAAAAATTATGTCCACTGTAGCAAACTGTGCAAAGAAGCAACTACTCACTATTTCCTTATTTTCTTTCTCACTCCCAGAACCAGTTATGTCCAGATCTGTTTGGGTTTTTGTTTGGTTTTGTTTGTTTGTTTGGTTTGGTTTGGTTTTGTTATTTTTTTTTCCCCACTGACTGCTGGTAAGTCCAGTGGTCTCCAGTGTCAAACCTTTGTCCCATCTTTTATTACCCTATGCCTTTTCTGGAACACCCCATAACCTCAGTCTTCTCAAGGCTCCCAACAGAATACATCTCTACATGACATCACTCTGTGTGGTAAACTTGTCATTTTACCTATGACAACCTTTTGTTACAGCTATATATATAAAATTGTGGCTGCTACATACAAAGCTAAACAAAAGTAAAAGAAATTAAAAACTGACACCTTGTCAGTTAGAGGAACTGCTGTTGCAACTAAGGCAAGTAAAATGAAGTTGTGGGGAGGTCAAAAGAAGCTCAGATAGGGCAAACGCTGAAAAAGTCCTTCCTTTCTCAGTATTTCCCTGTTTATTATCCTCTACCCTCATCTTCTATAAAGACAGACTAAAAGTAAGTTTGCAACCTCTGCAAAATATCTTGATTCTGCACCAAGGGAAATCCCATAGTACAGTTTTGATTTGTCCTTTCTCCTTCTTGTAGAAGAAATAGCTCCCAAATAAATAAAATAGCTCCCCAAAAATATCATGAGAGTCACTGCTGCTGAGCTATTCTAACTTTCCACCCCAAAGAGATACATTAAGCATGCATGGAAACTGGTAACAGCATTCAGGTTCTGCTCAGACGAGCAAATAACACCAGCCTAAATCCTTATAAACTTCTAAACACTATTCTCTAATTTCTGTACCAGTTATCACAACATGTACCACAATAATAAATATTATAGTGTCAGTGGAAAAATAATTTCTAAAGTAAGTCTAGATTTGTTTGCATGTTTACGATACATCACATCACAGTAACTGAACACACCATTTTAAAATGTTCAACATAAAAATTTGTCTAAAAATTGTCCTACTTTTATTCATCTTTTAAAATGCAAATCAACATCTGAAGATTGATGTGACATTTTCATATCCCAGTGCTTTTGTTCCCCAATGTAAATCAAGACCAAAACAACATTTAAAGAATGTCTGAATCACAAGAATGAAGGGGTCTGTCTTTGGAACAATGCAAAATTGGCCACCAAACCTACATAATAATACAGTACCTCGAATAAAATAAACATTAAAAAATAAAATATCTGGCAATGAGCATATACTTACTTTGTTGAACTTATGCTTTGAAAGTTAAAAGCGGCAATCCTGATAAATGCCATATATAAAAACTACATGTAAAAATAGTTCCCCTTCTCTTGTGTGTAAATGCAACATTTAGGAGTAGGGATACTTAAATTTTGTTAATCTCCGAATCATGTGATTTAAAACCAGTATTACTGGCATGAAACCAGGTTTTATACACAGGTTTTGAAGTCAGAATTGATGGCTTACTCTGGTCCAAAGAATGTTTACAACTATCTATAAAAAACCTGACTGTATTTTATTCGCTCTGCTTTCTTGTTTATAGTAAAGATCAGGTGAATTGCACAAAGACACGTTTGTATTTGCAGTAGATAAGATGTGATTGTTAATAGCTATTCAGCATTTGAATGTACTGGAATTTAATTCAGGGGCCTGTTTCCATTAATATTTGAATTGTTAACAACAAATTCACTTACAAGTTCAGATATCAGCAAAACCATTTTATACATATGGACAGCCACATTGTTCCTCTGAAGTTTTTTACTTGCATGATTGAAAATTTCTCAGTTTTTTCAATAACAGCAATCAGATCAGTCAAGAATTAAAGAGAACCATTTGACAAGTTTTATACATATATAGTTATAATTAATATTGTTGTTAACTTTAGTCTTCAAACAACTTTTTTGGACAACTAATTTGAAATATTTTGGGAGGCTTGCTACAGAGTACTTGGACCTGTAAGTAAGAGAGGCTACTTCGACAGATACTTTGTCACTTATCAGTAAGATGTATTTTAGTCTTTCTCAACTGATTTACAGCACAAACTGGACTGCATCTTACAAATTTTATTTTAAAGATATACAAACAAAAATAAAGAAGTTTTAGATAAACTACTTTGAAGAAGAACTTCTGTTTGTGTGTGGTTCACTGACTAAATCACTTGAAATGTTTCTAATCCTATTTTTCATTTCCCTTAAGGAAACAAGACTGTAATATACCTCAGCAGTGCAAGTGGAAATGAAATACTAGTGATAGGAAACTGAGCATAGCATTATAAACTGTTCTTTTGGTTGATCAAAAAGCTTCTATTTTTTTTGAATTATTACAGAGAAACAGAGGATACCAATCAGATTTTAGATGCAAAGGGTTTTTTTTCTAATTTATGTTCTGTAAAGAAAGGATTTTAGAGGTAGTCACAGATGTCTATAGAATACAGAATATAGAAGATACCAGTAAGCCTCAAAGACTATCTAGCCTTTCATTTTCAGCCCCGATCCTTAGTTCGATGAAAACCATGGAATCCAGGGTATTTTGTGAGCAGCAGTAATCAACAGTATAGGGTAAGTGGGATGAGGTTTGACAAGAGGAAGAGGTTGTAAATACATGGTCAACCACCTGTTAATTCTAAATGTTCAATATACCCTTAAAATCTCTTATCTTGCTCGAGTGCATATTTAGTGTAGTTATGACATACAGTTATGCTTAAACTAAATTAAATGACAATCCATGAAAAATAAATGTTTGCAAGTTACTTTTAACTTTGGAAAGTTTAAAAAGCCCGTTTATAAAGTGCTTAATCTCTTTTTGGACTCTCCAATCTTTAATATAGATTTCTTCTGCAAATACTTTTTTGCTCATTAATAGGAAATTTTTTTCCTGTATACTTTTTATATTGTTTATATTCCTTTTCATTACAGTTTAATATTGGAACCATCAGATTTTATAGTCCCATAAAGTTATAAAAGCTATACCAATTTCTAGCATAATACTGTTTATGGAAATTATGAAGATTTTCCATGAAGTCAGCCTTCCACAAAGGTCTTCTAGTGATGCTTTCCACAGGGAGTAATAATAGTGATAATATTTATTTAGTACCTTTCATTTAAGATTGGCAAATATTTTGCATGAAGGCCTAGCTCTGTGTTTGCTTTAGAGTATGCCACTGCATTTTGTCTCAGCAGGAAAAAGACAGTAAATCAGAGTATAGCCTTTGTAGGTTATCTACCCATCACAATAATGTAAATTATATCCCATTTGCTGAAATTTGGTCATCAGCAGTACCAGGCATGTTCTTTATCTCATTATCAAAAAAAGAAAAAAAGTTGGGGATGACACTAAATACTGACCCAGAGTGACACACCACCATTTACCTACAGTTCTTTTGGGAAAACAGGCTTCTTTTTTTCCCCCCCCCAATTATTTGAGTCTTCACTGTACTTCAAGGGAAATAGATATTTTTCTACTTTTCTGAGTGGAAAATTGAATTGAAAGAATGAAGGTGATCATGCAGGTACATATCAGCAGTGAGGTGGTGTTTGAGGTAAATACATTGCTCAAAATTAATAGTTTCTCATTTTAATTATTTGATCAGTATCTTTAGAGTATGAATCATTTAACTTTGGCACATATTTGAAAGGCATACATTCACTGTAGTTGCTAACAATATGTATATTTTTTTCTGCAAACAGCATGGAACTTGAAATAATCTGATTATAACAAAAAATAATAACGAAAAATATTCTATCTCCTCTTAGAATGGCTTTCTAAATTTTTGCCACTGCCAGTTGTTAAATTTTTTTTCTCTTCCAATCAAGTGAAAAATTATTTATTTTTCAGAGAAAAACTAATGCTACCATTTTTTCATGTTATGTTGGAATGCTTTGGTCAACAGGTTATATTTTATCAGCTTTAGTAAACTTTCATGATGTTAAATTTTCTTAAGATATCAATTTCTTAAGACACTGGAAAGAAATCTCATGCACTATGTCCAATTTCACTTGAAAACTCAAGTGAACTCGAAAATTCACAAGGTTTGTCCTGCAAGCCAAAAGGTTTAGATCTCCTGAAATTACTACAAACTTACTTGTCCCAGTTAACGACTTGGGATGCAGAAGACTTGCTCTACAGCTCTCTCCTTGTATTTATGGTGTTGAGTTTAGGACTCTGTAGGGCAGTGGAAGGCTGAAGATACCACTGAGAAAGAGGTAAGTAATAGAAAGTTTGTATATAGATTGTTTTGACTGTGTATAGTTCAAAGTCGTAATAATTCTTCCATTAGACTGGTATGACTTAAATTGGACTAATAGTAAACTATTGGTTTTGCATATATGGTGTGCTTCTCTTGTTTGTAATAAGGTTCTGATTGTAAAAAACAAATGAGAACTCAAGGAACCTAATTTCCAATCTATATGCAATTTATTGGTAATTGGTACAGCCTTCAGTGCAGTATTTTTACCCTCCCAAACTCCATCTTTCCCTAATGTTCTTCCTCCTGTTCTCCTGTGTTGTTTTACACCTTTGTCATTCTACTATCTTATCACATCCATCTACTTTTCAGATTTAAACTTGGATCACAAAACTCCTAATATACACTCCCTCAAGTGTTTATTATCAGCTCACTAACATCACATCCTTAAAATCCTTCCTTATAAGCCACAGAAGGTACAAAAGAATTGTGTGAGTCAGTAAGAAGTGGTACTCTCCGATCTTCTGGTTTTCTTTTTTAATTGAAAATAAATCAGATAAAAAAATGGTTTTTATGCCTTTTTGCCATCTGGATTGGCCACCAATTACACCAGTTATAAGAAAAGATAATATGTCAACGGTTCCTGCCAAAGTCTGCCATGAAGGTGCAATATTGAAGTGGGATCCTTCTACACACCTTTGCGCCTATAGACTCAGAGTTCCCCAGGCTTTTCTTACCTACAGTCTGTATTCTCCATTACAGTACCACAAAAACTACTACATTTTTGACACTTCTATAACTACAAGACTGTTTTTCAGGAAGGACATTTCAAATACATACAGAAATAAAATGGGAAATCAATTTGTGCCTCTGCAGATCTACCTATTATAAGTATTTCAATAAAGGAGTAAATCTGCATGATTTTGCAGCAGTATGAGGACACAATCCTAATAAAAGCCTCTGTTCTCTGCAGTCATAATAATTCAAGATTATAAGAACTAAATAGCTTTTCCTCTTTTAACAGTGACTTTTTTTACAATATGAATAATTTAAAAAAAAATTTTAAAAGTAAGAAAAAGTAAAAATGTTCCTTAGATCATGGGAGAGAAAGTGAGTAAGAGCAAAGTTACATTTATGGTGTTGTGCATGGAACTTTTGATGGCTAAATATTGTTTATCAGCTTGTGCATTTTCAATGTCATTACTCTGTATTATCCTTATTTGCTTTTGTCTTACACATAGCTGTCTATTGCTTGTAAAAATTAAGATTTAACAATGTTTAATGATCCTATAATTTAAATAGCAGTACATTTTTCTGTAAGGCTGCAGGCTACTACCTAGACTAGCCTGCAGACTAGTAGCCACTTTTTTTTTTTTTTCAATGTCTCTGCACTTCATTACACAGCTATTACCTTTGATTTACGTTTGTTCAGGCATGAAGTAGTTCCCATTACATTTCCTTATATCTCTGTGAAGTATTAGATTTCTGAAAATCCAACTTCTATGTAGTAGTTTTATTGATTTAAGAAATGGCATATGTTCAATCAAACCCAGAGGCTACAGCTAGTTGCTGTGTCTTCATAGAGATCTGGAGGAGAGCAATAAGTAGTAAATACTCTGAGTAGTTCATTGTCCATATGCTGGGCCTTTCTGGCAGGATACTATGTATGCACTTCAGGGAAAGAGGACAGAGAGAGGGAGATTTTTGTGCAGTTGAAGCACTGTGCAGACTCCAGAGATTCCGTGTCCCCAAGTATGGACTTCCTGTGTAAACCCTACTGCAGAGAAGAGGCAGAAAAGAACTACTGCTTTCTGGTGAAATCATAGACACAACTTTACAACTGACCATTGACAAGCATGTGCAGTCTGCAGTGCTCCTGGTTGTGTTGTGTTGGTCTCATCACCAACAAAACTTCCATTTCGAACAGTTGTGCACAGATGCAGAAAAGACACTTACTTCCA
Organism: Myiozetetes cayanensis; assembly: GCF_022539395.1. Lineage (NCBI taxonomy): Eukaryota > Metazoa > Chordata > Aves > Passeriformes > Tyrannidae > Myiozetetes > Myiozetetes cayanensis. Next base: position 31,967,498 of record NW_026087964.1, on the reverse strand, counting down.
ACTCTCATTGCATGTGTGCCTGTAAGTACCTGTGTATATTCTTCCACTGCTTAACAAAGTATTTTTCTCACAACATATTTAAGGTTTTGGCAATCTAAGGCATTATTCACAATATTTAAATTGACCGTACAGCCCTTACAATTACACCTTTATTTTTGAATAAGTGAAATTGCATCTTAACTAATTTACTTCAGGTGAATGTGATAGTCTCATGAGAAATAGGAGAGGAAGAGCTGAAAAGCATATTATGGAAAAAATAAATCATGCCATGCCACAGTGTCATCGTCCCTCTCCTTGGCCATTTTTCACTATCTTCTGGTGTCATTGTAACCTTCCGTGCAAGGTTAAATGTCACAGTGTGGTTTTATCAAAATAGCAACATTTCTCATATGTGAAAATTACTATACCATGGATTATGCCATATTTCCTGGAGAGGTTTGTTACAAAGATATGTTAGCACACTTAAAAGAAAAGCCAGACAGATTTCTACATTTGAATTAACATGCATCAATCATATGAAATTGCATAAATATTGCCACATACTCAGGCCAGAAATTATTTCTGTCAATATACCAGGTTTCATTTGGTTTTGTATACCATACTTGTATACAAACTTTTTATGTTTTAAATGACATTAAATTTAGTTAACAAGCCAAAAATCCAATAATTTCACTTTGATTGACCTCAAAATAATATAGACAAACAGCAAAATAACTGCAGAGCTGATTAGTATGGACAACAGAAGGGATGATCATCTCCAGGAACTGAGAATTGAAGGAGATGTTCAAAATACACAAGCAGGTCGAAGTGTTCAAAACAGCTTACAGTATTTCATAGCAAACAAAATAATAATACCAGAAAGAGCTAGAGCATGTCTCAGACATCAGTGAAAGGTGTTCCTAAGCAAAGTCTTGTAAGGGATGTCATACTAGACAGGAAAATGTAGGCAACAATGCCCTATTTGACATCAGTATGTTACATATTTGCCTCCTCATATAGTCTTATTTCATCTTGTCTCGCTTTCTGCCTTACAGGGAGCTACAATTTTTTTGATCACTCTTGTTCACCTGCTATCTCTCCATAAACTTCTGTAGCTCAGTACTGAAACATGTAGAACTAGAAAAATCTTGATTTTTTTTTTTAAATTTAATTTCCCTGGATAGGGTGTCCTTAATCTGTCTCCTTAAAGATTTCATTTTAATAAAATCCTTCATTTTTCAATGCTTTTTTTTCAAATTTCTTTTCTTAGACCATCAGGTTAGGATTTGATAACAAAGTATAGAAACTTCCAGGATAGTTTGAAAAACAGCTAAAAGGAGCTCTTTCTTTACTAAATTTTACATGCATAGGATGGCTTTCTGTAAAGAAAGAAGCAAACAAAGTATATTTTTTTCTAAAACAAATGTTATACGTCAGCATATGGAGGAACTGTTCCTTGGAAACTCCACATTCTGAGATGAGACAGAAATTCTATTTCCACAAGAGTTTTGTGCTTCTTCGCTTATTCTCCCCACTACAATGAAAGAGCGAATACAGAATTTCTCCTTTACTACCTCTCTAGTCAGTGTGGCCTTTCTCTACCTATATTTCTGGTTATTGAGTGATCTATTCATCCACTCTGTTATTTTTGTCCTTCATATATCTGTCCAGCTATTGATTTTAGCTAATACTTGCACAGACTGTTAAAACATGGAGAGTTAATTTATCTATCTCTTTATAAAATGTTCCAGACAATGCGAAGTGCACCACTTTACCTCCCAATTATACTGCAATTCAGTTGTAGTCAGCCATCAAGAAAATAAACAAAATGGATGTTTTACTAGGAATTCCAAACACCACAACTCATATAATTTTAACACATTTTCGTTTTCTGAATGTCCTCTTTCATAAAATAATTATTTTAAATAAATTAAAGTAGAAACTCCTCTAAATCCAAGAACTGTTTTCCCATGTCTAGTTTTCTAGTTTTTTAATTTATTTCCTAATTTCACCCAGCTAAATTTATTGGTACCATTTTGTTTCTTTCTAAATCTTTTTTTGCCTTTGGAGTTTGCAACCTTTATACAGACACAAAGTTCTCACAATCCTTTTCTGTTGTCATTTAGCCAAAATATACAGAGTGGCATTCCACTCTTACACTTCCTCTCCCTAAAATATTCTCCCTCATCATTTGTTCATTTTTGCTGTTCCGCTTCCAAATGTGTTTAATTTCCTCATTTACTTTCCTAGTAAACTGGTGCCCAGAACTGAAAGCAATATTCCAGGCTCAGTTGCAGGAGTGTTATGCCGTGAATGATTATTATTTCCTCGCTCTTTGACACCTCTTTGTATAAAATCCAAGAGCTCACTGGCCCCCCTTAATACCATATCACTCTATAGATTCATGCCTAATTTTCTGCCCATTATCACCTCCATGGCTCTTTAAGCATTGCTGCTTTCTATGTTTCTCTCTCCTACTCCATATCTATGTTTTGAATTACTTTTCTTCATATGTTATTAGATTGCCTTTTTCCACATTGAATCTCATTTTGCTCTTATGTCCATGTTTCTAATATTGCTTAGTCCTTTCCTATTATTTTTGTGCCATCAGTGGTGTTTGCAACACCTCCCAATTTAGCATGATATATGAATTTCATTAACTTGCTGTTTACTCCCACTTTCAAATCATTAATGCGGATGTCAAAAAAACCTCTGGAACTAACACTGGTGCCTTTAGTGCTACCAGACAGCTCCCCCACAACTTGATACATTGCTGTGTATCATTATCCCTTGTTAATGTGCCTTGTGTCAGTTTTCAGTCCATATGACAGTGTCCCTGTCCAAACAACTTTTAATTAATTTTGAAAGAGAGATTTTGACAGATAATATGATTTTTTTTTTAAAGTGTCTCAGACAGGATTCATGTAAAAATAGATTTTCTCTATTTTCCTTTTTTTTGGTAAAATTAAAATTCAATCATCAACAACAAATCCATTTCGTTTTTTCCTGACAAGTTCATGCAGCTCATTCCTTATGGTTTCATTATCTTCTAGCTATTCAGTGGACTTTTAGCTCCTGACATTTATTCCCTGCATTCAAGTTGAAATTTAAGCTTATGGTCTGATAGGTTCAGGATTATTCACAATTCTACTACTTGTTTGATTTTTTTGTTAGTATTTCAGGAACTCTCTATCTCTCTCTGAATCTGACAGCAAAATAATTAACAAGCAGGCATTCTTTTCTTCTATTTTCATTTCTCAAAATATGTATCTGCTACAATCAAATTGCCCATTATAATATTTTCAAAGTTTCTCTTACTTTTCCCTTTGGCAGTAACTTTGTGTATGAGTTGTTTTGAAATTGCCCAGCTTATTTTTTTTTCTTAATTGAAAAAAAATCCATCTATAATTTACATCACAAAGTTTCCTCATCTATGTACTTTGAACCCTTATTAGAAGTGATGGGAGGGTGCCTTCTCCCAATCATTTTTGATTGCTTTCTCTATAACTGGTGTTTTTAACCAGATTTCTCAGCACTTTTAGTTCCCCAGGAGTATAGATTCATAGATTGCAAAGCTACAAGGGACCATTATGATCATCTACTCTGACCTTCTGCACAGTACATAACACCAGTGGTTAGGAGAACTCTCAAACCACCTACTGTGAAAGCAAAGAGACACATAAAATGTTTAGAGTTAAAATGTCCTCATTTGTCTCTATTCAGATTCTCTTCTTATACTCATCACAGTAACATCTCCTGCAAGATTCAAGGGAATGTCTGCTAGAACTCATCTAATGTGATATATGCCTCTCTTTGGATCATCTTAGTGAGGAACATGGTTTATTAGAACACTGCAGCTATACCCTTATCTGTTAAAAAAAAAAAAAAAAAAAAAGGTCCACAAAACCCTACAAAAACCATGGTGACTTTACAGGAATGTTTATAAAGATTAGGAACACACTTCACTTTGGGGATGAAGAGGCTTAAGAGTTTTCTTTTCCCCCAAAATTCGTAATCATGTAGTAGCCTGTGTCCTGTTTCAATGTTGAGTGCACACTGAGCTCCATCACATATGTACAAAATCCTCTAGTTCTTTTAGGATAAGTAATTATCAGGTAATGACAGTTAGATACAGGAATGATGAAAGATCCAATTAAATTACTGATGCACTGCAAGATCTCACATCAGATCCTAAATTATATTTCCATTGGCAGTTTGGGTACTGGCTGTGGTGGTATGCCGTAAACCCAGCACATTATGTCCTGATAACAGCACCATAAAAGAGATTCAATACTCCTCTTACCCTCACTATTCACCAGAGTAGAGTTGTGGCAACCTTCCAACAAGGCTGCAAACTTTTCTGTTTCTCTCTCACTTTATGATGTTCATTTAAAGATTTTTAAAATCAATGGTTTATAAATATATAAAATATATAGGTATACAGATACCTCCTTCTGCACTTTTATTTGTATGTGTTATACAATAATTTACACTGACTGTGTTTTATTCCTTCTGTCTTAGCACCTAAAGAACTAGAAGATAGTCAATTTAAAGAAAAAAATATATAATCTTGCTATATTATTGCATTCTCATATAGTACTTGGGAAAGCAAAGGAAAAATAGAGAATATCCACTTCTTGGTATCTTTTTTCATGACTTCTTAAAGTCTAAAGGAACTTCTAATGGAAGTTTTTGAATGACAATCAAGGCTGGAGCACAGTTTGCTGTGTAGTGTATTTTATTGCTGTTTCAGGGGAAAAAAAAAAAAAAAAAGTGATAACCTCAGTATCCCCAAAGCATAGGCTTTTGAAGTTTTCAAGGAATATCCAGGGACCTAGCTTCTTCCCAAAAGAGCTTAACTGCACTTCTCTCTGCATTTTTTGACTCAGTTAGGAACTCATCACTTGTCTCAATACACCTTAGAATATGTCCTCTAACAATGCTGCCTAAATTTAAAAACTAAAAATTAAAAGACCACTTTTGAAGAGAATTAGCTGCTGAGTTATATGTATATAATAAAATCAAAAGGTGGTTTCTTAAGTATATACAGATAGTCCTTGCTGTGTATTGTGTTTTGCAGAGAACATGCATTCAATAGGACCGCTATTCATCCAGCTGTCCATATCTTATTTTATTAAATGTTATAGACATAAAACATCCTTACAAAAGTATTAAAATTACTTTAAAATAAAATTCTCAAATAATTTCAGATTAAAACAATTAGACTTCTCGCATTAGGGTGATCGTGGATGTGAATAAATACCAATATAAAAATTTGAGACAGTACACTTGTGTTCCTCTTTTTAAATCTTTTCCACTTCTCGCAAACATGAAACTGAAGAAATCACAAAACTGTCAGCTTGAAGATTACCTGTTGTCTTTCATCTGGGCTTAGAATACTAAATATAGCCACAGAAAGAAACTTGGAGAATATGTAGGAACCAATGAATATTTTTTTGACAACAAGCAGTCTTTCTGAAAAACTCTCTCCAGGAATGACTTAACCACAGGTCAGAGAATAGGTAGTGGCAAACTAAAACAAATCACCAAAAAAACCCCAAACTTTTGAACCTGAAATACAGAGAGGTCTGCATACACTGATCATGAGAAATGCAGTGATTAAATCAAATTGCATCTCCATTCTCAGAGACAACTCTCTGTCCTGATGAAAATGTAGAATAATCCACAGTGCAAGGAAAATCTCTCAGAACCTTTTAGTTGGAACAGCATCAAAATTACTACAATAACATTTAAATTTACTTGGAACCACAAACATTCCAAACCCTTAAAATAATCAATCAAAAACGGACGAGGAATAGATGGACCTTGTGGAGAAAAAACAGAATTTGAAGAGGAATTACGGGTTTTTTTTCATACTAATGAAAAGTGTGTGCACCCAGCAGCCTTTCTGATTTTTGTGTCAGTAATATTTTGGTAAATACAAGATACTATCTCACCATGTCAACCTCTACATGTTTAAAGAGTAGGTAAATTCCAGTGAATCTGAGAAGCTGCAAATACTGGTAGTTATACTCAACATCATGCTCCCAATTCTTACAGCAGCATCTGACCTTATCTGGAACCGAATTTTACTCTGGACTTTTAAAGCTATGATAAAAGATTAAAAAGTATTCAAAATCTCTCTTTGAAATAGACTGAGTCTTAAGTTTAAGTCCTGTTAAAAGAGATCTTACTAAAATAACGTTAGCTTTATCAAAATATTTATTAGATAAAGAAGATATTATAATAGGAATGAGCAGGCTAAGTGCAACAACCAGTTAATAAAACACAGCATATATTACCAGTGGACTGAACTGAATCACATTAGTGATAAAAAAATTCAGTGAAAAAGTTCCATGTTCAAGCTATCTATGTTTCTTCCTCTGAACTGGAAAGGAAAAAAAAATGAAGAAATTCTAATTTTCTAGAAGACATTGCAAGGAAATAAGGGAGAACTCAATTCTAATCCCTTCAGCAGAAACACTCACTGTCTAGCTTGCCATTCTTATTCACAAAGTGAATGCTAAGGTAGCACATGCATTGACCAGGACCTGGAATGAAAAAGGAAACCAGAACCGATCTATGTCTAGGGTGAATGGTCTTAGCAACCTAAAGTTTAGGAAACTATGGTGTGTAGGGCTGCAATACTACTGCCTGGGAGCCTGTAGAAACAACAGACTTCAAGGTTTTTGAAACTATTTTAAGACTAAGGTTTTTTTAAGAAAAACTCATGATGCTCTGATCTACTGTTGGTGATAGTTGTGAATTAAGTAGGAGACTGAGACTGATGATTTGTGATGGTCCCTTCCTGGCAGCAGTTCTGTGATTCTATGTCAGATTGCAGCACTTCAATTTATTACAGTTTTTTACATTATATAAGTAGATATGAGATGAAAGTTTTAGAAGAAAAAAGGTAGTAAAAAAGCCATATCGTATCCTTTGGTCTAAGAGGAGCGGGAGTCAGCACCATGTTCAAAAGGCAGCTGTCCATGGGATTTTACTTCTTGTTACACTGAAGATTTTCATTCATAATACAATCTTAACTAGGCATTGTTTTCAACTTAGATACCCATATTCATGTAAAATCCTTTTGATTTAGGGTCAGGATCCACCTATTTACAGTCAGACCAGTTTTAAAATTTCTGGATGCCTGGGACTAGTACTGTCGAGAGAGAGTACAATCCCACTGAAGTGTGCAAAACAGCACTCACTGAGCATCGTTGAGCAAACCAGAGGTGAGCGTGTGCCACCCACCTGGCCTCCTGCTACACACATGTGCTACATCTTCACCTGCCCTGTAACTGCTTTTTCAGATACCTTACAGATGTGAAAAAAAGAGTTTGGAGAAGAAAGGAAGTGCCTTGTTTAATGGTTTTTATTGTAGAGATGGAGCTGACACATATGACACAGGAAAGCTTCACAGGAAGATGGTGACACCCACCACAGGGAGAAGGGCTAAAGGGACTGCAGGAAGCAAGACAAGCAGTTAGAAACTTGGGATTGTCAGGCATTCTGGACAAAATAGCAGTCTAGAGATGATAACATATTCTAGTTCAGCTTCTGGCATATCTAAATGACATTGGAGATGGCAGAGCAGTCCCAGATTTAAAGACAGCAAAAGACAGCTAAGGCTGTTCTGGCTTCCCCATCTCTGGACTTCAAGTCCTGCCTCTGACTACCAATATCCCAAATATTTATCTCAAATGCAAGTGTTTAGAAAACGTGAAATTGCAAGATGAGTTCTGACATAAGAATACATAGTGGATGCACACATGCATATCAATTATGATAAAGGCTTTGCAACACAATTCCTAATGATCACTGCACAATTATATTAGTCCCTTTGTTTTTGCTTTTCTGTGTCCACACATATTCCACATATAAGTTCATGCTATGAACATTCAGTTTTCTGTCTCCATGTGCTGCCCATATTTTCCAGTTGTAGTTTAGACACTGATATTTTAAAAGTGTGTCCTTTTGCCTTATTTCTCCCTGATTCATCTCAATTGCATCTGGCTTCATCAACCCAGTGTAAAGAGGAAAGAAAACGTGCCAAATACTGCACATTTCATATCTGAAGTGTACCTATTGACCTCTGACTGGAATGGATATTTTAATCCCTCACTCGAAAATTACCCTTCAGAAGACTTAATTCAAATTGCCAACATGATATGTCATCTTCTAATCTGATGTGACTGGAATGATAACATTTGCTTTGATGTGCAATGTAATCCAGCGTGACTGATCAGATGCAACCTGCCATAACACTGCAAAAGGCAATGCATCATGCTCAGAAATTAAAACTATCCTATTTTCTGGAAATCATAGTTAAAGGAATCTACCTGTATTTTACACATTTTGTTATTTTTCAAGTGCTTTTTAACCCAACAGTGACAACTGCCTTATCTAAACTATTAATTTTCATTTCCTCTTGTGTCTGACTCTACCTATAGCATCTGCATTTTTCAGTCAAGAAATAGGCAAGCTTCAAATCACTGCAGAATGTCTAACAATTGGATTTAAACTGTATTAGAATATTCTGCTTGGAAAGAATGCAGTTTGCAGCTTTGTCTTCCTAACAGCTTGCTATAGTTGCTTTCATTATCAATGCAGAAAGTATTCTTTGTGGTCTGAGATGCAGTTCCAGGTGCAGGAGAAAGCAGCACCCAGCAGCACAAGAAATCAGCAGCTGTTTATCTTTCCTCTCCTGTTAACTCAGATTAGAGCACTTTTGGGGAAGATTTCACAGAATCCCATGTCTTCCCACATGATCTCATAAATTACCTCTAATCTGCAAGGCAAGTCTCACCCATACAGTCAGAGGCAACTCTTTCTAGTTCCCTGCAAATGACAGAAAACTTTAATTATAGAGCAACAGAGGGATAGGTAAAAGTATATGAGGTGGTTATCTGGGTGAAGGAGGTCAACCAAACCGTAAAGGGATCCTCTTACTCTTCAGCAAGAGAGTTGTAATCAATGGGTCCGTGGCACATAATTTGCATAATTATGTAAAATATTAACAGTTTCCTGTAATGACAGACTGGCAGTAAGGTCAGATGACATACAGAGCACTAACACCCATCATTGCTGAAGATGCATTCAACAGGCCAGGATATTGAAAAGGAAATAATGTTATGTAAGTAGGGGGTTAAAGATTTGATACACAGATGTTTCCTGTTGTAATAGGTATCCACAGAGGTGAGAACCTTACACAACAAGATTATTTCTTTCTCTAATGTATGGACACTTCAAATAGAGTATCAAGCACAATCTCTTCTTTCTGAGTAGAAAATAAGTATAGACAATCTGAAAGAGAAAATGGGAAGTTTTAAAAATAGATGGCAATTAGAGACTTCTATTTCCATTACAAACTCAAATATTTAAACTTAATTATTTTCTTTCTCACCAAAGAGCCTTAGAAGAACTTGTCTGTAGTTTTTCCAGGTCCAGTTTGATTCTGCTCTGCTGGGATTAGAAATGCAGGAAGGGAAGGGTAGGTGCTACTTGAAGACAATGTTCCTGTTCTTGCAGAAGCAAGAAGTTTTTTAAAAGTATTGAAGGTATTACCCAAGCTTCTGATGCAGTAAGATTTTCAATAATATTTTCTGAAGTGCAGGCATGCAAAGAGCTAGTGATAGTTACAGAGAAAATAATTTTCTGGTTTAAAGATTTTCATTAAGTCCCTGAATATACAGAATATTAATTAAAAAAAAATCAAACAAAAGCTCCAAACAAAACAAAAACCCCAAAACAAAACAACAGAAAGAACAATATCAACAAACCAACCCAAAACCAACCAAACAAAATGAAAACCACCCTTATTTGACAAAGGTAGTCCCCTGATAGGCAAGTAATTCTGCAAGCTTTTAGGGTTAAAAGCACTATGCTGATGTCAGACCATACCTAGAAGAGTAGCCTGATCTGACAGCTCACTTCCCTGAAATGTAATTGGTAAAAATGGTTCTCCTTTTGATTCAAATTTACAGCATGACATGTCATTTTCTAATATGAGGTGACTAGAATGATAACACATGCACCTTGATGCGATGCATAGCCTGGTGTGATTAACCATATGCAATATGCCATAACACAGCACAGGGCAATGCATTTCACTTGAAAATTTAATCTAAGCTGTTTTTCTGGAAAACTGCAATGAAAAAGAAGACCTGTTTCTTACCTTGCTGAATTGCTGAAGGTTTTAGGATTGTATTTTTTCCTATCATCTTGCTGGAAGAACCTGCTGATGTGCTAGGTACTCACCTCAATGTCCAAGGGGGAAGTTATATTCCATTTTCCTAACTTGAACTGAAAAGCGAGTTACAAATCCTTTTCCTCAAATGCCCTTTCCACAAAGTCATCCTTACATGGGTATCCTTGCTGGATGACACCCAAGCTGTCTTCCCATTACAATTCACTCTAATTCATCAATATTTATCCTGACCATGTTGTGCTTGCAATTGCAAGTGCAGTTTTAATGCTGTGATTGTCACTGGACCAAACAGCAAATACACACTGCAGTTTAACATATGCATATAGAATGAGTGCATTCTCACTTCTGTCTTGTACCCAGAATTTTGAACTGACACTTTTTTTTACTCCTAATACTATTACTGTTAATGGAAAAATGCCAAAATGTCAAACCATTTTCTATAAACATGTATTAACACAAGATGTCTAGGAATGGGGATTAAGAAGTTTATTCCATATTTTTTATTGGATTTCTGACAACTTTACATTTCCATTTATACAGATCAGAGATAAAAATATAAAAAATAACCCACTCACTTTGAGCCATTGCCTAAGATCTGGTAAGATTTTTATAGGAACCTATCTTTTAATTCTCACAGATTTCTTTTCTCTTTTCCATAGAATGGCCTATGCCTTTACATCTACTCTTTAGTAGATGTAAATGGGGAGAGTAGGTAAAAGTGGGGAATGAAGAGAGCAGCCTGTATGACTATTTTTATAAAATCTAAGCACTCACTCCATGAATAATTTGCATGCTTCACCACAAAAATATATGACTAGGACCTTTATCAAGGACAATTAAAGGTCCTTAAAAGACTCTATTTCTAAAGACTTTGCAGTGGAACATAACAAAGCAGTGTTATAAGGAGAGCAGCTATGGGGTTTAACTGAATAGAGAATTTCTGTAATAAAGAAAATCCAGAGAAAATAGACAGGTAAAGAGTTCTGGAGTAGAAGAAACTGGACTGAACTTAGAAAAATCTTTGAGTCAAAGATAAGAAGGTTGGATTGATTAAACTGAGAACTGACAGGAGTGAAATGAAAGGATAATATTATACCTCATGATTTCTCATACATAGGCAAATACAATGTTTAGAATATCCTCTTTTTAACATAACAAATATATAATAAATAGAAATTTAGTGGTAGAGAAAATGTTTTGAGTTCCTGTTTATTTGCTGAGCTGTGAATTTAGAAAAGGTACAATTCTGAAGAAAAAAAAATTTTTTTAATTTAAAAGAGTAATACATTTAGAAATCTATCAATTTAGATAAACCAGAAAAAAAGTTTTAAGTGGTTAATGGAATAGAAATGAAACAAAATGTGTTAATTCAGAACATTCTCTTCCATTATTTTATTTGACCAACAAACAGAAGGGACTTTAGTTGTATAACCTTATTACTAAATACTGAAATGCAGACTGATAAAGCATGGGACAAAACCCAAATAATTTTGCACTTTTTCATGAAATTGCACACATTTCTTTTTCATAAGAATCATTGCCTTAGCACTGTTATAACTTCTTGCTCTGCTACAAATTGCTTCCCCTTAATGGTAAGCTTCATTAATCAATATTTTCTCTTTTTACAGTAGTAATACTACAGAATCTAAAGGAAGAAAGGCAAATAGAGAGAAAGAAGACCAGACTGAGAGAACATGAAAATCCTGAAAACTGTATTAAAAAAAAGAAGCATAGCAATAACAAATGGTACATTGTTGCACTGAGGCTCAAAATTCTACTTTTTGAGAAATGTCAAAAATATCATGTAGCTTATTAAGCAATACAGTAAGATTTTAACTTTTTTATATTTGGACTTTAAATGCTAATAAAATCCTAGAAGAAGTAACATAAACACACAAAAAAAAGAGATTTGATATCAGTACCTGTAAATGAAAATATAAGAAGCAGTAATACTAACATAAGGTACAATGGTGATAGCAACATTATATGAGCCTGTACAGAATGAGGCTTTTCATCACAGCAGTGACCTGTTGGCAGAGAAGATGGGAAGAATAGGACTTGTCCCTTTTTAGCTTCTTTATAATCTTCCCTCTTCTAAAGGAACAAATCTTTTCAAGAGGAGTTTAAAGGTGAAGCAATAGTAGATTGCTTTAAAGTTTTGCCCGTTCTACTTTTTTACAATTATGTTCCAAAACAGGAGTCCGTGACTCACAGCAAAATGTTTTCCACCCTGTTTAGTCACATATAACTGTATTTATGCACCCTATCCATTTCTTTTAGAACACTGGGATTTTTTTCAGCAAAACATATTTCCTTACACTCCAGTCATGATATGAAATATTTTCAACCATTCCCAGTGGAGATGGAAGCAGCCAAAAGGACAAGAGGCACTCTTAGTGTTACACAGCTGCAAGAGCTGGGTGGAGAAAGTTTGTCAGACACATTTCGCAAATACTATCTGTTTCACAAAAAAAAAAAAAAAAAAAAAAGGGTTTTTTTTGGTGCAAATGATAAATTCTTAAAGCCCATCATACTTTTATAATGCTGCTTATTTTAAACTCTTACCATATGCTCTGCAAGTGAGGCAGGCATATGGTTCACATAACAATACCATATGTCTGATAATATTTTGCTGTATATTACAGCAATAAAAACATTTTTAATTTGTAGAGGGACTCAATTTAAATTATGTTTTATCTTCATTTTTTCCATTTATAAATACTTCTGATGACATTTCTGAAGAAGACTATAAATCCCCCAAACAGTTTAATATTTCAAACTAAACATTCAGGGAATATTTTATGGCTAAAACTATGCATTCATCACTGTGAAAAAGATTACTGTCCTTTGGTAAAACATGGAGAAAAATAAAATTAAAAAAAAAAGCATACATTCAAATTACAATATATTTAAGCACCTTCTCCTTTTTAAATACATATTTTTCACTGTCTCATTGAAAAGGCTGAATATCTGAAATGTTCAGATTGTTTTTCCTTTCTTCTTTCCTATGTTGTTTAGTTCTCTATTGAATCAACAAAGAAAATAAGAGATGAACCACAGCTAAACATGTATGAGACTCCTCTTCCTTTCAACAAGTTTGTATTTGAAGAGATGAAAAGAGAATAATTCTGCATTCTCTTTTTTTGCTTGTGCTATTGTACAGGCATCCTTGTCAGAGTGCAAGTAGCACCATGTTAGGCATTCCCTCCGATGGAACACTTAACCCCACATACAGAAGTGAAAGTAGGAAGAATGATTTAGAATAAGGCCCTCAGCTGGAGTTCATGGAAGAAGAGAAAATGCAATGTTTTGGGGTTTTTTTCCTTTGCAGTGACTTTCTTGATGGCTAAACAACACAACAAAAATATGGAGGAATCCAACCTCAATTTTAATACAGAGAAGTCAGTGACTTTGGATGATGACATGTGACACAATAAGAAATATGGGAGAAGACCAGATGTGTCTGGAAGAAACTTTAACCATGGCAGATACAGGGAAATTATGTTTTCCAAGTCAGAACTGATGAAGTCTTTGCTGAGAATGTTACTGGCTTGTGCACATCTAGAAGGTGATGAAGTAAGAAGAATTAATAAGTTGGGAGACAAGTAGAATGTTCAGTGTCTCCACTGGACAGTCAGAAAATTTAGAAGTAACAGAGAATACACCTAAAGACCTCACGGACATAGACAGTCATGTGGCTGTCATTAGTCACAGTGACCTGAGACAGAAGAAGAGACTAAAAAGGGAGGATCAAGAATTCCTTTTTTTTCAGTTTAAGGTACTTACAAAGCATTCAGAGAAAAAGTAAATAAAGTGTTCAAAGAAAAGCAGGTGAACTCAAACTTCGAAGAGTCTGAAGCCTCTACCTCTTTCCGCTATGGAAAATTTTAGTCCCCTTCCTCTGGAACTCAGATCCTCCAGTTATTTCCCACAAGAAGAAGACTTCTTGTAGTCTTCTATTGTGATGATGCAGTTCTTTGCCGCTTCCTACTGAGCATGCTATTTACCAAGTGCCATGTACTTCCACCAAATGAAAATAACAACCCAGCCATTATAGAAGCAGCATGATCTAGATTAAAAAGGCCACATATACCCACACACAAACTCCGAAGCTTCTGTAACTTCAAGAATGAACTTGCATACTAAAATAAACAAACAAACAAACAAACAAACCAAACAAAAATTATAACCCTTTCATTTTTATAGACAAATGAAAAAAGACACAGGTGGATAGAGAAACTAAATATTGCTCTATTTCTATTTACAGTTGTTTAATTTCAGTCAAAGTAATTTCATGCCCCACCATCAAAAGGCAGTGAAAAGAAAATTCCCTCTCTGCATAACATATACTGCTTCTTCTATAGTACTTATTCTTTCAACTACTTGTTAAATAGAATCAAAGCAATAGGTAGCAAAATGGTTCTTTGATACCTTGATTGTTTACATTAACTGATAATTACATTAGTCCTAACACCATCCAGTTCTTCAGGCTGGTGCTTAAATTATTAATTGCCCCCTAGCTCTGTCTGCAGTCTGGGTTACTAGCCAATTTGATGACTGAAGAGTGATGAACATCTGCTTTTAGATCTCTTCTAGATCACTGTCTTTTCAGTGAATCTCATAATCAAGATACAAAGGAAGAAGAATTGAAATCTAGTGGCATACTCAAAATACCTGGTAAATTTGAGAGACAATAGGCTGAAAAGCTATGAATTTTGGGTGGTGGACAGCCACATATATAATGCAACTGTAGTGAAATTATAATGTATTCTAAAGCTGTAATGTGGGACAACTCTCAGTTATACCCTTTCAGCCCAGTCTTTTAAAATATTTGTTTATAACTATTATTAAGGTATATACACATTTGCACTAACAGTGTGCTAGCTATAGTTCAGATTTTGCTGAATTTTAGTAAAGTAGGTAAAATCTGGATAAACATGCTTCCTGATCTAAATTACCTACACTCTAAATCAGTGGGTATCTGTTGCCACTAACCTGCACACAGAGTTCCTGATTTGAACAGATTTGAATGTTAGTGGAGCTTAGTACTTTACTTTCATAGCACTCACTAATACTATCTCAACATTTCTGCACATAAATTTTTTAAATCTCTGCCAATTTCAGTTGTGTTTTTTTCCACTACATCCTGAGATTGATGTAGTAGTGAAAAGAAAATGTTATTACTATAGAAAAGGTAAGGGTGCATTATGAGCCACAGGCAATAACCATAGCCAGGAAATCATCCAACAAATAACAAGCCAAGACAAAAGCCAATTCTCCCTTACAGATTTGTTATGTCCATAAAAAAATTTGTCCCTAAACAAATTAAAACACAGAAGTTCACAAAAATATAATGATCAATGTTTCTTCAGGAAGATGAATAACTTAAATCCTTTACTTAAAACTCATTTTAACTTGATCCACTGTCTCTATCACAAGTAGGTAAACAGCTTATGTGGTAAACAAATACACTCTGTTTTCCTTCACTTTCTTGAAAGACAGCTTAGTTCATATTTTTCCCTTTCCTAGACAGTTTTTACTATTGATCAGAAGCCAAAAGCTCTTTTAGAGTTGTTTCAATGTTGAAGTAAGATGAGACAGTTGATATCTTAGCATTTCTTAGCGTTTTCTCTGACCAGGACTTTCTACATTGCTCTCTTGTTAAGGGAAAACTTCAAATTTTCTTCTCTTCTTCAAAGGCTGATCACTTTCAGAAGGCTTTATGGTGTCTCTCTAGATAGGACTGAATTCACATTCTTTCCACTTACACAACGTACATGTCAGATTTTGAATTAGCATGTTATATCACAAAGAGCTGGGTTCAGCTAGCTCACCGAAGTAATCTAAGAAATACTGGAAACTCTTAGGAGTTCCTTCCCAAAATATTAACTACTTTTTCAGTTTTAGCTTATGTTTGAAGAATAGTTTAAGGTTTGTGGGGTTAACTTATGTTTGAAGAATAGTTTAAGGTTTGTGGGGTATTCCTTCTCAGGACTGAACATGTTACATATATATTATAAAAAAGAGTGCTGAAAAACAAGTTCCTATGTCAATTAAACAGAAAGTTTTGGTTTAAACTTATGATAATGACCAAAAAAAGTCAGAAAGGTCTTCAGCTTTCTGAAATACTAAAATTAACCTAACTTAAAAACATATAACAAAAGTAGTACTGATTCTGTGGTGGATTTTTTTTTTATACTACATTGACAGTGGTTGCATAAGCCTATACAACCTTCCCAGTGCTACATAACACCGTGGAATCAGTCCACTTACCTTAGATAAGGGGTTCTGAAGCATAATGGAGTGGAATAAATACAGATGAGAAGATCTATTTAATTCCTAGGCATCACAATTATTTGCCTGCGTGGAGGAGAGATTCTATGGTTTCTCTGACCTTTTCATTAATGTTATTTTTCTAAGTAACAACATAAAAATTACTAGTAGAATCCTTACTCAGATAATTTTTTTATTATCTTAATTTCCAGTGAGACCAAGGAGTTTAGATTATGTTATTAAAAGAAGGCTTTGATCTAGAGAGACAGATTAGTCATTGCTCTACTCATTATCAGCAGTATTTTCATTCTAATACCCTACTCCACTCTAGTAGTAAATCTTGAGAAGTTAACTTTTAAATGCTCACTAATAGAGTGTCATCAGTTTTTGGTAACAGTGTGAAGCTCACGTGTTGAGTAATGACTTTTGCCATTTTAGTGTTAATTTTATGTATGTTTTCACAGATAATTAAAGTACCTCGTTTCTAACCAGATTTAGCATCACTTTGATGACCTTCAGTGATACAGCCAGCCAGCTTGTTTTCACATGCATTCATGTTGAAAACAGTTTGCAGTGGCAGGAGTTGATTAATCATTAAGCTATGGGTTTAATGTAGCAATAGTATATGGAAGCTTTCTCTGAGGATGCAATTTTAAAAGCCAGAGAATCAATTCAAAGTCACTAGAAGTAACACAAATATCACTCAGCTTGCTGTTCAGGTTCCTGCTGTGCTAGTGTCTCCAGCAGAGGACACAGTTTGCTCTGACAGTGCTTTGGCTGAACTTGTTGAACTACCTGAGCAACTAAGTTATGTACAATGATCCACACTGAAGCTGCTTGGCCTTAAACCAAATCTTCAGGACAAATGGAAGTGGTTTACTACCAGTATAGAGAGCTAGTGATATTATTCCAGAGAACCTTTATAACAAGGCACTCGATTAGATCAGTTTGTTATTGATCTACTTTCTGTAGCTTCTGTAGAAGCTCCTGTCTTTTAGTTTGTTGTACGAAAAGTTGATGAGCTTCTTCGTGCTAGAGAAGTTTCTGCACAATTGTACTCTTCTGTTGCATCAAATGACTTTCCTCTTGGTCATAAGCTCTTTATTCTCTGAGGTTCCTGGTAGTCATCCCTAAGAAAAGTAGTAAGATTTCCTTTCAGCAAAAGATTTCCACAGTTTTGCAGATGAAGCCGTTAATCAATCAGAAGAACCATCTCTTGTGTACAATACAATATTGATAACATGAAAATCATGGACTCCAGAATCTGGCTACTGCCCTTTACATAGCTATTTCCCCTCAGAAGGAAATGCTGTAGTCACTTCTGTCACAGATTTACACCCCTATTTGCTTAAGTGCAAATAAAGGACCAAATCTGGAGTATAGGAAAGAGCACATAGGTATGCTGAACTTACTTCTTATCCATGTGTGAACACTACTCTGTAAGATGTGTCAGCCTGATATATCTGCTGACATCTGTACAATGAAAGCAATGTTACATTTTTAACAAAATCTAAGTCCTACAAATGTTCATACACAGTCATCTTCCCTACAACATGGAGTTTTACTTTTTGCTGGCTATTTTTTGCTTTTTGCATTTTTTTTATTAATTCATCTAATGTTGCTGTTAAATGTGACTTAAAGGAAGATTTAGGCTTTTAAAATACTGTGGTATGTTGACCTTGGCTGCTTGCTGGATACCCATCTAGCTGCTCTCAAGTCACCCTCCACCCCCTCCAGGAGAGGTTTAAAAAGCTTGTGGGTTTACTTGCCAGTCACCATCAGAGGCAAAAGAGACATCATTTGGGAAACATTAATGTACAGTCAATTCAAAATAGAGTAGAATGATGAAAAACAAAGGCAAAACTGGGAACATCTTCCCCCAACCTCTCCCATCCTTCAAGTTCAACTTCACTCCTTCATTCCTGATTCTTCTACTCCCTCTCCTACCAGGTAGCTCAGGGAGGATGAGGAGTCATGGTTTGTGGTGTGTTCATAACACTCCTGCTCAAACTGCTCTTTCTTCCTCACAATTTTCCCATTTTCCAGCATGTAGGCTCTCCCATGGGATACAATCCTTCACAAACTGCTATGTTGAGTGTCCGTCCCATGGGTTGGACTTCAAGAACTGCTCCAGTGGGGGTCCTCTTGACAGAGGACAGCCCATCAGGAACAGACTGCCCCAGTATGGGTCCCCTACAGGCCACCAGTCCTGTCAGGAGACTGCTCCAGTGCAGGCTCTCCATGGGCTGCAGCTTCCTTCAGGACACATCCACCTGTTCCATCATGGGGTCCTCCATAGGCAGCAGTGTGGATATCTTCTCCACTGGTGTCATCCATAGGCTACTGAGAACAACCTGCTTCTCCACAATCTTCTCCACAGGCTGCACAGGATTCTCTGCTCCGACACCTGGAGCATGTCCTCCCTCTCCTTTTTCACTGACCTTGATGTCTTCATAGTCATTTCTCCACAATTTCTCTCTCACAGCTGCTGCTTGGTGTATTTTACCCTTTCTAAAATACGCTGCCACAGAGGTACTGCCAGTGTTGCCAACAGCCACAGCAATGACCTGCTGTAGGCTTGTTTTGGAGTGGATGGGAACAGGTTGTGTCCAGCACAGGACAGTCCTTGGTGTCTTCTCACAAATATCACTTCTGCAGCCCTCCGTCACTACCAAACTCTTGCCATGTAAAACTAATATGATTGGTTTTGGTTTCCACAGAAAATTCAAAATAACAAAGAATAAAAATTATAATTCCAATTACACAGGGAGTCAAAATATATTCAGATAAATGTATTCACAATCAGCTTTTTTTCCCTCTATTCTTTTAAGCCCCTTTTTATCTACAGTTCACCTCTAAATTAACTTTCATATTATTATAATTTACTTCATTTCAATAGAAATTTCAAATATTCTTTGGTTTTCATAACAGTTCTCTTAAATGTAGATTTTTTTAGTTTGGGATTAGCCTTAACTTTTAGAAATATTCAAATTCAAGGCATTTTAGTGCCAACTGAATTGCCTTGCTTAATGATGGCTTGAAAGTGTATTGATACTTATAAAATTGATTATTTATACTTTCTTGTCAATGGTATATTAAGAAATAAAAAAATTCCTATACTGTAAGCAATTGCTATATACCAAAGTTCAGTAATAAACTTATTTTCAAAATTATGCTTTGATTTCTGTCCACTAGTATAAAAATGAAGTTTGGCATCAACACTGGTAAAATACAGATTGTTTGCTGAAATTTTAGACAGAGTTTTATTACCTTCTAAAATATAAACCAGCAAGAACAGTATCATGTTGACATTTTCAGTCAGTTAGAAATATGTTTCCTAAGCCAAAAGGAATTTTAAAGGCAGTACAACTGAAAAATCAAGAATCAAAAAAGCTGTCTTTTTCATACTATCAACCTTTATGCACAAGTCCTTTTAAGGGGACTATTATATCTACTGTAATCTTTGCAGTTTGGAGCTGCTCCTCAGTTAAGTTTGTAACAATTTTTGCATGTGACTCATCCTCTGAATTCCAAAAATAAATCTTCCTCTTCCCTGCAATTTTGCATAATTGGTCTCTGATAAGAGCGAAAGAATTATGGAAATATTTGATATGCGTTAAGGCAGCTGTTTGAGGCATATGTGATTTCAAAAAGTTACTTGTATTCCGCTTTCTGAGACGAGCGCATCTTTGTCTTGACATAATTTTAAAGGAAGGCTGAGCCTGGAAGCTCAGAAGTTGCTGTATGTAAAATTATGTAAAACTGAGTACTGATACACTATGTGTTGAACAAGATAGAAATATTTTATTGCATGAGTTTTGGGTTAAAACATATCTAAATAAAGTTGTACCGCATTATGTCTGGTGTACAACTATAAAGGTAAAGTGTGTTCAGTCATATGTAAAGACACTATAAAAATGTAACTGCTACACGAAACAGATTTCCATCATAACAGAAACAGAGACTTCCATCAAACTTGCAAAGGATTCCAAAGAAAATAAATTTCAATGCCAGACCAAAATAAAAACCACCCTTTCTTAAGGGGTTATAATATTATAGTGGGGGGAAAGACTTCATTTTAAAACTCCATTTTATTTGTATAGCTTCTCCAATTTAATTTAAAATGTTAAAAAGAACAATACCATCAAAAGTTTTGTTTCCTTGGATCTATTACATGTATTTATTCACTGTTGGCCAACAAACCAAAAAAATCAATCTTTTGCACAGTTTTAGTTAATATAATGTGCCTGCCCTGACCTTCCAAAGAAGCTGTGTATAAACAGGAAATACAAATTCAATTTATAACCACAGTGATGAGATGAAAGAAGGCAATTCTTTAAAATGAACCTAAATAATTTTTCCCTGACCTCTTCTCACACTTCATACAATGAAAACAGATAAAAAGCAACTTGTCTGATTGCTTCTTGCTGAACTGAGTGTGCATACAAAAGCAATCAGTATAAAGCTGGTCCTCAGTTTCAGCATTTTTGTGGTATTTGAATTGAAATTCTTGTCTGACTCTTCAGCATTGTGTACATTTGAAGAATTAAAGGATTTGTGTCATATAAGGCACACCTTCCCAGAAACATTGGAATTTTTCTTACAGTTTTTGTCTTTCTTGCATGTATCCTACGGTTCAGACAGACTATACTAGGTATCAAATAAAACATGAAGACAGGTAAGCTACACTGTAGCATTTTGGGAGTTCCAGGGATATGCGTTTGGAAGTTTGGCAATGCCAGAATTACATACAACCTTTCATGATCATATCTCCTATTCATCACTGTACACTCTTCAGCCTCCTGATCATGTAATAATGTTTTAAGATACCCCTTTCTTTTCATGCAAAGGATGGATAACTCTCACTTAATAGTATTTAATACCATCCTTTGTTTCTTTTAGCTTTTTGTAGTGTCTATCTCTAGTCCTTATTTAATGGAGTCAATTCAAACTCAGAGGAGAGATTTATTAATTTCTATGGGAACTTTTCTGTTTCAATCAGAAAAGTATTACTAGAACTCTTCACAAGGATTATTCAATTATTGAATTTATATTCACAGTGTTTCCTGACATAAGTATTATTATATCCCTTTTACAGATTCAGCAAAGAGTTGTAGGGACAAATGATAGCTAGAAAAATGTACCTCGATGCCCAGTCATTAGAATCTGATTCTCCAATACAGATGTCATGTTATGTTCAAACTGCAACTGCTGTACCATGAAGTCTTAATATTTACATATACGTGGCTATAGGGTTCTCAGAAAATGGGAAAGACATGAAATGAAAAATCACTTTGTTGCATGATGTTAACTTTCAGTTTTATCACAGTAGAATCTACTGAAAGTCAGTAATAATAATGATCCCAGCCGCAATCTCTAGCTTAGGTTTTTCTTAACCCATAGATTCCTGGAAAGTAAAAACTCATCCCATTTCTCTGTAATGGCTGCCAAGTCTTTGTAAATTGTCATGCTTCTTACACTCTTTCTGAAGTGCTACTGACTATGCTGAGAGCCAAAACATGGATTAACTAATTTTAGCCATTCTTGCCTGTCCTTTGAGCAGACACAAGTAATTGGTTGTCTTCACCTGTGTCCCGCATAGAAAGAAAGAGGATATTTTGCCAGTGGTTTCTATAAGAGTTCTGACTGACAAATAAATGTGGGATTCAGAAACAGTTTTCTTCTGCTCCTGTAAGGAAAGTAGGCTCTAAATATCATGGAATCATAGAATGTTTTGGGTTGGAAGTGACATTAAAGATCATCTAGTTCCAACCCCTGCAGCTGTAAGGACACCTTTTCACTCTCTTCTTCCCAATTGCATCATTAACTCTGTCTCTTGTTAATCACCTTTGCTGACTTCTGATCCTTTGTATTATGACAACGCTTCCTACTTATGCATTTCCAGGCCCCTGACCAAGATGTTCATCCTGTGTCCAGCACCAGTAGAACCTCAGTTCCTTTCTCCAGAAGAGTCTCTCCCTGTTCCAACATTTTCCCTGCTCTCTAGATTCACAGATTCTCCCTTTCTGTTTCTGTAGCCTCAGTACTTCTTTTCTGTTGTGCCTAACTGTTTTGTTTCTGCAGTCTTGTCTGTTACTCCAGTTTTGTCTCTTACCAATGCCCATTTCCAGTTACCTCAGTGTTTGCATTCCTCATGCTCCTGAGTCTCATGTCACTATTTCTGTGCAGGTTCCTCACCCAGCTCACCCAGTGGTGGTCAGCACTGAGCTTGGTGTCTTTTCCAGTATGAGTCTGAGGCAAGCTTAGCATGAAAAAAAAAAAAAATCTTCTGAAAACTGGGAAAGATTCCTCTATCAAATTCTTGTGAACTATGCCTTTCTGTTTAAACCGCTAGCTCACAGACAAGTTCAGACAGATTTCACTGTACAGAAAAGGTACTTACTGTAATAATTTGCCAATTTTCAAGTTCAAAGCATGAGTTTACATAATAATTTTTTTAATTATATATATCTCTTTTTTATTTTTTTTTTTAGTGTGGGCCAAGCAACAGATTTTTTATTGGTATCCTTCTTGGAAAAAGTTAAACCACCTTGGCTGGCAAAATCCAAATAATTTCACTTTGCAACAGACACTCAGCATGAGAAATTTCAACCTGTCTGGTTAACCTGGCAAAGTCTTAGGTGCCTGAATACAAAATCTTGTAGTAGAAGGCTTACTGAGTGTGAGGGAAATAGACTCTCCATCTCTTTGATTTAGTTTGCTACTCCTCTAACTCTTCTGTTAGTCTTCACTACTGTTCAAATTAGACATATTCTTTTTCTTTGAAGAAATTACCACAGTCTAAAGAAGAGAAAATGCTGAAAATACACTGAAACATATGTTAAACAGTATGTTAAAGTCTGAATGGTTTTTGTTTTTCCCATTTTCAATCCAGTTTTCTCATATAGACTTTGTATGGGCAGCCCATGCAAAGAGGCTTAGACTTCAACTACTGCAGGAGAATTAGGTAAATGTTTCTGAATCCTGGTAGGATTTCTCTTTTATGCATATTGAAAAATGGAAATATAATTTCTTCCTTTCTTCTTTCTTCCCCCTTCTTGTTAAAAATCCTAGCTATAACTGTTCAAAATGATAAATACATGCAACAATGGTCAGTAAAAAATCTGATGCTTTCTACTTTTCTATAACAGCGCCTAGATGGTGAAACTAACCTAGATTTGTATCTTTAGTAAAAGAAATTACTATGCTCTATGTGAATACATGGTTCTTGGATGCTCAGGTAATTCTTACTATTTACACTCTTGAGCTTCTAAATCCACATTTGCAGTTGACATTCAGGACCCATTTATCATGCATGGCCCAGTCACATGCCATATTCCAAAAATATTCAGAAGAGGAAACATCATGTGGATGGTTGGATATAGATAGCAGAATGATGCTTTCCCTTTATAGAAAGTCCCTGACTCTCCTGCAGCTGAGGAGTCTGAACAGTGTCCTCTCCTTCCCCAACTCAAACATCTGCACCTTCAAAAGACTTAAGACAGACGTTGCAACATCCTGCCTGATCTGTTCCAAAGCATATGGGTGGAAACTTTTAATAGAGCTTAAAACTGAATGTGAAAAACTTCAGGACAATCACCTCCTAGTAAGAGGCTTGACAAATGCCTAGAATAACATCAGTGTTAGACAAGAAAATATATTTGCTTTTTGACAAAGTCTAAAATAGACTTCTGTTGAGCTTACCTACAGTATAAGATACTGAAGAATGTATTTCTGTCACATCGCTTCCTCATCACACACCTGTTACAAAAAGCACAAGCTCCTCATGGCAGCTTAGCATATTTCTTTTAGAAGATTCACCTTTTAAATATGCCATGGAAATAGAAATGAAAAGAGTTTCTGCAAATTAGTAAGAAACAAGAAATCTTTCCAGGAACAGTTGTAGGAAGCCCTTAAAACAGTCCTTGGGAGCAAAATAATTGCCTTCACTTCAAACTGAAGAAGTAATGGTCAGAGAAACTTTAAATCCCTTCTGACTATTCTTGATTATGTCGAAACAAAATAGTGAGAGACTTGGCAAGAAGTCTGTTAAAACCTCTAGAAACTAAGAGGGCTTAATTAATTCAAGTACTTGATGAAAAAGCAGAATAATAAAACTGTAAATGTTATGAGCTTCTGTTTAGAAAAACAGACTTGTGGCTTTAGTTGGGAAAATATCAGTTTACAAAAACAGCAGTCCATGTTCTAAGATAAAACACTTGTAAATAAAATAGAAATAAGCGTCATCAAAGCATATAATTTAATAATAGTTTAAAAATAAACTGAAAGAAATCAGATACTAAGGACAGAACTACACTGCTTAGGATTTTTTTAAAAAGGAGTAAACTTACTAAGAAGTATTTGGACATGTCTGTAGTAGCCTTGGAATCAAAGGAAGCCACAGATGCTACAAAATTCTTCAGAAGACACAAGATGCTTCAGTTTGATAAGCCTGGGGTGTCAGTTTTGTGGAACGCTCTATGGAAAGATACATTTTGAAAATGTGTGGCCTAAGCCCAGGAATTGTACACATAGTCTGTGTACCGGAAAAGACTGCTAACAGCCTAATTCCCATGCTCTTACAAGATCTTCTGAAGCCTGACTTAAACAAGTTATATCTTCAAATAGACACTGTGCTTTAGTGTGACAGTCATACATGCATTGCAGAATCTCAAGATAAATATCCTCACTAAATGTACTACCATAAGCTTGTTTATCCATTGTAACCTTAACTCAAATTTGCAATTATAAGAAGTAATTTTACCAGAAAAAAAATTAATAAATTATTTCTTTCACATTCCATTTTTCCTTCTTGTTCCTATGTGTACTGTACTCAGAATATCTTCAAAGAGAGCTGTATATTACTAATTATTTATAAGTGTCCATAAAGCAAAATCTGATTTAAGTACAGTTAGATTACCTTAATTGCCAAAGCTATCAATGAACCATCAGTTACAAACTTAACTTTGAGTCAAAAAAAAGAAATTTGGCAGTGTCAAAATAAGATGAAGTTTGTCAGGGCATTAAGTAGTGAAGATAAATTTTGAATTTTTTTCTAGGAAACAAATTAATAATTCAACTGACTTAATTGGAATGAAAAATGGTAATTAAGGCGATTGTACTGGTATAAATAAATTAATATGACCAGTGTGTTGACAGCAGTGGTTATTTGCTTGAGTTATTTCAGTCTTCTGTGGCATACATATGTTTACATCTGTAATAGAAACTTGAAGGCATTTATTACTATATGAACCTAATTATCAAATTCAAATGGGACCCAGATGGCTTCCATTTTCCTGAATACTTTTAGGTTGACTTTTTTAAATAAAAAAGTAATCCTGTCTCAGCTTTTGTCTAGCAGTTTTGTAAACAATTCAGTGAGACAAATTAGTTTAACTGTTTTGTAGAAGATAAACAGCCTGTTTCAAGAATAGCAGTAATTAAAAGAAGCAACTGATAGAGACAAACACAAGAATCTGCTGGAGTGATACAGACAACAAATTCTCTGTAAGTCCTTGGCCAAGTTAGATACAGATAGCAATGAATGTGAAAGTGGAAACAATCTTGACCAGGTAGATAAAGAAAGGCAAGCATCTCTTTCAAATGAAAGGGTTTTCATCAGGAAGATGTCAGCTGGAACAGGAAGAGAATCTATCAACTCTGAACCCAGAGACTGAGATTGAGAAATGCAGGTTTCTGTTTGTTCAATTATACTCACCATTGGACTCCTTCAGGATTTCTTTTGTACTGCTGAAAATGTTGAAGGCGATATTGATGTTCATAGTATAAGGCTTCGTCTAAAAAGTAGGATGGTTCAAGAAGCTACTTGATAATCTGTTGTTAGAAATAAAGGTTAGGAGAAATTCAGGGAGATCTGTGGTGGTTGACATAGTCTGAGTAACAATTACTGCTCCTAGAGAGAGGAAAAGCAAAATATTCTATTTTGATTCAGAATGCAGGGGTTCATTCAGCATATATTACTAACATAGATACAAAAAAAAAAAAAAAATCTGAAATCCCACATTGGGAGCTCAGACTTTTTTCTTCAAAAATCTTCATGTACATAATATAGTAGTGTCACACATGCTTTGGGCTTTACACTTCCTGGAAATTATTCTATGTTTTGTCATATCTACCAGTTTGCTATTCAGAAGTCTCTTAGAATCATGTTGCCTTCTCAGACCCATATATGAATTGCTGAAGTAATAGTATACCATTGGTAGATGTCTGTCAAGTACAGAACCAGGTTGGGGGAAAACTTACCTGTTTTCATAGGTATTATATTTTAAGCACAGCAAAACAGACTCTTCATCTAGACACGTGTCCTGTTCATCTTTCTGCACTCTGAAATTTCATCCTAAACTAGAAACTGGTGTAAGCAATAGTTAGAAAGTCTATTATTCAGTCAGTTAAATATGTATGAAGTTGAATCTTCCACAGGCTTACTATAAATTAGAGAAAGGTAGAGAGGTAAAGTGGGCATGAGAAAAGGCAGAGTGGGTGTGAAAAAGAGAAAATTTTACACTGAAAATTTCAACATCGTGCAGTATATCCTAAATGAGTATATACTGTATTTTCTAATCTCTGAAGCAAAAATATTTCCAACATTTTTTAATGTGACTGAGCTTTATTTTTTCTATCATTGTACTACACCAAAGGTTACAAGAAGGTTATGAATCAAAGTAGACACCTTTTTCTTTATTTTGAAAAGAGTTACGTAAATTATTGCACAGCGTAACTAGAAATGGATCCCAACTTAGAAATTTCTGAAAAATATGCCCTAGATATTGCCTTCAAGAGCAAACTACTCTCTCACAGAATGTTTAAGATTGGAAGGGACCTCTGGAGATCATTTACCAAATTTTAATTTACCATTACCATTTACCCAACAAGGTAGGGTCATGTAGAGCAGACTACACAGGAACATATCCAGATGGGTTCTCAGTGTCACCAGAGAGGGAGACTCCACAACTTCACTTGACAACCTGTTCCAGTGCTGTGCCACCCTCAATGTAATGAAGTTCTTCCTCATGCTGAGATGAAACTTCTTGTGTTTTAGTTTATGGTCATTGTTCCTCATCATCTTACTGGCATCATCCTCTTGGTACCCACCTTTGAGATATTTATATGCATTAATGAGATATGCTGCCAGTCTTCTCTTGTCTAGGCTAAGCAGGTCCAGCTCCCAAGCCTCTACTCATAGGGGACATGCTCCTGATCTCCAATCATCAAACCCCTCCACTGGACCCTTTCCAGTAGCAACTTGTCTTTCTTGTACTGAAGAGAGTAGAACTGGACATAAAATAACATTTAAGAACCATCAACAGCCTGAAAAAAAAGTGTATTTAAGAAATTAATTGAAAACTCTTACTCCTAGTAGAAATAAAATAATAAATTCTTCATCTTGGATACTCATATTTTTTCCTTTGTTTCCAAATTCTGGCATATTGTTATTTAAAAAAAGTTATTTTAAAAAAATCCTTTATTCATTAAGCTTTTTTTTTTTTTTTAGATTTGTGAGCTCAAAAGAATTGTCATGATCCTTCTTTTATTTGATAGACAAAATTTGCTCAGTGAGTTTTTCATTATCTGTATCTGAGCTAAAGCTGTCATCATATTCTCATTAAGTCCTTTTACATTGTTGGGAAAATTTGGAGGATATGAAATTAGTGTTGATGTTCCTTTTGAGGGACAGCTTTACTCACTAAGTGTACACCATATATGGGGAATCTATATTGAATTTTGAAAAGGACCTGTACAGTAGAGTTTAATCCTACAAAGTCTGAAATATGCAACAAGCTAAGTTAAATAAATCGTGGTTCTGACTAATCCCTGCTGAAGCAAGGGACTAACATGCGTCCCCACTAGGCAACTTTCTTCATCATCATGTGGAGGGACAAAACAGATACTGGTTAGTCATAGTGTATTCTGGGCAAGAAACAGATTTATCAAGGAAATGACTATCCCTTCCTCCTGCCAGACCTTGACATTGGAGCCTTACTGAGTGCACTCTCAGTCTGATATCAAGAAGCACTTCTGACTGCCATGCAGTGAGTGGCTCAGCTCATCCAGAACTGGAAACACTTTGCAATGATGAATACATCATATATGTTTGTTTATGCTCTTCCCCATTCCATGAAAACATCATATGACTGTAAGAGTTGTGGTCCTGTTCAGGGGAAAAAGGACAAGTGTCAGATTCTGTACCTGGGACAGAACAAGCCTGGATGTACATACTTACTGGCGAATGACAATCTGGAGAGCAGCCCCATCAAAAGAGATCTGGTGGTCCTGGTCAATGGCAAGTTGAATATGAATCCACAGTGTTTCTTGGCAGCCAAAAGGGCCAACCATGTCCTGGGGGGCATCAGGGAAAGAATCACCAGCCTGTCGAGGGAGGGGATTGTCCTGCTCTGGCCTGCACTGGGGCAGCCTCACCTGGAATACTGTGTGCAATTTTGGGCACCACAATATAAGGATATAAAGCTACTAGAAAGTGTCCAAAGGAGGGCCATGAAGATGGGAAGGGGTCTAGAGGGGACGCCATACGCAGAGTGGTTTAAGTCACTTGGCCTGCTTAGCCTGGGGGAGACTGAGGAGTAACCTCATCATGATCTAAAACTTCCTCATGAGGGAAAGCAGAGGGGTAGGTATCAATCTCTTCTCTTTGGTGAACACCTATAGGACCTGAGGGAATGGCATGAGTCTATGTCAGGGAAGGTCCAGGCTGAATATTAGGATAAAGTTTTTCACCCAGAGAGTGGTTGAGTGATGGAACAGGCTCTCCAGGAAAGCGGTCATGGCACCAAGTTTGAGAGGGTTGAAGGAACTTGTGGACAGTGCTCTCAGGAACATGGTGTGATTTGGGGGATTTGTAGAAAAATGGATAGGTTGAAAAACAGAGGAAGCTAAGAATTACAGGGTAAAATGTAGCTGCTACTCCTCCCCAGATGGAAAGTGGTTGACATGCTCCACAATCCTTAAATAACGATAAGAAGGTGGAGTAATGTGGAGACGCCACTGCGAACCTCCATAAACATCCCTGCTGGGAGGGGAGCATGGTGATACTTTGTAGTTCAAAGACCACAGTATGTGTCAACCACAACAGATAGGTGCCAAGGATGACTACCCTATTAAGTACTTATGAATGAAGTCACTGAAGCTTCATCTAAACCTATAGTATAAAAGTAAGTTGGGAACAGGGGAAAATTAGAGGAAGACTCCACTAAAACTGCTGGGATCAGCTGATGGGCTGAACCTGTCTTCTGCTCCCTATAGGGATACCAACTGGGTAAGAAACATATTCTGTATGTGCTAAATGTTGTTATTAGTATTAGACCTTGTGTCTGTGTTTGCTTTGTAGTACTGTAGATTGCTTTAAACAGGTTTTTGCAGTCAGACACTATCACCAACAACCATCGAACCTTATTAACCTGTCACAATTTGTATTAATAAAGAGTGTTGTTCTGCAAACTGTAAGAGTGATGTGCTAGCAGTTGCTGGTAGCAGACAACATGTTGGGAAGGCCCACTGAGGGGTGTCCATGCTGCTGGCTTAGCTCCCACAAAAGGGCAGTCAAATTGCCCTCTGATCTCATGAGTCTGTTCAGTGAAGTGTCCCCCTAATGGATGCCTACAGACATAAGGGCTTTGACTTCCCTGGCGCACTGACAGACAAACAAATCACTAAGGGTCGAGGAAATCTCCCCTCTCTATGGGTCAGGCAACTCCCCACCCTTTTCACATGACATGTTTTTTTCTGTGCAAAGCCAGGAATTGGACTCAGTGATCCTTCTGGGTCCCTTCTGACTCAGGAGCACTAGTACCAAGAAAGAATGAGTACAACTCTACATTTTTTGTACTATTAAATACCTGTCAAAAATATGAATATACTAGAAATCCAGCTCATGTCATAATATATTTGGCATGTTTCATTTCTGTATTTCATTCAGCATGGACAAGCAAGCTGACTGTATTGAACCTCTATTGTTATTGTATGCATGACATAATCCTGCAGCTGAATATTTAAAATCAACCAATATATAAACGTAGGTAAAAGTTTTATTTTTCTCAATTTACCCTGTGTTTTCTTCCTCTTTGAATGTTCCTTTCATTTTTTCTTTCATACTTTCCATAACATATGCAAATACTTGATTATCAACCTCATGTGGAAACATGATTACAAATCAGTTCCCAGACTGTGCTTCTTGCTAGTCAGTTCAGAATTTGAGCAGCCTTCTGTATATTATTTAAAAAAAAAAAAAAAAAAACACAACAACAACAACAACAACAAACCCCACCTAAAATACCTCTAAATAAATTTTCTTTCCTCCTGAAAGGGGCTAAACTTTTAATCCTTTTAAATCCAGCTTTTTGGAGGACTTTGTGATGTAAATGGTTTTATCCAGTCTCAAGGAATATCTATGTCTCATGGAACAGTCTGAAATGCTGCCTGAAACAGAAGCAGGCACAAGGAGAGAAGAAAAAAAGTGAAGTTCTAGAGACATCCTAATGATAGCAATCTGCTATGCTAATGCAGCTGTGTGTAAAGACACATATTTGTTTGCTTCTTGTAGGCTGAATGTGATATCTTGCCTGGATCCATAGCCTATGGTCTTCATTTGTATACTGCTTTTGTCACATGAATCAGTCATTGTTATACACGCTTTCTCTGAAAGAAAAAATTTCACACATTACTCTAAGTATAAATAACACTGCAAATATTGTTATAGACTAATATTATAAGCAAATGCTTTCACAGATTTAAAAAGATCAAAGGTGCTGCAATGAACAATTAAGAAAAAATAAATATATATTAGCAGGAGAAAGAAGAAGATGAATTCATATTGGCTTTCACAAACATATTCCCTCTTATAAGGATTGAGTTATATCTTGAGGTGCATTCACACAGGCAGCAGAAACTTGGAAAGTTATGATCCATACAGTTGAAAAGGCTTTGTTTTTTTCCCTTTTTTTATTTTTTTTTTCAAATGAGGACTTTAAAAGCAAGGATGTTTCTGAAGGAGAAGAACATCTCAAAATAAGCATATTCATAAGGAAGGATGCAAGGATCTCATTAGTCATCTTTCTTAGGGCTATTCTCACTTTAAAGGAAAAACAACATACAGGACATAATCCTGCTTTTTTATTACAGACAAATTCCCTATTGAAAACAATCACAGTTTCATTAATTAATAGTTTCCATTTAGGGAGGGAGATTATATATTTCTGGAAGAAAAAAATTCAGCACGTATTTCAATCACGTAGACTACTTAAATATGACCATTTCTAGATAAAAAGGTGTATTGGATAAGACAATTTCACACTAGTCATATCCTAGTTTATTTATATTTTTCTTAGGCAGTGATTAAAAGGCAGTGATTTAAATAAAAACTTCTAATTTAAATGGAACTGTTCTCTCCTCCTCCCCCTTATTTCTTTCTTCCAACTTTTAGTTTTGACTGGAATGCTCTAAGAGCACATAAACTAACTGCAATTTTTGCTTTTGCTTCACCCACCCTTTTTACTTCACCACTTTATATCCTCACATAAAGGAATAGTGACCCACTTGCTCTGAAGGTGATGTTAATGCAATTCAATAAACAGCAGAAAGAACAGGCTGACCTGAAATGGTGCAAACCATATCAGAAAGCCATTTCATTTTTTTCTATTATGAAAATGAGATTCTACTTTAAGTAATGGTTATTAAGGTGCAGTAACACAGTGTAAAGTAACACAGACTTAAGTAAGATGACCTCATTTATCATCCTGGGGTCAATTAAAGATGTTGGAAGCATTCTGAGCATTGGTCAAAGAAACACAATTTTTCAGGAAAGAAACTTCTTATTCCCTTTGGGATCGACCCTTTAAACTACAGCATACTGCTGAGAGAAGAGAAGAGCCTTTACATTAGCTTTCAGCATTAAGCCTTTGCACAGCACCTGTACAGAGACAGTTGTAGCTTGAAGAAATGTTTAACCATGTTCAGCAATATGGAGTGAGACTCTACACCTGCTCTGATCTCATAATTGATAAAGAGGAGGAAAAGTGGGCATCACAGCAGGCAGAAAAGGTGTTTCGCTGGGCTTAGGATCAGGACCATAAATTTTGACTGGAGCACAGTTGCTAGACTGCAATGCACTATAAGCAAACAATTCAAATACTGGTATTTTTAGGGGTTTAGCTACTTCTCCAGCTAGCCAAGTTATTCAAATATGCTTAAGAACGGTGTTTACAAGGATTTGATGGGGGGGGAGAGAGACAAGACAGCAAGCCGCTAACACGGAAATGTGCCTACGGGTTCAGAGCAAACAGTGCCTCTCACAACTGCTCCATGCCTCTGACCATATGGTGTTCATCTGTTCATCTCCCCAACCATTCATTTGGACTAGGATTTTGAACTATGCCAAATAAGCTTCCCAGGGAGTTTTCCCGCAAAGATACAGGGGATGAGAGTTGTATTATCTGAGCTGAACCAATCCAACTTCCCCCCTCCAGGCCTTCATGAATAAAAACAAGATGGAAAACATGGAAACATCCTGCCTCAGTCACCATCTCATCTGGCCCAATCCTTCACCCAGACAGTTGTCTTCTACAGTCGCTATAATTTCCTTCTCAAGGCTATTTTTAAACTGTCCAGCCCCCTGAGTGCCCATTTCTGTTAACAAATTTCAAATTTTAAGCATTTCCCAGTCTCCTCTATTCCTGGAAAATATGTTGATCTCAGGCAGTCAGTTCATGTCTTCCCTCCATTTTATCAAACTAGACAGAGTTCTGTAGTTTTGAGTTTGTACTCAGACAAAGATATCACTTCTAATAATAGTTCATTGTCAATTCTTTTTGGGAAGTTTCCAGATGTTGCTTTAATTCATTTTTGTGGTGTCTCCTGGCTCAGTTTTAAGTCTTGTTTTAATTCCTTTTGGTTTTATATCAATTCCTCTTGGCTATTTTTATATCTATGAGCATTTCCATTATTTATTGCATATTGATTCGACAGCAATATGAACACACAATCTACTTCACTGGAAATATGGATCTCACTGTTAATACCAGCTTCATCGCTTCCTGTCCCAAGAAACTAAGTATTTTTGATCTAATGGATTGTCCTTCTTGGTTGGGAAAATTGATTCTGTTAGCAAAATATGGTTTTGATGAAGTTATAATCAAACAAAGAGTGAAAAGAGTTTTGCTACCTTGAACACAGAAGGCAGAAAAACCAAGATGTATTTCCTCAATATAAAGATCACTTTCCCTTTTTCTCTTCATCCAGTATCCAAAATAAACTCCTTTACTGTCTCTATCCTTGTTCCGAACGTCTAGTTTTGCACTGACAGGGATAGCTCTGGGATGCTGGCCCCAGGGTAGCTTGCTGATTCCCCAGTTGCTGGCTCTCCAGAGTCTTTCCTCAGCCACTGGTTCTCTGGCTGCTGGTCCAGCATCCACAGAAATGGATTTTAAATGTTATCTCCTGTGTTAAGACAAAGATGGGTTCTTTGTTTCATGGCTCTTTTAATTTTCAGTAGGACCTAGAATAACATATCTGCTTTATTTTGGGCCTTTACACACCACTACCATACCTCAGTTTACATAATTTGATTGGCTGAGGAGCAAAAATATGTCTGCAGAAGTAATCCATGTTTTTTTCATTCTTGATTCCATACAGTTCCTTACCCTGAAAAGTTTATTGCTATTAGAGTTGTCAATATATTTACTATCTTGAATGGAAATTAACTAGCAGCAAAGTACCACATCCTGGTTTGTCTTTTACCTTGTTCAGCTGGAGATCTTAGCAAAGAAAATGAGTCCCTAATAATCTCGAAGATAAATGATATTGAAATTCTGGTTTCTTTTTAAAGTATTTGCAACTTAAATAATAATAAAAGTATGCTTAAGAAAATTTCATAACACCAAAAGGAAAAAAAAAGAAAAAAACCCCACAATATTTTGCCCAATCCACTCCCTAACTAAAATAAAAAAGGAAAAAATAATTAACACAGTAATAATCACAAAACGTTCTATTCCTGGTTCTCACTCAGTTGAGGCTTTGCAAGGAATAGTAAAGAATCAGTGAAACCTAACAACCCCCCACCTTAAATGGTTGGGGCTTGCTTTCTTTTTCAGGCATGAGTGGCACTTGAAACACCTGGAACAGTATAACCTCTGATTCTGTTTATGAGCTTCCACCATCCTGACTTCATTACCTTTTACTGAATTCCAACTGACAGAAGAAACACATTAAAAATATGAGTAATCTCATGATGATTTTCTATTACCTTACACTGTAGTGGCAGATGAACTCCCACAATCAAGGACAGAGTTTTCTATTATAAAGACATTTAAGGTACATAAGAAAATTGCCTCTTTTTGAAATTTTAAGTAGAAAGAGAAGAAAAAACAACAGAAGAACAGTAATAGAACAAAACATATGTTTTGTTAAACACTTTTGTCAACAAAGGAAATAATTTTTGATCCAAGAAGATCTACAGTTAATCCCTTGTCATTTGACTTTAGGCTCTTAACACCAAAGAAAGTTACTTTTTATTCTTTTCAAGGGTATGAAAAGGTTAAGAGAAGTACCTTCTCTCCAGACTTTCTCTTCTGCACTGCCTGCAATAACAAAGCCTTCACATCTCTGCTTCTCTCCTTATTTCTACCACATACTTTTTATCTAGTATCACATACCAATAGACAAACTTGATGTGGCAAGCCAAACATGAAAAACTGGAACCTGTTCTCATTCCTACTAGCTTTACCCTCTGTCTTTTGTGCTTGCCTTTCTCCCACTGTGCCCCTGTGCAGTCCTAACGTTCTGCCACCTCCTGGTTTTACTGTCTACTGCTCTCATATGACTTGTCAACACAGACTGCGTTACAGGAAATACATTTCAGTGGGGTTTTCTGTCAAAACTACGTTAATATTTTACAATCAAATCCATTTATTTCTTATATCTAAACATAGAAAACAATCTCTTTTCAACCTATTCTAATTACAAATGGTTTCACTTATGAGTTACAAAATGTATTCTGCTCCAGATACAAATGCTCTCAAAAGAAATTCTTCTGAATTTAAATGATTTCATAACTCTGTAGTATTTCAGGTTTTAGTAGCTTAACATCTCTCTTATATTCTTACAATTTCAATGGTTGGATCACTTGTGGAACATACTTTTCAAGCCTGCACACATGAATGGGAATTTATGTATGTAATTATATGACTCTTGTGCTGCAGTGTGGAATATTAGCAGTAATATTTATTATTTTATTATATTAGTGTCTACAAGTAAAATGGGGCTGAAGGTCCCATTGCATTAGTCAATACAAAGATAGTTCCAGCTTGAGCAGTACCTAAGTATCACTCCAGAAACAGAATCATGAATGTGTTTAGATAAAAGCATTAATAATTCATAAAGCCAGCTACCAAACTGCATCTTCCATCTATATCCATGTATTCTACTATATAGACAGGAAAAACAGGGGAAGAAGAAGGAATTTCACTGCAGTTTTGTCCTTTTAGAGTGTAAAGACACTTCCTGTACACTAGCCAAGCAAACAGGTTTTTTTCTGAATGTGTTTTTAATAGAGTCTCAACAGGAAGGTAGACAACATGACTTGAATGAGTCCAGAAGCTACCACAGGAGAAATGAACAAAGGACCGCAGACATTGCAGGGCTCTCCCAAAGCTGTCTTTCACTGTCCCCTCACTTGCCTGACCCACATCAACCTAAAAAGAGTTCAGGTACCTTCCAGATACTGAGAGATGAGCTCCTCAGTGCACCCTGCAACCACCTGGAAAGCACTTCCTCACTTTTTTCCCTCATAGGTACATCCAAAAACTCAACTGTTCTCAGATAGACTCCAGCCTTCTTTGAACTGTCACTTATCCAGGATCCTTTGGATCTCTTCTTCTATCACCTATCCCATAAATTGAGATACCCCATCATCAGAACAAAAGACTCAGGAAATACTCAAGATTTTCAGCACACATTCAGATATTCAGTGTTTTCATTAACCTTAACACCCTAGCATCAAGAAAGCTGAGATTGTCCAGCAACCCCAAGCTATTTATGTCCCCTGCAAAAAACTACCATCATATAGTAAATCCATACCCAGGGTTCTTGGTACTACCTCTGACTATGTTTGAGGCAGGCGGAACAGAAGTTCCATAAACAGAACTTTTATAAACTGATTTGCAGATGTAAAAATTATTTCACCCCATAATTTTCATAAAGAATCATCCACAGTATTCATTGAATATCCACAGTAATAGTCGTATGATCATGAACATCCATATCTTGTGGGATCTAGGCCTCAAAACAGATGTCTTAGCAAGGTATGGAGTCTCCAGGGGACTTGCAATCGTAGTTAAGACTGACAAAAGAGTTCTGATCCTAAAACAGTCTTTTCATTTCTGATAGGTTTTATTGAAAGCTACACTTGAGCAGATGACATTTTCTTTTTTTTTCTTTGGTTTGTTTTTTCCATATTGGTTATATCTATTTGGATGTTGACTGAAAGAAGATAATTTTGATATGACCACAGTTTTCTTTCTTTCTCTCTGGAAGATCTTACACATCCCATCTCTATCCTTATCATGAAAATTTCACACCTTGTATATCAGAATATATCTGCATACTTGCTATCAAACATCAAGAAATCTCCAGTTTTGCTCTGTTTTCTTGAACATGCTTCCCCAAATTGCCCCTTTTCTGACTGATGTATGCTTAACTCTTATCATTCTTTCTAAAATTTAAATAGAAGGTTTTTTCTTTTGTGGTTTTTTTCCTCCTTCAGAGCAATGTTGCATCATTGGTCATGAAATGATTTGGTCAGATGGAAAACAAAAAACAAGAGGTCAGTGCAATAAGTTAATAGTTATTAATATCTAAATTTGGCTTATCACTCAAGAGGTATATAAGCAGAGTCTTCATTTTTTTTCTCGCTCTCTGAATATTTATGCTGAACATTACCCATCTTTTTAATATGTTCTCATCTGCAGGTGATTCTAAATACCTCTTATTCAAATTATCTCTAATGATTCAGTTTCATAGTTTTTGGAAAATAACACTTCTTTGATTCAAAAATACTGAAAGGAAACTGATGTCAGATACTCTTCACATAAAAAAAAAAGAAAAAAAAATCTTGTATGACAGTTCTTGATATACAATGCATCCACAAGAAAGTTATGTTTGTCTCCCAGCCCACATACCCTGATAGTGCCAGCCTCCATGCTCAACCTTTCAAAATTGTCATCCACCCTCCTCTGGAATATGATGTACAGTGAGCAAAAGTTCAATAAACTTCAGATTTGAAAGGGAGTGTGAACAAGTTAGGCGACAAATAGAAGTATCAGAATGTAGAATAAATATTGCTTCACGTCACCAACCTAACAAGTGAATGTACAGCAAGAAATTTAAGGCAACAACTTTGGAAGAAAGAGAAATTGTTGCACCAGCTGGAAATAAATCATTCAACAATATAAAAAAATCAGAAAAATAAGAACCAGGAAGCTGGAGTCAGCAGAACTCAACTTGTATCTACTGGGCATCCTGAAAAGTAGGAGTCCCAAAACCTAGTGAGAGAGGCAACGACTACTGTGGCTCTTTACTAATAGCATCTTTATCACAAATTGCTTGTCATGTAATTTTCCACAACCATTATATGAAAAGTAAAGGTTTTTTATTTGAAAACTCATGTGGGAATAGTGCAGGTATAACTGATTAACATGGTCACAGCATCAGTATTTTTCATTTCTTCTTGTTTCAGGGGAATTGTAGTGGGTCAAACACAAGAAACAGAACCATAGCACTCAGGAACATGCTATCTCAAATCCCTTCACTAAGCAGGGTGTGATCAGTGGGTCATTGCAATTGTCATTCTGCAATTTCTTATCTGTGACATATAGGACCGCATTTTTGCAGGGAACATGGTCTCTGCCACTCCACAGGCCCTCACTTCAGCCAGTCCTGCTGCTCCAGATATCAGGTCTGATGTGCAGGCCTGGCCCCAGCAGGACTTGGCTCCATTCTGGGCCCAACTTTTTTTATATTGTTGTATAATCACTTATGTGTTCATCACCTTCCTTGGTCTACTGCAGAGTGCTCTTCACTTGTTTATACTTTTGTTATAAAAAGTTGGACATTAACAGTAGTAGCATAACAAAATTAATCTGTTTCTTTTTTTGGTTTTTAGGTTCTTTAGTAACCCACTCAGTTAGATGAGGTACTCAATACCTCATTTTTTGGGGCTGTGTTTTCAGGTAGTCTTCAACTCATAACAATTCTGTATTATATAGTGAACTGTGTTCAAGAATGTCTTTTTTTTTTTTTTACAGTAATAACAATATACCTGGGAGGACCAATAGGAGATTATACAGCAACATTTTTAGATGAAAATAATTTATTTTGTTGGATTTTTGTGTATATGTGTGTGTGCATGCATGTGTTTTACTTGTTCCAGTAAAGGC
This sequence comes from Myiozetetes cayanensis, assembly GCF_022539395.1. Lineage (NCBI taxonomy): Eukaryota > Metazoa > Chordata > Aves > Passeriformes > Tyrannidae > Myiozetetes > Myiozetetes cayanensis. Next base: position 31,928,576 of record NW_026087964.1, on the reverse strand, counting down.
TTGCTTATGGATTTCACTTCCAATGTACAATTTTAGCAGTTCTTTCACTTCTTAGGTATGCACTCCTTCACACTTAAGTGGCTTTGTAATTCCTGATAAGTGTATTCAAGTTGTTTAAAAGTTTTAGCAAAGTAGCATCTGAAGGATTCTCAGTAACTCAAACTTTACCTGATAATTTGCTGATACACATGCACAGACTGCATATATTTATATTTTACACAATAAATAAATGTGATACACCATGTGTATCAAAAAAACTTCCCGTGAATTCATGAAAGAAGTAAAAAATAGGTTTATCTCTTCAGGAGGTTATTATTTTTTTCAGTGGAACTGCTCTCATGAGAAAGGAGAGGTAGTTCATGACACCACAGTGGTAGGTATGTAACCACGTTACAGCTCTGGGTCAGATCCCTAGTATAAATTCATATAGCTTTGCTGAAGGTGTTGGAAATACAGCAATTTATATCTACTCTTGATTTTTTTTTCCTGCTCATATTGTGAGATTATCCTTAAACAATTTGTATATGGATGTTTGTGCAAGCTTATACAAGATCAGGTTCAGAGTAAACTCTGTGAAATTCTCCCTGAAAGGGCAGAACTATTGCTGTCAACAGTTGATAAACAGATACTTTTTAAAAGTACTTTTACCTAGGATAGTAGTATGTTCAGGTACGTAAATTAATCTGATTTGATTTCAAAACCATACAGGTATTTTAGGTTAAAAAAGTCAACTGAAGGAAAGAAGTTATCAGACTCATATTGACCTAAGTAATCACAAGAAAAAAGCACAAAAAGAGTAGAAGAAGAAAAACAGAGTATATATAAAACATCTAATTAAATTAAAATGACATAGAAGTAGAGAGAAAGAGATCAAAACCAATTTTTTTTTCTGCATTTAGAATTTTTTTGATTTTTAAAATTGGATTCTCTTCAGAATCTTGGGAAAACAAATCATCATTCATGTTAATGCTTTTTTGTACTGTTCTGATGTTAAAGACTTCTGAAGGTTTTATGGATGAAAATGGTTTTCTGGAATATGGTGGTAGAAGAGTGATAGCAGCACAGTTTATTTCCTCTTGGGCCAAAAGTACTGTGGGGGAGGAAAGGAAGTTGTGATTTATAATACTGCTCATTTATTTTCCATGCCCTTGTTAAAAGTCTGTATAGGAATCTAAGAACTCAAAATAGTTTTTATTATCAAATACTCACGTACGTTTTAACTTGTTCCAGAGAAATGGGCATTCACTTTCCTTCTACCAACAATTAAAATTTAAGAGAATGAATAAAATGTAAAATTAAATGTTCTTTATGGAATGACTAGTGTTTGCATTTCATTCAGCTCAGACAACTGCCATTTCACGCTCCTGAAACCTGTATCCAGAATTGCTTGAGTTTGGAGGGAGGAAAAAAGTGAGATATGCCTGTTATAGCTTCCTTTAATGAAATTACGAGACCATGTGTTTCTTTCCAGGAAGCAAAAAAGCAAGGGTAGAAATCTGCCACACATACACTGCCATTATATAATTTGGCTTTTTGAAGGACTTTTCACAGAACAGTCCTTGCAGGTATAGATACAGGATGCTAAGATGTGTTCGCTCAGTTTAGCTACTATATTCAGGATCAAACTGACTGTCACACCTGAAGTAAAGAAAGAGTCCATATCTTCCACATTCATAATCACTGAGATAAAAAATGCCATTTCCTACCTTGACAACTTGATGAGGCTAGCCTTGAGGATGTTTTGTTGATCCCTTCACAGATGAAACTATTCATTACTGTGTTTGGAAGATCAAAACTATATTTTTTAACAAATACACTGTTCATTTAAAAAAAGAATGTTCAAATCTTGCTTCAAGGCTTACATTACATCTAGACTAAAAGAATCCTTGAATTCCACATCTCTTGACTACTCAAAATTTATTATCTCTTGTTATGTGCGACCTAACAAAAGAAGGAATAGGTGACAGGAGTGTAAAAAAACAAAAACCGAAAAAACAAAACCGAACAAACAAAACCAAACAAACAAAAACACAAAACCATACAAAACCAAAACAAACAAAAACCGAAACCACAAACAAACAAAACAAAACAACAACAACAAAATGAAAGGGAAAAACCTTGCCAGATGAAATCATTCAATCTATCTTTGCTTTTTTTTCAGCATCTATTGATGTTTCCCACTGTTTGTTCATAATGCAAGGTGTAAGTCAATACACCAAATAAGAAAACAAATAATCAAAATTAAACATTCTATTACTGTAATGAAACCTGAAAGAACAGAAAAAGGGTTGATGTCTCAGAACAGCCATTTTAGCTTCAGAAATGTAAACATCTCTTGCAACTGATAATGAAAAAGTTACACTGCTCCAGTAAAATGACAGTTTGGACCATGGTGCAGTGGATAACTACAAGAACCCAGGTACTGCTTCAGTAAGGCTGAAAAGTTGTGTCAAGGGAATTAAGTGGTGGGTTTTTTTGAAAACTAAGAGTTAACACCCAAATGCTTTATTGACACATGTGCCTTTTCAAACAAAGATATTTGAAAATATCTTTAAATATAGTGCAAGTTAACAGTATGGGTGGAGAAAATTAGATGAACATCAAAAATATTTTTAGATCAAATTTAGGACAAAGGTTTCAGAAGAAGAACATACTAAGAATATTTCCTTCAGCTATATACTGGCAAAATATGATTAAATTCTTAAGGTTAATGACCACCTTGTTATTTCAGTGACAAGGTATAGCACTGAGTTTAAAGTAAATTATTTTCAAGCTGTTCCTTGTGTTCACTGCCAAATTCTATAAAAACCAAGCACACAGTGTCTTGCAAGATTTGAAAAGAAACAAATGCGAAATATCCAGGAAAGAAAGAGAAGGCTTTTCTTCCAGACTTACTAAACACCATCACTGCATGACACCTTGTACTGAAACAGACACATACCAGATTTCTCTGATTTACCATCCAGGTGCTAGTCTAAACAATCATAATGCTATACTGTCTAAAATCCTTATTTATGCTTTCAGAACAGGCCAAAATTTCAAGAGTAATAAATAGCTTTTATTTACAGATTATTCAGGTGCCCTAAGATAAAACCAACCTGATCATTGCTTTTCTATATATACTTCTAAATTTTATTGGACTGTGACAATTGTTGTGAGTCCTTTTTCAGATAAATCTTTTCCATGAGCATGGATATCAAATGTGGGTTGCTAAAAATATAAACACTTAAGACCAGACTAAGTTTTTGAAGATCTTCAGAGCAAATAAAAGAAGAATGTTTTCCTTTGTATTCTGGAAGAGGCAAAAAAATGGATGGATTCATTTCTCTACATTTTGTAGGTTCATACACCTGGATCTTATGTTTATCTCTGATAATTCACTTATATAGTGTGATAGCTATGGGATAAATATTGGTGAGAGATGTTATCATCATTCAAAATGTGGACAAAGTGACTTCATTTTGCAATACTGTTTGGAAATACCAGCATCACATACTGATTTTAAAACTAAGTTTTATTTCTTCGTTTTCTGATACGAGTAACCACTTATATTTCTACTGACATCACAGTAAATCTAGATGTTGAGGCAGTCACAGAAATCTGTGCAGAGGCAGAATTTATTTTAGGGAATGTTAATGTGCCAAGGTCTCAAACAGAAAAATGTGGCAACAACAGAGATGGGCTTTTTTTTTGTTCTTGAAGATAAATCAGGTAACCACTACAGCTTATAACAAACTAAAATAAATGCTAGAATTCCATTTGTAACAATTATCTTGGTATCAAAGAAAATTTTGGAAACTGTCACTCACTCTTTTCCTACTACTGTTTCTGCTAGTTTCTGATGAACAAACACTAGGAAAAAAGGTGCTAACATGTACAAAGTACCTATATTTCTTTTTAAAGTGATAATTAGTTGCACAGAAAGTATTTATTTTCAGTGGGTACTTTTTTGCTTGTTTTTAAGGAATGTTTAGACAACGCAGCTGAAACAACAGAAGAACAATTTTTTTCTAAAGGAATTAATGGTTTTTGAGTAACATTGAGGATGAGAGTCAATGGATATACCACAGTGACAAGAAACAACTGAATCTCCTCTTTACAGAACACATCTAAAGCACCCATCAAAACCTTATATACATATAACACAATGCCATGAGAAAATATGATCCTCTTATGTTGTAAGACACCAGATTAAACCTTACTCTCTCTGAAAACATAGCCTCTATGTGTCACACAAAATAACTAAAATAAATCCATAAAGTGAATGAAAATGAAGCTCTACTACAAGGCAGGTTCACGTCTTTGGCCAAAGGTAGTAGGAAGGTATTTAGCATGGAATTCGAACAGAAAATGTTCTAAAAATGCTCTTTTCATAGTTCTGTATGTTTAACAGAGTCAGAAGAGATAAAAAATGGCGAACAAATAAGAACATGGAAGGACTAATAGTTTTGAACAAGTGATAGTAATAATTTCTCAATGTTAAAGACAAATTTAAAAAAAAAGAGACTTCTGCAAATTAAACTTTATCAGAGAAGCCTGGCAATGGCTGACCTGTATCCACAGTTACTATTAGTTAATGTGACTGCTGTAATTTACAGAAGCTGAAATCAGATGATATTAAAGTCACTTATGAGTCTATTCTAAGGTAGGCCTAACCTAATGGTTTCTGAATTCTCAAGGTAAGGGTCTGACTGGATGCTGTGAAACTGCCTGTTCAACCAGGAAAATTCCTTTTCAGTCTCTGGACTTTGGACCTCAGAGGCTGTTTGGAAATATTCTCTCTATTTTGAAATGCACAAATCTCAGAAGATTGATGTTTTTTGGACAAGGACTATATATATCATTTATGGGTACCTTTTAAATATTTTATTTTTGTGCCCAATACTTCATAGGAATCTGCCACAACTGAGTTTTCTCTAGTTTGTTACAGGTGATGTCATAGTCCACCTTTAAACATTTTTTTAAATCTAATCCTCAAAGTGTATTGTTTCAGAAGCCAGAAAATTTATACAAACCTTGCTCATCCTTTAAAAAGTTCTTATCCTGATGGTCCTTATCACAAATGAAAAATCTCACTCTGAAGTCTACCTATAAAATTTTTAAAAAATGTATATGGTAACAGCTTTATTCATTAAAATTTCTTTCCCATTTCAGTAGGGTCCTAGGTGGAATTACAAACTGATCCAATCCAATTCAGTTGCACACCCAAGGCATTAGACATTGGAATGGGCTTTTCCAACCACGTTTATTCTATGATTCTATGATTAAAGGATGTATTTAAAGTATCTTATCAGTAAAAGTTTCAAGCTTGTGGAAAAGAATGAAAAAAATGTTACTGTCTTTTGAGTTATCACCAATGAAACAGAAGGGTTTCAGCACACAATAATGAATGTCAGAACTAGAGGAGTTAGAGAAGCAGATTTCTGAAGGATTAAAACTTTTAATTGCCTATGTATCAAGAAAATTATTTATTTAAAAGAATTGCTGAAGAACAAAAGAAAAAACAAAGCCCATTCTTTTTAAATGAATTTTTCCTAGTCTCTGTAAGAATATATTTATTAACCTGTACAATAAATAGGAAAGCTAAGCAAAGAATAACATTAGAATGTGCACTTACAAAAAAGAAAAAAAGTGTAAAAAATCTGACCAGCTGGTAAAAAAGTAGAATTAATGTGCCTTTGTGTATCAGATTTGCAAGAATGCAAATATTGCAGCTTTTGGTCAGCTGGTTTAAAGATTAATTTCAAACAAGTAACTATTTTCCTTAAGGAAATGGACTAATAATAGACAGGTCATAAGCATGCAAACAGGGCTGACTCTGCCATAAAAGCAGAATAGGTTGCCAACTGGAGCAGCAAAATATTGAGGGCAGCAAAATTAATTGTGAATAAGGTTTGTGGGTCTGCAGATCTTCTGCATTGTCTTAAACTGTAAGTCTTTTTGAACTTGTACACAACTGTATGACTAAACCAGTAGATCAACTGAATTTTATTTAAATGATGTTTTAAAACTACAGTGTTATATATTAAAAACTTAGTATTATCACAAAATAATACTGGCAATGTTACCTCACTTCAAAAATGTATCTTCACTTAATATACTCCAGTTTTCTTTAACAATCCAGACAATTTTGCCTAAAAGAAGACTGATAAATAAAAGATTTTGATTTTTAGAAGACGATCCCAGAAGATTTGCAGACCAGATGAAACAAATAAGAGCAACACCCCACAAATAATCCCCACCAGATAAAAAAAAAAAAAATTCCAACAAAATAGATTATTTGAAAGTTTCATCTTTTGATGCCTGTCCTTCAGATACCCAAAAGGACTCAAGCTATCAAAGCTTTGATTGACAATATCTTGCCTTGATCCAAGTGCATTAGTCTATATCTGCCATTTGCCACATAGTATTATCAGTTTATTCTGCAACTCATTGCAATTAATTTTAGGTTTAATTATCCTGAACAATTTGGTATCCTAAATAAAATTTCCTATCTCTAACCTGTCACCCTTTCTAGAATGTATGTCTTGAACATGAACCTGATCTGATTTGCACATTAATAACTCATTGTGAGTCTGAGTAGTGTAAACCTTTATTTATGATGCAGGATTTTGAGTAAGAACCTCAGTGAAGGAAATATTGCATTGGTCGAGTTTAGACCATCAGAAAGGAACATGAAAAGCAAAGTGATATAGAAAAGTACAATATTATATGAGTTAAGGTACCGGCATCCAGGTTTTTATTGTCTATGGACTATTTTCTATCGTATGTGGACTAGAACATAAAAAGCCATAGAAACATCATCCCTTCCTTGTAGCTAGAGTATTTCATTTTAATCTGCTGCCATGAGTTGTTGACAAAATGCCAGCACTAACCTGGTATTTCCACGCTTTATTTATTTCTTCTAATTTGCTCTTTTTCTGCCTACTTGAATTTTCAACTTTCAGAATGGATATACATATATTGATATCTCAACTGAGGTGTTAATTCACAGTTTTGTTGGCATACATGGTGGAATTCTATGTGCACTAAGCCCAGCAACATAGCTGATGGAAAAGGAAAAAAAAAAGTAACAAAATAAAGGCAATTAACTGGACTTGAAATTACAAACTACCATATTACAAATTAATTACACCACTAACCTTTCCTATTTCCTTATGTTCTGACTTAACCTTTCATGAGATGAAACGTAATTGTACCTCTGCAAACTCACCTGAAAAGCCCAAGATTTACATAATTCAAGGATACACATTCTACAAAATAGGATCTGTTTTCTAAACTGCAATTGAAGACCACTGCAGCAGTACTGAAAATCTTTGATGAGATTTTTCACATGTCACCTATGTGAAGGTGGACAGCTGTAGGGACAAGATTATTAGTTTGCTTGTAAAAACTAAAAGATGGAAGAAAGGTAGGGAGGGAGTCAGGAAGGGAGGGAGGGAGGGAGGAAGGAAGGAAAGGAGAGAAGGACTTTTAAATTCTGAAGAGAATAAGTTAGTTTCATACATGAGGTATGAAACAGAAAATGGCACCTGAACTAAAAAAGAAACAACCTTGCCTGCCAGACAGAAATGATGAGGGAACTACAAAAAAAAAGCAAAAATAACTGCAGTATATATTTTAAAAATTCTAGTGTTCCTAATTGTTACTGTGAGGTTTAACTTGGTAATGACATATTATTTTGGCACACTGTATGTCATTTTTACTTTCATTATGGTTAAGAACTAGTAGATGTTATGTCAATGCTTTAAGGGATTATGTTTATTAAAGGAACTTTAAGAGCACATTTAATGCAATGTATAACATCATTTATAAAGGTATTTATATCCATCAGTGTCATCTGAGTTGCTATGAAACACAGGTTTCTGGGATTTGGACAGTTTGGCACTGTACAAACATAATACACCAGTAATGATATGACAATAGTAATTTACCAGCTAATCATGCTAGAAAACTCTTTACTAATTTAAATAGCAACTTTATCTGGCCTGGGATGTAAACACCTTTCCGGACTATCAAGTTAGATGCACATTGCATTCCCAATTATATACGTAAGAATCTTTCTGAACCGCTTCTAATGTAATTTCTTACATCCCACTTGAGTGCTGAAGGACATGACTGATACCAGTAAATAAAAGCCAGTACAGTACTCAGATCCTTTGGAATTGCTATTGATCAATCAACATGAGTAAAACATGTATGTCAAACTATCAGGTTCTAAAAGGAGTTTCATTTACTGACACTTTCCCACATAACGAAGTTGTAGTCTATCAAATTATTACTGATCATTACATCTCCATTTTCATACCAACAACTTTATACCTTGCCCATGAACAGGTTGTGTATCCACTTTCCTCTGTAAAATTCGGATAAAAATTTTCAGAGCTTGTTCAATGTCAGATCATTGTGTTTCTTGGGATTAAGAACTCCATGATCTTTGATGCTTCTTTTAGATTTCTGTGTCATACAAACACTTGTCTTCCAAATCAGAGAATAAATTTGTTGTTTTGTATATCTGTTGGGAGCAGTAGATTTGCTCAGCTTACAGCAATGGAAAATGGCTACACAAGTGCCAAGAGTTCATCACAACAGTTAAGCAAATGTTACTGTAGCAGGGCAGCTCTGAGAGCCCACATGTGATTTAGAGATACCTAGAAGGTTAAACAAAGTTCACTCCTCTGAAATAAAATAAAAACAAACATTCAGTGTAGAAGCAGATATAACTGATTTGGATTACATGATGTATGCTGCATTTTATTGCCCTGTATTGAGGCAGAATGGTGATAGAAGTTCCATAATTGAAAACCAAGTGGTGAGAAAATAGAAGAGGTTTCTCTAGTGCAGAAGGGGTTGCTATCACTTTGGGAACCGACTGTTTCAGGCTTTTGTAGTTTGATCTTCCAGATTAACTGTCAGAGACAACTGGTAATATTCTTGTGACGCTAGTTACTTCAATATCTCAAATGCATTTGAGCTTATAGCTGATTTTCATTGATTTGAGTTTCCAAATTGTGTTAAGAACACTGATGTCTAAAAGCTTACCAGCAATCCTTGGTCTATTGCTGAAAAGCTGGTTGAAAAATAACACATAGAAAAAGGAAAGTGACATGCCATTTCACATGCATTTATTTTCCCTAACAGTGTGTGTAATAAGAAGTGAAAAACTCTTTTCTTTTTTATAAGGTTACAATGACAATTATGTGAATCACATGATTATCCAATAGTGCTGATGTACATGATGATGTATATAGATGTACACAGATGTACAGTCATCAATCAAGAGTCAATTTCATTTTGATCTTCTATACCAAACATTTAGAGATAAAATGGAGTAACATTACAAGATTCCATGAGTTTTGCACAAAATGTTTTGCACAAAATGTTTTGCAGAACACTCCATAATGCTGGTCCTTTGATCATTCAGATCAAACACAGGACTGCAATACATTTTTCCTCCTTTCCTTGAGGAGCACAACCACTTTCCCTTAGTGAGAATAGTGCAAAAAAATGCAGGGCAGGAGGTGATTCTAAGATATATAAGGAAACAAATTACAGACCCAGGACTAGAAAGCATGTCTGTATCCCACAGGTTAGACATAGTCATAGATATTTCATCATTTTTACAAAACAATCTTTCTGAAGGTGGGCTGCTTCCTCCTTTGCTGCAGCTGCACAGACTTCAAAGTCAGGTTCAACCACTGGAGAATTTTATCAAACTTGCAATCATGAACAGTGATTACCGAAAATGTGGTCAGTTCTGCAGGCTGTAAACAAGAAGTCAATGAGAGTTTTAAACAGGAGACCAACGGGCAAGCCAAACTAGACCAAAGTTCTTCATCAGACTGAAATTAGGACCTAATTTTAAAAACATTCAAATATGTAAAGGTAGAGTACAATTAAACCAGAGATAGTAACATCTGTTGATTAGGCTTTTTTTCTTCTCTTTTCAGTTCGATCATGCATGGTGTTACATAACAGTAAATTCAAGTGAGACACCTGGCTGGCATTCAATATTCACTAAACTCCTCATTTCTGAAAGAGTAACTCTCATTTCAGCTTTCTTCTGCTTGCTTTGCAGCTCACTGCAGAGTTCAAGAGGGGCTGATGGACCTGAAAAGTCCTTCTACCTTACTACTGAAGATACTCCCTTCCTAAAAGATTATTTACCTGCACTGAACCTTCACAGGACTTCCATAATCGTAAGAAGCATTTTTTAACTCTGCCTGCCTGAGGGCATACCTCTACCTAGTCCTTTCTACAACCCCTTGTTTTGCCTGCCTGAGCTCATAGTATTCTCTGAGCTTAATCCTCCCAGGTACATGCTCTATGCAACAAGAACCATGGTTGTAAATATAGGTGCTGTAAATATTATTTTTGTGCCTCTCCAGTAGTTTGGGTTGAAGAGGAACCTTCCATCAGAAGATTGAAGAGGAATTCAGTTTGTCATGGTGTTCTTTTTTGTATACTACAAGAAGACTCCCCTAGTTATAGTTATTCCCTTAGAAAGATATTTGCCTTTCTTCAGGTGTAAGATGAAGGCGTTGTGATTGGTATTTTGACTGACCTCGCAACAATATGGAAGCACAGACCTGTCTATTGTGTATGCATGAAAAAAAATTTAACTGATGGCTATCTTATAATGGACATACTGATTAATCTTTTCACAAACTGGTACCTGTCACTGAGATTTGTTTATTTCAGGAGTTTTCACAGGAATTAATATGTACTGACAATTTAGGGTTTCAGTAACTTCCCATATTAGCAGATGTCAGACAGCAGAACAGCCCAAATAATTTGCAATCCAATTAATAATCTCATTTTACTGAAATACTTTATTTACTTTTCTAATTCCCAGTGGTGACATGGATTATGAGATCACGTAAGGAAAAAATATTTCTGTTTTGGGCAATTGAGAGAGAGGTATGACAATGATGACAAACAGGATTCTAAAAGCAATATTGCACAGAATTTTATAAATGCACTTCAGATGCAAAAATACTTTCAAAGTGCCTTTTAGTTGGTGACCATCAGTCAAGGATACATCATAACTGAAAGAGTAAGAAAGATGTTGGTTAATCTCCACACATGTCCCAGAGGAGCAAGACAGAGCTGACCTCTCTTTAAGTCATTTCACACCTAACAGTAACTTTAAATACAACCTCTCTGCTCTGTCCTCATGTTCCCTCACTTCTCTATATGTCAAATAGCGGCACAAATGCTCATTCGGTACAGCTGTTTAAACTCCCCCAATGAAAATTCACATGCATCACCAATGTCTGTGGTGGAATCCAATTGCATCCATGTAATACTCCCTCTATCTGTTCTTACCAATGCAATGGAAAGGTAAAGGGAGAGAACCATATTCAATTTCTTATTAATCATATCTTCTGCCATAGTACATTTGTTTTGAATTTTACTATTATGTTTCATAATTTTTTCAAACCTTATATTTCTTTTTTTCCTCTTGCCCTTTACTTTTTATGCTTATCTGCAGCATCTCAAGAATAAACTTTTCATATATGCATAATTTGGAGGTGTCATCTACAAAAGAGAGTGGTTCAAACTCAGCAGAAATTTGCACACTAACTTTTTTATTTTACTTCTCACTGAAAAAAAAAAAATAGTAACCACCTGGAAATTCACACCAGGTTTGCTACTTCCAAAATGTCTCCCTCTCATTTAACAATCCATAGAAATAATAGTGTCCCTCTAGGAAGAAAAGATAGGTTTTAAAGTTTCTTTGAAATCTTTTTGCCATAGAAAAAAATTATGAGATTACAAAGAGAAGTTCCACACAGGAGAGCTTTGGTGCTGCCACTGTTCCTGTAATGCCAGAGTAGATTCATCTCTGGAATTGCTCTAATCTGTCTTTTTTGTACATATACGATATAAAAAATATGTTGCTCTTTTATAAGAGATTTTTTTTGGTACTTTTTCTCATTGTACCATCCATTCATTCACAATAGCTTGTCTTTTTCATGGTTGTTTTAGTCATGTGCTGAATTAAAGTGTGTGGTGGGATAAATCTTATATCGATAAAAAATACCATTTTAACTACAGCTGAGAACTGTCCACTAGAATGAGTGCCTCACTGACTAAATTAAATCATTCAGGATTAAAACAACTTACCATGGTTTTCCCCTTTTCTTCTTTGATGACTAAATAGATGTATCTATGTACAAAATAAAAGAGATGCAACCATGACATATAGTACAATCTATGTGCAAAACATGATGGACACACAAGTAGCTTTTCTTCCCTTATTTCCTTCACACAATTAATTAGTATAGAGAAAACAAACAAACAAACAAATCCCCCCAAATTTTCCTCTTTGCAACTAAAAAGAATAAGTCACTAAAGAGAAACGTGAATTTTAGATTAATTACCTCACTCTTTCATGTTTGAGTACGAATACCAAGAAAACAGAACTCATGTAGCAAAGAACCTTAGAAGGTCTTTGTTAAAATACAATTTCTTTGAAATTTTTTAAGGTCTCCATTTTAACAGCATGGAACACAAATAATCCAATTGCATTTGCCTATGTAGACAGGTATGGTAAGGTTTGATTTTTCTGCAGGTTATTCATATAGAAAAACGCGTGCCTCACATTCTGATCTGAAGTGGGATAAGTACACATGCAATTAGTCTTGAGGGGTATGAACTGAAACTACATTTAATCAGATTATTTTTGTCCTCCTGACTCTGGAAAAGGAGAAGTTTTCACATTGAAAAGCTACGGAGAAATCAATCATGAACATTAAAATATTCTGATGGAACCATTTTTGGTATTTGTTCAGTGCCGATAGACACAGACATGAATGCTTTTACACCCACAGGAACTTAAAATATCACTGTATGAGTGCAGCACAACAGCCTATTGTCTGTCTTTCAGGGCCACGCTTAGACATTTGGCTCAGTTCAAAGACAGAATGGAAACTGGTTCAGTGACTGACAGGAAATTTTTTTATGAACTTAAGGTTCATTGAGGGCTTATGTTTTCTTTTATGAAATTATAAGCTACTTAGTGGTAGTTTTAACTGACAATGTTATTTAGTATGTTAGATTCCATAGTGTTCCATGCTTCAAAAATTAAACAAGAGAGGGAACTAGTTACTCTTATGGGACACATTACTTCTGTTGAGCATGTGAGAGGAAAAAGGCAAAAAGCTCCACACATGAAGAATTCAACACAAAAAGCTACAGAAAACATTTTTATATGAGCTAAATAAATCTCGATAAAACCAGGGTAACCAGAGCCATCTTCTTTCCTTCTGCCATGATCAAGGCGCCAAAGAAGCATGTGGTAAAGGAGGAGGTACAACTGTTAAGTGCTCTTGTTATCAAAGTAAAATTTTAAGCAATATTTTCACATATTATACTGTAAAATAAACAGTATTTCAGATTCCACTGCTAGAGAAAAAAAACCTGTTAGTTTGCATTTTTTAAGAAGCATGTCACAAAATTACCAGCTTGTTCTATATTGTGAGGAGTGGTGGTACACCTCAGAAACCTACAATGAACTGAATGTATGGGTTGCACTTGATCATATTTTCAGACCAATAAAGAAGTTTGTGTAATTTGAAGACAAACAAAGTGGACAGAAATTTGGGAAAGACACACAAGTAGCTGTAAGATGAAAGAGTAAGATCAGAGATCCCTGCAAATACCCAAGGTCAGTTATGTATTTCTGTTAATCTCCACACTCTTCTTTCTTCAATTTTATGTACCTCTTTTGCCAATATTTGAAAGAGTTACCTTTAAGTAGGAACATTTTAAAATTTAAAGCACAAAAAAATTACAAAATTATTATTTATACTGAAACCTGCCACAGCCCTTCAAAATGTTAACATTTATCTCTATTTTGCATAGATACATTTCGGACAAATCTATGAAGCTTCAAGTATGTTGACATTTTTCTCTGCCAAAGAGTTAAATCTTCCCTGATGTATCAAAAATATCATCTGTATTTGCTTGTGGTAAGAAAGAAAGAAAGAAATACTTATTCTGCTAATGCACTGTAGCACCAGGACTCCTGCTTTTGAGAACTCCACTTTCAGTTCACTTCTTCCTTTCTCTGGCCTCTCTGAACTCCTTAGATACCTTAAATCTCTACAACCCTAACTCATAACCTTGAAGATAATAATTTCTTGACATCTACTTCTGCCCTCCACATCCATAAACGGACAGAATGACACCTCCCCACCTGTCCCATACCCACACACACACACACACACAAACACACACACATACACACACACACACACACACACACACAGAGAACTCTATTCACATAAACCCTTTCCCAGATCCGTAAGAGACCCAGCCACACACACCCACACAAACCTGTGAACTCTGGATTTCAGCAAGGACTCCGTCCCTGTCCACACTCATTCTCTGTTTTGGCAGGACTGGCTCAGAGGAGTCCCCATTCCCCCAGATGTCCCAATCTGCCCCAGGCCTGTGGATCTGCCCTGACCTAGACTGGACGACTCGTATCTTCTCACCATCAGAGAGACAAGGCATTGACAGCCACCCTGATGTGCTATCCTCGCACAGTCTGGCTTGCTTTGTAGGGAAAAGGGAAGGTGTGAGAAGGTGGCAGAAAACTTTTCAACATTTCATGCTCACACAACCCTCAGCAGGCTGTGCCTTTGGTCCCCCTGCCTTTGTACCCTCTGGGTACAATGTCTTCTGGACATCTGAAGAAGCTGAAACTTTCAGAGAGATTGGAAATGGGAGAAACAGGGAGGAAAAAGGGGAAGGAAGAAATCAAAGGCTTTGCCTGACTTTCTTTAACTCTTTTAAGATTCATTCTGTGTTTCCCAGAGGGCTCAAATTTGCTCTGGAAACCACAGTATAGTAGTATATCTGCCACATTGTCCAGGTCAGTGACACAATATTACCATTTGGATTAAAAAACAAAAACAAAACCAAAAACACATTCCAAAGCAATCACTATTTCAAATGAATTGCAAACAAGAATTGTAGGGAACTAATGAGACCCAACAGATTTCTTATTTTTAAACAAAAGGTATTTCCATTGAAACAGGAAATATTCCAAACTTACTCATGACATAACCTTAGTATAAACATACTACAGTAGCAATGTGACATCTATTTTGTCAGTATTTAATGCTTCTGTTTAAAGATAGCTATTTTGATAAAATTGCCACAGAATGAACATATACTACTCTTTTACATTCTGAAAAAAATTATTAACCAAAATCTGGGGCTATGTCAATCAAAACATTCAAAAAATGGCAGTTTCCTCAAAGGAGGAATAAAAAAATATTTTTTTCTGTTCACACGTCCATTCCCTATTAGGAAAAACTCGATCTCCATCTGGCCTAAATCTCTGCATTGCCTCTTTCTAGTATGTTCCCAATGGTTGCTCATGTTACACCTGCTGTCCTCTCTTCAACTTCTTTTAGCTCATTCACAATTTGCAGTTGCACAGGATTTTTCCAAAAGAATTGGTGATATAATTTGCCCCATATGTGCCTTGCCTATAATTCAGGTATATTTCCCTTTTTTTTTTTTTTCAAAGCAGAGTTTGCAGGGCTTTCAGCTACTTAATGACTGAAGGAGATTAATAAATGTTTTTTTAGGTTTAAACAGAGCTTTAGCACTGCAGACAGGGTTTCACTGAAAAACGCCACTTCACCGAACCCCATATTTCTCATTTTTGACAGCCTTTTCGTAAACTGGCCAGAAAGTTAATTTGGTAACCAGGTTTCCATCTCTATAGCTTGGGGAGGGGCTTTTGGGATGTCACAACTCCAAAGCAAGCTCCATAGTCCCCTAGATACCTCGATATAATTGATGGCTTATCTGATACCCCTGACACTGCACATTTAGAAAAGCTGTCCAAGAAATGTAAGCCCCAGAGATGCCATGATTGCTTCATACAACTATCTCACAGATTTTTATCAGCACTTCCCCTTCCTACTTCCTTGTTCATTTCTCTGTGACTAGTAGAAAGGTGTCATCCAGTCTAACAGCATATTCTTCAAATAAAAGCACACTGGGCCCAATATTGCCCCTGCAGATGCTGGTGTAAATCCAAATTTGATTATATCAGTACATACCTTTTATGTGCACACCTGTGCTAATGAAGATTAGGTTTGAACTCTTTAACAAAGACAATTCATTTGTGCCTTTGAACATATTAATTTCTAGATCCTTTCCATACTGCCTAATTCTAATTCTTTTGTGGAAATGCATGTTGTACTTCTGCCATTCAGCTTTGATTGCAATTTTTCTTATCATTTACCAAGTAGAGCTCTGATTTCTGCACACAACCTTGCTTGGTCAGGACATTCAAGCCTGTTAATATTTCCATTTCAAAGCACCTTCAGCAAAGTAGCAGCAACAGCAGCAATTCATCTCTTCACAGGATGCCATCTCTGTCTGTAATGACTGTTTCATCAATGTCCAGGACAGAATATCTATAACCCTGATCCGTGTTTTTTCTTTCCTTCTTCATTCACTTTCTCCTGATCTTGAATTTTTACTTCCCATCTGAATTCATATTAAAAGTACAGTTTTATTCTAAATATCTTTGGTAAACTAAGGAAGCATCTTTAACTTGGCTTGCAGTTATATAAGATATGACCTATCATGATGTTTGGATGCTTATTTTTTTATCTGCTAAGTGACCAAAGAGATTTCATGAGGTTAGAATAATTTTTCCTACAAAAGGTATGAACACTGACATCTCAAGCTGATAATACAACTAACAAGGTTCAAGCAAAAGTTTCAAGTTCATTAAATATAATATAAATAATATTTTTCTTTAAATACCTCAATCATTTTCCTTGTAATACACTCTATTAAGGAACTATCATAATGTGTTGATTTTGTGATGTTGTCTTGATATTATGTTGTGATTGCATACATCAATCAATTAGAGGTTTTATTTATGTATATATTTACACAAAATATTTCTAATTTAATCAATATATATATACATAATATACACATACAATAGAATATTATGTTAAATGCTATCATCACTATTAACTTGGATTTATTTCTGGGGGAAAAAAAGTGCATTCACTAGTTCTGTCTCTGCAAAACTGGTTGAGATATTTTAAATAGGGTCTCCATTGAACATTAATATCTAAAAGTACAATGACTGTGAAGGTATCCTATAATATAGTGAACATAGAAGTAAGATCAACAAACTGGCTTTTTGTCCAGGAAGATTCTTTTTCAGGCTCTTGAGTTTAATGATGTAAACACTTAATTGACAGTACTATAACCATGTCAAGGTTAATTGCACGCTTATTTTTTTTCCTAAAACAGAAATGTCTGCTACTTCTTTGTTGTGGGGTGAGGCTTTCTGGGGCACTAGTGGGAATAGATATTGCATTTCTTAAGTTTGGAAGGATTTATAAGGTGTTCCACTGAAAAGAATGAGAAAACAAGGTTTAAGAAGATAAAATGGTAGGGTCTCAGTCTTGTGAGGATACAGAAAAGTCAAAACATGTTCACACAGATTTGTTCATGGTGACTATTTGATGTTAAGGGTCCACTTACAAGCCACTTACCTCATCAAATTGTCAGGCCTGCATTTGTAGATGTCACCTTGTGAGAATACTACAATGTATAATTCTTATGGGATAATTAATCAACACTTTTCAATGTAATTAGTCATTGCAATATGACATATTAATGTATATTTATAATTAAAGTACTTGAACTACTGTCAGGTCAATGCATGTCGTCTACTATTTTTCAAACCATTCATAAGTCTTTTAAAAATGACCTCAGAAAAATGTTACTGTGTAGCAGAAAAAATTATAATAATCAAGGAAAAATGTTAAAATTAAAAAAGTATAATATAATGTGATTTTTCAGGCATTAAAACTATTCAGCATTTGTTATAAGTATCTATTGTCACTAATTTAATTGAAATGCCAAAGAAAAACACAAACAGAAGTTTACCCCAGTCATTGTTGAGTAGGATAAAACATTTAAGTAAAGAATCAATGTGGGTAGTATTCTAAAATCATCAATGTAGGAGTCACTAATAAAATGTCAGCATGTGCTAATAATTTTCACAGTCACCAAAGGTACTTCAGTTGTTTGTCATTATAAATAAATAAATAGGATGTCTTGTAACTGTTAGTAAATACTGACATCTTGTATGTATGTGACATTTCACGTAACAGACAAAATAAATTACTTCAGACTGTAAAGTCCAAAACCTGAATAATACTTTTTAATGTGATGAATGAAACATTTAACAGATGAAGGAGAAAAACGTTTTTCTGTAGTACAACTACATGGGAGGATTAAAAACCTGAGGATAGTGAGAATTCACTGTTAAACAACCTCTTGGCAAATAACAACCCAGAAGCTCATTTGACGATTCTGTAAACAAAAGAAATCTTACTCAAATCAGACACTTGGGAATCATTAAAGGAAAGGTACAGGTACAATTTTGTGGAATTGTATCTTGTCATCAAAATGGTTTTTATATCTATGTTCTTGTTCTTTAGAGAAATTAATACTTCATTCTATGTTCTAACAGTATTAGCATAAATTATAAAGTTGGAATGAAATTAAGTCATGCAACTAACTGATCGTAAAAAACCCTTTTTATTAGAATGTTTTCTTTTTGTTTAACTATTTTCTATTTTTCTTTCTTGATTTTTTCCTTCTGTTCAGAACTGTGTTGCTGGGACGTGCTTTCACTCATTTTTTTATGAAAAGAAATATTGCAACTGTAATCTGTCCCTCAGAAAGAAAAAAAATCAACATTATTGCAGTACAGTTTTCACTTGAACTTGGGGACTTGTATTACACATTTGGCAGCAGAGTTGTAACAGATGCCATCTCTAAGGTTCTGAACCTCAAATTTTGGAATTTATGTCTTTCCAAAACAATAAAACATTTGATTTGTCGCTAGAGTTTCATGCAGAGATTCTTTTTTCGTCAGTTTTTCAAGCAATAAACTAGATATACTTTTTTATTCTGACATCCATCATCTTCATGTAAATCCTTTGCAGTCTGTTCTTAAATAGTTCTGTGCTGTGAATTTAAATGCACTTCAAGTTGTATTCATCTTTTTACACTTTTATTCCCAGGAACAATTGAAACTTATGCTAGAACTTTATGTTACAGCACATAATAAAGTTTCGAAGGACCTCAGATATCTTATCAGTTCCTTGGTTTAAAGGGTATATTTTACTAAACTACATAGCTCTAATTGAAACTGTAGTTTTACCATCTGGGCCTGGTTTGTTCAGAAGTACAGGCAAAATTAAACTGTTCAGAGTATGAGAGACAAGCTCAAAGGTTAATCTGTACCAAGCAGTAGAGGTGGGTCAAAGAGCTCAATAGCTGGAACTGCAACTTCCCTACATATTTCATCCTTCTGTACTTCAAAGACCTAACTGCAAGTCCATTTAGAGTCATAGGCATTTACACAAGGCTAAAATCTTCCTTTCATGACTCCTTACTTGTATTCCAAAGATGTATCAAGTGTGTGGTCAGCTCTTATTCTGAAGCCTCTACTCTTCCCAATTTTTTTTTTTATTGGAGCTCTTAATGTACCTATGTACATCTCAGGTTATGGTTCCATAACTCAGCAGGAACCCTGTTAGTAAAACTGGCATTCAGTTTTTGTCTTGTAAAGGCTGTAGTTCAGGGTACAAGGCAATCCGTCATGAGTCCCAAGTAATGGTAAGATTCCTCTAATTATGCTTCACTGGAACAGCTCGGCAAGCAGATGGTGGATCCTTACTCAGTCTGTAATGAAACACTCATTGACCTCAATGGTGCAAGTAATGTGCTAAATTAACTTTTAAAATCTGGACACCCCTTGTAAGATTCTGCACCTTACGCAAAAAATGGTTTCAGTTTTATTAAACATTTTAGAACCTACAGATGTTCAATACTAACTGTGGAACTGAAATGCATTCTGGTAGCCAAAAGGTTGACATACAACACATTTAGAAATACTACACAGCTCATGAAATTTGTCTATACCTGTAGTTTTCAAAAAAGGTGACAAATGCTTCCTTTGCAGAAGGCTATTTATGTAATGTTTATCACTCTGCATACTAGATCATTCTTAAAATACTTCTAAGTTTGTATCTAAGTGGAGTACATGTATATTTCTCTAAACAGACAAATGGCATGCTTGCTTTCGCGGTTTCTGGAGTCGTTGTGCTTCTATTTTCACTCTTAAAAATTGCTTTACATGAAAAAGTGCTTTTATTTTCACTCTTAAAAATTTTCTTTTCATGAAAAGTATCTTCCTGTCTGTCAAGACAGATTTAATATCAGAATAATAATAATCAGAATTTACTCACAAGAGAATAGCTTCTGTAGAGAGATCAAAAATAACCAAAGTCTTGGCAGAAAGTGTAGCTTCCTGAGCAATATTAAGAAAACCACTACTATTCATAGTTTATTTGATCTTGGTCTGTTATTTGTCATGTGTTTCTGCTGTTTCAGCGTCTAGTCTCAAACATAAACAGAGGTTGAATAAATTGGAAATATTTGCTTGAAGATCAGTTTTGCCAGCCCACTTTCATACTGCAGCTGGGTCAAAATGTTTTGGCTTTAAAATAAGAGCTGAAATGTCCATAGATTCTCCAAGCCACGTCCAACACAAAACAACAGCTGTTGAGTTTATCTACTAAACCATGGAGCAAGTGGCCATTAAACCACTAAGTTTCAGCCATTCAGTTGGAAAGTTAATGCACCAAAACTATGTTAGTATCCAAGCAAAACAGAATTATACTGGAAAGGACATTGATAACTTTGGCATGCTGAGTTTATTTGAAAGTAAGAAAAATCACAAGAGGTTTTCTATTTCACAAGTAGGAAACACTGGTTGTTCATGGCTCTGCATATATTTTCAGCTACATTATCGCCTTTTACCATTCTCACTCTCTAGTATTTTAAAAAGAACTCAGTATTAATCTTCTCAGACAGAATTTCCTTGGAATTCACCTCCCATTTTTAGTTATAAGTGATCTGTTTTCAGAAGATTTCAGAAGATTCTATACCTAGCAATTTTTAAAAATAAGACCATAAAAATCTAGTCTATAATAGCATTGAATCACTTCAAAATATTTTACCAGAGGATGACTCTCAGCAATTTGAAATCTGTCCCAACTATTTCAGAAACCACTTATAAATATCTGGTGTTGATTTACAGTATTATATTCCTATAATTAGGGTAATAGTACAGTAGAGGCTGACAGTGAAAAGCCTAGGTGAACAACATGTTAAGCTAACTAGCTTCTTTAATAGTTGGATGAAAAAAATTGAAAGTAAAGATCTTACAAGTTTGCCATATAGCTACTGAGGAAAAGATACATATCACTTTACTTTTTCCACCTTAAATATACCTATAGCTTCAGCTATAGATGTCAAAGGAAGACTTGCCAGAGAATAACTATCTAATAGATAAATGGCCTAACCCACTGCTGATAGTATTTCTTTCCCTGTCTTGGTTATGGAAGAATCCCAGGCTCTGAGCTTATATTAGACATTTAATTTTTGGATGGACAGAGAAAATAAACTGTATACATTGGTGGGCAGGTTTCCCCTTTCTGTACTTTGTCCTCCTTGTCTGTTTGCAAAAAAGTCTCAGGGTCTACTGAATTAACCTTTTTAAATGACCTAAGATTCTTACATGAAAGATGTTATTTAAATACAGAGTAGTATTATTATTGAACTAAATTTACATTAGAGTCTTGCTTTGTACCTCATGTTACACGAAAAGAGGTCTGAGTTGCCTAGAGAGAAACACTGGATTGGGAATACTGTACTGTGTGATAATAGACAGAGCTAAAAGGCAAACACCTGACAGCTTTCTGCTGGCACCTTTGTCTTCTGTAAAGTGAGATGGTTACTGACCTTTCTATACACTGTTTTTTTCCCACTATGCTCTTTCATAGTAACTAGTTGCATATATATGAGTGCTAATGAAAAATGGTGACATTTCTGCTATTCTCTTTTCCTAATCCTCATTTGACAAATTCAGAGTCCTCCCATTAATTATTTTCCCAAAGTTCATACACAATGAGAAAATTATGGAGATTGGGATATTTGAGTGGAATGGGTTCGAGTGGTGGTTAACACAGAATAATGTGGAAATATAAGGGAAACTCTACACTTTTATATTCAGTTTCTGAATTTCTGTACTGATTTAAAATATCCTTTGTATCCACTTGTCTTTAAGATTCACTGTGCTTTGGAAATGGCATTACTCTCATGATTCCGACACCTTCACAGTTATAACTTAAAACATTAAAAATTAAATGAATGAAGGAAACTGGAAGAAAATGAGAGGAATTGATTGCATACATTCCCATTTCTTAGGGAAAATATTCACTAAGACTTTTCAAAACATAGCATCCTTTTCCTAAAATGGAGAACTTCTCTATGCAAAGGAGTCATTCTGCCAGAGGGAGATGTGCAATATTATACAACCTTTAGCTTCACTTGCTATGGTCAGCTGAAACTAAAAATTGCAAAAAGATAAAGTGCTCCATTAAATCCTGTTTTATTGTATAAGTGCCCTTATGAAATTGTATGACTATACAATAGCATTATATCAGGCTAGAATTAAGGCTTACAACAGACGCTAAACTACAGCATTACAGTGACCAGATGTAAGGCTTATTTAAAGCAGGTTTTAGAGTGAAATATTTATGAACTGATTTAAATACTAATGAACAGGCACTTCTACAGCTGTCACAGTAGCAGAATGATAAATGTGTTACATAGGAATGTCTATGTCATGTAGCTGGCCATTTTTCAGTAGTCATGGGCACATGTTTTCTCATAACAGGTAGAAGGTGGGCGATGAAGTAGGCAAGAAGACAGTTACACAATTGGAAAAGTTATCTTCTCTTTCCTCAGTGATCTTATTGGCTCCCCAAGTATTTTTCCACTACTTCCTTAGTCCTCTCACCTTTTCGCCTCTTTCAGAAATTCACAGTTCCATCTGTGGAGGTGTCAATACTGTCAATAAGACTTATTCCTAGTTTTGGTCAAGGCTGCACACTGCATGAATATTAGTTCACTCACAATCTCTACTGGGATTTCTTCCCTCCAAAAGGAAATTGGCCCAGTGGACAGGAGAGGCATTTACTGATTGCCAGCATCAATTTTTGCTACTTTGGAGAGGAAAATTCCAGTCCTCCCAGTCCTCCAAAATTCCAGAGAATCTTGCACCTTCTCCAGCACCCTGCATAGCACTTCCCACACTTCTCTATACATATCTGGGGTGTCACCCTAAAACCACTTCTGTGGAACACCTCATACTGCCTTACTGTTATCACTGGCACTTAGCTCTAAGAAACTTCAAGACATAGGAATTATGCTTCAGGGACAAAGGCAAGTCACCTGGGACACAGAATAGTCTCAAGTCTACTTTTTATAAAGTTTTCAGGCAGCCAGTTTACACTAGGGAGTTTTGGCAAATGAGAGAGATCTGCCCCAGGTTTCTCTCAGATGCAGTGCACAAAGACAATATTGACATAACAGTAGACCAGCAAGAACAACAGAAAGTCTTGTGAAATGGATCCAGCAGCTCTACTGTAAATCTCATCTTTGATTATGTTCTACTAGTAGATGTAGGACAACGAGGCTAAATCTCCTTTTTGTCCTTTACTGGTTTTACTCTTAATCTTACTATTCTAAATAAATGTAAAAGTGATTATTTTTCAGTTGCAAAAGGAAGTAGATACAGAAAATGTAGCATAAAGGATAACCTCTAATATAAAGCATAACCACTATGTGTAAAATTATTTAAGGAAAAAATTCAATTAAAATTTTTAGGGTTTTTTTTGCTGTCCCCTTTTGACCATTTTCTTACTTCAAATTTAAGTTCCTGATTCCTGAATTATAAAATTATCATTTTTTCTTTAAAACCAATGGAATGTAATTAAGAAATCAGTTAAATATTACACCTGCTATTAAATGTTTCTTCAATTCTATGAGGCATCCTAGTAACAGAAGCTAATGAATTGGTAAAAATAGTAAAGTAAGCAAAAAGTTTACAGAACATATGCATGATCTGTCAAAAGTGTTAGCAGACTAATTTAAGAATTTTAACTCACACCTAGTGACAATGACAATATACTTAGGATACTGAATAATTTATTTGTCATGTCCAGATCATTTCCATCATAAAAATATCTACTTTATTAAATAATGAATATATGCAGTTAAGAACATCATCATGAGGATAATTCTTACTGATAGATATACTGGCTAAAACTCTTAAGGAACCCAAGTGCCTTCCTAAGAGGAAGGTAACATCCTTACTTAAAGAATGGTATAATAATATTTAAATTATTAGATTTGAAATATTGAACAAGGTAACTTTTTATTGATTGTTACGGAGATTTTGAAATAGATTTTCACAGTACACAACACTGCATAGAGACTGTGTGCAGGTTGAGAGCAGTGTGACCTTTGACCAGATGTGGTACTGAAGTCAAAATCTCCAACAGGATGGTTTGTCTTCAGCACTCTCTCACTTACTAATCTAATTAAACTAATTAGTTTTATTGTTTAATAGAAGAGAATGGTTTATGATCAATAAAGTGCTGCTTTCATCTTAATTACTGATCCTTACTCCTTAATATAGAGTTTTCCAGGTTCCTATTAACTCTGCTAACAATCTTGGAAGAACTTTGACATGCCTCAGAATTCTGCTAATGTCACAGGTTGCATCAGTACCCTAAGAACATACTCTGTTTAGACCTTATGGAAATGCCACATTCTGTTGTCTCTTCAGTATATGTTATGAAAGCACTTTCTTTATGCTAATGTTTTGCCTTTAGCACTTTTTAATCTGTTTGTAAGCAAATACATCTTTGTGCAACATGCAAATGTCCATATGCAAACATTTTAATGCCACTGTGTAACCATTTCCATGGTTATGATGCAAAATGGATGTGGAATAATATTTAATATTATTTTGGCTACTGCATTTACAGGTGTGAATGAATATGTAAGAGCCTAAGCAGTGGTAATCCAGTACCTGGCTTAGAAAACCACAGACACAGAAGTGGATATTTTTATAAATCTTGATTTTACAAACCAAGATTATTCAATCTTTCTGATACTGCTTACTCAGCGAGTTCTTATTAATTTCAGATTAACTTCTTTGATCCCATGAAATTTTTGAAACCCATTTCAAATCAAAACTGCATGCAGACTTCTCTGACTCAGTAGGTCACCGTATCCTCCACTAACTGCTGGAACAAAAATAAATGTAGTTCAGAGAAAGACACTTTTGAATTTTTGTCGTTTTTTAATAAGAATAATGATGATTTCTTTAAATGACTCTTGTAGAGAAAAGGGCAGAGTAAAGCCTACATGCATAAAATGTGTCTAGCTGAATAGGAATCTAAAGGAATATGGAAAGATGGAGTCATATGGGAAGAAGAAAACAGACTTTATGAATAGAAGAGTTTGAAGGATCTAAGAGAAGGACTGAAGATAAGAAAATACAAGGAAAAATAGAGATAACTCCTGAAAGATCAAGGGATGCTTCAGTAGCAGGTAGTCAGATAATGGGCTCCATTGTATTTATACTGCCCTATTCATAGTGCATGCTGGAAAGACTGTGTTTTGACACTGACCCCTGTCACAACTGTCCACTTATCACCCTCAAGCAAAACATCTTATCTTGGATATAGGACATTCACATGCCTGTTTCTCTATGAGTCTTTGAGAACTGTCCTCCATCACTCCCTTTGTCCCAAAATGGGTGTCAAGCTCATGTGTGTGGCGGTGGCAAGAGAGACTTCAAGGAGCTTTCAACAGAGGAATGGGAAAACTTTACATCACTGAAGCAGGGTCAAACTGTCTTACATTATTTGCTGTACTCAGCCTCAAGGTAGTCAGTGAACAGCAGGCTAAGAACAAAACTGAATTGCAGGTGCAATCCTCTTTAAGATCAGGTACACCTCATCAGAGCAGGGTCATATCAGTATCCAGCGGTAAATTTGCATTGTCAGTGGATGTGGGGTGGTCAGCAGTTGGTATGTTCATTTCATAGCAGAAATTGCTATTTTTATTTATGAGACTTATGTGGAAGTTGGACACACAACTAGAGAAACACAAGTTTTCCACTATCAAATCTGTGTTAGCCACTGGCTGTGAGAAGACACAAAGAGCTGTCCGTTAACTGGCTCACTTCCATTCGGTTGTCACCTAAGACATTCAAACAACTTTCACTGCTTTCCACAGAAATATTGCACCAAGTTGTGTTGTAATCATCAGAGTACATGCACAAAGTCCACTAGAGAGGTCCACAATTGTTACAGATTTAGGGGGTGTTTAAGTTATCACCAGCTATAAATGGAAAATGTATATAAAGCAGTATCAGCCCTGTGGTTTTTTGAAAGAATGAGATATGTTCTGAAAATCTATTCAGTTCCTGTCACCTAAGTCTAATTCAGTGATAGATGGCTGTCAAGGCAATTCAGTGAGAATAGATCTTGTAAAGAAACTGTCATATGTAGGCCATCTGCAGCTACATTGTTAGTACCATTTCCCTTTCCAGATCTGAAACTATTTTCACTTGTTTATGCTTATTAATGCAAATCTCAAAATCCTCTTTACCATCTTTTTAAAAATCTATTTCTCTCCTGTTTAAAATATATTCTGCAGGTAATATCTTCCTTTTCTTTCTAAATTTATTCTGTTTCTATAACTATATGCCACAGCTTGGCCATCACAACTCATTTTGGCTGTTTTGAAGGTCTAATATACACTCCATCTCTTAAGTGTCTGTATGCCCTATAATCAATTCTTATTCTGCCATTTCACTTCCCCCCTCTCCCAGCTTTTTGACATATGCTTAATTGCCATCTTCTATTCTATAGGGGCTATCAGCAAAATTCAGATTTAACAGAGGCTCCTTATCCAGGAAAAAAGACCTAGACAGATAAAAACCCACATTCCAAAAGAAAACATACCACTACAGCAAGAAGTTCTGTTGGTCAAGTGATTGATAACATTTGGTCATTTTAATTATTAACATATAACTATTTATATGCTAAATATATAAAAAATCTCAAAAGCATGTACACGATTGTCTCCAGGACAATGTGAGATAAATCTTTACCCTTCAGCAAGTTACTAGAACTGGTTTAGGATCTAGTGCTGGGACTGCATATACTGAACTAATGGAAACAAGGAAGAAGCCATCTTTGTTATGTTTCAAAACTATTTCAATCCAATATAATAAGTTAAATTTTTATGAAAAAATCCTAGGATTATATTCTTATTTGTGAATATTTCCAGACTTGGACTCGAACTAATTGATTATTTATCTTTTAGTATATTTATATTACTTATCTTTAGTTTATTTAAAAAAAAAATCTGCTTTTTTTTCTCATCAGTTTTTCCGTAAGTATACCTAGAACTTTGAAAAGAAGTTGCATAAGTACTGTACTATTATAAAATGAAAACATTGTGAATTCCTTGAAAATCTTCTGTTATAATTCAAATTATACAATATTTTTCTCACCTTGTAACTTCAGGTATTTTTGCATGGTGAATGCACCCAAGCAAATCTATGTTGGATATAAATGAAACTCTTTTCATAATCTCGTATGTCAACAGGCTTAAGATCAAACATATTTGCTCATCTTTTTCAATTCCTAAATGCTATTTCTTAAGGATTAGAAATTTAAGTCAACTCTTCTTATTATTTGGTTGTTTCCCTATTAGCTAGTCCTTGACTTTAACATAAAATTAACCCAGTGTTGATGTGACACTATCACAGTTGAATTCAGTTCCACTTTTCTTCTACACTTCAGAAGAGGCACGATAGCAACTACTACAACTTCTTTAGCATCTAAGATTTGTGTTAGTTAACAAAATCCTGACTGCACAATTAGCTGAATCAAAGAAAAACACACTGAGTACTTCACTGTTTCCTAGCTGCTTGAGAAGGTCCCTCACCTACAAGTGCAAAAGGCAGTCTATGAGGCAGAAGACATACACTTTATGAAAACAGACATTATTACAAATATCACAAATAGTGAAAGGGAGGAGTTAAATTTTCCAGATTAAGTTTTCAAGGATTATTGAAATGTTGAGATGTATATCACTCATTCGTTTTGTTTTAAAGTCATTCTTTGACACCATGAAGTAATTTTTTCACTGAATGAATATATTTCAAATAATAATGAATATATAAGGCCTTTGGAAATGAATCATAAACAATTCATATTTCCCCCCACTTTATTCACTACAAACTGCTCTGCAATGTCATTGGAAATCTCATGATCACCAGAAATGAAAGGTTATAATTTTTGAGTCTGGTTGAGTTATATTCAGCAAAGGTCTAGAAATTTGAAAGGGGCAAAGGTAGTTCAGCACAAATGACTGAATC
Organism: Myiozetetes cayanensis; assembly: GCF_022539395.1. Classification (NCBI taxonomy): domain Eukaryota; kingdom Metazoa; phylum Chordata; class Aves; order Passeriformes; family Tyrannidae; genus Myiozetetes; species Myiozetetes cayanensis. The sequence goes on along the minus strand of NW_026087964.1, from coordinate 31,900,186 downwards.
TTTTAAGTTCCCCAAGCTAACAAAGAGTGTGCCACTCCTGCACAAAGTAGAACCTCTGAAGTTTTAGAAATCTCTAATCATTGGTTCTTGAGAATCCACTGAGAATCTGATGCTTTAGACATAGCCACTACACATGTGGGTAGTCTACAGCCCACTGAAAATTCCAGCAGAGATTGTTCCAGCAGACATTGCTTTTTTGGTCTTTTAGGATTGGATTTTGATCCTTTTACAGCAGTGCAAAAGAATAACATCAGGATTAAAGACCTGTCTCATTCACTTTAATGTGTCTTTATCATATTTCATGCTTCCAAAGCTAGTCTGAGTGCCTAGGACAGAAACCACATCTTTCTGCTCTGTTATGTAATTTTCCTATGCTTGTATCTGCTCTGTTGTGTTGATGTTGATTGCTCCCCCTGCCTGCTACTACTCTTTAGTTCTCTTAAAACATTTTCCTAATTCTCTTAAACAGCTTTTCTAGTACACTAGGTGGTTTCCTTTAAAGGTATCATTGAGAGTGGACACCTTATTTATGAATAAGTCCCAAATGCTTCCTTTCTATTGTAGACATGGTGGTGATTTTTAAAAACCCTTCATCAGAATCAGTAAAAAAAACATTGATGCTTTTACCTTCAATTGTCTCCTCTTCTCCTGAAACAGAAAACTTACCAGCATTGCACATCTCATACATTAGCACTGAGATAACATTTAAGGCACTTAATTCAATTTTTTTCACCGTAGAGCTGGCTATCTTTTAATCCTCCATATTACTTTCCTAACACTAACATCACTTCATTCTGAACAACTCCATTGGTTAGCACACTGCAAATCAGGTAGGTGAACTTCAGTATTCTCCATATTTTTAACTCCCTGTGGGATACTGGTGCTTAATCTGTGAGTTGCAACAAGATTTGTTTCAACTTAACTGATTTAGAGCTTGCTTGGTCTGTTACTCTTGTCAGATTGCCTTTGTATAAAATTTTCAGGGATGTCACTTAGTGGCATAATGTCTTCTAGACACTTGCCTCTGGCTCTGTCTTTCCTGTTTTTCTTTTTTTTTCCTTTTTAAAGCCTATACACATCTTCATTAGTCTCTCTGACAGTAAAGGGTGACTTAGTCCTATTGTTTTCTTTGAAGCAATCTTATCAATTTTTTGGTGCTTCAATTCTAATCATTTGTTTTCAGTTTTCCAGTTCTAGTCATCTGATCCACGATTTTCAGTAATGACAATGCATTGTTTTAATTCTTAAGGCCACAAACTTTTTTTTCTCATTGCACAGCTTTGTTTCATTACTCTTCTTATGCTTTTTGTGGTATTCAGTCATTGAGTTTAACATTTGACCATCTTCCTTTGAGAGGAGAAGCTACATCTCCTATTTTATAAGTTTACAGCTTAGCTTATTCTAATTTATCTTTCCTGCAGTCTGACTTACATTAGGGAATGTGTATAAAGTTGCATACATAGTGACAAGATAATTGTTGGCTTTTCTTTAGTACCTCCTCCACTCCAGAAAACACTAGCCCAACAAATAAGAGATTAACTAGAGCACAGACTAGAGCACAGTCTCTAGTTTTCTGACCAGAAATGGTATATACTACTGTAATTTTCATTATGGATGGAAATAGTTGCCATCCTGCACATCATGGGTTGAGACTTTGAGGAATATTCCAGCTTGGGGTAATTTTTCTAGTTTCAAACTAAGTCCCACCTTCCTTACTAAATAAAACTAGAAAAAAAGCCCACGAATGTCATCCATATGTACTTCAATAAAAATATTGCAGTAAATTGTTTAATATGTTATGAAAACATAATAATTTTACTGTAACTACAGGATTTTACAAGAAGGACAGTAGAGAATGAAAAAGAATTCATATACAATTTGCTTTGGAACTTTTCTTCTTCAAATGGACTGAGTAAAATTATACTGACTTACCATGATAATAAAAACTATTATAATGTCAAGTTAAGAATGAATTAAATACAATTTTGTGCTCTTCCAAATTAAATTGTATAATTTCTTTGTGCTAGTCTACGGTTTTCAGTTTTCTTGCTTCCATTTGAAAACTGGTAATTCTAGTTTTATTATTATGTACATAGCAGTTACAGGATACAATTTATGGGACTATTCCATAAATTAGAAAGTAAAAACTGCAAACCAAAACCACACCTACTATAAAACTTTCATTAAAGAACTCAGCAGGCTAGTCCTCTTTCATGTGTATCAATAACATAAAGAAACTTTTCTTTTTTCTTATTTAATCTCACAAAAATGCCTGAAATATTAATTTATCCTTTTTTTTTCATATAAAAACACTTAAATGAGTAAATGTTTGTCCCAAAGGAATAAATTTTATTAGGGACTGGTTAAAAAAACCTTTTTCATAAGGAGCTTGTGACAAATAGAAACTTCGTGTTTGCTTTTGTTTTTCTGACTGCTTTGCAAAAGGAATTGATTCATTTCAAGGCAGTAAAAATTAAAGGCAGTTAAAAATAAGAAATGAAATAAAATTTGTTGCAAAGTAGTAATCTATTCATAATATAAAATTGCATTTTAAAAGCTTACAATGAGAATATGTTGAATTATTCATTCAAAACAATGTATCTTTGAATTTGGCCTATCAGTGTGGTTGCAAATTGTCAGTGAGCACTCATGAACTTTATTAATGCATTTTGTGGTTTAAAATTCTTTTATGGATTACACATATGAATATATTTATGCATATAGATTATATGTGAACTCTCTGCTGTATTAATTTATTCAAATGTTCATAACTTCAAGAAAATTACCTTCTCTGATTTTTTTGTTTGCTTATTTGTTTTAAAAATAAAGATAATACAGCTTCTTTACTACACAAGGCCTACAATACCAGTATAAGTACTAAAATAACATAACTGTAGTTGGGGTTGAGATGCCAAAGTAATATTCTGCAGTTTTTACTCTTTCATGAGAAGATGGTAAGTAACATAAAGAGATAACTCTAATATGGAAAAAATACACATACAAAAATAACTTTAAAAAATCCCCCATAACCACATGCGATGGGATTTCCTGGGATGTTTGCCATTAATATTTACCTTTTTTGGTAACCTGAAGGCTGGAAGTAAGAATAAAGTGTGTGCATATCTTTTGTTTTTTTTTTTCCAGTGAAACTTTATTTTTAATTTCTTTTTGTAAGAGTCATAAGATTTGCACTACTTATGTGGCAGCCATCAGCTTTTGTCTCCATTTTCCAGTAATGTGAATACATGTTTTCATGGCCAAGATGATAATGGAGCTGCTACAAGCCTAGAGCCTTTTTACTTTTTTTTTCCTACAAACTTCATGAATTAAATTAATTGGATTCTTTTTTTTCGCTTTAAGTTTTTTTCTGTACCATCACTAACCTTTTTCCACAGTCATTCATCACATACATTTAAACCATTGCTGTCTGCACAGGCTATGCTTTCCAAGCCTTCTTAATTTATTTGATTGTCATAACACCAGCAAACAGGGAACTGGGAGCTTGCTATGCTATATTAAGGATGATTTCACAAAACTTATGAAAGTTTTACTTCCTGTCATTATTCTCAGTGTTTTCTGTCATTTGCAAATTTTAGGTGCATTATTGGTCTTAGTTGAAGAGTAAAGTAATATATTTTTTGTGTTAAAAACTGAATCTAAGCATATGAATTAATTATTTACGTATTTACTGACATGGTATAGTCATGATATTGTTTGCCTCACTAAGCATTTAAATTTCCATGTTGATAAGAAACTTGTCATGTGTGGCATATTTCACACATCTACAAAGAGCATTTCTTTAACCAGTTAGACTCTACTTTCTGTAAGACCCCAAGTCTTGAAGCTACGAGCTCAACAAAGGGAGTTTTACTTTAAAAACATAAAAGGCTCCAACAGTATCTGCCATGCGGACATTTTAGAAGAGCCTTTGGTTCTTTAAACACCTTAACAGAGAGTACAAAGGAGAAATATATTTTGTTAAGAAATACTATATGGTAAACTTTAAAAAAAAATCAGGGAACCCTGCAAAAGTTTAAAGGGTAACACACAACCAAAGCAAAGCATTCCACAAAACACTGACTGAGTACATGCAGCTCAGCAAAAAACAACCCATCCAGTATCCAGCTACCCAAAATATTAAGAAAGAAAATTAGAAGAAGAAGAAAAGAGAGAGAAAAAAGGAGATATATAGTTACCATTGCTAGATCCAGTATAAGCCCAACTATGGGAGCATAGAAATGGTGGGTTCAAACATGTGTAGGTCATGTCTTTGGTTTTATCTGCTCTGTTTCCACCCCTCCAAGGCCACTCCTCCCAGAAGGGATTTCCAGCCCACTGGCCCCTCTGGGCCTCTGGAGCGGGGTGAGGGGTGTTGCTCCCACTGTGCCAGACAAGCTAAGCCTGGGTCAGGGGCTCCAGCGTGTGGTGTAGGCTGTGCTCCCAGGCTGCCTTTGACTGATGGCTGCTCCAGGGTCACCTGGTGAGTCTTGAAGGGTTGTCACGTTGGACAAAGCATGACCTCACCTCTGTGAAACCTGACTTGTCCCCACACACACACACACACCTGAGTTGCTCTGAGCCAATATAATAATCCAGTGTCTCACACACTCCTGTGCTGGTTTCATCTGGGGTGGAGTTAATTTTCTTCATAGTAGCAGTGTTTTGGATTTGTGCTGGAAATAGTGTTAGTAAGTTAGGGAGGGTTTTGTTATTGTCGATCAGTGTTTCTCCAGTGTCAAGGACTTTTCTGTTCCTTACACCACCCCACCAGCAAGGAGGCTGGGGGTACACAGGAGTTGGGAGGGGACACAGCCAGGACAGCTGACCCCACTGACCAAAATGATATCCCATACCATATGGCATGATGCTCAGCATATAAAACTGAGGAGAAGGAGGAGGAAGGAGGGATGTCCACAGTGATAGTGTTTGCCTTCTCTAGTAACTGTTATATCTCATGGAGCATGGCTTTCCTGCGGATGGCTGTACACCTTCCTACAGATGAGAAGGGCTGAATGAATTCCCTGTTTTGCTTTGCTTGTGTGCATAGCTTTATCTCATTCCACAAGTTCTCTCACTTTTCCTATTCTGTCCCCCATTCCAACAGAGGGGTGTGAGTGAGTGGCTGTGCAGTGCTTGGATGCTGGCTGGCGTTAAAAACAGAGCAGTTTGTTAGGATTGGTAGGTATTATGTCAACTTATTGACACAATACCTCTCTCTTTCAGTCCTTTTGTTTGTAGGAGCATTGCATTAGTCACACAATTAGCCTTTCTTTTGAGGTTCTCTCCAAGTTTTCACGCTCATGGATGATGCAGATATGCACTTGATCTTGAATCATAAACATTGCCCTGATATTTGTAGTTATCATTATACATTTGTATTTATCATTATAAGTCATCAGAAGAAGGATAAGGATAAAAAAGCTGTATTCATTTATGGCCTCAATAGACACAGTAAGGTCTCTGTGCTGCTTTGTCAGTACTGTATCTATTCAGATTTATATTGTTTATATAATACTGCAACCAACTAAATAATATTTTAATAATTCAGACATTATTTATTATTATTTATTTTTATGAATGCAGTGTGAATCCCAATAAAAAACACTACGTATTTTATCTATACAATTACTCTCGTTACTGCAGAGCATTAGGTCCCTCCAGAGATTTCAAAAGAATGCCAATATAGATGTCTCTGATATGTGCATTGAATGAGTGTGCTCTCCCTCCCCCATCATGAGTACGTGGCTGAGTTGAGATGTACCACATACATAGGATTTTGTGTGAACTTTCATTATTTGTGTGAACTGCCGCTATTGCAATTTACTTCTGCCTGGCTTCTATAACAAATGTGTGGTTTCTTCACCTTCTGTTCAGTACACTGCTGGTGCAATGGGTAAAAGACAGCTATCTACCCTCTATGGTTAAAATTGCTGAACTCCAAAGAAATGAAAGAATGCCATTTCCCAACCATTGATTTATGACCAGCTTTAAATTTTTGCTAGTGCTGGGATGTTTACTAGTTTTTTGTTTCTTTTGTTTGTTTGTTTGTTTTTGTTTTTGTTTTGGGGGGGGGGATGTTTCTAATGTCAAACTTTCTGCCTATTTGAGAAGTACTCTGTTCTTGTCAGAGGATCTTGGGTCAGCTTAGAATTACCTACATGACTCTGACTTTAAAAATTGAAGCAGGAATAATGATTGCTGCATTCTTCCATTTACCTGATTTTACTTGGCTTTCCTTCCCACCACTCTTTTACACATTCACAACGATCTTGTGCCACAGTCACTGCAATTTAAATATTTAGATTTCTCAGTGTTTTGTAGCCATGGAATTGTATTCCTGACTGACGAACTTAACTTTAGACAGGCATAAAATAAAACTTATAAAGTGTTTGCAGAAACCATATTAAGATTTTATTTTTCTGTGGAAATAGAAACTTGGATCTCCTTCTATCTAGCAGTCTTTACTTAAAAGCAGAAAATAAAATTAAGAAATTAAACTACCCCCAGGCTTCACATGCAGTTTTATGGCCATTTAACATTTTTTAACCTGTTAGTTTGTTTGTTTTTCTTGCCAAGCCTTTCCCTGAGCTACAGATGCCATTTCCTATTCAGCTGTTGCTCTGTTTCATACAGACACCCTGCAGATCATATGGGTAACATTCCAATCCAAATTGAATCATTTGAGTAAGAAATAGCTTCTCAAAATCTGTTACTGTTTCCTTTGCATTCTTTACTTTATTCAATTTGTTGGCTGTTTTGTTGGTTGGATTGGTTTTTTTCTTTCTTTTTAACTAATACTTCAGATCCTTAATACAGATTAAAAAAATGTTTGATTTTAAACCTGTAGTCTCAAAAATGTTGTTACATCTAAAACAACCAACATCCAGCCCAGCTGAGCCATTTCTAATTTTTATTGTTTCATGCGTGATGCCATTGCATTTTTTCATTGTTTTCATTCATTGCCAAAACAGGAAAAATTGCCACAGAGGTAATATGTCTTGCTATATTACTTCAGTGGCAATTTTTCCTTTTAAACAAATGGAATATTACCACTTTAATGTTCATTTTAAAGGAAAATCTTTGAGTTTCTTCCCTTCACAGTATTTAGAATTTAGAATCAATAGTACCTTTCCATGTGGCCTGAAGACAATTTATTGGAACCTTTTAGAAGTCTCAATGCTTTTTTCAATTCAAATAAATAATTCAATGTGGTAGAAAGAAAATGATTGAAATAATGCTGGCCAAGGACTTCCCATTATCTTTGGGCAAACTTGAAAATGGGACTTGTGCATACTACTTTGTCAATGAGTGTTTAAACCCAGAAATGGTTAACATAAATAAATAAAATTCATATAGTGTTGCTTTAAACAAACATAAACTTATTTCTTGTCTTATCAAAAAGATTATCTTTATAGCCTTCCCTTTGATGATTGTGAACCCGTCTGCTTTTGCCATCTGCTGGAAACCTGGAGGGTCTCTGAAAAAGAACATGACAGAACTTTGGGGACCTGAGCAATTTGAAGGTCTGTTTTTCTTTATTTTTCTTGACTTTCCTAGAGATTCTAAAACAGTGAAGTTGTTCAAAAGCCTTACAGAAAATGTTGTGTCTTAGAATACTCCTGCTGTGCTTTAATGGCTTGAATTTATCCCCACGGTGTCTGCAATTAGTGAACAAAATCTAAAATTATCTAATTCTGAAAAACTGTCTGATAGATATTTTATATTTTTAACAAAATGACCTCTGATCTGTGAAAATCATATCACACTCCAGTATAATGCATAAAGATGTTGTTTATATTCTTCATTAGACTTTTAAGTAGAGTAATTGAACAGGGGCACTTTATGCTTGTATGGACATACACCTTAGAAAGATGAATGAATCCTTGTGGGTCATTTCAGCTATCATGTAGTATCCCTGGGGTTCAAGTGTTTTGTATTTTTCTGGCAGAGTTTTGTAAATTGGAGAATCTTTACTCTCATCTGTTCATTTATTTACTGTCATAACAACTGGATTTTATATTGAAAATTAGTCTACTCTGAAGCTTAAATATCATTTTATACGTTTTATGGTTTCTATATTCCAAGTGAAAACTAAAATTTATGATGCCCTGGAGATACCATTTGGTTTCAGTCCTTCAAAGAGAAATGTTACATTAAAGACAGTGTTGGTAGCCCTGCAGCGTATCAGGAATTTATTATGAAATATAAACTGCACAAGAAACAAGATATAACAGTGAACACGGGCAAGGAACTGACACAGTGTATTTATTTTTTGGTTTAATGTGGAGTTATGAATATTTATTGTATTTGTGGAAATCGCAGTTTCTGAGCATAAAATAATTTTTAATAGTTGCGATGCTTTTACCAAAATGTAACTCTCCAGCTCATGTCAAGTTCTCAAAGCTTTCTGTGTATATCACCATTCAGGAAGTTGCTAAACACCTCCAGGGTGTTCATCAGCTGTCTTGCAACAGAAAGATTTATCCTCTGCTTCTTTTAATATAATGCTTTTATAAATTCCACTTAATAAATGCAGCACATTTTTTATTACCACTCTAAGCAAAAACAGCAAAGATTTTCCACCAGTTGATATTGTGTAGTTTATCTTTCTCTACCAAAGACAGCTGCTCATGAGCATCCTTTGATTAATATGAGAAATCCCTGATAGGGAACTTTCATCTCTGATATCTATTATATTACAGAGTCCTGTAGTCGGAATTGTGTCTCATCATCTGAGGCTCAAAGCTATGCTTTCAGCACTGCATCTACAGATGGACAGTCAACAGATGGACAAATAGAAAATACCAAGGCAAATGGAAAAAAAAATGGCGATGGTAGATCAAATGGGCAAGTGCATCTGAAAAATAATATATTAAAGTTTAGAGAACCAGGCTACATCAGCATCAGCAGAACCACTAACAGAGAGAACAACTGAACACATCCTTGCAACGTTTTGGAAAGAGTCGTCATGGCACAATTAGAGTAGGAATCATTTACAGTTCAGAAATGTTGATGAAGACAGTCAGCAAAACTGAATGACTAACAAGGACAGGCCAAACCGTGTCTGCTATAATTACGTGAAATAATGATTCAGGTATACATGTACAAATACAACAGTCAATGAGTTAAGGAAATGAGTTATCTTAAAAAGAAAAAAACCAAAACAAAAGAAACAAAAAAAAACCACCCTGAAGCAAAGAATGTTGAAAGCCAGTCTTACAAGAATTAAAAAAAGACATAAGTAAACAGATATTGCTTTTAATACTGTGAGAAAGAAAAAGAGGGGAATGTTATGTGGATATGATGCTTAAAAGCCTTATTACACTACTGCATCTGATTATACTAAATTATTGTATTTAACATAACCTGTGTATGCACTGAAACACCAAAAACTTCCTGGAATGTAGTAATTGCAATCTAAGTCTATAAACTTCTGCACCCCTTGAGGCACAGTCTCACAAAAATTAGGATGTGAGGGCTATTGATCACCATTAAGAAAAGGTTAATTTGTATATTTGACAATAATTTCTTAAATTTCAGAGATATAACAAAACCTGAATAATACACCTAAATATGACGTGTCCTAATAGTACCAATCTATCAGTATTTTTAACCTGTTATCCCTTTGCTATAAAGCCATAGAAGGTATGTTAACTCAACATCATCTTTTACCAACAAATTGTTTTCTAGTACCATTAGTTTATTTCTTTATCCTAGGATTAGAACTACACTGCTTTCAGGTTTAATCACTGGGGTGTAGAGATGCTCTGTTCAGTTGCCACTGCATGAAGAGATCCTTTGGCCCAAAGGAATCCTTTAAAAGTCACAATGATTTTTCCAGTTGATCACTGACTAAAGTCTTTATAGAAATGCAGTTATGCTCAGTGACTCAGAATTCAGTTTCATAAATGACCATAAAACAGCAGACAAAGGATTAGTTATGCTACAAAGAGAATCTAAAGGAGAATCTAAAGAGAGAGGTTTTTTGGTGGGGTGGTTTTTTTTGTTTGTTTTGGGGTTTTGTTTTGTTTTGGGTTTTTTGGTTTGGTTGGTTGGTTTGGTTTGTTTTTGGGGGGGGGTTGTTGTTGGTTTTTTTGTTGTCTTTTTTTTTTTAATCTAGTCTGGTATCTTGCAAAGATATCTTTATAACCTTGAAATTCATGATGTTAAAGACACCCAGCTGTGTTAAAATGCCTCTAATTAGCAGCCTTGCAAATCCCTCGTACAATGATAAACTACCCGAAGATGATAGCAAAATACCCTGATGGAACCTTATCAATCAGCTTTTACTCCCAGGATCCATTCTGACTTACAGAGGCACTGTGAAAGTCTTAGATATTCCACTGGAGTGCAATTTTGAACAATAATTTCCATTATTTCAGATGAAATTCTGCACACAGACTGTAAGAGTTGGACTAATATTAATATTTATAGCAAGTAATTCACTGCAGCACTTAATTTTTCAAAACAAAGTGTTATTTAGTCTCATAATAAAAAATACAAAAGGCAGAAGTGAAACAACCAGGCAAGACTGTCACAGTTTTCCCACATAGTAGTGTATGACTTTAACACAAAGGTATTTTCCCATAGGAAACAGCCAGGACAGAACCTAGTTCATGTTAATTCCACTTTTTCAAGTGCTGAAACGCATCCCCTGGAAAACTTATGTGGCCCCAGGATTTTCCTATTTGTGTCTCTTCTAAGAGGCTGTGAGTATCTGCAGGGCAAAACAAAATCTCCAGAATTATTTAAAACAAAGATGCAGACTTGCAGTGGAAAATTTCAATGGTTTTGCCGCTGTCAATAGAGCAAGTGTCAATGTTTTCCTATTTGAGTACTTTCATGGCTCAGAATTTCACCCTAAACTGTCCTCCTGCTTTTTCCAACATGCTTTTTGTTTCAGAATGTTTTAAATAGCTATCATTTTTTGGTCACATTTTTGCAGAGTTTCCTATAATTTCACTTGTTAAAATTCAGGCACAATAGCAAGCACAGATATTTTGTTGGTTTACATTATTCATATGTCCATTCAGCTATTTGAGATGGTGCATCTTGTATGACCTTACTGCATCTCATGACTCACTACTGTCTTAAGAGCAGTTACAGGAATTTTCATTTAGTGAAGAAGTGCAGACTGTATTTCTTTTATTTGACTAAGCTGTTTCCTATTACTTATTGTACTCTCTTGACAGTAATAAATTTCATAATGGTTGCTAGATTTCAAATCAACTATTACACTATCTAGATGGAACAGTAAATCAATAATGGATGATCCATAAATCATGTCAAGTAGCTGGAATGCAAGGGGTTTTTTGCCTTAAGGTGTCACACTCAGCAATCACTGTAATATTTATTGAAAAAATAGCAATGCTATTTTTTCAAAATGCTATGAAATTAATAATAAATTGGCATTAATATATTAAGACGTTTTCATAAGCAAAGAGAACAGTGCTGGGAGGAGAAAATATACTTTATTATGCCACACTTAATGATCCTTATTTTTGAAAACTAAATTAATTAGTGTACTTTATCACATACCTTGTTTTCTACATTTCTTTTGAAGCTCTCACTTTCAAAACTGGATAAAACTGGATAACAGCTAGGTGAACTACTCTAACAATAGGGGTTAATATTTGTATTTCAATAGCTCTTGGTGCTTCATAGTTCTGCTTAGAAGGTTTCTAATGGGATAATTTCTCATGTATTCATCTTTATGTTGTACTCAAAGAGAAACATAATAACTGCACAGTAAACCTTGACATATGGTCAATATGACCAGAAAATTAAATATTGGTATAGACAAAATAAAAAATAAAGCTCAATTCTGATTCTGTGCTTCATGCTGCACTTATTCTCACTGGCTAAATCAGAGATTGAAATTTACAAATATTGCATAATCAAGCCTTAAATTGCATATTGGAAGATGGTACTCAAGTATAACCCAATTTTCATAACTTCATATAATGAAGCAATATACTCCCAGGTTCTGTAGTTCATTGAAGTTTTAGTAGTCAAATTTCTATCTTCCTTTCCCTTCCATCTTCACTCTTCCCTCTTCCCTTTCCAAAAGGTATAGTAGATAGAAGTATAATACTGCTGATTTTCTTCAAATTTTTATAAAATAGATTTGGTAAAAAAAAGGATCAAATCAATTAATTAGTAGTTTGCTTAGATATTCACTAGGTATCTGCAGAATAACCAGTTGTAGTTTTCATATCCTTAAAACATTTTCAAGGTACTCAGAGATTCCTAGATTAGTTAGCTGGGGAAAAAAAAAAAAGAAATGAGTGGGGATATAAAGCCTCAAAAGGTTTCTTATGTTGTCCTTTTCACTGCAGAGAAAGTAGGAAAAGTGTGATGCTTACAATTTATTTATGTGGTCTGTCAGTAATGGCACAGAAATCATGAAAACCTTTTGCTAGTAAAATTTAGCTACTTGTTTTCTAAGACACAGAAGAAGGAAGGGATGTAATTTCTGCAAGCAAATTCATCTGGTTAATAATTTTTGTTGATATGTCTCTTGGAAATGTATTAATTGGTCTGTCCTGACATGTTTCAAGATAAATACCTTTGCTCTTCCCAAATTGTTTTACCAACCACTAACTGTTATCATACACTAGAGTAAGGCAAATTAAAACAGGAAAAGGACATTATGCAAAGAGCAGAAAAAAGTCCCATTTTGTGTTAAATTGATGAAAATAATCCCAGTTTCCTCAAATATAAAATATAAGAAGAAATATGGAAATTCATCAGTAATGACTTTTTGAGGTTTTTTTCTTCGGGGGAAGTAGCATAAGTATCTGCTAAACTGATACTTAAAATAATATACAGACTATATATTGCACAAAATACAGAAATACATACCATTTCAGAGAGTTCTTATTTGATTATTACCTTGTTACTTCTATCAAAACATCATATATTGAAAAAATATTTAAAGTTCTGTGCATCATAATATACTAGATAAAGTCTCAGAAGTCTCTTTTCTTTGAATAATCTTTAGATTTTTACAGATGAAAGCTGAGCCTCACCTAGCAAAGGAAGCTTGAAATGCTTAGATACACATTTCTGTCCTACAAGTATCATGAAAAGAATCTGCTTTTGCAAGTTGTTTGCTTTATGATACAATGTACCAAATGGCTTGCTGAAAAATTGGACAAATTCCAGTTGTAACAGCTACTATTCAAATTGATAGTGACAGCTCATTCTGAAAAAAAATGTTATTTTCAAATGATTGATATGAACTCAAAGGGGTGTGAAGAACTGTAGTGTTCATATTGCTCATGAGCTGTTGACAGTTTGGCACATCTCTAATGCTGATTAGAAACAAGCCAGGACACTGTGGTTTGCATTCACATTAAGCTTACAGACCACATTATTTTATTCATAGGAACACTCAATATACTAAAATATGCCAAAAATTTCAGAATCCAATGACCTTTGTATCAAGTACCTCAATATGTATGATAACAGTATTGAGTGACAAAACGATAGTAGGAGAATCTTAACAAATATCAATTAAACTGAGCAAGTGACCTTGGTGATATTCAGTTCCCTAGTGAACTGCTGATGTTTTTAGAGATACAATAAAGTGAAAAAAAAAAAAATTGAAGTTGGAGCTGTGAAAAACTTGTGTACATTCTTCACGTTTGAGCTGCAAATAAAGGAGCTGGCACTTAAGAATCCTTTTCTAGTGTTTATTTATACAATTCATATTTAACCTGTGCAAACGTTAGTGCTCCTAGAATTATTTTTTTAAGAGCTTTTTGTCTGACAGCCTTTCTTTATGGCAGTGCTGGTACAGGCAACTAAAAGAAAGTGTCAATGTTACTTCTTTATTTCTCAATTGGTTCTGCAAAACGTCAACATCAGAAAAGGCAGCTCTCACATTCCAGTTACAAAACTACTGGGATATCTGTGTTTTAAGGCGATTCTGATGTATTTCTCTAAGATACTTCCTATTTATTAAGAGATCACTGCTATTATTTCACACTGGTCCTGGCCAGAGCAACTGCAAAGTGATCCAGATCAAAACCTTTGCTTATGGGAGGAAAAGTGCCAGAAAACCTCAACTCTGGACATGAGGAGAGAAGACTTCAGGCTGCTCAGGGAATTAGTGAGTAAGGTCCCCTGGAAATATGCTTTTGCAGGTGCTGGGGTCCATCAGGTGTTTTTGAAGGTACTGGTCACTTTTTAAACATCACCTCCTCAGGGCACAGGAACTGGCTATTCTCAACTGTCAAAAATCAAGCCAGCAGGGGAAGGCCATCTTGGCTGAGCAGAAATCTTCTTGGAAATAAGGCAAAAAAGGAAGGTGTATGCCCAGTGGAAGCAAGATCAGGTGACATGGGAAGAATTTAGAGATGCTGCTTGCCACTGTAGGGAGAAAATTTGTCCAGTCAAAGCTGAGCTGGAGCTGAAGCTGCCAGAAATCTGGAGGACGATAAAAAGAGTTTTTTCAAATATATTAATGGCAATAGGCAGTACAGAAATATCATTGACCCATTAAAGGATGAGGCTGGTCACCTCACAAATAGGGACAGAGACAAGGCAGAAGTGTTTAACATTTTCTTTACCTCTGTCTTCTACTTGGATGATGGACCATCAGCTGGAGGACCATGACTGTGAGAATGATCAACTCCCAGTCAACCCTGAAATTGTGCAGGATCTGCTGCTTCAGCTGGATCCCTACAAATCTATGGGACCTGATGAGATTCAGGCCATAATCCTCAAAGAGCTAGTTGATCTCATTTTAAAACCTCTCACGATGATTTTTGAGTGGTCTTAGGAGTCCAGAGAGGTCCCAACTGTCTGGAATCTGGCAAGCCTTGTCCCAGTTTTCAAGAAGGGCAAGAAGGAGAACCCTGGAAACTACAGGCCTGTCAGTCTCACTTCAGTGCTTGTTAAAGTTATGGAGTAGAAAACCCAGACTCACTCATTTCTCAACTTTAGACAGTACAGACCAACAGCTGCCATCTCCCCAGCTGGGATACCTTCAGCTGCTTAGCAACAGGGACCTTAGCTAACCTGCCTTAGTCTAGCAGGGGCTTCTTGGCCTCATTGTAAGAGTCCTAGCTTTTCATCCTTTGGACAAGTACATTCCAGTTTTTTACTGAATGTTTATTTGATGAAAAACTGCACAAACTAGCTTGGGGGAGAAATCCAAATCTGAGTCTATCCCTCCCTCAGGTAAGTGCTCTACACACTGACCTAGAAAGTTACGGTCTGATGAGTCTTAAATTATTTCTGCGCAGTGGCACAGCTCTGAGAGGAAAATTACCTGAAGTCTGATTGTTAGGTGTTCTCCTAGGAAATTACAGACTTTTTCTAACATCCTAACACAAAGAAGGGCACTGAAGTGCGTGTGAGAATGGCCTAACATCAGCTTGTTCTGCAAAACCGCCATCCCTTAAAAGCTTTAAAAGAAAACACAGACTTTCTGCTTTCCAGTGGAAGAACAGATATACATCAAGCCCCACGAAGCTGTATGAATTCTGAGCTAATCTAACAACTCCTTCAAGGTCTTGCAAGGCAATAAAGTCAGCCACGGGTAAATTAAATTGAAAGCCTTCTCTACCTAACACCTGTTCATGTTTCCAGATAAGATAGTTTAGACCTTTAATGCACTGGTTCTGAATATGAATTGCTTTGTGAGGACTCACAGCTCTCTGCATGAATGATCCAGGACATTTTGAAAACCAATATGGGTGTAGAAATTCCTTCTTGGAAAATGGATAACCGAGAGTGAGCTGATGCAGTGCTGCACTTCACAGAAGTGAGTATACAGTTAAAAAATTTTGCTAATCTCAGACTTTTTTTTTTTTTTTTTTGCAAAATCTGGTTCTTCATTTCCATGGAAATATTTCCAATTGTTTTCTTGTTCTTTGAACTTGGGTGTGACACTGTATTTATTGAAACTAAAAATATTTTAAAGAAAATTCTATTACATGATATTTTATTAGATATCTTATCTATTTTTGATTGGTAAATGAATTTATCAGTAGAGTTTCACTTTGCTTTGACAACTAGGATTATATTAGAGGCAGGAGGAGATCAAATCTTCAATAATGATTTAACTGCTGTTCTTTCAAATCACAGGTAGGATTTTGTCACTTTTTCCAAAGGCTACTATGTATTTTTTGTTAACATAGTTGAGTATTTCAGAAGAAACAGAACGTGAGTCAAAAATGTGCTTGCAGGAGAAGAAAATAAAGATAATGAACTACTGAATTGTTTGTGCTATCATGTTTCCAGAATCTACTGTGACTAGGGAATTAATTTCTAGGAGGAAAAAATCCTGCAAGTGTTTCCATAATGCTATGTACTTCTGAAATATACATTTGGTCTTTTTTTCAGAATAACATACAATAACGTTCCTGACTGTATGCATATGCATACAAGGACACACACATATATAAAAAGAAAAATATATGTCATGAATAAAGGTTAAAATAGGGAAAAAGAAATCAGAAAAATTAATTTGAAATAAACTGATGTTACCTTATTTAGCTCTTATAAATAAAGAAACCTTATTATTTTTAAAAGCCTAAAATGTACCAACAACTTCCTTTTTTAGATTCCTTTATTATTCGTGCTTTTTACATTTTATTTTCTATTCAGAAGCTTTCCTGGCTGAAGCTGACCAAAAGGTACTTTCTCACATACCTCATCTTATGGGTATGGCCTCACATTTGCCCATGCCTCTGAGATGAGTGTTATTTTCTTGCCTTTTACACCCCTCCAGAATAATATATAGTTATACTGTTTGGAAAGTGTTCCTACATTCAACTTTAAGAATGCCACACCAAAGCAATGAAGCTCTCTCCTAATTAGTTATTCTGAAAATTTTTTACTTACAAATACCAGTAAGGAAAATGCAGTAAAAAAGGAAAAATGCAGTAAAAAAAGAGAAGGGAAACTACCATTAATTATCCTTGATCTGCTTACACCAAGATTTAATTTGAAAATATTTTAACTTCCTTTTTTTTTGTACCTTGCTGACAATATGCTTGTAAGATGCAGAAGATAAAGTTTAGGTCTGGGATATGTTCAAAATGTACTCTATGTCAGCTTCCATTTAAAGATGATAATTTTAGACAGAATATCATAGCAAGGAAGGCTTTGCCAGTTTTGTTTTGGTTTTGGGTGTTTTTTGGGTGTGTTTTCTTTTTTTTTTATGTTTGGTTGTTTTGGGGTTTTTGTTTGTTTGTTTGATTGTTTGTTTGTTTTGGTATACTTATATGCCTGTATAAAGGTTTCTAGCAATTTATTCAAATGCAAACACCTCCTTCCAGGATCATTAATCCTAACTTATCCAAGATGCAGTTTTGACCTTTTCTTCTTGGTCAAGATATTATTGCAATTACTACAGTGTGTTTCCAGCTATGTGAAGATATGTCTTGAGAGTTCTGGAATTTCCCACTCTTGCCTCTCGACCAAAGGACTCTTCTTACTTTTCTTATTCTATTCTCATAAGAAAAAAAAAAAAAAAGACAACAAAAAAACCCTGGTAACACAGTGAAATTGCTTTATACCACATCTAAGCCATGTATTCTGTAACTAGAGGAAATACAGTACAGCATTGCAGAAAATGGAAAATTTTTTTTCTACACTGAAACAATATTTCCCCCCCTTTTATTGATCAACACATGAAATTATACATTGTTTAGAATATATCCACTGAGAAGTGTGAATTTTATTTTATTTTTTTAGCAGACTTTGCCTTAATTCATATGATTTTTAAGTAGTCCATGTAGAGAATGAAGTACTGAATGCTATGGCACAGAGGATGTGATTCAAAAAGCTTTTGGAATCAGGTGGTCTTTGCATTGCCAAACAAATGACTGCTGGTTGCAAGAATGCCCCATGAAAATTTCTGTTCCACAAGAAATATAATGCTATAACAATTCTCCATTACACAAGAAGAAGACAGTATGTATTGTTCTCAGAGATGCCTATTCACTTGTATTTACTTCTTACAGAAGTCTTAGCAACATCTTCTGTACTCAAAATGGGAAAAAAAAAAAAAGGAGTATTTCTCTTGGTAACTGTTCAATTTGTATTGTCACTCACTATGTACAATCATTGGTAATTTTGTGTGTTGTTATTTGTAACAGTGTGGTAGCACAGAAGTACAAAAAGTTTTTCAGCCAGTAAAGCATACTTAACACAAAACACAAAACTGTCTGTGAAGAATTCATCTGTGTGTTTAGAATTCCATATTTTCGACCATACAGTTTCCTAATGCCCTAATTCTCAGTTTTGAAGATGAATCTCCTGCAAACTTACCACTGAGGAAAGTTACTGTGTACCTTATCCTTGTCAAACTCCTGACAGGGTTTTTTGAGTGGGCATAAAACCATAGGAGTTTGGTAGTTCTAGGCTATATAAAACTATGTTTTGAAAATATCTTGTGCATATATAGCTACATTGTCATGGCAGATAACGTACTGAGGTGAAATGCCATTCCTAAACTCTTCCAGTAATATCTGTTCCTAAGCAATCTTTAGCAGAAAATCTCAAATGGTGCCACTATTCAAATGTAAAGATAACACAGAAACTTCTGGCTAACTACTTTAATGATTATCTGAAGGAAGTCAGGAAGCACAAGAATGTATGCTCGTGTGGATGCATTCTGGAATTCACTGACAGACGTCTTCTGCTGGTCTGACAGAGCTCATGTAAGCTAAGAAAGAAGCTATTTTGTAACATATCACAAATAGTACAGTTAAAGTGTATGGCATAGCCAAAGTACTGTATTCATTAATGCCTATTAATCTAGCAAATTGAAGTCCAAGTTTTAGACAGTTCTATCATGGTAGATGCAATGTGTCTTGTCTCCTCTTGCCTTTTAAAACCTTAGTTAGATTGTTTCCTCTTTTAGATTTATGGCCCTCTGTATCTTCAAAGCAGCTGAGGCATCTACCTCATCTTTGTCTGAAATTTAGAAGCTTTTACTTAAAATCCATGTTTGGAGTCATATTTTGAAAGAAACAAATTTTCTTTATTTTCTTCTTCCCAAATCTTTGGTTATCTTCTGATCTGAAATAATTATTTTCAATTAGCTACTGAATTGTCAGATTAAGTTTTTTTAAACATATGAAGATGAAAAAAAAAATTAGTTATACGGTAGAGGTTTTCATTACCAGAGGTTACCTATAATTATGCAGATTATTCAAAAAATGAGGTCTTACTACTTCTAAATAAGAACAAAAGAAGAAAAATGCATAAAGGGATATGCTGATAAAATTAAGGAGTGCTGAAATACTTTAAAAACAAATGTAAGTTTGCACAAAAGAGTGTCCTCATGGTTGATATCTCTTCTTCATGGATCACATTGCTAGGATTTTAATGCCACACTGACTGAGGAAGTTGATCACTGACAGAGGAAAAGAAAGTACCTATTCTAAGGCATGTTCTGTGGTAACTGTCCACACAAAATTTTATACATATATCAAAATTTTTTAAAGGAGAATAAATATATTTTGTTCCCTAATGTTCTCTCCTTTACTTGAAAATTTCACTCTTTAGGAGCATATACAAAGAATTGTGTTCAAAAGATATAAAAACCAGAATTACTCAGTCTAGGAACAGTAATCAATACAAAAAAAAATGTGAAAAGAGTAAGTATACAATACCTAGGAACTCAAGATGCAATGAGATGAGCTATGATGGATAAACTTTTTTGAAAGGATTTTCCATCTGAAAAAAAGTAACCCCTTTTTAATAGAAGCATGCCAGATGGTTTAGCAGAACATCCATTCATCAGTCTGATAGATGACTGTGTAATTTACTGCCTGTGATGATAATGATAGTTCCTAGATCTATGAAAAAGGACTGAATTATTTTTATACAGAACTTGGTAGGCACTGAATTCCAAAACAAAGAGGAGAGGAAGAAGTTTTGACATAGATGGTGTGTATCATTCTGTTCTTTCAAGAAATATATGACCAGTGTTGTTCCATTGTACTAGACTCAATGAACCAATTTATGAATTAACAAGTGGCAGTGTGAAATAGCAGTCACTAAAACCAGCATGTGTTAATCAATGATTTAAGAAAATATTTGTGCATGTGTAGAGCTCCATTCATAAAGAGCAAATAATTGAGGCTGAGTTTTTTGAAAGAAGAAATCAGTATGTGTGTTTACATCTGAATATTCTTTTTCTCCAAGATGCAGGAACAAAAAGCAAAATGAATGTAGGTACAATATGTCAAGTAAAATTATATTCAAATGCAGAATTGAAAACAGTCTTGTCCTAGTAACCTCACAGTATGGCATGGTAAAGTTACCTACATATAATAGTTATTAAAGCTGCAACCCCCATGCTCCTCACTTTCATCATTCTAATCTCAGGAATGAATGGAAACAGAAGAGAGAGAAGCTGTAGACAGCTTCCATAGCTGTTTGCAAGGGCTCCCGACCGCTGTCACCTGGGATTTGGTTAGTGCCATGTGTGTTCTACAGCTGTACAATAGTATCTATAATAATATCTGAGGTAAAGAGTAATAATGGATAATTCTATTAACTCATTCTGAGACTAGGAAACTTACACATATGAACGCATACCTTCTATTACTCTCTAAAAAATGAAGGAATCTGTTCTGTCTTAAACATTACAGATAATGAAATATAACCAAATATAAATTGTACTTTAAAATATTTTACTTCTTTGCAAAGTTGGGCTTTCGTTACAAAAACATCTCAAATATTTTCTTCTACTCATTAAGTCAAAGCTGCTTTTTTTCAGAAAAGCTTGGTTCGACATTAAAGACAGACATGCAATGAAAAATCAAAAAAAAACTCCATGTCATCTGTCTGTTTCTACATATATGATGGCTACTGAAGTGAATAAACTCTGTACTTACATAACTGATGAGATAATTAAGATCCTGTTTTCTTTTTTCCTGTGCCTGCTGCTTAATTATAAGATTAGTGTTCATTTTAATGTTGAGCTCCACACAATGTTTCAATATCATGCTGTAGACAAATTGTTGGAGTCCTGAACATTAAATCAATAGATCTTCTATCTTGTTCAAATAGCTAAGTTTCCCTTAGGCAAGCCCCGTGCTGATACCCCAGTGTGAAACTCATTATGCTTCTTGTGGACTAAAATATGACATGTTATCTAATAAATTATGAATACCACACATTATAAATGCAAAGTTTACTTATTGAAAGAAGAATTCAGTTTTTCACTGTCTTAGAATTCAGTTTAAAGTAAATACTAACTTGGGACTAAATAAGCCAGTTTTCTTAAAAACTAAAATAAAAATGAAATTAGAAAGACCAGATGGAATAACTGAAAACTACTTCCAAGAAATATATATGTAAAAGTTAAATGTCAGGATGGTGGTTAGATGGTGGTCGTGCATGCAGATTTAAATATATCTGTAAGAAAAGCATGAAGGAGGGAAGCTAGATAAATGGAAAGAATTACAGCTAAAGGCAAGCTCTCATGCTAAACACCAAATCTGTCAGTGACTACTATGAGAAGGGCTTACTGTATACTATTACTTTTGAAGAATCAGGTTCTAGCAGAGTAAATTATTACTTCAATTATGATTAAAATAGGACTTTAGGTAGAGTAGACTATATACTTCATATTACTACTCCAAGTTGAAATCCAGCTGAAAGCCTGAATTTCAGCAATAATGCTTGCTCTGAACTCTGCTAAAACTGCACTATCACCCCTCAAATTTTGTCCTAAATGCATTTATTTCTGAAAAGTCTGAAGTTAATAAGACAAAGTATGATGGAGAGAAGTGGGTATGGAAGAGAAACTACCCATTAAGATCTAAGAAAATGGTTTAAGGGGAGAAGCACTGTAGAAAGGTGATTGTTAAATAGAAAAAAAATAAATGGAAAGTAAAGATTTATGACAGTGGAGATAGACATATAAGCTGATTTGGTGTGGAAATGATCCTCTTCTAAAAATCTAGAGATTTATCATAATCAAAATCTGTTACAAGTTTTCTGCTTCCTTTCATGATCTATTTAAGTTACAGAGCACAGCTTCATCACAGCTTCTGACATCCATTCTAAATTAGTTACAACCCATTCTCATATAAGAAGCCATAACAAATGGATTTAAACTCTACTGTATGATTTTTAGTGAAGGAGGTCTCACAGGCTCTTTTCTCCCATGCTCCTCTCCTGTTAAAGACAAGTTAAAGACAACAGTAGACAGTTCAAAGTTGTGACTGGAAATATTTTATATGAGCTTTTAAAAGGGTGTCACTTGGTACCACAGTGAGTTTGATCCATGGTCCATGATTCTTTTCACACTTTTTTTTTCATTTAAAAAAAAAAACGCTTTTAGTATACAGTGCTTTTCTCTCAGAGAAATGACTATGGCATTCTGCACATTATAGAACACCTAACATCGTGAATCCTTGGTGGCATTACAGATTTAACAATAAAACTCAGTTCTGGCAATCGCATGAACAACCCCAGTAATTTCAATGCAATTACTTAGGTTGAATTTATATAGAAATATTTGGAGAATTACTACAAATCTTAGTGAACAGAAATCTTGCAAAGGTTTGGGTTTTTTGCTACCTTAATTGACAAATATCAGCTTAAAAGTCAAGATGGTAATATATATTAACACATTCCAAATCATAAACAAAATAATTATTAAGCCTCCAGCATTTCTATTTCTCCTCCAAGAGCAAAACTCTAAAAGAGAAGAAGTTCTGTCATAAGATTTCCACTTTTTAGTTAAAATGAAACATAAAATGTTTGAGCTCAGTATGAAGGTCACTTTTGCAAACCGATGCAGATCTTTAAAGTCCTGAATAATATGCCGAGTTGAAATGCTGCCTTGAACTTCGTGTGATGGAATGGTTGTTTCTTCACACTGCTGATGTGTGACTTCCAGTTGTTTTCTGTCCATTCTGTGAAATACCACACCATTACACAAAGAAGGTGACGATCATAATCAGGCGTCAACCTCGTGAAGGCAGATACCAGTTCGATGAGCTGCTTTTTGCCCACTCTGATAGCAGTAAAGGAATTAGATCAGATCTTGTGTGCATTCTCATAGCTTATTGCCATCAGAACCTTGATGGAGCAGCAAAGATATTTGATATTAAAAAAATAAAAGCTGTAGTCACAGAGCTCCTTTAGAGTACCCGTTGATAGCAAGCAAAATCAAGAGGATAATTTATCTCCAGAATATAAGCAAAAGTATTTTCCTTTACATTTAAAGTTTTATTCTATTAAAAAAGTTAGATACTTTATCCATATAATGAATTTTTGCTTTATCTTAAAATGACAATACTTCTTCACACCTTAATGTCTCTTTACAGCTTTTGCTATAATTTAATAGAGTGATTGGACTCTATTAGCAACTACATTCTGATCAGGATTACATAGGATCAATAGTAAAATCTTAAAAAATAAAATATGTTTCACAATTTTACTTCATAACCTTATGAAATACTTCATAAAGAATCTACCTGTTCACTTTGATCTTCATTTTGTATTGTTTACATTAATTCAATTTTTTCACAAAAGCAATCTTTTACTATCAAGGCATCTTTTATTGGCTTTGAAAGTGTATTCTAATGGAATTTTCTCAGATAACCTTTAACAGTTTAAACAGGTTAAACTTTAATGTCATTTATTTTGGAAAGGTGTTCAAAATATTATACTATTAAATATTTAATGACATCATTATGTAAAATTTAGCTATTTTCAAACTAGACTCAGGAGGCCAGAGGTATCATTTCACACTAGTTCTTGAATCATTAAACAGGTCTACTGAGATTTGTAATCTTTTTCAAAATTTAATAATATGGTTTAGGTTGCTGCTAACTTTGCAAAATATAGTATTCTTGCACAGATGTGACTGCTAATTAAAAAGTCTCTTGTGATTGCGAATGAGTTTTAGGGTGCTGGTTTTGTTCATGTTTGTATCATTTAGGAAAATTTGAAGCATTCAAGTGTTTGTGTATTCATAAACATAATGTACATAAAAGACTAAACTCAGTCCTAACTACTGCATAGAACTATAAGAAAATCATATTTACATGCAAGTGCCTTCAGTGGTTTATATCTACAATATTGTTGTCATTAAAAGAATTAATCTATGATGCTTGTCAGTCAAATAGTTCAGTAATAACACTTGTACTATAACTCTTCTGAAGTAGTCATTTGTTGAAATATCTGCAGACCATGTTTATTGAGCATCCAAGAGAGAAAAAAACCTCTTATTTTGTGAGTGATTGAGCGTGCTTAAAACAAGCCTTCACACCCATTTTCTGTAGGTGATGGACATTGACATGCAGTTAGCAGAAATCAAAATAAGAACACAACTGTGTTATAAGCTAACATCCATTCCCTTTGAAATGAAGGACTAATAAACACAAAAATCATAGTAAAGGAATGTAAGCTAAAAATGCATTGTCACCTAAGTAATAGTACTTATACTACAATAGAGAAACAGAAGACGTTGTAGTGGTTGTTAGATACAGATATAGTTCAAAAGAACAATTCATTCTCTTTCATTCTCTAGGTCCCACATAACTATGTTAAAGCATAACTCAAATGTAATATTTATAAGGCATATTATGGTTAACTTCTTTCAAATTGCTTCCTTCAAAATTTACAGAGAAAAACACCATGATAATAATATACTGTGTAAATTTATCTAGGTAAGTTCTCCTATTTATTGATTCTTTTAGATTGATCCACTGCTAAAAGACCTGGGTTTTATTGCACTACTCTAAAAAAAAAAATCCAAACCCTATTTTAATACTATTTGGGGAAGTATTAAAGTAGCATTATGAAAAAAAAAATAAAGAAGAAAATGCTAAAATAATGGAACTATGGAACTTTTACTTATTGACAAATATTTTCCTCCTTTTTCATTTTCATTGTCTCTCAGGTGACCTTTTCTTTAGAACCCTTATATGTAAACAAAGTTTGCAGATTATAAGAAATAAATAATTAAATCAATAACATTGCTGTGCTTAATATGCTGTCAAGTAATAGATTCTAAATAATAATACATTTTCAACTGCAAGTACATCTAGAAGCCCAAACAGTTTTAAAAAGTCAGTTTCTAGCAGAGAAATGCTAGAATAAGGAAAATGAAAAATTTTCAGTAAGTTTTAAATTGACCACTGGATTGATATTCCTCTTTCTTATACTTTACCATAGCTCAAATTACTATTATAAAAATAATTTTATTCATTCCCTCACATAACCTTTATGACTGCAGAAATGAAACAACTCAAACTCTTCAGAGGAAAATGAAATTGAGAATGTATTGCTAATATTTGCTTTACTTTGCTAACCGTCAGTGTGTCTGTGTGTGTGGGAGTATCATGCCATCTTCAAAAATTGATGGCATGAGCAAAAAAGGCATCTACCTGTCTGTAAAATTAGTGCACCATTTTCAGTGCTTGAAATCTGATAACTCCACACAAATGGCCAAGATCATAGAAAGAATG
This sequence comes from Myiozetetes cayanensis, assembly GCF_022539395.1. NCBI lineage: Eukaryota > Metazoa > Chordata > Aves > Passeriformes > Tyrannidae > Myiozetetes > Myiozetetes cayanensis. The sequence goes on along the minus strand of NW_026087964.1, from coordinate 31,874,726 downwards.
TGTGGCATATAAAAAGCAGAAACACATCATTGAACCCCACAGCTTTATCAGATGTATATCTCAGCTAAAGCTGCAGTCCTGTGTTATGGAACAGATAACCTAATGGCACCTGCAGAATTTTTCCATCATCTTAGATTCCCTTGCAAGAATTCCATCTGCAACACAGTTTTCTCTTCCTTGCTTCAGGACAATGTTGTGCCGATGAGAATTTTTGCCTGAAAGGTTTAGTAACAAGACAAAAAAAGATGAAAACATCAGATCTCTGACTAAAGCAGTTGGATCTGAAAATTTGCTTCTGTTGGAATGTCTTACCAGTGGCAGGAGGATTTCTTCTTGTAAATATATTATATATATGAAAAATCTTCAAGTAAAATATGTAATCATTCTTTCTTCAGGGAAAAGATTTAAAAAAGACAGTATTGCTGTGGGGTTTTAAGTAAATAGGTGTATTTATTTGCAGGTTTGTTGGTTTTTTTTTTCTTAGTATGTGTAGCCAATACAAATGTCCATATTACTTCATGTATTTTATACTAAAACTATCAGAGAATAAATAAGAAATTTAAGGATTAGTAAAAAAAAAATTTAGCTTAGAAGCTCCTATGTCTTTTCATATGCCAGGTTTCAGCTATGTAACTGCGCTAAGAGTTTCATAACATTCATTAACGAAACACCATGCTGGCAAAAGATAAAGCAGTCTTATTAGCCACAATGATTCATTATTCTTGGAGTCATTAAACTCTTATGAAGTATACTAAAATAGAAAAGACAAAAAATACCCTTTGCTTATATTTTATATGAAACTTTTTTTTTCTTTTATTTTTAATCTATGGACTCAGGATTGAGTTCTATTCTCAGTGGAAAAATGCTGCTTTATAAGTCTCCCAAATGTTAAATCTAAGGTTGTGATAAGCATTTGGGTATGACAGTTCAAGACTTGATTATTCCTTTTTCTCTAATCCAGTTGATCTGAAAATAACTGAATTTAAAAGGTAAAGAATGAACATTACAATTGATCAGTAATTAATATAAGTGTGGAATAATTTTGAAATCTAGTGATAGAAAATAAGAATGCAGACTTGAAAGTGGTGGGAATGAATGAAAAAATAAAGCATACCATGCTATTTCAGAGCATCAAAATTTGCAAATCCAGAGAGCTACAAACATCCATGGGAACAAAAAAATGGAATTGCTCATACATAAAGCAGAAATATGGTTTTGATTAAATGCTAAGTGAGTGATCAAAGTTATACTTCTGGACATATGAGGACAGATGTTAGACTGTTGGCTAACATGAGAAAAAAAACACTTACTAGGATTGAGCACATAACAAAACCAGAAATAAATAGGATTCCAGTTCATATAAGCTGTTGAAAGCTGGTAAGGAAAAAAAAGCCATAGAGTCTCCTGACAGTAAACATAAAGGTGTACATGAACTGGGGAAACCTGGGAAGAAGTTTAAGACTGGGCAGGAAACTAGGTTTTGAAGAAACTCTTTGGCTTGTTTGCCCTACTGTCCAAGAAGTTACACAGTAAGATAAAAATTTCTGCAGAGCAGTGTAAACAGACTATGTTAGACTGAGCCCAGTGTACTATGACATTAAAGTTTCAGTACTCTGCTACAGTTTTTGTTTTATTTATAAAAAAATATTTCTGAGATTTAAATTATTAAAAGCAATAGAAACAAATTCAAAAGTATTTCCTTTTGACATTTTAGATAGATAGAAAAATTCTGCAGATGTAAAGAAGGGTAATATAGTTTTTTGGATAGCGATTCTCAATTTTTTATCAACTCCACAGGGAAAACTGCTATTGTTCCCAGACCGTTTTTCAGATGTTGATGTACTATAATTACTGCACAACTCTAGGCTAAAAAATAGAAAATGTAGCAAAAGACCAAATCATCATAACCCTTAAGGAAACGATTCCACCAAGTTTTTACAACACTACTACACAGACTCAAAAAATTTCTGAATAAATATGTGTTAATTTAGGCATGTTTTTAGTTTAGTGACCTAGAAATTTTCATTTTCTATAAGTAACCATGGAGTACACCACAGTAAATTCTGGTATTTTCTAAATGTATAAGACTGTTTTAGCAATGGTATTCACAGTTCATGAGGGTGAATGACAGGAGTGAGTCTTCATTTTTTTTCATGTAAAAGAATCAAATGGCATAAAAAGTCGGTATTAATTCGTGATTCAAAGCATAGGGCAGTACTCTACCAGAAGGAATATCTACTGGACTGACTGAAACTAGAGCAGTAAAAACATGCCATTTGCCTTGCATGGCCTGTGTTGATGGTATTTCCCCTCAACACACATGCTACATTTACATGAGCAGCTTACACTTCACCATGTGTCTGCACAGCACGTAGGTGTAAGACGCCAGCACTGGAGCCACAAGCTCAACCAGTTGTTTTACTTTAAAAATATACATGGCTCCAAAACTTTGGCCACTGAACCTTCAGAAGAGTCCTCTGTTTTTAATACCTTGAGGTAGCATAAAGAGAAGACGCTGCATTCATTTTCTCAGAAGATACTTTTACAGATAACTTCAGGAAATAACAGATCTTGGCAAAAGTTTAAAAGGGTAATGTACTACCAAAACAAAGTATTCCACAAAGCCATGACTAAGCACATGCTAAGTCATACAACTTAGCAAAATACAACACATTCGATCCCAAGTTACCCAAATATTAAGAAGAGAAATTAAGAGAAGAAGGATTAAAGAGAGAGAGAGAGAAATAAGAGAAAAATAGCTCTCGCCAGAGAGTCCTGTGCAAGTCCAGAGTCACATGGGTAGGTGTAGGTCTCGAGTGAAATGGAGACCATGTGTTGCTGGTTTTATGTGTTTTGGTCCCCTGTGGCCACCCTGCCAAGCAGGACTTCCAACCCATTTGTCACTGTGGGGCTCTGGGGCAGAGTGAGGGGCAGTGCTCCTGGTGTGCCAGCCGATCTAAGGCTGGATCAGGGGCTATGGGGTGTGGTGTATGTCATGTTCTTGGGCTGCCTTTGACCAACTGCTCCAGGGTCACCCCATGAGGCTCACAGGGCTGGCATGTGAGATAAGGCATCACCTCACCTCTATGAGATTTGTCTTATCCCTTCCCCCCACATACACACTTGAGTTGGTTCCAACCCAATAATTAATATAAAAATCCAGTGCCTCACACTTGGGTAAGTACTTCCTGCTTCTGTCTTATTAGCTCAAGAGACATTTTTCTTCCAGAGTTAATAATCATCATCTCAAAAAGGCTGAAGGCCACTGCCCCAAACTGCTCACTGAGAAGTCTAGCTTCCTGACCCCAATTCTTTTCAATGTAACACTCATCATTAACAGTATCATAATTATAGCCTAACTGAATTTCTCTTGTAAACCTTATTTCAAGAATTTTATATAAATGTCAATTTACCATAATTATTTCTCTAAACTAATGTAATTGTAATTACCTGTACCATAAAACTTCATGTAATTACCTGTACCATTCAAACATTCTCAGATATTTCAGACAAAGTTTCAGCATCGTGTGCTAGTACTGAGTATGCAATTCTGAGCCTCATTTAGTGAACTGTACACCAAATTCCAAAATCTTACTCCCTTATAACACAAACTGGTTAGTGTATATTAGAAGGTACAATTACAGAGCAAGTTAAGATGCCTTCCCACATATTATGAGACAGATGTTTCTAATCTTCTCTCAAATACAGACATAAACTTCCCCAGTAACTGTGGGGGGGAAAATAACATTTCTCTGTGTATGTGGGAACTGCCAGTGTTGCTTTGCCTCCACCTTACTATCCAGCCAGATGTAAAGATTCACAAGGACCATTTGCCTAAAAAAATATGTTTTTTTAGTACTTTACAGATAACATCGTACAATTTGAAATCAGTTAATTGAAATAGGGAAATTCTTCTTCCATGAACAGAGGTGATAATTTCAACTACACTGCTTTTATGGAGTTCGTCTGCTGTCAGTCACCAGTGTTTGATTATTCCTGCTTTTAGGCCATCCTCTTTCACTCAGTTCTCTCTATAAATCAATAATATATTAGAGCCTTTTCTGTAAGTATTGATCTTTTTGTTGCCACTTGTGCATCAAGGTTATAAGACTTCACTGTATATTCACATAGAGTGTAAAATTAGAGGTGAATACAAATAACATGTTAAAAAGCTTCATGTTACATCAGACTAATTTCTTAAATTGCCTTTTTTTTTTTCTATTGTGTATTAAGTGTGGATTTAGAATGCTGTTAGAGGCTAAACAAGTGTCTATGGTTTAAGAGCTGCCTATCTGAGGCTTGAATCTTTCCAAGCATGATGCTGCTGGAGCTAATATCAGCAGAGTTATCTGAAATATATTGGTATGAAAGGAAAGTCTTATCCTTGAGTCATTCTTTAGTAAAATTATTTTCCATAATACCAGATCACAAATTAAGAAAGTGAGTTTTCAATTTCAAGTACCAGACTCATTGGATAAAATATTTCACAGTTATGGTTTCTGCTGCCATGTCCTCACACACTTCTGGGATAGATAAACTCCAGCATCCTAGCTTCGAATTCCATCATGTTGCATTACTTTGGCTCTGCCAAAAATTGACAAAGTAACAAACATAAATAACACAAAACAAAGCCAGTTTCCAGAATGCAGCAGTGTCTCCCAGCCAACAGGAACCAACAGAATGTAGTGCTTTGGAATTCTGCTCTGCCTTATGTGAACCCTAAACTAAATTAAAGAGCTGCTCTTTCTGCTTTCTAAACCAGGTATTAGAAAATTTTTGCAATTTTTCTTTCCTTTGTCTCCTGCTGTAATCACTGTCTTGCTGGCTCATTGCTTCAGTTGGCCATTCTTCATCAAGAACAACTTTTCAAGCACTTTAAACCATTCTGGTGATAGTTGTAGTCTTATGTGAGATAAAGGTGAAACAGAGTTATATGTTATCATTATAATGTGGGCACTTGGTTGTATGTCACTGGAACAGTGATCCTACTGTCTGCATGTAGATTTTCAATACAGCAGCCTAAAATCATAGATCTCTATTTCAGAATCCTACAGAAGAGTCTAGTGGTAGATAAGCAATTTCTCGTAGCTGCACTGTCCTCCTGTAGGGAAGCAAGGGATAATATAAAATTGTGACATTACAGCATATTTTATGCATAGAAGTTTGTAATAAATTTAAAAATTTATATCTCTTGGCAATTAGCCAAAAGGAGATAGCACATCCTTGGTATGCATATTAGTTTGTGCTGGAAAGAGGAAAAGGAAAAGTACCATCCTGTTGGGTTAAGAAAACAACTGTCTGAGGAGGGAATGAAGCCAGTTTGATTGCTAATTTAGGGAGCTGAAACAACTGTTTGACAAACCTTCTCCATCTTATTCAGTGAAGTAGGAAGATCGGTAGCAATGACTCGGTTGTCACCAAAAACTGACAGAACAGTTTAGCTCTATAGTTCACTGACAGTTTTACTGCATTTTGAGGGATACATTTTTAAGGTCTCAAAAAAAGTCGTGGCCAAGGAATGTGGATGAATTCTTCGTGTTTTACTGTGTCTGTATCAACGTTCTTTTGCCACCAGCTCAAATCCAAACATTGGTCTTCTTTATTCTAGGACTAGCCAGCTGGTTTGCATTTAAAACACAACGTACAGAAAATGAATGGATAATTACAGAAAAACACTTTTTTAATTTACAGGGTCACATTTCTGAAACTGCTCCCAGTTAAACATTACACAATTCTTTCCTCATCATGTGTTTTGGAATAGAAATCCTTTCCTCCTACAACAAATCAAGGGTCATTTAGGTTTGGTGGTTTTTTTTTGGTTTGGTTTGCTTTTGGTTTTTTTTAATTATTCTCTTTGTACAATCAGAAACAAGAAGAGTTAATTTAAAATCTTTTCAAAATCAATAGGAATTGTCTATTACTGCTTTCAGATAGTCTGTATTAGGTACTTGCAGCAATCTAAAAAGTGGATGAAAAACTAAGTCTGAGCAACAACATCTAAAATATTTTAAGATATGAATTGTATAAGTTACACAAGATAGAGAATAATTTCAGTATATGGTTGTGCAGTATTTTAAATCCCTCCTTGCATTTAAATTCTTTAAAATTTTACTGAAGGTATCTATATTTAAAAATTACAAAACCAAATATACTAAACATGATTAACACATATCACACAGAACACTTGTCAGTTTAAAGTTTGAAGCCAATTTGAAGCATGTCATGAGTTTATATCTATGGTACAAAATAGATATCTAAAGTGACATCCTGAGACACAGTTAATGAGATTGTCTTATGTAAGGCTATCTGGTAATATGATCATCTCTAATGAGATTATTCTGAAGTAATCCCTTTACAAATTAAATTAATGAATTATATACATCTACAATGCAAGAATACAGAACTGAAGTGTGCTTAAAGCATCTTAAGGTTAATATCAAAGCATTTCTCTATCCCTCTTAGGACCAAGTCATTATGCATATAATAAGGTGATGCATTAAATAAGAGGAGGCAAAAAACAAGGAGACACAGGAAAAAAAATGCTGTCAAGAACAATATATTATCTTTTATATACTTTGGGAGTATCATGTCTTTTGAAAATGATAACCAAATAATTAAAGACAAAACAGCTCCTGCCTGGAGCCCAGTATCGGATACTGAAGGAATAAGAATCAAAGGGAATACTAAAACTTAGTATTGAATCTGTTTAGTTGGAGAGGAAAGGAAGAGAAAATGAATTCTTATCCTGCTGAGAGAAAGACACATAAGGAAAAGAGAAAGTATCAAAAAAGCACATTGCAACAAGAGGTTGCATTCAGCTCTGTCAATCAGAAGTGGAGGTAGATGGGAGCTTTAAACTGAAGTATTAAATTGGAGATAAAGGAGAACAGATATAGGTATTACTGGTTTAATCATTTTATCTCTGTGCTGTTTCCTGTTATGAAAAATGAACCTGGCTATAAGTACCTTCTTTCAGCCACATGATTGTTATGCTACTAAAAACTGTGGAGCTATCAGGCACATTATGGTAGAGATTTTGTGAATATCTTGTGTTACGTCCTTGATTAGCCTAAACAATCATTAGGAGACACAGCACAAAGCATATCTCTTGTAAATTTTCTGTAATAGCATTCAATGATGCATTTAATTGCCATAAAGGCCAGAGCCAGCATACTGTGAATAACCTGACTTGCGTCCAGTTTTGCCTTACTAAGAAATGTTTGATAGTACTGTTATTTTTCATTAAATAACTGCTAAAGCTTTTTCTCTGCCTATTCTGTCAGTGTAATCTAAAAGTGTTTGGTACTGGAGACTTTTTTCCACTGGTAACAGACATATTTACCCAGCAAGTGAGTTAATTTCTCCTCCACTTGAAGCATTTGAAATATCATTTAATCTGGTTTTGAAGAGTTTAAACCTAAGCATTGAAGTGATCTATATCTTATAGATCTATATCATGTAGCTAAATTCAGATAGCTAATAAAATATTTTGGTTCCTAGGATGCAGAATCCATTTCTTCTCCTTGTCTTCCTTCTAGCTACTACAGAAACCATGCTCTTCCCTATACAGGAAGGAGCGTCACTTGCAAGCAGGATCCCTGATATTTTGCCACCTGTTCAAGAGTCTCTTTGTCATCCTGCCTTTGCAATGACTTTGTCTTAGGTCTTCTGGTGCCTACTTGATCAGAGAATGTTATTTGGTACTACATAAAAACAGAAGATTTTAAAAATCCCCAAAAAGTACTTAATAAAAGCAGCACAGGGTGTCAATGGAAAAGAACATATAGGAAACAGTATCTTTTTTATGTGCCAAATTCCATAGAACTTAATGCGTTCAGTCACTTTAAAGGGCAGGTAGAAAAGGCTGACTGCTACACTGCAGTTTGGGGAGCTGAGGATATTTTTCAGACAAAGTGAAAGATTATGTGAAAGTTTTGAAATTTGATGGTGACTCTGAGATTTGACTTGTCCAACTGGGCAAGGCACTTAAGCTTTTGTCGTCGTGGCATATCATCTGAAACAAAGCAGTAGGAAAAGGACATTGCTTTCGCACACTGGAATTTGATAAAGGTATGCCAAAAAGATACTAAAGCAACAGATTTTACCATGTAACTGTGACACCAGAGTCATAGTTTCTCATGTAGTTTACTCACATTTAAGTGAGCAAATCCATTACAGTGAAAATTAAATCATTCACTTTAGACTAATGCCAGCCTTGTCCTGTGGATGGACTGCCTGTCAAAGAACATTAGGTGTGTTCCTGGAACATGTCCTCCAGTCTGGTTTCTTCCCAGAAGAATCTAGTTTATGTGCTCTACAGCTGCAAGGTGATGTGAGTCCAAGTACAGTAAGTGGGATGATAGGGACATTTGCTTCATAACTGCATTACTGATATCAGCTAAAACACTAGCTTAGATACGCTCCCAGGACTGTTGAAGTACTACCTGTTAGGTTACCTCCTCTTCTGATTTTAATGCATCAGTAGAAAAGAAAAAAAAAAGGACAGTATTGCTTCTAGTGCAGGGAACTGACTGACTCTATCCTCCCCTGCAATTACAGGACTATTCTGAAGACAGTTGTGCCTAAATGCTACATTAAGCAATTTTCAGATCTCTAAAGCTGGTTTGTAAGCATAATTTTGCATAGTCTTTTTAAAGAGAATCGGTCAACAGTATTAATGTAAATTGAAGCAGAAAGATTATGAGAACCAAGGCAGAATTTTTCATGCTTATAAAAGGACGTTCAGCATGACAGGGTGGAACCTTCTCCCTGAATAGCAAAGGAGGGAACTAGGCACACACTCTGTTTCTAGAGCCTCTGGCATTAATAGTACTTGTCAGTTGTGACTATGCAGATGGTTTTTGTATGAAGTGAACTCAGTAGTCTGTAGATGATGTTATTCAGTTCTAGGCAAGAGACTATTGAAGGGGTGCATTATTTAGAATGTGGCAGAAAATTATAAGACCTCTCTGCTTGGTTCCCTTATTTACTGTCCATTCTATAACAATGAAATTGTAGCAGACATGGTAAGTAACAGGAATTCTCCACTGAGAGATTTCTCTATCCAAACTAATTCAGCTTGCCACAAAGAAAAGTAGTTGCTTAACCAACTACATTTTGGCTTAATTTCTGTCCACTTGTAACTACTAAAAAAAAATTAATAAAAAGTGACTGTAAAACATAAGCTATATCTGTGAATAGCAAAACCAGTAATAAATGGCTTGAAATAAGAGTTGAAAATAATTTTCTACTTGTCTGAGAAACCTGCATGTAACACACATTATTAGGAACCCCCCAAGGTCTGGTCCATCCTGGCATCATATGGGGTTAAATAATTACAGATGCCTTTGGTCATGTTTGTGGCTAGTGAACATTGCCTTAAAAGTTCCTGCACTTAGAGTGGCCGTAAACAAGCCTGTATCTATCATTGACTGTTAAAGTTAAGCAAACATCATTATAGAGAAAATGTATGTCCTACAGCAACTGGATAGCCATACCGACAAGTTGGATCTCTTGTGAACAAATTGAAAACTACATTTCTTTAGAATGAATTATTGTTGCCATTATAAGGGACATTAACACTTACAATGTTTTTTCTTGGTGGAAACCGAAATCAGGAAAGAGGGGTTCTCTTACAGTGTGCTACTTGACAACTGGTGTCCCTGAATCTTTTTGATATTAGGATGGTACAACAGCCATCTAAATAGATATGCTACTGGACCTCTACTTGCTAGATTTTTGTATATCTGATAAATTCTTCAATTCTTGTGCATACCATAATGTTTATATTCATGGTTCTACTCAAAATACTATTTACCAATTTGAAAATCATGTACCCTGAGTGTGCCAAAAAAATGACACTGTAAATGAAAAATTAAATAATAACAATGTTTGCTACTATAGTTTACTATGCATTTAATACATGTTAACTAAATATTCACCTTTGCAGTATGACACTTGCCTCATTCTCGTGCCCCCTTCTTTGGACAGAAGTTTGTAAGCTAGTTTTGAATTGTTGTCCCCAAAAAGTGTCTGGGAATGACATCAGACAGAACTAAACTAAAAAGGTCAACAGCACACTCATCAGAGTGAAGGGTGCCAAGCCTTTCTCTAAGAAGTTGGTCATGCATTGTGTTACCTAAAGAGGTCACTCTGCTATAATCCTACTTGGTCTCTGAATTTCAAAATCACTTTCATGCTGAATTCTCCTCAACGCTCTTGGGGCAGACTCTGCCTCCCGCTGCAACAAGATTAAGCTCATTCCATAACTGTCTGGACACTACTTTGGGATCTTGGCAGGCTTCCTGCCTTGCTGAATTCAAGATGAAGCATCTGCTGTGCCATTTTCCAGTCTTGGCATATGTATCTTTTAAGAAAGGATATTGTGACATAATCAGTGGAGCACAAAAGCCCTTACTGACTTAAAGACCCACAGGGCTATTGCCATCTGTTTATTAATTAGGTGCACTAGGTCCTGATTTTTACACATGGAATGAACCAGGCTGCTGATGGCTTAGTCCACCAGAACGCTTTGGTTATAAGAAAAGGATTTTCAAGGAAGAGGAAATAAGTGTCCTTTTTTTGAACTGCCCAGTACAATTTCTCACAGTGTTATAAATCCAAATCTTTATTCCACTCCTCTACTAAATGGGTTGGATGGGCCAGCTGTTCCTGTCTTGTTATAAAATTTGTATTATATAAGGGCACACCACTGTAGGGTAGAATGATAGTTTCGACTTTCTTCCTCGTATTTTCTATTTTTTTTCCCCATGACAGATCAGTGGGTTTTTCTGTTTTAATCAGTCAAGACCATCATTACCCCCTGTGTAGAACCTCCTGCTGAAACCAATCATTCAGCAAGCAAAAACTCCCTAAAAGCTACCTTGAATATTTCAATATATATCATTATAAATCCTATGTTTGTTTGAACGACATGCCCAGCAAAGCCACAAACAATCTGCATGTCTCTTTCTGAAACACTGTAAAACTGCCAGTGTGTTTTGGTTGGATTGATTATCAAGTTTCAATTTCTTATATAAGCATATAATCCCCAGTTCATTATATACCCACTTTGTAGCCACATCTTTTATCCCTTGGAAGAGAAGGTCTTCTACTGGACAGTATGTAGTTTTCGGAGTACCCCTTAGTGCAACAAGGAGGCAGTGGGAGTTTCCAGTTGGCCCTTCCTCTCTGTGTCAATTCAAGTCAGATAAAAATTCCATGTGGTCAGAAGGCAGATCGTAGAATCATGGAATGGTTTGGGTTGAAATTGACTTTTATACATAATCTTGTCTGACCTCCCTGCCATGGGCAGAGACAAGTTTCACTAGTTATTAAGTACACATCTATTGCACAGTAAGAGCCCAAGAAGTACCACTTTTTTTTTCTTTTTAATACTTTAAGTAGAGTACTTCTTACAGCACCTCACTAGATAAATAGATATGATTCTGCATTACAATTGTATAATTCTCAAGCCTAAAGCCTTCCAGTAAAAATATTTCTACATCTGACAAAACATCAGTAACATAGCATATACTGCAGAAAAAAATGTATGTTTGCAGAAAACCCTAGACAATTCCTTCAGAATTAAAGCAGTCTTAATTATTTCAATGTAACTGCATTCTGACCTCTAAAACTGGGGTTGCTTACAATTTTTTAAGGTGTTTCTTAACGGCCACATTATACAATTTTAGATAGGACAGATTATTGAATAAACTCATCCATACTGCAAGCTACTGAGTATTTTTATTTTCAAGATCTGAAACAGTTCCATGGAGCCTGGAGCAAAACAGAAGGAATCTTGCAATGCAGCAAGTTTGAACTTTAAACCTCTGTGGAAATGAATTATACATATGGATTGTACATACAGCTTTAAGCTTTAGAAATAATCTTGTATGCTGGTATTTATGATAGAGACATTGCTCCAGAGCATTAATATGTGTTAACACAAGACTGTGGGAGTTAACACTGCTAAGGAATGGAATGAGACAAATAAGGTTAAACTGTTAATAGACAGGCAAATGGGATTTTTTTCTTGTAATTGGAATAGGTGGATGTTGCAATGGATCTGCAGGTGGACAAAAGGGAATTTTAAACAAGAAGGAAAAAGATATCCTGCTAATTCATCAGCTGCTCAACAGGAGCATGAAAAAGTTTGAACTATCCGATAAAAACAGTTAGCTTGCACTGTAATTTCAAAGAAATAAAGAACTAATAAAGAACCCAAATATAGGGCTTTGTTTTTTGCTGGAGATTTTTGCAGTGAAGGAGGTAAAAGTATTGTTGGAAATGATGTACTTAATTTCTAGTAAAATATGAAAACTTAAATACTCTTGTCAATACATTTAATTTGAATAATAAATCCTTTAAGGATTAACCCTCAGCTCCTCATTGCTCTAGCAGGTGAAAAGGATTTTCTTGCAGAGAAATGATTCTGTACAAGATGCTTATTCAATAGTTTCTTTGTTCTAGTATATAGCTGGTAAAAATATTTTCTATGTGAATCAATGCCTTTTTTTAATCAATGTGGTACTTTTAATTTTGTAAAATAACTTTCATTCAGGCACCATGACTGTGTATGTGGAATAAGGGACCAGTGCCCTTAGTGTACAAAAGCAATTGTTTCAAGACTGTGCATTTCAGTAAGAACATTGCACTGATTAATTTTCTTATGATGGACTTATCTACTTGTAGATGATGTTTTCACTTGTCATATTTGACCATACATTTCTTATCTGTAATACAGCTGCAAAAGTCCATTAGTGCTCAAGATTTATCCATTGCCTGAGACCTTTCCACAGACAATTGAAGGTTGCTCTGTGTCAAAATGTAAAAATTTTCAGTCTTTAAAGTACGGGGAGAAATAACCTTTATATCCACCAATTATTAGTAGTTAAACAAAGTAGCTTTATATGGCCATACCATGATATGTTTGAGAATCATGTTGTAAATTTAAAAACACATTCTACATTACAGTTGGCTTTAGGGAAACATAAATGATTAATTTTGCTTGTAACTAGTTATGCATTTATACGTGCATATATAAATAATCCTTTATAATTTTAAAATAGATTATTTATAAAACATCATCACCTTATAGTAAACTAATGAGTCCAGAAAAGTACGTGTAAACCTTCTGAATAAGGAAAGCAATTTTTAAAAGTGTATTGATTTGTCTAAAGTGTTAAATGACATAATAACCATACACTAAAATATTGAATAATTTAAGTAAATCAATGTTTTCTGAATTTCATACAAGTACAAACTTGTATGAGCAATAAAATAGATCAATATAATGAAAAAAAAAAAAAAAGAGTAGTATGCAATGACTGGCTGATAATAACCAGAGGTAAAAACTCATTTTCTCATTGTAACAAACTACTTTCAGTCATCTTTTCTCTATTATTCCCATTAGAAAACATGATACTCTACAGTTAATTGATTTTAGCCTTTAAATAATTTTTCATTTGAAAGACACCTAACTGAAGTATAACCATTTTCAAGTTACCATTCTGGATGTGGAGTAGTTATGCAGATTTACTGCTATTAAAGCTATTTCACAGTTTATGGTTCCTAAAAAATGACATATTCTGTACATCTAAAGGAAGCATCACTTCCATTCTTGAATGATTGCCACAATGTTTTCTTTAATCAGTGTCTCCTGGGCAGAAGGCCACTCCTTCAGATTTTAAAACTTTTTAAATATTATACCTTTTTTTTTTCCCTAACAATACTTCTTGCTACCTTTCAGTAACTTAAGAGTGAATAAACATAGGAGAAATGCATATACTTTAAAAATTAATCAATTCATGTTTTTATGTTAAATGTTATAAACAGTTTTAAAGTGAAAAGAAAGAATGTATCTGCAGGAGGCAGTTGATGATGATTTTCATAACAATATTTGTGAAATGTTAAATTCTTGCTCAGTGCTAAAAACACTTAAATGAAAGTTCTCCTTATAAATTGCATAATATTGTATTCTTTCAGAGATTTGTAGATTCAAAAAACTTCTAGAAACACTATGAGGAACTTATATCTCTAAATAGAGATGGTCATACTACCAGAATAACCAGACTATCTTACCTTCAAGACTCACATCTGAAACCATGAGAAAAAGAGAGTAGTTTATTCTAGGAAGCCATATGAAGGAGATTGATTGGTTGGTTGTTGGTTTTTAAACAAAAAGAAAAAGCTTAATATTAATTCTAGAAGCAAATATAGTATCTACACCAGATATATTTTATCTTTTCATCCCATGTCATATGGAAGATGTAAGAGGACTTAAAATTTTCTTTTAGAAAAATCTAATTAATTCATAATAATGACAGGTATTTTTAAATATAAATCATACTTTCTGCATCATGTCTCTGTTGATCTTATAGAATTCCGAAATACCCAGTCACATCAGTTTGAGGAAAGGAGGCTCTGTTTTGTCTTTGTCCAAAGGAAAGAATATAATACTCTATAAACATCAAGTGTCTCTGCTTTTTATTCTAGTTTGATGTTACTTCATACAAGCAAATTTACCTCATTAAAGATGTTCTATAAGAGGTGAGATTCTTATTCAGCTTGAAGGGTTTGGGCATCTATATTATATGAAATGCACTATTTATAAAAACACAATATATGTACCTACTGTTATTTTTTATAAAATATACTTTTTAAAGAAAATATCAAGAAATGTTATGTTAACCCTGTATGACAAAATGCTTTATAATAATCTTCAAAATTTTCATTAGCTTCTAAATAAGAATTTAACTCTGCTTTTGAAGTTGTTGATAGTCAAAATATTCTGTTAGAATCTTTTCACTGAGAAATATGAACAAAGTAGTATCAGGTACTTCTTAGATGAAAATCTTCCTTTAACTAAAGACATTACACTATGTATGATTTTGAAAGGTATAGTCTTTTTCTCTAGATATGTAATTGCAAACATATTGCAGAAAGATCCTCTTGTCTATTTTCCCTGAATATCATTGTATTTACTTGCTTCTCTATGTTCAGTTCTTATTAATTTTGGATTACTGCCAGTGAATTGCCAATTTTTCCATTTTCTTAGCTACTTCTGTGCCCAGAGTTCCTGTAATTATATGGTGAATTTCATGCAGTTATCTCACAAGGATTTAATATATGTATGCAAATATAGAAACACATTTAAGAAAAGGTGGAAAGTCTCTTCATTGGACCCAGTTGGTAGCATAAAAAATATTATGCTTTGCAAAATTCTATTCACTGTTTCTAAAAAGGCAGCAGAAAATTAAGCTTTTTCAGAAGTGACAAGTTATAGATCTTACTTTCCTTACATCATCGTGTAATCCTTCATAACTCATGTTTCACAATCAGTTTTTAATATGTATCCACCTGAACTGTTTCAAATAAAATTTTTAAAAGTTGTAAAAATCAAAACATCAGTATTTCCAAATTAGAACAGATGCAGTACTGCAGTCTTCAAAATGTATTTGTCCTCAGCAACAGTGGGGCCAAATATTAAGATTTTTGGCAGGATAGACAACAGTGAATCATAGAATCGTAGAATTATTTGGGTTGAAAGATCATCTCATTCCAACCCCTCTGGCTTAGGCAGGGACACCTTCCACTGATAGCAGGTTGCTCAGAGTCCTGTCCAACCTGGCCTTGAACAAATCCAGGGATGGGGAACCCACAACTTCTCTGGATAACCTGTTTCAGTGTCTCATTACACTCCCAGTAAAGGATTTCTTCCTAACACCTAATCTTAATCTCTCCTCTTTTTAGTTTAAAACCATTCCCCCTCGTCCTATCACTCCCTGCCTGTGTAAAATGTCATTCTCCCTCCTTTTCATAAGCTCATGTTCATACCTAATGGACATGTTACGTACTGGAACACAGTGTAAAGGACAATCAAAAACTGTCCAGAGCAACTACAAGCTTAACTACAAAAATGTGAGTAAAACTCCCAAACCATTGTCAAGTTGTCTGGATGCAGAACCTTCCCACTGGGAATACAAGTTCAAAGAGAATATTTTAAAAAATTACATGTTGGCATATTTAAAGTGTAAGCCTTAATGTTCACTGACTTAGGCTTCAGTGAAAACACTAGCATATGAAAATATGTGAAATTTTCACTACTTTGTCTGTTAGTTAAAATGTCACCATATTTTAACATTTTCATCTGATTGACATGTTGACTTCCACTAGGAACATCCAAGTTACATTGGTCTCTTCTCATATTTGACCCCTTTACTATCTGATACTAAAGTATGATAGAGTAATATTCCTTCAGTCTTCAGCTGCATGTTATTTATCTATTGATGTTAATTTTTGAAGCAGTTAATTTGAATCCTCTAAGGGAGGGGAACTCATAAACGTCCACTGCTCCAGGACACTTAGAATGTGTTGGATTTTTCAGTTTACCAAATCATTATAAAAATGTGCACTAATTCAAAATCAGACTGTAAAATATCAATAGTACTAAAACACCAAAAGATTTAAAAATGTTTCATTTTTATTTCCTCATTTTTTTGCACCAATGTTAAATCAGTTTTCAGATCCTGGATTTGGATCTCAAAATGGAACATGATTTACAGTCATGAATTTTCTGTGGAAGAAATCTATTTATTATATTCATTCACTGCATGTTCAGTCGTGTCTAACAGAGGAGGTCTATGAGCATGGGTTCACACAGTTGGGAATTGATCTAGGGAGTAGTTAGGTCAACTTCTCAGTCACTGGCGGCATTGGGGACAGACAGTAAAAGTAGTGCTCAGTAGAATTTTTGAATTCAGTCTTTTTCTAGTCCCCAGTTGTCAATGTAAGTTGTATATATAGTATATTAAAACTACTGTAAGTTAAAGAGAGTGAGAATTGTTAAAAAGGAGTTTCACTAAACTGAACCGTCATAAGTAAAGCCAAACTACAAGCAAATTACAAAGGCAATGGGACAAATAGACATTGCTAGTGGTAAATATTCAAAAGGAAGTGTAAAGGAAATTCATATTCAAATGTCTCCCCAGTAAATCATAGATAATAATTAGCATTTGCTCATTCAGGTGTCTCTTTCTGACACTGACTGCAATTAACAATAACATTTACAATAAGTTCCTGTTCTCAGGTATGGTGATGGCATTAAAAATTATCACACTTAGAACTTCTGAAATCCTGTACTAAAACATGCCATATTAAAAGAATAGAAAAGTAAAAGGAAGAGCAAAGGAATTATCTAAAAGGATAATACGTATTATTGCCAATAATATGCCAATTGCTCATATTATTCTGGTATTTTGATTAGACTTAATGAAAGACTGTAGAAAAATGGATTAATATTAAATCATCTAGACACTTTCATATCATTAAATTAAAGCAGAATTATATTGATTCCCAAGCAAATGGGATGAAGAAAATAAGTGTTTTTATGATTATCATTCAACTAATAAAAACCCACCAATTTAAGGCAGGATCCTATGGTACTGCAAAGAAATTCTATAAATTGTCGTTTGAATTTTCAGGAGGGGAAAAAAAGCATTTGAGAAAACATTTAATCTATGAAACGGCTTGTCTGAACATACCCAGATGTGAAACATTTTTTAGGACCAGATAGTCAACAGAGAAAAAGAATCATTTTATAATATATATAATTTATATCTCTTTTATAACCAAATCTATCAGTAATTTTTAAGAATTAAAGGCCTGACAATATTACATTATAGTAAAAAAAAACCCCAGTATTTTCCTGCCACAAAACACCACACTGTTTAAAATACATATTGTTTAAAATATGATTACCAAATTGTGCATAAGATGCCAAAACAAATTGATACCCAGATGTCTGTTCCAAATTCTGCTCAACTTCTGCTTTAGAAATATTGAAGAGATGCCAAGTCATATTTAATTTTCCTGTCTTGATTTTCAAGAACATTCATCTTTTGTCAACAAATCTTCAGTGACTAAGTTCTGAAATGTTAACAGTCCACTTAGTATATGAAATATTATAAAATTAAGAATATTAATGATATATTAAAATAACTGATTTCTTTCTGAATTTTCCTCTTTTTTTGTGTAGTACATTCATTTTGTATTTCTAAAGAATTCCGTACACAGCTATGACTTTGGTATATGAGCTCTACAGTTATTTGATTTTTCAGATGCCAAATTACAGTGTTACTTTTCTATAGTAAATAAATGTGATAACAGTTCTGCCAGGAAACACCTGTTTTCAAACCTAAACACGTTCCCATAGCTAGTCATCCATGTGACTTTGAAACTTTGTCTTAGGTAGTACTCACAGACCTTGATCTGGTCATACTTAAAAGCAGGACATGATCATTTTATGGTAATGAAAACCAATCACAAAAATGATCACTGAGTAATGTGTTCATCAATGTAACGTCATATACAAATAATAGAATATGTTTATGAACCTCTGTGCACTTATGATGAATCCAGTCTCTACTGCATTTTAGAGATTTTGTCATTTATTTTTAACAAACTCTTTCCTTTTATTTTTTAATACAAAATTATTCTTCTGTGTTATTATCTTGGCTTTACTATTCAGTAGTACATTCAAATATATTATCATAGTTTGTTTTTTAAACAGCCATTGTAACTCAAATACTACCAAAAGCTTTTGACTTTGTTTTCCAAACATAATCGCCTTAAATGCTTATCATGTCTTCTAGTGCATATCTAAGTTTTTTCCACAGGTGATCATAGAAACAAAAAAGTTACCAGCATAAAAGCCTTCTGCCTTGCTTTTTGTTTGTTCTCTTACACCTTCTCTACTTATTACTTGAGTTTTTACTGAAGTATTTCGTGACTTAACATTATGAATATTTATTGCAAATTGGAAAATGAATTGTAAATTACATTCATTGACTTAATCTATTTTCACTTCTCAGCATTTTTACATAAAAAGTTGAGTGTGTCCTTTACAGCCTTCTTTTCAAAGATATTATTATCAAGAGGATAAATATGCAAGAGCATATCTGGGTGCTTTTTAGTTGCCTTTATGTTTATAGATTCCTATCTGTTGGTAGTCAAACGATAAAGACAAGCAAGGTGATTAATTTTTCCACTGTGGTAATCACATTGATTTAGTTCATATTCATGACATTTCATATTGTTAACAGTCAATGACCCCAAATTAATATAGGAACAGTTCTGGCAAACCAAAGCACAATCTGACAATGCATTTACAACTATGATTGTGTTCTTACTATGCTGAGACTGAAATGTCAATTATATTGGGAATGAGGGAATAGTACATGTATAGAAGAAAAAAATTATCATATATGATTATACTTGAATTATACTTTCTGTTACTGAAAATCAGAACTCTAAACATAGTACATACAACCACTGAGAAGAACAAATAAATACTAAACACATATAGGATAGAAATATGAGAGCATAGCACAAATACAGAACACCTATCAAAAGCCATGAAATTAACCTTAGAGAATTAATGAAGCAGTGCACTATCACTTATCTGATGATTTGCAATTGTAAATCCCATTAATGATGGTGACACTTCTATTGCTCAGAAATAAGCTTTCTATTTGAGCTTTTGGTAGATGAAAACTTAAATATTCATCTTAGAAGTTTGTTTTTAGAGCAATGGATGAATTGTTTTGCAGCCAAGAACTGTAGAGTAGCTACACCTGATTTTTGTACTTTTCACTGTGGCTGCTGGTTGAGAGCTGAGATCTTGTACTTAGGTTTTGTGTGCATTACACATCCATCTGTTCCTCCATCTGGCAAAGAAAAAAAAATAAAATGAAGGAAGAAAGCATAGGAATGCTTTATAAACTCTTTTCACCAATACACCAGTTGTTAGCTTCCTGCTGGTAGCCCTAGTATAAGCTTCATTGGGTAATTATTTCAAGCAGGAAACAACCACTCGCATGTTCAAAAGTAATTACTAGTTAAATTAACCATCCAGAAGCAGGTAATCTTTTCTTCTTAAGATGCAGAAACAGAAGTATTGTAATATTTGCGTGGTTTTTAATGTAAGCATTTAGATAGCATCTGTGCAATTTTATACCTGTACATATTTTTGTAATTGAAACAAAAATTTCATACTAGTAGAAATGCTCTAAATAGATAATAAATCATGAATGGTCACATGAACTTTCCTATGTACTTTTTGTGTCAGGGGTAATATTAGGTCTGTTGACTATTTAACACTTTTATTAATGATTTGAAGGTATGCAAACAGCAGAATTGAATTCACATGTACTATTAAATTGGGAAGTACTATACACTCAACTGAGGGCAACAGCAGGGGCATCAGAAGTTAGGGAAATACAGGTAGGAAATAACAAAACAGACAAAGAAAAGAACAAGTTGATACATCTGGGGAAAAAAGTAAAACAAGCCAGGACAGTACAACTGAGAGGAACTGTGAAAGCTGGCACACTGAAAGAGGTTTTAGGGGCAGTAGTGGACAACAAACATGACAAGAAATCTGAGTAAGGGTAGAAATAACAAAGATGTACTTTATCAAGAGCTGCAGTAATCTACTTTCCTTCTTTGAACATTTAATCCCCAGCAGATACCACAATTTTCTCCATCTACTTATTTCTGGTTTTTTGTGCATTACTCTGAAGGAAAAAATAACATTATTATCAGAATATATGTCCACATAAAGTCTTGTCTTGAATGATTCATATATTTTTCAATGGTTGAAGCTTCAATTTTTGGGGTCTGCCCAAAATAACAGGAGAATGAGCTATCTAATTCACTATAAGGAACAATGTGGTATCAATGGTATTAGCCTGTCTCTGAAATCTACTGTTCTTAATTCAGCATTTCCTCACTTCAGAAACTTGAAAATACTGTTTAGTTGCAATTATTTTGCTCAGCTCTAGAAACACTTTCAAAATCTTAACCTCACAAAACTTTTCTACTTTCTAAGATTTTATTTTGGCTGCATAAATATAGGCAGACACTGGTGTGATGTGATATGTGGCAAAAAGTGAAAGCAGTTTTGATCCTTGAGAGAATTTCCCTTTTCAAAGCCATTTCATTCTAATTACTATGAAATTACTTAAGCCTGCTTATTTCGCACTTTAGTCACCAAACAGCGTTTCAAAATACATTTCCACATTTTTGTATTTTTTGAATATTTAATTTCTCTGTGATTATATGTAATATATCAATTGGCCTTGTCTTCCTAATACTGCGTAAGGTAAAAAACAGGTGCTCCAGTTACATAGTGCTTTTATGATGCATCAATAATGAATTTATTCTCTTCTATATTGTTTATCAGGTAAACAGATTTAACAGTTGATACACATGAAACCAAACAGAGTACCATAAAACAAACTTTTTTTTTCAAAACACATGACAAAAATATAGTTACAGGACATAAATGCAATGAGATTTGTTCTGTGAAATTAGAAGGGAGTTTCTTCATACACCTGCCAGTAAGAGAGAAACGTCTGAATAACAGATCAAGTGAAAGCTGCCACAGTCATCCTATATATTCTAAACCATTCAAATGCAAGTTACCCCTCATCTAGATGTTGATTAGATATATAAACATGTAATTCTGCCCATAATGGTAAATCATGTTTCTCTATAAATGAAAGAGCTTACAATGAACTAAAATTAACTTCCTAAACATTTGCAAGACTTGATTCACACCTATCTACTGTGAACAAAGAATTTTATAGATAATTGTACTAATGCTTCTCTAAGCTGAGTAAGTATCTGAAATCTCAGTGCAAACATGCCTATATATTTGGCTGCAATGCAATGTAGGAAAGTCCAAGTGGCTTCTAGCATTGCAATTAAACTAATTTGGCTACTAGATGAAGTTTAGTTATCGGACTGCACAGATTCATGTGAGAGACTCTTGTGAGAAAGAAAAGAATTTCATCTCTAATGTCAATAAACTTTTACCAGAAGAAAAGAGGTGAAGGTGAAAATTTCTTCTCAATTCATAATATATTCCACATAGTGGAATGAGATTGTCATTGTTATTTAACTGGGATTTTTTAACTCAGTTATAAAATTGAGATTGGACTCCAGACTAATATGCATCCTGAACCAGAATGAAATCCTGTAATTCACTGATATACCTTTCTTGCATTCTAAACCTTTCTAAAATGTGTATGCATGTGTTTTTAAAAGAAAGGGCTTTACTTATATATTCATCTCACTATTTTCCCATGTTTTTCTTAGTCGGAAATAAAAAAAAAGTGGAAAGAAGAAAGTTTAAAATAAAACCTGATTTTTCAGATAATCAGACTTCCAAAAGGATTTTTTGAAGGTAGGTTTGGAGAGAGGGAACATTTAGAAACCAAAAGCTAACCACTTAGCAACGTCTTCAATAAAGATCTAAGATAAGGTTCCAGTGTGTTGCTCTCCTTTCTCCGCATATAGTTTCATTGGTACTTCAATCTTTATTTCTGGATAAGGTATGTCACTATATCCTACTGTGAATTCTCATTAATTAGAAAAGTACTTTCCAAGAACCTTTGTTTGTGGACTCGTATGTTTTTTAGAAAGACTTCTCACCTCATCATAAAAAAGAAGTGGAATCCTTTGATCTCAGGACTGAACATATTTACCTATTATGTTCATCACTAAAACTGGGTGTTAATAAAACAACTCTTGTTACTATTTTTACTGTCCATTTCTTCACAAGACTTCACTATGGACTAGTCTTTCTTAAGGAAAAAAAATATTTTGTAAAATCTTTATCCCACAAACCACAATCTAGCATGACCTTTCTTTGACTGACAAATTTGTCAAATTTGTCAAATTTGAATCTAAGTTACCATCTGATACTTTTCATGTTTTTAATAATCTGTATATACAGCCTTGCTTTTTGCCCTGCTGTTCCAGCAAATCTGAAGACATAATGATTAATATTTCCAAAGTTGCATAGAATATGTATGTCCATGTGTGGAAGAGAGAGAATGAATGTGCACAATTTAATTAGTTGGGTTTTTTGTTTTACTTTAAACAGATTCTTTGCAGAAACATAGGAAAAGGTAATGCTAGAGAAAAAATTTTCATTTTAATTCCTCCAAGAACAAGCAGTGAAGATAGCAATTATATTTGGATAATCTGTTCAATTAATCTAGCATCAGATTTAGCTATTGTTTAACACAAATGGCAGCTACAGGGGGACCACATCCTTGTTTTAATGAGCTGATTATGGTACACTCCGTATTTTGGTACCTGAATGAACAGGCTGCTTTTGCTCTGTTTCTTCTGAACAGGGTATGGATTTCTCTGGCCAGTTTTTCCTGCAGTTTATCTTGCAGTAACACAGAGAACATATCCCTGCCATCATCTGTTCCCAGGAAAGAATTCTGGATAACTGGAACAGATGCTGTCTCCTGTCTGATAACAGTTAGCTCTTTCTTGAACATAAGCTCTTCTTCTTCTGCCTGTCACTTCCCACCACACTTAACTGGATGTTCAGTTATAGGTCAATGATCAGATACGACATGAAATAGTTACCAAATTCCAGTCCCCACATACAGTACTCATAGTGTAAAATCTATAGCTTTGTAGACGAAGCAGAATGAGAGCCTTGTGAACAATCTCAAGGGAAAGGTCCAGCTGGTCCAGAAGTTACCTTCTGTAGTGCCCAAGTCCACTCAGTGGGTTTAGGAGAAGGTAGCTGGATTTACTATGGGCAGTGTGTAGGAGAAACAAAAAAATTCTTAGGAGGTTCAAAAACAACTTTTATTTGCAAGCTTTAGAACATTCCAATAGAATAAGGCACTTGGGAAAGTTTAACTTAGCAATCTAACTTTTTCAGACACAACAAAGGCACTTAACAAGGCATGGAATGGAATTTTTTGGTCTGGCTTACAATCTATTTCAAGGAGAAGAAAGTAGGAGAAGAAAGACAAAGAGAAAGAAAAAGAAAAAAGAGAGAGAAAGGTAAACAGTAACCACCCCAGGATCCAGCATGGTCTCAGCTGCTTTTAAATCCAGGGTAGTGGATCTGTTCAGGTCTGCTGGGCCCTCCCCCAGGTGAGCTGATGCTAATTTCAGCACCCAAGTCTCACACCTGTGTTTTACACAGAGGCAGATTGTTCCCAGCAGGACCACATGGTAAGTTGCCCCCATTACAGTGCAGGTCGGGATCTGACTTCACAAACTCACACGTGCTACGTAGCGCAGGGCCAGAGAGGCTCAAGGGGGCAGGGGAAGCAGTGTACCATCCCACATACCCAGAGCTCACCCTGTTCCCTCACCACTTCCCACCTGGTTGTTTTGAGCCAGTCAACCATTCATCCCATCTCCCATCCCTTCCCTCTGCAGTGTCAACCTTCTGATTTCAAGTAATTGATTTTAAACTCATTTTGCTTCTTCACAGTTGAGAGTCTATGCATGGATTGAAACATGGAGAGATTTAAAGTGAAAAACACTAATAATATGAAGAGAAAAAAGATGCTTAATTTTTGGAAAGTGCCAATTACCTTCAGCTTTCTTTTACTTCCCAGAGATTTCTGGATCTCTGAGATATTTTAACATGGAGGCTGCAGGGCTTTGGTGCAGGACATAACTGCTCAAAATAGGCAATAATCTTAAATTTAAAGACAAAATGAAAACAAAGGCTTCCTATTAGTTGATGTCACAATATCTATTCAGTACTTCTGTTTTCATGCTCATACTCTGTACCAAATGTAAGAAATTGTATAGTCCACCCTGATAGGCTGAAGCTGAACATCATAAAAAGGTTAAATTTTAGAACACAATAGTGCACTCAAGAAAGCCATAAAATCATTTAATTTTGTAATTCTTAAAAATTTAATTGTGAATTTGAGAGATCAATGTTTTTAGGGGGTTGGGGTTTTTTGTAACAAGTTTCAAAGCATAAGTACTGAAATATATTTCACTGGCTTTTTACAGGGAAATTGATCAGTGCTTGCTACTATGATGCCACTGTGATGCCTGAAGAGTTAAATATTGCAGCAGGAAATAAGATAATATTTAAGAAGGCATGAGAGAAGAGTAACTGCATTTAAAATTTCCTGGACTTTACTAGCAAGATGGCTTGACTGAAATTATACTTTTTTCTCCACTTTACAAGGCATTTATAAATTCTATTTAGTTGTACTGCTTTGTGCCTACCTTGCAGAGAAAATTTATTTTTTCTCACAGGCTCACAATTATTGCTGATATTTGAGTGAATTGCCAACTTTGTGCATACTCTAAAGGACACAGTTTCTGTTCCAAAGGAACAAAAAGCCTCAACAATGTATTGTGCCTTTTCAATAATTTTTCCATGGAAAATTGTCTGACTGCACATAGAAGTGAAGCAATCTACCAATAAGATGACAATAAGGTTCTGTAAAAGCAGCTCAGCTGGACCAGAGTCCATCAGTTGGGAAGATCATGCTTCAGGTTTCCCCAGATCATATGGAATGCTTCTAATGAACAACTGGGGAGAATACTGCAGGCAGTTCTTCCACTGTTGAGGCTAATTTAAACAGTTTCCATAGGACAGTGCACTGTAAAACAAGACATGTTGGTGTCTGCAGTTTAGGAGTCAGTCCTGCTGTTAGCTTGATCTTTGCTCACCACTAGGAATATACTTTTCGTTTCAAGGGTACTGCAGCAATGGCAAGGCTTCCTGGAGGGTCTGTGAAACCTCCACCCTTGGAGTTTTTCAACACTCACGTACATAAAGCTCCAGCTGACCTGCCTAGTGTTGGAAGTGCTCCCATCTCAGGATGTAGGCCAAAATAGGAGACCCCCAGTTGTCCCTTCCAAACATTTCTAGGATTCCATAAGCCTTAATTACCTGCCTTCAGGGACAAAGCAATAGGTGTGCTGTTCTGAAAAGACTGAAATAAACAAACCATTCTTTCTTTTTTTTTTTCTAAATGGAAAAAAAAAAAAAACAACACACAGGAAAAAATTAGAACTAGGTGTTTTTCAAAAAATAGTGAATAAATACAGATTGTTTTTACTTAAGTGGCTTTAGGAAAGTCCAAAACAATAACCAAGGCAGAATTCTGATCAAAAAATATTGAATCAGAACAATATTTATTTTGTAAACACAGCACAGATAACTCTTTCCTTAGTGATAGCAGTGTTTTATGGTATATTACAGTGAAAGAGATATCCATTTTAATAATATTTTCTCTTTCTCACAACCCTGTTGTAGGATTTAGACAGAATCATAGTCCCTATGCCTGCAAAGATGTTTTCGTAAACACAGATAAATGTATTGTCTTACAGACTGGACAGATGAACATATGGAAGCTATAGTTCAAACAAGTCTTTGAGATATCTGAAAGGATTATCAACCTAATCACTCTAAACTCTTGGACATAGTCATCTTGAACTCACATTGGCTGAAGTACATTTAATTGTGGAGGAAACATGTGCAGATGCCATGACTGCCATAGTTCTGTGATCCATCTACTCTTTACTTTATGCAAAGGAAAAATATACTTTGACAGCAAAGATTATAGCTACAACTGTAATTTCATTCTAGAAAAAAAAGACTAGCCCTAAAGGCAGATAGTTCCTCCCACTCATACTCAAAACAAATAAATGTATACCCAATTGCATCCAGGATTATCTACATCTAGATAATAGTCTTAACATCATTATGTCAGTGAAAGCCTTAAGCAACTTAGTAAAAAGTAACTGTCATGTATGTGATTAAAAAACACACCAAAAAAAGGGGTTTTCTTCCTTCTTGATTTTTCTGCTGTTGTAAATTGATGGATTTGTCTGGGTACATTAGGATTTCATTGGACATTTTAAAGAAACTGCTTTAGATGAAGCTGAAAGTTTGGCATCATGTTTTGAATTTCATTGATAATGTGCAAGTTGAGGAAAAAACCCTACCTCTAAGCTACTCTGGCAAACAACAATTTTATTTTTTCATTCCTTTTATTGTAGTTATTGTATTTGTATTCATTTTATTTTATCCAATTAACTAGATTTAATATGAAATTTAAACTAGGACAGAAGCATTCATACACATGATGTACCAAATCCATTAACTATTTAATTAAAAATGTTGTCAAAATAATACTAGCAACATGTTACTTTGCTTTTAATTATTCATTAATAATAGAGTGAAGAAACACTTTTTCATTTATAATTCTGATGGGGCAACTTTTTGTGTTTGCATGGCATGTTTTTGGAAACGGAAGGCTACAAGGAAAGCTTCTGTGACGAGATGCCAGAGCCTTCCCCTGTGTCTGATGGAGCCAGTGCAGAAGACTCCAAGACAGACTCACCACTTGCCAAAGCTGAGCCCATCAGCGGTGGTGCTAATGTCTCTGGGATACCATAGTTAAAGAAGGGAAAAAAACTACTGCACTAGAGCAAATTGCAGCTGAAGAGACAAAAGAGAATATCTGACAGAAACAGCCCTGCAGACGGCAAGATCAGTGAAGAAGGAGAAGCAGGAGGTGCTCCAGGTTCTGGAGCATAGATTCCCCTGCAGTCTGTGCTGAAGACCACGGTGAGGCAGGCTGTTCCCCTGCAGTTCATGGAGGTCCACAATGGAGCTGATATCCACCTGCAGCCCGTGAAGGACCCAGTACTGGAACAGGTGGATGCCAGAAGGAGGCTGTGACTCCATGGGAAGCCCACCTTGGAGTAGGCTCCTAGCTACCTGTGACCCTGTGGAGAGAGGAGCCCACGCTGGAGTGGGTTTGCTGGCAGGACTTGTGACCCCACAAGGGACTTGCGCTGGAGCAGTCTGTTCCTGAAGAACTGCATTCCGTGCTGGAGCAGAGGAAGAGTGCAAGGAGTGCTCCCCCTGAGGAGGAAGGAGCAGAAATGACTAACTGCAACCCTCACTGCCCACCCCCTGCACCACTGTGGGGGAGGAGGTAAAGAATTCATGAGTGAAACCAAGCCTGGGAAATAAGGAGGGGTTGTGTTTTTAAGATGCGTTTTATTTCTCATTACCTTACTGTGATTTGATTGGTAATAAATTAAACTAGTTTCCCCAAGTCAAGTCCAGTTTGCCCATTATGGTAACTGCTGAGTGGTCTCTCCTTGCCCTTGTCTTGACCCAAAAACCTTTCACTCTATTTTGTCTCCCCTGTCCAGTTGAGGAGGGGAGTCACAAAGCAGCTTTGGTGGGCACCTGGTGTTCAGCCAGGGTTAACCCACCACAGGCAGTATATAAAATTAGTATATTATTTGAAAGTGTAAATTAATGCTGGTTGATATGACACTGATAATAAGGCTATAGATTTATACATAAATACTTTACAGAGAATAAAAATAATAATGTTCAATCTATGGCTAAAATTTACTGTATCTTAGTACTTTTTGAACTTTGCAAGACTACCACCATGGTAAACCAGTGACTTCAAAAATACTTTTGTCCAAAATTGTCATGACATTACAGACTTAATATTATCATGTACTATTATAACTTGTCTTTTTATACAGATTCCTTTCTTAAGAAAAGAAATAATTAAAATTCATAAAATGACTAGCTAGTAAATTTATTATGATCTAATTATAATAATAATACTATTTGGCATACACTAATAAGCTTTTTAAATAATACTTTGGGAATTAGCTGTGAAAAAAATAGTAATTCTCAGACATCAATATATTTTTATTATAAATAAGAGTTTGTCTTTGATTGACTATGACATTAAAAACCACAGTTTTGTGACAGCACAAGTGACCATTTTATGATCATGCTTCACTGGTTAAATTTTAGCATCAAATGAGAGGGAGAAAACCCCAAACATTTCATTTCCACCTGCTGGGAGTAATGCTTACCTAACAAAAAGAAAACCATAGCTAAAAATAAAATTATTCTACCTTTTCAAAGCTATGTTATTTTTAAAGGTTAATTTTCAAGAAAAAATATTCAACAAGTAAAAATACATGCAGCTGTGCTTGTTAGGTCTATACCATCACTTTTTGAGCCAACTGCTCAACAAGAAGTCCCTTGTCTCAGAGATCATTATCAGTATGTACTACATGTTGTTAGTGCTTTTCATGTAAGGTTAAAATAATCCTTAACCTTAAAAAAAAGTAAAGGAACATAACTTGTACCAAAAAGAGGAAGAAGTTTGCCTTTCTTTCAAATTTCTATACATCTGTTTACAAGATACCAAGGAGTTTCAATATTTTTACCCTGCTCTTATGAGTAATGGTAGAGCACATGACTTTTAAATGATTTATTAGGAATCCATAGAGACCGGAAAAACAAAGTTTGCAATTAGAGGTGGCAACTATCGATTAAAAATCCAGATATAGTTCACTTAAAGAATAGAAAATGATAAATGACATGATTTTATCATTGGACAGAATGTCAAAGAAATGTTTCTCATATATCTCTAGTGTGAACTTCTCTGGAGATGCTCAATAGGCTTTTTGATGTTTGAAAAAGAGGAAAAATATTGTTATTACTGTTTCATAACAGAGGTGTGGGATGGTTACATCAGGTGGGAAAAGAAGGGAAACTAAAGGCACAGGTGAAAAATCCATCTGTCTTTGACTCTATGACCTTCTCTATAGATGCCCCTTAAATAATATTTTAAAGAAACAATAATTGTAAAAGGATCTATTTTGCAAATTTATTGCCAAATATTCTTTTTCCCCCCTATTTTGCAATTTTACTAAGATATGTATACAGTTCCAAGAATACACATCTTAATAATTTATTTTCATTGCCAAAATAAGAACTCAGGAGGCTAAATTAATTTTTGGCACAGCACTAATGAATGCAGAGAAATCACACAAGGGGTGATTTCAAAACATAATGTTTGATGGAATTCAAATTCTGGCAAAAGTTTCTCCCAAACCTCATTATATAAAATGCAGAGTGGAAAAAACCCACAACAAAACAGAGAAAAACAAAAAGCCCAACAACACAAAAAACAAAAAACAAACAAACAAACAAACAACCCACAACAACAACAACAGCAACAAAAAAAACCAGGAAAAACAAAAGACAATTAGGATATGAACCAATATTTTGGGGTTTGGACCATATTGAAGGAAAACAAACAGAGCAAAACATGAAGTATATGAATTATCTGACCCTGGTTTCTAAACAAAAATAGCAAAATCTCAAGTGAAAAGAAAACATGGTAAAAAATTCAGGTAACTTAAGTAGAAGCCCGGATACAGCGATCCTCTACTTTAGATTACTATTAATGGTGAACAACTGCTTTGCAGTCAAGCAATGTAACCTACGTAGTGAGTCAGTAATTCATAAAAGAGGTGAACTGTAAATCACTCAGCATAAGCGAATCAGCTCCAGATAAAACAACTGTCAAAATATTTCTCCATGTCTAGGTTAGTAATAGTGAATCAACTTTTTTTCTGTTTTTCTTTTTTTTAACATAATAGAATAACCTCTTCTGCATCACAAGAAACAAGGCCAGAGCTGAACATAACCTGCTTCCTCTTCATCTGCCAAAAAACAGGCAGTCCTGAAAAGTAGAAGGACAATCATTCCTCTTTGAAACTGTACAGTTTAAAAACCCCACAAAATAATATAGAAATATCTTAGTCAAAACTTATGTGGAATTAAATAAGCTTTTTGAGTGCGTTAGGAACTTTGTATTTGTATTTGCAGTTCAGCAGAGGAAGTAGTTCTTCCATACTCTACATCTTTTTTTGGCTCCTGATCTTGATTCTTGAGACAATGTAGTCTGACACCAAAATCAATGCAACACAGCGTTTGCTGATTTGAAGAAGAGTTGACTAGTGGCTCTACAGAAGCTAATGGAGGATTTAAAAGATTTAATTTTAGTTTTATATTCTGTCAGGTTTTTATTAATAATTTCAGTAAGGTGTCAGTGTTTCTGTTACTCAGTAGTAAAGTGGAGATAATAATACTTCTCTGAATATTTAGAGAATTATGTGCTATCACGCTAAGGAAAAATACCATAAACAGATTTAGATTCTTCTTTTTAACAGGTATTGCTGCTAAGCAATTAGTATGGGAATTTGGTTATTACCCATCTGGGACCAAACTTTTATCTTCTTTCTACCAGCATTTAGAAAAAGACAGAAACTTTGGTTTTCACCTGCTTTATTTTGGCCCTTAAAAGATGTAGCAGTTTTTATACCCAAATCTGTTAAAACAGCTTCCTGGTATCTCTGACTGTCTAAAGTCAAGGCTTCCAAGTGTCCATAAAGCACAGTGATCACCAGAACACTTTATAAACTATTTCAAGTATAGCACGTTCAAATGCATTAATTTCTTTTAACTCAGTAATAAAGTACCTCTTTCCCTACTGACATGGAGCAGAAGTTCATCACAGCCTCTGTAGTCAGGGAGACACTTATATGGCCCTGCAGCAGGACCTAAAAAGAGAACATGTAAGGAAACAGTGTTCATTGTATTCTGTAGCAAAATTTTCTATATGATTCCGTCAGAGGTTTTAAGTGTATGGAAGTGGTTCTCAGTGCATGTACAGGAAATGCTTATGGTACAGTAAAAGTTACTGGTTTGATCTTGCATTTACCAAATTTAAAGTTTTCATAGTGCTTTTCAGGGGAAGGGTACAGCAAGAAGATGAAAGAAATGCAAATATTTCAAAAAGGATCAAGTTTCTGTATTGAAACCTTGAAAAATATTTCCTCCTTGTTGTTACTTTAGTACTTAACTAGGAACAGGAAGAGTTTTCAATTACTTAAAACTATCTAAAACTAAATCATTTTCATTATGGTTAGAAAAATACTAACAATGTTTTGCACTTCTAAAAATTAGTTTTTTAAAAGTACTAGGTTATATCTTAAAATAATTTATAGACATACCCTGCATGACATAGTCATTTAGTTATTACATCCTTGTGATTTACAAAATCAGATCTTAAAGCAATTATTAAGCTGAAAATGTTGTTCATGGGCACCCTATAAGCCAAAAACTTTACTGTTAGAATAAGGGAGGATACCTAGTCTAATTATCACTAGTCCAGACATAATTGTAACAGAAAAAGAAAGAACAATAATGCAGTTTAAATTTATATACACACTTTTTAAAGTTTCTACTCTTTTTCATGCTATTATGTCCCCTATGGCTGTACTCTTCCATGCCAAATCCTGGCTCTCTTCAAGATCCTTGATATGATACCATGCTTATATATCTCTACACTACATCATAGTATTACAGTATTAAATACCTTATTCTACCTGGGACAACCACTCATTACTTCTACCTGTATAAAACTAACTGTATACATGGTTAGCTTAATAAACTGTGTATGTTTGTAACATACACAGCTAAAAGCAAAAGAAGTTAGCCTTAGGCTCCTGGTCAATTAGAGAAATTGCTGTCACAGCTAAAGCAACTAAAACAAAGCTGCAGGCAGAGCAAGAAAAGTTTGCAATGAGCAAGACTGGCAAAGGCAGTCCTGAAGCCTTGCAAATTCAGTGCAAATCTTGTGACCCATACCAAGCCATGGCAGCACTGTGTTACACAAGTACTTGTTTACACACTGCAAAGTTTTTCAGGAGCTATGTCTCCCTCTGCTCTTCATGCTAGTTTTAGAGACTTTGCATCACATCTCAAATGATACTGATGGATGCAGTACCCCAGATGGGGTCTCATGAGAGTGGAGTAGAGGGGCAGAATCATCTCCCTCGACCTGCTGGCCACACTGCTTTTGATGCAGCCCAGGACACAAATGGCACATTGCCGGCTCATGTCCAGTCTGTCACCCACCAGCACCCCCAAGTCCTTCTCAGCAGGGCTGCTCTAGATCTGTTCATCCCCCAACCTGTATTGACACCAGAGGTTACCTTGACCCAGGTGCAGCACCTTGCATTTGGTCTTGTTAAACCTCATGATATTCCCAAGGGCCCAATTTCTCAAGCTTGTCCAGGTCCCTCTGGACAGCATCCCATCCTTCAGATGAGTCAACCACACCACTCAGCTTGGTGTCATCTGCAAATTTGCTGAGTGTGCACTCGATCCCTTTGTCTATGTCATTAGTGAAGACATTAAATAATGCTGGTCCCAATAAACACCCCTGAGGGACACCACTTGTCACTGATGGTCACTGTGACTCTGAGCCATTGACCACTACCCTCCGGATGCAAATGTCCAACAAATCCCATATCTACCTAATAATCCACTCATCAAATCCATCTCTCTCCAATGTAGATAGAAGGATGTAGTGGGAGACTGTGTCAAAGGTTTTACAGAAGTCCAGATAAATAGTGTCTATAGCCCTTCCTTTGTCCACTGATGTAGCCACTCCACCATAGAATGCTACTAGGTTGGTTAGGCAGGATTTGTCCTGCTGAAGCTGTTCTGGCTGTCTAGAATCAGTTCCCTTCCTTCCATATGCCTTAGCATAGCTTCTAGGAGAATTTGTTCCATGATCTTCCAAGGCACAGAGGTGAGGCTGACAGGTTGGTAGTTCCTCCTTTCTATCCTTTTAAAAGATGGGTACTATATTTCCCTTTTTCCAGTCACGTGGGACTTCACTTGACTGCCATGACTTTACAAATATCATGGAATGTGGCTTGGCAACTATAGCAGCCAATTCTCTCAGGACTCTGGGACGCATCTCATCATTTCCCAGAGACTGATGCCCATCCAGGTTCCTCAGGTGGTCATGAAGGTGATCTTTACTTGCAGTGGGAAGCACTTTTCTTCCTCAGTCCCCATCCTGCTCTCCATCCATTAGAGGAGGATGTGAAGGAAGAGGTTGCCATTGAAGACTGAGGCAAAAAAATTGTTCAGTACCTCAACATTCTACTCATCTGTAGTTCACTTCAGCTGGGTTATCAACCATATTGCCTTCTTAGAGGAACAGCCTTTAATTCCTGCAAAATATTTCCCTGGTATTTCCCTGGTTTTAATTAGTTAAGGTTGTTTATATTTAATTTTTTAAAATAACTTATCAGTTCATTGAGATAACTGTCAATATCATTTAACATTTGTCAGTCAGCGACTCTTAATAAATTTCATATTAACAGTGTTCTGGAAAGGTTACACAGTGCTTATTTTTAAATAAGAATGCTATTATGTGTATTCTGGACTTCCTGATCTCTATATATTTAGCTTCATTTCACTTCAACTATTTTCAAAAAAAACTTTGTTGAATAAGATTAAGTATTTTGCTGGTTTTGAATCTTAGTTAATTGAATTTCAGATCCAGGTTTTTATTATTTTACCTCAGATTTGATGAAAGAGTAGCAGCTTGTAGTTATCTGGGTCACTTCCCCTCTTTTTCAAGTGGTTATGTACTACCAACAGTCTTCAGTCTGCTGCAAATTCCATGGTATTCCAAGATTTATTAAAAATGTATGTCATCATTAAATGTTTACAACACATAGATATTGTTTTATACCTCTTTACTCACTAATGGACTGTAAAGTACTTTATCTTCCTAGTGTGATAAGAGTATTCATCATGCTGTTTCTTCTGAGTAAAGAATAGAAATATATATTCAACTCTTCTATTTTCTTCCATCATTAACTGTGTAACCATTGTATTCCTGGAATTAGACTTTTTTAAATATATTTTTGCTGTCATATTCTTCATACCCTTGTTTCTACTTTCTCTGATCTCGCAGTCCATGAATTTCTCTTTGGCTGTTTGTGCTCCTGTAATCAACTTCTTTAAGTGATAACTGTCATTCTCTTCTGTGACTCTTGTATATTTCCTTTGTACTTGGTTGTACCATTTACCCTCTACAAAACAGGTTATTTAGATACATCATATGGCAAGATGAGCAAAATGTCTTATTTAGATGTATTCGTATAATACCTGGTAAAAGACCTGATCTTCAGTAGCTAGTCTTATGCTTTTTTTTTCCAGTGCCCATTTGGGCACAGGAACACAGTGAATATTCAAGGGATCTGTATTTCCAGTTGCAAATACACCTAGCCTCCATTTAAATTTATTTGTCTTCATATCAAATGTGATTTGAATTTTCTTTTTTGGAGCTGCAAAGTATTAATGATACAAAACTACAGGTTTTCAGTTTTCTGTACTTGCAGTAGTCTAGATTAATTTAGAATGAAGGGAAGAATCACAGAATCACAAAATGTTTTCATTTGGAAAAGACCTCCAAGATCACTGAGTTCCACCTTTGAGTGACCACCACCTCATCAATTAGACCACAGCAGTAAGTGTCACATCCTGCTGCTTCTTGAACACTGCCAGGAATGGTGACTCCACCTCTGTGAGAGACTGGAGAAAATGATTACTGGCTCAAAACAACTAAAATATGCATGTGTGGCGGGAAGTGTGTGTGGGGGTGGGGCAAGTTCTGAATAGGTGGAATAGTGCACTGCTCCACACCATGCCTTGGAGCCTCTAGTCTAGCCTAGACCAAAACCCACACCTGGGAGAATGGCCCTGAAAGCTTAGAGAACCTAAAAGCAATTGCACAAAAGATACACATGTTCACAGCCCAGCATTTGGATTTTACAGTAGCTGAGATTGTGCTGGAATTCTAGGAGTGACTATTAATCTTTCTCTGTCCCTTTTTTTTTTTCTGTCTCTCTCTTTATCTCTCTCTTCTGATTTCCTCTTCTTGAAATCTGGGTAACTTAAAGTTGGATGGTTTAGATTTTGCTACAGCAATGCCTTGTGAAGTGCTTTATTTTGATTGAATGTTGCTTTAAAATTTTCCAAGTACCCTTATTTGCTAAAGTTTGCCAGAAAAAGGTTTTTGTTTAACCTCCTGAGAATGTTGTCATGTTTCTCCCTTGCACCTGCCCCAGTGTATAAAAGTGTTTAATCCCCTTTAAGAAACTTGTTGGGAGTGAGTCTGAGGCTTTATAATCACCAACCTTGGCAGTCAGTTACAATGCTTAAAAACCTTTTCCATGCAGAAATTTTTCCTGTCTAACCTGAACCTACCCTGGCACAGCTTGAGGCTATGTCTTCTTGTCCTGTCACTGGTGGCCTGGGAGAAGAGGCCAACCTCCACCTGGCTACAGCCCCCTTTCAGACAGTTGTAGAGAGCAATAAGGTCTCCCTCGAGTGCCCTCCTCATCAGGCTAAAGAACCTCAGCTTCCTCAGCTCCCTCAAGGGGTTTTATGACTTACAGAAGAAGATTATCTCCTTCCATGTTACAGGCCAATTGCAAATTCTTAACAACACAATCTTCTTTCCCAATTTCTTCGCACAGTCCCAGAATGAAGTGAATACACAACCAACATGGCAATCTTCCTTTGTACTTTATTGAGTGAGATTCTGGCATTGTATACAGGATAAAAAGAACCACTCCTAATTAAATCATGGGCAGTTAAAATTCTATTTAGTATTGATCATGCATTTAACAGCAAAGATACCAGATCACTATCTATTGACATTCTATCCTCTTGAGAGGTAATTAACAATGAAGCTAGCAGTATCGGATTAAACATTTTGCCTGTGGTTTATTCTCTATGTGAAATTTTCTTCTGGCCTTCTCTACAAGGATCACACTTGGGAATAAACCAATGATTTTAAATTAAGGTGCCATAACTGTCATATCAAATAAAAACCATTATAATTTCTTTTTTTAATGATTAAATAATTTTGAAATTTTAACACTTTTTAAAAGTGTTTTCAACTAAGTTTGTACAAAGTATCTTGAACAAGTAACCATTTGTGTCACTTCTAAACATTTATGTCTCAAAATAGCTTAAGTGAGAAAAATTAGTTTAATCTTTAGGAAATCTATTAGCATTATTTAATTATCAGAAAGCGTACTTTTAAAGTAGCACTGTCATGCTAAGTATATATATTCAATATATATATATTCAATTTTTTATTTATGATTTTTAAGTGTTAACAAGAGACAATATACACTTGTGATTTCATTTATCTAAATTTTTACCTGCTGTTTTGAGATTGATTAAAATATACTATAGAGAAAGAGGAGTAAATAATAGAAGAGAGAAAATATTAAATACTTGCTTTATGACACCAGAACATATAATATTCAAGGCTTTAATTAATTCTACATTGTATTTAAAAAAAATAGCTTATAAAGATCATCTACTTTAACTTATTCAATCATACCTCACAGAACAATCTACCAGTCAAGAACTGGAACTTGAAAACACAGACTTGGTTTTTTATAGTAGCCAAAAGCCTATTTTAATACTAAGGACTGAAAGAAATAGAGAGCAGACCAGAAAATATTATTATGTCACTAAATAAATTCATAGTACATTTGCAGCTTGACTAATGTCTGATGTATTGAAAGATGGAGCAGAAATAATAATAAGAGAAAGAAAGGAAAAAGTACAGAAAAAGATAAAAATGATCAAATGCAGAGCTTCCTGTGAGAAGTAAATAAATAGATTTAGATTCTTTAATATGGAGAAAGAGATGATTCATGGGTGGGCATGATAGAAACCTAGAAACTCATGAAAGCTATGGAGAAAGAGAACAGGAATGCAGTGTTCATTGACTCTTCAACACAGGAACTAGGTGTCACTAAATGCAATTAGTGAGGCATAAGTTCAAAATAAACAACAGGAGGGAGTTGTTCAGACAAAATGTGATTAGAGCTGTAAAGCTGCTTCATCTGCATGCTAGTAACCTACACAGCTTAAAATTACAGAAGAAGAATCTATCAAGATTAAAAAATAAAGATGACATGTTTAGAATCATTGAGCTGTGAATTGCTGGAGGCTGAGAAAATATTCTGGGGAAATATCATTATTTGCTTGTCCTGTTCTCTTTTTCCTAGACATTACCCATTGGCTAATGCAATATTATGGGCCACGTTAACTTCTAGTCTGATGTGGACATTCTTGTCTTTTTATATTTAAGAAAACTATTGAACAGAGATGTAATTATCGCTATCTGGAATTATTGCAGAACAGTAGGTATCAGTGCATGATGAAAAATATACCCAAGTCTTTAAAAAGAAAAGTCAGTCTATGAGCCTTAAATTGAGTTCTTGCAGGATCTTACCTCTTTGTAAAATTTAGCTAGAATAGATTCAATGAACTCTGTATACTCATCCAAAAAGAGCATAACCACTTCTCCTCTGAAAAGCTCATAGAACTTCAAAAATCATCAGTGCCTTGCTACTTTTAAAGACCATCAGCCAAAATCATGTAAAACTTTTGAAGTGTTGCATTGCCTTCACAATTACATTCCATTTACAAGAGTTCAAAAAGTATTTCCCCAGCCAAACAGTTGTGAGATTTGGTCCCATGCTTCTTTGGTTTTGTGCCTCAGCTTCATCTTAGATCTTTCTTTTTTCTCCTGAAGAAACAAGATAATATTTGCAGCAGAGAACATATCCATCCTGAAATAAGGAGCAAAATAATGGTGAGAAAAACAAAAACATACCAAAGGACCACCAGAAAATTTACTTGACATGTGGCTTTATTTCTCACTGGAAAGAGATAATTGAGGAAAAAGAGTATGAACACAAAATGTGGAAGGATCTACTGAAGTTATATATTTAAATAGTGAATAGCCACATTTGAGAACAGTTTGAACTATTTTAAAGTAAAGATTGTTTCAGGCAAAACAAAGGCTACTGTTCCTAACTGCATATTTCTGCTTCTCCATTCAGATTGTCCTAAAAATCAGTGCTGAAGTGACGATTGAGAGGTTTTTGGAGGTAAATAAAACTTTAAAGGAATAGGATAAAAGTTTTGTTATGCCAATAATTTCAAGTTAATGCTGTTGTTACCTAAATTAAGTGTTGTATCATAAAATAGATATTAACATTTCCCCCCACAACAAGATTATAATTATTTAAAATTTTAAGTTTTATATGTTCTGGTGAATAAAGAGAGATTTTCATGTGGTGCAATTTGCTGATTAAATCTTAGTTGCTCTGTTTGTTTCTTCTACTTTTTATATCATTTATGCTTTCCATTTTCTACTAAATGTTTTTGGAAATGGGAGAGCAGTTTCAGCAGTCCAGAACTGACATCCTTAAAATGCAGAGGAGATCTTGGACTTTCATGGAGGTTTTGCATCTACAGCAGAGCATGACCACAGAAAAAGAAATCAATTAATTATCAGCTACATCACATTTGACATTCATATATGAGAAGTTTTATTGGCTTCCAGAGGAACAGAACAGTCTCCTTGTGTGAATAGAATAAATAGGTTTTGGCCCAACTGAGCACATTTTTTTTTTTTTCCTTTGTAGGGAAACATTTAAATAGCATTCTTAAGAGAGTCACACAAAAGAGAGGATGCTCTAAATAAAGACTTCCTTTAGAG
Source organism: Myiozetetes cayanensis (assembly GCF_022539395.1). Lineage (NCBI taxonomy): Eukaryota > Metazoa > Chordata > Aves > Passeriformes > Tyrannidae > Myiozetetes > Myiozetetes cayanensis. The sequence goes on along the minus strand of NW_026087964.1, from coordinate 31,835,619 downwards.
ATTGAATTCTGTTATTCCGAGACATTGCAGCATATATTACCTATTCCTACTGAGATTCCACTCTCTCTCCTACTGCATTTCCCAATTGAAATATTTTTGTGGGAAAAAAGTGACAATTCTGCATTATACTTGTAATTTTAAATGTCAGCAAACTATGTCAGTAAGCATCCTTCAGAAGGGCATTTGCATTATTAATTATGAGTTTTCTATGAATGGAAAGTTGAGTAAGTATTTGTCTGTAACTCCATTGGATTATCAACCATGGCATGACAGGGATTAACACACTATTGTCAGAATCTGAGGAGAATTGTCTCAGAAGCAGTTTATGACACACTTCATGTGTCACATCACATGAGTATGGCCTAATGCAATCCCTGGATCTATAAGTATGATAAAACCCTAGGAAGGCAATTACTTGATCTTATCCCTAATATTTATATGTAAGTACTTACTATATACTAGCTTACTGTACATGTATAGTATAGATCAGGCCAATATTAAAATCCATTTGTGATGATTACCATTAAAAGAATGAATAAAGTAAATAAAGAGGCATATGGACATTAGTCTGATGGATTTGGAAAAGAACCCCACCTATTTATCTTGGCAAAATGAAGAGGTGATTTGATTACAGTCCATAAATATTTTCACAGGGTGAAAATAAAAGATTAATTAATTTAGCAGAAAAGGGCATAACAAAGACAGCTGGCAGGAAGATGAAGTTAGACAAATTCAAATACAAAGCTAAAAGTAATTGGGAGTGTAGTTGATTCTGTAACAGAATACACAGAAAAGCAGTACCTCCTATATCTCTCCTGTTTCAATGAGAACAGTACCTCTCCTAAAGATAGATTTTTATTACTGTGTTTTGTGGAACTCAGTTCACTGTTCTCATGATGTTTTTAAATATTTATTTCAGGCTAAATTAAATTACTTTGCTTTGTTTTTTTTTTCCCTAAGTAAAATCATCTACTTGCAGCAGAAGCAAATATTTTATAGACCTCACTTAGTTTTTCATATTTGGAATCACCATATAATTTTTCCTTTATATTTAATCATTTTCATTTCATATTGTATTATTCTTGTTGTATTTTATTATTTCATTTAATAATTTCATTTAATTATTTTTTATAATGATCTCAAAATTATTTTTCCATTTAATGATTTTTTTGAAAAATTAAAAAAATAAATTAAACATTACTGAGAAAATTTTCCTTCATTCTTTTCTTCCCCTTTCCTTAATCATATCAAAAATTACTGAAAAAAACCTACAAACAAAATAAAGATGATTTGGCAACATTGCAATATTTTTATTTCTTCTGAGAAGGAGATTTGGCCTAAACATTTTATATACTCTGAATTTTTTAGTTCTAATTTAGTTTGCAAGTTGTTAAAGTCAAGCTAGACAGAAATTTATTAACAAGTCAAGCTAGTCAAGCATTAAGAAGATCCTTTGGAAAATGGAAGAGTTTGTACTGAAGTTATTATTAAAAACAAAAGAATGAGTGATCAATTTCCAGAGATTATAAATTGTTTTTCAGGATGGTCTAGTGTTCTATTCCTTCTCTGTTAGTCCAGGCTGGAAAAGGTTACAACTCTGCTAGTGGAAATACTTAGGCTGCATACATACAAACAGTACTTCTCCAATAGTTAGCCAGCCTTTGTCTTTCATCTTTTTACTGGAAATCTCAGACACATTCACTTCTTTTCCCCTCTTGTGAGTTTCAGATCAATACAGCTGAGGGTTTTGTTTATGAAACTACTTGCCAACAGGGCTCCAGGTAACACTGTGGCACTAATGACTTTTTAAAATTCTGTTGTGTTATATTTAGTTAATAAACCTGTTTAGTTTACAATCAATACAGAATGAAGGACTGTTTTTATGATGCTTGCTAAGTGTTATTAAAAAAAGATGCTGAATGAGACAGAGTAATGGGTATTGGATATGTGGACCCTCCAAAACAAGTGTGGGCCTAAGCAACTCTATCTGTAGAGATAAATAAAAAATTTCTCTTTCATTGTAACATTAGACTCAAGTTAAAACAATGATAATTTTTTTAAAAAATGAGGCCTCAATCATCTTGTGGAGAACTCTCTCACTATTTCTCAAACCCATCATAATGGAAGAAAGATTGCACAGAGTTTACAAACAGGATCAAAAAATAAGGTTACAGGACAAAAAGATTATTAGGTCTCACAAGGGTTTTCTTATGGAAGAAAGACAAGTCATATTTTCAGTGGAGCAGCTGTATTCTTCTCAATTTATATTCAGTTGTGGCCTCTGCCCCAGTCCTTCAATAATTCTGTGGACAACATTTGAATTTATGTGAAAGAGAGCTAAGACTGAGGGAATTCTCTAAGACAATAAGAAATCTCTAAGTAGACATAGAAAAACATTAACAAAAATTATTGTTGAATATAATATACCTCAACAAGTATTAGTTAATAAATTGACAGGTTAATCAAGGTCTTCCAGGTTTATGCCAGCATAACTGCACACACTCCTGAGAAGGTAATTTGGGCCATTAATATAATATCTTAGATGATTCCTTAATGCAAACACACAAATTGCTAACACTGAACAACATTAATTAAACTACATTTTATTAAGTACTTGTAGACTTCTAAAAAGGCAGTCAAATGTTGCAGATACCAGTTTATAATCTTTAATGATGCCCTGTTATAGGAAATCCTATTATACTGCCATGATATCCACTATAAATTAGATGCTTAATTTAATTGGCACAGCAGTGTTACAGATTCTGTGCATGCTGTTCTGAACTTGTGTTCTTTAGAAAATTTATATAATATGAAAAGTGTTCATGATAGAAAATCTTTCTGACTTGAGGAGGATTCTCTGTAAGAAAAATAGAAAATGCCATGGCATTACATACCTCAGTTTCATCCTGCTGTACCTAATCCCATCCAGTTTTGACACTCTTTACCTCACTGCATTGAGAATCTGCAAGTATCCAAAATAAAAAGTTATGTTAGTACTACTGTTGCCTAAAAAGCTATCAATGCCATATTTCCATGAGGTTTTTTGAGACCTCTAAAATTTTTTAATGCCTAGGACATTTTACTATGTTGTGGTGTAAATGAGAAAGATCTCTTTTTTTCCCCAACTTTTTTCACTACACTTGAGAATTACTTTAAATTCCTAGCCTATAATTTCTCAGTGCTTTAGCCTTCATGTTCTTTCCCCCCATAGATTCCTTCTACACAAGTGTGCGGTATAAATGTTGCCATGTTTAAGTTAGAGTGTGACATCTGAATGACAGTAGTCTGTCACTTCATTATATCCGAAAGAGGCAGTGCACACCTGGGATACAAGAAATAAAAACGTGTAGTAAGAATATTAACACATATTCCCAGGCTAAGATCCTTGTTCTAAGATGTATTTTGCTTTTTATCCTTGAAAAAAGGAAAGCATATTTTGAGATTGCCTCGCATATACATTTTAAATTAGAAAGTACATTCTATTTAGTAGCAGTTATTTTCTTTTCTTTGCTTGTATTTCTGAAACAAAGTGCTAGCAACAGTTAGAGGTGATGATGAGATGACAGAGTGACTTGATAATCCTTGTGGGTTCCTTCCAACTTGGCATATTCTGTGATTCTGTGAATTTTCCAGAATTGGACATTGGTTTCCAGATCTCTGCAAAGTATCTCAAGGCCATGACCCTCCTTCTTGCTGGGGCAGAGAGGTGAGCTTTCCCACCCAGCAAGACTTCCATACTAGAGCAGAGAGAGGTGCCCAAGCCCCCTCTCCTGCATTGGAAGCAGCGGAGTCCTGATCCAGAAACAGCTCTGACCCAGAGTGTGCGGTACCAGCAGGGGCTGTGCCCAAGCCCTGCCCCACACTGTACAAGATTTGCCCCCAGGGATCATGAGTGACCAGGTCGTTTGTGCTGGCAGGGCGAGCAGGAAGGACTGTAGCTTGAGCAGTCAGCTCAGCTGGTGATCATCACGTTTGCCAAGAGAGGGAAATATTTTGCAGGAATTAAAGGCTGTTCCTCTAAGAAGGCAATACGGCTGACAGCCCAGACGAAGTGGACTAGAGATGAGTAGAAGGCTGAGGTACTGAACAACTTTTTTGCCTCAGTCTTCAATGGTAACCTCTTCCTTCACATCCTCCTCAAATGGATAGAGAGTAGGATGGGGATTGGGGAAGAAAAGTGCTTCCCACTGCAAGTAAAGATCGGGTTCATGACCACTGGAGGAACCTGATAGGACATAAGTCTCTGGGAAATGATGAGATGCATCCCAGAGTCCTGAGAGAATTGGCTGCTATAGCTGCCAAGCAAATTTGCAGATGACACCAAGCTGAGTGGTGTGGTTGACTCATCTGAAAGATGGGATGCTATCCAGAGGGACCTGGACAAGCTTGAGAAATTGGGCCCATGGGAACATCATGAGGTTTAACAAGACCAAATGCAAGGTGCTGCACCTGGGTCAAGGTAACCTCTGGTATCAGTACAGGCTGGGGGATGAACAGATCCAGAGCAGCCCTGCTGAGAAGGACTTGGTGGTGCTGGTGGGTGACAGACTGGACATGAGCCGGCAATGTGCCATTTGTGTCCTGGGCTGCATCAAAAGCAGTGTGGCCAGCAGGTCGAGGGAGATGATTCTGCTCCTCTATTCCACTCTCATGAGACCCCACCTGGGGTACTGCATCCAACTCCATGTTCCTCAGGACAAGAAGCACATGGATGCTCAGATGGCTGGAGCATCTCCCCTATTAGTAAAGACTGAGACATTTCTGGTTGTTCGGTCTGGAGAAGAGAAGGCTTCGACCTAACTGTGTCCTTCCAGTACCTGAAGGAGGCCTGCAAGAAATCCAGAGAAAGACTATTTACAAGGGCATGTTATGATAGGGCCTGCAATGGTAAGCGGTAATGGTCTTAAACTGAAAGAGTAGGTTTAGATTAGGTTTTAGGAAGAAATTCTTTACTCTGAGGGTAGTGAGACACAGAGGAACAGGTTGCCCAGAAAAGCTGCAGATGCCCTGTCCCTGGAAGTGTCCAGGGAAGTTATGGATGCCCCATCCCTGGCAGTGTTCAAGGCTAGATTGGATGGGGCTTTGAGCAAACTGGTCTAGTGGAAGGTGTCCTTGCACATGGCAGGGAGGTTGGAATTAGGTGATCTTAAAAGTCCCTTCCAACCCATCCTATTCTATAATTCTGTAATATTATTATTATTGTTTTAATAATATGTATCGCCTGGGAGTTGTAGTTATCATCACCTACTTCAAAACCAGAGAAGGAACTCTGTCTTTCTAGCATACTTCTACAGAGTTACCATTTAACTTTTTCCTAATTTTTTGGGGATCTATGTGACCACTACCTACAAATTTCATATTAAAAAAAAAAATCAAACCACTACCATCACCAGCAATTTTAAAAAACATCCATAATCCTATGTTCTTTAGCATATTAAGAATGCTAGAAAATTATAATTTTAAAGGAATCACTAGCATTGTAGTCTTTTCAGAGAAGACAAATTCTGTTTCACAGAGACCTGTAACCTTTTATTGACTGCAATATCAGGGAATAAAGCAAAATGATGAATGAGAAAAATATGTGGATTGCAGTAATCTCTTCATATGTAAACACATGTTATTTCTCTGTATGTCCTGCTATTTATAAGTTTTCAGTAGAGTTTAATTGCTATTTGTAAAGGAATAATTTCTTCTTAAGAAAAATTTGAGAGGAGCACAAGCCTGAAAATCATCCTTATTGTTGCAAAATTGTGTTACCTATTTCCAGGTCACACCTGACCATTTTCCTTACAGATATATGAGCTGCCTACTAGAAATATTACTTCTGTTAAGAAAGTGACACTGCATTCATGTTAACAGCCTGTCCTCCAGACCACTGTTACCAGATCAAACACCTGGGCAATTTTAAACAAAGTCAAGAATTTACTGTTAGTCTAAGTCATTTCATCATACACTTATTAGTAAACTTGTTACAATTACATTGGCATTTCCAATTCTGATTGCAAAACCTCTCAAAACCAAAACAGCTCCCAACACATCATTTCTTAAATGACAGAATACTGACCAGCTACTTATATCCCTGGAGCCTCTGACACTACCCTGTGCTTGCATTTTCATTTTGTGCTTGTTAGGATCCAATTATTAAAAAATGCCTCTGACCAAATTAAGGTGCAAATGAGACCATATTGCCAAAGTCAATAGCATGGATTTTATTTAACAGTAAATACTGGGAGAGAGAGAGAAAAATAAAGAGGTAGAGAGAGAGGAAGGGTGGATGGGGGAGAAAGACAGTGAGAGAGAGACAGAGATTAAGTAAATACATATATATATATATATATATATAATCAACACATGGATTCTGACAGTCAGGTCAGCCAAGTCCTTCTTCTGGTCTTCTTGGTGATGAGGGTCCCAAAGTCATGCTTCTGGGGTACCACTTATTACACAGTCCAAGCCCCAGGTATGCACAGTGGTAGATGCCATTCCTACAAATTGGGCTGGCATGTGTATAAGGGTTTGCTTTCTTTCCTACAGCTTGCCATGGTGAGAGTTTTGTCCAGTGTGCTTACAGTCTGCCAATGGGAATTTTTGTCAGATAGGTTACCCAGATTTGCCTTACCAAGCCTGGTTCCTGTTGTTGTGAGTCTGAGCACAGTGCAATTCTGTCCAGTGTGCTAATTCCAAACCTTCGCTTCCATTTAGGCATTAGAATTAATGCCTTACTGTTTGCCATCTGTGCTTATCTGTTGTGGTGGCTTATCTTATGGGAATTTCCTTCTTTGACAGTGTTTTGACGCAGTTAATTATGCTCTTTAAGTCCTGACAGGGTTATAATTTCATGTTTGTCTTTTTGGAGATCCCACTTACAATCCTCTGCTTTTCTTCAACAGTTTTCAAGACATAATTTCTAACAGCATTTTTTTTTCTAATTAGCACTACAAGAAAAACATACCAAGATACTTTCAGTGCTATATGTCTCAGTTTGAGACATTTTGGATAGGCAGACACCTCAGACTGAAATTTCCTTCCTCCATTTCAATATGCTTGGTTCTCTTCATTACAGAGAGAGAGAGATATCAAATACACCTGGATGTAAGTGGACAAAAAACCCTCTTACCAAGAAGAATGCTAAACAACAAAACTGACAAAACTGGGTTAAGCTAATCAGAAAATTCCCAAGCTCCTGCCCACCAGGATGGTAGCAGGCCTCCCCCCACCAGTCAAAACCTAGCAGGAATGGTTTGGAGAGTCAGTGCTGGAGTGAGGCTGCAATGCCAGCGACTGAAAAGACCCACAAAATACCTGTTGGATGCAGTGATGAGACCTGCTCACTGCAGTTCTGATGGGGGTTGTAGTCCTGATCCATTGAGGTGGTGGTAGAAGCTCCGGGTGTCAGAAGTCCCATGGAGTAAGGGGAGGAGATCCTCCATCTGCCAAGTGAAGTCTGAGTGTGGTCTTTTATTAGGCTCAGGGTAGATGGGAACGCCTCTGGTACCTCCCCTGGGGTAGGGAGCTCTTCACTGAATGATTAACACTGGATCACGAGATATTTCAAGAGTCTTTGACACCGTTCTGGCCATTAGCAGAGATTAATATCTTCAGGCCATGTGTGAACTGTCCTGATGCCTCCCCAAAGGGAGTTATCACAGATGAGTAATTTATGTAAGGACAAAGAAACAACACCCAGCTTGTAGCCTGAGTTGTCAGGTGTGCAAGCCCTCAACACCTGGATTGTCTGAGTCATCAGCATTCCAGTCTTTTCATGCTTGTGGATACATTCTTCTCTTAGGATAAAAGTCCTTCCCCATAATCCAAATTAGTAGGCATATTTGGGAAAAGGGAAAATAAAAGGTGGATATCGGAGTCTTTGTGTAACCCAGGACAGTATGACAAAGACTTGGTACCAAAATCTCCTGGTTTAAGTTATCCCTTTTATTTTATACTGCTGAAATTGCTCAACACCAGTAATTATGGGTACATACCTAATATTTGTAACTCTAATGTGTAGACCATAAAATTCAAGATGTTATAAATGTTTCTTGGGCTTTATAGCTTAAAGGAAGATGCATACAGGAGAGTACTGAATACAGTAATATAAAAGATTGTATGAGATTCTTAGCTACATGTGCTTCATTGGCAACCATCTCAAATCAAAATACTAAAATAAATCCCATTTTCCATTGGTGGAATAATTATAAGTAGATTACAAAGACTGTTTGAGAAAACCTTATCAAATTAAAGTTTTAATGGAATGAACAAAATGTTAATTGCATGTAGGAGATAACATTTTGCAATATTTTAAAGTAAAAATAATTTGAATTGACAACAGACTCATATGAACCAGAAAACACTGAATTACCAGTAATTTAAAAGCATACAATATATAATTTTTTCCAAAAGAAGTACAATTACATTTGAGAAAGTGAGACAGTTTGGAAGAGAAGTCCAGAATAAAACAAAGTCCATGAAGGAAAGGCATGAAAATACATGTTGAAGGAGAAAAAAAGAAAGCACCAATGAAGTTAAAACTTTGTGATGTGTCAAATTTTATTGTTGAAAGTTTAGAAAACAGTTTCTGCTACCAGACCAGCAAATCCTGTATGTAACCTTGTGAAAAGACAAAGAAACTTGGAAGTATGGTCCCTGTTTTTTCTTGAAGAAAAAAAAATAGGAAGGATAAAAAGAGAAAAGGAAGGAAGGAAGGAAGGAAGGAAGGAAGGAAGGAAGGAAGGAAGGAAGGAAGGAAGGAAGGAAGGACTGTATTTATACTGAGGCTTGCCTTGAAGACTAAATGATTTTATTGGAGCAAAGTTATGCTAAGAGTCAACTAACATAGAGACGGAGTATGTACTGAAAGTAAAATATAAGAAGCAAGAAACCATTATTGCTGGTGTTTATATGACTGTTTATACACTAACAAAACAATAAGTATTCTGTAATAACTGCCAATACAACTTTAAAAAAACACATCCTGAATTATGCAGAAAATCTGAATGATTTTTCCATTAAATTCAAAAGACCTTGCTGTTCTTAAAACCATTCATGATATTTGATGAAAATGACTCATCAAGCACAAAGTATTTTTTTAATATGGTTATGCAGTAACCTCATTACAATGCTGTAGGGAAAAAAATAACTATTAGTTAATTAGTTAAGAAAGGGTGGAAATATAAAGTAGACGCTGTGGAGAATTTAATGAGCTTAAGATACTTGCGAATTTCATTGCAACCAAAGCAGAAATTTGCTGAATATCTTCCACCACACAAACATGGTGAAGAAACAGAAGTCAATACATGACATGGAAACTTTGCTGTGAGAAAGTAGTGCTTATCATCGCAGCTAGCATGGGTTTTCTTTACCTAGTCTCAAAATTTTCTTGAAAGATCTGTTATTAGTACTCTATTTGCAATAAAACCATACATGCCACCTTCCCAAGATTCTGACCGATTCTGCTGATATTCCAAAATTTTCCCTTGGCTCTGTTTCTTAAGATCTAATTATTACTTGTATCTGTTTAATTAGTTTCCATTTTTATTACAAAATGAAATATCCACTTGAATTAATTTGTTCCACTCTCAATATACAATTCAATCCATGATATCACAACTTAACTGCCATTTTTTGCTAATCAAAAGTCTAAAAAGCCAAAATTTGAACTTCAGAAAGATATCCTGTGTTTCATTTCCAGTCAGAAAAAAAGATAACTTTTCTGGATAAAAGACTTATGCTCACTTAGCTCAAGGAAACTTCTTAGAAATACATGCAGCGTATTGCAACTGTTCAAAGTCAGTAGAACTCTGTAGTCTAAACATATTAACAATATTTATTCCAATAGGTATGCACTCTTCCATTTTTCAGTACATACTGTTTTGTTGGCAAAACTTTCACAGTATTTCAAACACTGATGGTATTTGGAAAATGCTTCTTCTGCTTGAAAGTACACGCAAAAACAGCTTTCAGTATCCTTCACAAGTTTCAGTTGGAAATAACACTTTTTCTAACTGCAGCTGGTTTTGAAAAACACTGATAATAAAAGCTTACTCTACTTTTAATGGTGCATCTGGTTTAACAGTCTGCCAGACCCTTAATTCTTCAAGGCATAAATAGATTCAGTTTTGCCTCTAATTAGAATTTTTGCATTTTGCTTGTTTTTTCCTGTGATGGCAATGAAAGAAACACAAAGAATTCTTTGAAATGGGATGTACCCTGGTACAATATCTACCATTCTAAGAGAGTATTTCATCTCATATTGAATAATAAATTATCAGAATTTTGACAGTGATACTCTAAAATAACCCTAAATATAGTTAAAGTACGAACATTTTTGTCAAGAGTTAAAACCATACCTCTGGTGTCAAAACATATCTTGTTCAGACTAAAAAAATTATACACCTATTCATGAATGCAGGACAGGCAACTAATTGCTGTCACATTGTACAAACATGTTAAGCCTGTGTCCTTCTTCTGGACAGGACTGGGTTAATTTTTGCAGTAGCCAGGAGAGAGCATGGCTAGGACATGGAGGTTATTCTATACCACCTCACATCATTCCTGGAGCTGGGGGTAAGGGAATCTCTTCCAGGGAGAAGTGAGTGTGGTGGAGGGAGCAGTGGGGTGCTGTCTATTGTTGGGGAGTTTGCATGCGAATCATTCCTTTCTTGTACCCTCTGTCATTAGTATTGGTGCTGTTAATGTTCGTTTTATTATCTTATTGCTGTTTCCGGTAAATTATTCTTGAGTCAACCAGTGATCTTTAACTTTTGTTCCTTCAGTTCTCTTCTACATCCCTCTACAGCTGGGAAGACGGAGGAGAAGCAGGGGAGTGAGCAAGTGACATGTGGTTTGGATTGTCTCAGTGGGAACACTTAATTGGGGAGCACTATTCCTAAACCACAACAGCCTGTAAACCCACTTTATTGTACAATTTACAAAAGTAAGAAAGATAAGCAGACCAAAAAAAACTTACTATCACCTACTATCTTATTCTTCGTTTTTTGATACAGACCATTATTTGTATAATTACACAAGTAGAAGAAGTAATGAGAAAAAGTGTTTACAGTGAGTTTAGGTTACAGACTTCAAGAGGTAAAGGGCAACTTAGTTACAGGGTTGACTGTTGGAGTCTCTGCAGAAGATGAAAGGTGAGAACAGGTGAAAAGATGCAAATATTACACAGACAAATCAGATCCGTATCACAAAGCAGAATACAAATGAGTGATCAAGTTTGAGAGTCTGAAGGTATTAGTATTTAACAGAAGGTCAAGATGGTAAAATAGTGTAAAATGATGCATCAGGAATAGGGTGGATTTCCAGGAATAAAAAAATTTCTATGTCTATCATCACCAAAGTATTAACCTGCAACTCTTCTTTTTGCAGGTGCAGAGAAGAGAATGTATAGAACACATGGGAGATTGAACTATCTCAGAAGAGTATGTAACACTGGGAGAAGAATGTGTATAACAAACTGGAAAGCATGTAAAACTTCAGGCTATTAAAAATACCAGCTTTTTTTGCCTGTTTTATCTTTTTTTTTTTTTTTGGTCAGACTGCATTTTGCAAGACTGGTGCTTGCTACATCACTGAGCATAGTCATCTGGTAGGAATGGGTAGGGCTGCTATGTAGTGACAGGACACATTTTAAAAACTGTTTTGTTCTTAAAAAATATATAAGTTCCCACGATATGTACTGCATATAGATAGATCATATATATCATATAGTATGATATACGGTGAGATATGTAATGAATAGGAAGAGACAGAAGGTCTTAAAATACCTTAATTGCTCTACTGCTCACGTTTGAACACCTCCCAAACAAAAAAAAATAATATACATAGCCATTGTGACAGGAAACCATATCAAAATGTACCAAAATCTAAACACAATGCTACAGAAAGCATTTCTTGTGTAGTAAATGATTTTTAGAGATTGCATGAATTTCAGACAAGTCTTAACAAGTATTAAATCACAGAATAAAAAAGATGATCGAAGATATGGAAGAAGTTCTCTAAAAATCTGACTTTTTTCAAGATAGAATGACAACTATTTAGGAAAACTTGTGAAATTTGTCTGAACAAGAAAGTAAATGAGACTATTTTAACAGAAACTCAAACAGAGGTAGAAAATACAGAGAAAAATTAGATCTTTTAACTTAGCAAATGGTAAATAGAAAGCTTCAAACTCCAAGAAAACTTAGTCTGGGAAATACTAACATTAGAATGAGTTAATTCAGTTCATATTAATTTCAATCTAGAAGATATTTCAAAATGCATAAAAAGATATTAAACCCCTGTGTAGTTTTCGCTGGTGTTATGCTCACTGTTCCACTGTCTTTTGGGGTCTTAAAGTTGACAGTTTGGGAAGGGAGTACAGTGAGTTGTGAAAATCCCAAGTTCATTCCCCAGAGGAGTATCATATTAATGGTATCTTCTTCCCTTTAACATTGCTTGGAATAACTTCTATATGCTTGCTAATATGCTCTTTTTTGGTTTGCAAAAAAGTGTTGTATCTGAATTTACTGAATCTGTTGTTTCTGTGTTGTATCTGAATTTACTATATAGGGTGTATTTTACCTATTTGGAAACTCATGTGGGTTGTGGGGTTCTTTAATTGCTTTGTGACCTTTAAACTGCTTTTACATAGCTCTTAAAGATGCATCTCTTTGATGACTCGTAATGTCCATTAGTTGGGTCCTGGGGTCTCCAATATTGACTGGTGCCTGTACTTTTGAAGTTCCTGCAGTCACCCCATGCCTGTACTTGCCAATACTGTTTTGTTGTCTAGGGTCATAGATCTCTTTACACAGAGGAAATACATGCTATTACTGTCTCTTCATTACAAAAGATATGTAACAAGATATAACACCACAAAGTCATACTAAAATAAGCAAAAACTAAAACCAAAACTGTAATAATCACTTGTTAGACTGTTGCTATTACAAGCTAAAACACAGCTCCAAGCTGGTCAAATCAGTCCTGGTGCATCTGAAGTCTGTGTTAGCTTAACACAAATCCTATAAGCCTGTTACAACTGTACCTCAATATTCCCTGGGTTACAAGGCTATGCTTGTGCACTTGTCAAAATAGCAAAGGTCACTAACATTGAAGGAGATAACAGGAACAAGGAGAGAAACACCAGCAGCTTGCTCCCCTCAGGAATTGGCTCTCAGTACTGAAAGTCTCTCTTAATGTTATATTGCATTACACTCAGAAATGTGACTGCAGCTGAATGTGAAGAAATTTATTTCATGAAAAAGAAAAGGGGGATGGGGAGAAATTCTTATAAAGTTGTCTCACAGGCCAGCAAAACCTATAAGCCAACAGAAAACATTTTTTAAAATAATTGGATTGATACACAGACACAACTATAACAGATGAATGACTGATAATAATGTTGCTACTTCCTATATATGCCTGAAATTAATATAATGGGCTTTAAGATATCAGCACAGTAAACCTACTATACTATCTTTTCAGTTTAAGATTTACTCAAATGAAAAGTGGGTCAAAACTTCACAGTGAAATTGAATAAAGCATTAAAAAGGGTGCATTGGAAAGATTTAGCCAGAAACTGTTTAATTCTTAGAAATGGGTTGAGTTTAGTGAACTCTGAGATAATTAATCTGATGACAAAAAAAGTATCACAATCTTATTCTTATAACAGATTATTTACATTTGAGAGCTTTATTTAATGATCTAAAGAATATTAATATTTTAATAAATTTACTCCTCAAGATATTTATATTTTGTCTGACAATTTCAAAACTGGTCCTTCTGTTTATAAAGAAAAAGATTTCCCACATATACTCTTAGTATTTGTTCCATGCTGAATGTACATTCACATTCTGTGAAAGTTCAATACTAATAATAGCTAAGCATAAATCCTTTTAGTTCTTTCCATAATCTTATACATCTTTGAAAAGAATTCTTAACTTTGATATGTGAATTTACTTTCACTCCAACCAGTTTTAAGATGATTGGGAGTACTTATTACAAAAATATAGCTCTAAAGAAAAAGCATTCTCTCCAAACCTTGTCAATCGTATTTTGCAGAGAAGTGTCTGAGTGCCAGTAACTGTAACAATGTAGGCCATCTTCTGACTCCTCATGTCAGAGGTATGGACAATGCTTCAGTTCTCTAGATGCCCACAAACACTGTTCAGTATGCATAATCATGAAACAAGGCCATGTTAGGGAATGGTGCTTATGGCTTTTTCCATCTCTGAACTGTGCAGTTCATTGCTTTTCTGTATTTTGCTGCTGTCTTAACTCTGGTTTTATTTTCTGCTTTGTCTTATCCCTCTGTACCCTTATTGTTGTTCAACCTACATTTTAAAATTGCTTCATTTGTTAAGACAGTGGGAGCTTATTTATCATTTATTCAATTGACTATATGACATTATCATATTCTCATACTCTGGAACATACAATTCCATCATCATCCTTACTCATATAATACTGATCTTCCAAAGTTATTTCAAATGTATGTGCAATAATTTTCCTCCTACACTACGGACTTGGTTATTCATACAACACCATACCTTCAAAGACATACAGTGTGATTGAATTTGTTTGGGTTTTTTTTGATTTTGTGAATCATTTATAAATCCAAAGCAAAGAAAGAGTTGCAATTCAATACATATGAATGTTATCTCTGCGTACACAGGACTCAAGCAATACATAAAAGCAAGAATCACAGAAAGAGCAAAGGCCTTTAGTACCAAATTACATGGAATTTCTGCCATGGTAACATTAACAATGTTGCCTTGTCAGAGCTGCCAACATTTTAATCATACAACTGTTACATTTCTGGTCACTGATTTCCCCCAAAACACCAAGTTTTGTTTGATGAAAGGACTAGAGTGCTGGTTAAAAGGAAGGTAGATTTAAGTTAAAGACAAAATCATCCATCATAACTAAAAAAGTAAAAATATAATTCAGGATCATTTTTGAAATATAAGTTAAACAAAAAGCCCAATATAAAAGTCAAAATATATACAGCTCTGGCTCTGAGAAAAAATTCATTCTGAGTATAAATGAAGCTTGATCTGACTAGCTAAACAGGATGCCTTTAATTTAGTGTGTGCTCTTTACTAAAATAGTGTTTATTATTGTTTCATGATTTCTTGAAAATATTTTCCAATGCAGATTTGTATCAGCAGGTACTCAGAGGCATTCTTACCTCTAAAATTTGTTATAGTAACTGCAGATGATAAACTATATTATGAGAATTTATAGAATCATTCTATAATTCTAGACATTAAATGCAAAACAAGTATAAAATTTAAATTTGATAATAGCTAGTGGGTTTATATTGTCTCTTTGGATTTTGATAAAAATACACTAACAACTTCAAAGGCCTGTGATGTGTCAACACTCATAAGAAGATAAGCAGGAATTGCATTGCCTGAAGGGCAATATCAGGAGTTATACTGCTGTTTGCAAAGGGTAATAGTTCCTAAGTCCTAGGAGTGTATGATGAATTAGTGAGTTTTCTGCTCTTTTGTGAAGGGTATAGTCAAGTTTTTTTATTTTAAAATCAGTCCTTCTCAATACTTTACGTTCTAAACCATTACTTTCAAAGTTACTGTGACCAGCAGGTCAAGGGAACTGATTCCCATCCTCTAGTACTGTATTGGGTCTGGCTGAGCTGGAGTTCATTTCCCCACAGCAGCCCTCACACTGCTGTGCTTTGCATTGGTCTCTAGAAGGGTGTCCTGCCCAAACAAAACCCCTACACACTGTGAGAGGGGATAAAGTCCCGGTACTACACATGGGGAAGTGGCTGGGGAAGTCAGTGCGGGTTTCTCCTCCCATGAGAAAAGGTAAACCCATCCTTGGGACTGTCTTTGCTCAGGGACCAGGGTGTATCTGCCACGTAATGAGGGACGATGGGGAGACCCAGTGTCTGCCTCAAAGAGATTTAACCCTGGGGGAAAGATGATCTGTGTTCTGAGTTGTATATTGCAGGAAGTAAAGTCACAGGACAATGAAGAGCAAATTCTGCAAGGAGTAAGGACAATGTGACAGTGACCCAAACCGGGCTGGTGTTGGTGCCCTACGATCAATTACGTCTCATGCCCTGAGTATGTGTCCCAACAGAATGGAGCCCAAGATCTGAAAGGGTGGAAGAAGGCCATTAAACGAGATCTGTGCAAGCACAGGAGATAATCAGATATGGGATATGTAGTCAGGTATGACGTAAATGGTATGGAATAAGGGGTGGAGATTGTCTTGGGTCTGGCTGAGCTGGAGCTCATTTCCCCATAGCAGCCCTCACAGTGCTGTGCTTTACATTGGCAGCTAGAAGGGTGTTGATAACACACCGGTGTTTTGGCTACTGCTGAGCACAGCATCAGCACTGTGACATTCCTTCCTCAGTTAAGGGCAAGATCTGGGGAGGGGACCCAAGTAGGCCAGCTGACCCAAATTGACCAAAGGGATGTTCCAGACCATATGACATCCAGACCATAGAAAAGCTGAGGCAAGAAGCAGGAAAACAGGCATTCATTGTCTCCAATGGTTGCCTGCTGAGAAACCATCACACATGCTGAAGCCCTGCTTCTCAGGAGTGGCTGGACATTGCTGCTCATGGGAAGTAGAGAATAAACTATGCTATCTTTCACTTTGCTTTTGCACGTGCAAGCTTCTGCTTTGCTTTTTTCTTTAAATAAACTGCCTTGTCCCAACCCAAGGGTTGTTTTTCCACCTTATTCTCTCTCCTGTCGGGCTGGGAAGAGGAGTGATAGAGTAGCTGGGTGGGCACCTGGCATCCAGCCAAGGTCAACCCACCACGACTCTGCTCTCATGAGACCCCACCTGGAGAAGTGTGTCCAATTCTGGGACCTCCAGCATAACAAGGACATGGTCTTCTTGGAGTGAGTCCAGAGGAGGGTCACAAAGATGCTCAGAGGACTGAAGCACCTCTTCAATGGAGACAGGCTGAGAGTTGGGGTTGTTCAGACTGAGGGAGAGGAAAGCCACCTCACAGTGGCTTTCCAAAACCTAAAGGCAGCCTACAACACGGTGAGAGAGGGACTTTTTATGAGGTCATGTATTGATGGGACAAGGGGTAATGGTT
The DNA here is from genome assembly GCF_022539395.1 of Myiozetetes cayanensis. NCBI lineage: Eukaryota > Metazoa > Chordata > Aves > Passeriformes > Tyrannidae > Myiozetetes > Myiozetetes cayanensis. Next base: position 31,818,542 of record NW_026087964.1, on the reverse strand, counting down.
TTAGGTTTAGATTAGATATTAAACAGAAACTCTTTACAGCAAGGTTGGTGAGGCACTGAAACAGGTTGCCCAGAGAAGCTGCAGATGCCCCATCCCTGGCAGTGTTCAAGACCAGGTTGGATGGGGCTTTGAGCAACCTGGTCTAGTGGAATGTATCTTGTCTAGGGCAGAGGGATTGGAACTAGAGGACCTTTAAGATATCTTCCAACCCAAGTCATTCTAGGATTCTATGATTCTACATACCTTGCAGTAAGGCTGCCTGGCTTTTATTTCTTCAGAAATTGGGTTGTACTTTTTCTTCCTCTACCTTGAATTCAGTTACAACTTTTCCCTCTGTTGGTGGGTGGAACTCTAGGAACTTTACAAAAATCTAGACCTCTGATTTGCATGTATATACACACACAGAGACCCATTTGAATATGTATATATAAGATGGATTATACTAAGAAGCAGGAGGGAATCATCCTGATGTTATATTAGCAACATAAAGAAAAACAGGGTGCTTAAAATCAAACAGAATTGAAAATAAAGGTCTGCATTAAAAAGTGTGTCCATTGGAACATATACTATTACCAGTTGTGCATGTTTTATTCCTTCAGTGATAAGCAAATGGCTTCAGTGAATCTGGATCAAAGCTTTGACATGGGAGATATCCAGTGTGATCATTCATGTACTGTGAAAAGTTAGTCTCATAAACACAGAGGATTGTCCTTTGCAAAACCAGTAGTATGTATGTCACAGGTATTTTCTGAGCTAAAGCAACATAATTTGTTCATAATGGAGTAAGAAACTGTCCAATCGGCTATGTAAAATATGACTTTCATATAGTCTACCAACACATGAAAATAAATGTTGGTTGGTTTTTGTTTCATTGGGGTTTTTTGTTTGTTTGTTTATTTGTTTGTTTGTCTTGTTAGTTTTTTCCCCTTCTTTTTTGGGGAGGGGGTGTTTGTTTGGTTTGGTTTGGTTGGTTTTGTGCTTTTTAATAATGTGGTTAAAAGACCTTAACAGTCAGGACTTGCATTTGATATGTAAAAGATCTCTGTTCAGTAATAATTAGGTACCCACAGTACATGAGAAAACAGAACAAATGATAAATTCTAAAGTCGTTTGTGTTCTGAAAAATAGATCCTTTTTTATGATATTCAGAGACATAACTCATTTTTGTATGAAGTATGTGATTACAGAACCTGCTTTTTGGCAGATTTTTTACCTTAATGGTCCACTTTATACGAGAAATTAATAACATGAGTTGTCATGGATAAACAAAAGTCATCACATAATCTAAATTAACCAAGCTACTAAAATTCCTGGTAAATGAAAGTAAATGGTTAGTGAAAGGGAGAATCATTCCAGGAGTTAAAAACATATGATGGAAAAGCCTTTGGAAAGCAGTATAGCTTATATTTAGCAACCTGAAAAAACATTTGATCAAACACACCAGCATAAGATATAGGGTCTGTTATTAGGGTTCAAACCTAGTTTCACAGAATTCTACATTCTGCTTATCTGTTCCTGGAGCGTCTTCTTTTTGAATGAAAAAAATATTTTTAGTCATATGGCATGCTGTTATCTCAGTAAATGCAGAACAGACTACAATTCAGGCACACATCTTCTGAATGCTCTTGCACTGCAGTACCACTTAAGTAAATAGAACTAGTCCCCTGATTTAGACAGAATCTCAATAAAGGAATAAAAAAATTTGAAGCAAAGGACTTTGATTGTTGCATAAGTACATAGTGTACTTTATGGAAGTTTCAGAAATATTTATGCAAATATTATTTTAAGAAAGGTAAAACATTTTTGGTGCTACAGATTACCATATAACTCAGTCATCATTCTGTTATTCTGCAGGACATAAGCATGGAATCACAGAATCAAGGCTGGAAGAGACCTTAAAGATCATCTGGTCCAACCGTCAACCCAGTAGCACCATAATCATCCCTAAACCATATCCCTAAGTTCTACATCCAGACACCTCTTGAACTCTTTCTGACTCCACCATCTCCTTGGGCAATTTATTCCAATGCCTAACCACTGTTTCAGTGAACATATTTTTTCTAATATCTAATTTGAACCTCCCTTGGTGCAATTTAAGGCCATTTCCTCTCAATCTTTTACTTGAGACATGCCAGAAGAGGCCAACCCTCACCTTACTACAGCCTCCTTTCAAGCACTGAAACAGGTTATTCAGGGATGTGGTCATGGCCCCAAGTTTGCCAGAATTCAAGAATTGTTTAAACAACATTCTCAGGTACATGGTGGGATTGTTGAAGCTGTCCTGTGCAGGGCCAGGAGTTAGACTTTATGATCCTTGTGGATCCCCTCCAACACAGGATATTCTATGATTCTCTGATTCTATGACATTCTCTAGACCCTTCACCATCTTTGTCGCCCTCCTCTAGACATGCTCCAGCACCTCAATGTCCTTTGTGTAGTGAGTGGCTCAAAACTGGAGAAAATACTTGAGGCATGGCCTCACTGGTGTCAAGTACAGAGGATCACTGCCCTGGTCCTGCTGGCCACACAACTCTTGATACATATCAAGATGCCATTGGCCTTCTTGGTCACCTGGGCACACTGGTAGCTCATGTTCAGCCAGCTTTCAACCATCACCCCCAAGTCCTTTTCCGCTGAGCAGCTCTCAAACTACTCTTCCCCCAGCCTGTAGTGCTGTAAGAGGTTGTTGTGACCCAAGTGCAGGACCTGGCACTTTACCTTATTGAAATGCATACAGTTGTCCTCAGCCCATAGACCCAGCATGTCCAGATCCTTCAGTATGGCCTTCCTACCATCCAGCAGACCAACACTCCTACCCAACTCAGTGTCATCTGAGATTTAATGAGGAAATGTCCTAGAGAGGATTATGAAGTATTTGTCTGTGTACATAATCAAAACACAAAAATACTTAATTTGTTCGTTCTAGAGCTTAGTCAGTTATGCTATATTTTATTTTAGAAGAAAACATAGACTAGCGGGAGAAAAAACCCCAAACCACAGAGGCATAGAAACAAGAATCAGTTAGTGGGCCTTGACTCACAACACTAGCAATGAAATTTGATTATTAAAGAAAACATACATAAGAGAAAAAATTCATCTAATATGAAAACCAATTTAGTCTTTCAGAATACATACAGAAATGATAATCATAAATTGTTCAAAAATTATTTTCAAAATACAAATTTTTTTCATTTACTTTAAAGCCATCATTTTCCCCACAAGTCAGTTTTTCTCATGTTAATAATTTATTGACAACCTCTTACCAAAATTAGTGCTACTTCATAATTTTTTTAATGAAGGATAATAATAATAACAATAATAATAATAATAATAATAATAATAATAATGGCCCTATGCTTTCAGTATAAACCAAGACTGAAAGATAATTTCTGAAAAAGGAAATGAATGTGCAATAGGCAACATGGTGCCTATAAAATATTTATGAAAAGAAATTTAACCCACAAAATATTGCTAAGCTTACTCAGGTGAGTAATGCCATCTATTTCAGTACAACTTATGCAAGTAGAGCCATATGATTTTACTAAAATGAAACCTTACGTAACATCCGTAACAGCACTAATGCGTGATAGATGATCACCACAACAGCAATTAAATACTCTGCAGATCATCTAGTATTCTGATTATCTGCTTTATGACTAGAAAACAAATGTGCTCATTTTTGTAGTCCATCTACTTTTTTTCTTCACAATTGCTGATTTAATTGTAAAGGCTTCACTGATGTGGCTAATTTCAGTATAAGTAGTTTTCCCACTCTCTTCACCTCTATAATTACTTGCCAGCATAGAAAGCTTTTTCTGGGGATCTAACATCAATACCAAATGGTTGCGTGTTTGCCATCCTGTGCATATTTGATGTGAGGTGTTAATTAGAGACAGTTACCTGTAGAACACTCCTAGTTATGAATCAAAAAATATTTTTGTCTCCAAACAGCCAGAGGTTTTTTGCTACTTTTAAATTTATCTTCAAGAGCTTTTGTTGGGATTTGATTATTTACTGTCATCATAACCTCATTGTATTGTTTGATAAAAAATAGGAGCAAGCCTCTGACCTGTAACAATAAACCTGTAACAAATCTTCTTGCTCTCTCTGCTTCTGCTTCAAAATATAGGATAAAATTAGTTTGCAGAGTTCTAACTTGTTTTGTTGCCAGTGTCACTCTTCCTACTGCAGAGTTAGACCAAGTTTTCTGGAGAGTTATTTATCTAATTATTCTGTTATACTTAATTTTTGATTTGTTTACGTACAGTTTAGGGTTTTTTTTTTGGTAATGTTACACCTGTTAATTTCACTGAAATTAGTTGCTAAGAACTTTGAAAGCCTAACTTAAATTATGGAAAAACATTTTTAAAATAAGTGCTAATTTCAAGTTTGCTGATTTAGGAATATTCAGGACCATGTACAATATTCATTTAAAGATGGACAACAGATTGTTCAGTCAACATTATCCAATCACTTTTAAATCACAAGAACACTTCTCCACAGTCATTAGTGAAAGTTCTCAAAATCTAGTTGGTGACAATAATATTCTGATAGGACAATTGCTATCTTTGATATATGCAAAATTCAAAGCAGTTATTCCTGTAAAAATAAAAAGTGTGAAAGCAGACTGAAACTTCAGGCATTGTGTACTAACTTTTAGAAATTAAATTTAGCCTTGTAGCAGAACAAGTTGAATTGGTTCTCAAGAGGTTAAGCTGATGCATCTCTGTGGACATTCATTCCCTGGATAAACTGTATATATCTATTACTACCTAATGTCATCTAGCTCAAATAATAATCTCTTTCTATAAAGAACGAAGACTCACATTCTATACATAGAAACAATAAATAAGTAAATAAAACAAAACCCCATAAACAACAAACAAACCAAAAAAAGGTCTTAAAACTTAGTACTTCCTAATATATTTGTACAATCAGCACTGTAGGACATATTTAACTGGTAACTGACCTTAAGCGTTCACAGTGTCTCTTAAATAGTTTAAATATTACATCATCTAGCGCACTTACTCTTATCTATTTTCCTCATGACTTTTATAAAAATAATTAATTATTGTAGTACAAACCAGAAAGCTGTATCTCACAGTCAACCTCTCACAGTAATTTAACGTAACGATTTTAAATCATCTTGTCTGTGAACACTTTAAGACAAATACTTCCCCTTTACTTTTTTTCCTCAGGTTTTTTTAATCTTGTCTCATGGGTGAAAGGCATAATCTGCAGGATATTTCTGTTTGTGCATAAAGCAAACTTAGAAGATGAAGTCTTCTGTAGCAAGCATGGATAGGTGTGCTTTTAAGAAAAGCTGTGACCTCTGAGAAACTTTAGTTCTATGAAGCAATTATTTTCTGACACCTCAGCCTTAGTGTTTTCAATTCCTCCGTAAGGCTGCATGTTTGTCAGTGCCAAGCTGCTGCAAAAGCCAACTAAAATTATGAGATTTGTTTAGTTCCATGAAAATATATAGTCCTCTCATAAAGATACCAACATTTTTTGAAGTTGCAGGTATTAAGACTATGCTGCTGTTTTTTTCATTTTAACAGATACAACACTTCATCCAATATCCAACACACACATACACCTACACAGTCCATGAACTTTGATGTCTGTATTTTCTTAATTAATATTGAAGTCAAATAGTATTGAAATATTTTAAAATTAATTTTCTTCAACTGCAGTGAAAGCTTATGGCTTCTTGTTGTGAATTCAAAATATTGCCATCATTCTGCACTTGTTTTATCCGTGCATGACTGGTTTCGATAAGACGAATGTGAGTATCAAATTGACAGGCGCATTCATCTCAAAATGCTGATTGAGACCTCTCAGACGCAGAAAGCATTTGAAAAGCAACTTGTCCCTGACTCACATGCAATAAGTGGTCTGGGAGCAAAGGACATGGCAGGGAGAAGAGTCAGAATTTATTTTTCTACAGTTTTACTTTAGACTTGTTCATCAGTGGTACACCACGCTTGCACTGAGTTAAGCCTTTGAGGCCTGAAGACACAATTAGCCAAGTCAGACATCACACAAGTATGTGATGCCCAAATGTTTCCATTTAATGGGCTTTAACAAATTGTTCAGAAATAACTTAATCAGGTAAGAGGTTATGGAAACTGCTTTGAGTTGAATTTCCCATCTCTCTACCTCAGGGCTCCAGTACTTTTGTTTAATAATGCAATAAAAGCCTTCATGATCAAAGAATGTCTAACTTCAACAAACCAAAAGGATGTCAGTCTGATAATACTGAAAGAGTCATTTATGAATTTGTATTCTAGGGAAAAAGGAACTTAATGCCTGAACCAAAATTTTTTTAAAAAACAGGGAATTCATGTATCATCAGGATTCTAAGCCTCTTTGGATTTTGCAAAGCTAAGGAACAGTTTTTAAATGTTTTCTTTGTTGATTTAGTAATGCTTTTTATTTATTTATTTTAAATCAGACTTTCAAGGTAGCGTTGTATCTGAACTTTCAAAGGAACAAGCATCTTATGGGACTATGGTAACCTCTATAGTGGGCATTACTGATTTTCCATGGTCAGAAGATGTAATAGTCCCAGGCATTATTCAGGAATTTCAAGAAATGGTTCTTTTGAAAGAATGAATAATTATCATAATGGATTGAAATTACCAAATAAAAATTTCCTCCATCAATTAAATGATCTTCTTAAAAGTCGATTATTGCTTTTTCTTTATTCAATACAAAAGCATTTCCCTACTTACATGTTCCATAAATAAATAAGGAGGAGTGAAAAACAGGTAGTCATGGACAGGGGGAAGCTTTGGGCAAAGTATGAGCAGATTCTAGTGGGACTTCAACAACTGAAAAAAATTTGAGGGGAAAAAGAAACTTGTAACATTCAGAACATGTAAAATCTACTGCTATCAAGTTTCTGTTACAGAGCAATAATTCTGTGTAATCCAATATAGATCCACATGAACATTATGTATTTATCTCATACCTACATATCTGCAAGGAGAAAATAATTTTTTTTTAGAGTTGCTGAGCTTCAGCTCTCTGTGGTCTATAATTGGATTAATAAATATATTCATTCATGAATCATTAGTCACAAGCTGAAGTCAGAGCTCAAATTCAGATGCACAGCCAAACATGAAAACATTCTTATGTTACTTCTAACAGACAAAGAATTCAAAAAGTGTCATGTGGTTGTAAATTTCTATTTTATACATGTAATTCTCATCATATATTATTTTACTTTTCCCTTTATACAAGATCCCACAACTTAAAAAAAAAAAAAAAAACAAACAACAACCATATAAATATGATTCATGGGATAATAATCTGTTGTTCATCCAAAATTTACTTCCTCTTCTCCTTTATTTACTCTGTACTCTTCTGAAAAATTTCAAATGTTTTCTGTGTTGGGTGTTTTATTTGTTCTGGAGATTTTTTGCTATACAGAATTGTACTACTTAAGCTGAGCAGAACCTTAGAAAAGTAAACACAGAAAGGTTATTGTAACTCTTTCTGGAGACATTCATAAATCTAATGTTAGTATCTTAAATGAATAATGAAAACTGTTCTCGAATTATAATTGTTATAGTAAATTTATATATGTTTATTATATATTATATATTATATTATGTATTATTATTTAAGATTATAATGTTCTTCTTTTCATTAAGAAAATGGTTTAAAAATACTCTGACAAAATGTACTCCTTTTCTTTGTATACAATTTCATTATAGAAAGAATATCAGCATAGGATTTTAATCCTACTTTTACAAGGTGTTTTACTCAGAGGTATGATTTCAGCAGTGAGGTATCGCGGGTGGGGCTTTGTCCCACAACAGACCCAGTGGCACATCTTGTATGGGAGACGAGGTACACGAGTGTGACCCACAAAATGGCGTTTATTAAAACAAGATGACAGTTTATATACAGGGGGATACAGAAGGTTTGGGAAGAGAGGTGGGTTTCTTGCTAGGGAGCATCGAATCCTGCGAGTCAGTGATAAGTGAACTTGGAGGGATAGGCTGCATGGAATATGTCTGGTCTCGCAGGGGGAAGGGAGAGCTTAGGGAGGAATGGAAGGAGTGGCCTGGGGGCACAGACAGGGGAATCTGCAGAGGCTGCAAGGCTGCGGCCTTGTAGCTGGGTCCCAAGCAGCTCTGCACAACTGCAGTTGCTAGAAGACTTTGAGAGAGATCTCTTTTTCTGAGCCTTCCTTGTAGCTCTTTTGCATCTCTCTCCACTCTCTGTAGGCCTCTTCTGGTCCATCCCTGACAGTCAGGAAGCGCAGTATGATTATTGTTAACAGAATTAATCTCTAAAGTATTTATGAAGAAGTGAACTTAGGTGTCTGACAAATGAACTGGCAATCCTAAAGTAGAGTTGGAGCTGATCTGTAGAGAGATCTGATGAGAACATACCTGAATTAATAGCACCAGAAACTATGATACATATTTATGGTCATGGGCTGCCAGTATTAAATTCATGGTTTGCTCTTTTGGGTTTAAGACAGGACACATGACCCTACTTTATTAGTAGGATTGCATCTTGCACCACAGTCAGTGTGGTTCAGCTCACCATCTGTGATGAACAGAGGTTAGGCCAGTCTTCTTGAAGACAAACACAAAAGAGACATGCAAGGTTTAATTCTTGCTGTTTTTTAAATCCAGATAGCAAGTTCAGCTACCTAAAGGCAACTGGCCCTTTAGAGGCTTGGGCTGAATTGAAATGAAATGTGTTTTGACTGAGACTTAATTCATTGATATGTGATGGAAGTGTGAGACTATATACATTGAGTTGTGCAGACCAGTGACAGTGGCTGTGTTGAGACAAACTGTACACATTTCAGGACTTTGGTTGTTGCTGGGCTTCATTTGTTCTAAAGTGGCTGTAGTCATTGGAAACAGCGTGCAATGCACCACTGCAGCACAATCCAATTAAGTTTCTTCCAAAACAAATCCTGATCATATGTTTTGAGACCATGCCAAGTGAGAAAAATCGAGAAATATACTTGAAAACTGCTCTTTGAACTCTAAAGGAGATGCATCCTTCCCACTTAGTACAGACATCCTTCTTCATCCTTCACAAATACATTTCTACATTGCATGCTAGTTTTACATTATATAGCTAGAAACAGTTAATAAGTACCAACCCACAGTTCTCATTACCAAATTCATCACAGAAACAAATGGAGAACACCATTTAAAAAGGAAAGAAACAAATCTGTAATTTTCTTTTTTTCCAGATAAATTGTAGAGTTATTTTCCAACTTTCTCAGCCCATGAAACATCCCTAAATGCCTGACATGCATTCAGATCAGTGAGAACTGGGCACACAGACTCTTTTGCCAAGGGCTAAAATGGAAATATGTTCACTCTGTTATGACAGAATGGGTACCAGTGCCAGAGTCACACCAATGTCACAGAGACTGTGGTTTATTTTCAGATTAAAACAAAAACTTTGGCTGTAATTTTGATGCTCACTGAAAACAAACAAGCATATGCAATCATATTCTAACACATGCTAAATTCTGTTGAAGAATTATCTCACAGAACTGTCCTTTAACCACAGAGGAAAAAGTGTCTGAAGACAGTGCTTTAGGTCTAATTTTTTGAAGTTATATGAATACTTTCTTGTATTCATATAACAGCATTTCTTGTTCGGGAAAGTATAATGTTCTCATTGCATGAACTCTTCTTGTTGCTCTAGCACTGCCTTTCCTACTCTGTCCAAAGTTGAGTTCTCTCTACATTTTACGTTTCACACTCCTGCATCCCTCTCTGTTCCTTATTCCAAGACCTAGCTGAATTCTCTCCATTCTTTCTCTATTTTCTCTTAGGCAGCTGCATTTTACAGCTATCCACTCACCTTAAGGGTATGAAACAGCTGGTTCCCTCCACTGTCTTTATTAGGAATTTTCTGACTCCTCTTATGAGAGAGAGCTTTGCCATCAGGTCTAGGAATCAACGTTAGGAAAAACAAGTATTGTTACAAAAGCCACAAGCTCTTTGTGTCTTACTCCCCCCTCAAAAAAGCTCAAAATGCTCAGGAAATACAGTACTCTAACACACACTCCCAAAATCATAAAACATGCTTACATTTAAGCTGTGCTACTAGCGTATCTTTTCTGTACCTGTGATTGTCAGGAAAGTATCTGAATCCCTCCTCCAAATTCAGAGAGATTTGTAGAAATAAATACATATTTACATGCACATGTATTCCAGACATCATTAGGTTTTCCCTCTACCTCTTTGTCAGAAACAGAATAATAATTCAGCACTATATCCTGTAAATAAAATTCTTTGTTCTATCTAATAAAGACTACAGAATGAAATATTTACAGAAGTTCTAATTTATGACTTCTAATTTGTAAGCTACATTAAATGTTTTTATAATGCAAGCAGTTTGATAAGTTACCTTGTAGACAGAGCATAAGCCACAGCCCCTGAGCCAAGCTCTCTGACCCCAGAGCTACTTTGGCACAGCACAGCTGGGTGACCTCGGCTCAGTCTTACTGAGTAGGTTACTACTGAGCTTTGAGAGTACATGAATTGGAGCCACATGAAATAAGTAATAACACAGGCAGAAGAGAAATTATTGCAATGGCAATACTTGGCAGCTCAGGGAATCACAAGGAAAAAACATAGACATGGAAAATATATCCCCTTAAGAAAAAAGCAGGCAACTTGAACACAACAAATCAGCAAGATCAAAGGTCAGACACTTCCAGGAGGTGACACTCCTCACATGAATGACCACTTACTGTCCTGCAGAGATTAGTCAAGAGTGTCAGAACTGATAAGTACATTGATGCTGAACATGGCACTGTACATATCCACTGTATGTATTAGACACACACAGAGCTGTTGTGTATTTTTAAGCTGTGTATACACACACAGCTTGCACAGCACCTCTTTGCATGCAGTGGACAAAACTGCATGCTTAGAGAAAAGTATCTCTGTAGGAAGGGCTACAGAACTGGATGAGAAAGATTACAGTCCAAGTTGTTTGGGCTGAAAGCTAGAGAGTTCCAAAGAAGAATAATGAAACTTTAAGAAAATTAATGTTTTGGCAGCCTTCCTGTAGTTGCGCAGTATTATATAGCAATTTTTCTCAGTGACATTGCCAATACTTACTGTCTTAAACCAAGACTCATTGGAGAAAGGATATAAAGAAAAAAATAAATGTAAGTACCAGCTAAGCAGATTAAAATAAGTCTGCTAAATTATATGAGTTTTGCTAAAAGGAAAAAATAGCATAATCATCCTGTGTTGATTTGAGCATGATTCAAAGTCTTGAATTTTGAATATCCTTTATTGCACTGATGAAAGTGAGTCCCTCTACAGGCTGACAAGTCACTAGACTGCCACATTTTCCTCTCTTGGATTGAATACAGAAAATCACTAAACACTAATACTACCTTAACTTAGGTATCACTCATTCAAATTATGCTAAAAATTATTTAATTTGATTAATCACTAATGCTCTTATTAAAAAAAACCACAGTTGGATATATATACCTTGTATTCTCTATACTTTTTGAGTAGGAAGTTAAATTTGGGAAATAAAAGAGAATGCAAGAGGTTGTTTTATTTTCTAAGCCTCAGACTGGAAAAGAAGGGAGTTCTATTATTACAGAAACATAATTCTGTCAAGCAGAATACACAGAGACTTAATATTTTACAATTTCCACATAAAGTTTTACTAACAAGTGAAACAAAAATATACACAGAGGTTTCTTGTTTCTGTGATGAACAAAACAAGGCTTAAACAAAATTACTTTCTGGGTTTACTAAATGAAAAATCATTTTATTTTGAAGTTGTATAGGAAGAGGAAGACCTAATGACTCCAGAGCATTTCTGGACACTTCTACGTATTTTTCATGTTTTCATTGGGAGATTTGTTGATGTAAAAGGCATGTTCAGTCTGGAAGCATGTTGGTAATCTTTCTTTTTAGTGAAGAATGCTGCACTACTATTAATAGTTGCAAAATAAAAGCTCCTGATAATTAGTGCAAAAAAATTAGGAGGTACTTAAGAGTAACAGTTACCTGGTCTGTATTTCCTCTTTTTGAATTTGGCTTTCTACCAGAACTAATGTGTTTGACAAACATGGAATAATTATTTAAATGGGGAAGTCCCCTACATAATGTGCCCTTTGGAAGTCAGTTTAATTAATGCCAATTAAAACTCCTGACTGAAAGCTATAATAGTCTGCATATTTTATTCCACCTTTACCACTAAAGCTTTTGGCATAAAAGAAGCTAATATTGAGCAGCTGCTTAATGCCTCTTTGCCTCTGTAGAACTCCAGAAAGGTCACAGTATGTGTGTATCTGTGTGTTTGTGTGGCTGTGCACATGCGTAGGCACATGAGCATATCTGTGTAGTACATGAATATGTATATATACATATACATGCACAAATGTAAAGCTTTTTGTCAGACTGAGAGTTCCTGCAAACAAGATGACTTAAAAGCAAAGTTCTGAAATTGAAGAAATCTTCATCATGCATATGTTTCTTCTTTTTAAAATTGTTGTTAGTTTAAAATGTTAAAACATTTAAATAGCAAAACCACACTGTGCTAACAATGTTAACTGTAAACTTACTTCCTCTGGCCCAACCAATATTTATACAAGGTGACGTGAGCTCAATAAGAGAGTTTATACACAAAAATAAGGATTTGAATCTGTACTTCTTCATATTCCAGATGAGACATAACTCTAAAATTATCGGCTATTCTGAACATGGGAGTTTTGGTCAAAGAAAGCAGAGACATAGATTAGTGAGTTCTTTTAAAGACAGGAAAGTTTACTTCTAATGTAGATGTAAAACTAACCTTTTAATGTTTACCAGGAAAAAAAATTAATCTGGATAACCTTAATTTTGAATGGTATGAAATAACCTTCTATAGACTACATATTGAACTCTCACTTCTCTCAGTTATATTTTATTCCATAAATACTTTCTTCTAACTTTTTATCCTTATTTACACAAATATCACAATTATTTTGGGTATTTAAAACATACATGAAAATGCTTATAAATTAAGCTTGATTGATATTTAGAATATCTTTTCTTATTAGATTGTCCTTATTGGTAGTGAGAAGTCAAGTCCTGTAAGAATGCACAGAATGAGATCTTGTTTAGAGACTACAGTCTTACCACTAACTACACATATACTAAATATATAATTTTTATAGCTCTTAATATTAAGTCACTTTACCTTTTTAACTAGATTATATGGAGGTGGGGAGAGTAAGAGTCTATATTCATAAGAAAATAATGTATGTACATTGCCCCTCCAAACAGAGTTTAGAGACACTTCAAACAAGTATCAAACCTCAGCCAGCAAAAGTGTTAGAAAACTTGTCCATGAGCTTAAATAATATTTGTCCATGGATTTGAATAATTGCATTTCTGCATGATGTGGTAACTATGCTGTGAACATGAGAGGTGGTTGCCTTTAGGTCTAGTTTTTTCCTTGTCTTGAAAGTAAAGTCATCCTGCCCAGAAAAGTATTCAAGGAATCTAAATTAGGGAAAAAAACACACCATCTTCCCTCCTGTCTTTACAGGAAATAGATAAATACCTCTAAAAGTTAATAAAGATCTTAAATGAGTCTCATTGCTTAAAGGTATTCCAGCCTCTTTCCATTAATTACATAGGGAGTAGGCTCTTAATTTAGGTTAGCTACAGCAAGTCCTAGGATTGAAAGTAATGGATCAGGACCTAAGACCCGGCTGAAAGAAGGGAAGAACATCCTGAAGACTGAAATTACTTGACATATTTTATAGTGCACTACCTTGAGTATTTTGAGAACACGGCCAATGCAGTTGACCTATTAATGACAGCAGTTATAGTGTCTCAGACACTAAAAATTTCAAACAATTTTTTTTTAGAAAGCAGTAGAAGAAAAGCTTGGCCCTAGATCAAAGTGGTCAAGAAATAATGGAATAATGCTCTAATACCATCTCATCTCTTACCATCATACAAATATGAGTAATTAAAACAGGGTATTTAACTTTTTTTCCTATAGAGAAGGCAGACTTGTATTCAGTCATATACTCCGTTAACTATGAAGTAAACTCGTGGAAACAGTGATCTGTGTGGATTTCATCAACAAAATATGATCTCTTGTTCAGACAGCACTTAAACTACCACCACATTCACTGACTCTGCTGTCTTTCTGCCTGATAGAATTCACTGTGGTGCTATTGGAATAGTTTCATTTATGTTTTATGAATGGCACCAAGCAATGCTTTTTTGCTACTGCAGCAACTGGCTGTTAATCAAATTACATACCCTTGGTCTATGTCAATGCTCCCTGAGTCTGCTGTTCCTACAATTGCCAGTGGAGTAAGTTTGACCACCTTATTTTGCAAAAGTGCCATACCACAGTAGCATTTTTGAATGTGTTACAGTCCAGGTTTTTATTAAATAACTTATAGATTTTTGACTCCCAATGTTTTGGTTAAAAAAAATTAAAGCTTCTTAAATACTGTTATGTTTTCAAATGTAAAATATCTATCTAGATGATCCAATAACTTTCAGGTAAGAAATTATATTTCTATCCTCAATGTTTTGGAAAACTCCTAGACATCTGGTTCAGCAAGCTATAACAGCATAGAGTCCTGCTAGCTATCATTTGTTACTTCAATTGTTTCTCTTAAGCTTAAAATTGATTTTTATTACTTTTCTATACGTTTCTTCTGATTATGGTGCTGTTCTGAATAAATGAAGTCACCAGAAAACTTCATCACATCTCTGTTTTGCATGGATGGTATTTATAGCTTACACTTTATGTATCAAGTGGCTAGTTTTATACATACAGTAAGGGAAAACATTTTTTTTTTCAAATTTAAACTAATTAAGTGTAAAGTTTGCTGAAAGTTAATGAGCACTCCCTTTTTTGACCTAGTGTTGTGTAACAGAATTTGAGTTAGAATTAGTTGGAATTAATTTTGCCTTCACTTTACATGTAATTTTTTAGGTTCCAACCTTCTACAGCAACACTAACCTCTGGAGCACTGTGCTTGCCTTTGTTCCCTTTCAATTATTCCGGTAAAAGCTGATTAACCAAGTCTCTGAAAGACATTTTTTTAAACACTGTCTACTTTGAGCTTAGTTACATATCTATATCTAAAAACTTTAATAGCTAAATAGATATAACAAATATATTTCTTATAGAAATTGTTATCAGTTATTGCTCCTATAAAGTCTTGATTCAAATCAAATTAGAATAGTGATACTTCAGGTCTGAGCTAGACCATACAGGCTAACTTCTGCAATGGTTTAAATAAACAGTATACATTCATGTCTTCATGGAAATTGGGGCAAATATTCTCATAGTCTTTAGGACCACTCAGCAAAAAAAGCTTTGAGGATTCCATGGCTCTCTAACAGGAATCATAAGAAATATTAAAAATCGCTGTTTTATATATTCCATAAACAAACATTTATATATATGATACCTCTTTCCTATTACTACTTCCAATTATTTCCAGCTCAGATTTTCAGTTTGATACTGTTTGCCTGTTAACTTCTGATGGATCTTGCTTGAACTCTGGTAAGTATTTTCCAGCCTCACCACACTTTGGCAAGGGGGTCTGTATGGTTATCATCTAATTAGTGAAAAACCAATTTTTTTTTTTTTGCATTTTTGTGTATTATTATTCTAGCACCTAGTTCTTGTGAATGATTGTTCTGTACCTTATCTTTCCATGACAATTCTGTTTTATAAGAAGCCATGGTACCCAGAAATCACACCTATTCCATATTGCAGATTCCTAGCTTACTTTATCAGGTTTTGTATGGAGACTGTTCCATTATTTTGGAACCTCTCTTAGATCATCTGTCTTTTCCAGTTCTTAATATTTTCCCCAAGATAAAGGCACAGAATTGTACACAGTCCTTAAAGTGAGAGCAAGCCAAAAATCTATACGGAGATAGAATAAAATTACAGTTTGAATACGATCAAATAGTGTTAGGCATATTCAACCAGTATATTCTAAAAGCCTATTCTAAAGCACATTAAAAAAGTGATGACTAAAATGGTGACAATGCTCATCTTTCTGTTAATTTATCCATGTTAATTTTAATAAAGGAAACTTTACATTTCAGTATTTTATTTGTACCTCCTTCTTCAATTTTTTTTTCACGTCAGGAAGCTGACCATTTATGTTGAACTTCATAAGTCCATTCCCACAGTTCACCAAGGTTTCTGTTGTAGATTAACTCCAGCTGAACCCACACAGCTATTCATTCACTCCTCCATCCTCAGTGGGATGGGGTACAGAACAGGAAGAGTAAGCACGATAAAACTCACGGGTAAAGAGAAAGACAGTTTACTAAGTGAAGCAAAGAGGAGGGGAAAAAAAGCCAACAAGACAAAAAAACCCCACAATAACAAGCAGGGATGGAAAAGCAATCACTCAGCACCTCCTACATGTAGACTAATGGCTGACCAGTTTCTCAGCAATGGCCACTTTGGAAGAAAAACACTCTTTTCCCCTTTCTTCCTCTTCCCCTCGTTTTTATTAATCTATTTAATATCCCTAATTAACTTCTAACCACCATTGAAACATCAAATATTTGACCAGTCCCTAAGCCCAGCAATGCCAGTCTAAACCCTTATATTTCATCTGTTCAAGCCATCTCCCCAGTCTGGCAACTGCAATGCTATTAGCGGTCTGGCTAAACTCAAAGCAAGCCTTCTGCTTACAGAGCATGTCATTCTGGGAACTGAACAGCTGACAAAGCCCGTAGTTCCCCAGATACTCCTTCTTTCTTTTCTTCAAGATGGGTATGACATTTATGCTTATGACATTTATGCCTTTACTGTCTTCAGTGAAATTGCACATGCCAGTGATCTTTCAAAGTTAATAGAAAACAACCTTTCAATGACATCAGCCATCTCCTTCAACAGCACAACAGCCAGACCACCATTCCATCTGTGGCCTTGCTTATGTACAGTTTGCTTCAGTGGTCCCTAAATCAATCTTTGCCTCCTTCCAACAGGTACTGAAAACAAAGTTTTAGTATATTTTAAGATATTATTTTTCTGAGTTTTTAAATGCTTCCTTCATCTCCAAATAGTTTTGGGATTTTTAATTGAGAGAAAAATATACCAACATTTCCTATACCACAACTACATAAAAATCTTCCTGTAAGAAAATATTGTATAAAGAAAACTATCAGCCAAGATCATGCTGTAGATAGGAACATCTCCATCATTTTCTTTTAATTTATATCAAAAGTGATCTGTAAAACAAGAGCCCACTTGAAAATCAAATATGCCCAAATGCTCTGATAGCACACTACTAAATTCTCAGCTTCAAAATATATTTTGATAGAGAATTTATATTTTAAGTATTACTCTGTTTACATTTAAAGAAACTTCACATTTTAATCTGCTTAAAAGCAAATAAAGATTCTAGCTGTGAACACTATTCTGTGCTCCACTTCTTTAGTTACTATATTGATTGTTAGAAATGGACACAGCATGTCAGACTTTGGGATTTTTTCCCTGACAGCAGTTCATTCAGACTTCAGTTGCAGTAATGCACTATTGATAATTGTTGTACAATCTATTTTTTCTTCTTTATTTCCTTTTTCTCCTTTATTTCCTTATTTTCATGATGCTTTAAGAGTAAAGTATATATTTATCTTCATACACAATCTTATTAACGAAAGTGCTAAAACTAATCATCATTGCCTTCTATAGATCTCATTATAAATCTGTTTTGAACTTTTCAGCACCATTTCATCCTGCAGCTACATCAGAGATACTTCAGATCACAGCTTCCTCACTTCAAAGCAAACATTCATAAGAGTAGATAACAATCCTCTATGAGGGTACAAAGATTGTTCTTTGGAAGAACATCATTACTTGGCAAATTGTCAGTAGAAAAACTAAAAACTCAGCTAGGACACTGCTGATACTTAATAGGAAGATGAAAAATAAGGAGGATAATACAAAATTAGCACTTGGTGAAAGATGGCAGCAAGAAGTTTTGACATTGTTTAGATTGACTAGTTGGATTTCAGGAGCACAACAAGTGTTATGTCCCTAACACTAAGATGCCACAGGTAAACCATGCACTACCATGTCCAAAGCATTAGATATGGATCATTTTTGCCTTCTGTAAAAAGATGGAATCAGGAAAAAAAAAAAAACAAGTAGACACACCAAAACTTTCAAAAACCCAACACTTCTTTCCAGTTTTCAGCACAGTATTTACCCCTGATACAAAGAAGAATGGGAAAGCTCTGCTTTATTTCAGACTGTGTTCAACCATCCTTTTCTGCCTGTATTTAAGAAAAATATTTTATATTACAACTAGCAAAGAGGGAAAAATCCATCAAGAAATACATAGGTAGGTAGATAGAAAGAGGTGGCTGGGAGTTGGCAGATCTTTGTTTTTTTCCCAAGAGTTTGGGTGCTGATTGATATACAAACTAACTTCAAGCATGCTTTTGGCAGTCTGGAAAAGAATAGGCACTACTTCCACATTCTTGACAGTGCAGAAGTAAAAAATGCTTTTTCTCATACCAGGAAAAAATTTCATTGAAAAAATACTCCTTTTCATGTTTGAAACATCATAGATTCTTAAAGATATGAACATTTTAAAGAATAGGTATATACTAATTTGTAGAAAAAGATGAGAACAGTGAAAAACTAAAACATATTTTTTAGTTGATCATGGCAAATTTGGTATATGTTCAATTCCATTATGGCAGCTTAAATAGTTAATTTACTTATGAAACTTACATTATGTATATTATGAAGCTAAAAGATGAATCACATATTTCAAAATGCTAAGACAAATAGGAACCATTTAATATAGAAAAAAATGGGAACACTTTTTAATTTTAAAACAGAAAGAAAAGAAAGTAAGCTTTATAGACTATCAACTGTAGGAGTATCTCTAGAAGCCCTAAAGTTATTTCAGAAATAAATGTTGAGAACAATGTTTGGTTATGAGAACAAAGCTCTGCTTCTTCTGGCTTACAGATGAATTCTGGTATCAGCATTGCTTGGATTCTTTAAGTACCTAATCATACAATTATGCATTTTACATAAGTGCACATAAATTTTGGCCTTAGGAAAAGATAAGTAGGTTTAGAAGGCAGCAGGAACAGTATAAAGGTTCATTCCATGAAGAAATAAAACAGGATCAGCAGAATTTGAATTTTGACACTCAGCAGGCCATTGTTCTATCAAAGCATTTGTAAATCATATCAGTAATTTAAGCATGAGTCATACCCCTAAAAATCAATAGAAGTATGCATGATCTGAAAAGCAAAGATACTTAAAATTTTTACCATGGATTATTTTAAACCTGGAGTTTTCAATGTTGAAGATATTAATACAAACCTTCTTAAAACTACCCTGAAATT
Organism: Myiozetetes cayanensis; assembly: GCF_022539395.1. Taxonomy (NCBI): domain Eukaryota; kingdom Metazoa; phylum Chordata; class Aves; order Passeriformes; family Tyrannidae; genus Myiozetetes; species Myiozetetes cayanensis. The sequence goes on along the minus strand of NW_026087964.1, from coordinate 31,799,154 downwards.
GGGAGTGTCGTGAGCCCATCAGTTCGTCTTGAACATAGGTTTTTACCCTGCAATGACTTCAGCAGGAGGTAATGACTTCACAGAAGGTCCTGTGCAACCCTTGATAGTTCAGGTGATTATAAGAAACCTCCAAACTTCCACTGTGCAAATTCCCATAAGATGTATAAAAATACAGATGTGGGGCACAGTAATCAATCCAATTCTATGTACTCTGAATGTGTTTCAGTATCTTTTTCTACCTCATGTTTACAAAGCTTTGCGATTACCCATTCTCATTCAGGAAAAGCTCCTGGAAGCAATACACAAACAATTTCCTCCAAACCTAAACAATGAATAAGCTTTCAGGATGTTTTCTGCTCCTGATACATTTATTTTCTTGTTGGACAGTCCAGCATATAAGATTTTGTACTCTGTAATTGAATTAAGAAAATAATGTTCCTTAACCTGAATGTTAGTCCTTCTATTTTTTCTTATTGTGCTTTAATAAAGAACTATTTATACATATCTTACTGCTCCTACATGCCTGAATTTTCAGAAACACAGATTTATGTTAAGACTACTAGAAAATACTGTAATTATTTACAGTAATAAATAATAATAAATAAAGTTAAAACTGTAGGAATTAAATAATTAATTAATTAAATTATGCTACCAGAAATTTAGCCTTAGACCTCATGAAAGGAAATCAAGTTCTAACTTTGTAAAAGTTTTAGGTCATATTCTAAGGTGGTATAGATCCACCGATAAGTCAGCTGTCTCTCCATGTACTTATGACAATGAATGCAAATTTAAGGTCTACTGATTGGTTGCAATCTAACCACATTGAAAGAATAAATCTAACAAAACAATAGAAGTTAGAAGGTAGTCAGAGAGAAAGATGGAAAAAAACAAATGTGGTGACTAAAAAGGCTTGAAGATAGTGTCCACCATTTTGCAGTGTCTAAAAAACCCCAAACATCCAGCCCCAACATAAATCTGGGTGCAGGTGTGGTGACACTTTTAGAGCCATTGAATATTAGTTGTAGGAATGCAATTGAGTTTGGAGACTTAGAAAAAGTGATGTATGCCAATACTAGAAACAGTCTTAGTGAAATACATTTTAAAAACATATTTCGTTTTTCACCTAAAATTGGAAGGTTTTTTGACCAAGTGTTACCTGAAGATTTTATTCTTTGAGAAGTGATGAACAGAACTCATATGGGAGAAGATTTCCAGTGCCAGAAATCCATGTTAAAAATGGTCCCAAATCATTGATTTTCCATCTGAGATGCAGCAAGACTAACAAACAAACAAACAAACAAATAAATAAATAAACAAACAATTAGGATTTAACAAAATAAGAGGACTGGGTTTCACAGGAATAAAATAGAGATTGGTGGAATTGCTGATATAAATTTTTATAGTACTGGGTACAAGCATTTTATGTCATCATCTACATCACATTGATGTAGACATCAATGATACGCTGAACTAATGACAAAAATTATATTGTTTCAATATTAGAATTGTCTACCTTATGTGAAATCATGAGTAGGAAGCAGAAAATACAGATGCCAAACATAACATATTTCCCAAGTCTATTTTTGATTCAGCATATCCTGTTCTACAGTTTTTACACTACAGATACCCTTATATGAAGGCATATAGCTGCTTCTTACAAGGTGTCTTCTCTCCTGTTCACTTACTCCTTGTTTTCTCCCACAATTCTCATTGCAGGGAAATCACTCATTTTTGTTTAGATAGAACTGTATGCTGTTCTGAATATCTCTGTATCATTTTTCTCCCCTCCTTACTGTTTTTTGTTAAAGGATTAGACCCCCATAATCAGCATGAGCATGATCAAGGCCCTGGTTTCTTGCTCTCTTTGTGATTCTCAGGATAATGATTCTGAAGAAAAAAATGCAGTTTGCTACAGGTGTATTTGAAGCTGCATAAAATAGTCAAATATTACTTGCTCTTCTCAGCAAGAATAGCAGCAAAATCAGCAAAGCAGATAAATTCATATTTTTTTTCAGAACAAGGAACTTAGTCACCTGAGATATCTCTATTTTTTAGAATGGCGAATTTGCCTCCTATACTACTATAGATTTTTAAGTAAATAGTAATATAAACGAGGCAGCAGTAATGGCCAGCAATGACTGTGAATATCATGGCACTCAAGCACTCAGTCATGTGTTTCTGTTAGTCTTTTTATACATAACTTTCCATTCATCCAACTGACACATCAGAAAAATTGGATAACACTGATCATCAAGGTAGTTGTTTCCTTTGGGCAACAGCCTGAAAATTTGCTTGAAGAAATGCTAAACTATATGACATGTATTTGATCATGGACTGAAGGACAAAGAACTTCCAGGTTTACATCCAAACAATATCCTGTTTGCAAGCAAACTGCATTTTGTTGTATATACTGTCACAGCCAATCAAAATTGATAGTCTATCTCTGATGCAGATATACTCAGCTTCTTGAACTGCCACTAGATATATGCAGTGAGATTATATTCTTGCACAATATGCACATAATTGCATGGATAAGACCTTCTAAATGGCATATTGAAATACCTCACACTGAAATTTTCATGTTTTTCAAAACATGACATTTTCCTGAAAGCTTCTCTAGTTCATATGTTACTTTGTGTAAGTATCTTGCCTTTGAGTACCCTCAAAATATAGTGATTTCTACTGCCAGTAAAATCCCATATTCTATACAAAAATATATTGTCAATTCTTTTCTTCATTTGTTAAAATTATAAAAAGGACATAGGAAGAATAATAAGTCCTTTTCTAAACAAAGACCAGTGAAATATTTAAATCCCTCTTCAGTGCTTAGTTTGTGATTTTTAATCCAGAAAAATTATTGCCTTGGGATGAATTTTACCATGAAGATTACTGACAAGTTTATTATTAATCTACTATTGTTATGAAAAAAGGACACCAATGGAAAAATGTCTGGAAGGTAATTGTGGAAGTTTATCTATTCCACCTATTGCACAGAAACAAATATATCTGTCAAAGATGTTTGCTAAATTTCTAAAAAAGTCATTGTTGAAAGACATTCTTCCACCTTTTGAGTAATCATGAATTGATTTATTTTCTTATCAAACTTAACCATTTTTACGTAAGAAAAACTCTAAACCAAATCCAGACAAAAAACCCCACCTGTAGTGGGTTTCTGTGGCTAGGTTTTGGTAGAGGGGGGTGACATATAGGGGTGGCTTCTGTTAGAAGCTGCCAGAAGCTTCCCCTGTCCCGTCGAGGACTTCCTGCTGCTGGCCAAGGCCGAGCCAGTCAGAAGTCACGGTAACGCCTCTGTGATAACATACTTTAGAACAGAAACTTATTGTGCAGAAAGAATTCCAGCCAGGGAAGAGAAGAGTGAGAACATGGGAACAACAAGGCAGACACCAGGGTCAGTGCAGAAGGAGGGGCAGGAGGTGCTCCAGGAGCCAGAGCTGAGGCCCCGTAGCCCGTGGTGCAGACCATGGTGGGGCAGCTGTGCCCCTGCAGCCCATGGAGGAACATCGGGGTGCAGAGACCCACCTGCAGCCCATGGAGGAGCCCATGCTGGAGCAGGTGGATGCATGAAGAAGGCTTTGACCCCATGGGAGGCCCATGATGGAGCAGGGTCCTGCCAGAGACCTGTGGCCTGTGGAGAGGGAAACCCATGCTGGAGCAGGTTTTTCCTGGGTAGGACTTGCAGTCCCTGTGGGGGAACCATGGTGGTACAGCTCATTTGTGAAGGATTGCACCCCATGGAGGAGTGACCCAAGGAACAACAGTTTGGGAAGATCTGTTGCCTGAGGGAAGGACTCATACCAGAGAGGTCCATCAAGGACCATCTCCCGTGGGAGAGATCCCACGGGAGCAGGGGAAGGACTCCTCTCTCTGAGCAGTGACAGAAACAACAATTGACCCTAACCTCCATTCCACATCCTCCTGCACCGCAGGGGGGAAGAGGGAGAACATGGAAGGAAGGAGGGGTGAGGGGAAGGTGTTTTTAAGATTATTTTACTTCTCACTCTTTTGGTCAGATCCTGTTAGTAATAAATTTAAGTAATATCCCCACTTTGAGTCTGTTCTGCCTGTGAAGATAATCAGTAGCTGACCTCTCCCAGCTCTCATCTCAATTCACGAATCCTTAGCTGTTTTTTTTCTCTCCTCTGTTCAGTTGTAGAGGAGAGTGGGAGAGTGGCTTTAGTGGGTATCTGGCATCCAGCCAGGGTCAATCCACTACACCACTTCCATCCCAAAAAAACAACAAAATTAATTCCTCCTATTTCATTTGTTGAAATGAACAGTTATTCAGTTTTCCCACTATACTGCAATATATCATATATTCCTCCAAAGACCTAACCTTTAAGGAGGAAAAAAATGTTTTCTTTCTTCACTCCTTATGTTTTTAAGTGTTAAAATTAATGTCACACTTTTGTGGTGGAATCCTGGAAGCTTGTCTGCCTCTCACCTCCAAACCAGATACTATTTCAGTAAAGAACTAACTAACTCTTAACAGGGTGGGATCCCATCTATCTTCTACACTAAACTTTCTTTCAGTGTGCAACCACAAAACAGTACTGATTCAGATTAAACGCCTTACTATATTATCCAGTCTTGTGCCTTTTTCATTGTTACTCCCTATATCTACAGGATATAATTTTTGGTGGGTGCAGCATTTTGCATTTATCCTCATTAAGTTTGGGGGTTGATTTTGTATTATAATAAAGTCTCCAGATTCATTGAAATTACTTAAGTCAAGTCACTTGATACTCTGTTCCATAGTGTTTTCCATTAATTTTTCATTAATGGAAGAACAAGTTTTGTAAACACCACATCTCTTCCGTCAAGTTTTTCCTGTACCATAATTTAGGAGTTGAAATATTTAAAATAAGGTCATACAAAAAGAGTTTGCTGAGATGGTGTCATTGTCATATAAATTATCCAATAAGAACCATCAAAGGTAGTGAGCTTTGTATGACTTAGTTCCCTCACATGTTATTCCAAGGAAGGCCTTTCTTCAATCAGCATTTATAAACCTTCAGTGTATGTTGAAGTTAAGTAGCCCTTCGTTACAAGTATCTGCCAAAGCAGTCATCTAAAATGCATTTATATTCAGGGGGTCAATTCATATTCTGTTTTTTATTCCGCTTAAGACAATTTTGATGCCTTTCTTCAATGCACAAATAGTATCCTACCCAGTGGGTATGCTCTGAGAGTGCCATAGAGGCAAGATAGTTGGGGAAATACTTGACAGAATTTAGATATGAGATCCAAAGTTCCTGGCCACACTATATCTAATGCACTTATGGGCATATTGAGGGGAAGATCATCAAAGCATCAAGATTTAATGACTTTTTGACATCAACATATAAGACTTTTTAAGAAGTCTAAGTTCTGCAATGATCTGTTTGACGTAACACATAGTCAGGTACCTACCTGGTATCCAAAGGTTGTTTACAGTTCTAGGTTAGGTAACCAACTAACATTATAGGTTCCCCTGATCATTCTGTGATTATACCCATTAAACCAAGTCTTGCACAAGCCACAATCAAAGTCCAAACTCCCAGGTGCTGAGCATGTGTCTTATTAAGTGAGTAGTCAGTATTCTCTCAAAGTGAAACACATTCGCAAGTTGCAATCCTTTCTAATTAGTTCTGAGTCTAGGCCTCTACAAATCTTTTGCCTTTTACTTGTGACTAAATAAATTAAATACATTTTACAGTCTTTTCTCAGCTTATAGTTCACTTTTTTTGGCTTACTATTATTAGAAACAGTAGATCTTTAGAATGGATGTAGGTTTGCTCTGTATTACTTCAGAAAAGAACATATCAAGAATCATCTTCATTTATTCAAATGCAAAATAGCAGTTTCAGTGAAATTATTTCTCTTTTCAGATGATGATGTTCTTTGGTGACTAAATAAAAACTTTCATATTTGAAATAATAATAATGATAATTATTATAATGATGATAATAATAACAATATCATCTCATCATGAGAATATTAGCAAAACTGTCAGACACCACAGAGAGCTAGTGTAGAGTGGAAAGAGACATCTACACATCGTAGTCAGGATGGGAACAAATTACCCTCCCAACCCTCTGTATAGATTATTTTCTTTGCAGCATCAAAATGGTGGAAAATAAGTGAGACTGCAATGCAAATTAAATTCTGTGTGACATGGTCCTTAGCTGTATGTGGTCCTTCACTATAAAGTTACTCCCATATATTGTGTAAAATTATGAACTTGCCATGCTGTAAATAAAACAAAGGAATGCTGATGTAATTTGACAAACTATTACATTTTCTTCCTAGAATTTCAGCTTAAGTTTTGACTAGTACATATATAAGAACACTGCACTTTGAAAAATCATTATATAAACACAGTGTCCATTATTTGCAATGTCCAAATAAAATGAACTCAGAGGCTCTCACATATTCTTTTGGAAAGAGAATGCAGCAGAGCTTATCATCAGAACAATAATATTTAATACAAATAAAACACTGTAAAGTAGTATCTGACATTCTCCAAGGGAGAGTAAAAAGAAAAGCTGTTAATCTGAAAGTCTTCTGACACTGACACAGGAACTTCCCACTTTATTGCTGCTTCTTAAAGTTCACAAAGCACGTCGAGTTATAACATAAAACACCTTTGAACTTCAATGCACACATAGATAGTTCCCCTCTTGCTTACCTTTAGCAATTTTTATTTAGAGATAGGGGCTCAGTCTTTATGAAGTTGGACTTCAAACAGTATGTCATTTAGCATCTTTAAACTTTCAGAAAACAGAACCATACTTCAGAGCTCACTGTTACTTGTGAAAAGGCAATCCAAAACTTTTGCACAGTTATTCAACTACTGGGATCAGTATTTAGAAAAACAATAAATCCACTCTTAGGATCTCCATACAACATTCACTATATCCAAGCGCTACCTCGTCATTTTAGTCAATTCTGTCTCCAATTTTTCTTCAGCAGAAACAAAATCCCCTGATATATCAGTCAGTTAACTATTTGCCTGGATTTTTATGAAAACATAAAACTTACAACAGTAACGTAAATTTGATGCGTAACAGAGTAAGATTTTTTTAATTATATTTAGGATTTATTTTATTTTTCTACTGTGATATCTTCCATTTCAACATTTTGATTAACTGAATTTGATTTGGTAAATTCAGCCTTACTGATAATATTTACACTACAAGCACAAGGGAAGATTATCAGTAAAAAAATCCAATCAGAAAGTTTTCCAGGATTAATTAGAATTTAAAGTGCATGTACTAAGATTCGGTAATCACTTTTTACTAAGTTTATACTGCAGTTTGCATATAACGAAGAAATTTCTGAAATACCTACAAAGAGTAGATTCTTTTAAAAGGCTTAGGTTCTCCAGTGCTTAAAAAAAAAAACTCACACCCTCATTTGGTTTTAAATTTTATTGACTGAACTACAGAGGGGGTTTTGCTTTCAAAATTTCAGTTTTATACACTCCTACACTCACAGAAACCAATACAAGAACATTTGCCCATTTTTCAATATATTGGGAGAAGTGAAATTTCCTACATTTGCATATAATTTTGATTCCACTGATTCTCACTAAAGAAGAGAATTTGGACCCAATCTTTTCATATGTTTTCTTGTAATGTGTAGAGAAAAAAAAAAGGAAAATATTAATTTATTCTGGAAAGGGGACTACAGATATATAGAATGAGAAGCTATATAGTGAAACACGAAAGACTAAAAAGGAGAAATATGGAAAATAGTTCTAAAAAAGGTCAAATACTTAATTCACAAAGCAGTGGTTTAGCATTTGCCTCCACTGACCTTGATGAGACTAATTAAACAGCTAAGTGTTGGGGGAATTCAATTAAGGGAACAGTTCATCTGAACATTTAAAATGAGACTAAATACTGTAATTTTTTTTTCCTGTTTGACAATATTCTTTAAAATTGAAAATATTTACATTTATTCCCACAAAAGAATAAGTATTTATTTGAGCAATAGGAGAATTAGTAAAGGACAGCATTGTTTTTCTTGTTTTAGTATTTTAAATTACTCCTTAAAACTGTAAAACCTGATTCGTGTTTCAAAGTTTTTGACATAATTAGTTTCTACTTGAAATAAGTACCTAAAAGGCTGAGTTTAAAATGACTAGAAACTTAGTGACATTCCGAAGAATAATGCTGAGTGTGATTCTTATTCCAATTATTTAAATCACCTGTCAATGCAGAGAATTTGGCACAGATTATTTATGTAACAGAGCATTAGGGACCTAAAATGTGAAAGACTTCTGTCCAGTATGGTTTTCTGTGCCACCAGGGAAAACTAAGCAATGATACAAGCTAAAGCTTTTAGCTGAGTTTTACTTTTTTACTGTATAAAATCATTCATATTTTTCTTACTATATATGCTATGAAAAGGGTGTGCAATGTTCATACAGGATACTTTTAGAGATCAAACATAATTAGAACTGGACAAGGATTTTGCCTCCTGAAATCTTCCTAATATTTCAGTAAGATACAAATTAAAAAGAAACTAATTTGAAATTTTTGAAATGTGTTTCTTGCAGTCACAGCATTTCTATTTTGTCTTCCTTCTTGTTTATTCATGTTACTCTGACATGAAACAAAGCTAACACTGAAAAACACTGTAATGGGTTACTCAGTAGGCTGCTGTAGCAAAAGGAGAATTTCTGTGTGGCTTGCATCCAAGTAACCTTTATTGTGATTTACTGTTTGGTATTTATTGCACCATCAAGAGAAAAACTTCTAATACCAATGCCAAAACATACACTCCACCCTTTTGTATAAAGTTTTTGCAGGTGGTCACCTGTGCCCCTTAAACCCAGAGAACTGTGGATATTTTCATTAAGTATGTCCTGGTAAAAAATGAAAGAAAGGATAAAAACCACATGGATGAGAATAGAAGGAGAAGAACACAAGGAAATTTGATTAATTCACAATGCCATATGAGTATACAAAACAGAAGCTCTAATTCATGGAAATGTTCAATTTTGCTTTTACAGCCTCTGCCCCTCCTAATGGAATTAAGGACATCTACTTGAAGTAATGTTTATTGAACCATTTGTTTAAAAATCAATACATTTTGAAAATAATATCTCTAGGTCCTACATAAGTTTCTTTTGAATAAAAATTGTTATTTGTAATAGGAAGTTTGAGGAAAGGTCAAAGGGCTTACTTAAAATCATGGAAACTTCTCTACAAGAGAGAAATGGCTAACAAAAATAAATGCAATGGTCAGTTTAAATGTATTATAAATACATGACTATTTATCTTAATCCATAGTTTTGTCTGAACATGTTATTAATGTTTAGCTTAATTCAGATCACTTTATAAAACTTCCCCAATGTAAGTTAGAGGCATTCATATACTTGCTTGAGTTTTTTAAAATAATGAAATAATACATTATTATGTATTATAATAAATATAAAATATTATTTTTCACCTAATGTCATGATTCCTGGAGATGTGATTGAAAGATCATTTATGGAACTAGCTTTGTATCTGTTGAAACATCTCCCATCCCCCAACAATCCCATGCCTGTTAACACCTCAGTTTATACCCAGTTTTGAGACTCTCTAGATTGAAATACTTTTTTTAACATTTTTCTGACCATTTTTTTTAATAGTCATTTGTATGTATTGGGAAATTCACTAATAGATTTCCTATTACTTAGAACAGTATCTCATTCCACTAAAAACAGTAATTATATTATATATTAATAGTTTTCAGTCACCAGTTTTGAAACCTACTGAACGTGGAATTTAATGATAAATACGGATCCAGTATTCAGTAAATAGTGTGTTCTTTTATCTTTTATTGCTTTGGAGGCCATTTAGATTGTCCAGACCCAAGACTGTTAAGTTGCATTACACCTATTGCTCCAGAGTTATGCTGAGTACATGTTATTTTCACAGATAAACACAGGTATGTGGATAAGTTCCATCCTTTATGAAGACGATCTGTGGAAAGTTTAGGTGCATTTGGCTTTTGATTGTTGAAGCTATTTCATTTGTTGTTTAAGCAAAGACCTAAAGTCTTGCATAAATTTTGGAGAAGAAAAGCATTCATAAGACCCCTTTACAAACAATCTAAAAGAAAAAAAGTGAAAGAAAATTTGAAGAGATGTTCTGGTCTTCTGCCATTCAAAATACAGAAAAATGTCTTACTCATTCTTTTTTTACAAACAGTGGAAAAACAGGAGAGCTCCACATTTGTAAGAACAGAAATACTTCTTCAGCAGGTAAAAAATATTCTAGTAAAGGAGAACATCCACTTCTTCCCTCTGGGGGACTGGGCTTTAGCTAAAGTACAAGGCACCGGAAAATTGCAGCAACTTTCTTCAGTCTGTGTAGTGCCATTTTTAACAGAATCCTATCTAGCTTTTAGCAACAGAACTATGGACATAGTTACAATGTTTTCTCTGCTGTCCTCCATCACACTCTCCAATTAGAAACTTAGCTAAGATAACTGTAAAGAAGAATAATGTTTGAAAGTCGCAGAAACATCAGTCAAAAAACTTTTTCAACGTAGTTTAAACTGATTGTTTTACTACAAGAAATTCAAGGTGCAAAAATATAATCACTGACTGTACATTTAATATAAGCTTTTCTAGACATCTTAGAGCATATGTATTTCAGTAATAGTAGCATATTGCCCTCTATTTGATTGGTTCCCTCCTTGTAATTCCCTCAATGGCATAACTGTAATGACTTTGTAAAAGCTCTGGTGGTGCCTTCTAAAAAAGGAGCAGAAAGTGCAAAATTCAAAGAGATAAAGAAAGAAAACAGCTTGGCAAAAGGTGGTTAGTTTAATTTCCAATAGTCTTGTGTAATGTCAAGTCAGATAGGATAGTATGCTCAAATAGTTCCTGACAATTACAGTGAAAGCTGATTTATCTGACCAAAGCATTGCCATCATTTTCTTCATAACTTCACAAGTTTATTAACTCTGAATTTTCTTGAATTTGGGTTCAGAAGTTGAGAGAGTATCTCACAATAGCCAAGTTACTTTATGTTTAAGTCAAAGTAGCTTTTACATAATTTAAATTTAAACCCATAAATCAGTGTACTAATAAAACAGACACAGATTTACTTTAAAGATTTCTGAAGCACATAAAATGCCTTGAGGATACTTCAGAGGGCCATATGGTTCCAAGTGAATAGGCTACTCTGCTAACTCCAATTTGATGTTGGGAAGACCAACCTGATTATATGGGTTTACCACATACAACATTCTAAAGCTAAAAATGCTACTTTGAACACGATTGACTATTTTTCTGATGTTATTCAGGAAACTGTTCTGCTATACACAACCTTTTATCAGTGGACAAACAAACATACTGGTTCCCCAAAATTAACATTATTCTTGCAGATGGACTGCATTAGAAAGTCATAGCCAAATTTATCTTTTATGTCCTTCTAAAAGTCAGGGATAAAATTCAGAAGAATACACACAGGAAGTTCTGAATCAAAGGAATTTTCAAAGATCAAAGGAGAAATCAGTGGAATGAATTACTAAATATTTAGACTTTGTGAGAGTAATTTATCTCCTGCAGATCTACAGAGCCAATTTTGGTTTGAAACAGAGCCAATTTCCAATTATATAGATGCAACTAGTGACCATACATTCCCATTTCTCTTTTCAGTGTTAAAAAAACCACTTACCTTTTTTTGTGTTTCCTTTCCTATCTTGTAGAACAATTATAATGACACTTGCTCTCTTCACAAGAGTGAAAAAATATGCAATAGTGTGGTCATCAGACGCTTATAAAATTATTAGAAGGAACGTAAAACTCATAAAACTCCTCTGTTAATATTTTCCTCATTGTCTTTCAGTCAATTTCAATGAAATTGAAAAAAAAAAAGTATCTCAGCATTCAACTCAGAATCAGACCTGAAAAATGGGTTGTATAGGACTGCTATATAAAACTTTCTCTTTTATAATAAAGTCTCTACTCCATGTTAGTTTTTTTTTTTAATGTTCTGGTTTTTGTAATGTTTCCCCATGCTTCTTAAATTTCTGATCTCTGATGATTGCCAGCAGAAAAAGTAAGGATTTTTGTCTAAGGACCATTGAAATATATTCATCAAGAAAAGCCTGCAGTTTGCCTTGAAGTCTTTTCTCACATTTGTCTTTTGGTCTGCATTTGAAATTCAAATTACTGTCAAAATGACCTCATATTCTTACTTAGCAAAATCTTTTGTGCTAACAAAATACTGTAGGCCTAAGGTGACTGTTTCATAAGGCATCGCAGTATAACTATGGATATCAAGTGTAACCATATTGTGGTAAATGGATTAGTATTAAATCATGACTTTTTATTTCTTTGAGTTTTTATTATTTTAATATTGAAAACCTGTCATGTCATATAAATTTCCCATATTCCTTGGCATCGAAAAGGTTGTACTAACTAGTTTGTTAAGAGTCTTGGGTCAAAAGTGAACCTCAAGATTCAACAGAAAGAACAACAGGGAGGAGACGAATGTCTCTGACTACAGAGAAGGGTCTTGGAATGCTAGCAGAGATCTTTGTACTAGCAAAGATATTGATGGAGCACAGAAGAGTCCTCTGGGATGCACAGTTATTACGTTTGGGGCCAAAGCCCCTGCCATTACACAGCTACAGTGATGCAAACAGACTGAAACAAAGAGCAGCACAGGTCATCTCTATCTGAACAACATAAATGTTCAGGTAGCCTGTGACATTCCTCAAAATGTTAGTAGATGGTATCTGAGACCGTTAACATGCAGCCCATCAAAGTAACTTTTCTAGTTATCTCATATCTTCAAAACATAAATGTGTCTTCCTGACCTCTGTGTTCTTTGCTTTCCAAATGCTTCGTGATAGTGTGGAATTCTATGTATTCTTTAAATCCAGTGAACAAGGGAACGAAGCACCTGCCAGTGACCCCTAGTCTACCCTTAATGATCTCCATAGCCCCAGTTGTAAAAATTTTCTTATTTGGGAGATAGGTCAGAGTTACTTGTTCACTAGGCAGAATTTAAAGACCAAAATATGTTTAGCAAAAAGTCCAGTTCCGTGATAAAAAAGTAATTACCAAAAGAAAAAACATGTTCGGATTCTATATAACAATAAAGATCTTTACCTTTTTCAATCTGTCAGCTAGCCTCTGCTCTCTCCTCAGACAAATCTTTCTCTAGATACTTAAGAAATATCTTCCTGCACTGATATGTTGGATAAAATGGTCCTTGAATTGCCTCTTTCCACCTTTTGTAAGAGAATAAAAGGTCAGAGAACAAATCTGATACTTTTCCTGTATCTAGCAAGGCCTTTTGTCCTTGATCCCCACCTGATTATTGTGAGGCCTCTTGGACTTCCAGGCAATTACATTTTATCTTTCACATCTACTGCTGCTATTGGATAACCTAGTACAATCTGATTTTGATCTGCTTATCCCATTGCATTATTCCTACTAGCCCCACTTATCAGTACAGGTGCATTGATAAAACATTATATTTGACTTCCTGGATTATTTTTCTCTGCTCATCAGACGAAGAGAAATCATGATACTGTATCCATTGAAACCATGAATAGGATAATAGCTATTAGTTCCTGGTGCACTTCATAGATTTGTTTGTTGAAGAAAATTTAAGTAAAAAAGCATTCCTAAACCTCAAAAACTGTTTGATAGAAATGGAAAATACACTATATACTTGCATATAGTTGTTTCAACTTTTTCCCCTACTAGAAAGAACTAGTGTGTAGTATTAAGCTAACATATCATTTATTTGAAAACAAAATAAATAAAATAAAAAGAATCTTTCTCAACACCAAAAAATATACTTCACAATTTCACTTAATAGGTAGCACTGCTGCAGCATTGTAGCTAAACATTGAATGCTAATAGTCAAGCATTAGGCTGCCATCCATACAACCTCCTTCATAATACAAATTCACCCTTTCTCCAATGCAAGAATAATGGAAGTGACCAATTTAAAAGGAATTATAGATTTATTATCATAATTTGTAATTAATATTTGTCATTTATCAGCAGTGAAAGCTGTTGAAGGAAAGAAATCTGAATTAGTATTTTTTTGTGCATTAGGATACTTATCTAGAATATCCAGAATAGTCAGTGGTATGACAATTCTTATAGCATTTTTGAAACTTATATTAAACTACAAATGTAACTGGAAGATTAATATAAGAACATTTAATTTTGCCTGCCAATTTTACCCAAGTTATTCTCTGAAATATCAGCTTCTTGTCATTAGAGTTATGGGACTAGAAACAGCTTCTTGTCTGTCCAAGCACGGCACTAGTTATGTTCTTTTAACTCATTGACTTAAAACTGGTGTAGGATTCAAAATAACTAATTGAAAAAGGCTTTTAAACCACTCAAGTTAATTTTTAAAAGATTCTGTCAAGTATTACTCTTTCACTTTAATCTATAATGACGTCAGTATACTTACATCTTCAAAGCCTATACTTTTTCATTTTCTCACCCTTTTCAAGGGCTTTCTTTTTTAAGAGATATATGAAGTTCTGTCAATGTATCAAACACAATAAGTCTATGCAGAAAAATATGTTTGAGTATTAGTTCTCTTTGGTCTACATTGTTTATAAGGAAAGACAGCTCATATATTGCTTGTTATTAATATCCAAGAGAGCTGAATAGCAAAGAAGGAAACTTTCCACTGGCAGAAACCTTTTATCTTGACTCAGCTGAAAGTTAATATACTATAGTCTCAGTTAATAGATGATCAAAGACATAACCTAGCGTGAGGATTAAAGAGAGCTCTACTGTGACCATCTTCATATTCTGCACAGCAAGGTATTAATGCAAGCAAAGATAAGTCCAAAAAACCAATATTGATTTTAAAAATGAAACCATCTTTTCATCTAAAATAGGTGAATATGACAAAATGTCACCATGCACTTGAGAAACAACAATGAAAAGATAACAGCAGGAAATTAATTAGTTTACAGGAAAAGTGAGTTTTATTACATCAGGTTTTGATTTAGGAAGCCATTCCTAGTCACAAAACACTTCAATGTATGTTTAACTAGAAACATATTCATAGGTTCCATGAACTTTGATGTGGTATAACACATTCTTAAAGTTTAATATTAAAGCAGTGATTAATGCCTAATATTGTTCTTGCTAAACTCAGTTTTTGTCATGAACTTAAAAAAAAAGAATTGCAATGCTTGATTCCTTCTAATAATTTACGGTTTTTTTATGTTTAGTCTTATCCTGCCATTATTTTTGTTATTTGACTAGGAAAATAAAGTATTATTGCAACATTTTATTGGCTTTGTTTACTTCTAGATATTTAGTTTCAAAAAACAAGAACTTAAAAGAATGTAATCTTGAATACAAAATGCTGGCTTGCTAGATGACCCAGGTTTTAAAGTAAAAGCCTGGAAGATTTTTCATTCTAATAGTTATTTCCTCCTTTAGGTACTTTATAATAATTTCTGATCACTTTGTTCATAAAATGGGAGGGAGAGGGTGAGTATGAATAAATGAGACTATTGAATATTTACCTTTTATGTACCTATCAAGGACAAAAACTTGAATGTGTATATTTTAGTGGAATTGCACTCTGGAAATAACTACTGAAGAGAAATACTTCTGTGTATGGAAAGCAGAGAAGTCAGATTGAAATACCAAGGGGATGCTGCTATGAAGTTAATGTGAGACAGTTATACTGTGGATGGCTTTACAAGTACCACTAACTCTATGAGTGTTCTTATGTCATGGCAAATGAGACAATGAAGCAATTAATTTTTCACTGTAAATATGATATGCTGCTTTTCATTACTGAAGAAGATCAGCAAATGAACAGACAACTATTCTGAAGGAACCAGTGCACTGGAAATACACACAAACCTTAATTTTCAACGACTTGGTCACAAAACCATCTTCTAAGTATTGTATGTCAAAAATTTATGTTCTAAAGAGTTTAGATCTTCCAGTCATAATCAAGTGACTAAAAAAAATTTTCTAGAACATGTAGATCTTAATGCTTTTTAATTTCTCTTTTAATGCATATTATATATGTATATGTGTGTATACATGTATTATATGACATTTTTATAAGTTATGGGTTATGCTGTATTATAATATTATGAAGTATGATATTAAGCAGGTAGGAAAATAGCAACTGCAGAGGCAGTTCATGAATATATGTATAATGTGCATTTCAGCTTCAATACACAGTAATGATAGATGTGATACACTAAGCAAATAGGCAAAACTAATACCGGTTGAATACACCTAAGAACATCGTTACAAAACAGACAGCTATATCTAGACCACCTTTGTTTTTAAAAGATAGAGGAGGTCAAATTAAAAGACTTTTTAAAAGATTACTTTTTTAAAATTAATCATCCTTTCTTCCTTGAAATTCACAGTGGTGTGGCAAGGTTTCAGAAAAATGTAAAAGTTGCTGAAATTTTCCCAGTAAAAAGCTATCTGAACAAGCTTCATGTATATATTTCAATTCCTCTCTCCCATAAGACAGTACAGTTGCTAGAGACTGCCAAGGGAAAGCAGTGTACCAGGCTGCTTACAGACATAAAACAGAAGCAGCATTTCAATACAAAGGTGCCTGGTTCCTTTTTCTTTTTTTTTTTTTACAATAATTGATTCCTAACAAATAAGATTAACCTTTCATTTTATATCATCCCACTTGGTTTGTTCATTGCAGCTTTCACTTTCTACATCAAGCTTTGCGTTTTCTATTTGTTATTTCTTTTACCTAATTCACAAAAACTATAACATGAATCAAAGGCCTTAAGTAATCATAGTAAGAAAATTAAATCCTTAGAAATATTTTATTGCCTTAATTTTCTCTTTGGATGAAGGTTTTGAGGTGTAAAATGCTAGGCCTCATGTGCATTAAATTCTATTTTCATTTTACTGTTTTTCTTGTAGATATGTGGATTAAATAATGAAGTTTGTATGAGAAATGTTGATATATTATAATGTATCTGTCTTCTGTTGCATATATGTTGACTGAGACTTCCTAGGCTGCTCTTCTAACTAAATCACATAATTTGGAGACTCCTGTACATGGTATAATAAGATCATTACATTATAGGGGCATATTAAATCTATTCTATACTATTTTATCATTCCAAGGTAAACTTACAGGTTTACAGTTATTCTGTTTTCTAATAAAGATGCATACACAAACATCTGTTCCAGATTTAAATGAGGCAGTTTAAGAAGGAGTCCAACTGTTACTGTTGACCTGGAGAAAGCCCAAATACAGTTACATTTTATCCTGAAATGAATGGAGATCATTCACATACTTGGTTACTGCAGCTCAGCTGCTGAGAAAGAAATTTTCATTTTAAGTTATTACGGTTATTACTAAAGTTATTGTCTGCACCATATCTTAAATTTCAATGATTATACCTTGCCATTTTTTAATCCTGTTTTTTGTAAAGAGTAATAAAATGTACCAGTTCAGTTCCTACACGTATATATATGCATATGCTACCGGATTTTGCTGATGATATTCATGTTTATAATTCCCCACTAGTTGCAGCTCTGGAAAATTAGATCCTTTCTGGATCAGGAAAGTACATTCAACACACCAGCAACGAAATAGTTTTTTCACCTAACTTCCTAAAGGTAGCATATTGATAACTTTTTCAGGAAAATTAGATAGCTGCATCTGTCATATTCTGCAGGTGGAAGTCAACAAATTACTAGGAAACTTCTCTTATAAAAGAACTTATTATAAGCCAAGTTACACCAGTATCTTTTACCACAATACTTCAATATAGTTTTCATGTTCTGAGTAGGAGTAACAGACTGCAAACCCTCTTGCATTAATGAATCTTCAAGAAAATAGCTGATTAACTAATTATATCAATACAAATATTCTGAGGGCTTTCCATGGCCGATACCAAAGCTTACATGAATGAGATTTACTACAGAAGTCACAAAACTATCAAACTTAAGGCAAGGAAAGGAACTACCTGTCATATTCCTTTCAACACAGTATTATCCTACATGCACTATCAGTAGCTGAACACAATTCTGAATGTGTGACTTCCATGAGAACAGCACATGTGAAATTAGAATTGTAGCCTTTTAGTTAAGATGCTTTTCTCTAAAAAATCACCTGAAAGCACCCTTATTTCCTACCACTATTATGAAACCTCTATTTTAAGAAAATGTAATAAAAATTTTCTGCCTATCATTAATGATATAATGAAATCACTGAATTTTGATATCGTGTACTGCCTTTCCATATTTCTAATTCTCCACAAATTTTGCACCTACTTCTCTGTTGGTTTTGGGTTCAAGCAAATTAGAAGCAAAACATGATCTCTCTGAATGTTTGAATTTCACAATCTCCACTCTGAAAATCATTGAAAAAAACCAAAAAGAATTATGCTGAAATTCTCACAGTTTAATGAAGATTGTGTCTGTGTTCTCTTGTACCAAATTTCTTTTTTTGTTCCCCTTGTTTTCCTGTCCCTTTGCCCTAAAATATGACTCTAAGTGTGACTATTTCCTCTTTGTGCATATGAGAACAAAGAAATGTAAGCGTGTGGCTGCAGAACAGATACTATAAAATTTAAAAATCCCATAGTTTCAGAATGAGGAACTAATTATTTGGATTTAAGTAGAATGAAAATATTGGGTTACTGCCAATACTGAAATCATGAACTTATGGGAAATATGAACAACTAGAAAACCAAAAATTTGGCTAGATGAAACCATGAGAATTCAAATCAAACATCCACCTACTCAAAGCAGGAGAAGTAATTCCTAGATGATTACCAAGAATGTTTAGCTAGTCTTTAATTGGAAATTCTAATTATACTATTTCAACAGCAACCATAGATTATTTAATTCAGTCCTTATAAGTAATTTCCTAATGTCCAGTCTGAATCTCTTTACAGGAATGTAAAATTATAATTTCATTTTCTTCTTATTCTCAATGAAAAAGAAAGACAGTTTTTTTGCCTTCTCTTTGAAGACTGCTATCGCATTTCTTCCCAGTCTTTTAGACTAATATGCCTACAGAAAATGAAAGAACAATTTTTCACTTATTTTGGAGATAACTTGGGGAATTTTTCTTTTTCAACCTCGAAAAAATCTTACAGAATCTTAACTTAAACCCAAGCATAAGCATAAAAGAACTTTGATAAAGAAAAAGGGAAAAGTCCCTGTGTTGCACTTGAGATTAAGAAAATGCATAAATGTTTTTATTACATAAACTGAATGATGACAAATGGAGGGAGAAAGAGTCTGAATAAAGAAAAGAAATTTTTTGTTGAAATTAAATGAACTATCAGTATTAAGAAGGTAAAAAGAAGTTCATCTTTTTGCCATCAGCACACTGATGATTACTTATTTCTGTATGTATTTTTACTGCCTATGAAATATGTATTTACTTCTTTAACACCAAATCTAGTGTTGACAAGTAGTGCAAGTCGGGGACAAGAAGACAAGTAGTATAAGCAGTTATACAAGAATGGCTCAAGGGTTATATCAATATGTATTTTATTTTCTGCAAAATGAAAGTGGTTTTGTATTCTCCCTTTCAATTTATTTTCTTTTTGTTTCTTAATGTAATTTATGCTGACTTTGAGCTAGTACTGGACTGTGGTCATCTTAGAGTAAATAGCTTTTTATTTTTTATTTCGTCAGGCTGTTATTTTTCAGTCCTAGTCCTACAGTAAAATTTCCTAACTACTGTGCATCATATTAAGCAAATGCATTTACCTACATCGTTAATAATGATACATGTGAGTATCAATCTTATTGAAAAGCCTCCGCCAACCTGTTTGACATGTTTTCTGTTTTCTTTTCTTCCTGTGAGAACAATGATTTGTGGTCAGTCTATACCACTTCATTCTACCAGGTGTTCTCCAGGAGGCTGTTGAAGTGAATTACCTCAAATTAGCATTGTCCTTTCATTTATTTTTTTTTAATAAAATACAAGGTTTTTAAAATCACATACCAAAAGTTCTTTTAAAAAGTTCTTAAAGCAAAACATTAGAATAGCCAATTTAAAATGCTGCAAAATATTATTACAATGCAATGACCAAATTACAAGCTTACTTTGAAGAGTTTGGACTTTAGGTGCTTTAAACCACTATTTGCTACCTAAGTTCTGCTGTCATATTGTAATTGCTAAATAATAGGCATGGATGTGTTTATTCACTGCTTATACTCAATTGCAAGATCTTGTAATATTATAAACACATAATTTTGCAAATATGAAACAAAATTGTTGTGGCACATACTTAAGGTTGACAAACATTGCCTCTGAACAGGTGATCACCAAATTACAATCCACTGACATAGTTTTAACTGATGTTCAAAAGCTCATATTAAAATCTGGCTTTATATCTTTTAATCTTAAATCCAGACATACTAAGAGTGTAGTAAATGAAACACTAAATAAAAAATTTTATTGTAAAGGATTCAGTAAGTTGCTAGGAGTTAAAAGATTTTAAATTATTTGGAGGGAATTTATCCTGTTAGTTGCAGGAGATACTGAGTCATTTGACTCTTGTCTAGATTATCAGAGTACAACTGACTACCTGAAAATACTATCTGAAAGTCCCCTACATGACTGTAGATGCTCATAAGTTAGAGAAGAGTCTCCTGTACTTTCTTAAGTCTCACTGAAAGAAATTTCAATGAAGTATCCATGTAATGATAAAAACAATTCCTGTTTTCTAGACAGCTAAAAAAATAAATGTATCTTCTACGTAATATGAAGTAAAATTTAAATTAATTAAATGAAAATTAAGTTAGAATTGACTATTGTTTTGTGTTATCAATATAATTTCAAGATTATTGAGCATAGGGTGGAGTTATACTGACATGTGACAGATGAGGTGGAAGTATGAGTGTGAGAGCCTTTGAACATCATGAATTTTTATAATATATCATCATTATGAAAACACCTGTGCTGAAGGATATTGTGCTGATACACAGAAAATACCTTTTTCGTGGTTGATAGAATTTTCATTTTTCCCTGCAATGGTTAGAAAGGAGTACAGTACTGTCTGCTAGACTGAGTATTTCTAGACTATGTTAAAAGCCTTCTACACTAATAAAATATTGCAGATTTTTCTAGCAAAAATGAGGCTAGAGGAAACCTTCCCTGTCTTCCAAGTCATTGAACTGAAAAAGAGCCACTTCAGCAACTATTTTTGAATGACTTTGCAGTTCTAATCTTCTGCCTGTCTGAGAGATTAAAGGACTGAAGGTAGCAAAAAAAAAAAAAGTTATTAAGGAAGTAGATAGACAAAGTGCATCCTCAGAAAATTTTTAGATGATACAAAGCTGCTAAGGTTGATACACCACATGGTTATGTTGCCATTTGAAAGCACCTTAAGAGCCTGGAGAGATGGGTCGCCAGGAATCCCATAAAGTTTAACAAAGGGAAATTTGAAGCCTTACACCTTGGTAGCAGTAATCCCATATGCCCATCCAAGCTGGAGGCCACCTATCTGAAAAGCACTGCTAGTTCTGGTCAACACCAAATTGAACACAAGGCAGAAATGTGCTTTTGCAGCAAAGCCAACAGCCTCCTGGTCTGCCTTATCATAGAATCATCAGTAAGTTGATCCTTCCCCTCTAGTGAGCCCTGGTGAACCTAAATCTGAAATGCTGTGTCTGCTGCTTGCTAAGCAGCACATGAGAGGCACAGACATGTTGGAGTGAGAAGTGAAGGGCTACAAAGATGATTAAGGGATTGAATTATTTTTTATATGAGGGACGGCATAGAGATGGTGCTGTCTGGCCTGGAGAAGGGAAGGTGTTAGGAGGACTTTGTCCACATGTGTAAGTTCCTCATGGGCATAGTAAAAAAGACAAAGCCAGAGTCTGGCAGTGGTCCAGTGACAGGACAAGTAATTGACACAAACTGAAATCAAGAAAATAAGAAAAAGTTTCTCTACTGTCAGCGTGTAAGACACTAAAACAAGTTGCCTAGAGAAGTTGTGGATGCCCTCTCCCTGGAAGTATTCAAGGTCAGACTAGATGGAGCTTTGAGTAACCTGGTCTAGGGCACAATTCTATGAAAAAAAACTCGCAATGCAGTGAGGGGCCATTGTCCTGTTTGGTTCAATAAGTATTTTTGTGGACTTAAACAAACATTGTCTGCAACTGTACATTTTGAGCCCTCTGTGCTGAAAAGAAGTCTTTAAAGTTCTCCACTTTGTCCAAAGCATCTTTTACAAAAATATCATAAACTAAGAAACAAGGAAGAAAACTAGAGACTGCAATATAAACATGTCCATTCTTCAAAGTTTTCTATAGCTGAATGTTCAAGACTATTCCCTTTTTGGGTACTGTACTGATCTATATAACTTTTTGGATTTTCTGAACTTGTAGTACAGTATCTGCAGAGAGCAGTGTAGTGAAGATCATATATTTTTTCCACACAGTCATTGTTGGATATGATTATGTGTTAAGTTAAAATACTGTCCTTTAGACTAAAAAAGTGGCATCTCCCTTATCAGTCATCAGTAAAAATTACATATAACTTACTTTGGACATGTTCAGCAAACAATTTCCAAAAGTTATTTCTTTTACAGCATGTGAAATTGATACAGAACACTCTTTCTTGGATATCAGAATTTTATAGACCAGGAACAAGGTACTTTCAGTAATAGTACAGAAAGGACATTGGGCCAATTCTGTTCTATTTTGTATACCTACTATATTCAAACAGCTTTGATTGATGGAGTGGTCAGGAAAAAATCAAAGAGTTACAGCTGTAATAACAATAGAATTAAAATCCATCAACAATTTTATATTTTGCTACTGATAGTGCTTAGCTATTAAAAGTAACTATAAAATCAGACTGAGGAGAACTAAAAGACTGCCTAGCTTAGCACTACATATATATGTTGAAAGGAGAGGATAACTGTACATGAACTCAAAATATTATGAGTACTTCTCAAAAGTACTAAAGAGTTTTAAAGCTTTGCAGTCTAAAATTCAAATGTCAAGAATTAACATGGGTACTGGTGACTGTAAATATCCATGACACTCTAGTACTTAATTTGACAGTGACAGACCTTTTACTGTTTCATCCATTCCATAGAGTGACTGGTGCTATTTCTGAAAAAGTTCGTCACAATTTTGTTTCTTTTTGTCCAAGATATAGCCCAACCATAATGACAGGTACTTTATATAGTTTGTTTTCCCCTTTAGCTTTTCATGGACTTTTTGTGATGTCCGTTGTCAAAGAACACAATATTTCTCAGATTTGCCACCAGCTTGTGAGCCAGATAGCTAAATTATCCCACCCTCAAATCAAGGCACAGATGTATTGAGGTTGTCTCTCTGATAGAGTCAGGGTCCTAATGTGACACACCCAAAATGTAATATTTAAAATACTTAGTTCCTCTGCTGTTCACAGCACAGCTTCCACTTTTGCATCATAGGGAAATGGAAAGGTATGCTTTGTGACATAAACATTTTCATCAGAGCTTCATGAATTCCAGTGTCCTGCAAGGTGTCTTGTAGGAAAATGAAACACTGACCCTGTTCAGCTTGTTCAGTACTTTCATAGACCAGAAATACACAACTACACCTGGAAAGTCAGCAAGATGTGTTTGACTCCTTTTAAGTTAAGATGAGCCTAGGAACCAGGTCTTTCCCAAGTCAGTGCTCCAATGACTAGATATTTGACAAAGGCTGGATTCTGGACTGTATCCTGGAGACTGAATCCTGAGTGAACATAGGTGTTACTACCTAACTCCCAGTTAAAAGTTTGTCCGTCAGGGTGTGGCAGTAGGCTCAGTAGCGAGGCAGCTGCTGAATTACTATGGATTTCTGAGGATTCCTCTGATACTGAGAGGTCCTTTGATTCATTATAAATTACTATTTTGAGGCACCTTCTTCCCAATTTGACTGTTTAGGAAATCTGTTCTTTTTCCTTCATTTGTCCTACTACAATAAGACATTTTGCCCTATGACTTGTAAGTGCCATCAGAGTAATTCTGTAATTTTGTGTAAGTTCTGAAATCGCCATTCTGCTAAATCAACAGCTATTGCTTTAGACAAACAAATATTGTCATAAAATTTCTTAAAAATATGGTCAGGAGTGATTTTATTTTTTAAAAAGTACAAATTGTCAAGTTCAGTGTATTTGGTGTTACCTCTTTTGCTGAAAGCATGCTGATTGATAGTTCCCTGATTATGATTTTTACAGTTTAAACACCTCATTCACTCAGAATAGGTTTACAGGCATAAGTTAAATTACTTTTTTTCCTGTGGCAGAGATCCAGCATATTTTACAACTGATTCACAATAAAAGCTCAGAACACATCTCATCCACATGCCACATTTCACACAGTGTTTACCTCATTAGTGCCGGTGGAGAAAGCCCAAGAGCCAAGGAATTTTCAATATACTATATTTCAATAACTTTACGCAAACAGATTTTTGACTAGTATAACATGTAGAAGTAATGCATGTTGATAGCCAAAATATATCATTAATGCTTTCCTAACTGTTGTGTCCTTATTATCCTAATATGCTAACTTCTAGGTTGCTGAATTTCTTTGCCATCACAGAAGCAGTTCCAGCATCACAGATTTATATGATTCTGTAGCATGACAAGCTGATTCTGCTGATAAGAAGGGGGAAGAAAGATTAATCATGTACCAAAATATGTTGACAGAATCATTCCCACCTGGTATGAAGGTTATTTGAAAAATATAACTTGTATATCTTGGCTGAGTCAATCCTCTTGTTTTCAGTTTATATCTGTAAAAGTCAAACCCTGTTCTGCTAAACACATGCTTTGCTTCTACTGACTTCAATGTTCAGCATTTTTCAGGATAAAAAAAACAAGGTAACAGAACTAAAGATTAAATCCATCATGAAGTTTCCTGTTCTTATTTTTCCTTCTTTTTTTTTTTCCCCTTTATCTTTTTTCTATTTTGGGCTTTCAGCAAGGATTAAAATGTGCTTGATTATTCCTGTTATATGTGTACATATATATATATATATGAAAATTAACCTGACACTTCCTAAACATGCATAATGTAGATAAGTCCTTGATGACTAATACACTAAAATTGCATTAGCTGAGAAGACAAAGCAAGAATATAAGCTACTCCTGATTTAGACAAAAAGTTAAACAGACATTAAGCCAAAATAAAAAACAATTTTCATTGTAAAGGACTGTAATCTTCAAAATTATACCTATTGCAGTATTCTCAAATGACTTTCTCTTTTCATCTTTCACCTTGTCAGCTGACTGAAATAAGCATGTGTATCCAGCTAGTTGACAATGTTGCCCATAGACAATGGATAAAATTTTTAAAAAAACAAAGAAATATGGATTTTTCTTCTGCTTGACATAATTTATTAGTGTAGATATAATAAATATCTGTCTTTTTTGATAATAGTTTTAGCATGTTATCTTTTATAGGTGATCAAGTTTCCTTAGGTCTGTGCCCTCTGTACTGATGAATGTGAAATTATAAAGATTGACCACATCAATACAAAAAATGTATGGTTTCTTTTTAATTTAAACCAAAAATTATTGCTATGTATCTTTTAATCCTTAAGACAACTTGCTTATAACACAAGGAATCACTTCATGGTACACTACAAAAGCACATTTGGGTGGTCTAGTCAACAAAACTGGCAACATAGAGTTTATAAAGTCATTGAAGAAAAGTGATTCCTCAAGCAGTTTGTATGATAGAGACTGAAAATTCCTGTTTCTATCCTTTTCATTTCTTATTTTCAAGTTTGAATATTTTCCAAACACCATTAGTTTCTTCATCTTCCCAGAAGATTTGCAAAGAAATTAGCAACATTTTAATATAACTCCTGTTTGTTAAGTGAGTATTTGCATTGCCTCTTCAAAGGATAAATTTTCAAATAAGGAAGTCTGACTGCAGAGAAAATTTAGTTTCATCAGATCTATGTTGCATATCAAAATGATGGAGGACAGGGGTAAAATTCTCCCATGAGCTAGAAAGTTTTTTCAGAAGAGTTCATTACATCTTCTTTGGAAATACCTATTGTAGCCACCATCAAACTTCATATGTCACCAGTTTGAGTCAACTTATAAATTACTGAATTATGTTCATATGAAGCATTGCGCAAAGTAAACGCAGAAAGACTTTTGCTCAATGCAATATAAAACAGGCATATAATTTGTAGTTTATTTTCTAAGTTTCTACTAACACATATTCAAGCCTAAATGGCTTTAAATAGCACTTTGAAGTGTTTCCTGAAATATTCAGTCAGTATTTGGCTGCAGAATGGCATGATTATTGACATACTATTGAAATAATTAAATAAATAGCATGTTATTACATTAGGACCAATTTAACAACTTCCATAATAATTCTTCTATTATAGACTTCTGAAAAGATGTTTTTTTCAAAGTAGTAGTTTTCATAATAATACACAAAATATTGAAATAACTATGACTTCTTAGACAATTAAGCCATCACTTTTATTTCAATTTTTATTGAAATTTGTAGAATTAAATGAATTCTAATGTCACTTGAATATCAATTCCTTCTAAGGATGTATAAAATATTATGTTTTTTCAATGCTTCTGATAAGAACAGCAGCCAAAGATCAGTCATTCAGAGAATTAAAGAAAAAGAAAACCATTTATATAAAAAACCCAATTCTTTAAAATGAAACATATTGGTTTTGTGTGCTGTTCAGGGAACTGCTAAACTGTATTTTCAAAATATATCCTGTCTACAAAGCTCTAAAGATAGTATGTCATATGGGTCTGAGGACTTCTCAACACAATTAATTGCATGGAACAGAGGAACTTTTAGGAGACAGTTAAAAATGTCATCTCTATTCTTGTATTCTGTACTGACTGTAGCCTTTAATTAAAAAAAAATTGCTGCTAAAAATCTGCTATATATTTTCTAACAAAGGTTGCAGTTTTTTAGAATAAATCAACCATGAGAAGATTAATTGTTTTTTCTTTTTGTTCAGATCCTTCTTTCCCTCTAGCTCATATTGTTAATATAGTATAATCTTCTACTTCAAACACAAGATACTTAAAAAACAGTCCTTAAAAATATAACAGGTCAAAGAAAATAATGTTTGGAAATTTCTCAATAACCTACTAACTGCATAGATGTTGAAAGAAACCTAGAAAATTTGATTAAAAAAAGTCCCATCCCATGACATCTTTCTTCTTTCTAGAATTAAAAATCATGCCAGTGTTTTCCTTTCATTTAATTTACTTTCTTCCTTCTCCCTAGTGCATTTCTCTGGATACTGAAGCTAATTCAGAAGGAAATTATCTTTGCTTCAGAACTTGCATTGTTTCTAACACAGGTGTTGTAAAATAAAACTGATAAAAATGAAGAAAGCATTTACTATGTCTGTTGCATCATTAGTGCTTCTTTTAACAGATGGGAGGGGACTTCTGTGGAAGTCCTGTAAGACTTTATATTCCAGTTTCCTAAAGGTCACACCCAAGTGTAGTCACAAAAGTAGCTCACATCAGTGTCATTCCACTGGAGATCTAATATTTGAAATTATTTTAACTGCCAATCTCTTTAGTATTCCCTGTAGAAACTAATTAAGAGTAATGAAAACCTCTTGTAAAAATTGCCTGTATTTGGGCTTAAGTGGTAGCATGGTGGTATATGTATTATATTGTACTTGAAATCCCTGAGGTGTATGAGTATCAACTCTTAGTCCTGGAGAAGGTAGGAAAACCTTATCTGGATCTGTGAAATTATTACAGTCTTCTAGGATGAGTGTAGCCTGCACATGACAAAATGTTCTAACCTTTGTGACTATTCCCACTGCAGGAACACTTAAGGATACAGATGAATAGGGAGAAAAGATGACTAATAAAGAAGGTTCACAAAGAAATGCAATGGTACAAGTAAAATAAAATTAGATTTCAGAGGAGTGTTTCTAGCCTTGCAATATCTGAAAATATTGGACATGTAAAAGTTCGACACTGATTGACACCTTAGTAAATAAAATGCTAGTGATTCCACTGACGGAACCAAATAGCATTACTATCACCCTTCAAGGCTTTAAGCAATGCTGAGGTTCTCATCAGTTGCACTAATTTTCTTTCCAGTATTACAAAATGCCTATTAAATGTGGAAATATTAAAAGAACCCTGCAAAAACCAGTTACCTAAAAACCATGTTAATGGTCATACAAGTCAACTTCGTATATTAGAAGATATGAAAGTATCTGAAGAAAGGGTAGGGTGAAATAAAGCAAAGAAATGTAAAAGTAAATGGTAAAATTTTATCCATAACATTATGAGAAATTATATTCTGATGTGATTGGAGTTTTGTAGAACCAGAAATTAGAGAATGATATTTTTCTGATAAATAAAAACCTGCAACGGCTTGTATATCAACACGTTATTAAAATCAAGGATCCTCATGTGGGTTTGTTGATATCATTACTCTTTGGAGAGTTATGAGTTAGGTGACAATGCAATCTCACTCTACCACAACTCTGCTGCCTTTTCTGTGGGACTGATGAATTAAATATTCATTTGCTATAATAGTCTTGTTAGGTAAAGTCCAATGGCATTTCACTAAATTACACTATAAACAAATTAACTTGGAATATTGGTGAGTCTTCCATTGAATAGATATTTGCACTGGAAGCAGAATAGCAGTAAGTTTTCATTCTGGCAATTGATTCACATTATTTTTGCTATCTTAATGCTGTGGGTTATAGCTGAAGCTTAATTCTGTGTGAGCATCATTTTAGTATGTAGCATATTACTATTAAAATAAATTAAGTCCTTAAAAAATAAAAGGATAAAGCTATTAAGTAACTGTCTATTAAGCTATACATTAACACTGGAGTGTATTACTACTCCAAACTTATCCCTTTGTATACAGAATAAAGTAAAAAAAGCCAACAAACATATAAATTATAGAAAGAACTCAATCATAATTGGCTTGCTCATTTTTTGAAAGCTGTACAGACTTGGCAGATTTGTTCTCCAGTTCCAATTGCCAATTGTATGGAAAAGTTTTAGCTGTTGGCTTTGCCTCAGGAAAAATAATTTAACAGATAAGTCTGTCTGAAAATTCATACTTCTCAGTTACCACAGACTATATATTTTTATTGTTATATAGGCAAGATCAAAACAAGGTTCAGATATTTAATGGTTAAAAGTTTTTTTAAAAGTTATTTTCAAGCAGTAAACAAGCAGGAAGGTTCTTAAAGTCTTTGCTAGAACTTCTGGAAATACTGCAGTATGATTCTTTTTGAAGAGAAATAAACACTGGTATCCAACTACATAGAGTTAGTATGATTTTTAAGTACAAAACTCTACAGTGAGTTTCTGGAAAGTTATAAGATGATAAGTACACCAAGCCTTACTGAGAACTGATTGTTTCACTATACATTCACCCTACCACAATTTTTCCTCCATCATTTCTCAGCTTTCACTGTATGTTTAGATACAAGTCCATTCACATACAGGCAGTCTTTATTTTTCAATCCGTATCAAAAGTATGATGGAGAAAGCCAGACTAACTGCAACCATTAGAAAACATAAATAATACATGCATCCAATGATCATTACTTGCTTGTCAGTTGGTTGCTTTTTCATTTGATGGAAAGTCATCTCCAAATTGTAGGGTTTTTTCTTTTTTAATCAAATCCTTAATACTTTAGCCAACTGTTAATAAATTGGTTATATTTTAATTAGAGAGTTTTGAAAATTATAAAAAATTAAACTTTTCCCTTGATGCCTATAGATTTTTTTTTGATTTTTGACTTTTTGTAGTTTTTAGAAGTAGCTGTAGTTAGTTCACACTTTAGCACAGTAGTTTATACATACCCAAACCCTTTTCCCCATTTCATGCTGAAATTTCTAAATTCCTTTAGCCTACCTTCTCTCAAGGTGGGCCTTCATTCTGTTTAAGAACATTTACCCCCTGGCTTGAACAAACAGATACACCAATAGACAAAGCAATCTTCAAAGCCTGGAACCTTGGAGGGGCTCCAAGGACTGGACATCCTGTGAGGAAGAGGAAGATGAGGAGGAGGGGGTTCCAGAGCCCCTGAATCAATTTCCAGAGGGGTGTGCTAGGGACAGAACTGTGAGGATTTGGGAGGTGGATAGATCTGGGATTGGATGGACAATACCTAAAACTGTGAAACCCCTGGACACGTGGTGTGAATCTCTGTACTCCCTGTGGTTAAAGGTCTTTTATTAAAACTGCCTGGTGACTCACAGCCTGGTGAGTCTATTTTTGGCTCCTGTGATTCTTTAGGCAACACTCTCAAATTGATATGTTTGCTTGTCTTTCCAAAGAGCTAATTCCCACACTGCTTTTCATGGTCATTACTGTCAACACATCCCTGCTATAAGGCCCAGGAAGCTCAGGGAAGCTCAGACTGTGTTGTCTGCTGGAACCAAGTCTTCATCTCTTGCCTGGTACAGGAATGGCGGAGTAATGACAAAAGCTTAGGAAAGACAGGGGCCATGTCACCAATACAACAAACTATTTCAATATAACTCGCATGACTCACACTCAGAAATCTCTTCTAGGCCTTCCAGCAAGGTTAAAACTTAAATTAGGAAACCCACCTGATCAAAACTAGTAGTGAAGAGTACCAGTGCTGGTCCTGTGAGTACAATTGTTCAGGTAGCATAAAGGTAATTACAAACATGTCTCTTGGAATTGAATCTGAGTTCACGTACTGTTGTCAGGCTTTGTGTCCTACAGTATTTTACAAAACATTTTAAATGGGTTCAAGTTTTACTGGAGCTACAGAGCACTCTGAATTGTATTCATAAAAATTTTACTTACCTCTAGGTATCTAAACATTTGATGCTAGAGAACCACTTTGGGGTCAATGTCAATGTTGGCTTTATCAACAATCTAAAGTTTTTTCTCCATTCTTGAAAGGAAGGTGGAGGATTTGTCCTCCACCTCCTTCATGTTCTTTCTATACAGCTCTTCAAATGTTTCTTTACAATAACATTTATTCTCTGATTCTGAGTCACAGTTAGATTTGTCACTTTTTTGCTGTTCCATAGAGCATATGGAGAGATGGGATTAGATATAGACAGGTACCACTAGGCTCCCCTATATGTATGATATTTTCCTTTGCTTCAGAATATGAATAAAGAACCAGAGTTCAGAAGAGCTGCGCTTTCTCTGTGAACAGGATCCATAGTAACAGTTTTGGTCAACTCTGCTTTGAAACTGTGCCTTTTTTTTTTTCTTTTTTTTCTTTTTCTTCTCTTATGTTCTTTTTATGGACCAATAGCCTATTGAAAAAAATACAAAACTGAATACCCATTGAGCTATGGCCATCATGTAAATAAAACAGTACTAAATCTTTGATAAGTGTTTACATTCATCTGCATTTTGTCACAATACGAAAATATACAAAATTTTGTCATTTTACATTCATCTGTATTTTGTCACAATACAAAGAGGAAAAGAGGCTACAATTAACTTTAAATAATAAAATCTAATTAAATCTTCATTTTATACATGTATTAAAACCATAATATTTAAATATTAATAAAAAAATTGTACTAGATTCTCAGGACCTTTAATCTAGTATAATTTCAGTACACTTAAAGGGGACTGGAATTACATACATTAAAAAAAATGTTTTTCATTTCTTTAGTTAAGCACCAAACATGCTAAAATGTAATAATTATACTGGTACATACTCTCTTAAGATGTGAAGACTTGTAATTAAAACCCTGTGTAAGACGAAGAGATTCACTTCTTAAAGTAAGTACAAGTTTTAGGTGTTCTTCCTATTTCATAACAATATGAGGATCCAGGTGACAAGTCATGGAAATATTCTTTCGGTAGCAACACACTTCTTTATTTAAAAGTTGTATCAAAGACTCACTTTTCCTTGTGTATGTATGTTCTTGACTGATATGGTTTATGCAGTTTAAATTTTACTCTGCTGAACATATTTTCTTTTGAGATAGCATAACTTTTGTTCCAAGTAAATCCTCTGCTTTTAACTGACTGAGAATCAATGATGCAAACAATTATTTTTTTCTTAACTTGGCAAAAGTCCAAAGTTTTCTAATCTGTGGCCAGTGGATGCAGCTGACAGCTGTAGAATGGGGCAAAGAAAAATAATAGTTTATTTAGCTTTCTGATATTTAGCTTTCTGATATTTAGCTTTCTGATAACACATCCAAATGTACAGCTAGAAAAATTATCACAGAATCATAGAATTGTTTGAGTTGGAAGGGACCTTTAAAGATCACATAGTCCAACTCCCAGCTTATTACTTTTATCTTTACCAACAAGGGTCACTAACTTCTTCCTCCTGGATAACAGGAGGTTATTTGACTCCCCATCTCTACCTTCCAGCCCAGGAAGCCAGTTGTCCTGAGGGCAATCTGCCTTGTTGAAAATTGAGGCAAAGAAGGTGTTAACTACTTCAGCCTTATCCTCATCTTTGGTAACTGTGTTCACCTCCATGTCCAACAAAGAATGGATGTTTTCCCTGCCCCTTCTTTTGCTATTGATGTGTTTATAAAAACACTTTCTGTTGTACCTAACAGAATTGGCCAGATTAAGTTCAAATTGTACTTTTGCCTCTCTAATTTTCTTTCTACATGACCTAACTACATTCCTAAACACTTCATTAGTTCCCTACCCTTTTTTTCAAAGGTGATAGATTCTCTTTTATTGCCTAATTTCCTGAAAAAATCTCCCTGTTCAGCCACACTGGTTGTCTTCACCTCCAGCTCACCTTTTGGCACATAGGGACAGCCTGGTCCTGTGCCTTCAAGATTTCTTTCTTGAATTATGTCCATCCTTCCTGGCTCCCTTGTTTTTAAGGGCTGTTTCCCAAGGTACTCTCTGACCCAGCCTCCTGAATAGCCAAAGTTTGCCCTCCAGAAGTCCAGGCTAGAGGTTTTGTTGATGCCCTTCTTACTTCACCGAGTATTGAAAACTCTATCATTTCATTGTCACTGCACCCCAGATGGCCTCCAACCACCACATCTTCCACCAGCCCTCCTCTGTTTGTAAACAGCAGATCTAATGGGGCCCCAGACCTGCCAAGTTCACTTATCAGCTGCAACAGGAAATTATCCTGCATACACTCTAGGAATCTCCTAGGCTGCCTCTTCCCTGCTGTGTTGAGTTCTCAGCAGACATCAGTCAGGTTAAAGTCACCCACAAGAACAAATGCTGGTGATTTTGAAACCTCTGCCAGATTCTTGCAGAATAATTCATCACCTTCTTCATCCTGATTGGGTGGTCTGTAACAGAGTCCCACCAGGATGTTGGCATTCTTGGCCATCCCCTTGATTCTGATCCACAGGAATTCAACCTTATTGTTACTAACAATAGTTAGTAACAAGTTATACAGAGTTAAGAGACTCTCTAACATATAGAGCCAGCCTTCCACCTCTCCTACCTTGCATATCTCTTCTAGAGAGCACGTAGCCATCCACTGCAGCATTCCAGTCATGCGAGTCATCCCACCACAGTTCTGTGATGGTGACTATGTGACAGCTTTCCTGCTGCACGATGGTTTCCAGCTCCTCTTGCTTGTTTCCCAAACTGCATGCATTAGCATACATGCACTTCAGCTGGGCTGCTGATTTCACTCCTAACCCTGGTTTTCCACCCTTAGGCTCTTCTCTGCAGAGCCTGGTTTCAAACTCTTCCCCCTTCAAACTTCTAACTCTTTAATTATTTTATTCTAAGCCTTCCAATCAAAATAAAAATTAACTGCCCCGTTTTTTATTTAGGCCATATTTCTTATTAATTCCTATGCTATTATACCTCACTAGAGTTAGAATTAGAATTTATGAGGGCTATTCTGAGGATGCTAGACAAAAGAGAATCATCACATCTGTACATTAAAAGAACTGAAAATTTTCCAGCATTTGTCTTGCAATCAGATAGAACTTATTCTACTGTGGTATGCTTAATGTCATATGGTGTAGACCAATATGTAGCCTTTATGTTCTAATTAGGGTATAATATGTACTATATTTCTTTGAAAAGATAATTATGGAAGAAGAACAGTATCAGAAGGAAAGATATCACTTGAAGAGTAAATTCGAGATGGACACAATCACAGCTTTGACAGAGAAGACACTCTGTGTAATCTACAAACTGCCCAGTTCTTTGATCTTGTTCTCTCACTAAAATCCTGACAAATTTCTTTCCAATGTTCACTTCTCTTAGGGGATTATGAACTCTACAAAGATGCAAACTCTACCTCACTTCATTGCAGGTTGTGCTAGGACTCCAAAATGATATGAAATAATTAACTATTGCTATACACACATTTTGTATGTTTTGTTTCAGAATACTTATTGCATGCTAAAGTATTGTACAGAGACTAGATTTTTAGAAACAAAAGAGGGTAACACTAAAAAAATAGGTTCCACATAAAACTCTCTACTTTGCAAAAGTAGCTAATATAGTAACACACAGTTCTCATACTCCTTTCAGACAACTCCCTCTCCAGAAGCTCAAGGAATCAGCTTTGAAGTACTAATAAGCTTTGTGAAGTTAAAAAATCTAGGAAATGACAGACCACAAGGGATCACATCACAGTGAAAACCCCTCCTGAGAGTGCCCTGCTAGCATTCATTTCTCATTCAAGAAGACAAAGTAAGTGGCTTAAAGTAACTCTGTGAAATTTAGAAAAATGTGGCACTTTTTTTTCATATTTACTATAAATAACTAAAAACACCCAAAAACAAAACACAAAACCAACAAACAAAATCTCTCTTTCAAATTAAATCTCTAATATAGAGGGGAAAAAGAAAAAAAAGATAAGCCAATACTTCCTGAACACTCACCACTTACTGGGTCATTGGGCAGGATGAGGAGGGGGAGAAAGAACAAACAACACACAAAATTCAAGTTTTCTGGAACACACTGTAAAAGTAATTTCTGACTCCCTGTTCTGCCTGTGTTACAAATTCTCACCTGTCACAGACCAACAGCCATGGAGCTCCCAAACATCCTGGTGAAGGCAGAGATCTCAGGGCATCTATATTCTTTTCTCTCCTAGGTTAAGTTATAGAATGCACAGGCTCTCAGGGAAATGAATTTTGATAGTTTGCTGATAGCATTGCTCCACACTGGTGAATCTCACCTAAATTTTGTTGAAATCTCCTTAAAACCTATGAATGTCTGCTTGGGATCTTTTTAACATGCTTGACATGGGAGTGAAAACAATTAACAAAATAATTTTGAAGATAGCAATGGGCTTTAGCTGGTTTCAACCCAGATATTCTTTCCTAGCTACTGGGGATCCTGGCATTGTGACAGTGAGCATGTTAGAGAGACCTATAATGGGAATCACAAGACCTATAATGGTCTTGTCACTGAACTGTGTATTGTAAGTGATATATTTTTCTAAGTGTAGCTAATATATATATTTGTATTGTATTATCTTTCTATATTTTGCTAAATTAGAAATCTCTTGTAACATCATATATCTTGGATAACTAAATGTGATATGAAATATTGCAACCTTGACACGTAGTGTTTAAAAGAAGGTCAGAGAGTATTTGACTCTGCATATACCTATAGGCTTCTTCCAGTAGAAAATGCACCTATTGGCTACATTGTACCATTTGAAAAATTTACTACGATATTCCAAGATATATATGTCATTCCTTGAGTTACTCTATTGATCAGAAAGGGGAACGCCTACAGTTTATAGCAGTGTACTACAGATGTGTTATAAACTAACATAACATCATTTTCCTTCAAGAAAAGGTTGTTATAGTAGCATGTGCTTTTAGTGCATTTTCATGGTTTGTTCCCATTAAATGTTTTTCTTCTGAGAGTGTACTAGGGAGGTATGTAAGGTTCTGCACATTGTTTTTTGAAACTAATGGAGCGTACTGAGACCTACATCACAAAGGCACAAATAGAGCATCAGAATGATTAATTTTTCAAATCAAGAAATAGTTCCATACTCTCATGTATTTGAAAAAAATATTAAAAAACACCTTTACATGAAAACAGGCACTGATATTAAGAAATACTTACTAGCCATACACAAGCATACTATCAGACAAAGATCTTCCTGTTAATTTACCTAATTATAGAATATTTATTTTCATATTTTTGTCTCTTTGTACTTCAATTATAGAAGACAATCACCGATAATATAATATATATGTTTGAAATATTTATGCACAGCAGAGGGTGCCAGATAGTATGCAAAAACATTTCCTATGCTAGTAGTTTCTACAAGTAATGATATAAAGCTATGGAGAATGGAGGTTAATGTAAAAATATTTCTTGTTTGAAGCTATGTTTCCCAATGAAAATAAACAGAAAATCAAGTACATTAGGTTTAAATTGCTTCATCAACGTCTATTTTTCCAGATACGTTAAATAAAGCATTATTTCTTTCCCAATTCTGTCCTGTACATTAAGTATAATTATCTTACAACAATATTTTTTTAACGCGGAGAAAATATTGGATTCAAGGAGATCTGCACTGTAGTCCCAGCTGAGATCCTGATTAACTTATCACTCTTCCTGACAATTTCTAACTCACTGTGAGGTCACTGGACTTTGCCAGGTCATTTTCTTGGTAATAATAGTATATTGAATACTTGGAAATACCAATGAGATTTGCTATATTCAAGTTAAACATCATTATTGCTCTTATATTTTTATTATTCGTATTATACCTATAATACTGTGAATTTCACCAGTAAAAGCAAGACTAATAAAGCACAGCTTTAATACAGCATCATTAGTAGTATGTCTCAAACTAGACTGAGAAATCAGTTGGACTATCACAAACTTTAGCCTGGACTTTGTATTATCCAATGTGCATTTAATACATTGGATAATAGCAAAGTTAATTCATAGATGTTAAGCAGATTGGAGAGCAATGTTCAATTCAAATGTTTCTTAAGTTTTTAAATAGCCAGAAAGAAAATTATATTTAATAAAAAACACATCCTAAACACATCCTTTCAGAAAGAAAATAAATTTTTGGACAAGAGTTGTAATGGATCACAAATCCAATATGTGTGTATTATGCCAATCAAGGAAACAAACAAAAAAGGTCATGGATTCTGTGTCTTTAAACGCAAGTAGATTAATATATGGGTTTACTTTCCACATGACGCTTTGGCAAAAGTACAGTGCAAACCATCAGCCATAATAGAAAGAAACAGGTGATGTAAGGAAAATCTAGAGGAGAGAAAATAAAAAAAAGACAGTGGATCTGATCAGTGATGCATCACAACATACAGTCTTAAAAAGCAATTACTCTCTTTGAAGCACTGTAAACAAAAATCAATCTACAAAACTGTGTATGTAATATATAAGATATCTTCATTCAGAATTACCCAGAATAAAATTTTTAGATTTTACTTTAATGAATTGGTTTCTAAACCAAAAAGAATTTTCACAAATAAGCAAAAGAAATTATCTCCCGGTTCCAATATTCATTCTATTGCAATCATACAGCTGATGGAACATTTGAAATGCAAAATAAGCTTTTTGTTTGTATGCATTTTGAAAAAAAATTAATAAACTGTTGGACTTTTAGCTCTGCTTAATATTTATCATGTTTGACTAATATTTTATTGAGACAAACATCAGTCTAAAACTGACACAGGTCCTCAATGATCTCAGGAACTATTCACTGTAAGGATTATTGAGCATTATTTAACCTAACTGACTCTCACAAAGATTCCCAGATTAAAAAATTTTACTCTTCAGACTGGCTAGCATTATTTTTAGCTTTAATAACCCTTTTTTCATAGTATATTAATTTATTGAGTATACTTGCACATAACTGAGTACATTTTTTCATGTATGAGTGATCTCCAAATATTGCATAAATAACGCCAAATCTACTTCAAATATTTGTAATTTGAATCTATTTTGAACTGGTCTCTTTTTTTCTTATTGTCTCATATGTTTTTAGGTATGTATTATTTTTATTTTTAATGCAAACTAATGACAATTCCCTGCTATTCAACAAAACATCATAGATAAATGTGTATGCACATACATGTACTTAAAATGGTTAAAATAATCATAAACTAGGCCAGTTCTGTGTTATTTTTTATATTGAAAATGGTGATATTCCAACGGTGAATTGGAAATTGGTGAGAATTAACATTTTCACTCTCACTTTTTGAATTTACCTATGTCTACTATGACAGTAAATGCATGTTAAAAAACCCAGAGGCTTAGTGAAAGTATGAATATTTTTGCTGCATAATTGGCAGGTGCAATATCACATTACCTAGTATCGCATGAATTTTACACTGGTAAATTAGCTAAATACTATTTGTCACACCAGATAGTGCTGTGCTACCACTTACCCAAAGATTAGTGCAAAAGACTGGGCAAAGATACTCTGCTTCTAACATGTTCACTACATGCAGTCATTACTTGTTTGAAATCTGTTATCCAAAGTTCATTCACACACATGCAGCCATTCTCCCAAATGTTAGGAAAATATGCTGTTACAACCAGCTCCAGCTCTTCTACTGATTCACATTCTTTCTCTAAGCATTCACCTTTATGATTTTTTTCTTCTTTTCCTACTTTTTAGAGAAGTAAGGTGCTTAAAGGTAGAGAGGTAGCTCTCTCAGCACGTACTGAAATGTGTACATGCTTGTAGCAAAGTGTAAAACAAAAGGATTTTCAACCCAGACAGTGCTGAAGAAAGTTGTTTCTTCTTTAGGTGATGAATGCTCCTGGCCTCCATTATAGTACTAACAAGAACTGCATATATACACCAGTGAGTCTCAAATGAACTGATTGAGGGAAGGAAATAAACCCCCCAAAACCTATACTGCTTTTTGTTCTTCATAATTTTAAAAATAATTGGTAGGTACTACAGTTAGGATTCTAGACTTGCCAGATTTGCTAGAGTTACTCGAGACTAGAAAGAGAGCTTTATAAACAGGCCTGTTCCTTCAATGAAAACTTCAAGACAGGAAAATGAGAAGAAACTCAAAGTTTTACCCATAAAATCCAAGCAGCTAGGTTTCAAAGTGTCAGCATGTTGACTATGCTAGCTGCATACTAGTGCAAATGAAGCTTGAAAACAGAAGTAACCATCCAAAGGAGGTAATCACAACATCCTGGTTCACTGGCAAGTACACAAAGAGGGTACCTACTTATGAGAGTGCTATTCTAACATTTAAATACAATTCCTTTCTGACATGTAAAGATATCCTCTCTAACACTCCTGAAAAATCCCAAGGAAGGCTTTATCTTCTGAATGAAGAGAAAGACATTAAATGATACAAATGTATCAGAAATTTATATGAAGAAATAATGCAAAAAACCCAGAGAGAAGTTACAGTCTATTCTTATCAAATTGAAGGTAACATGGATTTTTGCAACGCCTTTAATGAAACCATATTCTTTAATCTTTGCTGGGTTCTACAAATAGAAAGACTTGAAAAATGATGAAGACAGTTATTGAAATGATGAGAGCTGCTGTGTGAAAATAATTTGATACAGTGAAAGAGCTAGTACCAACTAAATTCATAATTGACCTTCACACAATAATGTGAATTGAATACTGTGTTCTGCCAGAAAGGCTACTTTAGTAAGCATTTTACCTGAAAGAGTTTGCCTTCCCAAGCCTCACACCATGCAGAAGTGCTGTTCAGCCTTTCAGTTCCTTCCAGATTGATATATTACATATTTAGCAAATAACTGGACTAACATGCATATCCAGACATAATGACTGAAGTAATTTTGAAAATCAACAAAGTGAAGAAAGGAAAAAGTCTGTTTTTTAAAAAATAAATTACTTATTATGGTTCTTATTTAGGTAGGCACTGACAGAGACGTGAGTTCAAACTAAAAATTCAGACACAATGTCAGATATGTACTAGAATTTCTCCCAGTTACTGTAGCAGCCGAGCCAAAGATTTTGTGTTTTAGTCACCTTTATACTAAAAAACTTCTACAATAATCTTTATACCTAGATGTTTTACTGCCAAATTTTGTTCCTTCATCTTGTGCAGCCCCCTTACAACTATAAGCTGTGCACAAGCTTGTTAAAAGGAGCAAAATGCCTGTCTATGGATATACTGACCTAAGAACAGCAGTTTGCAAGGAGGTAATATTTAGCAGCTAAGTCAGTGAGCATTGAATGGTCCTGTTTAAAAATTATGTCTGGAGACTTAAGCATTGCCCATCAAAAAGAGGGCAGTTAAAGGTAATTCTGGCATTAGACAAAGTTTAGCAAGAAACTGCATTATAAAGTTTTCCTATACTTTAGCAGAAATCTAAAAGCCAGTGTAGAACAGAGAGAAAAAATGCTCCTATTCTACAATGTTTTGTCACCCTCAAGTTTTAAAATGAACATTCCAAGTATCTTTTCTGTCATTTGCTGAAGATATAAAAAGGTAGAGCTAATTATTGGGCAATAAATTAACATTACTCCTAAGCTTTTGGAGGGATTTCTTCTGTCTTCAAGTTGGATTACAGACTACCACCCTCCACCCTCCAGCTACTTCTTTTAGAAGCATAAATGGAAAATCTAATAACTACTTTCTGGTGGAAAACATTGCTGACAATTCATTTTTTTAATTATATTTCATTTCAGCACAGAACAACGCTGACTTCTGGACTCAAATCAACATAGGATGTTCAAATTTAGGTAACAGAGCAAAAAGAAGTGCTGATGGCTTTTGTTCTAAACCTACGGACACGCTACATGGAGGTACTAGGTTTGGTCTGTGTCACTGCACCCAAGCACTCTAGAAAAATCATTTATCATGAGAGCTGAAGAAAGCTACTTAATTACTTCTAAAACTCTGGTTAACATATGAGTAATTTGAGACAGTCAGTTACAACTTGCACTGAACTATATTGGCCAGGTAGATTAATAATTAGTATTTCTAAACTCAGATATGCCTGCATACCTTCACAATATATATGCCATGTAAGATTTTTTTCTTATTTTTGAAATATAAAAGATATAATTGACTGTATTTGTGATCCTATAAAGAATTTTCAGGATGAAATACTAACTTTAGCGGGCATCAGTAAATTACACTGAGTACTATTGTTTTAAAAGTTTCCTTCTGTAGCAGCAATAAATCAGATTAATACAAAGATTATGTTAGAAATTAGTTATTTAAAACTATCTGCAATGAAATAGAAATCTCCTGATTTTGAGAGTCAAATAATTGAGTGACACATTAGAATATAGCATAGAAATACTGTAATCTCTTGAGGAGTCAAAAGGGAAGATATCTAATGAACAAGAGGCACAGGTAGAGACACTGTAAATACCATCATCAATTTTGAGAAAAGATACAGAGTTTTTGTAGTTACTTTATGGAATTTATATTGTTTTCTATTTTAAATAACATTGAATGACATATTTCGTACCTACAGTATAAATGTCCCTATCGTTTCCTAGTTCTATTTACCAGTCACAAAGCAGAAGTAATAGTGTGTGAATCAAAACATGCTAGTGTGTGCTGTGTTCTTTTATTCCTCAGTCAATAACAGGACATGAACTAGTGCGTCCTCAATAGATTCAGAACTTCTAAACACTGCTAAAAATTAAATTGGTTATCAATGACTACACATAATGCATTGGTTTTATCTATTTTTAATGAATAATTGAGCTATTCAATATAATCACATGGCTCATTTAAATCATATAGCTACTATATATTCTATAAAGTGGCTGGAAAAGTGTTTCTTCAAATTAAAAAGTCACATTAGATAAATACATATGACAGACATAAGTCACTGAGTAGTAATATACTAATCTCTTGTATGAGATCTGAATTTGGAGTCTCCAGATAATGAAAGAAAATCTACAATTTTCAAGAAATTTGTATTGTTCCAGTTCTGAGAAATATGTAAGTTAAAAATCTTTAACTTACAATTTAGAATTCCTTCTTTATTTAATATCGTTTAATATTTACACATTAGGAAAAAATGTTGCTGATGTTTTCTTTTAAGAGTGCACAGTTGTAAAACTATCAGTCTCCTTCACAGTAGGATAATTGTAAGCAGCAGAAATCCAGCTGACTTACATGAAACTATTCTGTATTCTATGTTAACAAATACTGAAATTGTACTGCATCTCCTGGGTGGAAGATCATTACATTTCAGTGTTATCTTTCATTTCTTAATCTCCTTTACCTAGGAATATGTGATGAATCAACTATTCATTTAGTCTCTGTTATTCCAGTAAAAAGCATAACAGGATGTGATGACCCTGATATGTTTGCCATTTATTTGTCCGTATTTGTTACCCAAGCCAGTCGCAGATCTGTTTTCCATTGGGGGCTGTTTTTATACAGTTGCTTTTATCAATTTCACAGCTGGGCTGGTTGAGGAACAAGGATGTCAAAGCTTGCAGTCTATGGCTCAGTTAGGATTATAATTTGTGCTGGGCAACTGGTTCCTCTGTGGTCTGAACTAAATGTTAGATAATGGGCACACAGATATTTTGAAACGCCTGGATATATTTATGGATTGTAACAGAAGAATTTGGTACTAATTACTTGCTATTATTTTACATTAAGTTACTTTGTGTCTCATCTGACTTCACTCCTACTGAGTTGTATTTTGTGAGTATATGTATTGTTCATTGTGACTAAGATTCTTGTTAGAACTTCAATGTCTTCAAGACCAAGTAAAAAATAAATAATTATCCTAGTAAAACACATAATTTAATAAAAGATATTAAAATACTACATAAACTATCCTTAGGAGAATAATCAGAACAACTTATTTTATCAGAATGTTAATTACCATTTGATGTTTGAGAAGCTTCTCAAAAATTCAAAGTACAAACATTCATACTGTTCCTCAATCAATATTTATAGTTTGAAACCATGCAATTGTTACACATGTCTGAATTAAAAAATATCCATTTATGAAGTGGCTACATAAGAGATCAAAGTAGAATGATACAATGTATTTCTATCATAATCTGAACAGTCCATAACTAATAAGAAGTGTTTAGTTGTTAGGGTCATATTTCTCTACATAAGAAAAAAAATATTTGCCTGGGCCATTGTGTCCTGTTGTGTACTTCATACAATGAAATTTTTCAAAACTGTCACTTCTATACATTTCTATAGTATGAAAGTTCTAAAGCTGGAACTCTTACAACATGTATATAAAGACTATTGCAAAGATATTTTATTCCCCAAGAGGACCTAAATTCTGTAATTCCACTGAGGCTGCAATTTAATTATACATGCAAAGCATGCAAAGCTGTTTGTTCTGTTTTAAATCAGCTACCTGGTCACATTGCTTAGTGTCCTAATTGTATCAGTCTGAAAAACAGCAAATAATTATTCTCTATTTGGTCTCGGCATGCAGTATACATGATTTTACAGATTTCTATCACATCTTTTCTTAAAAGTACTATTCTATATTTTTAACAATGTAAATGACAGGAGAAATTAAAACCTTTTTTTAATTATTATTAAATTTAGCAGGTTTTCTGTACTCACACACAGTTTTGGGGAAAAAAATGCTGATGGTATGTCTCTCATCAGTAGTGGAAATGCCTCTTTTCTCCTTTAAGTGACTTCCAAAGCACATGACTCATTTAACTATTGTGGACTGGCCTTATTGTTCTTGGATAAACTTTTTACGGCACACTGAGATCTATTTGGCACTCAGGTCAGCATTCAGCTTTTGTGAAATCTTTAATTTTTTAATTTTTTAATTCATAGAAAGTCACTTCTCAACTCCCTTTTGGTCTGCCCTGCTGAGACTGAGTTTATCTTCCTTTATGTTCCTCCCTCTCTTTTGCACATATATGGCAAAACAGTCTTTACTTACATAGTCACAAATCATTTTCATCAGACTTCACCCAGTCTGTATTGTGAAACTGCTTCCTGTGCACTCCAGTGTGCTCGATTCATATTTCTTTATACTGCAATGATATGTGTAGTGAAGAGGAGATATAATTCTCAATATATCTTTTACTTGATTCCAAAGCAGCCGAGAAACATTAAAAACCTGTTCAGTCTTTGCTTGGAGTTATTCAGAAATCTATTTCTTAGTTTATGAGATTCAAAACAGTAGAGTCCAGGAAATGTACTAAGTAACATAACTTGAGAGTATAAAAGAGATTAACAGCAAAACAAACAGCCTTGGTAAAGGCACTTAATTTTTATTCAGTTCCTGAATGCCACGTTTCAAATCATCAATTCATAGTATGATGACAGCAGTGTCTTTTAGAAAACGATTGCAAGAATTTAACACGGACCAAAAAAACCTTTTCTCTCATCAAGCTCCTTGGTAAAACTTTGACAAAAAAAAAAAAATTGTACAAATGATTAAATAATTGCACATGAAAAAGGTGTTGAAAGCTGTTTCCTATAATTGAAGATGACAGACAAAAATTTGTACAGGATTTATAAAAACAATTCAATACTTTTAATTGACATAGCATATATCTTTCATGCACAGACACAATAAACAGACCATTAAAAATAGAATAATTATGTGCTTATTGGTGCTTTTATTGATTCACTTTGTCACTCATACTACCTGAAGGCTAGGTTCTAGCTTCTTTACTCTGTGATCTCAGAGTAGCTAACGAATCTATACAAATAAGCAAAAGACAGCAAAAGTCTATCACTATCTACAGAATATATATTTGTAAGGTAAACATGAGCAGGTATTTTTCCCAAGAATGCCAAGGCAGTGGAAGGATTAAAAAAATAAAAGGTTTCTTTCAGACACAAGGACCACTTTTTTACGATGGTGCACGC
This sequence comes from Myiozetetes cayanensis, assembly GCF_022539395.1. NCBI lineage: Eukaryota > Metazoa > Chordata > Aves > Passeriformes > Tyrannidae > Myiozetetes > Myiozetetes cayanensis. Next base: position 31,754,443 of record NW_026087964.1, on the reverse strand, counting down.
ACCAGGTCCCAGGGGAAAAAAGGCCAAGCCCCTCCTCCTTCAAGGTTTTTTGCATCTTCTCTCTCTCCTTTCCCACTCTCTCCGGCCTGAGGAGGCCTTGAATATGTCTGCAATCATGTTATCTCTCTGCATACCAGAGAGCAAGGCTGAGAACTTCTCTTGGTTTGTGGGGGGAAGAAAAGCTTTGAAAAAGAGACATCACCTTAGACAAAAAGCCTTCCTAGTGAAATGAGTTCTAACTTCCCATTAAAAATTTTTCCAGAAATGTAAAGATTCCTACAATATTTTTTGTCCAAAAAAATTTTTGCAGTATTGTAGTTGGAAATATAGAATCTTTCCTACACATTTGTGATAAATTCAGATGCTTTTTTAAATCACATGGAGGGAGAAGTAGTGGAGGGTGTTTGGTTTTTATTTACTTTAGCGCTTATAGTGGATAATTCTTTTCTTGGGAACTGTCTTTGTCTGAAATAGAACTTAAAATTCATATAGGTCCTTTTATTATTAATAGCATTAGATGAAACAGTACATAAGAAAAAAAAAAGGACTATAGTTCAGCCAGAGAATGGCATAGAAATAAACACATCAAAAGAGATCTTTATTTGAGCTCATCTTCCAAGTTATTTGCTCTGTTGGAGTTACACACAGAAAAGAGGGGTCTGTTGTCTTATAAGTCACTGATGATATGCCATTAAGACCAATGATATGCTGCATTAATATTGCAGTATTAATCAATTTGCTAGCTTGAAGTATTTTTGAGAGTAAAATGAGTAAGTTTTCTGTATCTGATGCACAACTCAAGTGTATGTTAAAGCTGCAAGAAAAAAAAAGAATCAGTACTTGTGAAAACAGCTTTGGAATTTGCTGTGGACATCTCATGAAAATTATTTAATATAATAGTCAGAAGGGCTATTATAAATAGTTGAATTCTCTAAAATTCTGTAATTAATATATTATTATCTATCTTATCTATCAGGAATCCACTGTGCAATCATTTTGATTAAATTTAGTCACACTTTTAAAATGTGGATCTAAATACAGATGTTGTATAAGTAATTTCAATTCATCCTTTGCATGATATGAGTTGTGAAAGGGTAAAAATTGGATATTTATGTAAGAATGAATGTCTCTTACTCATCCCAGGAATAGTGATATCTTTACTGATGTTCAGCTATCTGTCCTTAAATTTCTGATGCATCACTAAATTCCTTATTTCTGTAGGAAAAGCAATTGAGCCAGCAAGGCAGTTAGCAACTTAAACCCCAAAAATTGTTGAAGGAACTATCCTTGCCTTTTTGTCCTTTACATTCAGTTTACCTTTTCATGATCACTTTTTGAAAGCACTCAGTTGTTCAGAGTTCACTGAGTATACTTTTGTCTTGATTGTTTGAGTATTTGCTAAAAGTAAATTTTAAACTGAACATCTGATTATCAAATTTGAAGTTTGCCTTCATGCTGGGTTGGTTAGTTACCATGAGTCATACGATATCTGGATTTTGATTGCCTGACATACATTGCTAACACCAATTATAATCAAACACAGTTGGAAATTCAAACCGAAATGCTTAAGATAGTCAAATACACATGCTACTGCACCAAAGTTAGAGCACAAACTGATTGTAATATTCATAATTCACAATTAAAATGACACAACAAGAATTATTTGCTAAAGGAATTACTGAATCGCTCTGAATAATGAATAAATCTAAGAAATTAATCACTCTCAAAGAGAGAAAGGTGAAATTCATCAAATTATTTGTTCTGAATTACTTTTGATTTTCAATATTAAAACACCATGATGATATATTTAAATTAAATAAAGAGTAAAGAATTGCCTATACACTATGAAGAAAATACCCTGAATAGTCTAAATTGCAAGAGTAGAAGGCAGAGATTGACAGCAGAACTACATAAAATCATAAACATTCCTTGCCCTGAGCTACAATGTAAATTTTTTAGCAATTATCTACCCTGTAGTTACTTTTTAGTGGGGAATGGAGGACATTTTCTAGTCTTGTATATTTCCCTAAAATTTTAATCTGATGTGTAATTGGTTAAAAATATATGCATTATGGACTTTTACTTGCAACCCCATAGTGAGTGTGTAAATATTCCTTACCCAGAATTGTCTTCTATGGCACACAAACTAAAAGCATGGTAAATACCATTACTAACTACTTGCCATTAAATACCATTGCTAAATACTACTTGCCAGTAAATACCATTACTAACTACTTGTCATACACTATGTTTCAGCCCTCCAGTGCCTACAAGAGAGATGGAGAGGGCCTCTTTACATGGACATGTGGTGATAGGACAAGGGGAATGGCTTTAAACTGAAAGAGAGTAGATTTGGGGGGCCTGATGAGATTCATCCAAGAATGCTCAAAGAGCTGCTAATATCATCTCAAAAACCTCTCTTGGGAACCCATAGGGGTCCTGGTTTACAAGAAGGTAAAGAAGGAGGACCCTGAAAACTACTGGCCTGTCAGTCTCACTTCAGTGCCTGGTAAAGCTATGGAGAAGATTATTCTGGGAGGTATTGAAGAACACCTGAAAGACAATGTTGTCATCGAGCACAGCCAGCACGACTTTGTGAGAGGAAAGTCCTGCTTATTCAACCTGATCTCCTTCTATGACAAGGTAATCCACCTTGATCAAGGGAAGCCAGTTGATGCAATCTTTTTGCATTTGAGTAAAGCTTTCGATACTGTCTCTTCTGGATAAACTGTCCAGTACATAGCTGGATAAACACATTAAGTGGTGGATGAGCAGTTGACTCATGAGTTGAGCACAAAGGGTAATAGTGAATGGGGTAACATCAGACTGGTGACCTGTGGAGTTCCACAGAGCTCCATCTTGGTACCTGTGCTCCTCATGATCTTCATAAATTACTTGAACTCAGGACTGGAAGGGATACTGAGCAAATTTGCAGATGACACAAAACTGGGATGAGCTATTGACTCCCTCAAAGGCAGGGAGACCTGGACAAATTAGCAGACTGGGCAATCACCAACCATAAGAAGTTTAACAAGGGAAAGTGCTGGATTCTGCACCTGGGATGGGGCAACCCCAGATGTTTGTACAGACTGGGGAATGAGATGCCAGAAAGAAGGTGCTGTGGAAAGGGACCTGGGGGTCCTGGTCAATGTCAAGTTAAATATAAGTCAGCACTGCCCTGGCAGCCAGGAGGGCCAACTGTGTCCTGGGGGGCAACAGGCAAAGCATCGTCAGCTGGTCCCATTCTGCCCTGCACTGGGGCAGCCTCACCTTGAATATTGTGTGCAGTTTTGGGCATCACAATATAAGAAAGATATTAAGCTTTCAGAGAATGTCTAAAGGAGGACAACGAAGATGGTGAAGAGCCTTGATGGGAAGCTGTGTGAGGAGAGGCTGAGGTCACTTGGTCTGTTCAGCCTGGAGAAGAGGAAACTGAGGGGAGATGTCATTGCAGTCTACAACTTTCTCATGAGGAGAAGAGGAGGGGCAGGCACTGATCTCTTCTCTGTGCTGACCAGTGACAAGACCCAAGGGAGTGACCTGAAGGTGTGTCAGAGAACATTTAGGTTGGATATTAGAAAAAGGTTCTTCACCCAGAGGGTGGTTGGGCACTGGAACAGGCTTTTCAGTGAAGTAGTCACAGCACCAAGTCTGACATAGTTCAAGAGGTATTTGGACAATGCTCTTGGTCACACGGCATGACTCTTGGGGAGGGTTCTGTGCGGTGGCAGGAGTTGGATACAATGATCCTTGTTAGTACCTTCCAACTTGGCATATTCTGTGATTCTGTAAAGAAATTCTTTACTAGAGGGTGGTGAGGTGCTGGAACAGGTTGCCCAAACAAGTTCTGGATGCCTCATCTCTGGAAGTGTTCAAGGTCAGGTTGGGTGAGGATTTGAGCAACCTGGTCCAGTCAAAGGTATCCCTGTCCTTTGAAGGGATGTTTTAAGTACCTGATCCTCAAAGTCCCTTCCAAACCAAACTGTTCTATGATTCATACCATGCAAACATGTTTTTAAAAGTACCTAGTGGAGGATAAGAGATCAGTTATGCATTGCATCATCCTTAATAAACTTTTCTCTCAAACAGGTTACCCTAAATTAGACTCATTCACTCCACTGCATAATAGTTACCTACAAATCACTACTGAACTAAAAAAATTTGCCATTGCCATCTTAAATAGAACTAGCTAAACTTTTATGATGGAACATCCAAACAACTGGTAATGTGGCCAGAATCCATAGATACCTGTCGCTCTGTCAATTTTATGGATAGAGCCAGACGGAAAAAAAAGTCATAGCACAAATCAACTAATTTTTAGTTGACAATCTGATGGTTAATCAAAAACATAATACTTTAAAGGAACCCATGCCTATTCAACTGAGGCTACACAGATGATAACTTCCTCATCAATAAAAATGATGAACAGCATCCTGTAGAGTTATTCATCAACAATTCCAGGAGATCATCTTTGCTACAAAGTATGAAATACATGGGAATATTTTCTAGGATATTAGGTTTTATGGAGCAGCACCAGCACATTTGCAAGTACTTGATATGAAAATGGTATACTTCAGACACGTCAGGGAACATTTTCAACACAACACACTGAGATTTAGCTGTCTGATTCTCATTAATGCTAATAGGAGTTGCACGGCTGCATCCCAGTGGACTTACCTGAACTGTTGCCCCTTCCAGTTCACATCCACAAACCACATGCCTGTGCAGTGCATTCTGACTACTGGACTAGTTTGTCACAGATGATACAGTACCAGGATCTTGCGCTGCATTTAGTGACTTAATTGAGGTAGAGATCTCATGAAATGAAACTTTTTAAAAAGTCATTGAGAAACGCAAGCCAAGGATAACACAATGTAAGAGAGATATCCCCAGTAAACGTGGATTGTTGTACTTTAAAGAAAAGTCATTATTTGAGACAGTGATTATAAGTGGTATCTTGAGCACTGTGTGCAGCAGGCTAGGGCTAGGATGACCCACCCTAATACTGTGCCACTTTGGGTAAATCATTTCACTTTCTCTGCTCTGGTTTCAGTAGTAGTGAAACAGGAATAGTTAATCTCACATCTCCATCATATTGCTCATAGGAAAACTCTACAAAGTAAGTATTATTTATCCCTAACTCAACTGAATGGTTTTGTTTCCTGAGGTGGTAGCCTAAGAGAAAAAAAAAACAACAGATATATTTAATAACAAATATACAAAATCATTGGAATCAAAATACTTTCAAATGAAGTTCAGACACCAGGAACACAGAGTTAGGTTTAAAAAGATAGTCCTATTCAGTCTACAAAATCCATGCCTTTAGCAAAATATAAAAAAAATTTGAATTTTTAACACAGCATAAAATTAATTTCTTTAGTCATAATTGCAAATATTCCTAATCAAACTGTTTATAAAGAGGTGAAGCGCTGAAAAAAAAGCTTAACCTGGGAAAAAAATATTGAAAAATATAAAAAGTAGAAAATTTAGAAGAAACAGTAAGCATGTACAATTCAAGGTCTTGTACATACGAGTTACATATTGGAGTTTTACTTATGTTAGCATTGTTATATCAAGTACAAATGAACTTTAGAGGAATATTTGTCTTTTATGATGCAACTTCAGACTGTTTCACAAAACTTCAGCTTCCATTACTTGCTATCCATTGTTTTGACTAAGAAACTATTGTCAGTTCTGTTGGGAACTCAGACGTTAAGCTGCAGAGTATTCTAACTCCTGTTGTCTTTAATAAGTGCTGAACACCATGCATAGCCTGAGTCTTGAATACTAATTATTAATTTTTCAGTGTCCTTTCTTGATGTCAAGGAAACTGTATATTTAGGCAGCTGCTCAGAATTACATTTAGAGTTTCATATAAAGTCCCTTTGTAATAAATACTAATCATTAAGACATAGGTCTAACAAACAAACAAACCGATCATAATTAATCAAATGAATAATTCTGTAAAATACTTTGTTGCCTTTTCCCCCATTTTCATAGAATACATGGGACATTTTGTGAGGCTTAGCTTACATTAATTTCAAATTAGTTTTAGCAAACTGTAAAAACTAAAGCATTACCCAGTTTATTGAAACATGATGAAGGAAATTATTTACATATAAATACTAATGTATCAAGCTTATTAAATCCTGTAGAAAGTAGGTGAACATGAACAACACAATGACCAAGCAGTGGAAACCAGGTGTATTTCTGATTAGTGAATTGAAGTGAACAGAACATTGCCTCATAATTGCTAGAAATCTGCTTTAAGAAAACCTCAGTTGAATAGCACTTTGACCAATCAGCTTTCATTATTCCTCCTTAGCTAAAATACTTCAACTTCTAACCTAACTTGTACAGATTTTTAACTGCCTCTGAGACTGCATGGATAACCATAGCTGTTGCTTACATGGGAAATTTACAATAAGGAGATAACTATACCCAAATTATTCACAGCAAGCCATATGATTGCCAAAGTCGGAGTTTCTTTCCCCAAAAATTAGATAGATTCAGAAATTTAATTTTGTATATGATGTGGTGGTGTGAATTCTTAAAGGAACAGAACTAGAGTTGTGTAGATTTATGATATAGAAGGTCAACAAAGTATGCAGCATTACAAAGTGAGCTTGAAAAAAAAAATTAAACTTTTAGCACTAGATACTGTTGCAGAGTCCTAAATTTAGTGCTTAGGCTCTGGATGCAATTTATGAGTCAATTATCTGGTCAGACAGGACTTATCAACATCTTTTTTTTTTGCATATGAAACTGTCTAGCCTAGCTACTAGGGACACACTTGAAAGAGACAAGTTGGTCTCATGTACTCAACATTCATTGTATGATTTATTTCCATCTGCTGGTTTGCAGTCCAGAATTCACTGAGAAACCTAAGCATCTATGAACTACGTTTTTAGGAACAGAAGAATTTATTCATATTCAACTGAGAAAGCTTCTCTTTCTCGTATATCCCTAACTTGCCTAACACTTCCCTAACACGCCACATCTTCATTAGTTCAATGGCAAGAGTTATTTTTCAGGTAAAACAGCTGTAGTGTTTCTTTTTTCTTGTCTTTTACTTGCATTCCACTTGTATTCATTGCATCTTGTACTTATTCCCACAACACCTATCAGCTGAAGCCTTCCCTGTTCATGTGAGTAAAATATTAACTAATTTTCTGATCAAACTAGGGCTTAATTTGAACTAAAACTCCTCAGCTCAGCAATGTCATCTCAGGCCTAAATGATTCTTGATTCTTACTAAAAGAGAACATTAAAGTCCTACAGAACCATATATTTGAAAAATAGCACTGAATTACACCTTAAATTCAGTTGCCTACATTAAACTTTCCATGTTTATTTTTAATCTGGTATTATTTATCAGGGTAAGGTCTTATTAGGATAGGTAGGATATGCTTAACCTTTCCTATTTCTACTTGGAAACTCATTGCAAGGAATTGTAATTTATTCTAATACACTTGATATTTAGTATCAAGTTTGGCTCATCATGTCCATCCTCTAATTGCACGTGGAATATATATGCTTTATGAAGCAAATGAAAAACCTTGAAAAGCTGCTATCTGTACAGTAATATACCCATCACAGCTACCTTAATACAGTAAAATGTGTTAAAATAAATTTTGCAATTTTTTAAATATATATGCAGACCTCCTACTGTCCCACTAACCCAAAACCCAAAGATTATTTGAAAAAAAAAAAAAAAAAAAAAAAACTAAGATGCAAAGTCATGTGTTGCTTAACCATGTACTCACATTTTTAGACCTAAACTGTGAATTCTCAAAAGGATAGATTAAAAGAGTATTAAAATACCTTGTTCTATTGCATTTGAATTAAAACTGTGAATATCAGTTTTATAACAGAGTATGGTGGGAAATAGCAAAGTATTTTGACTCTGAGCCTGTATATATCATGCTCTGATGTCTGTATAACACTTTCCCGCCTCATCTCCACCCAGTTTAAAGATCTGATTACATTTTGAAGCAGTGTCTTCATTTAAGGTCAAGAAAAAATCTTTAACATGTTAATCAAAGTGAATACTTATTGTCATATCTCAATTCTGACATTTAAAAGAAACTTCATGCAAATGAGATATGTGACTGAATTACTAGGCAAGGCTATCAAATACTGAATACAGAAACAGAATGAAACTCACTGTATTGACTGAAGTCCTTCATGTACGTCCTCTAAAGTGCAAATTAGACTTAGATTTGTGAACTTTGAAGTTTAGGAACCCTTGGATGTATGTTCCTCAGTGCATACTGATGTCTACACTAAATAAAAATTAAAAGTATATGATGAAACAAAATTTCCTGCTGTTGTGTTTCCTGTGCTTGTAGACTCAGAACTGAAAAGCTGGCAAGTTGAACAAAGTTGCCGGATAACCCTGAAGATTGCTTTTTAAAACAAAAAAACCTACATTATTTTGTGATGGATTTCTTTTTAATATTTGGCTTTACTACTTTCCTCTGATCTGACTTTATTAAAAAGTAATATATTCTTTAATTCACAGACCACTTCTTTCTATTATTGCAATAAATATTTTATCAAATATGAAAGCTAACCTCATTTCAGGAATGAATATGTATTGAAAATGTAAAATTATTTGTACTAGCCAAGAAAGGGCAACATTAGGCTGTAGTGCTGTACCTAGATAAATAATTTTACATTGTTGAAGAATACACAGTGCAGGTAGTTTCATGTAGGCCACAGATTGAGTTCTGGAATGGCTGTAGCCACAGACAAGAGGCCATGAACTGGTATCAACCCTCTAGTATCAACAAAGGGCACAGGGACTTGTGGCCGGACACTAAGAGACACAGCTGGAGCTGAGGACCCCAGACTTACACCCCCTTAGTGTTGTTTACTGAGAGAAAAAGAGGCTATGGACATAAGGGAGGTTCAATCTGAACATCAGGAAATGTTCTTTCACTGTGGGTATGATTTGGCCCTTAAACAGGTTGCCTGGAAAGGTTGTAGAATCTCCCTCCTTGGAGATATTCAAAAGCCATGTAGATGTGGTACTGGACAACCTGCTCTAGGTGGCCCCACTTGAATAGGGAGTTGGACTAGATGATCTCCAGAGGTTCCTTCAAACCTCATCCCTTCTGTGAGTCTGTGTGATTCTGTAATTCTGATCCTGTAATTCTGGTTTATACTACAACAATATACTACAACAAATAAAAGTAGAAGCAATTAAGAATGTTCTTACAGTAAACTACAAGTAAAACATATTCAGGTTTGAGACTTGACCAGTGAATTTAGTGTCAAGGTTCCATGCAGATTTGGGTCCAGATCAGGAAAGAGGAGAATGACATGACATGAAGAATTTCTGGATCTCTGGAAAGTAGAGTCTTAAGGGAATTAAATAGTTTTGTAAATCAACCTTCCCTCTCATGTGAATGTCCCCTGGAATGTGCGTGTCATGTCATGCCCTTTCACCCTAAGTCTAGACTGTTAGACATGACCTCCATTACCACAACAACCAACCCCTTAATCTACCTTAATCTAAACCAATTACAAAACTGACAAACCACAATTATCCCACTTCCTTTCATAAACCTTTAACACAACCACCCTACCAACTCATACCCTAAGAACCTGCCACAATCAGAGAAAAAGGAATTTAACCTTTATCACCAACTCCCAAAGCTGACATTTAATTAAAACTATTCTCTGAATTACAATCCTCCTAAACAGCCCAAATCACCCCACCCCCACCCGAGACAACCCCCACACAAGCTCCAAAACCACAAACCAAGTCAATAACAAACTCCAACCCGCAACCAAAAACTGCCCTACCCCTCAAAAATAAAATATAGCTGCCCCATCAAAATCCAATCGGACAGAAGATACCCTTTCACAATCCACTGTACCTACACCAACCAGTCAAGCCCCAGGCAACCCAACAACAAACATCCCACCAACCAGCACCAAAACCAACGCTACACTATACCCTACAACTCGCCAATCCCCCCAAGCTTCAGGAAAAGAATCAGTTGGTAACAACACTGAGTAGAGAAACACAACCAATATCCCACCCAAATACACTAAAAACAATACTAATGAGACAAAAGACACCCCCAAACTCACCAACCACCCACACCCTACAACAGACCCCAATACCAACCCTACCACCCCATAATAAGGAGAAGGATTAGAAGCCACTGCCAATCCACCTAAAATAAAACAGATACTTAAAAAAACCATAAAATATGTCATAAAATTCTTACTTGGCCTCTCTCCAAGACCTATGGTTTGAAAAACCACTGTTTTAAATTCAACTATAAGAACCCATCTTTAAACAAACTCCCAACCCAATATAACTAAACCTATCCACCAATCTCACCAACTTGACATTAAGCAATAAGTGTAAACTTGACTTAGTTAAAGCAACTCACTAGGGTTGGTAAATCTTGTGCCAGCCACCGCAGTCATACAAGAAACCCAAATTAACCTTACGCGGCATAAAGAGTGGTTCTTCATTATCAATTCAACTAAGATTGAAATGCAGCTAAGCTGTTATAAGCACAAGATGCACCTAACACTTTTTATCAAAATGATCTTAGCCACACGATTAATAAAACTCCACAAAAGCCAGGGCACAAACTGGGATTAGATACCCCACTATGCCTCGCCCTAAATCCTGATGTTTCTTCTACCCAAACATCCACCCGGGAACTACGAGCACAAATGCTTAAAACTCTAAGGACTTGGCGGTGCTCCAAACCCACCTAGAGGAGCCTGTTCTATAATCGATAACCCACAATACACCCAACAACCTCTTGCCAAATCAGCCTATATACCGCCGTCCCCAGCTCACCCCTAACCTGAGGGCCCAACAGTGAGCATAATAGTCCCTCTCCGCTAGCAAGACAGGTCAAGGTATAGCTCATGAAGTGGAAGAAATGGGCTACATTTTCTAACATAGAAAATCACACGACAAGGAATATGAAACCATTCCTAAAAGGCGGATTTAGCAGTAAAGTAGGACAATCATGCCTCCTTTAAGTTGGCCCTGGAGCATGCACATATCGTCCGTCACCCTACTCACAAGCTACTACCACCTATTATACATAATTCACCACTAAGCTAAAGACAAGGCAAGTCATAACAAGGTAAGTGTACTGGAAGGTGCACTTAGTCTACCAAGACGTAGCTATAACAAAAGTATGACATGACATGGCAAAGGCATATGTGGTTTTCTTTTACCTGTTAAACTGTTTTTTCACTTCTATCCTTTCAGTTCTCTCCCCCATCCCACTGGCAGGGAATGCGTGAGTGGATGGTGGTGCTTATTTGCTGGCTGGGCTTAAAGTAGAACACCAGAATAATTCTTAATCTGTGGGTTATATATGCTTTCATTTCTGTATACAAATAGTAATAACAAGATATATTGATGTAGTCAGAAATATTAATAGCTTTCAAAATAGCAGTAGGAAGGTTGGCTTTGATTCTACTAGACAGCAAAATCCTTTTTTGATATTACTGAAAAAGAAGTAAAGTAAATCTATGAGTAAGCAAACAATAATAAGCCAGATCACAAGTAATTAAACTGTATTATCGACGCACACAGGTAGCTGTGAAAACAACATATTGGGATATTTTATAGTTTTAATTTTTATAGTTCAGTATATAATCCATATTTTTAATATGTAATATGTAATATTAATATGTAAATGAAAGTTTCATATAAACAATGGATGAATCAAAAATTATCTTATAGACTAGATCTATAAAAGAAAGGTGAAGTAAACAGCTTGCCAAAAAGACCTAGTTGTAGTTGCACTGGGTTTTAGTGTCTATTAATGTAATTGTTTAAAAAAATGTGAAATGCCTAGGAAGTCAAATGTTACTCAGGAAGGTAAGATTCAGTAGAAAGAGCATCATGTAGAAAGTGACTTTCTTTCATATTTTTTCCTCTCTGCAAAACAAAATATTTCATCTGAGCGCATCCGATATAAATATAATTTTACACAAAACTTTCTGCCTCAGGAACCAAATCGACTTGTCTTAATTGCTACAAGAGACATGTGATATTCACCTCAAACATATTTCAAGATAATCAGGGGAACTTAGAACTTGCTTCACTGATTCATAGAATCATCACAGAATCATGAAAAAGGTCTGGATAGGAAGGGATCTTAAAGATCATCTAGTTCCAAATGCCACTGCCATGGTCAGGGACACCTTCCACCAAACCAGGTCAACCACAGCTCCATCCAACCATCCAATCCAATGCTCCACAAATTCTATTGGCAACCTGTTCCAATGACTCACCACCATCACAGTGAAGAATTTCTTCCTAATATCTAATCTAAACCTACTGTCTTTCAGTCTGAGTCCATTCCCCCTTGTCCTGTCACTATATGTTCTTGTAAAAAGTCCCTCTCCACTTTTTTTGTAGGCTCCCTTCTGGTACTGGAAGGTCACAATTAAGTCACCCCAAAGCCTTTTCTTCTCCAGGTTGAACAAACCCAGCCTTTCCTCATAGGCGAGGTGCTCCATCCCTTTAATCATCCTGGTGGTTCTCCCCTGGATTCAGTCCCAGAGGTCAATGTCCTTCTTATGGTGGGGATCCCAAAGGTGGATGCAGCGCTCCAGGTGGGGTATCACCACAGTAGAGTAGAGGGGCAGAATCACCTCCCTCGACCTGCTGGACACACAGTTTTTGATGTAGCCCAGGATACAATTGGCCTTCTGGGCTGCAAGCACAAATTGATGGCTCATGTACAGCTTCTCAACCACCAGCACCCTCAAGTCCTTCTCAGCAGGACTGCTCTTGATATGTTCATCCCCCAGCCTGTGTTGATACCGAGGTTGTCACAACCCCAATGCAGCACCTTTCACTTGGTCTTGTTACACCTCATGAGGTTCCCATGGACTTACTTCTCAAGTTTGTCCAGCTCCCTCCAGATGACATCCTGTCCTTCAGGAGTGCCAATCACACCACTGTAAACAGAAAGAACAACAGTTTCAATCTAGAATATTGTTTTTTAGTACTAAGTAGCAGCTGCCCTTGTCAGAACACAATTTTTAACAATTTATACTATGACATGTCAGTAGAAGCATACTATCAGCTACATCAAATGAACTGCAAAGAAAAATAAAATAGCATGACAAAATTCTTTAAATTTTAAATAAAAAACAAAGCATTCTAGAAAGCAAAAAGGGATGATTTATAGATAAATTCTTTTTGCATGAGTTTCAAAAAAAGTGTAGACTTTTAAATCTTGAAGATTTTATTAAGAAGAGAATTTTTCATTGCAAAAATCTCTAACTTTCTGACACAAAATAATCAAACTGCTCTATTGAGAACCACTTTAGGGTTGATTCTTCAATCAACAGAGTACATGTTGTTTTACACATAAGGTAACATGCATTATTTAACTGATGTAATATTACAACTAGCAGATGGAATGCATAAAACACTGCCAACAACACTTCAGCAGTTCTTATTTAATACATTCACCTTTAGGAAAGTCATGAAGACTCAAGGATAATGTCATTACCTTTTCCTTTTACGTGTTCAAATGCCCTGCTTTGATACTGATGTTTTACTGTGAGAATGATGTTATTCAGGACATTGCCTTCATTTGTTCAGTCTAGTTGGTAAATTACGCCTGCAGTATAAAAATATTGGTTATTGAGAGCAAAAATACACATTTTCATATAATAACCTAGTTTATCTTCCTTAGAAAATTATTTTACTCTTAATTTCAAACATAAACGTTAGTATAGACTTTAAAAGCAGAAGGAGGACTGAACTGTGAATCTTTAATAGTTGTCTGTGCTTAGGCTAGTGCCCCTTGAAGAAGTTTCTGATATTTTTGAAACAAAAATGTCACGTTTTTACTGGTAGGTATTGCTGCTTTACAGATGGTCAAGGACATACGTGGGCAAAACAGGATGAAGTGAATTAGCAAAAATGGACTAAAAGATGAAAATAGCTACTTTTCTCAAAAGCTTTAGGTAACAAGTAAGCTTCATGGATGATTTCCATACATGTTTATCATATTAAAATATTTACTAAAATGGTTCATGCAAACGTTTGAATTTTAGAAAAGCAGAACTCTGAAAAAAAGCTGCAAAAACCTTGAAGACTAGGATCTTATTCATTGACTACTAGGAAAATGAAATATATAAAATAAAACGTAGGAGTAAAGATCAGACTACTCCCTTCCAAACTGTCACCCACAGACTAAATGCATCTTTTTCATGGGCTCCATGTTCCAGCCCCAGTTGGCAACTTAACAGAGTGGGATGAATGTAGTGCTCCTATCCTTGCTTTTTGCTGACTGGGAAACCATGGCAGCATCACCAACCTCTTGCATCCAAACTACAGAATAGGCTGCTGGCATTACCACTGACATGCTGCATGCAATCAACAAAAGGAGCACACTGCATATTAAAGCCCTTGTACTCTAGTCAAATAATTATTTTAGTTCCCTTGCTACAACACCAGTATTGATACTTTAAATTTCACAGTATTAAAATGATGCAAACTGTCTAGCATCTACCCTTTCCTCTGGTGACCTCTTCTCCCTCTCCACTGTCCCACTGGGTTTTTTAGGTAAGTGACCAGTTTAGGTGAAAAGGGTGTATAGCTAATCAACATCCTGATTCCACAAGATTATGTTATGAAAGATGGGAAAGTATTTTTCCCACATAGAGTGTTCTCTGCATGCAGATATCTTTGTTTCAGGAACCTACTCAGGTCTAGGCTTGAGCTAGGCATCTATAACCACTGTGGATTTGCAAAACAACTAAGATACCAAGACACCCAGAAGTCAAGTTTCAAACAAGGATAAATACATTTTCAACATAGAATCATAGAATTAACTGGGTTGGAAGAGACCTCCGAGACCATCAAGTCCAACCCTTGATCCAACCCCAATGTCATTACTAGATCATGGTACTCAGTGCCACATCCAGCCTCATCTTAAAAACCTCCAGGGACAGTGAATCCACCACCTCTCTGGGCAGGCCATTCCAATGCCTGATCACTCTCTCTGTAAAGAACTTCTTTCTAATATCCAACCTAAACCTCCCCTGGCAGAGCTGAAGCCCATGCCCTCTTGTCCTACTGCTGATTGCCTGGGAGAAGAGATTGACACCCACCTGGCTGCAACCTCCTCTCGGGGAGTTGTAGAGAGTGACGAGGTCACCCCTGAGCCTCCTCTTCTCCAGGCTAAACAACCCCAGCTCCCTCAGCCTTTCCTCATAGGACTTGTGCTCAAGTCCCTTCACCAGCCTGGTTGCTCTTCTCTGGACCTGCTCCAGCACCTCAATGTCTTTCCTGAACTGAGGGGCCCAGAACTGAACACAGTAGTCAAGGTGCAGCCTCACTTCCCTCATCCTGCTGGCCACACTGTTCCTGATCCAGGCCAGGATGCCATTGGCCTTCTTGGCCACCTGGGCACACTGCTGGCTCATGTTCATCTTCCTGTCGATCAGCACCCACAGATCCCTTTCCACCTGGCTGCTCTCCAGCCACTCTGTGCCCAGCCTGTAGCGCTGCAGGGGTTGTTGTGGCCAAAGTGCAGGACCCGGCACTTGGCCTTATTGAACTCCATCCCGTTGGAATCGGCCCAACTCTCCAGCCTATCCATGATGGACTCAATCCCCTCATCTAGATCATTGATAAAGATGTTAAACGGGACTGGGCCCAGCACAGATCCCTGGGGGACACCACTGGTGACTGGCCGCCAGCTGGATGCAGCCCCGTTCACCAGCACTCTCTGGGCCCGGCCCTCCAGCTAGTTCTTAACCCAGCAGGGAGTCCATGTGTCCAAGCTGTGGGTTACCAGCTTTTCCAGGAGTATATTATGGGAGACAGTGGTGAAGGCTTTGCTCAAGTCCAGATAGACCACATCCACAGCCTTCCCCTCATCCACCAGGCAGGTGACCTGATCATAAAAGGAGATCAGGTTGGTCAGACAGGACCTGCCCTTCCTAAACACATGCTGGCTGGGTCTGATCCCTTGTCCATCCTGCAGGTGCTGTGTGATTGCACTCAGGATGATCTGCTCCATAACCTTGCCAGGCACTGAGGTTAGGGTGACAGGCCTGTAATTTTCCGGGTCCTCCTTGCAGCCCTTTTTGTAGATCAGTGTGACATTTGCCAACTTCCAATCATCTGGGACCTCCCTGGTGAGCCAGGGCTGTTGGTAAATGATGGAGAGCGGCTTGGCAAGCTCTTCTGCCAGCTCCCTCATCACCCCAGGATGGATCCCATCTGGTCCCATGGATTTGTGTGGATTCAGGTGGCTCAGTAAGTCACTGACTATTTCCTCCGGGAATAGAGGGGGCTATTCGGCTTCCTGTCCCTGTCTACCAGCTCCAGAGGCCAGTTGTCCTGAGGGCCACCTGTCCTAGCGGTGAATATCAAGGCAAAGTAGGTGTTAAGTACCTCAGCCTTTTCCTCATCCCTGTTAACTATGTTTCCCCCCAAGTCCAACAAGGAATGGATGTTTTCCTTGCCCCTCCTTTTGTTATTATTGTACTTATAGAAGCGCTTTTTGTTATCCCTAACAGAAGTAGCCAAATTGACTTCAAATTGTGCTTTTGTCTAATTTTCTTTTTGTATGACCTAGTTATACTCCTAAACTCATCCTGAGTAGCCAGCCCTATTTTCCATAGTCTGTAAGCTCTCTTTTTATCCCTGATTTCCTTCAGAATCTCCCTGTTCAACCAACCCCACTGGCTTGCCTTTTGGCACACTGGTACAGCCTGTTCCTGTGCACTCAAGACTTCCTTCTTGAAGCATGTCCATCCCTCCTGTACCCCCTTGTTTTCAAGGGTTGTTTCCCAGGGTATGCTCTGGACCAGTCTTCTGAACAGGCCAAAATCTGCCCTCCAGAAGTCCAGTGCAGAGGTTTTATTGGTGGCCTTCCTTGTATCCCTGAGTATTGCAAACTCTATTATTTCATGGTCATTGTGCCCCAGACAGCCTCCGACCACTACATCTCCCACCAGCCCCTCTCTGTTTGTAAACAACAGGTCTAGTGGGGTCCCATCCATGGTAGGTTCATTTGCCAGCTGGAGCAGGAAATTATCCTCTATACACTCCAGGAATCTCTTAGACTATCTCTTCTCTGCCATGTTGAGCTCCCAGCAGATATCCTACAGGTTGAAATCACCCACAAGAACAAGGACTGGCGATTTTGAGACATCTGCCAGCTGCTTGTAGAAAAATTCATCATCTTCATCATCCTGGTTGGGTGGTCTGTAACAGACTCCCATTAGGATGTCAGCCTTGTTGGCCTTCCCCCCGATTCTGATCCACAGGCACTCAACCTTATCATTGGTGACCTTAAGTTCTACAGAGTCAGGAGACTCTCTAACATATAGAGCCACCCCTCCACCTCTCCTACCCTGCCTATCCTTTCTGAAGAGCTTGTAGCCATCCATGGCAGCACTCCAGTCATGCGAGTCATCCCACCACATTTCTCTGATGGCAACTACGTCATAGCTTTCCTGCTGCATGATGCCTTCCAGCTCCTCCTGTTTGTTACTCATCCTGTGTGCATTGGTGTACATGCACTTCAGCTGGGTTGATGATTTTACTCTTAACTCAGGCTTTTCATCCCTGGGCTTCTCTTTGGAGAGCCTGGATTCAACCCCTTCCCCCTTCAAACCTAGTTTAAAGCCCTCTTGATGAGCCCTGCTAACTTATGTGCTACAGTTCTTTTGCCCCTCCTAGATACATAAATCCCATCTGATTTAAGAAGACTGGGTACTATGGAGTTTACCCCATGGTCAAAAAACCCAAAATTTTGACAGTGGCACCAATCCTCTAGCCACCTATTGATAAGGTAGGTTTTCCTACTCTTCTCCTCATTCATCTCCTCATTCATTCCAGCAAGTACAGGAACTGAGGCAAATACCACCTGTGCTCCTGTCCCATTAACTGATCTACCCAGTGCCTTGAAATCCTTTTTGATTTCCCTGGCACTTCTTCTATTAATATCATCACTGCCAGCCTGGATTACCAACAGTGGATAGTAATCTGAAATTCAAATTAGCTCAGGAAGTCTCCTACCAATGCCCCTCACCCTGGCTCTGGGAAGGCAGTAAACCTCCTTGTGGGATGGGTCTGGTCAACACATAGGGCTCTCAGTTCCCCTCAAAAGGGAGTCACCTACTACAACTACCCTTCTTTTTTTTCTTATAGCTGTAGTTGTAACCTGTCTGGTAGACAGGGTGCAACCTGCAGACAGATCTTCCTCTTGCCTGATCTTGACTTTCTGAGTCTAGGGCCTCATATCTGCTGTTATGGGGGTCGAGAAGGTGTTCTTTTACCTCTCCGAACAGGGACATGTTTCCATTCCCCCCCATCCACTCGGGTGTGACTCCATCAGTCTATTTCCCTTTCACTTTCCCTAATGCTTCTTAGCCTCTCTACCTCTTCCTTGAGCTCTGCTACCATGCACAGCAAATCACTGACCTGCTCGCATCGCACACAGGTGCCTCTCACAATGTCCTCTGGCACTGTTGCCAGGGTCAAACAGTCTGCGCAGCCAGAGACCTAAATGGCTGCATCCTTCTTGGAGGGTTCTGTCTGTGTCAACACACTCCTAGTGGTAACAGCAACAACAACTTTCATTTTTTCAGAAACCACTACTGGCTTTAATTGAAATGTGGGGAAAAAAACCCAAACAAACAAAAAAAACCCAAGCAAGCAAACAAACAAACAAACAAACCCCTAGGAGATGGCTGTGGCCTGTCTGTTTGTCCTGCCTGTGCGAACTACCGTGCCACGCCTTTGTTTGCCCGCTCCTGTTTGCCTCGCTCCAGGTCACTCACACTCCCTGGAGGCGTTTCTAAAGCCCTCTCGAGCACTAGCTAACAAGCTTGTCCCACCCCTCTCTCACCTGAGCGGATTCCGAGAAGAAGCAAAGCCCAGGCAGGAATCAGCCAGTAGCTCTCTTTCAGGCTCTTATATAGCCCTCTCGAGTACCAGCTAACGAGCCTGTCCCACCCCTCTCTCACCTAAGTCGGTTCACATAATCAGCAAATGTCCAGTTTTAAATGTCTCTTAAATCTTGTTTTAGGCAGATTTGCTTCTGTTGGATCTATTCAGAAATAGGTTCCTGTCTAAGACGCAAGTGTTCAGTTCTGTAGAAATGTGTTTACCTCATCCTGCAATTGAGTTGCAAGTTGTAATCAAATGTAAAGATTGTCTCAGAATGATAAAGCTTTTTTTTTATTGATATCAATTTGTACTGCATTACTGCAATTTCTGGGTTACTGGATTACTGCAATTTCTTCACAAGTATCGTTATTCTACAAAAACTGCATGTTTTACTCCAATGTTCCTTTGACATGACAAAACAATGCTGTTTTAAAGTTTTATGTGCTTTAGAAAATGTTGTAGTGGTTTTTTTAAATTAAGAAATGACACAGAATTGTATATATATGATAAACTAGTTCTATTAAGTTTGTCCTGCACACTTTTTTAAAAAAGATAAGGAAATCAATATTTTAAATTATCAGAATAGTTTTAAAATGTTCATTAAAAATGCTTAGCTTTTTATAAATCCTCTTTTTGAGCAATTCACTTTTTTATTTTAAAATATGAGCAAATTATTTCAATGTAAGAATTGTATGAGTGTAAGAATCAGTATTCCATTTGGCTGAACACTTTCTTGAAATACCATTTAGAAACTTTAGTTTAAGTAGAATCTAAAGAATTACATTATTTATGTTGAGTTAAATAACTGCTTCATGTATAGATTGACCCCTTTAATACTTATCCATTAATGAGGATAAAATAGCAGAGCATTTAAAAAAGAAAAGGAGGGGAAAGAGACAGTATTTGTCCTTCTTAACAGTAAAGAATGTGTGTATTTTAAAGTATAAACTGCACGGTACTTTAACTTTGATTAATGATTTTAGATCATCTTGAGCAAAATTATAAAGTAAAGCAGATGATTAAGACATTTATTTAAGGTATATTTTATGTCTTTTTCTTAATGAAAAGGAATATATAATTGACTTAGAATGGAAGGCAATACAAATCTATAGATATCATATATTTAATGAAAGTCACAGTTCAATTTTCTGTTATAATCCAAATCCTTATTTTAAAGGCCTGATGTCTCAGATCATTATTGCTAACCAGAATGTGCAGGACTCTTCCCACTTCTGGCTAAAATTTACTTCTATTTGTAAAGATAAGAATTACAGGCACTATTGTATATGATGGCAGAATTTGGCAAGTTTTTCACAATTTCACTGACTTTTATGTGAGAAATAGACCTATACTTTATACATGCACTGAAGGAAGAGAGCTTCAGATGGACAAAATTAATGGAGTTTACAATATAAAGTTTACAATATAAAGGTATAAATAATAATGCTATTACCAGTGAATACCTCATTATCTAAAAATTTAATTCACATTCAAAGTGATCACTCCTCAGAATTTATTTTAATACCAGCTTCTTTCACGGTTTTCTGTATTCTGGTTGCTAATTTCCTTTTCACTTTGTGTATTTGATTCCTTCCAGATGGTGTTATATCTAAAAAATAGACATATCCTTCAGACACTAGAGATACAACAGTTTTTTCATTTTATAGATGCAAGAATGATGCACAGGGAACTTAATGATGCACAGGGAAATTATCTAAAAACAAATGGAAATATTTGCCTGACACGTGGAAAGCATTTCTGAGGTTTCACAAGCATGCTATTACCAAGGTAAAATGCTTTCCAAAAATACAAAATAGTCTAGAAGAAATCACCAGTTGCCTTAAGACCTAAACTTCAGTCCAAGCAAAATGTGAGCTTTGGGACTATATACCATATCATTCATGAAGCTCAGATCCATAAGGATACAGCTCTTTAAAACTGAATTTGAAGTTTATAACAGGCACCAGTCCCCAAACATATCTAGTCTGTAAGAACTTCCATTTTTTTAAATGTGGCAAAGGACCCAATGTTTGCTTCAGCAAACATGTCTATTTGCCACATGAGACCTATCTCAAGAGCAAAATCCCAGAATCAGACCTTCCTCCCCCAAAGCAGGAGGGAAGGGATGATCGAAGGGACAGTCAGTGAGTGATGGCCCTACACAAGCATAGCACCTTCCAAGACACCTTCCCTTAGAAGGGTGTCCCAAGGGAGTTAATTTTTTTCTAAGCCTATTCACTTCTTGCCCACAAAATGCCCTCAGTTCTTTCTTTGCTGCCCACTGAAACTGCATTTTATTTATTTGTTTGTGATTTTTTTTGTTTGTTTGCTAAACGATTTAGTTTCAGCAGGATGGACTGACAATAATTGCGCGATGCCGCAGGTGGCACTGTGAGGGTGATCAGGGGCTGGGGGAGGGTAAGAGACGCAGGTATAGGCATAGGGCCCCCTTGTTCACCCAAATCACAACCCTGGAAATCACAACCCTGTAATCTCACCCAAGTACCTTGATAGCACTAACCCACAGGACGCTGGGCCAGTTCTGCAGAACTTTGCTGCTGCACAGTTCTGCTACTCAAGCAGCCTAATTAAAATCCGATTCCTTATGAGGGCTTTGTAATACTTTGCAGACTGCCTTCTGCACTGTGCTCTCTGTGGACTCCTGGCATTTGTACTACTGCACAGCCAAACCTATAAGAAATAGGAAAGTCTAATTCTGAGGTTCTCAAATGTCTTTGTAAGCAATAGCGTGGGATTAATTTCTCAGTCGTACTGGTTGAAAACTAGTTAGTTCCCTTTCCTAATGGCTGCACAAGCACGAATTTGCTCTTAGTAGGAACATTTAGGAATTCAGTTCTGCAAGGTAAACTAGCAGCACTTGAAAAAACTTTTTGCCTCAGAGATGCCCAAGACTTGGGACTGTTCAGGCAGAGTAGCTGGACAGTTCATCAGGGGCT
Source organism: Myiozetetes cayanensis (assembly GCF_022539395.1). Classification (NCBI taxonomy): domain Eukaryota; kingdom Metazoa; phylum Chordata; class Aves; order Passeriformes; family Tyrannidae; genus Myiozetetes; species Myiozetetes cayanensis. The sequence goes on along the minus strand of NW_026087964.1, from coordinate 31,732,558 downwards.
GCAGGAGGGGTGCTGCTCACCAGGGTGGGTGGCCATGAGGCAGCTGGATTGTCAGCTCAGTCACAGACATGGTTCCACAGCTGGAAGCAGGCAGTCAGGGCACCCAGATGGCAGCAGGGGGGTCAGCCAGCATTGGGAAAGAGGAAAAAGCCATGTGTGAGATCAGATCAACCTGCCCAAGGACAGGGCTAGGGAAAGACAGGCCAGAGATGCAGTTGGGGCAGGGACTGGAAGCCCTGGCTGGGCTAAAAAGGCATCCTGGGCGATGGAGCAGCTCCTGAGGGAGGCTGACCCATGCCAGAAGGGTCATTACTGCACTGAGGGACCTGAGGTAGGGAAAGCTCTCACATATATGATCCTAATGGAGAATTTGAGGAAGATACTGTGTCTAAGTATTGTGGAGCCCATCTGCTCAGCTGACAGGATGACTCTCCTGATATATGTCTTTTTACATAGATAATATTGTCAGTCAGACAATCCAACTTCTCTTCTTTTTTGTCATTCAAAGATCATTTGCTGAAATAGGTACTTTCTTGCAAAAAAAAAATCTTTATTATTTTGAAAGAAATTTTCAGTAAAGGTACATTAATATATTTCACTCAAAATAGATTCTTAACTTATACGTTACTTTTAGTTATCTACATGCAATTCAACAAGGTGTAGTGGTGCATCCCCCCACCTCCTTGTGCCTGCTCTGCAATCCCAGGACCTTCTAATAAGGCTTGACCAAACCAGCTGAGAGGTACAGTGTCCCCTGACCATAATAGGAGCTCTTGCATGGTAAAGGTGGGAGCAATTCTGACTGTAACATAAATATCAACTGACCAAAGTGGGAACAAAGGATAAGTAGTTATTCTTGTTAACCTTGGAAAATCATTTTCCTGAATCATTGTCAGAGTGAAATGGTACCATTGTTACAAGACCTGAAAAAAATGAATCCTAGTAGAGTGAAACGGTACCATCATTACTGGACTTTTGAATAATTTTAGTAATTATCGACTTGGTTTACAGCCAGGACAAAAATTGACTGATGACTGAAGACAGTCATCTTGCAACCCCATGAACAGTGGTCCTAGATGAGGTCCTCTGTGCTCTCCTGAATTGCTGCGGGCTGTGCCAACACATCCTTCTGAGCGGGACACTTCTCGGAGATCACTGACAAGTTTGCGATACTTGAAAGATCACTGCTGTCAGTAATGCCTAGGCTGATACTCACACACACACACTCTACTCGAGGTGCAACCCACGCCTGCTGTGAAACACTAAGAGATTTCAATGAACTCAATGGGAATTTTTGATAAGTCCCTTTATAGACATGGATATAGATGTATATATCTCTTTACCTGTGTGCCTGAGCATGAATTGTTTATGGTATGACTGTTGTTATTGTGAATCTGTAATTAAGTCACAGTAACAAGCGTAGAAAATCCTATTGAATCAGTTTGGTATTGATGGAAAATCAGAGTGTCCTACAACAGTGTGGAAAAGTGAGTGTTAAACTCTGCTTCTCGATTACCCCACACTTAGGTTTTGAAAACAAATGTAGAACCTGCATTACAGATTACTTCTAAGAATTAGACAAAACTATCATTACTGAGAGAGCTGTCTAAAGGGCTGGCTCTGGCTCTGTTGACTCTAAATATATATTGCAGAGTTACCTGATTCACAGCTTTCACTGAGACTTCTAAAGCAAGCAGAATTTACATTTGCTACTGAACTTAAACTGCTATCCTTAAGTTTTCCCCCTACTGCAAACACCAAGAAAAGAATAGGAGTTTTCAAAGCACGATTTGAGGAAGCAAGACAAGTTTCCTGTTAACTAGTCAGGCAGGTCTTTAAATACCATTTTCATTAGGGAATGTATTAAATTAACAAAAGTGATTTCATTGAAACTCAGAACATTATCATGTCTTCACATTCCTATTTAAAATGATAAGTGGCTAATTGTATTTCTTTTTGACAAGCAAAACCTTTAAACATATGTGTTAGAAGAAATTTGTAATTAGTTTGAAAAATGAGTTACTCCAACATATTATCGGTGGTTGTTCAAATGCAATTTTTCATAATCACTATATTTATACTGTAACTTCCACCATTAAAACAGTGATCCAGATTTACAAACATTCTCATATGTGTTTGGCATATACATAATTTTTGTCGTCACTTGCTTCTGTCCTTAAGCTATGCAATGCTTCCCTCTTTGTTACGGCCGGAATCACACAGTTGACTCAATCTTTAATCTAAGCCATCCTACCCACCTGCAAAAGACATATAGATGATGAAGCTTCTCCTTATATTAAAGTTTAAATTTTGACCCTGGTTTAACAGCTCAACAACAAAACCAAGCCAAAAAGCCTTGTGCACAAGAGTAGGAGCTATGATAATATCTGTAAACAATTAATGCTTTTCATAAATCCCTTGCCTTTACCTTACTAGCTTCACATGTGTATATTGATAGACTACCTAAGACTGACTGATGAGCACTCTGATCCCTATTCTGTTACTTCGACATATAAATGTACTGCCTTACTAGTAACCAGGAAAAGTGTATGTGAGACAATACAAAAGTTATAAAAATGAAGATATTATTACATACAAAATCTGCAATAACATTGATTGTCACATGTAAAATATATTTATCTTCACATCTGAACTACTGTGTTATATCTGGAATTCTCTGTCCAGTCCTGGACTCCCGAGTATGAGAGATGGAGTTACTGGAGAGAGTTCAGCAAAAACCCTCTAACATAAGCAAGGGACTGGAGCATCTCTCATAATCAGAGATAAATATTATATCATAATGTTCTCACACTTTGACATTATGTGATGACATGGTAAGCGTCTCTTATTGCCTTTCATTCTGAACACTGATTTAAAAAACTAATTATAATTGCCATTAGGTTAAAAATGTAAGATTAAATTATTGCTACAAGAGAGAAATTATTAAAAATAATATGCAACCTTCCGTATACTTTTAACACAATATGGAGGATAGCAAGATGGTACCAATGTATTTTGGCCCTAAGCTATTTAGAAAATCTTGCATGAACAGGCATTTAATGTATCACATAGTATTTATATTAGCAAATATGCTATTATACATGTGGGGTTTTTTATTTTCTTAATGTTTCAGAGTCAAACAATTGGTATGATGAAATATGGATCATGCTAAATAATAGTAATCAAAGCTGCAGAAATAATTGTACATTTTACTTACTAAAGTTGCATCATTTTTATTTTATATTTGAGATTTAGAATTTTTTTAATTCCAATTTTGTGGCAATTGTTCTTCATGTGCAGTATCTGTGTGTACTGATAACTGCCCATGAAAATGTTCCTTGTCATGTTATATTCTTTATCCCTGTGGCTAATTGTGTAGGCACAGCAGTGTGAAAAAACTTATGAAAACAGACAATTCTTGATCTGTATAAATATATTCCAACTGCTTTTAAAGAGGACAATTAACTTGCATACATTTAAGAAAAGTAGTAGCATACAGAAACAAAGATAATTAACATTCTTCATCAAAGGAATGAAAAACCTTATGAGTCTTGAAGAGTTTGCATTTTATTTACTTTTAAAATTTTTTTTAGCAAAAAAGAGAGGCCGTGATGCTTTTTTAAAAAGACATCATTGGATAACCACTTAGGAGGAAAAAGAGCTATAGAAGACAAAGCATATTGTTGACATGAAAATAAATGTGTAAGCACTAACTAAGAATAAATTTATGCTAGAAATAAGGGGAAAAAAATCTGTAGTCATCAAGGAAGTGATTCTCTGGAACATTCCAAGAACAAGAGATGGTGAACCAGCAGAATACTTCTTATCCTCAGTCTTCAGTTTTCATATGCTTAAAACATTGTGAACTGTGGTCTCGCAGCCCTCCCAAACAGCTGTGGCTTCTTGCTACATTAGCTAAATGTCACTTTAAAGAGTACAGAGGAATACAAAGGGAAAAGAATTCATGCTGTATAAAAGGAAAATATATTTTTAGAATAGCACTAAAGCTGAAAGCTTCATTTTTATGGATTTCCAACTACAGTTTTTCAAGCTTTTTAATTATTTTGCCAGTTTGTCAAAGGTAATGCTGTCCTTGAGGATTTGCCCTGCAGTTTTATAGCTGCTAGCTTTTCTTATTTACAACTGCGTTAAGCAGGTCACCTGATAGTAGCATAAATGGGTATGAAGCAGTGGTGATATTTAGTCATTCCTAATAAGAGTGCCAGCTAGGAGATATGTGTTCCAAGGGGCCAAGAGATAAATTATGTTATGGAACACAGCATGGAAACCCCAAACTATCAATTAAAGTCTCGCCATTTCAGTGGAAAGAATTGTGGATTATCAACGAGATTAATTATTCTGAAATGCTAATTTTGAAATATCTGCTAGACTATTAGGTTTTGTCAGTGTTACAGATGTATTTACTGGGACAAGGAATATGTTTGTGGGAAAGAGAGAAGTTCATCCTCCACACTAACACCGGATTTGACAGGACTGCATAACTGCTTATGCATATGTATCAGTAGCTGACACACCTGTCTCCTCTTTATAAACAAGCATTGCTTTTGTTGTAATCACCACTATTTATCTTTGGTTGTTTGGTTGCATATTTCTACATAAGAGGACACACGGGTTCCAAGAGGGTACAGAGAAAAAAAACCACAGGAGACTACCTGAGCTAAGGCGGTTACGTTGTACAGGCACTGTAACATCTCAGTCACTCCCTCCATCCAGGAAGGCACCCCCAAAGATCAGGAATGGAGTTACAGAGCCACTTGATGCAAAGCTGCAACATCTCTCAACTCTTCACCTAATTCAGGAAGGACAAAGGCTGTATGAAAGCACCTTTTTGTTCCACCCACATACATTTCTTTCAAGAAACCTCAAAAACATGTAGGTTTGTTCTAATGAACAATATCTGCAAATTTCCTTCCCTTGGGTCATTGTCTGAAAGAATACGGTTTCCCCACCAACCACCATCTACTTGTATTTTTAGATCTAGAAATGTGTAATAAGCACTGTAGTTGCAATTCTTAACTTAATTTGCACTCTTTCAAGTGCAATTATATCTAAAAGACTGGCCTTTAATCTTGCTCCACTGCTACTTAAAAGGCTTGACTTTTTTTTTAAATACACTGACCACATTCACTCATTTTAAATATCACTCTGACAGCTCTATACAACAAAAATCACTGGGTTTGAGAGGTTCTTTCAGTAAATGGTTTTAACATTTAGAGTAATAAAAAGTAGATATTTTCCCTGTAAAAACTTAAATTGTTTTGTTCTTTCTCCTAATTAGCATGAAGTCAAGGAAAATAAAGAACTGAGAATACACTTTGTCCTTTATCTAGCCCACTTTTGAAACTAGATATTTTCTTTATATTCAACTAACTTTGATTTACTCAAGCAAGATTGCTTATTTTGGAGAACACAGTTCCTGAGAATATTGCTCCTGTTTTTTCCAACTGAGGGCAAAAAAATATGGCAACTATTCATGGTCTGGCAGTTGCTGGAAATCTCTGTACCTTGACCAGATTATGCATAAATACATTATCTCTATATTTCTTGAGTCATTTTTGCATCAGACATTGTTCTCTTTAAAAGGTAGAAGGAATCTTGCAGCCCTGAGTTTCAAGATTTTTATTTTCTAGCCTAGAGAATGCATTTTATCTAAACAATTCATGTAAACTGAAAGACAGTAGCTTTTATGAGTTCCATTATTTAAAAAAAAAAAAAAAGTGTCAACGTTTTGGGTTTTTTTTAAATTAATTTGGGATAAAGTCTTTTTTGGCTTTATTCATGAAATACAGACAATAAAAATATTTCTGAAATTTAAAAAAAGAAAATCTCTAACAGCTCAAAATAATTTTTATGACTAATACTCAGCTATGGCTACAGAAAGCCAAAACCAATAATTCTGCAAAGTGTAAACTGAAATATTTACCTCGTGAGTATGTTAATTTCTTAGCATATTAGAATTTCTCAGCCTATTACAGCATATTACAAGACTCCATAAAACTTCAATAAAGAGCTTCATAAGGAAGAAAATGATAAAGCCAAGATGAGTGACCTCCTTAAACAGCATGCTGATACCTCTCTGTTTTGCAGGGTAGAGACAGATGTGTATACCAACAGCTGAGAAGAAAACTGAAAGTTCTTCTGACACAGACGGATGTATGTCTGCCCAGGTGGTATGGCAAGTATAATTTAACATTACCAAATCTTCAGAAACCAAAAGATAATTTGTCTATTATCAACAAAGTTGTTGCAGTTTTTTTATACAACCTTATATTCATTTTCTCTTTTCAAAGATGCTTTATTCTTGCATTTTTATTACACTTTCCCCAGTGCAAAATCATCGTGATGGGGGTTTGGGGGAGGGTAAATGATAATTTTAATGGACAGTACACATGACACAAGGGATCAGTAATGGAAGTTTGGGTTTGTGCAGGTTATTCTGCATGATCCAGTAAGTTCTAAGAAATTAAAATTTAAAATCAAGCAAAGTAACTTAAGGGAGGATAAAGGAAATATTATCTGAAAAACAGGAGTATATGAGAACAAAAAGAAAAATATTCTTAATTGGATCAATGTGATTTATTAAGTGTTTTGAGAATTTTAGCATCTCTCTAACTTACTAAATTTGCCTTCTAAATAATGCCTACAATGATGAGCAAGAGGTGTGGAACTGCTTTTACTTCACTTGCCACCATTCTGTTTCTTCTTAAATCAAATTGTTTAGGGACATAGTGAAACTGTCCTAATGGAGTACCACAATTAAAAACCAAAATTTCACTTTGCAGTTCCATTTCATACACAATATTTGCTATGAAATTCTTAAACTCTTCTTGTAATCTTATTTAATTCTCTTTCTGTGTTGCTTAAAGGAATTTACCTCAAGGCACTCTAATCTGTTTCAAAGAATCTACTGTTTCAGAGACTTTCACAGAAAAGTGGGAAAACTTCAGAAATAGTTAGAATCATGAACTTTATATGTTCATCTACCTAAGAGCTGGCCATACATGATTTTTCTGTGATTAAGCTCGTTCTCAGGAAATTTGTATCTTGAAAATCCATAGTCCTTCTTGAAAGCACTGATCACACTGGCTTCTGTAATTTAATCACATTTAGCCTTGTAACAGATATATAGAAACTTTTCCTCATAATGATTCCAAATGTAATGTCATATAATCCTATTAGGACATTGTCCTCTTTCCAGCCAGGACAGGGTTAATTTTTGCTGTAGCCAGGAGGGGGGCATGGATAGGACCTAAAGGTTATTCTATACCACCTCATATCATTGCCAGGGGCAGGGTGGGAGGAAGGGAGTCTCTTCCTGGGAGAAGGGGTTCCTTCTGTGTGAGCATAGCGTGGCGTGGCGGAGGGAGGGGTCGGATGTTGTTATTTCCACGTGAATCATTCACCTCCTTCTTGTATCTTCTGTCATTAGTATTGTTACTGTTTGTTTTCTTATCTCATTGCTGTTTCCAGTAAATTGTTCTTCTCTCAACCCATGATTTTTACCCTTTGTGCCTCCAGTTCCCCTCCCCAGCCACCGAGGGATGAGGATGAGAGCAAGCGACTCATGGCTGCAGTAGGAGCACTGAAATGGAGAATACCATTCCTACATTACAACAGACATCTTTATGATCAAAGAATGAAAGAGTCAAGAGGACAGGCTGGCTGACTAGCAAATATCTCAATACCTCCAGCTAAATTTGATAGAGCTGTTCTTGAATAGTTTCCCAGAAAGCATCAAAAAGGCCTTGTTTTAGAAAATCAACTAGTCTAACACAATTCAAGTCTTCTTAATTGTCTTTCATTCTTTAATTTTGTTGTTGACATGCCAGCAAGAACAGACCTCACATCCCAGATGACATGATTCAAGGATTCTGACAAAATGTCTTCAAGGATTTAGATTGTCTTAGACTTCATAAACTCAGAAAGAACAGTTCAAATTGTCAATAGTCAACTGTTTCAGAGAAAATAGAAAAAAATTTATTTATATGTAGTAGAAAAAGTAAGATGCAAAGTGTAATATTTTTAACTTCTTTTAAAAACGAACAAACTGAACACATCAACTGAATACATCAACTGTGATAACAAAAATGGTTAAATTATTATAGTGTGAAAAAGCATGCCAAGAATCAAACTAACTAGACAATGTTGTCAGCCTGGGGCATTTTTTTCCTGTTTTCTAATACTTGACACATTTCATAAATGCTCAGGTTCTGGAATCATGCAGTCATAAGAGTCTGTAGTTTTAAACTTCCTTATTTACTGTAAAATTAAGCTGAAGTTCTTATCATCATGGAAACAAAAAGGAAAAAAAGGACCATGAAGGATAAAAAAATAGGAATTTCTTTGAAAACAGGGGAAATAAAAAGATTTTAACTTTTCTATCCTTTTGAGTGCTGTGAAAAGTAACATATTTTCAAGAACGTAGAGACTTGCCTTACTATGCTAAGCACCAACTCAGTGATGTTAAGGAAACTGCCAGGAGCCACTCTGGCAGTCACTCTTGCACCACCTGAGGTGGCATTGAGGTCTCTTCACAGCTGTACCCCTCACATTTATACAGTCAGACCAGGTTTCCTTTTAGGCTTGACTCCAGGTTTCCCATAGGAGAGTCTCAGACATCCAGATCCTTAAAATAATTTAATCTTGGTGCAATAACCAAATAACAAAATATCAGCTCGAGTTGGTGCCTCTGAGGAGGGATGAAGAACAAAGGAACCCTTGGGTTTTCACCCTCACAGTCTAAGAGGGCAAAAGTCTGGAGTCACTGCCTCCTACTGTGTCTCTCAGTGTCCAGTTCCCTGGTCAGTGCCACAGGTCCCCATGCCCTTTTTTATGCAAAGGATCAGCAGTTCATGTCCTCTTTTCTTGGGCTTGCGCTCTTGTCTCCGAGAGCTCAACCTGGAGCTCACATTGCATCTGCCCACCAAGCTACCTGCACTGGATGTATTCTTTAATAGTGTGAATACTAATAAACTTCTTGCCAAGTATCTCTTAAAGGCAGATAGGCTTGAAGTTCTGTTAAGCTTTTAGGAAAGGAGTCTGTCCAAGTATGTGGATCTTCAAACTATCTCCCACCTCACTGCAGAGATTCCTGGTCCCATACTTTGCTTCCCCCTTTTTCTCTATTTGGTGGCCAAGTTCAGCAGACATAGGCAAAACTCAGAAGTTGAGGCTCTGCATAGTTTTTCACTAATTCTTCTCTATTTCATAAAACCCTTGAATGTAACTGCAGGTAATGAGCTGCTCTAGAATACTGAGGAGATGCAAAAGTTTACTGTACTGAAGCTAGGAGAAAAAAAATTGGTTTACTGCAGTAGGATCAAAAAAAAAAAGTGATTTCTCCTTGCTTTGCAACTATTAAGTAAGAAAAAGGATGCTTCACATAAAACGTGATTACTCAAAAGATTATATTTTACTGGATAGTGATGATGTTGATGATGATAAAATGTCCTCAAAAAGAAGTTTTGTTTCATATTATTTATATAGTACTGCAGTTTGTCATTGCAGCTTGTCGTTTCTAATTAAAATATGTGATCAGCTTGGAAACTGAGCACTTTTAATTTAATGGTGTATTTGAGAACAAGAGAAGGCATTACTGAATATTTTTATTGTCAAAGTATTCAACCTGTCATATTTAAAAACATTCAGACTCTGGAGAACATTTTACATATGCAATAACTGCTGTCATTGCTTCTGTTACTATTCAATTGTATCTTATCAAAAATCTTACATACTATTTAGTTAAAATGCCAGTCCAAAGGTTACCCATAAAGAAATACAAGAGGATTTGCATAATAATTACTCATCAATTCAACAGAAGTAATGGGTCTTTTAAAAAACTGAAAATTTTAATAAGGTTATAAATCCAAGTTTGCTAACATTATACTTAATGTGTTTTCTTCCAAGGCTGCTCAAAAATTCTTCTAGAAGTCATAGTACAGTGTACTCTTAAAAAATAAACCACCTGACCATAATAATTCCAATCTTGGGAGATTCCTTTACTTAATTAATAATAATCCATGTTTCTGTATTATTTCCCTCTATGACTACTTACATGTTTCACAGGCATTATTAAATTAAATCTACTAATACCCTGAGAATAGAGTAAATACCAGTAATTCAGCTACAACCTACAGAAGAGAAGATAGGTATGGAAAGATTAAATAACTAGACTAGCACAGTTTGTATAAGAACAAATATTAAGAAATTCAGAGTAATTTCCACCCCTAGAATTGTGAGAGGTGTTTAAAATCATATGGTTCATACTTCTCAATGCTATTTTTAATTTGCTTTTGTTTCCCTGGATTTTGGACTTCAGTAGTTTTTCCAATAGTCCTTTTTAATGGTTCATTTCTACATTCATGGAGTCTACAGACTTTTTTTTCTTAAAAAAAGATGGGAAAAAAAATAGATACAATTCTTACATAAAAACTTATCCCCAGGGGCCTAGACTTCAAGCAGTGCCATTTGACATTGAAACAAAAAAGTAAATAAACAAAGAAACCCCAAAATAATCTAGTGAAGCAGAATTAAAAACAATTTTCTTAACTTTGTTTCTTGATTAACTTCTAAAGGTGAGCTTTTACTTCCATACTCAGGCGCCTATAGAAGCAACTTGACTTTTGCCAGCTAATTATATGAACAGTGGTTTTCCTTGAGTTAACTGGAATTTAATGAAGGCTCAGAACAATTGAGCATCCAGGTTATTTTTTATGTGTGTAATTAAATGGCTCTAGGCTGAACTTTGGGTTCCAGTTTTAAAAAATCTTAACCTATGTCTCCTGACTTTTACTCTTGGCTCAGTGGAACATTTTTCTTCTTCACATTTTTATTTATATTGCACTTGTCATCATAGCAGATTAAGGCAAAATAAATTCCACATCAATTCACAAAAAGCTGTGATTTCTATTTTAAGATTAAGAGCAGTTGGTTCATTATAATAAAATATTTCCATGTTAACTGCATAGTCCAGGAATTGGTGAAATTATTTTTACAACAAAATTAGCACTTTTGACACATTCAGTGTTGAAGCCGTAAGTAAAATGAAGACAAATAAAAAATGTTCTTCCTGAAGCTGTAGATGCTTTGTGAGACCTTTGTTTAAATAGTCCTTAATGGATTTTTTTTTCAGAATTTTCTCTAATTAAATTCAATTTTCTCTTCTACAGTGTAAATAAAACACATGTAAATTCATCAGGTTCATGATAACCCCTTTGGCAGAATTGCTCAGCTTGATGGTGGTCTTTAACCTCAGTATTCCCTTCAGCCCTTCTATTCTAAGTTTATGTGAAATGAGGAGCAGATAGCTTAATATTTTTTACCTCCAGTAGAAGTTTGAATGGAAACTACACATTAATACAATATCTTCATATAGCAAAAATAAATTGTCCTTTTACTGTAATACTCCTATTTTATACTTGAGAGAAAAGCCAAAAAGGATAAGGAATGATTGCTTCAATGATCATAAAGATCAAATATGAACTTTACCATGTAAGTAAGAACATATCTAAAGGACTGTGCTCTTTGATTTAGTCCTGGGCCTAGTGTTGTCATAAACATAAGGCCAGTCTTTTTTTCAGTATCTAAACCAGACATTAATTTTATCTTTATGAACTGTATACTCCATTTGTGTACTGCACAGCGCTAAACCTCATTTTTCTCTGTTTCCTAAATAATTGATACAGAGCCATTATCACAACAGAATCCTTCTACAAAAGGGTTTTCCCATTCAGCCACTCTACAAGCAATTTGACCTGCACTTCCAAATAACAAGGTAATTTTCAATCCACTGGCATTATTTTCCCTTTAAAATAAAATTATTTAAAATCAATATCATCCAGATGAAAGCAGCAGCATTTGGTGGTAAAAAATAAAAATAATTTCTATATCATAATGATAATCTCTTGAAATCCACATTTTTAACTTGATTTTGCTTGGAAAAACATGTTGCACATAACAGCAGTACAAACCAGAGTTCAACTTCCATAATTAGTATTTAAAGAGATTTTTTTACTTTGGGATTTCATCATTATCTTCTAGGGTTTGGGGGTGAATTCTCTTAGTGTTCCAGGAACATTCTGCAGCTGGGTGATATTCTGAAGCCATTTATTTGCTTTTTTGGACGCCTTTCTCAGTGAAGTTGGAGCTTTTTATTTCTTCAATTTTTTTTTTCCTTTAGTAGGGACTATGTGGTAGTGAATAGCTGCTGGTCAGAGCATGGTACTAATAATCACAAGTTTGATCTCTGGATGAGCCATTCACTTAAGAGCTGGATTTGATGAACCTTGTGGGTCCTTCCAACTAACAATATTCTGTGATTCTTTCAAATTTAATAGGAAAAAAAAGAGACTATCAACGGGCAACATTTCAGATAAACAGGGAAAAAACACACTTGACTGAGTGACATATGCAGCATCCTGTTCTGATCTTTTGGTCAGGCATATCCTCCTCTGCATCATTCCATGCTCTGTTCTTACATTTTGCCTGCATTTGCAGAATTGTATACTTCCTCCAAATTTTTTGATTTACCAAAAGGGATACTGAATTATCATTATGCCTCTATTTCAGAAACAATTCTAGTTCCTCTGCATAGGCCTCAAATAAGCCTTTGTGTAATACTGTAATATTGCCAAACAACTTGCAAATCACCTTCTACACAGGCATGCTTGTGTAAGCCCAAAATGTCTTTCCAAGGTATGCAGAGATGCATTCTGCATAATGACCTCAGACAACAGGATTAAGCAGTTTAACCTCTATGAGCGATACCATAAGGGAAAGTTTAAAACTGCAAAATTTAAGTGCCTTTAAATGTCCCTAAACCATGTCCTTACTATCCATACTGATAAGAATTCAAATAAGGATTTAGCTCGTAGCCATACATACATATATTTGTTTTTCTCATTTATGTTAAAGGTTCTGCAGTAAAAATTAATGTGTGGAAGGGTAATACATGCAACAGCATCAATAACAATAATTCTGATATTCTGCTAAAGGCCAAACCACTGTCAAAATGGGATTTCATATTATACTTTCCTGTTCTTTCAGATAAAAAACTATCCATTTAATTTCTGTAGCACATTTATTGTCATTTGTTACAGTGCTGCTGCAAGTGCTACTAAAGCTGTTTAAGCATTATCTGTTACAAGAGTAACCTCGTCAGCTAAAATGGGATATATGTGCATATGCTGATAAACTATTTTGTTGTAATTTAGCTATGATTAATTTCATCCAGCATAAAAGGAAAAGGTAGAATATAGGACAATCTTACAGGTGTATCAAGAACGTGAACTAGATTTGTCAAAAGCTTATATATTTCTAAGTGCTTCTACTTTATTAGAAAAAAAAAAGTGCTTTATATATAGCCCTATTTTCCCTAGGGAGGGTAATATTTACTAATAACTATCACTGTTTTATCGTGGAGTTACGCACAGATGATTCAATCAAACAAACAACATTGTACAAATATACAGGAAAGATGTATTAAAAACTCATATAACTTAAAATCTGAAAAATCCTAGAAACAGACGGAGAACAGACATCTTAGTTAAGCGAAAGATCTGAGATATAATGGATACAATTGTAATGTAATTAATGATTTTCTATTGCATTTGTTTTCTTCTTTGCACAATGTATTAATTTCCTTTGTTGATTCTGATCAAGACTGATGGGAAAAAATTGGTAATGGTGATTGCATATGGGCATGGCAACAGCAGATAATGTGAAAAAAGGGAGGACAGAACAAAGTCTGTCAGCTGGAACCAGTCTTTTGGTGTATTTGAGTCCATTTGTAGTTTATGTGCACAGCAAATTTTTCTACTCCTGTTACCATTTCTCCTCGGTGTTGCCAGAAAAACTCAAATTCCTTGATATTCTGCTTTTTTAATGTGGGTAGATAAAGACAAAATCTGCTCCCAGTTTACCAGCTTTTACATTCCCCACAGTCTTTGTACAGACAAATAAAGTTACCTGCCAAAATGTATAGATAGCAAGGAAATGTTTTTCATGACTGTGTACTATCATTATGGAAGAAATCTGATACATTTAAGACTTCATATAAACCACAAAGTGGAGTTTTGACATGATTTTTGTAGAAAATGAAATTATTTCTTATTTTCATCTACTGCTGATATTAAGAGAAACAGCCCTTATCCTCTTCAGTGTAATCAATATAAAAGTATTCCTAAATCTCTTTTTCTATGGCCTACAGTAGATGCTCCTCACTCTGCAAAATTAACTAAGCTTCTCTCTAGTACCAGAAAGCCAAAAGGCAGTGATGCATATATATGACTCATAGGTGTGCAACCTTTTACTTCTTTTAAAATATTCTTAGTTTCACAGTGATAACTCTAGCAGCCAATTCCATCACAGAAAATAAAATATGCCAGGCAATCAAAGACCACATTTCATTAACTATAGAAATTAACTATAGAAATTAAGATAGGTTAATTAAAATGTCTGCTTCTACATGTTGACTTTTATGTAGTGGACATCCATGATTCAAGAGACCAAATTATGTAAGACTAATATCACATTAGCTGAAAACTAACCTACAAGCAAGAAAACTGAGGCTCTCCTGTCACTTTCTACCATGGCATTTTCATAAAATCTATCATGTTCACAAAAAACTTGTATTTATTGACAAGAGTGATCTTTTCCAAGACATGGCAGATGTCCTGCACATCTCTATAATATCTGTCAACACCCTATGTCAATATGGACAGTGTAATTTGCATATTAATATCTTACGTCACGGCCATATCATTACCTGTCTGAAATACCCACAAAGGTAAGACCAACTTTCAAATTTTCGTCCAAACATATTCTCAAACCAATAGTCATTCAAAATTAACTCATAAATCTGCCATCAGCAAATCAATATTTTCTTTAAATGAAGAACCACAGCTGTGAGTATGAAGATGAATTCATAATGTGACAGTATCATCATAAGTTCCCTAAACATTTCCATATACTTGAGTACCAATATTATTATGTTTGTGAGACATATAGATGATATTTTCATGATCTGAACTTAAAATATGGAATTTCTCAATCCAGCAGAAATTCTGTAATTATAATTCCCCTATGAAACTGTCTCTGGAACACTCTTAAAATAATATGACCTTTCAAACTATCCCAAGCCATATCAAAATGGGAACATAAAAACTTACATAGAGAGCAAAATATTAGAATAACAGATAAAAGGCAAGATGAACCATGCTAGGAAAAAGAGCACTGCACACAGAAGGCATACAGCAGAATTGACTCTAAAGTAGCCTTTGTGACTGTGAAATCTTATTTTGAATCACCGTGAAAAGTTCTTTCAAAATGTCAACGGGAAACTTCGCAGTAAGAAAGCAATTTAGAAAGAATGTTAGGAATTATCAATAAATTAATACAGAACAAGCCAGAAGATATCATCCTTCTTTATGGCAGTATAGGAGAATTTGAAAATGTCTAGGCAAGCAGGACAGATATTATTAGAATGGACATTAAAAAATATTTTTGACTTTAGTATAAACTCACACAGACCTCTCACTGACTGCTTGGAGTTTGTGGGAGCTTATTGTTTCATCTTCTTTTTCTACAGTCAGTCACTGCTGGCTACTATCAGAGGTGGAACACCAGCTCATAGGAAGTTTCCATCTATTCTCATGTTTTACCTTCCTTCTTCATTGTTACTCAGTATTTCAAACTGGAGGGTAAAACTCCATATGGAAGTGATGACAAAATGACTATTGTTTGTTTATATAGATGATAAGAATAAAAGAATTCTCATGATGTTGTCTCCAGCCCTGTCTTTGACCCCACCCCCTTTTGCTCCTGGCTGGGCTCCCTAGATGTTCCCTGGACCTAATCCACCACTTGCTGTATCACTTGCTGGGCCAGCCTCCACTCCCAACTCATTTTCCTTAGGGAGTGGCTAACCCTCACTGCTCCCTGGCACTGTCACAAGACTACCAAAGAACTTGAATGCATATGTTGCCAGAATTCGTTTTCTACGTGTTGACACTGGGTATTGAAGAAGGAATTAACCCAGTCTAAGAAGTATTTGTATTTATATTTTCAGTTTTGTTCTAGTTCAGCTTATAAAACTAATCTTGGATTTATGAACTTCTCTCTTGACTTTATTTGGAAAAAATAAATCCCTGTCAAATAAGGGGTCAACAGATTAGCAGCAGATTTATGTTCACCTCTATGTGTTTATTTTCAGTACAGATTATACACTAATCATATGTACTTAATAGTGCATGATATACAAGAACTGAAAATATACAATCTTATATTCAAATATTAGACTATCTGAAATCCTTGAGGAAAATATTAAGCATGTAAGTAAGTATTTAGCATGGTTTTTTGTAGAGCATGATACACCTTGAAAACCATATTTCAGAAAATCTTAATGCCAGCGTTTTCTCTGTTTTGACCTAGAAAATTCCTTTTAAATTCCTACTGCATTTTTTATTCTTTCCTGAAATCATTTCTCCCAAGATTGCTTTAAGTCTGCTTTAGGTTTAGCAAGCTCTACAAATTCCTCACCTTCTCTGCAGTTGGTACTTACCCTTATAATTCTACACTTTACAATAAGCAATATAAAATTTATTTTTTGGAGATGGTGAATGCAGTCAGACTTTTACAAAGGCAAGTTGAGAGTAGGGAGATTGAAATGTAGCTCTTCTGCCAAGTGGTTTAGGCAGCTCATGCCATTCCCCAAAACACAGAATATCTGCATATTTTCCAAGTCAAATGTAAGTAAAGCAGCTTTTACAGTGTCTTTCATATGACTGTTTGTAGTCTTTCTTGCTAGGCAGGTAAGCCAGTTTCCTCAGCCTTTACCTGGTCTAATCCAAAGTAACAGCAAAATATTTTAATTTACCATCTTCATTCCACGTATCCTGATTTTAGTCAATTGTTCATTTTACTAGTCTTTTTTTGTGTATATAGCACACTTAGATCCATTAATATTCCCAGAAAAATTTTCTGTGCTTACAAAGCATAAATTGGGCAAATTTGTCTTCATCCTTCAGATAATGTCACGGACCCAATTAACCCTCTACAAAAAAAAAGGAGGGGGAAAAAATATATCTGAACATTAAGTATTATTTGAATTTGTTTCTGACTGGACAGACTAGTCTCCTTATTTCAACAGGAAGGCTTTGTTTAATTGTGCAGATAACCAACTTCACTAGCAGTTACTGTAGAACTGCTAAAAAAACCTCCAGTATTTTAATTTCACATTTTCCAGATATTCTACAAATTCTCTTTTATATAAGAAATATCCCAATTGCACGTTTTTTCAAAGCCTTTTTCCTTTCAACCTCCTTGCCACTTGTTTTCCTAATTATCAGTCAGATGTCATGTAATCTACTGCCAGGTTCTAAAAAAAAATAATAATTAATTAAGCAGGACAAATTTTTGTTTAAATCATGGGAAATATTTTTTGATAATAACACATTTAATTATCTCCTTCTCAAATAGAATAGAATAATTAGCAATAATATATTAAAATATAATATAAATATTTAACAATATAAAATAATAAAAATAATAGCATACTAATTATTATTGGAAAAAATTAACACCAAGAGACAGCTGTAATATAAATGTACTTCTATAATTAAGCAATTTTCATGGGGTTAGAGTTACTGATCAAGTGGAAAACAGGCTACTTTCACACATAAAGAAAATGAACGATGATGCAATAGATGAATGCAATGCCTATGCATGACCTACCACATAGCCTTCTCATTGCCTGCTGCCACAACTGACAACTTGGAAAGACTAATGCTGCATTAGGCAGCAGAAAAAGACATCTTAATTTGTTTCTCCATGTCTTTCCAAAGAGAATTTTTGTGTATTTATGCAGATGTTTTCAAAATACATTAAGAATATTAGGTATACAGTTTTTAACCACCAAAGATTATGTTAAAATAAAAGGAATGATGAGTACAAAAAGGAAATACAGAAAGATTTTCCACAGAGTAGCAGAGGAATGCCTGGAGTGTAAAAGAGACTGGAAAAAGGACACAAGTCTGGTATATTTGACTACAAGAGTGAGTAAGGAAAGAGCAACAGATGTTGTCTTTCAGGACTTCTGTAAGAGATTTGACATCATTCTCCACAAAATCCTTCTCTCTAAATTGGAGTGAGACAGATTTGTAGGGCGGCTTATTCAGTGGCTGAGGAATTGGTTGGATGGTTGCATCCAGAGGATAGAGGTCAACAGCTCAGTGTCCAGATGGAGATCAGTAACAAGTGGTGTGCCTTGACTTAGTACTGGGACAAATACTGTTTAATATCCTCATCAATGAGTTATACAGCGGAATTGAGTGCACCCTGAGCAAGCTTGCAGATAAATGAGGAATACAAACTTTTTACCAGGGTCTGTTGCAATAGGGTTATGGGTCAATTTAGATTAGATATAAGAAAGAAGTTTTTTTAAAATGAGTGTGGTGAAACAGGCTGTCCAGAGAGGTGTTAGATGCCTCATCACTGGAAACATTCCAGGTCAGTTTGGACAGGGCTCTGAGCAGCCTGGTCTGATTGAAGATGTCCCTGCTCATTGCAGGAGCATTGGACTAGATGACCTTAAAAGTCCCTTCTAACCCACACCATTCTATGATTCTATATGTTAAAGATCCCAAATGAATTGACATCAGTATGATAGGTGCTGTTTATTGAAACATGCCTAGCAGCTACCATGTCTAGCAGCATTCACATTTAAGTATGGCTGAGTTCATAAGAAGCTGTTCTCACTTGCATAAATGAGTAGATGAATTTAAAATTCTTTAAAGTCCTGGCCTTTTCTGTTTGTAAAAATGTATTTATTATTTATCAGTGACTCAGACCTCATGAGTAGTAAGCATTTCAGTTTGATTAAACCATTAACTATGCTCTTAAAATTGAAAGTTTCATGGATTTGAATATTCCTATACTGTACATCAGGCTTTAAAATCTGATTAAACCACAGGAGTACAAAATCCCATAGATCAAGGACAAACATGCAAACAATTGTTTTCAAAATTATTTTTCTATTTGATATAAATTTCTGATTTTATGTACAATATTTCAACTCAGAAAAAATAATCTTTCTTAAATAGTCTTTCCTTAAAATCAAATTCACTTTCTCAGAGAACTGAGATGAAGAATTGGTGACATTTCAGAGGAAAATATGTATTTGTTGCTCTCAGTTCAACGTCTTTTGACAGGTTTTTGGTGTAATTGCTTGGCTTCTTTTCCCTTACAATATACTACACCAAACAAACAGGGGGTTTTGGTAGAGTCATCAGTGGAATCCCACTCGAACTGTGCTGCGACATATGCTGTTCAGCATATTAATAAATTATCTAGGGAAGATGATGAATTGCAGTATAAGTTTGCTGATGGTATAAATTAGTCCAGGTAGTGAAAACGAAACCTGAGTGAAATACTGCAGAGCATTTCATGCTATTGAGTGACCCTGTAAAAAATCTGAAGTTGGTAAGTGATGAGTGTGTGGAGGAAGCTGAGCCCTCAATTCCACATCTGCAACACCACAGGATTGTTCTGGTTGGAAGGTAACTCGGGAGGCACTTAGTTCAACCTCTTGCTCAGAGCAAGGTCTGCTGTGAGATCAGAGGTCAACTATGAGATCGGTTACTCAGAGTCACTGCCAGGATCATCCAATCATTTTTCTTGCCCGTTAGATATTCAAGATATTCAGTGTTTTGCTCCTCTTGGGATTCCAAGAGTGTGCTTCTTTTATCAAACAATGTTGTGTTATTCAAAACTAATATGTTTGTTCTTCTGTCAAAAGCGTCTGACACAACAGTGTTTAAAGCAGGCACACTGCAACTTTTCCAATCTTATACAGGATGTGTAGAGTTTCATACCACTATTTTACATTCCTATTTTGAGATGAGGTTTTTTGCCTTCTTTTTTATATAATTTTATCATTTATTCAATAGCATCAATCGCATTTGCTACTGGTTTAGTTCTATGAAATACTGTTTTTTAGTCCAAGCATTTCTTTTGAAAGCACATTTGAACCCAGTATGCATGGTGCCTAAATTCCTGTCAGGTCTCATGTATTAAGGTACTTTTAGGAAATCTTACCAGTTGAAATATCTGTAATTTAAGATTCATAAAAATGGAAAAGCCGTTAAGGAGCTTTTATATGACACAAAGTGAAACTTCATTGTTTCTGCTTTCACCAAATATATTGTCATTTCCAGCATCTTCAAAGCACTCTATGCCAGTTAATGCCTTTGATAACCAGTTTTATTAAAAATATATAAAAACAAGTGTCACATTAGACTTTATATGAAAATAAGTGACTGATGTATGTCAAATAAAACAAATACTTCAAAATGTTGACTAAATGTTGCTTGGCAACAGAATGCTGAACTAATGCTGGTGTGTCTATGAGATTTATTCAGTTGTGAAAACAGTCCTACCTATGAGCAAGAGGGAAATACAGTAGTAAGATAAGAACATCTCAATAATCATTATTTAAATGTCTCATATCTATCTGTTGCTACTGGGAAAACCCCAATAATTGTGAAGACACAGCAGCTTTAAAATCCATCTATTTGCATTGAGATACAGCTGCATTTATGGCAGGTATTAATTAGGGTGGACATTTTAAGACTTTTATTCTCTTTTAGATTTTGGATTAATTTGATAATTCAGCTTATAGAAATAACTCAAATAACCCACAAATATTTGTTCCACCCAGATGCAGTACAGATAACTTACTTCTTTTCCAAATTATGTAAAGATAAGGAAAGTGAAAAAATCCCATATTTTCTGTCCACCATTTAATGTAAGATACATTTTTAGAGTATGCACCCACAACTTACATTTAGTTTCTTGGCAGAGACTAAGAAATTAGGTCATTTGAGCTGTTGGAATATTTGCATTATTCTGAGAACATGCAGGATCACTAATAATTGATATGAACACTGGGTGAAGTTCTATTACAGGTCCAAATCCAGACCAAAATATTTTTAATGGACAATTTAATTAACTTTAAATTGCCTTAGCTCAGAAAGCAGAAAGACTTCAGTACACATTTTTGTAAGACATTTTATCCACCTAGCCTTCTAGAATTTAAGATAAAATTTTAGCCCTAGGGTACTGGGGTATCTGCCTGTGTAGAACTACTAAAATTAGAACAGTTCTCCTAAAATGTATAATCTATCTCCATAATAGTGAGTTTGTGTATTTCTAGCTGACTGTCTTAAAATAACTAAATATGATCCAATGTAAAAAGCCAAGAACATTTCCCTCCTTAGAGTATTTTAATTTGTTTCTTTTGCAATGAGATTGTGTGTGACTTTAGAGTACTGCTCTTCTATGGAGTTGTAAAACATATCAAAAGATACCGTGTTCCCACAGATGGTAAAAATATGCTTTGTATACCATGACATAAATTTCAGGTGGGTTATACTTGTACACTGTCACTGTTAATGGAGTAATGATTGGTATCAGAAGTTATCTCTTTGAGTTTGTGTAAGGAAATTTGCTTTGCACTTAGTCATTTCTTCAATATTTCTTGTTTTGTGCATGTTTTAATTGGGCAGGGAAAAAAGCATTTAAATGCATTTCTTCAGAACCTAGCAATTCAGGGCTGAAATGGAAAAAACCATTCTCATCTAACGCTACATCATAAACTCTTCTAGAGTGATACATACCTTAGGTAAAGTATTGCAGTACCGAGACACAGCAAGATCACTAAAAGGGCGAAATTTTGATTTAAACTCTGAACTTCCTTCCTGTTATAGGCTTATATTAGCCAGTGTACAGTATTACTTTGATGTATTGTTGGTATTTTTGATGCTTCAGTTGTTAAGTGACCATATGTAAGTGCATGTATATACAGCAGAACCATCCAGTCACAGATTACACACATCAGTCATTCCAATAGCTTCACTTCCCACATCAGTAGGGAAATGAAACCATCACAGGGAAAAGCAATAATCTGAGGTTGCAGCAAATGTTTTGCTCCAAATACAGAACTTTTTTTGTCATGTACACTAATCTCTTCTTTCAAAGGAGGAGGAACATTTTTTCTAGGTGTGTTATCCTCCTCCGTCCTTGGGTCATTTCTCAGACGTTTCTAGCCTTACACAAAGAGCATCTGCTTAAAAGTATAGTGCAGTTTTTTATCTGCTGATGCACATAGAGATATATAGGATTTAACAAGCTACCAGTCTAGGTATTAATATGCACTCTGGCAAGATAAGGCACCCAGAGTCTCCACTGGCCGGGTAGACACTAGCCTGGAGGGGAAGGGCCGGCTTCCATTGCCCCTGAAAAAGATCCTTTTTCACTGACTCTGTTTATTCCTTCAGGAAAAACTATTTCATGCTGATGTTGTTCCTCTTGAAACCTTGAGCTACTAATGATACAGTCCCAACAATTGTGCTCTGTCTGCAGTTTTGCCTTTCTTATCTTGCATACCTCCATTCTAGGTCTTCACAGGCAGCTGCACCCCATGGAGAGTGAGGAGGCAGTTGCAGAAGGGATCACAGAGAGATGGGTACAGGTGAAATTCAGTTCATGACCCAAGACAGCAGCAAAAGCAGGCCTGACCCCAAAAAGCTTTTAAAACTGCACAGATTTCCTAAGTGCCTCTACTTTCATACCATTCAGATCCTCAATACAGTCAATGCTGTACAGCACTGCTTGTATCAACTTGCTATCAACTACCCTTGCACACGCACTGAATCTCTTTCAAATTCAGGGAGACAGCTTGCCCACAGGCCCAAACCCTGGATTTTAGCATAGCCGATATCTTACTGTATTCTATTATTTCTGTTTCAAATAGTGCCATGTGCACGACAGCACCAGGGATTAAAGTCTGTGTGTGAAGACATGGTTTCATCCCTTTCCCTTCAGACAACAGAGAGAAAATATTCTTGTTCTCTACCCTCCATTTGGCAAAGAAAGTTAGTTTGAAAGAAGTGACATCTTTCATCTTTTTACCTCTTTTACCTCTAATAAGAGGCAGGGAAAGGAACAAATGGAAATTCTTAATTTTTTGGCAGAATTGACAGTCATCTCCACATATCTGGAGTCTCTGCAAGCAGCATAAACACATCACTGTATTTCTAATTAAAAATATTCTAGCTAGCAGTTTATTATTTTCTAGTTAGTTCTACAGTGCCCACTCTTGAAAACTTATTTAAGTCTGACCATGAGGAGTTTAGTAGTGGGGAAGTGAATGGATCACATTTTCAAAATTACCTTGAAACAGTTTAAAACAACCACATTAATTCCATTAGGTAATTTCCATGCTGATTCTCTGTAGCTGATACAGGTGAAAAATGTACACTACATCCCAGATATACTTGCTTGTCTGAGTTTGAGAGTTAGAATGTAGTCCAGAGACTGAGGGAACTTCATGAAGTTATTGTGTAGTTAAATTATCCTCACTAGACAGGAAGCAATTTTGCTTATTTGCAGGAGTATCTCAGATCAAAAACAAACTACAAAAAACAGACCAATTAATTTTCCATACCAGTTTAAGCAAATGCCAGACATTTCAGACAAAAGCAATTGTATAGACAGTACTTTCTCAGAGGAAGACAGCAACTTCAGTCTCGCTTGTTTAGCTCTTTTTATAGGCAATCAAATAATTATTGTATTACTTTATTTTATGTGCATCCAGTTAGAGTTGGTTTAGACATGATTAACCATTTATTGACTAAATCAATAGTCTTATCCATGTTACAGAGCACACAAAATAGTTAGAAAAATAAAATCTGTTGTTACATTAACCGCTTGCAAAGAATGGTCAGGCTAAGCTTTGAACTAACATTGCCTCATTGGGTTATATTCTGATTAAGAAATATACAGGAACAAAAGGAAGAGTGGTTTTGTTTTTTTTTTAAAATTAGTCTTTCATTTCCTTTCCACACTTCAGATTAATTAGAATTTACCACTAAAAAAGCCAGACAGTACAATTAAGTTTTACGGCAACCATATTAAACTTTTTAAAAACTGAGCTTTGACTTCCCCAGAAATCCCAGGAGCACCTACAATTAGATTAGGCTTTGTCATCTGAAATAACAGAATGAGATACATAATATGCCACACACTCTCTGGTACAGGAACCCAGCTAATCAAGAGAGTGACCTAGCATATTGCTACTTCAAAAATACAGCAGCAGTACAGCACTACTCATATATCTGAAAACAGCTCTCTACAGAGAATGTACACATGTAAAAGCTATTTCATGTACCTCCTCCTTGATATCAGCACTGAGCTAGAGCACAATCAACAAAGTATGACAAATAAGTTATAGAATGGATTTTATGTCATCACCTTCCAGTTGTGGCATGTCCATGAAATGGCCAAGCTTCTTCCACATGTATTAGGTGCTAAATAGAATGTGAATAATTTCCCTCCTCTGATGTTCTATTCTGAACTCTTTGCCAAATGCCTGCATTGTGTTTTTAGTTGGCAGCTCTGCTCTTCATGAAGACAACTGTTGCAATATCACTGTATTTCACAGACAATAATCCAAATTAATAACTCATTAACAGAATTATTTTAGCAGCCTGGTAAGTGATTTTGCTTAGCTATTTTTCTGAGAGAGTCTTTTGATTAAAAACTGGGTCATTGACCAGACCAGATGAGACAAGTCTGTTTCCTTGACTCTCTGAAATAAATTTGTAAGGGTGCTGAAGTGTATCTTGGCCTCTACAGCAGAAAAATCAGTAAGAATTTTCATTAAGAATTCATTGGAATATTCATTAAGCCAAAATGATGAGTCCAAGGCACTCTAAGTTCATGTCGAATCTCACTCCCTTCTGAGAACTAGGTGACTTTGTCTAATGGTACAAATCATTACATTTTCCTCCATACAGAGAGCAAGAAAAAAATCAGATATTTCTTTCAAAATATGACCACAAAGAGATTGTGGGTATCGTACAGCCCCAAACAACATTCATCACTTCCAAACATGAAATCTAGAGCTGCTTTGTCTGATGAGGAATTACACACCTCACAGGAGAGTAATCTACCTTTCAGGTTAAATTATTTAGAAGTAAAGATTTTTGAGATGAATACTCTCCTGTTATTCAAATAGTATTCTGTTGATTAGGCTATTTAATTAGTATTAACTTCAGCACAGAGTGGTGTGAATGTATATAATTTTAGGCATGATATACCTGAGCTGACCTGCTCATTTCAAGTGACTTAGGGGTACATCACAGTATGGCCTGAAACAAAACTATAAGCCTCTGGACAAATGTACACACATTTTAAAGTGATTTCTGCAGTTAATTCTACAAAACCTTAAACAAAGCAACACTTCTGGATTAGAAAAAAAATAGACAGGCCTTAGGAGAGCAATCTGCATTTTGAACAATCTCTAAGAAAACAGTCAGGTATTCTCAGCACTATTTTGGTACTATTTAAGCACTTACATTCTGATCTGGTTAGCTAGTTGGTTTGTTGTCTTTGTTTTGGGTTTTGTTTTATTTTGAGAGAGGGAGTGGATAAGTGATGTTTGTTTGCTGATTTATTTTTTTTTATTTGCTGTATTACATGTATTCTTGTGAAAATAGGCACGGAATATTTCTAGTGAATCAAGTGGATCATTTCCAGACTTTCAGCACTATGCAATTGCACAAGTCCAGAACTCATGTCCCCAACCCCTACTTGTCTGTCTTTCTAGGTAATTTTCTTTTGTCTTCAGGTTTTCAGAAAATAAGCACTCAAATCCTATATTCCTTGAACATCAGTTTGTTATGCATGCCTCAGAAACAATTATTTCTTGGAGCTGTTTTTGCTGCTAATGCAAAATAAATAATACTAGGGCACAGCAAATGTAAGTCAGTTGCCTAAGAGCTGTTAATGTAGATTTCCAAAAGAGTTCTTACAAAAGGATATTTGCTTACACTTTGGATGCTAAGTATTTTAAAGATAGACTGTTACAAAGAAACTTTTCCAGAGTTGACAGTGGGTGAGTGAAATGATAGCAAAGCATGGCAGAGATTCAGTGCATTTTATTCCTTGAAGTGACATTACAGTCCAGACTATGCAGATACCTGACTGTCATGTGTGGAAATATTTGTCCACTTCTGTAATTTTGAGAACAGTTTGACCTAGGCAGCTCTCATTCTAACAAAACATCAGCAGAAAACACTGATAACTGGTATTAAAATGCAAAGAAAAAATGTAGTGTAATTTCAGTTTTGTTTTTTTTGTTGTTTTTTTTCTTTAAAGTATATGTATATCTGGTTTTGTTCAATTTAATATGTGTAGTTGATATTTCACAAATTATAGATTGCTTTAAACAGCTCATGTGTATCAGCCTTAAAATTATATTTGTCCTATGGCATCTGACACATCTCTCCTGCTTTGCAGTAACTGTTTTTATTTCTGTAGTTTCTGCAATGGATGGAAATGTACAATCAGCAATATAGCATCTTCAAAAGAACCATAAACCGGCACTTAGAAACTCAGTGAAAGATTATACCACTTTCTAGTGGACAGAATGCTTAAATCCATTAGTGCCACAGGTTGATTAAATCTTCCTACATTGCATTTCAAATGCACTGCAATCAGTTAAGTTAGTCTCTTGTAGCTCAATACATCTTTACATTTCTATGGTCCTAAATATTTGTAAAAAATTTCATGAGACAGACTGTAAGAGAAATGACTTACTGTGCTATAGTGATGCTGAAGTCAGTTTTGTGGAAATAAAAGTGATTAAAACATCTTCAATCAGGTGGGTTTTGTACAGAAAATAACTGTGAAATAAATCTCAGTTGTACACTTCAGATGGCTCTTCTGAACTATAGCAGGGAAGTAAAGGACTACGTGAACCAACTAGGTGAAACTTAGAAAGGAATAAAATACATTCATTTTCAGTCAGGTCCCTGTTGTAGCAACATCTTGTTTAATATTTCACCCGAATGATGATATCACCAGGACAACACTGAAAAGGATGACTTTGATCCCTAGTGTAACATCCAGCTAGATCCATCTAGCCAGCACATTTCAAAACCATTTCTGATTATTTGGTTGCTCAGTTTATTTCCACATCTCTAACATCACACAGATGCTACACCAGTGTCAGGGAAATTACTGAATGTTTTCAGCAGTATCTCCAGGTTCATCACATGCTTATACTGAGCGTTATTTATCATGGGCTCCTGACTGAAACAAAAAAGGATGATCATATCTGTACGCACTGAACAGCAAAGGTAGAAAATTTGGTACTAAGAAAAACAATTTTTCTTTCAATATTTGAATTTTTATGTGGACTAGAAATGTTTAGTGTCTCCACTGTCTCTCATCTCTTGCCATTTTGCAAGCATCAGTGAAAGATCAGACAGACCAGGACACTGTCCTGCTCAAAATAGAAATAGATTAAATCCATCCACTGTTGTTGACAGACTGACTTGCATTTTATTATCAGTCTTCCACCATTAATCCACTAGTTTTGATATCTTCCCAGTAAGGTTACTGGAATATACTGTGTACAGGCTTGTCATTCACAATATTCTTTAGTCTTATGAATGTTGTGTTGGGTAAAATACCACTGCTTGATTCACATAAGGAGCCCCTGGTGGTCTAGTGGTAAAGGCGCGGCGCTATCACCGCCGAGACCCGGGTTCGATTCCTGGTCAGAGCCACTCCCGGGCAGGTGGAGCTCGTCAGCCCTTAAAGGCAACCCACCTACGTCCTAAGGACCTCGCTGCCACCGTCCAAGCTCGCTTGGCCCCGGCAGATGAACCTTAGGATTAAAGGGTGGGCTCAGTTCCGCGCACACTGTGTCTCACCTAAAAAATCCAATGTGCAGGCTGGAAGGTGTAAAAGACCTTCCCCGGATCTTCGCTCGCGAAGACTGGCCATTATTATTATTTGTTATACTTCTGTGTTTTTTTAAGTAGAAGTTTAATACTTGCCAAGCATACCGGGTCTGGCTGGGATGGAGTTCATTTTTCTCATAGAAGACCCTATTGCACTTTTTATTTTAAATTTGTGACTGCAACAGCATTGATGATACTGCAGCGTCTTAGCAATTGCAGTGCTAATATTGATGCTCACAAAGCATCAAGACCACCTGTTTCTCACTCTGCCCTCACAGAGAGTAAGTTAGTGGTGGGGAAGAGGTTGGGTGGGACAGAGCTGGGAGAGCTGGGCTAAATTGACCAAATTGATATTCCATACTATATCATGGGCCATCCAACAATAAAATGGGAGGTGTGAATAAGCAGTTGGTGGGTGCTTGTCTGCTGATTGGGGTCAAACTCTTAATCTTTGCACTATATTACATATCCCTGTATTTCAGCAGAGATGTTTACTAGGACGATCTTATCCTTGGATTACATTATACCCTACACAAAACTCTAAAATTCTCAACTGTGTAGTGGTAGACATACCGCTTTACACATTAAGACCAGAAATGAAAAAGGGGAAATATACAAGAAGGTGAAAATCACGTGGATTAGATACCTAATACTGTCAAAAAGAAATCCTACCAGCCTTAAAGTTATTGACAACATTCAAATGGAGTTGAATGAAGCCAATATTTCAGCTATGAAATTTCCCATTATTCCTATAATTCTATTTAAATATTATTAGAAGTGGACAAATAGGGGGGAAAGGTCATGTGTCCTGGAAAAGTGAGAACAAGTGATTATCTTGATTTCCAAGATGCATAGTAGCCTTGGCAATATTGGGATTCAGTAATATATTGCCTGACATATGAAAGGAGACAGAAAAGTATCTAATTGAGGCATCAATAGTCAAAGCAGAACAAGCACCAAAATAGGATATTTTCATGTTATATTTAAGTAGTACTGTGTACATGTTGTGTGTAAGGAGGCCTTGGTGGCAGTTGAGAATGCTGGAAAGTATTTTCTTTTATTGTGGAGGCAGGGCTTCCTTCAGCCTGACTGTTTTCCCCATCCTTTTTCTGGGTTTATAACTGGAGGTGCACAAATTACTGTGCTGCAAAGGTAGTCATAGTTTCAGGGCAAAGCTTCTTTAGTATATTATTTATAGTTTTCACTGTGGGCCAGGAGAGAGAAGGAAAAAGAGAACTTGCATACCAAAATCAATACAAATAATAATAGTCTCTTACAAGACAAGCCTCGGGGGCTGAATATCTCTAGGTTCCTTTTTTTACATAAATGATCTCAATGGATTATTGTTTCAATGTTTTGTGCTGTCAGTCACACTCAGCTACCAGCTCTCCTTTTGTCCCATGGAAATCTTGCTCACAAAATTACATAGCAGCAGGTAGCCCACAGTGGCTTTCCTGAATGTCTTTAGCAGAATAGTGTTACAACAGAAGCAGCAATCCATGCTGTTCATGGGCTCATTTTCAGACATACATCCTGTCAGTCAATGCTGAGGTGGCCAAATGTGTTTCCGCATTATACCTAAACTTTTTAATTGTAGAGCAACTTGGGGCTGTGGCTCAACTATTTGTCTTGGTTTATTTTCACTTATTTTAAGCAAGGAAAACACACTGGAAATCAAATAATATTCATTTGAGCCACAAGAACATTCGTATTGATAACTTTACTGTCAGTGTAATAGGAATGTGCATTAGGATTCTGCAGGATTCTGAATACCTTGATATTAGGTAAACCAAAGACATTCAGGTATCTCAGTATTTTCAAATGTGGGTACATAATAACAGTGCTTGGTGCCTGTATTTTTCCAGTCTTTTTCTTCCTGAGCAACCCACTTACTTCTGTTATTCTACTTACTATTGTACTATGTACTGAGGAGAAATGACAATTTGTCATAATTCTTTTAGCTTCATAATAGGTTTTTTCTTATTAATCATCTTTATATATATATACATAAATATTCAGTAAAAAAACCCTCGAATTATTTTTAAATATTTGTAATTTTTATAATTTTGTAATTATATTTAGAGGGTACAAAATATTGCATAAAATGAATCATATCTCCTCTTAAGAAATAGATTACCATAATCCTTTTTACTGAATTATTCAGTGCTTATGGAGAACATACTACAGTCTCTGTAATTTTGCATTTTTATTTTACTAAAAAAATAACATTATTTTGCAACCAGAGGCATATTTTCATTGAATACCTTTTGTTCTTTTTGTTGCTTTTCATACTCAGATAATTTAGGAACATAGGAAAGAAAGTAATTAAGATATCTGGATCTTAGAAAGCTGTTGAGCAGTTGGCATTTTGATTCATTTTTGACAAGTAAAAGGTTCTTTCCCTTAAGGGATCTTTTCTTGGTAAACATTCAGCTAATTGCAGAAGTTGCAGGTCAAATGCAATAGCAACAGTCTTACAAAACTGCCTCAAAAGAAAAGGACAGAAAGTAGAGGGTTTGACCAACATGAGAAAGGTTGCTGAAAGACAATAATAAAAAACAGTCTTACTGTATCACCAACCTATGTGTATTCACACAATATTAATTCTTTAAAGACCACATCAGCTGGAGAAGTGCAGGAGTTTACTGCCAGAAACTGCATAGTGAAACTAGAAAGTAGGGAATAAACCAGCATATCAAAGACAATTTGGTACTTTTGCCTAGCTCCTCAAAGCTATTTCAATTCCAATTGAAATTGCAAGCAGTACTTTAAAAACAAAATCAAAAGTCTTAAAACAACAGAGGTCATAAATGTGTTTCAAGCACAAAGTGGTAGGAAAACAGGAGTTCTAGCCCTTAATGTTGCAATGTTTAAAGATCAGAATTTTCCTTTCTTTCTTAAGCAGTCCTCACTTAGCGCTACGAAGAAAAAAGAAAAAAAAGGATCTTCTTATCATTCGTATGTGACAGACTGTGCTGATTGATGTTTACCTTCAGTGTCTGCTTTGGCAGAAATGTACATGACTTTTGAAATACATGATGCTTTTTCTGTCTACATTATTATGATAACTCTTTATGCAAAATTTATTTTTCCTTGGTATTTATTGCCCGTTCCATTTACTAAATTGTTTTTCTCACGCAGAATCTTCTATGGTACATTTAGGAGTCATATCAGACTTTCTACACTGTTTATTCTAATAACAATTACTAGAGTTATCACAAACCTTTTCTCTGCAATACAGTTTGTATTTTATGATTATATATTTTGTCAAATTATTGATACTTACATGTTTGTTTGCATTTTGTAGCATCTTATTTGTGATGCTCTGTACAATATTGTGGAAGTCGTATGTGTAAACCAGTTAAAGGTAAATGCTGTTTTTCTCTGGCTTAATGGTAATTTTAATAATAATAATAATAATACGTCCTAAGGACCTCGCTGCCACTGTCCAAGCTCGCTTGGCCCCGGCAGATGAACCTTAGGATTAAAGGGTGGGCTCAGTTCCGCGCACACTGTGTCTCACCTAAAAAATCCAATGCGCAGGCTGGAAGGTGTAAAAACCTTCCCCGGATCTTCACTCGCGAAGACTGGCCATTATTATTAATGGTAATTTTAAAAGCAAGAAAAATAGCATTAATTCTCACAGAGATGTTTTCAGTCAAGCTCAAACTACTCTCTGTTTCTCTAACTTAATTGAAGTGTGAGTTAATTGACTTTCTTTTCATTTAAAGTCCCTAGTTACATCTTTACGATAATAAATAAATAATTTTTTTCAATGCTTCTTTAGTCTTTATACAAAAAGTGATACTAATTTATCTTGTCCAAGATCAGGATGCAGAATGCCAAAATCTGTTCTATTACAGTAATATTGCTTTTATTTTTTGTACTTACTTTAGTTTTGTAATTTTTTTTTAATAGCCTTACCATAAGTTAGTATGTCTTCTCATTGCCATTGCATTTTCTAAATTTGTAACACTTCAAGATTTTTCAGAAGGGAATTTAGGAGTGAGAAAGGCACAAGAACAGAACCACCCCACTTACTGAGAAGTCCTTTCCGAGGATGGTACAGCTGAAGTGGTTAATTTATCCCATGGACACACCTACACACTTATGATCCAGACACACTCCCACTAGTCAAAGCCTCCAGTCTATGTCTGACACCATGGATGTGGGGAACATCTGTAGATGCACCTCAGACCAACCAGAGCTATTTGTTCTCATTATCTATTGTTTCCAGTTGAGATAATTGGCAGGAGTTTCCAGAGGCCCTGTTGGTTATATCACCCCAGGACAGTTCCCTGGATGCTTCCCATATTTAAAGCCAATTATCTGTTGTGACTAGGGTTGGTATCACCTTCTGGATTTCTGCTTCAAATGCATTATAGAGACATAGTTGTCAAAAGTTCATCTGTCCTTCATTTTTTCCCCCCTGTGCATAACTAAGCCACTAGAAATGAGCAAGTGTAGTTGAGAGCTTTTTTTCTTTTTTGATAATCCTCTCCCATGACCACCATATTTGGTTTGTTTTCCCAGAGCATACCAGAATCCCTTTATGAGTGAAGAGGTGGGCAGATGTATTGAAGATGTCACTTTTCTGGGAGAAATTTTAGCTGGAGTTTGCCCTGTGGAGAGCCTCTTGCTAAACCAGGGAGTGATAAGAATAATTTGAACTTATAAAACTATTGACTTGGGATTTAAAAATTTTGCTGAGAATTTCTGTAGAAATTTCTTTTTGTTTCAATTGTGCATATCTCAATCTGCATTATATTTATATGTAATATAAATAAAATCTGCATTATATTTATATATAAATATAATTAAATATTTACCTAAATGTCTGGATCTAAGCCAAGTCATATTTTATATACCTACAAAAGAAATAGTTATAACAAAGAATCATCATTAAGCAACTCTTAATCTCAAATATTTTGCAATATGACCCGGTATGGCATGACCATCCTCTCTGGTACTGGCATTACTAAGTGCCAGCTTGCAACTGTTACTTACATCTTCACCCAGCACTGCCACGGGTGAAAAAACAGCTGCTCAGAAGATGATTTCAGAATAGGTCACTTGTGCAGACTCTTTCCCGTGTTTTGACTGATATTACAGGACCTGTGCAGCATGGCTTCCAGGCCAGGTGTCACCCACAGACACCAACCAGACATATCTACTAGGCACATACTCTTCTTACATCTGACTTTAACACATTTTTATATATTTTAATAACACAGTTATAACACATTTTATATTCGATTCTGCTTAGCAGAAAGATGCTTTTTCCCTGCAAAGACTTAAGGAGTGGTCAGACATGGCTTGCTAAATGTATGAAGTAAAATGGAAACAGCTACCGTGACAATTACACTGACTGACAGCATCAGGCTTTTCTGAGTTCTTGGCTATTTAGGATGAAATCCTTCATGTGTGGGCTTCTCCATCAGCCTACGTACACTGGCCTGCTGGCACCTGGGGGTTCTGAGCCTGGGGTCCATGAAGGCAACACATATAGTCAGGGCTGCTGCATAACACTTAATGATGATGTTTGCACTGAGCAATATCTGGCGGAGGGGGAAATGTTGCTGCAGACAGAATGCTTATCAGGGTGACCCTCCTGTTCAGTCAAAATGTTCAGCAAAGATACCTTTGCTTCCTAAAGTCCATCTCAGAAAGGAATCTAGCTGTGGCTGGATCCAATCCTAGTCCACAATTTATGTCTAAATGATTATACAGGTATAACTGAGCCTTTATATGACTTTGTCCTGTAGGATAAACTATATAGATGTTGTATAGTAAATAATTCTGATTAAAGTATTTTAGTCTAATCATTATCATCATCAATTTAAACAAACAGTTTATTCATATAAATATATTTGGGTTGCCATCCTTATTTGTATATTATTATATACATTATCTATAGATAGTTCACTATACTAATAGTTATAACTATCAGAATTATTTACTACACAGTATAGATAGTTATAACTACTAGTATAGTGCACTATTTATTAAATCAGTAATTTCAAACCCATCTTAATAATTATTAAGATTGATGTTACTCATCCATACAAATGATCATGGGTAAATCACTTTTATTCAGCCTTGAGGAGTAACCTTGAGGGGTGTCCCCACTCAACGGAGGAATCTCCATACACACACCTATAAGAGGTGCATTAGAAGTCACTGCCATTAAAAAGTGTGACCGGACTTTTCTAGTATAAAGTGCCTGACTGTAAGTCATGTTTCTAGGCTGGCTGTGTCAGCCCAGCAACCTTTATGTTGGCAGTTTTAGATAAGCTATCAGTATGATCACTTGTTGATTCCCATATCAAGAACTTTGTCAGCCACAGCCTCACCAGTGCCAGTTTCTGTCAAGAAAAATTGGCTTTTACATCCTAAAATTTTTAACTTTGGGATTGTTGAGTCGGCTGGTCTCATCATTCTTCAACACCAAAAGCAGTATGACTCTCCTCCTCTATCAATCATTGATAACTTTTGCAAATAGGGTAAAGTTGGAGATGTTTTACCCCCACTTAAGCAGAACATTCTGGTATAGGTGGGAAGGAAACTATATAATTGAAATGTAATATATTTTTTGCATCAACTACCCTTTTTTTCCATTTTCAGCACTCAATGAATGTGAAACTCTTGTTGCTTAGGACCTATCATATTGTCTTGGTGACAATACAAAAGACAAATGTGTGCTAATGTACAGTCCTCCAGAGAAAGGAGAAAATTTGTCCCTATACTTTCAGAGAGAGCAAATTTTAATATAAAGTAGGGTGCAAAACATTTTTTTTGTGTCTTGTAGACTTTGAGATTTCGGTATTTCGATTTTTGTCAGAGGCAGGTAAATAGAATGACTGGAACACTTTAACTGAAGATGGTAGCTGTCTCCCTAGCCACCTCTCTTTCCTGATATCTAAGACTCTGAGATCCTTACCACTAATACAGTGAGAAGCATTTTAATTCAGTTAATACAATCTGTTTAAAAAAGTAAACAAATATTAGACAAACTGCCTCCATTAAATAGTGCCTCTTAACTGTCCTGCCTTCATGTTTTCCTCTTGGCTTGCTGCCTCTGTGTTACTTTTTCTCAGTGGGTTATTTCAGATAAGATTATAAACCCTTAGAGAATTAATCTTCATTTCCACAACACATCTAATATAATGAATCTCTAATCCTAACAGCAGTTTCTTATGATTATTTATAAATAATACAATAGCTTTAAGTTGATACAGTCAGTTTAACCAGTAGGAAGATCGGACCAGATGACCCACTGTGGTCCCTTTCTGCCACATTCTGTGACTCTGTCAATTTCTATCCTTTATTGGATGCAGAGAGAAATGTAGTGACAAAAGATAAGGAAAGGGGTGAATTACTTAATGTCTTCTTTGCCTTGGTCTTTAATAGAAAGATCAGTTGTCCACAAGGTACCCCACCTCCTGAGCTGGAACACAGAGAGCAGAATGAAGTCCCCATAATCCAAGGAGAAACTGTCAGTGACCTGCTACACCACTTAGACACACACAACTCCATGAATCTGATTGGGATCAACCCAAGGGTACTGAGGGAGCTGGATGAAGTGCTCAACAAGCCATTTTCAATCATCTACCAGCAGCTCTGGCTAACTGGGCTGGAAGTTGGCAAAGTCCCCAGTGAACGGAAGTTGGCAAATGTAACACCCATCTACAAGAAGGGCTGGAAGATCAAGGGAACTACAGGCTTGTCAGCCTGACCTCAGTGCCAGGAAAGGTCATCATTAGTGCCATGATGTGGCACATACAGGTCAACCAAGGGATCAGGCCCAGCCAACATGGTTTACGAAAGGCAGGTCCTGCGTGACCAACCTGATTTCCTTCTATGACAAAGTGACCCGCCTAGTGGATGAGAGAAAGGATGTGTCGTCTACCAGGACTTTAGTAAAGCCTTTGACACCATTTACCACAGCATTCTCACGGAGAAAGTGGCTGTTCCTATCTTGAATGGGTGCCCTGTTCACTGGGTAAAAAAACAGATGGATCGTCAGGCCCAGAGAGTGATTGTGAATGGAATCAAATCCAACTGACTGGTCACTAGTGCTATTCCCCAGATCTTACTGCTGGGGCCTCCTACCTGTTCAGGATAACAGTGGGTAAGATTTAAGGGAAAAGGATTTTTTAAAAACTAGTCAAATGACAATCAAATTTGCTTATAAACCACACTAAGGAACATAATATAAAAATTATATTAGACAAGTCAAATATGGACTAAAATGTCATTTTTCAAATGGAACATTAATCAGGATTTTATGGACTTCTATTAAATGTTTCAGGTACTCTTACAGAAAGAGGTCATTTTGATTTCAGCTGGATAATCAAGCAGAAATCATCTTTAAGACTTCTCTTGTTATAAGGGCATGCAGGCATTACAACTCAGAAATGTTATTTTCTCACTGAAATTAATTCCATTTCCTGAAACACTGTTCTTTTCTTAATTGTTTTCCTTCTGTTTTCTTAAATTCTATAAACATCAGTTTATATTTCCTGTAGTCAGCTTCCCATTTGCAGAACAAAAGCTGTTGTCCATACTCTATCCATTGCACCATTTCTGCCTACTACTTAGATAAGCTTAATGAAGATAAATTGTCTCCATTTCAGAATGGCATGAGATATAAGAGCTTAGCTTCTTTTTGTTTGGAACTTAACTTCTGATCATCTATTATTAATAAAATTCTGTAAACATCCTACAAATTATAAATGTGATCAATAAATGTTTACAGGTATTTTAGGAGAAGAGGTGAACTTTCCTTTGTGAGTGTAAAACTTCAGGAGACTACTTGTAACCTCTGTCGGCCAGGGAGGACAAAATTATCTAGATCAGAGCACTGAAAAAGTATAATTTTCAATGGTATTTTTACTAAAAAAGTTAGCATGTTAAAAGTTTAGGGCAAGTAAGATTGCTTATTATATCAGGATACTTTTTATCCTTAATACATTCATGGAGGCTACTTGAAGGGCACTTTCAGTGCTTGGGCCTGTATACATAATACAGCTTTTTATTGTTGACAGAGTCTAGAGCTCTGTGAGTATTTTTACAGTACATTATTTTTTAGAACCAATAAATTACTCATCTGAACTATCCAAGTATAAACATGATTACTTTTTTTCAGGCTTGACTATGATACTATTACAATGAATTATGGATTTTAGTGGTTATCTGGTTTCGATGTGGTGCAATAAATCATGATCATTTATGATTGGTTCTGAACTTCATGCATGTTTTTTTATATAGTCTGTCTTGGTTCCTCAGAGTTATACTTTTAAAGATGTTAGACAATTTTAAAATAGCATTAGACTAATTCAAAATTATTTTAATAAATTTAAACATATTTCCAGACTTCCTTTCTACTCCATATACAATTCTAAAAACCCCACAAATAAAGAAAACTCAAAATTCCTAAGTTTTTGTTAAAGGACAGGAGACAGTGGTGTTTTAAATAAATAAATAAATAAATAAACAAAGTAAATAAATAAATAAATAAATGTCAGTATGCTCCAGTTACACAAACTAAAATGGCAGATATTAGCAGATGATTCATCTAACAGCCTCTAGAATTAAAAAACCCAACCAAACAAAATAAAGACAAGACATCTCAAGGCCACATGTGAGTGTAGCTATACTCTGTATCACAAACATACCCTAAAGGAAAAAAAAAAATCTTCTTAATCTCACCTTTTTTATACTCAGTCTGTCATCTTTTCCTATAACCTCGGTGTTATCCAGAAATGGCATCACTGCATGAGGAGTTGAGCCAGTCCCTCAGTGGAACTAAGACTTTACCCTAACTCTCTTTTACTGTGAATAATTATTCTCCTGTGAATTTTTTTTCTTTTCTTTTCTTTTTTTTTTTTTTTTTAATCTCCTGACCTTATATATTATTTGTGTTTGGCAGGATGTATCTGTCTTTGCTTTAATTTCTTATTCCTAATTTCTCTGCCTTCTCCGGTATTATACTGTGTTTTGTAATGTATTACTACTGGGTTAGGCTCTTCTCCAGAACACTGAAGTTAGATTTAAGGAATATATCTACATTTGATGAAAGGAGAAAAAAATTTTTAATATCAGTGTAGCATGCAGTATTAATAATAAAAACAATATAAAATGTTAAGTAATTTTTTTCTGAATTAAAATAATTGCTTTCTCACACCCTCAGATTGATCAAATTCTTGTACGTATTTGAAGTTATGCATGACACATAGGACATAGCTGGAGTGAGTTCAGTCCTTAGGGAAGCATTTCCACAGGCACAAAACAAAATATTTTCTCCTTGTCTGTCATCTTAGAATTTGCAATAAAAATATTTTTTTTTCAGCACTGGTAGTATCCATCTCAGGTGTTTTGATGCCCTTATTCTCAGAGAGTACTGAGTGACGTAGTCACCATGACAATCTTGTTGCATGCATCTGTGTTCAACATAGCTAAGTGCACTGAATACAGATTAGCAGTTTCTCAGTTACAGTTTACCCCTGCTTTACTTCTACTCTACATTAGCACAAGCTACCCATGGAAACATGCTGCCTACGAGTTCTGCAAAATTCTTTAAGTAAGAAAAAGATGGGCCTTTTCTCAGTTTCCTTCATGCCTCAGCATTCTCCTGGAGAAACTATGGCTTGGAAAGGAGCACTGTTTTCTGGGTAAAAAACTGGCTGGATGGCTGGTGGCAGAGAGTGGTGGTTAATGGAACTACATCCAACTGGTGACTGGTCATGAGTGGTGTTCCCCAGGGCTCAGTACTGGGGCTGGCCCTGTTTAATATCTTTATCAATGATCTGGATGAAGGGATCGAGTGCACTTTCAGACACTTCACAGATGACATCAAATTGGGTGAGACTGCTGGAGGGAAGGAAGGCTCCACAGAGAGATCTGGACAGGCTGGATCAACTGGTGGAGGCCAACTGTATGAGGTTCAACAAGGCCATGGGGGTGCTGGCCAACAGACTCTGAACATGAGTGCACCTTGAATTCTGGGTTCAGGTTTGGGCCCCTTACTACAGGAAAGACATTGAAGTGCTGGAGCATGTCCAGAGAAGGGCAACCAAGCTAGTGAAGGGTCTAGAGTAAGTCTGAGAATGACTGGCAGCTGGGCTTTTTTAGCCTGGAGAAAAGGAGGTGAGGGGAGACCTTATCTCTCTCTGTAACTACTCTTGTAACTACTAACTAGCAAGATAGGGGTCAGTCTCTTCTCCCAAGTAACAAGTGATAGGACAAGAGAAATGACTGATCTAGGGGAGGGTTAGATTGGATATTAGAAACAATTTCTTCATCAAAAGGGTTGTCAAGGAACATTGGAACAGGCTGCCCAGGGAAATGGTGGAGTCACCATCCCTGAAGGTATTTAAAAAATGTGTAGATATAGCACTTGGGGCCATTGTTTAATTTGAAAATGGAAGTGTTAGGTTAATGGTTGGACTCAGTGATCTTAGAGGTCTTTTCCAACCCTAATGCTTCTATGAGTCTGTGATTCCTAACTAAGTGAATAAGCTTCTTTCACATTTCCTTAATATGACTGCCCTAATAATCGGTCAGGTTTTACATTTGAGAAAATATGTAGATTGTAGAGAGACCTGTGTCCTACATCAAAGACAGAGGACAGAAATACAATTCTCCTAAGTTCTCCAAGTACACATACACAGTCTTTTTCCCCTACTACTGAGTTTGGTTCAAAAATTATATGTGGGTATCATTCTGAATTTTTAATTGCACTGTGATTTAAAGTTGCATTTAGTGTATTTTGTTTCACAGTAAGAGAATTACAGATACAGAGCTCTCACCTCTTTTTAGTCCTCCTATCCTTCAATCATTCACTAACCTTTATTAAAGAGGCGTTTAGTTTATTAAACAATCTCAAGAAAAATCCTCTTTAAACCAGGCATTACATTAAAGTTCATCCCAAAGATCCAACTAGGTCAGAAATAGATGTTAACAGCAAATTCTCCTCAGTTACACATTCACCCTTCTTTCTTAATATTCCATCTCTTCTATGTTATCTCTAACCTTAATTTCCCTTACGTCTGTGAGGCAGTGACACTGCTTGACCACTTCCCCCCAAAACCAAGCAAAGTATTACTCCACAAGCAAGGAGCGACACAGCATCAGTACTGCTGTGCACCATTCTCAGCTGGGAGATGGACACAGTGTGAAGAGAATAAGCATGTGCAAAGCATCACACCTGTTTTAGCTGCAGTGTAGCAATTTAAAAGATTATTTTCTACCTGGAGCCTATTTTCTGGCAGCACAGGAAAAGTACCAGTACAATTAAGCACATTCTCTATTCTAATGCTTTCCACTGCTGAACACTAGGCACAAAACCATCAAGAAAACAAAACATACTGGAAGGAAAACTCATCCAAGCAGACCCCAATCTCAGCAGAAAGACAGTCAACATGATCATTGCCTCCAACCTGCAACCAATGCCTGACTGCACTGTTATGTTAAACCATCTGGTTGCAGGGAATAATCTCTGCTGAGAGATAGCAGAGGCTGTGAGCTTCTGCTTCCTAGTGAGCCAGGTGTTTGCTCCTTCCCAGCTGGAACATGACACTCACTAGAAACACAGCTGCTACCTATCAGACACAGGCTAAGAAACCAAGTCAAACACTCAGTGTTATAATTATTGGCAAACTATAAGTGCTATAATTATTGGCAAACTATTCAACCCTTCACCTGTGTAGGCTCGAAGTCTGTCAGTGGTTCAACACCCTTAGGCTCAAACCTGAGGAATGTAATGTTTCTTTTTAAAGTCCCTAGTGCCTGAACAGTTATTGAACAGTTTGACTGTGGTTTAGATTATTCCATGATATTTTCTCTTACAGAAACTCCAAAATCTTATTTTGCTAGCTTGATTAGAACTGAGCTGGACAATTCTTTAACCAATAGCCATTCACAGAATGTTTCTTAATATGACTAATTCTGCCTCTATTTATTTTAACAGTCTCCCAGATTTAACTCTGCACTGTCAGGCAGATATATGAAGTAGATGATTAGAAATGTTTGCTATACTTATAAAGCATAAGAAGAACTTTTTTTATTCTCTTCATGATGTCATCAGGTTTATTGCAATTTCTTGACAGGTTCGTGAATTAAGTTCCCAAAAATCTGAATCTAGGAAGGTACTTGGCCTCCAAATTTAATTTAAAAATTCCTGTAAAATAGTTTTGCCCCTGTTTCTTCATCCATAAACCATAACCACTGCAACAGTTTCCCCAAAGTAGCTCTTAAACATGTGACTTGCTTTGGCTTATGATTTTATTAGATTATATATTTAAAGCTGACAATAAGCTACTGTCAATAATTTCTTAGAAAGCAGAGATTTTATATTATGGTTTGTATTACCAGGACCTCCAATTCCCAGCCTGAGCCTTCCTGATGTGTATTGCCAAATATAAAGCACCTGTACTGCTGATGGTCTCCAACAAATACTACCATCAAAAATTGCTTGCAGCTCACATCTGAGATCCAGTACGGGTTAAGAAAAGAGCTGAAAGAGAGTTTTTTAGCATTCTGTTGGCACTTGCAAAATATAACACCTCTAAATTATGACATTCCCTTTGGAAGAAAACATGTAGATTATTTCAGTTTTCAGTGGCTATGGCAATACCTCAAATGAGAGTTTAGAATTAGAAGAGCACTCAATTCACACTGCTCCAAAAGATGTTTGCTATCTCCTAAATAAATACAGATAATCAGATTTGTACAGTATGTACCTTTTGAATGCCGTTCTGAATTTTGTTCTTGTTTGCTAGCAGGTAGCCTAAGGAATGTAAGTGTGCCAAGTCTACTTCATCTCCAGAGGCTGGATGCTTTTACCAGCTTTTCTTTTTCTCTATCTGACTGGAAATATAAAAAAAAAATAAAATAAAAAAAAAATCAACATCTTGATCCCACATGAGGGCATGGAATACATCATGATCAAATAGTTATGGCAAACATGGAAACAAATAAAATAATCCATGACTAAACTTCTTACTGGGTCAGCATATCTTAGGGCCAATAGGGGCTCTCTCTCAATAGGGTACTGCAGATTCATATTAAGAGCCAGGGCCAAGATTTTATCTCCTTTATGTGCCTGCAAAAATTAATGCATGTGGGAAAGGCTGGTTTTCCTCCCCTTAAAAAAGAGTTGCTCTTGCTTTTGGAAAAATGTCAGAACCTGAAAGCACACCTAAGCAGAGAAACATAAACATGAGCCAGAACAGCTGCAGCCTTGCCTTCTAAGGATCTATTAGATGTCAATTTAAGTCTGTAACATACGTCCAGCTCTTCAATGGGCTGAGCTGATTTCAGAACTGTGTATACATTCCCCATTGTGCCTGATGTGGAAGCTTAATTTTTTCAGACTGCTGCCTGAAGCTGATTTTGTGTATGGTAAAAAGACTATATCAAACACATCCTGGAAATGATAAGGTGAAAAATATGCAATGTGATGTAGATAATAAAATCCACTATTATGTGTTGCTTTTATGTATCTATAAAAGGCAAGAGTGATACTATTTATATATTATATATGCATTATGTACATATAAAAGCTTTATAACTGGGCAAGCTCTAAACAATATTCCAGAAATGTAGAGATAGTAAAAAAACTTTATTAAAACTTGAGAAGAAGTTCAAAAGAAGTTTGAAAACTCAGACATCGCAGAACACATTGAGTGCCAGTTGTCAAAGTCATAGCCATGAGTTTCCTGGTAAAATCTTTCCAACTCACTAGTCAACACCTATCACTACAGACAAACAGCTTCTTGATGATGAATTCTGAAGTGCTAAAGTTAAAAATAAATATACTATGCTACTTTCAAACCATTATGGCTGGGTAAGTTCTTGCTCAGTTTATACTCATCAGCTCTCCTAGTGGATTCCATGGAAGTTAGTTCAAGTGGGTTAAGTAAATACCAGGCAACAATTTCAGAATAATTAGCATCTCTCAGTACTGAATGGCAATGATACATTATGAAGAAAAGGACATGCTCTTTGTTCCCGAGTCCTTCGGTGACTCATGAAGTAGAAAAGGTTTTGCAAGTGAGCACAGAACAATGGGAACAAGCATGAAAGAATTACCGTATTAGAAAGTTAGGGGAACGTAGCAGCTTCCCAGCAGCATAGCAAGTGAAGTTATGGTGATTCCGCTTATTTTCTGGTACCAATACCATGATCTATCAGAACAGAATTCTGCCTTCAAGCTATTCTTCATAAGAGGAAAACTTTTCAAGAATTTCAGTTTTATTGTTATACCAATGACGGCCTGAATCTTAGAGATACCAGAAGACACTGAGTTCTCAGGGGTCAAGTTAAATGCTTACCTAGGAATTTAGTACCTTTAACATTTTGCACCCATATTCATACAGAAAAAAGGAGTAATGGCTCCCACATTTGTGGCTATTTTCCTTCAGGAAAAACATTTTTAAAAATCCTCATGGAATAAGTAAGAATATAAGGTAGTATAGTACATTAACTGTTAGTAATTCACAAGATTTTTTTTTAACTTATCCTTAACTTCCACACCAGGAATCCACTGTGTGCTACTAACTTCACATTTTAGCTGACAGCTGTTATATTTAGTAAAACTTTCTTGTGATTCATTATTCATATCCTTAAGCACACTCAGAGATAAATTCCAATGAAGCTCAAGGATTCATCTGAATGGCTGCTGAAATGACATTTATAGTACAGGAGTGTGTTGAACATGTTTAGATAAATCAGATTCTATGTTATTATAATGCTCTTAAAAAACTTCTAAGATATTCTTTTACCAGTAAGATGCAAGACTGTCATCCAACATTATCTTCAGAGGAAAAGTTAAAGGCCAAAGTATGACAGATCAAACTGATTATCTGCAAAATTTGACTAAAAACCCATGGAAGACTAGCGAGATATTCTAGAACCCAAAGATGTAAGATGCTGCCTTATCAATCAGAATTAGTAAGTGATGGGGAAGGAAGCAATTCCTGTGACACAAAACAAGCTCTCTATATTCAGTGTTGACAGTGTGAAGTGGTGTGAAAAAGTTAATGTAATTTTTTTGCTTGCTTTGTCTTTTTCAAGGCTTTTCTATCTATGAAATGTTAATCTCTTGACAGTAACTTCTGTGGATGGGATCTATAAGAGTGTCATGTATGTACAGAATGGTATCTCACGTTTCTGTCAATGGAAGCCTGTAGAGAAGTATAATTCTGTTCATGTTCCCATGTTTATCATGCATAAAGGATAGGAATTTTAAAATCTCTGTAAAGAACTTCAGACATTTTTTAACATTCATAAGCCTCACGTTTATAATATGTTCAATAATTTCTTCAATACCCAGAATAATCTCTGTGTGTGCTC
This sequence comes from Myiozetetes cayanensis, assembly GCF_022539395.1. NCBI lineage: Eukaryota > Metazoa > Chordata > Aves > Passeriformes > Tyrannidae > Myiozetetes > Myiozetetes cayanensis. The sequence goes on along the minus strand of NW_026087964.1, from coordinate 31,688,375 downwards.
TCCAAATATGCACATTTGACCTCACCTATAAATATCAAGGCTTTGTCTTCTATCAGCACAAATATGGACAAGCATATGACTCAGTTCAATTTTTGAACAAATGTTCTTATTATTACTTCCTGCATCTGTGGATGAATCATGGCCCTTGCCTCTTCCTTTGCAATGGACAATGAGAACTAGGAACAGCATTCAGTGTGGTTAATGGTCTAAGAATAAGGAAAAACAACTTTTGCAGAATTGTGGTTTTGAAATCTGCTGAATTGTCACCTTGAATATGGCAAGGAAATACAAGCAATGCATGCAGTGGCAGCCTGGAGGCTGCAGCATAAGAAATCACAGTATGCATTTGATGCAGATTTCTGTACTTAGGTAACTTTAATAGTATCACATGATACTGGCATATAAACAAAATAACAATGATAAATTATGTAATATTTATCTTTTCAATGTTATTGGCATGACATTACTATAAGCCTCAAGAAAAAAATTATTCTTTAGCTACTTATTTCACTAACTTCATACTTGAAATTATTTGTATTTTAGAAATTACTTCGGAATTATTCCAATTTGAAAATTCTATGGGTAGAGTGGGTTTGGTCCAGTCAAACTTCTTCTGAAGTCTATGGTAGACTATTTTTAGCACTCTATAAACCCAGTCTTTATCAAGCTGTTACTGAATGGCAACTGCATGAGGAGTATTTGTTTATGTAATTGTACATGCCCATGTACAATTGTATTTCTGTTACAAGCACAAGTCAGCAGAACAATTAAAATGTTTCTAAATATGTCACAGAGAATTGTGTTTTTCTTGTATTGGAAATCTATTCCATGTAATTTCTTTAGTGCTATTCACTCCCTGCTTCCTCTTGGATATCTCCATGTCCTCTGCCTGTGGTGCAAGAAAAGTATTATAGTTTAGTTTAAAATGCTGGCCGTTGTCTGATAATCTCACTTCCCAGAAATACGGTTTGGGTGAATATGGTCTGAACATATACTGTCAAGACCAGTTCTACGCTGCTTCAGATCCCATCTTTCAGGAAAAAAAAAAAGAAAGAAAAGGAAAAAAAAAAATCTTTGATTCACATGGATTCCTGAATAAACCACCTTTGAATTACTTTGGAAATCATTCTGTTTAAAATCAATTGAAAGTTTAGTGTACAGAGAAATGCTGCTAAACCCAGCTCTCCAAGATCAATCAGCACTAGATCATATGGTCCAGAGGATGGAACATGTTTCAGGTAGTGCAAGGTCTGTTGAATAATGATGAAATTGTAGATAGATAATAATAACTGGGTATTTTGGGACAATCCCTCCTATTTATATTGTTAAAAGGGGAAACGTGCAATAGTGCTCTACAGTAGCTGTGGGGTATAACAATAATTTCATTATGAGGAAAGTGTGTTTTTTTCACCAGTCATCTCTAATGTCACTAGTGAAAATTCATTGTCTATATCTAGACAACTTAATTACGAATCTACCTTAATTGCATTAGTCATAATAAGATCAATTGATAATCATAGACTAGTCATAATTACTTCTGAAGAATTTTCCTTTTAATTCAAAATTCCTTAACCTGACATAGATGGGCACTTTGTGTAGAGTACTTTTGCTTAATAATGAAACCAAATACTTTGATTTTGAGAAAGACTGTCTCTTTTACCAACAGTTTATTTCAGAAGTAATGAGTTTCATTGTACTGAACATGTTATCAACAAGAAGTTGGAAGCAATGCGGTGGATATTTAGAACCACAAGTAGACATTTATAGAAAAAAATACTTGTGGTTTTGCCAGAAAAAAATACGTATTTAAAAGAGAAGAATGGAAAACAACAATAAAAAATCTAGATTCTTTTTGGTCAGTCTATGTTCAAACAGTATCCCTAACCTAAGGACAATCATTAAAGGCACATAATTAAGAACATTTTTGATATTACATTACGTTATGTTACATGCTTACCGTGCCCCATACAGTAGCATTTATTTTTTTAAGCTTGGGACAAAAGCATAATTTTTAAACTAAAGAAGCCACCTACAGACATCTCTTTTGCTGGCATAGGTATATTTCTTAATGGAACTGTCTGGTCATGTAAACAGCTGTAGCAGTGAAACAACTATTGCAAAGACAACTACTAGCCAAACAAACAATTCAGCAATCAAAACACCTAAACATATTGAAGGGATACTCTGATGATTTCTGGAACTAGATAGGAAAATGTGGAGATAGGTTATGTCTGTTTAGAAATTAAATTGCCTGAAAAACTACTGGAAACTCTCTAATGAGTGAGAGAGTGCTGCTTCTTTTTGATTTAATTCAAAAAAGCAAAAGTAGCTATCTCTCTGTATTTATAGAGAATATTATTACTATTTGCTCTGGAGATAGACTGAAAGTACAAGGATCAATTCTGTATTGATGTCTAGTATCTACTCTTTCTTTCAATGGCAGTATAATTATTTGCTTCTGTTGAGAATATTTCTTTTAATCTTATTATGAAACTCAGTCTAAGCATGAGATTATAAACCTGGTTGCACCTGATTTAGGAAATCAAAATGTGTTTCATAAAGCACAGAAGAAAAAGTGTAAGTTTAGACAGAAGCCTTCAGAGGGAGTAAATTTTAGGCAGTAAGTGTCTTTTCCTGTTCCCGAGAAGTTCTGGAGGCAAAAAAATCCTCTAAAATTCAGACTGAAAAGACAAAGAAATATTTCAATAAGAATAGTAAAATTAAAGACCCTTTTCCATAAGGCACTATTTTAATTAATTTGAATCTCAGTGTAAAAATTCTGGACAGTTACCACAAAATTGACAATAAACTGTAAATCTTAAGACATTAACTTGTATTTCAGTTCTTTTCTTTAAAAATATAATGGATTTACTTTGAACTTATACTTAAGTCACTAGTAATAGAAGTAAAAAGTAATGGTAACTGGGAAATGAGAATAGATTGAAGATTGAAAAGTTCCAGTCAAATGATAGTGCAGATAGTGATTTAAAATTTATCTTTTTCAGATTGGTAATTATCTCTCTTTTCCTGAAAATACTGTTGCCTGAATGAGACCCTTTGTTCATAGAATCACAGAATGGTTGAGTCTGGAAGGGACCTCTGGAGATCATTTTGTCCAAACCCCTTGCTCAAGCCATCAAGAACCAGTTGCTCAGGACTGTATCTAGATGCTCTTACAGTATCTCCAAGGATGAAGACTCTACAGCCTCTCAAGCCAGTGCCAGTGTTCTGTCATCCTCACCATAAAAAGTGTTTCTTGAAGCTCAGGCAGATCCTTTAGTCTGTGTCCATTGCCTCTGACCCTGTAACTGAGCATCACTGAAAAGAGCCCGGCTCTGTCTACTGTAAACCTTCCCTTCCAGTATTTATATACAGTGTTAGGCATGTAGGCCAGAGGAGCCACACCAGAGTCAGTACACCAGTGGTCTCATCACCTGCCTGACCAGCACAGCAAATCTTGTGTTGCCTGGTGATGCTGAGGTCAGCTGACTGCACAGCTAGATCTGAAAGTATTTTATTGTTGGAAAAGTCACAAAGGCACTTTCAGAGTCTACTACAGGAACGTGAAAAAAACATTTAGAAACATATTGATGGAGGCAGTCAAGGAGACTAATCCTTTAAATTGGAAAGGTTTAAGTATCTTTGGTTTACTATGGCAAGGAAGCAAGGTTTTTCGTCCATATTATTGGGAAAGGTGGGAAAAAAAAATTAGAAGCAATGGAAATTTGACAAGAATCAGGATCATCAAATCTAGTCCCTGTTCCTCTTTGCAACCATGAAAAATAATTATTTCATAAAATAACTTATTTTTAAGCTTAAACCTCCTAGGCTTCTTACCCCTAGAAGGTAGTTATAGAAGGATTTGCAACTTATGAATCATTAACTATTGCATAATAGAAATTCCTGATAGATTTCCTTAACTTAAAGAGTTGTCCCATCTTTAATCACTACCTACACTTTACTTTGTGAATCTAGTTGCCTTCTGTTAGACCCTTCATACAAGATATATTTTCTATTCCTCTTATCAACCTAGCAACATATATTGCAATTTTAACTCATCTTTCTTGATCATCAATGATCAAAATTTATACTTGATATTGAAATTAACAGAAATAGACAGGCCTGAAACTGGAATGTTTGGACAAGAAATTCTGAATTAAGCTTTTAATATACATATTAGAAAAGATCAATTATTCTGAAAAAACACTGAGACACCAGCTCTACGGAAAAAGGATGACGTTATTATTTGTTCTCCCTTCAGCTATGGACATCGTATGGAAAAGCTGTGACTAGGACCTAAGCAATTAGTGAGAGGCAAATTATATGGAAGAAGAATATCAAAGGAAGATCATGGCTGTAATAAAACCAGCTTCCATAGTGCATAAATGCATCACATGTTCATAAAAATGGTGAAGACATTGGCACAGGATGGCACAAAACCTGTCAATAGCTCTTAACGAGCTCAGCACGGGTGCTGTTAAGTTGCATATTGTTACAGTAAAAAAAAAAAAAAAAGAAAGATAGTTAAAACTATTTAACTTTTTGACATTCAAGCTGTTAAAGATGATTAAATATAATGTAGCAATAGCTATAGGGCATGTAGAGATTATAAAAAGATGAAAGAGACATGGCATGATAACCCAACAGTGCATCAGCAGTAATGGCAGAACAGTAATAGTCTACATATTCTTCATACAGCTCCCTTGCTGCTCAAAATCCTCTCTGTCATGGACTAGATTAATGAAAATGAGAAGAACTTTATAAAGGCAGCACTTTGCTGCTAAAAACTGTTAACTATCTAATCTTTCTGTGACACTAATGCTACCTTTTTACATTGTAAATTTTTCCTAGAAGAATTCTTCATTTTCTGTGTACCTAGAGACCTTGATTGTTATAAATTACTTGTGCTCTATACCTGGTAATTTTGTTTAATCCTAGGTACTTATTCTTCTGTAAGTTTACACGGAAAAAACCCCACACACAAACCAAAACCAGAAGAAAACCACACAAAGACACACAGGGCTGGATTCTAATAGCTTTTACCCTTCCAGCTAGAAAGTTGCAGCCTGTTTCTATGAAATTACTTCAATTTTCTGAATATCTATTTCTTCCTTAGAATTTAAATGAAAACAATATGTCCCTGTTGGATTACTTGAAAGTAGTCCCCGTCACTTTTCCAAAACCTTTGTTAGAAAATAACTTGTTCATGAAAGTTCATGAAATTCATGGCATACATGAATTTCATAGATTTCTCAAAAATTAATCATATAATCTTTAAACATAATTAATTCTAATATGCCATTGTGGTAAACAAGAAACATTTTGTAAATCTCTTAAATGTCCTTAAATCTCTTAAACGTCCTGCTCAAAAATCCATATAGGTTCATGGACTCTAACATAAGCAGTTTTGACAACAGTGGAATTACTAGTATAAAGGCACTCAAGAATCCAAGTTTTGCAGTCCTGCCCATAAATTCTTGTAATACTAAATCTCACTAAATACAGAAGGCATTTAAGGGATTGATCTTAAGAATAAAAATAGAGAACCAGAATTGTCTTCTGTGAAGAACTGAATGTCAGCATTTTGTTTTCACTTAATTCTTTCCTGGAGTCAGCATCTTTTCCACCACATTTTTTAATGGAGATCATATCTGATAGAAGATTCTTCATTTCATGTGCTCTGTCCAACCTCCTCTACTCCAATATTTGACTTTCCTATAAAAGCCTTATTTACATACATTTTTTCTTAGGGAAGCATGTATGTTTGTTCCTTGAGAGCACTCAGCTGTATTACACATTGCTGCCAACTTCAGCTAGAAGTATGCAAGAAGTATTGTGATTCAGAAAGATGGACTGTTGAAGCCCTGAAGGGAACACGGTATTTCATTAATTTGTCTGTGAGTCCTTCCATAACATAATCCTTTTTTCAGCACCTAATGGTACTTTCTATGAAAATGCTTTATTTTGTCAAGGAAGTGTAAGGATTTTCTGAACTAAGTTATAAATGAAACATATCCTTCCAAATACTACCACTTTTATACTGAGTACACAAGCATTTTTTTTCTGAGAAGTTAAAAAGAAGACAATTATTTAGTCTGAGTTAATGTAATCTAAAGATATTCAGTACTTTGGAATCATTTGTCGGTCCCTACTATCTCCCAACTTTCAAAATGAATGCTTACTGAATGTCTGTGCTATGGCAACATCTCTCTCCCCTCCTCCCCTCTCTTCCTCTGCCCTTCTCATCTCCCCCCGCCCATCTCATCTCTCTGTAATTCATATTACAATTACTGCTAGTCCAGACTTTATTCTGAGTGAAAGTTTTTAAAGGATAGAGGGCAAACTGTGAAAAAAATTACAATCTTGTATCATTTTTCCAGTACTGATCAATAAAACCAGGTTAGAAAATCACAGAGATCCTGCCTTCCTTCCAGAGATAACTATTTAAAATCAGCTGGAAACAAAGTTATGCTTTTCAACTGAGACTGGAACCTGAACTTTTGGAGTTATCACTATTTTATGTCAGTTCATTTTTACCTTCTATAGTTCATGTAATAAATTTTATTGTAAAATAAACTGCCGTATGAACTTTTGCTTTAGAAAAAAATAATATCTGAGTTTGCCAAGGTAAAGGTTGTCAGCTGTAGAACAAAGTGGCTGGTCAGAATTGAACAATAACTATATTTATGTTTTTCATGTTTCACAGGCCATAATGCCACCCTCTTTTGCCTACAGCTCAAAAGTTACCACTTTACTGGCAGTTTCCTTTTTAGATTTACATTTTTATTAACTTACAGTGAATTCTCCGTTTGTTTTGTTTAGAGAGAAAGATTGGGTTTTTTGTGTCACAGTAGCTGTGTATGTGGTCACCTGAGGTACTGACTAATTATTACTGTGCAAGAGGAAAATTGCATTGTTATTACACAGTTGGAGGTGTGAGGGGTGTGTGTGGGGTTCAGGGGCTTAGGAGAAATAAATTGCCATGAAATGTGAAGAGCCTGAAGAATATGTGTTGCAGCTTCATTTGACAAGGGACATTTGTCAAGCTGTCCATTGTACCGATTAACCAAACAACCACACAGTGTCACTTTTTACCTTTCATTTTGGTAAAGTTTCATTAAGTAGCATTTCTAACCAATGCTCTCTGCTAAAGAGTTCACATTGAAGAAGATGAAAAAAACCCCACCCAGCCCAGATATTATTCAAGGTCTGTTTGCACATATTTCTTGATGTTATTTGTCTTCAGAATTAAGAACTGTGCCAGTTTGAACCAGCTGCGGAAAGCACACTCAGGCTGGCAGACTGCACAGTTTAAATAAGAGATATAGAAACATATAGAAAGATGATGTTTTCAAAATGGAAAACAGATAACACAGAGTTTATTCATATTATGTAATTATGTGATTCTTATTGCCTCTTCCTTTTGGTGCCCTATAGGTAGGCACTATATTTTCAGAATTGCCAGTTTGTTATCAGGCTTAATGTCAAGATAAATAGAGCCTGATCAAGGAATGTTACAATTCAACTGCTCAATAAATTAATTTTTTTCCCATTAGACTTCAACACATTTATGCAAAAAATAGTCCTTTATTACATTACTAGAGCTGCTGTCACTTACCTCTTAAACAGTGTTTAAGACTGTTGAAAAATTACAATCACAATGAGCCAGCAGCTACCCAGAAGCTGTCTTCTAACAGCCAGCTAACACATATACCAATGCCTGTACTAACTAGTCATCCCACAAACCACACCAAGTATCCCTTTTAAAAATTTGTAATACCTATTTTTAGAGACATAGCAATGACAGACAATATAGGTCATTTCAGAATGCAAGTCTGAAGTCATCTTGATAGTGTTTTAAAACTCGTTGACCTCAAAGCCGGTGGATGTTTCTGAACTAAAGTCAGCATTTCTTTTCATTCTCGCCTTGCTTCTGTACTTGCACACAAGAACATTTCCTGCAGGCTGGTATATCTGCACTGATACAAATTTTATAAATGTGTCTAGTGGGTCATCACAATTGTGACAGCTATAATGTGCAGCCACCCTTTAGTAACCATGCATCCCTCCAGCACTTGCAGCAGTAATGAGAACAATAAACAGAAAGAGTCACTTTTATAAAATACAAAAAAGTTTTGACTTCTGGTGTCATTAAATGGCTTAAAAACAGGAAAACATCTGTAAAACAGAAGCTCTAGGTCAGGAGCATGCAACTAGTCCACTAGTGTTCATTTCAAATGGAGTTAGCTGCCTAAAGTATTTTACAAGCATCCGGGAAAATTTTGGTTTGTTACTGTCGCGAGCAACGCTCGTTTATGAAGAGTCACTCTCTTTGAGAGGCATATCAGGTCTGTTGATTAGAGAAATGAGAATTAGCACGACTCTTAGCAGCTCCATTTTATCCCATCTCAAACTTATTCAAACTTGTAAGAGTATATTCTCGTCTAGCACACTACAGAAGAAATCAATCATATAAGTACTTAAAAGGTTTTAGCTTTAAGGGGTTTCTCAGCCTCAAGGCCCCTTTGTGTCAGAGGCAACAGAATGTCTTCTAGTAAATATTTTACTAGCACACTATGTGCAGTTTTATTTTTTGTCATGAACAAAGTACAATCTTAATTTCTCAAAAGGAATCATAATTCTCCTGTTTACATTTCTGTCACTCAAAGAAAAAAAGTTTTGCCTCCCTGCTCTATTTCATGTTAAGAACAAATTAGAATAAATACAATTCCCTACTGATTTTTCTTTCACTTTTTCCTCAATTCTTTCTTGCTTAAAATGCCTGTCAGTACTTTTAACAGTTCCTTGTATCTCCAACAAGACTGGCCTTAGGCTGTAGCTTGACAGAGACACCCAGGATACCTTCCTCACTTCATAGGTGGCAGCTGTCACCCTCCTAATGCTCCTTTTGCTAGGAAACGTGTGTAGCTACTTGGACATCCTCTAGCTGTTGTAAAGGCATATAACCAGGATACTTCAACATGGTACTGTTACATGATCCATCTTCTTACAGCTTAGAAATAACATCAAGAGTTGGTTGGTCCTTCAGTTATACCAACTTTGTTACTTAGATGTCTGGTACTTTTTTAAAAAAAAATATTAAGTTTTAACTATGCAATCATTAACACAGGATAATATATAAAAAGGGTGCAAAATACAGTATTTAAAAGGAAATGAAAAATGCCACTTATATTAATACTACCTCATTTTCCTCATAGCCACTCTTACATATAAATATACACATTCTTGTAATGGCTCACCATGTCATCAAACTCTACAAAAAAGCACAAGGACTTCTTGAAAACAATTCAGTCTATCCACCTACTCCAGCACTAAGAATTGCAAAAAAACCATCCTAAATCATGGTAATTTCCCTGAGACAACTGTCAATAATGTTCCTTCAGTGTTCTAAGCAAAGAATCTCTCTCTCACTCACTCAAAAAAAAAAAAAAAAAAAAAAAAAAAAATTGGACAAAATAACCATCCTAAATTTTCTGAACCAAAGGGAGGTAATTTGAAAAAGAATATAGTTGTACTTATATTTTTTCCCACTACTTGTGCAACAACCAAAGTTGGCAACAGCAGCAGTTGGTTGCCCTTAAAACAGTGTTACATAAGAAATCTCTATTTGCTCACTCTCCAAAGATGTAATTAATTATGGGGATTTTAAATAGTATAATTCTTTGTGATACACTTCAAATTTAAAAATATGACAGTGTTAAGGACCCTTTGACTCTGTTCAGAGCTGTTTTGTGGAAGAAATTTCCTATTATTTAAAAATTTAATAAAACCAGTGAATTTATGACTGCTTGTTTTAAGGGCCAGAGAAATCTCTCCTTTTTTATTGCAGAAGTTTCTATTTGTCCTAAGAGGCAACTCTTTTATTGACAAAGAGATGGCTTAAGCTCTTTGAGATCCCTTCCATCTCCTGAGGGTCTACCAACCAACTAAATGACCCTTTTGCCCATGTTAGCCTGTAATATAAAAATCCTTACTGTTTCATATTCTAATCACTTCCTCTGATTTTAATTGAAAACTAAACCTGAAGCCCAGTTCTCTGAGTCCTTCTGAGATGCAACTGGCTACAAAGGCTCCTGTCTCCACTCCAGTTCCTCTATATTCAGTCTCAAGATACAGTCACTGTTACTACTGTTTCTTCATTTAGTAACACTGAGATATTATTTAAGAGTCAATAAAATCCACAATGAAAATCCATATTTGTCCATCCGTGCCTTTGGTAAGCACAATGACAAACTTGTTGATTTGATACCATGGGACAAGAGTGAAATCAAAGACTTGCCAGTGGGGTGTTTGTACACAGCAGATTATCCTAATTACTTTGCAGGGACAAATTTAAATTCTAAGTATTAACTCTTGTTAATCCCATGTGGGAAAGATAAAACCTTTCTATAAAGAAAGAAGCAAGAATAAGTAAGAAGTAAGAAGAAGTAAGAATAAGGTTCCACAGAGGAGTACTGGATTTTAACACTTTATATATGTTTACAGATCTGTATCCTTAAAGGGCTATATACCCCCACATAACTGAAATAATTGCTCAATGAAATAATTCTATAACGGCTTTCAATAGACACCTGATACTTCTGTGGATGTCATTCTTGTGTGATACCATAGATATAATGTGTTGTTGCAACATCATGCCCTCAGTGTTAATAAAAGCCTTAGAAAATAACTCCATTGTACAGCTTCAGGGTCCTTCCCCCCTTCCCCCCCCCCCCCAGTGAGTTATATATATATATATATATATATATACAGCATATAGGCTAAAAAATCCCTTATAACAAAAAGCATAGGACACTATGACCTGAGCTACCACGTATTCTCAATTCCATCATGCTACTGAGATTTTAAACACAAATGAGCAGACACGATAGCAGGCACGATCTCTGGACCAGATCTTTGGCCTTCAGCTATATGGAAGTGTTATTAAAATCACAGCAGTTTACAGCATTTCAAGCTTTGGCTCATTGCCATTTTCAGAGTCAGGAGATGAAAAGTAATGCCTTATGGCTTCTGTCTTCTTTCTCCAGATCCCATGTCTGCCAAAGACTCGGATAGTCTTAATTTACAATCTTATTTGTGTTAGCTTCTTCCTCTAAGCCTTTAATTGGCTTTGGCCTTGAAACCTTGCAAAACTCTTTAAAATTGGTTGTACGAGCCCTCTTTTCAGGTGTTTGGAAAAAAGAAGTTTAGATTGCTAGGATTGTGCAGTGGATTGAACAACCGAATGTGTCTTTCTTCGTAGCAATACCTGTAGAATGGAAAAAAAGAAATAGAACAAGGAAGGCAGGAAGAAGGAATATAACTAAGTTAAGCAATCAGTAGAAAAGACAACAACAAAGTTATAACTCTAAGAATGAGGAATTTTATGTGTTGTATTTATGGACTTGCAATATTATGCGTCTATATACTCCTCATTTACCCTACACCTTTCAGTTGACCTTGCTTGACCTATGGCTTTCACTTCTCATGCCATCTGTATAATATCTTTAATTAGATACAGTGAGGTCAAAGGCGTAGGCTTTTAAAGGATTAGACACTTACACAGATAATAACAGCCTTAGTTGCATTAGGTAAGATTAAACACTTTTTCTGAAGAGACATAAGCTTCATATTCTACTGAACAAGTGAAAATCAACTGACAGAACGAAGAAAACTTCCCAAAAGGCAAGTTATTTCATAATTGTTCACTGAGGAATTCTTTTGCCTTTTAGAAAGCATGATACTAGATGGCATCGCAGATAAAATACCAGACTCCGTGGATCTGTCTTAAAGGTTTTATCCTGTATTCCAAACATGAACAAGGACTACTTTAACTAACGCTAACTTATTTCAGTACTTGATCTCTCAAAACTTTATGACCCTTCTTTTTTTCTGAACTACAGCTAATTAAGGGTGTAAGATCCATTGCCTGAAGCCTATTACTATTTCATTGCCTAACAATGTTACACTGCAGTAATAACTAAAAAGTATAATCATGATATTAAAGTCCATACATGGTTATTCTACTCATAAACACAGGTGTATAATGTGAATTTTTAAATATATTTGCCAAAATAAAATGTAATCATAGTAATTCTAGTGCATTTAAAGTGGGATTAATGTACATGTTAATTTTGTTAGTCATGCTAATTTTTGAAAAAACTGTAAAGATCACCTCATTTTTTGAAAAAATTGTAAAGGTCACCTCATTTTCCTCCTTTCACCTCCTCCTAAAAACTTCCTTTTGCCAGCACGTCATCAGCTGCTGTATTGTTGCTTACTACACTGTTCAGATTTAATTGTGCTTACCCTTCTGGCTTTTTCAGTTAATATGTTTGGAACGCATTGATATTAAAAAGCATAGGAGAAAAAGATCAGTATATGGATCTGTAATCTGTACCAATCAGGATCTCAGTACAGATTTTTTATCCCAAATTTCAGGTGCATTACCATGAAAATAATAATAAGGTGATATGTTACTGCGATCTACCTTTGAACTGAGAAGTCAGATTGCATACAAGAGAGAAAATGCTACATTTCTTATCTTCAGCAAAGGGAAATATATATATTTTGGTGAGTAAGTAAACACTGGTTACCTGGACTATCCAATTTCTCTTTATTTTGAAAAGTTCTGAACTTGGGAAAGAAAAATATTTTGGTGGAAATAGATGCTGCTTTCCAGGAAGAGATGTAAGAGGCTACATCATGCTTAAAAGACCAACTTTCCAAAATTTATGTGGAAATACGCTCCCTGCTAATCCACTAAGTTGGTTTCATCATGCTTTTTTTTGTACTACATTAAATTCAGGAGCAGGGTTAGTGCCCAGAGAGGTTCAGGGATGGAGCAAGTCTCTATAGTAAGTTTTATTCAAGGGGATGCAACCAAGTTTCAGTATTCAAGATGGGAGGCTAACCTTACCTTTCACAGGCCTAAGAAAAAAGAGGGCGCATAATCCAGTGGGAAGCATCTATAGCATACCTGAGCTTTCAAAAGACTGAGCCTTTAAAAATAGCAGATTGTAAATGTGTTATTTCATTGTATATATTAATTATTCCACTTCCAACTTACACCATCCTTGAGGTAAAAAATCCTGCATTCAGATTTAACAGACAGTCTCCAAAAACAAGGGAACCAGATCCAATATTGCATGTAATGTATTTGGCCTGAAAAACAAACACCTTCTACACAAAGATAAGATTTCATTGTTAGTTTTCTTAAAATCTTAACAATCTACATGCATAATCCAAATGTCCAACTTACATGGCTCATTATTAATAATAATACAGATAAAACAGATGTACAAAAACTTTCTGATGATTCTTCCCCTTATTCAGATGTTAATGCTTCCTATGCTGCGTGGGTACTGAAATGGAGGGGAGAAGAGGGCATGTGTCACAGATGGAGTCACTTCACTTAGAAGAGAGAAGCAACAATATACCTTATTGATAAAAAACAGTGAGTTAACAAGGTTCAACAGTAACTGCGACAGTGGCTTAACAAGATTCCATGTCAAGGTTCACTTGATTATTTACTGCATAGGGAACAGGGTCAGACAAAACTGTCAGGGAGACCCTCCCGTTGAGTCACGAGGTTCAGAAAGGACCTCCTTGCATACTAAATTCCTTCTCAGTGGGGACTTTGGGTGCAGCTGCATCCAGACTCACTCCCAGACTTGGTCAACTGTTTATGTCTAAAGGATTTTATGTGCACAATCAATCCTTCATATTACTTAGCTAAGATTTTGAAGTTAACATGCTATGAATCACCAAGAATTTGCTGTAGCAAGAGATCTCTCAGCCTCGAGGGGTAACCTTGAGAGGCAGCCCTGCTCAAGGGCCCTGGCTGTCCAGGGATTACGGAGTAAGATGACTGACTTACAGTCATATTTGAATACAGCAAGACATCTGGGTCACCATTCCAGACAACTCTTGGCTACCATACTGCCATCTGCCCCCAAAGTCAAAAGTACAATGGATACACCCACCACAAACACCCCTCATCATTATAGCTTAATCTGGGGTGGGGTCGGGTGCTACCTAACAAGGCTGACCTTGTTACACTCAGCTCCCAATAACCTTTCCCTTTGGAGCAGACTGACTACGCTGCTCCCTGGCACCTACGTGCAGGAATAATCAACAAGATTGCATAGCCTGAGGTGTTTGGGGCAACTTCTTTATGAGAAAGTTGCAGATTCCTCTCCCAGCCTGAGCTACACACTTAACCTAAAATCTGCAAACTTCAACTGGAGAAGGAATAAAACTCTGGTTCCCTTGCTATGCAACCGCACTTCCCACTGGCTAGCAAGCAAATTCACCATTCCACCCCCCCCTTCTCTTCTATATCCCAGTAAATCTTTAATTATTCTCTGTAAAGTTAAATGGTTTCAGTGAGTAAGGTTAAGGGAGTCCTACATCTTCGTTATTATACAAGTTAGACTTGGCATACAAGATAGGATTGGTAAATTCAGAAGGCAAGTAAAGAGACTACGAGTGAATTATCTAACTACCTTTAGCTAAAGTGGAAAGGAATTTCTTCTGTGTCTTGGGATTGGTCTATTAGATATTCTTTAGAATACCTATTGGAGTTTGCAGGCAGGAAGCCTAAATCTCTACTTCTACTTATTATATTCCTAGTAAAATGCATTTTAATAAAGTCTGACAATATTTCAGGCTTATGTAGTTATAGGCATGCATAGGGACAAAACTTCACTTGTAAGGCAGTTTTATCATTAAAAAAATACACAATAATGGGCTTATGGCATCTGCAGGGTTAGATATTAACTGTAAAAGGACTTCTAGATATTTCATATGTGGCTTTACACATTTCTAGAGGAAGACAGAAATTAATTAATGCCCTTATATTTCTGATACACTTCACAAAATTGCACAGAATGGCTGCTGAGATTTAAGAGAGATCTCCAGAAAGCAAATTTTTACCTTCAGAACTATTTCAGGTCTTATGAATTTTCTCACCAATACCAACCAATGAAAAAGTATCAAGTGATGTTCCCCAAATCAAAAGTTTAAACTAAAATATTCAAATGTATACCAGAACATTAACTATTATAATGAGAATTCTTTTCTTTCTTTTCCACTGTCTTAAAACTTTTCTGTGCATTTGTGTTCTTCCATAGAGATACCAGGACAAAAACTTACTTTTGAAAAAAGTAACTTAAGTTTTCAAAAGGTGGCAAAACTAACAATTCAAGACTTATGATTTAAAAACCCAGTGAGTTGGAGAGGTAAAACTATGTTCATAAAATCTAATCACATTTCTAAAATGGAGGATGTAAAAGTGTTTTATGTATTTCTGATGACTAAGATAAAAGGTAATATTACTGAAATTGCAAGGTCCTGTTTTAAATACTTAGAATTTTATTACTGAAGTTGAGGTTTTGTCAATTAAGCATACTTAGTACTATTAAAACTGCTAGTTACATTATGCAGCAAAGCATTCTATCCAACTTGCTCCTGCCAAAAGACTTCTGGTAGTGCAGGTCATATGCTTCATGCAGTACAAACTAGATGTTTCTGTTGACAGTGGGAAAAAGAGGTTTTAAGAAGCTAAAGTTATATTTACAAAAGAAATATAGAAGGATGTCTCTCTCTCCCTATGCCCTTTACATCCCATGGGAATCTACAACTCTTGGATAGGGTCAGATGAGTTTTGTCTTTGCATAATAGTATATTATTCCTGCTTCCTTTCCTTTCCCTGCAGCCTATCACATCCTTCATATCCAGACCAGCAATAGTATGGGCTTTTCTCTAACTAGTATCACCAGGTTTCTAAAAGGAAGAGGAATGGTGCTGAGCAGGAAGGTGCATTGAGTTTTGTGGAACACTGGCTTGCTTCAAGTGCTGAAGGCAAGGCTTGAGGTTTGAGGAGATTACATACAGTCAATCTCAAATTAAGGCCATAAGGCTACTAGGCAGTGAGCCGGAGGAAAGATTGGCAGGCTGAATGAAAGAGGGGATTAAATCAGCTTCTCAGTAAAAGTGAATTGCTACTTTGTGTTGAATAGTTAAGTAATAGAAGAGTGGGAAAGAAGACAAGAAAAAGGTGAGTCCAGAGTTCAAAGATCATCCAGAGCAAGGGTCTCTCTTTCTCTCTGCTGATAGAAACACATTGTCTCTGGTAAGCAGAGACTTCAGGTTCCTACCAGTCATGAATACAGTCAAAATTGGGAAACAAAAGTTGACTTTTCTCACAGGGGAACAATGAAAAGCTCTGCCAGAGACAGGTTTCCCATCTTCTAAAGAACTGACTTCCTCAGAAGATTAAATAAATGGAGACTAGTAATTGAAAAGAACTTATCAGATTCCCAGGCAAATACTTCTCCCTCCCTTCCTGCTCCATACCATGCAATATCCTAGAGGTTCCCTGTGAAAGAGAGAACTGCCTGTCCTTTACACTTTCTCCCAGCAAACATTTTTTATGCACTGTAGAATATTTTCCTGATTATGCTTCTGCTGTTCACAGTGATAATAACACAGTAAACAGAGAACAGCTTTCTATTAACAGCTTCACACACACGCACACAAACACACATATCTTTTTGTGTCAGGATGCAGCCACCCTTCAAACACAGTGTTAAGTAAACCAACCCAAATTTCAGGGGAGTCTGATGCCTGTAAGTGTCAGGAGTTCTGTTTCAGACTTCATACAAATCCAAAGCTTTTAATAAGTCTTTGCACGTTAGTCTATCAAGGGACTTACAGTACTTCCAAGAATGATTTGCATCTACCAAGTCAGTACTGTTTTCTTCAGCTGCAGCAGTTGTCTTGAGATCCCCTACCCAACCAGCAATAAGATCTGCATATTCAGTGTTCCTGAAATAGTGAAATAATCTGTATCAGACTACAGTTCTACTCCCCTAACTAAGAGATTAACCAGTTTTATCTAACCAACCTTTTGGAGTCCCACAGGGATCAGTTTTGCTCTGATTGATTGGCTACAGGTGATGCTCCATTTTATTTATAGAAGCTCACTGAAGAAAACTGAGTTGCACAGGTGTAAATAGGAAATGTTTACAAGCAGGGATTCTAGGGTGACTTTATAACTGAAATTATGACAAAACTGAGGAGGTAAAAAAGCAGCAACTCACAGTTCAATATTTTTCAAGCAAGATTTGATAGAGGGTCTTCAATAAATGCTATATATGTATATTAAAAAACACAAGGCCACTATATGATTGCTTTTAAATCTAGTTTTATAAAATAAATTATTTTTAAGATTCCTACCAAGCAACGCTCTTCACATGCTCTTTCTGAACTGTGAGTTAAATGCACACTCATGAGTGGGTTAAATGTACTGGGCTACAAAGGTGTAAAACTCAGAGTATTATAACTAACTGTTCAAAAATTAGCACTGTGTGCATGTGTCTAGTTGTGATATATTTATTTGTAAATATGTGTATACACACATAAAGAATAATTATTAAAATAAAAATGAGATACAATCCTTTTATTATAGACTGTGTGACTAAGAAAAAAAGGAGCTAATCCTACTTTAGTATTTATTAAAAAAGGTACCTTTTAAGTTCTCCTTTCTGCTGTACAAAATGACATCATTCTCTCTAAAAATAAGGAAACAAACTGATTTATGTCTGTTACCTGAACTAGTCAAAATATATAAAAAACTGAGATCACTGCTGTTCAAAGGAGATTAGGATAATTGGAATAAACTTAAAATCAGGATTTTTTGGCTGATAAAATTCTGTATTTTTTTCTTTGAGCCATCTATCTGTCTCTGAATTGGTCTCTACTGTCAAGTTATTAGGGTGGCTCTGTAAGTCATTCTACTCTTTAATGAAATCTTGCAGTTATGAACACAGAGGATCCAATTATCTTTCACCAAACATATATGCTGTTACATCAAGAAAAAAAAATTGTGAAAGAAAAAAGTAGAGACTCTGCAGAGTCAAGTCACAATAGTTATGCAGTGCCAAGAGTATCTGTTTTGGTTGATCCTGTGTTTGGTCCCATTCCACATGTGCCATGCAATAAGGTTTTATGTTCACACACTGGTTGTTCTGATCTGTCACAATGATTATGGGACCTGGACCCCAGCTAGGAACATGGTACCATGACATAGCCTTATGTGTAAGCACATTTGTGGGTTTTTTTTTCCCTACAGGATAACTGTTTCAGTAATTGCAAAGGGCTGACATTTTTTTTATACCCTGCCTCTTTTCTTCTTGATAATTTCCTATTTATTTTAATGCCTAGGTCTCTTATAAACTCCCATATCGGGTTTTCATAGCAAGGTTTTTGCAGCAGGGAGGTTTCAGCAAGAAGCCTCTAGAAGCTTCCCTGGTGTCTGATGGAGCCAATGCCAGACGTGACACTAGCCAAGATGGACATGACACTAGCCAAGGCTGAGCCCATCAGCAACACTGGCAGCACCTCTTCTTTAAGAAGAGGGAAAAAAAAATTGCAGCAGAACAGCAGCCAGAGAGAAGAGTTATAATATGTGCCGGCAGCAGCACCAATGTGCAGACACCAAGGTCAGTGCAGAAGGAGGGGGAGGAGGTGTTCAAGGCCACACTGGATGGAGCTCTGAGCAACCTGGTCTAGTGGAACGTGTCCCTGTCCATGGCAGGAGGGTTAGAACTAGATGATCTTCAAGGTCCCCTTTCAGCCCAAACCATTTAAAAAAAATAAATTAGAACTAATGTTTAATTTTCAACAGACAACCATTGACCTTCCACAATATTTGATCTTCAGAATTAAAAAAAAACTTCATACCTGATTACATATGCCTTCAACAATAGAAAAAATAGTTGATAAAAAAAGCATATATTGAAAACTGCTTGTCTGAATGATATTCTCAAATTCCTACTGATGGAATAAAAAGCTACCTTAATTACTCTGTTAGTCACTTTTTTTCACATTTCCACTTTTTGTTGTAGTAATTTTCACTTTCAAAATACTAGAACAAAGCAAGAACAAAGAAATACAAAAATCAAATTATGCTTTTTTGCATTGATTAGAAGTCTAACCAATAATGAAATATTATGTAGTAGGGATTGTGATATTTATCAGTACATTGCACATAAACTATTGAAGTGAGGTTTCACTGGTTGTGTTGGAAACAGTCCTCAGAAGTCAATAGCAAAACTTCTGTTGATTTTGATAGAAGCAGAACTGATCCTATGCTCAGTGACTTGCATCAGAAAATTATCAAGATTGTACCACAACACTGCTACCTTGTGGCATGACATAGAGCAGAATGATTATTGCTTTCGTGACATGCCTCTCCCTTCACTAACAGGGTTGCCACACGTCACACATCACCCTACACTTGAAGATACAATTCCCTTTCCATTGTAAGTCTTTTCATCATAATAACTGGAAAGCTATACCCATTTTACTCATGTTATGACTCCAAAGTTTTAAAAGATGATGCCAAATCACGTTTCCCTTACAGTTCCAGTTCATAATGTATTCGTTTGTAAAGATGCTAATTATCTTACAAAATTTTGTAATGCTGATGTTAGGAAAATGGATGAAGTTTTCCATTAATGACCTGAACAAGTTTGGAACTAGTTTGTAAATCACAGATAAAAATACCCTTCCCTACTCCACTATATGTATGTCTCATTAGTTTATGGACCTAAAGCCCTCCAGGGATTGTCACTCAGAAATCCATCTAATGTTTATGAGCTCTAAATTTTGCATCTGGATCTCTAATTTATTCAATAGATATGGAAAATCATATAGACAGAAAACTCCCTAATGCCTACAAAGTTCTAGGTTTTAATAGAGAGGGCAGAAATAGTATAAGAATAATGTTTAATATAAGCATGATGCTTCTCACATTAGTGGTAAGCTAAGTGTAACACCTAGGAGGAAAGACATTCACTATATTTCAGATAACTGTAATAGTATTTCTCCCAGAACTGTTGGCTTGTAATGATGCAGAGTTTAGTATGGTTGTGTGTTAATGCCATCCAGTTCCTGTTGAAGAAGTTTCTTTAATGGAACATTGTCAACACAACCAGGTGAGGATCAGCTGTTTTATAAATTGGTAGCTCTAAACTTTGGGGACCAATGGGGCATCATCATTTCTCCAGATTTTTAGAGGCCACCACAATAACCAATACTTTTTTTTAACTGCAAGCCCTATACAAACAGGCCTACCATATATGTACAATAATGGCAAAAGTTAAGCACACATCACTCCAAAATTCAAACCTACATAGAGGAGTGGAAATGCTGTGCATTTATTACTCTTCTATCATCTGAAACTTCTATGAAATGTACAAAAACTTAACCATTCTTTCAGTTTTCCACAGCATAACATATGGTGCAGTTGATAGATCCTAACACATGTAAAGAACTACCCTCTTTTCTATTGATACTATTGGGCATACTACAGAGCCATTGTACTGTCTACTCTTTTATATGGGTCTGAATCATGGGTCATTTACTGGCACCACTTGCATCTCTTAGAACATTTCCATCAGCACTGCCTCCGTACAATGCTAAACATCCACTGGACTGACTATGGGACCAACACGTCTGTCCTTGAACAGGCAGCAGTCACGAGCATTGAGGCCATGCTGCTGAGAACACAGCTGCGCTGGGCAGGGCACGTCTCCAGGATGCAGGACTACCGCCTCCCTAAGATTGTGCTCTATGGGGAACTTGCCACTGGCTGCCGGAAGAGAGGAGCCCCGAAGAGGAGATACAAGGACTGCCTGAAACAATCCCTCAGCCCTGGCCATATTGATCACCACCATTGGTCTACCCTGGCCTCCAATCGGGAGGCCTGGAGACACACCATCTATAACGCTGCTGCTGCTTTTGAGAACACACGCAGGATCACTCTTGAGGAGAAAAGACAACGCAGAAAGAATCGCGTCTCGTCTGATATCACCTGGGGAGTCTTTCTGCTGTGCCTTCTGCAACCGGACTTGTCTACCTTGCATTGGCCTTTTTAGCCATCGCTGTACTTGTAGCAAGCGTGGTTAGAGCCCTTCTCAAATCTTCGTTCATGAAGCCTAGCCATGATTTGGCATGTAGCCTCAAAACAATATTAAGGTACCTATAAAGTAAAATATAAAATTGATTTATTAATCCAAAAAGAGAGCTATGTTCTAACAGAATGCATGAGGCTACAATGTAAAGTTTGGGAAACTGAAGTGGAAATGGAATTTTCCCAAGAGAAAAGATTTAGGAATGGATAAGAAGATAAGGGATAGGTATTTAGCAAGACCTTGTAAAGGCTGATTGTCAGCATCAGTTTCTTAACAGTGACTGTGCCATAAAAATTGCCAGTAGACACTCCAATTCCAAAATTTGGCTAAACTAATAATGCAGTTTAAACTTAAATCCACCTGTTCTGAACAGAGGAATTTAGTGAGATAGTAATATCTCTACCTCATCATTACTTATATGTCAGTATAATTAACTGTATATCAGGTGTTTTTTCCTGTCAAAGAAAACATTCAAACTAAATGGCAGGACCTCATAGAAACTATTTAATTGAGTGGGTTTTACTAGAAAGGTGATATGTGTCTTAGGTCTCCTTTACATTTAAGATTATAATGTCTGTTATACTCCCTTTACCCACGAAGATATAATTGAGTAGATATTTCCTGGATGATTAAAGTTCTTTTTTTTTTCTCCCACCTTTTTTTTTTTTTTTTTTTTTTTTAACAGAGACTGAATTTTTACAGGGATTATTTTATTCACCCAGAAATTATATGACTGGTAAACTGCAATGTATCACCTGTGTTCTCAGTTCAGCCCTGTGAACCAGAAGATAGATGCTTACATTATTGTTCTGCCTGCTCTGTGTTAAGATGAATTCAAATATAGTATTACTGCCCTGGTAAATATATTCTCAGTTGTATAACGTGCATAATATACACATCTATACCATAATTCTTTGAACTAATACTGAAGCTAGTGGATTAGGTGTTTTATAAAAGTAGTATTTGTAATAAAACTTGCTGACACTAGCAACCTTACAGCAGATGGGGTTTTATAAAGAGCACATAATGATGATTCATTGCACTAAGTACATGTGGATCCCTTAGATCTTCTTTCAGTTTAGTTTGTTCTTTGATTTATATAGTGATTACCTAGCTACATAATTATTTGAAAAAGCAAGCAAAAGTGATGTCAACCATCTGCTAAAGTTCCAGTAGATATAAACAAGCATTATCTTTCTGAAGGAGATTCTTTCCTGTAATGCCACTTACTGATGTGAAATTAAATACTCATAGTTTTCACCTGATATGCTCTCTATTGTTAAGCAGGAATGTGATCATTGACTGATAAAATACATTCCAAAAATGTATCAGTGGGGAAGACAGTGAGACAGTTTAATGATTAACCTGCTGAACTGAGTTTGAAAACCTGGGACTGCTAATCACAAGCTTTCTACATATCCCTAAGCATGCCTCTGTCTCAGTTGCTCTGACATAGAAATAAGGCCCATACTGCCTTATGCAACAGAAGTACTGTGGAGAAAAAAAACCTCTTAAATAATTGATATATAGATTAACCTTCAATGAATTATACTTTGCTCTGTTGATCCCACTCTATCTCCTGATACAAATAAGTAAATCAGTTCCCTCTAATAAACTGCAATTACTATCCTAGAGGGTAACACTAGGAGGAGTATTTGAAAGTGTTCATAAGAGTTTATAAACTCTTTGCATTTTTGTATTCAGACCCCCTGTTCATGAGGCCTGTTTTTAAGTTTTGAAGCAATGGAAAGTTTTCAGTTGAGTCTAAGCTCCATCAGTTCTGCTACAGACACTCTTCCAGCCTGCTCCTTATCCCCAGCTGGCCTGCAGGAATAAGAATAAAAATGAAAGCAAACACAAAGAAAGCGAGCCCAGGGAACATATGATATAAACAATGCAGACCTGAGTTTTGACTACCTGAGTTTTGATAAGTTTTCAGTTCAATTACATTAGTAGTTTCCCAAAGCATCTTATTCCACCAAAATATCTAAAGAAGTCACCTATAAAGACAAACTATAACTGGAGGAACATCTGAAGCATATGTTGTTTTTCTGAAAGAAGTGGAAGACTAAATGTGGGAGTTTTGCAGACACTTGTGTCACTTCAACAGATTTGTGCACTGTCTCTGGTGGAGTAGCATTCACGGTGTCTGTTTCTAGAGGGAAAGTATTCATAAACACTTTTTTTTTCCCTGATTAAGCACCACTAAATTCTTTCCCTACTTATTTTTTACAAGCAATTTTAAAAACAGGTTTGAATTTATTAAACAGATCTTGAAGACTGAGCCTGTTTTATGTGTATGTATACTATTTTTTCATATATTGTATATAAGGTAATAATCAACTGAAATGAAAAGGATTTAACTCATTGCTAGCTCACTAACACTGATGTCACTGGATTTAGCCAAAAAGGGATCTGCTCCCAAATTACTATAGTGGAACACTTTTCTGTTTCTGATTGACACCCTGTATTTCATTCTTTTATCTCAATGTAGGAGCATATTGGTGAATTAAATGATAAGTCAATCACAGATGAGAGATTTTATCTGCAGACAGAAGGAATGTTCATGACTTTACAGTTAATGTGTAAGAAGGAATACATCTATCTGGAAGAAGTTTACCTAAGTTTGCTCAAAATCTTGACAGATTTCATCCATATAAGATTATTCAGGTTACCCCTTTAAATTTGACTTTGTTTTTCAGAAACATATTTTATCTTTTGTTTAAAAAGTGTTATATGTTTAAGAAATACTGTCCTATTAATAACCAGCATACTACTCAGGTCAACAAAATCATGTATTTGAGGCATATAGACAACAGGTAGGGGAACTGAAGCTTAAGGCAGATCAAGTTTGAGGGCTTAACATGATAATTTCAATTCTTCAGAAACTCAGACATAAAAATAATTAAATATTTTTTACAATAATTAAATATCTTCTACTGCTATTATAGTTGGAAAAAAACACTTGGAGTTCAGCTCAAACCCTCTAAAGGAAGCCCTTATCAAGAAGCAGGTTTGAGAAAGCATATTAAAATTCTGTCTATACCAACAATTACTTTCCAAGTATTCTAGCTACAACTGGTAGTGTTCTTAAGTAGCGTTTCTTATTTTGAAGCATATTTTTTGCTCCTGGTTGATAAACAAACATTGTGATAACATGCTTCTGCTATCAAAGATTTTGCTACAAACATTATGCTGGTATCCCTACTTCATTTAATCCTTGACCTCATAATATATCCTTTTATTATAGTATAATGAGCCCACTTAAGCTGAAAGCATTACCAGCTTTCCAAGGTTTAATAATAAAAGATTTGCACATAATATCTACATTCCTAAATTATTTAGAATTTGACGTACAGGATGCCCATGAATGATGCAGTACAAATACCAACTAAAAGACTGTTCCTGTTGCACTTGAAAATTTCACAATCAAAACCACATATACAGGGCTAACATAAAAACAGAGCTCACAATGGGACTCCAGCATATGGCTAAATCATCACGATAACACCATATTAAAGCATTAATATGTTTATTTTTGCATTAATCTATTTCAGGAAAAAAAGAAGAAGTTAAGCAGAGGAGAATAAATGATGAAGGTGAAGGATGAAACTAAAGTAAATTATCTGTATGGAGGGGAAATGAAGGCAATGGATGAAAGCAGCATCAGCTGGCACAGGGCACAAAAAATCTAGTTAAAGCTGTTGAGAACTCTGAGTGAATCCTTCATAGAATCCTCAGGGCTATTGCCTTCAGCTGACAGTCCAGTTTCTGCTCAGAAGACTAAGTATCAACTGGCTCTAAAGCTCTTAAAACCTCTCCTATATATCTCTGGATCCATAAACAGTGTGGTCAAGTGGAAAAAACAGAGTCCTGGAATACAAAGATCAGCACTAAGTTACTAGTCATTGACTGCATAAAGATTTGGACACAGTCAGTTTTCTCTCTCAGATCTGGTAGGTAAGTTGTAAGGAGAAAACCTGGTGCTATGACTTAATTCACTCAGGAAAAAGAAATAGAGTTAAATCTTATTACTATATATAAATGGGCAAAAGAAAGGTAAAAGAGTGCCAAAATTAAAAGGGCAAGACTGATGCAAAAAAGCTTCTTAGTGTTCCACATTAAAAACGAGAAACAAAAAAAAATTACCAAGTCTTATTAATTTGTGCAGTAATCTTCCAGGCTCAGCTTCAGAATTCCTCTTCCTCATGCACTGAATGTTAGGCCACATGGGACTGACAAATATAGAGCTCTGCTGCCAGAACACCAAACATCCAAATCACTAAAATCCTGAGTCTGACTCAAGAAATAATTGGAGTTAAAAAAAAAAAAAAAATTAAACTAGTTATTTATGTGTAATGGGGTTTATCTTCCTTATTTATTAAGCAAATATCTTGTTTCCTTACAGAAATCCACACTAAGTTCATTTATTGATTGATTTTTTACATACATGGTAAGCACAAGGTCACAGGGTAGTGCAAGGATAGAATTTCTTTTCTTCTAGTAACACAAGGCATCTTCAACAGAGTTTTAAGTCATTATGTATAAAAATAGTGTACCCCTGTTGTCATTAAAATGTGCATAAATTATTTCCTCTTTTGTGGTGAAGAAATTTTCGGAATAGCAGTTCTATGGAGACAGTCTACATCCCAGAACATTATTTGCATCAGTTCCTGGCACAGGAACGATCCTGCATTTGTGTTTGCAGAATGCCTGCATTGCACTCTGCTGCCCAAATCTCAGCTGCCCACCCTCAGACACAGTCCAAACTGAGCGAATGGGTGAAGTTTCTTACAGACCAAAGCCAAAAGCTTGATGTTTCAAATTCTCCAGGGGGATTCAGAACAACGCATTTGTGCCCCCTAAAACTACTAAGACATCTATAATATTGCTTACAGATTATGTCTACCATACTGCTTTAATCATAACTAGTTCCAAATCCCCTGTCATTTGCAGGGACACCTTCCACTACACCAGGTTGCTCAAAGCCTTATCCAATCTGGTCAATGAACTATATATAAGTGAACTGTACATATATATACACAAGATATCAAATGAAGATAAGCATAGAGTATATCACATTTGATCATCAAATAGTAAAGCTGTAAATTTCTTAAATAATAAAAATGTGCATAATTGCTTTTAATCAATTGCTGTTTTGTTTTCAGTCTCTGAGAATCTAAAATTTCATTCAAATGAAAATGATTATGATTTCATTCATAAAAATCAATCTATGAAAATGTACTGTACACTATACTGAATTTAACTTTTATTCATATAATAAAACCTACAGAAACTACTTAAAGATTTTGCTTTCAGAGAAATGACTCTCTAGTAATAGGCTTAAAAAACTCTTTGTTCAGACTGCTTTGACTATTTTTAGCAGTAGACCTTTGTATTTACTAGTAAGACTATTTCCATTAGATCTGGTGACAGCTAAACACAGAATAAAAGCTTTACATTTAAGTATTTCAGGGTGTAATAACACCTTCTTTAAAACTGCTTCTGTATTTGGAAGTGATAAAAATGCTCCCATTTCCTGGTCTACTGTGCTTCATGGTAAGAGACTGATGATGCATTCTTACTTGCTGCTTTGGACGTTTCATGTGTACTGAGCACAATCCATCCCTGCAGAGAAATACGGGACTTTTTATGTCCCTTTCAAACACTGAGTTTTGTGTTCTACTGAGTAGCAATTGCAGCACTCTCACTCTATTCAGCTAATAGAGATGTGGTTTTTTGCTGTACATAACAGCTGATCTTAGAGACTGAATTATGAAATTTCAGTTTATAAGGAGATATGTTACAATTTCTGGCAGAAAAGTCAGCAGTATAAAAAAAATATCATGCTATTTTAAAAAAATATGTGTGTGGTACATAAAAGTCCATTAGAATGTTTGATTTTTCCATTTTTCCTTTTGACAGATGCAATTTTCATTGAGAAAATTATCCCACCAAGAAAAGAGGAGATGAATCCAGTGATTCAAGAATGTTTAGGAAATATCTTGTGCAATTGGAGTAATTCATATAAATAGATCCTTAAGGAAAAATTCTTAAAAACATCCATATGTTTAGAAAGACATTATCAAGACCTATTACAAACAAAGTTGGAACCTTAGGAATTTTTTTAAGGTTACAACTTATATTCTTGTAAAGAGAACTCTGACTCATTTCTAGTCACTCCTGATCTTATTGCCATATGTTTAGCGTCCCTTCTCATCTAGACCGTATGAGTAGGGGAATTTCTTTCTGTAGTGGATAGAGCCTTATCTCCACAGAAGGGAACATTAGTGCACTTGAGCTTGGTACTTTCCTTTTTCCATCTTAATTTGTAACCTTAGTTCCAATTCAGTTAAACTGTAAGGCACCCTAGACCAATTCTTTTATGAATACAGATGCACCACCTTACATATTTCAAAGCATTCAATAGCTGAGGTACAGAAGTGGGAAATACAGTATATATTTGCATGGACCTATCCTTCAGGAGCATTCTAACTCCCACAAAGACCAACAAAAGTGAAGAATTTCAGTATGTTGTTTGCCTCAGGTCCTACAAGTTAAATCACAACTTCAGGGACGTCTTAGGGAATTTTGCCAAAAATCTACTCCATCTAAGTAAAAGAAAAGCACTATCCACTAAAAGATAACCACCTCTGTTGTAAATGCTTTACCTGCTGAAATCATGCTATATCTGGATTTTTTTAATGTCTGTTTTTAAGGAGAACATGAAATCAGATTTAAGTTATACAGCTGAAAAATGAGTGGACATGCAGGCATTTTTTCAGCACACTATGATATTAAACTTTTATTTAGTTCTGACTCTTTCAAGAAAGTACTAGAGTACACTAACTGTAAAGTAGAAAGAATGTAAAACACTATTTAAAGCAAACAAATAAACAAACAAAGCAGGGAAGACAGACATCTGTCAGGAACGAATTTTGTATGACTGACCTTGATTTGGTGAAGAATGAAAGAAGACTCGACTGAATAGCCACTTGATGTCCCTACTCATTGTATTTGTCTGTGATTTCTATGAAAAAAAAAAAGAAGCAAACTTTAAGAAACTGTTTTGCAGTCATAATAATACTTCTTTACATCTGAAAAGCAGCTGTTCTAGTATTTAAATTACCATCATAAGGCACATTTTTTCAAGAAAATGTAATAAAAATATCATCAAAAGTCACCTATAACACAAAGGTTTTCCCTGGGAAAACCTGTTCCCATTACTTAAGATATATTACTCTTTAGTGTATGTGTTTGAAGGGGTTTATATTCACTGAATGAGAAATCTTCTCTAATTCTGTGGCCAAAATACATTTAGGGAATGCTAAGCTTGCAAATACATTACCTCTGTTTTCTTGAATATTTGCACACAAATATCGGACAAACTTTGAATTTCTTTTAAAGGTACATTCTTCTAATTTTCCACAGAGACAGAGTAAACCACTCAAGTAGAGACTGTGGACAACAGTTGCATCATTTATTATATGTTATGTAGGGACACATAATAATGTAATAATAATGCAGGGAAGAATAGAGTAATAGATAAATATCTATTATGTCTTCAAATATTTTTAATGATTATTCATTATAAAAACTTACTCATTGGAGTGTTTTATTCTATTTAAAAAAGATAGCAATAATGTGATTAATCCCATTATATAATGAGTTTTCTTATCCAAAACCACAATTAAATGACCAGTAGTGGTCTTATTGGACTGAAAGACTTTGTTTGAAAAGTACTGCTAATGTTTGTCAGATTCAGAGGTCCTTATCTGGTAGTGAGGGATATTTAGGTGTGGAAGTTAATACCAACTTTTTAGCCACTCCATTACTGAAGCTAGACAATCTAGAGGTTGACATAAAGTTCCATTAAGTGCTCAGAAGCTTTCAATATGTGACCTCATTGAACTCAGGATCTTAGGAAATTGTCTGTGCTCATAGTAACAAATGCTGTCTCTATTCACAGGAAATGAAGGAGAAAAATCTCACCAGCTCTGTCTCATGTGCCAACAACTTTTAACACAGGTTAAATTGTAAGCAAATCCGTTCTCTATCTGATTTCAAGCTTTTAATTTCTTCCAGAATTAGAACTAGCCTGAGGGGATTTCACAAAAAGAAAATTAGAAATCAGTGCCTTATCAAGCATAGGGGACAGGAAAGAGAAAGAGGAAAGGAGGAAAAGAGAAAGGGGAAGGAAAACTGTTTCCAACTAGCTCTGTGAATTCTACATTAGGTGAACAACATCTAGTATGCAAACGCTTTGGGGAAATACATTTATCAATGCATTTTTAAGGCCTATTAACATAATTTATTTTTTAACATGTCATTACATGGATTAGGATTGCTTGTCTTACATGGCTTATTTGTAGTACCTAATATAAGTTGAGACAAATATACTTTGTGGATAACGAAGTAATAAGTTCCCATTTCCCCACTTTACAATCATCCTTCTATCAATATAGTTCTTAAATGGAAAATAATATTTTGCTTTAACTATTAGTGTAAACCAAGTAGTAGGTCAGAGTAAAAAAAACCTCTATATTTCTTTTATTACTAAAATACATAAACACAATTATGTATGAACTATGACAAAAATGCTTACCAACCTAAAAGATGTACCTTAAAGCAGCAACCTATAAGGAAAAATTCTAGGGAAGACTAAAAATATCTTCAGCATATTTTGTGTTCCAGTGGATAGACCCAACCATGTGGAGGCTAATACAAAATGAAAAAAGAATATAGTCATAATTTGTCAAATAATTTGTCAAGTGGAAAACCGATCAGTGAACAACAAAAAGAATAGCCCTGCATTTTTCAAACAAGATTTTCCTGCATTATCCTGCAAAATTTTGGGAAACTTGGTAAGACATAAAACAATAGGGTGTTTCAAGATTCCTCTGCCATTACACTTAAAACTTCAGATTTTCTATTGATTCTTTTTCGGTGACTCTGAAACACATGTGTATGTGACTAGGAAAAAATGCAGATCACTCAACAAAATTTTGTTATCACTACCCTTTAAGGCCATAAAAAATTGAAGGGCAGAAGTCTATTGGCAGGCATTTATATCACACTGTGAACAACATTAGTAATTTTTCATAGTTAAACGTGCATTTACAAAATAATTGGCTAGTTCTATTACACAGAATATAACTTTTGGTACCTCGCAAAAATATAAAAAGCTCAGTGAGGTTTACTATTTGAGAAATATCAGCTTTCAACTCCACAATCTTTTTGTATTTAAAAAAATAAAATAAAAAAAAGCTGCAAAAACCAGTTTTACGCTTTGAAAAGTCTTTTTCTTCATTTAAATTGAATAAGAAATCATCTGAACTGTTAAGTGAAATGGCACCAAGGAAAGCAAACATCTTAATTTCTGAATAAATGAGAGACATACCAAAAATATTACCAAAGATAAAATAATGTGACTAGAAACATGAACTTGAGAATATGTTCTTTGACAATGATGCATTTTCAGATCTAATTTACAACATTTTTTTTTATTATATTAAGATTCTTACTGATTGAAATTAGATACTGCAAAGCACTGCATTGTAGCTAAAGTTTAAATTAATGGAGCTCTGTTTTTGTGAGGAAAAATGAGCTTTGTTCAGTTATGCAGTATTTCAGGCTAATCTTCAGAAGCACTGATTAAGTAATTGCACTGAAAAAGAACCCACGTTCTGCTTCTGACTCCAAGTGACATTTTCTTCCTAAAATGAGAGAAAGTCTTTCCAAGAACCTAAATCTCTTCTAATGGTTTTTTCCTTAGAGGTCACTTGAAAAGTTTTTGACCTTGAAAAGTAACAAAGGCAATATTTTTCTTATTAAAAAAAAAAAAAAATAAAAATTGTGCTTTCTGGTACCTTAGCTATCAACATTTTTTGTGTCACATTTAAAGGCTCTCATTCTAATCCATCCAGTACAATGTCATATACGAATCACGTATAATCTACTATTTTCTGCCAAAGGGTATTTTGATTCTACTGAATGATGGGGGTTGTCTTTTAAACATGCAGTCTCTTTCTGGATATATTTTACCACAAAGTGTAGACAGTGATTATAGATAAGCTTAAAAATAACACATAAAGCACATGGCAAAAACCCACTAAACATTAATTTCTGTTGTATGATTTTGAGGATAATGGGGAAAGCTGAAAGCTGTAGTTATGTTTATGTTTTCTGTAAGCAATAGGAATGGCAGAAAGTCACACAGCCTCACTGGAGATTCAGAATAAAAGTGTCATAATGGGGAGAAAGGAGCAGAGGAAACAACTTAGAAAAGCACAACAATCTAGATAACAATCATAGTAAAGTCAGACAACTGTGAACCCCAGTTTCAGATGTTAGAATAGCTGAAAGCAACTATTGTTGCTTCTATAATAAAGGCACTTCCATATACAGAGTCCTGATGCTTAATGGCAATTATTAGGATGGTAGATGGAAGAAGAGAAAGAGCAAAAAGTTATCAGTCCTTCAGCTATCCGCCCTTTAACAAGCCAGTGGTTCTTCAGTGTGTTGATAATCAGAATGGCATTGCAGGGACATATTTCAACACAACAGGGTAGTCTCCACAAGAAGAAAAGTAATCAGGAATTGATTTGACTCAATAGACCAAATCTTTCCCTGATGTTACTTCAAACCACTTGTATTTTCAGAACAACCTGATACACTAGAAATGCATGTTATCTCTGTCAAGTGAAGGTATTCTACCTGCAGAAAGAATTTTCAAAGGCTTATCTCAAAAATAATGAAGTACAAACCTCACACCAAAAGAGTAGTTCTGTTTTACCAGGACAGAATTTTAGATTACTTCCTCTTCCTAGATGAAAAGAAATAAACCAATTTCAGTCTTCTGTAAGATGAGGGATGGGGAGGGAGGTGAAACAGCTGATTGGCTAACAAATTGTGTAATGAAGGTAATATGACTTTTCTAAAGTCAGACCAGAAGCTTATTTAATCACACTAGGCATTAACTAGGAACTAAATACTTTTGAACTTGTAATTTGTATTTTTTTCCTGCTAAATTAAATGTATAGGTCTAACCATTGCATAACTGAAGATAATGAGAAAGCTGGAAATACCTGAGCAAAAGAAGCTTTGCAGATACTAAATATAAGTTACACTGTTTTATTTGGGATGGACTGAATACACGCTTACATGCGAGCATATACCTTAATGTCAGCTGAAACAAAGACATTATGAAGTGTTTTATTTTACTGGAAGTTAACCCAAGTTCTGTGTGAGAAGCAATCAATCCAAGTACTGGCAGATACTGCTAATTCTTTGAAATATATCAAAAAACCTTTAGTTTTATATACAAAACATAAACAATGAGAAGAAAAGCCAACGTAGTCAACAAAGCACCACACTTATTGTAAGTTATTGAATATATGGACCACACCTTAAAGGGGTTCTAGATATTTCCCATGAAAAGGAAGGAAAGGTTTCTTTTAGATACACAGAGAAAATACTTCAGATTCTTTAGAATTATCCCATATTTTCAAATTTTAAAATATATATGTCCTTTATTCATTTGTTTATGCTTTTAAAGCATATCTCTACTTTGTGTGTACAAGCATACATGTATATGTACATATATATAGCTTTGGATGTGTACATATATGAATGTGTATGTGTACACGTCTATCAATTTTATTATATATTCACATTCATATCTTAGTTTTGAACCATCTGGATTTTAACAGGTTTTTGCTTATTGTTTCTTCTTATGCTTAGGTTACTGATATTGTTTCCTAATTTTAAAACTAGTCTAATAACTTTTGAATAGCAGTGGCTGGAGAGTTTGAGAACAGAATAATTTTTCCTTAAGGAGTGATCTACTCACAATGAATACAGAACACGGTTAAAAACATTACATTAGATAAAATATGTATGAAGTGCAGTTTTTTAATGATGGATCAAAGTTTATTTCAAATCATTGACTTGTATCAGCATATTGTTCTGAACAGTAATTATTTAATACAACATTCATCCCAAGACTGAAAAATCCTAGCACGTTCATAATCAATGTCATATAGAAAATAACTCATAAAACAGATCGTGACCATAAATAATATGAACATATAAAAAGCCTTGCAATTCTTCATATTTGTACACATGAAAGCTTCTAATATATTTATTATAAAAATTATTCTGCATACAGTGTACACATCGTGTGGAGAAATACATTCAAGCTATTTACAGAAATCAGAGATCAATTTAGGCCACTGTGATTTTCCAAGGAAAATGTCTTCATTTAAATATATATATGAACAGCAGATTGCAAAACTGAATAATTTAGCCAAGTATTAATATCCAGAGACAGTTTCAGAGCTCTCAAAATGTGCTGATGACTCTTAATGCACTCCATCCACAAGGCAGCTTTATTTTTCAACCTAAATAATTTCTTGAACTTATAAGTTGTTTATAAAAAGACTCTTTATTATACAATCTATCATGAAAAGCCCCTTTATAATACAATATACTTTAAAGCAAATAATAACTTTTCAATCATTTTCCAGATGGTTATGAGGAGATTTACAAGAAGGACAAATGGATGTGCAAAGTATTTTTCTTCTTTCTTGAACTTTTCTTATAAAGTTCTCAACTCAGGAGATCGGAATGACAGTACACTGATTCTCACCTTTAACATTCCCCAAAAATCTGAAAACAATATAGAGCAGTAAACTTCTTGAAAATTATTGCCTTTTAATTTATATCTTCAATCTGTGCTTATTATATTCTTACCAAAAAAAAATTATGACTATGCAAATGTGATTAAAAAAAGAAAGATCTTACTCCCTTCTTGACTGAAAAACAAGTGAGTTATAAGAGCAGTAAAATATCTCTTTCCAGCCCTTTGCTACATGTGGTCATGCACAGGGATTTTATTTGGAGTTGACAAGTCACCATTTACTTTCTCTATCTCATTTCAAGACCTCTCTTGAGGGAGTCAATCTTTGAAGCTCCTTTATTTTCTCAAGGTGTGGTAGTCCAGGCTTGAAAACCCTGTATTACGCTTGCCAACCCTTGCTTGATAGCTATAATGTTATGACGAAATACTAAAATAAATGTTTCATCTTTCTGTATTTATTTAAAAGAAGTACTAAGTTTAATTTTAATTCAATTTTCAGAAGCTAGCTCACTAGTATGAACAAATTAATTTCATGTTCCTTCCCAAAGTTATTCTCAATTATTTGTTTTGGATCCTTATTCGTTAAGAACTAAGTAAGTGAAAATTACATTTGAAAGACTGGTTCTTGGTTTTTATAGTACTTGTAAATTAATTCTGTCCATTATGAATTATTTTCCACCTCTTACTACAAGCATTTCCTGCGTGTTTTCATAACTTAGAACCATAGCTGAACTATTCATCCTCCATGGTTTGCAGTTGGTCATTCAATTGCAGGGATTTGATCTCATTTCAGAATGAGTGAAACCTTTGGAAATGGAGACTAATGAAAAGGGAATAATAAAAGAAATCAAAAGAAGACTAATGAAAAGAGAATAATAAAAACAAAAATCAAACACTCATGTTTACATGGGAATGTTCTGTTTTAAGATCATTGTTGTCTGTATAGGAAAGAGAAAGATCACTGGCGCCAAAGGTCACAGAAAGCTCACTTAAGATGCTGGACAAGTATCAATATATTTTTTTCCTGCTCTCATACTTTCCCCTAGATCCTGTGAGAAACAGGAGATTAGACTAAGTGAATTTGTGCTTTCACATTACAAATATTTTTATGTTATGTTTCTACCACCACCCATTCCCAAATCTTTGTGTGAGGAAATGCCTATGAGCTAAAATCTCTAAGTATTCCTGCGTAGCAAGTAATGAGTGAACACAGTAAAACTGCAAAACAGTTAAAACATGGGCAATTAACAGCATTCAGCAAATTTTCTCTATGATTTTTAAACAGTTTTAACTCCTCCTTTGAATTCAAGTTATTGCAGCACAAATTAAATGTAATGTTCAGGCTGATGGAAGAGGAGCATTAGCCATGGAAGAAGCAGTGGAAATTATACCTACTTCAAATTGCTAAAGATGTTAATTTAATAAGCTAGAAAATGGAATTTTTGGTATTTCAAGGAGTTTTATCTTTTTGTTAGAAAAAATTTTTGTTATTATCCTCTGGTGGAATTTCTGTAGCTTTTGTTTTGATGTTAAAGTTATTAAACTTGCTTTTTCTGTTCTCATTACCAGAATATTTTATGGGTAAATCCACTTAAGGAACCTATTGTGCTTTCTGATCAAAGTGGAAAACAAAGGCAGGTTATAATTAGCAATTTAATTTTTAATGAGCTGATTGAGGCCCAAGGTCATAACAAAGGGCACAAAACAACTAAAAAAAAAAAATTCAAACAACAGTAACATTTCTAGCACAGAACACTAATGATAGCACCCTACACATGACCTGGGCAAAATAATATTTGGCAGAGTACATCTAAAAGCTATCCCAGTTGTATTTTTTATTTTCTTTCAGAACTCTGACTAAATCTAAGTAAGGTGTAGCATATTAAATAATACAGAAGCACATAAAAATGCATGAGGCTTGTTTTCTGAAAAGAACATAGCAAGGATGTTTATTGAATTTAAATTTCCCAAGCTCAAGTTTAAATGTTACAGCTACAAGCTGAACATTTAACCCTACACTATCTTTTGTAACACCTTAGAAGGTAGTTAACTACTATCCTGTAGTATAATTCTTCCAGAAGCCTGCACATAACTTTCACTGAAGTTCTTAGAATTCGGCCTTTCAGTCTTCAGAAAAAATAAAACATAGGTAAGTAGAATCTTTACATAAACATGATGCCCTTGCTTTCTTTGCAATTTGTAAATTAAATCATGAAACTTTATTATTTTTGAATACAGACTTGTTTAAGATCTTACTTAGCATAAGCTTCGATTTTTACTGGTGGACTTTCTTACAGCTTTCCCTAGCAGTAGAAATATTTATGCCACTAAGCCCTCTAGCAAGCACTTTATGTCCAAGATGTACATCATTTTACCCTGACAAAACTGCTCTATATATTGCAACTAATGTCCTTATGAAACACACTCTGTCTCATTACAGGAATATAACATTTAAAATTAAATTAAATATACCTTTACACCTAGCAGACTATAAGCAATAGAGGAGATGCTAATGAGTTCTGCAAGTTCTACAGGTAGTCCATGGATCAAGTCCAGCCCACAGGATGCTTTCATCTGCTTTAGTGGCTTTTCTCTAGGGAAGAGAAGCAACTATTTGAGCAGCTAATTGCTGCAGGCACAGCCAAGCACTTCATTGTGCTACTGTCACTGCCTCTACTCTCCCAACAAGAGGGCAGAGGAAAGAAGCAAAGACAACAGACAAAACTGCCCCCATTGAAAGAGAAGGAGAAAAGATAACCATACAGAGCTCCAAAATAATGCTTTCTAAGTGGCAGTAGCATGAAACACAGAAGAAGGCATGTGCTCAGGCTGGTGTGTCCTGGCAGAACCACAAGCTGCAATTTTTATGAAAGTCAAAGAGTCTAAAGACAAAGAGTGAAGTTCAGCTCCTGCGGTTGCTGTGGTGACAGTGACCCCGCTCAGAAAGTTTACAAACTGCCTCAAAAAAGTTTTTCTTAATAAAATGTTCCTCTCTTGCTTTCTTACCATTACTAACAATATATGCCAAATCAGTTCAACCAAGAGCTGGACAATACAATAAATATAAGAGCTGGCAAAATTCTGGTACAGTATTATTGGAAAAGTATGTAATGTATTTCATCTATCTTCATGTTAGGATTGGAGGAGGGCAGGTGGACAACAGCACTAAATGCTAAAGAGGCTTCCTATGGACCACAGCACACAGTTTGAGAACTGCTGACTTACATGGTCATATCTCAGTCATTTAAACCCATACTAATATGAAAAGCATCAAAATGAATGTTATTTTATGTCTGATTTGTATATTATGTTATCATTTCAGGTATGTTGCAGAAGTGTAATCCCACTTGATAGCTAGGCATGAGCTAGGCATGGTCCTTATTTCTCCTGATAATAACAGCAGCTTATTATAACAACTGTATACTCTGAATTTCACCAAACAATGTTCTGCTATTTCTTTGCCTGGTGCTTTTCCTCTGCTTTCCTTTAAAAAAAAATCTTACTGGTCAGTGTCTCTGAGATTTTGTCTATATAATTTCTTAATTCCACTAAAAATGACAAAGAAAGAACGGAGAAGAAAACTGAGAAGGAGGAGGAGAAGGAGAGAAAAAAAGAGGAATGTAAAAGGAGAAAGGGAAGAAGAAAGGGAGACTGATTCTCAGTGAGGATGTTTTGTTTGCAGAAAGAATTTAAAAGAATAAAAGTGGGAAATGGAAATGATAAAAAATATGATGAGTAGGTTAACAGAGGACTGAGAACTCTGGAGATAATGCCAAGTTAACCTATGCCTTTAATTTGTTGTTTCAATAGAAAGGATATTGTACAAAAAGGTGTTAGGATGTAATTTAAATACGATGTGCACACGCAGATTATCCATGACTTGCAGAGTGCCAGTTTCTGTACTGTATTTTATCTACATATTATTGTCGTAGTGTGTTACTCTACTGCATCTGGGAGGGACATCATCAGTAACTCACCAGAAATACAGTAACAGGATTGAAAGACTGCTTCAATTTCCTTCTGTTGAAGGTGCACAGAGATGGACAAATTGCTTCACACCGTTTTGGGGAAAAATTATACAGATCAGACAAGTCTGATATAAACCATAAATGAATTTGTATTTGTCAAACTGATGTTAGAAAAGCTTTACAACAGCTTTACACTTGTTCTAGAAAAACTTTAAAAAATTCATTATTAATCACTTGGTTTTGGACTGTTTATTATTTCATTCAACATATATGTATGAAACATATTTTTAAGTTGTGCCAGATATACTCTGTTTATTTTGTTTGTTTCAGCCTGAATTAAAATTACATTTTGTTTTGTATCTGGAGACTTCATAAGATGATCTTTCTGTTTTTGTTCAAATAGTTATGTAATTGTGGTAAAAAAAAAAATCAGACTATTTCCTCAGTCTAAAAACCAGTACACTGCTTGCTTTTATTTTCCCCTCCAATTCCTCTAACTTATCCTGAGCTCTCGTCAATTTTCAGAAACTATACCTCTGTCTTCAAGCATTGCCATGAATTTTGGATTGTCAGCTGAAAACTCAAACAGAAAACCAGCAGTTGCAGGTAATGAGATTTGATAGCAGCACAAATTACATATAGAACAGATGCCCAAGACTGTATTGGACATGATGGAAGCAGGTGTCCATTAACACAGAATGTAGTCACAAAATGGTATAAACACACTTTAAATTAACATAAAACCATCATCACTCCTAAAAGCACTCTGGAGTAGCATTGAATCCAGAGAAATCAATACCATTTACTAGATAAAAGAGCTCAAAACTCAACATGTATTTGTCAATATCAGCCTACTCAATGCAGTTTCTGTACCTGTATTATACACTTCTTGCATAGGTAAGAGAGTGACAGCCCACATATCTTTTCACCCATTACACCGTGTAAGCTCAACAAACTTAATACAATACTTCAGCAGTATGAAGTGTAGAATAAAAAATCCTTAGTCACAGTTCTGAGAATGACAGAAATTTGTCAGAGACTGAAATTTATAGTCTCCCGTACTGAAAAAGCAAAGATGACTTGTCAAATTTTTCAGTCAAAAATGTTATTTCTTTTACCAAGTCTTGACATTGAAACAGCACACTCGGTGACTTTGTACAATACAGGCCTGGAAAAGACATGATGGCAAATTACATTTGAAAAAGCAGCACGAACACCACGTGGTCTTCTCACATTATATAAAAGCAGAAGGCAATTTCACAGCAATTCAAAGACACCAACAATATCTATTACAAAAAATCATGATGCAAACTGTGAAAATTATCCTGGCATTTCTCTTCTCTGATGCTAGGAAAATCCTAGCATACCTAAACTGAACAACTGAAACTGTTTTGTGTAATCTGTCTTCCCAAAACTTCCACATGGAGTTATTAAGAAAGTAACACTATACACAAGATCCACTTCAAAAATCAGTTCAAGTTACAGTCTTTGCTTGCTGACCATTGACCTAATTAAAGCTTTTGATAATGTGAATTATAAGGGACTCTTGAAGCTTTTGCAGCCCCATGAATGCCTTGCAAATTTTCTTTCTGACTTATCTAAGTCTCTCTAATAAGATGATGGTTAGATAGGTGGAAATGGCAAGATCCTTTTAATATCATAAATAGTTTCCATACGTCTTTACATCTCCTTTCTGTTGTGCAGGGGGAAGCACTTTGTGCCACTGGCAGAGCTATGTTTATTCAGTTTCTTACTGATGCAAATTGTTCAGTCTGTACACACATATGGCTGATTTCTTCATCAGCGAGCTTCTTTTTGCTGATGACTGTGAGTTGGTAGCTTGTACAGTCAATAACATTCAATTTACTATTGATTACTTTCCTTGTGCGTACTATCCCTTTACTTTTTCTGTGAAGGTAAAAGACAATGGAGGTACCAAACCAACCAACACAGTGACACAAGCACAAGCACTCACATTTTTTCACTTGGCAAAACTATGGTACGCTTTTCTAGTTTGACGTCATACAAAGATGATACAGACACACTGTGAAACTGCTGCCACATTGCTAATTTTAAATCTTAATTTGAAATATTAGCATACTAACCATGTAGCATCAAGGCCAGTCCCCAAACATGCACTGGGCACTTATTCTCAGAACACTTCAGCATGTTTGTGAGACAGAAAATTTGTTCTCTCCAGTTTTATAGGCAATGCCTCTAGTATGCCTGGAAAACCAAATGACTTCATCCTCCTAACAGAACAATCCTTAAATAACAACAAATATTCAAACTCACGTCCTGATCCCAAAAACTTGGCTATAAAAATTATTAGACAATATGGCCCAACTAACAGATAGTTGCAATTATCATTTGGTGTCTTCTTCCAAGATAGTCAAGGCAAACTGCACTATCCATTGCAACATGATATGGGTATACTATACAAATCTGAGCATAAGGCAGTAGCAGCAGATCAGTATATTGCAGTTAATTCTAGTTAAATTATGATGCCTTTCTGAAGTTTCATAGTGAGGTTTTTTGCATCACAATGCCACAGCCTTCCTTTTCCTCAAATGGAAATGAATGAATTCTTCTGCACTCCCTGGGCTGACCAGAGCAAGGGAAGATATTTGCAGTCTTTCAGCCAGCCTGGAGTAAAGACCAGAAGTTCTTCCTAAGGAAAAGAGCTGCACAGAAACCTGGACTGTGTCCTACTCCTGCAAATACTCTCTTCTGTTATAACAGGGATGCAACTTACAGACTGAGTAGTGACATTTATTTTGGAACTGCTGGGATAGCCCAATAGCTCCTAGAAACCATCAGCCAGATGCCCAATCATATGTGAAAGAAGTTTCAAGTCATACAAAATGCAACACAACATTCAGTAATTTTCTTGCAGCTTTTCTCTCTCCGCAAATCAACCCCTAAGTAATAAACTGTTCTGCTAATGACAACAGAACTAATGAGCTTTGCTACAACATATGTCTATCAGCTAGGCCGTAACTACCTCCTCTGTCTCCTAGTATTAGGGGCTACAAAGCAAAAAGGAACATTATAATCATTTAAGATTAAAGATTTCATTTCCTCTGGATTA
Source organism: Myiozetetes cayanensis (assembly GCF_022539395.1). Taxonomy (NCBI): domain Eukaryota; kingdom Metazoa; phylum Chordata; class Aves; order Passeriformes; family Tyrannidae; genus Myiozetetes; species Myiozetetes cayanensis. The sequence continues at coordinate 31,647,695 of NW_026087964.1, read as the reverse complement.
ACTCAGCTACAATCCACACACATTCTTCTGAGGCCTGTGAGAAAACTTCCATAGTCTAAATGAATAAACTGACTGTTTTCTAAGATTAGACCACTGATACCTTATGATAAATAATTTTTATCCAAGTTTGTTTCCTAACTCTTTTCTGAGTGATATAATAGTATTAATGTCTAATGGCACTTCTTTTTTTTTTTTTTTCAATTTTAAATAAGTTGCCTTTTATTGTATGAGTTGTCACATCAGCTTGGTGACTGACTGAAAACATAATATTTTCCTTGCATGGAATCAAAGTTTGTGTGGCAGTAATTATAATTTGACTAATTATTTTCACTGGAATTAAGTCAGTTAGGAAAGCACTATTTCTTTATATGGAAATTTCAGGAGTCTGAAAATTCTTGAACGCAAAGACATGGATATGTTGAAATTCTGAATATTACTACTGCTACATTTAGTATTGTCTATGTCATCCATGCTGATATGTTCACACTTCCAAATCCACTACTTGCTGGATACTTCTTAAGGTCATCATGTTGTCTTTGAGTACTGTTTTACATTACATAAAATAAAATACTCCAAGTGACAGAATTTATATCTTTTACAGTTTTCAAAAGTTAGAAAGACTAGACCTTTAATTTCACAAATAGTCAATGTAAGCAGGTAAGGAGCATGTAAGTAGCAGGGCTGCACTCTGCAGAACAGAAGCATTATTCATGCAAAAACATGCAGGAAATCAATAACAAATCCAGAAATAGAATTCTCAGCTGTTGGTTTCATGTGAGTATTGAACATATTTTTGCAGTACTTCAAGTAAAAGATAATTATTGCATTCTTTAGCTTGTATTGACTTATGTTGAGCAGTTAAATAAGTGGATTATAAACACATGCCAAATGATGAAAAAAACAATTTGTAAAACATTTTCCTCTTATAAAGCAACTTACTTCCTAAATTACATGATGAATATAAACAAATTCTTTAAGTTGCATTTTATGATACTTTTTGTTTTTAGGAAAGGCATTTTGCACCATAGTGCAATTCTGTTGAAGTCTGTTTAAAGATTGTTAAAGACTATTTATAGAAATATTTGTTAGAATTGGTTAGAATTATTTAAAATTGTTTGCAATAACACATATTTACATATTTCCTGTTTTGAAAAATAAGATGCTATTCTGACTGCAAGTGTGTGGAGAAAATGCTTTCTGAATCTGAAGATATTCTTCAGGAAAAATTAGTTTCATAATTTGAAAGTGATGTTTGTTAAGTAGAAATTATCTTCTGAGGATTTAGAATCTTCTTTTTTCTTTACTACAGAGCATCACACAGACAACAAAAGACTGTAAAATATTTACCAAAAACAAAAAGATGATATCTAAGGACATGTTTTAAACAAATCTTTGGAAATAGCTTTCATTTTCCTATTCTGCTGTAATCAAACTATTCCATCATATTTTCATTAGTAAAGTTTAATGTTTTCTCTGCTGTTTCTGAATATATTCCCACTTGGAAACAGGGAATTAAAAACAAAGGAAATATAACTCCTTTCTATGATACTATTTCATAAACAGAAATTAAAATCAGCAAATTTAATAATTCTTCCCTTTGAATTCAGACATACGGTAAAACCAAGAGATTCATGCAGATTTTCTTTCATATGTCATTTATATCTCTTTAGAATTTTGTTCTCTGGCAATTTTGGGGGATTGTGGGGAAATTTCTTTTACTAAAATATTCATTTTTTTCCTTACTATTCTTGCTATCAAGAGGCAATATTTCATTGAAGAAAGAAGCAGATGAAAAAAGAAAATAAGAAATCAGGAAGGAATCCATTCCATCCCAAAAGCAAGTGTTTTTTGTCCTCTTTAACTTTAGTGAAGACAGCATCATTACATTGGAACATGCAACCCACACCTCTTTCTGGAGGCCTCTCAGCCAGATTCTCTGAAAATTTTTGAAATTTAATTTAAATTAATGACTGAGTGAGTAAAGAAAACTCAGGTTCAATAGGTAGTGTTTGGGAATGTTCTACCACTGCCTACAGACATTCAGGCAAAAATATTCTTCTGATTCTTTGACGTTTTGCAGTAAGGAAGGAAGGAAATTAAACCATCAGTTCAAGGTCTTTAAAAGCAGAGACTTGACTTTCCACTTAGGGGAAAAAAGCTCCAACCAATGAACTCCACCACATTAAAAAAGAAATGATTAAAAAATTATCTTAAAACAGAAAAATAGAATCTAATAAAGTTTCTTATAATCTACAAAGTGATAACATCTGAAATTAGGTAAGCAATGAAATAAAAATGATCCTTGTAAAGATCTAAAATAATCAGGGAGTCTAAAAATATTTGACTCAAAAGTTATCTGCTTTTAAACTGCATACATATATAGTAAGTACTGCATCTTGATAACCTTTCAAATCTAAGCATAGTTGTCTATATTTTCTTCAAAAGTTACTCTATAAACCCTTCAATATTCTGTAGGTGCTCCAGAATTTAAACTATGAAAATGTCTTCATTTTTTCCCCCCGTTTTTATCAAACTAGTCAAAATACATTTTTTTCCTTTTAGTCATTAAGAAAAAAACAATGGTTCACCAGAAACAGAAGTGGAAAAAACGAGGTATCAATTAAACATTAACAAAAAGTGATAAATGTCTTCCTAAAGACTTCACATGTAGATCTGTAGCTCCACCTAGAGCAGGAGTAAAATGCAGAGAAGGGAAATTAAAGTGTCTTATCACCTGTAAGTACTGGTTTTAAATCAACATTTTTTTTCCTCAATATGTGATAGATTGTGTAATGTTCCCTGTTCTGTGAAAAAAGAAAGAAATATTCTGACAAACATACATTCCAGTGGGAAAAAGAAATGTCTTCCAGAAATCCTAAGTATGATTTCTAAATTCTTAAATATTCTTAATGATTAAAGTCTATGATATATTTTGTAGGTACTGCAAAATTGGTTTTAAAATTTTAATGAAAAGTAAATTAAAAAGGTTTTATTCAATAGCACTTTATCTATTGATTTTTTATATGACTTTGACCTTTAGCCACTCTTAAAATGGAAAATGTAATATGTAAAATATATACATTTGTTTTGACATAAAGATAAATTATCCTGTTTCAGTAATCTATCTCAGCCTTGGACAGACACGGGGAAATTCCTGGGAGGCAGACATTGGGTCTTTGAGGCAACTTGCAACATTTTGAAAGTCAGAACACAAATAACCTTGATAAGAGAAACAATAATGGTCTCTTCCAATTTATTAAATTACATCTATTTTCTACTCACATAGCTTCATTGGTCTGGGTTAAGTTTGAAGTGGCTCTTCTCTCAAATTCTCATTTCTTAAACACACTCAGTCAGCTAGTGACAGCTTTGTCTCTTTTTTACAAAGAACACAGAGCTGGGTATCAATATATAGATTTAATATAAACCTCTTATTTCTGGTATCTTGAAGGTGTTAAAAATGTATTTTGAATTGGAAAATAGACAGCTTCAATCAACATGTGACAGGTTTTGAAAGGACTCACACTTCTTTATTACCTTCTTGAAAAAACAAAATGAAGAGGAAATTAAAAAACAAAAGCACGAAATATGCAGAAAAGCAGTTAGTTGAAGGATGAGTGTGTAGGACAATGAGCATCAACTACTGAATGTGGTAGCTTGAAAATGATTATACATGTAATGTTTTTTAAAAAATAATTGCTAAGCCAGATTGTTTCATTATACTCTGCATGATCACTGGCAGTAGTACATTGTTTTTAGTGTTTGTTTTTTAATATATTTAAGAATCAGTTTAACAATGTGCCGTACAGTACTCAGCACTGGAACATCGTCCCATTGTCTCAGAGCACATCTAAGCTTTTCAATTTTAATTTTTTTTCCTCTTGCTCATGACAGATTTTTTCGGACTGCGACACAGTAGAAAGGTGGAAAGGACAAAAGGGGATAAAAGCAATTAACTTACTGAAATAAAATAATCAACTTAATACCAAGCAGCAAGGGGTTTCTTATGTAGCTACAGCATTACCAGTACCCGAGTGAGGAACTTGTAAGCTATCTGTTGCCACTCTGCCAAAACACTGATTGTATTAAAGATGCATCCCAGATGCTTCACGCTCCACTGATGCAAAGCAGTCATATGGAACAGTGTACAGCAATTGGGACAGACACATGAAATGAGATCTCTGAGAGTTTGTATATAAATTCCTGATCTGATAATAGTACTAGGTGTAGAAAAACTACAGTTATTGTAATTAGTCCTAAATCTGAACCAGCTCTTTTATTTCCATTACTTTGATGATTCCTTTATAATCTTTCTCATTGCACTGTATATAGGTATTACCACAGAGCCTGATCCTGTAGAACAATGCAAATCCACAGAAGTACCAGTACACCAAAACCTTTAACTACTTGATCTCAATAGCTTGTAAGAACATTTATAGTGAAAAATCCAACAGTGTTGTGGATGACATACACACAACACTTCTGCAATTTAAATATTACATATTTCTATGTTGGCTTTTGTAGTGACACTGGGAAACCTAAACTGGATGTGGAGACATCCAGTTGTGTCTTTGCATGCTAATACACTTATATCCAACATGACTGTTTTCAACAGCAATACTATGGCACTGGATCCAGCTTGTGTACGTTTTAGTGACTTTTCTGCTTTGAATTCAATTAAAGTTCTTTGCAAGAAGACAGAATCAAAAAATCACAAGCAATCTAAATATGCAGAAACATTTCTACATATATAAAAATATAAGCATACATTTTAGAAGACGTTAAATAATCCTTATATAAAAAGATCTTACTATATGTGTACAATCATTCCAGGAGAAAAATGCTAGTATGTAGCTTGACAATTTAAATATAAACAAGTTATGAATTGCAAAAGGCAGTGCAATTAATTTATGCACAAATAGATAGACATAAATACTTTCACTTTATGTCACTTTTCTGTGACTACAGAATGCTTGCCTTGGTCTAAAAATATATATTTTAAGCCACTTACTAATTCAATAAATATAATCTATTATATATATAATTTTCCCTGATTCTAAAGAAACAATTGTGTTCTATACATTTTTCGAGGTCTACAAGGCATAATCTTTAAGTATTTTGATATTTTCTAAAATTAACATGATTATTAGCAGAATTTCCACTTTCCTCTGCACTTTACTAAAATATTCTTTAATCCCTATTTTTCTGTACATCAAGCACTATCCTACAGATGGAGAACAGCTCAGTGGAAAACACCTATGTGCAGAGAATAAAGAGAATGATGAAGAACGGATGAAACAGAAATTATGTCTTTCCAAAAAATAAGGAAAATATTACTGACTTAGAGGTGTTATTCCTCACAAACAGACTTCCCTTAAATTCAATTTGCTATTGAAATAGCAAATATCACACAAGTTTTTATGCTACTGGCAGACATTTTTCATTTCTGTTTTTTGACATCTTCAAAAAAGCTTTAAAATGTCAGTCCATATGATCTATGGGCAAATGTGAAAGGACCAGATCTGCACACAAGCTCTTAAGGGACCTCATGAGTTTTAGCATAATGATTCTATATGGAAAATATTACTTTCGTATTGCATCTAAAGATGAATTTAACACACATTTACTCTTCTTCCAATAAAAAAAAAATCACAAAGTGGAGCTGAATTAACAAAGTCGATGGAATTTGAAACAAAAACTCATCCGTTGTCTCCTGGAAAAGTCATATTAAGAAAGATGTTTCCCAGTAAGATATCCCTTTGTTCCCAGTCCAAAGTAAGTTTAGAAAATTACTGAATTTTTGGTAAGAATACCTAAGTACTATAAATCAATGAATAAATATACTGATCCATACATTATAGGCATAAATATACTATTTTCCTCTGTCAGTGACAGATACAATCTTTCTTTTGTATTATTCAATTCTTCTTCCCTAGAAAGAAGTGTAATTTCTGGCAGGTTTAAATGTAAGATGTAAATTAGGAGGACTCCAATGCAGACCAAGAAAAAACATATAACCAAAGACATAAACAATTCTTGGAAGTGTAAATAAAGGACAAAGGAAAGTTAAGAAACGAACTGTGGTATGGCTGGACTTTAAAATACGACATGGCAAAAAAAAAAAAAAAAAAAGTAAAGGTTTTATTTTGTTACTTTTCTCCAGAGGACGGAATAAGTCATGTACAAAGTTTCTGAATATTAGTAGGAAGAAAATACTGGAACAGATAAATTGAAAAGCTGTACTTCATTAGGCCTAGATACAGTTATTCATGAATTCTACTGGAGCCTTGGAGTCATCTGGCTGAACTATGAGTTCTAATGCAGTAGTTGACAGAAAATGAAAAAGGCTGCAGTGTAGCAAATCTACTTATCCTATGTTAACTGTGACACCAAAATCATGGATAACTGTACTCAAAAATTATTGCTTTTTTAAAAGGATATGATATAGGAAAATAGTAAAAATCAGTTACTAATTTCTGCCTAATTTGTACACTGAAAGTGCAACTGGAATATCTTTTGCTAAGGAGAGCTAAAATATATAATTTAACATTATATTACATGAAAAATTATATATAAATATTATTTTTTTCAAAAGTTCTCAGCAGTAAAACCTGGGACTGCTCATGAGACAAGAGGTAGAGTTTTATCATTGATTAAGCTATGGTTAACTGGAAAGAGACAGAAATGAGAAATCCCTCAGTTTTCATTATCTCCAGTGGTTAGTATATTAATGCATTATTTACTATATGTTTATTCCTGTAAAGGGTCAAGCAGACACTGAAATCTGAGGAGAACATAGAATTATACGAACTGTAATATCAAGGTGATGAGTGAGTGAAGAAAACAAATGAAATTCAGTGTTAAAGAAGAACTAATATATACCAGAGGCAATATTTTAAGCAACTCACAAACAATGGATGGTTATAATTATCTATAGCACTTCAGCTGAAAATAAACCCCAGTGTTACATTTCTGGCTGGCAGCACGTAAAGTTTTGCAAAGTCCAGTAGCACTCAAACCCTTCCTCCCCACTCTCTCCTGCTCCCAACCAACAAAAGAACAAATCTCTCAGTAGAAGTAGCGTTATATACACACACATATATATGTATCAATACAGTCTGAGGGATAAAGAGCAGCCCTGCTGAGCTGGACTTGGGGGAGCTGGTGGATGAGAGGTTCACCATGAGCTGGCAATGTGTGTTTGCAGTTCAGAAAACCAATTGTATGCCGGGTTGCATCAAAAGAAGTGTGGCCAGCAGGTCAAAGGACAGGATTCTGCCCCTTTGCTCCCATGAGATCCCACTTGGACTACTGTGTCCAGCTCTGAGGTCTCCAACACAGGAAGGACATTGACCTGTTGGAATGCAGTCCAGAGGAGGGCCACCAGGATGATTAGTGGGATGAAGCACCTCCCCTATGAGGAAAGGCTGAGAGAACTGGGTCTGTTCAGCCTAGAAAAGAGGTGGCTTTAGGAAGACCTAATTGCAACCTTCCAGTACCTGAAGGGAGCCCGCATGAAAGATGGAGAGGGGCTTTTTACAAGAGCATGTATTGACAGGATAAGGACAAGGGAGAATGGATTCAAACTGAAAGAGAGTGGGTTTAGATTAGATATAAGGAAAAAAGTCTTTACTGTGAGGGCAGCGAAGCACTGGAAGAAGTTGTCCAGAAAAGTTGGGGATGCTCCATCCCTAGAAGTGTTCAAGACCAGCCAGATGGAGCTCTGAGCAAACTGGTCTAATGAAAGTTGTCCATGCCCATGGCAGGAGGTTGGAACTAGATGATCTTTAAGGTCCCTTTCAATCCAAACCATTCTGATTCTATATTTATTCTTACAATGTGCTTCGATGCAATTCTTTTCATTACTGATTACTGCATCTTGAAAAAGACAGAGCATAAACAGAAGGAATTGGAACTGAAGATTTCACACTGAAACATTTTTTAAGGAGACATGCTGAAGATTCTTAGCACAAGGGCATACATTGAAACCGTAGAGAATGACAGATGTCACACAGGCAGAGCAGCATTTCCTAATATAATCATTTGACTTTAACCTTTTAAGTTTAATTTTCAAGTGTCTAAGGAATTTGAAATGCAATATTTAAGACTGCTAATTTCATTAGGTCCTCAGGCAAATTATATACAAAAAATCAGATGTTTTTCTTAGAACAAACACAGAAAGGCTCACTGACATTAAAAGGTAAGAAAATTAAACCATAAAGAGACATTTATAAAAATGTATCTACTTTTACATACATGTGTGTCTAAATAAAATGCATAGTTGACATGTAATTCAGTGCATTCAAATTTCATGGCAGAAGAGTAGAAATATGCATAGAAAAACAGGATAAAACCAGTAAGATGTGACTATGGATAATGATATTTCTGACAGTTACCGTAAGAGAGGAAAAACATTGCATGTCAGCCTTCTAATCTACTGAGTGGTGAGTTTGCACAAGCAAACTGAATCCTCCACAAAATAATATGGGCAGAAACTCAGCAGATGACAAAAACATGTACGTTCGGGGAAAGAGAAAAGGCACCTTCCTTCTTCCTGAGCAAAACAGCTTGTTTTCCCTTAGAAGTCACTACCAGAAATTCCTTCTCCCAACTGACACACTATTTGACATGAAACAAATCAGTCATAAAAGGTGTAACATGAGTCCATCACTACATAACATTAAACGTGTCGAGGATTTCTTTTTTGTAGCAAAACTTCAGATTGCTAAATCTTGTGGAAAACATAACTCGAAAAATAATGTTTAAGTCTTGAAAACAGACTGATTATATTTGACTAGAAAATGAAATACAAAAATCCTAAGCACTGCAGGTTAGCCATGGGGGCTGGACATCAGACCTTAATTACTTCAGTCAAAAAGATTGTCTAGGTGAAAACATGAGTTTTTTGTTGGTTGTCTCAGACTGATTAGGACAGATAGGTGGTACAAAGAACAGAAATTCAGAAAATGCATGGCAAAGATACCTTGACAGGAACAAGAAGGAAATACAAATGATGCAAAGCAAACCATGTTTTTACACATGGCTACTGGGCATCCTTGGCTATTCATTAATGAGGGTGAGGTATCAGCAGAATAAATAATATCTTTTATGGGGAACTTACTCTGCAACTACCTATTATGATATTACTTGCCGATGGAAAATGAGAATGAAAAAACATCTAATGATGATGATCTGATCTAATACTGTATTTTTTTACTTTCACATTATTAAAAGGGAAATTATAATCCTGTAATACCATTCCTTGCTCTAAAACTGAAAAATGTAATAAAGTACCTCTCAATTTAAAACTTTAACATATCTATAAAATAATTTAGTATCTATTCTAATACAATATTATAATATTTAGTACCTATTTTAATTTAATATTAGAATATATGGACATAACTTTGACCAGTTTTATACATATGAAAGGATTTAGAATCTTCTAAAATCTTTAAAAAATAGTTAAGGAAATATTAGAAGGTGAACAGCGAGCATGACTAGTGTTAGACATATCAGTACAGGAAAAGCGTGTTACATGCAAATTTAGTGCTAAATAATATGAGTTAACACATTGTTCCACCAACCTGACTCATTTAGACTTATTTTAAAGCAATTAAAATTGGGTATTTAAAAATCACATTGAACAGAGTTTCAAGGACAGAAAGAATCAGGTACATCATAGGCCCTTGTATTTGCCTGAGACTTAGATTTAAATGTTTTATTTGAATAAAGCATCTGCACTGATTAAAAGACAGATATGGAGTTTATTTGAGTGCCTGAAGGAGTGCAGAATTTATCACTGTTTCTGAGAGTTTGCTCTTATAGTTGATCTCATAATGAAAAATACATACTGTATTTACACTTTAAAGAGTTTTAGTGGCAATCTCCAAAAAGACTATGAAGTCTTTCTCCATTACAAAGAAAATTAGACATTTTCTCTAGTGTCCAAGAACTTAGGGCTCTTTTCTGTAAATTTTCTACTTTTCAGTTTCATTTTATTGTCTGGGCATAAAGAGCTGATACAACATTCTTTTATCAGTTTTATCTACACTATACACGTGAACAATTTAATCTCTATTCTCCTAGACACTATACTTATTTCTACATATAACAAATAAAGAGAAAAACCCTTTTAAATGCAACATGGTGTTGTGTGTGTATAACATTGACTTAGCTATCTGGTTTATGACCTTTTAATTATTTTCAGAATAAATATTTTCAATGGTACAATCCCAATTTTGAAAGCCTCACTTATGTACCTAATTTCTAAGCATCCAACTATCTAGGCAGTTGTACAAAAGCACTTACTTTTATCAGACAAACTTTAAACATTCTCAGAGAAAGAACTCACATTTGTTTGACAAGACTTTATCTTCCAAAAACCTTCTTCTTCAAGTTCCAAAAGTAATGCTCTGTATTCAAAGCTTTTGAACTGTTATGTATAGAAACCCACCTCACCATTCTATTAACTTCTCCTTTACAACATGGGTCACATTGTTTGGGTCTTTTCTTTTTTTTTTTTTTCTTAGTTTTAATATTACATTAACTGCTTCCAGGAGTTTCTAGAGTATTCCAAGATTCCCCTAAAATGAACACAGCATACATCTATTTCTGAATTCAGTTCATCTGAATCAGCTGCTTTCAAATATTCACCATAAAAATACTGCTTAATGTCTTCCTTAGAAACTAATTGCTTGGAAAATACTTCACCATCATTATGAAGTACAAGTGCACTCTCCTACTTCTTTTCAGAAACAGTAGTGAAACAGATATTGAACACTTTCTTTTTTTTGTGTCATTAGTACCAATTTAGATTTCTTAAAATTTTAATGGTGTCATTTATATATATATATGGAGATACTCCTTTTTTTCTCCCCTAATATAATGCAATATATATTCTATTGTCCTTAGCTAAGCCAGAGATTGTTCCTTAGTATCACATTCACTAGAAATCATAGCTGCTATTTCATATCAAATTATATTTTCTTTCCCACTTTTTACATGGTGATATTATATATATGTTTTTTCCTAACTGATGTCCTCATATTGTCACTCAATAAATTCAGATTTTTAGAAGTTGCTTTTCTCAACCATGGTACAGTGGCTATTTGTCTGGCTACTAAGCTTCCTCTTCTTTAATTTACCTTTCAGTCACAATCTCATATCTACTTACACTTTAATCTCCAAAGAACATAATTCAGAACATGTTTAACTTTGAGAAATTAGCCTCTTTCAAAAATCAGTCCTCCACATTAATGCTAAGGGCCTTCCACTGTTTACCAACAGTAAGTATGAGCAATTTAAAAGCACTGGTCCCTAGGTAACTGTAAACTTCCATTAATATGATTAATTCATCTTTATCTAGCCCAATTAAGTCTAAAGTGAAACAAGTGCATATAGAGTATCTAGCTATACATCTCCTAAATTGAATTCCCAAGTAGCAATTCCATTTTTCTTAAGAATGAAAAAAGGGAATTAAAAATAAAATAAAACTAAAGAAATAATATATTTTAGGTTTAGAAGAGTAAATATTCTAACCATCTTTTTCCCTCATAGCTATAAACAAATTTTCTAAATATCAAATTTCAGGTAAAAAAATGAGCAAATGCATTAATGTTTGAAGACTGGGCAGTCCATGAGCAAGGAAGGGGTTACTAGGATTTGAAAAAGAAAGTAATTTTGAATATCATCATTATAAATGTTTTAGAATGTAGTTCCTTTATGTGGCAACCCACTTTTTTAAAACTTCACTATATATATGGGTCCTGTGTACACCTACAATTCTGCAAACAGTTCATTATAGCAGCTGTTTGACTGCATACACTGAAGCCATACAGATCACCAGCCTGAAAAACATATTAATTTCAGATTCAGCAGTGCTGAATTAAACAAAGTGCGTGATTTCACTCCTCAATACAAAGTCAATAGATACAATAATTTCAGAAAGCTAACCAAAATAAATTAAAATGAAAATTATAACATCTCTTTGAAAATGGTAGAAATCCAAACATTTTCTTTTCTATTTATAAATGTCAAATATCTATCATTGTATCAAAAGTTGTGAAATTTATTACTTCAGACAAGTAATTTTAATAGCTAAGTTCTCTTTCAGACACCTCTGTTATATATGAGCTTTCATCTTTAAATTTTGCTTGTTAACTTACTTCTTACAGTGACAGATTATTTCCATTGCAACTTCTTGATTTCATAAGTTCATAATCCTGTGAAACCTTGGAGCTGACTTTTTCTAAGAAGGGCTTTTTTCTAAAGTATGTGTATTATTATAAAGCAGTTAGTAGGACCATTACAATGAAATATCATCATTTATTCCAGTATAAGTTGTAGAAGAGGTTTCAAAACAATGAGCTGATAGACTGGATGAAATCAAAGACATCTCTCACTCAACACCCCTCCTTGTCAAAAAGCTGTTTGCCATGTATAGTGAAATCTAAAGCGTAGTCAAGCATCCAGCAATTATTTACTTGAAAACTTGATCTCAGCATCTGGCACTACATGGGTAAAACCAGAGCTCGGGTCAAAGATGTTGTCTGTGTTTTATATCCGTCACCGAATTCCCTCCTTAGAACATTTAAGCACAGTTAAACTGTTAGCATTCACCATGTCCTATTGTACTGTCTCAATTAACCCAGAAACTATAACAAATATACTTCACTTTTTGTTATTTCCCTATTCCAGAAAATTAGAAGGGTTATCTTCATCTTCTCTTGGATGTTTACATCAATTAATCTTTTGAGATGCCCTGCTTAATAGGGTGTATACCTGTATATAGGGAGTCACACCTCCTATATGTCTTTGTCAATGACATGGACAGTGGTATTCAGCACACCCTCAGCAAGTTTGAAGGCAGCACCAAGCTGTGCAGTGCAGTCAACACACTGGAGGGAAGGAATGCCATCAGAGGGACCTAGACAGGCTGGAGAGGTGGGTCTGTGCAAACCTTATGAAGCTGAACAAGACCAAGTGCAAGGTCCTGCATGTGGGTCAGGGTAATCCCAAGCACAAATACAGGCTGAGCAGAGAATGACTTGAGAGCAGTTCTGAGGAGAAGGACTTGGGGGTGTTGGATGAGAAGCTCAACATGAGCCGGCAATGTGTGCTTGCAGCCCAGAAAGCCAAATGTATCCTGGGCTGCATTAAAAAAAGTGTGGTCAGCAGGTTGAGGTGATTCTGCCCTTCACTCTCATGAGACTCCACCTGGAACACTGCCTCCAGCTCTCTGGGGTCCCAGACATAAGAAAGACATGGATGCTTTGGACTGAGTCCAGAAGGCTACCAGGATGATTAGAGGAATGGAGCACCTCTCCTATTAGGACAGGCTGAGTTGAGGTTGTTCAGCCTGGACAAGAGAAGACTCCGGGGAGACCTTATAGCAGTCTTCCAGTACCTAAACAGGACCTCCAAGAGAGCTGGATAGGGACTTGTTACGAGAGTATATAGTTCTAAGACAAGAGGGAATAGCTTTAAACTGAAAGAGGATAGATTTATATTAGACAGTATGAAGAAATTCTTTACTCAGAGTGTGATGAGACACTAGAACAGGTTGCCCTGAGATGTGGTTGCCCCTTCCCTGGAGATGTTCAAGACCAGGTTGGATGGGATTTGGACCAACCCAGTCTAGTGGAAGGTCCATGGCAGAGGGTGCAAGGGGTGGGCGGAGGGAGGTGGAACTAATGGTCTTTAAGGTGCTTTCCAACCTAAATCATTCTATGATTCTCTGACATCTCTATGATATCTCCCACTGCTCAGGATCAGCAGAACACTTATAATCCAACTCACATCAGTTTCAGCTTCAGGAATTCAGCCATGTTTTGCAGCAGCAGGTCACCCATCAACATGATCATAAACTCATCAGTTTGGAAGCTTTTTGGTTCAGCTCTACAGCTCTGACCTGGGCATCACTATTCCCTGGACAAATGACCAATAATCATGACAATTACAATGTATCATTGCAGTGAATGGTATTCAAGTATCCTCAAAATATAGAAAAAAGTACTCTTTTCAGCTTCCTTTATGACATACATAAAAATTTACCAGTGCATCTGACACAGATGAAGAATCTCTTCCTAGTTGCTGAGGAACACTGGTGACATGGAGCCATACACGAATGCTTTAGAGTAATAATAATGGCCCATGTGAGAACCCTATCATTCATAGAATAGAATCATAGAATATCTCAAGTTAGAAGGGACCCATCAGGATAATCAAGTCCAACTCCCTGCTCCTTGCAGGAATACCTAAGACTAAAACACATGACTGAGAGCATTATCAAGATGTTCCTTAAACTCTGACAGGCTTGGTGCTGTGACCACTTCCCAGGGGAGCTTGTTCCAGTGACAGCCATAATCTCAGTGAAAAACCTTTTCCTCATGTCCAGCCTGAACTTCCCCTGACACAGCTTCAGTCCATTTCCTTGTGTCACATTGGTTCATGTCTCTATCAAAAGAGAGATCAGCATATGCCTCCCCACTGTCCCCCTTTAGGAAGTCATAAACTGTGATGAGGTCAGAAGATGAAGATCATCATAGTTACCAGAACAGAAGTAGACTTCAAATAATTCCCATTACCAAAGGCTCTTTCTTTTTTATCTAGAAGCCATTGACCTCACCTGAGGTTATATTTTTCCTTAGAAGAAATCATTTTCCCCCTACCAAACAGAGGTGATCAGACCCAGAACTTACATACAAAAGTTATCATATCAACTCAAAGGTTTAATTCACAGGGAAGCAAATCCTCTTTTTCCAACAGCCTGAGAGTATCAACATTTCCTTAAAAGGTTACAGACTTTCTTTCTTTTATCCAGTCCTTATGTTTTTTCTCTCTTCTGTATCTGTTTATTGTCATGCATTCCCTTTAAAATATGAAATCTTAGCACATTTTTGATCAGTTTTATACATTCATCTTTGTTTACATAAACTGGAGAGCAGTCCAAAGACCGAATTCTCTAGTAGCCCTTGAATAGGCTAAGGTAAATGCCACACCTTTCTTACTGTGTCTGAAAAAGGGAGAATTCCTAGCTTTTCTTGACTTTCAATTGCTCACAGTAGTAAAATATTCCAAATCCTGGCTAGCTGAAAAAACTATTCCTTAAATCTTTATAAGACCATAATTGTTAGATAAGATTTCATAATGTATTAAATGTTATCCATCCATAAATTTAACATGTAGACACACAGAATTCTTGAGTCTCTATAACATATGCCAGCATATGATTTTTTTGCACAATTTGAAAGCTAAAACTGTACGATATATTCTTGCTAGTTTACTCACAGCTTTGCCTGACGTACTTATAAATTGTGATCAAAAGCATTTCAGCTACCTAAAGAGAAATTGAAAAAGGAGGGGAAACTTGCTTGTTCAGATGTGGAAGAAAAATCTGTCTTTTTTTAAAAAAGCCTCCTGATCAGATAAAGTGCCAAGGGCAAAAAACAGTGTTTGTTTTGGAGAAACTCCTTACTGACGAGCTGTCTCTCTTGATATTTAAATAGAACTTGCTCAGATTTGACTGATTTTAAACTATTAACACATACATTTGATTTTCTGCTGAGATCATTAAATGGATTTCTGAAGTACAACACACTGCACGGGATGCGTATCAGGAGCTACATGCAAGGTTAGCAGCTCTTTAAGCCCTTAAAAGTATGATTTTAAGAGTCCAGACAAAAAACAGGCCATTATATGAGAATAAAGAAAGCTATTTTTAGGGTTGTATCAGTGTTGGTGGGTGGTAGTGGGGGCTGCTTTTATTTATTTGAAATTTTTTTAGCAGTCTCAATTTGAAGCCCTTTAAAACACCAAAATGCCAAGTGTGAGATCACAGGGATTTAAATGATGAAAGAAGCCAAATGAAGGTAAGTAAACAACACAAGAAAAAATTTTAGAAAACATAGCTTTGCTTTCTCTTTTTCCTTTCTACTTTTATTCCTTTCTTACTCCTGGTTTTCTTAACTTTAGCTATTTATTCCTAGCTGTCTTTCATGTTTCTCAGCTAAGACTCCACAACACAGAATAATATTCTGCTTGCATAACTCCAGTGAAGAGGCAATATATTAAGTAGCCACTAAATTCATTATTAGCTTGACTTAGTCAAATCAAAGTCCTATGGAGCTGTATCCAGTGGCCTAACAAATTAATTTTGACGGAAGCAGATCTAATGTGATAGTATATGATCAATCTTGTTATGGGCTTTACATAGTGCTTCCTTTTCTTAGAATCCATACAAAAATAAAAGTCTTGGTTTACTCACAATGAAATTGCTTTTTAAGATTTAAGAAGCAGCTGAAATTTCAAATAGTGTATTACAGGATAATAGTCAAACTAATTTTAACTGAAAAAATTCAGTGTCTTCTCACGGATGTTTACGAGTGTTGTTACAGGCCCATCATTAGTAAAGTAGTTTCTTCATTAATCTCCCATATTTTGAAAATTTAGTAGTTTATTCCAGTGGAAGACACTTTCTGCTCTTCTGAACAAATACTTGCTGAACACAGAATTTACAAATTAAAATAATAGTCAGACTGTGAACTTTTTAATACTGTTCACTAAACATTACCTAAAGTTGGTGGCATTCTTTCAGGCACGGAACGCATCTGTCATTTGCATTTCATTGACCTTGAAGCTTACTGGTTAGAGATGAAACTTCACCTATTCAAAGCAAGCTCTTTAAAATATTCAAATAGATTTTTTAAAGTGCTTTTCACTTTTTAATTTCCTACTGTTCTTCTTCCACTGAGAAAGCACTGTCTGAACCCAAAGGGATTTCCACATCTAGCTTTCATGCTTTTTGTTGCTACATGGCAGTGACTGCCAGATTGGCAAATAGAATAATTGCCTTTGAGAGATTTCTTTAAGGATGTTAGGAGCATGAACTTCATTCTTTTTAAGTAGCTTCTTAAATAAAAGCTTCAAAACAAAGTCAACCATTGATCTAATTCTTTGAATAAAAAGTTCTCGCCATTTGACAATAGGATTTACTACTGAAGACAAAACGTACATTAATCTTTATTGTCTTCAGTTGAAAAAGGTAGAATTACAGAGTTGTAGCACAAGAAAGATTTGTACCGTTTGTTTGAAATGATGAATCTACATAAATTCATTGACTGACTTAGGATAAAAGCAATCCTTACATCTCTATGTCTTGTCACCTTAATAGAGGTATAATTTAAGCTTTATTTCCTAGTAATATTGTTAAATAACTGTTTAATCTCTACCCATATTTTTTATTTCCTTGTTTGTCTATTGTTGTGATTTTTTTTTCTCTCCCTTGGAAGTAAAAAAGAACATCCAGAATGTCTGTTTACTGCCAGGGGAGCAGGGTGGAAATTTTATCCAGCAAAAACAAATCGACCAAATAACACACACACACATCCCCTCCCAAACATTTGGCAGAGTTTGTACCAACTTCACAGATTTTAAACTTCTATCTTCTACCACTGGGGTATCTAATTTGAACTCAAATTTCTAAAGGGAGAGAGATGGGAGAGAAGACAAGAATGTCAATATTGTGTCTGTCACGTGTGTGTATAGCGTTATAAAAACAGCCACTGTGGGACAGAAACATTTTTTTCCACTGCCAGCTGCAATGAGAAGCTGAGCTAGGACGGATACTGCAGGCACAGTGAAGGGAATCCTTCATGCAGTCATACTTCAGCAGCTTTTAACTTATGTTCCCTTTCCTTACGATAATCGTAGTGGTGTACTTGGCTCTCAGGAATGGACAGGTGAGACCTACCGTGCTGCTCGAGTTGCATGTGGATTTAGGGGACGGGGGAGGAAAAGGGCAACAAAACCCAGCAGACCAAGGTTCAGCATCCGATAAGACAGAGGTGAAATGAAGCTTGCTGTGCACTGATCACGCATAAGCTGGAGCAAAACGTAAAAGCGATGCACACCAAGTACACTGCGGCTAGAGAGCCTGGGTTCTATTTGAAAGCAAGCTCCGTGCAACGTTACCGGAGGCACACGTACGTGAACACACACAGAAGCACTTACACACTCACACAGGCATCCCAGCCTGCTCGTGCGCGCACACCGCCAGCGCGGCATCCCCTCCCGTGTCCCTGCTCCCACCCGGCGCTGCCGCTCCCGCACCGCGGCGAACCAGCTCCCGCCGCATCGCGGCCGCCGGCGGTCCCCACGGGCGAGGGCCGCAAAACAACGCTGCGGGGCACCCCGGGCTCCTGGCGGCAGCCGCCCGGTACGCGCCGGCCACCCTCCTTCCCGGCTCCATCATCCCCCTGCCCGGCCGTCCTGTCCCTGCCGTGACCAGCGGCAAGGCGGGGATCACCCTCCCGCCTCCGCTCTCCGGTGCGGGGGGACGGGGCATGCGGGAGCAGCTCCTGCCTGCTCTCCGCAACCGCCCGGCAGCGGTGCGGCGACTGCCCCGCTCCCGCCCGCCTCCGCTCCCGCCTCCCCGCAGCGCGCCCGCCCCTCGCCCGGCACCCGGCGCTGCCGGCGGCCGCAGAGGAGCCGCTGCTGCGCTGAGCGGCGCGCAGGGACCGCGGCTGCCTGGGCGGCGTGCGGGAGGGGAGGGAAGGCCGGGGCGGGGGGAGGGAAGGGGAAGTGGAAGGCAAAGGGGTGTGTGGACGGGGAGGGGGTGGGTGGGGGAGGGAGAAATCAAATAAATAAATAACCTCCGCACCAATAAGAGAGGCAGCGGCTGCCGAGCAGTCTGGGATCTGATGGGAGAGGTCCTTCCTGGGCTGTATTTGTTTGTTTGTGACTGGAGCTGCAAAGTTCAGAGCCAAACGTGTTGCTTTCCGCCGGCGGCGACCTCCCCGCTTCACCTGCTCCGCTGACGGGTGCCGGCCCGGGTCGGCCCCTCCGCTCTGCGGGCCCTCCAGCCCTGCATCCTGCCCGCCGCTGGGGCCGACGGACGGGAAAGGAGTGCGGGGCTGTGTCTCTCGCCTTCCCCTCCGCGGCTGCCGGAGGGACAACGGACAGGTGAGTGCTTCTTTCCCGCACTTCTGCCCAGCCGAGCGCGGAGGATGCCTCCGCTCCGTAGTCACCTGTCACCGCAGGAGCCGCTCATTTATCAAACTTTGCCTCCTGTCGGCTCCCGCACCCCCTGTCTCGTCTTCTGCGGGAGGGCGAGCGCTCGGGGTTAATTGGTTTTGCGCAGAGGGAAGTCGGGGAGGGGGAGAAAGGGGGGTCCCACTCTGCAGAGCACAGCTTAGCCTTTGGCGGGAGAGAGGGCTTGTCCGAACCGCGCGTCTCTGCCGCCGCTCGGGGCCGCCGCCCGGAGCCCCCACGCGTGTTCGCGGAGTGGGGGCGGCACGAAGTTCTTTTTGCCCTGCAGGGAACCCGCGGGGCCCGTGCAACAGGCACCGTCCTGCGGAGACAAGGTGAAGGGGCGCCTCGCCCACCGGCGTAGGGCGACTGGCGGCGCCGCCGCGCAGACCTGTGCCCTTTTAGGTAATTTCGCTTTGTTTCCAGCACCTCCAAGGGTTTGCCTTGCGGGGAGCCTGTGCCCTGCGGCGGCTCGTGGGAGCCCGGCAGCAGCCCCCAGAGGCACGTCTCCTCCTAGGAGGGTGAGAAACTTGCCGATCCGGAGGAGAGACAGGCGCGGTGCTTTCCCCCGGCTGCGCGGAAGGTGCGCGCTGGGGCGCCGGGCGGCTTTGGCCGCTCCGCGGCGGCGGCGCCCCCGGGGAGGGAGGGAGCGAGCGGGGCGCTGCGGGGCGCGGGCGCCCGGCAGGTGGAGCCGTGGGGAGCGGCGGCGGTGATTTATTTCGGCTTAAGCAACGTTGCGAGCTGTAGGCGCTGTGCGAAGCGACCCGGTGCCCTCGGTGGCCGGAGTGGGTCTGGGATGGGTGGATGCGGCGGGCAGTGCGCGGAGAGCAGCGGGTGGTGCGCACCTTCCTGCGGGGGCTGCAGCTGGAGACGGTGTCCCACGGTGTTAACGTTACTCCTGGTCACACGCTTATTTTATCAACCATTGATCGTCTTTCTGTTTGTCACTGTGTGCTGGAAATGATGAGATTCTAGGGGTAGTCTGTCTCAATTAGCATAGAATGTATAAAAGCGTAATTGCTAAAATTATTCAATAGTGGTTAACAATTAAAAGATTATCCCAGTACTCTGCAGCCAGCAAAGAGCAGACTGCACTAATTGGATAGTTAATGACATTTAAATAGGTAGGCTATCTTAAAATAGTAAGCTTCACTCTTCCAGGGAACTGAATAGAGTGTTAGAATGTTTAATAATTACATTGCACTGATGGTAACACTTCTGAAAGGGCTGTGGTTTTAGTTGTTGGTTGGGCAGCAACACTGGGACAACCTTTGCCCAGTTTTAGAGCACTGGCTAAGGGAAGACTGAATGTTTCCTGCTATCTTTATCACTTTTCCTTTGATACATAAATATAGCTAAATGCTGCAGAAATTTGTGTGAAACCAAAGTGAAGGGGAGGCAATATTTTCCATATTGTCCAGTGAAATCTCCTTCCATCTTCTACTGACATCACTTGACTGAATTGATAATTGAACTTGAGTTTTATGCTACTAACTACCTAATGCTTGAATTTTATGTCTCTTTATGCCACTTATACTGATTAGAAATATTTACTGATTAATATTGTGGACCCTGGATACTGGGTGGTATAGCTACATGCCTCTTGTCGTTCTTCAATAACTAAACAGCTAAGGTAATTGTGTGTTTTTTAGTAATAACTTTCTAGTGTAAACAGTGTACTTCAGTAACTAAATGATAAGTAAATCAGCTTCTGCACTCTCAACATTTGTTGTGTTTCTTGCCTGACTTGAAAATGTTCTGTGAGAAACTCATACAGTAACTTCATAAACTTGTTGTATTTTGTTGTAAAAGTTTCCTTAGTATAATAAAGTTGGCATAACAAGAAGCAACAAATGTAATCTTCTGCTTGTGATATATTTTTCCAGAGACAAAATTTTTCCCACTATCTTTATCAAAGACATACTTAAGGAAAATGCCAGACATTGAATTAAATAAGATATTACCTTCACAAATTAAATAGAATATTCTATTTCAAGAAATACTGCACAGAATAATATGCAATTAAAATTGTATGCATGGGCTTTTATATACCTATGCTTTATGCAGTCTTAAGTTTTGTCACCAACTTAGTTCAGTGCTCCTTTGAAGGATAAAAACGAATAAATAAACTCTTGAAGCGCCGGTCTAAATATTGAAAGGGCTTGGAGTGTGTGTCTCCCAAGGAGGTGAAAATGGTGAGCTTCACAAAAGTTATATTCACAACTGTGAAACTAGTCTGTTTTTCTGTTTTCTTCTTGTAGTGGATGCTATAATTGTCCCTTGGAAATCCTTTTGCATTGTATCTCAACTTTGCTCTTTTCACTATTATAGATACATTTCTCAAACACTTCTTTTATCCTTGCATGCCAAAGTATTCAGATATTTCTTATGAGCACTGCTGCTGACTTCTGAACCTGAACTCCACTCTATGCTGTCCAAGTGAGGGTTTCTAAAAATTCAGAATAATAGAACTTTTGGATTTTTCCTCAGTTTCTGTACACATGTTAGCATTAAATGGTATTTCATGTTAACACTGCACTTCCTCCAGAACAAAAGTATGACTTTCCACGCAGCTGATAAACAGGTAGCTGAATGTGTTATCAGAGATTTACACAACACTGATGTCTTGACATCTGGATTTGTTGTGTATCTTTAATAAAACATGGACTGTGAGAAACTGTTGTAGAGGGTTGTGGCATTTTTTGAGAGAAAGAAAACCAACCCAACTTTGAAATAGAAGGAATAATAAAAAGTGTTTTCCGTGATATACTGGATTGTATAAAGCTTGCTGGGGGGGTTATATTTGTATATTTTCCACATTGTATTGTATATTGTGTTAAAATTATACCAGCGCAAGTTTTACAAGAGAATAAACTTGGAAAATCCTTCTAATGAAACACAGATGATTTTCTTCTGTAACATCTAGATACTTTTCCCCCTGATCTTTCCTAATTCTGTATCGGTAAATCTATGCAAGAAAGTTCCCCAGCATTATTAAGCGTATTCTTCTGTATTGTGTCCAATTTGTAGCACTTGAAGTTTTTCTTTCACCCTAAAGTTTGTTATATTAATGTTAAACTTACTGTCTTTGTTAGGTTGAAAGTACCTTTCTGCTCTTTTGACAGAAAATATATATCCAAAAAATATGTATCAGTGTTTTACACACCGCCTCTAGAAATGTTGTATTTACTAAACTGACAGGTCAGTAAGGGAAATCCAGAAACTTTAATCTTAGAAAATGCAATTTTAATACTGGGGGGAAAGGAAAGAGGTTCTTAAATCCTGTATAATTACCATACTCACTTTTTTCTTAAGGGAGGGAATGTCAAATTCTAGGCATACATTTTTGTCATAATAGTAAAGTCATAACAGTAAAATACCCTGTGGTTGACTTTGAGGCTACAGCCTTCATTACAACTCATGCCAGGTAAAACACGTATTTAAGAAACAGAAGCAAAATATTTATTAATGCATTGAGGTGAACAGGCTATGAAATTCAATATCTAAGAATATTTATAGTGTGCCTAATAATAATTATTACCTGTGATAAATGCTGGAATAAGAGTTCTGGGAGACAACACTTCTGGATTTTTTTTTAATGTATTGGCATCATAGATATTGTGATTTATTTTTTTTACATTATAACAGTCTTTTACTGTATTAAAGATAGCAATTGAAGTTAAAAACTAATACATTCTATAGGCTTAGCAAGTCATGGTTTGCAAATTATTGGAATGACTAAAGCATTAAATTACACTTTTATTTGTGCAATAAAGATAATTTCATACAGGACTTGACTTGCAGCTCTGTTAAGTCATGGATATGTTCTTCTGAATTTGCGTTCTTTCATTCAGGTCTGTAAAGAAAACAAGTTTTACACATGGACCTTTTAATTCTGGACCATGAATCTCGGAATTAAAGGATAAATAGTGTAAGACTAGTGTTTTTTGAGGACTAGCACTTTGTCAAACAGAGAAGAATGTTCTTGGTTTACCGCACACATGCACTGTTATGTATCTAAGTATGTGCCTAAGCATATGCTTTCTGTGTGAAAAGCAGTCTTTTATTTAATTAATCTTACCGGGGAACCTTTACTAACTTTTTAGTTTAATTTAATTTATCTAGTGCCTTGTACCCCTTGTACTTTGTACCCCATCTATTACAAAGTAAGACCAAATTTTCAAAGATTCTTTTAAAGCAGGGCAAGTGCTTTTTTTTACTGTAGCATCTAGAAAGATCAGCATGGCATATATGCAAATACTTTTCCTCTAGAAAGATGAAATGAGTCAAAGATGATGTTAGTTTTGTTAATTCAAATTGTATCTCTGAAGTATTGCATGAAATGTAGTCTGCCTATGAGCTCTGCTGAAATCTGAGATGCTTGAGACTGTCTCTTCTAATAGCTGCTAAATGTTCCAGTGTTAATTAAGCAGTAATGTAAGTGGAATCAGATGTTATGACAGTGTAATGGTCTCCTGTTGAATAAAAGTTCCATGGCTAAGCAAACACACTTTCAGCAAACAAGCGTATTTCAACATTGTCTGTTCAATAGGAAGTGTTTCTGCAAAAGTCTTAAATATTGCCCCCTGGAGAAATCTGTTCATCATGTTTCTGTTGTAGCAGCCTAATGAGAGCAGCATCACTTTCCCTTAATTAGTTGAATACAGGGACAGTTTACAGAAATCTGGGGTATCACTCACATGGTGGTTCTCTATTCCAGTCCTTGTCCATACCAATACCCAAGACTTTTGCCAGCTGAAACTTTTACCTCCTCCGAGGGCAAAAGAAAGGAAGAAGTTTGAGCTGTGTTCCAGGATATGCCCTCATGTCTGTTGGACAGCCCCAAGGTGCAGAGGGCAGATTTGGTAGCCATCTCACTGTATGTGGTCTGGACACGTGGAATAGTTGTAGCAGGAACATTTTGAACACCAAATGGGAAGCAGTCAGGTTGCTCTTCCCTTCTGATAGACACTTGTGCATTAACAGTTCTTCTGTTCTTCAGGAATCATTCCATCTTTAAAGTAGTTTTGAAAGTCAAATTGATTTAATCTCTGAAGAAATAGTGACAAATTATTATGGCTGAAGTACTCTATCCACACCGTACTCTGCCTTTTTTTTGTAAACCTGTTGTCCCTTAGGATGGGGTAACATTGAGATGTTCAAAAGAACATCAACCATTTCCAAAGGCAGAAATCAGGGCACAACTGGGACAAGATAGCCATCCAGCAAGGATTTATCTACTTTCAGAGCAAGTGAGGTAAGGAAGAAAGAAGGATGAAGCATGTGGTAATTTACAGTGGACATTGCCCCTAGGTCACAGCAGGCGTGAAGCTTGTTGAAGTTTGAACTGAAACACCACCAACTCAGCTCTGAGAGGCATTAGCTTGGCAGCTAATTCCACTTTATAATAGACTGACCATTATCTGTATGATTTCAGATGAAAGCATTTGAACTGTTAGGAAAATTATCTGAAATTGCACTGATTTATGCAGTGACAACCATTTAATGTTATGAGTGATAAAGTCCATTCAAGCCTTGTTCCTGCAGACACTACATACGTGTTTAATCTGAGGGCAAGGCCTGCTTCTATTTTTAGGACTACAACTTGATATAACGTGACATGAAGCATAATCTTAACAGAAGTCAAGTCCGTTTAATACTTTTAGGTAATTTTTAAAGTATTTTTAACTTAAGTGAAGGGGATAAAATACACAGATGAGAATCGAAAGGTACTAACTGATGGTCTAAGGGGAAATCAAGCTTTGAAGAAAAGAGGTGATAGTCAATAGAGATTTGTACTTTTTTGTTTCAGCAAATCTGCTGCTAATTTAGGGTGCTTGCACAGGATAATCTGTGAATTAGATACCATGGGTAGGAAGGTACGGGCTATTCACTTAAAAGATACTGATAATCTAATTGGATTTTTAGTTGACTTTCAGACTAAACTGCAAATGAATTCATAGTCCATTGCAGTAGGAAGTAAAATATGTTCATTTGCAGCTGCAAGACTAATTAATTTTACTTCACTTTACAAAAGATTTACTCTGACTTATGTGGCCCTGGGAAAAGGAATCGTAGATTGTTGTAAAGTGCTCTAGAATTAAGATTTTATTTTTTTGTTAAATAAAGACTGACTAGTTATGCTTACTTCACACTAAATAGCTAGGATTATGTACAATAAGGCTAGAATAAGGATTAGGTTTTACCACCTTTCCTTAGACTCACTAGTAAGTATAACTTAGGGAATATTTACTCAGATATGCTTTTTGATTTGTCATGCAAAAAATGGGGAAGAAACTACAGAAAGAAAATGAGACAAGATTGCATTGACTGATTGGCAAACTAGCAACAGCTGTTACAACAATCAAGGGGGATGACAAGTAGTTATTCTTTAGTAGGAACTGAAGGAGAGAGGATTGGATTTAACATGAAGAAAAAGGAGGAGTGATGAGAAAACAGTTAAAGAAGGCTTTGAAATACCATCTTGCACTCCTGTTCTTGGGACAAAGAGGTTAGTCAACAAAGAGGAAAAAATGTTTGGATTTTTTTTATTATTATTTTTAAATTTAAAAAAAAATGCTTCTTTTTTGTATTTTGAATAAGACATAAGTTGGGTATGAAGTTTGTCTCTTGAAGGACCTTATGAGGTGCTCTAGAGGACATGAAATATCTCAAACGGTACAAGGCTTCTTTGGTTTTAAGACAGGTGGGGGAGAACTACCATACACTGTGTGGGCTTGTATTCTTGGAAAACAGGAAGAACTTTTAGTAATTTCTAAAGTCTCCTGCACTTATTTCCTTTTTATAGACTTTCATTCTATTGTCTTTGTTTTCTTTACTTCTGTGATTCAAGAGCATGAGGATCTGAAGATAAAATTGACCTGAACTGAAAACTCCCTGAACCAGTAGAATTGACTGTTGCTGTGATCACACTCAATTTCACACTGCTGCTAGTGTCATGTAGAGTAATATTGTGAAGGATTCTGTCAATTTTTGGTTCAGCTGCTAGTTGTCACAATGGTAAAGAGTTACAAGGAAAGTCTCTATCTTCAGAATGGGAAACTTTAATAGTGAAAGAAAACCCGGTATTTTTTCTGAAGCTTTTTTTTCATTATAAAACTTCCACATAGAATCTTTTCATTTCCTGACTGAATATCTGCAATTGATTTTCAAAAGCTGTACGTGACATTTGAAACCTTGGTTCTATACAATTTTTTCTTGATGGAAAAGTTAAATTGTTCAAACTCTTTGGTTGTTCATTTCTACTCCGTAACAGTCTTCCCAGTTGAATTAATGAGAGGACTATACACACAACCAACCAACCAATCTAAACTGAGTAATTCTGTGGTGCAAAAAAGGAAAAAAAAACCCACATTGAATTACTTCAATAGTTTTGCTGGTACAAATGAGGGCAGAGTAAGGATGGAGGTGGCATCTGCTTTAGCCACCTTTGTCATCAGGAGAAAGATTCGTAGAACTTCTGCCTCGTGCTTGGTATCATCTATACTCTGTAATCAGAGGGTTTTGTGATGGTTTCATTATTGTCTTTTGTCTGCTGTCTTCTTCCATAACAGCTAGAGATCTAGCTAGAGGATAGGGCTCTTGTGCTGCATGGCATGTGCATTTAATGATTACAGACTCTGTTTTATTGTTTGATGGACATGAAATTCCACTGTCTTGTGAAGATGTATGCATTTACATATGCAGCGTATAATAAAACATCTAACGATATTTGTTGCTATTTGGAACTTTAGAAAATGTAGTTAAACTTTAAGCTTACTAATTTTCCCATTGCCTTTTTTTTTTTTCTTTCTTTCACTCATCCATGCACCATTCTGCCATCTATTTCTAGGAGAATTTCATGGCTTTCAGATCACATACTGAGGATCGTATTTGCTATGTATTAATAACTCTTGGTATAGCGTAAGTAGTGTGCAGCTAGCTATTGTAAGGTTTTGCTACAGAAATTCTCTCTTGCTGCTTTTCTTTACTACAATGGCTTTCTCCTCCCAACCAGCAAGTCTTCCCTCTTGGTCTTCTATTTTGGTCTCTTCTGTTTCTCAGGTGTGACTGTATTTTTGCTATTACTGTAGCTATCTGCATTTACAACTTGTAATTGAATTCACTGTGGTCAGCCC
This sequence comes from Myiozetetes cayanensis, assembly GCF_022539395.1. Taxonomy (NCBI): domain Eukaryota; kingdom Metazoa; phylum Chordata; class Aves; order Passeriformes; family Tyrannidae; genus Myiozetetes; species Myiozetetes cayanensis. Next base: position 31,620,528 of record NW_026087964.1, on the reverse strand, counting down.
TGAGTGCTGTATTCTGAGCTTTGTGAGTGGCTATACTTTTCTGAGCCTTTGTCAGACTGCCTCATTGCTCTTTACTTCCCCACAGAAATACTCCTAAGCTGATATTTCGGAAGCCAAATCTGAGTCGCACACAATCCTTTTTGAGAGTAACTTGTAAGTCTGGAAGAAGATTCATTGTGAAACCTGTGTGGCAGCCCTTCTTTCTTATGTTTCTCAAAGAAGGAATAAACCTTCTTTGGAGATACAGAAACTAGATAGTATTTTTAAGATTAAATACAGTCTATTGTCCCAAATTGTTTGTTCATTAGTACACAAATTATGGTCTGTTTAAGAGTTATGCTTAGCAGTCACACTTGCTCAGAATAACACAAGAAGCATATTACAGAGGTTTTTTTCCCCTGAAAACCAGTTTGAAGCCAGTGAAAGAGAAGTGTTAGCTGCATGAAAAGCTTGTCAGCTTACCCAGAAAAAAGATGCACACTGGGTACATAAGCATAAGACTATTTCATTGCTGTCGTGGTAATTCATCTCAATCTTACTTTTGGGAGGCCACTTCTAAGTTTAATGTCAATTTACATTTCAGTGAATACCTTGTTTCTATTTTTTACACTGCAGTGAAGGTATCGTTACTTATTACATGACAGTATTTTGAAATGCCTATCATGTTTGTAAAGTATCTATACTGACAAAACACACTCTGTAAAATGTAAGCTGTAGAAAATAATATTGCACATTGAACATCCAGTAGTTTGTTTCCTAGTAAAACAAAAAAAAAACCCTCTTGAAGTTTTTCTAACACTCTGAGATGATGAATGAATGTCTTTGTCTTTACATGTTTAAAGTGTGCTGAGTCTGGACACTGAGGGGACTCAGAAGAGAAGTTTAAATGTCAGTAGGAAATCTTTTTATTTAAAAGCCCTCAATAAACACAGTACTGTTATTGGGGGGGGGGGGAAATACATGTCATAAGCAAGGTATTTCAGGAATTAGGCATTCAAACCATTAGCATGAACTTCATTTTTACAAAACAAAAGCTTTCATCTTTGTGCCATCCGCAGTGAAGAATACCAAACCTGTCTGGATAATTCTTTATTAACTCTCTTCTAACTGTTCAAAGAGGGGGGTTATGCAATTTAATATGCAGAATTAATATATTGTATGATGCCTGTAGTTCCTCAAAATCAATAATCAGTCTTTTCCCATTATGATAATTTTTGCAAGGAAATACAAACAAACTGTGACACTGCAAAGTAAAAATTGTATGTACTTTGCTTTCTGTGATTTTGCTACTGCTGCTTCCTCTCTGTTCCTCAGAACTCTGACAAAAGCTACCAGATACTGCATGCTGTAGATATTACAGTGATAGGTCCTCTGTATTTAGTATTTTATTGTCATTGCTGTGAAAATGTCTAAACACAAGTAGGTTTTAATGAGAAATTAATTTTAATTGATGACTTGAGGGTTTACAGGATTTGAAGGTTGACAGTGTGTACAACCTGTACTTTGACTAGAACTGCTGATAAAAAACTGTGTTGAAAATAGCCTTCTTATTTGACATAATGATCAAATGCTTTGTTCTTTAAGTTTCTTTCTCAGGACTTCATGAAACCATCTGTAGTTAAAAGAAATGCCACATTTATTCCAGATGTGTAGTCCTTCTCTTCTAGTAGTATCATTAAACCAAATCAAATTCAACAAACAAAAAAACCTATTTACTTAAAAAAAAAAAGTTATCTATATGTACATATTTTATTAGCGCATTGAACCTGAAATCCACTATGAAAATGCTGAATACTAAACTGCATTCGACTGGAAGCTAAAGTTTTATTCTTGATCAGTAATTTCTCTTCATTATTTTAATCTTGGAAGTTTGTGTTTTTTTCCCACATTTTTTTGAAGGTATTAAAATGTCAATAAAGAAAAATACTTGAAGATGTTCTTTAAGTTGAATTTGTTTGTTCTGTAAGTGGATTTAAATTCAAAACTTTTGTAAAATTCCAAGGAGACAATTTCTAGATTCAGTTATATGACTGTCTTGTTTCCTATCCATCCTCCATATTTTAATTTCTTCTAATGTGGTTGGTAAAAATTTCAATCAAATAATTTATAATTCTTTTAAATGGGTGAAGGATGTAATTTTTGGATGTTTACTTGAAGTAGTTTTTTTCTGACTTATTTTTACAGTTAACTTAAAGGAAACTAGTTTATTAATTTTTTTATTACTTCAGTGAATTTTGCATCTTCACCAACATTAAATCTTCATGCTTTAAAGTATATATATAGCTTATGAGAAAAGTGCTGTCAGTGAATTTCAGATTCAAATAATTTTATTTCCAGTGCACTCTTTTTTTGGAGGGGACATTACCTTTTGGACAGAATGTGAAAACCTATGAACAGAATTTTATCCTTACTTAATTTTCTTTCAATTTTTTTGATGATTTGATATAGAAAAGGCTGGTGGAGGCCTTATTCTCTTTTACTGTGCACTAAAAGAGCTAAATGTAACCTTTGTCATTGGGCTCAGGAGAGCTTTTATACAAAGTAATTTTCTTCCAAAACAAAAGGTTCTGGTAGTCAATAATCACTTTATGTAATGGACATATATCTTACCTTGTAGCTCAATTATCATATAAAGGTGCTTTACTGTGAAGAAGTTTCTTAGTTTGGGTAGTTATTGGGTTGAAATCCAGCAATGTGGTGCATCAATTTCTTGGTATCCACATAGACAGGTAATGACTGGCTCTTTAGTCCTCTCAGTCTGTCATTGATACTTTCTCAATGCATTAATGGTAAAAATGTTACTATGCAGGTTTGGAAAGCTAATTTAGTTGGATTTACAATCTGAATAACTTTGTCTCTTGTTTACTAGGTACCCTTTATTGCTTTATAATGTCACTTTTAATACTGATTTACAAGGTATTTTACTTTCTGTCTCACTTTGCTCTTCTTACTCGAAACTGTGCTGAAGCCAGTGTGCAAATGAGCTGAAGATTCTCTTTCCTAATAAATATATATTTGTCACTAGCTGCCTTTGTTGTGTATTGTCTGAATTTTTCTGGATACACTAAGTATGGTCAGGCATGCATTTTAACACAGTGAAATTAAGCAGTCTGATCTAGTCTGCCTAGTTAGAGCACTTCAGCTCTCTGTGCTTTGTGGAGAAATCGGCCACAGCAAGCTGGTGAATAGAAAATGTCAAGTGTACAGTATTTTGTTTGAAATCTCACATCTCTTTAGGATATTGAAGACTAAGGGATGTACATTATAAGTATCTCTTCATTCAGTAGCCAGATATCTAGTGTTCTTTTTATAGTAGTAAACACCTACGTGAGAGGTGCTTATTCTCTTTAAAAGGACAGTAACAGTGATTGCAGTCTCCTCTTAGTGCTTAGGTTGCACAGGCAGTGGGAACACCAACCTCAGTCTGCCATCTCCAGTCAATAACTCCTGTGTCCTACAGAAACAACAGGTTAGTTTATTATGGTGCAAAAAGTAATTTTGAGAGGGAAATCACCAAAGAGCATTGGTCTGGGATGCTGTGAATATGAGAGGAAGCCTTGGATGCACCAATGGATTGCTTTTGCTTTTTTTTCCTTTACATAGTTATTGGGTAAACAGATAAATCCTGTGAGCAGGAACTAGAATCCAGGTTTCAACTCAGTCAAGTTTTAAAGCTGTTGATTGCTAAGGTTGTAGGCACACAGCCGTTCAATGTCAGAACTGGATATAAAAGATCTGGCATTTAGGCATTGTTAGTGAATGTCAACTATTGTACTTGAAGAATGATAGCTTTAGAAATAAGTGACGTATATAAGCCATTTTCTATTATCACAATATTCTTACACGCTTTACAGCAACAGAATGTATTTTTTTATTTAATATGTCGGAGAATGTTACAGTTATAATTTTGGCTAGCAGAGAACTTTGACAGGGAACTTGAAGGGAATTCTGGGGTTCAAACAACCATGTGGATCAAATAAGTATATCTTACCAGGAAAAACATTGTAGAAGGGTTTCCGTACTGTCTTATTGTCAAATGATAATGTTTAGCAAACCAACAATAAAAAGGAAGAAAATTAAGACTATTGGGAGCTGGTGTAGTGGCAGTCCTACCAAAGAGCTCTAAGTAATAAACACAAGTAATTTAAAAAGATACTGAAAAGAAGGTGTGAATCTAAACTCCATGGTGCTAATGTGTCCCCTCCATACTCACAAAGTGAGTAATAAATGCCTTCTGTATTTCTAAAATGGTATGTGGGGGTGAAAATATATCTCCAGTCAGTTCTCAGTCATGGTACATACAGTGGAGTATCTTACCCACTTTGATATGATCGTTTACTCTGTTACATTTGTTTGTGCTTAAGCTTCAAGTATAAAGCAAGATGATTTTTGCCTAATTACCAAAACATGAAGGAGGTTCAGTTTATAAGCCATAACAAAAATGCTAAGTATTTTTTTATTTCTCTTTGTAATAATAATGGGCTGAACTATGCTTTTAAGATGAATGATCATAGTCTTTATAAAATTCATCTGCCTTAGTACGGATGAATGTGGGTAAAGTAAAATGATGACTTGCTTTTTGTAGGGAGTAGGTATTAAAGGCTTCTTAGGCATCATTATCCTATAACCACAATTATAACTATACATAAGGACAGTGGTAAACAATTTTAAATAATCAAATTGGAAAGTCTAAAAAAAGGGTTTCCTCTTAGTGTTTCAGATTAAGCCCTTTTCTTACATGAACATTACTCTTTGCAGAAGGGTTTAGTTAATTGGAGGCAAAAATACCCTGCAATGCAAGGAACCTTAAAATGGCACACTGGAAATGTGCCAGCCAGTTTAGTAGAGGTAATGTCTACGTTTCACAAATTATGAGTTAAGAACTAAAGGGATAGTGATTATTGCCAATATAAGGATCAACTATGAAGTGTCCTAGATATCAATGAGACAAGAGCTCCCTGCTCTTCTTTGTCTGAAGGGTGGCTTTTTCAGTAGCATTTCAAAAGTGGTCCCAGGGTACTTTTGCATCTTTCACAGGTTAACTGGGAAATTTAATAAGCAGAGACTGTTCTGATATATTATGAGTGGAAAACATTGAGTCTGTTTTCGAGCAGAATCCAAGTAACAGACCTACAATTATGGTAAATTCTGATATGTGTTTTTAGGTGCTTACTTGGGAATAGCCAGAGTGTGTGTGAACAAAAAAAATCAACTGTTATATTATTAGGTTTATCTTTGACATAAATTTGTACATAGTATGGCAGTATTTGTAGTAAATAACTCTGAGGGCGTGAGGATCTAGAGCAAGCAAGTTTGTTGTTTCACTTGCATGTGACAATTATTTTACAGTGTCTGTTACATGTCTATTGTTCAAATACCTGATTATAATAATATATTAACACACAGAAATACTATGTGTTACTGCTGATAACAATTACGTAATTGACATTTTGCACTTGAAACATGTAAAGTTATGTTTCTGGAAATCATGCTTTCCTAAAGATGGGTAAATTTTTTTCTGAAAAGTTAGTATATATTAGGTCAGGATTATGACATGGTATTTCAACCTCAACCTGTTTTTTCACTTTGAGTATCCTAACAGCATTTTCTAAGTTACTAGCAGAATCTACAACAATTTTGGTTTGTGCATATCATTTTACTGTTTGAATACAAACCACTAAAACTAACTCTGTAAATTGGTGTATTGCAAATACTTGTCCCATCTAGCATAATGTCTATCATCATTTTGGGATGCTACTCAGTAGAGAGGTCTACAGTTCATTGGAGCTTAAGGAAATTACAGGCTGGGGGCAAAAGAAGAAATACAGATGTACTAGAGCAGCACACTGTCCTTATGGAGCAGGTGATGTTAAAAAGTCATGAAGACTGAAAAAGAGAAGAAAAACCTTGCTGGATACCTCTGGCTTCACTACCTCTCAAAGATTTTTTTAAGTGGGTGGAGTTTGCTATAAATTTACTACATGGGGAGTTTTCTAAAAATGTACTAGTTCTGACTCATATAGAATTCTGACCCCTATAGAATGGCTGGAGCATGCCATTGTTTCAGCAGACCTGAAAATGTAACATTTTTCAGAAAGTGTTGCTAGATGGGGGTTTTTTTTTCTCCAGCCTAGACAATAGTTCAAGATCTCAACAGGGGAGCTAGACACAGTCTTCTGATACCAAGGAGGTAATTATAAAGAAAATGCAGGCTCTCTCTTCATGACAATGTGAAGTGATAGGACAAGGCAACAGGCACCTGGTGCTTCAGGAAAAATTCTTTTTGTGTGTAAGACCGTGAGAACAAACTTGGAAATAGATTGCCCAGAGAATTGGTGGGATCCCCTTTACTGAAAATGAAATTCAAGACTCAGCTCTGAGCTTGACAGGACCCTGGATAACCTGGTCTAAAGTACTGTAATTGATAGAAAGTTGGACCAGATAATCTCCAGAGGTCCCTTCCAACACCACCTTGTCTAGGATTGAAGAGTGAAGTCTTTCTACAGCGTTAGATGTTCCTTCCGTATTTCAGCCTAAAGGGAATTAGGAAATTGCCTTCTTTCTTTAAAAAGACAGACAAAATACTAAAGAGTGGTTCAGTAATTCACACTCAGTATCCTATGGTATACACACAGTCATTATTTGGATACTCTTTATATATGAATACATAGAGGAACGGGATTGAAAGGAGACAGCCTTGATCAGGTCAAGTAGCAGGTGCAGAACGGGAAGTGGAAACAGAACATAGGTTTATAATCAGGTATTTTCTTACCCATAGAGAAAATTGTATATATTTATTTTATCCCGTAGGTGGAAGAGTTAAGCAACTGCATGTTGTGTGTCAGACTCAATGTGCATAAAAATTTTGGTTCAGGACTGATGGGTAACTCTCAGTTTATAAAGAATGTATTTTGTGTAGCTTTAAAGACTACTGTTTACACTGTGAACTACTTTTAAGGAAGGAACAAGGTCCTCAAGAAGATTGATGTGTACTGACATAGTGTGACAGGAAAAACATGGGTTTTGGTGGGGAACATGGTCTGTTCTGAGTAACTCTGAGGTGTGCTTTTGTGAGTGAGTTGTCTGTTTCTTGGGGGAGTTTTATCTGGATTTGTTAGTTTGTTTTTGTGAAAAAGTATGTGAGGGTGTTTGAAGGTGAAAGCACTGCAGAGACTGCCAGGATTATATGTTGTGCTTGCTGTCTAGGGTGATACATGCTATGCTTTGTGTGGTGTGTATCAACATTGTTGGTCTACAGTGGGCTTTAGAAAAATCTTAGTACCTAGATTTCCTCTTAGAAGAGGATTAAATTACTAGATTACCTTAAAACAAACTCTGTGTGAATATGAAGGTCGTTCTTCCACAGTACATCACCAAATTTTTACTTCAGAATCCTAAATTTCAAGTGTACTAAAACTGTTATAGGTATATGTTGCATACTTTGAGAATAAACGTGAACTAACCTTTGAGGTAGTTGTGAACACCTGAAGAATCAGAGTAGGCCTGATTAGCTGTCCTTTTTTTTTTTTTTTTTTTTTTTTGAAAAGAAATAGTATGTGTCTTTGCAAGAAATTCATAATGAATGCACTGATGAAACAAGCAAAAGGTGGCTTTCAAATTCTCTGGAATTATTCAGAATCTTCTGTCGAGGAGCACATTTATCATTTGGGTATTCAGATGATAAGCCAATTTTCTTTTATGTGGTCTTTATTTCTTTTGATGAGTGGTTCTTCTGAATTGGGAAACCAGCTTTTCATTGTTTTCAGACTCTGGAAAATTGGTGAAAGTCTTATTTATGCAAGTTTCTTGAATGCTTGTCACAATTTAGGAATGGCACTCCCAAATTTAGTGCTCCCACTAAAAGAAAAACACAAACTGTTTCCCTCCCCTCTCAGCAGGAGACAGGAAAGGCAGAGGTTATGGTTTGAGATAAGAACAATTTACTGGAAACAGCAATGAGACAAGAAAAGGAATAGTAACAGCAATAATACTAATAACAACAGTGTACAAAAGAGAGGCGATTTACATGCAAAATGCTCACCAACCAGGACAATGCAAAACAAGGGTGGACAGACCTTCTGTGTACCACCTTTCTCCCGATGACAAGTCACACCCCTTCTTATTGGAAGTGAGAATTCCTTACTTCTGCCCCGCAGCATTGATGTGAGGTGTTACAGATTGACAGCCTACTGCAAATCAGCCCTATCCTTGGCCAACACCAGGACAACGGGTTAACTTTGGATGTAATTATTCATGACAGTGTTTAGATGTATTATATGAGGAAGCATGGCCCTTTAATTTCTTTCCTCTGAAATTATTACTGAGTGGTTGAATGAAGTTATTCATGCATCTGCTGTTTATTTCTTATGTAAATGTTCTAGGTCATCTTATATTAAGAAAGCCTTAAATATTTTCTAACCATGTAAATTATGCTGCCGCCTTGTACAGCAGTTTCAGGTGGTCTGGTAAAAAAATTAGTTATGACTCCACTATGGAATGGCATACTGACTATCCAGAGTTTCTCTAATGCTTGCATGTACGTGCTGTTATATATACATGTTTGTGTTTGTATGTAATTATTCTTAAAATATGTCAACAATTTCTGCAAGCAGCGAAAACTAGTAAAATTCTGCCATACGCTTCTGCAAGCCTGTTCATAAATCCTACCAATGAGACCCTTTAGTCAGTACCAAGTTGTATACTTCATGATTCTATAGTCAATGGGCACTGAGTGATCCTTGCATAAAGCCAATTTGAGTGATTCCTATGAAAAACTGTCACTGTATGTACTTCTATCAGAAGTCAGTTTGCTTCTGCTGCCTCCTGGAATTTATTATCACAGATCTGTAAAGCACAAAGGAGTGATCCAGTGTCTTTTTCCTAATACCGTGCACCTCGACTGGCCAAGTTCAGGAGGAAGATATTATAATTTCTTTCTGACAGAAGCATCCTGAGGGTGCACACTTAATCCATTGGAGAGAGAAACTGGAGTAACTGTTTCCTGAGATACTGTAATCAGTATGGGCTGCATTAATGTCCCTCAATTCCTCCTTTTCTGTGTTTTCAGGAACCCAGATGTCATATTTTTGTCAGACCTGCATATTAGGGTCATTGGAAGAAAGCCTGAAGAAGATAGGTTGCTCATGAAGTCCTGATTGACTTAGCAATTAAAAAGAAAAAAGTATTTTTAAACAACGGAGGTAATTGCTTGACTGTGCTGGGATCCAAATTAATGTCTCAGCTATTATTAAAAGGTAGGCAGTTCTAAAATTTTTGCTGTTTAGTGGCATTGTTATAACTTGTAGAGGAAGGTGGTTTATAGGAAGAGTTGCTTATTTTGGGTAAAATACCAAAAAAAGTTAATTATGCATGAAAAGTATTTTTTTAAAAACAAATAAGCCTGGAGCCCCAGAGAAGAGTTTGAAAATATCCTTCTGAAGATACAAATTTTACATTTCTCAAGAAGGAAGTATCATATGAAAAGAGAAAGGAATTCGACACAATGAAGTATGAATATGCATTGATTTATTTAGATATGAAATTAATTGAAATTTTGTTTAAACAGTACTGTTTGGAATACAAAATAAGAACACAGCTTGACAAATGTACATGTGACTTGCCTCAGTAATTTTTTTTATTTTATTTGGAATTCTGAAAGGCTTATCTGCTTATCTTTTCCTTTTAAATGCAGAAATTAGGGAAGCTGCAGTGTTCTTTTTTTTTTGTTGATGGTTGTTGCTGCTTTTACTTTTTTAAGCTAACAGGAGGAATTCTATAAATACATCAGGAGCACGTTACACTGGCAGACTGATTTTAAGGGCTACTTAAAACTTGATTGAAACACTACATTCTCTGACGAGTAATGTAGTTACTATCTATCTATAACATCCCAGGACTTGAAATGAAAAACATAGTAAGCTTCTGCACAGTTCTGTATTTAAATATAAGGAAGTCGCATAAATAATTTCAAGGAAAAAGTTAGGAATAAGTATTGTTGCTAACTAAGAAAACACTTAGTAAATCAGTGAATATAACAATTCTTGAGAATTGCTGACTTGATGCTTCCAGATAACCATCTCTGGAATTATTGATTGATCAATCAGCCACATAGAACTCTAGTTAGGACTTAGTGTCTGCAGTTTGTCCCACTGAATATAGTGGTGGCTTCTCACATCATAGATAAAAGCAGAATGTGAATATCTGTAGAATAATCAGGCACTTGTACCAAAGCTGTTTCATTATTACTCTGCTCTTACATGAGGAAATTCTCTGAGCACTCTAAGACTTATATTCCATTTAAACTGCTCAGATGTCTGGTAGCCTACACTGAAAAAATCAGTTGAAACTTTGGCATATGCTAAGAGTGCTTATGTTTGTCTAACTCAGAAATTGCCAAGGATATGTCAGTAGTGACCTGGTATATCAGTTTAGTCATTAATAGCAGCTAAGACTTCATTTGTTATTTCTGCAGCTAATGTTGTGTGCCAGGATTTCAGGAAAAATGAACAAGTGTATGGGCAAAATTCTAGTCCCACTAAAGTCCACAGGAAAATTCATAACTTCATAATTTAGTAGTTGTTTTTCTCACATTTTTGTGCTACCACAAATTACTATTAAAATAAGAAGATAGAAAATGCCATAAAGTTACATAATGGACTTAATATGGAGAAAAGCTGGACTATTTTGATCTATTTATCTTAAAGTTACAGCAGACTGCTAAATTTTAGGATGTTTGATTGTGGTAAACTAAGTGGCAGTTACAGTGAATAATATGCTGCTATCTTCTAGATTAACTATTTTCACAGAATCATAGAATATGCTGAGTTGGAAGGGACCAACAAGGGAACATCAAGTCCAGCTCCTGGCCCTGCACAGGACCATCCCCAAGAGTCACACCATGTACCTGAGAGCATTGCCCAAACTCTGTCAGGCTTGGTGCTGTGACTGCTTCACTGAGAAGCCTGTTCCAGCACCCAGCCAATCACTGGGTAAAGAACCTTTCTCTAATATCCAACCTAAACCTTCCCTGACACAACTTCAGGCCATTCCCTTGGGTCCTGTCGCTTGTCACCATGGAGAAGAGATCAGTGCCTGCCCCTCCTCTTCCCCTCATGAGGAAGTTGTAACTGCAATGAGGTCTCCCCTCAGTCTCCCCTTCTCCAGGCTGAACAGACCAAGTGACCTCAGCCGCTGCTCATACGGCTTCCCCTCAAGGCCCTTCACCATCTTCATTGCCCCCCTTTGGAGGCTCTTTAAGAGCTTATTATCTTTCTTATATTGTGGTGCCCAAAACTGCACACAATATTCAAGGTGAGGCTGCCCCAGTGCAGAGCAGAGCAGGACAATCCCCTCCCTCACCTGGCTGGCGATGCTTTGCCTGATGCCCCAAAGGACACGGTTGACCCTCCTGGCTGCCAGGGCACTGCTGACTCAGATTCAACTTGCCATCGAGCAGGACCCCCAAGTCCCTTTCCCAGCACTGCTTTCCAACATCTCATTCCCAAGTCTGTACAAACATCCAGAGTTGCCCATCCCATGTGCAGAAAACATCACTTCCTTCCTCTTCCTTTACCAGGGTTGGCTTGCTCAAACGAATGACAATAGAGTTAGGAAAAACAGAGGAAATACTGTCTGTTCATTAAAAAATGTCAATCCAGACATCTTGGATTATTTTTCATGCATTCAGGCAGAAAGATCAGTCAGCAGTTGCCAGTTCTTGCTGCCATGGTGTTTCTTTTCCCCTCCAGATTATTTTCTGCTAAAAACACAAATGCATATTATGTTACTGTTTTCTTTGTAGAAAGAAATGAAGTGTCTGGAATGCCTTTATAAGTTTCCTGGTAACTCGGGAAAATATTTTTTTTTTAATAGAAGAGTATGTTTGCCTATTTTTCATTTATTTATTTTTTTAACAAGGTAACTGAGTAGGAAGAAGAATACTAGTTTATCCATTAAAGAAGAGATGACACTTATGACAAATGATGGATATTTTTGTATAACAAAAGGATTTAGGAAGCATACTGAAGTTTTTGGATTATTTTTTTTTACTCCTTGCAGGAGTAAAACTTTTCTTCTTCAAGGAGAAAGACAGGTGACAAATTTGATCAGTCTTTTGTAGATCTTTGTTCTGCAGAGAAGAATGAGAGATGCCTAATGTTTTCAGTTTTTGATCCAAAGAGAGATGTTTGAGTTGTGAATTGACATCACTCTTGCAAGTATTCATCCCAGAACTGTCTGATAAAAAAATCAAGATTCAAATTCTTTGAAAGGTCAGTGCTATCTAAAAAAAAGAAAACTGAAGAATGAAAAAATGTGTAATAGAAGAAGCAAATGGAAAAGCTAAATGTTTTTCAAAAGGCTACTCTAGAAAACAAAACACTTAATCCGTAATCAGCTGAGCATAAGGTCTGTCTTAAAGTCTGTATTGCTGCTTCTAGGCAAAGCCAGACTTGCTGAGCAGATGGAATACTAATAATGTACCAGTCCTACTTTTTTCCTATGCCCTCCTAATTTGTTCACCTTTCCACCACCTCATTTTGCCACCCACTTCGACTGTTTTACTAAATTCAAGAAATAGGGAGAAAAGGTGGAACTTAATTATGATTAGAGATTCTGATTACAGCAGTCATTCATCCAAAAAAACATATCAAATACCCTTTTCCCCCACTCAAAATGTGGAGTGAGGAACAAATACATTTTTCTTTTTTCTGGTTTACTGTCTTGCAAATCTTTTATGATTAAGGCTTAAAACAAAATGACAGAGAAGAAAAACTCCTACTATTCATCTTTCTAACATCAAGGATGGGATTCTTTTCAGACTTGAATAAAGAGCTTTAAACTCATAGATATAGCTATATTTAATTAGTCAGTCTTTACAGGATTAGAGAAGGGTCAAGTGTGGTGTTTTGGGGTTGTTTAGATTAAATGTCGTTGATATAATATTTAGTATGTAGTACTGCTAGGACGACTTTTTTTCTTCTTTTTTTTTCTTTAGCTCTGAAGTCTGAATTACTTTTGGACAACTTTGTTTTTTGCTTGTTTTGTCTTGAATGTATCGCCTATAATTCTGATATATTTCTTAGTGGTTGAGGTTCTTTGCCTATTAATTTTACACAAAGGAACTTTGCTCAGTATTCACTCTATAGTTCAAGAAAATGTTGCTAATAAATAGTAATCTTGTCTCTAGAGTATTTTTAAAAAATACATGCTCTATAGTTTTGGAAGCTTTGTTCTTCTGCCTTTGGGAGTAAATTGGAAAGTTCAGCCAGCAGAGCTTACTTTCTCAGAGGACGTAGCAGGCATTGGTAATGTACTGTAAACTGTAATTCTGTGGTGACATCAGACTGCAGACTGACAACAGTCTCTTGGGTGCAAGTGCCAAGGTTGCAGTGCTTTCTCAGTGAAGTGACTGATGTCTTTAGAAGGTGTGTTTGATTTCGAAGGACATTTTATTTTTCTTTAAAGACAAAAGCAATTTTGAATTCTCTACTGCATAGTTAGGACTATATAGTTAACAGTGAATAAAATTACTACTCTCTTATAAGAGATTTATTGTTTGGATTTAGTTAAGTCCATCTTCGTTTCAATGTAATTACTACACAAATATTGTGTTTTTGTAAATAGACTAGGCTGCCTATTTTCTATTAATATGAATTGAGACCAAAATTATAAAATTTTGAGTTAAAACATTCTATCTTTTTTGGGATTTTTTTTAATATGCTTAAACTATCCTAGGCAGGCTTTATTAAGAATTGAAAGACAAATGAAAATTTCGGTTACTGTTTCATTATTATCTTAAATATTCTCCAAATGTAAAGGGTATTGTAGGTGGAAAACACAAGGACACATTTCTTTAGTCACAAATACTGTTGTTTGTTATAATACACATCAGCTAATAACTAATGTGATAGTCATATAGTCATAAATACTTTCATTAACAATTTTATTTGAAATTTTAAAAATGCCAGTGACTGATGTGTGATTGGATACATAGAAACTACATGATAAGTCTGGGTATCTGAGAAACTAAGGCACTTGTTTACCTTTTTTACAGTAGCTTAGACAAAGCAAAACCAAAATCAGTTTTTCATAAATTTTCCTGGTATTTCTTGGATCCTGAATGGTCATAGGTCATGTTAGCTCATTACAACAGCATTTCATGTTTACAAGATGTTTGGTTTTAAAGGGGGAAAACCCAACACCTAGATTTATTTTGTCACTTTTTCTTAAATTATATTTGTCTTTATTAGGCACATAATTTTTCATCATGCTTGTTTTGCAGTGTGGCAGCACGGCTAGTGGTTCTGTATCAGTGGCATCAAGCTTTATACCAGGACTTGAGCAATTTGGCTTTATTTTAATTCAGTATTTGTTAAGATGTTTTAGAAAACTTTAATAAGAAAATATCTGCATATTCTTTTTGCTTCAAAACTTTTCTTTTCTTTATCTGTTCTTCTCTGTGAAGTGAAAAGACTTCAAAATGGAGAACTGATGGGATGCAATAATCTCAATTCTCCATAACCTTTCTCAACTATTTTTTGACATTCAGCATCAAGCTAGAGACAAAGCTTCTATGTATCCTACTGATATCTTCACCTCCACAGAAAGGAGTAAACTGGGTCAGACCTATGCATCCTCCTGGCTTTTTGCTATTTCTGTTTGGGGTTTTGTTCTTGTTGTTCGATGGGGGTTTTTGGTGTGGTTTTTTTGTTTGTTTTTTTATTGTTAACTAATGAAGAGAAGCAGTGTGTTCTGACACGATTTGTCCAAAGCTTGATCAAAAACTGGTATTTATAATATTTACTGTTCATTTCTACATGGCAACTGCTTAAAAAACGAACAGCAGAGCATAAGAAGAAAGAAGATGAAGTGAAAAAATGAAACATTTATTGAATAAGCATTCATTGGAAGAAATCAGAATGCGATCTAGTAAGTACTGGTTGAAATGTAAAATTTGAGGATGAGAAATCTATTTTCTGATATTTAAAACATTTGTTCTGATCTTTCAGAACCAGATAGTCAATTAGTGTTATTTATTTCTTTTTGCTGCCCTAGAAATGAAGAGTTTCATGTTACAGTTATATTGAGCTTCTCTGTTGCTTTGTGTGTGAAAATCTTAAACAGAACTCATAGGGACACCACTCTGCTCTCTATGTAAAATGTTTAATCTCATTTTAAGCTAGATATATTTCTAGAATCAGAGAAGAAATCAAAAAATCTCCCCAGTCTCTAGGTTTAATGTGTTATCCCTTTTCATCTTAACAGATGATTTTTCTTGACACACAGTTAAGCAGGAATGTATACTATCTCTTCAGCAAGAAGAAAACAGTAGTCTTAATTTAATGATAAAACACTGGGAGAAATTGTATGTTCAAGACATTTAAGTTGACTGATTTTTTCACATTAAAAATGGCTTTGATATGCTAGGAAAAGTTTGAAGTTTACCAGTGACCAACAAATTTTTAATTACTTATTACTAAATTAAGGTGTGTATTTTTTTGTTCCTGTCACTAAATTTATGTCTATGTTATAAGAATAGAAGATCCTGCTGAGGACTCTTATCTTTAAGTTGGTTGATGTTAGTTTCTTTGGCTGATCTGCAGTCCATCCCTTAAAATTGTCTGTTTTCAATTAAGATGCCATTCTTACCTCTGAAATAATGAAGAAAGCATTAAAACCAGTCTGAAGTTCTGACTGGGCTTCTTTTCAGGTGTGAGTGGTTACACTACTGGAGTTAACTAGCATTTCTATAGAGGTAAGAGCCAGGTACATAGTCCTAGAAGCTGTAACAGTGTATATATCCACACAGGTGGAAAATATTATACTCTGTCAGGATTTTCTGCATCTTTTGTTCCAATCAAGTGTCCCTCTTTTTTGTTTTGTAGCTCTAAATAATGAATTAAAGGCAAAAGTTTCATTTGTAATGAAATCATGAAAAGTAAAAGGAAAGGGTGTTATTTCTGAGCAACGGTATATGTAATACATTATTTCTTTAATCTAGATCCATGGACTAACAAGCAACTTCCCTTTTGCATGTCTTAATTCTTCATGCAGTCTCTTATTCTGTAGTTACAAATATTGGAATATTTTTCCTTCCATTCACCAAGATTTGTTTTCTTCAGGCATCCACATTGATATATAGCCATCCTCTAGTTCAATACACTACCTGAGCAGTGTTCCGTAGTCTTAGATTTTTAGAGATGGAGAGGTCCTTCTTCTGCTTCAATTTTCATTTATTTCACTGACCTGCAGTCCTTTATCACTGACAGTTTATTAGTAATTTCCAGGAGATTTGTACTGCAGCATAATAAATATATGAAAGTACAATCATCTTCATATAATTGTTGAACATGGTGATTTTTTCTTTTCTTCCTTCAGTTACTATGTTCAGAACTTTGTTTTTGCTCTCAGTATATTTAACGTTTTCCAAAGATAGGGGAAAAGATGTGATGGTGCCTGACTATTTGAAACCCCCCAAAAACAGTATTTCTGAATTGCAATTATGCACTTCAGAATTTTTTGAAGGAGGGAGTGACATTGAAACCAGAATCAAAAGCTTAACACTTTTAATGATACAATGCTTTGAAAAAGAAACCTATACCAGAGAAGTCATAGGAAATGCTTATGAAAAGTAGGGAAGTTATCTGTAAGGTTTGTGGAAATCATGTTTTCTTTGTTTAAAAACTGGTATATTTGCTAAGTTTCCACATGGTAAGGTTTATGGAACATTGAGCCAGCTTTCAGGATATTAAGCACAATCATAATGTGTAAATGGGCCGTCATAGCTGGGAAAAGAAAATTTTTCCTTGTACTGGTAAATGAGAGATCTGTTAAAATTTGTTGATTCATTTAATGAAAGAGTAATCCATCATGTCAATGTGTGCTGCTTGTTGTGTAATTTGACATTAATTAGGATGATAAAGTAAAAACATAAAGTAAAAATGTCTTTGCATTTTGCCAGTGATTATTAAACATGTTACATTTTTAATTTAAAGTGTTTGTTTACAGATACATAATGTAACATAAACTCCAAGCAATTATATCCATATAGACATGAAAATGACTGTAGTTTTACAAAGAAGTGTGCTTGAAACTTCATTTGAAGAAAAAGAATTAGCAGAGGAGTTTGAGAAACTCAGATGGAAAAGCCACAAAGACTGGTAGAATTTCCAAACTTTTCCTTTTGCAAGCTTTATGTGGGGCTACAAGTAAGACCTTGAAGAAGGTCTGAGGTCTGTAATATTTCCAAACTCATCTAAATAGTTTACAATTTCCAAGTGGTAGTGAATCAAGTGTCCAGAAACCCGTTTTTATGTCATCTTGTAATGAAAGCTTGAAATGTTCATAGAGACTAGCTCAGACAGGTGCAAGCCCATTTGTAAAGGCTCTTAGGTTGTTGGCTGTGAACCTGGTATAGGCCCAAAGCTGTATGGCTACATCAGTTGGAATTTGTGCCCACTTTAAAGAGAACTTTAAATGGGGAAAACGGAACAGTTTTTGTTAGCTTGTGGGAATTCAAATGGAAAGGACAGCCTGGAAGGCAGGAATAACTAGCCAATGCAAGGTGTGACTTATCAGTAAATGGAATTGTGGGTTGATTATGAAAATGAATTTTCTTAGTTGCACTAGAGAATTTGGTGGGAACATTGAAGGGATAACCATAATCAAATAGAGAACAACACAGAGCAGATTTGAGAGTTTTAGGAGATCTGAAAGAGGGGTAGGTACATTTCCAGTAAAAGTCTGTCAGTATATTTGAAGTAATCTAATACTACAGACATACTGAGCTTGAGTAGTGGATTTTTTAAGAGTTCATAATAAATAGACCACTGAAGAGGGTGAATAGAATATTTTCAATAAAATGCATGGGACAGAAGTCAAATCAGAAGTAGCTGAGGACCAGAATAAAGAAGTCTTCTCTATAGTAACTGTAAAACTTTAATAATTTTAGATAGGAAAGGTAGATGGATTATTAATATGGGAGATAACTAGGATTATGATTACTTTTATTTTTTTAAAAAAGGCAATTTAAACTTTGTGTGAAAGGTGAGAAGAATAAAAGTGGTAGCTAATTAAGGAAGAGAGATAAGGTTTTTCACACAAATGACTGTAACTGTTTCTAATTTTGACTGGGATCTTTGAAATGGGATATGTCTCATCTCAAGATGAGCAGTCACATTTGAAGCCTGTTAATGGGAGTATTCCTCTCAGCAAACATCCTCATGGAGACTTTTTAAACTGAGTTAAGTGATTTGATGCATAGGTAATTTTTGAATAAGAGAACTTACAGAAAATTCAAATACATGCTGTAAGTTATTACTGAATATTTGCCAGCAGTTAGCATTAATGGAGGAAACCTGATGTTCACCACTTAATTTCCCTGTCAAAGTTACATTGTAGTACTTCATCTTCAGAATGGACAGCACCACTCTGCTAATGTTGCTGTACATGAACGTTGTCTCTTTACACTTCTGGAAAATAAGTAAATTGAGTGTAACTGTGATTGAAGCTCAAGACACTTTCTTGGGATGTCTGTGTTAGATTTAATTTTTTTTTTTTCTGGTTTTGGATTCTGGATTTGGAAGAATGAAGTAAATTCCAGAAGCCTGGAATGATAATTGTGATTGAATCCCAAATTATCACATGTTCAAAAGGCAGATTTTGAATAGAAAATGATTTCTTAAGATTTTAATTTAGCCCTCCTCTGCTGAAGTCCAGAAATCAGTTTTATTACTAGTTGCTTTTATTATGTGTTTATAAATCTAAGATTTTTTTTAAACACAGTTAATATGTAGAAAGTGTAGGAATGTAATTTACATAGTATATTTACATTAGTACTTGTCCTCATATTTTAAATAATATATGATATTGCACAAAGCAAGAGAAAAGGTGCACTATAAAAAAATATAAAGATCCTGAAATGCACAAATTGAGCTGAAAGATGTTTGATTAAATGCTTCAGGGAATATTCATTTTCTCTGCATGCTTATTTAAAACTCCATTTTTTCCCTGGCAGTTACATATAAACAAAAAGACCCTTTTAGCCAGTTTCTGTACCTCCTCTCACTGGGTCTTTTGGATTTGGCAAGTAAAAAAAAAATGCATTTGAGCCTGGTGTTTGTAACACTGGGGCCAGTGGAACGTGAAGAATGGGAGATAATGAATCAGTAAATATGCCATGTAACAAAACTGCTATCATGCCAGCATTTTCATTACTGACTGCTTTCTCTCGGGCAAGTGGCCACTGTCATACTCGGTCCACGTCTGTTACTTTTGTTATTCCCTATTATGTATGTCTAGAGGTATTAATATGACATCCCAATACTGGATAAATAATGAGACCCATGATCTTTTGGAATAAAGCTTCAGTGTCTATCAGTTAACATTTTGTGATCTTTTCTTGGAGTGTACAGATCTTAGCTCACTGTGGCATTTTACAGAGATGGCATAATCCAACCCATTCAGCACAGAATCAAATATGTAATAGTGTTTACACTATTAGAGCATTGTTAGCCAATTGCAGAAGCACATCCTGCCTGCACTGACGCACTTGCACATAACTTCCAGGAAAAGGAAAGTACAGTCTATATAACATAGGTCTCATCCCTTTGTTTTTTATGTAACATACCTGTTTTTAGGGAGTATGTAACACAGCTGTAAGTGCATAGAGATTTATATGTGATAACAACTAATTTTTGATCGTTTGCTATCTCTGTAAGTGAATGTCAGCCTTTGTTCCAATCTGGGGCACATAATTCTACAGCTCCTTCAGAGGAGAAGTAGAAGAATTTAATCAAAGATTTTGATGGTGGAAAAGGGAGTAAAGTTCAGTTTTGCCACGTTCTGAAGTACAAAAACGAAGTCTGGCTGTGCTACATTTCTGTCCAGATCAATTATTCACTAATATAATTTGCTTACATGTTGTGATTAATATTTGGTTTATATCTCTCCCTGCCCTCCTTTCCCACCGTGTCTAAGAACTGGTAAAAAAGGACAGTGATGTTATTTTGAGCATTGAAATATACTTTAAAAAATAGGAAAATGTTATTCTCATATATCCTGATATATTTTGACACAGTAGAGTGTGATTTTTTTAAACCAGAACCTCTAAATTTTGTAGAACTGTGTATTCTTAAAGAATGGAATTTCTTGAAGGGTAGTAAGTTGAGTTTTTTCTAAAGTAAATTACAAGGACTGAGTCAGGTAATATTTTGTAGGCACAAGTAACAATATCTTCCCTTATAATTTAAGTATTTGTTTTTTGTGGGTTTTTTTTTTGGGGGGGGGAGGAGGGAGGAGAGAAAAGTTTTTAAAAGATTAATGATTCTTGAAGTGACAATTATTGAATGTGTAATAGTGATCCAAATTTGTTAAGGTATTTTGCTTCTATCAGAGCTAAAATTTGAAATGTATTTCAGGCATGACACTTACTGTTCTTAATACATACCTTTGGTACACTTACATAGCAAAGTATGCATTCACTTCTATATAAGGCCATAATGGAATGATGCAACCAATAAAAGAAATTAATTTTGTGAATTTCTGAAAGCCACCGGGGTCCATTACAGTTAAAAATGTTTAAAATTAGTATTGCATACCAATGTTCAGTCAATAAAATAGTGTAGTGAAGCACCTGCTGTATTGTATTTAAGAATCTATTTCTGTTGAATGGAGGATTCTGAATTTTCTAAAAATCTTCATGCTTTTCCATGTTTACTGAAATGCTGTGTGTTGTGTTTTTGCACATTAAGGGAAGTTTTTCAAACTGGGACAATAGAAACAAGCAGTTCCTGAAAGAGAGTCATAGAATGCTTTCTGTTGGAATAGCCTTTAAAGGTCATCTGGTCCAACTCCTCCTACAATGAGCTGGGACTTCTTCAAATACATCAGGCTGCTCAGAGCCCTGTCCAACCTGACCTGGAATGTTTCCAGGGATGGAGCATCTATCACCTTTCACAGTCCCCATCATAATTTCTTGGCTGAAAACATGTACACAAAGAATTTAAAACTTTCTGATCTGTTTACTTTAGTAGGTGGAATTATTCCAGAGGCTGTGTAATTGCACTGAAACCTTCCTAACCTTTTCCATGTTAAGGTTTTATAATAGCTAAACATAATGATCAAAACAGGACAGAGACAGTGACCTCAAAATGAGGCAAGAGGACACACACTGCGTTAGGGGACGAAACACAAAGATCTTCCTTCACCTTCTCATGCATAATATTTCTGCAGTAGCCAGGGTTTTAGTACAGTTCTGTAACACTGATAACTGTATCAAACTGCAGAATCCAAACCCATTTAATCTGAAAACTCCGTCTCCATTCCTATGCAATAAAATCCATAGGAGAGGAACACTTAACAGTCAGATTCTTGCCTTTACCTTATTAAAGTTATTAATGTGGCAAAAGATAATAGCTGCTACACAAGTTATATTTCATATGACTCAGAAATCTAGCTAAAATTTTACATGGCTCAGAAATATACTACTCAGCAGCAGAAGTATACTTCTTACTGTTGTTCTAAACAAATGAAAAAATCCAACAGAATTGAGGTTTACCAGTGTGATCTTGAAGCCTACCAAGACATCAATCTTCAGCAAAACTGGCACTTTAGGTAATACAAAATTAAGTGAATAACCCCACAATACTCATTTTGCTGTCTATGAAGGAGACTTAATGCACCCAAAACACATCTCTATAAAACACATCTCTATTTGTCTTTAGCCTTTACAGAATAAAAGCAACATAGAAATGATGTATTGTCAAATTACAGGCTGCTAAATTTCAAAACTGTTATGTTGTGTACTGTGTACAGTCTTTCACTTCTATACGTTTAGCATCATCCAGAGTTATTTATTTCTTTATTATTTGACTAGTGATAATCCTCAGAGCAAGATATGTCTCACTAATGACATGTACTTTACAATCTTAAAAGGAGGTGAGAATACTTTTGTATTCTTGAAGCACAGTGGGATCTATCCTGTGATCAGACTCTTAGGAATGTGGTGTGGGAGTTGACTCAACTTAAACAGTCTGGTCTGTTCAGGGTTTCTCATACAATCTTCATTAAGTTGCTTGAACAAGTC
This sequence comes from Myiozetetes cayanensis, assembly GCF_022539395.1. Taxonomy (NCBI): domain Eukaryota; kingdom Metazoa; phylum Chordata; class Aves; order Passeriformes; family Tyrannidae; genus Myiozetetes; species Myiozetetes cayanensis. The sequence continues at coordinate 31,598,444 of NW_026087964.1, read as the reverse complement.
TTCCAGTATGCACTTACAAGCACATTATATTTTCTGTTTGTAAATAATTCGCATGATATTATATAAGCCTGAATTCCAGGAATTTGAGCTGGTAACATTGTAGTTCTTCATGAATCTGGTTTTCATGGGCCTGAATCTAGATTAAATTATTTTTGAAATTAACTTTTAGAGAACTTATTATCATTGGAAAGAGCTTAATACACCACAGAGAAAATGCAAGCCTGTGATTTTATTTTTTAGGATTGGTAGTGGTGGTGAAGAGTTGTTTTATTTGGAGTACTAGCATATAGATTTTTGTCCACTGCTGTGCACCTACGTTGAATGTGTTTCATCTATCTATACTAATACTATCAACCAGAAGCTAGAAAAGCCCACATGAACTAATAATAAAAGAGCATGTAGGAAATTTTGATCATCCAAGACCTCTAAGAAAATTAATAAATGTCAATGAAAAGACTAATATTAATTCCAGTAGGTTTATGTTATTTGGACTAAATAGTTTTCAAAAGTGTATTTTTTGGTAAACACTTTCTGTGGATTTGTATGTCATAATATAATTCCTGGATATTTTGCTAATAGTCTACATAGAGTAATTATCTCCTTGGCTTTTGTTTAATACTTGTGAGAATTTATATTTTTAAATTCATTATTTCCTTCTCAGTATTTTTATAGGTTGCTTTCTTACCTTCAATAAAACAAGTGTTATGCATTCAGCCTAACTGTTTATTCAAACAGATGCACATAATTATAAGTGAGAGCAAACAGCTGCATTTTGGTTTTTTCTGACCCTTTGGTTTCATCAAATATAAACTTTCTGTTACATTTAATTAAGTGTTGATTTTAGTATAGAAAAACATTAAAGTTTATTCACTATAGAACGCTTGAACGTTAAGTATAATTAACATTAAAAAGTGTTCCCTGAATTTTTTAAAAGCCAAACTGTAACACTGACAACTTCTGTTATTATTGCTTCTCACCAAAAAAAAAAAAGAAACTCAGTTTATCCAATGTACAGGATTCATAAATACCCACACATTGCAACATATTTACTGAAACTTTGTGTTGCAATATACTGTCTGCTATGTACCATGTTGAAAAAAACCCACCCAAACCTATAAAATCTGATTATCATTTACTGATAAAATTACAAGTTTATTTCTTTTTAGCTGTAGTGGTAGAAACATCTCAAATAATGAGGTAGGGAAATAATTAGTGGCAAAAGAAGTATTTTGGACAGAATATGTAAAACTCCATAATGATTTTTGGGCCTAGGGGAGTGATGAGGAGTCCAGGAAAGTACATCAGTAAAACGAAAAACTGTTAGGGCATGAAAAGCAATTAGGAACTTGGATACAAATATTGAGGCCTAGGGAAGAACATTTGTCTTTCATGGTGGATTAAAATGGCATCAGCCATTCACATACTTCCATATTGTGTTTGTGAATGTGGAAACGGCATGTCACAAACAGAATATACTGTGTTACCGAAATTAAATATTTGGGACTGTTAGAAATAATAACAATAAACACTATAATATAAAATATGAGGTTTCTTATAGTTGTTTTTGAGTGCCTTCTAATTTTTTCTCTTGTATCTATATTACAAGAGTATATTCTCCTTTGCTATACTTAATCTGCAGGTGAAACAAAACTTTCTTTTATGTTATTTATAAAATATCACTAATAATGAATTAAAATTAAATGTGTTTTGTCAGTTTGTTTGGGGTTTTTGGGTGGTTTTTGGTTGATTGGTTTTTTGCATGTTTTTTGTTACTAATTCTGAAGTGCTTTATAAATATCAGCGTGTGAATTGTGGGCATCAGTGCCTGCCAATTGGCATGCTTTTCAGAGTTTATCCAACTTCTTAAAAGAACTAAAAAATTATTTTTTAAATGAATGAAATCTGCTTAGAGCTGTGTCCTACCATTGAAAAGAAGGCATAGAATATTAATAAATATCATTAAGTTGCTTTGAATTACATGCTTTAGGTTTTATTCTTAAATATCCCATCTTGTTCTGAGGGAGTGTTTGAACAAACAAAACACATTTCAAAACACATTCCCTGATTCAGTGGTCTGTGACCATACCGGTCCAGCTGAAAGAATTCAAGTAAGGGTTTCACAGTATATCTGGCGATGACCAAGAGTCTAGGAAAAATTACTACCAGTAAAAAATTAAAGCATTGTAAACTGATTTGCAGTGCAGAACTCCTACAAACTGCTTCCTGAAAATTTGGTCTGTGTTATTTCAACTTGAAACACCAAAATCGATAATCAGTTTTAGAAACGAAGTTCATGCCTAAAATTAAGAAAAAGCCCAGCAGACTCCAAGGTTCACAATGCAATTGGGATTTAGGCAGAATTTTTTAGTGGCATATCTTGATTAATTCAGTAATGCTTCTGAAATTTGGAATAAAATGTATATTCTATATAAAAATACAAACAATATCTAAAGATATAAATACTTAATTTATTACAGCATTTTGAGTGCAGTTGAGTCGAAATGTAGCACAAGTTATTTACTAGCAATACTACTAGTTTGAAGTTATTTCTAAAAGAGAAATTCTTTAATTCTTTTAGAACCCTAATGAAACTGCAGACTTAAAGAGAGAATGTGATGGCTTATCCTTATATTTTGTTGTATTATTTTTGGTTCTTTCATTAAAGCATGCTAATATAGAATAAATTGAGAGGACTGCATTTGGTATTTGGTGACACTTTGGTGAGACTTTTGCTGCAATGTTTCTCAATGATTTTGTGATCTAAAGTAAGGAAAATGTGAAAAAAATAGGAGGCATTAGAAATACTGTAGTACTGTTGGAGCTGTTCTCAGGGTGAGAAGTTGTCCCTCAGTGTCTACACCATCCTCACCTTCCTTGAGGTCGAGGACCAGGCTGTGTCCAGCTCCAACATGGGTACAGCTTCTCATGAGCTGGCACAGCTGGCTTTGGTGAGGCAGTGTGAAACAGCTGTGTTCTAAGACAGAGCTGTGAGCTCAGACCCTCGCTCTTTTCCTAAGATGTGTTGAAGGACTGTGCCTAGGCCCTTACTTTGCTTTACTGATCCTGACATCACCTTGCTGACTTGATGTTAGATATGTCTCATCACTGTGGTCTTGTGATTTTTACCCTGAATCCTTCCAGTTTAGGATTATGATATACAAATGGCTATTTAATAAATATTTTCTTACCTACAGTTCTGCATCTCACTAATGGATATACAAATAGTTGGTTTCTATTAAAATTTACTTTGGCATTCTGGTGTTTTTTTTTTTGTTTGTTTGTTTGTTTGTTTTGTAATACTAAAACGCTAATGCTAGTGTCAAGGTTAGTGTCAAAAAAACCCAAAAAAACCCAACCAAAAACCCACAACCTTGGCATGTGCAACATAAAAGATCTTTAGTTTTAGTTCACTAGTGTTTTTCCTGTTCTTAAAGGAACAAATAAACTGTGAAATGCTTTCTGGAACTTAAGCACTGCCATACACTTTCTTTATGTAGCCACAGACAGTTAGCAACCACGGGTCCTTAATGTCTTTTTTCCTTCCATGCAATTGTTTTCTCTTATGCTGCAGGATAAAGGATGGATAATTTATGTGGTTCTCTTTCCTTATGAGGGCGCTGTGTAGCAGGGTACTTCCTTTTCTGTCTATTGTATATTTATGTAAGAAAGGAGGAGGCTGTTCTTGTTAATTAGCAAGAACAGACAATACTTTCTATATACAGTAACTTGAGAACAGAGAGTCCATTTCATGTGGATGCCTTTTTTTTTTCCTTTTTTTTTTTTTAAGTGTTTCAGCTACTTTCAGCTATGTCAGGATTTCTGCCAAAGTTGCTATAGAGGAACAAGGCTTTGAAATGCTGTAAGAATTCTGGTACTGCTTTTAATAAATGAAAATAGCTATCAGTAATGCATTAGTGCGTTATAGGACTTTCAAATCACTGCACCCAGACTGTGATGAATCACAGTATGAAGTGAGGATAAATGTGCTGAAAAACACAGTGAGAGTCTGTTTGCTCCTGCCATGTTAACTTCAACTGAAAATAGTGTTTTAGAAACATGGAAGCCCTTACATTAATTTTTGAGATACACTATTGAAAAGGGTTTGTAAGTCACCCAATCTAAAGCTTCATTGTACTGAGCAATCCTCTCCTCTGACACTGTTCATAAATTGATCAAATTCCCTTTATAGCTTTAGTTCTGAAACCTTTGTACTATGTACACCTGTCTAAAGTATATTTCCAGCTATAGACTGCCTGTATGTACTATGTATCTTTGTGGCCACAATGTAGCAATGAGACTACTAGGAATTACATTAGGTTGTGACAGCAGTACAGAAGAGGATGTTTCCCTCTTCATGCTGGAATCACATTACCTTTCAAGTTCACAGGAAAATCCATAGAAACTCCTTCATTCTCAGTTATTCATCAGAAGGTATTTGATTGATGCTGATTTGCCCGTACTGAAAAAAGTTTGCATATGGACAGCAGACTATTTTTGACACTTGTGAAAAGAGATTGCTTGCAGAACACACTGCGCCTAAACCTTTACATGGAGCTGATTTTTCTGATATCAGAAATGTGGTTAAATACTTAAAGTAATTAAGTGCCATGACTGATAAATGACCAGTAGCATTGCATCATGTATTGATAGTGCATAATACTGTACAGAAATTTATTCCTATTGATTTCACTGTGTCATGTTGCTGACCAGACCCTAAAATTGTGTTGTATCCACAATAGCTAAGAAAAATTACGAATTCACAGTGGAATGTATTTCCTACATCCTTGAGTATAAATTACTGTCTTCTTATATCCCTCATTGTTTAACAGAGGAAAGCCATTTACGGAATTTACCAAAGTAATATATTAAAAACAGCTACACTGCATTTTGGTAGGAATACTGTCCCAATTATAATGTGGAGCGATCTGTATTAGCACTAAGACTATGTCCTTGAAACAAAATATTCCACACTAAGCATATAAAACTGACTTGAACTTGTAGCTTGACTTGGACAATTTCTTGTCTGGGGACCAATTCTTGCTTAATACAAAAAATTAATACAATGCAATGCTTTCTGAGTGATATGAAAAACAGTTCAGTTGTTTTTGTCTTAATCATTATTGGTTATACAAAAAGCAACGACAAGAAAGGAAAATAAAATTACTGGACCAAAGGAAAAAAAAAAAAAAGAAAAACGAAGGCAGCTGGAGAGCAATTAAGGATATGAGCTCTTTGTAAGGAATATGAATGTTGTAGTTTACCTTGGATTCTACCACTCCATAAAACTCATTTTCATCTCTCTATCTGTAGCGATTTCAGGGGGAAAAATTCTGGAAAGACTCCTCAGTAATTTCTTTACTCTGAAGAATATTAAAATCCCTCAGATGGTGTAGTACCATTTTTCCGAAAACCATACATTCATTACTTTTCCATCAGAAAAGTTAGACAACTAGTATGCAAAATATTCTTTCCTACCTAAACTTCCAACAGTGGCACATACTGTAGAAACTACTTGGTGATGTCAAAGCAAAACCACTTTGATTTAAAGAGTATCCAATTTATCATCTCCTTTTCATTTTGCAAGATCCCCTGCCAACCCTAAAAAAAAAAAAAAAAAGCCTCCTTCAAAAAGATTTGGTAATACTAGAAATATGAAATCTCATAGTAACTCATTTGCTGTGTTAATGCAAATCACATCTCTTCCCAGGATATTTATGCTGCCTTTCTTAGCTCGACATTGGTCTGAACAAAAGTACGTGATCTATTTTAGGTGCTGAAAGAGGGACTGAGGGCAGAGAGATTTATTGCAGGTTCAAAGGTAGAAGCCCAGGAAATTACTTCAGAATAGATGAAATACCTATTAAGTAGAGCCAGTTCTCTTGCTTCAAACATCAATTAGAGATTTAATGTTTTCCCTAGAGACTGAAGTAGTTTTATTTTGGGTGCATTGATCTACTGCAGCTATATACAATTAACTAATACTTGATGAGTAAACAGTCAATGTCTAGGTAGCTTTTATCATTTATGTCTTCAGCGAGTAGATAGATAAACATGACCTGTTAATTGAATGTTTAGACTTTTAAAAATAACATGATAATTAACACAGGGTAACTTTTAATGTTTAATATTTAGATTTCCATTTTTTTCCTAATTTAGTCAAGGAGAAATAAGTATGTTGGAACAAAATTAAATACAGCTAAAATGTTGACAAAGAAGTCATTAAATGGCTGTTGAATAATTACAGTAAGTGTTCCTAATGTTATAATTTTAAATATTATGATTGCCCCAGAATGTTGAGCTGCATTACACAAAATTGTAATTTTTACTATGTGTGGGTCTTTAGATTTTCAGCACAAAAATAAAAGTCACACAGCTATCATTCAACACTTTAAAATCAGATGAAAAATATATGTGTTAGGCAATTACATCTCTTTAACCACTTATAACTGTAACTAAGAATTTTCTGTGTTTTAGAATTTGATATGAAAGATTTGTAGTAAACCTTGGATTTTTGGCACTAGTAATAAATTTTTTTAAAACAATTAATTTTATTTAAGATAAGGAAAATTCTCTGATAAAATGCATGTATGAATGTATGTACTGTCTTTGAGCAAATATTTTTTTTTAAATAAGAAGCAAATTGCTGGCTAACTAGTCTGGCCTCTTTGTTGCATATTGCTCAGAAAAAAGCTTTTAGCACATATCCGAGCTTCTTCTATATGTTCATGTAGTTTTATAATGGCCAGTCTTCGCGAGCGAAGATCTGGGGAAGGTCTTTACACCTTCCAGCCTGCGCATTGGATTTTTTAGGTGAGACACAGTGTGCGCGGAACTGAGCCCACCCTTTAATCCTAAGGTTCATCTACCGGGGCCAAGCGAGCTTGGACGGTGGCAGTGAGGTCCTTAGGATGTAGGTGGGTTGCCTTTAAGGGCTAACGAGCCCCACCTGCCCGGGACATGTAGTTTTAGTCAACTGATATATGTAGCTGCTGATCCTAAATAGGAAATTATTGTATATAGATAAAAAACATAGGATACAAGAAACATGCCTCATATGCCTGTTATGGGTCTTCAAGTGTTTCTTAAATAAGTGTTAAGTGAGAATTTATTATTATGAAGGACTAATTTTGGAAATACAATGAAATAAAATACAATTTTATTGAACAATTTAGTTTTAAATAAAATCATTTCAGTTTCAAAATTTTCATGCTATGTCTATACCATTTCCTTTATATGGATTAATTTACTCTACAACTTCTAATATGCATGCTCTACATTGACAAGAAAACTTAAATTTTCATGTGAAGGAGTTGGTGTGTGAAGGTTCTTTCCACTGCTTCTCCCAACAATCTATTCTATTTTCACTTACAAGTAGGGTGTTAAGTAGTGGTTTTCTTAGACCAATATTTTAATATTTCTGTCCTGCATAAACTAATTTGCTAGCATGAGGAAGAGGAGATTTCAGGGCACTGTGCTGTTCAAGCAAATAGTTTATAGTAATGCTATTTGCCTTGGTACAAAAAATGCTTAAAGGACTTTAAAGTAATTTTCAAACAAATCTATTTCAAATTTCCTTCAGTGCTCATCTTTGTAGTATTAAGGACTCGAAAAATAAACTGTCTCACTCTGTGGGAGTTATTTATTCAGCTTATTGAAATCTTTATTTCTGTCTCACTGCTTTCTCTTTAACTGTAGACAATACAGAGGGGAAATATATTTGAAAGGTAATTAAGCAATCAGTTTACATTGTTTAAAATAAGATTGAATTGTAATAATTTCTTTACAGCTCTTACAGGTCACCTTTTGTTTTTTTTACATGGGTACTGTTAACAGCCTTGTCACAGAGGACTGTGGTTGTGGTTAGTAGTCATGGAAAGAGATTTGTATTATACTATGCCCTGCTGTACCGATAGCTCTAAAAACTAGGAGATTAAAATCTAGAATTTTTCACATGAAAATATCCTTTATGCCCTTAGTATTTATCGCAATTATGTTTCTTCACTTCAAAATCTCCTTTCATATACAGCGTTTTATCCTTGACTCACATCATGGTGGGTTTAGATTTGATATTAGGAAGAATTTCTTTAGTGAAAGGGTGACCAAGCACTGGCACAGGCTGCCCAGGGAAGTTGTTGAGTCACCATCCCTGAAGGTACTTAAAAGACATGTAGACATGGCAGTTAAGGACATGGTTTAGCAGTGGACCTGGTACTGTTGGCTTAACAGTTGGACTCAATGATCTTAAGGGTCTTGCCAAGCCTAAATGATTCTGTGAAAAATACTGCTCCCAGTATTTTAATAAGGATACTGCACAATATTTATACACAAACACAATGTGCCTTGGTTCTTGAAGAAATTATGTTCTGTGAGATAAGAGAGAGAAAGATGTGTGTGTGTTACTCATCTATTGTAGCTGCACATTTCAGAGGAACAGGGAAGGGTCTAATGTGATTTGACAGAGCAACCTGCATAGTAATAGGGTTTTTTTCTCTTTGAAACATTAATATTTTGCTTTTAGAAGATGATACTTAGCAGAGAGAAGATGTAATTTGACAGCCTGAAGTATCAATGAACTTGAATGCTTTCTGAGAAGTACTGGAAGTAAGCAGTCTCTGAACTGCCTGAAATCTCTCTTTTTGGGTCATTCATTACTCTATTAGCAGATGGAGACATGAAATGAACATTTTTAAAGTTGCTTTTTAATATGAAGTCCTCATCTGTATCAAATGTAAATACTCATCTATATCAAATGTAAATATGATATTTTAATATGTGTGTGTGTACTTGTATGTATAAAATATGTGTATATGTTGGAAATTAGTCCTTTTGTGACCCAAATCATAGGAAATACATCAGAGATGCTTGAGACAATGAATGCAGGGAGCATCTAAAGCCAGTATCAGAGGCTATGCCCTTCTCTCCCTAACTCTGTTCTAAGTGACTAAGTACCAGATTCTTAAGTACTCTGACATGACTGAACAGTGGCAGAGAAAATACAACCTTAATTCTTGTATTTCAAAACCTCATTGTGGTGAAAGGAAACTCCAGTATGTTTACTCAAGAAACCTTGTGAGTAGAAACAAAGCTGTTTCAGGTCCACGAGCAGAAGAATCCATTTTAGTAAATAGTATCTATGTGCTGGCAAAACATAGATCTGGCCTTGCTTACATTTTTCTGCTAATGTAGATTAATAGGATAGTTAGTCATAACTTAAAAAAAAAAAATTATTCACCTACAATTTACAGATTTATGCTTTTTTTCCATCATTTTACACTATCAAGGAGTAAGGCAAGGAGAACTGAATCTGGTTTTGCTGCCTAATAACATGCCTGGAGTGATGGTTGCTTATGTCTCATGATAAGTGAGAGTTACATGGTACACGTTATTTGGATATCTTCTGGGTATTTTTACTATAAAGGATAAAGTTGCCTCAAACGTTTTGATGTCAAAACCAGTTAGAGCTTCATGTTTGTCTTTTTAAAATTTTTAAGACTGACTGAATATTTTGTTATCCACATTAATGTCAAATTCTGTTGCTGAATATTTTTTGCCTCTAAACTACTTGCAAAGTCTACAGATTGAATAATTAAACTTCTACTTTCTCCTTTCTGGACTCTTTCAAACTCTGGGGTATTTCAGTGGAGGTGATCAATATTGTGTAGACAATTCCAGAGACGATTGTATCCATGATCTCTGAGTGTGACATGATGACATTTCCTATGTCATTTTTCATGCCATTCTTCATGCATTCCAATATGCTCATTGCTTTCTTAATCATATTAAAATACAGGAAAATTAACAGAAAAATTTATATTATTTCTTACTTTTCTAAGTCAGTTAATTTAGTTAATTTTTGAGGTGTGTTAGTAGTCCAATTTTTCCTCCATTAATTTTCGATTGACTTTGCATCAGTGTCTCTGATTTTATCATAAAATATACTGAAATAACATGATCACTTTTGGGGAAATTTCAAAATACAACATATAGATTTCTCTGTGTATTGTGAAACTGCATGTGAAACATTTTAAATAATTTTAAGGAAAAGCAAAAGGTGAAAAAAATTTTTTTAGAAAAGTACTCTCTGGGTGCTGCCAACTACATGCTTTTCTTTCACATCTTATGATGAAATCCATTTAATATTTTAACTTATAGAGTAAATAACATCTGTATTTAAAAAGATTTATTCTTTCTTAGAATGATGAACCCATTTTTAGATCACTGTTGGTAAGGTAACATTGTACTAAATGTTCAGTGTTGCATTTTGTGTAGATTACCTACCTAAACACTTAGCTGAAATGAAACACATACCTGAATGATTCTCTAATGTAGAATTAATTGAACCTGGAGACATAAAAAATTAAAAGAAAATAAAACATAAAAACAATAAAAATACTTATAGAACTCTTAGTTATTTCAGAATGTTATTTGCGGATTAATTCAGTTTTATTGTATTTCTATTTTCTTATCAGTATTTATGTGCATGTATTCTTCTTCAGATTAATATGAAATCAAGATATGAATACAAAATTGCAAGCTTATGACTCAAAAAATGATAGCATTTTGGGACAGAATATAATACCTTTATCAAAGATAGGGAATTTCTCATAGTCTAAACATTAATTGCCATAATATATTTATTTTTTAATTTAGATTGATTGTGCTTACGCAATCTTTTTTTTTTTGTGGCTGTGTATAGCCCAGTGCCCATATGTTCCCTGATTAAGCAAGTATATTTTAAAAGCAAAAACTACCTGTCATTAAAGAAGACTCTACCTGTCATTGAGACAACCAATTTTGCAGCTAATGTAAAAACTTCATAGGGATAGATTATAAAAAGAACAAAGATTCTTGTGATGACAGAGCAGTCCACTAATAGATCACACCTGAAACTAATGATTAACTCCATACTTTACTGGATAATTTTAATGAATTTTAGCATAGCTTCAAGACATAACACATACAGTCATTTTCAAATTTCTCATTTTTATAGCCATCAGCAGACTATATGTTAATGGCATTCTGAAAAGGAATGATAAAGTAGTTATAAAGGCAGCTAAAATGGATTTCCTTAACCACATACTGTGGTGTATATAACCCTAGAGTCTAAAGAATGTAAAAAGCATAAAATAGAATAAAAGTCCATGAGATAGTAATACCCTATATGATACAAGAACTTGTACAACAAGAAGAAGTGTTGCGCAGATACATCAGTTTGGCTATATAATGTAATTTAGCTTTGACAGGTTTTATTAGCTTAAACAGGTTGTTTTGAGTATTAAAACATGAGTGAACTTAAACCTGGATACTTTTAATTCCAGTTGTGGAGCTAACATGGATGTTCAAAGCATATACAGGTGATACTCACATTCCACTGACCAGCCTTTCTTTAGTTTTTCTCTTCTCACCGTAATCTCTGCCAATCAGAATATTTTAGATTTTAGTCATCTGAGTTTTCTGCTTAACACAGTTTCAACTCTGAGCACAATCAGTCTGTGGTGGTTGTGGGTTTTGGTGTTTGTTTTCTCGCTGTTGATGTTGGAGTTTTCCTTGCTGTTCTATTTTGTTTTGTATTCCAAACATATTTTGCCAAAGCTGTAGACTCTGAGCTATGAAAGCAAATGAACAGTCGTCTAAAAACCATTGAAACACTGGTCTAGTTCTCCAAAATAATTTATGTCGCTAATTTTTAAGACAGATAAAATCTGGTACTAGGTGTATTTGAAGTAATGTTATTTCTCATGCAGGATCATTAGATATATTCTGTTTCTGCTTCAAGCTGTTGATTCAGTTTATACAAGGGAGCTCAAGAAGTTTAGTCAATACTAACACAGGAAATACAACAAACACACTCAATACTAACTTTTGGCTGTGTTTTAATAAAATCTTTCATATGACAATAAAAAGAAGCTATGTTGATGGAGAAATATAACACTAATTAGAAGAAAATCTGTTAGATTATTATTGATGTATTCTTTGAAGGAGAATAGTCAAATCAGTAGGAAACGGTTTGCGTAAGTTCATGTTGTGAGTGATAAAGTGTGAGTGAATGAATCAATACTGTATTTTAAATAGAGCTAGGGAAAAGCTATAGACCCACCTATTTATATGCTATTTAAATGGTAGAAAGCTGCTAACTCGATTATTTCCTGTCTTCTCCTCTAATCTTACTAACCCTTGGTTTCATTCCCCAAAAGCTGAAGTAGTAGTGAAACATTCTACCTTGTTTAATGTACTTGTCCATAAAATCTCACATTTTTAAATTAAGCTCTGTCAAACATTAGCTAGCATTGACAGCAGCCTTGTCTTGATTACATTCTAAGTTGAACAGTGTTTAGGAAAATCACCTTTAGTTGTGTGACTTATGTCCATCACAGGAATAACCATCATCAGGTTCTTACAGTTCCAAAGATGGAAAGGAAAGAAGCAGAACTCTCCTCATACTCTTATTAAAAATGCATGAATATAAATTTGCTAGGAACTGAAAATGGAACATGGAATCACTGTTCTCTTCGCAGCTGAGATCAACAGGTGCAGGGATATGTTAAGACTTACACAGTCTTTCCACAGCATGAGAAGGAGGTTATTCTTTTATCCTGTTCTCATTGTTAAAAAGAAACCAAAAAAAAGAATGTCTTCATGAATTGGATTCAGAAACTAACCATTGCTGCCAGAAAGAAGTTGAGAACAGGCATTCTACAGGCCTCCATGAGACTACTTTCTTCGAAAAAATAAATTTTTCTTCTAAATTTACAACTTTGACAGCAGTGTAGAAATGAAGTTACGTGAAGGTGTAGGAAAACTTAGGAAAACAAATGATTTTCTGAATTAGAATATAATCCATATATTGCACATTACATTTATTAAAATTACAAATAAATTTAGTAATTGTAATTTACTTGGTATTAAGCTTGTGTTGATCTAGAAAAGCTGAAAAATTAATTGCAGAAGGATCAGTGAGGGTATGCTGGAGATAGAGGAGGCAAGTGGACAAATATTGGGTAAAATAGTTTGGGAAAACTATGAATAAAGACAGATGCTCTGTGAACACTTCAAGTTATTTATGAAAGGTTATTTCCTTACAGTATTACAAAATTGGCTTAAGCTTTTTCCTGTATGTACACTAACTCTGCTATGCAATATTTGATCTTTCATTTGGATTTTTTTCAAATACATGAATCCCCATGGTTTGCTCAGAATGCATATTTTGTTGTTTGTTTTTGTGTTGTTTAGTTGGGTTTTTTTCTGAACAGTGGGCTCCAGTTCATATCAGAAATTTTTTACCTCTGATTTGCTGAATCTTATTCTAATAAGATATTTCTAGGTAATAATTCTAATAATTTCTAATAATTTCTAGTTAATCTTTTTAACTGCCTAAGCATTTGTATAAGCTCATTATTCAGCTGTAAAATCGTATTTGTTCTGATCCACAACTTTCCCCATTATCAAAAGAGCTTGGTCAAAATACACCAGTAAATGAACAGCAGATGGGAAGGTACAATGCACTATCGTCAAATGAAATTTGCTTACCTGTGAACCTAACCTCTGGTGCTGTTGTTTCAGTCTTTATACCTGTCTCTATGCACTCAGCAGTGCCTGTAAATTTGTAAGCAGTGTCCTACTGTATTTCCAGCAGTGTCTACCGCTGCTGCCCTTTAATGCCTCTGCTGCTCTGTATGATCGCTAGGCACTTCCGCTGCTGTCCTGTCTATCCTGTGAACGTGTGTGTGTGAAAGAGAAAGGTGGTTATAGAAATCAACTCTTGATCAGCCTTAGCAATCCTGATTCTCAAGATACCAAAACTGTGTAAAAGGAGGATCTGGCTAATTTGGTCCAGCTGCACAGTAGGCTATACCATCTCAAAGGTATCCCCTAAAGACAGAAAGATCTGTGTAGAAAAGTAAGTGACCCAAGTGACCCTTCATGCTTCCTTTCTCTGTTCTGCTCCTAATCTCTTACTTTGCCTATTCTGTCTACATGCTTCCACACATCCTCCAAGACTGTTCTTTGCTGCCAATAGAAAAAAGTGAAATTTTGGGGTGTATTCAGATTAATAAAAGGGCCGAAGATCTGATTGCGAAAATCAGTTGTTTACACTGTTTATTCATAAACACTGTGATTAGGAAGCAGTAACTCTTCCTGCTTTCCTTGATCGTGTATCCCCATCATTTACAGTATTCAGTTCTGTTTGCTGAGGGGCGAGAGCTGAGGAATCCATTCGGTGCCGGTAGCTCGGTGTGCAGCTGCAGGGTGAGCTGCAGGCTGAGCTCTGGATGGGGAGAGCCCGAGACAGGAGGACGTGACCTGCCGACTCCTGGCATAACAAAGGGCAGGGGGACCTGTGGCACCGGGTAGGGGATCTGGCACTCACAGACACGGCAGGAGGCGAGGACTCGGGAGGAAGAGCGAGCGCTTTTGTACTGGCGTCCTTTATTGGGTGGGGGTCCCTCCTCGGAGGCACCGGACCGAGCTGTTTCCGTGTTACTGCGCCTTAAATAAATTGCTTTATGGAACGAGGCATCTGAGACTCTTGCCGTGGGAAACCTGGGGTCGAACCTGTAGGGAAGCCTGGTCTGACTGCGCTAGTTTTGGGGGTGTGGGGAGTCCAGGGGGGCTCCCGTCGGATCGGTGGAGAGGCTCTGCTCCCAGCAGGGAAAGTCTCTGGCGCTGGGAGTGTGACTGCCCGTCTTGTGAGACTGGGAAGTTTGCTTAACAGAGAGAAGCATACTTTTTGTCCTTGCTTAAAGCTTCACACTTATATTCATGGCAGAAACCTTTTCGCAGCTTTCTGTCATTGTATTGCGTGATACTTTTTAAAATAAAATAGCACATATACATTTAGGCCAGGAACTATAGTTCTGATCATCTACGTAACACAGGCTGTAGAATTTTTCTGAGTTCTGTTTGTACTAAGGTGTTGGTATTTACATTTGAACATTTAGAAAAATTTTAAGTTATAGAATCATAGAATATCTCAAGTTGAAAGAGCCTGTAAGGATCAACAAGCCCAACTCCCCATCTTGATCTGAATATTGATCTAAAAGTTGCTAATATTGGATATTCTGCCAGGTAGCTTTGTATGCAGCTGCCACTGTCTCTATCACTGTTCTCGTTTCTTCTTAGCTTGGATGCCATCCTCCCCATTTTAAGTGATTCTGTCCATGTAATTTTTTGGGTAATCCTTATTTTTGGATAGTTATTTATTCTTCTATCTCTTCAAATCACTTCCAAATTGTCTTTTAAAATCACCAGTTTAATTGTTTGATAAAGACGTCACATACATATATTTTCCTTGCAAATAGTATATATAAAAAAATTGAAAAATATTTATTTTTCTCAGAAATCCAAGCTGGGTCTAACTTGAAAAAAATCATCTAGCAAGCAACTTAACATTCCTGTTGTTTCTGTTGTCTAAAGGGACTCTTTTTCTATGGATCAAAATGGGTATATTCAATTCATGGAAAAATATAATTACTGTCCTTAAGGTAATTTATTACCAAACTACATTTGTGACATCAGTCATTATGAGTTCTAATGCATGTAACTGGCAAACGTGTTTGCTTCACATGCTTTTTCTAATTGACATCTATCATATTCCTCCTGACAGCCTTTCAGCCCAGATGAATGCTCTTGCCAAGACTATCACTACTTTGCTGAGGTAGTCATACATGGGCACATTATAGTGAAGATACAGAGTAAAAATTCACTATGCTTTTTTACTGCTCAGGTGTCTAGGTTCACTAGTTCTGAATAGTGAGGCTTTGACATGCATCAAGCAGATTCTTGACAGTTTGATGATATGTCACTTCTGAGGGTTTGTACAGTACACCACAAGAGGACCATAGAAATACTGAAAGGTTACTATGTGCTTTGAAGCTCTGAATGTAATTCATGTGAGATAAAACTTTATAAATTAAATCACTGAAGAAAAATGTTTTACTTAAGAAACTATCATTAGACATTTTCTCTCATGTAATAAGATTTCGTTTTGTCATCAGTACTCTTGAAAGAGAACAAGGAAAGTTAATTTTATGAGTTAATGAAGGCCATAAGAGACTTTCTAAAGCCATTAAATAGTCAACATACCTACTACAGTGACATCCTGTCAAATCATAAATAGTAGCCTGTCACTCTTGGTGAACTAAATCATGATGTACTGTTGCTCATGTGTAAAGGTCTTGGGTAATAAAGATAAAATAGCTGTAGCTTTAGTGAGATCAGGATGTTTATAGTTGGTATCTTGGCTATAATTAATTCACCCAAAAATCTTTAGAGGAAAAGAAAAGTTACTAAAACACAGTATTATTGTATTGAAGTGGTTGCATAGTTCAGATAAAAGTAGTATTTTGAAAGTGTAAATTATATTCAGTTGACACAAAATAGTGAACATTAAAACATGAAAGCTACATAGTAACCCACTATTTATTTTAGTTTCAAGTATATTTTAAAGTGTTGTTTTCCATGTTCTCCTTTGCAACTTGCAATAATTAAGAACTTACTTTTTAAAAAATAAAATTTTGTTTCATTTTAATACACCTTCTAGATTCAGTACCTAAAAACCAGATGAGAACACTGTACTTGAAATATGTTGTCCTCAGTAGATTGATTATTCTAGATTCATTCAGTCATATCTGGATTTTATTAAAAAACTGCAAGGGAAAGAAATTACTAGAAACTTTCCTCCTCTTTTTCATAAAAGAATTATTTAGAAAAACATATTTAATTACTAAAGGAAGTGTTTTCTAAGTGTTGTCAAGTAAACATTGTTCAGATTTTTGTGGGTATCAGGTAGGAAACCTTTTTCATGCTTATAATAAGATATTGATTAAATTACTATAACTTTAATTAACTCTCTTCCTAGGCAGCATTAAAGGCATCATAAAATAATTGAATCATTAAGGTTGGAAAAGATCATGAACTCTTTATGGCTTCATAGCAACTTACAACATATATGCTGTTTAAGGACTAACCTGTATATTTTCGTATATAAATACATAAAACGTGGCTTAATCTTTTTGTTTTGGCAGTTTCAGAGTTAAGTTTTTTTAACTTCTTACTATCAAAACCACATTTTCAGAAAGTGTGGCATTTAGATATGCAGCAGTAAAGAATTATTATTAGATTCTTCATAAATAAAGTGTTTCATATTTTCAAACAGCAAGCTTGCACACTACTTTTTACCTTATGACAACTATTTTTTTCAGGTTCATACTTCTTCAGAGCCATTTTCTCATAGATCCTATTGGAAGTGAACTTCATATTTTTAATGTAGTCGTTTGGCATAATTTTTCTGCAGATGCTATGTTTTTTATAATGGACATTGTACAAGAGACCTGTATTTATACTTGTAGAAAATGAAATCATGTCTTTCATATTTTAAAAGGCAAAAAATGACAGCAACAATGAATATGATAATGTAATTTCTAAAAAACTCTGAAAATGTGTTACACTCTAAATGGTACATCTGTAACCAAATGAAATGCATCTAAAGGTTACCTTAAATATCTACTTGGAAATTAATTGAAAAATTTGTGAGAAATCATCAAAGTAGATATTTCTAAGAAATCTAAGCAATTCTTTTTTTTCTTTTCTTTTTTTTTTTTTTTTTTTACTTTTTGCTAGACAATATATAGCAACCGTTCTCAAACTTTAAATAACACAGTTTCTCATACTTGGCATCTGCTGTTTGCACACCACCATCCATACCCTGTGTGTCCATTTCAGATTGCCAGACCGACTGAAAAAGGAATTTAGCTTTCCATATATTTAAAATAAATAATAGCCATATTATATAGTTTATTTTTTAACATTTTTCAAATTTTCAAAAACTCTCTCAGTAAACACTTGCTGTAATTTTAGGTTTTATCACAGAGTTGTTCTGTAGGTCACAAAGTACATCTAGTGGCCACCTAGTCCAATATCCAACTCAAAGCAGGAATAATGTCATCAGGATGGCTAGGACGTGTCGAGTCTTGAACAGCCCCAGAATGGATTCCACTACCTCTCTGGGCAACCTATCGCCGTATTTAACCATCATCATGGTAATTCCACACATTCCCCTCTCCGTGAGCATCTAATCGAAATTTCTCATGTTTCCATTTGTATCTGTTACCTCTTGCCCTATCACTGTGCACCTCTGATGGGAATCTGAAGGCATCTTCTCTGTGTCTTCCAACGCAGCTGTTGTACATAGTAGAACGGTCTCCTCTTAGCTTTGCCTTGACCATGCTGAACAGGCCCACTTTTCTCACCCTCTCCTTGTACACCATGCTTTCTAGTACCATGATTGTCTTGTTGGCCTTTTCCTGGAGTCATTCAGTATTTGGAATTCTTCATGTACTAGGTAGCCCAGAACTAGGCATAGTACTCCAGGTGAGTCTTAAAAGTGCCAAGCATAGGGAAGGATCACTTTTTTGGATATGCATTACCTACAGTCTTAATAATACGTTCTAGGATGCAGTCAATCTACCACAGGCTTGCTAAGAGTGCTCTCTGTCATCCCTATTGTTAATGAAGACACTAAACTGCTAGGCTGCTAGCTGGACTTTGCACCACTGATCACAACTCTCTGAATCTTGGCAGTCAAACCAATTTTCCATTCAGTTTATAATCCACTTGTCCAGCCCTTTTCTCATCAGTTTTGTGATACAGAGACTGTTCCAAAGGCCTGGCTAAAATGAAGATGCACAACACCCACTGCCTTTTCCATGTCCATAGCTGTCAGTCACCTCACTACAGAGAGCACTGAAGTTGGTCAGGCATGATCTCCTCAGGCAAGAAATGACTTCTACAACTATCTGATCCACAACTTTTCCAGGGATAGAGTTAAGGCTGACTAGCCTGTATTTTCTTGCATCTTGCTTTTTGCTTGTCTTCAAGAGGGGCATGACAGCAGTTGCCTTCCAGTCATCACAAACATTTCAAAAAGGACAGGCAGCAGTCTCTCAGAGACACCTGCCAGTTCCATGAGCATCTCTGTGAACGCCTTGCACCAGAGCCATAAACTTTAATATGTCCAAGTGGGTTAAGTGATCCACTCCTCTGTCTTCTGCAGGTGCTACTCCATATTCACAGATTCTCTTAGGAAGTCTAGGGACTTAGGAGGTTCAAGGAGAAGCCTTACCAGTGGAAAAATGGCATGGAATACCGCAGCTCGCAAAGTTTTCTATTTATGTGTTGTCATGGAAAATGAAATAATAAAGTGTTTAAAAAAGCTCCCCCTTGGAAAAGGAAAAGAGTGTGTGAGGGTGTTTTTGGTGTTGGTATTTTTTATTTTTTATTTTTTATTTATTTATTTGATTTATTTATCTATGAGCTTTGTGAAGATGTTGAGTAGAAGCCCAGGCATGTGCTACTGGAAGATAAGAAAAATGAGGCAAAAAAGGAGACTGGAATGAACAGATAATGTTCTGACACTATTTTGATAGATATTCCTTATCTGGGATGCTATTATCATGGAAGTAGTAGAATTACAGAGCTGAACTGCTTTTCTTAGGGTCATTTTATGTGTTAAGGGTGGGATATTACTGAGCAGAGAAGCCAGAGAAAGTCTTATGAAAAAAATTAATCTAAGACTTAAAATGAGATACAGATGTTAACATAGTCTTCTCACCAGCGATAGCTGATATTTCTCATTGCTTTCGTATGCCAAAGAGAAAACTATCCTTAAACAAGGCCTTGTTTAAGCAGTGCATTTTTTTTAGGCTTATCTTCCCATGTTAAAATTTTCTTAGTCAGTGGACTGTATTTTTTTGCTGATAATCCTGTAGAAGTATACAATGCATATTAAGATTTGTGGAAAATTCTAGTCCCTGATGTCGATCCTACTGTTAAAGAAAGCAAATTAAGCTTGTATAGGTTAGAGAGGACCAAGTGTTGAGAAGGAAAAAAGAAGGAT
This sequence comes from Myiozetetes cayanensis, assembly GCF_022539395.1. Classification (NCBI taxonomy): domain Eukaryota; kingdom Metazoa; phylum Chordata; class Aves; order Passeriformes; family Tyrannidae; genus Myiozetetes; species Myiozetetes cayanensis. The sequence goes on along the minus strand of NW_026087964.1, from coordinate 31,578,550 downwards.
GCAACTGAGCTGAAGTAGCAGAGAAACTGAAAAATACAGGTAAAAAAGCACATAAAGTCATTTGTTGATGAACATGTAGTTCATTAATTTATTCAAGAGGAGCCAGATCGATGCCAGTTTCTATGACAGGGTAAAGGAACACCAGACAATGTGACACTCACTATTAAGCCCAGTTTGTTAGGAGAATCAAGTGAGGGATAGGACATGTCATCTGGGTCTTTGTGCACATGTGCAAACATGTGATTAACTGAGACCTCCCTCTGTTATCTTTCCTGTGAGATGGCACAGGTGAACCTGGGCAAAGGAGATACTTGCTCTGAGTGGTCTTTTAGATTCATCTGGTTTTGTCATCTGTGTTCTTTCCTATAAGCAAAATACTTCCTATAATCTAATGAATATACCTCTCTATTTAAAGAGCTTGACCCAACAATCTAATGTAGATGTCCCAAAGCAGGAACATCCATTTTGAAAATCAGTTGTATTTAAAAACATAACAGACTACATTTTCTTTTTTGAACATACAGAGAAAATATAAGAATCCATTCTGTTCATGAAAAATAGTGCAAAGTAAACAGGTAAAAATGCTTTTAAAAGAAATCTTAACTGAAAAATCAGAGGAAGTAGTGGGACAAATCCACATACAATCCTACAAAACCTTAAAAATTAAACATAATCAGTTAATTACATGTCTCATGTTCTGTTAGCCTCTTTATGTGAGATATTTAGTGCATAGAAAGCAGTGGAAAATTCAGGGGCCAGTATTGGAATCTAGGATGAGGTATGTTACAATACAATGATTTAAGTAATTTTAACAGATTAATTACACTCAAAGTCATGCCTTCTGTTAGAAAGATAAATACAAATTATCTAACTGTAAGGTTAGCTCAGGTAGAAAGAAAGAACTGTCTTTTATTTGGGTCTTGGTTTTATGCAAAGACTATTCTCTGTATGATTAATAAAGCCAGAAAATATGCCTGCATGCATATTTTCTTTAGAAAAGAATTATGTTAACTCTTTCCCACAGTATATGGTGGGGGAGGAGTGTGATTCTGTAAAAATAAACAAATGCTTACATGATGTATAGTAACATCATAATTTGAGAACTTAAAGATAATGAAATTTTAAAACTTCAGAAAGGAGCTGACAGTAAGACCTGAAGAAATAGCCAAAGAATTGTAGATAGTTCTCTTAACTAAATATCCACGAGGGATCTGAAATAGTCAAACTGTTCTTTCTAAGCATCTATAAGAGATGGTGAGATTAAACAGATAGAATATATTTGTAGGGAACAAGTCAGTCCTATCTCTTTAAAAATTGCAGCAAGCCTTAAGGCTTAGAAGAGATATGACATAACATTAGTAAACTGCAGTTTTGATAATCTTGACTTTCTTTTAAGCAAGCTACGTAACTGTGGTCTAGATAAGATTAGTCTAAAGTTAGTATAGAAGTTTTTTGTATTATAAAGATTTCATATTTTATTCTCAGTCACTCTTTCCCAAAGTAAACGTTGGGGGAAGAGTGTGATTCTGTAAAAGTGTATGCTGGTTGTAATGTTATTCCATAGCGTTGTTGGTAGTTTTGGAAATAGAGTAGATGCTAATCTTGCTGAAGAAGACAGCAATAAATAATCACAATAAATTTTGATTTATTTAAATAATAAAATAAATAATTACAATAATTTACAGAAACACAATAATCACAATAAATTGCAGAAACAATAGAAAATAATAGACATATACTTTGGTAAGAACAAACACAGTCATTAATAATTAACTTAAATATTAACTGCACAAGTACAAGAGAGAAAATTCCCTCTAACTCTTCAGGGAAGAATATGGGGACAGTACATTTACCCTGCCATCCTGTTAAATGTGTAGTTGGCTCCAGATTTTTTTGTTTTCTTGCGCAAATGTTTCCCCTTCTTTCATTTCAGCAGCAGCAGAGCTCTAGCAGTGTTAAAATGCCTGGCAGACATCTTTTGGCAAATCTTTTAAAAAATCATGACCCTTTATGAATGTGAAGCGTAACACACTAATTTCTAACTGTTTACTGGGTTGGTAGTCTGTGACAAAGGCACAAGGGATAGAATATATGATACTGCTGAAACAATACCAGATCGATCTCTACAGATCTTTAGGAGCATAATGTGAAAGTATGCAGTGAAACAAATTGCAGGCTCAAGTTGTCTAAGTTTTCTAAAAGGACAAACAGTATAATGTACCTGGTTATTGACAGTTCATTACATGAAATTAAATATTAAAAGCAACAAAAGAAGACTTACGAGCAGGTTTAATTAACCTAAGAAATGGGAAGAATGAGTATAAGAATATTATAAAATTTTTGATAAAGGAGACCAGTGTAAACTGTTAGCTATCTATAACAAGAAGTAGCAGGGTTTAAAGGTCCAAGAAAAGTAAGAATGGTTAACTCCTGGGGTAGATTTTTTTTTTTTGTTTGGAGGGTTGTCCAGCTTTGACTTCAGTTACATAAAGAGAGATTGAACTGGCCTTTTTCAGTACTAGTTTAGATGTGAAGATACAGCTGAACCCTGCCCTCTATAAGAAATATCAAGACATATAAACAAGCCCTATTTGTGCCTTATTCCTATCTCTTCCACCTTCTGTAGAATTCTGCCAAGCATCTAAATAGAAATTGAAGAAATAGAAACTGCTTCTTCTGTTTCTATTGAAAGACAAAAATTATGAATTAACTCTACTGTTAAAATAAACAAGACTGTTTATTTCATGTATTTTATATTCTACAGTTGCTGAATGGAGACCTGGTTGTGCTGTTTTGGAAGGCTGGACCAGTTTGCTCTGTGGTCATTATGATTCTCCTCTCAGGCTACCAGATGGCTGTTTAGGTGTAATGATAACAGCTGTTTGATTCTACTTGCCAGCCTTGAGATTGAAGGACTCTGAAATCACTTGGGTACTACAGGATTAAAGGAAGACCAAATTTAAACTTTTTTCTACTGTAATTGCATGTTGATGAATGATAGTATTGACTTTGCAGTAAATTATTCCTCAATATATTCTTATTTTTTAATTTCTAATAATTTGGTTTGTGTTATTTTCTGTATTTTGTTGTACTTACTCTGTACTGGTTATTTCCTAGGTGTATCTACAGAAAGACAGAAGATTAATCACAGGAACAGAACACACTCTGGATTTTCCTCTGCTGTACAGACTACACTGGTTGGAGTATTAAATCCTTTTGCAACACCACCTTCCTGTAAGTAGGCTCAATCTGTGTGAAACATACTGTATAAAATTTTGTTTGGTTTCTGTGTAATTCACTACTCTTCAGGGAAAATGGTAAATTTAGTATTCTACCAGAGATGCACTGAGATATATTTATATGCACATATAAGAAGGAAGAGTGTGAAGGCTTAAAGCATATTCTTATGTTACTCCATTGTCTTTTCTGAAATCAGATCAAGAAAGGAAACTCATGAGTGACAGGCACTACTAGCCAGTTTTCAGAAGTGATAACTGTGTACACCACAGGAGATGCAACAATGAATTTGTAAGGCAAGAGAAGCAAGAAATAGAGTTGTAACGTTAAGGGGCTATAGGGGTAGCTGTATTTACTTTGTTCTTACCAACTTCTCTCTATATCACTAAGGTGAACAACTAATAATCTCTTCTAGCTAGAGATACACAACATGAACCCTAACAGAAACAGCATAAACATTGTCTGTGGCTGCTCCTTGTTATGCACCTCACAGTTAATATCAAGCGACATAAAAAGATAGTTCTGAAAAGGACAGAGTCTAAGAATATGTTGTGATTAGTAAATATCAAATATTATTTTAAATTGGATTTTATCACATTAGTACAATCTGAGATATAAATCTCCTTACTGTTATGGGATTGAATGGATATTTTGAGATATTTTGAATTCATAAAGTATTCAGGTTTATAAAGTAAAGTTTTTTATTTGCAACAGGTATTTGGGTTGGTAAAACAGTTTTTTTGATTCAGGGTTATAAATTTTACATACAGAGTAACACCCTGAAAGTATCATGATCAATTAACTTAAAAAAAAAAAAAAAGAGAGAGAGAATGTTGTATTGGTTTATTAGATACACTGTCATTTTATGTGGATAAAATGTGTAGACATGCAAATTCTCCTAGATGATAAAAACACATGATGTTTATTAGGGGATGATATACCTGTATTCTTTAGAGGTTTGACTCCTTGAAACTCAGATGTTAATGTTGATTGGAATATTCAGTACAAAGGAACTAAAATAATATGGGTCCAAAATTCTGAAATGAAAATTTCTGTTGTATTGAGCATTTAACTTGCCAGGGTTAAACATAGCTGTGTAATTTCTGCACTTTATTTTCTGTCATACCATAATATATTTGCATGTACTGAAGCAGCTCTTTAATATGCAGTAATATTGTAAGTTGTTTTATTTTGCACCTAAAGTTGACTTTTTTTTTTTAAAGGATCTAGGGAATCTAGCTTGCCATCTGTTGCTTAAATCTCTGTACATCCCTACTGCATGGAATAGATAGCCTTTTTAGCCTAGCTTCATATTTTGGAAATAGGAAGTCATGCCTATGAGATAAGGCAGTGTAAGGTTACGTTAGTGCTTGTTTGTTTATGTCTGCACTCATTATATTTGAACCTTCTGCAAGGGCTGGCATTTTGGAAGCCAGAAAGGTCTCAATACTGTGTTTTTAAAACTTATGGAACATTATGGCTGAGCAGAGGGGAGGGAGTTGTGTACTGAGTGACTGTCTGTAGTGTAAGCCTAAGCTATATTAGACAGGTGAGTAAAAAATTATAACTATCTCTGTTATGGCACAAACTTCCATCAGAGCTCAACGCTTTCTTACATACTAAAAACACTCAACTGCAAGTTGTAGATTTGTCAGAAACAAAGTATGATATTTTCTCATACTGTGTGAAAATTCTTGCTTCCAATGGCTACAATGAGCAGTTTGTAAACCTTTTCAGCTTGGATAATCAAAACCCAATGCCCCAGAGGAATGCTGATGTATTTATAATCACATGGAGATGCAGCTCTGTAATAATGCCTGAGTGCAGTCAAGTGAATGAAGTGTTTGCTTCTTGTTCTCAGCTTTCTGTTTGGTGTTTTAGATATGTTTGTAATACTTCAGTGTGCTTTTAATGGCAGAGCTGTTTTTCAGTGGTAAGCATTTGTGTATAAAATAATTGAAGTTCCTACAATAAACCACGGTTCAACTTACTTGAAAATGTAAATTGGCTCATTTATGAGTCACTTGTGCGTGACTGGTAGTCATGATAAGTTAGGAAGTATACAGTAATTGACATATAATAATATTGAAACAGATTGTCCAATACATTTATTTCTTGGACAAAAACCGATCAATTTTAATTTGTCAAATTCTATACTGCTTTCTCGAGGAAGTGAAAATATATTTATTAAAACAGCAGTGACTGTGAAGTCTGGTGTGTTAAAATTTGATAATTTCGTTTATCAAAGCAGATCATGAGACTAACTCAAGAGTAATTGTTAAATTTAAAACTCAAGGTAGTGGGGACACAAAAAAGGCTTTATGATGAGTTTTTGTCAATCTGTATAATTTTTCAGTTAAGCAGTCATAAATCAAGGAATACTGTATTTTTTTGAGGCTCATTAAAGAGACATTATACATTAGAATAGTGAGGCAGTCAGCATAATGAAATGATGAATGCCTATAACTATCTGTATGTAAATGATGTGAGACACATTTGCTGGTGCTACAGAGGAGAATGGCAATCTATTTGACAGTTCCCTGTAGGTGCTACTTCTGGATACAACTGACAGATGTTAAATGTAAACCTCTTCAACAGAAAGCACTTATTAGCACTCAGTGGGGAAAAAAATGGCAATATAGAATAAGACAAATAGCAGATAATGCCATTTAAATATCTTTGTTCTTGCAGAGCTTTATTGCCAATGTGTTAAAGTCTGGAAGGTTGTCATTTTGTTTGGTTTTTATTGATAAAGAGAAGGTAGGTAAGAGAACATTTTTGAATTTAGAAAATTGTATTTTAAAACATGTAAGAAAATTCTCTCAGTATTATATCTTGATGGGAATTGTATATATGTGCCCTTTCATCATGTTATTTAGTTAATATCAATACTTTTTAGGACATCCTATGTTTTTATTTCTAGAGTATTTGTCTCAGTCCTAACCTGAGATGCCACTCTTGGAAGTATAAAATATTAATCTGTGTGATATTCACATTTTAATAATAATACAACTCTTCAATTGAGATCAGCATTAAAGTAGTTCAGGAGACTATCAAAACCACTTGATTTATTTCTTACTTATCCTACTTTGTAATAGATTAGCTTAGAGATTTATATTTCTTTAAAATATGAATCTAGGCACATAAATTGATTTTTCAAGTTGTCAAATCTTACTTTAAAGGTTTTTCTTTTTTGAGATACCCTGCCCTTAATGAAAATTTTTTTCTATCTGCCAGCCAAGCTGCTGCTTGAAAGGGTAGAGATTAAACCAGCACTAAGAGTGATGCAACGTCTACATGTTTAGATTCCGTATGGCGTTATGTCTTTTACTATTATGAAATCTGTGACACTGTGTGTGCTTTTTCTTTGTTATCTTTCGTCAACTGTTTAACACTACCTTGTGTTGCTTGCACTAATTCTCTTCGGAATTTAGTGTTTCACTGCACCACTACAGATTTGTAATCCTCTTTCATAGTGTTAAATTATCAGCCACATATGCACTGTGTCTGACTTAGTGGACATATTTATTGTTCCCTGGCTACTGTGCTTGCTAATTCGTTTCTTTATTGCTTTGCCTTGAATTAGGGAATACTCACCCTCTCTTCCCTGAATTCTTAAAGGAATAGCTAAAGTTCATTCCCTTGTAATTTTTGGTCTCAGTTCCCATTGTCACAATTCAAATCTAGATTTTTTTGTTTATGTAGATCCTGATGTATGTTCCTGTAGAACAGCTGAGTTTCAAGAGTGTAGAATGTGAATGTCATCTCAGTGGGGAAAAAGGAGTAAATACATTTTATGAGAGAATTTAAGCGATAACCCATAACTGTAATGGACTTCTTGCATAGCCAGACTTTGGAAGAAAGGAGGAGTTCATAAGTCTGGTAAATGTACTCTGATCCTATTAACCTACCCTCATTAAATGATGGTCTTAAAACTATTGATCAATTTTATCTCTTTTTCTTAGCAACACAATAGAGTTGCAAACAAGAGGTTTGCATTAGATAGAAGAGCTTTCTGTGCATTTTCTGGCTTAAGATTTTCTCCCTTTGCTTCCTTTCCTTCTGTTCTCAACTGTGCTAACTAACTCTCTTATGTTGGATGCCACAAGTATTTTCAAAACCATCTTGCCTGTCTGGTCAAGACAGTCCCTGAAATGTTTTGAAAAAAGTGAAGACATCTAACCTTTACATGACAGAGAACAAAATTAGGCCATGTGCTATATCTTAAAAACAAACAAACAAAAAGCCAGCAGCATGTGTGCTATAGAAGCCTCCTACAATATGTCTGGTTTGAACATTTCATACCCAAAAATAGAAGAATCAAATTTTATCATTTAGAACTTCCATGGTCCCAAACAGATCAGAGATTACTGCATCTGAAATTAAGTTCTGTTTGTTCCTGTGAGATCAATCCTATATGATCATATATGTTCTTTTATGATGCTCTATAAGTCACTAGAAATGAGTCTTTTACTGGCATTGCTGATGACTGCACTTAATGAATGAGTCAATGTTTACAAGTTATTCACTAGTTTTAAGAATACACTTAATATGGATATATAACTATATGGACTATATACATACAGTGTCTAAGCATACACTAAGTAAACACAGTATATGTATATATATAGTCTAAATATGCACTATTCAAATAAATATTTAATGCATTTTTATTTTTAGGAAAAGAACTCCAGGTTAATAATTTACAATATAATGTAATTGCTTCCAGTAGTTTGAAAAAATTGCTTTGAAATGTCTCACCAAACTTTTTAAACTAATAATAAAGCATACCAAAACATAAATGTTTCATTTTCTCATTACTTCTGTTTAGTGTAAATAATAAATTTAGTACAATGACATCTATGTAAACTGGTGCAGAATGATGGATTTTTAAAAAATATGTCAAATCACCAAGGAAAATCCATCCTAATGAAACCTAAATTGAAAATACATGTATATGTTATGTTGAGAGTTTTATTACACTGTCATTACGTTTTAAAATCAATTTTGTTCTCATGTGTACTGGAGTACTTGAGTAATTTTTAACTAAGCTAAACATCAGATATTACTAGTATTAGTTCTTTATATATCAGTTAAATCTGATTGGTAGTCTAAAAACAATTATAATTCAAGTGTAATGTCTTTGTCAATTATATTTATCTGAATTTATGACTTTATTAATTGTAAAATAATTGAAATCTCCTGGATATTGTTTCTCTTTTACTCAAATCCCTTTGCAGAATGTAATAAGGAAATGCTATCATGCTTATCCAACTATTTCAGCTATTTTCTTTTTAGAACTGAATTATGTGTTTAAATGATATTGAATGGCAGTTGTATGAGCTGAGATCTGCTGTGTAAGTGTGCCAGGAGAGTACAAAATTAAAATATAAACCCATGACATAATGATGTTTCATTAATATCTATTTCAAGTAATCTAACAGTTAAAACATTTGTATTTTGTGATTAATTCTAGTGGTAATATTTTTACACAAGTAATATTTTAGGTTAACCAAACTTCTTGCAAACAAAATGGCTTTGGACTTGTCAAATATGAAAAGCAGAGAAGTCTTATGGGCCCAGTCCAGGAGGCTTGGCTTCTTTTCAGCTTTTACAGAAAACATTTGGAATTTTACTTGTAAAAAGGAATTCTGACTGCACCAAAAACTCAATCTTCACAAGGGTGTCAAAATTAAGAATATTAGTTCTCATCTGGGAAAAGTATGAGGGAAAGGAAAGCATATATTTAGACAACCTTTTACATTGGATAACTTGTGTTTATTTAGTTGTTTGTATTAAATGTTGCTACAGTCCACAAATACAAATCTATGTATGTATAAGGTTATGCATAGTGTCTTTGTTGAGGTTTTAAAATCTAGTTTTTATGTTAGACTGAAAAAAGTCACAAACATAACTCAGCAAAAGATCCCAGTCACACAGTGCCATCCACCTGAAGTGGGGCCCAACATTTACATGTCAGTCTAGAAACTTCTAGTTCTTCTTGAATAGAAAACTGAAAATTGTTCTTCAGTCCTTCCAACATAAAAGCATAGTTTTATGGTAACAATGAAACGAGACGTGGAAGGATTGTTTGCTTCACTGATGCATTCAAAATTTGATAGCCCAGCAGCAGAAGCCACTAGGTTGTCATTGTCTCACATTTGTCAGTCTGTGCTTTGTCTTTTTAATAATGAGGACACAGTTTTAGAACATCACTGCCAAGAGATGAAAGTTAAGGCAAGACTACGAAAAGTATGTATATGGAAATGAGTGACAGTTTTATCTTAAGACTTTTCAAGATTTTAAGAATAGAGTGTATATTTAAGCAGTCTCAAAAGATTCCTTTGTTTTTCTGCTTTGAGATGTAGAAGAATTTTTACCATAAAAATGAAGTAGAAAGACATAAAGATTTATGGCTGGTATTGAAAATGCTGTGGACACAACAATTAAATTGCAACATATTCTAGGTTCCCTCTTTAACCATTGTAAAATTTTGACATTCATAACTGAGGCTGAAGGTGAAGCATTGTGGGGAAGAAAAAAACTAAAAATATAACTAAATGAAAGAAACAGTAAAGAAGAATAAACAATGGTGAGAGTATGACTTTGGACACCAGTGAAGACGATGAGATGAAAGGAAGCTTGAAAAGGAGAAAGATAATGAGAACTGTTTTTCCCATCTTAATTTTAGACACTGCCGTAACCTGAGGCCAACTGTTTGACATTGCAAAGCAGAAGCAATTATCTGTTTTACTGAAGCGATTTTCACCTGAGAGGGGTGGAAATTAGAAAAAGAAAAGATGAAAAAAACTCATGTAGGAATACTGTACTAGCAAATATGTATTTAAAGTCTAGTAAATCTGGATGAGGGGCATCATATGGTAGGAATAGCAGCAAAGCGACCATAAATATTAGTTCTCTAAAATGTCTTCAAATATAATTAATTATATCTAGATGTGTATATATTTGACATCCTTTAATATGTATCTCTATACTTATCCAGTTTTGTACTTTTGTATGCACACATCTTTAGTAACTGTGCTTCATTACTTACCTTCATTTTCTGGTGAACTTTTTCTGCCAAAACTTTAGTAAAGTTTTTCACTTCACAGTTGCATTTTATCATTGTATTTGAGCAGTAAACTTGTAATAGGCCCACTGCAGTGTAAGTGCTTCCACAGTAGCCTGAAATACCTCACGTTTTCTCCCTCTTGTCAATTGCATCAGACCAAGCTAGATTTAATAAATACATAGTCTTTTAGTTTTTTGAAATTAGTTTGGGAGGTAGACAAGGACAGAAAAAAAAGAGCTTAGATTAAAATAAAAAATATAACATTTTAATTTCTGATATGAATGAAATTGACCCTTTTCTGCTTCTTACTACATGGAAGAGTTTACCTAAACTCTTTAAGGAAAAGTAGTGTTAGATTCACAAGATTCTGGAGTGGGTGTTTGACCTGATCTTGCTGATGACCATTTTATTTTTGGTAAATATATTTCTATAATAATCAACTGAAGAAAAGAGGCTCCACTTCTCTTTTATGTCTGATAAGACTTAATTCTGCATTTTAGCGAGAGTAACTGTGACACTGGTACTTTTATCTGCTTTTCCTATTAAACTGTCTTTATCTCATCCCATGAGTTTTCTAGCTTTTACCCTTCTGATTCTCTCCCAGATCCTGCTGTTGGGGGACTGAGTGGATGCATGTGCCTGGTTTGCTGGCTGGGGTTAAACCACTAGAGAAGGGAAAAGGCAGTTAACATGACTGTCATTTTCATAACTCATTTTAGGACCAAACTTATTTTTTAGCTAAGTTGGAAGGATATATTGTGTCAAAGAGGCAAGATCATAATAAGGAATAACTTAAAGTCTATAGAGTAAACAAACATACAAAAGCTGTTAGGATGATGGAATTTTATGGGTATTAAGGTGGAGAAGGTGACTTTTTTTGGTATGCTCTAGGCTAAACACTAATATAAAGATGAATTTCATATGCTTGTCTGTGTATTTCTATAGATTTCAAATTAACCTCTTCGTGTTTCATGAGTAGTAAGTAATACGATCATGCAGAAAATGTTGAGGTAGTAAGTTGTGTTACTATTAACACAGCAAATAAAACCAAGAACAGTTCAACCACACAGAAATACAGAAATAATTCTGTATTTGTTTTAATTTCTTGAAGATAAAATTAAAATTTTTGAAGTTAGGTTAATTCAAACTATCACATTAAATAAAAAAATCTTTGTTACTTTTTTCTCTGTAAGTGCCTGTCACCTTCATGAAAGAGTTAGCTTCAGTCCTACAGACGTGTAGGGACATGGAAACTGAATATTTCTGATTTAGTTTTGCATTGTAGCTGTTTTTTATACATTGATGTTTCTGACACTGTATCTTTTCAAGCAATATATTTCATTTGATAGCAGCAAGATGGAGGCTGTCAGCTTGTGTTAGTGATAAGGTTTTCAATACAGAAGCTGAGCAATCCTTTTGCATAGTCCTGTATGTCTCATTAGGTGGATAATTATTACATTCATATGACTTTCTGGTGGTCTCAGCAAGGATAAACACACCCACACACACACATATATATATATATATGTATATATACATGCACTGAGATATGACAGCCATTTCGTGGGGGGGATGTTTCAATTTGACTGCATTTTTTGCCAAATCTAATTAATTCATTAGGAACTGTTCACTTGAAAATGTAAATCAAACTGATTTATATGTACCTGATTATGTAATAGTTTCTTAGAATTCAGTAGGAATGTTCTCTTGAACAGCAATCAAGTAACAGAGCTGTACAATGGATATCACATATTGGCTCATTAAGAGAGATACTAATACAACTACTCTCTACATTTGCCTTAGCACGTCCATGAAGACTTTATAAATTGTGTTAATTTACAGTGGTGTGTTTTGAGAGTCCGATCTATGTCACTTTTATTGCTTTCTCTTGATCGTTATACTTGAAAAACTGATCTTGGAGTCCCTGACAAAATTAACTATTTATAGACAGTGGTTTCTTGGTTCTTCAAAACTACTTCTTTTCTGCTCTCTTTGTTCTGAACTTTGAATTTCTGATATTTTCCAAGTTTTGAAGGATTTAAATTTCTCAAGTATTGTTATTAAATTGCCTCCAAATGCTACATGTTTTAAATTGTAACAGAAAACTTCAAACAAATGCAGAACAGTTTGAACAGGTATCAAATTTATTTAAATATAAAAAATTTACTGCAGTTGGCACTGCAAAATTCTTCAGGTAGTGCTGCCCTACTGGAATGTAAAACGTATTTTCTTTTCTGCTTGATGATTGTATGGGCAGGAAAAAGGACCAAATTAATTACTAAAATTCCCTCCAGGCCTATTTTCTATGGTTCATTTTTCATGTTCTTTTCAGGCAAGAGTATAACTATTAAATTTTAGATTTTGCAACTAAGTGGTACTTTCTGATTATAAAAATGGTTGAATGTAATATAGATGGATCAAGCATTTGAATTTTATTAAGGAATAAATGCTGTTGTAGTGAAATTTATATGATATTGATTATTACACGTAGTATATTAGTCAAATCAAAAATAACAAGTATTTTAAGGTCCTATTAGTACCTCTTAAAAACAGGAGGTTCTGTCTTAATGATTTGGAAATGTTAGTAACCCAAAGAGTAATAGCATTAGAATGTTTTTAAGGGGTAAGCGGGTGGTAAGATGGTACTAGCAGTAATAATTTTGATGGTTTAACAATCGTATTCAAACACCACTTACTCAAAAATTTTCAAAAATTTTGTTCACTTTGAGATTTAATTGTGGAGATTTTTTAATAAGAACAAGTGTTATCTATTTAATTGTCAGCATTGTTATTAATCTGGGAGCATAGATGCAGGTTTGTAAAGTACTAAATTGGAAGAACTATATATAATTTTAACTTACAAGTGGATTTCTGCTCCTTTAATGTACATGAGAGATTTCACATTTTTTTCTTCCTCGTATTTTGTCAAAATAAATCAAACACAACCTTGCCCACACTCAGAACTGTACAGAACATTAACAGAACATATCTAAAAACCCAGCTTCTGTGATTGTAACCCTTACAAAATTTCAGGAAAAAATGGTGGTTATCAACTGTTTACAGTAATTCCTTTTTGACATAAATTAACTTTGTGCTAAAATATGGTCAAGTAATACATAGACTGTATAATTAATTTTCATGACATAGTAATCTGTCAAAAACCCCACAATGTGTGTGAAATAAACATTTTAAAAATTAATCACCGGGCAGGATATTTTAGTATACAAAACCAGAAGTGTGATAATAGTAGTTGTTGACCTATTGGGTTTTGTTTACTTGCAAATCATAACACTAAAATCAAATTGTGTTTACCAGATATATTTTTTTTTCATGAGCTGAAAGTTCAGTTTTGTTTTCTTCTTTGAGCTCTTCAAATATTTGCTTTCTATTTTTTTCCTAAAATTTCAAAACTGGGATCATCATGATAGTTTTGGACCTGTATGCTGGTGTTTATGTACCACCTGCAGGAAAAGTTGTTAACAGTGCTAATATTTATAAGCTTTCCTGCAACTGATACGTCGGGTTCTGGGGGGCCATCCATGATGGCTCTCAGTATGGCTCTCCTGCTACCTGATTGCTCAGACTCCATTACCTAGTTGAAAAATATCATGTGTCTACCTGTGTCTCTCTTTAGGGGACTTCTTCCAGCACAATGGGGTCTTAAGATCTCAAAGTATGACTGAAGAGGAAATGCGGATTTAATGACAAGCAGTTCCATCTTCAGGCTTTTCTTCATTATCTGTCACTTTCTTGTCACTTCATATTAAATGATGACAGGCTAGGTGCACTGCTGTTGCTCTGTTTTTGAAGGAGTTTCTTGGAAAGCATGTTTGATATTAGAATAATCAAAGAAAAAATGCTGCAGCCTCTTTTTTTAAGAGTTTGTGTGACTTTCATGTGAGATGATCCAGTCTTTGATAGTATGTTTGATCAAGATATGTCCTTCTTTTGAACTTTTGAGATGGAATAAATGGGAATTTTTAAATTCTTATTATGTATTTTTCTAATATCTTTAGTAAAAATTGGTTAGACTTGTTTACAAGCTGATAGTTCTGAGTAGAGAAATAAAATATGAGATGTTTATAAATTTTTATTTTTATTATTTAGGGTTAATTAAATGAAGCAAAAAAGCCTTAGTGCCTTAAAACTAGTCTTCTTCTTCTCTGTATGCCATTTTAATTATGGAAAATGCTTTATAATTATGTGTCAGTTGTATGTGCATAGGCAGTTTGTAGAAGTACAATTTTAAAGTCTAGACACTGCTTCTTAAAAAGCAGAACCATAGCTGACCTCACTGTGTGTAACTAATTAGGAGATTAGCTGGTAAAGGATCTTTCAATTATGGTGGCTACCTACATTCATGTTCCCTTTACCTCACTTGCTTGATCAGAAGTCTTGAACTGTCATCTTGTCTCTAAAGAAGCTGTGTAAATGTTTCTTCTCACAACTGTAAGCTTTAGAGTATATACGGTTTTTCATGTATGTTTTACTGGAACAATGCATCTTTTCATTTCCTACCACTAGGATTCTGTAATCATTAAATAAAATAAAACTAAGTATAAGCTAATGCAGCCTAATCACATCATCATACTGTTGAATAAGTGGCACATCTGGCTAAGATAGAACCAGATGTTACTCCATTTGGAACATATTTAGAATAATAATTCTTGTAACGTGGAAGCTTAAGGAGTGCAAAGTAAAATTCCTATTGTTGACCATCAGCCCTTACATGAGAGGTTCAAGGATCACATTAACTAGAGAAAATGTCAGGTTCTTCTCAATTCTTGTTGGGTTATTTCTGCATCCTGCTGACATGGCATTCATACATCTTGATGTGTTAAATATCAATTTCATTTTTCTTCTTTCAGTAGCTATCAGTACTTAAACTATGAAAGGCTTTTTTAAAAACAAAATAAATAAAATATACAAATATATAGATATCTTGAGAAAAAACAACACCCTTCTGATCACACTAACATGCTTAACTGTTAAAGGAACAGAATTGGTTTCCAACAGAAATGAGAATTCACAACTGTTATAAGTTTTGGGCTGTGTAGCTAGCATGTATTTAGTATTTGATGTTCTTTCATCAGGATTTGTAGTTTTCACTGAAAATATGTCACTATATAAAACAACAGTTCTGTTGCAGGATTAAATAAACAGCTTTTTGCTATCAAGTTAACTGAACTGTCTTACAAATGAATGCAAAATTTAATAGTAGACTGGTATCAGAATAATTGTGACAGTTTCTTTTATCCTAGTAAGTTTCCATAGTAATTGAAAATTATCTCCTGCTTGATGTGTCCCACTTGCACAGAACAGTTATGGTGTGAGTAAAAGAGCTATGTTTTGGATGTGAATAATTTGAATTTAGGCAGGTAAAAATTTCAATTTTTTTCCCTCATAGTGTCATGTATGCTACACCTTATATATTGATTTGTAGATACATTGATCTATATATTCAAGTACAGTTAGATATATTTAATTTTTGATTTGTATTTCCAATTATGTAAGCTTTCCAACATTTTCTTTTATTTGTATTTCAAATAGCCCCATATCTGTCTCTGTGACTTACAGCTGTTGTAGGGAATTCCTTCCCTTTATACTTAAACTTCTTTATAACTAAAATTGATGCATAGCCCATAAAAAATAAAATAGGAGGATTAATGTATTTTGTATGTTAATGCTTAGGGTTTTTTTGCTAATTAGTTCCTTCACATATTCTAGTATTTATACTCAAAGCCATGCTTTGGGGCCCATATGCCATAAAAATTTCTGTGCATCTTTTGTAGTCAGAGGGAAATTTGCTGGCAGTTTTCGTGTTCTGGTTATACCATTTCTACCAGTACTGTTTACCTCTGAACATGGCAGTTTGCAGTGTTGGTTATAGTATGACCAAGATTTATGAGGTCTGAATAGTAACCACCCTCACTGACCATGTAGTTGTAGAATTTCATTCTCAGGAAGAATGTACACTTTCCCCTATGTTTAGAGGCAGGTAGAATTTTATGTATCAGGGTTCAGCATGTAGCAGTTCCTCTTCATCTGGTTAGGCAACACCACCTCTCTTGAGATTCAGATTGCAAGTCAATCCCTACTTTATTAGTTAAACAGTGTGTTTCAAATGTACCCTTAGTTTTCCAAGTGAGCTATATCCAGAAGATATTGCAGAGTCCAGAAGACTCAACCACAGGTCCTGTGAGGAGAGGCTGAGAGAGCTGGGGTTGTTTAGCCTGGAGAAAAGGAGGCTCAGGGGAGACCTCATCACTCTCTACAACTCCCTGAAAGGAGGCTGTAGCCAGGTGGGCAGCGGTCTCTTCTTCCAGGCAACCAGCAGTAGGACAAGAGGGCACGGTCTTAAACTGTGCCGGGGGGGTTTTAGAATATTAGGATGAAATTTTTTACAGAGAGAGTAATCAGACATTGGAATGGACTGCCCAGGGAGATGGTGGTTTCACTGTCCCTGGAGGATTTTAAGATGAGACTGGATGTGGCACTTAGTGCCATGGCAATGTTAGATCAAGGGATGGACTTGATAATCTCAGAGGTCTTTTCCAACCAGGTTGATTATATGATTCTATGGTTCTATATCTGGATTAATTTTAAGAAATTAAATTCAAGAAAGTTTAAATGTTTAAATCCATACCACTTATGGAATATATATATATATATGTGCATATGCTGTTTTGTTACCTGAAATAATTATAAAATAGAAGGGTTAACAATACTTTTCTATTGTAATGCCATGAAAGTTGTTCAGAGATAATAGTCTACAAAATTTAAGAAAAGCAGTTGGGAGCAGAAAATATTATGGATACTCTAAATGTGTGTGTTCTATACTTTGGTAGGATAACAGTGCTACATGGTGAACACTGCAGAATATTTAACTTTTACTTAGACATATATCTGTATTATTATTTTGTATTTGATGTTTCCAATAAAAAGAATTTTCTAATACATTTAAATGTCTGAATAGTAATACAAAAGCATCCCGGACACAATCATAAGTGTCCCCAAAAAATAGCAAGCATGAAAAGAAAGGTCCTGAGTCCATTCACAAATTAGTGCATTTTATGTGCCTATAACTGATTATAAAGCTGTACTGTTACAAATACAGATTACATTAAAAAAAATTATATGCAAAGAAAACCTGAAATTTACATAATTGTCCAGATTTTTTTAATTCAATCAAGAATTCCTTTTGGTTTTGTTTTGTTTTTTTTTTTCCAGAAGTACATTGTATTTTGTGATGATTAATGAAATTCAGCTTTAAAAGTAATTTTTAAGAATAGAAAAATTCTCTAGCTCCAAGGATAAAAAGCAAATAATAATAATAATAAGAGATAATCCAAAACTCAGCCAGCTAATAATCTGTTTTCATAAACCTCTAAAATAAGTATCCATCATCCTCAAGTATTAATGTGAACTAATACATTTGAAATACCAGTGGGTATTTGTATTTGGTCTTAATTTTCTGCAGTTTGGTATATCTCACAATATTTTAATAATGTTCTAGGGTATTTTTATTTGGTCTGAGTAAAGTAATTAAATCATTGTATCTCCTTATGTCTTTCTATGTTTTTTTCCTAAATACTTAGTTCTAGACTTTCTTTAGTCTCATAGAAGTATGATACATTTAGGTATCATCTTTCTCAGTTTTAAACGCTTCCTTGCAGAGAATGGGTTGATGTTGTAAGAGACCTCCAGAGGTCTTCTGGTTCAACGCCCCTGTTCAAGCAGAGCTCTGTAGAGCCCATTGCCCAGGGCTGTGGCCAGATGACTTCTGAATATCTCCAAATATGGAGACTCCACAGCCTCTCTGGGCAGCCCGTGCTTGATTATCCTGAGAGTGTAGCAGTGTTTGCTGTTGTTCAGAGGGACTTCTCTGTGTTTCATTTGGTTCCCGTTTGCCTCTCATCCTGTCACTGAGCTCCACTGAGCAGAGACTGGCTCTGTCCTCATTGCACCCTCCCTTCAGGCATTTATATATGTTGACTCTGCTGATCTTTTTTTTGCATTATACAATGCTGTGTATTGTAGAATATACTGACAAAGTCCTGGTCTCAAAGAAAATGGGTAAGCTGTACCCATCTTTAATACTGAATTGTTCTCAGTATAGTTACAAATGCTTTCTTGACTGTTTTACATGTTTCAGATGATTTTGCTCATGATATTAAAATTGCGTGGTGTATGCTCAAATAATCAATGACAGCTAATAATTTTCTAAATATAGTTAGTTATATCAGACTTCTAAATCACTCCTATAATGTTGAAAGACTTACTAAGGCTCTTGTTTTTAAATTCTTGCTAAAATATATAGGAAAGGCGTTTGAGTTTAAAATAAGTTTGGCTAATAATTAATTTCCAAATATATTTTAAAACTATCAAGGCAATTTAATTTTCTCATAGCAATTAATTTAAATTTAGTCCATGAATCAGTTGTTGTTTGTGGTTCTGTTGTTTTGTTGTTTTCACTATCTCTTTATCACAGAGGCTGAAGAATTTAGATGCTTCAGAGACTGCTTAAAATTCTAATCTTGCTGAAGTCCTTTCAGATGTCTGTCCAGGTCAAAATTCCATCCAAGCAAAGGTTATTGATCAGGACTGTATGCTTAATATATACCATATGACAATGAAGTAACTGGCATCATAACAAATTGCACTTAATTAGCCAGTGTTGATGACCATCCCCAATTTACAGGTGAGTGGAAAAGCAGCAGTCAGTAGGAGAGAAAGGGATAGCCTAAGCTTGTCAGCTTTGAGTATATCAAAAAAGGTTAAATTGATCTGTTTTTATAATGTTATTGTATTATTTATAATGTTTTTATAATGTTATAATGCCCCAAAAAGATGACATTGACTGTCTTCCCTTGATCATCTAGGTGGGTTACCTGGTTATAAAAGGAAACCCAGTTTGATAAGCAGGACTTTCCTCTCATGAGGCTGTACTGGCTGTGACCAGTGACTGAGTTGTCTTTCAGTTGTTTTTCAATATCTCCTAGAATTTGTTGCATTCCTTTAGGTTTCAGAAATTTAATGGCCCAACAGAAAGACCAGACATCTGGATCTGATATTCACACCACCTACAGACCAGGTAGTACTTAAAATGCATTTAAGTGCTCTTCTCAGGCATACTTTCTGGTTTAATTTCATCCTAAGGGGTTTGTACACACCAAGACTTTTCTGTCAGCAAAAGCAAAGTGTAGAGATTACCTGAGATAAGGAGACTTAACTTCAAAAATTCACTCCCAGTCAAAAGTAAAATGACAGTGTGGATGCATGTTAAATGTGTTAGATAATTGTGAGGCAATTTATTTGTGTGTAGGAGATACTGAAGGTTTGCCATATAGTGAGAATCAGAGGTAGCAAAAAGATGTAGCAAAAAATTACTGAGTATTTTATGCACAATCTGAAGGAAAGGACAAAATACTAAGATATAATGAAAGGATTTTTGGAGCACAGGGATTCATAGAGGAAGCTGTACATAGGGCAGTCTCTCAAAGAGTTTGTAGTGACTTTCCCCAGTTTCAGTCATGCTTACTTCCTGCAATCCTTCCTGAAAGTCCATTGGTTATACTTTTTTATACATGTTCATTCTGTGTCAGTGTTTCATCTATTACGGTCTTATTTCTCAATCTCTTTATTACTGTGAAGAAGATAAGACTTGGATATGCCCTTTCTTTCTTGTTGGTGTGAACACTCTGTGGCACCTACACAGTACAGAAGAAGCAGTAATTGCTGAAGTTTTTTTCCTTGTTTTAGTTATAGACAGTGTTTGAAAAACTTGCACATTTTATTTTGGAAAATACTGATGAAATCGAATTGTACGTATTGCGCTGATTCTACCTGCAACATACAAAAATCCAAGTTGTCCTGGTTAAACCTCTGTAAGAAAGAAAGGAAAAATCTGCTTTTTAAAAATTAGTAGAGGTTTCATGATGGTAATTTCTGGTATATGTTCAAATTCTACTAATATTTATATTAATTGTACATTCCTTCAGGCATTCCAAGGCAATGTCAAACAGTAGCATTAGGAAAGTAGCAAATAATTGTGTTTTCCTTTAAGTCTGAAAATTGTCATATTGTGATTAAATGATTTCTAAATCATTTGACCTGTCTGTCATTCCTTTGTTGACTCTATTCAAATGTATGGTGGCCTATTTAAGCAGATTCTTAGCTATGTTAGCTTGGAAATAGATGTATAAATGAGTACATATACTATCAGTTTTTGTCTAAGAAATAATTTCTAATGCACCTCTTAAGTTCTTCAGATAGAGCTTGTGACTTTCTGACCCTGTAAATTTGAGGGTTTAGTCATTAAAAGATGGAGGCATCACTTTGCTGATTTGTTAATGTCAGTGAATCTTGCTACTGAGTTAAGGAACAGGTTTTGGGATATGTGAATAGTAGGTGAATGCTTTGTTTTTGACCCAATATTGAATTGTTGTCAATATCCAGTAATAGAGTCATGATCTTTTGCAGTTATGATGACTTGTGTATCTCATTGTCATGTCACATCACAAGGTGTCTTTTTTAAACTGATATGGTTCTCTGTCTTTTTTTCTTTCCCAAAAGTGTTGTGAGTAGTTTTTGAAACACATTCAACACAGATTTTCCTGTTCATTTATTCATGCAAGTAAGTTTCCATGGAGACAATGCTGGGGTTCATTTCCGCTGCAGTGCTAGACAGTCGTTTATCTGTAGATCAACAACACAAATCAACTTTTCTGCAGGTTGTGACAGTCCTAAGGCGATTAGTTCTCAGGCTATACCTGTGGGTTTTTTCCATGTTTGCATTTTCACATACAGGCTTCCTGTATGCTTCCTCTTGAAGAAAAGCATAAAATCACCATTTACATCGTATGTATTTAGACATATGATTTGGGTGCAGTTACACATAGATCAGTGTTAAGGAATGTTGGAGTACATCAGGTGAATAATCCTGGCACAGAGACCTGAGGGTGTACCGTTTTCTTTCCACTCCTTGATCCTTCCCTGACATCACAGCAAAAAGAAAACTGCAGCACTCTCAGCAGGTGCCATGCTGTGGACTAAGATTGTGAAGTTTGCTGCAGACAGAACTTGGCCTGTGGCTGTAAGTACATTGCTTAAGATTTTCATCACAGATAACTCATGGCCCTCAGGCAAAGTGGTGGAAAAGTGACCCACAGTGCTTAGTCTTCTCAAGAACATGTTGACCACATCCAATTGCACCATAGTTTATCATGTTTTATAGTGTGCTGCTGAGAATATCTGTTACTTGATATAAGCCATGTGGAGGTTGTTCAAGGATATAAAACTTCCAGAAGTAGTATTGGTGCACTATACAGAGTGTTAGAAATGGGTGACTACTGATCTGTTCGGTAAAATGATCTGACAGACATAGGTTAGGATATAGATTAGGATTATAAAATTCCTGTGTGTTCAGTATAATTCTGTAAACACCATGGATGGATTTATGCTCCATTTTATCAGTACATTTGGATATAGCTACAATATATGGACTAAGTAATTTTTATAACTATTGCACATTAGTAGTTAAGTACATATAAATTAATAGAAATGTGGCTGTAGTTTTAATTGAACTAGAAAGAAAGCATATTTCATGTAAAAGTAAATATAAACATCAAAGGACTAAATACAGAGTTGTCAAAGTTCAAGGAACTGAATGTTATCAATTTCTTTTTCCTTGCAAATTAGTTCAAATTCAGCAGAGAATAAAATAAGTGGTCTCTAGCAAAAGCCAGGGAGGTAGCCAGAGCAATAACTCAGACTTTCCTAAGAAATATTGAGTCAAAAACTCCCAAAACATTATTTCTAGACTTACTGAGAAACATTTTGCAAAATGAAAATATTTATAAAAGCAAACGTAGTGTAAATGAGACAGCACAAAAAGAAAATTAAAGCATTAATAAGGTGAATGCTGCTTGTACGATTGTTTCTTACCAGTGTATTGAAAGGTGGTGTTCTAGAACAACTTTTTGATGCTCAAATTTTAATGAAATTCCTGTATGCTACCTGGGAAGTTAAAGGGTTGGGGTTTTTTCACTTATGGGTTGGATAGGTTAGATATTAGAGAAAGGTTCTTCACCCAGAGGGTGGTTGGGCACTGGAACAGGCTCCCCAGGGAAGTGGTCACAACACCAAGCCTGAAAGAGTTCAAGAAGCGTTTGGATGATACTCTCAGGCACATGGTGTGACTCTTGGGGATGGTCCTGTGCAGGGCCAGGAGTTGGACTCGATGATCCTTGTGAGTCCCTTCCATCTCCACATATTCTGTGATCCTGTAATTTAAATTGCTTCATAATAACAGTATTAGAAGTCTGCATTCCTTGCGGCACTGATGCAAAGCATAACCAGCATAACCTGTCTTACTCATGTAAAATTGACCATATGTCATCATAATAGATGTCACATTTTCCTTAAAGTCTTTGGGAAATTGCTTTGAAGAAAGTAGAGATATTTGTGTTGCTCAGTTTGTAAGATTTACGTGACTATTTAGTATAGAATACAAACTACTTTAATCCATTTTCAGATATTTGCTGTTTCCCTTAAAGCGTAACAATTAAATTCCATGCTTGATGGTTACAGGTTTTCACTTTCTTTTCTTGCTAATTTTCTCCAGACTGACAATAATCTTTGCACTTGTTGAAATGTGACATGAAATATATTTTGGTACAAAATTAGAGAAACAAAACCAATTATTTAACAATATATTTGAGTTTTGCATTATATTACTAATTGTTCTGTAAAAAGTAATTGGAGAGTCCTGACCTATTCATAAAGGTGATTCCTGCTGCAGGAGTCCTACTGAAAAGAATGGTCCTTCTTCTGTAATTTAAAACCTGAGAGTGTGAGATTATTATGTTACTCTAGGCAAGTCTAGATGACACAAAACCAGGCCACAGTTTGCTTAACACAGTGTTCCTGGAGCCCTTACTGGGAAAGATAGTTGTGTAACATTAAGTTGAGTATATATTTGAATCAGGACTGAACAATAATTTTTTCAAACTCACATGAGTGATCTTAACAGAACTAAAAGAGTTTACTGTAAGAGCTCTAAATAATTCTGCAGCTTGACTAGGAGGCACTTACAACCTTTTTTTTTTAGCTTTTATTGGAAAAAATACATATGATGGCATAAGGGAAGATTATTTCATATTTCCATATATATTTAAAATAAAAAGAATTATGGGAATTGATATATGACACTGAAAGGCTGTACATCCAATGGATTCTAATTTGTCAGATTCTGAACATTCAGATTCCTACATTCAGTTTTGTGGAAGAAGGCAATGTTATAACAGATATATTGCATGTTGGAATATATCAAATCAGTTAAAATATTGAGGCCAAGTTAACAAGATAAATGATAGACAGTTAGTACTTGTGGGAATTTTCTATCTTGGTATTCTTTTCCATAAAGGTTGTAATGAAAGTAAGTAATCAAGCATTTTTTCATATTTCTGGAGTTAGACTACTAGATTACTAATGTTTCTTAAAAGTAAATACAGCAGTATAGATACATAGACTGCTGTATGAGATTAAGGTAGCTGATGTGAGTGTTGTAAATGCTGTGCTAGGTGACTAGGAAAAGGGTCTAGTGGTAGACACCATATTGTCCTTTTTTCATTTTCCTTTCCTTTTTGTCATGAGCCAAAGGAGGAAGGTAAGATTTCACTGTCCCCAAGCCATAGTGAGAATCTCCTCACTATTAATGCCATCTTACCATTTTTACATGTTTAAAAAAAAAGAAACCAAACCTCAAAACACGTTTTTTTCTTAAAGAAATATTTTTAGCTACAAGATATTTTAGAAAGATTTCTTTATATATATTATCCTCAAGAGTTTTCCAGTTCTTGATGAATATACTTACTAAAATATTTGTACTGGTTTCAACATTTAATTTAGAAAGGTCCTGCTGTTGTATTTTTTCTTTTTTTTTTTTTTTTTCCAATTGAAAAAAATAAAGCAATTTTTTTTCTAATTAAGTGCTTATAACAGGAAGGGGGTGACACTTAGCAGTGAAGGCTTAGACATAGTACTGTCAAGAATTTTGGAATATAGTTTTAAGATACTACAATGTGAGCAATGTACTAGAACAGATGGAACTCCTTATACACATTCAGGATATTTCTTCAAGAATGTTGAACACTGAGTAGATCAAATGCATCTCCAAATGTCTCATTACAATTTTTAAACATATGTCTCATTTATTCTGGTTGTTTTGAATGAGTGGATGAGGAAGTTTTCTAAACAATTCCCTGCAGTGAGATTTCACGGATGTGCTGTTGCATATGGACAAAATGAGATGAAATTCCAAATTTATTTGCTGTAAATGTGTAATTTTTTTCATCATAAAACAGAATCCAAACTTTGAAGACAATACCTAGTGACAGTTCATCCTGAAATTTCTTGCAGGTGTCAAAGAGGTGGAAGCTAGATAACTGAGGGAGAAGAGAGTGAAAAATGAGTGATAAAGCTTTTTTATATATGAGATATTATGGTATCAGAATAGATGTTGCACCTGTGGCAAAAGAGTGAAATTATAAGCTTGTGTCATTGAAAAACAGTTACTGAATCATATTGAAAGTCACTGATTTTCATTTGCTTTATGAATTTTGGAAATTAATATGTATCACACAGGTACATATCATATCAAAATGTTAAACCAGGAAAAATGATTGGGTTTAGTGACTTTTTTTTGAAAAATTATTAATGTAGGTTTTGGGGAAAGTAGGGTAAGGTGCTGTTTTGAGGTTGGAGGCAAACTGTTCCATTTTCTAACAGAGATGGTAAATTATTATTAACTGTCATAATTCCTGAGAACAGTTACCTCTTTTTATGGCTATCATTAGTCCGTAGGACTGTTGCTAACTTGGCAATAGCCACGGCTTTGACAATAACAGAAAAGAATATTTTTTCTGTATCAGTGATGTTGTTGATCAGCAGTATGGCACAGCAATCACTGTTCAGCTTTGGAAGTTCCCTACATGAGGAAAATCCCTGACTAGGAAGCCAAGCCAGCCTCTGAATTGCCTTGCAAAATCACGATGGTTTAAAAACACCTAAAGCATGAGGTCTAATTGTAAAAAATCCTTGCAAGAATTCTTTTGAACAGATTAATACCCATCATATTGGTCTACTCCTGGCCTCCAATCAGGAGGCCTGGAGACACACCATCTATAACGCTGCTGCTGCTTTTGAGAACACACGCAGGATCACTCTCGAGGAGAAAAGACAACGCAGAAAGAATCGCGTCTCGTTGATATCACCTGGGGAGTCTTTCTGCTGTGCCTTCTGCAACCGGACTTGTCCATCTCGCATTGGCCTTTTTAGCCATCAGTGCACTTGCAGCAAGCGTGAGTAGAACCCTTCTCAAATCTTCATTCGCGAAGCCTAGCCACGATGATGTTATGAGCATGCCTAAGCCACGAATTAGTAGTGCTACAATGTTAGTGATGGCCATGCGTGTGTTGCTGGCGTGAGTTTATAGAATGGGATCAACTGGTTGACCAAACAACAGGTTCAAATCACATTTCTGCTGTATCTTGTAGCATACTGAAAAGAGTGGTTGGTCTGATACTTTGAATCAAGCCTTCCCCTCTCCCAGTCAGAAAATGTCTCTGTGGAAAGGGTACTAATTCTATTCACTCTAATTGTGAAAGGGAAGACAAATTATCCAATTACTAAGCACACACTTCCAGGCAATACAAAGTAACATGCTGATTGATCTACCTATGTAGGGAAAAATACTTTTTTTTCTTTTCTTTTCTTGAATAGATCCCATGAAGATAAGCATAGAAATGAGCTAAATTAATAAGAAAGTATAGATTGGGTACTGGATGTGTGGATAAGATGGGTGTTTCCCCAGAGAAAGTTTCAGATCTATCAAATAAAAGTCCTGAACATTTTTACTTTAGACATACTTCTCTGTGGTCACATTTCTTCTGTTTGTTAATCTGTAATTCCAAATTCCACACTCAAATTCTCTTGGCCAAAGCCATGTTTATCAGTATCGCTTTGATCAATGCTCCTCAATAACACCACAAATTAAGGCACCATTTTCTTGCCACTTCTGCAGTTAAAAGTTTGAAGGGTTTTCCTCTCTTTTGGGTGTTTTGTGAGAAAATGATTGAATCCAAGCCTAAACCACAGATTTGAAAAGCTGGCAATAAAATAACAATGAAAAGAAAGTTACCTGCCGTAAGCTCAACTAGAGAGCATACATTCAGTTTTAATGGAGTACTAAAAAGAAAGCAACTCTTTTGAAAAGTAGTTTTTAAGCAGCTTTCTTCTCATTTTTTTAAATCATGAATGTAGCTTTTGATTTACAGAAGGAATGGAAATATATTGCATAAAAGTATATTAATACCTATCACTAGAATCAAATTTCATAGTTTCAGGATCACTCTCTATTCTTTTTGAAAGTTCTAGTTGACTGTGAAAGGGTCCTAGTGAGTGGAAAAAGGCAAATGTCATTCCTATCCTCATGAAGGGCAAGAAGATGTATTGGAGAGCCACAGGCTGGTCAGCCTCACCTTGGTTCCCAGGAAGATCATGAAGAATCCCCAGGATGATCACAAATTCTCTTCCACATCAGAAGATGACTGGAAGCAACCACTAAAGATTCTGCAAGAGCAAAGGCTTCACCAATATGACTGAATTTTGTGATTAGGTGATTGACTTGGTGGATGAGGAGGGACCAATAGATGTCATTTTTCTTGACTTAAACAGGGCTTTTGACATGATATCCCCTAGCTGTGGCATCCTTTTAGGCAAGTGGAAAAGAGATGGAAGGCTGTGTAAACTACACAAGGTGTTGGTGCAAGGTGTGGGACCGTAGTGGCACTGCTCAGAGCTGTGTTCTACATTCATTGTTATTAAACAACTTCATTAACAATGAGAAAGATGGGATGGACTGCAACCAGAATAGTGATGACAGATGACACCAACCTGTGGGGAACAGCCATTCTAAGCACTCTCATTAAGCTGGAGTGATGAGCTGCCTGAGACATTGTGAAGTATGATAAGGACAAATTAGAAATTGGTTACATGGAATTAATTAACCTTATGCAACAGCACAGCCTGGGGTTGGACTGACAGGTGGGCAGAAACAGACCTGAGTATCCCGGTGGACAACAGGTGGAGTCAGCAGTACACCTCTTTGGTTAGTGCCATACTAGTCTGCTTTGGGAGGCTGTAGCCAAAAGATCAAGGGAAGCAAATTTTCTCATTGATTCTGCACTTGTGAGGCTGCATCTGGAGGAGTGTGTTCAGGTTAGGTCTCCCAAATGCCAAAAGGTGGGTCCTAATGTGCTCAGATAACTAGTGGTAGTTATATGGCACAGCTTATATAATTTAATAAAAATTCTAATAATTAAACCATTTAGTGTTGAAATGTAATAGATAGTTTTGTTATAGTCTCTTTGTATTCTCCAGCAGATACCTGACAGACAAATGTACCTATAGTATGCAAGTAGGAGTACAGTTTGGGGACTCTACTGAAATTGGGGTATATTTTTATGCAATTTTATCAGTGTATGTTGTGGTAAATGCTAGACTACTTGCCCATCTTTAGAAATATTTATGATGAGATCACAAAGTTTGATGGCTATAGGCAGTTATTCCAAGTGTGTGATGTTTGTTTAGGATACAGTACTCAGTCTTATGTACTGTTTTTTCTCTGGATGGGAAAGCATAGATGGACGAAGGCATAGACAGTAGATTGTAAAGTTACAAAGCACCTGAAATGATGTAATAGACTTTGGGAGAGCTGCATACCATACCAAAAGAAAAAAAGAGTCTGCTGTCTGAATACATACTTACATCCAGTGAGGATTGGTCAAGCCTGCTGTTACATCAAATCAATAACTATGTTATTTCATAATGCCTTGTGGAGGTATTGTGTGTGGCATTGGAGATAAATTAGATTTTTGGAAGTGTGTGGAATTATGGAATGCAAAGGGCTCTGCCATTGCTAGGGGGCCTCAGCTCAAGAAATGGAGAGGAATACCACAAGCAAGCAGAGGATATGGTCAGGAAATCTGTTGTGTTAGCTTGCTCCTGGGCTAGTACTACTGAACTGAGCCCAGAAGCCTAAAACTGTACAGAACACAAGAATGTAGAATCAAGATGTGTCCATGCTAACACAGAATCTTGCACTATGTCTGAAATTCATGTTACAAGTGTAGTGCTCTATATTTTAGTACTAGAACCTCTTATTTTATTATAATTTTGTTTCTTTTATAAATACTGCTGGGTGTTGTCAGGCATCACAAATGCTTTTAATGTTTGCAAAGAAACTAGACTTTTAATTTTTCAGAATTTCTAATTTCTTATATTTTTTGTTTTTAAATCATAGCTTCTTGTCATTATTTGTTCACTTTTAACAATTATTATAATGTGAAGATGGACTTTACAATTTTCTATGTAGCTGGTTATTTCTGTTCTTTCCTCAAAGATACCTCTGCTTGTAGTACTTTCTTAGAATATATTTCAAAATATACATATGGTTTTCATGTTGTAAAGAGAAAGGGAGTAAACCATTTATCGTGAAAAAGACATTATGGGAAACAGTCCAGAACAGGAAGAACACCCTCTAGACACTACACTCTAAATGCATATTAGAAAAAATAAAGAAAATATAGCAAAGAGAAAAACTGTCATGCAAAATATTACTTGTCATAGTAATGATTATGGTATTAGTTATAATTTTAAGAATGCTATTTCAATCAGGTCGTGATAACAATGACCTTCTTTGGAATGATTTGGTCATGAAGCAGCATTTTTTAATATGCATATATGCACTAAGATATGTCACAGGAACATTAAATGCTTATCCATGCTGACTGAGATATTTAATCTGGGTATACTGTCTTTGCTATTATTAGTGAGCTTTCCTGTGATGTTGCCACTTCGTTATCATTTCATCTTAGTTCTGCTTTCAGTCACTAAGAGTTGACCTCCTTCCTTATGCAGCATCAGCACATCCTTTATATGACCTCTGGAAAAAGGGTTTTCAGCTCAGCCAGCTAAACTAGCTTGAATTGCAAAGAGCAAATAATATTATATTACTCCTTAAACCTATAGATTTCTTTATACTTTCTTTGGCTCGCTCCCTTGGATGTAGTTACCAGTAAATTCAAGAAGAAAGGATTTGTACAAATTAGCTGCAAGTATTTTCAAGTGCACAGTGTATAATTTTAAGTATTGACTCTTCTGTGATAACATAATATCCCACAAATATTTTACAGTATTGTGTTAGCACTCAGAAAGAACACAAATATTTTTATGCATGATTATTAAAATTTATATTTACAAACCAAAATTTTATATTAAATTCATGTGGATATGGTCATTTTTATGCCTTGTACGTTAGATGTATTTATTTTCCTGTATGAACGGTGTTATAGAAAAGTTAGCATTTTGCAAAGCACAAAGCTGCCATGGAAGAGAAGAGAATGGTGCCCTTGCTATCTAGGAAAATTAACTTCCTGAACTTCTACACAGTTGAGAGCTCTGGCTCCACTACCATAAAGAATTGTATAGATAAAAGCTTTGTGTCATAATTCTGTCATATTCCAGTGAATAATTCCTATCATATTCTGTTTAGTGCTATAGTAGGTTTTTGTTTGTAATTGTGAGTTTGTATGAAACTATGTGTCCTGTTTTGCTTGTAAACAAAAATACGTAGCCTAATGTTTCTATAACACTTTAGTGTTCCTAAATGAAAGTTTTAGAAATTGTTTCTCACTTAAACAAGGAACAAATCTCAAAAGAATTCTAAGTCTTTAATTCTTACAGCAAAATAAATAGTGGATATATAGTTGAAGAAAGGGATAGAGAACAAACCACAAGTCTGTGACAAACAATGGCAACACCAAATTTACTAGACTGCAAGGCTGCAAGTACTTGATTTGGTCTGTTAAACCTTTTCCTCAGCTAAGTAGTTGAAAGGCCTTTTGAACATTGGTGCCTAACACTGCACTGCCTATATAGACAATGAAATAGTTATTCACACTCTTCTGGGAAGTTTCAGATTGAAGGAAATAAGTAAAAGCATCCTTGGGACTTCTGCAGTAACTGTCACTGAAGTACTGCTCAAGAGAGGATAAATGATCCTCTGACACCTTTAATGCTGAAAGTAAGTTAAAGAGTAAAAAAAAATACACGGAAGCCTTAATTGTTTAGAGAAAATTATTGCTACCTAGCTAAGAAAAGAAAAAAGAACCACACCTTGTAATGAATGATTATGGCCTCAGTTGGGTGCAAACAGTGGTGTGCTAAAGTCTGTCACTTTCATCAATCTATGAGGCAATTTATTTCCAAGAACATTAACTCTAGTGTGTGTAAAGCATAACAAGTACTGTAAACTTTTCCAGTGTATTATGAGATTTGATTTGCTCCAACACGACTGAGCCTTGAATAAGACAGCAGTCACTCAAGTGTCATTAGGTTAGCTAATAGGTAAGAGAAAAGCCAATGCCAAACGCTGTGCATATAGGCAAGAAAAACAAGTAACAATGAAGACTCACAGCACAAACCCACAAAATGTGTATCCCTGGGTGGTATCTGACAAAGATGCATCCAGAATAGAGGATTTCATCTGGCCACCATTGCTACTGATCTCCATAAATTGTTTTGTGTACATGTGTACTTCATACATTGATGCAAATCTTTAGTTATATTTTGAGAATCTGTATAGTTATTAATTATGGGCGTTTCTTAAAATTCATCTTGTAACACTTTGGGACTGAACTTCATGTTTTTAATGTAAGTAACATAAAATGATGTATTTATTTGATATTAAAATTTAATAAGATAGAAGTGTACTGAAATGGAAAATTTCCATAATATATAAGTTCATAATTTTCTTTCATAACTTAAATAGAATTCTAGTTGTATATTCCTGTAATTATACTAAGAAATTTGATAAAGGAAAGCAAGGCTAAAATTGCTAAGTGCCTAAGAGATAATCATCTTGTAATGCAGAAGAGTTTTTTTAATTTGGAGTAGAAGAAAACACAGTTGTGGTTTTGATGGGCTTTAAGTGCAATTTCCTTTTAGCTTTTCTGTGCTTAGTGCCTAAGTTCATCATAGACATTGCATCTCGGAGACTGATAATTCAATGCAAAGTTTGCATTTTACTCTCCCAGTGGAGCTGACCTTCACTAACTGTATTGCACTTGCATGGATCATATCATGGTGTCAGCAGACTCCTTTGACTGAAATAAAGAACTTAATTCAGTTGTGGTAATCTATCATCTTATATACTCATTTTCCTTTACCAAATATTATTCAGGTTAAATCAATATTAATTGCAAATAAAACTTTCAGAATCCAACTATATAATACATATGTTCATATGTAGGATATTAAAATTCCCAGAAATTATTTTAGTCTCGAGATCAGGTGGGGTTTTTCCATCATAAACACAAGTTCAACATTTTTTTCTTAAATATCAGTGATGTTTCAGACTAAATTTTTACATACCCAAACTCTATGAAGAACTTGATTTGATTATCTAGGGCTTAATCCAAACTGCATTGTGTGAACACAGTTCACTGATAGAGTTGGTTGAGGAATTTGTACCAAAAGTAGACATATGATGCCTTAGATTCTTTTTCCATATGAAAAGTGTATTTTCAGAATAGAAAATGTGAAAGATGTTGTCATATAACAACTTGAAAATTTTAGCAATATTTACAGTGTAATCCAGGTCAGCATTCTCAGCCAATGAGATCAAATATCAAATTACGCTTTAGAGACCTGCCATATGCTAAATGAAAACAAACAAACAAACAGTGAACCCCAAGCCCAGGCTAAATTATTTTATGCCTGTGTTGCTGTAAATAAAATCTTTGTACATAGGCTTTAGGTAATTGGGGGGCTGAGATGGTTGATGTATCACATTTTCAAGTTTTTGTGTATGTGACATTATTGCTTAAGGAACAAAGTTAACTGCTAATTTCAAGTTGATTAGTAGAGGACAAAATTTCACATTTAATTCTGAAAATTTGATAGATGTGCTATGGTATAACGTAAAAATCAGATATTAACTGTGATCTTACTGTAGGTTTCTTTATAATAAAATCCACATTATCTGCAAATACAAAATAGATAAGTTGAAGATAAAAAATAAAAATGTATGCATTTTTTTGTTTCCTTTCATAAGTTTTTAGGGAAGCTGTTTGGCCATAGGGTTTTAATTTAGTTGAATAAAAACAGCATTTTAAAAGCACAGTCAATTTAACATCCCTAACGTACTTTCTTTAATTAAAAATGTGCCTATAGCTTTTGTTTACTTAAGCTCCAGAGGACATCATGATGCTCTTTTTATCATATATATGTTTTGCATTTTTTGCAGCAACAGCTGCAGACTTACCTTTCCAGCCGTGGATATTCAGGGTTCTCCCTCTACTTTGTTTCATTTCGAGATGCTAATTCAATGGTTTTCTTTTGCAATTTCATAGAAACATATCTTGTGGCTGAAAGCTTGTATTCAATTAGCTTTAGAACTACTATTCTCATGAGCATAGGTGGATATATAATATAATTAGCTATTTTTTTCTGATAAAGTAACTTCTGCTGTTATTATGCAGTACTAAAACAGTGTTCAAATTATAGGTATATTGGGTTTTAGGCTACTAAGCGTATCTGATGATTTAACTACAAATCTCTTCTACAAAATCTTTTTTTTATTTCTCCTGTGGGAAGAAAACCACAGTATGTATTCAGTTCTAGATGATAAGCAATTCAGCCTTCTACTGCGATCTCTTCCTTTCTAGAAGTTGACCATTGTGCAATGAGGATTCATATTTTTTTCTAAGTAGTTACAGGATATGTTTTATCTTGCTTTCAAAGGACATCAAATGGAAATTGGACACACTATGTAAATGCAAAGGATGTGTAAAGTCTAGTATGACTGTTGGAGCATGGATATATGATTCTGTTACCTTGAAAATTAAATTTGCTTTCTCTGTCAGTGCTCAAATTCTAGGAATCCCAAAATCTAGTATCTTACATGCTCTTTGCTTAGATAGTTCCCAATAGTTCTTTTTTATTTTGTTTGTTTTAAGTTTTCTTTTACTCGTGCAATGTCTGCTTCTAAATGTTATGGAGAAAACTAATACTACTGAAAGAATACTGTGATTTTTCATCTCTTTTTTTTTTTTTTTTTACTGTCAATTCATTATTTCACTTTTTTAGAATAAAAACTTAGAATATTGTACAATCAACACTGAAGTACATCTTCTAAGTACTGCAATGTATCTTATTTCTTAGTTGTTCTCAGTTCTTCCGGAGATGAGTGAAAATACTACTTTGGGTTTGTTTTCTTGGATTGGAGTACTTTTTTGATACAAAGATCAGTAATGAAAGGAATTTGAAATTTACTGTTTCCTTTGCAGTTCACCTTCTCTTTTGACAGTTGTGTGCTTGCTTGGTTTTTGATTTTCAAACATTCATGATAAAGCTGAAATTACATAATTTATCTCTTGCTACCCATTCAAAGTATTTTCCTATAGTAAAAGAATTCCAGGCAAAAAAAAATTAAAGAAAATTAAGCTGCAGTTAAAGCTATTGGTATATACCTATAGGTTAAGGGATTGTACACTAAAGAGAAAATGCTCCTCTATCTTTGTGTCTAAGAAGTGAACAGTGAAACTACTGCAATTTTTCTGTTGAAAAAAAGAATTAATTTTGTGCAAAACATTTTCTTGGAGCAGGTCTTGTTCTACAGAGGATTTTGATGCCACAAAGCACAGGGCATGCATAAGAAAAGTATGCTTTAAGGACAACTCCTTAGTATATGCACTATGTTGTGCTTTTGTTCTTATATCTTATTATTAGTATGTAACACTTAAAAAACAGATTTTCATTAAATTTTCTTTTTTTTTAGAAGTTAACCAGAATCAGTATGAAAACAGACCTTTAAAGCTCTTAGGTGCTATGCATTTTTAAATTTTAATTTAAGAGAAATAAAAGTAAGAAATAGATTCATATTCAGCACTGCAGAACATGTGCTTTCCTTCTATCACCCAAAAGCAGACACATAGGACTTCTGTATTAAAAATTATGGTACAGAGCTACACAAAATTTGCTGACTTGAAAGCTTGCATGGAAGGAAGAACAGTAATTAAATCCATTATCCTCTGGAGAAAGTTAAGAGGTAAGATGTGCGTAATCCTTCTATTGTATATGGAATGGAGAAACATGGGCTTAAAGGAGATTAGAGAGTGAATGATGGGTAAATGGAATAACTAAAAGCAACGAGTACTATATTATAACTGATAGTTTCTGTGCAAAAATTTCCATACATTTGCATTTTGAATTCGAACTTGAAATTTTTACTTACAAGAACATTGGGGTTTTAAGGATTTAGGTGGAGGAAGCTTTTAAATTTATATATTTATACTTCTATGTAGAAAGGATTCTTTTCACCTTTGCAATTTTTACCATATTTATATATCTGTTACTTCATCATTTTACTAATGTAACTATTTTTCTATGTTTATGATGACAATTAATTAAAAATAAAAATATTAAGACTTAATACTTACTTTTAGTAAGTATTTCTCCCCTTCATGGAATGAATGTCCTCCTTATCCTAATTTTTTGGTTCAAATACAGTAGATGTTATTTTATATTGTATAAAAAGTCAAAGTACTGCACTTCTAAATTTTTCTCCTTAAAGCTGGTCTCCAGTTTCAGAGTAAGATGCACCATAATTTATATGATTTAATATTTACCTGTGTAACATAATTGCATAAAGCAGTTTCTTCACTGAACTTCATACAGAACTTTTCCACTCTTCAACTACTATTAATTTTCAGTATTATCACTGTTTTGCATAGCAGAAATATATATAAAGAAATTTGATCTCTCAGAAAAAAAAAAAAACAACACAACAACAACAACAACAAAAAACCACACCCACAACAACAACAACAAAAAACCACACCCACAACCAAAAAGATCAAGCAATATAACCCAAAGCCCAAACTGCAAGCAGTCAACTTCTCCTTTTTTCGATGTCAGGTTTTTCTTTTCCAATAAGCTTGCTAATATTCTTTGGAAAAGCAAACTTGCTTCCAAACTGAAGATTATGTACATCATTCAACTTAATCTAATTTGCTGCTCTTTTCATGCCAGACTATTGGCATTGTATTCCTTATATTCTTTGCCCGAACACTGCATAATTAATTTGTTCTGCTTGATAGTACTTTGGGGTGGATCTCAGTTGTTCTTGGAAACAGAGATCTGCATTGAACACAGTCAGTTAAACAGGTTTAGGTATTCAGACCTCTAAAACACACTTGATTCTCAGTAGTTTAGCTCAATACACAAAGCTGAATATACACAGAGAAAGCAACAAAGAAATTTATGTTCTCGTATTACTCCCAATATCTCTATTATAAACCCAGAGAACAGATAATCTAGTTACACCATTTACTGTAATGCAAAGCGTGACATGAACGCAAGTAACAGAATGACTGTGACTGTAAAGAACGGTTTTTTTAGAAGAGGATCGAGGAAAGTATTTTTGCCCTTAAGCAACTGATGTTCTTAGAAGGTGGTAACAAAAAATAGCATTCTGGGTTGCAGCTGATGCGTAAGGGGGAGAGCATCCATAAGGCAATGAAGAACAATAAAAGACAGCTTTGTGTTGCAAGGGTGTTAATAAGGGAGGGAGCCAAAGCCAGGATTGTAGCAGAAACTAGGTAGAAGTATGGACAGAATAAATCAACAGCCATATTTAGCTGTTATAGGAGTCAGTGAATGCAATGAATATTTTCTAAACACAGTTTTCTTAATTTGTGTTCATTTTGATGTTATCTAAAACCTGCTCTTTTGAGAACTTTTAGAAATACTTGTTATTACATGGAAATAAGCACCACTACAGGAAGAGTTGAATGACAATGAATTGTTTCATGACAAAAAACTATATGTCATTGCATATTTTTAACCTCATTTGAAGAACTGGAGGTAGAGATTTGTGTTTTCCACTCAGAACAAAGCTGAATTTAATTAATTTTAGAGTTACACTGAAAAATAATTCTGAAACTCATTTCATTTACACTGGACTTGCTGTCTGGCATTTGTGTGGCCACTGGTCAACCTCTAAGTTTAAAAAATATGCACACATTCATTTCTCAGTTTTCTGATGATGTCTACTTAATTCATATTAAAAAGGAAGATTTTGTAAAGGTTCTGAGTTGAATGAAGGTACAAGAATTTTCATTTTAATTTTGAAATACATTGTATACTTTGGTATGTTTGCAGTTTATCTTTCTTACAATAATATATATAATATTTTAATAATATAATAATAAAATAAGGTATATGATAGGATTAGATTGGCATATTTGGAGGAAGAACATGTGGAGGAATAATCTTTTATTCCTTTTTGATCCTAGATTTTTGATTCTTTAAATTAATTTAATTAATTAAATAATTTTGTGCTTTGGTCAATACATGTTTCTGTCTACAAAAATATTTAATTTCAAGGGTTTTCATAACTTAGATTAATAACTCGATAACTTTGGATTTGAGAAATCAAGACTTCTGGTCAAATACTGCTGCAAAAATATAATTCCATAATAAAGTATTTTAAATTATGTAAGTCTGCTTGCTATAGGCGTATAGGAATTTAGCTGAATTATGTTTCTGTTGAAATAAAATATGAATTCTAATGTAAAAAAAAATCAGATGTTTAACAATTTTTCATATAAAAATTTGACATATTGTCAATGTAGGTAGTGTATGTGAAAAAAATAAAGATTTAAAAGAATAGTACGTAAGTACAACTTTCTGTTAAAAAAGGATAGAAT
The DNA here is from genome assembly GCF_022539395.1 of Myiozetetes cayanensis. Lineage (NCBI taxonomy): Eukaryota > Metazoa > Chordata > Aves > Passeriformes > Tyrannidae > Myiozetetes > Myiozetetes cayanensis. Next base: position 31,541,407 of record NW_026087964.1, on the reverse strand, counting down.
TGTATATTTTCTGCTGTAGATTTTGCTTAAGTATTCATGAGGCACAACAGTTTCAAAAAAAATCAAATTTAATTAAATGATGTATTTTCACCACTTACAAAAGGTTTTTTAAAGGTTTATTTGCTCATACAAGTTAAAGTGTTACAGTAAAAATCCACATGAAACTTGGCACTAACAATTAAAAAAAAATTGGAAGATTTCTCGCCTCACTGCAGTGTTTTTCTGTGTTTAAACTTCTCAGCCTGTCTTTTAGAATCTTTAATGAAACCAGGGAGGAGGCTATTTATTTGCATAATAGAACATAATTTGCTGTGGTGGGGTTTTAATTATTTATAGGCTGTCTAAAATATTTAAAATGGCATCACTAAGGAGCGTGAAATGTTGGGTAATGCCTTCATTTCAGGTTTCCTGACTATTCCTTTATGGGTCAAGCATTTTGTTTGTACTTAGCATATAAGCATAACAGCTTTAGAAACATCAGGACAACAAATTTGTTCCAGTATGACTGCAACCTGAGCAATTCAAAACTAGCAAAGGTCATTGGGAACAATCAAAGGTAAAGAACATGCCAGAGAGAGGCAGCCAGAAAGAAAAAGATTGATCAGATGTACAAAATAGATCTAATACATAATTCTACTCAAGTACGTCTGTATTATTATTTGTTTACCTCTCCACTTCTCTCTATAATTTTATACAGTATTTGCCTTTATTTCCTCATTATTTAGATACATTATATTGTAATGCATATAGCAAATAATTATTTGTTTTTAAATAACAAGCTCTGTATTGTTCATATTTGTACCTTGTTGTAAATCATTCCAAATTGTTGATGTATTTTGGAGGATTTCACTCACATGGTACAGAAAACCACCTACTGTTGGAGTCTTCATTATAAAGAGTCGAAAGCAAGGACAAGAGGGAGGAACAGGAGTTCTTGCTTTCAGAGAAATAAAATGATAGAGTAGATTTGTTTTGTGGTTTGAATATTCATGCAGATATATATAGACTATCAGAGATGAAATATAAAAATTTTTCAACAGTAACTGGGCACATTTCTCCATCAGAGATCTGTGCAGAGGGACATGAAGCCAGACTATGGAGAAAAATGGAATGGTTCAGAAGTGTTCTGGAGAATTCTGTCCTTGATGGTCATGCTGTGAGTTACAGTTGGCTTGCCCTTCTAGCCTGGTTAGAACTCTCTGTATTGTAGCTTTTCCCTCAAGCATATTGGTTACCCCCCTAGTTTGGTGTTATCCAGATGCTTTTTGCTTGACACTTCTGTCAGAGTAACTTTCTCAGAGTCCCTTTTCACCACTTTTTAGTCTGTTATCTGCTGAAGGAATCTGAGCTGCTTCTGTAATTTCAAGGAAATTTTGCTGTCTCTCTTCAGCCACAAATTCTTAGGTTGCCAAGGAAAGTTTCAGATGCCCCATCCCTGGAAGTGTTCAAGGCCAGACTGAACAGGCCTGTGAGCATCCTGGTCTAGTGAAAGATATCACTACCCATGGCAGGGGGATTGGACTAAATGATCTTCAAAAGTCCCTTCCAACCCAAATCATCATGAGTCTGATTCTATGACTCTTCTCTTTGGTGACTTTCTTGGAAAAACATGTGAATAATTCTATTAATTTTCATCATAAAGCTATAGAATCCCATCTTGATATCAGACTTTTTAACAGAATTTTGAGCCTTTAATTTTCTTTTTAATATACTCTTCTTTTATAGCCAGAGTTTAGAATCACAGTGACCACAGATGTGCACCAAAAGTCAAATTTGGCACTCTTGATTTCATGTTTGTTTTCTCTGTAGTATAGCAAATTTTTCTCTGGAAAGGTCTAAGATGACAGTAATTTCTGTAATTATTTTGGCATTTAAATAAAGTCCTTAGTTATTTACCATTTTTTATGGTTTGTTTTTATTATGATAAGTTAGCGCAGAGAAGCTTGCCTGTTGTGGCAGATCATGGACAAAATACCTACAATAGCAAATAAGTTATCTTACAAAGACAAAAGAGACTATTTGTTGTAGCCAGGCAACTGACCTCAGTTTCCTGACTCCAGATCCTCTCCAGCAGTCAAGAAATGTTTCAGGATCAATTTCATTTTTACCTTAATGCCAGCAATGGTTTTGGCTAATTAGTTACACAAATTTGAGAAAAGAAAATGTATATCAGGCCATCAAGTTTATTGCAATGCATTTTTATTCTCTTTAACACCCACATAGTGACACATACCCCAAGTGACATTTTTATGTCTAGTCATAAATAAGAAAGTTGTGATTACCCTGTTAAAAGAAGAGAATTTTTAACTGAAACTCTGAAAACTACTTTCTAATATCTACTGGTTTACAATGAATGTGATTATTCCACCAGACTTCTACCAAAACTGTTGTTGTTGTGTTTCCTGGCAGGGAAACTTCTCTGCTGTGTCTGTCTCCTTAGAGTGTTCTTTGGCTTAGAAACCAACCTTTTTTGCATTCTGAAGAAACTGGCAAATTTGGCATTAGTAAAAAAAAAAAAAAAACCAAAACCCATAACACAGTGGACATTCAAAAAAAAAGTTTGGGGGCAGAAAAAGATACTTTACTTGTTATATTAAAAAAAATCACAATTTCATTATTCTATGTTTATTCAAAATTTCTATTGTTTTGTTGTTTATCTGAAGCCACTATAAAAAATGTAGACAGTACCAAATGGAATTTGAATTTTTAACTTATTATTGAAGCTATTCTTTCTCTTAAGGAATGGTTTAATTTTCCATATAATTTTTCTTTCTTAATAATATTCTTTTTTTGCTTCTATAGTTTGTCAAAGTGTAAGATTTACATTTGTCATAAAGGATGTTAGTTTTGTGTTATTCACTTTTTTCAGTTATCACTCAAAAATATTGAGTAGAATAGACTAGTATTCTTGAATGTATGTATTGTGAAATGGTTTGAATAATTTACACCATCCAGGAATAACAGAGATCTGTGTGGTTTATTTTGATTGCAAAAGCTGAAATTTGTTCCATATTTGAAAATGAATATGCTTACCTACACAGTTTAGCTCTGTGGTCATGATGATAATAACTTGGGGAAAAAAAATGACCAGAAAGACCATTTTGTAAAAATACAAAAATTTCTAATTTTAGTTCCAAAATTAGTTGACCTTACTTGACGAAAGATCCCTTGTCAAGAGAATGAAAAATGGAGCAAGAATTTCAAGCATGCTGATGTGCTATTTGCTTACCATTTAGGAAATCAGATAGTCTGGATGCTAAACTGATGTTCATTAGGATATTCAGTGTGAATGTAGTGAATGTTTGCCTGCCTGAATTATTGTACCAGCATTTCTCATTTATATTTTTGTTTTATCTGATTTTTATTTGTTCTTTACAGATTTGCAGTTCTGTTATTACGTAGTAATGTGCCACCATCATTAGTACCTGATTAGGTGAATGTAAATCAGACCCCTATGGCAATTACAGTTATCCTAACCATTGGAGGATATGACAAAACCAAGATCATGATGGCATAAACTAATACCACGCCTCTTTAGAAAAGCTTTAAAACACCAAAAATAGATAGCTATAAAGTTATAATTAAGATAAATGTTACCATTTTTCACTGTTTGATGAAATGGAAGACATTATGCAGCTTTTAACTTCATGGATTGATTTTCACAGGACTTGAAGTCCAGTGCATTTTTATTACTTTTTTTTTAGATACATAGTTCAACTCTTATTCCAAAAAATCTCTCTCATTTTCATTCTATTATCACTGTGATTGTTCAGAAGCACTATGTTTCTTTAAATTTGAGCCTTTGCAATTAGCTTCATTGTATTCTCCTTCCCTTAAGATAGCTTCATTTATAGCAATTACTTCTCCTCAGTAAATTAAAAAATTACATTGCACTCCTTTAATTTTTCAATTTATTTTGAAGATAAATTACTGTGGTTCCTTAAAACTTTGTCTGAAAAAAAACCCTTCACTGAAATGCACTCAAGATTTTTATGCAAGCCTCAAAAGTCTTGTATTAAAACTGTTTTTGTTCTGATCACATTGTAAGGTTGAAAAGCTTTGGCAAGTGTAGGATTTTCTGTTTTATCTGAGCAAAACCATTAAAAAATCTGTTCTGTGTTAAAGTCCAGAAACAGGGATGAACTACTGAATTGTTTTGTTTTGATGAATCATAATTTGCGGCATGTGAGAGGATTATAGATTAAAGACTTCCTCTGTTTCTCAGGAACTATTTCTGTCACTTGGTGAGGAAACAACATATAGAAACAAAAGCCAAGATGGTATTCTTTGCTTTCATATCCTTACTAAACACTGCACAGGGGCATAGCAATATCCAGGATGAACTAATATTGGTTGTTGTAAGCAAACTGCCTGTTGAATTAAATATGTGCCAATTTGAAAAGTTTCTAGTAGTTCTATCCCTTTGCTATCTTCACTACTTATATCAGTCATGTGTAATCTGGGAATGATGGGATTTTTACTAATTTTTAAGTTTTATATTTTTGCAAATTTGAAATTGCCTCTTCCCCTTCAAGGAAGAAAAGCAGATGATAACTGTCACAGAAGATTCACTAACCTACACTGATCCCATAGCATAGCATTTGATTAAATAATGGAAATGTTATGTTAGAATACAGTGGCAGAAATTCATCAGGGCACCATTTTTCCTCACAAGAAATACATTCTGTTGTCAAGATAACACACTTGTAAAGTTTGCTGATTTTTGTCTGGGGTAGATTTAATTTTCTTCATGGTAGCTAGTATGGGGTTATGTTTTGGGTTTGTGCTGAAATGGTGTCATGCATGATATATAAAGCTGGGAGAAGAAGAAGGAAGACAAGAGAGACTGTTCGGAGTGATGTTGTTTGCCTTCCCCAGGAACTGTTATGCGTGATGGAGCCCAGCTGTCTTGGGGATGGCTGAACACCTGCCCGCCCGTGGGAAGTAGTTGAATGACTTCCTTGTTTTGTTTTGCTTGAGTGTGGCTTTTGCTTTACCTGTTGAGCTGTCTCTGTCTCTGTCTCAACCCACAAGCTCTCTTTTACCCTTACTCTCTGCCATCTCACTAGCAGAGTGTGCTTGATTGCCAGTGGGAGTTAAACCACCACAGTCCTTACATCAAAAAGACTCTTGTGGTTTAATCCCAGCTGGCAATCAAGTAGCATACAGACTAGCTCACTTCCTCTTTTGCTGCCATCAGGTGCGGTAGGGAGGAGAATCGTGAAGAAAAAGAAAATAAAACCTATGAGTTTAACAATTGAAACAAAGTGAAATATAATAATAGTGATAATACTAAAACTAATAATAGTAGTAAGAAAAAGTACAGGGAGAGAGGGAAATAAAACTCAAGAAAAACAAGTGAAACACAGTGAAATTGCTTATCACCCACTGACCAAGGCCCAGTCCGTCCCTGAACTGTGATCAGCTCCCTTTCCATGTAACTCTTCCCATTTATGTATGAGCATGACATTCTATAGTTTGGAATATCCCTTTGTCCGCTTTGGGTCTGCCATCCTGGTTATGTTCCCTTGCAGTTGTTGTGTGTGTCCTCCCTGGCAGAGCATGAGACACTGAAAAATCCTTTATTTAAGGTAAATATTACTTAGTAACAACCAAAATCAATATTATGCTCATACTGAATCCAAAACATAGCACTGTACCAGGGAAGACAAAAAACTCTATCCTACCCAAACCAGGACATAAAGCATCTATACCCTTCACATTTCCAATACAGTGTCATTGTAATTGTCCAAATGTGGGGAACTATTTTAACATAATTGTCCAAACAGCTATCAAGCAATGTACTTTCCCTAGTAATTTAAAACAAGTTTCAGGGTAGGGTTCTTTCAATAAAATTTAGTTTCTTCCTATTCTCTAATATCATGTTTATTATAAAGGTCTAGAACATACCTGATGCATTATTACTATTTTATATTTCTGTCTTTTCCCTAACTCCTCAAATTTGTTTTTCTAATATTTCTTTGATGGAATTTATCTCTTTCTTCAAAGGCTATTATAGTTCTTTTGTGCTTAAAGACCTTACATCAATAACCACTGTTCCTCTAAAGATACCTCTGTGTCTTCATGTTACAGGCAGATTTCCTCCTACGGCAATGCTTATCATCTGTAGCCTTTTAAACATTGAAAGGTTATAAAAGCAATAAAGAATACTATGACGAAAGGAGATTACAGACACTCTTGGCAGAGTTACTGTTAATAAGCTCTTTTGAAAGAAATATGGTACCTAAAATAACTGTAACTCCTGAATAAATCCTAGAAATTAGCTATAAATAACACTAAGAAAAATACAGTGTTACCAGTGTGATGCACTCAGAAATCATGAGTCCAGTCTGATTTATTTTCATCTTGAAATTTAGTGTATTATGTGTAGGTATACTATATATATATATATTTATGTGTGTGTGAGATAGAGACAGAGTATCCTTAGCTTACATAAATTTTAATTTGCTTTCTGCTTTTGAGAAAAAGAGATACACTTGAACTAGCAAGTATTTTTAAAGAAAAGCTAATTTTTGTATCATTATGCTCTACAGTCTAGTCTTAGCACAAATAGCGCTATGTTTAGCAGTAGTGCTAACAGTGTTACATGAATGAGAGGTTATTTTCTCAGCTCTGTGAAAATGAGAGTTTATTTGAATGTTCTCCAGAAAAATCTGCACTGTGTATCATTATTCTAAAGTTGTGAGTGGGGGAGACACCTTACCAATTTATAAACTTATTCTACTGTGGTGGCACACTGCATTACTAATTTTATTTTCCTGCAACGGGGAGGTTTTATACATCTCAGAGAACTTATTGTTCAGGGAAGGTGGCTTTTGGAGTTAGAGAAAGACTAGAATTCATTTCAGCCAGAGGCTAAATAGGTACTTCTGGTTGTAGAGTGTGCGCAATGGATCTATTCATTGACATATCTTGCAGCTGTCTTGTCATGTTCTCCTAGCAGCTAGCATGTTCTTCTCTGCATCAGATAAGCCCATGTGGGCTATTTATAGAAAATGTGTAGGATCTTTCTGTTGCTGTGTCTATCATGTGCCCTCCTGATTCTGGCAAGCTGCAACACAGGTATAGTCAGCTAACAGTGAATAAATAAGGTAGATGAGCGGGCTGTTCATCCCCAGTGGGACACGCATAGCATGCTTTCCCTGTACTTTTGTGAGGTCGCTGCCCTTAATTCTTACCATGTCTGAACCTGGCCCCTGGCATAGAAACTTAGATCCTTTAATGCACCCTTGCAGTAAGTTGTGCTTACTCATGCTTCAGTGTTTTATAGGTATAGCTGTACATGCTGTTGTCCACTGATGAGGTTCATACTGTTAAGTTACCACTTGGAAGACATAATTCTGCAACCTTAGTGTCAGAGTCCGTTTGGATCTCTCAAATTTACGGACAATATACTCTTTGATTTAAGCTTTATTTATGAGCTCATTAAGAAACAAAAGAGCAAACAAGAGCTCAATTCCCTTTGCCCAGACTAGTCTCACATGTGAATTCAATTACTCACCACTCAATTCATGAGGCTTCATAACTTATAACCCATAACTCTTAATTCATGCACTTGTAAGAAAAAATTAATTACCTAGCCTACAGTGAGTGAGCTGATTCTTGCTTCTCCCTCACAGTGCAGGCATCCCCTGCCTCTCACTAGGAGGCTGGAGATATTAAGCAGTTCAGCTGCTGTTGGATCTCCTTCAAAAGCTTTTTTAAGTAAGTTGGTGCTTTATACCTTTCGGCTTTCAAATTTGGTCTATACCGTTTCGGTAAGTTAGTAGATTCTGAGGAAACTGCCAGACAATAAATATGCAAAGATGATGGCTGCAGGTGACAGCAATCTGCAGGTGATAATGGCTGCATAATGGCTTTTTAGCTCTTTCAGGCCACCTGTCCTGCCTACATGGTACTCTTAGTTTGACCTAATGGCACTGCTTACAGCATATGTCAGCATGAGTTGTGATAGCCAAAATCCAAGCGGTGGCTGAGTGAACAGTCACTTGGCTGTATTTCGTTTTTACTGATGCAAATGTAACAAAGAAATCCAGTGTCTTCAGCTCTTTGAAGTTGGGTATCTAGTGTCATTTCAGACACTCTGGAATACCAGAGGATCACACAGGCCTGGGAGAAGCGATGCAGTTCATGGGCAATTAATACATTTCTATGATTATCATTGTAAAATAATTTTACAGTACATTTTTAGTTAGTTTTTAGTTTTAGGTTATTCCTTTTGAAAAAGTGCTTTTAATTTTCCTTTACTTTTGATTTCATTAACTAAAACACCTAAATATGAGCCTTCCTTTAAACTACAGTTAAGTACTGCAGAAAATTAATATAAATTACAGAAAGACTGCTAGATTTTGTTGCTAAAAGTAGGAATCACAAAAACACTAGAGTGAGAATTCAATGTGTGATTTTATTACTCAATCCCTCCACAAATCCTTTCAGCTGTTTTTGAGTACCTGAACTTTACTCTTATGTCTTAAATAATGTGCCCTAAGACATATGATTTTGGAGCTTATAAACCCAAATGGTCTGTATAATAAGCCCAAGAGATAACGATGTTTTATTAACCTAGATTTCTTTAAGTATTCTTTTAAAAAATGTTTTTCTGATTTGATAGTTTAATTTCATTGCAAATAAAAATATTTTGTCAAAATATTAGTATACTGCATCTTTTCAGTTAGATTGTTATGAAGTATAAAATATTTTTCCTACTGAAATGGAATTTAATTTAATTTTTAATCTCATTGCATTGAGTTAGAATAGCTCACACTTGGATAAAAAGAATAAATAAGTAAAAAGATCTTTATTATTAGCAACACAGTTGAAGTGATAGCATAAAAGCACAATTATGATTCACATCTCTGAAAAGTTTACTAAACCTTAGGAGTACTGAAGGCATACAGATTAATATAAAAGCAGAAAGTGTGTATATATATGTTTATAGAAAATAGTTGCTAGGATCAATGTGATTAAATGAAATGGCGAATAAAATATTTGAATTTTTATTCTCTGCAGTTTTTACATAGTTATATTATTAAAAACCATATCTAAAAGTGTAAAGACGTGGATGACAATATTATGAGAAAGATCAAATTATCTTCATGTATAAGGATTAAGGTCTTTTTATCTTACAGTTGTTTAATTTGAATTATTCTTTTTAAGCATTCTCTGTTCTCAGTGTTCGCTAATAATGTTCTCATACTATGCTTAGAAGATAATGATTTAAGGAAGTTTATTGAGAGTTCACTGACTGCTTTCTCAGAGAATTGTGGCCAATGTGCTCTTCTGTTAGGGTGGTTTGGGAGCGCTCAGCTAAACAAATCGTAAGTGGCTCATAGCTCTTGTTTGAAAGAAAGCTTCTTTTCAAGTTTAGCTATTAATATGTAAGATCTTAGTGTGATCATGGCTAAGGGAAAAGCAAGAAAATGTATGTTTTGACAATAGCTAAAAGAAAAGGCAGGCATCTATTATTGCTTATTCATTGAAACATAGTTAAAATGCAAGCTTAATTTTGCTCTGTACACTCATTTATAATTAACCTTTTTGTCATTTTTTAGTAGTAATAAGAATATATTTGATTTCCATGGAGTCCTGAGAAAATAATATTTTACATTAAAACCTTATCCTAATTTTCATTGTGAAACATGCAGGTAGTCCTTTCCAAGTCTTAATTATTAAAAATTCTTCAAAGAAGAAATGCCAAATATTTTTATTTGTGCAAAAATTGCTGTGTTAGACAAGGATATTTTGCATCTTTTTCAGGAATAGATATAGTATATATGTTGCCTCTGAGTAAAGATCTATTTTTTCAGTTACATCTTATTTTTAGGCAGTGTTATTTACATGCATACAAAAACCAGTCAGTGCATCCATATTGATTGGACTGAACATTTATCCTGTCACGGCCTTAATAGTTCAGTCCCACTGGATCAGCCTACACAGGATGAAGAGTCTCAGGAAATGGGACTCTGAAATAAATCCATGAGGTAGATCTTTGGATAGAATACTCAGTGTTTCATCCTCGTTTCAGAACCTGAGGGAATCAGCGTCCTTAACTGCAGTTACCAATCTGAAAAATGAAAATGCTGTTCTTACTTAAGGCCAGATTTTGGTCCATTCTTGGTTTCTTCTGCAAATACAGTTTTGACATTAATACTAAAATTTATAAAAAGAGAATGTAGGAAGACCACAGACAGCAATGAAATACATTATGAGAAGCAAGGAATAGGCAGCATTATAAGTCATGAGCTGCAGTAAGAAAATTTGGTTTTCTGCTTTTCCCATGCAGGATTCCACAATTCTAGGCCATTTACCTCTGGAAAATACAACAACTATGCAAGAGAGAGATCTGTCTCCATTCCAAAAGTTCAAAAATCTTAGACCACTTCTACAAGTTTTTGAAAATTCATTTTTATTATTAATTTTGGCATTTTTAGTAATACTCATACTACTCCTTTTAATGACTATTATGAAGAAAATCAGTATTTATTACTGATTGCCATTATGTGACTTGTTAGATATCTTCTTCTCTTGAAATACTGTAAGAAGTTATCGGAGTGACTAAGTGACAGCCCATGACCATACGATTCTCACAGAGACTTCTAAAGGCATTCATTCCTTATGTGGCAATATGGCACAGCTGAGTAACATGAAGCTTTGTTAATATTAGTATAATTTAAAACAGTTTTTGCCAAGGTTTACTAATGCTTATTCTGACAGAATGTGTTGCCTGCTTATAAAAGATGCTTTCAGAAATATTACTATCATATGTATAAATAGTTTTATTAAAAGAAATTTAACTAGGCTGAGAAATAGCCTTAATTCAGCTCTCGCTCCCGTGTGCATGTGCATTAGATGTACATTAGGGTGGTTTTTAAAAGCAATTTTTTTTTTTTTTTTTTTTTTGTAAGTACACAACTTCATTTATGTATACAATTACAATGATTACTTCAGGAAAAAATATTCATATGCATTATTTTTGCTTTTCTTCATTGCTTACTCTGGGTCAACATGTCATATTTATTGTGTATTATGTAGAGACTGCTCTGAATACAAAATAGTTAATTCCTTAATAGGAGAAGTGTGACTGTTGTCATGCAAGTGCTGAAATACTTCATGAACATTAATAACTCTGTAATAAACATAAATACTAATAAACACATTGCTTATGAGGTTAAGGGATAGTCTATTTTATAAGTAAAGAACAGAGAAACAGGGAAATTAAATGCAAAACCATCCTGCAAATTTAGTTAATGAGTTTGAACTGTACAGAATTTGCTTTTTTGCATTACTTAGCTTTGCACGTGTATGTTTTTTTTCGTTCACAGTGAAGCTTCTGTTGATTGTAGTTGCTCTTCTCTTGAATGATAGTTTCTCAGAACTCAAAATCCCAACTATTAAGTGCACTGTATGTGCCCTCAACGTGGGAAGTAATAAAAGAAATAATAGTAGCTATTAATTCTTCACTAATACAAACTGTGCCAGTGAAAAGATGACTGTAGAGCTCAGTGGTAATCATTTTCCCAATCATTGACACCTATTGATAAAACTAACATCACTGATCATTCCTTCCTTCAGGTAGCTAATGCTGCAAAAGAGTTGAAATGTTTTTGTAAAAGATCTGGAAATGATCCCTAGTGTGGAGGGACCAGGACATTATTATATGTGACCTCTTTTTTTCAATACATTTGTGTCTGGCACATGACTGGGGCTAACATTAAGTGCTCTGATATCACATGCAAATAATCCAGTTCTCAAAAGCCAGTATTTCAATGCCGATACTTGAGGATTCTCTGAAAATTGAATACAGTTGATAATTATGACTGTGTGCCGTGGAGTTTCTGTATTGTCCTCGTAAACATAGAAATTTGCTCATGAGTCCTAGGACAACTTGAGGAGCTCAGATTTGATCTTGCCAGTCTTTTGAAACTGTCATAAAATATTTTGGAAACTATCTGAGAAATCTTACTGTGAACAGGGTATTAATTTTTTGCTCCTTTACCTCATGTTGTAGAAAGGGATCACTAGACTTCAGCTTTCATTAAGTAAGAACTGTATCTGTGTATTAAATTTTTAGCTAAGAATGTTACTTGAATTAAAAATATTGAACTACATTTAATTTCTTTGGTTAGAAATGAAATATTCCATTTTAACTATGAAAGTAAGATTGCATTAAAAATATGGTGATTTCTAGGTTTTGCATTGCTATGTAGATGGCTTTATCACTGTCCCCTTATAAAATGCCAGTAGAATGTACAATACATAATGATCTACCACAGGCAGGCAATGAATAATACTTATCTATTCTGAAATTGAAAGCTTAAAAAAAAATAAAAATAATGTGCTGTGTATATTTTAGCGTGGGTATGATGTGGGGGTTTGTCATTAGAGAACCACTGGGGCATTTAAACTTTACTTTCTTCATTCATGCAACCTTTAAAACGTGTTATAAAAATAATAGGATCTGCAGTAATTATTATTATTATTATTATTATTATTGATTATTGTTATTATTATTATGTGCTTTATTCCAGCTCAAGCTGGTTTTTTGTCTGATTCACATAGATAGTTACTCCAGATCTGTTCTGTTCTATTCCTAATCATTTGTAGTGCTATGATGAAACATTGGGTGAGAACTATAAGATCAGACAATTGCTTAATACTGCTTAATTTTTAAAATGTTAATGATGTTGTAAAACTTTCTTAACAGCTGCATTGCTCTGAAAGTGTCTATTAATGCTAGTATTTATAAAGTATAGATGTTACAATGAAAGGAACTGTATTCCTTATACATTTCTGGTAAGTCACCTTCAGTCCAGATACCTGAAAGAAGTTATGTGGCAGAAACTGAAGCAGATTTTTTTTTTTTTTTACGTCATAGTTAAATATTAATTTTTATGCTACTGCAATAGGCAAACAAACTAAAAATGTGTGTATAGTTTTGAAATCTGAGATTTTGAAATACAAAGCCTATTCCAACAGGTAACAGAAAATCTTTAGAACTGAATTGAATTCACATTTCCAGGCAGGTGGATTATTTCAGGTACTGTATGATAAGCATATAATTTATGGTGAATGAACCATTAATAACAACAACAAAAAAAAAAGGCACAAACAAAAATTGCTGATTATACCAAAGTGTCTGGAACTATTACAAGTATTCTTATTTGTGTGCCATAAATATGTTTTTAATGTACCAACTTCATTTAGGTTCACTTTTTTGTTAATGGTTTCTTGAAAAGTTACAGTATCAAGACGTATGGAGCATTCATTATATAAGTCATTTATTGTGACATAGTTGTAATTTGCTATGTAACAAATAATGCAAATCATTACAAAACTGGTGGATAATTTATGGGTAATTATTTGATCTTTGTGGTATAAATAGGTTATTAGAGGAAAAAAAGATAGAAAAGTTAAAAGAACATCAAACCTTCAACTCAAGCACTCCAAAATTAGAAAATACTAAAACTGGAACTGTTTTATCAACTGTTATTCAGCTTCTTTACTTGTTCCTGTGCTAGGAAGCATCTGTTTCTATAGGAAGTTTTTTGTTTAGTGAAGAGTGGGGGTTGGGGAGAGACAGGCAGACCACTGAAGTCTAGTGAGAGCTGCCACGCATAGCAGTCTGAGGTCATCTCAACAGCTGAGGCTGTAACTGAGCATTCAGTGCTGAAGAAAACAGACTAGCTTAATTAGCTCCAGTGGTTGTTAAAGATAATTTGTCAGAAATAGTGCCTCAGCTGTGAAGGTGTGAATTAACGAGGGGCAGAAATAAACATATATATTGACATGATTTTTTCAACATTTATCTTTTAGCTCCTTGAGGAATGTAAAGTTTGAGGTCTTCTGTAATGCTAACTTTACAAGATCTTGTCTTGAATAAAAGACAATTTGCAAACAGACCAGTTTAAGATGTCTATATCACAGAATCTGAATGGTTTGGAGAGTCTCGGGAAACAGTCCTTAATAACAAATGGTCTAGGAAGACTGAACATACTTTAAGAAGGAAATCTGAAAGGTACAGGGGCAGGCTGTCCCTCTGTGCCAAAAAGCAAGCCAGTGGGGAAGAAAACTGGCCTGGCTAAATGGGGAGCTTTCACAGGAACTCAGAGGGGAAAAGAACAGTTTATGACCTTTGGAAGAAAGGGCAGGCAACTCAGGAGGATTACAACGATGTTGTTGGGTCATGTAGAGAGAAAATAAGAAAGGCTAAAGCTCAGCTAGAACTCCAATCTGACCACTGCTGTGAAAGATAATAAAAAGTGTTTTTATAAGTACATTGCCAACAAAAGGAGGGCCAAGGAAAATCTCCATCCTTTATTGGACATGGGGGAACATTGTCAACAGGGATGAGGAAAAGGTTGAGGTACTTAATGCCTTGGTCTTTGAGAGAAAGGCCTATTCTCTTAAATAGGATCTGCAATCGAGGGGGAAGTAGTTAGTGACCTGTTGTGCCACTTAGATGCTCACAGTTCTATGGGGAATTCAGATGGAATTCACCCAAGGGTATTGAGGGAGCTGGCTGAAGAGCTCACCAAGCCACTCTCTGTCATTTGTCATCAGTTCTTTAAAACTGGGGAGGTGCTAAATGACTGGAGGTTAGCCAGCATGATGCCCATCTAGGAGAAGGGTTAGAAGGAGGATCTGTGGAACTACAGGACTTGCCAGGCCTCAGTGCTGGGGAAGATAATGGAACAGACTTGAGTGTGTACAGCATGTACAGGGCAACCAGGGGATCAGTCAGTGCCAGCTTTGGAAAAGGTAGGTCCTGCTTGACCAACCAGATCTCCTTTTATGACTAGGTGGATAAGGAAAAGGCTGTGGATGTTGTCTACCTGGACTTCAAGAAAGCCTTTGACACTGTCTCCCACAGCATTCTCCTGGAACATCCGGCAGTCCATGGCTTTGACAAATGAACTCTTCACTGTGGTGGTGAATGGAGCTACATCCAGCTGGAGCCCAGTCACTAGTGGAGTTCCCCAGAACTCAGTATTGGGCAAGTCCTGTTTAATATCTTTTAGCCATAATGTGAATGGGAGGATCGAGTGCACCCTCAGCAACTTTGCTGATGATAGTAAGATGGGTAGGACTTGATCTGCTGGAGGAAAGCAAGGCTCTGCAGAGGGATCTGGACAGGCTGGATCAATGGGACAGGGCCAACTGTATGAGGTTCAACAAGGCAAAATGCTGGGTCCTGCCCTTGGGTCACAACAACCCCATGCAGTGCTACAGGCTGGGGGGAGAGTGGCTGGAAAGCTGACAAGTGGAAAAGGACCTGGGGACACTGGCTGACAGCAGGCTGAACATGAGCCAGCAGTGTGCCCCAGTGGCCAAGAAGGCCAATGGCATCCTGACCTGTATCAAAAATAGTGTGGCCAGCAGGACTAGGGAAGTGATTGTCCTCCGTACTCAGCACTGGTGAGGCCCCACCTTGAGTACTATGTTCAGCTCCTCATTTCAGGAGCAAATAGTATGTCTCCTCATTTCAGGAAAGACATGTGAGTTGCTGGAGTGTGTCCAGGGCAACAAAGCTGGTGAAGGATCCAGAGAGTAATTCATATGAGAAATCACTGAGGGAGCTGGAGTTGTTCAGTCTGGAGTAGAGGAGGCTCAGGGCAGACCTTATCACTCTCCACAACTACCTGAAAGGAGGTTGTAGCCAGGTGGGCTCAGCCTCTTCTCCCAGTCACCTAGTGACAGGACAAGAGGAGATGGCCTCAACTTGCACCCGGGGAGGTTCAGGTTGGATATCAGGAAGAATTTCTTTGCAGAAAGGGTGGTCAAGCATTGGAACGGGCTGCCCAGGGCAGTGGTAGAGTCACCAGCCCTGGAGGTGCTCAAGGAAGGAATGGACATGGCACTTAGTTCTGTGGTTTAGTTGACATGGTGGTGTTTGTTCAAAAGTTGGACTACATGATGCTGGAGGTCTTTTCCAATGTTAATGATTCTGTGATTCTATGATAGGACAAGGAGGAATGGCTTTAAACTGAAAGAAGTTTAGAGTTGGAAAGGTTTAGGTTAGATATTGGGAAGAAATTTTAAACTGTCAGGGTGGTGAGGCATTGGAACAGGTTGCTCAGAAAAGTGGATGCCCCATCCCTGGAAGTGCTCAAGGCCAGGCACTGAGGAACCTGGTCTAGTGGAAGGTGCCCTTGCCCATGGCAGGTACGTTGGAACGAGATGATCTTTAAGGTCCCTTCCAGCCCAAACCATTCTATGATCTTTGACTCTATTATTAAGAATAGGAGAAAACATAAGACATAATATGATGAGCTACATTATGAAAATAAAGAGTTCCATTTTTAGCCTTTAATTTAGGCTTCTAGGCTTTACTAGGCATTCCTTTGTCATTAGTGCATAGAATTAAGCTTTCTTTCGTGTCGGCTGAGCTGCCTGTTTCTGTCTCAGATACCTAGACTGAACTTTGTTTGAAACTTACATAACTTCTGTAGTTTCTGCATAACATTTCTTTCTGAATAAAGTCTGAGGTATCTGAGCAAAATTTCTTCTCAGTTTTTCTTCTTCACACTAATCAGAACATTTATTTCTGAGATATGTGTGCACCTAGAGTGTACTCAAAGGGTATATGCCAGTCACACACCCTCAGTTTCTCTGCTTGCCATCTGTATCTCTGGAGTTGTTCCTTCTGCCTGGAACCTTACTCGTGCTACTTAGGCACGTATGGTATTTTTCTCAAAAGCCATCATACCTTTAGCAATACTTATCAGCTTCAACATTGGCTGAAACTCTGAGCAACTTGCCACCTCACTCAAGGCAAAAAGTTGCATATGAGATACTTAAGATAGCACAAAAGTGGCCATAGTTTCTGCTGTAGCATGCAGACATGTACAGATAATGAGCTCTGGGTTGTAGTACATCTGAGTCTAGGGCCAGTAGTTTGCAAGGCACTTAGGCACTTGGGAAGATACTGCGCTTTGTTTTCTTGAAATCGTCCCTTATTTATTTATAAATGAATGTTTTCAAGAACATCTTGCGTCCAGATGTCTGTTTGGCATTGGTATGAAAATAATATAGTTACAGATTATCTAGTCTGTCAAACTGCTTCTGGCTGTTTTGAATAAATTTATCATTTATTTTTGCAGAAGTCTCGATTTCTTTCTTTTGTTTTGAGACATTATGTAAAGACAAATTTCTTAATGCTGAAACCAGCACATACATATCTGTTCATTTATACACACATGTGTATATACGCACACATGTATGCGAAAATAAAAAGTGTTTACAATTAAACAGGGAAACCAATAAAGTGAATTCTCAAGTTTTACACTCCAGTGGTGTAGAACAAGATTTCATTTCAGGCTGATTGAATGTCTATTTGCAACTTAAAATCAATGCTATTAAATTATTACTCTTTTTAGTATTATTTAATGGGGAAGATAATGTGGACTTTATACATAAACATAAACATAAAATAATTTTAGGCTTTAATACATTTCTAAAGGATGGTGCCTTGAATATATATGTATTTAAATTCCTACTGCTAGTCCATTTAATATGCCTATGCTAGTACAGAGGTTTTAGCATTTATTATTTTATTTTCTTTCTAAGAAAATAAAGGAAACCTGCTACAGTAGATTACCATTTAAGTCATGAAACTGAAGACATAACACAGAGTTTCTGATGAAGTATTGTCTCAATTAGGTGGTTCCTCATTGTTTAAACCCCTGATTAACCAATTTCATTTCTGAATTCCACATACTAAGCACAGTTACACCCACTGATTATGTGCTGAATATGGTGGATGAATGAAGTACTACCCTATACTACAGCTATGAATTTTGTAGAATGACAGCTTTGGTCTTGGAAGATATATGTACTTATGTCTTCTACCTGATATGAATTCAGGCCTTCAAGAGATCTCCTGGGCTCATGCTTTTGGAAACATGGTGATCCTGCAATAAAATGTTCTGTTTCACAGAAGTTGCATTTTACCATCAAAGGGCATAACTAATTTACTTTTAAAAGTCTGTTGACGTGGTGTCATCATGAATTTCTGACCTGCATCGCTTCACTTTTCTGAAACTTTTTACAGACCTTTGATATAGACATTTTTCAGAAAGTATTTGTCTGTGAAAACAATATAGTTTATGTCTATCTTTGACAAAATTTCTAAAACAACATAATGATTATCTTTTATATTCAGAAAACCATTTTATATCTACATCAAGTTTCTTGAAGAAACTCCATGGGAATTCAAAGTACCTGAATCACAAACCCAAATAGGAACATGTAGTGACAAATTAGTTATTTATCCAGCTCTGCTGAAGATTCTCCAGTTCCAAACTAGTAGCACTGAATAATTTAAGTCTCTGAATGTCTCTAACTTAGTGAAGAAGGCCATCACCAGCCAACTGCATTAACAAAAATATAAACAAAATGTGATTTATGTCTGAATATCTTAGCGTAAGTTTATGACTCAATTTTCTTAGTTTAGTACACTCCCTATAACTGAGTCTTTTCTATGGTACTTGCTGTGCTGGCCATTTTTCCGTTCAGAATCAATGGTTTTTCTAAGAACTAAAATTAAAAAAGCTATAGCAGTCTCAGATAATGATTAATAAAAACTTGATCTTACAGTTATAAAGAAACTTTTACACAAGGACAAGTAGGTTAAATAAATTCTGAGAAAAAGGACATGGTTTCCTATGGTGCTAAAGTAATTTCATACTCAAAACAAATGCTTACATTCAGAATCTGCCAAAAGGCATTCCGTTTAACAAAAATTCAACAGGATGTCGAGTAACTTACAGTAATTAAGACTCACAACGTAATTTACAATAAAATGCATCACTCAACAGTATTGATCAGTCTTTACTTAGGTCTCCTTTGTCACATTAGTCTCTGATATATTTGATATTTTTTAGTTTGAGTGGTCTTCTACTTGGTCTTTGTACATCTCTGTTAAGCTCCTCTGATACTGTCTGATTCACTACTTTTCCTATGACCTGCTCTGTATGCACTTGAGTTCTTTCCACTTTCTTTTTGCACTAAATTTTAATCTTAAATTGCCTACGCTATCCACTAATCTGTTACTGTAGAGATGCCAGCACAACCCACCTTTGACAGCAACAGATATTAAGACAAGGATGTGGGTGTTGGAGGGTATGTGTGAAGGGGAACACCTGAAACTGTCTGAGGGAGTGTTTGCCTGAAGCTGATAATGTTAAAGAGTAAAACAAGGCTCAAATTGCTTAAAGGGTAATCAGGGAACTATGAAGAGATTT
Organism: Myiozetetes cayanensis; assembly: GCF_022539395.1. Lineage (NCBI taxonomy): Eukaryota > Metazoa > Chordata > Aves > Passeriformes > Tyrannidae > Myiozetetes > Myiozetetes cayanensis. The sequence goes on along the minus strand of NW_026087964.1, from coordinate 31,522,145 downwards.
CTGAAATAAGGGAGTCAGCTTTAAAAGAAATACATAAAAAGGAAGCCGGAGCATGTCAAGAGATACCTTGCAGTGGAAACGGTGGTAGTTGAGCCTCTTTACTCCTGGAAGTCTTCCATCACGACAGTACGAGATGCAGCAGGTAGGGACTCACAGCCTTCATGCAAAACTAGAGCACTTCTCTCTCTCATTGTGTGAATAAACTCTTCCCCTGGGGGAGAGTGTTGTACTTGTAACCCAGACGGTGTCTGTTTTCTCATAATGCTGTGGGTGTGAGTGCCCTTAGAACTTTGGATAGAGAAGGGTTTTAGAAATTAGATGTTTATCAACATTTTGTAATTCAGTATTGTGCTTTATCTGTTTTATTGTTAATTGTGAATATAAAATTCATTGATTCCTGGTTAATTATTTCTCATTAGTGAATCAGAAAAGTGTTTTGATCCTGATTTGAGTATGAAAATTGAAATTTTTTGCTTAAAGAATTACCAGTTTTTTGCATCCAAATTACGTCCTAGCAGCAGTTGCACAGTTTACATGACTCAAAGAAGTGAGCCTTACATGTGAAACCAAGAGGTTTTAGTCTAATTAGAGTCTTAGCAATCTAAACAGAGAATTATTAGCTCAGTTACAAAGATGCTATCACTTATAATACAAATTACTCAGTTTTTACTGCTTATTCCTGATAATTCCAGTTAAAACGAACTATTTTTCAGTATCTGTCCAGCATTTTTGTGTTGTGCTCAGCCTTCTATTGCTAAGCATCCAGATAGTTTTTAACCCAGTGAGCCTTTCCTTGAAAGGGAAATTTTCTGTGGGTTCTCTACCATGGTTTTTCTCTCTTTTGATTTTTGCTGAACACACTAGCAAATAGTGAAGTTATATTTCAGGCCTTCTAATTGCTTTCAGAAAGTAACAGTTCAAATGACTAGATTCACTAGGGAAAAATATTTCCTTGACTCCTTCAGCAAGACTCATGTTATAGTTGAATCCTAAATCTTTTTGAGAGAAGACATTCCACCATTAAGTGTTCTTTTTATTTCCTGCTTAAGAACTGCTGAACTAAATATTGCTCCAAGCACTAATAAAGCTGTAATAGAAAATTGTGTTATGTATTTATTTATGAGAAGCATGCTAATTTGCAATTTGTATAACCTAGAAGTGCAGCTAATTCCTTTATTTCTAAAAAATTAGGAAGCTAGTAACAATTACTAGGACTAATACACAACTAAGTTAGCACAGAGTGAATGACTGTAACAAGTAGATTACTCCTTTTATTAACTAAATATAGCAATTTAATTAACAAATTTTCCAAATCTAAGTCAATAATTTAATTAGATCTTTGTTTTATGACACAGTTAGCAGTCTTCATCAATGTACCATTAGCACATCATACATTTACTCTGAGATGATGTCAGCAGTAGCTGACTGAAGTAATTTTTTTAAAAAAGTATTGATTATTAATTTCATGTAGATATACAAATCGTAGTTAAAACAGTTTGAGAATAACTGTCTGGGCAGTTGGGTTTTCTAAACTTCACTTTAGAGCTGTTGTACATACACTGTGGCATAGGTAACTCTCATCTCTCATTACGTTTCTTTTCTGATTAGTCTATCCATGATAAGCTACAATTATCCATCATACAGTGTCAGACCAAATTTTGACATGATATTCAACTCAAATAATAACAGAAATATTCAGGTACTGAACGTCTACAGAGATAGACAGGTATTAGGTATCATTATTTCAGGTATGATTGTAATGGGTTTGAGGGTGTGTAAATTACTCCACCTTCTTTGTCTTACCTTTCACAACATTTAATTTCCTCTATTTTACTCTTACCCTTGAGCTTACATGAAGAGAAGTTGTCACTCTCAGGACTATGCCCAAATAAACGTTTTCAAGTTCCCTTGTCTAATACTTCAGGCAGAGAGAAGTCCATTCTGCTTGTGTGTTGAGCCATGAAACCAGATGGCTGCAATTAGCCCAGCAGTGAAATGAAGTACAATATCAGGCTCTGCAATGTAACAACACTGTGTGGTTTCCTTTGGCACAGCATATGCATGAATATACTACAGAATACACTACAAAAACTGTGAACATTCTCTTAGCTGAACTATGTAGTGTAAGGTACATAATCCTTCACATCATGCAGAACTCAAAAGTTCACTGAAGGGGAAAAAAGGGAGCTGTTCAGAACTCTATAATTGAAAATCTACCTAGTTATTCTAGAAGCCCAGCATAGTGAACTGAACCAAGCTGAACAAAAAAGGTGGACGAACTGTCTACATGCTAGTCTCCCTACTTTGCTCCTTGTTTATATTCAGGATTTTGAAAGAAATCCTCCATTGGTATTCTCTACTGAAGGCAGTCATCTTTTAGAGCCTGAGTATTTTTAGAAACTATCACGGGGGGAGGTTTGATCCCCCGAGATAGAGACCCTAGTGGCACACTGTGATAGGAGACGGTCACACACGGATGACCCAAAATGGCTGTTTATTAGAACAAGATGTCAGTTTATATACAGTGGAACATCGAAGGATCGGGAACAAAGGAGGGATTTTTGCTAGGAACATCAAATCCTGAGGGTCAGTGATAAGGGAAATGGAGGGATTGGCCGCAGGGAATATGTCCGGCCATATAGGGAGAAGGGGAGAGTTAGGGAGGAAGGGAAGGAGTGGTCTGGGGTCCCAACAGGGGAGTTCTACAGAAGTTTGTGAGGCTGCATCTAGTAGCTGGGTCTCAGGCAGCTTTTCGCAGCTGCAGTTGTTAAAGAACTTCTTCCTCTGAGGCTTCCTTGCAGCCTTTCTGCATCTCTCTCCATTCTCTATAGGCTTCTGTCGGTCCACCCCCGACAAGAAACTATCCAAACATTTTGTATCACATTATGTGATTATGGGGTTTGGTTTGTTCTTTCAATTGGAAATGAAAAGGTTAATTTTATCCTTTACTCACTTTAATTAGTTTTATGATAAAAAAGATTTCTATCAGTAAGTAAATAAGAATAAACATTAATAATCAAATATGTACCTACTGTGTGGCCTCTTTTGGTAGGAGAAATTGCTATCCTGAAGGCAAGAATTCATTTTAAAAATGCATCTGGGCTTTAGGTTCTAATCATCGATCAGAAAAAAAATCTAATAAAAGTATCACACCCAAAAACTCTTTGCTGGTTACAGTACTGAGGTGTTTACTAAGCAGCTTCTGTTAGAGATCAGACAAATTTATTTTTTTTGGTGGAGAGTGCATTCAGGTGTCTAATTATTTGCCTCTCTAGTTTCATGTTCTTTTGACTACATAAAACATGAAGCTTTTTGTTCTTGTTTTATATAAGAGATTAAATAACGCCGCAGTTGATTACAGTTTATAAATTGACCACATGCCAATTATACTGAAGGTTTACAAAAGGTAATGAATAGCTCATTGACTGCATCTGTTTACTGTGCACTCTGAATCGATTTCTGGTTTGTTAGAACATTTCACGCATCAGCACTGGAACCACTAGGCCTGCTGTTCTCAGAGGAAGCTGAGAGTGCTATAGGTCAATAGCTGAACCATATACCGTACATACTCTACTTAGTTCAAATTAACCACTATGGACCAATTTCAGTCCTTGCGTAAGTGGGACTTGGTTTTCATGGAGCTCTATAAACATACTTTGTAGAAATTGGTATCATATTTTGGTTAGAGTTTCTGAAAAATATTAAGGTTTTCTCATGAGTTCCTTACATTCTGGTAGTTGATAGGCCCTTCATGTTAATCAATAGTTGGTAATATCAAGTTTACTTTTATATTGCATTGTTAAAATATTGATGTACCGAAAGCTTCCTGGAGATTTACACTTTATACTTACTTACCAAACTATTTAGCCTTGCCATACATGAACAGCAATAAGCATAGTATTCTAGGCAAAGTCATTAAAAAAACATTGTGTGGCTGCTCTGTAAAATGGTTGTCTGCCTATGAGAGTATTTATTAACTTCTATGATTAGTGCTGGGAAAAAAATAGAGCATTTGTATAAGAATTAAGTAAGAACAGAGAGACCTCGACAAATTAGAGGCCTGAGCAATCACCAACCATGAAGTTCAACAATGGAAAGTTCTGGATTCTGCACCTGGGATGGGGCAACCCTGGATATTCGTACAGACTGGGGAATGAGATGCTGGAAAGCAGTGCCATGGAAAGGAACCTGGAGGTCCTGGTTGATAGCAAGTTGAATATGGGTCAGCAGTGCCCTGGCAGCCAGGAGGGCCAGCCGTGTCCTGGGGGGCATCAGGCAAAGCATCACCAGCCAGTCGAGGGAGGGGATTGTCCTGCTCTGCTCTGCACTAGTGTGGACTCACCTTGAATATTGTGTGCAGTTTTGGGCATCACAATATAACCACAGTATAAGAAAGATATTAAACCAATAGAGGTGTCCAAAGGAGGGTAATGAAGATGGTGATGGAGGGCTTTGAGGGGAAGCCATATGAGGAGCAGCTGAGGTCACTTGATCTGTTCAGCCTGGAGAAGAGGAGACTGAGGGGAGACCTTGTTGCAGTTACAGCTTCCTCATGGGGGAAAGAGGAGGGACAGACACTGATCTCTTCTCTCCAGTGATGAGTGATGTGTGACCCGAGGGAATGGCCTGAAGTTTTGTTAGGGGAGATGTAGATCAAATATTAGAAAAAGGTTCTTCTCCCAGAGGGTGGTTGGGCACTGGAACAGGCTCCCCAGTGAAGTGGTCACAGCACCAAGCCTGACAGAATTCAAGAAGCATTTGGACAATACTCTCAGGCATGTATCTTCTGTCTTAGTCCTTTAAGTTTTATCTCAGACAGTGCTCAAGAATGCAGTCACTTAATTAATACTTTATTTAGAATGGCGTTATTTTCTTTGTGGTGTCCCCATACAGTTCCATCAACATCAGTGAGTGATTTCCAGAGCTGGAACTTTTATCTGCACCATGCATAGCGGTTTTGAACTTCCAACCAGGATGTCAAGTCTTTTGCTTCCAAGAGATTGTCCAGTAAAAGGGCTGATGTAACTGAAAAAGCACATTACCACAATCAAGACATACAGGATCACAGTCACATGAACAATTGCTCTGAAAAAACAATATTCCTGTATGTTTGGCTCCTCCACCCTCATAGTGTGCTCCTGGAATTCACTTCCTGCAGTTAATCAGAATACTCATCCTACATTTTATTTATAGCACTTACTGTTAAGTATATGCACTAACAATGAACTCAGTATTCAGTTCTCCTCTCACTTTTCCACTTGCTACCTTGACATTACTTACACATCTGCTGAGTGTATGCTATGCTACATCAATCTATTCATATAACCTTAACAGAGATTAAAACTTTTTATATTCAAGTGCTCATGAGCAACATCAAACTTCCCTTATTTATATCCAGATAATTTTTTATGAAGATATTTTAAACCCCTGTGTAATCTCTGGCTGGTACAGGTACTCTTCAAGATAGGTTTTAGACTTTAAAACCATGAATTTCTCTACATTTGTCTAGGCTTTTAAAGCTCTTTGTACTTCTCAGATCCGTAACATACTGTGGTGATTTGGGGAAAGTCTGAAGATCATTGCTTGCTTTTAGTATTTCTAAACTTCATGCAGTGCTGTTGTATTATTAGATGGCAATAATTTCATATTCCTCTCTCTGTCCATACTGCTGATTTATCTCTTACATTTCTTTTGCTGGGAGTATTTAGCCTAGCAAAGAGATGGTTCAGGGAATGTCTCATTGATATATGGAGATATCTGATCAGAGAGTGCAAAGAGGATGGAACTAAGCTCTTTTCATGGGTGTCCCATGACAGGCCCAGGGGCCACTGAAGTTTCCTCCCATTGGAAGGTATCTTTCTTATTGAAGCACATAACATTGAAAGTAAATAAAGGAATAGAAAGAAAGACATGATTACAGTCAGTGGAGAAAAATAAAGGAATGACATGCCTTGTACAGCTTACAGAAACATCTAGGAATGCCTTAGCAAATGTAACAGTAGAGGAAAAAAACCTGCTCTGAATACTTAAAACAAAAAGGAAAGATCACAAAAATATGCTAATAACTTGAGGAAAAAGTAGGAGAAACATATAATTAACAGACCTCTCCAGTGTATTCCAGATGGAAGCCATAGCAGTTATGCAGTTTATGAATGTGATATAGGACCCAAAACCACAATAGACCCTGAACTCCAGTAAAATAGATTTATGAAAGGTGTTGAAACTATTCAGAAGGTCAATACAAAGAATGACCATGTTATGTCATGCTATTATAGAACTACATGAAATTACTTATAATGCATATAAGAGTCTAACAGAAACAGACATATGGATGCTACCTTTTCTGAAAAATTCAGCTAAGAAATTGTTGGTCCCTTATTTTTTCTAATTAATTACTAGCTTTTGAGACTTTCCAGTGTTATGTCTGAAAACATTCAATTATTAGATATATTCCTTTGCCCATTTTTTCTCAATGATTGTATTGACAATATAGTCAGTATTTCCTGTTTTGATCGTAAGTTCAGTAAGCAGAGACCTTGTGTTTTATAATCACTCAAATTTAGTCACTTCCCTTATTTATTCAGGGATAAATTTACTGGTCTGTGGTGAGTTTTACTTACTGTCTCTCTACAGGTGTGACACCCTCCCATTCTGAGAAGAAATGCATCTGTCTCCTTTGCTGCTAGGCTTCTGGATGCTTCCTAATAGTTCTTCTTTTGTGTGTATGCCTACCATGTGTATGTTTGTAAAAGTCTTATACTGAATTCTCCTTAAAATCTTTCAGTGATCATTCTTAGTCTTCCACCAGCCTGATTTGCAATCATATTCCATTAATATTTTTGATACATTTTCTCAAGAAGTAAACTTTTTTTTTCTTCTTGGTGTAAACGAAGGAAGAACTGTTTGTTTTCTCTTTTTTTTCCATGCAGTCACAGTAATTTCTTTTTAGTTCCTTCACTTGATTTAGTAAAATCAAGTAAGTAAAGATACTTAGGAAGTCGTTATTACCAGCTGAAATTAATTAAACTTTCTAAAGTTCTTGTACAAAACTGTTTCAGGAGATGCTCCTTACACAAATTACAAACTAAGCAACATCGAGATACAGCCTCTTACAACTTTAAGTGTTCAAGTTTCAGAAGTTTGTTAAAAATACTGAATTGTCATTCTTCTTTCTGTTCCAGTTTGTAGAATGGTCTTTTGGTGCTGAAAAAGTCTTTTTGTTTCTGCCATTTTTTAATTTTCTTTTGTGAGCCACATTCATAGCCTACATTTGGTTCAGAGTTCTGAGAAGTTGGGCAAACTTCTCTTAGCATGTGGTGTTATTTCAGTTGGCAGTAGTTCTTTGATCCAGTGTGTCAGATTCCACTCAGGTTTTTTACCAAGTGAGGTGCCAAAATGAATCACCTAGGATAACCATCAGGCACCAGTGAGTTGGTCCTCACTAGTGACAGAGGGAGTGCTTTCAAATGACTCCCTCTTGGTTGTTCTTAAAGGAGGAAGCAAGGGAATTCCTACACTGAGGGTGAAAGGCTTCTTTGGATTACCATAGCTGTACAAAGAAATAAAAAATGAGATGTTATGTCACAGAAAAAGAGAATATAGTACAAATTAACTCAATGAATTTAACAAAAAGGCAGAACTGTGGTTAGGTAAGATTTAAGCAGACTTTATATATGTCCATGAAAGAGTCCTTCCTATATTTTTCTTCTGGTGGTCCTTGTGATATTCCTTGATTTTATGCTGTTTCCTGATAATGTTAAGTCAGAACATTCTTTCTGGTGTTTTTCTTCTCACTACTTATTCTTCCAGTCACTATTAAAATCTTAGGTGCACTGCAGGAGGAATTTCTTCTGTGTAATCTGGGTCTTTGTGACATTGACCACAGTCAGACACTCATTTCACCTTTCATCCTACAGTCTTCCAAGTGCCAAAGTCTAGTTTTCTTTCCTACTAGGCAAGGCTTAATGTAGATAACGTATTTTATGTTAGTGACAACTTTTCTCAGTTTTCTTGTATTCTAATTTATTTGGTCAAGTGTCAGTTGGCGATTATATTATCTGAATAGTAGTGTCTCACAAAGAGTATGCAGAATGAGTTTGTAATTTATGATGTGCTTCAAAAAATATTAAAAAATCTGCACCTAAAACATAGTGGTATTCGAGTTAGGGATTTGGGTGACTATTTTAATGTTTTCTTAGATGCTTATTGAACTTTTAAATTAAGACTCACAAGATGGAATGCACAGAAAAACAGAATTCTGGAACATAGTCCAGGAATTGAAACTGAGGATCTTCTAGCCTGAAGGCATAATTTGGAGAACATATGTAACTATAATTTCTTTTCCTGCTTTTTTGACACAAGTCCACTTGATTTACTTGTAGAGAGTTTTTCGCCATTTTTTTTTCTTTCTTGCCATTTCTCACACATAGAATATCACACCCATGTTGTAGTGGGCAACGTGTTCTACAGAAATAAAAACTGAGATAAAGAAAGGACAAATATGTCCACTGTGCTGTATAGGATTATTTAGGACATATTGGATGTACTGGCTGTACGACAGACAAGTAAACAGACCAAAATACTTTGTCTTGATTTAACCACTCATAATCTCTGTCTTGGCTTGTTACCATGTCTGTACACATTAAAGTTTTTAAGTTGTCCCAAATTTCTCTCATTAGTCAGAGGTTTTATTTCTTCTTTTAGATCTTCTACCTTCAGGATCTTATCTTTTTTTCTCTGCGTAGGTGAAGATTTAAATTTATAGATAGCACTTTGGGCAATACTGCTCCCAGTTAATCAGAAAGGTTTACATCTAGTTTCTGTCAGCTTCTCTTAACAGATAATTTTTAGAAGGTAAGAATTGTATGAAAGTGGGAAGAACATTGAGATAATTCAGCCCTAACTATCTGTTAGTATAAAAATGCCTCAGTCTGTCATTTCAAGAACAGTTCAGTTCATATGTGGATATAGTTCTTACTTGTAGCTACTCCTTTGGAGAAATAGTTGTTTATTACTCTAGCTTTATTTTAATGGAGTGAAAATATACATTCTTTCCACATAATTTCTCTTAACAATAAATCCTTACACGAGTTCCCTGTATCACATGACAGTAGAAGAAAGATTTCTAGAATGACATATATGAAAAATATCACATGAGAAATCCAATCTCTTTATTTTCTTCAGTGAAATTTATGAGGGAATCCTTGAATATTGCAGTTGAATTAGGTACTGCAATATAAAAAAAAAATTAAAAATAATTTTATATTTGGTCACTCATCACATATTTCTCTTATAGTCAGGCCATTCTCATTTGTTGAAATGCCAGTTCTTAATGTATCTTATAATGTCTGCTGGAGGATGAAATTACTCACAGGAGAGGGCCCTCAGAAAGGATCAATGTTTTTACATTAATGTAAATTACCACTGATTAATAAATGTTGTAACGAGTAAGGATTTAAATCCTAAATGTGTTCCTCTTTTGGAACCTAACCTTGCAGTCAATATTGCAAGTTAGTAAGATTAATTTGTCAAGTACAGAAAATAGTAATAGTATAAGCCTAATCAATACTATTTTTTCTATGAAAAGAATTATTTTGGAGCAGAAAGTAAAAGAGAAGATTTTTTTATGTCTTTGAATTGTGGTAGGAAAGTCTGTAAGAAAGAAATACTCTGATCCTCAGTCACACTGGGTAAAAAGCCATCTGACAAGGAAACTGGTGAACCGTACATTTTCTTTTAGGTAGTTACTATATTGGAGCCCCTGGTGGTCCAGTGGTAAAGGCGCCGCGCTATCACCGCGGAGACCCGGGTTCGATTCCCGGTCAGGGCCACTCCCGGGCAGGTGGGGCTCGTTAGCCCTTAAAGGCAACCCACCTACGTCCTAAGGACCTCGCTGCCACCGTCCAAGCTCACTTGGCCCCGGCAGATGAACCTTAGGATTAAAGGGTGGGCTCAGTTCCGCGCACACTGTGTCTCACCTAAAAAATCCAATGCGCAGGCTGGAAGGTGGAAAGACCTTCCCCGGATCTTCGCTCGCGAAGACTGGCCATTATTAGTTACTATATTACTTGACACAAATCTCTTGAGTGTTTTGCTAAATAAACCTTTGAATTGGCAGATGAGATGAATTTTGGTCTTTTGAACCTGATTGGACTTAAAGAGAGTGCAAAAGTATTCAAAAATTCAGCTTTTTTAATAACTGAGGTCAAAGCTTTTTTTCACATTTTATTTTTCACTTCTCTTCTTGGTAAAGGTCAGAGAAAGGTGTTTTGAACCTTTCCTTTGAAACTTACTCAGGCTTGTTTTTCTCTGTAGTAAAGGCATATTTTCTGTGTCATTTAAACATGCCCCAGTTCCAGCTTAGAAATCACTAAAGCAGTACTTCCAGTGAAGACACAATTGTATTTTCTAATTATTCATGTGAATACTTTCCTCTTCAGTAGCCCAGAAACTGTAATTAAAACTTACCCTGTATTTGCTTAAACACTGCCAGATACTTTGATTGGCTTTTGTTAAACTTTAGTGAGTTTGACTGCTATCCTATGCCTTAGGAACAGAGAGTGATACTTCAAATTTCATAACATGGTAACTGTAACTGCAATCCACAAGACATTAGTGTCTGGTAAAAAGAGTTATAAATTAAGCTTAATTTGATGAATTCTTAATATTTCTCTTTATTTAGTCTCAGTCTTCATCACACATTCACACCATGCTTGTGTGTATCCAGAAAGGTGTGCATTGAAATGACAAAACAATGAAAGAGAAAAGTTTTAATCTACTGGTTCTTTATGTGTGCACATCTCACATGACTGAGACTTTGAGTGGCTCAGACATGAATTTTTCAGGCAATGTCCACCACAGTGCCTTTTGACTTAAAAAGAAAATTTTTATCTGCTGAAGTAACATAATTTCCCATGTCTCATATTATGTGTAATTAATTTTTTACTACTTTTTTTCTCAGTTTCTCAAAGTAAGATCTAAAGAACCATGGAATTTCATGTTTTAGTAAGAAATGAGCTTTTTGGGGAGCAAAAATATTTTGATTCCTAATGGCCCTTCTATTTTGTTTTTAGCTGTGTAAAAATAACTAGGGATAAGCAAACTAATCACTTTGAAATATGTGTTAATCAGGAAGCAGTGAGCCTTTCTGATAGTATAAAAACTGGGGAAGACATCAAAGACATTAAAATACATGCATTTTACATTGTAATAGTACCTGAAAAGAAATACACGCTTTTATGCCTGGTTTCCATGAAAGGAGTATAAAAAGTTTAATAAACTTGAAGTATAGGTTTTCTGTGATGCATTAAGTCTGCAAGGTATAGTGTAGGTTCCAAGTTTATATCTTTTGTACTGATAATTTCATCCTTTTATGTCTTATTGTAAAAATATTATTTTACTTTGCATTGATTTTTCTTTTGGTCCATGAAGATAGAATCACTGAAAGCTGTGCTTCTTTAAGGGTTGAGCAGTAACCTATCAAAACTGAAAAGAAAAATCAGCAGACCAAGTCAGTAGAAAGAAGGAAGTAAAGTTAGTTTCATAACTGAAATGAATGCCTGTTAAATGTGAAAAATGTCACTAGATTTCATATGTAATTTTAACTAGAAGTCCAGAATCCTATAATCAGAAGTGACGAGCATTGATAACTTAAACTGCCTAATTAAATATGCAAACTGCCTAATTTAGTGATGATCAGTCTTCCTTCCTTCCTTCCTTCCTTCGACGGATGGTTTTGCCTGTGATTTAAATTACAGGTAGAAGCTTAAGCTTGCACTAGCCTTTGTTTTTGAATTCATCTCAGGACCTGAACTGACATGGTTTTACAGACCATAACAAGATTTTCTCTCTAACTAACACATCTCTCACAAGTCAATAAATTAAGCAAATCTGTATGGAGAACTAGAGTGGGATGTCCAGAAAAGTGGTGAAATCTCCATACTTGGAAATGTTCAAAAGCAGCCTTGCCATGGTGCTGGACAACCTTCCTTAGGTGTCTTTCACTGAACAGAGATGTTGGACTGTAATGACTTCCAGAGGTCACTGCCAATCTCAGTTATTCTGTGATTTTGTGGTTAAATATTTGCAGCTGGTTAGCAGTGTTTTTTTTACCACTGGGGTGGTGAACTTATACCCCTAGTATATTATAATTTGCTTTCAGAATCCTCTGTCATTTTTTGAGCTCCTTCAATATTTAGGACTTGGTCTCTGTGCTTTGTTTCACTTCCCTTCTCCAGGTTCACAGCTATGGAGCTTTCCATAAGTTATGAAGGGATTTTTTAGGAAAAAGGTGAGAATATCTGTCACTGGAGGAATTTGCGAGTGTTGCTGTACTGTTCCATTATTTGACTTCTGTAAACACCAAGCCTCAGTTGTGACTTTGCAAGCAAATAAATAAGTTTTCACAGTGCTGATAGTACTAGAAAAACATATATGATCCATATCCCAATGGCTTAAAAGTTCACAGGACTTAGCACAGGAACCATGTAAAATAGAATTATGTAGAAATAATATTTTGAAAGTAATATTAGAAAACCTTTGATCTGTAGCGGTTGTGCAATCTAAATCTGCTCCTTGAACTACTTCAGTGTTTTCACAGCAAGTTCTTTGCATCAAAACCTGAACATTGAACATACATTTGTAAGTAAACAGACCTGATAATTTTTTAAACAACAGATCTCAATTTTTCCCTTACATGTGAAACTTTCCCGGATTGTACAAGTTTGTTTTGCACATACGAGCCAATGTTTAAAAACAAGAAGAGTTGACACACCTCTTTAGTCTAGTCAAGAATGTGGGTTGGCTACTTGGAATCACTCCTCTGCTGGGAGGATTTATGCTATGAAAGAGTATAGTTGTTGCTACACAGCAATACATCAATATTTATTCTAGTTGTTATTATATAATGCTTGTAGTGGTAATATTTAGAGACATTTTCCACAGTATGGACACTTAAAGAATACTTGCAGTTTGAGGTTCTACTGCTATAGCTATAAATAAATATTTTTGGGACTCAGTAGAGGTACACACCCAGTCTGCTGTAGATCGTTTGGCAGTGTAAGGACCTACAAATATTCTTATTTTCACTGTTAAATAAAATATAAGGTATTAAGGGTCTGATCCCAGAGCAGCTGGAGACTCTGTGGTAGCTCTGGAAAAACAACAGAATAAGCAGCCTAGTGTAGACACCATTCTAAGTTCTCATGAATGGTCTGAAATTTTGAGACAGTGGTGAGGCTTGAGCATTGGAGACTACATTCCATTCTAGAATGGATTCATACAAAAGCACAAAGATTCTACATACTTTTCTACTTTGATACTTTCAAGTTTTATCTACGAAAAAGTGTTTTAGTTTCACATGAAATAATTTGAGCTATCGTTCATCACTGTAATAAAAGATTAGTTATTATCATGTAGTAAAAGTCTAAAAGATAACTGACATACTTGTCTTAGAAATCGAAGCAAGCAAATATAATTTTATTAGGTTGTATTTGTTATCCTGGCAAGTTGTTGGGCTGGCAAGAGGGATGACAACAGTAAAATCCTGATTGAGCTCTCCTTACATGCAACCTGTTATTTCAGTGCATTGAAAGTGTCATTAGTGGTTTTGTGTATAATCTATGAAGGGTGTTCAGATACTATCAAATAAGTCTGTTCTGTCTTTTAAGGTAGTATATAATTTTCTCCTGTTGTTCATACAGTTAATGAAGAAATCCATCCTTCCTGTATTGAAAGTAATTTATCTTTTGTACATCCTAGTATAATTCATTTTGCTTATACCAGGCTAACTTCATTCAAGGTTCCAATCTCACTGGTACTGGGTCTCATCATAAATACTATACATTATATTTTAAAAAAAATTATTAATTTCTGAGATTTTTTGCAAGGTTAAGGTCAGTATGTGCAACAGATCCAAAACACCTTCCTCTTCTCCTCAAAAGAAGAAGATGAAATTTACTGGCTCTTCACTGAATACTAAGTCACAGAGAGAGAAGAGGAGGTGTAACAGCAATACAAAACATAGTATGTTTTTACTGCGATCATAAATTTTGTATAAACTTTACAGTATAGAAATCTATCTTTCATTTAAGTCAGACAATTAAATGGGCAGCAAATATTGAAGATGAAAAACAAAATAACTAACATTATTTTTGATAGGTACTGGAATTGTCAAATTCTGTGATAAGTAGCTAGGGTTGTATTAATAAAATAGAGATTTAAGCTGGACTGCTAATTATATTGCTATATGTAATGGTATGCATTCATTCATACAGAACTAACCAACTGTGAGAATTTATTTTATTATTCACAAAAAATTAGATTCAAATTTCCAGAAGAAATGGTTGCTAAGTTTCAGCATGTTACCAACAAACATACTAACAATGTTAAACTTTCAATTACTTGTCATGGACATAAATCTGTTTCCAAAGGCAAATGTTGAGGACTTTGTATTACTAAACAGCTATGTAAAAACATAGACTGCCTGAGACATGGAAGTCTTTGTGCCGAAGGGTATTAGGGTATTTTGTCAATCTCTGAACTACATATTAACATAGTATGTGGGAATTATTTCTGTATACCACTTTTTTTCCCCACACAAATTAAAATACCTGTTAATAATTCTGCATTATCCAGTCAGTTACGTAAATCCATCCAGACATATCCAGATTTCAGAATTAAATCTGAAAATGCTTTTCATTTTGTGTAGATTTTAAAAAAATTTCTTCCCCTCAAATACGAATAGAACACATTTCTTGTGAGCCTCTGTTAAAGTACTGCTCTAATTACTATGCACAAGGTAATAAACAAACCTACCATATGCTGCCAAATTAGTCAAATGCCAGGAAAAGCTAAATAAAAAGAGGGAGACAAACTTTTAATTACACCCTCTGAAAATCTTTGGCAGTAAGTAATATTCTTTACTTGGCATTCTGCTTCAGTGTGAAAGGGCAGAAAATATGACCAAGATAGTATGTTAAATGGTAAAAACAGAACTTTCTAAGAAGTAAAACCTAAGAAATAAAAGCACCGCATAATTAAGCTGTTACCAAATTAAATTCTAAAACAATTTAACTAGAACTGACTCCAGAATTATAAATTAATAATCAACAGAAAAATAAAAATATGGAAACTGGTTTTAAACAAAAGAATTACTTAAATCATTCTGGAAAAATAGAGTTTAACTCATGTTAACTCATTGGACTCTACAGAACCTGCAGCAGTGCTGGTACTTTAATTGAAAAAAAAAAAAAAAAAAAAAAAAAAACCAAAACACTTTGAAACCATATTTTCTTTTCCTTTTAAATGGCAGTAGAGGATACTCCTACTCTAGAAATAGTGTCAATGAGGTGAAGAGGTCTGACTTAAATCCACTGCTTCCTGCTTACTGTACCCTATTCCACAGGAAAAAATGTATTATATGCTTATTCCAAAATGTCACTAGACCAATAGTTAACATCATCTTATAGCATCTTGTAGATGACAAGAGCCAAACTTCTTCATACAAATGGAAGAACTGAAGATTTCCCAAAGTTGCCAGATATTCTTTATTATATTACAGAAAACAGTCTCTCACTTCCTCATCTTTTCTCACATTTCTAGAGGAAGACTCAGCCAAATGTTTAAATCAGACTTCAGCGGAACTAGTGACCTGCTTAACCACCTACTCCTTTTAACTGTATTTATTTTTTTTTTTTAAATTAAATGTGCTCTAAATGACATTTGGAAATAATCACATATATATTATATTGCATATTCTGCATCCAGCGCAGAAGTTTTCAGTGGATAACCCTGATGTTTTAAACTAGTAAAGTTTAAATACTGCTTTGGCAATGAGGAGAAAGAGCTCACATAATACTATTAGAAGCTAGCTGTGTGCAGACTTTTATTGGGAGTGCTTTTGAATGCATGTTCAGTAACCCTGAACTATCCCCAGGAATTACTAGGAGAGTGGCTCTGGTTGGTTCAGGGTTCCAGTGACTACAAAAATTTACTGATGTACCCTATGTGTTCAATGGTTATGAGTGTTGTTTATAACTTCAGAGTTAGAATAAATATTACGCCTTGATGTATTTACATAATGACATAAGTCCTTTGACATCAATAAAGCACATATTTCAGAGCACAAAGAGAAACTGCAGGAAAAAACACCTCCTAACATAACAGGTTAATGCAGTTGCATATGTTATCTTAGAAGTATTTCTTTGTACAGATATGTAAGTGCCTATCAACACAATAATTATGAGGGTAACACCTTTGAAAAATGCTCTCGTGTAGAAATAACATCAAATGTGAACTCTCAGTCCTTTAGAATATTTAGAGCCAAGTCCTGGAAAACTTTATGAGTTATCTTTAATACTGCTGTTTCACCAAGGAAATTCACTCCAACAGAAGTTTGCATATTTTGATAGTTGGACTTTTTCTGTGGAGTGAGTGTTACATCCAAAATCCTGTGGTTCTTATAACTGAATCATTCTTTATTCAGACAGGTTCTCAGTGAAAGAAGTTCAGCCCTGATTACATTAAGTTAATGGAAACAAAGACTGTGGTAAAAGTTAAGTAACTCTCAAAATACTACCTGGGAAATGTAATTTGGTTATTCTGCATAAATGTAAGTTTAAACTCTCAAATAATTGAGAAACTGTAAACATCATGAAAAAAGTTAACACTTAAGACTGCATTTTTAACATTATTTTATGGAACAAACAAATGCAATGTAATCATCATACTCCAAGAGATGCAAAAATGAACAAGAGAATTATTTCCTTGAATGCCCTTCAATGCTTCGTTATTTGAAATGGAACAAAATTATTGCTCCTTCATTGCTGTCTGAAAACCATTAAGATTATAAACAGTACTGCAGCTGACTGGGCTGTTATCTTAATAGGGTATTCATCAAAGTCTTTGCAGATTCACAGTACAATGTTTTTCAAACTGAAACCAGAGTACTATTATGCAAAATTTTAATTTAATTCATGTTTTATAAGAACTATATTGAAAGCATAGAGTGTTACTTCGATTTTTTTAATTGCTTTGTCAGTGTGATGACTTGGAGACACATTATATGGGCACTATATTCTTTTCCTGTCTATAATCTTCCCTACTGATGAAAATTATTGTGTATTTGTTCAACCAGGGGAAAATGTTTCATATAATTATAATATCCACAAATTGATTGTTGCTGTACATCCAGAATTCTCTCTATTAGAGTTCTCTTACCTACTACCTTGGATTTGCACTTAACATTCATTTGGACTATAAGGAGATACCTTGAAATTATTTGCCAGTTGCAGATGTGAAAAGGAAACATAATATTTTATTCCCTAAGCATATGGGATTTTGTAGTGGAGTTGAAGTACTTAATCTATAATGTAGTTGTTACACTCTGAATTAAGCTATTAAGTGCCCCGAGTAGTTACATTTTTATTTAAGACTTTTTAAAAGCCTTTTGGTTCTTTATAACCTCTAATTAGCATCCAGAGAAAGAGTCGCACACTCTTCTCTAAGAGAATTTTTTTTTTTTAATTTAGTCAGAAAAATTAGATATTTTGGCAAAAGGTTTTTACAGGAGTAAAATGCATCCAAGAAAAAAGCATTTCACTGAAACATTCAGCACAAAGACCCATTCCACAGGAAACACCCGCTACAAACAATCAATATATCAGCTTTAGTAAAACCCAATTCATTGGTTTTAAGTTACCCACAAAAGAAGGAGAAGAGTAAAAGAAGAAGAAGAAGAAAAAAAAACAGATTAAAAGGAGTAAAGAAAGAGAGAAGAGAGAAGGAGAGAGAAAAGGCGAGGTGAATAGTTACTGACAATATTTGATGATTCACATGGTGCCAGCTGGAGAGGGAGAAGAGCGAGAGAGAGACCATACGGAGTCTCATGTATTTATTGAGTTCAGTTTTCCCTCCCAGGCAGGATATCCCCAGTCAGTGCCTTCCAGGACAGAGTGAGGTGTGCTGTATCCAGCCACAGGCTGCAAGGGTGTGATGTGGGCAGGCTACCAGACAGTTTTGCCTTGACTGACAGAGGGATGCAGGGCCTTCGGCTCTGCCATGGACCTGCAGGTCCTGACCCAGCCCTTCCCCACGTGCACACACCTACTCAGTGAGTTGGTTCCGACCCATATCAGTAATTCAGTGAGATTCAGATCCAGGATTTCACAGTAGTCAGTAGAGATGGATCAATCAAATTTATGGGCAAAATTACCATGCTAGATATATGTGTGTGGTTCCTGCTGATTTCCATTATAGGCTAGTGGTCTGGGTGAGCACAACACTTATGTACACAGAGAAGCCTACCATGAACAGGGGGTTTTCATAATGATTTTATTTATAAAATCATATCCCCATTTTGAGTCTGTTTTGCCTGTTAAGGTAACCAGTAAGTGACCTCTACCAGCTCTTACCTCATGAATCCTTAGCTGGTTTTTTCCCTCTCCTCTGTCCAGTTGCAAAGGGAAGGTGATAGAGCAGCTTTAGTAGGTGCCTTGGTATCTGGCCAGGGTCAACCCACTACAAGGAAGATACAATTTTTATTTCCTAAACTCTGTAATTCTGAGTGCTGCAGCTGTTATTATATAATAGAGCTTTAGCAAACTACATTGTTATATGTAAAATAATTCTGTCCATATGGAGTTTGAGATTATACCTATTCAGATCTCTGGAACAGTTATTTTTTAGATGATATATGTATTTACTTTAATTTTTTAAAATTGGATTATTTAGAAAACCTATTCCTAAATAATTTCAGTTAATATCCACTGCATATATTTACACGTCATACTAAATTGTAATATTAGCTGGAACACTGTTGCTGCTACAACTGTGGAACAGGATCATAAAATAATAGATATATTCTGCATTGATATTGGCTATTTACTGGTTGAAACTATTTGACTTAACTCATTATGATTGTGTATTTTCTTAATATTTTAGTATAAAATCAGAATTTTCAAGTTTTCTTCTGCAATTTCTGTTGCAATTATCAGTTCTCATATAATTTTTTGCAAACTTATACTGTAAGCTTGAGACAAAAAAAAACCTGTTCTAAAATTTCAAGATTTTTACTCTTATTCCTACCTAACCAAATCTTATGTACATAGCTAAATGATTAGTTACTTGCCAAGAAATGACAGTGTCCCAGTGTGCTCATATGACACTGTTGGAATATGTTTTAATATGTATTATTGAAATACTAAAAAATCTCCTGCATGCAATTTAGCAGTTGCTCAAAAGTATGAAACAGCAATTTAGGACAGAAAGCAAATTAGTTTCAGTCATTCAAAGTTATTCTTCGGTATAAAGTGAAATGCAAAGTAAATGCAGAGACAAAAAAAGAATGCTGATTGTGCTCTTAAATTTATTACACGTAAAATCTTTTGAAGTCTATGAAAAACAGTCACTACAAGTGTTTAGCAAAGAGAAGGGATGCTTTCAAGGGCAAAAATAGCTGTATCTATTTCAGGATGGCTGCTGACTCCATAGTTTTGGAATTTCTTATATTACATTCTTAACATGACTGTAGCTTAAAAAAATTCTTCAGACTTGGTTTTAAAAATCCTCCAATGTAGTAAAGAATCACCTTTTCCCCAGAATTCATAGGTATGGTATGACTCAGGCTCACAATTGCATGTGTGCAATTGTACATTAGAATCTATAGTTTATATGACACAGTAATATTAAGATTTTGCATATTTTTCGGTTTTTTTTTTTTTTTTAATCTTACTGTATCTGTGCCAGTGTTAAAGATTGGGCTTGTTTAGCAATGCTGAGGTGTTTGGGGTTTTTTTGTCTGGAGGGAAATGAGTTGTTATAAAATTGAGATTTTAAATATGTAATATAGATTGAATTAATGACTCTATTTACTAACAAGAAATCACTTATATCACCTCAAAGCACGTACAACCATCTGACTATCAACTATGCTTGGGGTACATAGAGTAGCTGAATGGAATTAAACCAGTTTCTATGGAAGTGGTTTTAAGGATTTTTTTTTTTTCTCAAAGGGGATACATTTAAAATCTTACCAAAGATTAATATTAGCTAGGCAGATTAATTTTGATTTCTTTTCCTACCCATTAATGAAAGCAAGCTGGGTTGCTTTTTCCTGTGATGCATAAGGAAAGATTATTTTCTCTATAAAAAATCACAAGAAAAAAATTTAAATTGAATTTTATCATTTAAATTTCTGTCACATTTTTATTCCAGTACATCAATGGAATTTAATTTCAAATATTTTTTAAAGAATCTCTGTAAAAATGAGTGTACAGCAACAATTCTACATCACAGAATATCCAATTATTATTTGTTTCAGTATTATTATTAAATTGCAAAATAAAGTGATGTCATTAGCAATTGTTTAATGCAAAAAAAGGTCAATGTGCTTCTCTTAATCCTGAAAAAAAACATACCAAGTGTCTCATATTAGAAAATCATTCGGTAGCTTTTTTGACTTGTAATTTCAGAGATAAATGATTTGCTGGGAGCTGGGAAATATATGTATTATTCATCAACATTCTATCTCTCCACCTGTGTTGAGATGTATTTGAGATCTACCCTAATCAGGAGACTGAAATTAAAATTAATATGCTTATATTGATTTCTCTGTACTTCTTTTTCTCTTTAAGTCTGTGTTACTGGATTAAGCATAGACTTTTTTTAAATTTTCAGATAGTAAGAACCAGTGACTACCTGATATGGATGGAATATAAGACAAGTCCTTGGAGTATAAAATCAATTTATTTTTTCTTAATTCTTTTGTAGTTCTGGTACCATATATTATTGTATGATTTTTGCAACAGGTCATGAGATCAGATTGGAGCACTTCAGTTTCCCTGTCATATTTCCTCTTACCCAGTTTCTTCCTCATATTTTTTGTTTTAATTTTCAACTTTTACTAAACAAGAATGTCATAGTCTATCTCTTTTTGTCTTTAACATGTTTTCTTATCAAAACGTCCTAATAATGGTTGTCACTTATTCCTATACGCTGTAGTCTGGAACATTGTGGCAAGACCTATTTTATTAGGAGGATTCTGGAAGGCAAACAGTGTCTCTTGGAATGAGGCAGAGGGAGTCATATATGTACATATAGTCTGTCCAAAAACTGCATTAACGAAAATATTAGTGGCTTCATTCCAGAGCCGTGTGATGTCTAGCTGCAGCCTGCCTTTTAGTATAGAAGGACAGAGAAGGTAATGACAGGCTTTTTTTTTTTTTCCTAACAGTTAGTGGTGCTAGTTCTCAAATTGGGTTTTACAGCCTCTAATATCTGAAATCCTGGAGATCGGTAATTTCCAGGGTGACTTGGATGGTCTATTGCAAGGAAGCCCTAGGTCTGAGATTAACACAAGTCTGTTATAAATATTAAACTTGCATGAAAGGAAAAGTTTGAGGTTGTAAAACTGGAGAGAGAGTGCTGTGGTAGAAAACCATAAAGAAGAGGTTACAGACTTAAAATATAACTGACTTTTGCTCTTAACCCTATCTGTCACTTGAGGAATAATTCTTAGACTGAAGCATCTAGAGGTTAGACCCCCTTAAAGAGGACAAGTCCTAAAACAGCAAAAGTGATCTCTTTCATTCTAAGTAGACATAATGATCATCAGAATCTAAGCATATTTAATCTTTAAAGCTGTACCAAAGTACTTTGAGCTGCCTTATGTTTGCAAAATTTAATTGTTGTCATAGATTAAACAAATGAAATATTGTTCTTGATTGTTTGTAAAACTGATCAAATGTACAGATCTTGTGTTATTTGTTAATAGAATTTTTTTCATATGATACTTAATTACTAATTTTTTTTTTCATGTTGGACAATATGACTAACATTACAAGATTTATTTTCTGGCTTGATTAAAATTTACCAATTCCATATCACTTAAAGAATTTGCTACATTTTTGATCAGAAGATACATGAAAAGCAATTTCTTTGTCCCTGAATTTATAGTAACTTTATAGTACCTTGAGGACAGAGCAAATAGCTACACCAGTATTGCAAAAGAACACACCCTGGACAGTTTAAAGGCTTTTGACAACAACAACAACTGTATTTTAATTTCTTTTTGTTTCCTTTTGCTTGCGAGCTATATATTTTATGACCATAAGTCATAATAATTTTACAAAACAAAGTGATATTTTTTCCTTTTGGCAGTACAGAACGTAGATATATTTTGTTCTGTGGCCTATATTAGAAATATGATGTCTGTCCTTTCTAAATCAGGAGACAGTAATTTCTGTTGAACACCCTCAACAACTTCTAAATTTTTTCAGTCATGGAGGCCATTTAAGATCAGTATAAACTGATTTTGGTAACAAGACTGATTTTATTTTTTATCTTTTCTGCCAGAGAAGTTAGACAAGCAGTAGCTATGCTAAATGAAAGGCAGAATTAATAATATGTTCCTCTCTATATGTGTGATCGCTTTGGACTTATGATAATTATTCCTGTGCTTAAGCAGTTCCCACAGAAGACGATTGTTGTCGTATGCTTTAAATATCCTCTGCTGAATAGATACCTATTTTAAGCAGAATTGGACTGACAAAATATGTCAGTTTTGAAGAGGAGACATCAAAGTTCTTTTACTATGGAACACTTAGCAGTTAAACCTGTAAAAATAGTTTTAAGTAAAAGCCAAAGAATGCCCCCCAAAATAAAGATTTCTTATAGAAATCGAGTAAAGGTCTTGTTAATTTCCAGACATTATACATCAGTAACACAAAGGTAAATTTGACATGGCAAATCATTTAATGACTTCACCTAAAGTTTATTCTGAACTACATGTTTGCAATTTTGCTTTCTCAAGCTTCCTATACGTGGTGCACACTTTTGGCAAATATAGCTCTGACTTCACCTCAAAGAGCTTTTCCTTCTTCTCTACTAAAGATATGGCCAAATATCATAGTTCTGAAGATTGCACCATATAACTGCAATTATTGACGTGCATCATTGTCATTAACGGCACCTATACTTGTGCAAATTATGTTTCACAGTTCGTTTTGAGATCTGGAAGAAGATCTATCTGTCAATATTCCTCTACTGTGACAATTCTTTGGTGACTTCTGCCAACTCTGGATCACACCTTCTTTTACATTTTTGAATCTGATCTTTTTTCTCAGTCATTCAAGAATGCTTAATAATCAAGTTTACTGCTGCAATGTGGTAGGTATGACTTTTCTGAGAAGACTGGATGGAAAGGGTGTTTACTAGCAGGTCTAACGTGTAGTACTCTGGCTAAAGAGATTTGAGAGGTTATGGCAAAAGAGTTGAGTAGTTTGTTTAGAGGTCAGAGTGTAAGAATTTCAAATGCTTGTAAATTATAACTATGTGCTTTTCTAAAAATAAATTTATCATACAATACAATTGTATCAGAAGAAGTAAGAAATTCTCCCTGAATACTAATTAACTGCTCCTTGCTTCCCAGGGCGAACACCTGCTAGATCCCCAACAATAATTCTGTCCTGGCACTATCTTCATATTCTTTCTACTTGCTCATAAATTCTGCATAGCAGAGAAGTAAATCCCAAATTCTTATTTACTTTCACATTTATGAAAAATACTGATTTTTATTTTTCTTTCATAGTCTAATAAAATGTGAATATATTTAATGTATTAATAATCTTGAACTAATTTTCTTGATAGAATATAATTTTTTAGAATGAAGTTACATGTATACACTGGCACCTGAAAAAATGATGTGATTTCTGTAGTCCTTTGTGATTATGAAAAAAGTATCTGAGTAGGCAGTACAGTACCACTGCTACAATAATTTTTTAGTATTTTTTGATAGTAGTAAATTTGTTCTTGTTCGTGTTCCAAACAAGAAACATATCAGTCAGAATAATTGTGTCATTTGACTCTGACTGCCATTTTGCCTAGTTTGCTAGGTGTTAGTTTTCTTACTTCTTTGGTTGACTATATTCAAGTCAGCATTTTCAATGTTTGCTTTTGATGATTCATCTTATGTTGTAGTAGACAATGTGCCTTGATAGCATTTTGTGATCCATCTTTTGCCTTCATGTTTCGACTTTTTTTTTGGTAATTCTTTCATATAGATTTGTGACAAAATATTTGTGTCCTAATTGTCTCCCTCTGTTGTTTCAAAATCCTTGTTAGCTACAAGGAGTTCTTTGTTTAGAAAATAAACATTCAGACACAGACTTTTAAACCATACATTTACTTATATCATACTTAGTGAATGTCTTTGGAATCTTGTGGCTTCTGACAGCCTTATATCCTGTTCTTTTTTTTCAATTCTCTATAAATCCTAAATATCAGAAAGACATAAAGGTTTATTGTCTGATCATTATGCTTTTAATCTGATGGGAGGGAGGTGCACCATTATCAATCTTTACCACAAACCAATTATTATACTAGATTGCATGAGACGTCAAGCTATGCAGTGTTAAGCAGTTGTTGTTCAGGACTAGATTTTACATCATTGATTGCGAAGCAAAATTTTATATTTAATGCAGAATCTTGTCAAGTTGAGGAGAGACATTACTATTCTCATGAAAATTCGTTCATTTTCAACCTAGTTATAAGCTATAGAAAAATCACATGGACAATTAGCCTAATTTCTTCCATGAAAATGACATAAAATGAGGAAAAAATACATCGAGTTGACCAGTTGCTCAGCAGTAATAATAACAGTGTTACCATTTTACCTCTTGTTGAATGAGTTCTTATGGCCTCGGTAGAGAAGCAAATATGAAATATAAATCCCTTTTATGAAGAATGTACAAGAGAAATATTTTCAGTACCTGTAGTGTGTACTGCCTTTATGTCCTTTGGATAAGTCCAATAGTATTAATACCTCCTTTTTAAAGTTTACTTTTAATAAGAGACTAGAAAATGCATATATAACTATTCCCCAGCCAAATAGTTGCACATATAGTAAATAACAATGGCCAGTCTTCGCGAGCGAAGATCCGGGGAAGGTCTTTACACCTTCCAGCCTGCGCATTGGATTTTTTAGGTGAGACACAGTGTGCGCGGAACTGAGCCCACCCTTTAATCCTAAGGTTCATCTGCCGGGGCCAAGTGAGCTTGGACGGTGGCAGCGAGGTCCTTAGGACGTAGGTGGGTTGCCTTTAAGGGCTAACGAGCCCCACCTGCCCGGGAGTGGCCCTGACCGGGAATCGAACCCGGGCCTCGGCGGTGACAGCGCCGCGCCTTTACCTCTAGACCACCAGGGGCTCCTCACATATAGTAATCAAAGAAGAAAAATAAAAAAAAAAAAGAAAGGAAATACTGCACTGCAGGTGTAGTGCCACTCTTTCCACAAAGAAATTCCAACAGTCAATAATAACACATCAGTAAGTTTTTGAAGAGGTTCCACTAAGGAATGCTTTTATATAACATCATACCTAGGACACAAAGACTATAAAAACAGTACTATGGAATCTATTCCACTCTGAAAAAAAGAGAGATATTCCTGATGCTATAGTATTAGTGCTTACTAAATATTCCTGATGCCTTTTTTTTTTTCTCCCACCCAAGTATTTCTTAGAGTATCTTCTTTATCAGAATGTTACAGAAGTAGATCAATAAAGCATTAATGCATTGAGCAGTAATGCCAGGAGGACAAAATAAAAAATAAAAATAACCCCAACCAGTGTAATATTGTAGCTATATTTCATGATAGTGGGCTTACTATGACTCAAAACATTCAAGATGTCTGTGTGAAGATTACACTGCAGTTATTAATTGATTTCCTTCACCACTTTACAATTGCTTTCTGAAAGCAAATTCATTTGAGGCATGTTTCTTATCTAGCAGTAGTTTACAGCAATTAGGTCTGCAAACAGGTTGCTTTGTATTGAGTGTAAATATGTAGTCCACTTCAAGATCAGATTGGGTTACTAAGCTAGTCAATGAGCTTCAGCAATGGCTCAATTATTTGTATTCGATTTTACTTAAGAACATAATTGAGAGATGATTGGAATAAATACTCAGTATCCCAATTTAGGTATTTTCACTAGAAAGATAATGTTAGGAATTAGGAAAAAATAATGTTATAAACATGCAGTTCATTCTTTGTCTAGTCCTAAAAGCATACCTTGTAATACTGTTTCCACATTTTTGGTATTTTAGCTTTGACTTTTTTGACATTTGTCAATTGAAATAATATTTTTAATTATTTTTATTTCAATCTCACTTTATGTATGATATGTGAATTAACATTTGCTTATTTTCCAGAAGAAAATAAGTGAAACTCTGTTGCTTCTAATGTAAAGTATATACCTCTATGAGAGAATCCCATTATTACATATTCCTGTCATATTCTAAGCTGCAGCTGCTACTTCTGTATTCATGTTAAAAGATTGTCCTCTGTGTGTGTTATCTGAGAATTTCTTTTTTTGTCACCTTCTTACCTGTCTTTGTGTAACCTTAATTTTTGAGGTGGATCTGAGGAGCAATAACTTAAGAAAACACATATGAAAGAAAGAAAAACTTAAAAGGGAAGTTGCAAATCATTGAACAGATACCAAGAAATAGTTTGGGATTGTAAAAGAATGAAAGAAGTGTAGAAAGATCCATGGACTAGAACAAATGAAATGCAAAAATAAAATTAACGATAAAGGAACACAGAAAAGAAGAAAACATTGTGCCTACACGGAATATATCAACAGCAGTTTAAACTCTGGAGCACAGAAATTAAATTCAACTGATATTCCTCAAATCATAGCTTCTGTCACTGTAGAAATGGAAAAGAAGGTTGTCAGAGAGTGAAATACAAAATTTACTGCAGTAACATCTGCAACTTTATCAGCAGGTTAAGAACAATCAAGAAGACTTAAAATAAAAAGGTGGCATTTATTGAATCTTTGCATACTTTTACAAGTCTAAGCTAGGAAACTCTAATTTATTGGAATTAAGCCTTTTTTGGTTTAATTACAGAATTATGGCAAATTAAAAAATTTGCCTTAAATTTGCCATAAAAAATGGCAAATCAAAGAATTTGCTTTTCTGTTTTCTTCTTCAAATAAAAACTCCAAAACCTACTCAAATTCTTTTTGTTGACCTTCAGATGTCAGAATTAGATTTAGTCCTCTACACAAACATGTACGTCACCTTTTTCCTGTACATTCATTGAAAGAGATTCCTTAACAGTTAATAATTTGGTATCTTTATTTATTTGTTTGTTTATTTATTGCCTGTTTTGATTTTTATTTCCATACTGAACTATGTTGACATAATCACACATAATCTAGTACCTAGTTGATGATATTCATAAATCTTACAACAGGTAAAATCCTTCAGAACAGATTTTTTTTAGTTTAAAGTTGAATAGTTCATATTACATAGTAAACTTTCATCCTAGTGTGTAATCAGTGGGCTGAGGCAGACATTTTTCAAAGTTGTGTATCTGAAGTTTGTGAATGGTTTTTTTATAGGGCCAGCTTTTCAAAGCTATCAAACATCCACAGTTGCTACTGATTCAAAATAAATTCTGAAAAATTATGCTGTTAATTACCAAATCCAAAACTACCAAAGCAAATTACACAGAAATACTGTTCCCTTAAACACGGCAGTCATAATACAAAATATTGTTTGTTTAAATTTCAGAAATTCTGCAAGGTTAAAACCATTGTTTATTGTGATTCTGTGATTATTTAGTGATTCGGGAAATACTCTGTTTTGCTTTTGGTTTATAGCAAGAGAATGGTCAGTTTTAAGCTATTCTTTGAAGATTTATCTTTTAGTAAACATTCTACTCCACATTTTATGCCCCAGCAGTAGTAAATCACTTGTGGACTGGCCCTATCCACATCAACTGCATTGGTTCAGAAATGTTCTGTGGTTGTATTGTATACTGAGCTGATTCTACCATTTCTGTTGCAAGTAATTTTCCTTATGTTCAGAATTGCCTTAATTTGACCTGGTACACTTCGATATTCAGTAGATTTCTTTCAGATTTAATGTGATACATTGAATAGCAGCAGTGGTTACATCTCCTGAGAAACCTACTGATGTAGTTTAGTACTCCCTACTTAAGTCTTACATTACCTGGTCTTCTTACTGTGAATTCAGTGCTTCAAATCATAGAGGTAACTGAAGAAATCCTTTTCCTCATCATTTTCTGCAGCTAAGGTTTGTGAATAATTACAGATCATTTGCTGTGGTCACTTGTATGAAGAGCTACTGAGAAGCCAGACCGAGTTTTGCTTTCTGAACATAACAATAAAGCCATCATACAAGGACATGAAAAGAAGAGACGCCTGGTGTTGAGCCCTAGTTCACACCACAGTTTCTCACAAAATGTTGATAAAAAACATAACAGGCCAGGACTACGGCTCTGCAAAGTTAGTACAAGATACAATTTGCATGAGGTCTTTGGCCTGTTGCTACTGGCACTGACAATACTATTTTTATTAGGATACAAGGTACTAAAGTATTTTGGGTTTCAAAACAACCAGATATTACGTTCTGCCTGGTGTGCATCTTTTATGGATGGAAAAGTTTGTAGCATTCAAGCTCAAATTTAAAAGTGCAGCCAAAGCAAGTGTCATGGGAAGCTCTGTCAGAAGTGGAATGGAATTGAGAAAAGTAAATGTTTGCTCCATAATACATGGAAAAGAAAAGATGCAGCTGAGGTTGATATGTACTACAGCCACTGAAGATGTTGCAGTCAACAACATGGTATTGCAGTCAGCCATCAACAACACAGATTGTGACAGCATTTATAGCTACACTCTTGTGTGTTTGGACACTTCTTTTGTTATCTTTCAATATTGTGGGGGTTTTTTTCTGGTTGTGAGCATCACAGAGATCCAGCCAAGGTGTTAATCACCAAGATGTTAATCTCTGACCACATCTAAGACCTTCCAAGACCCAACTGAATAAAAGGGGAGCATGTCAGCAATCTTTGTTTTATAAACATAGACCTGACAGGGAGTACAAGGGTGACAATGGTTTGGGTTGAGGGAAATGTGTGGCTGATGGAAGGAGGTCAGTGGAGCCAGATGTGTGATGTAGACTGTGTTCCTACTGTGCATTTTTTTCTAGTCTATTCCTAGGTTTTATTCAAAAGACTTTAATTTTTTTTGTGTTTTGTTTACTCTAGGGGAAATTCCTCATCAGAGTAATATGTTTGTGTTTTGACATTAGAATTCTAGTACCAACCAGGAGACAGAGAAATTAGCTGCATGACACCTTAATCTAGCAATTTAGTAATTTATCCCACCTAGGAAAACTTGACATCTGCAAGTCTAGGGGCCCTAATGCAATGAATCCTGAGACAGCTGGTGGACACCACAGTGAGAACACTTATGATTGTCTTTGGAAAGTCATAGTGATCAGGGGAGGTACCTGAGGACTGGAAGAAAGCAAATGTCACCCTAGCCTTCAAAAAGGGCAAGAAGGAGGACTCAGGGAACTACTGCCCAGTCAG
Organism: Myiozetetes cayanensis; assembly: GCF_022539395.1. Classification (NCBI taxonomy): domain Eukaryota; kingdom Metazoa; phylum Chordata; class Aves; order Passeriformes; family Tyrannidae; genus Myiozetetes; species Myiozetetes cayanensis. The sequence goes on along the minus strand of NW_026087964.1, from coordinate 31,492,747 downwards.
CCTCACCTCAATCCCTGAACAAGTTACGGAGCACCTCATTCTGGAGGCTGTCCCTATCCACATGGATGACAGGAAAGCGATCAGGAGTCAGTATGGATTCACTAAAGGTAAATCATGCTTGACCAACCTCATTGACTTCTGTGATGAAATAGTTACCTGAATGGAGGAGGGGAGAGTAGTGGATATTGTCCACTTTGACTTCAACAAGGTTTTTAACACTTTCTCTCACTACATCCTCCTAGGCAAACTCAGGAGCAGTGGACTCAATGAGTGAACAGTGAGGTGGATTGAGAACTGTTTGCATGGCAGATCCCAGAGGGTCCTAATCAGTGGCAAAGGATCTAGTTGGAGGCCTGTTCAATACTGGGCTCCATATTCTTTAACTTATTCATCTGTGACTTGGACGAAGGGGCAGAAGCCTCCCCAGCAAGTTAACTAAACACAAAGATAGGAGGACTGGACAATACCCTGGAGGGCAGTGCAGCCCTTCAGGAGTACCTCAACAGGTTGGAGAAGTGGGCACTGAAACTGGTTGAAATATGAGAAAGGTTCTGCCCCTGGGGAGGAAAAACCCCATGCCCCAGTACAGGCTGGGGTCTGGAAAGCAGCTCCATGGAGAAGGATCTGGGGGTCCTGGTGGACAGCAATCTGTCCATGAGCTGGCAATGTGCCCTTGTACCCAAGAAGGCCGATGGTATCCTGGAGTGCATTAGGAAGAACATTGCCAGCAGGTTGAGGGAAGTGTTCCTGCCCTTCTACGCAGCCCTAGTGAGTCTGCATTGGAGTGCTATGTCCAGTTCTGGGCTCCTCAGGACAAGAGAGACATGGAGCTCCTGCAGTGGGTCCAACCTAGGGCGGGCAACAAAAATTATTAAAGGACTGGAACATCTCTCTTACAAGGGTAGACTGAGAGAGTTGGGCGTTTTCAACCTTGAGAAGAGAGGATTGAGATGGAACCTCATCAATGTCTGTAAGGATCTGAAGGGAGTATGTCAGTTTCATCTTGGGGGTGCCAAGCAATAGGACAAGAGGTAATAGAAACTTATTGGAAGGAAGTTCCAAGTGAATATAAGGAAGAACTTTACTGTTCATGTGACTGAGCATGGAACAGATTGCCCAGAGAGGTTTTGGAGTCTCCCTTGGAGATATTCAAGAACCCTCTGGACACAATCCTGTGCAATGTGCATCTCTCTCAGATGACCCTGCTTGAACAGGGAGATTGGGCCAGATGACTCACTCTGGTCCCTTCCAACTTTCCCATTCTATGATTTTGTGATTCTATGATCTAACTTCTGGCTGCCTTTATGGTTACTGAATACATTCATTGTCTAAACTTAGAGTTTAGCAGATGGAAAAGCAATAGTTTACAAGGCCTACTATGGATGTCCAGTTTACAGAGAAAGCACTTTAATATATATATATATAGCATACTAAAGCACAGAATATACACATTTCTAAAAAATCCATTTTAAAATTAGAGTCCTTGTAGATATGCTGCTGATATGTCATTGTTAAACAGTTAAACAGGAGGTGATGATAAATGTCATTTCAGAATAAACATCAGCGATTTCTGTCCTAATCATTAAGAAAGAGACAAATATTTATCTATAAAAGTTTAATAACTGAAACTTGCGTACAGCATAGCATTCTAAGTAAATACCTGTCATAAATAATTTAAAGGACAGTATTAAACAGAACCAATTAGTACAGAAATGTCTACCCTCTCATCTTAATATATAGTTCTTTGTTATATAACATTTAAAGTTTCTGTAACTTGATTCTCCAGTATAATACGTCATGACCATTCTCATTAAAACCAGCTTCTCTTATAGCACTTACAATGTTGGACTCCTACGGATAACATAATGAGAGTAGAATGCATTTTGATTGAGTTACCACTGGGGAGAAATTTAATTTAATTAAGCTGGTCTTCATTAAAGTATTACATTGAAGTAAAGTAATTATAAAAGCATGTACAGTATTAAAGAAATCCTGCTGTTTAAAAGAGAGAGAAGGCTCATTTTAGAATGATCATAACTTTTAAAAAAGCTTTGTTCCAATGATTGTCTCAAAACTTCCAAAGCGTTCGTACCTTTTAAAATCTGGTGATATGTATATGCCACTTAAAGCTAATGCTATTCCATCTAATTGTAATTTCTGCCAATCTACCTCCAAAAACAAACTTCTGGAGCACCATTCTGCTTTGTACAAACATCTACTAAATAGTCAATGTAAAAATGTGGATGTTGAATATATATAGATTTTAAAAAATAAATAAAAACACAAGAAAATCTCAGATTTCTTCAGAAGCCTGAAGATTTTTTTCGTCTTTATCTGTTGTAACAGTTTTTTCTTTTTGCCTAGCTTAAATATAATCCAAACTTCACAAAATTAAAGGCAGAATTGATACTAGTGGTCCTTTTGCTAACTGCATCATGGCAATTCAATTTCTGTGGCATATTTGACCTTCCTGCTTAGTCTAATAGGATGGAGCTGGAGATTTTATTATAGTCTCATCAAGTAGCAATCATTCAAAATAACACATTTTGTCCTTTTGCTGGATTCATTACCTTGAAACCCATTCCTTGTGTTTTATATTCTAGATAACTCTCAAATTGCCTAAAGGATTTACTGCATTTCCTAAATAAGGTACTTCTAAAATATTTCCTGATTATGGATTTAGAGTCTGATCCTTCGTTGTCTTACAGTCTCTGCAGTAATATGACAATTCTTGTGTGATTATGTGAAGACAGGCTGGGTAATACAATGTTATCAAATCAGAATATGACCATAAGGTATGGGCAGCGAGAACATGCCTGTATGTAGTTGCTGAATTCTGACAGGAGGGAAAATGTTGCTAAGCTGATACCAGGGCTTCTCACAGTGACCAGTACTTTATGTTTGAAATTTCTTATGTGTGATTAGTGATTACATCATTGTTAGTAAAGTAAACAATCCCAAGGAATGTTCCTGGGCACTGGAACTTTATTGCAAATACTGCCAAACTGTTATGATGGACTCTAGAGTATTTTGCAAATATGACTCTTCACTTGCACCCTTGCACTTGCTCCAGATGCTGTACCAGAGACATAAGTCTCTGACTTCTGGTCCTACCCCAAGGACTGGCACTTGTCACTCACTCAGGTCTGCCTGGTCACTGAGACCCAGTGCCTTGTGCTCTTGTTCTCATCTGGATATGGAGGTGGGCCTTTGCTGGACACATGAGTGGTGATGGGCCTGGGAGGAGCTCAGCAGGGCATTGTTTGGGCTCCTCCAACTTGCCTTTATCTCCCTGGGCTTCTTTGTGGGTGTGCAGGTGAGCTTTTACACATAACCTAATGATATTTTTGAATTATAGATAGCTTTTGTTGTGTGAATTGCTTTGGAGAAACACATACTTGCAGTATATCATATGTTGAAGGGACACACAAATTAATAGGGTCTTTTGAATGTGATGTATGACAAAATAATTTGAATTTTACTTAAACATGTGATCTAATTCATCAGTTTTCTCTGTTTTATTGTATCAGTGGCTGATGGCTTTACTAGATTCAAGATATAAAGCATTGTGAGATGTGAACTTTTCTACTGAATGTAGAAAATTACTTTCTGTACCCACAGCTATAGAGTAGGTTTTCACATAAGCTAAAATCTTCATGTTACACTTCTGCCAGTGCCAGATTCAGAGTGGGACTTTGGTTAGGTCTGAGAGTCTTATATCTAAACCGTGTACCCCATTGGCTTCTCTGTAATAGGAATTCTTTCTTTTTGGTTAGTTATTGGAAAAAGAAAAAAAAAAACAGAACAAAACATCATTGTATGTACAGGAATACATACACAAACATTTATTCTGAAGACTGGAAATTCTATTTAAACTTTCAAAACTTTTCCTTTCCTTATCCCTTCTTTCTTCTTGTCTTTCCTACAGGAGTTTCTGGCAGTTTTACTTCTAGTGCATGTTTCTAAATATCTCTGCTGGTCAATATAAGTTGTATTTATTCTGGCAAAGCTTAATTATATTAGTTACAGGTAATACATCATGTAGAAGTTAGGATTAAAATATTGATTGGAAAAACTATTAGAAACCTCTTATTGAAGTTTTTTAAGATCCTTCTGTGATCACATAGTAAATGTCTGAACTGTGTAAATGAAAAAAACATAAGCTCGAATGATACAATGTTCTAATACAGACCAAAATAATGTGGGTGGTAATCTAAGTTCCTGTGAAGATAAATACATTTGCAAGCTTTTCTGGATTGAGATCCCTGAGGATCTTTGCCTTAGTACATTATTCCTCATTTAGAGATTTCCAACGTGTCATGTTCCCGTCTTCATTTATAGGCATTCCTGAGAATTCTCACTCTCTTTACACCAAAAATTCCGTATTTTCTTATTTTTCCCTGGTACTTACAATATGTGTCATCTGCATTCAAACTAAACTCTATAGGGCATTTACTGAAAGATGAGCTGGAAAGGGTATAGCAGTATCATTTCACTAATAGATAAAAATATTGCTGCTATCAGAGAACTGCTGATGCTTTGAATGATTTCATTTAATGAACATTTTCAGAAGAGTATATTGCAGTTCCAGTGGAACAAGCTTTATGTGCCTTGCTGCTGCTCGTGATTTGGTTTTTGGGTATTTTGTTGAAATCAAATAGGATTCTGCCATCAGATATGCACGTTTGCTGAAAGTTTAGGTCTCATTTACTGTGAGCTTCTAAAATGATCAAATTCTAGTAAAGAAAGCACAGCTAGACATGTCTTGATATGAACTCTGATGCAAAATTGATGATAAATGTTTTAAACAAGTGATGCAAATTATTTCTGCCTGTGCGATGCAAAAACATATAAGATTAAAAAAGCCACCCACTGTATATTTATATGGACTTGTCCAGGACCCAACAGGTGCCTGATATTCTATAAAAGTTTCGCTAAAAATGTAGTCTTATTACTAAATTTTACATCTAATTTAAAATTGTCATTTACCTTTACAGAAAGCTTATTTATGCTTTCATGTTCAGTTTTCATGTAAAGAACCTTGCGACAATTACCTTCCCTCACAGGACAATGGTAAAACAGTAGTAAAATTATTCCTTCAATTAGCTCAAATTACATGCCAGGGAAAAAAAAAATCAGGAAGTATGCATAACACTACACTATCATTAGTACACCTTTATGGTTCTTAGTTGTTACACATGCTGTAGCCTGTCTGTTCTCCAAACAACACAGAACCATGTCCCTTCTTCCTTCAAATTTCCAGAGTAGTAAAGGTCTCCCTGTGCTAAACTGTTGTCTATCACACAGCACATATGGGAATTGGTTAATCCTTATTTATAAGACTTCTGACAAGGTCTTAGAACAAACCAACAGACTAAAGTACCAAAGCACAAAATAAAAACCAAAGCAATAGATGCTAAAGAAGATATTTCAATATTGCACGGATCTAGGATATTAAGTCTATGCAAGAGAAACAATTTAAAGTCTGAAATAAAGTCTGGTCTTGAGTATTTTAAACTAGTGTTTCACCTGCTTTCAGGGTACTGACTCTTTGTCATTTTGCAAGAGACTCTTATGTCTGACAATCTCCTGTTTTATGATTGGGTATGGTTTTGGTTTGGTTTGTTTTTTCTAAGTGACATCACCTTTTCCTTTGGTTGCTTCAGTGACTACTTGTTTTCTCTTCCTTGTTGATGCAATCTGCATTATGTGTTCCTTCAAATAACTTCTCAATGGATCCCCTGGTAACTTGCATTGTCTCCTGTTTCTTATTGCCCTTCTGCTTTTTATCACTTCACTTGTATTTTGGTGATCATTAACCCCTGCTTAGGCTATTTAGAGCATTAGTGATTCCCTGCTGATTTTATCATTTACTCCCAACAGATCTTCTCTTAAACTTGTGTTTTGTTCTTTATCCAATTTTGATACTAGATTTCTAACTGTGGGACTCTATAAACCAAATTCAAAGTACCCTTCCCAGAAAAGTTCAATCTATTTAGAAGAAAATTACTTTTCTTTGAATTTCAAACATTAAAAGTGCTTATATGAGACAAAAAAAAAAAAATCCAATTAAAAGAATTAAGACTGACAGTTTTTTACTTCATGACTATATTCCTCTTTTGGTTCTTTTTTTTTTGTATTTTATTGTCAGTTACTTGTAAATTATATGAAGTAAACTAGTAAATAGCACTGTTTCACTTCTCTCTATTTCCTGTTCAAGAGACATTAAGTATCTGTCCCTGCCTGCAAACCTCACTTAATCCCTTACAACATTAATACTCTATTTAGTATTTTCAAAACTTTGCAGGGAGACTCATGGTCTTATGTGAAAGTCAGAATAATACTGTACCTAAGTCAGGTACCCATGCAGGTGCACTACCCATGTTTCCCATGTATTTGCAATAATGACGGTTTGGGTCTGAAAGTCTTCAGTGAATGTAAATGGAAGGGATATGGAAATACGTTTAGAGATTTCAATCTCCTACCTATTGAGGATGCTTATAAAATATGAGCTTGGCAGTTTACAGAGTTCTGTAGTGTCGGTCTGATGTGGTAGTGTGCCTGAAATTTCAGCTGGATTTTATTGATTGTTTGCCAGCCAGTGTTCACAAAAATGCTTCTGGATTCTGTGATTATGACATAGGAGGGTGACAGTATTTTCCTCCTGAAAAAGAATAAATGAACAACACTGTCATTAGGGAAGAACACACCTGTGGAATGAAGAAAGCTCAGAGACTGAGAATAAACAGTCAGTTCAGGTTCTGTCGATAGCACAGCACATGAAGTTGAGGAGCAATTTTGTATGAGTATCAAAGTGAATCCAACACTTTTAGCAAACAATAATCTTAATTACTTCCTGCCTCTGTTTCTTAACCTGGAAGATAAAAGTATCTCATCTTCTGTAAACCGTGATGACTAAACAGACTTAAAACAGTGCTATTAAAACTATGTCAAGTTAGTGACATAGATGCTATGAAAACTGTCTCAAGTTAATGACATAGAATTTAGTCTGTATTTTGAATTTAAGTTATAATAATGGGATTTATGAGTACCTGTCAAAAGGAAACTATAGCATACGCAATTCTTTTTTATGAGGTTAGTATATCTTTGATAGACACACTTGCCACTATCTTCAATATTATGAGTGGTAACAGATATCAAATAGTTTTTGCTCAAGAAAAGGTTTTTTGTAGAATCAGGTGGGATTTTGTGTTTTTCTGTGCAATAAAAATATTTTAAAACAATCAAAAAGATAAAATTGTTGTGTTGATTTATTTTGTATATCTTGAAAATATTAATGAAATATGACATCCAAGATGATGTTAGTCATGTGGCTATTTAATTAAGGGTCAGCTAATACAATTCTTAGGTACGTAGTAAGAAAAACTGAGTTGTCACATCAAGCAGGACTCACTTATTTCCATGTGAAGTTATGACACCTAGTGCTCCAGTAGAAGTTCTGAGTCTAAATTATCATTGCTGTTATTTTTTTGTTAAATGTAGAACGTGAAGAATAGGGAAATTACTCAGAGCTAGTAGATACATAAATATTCTTGTCTACATCTATTGCTACAATATCACCAACATTAATAACTCAGGTCTAGATAGAGGTACAGTAGTAAAGCCTTGAGGCTAAGTATGTACTTGTCGTATAATCTAACAATAGATCAATGCAGCCAGTTTGCATCCAACCCTAACAGATTATATATGAAGTTGTGCTCAGCTAAACAGATTTACTGTCAGTTTAGTGCATTTCTGTGGAGATAGTCATTCATCAATACTGTTCCCTATCTAGAACAAGTAAATGTCAATGTGTTTAAGGTAGTATTTTCAATCATCTAGTACTATCAACTATTCCCGTTGTTACTTGTTATACTTCACTTTGATTTAAGTTTGTTTCAGAGTACACTCTACACTCAATTATACATATCTGCAACAATGAGGAGTCTCAGAATTCAGACCCACAAAGTTAGTCAGAGCTCAGTTTGATGAAACTAGCATATTTGCACCAGTGAAAAATACTCTTTTTCTTCCTGTAACTGAAATTGATTCTCCATCATATTACATTGTTCTTCTTATTCCCCTCTGAACTTCTCCAACATCCAAATGTTTATTGGATGTTAAAAGAAAATGCATAATGGAGAACACTTCAAAGAATCAGAGGCCACAGTTAATGGGGGTTCCAAAAGTCCTACACTTATGACTACTTGTTTAGTTAGAGTAGGGATTGAGATTTTATTTTTTTCTTGAAGCTATGAAAATGGATATTAAAAGAGTAGCTTTAATATCAATGTCATCCTGGGCTGAGTGTGCTAACACAGCTACAGTGATAATTGTACTTTCACAACAAATAATGACAAATTTGGAGTGAATCCCATAAAATAAGTGAACTTAATATGAGTTACACCATTGCTGAAGATGAAGTTAGAACACTTACATAAGCTAATTTAGGAAGAAATTCTTTACAGAGAGGGTGATCAGGCATTGGAACGGCCTGCCCAGAGAGGTGGTGGATTCACCATCCCTGGAAGTTTTTAAAAAGAGATTGGACATGGCCCTTAGTGCCATGATATAGTAATTAGAGTTGGATCAGGGGTTGGACTTGATGATCCTGGAGGTCTTTTCCAACCCAATCTATTCTATGATTCTATGATTCTATGATTCTAATGAAGTCTGGGTGGACATAAGTAAGAAAATGAAAAGGGAGAATTGCTTGTTTTCTCCATATAGCTTAAATATGTCAAAAGATGTGCCATAGGACTTATCGATTGCATTAATGCTATTGGTGCACTTTACATTGTAACTTTACTGTAATAAACATGCTAAAATTTCTGTATGTTTCTATTTAAAATTAACCATGTAAATATATACATTATAATAGTAATGTTTACATTAAAACATGCTGGTTTCATAGAATAAATTTCACATCATAAATAGAAAATAAGTGTTGACAGAATTGTCATACAGAACGTCATATAGAACAGAAATTGAACTTTAAATTGTACATCTCATCTTTTATGGCATGGATAGTAATGATTTCGAAGTAGGAAAGGATTTTAATAGATACCTGTTCCAGCATGGGTCCTGCAAACTTAAGCATCGGTTGCACAATGAAAATTTTCTAATTTTGTAATTTGTGTAGATTAGAAAGTTAGAATGAACAAATATTCATAAAGTAGTCTTTAATAGAAAAAAATAGAATGACAAATGTTGTTGATTCACTTTCTTATACTGAAATACAGGAAGGAGTTAAAAACTTTGATCACAGATAAACTTCACTGTGTAGGTATGGCAACATAACTTAAAAACAATAGCATTATGTGTTTAATGAATACTGTGGATTAATTTGGAAATAAATTTATATTTAAGTAAAAATAGTAAAGTTCTAATTTGTAAGAAATAGAAATAATATGAAATCTTTAAATTTGGTTTGTTTGTGTAAATGTTGCAAAACTGTTGCCAGGATTGATAAGTTACATTTTATTCATGGTTCTTTTGTCTTGTCTTAGAAAATATAGTTTTGTCAACTAATAGCCACTCACTCCAGAATTGACGATTTTCCCCATTAATCACAAAATAAAAAACTAAGATTCTTGCTCTGGTTTTCCGGAATAAGAATTTTGATGGTTTTCCAGCATAAGTACAGAGTATATTACTGGAAGGAAAACAAAAGGTGAGGTGCAGGCAGATGCCACTTCTCTCAAGGAAAAAAGACCCAAGTCCTCTAGTATCATGTAAAATCATGAAAATGAGAACTCTTTTTTTTCCCCACTTGTAGAATAAATAGAAATAGAAACTTGAAGAACAAAGGTATGATACACAAATTGTTATTTTGTTACAGTAAAAGAAGATGTTTGCATAACCTTAAAGAAAGATCAGACTTAGGCTCTTAAGAATTCTTTTGTCTGTGGAATAGAACATGCAGAGAAGCTTCTGTTTCTCTCATCCTCAAGCTTCTACTTCTGTCAAGATACTTGCCTACATACTCTGAGATAGAACTCATCTGTTAACCAAATCAGAAACTTGTCTAGCTCAACAGTAAGGATTTTCCCTTTTTTTTTTTTTTTTTAATTGAAAAGTATTTTTTTAAGCACCATCTCCTTTCTCAGATAGTCGCACTACTGTAGGTCAAGACTCTACTCACTGAAGATAGTGCAAATACCTCATCAGGACCAAGGGGAGTTGAAGATGCATACAGCCTACAACAGTTAAGTTCTTCTTAAAAAGCAACAGCCATTTGAAAACGCCTGTTTTTTTGAAAAGGAATGTATCTCTGACTCAAATAATGTAACTGGCAAAGAGGATTTTAAAAAATAAGTATTAAATTATGTACTTTTGGAGTTTCACTCAGATAGTGCTCTGATGAATGCTGTAGAAATGTCTTTGAGTTTTATCTGAAAAAAAGTTGAAATATTGTATTTAATCTACATAATTTTCCATGATCAAAATTCTGTGGAACTGCATTTTTCTTTTAGGTATATGGCTGCACAGTTATTTTCTAGGTAAATGCTAACTAGACAATATGCAGTTAAATGGTTTTAACACGATGTCTTTTCCTTCTCAGTTTTATATCTAGAAATGAAATAAACACAGTACACTTCAATATTTTGCTTCACAAACATAAAGCATAAGCTTTAGGTATTTTTTTTCTTTTTTTTTTGTTTTATTTCATTTAAGTCGCTGTCCAAAAATGTTTCTCATTGTCATTTCAGTCACTGTCCAAAAATGTTTCTCATTGCTATAACTTGTTTCTCATTGCTGTAACTTGTAGATGGACAAAAATTACCTGTCCCCAAACCTTTAATAATGTATGGAATATAACTGATATTCAGTTTTAATGGTAGAAATTGCTAAGGGCAGATCTAACAGAAGATAACAGCTTTTATTACAGACAAATCCTCCACTACTAGTAGCATTAGTATTGTATAGTTAACATCGTGTTAATCCTTTTACAGTTTTACAAAAATGTTTAGTCCTACTTATTAGTTGAATATATGCCTTAAAACTCCTGTCAGGTCATTGCTTTGGTGAAAAAATCCCAAACCATTTTTATCTAAACAATCCACTATAATAGAATATATATAGTAATAAGAAGTTTATTACAATTTATCACAAAGAAATATTATGCTTATCATTACATAACATAAAAATCATTGCAAATTGTATAGATACCTCACAGCAACCTACTGATGTTATTACAAATCCATTTGGCTTGTAAGTCTTTCCTGTTGTTCTAAATACAGATCCGGTGTCTTTTTTATTAGGATATTTGGTGAAGTAATGAGTGAGAATAAGACTTTACTGTAATACCTGCTATTTGCAGTGGTAGGTTGTGAACATTTATGAACAAAAAGAGGAAGTCAGTGGAAAACTGAAGCACTGTGGATTTGTGAGGAAGTGGACTAGGAACAAAAGCAGGTGTAGGATGGGAAAAGAGGAGTGCCCCAAGAACTTCACACACACCCCCTCACAATCACAGTTCCCAATGTAATCAACTTGATCTCCCTTAAGCCTCGTTGTTCTGGAGTCCTCCCTCCACTTCCCTAGTTCCCTTTCTTCACTTTCTGCATCTCTTAACCACTTCATTTGTCCTTAGCAACCCTTTTGAGGCTACTGTCAATCCAGGTTTCCCAATCTCCATTCACATCACTTCTCTCAGGTGCCTTCCACTTCCTCCTTCTATTTCTATTAGATATCCTTGCTTATCCTCATACACTGATTTTTGACTGCACAAGGTATGACCACATAGATCAACTCTGAGGCATTTTTGGAACTGGCTTTCTTCTAAGTGCAATCTCAAAAAAAGAAAGGTTCTTTTAAAACACTGATCTAATTTTCCCTTGAGACCTTCGAGATTCATAGTTCTGTGTTATTGTTCTGTTGTTTCTCTTAAACTGGCAGCTTGTATACATGGAGTCATGTGGTCAGAATTATGTGATTAGTCTGAAAATTAAGTTTAAAAAGCAGCAAAGAAATTTTCTTGTGTAGATCAGCCCCTCAGACACAGGCATGCAAGTGACTACCATGGGAGTAGCTAGAAATTCACAATGAAAGAAAGAAGACAAACTGTTTTAAACTCAGATACTATATTCATGATTTTAAGAAAATGAGTTTGATTCCAGTTTAGACCCAACAGGTTTTTTTTAGCCTTCATGTTTCACTGTGAGAACCTATGCATAATAAAATGAAGAATCTGCAATTCCCACAGGGCTTCAAGCACAAGAATTTGGTAAATAAATTAAGCCTTTCTGTCTTCTCAGGAATGTAACATATTTAATATATAGGAGTGTTTTTACTGTTTTTACTAAATTCAGTCAAGGAAGCTTGTCAAAAGTGTGGTTGTACCACTAACAATGATATTTTTCCTAACTTTCTAGAGAACTTTTTAAAGTTGGTGAAAGCAATCTATTTTGGTTGTCTGTTAATTTCAACCAGATTCAGAAAAAATCTCATTCATTCAAGGGAATGTTCAAACCAATTTTAAAGACATAAAAGTTGCGGAATAAGTACATTTGCGTTACAGTGTAATCCATGGAAAATCAACAGAAAAGCTAGTTTGGTAATGTCATATCTTAGGAAATATAACGTGTCAAAAAAAAAATTATATAAGTAATACCTAATTGGTGTTGTAGTTCTACTACGTCATTGAAAATGATGAAGGAAAACTGGTTTCTGACCAACTTGGCTACAGTTTTACATTAGATCTGATATTACTTTCATATTTAGAAAAAAATACTAGATAGCTCAATGTGATTACATAAATTAATCTAAGCAGTTATATGTATTATACATGTATTAGGTTTACATGGCAAGGTTTTGGTAGTGGAGGGAGGGGGTCTTCAGGGCTCGCTTCTGAAACAAGCTGCCAGAAGTTTCCCCTATGTCCTATGGAGCCAATGCCAGCTGGCTCCAAAATGGACCTGCTGCTGGCCGAGGCTGAGCCCATAAGTAACAGTAGCAATGCCTGCGCGATAACATAGGAAGGGAAAAAAGTTATTGATCAGGAGCAAATTGCAGCCTGTGGAGGGGAGTGAGAGAGAATATGTGAGAGCAAGAACTCTGCAGACACCAAGGTCAGTGCAATAAGAATGGGATGAGCAACTCCAGGTGCCGGAGCAGAAATTCCCCTTCAACCTGTGGTAAAGACTATGGTGAGGCAGCTGTGCCCCCGCAACCCACAGGGGTCAGTGGTGGTGCAGAGATACACCTGCAACCCCCAAAGGACCCCACACCAAAGAAGGTTGTGACCCCATGAAAAGCCAGCGCTGGAGCAGGCTCATGGCAGGACCTTTGGATCCATGGAGAGAGGAGCCCACACTGGAATAGGTTTGCTGGCAGGACTTGGGACCCCACAGAGGACCCACGCTGGAGCAGTTAATGAAGAACTGTCTCCCATGGGAAGCATTCAGGTCAGAGAACTTCATGGAGAACTGTCTCCCATGGGAGGGAACCTACACTGTAGCAGGGGAAGAGAGTGAGGAGTCCTGCACTTGAGGAGGAAGGAGCTGCAGACAGTGTGTGATTACCTGACTGCAACCCCCATTCCTCATCGTCTTGTGCCACTGACAGGGAGGAGCTGGAGAAAATTGATGGTCAAAGAGTCTGGGAAAAAGGGAGGGATGGGGGGAAAGTGCTTTTAAGATTTGGTTTTATTTCTTAATATCCTACTCTGATTTGTATGGTAATAAATTAATTTCCCTAAGTCAGATTTGTTCTGTCCGTTTTAGTAATTGCTGGCTGATGTCTCCCTCTCTTTATCTTGATCCACAAGCCTTTTGTTATGTTTTCTCTCCCCTATCCAGCTGAGGAGGGGAGTGATTGAGCAACTTTGGTGGGCACCTGGCATCCAGTCAGGGTCAACCCACCACAGTGTAATTATATTGTGTATACAGGTGATGAGAGCTAGACTGAAAACTAAGGCGGGAAATAAATATATATGTTTTGCTGAAGAAACACATTTTGTGTTGCTGAATTTCATGTTAAGATCTTTAATCTATCTGCTTTTTAAAGTAGTTGAAATACCTTTATGTTACTGGAATTAAAATAATGTCATTTATAAATTGAAAGTACCTTTGTACTCTGAGTCTGTCAACAGCAATGCTGATTTGAGTTGAATATTGCTTTTACAGTTTGAAATTTTGCCCATAAAGTCACTTTTTGCTTTTCTTTCTGATTTTACACTTTGAAGCTGTTCAACCCATTCCTGATATCTATGCTCTTATTTTCTGAAACTAGGAGGTTTTTTTCTGAAATTACACCTAAGTCTTTGAAGAATAATAGTTTTATATTTTCAGTTGCCATTCATCCTACACATTTTGTCTTCAAATTTTTTACTGAGAAATGACATCCAGTGTTAGTTGGATGTTACTAACAGTAAAAATGTATTTGCTTTTCTATTTTTGTATATAATACAGTGGGACATTGGTATAATTTTTTGGAGGTTAGAAGAGAGATGTCCTATTTGTCAGAGAGGTCTGTCCTATTTGTCTGACCAGTAGGGTGAGGGGCAGACTCCCTGCTTTGCACAGGAACCATGGCAACTGTGTTATCCCACTGATACTGCTCCTGTAATGGGTAACTGAAGGTTTTATAAAACTTGAAAGGGCTACTGTAAAACTCGTTCAAGAAAGATTTCAAATCATCACTGGCATAATGTGATACGTTTTAGAGCTTGAAACAATTGTTTGTTACCAAAAAATTTGGAAATGTGTACACATTGGTAGAATATAAGAAAATGGTAATTGTGTTAAATGTTTAGAAATAATGTTTGTGAGCAGAATTAGATTCTGTCTTGATTGTGTGTAAGCTACTGTAATATCTCTGATAATGAAATTTCAAATACCTTAAACATGTCAGGATGATTCCTATCATACTCATATCCATTGCACTCTATTACAGACATTATCAGACACTTTCTCAGATCCATTAGTTCTGAATTGAAATATGAATCATCAGTTTTCATAGGATCATTGAAGTCCAGTTCCTGTCCCTGCACAATGCAGCCCCAAGAATCACACCATGTACCTGAGAGTGTTCTCCAAATGTTTCTTGAACTCTGTCAGCTTGGTGCTGTGACCACTTTCCTGGGGAGCCTGTTCCAGTGCCCAGCCACCCTCTGGGTGAAGAACCTTTTCTTAATGTCTAACCTAAACCTCCCATGACACAGCTTCATGCTATTCCCTTGGGTCCTCTCACTGGTCACCAGAGAGAAGAGATCAGTACCTGTTCTTATGCTTCCTCTCGTGAGGAAGTTATAACTGCAATGAGGTCTTCTCTCAGTCTCCTGTTCTCCAGGCTGAACAAACCAAGTGACCTCAACCACTCCTCATATGGCTTCCCCTCTAGACCCTTCACCATGTTCATAGTCCTCCTTTGGATGCTCTCCAATAGGTTTATACCCTTCTTATATTGTGGCACCCAAAATTGCGCACAGTACTTGAGTGGAGTGGGCCAATCACCTCCTTCAGCTTTCTGTCAGCCAGGACCCCCAGGTCCCTTTCCATGGCACTGCTCTCCAGCCTATCATTCCCCAGCTTGTATGTACATCCTTACCCAGAGACTCTCTCAACTGTACCATTGCCAACTGTCATCTCCATAAATTCCAGCCCTTCCTTTACATTCAATGCCACTCCCCATCTCACCTCTCTCTCACCTATCCCTCCTGAAGACCACCCAGCACAGTACTCCTGTCACGGGACTGATCCCACCAGGTCACCTATGCCAGTGATGTCATATTTCTGAGCCAAAGCTTCAAGTTCCTCCTGTTTGTTCCTCATGATGTCTGTGTTAGTATATTCAGTTGTGGTTCTTTGTAGCCAAGACCCCATGGAGCAGACTGAGGGATCTCACTAGTGCTCAGTTCTTCAAGTTTTGGTGTGCCATTCTATTGCTTATCACTGGCAAGCCTGGTTTTGTCCCTTCCCCCTTCTGATCTAGTTTAAAGTATTTTCAAGGAGCCCTGATAATTCCTGAGCTAAGATCCCTTTTCCCTGTACAGACAGGCAGACCCTATTTGTTGTCAGCAGGCTGAGAGTTGTATAAACTGACCAATTATCAAAAAAACCAAAGTTCTGCTGGCAACACCAGTCTCAAAGCCAGGTGTTCATCTGTATGATCTTCCTGTTTTTTGCCCCATCATTCCCTGCAACTGGCAGGACAGAAGAGAACACAACTGGTGTTCCAGATCCCTTGACCAGTTGACCCAAGGCCCTGAGATCCTTCTTCATTGTTCACAGCCTTCTTGTTGGGACCTCGTTACTTCCTATCTGGAAAACCAGTGGAGGGTAATAATCAGTGGACTGTCCCAGGCTGGGAAGTTTCTTCATGATGTCCCTTACCCAGGCCCCAGGAAGGCAACACAAGATCCCTGGGGGTTGAGTCCAGTGAGGATATCTGGCCTCTCCAAGGGGAGTCACCAATAAATTCTAACCTTTTTTTCTTAATTGAGGAGGTCATGATGCCAGGTTCCCCCAGTAAATCTCTTCCTCAGAGTACTTCTTAATCTTTCCACTTCATCTCTCAGCTCTGCCACTAGGCTGAGCAGATCATCCACCTGGTTGCACTTCACACACTGTTGTCCCTGATGCCCTCTGAGAGCAACTACAGACTCTGGCACTCCCTACAGCTCGAGACCTGGACCATTGCATGCTTCCATGGGTGTTCCATCTGGGCTTTCACATCCTTTCTGGTGTGTGCAGAGGAAGGAACTTTTGTCTGAGTGGATACCGTACCTGAGCTCTCTCGGCAAGGGTGATGACCACCAATGAGCGAAGTGGCAGCACCTCATTGCCCTTCCTGTTCTCCCTGCCAACACAAGCTGCCACCCCACACTCCTAGTCACTCATGCTCCTCGGAGGCAGCCCTTTTAGGGCTTTCAGGTAGGTAAGCTCGCCTTTCTTCCTTGGCACAATACTCAGCTCCAGAGCACTTCTGTCCACTGATACTTTTTATCGGATTGTCTTACCAAGACTGATGATTATATCTTGCCAATATCCATCTTGTCATCTATTAATACTCTTATGAAGACGTCTCTGAGATGCCTTCATTTCTGTGTTTAGGGTGTTTTTTTCTCTGTGAGTGGTTCAATAAATTATTGTTTTATGCAAAAAAAAGTATAGTTCCTATTTTTTTGCCTTTGTCTACGATTGTTTTTGTATAGAGTAGCAATAAACTTTAAATACTATATGAGTTGTTGATGACACTATGCACTCTGGAAAACTAAATGCAAATACTACAAAAGCATTCTCAGAAGCACCTGAATGTTTAAAATTTACGTAAGATCTGTTCTTTGCCTCAGAAAATATGCACATACAGGTACTTTAATTTATTGAAAATTAAATGACTGATATGCACCGAGGGCTTTGTCTTTTCCCTTTGATTTTGGGGTTTTTCTTAAGCATACTGCTTTCTTTACAGTGGTTCATTCCTCCCTATGTGGTAAATATTTAACAAAGTGCAAAGCTGAACAAGTTGTGAGAAAAAAAAATTGATCGTATCCAAAGTCTTACGTTATTTAACACTTTTTGCAAGTCATTGCTGAGCGGCATAGTTATGCATCAGTTCCAGGCCATTGACTCAACATACAGTTGACAATTGTTAAGACAAAAAAAAAAATGTACTTTGGTTTTCAGTAATGCTCTTACATTCAATAGAGGTACATGTTCTAAGAAAAAGAGTACAGGAAAGCAGACGTTCTTATGGAGTTTTACACTTTGATAGGTTTATTGGATTCTGCTTTTCTAAATGCTGTGTACAAACCAACAACACAGCAGATATGTTACTGGAAAATATAAACCAGATGACTATTTTTCTCCTCAGTCAATTCAGACATAATAGTAAGTCAAGGAAGTCCAAAGTCAAAATGCAAAAGATCACCACACTAGCTCTGGGCAAAGGAAACATTTTTGATTTTTCTCTCTCAGTGAGATTGTTTTTACAAATACCTCTTTGCAAAATTATTTGTCCTTTTTTGTTGTTGGAAATTTGATTTACTCATATTTTCTTATTTTAAATCTCTCATATATTGATTACAGATATTTTTAGGGGATTAGATTTGTCAAGGAAGGTTTTGGGTGGAGGACAAATTAATTGTCCATTAATAGTTCTCACTTAGTACATAATAGTTTTCTCCAGATTTTTTTTAAATGATCCTGTAAACATTGATTGTTGTTGCAAATAGACAAAAATGAAAAAGAATCATGACATGTACTGACGTACACTTTTATAATTTTTTCTGTTTATAAATCATTGCTTTACTAGTATGAGAATGGCATTTGTAACTCTTTACCCAGTTAGAGGTCAGGCATAGTTTCTGGGGAAAATAAGGAGGTTTTATGATCTTCTTCACTTTTTACTTTTAGAGATGAACTGCTATAAAATTTCTGCTATAAAATCTCTATAATATATAGAGATAAACTTTATAAAGAAAATTTATGACTGAGATAATCTTCTTACATGAGTATCTCCATTCATTCATCCATACATTGTTTATTATTTTTATCCCTTCATTCTGTATCTCACAAGTGGAACTGCATATCTTTCTGTAAACTACCACTTCACTGATTAAAATATTTCCTTTTGTTCAAGGAGTTTGTAATACTGATACTGAAAATAGGAGGTTTCTTGCTATTATTAACAACTTGGGTCTACACAGATGTGTAAAATTCCAGATTTTTCCTAATAATGTATAGACTTTTTTTTTTTAATTGTTTCATGGATATTGTGTTCCTAAAAAATGCAACTCCTCTGAAGTTCATCTAGTGCACTTTTTTAATCAACTTTTTTATTCTGCAGTGCACAAAACGTTTTTAAGAGAATTGCAGGGCACGAATTGCAAGCAAGCATTGAATTCCTGATTCAGCAATTCTTCCATGCAGTAGTTGTATCCATGAGTCTTTTCGTGGATCTGGTCTTACTTGTGCTGAAAAATTCACAATAATTCCCGCAGTTAAGACCTTTGAATTTCAGAGCCTTGGTGTAATCTTTTTAGCTTTATTTCTTTGATTGGCAGTTGCAGTTTGTGCTCTTTAACACCAACATTGTCCTGGTGGGTACATATATATTCACACAGTAGAAAAGCTGAGTTAATTTCCTTATATGAAATTAAACTGGAGCAGTGGGTGTTTCCCTGGAAAAACCCCATGTTTATCTATGAATTTTCTGAACTTAACTGAAATAAATAAACTTGATGGCATTTTGGATTTGTTACGAATTCTAAAGATGGAGAGAAAACAATTTAGCAAGACGTTTCAAGTGTTTAATCTATACTTACTCTTCCTGAGTACTCTGTAGAGTTTTTAAAATATAGTTCTGAGTTTTCTGTGAAGAGCTGAAATACATATGCAAAAAGATGTTTGGTATCTAATGTTTTCCTAACTGCTGTTTATAGATGCAAATAGTTAGATTCCAACTTGCAACTCAGTTTTGTAGCTAAGAACAAGGGAAGCTGTATTTGTGTATTTATCTATCATACCACCACCAGACCCAAGGTTGCCTTTCGAGTAATTTCCACAGAACAACTTTGGCTTTATAAATAGCAAAGATTCAATATGTGCATCAATAGGAAGGTGATGACAGAAGTCTCGTTTGCAGCAAACACAGCCTTTACTTGGCAGCATGCTGAAAGGAGGTGAAGGAAGTTGCTTTTTCATCTTCATGGTCCATGTATTCCTTCAAAACTACTAAAACCAGTACCAAATTATTACAGGCATGTGTGAAGGGCCAATGAGTTTGACTGCAGTGGAAAACAGAGCTATTCTTGCACAAAACAGCATCCTCCTAATTTATTTAAAAATAGACACAGAAGGCATTTTAAAAATGCATTTGAGACTGATACTGTATGCAAATATATGTTGTCATTCAAATCACCTTGCTAAAGTTCCAGTTATTATTTTTCTTCTGACGTACATGATATCTGAATGTTTTATGACAGCTGAAGATATAAATTAATGACACAGCCGTATATGAATTGCAGATATCTCTGATGATTTTGCCCAAAGAAGGAATCACATAGCAGGACATTTTTTCACAGCTAACCTGAACCTATTGTGAACCTATTGTACTGTGAAACTAAGAAGGAGTAGCAAAGCTGTCACTTGGAAGGGGAGCTTCTTTTGAACATCAGAGTGTTTCTGGGCATGATAATTGGGATTCTGGCCTTAAATCAGTAAAGCACTTAGAGTAACTAAATCCAAATCTTATGTTTGCAGTGAAGTATCTGTTGAGTTGGGGCTTCAGCAGGTGGCAGTATTCAGTCAGGATCATTTAGTGGGAAATGGAACAGTTTTGAACCTTGTTTTCGTTCATGAAAACACGTAACATTAAGTTCAATGCAGATTCTCAGCTGGTGAAGCTGGCAGAGCACCATTAACTATGGCTGTGACACAAGGCAAACCAGCAAAAGGTGTGCTGATATTTGACTTTGGAAACTGGCAAAATTCCATACTAAAAAATAAATGCTGAATCTTGAAATCTCCTCATATTGAAACAACTTTCTCTGTCAGTGGTAGGGGGGAAAAAAGTTTTAAAAAAACCAGAAATTTCTCTTAATAGTGTGCATAATATTTAAGTGTATGTCAATAGAAGAATTATTTTACTTGCCATGGAATTTTCCATTCCAAATACCATTAAATAATAATGGCCAGTCTTCGCGAGCGAAGATCCGGGGAAGGTCTTTCCACCTTCCAGCCTGCGCATTGGATTTTTTAGGTGAGACACAGTGTGCGCGGAACTGAGCCCACCCTTTAATCCTAAGGTTCATCTGCCGGGGCCAAGCGAGCTTGGACGGTGGCAGTGAGGTCCTTAGGACGTAGGTGGGTTGCCTTTAAGGGCTAACGAGCCCCACCTGCCCGGGAGTGGCCCTGACCGGGAATCGAACCCGGGTCTCCGCGGTGATAGCGCGGCGCCTTTACCCCCTAGACCACCAGGGGCTCCTAAATACCATTAACCCTAAATATTTGGGTTTGTGTCCTGGAATTAATGTTATAGCTTCTACATTTCTTTTCAAAGAAAAGGTTTTTGTAATAGTTACATATTTTTATATGTGTATGTACTATATTCATGTCTCTCTATATATCTTTTTATAAATATATATATACTGTAATTTTGAAGAGTCAGTGTTTATATACAACCTGCCCTCATGTGTAAAAAATAAATGAAATTTTAAAAATTCACCTTGACATAACAAAGAAGTGTGAAAATATAATTTAATAATATAATAATAAAAATAGAAAGAATAGCATATGCTTCATTGAAAAGGATTAGGTTCTTTTTTATTATTAACTTATACAAATATAAAGAGCTGCTCTTGGGGTGTGCTGTTGCTCTTCTTGCACTTGTGCATTTTTTTAGAATAACAATCTCTGCATATACTTAGTAACTTATCTGAAGAAGGAGCTTAAAAATATATTTCTTCATTTGAGCTAATACAACATGGATCAAAATAGAGGCATTTAGTGTATTGACCTAATATTGAAATTTTGCAAGAGTGCTTTCCAAGTCAGTAATTGCAATCTCTTTGTGGCATATATGGCACTGTATTGATTTAAAGCCCATCACTTGTGTCTAGTCTGGCATCTGAGCCTGCTGATGATAACACTGACATCTGCAGCAGCTAAAAGGCATTAGAGAATATATTGCTTCCTTCTGGTTTCTTGCTTCTTGATCATTAGTTTAGTTATGTGTGTTTCTCTGCTGTCTTGAGACACAGAGGAATGTTTCATTTGCAAGGCAGTTTGTGAAAATGTGCTTATTTATTCAGTCTGTTAGACTGAAGTGATACTAAATACAAACTTTTTTTGTTTAAGATGTACTGTGGAGAATGACTCTGGAATGGTAGTTATTGCTTGAAATGCAGCATTATAACATAAAAAGTAAATTACCAAAGTCACATTAAGGATTTTATATATATCTAGTTCAGCTTTTCAATTAATTATATGAGGTGAAATATGCACATTTATTACTCTCTAAAAAAGCTTTCATCATTTTTATTGCTTCCTTAGCACAATTATATTAATGTCACTCTCACATGAATTTGTGTTTTAATTGTATACAGTATATAGCATTATGATAGGGTGGTCACCATTTCCTTGGCAACAGATTGAGCCTACTTATAGACAAGTAAAAGATTTCTTTGTACACCATATTTTATATAGCAGCAACGAAATAATTTTAAAGAAATTATCTTTTTGGATTTGTGTGAGTGAATACAAGACAAATTCTGTTTATGAATCTAGAATATTGTAGTAGAGGATCTTAAAAGAAGTTGAAGAAAAAAAATATTGAAAAATTACCACAACACCTTTAAGAAGCACACACTGTCACTCTTGTTTTTCAGTCCATTATCAAACACCTTCTAGTCAGATTTCACTTGGTTTTCTATGATACTTGATAAGTAGCCTTTCAGTGTTTTTGAAAAATTTCTCTGGCCAATTTGTAATGTAATTTGACCTGTATTGATCTGTGCAAATTCTACTGTGTTTTTTGTAATTTTCCTGAATTTCACCTTACTTTAGTCAGATCCTTAGTGAAATAAATTAGTAGTTTAGGAAATATTTTGGAAAATGTGGGCAAAGGTCTACTCCAATATTAAAATCTACACAAGTTACAGAAGCTTATAAATAGATTTGTGTGTCTGTTGAATTATGACCTAAATACGAGTTTTGGATATTTTTCAGTACAGCTGGATTTTCAGACCAAAGTTCTCTTGTCATGACTAAATAACAATGTTTATTCATAAAATTAATTCAATTTATCTATTTATATTCAGCATTTTTATCAACTTAGTTTACAACCTTATGTGAACAGAGATACTTCACACTAAAATGTATACAGAAAATAATCATGCTATTCACTGAGTCAAGAAATCATTAATAGCTGAGTACAGTAAATGGCACCTAGCCTTCCACACTTACACTTCCTAGATGATCATTATCCACAGTTAGGTGCAGAACTACCTCTAGATGCCTAAGGAAGAAGTAAGTTTTGAGAAGACTATATGAATCTAAGAGTCTCAAAATTGAAGCAAAAAGAAGTATATGAAAGAGTTGGCTATGGGAAACGTACTGAAAAATAGAATCTTTGAGGAGGGAAGTCAGGAATTCAGCAGGTTGGCTAAATACTGAAGCAAAAGATACCTAATCCAAAAGTGTTTTAAAAGTGTGATCTTTCATCACTGTATGTAAACATTTGATGTTCAACAAACACCTGAATTTGCATTTTGCCTTCATTTGGCTTATGTTAAAAATGTTGGCAAGATAAATGGGCAATCTTTCCCAAAGATCAGAGATTAGGAGTGAAACTGTCTGGAAAGCAACATGGGAGCACACCTGAATCCAAGATCCTGAGAGAAAGCTTTTACTTAATGGAATACAGAAACTTTCTCTAATACATGGAGGATTTCTACATCTTACTACCATTTTTTTTTTTTTTTTTTTTAATGGCAGCATGACTAGTCTGGGAGTTACGATCACCCTAGGCTTTGTACTTGCATAAAATCTCCATGACAGCAGAGCTCCACAGTAGGGAAGTGATTGCAGGAAAATTACCCCCTAGTCTGAAATGGAGGGTACCCTTCTGCAAGTCTCTGCTTCCCAAGCTCTGTTTTCTCAAAATGATGCAGATTTTTTGTTTCTATAATAAAAAGCACTGGTATTTCATGCTACATGGACCAGTCATACATGTATGTAGATAAAATGTATCAAAATATGTTTTAATTTTTTTTTGAGAAATGATAAATTAAATTGCTTTATTATGAATACTATTTTGAGTAAGACTACATAATTAATTACATAATACTCTAAGAAGAACAAAATACTCTGCATGCACAGCGTTTAGGTATAGTAAAAATTTCTATTTATCCTGTCACTCACAGAATTTAAATCATGAACTTAGAACTCATTAACTGCTATAAATAAACATTTTAATATTACATACTTTTCTTTTGAGGATGAAAGTACTTTCACCTGTTTAAGGACGCAGACCTAAGGTCAGTAATGACATTCCTTTCCTCCTAATGTAACTTGCAATCCCCTACTATCCAGTCTCAATGACTGTTGCTTGACATTATAATAGCATTGAAGCTTTTGTGAATATTGCCTTTATTTTAGATTTTGGCTGTTCTGACTTCACCCTGTACTTTATAAAGCCAGACATATTATCTAAAAAGCCCTACTACTGCAGTTACCTTCAGATAATGAGCAACAACACTGTTTTCTTCACTTATATTTAATATATCAGAGTATTTAAAACAGCCTTCACTAATTATTTCCATGCGAATATTAAAAAAAACCTCAACAGGCAGTAATGTACCCTAAAATTTAGAGTACTGTTCCCACTCTCTACAGTTTTCCCTTTTTTCTAAGCCTTCAGAAGAGTAATATTGTTTCAGCCATGTTAGATTCCCCTATTAGCTGCCCTCACCTTAGGTGGTGGAAAAAAGCAAAATATTTTCCCTTGAACTATCCGTGTCCTTGCCATTGTTTGATTTTCCTCTCCTAAATCATGTTCTTTGGAAGGACTTTTGGAGCAAATGGGTTTTCTATTCTCCATAAGAAGTCCACTAAACCTCTTATACTGGGAAGATTTTATGAGATTTCTCTTGACTCTTGATGGTTCCTCAGTTCTGAAGTGCAACATATGCAATTGATCATCTACTCACTACCATTTCACCTGTGTTGGAATACAGCTGAAATAAAGATAATTGAGGAGTCAACATGGGAGCAAACTTGCAGGAGAGAATTTTATTTCAGACACTCTCAAAAGTCTTTTGTTGCCCCTCTAACCTTCACCACACCAACCCTCTCTTCCCTCTCACTCTTTTCAACCATCTAAATCTATCCAATTTCCTCAATCATCCTTTTAAAACACCTTCCTTCTTAGAACACTAACCTTATTATCAGCATTCCTATGAAAAGATGGATTTTCTACAGAATGCTAAACTTGTCTTTACTGGACTGACTTTATGTAGATACAGTTTCGCAAGCCAGCTTGCCCTGTAGTCTTAGTAGTTGGAGGTAGTATTAACCCATGGTCCACTTCACAAGGAAGTGTGGCTCGTTTTTTGAGTCAGTTTCATATGTTTTTTCAAAAGTGTTCTGAAAAAGTACTCCTGTAAAGTCAATCCTCTAGATAATGCAATAATATTGGCCACTAGAAATAAATTAAAAATAGGAATATATAGGACTATGCCTTTTTCATACTGCAGAAAACAACACGTTCATACAATAATTCATGTTATTTCAAAACATTGCAGGATTTTAAAATATATAGTATTTAAGGAAGCATCATAATTTTAACTGGAGAAAAAAAATTGCTCTGCTGGAAAACTTACTTCTGGGGTAAACATATGTTGTAAAACATATTTTAAAAAAATTATTGGTAACTTTAGTAGCTAACATTTCATATAACACATCAATTAAATTTTATTCATGACTGACCCACATATTTCTCACGTTGAGGTTATCTGGAACATTAAATCAACATCATATTCCTGTATTTTACTGCTGTTGATACCTCTGTATCTACCAAGGACAAAGATATTGCTTAAGCCTTGGTAAATAAGTACTGTATACCTGCATTAGACAACAGTGTTTCTACCACAAGAACTAAACACAAAAGATCTAAACAACAGTTGTATTTACTAGATGTATAATGCTTATATGAAAACAGAGTTTTATGCTTTATTGTAATGTACTCAAATAAATCAAAAAGAATGTATAATATTTTAAAAATATGTCATATTCCTGAAAGTAGCAGTATCTACTGCTTTTGAAAGTAGCAATTGTTATTTCTGTTGCAGAATTTATAAAACACTTTTTAAAGCTTCTAGTTTGCTGAGAGGAGAAACTCCTAGTAATTAACAGCTTTGGGAAAAAAAATTGCAATCTGCCTTCATTTCTCACAACCTAAGACATAAAGGTGGCAAACTGAAACTTTTTTAATACTTTCTGTGAAACTGATGTTGCTCTACCACAAAGCATTTATTTATGAGTGGGAAATTAAAAAAGAAGAGAACCATGTGGACTTAACTATCTGAAAATTTTAATTAATTTTTTGAAGTGTATTGAGTTATTAAAACAGTGCAAGTGACCTGTTCTTTCTCTGATGGTTGTAGTGTAAGGGTGATCTTCTATCTGGCCTCCCATCATACCCTAGCTTATTAACAGAGCTCCAGAGCACCACATCTTACTTGTGGAAGATGTATAAAACAAGCAAACAAAAAAAATTATGACAGAACTTGTAAACATTCCCCTCTCATGTAAAACCTAAGTGAATATTAGCAAAGGGAGCCTTATTCACTATCAACGGGTAGAAAACTGACAAAGTATTCCCAGCTTTCTTCAGAGCTTTCCCTTTCCTCCATTTGTAATTCTAGGTTATTAAGGAACTGGTTTCTGTGGGAAAAGTACTAGCAATGAACACCTGCCAGAAGGGCAATCCCAAATTACCTTGTTAGAACCTAATCTCTACATAAAATTAATTTAGGTCTTGGACACTTAATAAATCTCTCTTTCAAACCATCTGTTTGTTGCTCCCAAACAACTAGGGGTATGCCTGCACTGCAAAAATAGAGGTCCCAAACTGTTTAACCTAGAAGAGCTTTAGTGAAGAAGGTTTAGACAAAGATATTTAGGGATTTTTTTACTCAAAACTTGATAGAGGAATTTATTGAAAACTTTGGCTGACTGATATCAACCCTGAAACTAGTTGAAGTACATATTCTTATAATTCTTGTTTGACCTTTCTTCTTCACCGAGGATTACTTTGTTTTTAGATACCACCATAATTTCCTTTGCCTGGGGAAACTTTATTATCTAATAGTCATTTCAATAATGTTGTGCTAATTTTAATCCCCAGCGCTTTTCCAAACCTTTACCTTCACCCATTTCAAAATCACAGTGAATGACTTATGTTGTCGCCCTAGGACTAATATTTCAGGAATTACATTCCTTAACCCTGCTTTTGACAAGAATAGTTTACTGATTATTTCCTATGTATGTATACATATATATACTCATATACTAATATTTACATATATATGCACATATTTTAAATATGATTACATGTACAAAAATGGATGTTAACATTGTATATGTATTATGTACACTTTTTTTTTATTCTTTCCTTTTTGAGAGTTCCTTTATCTAAGTGATCTGACCTCTTTCTTCAGCTATGGAGAGCAAAAATTGCAGCCACAACATACCCTGTTATAAATCTCATTTGAGTACTCAGTTCTCTGTAGAAGAGAACAATATATAACTTGGAACTGAGCATCCTTAGGAACCCCTGACGTTTTTCCCAGGAGACAGATTGCTGTACGACCTAACAGTATTCAGAACACAGACTCAGCATTCTTTCTGTAGCCAGATGGATACATTTTTAATATGAAACTTCTTTGCCATTAATAAAGCATAGTTGATAATTTTTCATTCCGTCACTGATGTTCTGTAAGAACCATAAGCAAATATGTTTTATTCTGAATAGCTTGTGTACTAAGTAAGTGCTATAACTTCTGAGTGCCATTAGTCTTTTTCTAGCATCTGATGCTCATTTTTTTCATCTGTGATTCAAGCTGCATGTGATTCCTTGAAAGCATACCAGTTTTTATTTATTTATTCTGACCCTACCACTTTTGTGTATCCTGACTGTGCTTTATTATACTAGAATAATACGGACGAGTTAAGTCAAAACCAGTGC
The DNA here is from genome assembly GCF_022539395.1 of Myiozetetes cayanensis. NCBI lineage: Eukaryota > Metazoa > Chordata > Aves > Passeriformes > Tyrannidae > Myiozetetes > Myiozetetes cayanensis. The sequence goes on along the minus strand of NW_026087964.1, from coordinate 31,465,054 downwards.
TGATACTGAACAACTGCTCTATGCTTATATCAGTACACCTTCACAGACACAGATTCATATTGGTTTACACAGCTGAGATTTTGTTCTACTGCTTTGAAATCAGCTAATGATTAGCAAGAACTCATGTAGGAAATAATTCATGAATGTCAGGTTGGGAATAAAGCTGAAATGGGATTCTTGCACTACTAGTTTGAAAATACCTGCATGTACTGTTCCACTAATTTCAAAGCTTTGTTCTAATAATGATATAACAGAGAAAGGTGCAAGTTAATTGTAGCTCAAAGATTTACTGTTATTATTACAGCAAAGGATGGAAAATTAAAAACTATCGTTAAAAGATGCCATTTCTCTTTATAAAAGCGGATGTAATTAGTTTTTGAATTCTGTTAAAGACTGAGAGTACAAGTCAAAACATGCCCTGCTTGCTCTGGCCTGGTAGTTTGTGACACCAATTTCATATGAAGCAGAGTGTTTTCAAACTCAGTAGTGTTTTCATCTATGACTTGTGGGAACTCAGATGAAATATCTAAATATTTTAACAGAAATTAACTGCACATCTTTAATATGCTTTTAGATATGTTTTTGGCAAGATAAATTACTGCTTTCAATACTTTTTACTGTGAAAATAAGTAATTTCGTATTGACAGAAGGCTTATTTCATATCAGAAAAATGGGAAACACTGCATAAAAATTGGGGTTTTTTTCCCTTCCAAATAAGAGGTGATTGTTATCTTAAACTTGATGCACATTTTACCTGCTGTCATTAATGTGGTTGTTTTGTAAATCCTTAAATAACATAAATTCCAGTGCATTTGAAATGAATGTTAAGAACAAAAAGTAAAAACTACAATAAGTAAAATTATTAAATGTAGTCTTAGAGCAGTTTCCTTTAATCTTAGTCCACTGGGATTGGACTTTCCTGGGAAAGATGTTTTTTTCCTATGTCAGATGGTCAGATGTGTATTAAAGTGTTAATATTAGCAAAATTTGGATCCTTAGTCAGCATACCTATTTGAAGTAGAAAATATCATACTGAACTCCATGATGGGGACATATTAGTTATCAGCCTGTCCCTTTTGGAAAAGAAGCTTGTTTTTACAAAGGTTATGCAGTTGCAATTGAAATAAAAATCAAGCTGAAAATGCTCTAAGACTCCTCATTTGATTTTGCCCTTCATCAACTTGTGAATCTTGTTTAGAAAACAGCAACGAATTATAGAATGATGTAAATGTTGAAACAGAAATTTTTGAATAGTAAGTACTCACATTGACAGTTGCAACAAAGTAGTACACATATGAATAGGATTTAAATGAATTGTTTGCCAAATAATTTTGAATAGGGAACACTTTTGGGAATATCAAACATATCACAGACAATTGATAAAGCAAAGAAACACATTCTAGAAATTTGAATTGCTTCTGAGCTGATATTTTGAGCCATGAAAAATTTATGTTTGGTACCCTTGTGGACAAAAATATCTTTTACATAAGAATTTCTAGTGTTTCAAAACACTACTAGAAGAAGATGCTTGTTTAGTATACAGAACTGTTATTACCCAGGGTTTGTCTTAAAGTAATATTTGCTAGCTTTTCTGTGGCAGTGCTTGTGCATCGTTCATTGTTTACCTTAACTGTGTTTACATTTTATTTCTGTTTCACTTGTGCTTTTTGATGGCTTGAAAATTTTTGCTGTTATATAAGAGTTTCATTAGGAAATACCTGCAGGCTGCAGAGTGATAGTCATAAATAAGAGGAGCCCTATCATTCTGACCTTATCAAGTGGCTGTGCACAATTTTTCTTCTACCACCAGTACTTGATTCTTTTTATCTGATGTCTTTTATATTAAAATTCAGCATATCTACTGGAAAAGCAAAGCTGTCTTGAAATAAGAAATGTAAAAGCAAATGAAATTTTCCTTTTATTGTACACTGTGTGTTTAAGGGTTAGCAAGATAATAATTGAGATATCCTAAGCTTCCTTATGGGTACTCTTAAAGATTTTTAAGTTACTGGTATGACTTTTTTGCTCTAGTAACCAACCATAATATATGCAGTACAAATGAGTTCTTTGCAGAGAGTTGTATGGTGGTGGCTCAATAGAATGAAATGCATAAAACACTGCACAGCTCCTTGAATGGAAGGAAAACCAAATGAGAATGGCTGTTAGCTGAGGTGTAGAGTTGCAAGAACATATTCTCAAATTAGTGGTTATGTTTTAATTGAATATTTGAAATAAGCATTTGGGGGTGTTTTGTGGGTTTGTTTGGTTTTCTTGGTTTGTCTTGAAGAAATTAAACACATGTAAACCCATGTAATCCAATTTAAAGCAAAACTAGTAATAGGGGAGTTTCTTTATGCTCATAATTCATTATTTTTTCCATTACATTCACCCCAGTCAAAATATTTCTAAGTTCTGTTTGTAATTTTTTTTTCTAATTCATATTTCTGTATGAAATTACTGCAAACAATACATGCTTTGGAGGCAGCATGGATTCCAACCATTCTGAAAACAGTCTTGATAACAGATGCCTTTGTCAAGGACATAGATATTTTTGGTGCAATTGAATAAAAAGCATGAATGAATCCAAAACCTATTCTGTGTGGCATTTCCTTTATGCAACACAATTTTGACCCTCTCCTCCATGGTCATTAGAAGAAATTGCCATTGTCATTGCATAAACTAGGACTAGAAAGGGAGAAAAATGTCATGTTGCTGTTCCTTGTTGCAGTTTTAAATGCATAACTTTAACCAAAAGCTAAAAAAACTTGAATTGTACATTTGAGTCCTTTCTATGGCTGAGGAAAAATGTTGTGCCTATGAGAAGCTTAAAAATGCATTTTATTGTCTGCTTAATGCCTCTGATTTCAGAAAGATCATATTAGTATGTCCGTTGAAATAAATCAAATTAAACTAAACTTCTGAAATATATAAATGAAACTAAATGAAAGTTTTAAAATTTAGCTTTGGTATTTTGATGACCTAGCATGTGGCTTCCTAAGACAATACTAAAATTGAAATTCTTTAGCATTGCAAAAACAACAGTGAGCATAATCTCTGAGAATACTGTGTATGCCATTCTTCATTTCTATAGTGAATGAATCTTAATTAGAGTATGTGGTGCATCAATATTACTCAGTGAAATGAAAATATTTTAATATCAAAATTGACTATCTTCTTTGTGAAGATTGTATTTTCATTGTAGCTTTCATGTGTTAGTTGTATACCATCAACACAAAATTAAGTAGAAAATCCCAAAATGTGATTTCACAAATGTAATATTTTTTGTACTTTTTATGAGCTTTTTGCTTTTCCTTGGTTTTGGCATGCTACCTGTATGAAACATATGGTGCTTTTTTTTTTTTTTCCACTAACTGCTTCTAAGACTAATTTTGAGGTATTGTGAAAATCCTGTTGCTGTTCCATAATGTCCCTATAATTAGCCTAGAAGTACTTCAGTAATCCTTCCATTTAGTTCAGGAGAATTCTCCTTGTAAGTTAGTTCAGTCCTGAATTTGTCATATACAACTGGTTTTCTAAATTTCATATGAGATAATATTTACTTGTACAAAACTGAAATATAGTAGGAGAAATATCTTGGTTTGATAGCTAATAGATGTTTTCCAAATGGATTAATACTTCTAAAAATTGTTTCCATAAAAGAGTTTTGAAAAGGGAATTCAGGAAATGGAAACTTTGTGCTCTGTTGCTGATGTAGTGCATATTTCTGTAATGTGGACAGTTGATCCATGTTGTATAACTACATTCAAAATGAAGGATTGCTGGAAAAATTCATTAAAAAATGGACAAAACACCTCAAAACTGTCACTTCTATTCATTTTGATATTCAAATGGTGATGTCAGGCCAGACACATTGAAGTTCATTTTTAAGTACAGATTATCCATTTTTTAAATAACGAATGCCTATATTAGTAAGGAAGAAACTGTGAACTTTTTTTTACGTATTTAATCTCCTAAATATATGTAGCTGTTCTGTAATTTATTTTTCTGAGTAAAATTTTTCCTTTTATTATCATAATTATTACCTCAGTATACTATCAAGGAACAAAGTTTAGCATTCTGAATTAACTAGCTTACAGGAAGACAGTGTTACAGTTATAAATACAAAGGCCAGAAAAAATCCTACAGCAACATGTAATAAGTCATAAGAAATATCATGTTTACCTTAGTATATCATATATTATCTTCAATTGATCTGTTTATCTTAAAACTGCTAGGGCTATATTATATCAGAAAATGATGAATGAATATATGTTACAGCAATTACTCCAGTGTTCTCTAGGATGATATTAACTTAAAAAATGAACAACACCCTCCACCTCCATACCTGTCCTTTATTAGCAAACAATTTTTCAATTTAAGGCTTTGAAATGAAATATTTAGGCATTTTGTCTAGCCAACTTTCTCAGTGCCAGAACTTTAGCCTTTATAGATTATTTCAACACTTACTCTGGATTTTTTCCCCATATTTCATGTACTACATTATATATTTTCCTGTTTCAACAGCTTTTTTTATGAGTGGCAAATTTTAATTTAGGTTAGAATAATTCAGCTGCAGTACTGAAGATTTAAGTTCAAGACTTAACATTAGGCTAACTTTACATTATTATTTCCAATAATATTTCTGTCATTTGGAAATATATCAGGTCACCAATAACTGCTGCCACACAGGTGTAAATTTTACATATTTTATGTAAAATTCATGAAAAATTAAGTTGGGGAAGATCATTCTGCTATGTTGAACTGTAATATTACACTTGATGTGCTGTGCGAATTCCAAACAAATAATGAGATTTTTCATAATAATTATTAAAACATTAAAAAATAAAGGATTAAAACTTAAGTCACTGAGATTACATACATATTTTTCATATCCTACATCTGTGTACTTATTTCCAAATAACACAATCAGAACACAGAGGAGCTACTGAAGTTACAGAATAAATTAGGCACACTTAATGCATCTCTTTCTTTGTTAGTTTAGTCTGACACTACACAGACAATGAAGTGTCAGACTATGAAACATCTAGCTCCAGTCATACATCTTCATCTCTTACCTCACTACCTTCCCTATATACCTTATAAATCTTATCATCTATCTATGCTTTGTGTCAGCTTCTCCTCCTATTTTTCAATACCCCGGTTAGCTTGTAACCTAGTGAAGCTGAGGAGGAACATTCCTTAGGGATTTTATGTGTCACTGAGTTTCTCTGGGCAATGGTTCCCTCCTGGTGTCTTTCTGTAGTCATCTGCACTAGAGCTACAAGGAGAGAAAGCAATACTGCAGGCAACTGGAGAGCAACTGGCACTATGGAAACTAACTACTAGTTGCATCCCTGAAATTAGAGATTATGCTTCCCAGAGATTGCATTTCAAAGGTTCTGTGTTTGCAAAAACCAGCTGTTAGATTTAAGCTTTTTAGAAAACCCCATCCCTGGAGAAAAACTTCATTTTTCATGCAGTGAATAGAACTGATATATCTTGTCTGGCTTATTCTTTTTAAACATTTTTTTATCACTACCTGATTCCACTGATTCCACCTGATCAACACTGAGAGTATGGAAATGCAAAGTTATTATCAGGAGACAAAGGACATTCATATGGTATAAGCTGGAATTCTGGATCATCTGCTTAATGCTAGACAGCCTCAGGTGCAGTATTGCCTATTTTTATGTACTTTTTATGATATTTGAAGATAAACAAAAAATTATACTCTGGGGTAGCCTTAGATATTTTCCCATGTAATTGCTTTTGGGGTAGTTTTCATCAATTTTGTAAGGTGATTAATACTTATGCATAGAGTAACTGCAGAGAAAGGAAAACAGCAATTTAATAGCAATGAGATTATGACTGCAAATGTGGTTCTTAGAATAATAGACTACTCTTGCTATCAAATATGAATGAAATGTTGAGACCATCATTGTTTACATCATCTACCTGCATAGCGTTTCTCAAGCCAAACCTTATGATTAGGGAACTCATGCTGCTGATTGTGGCAATGTTACTCTTCCTCATCCATGATGCTATGGATGAGGAAGAGTAACACTGTGGGCATTCCAATGGTAGTCCATCATTCTGAAAATGTCCTTTCAGAAAGAAGCACTCAAATCAACCAAACCAATGGATGTCTGGCTTTACTGGCTGTTGCTGTTTATTCAAATAATATGTTAATTTCCTAATTGTTTTTCTGTTCATGACCAATTTAAGCTGAAAATTGAAGCTTTACTGTTGCGAAGTTGTGATGCATTAAATCTGGCCTTCAACCCACCAGCTACTCACTTACTCCAGCAGTTTGGGGAAGAGAATTAAAAGAGAAAAAGTGAGAAAAATGTGTGGGTAAAGATAAATACAATTTATAAATGAAGGGAAAAAAAGAATGGGAAGAAAAAAACGTGATGCAAAGGCAATTGCTCACCCCTTCTGACCTCCAGACCAGTACCCATTCCTGTATTCTCTGCAAAGAGATAATTCTCTGTTAATCAACATGACATGCTTTAGGAATGGCACTTCTGAAATAAAATGTCGGTGCCAACTTTTTCATTGCATTTTAAGCTATTCATACAAACCTTGTCTCATAAAATAATAGGCATTTAATTGCCAACTTCAGTGAAGTACAAGGTGTTTGTGATGGTCTTGTTGCTTCTGGCTTATGTGCTAAGATAAATCACTTCTAAATATCTGACCTATACTGAATACAATATAGATTCCCATGCTGCCTTTGTTCTCTCCCTTAAATATGTTACTGCTTAGTGAATTTAGTATTTAAGGTATCAGTAAATTTCCTTCAATATATTAGGCCAATTTTTCAATTCAGCTCCAGGGTAAGCTGAAAGCAAATGACTTTCAATATGGAGATCATAGCTACTCACTGGGAAACATTAAAAATCTTTCAATTTCTGAAAAAGTTACAATAGTTGACCTCAGTATTTTCTCAGTTTATGAATCAGAAGACTCTGATTTTACAGTTCTATTTCTACATAATATTTTATTTTTCTTAGAAGATTTTGTATTCTAAACAGATGAATTCATAAGCACCTGTGTAACATTTACTGAATTGTTTGTTTGTGGTACTCTGGCTATCACCCATTTATTTTAACATGTGATGACTGTTGTGAAATAGATATGAAATAGAGGTTAGCGCTTTTCGACCTAATCCACTTTGCCTTCCATAGCCTTTCAATCAGTGTCAGAGAGCCACAAGAAAGAGCGTGAAATGACATTGAATCAAATAATAGAAGCATTAATAGGATGAGAATAATTAGCTTTATACACTAGCTATATTTTGAGAAACTTATTAAAACTGATTTTCACTATCACAATAAATCTTTCGAGTGAAGAATTGCACTGTGCAAGAAAATTCCTTGACAGACTAACCCACTGTACCGCCTCCTAAACCTCCTGAATTCAGAAGATTTAAGGAGATAACTTCATGATGTCATTCCAGTAGCTCAAAATTTTAAGGATATTAGATTGTCTACTTAAAGTTGAGAGCATTATAAGAATGTTTTCAAAGCTACTTTACAAGGCAGTTCAAGCCTCTCTTATATTATTTAGAATCCTACACAATAATTTGAAGACAACCAATTTAACCAGGTGGAAGCCAACAATTTGATAATAACTCAGCAGTCACAGTAAAGGCAAAAGTCATAGCAGCCATGGCAAAGAATTTGTCTTTGTTATCTTGCCTCAAAATACATTGTAAGAGTCATTTGCTGATCTCGACACCTGTATAAAATAATTGAGAGAAATTAACATTTTCTGATTTTTTCCAAGATAAGAACAGTACTGAGAACAAGTATGTGATATGTGTCTAGATGCAGAACAGTAACTTAGGCTGTAATAGTTTGCAATGATAAAAGTCCTTTTCTTTCAATAATTTTAAATTTTATTTTAAGAAAGAAATTTCCACTGACAAATCCTGTAAAAACCAACCCATTTATTTTTGGCTTGGTTTTATGTATACTTACATATATGCATCTATATATTTTTTTATTTATTTTTATTTATTCTTTTTGCCCTTTATCCTAATTTTTTCACCAGTTTCCACGTGAAGCAAATATTTTATTCTCTCTAATTTCTCTTGTTGAATATCCTGATAGTTGACTTCTGTCATTCCTAAGTGCAGGTATATGATCCACCTTTCAAAAGATTGATTTTCTGTTCAGACTGGTTGTTTACAGCTGTTGAAACAGATGATAATTTTTGAGTCCCAATATAAGCAATAAGGAGGGAATAACTATACTATATTTTTTTTTTTATGTAGGTTTGCTTTAAATTTGAAGTCTCCAAAATAGGGCTTGCTGATACATGGCCAAGATGTTTATTCAGGTTTTTAAACTTGTTTCTGAAATATTTATGATAAACAGTATCACCTGTTGTGAATCCTCACTCAATAAAAATGAGTTTCTCTACTTAAAAACCTACCTTCTTGTAAGACAGGAATAATTTTAAAGATCATGAAGTTTTTGTTTGGGTTCTTTAGTTCTATTTATTAGAATGCTCTAAGCATTTTCAGTGTTCTGGTAAATTTTGAGCTATAATTTTATTGGGCTTGCATGGCAAGGATTTGGTAGCAGGGGAGTCTACAGTAGTGCCTCTGTAATAAGCTGCCAGAAGCCTCTGTAGTGTTCAATGGGGCAAACACCAGCCAGCTCCGAGATGGACCTGTTCCTGCCTGAGGCTGAGCCCGTCAGCAACATGGGCAGCACCTCTGCAACAGCAGAGTGAAGAAAGGGAAAAAAGAGGAGTAAAAATCTGTGGATGCAACAGCTCTGCAGACAACAAGTTTGGTGTAGAAGGAGGGGAAAGAGGTGCTCCAAGTGCTGGAGCAGAGATTCCCCTGAAGCCTGTGGTGAAGACCATGGTGAGACAGGCCATTCTCCTGCAGCCCATGGAGGTCCACAGTAGAGCAGGTATCCATATGCAGCCCCTGGATTACCTCCATACCAGAGCAGTGGAGGTACTGACCACATGGGAATCTCCTGGCAAAACCTGTGGATCCATGGAGAGAGGAGCTCATGCTGGAGCAGGCTCCTGGTAGGGCTTATGACTCCCTGGGTGGCCCGCACTGGAGCAGTCATTTCCTAAAAGACTGCACCCCATGGAAGGGACCTACACTGGAGCAGTTCTTGAAGAACTGAAACCTGTGGGAAGGAATCACATTGGAGAAGTTTGTGGACCACTGACTCCCACGGGTGGGACCCCATACTGGAGTGGGAGAAGAGTGTGAGGAGTCCTCCCTCTGGGGAGGAAGGAGCATCAGAGACAACACAGGATGAACTGACAGCAACCCCTGTTCCCTGTCCCCCTGTGCCCCTGACAAGGGAGAAGTTAGAGAATTTGGGAGTGAAGTTTAGCCTGTGAAGAAAGGAGGAGTGGGAGAGAAGGTGTTTTTAACATTTGGTTTTTATTTCTCATTACCCTACTCTGATTTGCTTGATAATAAATTAAACCAGTTTCCCCAAGTCAAGTCAGTTTTGCCCATGACAGCAACTGCTGAGTTGTCTCTCCCTACCCTTAGCTCAGTTCATGAGCCTTTCAATAGATTTTCTCTCCCCTCTCCAGCTGAGAAGGGCACTTGGCTTCCAGTAGGGTCAACCCACCCCATAATATTATTATACTATTTTAACATTATTGTTTAAAAAAATTTTACATAAACCTCTTTTTTTCTGTGAGGTAAATCATTAATCTTCCTGGATTTTACACTTTTTTACACATCTTTTCACCAAGTCTTAAGAATATAGTTTTAATTTTTACCCATTCAATTTTGTTAATAAACTGGTGTTAATAGCACCAGAACTAGCATACTAGAAGACTCTAATGCAAAAATTTTACAACACATCAAAATAGGATTAAAAATATTTGCTAGATTAGGAACATCCATCAGTGATTTATTTAAGATAAAGAGTGAACAGAAGGCTAAAATATATACCTTATAAGGCAGAAACCTCATTTCAGTAACTAGATAGTTAACTAACCATCGTTGTTCCAGTGAGTGCTTCATGAAGTTACTACACTTTCACCAAGCCACTGAAACCGTGACTCCGTTTCCAAGATGATCACCAGCCATGAGATTACAACAATGCTCTATAAATTCTTCTCTGGTACAGTAAGGGGTACACCAAAGTTGGTAAGCTTCTACATAAAGGGACCAAAGAACATTTTTTCAAAATCCACTGAAACTAATGCTTGAAATGTTCAAAGAGAACTGGATTCCTGTCTGCCCCTTTCACGGAAAGCCCTGAAGTTGGCTTCTTTTTAATGGATTTTCCAAATAGGTGGGATTTCAGTGAATTTCTTATGTGTTTGGTCTGTACCCTAGCCTGAACTATTAAAAGTCCAAATACAAGGCAGCTGGAGCCAGTGTTTTCACTGGGGTATCAAGCGATATCTGCCTGATTGTGACTGAAATATCCTGAGTTTTTTGTCCTGCCCATGTATTTAACCTATTGGTCCAGGGAAATTATTTCCCCAGTGTTTCCAGGGACACATTTTGTTCAACCTTAGAAGAAAATGTATCAGCACCGTATCTTTTATCTTTAGAAAGATCCAAATAGGGTCTGCTTTCACACTACTGAAACTATATGCTACTATTCAGGTTTGGGAATGGATAGCTCTGAAGTCTACAATATCCTTAACATGTCTTCAGATCGTTGGTTGAATGATTGAAAACTGAACTGAAACAGCTTGTGGCAATGAAGCTTAACTGAAAGCAGACATGGTCCTGTTGAGAAGCCCTGAAGGCTGTTTGTTTAAGACTGGTTTTGGTGTTACCTTTGGACACAAGTTAAGCAGCTCCCTGCCAAGAGTGTTGGCTATTACAGACCACATTGTTTAGGAATTTTAGTCTTCCCTTGCTAATACAACTGCAGAAGAGAACCAGCTAGCTGCCTAACTTGGACATAAACATTCTGCCAGAGACACAGTAGAAAGAGTACTATTCCTAGGAAATTGGTGAACAATCCAAAGATTTTTTGGCACACTAAGAAACTGTAGAGAATTTTCCAGTGATTCATATGACTGATTAATCTTATGGATGTTTCTAGTTTTTAAATACAGCAGATGATGTTTTAAGTATACATTTAGCAAGAACACTGCTCACTTTATAAAGCACTTTAATTTTAGAAAAGTGTTAAAAATAGCTACCAATAATGATGAAATTTTATGCATCCCTAATGAGTTAATTAAAATTACAATAATGTTTCAATTTTAATAAGAATTCTGTTGCTGTCAATGGGAAGAAAGTATTTGTACAGATTTTTAGCATCTTACCTCAGTGCCCAGTGGACATAACAGCAGAAATTAAGCACAAGTAATTAATACCAACAGAAAAAAAAATAATTGTTAAAAGCAATAATTGCCATCTGTTCTTGTCAGTATTATTAATGGGCACAGAATAGCCTTTATTACAAAATAGCTTACCACTCTAGTGTTGACAAAACTTGTTTCTTTAAAAGTAGCTGGACTTGCATTAAAGAAGGTAAGGTGGGAAAATAAATTCAAAATGTTAACACAGCCTAAGAGTATTGGTGTATCAGCCAATTTATAATTAGTTGCATTTTGAAAGGAACACAGATCTCACAGGAATAAAACCACAATAATTCTTGTGAATAAGGTTCTGAACCATTCATGCATTATACTTTGATAGCCTTTAACTCTTAGAATTAATCTGGCAATGTAAATTTGATTTCTTATTTTCTGAGGAAAATTTGTGCCTCATTTCAGTTTCCATAGCTACTACTGTTCACTTAATGTATTTGCTATGCAAAAATAAGACGTTTTTCAGTTTTGTAAGTTTAGTGTACTCTATATGGCAAGACTTTTGAATAAGTTTCTAGGCCTAGAAGGAACAAGTTAATTCTATTTACTAAGATGATACTTTGCAAGTAGTTATTATCATAGTTTCCTACAACTTATTTCTGTTCTCATGTTATCACCACATCCCTACATTCTCCTGAATGACTTTCAGGAGATTAAGGTAAAAAGAAAAAATTGGTAGGTAAAAAACCCCTGGGATTTTACTCATTATTCTCCATAATACAGAGGGAGGATGTTCTGTGATCTGAGGCAGAACTCACAGCAGAGCGAGCCAGTTGTGGCTGGCCAGTGCTTGTAGTTCAGAGATCATCTCTTGCCTAACCTTAGCGAACCAAAGGCTGTTAGTTCTGTGGATCACTGAAGAACAACTGCGGGATTTTTTTTTTAATAGCACAGGATTCAAATTAGAGTTACTCCTAGTTTGTGGAGAAATTGAATATACGTCCCTGTTCAGGATGGTATTTAAGCAAATGTATAGCTTTAGGTAAATGTTTAAACTCAAGATTTTCCCATGCTGAAAAATGTTTGAAATGCTTTCTGAACTGAGGCAATAGAATTTTGTCTCTTGAGGCAGTGAGCTCTGCAATTTATCAGATTCAGAGAGAAGTTCAGGAAGCTATAGACAATGAAATTTAGAACCTTGATGGTAGGTCTGAACAAATAACAAAATCAGCCTTTTTTAACTTTGAACAATAATAATTTCTGTTTCAAATGTAAGGGAGTTTGATTTGTGGTTTTAATGTTTGTGTCACTTCACTTACTTCTGTATACCCATTTTGTTATCCTGGTCATACATTATTGTCATTAATTAAAATAAATTTTTTCAGTTGACTTTTATTGTAATACGAACAACTCAAAAGAAATGTGTTTAAACAATAAGATCTGTAGGAGATGACCAAGTGTGTCTTGAAATTAACTCCTCCCAACTCTCTGATGTGCCTTGATTTTCTCACAGTACATTTTAACTTTAATTCTTAAAATTGTTCATCATTGCAGATTACCATCCATTTATATACATGGATAATATATTACACTTTTTTTCCTATGATGATTTTCACAGGACTATTCAATTGCTGTTTCTAAGGTGTAATTTGAGAAACATTAAGAAAATTGCAAGATGTTACGTTTAATTAATCTGAAAAGAATTTCAGATTAAAAAATATTCAGTTCAATACACAGAGGTTACTGATCATAGAAGCTAAATACTTCTAGAAATATTTAATCTTTATATACTTATTTCAGCTGAAGAGATAAAATGGCAATTTTAAGGGAGAAATAGTGACATTTCTTAGTTCAGCATTCAAAATCAGTGGACATAAATATTTTGCTGATGCTAACAAAGAATTCCTTTTATATTTGTCAGCTTGAGAGGCAACAGTAATCACTCACAGCAGTTTATAATTCTTAAAGCTCTGGTCTTACCAAGAACTTGCCTACAATAAAAGATCAGTTTATTGAACTGTTCTGTGCTTTGGATTTCTCCTTGCACTGGAATAAGAGGTTTTTCTTTATTTACAGTACTGAAATAGCAACTTAGGTTGGTTGATGTGTCTTTGTTATATCTCACTTGTAACTCCTATCTCACATAGTTTTTTGAACGCATACAGTGCCTATCAGTTCTATTTATGATCTGTTTTTATTATTGCTCAGTGGCCAGACATCGGTTTTCATGGATTTTGTTTGATAGGGTTGGCTTTCAAATGGCTTTCAGGTTGGCTTCCGAAGTCCTTAAGGTGCTTTCTCTGAAACCCTTCAAGACTGTTGCATTTTGGTATAGCTAAATTCACACTAAAGTTTATTTTTTATATAAAAGTTGTGCATAAGAGTCAGGAAACAGCTGCTGACAAAGACATTTCTAGTACCCTTGTATTTGAATAGAGTTATTCAATTACGTATCAAGTTTTAAATGATGCCTCCTCATCATAATTAACTACTGGGAAATAAAGTACCAAGATGCAAATAATAATGCACTCATACACCTCAATACTGTTTAATATTTCATCCAACACAAGTGAATGAATTTGTACTGTTTTCAAGTATACAAGATCAATGGTTTGTGCCAAATACAAACACTTGCTATGTCACTCTCAGGAGATCTGCTTACACTTTTTTGGTCAGTAAATTACTCAGGTAACTCATGGTTCTTTCGTTGTTAATATTGATAAGAGTCTGGAATAAAAGAGCTGTATTTTTAAGGAATCAAAAGATCATAATTAGAATGTAGAAGTATAATAAAAGCATAATCCTGGTTTATGAACAGATACCAAGTGATGAGAGAAGATGCTATCTTTTATTAAGGACTTTCAACTGCTATTAAGTATAAAATCCCAAAAGCAACATGGTAGTCTGCCTATAAAAGCTGACTGTCCAGTCTTCACTAGTAAATGGTCATATACACTTAAAAATTTATAAGGAAATAAAAACCAAAAACAAGAAGGGTGTAACAAAGAACAAATGCATTACTTCAAGAGATCACAAAATAAATGTTGATGGAATATTTCTGATTGTTACACGTGGAGTAGATGTCAGCCTAGACTCATCTGTCTAACTGACCCTAGTTATAGTAGTGCTGTACATAGGTTGTCCTCTCTACCAGAGGATAATGATTAACCACACAATTATGTGCAGTAATATGATGCTATATTATTTTCTTAAAACATATGGCACTTCTAAGTAGCTAGACTTTTATGAGATCATAAATCCATGTACTATAACCAGCACAACTAAGAACTTATGTGAATTTAAGGCATAACCAGCACAACTAAGATGTTATGTGAGTTTAAAGTATATACAGTGTCTTCCTAATATTCAAAATGTACGTTAAGGGAAATGCCCAGACCTGCGACTTGGGATTCCATTAAAAAGTTCTTTCCCTAGGAGCTTTCTACACACAGATAGTGAGTTTAACTTTTAGCCTTGTTTCTTTAAAGCAATTCTCTGCTTTTGTCTTGAAGACCAGGAATATCACTAGATGATCTTATAAGAGCACCTTTGATGGTCTTACAAGGTTGTCTATTTTTTTCTTTAAAGAATTATGTCTGTAGACGAAGTTTTTATCATTGGGCCAAATTCAAAATAAAGAGAAAATTCTTCAATGCTTAGCTTCTTAAAGAATTACAAATGCTAGACTAGATTCATATAATTTATTATGCCATTTGTTATCAGACCATACTGTTTGTTTCTTATACTTAGCACAAGTACAAAAAGACTTGCTTTTCTAATCTCAGCAGTCCATAGTTTTCTCCAGTAACCTGTCTGGTTGCTGTATGTCACTGATAAAAGTGAAGGAAAAATGACCAAAATTTTTCTGTTTCCTAGAACATAAAAAATAATTTCTATTTGAGCTTTTTTCCCCTGCTATGCTGATCTGATCAGTGAGGAAAATGGCTGGGAGGAGTCATCTCTGAAGACCACAGCAATTTTGTGTGTTGTCAACTTACACAGATGTTCATTTTACATTAATTTTCTGTGTTATTCAGGCAGCTTTCAAATTATGTAATCAAAAACATTAATGACCTTTAAAAAGCAAAGCAAGTATTAGCAATGGAATATTAAATAGAGAAACCTTCTGTATTTGATATCAAGTTGTCTATCAAACTACAAGTATTTCTAAAATTGTGGGCACTAAGAGAGAGATATTAAATTCATTATCCAAATATTGAAAAACTATATGTGTCGCAACATAAATTTCCTTCTCTTACTTTCTCTTCATTTCTCCCTACATGCACATTCATATCCCCCAATTCGTAGCTGTGTGCCCTGATACAGACATCTCTTGATCATAATTTCTTATGTGTAATGTGCAAAAATACTTTGCAGGTGCTGGACTTAAAATTGCTACTTCAGCTACCATTCAAATGGACACAGGAATGCAATTTCATCAACACTATAAACCCTTATGCTTCCATTGTGTTTATGCAGCTGTCTCGAGGACCATATGTACATGTAATTGTGTAGCTGTATTACACATAATTTTTCTTCCTGTTTTAATTGTTTACTTCTTTGAGTGTGGCCATTTCTGTTGCAGACAGTTTTTTTTCTGACAGTTCTCTGTACAAACTAAGATCAAATACTATGACTTTCAGAGGGAGACATGGATGGAGGCAAGATATGATACTGCGTCAAGATTAGAATATCAGTTGCAGAAAAAAAAATAAAATGACCCGTATACTTAGATTTTTAACTAATATTCTCTTCATTGTCATGTTTCTATCATAAGAGTAGCAATTTCAAAGGCTTCAGAAGGATGTAAGTAACATAATTACAACACTATTTCTATAATTTAGTGCATGAGTCAAATGACAGTGACAGTGACAGTGAGCATCATCATACTTGACTTCCTGTGAGATACCTCTTATTCATTCATCATCTCTAACATGTATTTTCTAATTGCTTCAGTGTTTCATGCATTTTAACTAGGTTATATTTATGATGCTAGTAATATATAGATAGATGTTTTCCTGTAAGTCTGATCCTCAGCATTTCTGTACTACTTTTCTGCGTGTAAGCTAAAAAAAAAAAAGAACAAAATTAAAAAACCCAAACCAAACTAAGCCAAAGCCCACCTGTAGTGGGTTGACCGTGGCTGGATGTCAGGTACCCACTAAAGCCACTCTCTCACTCTCCTCTGCAATTGGACAGAGGAGAGGTAAAAAAAAACAATGAAGGATTTATGAGTTGAGATAAGAGCTGGGAGAGGTCACCATCATGGGCAGAACAGACTCAAAGTGGGGATAGTACTTAAATTTATTACCAACAGGATCAGAGCAAAAGAGTGAGAAATAAAATAATCTTTAAAACACCTTCCCCTCACCCCTCCTTCTTTCCAAGTTCCACTTCCTCTCCCCCTCAGCAGTGCAGGGAGACAGGGAATGGGGTTTATGGTCAGTTGTTGTTTCTGCCACTGCTCAGGGAGAGGAGTCCTTCCCCTGCTCCCATGGGGTCCCTCCCATGGGAGATGGTCGCTAACGAACCTCTCCAGAGTCCATCCCACAGGCAGCAGTTCTTCACAAAACTGCCATCCCATGGGTCGTTTCTCCAATCCTTCACAAATGAGCTGTACCAGCATGGGTCCCCCACAGGGGCCACAAGTCCTACACAGGAAAAAACTGCTCCAGCGTGGCCTCCTCCCTCTGCAGGTTGGAGGTGTCTGTCAGGACCCTGCTCCATCTTGGGCCTCCCACAGGATCACAGCCTCCTTCAGATATCCACCTGCTCCAGCATGGGCTTCTTTCTCCATGGGCTGCAGCTGGGTCTTTGCACCCCGATGTTCCTCCATGGGCTGCAGGGGCGCAGCTGCCCCACCATGGTCTGCACCATGGACTGCAGGGAAACCTCAGCCCCGGCGCCTGGAGCACCTCCTGCCCCTCCTTCTGCACTGACCCTGGTGTCTTCATTGTCATTCCCATGTTCTCACTTCTCCCTTCCCTGGCTGGAATTTTCCTCAGCACAATAACTTTCTGTTCTTAAATATGTTATCCCAGAGGCATTACTGTTACTCGTGGTTCTCAGCCTTGGCCAGGAAGCCCATCCTGTAGCCGGCTGGCATTGACTCCATGGGACAGCGGAAGCTTCTGGTGGCTTCTAACAGAAACCACCCCCGTAGCTCCCCCCACTACAAAACCTAGAAACACAGTACACCACCAAACGAAAAATCAAACCAAACACAACCCCCCCCACACACACACACAATTATGTCCAGAAGGGTTATTTTTCATTGTGAAATGTTTCATTTTTCCTTACTGGAAAGTTTGGTAATATTGGGTGGGAGGGGTTGCAGAGGGGCGGGGGCGAGGTGGGTGCCTTTTTTGTGTTTTCTTTGTTTTGAGAGTGCAAAAAGAAAGGAATTATTAGCTTTTGTTGTACTACTGCAACTGTTATGATCCTGTGTTTGGTTCTGAAATGATAGCTTCTCTGGCCCTGCCTATCCCCTCTCTGGAGCTGCAGTATACAGGAATTTCTTCCCATTCTCTTAGTTTTTTCAGTAATCTAGACAGGTTCAGAAAGGTTCCATTAAGTTTGTATATTTACAAATACGCTTCTTGTGCTTCTCTATGGAAAAACAGAGAATGCTTTGTATGTTATATTTATCATTCTTAAATTTTGTTTTCCATTTAATATGTAAACCATTTTCCAAGGGGAATTATCATTTAATTCTTTTGCTTTCCACTTACTACTTCATTTCAGTCGTAAGTCATCAGTGCATTTGGCAATTCTACAGCGAGTTTCTCTGTCTGGGTAATTTATGTAGATTAGAAGCAATGAAGATCTGAGAACTGACTCCCCTGTGGCCCTTTTCAACACTTTACTTTCTAATCATTTTACTTTAATCAGTTCTTTATCTGTTCCCATGTTTAACCTGAATCTTTCCTGATTTCAGTTTAAGATGAGGACTGTCATTTGAGACACTATCAAAGGCTTTATGTAAATCCAAATTATGGTGCTTGTACTCCTATTATCAATTTTATTTCTAATCTTCTCAAAAAAAATAAAGGTGACTGGTTGTCAAGATCTAAATTTCTTTCAAATTTTTATCAAGGTAAACTGTATTTGTTGCAAATTATAGACAATTATTTAACTCTCATCATCTTTAAATATGTTGTATGCTATTGTGTAAACTTTGGATTTTTAAGGACACTGCTTGTTTCATCTCTATGCCACCATGTGTCATTCAGTGTCTGTGAACACTTACACACATATATTGGCTGTAATAAGCCAGGCAAAGGAGTAGGAATTATTTTGGTGTTTCAGTATATGCAAAGCAAATTACCATAGAACTCTTTAGGGTCACAGGAGAGTTAAATACCTTTGGTCTTAACAGATCCGGTAAGACCCATTATTTAGAAAGTCAAAGAAAAGAGCTACAAAGCTTTTATCCTCTGCTCACTGCATTTTAGAAAATGTATTAAAAACAAGCAAATAACAGAAACCACACACACGTGCGAATGCGCACACAACCCCCCCAAAACAAACACCAACAAAAAACCCCCAAGACATTTCTTTTCTTTTAAAAGAAATAAATTTTCTGCAGAAACTGAGATAGCCCAAGACTAAAAAGGATATTTTGAGTAGACAGGCTGCTCTAGTAAGACTGTATAAGAGCAGAACAACTGTGATAGTTCTGTGGAGTAGCCTAAGGAATTCCTCTTCTTTCCTCCTGACTGGAACATGCATTCTGTGGGTTTTTTTTTCCTTAGGAAGACAATATTTAGAAATATTATTTATACTCACATGTATTATCTCACGATTGTAACATTCTTTTTGCAGCTACTGTTGTATTTATTTGACAATTCTCATTTTAGAGAGATAGTAAGATCATTCCAGATATTAAAAAACTTGCTGGACTTTGAAAGTGAGTGATCTTTTACTGAGCCTAAAAATTATGCTTATGATTACAAGTCATAATAATATGTCATATCACTATTAATTCTATTTTTAATTTTTTTAAACATATTATAGAAGCAATCATGTTTAGAATATGTCACATACATTTTTCATTTATAACAGAAAACTTAAGACAGAAAAATTAAAAAGCATATGCAAAAGCAGAGAAAAACTTCAAACAATAGCTAAAATTGCATAATACATTCAAACTTTTCAGTCTAGTGTTTAGCATGTGATATATCACAAAAGGATTTTCTGATGGTAGCTGCTGAAACAGGTTGACTCTGATTAGTTATGAGTCACTTTGGCAGATTTTCCTACTTAATTTCACCATAAGTTTAAAAGAACTAGTGTTAATATTGATCAAAATTATAAAGGATTATTTGAGAAGCTAAGGATAAAATTAAATGTAATGATTCTGTTTTTATTACTTTGATTACTAGTAAAATTAAATACAGGAATAGATATGTGTTAGGGATTCAGGATAGGTGGGTAAGTCAGGATATGTTGCCACTTTTCTAAATGATTCAAAGTTAAAGGGAATTTTAAATGCACTAAAATGAATACACATTGATTCAGTACCTGAAGGGATCCTGTAAGAAAGAGAGGGACTTTTTACAAGAGCATGTAGTGATAAGAAGGAGGAGTGGATTCAAACAGAAAGAGACTACATTTATATTAGATATTTCCTGTGAGAGTGCTTAAAACACTGGAACAGGTTGCCCAGAGAAGTTGTGGATGCCCCATCCCTGGAGGCGTTCAAGGCTAGGTTGGATGGAGCTCTGAACCACCTGGTCTGAGGCAAGGTGTTCCTGCCTGAGGTAGGAGGATTGGAACTAGATGATTTTTATGGTCCCTTCCAACCTAAACCATTCTATGATTCTATGAATCACTGATAAACTATCAGAATTGCAGTATACACAATGAAAATGCCCATATAATCAAACACATGTTGAAGTAAAGACACTGAAAGAGTTCATATTCTGCTGTCTCACAAAAACCTACCTGAACAGACCCTGGGCTGCACTCTGAAGTTTAACAGTTAACCCCTCCCCCCAAAACTACATATTGATTGCTGCTGTAGTTCAAAGTCACATGAAAACTTTTTGCACAGAATATCTTTGTTTCCAGCTGAGAATACGTATAGCTGCAATCCCCAAAATAACCAATTTATCGATTCTACAATCTCCAAATAAACAATTATCTACTCAGAAGCCTTTTTAGGTTAACACTGCTAATACAAGAAGAATTTGTAACGGTAAAAGCTGACTGATTTTTAGTCCTTAAACAAGTACATGGTTTTTTTCAATAGTAAATTTTTAAACTTCATTAAATATGCATAATCTGTAAATTTCCACATTTGTGTTTCTGTAAACATTTGGGTTTGAAAGTTGCTGATTTAGAAATACCTGGCTATTTGTTAGTTGATCAGCTTGAGATATCTATTAATGTCTCCTTCAAAATGATACTTCTACCCCAAAATAAAATTCTGACACTTGTCTTCATTGTTAGTGTATATTTGAAGTTTCAGCTTAGTATTTTCTGGTTATTTTTGAGTATTCAATAGCAGATTAGAATGTTGTTGTGATAAAAATTATAGACATTCCTAAAGTCATTAATACTTCAAAGATAAGGGACAAAAGCTGTATGAAGTAATGAACAGGTTGTAATGCTGAATGTCCTTCTGAATAGAGGTGGAAATTTGCAATATACCTTTTCATGACATTCCAATTAGTATACAATGTTTTAAATGAAACTAACCTCCTTTTTCTTATTTTTCCTATATTTCTCAATATTTCACATTATCAAGGCTGACAAACTGACAGAGTAGTTTTGTAAATCTAGCCTATATTTTACTACATTGTAGTTTCTTTGCTTAAGATTACTAACTTATTTTTGAAAGAAGTTTTAGACATAAAATATATTTAACTGCAATTAGTATTATAGCATATATATATATGATGGCACTGTGACTCTTAAAAACAGTTATAAATAGTGTGGGAAAGAGTGAAAAACTTTGTTCATTCCATATGTTTACAAATAAGATTTCTTTTTACTCGCCCCTGCTTGTATGTTCCCACGCAAGTACTTCAGTTTTTCATACAATTAAACTCTGAGAACTCTGTCACTAAAAACTTTGTTAATGGCAGAAATGAAACCAGCATGGATTTTACCAACAGACTCCTTCTAAAAATTGTGCTTTTGGAATAGAATGAAACTTTACTATCATACACGTATGCAGTTTTGGGAGTATTATTTCATGTTATCTCATTGAAGACAAAAGGAAAGTTTCAGTTATAATTTCAGTACTTTTAAAGTGATGAAAATAAATGAAAAACAACAGATGCACTGAAGTGAGACAGTAAATTTTATGTGCTCTTATCAGAGAGCTGCATTTATGAGACTACCACTCTGTTGGGATATGCCTCCAAATTCTACAACCTAACAGGAAATAAAGCGAGATTTCTAAGAAATATGTATTCTGTGATTATTGAAGTCATGAAAAGAATGGGAAGTAAGTTGATTTTAGTCCTAGAGCTGTGGAAACAGATTTGTTTCTTTGTTTGTTTCCTAAGACTGTAAATTAAGGTTAACCTTTTTGATTCAGAAAATTCAATGAACTTCTGAAAATAGATCAGTAAATAGGAAATATTAACTATTAGTAAATTTTGTTAAAGTCTTTGTGTGTTCCATACAACACTACCATATGCCAAGTTGTGTACAGTACTTATGTTTATGTATTTAGTGTCATAACACCTCTGAGCCAGGATTCTGTTTTGCAAGACATTGTTCAATTGGAGAAATAAAAAGTGGTCCTGACCCACTTAAACTTAAACTGGAAGTGCTAAACAAGAGACATCAGCCAAATAGGAAAGGAATAAGATACAAGAAAATGGTGGACTAAAAAATTCTCTGTAGGCATAGTAACTTGGATTCTAGATATTGTTGAAAATTCTGTAACTACCACATAGAACAAGTAGTGAAATATGCTTAGACTAATAAAGGTGTTTTGCCCATAAGTGCAAAAATAAGTGGGAGGTCAGCATTTAGGAGCTACCCGAATCACACTGAGCAGAATTTCTTTTAACCTTTTGGCAATTCTAAGAGCATATCACATTTCGTGAACCCTGCAGTTTCCTTGATGAGGATCATAGAAATACACAGAGGGGAACATAATTAAGATTAATCTATGTATATTAAACTAACTAATGAATGTGGTTTACTTAAGGTGTGCCTTCTGAGAAATCACTAATAATACTTTATCTTTGAACAGGTAAATATTCCATTTCAACAGATTGCCAAAAGGAACTGCAAAAGACTTCAAAGGTAAGGACCTCCTTAAAAATAGTGCTTCAAATGATCATTCCTTCTGGTTTATGATTTAGAAGCGAAAATGGAGAATGTTAATTCTTTCTATCTGGCTGATTACAGAGAATTACAGATGACAGTATTCGACCTAGACTTTGACTTCCTGTTTATGAAGCTGAATTTGTATAGAAGACAAATCTTCACTTTACACTTGTTTGAAAAGATAAGCTTAATTAATTTGATAACTGCAGGGGAAAAAGGATTCATGTATGAAACTAAAATATTAGAAGCTCATAACATTTTTGCTGTATTTTTCTTTGTGCAAAAGAATACTTCTCCTGTAGCAATAGTTGACTTTTAAACTGTTCTGTCCACCCTTATATAAAATATTCCTGTCCCTCCAGGGCACAGGTAAGAGGAGACAAAGTTTCACTAAAATTGTTATTTTCAAGTCATCAAGTTAGAGAAGATGACAAGGACATTGTGGTCTGCCATAAACTTGCATTTGGTAACCAGAAAGAAAGCAAGAACAGTAATTTATTGTTCCAGTCATCATATCTGTGCCTACTTTACTTTAAAACACTGGGTACTCTGAGAGTCTGTCACCTCAGTTATGCATATCCTTTAATGTATATACTGACAGGAATAGGAGCCCCTGTATCAATTAATATTTAGCCATACTTTTATACATAGCCTTAAAAAACAAAGTCCCATGATTACTTCGGCATCCCAAAACATAGCTTATGAATTGCAGGTATTATTGGAGGAGAGGGAGAAATTCTGAGAAAAGTTCCATAAGCTTTTGGAGATTGTGTCAGGTATCATCTGAGAACTAGACTTTTATGGGACAAAAACAAGTAGGTGGAGTATCTAAGCTGAGAGGAAAAGTCAGAGTCTCATCTCAGAACATGCTGTATTCCAAGAAAGAAGTCTGAGGAATGCCTGAAATATTCAGCCTTTCTCTATTCTGGCTTTGTCACTCTTATTAATTTTTTACTGGTTTCTTTAGGCTTTCTTTGAAAAAACAATTTAGAAATTAATTTTTTCTTCTTGATTGAAATCCCATGTTGTGAGACATGAGAAGCCATTCTCATTATGTCTCAGTGGGCTACCCAACCCTCTCTTTGTATTCGTCCAATACACCTGAAATGCTTAGATTCATCAAAAACCTCAAAATTTTCAGTAGTCTATTATACTTTGGAAATAATGAAGGAAATAATATTATAAAATGGCAGATTTTTTTTGTGTGTGTGCATATGTATTGCCAGGTTTGTTCCATTTTTCACTTTTTCTCTTCAGATTTCTTTATATAGAAATATAATTGATGTAATTTGTTACTTTCCCAAGTACCTCAGATAGACTTTGATCATGCCACGATTTAAATAGTATTGACTAAGTGAAAATATTTCAGTAAAAGTAGGGAAAAAAAAACTTAACAGTGAAAAATATGGAACAGTTAAAAAAAATGAGAAGCATAGTTAAAAAAAAAAGGACAAAGGAGGGAAAAGAGAGGGTGCCATAGTCCAAGGTCCTATTTGAGTGCTACTGTGGGTGCCCAGGAGACTTATCATTGAAGGACATAAAGTATGAGGATGAGAAAATACATGTCACATTTCTGACAGGTACATCTAACTATGAAAAAAAAAAAGCCCTATTCAGCATAGGAGGTTAAGGGAAGAATAAAACTAATGACATTACAATTCTCTTGAGAAGTCTTGTTTTGTTTATTAAATAAGCCACTCCAGTAAGATAAGTAAGAAGAACTGCTTAGTCTGGCAGTGTTAATTGATGCTGTCCTGGGAGTTTATTGTTATGTATTACTCTTTTTGTCCTTTCATGTAAAGATGTCAGCACATTGTATCTGACAGGATGTACTGTACATTATAAATTATTCTAATTGGGATAGAAAAATGGCCATCAATTCTCAGTACTCTGTATATCTAAGTCATGACTTTAACTTGTACATAATATTAATTCCCAAGTATGAGGTTTATTTTACGGTATACTTTAAGTGAATACTCCTTCTATGAGTTTTCATTCTTTCAGATGAAAAGGAGTTTATTCCATCAAGTTTTGACACATATAGGTATATTTCCCCACACAAATACAATGAATATGTATACAGCATGTACATGATAGGAAATGAGGACAAGATAAAAGGAATAGAGTCTTTCAAGGCTGACATGAGATGCTTAAAAGATAGTTAAACATTATCTTGTGCTCAGTCTGCTTTCTTGAGCACTACTAATATTGACGGCAGTGCTATAAACTAAAGACAGAGACGGGAAAGGGCAATTATCACTTTATTTTCTTTTATATCATCTAATAAATGCATGGAATGCAAGGATGGGCACACTATATTTTGTAAAGGTGGTTATAGCAGTGTGGGTTTTTTAGCCCTTACTTCTGAAATTCTGGGGCATGTGAAGTTTTAGAGATATTTTAAAGCAAAATGAATAAATTTCATTGCAGTGAATTATTTCAGGGATGCTATTTTAATACTGAGAGCAATTATTTCCAAAGAAGACAACTCTCTATATGTCTGAGTTCCATTAATACATTGAGGCAGCTTGTAGCCATTTCAATATATAAAACAGTTTGGAAGAGGTTTTTTTCACCTCTGAAAAAAAAAAAAACAAAAACCAAAAATGGTGGAGATTTTTGTTCTGAATTTCAGTTAAAAAAAAAGAAAAATAAAAATAAGTATTATTTGCTGTAGCACAATTGAGCAACAAAGTGTGTTCTGTTTTAGGCCAATCCTCTCTATACTGAACACTTTAAATGTTGCTCTTCCTAGTAAACTCTGACAGAAGTGCCTTGAGGGCACGTATGCTAAATATTTATTTATGACATAGCTTATGCCTGAGTTTTTTTCTCCTTAAAGGCACATATATTAAGTACTACAGCATTTCAGTTACTTTTTATTTACTACCTATGCATTAGGAAGAGTTATGAATTCAAGCATGTATCATCCATTTTGTTTAAAACCTCATTTGCCAAGCAGGTATGTTTTTAACAGGAGAAAAAGATAAAAAAGATACAGTTCCCACCACTGCCATTTTAAGCTATGTGACTAATTCTCTTTCTTTAAGATGGAAATAACTGTTTTGATGAAAAAGAGATAGAGTCCAGAGAATCTCTTGACAGACATAAATAGTGGTTTTCAAAGTGCCAAAGATACTTGGGAACCTAGTTTCAAGAAAAATCAATGTGACTTAGGAGATGATGCCATCTAGCAGACAAAATGACTTTGGGCAGGATACATAAACACATTTAGGCACTGCAAGACCTAATATTCAGAATCAGGTGTAGGTACCTACATCCATTTTATAGTGCACAAAAAGAGTTAAGCTCCTCTGAATTAGATCCACAGTCAAGAATGTATGAAGCAGAGTTTTACCTATAGTTAGGTAAATCATCAGGAAATCCTAGGGTATGGTGAAAATGATAGTGAAGTGTCAGGATTTCTAATCCTTTAAGGATTTAGGATTAGTGCTACTTAGTGCTTCAAGTGACTAAGCCTTGTTCTTGTTTCTTTCTTTAGTATATAGAATTGAGCTTACCTTTTTAAAAATGTAATAGGTGATTTTTCCCTGAAGGACACAATTAATATGCATTCTACTTACTGTACTCCAGAATTCTATAGCTGACTGTATCCAGACCCTGGCAAGTTTTATTAGTATCTCTCATGTTTTTAAAATATTACAAGAAAAGATCTGGTTTTATATATTCCTTTGTGAGCAGAATATGATATATTACCAATAATGTTGGCAGAATCAAGTGTCCATGCAAACGTAAATTCTTACCTTCCCTCTAGTGAGAGCCATACTCATGAGGAGAGAGTTATACTGGGCATCAATAATTTCTTCCTGTCCTGTAGAATTGAAATTCCAGACACAGTAAACCAAAGAGCTGTTTTGGGCTTAGTGGTTAAATTTGGAGAATAGAGTTAGACTACAGGTCTATAGTCGTGAGTAGGGATTCAATATGCATTTTAAGTGAAATATGTACTAAATTACATAAATTTTCACTGATTAGATGAGTGATAAAGAACTTCCCTTGGCCTGTCTTTGGACATTCAATCCTTTTTAAAAACTTTAGATTTACAAAAAATCAATTATTTTCTATTTGTGGGTGTTCTTATATGCAGTTGAATTGTTTTATGATGACTCATTCAGAGAAAAGAAACATTCAGATTTTATTTGCTTTTGTTTTCTGAACTTTTGCACAGTCTAGCATTACAATGACACTGAGAACTGTATAAAAATTTGTAAATGTTTTCTCATTTCTTATCTATGAAATAAGGCTTCTTAGTATGAAAATTACTTCTTCTTTTGAAATTTTATAAAATAAGAATAAATCCCAAATCTTCTGCTGCTTTTTCTGTTTGAGGGACTTTAGATTTTTTTTTAAATTATAAACAACTGCTTCCGTCGACTTAGTCTCATAGGCTGGATTTACATAAATCCTCAACTAAGGAACAGGAATTGACTACGAAAATTCTCCTGCTAACCTCACTTGTCCAACAGAAAGAAACGACAGGAATCTCTTCTGCCTTTTCATGTTGTCATTTGGCATACCAGTTGAGAGATTAAAATTTAAATTTCTACAATGCATTCTGAAAAAACACTCTCTGTCAGTAAGCAACATTACTGATCTTCTCTACTTGGGGTTTTGCTTGTTTAATCTCTCTCCCTCTCTCTCTGTATAATTATCATCACCATCCCTCCTATCTTTGGGATTCAGGATGTGTGCTCTTTCGCATAGTCACGTCTGAGTCTTGTCATGCGCCTGAGTTCCAGCAAGTGTTATGGAGCAGATTGGTTTGGAAGCTGCTGCATATTCCATAAAGAAAGTGCCCTGGAAAGAAAGTGTCCTGGCCCTTTTGTTCTTTTTATACTGAAAAGTATTGTCAAGCTCTGGAACAAACTCCTCAGGGAAGTGGTTGAGTAATCATCCTTGGAGGTATGAAAGACGTGTAGACATGACACTTTGGGATATGGTTTAATGGTCTGCTTGGCAATGTTAGGTTTGTTTGATGATCTAGTCTTTTCCAAACAATTCTATGATTCCTATTGAGTCCCATTGAAGCAGGAAACTCAGCAGGAGAAAAAAAACCCTCAAGCCTCTCCAGAGGAATTGTACCCCAACTACTCTCCTTTGTAACCCCTTTCCACATCGTCTTTCCTCCCCAACTCAAGGTATGAGATTTCAGTTTTATTTTTCCTTACAGAATTCCCACCTTGACTGTTCTTTAACTTTTACAGCAAGTGTTTATCTTTGAAATGCTCTGCTATCCTCAGTTACTGGTGCGTTTTGGAGTTTTCTGTTATTTCACAGTTCAACCTTCTAGTACACCATTTTTAAGATGCCATATAGTAATTGCTAGCACAAAAGGCTTGAGAAAATGACTGTAATAAGTTTCAAATTGTTACACAATTTGTGGACTGTAGCTGTCAGTAACCTAAGAATATACTCAATAATATTCAGAAATAAATGACAAGCTATGCTTACTTTATGGCACATAATTTAACAGTTTGACTGTGGACTCATTTAAAGGTATTACATTATTCTACCTGGAAAAAGAAAAGTACTCATATCAGTATTGCCAAGTTCTGCAATCCAGTCAAAGTGATTTAAGGTGATAGAATAATATACTCAACTGACAATGTTTGTTTCTGCCACTCTCAAAATGGAGATAATAATTGTTAATGCCAAAGCAACACTGTTTGTAACTAGACAGTTGATTAATAGCAATTGTAACTTACTTAGCTGCATTTCAAAACCTCTATATATTCAAGTTTATTTCATTCTTGCTTGCAGACCCAGTTTGGAATTGGTAAACCAGCCAAGAGGGGGTTAATATGCATGCCTGAACTATTTTGTTTCATAGGGTTTTGACATTTGATTCTTACACTATCTTATTCATTCTATCATTTATTTCAATTGAGCAAAACAAATTAAAGCTGAAAACAAGTTTGGTTTTCCCTCTTTCTTGTTAGTATCTAGAGGTCCTATTTTCAGACTCATCATCTGTTTCAGAAATTGTGCATCTTTAGTTCACTGATGTTGTAAGAACAACTCGGCACACTATGTAAGCTGTCCGGAGTGTCTGTCAGAAAAAAACAGAGCCATAATGCATATCTAAACAGGAAATAAAAAGCAAAGCAAAACTAAATTCTTTCCCCCTGAAGGTACTTGCTTATTTCAGATATAGGGAGGGATTTAAATCCTCAAAATATTGCCTAAATATGAGCCTTAGTCTAGCAATATCCTCTTGCAGACTCCCATCCCACAATTCTAATTCTGTAACTCACACATGCAAAATGGTACTCGCAGTCATTCTAGCTTCTGAAATAGTGTTTCATAGGTCCTGGTATGCCACATTGCTTTTAACCAATATTGCAGTTTGAGATTTGGTCATCAAAGTGTTTCTAAAATTTGATATTTCATTATAATTTACTTCTGCCTAGAACTGCTTTCCATTGATGCATTGCATGATGTTTTCTTCTAGTAATAGGGAATGTTGCACATAGCATCATAGTTGTTGCTGAAATCACGGTATTTTAATGAGCTTATTTTCATCCTATAATCTTCATACTCTGCTAGCTTCCTATTGTTTTTATAAAATTCTGTTTTCACTGATATAATCTGATTATATAATATACATTACATGCAGAACTTTAAGATCACTTCCTTCCAGCAGTCTGTAAATAGTAAAAGCATGTTTCACCCCTGTTTTTTTGTAATTGATTTTGTCCAGATTTTGCTTCATTTTTGTTCCTATTAGGATCTTCCTCTTCAGCATTAAAAGCATGATCCTCTTACAGCTGACACATCTTTGCAGTTAGGACAGTTCTTCCCTCACTTTTGTACATTTACCTACACCCTGATAAGTCTTTTCATATAAAATTTGTTTCTGACAAAACCACAGCCAATTGGTTTTCTCCCAAGACTAGACTGTGAGTTCTCCATCAGACTCCTGTATTTAACCTGTTACAGTTTGTGTGACACTGAAGGAACACACCCCCCATGCAAAGCAGAGAATTTATTATCTGTTCAAGTCTTAAAAAATTGTTCAAAGATTGTCTAAATTTTTTAAAATTAAGTATTTAAATACTTAAACAATATTTAATAATATTTTAAATAATATTAATCAGGCATTGGGACAGGCTGCCCAGGGAAGTTGTGGATTCTCTGTCCCTGGAGCTTTTTAAGATGAGACTGGATGTAGCACTTAGTGCCATGATCTAGTAACCGTAGTGGTAATGGATCAAGGGTTGGACTTGATGATTATCTGATTCTGTGATTCTGTGATTCTGTAAATAATATTTTAAAGAAAATTTAAATTTATAATATTTAAATATTGAAAGCCTTATTATTAGTCTATTTACGATGACAGGAATGTTTGTATTTTGAATTAGGTTTGCTTAAGACAAATAAATCCTTTCTAGTATCTACCTCTTTCCCTGATGCCATATTCACCAGTCCAGGTCCACCCTCACTCTTAGAGAAAAGGGTTGTGAGGAGTTGAACCATTCCAAGTCCTCAAACAGGAGAATACTGATTTTCACAGTGGGGAGATTCCTTCCCTCAAGGAGTTATAATTTTTATGAATATGGTTTCTTCCCTTCAGGGTCACCTTAGGGGCATTATGTTTTTGTTAGCATGCTCTTACTCACTGTATATATGTGCTGCATTTTACATACTTGGGTTCTTGCTCTTTGTTCTGCTTGTTGCATTTGGAACTGTTTTTCTTCTCTCACAGGGTTTTATTTCTCCAATAACCAGAAACTGATTGTGGTTGAATTGTCTGTAGTCTTCTGTTTTCAATCTGTGCCTTTACTTCAAGGCATCTGCTATCATCCTATGTCTGTACTCCTCAAGCCAAGATTTTAATGAAGGACCATAGACAGGTCTACATAGAACAAGGTCTTGTTAGTTAATTGTTAGTTACTATCTTAGTTAATTATGAAATATTCGTAACAGCATCACACATTATAATTGTGCAAAGTGAAGCAAAGGTTAAATCAAAGTGGGTAGCAGCCACTTGGTGATTGATAATTTTGATCACAGCTAAACAAGCTCAAACAAGGGTATAGCTAGGCCAGGACAAGTCCAGACAAAGCCTGATGAGGCTCCTACCTGATGGGCAAAGCCTGCAACCTGTTTTCAGAGCGCTGTATTAGTGGGACTACAAGACTGCACTTCCTTATTTCATGCCTTGATTGGTACTTATTGCATCGATAAGAAATCTGTGTGTGCTTGTGTGATTTTATTACATGTTATTATTGGGTTTTGTATTGGGGATTTAAAAATATTTTCAAAGCATAATGTTACTATTTCCCTGTTGAAGGATCACACTGTGGATAAATTTGATAGGCTAAACTGCTTTGTAAAACAGGCATTTTATCTGACCCTTTAGTTTAGACCCTGATTTTGACTTTCACTGGCTTTTTTTTTTTTTTTTTCACATATATGAATTATCACTTCTTTGAAACATTCATCTCAGAAATGAAATTAAATAAAATCTGGTAATGCTTATTTTGGAAAATTCATGCCATCACAAGGCAAATTCTGTGTTAACAAAGGCATAATCTTTCCAGTTAAAAGCACATGGTAGTTTATTATGGAAGAAGTGCTGGGAGAGGGACATACGCTAGTTTCTGCACTGTGATAAATACACAATGAGATTTGGATTATAGAGAATTCATTTAAATAATAATAATTAAAAAGTGTGCTTAAGCCTAGATTCCCACATTTAGATATGTATGCCAGAAAAACTGCACTTGCATTTAGAAGTGTTAAGCAGTTAGCAACTCCCACTGAAATCAGTGAAAGTTGCTGAATGTGTTCTACTAATAATAGCAGAAATGTTGTGATATGGAAGAGTAACATAACATAGTGGTCTGGGCTTTAATCATTAATCAGACAACCAATTGCTTCTGAGCATTAAATAAATCACTGTTTTTTACCATTATACTATTTTTTAAAAAGGGAGTGGTATTTACTACTCCCAGATTTATACTGGAAGTCTGGAGGAAAAAAATAATTACATTTTAACACATTAACAAATACTGCATTTTTGGCTTCAGAAATCAAAAAGGAATTACTTTTATTTTCTCAGATTTTAATTAAATTTTACTTCTGATTAGGTTAGTTGGATTTTGTTTCACATATTTCTTTGTCTTCTTTCCTTCCCGTCCCTCAAGTCTGTAATATACTTTGATGGGCCGCAGTTCAATTACACTGGAAGTTCAGCTAATTATGATGAGGAGATTTTTTTCTTCACTCTAGTAAAAGGAACTCTAGCACTTTGTTCCACCGTAAAAAAGAACGTCTACAGCTGAATGCTACCTATAAAATGTTTTTAAAGAAGTATGATGTTTACATAATGAAAGTGGTGATGATAGAGAAAAAGCATCTTTCGTTTATGTAAATTTTAAAAAAGTAAACTTGTCTCTTAAAATTCAGTGTAGAATGCTGATTTTCATCAACTCTGGTTCATGAGTCTTTATCAGCATCATTTACCACCATCTTCTGCAGCTCAGATCTGTATCTCCACTGTTCTTGCTTTTGCCAGAGTTTTCAGACAGCTTGCCTGTTGTAGTCTTTAAAAAAAAAAAAAAATCAGGCCATAACTTATTTTTTAACATAAAGCATCATACAAAATAATTCATAAGCAACTCTGAAGTGCAGCATTTTTCAAGTTTTACAATTGAGTTGGAATCCATTACGGTAGCTGTTGAAAGTCCTGAAGAGCTAAGAACTTGCTCTGGATAGTTGAGTGCCCTCAAGTGCCCTTAAATAATTATGCCCTTTCTTGTGTTCTCTTTCTGGCCTTTCCTTGAATTAAACAATGACGTAACTTCAGAAGTACATGTGTGTGAGATAAACCTTAAAATTACTTTTATACTAATTCATGAAAGAGACTATTGTTTTCTGGACTTTCATGAGACATGTACATATCTTAAGCCCCAGTCTCCTCAGTGTCTTAGAAATTTCAACATTGCTAAGGAATGATGTGTTTGAGGAACATTAAACAGAGGAGGACTTTCGATTCCATTGAAAACTGAATTGTGATTTTTCAGGGTACAGTTACCACCAAATATTTTTAAAGCACTGTAGGATTCTTGCTTGACTTTGGGATTCACTTTTTTTTTTTAATAGAATCTTCATTACAACTGTTTAACTTTAGTAGGAAGCATTTGGTCACAATAGAAAAGGGTATCTTCAGACACAAAATTGATTTGCTAATCGTTTTGATTTTTCTGCAGACACATTTGTACAAGTCTTGAGTATGCACATGAAGGAAATGTCTTCCTGTTTTTGCTTTTAAATTCCTGATGTATCACACTATTTCCTGTCATTTCAAGGATTGTGTTGATTTAATATGATGTTTAAAAATTATTACATCACTGTATGGGGTATAAGGAACATACCTACAGATGGAGATGACTCATTCCATTTAGTGACTTTTGATTTTGTTGTTGTTTGTTCAGGAAAGTTACTAAAATGCAGTTGAAGATAAAGATAGAAAAAAAAGACCATCACTATTTTAACTATCCAGTGCACTGGGAGGGAATGGAAAGCTTGGCATAAATGTACTTTTTGTGTTGTAAAATACTGGGGAACTCCATGACTGGTATGACACTCAACAACTCTCCATGTAACTTCCATATTTATTATTTTCAATAGTCACTAGTATATCACACTACCTCTTTTATAGTGTAATGAGAAATTATGATGATCTATATTTGAAATAATTTCCTTCCTGATAGTGAATGGCAAAGGTTTATTTTCCTTAGATGTAAAATAATATTATATTATGTAGCATCGTTACACCATTAAATACAATGAGTTTTATCACCTAGTCCTTCCCAAAAGTATTTTTCAATGACTGAGGACATGAGGTGAATACAAACTTACTATATAAAGACAGGAGGTTTGTTTAATACTTTAAAGAAATAACTTAAAGAAAAATATCTGGAATTTGCCCAGAATATTGGACTTAAAAGCTTACTGAATTACCATAGTTCAGACACTGGAAATTGTTAGAAAAAGCCTGAATTTCTACCTCATTACCATAATACTCATCATTCTCTTGTTGTCTTGGGGCATGACATTGATATTCACAATCTCTACTTGCTGCAGAGGTTGCAAATGCAATTGCAGATCCTCAGTGGCCCTACTGACCTTGTTTATGTCCAGTGACACCTTATAATGTAGGGCAGCTGGTTATATGATTCCAGGCCTCTTGATCACCTTCTAGTGATCACAAATATTCCATACAGGCTTTAGTGAGGCTGGGGTAGGTAATTTTTATTTATTTTCCAGCTAAAGTAAAAAACTAGGGAAATTATTTCAGGCACAAAAGAACTGAACAAGGTTTCAAAAAGGAGGGGCAAGGAAAACCTCCATTCCTAGTTGAACCTCGGGGGAAACATAGCAGGGATGAGGAGAAGGCTGAGGTACTTAACACCTACTTTGCCTCAGTTTTCACTCAGACAGGTGGCCCTCAGGACAACTGGTCTCTGGAGCTGGTAGACAGGGACAGGAAGCCGAATAGCCCCCTGTATTCCAGGAGGAAATAGTGACTTACTGAGCCACCTGAATCCACACAAATCCATGGGACCAGATGGGATCCATCCTGGGGTGATGAGGGAGCTGGCAGAAGAGTTTGCCAAACCACTCTCCATCATTTACCAGCAGTCCTGGCTCTCCAGGGAGGTCCCAGATGATTGGAAGTTGGCGAATGTCACACTGATCTACAAAAGGGCTGCAAGGAGGACCCGGAAAACTACAGGCCTGTCAGCCTGACCTCAGTGCCTGGCAAGGTTATGGAGCAGATCATCCTGAGTGCAATCACACAACATCTATGGGATGGACAAGGGATCAGAGCCAGCCAGCACGGGTTTAGGAAGGGCAGGTCCTGTTTAACCAACCTGATCTCCTTTTACGATCAGGTGACCCCCCTGGTGGATGAGGGGAAGGCTCGTGGATGTGTCTGTCTGGACTTCAGCAAAGCCTTCGACACTGTCTCCCATAATATACTCCTGGAAAAGCTGGTAACTCACAGTTTGGACATGTGGACTCCCTGCTGGGTTAAGAACTGGCTGGAGGGCTGGGCCCCAGAGAGTGCTGGTGAACAGGGCTGCATCCAGCTGGCAGCCGGTCACCAGTGGTGTCCCCCAGGGATCAGTGCTGGGCCCAGTCCTGTTTAACATCTTTATCGATGATCTAGATGAGGGGATTGAGTCCATCATGGATAGGCTGGAGAGTTGGGCCGATTCCAACGGGATGGAGTTCAACAAGGCCAAGTGCCGGGTCCTGCACTTTGGCCACAACAACCCCATGCAGCGCTACAGGCTGGGCACAGAGTGGCTGGAGAGCAGCCAGGTGGAAAGAGATCTGTGGGTGCTGATTGACAGGAAGCTGAACATGAGCCAGCAGTGTGCCCAGGTGGCCAAGAAGGCCAATGGCATCCTGGCCTGGATCAAGAACAGTGTGGCCAGCAGGACCAGGGAAATGATCCTTCCCCTGTACTCAGCGCTGGTGAGGCCACACCAGTAGTATTGTGTTCAACTCTGGGCCCCTCAGTTCGGGAAGGACATTGAGGTGCTGGAGCAGGTCCAGAGAAGAGCAACCAGGCTGGTGAAGGGACTTGAGCACAAGTCCTGTGAGGAGAGGCTGACGGAGCTGAGGTTGTTTAGCCTGGAGAAGAGGAGGCTCAGGGGTGACCTCATCAATCTCTACAACTCCCTGAAAGGAGGTTGTAACTAGGTGGAAGTCGGTCTCTTTTGCCAGGCAACCAACAATAGGACAAGAGGGCATGGGCTTCAGCTCTACCATGGGAGGTTTAGGTTGGATATTAGAAAGAAGTTCTTTACAGAGAGAGTGATCAGGCATTGGCATGGCCTGCCCAGAGAGGTGGTGAATTCACCGTCCCTGGAGGTTTTTAAGATGAGGCTGGATGTGGCACTGAGTGCCATGATCTAGTAATCACAGTGGGGTTGGATCAAGGGTTGGACTTGATGATCTCAGATGTCTCTTCCAACCCAGTTAATTCTATGATTCTGTGGTTCATATTCCTGACTACATGAAAACCAGACTGAAAGTGTGAGGTAAAATATGTACTTCAATCAATCTTTTCCTTATTTTCTTTTAATTAAATTAAAATTTCAGTATAAGAACCAAACCCTAACAGCAGGCTTTGGGCTAAGCTGAGCACAGAGTAATTCATTACAGGAATGGAACACTTACCCTGAAAGCCTACCCTGTCCCCAGGTAACAGCAGCAGCCAATCAAATGCTGTGGTCAGAACTTTTGCCTAATAAGGAATGTTTTTGTGTTTGTGTAAACTTATAAAAGGCTGTGTCCTGTCAATAAAGTTATTCCAGCTCTCCTCTCTTATGGAGTCCATGGTCTGTCTCCCCCCTCGCTGGGACTGTGACTTAATACATCACATAGAGTGGGTATGTATCTAAAAAAATAAATACACATACACAATGATAAAATCAAGTGTGGTGATTTTGGAGTAAGCCTACACCTTTTCCTGCATCACCTTACAAGTGTATCATATTCTAAAATGATAAATGGTGTTGTAAATTAAAGTTGTTCTTTTCTTATGGTAAAAGGCTGCCAAATTCTAAATATATTGTTCTACTTTGCCACTCCATATCCAATAATTTTCTTCAAAATAACAAACAAAACCATAAGTTTCTCAGACACTAATAAAATACACAATGCTTGACACTACTCATGTTGGTTTTGCAGCAGCAATTAATTAACAAATGCTATTCCCATCGCTAGTCTGCTATATTTGATCTCTATGTGCTAAGATATTTGACAAGATAGGTGCTACACCTTGTTTGATTTTTTTTTTTAATCAAAAACATCAATTCTAATGTCAGTTGACTCGAAACACAAGGGTTGGGGAGAGTCTAATATCTGCTAAGTGGAAAAAGACAAAAAGGGTATTGGGAAAATGATTATTTTCAAGCTTCCAGTTAGATACTACGATCAATGCAGACTTAGAAATAAACAAGAGAGCTTGTGAGACATCTGTGTCAAAATACACTAATGCTCCAAATTGGTATGGATTTTACTGTGAAAATTCATAAAGCTATTTCATACTCCAGTTACACTAAATAAACTAGATGTAGTCCTCCCCCTTTCCCAACAGAAGCTTAAATATTCACTGATGTGAGAGAATATTAGCTAGTAATGGAAGGAGAATATATCCATACATTTTCAAACTGATAATTTATTCATGCTCTAATCCTCAGAAATTAGTTGCTCAGGTCATTGATTGGTACAGAATAAGTACTATTGGTTTTTAAAGTAGAACTTTTTGACCAGTATTCAAGACAAACAAAACCACAAACTTTTCAATGAAATAACTTTCTTATTTATATTTGAATTGCAGTGTCTTCAAGAAAAAAAAATATTTAAAGGTTTTAGAAAAGTTGCCATAATATTTTACAGTAGCAGTAAATAATATTGATAAGGTTATTACCCATCAGTTTAACTGCAGTATTTGCACTTAATATGATGAGGAGGATAACAGCTGTTGTAAGTGATCTCCTTCATTAGCAGAATCCACAAAAATAACCAAAAATTTTGAACTCAGAAATGGTCTAAAAAGCCAGACTATTCCACTGTTTCTAAAGCTCTGATTCATATTCTGTCCTTTGGTTTTATGCTAGGAAATTATGGATCTCCATTTCCTATGCAGAATTTACTATTTAGAGTAGTAAGGCATATAGGAAGAAGTAGCATTGTTTGCTTCTGTGTTTAATTTCAGAATTTTATATGTAGAATATGGGATTATTTTCAGTAGCCCTGAGGAAGTTCGAGGGGTTGGTTGATTTGGTTGGTTTTGGTTTGAACTCCAATGCTTGGGCAACAACTGAGATTTTTGTTTATGTCAATCTAGACACAAAACCCATGGGCTTTTTTTTTTTTTTTTTTTTTAACTCACTAAAAGAGTTTTGATTATTGATTATTTTACAGACCTACGTACAGATTTAAAACCATTGTGGGTATGGTCAGAATAAAAAGGTCAGAGAAGCAATCTGAAACCATCTGATGCACAATGTCCAAAACATGTAATTCGTACACCATAATTCTTGTTCCCTGGTGACACGGGTTAGGAAACCAATCCCTCTGTGTCCTTGCTCCATAAGACAGACCTCTGTTCTACAATTTTTGCAAGACTTACCCTAAAACAAGTCCATTGTAGGAATATCTTCCTACAAAATGTAGATTAGCAAAAAAAGTTGGGATTGATTCAAACGAAAAATACTAAGAGAGGTAATTGTGAAAGACTGAAATGATTTATGACTTAAACATTTTTAAAATCACCAAAGCCCACTCCCAACCCAAATATACCAAATATACCTCCTGGATTTCATGGAATTGGACTGTGAGTTAAGCCTCCTGATAGGAACTTGAGATAAGATAAATGTTACTATTTCTACTTTTCCCAGATTTAAGGAGAAGTAAACTAGGCTGGGAGGAGGCCATAGCCCACAGACTCGTTTGCACTCTCTCTGCCATGAGAGATTGGGCTGTAAATACTAATGTCTCAAACAATCAGCAGAGTGGCTGCCCAGGTGCTGACGGTGAGCTGGATGTTGAACAAGATAAGGGAAGAGGAAAATCCTGGGGGGTGGGGTAGTATTTCTTTTTCCTTGCACAAGTGACCCAGCTGTGATAACTTTCACCTGGGGGGACATTGGGACAATTCACACATCCCCCGATGGTATTATTCTCTGCTGATGGACCATAATGGACTCAACTGTGCTGACCCAACAGGCAGGTGTAAGTCTTAGAAGATGTCAAAGACTCCTGAAATGTCCCCTGATCTATTGTAAAACTCTCTGCCCCATGGGACGTCACGGAGGTGTTCCCACCTAATCCCAGTAAAAGACCACACTTTGAACTTCACTCACTACTTGTTTTTTTTCCCTCACTATATGGGACTTTCCTTACCACCCTGGGCTTCATGGACTTCTTCACTCACCAAGGGCCTTCCCTCTCCACCCTTGACCTCAGTCACCAACAGACTTTTCCCCTCATCACATGGGACTTCCTTCGTCACCACCCTGGGCTTCCTTTGACAGATCCAGGCTGCAACCAACACTTTGACAAGACTGGGACTCTCACCACCAAGAAGACCATTAGAAGAGGATCAATAGGATGCTGTTGGAGTCCACAGTGTTATTTTTTCTACTTAATCTGTCTCTCTGTCATTCTCTTTCTCTTCCCCTTTCTCCCTTTTTCCCATTTCTTTCTATCTCTCTCTACCTCACATTTACTGCTAAACAAAAATCCATACAATTGACTTCGGCACAGGGTCTCGTTTGCACCTTAATTTGGGCAGAGGCATCTCTCTAATAATTTTAAAGAACCTGATCTTAACAGTATTCCCAACATTATCTTCGCTGTGTGCCCATACCCTCAGAAAACAGAAATATTCTTGGAAATGGAGCGCACATTGAATTTTATGGTCAAGTCAGAGAAAGCTGATCTTTTAAGCAGTATTATTCAACAAATTCACAATGTTACACAGAAAAACCTATTGCCAAGACAGGCTGATGCCTGTTTTCCTAATGGAATGCCTTTGCTATATTGATTCAGCCAAACTCAAATGAACTGAAGGTAAGTCTGCCAAACTGCCCATTTAACACTGTGCTCTTCTACATACTGAACAGGAAAATATCTGAGTGACTTAGGCTTTTTTATTTTGAAATTTAAATGGATCTGCAGGCTTGACAACCTGCAGTTGTTTTGTTGTGAGCTAGTGCCATAGCTGTGGATGTCTCATATCTGTATACTCTTTCAAATGGGATATCAAGGTGAGTAAAAGCAATTGGAACTGTGGGCATTCTGCACCTCTGAGTTTCACTTTCTGTTTAAATACTCATGAATTTACTGAGCGACCAATTTATCTAAAACTGTTAAACGGCATTTAGAAAGTGCTTTGCATGGAACAGATCTAAATATCAGAGAATGGGGTACAAATTTTTCCTATTTATTACCTATTTTAATCTTGATTATTCACCAGCTAGCCATTAGTTTGAGTAAATAACATTCCTAGTTTTGTATTTTTACTCACCAGACTTTCTTGCAGAAAGAGATTAATGTGTATGTAAAGAATTTAGCTCTGAAACTGTCACTAGTGTGCTAGTATGACAGGTAATGAGGCAATTTGGCAGAAAATCAGAAACTAATTGAGCTCAGCTCACATCAATGCAGCTTTTTCAGCTGAAGCTGTATCTTCTAAAATGAACAGTAGAATTACATGAGACAATATGACATGTACAATTTTAATTGGAAACTCTAATTTAAAATATTTAAAGCATGTTTAGAATAATTTGAGAATCTACAGACACATTCTTATCCAATTAATTAAGTCTCCTCAGTGAGTCGTATAATGACTTAGTGTCAAAAATATAAATTATGAAAGTCTTTGCACATATAAATATTCAAGCAACTTTTAAAGAGAAGGGATTTGGTATTTTTAGAAAGAGGATCTCACAACTGCACACTGCTATGTAAAATTAACATAGAACTTTATAAGATAGCTATTAAAATCTATAACTACTCTTAAAATACTGCTCATTTTACCAAGTAGATCTTGATTTGGTCACACAACAAAGGAAGGTTGTAAAGTGTCAGTTGAAAGCATTTCAAAGATCATTAAATTATTTTCGTAGCACTGATTTTTAGGTATTTATGTTAATCTCTTGGGGGTACTGTAGGGTGTTACCAGAGCGTTGCCACACATGGTACTTTTCTGTTGCACTAGGATAGCAATTGAAAATCTGTTATAATGTAAGTTTTAAAGGCTAAATCTCTCCCATAAAAGGGATTACTAAAATATTACTTTGGGCAGGAACAGATTGTAAATCTACATCAAAATGTTTGAGTCATGTCCATTATGATTCTCTTATGCTATTTTTATTTTCCATGTTCTTTGATTAATAACATTTCCTTCCTGTTCTAATTACAAATAACAACATCGATATACTTAGCATATGTAGCATATAGTATAATATTATTTTAAAGCCCTGTAGGAAGAAAAGGAAATATTGTCTCTGTTTCTATGGGTAGCAAAGCTGTTGATTGACAGACTGAATTGATTCTTCCTCAAAGTCACCATAATGTCACTGTTAACACTGGGAGCAGAAACAGGACTTAATGATTTACGAGACAGCATCCTCTCAAGTGATTCACATTCTCCAATTTCTTTTTCTACCATATCTTTTAGGGGGAAAAAAAGATAACGTATTTTGTTCTACTGTGCAAGTAGTCTGAACCTATAGGATATTTTGTGAAGAGCAACTATTCTGCCTTAATAATAATTAAATGTTTCTTAGTAGTCTTTTGTATTTCATAATATCAGCGGTTTTTAAACTATACTCTTTTCTTTCATTCCTTTTGTGAAAATGTCTGGATTTCAAGCAGTAACAATTTTTTGCTGTTGGGGTTTTTTGGTGTGTTTTTGTTGTTGTTTAAAATGTAAATAAACACATTTCTTCCAAAGTAAAGGCATTTTAACAAATCAGATGTTATGCATTAATTAGCTTAATCCCTTATCAGTATTACTAGACCGGCAATATTTAAATGCTTAACTTGATTTGTCTCCATCCTAATACGTACCTGCTGAACATAAATTTTTAAGATTTATGTGGAATACTGGGTGCTTCTGATATAAAATATGTCAAGTTTATTCTTATAATTAACTTTGATGTAAAGAATAATCTTACCTCACAACCACACAATATTTTGAACCAGGAAAACTAAAAGTGACTTTTTAATCACAGTTTCTAGGTAGAGGCAATTTACAGTGAGATTCAATGGTAGTTGTCAGATATTAATAGCATTTTTGTATACTTATTCATAACACCAGGCAAGTGCATCACTAAGTATGTCCAGGTTTGACATTACTGATTTTTCCCCCCACAAAGAAACACATTTTAGTAAATTCAGGATATATAAACACTTTTTAACAGCACAGACAAGTGCATTACGCTTGTTTTAATTAGCTTCCTTTGACAATTTTTCAATAACTGTTTACTGCTGATTGCTGCTATGAATATCAATACTTCCTTTTATGAACTGTGTCCAGCTAATTTCCATGATTGACTATGAGGACGTGAATGGCATGGACATTGGAACTCTGCCTAAAAACATTGACAACTTGAATGA
Organism: Myiozetetes cayanensis; assembly: GCF_022539395.1. Classification (NCBI taxonomy): domain Eukaryota; kingdom Metazoa; phylum Chordata; class Aves; order Passeriformes; family Tyrannidae; genus Myiozetetes; species Myiozetetes cayanensis. The sequence continues at coordinate 31,423,309 of NW_026087964.1, read as the reverse complement.
TTATCTTGCATCATTCATGGTAACTCTGTCAGGTTCTTTGAGAATAATTATGAAAGAAACACAGGTCATTACAGAATGAACATGATCTGTCCAAAATGGTTCCCTGGAAGCTGCTGGAGTTTACTTAGTCAATAGTTTATCATGAAAAGAGTCGTTCAATATATGTTAATATATTTTTTTTAATTTAAAGCTATTTTAAAATTAACAATAATTTAATTTTAATAAGGGACTAATATTCTCAATTTTTTTGTCAACAAGGCATATATAATGGTCACCATAACCTATATGGCTTATTTTCTGCTAAATATATAGATAAAAGAACTTGTTATTGTTACACTGAGAACACCTACCCATTTCATGACTAAATCTGAAAAGTTCTGTATATTTCTTAGTTTTAAAATTTGATTGTATGAAGGAGAAATATATTTTTTCAGTCAGTACTGCTGTTAAAACTGCTTGCTAAATTGAGTGTACCAAGTACAAAGTAACAAATAAGATTTGGTGAACTATTATTCTTAGAGGTGTAGTAATTCTGATATGATATCATAGTTTCAACTAAAACATCTTAACTAGATAAGCCCTGTCTTACCATAAATGCCTAACCACTTGTAGACTGGTACTGCAGCTTAATGATAGTTTGTAATATGCAAGCACTAGCTTTTCAACAAGTCATTTTATATTAGACACCATAAAGTTTGTCCAGTGAAAGATGATTTGTGCCAGATAACACTGTAGCCTGAAGCAACTCAGTGGGTTATCTCTTTAATCTAGTTACTGCAGTCTTGAAGTGGATGTTAGTAAAGCTGAGGGTAAAAATGTCAAAAGCACAGTTGAGACTGGTCTGTCTCAGTTTCTAGGAACAACTGAAAACTGTCCCTTATATTCCTTTTTTGAAGCTGGTCAACTGAAATTGTAGTCATATTGACTGTAAGTTATTATAAAAATGTAAGTTAATTTTTAAGTATCAGTTATTTATAGGAAACTTGCTTTTCTTTACTGAAAACTTACATTACCAGAAATTTGAACAGAAAAAAAGATATTGTCATACAAAGTCCTAAAATTATGAAAAGTTTAATTTGCCACTGCCATCTCTTTATCAAATTAATGCCACTGTACTGTATTTACAGATGGTAGAGCAGTATATTACATTAAACAATACTTAACAGGAAGAAAAAAAGTTAATTTATTCAAAGATAATAACTTCTTTGATTACTAATACCTGCACTAAACTGTAGCTTCCAGACTATAGTTACAGACAGAATCATCTGTCTGTAAGATCAGGTTGAGATCTTTTTGTAGATCTTTTTGTTCAACTCCTCTGCTCAAGTAGTGTCACCTGGAGCTGGTTGCCCAGGCCCAGGTACAGATGGGTTTTGCAAATTGCCAGGTACTGAGACTGTGCCAGTGCTCAGTCACCCTCGCAGTAGAAAGTACTTCATTATGTTCAGGCAAAACCTCCCGTGTTTCAGTTTGTGCCCATTGCCACTTGTCCAGTCACTGAACACCACTGAAAAGAGCCTGTCTCCATCATCTTTACACCCTCCTTTCAGATATTTGAACACACTGATGATATCCCCCCTGAACCTTCTCTTCTCCAGGCTGAACAGTCTCACATAGTTTTAAACAACTTGCCTATACAAAGACTCATAATATGCTTTCATGTACTTACGGGTTCATAACTTATTATTTATATAGTACATAAGGAAGCATCCTCTAGGGTTTTGCATATCCTAAAAAAAGCAAACTCTAAAGCACATGGCTTGGTGTTTAGCACTTGGTACTCTGCTGCTTTTCACATTTGTAAACTTTTTTATCACATTGATAGTGCTACTATAAGTTCATGATATTAGAACTTCCTTCAGGCTCCAGTTACTCTTCTTTTTTAAGTTTCAGTAATTGTCTAGAAACATGAAATTTTGTATGTCACCTTCCAGCTGGGATTTCTAAATCTGCTGTAAATCTTCTATTACTTGTAGAAATTGTAGTCAAGCTTTAGAAACTGCTGTGAGATCAGGTGAAAGTAAGAAGTGAAGCTTAGGAAGGCTATATGAAAATAATGGGTGAAGATAATGAAAGCAAGAAGATTCCAAAACACATAGAAGTAAATGGAAAGATATGTTCTGGTTTCTTGGCAAGGTTTCTTAGCATCTTTAGCAAAGTTTTCCTCTGCATATTTCTGCTGTTAAAGTTCCTAAGTCTAAAGTTCCTTTTTCATATCACATAAATGTAACCAGTACACTCTCAACTGCAAAGTTGCTTTTTATATTTGATGTTTGAAGGATGTCATTACAGCACTGACAATTTATTTCTCTGATTATTCTACAGTTCTGTTTTTTCCAGGAGAAAAGAGTATCAGCTATTTTCATGTGTCATCCTTTTTCCTACAGACCAAGTAAATCTGTATAATCCTCCAACATTTCTTCTCCTGATGACCAGGAAAAAAATGTGAATCCTAATATGTGGAAATCTTAGGTCCACATTAGAAGTAGGCCTAAACTGGAAGTTCAGCTTTAACCTTTGTCCAGTACTCGGACATTAAGTTAGGTGAGGACAATTTTTTTCTTATTTATTTTTTCTTTTAAAGACACATGAGGAAACATTTTGAGGACTAGAAAGACACAATTGAGAATTTACTGCTCTTTACTGTTTTTAACATATGGGATCTTTGTAGATCTTACATGCTTTGATAATGGTCTGGAACTAAACTTCATTTCAGCATTTCAGTCGCTGAAAATTCAGAAAAAAAACAAGGATGCTGGTGATATAGGTCACACCAACCCCTTCTGTGATATACGTGTCATTGCAAAAGCTTATTGCTACAAAGTAATAGTGGGGAACGTTTTTGATAATGCATAAATAAATTAAATACATTTATTTCAGAATTACATTCAATTTATTTTTTTTTAGCTTGTAAGAGGAGAATTTAGTTGTGAAACAGTAATGGGTAATAAGACATGAGGGAAATACATTCTTACCTTAACATGGTAAGGTTATATGAAGGTCATCTATGAATGAAAAAAATAACACATACTATAATGAACCGCAGTAGAAACTGACCACAGTTTTATTAACTGTAGCAAAACAAATTAAATACTTTATCATCTCCCTGAGATTCTAGTAACTAATTTTTGTGATTTGAGTTGATCTTAGTGTCACCTTGGCCCAATCTTTTTCTTGTCACCACATCTACCTCCATGAAATCTCATCATGCCTGCTACTGCTCCACTGGGAATTTCCAATTCCAGTTAAAAACTAGATAAAAAATCCCTAACATGAACCATTTTTCTTCTTAAATAAGTTTCACAGCTAATTCTGCAAATAGGGTGTAAATAGCTTCATTTTGCCACTTAAATTGTGGCGTTGGAAGCAATTGATGCTGACACTGAACTACTGCACATATAGACTATGAAAAAAATGTTGGTAAGTTCTTTTACATGATGATTATACTTTTAGTCCCACCTACTCCGTTATTTGTGGAAGTGAGGACTTTCATCCAGTGTTTGGAATGACTTTACACCTGAGATAATTCCAATAAACAAAAATGAAAAGTGATTAAAAATTTCAAAGTTTTTATTTCCAAGTATTTAAGCTGGCCATCAAAAGTTAATAATTGTGGGTTAGAATTTTGGTTTATTAAGAGCTTGATTACTTTCACAATAGTTTCAGCAGGATTTTTCATACTTCAATATCAGAAAAAAAGTTGAAGTCTATGATAGCGTGGCCCACATCAAATGCAGAGAGAACCTTACCCTCTAACTTCAGAAAGAGTCTTAGTCTATTAAAAAAATATTCATATAAGTCTTTTGAGGAGTGTTTTCTTTCCTGTGCCTGGTATGATGTCATTTCAAAAGGGAGACAGAATTTGAATCTGAAGCAGAGAAATCACCATTTTATATAAGCAGGGTATTCCCTAAATTTTCTGTTGTACCTTGTCCACATTTATGAATAACTAAGCTCCCAAAGTAATTTTTGAATCTCTGAGGATATTCTCTTGGTCCTTGTGTCTATTGACAATATTTTCTTTTTTTATTTCACAACTATGAAATTGTGTCCATAACAAAAACAGATCAAGGAATGCTTACTCTGTGAAAAGTGGTTTGGAGATTAGTGATAAATCCAATGTAATTACTAATTTTTATGTATCTAGTAATAGAATGTTGTTAATATGCATACTGTTAAACAAGTGGGATAGAATAAAATATTTAACTCTTCATCCTTTGTGGCATAGTGAGCATGAAAACTAAATAGTTGAATCATAAGAACATTCAGAGTCATTGCATATGTGTTGATTATCATCTTCTGACAATTGTCTTGTTCACTACCTTTTGCCTATCCTTTGTAGATTTCTACCTTACATTTTTAAAGTTCAAGGCTATCATTAATGACAATTATTTTTGATATAGACATATACTACTCATTAGTTTCCATAAAGTATACAGACATTAAAACAAACAAACAAAAAAAGAAAGAAACACAACACTATGAGGAGTGCTTACAATTGAATTTAGATGATAACTGTGGCAGCCTGAGTCACGTACATTTGAAATATTCCACCCCTTCTCTCACTATGCCATGTAGAGAGCACTAGCACCCCCATGTCAGTGGTTGTTTCCAAGGTACATTGTGAGACTTGGTGATGTGAAGAATGAGTTTCAGAAGTGCCACATGAATTTGTGATTGGAAAAGTGCCAACAACTGCTATGCAGAAACTAAAAGCCCCAAAATATCTGAAATATTTATCTAAATGAGTATCAGTCAAAGGCAGAACAAGAGTGTTTACGACTGTAGCATGCACTCAGCCAAATTACGTTTGCAAATTAGTGTTTTGAAGCTACAGGCCTAAAATTAAAATAACTTAATGTGTTGAAATCATTTATGCTAAGGAAAAATATATCTGTGCCAGCAGCTTGTATATGAAGTTACAACCTATTTCAGCCCAATGCATTTTGAAATGGCCGAGATATCAAACTCACAAACAAGGTTGTCAGACAACAAATCAAGCTGCAAATTAGCCTTCTGATCATATAATCTGATTACAGCTGCCAAAGTACAACTGTCAGTTGATTTGCTGTTTGCTGTCCAGCACAAAATGTCATATATTCTTTTTGATGAGTCTCAATGAGCTCATTAAGTGTATAGCAGCCCATGTCTTCCCTACTCTATTTCACTAGTTCTAAATTACGAAGGTCATTATCTGTACAAACAAACCTACTACTAGCAAAGTGCAAAGCAGAATTTGTATGTGACTCTTCTGCATTTATTGACTTGCAAGAAATATGGATTCTTTTTTTCAGCAGGTATACAAACCAGGTCTTTTTGAGGTCATTTGATGTTCTGGCTTTCATGACTGTTATAAAAGTAAATATTTTCAGGTAACTACTTTGGTAGACTATCAGGAATTATTAACTCACTGGTGTGTTTACTTGTAGCATTATGCTTTGTAGTTATCCATAATTTTCTATCCAGTCTTTCTGATGTGAGTTTAATTAATTTTTTGCAGAGTATGTATGATTTTTCACTTGTTACAGACTGATTGTAAGACTTCATGCTTAGAATATTCAGAACATCTACTTGTGTTGTTTGGAGCTTTGAAACAGAGCAAGGAAGAAAAAAAATAAGGAAGGAAAACATTTGCTGTTATAGCAACTGAAATGGAAGAATAGCATTAAAAAATCTTAACTCTTCAGTTAATGAAAATAATGTTATGGAGGGGAATAGTTTGTGCTACCTGACTTGGAAAAAGGGTGGGGAAGGCTGTGGTAAACCTGTATCCTATTCACAAAAAGAATATTCTCAGGTGATGACATTTTAAATGTAGGAAAACATTATTTTTTGTACTGTATGGGAACAACATTGGATAATTAGCTCTAGGGAGACTGTGTAGAATTGTGAAAATTCTGTTTCTCACTAAACTTCTACCTCACTGAATTTCCCTTGAAATTTTACTGACTTTTACTAATGGGAAAATTGTCAACAGAAGAATGTCTATTAATAGAAACCTGTTTAGAAAAAAATGAAATTGAGGCACAGTTAAATTGTATGGCTTATCAAATTAAAAATGAGAAGACATTATAAAGAAAAGACCATTAAGAGATGTTTCCAGGATAAGTAGCTTTCAAAATAATGAATTGTCTAATTCCCAAATGTTGTAAGAATAAGTGAACACTTATAGATTAAATTCTTAGACTCCCTGTAGCTAGTTTCAGCTTCAGGTTGTTTGGCTTTGGGGTTTTGTTTTGTTTTTATTTAGGGAAAAGCTGTGAAACCTTAAAGATAATGGTTTATGAAAATTGGCAGAGTTGACATAATTTTAGCTACTGTAGCATAAACATTGTCATAGTAGTAGTGGATAGAAGAACTAACTGTCAGAATAAGGAGATTTGGGAGGAATTTTATAGTACCAAATATAGAGTAGTAGTATGAAAAAAACATTCTCTGATATATATAAATATTTCCCTATTCTGTTTGCACCACTTTTTATTATAAATTTATATAAATATTTCATTTAAATGAAAAATAGTAGAACATACTTCATCTTCTCTAAAATATTGTTTCTTTTTTTCAATCAATACTAATGAAGAATAAACATATTCTGTTGGGTTTTGTAATTACCTTAATTCCTACTTGGTCATACAGATCTTAGGACAGAACCTACTAGTTTTAAAATAATTAAAGCATGAGTGAATGTATGGTTTGTTTTGTGGAAAATTTTATAAAAATTATAGAAAAGAAAGCGGAAAAACAGTTGCTAGTTAACTGAGCATTTGAGATCTCATGCATCCTTCATGCAGATGTACTTTTCGAAAAAACTTGGCAGAAAAGCTTCCAAGATCTAGAATATAATACAGATCATAGAATCATTGAGTTGTTAAGGTTGAAAAAGATTTTTAGGGATCATCAAATCCAACCATTAACCCAGCGGTACTAAAACCGTACTCCCAAGTGCCACATCTACATGTCTTTTTATTATCTCGAGGGATGGTGATTCCATCACTTCTCTGGACAATTGTTCTAATGCATGTACACCCTTTCACTGAGGACATTTTTCCCAATATCACATCTAAACCTGTTCTGATACTGCCTGAGGCCCTTTCCTCTTGTTTCAGTTTTTAACTGGGAGAAGAGACTGACTTCCACCTCACTACAACTTCCTTTCAGATAGCTGTAGAGAGTGATAAGGTCTCCCCTGAGCCTTTTCTCCAGGCAAAACAAGCCCAGCTCCCTCAGCTGCTCCTCATAAAAGTAGTTGTCTAGTCCTTTCACCAGCTCTGTTTCCCTTCTCTGAACACACTCCAGCACCTCAATGTCTCTTGTGTAGTGTGGGACCCAAAATTAACACAGGATTCAAGGTATAATGGAAGATACAAAGCTGTATGGGGAATATGAAAAGCAAATAGTTGGTATCTAATGGAGTTATAGAACAGAGATTATTGCAGTGAAATTCAAAAGAAATAGTAATATTAGGGCCCAAGAAGTGGCAGGAAAGGAATTGTGCTTATGTGTGTAACCGTAATGCAATCACCTGCTGCTTCAATTAACTCTAAACAAGAGATCATGGAATGAGGAAATGCATATTTACCCTTGAAATTTACAGCTCAGGCATATTTCTACCTAATTTCACTAGTGTTAACAATGATGTTGGGTTAAGATTTATTCTTAATTTTCTGAATAAATATGCAATAACAGGTCTGCTAAAAACTCATGAAATAGTAAAAAGTTTTAAACTACTAAAAGCAGCAACTTGATTCTGAAACATGTTAGTAACTGGTTTTGTTTGCAGAGTGGTGTATAAAGAGTAATTTATGAAAGCTTGTGTGAAGTCTAGAGTTCCTTGTGAATCTATGTTCACAGGAAACATTTTCTCTACATTCACCCTCCTCTCAACAGGATTGCAAGGTTTTCCTTTTGATAGTAGCATAGAAAGCTCAGTGAGCTCCTATCTCCTTGCAGTTCTTTCCGCAGCTCACTTGCTACTTTGATCTATTGTATTGCAGGACACTACGTTGTTTAAAAAAGTAATTTTCATTTTTTAAGTATTTTTCTCTTCCGTCTTACAACACTAAAAGTACAATAAAAGCAATTGTTCATTGTTTTGGACTCTGAGTCTCAGTCATTAATTTAGTCCTTGGTTCTGCAAGATGCTCTGCATGAGCACAGGCATTTTACCTGCATATAGACTTTATATGATCTTGGACATAAAGTAGTATTTTCTATGTTATTTTTTCTCTGGTTCCTGTGGAGACTTAATTAAGCCAGTCAACCCAGGTTCTGTTTTTAAATATATATATTTGCCAAAACAATTTGCTATCTTTCCTTCTTCTTCTAAAAAATAATACCACAACCATAATTAAGAAGTTATGGGATCATATTATGCTTTTTCTCTTCTTTATTTAAAGAATCATCAAACTATTAAATCAACTCCCACAGCTGAAAATTGTGGCATATTTTTAGTAAGTAAATCTTTCTTTTATTTTAGTAAGTAAAATGAGATAAGAAAAGGATCTTCTGTATTCAAGGGGAATAATGGGTGTTTAATTGCATGTGATGTATGATGTCAGTGATGAAAATTATGGCAATGTTTGGACTTGTTCAGTAAAGCTAGAATTTCTCTGAATAGCATGACATTCCCTTGACATAAAGCCATCCTTCAGCATAAATAACAGATGTTTTGTTTTCGTCGGATGAGTAGGAGTACTTGGCATTTATGTAGCACTTCCTGTTTTCAAAATTAAAGATTAGAGGTCAGAAAGTATGTCTTAAGAGAAAGACTTGAAAGAAAATCTTACTGTAGATAAGAGAAGATGAAAAGGTTGCAAAAAATAGTTTTCCGATATATAAAGAGTTTGTGTAAGGAAGGCAGTAAGTTTTTGTTTATATTGGGCATGAGATGAGAAATAATGGTACAGAATTGAAATATGATTCCATCTACGTAATAGGAAAAATGTTTTTTGAGGACTAATAAGGTCTGAAATAGTGGAGAATTTCCACTATGGAATTTCTGTATGAAAGTTCACCTCAATATTCTTCTGAAATATTTTAAAATATAGCCAAATGATGTGGTAACGAAAAAAAAATCAAGGTATGTTGTGACAAATACAAACTTAAGTCCTCTTGCTTTAGTAACTTTTCAGTCTCACTTAAAAATAAATGAAGTGGATAAAAGAAAGAATAAGCAAGAAAATACCACAGAAAATATTCCAGATATGGTATTCCATATTGTTTATATTACAGTTTTTCCCATTCATTGATGCCCTGACCTGGATGTAAACACAGTTCTCAGTTCTCTTTATTAAGGAAGTCACCTTCCTGTTAATCAGCTAAGAGTCCTGAATCTGGTGACACCATTTGATTGAGAGGGACTGCATCCTACAAGCTTTAAAAATGTGCAGTCAATCTGACTAGAAAAATGGTTGAGAACTACTGGTTTAAGAGCAGTACCACAAAGAGGGGTACGATCCAATAAAATTTGCATTTTTCATGAAGAAGCAATGCAACAGAGCTAGAAAACAGTGGATGTTGGCCTCTTTTATGTTTGATATTCTATTAGAAACTTTACGAGAAGGACTCAATTATTCTTAAAGAAAGGTAGAGTATTTTAAGTTTATAATACCATAAATTATAGGCCCAAATGTAAAATATGGTATAAATCTTTCTGCAATAGTTTGAATAGTATATTAATTTCTATAATCAGGATTTTTGTTCTGGGCTAGACTGTTTATTTGATGAAATTATAACTATAAAACTTTCTTAAAAACTCCTTGAAAGCAAAGTTAGCTCGTAGACTACAATACTTAGGGGTTGGAGCTAGGTGATCTTTAAGATCCCTTCCAACCCAAAACATTCTATGCTTCCAGTTAGCCAGCTGTGACACCCATACACAAGAAGGGCAGGAAGGAAGATCTGGGAAATTACAGGCCTGTCAACCTGTCCTCAGTGCCTGGCAAGGTTATGGAGAAGATCATCTTGGGTGTGATCACATGACACCTACAGGGCGGTTATGGGCTTAGACCCAGCCAGCACAGATTTAAGAGGCGCAGGTCCTGCCTGACCAATCTGAACTCTTTTTATGACCAGGTGACCCATCTGGTGGATGAGGGGAAGGCTGTGGATGTAGTCTACCTGGACTTCAGCAAAGCCTTTGACACCCTCTCCCATAGCATTCTTCTGAAAAAGCTGGCAGCCCACGGCTTGGACTGGGGCACTCTGTGCTCAGTTAAGAACTGGCTGGAGGGCCAGGCCCAGAGAGTGGTTGTGCCATGGTCTAGTAGATGAGGTGGAGTTAGGTCAAAGGTTGGACTTGATTATCTCAGAGGTCTTTTGCAACCTAGTTGATTCTGTAATTCTGTATCTCAAACTTATAAGCTACCAATGTTCTACTTAGCATAATGGTTGATGATGATCCATGATGACTATTTTATAGAGTAAATAAGCATCTTTATAACATCATTTAAGTAAAGCAACTTACTGAACAAAACTTCAGTCAGACTTCAATAATCTTTCCAATTCAGACTCTGAGTAGTGGTTGGACTCTTTTTTCTCAGATAAATTGATCTTGCATTTAAATTTCACCAGTATCAAAAAGTATTGTCTTACTCATTTTTTTGTTTTATTAGTGTGCATATACAAATAAAACTAGTGCTGACAAAATTGCAGTCACTATTTCATTTAGTGTCTTGTGAATATAACCCCTTCTGCAATTTGTCATGTATTTGAATAACTAAAACCTAGTATAATTTGTGAATAGTAAATTTGAAAAATTTGTAATATCTTATAGACAGTGCCATTACTTCTGTGCTCTGATAGATGCCTTGCTTTTGCTGTCTCTTCCTTTCAGTTTATCATATGATCACAAATTTTGTCCTGAGAGAACAAGACAGAAATTAAAGCTCAGAAAGAAGAAAAAATAAGGATGTGACATAAAGCACCCATAATTAGGAAGCATGCTTCTTTATTGAAAGTGTTATTGAAAGAAAAAAAAAAGAAAAAGCTTTCAAAAATGGTATTAATAATCACTAGCACTGCTGAAAGGCTATGTAACTTTCAGTTACAAAGATATGCTTTATGAATATCAAAATAAAGTAACCATATCCAGAAATCCATTTCTTGTTAAATGTTTGTCAAGATCCCTAATTCCTTACACACAAAAAAATAATTTTGAAGACTTTGAATTTACTTTTAAAACATATTCTTCTTTTCAAGAGTATTTCTAAAAACCTGCCTGTACTTCTCTAAAATCTGTTATCAACATTTCAAAATTGCCAGAAATTACCCTTTTAGAAGACAATTAACGTTCCAAATTCTTTGTTCTTTTCAGTTGGCAGTAGCTAAAATACCTGCCTTAGACTGCATATTTTCTACTTGCTAAATGTGCATATTTATCTGCAGAAATAAATTAATTCTTAACAATATATAGCCAAAGTATGCAAGTAATTATTCTTAGGTGATCCAGTACTCAAACTAGTTTGATTACAATGTTGTTTCATTGTCCAATGCTTATGCCTACCTAGGACTAAGGAGGTAGAACATTAGTGTTACATCATAGATAAATCTGAATGAGAATATCAGTTGTTATTGTCGACTTTATTAAATTATGGGGTAATTAGTATTGTGCAAAAAATTTTCTTGCACCGTGATTTTGGTTTGCTTTACTATTGTGTGGACATTTGCAGCCATATTCAACCTGCAGATGAGCACAATTTTTTAATTGTTAGTTTTCATTTGAAAAAACTTTTAACTATTCTAAGACAGATAAATGGCATTTTTCTAACTACTCACTTTCTAAGACAGACAATCTTGTATTAGCTTTCCATAATGAATAGTGGCTTTATTCCTAAATTAATAAAATCACAACTTCTTTTCTGCTATGAGTGGCTAGGTATAGGTGGATAGGGAGGCAACCGAGGAGAAGCAAACTTCCTTTCCCATATGCAAGAAACCAGTAATTTTTAATTCAATATCTATTCATAGTGTATGTCTATTCAGATCTTCATCTTTTTTTCCTGGTAAGTCTGTGGGAAATCAGAAGTAAAAAGACAAACTATATGTTAACAGAAATTGCACAACATCAAAAGCTGGACTTTATTTGCACTGGTTTTGCCAACAACTTCATAGTAATAATGGTTGAATAATTCACCAGAACCTGACTCCATTTCCAGCTCTGCCAATGGACTTTGAATAATGAATTTTGCGGGACTTTATCTCAACTATTCTGTCTATAACAGCAGATAATGATGTTCATTTTTCTACAAAGTAAGAACTGCATATATTGCTGAGCAGTATTCTTTAAATGTCTTATACAGATTTAAAACTCAAGTTCCAATCTTTATTTCCTCAGCAAATGCAAGTTTCTTGTTATCACTCAGAAACCATACACTCATAAATGTTGATATTTTGGAATCAAATTTGTGATCATTATCCCTTATCATTATATCATTTTTTCTTAGTCAAATATGCCAAAAGATTGTTTTAACACTATCTTTGTATCTATATTATGTTTTCATGCTGTATTCCAGTGCTTTACTCCTCAAGTTTCACCTCATGACCATGTGTTTCACACACAGCTGTATGATAACATTTGCTCTCAGTAGCTTTGTATTTGTGTTTTCTACATTTTATTGTCACTTTTGATCTTCCTATGGTGACACTTTTAGTAACATTATTGCCTTATCCAAGAGCAGAGTAGAGAAGTGAAAAGAAAGTCAAACAAATTTTAGCAATACCCGTGTGCTGTCTGGCATCCAGGCAAACTTACCCCTTGACATTGTGGAATCAAGCTGGATTAACAAATTGAAAGATAAGGTATCTAGTTCTATTACCTGGTAGTCTTTCAAATTACATTTTTGAATACAGAAAATTATTTATTAGTTATATTATGGACATCATCTATTATTAAATATTGATTTTTATTTTTCTTACAGTCTCTTATTACCACAGCTAGTAAATTTTGGAATTTTTTATAAGATTGGCTTACAGCTATTGACAGGTGCCTTGTGTATGTTCTCAACATATGTATATATATATGCAGAAAAGGTGACAGTGAAGGAGATTTATATAATGTTATAGGGCCTCATTATTTTTAGAACCTGGTTTTATTGCTCTATTAAAGATGCATTAACAGATGAAGACACTGCAAAATCAGAAATCAGAATTTGTCAGAAATGATCAAACAACAACATCCAATGGAATCAGCATTTTATTTGCCTATCCAAACCAATCTAATGCCATTTATTTATAGGTATAAGCAGATCTTATAGTTAGAACTGACCATGAGGTATAAAAAGTATTGTGCATTAAGGAATTCAGACAAAAAAGCCAAACTGTTGCCTTTTGTTTGTACTGCCCTTTCTGTGGAATCTAGGTGCATACGGAGGATTGGAAAACACAGTATAGAAGTTAATTTTAGCTACACTGATGACTTGGCTTTATTCCATGTGATTCATTTACAGGCTGAGGTCAGAGTTACACTCGTGCACAACTTTAATCTTGCCATGGTTGGGAATATAGCCTATGGCATAAGAGTGAATGGGGTTGGTGACAATGAAATCAAGTTAATAGACTGCTCAAGTTTAATGCCTAGTATTTAATGGCCAGGTAGTCTAACTGCTTTCATAGGAGTCACTTTCATGCCAAACACTGGACTGAGCATAATAGCTTATTTTTCATAAAAGCGTAATGTGTTTGCCCGAATGCATTTTCTAGAGGGGTATCTAGTCTTGTTTTGAATACGTGAAGAGGGAATCCATAATTTTTCAGTAACTTGAGCCAAAGGTCAAATATTCTTTGTTTTGAAGTTCATGCCTTACATTCAGCTTTCAACTGTCTGTAGCCAGATACCTTGGTTAGAATTATTTCTGCTCAGGCCTAGAAAGCTTTACTATTATAAGCATAGAGCCAGATAATCGTTTGTGTTGCCTCTTAAGCCAACTGGTATCTTTGAATTTCATTGAATACCTTTGAATTTCATGGAAAGAACTGGCATTAGTTGTCCATAGTGTACAGCAACACATCAGCAGTTTCTGGGGAAATCATATGGGCTCCTGTCTGACGTAAAGACTTCAACCTTGTGTCTCTAGAAGGCATCACCTCTGCATCTGTTCCTCCTCTTTCAATGAAGTCAGAATGGGACAGCATTCAGATTGCAACTTAAAAAGTGTTCCCTCAAGAGCCTATGGAGTGTACCACTGGCACTGGCTCTTTTAGAAAATATTCTGTTTCTGATCACACTGGCACTGGGGCTAACTCTACCTGTGCTTTCTGTGCAACGTTCTCTCAGTGATCAAGACTCTGCATTACCAGGGCTTATGTTTCCAAGAAGACAATTTTACCTTATACAGGTTAAAATGCTCTTTGACATACAGGTAGTGTTTAGTTATTTATGAAAGAAAAACATGTCTGTGTTTTTTAATAATCTGAGTTAGCCCTTTAATATTTCCTTTCTCTCATTCTAAGGCATTTTTTCCCATTCTTCAATTGCTTTTGTCATTCTTTTTCCTATTTAACTAGATACAAGATACTAGTATTGTTACGCATGCAGTATTGCAGTGTTAATGTCACAAGTTTTATGTAATAAGTCTAAGCATATAATTTCTTATATTTTTTTTTAATACACCTTTTTGACGCAGTTTTATGTACACTGATTTGCCTTAAACTGAATCAAAAAATTACTTTGCTTTCTGGGGCATGGGCTCTTATACATAATATGTATTCTGTATATTCTTTGCTAATAATTTCTAGTTCATCATTTATTTTCATCATTTGTTATTTCCTTTCTAGTCTGCTTTAAATATTGTATTTTAAAACAAGTTATTGGTGAAAAATGCACATAACATTGCCTAGATATGGTAGTTTAATTAAGATTTACTCTCAAAAAAGCTGGCTAAAAATATTGCTTTTGATGATGACAACTCTGATTTGACATCTGTCAGTTCTGAATTCATTCCATGCTTATATTGCTCAGTGTTGGTTTGTTTTCATGATTAATATTAGTATGGTCTATCCCAACAAAGATCTATTGTGTATAAATAGCTGGCTTCATCAAAAAGATCTGAAATTTTACAAAAAAAAAAAAAAAAAAAAAAAGAAAAAAAAGACAGCTTATAATTACCTAATTAAGGATTATCTATAGGAAACCTTTTGCAGGTCATGTCGGGATTGTTTATTATGCCAATATCATTTATAAAATACCAGTTAGATAACCAAGAGACTGGATGTGATTTGCTGCTTTTATGTTTTCATCTGTATTCTTTTAAAAAGTCAACATACCTTTAAAGAAAGAAAATAGAATTCAGATGTTGGAGGTTCATCTGATGTGCTTACTGACATTTTTCTCTTTTTTACGGTATGCAGTGTACCATTATTTTTCCAAAACATAGAGTTCAAAGAAGGTGAACTGCAATGTTATTTCCATAAAAATGTGTACAAAATGAAATTGAAATCCAAATACATATTTTTGCTAGAAATGCTTACGCATTCATCCATTTGGTGCAGAAGCTTTACGTTCTGAGCTATGTCACAAAGAGCAACTTCTTTGTGGAGAGCTTCACAATCAATATTCAGTTAACAAGTACCACATACAAGAATTTGGCAAGTGGTTTCAGCTAATGAGAAAATTGTGATCTGCTTGTGTATATTGTGAATGTAGAAAAACTGGCTCAATTTGCTCAATAAATTATTCATTGGAAGTTACTCATTCATCACTAACAAAAATACTGTCTTCAAATGTTTCATCTATCGGGTGTTTCAGATGCAGAGAAAACTGATTTTACAATCTCTGTCATTCCTTCAGCTGTTCTAGAGAAAGACTCTTATTCTCATAGCAAAAGGAAGCCTCTATTCTTCCATCTCACAAATAAAGCAAAATTATTTCAAATATAATATACCCTAGTTTTCTGAGGGAAAAATTCTAGTGAAGAATCTGTCAAGACTAGAAACCAGGAAAGTATTTGGTACCATACAGCAAATACTGATGTGAGTATGTTGTCTCTACCCAGTCTTTTAGCTTGTTTGTTCCCATTTAATAACTCTCTGAAAATGTAGTTAGCTCTAGGGAAAACATTTTGGAGTAGTTAACATGTCTTCTTTACTGTGTGAATTTTCACAACATGGCCTTGAACAATAGCAGAAGAAACGTAGCAGGGAGAATTAGCAAAAAAAAGACTGTCACTTGTCATCACAGCCGGTTGAATGCTTGGAGTGGCATGACAGAAATGATGATTTAACTTGAATCGAAGAGAACTTCCAGAATTTTGACATCTGGAACTTCTCCAAAGAGATCAAATAGGACTGGAAAAGTAGTTGACATTACATATGCTGCAGCTTCCTGGTGAATTACTAAATTGAGGAAAATAAAAAAAGAAAAGGCAAGTAAAATAAAATAGGGATAAATAAACTCATACTTGGAGCAGTTTACTTTTCTAAGTGGGGAAATGGAACTGCTACAGGAAGCTAATAGGATAGACAAGAAGTCCAGGAAAACAGACAGTGTTGACGTATTTCCTTCTATGCAGAAAAGTATCCCAGAACATTTTCTTAAAAATACAGAATTTAAACCAAAAGATTTTCAGGAATCCTTGTGTAACTAATGCCTGAACTACAGAGCTATAGCCTGTGCAAATAGAGAAATGATGAATATTGCACAAGTGAATACCTCAATACCAAATAGCACATATATTTCCATGCTGTCGTTATGAAGCTTCCTGTGTTAATTTTGTTATGTCAAATTACTAATAAATCAGTGACAATTTTATGTGTATCACAATAAAAGAGGACATTTATTTCTTTGAAATATACCATATTTCTAACTAAGATGATGTTTAAATAAGACAATCAATGCATTCATGCATATCTTAAGTTTAACTTGCTGTAATAAAATATCTGAGTAATTCCCTAGCACATTCAACTTTTGAGTATACCAAAGGTAACCTGTTTCACTGTCTGCTTTTCTAAGTCAAGACAAATACATCACACAATTTATTTGCTTATATGGATGTTCTGTTAAATACAAGAATTAAAAAAAAAAGAGCCTGGTACTCTTATAGGTTTTTTACATTCTAGATATGTGGTGGTAGTCCTTTAAGACCTTGACACCATCAGGAAATTAAAGACTTCACATGGTATGCAAGCAATTTGAAAATTAAAAATGCCTTCAGTTTTAGCTCATTTCTTCCCATTAACTGTTTAGAAAGATTGTTTTTACTGAGTGCCCTACCAGTTTTAATTTGGACCTCAAAAATAGTAAAATAAATTCACTTTCATAGTGGGACAGTTACTTGAAGTAAACAGATCTCAGATTCCATATGACTTGAATAGTAGTTTACATATGAAATAGTCAGAAACAAGTAAGGGATATAAATGGTAGAGAATAAGAAAAAAAGCCATTGCTTTCTTGTGTCCAATGCTTAATGTTTTTGCTTTATAGAAAAGTTTTAAGTTCTTTAAAAACAAACCTAAAAAAAAAAAAGTTTAAATTTTTAATGTTCGTGCATTTATCTTTTTCATAAGAACAGAAAAGACTGACTGATAGGTGCATCCTTTTATACATTATTTTTAGGTCTGAAGGTCAGAGTAAAGCAGTTAGGCTGAAATAAAAAGCAAAAAGTTAGCTAGTAATAACTTTCAGGAACCAATCTATTATAATAGAACAAGATGCAGTGGTTATGAGATATTGAAGGCAGTAAATGAAAGGCTTCATTTGAAGTCTCATGAAACTGTATTTCTAATCTCAGAACCTCAAAATTTAAGAGATGTTCCTGGTCCACAGAAGGAGAGTAAGATGGTTCTGATTCCAAGATTCCAAAATTGTCATATAGCATAAATCATACTTGAATGTGACTAGTCAGAGAAGAGCTCTTAATATGCCAACTGATCATCTATCACTATTAAAGAAAGTACTGTAAAGGACAAGTTTGCTTAGGATGGTTTCTCCTCTTTCTTCTGTCATCTATCTAGATATTCTTATGCTAAAGCTTTACTAATATAAGATTTACATGAAAAGAGAAGCTAAAATTAACATATAACTAAGCTTATAAAGACTAATGGTTTCTGATATAATTTTTGTAATATCTGATAAAATTTTATATATTGTTCATATAAAATGTGTATCAATTAATGCTCTCATTGAATACTTGGGAAATATTACTTCTTTTGCTAAATATCTCCGAAGTTTTATGTTACTATTTTGATACGTTAGAAGTTGAATTTATTTAGATGATCAAGTAATAATTATTTAGTCATAATGTTCTGTAGTTTTTTGAAAAATAAGACTAGTAAGAGAGAGGTTATATGTCAAGTATCTTATTTTGGTTAGCTTTTAAAATCTAAAATATATGTAGCAGTTAAATATTTAAGAGTGTCCAGCTTTGGAACTATTCAAAACACAGCTGCAGAAAGTCCTGAGCATCCTGCTTTAGCTGACCGTACTTTGAGCAAGGATGTTGGTCTAGGCAATCTCCAGATTCAGCCTTTCCAGTCGCAGTTATTCCATGACCATTTCTGATTTTATATTTTAGTTTAACACTCAAACACTTGTTTGCTTATACAGATTTACCTAAATTTTGAAACAATTTTCAAATATAGTTTGGTTTCGCTGATAACAGAATTTTTAATAAAAAACCAGCTGTAAAACACCTTTTCCCCTTTCAGAAATCTGATTACAGCAAGGTTGAGGACTACTTTAAGAAAATCTATTCCCCAGATTTAGAATCAAATCAATAAAATGATAATAATTAAAGTTATAGCAATAGTGTGGTAATACGAATGCACACAAAATGCATGCTTCCAATATTCTGACCGAAGCAAAGTCTGTTCTTAATAGCTATTTCTACCTAAAGTGTAACATATTGGTATTACTCTTAGTTATTACAGATGAAAAGAAATATTTTACACATCTGTGATTTTCCCCAGTTTTCTTCAATCCTTTCAAATATTTGTCGTTGCTGTACTTCTAGAATATCTTTCAGAATAACACTATAAATGTAAATTATATTAATATGTAATATAAATGACTATTAGTATGTATTCATAGAAAAGCAATGGTCCTGTGCTGTGTGATAAAGTGTGTAACTACAAACAATTTCAATCAGCGGAGAGCAACTGGGGAAAAGTACATTAGGAACCTGAATAAAAAAGCTGTTTGCAATCAGTTACAGCCGAGTGCAACAAAAATTACTTTCTAGGGATCAAAGGAAATTAATGATTGACCAGTGTAACCAGAACATCCCACAGCATGTTGAATATTTAATACCATGCTACTTCTGCCCAAAACAATCTGAGGTTTGGCATATATCCACCAATATAGCTCATCGCTAATTAATTTGCTATGTCATTTTGCATAAAATTAGTAATTAATACTAGTCACTATGCACTATAGTGAACTTTTTTCAGTTAAAGATTTAATCAGTAGTTTCAAAAGTTTGATGAAATGGTAATTTTTTATTATTCTTAGAAAAGAACTTGCACATTGAAAAAGGTATTGCAGTCAGAAGGAAGGATATATCAAAGTTTATAGACCAAATATATTTGAGGTTGTTCAAGGTCAATGAATTTTTCCCTCCGCTTGCTTGAAATTATGAGTAATAGAGTATGAATAACTGGTACTCCAGCTGAAATGAACTACGGTGATGTGTAACACTATATTTAGCGGTCTTTTAAACTGTTGCAGTCTCATTTAACAGGCTCCAAATTGAACCTGTGTTCTCCACCATTTTAGAGGGAACGTTCAGCCACAGGCTTTGCAAACTGATTAGAAGAATTTCCAGTAATTATTACTCCAGATGCAGAAATAATGTGTTCTTTGAAGAAGCACATTGCAAGCAGTGGTCTTGAATAATTAAAAAAAAAAAAAAAAGTATTTATTGTTTTAAAATTTGGTGTTTGCTTCATGAAAAAAAAAAAAAAGTGTTGTTATATGGAAGAAGTTGCAGGTTTGGGTCATTTTCCTGAACTGTTTATCCCCCAAACAGAGGTTTATAACTTCAGTAAAACACAATATATTCTGAACAATTGAGCAATACCAAATTCCAGGAACTGAAATCCTATAATCAAAATCTCACCAAGTCATTGAAAGCTAACATTACTCTATGAAAGTCTGCAATGAGCAGAATCAGCCTTGTAGCAGAAAAGTCAGAGACTGGTAGATCACAAGTAATTAAATTAATAGTATTGATCCCAAGGCTACATTTCTTCATCTTCTATTTCTCGTATTGCCTCATTTTTTCTCTGATACTCTTTTCATGTTTCTTGTTCCTAATTAACACTTGTTAACACATATTCTCCCCAACATCCACCCTTGGCTTTGGCTTTTAGTTCTTTTGTATAGTTTTATTTTCATTCCTCTTCATGTTTGTGGCTTCCCTGTTGGCTTCTCTCTCCATTCATTATTTCTGGTCCTCCTATTAACTTACCTGCCCACACTGTTACCTTCTCCATTTGCTTTATTCTTCCTTTCATTCCTTGTGCCACATGTCTAACCTCTCCTTCCTTAAGTGTATTGGTTTTTTGTCAGAAAGGGCTCCTCCAGCACTTCCAGTAGTGCTTCCTCATTCCTTGTGAATCATTTGAGCAGTGTTAATCAAAGAAATGGGTTTTTTACTAGTCTACAAAACTTTTTGGGGCCTTTTTCAAAAATATATGGTTCAGTCTGCTCTAAGTACATATTTTAGGATTGTAGTTGCAGTAAAATGTCATGACGGCAGCTTAAACAATGACAAAAATACCATATAAAGTTTGAATGTTATAACATACAGTGAGTCTAAATCTCTTAGTGTAATTTAGGATGTTTTTAGTAACTAGTAACCTGCATGTGTATTCATCTGCACTGAATTTAGAGAGGATGATGCAATGTAGTATAAAGATGTACTAGTTTTACTACGCTAAACAGGTGTTACCAGGCAAACCCGCAATCTAAATTATTTATTAGAGGTGGAATTGCTTTTTCTTCCAGTGTTATCCCTTGAAGGCAGGCGGTGCCACCCAATACATTTGAAAACTGTTCTTCTCACACAGAACAGATTTTCAGGACAAGGTTATACAGTCTCTGAGCATGTAGCATCTGTCTTTGGATCATTTCTTGAAAAAAGCCTAAGAAGACTCAGCCTTCTAGGGTCCCTGTACACTCGGTGCCCTGGCTTAAAAGCCATGGGATAACAGAACTTCTTTGGGAGTTTTGGTTTTAAACAGAAATATTTTTAAGGGAAGTAAATTGTAGTACTCTCATATCAGAATTTGGACAGCAAGCAAACATTTATTATTTCTTTCTTTACACTGTTGTCAGAACATTTTCCACAGGAATATGGTATTGTGAAGTGCAATGTTATACAGTAAGTGACAAAGGAATTTCTGTTAGAACTTGTTGTAAGCCTTCTGGTTTGGGAATATAAAAGAAGAAAAGAAAGATGACCTGTCTTTATGAGTCAGAGGATACCAATGACCAGTCATGGAAAAAAGAAATGCAATCACTGCATGAGTTGAGAAGGTATAATCAGTATCAACAAAGAGAAAAGAAATCTGTGCATTGAGGAAGAACATTTTTTTAAAGGAAAATGGGAAATACTTTCAGTTGGAAATCAGAAGTAGCTGCCTAATTTCTGAGCAGAAGGTCTAGAATTGCTTCCCATGAAGATAGGGCAGCTAGAAATAAAGATGAACACAGGAGTTTGCTTTATAAAATCTGGATCCTTCTTATCATAGTCAATAAGCTAGTGATCCCTTCAGTGTGGATCTACACAGTGG
The DNA here is from genome assembly GCF_022539395.1 of Myiozetetes cayanensis. Taxonomy (NCBI): domain Eukaryota; kingdom Metazoa; phylum Chordata; class Aves; order Passeriformes; family Tyrannidae; genus Myiozetetes; species Myiozetetes cayanensis. The sequence goes on along the minus strand of NW_026087964.1, from coordinate 31,401,583 downwards.
AACTAGTGTACAGGTGGCCAGTTAATGAAAATCATTCATGTTTCCATCCTCATTATTCCCTTTTATTCACATTTTACCTTCATTCTTACAGTTTACATTTGGAGAAGGTCTTGACTCTCCATTTCCTTGAAGTCCCATACCATGACATAAAATCAATGGACATACATTCCCTCTAAACTTAATAGCACACTTTACCACTAGGAAGAGGTTAGTAAGGAGCAGTTTGTTTTGTCTTGCTGCATAATTGAATGCTTTGCTATCTTGCCTCCTAGTTCCTGAAAGTGCAGGAAAAGAAAAAAAAAACCCAAACAAATCTAATATCTCTATAATGTAAGTTCACTCTACCACAACTTGAATTGCCAGAACATGGTGCTTTTTTGTGGTTTTTTTAAAGGAGACTCTTTTTAACCTTGGGTGATTAATTATGTCATAGTATATTATGAGAGTGCTCTATTCCTGACTAAGCTACATTTTCACTGAGGCATTTTACAAGCCTTATTTGATGTAAAGCATGATTTAGATACCATGGCAATGTAACTCCTGGGGAAAAAATTGCTTTCTGTAGCCTAAAAGTGAGTTTACAAAAATTTCTTGAGAAAAAAACTTTTAAGTAAACTTTCCAAGTGAATCAATGCAGTTACAGATTTATGCTGACCTAATAGAACAGTTTGCAACTTGGGGTGAATTTAAATACTAGAACTAGTACTAGTAGTCCTTTTCTTTTATCAAAAGGAAAAAAACTGAATCAAATCCACTAATATAGATTCCACATACACTTGTTAATGAAAGGTATGAAAAAAATTAACATTCTAATTATTCAAACACAAATGACTTACAAAATTATTTAGGTTGATGTTGGATTGACATCATCAAATCCAACTGTCAACCCAGCACTGCCAAGTCCACCACTAGACCCATGTGACCAAGTACCACATCTACCAATCTTTTAGTTACCTCCAGGGATAGAGACTCAACCACTTCTTTGGGCAGCCTGTTCCAATGCTTGATATCCCTTTCAGTTGAAGAAATTTTTCCTATTATCCAGTCTAAACTTTGCCTGGTACAACTTGAGGCCATTTCCTCTCGTCCTACGGCTTGTTACGTGGGAGAAGAGGTTAAACCCCTCCTCTCTACAACCTGCTTTCAATTAGTTGTAGAGAGTGAGAACATCTCACTAAGCATGCTTTTTCTTCAGGCTAAACAACCTCAGAACCCTCAACTACTCCTCGTAAAACATGTGCTCCAGACCCTTCACCATCTTTGTCACCCTTATTTGGACACACTCCAGCACCTTGATGTCTTTCTTTTAGTGAGGGGCCCATAACTGAACACAGGATTCAAGGTGTGGCCTCAGCAGTGCTGAGTGCAGAAGCCAATTACTTCTCTAATCCTACCAGCCACACTATTTTTGATATGGACCAGTATGCGATTGGCCTTCTTGTCCACCAAGATGTTGGCTCATCTTCAGCCTGCTGTTGACCAGCATCCCCAGGTCCTTTACCACTATGAAACTTTCCAGCCTCTCTTTTCCCAGCCTGTAGCACTGCATGGGATTGTTGTGACCCAGGTGCAGGACTCGGCACTTGGCCTGCTTGAACTTCGGACAATTGGCCCTGGCCTATTGATCCAGCCTGTTCAGATCCCTCCGCAGAGATTTTTAGGCAGCAAAATGTACAGCCACCCAAGCAATAAGAAGCCAGTTTCTGTATGGGAGACAGTGTCAAAGGCTTTACTAAGTCCCGGTAGACAACATCCACGGGTGGCTAGGCCTAATCCCCTGGTTGTCTTGTATGTGCTGGATGATGGCACTAGAGATACTCTGTTCCATAAACTTCCCTCACACTGGAGTGAGGATGACAGGCCTGTAGTTTTCCAAATGCTTCTTCATTCCTTTTTATAGATATATATTTAAAGAGGTGGATTAGCAAAGACAGAAAATAATTTTGTAGAAAAAGAACATTTATTTTCTTAAGTGTGTAAGTAAGAATTTCCCCCTAAAATATTGAAGAATCATTTATAAAATAACCATTTTATTCCATAGGGTAATCATTCTTCACAAAAAGATTAATAATTTAAATCACAATTTAACTGGTCCTGAGAAACACTGTTATATTCCTTACCAGTCATTACAGGCATTTTTTTAACTTTCTAAGTTCTGGACTACTTGATAGGAATGGCTCAAGATTAGAGCAGTTCTCATGGTTATGAATCTTATATATGCTACTTAGCAATTTCTTCTGTTACTGACATACTAAGCTCTTGTTACTATAGAACTTTCACAGCACTTTCCTGATTTTGGAGGAAGTTATTTGGTGTCTTTTAGAGAGTAAAAATCACATTTGCATTTTCAGAAATCGAAATACAATTTAAATTTATCAATTAAGACACTAGCTTTAAAGTCCTTTTACATACTTCAAACTTTTTGTTTCATTGTTTTTTTATTTGCTAAAGAAAATGAGTGAAATATGTCCATTCAGGAAGAGCTCTGTCTTTTACTCCTAAGAGCAACTGAAATCAAAAAGAGGAAACCATGACAGGAAATTAACTCCACTTCAATACTGAAAGATTTTCTAATATCTAGCATGTACCTCTCCTGTAGTGAAATACTGAAATGTTTAGGTAGACATACATGTAAATTCTCCATGGTCTAGACAAGTAAATTATAATTAGACAAGTAGATTTTCTTTTAAAATGTATTTACTGTTCTCCTCATTTAAATGCATTCAATGTTTTTAAAATATCTCTTTTGCTCATGTTCATTGGTTTAAAACTTTTCTTAGCCTTCCATGTATTCTACTTCCAACATATTCATATGCTTCATTTAGACTGCTGAATAATTTGGAAGCAACTATTAAAATAGCTGAAGAGAGGCAACATGCCATTTTTTGCAGCTCATATTTATAAAGGGGATCATTCTCTTTGGTTTATATTGCATTGACAGTATCAACCATAAAGAATCCATGATTCTCCCAAAAGTAATGATATTATATAAAGGCAACAAATATTTTTAGGAGCAGTGTTTATTTTCCTTTCCTTCTTGTTTCTGAGTCTCCATGGTACATTCAGTTCATATTTTCAATATTTTTCTTCACAAACAAAACCATCTTTATTTACTTATATTTTTAAAAAGAAGATGACACCTACATCAATGAGAGGTACTTGTGAGAAAGCAAGCCATTATTAGTCTTCTGGAAAAATCTGAAAGTTTACTACAGTGTTATAGTTTGCCATAATCAAGTATCAAACAAGGAAGAAACTATGAATAATGTCATTGAAATGTATTGTTTTGGCCTCAGCTATTAACTGTGACAAAAGGTTTGGAGTTCTTTGCCTTGGACAGTGGAAGTAATAGATGACAAAAATGTTTCTGACCTCACTGCATCTGCTACTTCTACCAAGAAGCTGGTGTTCAGAGGAATTGCCTAGTAGGAAAAACATACTTTGGCTCCTAATTTTGCTAATACTTTAATAGATGCTTTTTTCTGGTAAATTTTGAGTGTAAAATAATTTTTAGACACTAATTTAGTATCTCTCTCCATCCATAGACAACATACAGCCTCACTGAATGTGCAATATGAAACTTGAAATACATAAACACATTATACACACAAGTATGTTATTTATTTTATAACAAAGACATTAATGGGTTTACTCAGAGTATAGTCACAGATACTGAAAGTTTCACTCATGACTACTCTTCATTAAAGCAATATAGATCAATTTGCATTCTTTTATTTCAGGAAGGAAGTCACATCAAAATTAAGGCACCAAAGTATAAAATAGAATTCATAATATAAATCATGTAAATTTTGTTAAGCTGTCTTAAAAGTCTGGCCCATTTATGACCTGGTAACAGGGAAGAAAGGAATATCTTGTCCTTAATAGTCCTCAGCACTGACAGGAAGTACCATGATGGTGCAAAACAGTCTCCAAGTCACTTAGAGATCTTCTCTAGTGGCCTTGGCATGTGGGGAGGGTAGATGCTTCACCCCCACCTACCCATGTGTTTATTAGTACAGTTTAGAAGCATGGTCTCCAAGACAATTACCTTGAAAAGTGTATTGTACTGAAAATTTTTACCTCAGTCAAAAAGGGAGAGCTGAAGGGAGATTCTAACCTTTGAATCATTCTTTCACCTCTGCTTTGAGAACAGGCTTGCATATGTTGCCCTTTGCTTTCCTTTACTCCAAAACAGTGTTTGCAGATTAAAGCAATATTAACTAATCTAAAAACCTAATTTCCCTTTCTTATAGAAGAAAAAGGGAAAATAAGTGCCAATATTTAATTTTTTCCCTCTATATACAGTGCTCATAGTGGAAGAAAAATTGGGGGAAAATGACCCTATAAATAACTAGAGCTAAACAGAAGCAAGATCTTGGTGAGCTCGGTGGGAACACTAAGATAGGGAGTCCTGCCTCACATTTACCATTTTGTTCTGAAACCTTCCTTCACCTGAGAGCCAGCAGTTTCCTCTTATAATTGCAAGATTTCACTTATAAACTCAGCGATATCTTGCTACTGTGACAGGGAAGACCTCTCAGCTTCCACATCTGTCTGAGTAATAGGAGTTGGATGACCCTGGGAGATCAATCTTTCCTGAATGGCATGACCTCCAGGCTCCCCATGAGCTCAGAACTCAGGCGGATCTTGCATTCTGCAATATTTTGCAATGACAATGGCAGCTAGATCACAGGTCAAGAAGGAAGATTTCTTCCCCTTTTTTTCTTTTTCTTCTTGGCTCCTGTCTGCTACGTTAGCAAGAATCAGTCAGCTAATATGAAGTAGCTTTCTCTCACTTATACAACAACCTTCAAATCCATCCATGGTGCTTACAGAAGTTGAATGCAAGCAGAAATGGGGGAGCCCAGAGGAAGACAGCACCTCTATTTTTGATGGAATCAGTTTGTAGAACACAGTGAAAAGGTACAGAACAAGCAAATAATGCCCCAATTTTAATTGTGTGTATGTGTAGGATAAAGCTCGTATTTTACTTAGAGTGTCAGCCATCCAAAATTTAAATCTGAATTATGATGTTTATCTTTGAAGGCTAAATTTGTATAAAAGTGACAGTAAATGTTTAACAGACAGTTCATAGTTTTGATAATACCAAATTTGTGAACAGACCCATTCTTTGCATTATTCAGCTGCAAACCCACCATAAGACCCCCTGAGGATTTTCTGTCTTACACTGAGGCTTCAGTATTTGATCAAGAGTTTAATTTCTGCAAGGTACCAAATTTACTTCTCCTTAGTTAACAAAGTTCTTCAATATGTGCTAAAACTGATGCATGCATTTAGCGCTTTTGGCTTTAATGGGTGTGTGTTTCAATAACTTAAATCCAATATATTATTACCAGAGAACAATAAAGGGACATGTAGCAAACATACCTTATGTCTAACTGAAGACTCATTAAAATGGTTACAGTGCAATGAAAACATCATAGCATAAGCAAAATTCAAACCCAGACGTGTGCAGAGCTGGAATCAGTAGCAGCTGGAATGCATCTCTCTAAATCTATTGATTTACAAGTATTTTTATAAGACTAATTAATAAAAGATGCATAATCAATTGATACAGAAATAAATATTGTCCCTGTTTTAATATGAAATTACACAATATTTCTTTAAAGTTTTGTAGGTTATTATCTTTATTAGTATATATTACATCACTGCAAGATAAATTCATTTTCCTATTTATTTACTCTTTTTGAAGTCAGGCACCCTAATTGAGAAATCATTAATAACTAAGCATTCTCTGTGCATTTTGAGTTCTTATATCACAAGAAACAAGTGGATTCAGTGGTAAATAACTTGTGCAATATCTTTAGATTTTTTCGTTGTAAACATACAACTTGAATACTGAGCTTTACTGTGTATGTGATGTAACAGTATTCTCTAATGGTGAAATAACTAAAAGCGTGCCTAACTTGTTTCCTTTTTGACTTCCATGTGCTTGAAATCAGGCATTTTGCATAGTTTTTGTGAGGCTTTTTCTCTGTAGCTCTTAAGCATGAGGTTGCGAAAGGAGAAAATACTGTATTCCCATCTTGATTTCATGTAGGGTTCCTTGCAGCAAAAATAGGATACTGAATGAGAAGGAAAAAATTTGGTAGCCCACTAGCCCATAGCTACCTCCATGCTGTACTATCCTTAAAGACATATAGAAAAGCCTTCCTCTTTGCACATCACAACCAAGAAAACCTAGGAGGAATTTTAATTTCTTCTAGGTTTACAAAAAGCAAAGCTTTTTTGTAAAGAGCTTTTCAGTGTTTGCTTAATATAAATGGTCTCAATTTTTCTTTCAGAATAATGTCTGTAAAACACAGAGGATTTTGAAATGTACTTTCAGTGAGTCATGGTAAAGCTGTAATCTCTTAAGTAGAAAGAATACATTATGGAAGGGGGTATGGGCAAGAACATGAGCTAACCAGAATGTGAGTACATTTCAAGAATAAATCTGTACGAAAGGTTTTACATGTGGATATTGACTGTGGGTAAATGCATGTTCAGAGCTGAGCATTAGGGGTCCTGAAAGGATATTGACAATTTATTCAGAAGAAAGAAATATATTTTTTATTTCCAACTCATTCTAATTCCTTTATGCTTACTAAAGGAAACTAGAAATAAAAAAACATTCCTTCAAAATAATTGTTGTTAATTAAAAGTCATGTTTCATCTTGAAACATGAAACTCATGTTGTATGATTGAATTTCCCAGTGTTTGTTTGCTCTTTTTGATACTTTCCTTAAAGCATATTTTAATTTTCTCCATCTATTTTGTGCAGCAACAGAATTATCTATAGCAACTCAAGACATTGCACAGAATATCTAATTGCTCTTTGGGCAGTATCTTTCAAAATGTAGGCCTCTCTGATAATTTTTTTCGTTATGTTTATCTATTGCTGAACAAGTCTGCTTTCAACTGAAATCAGTACAGATATAAAATATTTCTGTAAATTATTAAGGATATTATTCATAGAAACAAGCCTCCAAATTTCTTGCTGATTGTGACATTAACTTATTTTTTCCTTCCTCAAACATATAGCATTTTAATACAGAAGTGCAAGTTTATAACTTACTTCATCTAAAATTCTGGATTGCTTTATACAATTAATAAGATACTTTTAATAATTATTTTTGTCTCTTGTCTGATAATTTGAGGTGTTTTCAAATCCACTGCACTTCTTTGCATCCTTTCTTTAATGGCTAGCTACTTAGTTGTTTTAAGGAGTAGATTTTTGTTCCCAGGATTTATGGTTCATATTTATTTGGTCAGGTTCTATTTTATTGCTTGCTCCACAGCAATTGTCATAAATAGCAGGGCTAATGACGTTAAGTCATGTTAAAGAGTGTTATTTGTTGAAATTTCCTAATTTCTCCAGTGCAGACATCCAACTGTCCTAATTTTAAAAAGGAAAACAAAATAAAACAAAACAAAACAAAGCTCTGTTAGAACTAGAGCTAGCAGTCTTCTAGATGTCATAAATAAGAGAAAGAAGGAAAATATTTGCTTGCATCTGAAGGTTTTTAGGTATAACAGTGATCTATTTGTCATGGAATGCTTTTCATAGTTGCTCTGTAACTTGTGTATGTTTGTACTTTTAATGAAAATGAGATTTTTAACTTCTAAGATCAGTCTAGTGATGTAGATAAGCTACCTTTAACAAGATTTGTATCTATGTATCAGTAAATAGTCAATAATCATATGTATTTGAAGAGATTATAATATATATTGAATTAATTATTGGTGGCAAATATAATTCACATTCTGATTTGAAATTTTATTTGTTTTCTGTGGAATTTTATACCAGAAGAAAAATAATAAACACTGCTTAGCCACAAGGTCACAGGCTAAAACTCTAAACAAAATCTTGTGTAATCCCACTGCCTTCAAACAATGTAACTACTATTTGTAAAGTCATTAGAATTAAGAATTTGTGTCTTAGGTATATGTCAGGCCTCCTATTGGCCTATGACATTTGGAAGAAGTGTCTTGAAGAAGGTTGTAATGACTGCTAAAATAAAACCTGAGAGTGATAAATGAATAGATTGCTACTGTGAAAGTGTTTAAAGGTTTAGGACTCCTACTGATAAAACCACCAGAGAGAGTGTGTAGAAGATTACTCTCTTCTCACCTTTAATTGCATTATTTAATTTGAACATTTTCTCTACTGAAGGAAGTGCAAATAATACAACCTTTTCATTTATTATGCAAAGTCCTTTACAAACAAGGTATAGAAACTATATGAGCTAGGTTTGCTTTATCGAATTAAAAACCCAGCCATCTGCAATGAAGTTCATGGTGGAAAGGAAAATTGAAATTTAACTAAACCAATGATGTATTAGGACTTTATGAAATGGAGATGTTGCAGATGTCCTCACAGGGATACAAATGCAAAAATAAGCATTTCCACTGGAGAAACAAAGAATTCTGTCTTACGGAATGAACTATTTAGAAATACCAGAAGACAGTTCTGCTGAGGAAAGGACTGAAATTGTTAAACTCTTCTTTTTCTACATCATTAATATTACTTTCTCTACACAAGGTTTTTTTTATAATTTTATTGAATAATGCGAACTACTTTTAACAGGAAATATTCATTATGGAAGACTGCAAAATATTGTTTAGGAGAACCACACAGCAAAAGAAAAAATATCCTTCCTATAAGCTTATAACCTTATTTATATCTTTTACCTTATTGATAATAGACATAAGCTGAGGGTTATTTTTAAATTGGTTCCAGTTATTTCAGAAAAATAAGATTCAGTAATGGCACCTGTTAGGCCAGAGGAAATGTATGAATTACCTTGACTGTACATGGAGTTTTTCAGATTTCATCATATATGAACTTCTATATTCAATTAACAATACTTGGACACAGGAAAGGAAGTAAAAGAATAGGGCATGGAGGGAATGATGAAATACACCTTACCTGTGCAAATCTAAAACTTCCTCTGTAACAAGGTCTGTGAAAACACTTGGCACATTTGTAGGCAAATTAATGTTGTTTATAATCAAGAACATAGCATACTTCTTCATTTTTTATGGATATTGTGGGGAGTTTACCTTTATTTAATGGCTGTTGAAGCTTAAGGTTAAAAAGAAACAGGAAATAATATTGAAAGAATTTATTTATTGGCTTTTTTTAAACTTTTTGTCAATACTGCGTTTTGAATCTTGAAGGAGAAACTGATCGGAGAGTACTTTGTGAGGAAACAGAAATTCTTATTGCACATAGAGGGGAGAAAATTATTGCAAAATGTAACAATGTATAAAAAATTCTCCATAAGTTGATAAGTCTCACTTTCATGTACCATAGCTTGTGCAGCACAGATTCAGTTTCATTGATTTCTCTGTAATTAGCATAAAATGGTACACTTATTCTTTCAAGTTCTTGCTTCTGAATGTTACCTTGTTTTTTCCATTATGTGATGTACAACTGGTTCTATTTCAGGACCAGATACTCTTTTTCTGATCATTAAAATTTCCAGAGTTATTATTTTTGGAGTGAGATATGTTTTACTATCTAGATGAATGACAGCAGTGTGAAAATAAAGGATGCTGAAGAATTAAAGGTAATTAAAGAAAAATCTCTTCATACCATGAATAACACCAGAAAAGGCCAACACTTGGGGCAGTCCAAAGTATTTCCTGTCACAATAGCTGAATGTTATTTTAGTATTTAGAAAGTCTATTTCTTAGTCTTTATTTTGAACACAGTTTGGCTCATAAGCCAAGATCCCAGATAAATCTACAAGTCTGGTAGCAGAGCAGGTGTCCTTCTCCCACTGATTCCACCACCAGCTGATGAGCCAGCTCACATTTCAGCCTATGGAGCTGTGTTAGTAGAAGCCTTCGCTAACAGTGAGGCTTATTGATGAGGACGTGGTAGGTACAGTAGGTAGCTGTACTTGAGTGTGAGTGTCCAAATGTGCTGATCAATCCTAATAGGCTTTAATTTAATTTTAATGGGATATTTTAATCTTTTAATGAGTTAGTAATGCAACTTATATACTTGTTCTAGTGTTTCCCCCATGCAAAACATGAATCACTGTTTATATGCTAGTAGTAATTATGGATTACCCAGAGCTACCAAGAACAGTGCCTCATTTTCCAGGCTTCAGTGTGTGTTTACAGAGCAAATAGATATTTTTGTCTTTGAAAGTTCTTGACAAAATGAACTATTTTTAACAGAGGTCCAAGATCTTTTCAGCAAACAATATGCAATGTACCAGAAAAGTGATCTTTCAAATTCTTTAAAAAATATACCGATTTATTTTATTCAGTAGGCTTATTTTTAGAAAAGGCCATTTAAGGCAGTTATTGTTCAACTAGAGGCTAAAGAGTGGAAAGAGACTGCAAATCTTCTCTAGTTACACAGCTGTGGATTTTTCCTACTCAGAATATCTGCACATTACAAAGATGTTACGGTTATTTCTATAAACCTTTAATAAGCTTCTTGTGTATTCTGGGTGCAATGAAACTGCAGCCTAGAGACACTTGGATTATGTAAACAGCCCCTTGAAAGCCATCAAAGTTTCTGAACTTTTGCAGTGTATCTGAGTAAGGTAGCTGGTCATTAGGATCCAAGATTTGAAGCCACTAGTACTTTAATGCACAAGAAGTCACTGATCACATGTTGATCTCTTTTCGGTACTTGCATTTGCTTTACCTTTCCTTTCAGTATAACTGTTTGAAGCTCTCAGTAAGTTGGTGAATTAAGATAGCAAGGCTATCTGATAGCAAGGCTGATCAGTGAGAAAGGAAACTTAGCTTTAAGTTGTTCTGCTTTTTTACATTATGAAATTTTGCCCCATGAGGGTACCAAAAGGAATATAGGACCATTTTATACATGCTGATGTTGTCACTTGCAGGGGCTGTAACAAATCATGTGATTTCTATAACAGTATTTCTTTATGATTCAGTGTAATTGACAGTGCAGAAACTAGCCCTAAGCAAATGAAATGCAATATGAAATCTACTGTAAGCAAATTAATCACAGTCTAAGTGATAGAAAACTTGCACTTCATTTCTTTTCCAGGATACATTTGTAAAGGGAAAATAATTCTCTTTTCTCTCCAAAGACTAGGGAGGCTGTCAGGTGCTCTGGGGCAATGGAAATAAGTAGTCTATGCTTCCCATAAATAAAGATATGAACTGTTTGTGTTTGTGAACAAAGGCCAGACTAACCTCATAAATTGGACATTCTAGGCTTTGTCTTATGGGCTTAGACCACTGACAAATGGGTCACTGCCCCAGCTCTCTGCTCCTGCACTTCTCATGAAAGCACTTACCTTAATATTCTGCACTATAATTTAAGGCTATTTGTAACATTTTTGAAGATCTTCTTAAAAGATTGTTCTGCTTTTATTGCCTAGAAGCATATCTTTTTAATTAACATCTGTGTTTCTCAAGATTTTTATTAAGAATGAAGTCTCTTGGACTTTATATAGCAGTGTCCCTAGGCTTGCTCTTCAAGAAAGTTGTTTAGACTTTTTTTTCTGGATATTTCGCCATCCTACAGCTAAATAGTTCATATCCTCACCAGTCCTTATTTATTCATCTTTCATCGATCTCTCTTTCTAGTGCACCTTACAAATGCATTTTGCACTTTGAAGATCTTCCTTTACATTTCAGCAAATGCAATTAATTGGTTTTTTTAGCTTAATTTTTTTTTAATGTGTTTTTTTCACAAAGCTGTCCAAAGCCTCTGGTCATTGTGACTCACTCTTTTCCCTCATATCAAAAACTTCTATTCAGAGTACCTAGATTACGTAGGATAAGGATGATGATGAGAAACCTGAGACCATATGGCTTCAAGGAAAGACCCCTTTACCTTGTTCACCATATTTTTCTCTTTATAAGAATACCATCTTTTTTTGAGCAGCAAGCCCAGTTATGTTATTATGAAAAGTCCAAGAGATTTTCTTCTAAATTAAAAGCTTGAAAAATTTCAGTTTTTCTAGAGGACATGAAACCTAGGATGCTTGTATGTTTTTACATTTTTTCATGGTAAGTGTTCTAAAGCACTTCTTCACTTGGATTCATTCCCTTCCTCTTCAATGACTGTTTTTTGAATTAAACCTGTGGCTGGACAGACATTTAAACCAAACTGGGTACCCTTTTTCATTATATCATTACAAATCTTATATTTTCCAATTCCTTGTTATCTGATTATTTTATGTCTTCAGAGGAAATAAGGTCACAGTCCTAATTGTTTGTCTTTTAATAACTATTGCTTTCATTTAGAAGCTTTAATGTTCCTGTTACCACAGCAGCTCCTGCGGTAGTGTTCTATGAAAAACCAATAAATATGTCATTAGCTTTAAGCCTATTATTGCGACCTTATTCTTTGCTCTGATGAGAAATTAATATGGGTTAGTCATGTTTGTTTGATGGGATGTTTTACTCCATATTTGCAAACTATTTATCACCCATATCATACCCAACAGTTCAAGGTTGTTTTTCAGAGCAGATCAGTCGTATCTTATGGATAGAATCATATTTTCTTCTCTCCATGTCTTCATCAAAACCACTTTTTTCCTCTTTCTTGCTTGTGTAGGATACATAGTTCTCAAAATTTTATGGTTTTATTTTCATGTTTTACTCTGTGTCCAAACTAATCAGGTATTACTTAAAACCATTAAGTGCATCAGAATCACTTCTTATAAAAAATGCAACTTTCTAAAGCATGTGTACACATAGGCACACATTGCATGAACTTGTAAATTGAGGCATAGCTTGAATTTCATCCAGCTGTCTAGATGGTTTAAACCTTTGAAGCTAAAAGCTATTCTGTTGTTCTGCTCATTACTTTTGCTCTTATTTCTTATTTAATTTTGTTGTGGTAATGACTAATGTTTAGTAATCACTCTACAATTAGAGAAAAATGGAAAGCTGCTCAAGTGTCTCAATTCCAGTTTTTCCACTGCATGACTTAAGATTCACGTACCTATAACCGTGGTCAGCCCTACAGTGGGTATGATGTGTAGGTCCATATAACACACTGGACTTCAAGAATTAGTAAAGATCAGAAATGCTACAGTGGGAAAAATTAATTTGGACATTGAGTTTCCTGTTATAGTATTTACTTTGATCCAATTTTTGAACTTTATTGTTAATGTTTTTCATTTGAGTACATTTTCTTTTGTCAGACTTGCCAGAGTTATTAGATAAAATGTAGATGTAATGATCAAACCACACATATGTGTTCACCATGAACCTCTTTAAACTGTTGATAGAAATCCACTGCTTTCAGTTCTAAAATAGCATTTCTATTTCAACACTGAGAAACAGTCTCATATAAATGTAAAATTAAATTATTTTTAAAAGTGGAGTATCTATCAAAGGACAGAAGATTACAAATCAATGGGATATTCCAAACCAAAGTCTGGAGATTGCTTGCTGTATTTATTTCTGAAGTTAGATCATGTCTTAATCAACTTCAAGATATAAGACAATGCTGAAAGATTGATATTTCCAGGTCTGCTGTAACACCCTCAATGAGCAGCTAATTAAATTTAGTACTTAAGTCCTTCTTATCAGTCTGGTAAGGAAATGGTAGGCATTTTTTTCCCATTGTATAAACACATAAATCCTGCCTCTGCACTTTGGTAGAAGAACTTCGTAGGCAGCGCAGTGCAGGGTTCAGTGAGTAATCCAATCTCAGAGTGATAAAGGCAGAGCACTCAATCTGCAGGTCAGGATGCAACAGGAGAGGCTGTAGTTTAGCAAGAATCTATAAAAGATAAGAGCTCTCTTTGACCACAGGCTACTTACATTACCTGGAATTCACCATAGTCCTCAATATATTATAAAAATATATAGTTTAACTGTAAGTAATTATCTTTATTTCTATAACATTGTTTCCTCTTTTTAGAAGTATGCTTTACTGTGAAGAAAACTTTATACTTGGAGAACAGAACTCTAAGCAGTTACTTTTTCTTCCTTCTTGAAGTCATATAAAAACATGGGGGCAGGTTTTGCTGCCTTTTCACTTAAACTTTTTATCTGAAAGCTATTTTTAACTTTTGGATTACATATTTTGTATTTTTTCCAGTAATCCGGGTATTCCTTTTCTCTGTTGGGATTAGTAGATGTAATAAAGCCATCAAAAAAATAACTTCTTGAGTAAGACAGCAATAGTTTTTGTGTCTTCAGTCATAAAGAATCGGATGCCATTTTTCTATACTTTCACAATTGCACTTTAAAATTACCTTAATCTTAAAATACGATTTGACATCCTGACTACCTGAAATGAAGCTATCAATGAAATTCTGTATTAATTTAGGTTATTTATTATCTTTATCTCTATCTATCTATCTATCTATCTATCTATCTATCTATTTATCTATCTATCTATCAGTGAACTTTGTGATTCTTTTAGTAAAGTGATGATGACAAAGCTTGAAAGGGGCTCAGAAAAGTTTTCTTGCCCTTCTAAGATGCAGTAAAGAAAAAGGCAAGTGTTAAATTCAAGCTAAATCAGATTAAAATGGTAATACAGCAAGAAACAACAAAAATAATAACTTTGAGTTCTAAAGTGATGTTGCTGCTGGTATCTATCTCCCTGCTCTTACTCTTTTCCTCTGTCTAGCTGTTTATTGCTTCTAGAACATAGTATCAAAATACTTAAAAGCTCTTGACAATGTCTTGAATTAGGGACACAGAGGAAAGGGTTTGTGGGGATATGCACCACATGAGAAATCCAATATATTTTTATTTTTAAAACTTTCTGAACAGTTACTGACTTGTACAGGACTGACATTAGTTTCTTTTACTGAAATGTTTTCTGTATTGAAGAACTTAGCCTCACAAAAGCTCCATGAAAATACGTTTGTAAGACTGCATACATTAAGTTTTAAGTTCAAATCTTTATTACTCTTGATGTAAATAATGATGCATGCTATAGAAATTCACAGATTAGAGAACACAATCACAACTATAGTTGGCTGAGAGAGCAAATAATCATAGTTATCAGTTCTTACTAAATTTGGAAAAAAGTTTTTTTTTTAACAAAGTGTTCCAGTTGTTTAATCCTATCCAGAAACACCACAAGTATTTGTCTATAGGAAAAGCATAGATGAGAAAGAAGCTGAATCTATCATTGACTAATATTGCAGCATGTAATTCAATCTGCTGCAGTCCTTAAGGCTGAAATCAGTGACAGTCATGGCAGCTATACCAAGTCAAGGTTAGCCTGTACAGAAAGCTGTTGATAATTTGCTGTGCTTCAGTGTGTTTGCAAAATCAGTTTCCCTTCTGGCATGATGTAATACAAATATAGGAATTACATGTTACTCATTCTCTAATAATTAAGTATTACTTATGGATATAGCATGATGATTTACAGTGCTATTTTTCTGCTTGTGGAAGGTAGAGTAGTACAATCATCTCCCACTTATAACAAACTTAAAGAAATACTCCACATGAGTGCTTCATTCAGGTTTACCCCCAAAGCAGTTACACACTGTCCCAAATAGCCTTTTGTGGACAATTTCTAAGATCCGTCTAGTGGGCTCTGGGATACATATATAATATTGTTGTGGTTTAACCCCAGGTGGTGACTGAGTACCGCACAGCATTTTGCTCATTAGCACAAATATTTCCTCCTGCCCAGTGGGATGGGGAGGAGAATCAGGGATAAAATCCCTAAAATACCTAGACTGAGATAAGAACAGTTTAATAATTTAAACTACTACTACTACTACTAACAATAATAATAAAAAGGAATGGGGGAGAGAGAGAGAAAATGCAAGAAAAAAAACAAGCAATGCACAATGCAACTGCTCACCACCTGCTGACTGATGTCCAGCCCATCCCCAGGCTGTTCTATGATGTGGAATATCCCTTTGGCCTGTTCAGGTCAGCTGTCTCAGTAACGCATGGAAAACTGAAAAGTTCTTGATTTAGGGTAAGCATAACTTAACAACAACTTAACAACATCGGTGTATTATCAATATCATTCTCATACTTATTCCAAAACACACCACTGTACTAGCTACTAAGAAGAAAATTTAATTCTATTCCCGTCAAAACCAGGACAGGTATATGCAGTCCAGGCACACACAAGTCTCTTTTCTGCAAACAGGGCAGTATGCACACATGGGAGACTGGGAACATACTGGCAGGTAGTCCTTATGGCCATTTTTAGCTAGGGCTCAAGCACAAAATTTGGGTGTGGCTATATTGAGGAGATGCTCACTTCCCTCTCTGAGTACAGGATGCCTGTTAAGTTTAAGACAGACAGAATTTAGTAACTGGCAAACAATAAACTATGTCAAGGTAAGGGACAAAGTAACTTCCAGAGTGAATGGGAAGAGAGCTGAAAGTTATGTGCTTTTTATCTTCGTCCTGGGGAAATGAGCTTATATCCAGTATTTCATTCTGGGCAGACTGAATAAATAATCTGTGTAGTCATCGACAGGAAACAGAAGATAATAGTAGACATTGCATTATGTCCTGCCTGAAAATTTCAAAGTATCTTCTATTGAGGATATAAATCTAAAGTACCTATCATTCTTTTCTAATGCCTTAGGTTTAAATATGTTCTGTTTTCCATAGAGAACATCTATAATTTAAATGATTTACTCTGTGCATAAAACGTGTGAATTCTACAAGTGTTCCTGCTTTTATTTCTCAAAGAAAGCCCCTAGAAAAAAAGAACCCAACAAAACAACTTAAATATAGAGTCATTCAAGATGTGGGTAGAATCTCTGAAGTACTGCTTCACCTTAAAACTATCAGCATAGAAACACGTTTTGAAAACAACAAAGTGACTGCTGAGTATATGAACAATATTGAGATGGCAGGAAAAGATCGGTTACTTTTCCCAGGTCTTTAGATCAAACCGAAGACAGAGTTTGACTGAGATTAAGATTACCACAAATAACAAGATACAAACATTTGTATTTTCAAGTGGTGACTAAGTCAGTGTGTAGGGGTTATATTTCATATCCACACTATGTTAGAGTAGTATTTTCTTCTGGTATTGTACTGCTTTCATTTTTCTTGTGACACAGGCTTTTTGGGATATGTGCAAAGTCCTCCCATTATCTATAACAGAACATTGCTAATTGTGCAAAATATACAGATGCTATAAATTACTGACTTCCAGCTATAAGTTCACTAGTAATTGGGGACCTCTACTAGCAAGAAGAGTTCTACTAAATGCTTCTTATTGTATTGTATTTGCTTTTGTATGTGTGTCTGTTGAGCCTTCCTCCTCTCTTCTCATTTCCCATTTAAAATGGACATCTGCAGTTTTCTTTGAGTTGATTACAACATTCCCATAAAGAGAAGATTATTACATGATTAATGATATATTAGGATGATTTACTTTACAAAACTTTTTTCTTTTTTTTTTTTGTTACTTCTCTTATTCTTTCAGCTACATGTTCATATCTTATTTGAAAAGGACGTTCTGAGAATAAGTGGTTAACTATTTCAAAATATTTCAGAGGAAGAGTCCTGAGAATACTGAGTTGAAACATATTATGTCAATAATGAACTGTTAGGACTTGCAGCAAAAGTAAAGACTGACCCACCTCCTGCTGCAAGACTCAAATAGAATCTGATGTGATCCCCCTAAACCAGGGACAGATTAGTTTGAACATAAATTAACCAAATCATTAAACCTAGTATAAAAACCTCAGTATTACAAGAGAAAATCTATGTCCTTTTTTGCCTTCATAGTTTATACCATCGTGTAACAAGAAGTACCTTGATTTCTAATACTCAGTTTCAGTGGACTATTTTCTGTATTATTTTCTAAGTATTTTCTTGTGTATGTATCTGCTGGCTTTCAAGAGTTCTGTAGCATTTAGGGAACTATTGCAATTCCTATTTGTGTCTCTCTCTTCCAAGACATTGTAAGCCCACTGTAGTGGGTGTCCACTTCCTTTATTCATCACTAAGGGAACTGATATGTACAGAAAATCCTTTCCTACTAAAATCAATTCTAGCAACTTTCATAGAAAGCTGTGAATGAGAAAACTATAGCATTTCTTATGTGAGCAATGATTTTTGCAGTAGATGCTTTTATATTGAATAGAGTTTTATCTTATGTCATATTTGTCTTCTTATAGTACACATGCAAATGCTTACTTTTGGAAGATTCACTCTCTACTTCTTATACATTTGGTGCATGAATATGAGCAAAACTGACAGAACTTATTTTTCAATTTCTTTACACAAAGCAGGGCTTATAATTGATTTTCTTTTAGGAATAAAGTATCCAAAGCATGCAGTTGAAATGTATATACAAACTCTGCACTTGAACATGCAAAGGAGAACGTTGCATAGGACAATATGAGAGCAACCAATAATAGCCTCAGGTTTTTGAATTAATTAGTTATTTCTTATTTTTATTTTAACTTCCAAGGCCAAAATATTATTGTGTAATCTTTTAATTAAAAGTAATCTGCATTTATTTTGTATTTTCACCATAAAGTGAACTGTTATAGTTATTCAAATATAAATGAAGGTAATTAGATGATGCCCTAATGACTTCTGCATAATTCAGAGCTGATCTGTCATGTAAAGGAGGAACCTCCCTCACAGGATAGGTCTTATGTGTCAAATGTGCAAGGATGATGTTCATTATTCAATTTTTATTCATTTCTACAATTCATTTATTTAAGCTTTAGGTTTTTGATTTTCTGGGTCGTATTTCAGCACTGCTTTTACTTTCCAAGTTATAAAGTAAAAATTCATTAAGTGTTTTTGTCTGTTAATGGTTTTGGGTATTTTTAACTTTATCTGTACTTTTCTATGATTAATACCAGTTTTCTATTAATAAAGGGATGAAACTTTCCTCTGCCATGACTGTCTTGTAAAATGAAGCACACTAAGGCTTCTTTCTCTTGCTAACCATTCATATTCAGCTGCTGACTTGTAAAGTCCAGATGGTTGGCTTCCTGACTATCTTAATTTATTCTTCTAAATAATAACAGTTTGCCTATTTGTCATGTATTTTTCCCATTTGTAAAAGCTTTTGTTATTTATTTGAATTTACTGAATAAGCTTACATATCTATGACACTTCATAGGTTCTATGATCTTTAACAAAATTTTCATCCAGTTAGGCAGCACAGTACCTATGTAGGAATCCCATAGATTACCCTATGATACCTGAGGAAAATCTGATTGAATGGTGTACCATTTCCCTCATTATTTACTTCAATGAAGCCATTTCAAATATTGTCTGATTAAAATCTACAGAATTTAATGAAAAAATATTTATATTAGTGTACTTGGGTTTTACATTGAGTTTATAGGGCAAAGGAGATTAAAGTGAAAGATAATCATAGTGCTTAGATGCAGTGAAAAAATAATTGCATGCCCATTTTTAATATTAACTTGTGGGTGTTTCTACCATAACCTCATCAGTTTCTCTGTTTTTTGCTTGGTTTTGCATATTTTGCCATTTATGTGATGCTATGCCTTTTATTTCACTACCTTCATACAGTACTCTTAGTAGACCTTTAGTATCAAATGTGCCATACATCTAAAGCCATTACTAGCTGTAATGATTTTACAGAGTATTTGTCTCTCCTAAGAGACAGACTAAGAAGAGGGTGAAAAAAGATAAATATATCTTATGATAGTAAATTCCAATACCATCAATCACAGTAGTTTCCTTTTATTGAAACTTGATATTGTCTTTAAGGTAATTTACTTAAGTGCTAGATAACAGTGTACACATTTCTGTAGGATACTTCAATAAAAAAGTACCAATTGTATTTCATAATCTCTAATACACTTCAGACTTTCTCACAGTTACTGAGCAGATGAGTAGGGCTGCATTTTGGGAGTTCTACATCTGGGAACACTGTGTGAAAAGATAATTATGCATAAATGGAGCATTTTTGACACCAAAGATAGTCTTAGAATGAGAAAGAATAAAGAGGTATCCTATATTTAGTTTCTTCAAAGGAATATTCCATTCTATAATGTAAAATGATCATCAGAAATTACAGTTTTAAAGTGACTTTGAAAATGCCCTTGATAATAAGTTGTGATTTTATTTAAAATTTCAATGTTAAACAAGGCTCTTGATGTCTTTAAATGGTAACATAAAAGTCTAATTCTATTTTATATTTGTCAACTTTGGATTACAGGAAATATTCTTAGTAAACTTCAACAGTGATAAAGCATCAAAGCTTTCATGACAAAACTCAAACTTCATTAAAGATATTTTAAAGAAAACGTATTTTATGTCTTGGTCTTCATTGTTTGGGATTTTTTTGCATGAGATTTCTAAAATGTTTATTGTTGTTACCAGAAAGATAGATGTATTAAGTTTAATTCCTAAATGTAGAATGATGTTTTCCTGATGATATCTGAACCTCCAAGTGGACTGTCCATCTTGAATGTGTATTTATAGATGTCAAAATATAACTTGAGAAATGAATTTATTCTCATGTTCAATTTTTATGAAACAATTGGTTTTAAATAATGTGCACTCAACCAATAATGTATTTGTGGCATATGTTAGAAGTGGTCCAAAAGAATCCATATATACATGAAAAATGTTTTTATGACACATATATACTATTATATTATTTATCATTTTTTAGAACTTAATATATAATTCTAAGAATCAATAAATATACAAGGTTATTGCTCTTTCCTGTGCTTTGGGAAAAAATTTATCATCATAGGTAAAATGCTGTAGATATGGGTAATAGAAGAATCATCATCGTGGCTAAAGTTTATTGATATATTTTACGAGCCATTTAGGATGAAGCAGATAGTCCTTTAGAAAAAATGCTATTACTAATGACTGCACCAATTATTTTACTGGAATATATTTAACCTTTTTAAAACAGCAAAAAATGTAACTTACATGAGGTAGGTCTTTGAAGAGTATTATCTTAGTCATATTTGAGTCAAATATGCATAAACCACTATAAAATAATACATTTTCTGGGGAAAAAAAGTCCTAAACTGCTGGTGATATGGGGTTCTTAGGTAGGTACAAGTGATATCAGCACTGATGGCAGGCACAGACACACTTGCAGAAGCCTGAGCCTGATCCCTGAAGACAGTGAAAACATCTCTCTAAGTCTTCAGTTATACTCGCACTTCTGCTAAGCTGCTTTGAATAGGCTTGTCAGTAATTCTTGTATCCTTCAAATAAAGCCTCGATGCAATTTTAGGATGACAGTGTCCTTTGGCAAGAACACGGATTCTTGCCAAGCCTATGTGCAAATCTCATTTCCCATTTGTTTTTCAATCACTCAAGCTTGCAGTGAAACAACAGAACTATTTTCAAATGTTTGCTGACCAGAAATCCAAAGTTCAAGTAGTATTTAAATAGAGCTTAAACAACTGTCTTGTTTAAGTTAATTTGACCATGATTTATTAACTGTTTTAAAAGTTCATGAGTGGAAAGCACCTTTTTTCAAAACATAGAAAATGTTATGAAAAAATATTTTTGTGAATTTATGTCAGTGAAAATTTAAGTATGAAGTGTTTTGTGTTCCTTTCTCTTTACCATTTACAGACTAACTGTATTAGCACAAAAAGTAACATTTATTTCACTGACCTTTTTAATTCATTGCATTCAGGTTTGAACTTTTTTATTTTCCCTACAATAAATGTAATGTTGCAGTTACTAAAGTCAGCAGTTCCAGTGGAAACACTGGAGAACTCATTAAGAGTTCTCTGCCAGGTGTTGCCAACCGCAGGTGTCAGACTACTGAATAGTGGGATATAAATAACTCTTAATGGAAAAATTGCAGTCTAACAAATTACCCATCTTAGGCAAAGCTAAACTAGTATCCTGTGATTTGGTTTGCTATTTACTAGCTGCTAATGTGTAGAGCAAATGAGAGTAGCATATGCCCCTTCTTAGAAGATATAAATCAGATTAAAGACTGCCTCAGTACAAGATTGTTCCACAGGTATCGTCACAAACTAAAATCTAAGTGCAAGAATGCACTCCAATACTATCTTCCCCCTTATTTTCTTTTGTATTATTGCTCTCTATAACCAAGTTATTTACAGAAAAGTGGGATTTCTTGACTACTTATTTTTTTACATCCTCTTGACTTTCTGTATTGTGGAGCATCTAGGTGAGAAATAATTCAGAGCAGCATCATATTCAGCAGCAGCAACAAAGTGAGAGAGGAGAGGAGAGGAGATGAGAAAGACAGAGTTTTACTCATCTCCTCTTTTACTCATGAGTCAGTATTTTGGAACTTAAAAGTGTTGGAAATACTGCTGTCAGCTGAGGGACTGTAATTCAAAAAAAAGAAAAAGACATTTGACAAGCCTTGCAAAATGTTTTGAAAATTACCACATTTATGAGTTTTAATACTCTTTTATGTAGTGCATACCCTCTATTTATAAAAAGCCCTCTATTTCTGTTTGAATGTTAGAATGTGTCTCCTATATTTGTATTAGTGGGGTTTTTTTACAGCTAAAGTCTAAATCTTACCTTGACTGGCACAGCCCTGCGTTAGATGTAATGCAAGAGCACTGAGTTTCAGAAAAAGGACATGTTTTACATATGCTGTGTGACAGATAGATGTGAATGTTCTGAATCTTCTTTCTACAAGCATGATCTTGTAGCAGAGGGAAGCATGAATGGCAGTCAATAGAGTTTTTGAACTTTGTAGAAGGTGGGTCTATATTACAAATAGCCAGATGATTCAGTTCAGTTATGAAACATCTGACATAGTGTTCTACAATTAAATATTCATTTTGATTGCAGGCCTATCTTATCTCTCTCCTACCTCAGAAGTATGTCTACTTTAATAGACTCAGAAGTATGTCTACACATGCACTTGGAGAGCTGTGGTCACACCGAATTACTGGTCATGACAAATTATTTTTCCACTGTTTCTCAAGCTCTGTGGTATTAGTCCCCTTTCCAAACAGAATAAAAGAGTGTCAATGACTCACACATGCAATGTACTTGAGATAAGAAATTCTTAAATGGGATAAGTCTGAAATGGATGCTGGTGTGGGCTTTGGCTCAATATAACTTCAGTATTAGTGTAAACTCTACTCATGGGGCTGCAGCAAGCAGCTTGGGGACTATGACTAAGAGGTGAAACTCAACAGCAATAAGGGGCAAAGTAGATCCAGTTCAAGCAGTTTTGGTATAATAAGAGATAAAAATGATGTTTACAAAATATAAAAGGAACAGTCTTTAACAATATCATCATTTCAAGCAGGAAATAGCTATTTGGAGTTTTATACTCTCTTTCCATAAACTGCAATTAATGCAACTACTACTACCACTCTATTGACATACTTCACATATATCTTATCTATTAGTTTTAGCATTTGACTGAATTGCCACTCCATGTGTTCATTTAAGAGTTTTTGCCTTGGAAGATGCTTAACCATGTATTCTGCTCATTTTCAGTGATTCTTGTTCAACTGATACCATAGGTGATTTTTAATTTGTCTTATTGATCTTGTGATAATTATGGTTATATCTGAAGGATAAGAACTGAACTTATACATAACATAACTGGAGAAAAAAAGGTGTCAATACTGGTTGAAAAATGCAGTTTTGATGTCATTGCTGTGACATCAGTTGCATGTAGTTGGTGAAAATTTACCATAAGAGGGATGAGAAAAAAAAATCTAGAGAATTTTGATTTTTAAATTACTTCTAAAATTATACAACTCTTCTTTGCAAAACTCTCTTCTATTTTTCCATTGATTTATTATAAGGAAACTGAAGCTCTTTCTTATGTGAAAATTAGGATCAACCAATATTAGCAATATTGGTCTGATCCTCAAAATGTTCAATGTCTTTTGCAATCTCCCTATCTTAGAACTGATAACATAAAAACTTGCTTTTACTGT
This sequence comes from Myiozetetes cayanensis, assembly GCF_022539395.1. NCBI lineage: Eukaryota > Metazoa > Chordata > Aves > Passeriformes > Tyrannidae > Myiozetetes > Myiozetetes cayanensis. The sequence continues at coordinate 31,377,755 of NW_026087964.1, read as the reverse complement.
ATATTATCATGCACTAGCAAAGGGAACTGAAAATATATGTATTTTCACACTTCTATCTCAAGGTTATCTTATCTTCCAGACTGGCATTTAGTCTCTGATCTCTTCCTTTGTCTAAGCTTTCTAAATGTTTTGGAAATGCGTTGAAAGTTCATGCAGTTTTCTTTACCTTTCTTCTTACTTAGGTTATTCCTCTTTAATAGCAGTTGCCCTGACCAGGAAAGTTGTGGACCTCTAAATCCTTATATGTAACCCTTACTGCACCATCTTTTATAAGAGTGATGTTCTGATCATTTTCATTATGTTTCAGTCAGTTATCCATCATTGTCTTTATGAATGACACAATCAGTGTTTATACACTGTGGAAATAACAAGCTTTTAAACAAATTAATCCAAAGTAAATACTATCTATGTGGTATTAATATGACAAAAATGCTTTTCTCTTGGAATTTCAGTTGTAGTAATTTCTCGGTATTTTTTTGGTGAATGTTATTCACTAAGTCTCACCCCAGATGTTAGCAGACAACAATTTTGTATCTTAGATTTCAACTAGGTTTTAAACAGGTGTGTTTTTTTGAGGATTAAACTGTGTAGTGAATGGTTAATTGAATATATAGTTTCAGACTTAATACATTGTTTAAGCACCATCATAACCTTTGAAACTTTACTAAAAATACATTTTTTGGTTATTCCAGTTATCACTGTGATGTGAACTGTTTACACATTATCCAGTAAAATACAGTTTCAATTAACAGGCAGGCACTAACACAGTGGAGTGGTGAAAAAACTTTCATATTTGTAGAAAATTCTGCACTGTCTGCCTTGCAGAGAGTGTGCCTTTAGGAGACAGTGTGTCTCCTAAAACAAATCACAGAGACTAGAATAAGTAATTTTGTATCCGTGACTGGTTTCTGCAGCCTGTCTCAGAAACCGTACCAGAATATCTACACATCGTGCAGAGAGACATAAACTCAGGAAATGTTCAGCATAGGGATGTGTTTGAGTTGTTATGCCTGAGAAGTATCTAGTGACTCATCTCATGCAGAATCTGGAACCTGTAGTGTCTTACTGAGGACAAGCAGCTGTGTGTATTCCTTGAAAGAACAAAGTAAGTATTTTAAGAAACAGCCATTAGGAGACATGCAATACTGTTTTACATTTTTGTTATATTTCAGTGTTTCCAGCCTTTATCTAGGATGTGGGAAACCCAGATCCATAATCTTTTTAAGGTTAAAATTTGTGTCTTTCAGCTGTGTAGATATAACTAGTATCTCTGTACTGAATGTTCATGGTTAACAGATACTTAAATTTGAGTTTGAAATAACCAAATAACCAAAAGAGGGAAAATCTTTCTCATCTCTCTTTCAGAAGGTCACATTATAAAATAGTTTCTAGAGGAGCTAGTTAATTATTTGAAAGCTTATATGGTAAACTTCATGAAGTACAAACAGAATAGCAGTACTGGCAGTGATGGTACAGGAATTAGCATTATATATTGAATTACAGTGTGTCATGTATTTCATCTGAAGAAATTGAAATTTCATAACACGGCAAGCTATTTTACGTTTGTGGTGCAGGAAATAATGGTTTTGTTACAGCAGAACTAGGTTCTGGCAGTAGAAGACCTGTAGTACCTATAATACTTACAGCTGTAGCTTTGATTATGGTACAAAGAGTTTAAACATTATTTTGGCCACAGCCAGATTGATTTGCAAAGAGTTTTATTGTTCCAATGCCAAAGAGGTAACTGTTTCATTCACATGTGACTTAAGAAAAAGTCATAAAATGTATTTAATTAGATTCATTATTGTGAGCAAAAGGATGCAAGATTGAAGTTCACAAATTAACAACCCAGTTTCACCTGTCATCACTTAGTGTTATTAAAGAGAGTCTTATAAGTTAGACTCAGTAACACCTCCATCTTCGAAAAGCAGTTTTTTCATATGTATTTACAGCTCAAGCCTAGCAATGTTGCTTTCAAGGATATAAAAGACACTAAAATTTAAAATGCAGTTTGTTTGTATAGATCGTAAGGTGTTACATACTGTGTCAATAAAAGTTGGTGGTGCATTGATAGTTTGCATTTTTTAAAAATTCACACAAATTCTTTAGTAGAAGGTATTTTTTTTTTCTGTATATTGTTTACATTTTCATTCTTTTCTTTATGCTTTATGCATTCCTTTACTTGGAGAATTGCTTCATAGCTTATTTGACTAGACAGAAAGAAGAGATAAAATTAGAGATATTGGAGAAAAGTTTTTTCTATCTTGAAAATATATTCTACCTGACAGGGTTAGTTCACTCTATCTGAGATGGGTTCACCCTTTTGAATATGCCTAAAAAGAAGACGTTTTGGCTCAAAGAACACTTAAATAACACTTGAACACTGTGTGTATTTAATTTATGGTTACAGAAACAAATAAGTTTAATATCTGTTTTTAATGAGCTGTGGTCCTTCCTATCTTTCTTTAAATATGCTTGACTTTGTAAACATGAATTTTTTAACTCTATTATAAAAGATTTAAGGCTAGAAAGTTTTCCCGTAGTGCACACATGTAGCTGACAGGTGAAGAGCCATGAACCTTTTCCTTCTTTTTAACTGGCTTCAGATATCTCAGAGGAGATACAGCAAGGTTCCCAAAACCAGCAAAGGCACCCTCCTGTATGCAATTCAGAGAGACAACGCCACTCCTCATGATGCTGTAGCATGAATTCATGTGAATTTCCTTAGCTTGAGCTTTATTGGTGTGTTTGATCTCTCATGTAGAATTCAAAGCAGCTTTTACCCAAATTTTAGTATGAAAACACAGTTTACCATAATTATTGGTTATTATAATACAGAAACACAAAATATCTGAGCATTCTTTTTATCAGTTGCGTTTAAATACTAATCTTTAGACTGTTATTTGCAGACACTACACAGTGATAAGGCAATACCTCATCGTAATGTTAAAGTTTGGGAATATCTCAGCTGCCAGAAAAATGTCGATATCCTGATGTGACATTCACAGAGCAGTGGCCTGTTTGAATTACTAAGCAGCTGTCTGCACTGTCAATGACAAGTTTAAAATATTTGATAATAAGAACTTCAAGCCCTTATACAAAGACTTAAATTATGTACATGTACCTTATTTAGGAAATTTCTGCTTGCGGTAACGAAATCATGTATATAAATTTTGAGGTCACCCTACAAAATATCAGTGTCTCTTTTCCTAAGCCCTATTCCTCCCTTTCTGAAAAGATACCTGATGTAAATATACAATGTCACCCTTTATTTTTTGACAAATATTATGAGTTGAATAAGGTGACAAAAGTATAGTCTGTGTATTTTTACGCTATTTTGAGATTTGTCTCAGCATGTGGTTTTTTAGAGCAGATCTCTTGAGTTTGTTATTGAGCATTAATTTTTGTTTTTCTCAAACAACAGGATGATTTCACTTGTTATGAATTAAATCTTCTCTTACATTACAACAGCAGATGCATTACCTTCCCTACAGTGGAAACTCTGTGTGTCAGGTTTCCCTATATTGATTTGTATGTAAGCCTTCTTCAATGCATTTTTCTTAACTTTTATTATAACAGCTCATGGTGCAATCACCAGACTTGCCTGTTAAGACATTTTTACCCTAATTTGAGACAGTCCAAATAACTTCAGTCAATACATAACACCATCTTGGCATGGACTGCAGAATATTATGGGAAAATATGCACCATAGTTTTCACATTTAACTTACAAAAGTATTACGTAAATATAAAAACCAAAAGTACACTGTATCACTGGACTACAAAAAGAGAAAGCCTTTACCATCCTACAGTTCTGAAATTATCTTCACAAATCTGAGATCTAAGAACTCTGATCCTCTCACTTCAAAAACATGGGCCTGTAGCACTTGATACAAGGGGAGAGCTTGTTAGCTGTTGGCAACAGAAGTCCTCTTCAAGCTGAGCCAGTCAACAGGGATTTATGCAAATGAGCATTGTGCATAAGCCTAATGCCATTGAAGGCAGTAGCAAAGCACTGTTGGGACATTATGGTGATCAGCAAAGGGCACAGCACGATTCACAGAAGTGATTGCTGAACAATTATCCGTTTTCATTATTTTTTCTGGTTTGTAAAATGAGAACATTTGAAAAGATAGTAATATGCTGTGTACGAACTACAACAAAATAAAACTATGTTTGACCAAGTCAGAATACCAGATTGCTATAATGTGAATTTCCTTAATATTTAGGCATCATCATCATCAAATAAATTTTTTAGGTCCTAAGAAAACCAAGTTTTTCATCCCAAACACAAGTGCTAATACAGGATTCCTTTATAGAGAAGTGTAAACAATATTGTGGACAAGAATAATCAGTCAGGCTGCATAACTGTTATAGCTGGAGATGTAGGCTAAAACAAAGAAACAGTAACACCAATGTTAACACCCTCTTATTAAAAGAATAAATTTAAAGTCAATATACAACTATTTGTATCATCAAGTGCAAATGCAAAATTTGTATTTATATTATAAGAGGTGAAGTACTGAACACTTTTAGAGAAAGACTGAATATTCATATATCTTGATTTGAATGTATCTATTTACTGATAAAGCTTCCAAACACTATCTTTGGTTTTAAGAAAAAGCATTCATGGATAGATAAAAATCCTTATGGTTTCCTGTGAAGAGGTGATGTCTGTCTATTTACAATCCATAACTCATGTTAGGAGAGTATGATTCGCAGCCATATTTACTTGTTTCTAAAGTCAAACTTTTAAGTATATTCAGCAAAATTTCCAGTTTAAACTTATGTTTTAGCTGTATTGTTAATAAACCATGTACTGTTATTAATGGCACTTTTTGAATAGTGAAGCTCTTTTTGTTATTATATAGAGAAGCCAGTTATAGGATTGACTACTGTTTTCACTACTGTTTTTATAAACTAGTTTAAGAAATTAATGAAACACTTCATAAGAGAATTGAGGATTATTTCATTACATAAAATGTGAACTTACATATTTTAAGTTGGGTGTATATTGAAGCTGGAAAAAGACAGACTATGTTGGATATAGAATTGCTGATAGGTGAGGAAAAGAAAAGACACTTCCTCTTGGGGGAAGTGCCTATCAAGTATATCTAAAAAAGCCAGGGATCCAGCAACTTGATATTGTTCAAGGATTTCACAATCTAATAGGTTTAAACTGATTGAGGCAGACTGGGACCAGAGAACCAGTGGATCCAAATGCCTGACTCCTGAAGGAGGCAGCACAGTCCCAGGGGCTGGACCTTGGCCAGGGGCTGGCAGTGCAACAGATTGGGAGCTGCGCTTTTCCACAAGGAAAAGTGGAGAATCAGAGAAGGAGAGCAGTGTAGTCTTTTCCACCTTTCTGCTCCTCAGGGTTATTTTAAGTCAGAAAGTTTCTTCTCAGTATATTTTTTTTTTTGGTCACAACTTAAAAATCTCATGCAGTGTGAACTGCATGGGGACTGAGTATTCACAGTAGCTAGAAGGCTGAACAGGAGACACGTAAACCATGCAAATTGATGGAGGATGGTGCTTTCCGTAAATCCCACTTGGACATGAAACTAGGCTAAAGCTTTGTATTAGATGCATCTGTGAAATAAGTATTCATGGCCTGAAAACCTTTCCAGAATTCTGATAGAAGTGGTCAAATCACTTTTTTTCTGCTTTTTCACCTTTTCTGATGCCAAATGCAAAAATCAACTGTCACAGATGTCTTAAGATTCATGAGAGCAAGAAGGACCTAGACTATGTGTCTTCCTGATTAAGATGAAAGTAGGAGCTTTGATGTTATTTTGTGCTTATGTTTTCACATTCAAGAGAAAATGAATAAAATGCATCAGTAAGTGTTGAGAGCAAAGGCCAAAAGTCTCTCCAGGAATTGGACTCATTGGAAAGCTACACCTCTCCACCCTATTTCTGCAGTTTCAGATCTTGTAAAATAATTTTAATAGAAAACACAGGCAAATGTTTCCACAGATTTGTAGAATAATGGAGTATCGAAAGGAGCTCCAGAAATTTTGTTCAAGTTTGTACTCAGAGCAGGTCTTATTAAATCAAGTTTCTCATGGCCAGGTCCACTTGAGTCTTGAACATTTTCAAGGAGACTCTGAAGCCACTCTTGGCAAATTGTTCTGATATTTCACCCTCCATAGCAGTATGATGTTTTTTACTAGTAACTTATCCAACTTAGATCTGTTGCTGCCCATTCTATCTCTGTGTAATCAACAAAGCAAACAAACAAACAAAAAACCCAAACCAACCAAACGAAAAGCATTAAGAAATCCAGAAAATGTGTAGCTTTTAAAATAAAGCTATAATTGAGCAAAGAAATGTGATTAGATGTGCACATGCCTCTGCATGCTGTTTTGATAGCTTATTACAGTTGGTATGAGGAAGGCATAAATTCTAGATATATATAGTTAAATCCTTCTGTTTGCTGTTGCTCGGAAAAGAATGATGAGGACAGGCTGAGAACAGGCATAGTTAAGAGAGTACAGTTCTTAAATGACATCAACACAGACCTTCTATAGCTTTGTCCCCATTAACACCCTGACTTGCAGTAAGAGCTTGGTTTGATTGGGACTTTCTTCTTCTTACAGAGATGGTCTTTTGGTGGCTTCTGCAGTTCCCCAGTCCAGAGATACATGGAATGAGCAATGGGCAGTTAACACTTTGCAAAACTATCAGGCTTTCTGGGCATTCATTATTTCCAGAAGAATAAACTGCAGATACTGATAATTCAAAATTCAGTTTCCACTCACTTTATAGTATGACACCTGATAACCTGATGATGCCAAACTAAATTTAATCGATGTTGGCTCTTCATTCAAAGCATAGAATTGGTAAGCTGGAAGAATAATCACCTTTAACAACAAGAATGAGCACTTTTGCAAAAAATGCTTTATAACAATAACTATTGTGAGGTTTTTTAAACTTTAAAATTGCTTATGAACTATATATATCTTAATTACTTTGAAGTATTTAAAATAATGCATACAAAGAAAATAGCTTTTCTAAAGGAGTAATTTCCAAGCAATCAAATTTTTTCCTGCAACTTACCCAACAAAGAATGCTGTTGCCTTTAATTGACTGGATTTTTTTACAGCTTATGACATGAAATTTCTGTTCCTAGATCTGAGTTGCACAGATGCTGGTCTAATTCTTTTCTGAGGAGAAAGACTCCTCATACAATTCATAGCAAGGCAAAAAATTTGAGGAGAGATTACTGCCACAATATTTTTTAGGAATGAAAATCCAAATGGCCATTTGATAACAGCTCCTTAGCCGAAGAATAAGACATCTCCTTTTTTTGTCTTGCAGACAATTCTCACCTAGGGCAAACCTAGGACAAAGCAAGTTTAGAGTGTCCACAACCCAGCGTGTTTGATGGAGTCCTTTTTCCAAGGCCAGTTCTAGGTCATTCAACCCTGCAGTGTATCCTAGATCTCCAATCCCTCTGCAAAGAAGGGTGACATCCCACCCACACAGGTGGACAGTGGAAGAGGATGAGTAGACTCCCACCCACTCTAGAGGTCAGGTCTCTGGGAAAAACACCCTAGTTAAATGCTGAGTAAGATTAATTCTTACTGATTTTCATGGCTAGGCTTCGCGAACGAAGATTTGAGAAGGGCTCTACCCACGCTTTCTACAAGCGCGCTGATGGCTAAAAAGGCCAATGCGAGATAGACAAGTCCGGTTGCAGAAGGCACAGCAGAAAGACTCCCCAGGTGATATCGACGAGACGCGATTCTTTCTGCATTGTCTTTTCTCCTCGAGAGTGATCCTGCGTGTGTTCTCAAAAGCAGCAGCAGCGTTATAGATGGTGTGTCTCCAGGCCTCCCGATTGGAGGCCAGGGTAGACCAATGGTGGTGATCAATATGGCCAAGGCTGAGGGATTGTTTCAGGCAGTCCTTGCATCTCCTCTTCAGGGCTCCTCTCTTGTGGCAGCCAGTGGCAAGTTCCCCACAGAGCACGATCTTAGGGAGGCGATAGTCCTGCATCCTGGAGACGTGCCCTGCCCAGCGCAGCTGTGCTCTCAGCAGCATGGCCTCAATGCTCGTGACTGCTGCCAGTTCAAGGACAGATGTGTTGGTCACATAGTTAGTCCAGTGGATGTTTAGGATTGTACAGAGGCAGCGCTGATGGAAGCATTCTAAGAGACGCAAGTGGTGGCAGTAAATTTTTATACAAACCTACATCATTATTTACATAAAATACATAGATACATGACTTAATAGCAACTCTTTAGATCTTCTCAGTGTGACAAAAAATATCTTAAGAAAACATTTCAGTAGTATGCTGTATATACAAGAAGAATTTGAAGGGTTTATAAAATACCACATTAGACACAGCCGATTAGAAATAAAAAGAATATAAATAAATGTAAGAACAAAAAGAAACCAAAAAACAACCTGTTTGATGTATCAACTGTATTAGCTTTTAAAATATTTTTAGGTAAAATCTGCTGTGGTCTGGGGACAACTTCCTGATGAGTACTTGTAAGCTAAAGCAGAGAGCATGGGAAGCAGCCAGCCAGAGAGGTAGTTCTGGGAGGTAGGAAGGCTAATAAGAGCAATGCATATATCTTTCAGAAGACTACTCCTTAGCTGTAGTAGAAGAATAAAAAAAAAAATTACTTTCAGTGGTCAGAGACTTTCAAAACTACAGAGGATGCACAATGTGACAGGTATTTGAGGGAAAAAGTTATATATGTAACTAATTTCATGGGTTTTTTTGAATTAGATCTGTTATGCGTTGTAACCTCCTTTCTATTGTTTTTTTAGTAGTCTGTTTCTCACAAAAGTACTTTTCTTTGTCAAATATAATTAGGGAGGAAGGTGTTGTTAGGTTAGGATATTTACTTGTGCAACACCTGAATAGATGCAAACTGGTGTGGTTTATGTAAGAGGGAAAACCAGAACAGAATCGATTGCACAAGATTTCTGTCAAGACAAACGAAGTCACTTACTCTGCTACCTTGCATATCTACTTGGGCACAGCAGAGTAAAAATATATACACTGTCTATGTTTTCAATCTTAAGCAGAAGGAAAAAAAGTGTGTTTTGCTGTCCCTTAGTTCCCTGCTAAATTAACTGGATTTGCTTCTCATCTGCTGTGCACACAGTTCCCACAGCTCAGCTGATCTGTCATATGTTGTTAAACCAATAAATTATTTATGTACCTAAACCTGCAGGCTACTGTAGACCAGTGTAAGAAGAGATAAATCTACTCAAGTTAGATTTAATTAAAACATAATGTAAAGGTTTTGAATTCTTAGCACAAGCCAGCTGATTTTGAGGCTGAGCTAGCATTTAGAAAACACAGCAAAAACATAGGCACGGATTATTAAAATAGTCCTGTAGACTACTTTTTAGTCTTGTAGAAGTGTGACTGGCATTTGATTTTAACTTCATTGAATGCTAGTAATTCCATTGTTCTTTACAAAAAGACTTGTAAAGAAAGGGAAAGAGAACTGTGTGATACAAATAAGATACTCAGATACTAAATATTTATAGTCTAAGTATTTGTTGTTTGATATTCCTAGGTGTGTTGTGGGAGAGATGCTCCTGAATTGTTAGAAAAAAAGTATTTCAAGTTGAAATGGCATGGTACTCCAACAGCTTTTAGAAAATTAATTACTATGAGAATAAATGCAGAATGTTCACAAATAAAAAGACATGATCGAAGTCCTTATCTCACCTGTTGGGATATATTTACTTGTCAGCTGACTTCCAGGCTTCTGTGGCAGCACCACAGCCTTTTGTTCTGAGTCTTACAGGTTAATTCAGTATTTGAGAATACATACAAAAAACCTAAAGAGTCACCCTGTTTTATTTATATTTTTTTCCACCTACTATGTAAGCATTGTCAAGGGAAGCTCAAAGTAATATTTCTGTTACTTTTTGCCTTTCTGGACAATATTTCTATCAGTGTATCATACAGCAATTGCACATAGCCTTTTCCCTAGGCTATAAATTCCATCAGCTTATATATATATATAATATATATACACATAAATGTATATTCAATTTTTTTTTCATCATGTCCTAGGAAGATCAGCTTAGCAAACTTAAAAAAGAAAAAACCTTTTCTTGCTTTCACATAGCTCAAAATCAATTATACAGACAAATCCAAAACAACGTCTAACTTTAAAAAAAAAAAAAAAAAGGAAGACCTTATGTTTGTTGACACAGTGGATGGATAATGTCACATTTTGAATTCTCAGATGGGATCCGTAAGCACAGATATATTCAGGAAATTATCTGATTTTCTTCTGCAAACAAGAACTTCCAGATCTTGTACACATGCATTAAATCTAAAATTAGTATTGAAATTCTGTCACATAAAATTTTTATTTTTTTTTCATTCTGTTATTTAAGCAACTATTTTGTTATGTTTTCATATTCTTATGCAGTGTCATTGATCTCTGTTCTTAAGTGAGTTTTCAGTGTACTTGGCAATTGTCCTCATAATTTTCTGAACTATACAGTCTGATTCTTAGGAAATCAGTCTGAAATTAGGAAGCAATAGCCACAAATGATGTTTTAAATTAAAAATTAACATGCATAATGGTATTGGAACATCCTATATATTATTATCCATTTTGTTTGCACGTTTGTACATCTTCTTTGATTCCCTGGTAGGATCTGAGTACTGAATTTAGATAATCAGTGAACTTTTCCCACTTATTTTAAATCACTAGATATTCTTTGGATATATTTTATTTTCCTTTCAATTCTGAATTAATTAACTTTAAAGATTATTTGATATTAAACTTGTAAAGAACCTTATTCTTTGTAGTACACTTCTCTTTGGTAATTAAAAATAGCAATAACAAGAAACAGAGAATAGTTGTTTATAGCTTTCTAGTTTTGACTTTTGGCCATTTTATTTATGACCAGTTGAAATCCATTTTCCTCAAAGACTGTATATTCACAACCTTTTTTTTCCAGTGTTAGTATAATTCTGTAAGAGCCTTCTCACAGTTTTGCAGATAACTTTTGGTTAGGTAAATTGCTATTCCCAAATACTGCAGTATGTCTTCAGAATTTGTGTGTTTTCTGGATTTTGCTGAGTCTCCCCATTTATGCATTATACCCATTCCTTGTTTATTGGCAGCACTATTTCCATTCTGCTTAAAATGAAGGTCATCTCCTCTTAAAGAGAAGAGCAAAAAGCTGTTACCAACTGGTCTAATTAAACATAGAAAGTGGAGGAATATCTGCAAACCCATCTTATTTGTGGGGTGGCGCTTCTAAAAAAGTCTGGGAGATCTTCGCAGTAGAGCACTGTTCATCTGGTGTAACCAGTTCATTCCACACAGTGACCTGGTTAATGATTTTATAAAAACAAATAGGTTCAAACCTGCTGTTAGCCTTATTAAAAAAGCAGCTAAATGTTACTCTGATGTTCTTAAGAAAAAAAATCAATATATCTTCCCATGGAATGCAGACTCTTAAATACAAACTGAAAAACTACCTTTGCATGTCTAGTTCTGTTTAAAGCAATAAGAATTATTGTATTTTATTTGATAATTTTGCAAAGAAGAAAGAAATCTTTTAAAAAAATTGTTTGCAGAAAATATCACTTTTCTAGTATTTTGTTGGAGGAAATATTGGATGTGTCCATAAAATTTTGTTACTAGAACCTGAGGAAAAAAGTAAATTTTGCTAACTTCTAATGAATGTGTGTAATAGGTCAAAGATATGTACAGCATCCTTGATATATATTTCTTTCTCAGTTGAATGAATTCAGTGGATTTATTTGTATTTTCTTTCATATTGTGAGATATATACAACTCAGGGGCAATTAGTAATAAAGAAACATTAAGTACCAGAAATTAATCTCTTCAATGGTTTCTTTTTCTTTTTTTTTTTCTTCTTCTTGCCTGGAGGGTTGATTTTATGGCTTTAGAGCAATTATTATTTATCATCTCTTGGTTTACAGGAAAGAATTAGAGTTATTAGCTATTAAATTATCCATGAAAATTTGACACTATACTAGACCAAACAAACCCTGGGGCTTGCTGATTTTCCCAGTATGAAACATCTGTGACTTCAGCTAGAGAGAACTTAACATTGTCTAATTAGATTTCTAAGATTTATAAGGCTCAAATGCTCTATTATTAGAAACCTGAAAACTGGAGCAAAAGTTGAAACTTGCATTTACTGAAGATTATTTAAAAAGATTTTTAATAGCGCTGTGTGTTGCTAAATACTACTAGCTTGTAATTGATGAAGATTATCAGATAATGTATTATAGGCTGTAACAACAGGAGTTCGGGAAAAAATGTGCTCCCTACAATTGTAATAAGTTGCAGCTTTCAACTTCAGTAATTAGAAATACCTAATTGAAAATGGTGCACTAATTATATGTTTATTTTTATATTCTAATTTAAATATAGTTTGTGGTCTCCTGTGGTCTGCTGAGGCGAAAAATCAAGTTGGTGTATTTTCTATTCTGCAGTATTATCACTCATGGACAGTGAGTGATAATCATCAGTCATCAGCATAGAAGAGTGGGTTCATATTGGCTCTGCTTTCAAATCTGACAGACAGTGAATTAGCCACTGTTCTATCTCTTTCTTTGGAGTCAATATGGCTTCTTAATGTGGTAATTAGATATTTCATTCTATCTTCTATTATTGAATCAAAAATGGTTTGGAAGTTTAAATCTGTTAAAATAAAAATAGCATTATAATATAATCATTGATGCTATATTGAAAAAAAAATAAGAGAACATTATTATGTTTGCAAAGAACTCGGAAATTAGGAAGGGGAAGACTCACAATTATTGCTCCTCTCTTTGTACCTTTTGCATTTGGATTAGAGCAATCTTTAGTAAGAGGACACTTTTCTTATTAAATACACAAAATAAATACTGCTCAGATAATAAGGAACTTTTCAATATTTTGTCTTGTCCTAATTATTCATTGCATAGCCCCTTATATTATTTACTCTAGTCTATTCAGTTCCTACTCTAAAGAATAAATGATTCATTTCCTCAAGTGTTCTTCAGCCGTGTACATCAATATACTATCTGTGTTTATCACAAACACTAATTAATCTTCATAACATCCTTCTGGACAAGGGTTGGAATTAACCCCAATTTGCAGAAAGGAAACAGAATTACTGAGAGTGAAAGGTCACAGATCTCCATAATGTGGGTAACATTTACTGTTAGTTTCTGAGAGTCCTAAGTATTACATAGGGCTTTATTCATAGAAAAATTCTATCCTTTTGATTTGTAAGACAGAAGCATTTCCGCTAGTGGGACCACTTCACTACATCAGGCAATACTAATAATAAATTAAAAAAGACTATGCAGTAATAATTAAGCATGAGATATATGCTCTCCTCAATTGCTGAAGTCTCAGGAAGAAAAACTGTTTCTGTAGGATAGAATTCAAGAGTGTGAGCCAGGAAGCCATTCTTTTTTCTCTCTACAAGGTTGTATTTTATTTATTATATAGTTTTGATTTCTATAACAAGTCAGACAGAGGTCCTACAGTGAAAAACCTCCTTCATTACTCTACTTTGATTCTATGGGAAATCTATTCAGTGTCCTGGAAAAGCTGAATTGTTTAAGTTAGCAATGTAGGTTAGTTAATTTTGTGATGGCAACCAGAAACTCAGCTTGAATGCTTGACTTAATGATTCAATATTATCTTTACTGCTGATTTCTGTGTATTCATTCCTTGATTTGGGGGGGGACGGGGCAGGAGGGGAAGGCAACTAAAAAAGGCCCAAGAACTCCAACACAGGTATATTTCCATTAGAAATCATCTATTTAATCAACATGTAGGTAAACTCGAGATTCACCATATTTCCAGTATACGACTCCTCCCTCAGTGGGAGTAGCTGGGAAAGACTATCATGGGAAGAGTCATAGGCATGGCTAGAGCATTCCTCATCACTCTGAGGGATTATTTGTGTTCCCTCTTTTTGTCTGTGAAAGGATTTGTGTGATGTCTGAAAACACAGCAACAATGAACTCTACTGAGATGTGAAACTAAATTTTCCTATCTATGAGCATTATTTTTATAAAAGCATATGATATGAGTAAATTCTGTAAGAACTTTGCAGTCCAGACAACCTACATGTAGATTAGTTCATGAAAAACTTCAGCACTGAAGTTATCTGCTGAGTTTAAAGTCCTTGATTCAAAGGTTAGAGGTCCTAAATTAAATAACATTTTTCAGAATAGGCAGTATGTCATGTTTGTACCCCATTTTCCTTTGGGAACATTTTTAAACCTTTATGACTAAATATTTCCAGACTTTTTAGCTTAATTAAAAGCCTGGCTGCATAATATTTTCATCCAGAATGGATTATAATAAAGCTTGAAGAAATTTAAGTATCAGTGTATTAATAAAGGGAATTGTTGTGTGATTTTAATAACAGGTAAATTCCAGGTTTCTTTGATATGCCAGTGATGAATATTGAAAAAAAAATTACAGAAGTTATGCAACTTGCCAGTGCCACAAAGTGAGTCTTTTATGCTGATTCTCAAGCTAGAGACAGAGTTTATCAGATCACATTCTAAAATGTAACCCTGTTGCATGAACCACTAAGCTTTTTTAACTTACAAAATGCTTTCATCAGAGTACAGTTTCCAAATAGATAATGTGCCACTCAGACCTTGTGTACATGGAGTACTTTTTGTCTACTTCCATCAGTTGCAAAAATCATGTCCTTTGAGCTAAACTGCGTGCAGTGGCCTTTGACATTTGGGTCACATTTTTAGTGCATGGAAAACTTTTTTGACCATGTCAGAGGCTACCTGAGAGTGCATAATACTCAGACCTGTATTTTCAATTCAGAATTCTGTCTCCCACAATATTTGTCAGCTTGCAAGTTGGAAGCAGCAAATGTAAATGCTCTCTTTTACCTTAAAATCTTCCAATTCCTAAAAACTGTCAACTTCCAGGATTTTTCAAGACTTATGTTGTTTGACAGTAAGCAAGTAAGGATATCCTAACCTTACCATTACAAAACCATTTTCATGTTATTCATATTGGTCCATGATTACCTTTTTATCCACTAATGTTTTGCTATTGCCTTCTAGGTTTATATACAAACATCTGTAAAATTACTTCATTGTTCTCCATTTTTAATATGAAATTAGGCTGCACAATTTAACGTAATTTCAAAATCCTGTTGTAAGCCCATAGTCAAGTGTGGTCTATTCTAGGAAGGGGATTTTGAATAGAAGCAATATTTTCTATGTTCATAAAAAATTTAAAGGCATAAGTGCTAATGCTCTTTTTCCATTGTCACTTTTCTTCTCACTCTTGATATATCCACTTTAGAGCAGAAAATAAGGCCAAAGAAACTGTATGTGTGGATTTTTTTGCACCATTCCCTCATTTGCTCTCAGACCTCCAAAGTATAAAACTATGCTGAGCCTGGTGTCTGATTTCCCAAAATTTTGTATCACATTTCCTACTATATGAGGATGCCAGCTATGCTGCAGTTGAAGGTCTTGAAGGGATGAAGCAGTGTTTACATTACAAGTAGATCTTAAAAGGGATACAGTAAATGAACAGGTGACATGCAGTAGGATATGAACAGATGTAATAAATAAAAGATAATAAGTTTTAAAATTTTGCTTTATGAATCTGTTTTTAAAAAGTCTGTCATTTAAAACATAAAAACTTTCATTTATTATTTAAAAACTGTTGTTCAACAAATATTTTGAATGATTTTTAGAGAATAAACAAGACAAATTTAAATGAATTAGTATAACCTATTACCCTTAATCCATGTATGCTTTTGGGATCTGTTAGTAAAACTATTAATTTTTAAATTGCATATCAAGTTTAATTTTAAGAGTAACTGATGTTCTGCTTGATTATAACAGTTAAATTATTAGCATCTTGGTGCTGCCACCTTCAGGCAGAGAGGAGGGCAATAGGAAGCAAAACCAAACCCCTAGCTCTAACTAGAGCTGAACTTTTGTTACTTGTTTTAGGGAACATGCCCCCCTGGTATCCTCCCTACTTATTTCTGGATGAGAGCTGCTTCAGCAAGATGTCTAGATTCCTAGCTTATGTGTTTACAGAGTGTCTTGGGGAAACATATTCAGGCATATGCTTAACAAAAGAAGTGTCAGAGAAGAGTTTGTTCACTGAGGAAAAGGCCACAGCATCTTTTTATCCATAATGAAACTGCTCCTGGACTCTGCAGAGTGGGTATGCTTGGTTATAAACTTCCAGTAGTAAAAAAGCAATGGAAAAGTGTACATAAAAAAGAATCAAGATTTTATAAGTTGAGATATTGTCTGTTTTACTATTCAGAAACATGTAAGAATAGATGCTCCCTTAGGTAAGTCGAAAAGTCAATATTGTCAAGTATCTTGTTTCAGGCAGTAACTAATAACAGTTCCCTAATGAAGAGAGCAATCACATTACGATGCTGCCCCAGAAAACTATCCTTTTCAAAAGTGTTTGAGATTCAGGAGCCGGAATGCATAACTTGAATAGGCATTTCTTACAAAGATTTGTCTAGTTGCTTTCAAGATCATATACCTTTCCAGCTGCTCATGTTTTTCTAGCTGGTTCCATACTTCAGGTCATCCTTGTTGCTCTTCTGTTTCTTTACTGTTGAAGGTTGTCATCTCAGGAGTGGATGCAACACAGCTTGTATAGCATCTGTGTGATTTTATGGGAAGGCATAACACTGTTTTCCATTTCATTCCCTGTTTATTTCCTGATATTTCATAACATTTTGAGTTATTTCTTTTTATAAACTATTCAGAAATGCACAAAAACAATTATAAAAATCTCAGGATCTCAAGCTGGAGTAGTATTAATCAATGGACAGCCAAGGTTAGGTTTGAGTTTTTTCCTCTCCTTATGTTGCATTGCCTCTCTCTGCATTAAACTGGATATACCATTTTATTGTTTCAGTAACAGATAGTACTTTGATGATCTTGCATAACTTAATGTCATCACAGACTTGTCACCTCACTAGTCACTTCCTTTGTCATTTGTGGTGTAAATCTCTTGAACAGCATGGGTCTTACTCTGATGCAACTTAATTAGTAATCCTCTTCTCTGTGACAGTTCACCATTACTCCATATTGTCTCTTGCCGTACTTTCATCAAATCACTGTTCTGTGTGAGAGACTTCTTTTCTTGAAACAACATCCTGATTTCTTTAATGGACTGTGGCTGATGGAACTTACATGTCACACAGAAGCCTAAGTAAACCAGACTGGATGGATCCTATGGCATGTTCATTCCTTAAAAAAAAAAAAAAAAAAAAATCCAGTGAATCTGCAAGGCACATCTTACCTTTCAAAAGCTGACAAAGCTGACTCTCGTCCATAACATCTTATTTATCTGGGTGCCTGTTAGTACTTTTTTCAGAGTAATTTGCACTAGTTTGTTGTACAGATGTCAACTTAATGGTCTGCAGTTTTCCAAATCTTTCTTTGAGCTCTCCTAAAAATTCTCACCACATTAATTACTCTCAGAGCCTCTGATATGGAGACAGTGTTAAGTGAAAGTTTACACACTGTCATTAGTAGTTAAGATTTTCATCACTGAGTTCCTTTAGAACTTGAGTAAATACTGTCTGATGTGATTTGTTACCACTGATTCTGTCTATTTTTCTGTGATCTCTTCCATTGACCCTTAGTTTCACTTTTCTACCTTCTAAGTCCTTTGTAAAAGGATTTGCCATGCATGCAGCTCCCCAGACTTTGGGTCACTACAGATGCAAAATATTCATTTGGCTGTTTGTTCTTATTTTGTACTTTGATCCTTTGTTGACCTTAAAGGCGCTGTGATGAGCTTCCTGCTTTTGATGCACTTTAAAAAGGATTTATTAGTAGTTTTTGTGCTTTTTGTACTTTTTGCCAAAACTTTTTAATGGCCTGTCTTATTTGCATTTCTTCACTGAAAGTGTCAGAATTTATGGTCATACTTTCCTAACTCAGATGCAGCTTCATTTTTTTCTTCTGATTTCTTATTGTCATTTTTATCCTGAGTCTATACCCGCATTGGTTTCTCTTTGGACCTTGCTCATTTCTTTGTAACTCAGTTGCATTTATTCAAAGTCTTGAGAATTTTATTGTAATACATTTTCTACAACATCTTTAAAAATTCACTATTTAAATTACATAAAGAGGGTAAGTAAATAAAGGAGTATAAAATTCAGTTGTCAAAAGGCAGCCAACTCATGACATTTAAAATTCCTTGTATCTTGTCTGGCCTCAGGCTTCTGCTCCAGAGGCATTTCAAAATGCAATTTCTAAAGTTAGTTCCTCCTGACATGAAAACACCTTAAGGAGTTTTACAACATCCCCTCCATCTTCTCATACTTTAAGTGTTTCAGGCTTTTACTTTGTAAGCCTGTTTAGATTTTGGGTCATCTATACTATTGGAATGTTTTTCTTACTGCAGTTTTTTTCTCAGGGTTTCATCTTCTTTGATGTCATTCTCATTTTTTTTGTCTTTCTGTCATTAAGTTCAGATTTAGGTAGATAATTATGGCAGTATTTAATCTAGGCCAAACATGTATGATAGCCTAGAATAAGCAAAGAAGAAACACTAAATACAATGAAAGATGTGAAATTTCAGCAGTTTGATGCTGGATCATGCTTTTCCAGCCTTTTTCCATGTCAGTGTTTGAGAGATGTAAAAGATAAAAGAGACGAAAAAAAGATTGAAGCATGATGATTGCAATTTTCTAAACTTCAGGCTGTTTCTTCCAATGTTTATACACCAACTTGTAACATTATGATAGCAGTTGGTAAGTTGTGAGAACTACTCGTGATCCAAGAAAAACATGTTGCTTTACATTTTCTCTTCTTCAGTTGCCATACATGATTTATTTGTTCAACCGCACTGTGACTCTGTCCTCTCTGTTTTAGAACAGGGAGTTTTGTTTGGGGTGTACTCACAAAGCAAAGTTTTTAACGATCAATAATGTTAATTAATAAAGCTAAATATAATAAAAATAAAGGTCATTATTTTTTCTGGCTTTTGATCTTATTACCCAGCATTGTTTCAACAATATGATTAAACAACAATAAAAATAAACAGTATATTCTTTATAAGCAAGTGTCATCAATTCTTTTAAGTAAGATTTGGTGAATTAAGTAGACAATTTTTTTTCCCACTTTGCATGTCATAGTGTTGCTGAATGGATTTTGTCTTCACCTTTTGCTTTTGTGTATTCATGCTGTATATATAATCATTGTGGAGAAAATTGATAAATTGGTTGTTAACATAAAGTCATTTGTGAAGTTGAATGAGGTTAGATATAGGTCTCTTCAACATGTAGGAAGAATTTAATTAAAATGAAATTAAATTCTAAATTAAACTCAAGTAATAAATGGATGTTATCCAATATAGTGAGCCATTCTCATAAGAAATTAACACTGCCCAGAAAACTGATTTTAGGTCTTGAGGCAAGGTTTTCTTAAAAATAATTGCATGACTATCAGATAAAGAAAACTAAGTTTAGGAGTTTTTAGATGCCTTTCTTTCAGTAATGTAAAGTGCCACAATATAGAAAAATTAAATTCTTCCACCAAACTGATAAATTCATTATTTTTTGTAAAGTAAATGGGATTAAAAATTGTAGCCGTAGAGAAAAAAACACTGTCTATATTAGTGGACAGTTAAATTTGCAACCTATTTACTGTGTATATGCTTCTTATAAACATCCCATTATATTTATTTCCAGCCACGATTTTATTTAGAACTAGCTAGTAGTCTAAAAACTATGGAAGATGAAGAACAAGTAATGTATTACATATGTTTTGAGTATGAATACTTTTCCTGTTAAAATGTCTATGCAAGAGAGAAGTTGAAATGCTGTTAGGAGCAATGTAGAAAACAGTGACTACATCACTTCATGGTGGAAAAATATTAAATTTTTAGTCTATTCATGCATGGGAATTAGATAATAAAGGTGGGAAAACAGCATTTTGTACAACTGTTTGTTGTATTTGCTCTAAAGTCAGAGCACTTTGCTGAAGTGCTGCAAATACGTTCCTATCTTCTAACATGGAAGTAATAAAATTATTGCATGCTATCTTTGTTCTGTGAGTAAAGACTTATTTACACAGCAGTATATTATCCTTCAGAAGGGAGTGGAAATATCATTATAAAGAAAATACCATTATGCATTTGAGTTTATCATCAGTGTGCTTCTGTTCAGACTACAAAGTGGAATTTTGTTGAAGGTAGGATGTTCCACATAGATTTATTTCCTCTTAATGAAGTCGACTAGAAATTGCTACTTTCTCTTGTTTGCTTTCTGCATGAATGTATCAAGATAGGGAGTCTCATGTTTGGCATGTTTTAAACCAAATTTTATGTTATGTAAAACATGTTATACTTACATCTTTACTTTTGTACTTTGGGAATTGTATATAGAACATAGTAAAAGATCTTGATCTAAACAACAGAAAGCATTACAGAAAAAAAAAATACCAGAAAAAAATTAGGTAGATTAGGTAAAAGATTTTCTTTACCTTTTGGGTCTTCAGTATTTTATATTGACTTACAAATTTGTGTAATCTTCCTCCTGTTAGCTGATACATGCAAGGTATACCTTCAGCATTATGAAAAATATTTTAACACATTGAATAAATATCAGGAAAAATGTATGTGTGCTTTCCTAAATAGTCCTCTGCAGAAATACTTTTTCTCTCCATATAAATAAATATAAAAATTTGAGAGGTTTTAATAAACATAAGTTATTGTGCCTTGAGGAATCAAATTCAGGCTGTTAGACTGCAAGATTAGATGAATTCAAGTCAGGGACTTCTACATCCCTTGTTTAATGTTTAAAAAAATTGAAAATTATATGAAATCATGAAGCTTCCCCTCTCAACAGACAGAAATTCACTAGTACAAATATCTGTGACTAATTTAACCAATACCTATTAAAATAAAGAGATGCAGACTGAAAATATTACAAAAAATTATGCTGGAGTATTGTGCTCTTTCTTGAAATGGAGCAGAGGGTCCCAAGGAATGCAAAAGTCAAGCCTTCCTAGCTGCTAAACAAAATGAAGCAAAATAAATGGTCAACATGAGTTGATGTGAATGCTTGCTTCATCCAAAACACATAATATATATAGGGTCTTTTCTGCATCTTTTTCCTTTTTTTTTTTTTTCTTTTTTTTTCTGTATGATGCAACTAGAATTGTGAAACTTCAGGCTATTTCTGTTCACCAGATAGTACAGATAGTACATGCTATCAGCTCACCTTAGAATATTTACCAAAGATAATGTCACAGAATTGATATCAGACATCCAAAACCCAGCCCATAAACTGACAGTTTAACTGATCTCTTTGCAGGAAGTAGTTCAATGGATTTTATTTAGCTTCAAAAGGATATCTTGTTAGTTTATAATGACAGTAAGAAAAACAAAACCAACATGAACTCATATTTCTATTCTATTATAAAATCTACTTTTGGGTTGTAACTTTTATGCTATTTTGCTTTGATCTGTGATAAATAATGTCAGCTGTATGTTTAAGGCTTAACTGCTGATACCTAACCATTTATGTCTTGAACAATATTCTGATTTACAAAGTGTACTATGTCATAACCAAGGCCATAATTAACTTTTTAACCCAAAAGTAATTTAGGAAAAATTTCATCACCTATAAACCTTGATTAATTAATTAATTGAAATTGGTGATTGTGATGTCTGTTGACTTCTTTGTTGGTAGTTGGGTGTTTAAATATGTGGAAGTCCTCAGGTGCCTTGTCCTATTTGCCAATTGTAACATACTTCTTCCTTTTTCATATGTATAGCAGAGAAAATTTTCCATTTAAAATCAAAGAAAAGGATAAGCTTTGAGAGAGAATGATTTACTATAGTAATAGATGGATTTCCATGCAAGTCCAGGAAGTTATGGCAGTGTTGGTAAGAAATGAAAGTTCACATGTGACTTAAGGCGATATAAGAAAAATAAAATTTCTTTGAGCATTTTTACTATTTTTAATTCATGGTGTTCACTGCTTAGTGGTTCAGCTTCTCCTTAAATGAAAATCACTTACAACCTACAAATGAATGAGGAGTCTAAAAAGTGGTCTGTAAAAAATGAGAAAAGAACTATCTTGTAACCAGAATGAACCTTAAATGAACCTTCATTAAGAATATTAAGCCAGCTCCTAATAGGCACA
Source organism: Myiozetetes cayanensis (assembly GCF_022539395.1). NCBI lineage: Eukaryota > Metazoa > Chordata > Aves > Passeriformes > Tyrannidae > Myiozetetes > Myiozetetes cayanensis. Next base: position 31,355,593 of record NW_026087964.1, on the reverse strand, counting down.
GGTATTGATCTAATTAACAGGAAGTGCATAGCTGAATGGAAAGGTCTGATAGAATAAATCCCTTCATGTTGACACAGTGTTGGCACAGAATTTGGGCAATGGGGAAATTTTCAGTAGTATCTCTCGCCAAATACTCTGATTTATGGTCAAATCACCTGGAAGTGTCTTTCAACATGCATATGGTAACACTGTGCTTTCACTGAAGAGTAATTGAGCAGGAAAAAAAAAAAGAAGAAAGAAAAAAATACTGCTTTTAGGTTGTGTTATATTTTGAAAACAAGAAGTACATGTAACAAGAGAAGTTGCACATAGAACATATTTTTCTATGCATTGTAAGTAAAAAAAAAAGAGAAAGTGGCTAGATTTTTCCACCAGTATAAAGCGTGGCAACACCATCCATTTCAGTTAAACTGCTCTGATCAAATAAGCATTTGACCAAACAGCTTACTCATCTCTCAGACAATATGCATTTTATTCATTTGTCAGCCAGTGTAAGGACTGGAGGACTATAATATACTGCTTATAATATACTAGTACACTGCTGTTCATATTGATTCTTATGTATTCTTACAAGGCAAAAGATTAAATAGCATTATTTTTTTAAAATTGCTGCTTCTGTGATAATAAAAAGGTGAAATATCCTTTTAGTGGTGTTCTTTTGTATTCTCAGATTCCTATTTGGTTTTCCCATTTTATGTTGAGTCTCAAAAGTGTAATTTATGTTACAAATGAAAGATACTTGTTTTAAAAGTTTGTCTTATCTGGAGTTATAAGAAAGGTGTGGGCACCAGCACTGCAAAGTACATACATTTTATATACCCACCTATCCATATGCATACATACATGTACACTGTAGAATACAGCATACAGCAGAGACAGCAACATAAGTATGTATGTGGAGTATGTATAGAACTTTAGAATTTGGATGAAAATGAGGACAAATGATTTTCAGGCGATACACAAAAGTAATTCCAAAGTCTGTAAGCCCTATAAAATTCTTTCAAAGGCTTTAGGAATGATTAGTTACAACAGAAAGTAATTCTTGCTCTTACTCCAAATAAGGCTTTCTCAGAAAAATGTATTAAGGAAATCTCGAAATGTAATTGACAAATAGATAGGACACATCCCCTCTTTTTTTGGAAGCAAATCCCTGTGTGAGCTCACGAAAAATAAATATAAAACACTGAGAAAGAGTATGACAATGAATGTCTCTTGTTCTGTCAAACCACCTACATTTCTGTTTATTTGTAGAAAAAAGTTTCAAGGACAAACACTGTAACTGCATGTTCCAATTAGATAACATACTTGTGCATGCATTATTTTTAACCTCACTCCAAAATTAATAGTAAAAAAAAGTCACATAGCAATTTACAAGAAAGGCTTTTGAATTAATTAAAAAAAAAAACAAACAAACAAAAAAACTACTCAAAAACATAGATGAAGAGCTATTTGTTTGTTTGCTATGTTGTAGTCCCAAAACTGCATTTTCTCTGGGATACATTTTATGTTTTTCATTTGCTACCCTCTTCTATCTTTTTGTAGGTATATCCTCAAAATTGTATGTGCTCAATATTACTAGAATTCTCATCCAGAACAGGATATGTGGGATGTGCTGTGTAAATGCAGGTCTTCAGAAATCAATTGTATTTTCATTACATTTTATAGTAAGCATGGATTTGCCAGCTTTCATCTTTACTTCCTAGAATTGATCAAGATTCTACTTAATTCCCTCCAGAGTGAGGCAGTTTCAGCCTTCAGTGAATATTTTGTCACTTCAGTTTCTACCAGAAAAGAGAAAGCTACAAAGTTTTATTTTTATGCATACTTTTGGACATTCCACCATTCCACATTGCTGATGTGTAATAGTCATAATAATTATGATAGCACATTTGCAATCATTTTAATTTATTCATAGCTAGACGTTCCTATCCACAAAGAAAACTTTCATGTCTAATGAACTCAGCTTATTTACTCCCCCTTAGCAAACATCATTTCAATCTCATTTGAAAGTTAGGGAATTTCCTTCCATTATTTTAGGGATAATGGAAAAACATCTCTAAAATAAATATTACTTGCAAAATTCCATTCTACAAATGTTGATTTTTCTGTCTTCTGTACATTTCAGAATAAATAGTATCACACCTATAAAACAATGTATCTTCATGCATAGCATTAAAGTATGATTCCTTAATATGATTTAGGTCTAGAGTATAAAATCTACTAGCTTCATATATATATATTATGTATAGCTGTTTCATATATAAATGAAACAAACAGATTCTCTCTTCATATATGAAGATTTTCACTGAGCATAGTAACTGTCTAATGACAATTTCAACCAAGTTATTGCTGCATAATTCTACACTTATTTCTGTCAGATGAGTCAGTGGCCAAACTTCATCTTTTTGAGAAGTGTTTCCATTTATCTGAGGTGTATGTGAGGTATTTTTCGAGTTTATTAAATTGAGACAAAATATTAAATGTTCTGAAGCCCAACTGTCCAAAACACAGCTTGCAGCTCATTAGTTGGGTAGTGTACTTAAGCTTACATTACAACTGTGTGTCTGTAAGTGTTTTGTAAATAAAGCAATCTCACCTCCATTGTAAGCCTAGGTGTCATAGGGAGTGTTCTATTTTTTACCTGGAGTAAGCACATGAATACAACTAATATAAAATCATAACTTAAGGTACCATTAATTGTGTGAGATATCATTAATTGTGTATTTAAGACTATATCCCATAAGAAAACCGTCAGTAAAAGACTAGCTGTGTTCTCCAGTATAGTGAAAAACTCACAACAGGATTTCCAAGGGGTTTTTTTTGGAACTGTTAAAATTGCTTTGAGTCACCTCCCTGCATGGTGCTGAATCAGTGCAAATGCTGTAAATAGACCAGTTATTTTTGCTGCATGTTGAAAAAATGTAGTGAATCTTCTGTTTGATTCATAACTCGTATAGTTCATGAAAGGGGGGATGGTAAGATTCAAATTTCATCTCTGGTTCTGACGGAGGTAGTGACCTTGCATAGGCTTTTAAGGTTACTCATCTGTTGAATGCTTTGAACTTTCCTAAGGAAGTAGAAAATACAGGAGAGGGAACCCTCCAGTTCCTCATTCAGAGGGGTACTAGTCAGTTAGACCTCTGGTACCCATACCTGTTTCCATTTAAATGGTGAGTAGGTGCCTTTTGCAGATCACCTCCTGGGTATTTACATTAATAAGCATAGCCTACCACTTAAACCCTCCTCTTCCTCCACATTAGAATCACAGAAACATATGATAATTTAGGTCAGAAAGGGACTTGGACTGAGACGCAATTCAAAGCAGGACCAATGGCAATGTTTGGTCAAGTAGCTCAGGGTCTTTCCCAGTAAAATTAGAGTGTCTTCAACAGTGGATGTGGCAGAGCCTCTCAGGCACCTTGTTCATTCCACGTTCAAGAACCTTTATAGATGTGGGTTTTTTCCTTTGGTTTGGAGTTGCAGAATCTGGACTTGTGGATATTACTTTCAAGTTGCATCCCTGAATTTTAAGTAAATGTGATGAGAGTAGCTTTTAAAATCTCATAAAACATGGAACTGTGTCTTATTACAAGCAGTAGTCTTGCAGTATTTGCTTCTCAGATATTATCCTGTACTTTTCAGACATTATTTGACATTCTTGATTGAAACTAAAAAATATTGCTTCTTATCTTGGTGTGTTCTCGTTAATCTTGTTTCTTCAAATCATAACTCTGAGACCCTTCACCCTTCATGTAATACAGTAGTGGCAGTTTTTACACTGATGATAAAATAAATTCAGAGAGCAAGGACATGCATATGTATGAGGGAAAAAGAAAATTATATATGAAAAAATCACGCATAAGTGTTACATTATTTCAGTCTATTCTAGTAATTGCTGTCTATAGATAAGTAACCTGTACATCAGACAGAAATAAGTTCTGAGAGAAATAATGGAAAGCTGTATCTAGTTGTGAAAAATCAAATTCATACACTGGAAAATTAAGAAGAATCAATGTGAATGTTCTATTTATGATCCAGGAAGACATCTGTATTTCTTGTTTGGCTTTTACTGGTTTGTTTACTTATCAGAAATATTGTTGGCCAAGCCTGAGCCTTAGAGGGTTTTTAATTGTTATGAGCACAACTTTATAAATCTAAGCTCTTTCTATAACACTGACTCTAGTTATCTCAGAAACTGATATTCCACTTTTCTTAGTACCTCTCTGCCATTCCCATTAGAATCAGTGGGTACTGACTTTTCCATAATATCTGAGCTGGTACATGCTGGAATATTCCTAATCAAGGGAGACAAACTGGCTTTTCAGAAGGTGCTATTGGGACGAATTTGTCTTGTCAACAAGTATAGAGCCTTTATGACTACAAAAGCACTGAGCATTAAAAACAGAAGACATTCAACTATGTTGCAGAAGAAAGTCAGAGACACGTTAGGAGATTAAAATGAAATGTGAGGTGTTTCTTCATCTGACTTTTCTAACATTTCAGTTATATGACTTCCATGATCCACAGCACACTAACCAGTGGGGAAAAGCTTATGCAACACAATATTGCACAATCTGTCTAACGTCCTGAATCCCTCTTAGTGGAGAAAACAGGGATTTAAACTATAGTCATATAAAGTCAATCCATGGGCACTGTAGAGAATGCATTGTATTGGTTTAAGAACTACACTGATTTAGGTCAAACAAATCGAAAAAAGAATATATGTTATTGTCCTAGTCAAAACAATAAAATTTTGGAAAAATCAGGGTGTTTTTTTTTTAAGAAACTGTGGATCATGCTGACAGTAAATAATAGAAAAAGAAATATCTGTATAGGAAAATTAAAGGAAAAGAATTTAAAAATTATGATCAGAGAGTACCATGCTGTCCTGCAAGTGTGAAGCAGCCCTTCTAATTAAACATAATTAAAACCTAAACAGGAGATTATGTTGTAAAACAATGAAGTTTATTTACAGTCCTCAATGATTAAACCATGCTGTGTTGAAACACTACAAAAGTGACTGGTAAGGCAAATATCTACAATAAAAAATTAAAGAAATTTTACCAGCTTGACATTCTGTACTGCCAACATTTCTCTTCAATAATGGATGAGATTAAAAAAAAAAAAAGCTTTCTAGTGCTTAGATTGCAGCTGTATAATTCTCTGGATGAGAAGCATCTGCAGCAGTTCTTACTACCTTGACCTTCAGCTGTTTCAAGAGTGGGAGTCTATGCAAAGTTAGGTGTTTCTGATGTGTTGTAGCTTCCATATAAAAAATCAAAGTCAATTTCCTTAATTTCTTGATAGCAACTTCAAGATGGTTTCCCTTTCTGGTGATGAAAATTAGCATCAGCTGTCCTTCGTACACTTGAGTCACTGCTGAAATTGTATATTTTCATTCTTTTCAAAGGGCATAGGAGTTCTTAAATTCTTCTGTTTTCCTTCAATCATTTTTGGTCTCAGTATCAGGCATCTCCTACAATACTTGATATACTTTTATGCTGAACTGGAGGAACTGTTTGTTTCTGTACCTCTACCTGAAATTGGACTACATATATGAGATATCATATGAGAAAAAGATAACATTTGATATCATTAGATAACATTAGATAACATTAGATATCTTTTATATCCACCCCCCCCTCCCCCGCCGTGGGCAGGCACATCTTGCGTTAGACCAGGTTGCTCAAAATCCTGTCCAAATTGACTTTGAGCACTTCCAATGGGACATCCATAACTTCTCTGGCCAGTACTTGACTTCCTTCTCAAAAGTACTACATGCTTGAACAAAGATTTTAACTAAATGGAGCAATGGAAGTGAAGAAAATAAGCCTACCTATGTGATCTGCTATGTGTAAAATGTTCCTATATAACATTTCCTATAATTTCCTACAATTTCCTATGTTACATTTTCTCAAGTTCCTTAGGAGAAGAATAACTTTGGATCTGGAAGAAGAGAAGGTGTGGATGTGTGGGTAGGTGGGTGTGCACACTCATACTGCATAAGGGTCTTATCTGGATGTTTTGAAGCCTGTGTTTTTAAGGTTTGGTTTGAGAAATAGGAAAAACAGCACATGATTTTTCTCTGAAGAGCTTAAGTAGGAGAGGTGTCACTATTTTTTGCCAGTTTAGTTTATTTTGAAATTGAAAGGAAGGGGGAAATGGTGGGAGTTCTGCATACTCATCCTTTGGTGATTTTCTTGTCTAGCTAATGTCTGCTGCTTTCCATACAGACTCCTTCAGGGATGAGAATATCCCAAATCAGGTTTATGCAAATGCATTTCTTTACTTTTTGGACTACAGCTCAGATACTTGTATTTTACACTGTATTTCAAGTTAATTAATTTGGAAACTGTGTACATTAAAATCAGAGGATGGACTTTTAAATTTTTATTTTTTAATACCCCTCATTGTAGCATTTAACTATTGTGAAGAAATTCAACAGATGTTTTTTCAACTCTTATCTACAGGTATAACCTGATAGCAGGTATTAGACTGTCAGCACATCTCTAAATTTACTTTGATGCAGGCTGGCAGAAGCAATAGGTACAGCAAAACTAATCTTTCCAATAACATATGTCACCTAGAAAGAGACAGGACTGTATGTATTAAAAATAGCTTGACTGAAGGAAGAAATATATTGACTAGGATTTTCTTATCTGATATTTACTTTTTTGTACTGGCAGCCTACCTTCTTTCTCTCTTCTCTTGTCCCACAAGGAATAAAAAGAGGCCTGTGCTCCAAGTAGATCTACTTTTATTTTTATTTTTTTTATTATTTGTTGTATTAATAGTGTAAGTACTATCTCTTGAAAAGGGAAAAAAAATTTGCTTCCCTCTTCTAGTTTTTGAGATAAAAAAGTGAGCTATATTTAATTTTGAAACAGTCACCCTTCTTTCCTCTTCACTGTATCTCTCCTCCTACTAGTACCTACCTCCAGACTAATATGGCAAATATTTGAGTTACTGGATGTCTCTTTTAGTAAGCTTATTAAATATGTAGTTTATTTTCCAGTTATTTTCATATGCAATTTTTTTCTCATTTATTAATATGAGTAAATATATATTTGTGATTATATTTTTAATAGGAAAATCTTGCTTATGTATATATAGAAGAGGAATTTCCTGGATCAGGAGTTTTATTAATATGAAATTTGACTAAAATGGAATTATAAATAAAATATTGATTACAATGGAAATATGGAGACAACTGAAGTTTTGGGTTATTAGGAGGACAGAACATTACTCTTTTAGAGTCATCTTTTCTGTTATATTGTTGGGTTTTAAGCACATCTTGTAAGCAAGGTGTTCTTGTATGAATATTTCATGTCCAGACACAGATCTTCCAGACTTCCATACCATCCAGACCCTGAGTTGTCTGAGTGGGAAGCCACGTGTTCTCCTTGATAGTACTTCTTATATATCCAGGGTCCCTCTTAGCTCTTAAAAACCTATGACTCACCCGCAGAAAGCAGACAGCTGTTGCACTCCCCCTGCAACTCCGCTTGTGTTTCCTCCAAAGTTCATCAGGCCTGATTGTATTCCTTTTTTTGTCAGATGGCTCTCACCTGCTCCAGTTGCACAGCTGAGGTTCCTATTCCCATCAAAGCAGAAAACATATTAAGTACATCAAATGGGCACTTACTCCTTAAAAATTACTTCCAGATTTTGTTTAATTACTTTTGTGCTTTTGCATCTATTATATGTGCTGTAAATGTTGTTGCTCCTGCAATTGTTGCTGATTCTGCTTTTTTTTTGCTCTGAAGCAATGTAGCAAAGTTAAACAATGACAGGATACTCTGATTCCAGTGACGGCATTAATTCAACTTCTAAAAATGTCTTGTCAAGTGGCAAAATATTATTTACATATTTAGAGACAAGCACAAGAAAGATAAAGTGTCTTGTCATAATATTTGAAGGAGGAAACAAACAAGTTCCTGTAATTTTTTTGGTTTGGTTTGTTTGGTTGGTTTTTAAGCTCAGCTGTCCCCTTTTGTCCTGAAAATTATGCCTCTTTTAAAGCAAGTGTCTGTCTGGCACAGACACTTTGTGTTTGTTTAACACCCTTGCCAGGTAAAATTACAGAGATAAGATTGTTTCTCCATTTGTGGTATCTCCAAAGTAGAATGTTTCTCCAAACAAGAAAATTAACTTGGAGGAAATGTTGTCTCAGAGTTTAATTAAAAATGTGCATTTTTCCCTATCATCTCTGCACCACTATGTTAAAGGATTAGATAAAATCTAGGGTTGGACTTGATGATCTCAGAGGTCTTTTCCAACCCAGTGGATTCTATGATTGTATGAAAAATATGCAAGAGCATTATTCATTCTCCAGGGTGAGTCTGGTTGAAAGTTAAGAATAAAACCCAATATGGTTCTGTCGTGGTTTTGCCCACCAGCCCGTCCCTGGGGCTGAGGATGGTTTTGTCCAGGTGATTTCCGGACAAAAAAACCAATCAAAAAGTTCAGTGACGCCTTTGCTAATTACATCTTTAAGAAAACGGAAGAGAAGGTTGGTGGCGCAGTTGAAATTAGGAGCAGCAGCCATGTAGGAGAGACGCGGTGGGCCCGAGGAGGGCCAAGGCCCCCTCCTCCCCGGCTTGGGCCGGGGGGGGGCAGGTGCAGTACTGAAGCCTCCCTTCTCTTCTGTAAAAGAGTGGAAGAAAAAAAGTTTAAAAGACGAACTGCTTAGACGAGAAACCGCTGCAGAAGAATTCCAGCCATGAGATAACAGGATTTTCAAGGTCGAAACTGGCAGCACAGAAGAGAGAAGAAAAGTTCGAAGGGGGGAGAACTGCTTTTTCTCCCTTCCGCTCTCTTTCCCTTCAGCAGGGTAAAGACTGAAAAATAAAACCCTGCCACCTGTAGAAGTTTGTTGGGGTGAAGAGACCCCCATGCGGCTCACAGAGGAGCTTGTGGATGCACCAGAGATTTGTGACTTTAACAGAGAAAGCCTTATGCTGGAGTAAAAGCGGCTCAGATGAGGCAGAGTCCTGTTAAAGACTTTGTGACCCTCGAAGGGATCGATGCTTATGCTGGAGCAAGACGGCTCAGATAAGCTTGGGATCTCAGTGAGAGATCCATGCTGCTGCTGTTGAAGATTTATGACCCTGACGGGTATTAGAACCTACGCTGGAACACAAAACGGTTCAGGTAGGGATGTTGGGATCCATGTGTGGATCCGTGCTGCTGGTGCTAGAGAGAACCTACGCTGGAGCAGAAAATGGCTCAGGTGGGATATTGGGATCCGAGTAAGGGATCCAGACTGGACCCATGCCGAGAAGTCAATCAAGGACTGTTCTCCCATGGGGAGGGACCTCCATAGGGAAACAGGGGTGAACTCTTAAACCATTATCCCTTGTAACCCTGTGGAAGAAGATCCATAGTAAGCAAGTGTCCCCTTGCAGGCCTATGGAAGGAGACCCTTCAGGACCTGGGTAACCCTCAACCTTCGGTTTTAACCCAGGAGGGGGGTAGGCCCAGCCCTGGAGGCCAACACAGAATAAGAGAGAGAGATAAAGAAGTTCCAACTGCGATGAAAGTGCTGCAGAGTTACTAGAGAGAGAGAGAGAGAGAGCTGGAATTCCAAGAACAGAAAAGGACTGCTTCTCCTCCTTGGACTGATATAAAGGGAAGTGGGGGGAAAAATATCTTTTGTAAATACATAATACATTTTACTTAAGTAAAATTGTTGTAGATATAATTCTTTAGTTTTTAGTTTGTTAATAATAAATACTCATACTTTTTTTAATTCAGTCTCTTTTTGTCTGCATAAACCTTCTCTCAACTAGTAGTAATTGTATGTGGGTGTGTAAAAATAAATTGAGCCAGAGCAAAACCACGACAGGTTCTCAATACTTAGCTCATGAGTATTATAATTTTCTTAAAATGTCTCCTTTTTATTGCAATCAGTGGAAGCATCAATGCAATTCTGTGCAGTGATATTACAGGCCTGTATATACCTCTGATGATCCTGGGTGAACATCCTTTCCCTGTAACTCAGGCAATGCTTCACTGGAATATCAAAAGCAGGGTCAGACATTCCTGACATACAGTATATACACAGTACACACAGGTGCTGGACAGTTTGCAATCTACTTAAACTTCTTCTCTAGTTAATAGGGGAGAGAACAGACTCTGAAAATGTGATGTTGTCAGAGGAATCAAGTCTACACAAATTTAAATGCTTTCTTTCTCCAGCATTCTCTCGACACTGCCAAGGCGTCTTCTTCTTCCACTGGAAGTAGATGGAGGTAGCAGGAGACGTCACGCTCTTGTCTGTCTCCATTTACACACTCTGAAACTGCAACAGGACTTGTGTTCACTTCTTTTTCATAATAACCTATCATCTGGAGCAGAATAACCTGGCATGGAGACCTGAGCTCTGAATGCTTCATAGCTCAAAGCAGACTGAATCCAAACTGAGGCAGGAAAACAAATTTATGGGTCAAGAGGACAACAAGCAATTTGGATCCTGATTCTCACCTAACTCATTGGGAAAGAGAACAAGTATCTGTACATGTTTTAGAAGGGTTTGTTTGTGTGTGTGTAGCTGTTTGGGTAACTTCAATGGTCCTGTAATGCAGAGCTTACCAGAAAGCTGAGTCTGAAGCCTCAATTTTACCTTTCTCATAGCTAAGTATCCAAAAGACTCAAGAGTACAACTAGGATCAGGACACAGCCCTACCTTGCCCCTTTGCTAACACATCTTTAACAGCAGGGAGCAGCCACCATCACTGACCTCTCCAATGATGGAGAGAGAGAAGGAGCTGATCCTGCACATCTTGGATGATATTTATGAGGCAGTTTCAAGTCAAAACTGGGCTCTGGCAAAGGGTAGCACATGATTCCGTTTGCACAGGATCAGCCTAAAATCATCTGGTAATTTTTGAGGCTTATCTGACCTGCCCATAGTAACATCCTGATTTAAATCTTAGCCTACAAGATATAGAACATGAGTAGTTACTGGCCATCATTGTATCTCAGCTGTGGGACTATCAGACTGGTTTAAGCCAAAATTGCTGTGATACCACGGTCATCATCAGCCTGCTGCTTTTTGCCACACCAGAACCTGTTCCAGTGGTATTATTGGTCCTGGTAGTTGTGCAATGCTGAATGCAAAGCTCTGGGAGACAAATCCCGAGTTAGAGCTGAGGAACATGGAGAAGCTTTAGCAGCTGGCCAGGGATAATTCACTGTGCCTCAAACTGTGTGCTGAGGATGCCAGAATTAATTAAAGCACAATCAGAAATTATGTCCGAGTTGGAGAAGGAAAAAACACAGCTGAAGAGTACAAGTTTTTTTTTGCCGCCATGAACAGTTTCGCTATACAAATTTTCTTAGCAATACTGTTCAGTGGTATACAATACTGAGCACGTTTAGGATAGGTAAGTCCCTTCAGAATATCTTCTGAATAGTGTGTTTTAGGATAAAGTTTAATGACTGCACCAAAAATTACGTGAACACTGTTCACTTAGGATTTTTGAATGAAGCAGAGTACAGTGATTTGAATACCAGGGCTGGATAGGGATTTTTCATCTAAGGGACATCTCTAACATGAAATAGGCAAGTCATTTAGCTTGGATATTTTTACTTGCTTCTCTGACAGAAGAATTATGAAATGAGCATCCCAACTTCAGTGATTATTTAGGATTTTATAAACTAATTTATGTAATTGAATTTGAAAATTTTATGGTGTTTTGAATATATTTGTTGTTATTAAATAAATATAATAGACAATACAAATTTGATAGCATGAAAATATTTTTTAGCAAAAAGGAATTGTACCTTCAACTAGTTGAAAAACATCTATTTTGACTATATATTTCATTGCTTTTTTAAATTCTGTGTTAAAATACTACCTTGCATGCATGAGTACAGTTGGTAATCACTCCATTTGGCAATCTAGCAGAGATATATTGTCATCTTCCTCACTAAGTTGTTCTTCATAACCCTGTTGTAGCAAAACTGAATATAATATTGAGGCATGTTTATAACATCACATAATGGAGTAAGGAAAATTTCTTGCATTCAAGTATCTTTTTCTTCACGTCAGGTATTGTGACACTCAAACATTATTAATTTTAGATATTCACAGTTTGTAAGTTGTCTCCTCAGAAAACTAATACTAGTGTTGGCACAAAACCCTTCTGACCTCATTACTTAGGCTACACTGAAGAATCCAGTTCTCCTTCTCCTCTCTCCTTGCTCTCCCTCCAGGAGGCCTTAGAGCATGTAAAAGGAACACTTTTATGGGTATTTTTTGGCTCAGTCGATGCAGCAATATATTATTAGCTTAGTGTATCTCTCTCAAAATTTTATGAGGCTTCACAGAGTAGCTGAAATGAACATAAGTTTTATGTTCCATACCTAACAGATCATGCAAGTTTCTGTCGTTATCAGTTAGGATATGCTTGATCAAGTTCTGACAGTTGACAAATGATGAGGTATTTTTAATTCACTGTGTGATACATGTGAAAGTCAATAGATTATTAAGGGGACTGATTCACAGTTTTAAAATACAAAGTGATTATTGTTTCCAAAGCTAGACACAGTTAAATAGTAGAAAAAAAAAAAAAGTAAAAATTTGGAAAGATATTAAAAAACAAGTCACATGAGGCAGGAAAACATCCTTAGTGCACTCACTTCTCAGACCTGGCAGTTATGGTGCCTTCAAAACCATGTTTTGCATCTTACCCATTTTGATTAACACTGTGCAACCTAAAGGCAATGAGGCATGTTTTAAATAAACATGCTCATCATATTTCTTCTAATTTTCTTTTTTATTTTCTTTTTCTTGGAACTTCCATCCTCAAAAGAGGCAGAATATTATCACTGGAACATAAGAGGAAGAGCCCTAAACCTAGTAAGTGAGCTTAGAGTAGATTTTTCAAGAGGGAAATTTATACCAATAAAATAGGTCATGATGTAATTATTTTCTTTATCACAAATCAGTGCATTTATTTTTACTTCATTAAAATGTTTCTGATTCTTTGACTGTTTCTTTTCAAGTGATATGTAGCCAGGGAGTAAGCTAATCCAGCCCAAGATAGGCAAGTTGCAAGTTTTAGAAAACTACACTTCTATACATCCAGCCTGGTAGATTCTGTCAGGACAGAATGGTTCATTCTTATTTGTTTGGTCTGTTCAAGAAAATTAAATAGTTCACTTTTTAAATACAAAATGGGAAAGGGACACACAGGGAATATTAGGTCATAAGCTGCTATTTGCATGCTAAGATCTTAATTATAGGTACATGCAAATTTCAAAAGTGATGTTAATTTCAATTATATGCTCCAGTCGGTCCACTTAAGACCCCATTACTTTGTTCACTCAGTTATAACCATCATGAGGATAAAATTAGATTGTCCTTTATTGAAGAAACAACTTTACTGTCCTAGTTTCCAGCAAGGCAATACACACATACTGGAGGAGACCCACTGCCTTTTTTGTCATGGAGAGTGTAACAGTAGCAGCACTTTGTTCTGTGTCCAAAGTGGAAGTACTCAACTGTGCAGCATGAATCACTGCTCAAAAGGTGGTCTTCTATTTTTTACACTTAAGCACAGGCTTCCACTAGGTGTGTGTACACTAAGGTCTGACTTTCTCATAGTACAGGAACTGTACAAGACAGAATGTTATTTACCGAGAACAAATTTTTCCTTGCTGCCTATTTTTATATGTCTATTGCTAGTAAAATACAGAAAAAGAAAAAAAAGTAACTCCCTCTTTTTAATTTCCCTGAGGTTTAAATGTGTAATAATGTAATGTGAATGAATATATTTAGATTAGTTTGATTGAAGGAAGAATTATTATTTTTTTTCAGTCTAGAGCTGGGTTTATACTAAACTGCAGCATAAATGACCTTCCCAAATGTATTACATATCTGAAGGACTGAAAACAAAATTAATTGTGTCTTGAATATCTGACTACTTGCATGGCAGTGGAAAACATACCTAAGGCAAGTTTATTGTGAAAAAGGAAACCTTTATGCCCTTCAGACGAGGTACTTTCCAGCACATGCATTTACATGAAGTAAAGCATCTCATGAGTCTTAGGAAACATCCAAGGTAATAATCTTACTTGTCCTGGCCAATACATTATTTCTGAGTAAAACAGGAACAAGTAGTTGAGATCTCTTAGTGAATAATATGACCTCCTTTGTTTGCCTACGTAATGAATTGACAAGCCTTATTTAACTTTGTGAGGTACAAGGCAATAATACAGTAAGCCAAATGTAAAAATGAATGGAATGTTTTTTAAGATTATACATTTCCTGAGTATTTTAATCAAGACTGCAAAGCAAAACAAAAATTTAAAAAAATAATTAATAACTTCAATGTTATTTTTCTGTACTAATATTTTAACAATATGATTTTGGTGTCAGAAACTATGGGTTTAAGATGATCAAGTTTATAGTTTTACACATAAATGATAATCTCATCTCCCAGATAAGCAGTTAAATAGATAGCTTTCTTATTAATAGCACAATGATACAATCAAATGATGGGTAATTTCTATTATCTTTATAAAGAGATAAGAAGTATATAGATGTGAAAGAAGCATTGATGTGGAAAATGTTAAAATAACAAATCTTATTAGAAGGCAGAATTTAGGAAGAACTTGTCAAGAGGGTAATGACCTCCATTAAATTTTATGTGCAATTATAATTGGCGTTTTTAATAAAGGAATGCTATTGCAAATTGCATAATTGATATACTATTACAGGGCATCTTATTTCCTCTGGCTTGCATTTATATTAAATAAAAATCTTTGAGATAATCAAGAAGATTCATAATTTAGAGTTTTGAGAACATCTGAGCAGTCAGATGTTGGGTTTAAAATAGTTTTCAATACAAACAAGAAGAAAGTGCGAAAATTATCTGAAAGTGATCCTTTTCTTCTTTTGACCAAAAAGATGTTGATATTCAGCAACTTTTTTAGATGTGGTGGATGTTGTTAGATGTAGTCAAGACTGTAGCATCTTCAAGGTGTAGTCAAATAGAGTCCTTTTTTACTAAGACATCTAATATCAGTCAAGAAAATTCACTGTGTGCAAAACTGTCTAAGTAAATCACTGAGAAAGTCCTAAAATGACCTAGCTTTCATCTTTTGTGCACAAAACTGTAAGGAAAGTATAATGCCTCACATTATCATTTTGGTCATATACTAATTTCTAGTCTAAACTAATATTAAAATAGAGACTTCAAAGTAATTGTGCAAATACAATCAAGATGTGTGTTGGGGGAGGAGGGGCTGCCTGTGGAATCCTCTAAGACACCACTCATTATAAGCTTTTTAATGAAATGACTTATAATTAATATGATTTATATTATCATGTAGTTTTATTAAAATTTAACCTAGATAGATTTAATGATGCTGGAATAGTGCAGATTTCAAATCTGGGAAAATATTACAAAGAGAAAAGTCATCCTAAACCATCTCTCATTGTTTAATGTTTCTCCTTTGCTTACATAAAAAAATGTAGAAGGGTTGCAGTTGTAAACATAATAGTAGAAGGGCTGAGTTAAACTGGTGCAAGAAAAAGCAAATAAGGAATATTGGCTTGGGGTGACATAGCTAAAGATTAGCTATAATAATTTTTAGGAAAGTACCTAATAGAAATTCTAAGCAAAAATAAGTGGTGTCTGTAGCATTTGCAAATAAGCAGCTGCTACCATTCACAGTCTACCCCAATTACCTTCTGTTAATCTGGCACATCTTTAAAATGAAACACTGTGCATAATTTTTCATGGTTCAAATACTGCAGACTTCTCTTCAGGCACACCAAGAAAAGCCACTATCACAAGTGACCTGTGTAATTGAATGTGAGTTATTTTAGAAACAGATTTCCACTGAGGGAAGGAGAGCTGTGGCCATGGGGAATCCTCAGCATTTACTTTTTAAATTCTGAATTGATACATAAATGTGAAAAGAGATAAACTGATATTGTTGTAAAATAAAAGGTTATTCTTTAATGGAAAGTTCATAATTTGCATAGTGTCATATGTATGTAGATATGTAGATTTGTTTGTAGATACACTAGGGATTTACTGTAACCTAAGGGCTAGATTCTGATGTAGTTTTGAAGATGATATGTTTTATGGATGAAGAGCAGAGTACTGCTCCATAAAAACACATTTCAGCAGACCACTCTGGGGAAGGGCTGCTGTAACTACTTCACAGATAGGTGAAATTTGTACACTGAAGACCAAAAGCAATCCATAAATCTTACGTCTCACCTAGCTTTGGAGTAACCTAAATTGATCTTATAGCCACATTCTGGACTACAATTTTTAATTCACCTAAATTGAAGGTCCTTTCAATCCTTGAGGCTAATGCTTATTGTCATAAAGCACAGTTGTGATGCAGTACGACACTGAGACCTACCTAGCTCTAGAATGACCTTTTGCATGAGATAAAGTTATGAAAGTCAGTTGTAACAAGGATGAAACTTATACCAGCTGATCTTGCAGCTGAATATTCAGTTAGTTTACCTCTTTCATAAATAATAATTATATTTGATTCCTTGATGGAAAAAAATAGTAACATTTCTCAAAACATTTACAAAGGGATTAGGTTACATTAGCAATCCAGAGGTCTAAACTGTAGAAATCTGTAGAAATATGTGTTTCTGGAGGCAAGCAGTGCTTGAGGTTGCAGGAAACTGAGATTAGCAAGACACTTTGTAAGCTGTTCTTTTGCTCAGGGGAAGTTTTGTCATGTTTTGTGCAAACTCTGCACACTAAACTACTGAGCGATACCCTTTAAGTTAATGTATGTTGTGCTGCTACACTTCAGGAAATTACTTCCTCTCCTATATCACCCCTTCTGGTAGCTTAGTGCATTACTATTAAGTTTTTAAAATATTTCAAATGTGACATGGAATATGAAGCTTAAAAGCTATCTTACAGCACCATGACATACCCATGATGATACACTCATGATCAAGTTCCCATATAGGAATAAGAAGGAGGAATGGAACCTTTTGGAAGGTACTCTTATTTGCTATCACTATAGCAATTCTGACGTTGTGAGGTATTAGTCTTTGTCAATGAAACTATCATTTTCTACTAGTTTAGTAGATTTTTTTTTAGTAGATTTTTTAAAGCTTAAAGCAATACATACTGCAGTGACAATTCTGACTGCCCAATAAAATCCTGACAGGTGCAACTGTAACTTGAAGCCCTTGGAAAGTGATTTCGAGAAAGCATTTGAAGCTGAGAAAAGGCCAAAAATGGGAGGATGGAAATGTAAATCAAAGGTTCTCTTGTTAACTTATGTTCATCACCAGATTTAAGTTATAACTTAAAAAATTGTTGGTAGAGGGAAGAGTCTGTTTATATAAGAGTAGGAATGTAATTGCACTTCTGTTTACATGAAAATAATCTGATTTCAAAATGCCTAAGCTATAAGACCACAGGCACACAGACAACATAATTTGATCATCTCTTAGAACACTGTAACAATGACAATACTATCCTTCTAAAACAACTATAATTAATTCAAAATAAATAAACCTCTTTTTCACACAGATAAAAAGCCCTAAACTCTTGGCCTTTTCTATGGTGTCTTCAATAGACCTGAAGTAGCTTTTAAATTCTGATTATTTCATGTCACTGGAGTGTAGATTTTTTATTACAAGGTTATAATTAAAAAATATTGGTTCTACCAAAAGAGTGCATAATGCTAATATACCCTTTTTTTTGGTTTTTTGTTTGCTTGTTTTGATGTGCCACCTCATGTAAATTAAATTCCTTAAGAAATAATGATAAATGCCTGAAACATAACATGGAAATCACAAGCTGGGAGTTATCTTCTAAACAAAGGCCTTCGAGATAGTGTGCTAAAGGACAAGTCATTGACAACTATGTATACCAAAATATTGATGTGCTTCATGAAGAGATTGGGTAAAGTCTTTAGACTTTTCCCTTTCTCTTCTTTTCAACTATATGCTTAGAAATCTGTTGCAGAACACTCTGGGTTTTTTCCCACTTGCAAAGAAACTATGCTAGCAGGACATATACAGTATCTAGTTAGGACTAATGAGCCTGTAGGATAAGCATCAATATGCTCACTAACCCCCACGTGAGACCTTATGGCTTTGTTTACTCAGACAGATCTTTGAAGTTGCTGAGTTATTGTTTTGCAGCTATTTCAGTTCATTTAGGATTTCATAGCTTTCTCTATCAATATTTTCCTTTAATTTTCAGGCAGCTATACCTATCTCAACAATCTAAACTCTGCTTGCAGTATTACCTGTCTTACCATTTGTGGCTATTTTCTGTGGACTTTGTCACAGTTCTACTGCTTGACTAAGCAATTTCCTCAACTGAGGCTATAAAGCTGAGAGTATCAAAGAGAGTTTGGATCAGACAGTGGAACCTCTTAGAGAAGAGTTAGAATAAACAGTATTTTGGAGGGTGTAGAAATGGAAATGCTGCTACAAATAAGAAGCAATGTAATGCTTTATAATAAATTTAATAAACTCATTATTTGAACTCCAGTCAATGCTGAGCTGAGATTTAGCATAGGACAGAAAAAAAAAAAATCTATGAGGCCCTTCAGATCCTTTATTTAACACTAAAATATGTAGAGGATAGGGCCCATATAAAGAACTTCAGGTACTTAATTCTGTAAAAGTAAATTATAATTTTAACTACCATAGAGGAGAAAGTCAGAGAAACTCTCTTGTGCTGCTTGAGAATTTATAAAGAAAGAACAGAAAAACTTCACCATAGGGAAAAACCACAAGATTAACCTTTTGTTGTTGTTTCATGATCTTCAGATTTGAAGACACTCATCTTGGAACTTAGACTTATGCTAAGTCAAGCTAAACCACTATTTATGGTTTTTTTTCTACTGGGATTTTACTTTCTGTTCATCTAGTATTTTGCAAAAACATATCTTGTGTTTGCCACTTTGCTTTTTATAATCTTGACCAGTATATATTTAAGTTGATCATCCATCACAGTTAATGCTTTCTTCATGAATCAGCTCAATGAGGATCACTTATTTTGCAGGCGAGAAGAAATTGGCTTCTTTTTCAAGATAGACTTTTCAAAAAAATTTATTCTCTAAAAATCTGGATCATTTTCAAGACTTCATAGAGTATGTTCCAAAATTTATAGATTCCACAGACAATGCATTACATTTCCTTGCAATCAAATTGAAAAATATTTTCATTCTAGAGATATACTAACTTTATAATAGCACACTAGTCTTTTCTACTTTATATAGAAGAACCTTAGTTTTAAGAGTAAGCCTATTTGTATAGCTGGTTTTAGTGAAGGTTTTATAATTTAGTTATAGTTATGTGAAAAAGACATGCCAGATATTATATTGTTGAAGTTGTATTGAAAGCAATCTGAGGTTTACATAGGGCAGAAATGAATACAGAGAGTTAATTAATTAACATTAAGATACAAAGCTACAAAAAATTAATTTATAATATTGCTCTTTATATTCCAGTAAAATCTAAAAGGTTCATATTAAGATTAGGTAGATTTTGTGCAGAGAATAATAGTCAAGTGTTTGTTAATGAAGCTTTCAGTTCAAAGAGAATAGAAAGTCTGGGAGGGAAAAGATTATTTAAATCTCTTTTCTCATAATTATCTCTAGGACTATTGCTAAAATGTATTTCGGGTATGACAAAAGTCAACTTGATAAAGCGAAAGCATAATATTAATATTAGTGATTTTTCACATCATATCCTTGGGCTGCTCTTTAACAACTACTCCTCTCTTTTGTCTGCAGCTCCTAAGCTGTGGTCTGAAATGTGGTTTGTGGTCCTTAAAAAAATTTGTGTTAGTGAACCACTCAGGAAAGAAAGGAGATATAAAACTATACCTTACGACATTATCTGTCTTCCAAGTCTGACATAGTTGTCATTAGATCTGCTGATAGACTCCCACTATCAAATCAGTGTCTATAAGTATAGTAAAAGAATCGGTAGTGCAAGTTTCTGTACTATTAGTACTGTGTCCCAGTTTTTCAAGGATCACTTAAAAGAATAATTTAGTGGTTTAGTTTTCATCCTTCTTCTGCCCTGTCTATTCATTAAGGCTACTGATAAGGAAGAGATTTACTTATGCTTGCTCATAGCCTTTAGGAGTTTAAATTGAGATCATCATCTCCTTTCATCTAAACTTCTAGCCAACTATTAGAAAATTTATTTCTTTAGCAGGAGGGGATAGAATTGATGACTTCTGTCCCTGGAACTGAAGGAAGGTATTGAACAATCCTTCATTCTGATTTAGGCTTCTGCTGTTCGTGTCTTGATTCACGTTAAATGTGCGATGTCCAAAGAAACATCAAATTTCAGAAAATGTAGGTTTTCAATCTGTAACATTTTACATAGTGTCTACTTTAAAATATCAAAGAAATATAAACATAAACAAACAAAAAACCCCGAACAACCATAGCCAGGAGGTAAAGAGTGGAAATTACATTTCCCTTTGGAAATGTGAATTTGTAGGCCCTTATCCAGGGCCTGTGGATAAAGTATTTTTTATTCTGCTCAGTTGGTTCTGAAACTGGTGCAGAGATATCAAGAAAATGATCATATTCACAGAGTCACACATATAGCAAAGTTGAGATTTCTTCCCCGTCCCCTTTCCCTGAAAGAAAAAAAAAAAAAAGAAATCAAACAAACCCAAACCATTTTTATTTGTTTTTAATAGGAGCAATGCTTAGAAAAGTTTTCACAACTTAATTGGCAGAAGATGTTGACTTAAACAGAAACATACATATATACATTTCTTCTTACACATGGTTGTAAACCTATAGACTTGAATGAAACTGCTCACATAAATCGATGTTCAATACTTTGATAAATGAGGAACATAATACTATTTTTATTTATGCTGTGCTCTAAAGTTGAGCTTAAATTTAAAAATATAGAAGACAAAGGACTGTGAAAATAAAAAATCTTTTT
The DNA here is from genome assembly GCF_022539395.1 of Myiozetetes cayanensis. NCBI lineage: Eukaryota > Metazoa > Chordata > Aves > Passeriformes > Tyrannidae > Myiozetetes > Myiozetetes cayanensis. Next base: position 31,334,658 of record NW_026087964.1, on the reverse strand, counting down.
CTGTATTCACTATAGAAGTAGAAAATAATATAGGAAATAGGTTATTGCTATTGTGTTTTCTCAAGCTATTACATAATATATTTTAATTTATTGTTTGAATAGAAGCTTATGTCTGCTGATGTCTTGAGTGAAGTATTTAAACAGAAGTAACATAGATCTAAGGTTACAAATGCTTTACTTGAAGATACCAAAAAGTTCCGCTGTATCAACAACCCCAAGGCGGTGATGCAGGCTTGGGGAAAAGTGTGTGGAAAGCTGCCCATCAGAAAAGGACCTGGGAATGTAGGTCAATAGCTGGCTGAATATGAGCCAGCAGTGTGTCCAGGTGGCCAAAAAGGCCAATGACATCTTGGCCTGTATCAGAAATAAAGTGACCAGCAGGCAGGGGTAGTTCCTCTTTACTCAGCACTGGTGAGGCCACACCTCTAGTTCTGTGTCCAGTTTTGGGCCTTTAACTATAAGAAAGACATTGAGGTGCTGGGGTGTGCCCAGAGAAGGGCAAGGGTCTGGAGTGCAAATCCTACGAGGAGTGTCAGAGGGACCTGGGACGATTTAGTCTGGAGAAAAGAAGATTCGGAGGAGAACTTACCACTCTCTAAAAGTACCTGAAAGGAGGTTGTAGACACCTGGGGCTTGGTCTCTTCTCCCAGGTAATAAGTAATAGGACAAGAGGAAATAGTCTCAGGTTGCTCCAGGGAAGGGGTTTAGGCTGGATATTATGAAAAAATGTATTCATTTATTCATGGAAAAGGTTGCCAAGCGCTGGAATAATCTCCCCAGGGAAGTGTAGGAATCACTATGCCTGACAATGTTCAGAAAACCTGTAGACATGCTTCTTGGGGACATTGTTTAGTGGTGGACTCATGAGTGCTGGGTTAACAGTTGGACTTGATGATCTTAGAGGTCTTGAGGTCTTTTCCAACCCTAATGATTCTATGATTCTGTCTTTTTCAAATATTGTTGTCATGTCTGACTGTGGCATCTTCAAGTGCCCTGGTGAAAATTATTGTGTTCATTAGTGTTAGGTAATACCTTCAAACTTGAAATCCAACTAAAGCTTTGTCATATACTTTTGTTCTGAATGGAAAAAGGCACAAATCCTGAGTATGGGATTTTTGCATTATGATCTGCTTGATTTTTTACAGAAGTCTACATCTCTGAGTCAGATTTTGCTATGGATAGTTTTGTTTGGATACTTTTTTTAAGGTAGATGAGTAAATCCCATTTTGTTTGTTCCCATCATAGTTTTCTGCATGTTAGTGCTATAGGCAGGAATTTGTATGTATTGTAGCAACTCTTAAAATAAGTGTTGTCTCTTTGGATATCCTAAAAGATCCATGAATTTTAAAATATGAGTCGTAAAATAAGTATATATACACACACACAGGTGCGTGAAATTGCACTTGCATGTTTTTCATACCTGCATTCTGTGATATTAACCAGTTGTTTTGGTTTATGTTCTGCCATAAAACCACTGAAATGAGAGACATGCAAAATACAGTTTTAAAATGAAAAAGAATAATGCTTTCAGCTATGTTTGGGTTTAGACCTAGAGACCATCAATAAGTTGCAATAGCATGAAATTATGCACACATCTGTGTACACAATATCTATTTGAAACAATTTCTAGATGAAACAAAACAGATAGGTCTTGTCAATCCAGTCTTCAACAAAGCATTTCTTGTAATGACTCACTGAATGCAATGGAAGTGTTTGCTGATAGAAAATTAGTAAAGATAGAAGTCAGAGCAAGTAATATGGATAAAGTTTTGAACAAAAGAAAGGGCAAGACAACACTCTGGACTTTTATCTTGCATTGAAAAGAAGTTAACCAAAGAATGTCTAAAAATTTGATGGTTGATCAATATTTTCATGGAGGATGACACAAAAGATAGAAGGAAGCTCTTAATGTTTTTTAACAGCACAAGTTTGAGGATCTTCCTTAATAAGGAACAGAATTAAAATGTTATATGAGGAGAAATGAATGATTTGAAGAGTTGGATTAATGTATGTGAGAGCACAGTTAGTAGTATAGAGTGCACCTTCATGTATCTAGGGACATAAAGGAAGAATTTCTGCAGTTATGTAGGTTTTCAACATATACAAATGTGTATGTTAAGCATAGCCTAGCTGTCCCACCATTGGGGGGAAAATAACTTCAGACAAAATACTTCTAGGACAAATGGACAAATAAGCAGCATTCTTTACAACACTGTCTTGAATATGAATTTTGGTTTCACTTGATGTGAAGGTCCGAAAAAATTTTTCTGCAGACAATGTGGAAATATAAAGATCTAGTTACACTTATGGCACAAATTGGTATCAGGGTTGTCTGAGAAGATGCCTTCTGTCTATTCGGTTTTTTTCTCTCTCTTATTCAACAGTAAGCTCATGTTGCAAATATGTTTTCTTTCTCAACTGAGGTTAGAGGACTTCTATCAGTGTCTGACACCTTCATCCCCAGTTCTCAGTCCAATACTGACTAAAAGTCATTCTGAGTCAGCATGTCAAGAATATTCTGACAAAGGCTCAAATAAGTAGAAGTTACAGGGAGACTGGGAGACAGATTTACAATCGAAGCAAATGGACTTTGTGTATATCTGGTACAAGTAAATTCCAAGTGAACTAGGAACTTGGTGATGGAAGCAATGAGGAGAACAGTGAGGAGATAGGCACAGCTCTTAGGCAGCAACAATTTAGGTCAAAGAGAAGACATTCATGTGCACAGTAAAGAAAGAGACTGATAAGGTAAAATACAGCAATGCAGGAGTGCTGCTTCCAGTCTGAAGTAGTGTGATGCTGCGCTAAATAGGCCAGTGAGAACTGAAGAATCTCAGGTGGTATAGTCACCTTTTGTAAGACTGCAAAAAATAAATACTACATTATCATGTCAGCTTCTATTGCCTTCTTGTTACATTTTCAAACTATCACTTCCATGCTTTCTTGCGTGGGGTAACTTTCCTATAAATATCCACACTACTATTTACCTGACAATAATTAGGCTGCTGATTTCTTGAAAACACTGGCTAGCATAACTTATATTAATAGTGTATTTTTGTTTCTTCAGTCTTCCCAGTCTTCCTTTACACTTTTTCTTGCCTTGTCATACAAAAAATAATAATAAAATTATTTCTAGCCAGCTACATTTGCTCTGTATTAGTCTAGTGCTTCACAAAATTGGGTTTAGATCCATGACTTCATAATTAAAGTCTGTGCTTTGGGATAAAAAGCATTCATAAACATGCAGGTTTATGGGTTTTTGGAGGTTCTTCTGGATTTAGTCTTCATTTTAATTTTTCTCATTTTTACTACAGAATATTGCAAACTGCAGAATGTAAATTGAATGTTCTTTCACAAATTCTTTTGCAGTTTTCTAGAAAAAGCATGGGTTTTAGAAGTAATATGATGGAGGGCAAAAAATGTTCACTCTCTTAGATTTTTTTGTAATTTCTGCCTTTTTTATTTTTCAATAGGAATAAAAATACATGCCTCTTGTTTTACCTAAACAAGACTGTAGTCTATAACTATCAGTTTCAAACTTGCAGAATTTTTTAAGACTTCTTAATTTCCAATCTTATTTTAGTGATTTAAGTCACATGTAGAGGGCAAAAAAATTGTATTTAAAAACTCCTAGTGCATAGTTGATGTAAATCTTTGCATCTCAATAGCTGTCATTGATCTTGTACTCTCCTATATGTATGATCTCTTACAAATATGTAATGTATTTACTCTCTTCATTTAAAATTAACATTTTTTAATTTCTATTACTTTCTTTCCCCTGTAAATGCCCAGAACTTAATTTTATTTACTTCTTGACAGGATGTGTCACAGCTTATTTTTTGCTCATTCTTTTAGATGTGAACTCTTAAAATGAAATTATATCCTTTGCAAAGGACTGCACTTGAGGAATGCAAACGTGTGCACCTCATCTAAGATTTGAAACAAATGATTTAAATAGGTTTTTAGAGGAGTCATAATTACTATTCAAGCTTGCTGCACATAAATGAATATGATTTAGCTGCATATATTTACTTAGAATGTAATTACTTGCCAATCTATTACCACTCAGCTTTGCTGAGTCTATTTTTAGAATTAAATCATTATGTGTGCTTTTCTGCTCACCACATGGATCCTAATATCTCCATGCTACTGAACTTCCAAAGACAACACTTTCGTATGAGGCCTTTGAAGTAAGAGAAATTGCTTGCAAGACAGGACTTAGAAAACTAAAGTGATTTTATACATAACTTGTGTTTTGAGAAACACTGAGCAAGTGTGTTTTGATTATTGAAAGCCATATCACTGGATTAAGTAGTGTCTCTGAGAGAAGCTTCCTTAGGTATCAACATGCCAGAATGATGAAGCAGACAAAAGCTTATATTGGTCTAAGTAGATGAGATCCTTGACTAGGAGATGGGCCATCCCTGCCCACACCTCAGGCTTTTTTTGTACTCATGGCTTAACCTATTCATAATTTCTAAAACTAATGTAACTTCCTAGGTATTTTGTATTTCATTTGAGCTAATGAAATTTTTCAAAATATTTCATTTTTTCATCTTCACTGCCCTTTTTCTTAAGCTATGCTGTTTTACATGTTCTGTTTTGGACTTCCGGAGCCTGATCTTCCTTCCCATGTCTGGGAACAGCACCGTACAGACAAAGATGCCATTTCTGAACTTTGCTGCTGGTCACTATACAGTGGTCTAATTACTCTGTTACCTATTTTCACGTGGTTTTAATAACCTCACTTCCTTTACCAGCCAGCTAGGAAAAATGTCTACAGTTCCTTGGAGTTTTTCTTCCTGCTCCCTTTATTCATATGTGTTCCTTGTCTTCATTTGATTAACTCAGTCACAAAGAACAATGTAAACACCTCTGTAAAGTGGCCTTAAATCACCTTTAACCCATCAGGAAACTGTTTGAATAAAAGGCCTCAACTGTAATAGGTTTTCTCTACTGACTGAAGATAACTTCTTCTGTTGATACTGCATCTTCACAGTGGACAACTAGCCTGGTGCAGTTATTCAGCGTCACTGCACTTGTGTAAAGCAATTCCCCCACCCCTGCCCCATATTTCCAGACATTAGTGAAAATATACATGAAAAATTAAATGCTTTCAGTCCTTAGTCGGGTAAAAATAAAAAAAAAAAAAAGAAAAAATGTTAGCTATAGACAGCAAATTATTTTACCATTGCTAGGTAGGACTATTACAGAAAAACAACTTTCCGCTGTAAATACAGCAGAAGGGCTTCTTTGATCCATAAATATACAGTCTAAGCTCATTTAACACAGCAAATAGCCCAGCCTGATTTCTGATCAGTCAGGAGACTGAAATACTCAGAAAAAGTTTCCGAGATTTCAGGGGTGATGAAAAAGTCACCAAGATGGAGATAGCAGGCCATACTTTTCCTGGATATGGAGAAAGGAGAACAGAGTTCTGAAGTGCCTTACTGAGGAAGGTTTCTGTTTGCCTTTGTGCAGCAGTTAGTATATTACTCCATGAGAATACAATTTTCCTCATTATAAACACATCCATTTGCCATTCTCCAAGTGAGGACATCTTAGGTATCAACATTCCTACTCCTTGACTGTATCACATATGAAATTTTTACCACAGTCCTGTCTGCACACTGATTCATCATCTTCCTTCCCATAGATTTTCCAATTATTCACACCCAATCCTCCCATATTATTTCAATGATACTCTGGGTTTTTTCTGGTATTATTTTTTACATCAAACTGGGAAATCACTTTTTGTTCTCCTTTTTTTTTTTTTCTCCTCAGTTACAGAAACTATATCAAATAAAACATTACTTTCAGAAATTTAACAGAAGGGAAACCCTACATCTTGTCTAATTTTTCCATTCTACTGTGAACCAGACATAAGTTATTACTTGTTAAAGCTTTCATTTGGGCAGCTGCCTAAATATGACTGGCTAAAGCACACTTGTTTAATTTTACTGCAATATACTATTCAGGATGCGCCCCAAACTCTTCCTCAGCATTTGCCCTGAGAAGTAAAACTCCAAATATCTGAAAACTACTGATAACCTCTAGCCAAATGAATAAATCTATGTTTATGAATTTTCTCTGCATACGAATTGCTAAAGGAGGGCACAGCAATTCCAGTTGCTGTCTGCTATAAATGAGTAAGTTAGTGAGTGAATTATTCCCAGTCCAGTAGGATATTCTGGAAAAATCTTCATTAACTAATACTTTTTCCCAAGAGAATAACTTAATCTCTGTTTGTAGTCTAGCATAATCAAAATGGATTCTGGTAATTCCTGACTAGGCAAGCACCCAAAACCATTTATTTTTTCAGTATTTCAAAAATATAATATGAGAAATGCCTATACCAAGGTGTATGCAAAGTGACTATATACCCCTCTGAGATTAAAATGACATTTCAGTATTAGATTTTGATGTCAAGTGAAATTTGACATGGGAAGTGTTATGGTCAATGAACTAAAAATAACAGATTGGAGAAGAGAGTAGAACAGTTTAGTCCATTGGTCTCCCAGAGTGAGGTTTCTTTTTAATAACTGCTGATTTAGATAGCTAAATTAATGTGTATTATTTTTACTCAGTTTCCCACCAGTACAGATACTTTGATTTTATAACTTTTTTTCCCCTTTGATGAGGTGTTGATATATGACAATATTATCTTGATTATAAGGATGACTAAATGTACTTCAGTAAGAAACAGTGCTTTTTGGGAATGAAGAAATAATAATAAATGCATGCATCTTAGATGGATTTGAAGAGGAGGGAGACTTTTTTTCTGAAGCTGTGAAAGGGTTTGGGTTTTGTTTTTTAACAAGGTCTAATCACTGGAAAAGCCAGCTGTCAGCCATTCCAGTGCCAATGGTTGTTTCTGTCTGGCAAGGCTGTGCTTTCTACTTTCTTTTTTGATTGTAAACAATGTGCTTGTGTGGAATATGCTCTAACAACAATTATGTCCTGAGGACCCAAATATATCATATTGAAAGATTAGAAAAGCCATTCAGTGGGCATTTTTATCAGTGCAGTCACCTTAGAAGACCAAAAAAAGCAGTCAGGGTTGCTTGGATTTCATTTGCTTTGGTCCTTTGCTTTTCCTTTCTTGTTACTATTCATAAGTCTCCAGGAGGAGTTCCCTGGATGCCTGCTGGCTCTGAAACTCACTGTAATAAGAGCTCAGGGAATTCCTCACTGCTCACACAGTGAGCTACTGCAGTTGAGCTCAGTGCTAATGTCTGTTTCTGAGTTGGAGCTGCTCACATTGCTCTCTGCCTGACACTCCTGGAGAAAAGAATCACTGTCAAAATGAAGAAGTAGGGAAAGCTGCTTTACATTTGGCCACATGTCAACAGCTGCTTTTCAATGTTTTGAAATGCGTTTTTATTTTAGGACATAAATAGCATCTTTTGCATAAATTGCAAATTGTGTGTGCAAATGCTGCTTTTGATTTAAATAAATATTTCCTATTTCTGAAACAGAATGCAGAGTAATCTTTAGCTCTGTCTCTTAGTGTTTACAGGTCCTATTTTTATTCTCTATTATGATGGTTTTCATAGAGATGCTAATATTATAATGCCACTTTACAAAGAATGTCAGAAAAACATTTCTTGTGAATTGGAATTCTTTGTGAGTCTTAGATATATATTTATTTTTTCCTTATTTGGCATACGATATGAAAACAAATATTCTAAAATATTTCAGACAAGGAAAGTTTATATCTGCTTTATTTAAATATTTTGAGGGGAGATAATGGATTGCATTCTACAACTACCTTCTTTTCTTTTATATCCTCTTACCTCAAAATTTAATCTACCTTCTTTTTCTAAATACCACAAAGAAACCATATCCTGTGAAACTGTCACTAAGAAAAATTACCTGAGGGCATTCGGACTTTCTGCCTAAGCTTTATTTTGTCATTTATTTCTATTAACAATCATTAAGCAATTTAATAATTATAAGCCTCATTAGCATTTTAATGAGACTAGTGGCCATTGCTAAGTGTAATTAAATTAGTTTTATTGTATAATATTTTGAAGCTGTGATTAAATTAAGTTTTACTATGCTTTGAAGACTAAACCTATAGAGATCACTCTTCAGTAACGGTTTAACTTGTGAGGAGTCTGTAAAATAGACATTCCCAGGGAAAAAAAAGGCAGAATATTCCCTACTGAGGTTAATCATAAAAATAGAGAAATCAAATGCTCCTGCTGCCATCAGCTCCAAGATTACCAATATACTCTTAGTGATAATAGTAGCCTGTTAAATAACATTCATTGTGAGTACCTTTGTGTAATCTATTTTTAATGTTTTGAAATAACATCTAGATGCTGTGGCGAATTGTTCTTTAAGTCAGGGAGAGAATCCTATAGTTCTTGCTCAGACAAAACTCCCATGGAGTTCAAATAGAATTTTACCACATTAAGAACAGCAGGGTGTGTAAAAGCTAAGTATTATTGGTGTTTGTTAAAGTTATTATTATAGTTTTAAGAAATAAATTGGGTAGCAAGGAAAGACAGGGAGAAGAGGAAGAGACTACAATCAGGATCAGTTAAATTTCTATGATCTATCTGTTAAAATCCTATGAAAAGACACACAAACAGAAGATTAGGCACATCTCGGTCCCTGCCAACCTCTGTGAAATCCTTCACAGAGTGCTCTCTGCTAGAACAGGTTAAACACTGTGTAAACACTAGATGGTAGCTTGTTCTCATCCATTTATCGAGTAACAACTTCTGTCTGTCATCCACTAGCTAGCTCTCAGCTTCTCTTGTCATCATGGTTGTACCTAAATGTGCTGATCCATTTAGCTGAACTTCAAGAAGCATAAAGTTTGTTCATAAGTAAATTTGTATTTGCCTATTAAGGTTTGAGATGTTAAGTATATTCATGTATGCATAACTTTTTTCCTTTCTGAAACAATTCTGTCCAAGGCTTGGCAAAGTTGAATGCACTGTGTTAAGATTGGATTCTTTTTTCTTTTACTTAAGATGTTTTGCAGTGAGAGAAAATATAGTTTCCTTGTTAAAACAAACAGCTGTGTCTTGTAAAGCTTCATGACTGAATATTTAGGAGCAGTGACTTAATTTTGGAAAAGTTTTGTCATGCTAACACTCTGGAGGTTTGCAGTTTCATAAAAATTTCCAGATTTGTTCCAGTTTAGAAAAGATCTTTGTACAATGCCACTTTGTTTCAGTTTGATTATTGCTGGAATTGGTGTGTCAAGGGTGTGTTTCAGTTCTTCTTAGCTTCAACTTGGTAACTATTACATGACATATTTCTACAGTGTGTGGGCTTAGCAAGACAGTTTTTCCAGCAATATTTTGTTTTAAGCCCAGAGAGTAGGAGAGAGAATAGAGACAGGAATCAGTGGAGAACTAGGTGGGTTTGGTTAAAGAAAACACGAAGCAAAGAACCCAGAGTCAAGCAGAAATAGGTATGGGGCAGGGTCCATAGACTTAATTTTTGAGAAATAGTCTGTAACCCAAAGATTTTATGCAGGAACCAAATCCAGGGTCCCCACTAGTTTCATAATTTTTGTTATAAATGTGTTCCCTCTACCAGTAGTGATTGGTTCATGTTAAAAAAGACACTAATTATTATTAACATTATTAATATTATTATGTTAATTCAAATAGCATTCAAATCTAGAGATTCCAGTCTTCTTCATAATCAGTAAGGGTTAAGTATTGTCAAAAGGTTACATATCTAGGGCATTTTCTTATTTTTCTGATTCAATAATGACCATTTTATTTATTTTTATGTGATTTTACCATTGCAAAGCTGAAGATTCAGGTAGCCCACATGCGTAAGTTAGTTGAGGTCAAGGCATCATTTAGGATACTGCAGACAGAGGAATCCTTAACAAAATTGTTATCAAATCAAATAATTGCAAACTCTACAAACCTGTAGCAGGAAAGTGACCAAAGAAAAACCATGTGATCAATTGTAATATTAGAAAATTGTTGACATTTTCAACCTCAGATTTGCTTTCCTAAATCAAGTGTATTACATACTTGTTTGTATTTTAACTTATCTTTATTTTAAAGAAGAACTATTTAGCACTGTAAATTCATTTATGTTATGATAGCTAACACTGTATAGACCACACAGGAGTTCTACCAATAAGGGAAATGTCTGACTAAATCACAGATCAACCCTACTAACAGCTACATTATAAGTTGTGAGAAAGCCTTCATCTTGGATACATGGGTTCTGGTTACATCAAAATAATTATCTGGATACTCTCACATATTAAGATGGTTCATCTGGGCCTGGAAGAAACATTTCTGTGGTATACACTTGTAAGCCAAACCCCTAATTCTCTTCCTGTGTCTCTTTTCTTAATGTGCCATGAAGCTTGTCAGGGCTAGTGCATTTAAGGAGAGAAGTGCTTCAGCATCCACCTCACACGTTAAGGATAAAACATAGCACTATATTTTTAGCTACATCTTAACTTTTGATGAACTGCAATTCATCAAAATTAGGGGTACTGCAGTGAGTCTTATTATTGCTAGACTATATTCCAGCAGTATTTTTGTAATAAAGTAATAGTTCATAGTAGATAAAACCACTAAGTGTCCTTGGTACCTGTGAGAAGAATATGGGAGAAACAAAGATTTTTCATTGAGAGGAAAAATCTGGATCATTTGTTCCTCATCTCTGACACTGTAAGCTTGCTCCAAGAAAGGTATTTCTAGATATTTCTGTGTTTTTTAATAGTATGAGAAACCATCTTCCCCTCACTGGAGAGATGACTCCACAAGCCATGCATCAGCGCTGAGTGCGGAGGGAATTCCTCCCATTGCAAAGCCCAAGCATTCCCTGTAGAAAGTTTTTTTTTTTTCTTGTTCTTTTTCTGTTATTTACACACAGAAGAGGGTTTAGGAATTTTGTTCCTGTGAAGTTCGTTTATTGTATTCAGGTACCTGAAGAGGGAGCTGTCACAGCTCCTGCTTGCTACTGTTTGCTCTTAGACCTTGTTTTAACTGATACTGCTGGTATTATGCAATGAAGTTTTTGAAATACCCTCAAAAGCATAACATGTGTTTTCTGATGAACTGCTTTACAGAGATTGTATTTATGCATTTTACAGAATAGCAATTTGAATATCACATAAAGCACATATTTACTTATGGGAATTGTATGGTCTTTCTGTAATTATTAGAACCTATTTATTGTCTTCCATTAAGTTAATGTTTCCAAATTAAGCAATATGAAGCAATTTTCTGCCATGCTGTATCTCAGAAGCCTTAGGGATATTATCTGCTACTTTTACTGCAAGTCTAGAGACCTCTGTGAATAAAATTTATAATTCATTTCATTGTAAGTTTTCCTCTGGATTGTAATCAATGAACCTTAAACTATGGAATAATAATGAGATGACAAAGGAGGAATAACTCTTCTGAGGTAGGAAAAGGGTGATAGTAAAATGCACAATGAGCATTCAATTGACTTTTTAAACAATAATACTTTTGCCCTTTCTTTTGAAAACTGGTCATTTTCAGATAATCATAAGCCATTTGTAGCTATGACCACTTTAAAAAAAGAAAAATTTTAATGATGAGTCATTATTGTAATTACTTCAGCATTTCCTGCACTACTTAAGATATCTTATTTCTGACCATATACTACATTTTTGGCTTTTGATGTACTGTATCATCTGTTCAATTTGTGGAAAACTATCAAAGAAGAATAATTGAATGTTAGGCATGGAAACATGAAAAGATTTCTGGTAATTATTTCTAAGATCAGCTGCTGTCAAGTTGTCCTGATTTTATTTCTTCTAATCTTACTTCAGAAATACAAAATCTCATTTCATATTTAATTATACAAATCTATTTTGGGATAATTCCTGCTACTGTTCCTGTTTTATAGAATTGTATTTTATTGTCATATTTTGTATTATTTAATCCATTCTCAAATCTTCCAGTTCATTCTATTTGACTTTTCCTTCATTTTCTCTCGCTGCTTTTATTTCTGTTTCTTCTTCTCTTTTCTTCCTAGATTTCTTCTCTTCTTTACCATCTTTGCTGTTTTATTTTTCTGTTTCTCATTATTCTCTTTTGTTGTGTTTTTCCCTTCCAATTTTGTGTACATTTCCTATTTTCTCTCATTTGGTAACTCATATAAGAAAGAGTGAAGGTCACAGACATAATTACGAGATGTAAAGGTGGCTTTTCAATTCTGTGTGACCCTTAGTACTCAGCAAATACAGGAAGTAGAAACATTCAAAGAGGTGTGTGTGTGTTATGTGTTTCTAAATGAATGTACAAACACATGCACCACTATTTGTGTATTGCTTTTGAAAAGAGAAATAATTAACTCAACTTCTTCAAGTAGTAAGAGGATAAAAAAGAAATGTATTGGTAATTTTGTGGATATACAAGTCTGTAATTTCCCACCAGTTATTCTTAAAGAAGAAAGATAATGGAAATATTTGTGCATTCTTTGCCCATTCTGAGTTTGCTGGTACATCAGGAGAAATTTGATTTCCTTGTTTTTTTCATAAATTGATCATTGCCACAGAGCAAAGGTTGCACTCAGAATCCAGAAAATATACACGTCCTTTGTTTAGAAATGTTAATTTATTTATTTAATGAGTTACATCATCCTTGAGATTGATTGATATGTTTGAATCAAAATTCCCTATCCCAGTCCAGTTCTAAGTGAGCTAGCTTTGACAGAAAAATTTACCACCAAACTGAATGGAAAAAGCTGAGTCATAGAGGTCAACAGGAATATTTTTGCTCCATTGCTGGATGTTAAGTCACGTGCCTTGGATAGGAGGCTTGTTTCCCTTAGTTGCTTCTGTGTTTGAGATGAAAAGATGGGCACTTTCAGAAAGATAAAAAAAAAATAATGACATAACACTAAAGTAGATTGCAGTGCTGCCTTTTACACTGAGCTTAAAAAGGATAAATTATTGTGTCTTAGATCCACAGGGCACCATAGGGCTACCACTACCACCACAGCCTTGGTCAAGCACTGTATTCTGTGCATATTACCAGGCTGCTTTAGAAAACTTTTAGCAATATGGTCAGGGGGCAAAGTTCTATTGCTCAGCTGGGGCAAATGCATTGATCAGTGTAGACACAGCCTGTATTTACCAGGTCTCTGAGTACTGAGCAAGACACTGAATCTTACTGTCAGCATAAGAATGTTCTGAAGAAGCTCTAGCAGGCAGCTGAAAAGTATTACTCTTTTGGAAACAGATGTAGGACATTACCTGAGCTTTGATGGGTGTGGATAAGCCCTTCTGGAGAGTTGACGACTTTGTTTATTTGTACTAAATCAAAATTATTCTGCTGTTTTCTCTGTTGAGTCATTTTAGCAGAGTTGCTGCCTTTTACATTGCTTTATTGTGCACTGAGAAGGAGTAAAACAGCATATAAGAAAACTGATGTTGATTTGGTTTTGTAAAAACACTGAATATTAATGATCTCAAGCTGTATTACTTAGGTGGAAGTCTTAATAGAGGGAGCAGATTTAAAAGTGTGCTAGGCATTACCAGACAGATGGACTCATCCTGATTCTTTAGTTCTTGTTTCTGTTTTTTTTCTAGGACTCCCTCCATTCAATTTGGGCAATGAAGGATAGTAATTTTTTAAGCATAGCAGTATTTTTTTAACAAGGGCAATGGTAGGATATGGGATTATATCCTCCATTTTCACACTCAGGTGTGAGAAAATTGCTATTTTTTGATATCATATAATCATAGAATGGTCTGGGTTGGAAGGTTGGTTTGGTTGGAAGGGACCTTTCAAAGACCATCTTTCATTAGATCAGGTTGCTCAAAACTTCTGATCTTACAGAAGACACTTATCTTCTTGGTACCTATCTGAAATCTTTCACATTTAAAAGGAAAAAAATGACTCCACTTATTATGATTAATTTGGAAGGTATGGGTATTTTGAAGATTTTCCTGGAAACTGTATATTATGTTATATACATAATATAAAGAAGAAATTCAGTGAGCAAAACCACAATCCTTTTTAGTTCGATTCTAAGCCAGCACTATCGACCACACTTGCATGGCATTCGTGTCGGATCACCTAATCCCTAAGGATTCATAGACTAAATCTCCTGAAGATGTGTAGCCTTAGGCAAACCATGACATTAAATAACCATTCATACGTACAAAATCTGGTAAAGCCACATTTTGGGTTATAACTGGCAATGAGTGTATACAGTTTGTATTAGTGAGACAGTCAAAGAAGAAATTTAAACCATTAATTAGTGTGTTTCAGATAGAATACAGCAAGGCACCTGCCTTTCAGTGCATTCATCCACTGCTGCTACATCTTGATGCAAATTCATGCTTCTGAGCATCAGCATTTCAGTGCACATAATGTGCAGCATAAGAATTTTTTTAGTTTACCAAATCCTTTCTGTTCTTTCAAAAAATTAATGGGCCAGGTACCTCCTAACCTACTGATGTGGAAGCAGTTAGTTGATGCCTTGTATCTGAGTCCAGGATTAGATACCTAAATTGAATGACTCTCCAGACATGACCTCTGTTTTCAAGAAGATGATGTTCACTATAAAGGTTCCTTAAAAACTCACAGAGTCTTTGAACATAAAAGTTGCTTTCAAGTTAATAATTAAGGCACTTAAAAATAAAGAAGTAGAATGCATTTGATCTAGTTTTTCATACTTCCTAAGTATGCTAAAAAAGTGCCTTGAATAAGCTTCATAATTCAAAAGGTTATTGGTAGTGAAGTAGAATAGTGCCATCTGGTTTAGAGGAGGAATTCATGCACAGGAACATTCAGCTAGCATTACTCCAAACAACTTACACCAGAAGATAGAGACTATAATATGTATTGTTTAAATATTTTCTTATATAAAATAATACTTTAAAAATTAATACATAAGGTATTTTTTCTTAGTAAAAGACAGTGGCAATAATCATTTATCCTTGTCTCCCAAGATTTGCAAATATTTCTGCAGAAATTAGATAAGGACAAATATGAAGGTAAAAAATGACAGAGCAAAAGGAATTCTTAGTTTAAGATAAAAATTCTTCTGAGTGAAAAAAAGACTTTTACATAAAATCTTATATAATTTTGTCGAAGGCAGTTTTAATTTGCAGAATTCAAAAAGAATTATTTATGCTTTGGATAAATGCAAATACAACATTTAGGAAAATTACCTTTGCATTACTTACTTCACTGATTACCTCCAAAGCACCTCTAAAGTATACAATATAATTTCAAATCATGTTAAATGGGAAAAAATTGCGAAGTACTTTCCTAAAGTTCAGGTGTTAGAAGTAACATCTTTGGCCTGTTTTTATTTACTATAACTGTGTATGTGTTGAAATTTTCTCTTTACAATAATCACTTCATTAATTGTTCACTTGCTCACCCAAGTGTTTTTTCCATTTTCTCTCTTTTCAGCCTTTCTCTAATACACAAACTACTGTTTTTTAAGAGCAAAATTATTACTTTTTTTTTATGTGGAAATCGGTAAGAATGCAAATAGAGAGTATTTCCATACAACAGCAAAGTCCCTAGAACTGATTCTTCATTTTTCTCTGTAAGTAAAGTCCTCAACTTGTATTATTTCATGTCTGATCAGAATGCGATTGCATAGTGGGTATTAATGGCTACAGTAGACAACTGAGCCATTTTAAAAAGTCTATTCAACTCAGAAGAGTATCACAACTCTGAATGCATATTAACAGCTTAGTGGTGGCATTTATTCAGCCTGTAAACTTCTATTCATTTGCACTGACATTCAGTGTAAGGGTAGACTTTTGTGGCAGATGTAGGAACTTATGGTACTGTGGTTGCAGTCACTAATCTTATCTCAAGGATTAAAATATAATTGTCAATATTCTTTATTCATTGAATGGAAATATCTTTGAACCATTTCACTAACAGTGTTTAATTTTCAAAGGTAAATTAATGGAATTTGACAATCATAGAGATTTTTAAATAAATCTTTCAAGAATAGTGTATATAGAAACTCAAAAAGTCCTGGAAAACACTACAGATCTGCAAAAACATAAATGCTGTAGACCTTACCCTTATTCTCTACTGATGGTCAGAGTACGTAAGAGGCAATATTGCATCTGATGTAACATAAAGGAATATTCACTGGAAATTGTATTAGGAAATATTCATATAAACTACTTTAGAAAACATACACAGAGATTTTTATTTTAATTAAATCTGACTGAAAGAGCAATCTACATTGAATTTTCTGATTGTAATGGAATATTAGCACATTAGGTAAGATTAATTTCCTAGGAAATGCATTATGTAGTCAAGTAGGCAGAGCTGGATATCATCAAAAGAATAAGAGTAGATTATGTGATAACCAGTTTAAACCTCTGTCCAGTAGTCTGTTGATGCAGCATGCAGATACAAAAGCTGAGGTCCCAAAATGAGGGAAATGCAGAACTGGTAGCAGCATCATGTATCTAGAGAGACTTAGAATTGTCTTTTCCTCATTTTTTTCCTGTTTAAACATATTTCCATGTTCATCTTGAATATTTTCAGCATATATTTTACACATGTCATTCCTTGCCGTCACTGTTACCTACAAAGGCAAAAAGCTTCCCATGAGTAATCCAAACTATTTGATCAGTAAGACAACTGCTTTACAAAATGTAAAACCACTTGAACTGATTTTTTGTATTATACTGACATTTGCAATTATAGTTCTTTTCATGCAGATTAAAGCTTGAATATATTCTGAACCCAAGCAATTTGTAGAAAATATTTTTCATTTTATTTTGAAGCTCCGAGAGAGAAAAAAGTAGGAATCCACTTTCTCTGAATACGTCAGAAAAGGAAAGTTAAACACACCTGCATAAGTTACATTGACAGGGAAGCAAATTCTCAGCATTTTTTTGTCTTTTTTTTATTCTTTGTTTTCCTAATAGTTAAAAAAAGGTAGTTAAAATTTTAAAGGTTTCAACTGTTTGCAAAATAGAGTTTTGTTTTGGTAAAATAGGAATAGAAGTCAGTCTGTTCCTTTAATTTACAAGAGTATAGTATGTTTAGATGAACCAATGTGTATTCTTGGAGGGAGTTTAAGTGCATGATTAATTTAAACCAACTCAAATCTTACATCAGAAGCATCATCATAAGAAGCTTTCCACGTTACTGAATGGACTTCCTTAGTGCTGTCTATGCATCAAGCTTCTCCTAATTCCCCTATTGATAACTCCAGTAATGTCTGAAACCACAACCTTCCTACGTCCAAAGAAAAAAAATTAATGTGATGAGCTATGCTGCAACTTTCCCTGTCATTACTCGAACTTTTTCCCAACAATAAATTTTCACTTTGTTTAATTGTAAGCCCTGCTTCACATTATTGCTTCCATTTTCTCAGCAAAGCATCTGGAGATAGACATTAATGTTATTACTCTGGTAATAATTGTGTTAAATAAATGCAGAAAAGCAATTGCACATAACTATTTGTTATTATAGTTCTGCTGCTATTGCACTCCAGTGAAGATCAGGACTCCAGTCTGCTATAAAACAACATAAAAGAACTTGACAGTATAAATACCCAGATGAAAAACGGGTTGCTAAAACTAAAAGAATCATGAAGTGATGATTTAAATATACCATTTTTTGCGTTACTCTTTTATTTTTATAAATAGTTTTATATTCAATAATTTCTGCAGAAAAAAAAAACTAACAAGTAGACCAAGCCTGATGAAAAGAGAATTTAGAAAGTAATTAAAATATGTTAGAAGAAAAAGATGTGGGCAGAAAAAGAGGACAAAAAAAATGGAAGTTTGGACAAAAAGGCTCTTCTGAATGACTGTTCAAGATTTACAGTCAGTGGTACATCAAAGTGAAAAACATTGTCTAATAATATCCTGGTAATGGCAGAAGCAATCTCTGCAGCTGCTTCTACTGGCTGCACTCTGCAGCTGATCCCACTAACAGTACCTTTCCCAGTATATTAAGAAAACTGTTACTCTGTTACAGAAAATAGGCTCACAATATTAAAATGCTTATTATAATACCAACAACATCTTTTCTATATTAAGCCCTTGCAAAGAAAATCTGGCATAAAGTCTCACTTTAATTTAATTGTGGGGTGCATATTTTTTTGGTGCATAAAATCTCTGAAGGGTTGTACCTGAGCAGGTGTTAAGGGCATTTCAGCAATGGGAAGGGTGGGTCAGGCAGGTGTGTGGCATTAAGGGTCAAGATGGTAAGTTTAGAGCAAATGCAAAAGAGACCAAGCAGCAGATGTCAATCAGTGCTGATTGAGCCCACCTGGGAAGAGCACTTCCCAGTACTCCTCGAGAGATAACCAACAGCTTGAGCAGAGGGTAGCTTATTAGTTCTGAGGTTTGGTGCCTTTTTTAGCTGGAGGAGTAAGTTTGAGCTAGTGTGGAAAATTTGGGTTTATTATTTTTAGATGAGGTCTAATATATTCTGAAAGCAAGTTAATCAAAGTACTAGCATAGGAAAACAGGCAGGTGACATAGTTACAGATCATCAGTGATTTGTGGAGATGGCTGCAAAATGGAGAAGAATATGAATTAGCAGAGAAGATAAAAAAGAAATTTAGAAAAAGAATTAGAAGAAATATGCACCATATTCTCCTAATTAAAAGAATTGTAAGAGCATGTGTTTGTGACCAGGGGAAGAAAACACACCTTAATGAGCCTAGATGCTCCTCCTGTAAAATCTGCAAAAGACACTAGATCTTGTGGCCAAGCAGAAGATATGAGCAGCAGGGTATTTCCAATGTGTGCGGCAGAAGACCAAAGAGAACCTGGATGATTCTGGATCTAGGTAAGTATAGGCCTGGCTGATAAACCCAATTCCTTGAAAGCAGTCTTACAGTGTGCGTGGAAAAAAAAAAGAGCTGATGCTGTGACAAGTTAACTGAAGCAAGTTAGCTTATCTTTTGTTTTGTTAAACTAGGTAAGCAAATCCTGGAGAATCTTAGAGGAAAGCTTGCATCCTCCCTCGTTTTACCCTGTCTCCCTCCACTAGTCCTGGCAGAGGGAAGATGTTGCTTTTCCATGCTGCAGATCTTGACAGAAAGTGTGCTAGAAAGTGAGGCATGCCAAGTACAAATGGCTCAGGCCAGAAGCAGTCTGAACAGCCTCTTGGCTGTATTACACGAGAAGCGTGCCATGGAAGTTTTACAACAAAATGTTGGGCATGGCAAAGAGAGGAAGTCAGTGTAGGGAGGAAGGTGAGATGCTGTTCAGTTGTCCTGCTTTCTGCTATAGTGTACTAACTATTTGCAAACCTGTTCTGTTGAGCTAGGAAATGTTTTGGGAACAGCAAAATGAGAACTACCAGAGGCAGATGTGCTGCCAGATCAGTTGGAGAAGCTAAAGACCATGTTTCTGCAACTTGTGCTGGGCTACTCTGTGCAGTATTCTTGAAATAATAAACATAGTGGTGAATGAGTGATGCTACAGGAATCCTTCCCTGGCTGGGCAGCTCTATAGAACCTTTCTCCCAAAGTAGCAAGCTCTGAGCCTTTACAAGTAAATGAAGCATGAGGAGGCTTGCTCCTCTAGCTTGATTCTTCAGCTACTGTTCTTAGTATGGCTTCTTTTATTCTTGCACTGCATTAAACTGTGCCCTGTAACATTTCACCATTCTTTCCAGCTGAAATCTAATCTGGTCCATGTCTTCTCTTGTTCTTTAATTCTTTCATTACTCTATATTGTTTAATTTTTCATACTTTTCGATGTTTTCCTCCTTGAGTGCATTATCCTATCACTCTTCATTTCAGCTTCTGCCTTTCCTTCCAATTTCCTCTGTGTGATTTTCTTTCTAGTCCTGTTTTCCCACATCTCATCTTGTTGTCTTATCTCATTCTGTTCTCAATACATATCTCTCAATGAGAGTTTGTTAAGGTGAGAAGAAAAATAACAAAATACTTTGCCAGTTCCCTTTTAAAGGTCTTTTTTCTGATTACTAACAAACCAGTTGTACTTGCTGAAACAAATTACCAAACCATATTTTCTCCTGTGATTCACTTGAAATTAACTTCTGTATTAAATGTTGTAGACTGTTGACAACATAGTCAAAGAAATATCTGTGAAAGCTTGCAAGAAGCTAGTATTTTTAACATGAAGTGGTGATTTTGGCGGGCAGAATTCCCATCTACAGATCTCATATGGAAATTTCAGAATAAGCTGAGGTCTCAGTCTGGTAGGAGCCACTCAGCCAACAAATGGTGGCTGAGGTGGGAGGGAGGCTGAAGTATGGGAAAAACCTGAGACAGTGTGAATTAGAAAGCTAACTGTAAATTGGATTTTTTAAAAAGCAACTTAAATAACAAAATTAAATACCAGTTCATAGTTATGCCTATGACTATGGAAGTTATTAAAAGCAACTGGCAGCCATAGAAAGCTGGGTCACACTAATTAGTCCTTTCTTCTAAGAAACCCTATTTCAGACTCTCTTTAGAAAGAAAAAAAAACAGCTTTCCAAAGGCATAGAGACACTTTTGTAAATGTCAGATACATGGAGAAGTGAAAGAGAAATTTCTTTATACTTTAATTTTTGATGGTTTTAAAGGGTGAATTTTCTTCTTCTCACTCCTGTTTTCCACTAATTATTGCTAACCATAACACTGCTTCTTGTTACCCTATTTTTTAAATGACACACTATAGATCTCTAACCTATACAGAAGAAACATTTTTTCAGAAGTATTATTTAATCATCAATACTTTAAAACTTTTATTTTAAAGAAATGGTGAGTTGTGGGTTTAGGTTTTTTTTTTTAAAGTGATGGGAAGGGGCAGGGTTACAGGTGTGGCTTCTGCGAGAAGCTGCCAGAAGCTTCCCCTGTGTCTGATGGAGCCAATGCCAGCCAGCTCCAACATCCATCTGCCAAGACAGAAGTGAGAATATGTGAGAGCATCCTGTGAGACTTTCATTCTGTTTTCTTTCCCCTATTCAGCTGAGAAGTGATAGAACTGCTTTGGTGGGCACCTGGCATCCAGCCACGGTCAATCCACCACAGGCACTGTAATGGTTCCTTACTTTAGGACTGAACAAGTTCTTTTCATTTACAATCGTTGAGGTCTTGTTGTCCTCTGAAGACTCTCATTCTCCCTGTGGGAAAGGAATACTGGCTAAAACCTAAACCCCAGGAAAAATAAGCATTAAACTTGTTCCTGACTGTAGTTCATGTACTCTCAACAGCAGATGAATACACAGTAGATGTGGTTTAGGGGAGGGAGTAAAAAAAGTAAGGAGGTGCCATGTGCTGTGGTATATTATGATATGCTGACTGGCACAGGTGACTTTAAGATTTTATTTATACCAGGTTATAAAAAACAAGCAAACAAAAAGACAAACCATCCCCCTCCTCCCCCCCAGAAAACCCCAACCAACCAACAAAAAAAAACCTGAACAAAAGACCTTAAAACAAAAAGAAAACACCCCAGCACAGGGTAAAGATATATTGATGCCACTCAGTGGAAGGTACTGTGGGTATGTGTGCTGTTCCTGGTCTGAGTTCCTGTGTCTTGATGATTCTGTGCAGTGCAGCATGATATGATTATATTGCACAATGATAAAACAGGTAACTGCCTTAGTGATGTGATGGGAAAGCAGTAATATAAGCCTCGTCCCTGAAGTGTAGGATTTGTTAGGTTAGGTGCTGATCTATACTGAGATTTTTATGCTAATACATGGCTTGGGAGTCAATAACCACCAGGAGATGCACTTCTCTGCACTATGCTGTGTTGTGTTGAGGATGTGCTTGTGGTTCCAAACCCTTTGTTAGAAAATGTTTGGTTTCAAAAATTATCATTTTCTGTCTAATTTTCTTGGGTTTGTTTATTCAGTTTTAGTTGTTCCTGTTTACCAGTGTGCATATCTTCAGAAATGTACAAGAAGTGTTTACCCAGTCATTTCAGGTTCTTGCAGTCCCTGTCTCTGAGCTCTCTGAGCTGTTGTGAGTGAACTGTGACTGAGGGACTGTATTAAATAGGTAGATGTAAAATGTGATTGAAGCACAAGTGGGGCTTGTATTGAATCAGAAATACAGTGAAGTTTTCCTTTCAGTGTCCTATCACGTAGGGACGTACTGTTGCTCTTATAAATGTGATAAATTGCCTATGCATAATAAAAAAAGTTTCACCTCTTTATGATTCACCATATAAAAACTTAATTTCTATAGAACTTCTTTGATGACTCTTATGTGCTTTTATTACAGCTTTTTAGATATAGTTCATCCTTAAATGTTCCTTAAAGCAGTATTTTTTCTACTTTTGTTCTTAACTATGATCATAGAGTTGTGATAGAAAGGGATCTCACTACTACTTCAGACTTAAAGTGAATTAATAAACCATAGATTAACACCTTTGAATTGCTTATGCTTATTCTGTATGATTTTGTGTGTATGCTCTTATATCCACAAGTTAAAGATTGGATACGTTTTAAATAGGCTGTTGGTCAAAAGGTAGTGGGCTAGCAAGTTGCTTGCAGTGAGCTCCTACCAGTAGCGGACATGAAGGAAGGAATGATTATTCTGTGGTTAACTCTTTTCTTTTAAAGCTTATTTTTCATGTATTTCAAGCCTGTCAGAGCTGAATGCTCTGTGCGCTTTGGCATCTTGAGCCCTGTCAGCCCTTTATAATTACCAGTCACTGGCAGAAACTTCTTACCACTCCAATTCCTCTTGGACCAACTCTACCTAGCACACAAAGCTGAAACGAGGGCCTGTGTAGCACTATTATGTTTGAGCTAAAGTGGAAGGTGTACTTGGCAGGTATGATGCTTCTCAATGTGCTCGCTGTAACCTGAAGATTTACAGCTTCCCTGGGTGAGACAAGTCTTGCTGTTCATGTGGATATTGTGGGATTAGTTTGATCCCAGGCCTGTTAAAATAAAATGAGAGTACTTTTTAATCAGATTTCAAATGACCAGATTAGTTACGAGGCTTGTAAAATGTAAAAATCAATAAATAGTTTTGGTATAGTCAAGATGAAGTTCTATTGAGTGTCCCTCATCTCCAGGAATCATGCCTTACCTTGTGAGCAAGGTACCAGTGAGGGGTTTCAAAGAGTTCTCCTATTCAACCTGCCCAAATCTCATAGGCAGGTTCAGTTTTTTCACTTTAACTTTTCTCTTTATATTGTTTTCTGTCCTGGAAATACTCTGACTGTTTAATTAAAGTAAACATTGCTTCAGTCTCTTACAAATGTGTGCATCTCTCTGTTAGAGCAATGCATCATCTCTATTTGGCTTGCCAGTAAATAGCTACTTGCTGCATCTCTACCAGCACCTTGCAGTCTTACATTGCACTCTGCATTCCACATTATGGGAACACGTGAGCAATTTGGTCATACTAAGGTTCAAGAAGAACAAAACATAGCTTGTTACTGACTGGATATGCTAATACTTAATTGCTTTGGAATACCTGATCTCCAACTTCTTTCCTCAAAGCAGGCAGACCTCCAATGGTCACAACAGGTTGCTGTTGTACAGATTCAGTTGTCATTAGTTGTGGAAAGCAATTATTTTGGAGGATATGGATAATAAAATTGGAAGTAAATTCTTACAGTTCAACCTGTAATTTGTTGTGGTTTGGTTTGCCTTTCTAATTGATGGTACCTTATTTTCAGTCTCTGGAGGAAATGCACCTTTGTGGGGATTTTTGGGGGTTTTTGGTAGTTCTTATGTCTGCCGTGAGTTACAGCGAGTTACAGATCTCTTGCACTGTAAGATGTGTCCAAAGTAGATTTTTTTATTTGGAATAAAAAAGAGCAAATTCTTACTCTGAAGATAAATACTTGATTTTGTTCTTAAAGTTTTCCGTGTAAACTGTGTATGTGTTTTTTTGGTTATGGTTTTAACTTGCCTTCCAACTAACTGAAAAAGAATCACCCATCCACATCTACTTATTTTATTAAAAACAAAAAGAAACAAAAAACAAACCAAACTAAACAAACAAACAAACAAAAACCACCTAAGGAACAGAATGTGCTGATGACTATCTTCTCTCTCTAAACAGAAAAATCTATAAAATTTAAGGAAAATATTTCAAATGATGAGGTAGGTAGAGCATTTCTGCTCTAACAGATTTTGTTTAGATATACTTGGCCTAGCAACAAACTTTCTGATGAGTTTACCATTCTGTTTGTCTTTTTTTTTGTTTTTTTTTTTCTAAAAGGTGAAAGAAAAAATACAGAATTTACAATATCTTTTAAACATAGTAGCTTAGAAAATTTAGCTTTCATGAGTGATTTAGGTATTTTTAGACTCCAGTGTATTTTGAGATTATATAAATTATATGTATCACTATATAAGCCCTTATATGTAATGTAAAAAATTAATTTTATCTGCAATTCCAAAATCTATGTATAGATCCTTGTGTTTATTACATTTTATTGTATCTAAGCTTAGTTTTGTTCCCCTGATCGCTTAATGATTAGTTCACTCACCTACATGTAGGATTGAATTTATGCCCCTTATCAGTAGTGTTAGGATTGTCTTTAAAATGTTCAAATGTGCCCTTGGTCTAGAACTAAATTTTCTCTGTGAGAGGAAAAACAGGAAATCAGATATGGCCTCAGAGCAGTTGGTATCTGTTTTATATGTATATATATATTTGTGTTCAGAGGTGCAGACAAATGGCCTGTGACAGCTACAGAGAGCAAACCAGAACTTCTACACCTTTCAGAAGCTAAAGCAAAAGAGTGGGCACGTAGTTGCTGCTTCAGCAAAGGGTTTGGGAGGTGAAAGAAGACAAACTGTAAATATCCTAGTACTATTAATTTCATGAAGTTTAAACATGGAGTTTAGAGTTGTGGGATTTGGAGCTTTCTTTTTAGAGCTTTACACAGAACTGTCACTATTTGGCAGAGGTGTGTTAAGTAATGACAAAATAGCCTATGTGATTATCTGAACTGAGTGCCTTTAGTAACTCGCTCATGAAGTCCTCCTAACACTGAGACTGAATTCAAGCTAACCTTTGAGAAAATCTTGATTTTATGCCACTCACAGCTGATGGTCTTCTAGTCCTTGTGTGTAATTTTGAGTATTATTTTTAAGATTGTCTACTTCTATTAGAGTGTGAGGAACTAAATCAGTATGGCATGTCCTACTTCTGTAATCCTACTTTAACCATGTATATTATGTAATCAGGCCCTTTTTCCACATGGGGACAGTCACATGTGGATGCCCCTTAAATGCTTTTAAAGTGTGTTGGATTATATATAGTTTATGGAATTATTGACTCTTATAAATTTTCTTTTGGTGTAAGAAAGTAGCTATCTGTGTGTCATGGTTAGAGCCTGTAATGCAGTCCAAAAAGCAATATAATTACATGCACTGGCCCAGAATTTTACTGAAACAGATAAACAAGGAAAGCTTTAGCACTGGTTTTGCTTAATCAATGTACTAAAAGATTGCTCTCATGCCTGCTGCAGGTCTTGAAGGCTTGAGTTCTGAGATTAATGTCAAGCATCTTTTTCTAAATAAGCATCTTTGCAAGGTGTCTTATTAACATTCCTGTTCACTGCCATAAACTGACATTTACTAGTACTGCAAAGTGTTTAATTTTCAAACATCAGTTTTAACCTCTGCTTAGCACAGTTTTGATGTCATACTGCTTCTATTCAAGCAGAAAGCATTTCTTTGGAATAAATAGTTTTAGTAAACTAACAATTTTACTAGCAATTGAAAACATTATTTTACCAGTCAATCATGCCCAACTTCTAAGTTTTATTGTTCTCATTTTGTTAGTAAAGACTCATATATTTATATACATTTTAATTAGTATCTTTAGTGGTGGAAGTGGGAGATGAGAGAAACTGAAGAATTCTGTTGCAGGTATTGCTAATATAAAGAACCAAGTCTATCCTTAATTCATACATTTAGTTAAATCTGGGTTTTGATACACAACAATGGTTAATTCTGTTAAATGAGAATATTAAAAACAAACAGAACCACTAAACTGTAGAGATAGAGACTGTTTATCTTGCACTCAGACTTATCATCCTGTACCAGAACATCTCCTATTTTAATGAGCTGGCAAGTATGGAAGCAGTGGTCTTTAATTTGCCTAAGTTGCATGATGTGAATGAATACTACTGAGTAATACTGGGAAAAAAACACTGTGCTTGATGTGAAATATTACATATTATGTGTTTTTCAACCTGTAAAAGAAGGAAAAAATGACTTCACATCTCCTGTTGTTTTAGAAGACTATTTTCTCATAATATGCTGAGCAATTTATGACTTCTATTTATTCTAATCATGGAGCTTTCCAAACACTCACCCAAGGTTCTGCTGCTGTAAACGTGGTTGCCCTGTTTTATGCAAAGCTCTTCTGGTATAATTTACTTTTTCACCATTCTGATTGGGAGGCCAGATGGAACTGTTTCATTTCATCTTAATAATTTTCTTGATAAACCTGCAAATAAGGCGTTTCTGTTGCACGTTGTCTGTGTCTCACCTTTGTATTAAATCTCATTTTTTGTGTTATATGAAGTGTGTAACATGCTGGAAGAGTTTAAAATAAAATGTAATTCTACTTAAGGAATCATAGATCTTGCATATGGAGGAGTGGGGGGAAATGGAGCAGCGCTTGCAACTAAGATGTTTTCATGGGTGCAAATACATATTTACTTTGAAAGATCATTGTAGTCCAGAGTGACAACTTTTATCTTTCTTTATATTGCTTTATATTGCTTCTGCAATTGTAGGATCTCAACAGCTAAGGACATGTTTTACTCCTTCTACTGTAGCATGTAAGGAGTCACATTAAGAATTCAGAGACATTTTCTAAATTAGAAGTTATCTGTGGGCTTAAATACTTTCATGGATCCTAAAGGCCTGACTTTGTCAATATGTAATACAACTGGTGTTGTTTGTTATTTCATTTACTAGGAATTGGTATTTCTATATAACAAAGGAAAAATAAAAGTAGGATTACCTATAAGATTAAGCAAGACATACCAAAAAGATGCTTATTGATTGTGTTTTCTCTTTATTTCTTTCAACTCTAGCAAAACCCCTTTTTATATCAAAATTAGAATATACCAATTTAAAAGAAACTATTTTAATGCTATTTAATCACTGACTGTAGATATAAGATAATTGGTATTGGCAATGTGATCAGATTTGCATTTTTCTCAGATGTGATATATTTGATAAGTCCCATGGAATAAGTGATAAACAGGAGATATCGTTATCTTAGTTTCAATATATTAAAAAGTCAATCAAATTTTATCCAATGCATATCTTTATTATCTGATCCTAATCTTGGAATTTTGCTTTGCCAGTTAGAAGAGAATGCATCCTCATTATAGTAATTTGTGTCTATTGCTGGAGGATTAGAATGAGTAAGAGTTTATTTTTCATTCCATTAGGTTTTTGTTGTGTGCGTTCTGAATTTTTTTCCTATGGTCCCAAGGCAGTATTTTTTATTTCATTCTTTGACAGTGTCTCTATAAACACATAATTTTCACTTGCCTTGCATTTGGAATTCTTAATTCATTGGGGAGAGGGGAAATAAGGTCTATGTTTCTTATTGTGGGTACATATTTATATTATGAGGAGATTCTTATCAGCATTTGCAATTCAAAGTTTATTATATATTAAATTAATATATTTATGTTGTTTTGACTTCTTAACAGGCAATAAC
The DNA here is from genome assembly GCF_022539395.1 of Myiozetetes cayanensis. Taxonomy (NCBI): domain Eukaryota; kingdom Metazoa; phylum Chordata; class Aves; order Passeriformes; family Tyrannidae; genus Myiozetetes; species Myiozetetes cayanensis. Next base: position 31,307,052 of record NW_026087964.1, on the reverse strand, counting down.
TTTGAACTATAACTTCATGCTTTCATTGAGAATATAGATTCTACATCAAAGAACTAACAGTAAGTGTGGGTTTTTTTAATGAAGTTTCTCTTTAAGTCTTTGATGTTTACCTAAAATGTGTTCTGGGAAGCCATTATGACTACTGACTATAGCCAATGCTGAAATGATCTCACTGAATCAGATGGTTCTTGCTCAGAATATTTAGCTATCTTTCATAAAAGGAAAACCAAATTGGAGTAAAGGCCTCTATTTCAGTTGGTTGTAATTCCCAGTGTTTTCATTGAATGGCATAAATGTGTGTCTACGAAACTATATTTTTTGAAGTTAATAAAATTACTAGAAATTAAAGTGGAAGACTTGCTGTACTTTTATGGGAAGTTTTATTATATTTTAATGGATTTCAGGAAAAAAGAAAAGCAGAAAATTAGTATGTTAGAAGGAGAATGTTAGTGTTCTGAAAGACTGAATGAAGGTACAAAAGTGGTTCATGATAGACTATTTCTAGGTTATTGCTTTGCCGTTTTGCAGCCAGGGTTAAAAATAACACTGGCTGTACGCCATCAACAATAATTTTAAGAAGACTTCATTGTCTTTCATAAAGACACTACTCTTAATAGCTTTTAAGAGTCTTCATGCAAAACAACACAATGTGAAATTGCTATGCACATTAAGGCTTTACATCCTTTGCAAATGAATTTTAAACACATACCTGTTGTACAGTTGAATATAAAAGTAAATTGATATCAGTTGCTGTGTTTATTACCAAGGGATTGATTTAGGAAGTTTATCTCTTTTATTACCTTCCAGTTTGCCTTCAGTTTTCATTAGTTATTGAATAAGGATTGTTGGAGGGAGACAGGCAGTCTTGCACTCAGAAGCAGAGTGTGATGCTAGAGGGCTTTTCTGACCTCAGGATATCATAGCTTGGGGCAATGTCTGATGGAGATCAGAAGAGAAAGCACTGTAGTGTTTGGAGGGGTCTGTAACAATCAGTGTAGTTACAAAACTGTATTATTAAGACTAGTTTTGGTTATTTGTTTTTGAACTTAATATGAAGTCTCTACCTCTTTTCCTAAATTCATTTCTACCTGTGAGTTATCAAGAAGAATTATATTAATCTTCTAGCTCTACAAGTTGTGGTACAGTGGATTGAGATCTAATGAAATCTTTATTAAAAGATATACTGAGTATTCTTAAATCAATTTACTGCAGCAATTTTGGTGTATATATAAGTTGACACAGATGTTGAATCATTTGTTCACTATTCTTTTAAGTCAAAGAAGTGTTGCTGATCTTGGTGGAGGGGGAATCAGCTTTAATTCGCAACATGAAAATCTTGGGCTGCGGCAGGATGCAGCATTTTAGAAAACATTTTATAACCTTTCCCAGGTCAATTTCTTTTTATATGGTTTATCTTTTTTTAGAGCTATTTTATTTATTGCTAGTGGTCTCTTATACTTGAAAGAACCAGAGTACTTCTGAAGGATTCTGTATAAATATTTACATAAATGCAAACTACATCTCTCCTGATCATCACAAAATTGTTCAAACTGTTCCTGATGGCGGTTTAGTCTCTGTGGGGAAAAATGTTTGCACTGCATCACTTGATACTATTTATTGAAATATACCAAGGGTGCCTAGGTTTGGGGTTTTTTGGGTTTTATTTAGTTTGTGCAGTTGAAATGAGACTGGGGGTGGGGGCACAGTTGAGTCTTTTCCATGATTTGTAGAGAAATCAATACGAAGAATTGGGCCTTTATTTTAGAACTTTCTGGTAAACTGATTTGTTTTGTTTTTTCCTTGATACTAGATTTTATTTTTAACTGGGTAATCTGTCCCTACATGCTATGATATTATTGAGCCAATGCATATCATTTGCTTCTTAACTAAGCAGTGAAGAAATATCAAAGAAGAAAATGTCAACTAGAAGTAGAGCTGGTATTTTTTCTGACACAGAAGCAAATTAATTTTAAATGTTCACAGGAGTTGCTTAAGAGGCAGTATTTGATCTTGTACAGGAAGATATGTTTTATACTTACTCATTTATAGTTCTCTCACTTGAATAAAAATGGAGGATTGCATTGCTTTCCTAAATATAATACTGAAATGTACTTGTTTCACTGCTAGTAAAGAATTAATTAAAAAACTATACCCTATTATGCATTATTATTTTGGGTGAGTTTTCAGGAGTATATTCTAATGCCCATAGACCAAAATAATAGATAGTGAAGCCATTCTGTCCCCTTCTTTCACCAATTCTGAGTACATCTAGAAGTCCATGTGCAGTTTATCCTGAAAGCTCAGTTATTCTAACACATTTATTTAAAGAGGCCTTTTGAGAATTGCTCTACTGATGAGAGGTAACATTCAGGTGTTGACATGAATGTGCTTTTGCCTTGACATTACATCTCTAAATTATTAGGAAACGGAATAATCCATTAGTTGTTTTCAGAGTGCCTTTTCCCCTTGTCTTACAGAGTAACCTCTCTATTGTGCTTGTACAGTTCAAAAACCTGTTGGTACAGGTAGGCCCAGAGTGCAGAAACCAATGTCCTTAATTGGAATGCTGCTATATTTAAATGAAAGTGTCCTAAATTATAGTCAATTAAGTAATTTTTGAGACATCACTTTTATTTTACTTTCATATGTAAAATAATTAGTGTACTCCAAGTTACATAGATAATACTTTTGTAAAGTAGTAACTGAAAAAGCATCTTTCATGCTATTCAACCAACTGAGCTTTGAAATAAGTGCTATGATGCTTTTGGATTTGGTGAGTTTAGATTTTTTTGCATACAGAAACATTGTTAGCATCAAATCAAAGTGATGATGTCTGGGAAACATGCTTTCAAGGGTTACTTCCACAAATGAGAGTCATAAGTAAAAGCCCTTCAACCAGTATAGAACACATTAAACTGGAAGAACAAAACAAAAATCTTTTTGGCAGATCAAAGGAAATGAAAGCATAAAAGATACTCTTAGATGATCAGTTGGTCTAAATATCAGAATTGTAGTAATATCTTTTCTTATTCTCCTCTGTTTTACCACTTTCATGTATAACTTGATTATTTTGGCTACTGGTATAGTTTCCTTCAAAAAGTTGCTCATTTGCTGCAACTTTAATGGGATAGTGAGTGTTGAATATTATGAAAAGAGGCTTATATTCTTGTTTGAGAATAAAGTGGTAGCAGATTTAGGATAATGAAATTGTTCTAATGCAAATAAAATTAACTAATTCTCTTCTTTTTTGTTCAGTTAACTCTAGCAAAGGTAAACTAAACATTGAGGACTGTATCTGGCATGTATAAAACACACTTGTGTGTGTATGTATATAGATATATATGTGGCATATGATAGCTGTTGAAAGCAAGGTAATATCTTCCTGTTTACCAAGAGTGCCTTTTTACAGATCAGTCAGAACGTGCATTCTTGTATGGTCAGCAACTTAAAAGGTTTCAGGTGGAGGTGCTTCTAGACTACATAGTGACTGTCTTTGACCTGAAGACTGAATCAGATCTGTCAACTCACAGACTCTTATTTGCCGCACTCTTTTTATTTATTTACTTCAAAACAGAACTTCTTTCAAATAGACAGGGAGTGAGTGAGATTAATTGCTCTTGCAGCTTGTTCTTTTGTAAGACTTTTTCACTTTTCATTTGACTGAAAGTAGGTGGTCCACTCTACAAGCGAAATAGTCCACCATGTAAGCGCTCCTGTATCTCTTAACATTCTCATGAATATACATGTTGAACTAGTCGTGCAGCTGGATTTCTGCATGACTTGGGCTAGGTTCCAACCCCTTAGATAGGAACAAATGTTGTTTGGTTATTACAACTGCCCTTCTGGTCATACAAGAGATGAGGGGGTCAGGCTTGAGGTCTTGATATGCCTCAGGGAGTCTTTGTGTCTAGGTCCTGACTAAAGCTGAGCAGTAAGTCACTGAAAACAAGGGAACCTTTTCCTAATTAAGAGAAATGTGATATTCCATCACAGGGAAATCTGTGACAAACAGACTGAAATGAAATATATTTGACTTATTTTTTTTGTCTTGAAATAAGATAGAATTAAGCTATTACAGAGCTTATACACAGCAAATAAAAATATCTAGCTTGGTGACAGAGTTTTAGTAGAGATGTAGCAGGAGGAAAAAGCGCTGGTCACTAAATCAAGTACGTAAGTAGTAACAACAAAGTCATATTTTGAATGTTCCTACTCATAGCTTTATACATAAAAGTAATTTGCTATTACAAATTTACTCATTCTGCTTGAGCATAAAACATTATCTTTGCCTTGCCACTGAAAGGGAGGCTGGAACATATGTTGTTCCATAGTGGAACAGTGGGAACTTTCAAAAGCCATTGTTCTGGGAAGTGCTACATGTTGTACCAGAAAAGCCACTGCTGGCTGCAAAATTGAATGGGACACAAATGTATTGCACTCATAATATTAACTATAAAATTTGAAATTAACATTAGTTTCTGCTTCCATTACCATGTCCTGATTAGCATAAAAGAAACTTTGCCCTAAGAACTGTGAGGTAATTAACACCAAAAAAATCCAAACCCAAAAATAATTTCCAACTCAGAAAAAGCTGTAAATGAAAATGACTGGTGGAAAAGCACTGAGGCAAGGATGATATATATTTTCTGATATCTACTTGAGGCCAAATTGGGAAGGAGAGGATAATTTGCTGGGCAAGGCAGACCTTTGATTCACTGCACATGAATATTACCACAGGAAAAAAAAATTAAAAAACATTATTTCAGATTGCTGTAGTAAAGATGCATTTAAAATGCTGCTTCCTTTCTGTAAGCCCTTTGTTATAGAGTGACAATTATGGGAATGATGCTATAGTGTGTTAGTTGTCATTTCTAATGCTCAGCCATTAGCCAAAATGTTGAGTTAAATTATGAGATTTTGATCTCTTCAGATCATCTGACAATGCTTTCCCTCAAGCATCCCAATAGTGTGTGTCAAATGGATGGAGAAATTTATCAAATCAGGGTATCGTAAAAGAAAACTGACTTGATGTTGTGTAGTGCAAAGCATGAGATGGGAAGTACAAGGCTTTGCCTGGGGAGGTATTGCTTGGTCTGCACTGAGGTCCTTAACTTCCCTAGGAAGTGCAAATAAATCCTCTGCAGACACAAGTGGCAGATTTATTTATTTATTAAAAAAGTTAGTCCAGTAGGTTAACTTTCCAAAACTATTTGTAACTTTGTCCACTTTTAGTAACAGGAAGCACTGCTTATGGAGTTTTCAAGTGATGGGGGATTGGCTTGTTCCACAGTATGTAGCCTAATAGTTTTAAAGGTAACTTTAGCAAATATCCAATATGTGGTTCCAATGATTAGTAATAAATATAGTATATTTCAAAATAAATCAGTATAATGCTGCATCAGCATTTCAAGGAGTCCTCGTGATTACTGGGTCCACAGAGGGGAGAATAAAGTGTGGAGAAGATAATGAGAATGACCTTGCATTACCAAACTGGTGAGTGGTACTGGATCTTTGTTCACAAGTAATGGAGTTTCTCATAACACACTGCTTATCAACAACATGTTCATGCAGATATCAGTGAAAGTTAATATGAATACCTACATATGAATGTAAATTATAAACCAAGTATGACTTATATTTTCCTAAAGCATTACGGTTTTACCTGAGCTAATTCATAAAGTATTTCTTTTTTTCTTGTTCTTCTTTTTATTAACTAAAGGCTTTTAGCACACTAAAAATTATTTCTAGAATATTTGTATGTTTTTATACTGATGATAGTTTATATCAGGCAGTTTGCCTTCTCTAACAGTTAATGCTGTGTTGGGGCTTACTCTACAGTGGTATGTGTGTAGTTTAATAATGGTTGAAAACTTCTGCAGAGGTTGCACTAGATACTAGGTTATCTTTAAAATAGAGTATTTATTAATGTTCATAACTTCTCATAAACAAATACTTGTTTCCTTCTTTGTTTGCCTTTTGTTTTTAGAGTTAAGAAATTAAATATGTCTTAAGACACATATTAGGCTACAGAATGTTGACAGTCTTCTAAAATATATGTAGAACAGCAGTTTTAACTGAGCATCAAATTGTATTTTCTCTTTTCCGTGATTTCTGCCAGTGACACTTATTGTAACTATGGTAAACTAGCCTGAACTCACTGTAAGATAGTCTATTCAGAATATGCTGCCTTTTAGCAGCCTTGGCACGAATCTTTAACTTTTGCAACTACATAATTACTGCATCAATGTTTACCCAGGACATGAAGTGAAAGTATGTTGTATAAAATTGTCTTTAGGTACTTGTCTAAATGAAAATTGGTGTGACCTCTGGTATGCGATTTAGAAACTTAAGTCTTGTAGAATGGGTTAAATAGACAAAGTTTCCCACTTTTTCTTCATATAAATGAATTCATGTCAGCCCATTTCCTACCCATAACTCAGTCTGTGGAAATGAGAAATCAGCAATGCAGTGCCTAATATATGCTTTTATGATACAGCTGTCTACTTTATATGCATGAGCTTTCAGTATTTTTATGTTGACTAATAAGCTGTTTCTGAGGTGATGAAGGTCTCTGTATACCAAATAACTTAGAAATATTATCCCAGTGGAAAAACTAACAAACTCCCAATACAACACAACAGGAGTTACCAAGAACTGAAAGCTATTTCAGCTTCATGGAGGAAAAAGCTAATTGTCAGGCAGAGGGGAAAAGGTCTATGGAGACAATGATGTTGCTAAGGGCAGGATTTTTGCCCAAGTATATGGAATTCTATGGAGGATTAATGTAAAAAGCTGATAATTGAGGCAGTGTTAACTGTTTCAATGCTTATGAATACATTTAGCTGGAAAGATTTCTTTACAGAGGATTTCTTTACAGCTGAATGTCATCCTCGGTATCCCAGTTTAACCAAGCTCCACTGATGCAATTAAAAAAATATATACTCTATGTTCTTTGAATAATAAGCTAAGTTAAATATGAAGCATAAATATGAGGTCCTGGTCACATGGTGATTTCATCCTGTGGTACAGTTTACAGGGAGGGGAAAAGATTAGCAAACAGCCTAGTTTTTCTTTTGCAAATAGTTGAGTGAATGCTTCACTTTTGACAGTTGTCTGATTTTATGCTGAATGAAATGTTCACTTGGGATTTATTATTCCGTTTAAAAGATGTAAAGGCTTACCGAAAAAAAAAAACAAAACAAAACCAAACAAACCAACTTAGTTTAGAATTAAATTATCTCTTTCAGAGAAAGTGAAAAGGAATATGTGAGTATTTGGTAATTTAACTCTTATAAGTTCCGTTACACATCCACTGGAGTTATCTTTGTTTCATCTAGCTTACTGGTCAGTTGGTGTGCTGAACACAGATAATGACCATCTCAAGGTGATAGAATCTGAAGGGGAGCTACTTCTATTGGTGGTTATCATCCATTAACTGTGGCTTTTTCTCTTTTATTCTTTTAGCTGGTGCTGTCCAGTACTAGTTACAGCACCAGCTTACATGATCACAGAAATTCAACCAGCAAAATCATGCTTAAATGGCTTCAACTGTGACTTGAATCTCCCTGCCTTCAGATTTCTAGTCCTGGGCACTACAGAAACACTAGATTCAGACTTATGTAAAGTATAGTGGATTAATTCAGAGATTTGTGATGCAAGAAATGTCAGAATTTAAATATGTTTGATTTAATTAGATTGTTACAGAACACATGCACAAAGGATAATTCCCCAAAACAACAAATTTGTTTTTTCCTTTGTGTAATAGACTTCTAGTTTACTCAAAACTTAGAAACTACAGAAGTTTTTTTTTTCAACTATTTAGATGTATGTTTTCTTTAAAGTCAAGTTGGAAGCAAAATAGTGACTGAAAATTAAATTGAGTTTCTTTAAAATAATTTCAAATGTCCAGGCTGCCTAGGACTCTAGTACCTGAAGGAAACTATAATAGGACATATATGGGTATTATTCAGTAGAAGGTAAGTTGCAAAATCAGATATCTGTACCTGTAACAAGAGGAAGACTTTTTTTTTGACCTATTATACTGTAATGCAAGTATTATGAAGGTTAGTAGAAATACAACAGATTTCTTCCAGATGTTTGCTGTACTTCAAGTATTTTTTAAAAATTACATTCTGTTCTAGACTATTAATCTGTCTGAATTGCAGTATATTCCTCTAAAATCAGGAAAACACTCCTTTCTTCAGTCTTAAACTTTAAAAATCATCTGTATTCTGTGCTTATGCCCTCCCATGGTCATGTTTTTTACAAAAGATTAAATAAGTGCATCCCTTTGTAATTTTGTTTGACACATTCAAGGATTTTCAACAATCATTTCACTCCACTATACTTTGAAGCATATCTTGCAGTGTGGCATATTCAAACAGGCATGAGAAGAAATGTTTTCCAGAACAATTCAAAACTACATTTAGATGAGAAAACTAAGTGGTATATTATAGTGTAGTGTTGTTTCTCATGGGAGTAGAGTTTTTTTCTATATCAGTTGAAGTGTTCTGGGAATCTAAGGGTGACTATATACCAGTAGAAGTGATTCAAGGAGCAATGAGGTACATGTTCATAAATAATTGCTATCTCAGTCTTAAATTATTTCACAAAAATTCCCCAATGAGTTGTATTGCTCATCATAGTTCTAGTGTTGAAATGGCCCTTCTAAAAAAAAAGAAAATTATAAGTGTAGATAAATTAGACTTTTGCTCTCTATTACTGGCTCATTTCAGATACAAAATTTCAAGTTTTTTAATTGTCTCAAAAGATTCCAACCTTGCATGACCAAAAAAAAAAAAAAAACCAGTATTATAATTTGCTACTTTGTCTTGAATCTTGTTTTTCTTACTTGCATTTATTCTCTCTTCTTTCTTGATATGCAGAAAACTCTGAAAATGTGATCTCTGGGTGGAGCAGGGAAAAGTGCTAATTCTAGAATTCTGCAACTGCTTTCTGAAAGCTATAAGGGATACAGGAGGAGCTGGGGAAAAAAAGAAAAAAAAAAAAAAGATAAACCCTCAAACAACCAAAAACCCCACGATCTTAAAATGCATTTTATCAGAGCAGTTTCATGTGGATCTATATAAAAAATCGTAACCTTTTTTCTAGCAGACAGTGATTTTCTCCTCCAGGAATCAATTATCTTCTCTGTCCACAGTGGTCTTACGGCTAGAGATGGGTATGGAATTGTTGCAACCTGGTCAGTTTGAAAAGAAAGAGAAATCATGATACAGTTTTATTCAGTGTCTTTAATTGCACAGCAGCTCTACCACTGGTCTTCCATCCATCACAATTAAGAAGTCACTGAAATCTTTGGTTTCTCCAGCTCACTTTCTTACCCCTGACGGGACTCCAGACTATATATTACTCCAAGATTTATGGTAGATATCTTAACCCAACCCAGATATCTTAAATGTCTCAACTATGCAGCCGCTCTGTTGCCCAAGAACTTCTGGGATTTGCAAAAGTGTGCTCTTCTCTGTTACAGAGATTGTACAGAAAACACACAAGATATGAAAAAATTCAGTATTTCACATCCAGCGATTAAGACTTTCAGAGGTTGTCCTCTGACACCAAAGCAGACTCAACATACTGGAAATCAGTTATTACACAAGTTAGAATGTTTTTTTGGAAATAGATACAAAGTTTGCAGGACCATATTATATCTTAAAATGTGTGATGTTTTGCAAGCCAAGGTAAGCTTGGGAATTCTCTTCATTAAAATATGCTCACTATTAAGTGATTCACTTCATAGATTATGCAAATCTATGCATAGATCACTTTCTTAAAAAAAGTGATCTTTCAGATCACTTTCTTAAAATTTAAATGTACTTGAAAACTGATTCCACTGATTTGACTAAAATATGTTATGTATGGAGTTCACAGTTGGCAATGGCACAATTGAGAGCCTCTGGGTAAGAATCAAAGGGACAAACAAATAATGTCATGGTGGGAATCTGTTATAGACCTCCCAGCCAGGAGGATGACACTGATGAATTATTCTTTGAGGAACTAAAGGACACTTCCAAGTCAACTGCCCTTGTCCTTATGGGGGACTTCAACTTGCCAGAAATTAACTGGGAACATCACACAGCTGGTACAACCCAGGGCAGAAGATGCCTAAAAAACCTGGATGATGACTTTATGGAACAGGTCCTAAGGGAGTCAACTTGGAAAGATGCTCTTGTTGATTTGCTGCTTATCAACAGAGTGGATCTCATGAGCCAGGTGGAGATTGGTGACCTCTTGGCCACAGCAACCATGACGTAAAGGAGTTTAAAATCTCTGTTAACAGGATGGGAAGAGACAACAAAATCTCAACATTGGATAGGAGAGCAGATTTCAGGCTTTTCAGGGAATTAGAAAGCATGGTCCCCTTGCAAAATGTTATTGCAGGTTCTTGGGTCCATCAGTGCTGGTCACTTTTTAAACATCACTTCTTCAGAGCACAGGAACAGGCAGTCCCCAAATGCTGGAAGTTAGGCAGGCGAGGAAGAAGGATGGCTTGGCTGAACAGGGATCTTCTCTTGGAGATAAGACAAAAAAGGGAGGTGTATGCCCAGTGGAAACAAGGTCAGGTGATGTGTGAAGGATTCAGAGATGATGCTTGCCACCGTAGGGAGAAAATTCATGTGGCCAAAGCTCATCTGGAGTTGAAGCTGCCAGAAATGGGGGGACATCAAAAGGAGTTTTTGCAAATATGTTAATGACAATAGGCAGTACAGAAGTATCACTGGCCTGTTACAGGATGAGGATGGTCACTTCACAAACAGAGACAGAGACAAGGCAGAGGTGTTTAACACTGTCTTTGCCTCTGTCTTCTACATGAAAGATGGACCAAGGAGGTCTCAGTGCCCTGAGCTGGAGGACCATGACTGCAAGAACGATCAATTCCAAGTCAACCCTGAAATTGTGTGGGATCTCCTGCTTCAGCTGGATCCCTACAAATCTATGGACCCAGATGGGCTTCATCCAAGGAACCTCAAAGAGCTGGCTGATGTCATTGCAAAACCTCTCTTAATGATTTTTGAGCAGTCTTGAAATCTGGAGAGGTCCCAACTGACTGGGAGCTGGCAAATGTCCCAGTTTTCAGAAAGGACAAGAAGCAGGACCCTGGGGACTACAGACCTGTCAGTCTCACTTCAGTGTCTGATAAAGTTATGGAGAAGATTATTCTGGGAAGTATTGAAAAACAGCTGAAAGACAATGCAGTCATTGGTCACAGGCAGCACAGCTTCACGAGAAGAAAGTGCTGCTTGTCAAACCTGATTTCCTTCTATGACACAGTAACCCACCTAGCTGATCAAGGGAACCAGTTGATGTAACCTTTTTGGACTTCAGTAAAGCTTTCAATACTGTCTCTTACGTTATCCTTCTGAACAAAATGTCCAGCACATAACTGGATAAACACATCATGTGGTGGATGAGCAATTGGCTCATGGGTTGAGCACAAGGGGTAATAGTGAATGGGGCAACATCACACTGGCAACCTGTCATTAGTGGACTCCATCTCAGGCCCTGTGCTCTTCAACATCTTCATAAATGACTTGGACCCAGGACTGTAAGGGATACTAAGCAAGTTTGCAGAGAACACAAAACGGGGAGGAGCTGTTGACTCCCTCAAAGGCAGGGAGGCCCAGCAGAGAGACCTTAACAAATTAGAGGGCTGGGCAATCACCACCCATATCATGTTTAACAAGGGAAGTACAGGACTCTGCACCTGGGATGGGGCAACGCCTGGATGTACGTACAGACTGGGGAATGAGATTCCAGAAAGCAGTGCCACAGAGAGGGACCTGGGGGTCCTGCTCGCTGGCAAGTTGAATCTGAGTCAGCAGTGCCCTGGCAGCTAGCGGGGCTAACCATGTCCTGGGGGCATCAGGCAAAGCATCACCAACTGGTCAAGGGAGGGGATTGTCCTGCTCTGCTCTGCACTGGGGTGGCCTCACCTTGAATATCGTGTGGAGTTTTGGGCACCACGATATAAGACAGATATTAAGCTATTAGAGAGTGTCCAAAGGAGGGCAATGAAGATGGTAAAGGACCTTGAGGGAAAACTGTATGAGGAGTGGCTGAAATCACTTGGTCTGTTCAACCTGGAGAAGAGGAGACTGAGGAGACACCTCACTGCAGTTACAACTTCCTGGGAAGAGGAGGGGCAGGAACTGATCTCTTCTCTGTAGCAAACAGTGACAAGACCCAAGGAAATGGTCTGAAGTTTAGTCAGGGGAGGTTGAGGTTGGATATTAGGAAAAGGCTCTTCAACCAGAGGGTGATTGGGTGATGGAACAGGCTCCCTAGCAAAGTGGTCACAACATCAAGCCTGACATGGTTCAAGAAGCATTTGGGTGATACTCTTAGGCAGAGGGTGTGACTCGTGGGGATGGTCCTGTGTAGGGCTAAGGGTAGGACTTGATGATCCTTGTGGGTCCCTTCAAACTCAGCAGATTCTGTGAAGCTTGTTAAAGTAAGAATATGTAAGTAGGACCGTGGAGACGGTGTTAAATTCTAAGTATCCAAAGTGAGAACAATCAACATATAAATTATTGAGCTGTCAAGTTAAATGAAGCTGAATATTTTTAAGTGATTCACATGCAGATTGTTATAAAAGACACAGACTCTGTATTATCAAATGTCAGGAGCTCCAGTTAGCACTTATTCTTTTCAAAATTAAAGGAACAATAACAACTAAATTTTGGAACTTAGCTGTGCAGAAAGAATAATAGGCTCTCTTTTACTGACATTAGAATAAGTTGTACAGAAACATCTGTTAGAGAGTATTTCCATGTTTTTCATATATTCTGTTGCTCATGTGTTTCATTAGTCATTAATCTATGGGGATATAGTTCCTAATATTACTGCAATATATATATATAAGCATAAGTTTTCACGAAGTAAAACTTGAAAGTAATTTGTTGATTGTTCTTTTTGATGTGGAATTAAATAGCTAATTATGCTGAAAAGTTGTTTTCAAGAAGGTAGGTGAAATAGGCTCACTTAATAAAGCTGAATGCAGCTCTTTCTATCTTAGAGCTATTGTGCCAGACTTTGTGCAGAGCAACTTTTACATTTAAGGATTTTGTCAATGTGAAGACTGTCTAAAAATAAAGAATTTCAGCAAAATGTCACAAACATGGAAAATATTTTAATATTTGAGAGTTGCTAGTGTTATATACTTATTCAGACTTTTGATAATAAGAGATTAGGGATTGTTTTATTGCTGTAACTGTACAAAATGCTCTTCCGTACTATGTATCATGAAGGGGAGGAGGGGGCACAGGAAGAATCCTTTAAGAATTTTGTTAAATATGGAGCTACTGAAATTATCTGAGGTAATGCTAAACAGAGGTCTGACTCAATCTCTGTGGGTAATGAGTATTTCCCTCTAATATGTGGTGGAGTTGATCTAGACATACAAAATTATTCCTTGAAACTATCATTCTTGTAATTGCTGGTTTTAGTGGTGTTTGTTTCTTTGTTTGTTTTGTTTAGAGGTTTTTTAGCTCTTTACCATGCAGTTCCAAATGTGTGCTGCCATATCCCATTTTCTCTACCAAATGAAAGACTTGGGGTTTATGATTTTTTTTTTTTTAATCTCTGACACAAAACAAATCTTTTAAACAAAAAGATCCACAGCACTTTTCTTTTTTCTAATCAAGGCTGTGTCCATGTTATGTGTATTTTTGTTGTGCTGTGAAACTAATGGTGTTTGGGTAGGTTTTTGTGCTTTGCAGTCAGTCTCGCTTTGGGCAAATCAAGTCTACTCTGTGTTTGTTTGCCTGTGTAAAACACCACGACTATTTACTGCTTTTGAACTGTTAGTAAGTTTGAGTCAGTATAAGGTTTTCTTTGAAGCTTCAACCTCTGTCTGGAGTTCTTTACTAAGCAGCTGCCCTTTTCCTACTTTGTTATATGCAACCTGCCCTTTAAGAAGGATAGAGGATGTTCCCAAGAGTGCTGCTTGTCAAAAGTGCTGCATGGAAAACCTGAATTCAACCTGCAGTTCTCAAAATATGATAGTACAAGAAAAGGTTTTCTGAATACCCTGGCCATAGCAAGCAGGAACTTTGCCTCAGGGAATTTATTATTCTGAGAACTTGCATGGTGTTGGTATCACAGGGGATACTAGTAATTGGTCACAAAGTAAATATGATTTTGGGGCCTGTTACAGCCAGTAGAACAGACTACTGGTATCAAATAAAAGAAGCAAAGCAAGTTAAATAGGAACCTATTAGTGTTTTTTGAGGGAAAAATTATACTTTTCCACATTGGGATCACGTTCTTTAAAATGACTACTGGGAAATTTATTAAGAAACTGCTTTTACTGCTGTTTTGTAGGATTCCCACTCCATGTGTGTGCACAAAAGGGTATGCAAAATATGCCTATTCTAAATCTAATATTTAAGTAGTCTCTTTGGGGTGATGTAATTCTGTTTTGCTGCAAAATTAACACCCCAAAAATGAGAACATAATTTTACAGCTAGAACAGACCAAATTTAGTTTCTCTTTGTGATATTACTCATTATTCCCTTAATCTGTGGTTCTCAGATGAATTATGTTTCATTTTAAGAATAGGAACATCGTCTGAACTAGGGCCTTGGGATGGCTAAGTCTGGGACTTGGTTTTGTCTGTATTTTGCCACTGATTTAAAGCCCACGTATGCTGCCTGAAATATAATCAAATAATTAATCTCTGCTCCTGCTCTTTGAAAGCATTTTGCACATTTGAAATTAGGTGCTATAAAAAATAGACATTTCTTTCTAGTATTTGCAAGCGAATGTTATTCACAGATTTACATGTGAAACTGTGGAATTTAAAGAAGACATTTTCAAGGCTAACTGAGGGGTCTGTGATATTTAAAAACGGAATTCTTTAAAAAAATTTTCCTTTCAGATAAACATGCCACATTAGTAGTTTCTGTTGGGTTTGTGTAGTGAAAAGCAACTGTTTTGTGAGTTGGAATAAATGTTCGTTTGTTTACAGCTTTCTTAGCCTCAATTTCTGCACAGCTAAACTTTCAGGGTAAATTAGGTATATTACTGTAACTCAAGAAAATCAAGCAGTAAAACAATTGTATATACTCTTTTACCTGTTAAATTACCTGTAATGTGCTTTCTGTTAGCTCAAACTGAGAGTCACAAGAGTTAAGTTATTGTTCCTATTTAAGCCTTGGCTTTCTGTGTGCTTTGGTCTCTGTGGATGGCAGGCGGAACAACTGGCTCAACAGGAGCAAAGCACAGCTCAGTGCTACACCACAGCTGGGTGGGGTAAGTTGTTCTGAGGCCACAGTTCAACAGCAGACAGAGTCTGGCATTAGGGCTCCTACTTCTAATCAAGAATGTTGCAGCTACATGGTGATAAGCAATGATCCAGTACAAACATATTCTGCTAACTCAACAGTTTTCTGGGAATTTTGACAAGTTAACGTTATTGTCAGGCTTTATGCCAGATTGACTATTATCTGTTCTACTATAGCTGTTATGTAACCACCGTAGAGCATAAAGCTGTCACAGAGGCTGTGTTGTCTGCACCATCTGATCTGAGAGAAAAATGCAGTTGTGTTCTCATGTCTAATACAAGTCAAACCTGTATTGTAGTGCACAGATCCAATATTAACGGCTATGGAACTATAGCTTGAGAACATATTTTTTTGCCTGTTGTGTCCTGACTGGGTGTGGGCGGGATGAACATATTCTTTGTAAAAGACCTTCAGCGCAGCGCTTGCATACATACATGCACAGTATAAAAGCCTGAGGAAAACATAACACTCTGTAAATTTGAGCGGGACAGAGTGAGTGGTGTCTTGCATGCATTGTAATTCATTGCCTTTTATCCTGCGTTCTTTTTGCATTCATCACAACAATCCACTTTACGTACCTATCATGTGGGTGTAGTCACAAAAAGATGAAGTTCAGTAGGTAAACATCAGAAAGAAAGTATGCTTGTTTATTTCAGTAGAGTTTAGAAATTAATAGTCTAGAACTGTTGGGTTCCTTATATTATTATTGAAGCATTGGGAAAAGGCAACTTCTATGTTGCAACAAATTATTTTTATATACTCTTGATCTAAAGGATAGTATTTTTTCCCTTCTGTTTATACTCATTTTATTTCTGCTTGTGTTGCAGACACCACTACAGCTGTAATGCAGTGTTATTTTTTTCTGTCTGAAATGATACATACCTGTAAAATGTGTCAGATTGGGTCTTTTTTAAAATATCAAATTGAGTCAAATGTTAACAGCTTCGCTTTTCTCAAGTAGTGATGAGATTCACAGTGTAATGTAAGTTACTGAATGGTCAAGACCTTGTATACAAGGAAGCTAATTAAAAACTGTAACGAGGATTCCTCAAAGCAAATATGTGGTGGAAAGCATATGAGTATAGCATTCTTTAGAAATATTCAATAGAAAGCTCTATTAAAGTCTAGATTTATAATTTCTACCGAGTATAACACTGAAGAAAGTGACTTCCAGATCCTGGGGATGACAAAGAGCTTTATTTTATCCGTCTCTCTCTAGCAATTCTGAGACAGCAGATATGATTTCAGCTTCAATAACATCATATTCCCCCTCAACCCTTTTTTTTTTTTTTTTTTTTTTTTTTTTTGCTTTGGCAAGAAAAGGCTCCAGAATGAAATCTGGTCTCTGATGTAATTTCTCCCCTTTTTCCTTCCCTCTGTAGAATAACCATAGTTTATTTCTAGTTTCACATTTTCTTTCAAGGTTCACTTTATTCTAATTTGGAGGACAGAGATATAAGAAAAATGGCAGCAAATGTGGAATTGAACTATTAGGAGACCTCCTGAATGGCCAACTGAAATTATAGAAAGTGATTTCTGCAGGCTTCTAGTGGTCATTTTCATTACTTTGGTGCTCTTGACTTGAATTCTCCAAGACTGAAAACAGGAGCAACACATTTAAGCACTATAAAATGATAAGCAGGTATAAAATGCACTTTCATACACATATTCATGCATATATACATGTTTCTTTTTCTCCTTTGTTTGGGAATCCATTGCTATCATCTTTTATGTTTTAGCATTGAAAATCATGAAAATCATGAAATCACTGAATTTGCTTTTCTCCCATCATCTAAATTTACTTTCATTCTTCTTTATAATAATGAAATATCTGATCAGCTGCTTTTTGCTTGACTAATTTTAACCAAAATTTATAGGTACATATGCATAACAGGGTATTGGCAGAGAAAGAGTTCACATCTTTATGTTAGAGGTGCAACTACTTCAATTGGTTACAAGTTGGAAAAAAAAATCAGTATCTATTCTAGATATTTGGTATAGAAACTAGTTTTTTTGACTGAAAGGCAAAAGACAAGTACATGTATTCCTCATTTCCCTACTATACTTAGCATAACTTGCATTCCACAGTATATTCTGAATGTGGAAGGATTAAGATTCTTATTTAGAAACAAGAGGAAAATATACTCTTAAACAAAAGAGGAAAAAGGCTTCCACCGACCCACAGGTAATATATTAAAAACTATTTGTATTTATTTAAGAAACAATTTCTCTATAGTAGACACAAACAAGTGGAAAAATCATGGACACAGACCTTTGAAAATAAAGGGCAAATAATCCTTTTTACTGTTTCCTTGTTGTAACATGCAGCAAACAACATGCAAACATCTGTACATGCGTGTCTTGTGTCTGCATTAATGAAAGAAAAGATTATTAGGAGAAATATAATATACGACAAACCAGCATATATCAATGAATCTTACTTCCCAATTCTAACAGTATTTATTCTGAACTGTTTTTGGTTTTTTTCCTTCTTTTAATGCAGCTATCATTATTGCCATAACCAGAGGGTTTTTTCAGTTAAATGCTGACTCCTATATAGAATACTCCAAGCTGACAAAAAGTGCTAGTGTTCTCGAATTATTGTTTTACCCTCAGGAACATGTCTTCAGATTTGTTTTTCTGTTATTGTGTATGTTAAACTCGATGTCGGTGGGAGTCAGATTAGTGCAAAATGTGTTAGGAGAGTAAGATAAATATACTATATCGGTGCAATTCAAGATGTTTTTAACAAACACACAGATAAGGCAACTTCTACTTCAGTTGTCTTTACTTCTCCTGAAACAGTTGCATTTTAGTAGTATTTTTAACAAAGCTACATCTGCTTTATATTCAGAGTGTTCAGAAATGCCAGCAAAATTGCTTTTTGTTATCCTCTAAAACACTGATGCTTGTGCTAAACCCCCCCCATCTGTTTGTTTACTGGAGATTCATCAGGCCAGGTACAGATGCTAGTTCTACAAGATCTTCCCTAGAGTGGAGTTTTAATTAAAACAACTCTTTTTACCCCAGCTGTCAGTGCAACCCATATGAAAAGCGGGAAGCTTGGTTTTAGAGAGGAGTTGAATGTTTAGCTTGTTCTAAAGTCTATAAACACAAAATAAAATGAAGCATAGAATTTTCTACTTCTCTGAATTCTTTTCTCCCTTACCAGTTTACCCCAACTTTATCTGTTTGCAAAAGTCATTTGAGCACTGACTAAAACTTGCTTTCTTCATAAATGGCTCACAGTGCACATTGATTCCATTCAACTAGAAAACATTTTGCAGGAAAACTTTTAAGATTAAAGCAATCTAATCCCTACTTTACAGATAAATGGGGTTGTACAGCACCTTCTAAAACTCTTTTTTTGTGTGTTTATTTTGGGTTTTTTTACACCTTGTCATACAAAGTAATGCCTCAAAGATTCCAGTTCTTATTGAGTCAACCCTTCCTTCCTTCAAGCTGGAAGGTAGTTGAATATCAACTTTGAGACAGCACAAAAAGTTGAAGATGTTTGGAAAACAAAACAAAACAATTTTCTGGGTAATGTTGATATAAATTCTTATTTACCTGCCCTAAGGATTGCTTCTTGGAAAGACCTGAGTTGAAATGTCTTGTGATCTGAACCATAAACCATTTCAGTGTGCCACACAGGCAGAAACACATGCTGCAGTAAGCCTAGATCCTATCCACATCTCTAAAATGCCTTAGAAATGTCTCTTTCACAGCACCTTAAGGATCTTACCCCTGCACTTTCTAAATACATGACAATGTGTTTAGCTAATTGCCTTATGTCTTCACAACCAGATAGGTTGTGAAAATATTCTTAAGCTGCTTAGGGACCCTGTAGACTCACCAGCAACCTAAGCAGCAGAGCTAAGTCTCAAGATGTTCCTCAATAAAGGTTGCCTGTTCAGCTGATGTGGGAAATTCAATATCATACATATTCAGTATTTATTAAAAATGGGCAAAAGTTGTGGAGAAGTTCAGATAGAATGGTTGTAGAAGCCTCACTTTCACAGCTGAAAAATCCCAACTCTGAAGTAGTACATAATAAAGCCCCTTTTTCCAACCCAGCTACTCCTTAAAATATTATGAATTCAGTGAGTGTATATATATATGTATATATAAAATATATTTTAATAACACACTATTGAAATCACCAAGTTGTATCATGTGTGTTTTTAGATTTCACTTTAGAAGAAGAAAAATGAATTTTTGAAAGGAATCTTTAGTGTAGTCTAATAGGTATTTCACATCGGGACAATTTCACTGACTCACCAGAATTAATTGTATGAAATCCAGTTTTTGGTGTAAAGACCTGTAGACTAATTTGAGCATTTGGGGGGAAAAAAGACAAAATAATTCTTGACGTTGTAAAATGAACAACTGCATGCATACTGTGTTAGCTGAGTAAATGAGGTAATTTTCAAAGCACTGTGTTCCTGAGGGTGGGTTCTTTCTAGATATATACATTGCAACCAACTATATCTAAATATTTTCTGAATTTTGGCTATACAAAGCTTCCAACTGTGGAAGAAACTAGAAAAATCAATCTGGTAGGTCTTTTTTTTTTAGCTTGTGCACTTATTTTTAGTTTGTACTAATTTTTTAGTTTGGTTCTGTTTCTCAGCCACCTACTTGTGTTCATGGAGAAAAGGACAGACAGGGTAATTTGCTTGATAAATATGGGTAACAGCACTTCTAGAATACTCAGTAGTAGTCTATTACTGATAGAATACTTCCAATATGTCATGCTTAAAGGTTGCTAGAAATTTATGATTAGTAAGGTCTGGCTCAGTAATTCTGAGTGGTTCAAACAAAATAACTTAGTGTTGCCAAAAATCAGTTAATATCATGTTTTGGTGGATTTTAATGATGATAGTTACACAAAGCTGTCTAAAAAGCGTTTTGTTTCTGACTTGAAACCAAATTAGCACAAACCCTGAAACAACTATTTATTTGGATAACTGAAAGGTTTTTACAAAAAACATGATCCTATTTTCATTGGTTCCTAATGGATAAGGAGATACTGTGGGAAAGATTTCACTAATTCATAGTTACTTTTGTGCTTATGTCTTTAGTCACTTTAGATATTGTGTAATTAAAACATTCAGAGTTATTAGATTAGATTTTGTAACTGTATATGAATGTAAACTTTGTTTTAGTGGAGGAAGCAGAAGGTTTGTATACAAACTTCTTTTAAGTAGCATAATAGTCCACATTTCAAGGTCAATATACTAGGAAGACAGTCATGATTTAGCAAAATATGAAAACCTGAATGTTATGTAAATGAGATGGTAAAAACTGATAATATAACAGTTCTCTTAATTTCTTTACTAAGCTCACCATTTTATATTTATTTCATACCTTCTCCATAGTGCAATTGAACAGAATATTACAAGAGATTTTTCATGTTTCATTTGTCCTTAGCATTGCATTCTGGGCAAATATTTTTGGTTTGTTGTTTTCTGGTTTTGGGGTTTTTGGCATAGCTTGGGGTGAATTTTTAGTTTTTGTTTGTGGGTTTGTGGTGTGGTTTTTGTTTGAGATTGTGTTCTATATTTTGAAGTAATATATTTACATAATGCAAATTTTCTTAATGGAGTTTTTCTTGGTTTCCGCGTATCATGACATCGTTAACTTGATCAGCTATGCTACTTTTTATTAGAAGAAAATACTAAGAACTTATTAATCATTTTGAGAATCTGATTATAACTAGTTATGGAGGCTTAAACTGAGAATAAATATGGGAGCTAAGGTTATATCTATGGGTGTATAGACATCAGCATTTCAGTTGAGGTGAGGCATTTACTTGTGAACCTCTTTACTTAAGACATTTCAGTTTGTGTCCAGAGTAGTCATGGGAAAGCATGGCTGGATTCCTCATAAACAAAACTGAGCGGTAAACCAAACTGTGCCTTTCAGGGGCAGAGGAAACGTGCTCCAACCTCTGTTGGACATTAATGCATGGCACCAGCCTCAACTGGCCTGGGGTAAACCCTCCTGAAATGGATGTAATATGGGCATGGCTTCAGCACAAGCTGTGAATACATTCATCTCGTGTCATGCTAGGTATAGAGAGAGGAGGCATTTTCTGTCCCTCAAGGTCCTATAGGAAGGCTACCTTCTTAGTAAAAATTAGTGTTTCTAAATACTATTTCTTAAAAAATTTGTAATTATGGAGAAAAGTTACTTTTCTTGAGGAATCTGGGATTTAAACATATATATGTCTTTGAAAAGTTTTGTAGTATCTTACTGTACTACTGTCAGTAACCACTGGTAGAAAGCTGAGGCACAGAGCAATTATTAATTTCATTTAGCATACACTTCTTTGTGGCTCACCTGTAGCCTGGGTGTAGAGCAGAAAAAGTTAAAAGAGGGAAAACAGATCATCGTACAGGATTCACCAGTAGATGGAACTGGTGGCACAAATCTGTTCAGTGAGTTTGGTTGGTGTTTCATGGGCTGCTTAATGCAAAATTCATTAAGTCCTTATGCAAGGGAATGGGGTCACAGGTAAACTTTATTTTCTTCCTTACCTAGAAAATAGTGGCTTTCCTTTACTGTGGCACAGCTTTGAGATAATTTTGCTCACGTGACTGCCTTTCCTAAAATTACCCCCAAGCATTGTTAGTATTAGAGAAGAGGGACTTAAATCCCATTAGTAGTAGGGAACTGCATCAGAAGTGTGGTATGGAAATTGTCATAGCAGATAATTACTAAAGAAGGTAATGTTGATTTATTTGGATTGATTTTTTTTTAAAAAAGGGTAGCAGCTGAGTTCTAATGGAATATTGGAGGGTTCAGCTTCTGTTACAACTGTGTGACTTAGCACGCCTCTCATCCAAAACCTGGAAGACTCTATAGATTCGAATGAACAGGGGGCTGTGTCTCCTCCATCAGTTTTGTCTGTGTGTTCAGGCCCATTTGAAGTACCAGGACAGTCCAACAGTGGTTGGTTAAATGTCTGCCATTGAAATAGTTCGGGAAGTGGTTCACTGGGTCACCAGAGACTGGTACCAACTCTAAGCTGGAATGCATCAATGGAAAGAATGGGATGCTGGCCACTACCAAATCACTGTCAGGCTGCAGTGGAACTGCAACTTAAATCCAAGTTTTAGGTGCCAAAGTCATTTACAGGTCTGGATTTGTCTGTCTTTGTCAGGTGGAATGTTGGGGAAAAAAACCCAAAACAACAAAATCAACCCCAACCCCAGTGTCGTCCCACCAACAACTCCACACCCAAAAAGCCAAAGCTTAGCCATTCGCATAGTTACCATCAAACTGAGATTCAAGTAGTTCATAAACCTACAAAGGTGAAACTCCCCACCGTCACCAACCCCGCTGTGGCACGCATCTCCTTCCCTCACAAGACACGTGGATCATAAACACGCTTCCTCTTGAGGGGTTGAGGCTTCCCCTATTTACACATTCCCAGGTTGGATGTGAGTTCTTTTTGTGTGCCTGTGCTGCCCCTACAATCCACATGATGATGAGAAAACACCCATGCCTTCTCATGTGCAGATGGAGGGATGGGGAGTCTACCCCTACTTGTTGTACTGTGTTGTCCCTCTATCTGCTGGATGCTGTCACTACCTGGAGAGAAAAGTGAATCTAAGTGGAGGTGACAAGATCGGTGATATCTGTCTCTGGCAGAATTCAAACCAGGCTTTGTCTTCTTTGTCTCTACTATTAGAAATATTTATTATTGTTTTATGCTTTTCCAGAAATGACTCTTTAAAACCTCATTGTAGTCTCCTGTTAACATTTAGTCTGACCAAGAGTTGTACTCTAGCATTATAATTTTTAGGCAAATGTGCTGATAAGCAGTTCTGGATGATCCTTTCACGTGCTCTTCAGACTTGCATCCTGACCACATCAGCTGCTGCTGTTAACCAGACCACAAGGATACCTTCATAGTGGAAAACTTTGAGATTTTAATTACCCAAATACCAGGGAACTGACCAAACTTTAAAGGATAACAGCAAATGTAGGTGATAAAGGATGCAGAACAAGACCTCTGTCTTTTAGCAGTGGAGATATTTTAGATAATTTTTATTGTAGTGTGCCCTGAGGTCTAAGTCATTTTTCCAGTCTTAACTTTATATGCTGCTCTCTACATTTACAGATTTTTTTTTTTTTTTAACTTGGAATTTATTTAACTCTAGCCATTTTTCATCATTAGAGCTGTTTGGTCACTTTGAAACTTTATATAAAAGAAAGTTGTAATATATCAGACATCTGAAAAGATTCTTTTTGCTTTTTAAGGGGCCTTCTTTTCAGTTTTCTAATAGCCTTTCAACCAGCTACTTTATTTTTTTCAATTAAGGAAACCCTACATTCTTTTGTCAGACCACAAAAAAAAAAAAAAAAGTGTAATATTTATTTCATTACAATGGAAACATGTAATGAGTTTTAATATTGTTTTAACAATATTAAGCTTCTAAGGGTCCTGACAGTTTTTGGGGAAGTAGGGGAGGAAACAACAAGGAGCTTTTTGCTAGAAATAAGTGACTGAATTAGCTTAACAGTTAATTTAACTCTCTATTGTGCCTTACTATTTATTGTTTATGATGTGTCAGAGTATTCTGAAGACTGAAATCTTTAAGGTCTCAGCTGACATTTACCTAATTTTTATAAATCTTCATGGATGTGCCTGTTTTTGTGTTCCTGTGTCTCTGTCAGGAAGTAGAAGGGAATGAACCCCAAATCTGTAGGATTTCTCATAGAAAATCATTGGAATGTGTAACAGGGCAGCCTGAGATGTTCAATGTTTACTTCAGAGCCTTAACAAGAAATGTTGGTCCATGGATGGAGAGAAGATACCAGTGTCATTTATATACTATTATTGGTCCTTAGGTTGTCATCTCCACCTGAGCTGAAATAATCGGTTGAGAAGTTTTATCTTTCTATGTTAATTTGAGTTGGGAAATACTTTCAGAAATAATCTGGCAATTGCCCCCTTGCCCACCTAAAAAAAAAAGAAAAAGGGAGAAGAATTCCTCTGTCTTCCTTGCTGTTGCCACCTTTATTTGAAGCTGTAGTCTTGCCACTTTCCTTTTGGGATACCTTCAGAAAATTAGCAAATAAGTCATTACTACTCTGTACAACTCCTTGGAGGTTGGTGAAATTTTGACCTGTTCTACTTAGTGAAATGAGCTCATTGAAGAGATCCAGTTAGTGCTAGAAAGGGAACAAAGTTAGGTATGGCAGAGAAGGAAGAAAGGAATAGCAGAATAGGCATGGGAGGAGGAGGGAAGATAGGCAAAGGTGTTTTTCTGGTGACTTTTTTTTTTTTTTTTTGGCTGTATCAAATTGCATGTATGTATTTACTAGCTTTCAGGTAACTAAAATCAGTCCAAGGAAGGTTCTACCAGAGCTTCCACAAGGCAGACTTGCATGGCCCAAGGAAGAGATGAGATGAGGTCACTGACATGCTACTCTTCCAGTATTGTTTGGCTTCTTGTCTTATTCTTGTTTTCATCATCCAAAAGCGTATTATAGATTTGCCTTAAAACTGTTCAGTTGTATCACTTGGTTTTGGGAAAAAAAAAAAAAATCAAAACTTAAAAGACCAGATGCTGTGAAAGTTATGTAGAGTTAATCAAAAGCAAACCCTTCAAAGACACAAATGCAGCTTAAAGTCTGAATTTAGAAAGAACAGAAAGTATCTGCTTCCTGTTGCTTTATAGAGGCAGAGAACTATCTTCTCTTATTTTTTCCTTTAAGAACTGTCATAGTAAGGAGCAAGGATTTAACTCATCCTGAATATTGTAGTAAACTATCTCTAAGATTATGATTACTGTTCTCTTTAGGACTACTATTCTAAAGCTGCCACCTTTAAGGGTTATGTGTTACTTTATATAGATGAAATATGATTTTGCAATGCTAACGTTGTCAAAGATGTCCCTGCTCATTGCAGGGGGGTGGATTAGATGATCTTTAAAATCCGTTCTAATCCAAACTGTTCTATGATTTTAAATGTACCATTATTTCATCAGCCCTGCAGAGACAACACATATAAGGGTAGTCTATTGTGTTTGGTGAGAGGATGATTAAATGGATTGTTTTTTATAAAGATTAAAGTAGAAGTATAGCAGTAAGTCAATTTAAAAATTAGTTCAATTTCATATCTTCATCCTCCCTCTCAGTTCACCAAATATTAGGATCACAGGAAAACTAGAAACAGTTTTACATAGTATTTAGGACTGAGTAGCAGAAAGCTTAATACGTATAGAATATTTGAAGAAAAGAGCAATCCTTACACCTCTGTACGTGAAACTTGAGGGGGTTTTTTGGTTTGTTTTTGTTTTGGTTTGGTTTTTTGTTTGTTTCGTGGTTTTTGTTTGGTTTGGGTTTGGTTTTTTTGGTTGGTTGGTTTGCTTTGTTTTTTTAACTTGGAGAGGCTTTTTTCATTCAGTTTTGTGTGGGGTTCAAGCAAATCTATCTAATGGTGAAGCAAGTAAACACCACTCACTTCTTTTATAATATTTTTTTATTACTATATTTAAATAGTAAGTCATTGCTCTCCCCCCCACAGCTAAATATTTCTGGAAGTGGACTGGAATGTCTTTATTTTGTTCAGGAATTAGTGAAGGCTGATAGTTGCATAAAAAACTTGACGATGAAAGATTAAGGTATGGCAAAGTTTATAAACACCTGGAGAAAAAAACCCAATTAAACCCCAAATTTGCCCAGTCTTAAAGCAGATGATGAATGATAAATGAAATGGTATCAAAATCTTCTAGGCATTATATGTATGCACATATATATGCTTCATAATAAACCAGAAAATAACAATCAGAGGACTGAATTAAAAAGTATATCTAAATCAAAATAATTGCATTTAATTATGTATTTAGTTATCTTTCAGTAGGTCCCACCATATAATACAATTTCTTTACTAAGTAAAAAACCACTATTTTGAATGTATTTGAATAAGTATACCTCGATTTGACAACCAAATATTTAAGCAAAAAGTACTAAAAAACTGTAAATCTCATAACTACTAATGTGGCTTGAAAGTTTTCTAATTCCTATTTTTCATTTGACATGCCTGTTCACATTAGTTTTTATTTACTATTCTTGTCTCACTTTAATATTTTTGGTTTTATCGATGTAATTTCATAAGAAGTTCACAAAACCAGCAATTTTGCAAAGGATTTGGGGGACATTCTTAATTTTCATTATTATTATTTTTATTTTGCGATATTATGTTATTGCTTTAAATAAATCATAGCTGATATATGCAATCCTTGATTGATTTACTGGTTAGAGTGGTGGGGTTTTTTGTTGTTTTGTTTTTATCTTTTCTGTTCTGTGACACAAGTAACAATAAAAAGGCATGGAAAAGTATCTCTACCCAGCCTTCTCCAGCCACTTCAAGTGACTCTTCACATTTACAGTTCCTGATAAGCTTCATTAAGACATTTTGGTTTCAATGCCCCTGTTCTTCTTCAGGCACTCAGTGTAGTATTTTAAAATGCTTTGAGTTTTTCCACTTCTATGTAATTTCTGATCATTCACTGAATACAAGTGGAGTCATATTGCCCCCATCAGGGAAAACGCAGAACTTAATTTTATTCCTTTATGTCAGTTCTAAAGCACAGTGTTGGATTCAAATAGTGTGCATTAGCAAATATATTTATGTGTGTGTATATATATATATATATATGGAAAATATAAATATAGCTTATAAACCAGTAATCTGAATTTAAAATGTTTTAATAAGCAAATTCACTTTTTTCTTATCTTTTTGAAACTTAACTTGATCACTATGAACAGCAGAAAAAATAAGTTATTTTGCTTTCTAAAGTCTGCTTTCAAGGTTTGTTCAATATGTTTTTCAGGGTTTTTTAAAGACTTGGCTTGATAAATTTTCCTTAGGTATATACAAAATTCCTTTTTGTTCTAATGGTCAGAGTATTTCCAACAGAACTAAAATAATAATAAAAAAGGAAATTATAATGTGGGGTTTTTTATATAAAATAATGTGTTCTATTATAAGGAAGCAAAAATATTTTCATAGGGTATCATTTAGTAAATAATAGTGGAGATGACAGGTTTAGTTCACTTATGATTTTTTAATCCTGAATGCATTCCATTTTGTGTGTAGAAATTCAGCCCCTTTGGTCATTACATACTATAGCCACACTGACTTTATCCTTGACTTAAATCATATTTGGAATCACTGTGCCAAGATTAAAAAACACATGATGCGTGACATAATTTTTTTCCTCAAGATTATCTTTTGATACAGTTTTATTTTTAGCACTTCTCTCTCAATTTTAAAATTAAAAGAAGTTCACACAGATAAGTCCTTTGACATCACTTAAAACCAGAAGTTCTATCCCATTTTTAATCTTAATAAAAAAGTTGCTGCAAAATATGAAAAATGTCACTTTATATTATAAGGTTCATTAAAGCTTGTGTACCTTATTTGGACTTTAAGATCCTTGATGTCTGATAAGATATTTGAGATTAAACTTTTCTTTCTATTAACTTTAAAACAGTTGCATCTGTAAGTAAGACTTTTAAACTTTTCTTCTGTCATCTGTCTTGTTAGGTAATAGCCTAGATCTAAAAACTTATTTAAGAATAAGTGATTGGGCTGAAAACTTGGTGTACTTCATGTCAGGGTCAGGTTGATTTTTCTCTTATTTGTTTGTGTTAACAGAGTGGAACAGCTTAGTCATTTCTGAGAAGGTAGCTAAAGAAGACTGCTGATTTTGCACACTTAAAAAATTTGATGACACTTTCTTTCAGACTGCCTATAGTCACTGTGATTTAGTAGGTACTTCAAAGTTAGCACAGTGCTGGGATTTGTGCCTGGTTGTGTGTCTTGCCATTTTATTGCTATAAGCCTTGGGAAAGGAAATCATAGTTTGAACATGTGCAGTTGGTGTGCTGCTAGCACAACAATGGGGCTGTAAGCTTCTTGTTACTCAAAATACTCATAAATCTTACTGCTGGGTAGTTTGTACATGCACTCTTCCATTCTATCATAGCATGTGGTCAGCTGGAGTATGTGCTACCATCGAACACCTGCTTTTCCCTGAAAAAAACCTAATCCACATCACGTTCATTTAGGATTTGGTACAGTGGGTTTATGCTGGGCATGTTCAAAAAGTAGAAGGTTCTCATATTCTGAATCTCTATCTCTCAAGATCTCAGTATCTTTTTCAGCTCTTGTCAAAAGCAAGAACTTGAATTGCTTCATGCAAGTGTTAAGAGACAAGGTGATTGGAAAGATGTGAAGCTGGAATGACCTGTTTGAATGGCTAATTCAGATGAGTTCAGCTGAACACCTAAGCCTTTGTATTTGAGCTATTGTCATCATAAATCAATTATTTGAGCAGAGATTCTGAAATCAGAAAATCTTATTTCATTATACATTTTGAAGGATAGTAAGATATAATAATAATTTCAGAGCAAAAAAGAGGGAAATCACTCTACACAGCATATTTCAAATAGGTTGCACAAAACTGGAGAAAAATTTAATACCCATTTTCAAAATGTTAGTCTAGAAAATGCACTGATTTGTAAATATGCAATACTGGGTATTTCACACAGGCTTAATCAGCAAAATATTGTGGGTAAAGTATCTTAGAGTTATGAGATAATAAAATTTAGCAGAAAAACAAGAGTTAGGGGCATACTGAGTTACTGAATATTAAGAAGGGTTAAATCATTTAATTGGGTTGCAACAAATAAAAAAACCAGGAAGCTGAAAAAAGTCTGTCCTGGAGATTACTGTCATGCATAAAAGTGAACAGAATTGATTGAAATATGTTTATCCTAACTTAGAAAATGGTATAGTTGACCTCTCTCTCAGGAACTGCTCTAAATATGATTTCAAAATTTGGCCCTGCAAAGGCTAGTTTCTTTGAACTTTGTTCTTTACTCAGAACTGACATAGAAAAAAATTTTAGAAAATACTGAATTAGGCAAACAGCTCAGGTCAAATTTCTGCATGCTATTTTCACATATTTAAATCAAATACTTGATGCTTCATGAGCTTTTCTCAACTATTGTTTTGTTGTGGTACTTGTAAATATTTTTGTTCAGAATTAAATGCCCTGAAGTGAGAAGTAATGGAGGTTCAATAAGCGTACTTGAATTCTCAAAAAGTAATCAGAGCCTTAAATTCTCCAAGAACAATCATGTACTGTAATTCAGTTATTAAAATATTAAAGATAATTTTGATAAATTACTCACTTTCAAGAACTAATAGTTGGACAAGAACATGTTTCAACTATACTTTGAGAGTGATGACTGTACAAGACAATCTCCTGTACCTTCTAGATTGACCGATTCAATTACATTCCTTAGCACCTAGTCTTTGCAGCTCCTTGATCTTTCAAATGTTTAAAACAACAAACCCTCAAACGCTATGAAAATTTTAGAGACATCCCATGTTTTTAAAAATCATAAAAATAACCCCAAAATGAACAAACGAAAGCCAACCAAATAAACCAAAGTAAAAGAGCAAAACACACACCAAAGCACTTACAACCCTCTATCTTCTGTTCTTGGAAAGCAAGTCAAAGGTATTATTCATCTATCAGTAGGTGTTCTAACAATTCTAAATTCTATTTTTTGTGTGTTAGATCAATTTGTTATAACACATACGTTGTCTAGGTATTTTGGAGTTATGCACTTCACTGTCTGGATGATGTTTGTCTATAACATAATAATATAACATAAACTCGACACCAAAAGTAGTTTTGTAATAGTTGGATTTACATAGTGGTAAATAATTATATTTGTAAGTTTTTTCTTGTCCGTAAATGCTAAACAAAGAATCAGCTTTTTGCCAGACTGATCCTCCCATGTGATGGTTCATCACTTATGTTCTCACTTTGTTCTGAGACCCCTTACTGAATAGTAGGCATTAAAGCTGGATGTGGCAGAGAATTCTACATAAACCTTCAGTGTCTCATGTACAAATCCTTAAGGAAAAAGATCTCCAATTTAAAAACCAGAGTTTCATGGTATGCTTTTGCAGGAACTTTGTGTAGTACTATTGTAAAAGGATTTATACAAAATTAAATCTTAGATAAAGATTTCCTTACTGAATTAATGCACGTGTCTTCAGTTTTCATGAACCTCAGCATTAGTGAAACTGCTTCCTGATTTCACTGGATGTGAGTAGATTTGGCTGTTAAACATAATCAGGAAAGTATTTCCCCTACAGAGTTAAGCAAGAACAACTTTTTAAAAATTAACTTGTGAAAGTATTAGAGAGCAGAAATCTAATATATTGACTCTTCGTACCTTGTCGAATCTAGAAAAGTAATGAGAGGACAAAATACTCAAGCATATATTATTTACTGTGAATCAATGATATTAAATGAAAAAAAAGTTATCTTAAATTCTCTGTCCTGTTCATTCCCCCAGGCAAACATATATTGAAAAGTAGAACAGTTCTCTTGATTTTTTTTTTCTTATACAATTTCTTGACTTTTACCTGGAACTATAGATTCTGAATATTTTTAAGACCTTAGAGGCTTCATTTAATGAAGAAGGATTTTAAAGTTTTATGGCTATCATAGCAATATTCACAGATAAAATTTAATATGCTGTCCGGGTTTATTTGGATAGGATAGAAAGATAAAATATTGCTATTAGTGAGAGACCAATTTTAAATATCTAATGAGCATCATCCTAAAATGTTAGCCTGACATTCACCTCTCACTTGAAAAATAGGAATCAAATTTAAACAGTGGCTTTAATAGTAATAAAAATTATATAAGATGCCAAAGTTTAGCTGTATGTAGTAATATGTCTTCTTTAGTTTTCTTTTTTCTTTTTGTTATTCCTTTCATACCTCTCTTCACCCCTCAAATATTTCTTTGCCACCATTTCTGGTAAAGGTTAGGGATAAATAGATACTGCTAAAAAATATTTTCTAAAAGAAATTTTACATAAATTTGACAGTTCTGTTAGATCGAGAGAACAGAATAAAAACTTGATTTACTTAAATTGATGCTTAAGCTACATTGATCTCAATCAATTCTCATTTTTATTTGGATCAGGACAATGAGAGTTCCCTGTGGAGGAAGCTGCATTTGTCAGTCCTCTGTAACCAGCAGAAAACTCACAAAACACAAAGCTCATAAGTAATGTCATTGTGGTAGGAGAAAATAAAGCGAAGGGCAAATTATTTTAATGTAACTCAATATTTTGTTTGCTCCATTCAACAACAGCATAGTTTTATTCCACATTAAATTAGTTGTCTCATGGAAATACACTGAAACTTGTTTATTACTATAGTTGTCTGTAAGTGGAGAAAGAGAAATGATGTAGAGGGTTTTTAATAGACGTATAATATAGGTAGTGAGTTAGACAAGACATTTAAGCCCAAGTTTTGGTTTTTTATCTACTGAAAAGACTACGTGGAGCAAATGCTTATCCTGAGAATAGAAACCCCAAAGTACTAGCTTTTTCCTGGCACTCTAAATAAATGCTTAGCAAAAGTTAAAGTCGGTTCCTCTAGCACAGCAGTGCTATTATATGGCCTGTTTTTTAACTTGTATCCAAGTAAGTTACTATCTTTCTTGTCTAAACTTTTAAGAAGCTATTTGGTTTGGTTTTTGCTTTTACTGCACTTTTGAACTGCTGTTTAAGGATAGAGATAGATCTGTATTATATTGTAACAGATCTTTAATGACCATGTGTTTTGCATGCTATTTAAATTGCTCATGTACAATATCAGTAAAAATACATAAAATATTTATTAGCTTCTTTTCCTTTAGCTATATTTCACAGCAGTGGTGATTTGCCTGATTAAGAGATTAGTTTCTGAGAAAAACATATTTGAATGAGAATGAACTCCAAATACTCAGTGGTACCAAGTAGATTATTTTCCATGCGATGGAGGTGGTTCTAATTATGTGCACTCACTTTGATTGCTCTATTGTATATTACTTTTTGGATTGCTGTATTATTGACAAAGAGAAATTTATATTACATAGAGAGGAACAGAGATACAGATCAGAGAGGTATTATGAGGATTTTAAAGGATCATGTAAGTTACATGCTAGATCCTAAAATTAAAGGGTCTACAGACATGGTGACAACGTATACATTGAGAATTATAAATCATCTTGCAAAATACTGTGAAATCTAGAACAAAATTTCAGGCTTTTTAATGCTGAAAACTTGATTTGACTTCATTATTTTTCACTATCAGTATCTCAATGCCTCCTTACACTGCCAGTTGTTTTTTTAAATACAGTAAAAACGGAATGCTGCACTTGGGGTGCTTTTAATGCCACAATATTGTTCACAATGGATGGTATGTGTCACCAATAGCCCAGGGAAGCCTGAGAAGTACCCTGTAGCCTGCAGAGCTTCCAGGTCTCTGGACCACAACTAGCAGGCAAAAAAGTATTCAGGCAAAAAGGCTTCCCTAATGCTGTGTGGCATCATATTTGTAACCATAATTTATATTTGCATCTCAGTTGCCCTAGGAGAAGCTCTGGTAGAATTTATTTAAAGCTACATGATCTTTTATTTCCTAGGGATAATATATATAAAGAAAACAGCTCTTCCTCCTTTGGAGGCAGATTTTTAACTTAATCCAGGGAAGCAATCGCTCTTTTTCTTAGATCTTCTGCATGGTGAGAACTTCTGAAGGAAAAATTTTTCTTTTCTTACAAACCCCTTCAGTTGGAACTCCAGCAGCAACCAAACAAAAGTTATCTTCTGATTTATATAATAGAGTGTCGTAGAACAACCTTTGAGAGCAGAATTTATATGAAGCAAGTTAACATTAAATCAGTATTTTACAGACTATGTGTGTGGTTAAGTGGTAAAAGCAGCATGAGAAGTGTTTTTTAAGATACCAACTCTCTCCCTGCACCAAAACCAAATAGCTGTGTCAGCACAGCCCTATGCTTACACTAATTACAAATAAGAATATATTTTCAGATGTGTTGCGGGAAAAGAATACAGAGAAAGAGCTTAGAAAAGCTCTATTACAATATGCAAACCCACTGAAAACCATGGTATCTAATTTCTCCAAGCTGTGGGGTTTATATTACTTACTCTGGGAGCAGGAAAGCTTTATAAAATGGAGCTGTGGAAAATGCACTGCTCTGGTAGTAGGCCCAATGTGTCCCCAAATCATCCAGCTGGCTGGACAGGTTTGTGCAGAAAAGAGGGGTTGTGGGGGCGTGTTTACGTGTATTTCACTGATTGTTGAGGGATTTGTCTTGTCTGTCCTTCCTTTATCCTTGACTTTTTTCATTCTTAATGTTCTATACTCTCTGTGATGGGTGAAGGTGTTATTTCCTAATTTGATCGCTATTCTATATCAAACAATGTTTAGCATAGAATATACTCAGACTTAATGTCTAATATAATTAGCTGAAGCTCAATCTCAGAAGAGACCATATTTTTCTAGTGTTGTCTATGTAGTTCTGCATTTAAAAATGAGCTTTTTTTTAACTGCTCCTTTCATATTTTCTCTCTTTTTTTTTTTCCTCAAAGCAAAACCAATGATTACTTAAAGGGCTTTAAAAAAACCTGAAAACATATGGTTATGTGTTGCTTGCTGTGAACATGTTCTTGCTTTTGCATGGTTATGGCATGGCAAGAGTAATACAAGTGTAAGTCAATGTATACAGTAGGTGAATTTTCTATGCATAAAAGGAATCTCAATTAAAATGGCAGCTTGTAAACTCAATATGGCATGTGACAAGTTGACAAATGGTAAATAAAGCCTAGTAAAGAAACCCAATCAATTTCAAGTCTGCAAATTTGTTGAAGCAGTTGATCTGACAAACAAAGTTATTGTCTCATCTTTGAAAAATAAGAGATTAATTGGAAAATTTCTCAGATAAATGTAACTTCTCTCTGATCAATTTGGAGGAAAAAAAATGTACATACTGTTACCCTAAGAAAAGTGGTTTATGTATTTTAATTTGCAATGCTTTTCAGAGAGTTTCAGGTTTAAAAAAAAGCTTTTTTTAATTGACTTAGGGTAAATACTTAGAGTTACTGACTAATCCTTCATTCCTTGAAATTAATTCTTAAATTAGAAGAGCAATGTCTAGACCTTCCTGTGCGTTGAGGCATAGTAATGAGCACTTAAGATGAAATTCCTTTTCGTTATACAGTAAATGCCTACATATGTGGTTTGCAATCACTTAAATTTATTTTCTGTTTTGAACTTCAGCTGTTTCAGTTTGCTCAGCAGAGCACAAAACCACCATAAGTACAGTATCGGAAGCATTCCTCTTATTTATTATTGTAGCTGACTTTGCAGTTGCTTTTCCTTTTGGGAATTCTTCTTCAAAGTGTAGTAAATATTTATTCAAAGAGTGATCTCATGTGTGTCACATCTTTTATGGATACATAACAGTAAGAAATTTATGTTATTCTTTTCAATAAGACATGATGCAACTTGAAAATTACCTTACGAAGGTGAGGGGAAAGACTCTGTACCTTTTAGAAATACATTAATTATTGTTGAAATATCAATTTGGTGAAAATGTGTGTATTTTTAGAATATTAACAAAGTACGTGTATATATATTTTCTGAGCAGTAGAATCTGAAAAATTCTGTGTTTCAAGTTTCTGCAGTGTATAAATCTTTTTTTCCCATTTAAATACAAGATGATAATTTGTTTTAATAAAAACAACTAGCTGAAAGACACAAATTGGTTGCAGATATTAAGCCATGTACTGTTACTGATGGTAATTAGTACCAGAAATGTTTTTCCTTAATGTTTTTAAATCTTATATAACAGCTTCTGACTTGATGAACCCCGAGGCATAACAATGTCAGGCACACATTATACATTAGGTGCAGACATAATTTACACTTCATGGGGTTTTTTGTAGTTTAAAAATTATGAGCTTTGTATATGTCATACAGACTGAGTTTTCTAAAAGCCCCTTTTCGTTTTAAACTAGCCTGAGTAACAAAGCTTATGGAGTGTGAGAATGAATATGCACAGGAAAGGCTGATAAATTCTGCACTACTGAAAAACCAAACAATCCCCCACGAAAACCTACACACAAACATGCATCCACACACTCAATATGTAGTGTTTATATAGTGGTGCATTAAGGTAAATA
The DNA here is from genome assembly GCF_022539395.1 of Myiozetetes cayanensis. NCBI lineage: Eukaryota > Metazoa > Chordata > Aves > Passeriformes > Tyrannidae > Myiozetetes > Myiozetetes cayanensis. Next base: position 31,271,659 of record NW_026087964.1, on the reverse strand, counting down.
ATACTAACGTATATGATGCTTAACGTAAAAACAAAAACTCTGAGTGTTGTTTTTTTTTTTAATTTCAACCTTGTTTTCAAAATTTCAAGAGTGATGATGGTAAATTTAAATTAGTGATTGGAAAATTATCTGACTGAGGTTTGAGAATAAATTCAACACTCAAACTATTACAGTAGTTCACAGCTGCATCATGTTAGGGTGTTATATGACAGTAGGCTTTGGATTTTATGCATCTACACATTTTTCTCCTTTCCTGTTACTGACAAGTGTTAACAAATGGTAGCCCCTGAGAGGTTTAAAGTTGATGTACAATTGTGAAGAAACAATCCTGTTCTACAGGATATACTCTAAGATAGTGACCAGTGCTCCCCTTCAATTGGCTGTTAGGTATTTTGGTACTTAGGCTGTTATTCAGCAAAATAAATATTTTTTTTTCTGATGCTCCTTAGAATTACGAAGTGTTTAAACATCTCAGTAAGCTGTAGTTATGAAAAAGATTGTTTTATTCTCAATCTTAACGCTAATTCAAATAATTATCATTCATTTCTCATCTGCCTTTATCCTTTTTACTTTAATTTTCAACTTCAGTTAATGTTTGCTGTCCAAGACTGCTGCATCATGCTGTGTCTAGAAACCAAGAGATTCCAATGAGACATCATTTCACAAATAAAGGGCTGCCGCACTAGAAGTAATACCAGCCCATTTCATATACTTTTCTTTTAAATTAAACTTTTTAAACATTGGCCAGGGGAAAAATGTATAAATATTCCTCCATGGTTCAACACCAGAAAAACGTACAGCATGCAGAAACTGAAGCCCTAAATATCTGACACTGGCTTACGCTGCTGCTATTTTTATGTGTGTCAGCAGGTGGCGATGAAATGCAGCGTAGTAGCTGGGAGAAAGTCACAAGAACGAAGTGAAATGAAAAAAATAACACTTGGAAAGAATCAGTTTTGCTTTCTGGAGGCTTTGTTCTTCAGAGCACCTTTGAGTTATGTTACAAAACTAGTTTTATTTCCATTTTATTCGCAAATTGTGACAGTTTTTGTTCAGTTGTCTTTTGCAGCCCATGACTAAAGTATTTTTGTAAAATGCAAATCGTTGTCATACCTGCACTGGTTTTGTGACAACTATGACAAGGAACATGCAGGCAACCTGCATGAAAAATGAGAGGGAGTATACGGATTCGTGAACAGAATAGTTAAAATAATAGGGACTGTGAACTCATTCCTGTGATGCCTGCCACACATCCATTAAGAAATTGTACCAAAAAACCAGCAACGCTATTCCTTCCAGGACTATGGAAGGATTTACGTGGTAAAAATAACAGAATAACGGTGCCATCTAGGGATTAATTTTCTTAGTGCTCTGTCACTTTTCTTCCTCTGAATGTGGGCACCACTTAAGTGAAAAAAGTGAGCAATGTTTTTAAAGTTGTTTTGCCAATAAGTAACACTCCTGCCTTATGTGCTGTTTCTAAATAATTTATGCTGAAAAGTGTCAGTGCCATTTAGGAAAGAAGGATGAGTAACTCAATTTCTTCTAAATCTTTTTTTTTTTAATTTTTGTTTTTTGGTCAGAGACAGCTCAAGAAGTCACTAAATAGAAGCAGTGGAGTTTGGAATACTATTGGCAAGACAGCATTATTGTTGGTACAATACTTTATTATACAATTGAGTAGTATTTTCCTTTCTGTCTAATTCAGTGCACTGACTGATTTAATAGGAATATTGGGTTTGAGGTATGCCTTCTGACTGCTCTTCTGCTGTATAAGCCTTGAGCAGAAGCTCTCCCAGCTGTAGTCCTGCTCTCTTCAAAGTTTGTATGAGGTTAATGGAAACGAATCAATTAAGAGAAAAGTAGGTAAAGTCTTTCCTCTTTTTACCACTCTACATTTTTATGTGATCTATGGTGTTCAGTAGCCAGAGTGTGATCTTCCTGTATTAGTGAATGTGAACATAGAGGTGAGAATTGAGTGACATCTAAGTTTTAATGGCAGGAATATAATGAATATAAATATAATTAGCGTTTGGGGGTTTTTCCTGATAAAATTATAAATGAAACTATAAGATTTATTGTCCTAGGTAATATAGATAATTTATGATTGGCATAAATTAATGCTTGAAAAAGCAAGTGTCTCTCTTTATACTAAGATTCATTGCATTTTCTATAGTTGTTACATGCTTTATTTGTTTCAAATGCATTGCTTACAAATGAGCAGGTGTGTTTCTTGTGCAGATTGTGGCTTGCTCACTAGTCAGTCCAAGCCTGACGGTGCATGTGGTTACCTACTTTTATCTAGTGTTTTTTCAAATAGTGGCAGTCTGAAAGGGTAGAAGACAACAAGTGGAATTTACTGAGAATTAGAGGTGATTTTTGTGTGTAATTTGAATGGGTCTGCGTCGGCCCAGCAAATGATCCTAGGTACTTCACTGTTTCACCAATTTTAGCTTCACTCAGGCTGCCTTGGAGTGTGGTAGCCAACAGACATCAAATTGCCAACACTTTCCAGAAGGAAAAGGAGTTCTCCAGAAATAAAGACAAGAGTTCATACAACCTGTTGAAGCAACCATTCTTACATTTTCTCCCAATAAAGAGAGTTCTATGTTCTTCTTACCTGGGATAAAATGCAATTTTAAATTAATAATTTTTATTAATATTTAAAATTATTTCCCTCTTTTCCTTTCTTCTGATATACATTTCCTGCAGTGCTTTTCCAGACTTTTATCAGTCAGTAGCTGGGCAACTGCTGTTGGATACCAGTGTCAGGCCACAGCCTGACACTTCATGTCACTTGTTTGGCTAAGAAAGCCTATGAGTTATTTGTGAATACATGCATGTTACATACCATTGAAGACAAAAATAATACAGAAATGATCTTTTTTTTCAAGTATTTTTCGGTTTTATTTTCATGGACAGTTGGGGGTGCTATGAACCATCTGAAATAGATGTCTGCGTAGAAAGCCAAACATTATTTGCAGAGATGTGAAGGTGAGGAAGCTGTTAAGGGAAGATGAAGAAATATAAGCATCAATAATTAAAATAAAATAATGGAGACTTTTAAAGAAGCTCCATAATTTATAGTTCTTCAGCAAAAAGAAAAAAATCTTAAAACTTTTATATGCATGCTTTTGTTTAACTCAGGAATTCATTCTAGTAAATAGTTGAAGAACTATGTATCAGCTCTCAACTATTATATCAATTACTATGTCATATTTGGAAGGGAACTATGCACACCAATGTCAGAAGAATTCTTACCCCATATTTTATACTTTAAAGAATTGTTAAAAACCCAGCTGCACATTAACCACACTTCTCATGAAACACGTGTTATCTACTTTAGCACTCTTGACCTTATCATATGGTAATTTTCTAGCTTTTAAGAAGTAATTTTAGAGATTTTCAGAGGTACTCCCAGTTTATTCCTAAAGTGCTTTTGCTGTCTTAAGTAGTTTTAAAATTATTTACTTCTGGTACTTTCCCTTTATATTTTATACGTTGATTGCTTACTGAACTCTTGCCTTGATGTATGAATAGTAAACAAAGATATAAAAAAACTTTATGCTTAATTTGTATCAGCTTCTAAGTTCAGACTATGTCATATGGCAAATATGAGTTTTCTTATCTTTACTACATAAATTAAAAATAAGATTTAATTAAATTAAAAATAATTCAAATATTTTACTACTTAACATATATTGAAAAGGCTTTGGGTTGCCAGTGATTTCATTGAAAATTATTCTTCTGTTTACTTGGGTGATTTACATATGAACCTTTTCCTTGAAAAAAAGAAAATGTGTTTCTTTTCATGCTCTACCAACCTTATAAGCTCTGTGCTTAGTAGTTTTTAAGGTTTCCAAAAATTTTGAAGAAGGCATCTCAGACTTTAAAAAAAATAAAACATAACAAACAACAGCAAGCCTTTACAGAGGTGATTCGTGTTTAGGATTTTAACATACTTTAAAGTTCCTGTTACTGCTTGAACTCTCCCATTGGATACCAATATTTTAATAAGTCCAGTCACTTGCATGGTAACATTTTCAGCGAGCCCAGTACACACTTAATAATGAACACTGAAAGAGTGAGCTTATTTAAAAAAACGAATAAACAAAAGCCCCACAACTAACAATAAAACCATGGTTTGAAATAACCACAGGAAACAAGAACTACTCTCATGCTGCAGATAGCATTTAATAAAAAGGCCAACCTATTATAGTAAATGATGCTTCAGTAAGGTTAACAGTTCTGTGGGAGAATATAATTTGGAAAGTTACCTGATACAGATTTAAAGTGACCTCTGAGCAATACAAGACAAGTAATAAGAAAGATTAGGAAGTTTCACTAGAGAGTATACTTTTAGTCTCCTTTTTATCTAGCTTTAACTTCCAACCATTAAACTTGGTTCAGTGGCTTCCTTCTAATACACGAGCTGTCAACTACTTTAGTCAGTGTTTTGATATTTATCAAGATGCTTTCAAGTTGTCCAAGACAATTTCCAGAACTGCAAGTAAAAGCTTTTTTAAAAATATACTTTAATTCTGTTATCTAACAATTCTGATTGGAATCAAAGTTAAGAAAATACCAATAAAAGATTTCATTCAACATATAATTATTACTTGGTATTATAGGTGACTAATGATGAGAAATTGGCAGGCATGACTTGCAAAGGTTGTTTTCATATTTTTTCCATAGTTACTACTTACACTTTTACTATCTAGCCTGTTCCTAGGCCAAATAATTGCAATTGCTCTGCATTCTTCTATCTAAAATATATCCTACTTCTAAAGACCTTTTCTCAATAATGGTCTTTCTCACAATGTAGTTGAATCACTCATGATAATTTGTCTTCCTGAATGTTGCAACTTCCACTTCTCTTACATTATGGCAAATGTGATTTTTACCCTGTATGTAGCTCTTTGCAATACTGTGTTCTTCTAGCCAGCTGTTTCTCAGCTTTCACTTTGCATCTCTAGCTGATCAACTGACTTCTACTTGAAGCTAATCCCCCTTTCATCATTATTCACATCATTAAACCAATGCACACAACTGATCATTTTGTGATATTGGTCTACTTCTTACTTTCTTTTCTTTTTCCTTTAAGGCATTTTCTCATTCAACATGGATGCTTGGAAAGAGTTTTCTGTAAACATCCTCAGCTGCTCTGTTGTTGCTCTTTAAATCTGTCTTTCAAAAATTGGGTTTGGTGGGGGAGATGCTTAAAGCTCAAATTAGTTAGTGTGTCTGCAAAATCCATCCAACGTGAGGTAAAAAGAGGAAAGTGGCTAGAGTTTATTCATACCTTCAGCTCTTGGTTATGAAGTAGGATTTCCTCTTCCTTTTAATCTGACCCAAGAGCTACACTTCCTAAATGACAGCAGAGCCAGAGTATTGAGAGTGTGATGTTGCTTCAAGGAATTGAACTTCTGGGCAGAAGGAGACTACTACAAAGAACAGTTTGGGAACTCCATTCATCTTTCTTTGGAGGAAGTGTATCTTTTTCCTATGGACTGTAGGGGAACTTGAGGTAAACTACCTGTCCAAATGGGTTGCTTAAGCTATTATGATATGTTCTCCAGGATTAGTACTGATCTTTATAACGTTTTGTGTTTTATTAATGATCTTTTAGCATTATACAATAAATCTTCTGATCTAAAAGTGACCTTTTTTAAAAAAATTATTTACAAACAGTTCTTATATAAGCTTATTGAATAATTGGCTGTGTTTGTAAGATATCAGTATTTCTAAGCTCAGTAAATTCTTACAGTGTGACAAGGAGAAATCTAGAGTCATTCTGCCCATCTGATGTGCTTGAATTGCTCATTAAATTTTAAGGAGAATTCTGTAGAATACCCTGATGTTTTTATTCCAGTGGAATAAAAAACAGAATACACAAGAAAAGAAACTAATTACTGCTCTAATTCAGCTGGTCCACTTCAAAAATACTAAAAATCTTTCACATTATACAGAAAACACACTGGAAATGTCTGTGGTTACGGCAGGAAAGAAAACAACACAAGCTACTGTTGCAAGATATTTGGGCAACTAAAGGATTTACTTCTAAGAAATAGAACCAGTTATTATTAACCACTCAATATTATGAAATCCATCACAATGTCTTTACCTAACTTTTTTCAGTTAGATGAGGATTTCTGAAAATGTTGAGCAGTGTTTCTGAGAAAATACACATCCCTAGCTACTGTTGCAAAGAAAGAGGCCGACACACCCCAAATGGTAACTTACGTGAGAGGCAGAATCATTGGTGATTTTTATTTCTTTTCAAAAGGAAAAATGTTATTTCCTGACCAGCTCTTAAAAGGAATTTTATAAAAGAAGCAGAACTATTGTGCATGTCCACTGGTAGTTCACTTATAGAAACACCATGTTTTGTAGTCCTTTGTTACTGTATTGTTATCGTCCATAGAAGTCCCTGATAGCCACTCACTCAGAAAGTGTGACAATACAAAGCAGGAAATAAAGAAATAACTGTATTAAATTTGTCTACCCTTTAAATAAAGTTGCCATTTTCCCAGCAATCTGTCACAATGTAATTGTTTTGCTATCTAGCTGTAGCAAATTTTAACAGCAAGAAACTCATTATTTAAAGGGCTTTTAAATTTCATATTTTATCTCATTCAATAGTAATCTTTCAAATTCTGTTCCTTTATTCTGCTAATACTACTGACTAAATTGCTAGCAACATATTATTTCTCACTTGGGTTGATGTTCAATGCTGAAGAAAGCTGTGGTCCCACATACTCTCATTTTCTGGCATTGTGGCATTTTTAGCATAATATTCTTGAATACTTTTCAAATAAATTGTCTCAGAGAGCTGAGTCTTTTTGTGAAGGAAGGAGAGAACAAAAGGACTGCATTTGTAGGTACAGGGCTGTGTGGAAAAGCTAACTTACCTGCACTCAGTTTTGAAAAAAATATTTTTTTTTTTTTAAGCCTATTTAATCTTTAACTAGGAAGTCTCTGTTTTTCTGGAATGAAACTAGAAATGGGAAAAGGGTGGATGGGTGGCAGACATCTGAGGCAACAGGCTACTTTCTCCCTTCCTATGTCATAGTAAAACAACAATAACAATTAAATGTGGCTGTTCTTATATTTTCAAACTCTAAAATAAATCATAGTATTTTGTGATATATGTACAGTGGTGTACATATTTATGTCCACCTGGAAAAATATAGATTTAATAAAGCTATATTTTAATGTGTGGGGATCTGTCTAGTGATGAAAAGTACACACATTGTCCTGAGATCTTGGCTGAATATGTGTAAATACCTTCTGTAATATTTTACAGAGTTGTGAAAGAAACACTTACCTATACATCTATCTTGTAGAGTGTATATTTTAGTGAGGTTTACAATCAATGTATCTTTAAAAAGATAAATCCCTTATTTCTAGGCTAGGTCTCAGAATTATCAGAATTATATTGAGCTAAGTAAATTACATTTAGTATTTGGAAATTTTTCTCTAATGACTTCTAGCTTCTGTCGAGAGCAAATAATTCTTTTTTGTCACAATTTTATATACCATTCTATATGTATCTTATTTACAAAGTGATTAAATACCCTCATAGTATCATAATACGTTTCTCATTAAACATTCACATTTATGAAGGATAACATACACTTAAGCTTTGCTATTTTTTTATTTGATGCAGTTATATGTATCAATGTCATCAATATACCTTTATAACAAATAGAAAAACCCATTAAAGCCATTAAATTTGTATTAAGGCAATTTGTACCATGGTTAATGATTAGAAATACTTGGGTTTTTCTTTAGACATTAGAGGCTTCATACCTTTATCATCATCAGGTATGCGTTACTGTCTCAGTAACAAGACTTATATTAAGATTTCAACCTCCTCTTCTTCCTCCCTGTTGGCAATGCATGGATTCTTTTAAATACTCCATATTAGTTCCCTGAGAACTGAGTAAGGTTCTGAAATGTGCTACTCGTAAGGATGTAAAGGCATTTTGTAGCTGCATAAGTCAAAGGGAAGCATGTAGCACTCAGTTCCTTGGAATTATTTTTATCCTTTTAAGTGAAACCAAAATCTGATCTTAGTTGATTTAGGTGGGGAGTTCTGTACTGAATTTTTGTGAGAAATGTATTTTAAACAAATAACCTAGTGTTATTCTTAGAATGGATTGACCTACCAGATTTTGGGTCAGAGAGGGGCAGGAGAGAATAAGTGAGGTTCTGGGATAACGTTTATAGCCAAAATAGAAGGACAAATTAACATTCTAGAACAACATCATCGTGAGGTTTAAAACTATTAATTGAGAGTGGTAACATTATACCTTTTCTTCTTGGTTCAGGAAGAGAGGCCACATGCTGCACCCTGGTATGGCAAATTAGACACAGATGCCCTTTGCTGAAAGGACCAGTTTTTATCCAGATTTATTTTAGCTATCTGTAGGAGATTATTTGTCAACTTAATTGGAGAAAAAACCCCAAATTATCAGTAAGGCATAATTTACATAGACCCTAACCTTGCTAAGATGTACATTCTGGTAATGTTTAGCTGCTCTGTTAGGTGATTGTTCATATAGTTTTCGCTTAGGCAGTTTATATTTTGAACCTGCATGTGTAATGTAGCTGTGAAACCTTAGGCAAAATATGCTGCGGTATCAGCCCTTCAAGGTGACTTTCTTTCACGCTTTGGTGCTTCTTACATTTCCATTCGTCTATGTGCCATATCTCGCTTCATATCCAGCTGGATTACACAGAAATTGATCGTGATTTTTAAGATAGAGCCAAAACTCCCAGGAGATCATCTTTATGCAAATCACATACTCAAGAGGAGTGAATAGATGCTTAGAATAAAGGAAAAGTGGATAATTACCTTTTGGGTGGTAAATAATCATATGTCTAAAAGAAGACAGAAAAATAAGCACTGTGTGTACTTGTCTTTGATATTTTTCTCTTTGATATGATTTAGGATTCTTGGTATAGTGCTTAATATTTAGAAACAAAGTGTCATTTTACAGACAGAAGAATTTAATCTGGTTATATTTTCTTTCTCTGTTGCACATCATTTATTTCTCAATCTGTTTGTATATTATATCTCTGTAAACATGCTTTTTCATTTGTGTGGTGGTGGCGGTTGGTTTTGTTTTTTAAGAAAAATATATGTATTTCAAACTAAAAGTAGTATGAGATTGGAAAATCCTGCCTGTCAGACAAGAGATCTTCTGGGTTGTTTTTTTGTTTTGTTTTGTTTTGTTTTGTTTTGTTTTTTGTGTGTGGGGTTTTTTTTTTATTTATTTATTTTTTATTTTATTTTATTTTATTTTTGTTTGGTTTGTTGGTTTTTTGGTTTTTTTTTTTGGTGGTGGTGGGGTGTGTTCTGATTGTTTTCTTAAGAAGCAAACCAGACACAAAAGATTTAATTTTGAAAGCTTCAGAAAAAAAATTAATTCATTATCAAATTAAAAATGCTATATATACACACACTAACTGTATTTCTAATGACAAAACGAAAAATATTAAAATTACTTTTTAAATTTCTCTCCTATTATAAACAAAATCTAAGGGGTTTTGTGTATGTGAATTGTATGTGCAGTACCTGAATACTAGAATTTATAATTTGAGGCAGAGTTTCAAATAGATGTTTTAGAGTGTACATATGTTTACATTTTAACCTCAAAGGAAATACTGTTTCTCTTTGCACTGACCATTCTTCAAGTGTAATGTGTATGTGTGTGAGGAGTGACAGCATTAGAAGGTGCAAATAGAAGTGAAATGCATAAGCTAAGTTGACTGGTTTTAGTAGTCTGCAGTGAAAAACATAGGCCTGAGTCATAAAAAAGAATGTTATCAGCTGTCCATATCTCTCTCCATATGCCTAATGCATGTGTTTATGCATATATATGTATTCCTAATTTAATTGCTTAGATTTTAGAAGGATTATTCATATGCTTCAAATTAAGAAAACGTAATTCTTTTCAGAATCAGAACACTGTCTACAACTTAGAGAAACTTATTAATAAAGTATTTATGAAAACAAACTGTAGTCATCTGTATGAGTTCTAAACAAATCTTTGAAGCTGTAGGAATTTCACTTGTTTTTGGTTTTTTGTTGTTTTTTTTTCTTTGTCATTATGCTACTATTCCTAGTTGCTTTTTGTTGCTTTTGTTTACTTAAGGACAACTACAAAATTGTGAAATAGCTAGCTAGTATGAATTAATGAATAAGCCAGTTATACAGATTCTTCTTGTGAAATGTGGAATTAATAAAGAGTTAAATCCTAAATTCCATGGTAGATAAGGCTCCTCTTGACAGGTTTCTCAACTTAATAATTAAGTTAAAGAGCTTTTCAATTCTTAGATGAACAAACTGTTCTAATTTCTAAAGACAGCACTACAGAATCACAGAATTGTTGAGGGTGGCAGGGACCTCTGAAGGTCGTCTGTTTCTACACCCCTACTCAAGCAGGACCATCTAGACCAGGTTGCTCAGGGCCTTGCCCAGATGGATTTTTAGTATCTCCAACAATGGATAGCCCAGAACCCTTATACTGAGGGTTGTATTCCAGTAGTCAGTTCAGTTCTCAGAGTGATAAAATGTTTTCTTGTATTCGGAAGGACTCTCCTGTGTTTGTTTGTGCCCATTGCCTCTGGTCATGTCACTGAGCACCACTGAAAAGAGTCTGGCTCTGTCTTCTTTACACCCTCTCTTCAGGTATTTATACACACTAATGTGGTATCACTGAGCCTTCTCTTTTCCAAGTTGAAGTCCCAGCTCTCTCAGACTTTCCTTAATCATTTTGGATGCCTATGAAAGTCCCTTAATCATCTCCATGTCCCTTTGCTGGTCTATTGCCAGTAGCTCCATATCTTCTTGTGAATGAGAGCCCAGATTTGAACCAACACCTGGGAAGTGGCCTGAGTAGAGGGGGAAGGTTCATCTCCCTTGCACCTGTGGCAATACCTTGCCCAATGCAGCCCAAGCTGCATCTTTTGGGATTCATGACTCTTTGCTGTTAAATTTTGCCTTTATAATAAATACAATTCTGTACCGAAATGCTAACTAGGTTATTGTTTCAGACATTATAAAAAATTCAAGTTGTCTTTCATATAGATTAATATAATTTTCAAAGAATATTAAATGTAGTACAGTATCTATTTTGCAAGATATCAGAATTGTTGTTTATTAATGCTTTAGAATAGTTCCAGAGGAAAAAGAGTAGATAGAGCGTCCATAAAAATTGAGCAAGTTCCATAAATCATCAGTTCTGGGGAACCCTAGCTCATACTGATAAACACTTTACAGTTAATTGCATTCTACTGATCTGCTGTTCAATGTGAAGAGGTTAATAGGGCACAAACCCCAAACTCCCAGTGCTTTTGCAACCATTTAAACAAACATTAGCAGGTGTATCTCAGTGATTAAATTGTTGACAGAAAAGACAACTGTGAATGTGTTACAATGAATAACTACTTTAATCCACAATATAATGTCGCTATACTGAAATGAGGTTTTTAAGATTATTATCAATTTCTTCTTTGTAAATATTTGCCAAGCATTGAATTAAATGATATTCAATAAAGTGAACTTAAAACTGCAACTTCTGTCTTACATATATGTCAGGACCACCTTCTCTGACATAGAGCTAGAATCACATGTGTCTGGGTCACAGCCCACTGCTGACACAGTCCATAGAATTTTTCACAAGTTCTTTGAGTAGCAGTCAAAAAAACAGTTTTTGCTCCTCTATTCTACAGTTTCAGCCTCACCTTCTGATATCTTAAATATTCTGTATGCTTCTCTTACCAATACTCAATACCCCTCCCTGTATGATTCTGTACAAATTTTTACGTTCTAATCCTGTATTCTTACAAATATTTTTACTGAGGAAAACGTGGTAGTTAAAAATAGGGAAAATCTGGTTCTTCCTTTCTGAATCTCCATCAACTGATCTGAAAGGGTACAGCCTTGAAGTCTGTGTGCAGTGTGTTTTTCTTTTCTACAGTAGTTATCTCTTCGTTTCCTGTGAGGGAGCAGAGATGTGATAAGATAAAGGAAATGAAGCTTTAAGGTATCTTTTTAATCCTCACTCCTCAGATTACTTTTAAAGAAGGTATTTTCTCCTATCTCAAGGGATGGTCCAGTGTAACTTCTACTAATATTTATTTTGGAGAAATGTGTTGTTTTTAGACCTTGCAAAAATAAAATTAACGCAAAATGTCATATCACAGTTGATAGTTATGCAAAATAATACAAAATTAATATATTTTGGTCAAAATTTGGTTCTTTAGAGAGAAAATTCTTTTTCCTAGTAATTTCTTATGCAACCTTAGTCTTTTACCCTTCTCTCTTAAATTTCATCTAACGCAGTCTTTTGCCACTAAAAAGGTCATCTGTTAGTCCATCTGTTATCTGGTGAGAAGCAACATTAAGTTTATCCTATGTGGTTTATTTAATATTTTGCAGGTATGAACTAAAAAGGGCCATTTTATAACGGGATAGGTTAAGATCCCAAGCATCAGAATTATGTATGAGGGTCTTTAGACAGGAAAAGGTTGGATTAGACAGTTGATACATAGCACAACTTTACCTTGTACTGAAGGGTCTTCTAATATGGAGGGAAAAAATCAGGATAAAAGCTGACAGAAATATGGAATTAAAGGGCCAAGGAGGCACTCAAAAAACCCAAGTAAAGAAACTCCTTAATATCTGGAGTCAAACTCTGCCCAGTTTGAGACCACAAGGTATTTTTCACAAATATACCACAAAAATACCACAAAGCTATTTCCCTTTGTGGAAGCAACTATGAAAAGTAACTGGGTTTATATATTTTAAAATTAGTTATACTTTAGCCACTTTTATAAGTATAGGCTTTTGATTAATTGGTTTTATCAAACATATACTGTCAAATTCTTTGCAACTATTTCAAAGTGTAATTTACTACTTTAGGGTAGAGTATGACGAAGATTTATCATATTTGTCTTGTTACTTGAAGAGGGGTACTCTGAACTAAACTTTTTTCACCTGGAAAGAAATATAGACATGTCTTTTTGTCTTATCAGGAGGGCTTGTCTGAGAGAAGATTTAGCTAATGACAAATCTTATCCTTTCAAAATTTATAACTTCCCTTTTAAGTATTTCAAACTGAACGGTCACTAAGCTATAAAATTCTCTTACTGTAAAATTCTTATTGTTTAGTAAGAGGGCATTTTCTAGTTAGCTGTTTGGACTCTAGTTTAATTATACTAATTTTTAGTTCTCCATTATTTCATATTAAAAATACACATATACACCAGGTTCTTTCTTTTATGGAAGAATGGTGTTTCTTTGCAGAAATTTTGTAAAATACCTTCAATCTATTTAATTAAGTAGAATCCTGTCCTTTATCAAAAAGGAGCAACATGATATGGTAGCACATGTGACTGAAGGTTAAAACAGTAGCATAAAAAATATAAGAAGTGTTATTGTAAGGAAACGGCCATATTACAGTTCAGGAAAAAATGAACATAAATGAGAAACTGCTAATAAACTTGGTTATTAACAGTAGTTCACAAGAAACAAAGAAAATTAGTATTATTTTATAGCATTTAATCCATAAAATCCTTTCTTGTATGTCTCTAAAACTGTGGTCTGTAATGCGTGTAAAGGAATTGTAAATGTAAACTACCTGAAATTTAGAGCTTGATGAAATCGGTTTTGTCTTCTGTTGAGTTCTTCATTAAGGCATGGTATTTGCTTTAAATTTCTTCTTTCAACTGCACCACCATCCTTCTGTAATAAAATGTTATCTTCAACTAACCACAGGAAGATTTTTCAAATTTTAGAATAATGCCTGCTTTTAGGAGTCTAGTTCTATTTCTGTTTCATCAGATGTTTCACAATCTTCTTTCCTACTTCTCATCCAGTTGACAAACTTAATCCTCTTTATAAAATGAATTTGGCTTTGTTTTTGTTTTGCTTTTTTGACAGTTTCTCTTCTAAAAGTTGAGTTATTTTTTGATTAAACATCTTTAGACAAAAAAAATGAGAAGACTGAGTATAAATTAAGTTGTCTTCTACAGGTTTTTTTCTTTCACCTTCACAGCAATCTAAGTGTTTGTTTATAAGCATGTTGGGAAAACTGTGGGCAACTTGCATGTGTCTTGTGTGCCCAGAGGAAGTCATCCTTACCAAATGTGGTAAGTCTGTTACCTCTTTGCTGGTACATTTCTGTAGTCTGACTAACAACTGTGTGAAGACAAAGCAGCTAAATATATAAACTTATGCTGTCTTAAAAGGAAGAGGAGGCAGGAGGGAAGTATGTGTGTGGAGAGGCAATGCTAGAGATACAATCATTGCCTTGGTTCTGTAGTTCTAAGGTGCAGCTGATCCTTGTCAAAGAGGCATCCTCAGTGCCATGGATGATTTTATGATTGCTTGTATCAGATGGTAAGCAAGAGTTCAGAGGGTTTCTTCTGAGGGATGTTGTATTTTTTCTTCCTGTTAACATGCTGAGCAAGCCAGCTTATTAATGATCCTTCTCTTTATGGGGAGTTCAAAAGGGACTGGAATTTGCAAGATGCATTTGGAAGCTAGAGAACAAACAGAACTCGCATACGCATGATATGAGCAGCATGCAGATTTTGTCTTTCATACATACATGCTATTAAACAGCAACTGGGTTTATTATTTTAAAATGGTTTTAAAAATCCTTTGTCATTTAAAAATTTTAAAAATTCCTTTGTCTATTGAGGGAAACATCCCTCCCAGTTAATCATGTCCAGCATTTAAAAACTTTGGCTGCTGTTACAAGAGGTCACAAGGATTTTGTAGCTGCTTTAGAGATCCATGGGAAACAAAAGAAGCAACCTGTGAGTGGCAGTGCCTGGGGTTTGTATCAGTACATTTCAAAATGGTCTACCAGATACAATAAGGATTTAGCAAAAATAACAAAATCTTCTCTTGATTCTAGATAAGTATTTTATTTTGTAATTATATATTGCACAAGACAGTCTTTTAAAAGGGTTGTTCAAGAGACTATGTGAGTTTTGTCATTAGCTGATGGTATTTGGGTGTTAGGTTCATAGACCATTGGACTCTCTTAGGAAAACAAGCATACAGTTACAATTGTATAAAGGAATTATTTGTTGACTGAAGTACAATGAGTATAAGACATAAAACTGCTGTATTTAGCTAAATACATCTTATGTGTGAAATATTTCTGATGCTGCTTTCCACTCGTGTCAGAATTTGTGGCTTCCTAACTCAAGTAATGCAGACAAATTTTTTACACAGATTTTGCAAGTACAAGCTTTCTGATCAGTGCATAGGAAAGATTTCAGTCTGAAATTCATATTTTTAGATATGTTCTTCAGCAACTTTTTTCGTTTCTGTTTTTCATCAGTTTTTGAGTGTGTAATTTAAACTTAGTATTTACTATAAAATATAAATGTTGCACCCCTGCATTTGGAGATTGTGTCCTTCACTATGCCAAAAAGGCTGTCTTTGTGTGTTAGATTTGTCTTTTTTGAAGCTTGTCTTGATTCCACGAAGTAAATGGAAGATGGAATTGATTCAGTAGATTAAGGTTTGTCATGCAGGAATCATTAACATATAATATAGTATTGCTCTAAGAAAAATAGGGGTACAAAGGGCATAGGTTGAACCCAGGAGGATCACCGCATAACAGCCCTTTGGATGAATTCAATTAAAAATTATGTATATATTTTACATATATATGTATGTGCGTGCATTTAGATATTTGGTAGTTTTTGCATAAAGAAATTTAATCTTTGCTAGAGGAAAATATATATCAGGGTGCTCTGTGTGTTGTGTTGCTTTTCAAAGCTGATGGGGAGGATATGGAATTAAATATTTTTAAAAGGTTTGCATTTCCAAGACCATTACACTGAAAATAATGTATTGTTCTTAGAAACCTTATGATACCATGTTCTTTAATGAGAAATCACAAGTTTCCTCTCAGTTACCTGTTTGCGTTCTTTTCCTCAGTAACAGTAAAACAAAATAATCAGTGAGATATCTCAACTTCAGAGAGAAAAAAAAAATTGTATTTTGAATTAAAAAAATCCTTCATGTAGGCACATAGCTATCAGTTTTTCAGTCTTAGGGGGCAGTTTCATTTAAAGTGTAATCATAACAAATATGTGGAATAAATTGTTTCACCTCTATAGTAGCTAATAAACCCCCTTAACACCATGACAGCACTTAAATCTAGAATAGGTTTGAAAGAGGAAAATAAAATTGTGGGGTTTCCACCTTGGGAGATTTGGATAGACTTTAGAAGTTCCCAACAGATGAAGGTATTTTTCTCTTGATGTTTTTGTGCTTATTTTGCTACTGTGAATAATACTGTGTTCTAATAGATATTTAAGGTCAAACCCCGCAGGCTAAAAACATGAAGGAACTCTCAGCAAGCAGTAAGTTCAGTTGCTGAGTTACTATGTTACAGTATTGCTACATATGTCTGGATTTCACCTAAGCAGTTTTGCTCTGTTTAGGAATATAAATACACTTTTACGTTACTACATTTAGAGATGTAAATAAACTTGGTGTCCCGTGTAAGGATGTTCTTTGCATGTGCCAAAGAACATTGGTCTGTATAGGGAGTACCTTGTTATTTTCTGCAGATTTGGAATGAAACCTCTGTACCTAGAGGTTCTTTTCTAGCACATTTTGTGAGATAAGCATTTGGTAGCTATTCTGTCCCTTGCAGAAAGAAAAACAAAAATACCCAAATAAGTTTTTTGTTTGTTTTTAATGTAAACTGAGAATAATTGTGTTACATTACTTGGTTTTGGTTTTAGACCTATGTTTTGAGTCAAGTCCTAGTTATATGAATATTATTATCTAAAAAGTGTGGTTTCTAGTTTTGTTTTGTAACTTTTTGGAGTGTGTTTGATCACAGCACTGTGTTTCTTAATAGACAAACAAACCCTGCAAAAAACCAAACCAACAAACAAAAACAAAAACCAAACAAAATCCATTAAAAAACCCCACCCCAAACAAAAAACCTCCCAAAGCCCACAAAATGAGAATCTGAATTAACAGTCTATAATCAGTATTTCTTGACTTCTTATAACTACTCTAGTTATTTCCAGGTAGTGTAGCAGATTTTTTTGTTACAATCTGCATGCATTCTTGGCCAAAGCACGTTGTGTTTCATCTCAAGATGTAAATTACTAAAATACAAGGCTCAATTACTAATTTATATTGGTAATTAACATTATACAAACAGTATGCATCGCTCTTGGCAAACAGCTGGGAAGGCAAAGTCCCTGTGTAGAAGAGCCTACAGCTAATAAAATACAGAATGGGTATGATCTGCATTCAAAAATCGGACATACACATGCATGTATCTGCATGGGTCTAAAATGTGTGCAACTATAGATGTTTACAACATCTTGCATTCTTTTCATAATCTTGTAAAAATTATAATTTTGGTCTACCTGTTGTACATATTGACTAGTAATATAATTCTTCTTATTTTAATTTTAGTCATGTTGGTGGAAGTGACTGGGGTTTTTTCCCAAGTAATATTGGATGAAGTAGGCATAAAAGTAGAAACAACTGTCTTGAATCTGATGATTCTCCTTGTGATACCTAAAAAGGGCGTGCATATATAGATATAGATGTACATATGTATTTTGTCTCTCTGATGTATTTTTCACATGCAGTCAACATGCTTTTGTAATAAATGAGTTTGTGTTTCAGCCTTTTATCTTACCTTCTACAGCTTTGAATTTATTTGTGTGTATGCTTGCAGGTACTATATGTAGTTTTTCAGTATATACAGTAGCATTCCATACCTGGAGGTTTTTAAGATGAGACTGGCTGTGGCACTTAGTGCCATGGTCTAGTAATCACAGGGGTAGTGGATCCAGAGATGATCTCAGAGATGCTTTCCAACCTGGCTGATTCTATGATTCATAGTTATTAAGGGATGAAGTACCGTATGCAAAGTAGCAACTCTCTTGGAGGTTCTGTTTTTGAGTTTGTCATTTATGGTTTCATGCTTTACATGAATGCTTTTAAAGCATAAAAATGCTTTAAACCTTAAATTCAAATGGTCTAATTCATGGATAAAGATTTTGAGAGATCCTTATGTAGATAGTTCCATTAAAGCTGGCCTTACTTCAAACCACTCTTGTGCCATGATTGTCTTTCTCATTTTGTTCCTCTCATCTGCAGC
Source organism: Myiozetetes cayanensis (assembly GCF_022539395.1). NCBI lineage: Eukaryota > Metazoa > Chordata > Aves > Passeriformes > Tyrannidae > Myiozetetes > Myiozetetes cayanensis. Next base: position 31,253,486 of record NW_026087964.1, on the reverse strand, counting down.
TGTGGCTCATATCTCTCCTCTATTCCATGCTAGATGAGTTTCACACCTTCAGAATTACTTCTACATGCATTAATATGCAGATTAATTAATATCATCATATGTATATAAAATGGTAGCACCCAATTATAAAATATAAATTCAAAAACATTATCTTGTCCCCATATGTTTAGTTTTCTCCTCTGCTTCTTTTTCTCTGTTCTTCAGAGTCTTCTTGCAGTAAAAAGAATTACCTCTGTATTATGTCTTTGAGTTTTTACAGTTCGTATTCCCACCCATGCCATCTCTGAGGTTCAAGCCTGAATGAAAACAGACTTGCTTGTTTCCATGTTTCGTGCGTATGACAAGATTCAGTCTCTGCAAGATGTAATTACTATGACTAGGCAAAGTCTTTATTTTCTGTCAGTGACATGCAAGTCACAGCACCTGTATAGGGAGATTCATACACTCTGATCTTGTCCTGAGCTACCTGAAGATCTGGGGATATGGGTACTTCCTGCCTCCTGCACTCCACTGTATCCTGTGCAGAATCTTGGTGAGAAATCTGGCAGACTGCCTTTCTCCTGGAAAACCAGCACATGGCAATAACTGCTTGAATTGCATCTCAAATCACAAGGTACTGCATTTAGTTCATGCCATTAGTCACAGCTTTTAGTGTCTCTAATCTGCCAGAGACTTTTTCAGAGAAAGGCTCTTCTCCCCTGATCCAATTGGGGTGTCAGGACTAAAGCCAGTTGCTACAATGGAGACAAAGATGCTCCATGAATCATACAAACTCACTTAGCAGGCAATGAGTGTCAGCTATGTGATGGTACCTTGGGGCTCTTCTGACACGTGAGAAATTTGCTTTGGTCTCTTTTACTCCCATGCACAGCTGCTGTAGCCTCTGCTTTGCCTAGCTGGATGATAGTAGTTTTATTTTAGTATTTGCAAAGGCTGTCTACTGTTAGTTCCCTTTTTCTTTTCTTAAACTTCTTACTTCTTCCTCCTCCCCCCCCCTCATATTTATGAAATAATTTTTCCAATTCTAAATTTGTGAATTTATACAGTGCGCTAATTAAGGAAGCAGGAGACCTAGATCACTGCTGTAGCAATAAAGCCCATCAACCAGTGGTTTGATATACTATATTAAATCCTAGAGCATCAGAATTTGTTAACAGTCTGACTGCTCAACAGAGATTAGTACACTGAGTTAGTTAATTTCAATGATTGTGGTTTCTCTGCCTGGTGTGAAATCTATAGATGTTATGCCAATATAATCCTGTAATGTCATCAAAAATTTCAGCAGGTTTTGTGTATAGAACTAAGTTGCAGAGAATGTTAGATTTACCCTTTTTCTATAAGGAGAGGGGCTGCTGGGTCCAAAGCTATGCGAGTATGAGAAGAGGTTGTACAATTGCTGGACATGGATCATTCAGCACTCACAAGAAAAAGTCAACCAGTCTTGGGAGCAGTGCTTGCAGGAGGCTGCCTTGAATAGCCCAGCCAAGAACCATCTGGGACTTCACTGGCTGAATTTATTGAATTGAACAAAACAACTTTAAGCATAACCTCGGTTTGAAATTTTGTTGGTTGCAGATCACGGTGACTTAAGATGAGATGGATAAATTCAGCATTTTGTAGGAGGTTGAAGGGTAAATTGATTTAAGCTCTGTATTTCGGAAGTGAAATGTTACAGCAGTCAGGATCAGGATGGCCTCAGACTAGACATTTCTGCAGGCAAGTTCAGTTTCTGAACTATTCACACAGGTTTTATTTCTGATACCATGAAGAATCACCTTGCTCTCTTCAGGCCCACCACTCAATTGCTACAAGTTTGTGTCCACTATATTCATTTACCCACAACTGCCTTTGCTCTGCTCCAAGGCTACCCTGAGGCATCCTGCTTCCCACCCACGTCATGGTACCATGATGCAGCTTCAAAGTGTGAAGTCTTGAGGCTTCCTGGAACACAGCAGAAAGAGCTGTAGCTGGCTGAATAAAACACTCTTGAAGTTTCCTGAATTTTGGTGCCTTGGGCAAACACCTGGTTTGTTTTTCCATTATTCTCCTTTAGGGTCTGCTTTGAAGGAGCTAGTGCTATGCCAGGCATCAACTTATAAGTAGAAATGGTACTCTGTGTCTCAACAGATGTGAATTTTTCAGTGATGAGAGGATTGATTTTGAACTTAGAATGTTTCAAGGGCTGAGCATGGGTATAAATCAGTGAAAGTGCTTGTAATTTAGGCAATAATAGCAATTTGGAGTAACATTTGTTTTAATACCAGTTGAATGATAGAGGCAGTAGGTAAATATGTTTATCTACAACAATAACCAAAAAGCAGACCTTAGTACCTGAAGCATAGCTTTGAATTTTTTTTTAACACAACCAATTTGACATTAAAATAAATATATTCTAAAATAACCAAAATAAAGGACATAAAAAGCCAAAACAACAAAAAATCTCCCTCTACTTTGATTGCAACTTGCAATTTGTGAGGCTGTGGTATCTGCACAGTGCTATAACTGTGGTAAACTCATTATTGGAATGACATTGTAGGTAACTAAAAATTATTTACAGGCATTTCCCAGCTAGAGAATTACAGAATTCTTCATAAGCTGTAAAATCCAGCTAAGAAACAGTACATATTTGGATAGTTAGTCCATCTTGAGTCTATGTTTAATTACATTGTTGACTTGAACTTGGAAGTGCAAACTGAGGAACTGACATACCCATAAGCTGATTAAATTGCTAACAGCCACTAAAATGCGTTCCATGGCAATTCCACTCCTGACTGCAGCTTCATGCTTCTCTTAAACTGACTCAGGCTGCATCCATGTTAGCCAAATGAGTGAGTCAAATCAACATAAAAAAAAGAAGGAAGTAAACAATAGAAAAATGGGAAAAGTAGAGGAGGAAGAATAGTTTTATTGCCTTAGATTCCTGGACTGATCCTAGTTCAGGAAAGAGCTGGTGCCAGTTCAAAGGAGAGAAATATATGGGAACAATACTGAGCTTGCCTTTTGAATAACAGCTTTTGTGTGTACCAGCATAGCTGTAGAATCAATTCTATTCTAGATTGTTTAAACTGTATTCTACTTACAGCATAGCTGCAATGCTTGCTGCAGCAGACAGATGCAGATTCACCTGGGAAAAAGATCACATTTCAATTCAGTTTATTATCCAGCGCTTTTTCAAAGGACCCTCTTCTTTTACTAGACAGTGACTTGAGTTGACAGCACACTCCGGGTCTGCATTTACAATGCTTAACACACATTAATTCTTCATTTCTGCTTCCCCATAAAAGGATATAAAAAAGGCAAAAATATATTGTGCCTTAATCACTAAACACTGTAATACTGATATGCCCAGAAAGAAGCGGAATTTTCTTCTGTCAATTACTAAGTCTGCAGGCAAAGGATTTTGTTTCTTTCCAAGTAAATGGTGCATGGGGTCATCTAGCATAAACAGTAACCTTGAGCACTATTGGATATCAGAGCAAAAGATTTCTTGAGAGTACAAGAAATCTTATAAATGATCTCCTGTACGTTACTAATACTGGATTCCCTGCTAAGCCAGAATAAACAGAAATGATGTAAAAACAACTGCAGAAGAGATCTCAGTATGAAATACAACTATAGCATTTCATCAGAATCACAGTTTACTTTCAGCATTAAGGACCACAATAGGTAAACTTACTGTCTGTAAATTGAAAGCTAATCTATGGAAAATTGTGGTTAAGGGGCATGAATTCTTTGTTTGCATTTTTAAATGAAGAAAACAGCAGAGAATTAATAGCACATTTCCCATATTCTAGAAAGAAATAATTTTTACTCTCATCCCATTTTCTTAATCAAATTCTTTTCCTCGAATAAAGTTGGTTTTGCTAGTCGAGGGTTTATCCTTTATCATATTGCAAAAAAGTTCCCCAATTTTTTCAGAGTTCTTTGTTTTCTAAAGCTTTTGTGTACTTTGTTTCCAACCAAAATGGTTCTTCTGATTCTATGCATGTTTAGCACTCTGGAAATCAGGTCAATAATAGCTGAGTCCCTCTGCACTGTTGATATGATTTTTAAAACCCTTTAGGAGAGATTGTATAAAAGGAAATTATGGTTTCAACAACTTCTCTGAGAAAAATGCCACCCATTCTTTCTCAGTCTGTATTAAAAGTCATAGCAATATTTTTATTTAGTGTATTTTGTATATACACATGTATATAAACATACACAAGGATGCATGACTCAAGCTGTGCAAATAATGGATTTCTCGTCCAACTCCCAAACAATGTAAAAGACCCAAAGAGTCCTTAAATTATTTATTCTTACAAAGCTAAATTTTTTTCTTTCAAAATTCATGATGAAGAGATAAGTTGAAAAATGGTCTTGTGTGAAAATAAGCCTCTTTTAAATTAAAAAGTAATATATGTGAGGGAAGTGTTAGTTGTATGTAATTTTGAGAAGATGGATGATGTTTCTGAAAGTAAGAGAATTGAATGTTTCAAAAGTGAGAAAAATGCAATTACAAACAGTCAGTTTTAATGAAATAAATAATTGGAAAAAACCTCAACTGTTGTAAATTGTTAGAAAACAGAAAATGAATAAGAGCCAAAATAGCTTTATCAAGAATAATTCATACCAAACCATTTGATCTTGAATTTGTTACAGAATAATGGGTCTTGTGGATTGAAACATTGTGGTGGATGTCACATATCTTAAATTTATTAAAGGTGTTGATGCTGTCTCAGATGAGATTCCTATAAGCAAGTAGGAGATGGTAGTTTAGATAAAACCAAGGTAAGGTAAGTGCAAAACTGTTTGGGAAACAAGGTGTTTTCAGAAAGGTTAGATAGTACCCACCTTCTAGTTAGATAGTATCTGCTCTTAGAAGGGATGTATGTTACCAGGTTGACTTCTTATAATCCCTTCTGGTCCAATTTTCTATTTGTGTATAGTCCTGTCGTACAGTAATGAAATTAGTAATACAAAAAAAAACCCTGTAAAGACACATTTAAATGACTAAAGATATTCCAGTATTTTCTGGTAGCTCAAGAGAATGGAAAGTTAAATTGTGTTTCCGATTCTAAAATTAGATTTAGCTATAGTTACTAAAATTTTAAACTTCACCTTCTACCTGTGCTGTAATTAGGTTCACTGGCTGTTATTGCAGTGTAGGTTTTTCTCTGCAAGGCTTACACTGTGGAAAGATAGGTCAAACATCACTAAATTCAAAGGAAAATGCAAACAAAAAGACATAGCAGAATATTTTAATACTTTTCCATTTCACCAAGAATTTAATCAGAATTTTTTCATAAGGTGTTATTGTTTATATTAGACTAGGAAAAGGAAATTCGTGCATTGCCTAGTATTGATTTTTAATTGAGAAGAATTTTAATTTAGCTCTTTCGTTATTCAGTGCTTATTCTTAAAAATTTTATTACATCCTTAATAGTTCTTCTAAATACTTTATTTATTTATTGATAGCATATCTTATAAATACTAAATTGCTTGCCTAAGATAGATAGATAGATAGATAGATACAGATATATATAGATAGATATATATGTAATCCTGACCATAAGTGTCAAAAATAGTAAAATATATTTAAAAAAAAAAAAAAAAAAGGAAAAGCAATTACTTGCTCTCAAATCTGCATAATGTCATGGCTGGAGTGTTGCACCTTTTGGCTTCTACCTCACTGTCCTCACTTGTCTGGAAGACATTAAAAGGAAATCTACATGAGCACCAATGTTTAATTTTCCCCTTGCTAAGTTTCAGACTTCTTCTCAAAGAGGTTCAGCTGCTGAGAGTAAGAAGGGAATATTAGATTTTTGATTGTCTTTTCCAAACACCAGAGGCCCAGAATTCCATTAAGTGACCTTCTGAACTCTCCTCATGGAAAAAGCGTTCAAGCTCTCCCTCGTGGCTGAAATGCACTTTTCACTACGTTTGGGGTTTATTTTCAGGGTTTTAATAGAGCAGGCACCAGACATGGGCTTGTTTTATGGATCTATTTTATTTCAAATTAATTTGTCAAGTGATAGTTGAATCTCTCTTCTTTTACATGAGGTGGTGGAATTTTCTGCATACTTTCATCAACCTTTTGATGATTTGCACTTATGACTGCAAAACTGAAGTCCTAAAAGCTGTTCCTAAAAGGACAGTGTACCTAGCAACAGTGTAAGCTGTGGGCTCTTATCCTTAGTAATCACTGCTTTCTTTATCAATTTCTTAACATTTTCACGACTTTGGCTCCAAAGTTTTGTACGAGAATTCTTACGGCTTTTTTTAATTTGTTCCAACTCCTCTCAAAACAGGTAAACATTTTTTTTAAACGATAATTTTCTGTTCCAGAGATGGAGATCCAGAAACCAGTTATCTAATTCTCACATGGAATAAAATATTTAGGACACATTTTATTGTAGTACTACACATTTCCCCAACATTTAAAAAAAAGGTTACTTTTACATTTGGTTACTTTTACATTTTTTAATTTTTTTTCTGTAATGACTGCCACTGTTTGACATCTCTAAATCAAACATGGGAATTAACCCTGAAAAATTTCAGTCATGGAAAATATTCTTTTATTGCTAACTTTGTGCTATTAGTTAAGAAAAATTGATAAGATTTTTCAGTATTGGCTTTTCAAAATAAAAGGCCATCCTTGACTAAATCTGTGAGCAAAATGTTCTGTGAAATTATGAAATTCCATCCTACAAGCAGTTCAAATTAAAATATCTCTAAATATGGATGCTATAATTTTAAAGTGAATATACATAATCAAGCCACCTTCTTAAGTACTTTTATATTATTTCTCTGTTATTACTGCTTTTTTTCACTTGAGGGAAAAAACATTTCCTAATGCCAGCTGAATCTCTGAGTAGAAAATACATTTCCTAAAGTCTGTGTATTCTATCAAAGTGTTTGAAACTCATAATCAACACCAGACATATGTCTTGTAAGTGTAATATATTTAATTCAGATCACTGAAGAGCAGTGCTGCTTACTTTGAGAGGAAGAGTGGATCATGAATACAGTGCATACATCCATGCAGGGGTCTAGAATCAGAAAACAACCTCACATCTTTCTCAGCAGGAAACCATTTGTGGCTGCAAATGGTGTTTAATTCTTGCCAGTAGGCACTATTAATGTGTTAGTATGTAATAATTCCCGTATTTGAAGACATTTTGTACTTTGAGTAGTATTCTAATTTTGTTGTCATAACAAAGCTTGTCCATCTTCTAATATCAAATCCACCAAATTAGGTTCTAAGACATGCATAAATTGGACAAGTCAAACTGCTTAAGAGCAGAATTCTGAAATGCTAGAATGAACTGTTATTTAACTAAAAATTTACAAAGCCTTTGTGAGCTATTTAGGCTGTTGGTAATAGGGGCATTTCTGTGAGATGAGGAGGTTTGCTGGATGCAAGTCTATAAAGCAGTATGAAGCATGTATTCAGAAGTCTTCATCTGTTCACATATAGGTAATGGTTTACTGTTCACAGAATAAGGCTTCAGGCATCTAGCAGGGATTTAGGAAACTATTGTAAAAAATATGGAAAACAAGATTTCATATGAACTGAAACTGTGTTCACCTGAACCAAAAATTTCAATGGGTTAGTTGTCTGGCTCTGTCTTTTTCCCTATGAAGTGCACTTCAAGGCAAGAGAATATTTTTTGGAACACCTAGTCCTCAAAGGTTAAAATAATCATTTTTTTACTCTTCATAGGTAACCCATAAGGACAACTCTGTTTAATAGAGAGCTTCAGCCCTGAAAAATTTGTCATGCATAAAATAATCTTGAAAAAAAATACTAGCTTTGCTCTGATAAAATATTCTGAGAGCTTTCTGAACATATTGTTGCATTTTAGTTAAATAATGAAGTTTATTCTGCTATTATGAAAACATTTTGCAAAAATGAATATGTATAGTGCCAAGCCTAGCATGGAGAACATTATACTCTTACTGAAAGATTTTATCAACATAGTAAATAAACTTGCTTTCATTTCTAATGATTTTCAGTGTCTACTATTCTTGTTATTATGGCTAAATAGGGAAGGTTTTCGTTTGCTTATAGTTCCTTTATTATTAAAACTCTGAAACCCATTTAATCACTTCTTTTCCTACTAAACACTGAAGTTTGGGAGGGGTAACAGTAAATCTGGCTGATGAGTGAACCTGATCATATTGGGACAGATTTCAGAAGGTAGTATAATTTTTATTGTTTTTTAATATCACACAACTGCTTATGCTTTTGGCTTTGGCAGTTTCATTGAACTCAAATGTCATTGAGCGGGTGAAGGATATAAAAAGGAGGAGATGTGATACCCACCTGTGCAGGCAGAGCATCAATTTACCATTTAGAGAAGTTCTTGTGACTTCACTGTGGATTGTCATGTCCAAAAATTAAGCTTATGCATGCAACTTCATAATATAAAGCTTATTCTTTGGCCTTATTGAAGCCTTCTGATTTTGGAGGCAGGGCATCAAGTTCTCTCCTTTCTTAGTGTGTGCAGAAAAAGAGGTGGGTAAGGTGTATTTTCCTCTGTTCCTTCCAGAGCTGTCTGCTTAGCGGCTGACTAAATTTTATTCCCAGAACAAAAAAGTTCAGTGATAGAAAAGCAAAGACAGTTTTCTTTGCTGTTCTTTTGTTAGGCTGTAAGTTCTCTGAACCAGAAATCTTTATAATTCTCCTGTTGCTTATGGAATGTTTTTCATATTGTGAAGTTCATATTCATGTGTGAATATGAAGTGTGTGCTAGCAGTATATAAATTCAGGTTTTGAAGAAGTATGTAGAAATACCTGAAAGGACAGAACCTCAGTATAGCAGCTGAGATAGTGGAAGTGCTGGTAGCTACTTGGTTAAAAAAGTAATTGCTATTATTTTTTATTTTCCATTACTTGACATTAATGTAGAAAAGAAATCAAGTTCTCCGTTCTTCTCTCTTCATCCAGTTAATAGAGAAAAATTAATAGAGAAACGACATACAAAGGGAGGGCACTGCACTTGCACTGCACATTTGAGGTCTGTTAGTGCTGCTAAGAAATTAGAAGTGTACCCTTACAGACACTAAACAGTGCATACTACTCAATAACAACTTAAAATGAGTAACATAGCTGTACCCTGGGGAAAAAAAATAGATTCAGTACCTAAGGGCTATATGCCCTTTCCACACTGCATTTCACTGTGTGTTTTGTCTTTTTTTATACTGTCCTGTTGGGTTGTTCAAGACCAAATAAGATTCCCCCTTATCTTTCTTTCCCTAAGGCTAAACAAACCCAGTTCTGTCAGCCTCTCCATGTACATCATGCTCCAGCCACGTAATCATCCTGGTGGCTCACTGCTGGACTTTACAGAAGGCAAGCAGAAAACCAGAGGCTGCTCCCTGTGGAAAGCAGAAAAACAGAAAATCTTTCTGTAGGTTAACACACTAGAAACTTTTACTGTTGTACATTGGGGCAAATAGAATTACCAGTTGAATGCCTGGAAGTGTTTTCTATAAAATCTCAGAGGTTTTAATAGATGTGATTATCTCAGTAAAATGTCTGACAAATTGTCTGAATCTTAGGTTTTAATCTTCGGAATAATTAAGCAATTTTCATGTACAGAGTTAATAATTTTTTTCAAACTTCAGATTGTAATGGACTATATTTAAATGAAGTCCATTCTAAGTTATGCAAAGCAGTTGGTCTTCCTGGTGGGTAAAAGGACTCTGAGAGATGTAGCAGTGAAAGGAGCATAAAGTGCCATACAGCAAGAAGACTCCATGCAGTGTTATCTTCACATATAGGAGATATAATGAGGAAAACTTGTGGTTATTCATGATAATGTTTCTTAACAGTCTGAACCCAAAAATCCATGACATCTATCAAATGCAGAATTTCTGCAAGTCATGAGTCAACAAGAATATGTTGAAGTCTGTATCTACAGTCTTGATTCTTCCTAGGTCTAAATCAATCCATTGTGAAAAACGGTACTACCAAATTTTTTAAAAAATATTTTGATACATTCACTTCTTTTTGCTTTTAATTTATTTCCCTTTGTATTCTCTGCATAATTATGTGGATTAATCCATGCAATTGTACTAATGGGTGCCTATCCAAGAACACTCAAGATTTTTCAGTCAAAATTATTCCATTTCTTGAAACCAAAGAATGGGGAGGGGAAGAGGGAATGGAATAGATTCCTGGACTGTTGTGTAATAAAGTTTCACAAGCTAATCAGTTTAATGACAGTAGGAATGAATATGATTGATTCCAATTCATTAATTGAGCTTACTATTTTCCACTGGGAATGTATTAAAAAAAAAAAAAAAAAAACAAACCACAAAACAAGCTTATAGACAAATGGATATTCACCTGAATGAAAACAGGTTGCAGTTAGGCTTCATCAGCAAGTTTATAAAGTTTAATAACCTTCTGCCTTTTCATTCATACACTTTTTATCCAGTGTTAATAATCACCTAGTAGCTAAAACCGGCATTGCAAGCTGGTGTATTTTGTATTTAGCAGTAACTTAAAAACTGATTACTATCAGAAGTATTATTTCTTCTTAGATACCCACAGGAATCTAATGAATAGAAGTATCTCAGAGGGGACAGTTTGGGTCCTTTTATTGATTTTCACCTTTATCAACATTCTAATGCTTACAAGCTGAAGTAAATCTTGCACACCTCAAAGAGACTGCTCTCCACCTTCAAAGGGTGATTATTTTTTATTTGAGCTTTCTATTTTTATATTATCAATGTTTCCATCTGAATGAAGATCAGCATGTAGGCTTGGTTTGAATAATTTAAAAAACAGCTACTGTTAATATTAACAAAAGAATCTGACTTGATCACCTTTAAGCTAAGTTGAAACTTACTTTATATATTAACTGAAATCCTAGCAGAATTGTAAGTGTTCAGATTAGTCACATAAACTCTCTTTCCTTTCCATGCTGCATTTGACTATTCAAACTGAGCCTTTGAGATAGTAGTTTAGATTTAGACCCATTTTTGAAACTCTGATGTTTAGAAGATTCAGTTAAATGATAAATAATTATCACCTTTCATCCGCACTAGCTGTTTTATATCAAAGTAATACATAACTATGTTGTGCTAATTTTAATATATTGATTAATATATTGATGATCTGGAAAGTTGTTTCTCAATACTCAAGATCAGCCCCCAGTCTGGCCAAGAAAGATGCATGTTTTTTGTCGGATAATTATAGTATGTTACCTCATAATTCAAGAGGAACTTATGAATACTTGTGTTTACGCTAATAAATAGTATTTGTTAATGTAAATCTGAATGTTGGCAGGTAATTGTTGTGGTTTCACCCCAGCTGGCCACCAAGCACCACACAGCTACTTGCTCACTCCCCCCACAGCAAGATCAGGAACAGAATTAAAAGGGTAAAAGCTGGAAAACTCATGTGCTGAGATACAGACAGTTTAATAGGGAAAGCAAAAGTTATGCACACAAGCAAAGAAAAACAAAGAACTAATTCCCAGCTTCCCATGGGCTGTCAGGTGTTCAGCCATGCCCAAGAGAGCAGGGCCCCATCACATCCAACAGTTACTTGGGAATACAAACACCATTACTCCAAACATCCACCCAGCTTATAGACTGAGCATGATCTCATATGGTCTGGAATATCTCTTTGCTCAGTAGGGGTCACATGTCCCAGTTGTGTCTCCTCCCAACCTCCCATGATCCCCCAACTTCCTTGCTAGCATGGCAGTATGAAAAGCAGAAAGGGCCTTGGGTCCAAGTAAGCCCTGCTCAGCAATAACAAAAACATCTCTGTATTATCAACCCTTGAGTTCAGTACAAATCCAAAACGCAGCCCCATACCAGCCACAGGGAAAAAAATTAACTCTGCCCCAGCCAAAACCAGCGCAATAACAAATCTAGTTTGTTTGTTCGTTTGTTTTCATTATTTTAGTCTCTTGAAGTATATACTTTTGCTCCATGTGTGACACTGGATGATTCTTGATTTTGCATCAGAGAGTGATAGAATGGTTTGGGTTGGAAATTATCTAAAAGTTCCAACCCCGTGATGTGGGCAGGGACAGCTTTCACTGTTGCTCAAAGCTCCATCCAGCTTAGCTTTGGACACTTCCAGCAATGGGGCATCCACAACTTCCCTAAGCAACCTGTTCCAGTGTCTCAACACTCTCACAATAAAGAATTTCTTCTTGATAGCTAATCTAAACCTACTCAATTTCACTTTAAAGCCATTCCCACTTGTCCTGTCACTGTATATCATTGTAAATAATCTCTCTTCCTCTTACTTGTAGGCTTATTGGTTAGAAGGGTTTTTTTGGAAGGATCTAGAAGTACAGGTTTAAGACATACTATGTTACAAATGTTTTAAGTCAAATGTCAAATTAGAAGTTAAACTGCTGTCACTTTTGCCTTTATTAGATAACTTGAGTATATATTAGTAATGTATGGCTGCATACAGAATAACATTTATAGAATAATACCTGTAAAGCACTAAGTACTCTCCGGTTCCATTATAGTCAGCCACACTGAACTCAGAGTAACTAAAGAAAAAATGTATTTCCTCTCCTTGTATGATAAGAAAATTTATTTTAAGTTCTATATTTTGCTTCAGAGGTATAATTGCATAAAGCAAGTAAATTCCACCATCTGCAAAAGTCTTTGTTAATATCTTTTTTTCCTGATAGAAAAGGGTTTAAGTTCTTTTGATGTAATTTACATGATAATACAGAGTCCTTTCAATAAGAAATTCTGGAATAACATAAATAAGAAATAATATTCATGCCTACAAGTATGTATGAATATTAATTCATATGCCAAAAAAAGTTAAATCAGTTAGTTCAAAAAACACCCAAAAACAAACCAACAAAACAACAAAAAAACCCTAAAAACTTACTGGTAACAAGGGAGTGTCCATAAGCAGAAAATAGCATCCTGACCAATGCATTCACATTTAGCTGAGGTAGATACAGAACTGAGCTAAAGACTCCTTTGTGCTTAAATATTTATTCTATAGAAGGTATTATATATTTAGATTGTATATTGGATAATATGTTTCCCAGTTTAGTTTATTTATTACTAAAGCTTATATATTTTCTTTTATGTGTTAGAAATAGTTGGAGAATTTTAGTCCTGAAAAACATAGTTTATAGTAAAAAAATGTAAGGAGCCAGCCATTTGATTGGAAGAAATTGAAATAAGTTTGTAAAAGACTCAAAGCTGGAACTTCATATATGATTTACTCATCCTCGTTAATGAGGCTTAGAAATTATCTCATTTTATAGTCTAGCGAGACAGCAGAGCAATATCCAGAATTTCAGATATAAATATAGGAGCAAAAATGTATTTGCTTTAAAGCAAGCTGGCTGGATGGGAATAGCCATTACAGTCAACAATGAGGCAATGAATCTGTGCCTAAAGCAGCACAGTAAGGCTTTTCATAACTTTTTGTCTGCATAGTAAAGAGTAAATTTGCAGGAACATCCACAGAGATTTAAATTAATTTCAGAAAGAAAATTATTACATTAATTTGTTTTCTACAAATATAATTTTGAATTAGTTATTCAGTATGGGTTTTCCCAGTTGCCTTTAATAAAATGATAGAGATGGGCTTATGGGGAGAATCTTAATTGTTCAGCTTTCCATTTCTGTTTGACTCATTTTCAAACTTACTTATTAGTGGGAAATAGCTGAAGTAAATGAATGTTTGTGAACTGTGATGCCTGATTCTAAGCTTTTGCTTGGGCTTATTCAAAGGTAGTAGATGTTTAGGAACACAAAACATTTTAGTTTCATTCAAAGTAGTGTTCTCCAGAGACATCTGCTTTAAAAAGAATTTCACTGTGTGTAGTGTGTCTTCCACCATGAATCACTTGCACCTTTTAAGCCTAAAATACAGCTTTTGGACATTTAAGAAGTTTTTTTGTTTGCAATTAAGGCAACAAAATTTTAGAATTTACTTATTATAATAAGTAACTCAAAGTTGGGCAAAAGTTCATGGTTTAAAGTAAAGTTTATAGTTCTTTTGATTTTACAAGCACAGTGTGTTAACTTAAAACATGTTGCAGCTTGTGTTCCTATGAATCAATTACATGTAATAATGCTTAATATTTTTGCATAATATTTCTCTATTACAGTGTTTAAAATGTGTGGAGTTCATGGTGCAGAGGAGAGTAAATGAAAAATGTTCAGCTGTCAAATACAAAGGAAAAATCAGGATGATTATAAAAAGATTATTTCTCACTAATAATTTTTACTTAGAACATAATTATACAGACCACTGATAATATAATTTCTCATTTCTTTAGCAGATTGAAAGTTGTTAATTCTTTTGCTTTCTGAGGAAACTGTTTCTGTAGAGATAATGTTTGTACAGTTGGACATAGACAGAGAAAATGAAACTGAATGCAGAAGATTATGGAATCAATACAATGTAACAGTATTCCTAGGATGAAAACAGGGTCATGTAGAGCTGTAACTGTAATTCTGCCAGTGAATTCAAATATTTAGGTATAGAAAGAAAATTGAATTATTATATTATATATATGCTATAAATTTGTATGTTGCTAATGCTACTGATTTATCATAAAAAGTTATAGGTAGAAGTTTATTCCAAATATGAAGATTTACCAGAAGGCTTATAACAAAACCAATAATAATAATAATAATTTATAAATAGTCTTTTATTCTGTTTTCATGACATGATTCTTTAGAACAGCACTGCTGTTGAAAGCACATGCTTTCAACTAAGCTTACAGACTTTTGTACAAAGAATTTATATTTTTCCACTGTTCCTTAGACAGACTTGAGGAGGGAATACTTTCTGTGATTTGAAACTTGCTTTGTCTCCTTCTATTCCCACTAAAGAAAGAAAGAAAGAAGGAAATCTTGTGCTTTGTGATAATTCCTTTCAAATGCATGAAAGACAGTGCAAAGCGTGCAATCTCAGTTACTTCTCAATAACCCAATGGGCAGGAAACGTACATGGGATGCAACCCAGACTGGTGCTGAGTTGAGCATAGTCTTTGTTTTGTTGTTAATCTTTGCCAAAAACATGAAAAACAAACAAAAAACTTATCTACTGGAACTAGATTACTCTTATTCATATCACAGATTCCACATTCCCATTCTCCATTTGGCTGAAATGTTTTCATCATTTCCCTGAGATTCAGCACAGGATCTCAGGTTTTAGGTGAGATTAGCTTTTTTCAGCAGTATGGTACACAAGACCTGCTTTTTCTAGCTTTAGAGGTTTGCTAGGCAAGTTTTGTAGTGTATGAACTATAAAAAATGAAAAATGACTATGTCTTGGTGGCTATTGAGGAATACATTCAGTGCCAGTAGCTCGGTGTGCAGCTGCAGGGCGAGCTGCAGGTGGAGCTCTGGCTGGGGAGAGCCTGAGACAGGAGACTGTGAACTGCCGACTCTTGGCATAACAAAGGGCCCAGGGACGTGTGGCATGGGCCAGGGGATCGGGCACTCAAAGTAGGAGGCAAGAACTCCCACAATTTTGCCCTCCTAGACTGTGAGGGTAAAAAACCCAGGATGGGGGAGTCCCTCCTTGGAGGCTCCAATTCAAACTGATATTCTCTTATTTGTTTATTTCACAAATATTAAATTATTTTAAGGACCAAGACATCTGAGACCCTGCTATGGGAAACCTGGTGTCAAGCTGGTAAGGAAACCTGGTCTGACTTGGTGTGGTGTAGGTGCAAAGGGACCTCAGTCCCAGCTTAAATGGTACAAGAGTGACTACCAGAGTGGCTCCTGGATGGTCGGACAAGGTTTCCTTAACAATAAGTATGGTGTCTTCCACTATGAATCTTTTGCATCTTATAAGCCTGAAATACAGCTTTTGGACACGTAAGGAGTAATTGTTTGCAGTCAAGGCAATAAGATTTTAGAATTTACTTGTTATCATAAGTAACTCAAAATTGGACAAAAATATTATTTTTCCTATGAGTCAGTGTTAACATGAAATGAAGTTTTGAAAAAGTTGAAGAATTGCTGTGAACTATGTATAATTTGTCAGTTAAGGTTCTCGTTAGTCAGATAACCTAGAAATGTTTGGGGGCCATTAACCTGGTTTAAGTAACTGAACAGAAATTAAATAAGTGGCAGTACAGTAACATACAAGGGGTTTTGGTTTTGTGTCCCCCCCACACCCCTTGTAGTATTGCTATTCCTTTTCTTTTGTACTGTAGTGCAAATGAGAGGTATCTAGTATGAGTGTTGAATAAAATTGCTCATATTTGTGTACTGTTCTAGGTGGGCAGCACATGTCTGAATGTTACCATATGCAGAGATGTGCTGGTGGTTATGATCCATGACATACTTTTGATAATATTTGAGTTATCAACCTTTACAAAGAATGAAGGGCCCTGCTACTATGTACATTACTGTTGTGTTGTTGCACTGTGTATTTCTGGAATTCTGAATTTTGAAGGGAGAGATTGCAGTGTTATTTTTACTCTTGATATAGCCAATCATTTCACCATAGAAGGCAGCAACGTTTGTGGTGTGACATGCCTTTGGTTAAACACCTGTAGACTGATCCCAATTATCTTCCTGTCTTTTGTTTAGAAATGGATTCCAAGAAGATGTGCTTTGTAATCTTTCCAGGGACTGATTTTTTCTGTTCAAAGCCAATGATAAATACATCAGTAGAGCAGTCATTCCTGAAATCAATATGTACTACCTTCAAAATCTAGGTCCTGTCATAGTATTTGCATATATTGCATTGCTTGCAGTAAATTAGCCAACTTTGTGTTGCTGATTGGTGGCACAATAATGAGAGAGTGTATTTAGTCTTTCAAGAAAAGATGTAATAGTTTAGTTCCAGCCTCTGTATAGTTTGGAGTGATAAAGCTTAATACTCAATTACATTTAGGAAAGATTATCCGATGAAGATCTTTACATAGATAGGAAATAAAGCTTCAAAAGAAAAGGGAATAAACCCGTTATCATAGTAAAGGTTACTGTTGCTCTCATTCTAGTTCACATTCAATAGGAACACCTTGTTCAATAATACTTAATTCAAATCAAGATGCTAAAGAATTACGTATTGAGAGAATTCATTAGAAGTTTTCATAGTAAGCTGAATAAATGTGCCTCAAAATGTATTTCACCAATCAAGAAAGTAAGGAGATGAGGGCTCAAATAAGAATAGCAAAAAGTACTCTCGTGATAATTAGTTTTCCAGTCTTTGCCTACGTGTTATGAATATACCTCTGAAGTAATTAAACATAGGACAAATTATTATTTAATGTAAACATGTTTTATAAAGCATGTAATTTACTGTACTTTTGACTTAGCCCATTTGTGATCCGTCTTTTCCTGAAATGTACACTGGCCTTTCTGAATCAACAACAACGTGTAAATGTAATGGTTATAATACCTATACTGGGAGCATTACTTTCTGTAACTATACAGATAGTATAGTTAGCTACTTTAAGAGCCCTATTTTCATTTTTGCATAGTTCATGTATTTAAGTGTGCCAGAGATATATTTGCAATAATTGATGAAGTACAGTGCATGTATTATACTTGTCTTGTAAGGGTTGTAGTGGGTGTTAGGAAACTTGCTATTTTCCTCTTCTCTCACAGTTTTTCTGATAGGTTTGAAACTGGAGTTCTATCTACACATAGTTTGTATGATATTGTAGCAACCTTGTGGTAGGTAATTCATGCAATTTAGCAGGTTGCTACAGGGTTCAGCTGTTTTTCAGCACTGATTAACCTTGCTAGGATAGTATGCCATATCCTGTGCTGCCGCTTTTTTTCAGTCTTTGTTACCAAGCTAATTAGAAAAAGGCCAGATTTTATGCTTACCTACTTGACGTCATGCCTGCTAAGTCTGATAGTAGCTTGAGACATTTTCTCTGATTTTCGTTTACACCTGTCCATTTTTGTTTATCCATGGTGCCATAATGCATTGTTAGAGCTTGGGTACTTCAATTAACATCAGTCATAGCATTCACAATTCTAGCTGTTTTTCAAACACAGAACAGCTGAAAATATGTTAAACTGTGAAGTCCAAAGGTCTTGATGTTAATTTTTCCCCTGTAAATTTATTTTTGCAATTGTTTTTAGTGAGATGCACTTATTTTTCCAATGGCTAATATTAACTTATAGTCTATGTGAGCAGACTTAAAAGCAAAACCAACAGAGCTTGTAGTGTAAAATCTCTTCCTAGAGATTAGTTACTATTAACAGATTATCAACAAAATGCATCTGAAGATTTTCCCTGGGCCAGACTGTACCTGCACTTCTTTGGTAAGAATGGTTGTTCTAATCTTAAAATCCTGTCATTCCCTAGGGAGCCACTCCTTCTCCCTTTCATGCAATAGAGGTAGCAATCCACCTGCCTCAGTGAATCAGCAGTATCCACTTAACCTCTTCTCAGCAGGATAAGCACCTGCTAACAGCATGGGGTATTGCTGGGAAAATTATGAGCCTGCTAGCTTATATGTTAACAGTGATTAATATTTGGTATTACAGTTTCAATATGTAGGAGGCATTACCGCTATTGAGAAACTGCCTTAACCCCAGCTGCTGTTCCTCAGAGATCACTCTCACTTAGAAGTTGTGGTTATGGACTGCTTCTACCAAGAAAGGAAATGGAAGCATCTTTCAAGGGCTTAGACAACAGAGAATGGATAAAATACTTTGTTGTATTTTAAAAAAATTAAAGGCAGGATTCAAATTTACATACTGGTGTTGTGGAACATCAAAAGCAAGGGACTAAAGTGTGTGTGGGAAAGCGGGCATTCATACTAGTCTACTTTTGCGGAGATTGAAGTTTTGTGATACTCTATGAAAATACTTATTTTCCTTTCAGGAATACAAGCACACTAAGATAATTGCAACAGTTGTGTTCTCGGTTTTCATCATAACCACCTATTTTCCTACATTAAAAGATAGCATTAATAAAAAATGCTCCAGGTGGCTGGACAGTCTTGGTCATTATTTTATAAATTGGTTGTGTATTGCCACTGATCCACCCAGTTTTTAGGAACAATCAGTTGGGCCAAATGGTTTCAAAACTATATGTAGCAAGCAGAAGCCATGAAAATATATCAAAAGGTTTTTTCTTAAACCTTTAGGCTAATACTGTGAGCCCTTCTACTTGGATTTTAATATCTGCACCTGCAAATATTATCAAAACTTAAACAGCAACTGAAAAACTTGAATTGTATCTGCCCTTATTGCATCTACAAAGAGACAGAATTATGGTTGAATCAAGCTACCAAATTGTTTTATTAATTTGATGTAGGTACCTTAAGAGGACTTCACTTCAAATGAAAATAAAATATTAATAATTTTTTACATTTTAGTTGTTGTAGCAAGCTACTACTGATGTTTTTCCAAGCCTTTATGTGTTAGAAATAAGTGCAACTCCATTTGTATTTCTTCATTTTTTGGATCTATGATACACTAGAATGCAATATTAATTTACTTTAACTTTGGTTTCTTTACCCCCTTTTTTATTTTTGTTTTTTATTTCTGTAGTGCTACGCAGTCTGTATCACCTCTTCTCATCCTTCCTTAAGTCCTCTCTTACTTCATGTTTTGGTAACATAATAAGTAGTAATATAGTCTTATTATCTTGAATATTCTGTAAGCACTACAGAAAGAATTAACGATATAGTTGAATCTGTCTATTTAAAAGTATAAAAAATCTTTAGTTGGAGTCCTACTTTCTTGTTACAAAAAATCCTACTTCCATATTAATCAGATAGACCATTTTTAAATATTGCATTTTTTAAAAGGTCATTGTGCACCAGCTTTGAAATGTGGCAGGCTGATTTTGTTTTTCTTATGAATCTCCATTCCAGATATGGTTGGCAACCAGAGACAGAATGATACCAACATATGGACATTTCCTGGCACTTCTGACATGGATATTTTCTTTGATTTTCAGTCTAGAAGTATTCCTCTCCTTTTAATGGGTTCTGTGTCATTTAGGAGGTTGCAGCGTTAAGAAACAACACCAAATGTGTCATAGTTTTAATAAATGAAAAATGTCACTGGTATTTTTAATCATTATAGGAGCCAAGGACAAAGCTGTATTTGCAATTCTCATTGACCTAACCAGGGTAGGTGGTAGATGCAGTGCTGATTTCAGTTTAGTTTAAATGCCCTGGCTTCTTGATCTGACATCATTTTGTGTTAAACCCATGCTTCTGGAAAATGTCCCCACTTTGGAACTATTTTCTTTCTCTTTTTGTGATGTACAGAGTGAAAGAACTAACAGCCTACTGACTATATACTCATACCTGATTTATCAGTTGATAAACTTCTGGCAGTTCTGGAGATTCTAAATGTATAAGCTGTAAAACCTAGACAATTTTTAAGTATTTATGTAAGAGAAAAAGTAATAGTGCAATATATAGTGCAATTTTCACATTTTGGCATCTTGCAGGAAACAGTACATAGTTCTTTATTGCAATTATATAAACCAGTGGAAAAAAACCAAGCAACCCCACCCCACAATATTATTTTTTATTAGTTTATAGAGCATAAATTCAGTATGTGCTTTTAGACTTTTTGATGGGAAGATTTCTAATAAAACCTGCTCTCTAGCAGGTTCTGTGGAAAGAATGGAAATGTGTACTTTTGGATAGAAATTAAATATATTATAACCTAGACAGTGGACAGTTGTCCTTAGCTTGTTATGACTTGTCTTTAAATTATTTGTATAAAAAGTATTTGCTATTTTTCTGTTTTGTAAATGCATTTCTCTCAAAGCTATGCTCCATTTGCAGCTATACTGAAAATATATGAAATCTCAAAAATGCATCTTTTTGCATTTTAAGTTATTCAAAATTAAGATGCTGCAGTAAAAGATCATTGGTCATTGTCTATTATTGTTCTGCTACCTCTGTAGTTTTTAGATATTCCACTTATATTTTACACTGTTAGCCTAGAGGTGGCAATGATGTGGACCCAGTGTGAAAATTATCACATTTAAAATTAACCTAGTCTTCTCTACCAACATTTCTGAAAAACAGTAGTAGAATAAAAAATAAAATTACTATTTTAAACAGAAAAACTGCTAATTTTATACTAGTTTTCCTAATAAAGGCAAATAAAATAATTTTGTCAAGCATTAAGGCTGTGCTAGGGCTTAATTTCAGAAGGCTTTTTTACAAAGGGAAAAATTGATCTTGAGAAAAAGCCCCACACCCTTGAACTGAATTTTATTTGCTTCCAAACTGCACTTATTGCTAGTGAATAAATCTGAGGATCAGTAAGATCTCTGTTTCAGTTCTTTGGCTTGCTTCTATGGGTGTAACTTTTAGGGAGCTTCTGTGTACCTACTAAAAACATTTGAGTAAGTTCTTTTACATGAGGCTTATATAAGGGGTTAAGGTGGTGCCTCTTCAGTTTTGGTTTTTTTTTTTTTCCTTAGAAGAAACTTGAGACAGATAAATGTAGATCTTAGTGGCTCCCTGTGGAAAACAGGTGTTCAGCACTGTGTAATTTCCCTTGGTGATACATAATATTACTACAATAAATATGGAATATATACATACACATAAGCACTATTTGCCGGTACTCTACTAATTAATTTTTTATGTATAGATTTAGCACTCATGAAACATGATCTAGGAATTGAATTTTGTCACATTTTTCATCCTATTCTGTCTAAATATTTTGCATATTTTTCCATTATATGGAGAGTGTATTCCTCTACCAGAAGTGTCAGGCATTTGCAAACTTAAAATATAGGTAGCTTCTAGCCAAGAACAGTGAAATTCAATTATTATTCATATTAAGATGGATTATCTTAAAAAGGCGACACTTTTAGTTTTTTTTATAGAAAGGACTGAATTTTAATTGTAAAGTTGCTGCTTGGTGTTGTATATATGCATCTTATTAAAACCACCCATGTAAATTATTATATAAAATACATGATTCTGTTCAGTTAACTTCCAGCACCATGTATATGGAGTTCATTCTGATGCTCAAAATGGGCAGTTTAATTAAGATCTGGTTAACACACTCTGATTTAACACTGGGAAAAAATATCTCCTCTTTAAATCTGTGGTAGATTTTGAAAAGATTCCTTTGAGTGGAAGTTATTTGCACATGCAATGAAACCTGATCTCTGTTCACATTAGCACTTATACGCTAGCTTTTATTTTTTCAAGCTAAGCTGGAAAGCAGTTTTTGCTCTTCTAAGTGTTGTCCCAGTGCTTTTTTTTCTTATTAGCATTTTAAGGTTGCAAATATATGGAGTTCTATAAAGCAAAACATATAACACTGCACCTTAGCACCTGTTAATAAGGTTACTGGTCTTCTTTCTTGTTCCTCTGTCTAAAATCTGACATTGGTGCACTCATTCTTGATAGACTGTGAAGATGTCAGGTTGTGACAGTTCAATACGACTTTCGATAAATCACAGTGTGTTTGCAGCTAGAATATGCTAATTAATAATAAGATGATTCTACAGACTTTACAGTACATAACATCTGTACTGAAAGAGGATTATCTTAAGTTTCAGCTTACAAAATTAGTACTTGCGCATCAAAAGATTTCATCTCTGTAAGAAAAGTGAAATGTATAGACAAGCCCTTAAGATATACTAATGAAGGAACTACATGTTCCTTTCCTAAGTCACAGAGTAGTTCATATGTCATGCTGAGGAAAACCAGTATAAAATAGTGTCACTGTAGATGTGGTTGACTTCCTGTGGCTTTGTCATCTTGCCATGTATTAGCCTTGTCAAAAAAGGATATAACGTATTTTTACATCACAATTTTAGAGCACTATTTTCTAATCATAAGACTGACAAGAATAATTTTCTTTATTATTTCTTTATTTTTTCTACCAAAGAATTCCTGTTAGACATGACACAGAGATTGGATTGAAAATATTGCTATTTAACAATTTATATACATCAAGATGAGGAATCTGTATGCCAGCAAAGCTTAGTTGTAAACAGTCCTGAACAAAGCATGGAAATGAACCTAGGGCAGTGGACACAATTGCACCTAGCAAGCCTTTCACCTTCTTTTTATAGAAGGTGGGAATACTGGGCTCTTTCTCAAACACATAAGGATAATCAAAGACTGAAAAAGATCTAAGTAGTACATAGTTTACTTAGAGTGGCATTCCCAGATGGTTAAAGTTGCAAGCTCATTCAAATGTGAGGAGAAGGATATGAGCTGCATGAAGACATTACAGCAATATAACTTCCTTAATGTCTAGCACAGTGGGCTCAATGATTTTTTAGCATGATGGGAATATACATTTAATCATTACTTTGGGAAAATTTGTATTGGACCAAGAAAAAAGAAAGTGAACAAACCTATTACAATGTCTGCAACAATAAGCATGGAAAGGCATTTTACATAAGTATTTGATTTGAAATTAAAATCTTAAAGAGAATAATGTGTTGAAACTAATGTAACCAGAGAGGGGTTTTTTGTTGTGTTTTTTTTGTTTTGTTTTGTTTTGGGTTTTGTTTTTGGTTTTTTATTTGTTTGTTTGTTTTTTGTTGTTTTGTTTTGTTGTGGTTTTTTATTTATTTCATTTTGTTGGGGTTTTTGTTTGTTTGTTTGTTTTTAATTGATCAGGCATTGAAAGAAGAATCAACAGCCTTCTCTTCAGTTTTAGCTGTTTGGATTTTTTGTGGTTTGGTGTTTTGTTTTTTTCTTTGCACTGGTGTTACATACTTTTCTTTGCTGAGGTTTAAAAACATAAAAATAATAAGATCTTATTCTGCATAGCTGCTTGAGTGAATTAATTGCTTGTAAAACTGGGAAAAGAACCTTTAAAGGTCAAATAGATGACTTAATATTAGGATTTTATAACTTTGTTGTGCCACCCAAAGACGATTTGATTGGAAATAATAAAATTTACATACCTATTTAGTACTTAGTAACTTTGAGTTAGCAAGGAAGCTGTACTTAATTACAGATTTACTAATGTTCTCTGTAGGATTGATCTGGATCAGCATACTTCACTCTTGATGAATTCAAAACATCATGGATGACAAAACATTTTATGATTGTTCAATCCAGCAGGACTCAGTGTTATATCTGCCATAACCAATCTTTACTTCATTATTCAGTTTCAAGTATTTGCTGCAAAAGCAGAACTAAAAGTCACAGCAGCTAGGTAGACACCTACAGCTGGCACTTGGTTAGGGATATGACTCCAAATCCATACACAAAGAAGGAGAGTAAAATAAAAAAGATATTAAATCTGAATTTTATTTTTGTGGCTGACCATACCTCATCACAAGGTAATAATTTTTTCCTAATCTAAAAAACTCTTTCTTCTGCAATAGAAAACAAAGTATGATGGATATCTTTAAAAATTACAGTAATTAAATAATTACCTATATTTAGCAGTTAGAACAGTGTGTGTGTTCTGATAAAGAGGCGGTGCATAGCAAGTTTATTTCAACAGTGGTGGATGCTGATTAGATGATGATGGATAAAATAATTTATTCCATAAAGTTTGTGATGCCTATGCAGTTTGTAGCAAATGGCACAGCAGGCATGAAGTGTGTTCCTGCATGCGAGAATGCATTTCTTGTTGCAGATGACAAGACAAAAAATATTTTTTTCTCTCATCCTAAAATAAGAAAGACTTGAAAATGAATTGATATCTGTGCTTTAAAAGCTTCGAAATTCTAGTACATCCTTGTCCTGAGTATATTTAACCTACAAAGTCATAGAGCAGTTAGGCTGATCAGAAATAATTTTACTAGCCAGTGTCATCAAAGAAAGTCCTATGGCAGGTGTCACATGAAGCCAGCTTTGAATACTCAACTCAAATGGCCATTTACAGGTGGATCAAAAGGCAGTCACCATCTGTGCAAGTTCAGGAAAAAGCTATGAAATCATATCTCGAAATCCTTAACGTGACTCTGAGCCTACCTGTTATCGTGCAGGGGCAATCTGCTCACACGAGGTGCAGTGTGGAATCAAAAGACATGCCCACTCACCCAGAAGAACTGAAAAGCTGCTGAAAGTGACTGTGTGTTTGTCCTTTCAGAACAAAGAGAAAAAAAAACATTGGCTACATGTTCAAGGAAGGTCACTGATACCAGTGTTTTAGGTCACTTTGCACTTCATCCAGTACCCTTTACTGGGTACTGCCTAACCTGTAAGCAGAGTCAGTATTTTTGGCCTTTGTTGAGAAAGAAGATAAACTATATTGGAAGAAGGTTTTAAATTCGTTTTAATACATAACTACAATGCATGCTTGTGGACACAGTTTCTAATAGTTTTTCCTCATTCCTCCTAGCACAGATTATGCTCTAAAAAGATTTGAAACTAACTTTAAAGGAAGTTGCTGACCAGCAGTTTTATGACTGATTTGTTTTAAAGCCTAAATGGCTTAGGGAAATGCTTTACAGAAGATATAATCCATCCACATGGAATAAAGCCTGGCATAAACCAGGCTTTATTAAATAAAAGTGGCATAAACCTAAAACACAAACTCTATTCTCATGACTTAGCACTTAAGCTGTTGCTTACAGAACTAATTTAAGAGTACCTATAGATTGTTTATTGCCTATAACTACACTTTCTGGAAGCTAGAAGATTTTTGGAAGTACTTTATTCAAAAAACTTTATTAATAATGTCTTTGATCTGGTGGTTAGAATTTCTCTGACATGCAACTTTGGTCAGCATGTGGAATAGCTGTGAAACTGCTATCTCTCCTTGAGTAAAAACTTTATTAGCAGTGCTCTAAAATTATATTTATCTGTCCTGTTGATTCCTCCTTTTATACATTGATTCCAAATTACTTTACTGAACACTTTGCCTTTTTGTCCTTGGACACAAAAAACTTACATGCATCTAGACAAGGAAGTATATTTTGGATTTGGATACTTGGAGTGCTTCATAACCTACTGGTTTTAACAAACACTTTTGTGTGTATTTTTAATATGAACTGCTGATAATAAAGCAGTTACCTCTACAACGTTTTGTAGATGCAGGACTCCTAAATCTGAACAAAGACAATGTTGATTTTACATAAGTAGTGCATACTTACAAATTGTTTATTTTGAGTTATAGATGTATACCGATATATATTTCCATTACTTTTTATATACTGATACACTTATTGGTAGAATGATGCTGGGGGAAATATTAAGTATGGAGAAGTGATCACTTACTTGAAAGAAGAATTAAACAGTTGTTTGCATCTGTGTTGACAGGACTTGTGCTATCAAAGTGTTTTGAAATAATCTTTTCCAGATGTTTTTCTTAATTTGATACTTAGTTGATTTCAGAGGAGGCTAGGATGATTATTAATAAATAACCAAGAACTGACAAGGGAACTGAGGATTTCAGACCCCTAGATATATTTTTCATGGAAAAACATTGCATATGGTGGTGTAGCAGGCAGCAAATGTTACAAAACCTGCCAATTGAGGTATTACCTATTTGATTATCTACCTTGAATAATTAGCAAGACTATTTCTCTTCCTTATTTTCTTTTGTCAAAATTAATATAACCATTTAAAAATTATTTTAATGGGCTATTATACAACTGTTTAACTTAATTACATGGGAAAGTTTAATGGATTTGTACTAAATGCTTGATATTTATATTGATTTGTATTGATAGAAAGACTGTTGTATTTCTTGTGCATTTTTGGTAGTATATCCAGGGACAAAAGAAGCTGATTTTCCATAAGCCTAACTGAATATGTAAGAATTTATTACTGATAATTAGCAAAGAAAATCTGTTATATTGCAAACACTTTACTCTCTATGCAGCTTTTTGAGCAACATATATATTTCATATTCAATGTGCATAAAGCCCTGAGTTATTTTATTGATTACCTGATTACACATACAGGGAGCATTTTAGAGGTATTGTGGTTTAATCCCAGCTGGCAATGAAGCCCCAAGCAGCTACACACTCACTGTCTATCCAGTCAGGTGGGGAAGAGAATAGGAAGGGTAAAAGTGAGAAAATTTGTGGATTGAGATAAAAACAGTGTAATAATTAAAAAGAAATAATAGCACAAATAATAAAAGCTTGTAAGGAAAAGAGGAAAAAATTAACCAGAGTAAAATAAAAGCCAAGAAAACAAGTGATATAAACAAAAACAAATGCTCACCATCAATTGACCAATGCCCAGCCGGTCCTTGAGCGGTGGCACCCCTACTAACCTTCCCTCCAGCTTTATATGCTGAGCATGATGCCATTTGGTATGCAATATCTCTTTAGTCAGTAGGATCAGCTGTCCCAGCTGTGTCTCCTCCCAACTCCTTGTGCACCCCCAGCCCCCTTGCTGGTGGGGTGAAGGGAGAGGCAGAAAAGGCCTTGACACTGTGTAAGCACTGCTCAGCAGGAACACATCTCTCTGTTATCAACAATGGTTTCAGCACAAATCCAAAACACAGCCCCATACCAGCTCCTAGGAGGAAATTTAACACTGTCCTAGCCAAAATGAGTACAGGTATATAGAAAAAGCTGTCTTAAGGCCTTTGATCACAAAAACCCTCCCAGGAGTTTGTCTGTTTGGGCTGCCTAGGACTAGTCCTTTTGGAAGGACTGACTGCAAGGCTCCTACAGCTGTACCTCAGCTAATCAGATTTTGTGTTTAGGTGAGATACAAAGAGTATTTGAAAGTAAATGGAAAAAGCTTAAACTAAATATTATTAGCTACCTTTGTTCTTTACATGGCAAATAGTTTGGGGGGTTTCCTAGAAAATGCATAACCACTGAATCTAGTAGCTTCTAAGTAAAACATATCACTGCAGAGTCAGTGAAATAAAGCATGGATCTATTTATCTTAATTCTTTGTTTGAAATTTGCTTTCTTTGAATATATATATTTTTTTATACTGGTTCAAATAGGAAATATTTTTTTCCTGTTTTTAAAATATATCCTTAAAGTGATCACACCCTGTATTGGTATAGCACTCTTTTTCCAAATGTTTTATTTTTGGCTCCATTTTGTTTATCCTGAGCTTTAAAAAGTGCTTTATTCTGGATGTGCCATTGCTTTAGTATACCATGAACAGGTGACCAGTTATTTCAGTAGTAAATTCTGGACTGTTTGAGGTCCAAATATTTTAAACAATTAATAAAAGGAATAAATAAAAACTAAAAAAAATCTGGAATATGTTAGAATTTGTCAATTGTCCTTATTTTAAATGTTCAGGGACTACTGTCAGAATAACTCGGGAAGACTGACTAGTTATCTGTAATGACATTGCATACTGATGTGTGCAATCAACGTATCAAAATTACTCAGCGAAACATATTTGGTTAGAGTAATTAGGATTATCTGGAAAAATGAGTAAGTAATATGGCCCTATAGAGCACAAAATTTTTCATGAAAGAGTTACTTAAAATGTATAACTGTGTATTTAAAATAGATTCAAAGGAGCGGTGCTGTTTTTAACTAAATATTTACATTCATATTGATTATGTCAATGTTATTCAAAATTATTATAACAATTTGCTATCTGCTTACATATCACTGTTGCCTTTTTAGATCATATATGTACGTATGGGTAAATTGGAGGAACATTTCACAATTATAGCAATTTCCACGAGGTGGTGCTCAAGCAATAAATTTTAAACATAATATAATAACTGTGACTGGTAACAAGCTCAATTTGAAAATATGGCTGTCAAACAGATGTTCTTCTCTTTGATGTTATATCTAACTTAAGGTGGGAATGATGAGGTCAGGAAGGCTAATGAATTTATTATGTCATGAAAAAGTTATTTCTCCTTTACCAAAAGAGAGAAATACCACTTTTTCTTTTTTTTTTTTTTTTTTTTTTTTTTTGCAGCATAATACCAGGGGTTGTGATCATTTTGACATGGAATTCTCACAATCCTTTTCATATATCATACTTGGGTTATTCTTTGTATACTGTCCACTTCTGATTATGAGTAAAGAATTAGCATTCATAAAGAGATTACAGGAGTTGCTCTAAGCAAAATGTTAGTAAATTCAATAGATTTAAATAACACTGTCATAGAAAAATACAGTGAATGCTGATTCACTGATCATTCAACAGTAAATAAAAAATGTAGACAGCACGATAATGCAAGAAGGCAGATGATGTGAGAGAATGGCAATGACTATAAACAAAGAAGACAGTTTGGCATAACTGTTTTTCCTACTTTGATCAAATAGAGCATCCTTAGCTGTTTTGCTTGCCAAAGTGCTCCATCTTTTTTTTAGCAACCTCTGCAAACCCCTTATTCATCTCCTCCTTCAAATTATACAGAGATTTATAATTTAAAGTTCACTGTGACTACCTCTGAAGAAGAGTCAATAATTAACTCTGCAAGCTATGTTATTATTTCATTCCTAACCATCAAAATGGCAAGAAGCAAATATGCACTGAAAGTTTGTTTCTTACTTCCAACTGTTGTTTCCTGTTTTAGCTGTTTTGTTGCTTCTTTTTTCATTATTTTTTTACTTGTGGCCTTTTTTCTTTATTTCAGCTTAAATGATCAACACAAATTATACCAAAGGCAAAAATGGCCTTACTTCTACTACAGGCATTGCTCTTGGACAGCTAGTGCCCTCAGCTTAAAATTAATATCTACAGTTCTAGTAGACTTTTTTTCCTTGCAGCAGTAATGCATTTAAAAGACAGTATGCTTTGGTTTTTTGTTCATTGCTTCTAATCTCAAGGATGTAAAACACAATTTGTACATTCTTCTTGAAAGAAAACTATTTTTAAAGAGCAAATAGGTCTCTTCTAGTTATTTTACTTTCTGACAGCTGATAGAGCAGTAATCATCCTATTTGAATAAACTTGAAGGGTCTGTGAATAGGGAAGTCTGATATACTTCGTTATGCAGCCTGTTGGGAGTAAAGTGATGACAGATCTGTGAAAAACAAATCAACCTTCTCTCTCCACTTTTATTTAGATATTGCACATGGAGGCTGCCTGCTCCTGGAAGGTATTTAGTCACCCAACTCCTACACACATATGTTTGAGGATCTGAGTCCAAGTTCAGAGATGGTCCATTTTATAAATATTTGGTTCAGCCAATTAGAAAGAATACAATTTTTTGCAAGATTTCTGTCTACAGTTAGATGTTGAACTCTTTCATTGGCAGAACTAACTTGCACCTCATTTGTAGTTTTTTACCTTTCTTACCAAATTGTCTGTTTATTCAGTGGATCTTTGTATATTTGATAAGGATTTTTTGTTTTGGCTGGAAAAATCCCTTCTGCTATCGACTAAACTGAAATACTAATTTCTTTTGCTTTCTTTTCATTATTTGCGAACATATTTACATGGAGTAACTACTGACAAACAGAACTGATTAACTGTTAAGCTACCACCAGTAAATACAAGGAACAGAGCAAAAAATTACACTTTAATATCTTTGTAATCCTTTATGATTATACTATAAACATCCATTATATATATAATACTACCTGGCTTGTCCATGGCATTTGAGAATAGTTAGCACTCGTTCTTTCTTCTTAAGAGTCCCATTAGAGAGTCTGGTTAATGTTCGTCAATCTGAAGCTCTGTGATTCCTTTTGTCTTTGAGAAGGAGAAGGAAAATATTTTATAAATGCGCTTTGATTATCATCACTGTAGGTTTGAGGATCTCTTCTATTTAGATTTTTTTTTTCCCAACCGTTTTTGTTAATCCTTAATGAGTCTTTACTTGTACAATTTTGTGGATGAGAGAGCGATATGGACTGTCTGTGAGTAAATTAATTTCATCAGAACTCATCTCTTTAGTACTGGCTCATTCTGTCTTCTAATTCCACAGTACTGTACAAAGGTAGAATTACAGTTTTCCCACTGGTACTGTTATATTGCTTCATTATAGGCTCCTTTCAACATTTGAACAGCTCAAAAATTGGTTTCTTTCATTTGTTATCCCATACTCTGCATAAACTGACTTCCTATTTGCTTTTTGGACCATCTTAGCTTTATGTATTTGTGTTTTCTTTCATTTTTTTCCAATTCTTTTGGGCATCTGTGTTTGCTGTCATGCCTAGTTGAAGCATATGCAAACTACTTTGCAGCTGGGTTCACAAAGGCTGTACGTGTGTATAGGCTTTAAGCACAACCTAGCAAGAACTTGAGACCCTTATTCTAAAATCTCAGGTATATGTGATACAAAGCCAATAGCTCTGACTGAGCATTTAATTATTATAGTAAGTGAGCAGCCTACTCAGAATCAGTAAAACTTTTGGCTTAATTGCAGGTGAGAAAAAGTTAAAGGATTATTGATTTATTCTTAAGATGGGAGAAAATAGCCAAAGGAAAAAGACTCCAAAAACTTTCTATTCTATTGTTTACACTGTGCTCTGTATTTCTTTTGATTCACTAGTGATTAATTATGAAAGATGGAATAGAAAACATAATTATCAATATAATCATTTGGGTCTATCCCTTTGTTTTCTAAAATCATTTTAGCACCTGTATTTCAAATAATTAAACATTGCATTAATGTTTATTATCTTATTTATGTCTTGGTTTTTTTAGTTATTAAAATAAAGTGAAAGTACTAAGAAAATAATACGTTAGTATAGTAACTAGATAGATATATTACTTTAATATAGCTAATATAGTAGAGATTCACAATAGAATACAACTTTGATAATTGCAAAATATGTGAAGTGAATGCTGAGATAAAGTACATGCTGTGATTATCACTGATCTAAGAGCACCATAGTTTTCAAGGCCATTCTACTTTCTTAGTAAAGCCTGAATAAAATTAGTAATATTCACACTACAGCTTCTGAAACCAGAATGCACTAAACTATAATTCATCAGGCCCCAGTAAGGCTGACATACGGGTCTGAGAACCCAGCAGAAGTCTGGAAATGTGGCAGAGTGGGTTACCCTTTCAAGATCCTTGACTCCCAGTGAGCTGGTATTAATTCTTCTGGAGAAAGCAGAGCAAATCTTTCTGTTTGCACCTTTTAAATAACAAGTGAATGTGAATTTAGTATGGGTTATGGGTGGGAAGGTTCATTCCCGTTCCCAGTGTATCTCCTGAAATTCTTGACAGCAGTTTACGTACTTCAAAAGCACTCGCTAAAGTCTTTCATTTAGATGGTGATTCAAGTAAACTAGCAGAGTCATGGCAACCTGATAAAAATTTCCCATGTTTCTCCACCTGAGAGTTTGTCACTGTTCACAAGAGTGAAAATGTGTCAAGAACTTTAGATTACACATTACCTTGAGAGCACCTCTTTGTGCAAAGAAATGTCTTCTCATTGTTAGTCCAGTGTTTTTCTACCATATTGAATTTTTGCAAGAAATACAAAGCTATTTATTAAAATACTTTTTTCTTATATTTTAACATTCGATTCCCTGTACTGTTTAAACAGGAAATAACATTGACTAAGGATCATATCCTATAATATTTTAATATGCATATGTAGACATATACATATGTATAAAATCTATGTTAATTTGAATGTAATTAATTGCATTTTTGTCTTGTACAGTAGACCTTTTCCCAGCAGATTCAGTTGAAAGCTTTTAACACTCCGTTGTTTTACAGTGTCCTAGATAAGTACAGTTCAAATGTGAGGTCCTTGTAAAAAACAAGCTTCTTGACTTGGGAGCCTGAAGCTTCCTTGGCTTCACATGAAAATGACCAATTCATAAGCTGAACCTATCTTTGTTCCTGACACTACACAGAAAAAAAACAAGTCATAGAGACTGATCACAGAAGCTCCATACCTAACCTTTTTGTACAGTGGCAATTGACTTGAAAGGGCACCTGTGTTCAGGAATGGTTCAACCATGCCCTTAATTCCTCTCTCAAATATTGTAAACCCTGTAGAGCTTTAAAGACTGGATTAGTTTAAATTGTTTACCAAACAGCAGCCTGTGTTCCTCAATGTTTCTGACCCAAATATGTCATGATAAGAAATATATCATATAAAGAAATAGCAAATCACAATCATTAACTGGTGTGCAAGGCTCAAATAGTTGTTTCTTTTAACAATTTAAAGACATCTCTGCTTTAGTATGAAAAATAAACTAGTTAAAACTGCTGGTTGCCATATTGATAGATTGATCATTACATTGTTGTCATTTTTAATTTGTAGATTAACAATTTTCTCAGACAAAGGTTCTGCCTCATTTTAAATTTACCTTTTATTTTCATGTTTTTTCTCCTCTTTGTCAGTCTACTAAGTCCCTTTTGTGTAAGAAATTACACAAAATTATAGTCTCTCAGATGTGTCTATGAAAACCACCTCTGAGTCAGGCCTTTTTAATGGAAAGTCATGTAGCTTTCCTACATTTCCCCTTCTCTTTTACACAGTTTCATTTTAGTCATAGGTTATTACTATAAAAATCTCTTCTAAAGCCATCACTTGCATGAGACCCAATTCTGTGATGTAAAACATGTAAACATTACAGAAAGCAAATTTAATGATGAATCACTGGCCTTAGGGCTCAAAAAATCCTGCATTCACTTTCATCTGTCCACAGAAGTAATTTTGAAAGCAAACCCAAAATTTTAAATATATGGAAGGCCAGTATCCCCACATGTGTCTGTTGGCCTCTGTTGTTCATGTGTTTGTTTAATTTCTGTCTAATTCTTCTTCATTTTCTTTTGGGTTTATTAGAATTTTTAGACACAGAAATAGGACAAATGTTATTGTTCTACACTGTATTGTACGTGGGAGAAATGAAGACAATGAAAAATGCTGCATCTGATTTACTTAAAAGATAAATCCTATCTGTACAGCTATTTCTCTTGTATTCAATATTATTTCCTAAATGTTAGAATGAGGTGTAAATACCTTTTTCTAAATTAAAAATAAACCAGAATTTTTTCTTCAAAATTTCAGCAATTTAATCTCTTGCACATCTGGCTATGCTGTTTACCTCAGGAAACCCTACATGAGGCTATGCATGCTGAGTCAGCTGAAACCCATATTTTGTGCCTAAATAATCACTTAAAAAGGAAAATCTTTGCATTCTTTCTAGAGAAGCATAATTATATTCCTTTTAGAAGGAAGATTAGAAATGCTAATTCTTTAAGTAGGTAGTCATTATTTTATCATTTAGTATTAGCTATAATAATGTTAGTCATGATGAACTAATATGGTATTAATATGGATTTCATATATACTCTCTTAGGAATGTAATTATGATTTACCATTTTATTCATGTTCAGTCATTTTTGAAGTGTTGCTGAATTAACAGATCACTACTCACCTCATTTTATATCAATGACAACTTTTACTTATGAAAACCTTGGACCACTAATTAAATTGGGAGGGAACCAAGTGACTGAAAGCATTTAAACAAAAACTGAAAGTTTTTTCTAATAATTAGGAAACAACATGGTCGGTTTTTCTAGGCCTTTTGCTAGGATGAAGTGGAAAGGTAGATGTTTTGTAAAGAACAGCTGGACTTACAATGCTCATTAGCCTAAGAAGAGTCCAGCAAACTCTGGAGGCAGCTGTAGTCAGGAAGGAATGACTGAAATGAAGAGCAGCTTCATGAGAAATAGGAACCTTGTTTCTTTATGACACTGCAGGGAACCCACTATTATTTCTATTGTCAATAGACATATTGGGATGTCAAGGTCTGAAGGCACAGATGAAGGATTGTTTGCTTATGGAAGAAACTCTTCCTCCTCTAAAACATTAAATTTTATTGCTATTCCATGATTAAGACAATGTGGTGGTACTCATGAGATCTTCCTTCTAAAAAGATTTTCTGTAGTACAAGTTAAATTTACTTCTTTCTGATTTTCTGAACAGAAAACAAACAAACAAACAAACAAAAAACAAACCCAAAAACCCCCCAAAACAACAACAACAACAAACCCCTGGGTTTGGTTTTGGCTTTTTTTCCCCCCCCCCGATATTCTTATAATCAATTGATAGATAAAACCACATACTTCAGTAATGCTCAAGGTGTATTTTCATGAGAGCACAAAGCCCAGGACTTCTAGCATGTGAGTCAAGGAGATGGCAGCACAGGATTTGTGAGTAATACATTTATTTACTTGATTGGAATAAAGATTGATGTTTATATTTATTTTTTCAACAATGTTCCTCCTGCATAATCGAGAACCAGAAATACCGGAAATACCATCCCATCTTTTGTATAGACATAAAATAAAATTAAGTTTATTCTGTAAATCTTTGAGTGTAATTGAGTGGGTTTTTTTGTTGTGGGTCTATAAAACCCAGTAGAAGCAGCTCCAAGCTCCATTGAGCTGTGCTAGAAGTATTTGGCTCATACGCTCTGTAACTGCAAAGAATTTTCAAGGGGATATCAAATGCTGAGATATTAAGGGCAGCAGCTGCTGTTTGACAAGCCTAAGATACAGTTCAGAACTCATTGGATCAGCAAAATTTTGCTTTATCATTGTCTTTATTTCTATTAAAATTTGAGAAAAATGTCGTTGTTATTAAGATATATGTAAGGCAAAGAGATATGCCTAGGATGGAAGGACAATATGTTGAAGTCACTGCAAAGGAAAACCCTAGAGTGTCAGTGAGAACTAACAGTCTGAAGACTAATTTTTGAGGTCAGGATTTTGGTTCAGGGGGCAATGTAATATTTGGCTACATGGACAAAATATATTGGTTTAACAGTCGTGGAGAAATCTAATATTGCTTTAAAGATGGAACTACTCTTGCAGATTATCAAGGAATATGGTAAAATCAACACTGAAACCAATACTAAGTGTCATTTTGATTTTCCTAGAAGGCCTGGTATTAGTGAAGGAAGTATGGACTAAATTCTATAGTTTGTGCTTTAAGTCTGATGAAACTCTTGTAATAACACTTGTTAGCTTTGTAAGCTAACATTAGGGGTTTTTTTTACCTTTTGATAAATATAATCACAAGTTCTGAATGATTTTTTAGTTCAAACTTTTTAGGAAATAACTTTGCAATATGTAGGCATAAACAATATTACTGTTTTTAAAAGCACTTGAAGACAGTAACTGTTTAAGCAGGTTCTGCTATTGCTGACATTATACACCTGGTACATCCAAGTGCATGATTAAGAATCCAGATTTCTTCTGTAAGAAATTATAAGTTAAGAGGATGAAAAATTTCCAGGTTAAATAAAGAGCCTTTATGAGCTAATGAGTAGGAAATGCTTTTACTTGGAGACTGCATCACAGGTTAAAAGTTACTTTTGACATACTGGATTTTAAGTTCATATTCCTCTCCTTCATTTTGTCACTTGTTTGTTGTTCAGACAATATTCATAGTCAACACTTAAAATATCCTTGAAACTGTTCATTTCAATAACTGATAAAAATATTTAAAATTAAATTTTCTCCCTCAGAAACCTAGCAAGATACTAATGAAAAGTAGGATGAATTAAGTTCTTTTTAGGCCCTATTAGGTTTTGTTCCGCCATGATGCAAGTAACAATGATGTAAAGTAACTTGATGTGAATAGCAGACAGGTTTGCCAAAAAAAACCCTAGGTCAGTAAGCACAGTGGTATTTTCTTTGCCAAAATACTGTTTGGAATCAAATTCCTTTAAATATTTGTAAATAAATTTTTAGATACGTTATGTGGAGACTACAATGTAGTTCAGAACTACATTGTGAACAAAGATTTATGGCCTCCCTTTCTTTTAGCAGAACAGCTAATTTTGAACTACAGTAATTTGAGTTCAAGTGTTTTAAAAAGAAACAGCATTTGTTTCTGTTTACACAAGTTCCGGTTGTATCCACTCTAGAAGGATCTTGCTACAAAATTTAGGTATATCAACTTTGTACTATGAAACTTTGTCAGTATCTGTTATTTTTACTTCAAAATGAAGTTGCTGCTACTCATAAATGCCTGCCAGTTTGGTGTGGGGGTTTTTTGTTTGTTTTGGTTTGGGGTTTGTTTGTTTGTTTGTTTTTAAAGCAAACCATTGAATGCGGCAGTAATTGCCCTGTGATTTTATTCTAAAGGCTACCAATATTAAGATTTTGAACCAATAATTTATACCACTGAAAAGGAAAAAGGATTGTGAGGGATCTCATCATTAGCTGTAGTTCATAATGTCAAAACCTACTGTGTCTGGACTTTAGCTGGATATAGCAGTGTAGTATATGATACATTAACTGGAGTGAGGCACATCGATACTGTATTCTATTAGCAAAGTAAGAAATATAAGCCAACTGCTACAAGAAAAAGTAACTAGTTTCCTTTGCATAAGCATAAGCAAGTTAACAACGAATTTATTTTGACATGTCAAACCTGTTTCAAGTGTTTTGCAAAATTTTAGTGGATATTTTTTCTGTTTTCTTCTTAATTATATGTTTAGCTTAAAGGAAAAAAAAAATAAAGCCACAAGGCTAATTAACTTCAGGCTTATGACACATCTGCAAATATTTTAGAATGTTGTTTACATTTCAGTGGAAATTTGATTTTAGACTTATTGTTCAAAAGACTCTCTCTAAAAAAATCTAATATTTTATTAGATTGTTTAAGTTTTCATCAGTGACTTTTTCTACTCTCAGTTTCAATGGGAACATCTGGTTCTTTTCCAATAATCAATATAATCTCTTGACTTCAGTTTCAAAAATCAGCTGCAGAGAGTAACAATTAGAGGTTAGTAGACTTGATAGATTTATAAGAAGTAATTATGTCATTAACAAATTATCAAGTTATCAAGCTGTCTTATAGAGATAATACAGAAAAAAGCTGAAAGCTGCTGATTGTACAGAAAAAGAGATGTGTCTATGATAGGAAGAACATGTCATTAATTAAAGTGAGCTATACAGAATTAACCTTTAGAGCTTTAGTGATGCTGGGAGTCAAATACCGAATTTAATAATGAATTTTAAAAGCAAGACATAAAGATTTTGTTTCATAAACAAGAGTTTGGGTGGACTACAGGAATCTAAATCTAGCATTTATGTATTGAAAACCCCTGGATTGCTGTTACCTGTCAATTATTATTATAGAAGTTGATGCACTGGAAGTTCCACCTGAACATGTGCAAGAACTTCTTTACTGTGCAGGTGACCGAGCACTGGATTGCCCAGAGAGGTTGTGGAGTCTCCCCCACCGGAGATATTCAAGAACCATCTGGATGCAGTCTTGTGCCATGTGTTCTAGGATGACCCTATTTGAGCTGGGAGGTTGGATCAAATGACTCACTGTGGTCCCTTCCTGCCTTACCCATTCTGTGATTCTGTGATTATTGTTTACAATTAGGTGCTTTCTGTTGATTCATAGATTCTGAGCTGTGGACTACTTAACTGTGTTACAAAAAAGAGTGTTCAGACTCCATGCTGGGATTTTGTACGACCAATGGATCATGAGATGTCTTGGGGATTTTCATTCATTCTGGTATAGTGACTCTTGAAATACTGAGGAAGGATGGTTGTCTTGGGAAAGGAGTGTCATCCAGTGGCACATTTTGACTGAGATTTTAGTAGGCCTTTTCATCTTCTGTTTCTCTGTTATCCATAAATCTCTCCCTAACCAGCTAAAAACCTGGATATGGTACTCTCCAAGGAGATAGAATCTGGATCCTCTCTGGATTCTAAGTACCAGCACTGTAAATCAGGAAAATAAGTCCTGTTCAGTTTTGTAAAAGAGAAGAGTAGAGGTATACTAGCATTTCAGAGATTAGTTCCCAAGTGGTTAAATATGTCTCCCAAAAATCCTGAATAACACTGTTAAGATGCAGGAGTCACAGATGGTCTTTGTCCCCAAAACTCCTCTGCGTTATCCTCGGTGGTTCTTCTTCAAGTGGCTTTTTCTATCTTTGCTCTGCATGCTGGTTTTTTTGCATTCTGTCTAAAAGTGTCCAGCTTTCCTACTTGCAAGTGAACCAAGTACCTTTCTAAAGTTTTGAATTACACCCTTAACAGTACTGTTGGATCTGGTTCCCAATGTAATCATTAAATGGTGATAAGCTTTTAAAAGAAAGAGAACAAGGGGAGTCACTGTTGTATTTACTGTGCTAGAAGTAACCTAGAAGAGTCAAGCTAACTTTCCATCTCATTCATTTCTGCCTTCTCCCACAATTCTTTCATTTTTTTATAAACCACAAACAAAGTTTCCTCTCTCATTTTATCCTTGAAATGCTGTTGAGATACTGATAAAAATTTAGATGCAGGAAAATCTCTCTGCCTGAAACAGGAAATTTTAATATTTGGTTTTTCTAACTAGTTTGCTTTCTTTTCCAGAAATATGTAAAGGTTTTTGTGCCCTAATTTTTTATTATTTTTTTTGCCATCAGATTGATTATGCTACTAATAAATTAATGAAGAAAGCACTACTATTTTGATCCAGGCTAAAATAAGCTGCATATTTTTGTATAAGAAAATTCCCTTTTTCTTCACTTTCTAGGGTATAAGATGCAAAGGTATGCAAAATCATATAATAAGTTATGAAAAAAAAAAAAAGGGAAAAAATTGGGACCCCCCCCAAAAAAACTTACTTATTCTTCATACAATGCAATAGATATGATGCAACATCAGATGCTTGAGATTGTTTTCCAAATAATTACCCATTACTTTAGAGTGTGCACAGGACAAGTGTGGGTCCTACAGGCAAATCAGATTGGTCAAAAAATTTAAAATTGTTTTACTGTATAAAGCAAAAGTCATATAATAATAATAATAATAATAATAATAATAATAATAATAATAATAATAATAATAATGGCCAGTCTTCGTGAGCGAAGATCTGGGGAAGGTCTTTACACCTTCCAGCCTGCACATAGAATAACATAAAATACAAAAGCACAACATAAAGACAATTTTAATTTGACTATTCTGGAGTAAGATATCTTGCACTGACTAAGCAGAATTGACTCAAACTGTGTGTATTTGTTCTACAAATTCATGCACTTTAATGAGCATAGTAGATTCTTCAGTCTCTATCAACATTAGAGATTAAATTGATTTTGGATACAGTATGGAAAAATAAATCATACTGTCTTAAGCTATGCAATAGAATTCATATGTAACTGTAACAATAAAGGGAGAAAGAAGTGACACAGATGTCATCTATACCATGAAATATTCCAGCTCCTAGCCTCTGACTGTACACAAAGCAGGGGAAGGGAAAATAGGGAGTTCCATTTCAGGTATGAAAGGAATAAGGTGTTGAAATATCTGGTCTAAATGGCTAACAGTGTTTAAGCAACTGATGCAGGAAAGTTGTCTTTAAGACTTTTGCAGGCTATGTCAAATGCTGGGTAAATTACAGGGACAAGCTAAAGAATATCTGAACTACTGATTCTTACAGCTAATTTCAATTATACATTTGCTCAGTTTTATATTTTTGAAACTTTGTTTCATTATCAATGGTCATGTAATTCATGGATGTAACAGAATAATTTGTTATATAACTGTTCCTATGGATATTTGGCAATACTTAAAATTCAGGTTCGGAGTAGTTGAAGTAGAGCTTTTTGCTGAGCTTTGAAAGACTAAAGATATCCATGGCACAACTCTGTGCTCCTCTACTCAACTTCACTACTCTTAATTCTAAGATCTGGTAATGCAACTCAGTAAAGGTAGGAGAAATGGCCTAAAAGAGACTGCCACAGGGATAATTCTTCAGTGTACTCAAGAACACTGTAAGTCTTGTCCAGAGCCCAAATTCCCTTCAAGTGAACACTGCTCTGCAGTTTGTAATTTCCTTCTGATTTCTAATTCTACTAAATTACATAGCACCACACAAAAGGTTTGATGAATGTTTTTACTAATCACTGCATTGTTTGTTTTTATTAATTGATTTTCCTTACTTTTAGAAATGTTATTTGTAGTTTTAATCTTAATACATTAAAATTACTTCCAGTAATATTTTATGTGTGTTCTCTAGGTGTTGTAAATGATTCATTCAAGCCAAATATATGTTACAGCTAATGTGCAGTAAAATTACGAGTACGTATCTAACTTTGAAGAGTATTAAGGCTACTTAATCTTTGAGTGACATAAATATGGACCCAATTAGCACAGTTTTCAGCCACTTCATAATTCAAAAAATGTGATCATTCAGCTGAAAGCATATTTGACAGAAATTCCATAGTCATGAAGGTAAAAGCTTGCAAGATCACCCAGTAGGATGGAGAAGCTGTCATTCTCTCATCAGTGCTGTTGAATACTAATGTCAAGGTCAGAAAAGTGTAATTTTAGGCTGCCAAAATATTCTTGGATTTGATCTGCTAGCAATGTTTAAAAAGAAAGTAACAACATAAAAATTTATATAAGCTTTGATACGATAACTACAAAGTTTTAGGTGCTTCCCCACTGCAAATATTCTGAGTTATTTACTGCTTTGATTGACAGTTTGGTATGTGGTTTTTTTTCTAACATTTACTTTAAGTATCATCCTCATTGTCTAACATAAAAATTACAACTGATATGTATTTTACAAATTCTGCATATTATTTTAAATGCTGATGTGGGTGACTTGATGTTCAAAATGTATCACAATTAGAGGAAAAATTTGGATGTAAAAATATCTGAATGCTTATTTTAAACATAACAAATTGTCATGTATAATCAAATTATAGACTTATCTTTATTTGCACTTTTCATTTACATAGCATGATCGTATTAAATGGGGACTCTTACTGCTGACTCCTTCTAACTATTAACCACATATAGAAAAGATGAGCCCAGACTGTTCTCAGAGTATCTTCTGAATCATAAAAGGATGAGAGGCAATGATCAAAGCTTTCAACAAAGCACATTTCTACTAAAAGTTAAGGGAAAACAGTTTCATGGTGACAATGGTTAAGCACTACATCAGGCTTTCCAAAGATGATGTTAAGGTTTTATCCTTGGAGTTCTTCAGAACCCAATTTAGTGTTTGCTCATGAGATGTCCTGAGCAACCAGACCTAAGCTGTCTCTGCTTTGTGTGGATAGCTTCAGCTAGATGACCTCTAGACTTCCCTTCTTCCTTCCAGCTTCCAGTATTGCATGACATTTTCATGTCCACTTTGATAAAACAGTTATTTATGTAATTTATGTGGGATTTTTAAAGGTATCAAATATGAGTGTAATTTTGAAAACACTTGGAGGTTTTTGTAACCCTTAGGTTATGAAAGACATTTTGGGACTTGAAAGTCACCCCTTTTGTGAAAGAGTAAACCTCTTCCATGTCACTCTTCAGGAAGCTAAATTTTCAAGTTGACACTACTTTCTTGCTCCTACCTACAACTACGCTTTATTAATGGCTTCACTTACTTCTCTATCCAAATAGAAGAGTTCCTGAATGAATTAGTTATATCTATACATCAATACTGTTGTAGTACTTTCAATTTTTTACATAATTATAAAATAAATTTGGTTGCTGAACTTTCTTAACACAGAAGTTCTAGAAACACAAAGTAAAGCAAACACGTATTTTCATATCAAGTAGATAACTTTTTTTTTTTTTAGTTCAGTTTTGGGTTTATGTTTTAAGGGCTTTTTGGCTT
Organism: Myiozetetes cayanensis; assembly: GCF_022539395.1. Taxonomy (NCBI): domain Eukaryota; kingdom Metazoa; phylum Chordata; class Aves; order Passeriformes; family Tyrannidae; genus Myiozetetes; species Myiozetetes cayanensis. The sequence continues at coordinate 31,211,149 of NW_026087964.1, read as the reverse complement.
TGATTGATTTTACATTACATGAATATGTCAATGAGCACTGGAAAAAATACCTCAGTAGGATTGCTTTTCAGATCCAGATACATCTTTGAAAGATGTCTAAAATGACATGTTTGCAGTAAAATATACATGGCCGGGTGAACTTTTCTGGTCTTATCTTGCGCCTCAGTAATTTTAAACAGAAACCAAAGCCTTTGTTCTGATAAACTAGACATCTTCTTAAAATATATTTATTAAAATGAAATATTCAAAGATTCCAAAGAACAAGTATACATTCAGTAAATCTGTTCTTTTTTTTCCTGTGCATGGTTAACTTTCATTCATATTAATGGGGATATGAACATTCTTCAAGCAGAGAAGACTATCATTTTTAAAACCTGTCTATTGAATATTTGGTTTCATTAAATTTATGTTGTCTTCTCCCTACAGTAGGGAAAAATAATTTTTGGAAGGTGATGTTTCTTAGGAGTTTAACTCTTTTATGAATATCCTTATCTCTGAATTCACAAGTGAATATTTTGAGAAATACTTTAGAGCCTTGAGAATGTTTGAGAAAACATAACAATATGGCATTTTCATAATTAAAGTGTTTTTTAGAGGTATTCTGAATATTGGATAGGCATCAAGGTAATTGTCAGTGACAGCCACTCTATAAGAAAGACAAATTCTCACATGATTTGTGAGTCAGTCCCAAAAGTATGTGTTTGTAACAGTCAATGCATATGTGATATTTCTTTCAAATGCAGATAGATGTTTCGATGAGTTGAGGGATAAGAAAACTATGACTCAAAGGATTTTGTTTTGTTGAAAATGTAATAGAATTGCTATATCCATATACTTTCAATTCACAGTATCTTAATAGGATTCTATAATTACTGTAAATTTCTTATTTCTTGCAGTAAAGCTTTTCTATACAAAGAAATTACTTCATGAAAGCCCGGCACCATGCAGTGGCCTTTTCTTGGTTCAAGAATCCTAGCTGATCTCAGAAATGGTTATACTCCAGCCTAAGGAATTTATTATAATAATTTAGAAGTGTACCTCTTTTATATGAATTAAATGCTTTCATTCTTAAAGTGGTTATTAATGTAATAATCTCTGTACTGAATTCAAAATAATCAGATTACATACAATTATTGATGTGTAAATTCTGAAATTTTCCAGTTTTCATGTGATTTTGGCACTGTGAATGAAATACTTCTACAGAACACTTGCTAGCAACCTGCTCATACATTTTTATGGTTAAAAACATGCCCTTGAACTCTATGGTGCATGTCTGAAATTTATGGCATACATGCATTTCTTTATGCATCTAGTTAGGTGTGCACATTAATGCATATAGCATTTGTATAAATGCTCTAAGTTTTCACTGTTCACATATGTTTTTACATATTTAGCTCATCTTTCCATTCCCTTGGAAAAGAAGTATGATTTAGATTTTTATTCTGGTTTTGGAGATGAACTTGGATCAAAAAGTTTTCATTAACTGCGGTTTGTTTTCAGTAATTTAAGCTTGCTGTTACCTCTCTGAAAATCTGAGTTGGTTAAATGTACAGCATGGATGATACATACCATGACCCTTTGGCACAGTACAACTGGTAGTGGCTGTTTATATGTGCAATAAAATTATGATCAATCTCTGACACTTACTACAGACTTCCTGCTGCTTAGAAATGTGTACTGTAATAGCATTTGTATGTTTTCTTTTCCCTTAAGAGTTCAGTATGCTGCTTCACAGGAGCAAAGAAAATTAGAAGTAACGTCACAGACACTGTGATAGAAATAAATAAAGTAGCAATTTGTAAACTCTTCCAGACAGATCTTTACATATAAATGCAGGGGTCTCTATATATAGATATAATGTGACTATAACTTCAATAGGGATTATGTTTATATGTTGTGTGTATAAACACAGTTATTTTGTTTTATACATTACTGTTTCAATTGTAAGAACATGACCTTTTCCTCTCCTACCAATAACTAGACCACAAGAGACACCACTTAGTACACTACTTGAAGATGAAATTAATGTCTTTAAATTTTAGGAGGGTGGTTTGTTTCTTTTCCTTTTTAAGCATTTGAGTGGAAGGACTAAAATTCATTAATCTTTTGTGAAAGATAAGTTTCTGAATTTTAATAAGACAATAATGGGAAAAAATGACCAGATTTTCATCATTTTTACCTTTTTAGCATGGCAGACAGTTTTCTGGGAAAACATAAAAATAATTATAGGGAGCATACAACCATGTTACCAGTTTAGAAGAACAGGAAAAAACCAAAACAAACTTCCATATTCTAGTTTCAGTATAAATTAAATTATAGTAAATTTCCCATATCCCATGTAGCATCACCTACTTTTTCTGACATTTCACTAAGATACAAAGCTTATTATGTGTACTATAGAAAAGTATATAATTCATTAATCAAGTCTTTTAAATAGATTGAAAAATTTCTGTTCTTACTAATAGGATATGTCTGAAATCCTGATAAAATTTGAGTTACTGAAAGCTTCAATATAATTTTAATGGGTAGAGGATTTAGTTAAGTGAAATATAAAGTGGATGTCCAAGGAATATCTAGTGATTCTATCTTATTTCATATCCAGTCTGAAATCTGTGCAAGTCTGTGTGAGACAATTTTATCTTCATGGTGCAGATGAAGAGCTGCTACAGTGCTATACACATTATTTTTTCTTACCTTTTTGTTCCATAATTACCCTTTTCTTCCGTTTAGGTAACATATTCTCAGAGAGTCATATCTGTTTAAATGCAGAAAAAATTTAAAACATGTGCACAAAATACCATTCCAGGGAATTATGCCAATATTTTTTTAGTTGAGCCTTGGACTCCAGTTCATACTGATGCTCCAACATGTCTGGCACATGAGTAGCACCCAGAGGAGGGAAAATTTCATTCAAGCCATGATATTCCACTGTCAATCTCCATTCTCCATTAGACTTATACACAGGACAAATGGGGCTATTGAAGGGTGAGCGGACCTTGCTGACCACTTCTTGGCTCTCCAGCTGGCAGATCATCTTATGGATGGGGATCATGGAGTCTTGATTTGTTCGGTCCTGCCCATGATGCACTGTCGTGGTGGCAACTGGTACTTCGTGTTCTTTCACCTTCAAGAGTCCTACAATGGAAGGGTTTTCTGGCAGACCAAGCAAAGTGTTCAGCTGTCTTTCTTTCAAGCCTTTCTACCTCCACAGCAGCAATTCCAAAGGCCTACTGATGTCCTCTTGGGTCTTTGAAGTACCCATTCCTAAGACAGTCAATGACGAGGATACATGGGGCATTAGGAATATTATCAAGGCTTTAAATGGTACTTTATTAGCAGAGGGATTATAAGAAGGGTGAAAAAAGGTCCCTAATATTTGCTTTACTGATGGAGGCAAAGGCATGCCCCTTCACTATTAGATGTATACAGCCCATGGGCAATCATTTAATTATTCATATGGAAGTCATATTCATTCCTTGTTTCTATACATTTGGAGTACACCCTCTTATAATTTTCCATTCATGCTTTATGAGGAAGAGGAAGTTGCTTTTTTCTGATACAAGCCTTGTTATTGTCATCCCTGATGGATCATGTCCTATTCCCACTAAACTATTATAATGCATTCTGATGAGGCTACTATAATGAAACAGACATGTTGTGTTTGTTTTATTTATTAAGTAGTGCTTTACAAAGTGCCTTATGCCATTGCACTTTAGCACTGGTTTCCAAGCTGCTAGAGAATAGGAGGTTGCTTATGATAACAAAGCATCATGTGTGGCTGTTGATATCTTTCTTTTTTTTAAATAAATTTATGGTGACTATGAGTGGAGATGGAACCTGAAAGTTGCATCTGCAAATATAAGATTATCAAATTAAAATATGAATGTTTCTTTATAGCTTTTACCTACAGTTCTTTCCAGAAATACAGCGAAATTCTTTCAAACTGTATTATTTGCACTTGCAACAGTTTGAGAGGTGTGTATTGACCATAAATATATTATCACAGGTAATTTAAAAAGCAATAAATGTACAGAATCACAGAATTTGCTGAGTTGGAAGGGACCCACAAGATTCATTGAGTCCAGCTCATGGCCCTACACAAGACCATTCCCAAGAGTCATACCATGTGCCTGGGAGTACTGTCCAAACAGTTCTTGAACTCTGTCAGGCTTAATGCTGTCACCACTTCCCTGGGGAGCCTATTCCAGTGCCCAACCACCCTTTGGGTGAAGAACCTTTTTCTAATATCTAACCTAAACCTCCCCTGACACAACTTCAGGACATTCCCTTAGGTCCTGTCACTGGTCAGCACAGAGGAGAGATCAGTGCCTTCTCCTCCTCTTTCCCTCATGAATAAACTGTAGACTACAATGAGGTCTCCCCTCAGTCTCCTCTTCTCCAGGCTCAACAGGCCAAGTGACCTTCATACAGCTTCCCCTCAAGGCCCTTCACCATCTTCATTGCCCTTCTTTGGGTGCTCTCTAATAGCTGAATATCTTTCTTATATTGTGGTGCCCAAAACTCCACACAATATTCAAGGTGAGGCCACCCCAGTGCAGAGCAGAGAGGGACAATCCCCTCCCTCGACCGACTGGCGATGCTTTGCCTGATGCCCCCAGGACACAGTTGGCCCTCCTGGCTTCCAGGGCACTGCTGACTCATATTCCGCTTGCCATCGACCAGGACTCCCAGGTCCCTTTCTGTGGCATTGCTCTCCAGAATCTCATTTCCCAGTCTGTACAAACATCTGAGGTTGCCCCATCGTAGGTGCAGAATCCGGCACTTCCCTTGAACTTCATATGGTTTGTGATTGCCCAGTCTGCTAATGAAAATAACAAATAGTTAAATCCAGAATTAATTTATGAACTGAATCACAGAAGTGAATCAGACCTATTTCATTCAGTGGAAAAGCTATTAAAATAATCAGCTCATGTTTTGAAGGGGAAGGCAAATCTCCTTGAACCTGCATCTCCTCTTCTTTTCTGCAAGTACCTTAATTGTAACACCTTCAGACATTTCCTTTGTTAGTGTATTTTCCACTTTCTATGCAATATATAAATATTCATTAGCATAGTAATTAGAACTTGGGTTTCCCATGTAAATTGCTTCAACAATAATTTTTAGTGTCTCTGGCTCATTGAGTATATGAATAGTTATTGAAAGGAGTAAAAAGTTTCATCAGGAGAGACAGAAATATACTTATCAGCAAACTGCCCACAGTAATAGAGATAAGAGAGTTCCTGGGAAATAGGGGTTAAATAGCCTTCAGGGAAAGTTCAAACGTAAAGGTGAAATTTCCATACAGCTGATGATTGTTCAGAGAACTTTTTATTAAGCAAAAGGTGATGAACACATTAGTGATATGTCTTGTCTTCTCCTTGTTTCTGTGTTTGGTATCTATGTTAAAGTTTAATATGTCAACAAAAGAAATTAGATAAAAAATGTTCCTTTGGTTTTCTTTCAGATGTTACTCATTGATGAAGTATTGTGGAAAATCATTTGCACAGTTCCCTAGTCTCGTTTTTGCTAATAGGTATTGGCTTTCACAGTTCTTTTTAGGGAGTATTCCCCTACTGAGTGAAAAACACAACACATATTAAGCTGGAAAACTTAAGGTAACAGTAACAGAAGGCATCTTATATATTGGAAATTAATATTACAGCCTTTTACATAAAATTGATCTTAACATTATAGATGTCCTTTCAAATGTAGTGATCATTATCAGACCATTTTTATTCTAGAGTATTGTCATCCCACAACATGATTTAACATAGTTTAGGCCAGTTGTATTGGCAGCAAACTGCATAAAGCAGTTTGAGATTTTTCTAAAGCTTTTTAATCCAACGTAAGATCAGGTATATTGAAGTGGTTTACTTTATTCTGGGCTCTTATAATTTTTGATTTGAGTTAGAGATGGAACTTGGTGTAAAAAAGCCCCCTACAAGTATGCTCTTGGTCAACAAGCAATAGATAGAGAAGACTCAGAGAAGGAAAAAGACAAGAGAACAAAGAGGATTCTGTATTTGTGAAGATATGTATTGCACCTTTCTCCTTTTTATATATAAAGTAATTGGAAAGGTGACTTCTGATAGCTCAGGGGTCATACACCTGAAAGCAATGGTTGTAACTAAGTAAAAAATCTGGCAAGGTCTTTTCTTTCACATAAAGAGACATTTTTCCCTAAAAAAATAAATATAATATTAAAAAAAGTATGAGTAATTACACAAGCACTGTTAAAATCCTAGGGGGGAAAAAGATCTGTAAAGATGATTAATGGTTATCAGCTCTAAAATAAGTGCTTCTAAGCTCTGTCAACTTTGCTTTTCTAATGAGGACTTAACTGCTCCCCAACTAAAGCTTTTATCCAAGCTGTGTTTTGTATTTCATTTTTTTCAGTGTTTTGTATAGACATAGTTACCTTCATCATAACCTTTCAGATCTTATGTTTTGGCATCTCACAGATTTTGAATGCAAGTTTGGGGCTCAAGGGAAGCACATTTAACTGAAATGTCCAAGTAAAATTTGATGTGTGATTCAGGGTTATAGAAGTCCTCTCAGGCTTGCCTATTGTTGCAAACAGAACCTTTGTAATTACTAGGGGATTATGTATGAAAGACCTTGAAAGCGGCTTTTTTGCAGATCAGGAATGTGTTCAGCACAACTCCGAAACAATCAGCTAGAGTAGTGAAGCAGAAGTTTATTAAATTGTGAAGAGTTCACTGAAAAGGTCCTAATAGAAACACCTAATTAAAGAAATAAAAACTGGCATTAATGATTGTGAAAGATTCTCACTTTGGTAAGAAAAAAGAGCCTCATGAGGACTAGAAATGAGATGACAATAGAAATACAGTGGCTTCTTCCTCTTTCTCAGCAACAAAAGTAACAAAATTTGAGGTTATATTACATAAATAAGAATAATTGAATAGAAGCTAATTGTTGTGGTACATTACCTGAATTAATATGCAAGATTAAGAGACCAATAACCCAGGGACAATTTAGTAATTCTTCTATATGTATAAATTAGTGAAAAATTTTGTATAGGAGTATGGTGTAATGTACCACAAAACTACTTATTATATTAGCTTTGACTTCTTAATTGGTTTCTTATCTAATTATTTTTTTAGTCACAAAGGATTACTGTATGATTTCTGAACAAATTTCTAAACAAAAGAAGTTTGCATATTGTTATACTGAGCCATAAATTTTTAGTTTCTCCTTTTCTATTTCAAAGTTTAAAAACAACAAAAGCAACACAGTATCTGCTAAAAATAGTCTGTGTAAGTGTTGTTGCAGTGGTTTTTGTTGGTGTGTGTTTTTCTTATCTCTGATAAAATCTTGTACCCAATCCTGATCATAGAAGATTCAGTGATAAACTTCCTTTTCTATGATGAAAGCTTCATTGCTTTGTATTGAGTTTGCCATTAATACTTTCTTCTCGGTGATGCTGCAATTAAAGTAAGTTCAGGTGAATTATCATTCAGTAGTGAGCGGGTAGGAAAATCATACAATGCTTTTGGAAAATTACATCTGTAAATTTAACTAATACAGTTCTGAACTGTGGGGTTTGGGTTTTTTTGGGGTTTTTGGGTTTTTTACAAAAGTAATTAGCAAAGCCTGAATCTTTTTCTGGTTTGCTTATCTATTGAATGAATTAAGGTGTTTTCATTTTATGACCATTTCTGAATAACATAATGAGATACTTTTTTTGTTTGTTTTTTTTGGGGGGGTTATATTTTATTTTTTCCCTACAATTTAATCCATAATTTATAAAAACATATTTGAAGCCCATTCAGCAATATTTTTCTTTTGTGAAGTATTTGTTATATAGCTGAAAAGCAAAATTGTAAAATTGTTATTGTTTATGTGAAAGCACCTGTAGACCACTGTATGTTTATCAGTGGCCTGGTACAATAGCCAGTAAGATCCAAATAAAAATTTCCACTATTATTGATACTGATATCCTCTTCATCTGTCAGTCATAAGAGGATGAACTTACCCATAATACCCACTGGTTTTCATTGAATAGTTATCCCATGAAAATATCTGAGATGAAAACAACATAAATTTTATTAGCATAGACCATTTATCAAGAATTCTTCATTTTCCAGTACAGATCTAAAACATTCTCATTAAGCAAATTTATATTTAAGATTATTTTATTTTTTCCTGGAGTTGGTTGAAAATTAGGAACTTCCAACACTTAAACTTTCTTCCTCCTTCCCCAAGAAATTAATTTCTTTAGCCAGAAAAGATGTTTCCTTTTTTGGGGAATGCTGGGGGGAGAATTTACCATAGGAATCATAAAAAGTTAGACTTCCCATGAGAAGCAAAATTTATGCAAATGAGCATGTTCATTGGCAAAAAGCTGGTTTGAAAAAAATATAATTTATGCTTGTTATTAACAGGCAAATTTGAAAAGATTATATTTTTTTGGCATGTACCCATATTGTGAAAAAAAGTCCTGTAGGAAACAGTAGCATATTTTTACTTTCTTGTTAAGAACTAAATAGTGACTTTGTGTGCTTTGTAGAGATGCAGAACAACATACTGTGTAGAAGTGACCTAAGAATGAATACTTCTGAATATATAATATTTTTATATTTATCAAATTAAATTATTGAAGCAGTTTTATTAAGCTGAAAATGTTTCTTTATCCAAAACTGTGCTTTATTTCAAGCTTAGCATTTCACCAAACTTTTACTCTTGAAACCAACTTTCTCTTGAAAGATTTACATCCAGTTAACTTGTTATTTATATCCCTGGAGCTTCTGAATGCTATCAGAAAAACATGAAGGTTTTAGGAGAGATATATCGACAATGAAAGAAAAATAAGAATAAGTACTATAAGTTAATTATGCTTTATTCAAATTTAAACAACAACAGCAAAATTCTGTGTCTAATGTTCAGGAAAGGAAATGAATTCTCCGGGCAGTGCTGATGGGAAGTAATCAGGAATTCAGGTTTACTTTTCTGTTATTCTGTACAATGTTTTGTTTCCTCATAAAGCAGACTCAAATGTGTTTGGAGGTACTATATGATAAATGAAATATAAAATACTGTACAAACACTATACAATAGGAGGCTCACAATCATGATACAAGAAATTGAAAGCTAATAATTCCAGAAGAACTATACTGAATTATTTATAAATAATTATTACTGAATTTGTGTTATTGTCATGGTTTTGCTCTCGATTAATTTGCTTTCACACCCCCCACACAATTACTATTAGCTGAGAGAAGGTTTATGCAGACAAAAGAGACTGGATTTGGGGAAAATAGTATGAGCATTTATTACTAGCAAAATAAAAACTACTAAGGAACTATATCTATAACAACTCTACTTAAGTAAAAGTACTATGTATTTACAGAAATACTTCTCCCCCTTTATATCAGTCCAAGGAGGAGAAGCAGTCCCTTTCTCCATTCTCGGAGTTCCAGGTCTCTTCAATAACTCTGCAGCACTCTCATCGCAGCTGGAATTCTTTCTCCTTCTCTGTGTCAGCCTCCAGGGCTGGGCCTACCCGCCCCCCCTCCTGGGTTAAGACCAGAGGCTGGGGGTTACCCAGGCTCTGAAGGTTTTCTCTTCCATGGGGCTTACAAGGGGACACTTGCCTACCATGGATCTTCACCACAGGATTACAGGAGATAATGGCTTTATGAGTCCACCCCTGTTTTCCTGTGAGGTCCTTTCCCATGGGAGAACAGTCCTTGACAGACCTCTCCAGCATGGGTCTAGCATGGATCCTTCACTCGGATCCCAACATCCTTACCCGAGCTGTTTTCTGCTCCGGTGTAAGGCTCTCTCAGGGTCACAAATCTTCAACAGCAGCATGGATCCCACACACGGATCCCAACATCCCACCTGAGCCGTCTCGCTCCAGCGTAGGTTTCCCTTAAGGTCACAAAATCTTCAGCAGGTCTCTGCCTTATCTCAGTCCTTTTCATGAAGTCTCGGCTTCCTCATGCAACTTACTCTAGTGTAGGCTCCTTCACGAGCAACATGGGGTCTCCTCACCCCAATAAACTCTTATAGGTAGCAGGGATTATTTTTCAATCTTTTCCCTGCTGAAGGAAGAGAGCAAAAGGGGGGAGAAACAAACCCCCCTTTACACTGTTCTTCTCTCTCCTGCAGCTGCCAGCTTTGACCTTGGTCACTCCGTTATCTCTTTGCTGGAATTCTTCTGTAGCAGTTCTTCATCCAAGCAGTCAGTCCTTTAAACTTTTTTTTTTCTCCACTCTCTTACAAGAGAGAAGGGGGCTTCAGTGCCACACCTGCCCCCAGCCCAGGGCCAGGGGAGGAGGGGGCCTTGGCCCACTCGGGGTCCGCTGCCACTCCTCCTACATGGCTGCCTAATTTCAACTGCGCAACTAACCTTCTCTTCTGTTTTCTTAAATATGTAATTAGCAAAGGTGTTACTGAGAGTTTTAATTGGCTTCCTGTCTGGAAATCCACCTGGACAAAACCGTTCTCAGCCCCAGGGGCTGGCTGGCTGGGCAAAACCACGACAGTTATGTCCTTTCCTGCTAAAAAGTATAACTGCACCCTGTACAATTTGAAATGTTAACTTAATAGTGCTCCTTCTGTAATATTTCCCTCTCACTTTCCAGAATCTAACAGCTTGATTCATAAACTAGTTCTTAAATGGCAGTCAATCCTAGCTCCACAAGGATTATTGTGTATACACACACACATATATACACTATATATAGCACAGTTTCACATATGCAAAAAATTTTAATCCAGTCTTAAATTGTGAGTCTAATCTTAGCCTGCATGGAGGAAAATGTGTTTTTGTGTTAAATATCTGAATATGTTTCTAGCGAATAAACTGATGGCTAAAGATTAAAAAACAGTCAATGTAAGTGTTGTTAAAATTCAGACTGAAATTTGTAATGGCTTTATTTTTCTCATTTTGAACAAGGAATAGATTCAACTAGCAGCAAAGAAATAGCAACTGTTTCTCTTCTTGGTCTTCCCCTCTCCACCCACTCACCTCTACCCCCACAAAGCTGAAGATCGATATGTTTTTTAATGCAGTAACTCCTATATGGAGCCCCTGGTGGTCTAGTGGTAAAGGCGCCGCGCTATCACCGCGGAGACCCGGGTTCGATTCCCGGTCAGGGCCACTCCCGGGCAGGTGGGGCTCGTTAGCCCTTAAAGGCAACCCACCTACGTCCTAAGGACCTCGCTGCCACCGTCCAAGCTCGCTTGGCCCCGGCAGATGAACCTTAGGATTAAAGGGTGGGCTCAGTTCCGCGCACACTGTGTCTCACCTAAAAAATCCAATGCGCAGGCTGGAAGGTGTAAAGACCTTCCCCGGATCTTCGCTCGCGAAGACTGGCCATTATTATATTATTATTATTATTAACTCCTATATATAGGAGACTAGGTTTCAACTCCTTCCCCTGACTGAGATATAAACCTTTATTTTCTACCTTCCAGGGGAAGCACCAAGCCAATGGATATTCTGAAGCAGTATGCTCTCACCTGAGCTATTTGAACTGCTACTTTGACCTAGCTGTGTGCCTCCCAAGTGAATTCTTTAACCACCAGACCAAAGAGTCATTCTCTCTCTTTGACTCAGTATTTAAATAATCCATGCAGAACAGATTTTTCCATGGGGATTGAGAGAAGCCAATTATAGATTTCTCACTGGTTTAAGATCTCTTTTGGGAAAGTGAAAATGTGGGTTCAAGAATGTGCAGACAAGGTCTTGAACCTGATTGTCCCACATTGTATATCAGATGAGGCCCTAACCACAGAGCTATTGAATAAGTGAAGAGAGGGGGGATTCTCTTTACTTCCATGAATGATTTACAAAGAGTGTGTAAACCTAATCTTTCATTTCCAGTTCTTTAGTTTTGTGTTTAAATAAGTTCTGCAAAGTTGCCTATGTCTCTGTCAAGTATACAGATTAATGATTGCATAAAAATGCTACTTTTGGAAATGTTGAAGGATAATTCTTCTCCATGCTTTTTGTTCCTAAATATTTCTCGAATATTTCTTTCAGTTCCAAATGAAATCAAAATATGATTTTATTTATTCAACAAATGCATAATTTTAATTAAATTGGGGAGGAGGGGTACAGGAGGGAGATGACTGACTTTTTTCAATGCCCCTTTTGTTAAAACATCTAACTGAAAAACCATTAATACATAAACCCCTGCTGCATATAATTTTGTGTTTCCTAACACTTCTTAATTCAAGAACCTGTACTGAACTGGTGTTCTTAGTTATGAAAGTGTAGTAGAACTTCCTAGCTACATGAATGCTTATTTCAATTCAGACACAAAGATTGATACAAAACCAGCACTGCCTATTTATGAAATCTGAATCATTTTTTCTATCTCTTACATTGCCAAAGAATTTAAGGAAAAGCCAAAAAAAAGTGCAGTCTTAATTTAGTGGATGATTTTCCCTTCCTGTATAGTTGCAGTAAAGGAGAAGAATGGTAATGTGCCATTCCCTAACTAGAAAAAGAGCTTGGTTTTAATCTTGGTTTCCCAAGCTATCTTTTACTTTATATCAGTGAATGAGTGGTCAAGAACATAACGTGAACTTCCTTTTTCAAGAGATATACAATAGAAAGATCAAGACACAATCCAAATAATCAAGTCAAGCTTCCTAAACCTTCATGACTAGTTTTCTTCATCTCTCCCTTTCTGAAGTTTACTCGGGAAAATGAAGAAATTCTTTCTTTTTCTTATTTCACATATTCAGAGATCACTGTGCATTTCATGGGGGAAGGGAATAGTCTATGCACATTAAGTGCCCTAGAAATCTAGATCTGCTATGAAAGGCAGTTATACCATAGCAGGTATTTAGGTATCCCTGATGTTCTCACTTTAAATCAGAAGGCTATTTGGAAATATCTAATAGATTTGATTGTTGCTGGTGCTTTTTTTATTAAATGCTGATAGAAAATATGCTTGAACCCAGAGTTGTTCATATGTGGCAGTTCTCCCAAAATAGTGCATTTTTCTAGAAGACTTCTAATCAGAACATCCAAAGAAAGCAACATTATTTCTGGAAGAGTCAGGTGTATTTACTAACTTGTATTTTTTTGTTTGTTGACCCTTTTGCAAAAAGATTAATGCATTGGATTCTTATAGTTCATTGTTCAAGCAAAAGCTGTTGCTAACAAAACATACTGAATTCTATTTTTAAACAATCATCTGTCTTTCTCAATAATGCTGGACTTTCTTAGTCCATAAAACTAAAACTAGTTTCCATTCTGAGAAATTAGGATATTTCAGCCAATGCTTTATTTTTAAGACCAAAAATGTTTTCTGAACTACAGAGGTGAAAGCAGTCATAAAATGCAAATAATCAGTCTTTGTTTCTTTCTTTCCACTCCCAGATTCTTAGATTTAAACAGCTGTAATACATTATTTTAGTAGTAAATCTTATACACGTTGTGTTTTATCTCTAAGAATCTTCTTGTACTTTATGGATTTAACAAAACAAGAAAAAATAAATTTAGTGGTATACAAACAAGTATCCAAGATATAAATCTTTAAAGTGATTTTCCACTCATACAAAGCAAATGGGAGTACGAAGTTTTAGTACATGGACAACTTCTGCACTGCATGTAGGGTTTGATGAAACCTGTAACCCGACCATGAAATCATCAGGGCAGGCAAACCTGGGGTGTGTTTCTTCTGTCCTGCCCAATCAGCACAACACGTGAGCTAACTGGCAGCAGTAATGAGATGCAATGTTAACAGAAACAGAGGAATAGAAGGTGATGGAAGAATCATAAAGTGAATTTTTGAAGTGAATTTTTTTTTTTTATAAAAAGTCTTTAAGGACATCCCTCAGTTATCTCAGCATGTCTCTCTCCAGACTTTCCACAGTTAACTCCCACCTGGTACACAGTATGTATTCTGTATCAAATCTGTCTCCTCCAGCTTAAATCCTGCACGTGTTCAGGTAAAACCTTCTTCAATGACACTTGCCACCTGAAATTGTTTTCTTACTTCATCATGTATCAGAAGACTAAAATTGATGCTCCAGAACTTTAAAAAAACCTAACCTAAAAAAATCCCAAACTGAAACTCTTGCAAACATGGGAACCTTTCCAGGCTTATTTTTCTCAATACCAAGCAAAATCTAAGAATGAAAAATATGAAATTGTAAATGAAATAGCTAAAGCATGATTTCTTCACAATAAATTTATGCTGAGCACATATAAAATGAAAATTCTTTGTTCTTATTTATTAAGAAAGTTTAAAAAAATGTATTATTAGTCTAAGCATTAGGTGATCAGTTGCCTCTACTTTTTTGCTTCAGGGCCTCTCTGGTTGAGTCAAACCTGTGATGGAGCCTTATGTATTTCTCTGCTTTTGTAGTATTTAGTCAGTCCAGCAGTTTAATTACCTGGGAAGCATCATCTCCTCAGACGGTAAGATTGATGCAGAAATAGACAACAGGTTAGCTAAAGGCATACAGAGCTTTTGGTAAACTCTATAAAAGAGTGTGGCAAAACAAACACCTGAAGAAAAGTACTAAGATCAGTGTTTACAGAGCCATTGTACTGTCTACTCTTTTATATGGGTCTGAATCATGGGTCATTTACCAGCACCACTTGCATCTCTTAGAACGCTTCCATCAGCACTGCCTCTGCACAATCCTAAACATCCACTGGACTGACTATGGGACCGACATGTTTGTCCTTGAACAGGCAGCAGTCACGAGCATTGAGGCCATGCTGCTGAGAACACAGCTGCGCTGGGCAGGGCACGTCTCCAGGATGCAGGACTACCGCCTCCCTAAGATCGTGCTCTGTGGGGAACTTGCCACTGGCTGCCACAAGAGAGGAGCCCCGAAGAGGAGATCCAAGGACTGCCTGAAACAATCCCTCAGCCTTGGCCATATTGATCACCACCATTGGTCTACTCTGGCCTCCAACTGGGAGGCCTGGAGACACATCATCTATAACGCTGCTGCTGCTTTCGAGAACACACGCAGGATCACTCTCGAGGAGAAAAGACAACGCAGAAAGAATCGCGTCTCGTCGATATCACCTGGGGAGTCTTTCTGCTGTGCCTTCTGCAACCGGACTTGTCTATCTCACATTGGCCTTTTTAGCCATCAGTGCGCTTGTAGCAAGCATGGGTAGAGCCCTTCTCAAATCTTCATTCGCGAAGCCTAGACATGAATATTTAGTAGATGAGGTTAATCTTCAATTAAATGAAGGACACTTTACAAAATTATTTTCCAATCCCATAAATATTTAACAGTATAAATAATAACACTTGGTGTTTGAGTTAGCTAAGTTTTCTTTTATGGGCTACTGAAGTACATAGATGTTTACTTTGTGTGAAACTGTGCTCAGATTCTACAGGATTTCCATTCATTTAAATATAAAAAAAAATTAAAAAAAAAAAAAAAAAAAAAAAAAAAAAAGTCTTGCTCCACCAGTAAATTATTTAGGTCTCAAACAAGGTGTAACTTTAATAAAATATTTCTAACTAGACTTTTTAGAGTGGTTTATATAAAGCAGACAAATGTTCAGTCTTTATAGAACTGCTATACTGCAGTTAAAATCATGGAGTATTTCTCTTTTGTCCTTGCACTTTGTTTTTATTTTTCCTATAAAAATGGGGCAAAATCCACATTCACCTGAAGCATAGAACTGAATCTTTCTACTACGTATTCCCTACCTGGATGTCACACTAAGGCCACTTAAGTCACTTCAGTCAGAGATGTTCAGAAACACTTCTTCTGAGTACTTTAATTGTTCATCAAGACCTAACCCTTTGAACATTGCTTTAAGGCATTTTGGCTCTGCTCTGAGTCACTGAAGCAAAATTGGAGCATCTGGATGCAGTGTCAAAATAGCCCAGGCAGCTTCAGTGCAGCACCCAAGTGGATAATCTCAACACAGAATACAAACGCTGCATTAGCGATTGCCGGAAGGCTACAGTTCATCTTCCTCTGAAATACAATACAAGAAAAGTTAAAGGATGATATTTTTTTCTTTATATCTTCTATTGTGTGAACAAAGAATCAAGCTGTGTTTTGATGCTTTGTCAAGGGTTTGGAAACATTTTCAATCCTTGTTTGCCCTACTAATCCACTGACTTTTCTTTTTGGACAAAGCAATGAATGTTTTTTACGGTTTATGCTGTATTAGATGTGTGAATGTAAAAGAAGGAATTGAGTTGATGAAGTTGCCTTTGAATCAGAGTGTTGAATCAAAGTAGAGGAAGAAGTGTAATCATATTCTAGCTATTAGTAATATAACATCTAGTTATACTCTGTTAACTTGTACATAAAATTTCTATAATTCTGTGACTTATGTGAAATTTTATTTCTTTTGCTGTGTTTGTTTTCACAGATGGCAGCAAAATTGCACTTCATTGATTGAAAAGAGCATTGTAAGTAATTCTTTTTGTTTCTCCTGTTGAATTAGGCTTCACATTTTATTCTTCTCAATCTGCTAAAAATTTATCTCATGGATACCACTATGTTCTTCCTTGAAAACTGGTGCACAATTAATGCTCTGTGAGAGCCCGTGAGACATCTGGCATGTGGCTACAGATACAATCCCCAAACCAGATTTCTTTTGCCATCGGCAAGAATAGTTTATGTAAAGCTTAGGCCAACAGGTCAAGAAATATAAATGCAGAAGCATGCTAAACATACCACCTGACATCAGGCTTTGCCTAGAACATGGTTGATCTGTAGAGTGCACAACAGAATGAATACTGGAGTGAAAAACTTGGACACAGCAGTATGTGTAGTCTGTTCCCTGACTTTCTATTTTCCTAACTGTGCATCTAGAATTTTATTCTTGTATGTATAAAAGTGAAGCTAAAGACAAACAGAATAACCAGATTGACTTGAAGCTTTATTTATATTTAATTCAGATAATGCTTTCATGTTGTGTGTATATAGATATACATATACATACACACCCAAAATGCAGTAAAATCATTTGTTGTTCAACGATACTAAAAAATCTCTGCTAAACACTCTGCTTCACACTACTATTCAAACTATTCACACTACTCTTACAACTGCATTAACAAAATATATTCTGTTTGGAACATGTTAAGTAAATGGGTAACACTTTTTCTAGCATGTCTAGCTGCCATTAATTTAGTTAGTATTCATTGTAATTACACTGATCATAATGAATTCATTTAGTATTAATGTGAGCATTATACATCTTTTTAGGCACTCCATTATAATTCAGCAATAATTAATGTGCATATTAAATGAAGTGTTACTACTCAATGCTATGATAAAGCCATGTTGTTTCATTTGAAAAGCTTTAGAGGAAGTATGGTTAATCTCATTGGTATTCCAATTGTTGCCAAAAGATATTCTTCAATGGCAAAGGGCAATTCACATTGGAAGACTTAACTTTTCAGAGAGATTCCATGTTTGCACTTTTCTAGTGATTCACTTATAAGATACTAGCATTGCAAGTGAAGTGCAGTAGCACTTACATTTTATGATTGTTCTTCCTTTCTACTCCTACAAGAGTAATCCAAAATTGAGAATGGAGTATTTTCTGTGTATCACACATCAACACAATTAGGTACCCCAAAGGCATCCATGCCCACTTCAGGGAACTGCATAAAAATAACAACTAGGGAAAACATAGCAAAACAAGAATGGCCACATCAGATTAGGATAAGAATTGTCTGGACAGCATCCTCTCTCTGGGCACTGATTATAAATCTATATCCAGACAAAAGTAAGAACAAAACTAACCACCCTCCAACACTTCTAGCTGATGAAATTTTGTAGTATATATATGTAGTTTCTAGAGATTAAGATTTTTCATTTTTATTCCATTAATTTATTCCCATAAACCTATTTAAATCTTAGAATAGATACCTTTGTAACAAGTTGCACAGGTCTACTACCCTTTTCATTTTGCGTATCAAGAACTACACTTTTTTTTGTTCTGAATGTGATTTCTTCTATCTTAATTTGAATCTATATTCCATTGGATTTACTGAGCAGTAAACAGTTCTTTCCCCAAACTCCACCAGTGATTTGTGAGCCTCATATAAATCCTTGTTTGGAAACCTTTTCAAGAGAAGTATCCTACTCTGCTCTCTGTACAGAAGACATTGTTCAACTTTGTTGCCCTGTTTTGGATTTTGCATGCTATAGGTGACTTTCAAAATGAGAGAAGTTCTTACGTTTATACTGTTTCAAAATTACTCCCTTAGCTTTTCCTTAGTTTCTCAATGAATACTGATATTGTATGAACCATGGGCTCATTTCTCCACAGTGACTGTCAACTCCAAGCTCACTTAAATTTCCCACCCTCCCTCACCCCACTTGTGCGTCACTTTACATTTATTTACATTTATTCTGCCATTGTATTTCCCCATCACTCAGGCTTGTGAGCGCAGAATTTCTAAAATTCTACATTCTGTCCTTGTCCTGGCTAACACAAATAACTGATCAGCAACTTTCCTCATCAACTCTCATCCCCTTTTCCCAGATCATTTATGAATGTTGAACAACACAGGCCCTAGAAAAGGTCCTTGCAAAAGTCCACTCTTGAGTTTAGTATTATAGTTTATACTAACTTGACCAATATGGACTTCAGCATATTAAAGTCTGTCAAAAGACAGACTGTCTTTTTTTATATCTGCTATTTAACTTTTCATTCAAATTTATTTTCACTGCAATTTACATCTTCCAGATCTCAGTACCTTTATACTTCAGTAGTCAATAAGCCGTTTCGTTTGTGAATTATCTTACAACTCTTGAGTGAATACTCTTTCTAATGATTTGTTACTATTCACATTCTCATCACTTCCTTTCTCCTTCAAGTGGATGTTCCCACTGGGAGTTATTAGGATACATTATTACACAGCAAGCAATCTTTACCTGTAGTTTTACAAAATATGTCAATGTAATGCTAATTAATAAGAATTCAGCTAATCCATGAACTTCTGACTTTTCTTCTGCTGATATATTTGACCTTGGGCATATTACTTAATCTCTACACCTCTTTATTGTTTCCTTTCCTGTTGAACTTTACAGATTACATGTATGCTAGGTATTCTTATTTATGTTTTCACATTAAAATTAATTAAATTTTTGGAACAGAGTGGATAAAATGAAATAAACCAGATTTTAATAGTTAAATAGATGCCCCTGTGAGAGAGAAAATCATAAACTATTTGGAACCACCCTAGATTTTAGGAAAGTTCTTTAATTACTTCAGAAAAATAAAATTATAAACCAAATGAAATTATAAAACAACTGAATTTGCCTACTTTGTTTTGTAAATTTCTTTTTTTATCAATTGATTTATTAATAAGGAAGACAATGTTTTTAATTAAAGTAGACCAGCACACTCACTGCAAGCATTGCTTCTTACTGAACTCAGTAGTTACCACTTATGAAATATAATGAAATTTTTGCCCTTTTTTGTATTACAATCTTTTCTGTCTTTCCATTGTTAAAGTATCTTTCTCCCTTTCTATGGCAAAATTCATTAATCCATCTAACTTCATCTTGCTTTTGTGTAGAGGAGACTGAAGCATTAAACTTTAAATAGATCAAAATCAGATCTAGTTATGCTCAGATACATAATGTTTAAGTTAACATGTTTGTTAACCAGGCTTGGTTTCCTAAAGTAAACCAGAGAAGCATGTTCTCAATCCTACTTTTGCTTATCATTATTCCACAACATGCCATTAGAAGTCTTTTTTTTCTTATAAATAATGATCCAAAATATTTGGCTCCAGTTAGGAACTTATGACCCTGTTTGCCGAGACACTGAACTCCAACAGCTATGGTTGAAATGAAAGGGAGATGTTGACTCTAAATTCTTGTAGATATGAGACCAACATAGAGTTGGTCAGTGTTCAAATCTTTCATTCTGTTTTTGTTAAATAGATGATACACTATTTAACTATTTCTGTCAAATACTATTTTCTCATTTCTTGTGAAGGTTGAATTCTATTTCTGAATGTCTCCAGAGGTGGCAAAAAAGTTTAAAATTTTAATTAAAATTTCTTGTTGAAAAAATGCCATTCTTTAGGAACAGTGTAATTTATTGTATTTCATGCATACTTTGGGGGTATATTCTATGTGATTTGTACTAATTCTTATTCAGCAGCACAAAGGAAGTGTAGCTTAGGTTTACTCCTACCTTTCTGGTATGGTGGCATAGGTAATGAGTGGCTTTTCCTTTTTAATCTGACATGTTAATCTGTATTTTTTCAGGCAATAATGCTATTTCTTTTATTTTCAAAAGATTCTCAGTATTTGCTCCTCTTGTTTCCATACATCGTCTTTTTGGATGTCACTCTATTAACATTTGTTTAATTGGTGCATTTTTCTCTCAAGTTTTGTGACTTTGTTCATGACTAATACTGATGGTTATGTTTCTAACTATCTGTATGGCGGCTGTTCTGGAGCTATTCTTGGGGAGAATGGGAATAATTCAGTTAGATGAGTCTATCAATGATGCATCTGGTTCTTTTACAATAGAAAGATGGAGAAGTGCCTATGCGGGAATACTCATAAAGAGTTTTCTAACAGAAATATATGAAATCAGCTATTAATCCAAATAAAATGTCTTAAAAATGTGGTTGTCTTGAATCAATTCAATTTAAAGGGATTTTAAGAAACCACGTTCTGACTGAGATCCCAGCAAGGAGGATAAGATTGCAAGTTGCACCTTGTGTGCCCAGTGCTTAAGCATTCTTAAGGATTCTGTCCCATTGCTTTCATTTAAGCTTTGCTTTTCAAGATTAGGACCTATCTCAGTAAAGGAATTAAAAAATAGGTGCCTGAAGACACGCTAAGAGATATGCAATGCAACACACTTAGCCCAGAGCCCCTTCCTGCTAGTGTTGTTTAAGCTCTCAGAAAAATAGTATTTACAATGAAAACCTTTAACAACCTTTTAACATGTTTGCTAGCAGGCACTGATTTAATGGGAATGTGACAGCTAAGATTTTAGTGAGAGACCCTTTTATTTCTCTAAGAGAAGTGTTACACATTCTGAAAACCAGACAGATTTTTCTGGCCAGTGTCTCCTCACGTTTGTGCCAGTAGGGATTTGCTGACTACTCAAATTATCTTTCACAAGTTAGCACATGTCTATCATATATAAAAATGTTTATCTTCCTTTCTGACATTTCTCTAAATAGTAATTCTTTTAAAAAATGAAAACAGACTTTATTGTTTTTAATAAGCGGCTACATAATGCTCCCCCCAAAAACTGCTAGACTTACATGATGCAAGACATCAATTTAGTTGACTTTGCAGTCTAGCAAATCAAATTATATTTCTTAAAAAATACATTCACAATTGCCAGTAGAGTCTTCTCTGGGAGAAAAAAAATAAAAACAGTATTGTAATCTCAATAACATTTATATTGTTAGGAAAAGTGCTGATACATGAAATTAAGCTCTGTTGTATTTCAACTATAATTCTGGATGAAAAGTGCTTTATTTTTTATTTGTTCTAGCAAGGTCTATCACTATACTTCTACATACAAACAATGTTATTTAATCATACCTGTGTTCAACTAGAAATTGTTATATATCACAGCAGATCTATATTTCTTATATATAAGAATATAGATTTTCTTACCTGACACCTTATCCTTTTAAATTGTATGTAATTTTGTATTTTTAAAATATATAATTGTACTTATTTTATGCCTTTGCTAATTTTAACCTATGTTGCAGTGGTTTCATATAATGATAATTGCATTTTAGAAGAAATCTTGATGTAGAATCTGAGTGGAAGAAACTGGAAGAAATGAAAGATAGAACAAGAAGTGTAGATTTGCTTCTTGATTTGTGTGTTTCAAAGGTCATGTATTTGTGCCAAACTAGAATTTACTAGATATAATTTCTGGGTTTGGGGGCAAAACTGTAGTCTTATTTATTTTTCCCACTACTCTTTAAATTCTTAATTAAGTAAACTGAACTTCTGAACCTGTCTTACTGTATGCTGATGCATCCACCAGTCGTATTAATGTGCTTCTATTAAAAGTGATCAGTGCATTCTGATATTTAGATGTCAACCAGAAGTCAGTTACAGGACCACAGAAATATATGAAGCATTATAGTTAAATATTCCTAGATATTTACAGGTAGAGCAATGTATTATTATGAATTGTAATCTCTTTTATATTTTCACAGTTCTTACAACTATAAAAGCTGCAGATTAAATTTCCACTTTGAATGAAAACTGAGATTTGGAAGTCCTGTTTCAATTCAGCTTAAAGTGACTCTTGACTCTTGTATGATTTTGCAGTGTTCTATTGTGTTTTTTCAGAAGCAGTAAATC
Source organism: Myiozetetes cayanensis (assembly GCF_022539395.1). Lineage (NCBI taxonomy): Eukaryota > Metazoa > Chordata > Aves > Passeriformes > Tyrannidae > Myiozetetes > Myiozetetes cayanensis. The sequence goes on along the minus strand of NW_026087964.1, from coordinate 31,188,853 downwards.
ATTCCTGATTCACTATTTGGGTCAGAGTAGAGAGATCATTCCTGTTATTTTCACCAGTATCATCCGTATGACATTTCAATTCCTCAACACAGTGTCTAAAGCCATCTATCTTGAAAAGTGAGATAGAGTACTCTTACCTGTGAAAATTCTGAATCAAAAGCAACATGTTTCGTGTATTTAACCACTCTGGTGATTTTCCTGTTTTCCAAATTTAAGAATTGTTTTGGAAACATACCATTATGTATGATAAATATTTTCAGTAGAGGTAATGGTAGAAGTGATCCATTGATCTGTGAATGGCTGTGGTTCTTTCCTGTTTTTTTCATTTATGTTTCTCACCAGGAGAGACTATGAGAGCAAATATTTCACTTGGTATCAGATTCCCCACTACAAAGCTGTTACAACAGTACAAATTCAAGCCCTCGGTCATTATCAAATTGTTACTATTACCTTGATGAGGTAAGGTGTCCTGAACTATGGGTACAGTAGAATTCAAATTACAGCTGAAACGCATTTCCTTATACTTATGTTTAGGTTGTCTGCTATTGTGTTTTGGAAATAAAAAGGTGTATCGAAATTTTTAACCTATGAAACAAATTCAGTGACTACATATATGACCTAGAAAATACCACCAGCTTCCTCAGGTTAGCAGTATTCATACTTGCTTACTGTTTTTTGTTTCAAGTGATGCATTTGCATCTGAAACCATTAGGATTCAACTGAAACAGATACTTCAAGATGCATCCAACGCGTGAGATGTTACTCTATCACCCCTTGCTGAATGCATAGTTATGTGTTCAGGCGCAGCCCTTATTTAGAAGTACCGTGGAGTGGAATCTACCCTGTGGAAACACTGGAAAAAGTAAAGCTACCCAGAGGTTTCAAGCTTGCAGCAGTCATTAGTCTTCAAGATGCCTCTGTTTCAGACTAGGGTACAAAACAAGTGGTCGGAGCTACAGTATTGTTTTGTTTTGAATCCTCCAGCTAAGTTCATTTTTTTCTTCTTCTTCTTTCATGTGCTAAGTAGAGGCATGTATGAGATTTTTGCAGTAGAAAGAAAATAATGTAGAAAAGTTTTCTTGTAGTCAGTTTGCAAACCTCACAGCAACCTCATTTCTGATGTTCATCATTCTTTCATGCTTCCCCTGTTGAGACTGCTTTAAAAACAGTTTCATTTCATACCCTAGCAAACTTTCACACAAATTCACAACATAATTAAATTAGACCCAGAAGTTCACTCACCAAGCTAAGTCTTTTTCCAGAACTATCAAAGGAAAAGTAAAACATTTCAAAGAAAGATTACTGGGTTTGTAATAAAATTTTTCTAGAGACAAAACAAGGAAACAAACAAAACAATCCCAAAGAAACCAAACAAAAAAAACCCAAACAAGAACAATAAAAAAGCTTCTTTCCAGTTAAATTTGTTTTTATTATAGTTTAAAAAGCTTTCTTACTGAATTAAGTGTACTTATAAAAAACTGAAGGTCTCTTAAGAGATATATACATACATATAGTTAATGCATTGTAATAACTTACATAATTTTCTGTATTGCCCTCTAATAACTTACATAATTTTCTGTATTACCCTCCAAGCCAGATGTCAGAGGATAAAGAGAAAACTGATGAAATTTAATGATCAGGAAATACTTTCTTTTCTTCTGAGAGGCGGGAAATAAGGAAGTAGATTAAACAGATGAGGGAGATTCTGTTATATCTTACTAATAGCCATTTTATCCAGTCACTAAAATGTGAGAGCAAATAGGAAAAACTAAAGTGATAACAGACCACATAATCAAAGTAAAATTCCCTGCCTTGTAAAAGTTAATGATTTCAGTTTAATTTCTTTTATAATACAGTTGCATTAATGTGCACAATATGTAGATAATTAGCTGGGTGTAGAAAGACCTGTCTTCTTGGGATTTCTCCCCTTTTTTAGTGATTCTAGATTCTGTTGACACTTCTGCTCAATAATTGTAATAGAAGAGACAAATACAGTGGGAAACTTATTTCTTACAAAGTTAAACACATATATAGTGGACTTTAGGTTTAAGTTACTTCAGCCGCAGGGAGCAGTTAACCTGTTTCATCTTATTCTTGGTGAGGATCTGAAAAACCTATAATACCTCAAAGGATGATTTTCTATACAGTGTTCTTTTTTTCTCGGAAAATATCCAACAATTGTCTGAAACTGTTTTTCTGCATGTTCCTGAAGATAAATTACTATACCACAACTTGCTGTAAACTATGCCCTGAGATAAGTAATTTGCTAAAATTCCTTAAATGTTGGCATCAGTTCAAAAAAATGGCTTCTAACTGAATCTCCTTCACAGTGTCACAAGCTTGGTGCAATTTTTCTTGCTCTAAAATAGCAACTGAGATGTAATAATGCACATAGCTGAGTGTACACCTTCACTGAGACTGCTTTTAATTTTTATTAAGCCTGTTCTCATTTACCTTCAAGGGTTTATTTGCACATATTCAACTCAATATATGTCAGACTACATTTGTATTTAATGCCTAGTTAATTGTGAAGACAGCTTGACTTCAATATTATCCTTTAAACTTAACTCCAGTGAATTGTGATTAAAAATGATCTTATATATGAGAGCTGGAAAAATAAGCACTTATATTATTATATTGTCTTACTGCAAATGACTGAAAGCTTTTTAGAAATGAGTGCCAGTGTTCTTATATTTGTTGACAGTTTACATGCACAAACCCTGTAGATAAAAGGGAAAATTTCAATATCTCTTAACATATATAATCAAGTTTAAATAAAAAGACTGTAGAGTTATAAAACTTTCATTCACATAAAACTTTCATTGCATGTAAATCTGCTTAGGCATCTTCTTTAACAAATTTTCAGGTCTAGAACAATTATCAGGCCCATCTAATCCCATACATAGATTCATGCATTTATATACTGATCTCTACAAAGCCTATCTCTGCCTATTGTGGGCTTGAAAGTGTGATACTCAGCAGGTTTTATTTGACCTTAGTTTTGATTTCCACATTTTTACCTCTTGTCCTTTCTTTCTCTTCATCTTCAGCAGTAAAGGTCATTTACAACAAATAGTTTTTGAGAGCAGTAGCAAATTAATTTTGTAAAGCATTGTCAGCACCACTGCAAATCTCTGCCAGCACTAAACTTTGCAGGGATGCTAATAGTTTATCTAGATAACATAATCTGAAGCTCTACAAAATATATTTCCTGGTATGTATATTAGATTCTTCTTTATGATTCCTTCTTTTGCCTAAGACTATAATAATTTTTTTTTGTTTTGATCAATCTATTACACTTCAAAGGAAAACTTAGTAATCTGCAGAAATATAGGCACTTATAAATTGATCACAACTGTGATTCAGATGTGCTGGAACATTTCCAGAGAACAACAACAAAACTGATGAAGGGTCTAAAGCAAAAATGTGATGAAGAGTCGCTGAGGGAGCTGGGGTTTAGCTTGGAGAAATGGAGTTTCAGGGGGAACATTATCACTGTCTGCAGCTCCCTGTAAGAAAGTTGTAACAAGGTGGTATCTTCTCTCAAGTAACAAGGGATAAGACCAAAGACAGTTTTGGCCTCAAGTTGTGCCAGGAAAAGTTTAGCCTGGGTATTAGGGAAAGTTTCCTTACCAAAAGGGTTGTCAAGCATTGGATTAGGCTGCCCAGGGAAGCAGTGGAGGCACCATCTCTAGAGGTATTTAAAAGACATGAAGATGTGCTGCTTAGGGACATAGTTTAGTGGTGGACTTGGCAGTGCTGGGTTAATGGTTGGATTTGGTCATCTTAGAAGTCTTTTCCAACCTAAATGATTCTATGAATTGCTTACCATATGTATTATCTTAGTACACACAATTATTTTTTTTAAATACAGAAGAAGCTCTTTATCGAGAGACATTTCCAGTAAACTGTAAGACATAAACTGAAAATATAATTAACAGGTCTGATGGAAAAGGGAAATATTATAAATATGTTCAGTTGCTTCAAGATAACTGCTCAGACTTTTAGTAAACAATTTTTACAAATAGAAATGGCATATATTTTAGTCAGGGGTCGCTTGGCCCCGGCAGATGAACCTTAGGATTAAAGGGTGGGCTCAGTTCCGCGCACACTGTGTCTCACCTAAAAAAAAATCCAATGCGCAGGCTGGAAGGTGGAAAGACCTTCCCCGGATCTTCGCTCGCGAAGACTGGCCATTATTAAAACCTCTTATGGCTTAGTGCCTATGTTCCCTTCTACTTAAAACCAATCCAATCTTACAAGCCAAGTTCTGCTAATGGTGTGTTTTCTAGGGCACTCTTTAAATGACTTTCTGTCCAAGCGCTCTTGCTTCTTACTACATTTGGATGCTGCTGAGGTAGAAATTTATCATTTTCTTCTATCAGTGATTCTGAGCTGTATGTCTATAGGACATTAGAGGACTCCTTTTCAGAGGGAAACCATGTTGGTGAAATTGTTAGCTCTACTCTACCACAGCATGATTATGTGTCACTAGTGTATTAACTGCAAATGCATTCCTGTGCAAAAAAAGTGTTGGTAACCCAATTCGTGCTTCTACATGCTGCTGTTGTAAATACTGTGCTACTTAAAGAAAATTGGTAAGTGAATGCAACTAGCAATTTAGAAAACAACTACTATGAAAAAGGAGTAAAATCATAGATCCATTAAAGTAAACAGTATAACTCCCACTGATTTCAACCCAAATAGTCAGCTGCTGCTGAACAGCACTGGTCTATACTGTCTCAGGATACAGTGTTGCTGCCATTATTAGAAGACATGAAGCTTTACTGTCAGACTATTTTTTTTCCATTTTGAAGTATTTTTACTTGAATATCCTGAAAAGTGGGTAGTTTATTTTCTTCAATTTCAGATATTTGGAAATAAATAAAAGGAAATAATTACCAAAACCATTGCACTCTGTTCCTACATTCTCTAAGAATTCACTCAGAATGAATTAATTGAATCTGAGGAGGTTTGTTTGGTTTTTTTATTTTATCCCCTTACTAAAATAAAAAAAAATCATATGGAACACTTCAGAATGGTAAAAGTATCATTTTCTGCCAATATTTAGCTTTGTCAGTGTTAAGAATTGTCGTAAAATTAATGCCACTTTTGTAGTAGTATATGTTATATACAGTTATGCATTTTCAGATAAAATGCACCAGATCGAGCTCCTCCTTGATAGACCAGTGATAGATGGACCAAAATATTTCTGGCTTTGAAAAATGCCATTAGAACATGGATGTATGTGTCTGCAGTATGACAATCAGTGCTGCTGACTTGTCTAAATGTATTGGGAACTTCCAATTTTGCTTTGTTACAAAAGCACTCTCCTCCTCCTTAGAGTCCTATGTTTTGCCCAGCAGTTATTTATTTCTATCTGCAGATTCCAAATCTGTACAGTCTGCTCGACCTCCACATAATTTCTGCCCTTACTCAGTTCAATTCTCAGCCTACATAGCTACCTAGACTATGTCTAAATTCCCCTTCCCTTCTGAGACTACCAATTTCCTTCCTGGCCAGAATGCTGCACCAGGCTGCCAGCTCAGATATCACTCTTACTTTTCCATTTGTTGCCTCTTCGTGTGCCAAATGCCTGTGAAGAAGCTGAGTTACTGGTCCAGTAAGGAAGATAAAGAGGATGGCCTATACTAAACTAACAGATTCCACAGCTGTGTAATGGAATAGTCTGAAGAAGTAGGGATAAAGCCATGCCTGCTCCCTGCACCAGCTAAAATGACACCTGAATAGCTGGACAGACAACTTATTCTCAGGCAGGTCTAAAAAACATTGGATTACCCTAGCTTCCTTTGAGGCACACTAAAATATTGTAATTCATTAAAAAAAAAATAATAAAGAGAAAAAAGGATAATAGTGTCTTTTCAGGAGATTTTTTCCTGTTGATATGAATTAATGGGTCACCTATGAAGAGCAAAGATTTTGCCTAGAAAAGCTCAAAAATTTCCAGTCAGTTTCCATTTTAATTGAAATATTTGCTACCTAAAGACACTTTTAATTAATCTACATGCGAAAAACATCCTTAATTATTTCTTCTTGCTTCCCAGTGTGTAGGTACTGATTTAGATCTAACAAAAAAATGCCCTTTATGTTTTCAGTACACATAATTCTTAAAATGCATGATAAACAATATCAGAAATGCATTGTGTTGTGGTAAAAAGGCTCAGTATGTAATAAACATCACAACTCTTTCATAGGAGCCACGGGAAAAAAAGAGGGCTGCCTGCAACTGTACTTTATAATTTCCAAGCAGGATATAAACTCAAGTCCTGCAGAGTTGTTAAATCTCACTGATCTTGGTTATTATAGGGTATTAGAATAGTAGATGGTTCTACCTTTTGATATCCCCTGCAGGAAAATTCTCCAATTTCCACTAAAAACTAAATAATTTGAAATTATAGGAAAATAATTCTTATTAAGATAGAACATTTTTTCAATTGTACCCTAATGTAATATACTGTTTATGTTGCTAGAGCATTTTCATTCATTTGTAGATGTTGCTGCTATTGTGCTTGTTATCACAGGTGAACTGTTATTTTGCTACCCTTGTATAAAAAACACAGAGAGAAGTCAATAGGGAATACAGAAAAATTCTGACTCTGTAACTGATCCTTACCTCTTTTTATCTCATGGAGTAAAGCACTGCAAAAAAAGTTTAGTCTAGATCTTTGCCTATTAGTCTAGTACAACTGAGAATTTTTCAAGTGGTGAAAAAAATAGGAGGAATCCTTAAAGAAATGTGAAATTAAATCTATAAATGAACTAGCAGCACTATTTAGAAAAAAAAATTAACAAACCAAACACAGTAGACATCTAGCTACATAATTGTGATAAACAAAACATACAGTTATCTCAAACTTTGGTTTCTCCATCGGGACTTTTTCAGTACATCTGGTTTCTTGTGTTTAAAATATTGTGTACAGAAATATTTGAGCCTGCAGAGTTTGCTTGTTTCTCAGAAGAAAGACTCTGCAGGAGAGAGTTTCTGTCCTGTGGATCTTACAGACTCTGCAGGATCTTTTGCTCAATGACCCTAGTTTATCAACAATTCATTTGTGTGACTGAATCTTATTTCTCCCAGATAAACGAGTTTCAGATCATTAAGGCTGTACTGTCCTTGTTAGCGAGAATATATTGTTGGTCAGAGGAATGCCATAATGTCCTTTTCCAAAACACAGGAAAATAATGATTATAGAATATGTTTTCAGTTTTTTTTACAACTACCTTATGTTTCTTGTCCGGTTTCAAGAATAAATTATTGATGAGGCTTCCAAATTCTGGATAGATTCCTTTTTTTTTTTTTTTTCTCTTTGATGTTAAAGGATTTGTAGGCTTTTATGCAACATGGGGTGAATTTGGATGTTGACTAAACCTTTATAAGAAAAGAAATAAAGGATAGCGACATAATGTGTGTGTGCAATCATAATGATTTTGAAATGAAAAAACCCAACATATATAAAAGGAGATGTCTTCTCTGTAATGTATTCTATGACTAATGTGTAAATATTACAGTCTGGGAAAAATCTAAGAAACTAAAAAGAAGCTTTGTAGAGGAGAAAATCCCCCTTTTTCTTTTTCTTTTTTTTTTTTACTTTTGCATTTTATGATATCTGGCATATATCAGAAAGGAAGACATTTTATTTAAAATTGCTAAGATTTAAAATTTGTCTTGGTCCATCATAATTAAAAAAATTTAGTAAATTCTAGAAAAATATGTTGTCTAGAAATCCATTATGTCAAATATACTGTGCTTAAGACTGTGGTCCAAATGCTTCTTGAACACTCTCAGGCTTGGTGTTGTGGGGAGCCTGTTCCAGTGCCCAACCACCCTCTGGGTGAAAAACCTTTTCCTGATATCCAGCCTAAACCTCTCCTGACTAAGCTTCATGCTGTTTCTTCGAGTCCTGTCACTGGTTCTGAGTGAAGGGATTGGTACTTGCCCTCCACTTCCCCTCGTGATGATGTTGTTTAAGACCACATTAAGGTCTCACCTCAGTCTTCTCCTCTCTAAGCTATTTTTATCCTCTCGAAATTCAAGGCTGAAGAAGAAATCCAGACAAGCCATTAGTTCAGTCATCACACAGGAAACAATTAAGAACAGTATCTGGGGCAGGTTTGGTGATGTTTTATTTTATTTGTGTTTTTTTTGTTTGTTTGTTTGCTTTTTTTTCTTTTTTTGTTTCACCTTTTAAGTGTACATCTAACTGGGACTGGTGAGCAATACTTGGTCTGACTGCCCTAGTGTAGATAGGTATATCCCCTTCTTCCATTATTAATTCCATTAAAAACAAACCCCAAACCTAAGTGATGAATACGAAGTTTCAAAGCCCAGTGGTGATCTTTGCAATCCTAACCCCACGAAACAAGTAGCCAAAATACAAGCACACAATTTTATCAAGGAAATTTGTTTAAAAGGACAACTAGGCTAGAGCCTGGCTATGACTTCAAAGCTGTGTAGTTAATCAGGTCCCAAAATGAAGTGAGAACCATATATCCACTGCCAGCTCAAGAAAAATAAAACTCAGAGTTCAAGATCTGTTGGAGTACTGCTGTTTCTAAGGTTTTCTTTAGAAATATTACAAACAGGAGATGTTCCGGTAGCCATATTGTATCAACTGACTGATTTTACAGTGGGTGAAATTCCTTGTTAGGAAAACTTGCTTCAACATTAATGCCTTAATATTTAAAATAGAAATGTTGTGTCTTAATGCTGAAAGTGAAAAGCTCTTCAGGTTTGTTTTATCCAAAAGTCAGCAAAATCCCACTTGTGAGTAGCACATATGTTTTAACAAACGAAAAGCACACTATTCTGATGTTTCCTTGCTTTAAGAAGGATAAAACCTGAATACATGAACTGCCTCATCAGATACTGAATAGTGCTGGTTGATAGGGAAATGTACAGTGTATTGTGTTCAAAGGGACATTTTTTCCTCGAGTTGTTGCATGATCAGCACTGAAGCACATCTTGGTTATTAGGAAAAAATTAACAGGTCTTGATTTTCAGCCTTCTCTGAAACTGTAAAACACCACAAAAAAGAAATCAGTTTCTACTTTTGTTAAATGCATATCCTCCATGAGGGGGACTTTTGAAACTCTTTAATGCTGTGCTATGTGATGCTTAAAAATAATTTTCTCCTACCCAGTAAAATAAATCTAGGAACTTGAGAAGAAGGGAATTAGGTGAATAAATCCTAGCTTTGTTTTTCGGTATACCTGCAAACAAATCCATTTGCCAACTGATATTTTAAAATTTCATTCTCATAAAAATGTAAAATTGATATTTAAAAAAATTATTACTTTTGTAAATCCCTTAAGCTCTTTAACTGTGTCATCACGCACAAAGATATGACATGAAACTGCTGTAAGACTCTTCCTTACCAGCCTGAAACCCATTTACTACGTCTTATATTATAGAGGGACATGAACTAGATATGGCCTAGTGTATGAAATCTTCTGACTTTTCCCCTGCTATCTCCCAGCAAAACCATAAGCTGCTATAACTGGAGAACATTTACAAGCTGCATGTACTTAATAAGAACCTCATAAAGTGATCTTTTAGAGATGCCAGCAGAGGTCACGGACCTGTTTTATGAAGTTCTTCCAAGCACAAGAGCTGGTTTTAGCCTTGCAAACACTTCCCAGGGCTTCCCCCAGTCACACAGACAAAGCAGTGAAATATCATGATTTGTTTCCATTCTAAAGTTACACTCACTCATATTATTGTTTGCTCAGAGATGTGCAAAAAAACCCCTATATTGAAGAAAGACCTAGCCCCTCCTCAGATGCAATTTATATTACATTGTTAATGATTAAGAAGAACAAAGGAGTATGGAAGATAAATCGGTAGTGTAAGATTTTATCTTTGGTTCCCAGTCTTATTTAGATCTCAGATTTCACCATGCATTTGGAGTGATATAGAAAAGCAAATTTTCAGAGGTGCAATTTGTTGACCTTGGCTGAATGATCATTGCATTTTTTATCCACTATTGTATTTTTCTTTCCCTAATTCATGTAATTTACTCTTAATTTTGAAAAACGTAAAACAATTAAGGCATATCTCCTACTATATTTTCTGAACTTCTTTAAAAAATTCTCATTTCTGACTTTTCCTCACCTTTTTCTTCTCCATTTCTTCTCATGTACTATTGCAAATACAGTTTAAATGTCAGTCAGCTTTTGTCCTTATATTCTTTCCCTTTCTGTCTTTCATGAAAAAAAAAAGGACACTGACTTCAGACTTGATAGGAATAGCTCCTCATTGTTTCTATGACACAAAACAAGAGGTAAGGGAGAGTAATAACAGAATAAGATTTTCCAATAGAAAAATAAAAGTCAGAAAGTCGATTACGTCTTGACTTTCTGAGCTCAGTTTTTTCTCTCTTTTGTTTTTAAATGTCCACAATTACTCCTAACTTTTATATGTGCTTCATATGCATGTTGTTGCCCAGCAGATGCTTTACTGTTTCCAAATGACACTTTAAAGAAATCAGCTTTCAGTGAAGAGCCATCTTTTGGTATGCGTGTGCCCGTTCATCAGAAATGAAATACTTTAAGGAGGCATGTCAGTTCCTATATATTTCTGCAGAAAGGTAGGAAGCTTCAAGTGGCAATCTGTCTGGTTTCCTGTCAGCTTACACGACAGCACTCGCTCTGGTCAGCCAGAGCACCCCAGCTTACCTGGCTGCTTACAGCGTTATGACAGAGACAGCCCTGTAGTCTAAAACCTAGGGGTTTTCTCCTATATTTTTAAGTAAAATAATTGATTTTTCATCTACTAAACCTTCAGATAAAACCCTTGAAGCCTGGAGTTAGGCTGTTAGGAACTCTGAAGATTTAAGATCTCAGTTCTCAGCAATATCCCCACCTTGTCCCTGGCCATTAACCTCAGCACTTGGTGGCCTCTCCCACCACCTCATGGAGTCTTTGCCAAATCCCCCCAGTTACCCACTGGGTAGTGAATACCTGAATCTGACTAACTAAAGTGCCCCTGGCTGCAGGCAGCTGGCTGTGACTGGTTTGGCTCTCTCTGCCTGCCCTTCTGGAGAGTTCTGCATGCCCTGGCCACAGTGCAGCCATTTGCAGATAATGATAGCATTCATATAAGGGTAAAAAAACCTTACTGGTATCAACCTTATGCCAAAATACCACTCCATCTACCCTGTATATACCATACTGTATATACCAATCCTGTAACTGTTCATGCAGACTGGTTTATCTCTAAATTTCAAAAATTAGCGTATGCTCATTATAAACTCTGCACTTCATAACTGTGGCCAACACAATAATTGTAAAATCATGGGATTGTTAAGGTTGGAAAAAACCTATACGATCGCCAGGTCCAACCATTAACCGAGAATTGACGTCTTCACCACTAAAGAATGTTTCAAAGCACCACATCTAGATATTTTTTGAACACTTCTAGGGATGGTTACTCCACCACTTCCCTGGGCAGCCTGTTGCAGTGCTTGACCACTCTTTCAGTGAAGAAATTTTTCCTAATATCCAATCTAAACCTCCCATGATGCAACTTCAGGTGATTTCCTCTTGTTCTGATGCTTGTCACCTGGGAGAAGAGATTGATACCCTCTCTTTGCTACAATCTTTTTTAAGGTAGTTGTCGAGGGCAATAAGATCTCCTTTCAGCCTTCTTTTCTGCAAGGCTAAACAACCTCAGCTCCCTCAGCTGCTCCTCATAAGACTTTTGCTCTAGTAATATTCCTATTGTCCCACAAACTTCACCCTTTTCCATTGAGAACTAAATAATCAGTTTTAACATTATACATATATTGAAAGAAGTATAATTAAAACAGAGTTCTTATTTTCACTAATTTCTATTTTATGGTATGGTGAGTCAGGAACCTGCAAGTTCTTTTGGCATATTATGTTTCATCATCTATGTTGTCAGCCTGTCAGTGTTGATAAAGTTTATAGTAACAAATAAAAAACTTTAGGAGTGATTTTTAACATAAATTTCATCAAATTCCTGAAAGGTAAAGACTAGGACTTAATCTGAAATTACCTTCATTTATTTCTGAAGATAAAAGACACAGCAGAAGTCTTGTTGTGTCATCCTTTGTGCAGCAATTCCTTTTGTGTCCTGTACAGTCAGTTTTCATTTGAGTCTGCACAGATTTCAAATTGAAATTTAAAATTTAAAATTTAAAAATTGAAAGATGAAAGATCACTTAGTTAATTTTAACAAGGCACAGGTGCTACTATATATGTTAAAAAACTTGATAATGTCTGAATTATGAATAAATAGATATTTAAGTGCATAAATCAGTAAATCAATAACACTGATTATGAGTTTTCATTTTACTTCTAAGGCACCTCTTATATTACTTGTAATTTATAAAAATGAACGTTTACTTATAGCTAACGTGTCATTAAGTTGCCATTCTCTTATGATAATAAAACCCACTTCATGGAATAATCTTAATTTTTTTTCTTTACAGCTAGAGATTATAAAAATTATTTTAAAATGCTCTATGAAGTTTTGGGTAGTCTCTTGATTTGCTTGGTTCTTATATATTAATATTTCTTGAAACTAACAGAACAAGATATACTCTATATCTCATATATATGTATGTTAGTGTGAATACATGTACCGGTATATGCTGCATGTTCTTTGAGGAAGTTGCACATACGTTCTTACAGAGAGGCACACGTTTATGCCTCACAACTTAAACAAAAAAGATTTCCCTTTCATTATCCTCAGAGGACTTTCTTTAATCTGCTTCTTCTGTTTGCTAAGGGTTTGGCATACAAAATGAAATGTCACCACCACTTCAGCTCCTGTCTTACCGTTTGCCTATCCTACTGAGACAGAATCCTTCTACTTCTGTTGTATCTCCCTACCTTTCCTTCCTCCTTAGTATTTGGTGACTTCTTTAAAGGCCTTTTTGGCCATGTGCTATCAATCAACATCCCACTTCAACCTATATTGTGGGTGTTTGTGCTGCCTCAACATCTCATCCCCATTCTCCCACCTGTGGTTTGAGCCTCAGGTAAGGCAAGCAGGGAGTCCAGCCCTAGACCTTGTTGTTTTAGGAGCCTCACAGGTCTCATGTGACATCACAACCAGACAGCTGCTCTAGTGCTGGTTTGGGTTCAAAGGGGACCTTGAAGATCATCTAGTTCCAACCCCCCTGCTGTGGGCAGGGACACCTTCAACTAGACCAGGTTGCTTCGAGCCCCATCCAACTTGGCCTTGAACAGCTACAGGGCTGGGGTATCCACAACTTCCCTGGGCAACCTGTCCCACTGCCTCACCACCCTCACAGTAAAGAATTTTTTCCTAATATCTAATCTAAACCTACTCTCTTTCAATTTAAACCCATTCCCCCTTGCCCTGCCACTACATGCCCATGTAAATAGTCTTCTGCCATCTTTTCTGTAAGTTCCCTCCAGGAACTGGAAGGCTGCAATTAGGTCACCCTGAAGCCTTCTCTTTTTCAGGCTAAACAATTCCAGTTCTCTCAGCCTTTCCTCATCCACCTAACAGTCTGCCCATCGAATCCATCAGTCTACAGTTTGGACAGGAGGATGCTGGGGGGGACTGTGTCAAAGGCTTTACAGAAGTGCAGATAAATGACATCTGTAATCCTTCCCTTATCTATCCACTGATGTAGATACTTCATCATAGAAAGCCACTACTTCAGTCAGTCAGGACTTGCCCTTGGAGAAGCCATGCTTTTCGAATCACCTCCCGGTCCTCCATGTGTCTTAGTACAGCTTCCAGGAGGACCTGTTCCATGATCTTCCCAAGCACAGAGGTGGGGCTGACAGGTCAATTGTTCCCAGGATTGTCCTTTCTTCCCTTCTTAAAAATGGATATGGTGTTTCCCTTTTTGCAGATGTTTAAGTGCACGCTCTTCAGAGAAATGACTGAAGTTTGTCACAAGTTTATGGATATTTTCCACTGTTTTATTTCCTTTAAAGTTTCTGTCCCTATTAGGGGGCTGAGGGTATCTAGTGTTGAAATTGTATTCATCACAGTATCAAGTAGCAAAGACTGCAGGAAGGTGGAATACTCACATGGGCTCCATAGTCCTTTTTCTGTGTTCACCTACCATCCCTTTTCAATGTAGCTGAAAGCCACAAGTAAAAGAATGACAGAATGAGAGGAATTAGGTCTTGGGGGTGGGGGTTGGGGGACTCCATTCTGTTAATGTATTGTTTGGTTGTGAGATTTTTTTCTGAATGGAATTTTTTGTGCTGTCCCTCAGAATTCACATCACCCTCCTGTCAATTAAACCCTCTCAAGTCTCAGGTCTTTTCTTGGTCTCTCTCAGCTGGTTTTATGATGAAACAAGAAGTAATCTACATAGACCATAATAACACAAGATGTAACCAAACTGTCATTACTGTATTGCTTACATAACAAGGCAGAAGTCCAAGTGTAAGGAGTGGTAGTTGAAATTTTCATTGCAAAATGAATGACCTATGCAAAGTCTTTTTGTCTTCTACAAACATTATTTTTAAATTCACCAGTGAAATACGTGCTGCTGATCCAACTGTATGAGCTGTTTTCTAAACTAATTAAACACTATTAAATCCTGTACTGATATGCATCTCTCTTTCTATATGATTCATATATAGCATATAGTTTTATATATACATCTTCACAGTCTTACCAAGTAGTATTATTATGAAGTAAGGAGCTGTAAATTCAAATTAAACTCTCTCTGTTCTGAAGTATTTGCTTCAGTCTACAGACCGCATCAGGTTGGGACAGAATAGCATCTTTTCAAATCTGCAGGGGTCAAAACTTGGATTAAAGGAGATATTTTGAGTGAATAGAATTGGAGTTGCCAGAAACTCCTCAATTTGATTTGCTATTATAGTTGGAGAGAAGAAATTTGGATATCATAGTGGGATATGGAGTAATGAGAAACCATATTAAGTCCTTGTTGCCTGTCATAAGGAACAATGATTCTTTCCTTCTTCTACCACTTTTTTCTAAACCTACAACCTATGGGAAACAGAGCAAAGCCTCTGCTTTGTAAAAATTCTCTCTTTAAAGGTATCCAAAACCCAGCAGTTTTCTTTCTTAGTCCTTTGCATCTGATGTGGTCTTTGCACCTCAGGCAGAAGCAGTACCTGTCCTGTTCCTATTTCTCCTTCATAAATTCTAATTCAGTGTTTTAAGTTTCTTTGCTTTTAAACATTTGGAGGCTCTTTTTAAACTGAAACATATTTTAAGACTTTGAAAAAAGTTAGTGCTTTTTCTGCTTAGTTTAGTTACTGCTACTTGTCAGTGAGGTAAGCCTAGAATTCTTTTCCTTAACAGCACTGGGGATCATTTACTCTTGTCCTGTGGGAACGTTAGGTGAAATGACTGATGTGACTATACAGATTATATCAGTAAATATTGATATCACTTTCCTTATTTTTAGACTAAATTAAAGTCCCCTTTAAAGTTTATTATTGTAGTGGGTTTCTGTGACTGGGTTTTGGTGTCTGACCATCTATTTTGGTTTCACAAGAGGTTCTAAATTAGAATATGTAATTCTAAAACAGAGTTACTTGTACAAATAATTTCAAACTCCACTGTATTGGTTTTATAAGTAGAAAGTAGTCACTAAGGCTGGATTTCTTGAGTAAACAGAGGAACTAACTTCCTCAACATAATTAGACAGATTTCTTCGTTGCTTTTGTTTTCTTTTCTTTGTTTTCAGCTGAAGTAACATTGAAATTGAAGTAAAATAACTTGTTGAAGTGAAATAGTATTATAAAGTTGCCATTTAGAAGGAGAGTCAGCAATAACACAGTGTTTCTTTTTCATTTCTTGAATACACTTGTTTGTGATTATCACAGTTGGTCTGCACTAGGCTTGCTATTTCCAGGTCCTTTTAATTCCAAGTCCTCTTTTAATTGTATGGAATACATCAGGTATATATTGAAGAATTATCTGAAGATGCAATTTATAGGAAAAACTGTTTATTTCCCACACAGGTAAAACCAGGACTGTAACAAGGATGCAGAAATGTCATGCAAAACATTACCATTCTTAAGGAAAGATTTATATTCTATCAGTAACTAATTGGAAGAGGGCTTTACTTAAACATTGTGATGGGCTTAATGTAATAACTTCTTACTTAAGAAACTTAAGGTATAAATTGTTATATTTTTAAAAGTATAGAAGTCTGATTATAGTTATTAATTTCACCTTCTCCCTTGAATATAACTGTATTACGTATGTGTTAATTGTACTAGTAACATAACATTAAAATTAAATTATGTTTTTGGTAGTGAGATTAATATGGCTTGTTGTGTTCCCTGTATATCTGAAGTGCCTATGTAAAATAATATATAAGAAAAAAAAAAACCCTATGTGCATTCATCTTTTTCTCTCTAGGACATACTTATCTCCATGAAAAGTCTTGTGGCCAATTCTACAAAGCATACTCAAATTCGTTTCTGTGTTATGGTCTTGCACAACATAGACATGTTAATCTAAGTGCAATTGCAAGCAATCTTTATCCTGTTTGTATTGAAATATTTTTTTTCTTCCAGAATTATGTCATTGCTTTTAAGACAGTTAAATATAACTGATATCATAAATCTCATGAATCCTTCATTTCTGAAAGTTTTGAACCTGAATTTTTTCCAAAATTGTTATATCACACTTGATATTTCACATGACTACTTCTAGTATTAAGTTGCATGTGTCCTACCCTCTGGTATAGTCCTCATTGCTATGGAATGCAAGTAACTGTCTTCCTCAAATAATTGCAGACTGCCAACAACACAACACAGAACAGCGTTCACCTGGTTGTAGTATGCAAAGAGACCTCAGCTTAGAGAGATAGGGAAAAAGTAAGCAGAATGAAAACAAAATGCTGATAATGGAGAAAAATAAACTGAATCAAGTCAGATTTTCTCTCTCTTGTATGGCCATTTGTAATTCATGTTTTCTGAATTTTAATAATATTACAGAGGGAGAGAGGTGGTTAGAACATGCTTGTTTATGCACTCTATTTACGTCATTCATGTACAAACACATGCATGCATACACACACCGGTTGTGAGGCAGTGGGAAAAACTTGCACAAGGCAATACAATAGCATTGTAAACCAAAGGAACTGTATAAAATAAGTCAGATAAAAGTGCCAAAAGGGAGCTCATAAGATTGTTTTCAGTATTTCCCCACTATTTATGTTAGAGCTGAATTTTATTACTAGATAAACCGTGGTAATTATGTCCTCAATTTCTTCTTAATTTTGCAATTTTCTTCTCTTGCCATGAAAGATGCCTACTTAAATATATTCTGCTGTTGTCCGTAATATTATTTTGGTATTATGCTTGAAAAAAGGAGCTATATAAAATCTCTTATGTTTTAACTCAAAGATTGTTTGCTCATTTTAGGGATGGGTCTGTGAGGACTCATGATATAGATCAAAATCATTCTTTTTAAAATCTCAGAATTCAGGACTGGTGGCTTATTAGGGTCAGATTTAAATCGTCTTTCTATAACTTTCCAAAATGAGCTGTAAAATTGTTGTTGGCTTTTATAATAAAACATAGATGTATGAATAAAGCACTCAATGTCAGAGTAAAATTTTTACCTAATTTAATTGTGTACAATCAATAAATGATCTAAAGAAAAAGTCACTTAGAAATCTAATGTAAAACCATCTTGAAAATACTTGACAGAAACATTTTTTTTGGTGGTTTTAAGAGGTAAAAAAGGGATTCTTGAAGAATTAGATGAAATAAAATTTGGTAAAAAAGAATCAAAGTTTTTTTATACAGAATAAATATTTTACATGACCTGAGGAAAGCAATTAAATATATGTAGCACTTAATACCTATGTGCCATTTTTCCTCAGTTAAAATATTTTTTAATTAAAATATGTTTTTCTTATTTTGTTCAAAGATTCTTTGTGTTATCTAGTTTGAAAGAGAAGCCAGAGGAGGAGAATTATAGTGAGTATACTGCAGAGATGACAAATGATGTTGGATCGTGTATGGGCTTTGGTAAGGCTGTGCCATAGGGAACCTGCAGAGGTATCACAGCTTTTTTCTAATCAGAGGATAGATCTTCTTCTATGAAGAGTTTGTCACAGAGTGAAAGGAAGAAAGGAGAGGAATAGGACATGTTTTAATTTCTGCACAGAATGTTTGTAAAAAATTATTTGGATGGACCTCAAATCCTTTGGAGGGCATTCCTTTCACTGCATGTTTTGAAATTTGATGTTCACAAAGCAACTTCTATTATTCTACATTTTGGGGTATTTTAATCTGGTTTGTTGTGGTTTTTTACAGTCTCTTACTGCTACTGCACAGATATAATAATAATAATATAGGAAAGCATTGTCTTTTTAAAGATGTGAAAAAAAGAATCCTTTTTTTTTTTTTTTAAGAATTACGCAGGAAATTATTATGGCTGGAAGAAGTAAATACCATTATTTCATACAGTAAAAGAGTAACAGTTAATTTACCTTCTGATCAAAATTACTGATAACTCCATCAAGCTTATTTTAAGTAGTGTTTCTATTCCATATATCAAATCCTGATACAACAAAACTAGATTCTCGAAAAGACAGCTATAAATATAAAAATGACATATGAAAAAATCTCAAAGCTTTTTATAGTAATTTCATTTTAATGATGTAACATGATTAAGTAGTTGTTTATTATTCAATTTTATTTAAGGTAACAGATTTTGCCAGACCTTTTAAGGACACGTGCTAAGTTGTGATCACATGAAGTAAAAGAAAGAATACTAGGAGTGGTTTCAATTTCAAGCAGTTCAAGAGGCAATGTTTAATCAGAATCAGAAAATCAGAAATAGGAATAGGTAGAGCACAATTTGTCCACAAGTGTAACAAGATTTTTCTAAACCATAAAAAGGAAAGTGTAATAGAAATCTCCAAATTGTCAAAATGATCACACAAATTTTCTCAAAAGAAAACTTTGAGAATATCAGTTATTTTGGTTTGACGGCTAAAGTTTTGAGTGTACTATGCTTAATTTTCTATTCTTCACTTATAAGCAGATTTCATCTCCTAGAATACCTCTTAACTCAGAGAATATCAAGTTCTTGTATAGAATTGATATTCAAGGAAGAAGAATTAAAAATTATGACAAATGGAGATACTACTTAGCTTAATGACCTCAAGTAAATAAGAAAGGACATGAAAAATGGTGAGGAAAGCTTACAGAGAGATTCATGATTGTACCATAAGAGAGCCTGAGAGTCTGTTACCTCACAATTTAAGCAAAGAAGATTTCTGAAATAAAATGGACATTGCTGTTTTAGAGTCTGTCAGATAATGAAACACCTAAAATCCTCAGCATTAACAGGGTTTCGGAAGAGTGATTAAATCATTCTATCTCTAGAACAAGTGTGTAATTCCTGAGTCAAAAGAGGTAACTCAAAATTGACATAGTCTTGTAAAAAAGAGGTAACTCAAAATTGACTAAACTGGTTGTGTTGAACAGTACATCTAATGTTTCTGTGGTAGTTTCATTATTAGTGTGGTTAAAAGTTATATTCAATGCATATAGCAGTATGAAAATGAATTTACTCACATGTGCTGAAAAACTAATGAGGGGAACTAAGAAAAAAATTTACATATAATAATATTATTACATATATATTATTATAAGTATTATATTAATATTATATATATTATATGTAATATATATTATATATTACATATATTATTATATGCTATAAAATTATTGGCAGCCCCTGGTGGTCTAGTGGTAAAGGCGCGGCGCTATCACCGCCGAGACCCGGGTTCGATTCCCGGTCAGGGCCACTCCCGGGCAGGTGGGGCTCGTTAGCCCTTAAAGGCAACCCACCTACGTCCTAAGGACCTCGCTGCCACCGTCCAAGCTCGCTTGGCCCCGGCAGATGAACCTTAGGATTAAAGGGTGGGCTCAGTTCCGCGCACACTGTGTCTCACCTAAAAAATCCAATGCGCAGGCTGGAAGGTGTAAAGACCTTCCCCAGATCTTCGCTCGCGAAGACTGGCCATTTATTATTATTAAAATTATTACATATAATAATTATTACTATTGGAAGAGCCCCTCTCCGGTTTATTAATTATATTTAGAATATTCTAGATTTCTACTAACTATTGGAAATAGTAGTTTCTTATACGTGGTATAGCTGCTCTCAGTGGGGAACATCCAGGTTATTTTTCTACCCTTTAGAAGATATTTTGGTCCCAGCACTTTTGAAGTCTTCATTTCTTCATCTGTATGCAGACAAAGATGTTGCTATGTCTTCACTGGTCCTCCTGTGCCAAAGGCAGTGAAGAACAGAATATGAAAAGATCCTGAAGGGCAAAGCTTTTTTATTTTTTCAATTAGCTTATGCTATTAGTAATGTCTTATGATTGTTGTCCACAACTGTAGTATCTAACAGGGTATTACTAAAGGGAGTTTCCCAAAGAATTTTCTGGTACAAAATTAATCTTCGTGATTTAGCAAATGTCATTCTTCCATCTGAGTCAATATTGAACTAGTTCTATACCCGTGACTTTGTGTCACAGTATTGCTGAAGATAGATCTAAGATAAGATATAAAGCTGAAGGCTTTGTATTGATTATTTGATTTTCAACCTTGAGGTGAAGGCATGTAGGGAACCTATGTAATCTTTACCGAATATTTCACTGTCCCTGTTCTGTGTACAGTCATCTAATGTCTGGCTAGAATTTTTGAATCACTGAAAATTAAAGATGAAACACAAACTTACTTCAAGAAAGAAACAGAAATACTAACAATCTGATATTGGCAATCTCAGCTTAAAGAAAGAAAGAATTTAGCTGTTTCAATATTTGAAGCTGAAATTTCTTTATATATTCCTTTAACTTAATACAAACTGAAACATCAAAATGAGTGAGTGAATGTCTTCAACAAAAGACAGAAGCTTATTCTAAATTTAGGTTGAATAGTACCTTCTGCACACACTGAGGAATGTGCTGTTTCACGTTTTCAATAGTTACACGTTTCATAGCAAAACTCTACAGGAACAATATTTTTACTATTTGGTTGTTTGGTTTTTTGTTTTATTTTGGTTTTTTTTTTGTTTTGTTTTTTTTGTTTTTTTTCCAAGAAGTTGTAAAGATTAAAAAAAAAAAATCTCCCAAATTGCATGTTTTTAAAAGGAATAAATTATGGAATATTGTAAAGTAGGTATAGCATGTAGCAAAATATTTTGCTGAAATTTAGGCACTAAATATTACTATAAATTATATCATTAGACACCTCAGGTTTCTTGCACTAAATCTTTTAGAAATTATCTAAATCCACTGATGTAAAATCTGTTCAGTTATTCTTCTAATGCAGCCCCTAGAGCCACTGTTTTATGGGCATCTTATCCACTACCTTAAGAAGGCCATTCTTGTTGTTTCATGTGTACTGTATTTAGGCCATCAACAGCAAACATGGAAATTGTATTTTGTAGCCCTCCAGGGAAGTGGAGACTTGATAAGTATCCACCAAGTGCACTTACTTCAAGTGATAAATTAAAACAGAAGCAGGAAAACACAGGAGCCACAAAATTATATTGTCAGTCTGAAAATCCACACCAAGTTGAAAATGCTAGTCGACAAGAAATGTGATCAACAGACTCATCTTAGGCCTCTAGGGCTCAATTTGGAAATGGAAAAGAGGAGCAGAGAAGATAAATTATATTAAAAAAAAATCTGTTAGCAGAACTATATACAGTGTTGGCATTTCCATTAAAAAAGAGTATCTTCAGGGAGGTTCCAATGTCTCAGTGTGACCCTGAGTGGTGGGATGTTTTAATATTTTTTTGTGGCTTTGATTGCTTGAATTATGGTTTTGGGTTTTTTTTTTGTTGTTTGCTTTGGCTTTGGGTGGTTTGGTTTTTTTGGGGGTGGGGGTCTATATTTCCAAGAGACAAAAAATATTACTTTTAAATTTTAAGCTGCAAAGAATCTTTAACATACAAAGTTTTTAGGTTTAGGTGTTTCCCTGGTTCACCACTGAACCTGAAGGACTGGTTTTGCAGACATTTGATCTTTTGTGTAAATTAGCAAGATTACATATCTACTGCTAAAGGAAAATTAGGCTAATTCTGTTTTAGTATCTTTAGCATTTGATTTCTTTATTTCATTGAATAATGTAGTATTGTGGTTTATAAAATGTAATTTTTTTGCCCCATAGCCATTTGAGAACTATAACAGGTATCTGTACAGCAGATAGCTGTACAAATATTTATTCTGGTCCTCTGATGCAATATTCAGTGAAATTACCTATATTTTTCATACTATTTTAAATTAGGTATCAGAAGTGGCTATTGATCTTTTGTGCTTTCAATTTCTTCTATACCTCAGCTTAAAAAGATACAAACACATATGTTTATGAAGTCACTGTTTCATTTTGAAATTTTATTTTAGACAAGACTACCATAAAAATTGAAACAAATGAGCAGAAAATTGAAGTGCAACAGAATAATCAGATTGCTTCATTATTTTATTATATTAAAAACATAGTTAATTTCCTATCCTGGCATAGTAGTTGATATTTAGCAATATAAAATTTAAACTTATATGGTGCATGAGAATAATATACAGCTTTGTTTGTTTTTCCATATATGTATCTATAAATATCTATATAGGTAAGAGAACACCCTGAGAATTCAGTGTCTGAAAAGGGAATAAAATGCTGTTTGAGCAGTTGTGTCAATCCAACAGAGCAGCAACAGCAGCATCCCAATGTAAAGGACTTTCCAAAACTCACCGCGTAACTGCCTGTGGAGCCTGAACCACATGCTCCTATTGGAAAAATACGTTCTACCATGCTGAAAAGTGGCGAGATGAAGTAGCAATTAAAATTGCAGGATAGTTTTTTCCACCTTCATGACTGGGCATATTCTGCACAGAAAATGCCCATAGAATTAGCTAATGGAGGTCCTTTCAGTTTTGATTCTGCTTAGTTCTGAGTGCTCTTTGATAACATTAAGTGTATTTTCCAGTCTTATTTTTAGTGACTATTTTTAGTGTCTGTGTCTTATGTTTTTAGGTTTTGCACCAATTTTGGAAGACTGGAATTAATTATATGTAAGGTTTTTGAAGAAAAGCTTGGTGTTTGCAAGCGCTTATTGAGAGCAATGCAAAGAATTACCAAGAGCACTGTTAACTGTGCAACGAATGCAGGCAGCTCATCAGTGAATACAAAATCTGCTTTTTGTGGTGCTTTTAGTGCTGCAAAATGCAATTAAGAATTGGAGTAGAATATTTCTCTGTGTGCTAAATCTGAAGATATTATGTCTGGCTCTGAGGAAATTCCTAATATGTAGGTTGCCATTTCCCATGAAGGACTATGAAGTTTTGCTTTGTGTGCTCTGTTTTTATGCTATTGTACTCTAGGCACATCACTGGTCACTGCCTGAGGCAAGATAGTGACTATATAAATCTTTATGAAAAATAAACCCACTCTTATATTTTATAGAATTCTGAAATTTAAATTCAGTTTATTGTCAAAATTCAGATCTAAATAATTTGGACAGCTCCTTACAGCTGTGAAACTTGTCCTTTGGGTTTCTCTGTGTCCTGACATACTGTGCAATAATAACTTTTACATCATATCTCTTGGTGATTTAAAGAAAAAACTTCTTGGGAACTCTTCCATTATAAATATCATTTTGAAACTCAACTTTCCAAAGCACTTGCTTGAATTGGGATGTTCTCTTAAAAAAGAGATATTGTAAAGAATTTGACACTGCTGATTGATAAATGCCTAGCTGATTACATGGCTTTTTTTTTTTTTTTTTTTTTGCTACCACACACAGTTAGAGAAGTGTTTCCCCTCATTTGTCACAGATCCTATTGATTCCACCTGTCAGAGCTCTCTAAGCAGCTCTTTCAATGGCCAATATCTCTTTCATACATCCAAACACCATAAGCCTTTCTTTGCATGTGGTTACATTTTGGCCCAGGCCTTCACATATAACACATCCTATATATATAGTACTATTCCATACCATGTGAGAGTTACTGGTTGCTACATTATCTAAATTTAAACTGGCATACATATATTGTTTCTAAGTTATGGTAAAAAGCACACTATAGTTGAAATTTTTTAAGCCACTGTAAGAAAGAAGTTTTGTAGAAATGAATGATTTCTTTATGTGTGCATCTTCCATTAGCATTATTTTTTGTTATATGTGTGCATTAAAGAATAATTATGTATTAAGAAAAATACACAAAGTGCAAAATGTTTTTCATAAAATAATTTTCAAAGTTTATTCTCTACTCTTACACCCTGTGAATATTTCAACTTTCTTTGTGTTCTTATTTTTCTTTTTTTTGAATTTTTGTCTTTCATATTTTTACCTTTTTTTTTCTCCTTATTTTTCTTCATAATTCATCACTTTTATGACCCGCCACTGAGACAGGGTAACTGAGGTTTTTGTTAATAGATCCCTTGGGGTAGATTAGATTGAAATGACACTGAATGACCAGTGTGTGTATATATTTTTATATATATGTATATTTTAGAACAAATCAGTTGCAAGGGAAAAAGAGGTATGTAGCCAGTTTGGTTATTGTTATCTTTAGTAATATAACAATATAGAAGTAAAAAGCAGTTACTTAATATATAAAGAAAAGAAAGAAGGAGAAAGAAAGGATTAGAGTAGATACTGGAGAGGAAAGATATTACCAGCCATGGATCCAGCAACAAGACTTCACTGTTGCAATTTAGATGTCAAAGTGATGGTCACAACCTTGATCTGTGAGGGAAGCCCATCAAATAAGGAGTTCAACGTGTTAATATACATTCAGGTTCAGGTAGGAACACACAGGTACCTCCCCTAGGGGTGGAGTTTTAACACTGTGGAACCTATGCAGTCCTCTGGTGGAAGGCTCCAGAAATTAGTCTGGGGGTGCTTTGGTGGTCGTTGTGGTCACAGGCACCATTTGTCCCATAACTTGGTGTGGTCTTTGTTTGAATGGTATATGTGTATGAGCAGTTCTTCCTTTCCAACAGTTTGCCACAGTGGGAACTTTTGTCCAGATGCATTGACCAGGATGCAGTAACCAGATCTCACCTCCATCAGGCGTGGAATTAGCACCTCCCTGTCACAAATTGCCTCCCTTCTGTGCTTATCTCAAGTTCCCACTGTGGTGGCTTATCTTATGG
Source organism: Myiozetetes cayanensis (assembly GCF_022539395.1). Taxonomy (NCBI): domain Eukaryota; kingdom Metazoa; phylum Chordata; class Aves; order Passeriformes; family Tyrannidae; genus Myiozetetes; species Myiozetetes cayanensis. Next base: position 31,163,707 of record NW_026087964.1, on the reverse strand, counting down.
CAAGTTCTTTTTGTGGCCTTGTCAGGGTTTGAGACAGGCAACGGTGCTTTTAAAGTCCTTACAATCACCCATTTCTTTCCCAAGGTTATCATCACTGTTCATTTTTAACATGAGTGTACTTTAGCAGTCAGCTAAATAGACCTCTCTAATCCCCAGTATCTCAGGTTTTATCTAAAGTACTGGCAAATCTGTACTATCTTGACTATAATTTATCTATAATAGATATATCTTGGGTGTGTTGATTCTATTAATTTACAGTAAAAATTCCCCAAAACTCTGGGTTTGATTCTGTTTTAAAAAAATCAGTCTTCACAAAACATACCTCTTATTTATTGTTCAAGGTGATAGAAAATTGCTGAGTATTCAGCAATATTATTTTTAATAATATAATAGTACAAATTATGTGTTAATGACCTTAGCAGTCTCTCTGATGTTGAGGTGTTTTATGTTTCCGTCACAATACAGTACTTCTCTATCAGTTTAGTTTCACTTAACTTTCAATCATCTTCAGAAATGCTAGAAAACCACCCTGTCCAGGACTTTATCTGTGACACAGTTTGTGGATAGAGGGGGAGATGTAAGTGTAAGTGCCTCACTAGAAAGCCTGATGATTATTCAGACTGTAGCTGGATCAGAAAGTGTGCCTCTGGTTTCCTTGTTTTTTAATGGGAACATATGTATTAATGTTTAGTGAGTCCAGAGGAAGACTGCAAAGATGATCAGAGAACTGGAGCAATTCTCCGGTGAGAACAGGCTGAGAGAGTTGGGGTTGTTCAGCCTGAAGAAGAGAAGGCTTCTGGAAGACCTTATAGCAGCCTTGCAGTATCTAAAATGGGCTTCTAAGAGAGCAGGAGAGGGACTTTTTACAAGGACATGTGAGGAGAGGACAAGGGGGAAGTGACTTTAAACTGTAAGAGGGCAGATTTAAGTTGAGTATGAGGAAGAAATTCTTTCTTGTGAGGGTGGTGAGGCACTGAAATAAGTTGCCCAGAGAGGTGGTAGATGTCCCATCCCTTGAAATGTTCAAGGCCAGGTTGGATAGGACTTTGAGCAACCTGGTCTTGTGAAAGGTGTCCCTGCCCCTGGCAGGGGCGTTGGATGAGGTGATCTTTAAGGTATCATTCAACTCAAACTGTTCTATAATTCTGTGATTCTAATAAACTCCAGAGGAGTCACTTATTGAAAAATGTTGGGATGAACAAAATCAGAAGCAATGACTGAAGCCTCTTTTTGTAATTGTGCAATTTGTGAGAGAGGGATCATTGCTTTTTAATTGTGAATTTCTTTAATTCTTAGCTAGAAATAAAAGGACGGCTTTGAGTATCTTATGAGAGAAGACAGACAGACTGGTGAGTTTGAGCATATGACATGAGAAAAAAAGTGTCAATAAGTGATTATCTGTAAAAAACTATGCAGTTAACAAACACTTAATTTTACTTCCCAGAATGTTTTCTGTTTGTGGACAAGTTCAAACATTACATTACTTTAAGGACATAGACATAGAAGTTTAGTGAATTTTTTTTAAAATGAGACCCCTGTTATCTATCCTTTCAAACCACGTAATGTAAATTCTTGTAGAAACTGGCCACACTAAAACTAATCATCGCGATCTCTGCACTGCAACTAGAAGGTTGTAATAAGAATAGGCTACTCAGCTGTTCAGAAGTTTTCTTAGTTCCAACATCAGCCTATTAGTGTCCTGTTTATAATTATGTAATCACAGAATGGGTCAGGTTGTAAGGGACTACAGAGGGTCATCTGGTCCAACTACTCTGCTCAAGCAGGTCATCCCAGACCACACGGCACAGGATTGTTTCCAGATGGTTCTTGAATATCTCCATTGAGGGAGACTCCACAACCTCTCTGGGCAACCTGTTCCACTGCTTGATTACTCACACAGTAAAGTTCTTCCTCATGTTCAGGTGGAACTTCCTGTGCATCAGTTTCTGCCCACTGCCCCTTGACCTATTGCTTGGCACCACCAAGAAGAGCTTGGCTCTGTCTTCTTGACATCTTTACTTCAAATACTTGTAGACCTTGATGAGGTCCATAATTTTTTTATATTCAATGGGTTTTTTTACCCTTTCCTTATGGTATTCTAAAGTATGTTAAGTAGAGGACATGGCTTGAGCTTTTTTTTGTAATTTTTCTAAGATTTTATCTTGTGAGCCTTTAGCCTAGAACTTTTTTTTACTTTCAAAAGTCTGGAATATGCATGCTATAATATATATTTATAAATACATATATGTTTGAAAAATTATATTTTAGGACCTGTTTACACACACAGTTCTAAAAAATTTATTAATGAAAAGCAAATTTAGTAATTCCCCTTAATACTCAGGCTTCACTGAGAAATAGTTTTCCTTTGTATATGGAAAAAACCAGTCTATTAGTGTGCATAATAGCTCGCTTGATAATTTTCTTCCTTCTTTCAGAAAACCAAAGTTTTTGAAAGCTGTTTTTTGTACTTGTTTCTTTCCTTGTTTATTTGCAAATTACAGGTATAGTATTTCAACTTTATTCTTAGATAATGGAATAGGTGTTCTGTGTTGCTAAGCAGAATAAAAGAGAGAGCTGAGTAAGTGCAGAGCTTCTTAAACTCAACAAAAGGAAAATGTCTTGAAGGTGCAAAATAACAAATTTGCTGTCCCCTAAGAACCTGCTCATCCTTTTCTGATGATAATTGAAGATTAAAGAAATTTCAGATTGATGGAGGAGAGGGGGTGCACGTTTGTCATATGTTATGAAATACAGATAATAAACTGTAATCCACATGACCTGCAATAAGGATATTCATTTTAGAACTGAAAAAGAACTTTTGGTTATTCCATGATTTCTCTATTTTCTTCAAGTAAGCTAACTCAACAAAGAAGAAAATGAAGTAGCTGCTTGCATTTAACTTCAAAAAAAGTGTCATAGGAATTAGAGATGGCATAAACTTTTAAGGTCGTTTTGCCAATCTCCTATCTGTAGGAGATTGTTCCCTGTGGTATATTAGGAGTTTTATAACTTTTCACGAGATTTTATGAGTTCCCCATGAGAGGATTTTGGTCTGTTGAGAGTGCTAGATGAGGAGCCCTTTTACTATATATTACAGCTGGGAAACCTATCTTTCATTGACAGCTGGGATTGACACTAGTCTGAGGAATGCAGGGTGGCTATATGTTTCCATAGATGTGAGAGTTTGGCAGAAGCATTTAATGGAGTGGTTGAACTTTGATTGTTAAACCAGGGAACTTGGAGATTTTACTCTGCAACTCAAGTTAGCTATATTAAGAGATGATCTTATTGATGCATATATTTTTAAAACATCCAGGTGTAGCAAGAGGCACTTTGCATGGTCCCCACAGCTGTGCAATGCAGGGAATGGAAAGGATTAAATATTTCTGTCGTAATAATTCCAGAACCTGTACTGACAAATATAAATATTATAAAAATTACTCCTCATTTGCAGCTTATTTATATCATTGTACAAATGCACAAACAAGATGAATATGCATTTAACTTTTAAGAGGGCTTACTCTCACTGAATGTAACAGATTGCTCACTTAGGTGAGTAGGGCAAGCAGTCTGCAGGATCAGTGCCAAACTTACTAATTTATTTCAGATCTTTGAATAGTTTTGCAGTATAAATGTGGTGGTTCACTCACTTTTTAATGAGGACAGTTATATTGAAAACTGAGAAAATTCTCCACTATGTATTTTCTATCTATATATTTTATTAAGAAAATGTATTGAAAGAAAGCAGACAAACCTAAAAGTTGTAATATATATGGTACTTAACCCAAAGCTTTATGGTTGTTTACATGGGGCATCCTTTTTTGTTCTTTTGGCAGATCCTTCATAGAACAGTTCCAGTGCAGCAATGCAGTCTGAAACTTTCTTATCCTAAAACTGTCCTAATAATTAGAGTTAGAAGTTTTGCTGGATAAGTAATAGTAAAAGATACTGCAAAATGGAGTTGATGGGAGTGCATTTGCTGATTGCTTGCCTTAATCAGTTTTCACTACTTTTCTAAAACGATCCGCAATTATCTATTTGTGTATGTGCCTTATTAAACAGGATTTTTTAGTAAGAGTTATATTTTTAGTGGTATCTGGCCTGTTTGTTTGGTTTTTATTCTAGTAAAATGTCTGGATTGGATATGTCAATGGAATGATGAACAATCCAATAAAATTAGCAATATTAAGCTTTCAGACTTTAAACCAAAACACAGAATTTGTCTCTTATACACATGAATGAGTCCATAAGTAGTTCTGTAATGGAAGGATTAGGAAATAAACTGATGAAAGTAGTTGTCAACACGTCAGAGCTATTGGTGTGCTTTGAATTTGCCAGTAGAAGCTACACTGTTGATAGAGTCCGGGGATTTTTTTTTATTTTTTATTTTATTTTTTGAATTTTTTTGAGAGAAAACTTTAATAGATTAAATTCTTCAATAGGAAAATCTAGTTTCTAGGTTGAATTGGTTTGATGTTACATTCGTTTCACTGAATGTACATGTTATCTGAAAAAGTGAATTCAGACCTCTTGCAAATTAATGTTTTATATTTAGGATAAAAGATGTCTCTAATGCTAAAATTGTACTTAACTCCTACATTACTAAGGTTCCATAAGTGCTTCATGGATTACTCTGTCTACTGAATTAGCCTTCAAAAGTTGAATGATTCCAAAATCAAGCCTAAGACATGGGTATAACATGAAGCTTGTTATATTTGTACCCAGATATACCATACTTGTCATTTGAATTTATAAATCCCTTCAAAGATGCTAAAAAGCAGGATTGTTTTTGCTAAGCACAAAGGTTTTTTCAACTGTCAGACTGATTAAGCTAGTGCTTCATTTCTTTACTTTTTTTTCTTTTTTAAGGTTGATTATTTATATTTTTAATTTCTTTTTAAGTTCCAATCTGAGACACGTTTTTTGCCTATTGTAGTTATTAGGGCTTGGGTTTTTTTTCCTAAGAGTAATGTAAAAACAGTTCAGTGCAAAAATGGTTCTCTCTAAATTGGCATTTACATTGAAGAAATTACTAATTTGAAAGTGGAAGCCACTATTCTAACAACTATTTAAGTAACGCAAAACATTACTATGTAAAAAGTCCTATGCATTCCAATATATACCTTCAGTATATGCTTTATGTTTGTTTAAATCTTTACAGGATGTAAGCCTTAAGATATTCCTTGCATTTTAACACAGATAAATCTATTGACAATATTCTACCCAATGCAAAGCATTGACTACCATAAAATAGACATTTGAATTTTTAGAAATCATATAATAATTTCTAAAACTAACAGTAGATTAAAACAGTGGGAGTACAATTGTTTGACATATTTAACTTCTTTCTCTGACTGCAGTGATGTTTGTTAGTTACTAGTCATCCAAAACTGAATTTTAGGATTGGAAAAGCAATGAATTTTGATTTGAAAAGTTTTCTCACTCTCTGAACTATCTCAACTCATCTCCACTGAGGGCTGATTTATTAAAACAAAGAATGTAAAATACACACTAAGCAAGCAAATTCATAGTGTTTGTTAATTTAAAATTTTTAAAATATTTTTCTACTTTCATCTGTGTTCATGTTTTGTCTTTCTAGGGCATATTAGTTTGATTTTCTTTTTTCTTTTTCTATCTTTTTTTTTTAAAACCAGTCTTGCTGTGGAATCCCTTCACATCAGAACCCATTAAGAAATTAATTGTTAATCTCTTGCAAAGATAAAAGAGGCATTCAGTTTCTTAAACGGTACCTGAACAAATATTTCTCTGAGACTTCTATAGCATTAATGGATTTCTAGATTGAATTTCAGGGAGAATACTTTGTATTTGTACAATTTGAGTTCCTGTAGAAAGTAGAATTTTAAGAAAATCAGTTTGAACCAACAGATACATAAATATGTTGACTGTGGAAGTGACAAGAGTACAAACACACTGTGTAAAATTTGCCTTTTAGCATCATGATTAATTCAACAAATGATGTAGATGTACGTTCTAGTTTTAAATTTTTAAGCATAATTCTTATCAGCAATATAGTGGAACTTAGCAGGTCTACTCATATATAAAAATTTAAGCATGTAGCAGTGTGTTGCTGTATAGCAGACACAAGTTGCTAACAATGCTGTATATATCAAGTGCTTAGTACACTGAACATTTCGAGCTGGTTAAAAGTAGTTGTATATCCAAATTATGCATATTGAACAGTGTTTGCAACACGTATACACACGTTGTGAGCCAGCCCTCGTTGATAGCACAGAGGTCTTAATGTATTGTCAGCATGGCAGACCTCTGCATATTCACTGTAGCCTTCCTCTGAGTGTTTGCTGGGAATTTTACACATGCAAAGCACATTGTACTTAGGATGTAAGTATTCACCACTGCTGCAGTATGTATGCAAGCCTGACACATACTGTGCTAAGATATACCAGCACTTCCCACTATGCTGCCAATTTTATTTTTCTATTATTATAATATTGACACAAATGAAAATTGCAGGGGTTTCTACACGTTGTAATATCTAATGATACAAAAATATGTATTTTAAAAGATCTTTTCCTTTGTAATTATGTAATTGTATTTTAGTAGAGCAGTATTTCTTGTGTACAATGACTGTCATTGTACTTAGGTAATATTAGGCATTATAAAATTGATCAAACTAATTCTGTTTTACATAAATATTGTAGAGCAGAGTCCTTGGTGGTTTGTTGGTTTTTTTTTCGCACATTACCTGGTACCTCTGCACTTCCATTGCTAAATATTATCTCCATCTTACGAAGACTTTTGCTGTTCTCATCTACCTTTATCATTGTTGGAAATAAATTTATGGCTATATTTCACTTCATTGGAAGATTTGTGTTAGCAAGGTTTCCAACACATAAAACCCAATTAGATTAAAAAAAAAAAAAATATGAGGGTGGGAGGGATGAAATTTAAAAATTGCGACATCAAGCTGGGACTGTTTTGCAGTTTTAATATCTGACAGCATGGTTTTATTAACCTCTGTTAACTTATTAAAAAAGTAGACACTGCATTTCAGTCCCATCTTGAAGCTTGATAAAAGGATTCTTTGTTACCATTGAAAGACTCCTTTGTCATATTTTCTTGTGTGGAAGATTCAGAATTCAATAATATTACCTTTGGTAGGTGACCTAGTGAAAAATTCACTGTTGGTTTTTGGAGAAGGATTTGCTCAATTTCTTAGGGTGTTAATTGCTTCAATATGGCTCCTTTGCCCATGTAAATGCAACTGCACTGCTCATAGCAATACTGGTGTTAGTACAACAAACTAACTTTCAAAGCAACCTATATGGCTAATATGCTGAAACAGTGTCAGGAAATTCTGCTGGCATGACTGTGTTTGGTTGGGAATCATGAGTAGTGTGTGATTCATAACAACTTCTCTTCTCCTACAGTGAGATAACGGACTATTATTCTGAACAGTTTCCTGACAGTGGGAGCATGGAAGAGCATCATAGATGGGTCATCCCTGAAATGTTGCATTGGTGAATGCAGTCTACTGGTTTGCCAGATATGACAATTGTCAATCAGTCGGATTAAGCAGGACAACTGCACGGTTTTCTTAAAGTGATGTGAAAGTGGCCAGTCTGATAAAATTACTAATAGCAAGAGAGCAGTTGGGCAGTTTAAAGACTGCTTTGGTTTTCAGTCTGTTCTCTGAGCTTCCAGCTAGCTGTCTACGTGACCCCTTCTCAAGAAAAAAATTATGAACTATGAGTAGGCTTTTTAAATAACTATGAAGACAAAAAAATCCTCTTTCTCAGATATTGCTAATACTTACAGCTAAACTGGAAAAAGGTAATTGGTTTATTAGGAAAATACTTCCAGACTGCAAGATTAGTCATTAGATGTTCAAAGGAATTGATGCTTTTTCCCTGGCAGCTAAGCTAGCTTACACTCAGCTTTTTTAAAAGTCACTTAAAAATGGCAAGCAGGAATTTTTGTCTCCTCTTCCCATCCATTAACACACTAGAAATACTAGTAGCAGACTTGAAAACAGCAAACTGCTCTGATAAGTCAGTCTAGATATGCTTTGTTTTTTTACTCTGATGTTTCATTAGACTTTAGATTTAAGTCCTTTAAAAGTTGAGAACTGTAGTTAGTTGAAATGCACCAAATAAGTAAAACTTAAGTACAGTGAAGGGTTTTTTCCAATTGGGAGAAGACCATTGCATTTGATTCTTTTTTATCAGTCAGTTCAGAATTTAAAATGTACATGTATTACATTTAATTTTCAAGTGAAGTCATTTTACACAGTTGAAACCGCATATGAAATGCTGGAAAGCTTAACCCTGTCATATGTCTGGGGAGAGAGAAAAGAGGGTTAAGCGAGTGAGGAGTGAAGTTACACCTTCTTAAAATTTATTTCCATCTCTTCACTATTGTGTGGATTATATTTACAGTAGAAAGTTGGTACTGGAGTTATCATTTTGTGTGGATGGTATTTTTCATGAGATCAAACAGTTTTTTCCAAGTCAGAGCACTTGCTTACATTCAAATAATATTTTTTTATGTCAATCAAATTAGATGCAGTAACTATGTTAAGGTTATGTAAAGGATTTTTGTTGAGGTGTGAAGTGATCATTTTATTCCTCCCTTTATTAACAATATTTTCCCTGAATTCATTTTTTATTTTCCAGAAGGCCAAAGGTGTTCTGCTAGGGATGTGAGACATCTTACATGATAAATAGTTTAATACTTCAAAAACCAAAGGGATAAATAGGACCAGGAAGAAAAGTAGAACTTCTAAGGTACCAATAATTTTAATTCTGTCTTGAAAAGCTTTGCTTTCCTAGTTGATATTTTGAAGTGCAATCTGTTATCCCTCACAGTAAGGCAATACTGTTCACTTTCATGGATTTACTCCTAGTGGTCAAATATCAACAAATAGCTTCTTTCTTGTTGAGATGTGACTGGTACTCTCTACTCCTGAACCCTGGTAACAGATGAGATTTCTGTTCACATTGCAGGAAGTGGAACAATAAGTCTCACAATTAAATACTGGTATTTACTGAAGCAACAGTTAGTAGGAAATAGGGGCATATAATTTTACCTTAGTAATTTCTAGTGTAAATTGATAGTATTTTAATATATACAAAATAAAGATTTAAAAAAATCTTAATCTTCTCAAAATGTTACTTTTTTACACAAGAGAAAAGAATGGGCTATATTCAATTTGATCAAAGCACTACCTAGTCTGATACCCTCTCTCTAATAGTGGCCAGTCAAAAATGCCTAGGAAAAATAAGAACAGATCAAGCATAAAAAGAAACTTTCTGGCATGTGGCAGTCTACAGCTCAGGGATTTCACAAGCTGAAGGTTATTTTTTGAAACCTTTATTCCATGAATTTCTGATAAGTTTTCAAACCTATCAGTCAAGTTCTGACTTCCAGAACACAGAGCTATGGTGATTGTCTCAGTTTAACTGTGACCTGTTTACTCAAGTACTTTTTTTGCTTGTTTGTTTTTGGAGGGTTTTTGTTTGTTTTATTTGATAATCTTATTGGAAAAAACAGTTAACATCAGTATTGATTTCCCAGAGATATGTTTTACTTCATCTCAGTTACCATTCTTCTACACAGAAGGGTCCTAAACTCTTAAGTTGGCTCTCTTGCAGAAGTTTGTTATCATCTCACTGATCTTTTGATGATCCTGTCTTTTTTCTACTTTTTTTTCTGTTAAGGAATGTTTTTAACTCTTCAGAAAGAAGTAGCTTTAAATTGCATAGCTACTGTCTATTTAGTCTTCATAATGAGGGTCATTTTAACAGATTTTAAAATCTATAGTCCTAGCATAAAATATTGTAGAGCAACAAGTAAAAGTATTTTTAAAAGGACACAATAATTTGACTCACTTGTTAAGAAAAATGGTATTTCTAAAAGACTTAGAACAATATGTTGATGAATAGCATGATACAATGAATATTCTTGCTACAAGTGGTAAGATGGGAAGAGACTATGGCCAAAGATTCTGGAAGTCAGGGAGTTTAAGGGAATTTAATCTTTCACTTTCAAAACCAGAAAGGTGTTGGATTTTGTAGATGAATAAAAATATTTAAAAAATTAAATTTGCACTCTATGCAGAAACAAAAGAATGTAACACAGGTCAGGGTTTAGGGAAATTTTTTAATTATCCCAGAATTTTCAGAGTTGAAAGTGTTTCAACAACATAATGCTTAAAACTTTTCCTCAGGGAATAGAATCTCTTGCTATGTTTTACTTAACATATGTGAATTTAGTATAACAAATTCAGAAATTTAAGTCAAAATTCTTAGGTCAAAATTATTGAACAAAAATTTAGAAAGACATTGTATATCTGAATTTTGATATTTTTTTCTTTTTTTTAGAAGAGGCAGGCTAAATCCTTTCTGTTCAAATTCTTTAATGAATTAAAAGTATTATGTATTCCCTAACAAAATGAAACCTGCTGTTAATAGCTCCAATAGAATTTTAGAACCAGAGAATTTTTAAGATTGGAAAATACCTTAAAGATCATTGAGTCCAACCATAAACCCAGCACTGCCAAATCCACGATTAAACTGTGTCCCTAAGCCCCACTTCTAAACATACAGATTATAACTAGAGTACTTTACTACTTCTGGAATGTCTGAACGCATGAAGTGCTAGAAGAAAAAAGAAAAGCAGAACAAAGATTGTCCATTTCTGCTGAACTTCTCTTGTAAAACAGCTATCACTTAAATTTTTAAAATATTTTAAAAACTAGCATCTGCATTTCTTTTCCACTTTAGGTTCAGCACACTTAGCACAGATAAGAACATATGGAATATAAAGCATAAATAATATTTTTTTTTCATGAGGTTTGAAATCACCCTTCTAGGAGAGAGGAAAAGATGATGGGTGTGTGAGTGGAAAAAGTCTGAGCAGAATCATTGTCAAATATGTCCCAAAACCATACTTTCTACTCAACACAAAATAAACCACTGAATTATTAGTGGGCCTGAGCAGCCTACCCTCTCTTATAGTCTTGGTTAAAAATGATGTTTCTGAAAGAAATATTCCCAATAAAAATAAGCAGATAAAGGAATACATATTTTCTCAGATTGAAACTTAAAAATAAGTGTCATAAAATTATGCATAGTTTTTGTATATCCCATTCTACCGTATCACAGAATATGCTGACTTGGAAGGGTTCCACAAATATTATCGAGTCCAACTCCTAGCCCTGCACAGGATCATCCTCAAGAGCCATACCCTGTGACTGAGAATATTGTCCAAATGCATCTTGAACCCTGTCAGACTTCCCTGGGTAGCCTGTTCCAGTGCCCAACCACCCTCTGGGTGAAGAACATTTTTCTAATAGTCAACCTAAATCTCCTTTATCACAGCTTCAGGTCATTCCCTCAGGTTGTATCATTGGTCACCACAGAGAAGAGCTCAGTGCCTGCACCTCCTCTTGCCAAGGAAGTTGTAACTGCAATGAGGTCTCCCCTCAGTCTTCTCTTCTCCAGGCTGAACAGACCAAGCGACCTCAGCCTCTCCTCATATGACTTTCCTTCAAGGCTCTTCACCATCTTTGTGTCCCTCCTTTGGACACTCTCTAAGAGCTTATTATCTTTCTTATACTGTGGTGCCCAAAACTGCACACAATATTCAAGGTGAGGCCTCACCTTGTGAGTGCAGAGCAGAGCGGGACAATCCCCTCCCTCGACTGGCTGGCGATGCTTTGCCTGATGCCCCCCAGGACACGGTTGGCCCTTCTGGCTGCCAGGGCACTGCTGACTCAGATTCAACTTGCCAGTGACCAGGACCCCCAGGTCCCTTTCTGTGGCACTGCTTTCCAGCATCTTGTTCCCCAGTCTGTACATACACCTGGGATTGCCCCACTCTGAAAGTGGTAGTACCTTTTGGATTTTAATATTGTTTCAGATTGAACACATTGTTACTGTTTGAGTAGAAATTGGATTTGCCTGACCCAAATGGATGGTGTATTTGTTTATTTTTCGCTTTGGTAGAAATTTTAGATTTCTGTGCCACAGGTCATCCATGACTGTAACCCTGCAAAGGTAAGGTTAGAAAAGGAAGAACACAGAGTGATCTATGAGATTAGTGTAAATTATGCCATGCACAACATGAGTGTACCTTTTTAGTAAACAAATCCACGCATTCTGAAATACTTTGTATGCATTTTATCAAAGGAGACAGGTAATGAAACAGAGGAAATTTTAAGGTCAAGAAATACCATCTTTGATTAAAATACTATGACACAATTAAGTTGTAATAGACTTTGCTAGATGATGTCTCGGAGACCAGAACCACAATTTAGCTTAAAAAGGGATTAGTCTTATTTCTATCTCAGGAATTTATGTGCTAAAGATTGGCAGAATTTTGAAAGGCATACCAGGGAAGAATGACAGTATACATAATTCTATGCATCAAATAATATCCACTGTCAGGGGTAGAAATCTAGACAAACTGAGGCTCAGTTCAGATTTTTCTGTGTTCCTGTGAGAAATATGTGTTAAAAATAGGGTAAAACTTGAGTTCTACTGTACTAGGAAAATTTTTAGATGCCACTGTGACAGCTGACACAGGCACATGGACCCAGAAGTGAAAATGAAATGTCTAGAAAGGCAAAGCCCTAACACTGAGACAGTAAATAAGAAAAGTTTTCATGTCTTAAGTATTCATTACAGGAATGCTAATACTATAATGGTAAAATGCTAAAAGACATTGTTAGTCATGGCATAGCCTGCATTTGAGAATTAGATTCTGTCATATCCAGAGAAGAAAATTGAAAAACTGTCCAGTAGCTACAGATATTATACAGATATTGTCCCAATATTAAAGAACAGCAAAAACATGCACCTTTTCATGATACATAAATCAGTACTGAAAATGCTATGTTCCGTTTGGAATAGAAGAGGCAGACAAACAAGTACATTTCTTGGGAATCTTAGATATGAAGATACAAGCATAAAGGTTAAGACCAAGAAGTAATCAGATTAAAACTTAGAAAACCTTTTGTGTTCACTGGAGGCATTGCCTTTCTCATGAAATATTTTCAGGAAAAAAGGCTTCAATAGGACTGTTTTCCCCTAACATTCTGACACTGTTAAACTACCTGGTTCTTAAACTAAGAAACATATGATCCATTAAAAAATTAGCAAATGTAACTGTAAATGTAATAGAACTATGGCCAGTGTTTCAAAGAAACATGCCTGAACTTTCAGTCTCTGAAAAATGTCAATGGGCAGGAATCATGCAGGTGTGTTTTAAGACAAAGTGCTTTATTTTGAACCAGAGCAAAATGTCAGACTAAAATAGGATGAAATTGTCTCCAGACAGCTACATAGAACCATAGAGGAGTGTAGGCTGAAAAAAGTCCTTTAACACCAAGTCCAAAATTAACCCAGCACTGCAATCTTCACCATTAAACCATATCCCCAAATCTAGATGTTTTTTGAACAATTCCAAGAACGATGATTCTGTCCACTTCCCTGGACAGTCTGTCCCAATGATTAACCACCATTTCAGTGAAGAAATTTTTGCCTAATATCCCATCTAAACCTCCCCTGATGCAACTTGAGACCATTTCCTCTCATCCTGTCACTTATTACCTGGTAGAAAAGACCAACACCCACCTTCACTACAACCTCCTTTTAGGCAGTTGTAGAGAACAATGAGGTTTCCCCCATGAGCCTCCTTTTCTCCAGGCTAAAAAACCCCAGCTCCCTCAGCTGTTCCTCATAAGACTTGTGCTCCAGCCCCTTCACCAGCTTCATTGCCCTTCCCTGGACTCATTCCAGCACTTCAATGTCTTTCTTTTGGTGAGGAACCCAGAACTGGACACAGTTCTCAAGGTACAGCCTCACCACTGGCAAGTATAAGGGGACAATCCCTTCTCTAGTCCTGCTGGCCACACTATTTCTACCCAGGCCAGGATGCCATTGGCATTCTTGGCCACCTGGGCACACTGCTGGCTCGTGTTCAGCTGCTGTTGATCAGCACCCCCAGATCCTTCTCCACTGGGCAGCTTTCCAGCCACTCTTCCCCAAGCCCATGCATGGGGGTTGTTGTGACTAAATGCAGGACTTGGCATAGCAATAATAGTAACAACATAAGAAGGAACCCACCTCTGTGCATAGGAGGTTATCTTGTCAAAAATGAAAAAAAAAATTCTGTTCTCAGCATTATACTTTGATAAGGACCAAACAGCTTTGGTCATTAATAATATCTTCATTCACCAAACAAAACATGGGTCTGATTTCCATGTTATGAAAAGGTTCTGCAAGCCATGTTGATGGACTTGTCCAGCACTAAGGAATATTGAGCTTATAGGTGATACAGTAAACCTGAGTATTTGTTTGCATATAGTGTTCTGTAAAATCTAGTTTAAATTTGTACTTGAGGCAAATAGCTTGGGAAACTTCATTGCTACAGGCTAAGACAAAACCCAAAATTTATAGCTCTGGTATTGCCTTTTTTATTTCCATTTCTTTGCTTTTCAGGCTATAATTTTCAATGGATCTTAAATTTCCAGTATTTCTTTGTCCCTCTGGAATTCATTAACTCTAGTTCTAGAGTATAAAGGGGACAATTTGATGTAAGAATGTTTTGTTATCTCCATTTTAAACTGAGATGCCCAATCAACACCTGCAGACTGTATATGCATTAGTTTACTCTGCATGCTGCCTAGGAAATATAGTCTAATGATGTTTTTGATTGAGTAAACATTTGCAAGCAAGGTTTGTATTGTATATATTCTCAGTGCTACATGAACAAAGCAAATTAATCACCCTAGCACTTTTTTCTTGTGAAACTAACTTGTTCTGAATTTTATTAAATTCTCTTTCACTCTTTATATTTAGAGCTCTGCTTTTCAGACTGTTCAGAGCCACATATACATTTATAAGTAAAGGGGATTATTTTTCATGGCATTTTAGCTATAAAGCACTTTTATCTAAAAATAAGTTTCGTCTAAACATATTGTGATGGCATTGTCCCTATAAATGTAAGCACTGATATTTATGAATCTTGTACATAGAAGAGATTATAAGAGAGTTCTCACCAGGAATGTTATAGACTTTTTTATAAAATGCTACAAAAAAGTACCCATTTTGTTAGATGAAAGCTTTTCAAACTTCTTTCATTACTTGAAGACATAACATTGTCTTTACAGATCTTTTGAAGTTAGGATTTTTTTAGAAGGTTGAAAAAATTCTTCCAATATTTGAAAAGATCAACTAAAAGAGATGGCTCGTCATAGAACTTCAGGGCAAACCCCAAGAGGGTTTTGATCCACAATCCCTTAAGGTGCTGTACATTTGTGTTTTCATTCATACCAGTGCCTTCAAATACTTACCAAATTTGAAAAAAATTTTTTTTATTTCACACTAAAGGTCTCATTCAGAGAGGTGTTGTACAACAGTATATCCTCTTTATGTTGCTCTTCTTGGGAGTCGAGGAATGGTATGGCCTAATGAGGTACTACATAGGTTATCGACAGGATTTTAGGATGAACATCAATAGCTTTACATCAGAAGCAAACTTAAAAGACTTATAAGAAAAAAAAATTAAGTGAAGAGTTAGTTCCCCGTGATACCATATTCCGGGAAGAGAAAGTTCAATAATACCAAATAAAAAATGCCAAATAATAAAAGCAAATTCTTAATGTGTTGTGTTTGTTCTGATTAATTTATGATTACTGAAGAAAATATTTCATCAATTAGAAATATTTAGATATTTCTGTAATCATCAAAGCTAACAAATATTTTAAGAAACTTAAAAATAATTAATTTGAAGTAGTTTATGGGATTAATTTCAGAACAGCTAAGGAAAACAGTAACATTTGTGAAAAACAATAAACACATTTAATGTTTTACAGCACTTGAAATGTGAATATTCTATATTGATAGAGGCAAAACTACTTATGTGAGATATAAATTTTCACTCTGCTTATTCCTCACAGTTAATGTTTTTGTTCTGTGGAATACACAGTCATTATTTGTGCTTATTTACCACAGACTCTTCTGAGTTAATTGCAGTTGGTCTAGAATATTGGAATGTAGTTTTCTGCTGCTTTTAAATAGTCTTTCATTCTGTGTATCCTTAGGTGACAAACCAATTTAAGATGGAGTTTAGTCTGGTAGTTTTAATTCAAATGTTATGATATGTTAATGTGTAATTTTCATCACATTCCTGTCCTCTCTTGAAATTTGAAACTTTGCACTGAATCATTTGATTTTACAAGTCATGGAAGAAGTTAATTCTGAGTATGCAGTTGAGGCCAAAGCTGATGTTTCAAATGCTACCTCTGAAAATATAGCTATGATAAGGCTACAGAGTGGTTTGGTAAAAAATTTACTTGCATTCTGTCAGTATACCAGTAGGACCGTGTCTCCCCTGATATATCTTTGCAGTTTAGCTATAGGAAAAACTGAGGTGTACAGCATAAACACATGAAAAACTTACAGTACTGAGATCAGATCAAAGCTCTGTCTTGCACGATATTGTGTTTGATCAATTATGAATACCTGTGGAATAGCATGGAAACAAGGAAGTATATCTTGATAGCTCCTTGCCTACTTCCACTTGGTGTCTGAATCCTCTTCCAAATCCATTTATAACCATTTTTCTATGAATGGGTCTAATTCATTCACAGCCTAATTTTTTGTGTGATAAAACTTTTGTTTGTTTTGGGCTTGTCACTCCCTGATTTCATTTAATAACCTCTAATTTTTGTGTAAAAGGTAAGTAATTAATTATTGCCACATGACTTTCTCCATACCACATGTAAATTTCTAGATAACTGTCAAGAAGGCTCCAGACCTAGAATATCTGGGCCTATGAGTTCTGGCAAACCTAGTCTGCCTGATGCATTTTAATGACAGGGTGTATATAGCATCTGAATTGCAAATAGCATATGATAGTGACTGAGGCCATAAAAACTAACTTGAAAATCTTTACAAAATCATAGAATCATAGAATAATTTGGGTTTGAAGAGATTTTAGAAATCATCTAGCCAAAGCCCCTGCAATAAACAGGGACAACTTCAGCCAAATTTGGTTGCTCAGAGTCCCATCAACCTGGCCTTTAGCACTTCCAGGGATGGGACATCTACCGCCTCTCTGGGCAACTTGTTCCAGTGCCTCACCAGTCTCATGGGAAAGAATTTCTCTCTAGTGCTTAATCTCAATCTGCCATTTTACAATTTAAAGCCATTTCCCCCATGTCTTCTCATTACAGGCCTTTGTAAAAAGTCCCTTTCCTGCTCTCTTGTATGCCCAGTTTGGGTACTGGAAGGCTTCTCTAAAGTCTCCTGAGAACCATCTCTTCTCCAGGCTTAACAACCCCAACTCTCTCAGCCTGTCCTCATAGAAAAGGTGCTCCTTCCTCTGATAATTTTTGTGGTCTTCCTCTGGACCCGCTCCACATCTTGTTCTGAGATGTTCAGAGCTGGATGCAGTATTCCATGTGGGAGTCTCTTGAAGGCAGAGTAAAGGGGCAGAATCACCTCCCTCGATCTGCTGGCCACGCTTCTTTTGATGCAGCCCAGGATCTGGTTGGCTTTCTGGGCTGCAAGTGCACACTGACTGCTCATGTCCAGCTTTCTAGCCACCAGCATCCTGAAGTCCTTCTCAGCAGGCCTGCGCTCCACCCCGCTACAGGTTACTGTGCTCCTTTTTCAGGAGATGTAGAGGTGGTTGAAGTGCCCTAGCAGGAAGAGAGCCTTTGAGCCCAATGCCTTCTGTAGGTGGAAGAAGCAGGCTTCATCAGTAGGCTCCTTTTTGTCTGATGAGCTGTAGTAGACATCAACCACAAAGTTCCCGTAGTTGCCTCAGTCTCCAATTCTTACCCAGTCAGACAGTCTAATTTGGTTCAGTCCCTTTGCAAAATATTTCACGTTGATTGCTTTCACATACAAGCAGGATTAAAGAGGATTACTCAAAATAATGATTTCTTGTGAAATATTTTTATTTTGGAAACCATATGCTGGTGGAAAAATTTTCCAAGGGAAACTTTTAGAGAACCCAGAGGGATTTGATAGTTTCCAACTAGTTTTAGGTATAAAGAAAAAAAGAGACATCTCTGTCCATTAACTATACAGCAGAACTACAATACAGATGCACAAGCCCTGTAGTATTTATCATAATGATAAACTATAACAGGAGCACTCAAACTCTGTGCAGAATGTTGACTATGCCGTTATATTAAAAGAAATTATTGGCATTTACATTGCGTATGGATCATGCATACATACATATGCATGCATTTTTTAATATTTGTATCCATATAGAAGTAAGTGAGCTGGGTGTTAAATCTTGTATGATTACCCATAGAAATTCACACTTTACTTGCGAAAGGCATTCTTGTATTTTGTTTGATCATGTGCTGGCTTTTAAACTTGATTCCATCTCAGGTAATGAGAACACATGTAATATCATGCTTTATAAGTTGTCGAAATTAACTACATCTTTGGTTCTTGGAAAGCTTTTTGGAACAATGTTTCACGTTTCCTCTATGTGATTGTTTTAAATCTAATGATGCATTTAGTGATAATGTAATTTACTGTTAGAGATATATTTGTATTTCCACTTTAAAATATTATGTGAGAACATTTAGGAATGTATGTAATAAATTACACTCAGAGTAAATGACAATAATAAAATAGTTAAATTTATAATTTTTATATTTATATATCTATAAATTTGAGGGAAAGGTAACTAGAGCAGTTTCATATCTCTCTGTATTTATCTTAGTGAATAAGCAAGGTAGCTTAAAAGTACCCTTTGGAACATATTTTGATTCCATTTCAGTGCAGCTGTACAATTCAGAAGAAACTGCTCCTGAGTTGATGTGGGATAGGTTATGATGCTAATCTCACAGCTGTCTCTCGAGCTATCAGTACTTGTAAATCACATAGTACATAGTAAGAAGGGTAAATCAGAGAGGTTAGAAATCCAGAGAAAACTGTGACAGAGGTGATAGATTATATGAAATTACTACAATCTGAAGATTTTTTTATGAAAAGGGATGTCATGCATTTGAAATATATACCTGCGTGTGTTGTTCTTAGGAGGTGTGTGCCATATGCTAGATACACAGAGTATTTTTTAATTATTTTCTGATAATTTTTATAATCTCATAATAGAAAATTATGAGATGAAAGTTCTCAGAGATAGAGATCCTCATGAATCACATTCTTAAATAAGTTCCTGTTTATAGGAAAATACAGATTTGTGTGTTGTTTAAATCTTAGTTCATCAACAAGAGGGAAAGAGTCTGATACCGTGTGGTAACATACAGCTGATCTCAATTATTGAACTGAGAGTTCTATGCTTTGAACACTCTATGAAGCCATAAAATCTGATTCTGTGCACATCTATTGCACATTAAGGGTGTGTGATCCAGCACCATATTTACAAAATAAAACCAAAGAAATTGCTTGAAAATTCTCGTCTTCTGAATACACTAGAAAATATGTTGTGGTTGTTTTTTTTTTCATACAAAAAATAGTGATTAAGTGTAGCTGGTTGAAGAATTTACAGTAATCTGTCTAATTTCATCATCAATATTTACTGCATGTTTTAAAGGATCTGATTTATCTTGGATGCACTAATTATTCAGTAGAATTCTTAAAAGTACTTGAGCAAATAATTCTTGATTTGTATCCCATTACATTTATTTTCAAAATCCTGAGCTTTCATTCTGTGTTGGATTGCAATTGTCTCAATTCAACATCTGTAAACAGTTTCTCACCTTTCACTGAATTTAAAGACATAATATTATCAAGCTTCTATGTATGAATTATTTTATGAAAATGAGAAATCCATTTTCATGGCCATTATGTAAAATATAAAAATTATTTCAAGAAACTGTTCAAAATTAGGAAGGTAATATAAATTTTGCAGTATTTGCCCAATTATAGAGATGTACATGTGAACGAGCTGCAGAAAAATTCAGTTGCATGTATAGGATGGAGTTCAATTTAATCATCTCTGTGTAATAGATCATGTGGACTTTTTTTGTATTTTCAACATTTTGTTCTTAACACAGTACCTTGCTAAGGTATAACCTACCTATTAGGTTGAAATAGTATACTTTTTCAGAAGAAATTTTTTATAATTTCTTCTTTGACTGAGGGCTGTGATGTATATTCCAGCTACCAGGAAAAGCAAAAAATAATACAAAATATATCTGACTGAGATTTGGAATGTTTTGGGGCTTGACTGTCTAAGCACAGATACAGTATACGATTCTGTAAAATTGTCTTAAGACATCTTAGTTTTCATTAAAGCTGGATTCAGTCTGCATTTGCTGAATTGAAATGTTTTAATCATGTGCACACACACCATAGAGTAAAAGGATTTTTTCATGGTTTTTTTGTTGTAAAAGGAAAACTTTCTAACATAGATGTATGTCTCAGTTTGCACTTGAAAGTTTTCTACCTTTAAAATCATAACTTAGTTATTAGATATATTTTTCAGTTTACTTACATTTGGGTTCTCACTTACATATGTGATTATCTGACGGTTTTTTTTTTGTTGTTGTTGTTGCTGTTGTTGTCTTGTTTTCCATAAAAACCAAGTACTTGATATTGCTTTATAGAGGATTTGCTTGCTGCAGCACTGTATAGAAAAACATTTTAGCATCAGCTGTGAAACAAGAGACAGGAATATCAGATTTAGTAGCTAGAATGCAAGACATGAAGAAAATAGAGAAGCAGAATGTTAGAGCTCTAGTGTAAATTGGTGTATGTAATCATTACTCTTTTTTTATGTTGTGGCATTCAAGTATTGCAATACTTGCAGGGTATCTGATTCTTGTATTGGCTAAATAAATGAACACCTAAAAGCTTGATAGAGCTCATTGAAAACTACTGTTAATCTCAGTTAGACTTCTGTGTGCAAGCAACACCCCAAAAAATATAATATTCTATGTTGAAAACAAATTCTTTCAATAATCCCTCTTGTTGCATCCTAATACCATCTTTCAGCTGTATCTAATTCAGGAAAAACAATTTCAACCACCACAGACTACTTTAAAATACTTTTTATAATTAGTTTAATAATGTGATTTTAATTTTCAAAAATGTGTTAGTAAAAAGAAAAGCAGATGTTGAAAATTACTGACTTTGTTTTTCATTCAAAACTTGTAATTTTAAGGTAATTTGTATCACATGAAATGACATCTTCCACTGGTTATTGCTGTGCGGAATAAGAAGGTTTAACTAAGAGGTAGCAGTTCTTCCTTTTCATGGATGACACTAAGTTGGGTGGGAATGAGTGTGGATCTGCTGGATGGTAGAAGGGCTCTGCAGAAAGATCTGCACAGGCTAGATCAAAGGGCCAAGGTCAGTTTATGAGGTTCAATAAGGCCATGTTCCTTGTAATATATTTAGCCCGGAGAGAAAGATGCTTATGGAAGGGTCCATGTCTTCCTCTGGGTAACAAGTGACAGGATAAAAGGAAATGTCCTCAAGTTGCACCAGTGGAGGTATAGGCTGGATATTAGGATATTTTTTTTCACAGAAAGAGTTGTAAAGCATTGGAACAGAGTGCCCGGGGAAGTGGTGGAGTCACTATCCCTGGAAAAACCTGTGGATATGTCACATGAAGACATGATTTAGTCATGAACATGGTGGTGGTAGTGCTAGGCTGATGGTTGGAATTGATGATCTGAATGGTCTTTTCCAACCTTAATGATTCTATGATTCTAATGTGATTGCAGACTTTGGCAGCGAGGCATTCCTTTGCCTTTTGTTTGCATAAGATTTTCAGGCATGTCTGGGAGTATTGCTAAACTAATGAAAAGGCATGGGTTTATATTCCTTATTTTTTATTGTTTTAGTGAAATACAGTTGAACACATATTCTTTTTGACCAGCAACCAAGTAATATTGTAAAATGAAATGCAGGCCAATGGACATGAAATCACTGATACAATGTTGTATCCTGGAATACACAAAGGTCATGTCATGAGTCTAAAATACTTAATTATGTGAAGTAGGATAATGAACTGTGGGAGAGTGCAACTATCCTAACTGCTGTACTCAGCTAGCATGTAAACTGGAGAGAGAATTCATTCCTGCTGAAAAAGAGATGGCAATCTATTGAGATTGTAAATTTGGTTTTAAATTACTCCTCCTAAGAAAACTTGGAATTTCAATTCCATATCCTGTAATAAGAACTAGACTAGGGAAACAGGGCAGTATATTGGAAATTCCTAATCACAGACTCTGATTCCAGTAGTTCAGAATAAGGAAGAATTTTTCTAATTTTCTGTGGATTTAAAGGTTTAGAAGGATGATGAGGAAGGAAAATGAGCAAGAAATAGAGTTTGAAAACAGTTTAATACAGTCATTTTGAAATAAGTAAAATATTCCGTAATTCTGTAGTTGATAGAGATTAATTACTATTGAGGTTTGTTTAACTTTATATTGTACAAAATCTTAGGTTGCCATAGTTGCTTAGGTACAGTAAAATTAGAAAATCTGGACATTCTACAGCAGGTTTCTTAGGACTCTATTCTCTTCTCTTTGATACCACTTTCTCCTAATAGCCCTGCCCTGATTTATGAAGCTAAAAAAGTGGGAATGTAATCTGCTAGTGCAAATTATTTGCTCACTAGAACAAAGAAACTATGTAAAATTACATTGTCATTGGTCTCCTCTTGGGGTAGAATGGCACACACCACCCCTTACACAATCAGCTTCATGAAAATCAGTAAAAAATTTCAGGATCTAGGTAAATTTCAGGAAGTAGCAAGGAAAAAAGGTGTGACTTAGTGAAGAGAACAAATGTCAAAAGAAATATGTTGTTGGCTATAAAAAGCAGACTGTAATACTCAGAAAAAGAGCAACTGATGACTCAGTCTAAATCTGCCTCTTGAAGGGATTGAAACCTTATGTAGAAGCATCTATCATGCCTAATACTGTAAATAGAAAGCATGCCTAAAAATATGTCTGGTGCCTTTGAAAATGAGTCTTTTTAGAGTTTCTTTAAAAATATTCTTTCTGTTGTCATCTTCTTTCCTAAGAAAGCTAAATAGCAAAATCCTGACGGGATCACAAAATGATCAGCTTCTGGTATCCCAGGAAATGACATTCTGTAAGTGGATCTCACTGATCAGGATTTGTTTCCAGTACTGAAGGATGAAGTAACATTCCAGAATCAATTTTTTGTAGTTGGAACATTTTCTCTGAGCCTTTGCTGTTTATTGCCAGTTATACACATTTCTTCTCATGTCTTGGAGTTAAATTTTCTTCTACAGCTTTTGTTTACCTCTGTGGAAAGTAATCATATTCTCTTTCAGATTGCTTTTGGGAATGTTAAACAGATTAAACATTTTCAATCTTTTCAGTTCATAAACACAGCATTTAATGCACATATTCTTAGTTCGTAAATGCATACTCTCAATTTTTCATTTTTACATTTAATTTCATTATGTTATGTTCTGTTAATGTAGTTGACAAACCCAGGAAGCTCTTCCTGTAATAATTTCCAGTCTTTTCACCTGTTGAAAATAAAGAAGTGGTGTGAGCAACCTTCACTGATACACTATATTTGACTTGACTTGTTAAGGTTTTACATAAGATCCACCTCATTTAAAGAGCTCCACTAGAAATCTTCCTTCAAACTCAGCCAGATTCTTCTCTATATCATAGTTCTTCTCTGTACTCCCATCTTCAGCTTAACTTTCTCTGAAGCCAGTATCAAATCTATCACATTTCTGGTTTAAAAACAAAACTATTTAGCTTACTTAAAATATATTAGATTGCCATTACAGTTTTTTAAAATTTTGGGGTGTTTTTTTTGGTTTTTTTTTTTTCCTTTACCACGTCTTTAAACCTTCTTTGCTTAAATATTTGGTGAGATCTTTTTTCTTCCAATTTTATCCCAGCAGGTTTCATAATATATTGCAGTCATATGGAGGTAGAAACAACTGAATTACTGTTCAGACAAGGAGCTTATTAATGTTTCTATTCCATGATCCCTACTACATTTTTTGACTTAGGAAAAATAAAAATAAGTACTGATGTTTGTAATAATAAAGTACTTATATTTAATATGTTTTATTTAGAAAGTTATTTCAGGTTTTGTACGATTGCTAGAATGACAAATTTTTTAAAGGAGTGGAGTTTGAAAAAGAACCATATGCAAACCACAGGAGTGTGTGGCAGGAAGGTGAGTTGAGGTTCACGGCTAGATCCCACACTGGTTGCTACCTGTGCAATGGATACCAAGTCCAAAAGGGTCTATATAACATCCACTCTATATGCTTCCATTCATCATGGATCACAGAACTCTTTCCAAGTCTTACAAAGGAAGTTTTGACTAAAAGCCTCACTCTGTATGATGTTTGTTTTCCGATTGCCATGTAGAACACAATACGGAGTTATGGCAAGCATATTACAGTTATAATGTGTCAATAAATTATATGCTGCCATAAAATTGAGCATATGCATACCTAAAGAAAATAGCAAACTGAAATGAAAACAAAATGAATGCCAAAAGAGTACCAGCGAGCATCTCTACTGTATTATAAACCTGAGCAAAATATTTTTTGGAAATATTCTAAAACAGAAATATATTTACTATGTGCTGTGATTAATTTCAACTTGTGCTTTAGCTAATCCGCCCATACTGCAACCAGTCTAATGTTCATAGTGACTAAGCAGTTTATTTACATTAAAATCTGTTCTATTACCTAAGCCCCTAGACAACACAATGAATTTATAGCATTTTTATGAGCAGATAAAAAGTTCTACTTTATGTTTATTTCCTAAGTAAAACTTAAAACTGATTTAAATCCAAAAAATACTCTTACACTCAAAATTTAAGATATTGGTTTGAGAATAGAAGAAATATACTAAGTGATAAAAGAAACAAATTTTAAGAAGCCTAATTTTACAGGAGATAATATTATCAATATATATCTTATGCATCTACTAGATGAGTTCAAAAGATCTAATGTATTAAACATCCACTCCTTGAAGCAAAGTAAATTTAAAACTGTGCAGCAAGTTCAAGACACGAACATATGAATTTTATTCTTTGTTGATTCTTCTGGGCTAATATGGTTTTTTGGAGTAGTTTCTAAACATCTGGTGTTTGCTAAATTAATGACCCTTGGATTTCAAGAAATTAGAATAGTTACAGTGAAGAAACTACAGATTATATGTGAAAAAAATGTTTAGGAACTGATATCTAACTTCTGTAAAATTAGAAATCAAAACGACCTGCTGTAAAAAATTATATCACTGAAAGCACTCTAGGAACTATGCATTTTAATGATTGATTGAAACTTAAGAACCTCACATAATTCTGAATGCTAATGTAAAATATTACGTTTTAATTTAGTACATACAGTAATTCTTTATGCTCATGCATCTTTCAATACAAATATTAACGTAATATAAAATGGGATGATTTTTAAAAGTGTTTAATTTTCTCCATAATTTCCTTGTCTTAATTTCCTCCTCTGAAAAGATACTTCAGGATTCAACATTTTTATTGTGTTTCTATTTACATGAACATGTAACAAGGCATTCTAACAGTGTGCAATAATCAACAACATAAAGTTCTTGCTGGTATAAAGTGTTTGCCTGTCATAACTTTGTCAGTTTCCTCTTCTGTCAGTTTCATCAGCACTGAATTTGACAGGTAGACTTTGCCATCAGTGGCTTACTCTGAACTGTATAAAGTTGCCAGAGCAATTTGTTTCAAAGGACTTCTCAATTGACTGCAAAAGTAGCAGAATATATCCAAGGGAAAAGATACTGCAGTCATGAACTTGCCTTAAGAACACCATTGGTTATTAATATGTTTTAAAGAGAAAAAGTACAAGAATATATTTGATGTATCTGTATATTCATTCTCTGTAAGTTATTTTCCCATTCTGCTGTATTGTGAATATGAAAATGAATAGCACTGTAGAGACTTAATGTGCAGGAATCTTTTACAATTGATTTTTACCATTTAAAGAACACTTATATAAACAGAGTCATTTTCAGCTTCAGTCAGATGTCTGACTGCATTTATTTGGCCTTCTGCAGGCAAATACATGAAAATTCTGCAGGTAAAAGGAAGTGGCTCCATTCTATCAGTCTCTTAGGTACAGTATAGCTGTTCCACGATCCTTATTTTTCTTTACCTTTTTAGAAGCTTTTCTCTCCCACCAGATTGAAATGTTTATTATAATAAATAATCCTATCATCAAACATTATTAAGAGCTGAAAATTATTTGTTAGCAAAGTAGATTTTCTTAGCTTCTTCCTGAAAAATGAATCAAAATTATCTGTCAGGCTTTTTTATCTGCTTTTTTATCCAAAAAGTACCATTCACATCACTGAAGTGATACAGACTGCTTTTGGCTGAACAGAAGTGTGAGTCGTTGTCAGAACTCTTCAAGTGTCTGACAGTTGTTACTTTTTTGCAATAGCACAGGATGAGAATTAGTATTGTAGAATACGTGGATTTTAGCAAAATATGGAGCAAAGAAACTTAAGAATAGAAGGAATTAGGGCCATAGAGTTCTACACAACTGATAGGGAAGGGGTATTCATAAGAGAATGTCAAACCAAAGAAAGCATTAAATATATCAAGATTTTATAGGAATGAGTTACTTTGACACAGACTTACATTTTTCTGTGAAGTGTTATCAGTTCTGTCTTTGCTCCTGTGGCAAAAACAGCACCAGACTTTCTGCACTTTCTTATGTACTTGCTTATGCTGAAATGCTTGCTTAATGGATCATCTGTAAAATCATCAGGAAGATTTCATTCAAACTTTTCCTTCATATCCTTACTAGTTACTTTCAATACTGCAATTTTATGTGCAGAAAGAACTTTCAGGGTATTTTTTTTCTTTTCTTGTTCTAAGCTTGTTTATAAAATCTTGAACCTATTTTATTGATTATCTATTTTCCTCATTACCATCTACTAATATATCATGCAAAATATATGGTAATTTTATTTTTCAAGTACTTCAGATAATGTCTAATATTTAATATTTCTGTGGAGACCATCATATTGCCTGCATACATGGGAGATAGAAAATGTAAAGTAAAGTATTTCTTGATATTTTTGAGTTATTTTGTAATTACTATCTCACATGGAACACTCAAATCAGTACTGATGTGAGGGATTGAACTTGTTTTTAAGGTTAAGCTTGTATTTTTATTTGAATCTATACAGCTTGTGATTTGATAGCAAATTTCACTGAGGAATTCCTTACTGTTCTGTTTTAATCTCTGCTTTAAATCTATCATATAAAATTATGTTTTGTTATAATTATAGAATATATGATCTAACAGTACAGTCGAAAAGCCACAAATCTGTATTAATTTAAATAATCAAGACACAGGAATAGTACAGAGGACCATAGTAATCTTCAAAAACTTTAAATTCTGATGCAGGCTAACTTTTTACAGTGTTTGGAAAATTGTCTTAGGAAATCAAGCTATTTTGGAAAAGAGAGAGCAGATGAAATATTCTTGCTCTTACACTTCTCACTGAAGTCATAATTGGGTTTATATTCAC
Source organism: Myiozetetes cayanensis (assembly GCF_022539395.1). Classification (NCBI taxonomy): domain Eukaryota; kingdom Metazoa; phylum Chordata; class Aves; order Passeriformes; family Tyrannidae; genus Myiozetetes; species Myiozetetes cayanensis. The sequence continues at coordinate 31,136,190 of NW_026087964.1, read as the reverse complement.
TTACTCCCTCTTCTGCCATCTTCTGAAATAGCAGTGCCTCATACCAAATCATCAGGGCAATAAGTACTTTTGTCTACAGAACACTGAACTACTAGATCAAAACTGATTCTGGGAGAGTTTTACCGTATGTATCCTAATTTTCTACTTAAGTTAATAATTAATTATTGTTATAGATATTCATTTTATGGTGTTTAAGAGGTAGGTGTTTATAAGCATCAGGTGTCATTTGAAGAAATAAATTACTTGCATTAACGCCTTATTTGGCAATGGTGTAAAAAGCAATTTTTTTCTCCACTGAAAAAGGTGTCTCAGATCTTCAAGATATGTAAGAATGTACAATATGACTGCATAACGTCAGTGTCATATTATCAACATGTGAGTGGGAACAAATTGGAATAATTTTGAGTGTATCACAGCTCTTAAAATAATTTTAACTTGGAGGGGAATTAATATGAATTTGTTATACATTAAATTTAATGTATTTTAAATATTAAAAACATTTACATTCCCAAATATTATAAAAATTATTTCACCTTCTGCTTCTTAGGAAAAAGAAATCAATAAAGGAAGCCAGGTGTAACAAATAAGAATTTCAGACCCAGTGACAGTAGACAGACCTGGATACCTTATATCCACACACCTTTCAGTCAAGTAATATGTGTACTGCAATGGAATAAACTGAAGACACTCTAGCAGCCAAGCAGACTTTGATCACTTTTGTTCATGGATGTGACTCATATTTCAGTAGTCTCTTTTTTCTACGCTAGTGATCTTCCCTAAACTTTACAGTGAACTCAGTGAACTTAAAGAAGCCTTTACTCACTTTGCAAACAGACATTAAATACTCATGCTGGGCCTTTCTTAAAATATCAGATACTGTCTCTTTGTTACAGGTTTGGTTTGGGGTTTTTTTGTCCAGTGTCCTTCACATTCTACCAAGCAAATTATGGTGAAAGATGAGTTACTTTTTATGATCACGGTGCTTTCATTAATCCAGTTTTATAGCAGAAATGAAACTCGAAAATACTAATTTACCTACATTTGTTTTATTTAATGGTTTTTGTTGATTCATGTTTCTCGTTAATTACACCTATGCTTTCTGTTGATTTCATGACACATTAAGATATCGTATACAGTTAAAGATGATAAATACACTGTCAAAACTCTCCTTTGTTTTCTGAAGGGAAGGTTAAAAAGAAAAGAAAACAAAAACAAAAAACACAAACAAACAAAAAACAACAACAAAAACAAAATAGAAAGAAATAACATCTGACTTGCAGAGATATTACTTGATAGTGTAGTCAAAGACCTAGTTTGCTCCTGCTAGATCTGCTTTGCCAGTACGTTTTTCAGTGGAGCTAACTGGATCCTTTTTCTACCATTACCAGACAGAACAGTTGTTGACCCATACAGAACACGTAGTGTGCTTCCCCCTCCAAGGATGAAAAGCGGCTATGTTAGCTGTGTTATCTCAGGTCTCTCAGGACATTATAACTATCAGAGGCAGAGTACTAGCCAGAAGTTGTGGGAGTAGTGCTGCCTTGCTGCACCTTTTTCTTTTTTTTTTTTTTTTTTTTAATGCTACAAGAATTGTAAATAATTTTCCTTAAAACATCTCAATCTCTAGTCTCTTTAGGGGAAAACCCTAAGAAAATACATTTATAGCCATTTATAGTCATTTATAGACAGAAGTAACAGTTTTAAAAATCACAACATTGAAAAAAAAACCAGGTGAAAACTGAAGATTTTTTCTTTCAACACAGAGGGATACTGAAAAACACCCTGAAATAGATACTCAAAAAACCTTGGTTTAGATTTTGAGCTCTCTAGGAAGTCACCTTACAGACAACTTACTGAAAAGCTAGTCTGTCTCCTACTACCTTTCACCTAATTTTGTGTGATAATACCTGCAGTTCAAATCCAATTAGATAGTTTTTCATTCCTTTTATATTAATTTGAAATCATTAATTATATCAATACTTGCTCTATTCTTGGTAACATCAAAAATATCTATTAGAACCAGTCATTACAATATTTTGCAGCAATAGTCATCATAGAAAGTTAGTGCCCTATACATTACAAGATTTTAAAAAATCGTAAGGTTATGAATATTTATAATGATTTGGGTGAATGAAAGAGGGTAGCCAAGAAAATACAAATTCTTCTATAATTATATTCATTAATTTTTAGGTGATATATAAATAATGATTTTGAGAAAATAAAAATACTTTCTGCTTTGTTCATATTTTAATACTTTGCTCTTCCAGTAATTAAGTCTTATGACATTCCAGAAAGCATAAATCCTGCTGAGATGTTTAAATTTGGAGCAACCTCTTGATGTGCAAACAAAAAAAAAAAAAAAAAAAAAGAAGGCACCCAGGATCATAACAAGCTGTTTTGCTTTCACCTTTGAAACAAAATTGAATGATAAAGCACTATGGCCTACTGAAACTGTTCCAACCTCGTTGTTAACTAGAACCTCCGTTTGAAATTCATTGCCTTCAATTACATTTTTAAAAGAATTTTAATTATGTGCCTGAAAAGAATAAAGATGCTTCAGGCTCCATTTGTTTATCATGGAAGGCCTAAAAAAAACGAGGACAGAGCTTCCCAGCTCATGCAGGGGTTGCAGAGAGAGAGAGATGACTTTTAATTCGACAAGTTCAGAGAGATTTCTTAGTTTGACGCGCACAGCAGGGGGTCTTTGAGTGCCTGGCAATACTTCAGCATTCTGAGCTTTGAAAGTCTTTCCCTGCAGCAGAAATTGTATCAAAAGCCAATGATAATATTCCCTGCAAGGTAAAGGACCCTATTGAAGATTTCTAGAGCTGTTTATTTATTCATCACAGTTTTTTCTTTTAGGACGTACCAGACTTATAGGTAATAATTCACACAGATGCTAGGAAAATTAATTAAATAAATAAATAAATAAGAATCTCTCATTAATCCTTCAATTTTCCCTTAAATTTTCTGTAGGCCATGTTCAGCTATAGCCACGTTCACCTATAAAATTTCCTGTCATTCCCTGTCATGTATTCTGCATGCAATCTTCACTGCAAATCTCAGCTTTTCCTTATTTTTGTCAGAATTGTAATTTTTGTCTGCCTTCTACCACCAGCTGAGCACATAAGATGTTTATGGCCATTACTTTCCACTAAACCCTCAAAGTGATTGATTAATTTTACAGAAGAACATTCGATTTCTTAGGGGTCTTTTTTAAAGTAGATTTGAGATAACTATTTCAAAGCCAAGATTAAAGCATTATTTATATTCCGGAGATCAGAGTTTTAATGTTTTGGCACTACATTTATTTGAAAAGTATACACATATGTTTTTATTTCTGTTTTTGTTTTGTTTCTGCAGCTGAGCTGCAACTGTGAGACTGCGACAGCTTTTCCCTTGTGTAATGTCAATGTCGGTTATCATTTTGGCAAAATCAGCCATCTCAGTGAAGACAGAAAACCCTTCTTTCCTTCTTGTTTTTCATCTGCAGTGGCATTCCAAGTGACCTTCCCTCATAAATATTGGTGAGTGACCACATGGGGAAAGCAGTTCCTTGGCCCAAAGAAACTTGTTGCAAAAAATTTTGTTGACCTGATGGGTTTTCATTTTTTCGAGGTATAAAAAAAACCCACATATGCAGCTTTTGGTTGTGTTTGTTTGGGTTTTTTTAATGATAAGTTGAGGTATTTAATGACACTTATTTCTCTAGACTTTTAAGTATTTATAGAACACTACCATGTGCTATCTATTCAAATTATAAGAACTAGTCTTTCAAGATACTGTTTTACAGGTAAATACTTCCTGACAGCAAACAGGAATCAGTCCTTTCATCCTGTTACTTTCTGATGGCTAAATAGTCTGGAATGGTATAAATTTATCATAACACCCTATATATGGCAAGATGAAACTTTCCCAAGTGTAGGAATTAAGGAAGATAGCTAGAGGCTTTTTTCTGGGACCCTTCTGGTTTAGGAAGTATGCCTAGGGTGAAATCACATCACTGCAGAAATTCTGATAACTACAGGGCAGTCCAGGAATTATGTCGCAACTGTAGTCATTCCATAAGGCTGTCTAAATTACATAGTTCAGTACTGAAAAAGTTTTCAGGTCATTTGAGGCTATCTCAGTAGATTTATCCAGCTTGAGATATCCAGTATGGCTTAAGAAATTTTCAGTGTTGAAATGAGATCATGAAATAGCCACCCATAGCTCAGGAATATTTACAGTATTGTGATACACAACTTTATAAACTACATACTCAGATACAAAAAATATTTAACCTATCCTGGAACCATTTGGAAGCTGTAAATATGCGCAGGATCTAAGACTGGGAATTATATAAGGATTACATATATTAAAACTAAGACACTGACATAAAGGGTCACTTAAGTAGCTGCCATTCAGTATTAACTATGTTATTGCAATTATCTCCTATTCAGACTACAGTCACAGAACTGTGATGTATCATTTATGACTATATGATAAGTAATGTTTGACTTTTTTCTTAACCGTGTGTGTACTTGAAGTATGTCAGTTTAAAGGACTGGAGCATCTTCAAAAGAAATATTAATAGGAGCATTATCATGGCACCAGCCTAATAAAATAATGTCTTTTCATCAATGGAATGCTTCCAGGGAAAGGAAAGGCTGGTATATCTTCTGTGTACCTATCTCACTGCTTAAAAAGTGAACAGTGGTGCTATTTACAAGTTCCTCAGCTGTATGTTAGGATTGGCACTGATTTCCTTGACTGCTAGTAATCAGGGGACAGAGTGGAGAAGGAAGACAGAAAGAATTTCGTAGCATACATTTCTATGCTCTCTCAGTGTTCTTTATTGTCTCTGAATCAACTACATGATGGAGCTGGGGCTTCTTACTCTTTGGGGAGGTAGCACTTGGTTATACTGGTAAATCAGTATCAGGCTTAGTTTTGAGGATTTGTGTCAATCTCAGAAGTGAAATAAGTCTTCGGTTTGGTATGAAATCATTGTAATAACAGTTAAAAAAAAATGTGTTGCATGAATACATTTTCTACAGCTTTTCCTCTAGTAACTTCATGATACCTGTAAATACATACTAAAGCATTTAGTGTGGTGACATATAATAGTAAGGTTGCACACCATTTAAAAAATGAGTGGAGGGTGGTAGAGTTTCAAAGCATTCAGCTCTTGAGATAGTCCTTCTTTGTGTTTTCATTCTGAATTTGTCAGTCAGCTCATTCTTTATGTCTTTCGAGGACACTGCATAGATTTATAGAAGCTTTATGAAATAACTTGCTGTTTGATCATATTATGATATTTTGCATATATAGCTGCTTTCCTTTAAAATGCGAAGGACAGAACTATACATAGTCCAACAATTAAAGACTCAGATTTTCTTCCTTCTATGCAAGATTCCAAGTATAGGCATACAGTTCACAATTCATAAAGTTATAATGACATTTTTTGAAATCTTGCAAGGGCAGCTGGTATGCCAGTAACAGGTATCACAGGAACTGGTATACCAGTAACAGGTAAAGGGTGATCATAAGTCCTGTTAAGGACCACAGCAACTGCTTTGTCCTCACTTACAGTGCAGCAGCTTTCTAGAAGTTAGGAGCTGACCAGAGGGGATCAAATACAATAATTACAATTTCTCAGTGCATATCTATTAGACAAAAAGGTGTCTTTTTTACTCTTGACTACATCCACATTTGTAATTAGAAAGAAATGAACAAGCATGATAATAATTTGTGATATTACTTTTTTCTGGTTTAATTTCATACAACCATGTACTTCAGTGTGATCTACCAGATGATTCTAGATTCAGTAATATGCTGCCCCTAGTGCATTTTGCATATATTTGGTATTTTGTTCAAATTTGACATGTTACAAAGGGTAAGAGGGCTTACTTCAATAAAATTGAGAGGTGTAAATTGGTAAATAAATGTATCAAGTATTGCATAGATATACTTAAAAATATTCCCTCTACGTGAAGAAGATTAAATACATTCTTGGTTTTGTGTCAGGTGGGATTAATCCACCTCTGATTATTTTATTGTTTTTCTTAAATCCTCAACTATGTATCGGGAGTTTGGTAAAAAAATCTCATGCAAGCCCTAACACAGAACTTTTAAAGGCAAGTTTGCCCTTTTGAACCCTGTAGCTCTGAAGCATATATGAAGCTTTATGAGGACATTTCCTTGCAACTGAATTCAGATATCAGTTGATTTTGTGCACTGCATTAACTTTCAGAAGTATAAACTATCATTAGTCTTAGTGTTGATCTCCTCTAAATAAAGGACTTTGCTGTAAAAATATGTACATTTTTCTTTGAGTCTTTATGGTTTTTTCTTAATTTTTATTTTGCTTTTGTCTAAACTCTTAGGAAACTGATGAAACTGGAATTATACAAAAGTCATATAAACTGCCAGCTAGTTGAAACATGATGCTTCAGGAGCTGCAACTAATAAAGCCAGCTTTCCTTTTGAAATCTTGTTTTCTTGGTACTCTAAGGTCACCAAATTCAACTACAACCCTGATTACCCTATTCCTCTTATTACCCTCTTTGCCTGAGAAACAATAGAACTGTGCTTAGTCTGCACCTCCCTGAATGCTGAGTAGCCCAGCCATCTCCTACCCACGTTCCTCTCCCTTGGCATATTAATTTGGATCTCCACCCTTGAAACTCACAGGGTCTTAATTATCTGTAAAACTTTTTTTTCTCTGATTTGCTTAACTCTTGACAATCACCCAGCTGAAAAATTACTAAATTAAAAGAGATAGGACACACTTTGAGTAAGGCTAAAATATGTAGGCATTAAAAAAGATTAAAAAACAAGAATTAGCTGGAATCCCCATGCTGCCATTAGGAGTAAGAAACAACTCAATAAGAAACCCCAAAAAACTCTCCACAAATGTGTGACAATCTGATTATAAAAATTATTAGAGATGCCTCTCCTGAATTAAGTTGCAAACAAGATCATTTGCCAAAATCAATAGTACAGCTTTTATTGAACAGTAAATGAGATATTCAGGAAAGGAGATAGAGACAGAGAAACAGATTAAGTAGAAAAAAGATATCACCACTCCATAGACTGCAACGTCCTGTTTGGTATTCTTCTGGTCTTCTCAGTGATTGTATCTCCCAAGTGGCAGAGGGAAAGACTCCTCTTCTTCATGGAGTTTATATTGTGCGGAAGCTAGATAGAAAGACCACCCCTGAATGATGTAATGCTGGATCATGGGGCATTTTAGGAGTCTTTGACACCTTCTAAGATGTTGCAGCTGTCAGTGTAGTTCAATCAATCATGGCCCATTATGGTCCATCACCTGAGATGAATAGCCCAGGTGAGGTGTGAATGTCCTCTGTGCTCCCCAGAGGGGTTTTCAAAGCTGAGTCATCATGTAAGGGAGGACATTGACATGATGAGATTTGCCTCTTATTAGCCTCTTCCCTTATCTGGAAATGCAGTTTATAGGTATGTTATAGGTATGCATGCTCTTCTGCACCTGGGATAGTTGGACAACAGTACCACCTTATCTTATCTCAAGGCCCCTTCACAGTCCAAATCAGTAGGCCTATTCAGGGAGGGGTGGGCTTCCATAGATGAGCAGCTGTTTTTTTGCAGTTTGCTTTTGGTGATCATAACATTAACCAATTTTTTAAACCATTTAACCCTTATCAGTCTCTGACAAAATGTTGGGGTTTTTTAACTAAACTGCAGATTTTCATGAACCATACTATGGTTTTTAATTCCATTTTGGATCTTTTGTTTGTTCTAATTGCAAAACAATTCTCCCTCCCCAAAGTTTTTAACTTAGAAAATGTGAATTACTGATGATAACTTGAGATTTTACAGTGATTATTTAGCGAGATCATCCCAACTGCTCATGTGTAAGTCTTATTAACCAGTAAAAATAGAGAAGACTAGTCAGTGACTGTTTAGCATTTCACGGATTTCACAGAATATTCTAAATTGGAAGGGACCCACAAGGATCACTGAATCCAGCTCTTGATGAGTGAATGGCCCATACAATTGAACCTACAACCTTTGTGGTTTTAGCACCATGCTTTAACCAACTGAGATAATCTTCAGGTTTACATGAAATGTTCAGAGCGGAAAGACATTAATAAATAATTCTGAGTCATCAAAATATTCCTATAGAAATCACAAAAACGCTGTTAAATGCTTGAATAACATGGCTGTGTTTCATCAGATGTGCTATTAATTTTAGTACATTGCAACAAAATAAAAAACTATTATATGCACACATAGAAATCATGAAGATAAGTTATTCCTTTCCTAAAGAAATATAATTTTGATGATATGATTTGTTAGAATACGAGAAAAGCTTTAAAATATGAATGGTGGTGCTATTTCCTCTATGAAAGCTGCTGTGTAAAGGAAGTAAATGAGAGGGCTCAGCAGAGATGACAGAAGCCTTCTGAGTGACAGCATTTAGGAAGCATAAGGTATTCATGTGGTAATACTCTTGGGTAATTCTGTAGCTGTCTGGTCTACTATTCAAACATCCAGGTTGAAGTTATTATGCATATATTCTTGTTACTTGCTTACAGTTACACAGGAAAGTTGAAATAAAGTCGTTATTCAGATATCATGCTGCAAGAGGAGGGAAGAAAAGATATTTCATAAATATGTTTTCTATTTTTTGTTTCTCTTTCTTTGCTTTCTATTTTATATCTGTAAGAAATTTGATTCTGATTTTAATTTTGTTTCAGATTAGATGCATTTTTAACTAAAGGTTTGGAATTATCAAACTATGAATTTTATCATTTTATAGTGACTGTAATAAGGGACTCATGTATAAGTACCACAGAGAATGACAACATCACTTAGATTTCAAGCATCTGGTACTTGGACTGGCACCCAGTTCTGTATTATGTGCTGTGAACTAAGCAACAAGTGTCAGCATAAGATGCTAAAAAGAGTCAGGCCTAAAGTGTGCTGATAAGAGATTTGCCACAAATCTCATGTTCTTCGGCTACAAAGAGGTGTCTTGTCAGAGCAGGAGTTGCAGCTGACTAGAAGTAGAGTAACTGTGAGAACATTTACCAGGTTAAGGGTGCCCATATTCATAGCTAAACTTAAGCTTTGGCTCACTTGACTCTCATAATCTCAGAATTCTGGTCCTTGCACATATCTGTGTGCCTCTGGTGGCAGGCATAGGCCTTCCCACCATGAGGGTGGTAAGGGAATTGAGCTTCTGAACAAGTTCTATCTAGACACACAGTCTAGACACCATTCTTAGAGAAGTCTCCTGTATTCATCACTAATGTTGAGAAACTTTGGAAAATGAAAGGGAATAGAAGGATCAGAAGAAGAACAACTGCAGCCTTGTGGTTAGTATAGTCTCCATGGAGAAGAAAGGAGAAGCCCTGGTCTCAGTTTTAAGGACTGCTCCTGCATTTTTTACTGAATAGTCGTTTGAAAAACACCTTTCAACTTAAGAGATTGATTTCTTGTAACAAAGAATACGTTGACTTTACAAAAGTTACTTAAAACTCACATAAAGTAGAATTAGGATTTTATTTGCTTTTACATGTTACAGATACAAGCCTTTGGAACGAAATAATCTTTTTCTCTTTCTCTTTCTCTTTCTCTTTCTCTTTCTCTTTCTCTTTCTCTTTCTCTTTCTCTTTCTCTTTCTCTTTCTCTTTCTCCTTTTTTTTTTTTTTTAATTTCAATTAGTAATGGAAAAAAAGATACCTTCTATATCCTACTGTATACTTTCCTTCACAGGAATCCAGGGATTCATGTCAGGGACATCAGGGACATGTCTTGCCCCCCCTTTCAATTAGGGGCAAGATTTCTTCTTCAGTACTCTATCTCTTTTTGTCAAGTATGCAGGTTTTTTATGCATACTTTTCTGTTTGCTTTGCAAAAGTAGGTTTAAAAGGCGTTGTGGACCCTTGACTGTGTAAGGCTCTATTATAGAAACTTTACATACACTTTATCAAAGAGGATTGGCAATAGTCAGATTTGCTGTGAAGTAACTCGTGTGACTCCCTGTGACTCTTTAGCTTAAATAATATCCTCTGATTTTGAACATATGCTAGTAAGCCATACCAAAATAATGAAAATATACAAAGAGATAGAATGCAATTACTAGGCAAAAATGAGGACTTTAGGCCAATGAAATTTTTTTTTCATTACCAGTTTGTTGCTTTTATTCCTGGTAACTTCTGATTGACATAGCTATAGCATTACTGTAAAACTGAAATGAATAGAGCATCAGTCTACACTTAGACTTTTGAATCATCAGTGAGCTGTGACCGACTGACAACAATCAGCAACTGAAGGTTTGCCAGCCAGCTACATGTACATTAATGAGTTCCTTGCACAACTAAATATTCAAGAAGTCTAAAGCGGAAATCAGAGATGAAGATAGTTTTAAACAATTCTTCTTTTAGTGTCCCACTTAAGCCACTTTTGAAGTTTTCATGGTTTACAGTTTTATTAATCTCTGTTACATTATACACAGTTGTGTTACCACATTTTCCAGTGCCAGCTCAGGAACTGAATACAAGATGTACTAAGGCAACATTAGCACTTGCAGAGATAATGGACTAAATTGTAAAGGTCTTCTTCCCTTATGTGTCCACAGCAATATGCCAACAAATTTCTTCTTCACTAATTTAAAGCATATCTGGAATTCAAGCATATCTGGAAATCTGATTTGCCTTCAATAAAATTCTGCATTCTGCTGGTGATATATTTCTCATATCTACAATACAGTCTAGTTTATGTGCATCTGCACAGATTCTGTGGGCCAGTATAAAGGCAATTTCAGACAGACACAACAGGAGGCAAATTCTGTCTTCAGTGCCAAGTGTATGATTGTGTAGGTGTGACGCAGCAGCCTGGTAGTGTTTCTGGTGCAAAAGCTAATCAAGTGAATTATGCAAATGAAGTGAATATATTTCTCTACCAGAGGGTAATGTGCTAAAGCACGTAGAAAGTGAGGTGATAGGTGACAACCAACATGCCTTCACTAAAGGCAAATCATGCCTGACAAATTTGGTGGCCTTCTAAGATGGGGTTACAGTAGTGGTGAACAAGGGAAGGACAACAGATGTCATCTACCTGGACTTGTGCAAAGGGTTTGACACTGTCCCACACAACATCCTGGAGTCTAAACCGCAGAGACCTGGATTTGATGGATAGACCATTCAGTGGATAAAAAGTTGGCTGGATGTCTGCACTCAAATTGTGGTCAACGGCTTAATTTCGAAGTGGAGACCAGTGACAAATGGCAATCCTCAGAGGTGTGAGTATTTGGATTGACACTGTTCAGTATCTCCGTCGGTGACAGGGACAGTGGTATTCAGCGCACCCTCAGCAAGTTTGCTGACACCAAGCTGTGCGGTGCAGTCAACAGGCTGGAGGGAAAGGATGCCATCAGAGGGACCTTGACAGGCTTAGGAGGTGGGTTGATGGAAACCTCAGGAAGTTCAACAAGGCCTTCTTTCCTCACCACATGGGATTTCCCTTAACAGCACAGACTTCTTCCTTCACCACCCAGGCATTTTCCCTCACCACTCTGGGATTCCCTCAGGAGATCCAGACTGCAACCCTCACTTTGACAAGACTTAGACTCTCATCACTGAGAAGACCACAAGAAAAGGATCAATTGGGATGCTCTCAGAATCCACAGAGTGGTGATATTTTTTCTACTTTTTCTGTCTCTCTGTTACTCTCTTTCTCTCCCACTAGCTCTCTTTTTGCAATTTGTTTCTATCTCTCTCCACCTCACATTTACCGCATACATAAATAAAAATCTATACTACTTACTTCAGCATATGGTCTCTTTGCACTTAATTTGGGCAGAGGCATCTGTCTGATAATTTAAAGAACTTGATCATAACATCTTTTCAGTTAATTTTTAAATATACTCACATGCCAGGTAAAGAAAAATTCAAAATGTATTCATACCAAAGGTATTTATTGTATTAGCAGAGAAAATCAATGCTTTAGCTAATGGAGTCTAATCTGCTAATCAGAACCATATATGGTTATAGATATACTTTATGCTTGATTATTTTCAGGTGCAAATATTAATAGTGATTTTTAATACATAATTCAATGCCAGCATGAAACTCTGAAATTAAATGTATATATCCGTCAATTAAAAAAGACAGTAATAGAGAAATTAAATGGATAAATTTATGTCTTTAGGGCTAAATGAGCTATCAGTCTGGTTTAAAATTTTCCAAACTATATATACAAAATTTGAATGTGATTTTGAAGATTGAGGAGCCTATGGTTTATTTGTTTTCAGATTTGAAAATTTATCCAGCTTCTTGAAAAGTCTAAAAAATATTATCACGGTTTTTTTGCCCCAGACAATACACTAGTGAATACTACATTCATAACAAACTGACACTATCCTAATTCCTTAAAAACTTTCGTACAGGTAAGGTAGTTTTAAACTTGTGGATGGTTATAAAGGCGAGACCTGTGCTCTGTTGTGAAGTGCCCTTACTGAGTTAGGGCAGAGCAGTACCAGGGGAATACTGAAGTCAAACTAGCTTCAGGCATTGATAAATGCTAAGTTACCAGGAGCTGAACACTTGGAGGATGTATTTTCCCATCCAAGTGGTTCTTTACTTTCTAACAAGAGAGAAACTGGATTCAAATTAATGCACAATTTTTTTTTTTTAAAAGTGCCCACAAAATACCCTATTCCTTTTTCTGAAGAACTCCATAAGTGTTTTATTTAACTGACCAGTTCTTACTATCTCCTTTAAAAAAGAAATTAGCTGTTAATATCCTGGGAAATGTTTGTGTTAAAGGTCATATTAAACAAAAGTCAAATCTAGACTATCTGAGGAGTCTGGAAAAGATGTTTAATGCAAATTTTTTGTGGAAAAAAGATGTGTGTCACTGCAGGTCATCTCTGAATATTCTTGTTGGGGTTTCTCTGTTGGATATGCAATCTCAGCTAAATGTTTTGAAGAGGAAGAATCAAATAAATTGCCCTATTTTGGGTCTTTCTCATCTGTATACAGTTGTGCAGCTCTAGTAGACCTGAAAATTGCCCAGAGACAAACTTTTAAAAAATAGAGTGCTTTTGAGGCAGAAAATTGCTTTTCTGTAGCATGGTCTAAGGGACAGGATGTGACAGGAGGACAAGGAGTTGTCACTAGGTAGTGATATTGTAAGGCATATCTTACATAACAAAAAGGATCATTTGTCTCTTTTTTCTTTCCTTTTAAGCTACAAGAGATTTAATTGAAACAGCTGAAGGTATCCCCCCACTGAACCAAGAACAAGCTATTATGTTTTACAATTAAAACTGAAAGTTCCTCTCTTAACCCACTTGTAATAGCTATTCATTCCAGAGTGCATGTGGTGTGGATGCCTGTCCAGTACTTCAAAAGTCTTATTCTCAAAAGGAAGAGTAAAAAAAAAAAAAAAACCAACTCATTGTACATGCATGTCAAATATTAGTTTGATTCTTGTAGTATAATAAGAAAAGAAAGTGGTTTGTGCTTTTGATTAGCCTCTTGATGTTTGAGAGTGGTTTTGTATGGCTTAATTTTCCTTTTTATGGCAGTTTGTACATATAAAACAAAATGAAGAAAGGAGGGGAGGGGGAAAGAAATGTACCATTTATATACTTAGGATACGAGGCCTCCTTTGGGCCCATTATACATTAATGGGTCAGCTGAGATTTATTAGGATATGTATATTAATCTTTATACACATTCACATACTATAATTGTTCCTTTGGTACTATAATGTGATTAGCTGTGAATTTGTGCAATATTAACAATAATATGGATTTCCATATTACAGAACAGTAATAACAAATCGTTATTAAAAATGCATGTAAAGTATGGGATGTGAAAGTGCTTCTAAACTCTCAGTAATCTGATTATGTTCTGTTGTTTTTAAATACCAAAATGGCTAAGTCTATACTGTAAAGTAAAATCTTGTATGAGGAAATCAAAACTTTTATCTCCCACAGAAGTGAACAAATGAGTCTGAAGCTGTCTTAAAGAAAGCGTCTGTTTCTCATAGACAGCTGAGATGTGGATCTTTGCATTACTATAATCTGAAAATATAGAAAAAATAGAATGCAGAAGGTAATAGTAATGTTCAATAGTTAAGTTTTTCTTTTAGTAGAATGCTCTTGTATATAGGACTGAGGTGCAGTGTGGAAGGAACTGTCTAGGATCCAGACAGAAAATTCAGCATTGATACCTCTGTATGTCAAAACTGAAGTGTTCTTCTCTCCTAGTGTATGGATGGTAATAATTCCACATATAAGACAATCATTGTCTGATATAAAATATAGCAGGAGGAAGTGTTTAATTTTACCTTTGTGAAGTTAATTCTTATTTCTCAAAAGCTAATTACTTTTACATTCTCAAATGGTGTAAAATAGAGCAGCCACTTTGATTTCAGATAGCTTGCAGCAATAATACCTCCACAGGCTGCACAGGGTTGTATAGCCTCATCTGTTACTTTCCTTTAGCTTTGTGATCAAATATGATTGCAAGTTATTTTTATAAGGCAGTGATGTTGAGTGAAAGTTTGTTTAGCCTCCCTTCATGACCCCATAGTGGGAAGGTGTCTTCTTTGACCTCTCTTTCTTGAATCACAAATTTTTTATCCTTACCTTGTGCATATTTGTGGGAATACAAGGAATTTCTTTATTATACATTCTACCATTTGCCACATAGACTTAAGATTCAGTCTTCGATCATTTCCAAAGTTCTTATTAGCATCACAGTCCCCATTTTTCATTCATCTGATCTAAGAAAGTTTAAAGATTTATTAATAGATTGCATACTGTAAACCCTTACCATAATGAAGGAATACAATTATTCATTTTTGTCTTTGTCTTCTAGAAATGCTCCTTTTCAAACTACAATTTTTTTTGGTCCTACAAGCCCCCAGTTTCCTAACAATAGGTGCCCTTGATATGCACAGAGTAAAACAGGGGTTTTGTTATGCATTTAAAAGATATTCCTTAAACTTTATTTATTTTTGTTATTTCTTTTATTTGAGAATACAGTTTTCCCCTGTTTCCATTTTTTGCTCCAATATTCAAAAATCCTACCAAATAAACAATGTTAAGTAAGTTAGGTGTAGGATTTCTACCTCTTTTATTTTTATACAAACTGCAGAAAAAACCCACCTTCCTTATTCCTGCTCATGGTAATATGCAATTTAAGTGGAGGGACTTTTGTCATGCATTTTACATGAAGATGATGAGCATTCCATTGTATTCAAATGCTTGTGGAATTGCTGTAAAATGACATACAGCAGGTGGGCCAGTGTCATTTGTGAAAGTCTCTCTGAGCTGCAACTCAGGCTGCTGATATTTCTCACTGGCACACCATACTGCTGCAAGGCAAATACTCTTCTCTTGCTTAGCTATTGCATTTTGTTTTGCTGCAAATCAATCCCTTATTTTTAGTTCACATTTGTTCTGTTTTTTGTTTCTGCTTACTAATTTTGACTGCAAAAGGAAGCAAGTAAAAGACGACCATTAAAAGCAGAGTTCCATTCAGTGTAGTTTCAACAGCAACGGCAGGGGTAGTCCAAGGCTTCTGTTAAAAAACATGCCTTCTCTCATGTTTGATTGAAGGATTTTCTTTTAAAGTTG
Organism: Myiozetetes cayanensis; assembly: GCF_022539395.1. Taxonomy (NCBI): domain Eukaryota; kingdom Metazoa; phylum Chordata; class Aves; order Passeriformes; family Tyrannidae; genus Myiozetetes; species Myiozetetes cayanensis. Next base: position 31,120,568 of record NW_026087964.1, on the reverse strand, counting down.
TGGTAACTGAACTAAATCTTTTCATATGTCACAGCTAAAGCTTTTGTATCTTAGTTGTAGCTGTTGCAAAGTCCCCTTCAATATTTTACAGTCCTTCCTCATAATTTTAATGGCAACTTTGGGGATGTATGTAGCCAGGTACTGTATCAACATGGTTAGTCAGTTAGTGAGTTATGGATTAAACCCCAATTTTATAAATTATTCTAAACTCAAAGAAAAAGCATACATATTTATTAACAAATATATTGGAGAAATAGATTAGGAGCATTTTGAGTTGTTTACATAACTGACATAATAACCCCAACCATTTTGTGTAATTAAATTGCACAACCCACTTTCTTTGATTTTGAACAAAATTTCATTGTCTTTTTAATTTAGATTTTCAGCGGTCTAATCTGGAGAAGATCATTTAAGAATTTTGAACGTATTATTGAAATAAAATTAAATAGAAGATTAAAACTCCTTATATTGGAACATTAATTACACAATTACATGTGTCATGGTTCAACTATGAAATTTTAAACCAAAGTATTCTTTCAGAAACTTTGTGGAACTTATGTTTCCAGCAGTTATAAAAAGATGTTTTGAACTACCTATGGCACTTTTGTTGCTTCGACCTAATGAAAACCATTAGGTTTAATTCCCTTGTTTGCTATCTGTAAATATCTCATAATCCTTATGAAATTATGAAACTGGTCAAAATACCTCTGAAATTAAGTAGTTTTCTTTTCCCTGGGTGGAAACACACTGAATGCAAACAGTGCAGGATGTATCAGGCTTAGATCTTCAGTGAAACACCACTACTTCATACTTACCCCTATACAGTACTTTCAGTTCACAGGAAAGGTCAGAAATGTTTTTTCTTGATGAATCTTTGATTTTGAAAATCTTATTAATCCTAACTTCTATTATATTTAATAATAATCATGGATCATAATAGCAATAATACTATTATTATAGTTATATATGTTATTATAATATTATAGTAAATAATATTAGCACTATCATATTTTGAAAGTACCTTCTTGTATCCTGATAAATTTATTTCCTAATGTGGCAGTAGGCTTTTTTCTTTTGAGTTGTCGTTTTTCAGGGAAGTGACATTTCTGAATTGTCTGAAGACATTTGCTTAGAAATGTTTGTTAAATGTTAGAGATCATATTCAACAAATCCTACTTAAAATGTGTTACACTGTCTTACAGTGTGTTTGGTAAACCATAACTATCTTTCACAGTGGTAATTTTTAAGGTAGAGGGTACACATGGGGGTACATCCTTCTTCAACCTCTGCTCTCTTATGTAACACAAGTTTGAGTGATTCTTAAGGTTTCCAGAGCTGTGTCACATACTGCTGCAGCCCCTCAGGAAATGTCAGTCCAAAATAGTGGGGCTTCACAAATCCTGAGCTGTGATAGACCCAGAAGGAAGCTTTGGTTGCTTTTAGCTGGAGTTAGAGATATCCCAGTTTTCTCTGACCTCAAAACACTCTGGCACATCACTTACACTTGGCAAACAGACCTCATGTTCTAATGGTATTCATTGTGTGTGAGGACTTACACATTATATATACCCTTTGGGACAGCAGAGCCATGTTCAATTACTGCTGAAATTCACAGCAGTCACTTACTGATGCTTGTGACACATAATTTATACAATGATCACCTTTAAAAATGTGTGAACTTTCCTTGATGACAAAATCACAGTTTCTCAGTATTCTTAACAGTTCTGTGAATAAGTGGGTGATGTTATCTAAAACATAGCTGGAAAATTCCTATATGTTATTTGTATAGTAGGGTAATTTGAAAATGTGACTTCTCTGTTTCAGAAAATAATGATCTTTCTAAAATTTTCAGAACTTACTCTAGATGTTGAAGAGTCTAATTGAGTTCAAACCAGGTTAAAATTAAGCCATACATAATGTTTATCTCTGACTTTCAGATCTGCAGGTGTGGCTGTATTCAGCAAATCTATCGAGCTGCAACAGCTTTGCTATAGAACTTAGGCAGAGAGGAGAGAAAAAGGATCAAAATTCAGAATATATATAGGAGCATAAACATTCCCATTGGGCAAATTTAATGTATTGCATCGTATTACTCAGAAGGCACCTTGTCATTCTGTTTAGGAAAACACTTGTTTTGTCTACACTCTCTGCTATTTCTTTCTTCATTTTTCTTTTTCCTTTGGCTTTAATTACTTTGTTTTAAGAACACTGACAGTTACTGACCACTACAGCAATAGGAAGAAGTCAATTCTGTGCTTCTGATGGGCCAAATGTTTTGAAGCAGTGATCTATCCCAGTTCACAATATGGATTTAGGAAATTACTTTTTAGGAGACATATGTACTTTCAAAGTAATGGTAAAATGATCAATGAAAAAGTGCATTCATTCACTTTCAACAGAAGTAATTTGAGATCTCTATCAAGTCAGTTTTATAATGGTGTGTTTCTGTGTATGTTTGGTCATTTTTCCTGCTTGTATCTAGTTACCAGGTAATGTCTTCTACTTGCCAACAAAACAACTTCGTGACTGAAAATGAAATAATACATCTTTCCACATTTACATTTATAAATTACTTATTTGGCAATAGGAGTGTAAGCACAGATACATTTAACTTTGTAAGTTATTTTCAAAATTTTCCAAATACTATAATTTATTCTTTTTCTTCAAGCCTCTTGTGGTCTTTTAGCCTAATTTAATTTTTTTTAAAGCATTTATATTATTTATAGCAAAGAACAGTGTGTAATGTTCTTACAGCAGAGAACTGGAGGCTCTCAGAGTGAACAAAAGAAAGATAAAATGTCTCTGGGTTTTTGGTCTCTTTTCTGTCGGAATAAAGTTTGACTCAGTGTGGAGACAACCTACATGCAACCTTTCTCTACCCGCCAACCAGCGCAATGGAGTTTTCTTTTGACTCAGCTGGATATTGTTGCTGCTTTCAGATACAGAATGATTTTCTTTGATTTTTCCAGTACTGTATTACTGGATAAAGAGCAGGGAGGGAGAGAAGAGGCACACAGTAACTGCATTGTTGTCATGTTTACGGTTTGACCATAATCTTGTGGACACAATTACCATTTTTGTTTATAATTAAGAAAAAAGGCCAAACACATTAAGTACATCTAAATAATATTGAGTGATGCTAAAAGTTCTAGAGTATGAAATCTAAAGAATTTGTATCTAAAGTATAATTTCAAACTGATCAGAATCCGAATTGATCTTCTGTTCAGAAAAGAAACAACGTATTGTGCTCTGCCCTTATGAATAAAGTAGTTCAGGCTTTCTCTACCACTGATTTCCTTTGTAAATTATATAACCTTTGCAAGACTGAGTTTCCTTTATGATGTACGTGTTTAAGATTCCTTGACTACTTTTAGGAATACTGTGCTGTAGTACCTAAATACAAGTAACTAAATTATTTCGTTTTCATTAAAATATAATTTATTATACCAGTGTTTATTGTTCTGGTTTCCTGGCAAGCAGAAATGTGAAGAGAAAGCTATATAAAGCCTCTCCAATGTTTGGGCATCAGAACATCCATGGATAAATACAGTTTCTTCATGTAGTGAAACAAAGATAATTATTTTGTTCAGTTTCTCTAGGGGCGCATTGACTGTTTCAATCCATACATCCCAAAAAGGGGTCCCTGGCATATTACAAGGTACCCTTGTTTTCTTGCAGTAGCAGTGGACTCTTGAGAAATTACTAGTGTCAGTAAAGCAGACTTTCTCAAAAGAGGCTGTTCTTACATGCCACTATTGTGTCTCTAATTTGTGAGCCTTTCCAGCAGTTTTTTTAAGTATGGGCATGTAATACCTTCAAATAGCAGCAGAAGTACTGATAATATGCATGTTATGGACAGGAGTTCTTTTTAACCCTTAAAAGGGTAGTTTTCAATACAGTACTTTTTTTCCAGTGAAAATTGAAGTCGCCCATTGTGCCTTATGCTAAAGACAACACAGGAAATACAAACACCTAATTAGAAATAAAAGGTTTGTTGTTTTAGTAGTGCCATCCTGATGAATATTTGAGTTTGAAAGGAAATAAAAAACACAATAAAAGTCTGTCAGGGGAGAAATTGGCTGTTTTGGTTAATGTCCACAGTTGCATGTTTTTGAATTATTTAGTTTCTTTCATTTACCCAATCCACCTGCAAAAGTGAACAAAAAAGGGAAATGTTTCTTCTTTTCTTTTTTTTTTTTTCCCCCTAATCTCATTTCTGTGATTGAAGAGGGTGGAAAAGAAAATAATTTTTCACCTAAATGTTTCTGTAATGTTATAGAGAGGAAATAATCCTTCTGAGATGTCTTTAGTTTAAGAAAAAAAAAAAAAACACATTACAATGGAGATTTTAATTTAAAACTGTTTCTGGAGTTCATACTTTGTCTTCTACCAAAGGCTGTAAGTCGTAGTTCAGACTGGCTTTCCTTGGAAATTCTGCAAGTGGAAACAACAAAAACTATTAGCCATATTAAACTTGCCTAGAGAGGTGCAATTTATTTAGCCATTACCAAGGGGAAAAAAATTCTTTCACAAAACAAACACTTCTCTGAATTTTCAATCTGATGATCTTGATGGACCCACACAGAATTTTCATATGACAACAATGGGAACAGTAATTCATTACTTTACCATACACTAAAAATCATAGATGTGGGTATTTGGTTGATCCTAAAATGCAGTATTTCCACTTCCTTACAGTTATCCACAAAGCAGGCTTGTGTTTGCTGTGGCCCTAGAGGAACCATATTTATCCCTTGAGAATGTTTCTCTCTGGAGTACCACTACCAATGTCTCTCAAATGTTCTAATTAATTATGATATTTCAGTTCAACTCATCCATTTATTTCCATAATGACTTAAAGTTTTCTTTTCTGCTTCAGATCTGACAAATGTCATATGACCAAAAGTCTGTAGTTAATTACATGAGATAGAAATGTGCTGATTGCTAAGAGTTTCCTTTGTCACCTGACTTCAGAACACTCATTTTCTTTCATGGTAAGACCATTAAGGATAGAAAGTTTATGTCAATGAGGAGGAGTATTTACAGTTCTTCCTGTTAGGATTTTAGATTTGACATTCATACACTGGCTGACTTAGAAACTTGCAACTACGCCTTTAAAGAAGCTGCTGCAGAATTAGAACAAACATTGTTTGGAGAACCAAAAAGACAGAGTTTGCTTTGATAATTTCAAGTACTGTAAAATTTGTATGTATGCACCAAACTGAACTCTGTTAAATAAAGGTCAGTAAATATACATTGCTTTTTGAGGTACTTTGCCCTCCATTACAAGAGCATCAGAAATTGAGTGACTTTTCCATTACTGTAATTCAGATAGTCAATAAAAAATAAGACCTAAAATGTTTAACAGTTGAGAAAAATTGAGCCACCCTGCTAAAAACTTTACACTTCTTAATAATAATGTCTGAACAAGTATTAAATCCAAATATAGTAGGAAAATTACCTTAATTAGGTGTTAACATTCACCAGACCAAAAATACTTGTTTTTCAGGCAACTGTAGGCAAAATTTATATATAACACATGCTTTATCACAGGGATTTAATATCTTATAGTACCAGTTGTATCTGCAGTTCATTTTCTGATTTCCCCTAATACCTTCTGCAGCTCTGAATTTATATCTTTTAAAACACTTAAATCTCTTTATTTGTGATTTTGACACAGCTTAAAATAAAAGCTACCTACCTATATTAATCCCTTTTTATATGAATTAATAATTTAGGGGTAACATTGCTTTTATAGAACTTTTAAAAATTATTTTTAAAAAGTGTGAGAACATACTAGCCATTGCAAACACTTGCCTTTTTACAGTCTGCTTTTACACACGCCATAAACCGGTTATGGCATTTTGATATCTGTGGTTTTAATTCTTGCAGGAAACAACTGTGATGACAAATTAGCTAAATTTTACAGTACGTATTTTTGCTGATACTGGACTCTTGGTAGCACTATCCTAGTCATGTCATGGAGTTTTTAAGCTGTATCCATTAGGGAACATTTCAAAGCCATGTGCCTTTGCATACTGTCCACATAATGGACAGAACTTCAGTGTCAGCTCAATTTCTCTCACTGCTTGACCAGATCAGAGCTTTTCTTCTTATGATTCTTGGAGTTTGTTCTAGTCCACTGCTACTTTGTAGCATATTGATGATTCTACATTAGCTACCTGCTTTTCTGTCAGTCAGGCACATTTCCTTTCCTATCTTGTCTTTTAAACCAAACTGAATTCCTAGCTTTATACATGTGTCTTTGATGCTGTTTGACTCTTTGAAGCCCTCCTCCCCAAAAACCTGCTCCAGTCTCTTTGAAGAACTCAGGGAAACTAATGGTTTCTCTTGACCCATTCTCTAAATTCTGTCATGCCATCTTTAGAACAGGACATGAAGAGATGTTGGCACCTGAGTCACTTCAAAAGCCACAAAAAACTCCTCAGTTAAGTCATGGGCATGTGGAAAGAAGAAACATAGCATCAGGGATTAAACTCAGCTTCCTTTAGTAGCAGTACACCCTTGTAGATCTTCTGAGACCACAAAATTTCTCCAAAGGAAATCTCGTAAGAACATCCCAGTGGGTATGTTATATACCCCCTGCATGCATCATGCATATTTGACATTTTATGTCAGTATGCATGGTCTAAAAATTTAGCAGTGCTGATGAGGATGCTGTTTGTTCATCAGCCACTAAATCATCTGACCATACCTGATGTAGAAATTGAGTAGAGGGACTCATTCCATATGTTTTTCCCCTCCTCTATTTGTATGTCCTGGGAAAGAGCAGACTGTCAGTGCTAAAAACCCTGTGGAGCTCAGGTCTCAAATACAGAAAAAGTACAAGCCCTCATAGGAAGAGATGAGTTGATTCTTCCTTAAGCTTTGCTTGGAATCATGTCACTTTTTAATGGATATTGCTTACCATTTCTTTTTCCTTTATAGGTAAAACCATTACTCTGAAAAGAAGAATGTTTATGCTCTCCTGGGTCTCGCAGGGGTCATTTTGTAAAGCCCTGCTTCTTGTGGGGCTATATATAAAAAATTAGATAGACTAAACTAGGAGAAAATATAGAAATTTTCTTTCTTTGCTGTCTACAATAATCTCCTGCTATAGGAAGAAGTTAACCCTTTTTCTTTCAGGCGTTATTAAAAAAAAAAAAAAAGTATCTTTTTCTAAGGTAATTTTTTTCTTTTCTTTTTGATTAATTTCAATTCCACATTAGAAATGGGTCTTCTAATTACAAGAAAATTACTATTCCACATAAGTTCTTTTCAGATTTTGTCCTACCAGTTTTTAGGAGACACCTTAATTTTATACTGCTTTAAAGTAAACTGGTCTCTAGGATACCATTTTGGGGTATAGTTGATGCCTTTGACACCACTTTGTGATCATTAGTGGCAGCGGTTGCCATGAGAATGCACTTCCTCAGAACATGCTATTCTGTGTAAAAAGTCTTCATTTAACACGCAACAGATCTATACTCAGCCAGTCTCCACATGAAGATCTTATGTTGTGTTCCCACCAAGAACAATCATTTCCCCTTAGATTATATCTGTGTGGGCTATAGCTCTTGCAATATAAATTCTGCCCATTCAAAGCAATCAGTATCCCAGTTATCAATAACTAAGTGTTAGTGTCAAATGTCTCCTGGCATCTATGTTATCAATGCTGCAAGTCTGGCTTCAATTTAAAAAATGTAGAAAAATACACTACGGAACTCTACCTTCTCCCCACTTATAGTAACTGCCATTTTGTTCTCTTTTTCGAGTGTTCTTCAGGTTTTCAGTTTGCCAGTCAAAATTGCTGTGCCCATGGAAGCCTAGTATATCTGTCAAACAGTCTTTGTGTAGTGTGGCCCACAGCTATCCAATTTCTGAACATGCCATCTTCTCAGAGACTCTTTTCACCATATACATTTCAGGCCAGATACAATCTTAACTGTAGTTAGAGACTATAGAAATTAGTTCTATAAGAGGTAAGAGGAGTTTTAAGGCAACAGCCTTATATATATTTGCAAAGAAAGTGGTTCATGCTGAATCCTTATTTAAAATGTAAGAATCTAAATGTTTAAACTGAAATTCAGTAATTCCCTTGCTTTGCAACTCTTACTCTGCAGGATGTTCTATCACTCAGTTTTCACATCAGAAATCTCTGCAAATTGTTCTAGGCTACTAATAGTTGGCCTGTTGTCAGAAACGAACTGTTCATGTCCTTTATCTTCTGATGTGACAGCCTTTTGAATCTTTCTGATGCTGTCTTCTGCATTTATCTCTGAAAACAGTCTTTATGATCCCTTCTCTGCAACAAGGACAGCTGAGATTCAAACTCTTGTAGTGCACAGTTTTCCATAAGGACAAGCGGTAGGATCCATCAGAAGCTTTTACCTAAAGACAGTTCTGACTTTCATGTACCAAAGGAAGTTAACTTGCCTCTATTCATTCTTAAACTTCACACTACATCTCTGGAAACAAATCTCTGAAAATTAGATCTTGTAATGAGGACATGACCTTACAAGAGTCTTTTCTCATCAGAAGCTGAAAGACTCAAGGAACTGTAAGTCCCCTCTCAAAGACATCTGGTGTGTAAAAGAATATCATCAAAATCACTAACTCCTTTCTTATGAAAGGTCCACTTGGCTGCAATTCAAACAGAGAGAGAGGCTTTCCCATGAATTTTCTTGTATTTGACATTTACCATACAACCACCTGGAGCTCCTTTCACACTTTTGCTAAATACTGTGCACTTCCTGAAATGTCTAGAAAAATTACAGTCAATGAGAAGTCCAGCTCTGAATCCTTACTTAATTACAGTCTGTGAAGAACTCTTCCAGTTCATTGCAAGGGATTCTACTTGGAATTCTTATTGTGTAATTTTACAGAGACAGTTGTGCCAGCAAAAAAAAAATTAATTTCTCACCTGAAACTGTTATTCTTTAAGACATTTGTATGCATATTCAAAACTCTCTCTCATCACTGTCCATCGCAAAATCTTATATTACTTCTGGGCTTCTTATATTACTTCTGGGCTACACTACTTTAGAGAAACTGAGAATTAGGAATATGATCTGCCTTTTTCATTACTCTGTGGATAGCAGACAGGAGAGGGCATGGGGAAGTGTTTTAATGGGAATTGCCAAATTTAAAACAGTTGGAGTACCAATGCTACTGTATTGGTAACTGCAGTGTGAACTAACGTATATATACACACCTCTTCAGTAAAGACTGCAGCCTGATCTGTCTTCATATCCTGTTGATTATTCCTTTGTGACAGTGCTATACAATTGTTGATAAGATTATGTGCCTTCTTTAACAAAAGAAGATAATATACTCTTAATACACTTCTAATACAGGTATTGAGAAAGTCTTATCACCTGTTTTGTAGCCAGAACAAGTATAGGTCTAAGTAGAACTTGCTTAGACCTTTCCATTGCATAGATCACTTTGCAGTCCCCAAGGTATTTAAAAAAACCCAACAGCACGTTTTTCCAAAGATCTGGTATCTTCTCCAATTTAGTCGTTTTTAAAGGTGACCTGTAATTTTCATGAATATTTACATTTCATTACAAGAATATTTATATCCCAGACCAAAGTTCTTTCCCTATGAACAGTTCTCAAAGCAGGTAAATATATTTTATCTATTGTATTTTAATGATTATACTGATCTATAGCTCAAATGTAAACATCAAGTGATGAGCCCCATAGCTCATCATCCTAAAGTCTACTTCTGACATATTTTCAGCATCAGATACTTCAAAGTATTGTGTAATACACATTCATAGTAATGTATAAGACTGCCAAATTTGGCAAGAAGAAGTTGAACTCAGATACAAATTTCTGCCAAATTTTAATTTGTAGTAGTTGGTGGTAGTTGTTTTGTGGTGGGGTTTTTTGGTTTTTGTTTGGGTTTTTTGTTTGTTGTTGTTGTTTGTATGTTTTGTTTTATTTTCCTTGTAAAGTAGGGAAGAGTTGTTTTGCTTTTCCAATACTTCAATTTACTATCAATACTATCAATTTCCAGATACTTCAATTTACAGTGAGTGAGCAGAGGGGAACCAGTCACAGTAAGAGAGCATAACAACTGATTGATCCACTGCAGACCCCACTGCACTTGGTTGATCAGTGTATGTGGTGGTTTCAGCTAGGGTAGAATTAATTGTCCTCATAGTAGCTAGTATGGGGGTGTGCTTTGGATTTGTGTTGAACACAGGGTGGAGAATACAGAGATGTTTTTGTTGTTGCTGAGCAGTGATTACACAGAGCAAAGGCCTTTGCTGCTTTTTGCACTGCCATGCTGACAAGGAAGTTGAGGGTGTGTGGGTGGCTGGGAGGAGACACAGCTGGGATAGGTGACCCCAAGTGACCAAAGGGATATTCCAGACTATATGAGGTCATGCTCAGTATATAAAATGGAGAGAAGGAGGAAGGGGGAGACATTTGGGGTGATGGCATTTGTCTTCCCAAGTAACCCTTACATGTGATGGGGCCCTGCTTTGCTGGAGGTGGCTGAACTACTGTTTGCCCATGGGAAGTAGAGAATTAAATCCTTCTTTCACTTTACTTGTTTGCGTGGTTTCTACTTTTCTTATTAAGCTGTCTTTATCTCAACCCATGAGTTTTCCAGCTTTTACTCTTCCAGTTCTCTCCCTGATCTTGCTGGTGGGAGCAGCTGCGTGGGGCCTTGGTTGCTGGTTGGGGTTAAACCACAGTAGTACTTTTTGGCACACACACAGGAACTTAAAGGGTTTGAGATAACAACAGATTTGATTGGGATATATTAGATTGAATTTATGTTTGTTAGTGCTTTTTAAGCTATTAATGAGCAGGCTCCTGTGCTTGCCATAAGGCTCACTTTCCTGACTACATTAGAATACTGTGCTTGTTAGTGGGCACTTTTTGCTTTTACTGCTTGCTGTAGCGCTGTACTGCTCATCGCCTCAATGAATTGTGCCTGGGAATGTTTTGATAACAGCCCTGGCGATGTGCCTGGGCTGGCAGGTGGCCAAGGTATTGCTGCTGTTTCTGTGTTGCTGTACTGGACAGGCTGTGACTCCAGTGTGAACTAGAGTTGAATGGACTGTGACATGTGAATGAGTCCGTGATGGAGCAGAGGTCCACCTGCAGCCCATGGAGGATCCCATGCTGGGGCAGGTGGATTCCAGAAAGAAGGATGTGACCCCGTGAGATGCCCATACTGGAGCAGGATTGCTGGCAGGACTTGTGACCACACTGGGGAGCCACACTGGAGCAGCTTGTGAAGAACTGTAGCCCATGGGAAGGACTCAGATTGGAGAAGTTCAAAGAGGACTGTCTCCCATGGGTGGGACCCCATACTGAAGCAGAGGAAGCAAAGATTCCCTTGCAGCCCGTGGTTAAGACGATGATGAAGAACTCTATCCCCCTGCAGCCCATGGAGGATCATGATGTGGACTATACTACTGGTGCTTTATAGCAGGGACCCCCTTGCTTGTCCCCAGGCTGGGGACAAAGGGAGGAGCTCATTGTATTATTAAACCAGGCAACCTGGCCCAAAAGGACCAGGGGTGGAGATTGTAATATATGTGCCTTTAAATTGTTATAAACCATCGTTTGAGTTGTATGTTTCAGGAATTACTATAAAAGGAACCATCTGAACCAATGGAGGAGAAGCCTCACAAGAAGTAGTTACAGTGCAACAGTGACCTGACCTGAGCCCAGTTACTCCGCACACACCACCACTCCTGTCTGGAGTGACCACCAGAACAAATGGAGCCCAAAGTCATGGACTAAATTAATTCAACAGACATTTTGTGGGTAATTTATTGTCATTTTTCAAGTGTGGTCCGTAGGCTAAGGAAGTGATATCTGTGTCAAAGAGTGGGAAGAGTAGTGGAGGTAATTTAGTTGTATTGAATAGTGTGGGACCAGAGAGTGATGTAAATGGTATGGAATATGGGGTGGAATGTGCCGTTTTCAGGAGGGGTAGAATTTGTTGTCTTCACAGTGGCTAGTATGGGGCTGTGCTTTGCATTTGTACTGAACACAGAGTGGAGAATACAGAGATGTTTTTGTTAATGCTGAGCAGTGATTACACAGAGTAATCACTGTAATCAGAGGCCTTTTCTGCTTTTTGTGCTGCCACACTGCCAAGGAAGTTGGGAGTACATGGGAAGTTGGGAGGAGGCACAGCTGGGACAGGTGACCCCAAGTCACCAAAGGGATATTCCAGACCATATGAGATCATGCTCAGTATATAAAGTGGAGAGAAGAAGGAGAAAGTGGAGACACATTTGGAGTGATGGCATTTGTCTTCCCAAGTAACCCTTACACGTGATGGGGCCCTGCTTTCCTGGAGGTGGCTGAACTACTGCTTGCCCATGGGAAGCAGAGAATTAAATCCTTACTTTACTTGTTTGCGTGCTTTCTGCTTTTCTTATTAAACTATCTTTACCTCAACCCATGATTTTTTCAGCTTTTACCCTTCTGATCCTCTCCCCAGTCTCTCTCATGGGGGACTGAGTGACCTACTGCATGGGTCTTGGTTGCTGGCTGGGGTTAAACCACGACAGGGTAGAAGTGATTAGTTGTTTAGTGATGTAGAAGGCAGGTCTGATTCCTCCATTAACATCAAGTCAGTGAGAATTTCCCTAAAGGAAATAAATTCTCCCTTATTTCTGTCAAAACCCCCTATTATGTGTTGCCTATGTATGATAGAATGAATTGGCTGGTACAATCTACTTCTGTAGAAGTTATTCTTAGCTCTCATCTTCTTTTGTAGCTATTTTGAAATGTTCCATGGCTATGAGTATCACAGGTTAATAATAATAAATGTGAGAAAGGTAAACATTCCAACTAAACAGTTAGTACTATGTGTGTAATCAAGGTGTCTCTGTGTTCCTGCACTGAAGGAATAAATAGGTTTGCTAGATTTTTGGTTTACATTTTGTGTTCTTTGAGAACATTCTGTCATATCTCTCAGCACTAAAGCTAGCACTGCTTTTTAGTGGATTTGGTCGCTCCAGATTTGTCACCTGTGACAAGAATATTTCTTTTTCTGAGCTCAGATGTTCTTTAAAGAACGCAATTAGAAATGGCAGTGCACAATTATTTTCTAAGTGCTCCTTTTTATTTCCTATTATATTTTTATATTTTTATTTGTTTTATTTTTTGTTTTGACATCTCCAAGTCTAGCAATCTATAAAGAGCTGAGAAACACATCCTGAGAAAGCATATTTGCCATACTACTTCAAAGCATTAGTCTGTCTCAACCAGTATTATGCTTCTAGTTGTAAATGCCAATGTATCATTATTGTTTATCCATTTTCTTAATTAAGATAGCTTTTTGCTGTGCTTAAGTCCATCTTTGGAATTAGGATTCGTGCTACATTCAAGAGAATGCCCTTAACCTTGGTGATTTGTTTAGTATATCTGATTAGTATTTTGAAGTCTTAGAGAAATAGCTCTTTTCAGTTCCCAAGGTTTTATATCTTAAAATGCAAAATCACTAGATTTCAATTGAATTGTATCTTTTATGAATACGTAGTTAAGTACATAGCATTACTTGGTGCCATGTTTTATTTCCACAAAGAAGATATAAGTAGGACATTAAAATCTAGAAAACTGCTGATTTTGCAGTTAGTGCTTACTTCATTCTTCATAAAAATGAGTCAAATGTTTAACACATTGATATTGAAGAAAAAAATGTTAATAGTAGAAATTACTAATTAATTATTTGCAAGAATTATAAAGGTACTTAAATCATTACTTCAAAACAGTTTTCACAGATGTCACCCAGACTTGAAACAACCGATGTTTACATATTACAAACACAGAAGAGTTTGTTTTTAAAGGTGCTCATTAGTATGGGGTCAAATCTTAGTTTATAAGTGTAAGATTTAAACAACTCTCTATGCTTGTTTTTGAATCTATCCAAATTCATAGATTTAAATTCTCACTTTCTAAATGGAAATATAGAACCTTACATTTAACTGTGATTGTGCACGTTTTGTTTGTTTGGGGTTTTCTGTTTGTTTTTGTGGGTTTTGTTTGTTTGTTTGCTGCATTATGTTGTTAGCTTATTTATTTGTTGAAGGACATACCTATTTTTATGTAATTCCTCCATGCTATGTATGTTAAAACCTACATGAAAAATCTGTAAAATTGTATTTTTTTTTATTATGCTATTCTTCTTACACATACTAAAACTGAATTAAAATGTTCCTTCTGAATTGTCAAAAGTTATAACCTTGCTTTATTATATTTATTGCAAAACATTCCTATAAATTCTTATTTGCTTCTGAGCAAATCTGGTCAAGAATAACACCTCTACTAGTGTCAGAAATCATACTTGAATTATTAAAATATGAGGAAGTCCTATTTTTTTTTCCTCACCATGTTATTGTTTTCGTTCAGAGATTGTGAAACATTCTTTCTTATGGTTTACATGCAAAGAGAAAAAAATCCTTTAATATTTAAACTTTTGACATTACTGTGCTTTCACTGGGAAAATATGTAAAGCCTTCTGCATATATCTGTTCATTTTCTTGGTGATCATAAATAGCTTCTGTGTGACTTGACAGCTTGGATATTCCCTCCTGAATTAAGTTCAGGCCATTTGTTGGGTAGCAAGGGGAAACTCATATGACAGATGCCTACACTGGCAAGCCTAGGAAAGTTCTAACAGCACAGTAGTTACTTTTCAGGAATTATTCCTCTGTTAACAAAAGTCCATTTTCCCCCATATAATTCAAAGAGTGTTTATTAGTTTAGTTCTAAAGTTATTTTTAGATAAGATGTAATACAAAAGCTGTCCAAACAGACTTGCATTTTAAAATATTTCTGTAAAAGTATTTTGAATTTTCAATGGATTTGTGTATTTTAAAAAGTAGGACTGTATTTTTATGACATGTATTCAAAAATGCAATTTAAAAAAGCATAAGCCTGAACTACATGACTACTTTCCAATACAAAATTGTGCACCCTTCTGTTATTGCCTATAGCTTCAGGAATTTATTTTCCCACAAAATATAAAGCCCTCATCTAAAATAATCTATAAGAATAATTTTTTCTGAACTGTCTCTATTCTGAACAGAAGAATATGTATGCTAAGCAACAGCAAAAGGTTTTTAATAGAAAATTAAACTATTCGTGGCTGTAAGTAGCCTTTAAGAGTTTGTCAGTATTGTCCATTTCAGATACTGTTTCCCAATTAAAATGAAAATGTAAACATTAAAAAAAAAAAGTGTAGAAAAAATGCACCAAATCCTTACATGCTTATTTTCACAGGAATAGAAAATAATTCACTAAATGTTTTCCATTCCTAATCTCACACAATTGAATGATAAAGCTAATAAATGCCCTTTCCTGTGTGGACCCATAATTACCACTGTATCAGCTGAAACAGCATTCCTGTATGTAAAGCTGCAGCACTACCTGGCTCCATTATTGACATGTTGGAGACTGAATTGCACTTTCATATTAGAAACTGCCTGGGAAAAGAAAAGGATGTGAAAACAGCTACATCACTAAGGAAACTAAAACTTTAAAATGAGAGAAGGGTGGCCTAGGTCGAGTAAGTACTTTTGTGAGATACAGGCTACCTGTGAGACCCAGAGAGCACAAAGGTTCAGCAAGGGAAGGAAAAAAAGCCATAAGCAAATAAGATTTGCTCATATAAATGCGGAACATCTACCTCTAAGTAAAACTAAGTCCAGAAAGTCAATGTGTGTTTTAAACTGACTGTATTCTTATTTTGTGTGTGTTTATATATATATATATCTTTTTATTTTACATCTATATAAAATACACTTTGAATTAAGGTTCCAGGAACGTCTACTGATAACATTTTATATATGTATATATATAATATATTATTATTTTATTATAATTTATTAAATTATAGAGATATAATATATTTTATATATATATGTTGCAACATGCTCACTACAGTGGTACCTAGAAGCTCGTCTGTTCTGTGCTCAGTATCCGACAGTGTTCATCTAACACAAATGAAAAAGCTGCTGTATAATTTTTCCCCCTATGAACTGACGACATCTTCCTCAGCAGCAGGAAATCTCTATCCTAAGTTTTTAGTTTCAGTGAATAGACAGAGTGCATATGCATTTTTCCTTTCCATACGACCAGCCTGTCTCCTTATCTTTCACACTGAATCTTGTTTGGGAAACAAAGAAAACAGGACAAAGAAGGAGAGTTCATCTTAAATTTTCTCTGTTCTGCAATAACGTATTTATTTATTCCAAATATTCTGTTTGGTTCTGTCACTGCTTAGTTTTGGGAGGAGGGACTGGAATAAGATCTTTCCTTCAGTAGCTTCTGATAACTTATTAAGGCTACAGCATGTTGTCCTGTTTCGTGTCTCATTCATTATATCTCTTCTATGACACTTCTTTTTTTCACTCAGTTTACCTTAAGTTCTTTGTCTGAGAACAGTCAGAGAAGCAGAAATAGGTGTTATTTTTATCAGCATGCTTGATGAACTATTTTGCCAAACTTCAGAAGCACTGATGACGTTTTAACTTTACTGTCCTGAAATACGGGGTATTTAAACACATACAGTAGAAACTTGTTCCAAAGACTGAGTTGTATACAAAGTGTCTAAAAGAAAAAACCCCTAAAATTTAGTTATATGTGTTCTTCTCTTGTTATTTTGCTTAAAGATATTCCTTTCAAATAGTATAGTAGAATTTTTGCTGTAGCTGCTTTCAGACATAAACATTCACATAAAAGGCAGCATGACATCATTTTGAGCCAGTCAAGTTGAAATCAGAGAGAATTTTGAACAAGCTGGCAATCCTTATGTCTGACTAAAACCTAAAGCCTTGTTCTGAGGCATTTCAATAAAGAAGTGTTTAAGGCTTTTCTTGATGAGAATGTGAGACTAAAGATTTCTTGTCATTTGAATGAGAAGGTTTCTCTAGCTCAGTAAATCATGTGGTAATACTTCTTCCCTCTCACGCCCCCCCTTCCCCTCCCCCCAGATTACATAGATTGAGAGTAAATTTAAGAATCTTGTGATCTTGCAAGTGATATGGTACACAGGACATAAAAAGAGAAAAGCAGTGACTTTACTATATGAATTTCTACCTTAGTAGCCAAATAATCACATTTCGTTCAAACAATTTGGCACAATTGTCCTTCTTATTGTGGGGAGGCCTAGATCTGAGTTGGTGGAAGCTCTCCAAATTACAAAGAAGCTTTGCTTCCAGATGAATAATAGTGACATAATTTGCAGCGCATAATGGGGAAGCTCCTTTGTAGCTTTTTGTAGAAGATATAAGTTGTGAATTGTTGTAATGTCAGTTTACCAGCCTTTACGAAGTTTAGATAATTTAAAAAATATTATAGTTGTTGTACATCAGACTTTGGCTTTTAGTAGCAGAAATTATGTGTATGGGTTTTTTTGCTTGCTAGATGTAATGTCAGCATTCCCATAAATTTTCTGCATTTCTGCATTTCCTTCATGTGGGAATGAATGCAAGTCTGCAGTATTTAGCTATGGGGATGATTTTTTCAGTATAGATATGTATTAAAATCTATTAAACATTCCTTCTTGCTTTTACAGGGGTTTTCTTTTTGGCTATGGTAATTCAAAGTCAAATTCTTAAGAGATAAGACTGATTTCCTCTGCATTTCAGTCCTTGTTGTAAATTGAAGTATGACTGCATACTATTTATATATTATTTACATACTGTTATATAATTATTTACATATTATTTATTACATATTATTGTGCTATTTAATTACTGAATATCAAAGAACCAGGTATCTAGTAAAGAAACACATTTATTTATCACATCTTAATGGGACTTAAAACAGAGTGGTTGTACACTGTTCTGAAAGTATTGAGAAGAACCCACAAAAGAATTCAATGTGGTATTTTTTTTTGTCACTATTTCACACATTTTCAGTTTTCCGAATTATCTTCAGAAGGAAGACAAGCTGCAACTCAGTTCATTGTGGAAGCATATAAAAATCATTACTGATTTTCAGCTGATTGCTTGCCCCAGCTTTTTCTTTTTTTTTTTTCTTTTACTGAGGCTTTTTCTTCATTATGAGCTGGGAATTGTCACTGTCAGTGGCAATAATAAAAATAGTAGCCAATAGATTTGGACATAGATTTACATCATGTTTTTTAAGATAAGGGTTTTTTTGTCATTTTTTTGTGGATCTATTTCATGCATACCATTTCTTAAAAATCAAAACAGAGTTTGTTCAGATGTCCAACTTGAGAAATGGAAAAACCATCTCACTACAAACTAAAAGAAAATCCAGGCTAGATCAAATAAAGCAAACTGTCTGCTGGATTTTAGTTTGATTTCAGTATTCATTCCAAAGGAAAAGATTAAATACGTTGAGGACACTTGCACAGCTCCTAGAGTTTTCAGGTGCTAAGAGTTTATTTCAGATAATTAAACTGTCAAATCCCTGAATTTAGAAGTGAAAGCTGAAAAGAACTTATTTCTCCAGAAAGTTTAGTATTCTTGCTTGTGTGTGGAAACCAGCTCATCAACTTTGCTTTCTCATTTACAAGTTTCAGCTTCAGTCTTACGCAGTGCAGGAACTTCGTGCAAGAGTGTGCACCTTCTTACTGTTGTGTGTACACTGTGTGCGTCTTCATACACTGTTATACACGGATCTGCCAGTAAGGGAAATACACTCCATGTAGGCAAATCCTGTTATATCTACGAAAACACCCCTTCTACCTTCAGACTAAGGAAATGTGTTTTCTTGGCATTTGCATAGGGCAGCAATTATAATATGGAGGTTCTTCAGAAAGCCTAATTTTCTCAAGAAGTAGAATTGTCCTTCACATCCTTTCACTATTACAGTGAAATCAGGAAGATGTCAAATGCAATGGAGTCGTAAGGGAAAGAAGGCCACCTCATATGGAAGCTCAGAAGTTATGTGGAATCCCTGGACTTTTACAAAATAGCATATCCATGAGCCTTCTGTATCTCAGAGACTTCAGAGAAAAAGATTAAGTGAGCTCTCATGGAGTATTTTGAACCACCAAAAATTAGCTCTCATGGAGTATTTTGAACCACCAAAAATTAAACAGCAGAAATATTCCTTTCACTGTTTCCAAAATTCATTCACTAGTTTTGACCTGGTTTAGTTTTGATAGCTTAGCTTCTCATGGGCAGACATGCATCTTCCCTTGAGTTTAATTTTACTTGACAAGTTGGGATCTTAATATTTGTTAATTAACTGCTAATTCTCTCATCAAAACTGCTGAGCTCACAGATGAGTGGCTACTATGTCCCTCAAGTTATGCCATACATAATTGTTGCACCTGTTACAGTGTCTTGGGGCCCGGCAAGTCCATAGGATTTATTTAATTCTGAAGCTCAGTATATTAATGCTCAATTTTTCTCTGTGCTTAATAAATTCTTAGTCTTAGTGTTCCATAAGTCATTCCTCTGCATCTCAGTTGTCAAAGGCCAGTATCAATTTTCTGATAAAACTGAATTTTTATGAGGAAAAAGAAGCCTTATGTCAAGTAATTGATTAATTACAATTGTAGTGCAATCTTATTATTCAACTCTTTGATTATTTTGAAGATGTCCTTCTTTATTAATGCCATGTTCCTCAATAAAATTGATATATTTTCATGGACATTAAAAAATATGTATTCTTTTTATGTGATTGTGTGTACAAGATTGCGTGTGCAATATTTTCAGTTGCGAAAACGTAGTTACGGGAATGCAATTATACAATCTCAAATTAAGCAGTAAGATTTTTTTATTTGACCATCCAAAGTAAAAACCTTACAAATGAATGAAGGCCTGAGTTGAATTTGAAAAGGAGATATTAGTTAGGATATGTAGAAAGAATAAATGAAGACTTTCAAGTCAATTTTAATGGCAGTTTATAATGTAGTTAATCATCAACCAGGACAGTACAGAATCCCTCTGTGTTAGCTGCCATGTTTTTAACTAAAGATTGGGGTTTGGTTATGTTCCACTGTTTTTGCTTGCAGAATGATGCCTCCATCTTTGATCTGACACATACTTTGTAGATGGGTGTACCTGAGTAGCCCCCTTGCTCATTTTTCTGGAAGATACATATTCCACAGTCCAGAGTTGCCTGATACAGCTAAGAAAAAGATGGGAACAAATTTGTACTCATTAGCAGAAAGACCCAATAGTCGTACAAAATGAAGCCAGACACTATAAGGTTATAAAATACTCTAAACGTTTATGGCTGCAATCCCTGCTATCACTGCAATCACTGTTATCAGTGAGATGCATATAATTAAATTTGAGAAGTATCTGATTCAGAATTTGTGACTCACAAATTGTTCCTAACAAATAAACCACAGTAAAAGTAAGAAGACAGGGTACCAGCATCTGTGAGATTCACAAAAGGTACATGATGTTCTGAACCAGCTGTCATTTAAAAAATAAAAATTTCTTAAGGGTTTTTTAAATAGATTTTTCATTGATGAAAACTAAATTCTTGAAACTGCAAGCAGTAGGATGCCTTAGGCAGCCAAGCATATCAAAACATGGTGCATGGAGTGACTTTTACTACTTCTGCTATTTAAAGTCCTATTTTCATCAGCTTATTAGCTACTAGTGATCCCTAAGGAAAAATACAATTAAAACTTAATCATACCAAAAGCTGAGGTTCTTCTGATTCAGCGAACTTGTAATCTTGTATATTTAGTAGTTTTCCTGTAAATGTCTTAGCACTGAGAATATAAGATGTATCAATTAGCTTCAATTTGCAATAATGCTGCCCCATTCCAAACTCAGATAACAGATTTTGTCTGTGTCTGAAGATGTTAAGAAATTCTGGCTGCCAGCATTACTTATTTATTTACTTTTACATCAGGGCAAAACCTTTATTTACTATAACAGTCATATTGCATAACCTCCCATACCTAGTCTTGTTCTCCACAGAAGATTCAGGCACTTAAGGAAAAGTAAGTGTGAAGAATACAAACAACTTTAAAAGACAGTCTGTGCATACAACTGTGAAAATAACTGATTTTTGTGGCTTTTTTTCCCCATCTGAAAGCTAAGTGAAAATCATTTGAAACAGATCTTCTTGAAGTTTTTGTCTCTGGGTGAAATTCAAATTCAATGCAGTCAAAAAATGTTTATTTTGAGGAAAATAGGTTTTTCATTTAGAAATATGAAAATCAAATATTTCTAATGAAAAAAATTCATAGTTCAGTCAGTTTAATGTGAGTATTTTTTAATGGTTTTTATACTGTTTTTACTCCTACAGCGAACCTGGGGCAAACCCTACTTCTGCTATTGCTTTGATAACACAGAAGATTAAAAAACAAAAAACACCTACAATGTTTAGCATATAATGAATAACCCTGTATTTCAGTTCTGAGGTGATATGCAGAAAAGTAATGGCAGCAGTGACGCTATTCCAACCTGAATCTTTGAACTTCTATCTAATTGCATTACATTAAGTTAATTATCTACTTGTCATTTATGACAGTTTAAATTAAGAGAAGAAATTTAAAAATTAAGAAAGTTTTTATTTCACTTATTGTGAAAATTACTTGTTTCAAACACAGAAGCTTTTTTACAATAATTGAAAACTTTTTCACCAACTGAGATAGGAATATTTTTGAGGTCTCAATTTACTTTCCTTATGATTTTTCCTGAAAGTCTGATCTGTTGATTTCACATTACTTGAGTTTCCATGTTCATTCTCAATAGTGAGTGAGCATAAACAATCATATTCAGAATCAAGTTATCTATTTTACAAAGGTGTTTTTCAAGATAAAATTTTGACAGGCTCTGTTTTCAAGGTATAAAAGACCTAAATTCCGGGAGTAGAGTTTGATTTTTTTCACCAAGGGAGCCATTAGCTTTTTAAAAACCAAAATTTTCAAAATAATTAGGGAAAATAGTAGTTCAAAGAAAAAGAATACTTTATTATTATTTTTCATAGTGGGAGTTGAGAATAGCATCCTTACTAGCCACCCTCTAGGAAGAAATACAATTAAAAGACTCAGAGAGAGTCTTTTACCTTTAGTAATTTTAATCAGTGATACATTTCCATAAACACATTTTTTCTGTAAACAATTTGCAAGGGAATGTATTTCATGCTGTTTTAACATGCTGAGACCAACTTTATTCTGATACATGCAGGTCTTTTAAAACAACTGAAATAGGACCCATTCTGTGCTTGCTGGAGGGCACCATGTCATGAAGATTATAAAACTATAAACTGCATTCTCTCTATGACTGGCCTTGAGACATCTAAAATTACTTATTATTAGACAGTTTGCAAATAACCCTTTCAAATCTTTCATCTCATTAAAGCTGTACATTGTTGGTTACCATACAAGCTGTACCAGTTTATCCAATCTTAAATACCTGTCTGAATTTTTCTACTGGTATGAAACACAGTTCTTGTAACTGGATTGAAATTTAAATTTAAAACAGCTTTGCTACCCTGTGTGTGGTCTAGTCTTAAACTTCAGGTGTATGATCACAGAGATCATGATGTCAGAGGTGTTCTGACATGCATGAATATTTGGTTTTCCAGGCCTAATCAATAGGCTCATTCTTCCCAGTTAAAAGAGAATGGAAGGAATGATCTTGACTATAGAAAGACCCTTCTGTCAAGATTTATCATATGTCTCAGAGATATTCATAGCTGTCAATTAAGGTATTTAGTAACACTTTTTCCTTGCAAAGCCTTTTGATAGATAGGAAAACAGGAAGAACTTTTAAAAATAGTGGGGAATTATATTCTTTCATTCAAGAAAGTGTGTCTGTATGAAGAATTCCAGTTCTAGTGGTAGAAAAGAGTTATTTTGAACTGGAATGGAATTCCCAGTTCTTTTCAGCATTTAAACCTCCAATTCTGTGTCAAAAATAATGGTTGTGCAATGTCTGGTAAGTGATACACCTCCTAAAATAGTGTCTACATAACAGATGCACTTTCACAAATTTATACGCAGCTAATTTCCTATTATTGTTGTATCAACCTAGCCTGCTTTTTTAGAATCTTTGATTAAATCCTGAAACACCGCTTTATCATAACAAGTCTCATGTAGGTTGTGCTCTGTTTGCCTGTGAGTCAGGGAAATACAGATTGTTTCTTAGTGTCAAAGAGAGCGAGACTAAGTTGCTAACTCAACCTGGTGACTTAAGATTTCCAGGACTTCTTTCAGATGCAGAGAACAATCCAGTTTCATATTAGTATAAACATTGTTCTATTCTCTGTGCATGACATGGGCATCAGGGAAGGGAGAAATCCAGAGACTATTAGTAATAACATAAATGAATTGGTAGCCCAAGTGCACTGAGCAATAGTATCCTTTCCATTAAAAAAACCCCACCACCACCAACCAACCAACCAAACAATTAAAAAAAAACAACCCTCCCTGTGAGGAATACTATTTCCTGGGCTACACTAACTTACAGTACAAGTGAAATATGCTAATGATTGCCATTGATTGTTCCTTTACCAAGTTTCAACTGTTATTCAAAGACTGTTTTACAGGATTACATCTTTCTGTTCCTTCTCCCATTTGTATTGGATTTTAAACATCCTGTGAGTTCTAATTACTAGAATTTACATCCCTTAATTTATTTTTATTCTCTTTTTTGGCATGAACTTGTTTAGACTGTGATTATGTCCTGTTAGTTATAATGTCTTGCTGTTATTCTGGTTTCCACTAAACTAACAGCACAATGTTTTATCTGTCTCACTCATATCTGTCTATTAAAGAACCACAGATGAGTCAGCATAATTCCTGCTTTTTCCATCAAATCCACCAGTTTCAACACCTGCATACCCCTTCATATTCCCATAGTTTATCACTCATCACATACCCATATACACACACATATGTATACGTATATGCATAAAGGATATTCAGGAGAACGTCTGGTTTTATAGCAAGTGGAATCACAGAGTTTTTACAAAGAAAGAATAAACAAAAATAAAGGAGTTTTTAAAAATACCTATCTTAAATTTGTATACGTTTTTTGTAGCCATCTATACATATATCCACATAACATAAAAAAATAAAATTCCTTCAGTTGTTAGTCTAAATTTTCTGTGGGTCATATTGATAGAAATTCTTTATTTCACAGGTTTTTCCTGTGAGAAAATGTTACAATCTACATAATTTGTGCTAGGAGATGGACTTTTTAATTGTCTTACTTTTTTATTCTTACAAGACTGCAATTATATTTTGTATTGTTTGACTTTTTGCCTTGCATTTTGTCATGACTACATGGAAAATGAAAGTGTGAGTATTAATACAATAGCATTACATAAACTTTAAGCAATGCAGGAATAAATGATGGAACTATATTTAAGACAAAGGAAATCAAGAAATATAATATCATAAAGAATATATCACAAATCATATATATATAATATATATATCTCATATATATCATAAAGAAATATCACAATACAGTTCTTCCATTTTCAGTTTTATGTTAATGTATACAAATGTATAATGTATACAAGGACAATGTATACAAGGACAATGTACAATGTATACAAGGAGGGGTATTTCTATTAATTTATTTTGGTCCATTGCCATGTTTGGTCAACAGTAGAGAAGAATAACTAAGTAGCAGTAGTAAGGAAGAAAAAAAAATGGAAATAAATTCTTTCATTACTTTTTATTGAATTAGTGAGTTGGCCATTGTCATAGAACTGACTAGTCTCTACTAGGGCACAAGCTATTTCACTTCAAAACAACCTGATTGGAATGATTTCTTTTGTTACACTACTAGATGTGACCTTGTGTCCCAGTGGATTGTTATGTTCTATGTGACTGACTTCCTCCTCTCCCTTTGTGCACGTGTGCATAGTTAGTGATTCTGTCTATTAGACCAACCAAGTAAACATTGTTTGCCTTTTGGGAGCAGAAATATGACACTGGCAGTGGTCTGCAGTTGCTCCCTGTCACTGTCTTTTTGGGATCATTTTTTTGCCTGTGTTTCTTTTCTTTGACAGAGTAAAACATTTTTTTGCCTGGAATAAGGTGTAGTAAGGCAACAGTTAAACAACTTGTTTTAATGATCTATTTAATTAGGATCAAAGTTACAAAAAATGAATTATCTTTTTTTTTTTTTTTCTAGGAATGTTTTTATTTTATTGGTTAATTTATTGCATTTTCACATTCAGTAAAGATGCTGGCAAAAGAACTTTTACTATCTTTTTCTATATGTGAGTACTAAATTTCCTTAATAACTATAGGCATGCCAAGAATTTTATTTGAATCTTAGGGATTTAGGTATCTACTTTCTGACAGTGAAATTTTCCACCTGCGATGGCTTTCTGGGTTGCTGTAAAACTCTTATTCTGGTCCACATGCTTGTGATCTTAACTCTACACAAGCACATGAGGCTGCTCTGGTTACTTCTGAATTTCATGAGGTATATTTTGGATTTAGATGTGTGTTAATGCTGTTACTGTTCTGCACTCAGTTAGGTGAGAAACACAAAAAGATAAAATAAAATTTATTCCTGGGAGTGATCTTAACAATAAACGTTGTTCTTTAACCTTCATTAACATAAAACATCTTATTAACTTAAGCATGGATGCTTTGCCCAAGATATTTCTTCCTCTTCTCCATCTCTACTTTTTTACAACCACCCTCCTCTGAGGGAAAGGCACAAAGGGCTAAAGAAACTTTTCTGCTTTTTTAATGCACCAGTCTTGTTTATACCCCTAATGAAAACATGCCTTCTCATTGTCCGTGTTTTCATACCTGGAACAAGTTTTGCGGTGATGGATGAAATTATTTCACTCACTTCTGCCATTCTCCTTAATATCTGGTAATCAACATTTCATTTCAATATCGAAATTCCTCTCCCTTCTCCTTATTGTCAGGTTGTTTGCCCTCAAAAGGCTTCTGAATCTTCTCTTTATACTAGATTCATAGTAAATCTGATTCTGAAAACATCATTTAAAGACAAAATAATATTTACAAATGAGCATGCTAGAAATGTTTTGCCTAATGAGAGATTTTTTTTTTTCCCCCTTGCACTCTTGATTTTCCTTTTCTCTTTTCAGATACTATACTCCAGCATCTTCATAAATCTTTTCCCTGAAATCTAAATAACTCACTCTACCTTAATTTTCCATCATTTGATTCAAGGTCATTTCCTGTTGTCATTATCTGTCTAACTTTTCTTCTGCCATTCAATGTTAATTTTCAAAAGCTCTTATTTTACACAGTAGCTCTCACATGTGTTTGTTAATGTATCAGATTTCTGTAAATCAGTTCAATTCATTAATAATTACATTATTGTTCATGAAGTGAAAGCTTCTTTATTGCTATCCTACTGTTTATATATTTGAGAATGCCACCAAGAATTAAAATATAATGACTCTACATTGCAATGCAATCCTGCTATTTAAAATAGCAGCTTTCAAAAAACACAGAGCAGTCATAAAAGCAGATCTTTTTTAATAGTGCATGTTTACTTTTGATAAACATCATGCTTCTTATTTTACATATGAATAACAAATAATTTTTTTTTAAAGAAGACAAAGAAGATAAACTTTTCAATAGCACCATCTATTTTTGTGAAGAGAGTGTTTGTCAAGCAGTATTTGATTACTTTAAGAAAGCTGTATCTTTACTCATTAAGAAAATAAGAAAGGTCAGTTTCCTTGGCTCCTCTCTCTCGTTGTGAGGTATCTTATTTATATTAACTATAGTACATATACTATTTAAACCACATGCACTGCACATTCATACAAGAAATATTTTTATATTTCTATACTTGTACATCTCGAAAGGCAGGGAGCTCTTAGGGTGCCCTTATAGCATATACAGAACTGTCAGGTGGGCAGTTTAGTTCCCTAAATATGTGGGGTTTTTTATAAATAGCTTTGCTATTGACTGGTTGATAAATTTTTCATAGTTTTCTATGTGTTTTTAAATAGGTAAAGCTTTGTGTGTGTTTCGGATTTTTTTTGTTGGAATGTAAATGCAACACTTTTAGATTGCACATATGAACAGTTTATCAGTAGATTTTCTGCTTTCAAATATTGTATGCATGTATGTTAGGAAATTGGTGTGCCATACTGAAGTATACAAAGAAAAGTAATTACAAACAAAACAAAAAAAAAAGGTCAAAATATTCTATCGTTAAAATGTGTAGAATAAAAAACTGACTGACAAGATCCATCTTTCCTAAAATTAATTTTGGGGTAAAACATCAACATTGGGAGGGATTTTTCACTCTTTTCAATAAGAGCTTTCAAAAATAGAAATGTTTCTCTTAGAAAACATACAACTTTAAAGAAAAAAAAAAGTTAATTTCTTTGTATTCACTCTTGGTTTTTTCAACTAAAATCCTGAATTTTCTAGTCACTTTGTAGTTTTTTTCCCCAAAGCTACATAATCAGAAAAAATGTATTGCTCTTGACCAATACTAGAATTATTAGAGAGCGTGTAAAATTAGTGCACACATCATTAGAATTTTAATACTTTCAATATTTTTCTAAGTGACCTGTAGTACACAAAGCAAGAAAACACTGACAAATTAAATATTTGGGGAAATTTTTAGTGCTAAACATGGAGTAATAGGCTTCTGCCCCATAGATGAGGTAAAAGCAAAAGTAGTTCAGTAAGAATTAAATATAACTATTTAGATTTGTGTAAGGTGAGAGATTGTTTTTGCCTAAGTTATGATGGATATATTGATCATTCTGCTTCAGGATATTAAATAATTGCCTGTAGAGACTATTCTGTTCCACTGGTGCAGCAGTCGAGGTATATGGTTGGCTTTTCTCCTGGGAGATACCAGTGAAAGGTCACTGCCTGAAGGAAGGTGACAACTGGAATTGATTGGCCATCAGCATTTTCAGTAATCTCTTCTGATTTAGCACAAAAGAGTTATCTGAAGTGAAGAAAGATCACAGTAATCTGTTCATCAGTTATTTTTTATTTATATCATTTGAGTTATTTAACCTTAATAAAATAATTCTGATTCTCAAGTCAGTTTGTGGACTGAAAGAAAGGAAATGGAACAATGCAAAAGAAAACTACTAAATGTAAATCTAATTATTCTTAATTTGGTTTCTTGCAGAAAACATTCTAATTTTCTAAATTATTTTAACAGAAGAATTGTTGAATCCACTTTCTACAGTATTCTTTCTCACTTAGTAAGCAGAATCTGCTATGGACTAGATTTTTCTAAGCATATAAATAGCATTAGGATTTTAATACTGTTAGCAAATTATGAAGAAGTTAGTTAATTGTCAAGTGAATGTTTTCAAAAATATGAGCATTGAGGATGTCATACAGCATTTTAGATTGTTGGGGAAATACTCAAATATGTATGCATTCTTTTAGAAGAATTGTTTAAACCTTTCATTGTTACAAGTGAAGCTAATTTTGAGCAGTGTTAGAGGAAGGAATCAGGCCACTCTTCAGAAACATTCATGCCACTCTGCAAAAATTTCGTATTTTTTGGCAGTCAGTTAGTGGCAGAGGTTAAGAGAACATAAATGAATGATTTCTTCCCATCCCTCATTATACTTATGAAAGAATGCAAATGTTGACCATAACTGTATCAAAAATGAGACATATAATAACATGTTAGATTCATAGCTTTCTCAAGAAACATAGAAATTTTTATTTGTATGCAGTGTGAATGGAAGTTATTTTTTTGCTGGATTTTCTCTAGAAGTCTGAAAAGTTAGTAGAAAAAACTGCTACATTGCAAATCTAGAGTGAGTTATGCTTTCCAACAGATGCTGCATCTTTGTCTTGGGCACTTTTAAACACTCATTCCCCTGTAATTAATTAAGTAAATTTTGATTTCCTTACCTTTTCCAAATAAGAAGCTCCAGGGAGCACTTTCAAGAAATTTCAATTACTACATATTTCCTGTTAACCCCATTCCGACTGAATAAAAGGCACAGAAAGGAGAATGGATTCATTAGTTAATGTAACCTCAATTGTCATCAATGGAAGCTATTCTTTTGACCATGTTTTCTAAAACACTATTTCAATAGTATCTATGAAAAACATTCTGTTTAATGCGTCCCTTTTACTTCAACGAATTCTATAGTCTGTCTGTGTGCATTGGGCTGTCATGCCTTGTTTTCCCTCTATGATCAACCCTGCTTGAACAGGGGACCTGGACAAGATGACTTTCAAAGATGCCTTCCAACCACAACCATCCTGTGATCTTTTAAAACTCCAGCCACAGGAACTGCTGGCTCATGGGGCTGGATGTGAGTTTTACTTTAATATATAGATGCAGAGTTCTTTAATAGTGTGAGGAGAATAAGCCATAGGCTTGTTCCCAAGAAATTTCTTTATTTATTTAGGGCAGTAGATAAGGGGACTTGGTCAAAGTTCAGAAGTACACCGCACAAGCTAGAAAAAAAATGTTGCACTACAATACTGGTTCAACACATACTATTAGTCTACAACACTCAAGTCAAAATCCAACCAATTCCACAACCCTTAAAACAAGATCCAATCCCTCCAGCTCCAAACTACCCTAAGCATCAAGAAAGGAGCAGAGAAAGAGAAGCAGAGGGATCAAGAAGAGAAAAGGAGAAAGAGGGAGAGACAGATTATACAGCTACCACCAAAGCCTTACAGAAAACCAGCTCTCAGAAGTCCAATGTCAGGGCCACAACACAACGCAAACACATGCCCTTGGTTTTATCTGCTCTGGTCCCCATGGCCAACCCTTCCAGGCGGGGTTTCTGACCCACCAGCCACTCTGGGGGTTCCAGGCCAGGGTGAAGAGCACTGTTCTCGCTGTCCCTGCCAATTGGAGCCTGGGTTAGGGGCTCCAGGGGGTGTGGTGTGTTGTGGCTTTCCCGGGCTGTTTGTGACGGCTACTCCAGAGCTTCTGTATGTGGGCTCCAGGGGCTGCCATGTGGGACACAATGCCACCCCACCTCCGTGAGGTTCGACCCATCCCTTCCCCTCCCCACACACACACACTCCCCAGAAGTTGGTTCTGACCCAATAATAACTAATCTGGTGTCTAACAGATCTTAATAATCAGCATAAGGCTGTAAGGTAGAAGTTGGTACATTCTAATGAGTTTCCACATTTACAGACATTTACTTCATTTATATGAATGAATACTCCTAACTCAGTACTCCTAACTTAGTACTGTTGAGATAGATTATGGGTACATCCTTCCTGGTACATATATCACAATCAACTTTATTCTGCTTCCGTGTCCTCTGAAAAGCTTGGGATAAATACTTGGGATCTGGGCTGTTGTAAAAGGGTGCAATGATTTTGGGGGTTAGGTTTGTGATACCCTTGGATAAGAGCCATTATCTTCAAATTAATGTTCAAAGTGCATGATACTTTAATTTACAGTGATCCAAATGAATGATTCAATTAAAATGTTTGTGGAAGATAGATAGATAGATAGATAGATAGATAGATAGATAGATAGACAGATAAAACTACAATTAATCTAGTTGTGTGAAGAATAAATCTGAGACACCTCTGTCCTCATGTGTGGAGAAACTTACTGCATATGCTTTCCTGATTCAGTTTCCAGGAATTTAGTCTTGGTGCACACTTTTTATCTAAGGTTACAGACTGAGAGGTGGGGACTCTTTTGCTTGGAATATAGCCACGTAGGGAATGCTTCAGGACTACGGTCAGCTTGAATCCTTTTTGCTTATTTCCCTTTTCCCTTGCTAAAGCATCTGTTCACTTCTATTTCATTCAGAAAGTAGCCTTCATAGACTGCTTTTGAAGATACAAAAGTTAATTTGCCAAACCAGTTTCACCGTTTGTACTTCATGTAACTGTTTGACTTAACAACATGTTAAACTTCATACTAAACTGAATGCTTGTAGTTTTTAAGTGTCTCCATCTTTTCTTACCTGTCGTACTTCAGCTAATATGCCTGATGAAGTATCTAATTGTGATTAATTCCTGTAATTCATGATGACTGAAACTGGATATGATGGCCTCCAGGGGAAAATGGTTAGCATATTATGAGGTATTATATTCCAAAAATTCATCATTTAAAGGCATTAGCTTCACCACTTAGCAAGGCAGTGAATTCAGATTGTTTGACCAGATGGCCATTTGCAGGTGTACATTGGTGTTTAAAAGGCTTTGGGACCTCTGGAAGAAAAACATGAGGCAACCTAAAAAAATATTTATTCCATTTAATAAAGTCAGAGTTAGAAAAACCGTAAACAATTGCATTAGGAATCAAGAAAGAGAATGAAAAAAAAATACATTAAAAAACAGTTGTATGATTTACAATGTATTTGCTTTGCCATACTCCTAGGCTAGGTTATTCTAAGCCAGCATGGCAGATGCAATACCTGAGTCATTTGAAATGCAGTATAATTTATTTGAAAAGACAAAAACCATCAAGCAAACCAATGGCAGAGTTTATGGTAGAGTGAAAATTCACTGAAATAGAAATACCAGTTTATGAACACTAGCAAATAAGTACTTGTGTCCACATGCCCACTGAAGAACAAAACTCATGAAAAAATAAGGGAAATCAGGTGAACTGCAAAAGTGCACAAACTTTTGTCTGGGTAAAGGGTGTTTCAGCCTGATTATACAGAACTTCATTGTTTTTACCCACAGGCTTTCATGTAGTAATTTTTGAAAGTCACCTAGCAATTTGGTACCATCAACCTTCATTTTTATTAATCTCTAATTTATTAACCTCTAATTTTGGAGTAATTTTCATGCCTTATTATACTCATACAATAATGCAGTATCTGACAAATGGTCATGCAGATGTGCCAACTACAGTAAAATACTACTTAAAAATATTCAAACTTCACTACATTAAAAAATTATTGAAATTCAGCAATAATCCTGGAGCAGGCTTGAATCATGAGGAAATATCAGTGCTTATAGACAGACACATGCTTCAGATTACAACAGAACCAATTCTGGAGATTTTACTGCCATGTGTGTATGACATGGATGTTTGCAATAGTATTTTTTCTTTGCAATCTGTGCACCACTGCCTTCTCAAGTTGTTTCATAAGTCTATTTGAACATATTCGCACTCAAAGAAAAAAATGATTGGGATGCCTGAATGTTTTTCTATTTTCAAAGAAGTATTTTTTCAAGAGTTTTGCCAAAGCAGCAACAACTGAGAGCACCCACCTTTCCTTTATGCTCATTCAGGTTTTGAACACAGACAAGATAGTCTTTCCATGGAATCTATCAAGCAAACCTGTTGTTTTAATTGTGCTTAGCCAAGATAGTTAGAGGAAATGAAAAGAACTAATTTTCTCAGCTTCCAGAAATCTACTGCTTATGGAAATTTTTGAAGTAGAAGTTGTGTGTTTAAATTTAGTAGCCATTCATCAATTTTTTTTCTATTAATTTGCCCATGCCAGATCACATGTGCTTAGTATTTTCTATGCTGTGTTGTGCACATTTAGAGTGTAGCAGTTGAATGTTACTTTCAATCTCACTGTTTTTATTATTGTGTTTTAGTTACAGTTTCAGTTCCTGGTTTAGTGTATATTTATAAGCTACTGTACTTTTTATTTTGAAGTAAAAGGGGAGCAAGAAAAACTGTTAACATCCGGCAAACACACCTAGATGCATTCTAGCCCCCAGAGTCTTGGTATGGTGCATTAATTTTTCAGTTTGTAATTTGCCAGATGCATTTAATGGAACCAATTTTCATTACATCTGTTCTATGGTTCAAAGAGCTCTTTTAGTTGCCAAAGGGAGCCAGCTTCACACAGATTCAGAGAGGGTGCTAATGCACTGTATCTTGAAGTATTAGATAACTAGGGATGGTTTTATAGCAAACAGATTATTTTTTACAGAGGCAAATTCTATATTCATGACTTGCCACTATTGGAATTCAAATTTAAACTGCTTAAGTCTCTTGCTCGGGAATCGTATATTGATTTTCATGTAATTTTCTTCATAATACTCTCTGATTACTTATCTTTTTAATCAATGATATATTTTTGTTTATTGGTAAGACATATCTATACATGAGTAAATACTGTTTTTAAACTACGAATAGCTTAGTAAAGCTTTCTAATGAAATATTAAAAGATGTGAGGAATAACTTTTGTAATTTTGAGCTCTAAGACAAGGCATTCTCTATACTGAAACAAACTCACATTACCAGGATAACTGTACATGTTGTGCATAATTTTAATCTTCATAAAATGTGTAACAGTTGTATGGTATTAAATTCAAGATTTCAGTTGACAGCAACTTTCAATGAAAAGGTTTTTCCTCATGGGCTGGGGAAAATTTGAAATGTTCTACTACACTTTGAAGTTCTAAAGCATCAGTCATATGAGAATTATAAAGCATTAATCCTGAAAAGTTTCCACCTGACAGTCATGAAATAGCATACCTGTGTGAAAAGTGACTCAGTTTTACCTCCTCAGGCAATACTTTTCTTTTTTGCTGCTGCTTCAGAAATATGCATCATGTCATAGTGAGAAGATACCCTTGGAGTGACTGGATCTTTTTGAAATCACTGAAGTCTACAGTATCACTGTATTTATCTAAGACATTTCAATGACATTTATAAAAGTTGTTTGTACTAGGCATTTTCTTCTAGTTTGATAAGCCATGTGTGAAAGTTCCTCCAAAAAAAGTAATCAAGAACTTATTTTCACTCTGTTGTTTTAAACTCTTGTTGTCTGTAAAGCTAAAATAATAATAGAAGGAGCAAATCTATTAGCAAGAGTTCATATGCAATTTAAGATCATTAAACATCTCCCAGCTCAAGCAAGATCAACTATAAGCTTGCCATGTGGCCTACATTTAGGCTTTACATCAATTGTTTTGTCCACTTTTCAGGCTTTGAGTACCAAACAGGCAATTTCTTTCTGTGACTAAGAGGGAAAAGATACTCACAACAAACAGTCCTCCAAGAAATCTAATATTTTGTCTTTTCTCATTATGCAGAAGTATAAGAAAAGGAATCTTAGCTCTGTTATACACTCTTGCAAGCATCAGGACAACAGTGATGTTTTCCCCTTCTGCACTCTGCCCCAGTTTATGCTCTATACTAACCTGATAACCACATTTACATTTTCCAAAAGTAAAAACAAGTCCTTGTAGTGGCAGTATTTTTTGTCACTGAAACTGATGGAAAGGGGGATTGATTATGAATTACCCATCATGAACTAACGTTACAAAAATACATGGAAGAAGGAAGGGGCTGAGGAGAGGGGTGAAGGAGGACGCTCACTCCAGGTCTGCATTTCAACAGCAAGATTTGGTGTCAGAATTTATACACCAAGAAGAGCAGAGAAAGAGCAAGAAGAGCCTCAGAAGGGAAATGAAGAATTCTCAAGTGTGTTTGTATTGCATTAATTGGTATGGAGGAATACTTAATACTCACTTAAAATTCACTACGAAAGACGCAGCTGGAGGTGTCTGTTACCCTGTGCATTGCCACAACTGGAGACTTACAAAATAGGAAAAGATTATAAAATTATAAAATGTGATTATGTAAAAAGATGTTTACTATGTTTCACTGAACTGTTTGGGCTTTTCAGTACAAAAATGCATTCTAATTTCCTTTCCACATTACCGTACCTTCTATTTTCATTTTCTAGTTATTGATTTTGTATATTTAGATGTATCTGAAATTAGGTGGTTTTATGCAATGTGTCATAGTATGTCCCTTGCAAAGAAACAAATATACCTATAGGCTTACATTTATTATTGGCACAGAAAGGATAAATTACATTTCAAAATAATCCATTTATGGTCAGTAAGTTATGGTCATTTGTAATGCTTTTTCTTTTTTTCTTTTCTGCTACTGAACAAAGCCTGAGTATTTGGTAGCATCAAAATTCTGACACCCCACTTTTTTCTTGCAATTTGGCTTTACTATCAAAAAGCTCACCATATAAAGCTTTTGCCAGTGTTCTACTGGTTTTCTTTAATTTCTTGGTTTAGAAATTTCCTTTTGCTTTTGGTCTCACCACTGAGAAGATTCCAAGTCAGATTTTTCCTAGAACCCGTAAGAGTTGATAACAAAAATGATTTTTTAGCCATAAAGGAATAGATAGCTCTACAGTGGGACAGCCTCTATAATCCCAACTTTGAAAATGTGCATGAGTAGTGAAATGGAAAACAGACAGACCAGAATTTGCTCCTCAGTACATAAAACTGACAGATTCCATCCACAGGTTCAGCTTCACCTAATGTCAGATCCTGGGAAAAATAATATTTTAAGAAATGACTTATGTAAGCAGGGTTGACCCTTGATACACAGCAGGTTACATATTAATTTAAACATTAAATTTAGTGATATACAGGTATTGTTAGGAGTCTTGATGAGAAAACATGAAAAGAATAGAAAGCTATAGATATTTTCTCTAGATAGTACTACTTACTGCTAGGAAAAATTAGATGTTCCAGATGAATAAATAAACGGAGAGACTAAGGACTGAAAATGCTCCTAAGAGACTACTGTGTAGATCACATGAAATATCCTTGCTTTTGTTTTGCTATTTCGTCTTTGTTCTCTGCAAATGAGGTTGCCTAAGTTGTCTGTAGAAATATTCCTTGATAATTTATGAGAAAGAAAAAGTAACATCATCCATAGAAGACTTCTCTAGTCCTGTGGAGAGCACAGCTTGGTCAGTGTGCATTTGTGATGTCATGCCTCCTTAAGTGTTTAGGTCACTTTTCCAAAGCACATGAGTTCTAAATATGCATATTATTCCAAAATACAATGTTCCTTTCTTTATAGTACAGAATTGGCCTTGTGCTGTGTGTGGCTCAGTCCACATACTGAGTTTTCATGCCCGGTCTTTTGATTATAATTGAACTCTTGTGATTTAAACTATGGAAGTAGGCTGTTGTCAAAATCAAGACAGTGAAAACTGAAAGAAATTAGTAAAAGTAACTTACATTGCTTGCTGCTGCTAATAATAAATCAAAAACTTGCAGCAGTTTCTTACCAATGGATGCTGTAAATTTAATATCTTTTTATCGTTATCTAGACTCAATAATGAGATAAATACAACCAAGGATTTAGGACACTACAATGCAGACCTTGAACTTTATGTTCTTCTTCCTCCCTTTTGCAGAAGTCAATGCTAACTCCTAACATATAACAACATATTTTTTCCTTTGTCTGCCTTTCACTTTCTGGCCCCATCCATCGTTCCATTCCCCAAACTTTGGTGGCAGGGACAGGATTAGTGAAGAGTAGATTTGAGATTTAACTTTTGGGCTCTAAATTATACTTCCAGATTATCATAATTTGATAATTACACTTGGTTGTTTGTGTATTATCTAAGGAAGGGGTGTGTGGTTGGACACTTGGAAGCACTGCTTATCCCCTTTGTGGCACACCTCCAGATTGACCTTTAGTTTTTTTTTATATTTTCTGTTGTGACCAGTTAAACAGTTTCAAGTCTTTAAAGAATGACTTAAATTCTGAAGTTAGTCAAGATGGGTCACAAATTAGTACTGACATTTTCAGGACAGGGTCTCTTCTATGTATAAATAAACACACACCACAGATTTGCATTCAGTAATATTTTGGTGCTTTTGTGTATTCATGGCACTTCTAAGGACATTTTAACTACTGTAGTCTTGTACTGAAATGCACACATGTCAACTCTCATCCCACTTGAGGCGCCTAAGCTTCTTCACTTAGCTAAAGCTTGATATTTTGTCATTGTGGAGATTAAAAAGAAGCTCAAAAGAATAAGTTATAGTACATCTTACAAAAATAGTCAGATCTGTTGTAAGTTGGTTGTGGGATCAAACCAGCATTTTTACTCAAATTCTTTTGGATACGTGTTAGTGCTAAAAATGTACATGCTAAAATCATCCACATATCTATCAGTTATGACTGTGACAGGAATATGCTTTCTTATAGAGTTTTTAGTTGCTTTACAGCCCTTTCCTCAGCATTGGTCTTTATTTTCTTCTAAGAAGCTGTAATCACTTTCATCTTCAAATTATACGGGAATTTAGCTATTGTAGTGTGTGCGCCTTTGACTTGGAAAGAACCCAAGAGTCTGCTAGCAAAGAGTAATCTCTATTAGCTGGCACAGAGCTGTTCAACAAGAACTTCATGAACTTCTGATGTTTAATCACTAATCTGTACGCATTTTAGCCTACTATGTATTCAGATTGTCCTTTCTTACATTCGTTATTTCTGTAGTAGATACACAACAGGACATCACTATGCCACATGACTGATTTTGATCTTACGCAATACCACAGGGAAGACTGTCTTATGTGCACCAATAAGATCGAATTTTAAGCTTTTTAAAGTTTATTTTTCAAAAAATGTTCTTGCAAAAGAAATAAACTTAGCTTTGCATAATGTTTTATATAAACAATATCACTTAGTATTTCCCTTTTGTCTAGGTTAATCTTAAAAAGGTTTAATTATGCCAGCAGTCTCCTAGGCATTGGAAGCAGATGCAATATTCCTAAATTGGTTTTGCTCTTTTTCCCAGCATACTTTCATTTACCGTTTACTCTTCTGATATTCCCAGTAACTACTAAAAGTTTGGATACTTCTGAAGCAGATCCTTTTTAGCACAATAGGTTGAATGTATTTGTTCTGCTATTTTTAATATATTTTAGTTGACCAGATAGTCTTTAGCCTACAGTCCTTTTCAAGGCTTTCTCTTTACTCCTTTTCTCATTTTCTACCATTATTAGAATCTATTTTCCATTATGATTTTCAGTTGAGACTGAAACAAAAGCTCTCTTTCAGAAATCTTTCTTCCATTTAGTGAGTTACATTCCCTATTTCATCTTAGCTTTCATTGTGCTCCCCTCGCTCTTTGTCTGCCTGAATGCAGTCCAGTCCCCTTCCATGTCTTTTGGAATACACCCTTTTCTACCTTATTTGATTCAATAGCTGGCTTTTGCTAAAGCATGCAGTCTTATGTAAATAGTCTTTGGTTATCAGTGTTTCCTTTCCAACTTTAATTTCTTTGCCATTTCAAGTTGGTCTACCAGCACAGACTAAGCTACAGAAGTGTGACCACATAATAAAGTCCTTAAGGAGAGATTTTGCCTGATCTATGACTAGGAAATACATTATCAGTGCAGCCATAGCTAGTTGCTGTTTGTGTTTCCTTTGTGCATATGAAATAAAATACAGTTTTCAGCAATGTCCAAGAGACCTGACAAAATTATTACCAAGAATTTCTGTTCTGTTAATTTTTTTCATAAAAAAATTAAATTTTGCTGACCATGTTTGAATGGCACTGAAAGCAGTCATCATCTTTCTATATTTTTGTTTATTAGTAGTACATTTGCCTGTAAACAACTATAATAATAATAATGACTAAATATGCAACAAATTCTCTTTTGCATAGTGATACACTGAGAATCCCATTGACTTCAGGCAGTTGAAATTGTATGCAACTCAGAATCTGACCCATTAAAAAATTAATTTGATTACTGTTAATATATTTGAATAATGTTGCATATAAAGAATGCTGAAATTAAAAAAAAAAGAATCATTGTATTATGTTTTTAAAAAAATTTCTTCCTACTTCAATGGTGCAGTATATATATGTGTAGCTTTACAATATTTTAGTTCAGTTAAATTAAGAAAAATCAACTTCCCAATTTATTATTGCTTTGCCAAGTAAATTTTAATGAGTGAAATTTCAATAATGATTAAAATCCATTTTCCCTTTTTTTATGGAGGCTGAGTGCATTTGTAATAGGCAAGTTTAGGTTTAAAATTATTATTGCTCCTAATCAGTTACTATTTAGTATATTTTAGAAGAATATTTTAATGAAATTTAAAGAATTATTATTTATTTTAAATATATTAGTTATGCTATATATTTTAAGTTTTCTTTAAACTGTTGAACTACTTCCCTACAGAAGTAGCTTTCCCATATAGTATATTTTAGTTAACTAATCCACAATTATAGATATTTATGTCAACTGAAAATTACCAAGTTATTTGGACTTGACACAATACTAAAAAAAAAAACCCACCTTTTTCCATACTGGCCCAAGGTGTTTGCATATATATTTTGAGATTTATTCTTAACATGAACTATCACACTTTCTTGCACCCATTAACAAAAATATATACATCTCTTTAATTTGATAGAACTACATCTCTGTCATTGGAGCAATATATTCTGAAACTGAGACCAAGGAGGTGGTTCAAAGGAAATTTTTTTACACCCTTTAGAAAAGAGGACTATTCAATTCTGCAGCCTAGGTCAGGTAATTTCCCACGTTTCTGTTTTCACTGTAGGGGTGTCTGGTTTTAAGAGTCATAAGGGAGAAGAACCTGGTGAGACTCTGTTGTACAGATTTGCATCTGTATTACTGTTAAGACAAGTTTTTAATTATAGGTAGACCTGATAACATTAAGGTTAATTGTCTGCAATTGCTTTAGTTTCATTTCCTTGCAGTGTATGACAACTGTAACTTGTTTAGCAATATGTTGTCTCTTCCAACCTATTTAAATCAGGAGACACATAATAAATACTTGAGAAAGATAAAATATTTTATTGTATATTCTGTATATTTTATTGTATATTCTGTATATTGACTAAGTATTCTAGATATAAAATAGACTATTCTATAGTCTTTTCTTTGAATGAGGTAGATACACGAATTGCGAATGATCATATCATTTAAATATTTATAGATTAGTCATAATTTTTTGGCATTTGCAGTTGTGAGTGCTTTGACATTATGTGTTAATGTTAGATGAATCTTGCATTGGGTTTCTTTTCTTCTGATGTAACGTATTCTAATGGCATCGTATCAATACAAAATATACAGAAAGACAAAAAGTAGGGTAGGTTTATGAAGAAACACAAAAGCATGTAATAAGATAACTGAAACACATCTTAAGAATTCTAGTCTATTTTTCACTAACATATTTATTTATATGTCCAGCTACTAATTTTACTCACATTATGAAGATGCAGATGAAATAAGTACAAAGACTGGGGTCCGTTGATAAGAACAAGAGAAAATAAAAAGCAGGACAAACATCAAGGCAGAGGCACAGGTTCTGTTGAGAACTATAGGGGTAAGAAGTATATGGCATGATATAACAAGGCATCACCAAAAAAAAGGGGAGAGCAAGTGGCATGGGAAAGAGTATAAGGGAAGACATTGCTGTAAGATCTACACATTCCTTACCTTTCAGCACCTGTTTTCTGAGATTGATGAGGCAGAAGGATCTACTGTGCTAAAACACAAGTTCCTCTTCCAGCAGCACAGTAACAAGGTTCAGGAGCTAATGGAAGGACTGTTCAGGTAGGCAACTAAGTAGTCTTGAAAATGATGAAAATGAGACTCTCTAATTTATAGAACTCTCAATCAGTGATATTTATAATTTCTAAAAATGGCTTTGACTAGATGTAATTTCTGCCAGCTGAAGGCTGCTCTTAGTTGGTGAGGTCTGTTGTTGTTGAAGGCTCACAGGTTTTCCTGATTCCCTACTTTAAAGCCTACAGCTCATATGTGTGCAAGAGATACTCTGTAAGGAGTGTCCACGTTTCTTTTGGTAAATCTGCTCAGTTGCCATGGTAGGCAATAGGTGACTGACTGTCAATATCAGTGCCAGCATCTTATTGATTGAAATTAATCTTTACATATAGTTTTTTTCAAATTCAGTATCAAATTCTCAACAGTGCTATTTTTCATTATTTTCTCAAAAGATGCCATATTTTTTATGTTTTCTTTGGCATTGTATTAAACACTTTTTAAAGGACATTGCCATCCTCAAAGGTATCTTTAAATTAAAACTTGGAGAAAAATGTGAACAAATCTTTAAAAATAGATACATTCCAGGCATTTGGGATGAAAACAAACATTTGCACTTTTTTCGGTTTTCTATCTTCAGAAATAGATTTTCCCATTTCAACAGACTGTAGCTAGTGGTTCCTTAAAAAGAATTTATTTATACTATCTATTTTGCAAAGTCTGGCATAAAACACTAGGATTTTGTAAAAATCATAAGATTCAAAAAGAAGGAGGCTTATTTTGAGAGGCATATGATAGCAATACTTGGATGGAATTTCCTAGTCATTAAGAGAATAATGGCTACTCACATCTCCCAAACGCAGTCAGCCAATGTTTAGAGAAATCTTTATTAAGAAAATGACCAGACATAAAAAGTCCTTCTCTTGTAAGTGCAGGCACTTAATTGACTGCTCTGATCATTAAAATAAATTAGGCTCCATTCTCCACAACTCCCAATGGAACTTTTATCTCAAGAGAGAATTGTAAAACAATTCGCTGTTGCTATGCAAAACAGAAAACCATGTTTTCTATACAGTAGTTGTGCCAAACACACTCTATCTCCTTCTCTCTCCCCCTCCCTCTCTCTACCCCTCCCTCTCCCCTTCCCACTCTCCTTCTCTACAAGACAGAGTTCAATGTCTGCTCCAATCTCGCTCCCTTATTTTTGAAGTTTCAACAAAATATGATTTATCAAACTAGTCCTAACGTTTTCATGTGGGTAAGAGCTATAGATGGAGGTAGCAGTTCCAGTAAGCTTTACTTCCAAGATACTTCACCTTTTGTGACTGTTTAATTAATTTTGCATTCTCCATGTTAATGTTGTATTTCTTCTACTTAAAGACTGTTATAGTAATTCAGTGTAATCCATTTTTTCATCACAGAAAACACAGTCAAGCAACTGTTGAGGTAACCATTATATTTCCGTTAGATTTTTTTGCCCTTTTTTTATTTTTATGAAAGATTCCATGTCCACAGTTTCTTATGAATTACTTTGTCTAAGGTGATATTGAAACTTTCTATTCACTTTCTAGGTGCCATATGTATCTTAGAAAAGCAGGGCTTGAAGCTATCTCAAGACATCATTTAATCTTCTGCCAGAGGCAGAATCTGCTCTGTTTGTGTCATTCATGACAAACATTTTTCTAATGTGCTCCTAAAGACTTCTAATCTCTTCAGGCAAATTATTGTGGTGCCTTTCTGTAATTACAGTTTGAAAGTTTTTTGTTAATGTATAACTTGAGTCTTTCTTTTTACAGTTTAAGTTCAATAAAGCTTACCCTGTCCAACAAGAACACGAAGAGTCCCCTCGTTCCTATATCTCTCTCCGTCTTTTTGTTTTCCTAAGTCTGTAACTTTCTATAAATGTAAACTTTCTATAACTTTTTTAGTTGTATTTTTCTCAAAGCGATGTTCCTAAAATTGGACCCAGTAAGCACCTGGTGTGTTGTCAGTGACAGAGAAAATGGAAGACTGATTTCATGTGTCTTGCAAGCTACCTTTCTATTGTTGCTCCCAGTCTGATTGCTTTTTTCATAACAATAAAATACGTGTTGATTCACGTGAGTTTGTGATCCTCTATGATCCCATATTCCCTTCTATAGAATTATCAACAAAATAATCCCTGCCATGCAGCTGGTCATTCCTGCCAAAGTGCTGTATCATCCATCAAAGGATTTGGTTA
Source organism: Myiozetetes cayanensis (assembly GCF_022539395.1). Lineage (NCBI taxonomy): Eukaryota > Metazoa > Chordata > Aves > Passeriformes > Tyrannidae > Myiozetetes > Myiozetetes cayanensis. The sequence goes on along the minus strand of NW_026087964.1, from coordinate 31,078,188 downwards.
ACTTCTTGGTATCACTGTCTCTGCTCTGAGACATATAAACTTTAATCATGAAAGGACACATGCTTAGCCTAATATTTCATCTTAGGATTTCTGCAAAAGTATAATCATATCATATTTATCAGCCACTGCTCTTTTTTGTAGTTTTACCAATTATTCTGGAAACTGTGTGTTCTGTAACACTTGAAAATAATTTCTATTGGTTTTCAGATATTCACGGTTTCATTGAGAGTTGTATATGAATATCTTTATATAGATATATAAACACACTGTTATTGTTTGATAGATACTTATCCTACAGAAGTTACTTCAAAAAGAGGCAGAAAAAATTGTATTAGTATTGCCATGTTGTCAGATTTATTAAAAGACTGATTATCATACTTCAACTTAATTCTTTTTCTTTTCATTGCATCTCTATTTGGTTTTTGTAGGTTTGTTAATTTAGTCTTTGAAATGCAGCTAGTAACCTTTGTGCCTTTCATAAAAAGATAGTGCTTTGTTGTATTGCTACTAATTAATTACAAGAGGAATTAAACATCGAATATGCAAAGACAAAAACCGCCCAGATCTGTATGATTCTGTAGAAATGACAATCACAAGAACAGAGAAATGGGCCTTTTCAATTGCACGGTTATATTTGGTTTTATCAAAGTGTCTTTTAAGACTTATTATATGCTACGGAGGTGAATGAGTAGGAATAAGATACTCCATCACCTTCCCTCTTTTCGTGAATTTCATCTCCTGACAAAGATCTCGATTATAGGGGTTTAAAATTTTCATTAGGAAAGAGAAAGAGTGACACGTCTTGGATACTTTAAAGATGTAACTTTGCATTTTACTATAATTTGACATTCTAAATAATTATGTCTTGGGTTGGCTTTTGAGGATCTAAAGTAAGTTGTAATACAAGACAATTTGTTACATTCTTGACTGTGATCTGTTCTCAATTTAAAATAATTCCTCTCATTTCCCAAATGCAAGCTCTTCCAGGCTGGCAAAAACCAATGAGGCCATGAAAGTAAAGTTATTTTTAGAAAAATAGGTTAGGGGGCTTATGTTCAACATGTATACAAAAAACTGTTAAAGTTCCTCAGGCTGTATTGAGCCACACTAGGATGTGACTGATTTTAAACAGTTTACTGCTGACCCTATCAACATGAGGTTCCAGATTTTAAAAATACAACATTTTGTTGATGGATTTTGTATGTATCTCTTCAAATGCAACAGGTTTTTCCCTGGAGACTTGCTTAGTAGCCTGCAACTAGTAAAAATGTGGTTATTCCAGTAGTGGATTTGTTTGAAAACCTAATGGTGTTTAAACAGAGTTACTTTTATTAAAGGAGTTAAATAAATATGTGCTTGGCAGAACTTTAGAATAGTGCATGTGATTCAGGTGTCTGTGGTTTTTTCCAGCTACAGCTTCTCTTTCTCAGAAAAAAAAGAGGAGGGATCATTCCCTTCTTTTCTTCTTGCTCTCCCTCACTTATTTTTTTCTTTCTCATCTTCCAGGCTACAATTCTTTGCCCCTTCATTAGCTATAGTATTTCTATAATCCTCTGGATTGTATAAAAATATCCACTGGCTATTTTTAAAAGGGCAGAAAATTGTCCAGGTTGAGTTTTGCTGCCAAGCAAGTATTAACTGCTATTCGCCTTCAGAGGGGCACAATGCTAAGATGGTAATGCAGAGGGTGGAATACAGGAACAGTTTTTAATGACCGTGAGTTGATCAATTGATTCAGCCTTTTTTTAAAGCCATGGTCCCATTAAGCTGAATAAAATTACTGCTTGTCCCTGCAAGTCAAGTTTTCCTTATCTCCATAAATGATCATGTCTTCAAAATGATTATTGGCAAAATGCAGCTTTTATCTAACCTGTAAATAATTAATCCCTAATATATACTAATCAAGATGCACTTTGATGTTGGCACAAACAAGATAATTTGATCAAATAATCAAATAAAAAAAAACTCATCAGCTACAAATAATGACTTAGCACTAGAAAATTCATGTTATACCTTTTTGTACATCAGTCTCTTTCTGGAAATTGAAGGAGATGCAGTCCTTGCATATATTTGCACAAACATTCAACATGCAATCCCAAAACACACACAGCTCAAATTTGCATTTAATTCAAAGGTATGACTAAAATTAACATTAAGACTTTCTTTATATATATATCGTGGATATTACCAGCTGGGTTTAGTTTTTACATTTTTCACCTTTTGGTGGAACTTTTTCCTATTTTTGTAGGGTTTTTGTTTACCTTTATTGTCCCTTTATGTCTTCTGTTCTTCAGGTGTTTGGGATTTTTTGTTTATTGTGCATTTTTATGTGGGTGTTTTAGTTCTTTGTGGGGCAGCTGCTCTTGCTTTGGCTCTGTATTTTTCTGATTATTTTTTTCTTATGTTAATCTAAATATCTGGTTCCTTCTGGTGTCTTCTGCAGCTATTTTTCTTACTTTAAACACCTGGTACCTGTAAAATTTGACATTCCTTTTCAAAACAGGCATCTCTTTTTGATTTAATGGCAAATGACTGTTGATTTCTGTTCTGTGATCTCACGCTCAAGGAATTGCTGATAGTAAGCAATTGTCACGTCATACATCTGACACATGTCAAGAATAATGGCAAAGGTGATAATTGGTTATCATTATAATCATTCAACTTCCAGCAGAAAAAAATATTTGTATTTAAGTGGCATTTGTAACTGATACCAGTATAAGAGATATTACCATGGCAACAAAACAGTCATTTTGACTCCCACTAAAAAACATATATTTTGTTTGATACCAAAAATAACTCTAAATAAAAAGCAAAAACAGCTGTTTTGCCAGATTTCAATGTGAAATAAGGTATTACAGACCAGCTACTTAGTTTCTTTATTAACCTATAGCAACTTATTCTAAAGATGAAAACTTTTTAAATAAGAAAAGTAAATATGTACTGTAAATCTGTAGGTATTACTGTATAGACCTGATTCAAGAGGTTATTCATCAAAATGTGTTTCTTTCAAATGGCCATCCTCCATGCTGCAATAACAATTATCATTCTTCACCGAACATCAAAGACATAAGCTCTGTAGATCAAAGAGGGGAAAACTTACCTTTCAAAATAAACACTTGACAGAAATGATGAATATTTGAACTTGAAGCCTCAATTAGAGTATTGAACTAACTTAATGGCTACTGTCTTAGATTATTATATAAGATGGAGATTTTGTAGTTGTTTTGAATTCCAACACAGTTGGCAGGCTCTGCTAGAAGTTAACATAAAAATGTTATTATCTGTCCCTAAAAATTAGCTGATATTATTCCCAGCTTTTCTTCTCTCACAGAAAGCAACATGAATTCATGAAGATAGGGTTGAGAAATGGCTTTTGCTCTGGGAAAAATTGCAGTTTAAGAGGTTGTGGAAAAGCTCAAGACTTCACTTAAAATAAATCAGCATCCTGAGTTTATGGCTCAGAGCAGTGAAAACTTCCCATGATACTTTTCATACCTTAGCAATAGATTTATTTTGCTTTTTGAACAGATTTTTCAGATCCCTCTAAAAAGTGCACACAAGGGAACTTGTAGATATGGTATCTGTGTAAGCTGCAGGAATCGGAGCAGTCCACAATTCTACAGAATTTATCTTGTTTGATGTGACCAAAAGGGAAAAAAATCTATAATTCTGGACTAGATAGGTATGCCTATGATATTTAGATTTATGAAACCTGAAACATCACGACTATTGTTCATGCTGGAGTTGAATGACATGAAGACTGTCAAAGGCCATGAGAAGGGCTTCTGTAGGTACATAAGCAGCAAAAAGAACATGAGAGAAATCACAAGCCTGCTGATGATTGGGGCAAGGAAGCTGATGGTAGGCATGAGTATTGAATGTCTTCTTTGCCTCAGTCTTCACTAGTAAAAACAACCTTTCAAAATTTTTGTTGGAAACCAAGGGATAAGTCTGGAGCAGGAAAGACTTACTCTTAGAAGAACATCACCTCAGGGAATGCTTAAATAATCTGGACATACATAAATCCATGGGCTGTGATGGGATGCATCCATTAAAGCTGATGGAGGTGGCTGACATCATTGCAGGTCAGCATTAGTTCACAAGGGGAAGTCAGATATTACCACCCTAGTAACCTATGATGGAGTGTCTGGCTTGGTGGATGAGGTGAGAGGAATAGATATTGTCTACTTTGACTTCAGTAAGGCTTTCAACACTATATCCCATAACATTTTCATAAAGAAGCTGTTGAAGTGTGAGCTGGATGAGCAGACAGCGAGGTGGGCTTAAAATTGTCTGACTGGCCAAGCCTAGAGTGTAGTGATCAGTGGCACACAGTCTAGTTGGAGGCCAGTGACTCAGGTGTGCCCCAGGGGCCAATATTAAATCAAATCCCATTCAACATCTTCATTAATGGTCTGGATGATTGGTTAACTGCAAATGTACAGTAAAACCTTTTCTTTAAATCATTATGTTGTTCATCTTTATTTTATTTGGACAAATACTGGTTTGTGCTTTTTTAGATTTCTGATTCAATGGATGCCTTAAAGTTAAGGAAATATAGTTTATTGTCTTTTGATTTGGATGTCTTCTGCCATTTATATAGTCTGAGACTGTAAAGCAAACATATCTGTCAAACTGCTCCCAGATAAGCAAGAGCAAAGACAGAAAAATCTTGACTGCTGCCTAAAACATCGGAGATTATTTTCAGGCTTTCAAGATTCACTTTTATTTTTAGAAGTATGAGGTTTTTCCCTTTCCTTTTCCCTTTTCCCTTTCCTTTTCCTTTTTGTCTTTATTGTGTGGTTGTACAGTGATTTTGCTTGAGCTCATAATGAAGTGCTTTTGATCAGCACTAAAAAGGTCTACTTGTTGAGACCTTAAATGCAAAACTTCTGATGAGAATAAACTTCAAGGTCTCAGAATGCACTTATCAGATCTACTGTATGAATAAGTGTCAGGTCCCAGAGCAGATTGCATAAATCTTTCTGGTTGAGCTTGGTGAGTGCAAAGCTTAATACCCACAGGCTTGCAATCTTTTTGAAGGTGATTATAATTCAGCACCAGCTTAGCATCCTGGATGAAGGTTCCCCTTGAACACAAAGTATGTTACATGCTTGTGTGCTAGTGATCAAAATACCCAGAATGTTGCCACTCTTGCAATTCTTAAACCTGCAAAATGATGTTAAAATGCTACATTCAATAAAGTTAGCTGTAAATTAATTTATTGTAGATTGAAAGCGTAGTTCAACGTCATATGCCAAAAACTGATTTCAGTCATAGTATTTTTTTTTACCAACCTCCATGGTGCAACATAACTCAGAGATTTACTGAAAATTTATAAATGGCACGTTTACGATTTTATGATATTTTTAATTACTTGCACGTTCAGGTAAGGGTTACTGCCTGAGGAAGCATATATGTACTTTAATTTTTCAAGTAAATGTAGGAAATAGATGTTCATCCATGCTTGTTTAGGATAAATTTGCAGTTATACTATACAGTTTGAAGATTTAGTTGTTGATCAATAACAACATATTCTTTTGTGATCTGTTTGTTTTGACTCTTCATTTAGATAATGGTCCCAAGTTTGTCAGTTTGACAATCCTACTAAAAATTTCTATTGTGATTTATTAAATTTACTGTGAACTGTATGTTTTGTAATATCAATTTTCTCCAACCTTCTACTAGCAAAATTCTGAAGATAATAGATAATAGAGTTTGTTATTGTAACATTCTTTCAAAAATACTCTTTTTGAAACTGTACATTATTAACCTCATACAAAGTATTTTCTTTGTTAAATTGAGGTTCAGTGTGATCTGAAATTTTATAGACTATACTACTGAAAATGTCATCCTACTTTTAAGAGTGTATCATAAATCAAAGTATACTTCAAAATAAATTCATAACATACTTTTAGTAATTCTTTATGGGGAGGTTTTGTGATTAAAAAATAACAAACTAATTTGCAAAATTCAGTGATTCACATGAAGTCTCATGGTGGCAATTTTGTGAGATTTAGCTGACCTTTAAACTTTATTATTCAGCTTTTGAATTCAAAGGCATCTGAAATGAAGAGGTTAATAAAATACTATACAAGATTCCTCTCTTATTACTCATTTGGAAACTTGTATTTTAGGGAGAGTCAGTATTTTGTTACATATATTGCAATCAACTTTCAGACTTCGATCAAACCTAATTTCAGCCTAGTTTAGATGAACAATTTTATCTGCCGTTGGGAGTAAAGTTTTAGGATCATTTTGTTTCAACCTCAGTACTTTCCTAGGAAAGGAATATAAGCCTTTTTGCTTTGGAACAAGTCCATCTGACATTCCTATACACTGTTGGGAGAAAGAAAACTTCTTCCTGAATTTTTGGTAACATCCAAAATACTGACTATAAGGTGAAATGAAGAGCAAAATTTGTTACAGATATATAGACTTAAACTGGTTTATCAGATTAGTAACTGGACTCCCTCTTCTACTAAAAACAAAAAAATATTTTTAATAGTTGTAAACTGTAGAGATACCTTTGGAGAAGTATACTGATATGTCACTTATAATGACTCAATGTGTAGTTAGATCATACTGCTATGCCCTGTTTTAATTTTATGTTGTTTTCAATGAAGCTCTATATTCACTGTATATAGTAATATAGCGTGCCTATACTGTATCTAATACACCAGTGTTACATGGATATTGGGTGCTGTTATGTAGATAAATAGCCACAAAAAGGACACAGAATAGCCACATGTCACAGTGGTACTATTATAAACACTTAAGATACACTTAAAAGCTATAAGGTGGTGAAGTAACTCATTTTTTGGCAAGTATCCTAATATTAACTGATGTTTACTTTCTTACTATTTCCCATTTATTTCTCTTTTTCCTGACATATAGATAAACATACATATACACACAAATATGTACAATGATATGTTAAATGTGTGTGTGTGATAATATGTGCACAAATATGCTCACCTCTTATTAAATCCTCCTTGGCAATTGTACTATTTCTCTTGCTGTGTAGAGTTTGACCAGAGACAAGGAAAAGAATCATCACTGAGGATAAATCAAGTGTCCTGGTTTTTTTCAACCTATCCATCAAAGTTATGTACACTAGAAAGTTGTAGCACTTAGTTTTAGCCATAACAGTATTTATATTTGAATTACATTTGGGATGCTGTAAGGAAGTTCCAGCAAAGTTTCTTATAGTGATAAACTCTTGTGTTTGTACTTAAATCAGTATAAATAATTGTTATATTGATATAACACCAGTCGAATTAGGAGCTGTAGTAAGATCCCTGTTTTCATAAAAATAAACGCCTATTCCTGACTGCATTAGAATAATAAAGCTGCTTAAGTCCTGATACCACTATGGAGGTCATGTTGTTCTCACACTAATGAGAAGACTTTATTTCAGTACTGAATGAATCAGTAATAATCAAAATCTTTCAGTACCTCTGTTTCCCGAGATTTCTAAAGCTGTCTGAGGCAATGCTGAAAGCCAAAATTACTTTTTTCTGGCTAGATAAGTTTTATTCAACTACAGGAAACTATGATCTGTACTAAGCAAATAAGATGTTTTGGATGGTTTGTTGTTTTTTTTTCTTTTGTGTGGGGAGGCTTTTTTCCCCCTTCAAATTAATTAATACTGTCAAACTTCCAGAATAAAGGATTTTAAAGGTTCTTCTGTTTGCTAAAGGTGAAACTCTACTTCTCCTAAATGTGAGGAAACAGTTTTGTGGTTACCACTACTGCCAACCATGTGATATTAGGGTATTGGAAACAAGTGAATGCCATTCTTGTGTGCAAATATTTACACTCTGCTGCTTTTTTGAATGTAATTTTATTACATATGCTAGCTTATCCTATTGTGTTCAGCTCTGGGCACCTCAGTTCACGAAGGATATTGAGGTGCTGGAGCAGGTCCAGAGAAGAGCAACGAGGCTGGTGAAGGGACTTGAGCACAAGTCCTGTGAGGAGAGGCTGAGGGAGCTGGGGTTGTTTAGTCTGGAGAAGAGAAGGTTTAGAGGTGACCTCATCACTCTCTTCAACTACCTGAAGGGACGTTATAGCCAGGGGGGTTGATCTCTTCTCCCAGGCAACCAACAATAGGACAAGGGGACATGGGCTCAAGCTCTACCAGGGGAGGTTTAGGTTAGATGTTAGGAAGAAATTCTTTACAGAGAGGGTAATCAGGCATTGGAACAGAAGCTGCCCAGAGAGGTGGTGGATTCACCATCCCTGGAGGTTTTTAAACAGAGGTTGGACGTGGCCCTTAGTGCCATGATATAGTAATTGGAGTTGGATCAGGGATTGGACTCGATGATCTTGGAGGTGTTTTCCAACCCAATCTATTCTATGATTCTGTGATTCTATGATTCCAAGATCTCAAGGAAAAACATAAAAATCTACAACAGATTTTGAAAACAAAAAATTTCCCAAGATAATGGAAAAAAACAAAAAGCTGGACAATAGCAATACATTGATGTAACAGCAAGTTATTTAAAAACTTAGAATGAAACCCTAGTCCTTTTTAGTCCACTACTGTGCTGGCTCTATTGCAACGTTCAGGAGTAATTACGGGGGAAACACTGAAATACTTTTTAAAGTACTTCTTTCTCTTTCCCCTATATTTTATATACAAAAGCATAACCATTTTGTGGCACAAACTCAGGCAACCAAGGCTCCTTTCCATGAAAATAAGATCCTCACTTGACAGTAGTGTCCTTAAATATGTGAAATGAGATGCCCCACTCTGTTAAACCAGTAGTTCCAAAGGTCACACAGGGTAGCAGAACTGTTGGTGCTTGCTGTTTTTGGACTGTGTATGAAACGAGACTTGATTCCTATGAATAGCTGTCTTGGCTCTGAATATCTAAATTCTACCTGAATAGCACCTCATTTTCCAAAATATTTGTTTCAGTCTCTCATTTAGTCAGTTAATGAGATCAGAATGTCATGTATTTCCTAAAGATCTGTATTATGTTACTAGTTCTTCTGCTGTGACTTTGGATGCTATTGTTTGTGATGAAACTTATTATCAGTTTTAGCATCAGGTTTCATGCAGCTGATGAAATGTTAGGAAAAGAAACAGTAGCAATATGATCTGAAACTTCATTCCCTTTAGAAACCCTTGGAACTTTACATCAGAAAGCTAGCGGTATTGTCTATTTATTTTTATAAATATTTTTAAAACATCTCATCCTTTGAGAATGGCCATCAGTATATTTTTTTCCCCAGCTGGAGATGGTGTCAGTAAAAGCATAGCGCATTTACAGCTAGTGACAAGTTCTTGACTGACTGTAGCCAGCAAGGGGTGCTTATGAATGCAACAGTCAAACCCTTTTCCTGAGAGACTGTGCTTTTGCTTTACAAGGTCCAGCTTCTACTGCCTTAGTGATCAATTTGATATCTTGTTTCAGAATCTCTGTTTTGAGCAGGTACATTAGACGACATCAAACTATATCCCTCCAAGAAGGCTTGTTATGTATGAATATCCTTGACCTTATGTGAGACATTATGGATCTGGTTCAGGTAGCATTTTTGTCGTGTTGTGAGGGCAAAATTGTAGTTGAACTTAAAACTCCTGCCGATTTTTGGAGCATAGGTAATGTACTACTACTGAGAAAAACACAGAGGGGAAGGCAAAAGGGAATAAATCCCACTGCTTGTAGCTCCTAGGTCCTTAAAGCATACAGATTGTTTCGGGTTTCATTTTTGTGGGTTTTTTTTTTTTTTTTTTTCAGTTTGGTTTGGTTTGCTTTATTTGGTTGGGGGTTTTTTTGTTTTGTTTTTGTTTGTTTGGTTGGTTTTGTGGGGTATTTGTTTGTTGGGGGTTTTTGGTTTGGTTTGGTTTTTATTTTTGTGTTTTTCTATATTTGGAGTATTTCTCATGTTTTCCAAGAACGCTTTCTTTTACCAAAATTCATTCTTTTCCCCCACTTTGACTAGTGTCTGCCCTTACAATAGTTGAATTTAATAAAATGAAAGAACAAAATTCACGGAGTACACAATAAAAGTCCATGCTGACTCACCTGTATGTTACCAAATTAACACCTGTTCAGTGACCTCTGTATGCTTGGTCCACATCAGTGCAAAGCAGCTTGTAAAAATAATCACTGTGACTGCAAATACTGTTTGATATCTATATCAATTCTTAATATACTTTACTAAAGTTGCATTGGTTTAAATTAAATTCAACCCATTATATTTTCCAGGTTTGATTTTTAGAAATAAACAAAATTATAAAGCTTGTAGCTCTTAAGACACAAAATTGGACACTGTCAATGTATCTAAGACTATTTTAAAATAACTTGAAAGGTATGCAGATAAGGGTAGTAAAAGTGTCAAATATTATTTGGTTTTGTTGGAAGATTAGGATATGATGAATTTCTGAGAGAAGTACATTCTTCCTGTTCTATTTGATGGCTTGAAAATGATGGGTACTAGTAAGGATGTATTAAAAAATGGATTGGAACCAGGCAGCAGTAATTCTAATGAGCATGTGGGTCTGAGTTTCCTACAAGTAAATTTCTTGTGACAAGTTAAAAGCATGACTTAGCATGGCAGACCTTGACGATAGCAAGAACAAAGACTGCGAAGTGTGATTGTTGTGAAGTTTCACATGCTTCTGTGGCAATACTGAAACAGCAGGCATCAAGGAATGTTCAGTATAATTAACATATCAACCTGAAGGATCCTTCATATGTATCTGTACTTCTTATTATCCAAAACAGCATCCTTACTATATTCTCTGTGATTACTCTGAGTGATTCATTTCCTACAGATTCACAGTGAGCTCCACTTCTGAATTAATTAGCGTATCTATATGTGTGTGTTTTCTCTACAAAAACAATTCTTTTGGTCAAAAATTCCTGAAGTCTTTCCTAATCTGAAATTAATACCTAGTGTTGTTTTATTCACCTCAAAAAACAGATGGAACAAGGCAATGCTTAATACAATTTGAAATTCCCATTTAGGCTTTGGTGAAAGTACAGGCAGCATAAAAGTCTAGGGATAAGAATCTACAGCTGAAAATGTTGCATCACTAACCCCAGAATTCAAGTTGGCATCATTAACCTTGATGCAGTAAACATGATCTCACCACTGTCTGTTCTGTCCTAGCCTCTACTAATACATACATTTTTGAGGTATGTAGATTTTAATGGCAGTACGGAGCATTTTCCTTTGATTACAGGAGTGGGTTTCTTTCCAGCACATAGTAAGCATAGGCATCGTTGTGGTTTAGGAATGGTACTCCCCAGTTCAGTGCCCTCGCTGAGACTCTCCAAACCACGTGCTACTCTCTTGCTCCAACACTTTCCCAAGTGATTATGAACAGAGATAAATGTTAGAGTGCAGGGCTGCAGTTTTACTACATCTTCTCTCCAATCTCAGAGAGTACATATTGATTGTTTTCACATTAGCAACTACAATTCCAACACCACTAAAGGATTAATCTATATCCTTCGAATTTCATATCTTCATATATGAATATTCATATATCCATGTAAAATATTCCATTATATCCAAGCAACAAACACAGGCCTTCTAGATGTATTACCTACGAGTGGTAATGCATATTTCAGGCAATAAACCACAAAATTTTACACCATCATGTGACTTTACTCTTCAAATTCAATCAGACATTCTCATCATAGCTGACTTAGAAGTATGTATGTTTCTTAGATTCCTGGAATACCATGGTCCCCAGGCAAAGATTTCATGAGAGAAAGAATTTTTCTTGGAAGTGGGCAATTAGCTAAAGAAAAAAGTATCAATTTCTTATCACTTAGCCAGAGTCATAGAAGTTACTGTAATCTCTCTTATCTATTTTTCATTTTAGTCTCCAAGTTATTTGCTAAGCCTGAAAAGAAGAAAAAAGGAAAGAAACTTAAATTCACTGAGTATAGTATGCCAATGAGAAAGCTTCTGCTTGCTGAGAAAACAGGATTAGTACCTCCAAAGAAAAAAACCTGCACCAAAATCCAACTTGTCTACTAAATAGAGGACAACTGCTATCTAAATAAAGAATAGTATTTACATTAAGCATCTGAACTGCTCACATAATAGACTGGTTTCATTTAAGGAGATGATGGATCTGTGTTAAACATTTAGGAAAGGTAAATTTACTGTCATGTTACATATGTGTGTATGTTTGTGAGTGCAAATGCACATACCTATATATATATAACATATAAATATGTTATATATATGTTATAGAAAGCTACATGTGATTAGAACCACCAGAACTGTTCAAGAATGGAGTTTTGGTACAATTAGCTTATGAAGCTCTCATTTTAAGGAATATTCAGTCTTATTCAGTTTAGCCAATATGACTTAAGTTCTGATTCTACAAACTGCAATAATATGGGTAATCTCTTATCCCTACAAGGAAATGCTTCATGTAATTTACCTTATTGCAGCCATGTCATCTAAACAATCTGGAGCTATTTTGGAAACACTATTTCATAGAACCCTGAAACACAGAATATAAGAAATATGAAAATTCCTTTTCTATTGTCATCGTATCATCCCGAATTTGGTTCGAAGTAGTTCCATTTGTGTAGCAGAGTATTAATTGTGGGAAAAAAGAGCATATACCATAATCTGCTTATAAACTGTCCTAAGCATAGTTATAAGGGTAAGTAATAGATACCTCAGGATATCATTTCAATAATGTAACCTATTCAGAATTAGAAGTTTTTAAAGTAGAAGTTAACGTAATAACAATTCACAATACACCAGAGTATACTCACATGGCAATGAATTATTTTGGGGAAAAGTTAACTGAGGAAAGGATTATGTACAGTAAGTCACATTATGATTGAACTGAAACAGATATATTTAGCCAGATTTGTAAGATTTTCTGTTTAAAATAGTAGCCTAAATGGTTTGCTTGCTAAAAAAACATTTTATATTAAAGAAGTCTCACATTACAGATTTTAAAATGTCTCTTCCTCAATAGAGATAAATTGTATGTATATTTTGTTATATTAAACTTCAGATATTTGGACTCAAACAGAAATTATTAATCGTGCCAAATGTATTACAGAATTTTCTGGAGTTGTTTGAAATCAAAAATTTTAGGGGACAAAACCAAGAAATATTCAGTAAATAAAACCATATAATTCTATTCTACTCCCTACATATTTCATGCAGAATTGAGTTTGGAGAAGCATTTGATAATTCATTGTTGGAAAAACCCTGGTTGGTTTAGTCAAGCAAGAAAATTACCCCCAAAGCCCACAAGATTTATAATGCTTAGAAAACAAAAAGAAAAAAATGGCAACAGAAGATAAAGGCAATTCAAAACCTAATGAGACATTTTAGGCCTCATTTACATCTGTAACCTGATGCATTTCTTCAAAATGTTTTTCTCACAAATTTGCATACTAAAAGCTTATTCTTCCCTAACCAAAATGATGATGAGATTTCCCACACTATACTAAAGTTAGCATTAGTTTAAAAGCTACTTATAGTCACTTCTGGAAGATGACTAGTACATCATTCTTAAATTCACACCTCTATTAGAGCTGATAGTGCAACCAAATACTTTTTTCTTTATATATGATGCCTGTAAATTTAAAACAGAAGTTTTACGGATCATTACTACAAAGCATGGTAATTGTATCCCTGAATGGCTTTTTTTCGCTAGACAAGTCTATTTTTTTTAATTAAATGTGAATTAAAAAAATCCAAATATGGGGATAAATGTCTTTTGATTGGGTAACGATCATCTGGTGAGTGGTGTATATATGGATTTCCAAAAGGCTTTCAATGAAAATCCCCTGTCAAAAGCTTTTAGGGAAATCAAGCAGCCATGACAAAAGAAAGGTCCCTCTATGTATAACTAATTGGTAGAAAAGAACACACCAGGCATATGCTCACTGTAATCAGTAAAGCAAAGTGTAAAATTAAGGCTCCCTTCACCAGGTGCAAAGGCATGGCTTAAGGGTCAAGCTTCCAGTTCTGTTTATATTTTGGTTTTCAATTGCAGTTTGAATTTTAATTGAGTTTTGGTATTTTTCAGAAGTGGAACAAATACTGCTGTTAAAATAATGAGAGGTAACAGAATATCAGTTATTCTTCTTAGCTGCATATGAATTTTTTAATCTGGCTCAAAGGTTTGGTATTTGGGGTGAGGTGACTAATGGAAATATTTAATGCCCAAGAGAAATAATAGAAAACATGTATATTTTATGATGTGTTTGGAAGACACCAGAGAAGTATTAACACCATGGGAGGGGAGGGGCCTGGAGTTATGAAATTTACACAATTTCTAATAAAAAATAATCTTTATTGGCAAAAAATTTCAATAAGAAAAATCTCACAGAAAAAAAATTGTATTTTTACAATCTCTAAAACAACAGCATACCTATAACAGAATCGTTACCTCTTTGCACTAAATAACACACAAGTTATTAAATGACCTACGTAAAAAAAGGGTTGTCCTTTTACTAAGTTTAGGTGCAAATAAAAATGGTGAGCGTTATCAAATATTATAAAATGATGAAAATTATAAAATGCAAGAATGGCGAGGACCTAAAATTTCCAGAGAAAAGTGCTTTTTAGGATAAATGCTTACCTAAGAATTGTTAAATTTTTCATGCACGGCCCTGAAGCGAGAAATCTGTCACCTGAAATTATCTTATGCTTTGTGTGTTTTCACACTTCTGTTAACAGTGAACTGTTAATTGATATGCATGGGAGACACCGAATAAAGCAAGATTTTGGACAACATGCTGCCACTTTATGGATTAAAAACTCACACAGCTTCCTCCAATAACTGATAATAAGTAACTTTTGCTTTTATGTTAGTTTTTTACATCATACTTTGAATACATCAAAACTGTTGATTGGTTTTAGCCAAATAAAGCAGAGGAATGGAAACCTGAAAGAATTTTCCTCAAAGTCCTCTGAAAATAGATGTTTGAGCAGAAGAAAGGGGCCCAAAATGATATCCCAGTTTTATAGATGGAGTAAAATGATCTTAACTATATTATTCTAATTCCTTAGATATTAGACACTTTTAATGAAACCACAAAAATCCTTGCTTTTTATAAATGTGCTGTTTATGGAAATATCTGTTTCCTAAACAAATGAGATAATACTACAAGTTTTTAGGTGCCTATTTCTTAGTACCTTGTAACATAATGATCTTAGAAACCTTTGCAAGCTTAATCTGAGCCCTTTGACAGATGTGATTATTTTCCTAGGTGTATGTAGTATAAATAGGTGAATAGATAATTCTGTCTAACACTTCCTGAGGCATATTTCTTGAACTGCATGTTAAAGTGTTAGACCAAGGTCTAAAAAAGGGACTAAAAATATTCCTTAGAAAAAAATTAGGCTTCTGTGTCCAATACCTATTTCAGAAACACCTCTCTTAGTTACTGCCTGACTCTGAAGACACTTTAGCTCCAAATACACTGGTTTTTGACCTAAGTAATGACAAGTCATATTTCTTTGCATGAGAAAATGCCTTGATATGTGAAACTGAGTAATATTGTGTCTAGCTCATTCCTAAACATTTCTAGGGAGCCTGTGGTTTTTGTCCAAGGCCAAGAACACATGAAGTTCAGCAAAGCTTCTAGGGTTACATCTACTGTTTTAAAGAACACTGTAGATACTAGATGCTACATGCTATTTCTGGATTAAGACATGGAATGTCTTAACTTAACTCTTCATCTCCTCCTAAAATTATGTACTTTGCAAAATAGAATTCAAGTTTTCTTGGGCCAGCAAAATGGAAAAAAACCCTACTTTAAATTTGTAGCCTCAAAACAAAAACAATAGGCTGGAAAAATAAAAAAGGCTTGGTATTTACCACTCTTGGGTTTTTATGCAGTGACTACACTAAAGTACTACATGGCAGTGCCTTAAAGTTCCCTGCTTCCTCTGTCTCCCCAGGGCAATTCCCCTGACTAAACAAACACACTTCTTTTTGCCCCCCATAACATACATTAAAAAAAAAGGGAAGTGTATCCTCCTGAAATATTACCCCATAGTAAGGGAAAAAAAAAAAATAGAAAGGAAAAAAAGAGACTAATCTCTTCCTCAGTTTTGGATAAAAAATGGTTATAACCTCAAGTTTTTAAGAAGTTCTCAGACATAAGATGCCCAGTTGAAAGACGAACCTCATTATATTCCTGTGCTCTGAGATTTTAGGCCTCTGAGAGATGTTTCGAACGGCTTGTCATAGCAATTACCCATTATCTACCTGTAGATACCTGCACATAGATCCCCTAAGTGTCCCCCAACTCAGTGTTTTATTTGTCTTGTGCTTCACTTTGAAGAAGCAAACTTCCTATATCCTGCATCAGAAGCCTTCTCATTAGGGGGTAAGAATTCCATACTACAGACTAGTAGTGTAAACATTAACTATTACACTATTTAAATTTCAGCTTTGTTAGTTTCTTCTAGCTGTTTTGCTGATCAATAACCATTGAGAAAATATAAAATTTTTCATCTATTCTATTTGTTTTATTACTTTTTATTTTCATCTAATCTATCTATTCCAAAACCCTGTCCACTGCAGGAAATTTTCCAAGGTCATGGCATGCAAACATACCCTCCATAGGGGTTTCAAGATCTTGCTGGCTTCACTTACATGACCATGGCCTTTTGTAATTCTCATGCTTTATGAACCTCTCTGTCATAGTTATTTTCAGTAGTTTTTAGCCCTTTTGTTTCTTTCGTCAGCCGACTATATTCATGGTGGTGTACAGAACTCAAGTTATTTTCTGCCCATATGGTCTCAGACAGTTAATCCATTTCTAGATTGTTGTACCTCAGTGCTGAACGCTCTTAAATATTTTCTTGTGCATGTCCATCTGGAAGTCAACATCTCACCTCCTGTCTTTCTAATGTCTTTTCATAGCAATTGCTTAGATTCCTCAGAGCACAAAGATGATTAAATTTGCCCCTTTTTAAATTTTCTTTTGGTTTACCTCTTTCTGTAGCACTGACAACTACTACATTATTGTTGCAGACATTTACTTTTATTTGAATTGCATGTGTTAATTGGTGACAATATTTCAAATAAATAGTAAGTCTGCAGCTCTATTTTCCATTATTTTTTTATTATTATTATTGCTAATTGTTGAATGATTGAGAGAGGACAAACCTGGATATAGGAATCTATGTTTGTTTCATGAATATAAAAATTTTTCATTTATAAATAATATATGGTCATCACAGTTCACTCTGCCTTGCTTTTGACAGTAATAATTTTATATTTTTCTTATTTAAACAACCTAATTATTTGTAATTTTCAATATCTTAACATTATTTAATTTGTAATGCCATGGAACAAAGCTGTTATAATTTCCCCCTTTAAATAAATCTGACTGAATTTGACATTTTCGTCTTATCCAAATCAAGAAATCATAAGAAAAATATCTGGGGAAGTTATCCCTAAGAAAAGATAGAGATGATAGAGATTTATCTATCATTTTGTTTGCTTCTTGACATTCAAAAATTAATTAAATGCAGTCTAGGTATATATTTATTTTTTATTTCTTTTTCACTATTTACATTTCTAACATTCTAACACATAGAAATAGTACAGTGATAAAATCTCAAGGGGAGAGGTTTATCATTTCTCAAGTATGGCTGTGAAACCAGGGTAGCTAACCCAGAAGAGTGGCTCCTTTGCTTCTTTTGTCAACAGAGAAGTATTTTGTTTTAAGCAGCTGCAGTTTATGGTGGACTGCACAGGTATCCTGTTGTGGCACAAAGTATACACTGCACGCACTGTAATGGAAAGTAGTTTCTTTCCGTTTCCCCAGTTCTCCCCCACAACCCTCAACATATCAATGTCCAGTTGAAACTCTGAAGATATTTTAAGGTTATCCTTAAACCTGGCAAAGGCTGAAGTTAAAACAAAGATTTCTATTATCCTTCTGATCTATGGATGATATACCAGCCTTTTAAATCTGTTAGCAACCAGCGTAAGCTGTTATCTGCAGCCTGCCATGAATTATACTAGGAGATCCACAGTAGGATGAGTACTGGGGAAATGCAAAGATCACAATTACTCATATCCATGTTCCTTAGACACAAAGGAAGTTCTTTTTCATATCAGCTTTCAGAACCTTTAGTAAAGACTGTAATTATATGGATTGTTTTAAAATTATTCTGATAACACAAACCAGTTGTAGATAATGGGTAAATTTATACTCCTCATGTGCTATAAATTGTAAGGACATGATTCTTCAAAAGTATGCTTTGAAAGGGTTTTCAAGCTGTATCTGGATTTTTTTCTTGCACGTCAAATGTGTATCCACATAATATTACAAAAATGAGCTAGAGCTAAACTGAAAAACTTCAAACTATCATGTATATCAAGTTACAGCATATCTAGTTAGTACTACTTAGTCTATTTAGAAATTTATCATTCCCTTCTGAGAAATAAACTCCTCTAAGTATACTTGCATCAAAATCCTTAACAGAAGGTAAGGTGAAATGTGTATAAATTTATAGGTAAGCCGAAAAATAAGCAGCAAATATCAAAAGAGCATTTTTGGTTACAACCTGTAATAAATATAATACAGAATATAATCCTGACGTTTTTATTCTTGACAGTTCTAGCAAGTACCTTCATGGTGGTAAAGCATAAGTCTCTGAAGGAAATACAGAAATTTCAGAAAGCAGGACCAAAATGAAGATGCACCAAACATTGCTAGAAAAAGTCTTAATCTTTCCAGTGTTGCCACATAAAAAAAAAAAATCATCTCAGTTATGATAAGACCAGTAAATAGGACAACCTAACAGGAAATTATACTGGAAAAAATAAACACTTAGAAAAAGAGAGGGACTGGGGTGTGTGCTGAATGACTGAAAATAACATGTAGATGGTTCAGCCTGTAATCTTTCCCAGAATATTCATTATTATATCTTTTGTCCAAATTCTCTTTTTAAAATCCCACCTTCCCTTCCCTTCCCTTTCCTTCCACCAACACAGTGATGAACTAACTATTTGTAGTTAATTGTAGATGCTGTGGAAGATAATTCTGCTACAGCTATGAAGTTGCTATGATCTAAATCACTTTAGTGGTGAATAGAAATGTTACCAGTATTATTGTAAAATCTCATTAATTCTGTCAGAAAAACAAAAAGAACAAGAATTATTTATGCCACACAGCTATATTTTCAACCGTGTTTTCCTGGTATTAAGTCTAAATTGATGAATCAGCAATGAATGGAAATAGAGCCTTTATGTAGAATGCTCCACACAAAAACCCAAGTCAGAAGTATATACTGTCAAGTGATTTCTGGAGAATGGGAAGTGAAAAGGGTTTGATTCCATAGAAAGAAGTGTAAATATTGTATACTAGAATTCTGGTTATCTCCTCGGAAAACCACCTGTACACTGTTCAAGGTGCAACTTGCTGTCTAATAGCACAGGAGCATGGACAATGCACATCCCATGTCCCTTTCTACCTGCTGATCTGTGACTTCTCTGACATCCTGAGATGTAGGTTGTTACATCTGGCTTTCTGTTCAAATGTACACATGATGCATGTTATAAATATCATCATCTCTGGGGCAAAATAAAAGCTTTATGGACAGTTGCAAGCCATATGTTCTTAAAGAGAAATCTTTTACAGATGAACTTGTGCAGTCAGTTTGGCTTTTTTTCAGAATTAGTATGTATTTGCCAAATTTTGCATGTTATTCATCATTCATTTCTGTCACATCTCTAATTCTATTTCATATGAATCCTGACAATATTAACGTTGATTAGTGGAAAAATTAATTCTGACTCCTGTTTTCTTAGCATATTTTTATTAAAGTTAAATGACATTTGAAAAAACCTATCTTTGCCTTTTATATTTTATTACATTTGACTTAATTAAATGAAGATGTAAATTTACTTAGTACAGAGTGATTTACAAATATGAAGATCTGGCTTGCTTGAATAGGCACAGTAGAATTTTGGAATCAATTATTTCTCATAGTTCAAAGAAACCTGTTTTAGAGGACAGCCATTTACTATTGTCCTTTACCTCATTCAGTGACCCAGACTATGTCTTCTGCTTGCTAAATGTTGCTTATTAGGAGGGGTTTTGTGATGTTTTGACTACTTTACAAAGAATTAGGCTGAAAAATCACCAATTTATTTATCATAATCTGCTAAACAGCCCTCAGATGGCCATGTCTTTTGTTAACCGATTTTGTGTATGTATTTCCTTACTTTATTTTGTAGAATACTACATAGGCATGCAGAGTTCAAGCACAAAAATAACAGTCTGCCGAATTAAGGCCTTAGCAGTGGAAACTTCCATCTTCCATTGCTCCAGCAGAAACTGTGCTGTGTAATGAAATTGTATTATGGTGGGCAGAATCATGTGGGCCCTAATGGAATTGTTGTTACAAAGGAACAGTATCCAACAGTGTGATTTGCATCATGCTGTGTGAGCCGCCTACACTTTTCAGCAGTTGGTTCCGTGTCTGTAATTTATTGCTCTAGAAACCATTATAATAATACAAGAAATGCTGCGGCAAGGAGGAGGAAAGAACACATCACAGTCAGACTGTAATGACTATTTAGACTATTTAAACTCACTCAGCTTGTTTTACATTAGAAAAACAAGTCCTTTTCAATTACTTATTTTATGCTTTTTATTTGGCTTTCTGGTCTTATAGTGGTTGACATTAAATACACTATTATATATGTTACACAAAACACACCTAAATACGGTAGTAAAATCAAAAATTTTCACCTTGAATAAAAATTACAAAAGGTAATGCTATTTCCTACATAAGAAAATGGTCCAGTTCTCATATAAGTACTCCACAGAATATGCAAAAAGGATACTGGAATCTCTCTGTGTACATCAACTGTAAAAATTCGTGTTCCTCTTTATAAAAACAAGGACGTTTAATATATGAACACTTATGAACACTATGGACATCTTCCTTATTATGTAGGAGGGACATAGTGAGGGTGGTTTTTGTAGCTCAGTCCTTTAATTAGTGTAGTGATCACAGAGGGGGCCAATATAAGAAAGGAATACCTGACGCTGCTAAGAATCCTTCAACGGACCAAACCAGTACTTCCATTTGGTGGTTCAATATCACCTTTTCAGTCTCAATTTAAGCACAGGATGTGGCCCATGATTTTTGTCCTCTGGAATTTTTACCCTACGTCTTTCAGCACAAAGCTTGCTTCTGTGTTTGTACTGTCCTGCAGAATGGAGACCAAATTTTTTTCAAGATTATTGTCCTTTTATCTTCTGTCTGGATAAAACCAATTTTTGTAACTGCATACTTCTTCCTCGGGCACCCACATTCTTTCTTTGACAGGAAGAAATTACTGTAAACATTGATATAATGTTCTGATTTCATTCCTTGTTCTTCTCCGTTTCTTCAACTCAGACAGTCCTTTTCCCTCTGTATTTTGTGTCTTTTTTCTTAATATTCTGAAATTTGTAATCTAGAGTGTAGGTGACAAAAAGGTTTTGATTCTAGAGTCCTTTAAACTTTTTCTGTTGTGGATTTCTATACTGCCCATTCTGCAAAGTTTTCTTTTCTGCCTGTCAGTCACTGACACCACTCCAATGAACATTCCTTTTCTCTTTTGGCCAAGCTCATTTACAAATCCTAAATGTTCTTCTCTGTCAGTTTACCTCTTTGTTTCTGTTATTACCATTGTTCTTCATTCCCAGAGCTCTTTTCTGTCACATCCTTTGCTTCTAGCCTGCTACTACCTTTCCTTAAGCTATTTCTGCATTTCATTCATATTTAATATTTCCACAGTTCTAACATCAGTATAGTCACTTCCTTAACCTCGCAGCATAAGTAATATCTTCTGCCTGAAATACTCTTTTTTTGAAACCACATATTGCTTTGCTACCATATGCCTACCCTTTTCTTGGGAATGTTTAGCAGTCAGTGTACATTTGCTTCCTTATCCTTTACCTGCGATATGAATTTATAGAAATTTTAGTGGGTTTTTAGCTTTCAGTAGAAAAACTAGGTACACAGAAGCATCATGTACCACACAAAACAGTATTGTAACAAACCTCCAGTATGGAGGATAACCACATGTATATCAGGATGCTGGTTTTCATAATTTTTTCTGATCTGTTTCTGATCTAACAATGCACAGCAATGTCACAGATAGGAAGGACTAACTGCTATCACCAAGCCTTATTTAATTTTCGATAATATAACCTGAAGGAAACAAAATACTGAAATGCTAAAGCATTTTCACCATTTCAGCAAACATCTCTTAAGAAGAATAGATATGGACATAGAACTAGAAGCTCCAACAGCAAAATTATATTTTCATCCTCTCTTTTATTTGGTGCTTTGTTTATCTCAGAGTTGCTTGGTGGAGTTTTTTCTCCACAGATTTATTTGTTCTGGAAAGAAAATATCATTGAATAGTCTATTTTCAGGACTTGAGTGCATGTATGAAATTTGAACATACTTTAACGAGACAATTTGGAAATATATGTAAATTTTCACAACAGCATATATGTATACTGATGCCTTTTAGTCTTCTGACAGAATACAGGAAATTTGAGACATTATTATCTAACTGGAGAGAAAGTTGATGAAATTACTTATGGAGATGTGGTATTCCTTAATGGAATATGATTTCATAAGAAGAAATTTTCCTTTGAGCAGAGCACAATTAAGCAGCAGTTTTTCACATTTTCCAGAACCATTGGAAAAGTTCAAGAAACTATAAACTACAGAGAGAAGCAATAAAACAGTAATAAAATTGTTAACATTATCTATAATTAAACAGATTAACAGCCCACATATTTATATTTGTTTTGTTTGTTTTGTTTTACCAAAGCATTTACCATTTATTTAGGAAATTACAACTAACAGTAATACAACAAGATAGTACTAAGATAATTTAATGACGCATTTTAGTGAGTTTTTTGGGGGTTTTTGCTCCATATGTAAATTTTTGAAAGAGTCTTGTAATTTATTTTTGTTTTTTCCTTAAAATGTGTCATTGTAAATGGTTCCTTTCTGTCTTTAAATCATTTACATATGCTTCATAAACAGGTGCTCCAGACAGGCCTGTAATTTTTCCAAATTGTTGTTCAGTCAAATGTATTACTTGAGGAGAGATGGGATATTACATTTCTCTCAATTAAATTATTAAAATCCTATTTTTATGAAACTTTTAAAATTAGAAGGTTTGGTTTTCAGCAGTGACACCTAACTTAGGATTCTTCCTTGGTGTTTTACTTCTCTCTCCACACTAGTAAAACCACTTTTTACTTCCGTAGTACAATCAAGTAAGATGCTAGATATTTCATATCAGGATTAGCAAGTAGTTCACATTTTGTTAGGGGTGCTTAAAGTGTAAAAACACTTGCACAGATCCAGCCTTCACTAGTCATTTTCCTAAACTGTTCTGAGTCAACCCATGAACTTTTCTTACACATCAAAGCTTGTTTCCAACTGGGCATTAAAATCAGCTTAAGCCATAACTGATCCTGCTTGATGTGGGGCACCATTTGCACCATTTCTAGTACCTTATTGAACTGCTTTTCCATTTCTTTATCAGTAATTTATGAATGTATGTGATATGAAATGCAAGCGTTTGAATTCCCTTACCCCCAACTTTAACAGGCTTCAAAAGGTAGTGTGACTATACAACTGTCTTTTTGCCTATTATTGCTATGTCTGTTGCAATTAAAAATATTTTTTATCACGTAGTCCACAGAATTTTAGAAATCTTATGAATTTATTCCAACACTTCAGAATGTTTTCTGCATTTTGTCTTACTATTTTTTTCTTTCTTTTTATGACTTAGCTAAATGAACTCAGCTGCTCTTGCCTCTTGATCATTTGATCCAGTGTCTGCTGCAACTGCAGACACAGCTTCAGATGGATGCCAATACCTTCTCGCCATTTACACAAACCTTACCGTCTAACCTTTAAGGCAAAGCACTATACAGAGCTTATGAACATGAGGGAATTATGTCATCAAGTATCACTGTGACAGGTAACTTTAAAGCTGTAGTATAGACACAGGAGATAGAGCCACACTGTACGATGATCGGAAAGGACTTCCTTGTCTGTTGAAGGAAGCTGACTTTCAGTAAGCTCTGTTCATAGTCCTACTTGAGATGCTAACTACTGTGTAGTATAGTGCTGTTGTGTAATCGCTTAATCGATGAGTCAGAAAAAACCCAAACCTTTAGTCCGTACAGAAGTTGCTATGAGGATAAAAACAGTTTATGAAGGAGTTCATGTAAATAGTAAATGTATTTAGAAATTAAAGTGATTTACCATTTTCACAGGTGGATAGCCACCTTAATGGCAAAATGATATCGTGATATAAGGCCACAGAGGCTGCTATATCCAATATTATCAGAATATTTTAATCTCAACCCATAACTTTATTTGCATATGTTTATCCTCATCTACTCACTGGTGCTCTTTTTAGTCCATTTAATGACAATCAGTAAATACTTTTTAAAAATTAATGGCAATTTCAAAGCAGGTCAACTGGCTTTTGGCTGACCCTGAGATGACTGACAGGGTGGCAGCATATCTTATGTTTCTAAATCTAGCAGGAGGAGAAAGCAAACGTTTAATTTCAGTCATGGCTTGTCGGGTCCAGATTTTTTCATGCATTCTGTTCACAGAAAGTTTCAAATACACAAGCTTTAAAGAATTTATTTCAAATTTATTTATGATCTAATGTAATATACTAGTTCTTTTATTATACACCCTTTTGCTGGTGTGAGTTTATCTATGACTTAGGAATATATTTATATCACTGTACCATCACCTTCTCTATACTTCTTTTGTTTTTCGTTTGGTAGGATTTTTTTAACTGACTCTTTTATAATGACCAACTTATCTTTTATGCATTTACCTGTATCTACAGATATCATTCCTGTCTCCAAGGACTATTAATTGCTATGTGATTAATTAACCTTCTCTGCATCAACGTGTTTTTCTCACCTGATGAACCATGCTGCTATTGTCAGTTTTTGTAATGCAGCCCATGCACCAGAAAGCTTAAACACATGCTAAAACCACATTTGATAGGCATAGCCAATGATGAGAGCAGAGAGAAAACCTAGTGAAGATACCACCTTATTTTTATTATTCAAACAGAATGTGATCAGTTATCAGCTTGCTCTTTATCTTCTCATAATTATCTGTGAACATTACAGTAAGTGGGTTCTGAACTGGAGTTTTATTTACCCCAGAACAAAGACTATGGGGACCGTTTCTGTGATGTTGTTTTATACAGAGGTTCCAGCGGAAGCAAAGATACAAATTATTAAATTAAAATTATCAATCAGATGATGAAATTTGTAAATAGGATAAAAATTAACAACCAAAAGAGTTTTTAGTGATCACCAGAAAGAAGGAATTATGATTTGGATGGTCTGATGAAACAGGTTTTAGTAATGCAGTTTTCATTGATCAAAGTTACTCAGTGAAAAAGGGACTTTGCAACTAGAAAAGAACTGAGAATTTAGAACAAACAGATAAGAAATATCATATGTAAAATAAGGCAAGATGGGAAAATAAGAAAGAGGAAAAGAATAGAAAAATAACAATTTCTTTCATTTGGGAGAAGGCAAATATGGAAAGTGTGTAGAGTAAAATGAAGTACTGCTCTTATGAAATGTGAAGATGTTGTTAACAGTGCAAAAGAAAAAAATGACTCTCTGCTTTGGTTTCCCCCCAGTTCAGAAGGGAAAAACACAGGCTTTTTTAGACTGTAGGATAATTTAGGTGGAAAGGGACATTGGGAGTCCCTACTCCAACCTCCAGCTCAAAGCAGGGTCAGTTATGATTTCAGAGGGGTATTTTTTATTAATTCATGTAAAAATTATTTGTAAAATAGTTTATAGTAATCAGATATCAGAAGATGAAACCTAGTACTACTACTATTGCAATATAAAGAATCTATACCAGCCTGTATTTGGTGTTTCTCTGGATGCATTCACATGTAACAACTCGCAAACATTACACTGATCTTTTAATTATTAAGTTTTCTTGTATAAATGATACAGGATCTCACAAACAGCATCTTTAAGTCAGACTGCATGGTTTTATATCAAAGTATGCAAGGTTCCTGAGCTCCAAAAGCAGGCGAGGCATCAGAGTGACTATCTTACCTAGCCTGTTCATCAGCTGTAAAGAAACTAGGAAACGGCATGTCATATCCTGTTCTCTGCCTTCCTTCTGCATCTACTTAATGTACTTAATTACTTAAAAGGTATTAGATTGAATACCAAGCAAGAGATGGAGAGAGAGAGAGAACTGGGAATATCAGAAAGTTCAAGGAACAAATGAGGCATGCTGG
Organism: Myiozetetes cayanensis; assembly: GCF_022539395.1. Lineage (NCBI taxonomy): Eukaryota > Metazoa > Chordata > Aves > Passeriformes > Tyrannidae > Myiozetetes > Myiozetetes cayanensis. The sequence goes on along the minus strand of NW_026087964.1, from coordinate 31,051,874 downwards.
TCAAAGCAAGACAGAGTCAGATGGCAAAGCTCAAGGGAACGACGAGATGATTTCAGTTGGTGTGATAGGAATTGACCTCAAACAATTGCAAACTAACTAATACCAAGGTTTTCTCTGTATAACATAGAATGTGAAAAAGAAATACTTTAAACAGGAATTTTAAGGACAAAATGGTATCTTCATAGTATGTTAACCCTCCTACTGAGTTCTAAAGCCTTTTTTACAAAAAGTAACTATATTTAAGAAGTAACCAGATAACTTTAAAATGCTGTAACATTAACAGTCTTTGGTTATATCATATTTATTAGAGTAATCATGTAGCAGAATTACAAAATTATTTGCTTTTTGGCCTTAGCTCAGACTCAGAATACCCTATAAACCTTTACACTTCTATGTATCTCAACTTCCCCATATTTAAAACAGAATGATAATTCTTCATTAACTGAGAGACACCTGTAAGGTACATTACTGTTTGTTGCATGATTTTGATGACAATCAACGTAATTAACAGAAACAAAAATCATGCAAAAATTTAAAATTATGCAGCTTTTTGTTGAAGAGGACGCTGGGCAAAATGGAGTCTGTTCATGTTATGTGTCACTGGTATCCTATTACTAATGTACATATTTAAGTTTAAAAATAATAGAATTTAAACAGTATCTAAATGATTGATTAACACTTCTAAAATGAAAATGAGTTTTTCTTTTAACTAATGACTGAAAATCTCTTAAACCAACGAATGATTCACTTCAAATGTCACAGCATAAAAATTCAAACAATAAATTCAACTATAAATGGAATTTTCAGTTGAAAGTCCACATGCTTTTCTGCTGGTGATGAAGAGAAACTGCTTTTGTTGTCCATAGCAGTCAATTACAATGAAGTTTTTTGCTTTATTTGCTCTTTGGCAGAGAAACTAATTTTCTTTTGGATGTTTCACTTCTGGGTTTTGCACTTCGGTTTTGATTTTGTTATTTTTTTAATAGGAATACAAGGAGTCTTTATTTTATGGTCTGTATATAATAAAACTGTACACTAAATTAGCACCACTAACTATAAAAAATATTGTCTTCATGTGTTAATTAACAGTGCCATTTGGGATGGAAGACAACTAAAATAAAATAACAGCATAAAATCCAAAGAATTCTAAAAGATTAATTTTTCTTGATGCCCAAAGGTATCTATAGAAAGTTTTTCCACCATTGAGGCATATTTGAGATGTAAGAAACATTAACAATGAGGAGGGCTTTAGGTCAGGATCACTGTGCATCATAGATGGCATTATCTGCTGATTTAGCTGAGCTGAGAACTGCTGAAAAATAATCCTTTTTGTGCCCTTGTCAGTGGCTTTGGCCTAGAGTAATAGAAAATCAGCTTTACCTGAGTCAGATAATCATTACAAAATGAATTTTGTTCTTGACTCACAGAAATAATTGGGAGAAAAATATATTTGATAGATGTGATGAATATTATTTTAAGTTAAAGCTTACTGAGATGTATAAAATACTAAGTGCTGCTGGTAATTGAGCAGCTCTATGCAACTGTAAATTAGCTGCTTGAATTGAAAATAGATGATTACTAAAAGCACTTTTTCCCCCAAGAAAACTTGCAGTTCTCCTTTTCCTTAGCATTCACAAGGGGCATCCAGTTAATCATACCGAGGTCTCTCCCTTAGTGCTGCAGTAGCTGATTACCCAGCAGGAGGTGCAGTTCCAGCAGTGTAAGTCAGAATGGTGTTGGTTGTTCCCTAGGGAGGGACATCCTGTAAAAACACCAAGGTTGAGAACTGTCATATTCACAGCAGTAGGTGCATTTTCCTCAGAAATTAATGGAGCAAGCTGGGCAAAAATGTTTTTAAACTACATCTTCCCTAGAGTAAGATGCAAATTCAAAGCTCTTTTGAAGCACTGGAATGAAAGTTGAAGATAAGACTTTTTAGTTTTTGACATTGATGATATAGGCAACACTAGCACTACGAATATTAAGTTGAAATGGAAGATAAGTGGGGCAAATGTTATTCAAGGAGCTCCCAAATGCAGTCCTAACTGTTTCAGAGCTAACTTAACTAAGGTGCTTGTAATTATGGTTGTTACTATTGCAGAATACCTGTCACACATTTCCTACCTTCAGTTTTTTCTTACTTGATTGACAATGCTAGATTTTCTCCTGAAACAAGAGGATTGAATGTAATCTTGCCCATTAGACTCCCATCCAACAAAAGAGGGCTTGAAAAAGGAGTGAAGCTTCGAGATGCAGCTTTTTTTTATCCACAGTAGTCTGTGTGCCATTCAGCAGCAAGCAGCAACTCTAGGCTGCTTTCTTGCTTGAAAGCGATGCAGCACAAAGTGATTGGGATCTGTTTACAGAAAGATTTTGCAGAAGCATTAAGCACCTTGTTAGCTCTGTCCTCTTGAACAAAGGCATAAGAAGGGACTATTTATAATACAGAGTTTCTACAGATATCTTACTAATCCAACAAGAGAAATCCTGAAGAATTGCCTCTACTAGATTATGTAAGGACTGAACAACCTGGTCACAAATTCTGTCTACCATGTGTTTTCAGCCAAGGTCTTGTCATGTTTTCTTTGCTTTAGCTCAGAGCTGCTTTTTTGTGCTTCTCATGTGATTCCTGTGGAAGCTCTCAGACTGTGTCTATTAACACTGGGATATAAGAACATGAATGGCCAGACTTGAAATCCATCTAACCTGGCATACCAGAGACCTAGATAAGAGTTGAAAAAAAGGAGGGGAAATCAGAAGCAAAAAGAAAAGGGAGAAATTATTTTCTCCATTAATTTATTTTTAGTCTGCAGTAGTATCTAGCTCAAGGACTTGCTGATCCAGAAGTGATATCTCTGTGTAGGAATATTCCATTAAGCTTACCCAGTCTTTAATTCTTCTTTAACCAACAGGCTCTGCTAACCCTAACTGAAAAACCACTCCCTAAAACAGAATTCAAAATACCACCGAAAATGTGCAGATACACAAGGCTTGCAAGACTTTATTTGGGATTTATTTATGCAGATTTTTATTGCATTGTCCTGTAATTACTATCAAGTAAATACTATTACAAAGTAAAAATTATTACCTTTTAAATCATTCTAGTATACTCTATAAGTCATTAACTTTCATAAAATATTATCCCCAATTTCACTTTGTCACCCTATCTGTAGAAATGTTTCCGTCTGCCTTTTTATTTAATGCATCCACATTTCTGATAAACCATAAATTGAGCCCTCAATATTAAGTATATTTTTAAAATAGCTTTTCTTTACTATTTCTTCTTTGTATACCTAAAATATTTTCAATATCCATAACACATAGTCTGTTACTTCTAGAAAATAGGGACAGCATGCGAGATGACAAGTGTGAAAGGTGACGTCGATTAGGAGTTCTGTGTCACCAAACAGTGTATAAATACTGGTGTAATATATCCAAAAGTCAAGTGACAAGGCCTTCATTGTTCTTTAAAGGGACCCAATTGTTCATGAACATATGGGAAGCTAGCTTATTAATAAAATTTTTCTTCCCTAGTCATCTTAATTCTGACAGATTGTAAATTATGCAATCAGAGTGAATTATAGTAACTCACTGTTTCCAGACATTCTGAGAGATTTTTTTCTGTAAAGAAGTTAGCCTAAGAGTTACCTTCTCTCTGGACATTTTTTTTTCAGAAAATTGATTGCATACTTCCAGCAATATTCTTCAGGACAAATATACTTTAAATCCTAGTGTGAATTAACAGGAGATTGATATGTTGAAACCAAAAGGATCTTAGTAGGCATGAGATCTCAAGTATATCATCAGTCCACTCACACAGGAAGACAGGTTCAAGTCAAAACTCAGGACTGAAAATTCCCTGGACTCTGATCTGATGTGTTTTGCAATGAAGACCTGAGCCAAATTTTGCAGTCTGAGATAATCTCTTTCAACACCTTCCAATTAATTCTAGTTTCAATTGTAAAATACATGTTGTATTAAAGTGTGCACACACATAAAATATGCACATTTACACTGATTCATAAGGCAAAGGAGTATACCCTCCTTGACAACAATGCACTTTAATATATTGCAGTGTTTAAATTTAGATATTTGAGGCTCCCACTAGACAACAAGTTATTAAAACATCTGCCTTTCCATGAGCCATTCTGTTCCCTGCCATTCCACATGTCCTTTTCTACTTCACCAGGCAAAATTGCCCAATCTAAATTTCAGCTCAAGTGTTTGATGGCTTTCACGCTGAGCTCAAACTGTTAGTGCTTCCCTGAGAGAATAGAATTGAAACGTGATTTAATCTAAAATAACAAAATAGAATAAAGGTTTTACATATAAATAAGTAATGCCCTGTATATTTTTATGCACACTTTTCTTTGCTGGATTTTGCATGTAGTGAAGTTAAATGTTAAAATGCATACATAACCCAAAGCTGACAGAAAAGAAAATCAAGTGCATGTTGCCAGTGTGATCTATTAATGCCTATCCTAAAATATATTTTAATTTAAATCCATAATAACTGTTACTACAAAATACATTGAAAAACTAATATATCTATTGCTACCTTTGTCCCAGACTGCTGGGTGCTTGTTTTTTTGGGTTTTTTTGTGAGTTTTTTTTGGCTGTGGTAGTTTCAACTAGCACTCCAAAACCATTCCAAGCATTCTGTCTAGTATTTTTAAGTAACAATAGGTGGTGGTTTATATGCTCACTGTTCAGGGAAGATTCATATTTAGAGCTAGATTTTTTTCACAGAATGTGAACAATTCACTTTAGAACCATAAGATGAAATTATAAACTATTTACAATATTTAGTGATGGGTTACCAAACACGTGACTCTTCTATAGTAAAAATTATGGAATTAATTCTCACTACTAACTAAAATCATGTGCTTGATAAGTGAAACACTGTCGCTTACTTTACCATTTTTTCCCACATCTAGATAAATGGTAATCACAGATGTTCAGATAATAAATGTTTTAGTTTTGATACTGCCCTTGTAGCAGTGCAGGTTTACAACACAGTGGGGAGCAGCAGAACCATCAGGCCGAGGGGAATGACTATTCCTCTGTATTCAGAATTTGTGTCCAGTTCCACCTCCCAGCTGCAAGAGAAACTAATAAGCTGAATCTGATCTACAAAAGAATACTGAGGAAAGTGAGTTTCCTTGGCTTGCAGAAGAGAAGGCTAAGAGAAAGATCTAATTCCTGCTTTCAGCTGTATCATGGTGGAGAACATGGTTCTGCATCTCAGATGCAGAGTAAAAGTACAAGAGGTCATCAGCAAAGGAAACTCCAGCTGGTGTATTTTTTTATCACCAGGCGAGAGGGGCTAGGCTGTGGAAGAGGGCCCTCAGATATTCAAAACTGGGTTGGACAAAGCCCTGGAAAACATATTTTAACTTTGGAATAGAGGATCAGGCTAGATGACTTGCAAAGATCCCTTCCAATCTAAATTTTTCTGAGATTCTAGTCTGTGATTCATCATACAAATAAATCGCCAAGAAAAGTCTTTCAAACTTTTTTATTTTGAAATTTTCACTCCTGAATTAATACCATTAAGGATGACTTTAGTTACTGATTTCCTTTTATAACTCCACACTTCTTTTCTGCAGACTACACACTGTAAGCTATTTATCTTCACTGTATTTAGGCTGTACAGTTCTAATTGTATGATTTGATACCCAGGTATCATAGACGTTATACAGTAATAGAAAGGCAAACTCCAAACATTCCATTTTCCAGGTATTACATAGGGATATAATTTTTGGAGAGTGAGTGTTTGTCCGTGTTTGTTTGGAAAAGCATTTTCGCAAGAGGCTGAGACTTGTTAGCAAGCTGATCGTGAACTACCATTAAACTTTAAACTGTACAAGAATAAAATTAAAATCTTAGTTGCTGTCTGAAAGAAGTCTCCCAGAAGACTTTTCAAAATATTTTCTTTTCCATTAACACTATCAGTTGTCAAATACAAGCCCATAGCATGGCCATTTCATTATGTGTTAGCTAATCAGACTGTTGAACCATACTTTTTTTTTTGGAAAACAAATTATGCAGAACATGAACACAAATAAATTATCTCAAAGAAAACCAGCTGTGCCCCAGAAATTTATGTAATTTCATAATTCAATCTAAATTCCAGAACTGGAAATGTGTAGTCATTTGCACTTTGGAGAGTAAGATCCAAATCATACCATCTATTTATTCTGTGAATTTAAAGAGATTGAAATTTATTTCATCAGTCATTAATATTTCCTGCTTACCTTTGCTCAGGAGTAGAGACCCAGGAGCAGAGATGGTTCTTCTAGTCTTAAGGAGTAAGCATAGGAGCCAGAACAGCAGAATCACAGTAGGAAATATCTTGTCCTATGGACTAGGGTACAACATAAAAGCTGATAGAAAAAGGGCCCCTTATGAGATATGAAGGACAATTGTAAAACTAGTCATTCTACCATATCGCCTACATTTAGCAAAATACTATATGTACTGTAGGTGGTATAAACACACCTTATTTTCTTTTCTGGCAAGTGTCACAAGTCATTTTTTCTTATCTACTTTGTGGGTTTTTTGCAGCTTGGTCCATTCATTCCAGTTGTGCAAAATTCCAAACTTAAGTGAAATATCATTTCCTTTGCAGTCAGTAATTTAACATTCCGTGGGCTGAAAGATGAGCACTTCACAGAATGGTTTGATTTTCCTAATGTGAAATGTCTACATAGGGGCACACATAGTAAATTACTTACTACCTTTGGCTACCAGGATCAGCTGATGAAGCTGAGCTGAAGTATTATTACCTTTCTTGATGACATGAAGTCATTAAAACATTCTGTGGTTTGAGATACAATTTTTACATCACAGGAAATAAGAGTTTTAGGAAGTGTGTTGCTGTCAGCTTGTAAATGATCAGACACACGCCATGTGCCTGCAAACTACATTGGCACTGTTTAACTTTGTGAGGCATGGACAGATTAAAGACCCCATAGAATGTGCTCTGAAAAAAGAAACAAAATCATAACTGTAGTAAAGAATCAGGTGGCATAATTTTATTTGTGGTAGAAATTAGAATAATGGATGTTACTCTTGAAGGAAGATTATTATTATTTCTTCATTACTTTCTAGTTCTGAGTTTACGTTCCACATCTCTCAAACACAAAATCATAAAAATTATCCTTAATTTCCCTAATCCGTGCCCTTTCTGAGCATTCATGATAATATTAATTTATGCTTTTATTTTTGAGTCACCTTCTATTATTATGTTATCTAACTGTATTAATGAAGTATAAAGTGTAAAAAAATTAGGCATTGTTTTAATTAACTTTTTTGTGACATCTTAAGGCTTCTGATATATTTTGTTGCATATATTGAAAGAATGTAAGCAGGTGAGTAGAAACTTCTTAATCGTATGTGTGACCCTGAATACAGGTATTTTTGATTTTTCATTTTCTATGTAACCTAGCATATTGCCTGTTTCCCCAAATTTATTAATATCCTGTGGATACAGTGCTTGTTTGAAGGTGAATGAAAGTCCACAAACTCCCAATTATTTTCAATTTTGCACTTGTTTGATTAGAGTGCCATTGTCTGTAATTTTTACACTTTTTCTGAGTCTTCAAAGTGCATGATTCATGCCTTGAAAATGGGTTGTTTTGTGTTTCCCAGCACTGCTTTTTTTTATCCCTGCCAGTTATAACCTGATAACCTGATTTCATACTGTGCTTTAGCACAACAATACAGTCATCAAACTAAAGCAACGCAGTAAGTGGGCACATTAGCCATCATTTTACTTGATCACTTGGGAGAGATTAAATTTATTCATTTTCAGAACAGATAATGAAATATTTAAAACATTTTAGAGTAAACGGTGGCAGCATTTTGAAGCTCTGGCATGCTCTTTGCCAAAGCAGTGTACTATAGACTTCACATGTAAGTCTCTTGTGCAGATGTTTGGGAAATTTCTGCAGGTTTTTTTTTTCCTTAGGCTCATTTGCATTTAGTTTATCTAAAGTGAAATCCATTCAATTTTATTGAACTGTAATTCTGGTAATTTACAATATTTACATGCTGTGGTTAGATTGAAATCAGTCCTTAATTCAAATTCAATCTAAATTTACAGCATAGTAATTAGGGCTTTGTAACTGACACTAGGGGCCTATTGATTTAATGAAAAACTTAACCTTACAGTAAGTGTTTAATTAGTTGCTGCAGTAGATTCTGCACTGTCCTAAATTGTGGACTTTGGAGAATTAGGTACTAATTTAAATTACATTACTATATAAAGATCAGAACTATTTTTTAAAAGAGCATGTAACCCTACAGATGAATTAATTTCTTAGTCTTTGAAAAGGATAACAGAAAAAGGCAGTAATCAAAGCAATTGCCTACCCTTTCTGAATACAAGTAAAGCCATGCTAGGTATCCTGGAAATTATGACCTACCTTGGTAAAATATTCATTTGAAGAGTTAAAAAAAAACAAACAGTCAGTGAGATTGTCTTCATGTCAATTTTCCCCAGGAGGTAAAATTTGGAATAATAACTATGACTATATATTAACGATGTCCTCTTGAAGAATAAATAAAGAAAAAAAATCTCTTTTTTTGAAAACAGGTTTAAAAATCTATAAACCCCAATATGTTTGTATTCATTATGGGACAGATATGTGACAAAAAAATGAGTGTTAGCATCCATTTTATGCACAGAAAATGATGTTTTTATTTACAAAATACTCAAATGTACTATGCAGTTATTGTATTTCTCCACTTCATAAAATAACTCAATTTTAAGTTTTCAGATTAAGAAATAACAAATGTCTAGTAACAGCAGCTGTTTCTTTCTTCCCATTTCTCCTAATTTTTGTTATCATGGATTAGTACAGCATGGACTAAGTCAAAAGTTGGAAGTAGATGTTATTCTCCAGATCTGCCATTAACATTTTGGCTTGATGTATAGCCATTGTAACAAATTGCAATTCATCAACATGTCAGTACACACTTACCTCAAAGCCCTTCCTAAGTAAGTTTGCCTCTTACTGCCAAGTAAACCAGCCTGGAGCAGCAGTGACGTTGCAGTTTTTACCATGCTACCTATGTGTATGCTCCTAGCCCCTGGAAATCGTAGAATATTTTGTAGTAGATACTCCTAATATGTAAATTTTCAGTGGGTCATAAATTTTATATCCCTAGAGGATCGTCTCAAAGATCGTCATGGATTTCAGCAATTATGATTCTACTTCATATTTGCCTGATTAACATGAATTCGTCACCCGTTTGCAGCCTACCTTGATCTTGTGGGCAACGCAGAAGAGATCATTCAGCCAAACTCTACGATACTATATTGTGTATACATAGAGACCAAACTAAGGTTAAACAATGGGCCATAAATTTGGAGTTCCTTGGCTTTTTTAGGAGGCACTTGAAGCGTTTTGTTAAGGGACTGGATGATTTTTGCCCTTGAGAAACTGATTCAATAATGTCTGAAATATACTTTATAATATTGAATTGAAGCAAGATAAATATAACAATAACTTAATACTCACAGCTCAGCCATGAAGTATTCTACAGGTATGATACTAAGGCACAGAGAGACAATGGTTTTTTTGAATTTCACGGGTGGTCTGTATCAATCTGAAGCTCTTAACTTCTCTGAGTTCATAGAGTGTAACACAATAGAAACTGAGACTGCTGATCAGAGATGCAAAATCCCTATTTTTGTTTTGTTACAGGCCCTACATTTCTCCATGATTTGACCTTTTAATAGTTCCGTTTGGACAACATTTCTGCTGAGCTGTCATTGTGTTGAGCAAGGCCTGGTATGAAATTTAATTTCAATATATTTCCAAAAAACATACTTCTTATAGAATTCAACTGAAATTTATGTGTTTTATTAAAAATTTTGATTATTTTTTTAACTTGGAATGTACTTTTTTTTTCTTTTTACAAAAGTAACAGAATTTTCTTTTTGGTGTCTGACCTGGGTGGGGTTTAGCCTCTCTGTTATACCATTTGTGAATTTTCTGGTCATTCTATGTTCGTAAGTCTGGTCATAGTAATATTCCCATGTGAGATTTTTACAGAAAAGCCATGGAACTGAGAAATCTGCTGAAACATTGTTGATATATTTTGTATGTTCTAGTAAGGAGAAAAATGGGGAAAAAAATCATATTGTCATTGCCTTTTTTGGTCTACCTATATAGAAAGACATAAATAAAATATAAACACAGAAAACAAAATATTGATCTGCATCAATATTTATTATAAAAATAAATAATTATTAGTCTTACTTTATTCTTTTTATCAGCAAGTAGCCATTGAAACACATGCAAACTACTGTCTTTCATTGAATAAAGCAAGAATAGAAAGTAGATGTTTTGGTCCTGATCCTGATCCTTGCAGGGTAAGATACACTGCTTCTCTTGATCTTTATTATTTTATGAATAAGTCCGTACAGTAACACACCAAGCACTTTCTATATTCAGAAATGATAAATGGCTTCTACCTGAATTGCCACTGCAGCAAAGTGACACACATCACCATCAAAATCAGTGCTCAGAGCTAGAAGTCAATGTGCAGTTTAGGGAGCAGGTCAAAATCTCAGCTGTGACAAGCAGATTAGTTTCAAATCTTGCTATTTCAAGAAAAGGTCATATTTATTTTTCAAAGAAAGGAAAATAAATGTAACACCTGAATAATTTTAATCTGTCTCAAGTAGACTATATGTGAAAGAAGGAAAGGCAGGGAAGGGAAAGGAGGTACTGTGTCTGTAATCAGGTACACAAAACTGCAAAATAATATAGAGATGAAGCAGAAAAAGAAAAGCACAAATAATGTAGTGAAACTTGAAGAATTATATCCATGGAGAGTAACATCAGAAAAGTCACAAGTTCCATTTTTAAACATACCATATGTCATCAACTTTTTCCCAATAGTAGTCATATCTTTCTAGAAAGAGAGACTTATTCAGAGATGTTCAAAGAGTCCTAGAACTACCCCCCACCTACACTGCTTTTGCCAATGGTTACTGGTTTTGTTGAGTCAACTTGGTTTATCAGGAAAAGCAGCTTCATTAATCTTGTGATAAGCACGATTTCAGTATAGAAACGTGTGGCATTTGTTACTCTGTCATTTTTAGTATGTTAAAATATACTGAAAGCATATTGGGGTAATGCCTTAGCAGTTTACAGTAGTAGACTGAGCACATTCAACCTTTTTTGGTTGCTCTGAACTGCCAAATTAGAAACCACATTACCAACATCTCCTTAGGTTGATGTGGTGAATATTCCCAAGAATAATAAGTTAGCTGAAGGATTTCTGTGTCCTAATGACCCTTAACTTATGGAATATGCCTTTTTAGGAAACACTGGCAATCGAAGATAACTTTCATTAAATACAGGGCGATAAAAATTGTGATTAGTGCATAAATAGCAACACAGAGTAAAAATTTTATATATGCTTATCAAGTTTTCAATATATTTGAAGTTATAAGTTCAACCCATAATGAAATCTTGTTCTACATATAGCAGACAAAAAAAAAAAAGTTGTTTTAACCAGCATAAGAAATGTTTGTGATTTCCCAAATTAGGAATATCCAGATTCATGCCATGATTCACCATGACACGTCACAATTCATGCCATGACAACATGCTCTGTGGTTTTGAAAGGTTAATCACAACCCGATACAGATTGAAAGGAAGGCAAAGGGATAATATGTGACATTCAAGGGTTGCATTATCCTGCTTTCTCTCAGACTGTAGGACTTAGAACTGCTCATTTATGCTGTACCAACCAATCTGTACTGAAACAGAAGTACTTTTTAAAAGAAATAAAAAAATTACTTGGAAAATAGGAAACTAACTTATTTTTCTAAAAAAAAAAAAAAATAGCCCTGATTCTTTTGGGATACTTTCAAACATGTAATGCACAGTAAAAAAAAAAAAAAAAAAAAAGGAAGGCACTCCAATTCACTGTTTTCACTGTGGTTTTTCCTCTGTGATCTGATCATAAGGCTCCTCACTCACGTTTTGGAAAACTGATTCAGTTTCCTGCAGTTTCCCGGAATCCTTTCTCCCAGCTCAGAAGAGATCTCAATAGGTATCTGCTTATTCCAGATGAATACTCTGATTCCAGAGTTTGCTGGTGTCAGTTGTACTTGTCCTTCGTCTGTCACTTTGTTACTATTGCTGAGTGAATGTAGAGTGACCACAGATTAGTGCCCTAGCTACTGTCTTGACTTTGTGTCACTGAATGTATCCAGCTTTTCTTTATAAAATTAGAATTAAGTAAATCAAAGAACCTTATCTCAAACCAACTGTAAAGTTTCAAGCTAGGTATAAGCAGCTGCTGGAGCTATACTGAAGTCTGGCAAGTGGTGTAGTAACCACAGCAATGTTGGATCAAGGGTTGGACATTATGATCTTGGAGGTCTTTTCCAATCCGGTTGATTCTATGGTTCTATGATAAGTAAGACTGTGATTGATGCCATTCTTATGTTATTTGTGTAACAAAAGAATTTCCTCTTTTTTATCCACCTTATTTAAAAACCCAAGGGTTTTTAAATAAGCTGGATAATACCAGGGAAATTTCCTGTTTCCTGTGGAAACAGAACACCATGGAAAGAATAAGGAAAAATGGGCCCTTTTAGATACTGCTGTGTTGCAATTCAAAGCTATTACTCATCAGGAACCTGAGATGCCAGTGCTGTTTACTCAGCTTGGATTTCAAGTAAATTTCAATTCAATTTTATTTGAAACTCTTCATGACATGAAAGTATGGAAATTTAAAATTGGCATTTATTATTTTTCCCCCCAAAAGACGATTTTTATGTTCTACCATTTCATAGTTTTCTAATGGGACATCCTTCAGTAACCTTCATTTTCTATCTTTTAGAAAATAAACAGGCTGATTGCATGCACAAGATTTAGTGAATTTTGTTTGTTCTGGTTTAAAATCTTACTGCTGTCTGTGAAGTGCCCTTGATGTCACTATGTTGTTGGCGTTCTCAAGAACAGTGCTCTGGTACTGAAGAAAAGATATTTTCCTTTTTGTAGACGGAATTTTTGTTGTCATGAAATATCATTACAATAACAAAACATTATAATAAAACTAGCATGCCCTTCTGCTGCTGCATCTCCCACAAACTTACATATCAATGTGGTAGGAGAATGAAAGCAAATGTGATGTGATAGGTTAAGAGAACACTAATACATAGTTCCTGGCTGGTAATAGTTTTCATCTACAATTAGGTAGTTCTCTTCCTTTTCTAATACAAGAATTTTCCATTTGTATTTGCATGTGTCAAGACAAAGACAAGGAGAGTGTAACAGCTTCTCTATCTTAAAACAAAAAAGATGATTTCCCAGCCTTACAGTAAGCTAAATATTGTGACGGTTTCCACAAGATCATGGGATTTAATTTAAATGGTAAATAAATAAATGAGATCAAATGATAAGACTGCTTTACCCTCAGTTTTTAAATTTGTGCCACTTCTGCCCAAGGCAGAACCAGTAAGCTTAGAAGTTCAATTCATGTAGTGGCAAAAAAAGGTAGAAAAATTGCAGAGCAGCTCACTGTACCATTTATGCTAATAGTCAGTTGCTTTTGAATATGTTTTGCATTTTCCATAAATTCCCACCAGATATATGCATATATATGCATGTACATTTATATATACCCACACATTACCTGTACCCTTGCTCTTAATACTGGCACAATGGCTAAAAAGACATTGTAGTGTTTAAAATTTAATGAAGAATTTTGATTCAACAGTGAAATCCTAAGAACTTATTTTGACAATAAAACACTGCAGAAATCATTCCTCCCAAGGCAGTACTAATATACATTCTAGATATGCTTTCAATAAACATGGTGTAAAAACAACTAGTAATTCATTGCTATCCACTGTCTTTATGTCAAACATCCGAGCTCCATGTACAAAGGTTTTTTTCTTGTTCTTTCATCAGCTTTTCTTCTGTTGTTTAATGCCTTCTTATTAACATAATACAGATGGGTGGGATAGAAATATTATGTAATAATTTTTACAGACTGTACGGATAGTTTACCTGCTTTTCAGCTATATTTCTCTTCTTTTGCCTAAAGTAAAGCTTACTAAACTTTTGAAAACAACACTCTCTCTTCAGTATTTATGGAAGATATTTATATCACTTGAATTTCTGAAGTCTTCTTTAATCTAAGAGTCAGAATAGTCATTAGTTCCCTGTTCAAGACTGTAATCCTCCTGTTTGCAAAGTATTTAAACCAGCATGGGGTAATACTAAAAAACTCTTAATAAAGTGAAAAAAAATTAGTATCCAACTAAAATAACTTTTAGGGGTTAATAACAGGTCTAATGCCTTAATGTGATCTTTTCTGAACTGATTACTTCATAAAAGGGCCATCTCTAACACCTTCATCTGTAGAAAGGCAGCTGTTTTTCGCGGAGCTGAACGAGTAGGTCACTAAATTACAGTAAATGTGCAAATCCTGAATTTAATTGATATGTATACCTCACACATTTGTTTCCATAAGGAAAGTTATTCAGACTTGAGGTCAGCTCCAGTCTGAAAACCAGCTGAGGAGATGTAGGTATGCTCCGTTTCTCTGAAGCCAAGGAGCTGCGAGGGTGTCCTGCCTGCCTGGCTGACCATCCACACTGTGCTGGTCTCCTGGCCTGCACCAGCAGAAGGGAGTAGGTGTGGCTGTAGGCATTCTGCACACAAGCTGCATGTAACTTGCCTGGCCAGCCAGACAGCCAGGGAAGATGTTCATGTGTGTTAGTTAAGTGCAGAAACACATTGCCTTCTGCACTCTCACCCGCTGGCTTCCCCACTTTTGTAAATATAATAGAAGTACCAGTGCACTTCTGTTTACTCACATGTATTGTTTGTCCTCATTCCCATTTTCTGGCAAAGCAATCTATGCCTTTTTCTGGTATTTGGGAAGGAGAATTGCAAAGTGCTCTGAGGTTTGTGGAGAGGCATAGGAAGAAGGAGAAGAACAGGTTGCTTTGAAGGAGGAAGGTAAGAAGGAAGATGTAGAAATCAGGGTAATATTACAATAAAGGAGATAGAAAAGGTTTTGCAGCAGTAAGACAAGATCTGGATGACTCAGTGTAACTGAGAAAGCCTGAATATTATAGGCTAGTGTCAACTATTTGGTGCAAATTGTCCAGTTTGACAACATTGAAATTTTATCTTTATGGAAACTCATTTTCAAAGAGGGAATAGACAACTGTGATCATTACTTTGAAAAATGTTCCCTCCCCATTTGTGTTCTAGTTGTTTGTCCTGCCAAGATACTGCACAACATAAATCTGCAAAGAAAACTGAAACTGTTTATCTGGTCTCCAACAAGAAAAAAACGACACCACTGTATGCGGTACTGTGGGTTCTTTTTACTATTTATACTAGTTTTATGCTCTGTGTCTTTTTCAAAATGTGTAAATATTGAAGTATTGCTGCAGACATACAGTGTGACTCCAAGTAAGTCATTTTTATCTCATAGGGTCTTGGTCCTTCATATATATATGAAATAGGGATATTTCTACTTCCTTCTTCTTGCCATTTGTTCTTCCTGTTTGTCGCGGTTGAGGCAGGATAGTGACACGGCTTCGTGGTACCAGCTCTTTATTACAACAGTGCAGCTACTCTTAAACAGTTCTAGATAACACATGTACACACACCATTGGTTTACCACTAACATAACAACTCATGATTGGACACACAGCCACACATGTCCGAACAAAATAGGTCAGCATTCCTGACAGGAAACCCATTCTGTGTCACAGTCCTTACTGTCCATGGCCAACCCTCTGCCAGATGTAGAAGTTCCATCTTCGGTGTTTCAGCTTACAAAGAGCCCAGAACCATCTGGGCTCCCCCACACCTGTTTTCTGTATTCAGGTTTGGATTTTTAGCTCTTTGGGACAGGAACAGCAGCTTACTACAGAAAAGTGCAAAACACATACAGTGTATTGTTGATATAGCTGGATGTTAACACAGTGTAAATAGCTACTAATTCTTAGTCAATTTGTGATTGTATAAAGAGTTTTTCCACAGATCAAAATATTTATTATTTTCTGGTTTCAGTTAAGCAGATATGAGAAGCAAGTAGTGGATCTAATGTTGAAAATACTTTGGGATTTTATTGCACCTGTGTTGATTTGAATCTCTGCATGCTATGCTGTCTTTACACCTAAAATGATTATTTTATTGTTCATGTTAAGGTGTAGCAAAAATTTTATAAGCATAATCATACTTGAAAAATGTTGTCTGTGCATGGCAGGGTTCTCCTAACAGCTGAACCAGGAATATTTCTGCCATTGAAGAATCAAATATCTTCATTCACCTTTCTCCAAAGATATCAAAGGAAATATCTTTTTCATGTAGAATACTTTGTGCATTCCAAGAGCTATGCAATTCTTAAAGCTTCAGAGGTTTCTGATAAACATTCAGATAACCATAAGCTTGCTAAATTCATTTTATAGTCTCATTAATCTGTGACCATCTTTCCATTTCAGTTTGGAGAATGGTTGAGAGTACCACTGTGCTGCATTGCTTAAATATATGCATGTTTTCCTGATGTGAATAACTGTCATTATCTCTGAGGTTTTAAACTGCATACAGATTTCAGGATTTTAGAAGTTCATATCTTGATCACTCAATATTCTGAGTAGTCAGGATGTTTTTTCTTGTACATTCTTTCAGTCTTTTATTAAGAGTAGAGAGTTTTGTAGAAATCCTTTCAGTAAATCCTTTCTGTTTACTCATCTTTTGCACAAAATGAATCAAATGTCCTATATAAATCACAGTATAGAATTATTATCCTTTTACTGAGGCAAGAACTTTAAACAGACCCACTAGCACACCAAATTACGCCTGCACCAACATTTGTCATCTGTTTGCAGTGTAGGCGACTCCAAACCATCTGCACGCTGCAACATGGATGTCACATCTAGCCTGGCAATGAGATTGCAAAGCCAATTCCAGATAGACAAGAAAGGACACTGCTGCAAAGGAAATGGGGATTTATAGCAATTATGAGGACACAACAGAAAGGTCTACACATATCCTGTTTTCTGGAAATGTAGAAGCTAGGCAGGAAGCAGTGTGAAAACACTTGCAGGGTTAGGGATTTTAGTCCTTAATCCCTAATTGGCACAATGTGGTTTATGCAGAGATAATGAGTCCTCCTGACTCCTCTGTATGTCAGATTGTTTCCTCAGCTTTTTCCTCTCTCTTCAAGAACTAATGAGACAATTTTCCTTATTCATACCTCGTCCTAGAACAACCATGACTAGTTAGAAAAGCAACCAACCATACAGAAGGTCCTGTCTGACTCTTCTACAGTGTTGGGCTACAACATTCTTGATCTATAAAATATTCACATGATTTCAACTACTAAATTCTTAGCAAATCTCTAGTGAGCATAAGCAAATTGAAATTCCCAGAGACCAGTAACATGTCCAAATTTTTCAAAGTGTTTTCAAAGGGTCAATAACAAAAATATACTGATTCACCCTTTAAGATTTCGGTTGCCTACTTCAGAGAGTGAAAGGTGTGTGACAAACATAATTGTATGCATTGTTGCTTCATGATGGTGTGAAACAAGGCTGTCTATTTTGTGGCTTTTAACAATGGGTAAGTGCTAGCTTATTAAAATGTTCTTTCCTCAAAAGTCATTAAGAAAATGACTACTGAAAGTTTTGAACTAAAAAAGGACCATAACTCAGTCATTGTTCAAATAAGGTACTGCTTAATAGAATAAAATATAGTTAGACCTCAAGGCATGTTCTTCACTTACAGGATATTAATGACAATTGATGGAGATTCAGCAATCATGCTTTTCCATTTAGAGCATGTTCATCATTCTGAGTATGTTAAAGAAAGTGAGAGAAGATAAATACTTATTAACTTTAATCAGTACTACATGGCCAGACACTCTTGACTTTTGCTTCTGATGAATTTATCTGTCTCCATTCTTAAAACAGTTTTATTCATTGGGCCTTCTTTGGCAACCAAATCTCAGAAAAATCTTGGATGTCAGCAGCAACAGTCTAGTAGACACTATTCTGACACTATTTCTGTGAAATAGTTTCCAGATTTTTCCCTTTTTTTATAATATTTTACACCCCTTGAGTTACTGAGTACCATTAAAAATGGTTTACTGTCTTGTATAAGTTTAAATAAAATTCTCCAACTTTCACATAAAATACAAAAGAAAAATTAGAAACATTATAGGAAATACTAGTTGAAAAAGTAAGAAGTGCATTTAAAGTATATTGCCCACCAGATAGTAGTATTGAGACAAATTAAATCAGAGGGACCTTTTTTCTGTTTCATTATTTTTCAACCCAAGTAGATGTGCTTGAAATGTAATTCTTATGTCACAGTTTGGGTTACCTTGATTTAAATTGTTAAGAATCAAAAAGGACTGGAATTGGAGAAAACATTAATCTTACATCTTTTGAAAAATAATGAATATCCTCTAAGACAACCAAAAATTAGTGGCATCAAAACTCTTTAGGCATTTTACAGTAAGTATGTGCCTATTCTCTGTGCTTTGATTTGGTTTACCTCTACTTTGATGCAATAATATCACTGACATATTAATAATGATGTTATTTTCAAGAGTAATTACATCTGTAATTCTGAATACACATTTTTATTGTTTTGTGTGTTACTTTTAAGAATGGCTTACAAATTTCGGACAAATGTGATGTCAGACACCATAGTCCCATATTACTCTAATTTAAAGACAAGATTACAAAGATCCCTGAATACACTATCCACAGGCCTTAGGAAGTGTTTAACTTAGGAAATGGTTTGACATCAGGGACTCCTTTGGCTTCCCCCAAGACTCCCTTAGTTTCCTGGGAAACAAGAACATCTGAAGAGTGTTACTAGATATCTAAGGAAACGAGTCAGGAAATTTATGAATTATAACTAATACCGTTTTATTGGCATGAAGGATTTTCCAGTTTGGAATACTTTATCTAGGACAAGCTACTAAGTTGAAATTGTTGTAGTACCCTTTTATTAAATCTTTTCAGATTAACTTCTTGCATGTGACATTAAGAGGAATTTCTCAGCACTCCACAGTTCTTGGAAGGAGTGACTACATATAAGGGAAGGAGACGATTTCCACTGGCACAAATACAGACATTTCCCATATGCACAGCTGTAGTCACTGAGTGCAAGGAGATAGATACAGCCAGTTCCTGCTATAAAACTGAAGTGCATAAGATGATAACCAATGGTGACAGCCCTTTTTACATAAGCCAAAGATGTTCACAGGCAATTGGTGGAGAACAGTAAACTGAAAATATTCATAGAATATGTGGCACTTAGAGGTTACCAAATTTTAATGGAGTTTAGTGTTTATTGCTGTAGAACAAATTACTGCAGATCTTCAGTACCATATGATCCCTGGGTCGGTTTTGTATGCTGTATTGACATCCAGTTATAGCAATTATTATAAGAGCATGTGATTTCATATGCCATGTATACATTTTTCTGGGGAAAAGACCCTTTACAAAAAGTAGGGTAAGCTAAAAATAAGAAGTTAGAGAGAGAGAGAGAGAGAAACTATTTCAATTCAGGACATCAATTAACACTGATTTGCACTGGAGTGCGTTTGAAAGTACATGCAATATTCACATGCCAAATGAATTCATTAAAGACCAGTGTGATTACAGTGAATGTCAAATGAATTAATAACAATGGGACCTTTAAGTGTTACCATTAATTTCACAGTGTGTTGCTGTTTTATACTTATGGGCTCTGAAGCTAAATGACACTCTACAGTTGCCCTAGTAGATTAATTGTGCATTAATAATCTATGGGTGGGCTAGCAATCTGGTGGGCACTTACATTTCATTGACACTTGGATACGAAAGATCATAATTTCCAGTTTTCAGTCAGGAAAACCATTTTAGCTTTAAAATAGGCTAACACCATTTCTTCTGTATTAGAGTTCTTAAAAAGCATTAAGTTTTTATATTCTGGTCCATATGAAAAAAAATAAGCATGATTAAAGAATTAAATATTTGGGTTTTTTCTGTACATAGCTATCCATATTTGAAATATACCGGTGATTTCTACCTGCTAGTAGACATCCTGGTCTGTTCAGGGCATTTCTTTTGCTGCCTGATAGTTAAGACTACTTGAGTTGACCTTTGTTTTGGATGGAGGTTTTTTTGTTGCTGGTTTTTTTTGTTTGCTTGGGGATTTGGGGTGGGGGTTTTGTGGTTTTTTTAATGGTATATGAATTGGTTAACTTTATGAGGCTATCACTATTAGAAATGTATGCTTTATTTCAGAGCTTAGAAAGTGCATACTGGTTTATGTACCAGTATTTTTGTATGCCCCACCTTAAGAAGAAATAGAGCTCAGCTTAAATGAGAGGCAAAAAAGAGAAACCTTTTTTTACAGATTGATAACTAATAAGTTGTATATTTCTCTTCCCAATTATTGCACTTTATTGTCATATAGGGAAGGGGAAAAAATCTTTCTATTTTTCCAGAAGAAAAACCAGTCTAACCTCGGGGGGTTTTTTATGCTTTTTTTTGTTTACTTGCTTTTAGTTTTTTAACCCAACAGAAAGATACTTGATCTCAGACCTATTTAGGAGTTGGATGTTGCACATGATCCTTGTACCAATGTCTAAAAGCTCTTTTGGATACTCTTGTAGAATGGCAATTAATCTGTTAATAATTCAGGTTTAAATGCTAGAATGGCACATTCCCACCTTATTTGTACATTTGTAAACAAGTCAGTTTGTGCTACAAGATAGTAGTCTTCATGAAAATTTGTCATAACTCATTACACTGCTAATAAGCCATTCATAAAATACATATTTATCATATGAGTCATTAACCAAATTTACTAATAATCTAGGTATTGCATTTCTTTATACCTCAGTTTAATAGGATGAGATATACACATGTGAACACAAAGATATTCTATTTATGTCTCAAGTAGAGATGAAAAATGAGTCATCTATCACATATTTATAATTTTATCCATTAAATACTCTTTGTATCAAGCTTCCCAGGACACTTAGGTACTTAAAGAAAAGATAGGAAATTACTTAAGAGTATTTTGAGTTTAAAATGAAAGTATTGTCATCTTGAATCTCCTTCTAATTTTAGAAATGTTCATCCTGTTAAACACACTAGTTTGACTCAGAAACATTCCTCACATTTTATACATAAGGGTGAGCAGATATTGCCAGTTTGTGATGATGGTACACAGAATATACACACATGCACACACATAGATACACTAGGTAGAATACTTCATGTTCTGCACTGCATATACAAATGCAGGAAAATGTAGCCAGATCATCAATCAAACTTTATGCCGTTAAGATCTTTATGATCTTAAAGGTATTCCTTCTTGTGAATTCCATTTATAAATCAAATATTTATCATGTAATACAGGCAAATCACAATGAAAACACAGTCATATTTTGCATTTTGCTGGAATCAAAATATGCATACGTGCACAAATTCCCTATTCTTTACCTGCTGAGCTTTTAGGCTTCTATGTATTTACATTTGTATTTGATTTAACAAAGGGAGATTGTCACTTGCTCAAGCTCATTCAAGAAAAAAAAAACAAATCCAGCTTTACCCAGCTGTAGGGAACCTGTCCCTATCTCCCTCTACCTTAGCAGTACTGCTTGAACTGTCTTGTTGAGGAAAGAAATATATTAGGTGAGATTTGTAGGCTGCGATAAACAAAACCAGTTTTGTTAGACTCAGAAATAAAATAGTTAACATAGGCAGTTAGCAAAATACCGTATTTAATCCAGTCTGATTAGAATTGTAACAGCTATGAGGTATGAAACAGGATTAAAAACTTTTCAGCAAAAGAACTATCATAGAGCAGCTAAACTAAAAATGCTGACATTTGACTGTTGTCATTTCAGTTAATCTGAAATCTCAGCATTCAGAATTGATACTGAGAACCTCGAGTGATGCTTTTATTTGTATGGCTTGATCAATATAAAACTTCATTGACAACCATCTAGTTTAAATTCTACGACACTGCTCCAGAGCTCTCATTCATATGACAGCATCAACAGTTCTCTTGCAGAAGCTGAATAGAAGCAACAAAAGCACTTATCTTATTATCAAATCAAAAACTATGAGAGTTTTTTGATGAATAACAGATTTATTAATAGTACCTTCAGACTAATTTTGTTATAGTTGACTGATGACTTCAACTTGGAACAGCTCCTGTCTCTTTGTAGAGGAATCTAAAAGTCCAGTTTTTGGGCTATCTGTATGGTATTTCATTTATTTGTTAAATAGGAATGGATTTCTCCCTGATATAGAGATGCAGGATAATGTTTTGACAGGAAGGGTTTGGTTAAATGAGTTTTTCACCCATTCTATCATTTCATGACACTTTTCTTATATTTGGATACCATCTGCCTCTAGCCTCTCTATTCATTAGCAACAGCTTTGTGCCCACTCAGTCCCTGCACCACTGATGGTGTGACAGGCTTTTTGGAAACTAAATATTGCTCTATCCTTGCTGAAAATATTTGAAGCAGTGACAACTGTCTCTTCCTCTGCAGCTGATAGCAGTAGGGGAGTTCAGGCTACCAAAATTTAAGGCAAGCATTGCAGAACATTCCCAGTTTTGCCTTTAAAACTGAGAACAGTCTTTTCTGTTTGTCTTCTGTTCCTTCTCCTCTGGCAGGTCACCTACCTTTGGCTCCCTGTCCTCTTTCATGAAATAAGGACCTACCAAGTAAAGTACCTGCATTGCAAGTAATGAGCAAATCTGGATCTGGTTGAGATGTTTCCTCTGATGTTTTCTAGCAGTTTGTAGCTCAGCAGTATCATCTAGATGGTTAGCAAAGATCTCAGTTTGGGTTCACCTACTCATGAGGGTTTTCACTTTTGAAGATCAGCTGCATCCCTGTATGAACAATATATTTATATTGCATAAACTAACTTACCTGGAGATGAGTGGGGAAATGGTTTCCTGTTGAAAAAATACTGGAACAGAAGTATGTGTATATCCTGATCAGGGAACTCAGAAGCATTCTGAAGTCATTCTATTTAGGCAATGTTTTAGTTTGAATACTTTTGACAGAGGAAGGGCTATAGTGCTGTTGAGTCTTTCAGAGTTCTGGCCATAAGTCATTATTCCTTCTGCATGCAACATGCTCATTAAAAAGAAAGAAAATAGAAGGGGGGGGGGAAAGAAAGGGAAAGGAAGGGGGAAAAAAAAGCTTCTCTTCCTTGAAGCCAAGAATATCACTGCAAAAAAAATATTGTCAGAAGTTTTCTTTTTCTTTTTTTTTCCTATTTCACCATTTTTCGTTTTCTTTTTTCAAAGTAAATTTTTCAGTCAATGTTTACCATCTGGAGTTTTCTCCTCACTTCTCTGTAACTTGGAATAGATAAAACTTCCATTGAGGTAAATGCTAAAAAAGATATAAATGGAAGCAAATCTTGGCCCAGGATACTGGGAAATGATGATAATTATCTGAAACATAACTAAGTTTAAAAAAATTTTTTTTTGAGAGTTTCAAAGATAATTGGGAAAATCCTCTGTTAAACCTTCTATGTTGTGCTGTAAGAGATTTTTCTGCTTTGAACTACTAGATCCTAGCAGCATGGATCAACTCAGTGCCATGTGCATAACGTTTTGTCATAATTTAAAATAAAAACAGTCCTCATTTATTGGGGGGAAGGAGCAGATTAGCGTAAAAGTAGCATACACAGACAAAAATTGCAGCTTTATTTTTAAGTGACTGAGTGATCTTGAGAAAAAGGAACCCAAACAGGAAAAACTTCCATCTCTTACAGTCACGGGAACAGACATGTGCAGCTCTGTTAGAACCTGGATACTCACCAGGGATCTTACTGGCTCAATGCATCAAGAAAAAATGTCTGTCAAGCTCCTACAAACTTTGCTTTCCCAAACAACTGCCATATGCCAGAACTAACAGCATAAAGACACAATGAACCAAGCATCAACATTGTGAGATTTAAAGATATCTGTAGATTCTTTAAAATAAACGTTCCATTGCATCTTTTAATTTCCTCGGTTTCCCAGGCAGGTCACAACCGTAGCAGAGTGCTCAGTAGTGCACATTTAATCGTTTATTCGTTTGGTTTTTTGCTATTGTTTTTAGCTATTAGAGGAAGTTCAGGTCAGATTCTGTTGAATTACAACACTTTATCCTGTCCAGGAAGGCATTAAGCAGACTGACACTGGGCTCTGCACTGCCACAGTACATCCTTACTGCTAGTATTGATACTGTATGAAAAACAGTTCACTGCCTGCTGCAAAGCAAGAATCATCAGTAAAATGATACTTAAACAAACTCTCTCCTCGCTAAATGTCTTCATGCTATGAGCCTAAGAGTTCTTTGGGATTGCTGTAAACTTAGGGTGGAAGAGTGCTTTATTCCCCCCCTTAGAATGCCGGACTTCAATTCCCACAGACATCAGCTACACCCTCTTTGTGAGCCTGCGCACCAGGCAACCCATACAGAAGCCCTGTGTCAAATGGTTAAATAAATAAATAATGTACTGTGGGCCTGCAGCCAAAAATGCTCTCCCCTTGCACCAGTGTGAAAGGTAGTAGGAAAGAACGCTTGTGTTCTACTACTAATGAAAAAGACAAAGGCAGTAAGCTCAGCATGTCTGTCCCCTAATATTACATCACAGCAGCTCATGATGTGGTGTTAAACACGTCTGAAATCTCCTTATTTTTCTGAGCCTGTTTACAGATGCCTCCCAAAACAGATGGAACCTTTCTTCCTGCACATATTAATTCATTTGTTATTTATGCACTTCTGATCTTTGTGACATTTTGTCCTTTGGCCTGCTACCAAGTCATTTTTTATAGATGTTCTGAGAAAAGGTGGCCCTTGCCCTGCAGTGAGCCTCACAAATCCCTGACACACACATATGCATTTTTTATTGTTCTCACATGTTGCTTAACAGCCTGCATGTTTCCTTCTTTACAGCACAGCAGATGGGTTCCTGCATAGCAGTGAAACAGATGAGATGTTCAAATCGATTGTTTTATCAACAATCAGTTGTAGATAAAAATCATTTTAATGAGAGAAATTAATGGTGTTTGCAAACATGGTGTTAATTAAAGAACATAGCTTGGTCTTTTTTCCCTCCTTTTTTCCCCCTGCACACAATTTTTGTTACCCATGACATCTTTCATTATTGACTCATGCCCCAAAGAAAAGGCGATTAAAATCTGCTTTTGTTTGATGTAGCTTTTATTGAAGAACGAAATAGATCTTTCTGAAGCTTCCTGGTGAGATGAAAGTCTAATTATCTCCACAAATGAAAGGAAAAGCTTTAATTAGGCCTGTGCTGAATCTGCGCACTGTGAATTTGTGCATTGTGATGGATGGAGCCCACATCTCCTCAGTGACTGCAGTTGAAATAATGAAGAAGGAGAAGAGGTAACCTGCTCCCATGATTCAGCTGGCAGAGCAGACTTGGAGGTACACCTGTGTTGCGAGAGTGTGCCCAGAGCAGCTGCCACAGGCCATGTTTCTGTGCAGTGCATTCGGCTGTTTTACAGCCTCCTCCTGAGCTTTGATCTCTTTTCAGACAGCAGGGGTCCTAACAAATCAAGCTTTTCATGTTTCCCTCAGTTTCAGTCTCTTTTGCTTCACCATTCATACTTGAACTCCAAAGAGGACGGATAAAATATTGTCTTTTTCTGAATCAATTTGATCAGCAGCGGACATGACTGAAGTGGGCATTTTGCCTTTTGTGAGGTGTTTTAAAGTTGACTGTCAGGTAAAGAATGCTAAAGAACAAGAAATCACATTTATTTATTTTGGCATTTAATTAAGTCACTATTTATGCTTTTAACAACCTCTATGAATAATGCTTCATCTGGTACGCGCTTCTTTTTTGCAATGCTGTAGTGTCTACCCAGTTAAGAAAGGTGACATTGCAGGGTAGTGTTAGACTGCTAATGGTCCCCAGAGAGAAATCTGAATTATGACAAATAATGCACTATTCCACATTTTATAACATTTCTAATCTATTTTTACCATGTTGCATGCAGCTTACTCTGTCTTCATGTAGTCCACCTGATAGCAGGAAGGTCAAACCACTACTTATTCACTTCACTTGCAGCCAGCATATTCTTCTTTGTGAGTCATAAAGCACCTTTGACATCAAGGGCAGTCAAGGAGATTACCTCCACACCTTTCTGGGCCAGATAGCAGTAAAAACAGGAAGAAGCAATTGAAGTCAAAGTTAAATCAGCAGCAGCGATCTAATCTTTTATGCTTTCCGCCAGTATATTCTATGCTGTTTAGAATGTATTGCTTTAATTGCATAGCAGCCTCTGGAATTGAGGAACTTAGCAGTCAACTGGAAACATGCAGGAATAGAGGGATATGGGATAAATGGCAATGCATCCCCTGTTGATTTGTTTATTTAAGAAAAGGAGGCATCTGAAAAAAACAGTGGTGCTGTATTTCAAAGCAAACATTCTGGGAAGTCTTTTTGTAGGTAGATATAAGCCATCTATAAAGCCAGAATTTGGTGAAAGCAAAAGATGCTGATTCTGAGTAATTCAGCAAAGCAATAATACGGATTTTAATTTACTCTGTGTTACAAATCTCTGTATTACATTTCTCCCTATAAATACAGCTTTATCTACTGCTATTCTAAAATTTTACACATTAGCAAGTCACTCACAAGCTGAAATCTAACTATGTCTATTTTCTCATTTTCTTTGAGACTTTGAAGACAACCGGCTTTTTTTTTTTTATTCTAAAATACCTTGGTTTGTTCATTCCACTCTCCTCCCACCTGCTCCTTTCCACAGTTTCTTTGTGTAGATTTGTCTCCTTTGTTTATGCCTTTGTAAGTATTTCCCTAGTGTTAGTACTGAGTTCACAGAGCTGAAGTCAAAAACCTGCCTTATACAATATTCTAATCCTTAGGCCATCAGTGACAACATCCAAGTCTGGTGCCCTAGAATGATGGTGAATGCATAAAGGTCCCAGAGCTCAATATAGGAGAAAAAAGCTGGAGGGAATACTGTAACACTGTGCGCAGGTCTGAAATAGGGGGCACAGCCAGGGGGGAAATGAGGAGGCAGTGGAATTCTTGTTAGACTGCTGTGCCGAGATGAGGAGCAGATAGTAAATTAGGAACGAGCACTGCAAGAACACATCTGAATCAGACCCTCCAATTAACTGTTCTCTTTCCTTCTTTCAAGTTTGATTTCCTTTTAACCTTTTATTTTATTCTTTTGATCTCAGCATCTTTTTCTTTTTGCTCAAATGAAGAGCAGTGGTGCAATAGTTTTCGTTGAGGAGGTGCTTTCATTGTCAGCTCCTGTTTCCAAGTACAGCAAGTGATGAACAAGAGCTGGAAATATTGATGTGTGCTATCACTCAGAATATGAATTTGACCAAAATTTGAGACCTGGGACAATGTAAAATGAAAACTTTTTTTCATCAGTTTGTGACAGAGTTGCCTCTATTCGGTCTTAGCTGTTGAAAATCTCAGCAGTTATTATGTGGGATTTTGTGTGTGCACAAATACATGTATAGAGCAATAGAATTTTGTGAAAGAAAATATTATACAAAACAGGAGTGGTAATATTTAACTGTTATATGCTGGAAAACAGAAAAACTGGCCATTACCTTGTAAACAACCTTGTAAAATTTTTCTACATGCCTCTTTTTTGGGCTAAGTCCAAATTGCTTGGGGATAGGCAGAAAGATCCCTATGAAAGGCTATTGTGCAGGCATATGAATGCATGAGAATCCTATAATACACTTCAGCATTAGTAACATTATCATAGTTTCTACAGCTTGCCAATCAAAACACATAGCAGCTCAGTCCCTCTTCAAGGTGAGAGCCCCCCCAGCCTTGTGAAGCACCTTGTGCAGCTAAATGACTGTCAATCTTGTCAACATTAAGAGAACTGTTGTTTGTTTTGAGTTGCCTCACAATATACTTCCAGAGCACTGTAGAAAAGAAAATTACATTTTAGAGATATTCTTCTATTAATCTGACTTCAACAAAGTCTTGAAAGTATTGTGAATTCCTGAGATGAGGCATGCAGATTTGGGCTTGTGATTCGTTGGTGGGTATTTTTCTGAGAACGTTACTGGCTGGCTGTTTCATGCTGAGACACACGTGGTGCTCTGAGATAATTCAGTGTTTATGGTCTTAAAGTTTCCAGACTGAGATAAACACAGACATGCTTGCTTTACTGTGAACACCTGTTAATTTTTAGTTCTGTAATATCTAAATCAGTACGTGTCCTTCCATGTGTATTTTACAGAATCGTAGAATGGTTGAGGTTGAAAGGGACCTCTAGGAAATGTCTTGGTCAAACCTCTCTTCAAGAAGGACCACCTAGAGGTGGTTGCTCAGGATTGTGTCCAGCTGACTTTTGAATAATTCTAGGGATGGTGACTCCACAACCTTCCTGGGTGCCCATAGTCAGTCACTCTCACACTAAGAAAGTGTTTCCTTACATTTAAAAAGAACATCCTGTGTTTCAGCCTCCTTCCTTGTACCTTCATTTCAGACATTTATATACATTGGTGAGATCCCTTCCTGAGCCTTTTCTCAGTGTAACTCTCTCAGTTCTTCCTCATATGAGATACACTACAATTCCTTAATCATCTCTGTGGCCCTTCATTCAACTCTGTCCAGTATATTCATGTTTCTCTTGTACTCAGGAGCCCAGAACTGGACACAGTACTCCATATGCGGCCTCAACGATGCCACTTTACTGTGGACACATCTAGCCCACACTTCAACAGCTTTTCTACGAGGATCTTACGGGAGAAAGTGTCAAAAGCCTTTCTGGAGTATAGGTAGACAATATCCACCAATCTCCCCTCATCATAGGCCAATCATTTCATCATAGAAGATTATCAAATTGGACAAACATGACTTCCCCTTTAGTTGAGTACTCCTGAAGATTTTCTTGTTCATGTGCCTGGAAGTTCTTTCCATTATTAGGTGCTCTATCACTTCCTCAGGGATTGAAGTATAGGGTCCTCCTTCTTGCACTTCTTGAAGATAGGAGTGATATTAACTTCTCCTAATCTCCATGATACATCTAAGGTTATTGAGAGTGGTCTTGTAATGATATCTGCCAGCTCCCTCAACACTCATGGCTGCACCCTATCAGGGCCCCCATCCAGTTTGCTTAATTATTGCCTGAACTTATCCTCTTTCACCAAGGGTACACCTTCCATACTGCAGATTTTCCCCCTGGACTCTAGGTTCTGGGTTTCCTGAAGGACAGTCTTGCCTGTAAAGACTGAGCAAAAAAGTAATTCCATATCTCAACCTCTTCCATGTTTTGTTAAACCTTAAGTGTCAGACCTGGATTTTCCTTAGACTTTTGTCATCTGTGTATTTATAGAAGCCCTTCCTCCTGTCTTTGACATCCCTGGCCAGATTCAATTCCATTTGTAATTACTATATGCTACTAAAACCATATACATTAGGAAATCTTACGGAATGACTTATATGGAGTACTTTTATTTACTGGAGTGAAGAGGAAAAATAAAACATAACCAAGGTTGTAAAACACATGTTGGTGCTTTTAAAAGAGGAGGGGAAGACATCTGTGGTCTTAGGGGCTTAGCATCAACCTGAAGTGTTTATGACTGTCACAACTTCCTTGAAAACAAGCGGATATTTTGAAGTATCCCTGGTCTGATAACTATAAATTTAGAAGAACTCCGAAGGAATACAGTAGTTTTTCTTTAATTCTCTAGCAAATTATTAGTTTACTTTCCCGTTCTCTGAATATTGTATTACAGACAAGTCAATATCATGCCAGAGTTTATAAGTGTATATTAAGATATTCTATAAATAATTTAGAACATATGTAGTTATAAGTCTTCCAGTGCAAGATGGAATGCTACAAAGCTGTTCCTTTCATAGTGAAAGAAGAATTAAATTTAGACTGTAGAGAAGAACAAAGGCCATTGTTGTCCCATTTACACATTATACTCTGGCATTTTTGAGATTACCAGAAAGGTAAGCATATTGAACTATGGTTCTGGAACTACTAGGATTTAAAGATGTTGTTGAGCTAAATCTAAGCAGCAGGAAACACACCATATTGAAGTTTCTAGAGATGTTATATGTCTGATAGTCACACTTCAAATCACTCCTAGTTCAGGGTTTTCTAAAGAAGCAGAAGGTATCCAATCTGGAAAGAAAATGACATTTACTGAATTTCAAATAAGTGCTATATATGTTCACCTTACATTACCCTGATATTTTTGTATTATTGTCAACATTGTAACATGCTGTAGTACTTATCTCCTAGTTGGTGTGAAATTAGGCAAACAATTTTTTTTTTTTTGCTTACGCTGTCATTACACAAGTAAGTTTGGAGCTCAATAAAAAATGAGATAACTCTGTACTGGAGAGTCACAGAGCTCTGTACTGACTAAAAGTATTATCTTTATTAAGAAGACCATATTAAGTAAGTTTTTTTTACTCTACCATTCATACAGTTAAACATAAGCTTTAACCAAATATCATTGTTCTCAGAAGGCTAACAGGTTTCATAGACCTTGAAATCTTGGTATTTAAAAATTCACTGAAATCCCCATGTATATTGGATTCAAAACCAAATTTTGAATTCAATATGAAGTTCCATTCTCTTGGGAACCATCATCGCCTCTCAAATCCAAAAAACATACCCGGGAATCTCCCATTTGTTATTAACCTTTTATATAGCCCTTTTTAATTCAACTATGTATCTTATCACAAGGATTTTTTTGTGTGTGTGTGTTTTTTTTTTTATTAGCAGCAATACCTAACAGTGAACACACCCTTGTCAGTTTCAGCAGTCTTTGGGGTGAAACTGATCCAGCCCACATCATTCCTTATGGCACTGTGATATTACAAGGAACCGTTTTCTTTCTCACAACCACCAGCTGCTGTATGAGAGCTGAAGGGTTTCTCAGAATCCCTTAACCTTATGTTTCCTTATCTGCAGTTCATTTTCATGCCTGATTTCCTAGAATTTGCTTAACATTTTCAGAAGGACGTCATTCACCCACTAGTTGTAGCAGGATTTGGATTCATAACTCTTTTGAAAAGAGAGAGTGATATGATTCCCCACACCACCAACACATGATATTGTCAGATGATAAATATTCTTCTCATCAAAATCAAAAAGAACTGAGTCTTCCCATCCACCAGAAAACTCTGAACCAAATAAAGGCTGAACATTCTGGATGCTCTTTTACAAAGATAAGAAGTGGGACTAGCCATCTGGCACCTCTTGAGGCTCTTTAAACACAGAGAATTTTTGCTGGAGAAAGCATAGCTGTCTTTAGAATTCTTCTAAGGATCTATTTGCAAGGGGGAGGGTGGGGGGATGGATTTTGTTGTGGTGGTGGATTTTTTGTTTGTTTGTTTTACACTGGGGTTTCTTTTAATGGATTTACATCGAATCTCTGTGTTTTACATGAGCTTTATTCTGAATGCCAGCAGAAACTTACTGGAGTTTTCCACTGTAGTGGATACTTAATGCCCTGTTAAGGAACTTGCTCTTTATTGCAGAGAGGCATTCAGAAGGGGCTTGGTTGCACCCATTACAGCCTTCCCAGTTGTAGCTGTATGGACTAGAATCATGCTGGGATCCCTCAGCATCTGTGATGTTCTGGGAATGGTTGTTCTCTCTCTACATGAGGCACCAGCTTTCACCTCTTATATCTAGCAAGAACTGATTAGTGGTAATCTCTGGGTTCATGTTCTTTCGTACATTAAGAATTCAGTGGGAGCCAGTGCTTTATTCCTGGGAATATCTTAAAAAGTTGAAAACTACTGCTTTCTACAGGGTTTGAAACCATACCCTATCCTTTTTGATGCAGTGTTTCAGAGAAATTAGTCATATTGTAAAATAAGCTGAGCTGACTATCACAAACTTTTTTTTTTATTCACGCTGTGGCTGAAGAACTGGCCTTTTTTATTTCATGTTTTCTTTCAAATAAAAACATTATTACATCATTAAGATTGGTACAGCAGTGTATGTACCATAGATATGGACAATACTAAGTAGAACAAACAATAAATGTAAGCCTATGACAGTACATTCTGCATAAATAAAAAAATTAAACTTACCACAGCAAGTTTAGTGACTCATGCTAATCAGGAGCTGCTAGAGGTCATATTTGAGATATTATGCAAATTTCAAACTCAAAAATACAGATTATGAAATAATAATTAATTACATTTGCACTTTGATTAAAGATTAAATCTCAGTATAATAAAAAAAATTTAAAAATCATGTCTTTGTATTGCCTGACATAATTAGGCACTCTCCTAAATGGCAAAACTTAGAACTGCCTATTACGTTCTAGCAAACCTGTGGGAGAGCCTGACATGTGTTTAGCAATCATAGGGGTTTTTTTGTGTTCATCAGAAAAAATAATTTTAAAACAATGTAGGAGGGGCAGTCCTTATCTTTAAGGCAACTGTTGGATAATTGACCTCCTTCAGCATTTAATTTCTCAAGCCTCTAGGAAGCTTAATTTTGAACATCAAAGGAGTACCTGTGGAAGAAACTGTTCCAGACTGGTGAGTAAACAAATTAGAGTTAATAGGGTCATTAGCTTTTGTGGTAAAATTTCAAACTGGGTATTCCTCACTAAGGAATGTAAATGTCAGTGTTTTTAAGTCTTCTAAAATATAATTAGACATGGAACTTGAATACAAATGCTATTTGTTTTCAAGTATTTTTCTCCATCTCCTATTAGCAAATAATGTTTTCCATACTCTGGGCATTATTTTATTAAACATCAGGGAATCTGCTGTTCTGGTCCTGTGCACTGCTCACCAGACAATTAGAATAAAAACAAACAAAAAAAAATTACAAAGCTGCTTAGTCAATAATATGCTGTAAGCATTAAGGATGTTCTATGTCCTGTATGAAAGAAGATGTGCTTGTCAGTTACCTTTAGAGTAACAACTGCAAATCTATTAAACCCTTAGATCTCTATGAGGTAGTATAAGAACTTTAAAAAACCAAAACAAAACAACCCCTCCCCACACACACACACACAAAAATCACCCAATCCAGTACCACAAAAAAACAACTTACATTTCCTCATTTGAATGATGAATGATCTTCTCATCTGTACTCTCTCTTGGTTCTATGGCTACATAAAGGGATAATTGCTGATTGAATTTGAAACAGAAAATGCAGCAAATTCAATTCCTACATCCTCTCATTTCACTTTTTGCACAATACTGAAGTCTTTTATTCAATTATCCTTGCATATGGTAATAGAAATACTGTTCCCTTTCTTCCACCAAACTGACAAGTTGCTAGTCCAACCACATTTCCACACCTTTTCCCACATACCTACCTGCAGGTTATGCACTCTTGCGTATCCATTTCCCCTGAAATTCTTGCTGCTAACCATTTCCAACAGCAGCAAACTCTTGAAAGTAGGGTTGTCAGAGCAAGTTCCCTTTTTAACTTTACAACCCTAGGAAATCTAGGAGTTTACTCTATATCTCTAGGAACTGTAGGAGCTCAGTACTCAGCAATGACTTCTTTTTAATCCAGAAAATTACCTGCTGCTACAAGTGTCAAAATTTAAACAGGTAGAGAGGAAAATTTCCTCATAAGGACCAGTAACATCAGGTCAATCTAGCAGTTTGTGGAATAAGGACTAACTGTCAACACCACAAATGTGTTTAGTGTACAAGGAAATAAAATATTTGCTCGTAGTTCCAAAAGAGGATTATAGGAATATTTAGACTGGTAAACTGCAGACAGCCAAACACATCCAGCGGTAAACCACCTCCTCCCTGTGAAAACTGATTTGTACCAGCAGGGTCTGAGTGAGTGCTACAGTGAATTCCACCAAAAACGAAAGGGTGAGGGAGGAGAAAAAAGCATATTAAATAATTGACCATAGCTGTATCTGTGTTTACAGGCATAGGACTCTGAAGTCATTAGCCTGAAGGAGAAAAGAGTTTAAAAATATTAAGTCTCCTCACTATATATAGTCATGAAGTTCAAGAAAAAAAGGGAGTTTTTTCCCATTTGACTATCAAAAATCTTTGTGTTGTGATAGTCATGTGTAGTGGGCTAATTTAATCTTTTAATCTTCCATTCTCCCTCAATGGCAACAATTTCTTTTCACTTAAGCAACACAGATAAAACTAAAACCCCCATCAAATGCTTTTTATGTAATGTGAATCATGTTTAAGTGATGTTTTGAAAAAATTCTTGTCCATTAGAAGCAAGCTTTTTGCACTAGGTAAGTTGTTATAGCTGAGGTTTTTTGCAAAGCAGTTCAAGTTACTGTTTATTATTGGTCTCTAACAATTTTCTTCAAATAAGAATTTTTAGTTTACTTCCACAAGAGTCTCATAGCATTCATTTTTAAATAGCCATTAGTTTTATTTCAACCTTGCTACAGTGGAAAATTTGGGACCATATGACAATCTCCTGATCTTGCTTTCTATGTTTATTGAAGGGTAACACTCATTTAACCTAACTTGAGCCATACAAAAGTTAAGCATCTGGTTTTCCTTCTCTAGTCCATGCCAAGACAAGCACCTCCCAAGGATAAGTCAACCAATTACAAAACATGGACAAGTTTGGCAAGAGAAATCATGGTAAAAGTTTATTTACCTTTCAAATAAGGTGGAAGGTAAATTCTTCTACACTGCTCAATTAAAATATTTCATGGTCTGGTATGTCTTGCTGATGAATGTAGTAAGGGAATGCTTATAGTATAACCTTTTTTTTATTCTTTGATTGAAATCTTGATTGCGAAGTATTCCAAAAAAAACCCTTCCCACCGTATTTTAGAATTGTTGATACCATGTTGCTCATCTGGATATAGTGACAATGCTACTTTCAGAACTTAACGTAAAAGCAAATAAACACCAGAATAAACAGAGTGATTCACATGTTTGAATAAGACATTTGTTTGAGCACTATCTTAATTATTTTTTTTTTTTTAAGGAGTAAAATGGTAGACACAACCAAGTATTAATTTCTTCAAAAAGAAGCATGAAATAGCCAACTCAGGATGTATTTCTGAAAAAAATCCTGAACTATTCAATAGAAACTAAAGGTATAAGACCAGATGGATGTTAAAATGTAATACACGAAAGGAGGCCCTTGCATTCAGCTTGTTACAAACTATAGATTCCATAGCAAGCTGGAATGCTTTAACCATACATAAATGAGTCAAAGTTACGAAGAATGTAACTTTCTATTGCAGTTTTAAACCCATTTTGAAACATACCTCATTGCTTTTTCTTTCCCATATCTGTTCTTAATCCCTATCTAAGGGGTTATGTCAGGCCTCACTAGAAAGGTCTGACACCAGAGGGTGCATCATTGCTATTCCATGACTTCAGCACATCATCTGTAGGGTAGCTTGACACATATAATCAGGAGAGGTGGTCTTGCATTAACCTTTCCTACTCTTGGAGGATAAAATGATAATGAAACAACAAAAACAG
Organism: Myiozetetes cayanensis; assembly: GCF_022539395.1. Classification (NCBI taxonomy): domain Eukaryota; kingdom Metazoa; phylum Chordata; class Aves; order Passeriformes; family Tyrannidae; genus Myiozetetes; species Myiozetetes cayanensis. Next base: position 31,016,383 of record NW_026087964.1, on the reverse strand, counting down.
GTAATGAGGCAAGGAGAACACAATTCTTGTTATTGTGGCTGAGAATTTCAGGGAGGGGGCAGCTGAACAATTTAGTGCAGACTTCCAATCAAGCATTACTGACTCAAATAACAAATGGAATAGATGCATATATGTAGGTGTAAACCCAGACACAAGTACAACTCCTAAAACAGAAGTGTGTTAAAGGAAGGAGTTGGTTAAGTTTGTTCTTATAACTGGCTACCATTTGGCAGACAAACAACTTTCCCACAAGAATGAAGAAAAATTTAATTATTTTGTGACCTGATTCAATTGACATCCTTAGGAAGAATTGTTCAGAATCTAACAGTTGTAACCAACTACAAGATTTGGTTTGTTCAACCTAGAGAAGAGGAGACTGAGGGGAGACCTCATTACAGTCTTCAATATCCATAAGAGGAAGGGGAGGGGTAAGTACAGATCTTTTCACTCTCCTGATCAGTGACAGAACTCAAGAAAACAGCATGAAGCTGTGTCAGAGGAGGTTTAAGCTGGATATCAGGAAAAGGAAAAGGTTCCTCAGCCAGAGGGTGGCTGGAACAGACTCCCCAGAGAAATGATAACAGCACCAAGCCTGGCTTAGTTCAAGAAATGTGTGGACAATGCTCTGAGGCACGAGGCACATGGCACATGGTGTGATTCTTGGGGCATCCTGTGCAAAGCCAGGAGTTGGACTTGATGGTCCTGATGGGGCTTCCAACTCAGCATATTCTGTGATTCTATGATTTGCTTAATGCTGCTTCTGTTGAGACATATCTACTACAGCAGCCCACAAAGACTGATATTATCTGGTGGTAGCAAAATAGAGAAGATGCTTGTTCACTCTCATCTGTGACTTTATGATCTAGTTTTTTAGGCATGTTTCTACCAAAAAAAACTAGTTCTCCACAACAGTTCCCAGTAGAAGGTCAAATATTCAGTGGAATGACAGACCAGATATCTAAAAAGGTATGGATAAAAAAGAAGCTAAAACTAAATTTTACATACTGAGTTAAAAGCACATGAGAATCTGTCTACAATGGAATTCACCCATGGAAAGAAGTGATGGTATCAGTTAGCTCAAGAAAGCAAAGATAAGAGTAAAGCAAAATTACATAGGCTAAAGTCTATTTCTCAGAAGCTACGTGTTGTGGAAATGATGTAATGTTAATACCTTTGTTTTGTCACAGTGACAATTTGCACACACAAAAGGTTGCATTTATATTGAACTTACAACCGTGCATTTTTAACACAAAAGCCCTGGGCAATTCAGGAAGTTTAAAATCTTTATTCTTAAAACCTGAATTAGAGTCACACTTTAAATTTTGCTGCATGTGTTACCGTGTTTACTCATGTCTCTCTGGAGTTCTTAGCAGCACAGGCTTCTTCAATGGGAAGCATATGCCACTAGGGCTTTTTATCTGCATTCTTCAGAATCAATCAAAAGGCACAGTTTGAGCAACTGTGGGCCAAGGTGGGATCTATCTGTTTGAACCTCTGACCCAGATGACTGCTTGAATGGCTCTATAGCACTCAAACCATGTCCTGATGGACTTACCATGAATTGCATTTGTATATGTCTGTTGTAACTCCCTTCTTATGCCAAGTGGGGTTTGTTTTGATTTTTATTACTCCTTTATATGAAAATCATATCACTTACTACTTTCAACAACAGTATCTCTTATAAATAGCATCAATATTTTTAGTATTTACTTATGACCCATTACCAAAACCACATATGTATCACTTGATTGTACATAAGAGTAGTTTGAAATTGTTTTCCTGTAATACTTTGAAATACTTGATTCAAAAGGAAAGAAAACCTGTATGACAAAACATATAATGAAAGGAAAAAGGGCTGTATAGAATGTTTTTGTTGTTCAGGGGGAAAAAAGGGCACATAAACAATGAATACAAAATTCTTTACAGACATGAACTGTATTGTACATGGAAATTTTGAAAACTGAAGCAGGCACACTTCTCTGCTCAGCCTTAATTATATTTCTTCTTAAGGATAATGGATATTGCAAGATCTATTAGTATGCCCACTCAGAATGTTACACAGGCTGAATAGCCAACGTAAAAGGCTAATGTGGCTGGCATTCACACAAACACATTGTTCAGATTTCATCATGTTGCCCATGTGCATTTTAAGGTACACTGGGACTCTGCAGACTCTAGTAACGAATTCTGTTTCTGCTTCTCTGGCATACTGGCTGGCATACATGTACTCTGTCTGCTGAGATACTAGATCCTGCAAAGCTGGATCTGGATTTGTTCCTGACACCTGGGTGCAATCCACCCATCTCTAGCACTTTCCAGGTAGCTTAATAGAGACTTTCTGAAGCTAACAAGCTTTATGACCACTCTGGTTTTATAATCTCACTTCTTCAGAGATGTTAGTAGAAAGAGTGAGAGATTTAAGTCATTATCGGATTTGTAAAACCATGGCATTTAATCAAACTACTAGTTTATGCTAACACATCTGTTGATAGGTGGAGAAAAACTAAAACCAAGTAAAACTTTGAAGTTCATCTCTATTAATATACCACTTTTATTTTGTATTGTGGAACAGCTGCAGTTGTGGCTGTTCAGCTCTTGGCCTTCATGACAAGATGAAGAACAAAATAAAATTAAGGGATAGAGACAAGATGAACAAAATACAATTAAGGGGTGGAGTGGAGAAAAAAAGAAAAGAAAAGAAGCATAACTTAAGTATTGATAACTACAATATCCAGCAGTATGCTTATTAGATGAAACTCAAGAAGTTGTCTTAGTGACAACAGTAATTATGAGATTACTCTAGTGTGAAACATCACTGTAAATTTTGTTTTATGTTTATTTTTATTCTCACACTTAAATTGTTATAAGGATGAATCATCCTTATGATTAATATTGGGTTTCAACCAATAAGCCTATAAGGCATGCATTTTCACAGCCTTGTATAAGTTTTGGGACTAGTAATACAAATTCTTCATATAAAGAAATTGTAACTTAAAGCTAAACTAGACCAAACTGTCAATATATTCATTGCTTTTTAAAATAATGTTTTTATGGTAAAAATATTTTCACCTCTCGAGGACAGAAGCTTTGATCTCATCAGCTGCAAAGTGCCAAAACCCCCTGATTTACAGTGGATGAAATGGTGATATCTGTATTCCTAGAACTCCCAGTTTACTAACATCGGTATCACAAAAACACTACCAGTGGTGCTCCTGTGCTAGCAATCAAGAAATGTATGGAAACCTTGGCTAACTGGACTGTGGAGACAGACATCTTCAGCTTATAAAAGTGATCCCTTGAGGGGGAGAACACACTGGTTTAATACTGTATAATTTGCACTATTCCTGTTCACCTTTTGAAAGATTATTTCAATCTCAAAGCTCAATTTTGCATTTTCATAAGAACTAAATCAGTTTTTAAAAAGTCAGAAAGTTGCTTTCTCTGTTTCTGTTCTTTTGATTGATTATCTACGGTTCCACGGCACATTACGTGATCACAGCAATGTTCTTTGGAGATATAATCATCAAAGAGCATTACTCAGCTGAGGAAGTATATGCAAGGGGTGTAAATAATGAAACAGAACAGGGGGCTATTAAATATATTTTTTTGTTTTCTATGCTTAGAGGCTTGTTTACAATGTAGGGGGTATACTGTTAAAAAAAAAAAAAAAAAAAAAGTCAAAAAAGCTCAAGACTCTTAAATTGTAGCAACTAATCCATCTGTTCACATGGGGAACACCCGGCAAACCTTGAAGGTTTATCAGTGTTCATTTTGGCTTTCAAAGGTGTGCTTATTCCCAGTGGCTCAGAAAGCTCTGGTTTATGTGTTAGGAAGTATATTCTCAAAGCACATGTTTAATTTTTAAAATTATATGGTCCTTGTAATTCTAGTTATATAGTACAAGGTATTTTATAAAGCCTATTTCTGTGTAGCACATAAAATATAGACGATTGGAACCATTAATTAAAGATTGGTTTAGATGAGAGAAGAGAGCATGAAGTAAAGTGTTCAAACATGTATGCCCATGACATGTAGCAGAGTTGAAAAGCAACTGATTGTGCGTGGATAATTGCCATGACTCAGTTTGGCAGACTCCTATTGTTATCAGAGCTGCAAGGCTGCCTCTTAAACTGTTCAAACATGGATTTCCAACATTCATGTCAAGAAAGGCCAGCTGCTCTGTTAAAATTCATAGCTTGTCTGTTAAAAAAAAAAAAAAAGTGTATCTTCTTTCTGTGTCACTATTCCTGGTGGGGTTTGTTTTGTTTGTTTGTTTTTAAGATAATTGTTCTCTAATTTTCTTTCTAATGCAAGCCTCTGTCACTAATGTGGAGTTTCTGATTCTGAGTCACCTAATACTGTCGTGATACTGATTTTATATCTGTAAAAAATAAGCATCATTAGGGGTAGTCCTAATACAGAAGTCTATGATTCCTCCTTACACTAAAGCTCTCCCATTCTTTTTTGTGTTAAGGGACTTTGTGTAAAACTTGTGTACAAGCAAAATTAAGTTGGACTAAGTAAAATAAAAAGATTTTAAGAGTGAAAATTAGACCCATTTGAGCTGTAGAAACATTGGAAGTGAGATCAGAATACTGTACAGACTTCATTTAGAAAATAAGAATACTATGAAGCCTTTGAAGGACCTGAAAGCAAAATTCATAGAATCCAATCCTTTGTTGCTATTAATAAAAAACATTAAGAGACTGAAGAAGTAGGATGTGGATGTCTGAAACTAGCTATGTAGATGTTTGAGTGCATTATTTTTATTATTATACTCTACACAAAACTGTAAAGTTGATAAACTAGTCTATTTGTATATATGGTCTTAGTAGGCTGAGGTTAAATCATCTAAAATATTTACATAAAGGATTTTCACTGTGGACCTACAATCTTAACTTGTGACTTTTTTTTTCAGCCTAACATTGCCACTTATTTGTAGGATTTTGTCTGATGTTTCAGTTGTATGTATGTGAAAAAGGAGTTCAAAATTCTCCAGTTGAATTCAGAATAATCTTTTCAGATGAATACGGACACAGAATTTTGACACATTTACCATTTTTATTACTGAAATAACATTAAATTGGTTTTTTATTTTTGAAAACTGTAGATTTCACATACAGTAAGGAAATGATCCTAAATAATAAATCAGAATACAAGTCCTACCAATCAAGAGGCAGGAATGCAAGGCATGAGAAACCTTCTAATTTAGCATAGAACAGTCTCTCATGCATAACTGCTGGCCTCTGATCAAGCCATGATTTTTAACGTCAAACAAGGAGGAAAAAAGAGTCTTGATAAAATAAACAGCTAGAACATCCTTTAGCAGAGGTGGAAATGATGCTCAAAAGTGTACAAACCATGTTATATTCAGGAAGAATACAGGAAGGACCGGGGAAGAAAAAAAAAAAAAAGAAAAAAGAAAAAGAAAGTTGGAAGAAGAAGACTTGATCTTATAACTGGGACAGATAAAAAAAAAGTCTCATGTCGTGTCTGTCTGTGGAAATGGCCTCATTGTTGTGGTCTAACCCCAGGCAGTATCTAAGCACTATGCAGCTTCTCCCTCACTCCACCCTAGTGGGAAGAGGGACAGAATCAGAAGAGTGAAAGTGAGAAAACTCATGAGTTGAGATAGGGAAAGCAAAAGCCACATATGCAAGCAGAAGCTAAAGAAAACAAGGAATTCATTCACCACTTCCCATGGGCAGGCAGGTGTTCAGCCATCCCCAGGGAAGCAGGGCTCCATCACATGTAATGGTGATTTGGGAATCTGAACTTCCCCTTTACTTTTTTGTCTCCCCACTTTATATGCTGAGCATGATGCCATATGTTATGGAATATCGCTTGGGTCAGTTGGGGTCAGCTGTCCTGGCTGTGTTCCCTTACAACTCCTTGTGCACCCCAACTTCCTCACTGGTGGGGTGGGACTAAGGAACAGAAACGTCCTTGACCCTGTGTAAGTGCTCCTCAGCAGTAACTAAGACATCCCTGTATTATCAGCACTATCTCCAGAAAAAATACAAAAGATAGGCTATATTAGCTACTGTGAAGACAATCAACTCTATCCCAGACAAAACCAGCACACACACTGTAGTGCTTATTAAACAGAAACATCTGAAGCACTATGCTTTTCCACTGGTAATGTGAAATTTATCCATACTGATATACTGAAAAAATTTTCAGCTTTCTTTATTTGAGTAAAAGTAAATTATAACTCACACTTCTGAAGGTATCAAATTGTGTGGTGATTTAAGACCAACACATGCCAAGTTTTTACTCTAAAGTTTTAATCTAAAGTTTTAATTGGGAAAAATATTGTATCTGTATCATCCTTGCTGTGTCTTCAAATATTAAAGTCCAAACTAATATGTGACTAGGTAGAGGTCCTCCTATCAAGGTTAGAGGCGCAGTCCAGGAACCTGGACTGTGTTACTAGACATGGTAGAGTCACAGTCAAATTTCCTTAAAAATGGTATTCTACTACTATTTCTTTTTAATCTAATACTAGTTTAGTATGACAAGAATAAGGATGAGAAAAGTGGGTTTCTATGATATTAATCTTCTCCCTCAGGAGAAGATTTTGCCAGGGGCAAAATGACATTCCTCTTACCTTGAAGTTAAAGCAACAGAATTAGTAGATTTTGTTCAGGCAATGCTTATGTATATACTTTGACATTCTTCATTCCCTGATGGCAAGCTAATCCAGTGGGAGACCCAAAAGCTGTAAAAATTTGGCAAATAGCATACAGAATTGAAGAGCAAACTTTTAAGAATTTACAGTATTGTAATTGAAAGAACTGCACTCATCTAATCTTCTTAATGCAAGAATCGTTCTCTTTAGTGATTCACAAACATCAGCAAGTTGTATAAAACATTATACACAGGTATTTCCTTAATTTGCCACTGGATATCAAATAAACAATGATTAGGATGTTTTAATGCTTTATCCTAAATATGAAACTAAAGTGTATTAAACTATTATTTCTTCTTTAAGGAAAGACAGCAAAAAGACTAAATGGCCCTACACAGGTTAGGTAATAAATAAGATGGATGAATAATTGAGATCTTTCACTATGCCGGCATCAATAGATTAATTTTTACTAGTGAACTCATTTCCAGTAATGATATTGGGAAGTAATCTCTCATCAGCAAGCTGTGACAGTGAAGGAGAGGATTTTAGACTTTCACTTAAAGTTGTACTAACTGTGCTGTGCTCTTATGTGTTCTATATAATTTTCTTCTTCAATTACATGCAAAGCCAAAAAAGCAGTACTTATGAGCCATTAAAAGCCCCTTTAAAAAACTGGCAGTTTGATAATTCAAACAACAGTCAATACACTTTGAGATGGCACCAAAGTTTTCAAGTTCTTTTTATGCTCTTTTTGATAGAAAAAGAAAAGCATTTCAGTGTTTGCATAGCTTTTCAGAGCATAAAAGGGAAATTGATCTTTGATGTCTGTTGACACAAACAGGAAAAGTTTATCTTGAATGCAATATTCTTTTGAAGAACTCAGTTATAAGGTCTTCCTGAAGAACTTGAGAACTAAACAAAAATGCTGATAAATTACTGGAAATTCTTTGACTCTTTAACATGGAGGAAATTCAGAACCTGTTTGGGCCCTGGTTCTTTAATCTGGATCCAGTATTCTGTGTTCCTACATCACTATTTCCTTAGATATTTTTGCCTATTATTAATTTGAAAGCCATTGTCTCCTCCAGATGTGTAGATATGTATAGGGATAAGATGTACTCAAGTCTCAGTTAGCACTTTCCTATTAAGATTTCTTAAAATCCTTTCTTTGGTATGGAACCAAAATTAAATAAGCATACCTTAAATAGCATAAAATCCTTAAAGTGTAACTACAGTATTTGATCCTTTTCATAATGTAGATTAGACCATAAAGCCTGTGATTGTAAAGTCTAATTGTTAAGTTTTAAAAACCCTAGAGGAATAATTGCTGCTAGTCTTCATATCAGAAATTTCAAGGTAAAAGACATAGCATGTTTAACTAAAACACAGCTAATTAGAGCAGAAGTAGATCTCTTTCAAAATCTGAGTTAATATTGTACACAGCAGAGCTGTTAACTTCAGAAAACTGAGTGCTGAAGTAATAATAAGGAAGCTGATTTGTTTTGTGTGGCTGTATTTCAAGAGAGAGTCAGATCAATATGTTGTTCTATTTGATCTTCACATTTTTAGGTTAACCAACTCTATAAAGAAAAACCCACCTCCACTCTAAATCTAAGACAAGTTTGACCTTGTCCAATCTTTTCTGGGTGCTAATTTTTAAAATTAGTCGTTTCATTTTCATTCACAAAATTTTCTATTTTTGAGCAAATTGTTCTGAAATCACACTTCCACCACTTTACATCAATTCTTAAAAAGTCAAATATTCCCTCTCTCAGGCTGTATTTGGAAATTATCTAAATATTGTCAGTTAAGAATCATAGAAATCATTTTAGGAGAGTCATAAGGATCCTGTCATGCAAATGTCTTCACTACTGACTATTGAAACGAGTCACAAGGAAGATCCCTAGGGATAAGCAGCCATTCCATTAGGACAGTAGAAGTCAGGACTAAGTGACAGCATTGTTGGAACTTCAGTGCAGAAACAAATAGTCAATAGCTGCAGTATCCTCTCAGTCTTAAACATAGGCCCTCTTTCATATAAGAGATGAGTTTGTTTATTGCAATAGTATGTGAAAAACTCAACTTCTCTTGTCCCTACTCATTAGCAGTTTCATAATTTCATTCTCCATTTCTTACTAAGGAGACACATTATATCTCATTCTCTGAAACTTGTTGAAGCTACATTTAACCTACTGGATTACCATGTTGAAAGATATCTTGCTTCATAGCTTTTGCCTTTTACATTTTGTTGCAAAATTGATTTTTCCTCAGAACCTGTTTCTGACAGCACTCTCATGGCCCAAGACCAGCAAAATTCTGAGATCATTACCATCAAGTTCTTCCTGGCTGTTGCTGACTTCCCCCAACTCAGTACTTTGTACACTGTGTACTCTTAACAATCTTAAACATGTATGCATTCAGAAAAGAATGCACTGAGCACTATCCATAGATTATTTGGAACTGTTTACTGTCCAGCTCTCTTGCATTTGGTGTCTCCTTTTTAAGTAGTATGCTGTACATCTCCATCCTTGCTTTTGAGAGTTGAATTTCTGTTCTATCCTACTTGAACTACAAATTACCTTTTTTTTTTTTTCTGTAGCAAGACTCGAAGAAGAATAAAAAGGCAGTAGAAGAGTAGTGGCAAAGGATAAACAACTAAAGAAAGGGGGTTTATTTGTAATGAAGCTATTCAGTGGCTATATGAAAATAGTAATTTCCTGAAATGGAAACTTCTGTCTGTTTACGTGAAGCAAAATATACGCTGAATCAGCAGAATCTATGGATTCCCAACATGGAAATACTGAGTATGTCATCTTCACTATTGTATCAGAACATTCAAGCTCAGATAAAGTATGCTTGGAGTACAAAAAGCTAATGTCGAAAGTCTCTTTAAAGGAAAGAGAACATAAATATTTTTAGTCCTTCTATTTATTCAAAGACTGTAATGAATACAGTATTCGCTATTGCAGAAGGAAAAATTAAAATAATTTTAGGAAATGTCTACATTAATAAATGTACATATTCCAAATTATTGCTTCTTAACTGCACCTAATTATTCTTTGTATAGTTATCATCAATACACATAGTGTAAGGCTAATAGAAATTATCAAAAAAAGTGACAGATAAGAGCTAAATGCACTTTGCTGTTCCAGACATAATTTGAAATTGATTTTAAAAGGAAAGATCTGAAACTATCAACAGTTATTAACAGAAACAAAAAAGGCAAAACTTATTACCACTATGTGTGGGTCTTTCTTTCAACCACCCAAAATCACTTTAAGTTATTCTTCCATTAACTAACTGTGCTGCCTACTTCTAGCCCTTGCTTAGCAAACTTCAAGAGCTGCACTCAGCATGTGTCTGCAGCTCAGAACAGGGAGCACTTTGGTACTCTGTATCCATGGCAAGAAATGGGAGGAGAGAGAAAGTCCATAGGGAAAAAAGAAGAGAGGAGAGGGGAGGGGAGGGAAGGAGAGGGGAGGGGAAGGGAGGAGATTCCAAATAAAATCGTTCTTTCCCTTTGTATGTGCTTGGTGACACAAGTAAAATTTATATTGAACAGGTGTTCATTGGAATAGTATGGAACCCCTCCTTGGGGTGCAGGAGCAGCTTTTACTTAATCCATTCACTTTAATTTCCACTACCTGGCCAAAGATATTTCTTTGCTTTCATCACTGAACCCAAGTTTCCAGTCTTCTTTATACTCAGCTGTGCAATTCTTCCTGAACAGATACTTGACCATTCTCTATTTCTTCATTGACTATATAGACAATATAACTTTCTCGAAAGACACTAATGACACACAACTCATACATTCACATGAAAATATAAAATATTTATCTCTGTATGCATTTTATTAAGCATAAGCTTTACGGGGAAAAAATACATTTTGTCAGCTGTTGGGAAACAGAACTGACAAATGCTTTTAGTCTTTTTCCATCCTCAGTAAGAATATGAACATTTAAATGTATACAGCAGAAGCAGATGAAATTACATTCTCTGACACTTGTTAACTCTGAAACAGATATGTGATTGATTGCGAGGTGGCAGAGCTGCTGGCATTTTTTGTCGGCACATATTGATGATACAGTTTCTTAGGTGAACTTCAAGTACATCAGTGACACATACAGTGTTTCAGACACTTTGAGTGATTTCCAAGCTAATAATTTATGAAAGCTTTTGGAGCCAGTTATTAGGTTTGTCTCAGAAGAGATTGATTTTTTTGTTTTAATCCTCAGTTCCTCACTGTATATTCTGTTTATCTCATCTTATTTAGTTAGAAAACAAATTCATAGAACTTTAAATCAGGAATGTCTGCTCTAACTATGTGTCAACACCTTAACAAGGTTTTTAATACAGAACGTTTGGACCTGAAAATGTCCATGCAGGAAATGAGTCTAGAAAAAGGTGACAGATATATGAAATTAGGTACCCCAAATAAACTTAATTTTAATCTGTAACAAGAAGTTTAATGCCTTTTTTTGAGACTGTTAGACTCAGTATGTTATACTGTCTGACAGAGCAAATCTCATATCTACACCTATGTAAAGGAAAAAAAAAGGACACTGAAATTGACCCCATTTATGTTGCATGTCCATAGGTTCCTTGAGAACTTCAGGAGTTTAACTCAATTCAAATACAGTGATTGGGACACTCCACAGAAGTATTAGCTATTAAAAAGATTAAGGTCTTTCTCTTCCAATAGCCAGTGTGTATGCAATATTGGATCCCTTGCCTGAAGGATTCCGAAACATAACCTGAAGAATAGTAGTTGAAGGAAGAAAATAAAAGTAATTAATTGTTACTGTAAATTGGGGTTTAGATCACAGTTAGATCACAATGTGTTATATTAATTTCAAATTATTTTACAGATATGAAGGAATATAAACAACAACTTTGGAATGTAAAAATTCCACTGCATCCATGGTAACTCTGTTTCTTAGATTTTGCTGCTGAAATTATTTCAAAAGAATCACAATATATGTCTTTTTCTTTCTACACAATTCAATGGAAATCCAAGTTTTATTCAAAACAGTTGAATGATTCATTATCAAGCTCTAAAATTTTGATTCTTTTAAAGTAGACATTCCTTTATAACAACACTAACATGTAGATCTACATCCAACACTCACATGTTTATGCATTTCCTTAAGAACTCAAGTGTACTCACCACAGAGAAGCATCTTTTTGGTTAGCCACCAAGAGTAACATGTCTCTATAACATATGGACTTTTTAAGGTATTTAAGAAAGGTCTAACGGTCTCCCTTCATCTCTTCCACTGGAAGACAGTGGAAGACATCAGATTAGCACAATCCAAATGACTTCAAAGATTTTACTACAAGCAGAAAAGACAAAAATAAAGGATGATTAGCAGATTATATTGCTACTTCAGATAATAACTGAGTACTTGTAATAATATTGATTGCCTTATTCTTTATGTTAAAGTGTCAAATTTATTTTTGGGTTTACGTCTTGTAAAGCTGCTCAAGGGATGAATTTGGCCCAGTGCATTTTGATTCCAGATATTCCAGAGAATTTCACATAATTGCTACACTTAGAATTCAGTGTAGGAGAGTTAATCCCACCAGAAATCAAGCTTGATAATGAGGAAAAATGGATTACCAGACTTTGTTTGACTGCTAGAAGAAGGATTACTGTGTGGCAATGAGCCTCAGTGGAAAGCTAGCAGACAGATGAATTGCCCAGGAGTTGCAATGAAATGTGCCCATTTTTCATCTGTACCAAAATACACATCTCATGGCCAGTTTTTTTCTTTAGTAAAAAACACAACCTTCTCGTTGTTTTGCATATGAAGCAATTAGAATGTTTTCAAAATATTGGTAGAATAATTTCCAAATTTTCACTAGAATTGTTGGATTTTTTATGAAGTTACCAATTAATAGTGTTCAGTTATTCTTTCAGTGGATTTTAAATATGCCTTCAGAATCAGCTAAAGGGAGTATTTGTAGAAATGACAACAAAATCCTTTGCAGTTGACCCACTGTTTGGCTTGCAGAAGAGCTCTCACCTTTTAACACAAAATCTGCAAATTCATGGAGCTGGTTCTGTTAGTGTGCAAATGTAATATATAAGCCTTACACATTACCATTGAAAATGTACAATTAAAAAAAATCATCAAGGGGAAAACACCAATAAAAATACTGAAAAAAATGTTGTGAAAAATAGACTCCCCGAATTTCTGAATTTCTAAAATATAGATGAGAGATATACATGTGGTGCTTAACATTGGCTATCACTCAGCTGTTCCTCGTAACATTCTTTTTGATCCCACTAATAATATGTTATGAAGCATCACTCTGTGGGATGCAGTTAAAACCTATTTAAGCCAAAGAAACTGCTCATGCTCTCCCAGGGGAAAATATCAGAACATTTTTATTTTTACCTCAGTTACTCCAGAAAACTTCATAAGGGATAGTCTTAACCAGTGTCACAGGGAAATTGCTACCACCAGTATGCGTGAAAAAAATGGGAGAGAATTGAAGAGTAAATTTGGTGCAGAAAAAGACTGAATAAGATGATTCAGAATTAAATGCTTAAGGCTTACTTGAGCTTCAGTTGTGGAAGATTTATGCAAATCAGCTGTTAATAGATATTCTTGTCAGGAATCTTTGTATAAAATGGAGATTAAAAAAAATCATACTCTACCTCCTCTCCCCATTCTCTTCTCCAGCTCTCAAGAGCTAATTTTCTGCCATAGAGACCACATATTTAGGACTCACTTTTTCAATATTTCTGTTCTCATAAAAAATTAATCTAACAGCATTTCATGCTTAAAGCTGCCTACTTTTTTTTATTTTGGCTTTTTAAAAGTTGTGATGTTTAACCATCTGCTTTTTTTTTTTCCAAAAGAGAAGAATAAAATAATTAGCCTACACATTAAGAGAGAGTAGATGTATTCATAAATATGTGTAGAGTCCTTGAGATTTTCCCAAACTGGGTAAATAAATAAATTAGGTTTAAGTCTTCCCTTATGCAATGTCTTTACATCTAGAAGGACAAAAAATGTGTAATGAGTACTGTTAGTAAAACAGTTTCTTGTTTAGGCACTAAGAGGCACATCAAGAAAAGAACAAAAGGACTAATATAATGAGCCTTGCTATACTGAACTTTTAGTCCTGAGCAGAGCAATTAGATGAAACAGAAAAATAGGATAGAAAATGTATCTCTTTGTTCACTGGAGCCAATTTCTGTTACTCAATATAATTGTATAACTTTCATAAACAGATCAGACTCCATCTTAATGGGAACTGGCTTCTGAGTGCTTTATTTTTCTTCACCCTACTATTGCAATTGGGAAACTGTTCCAGATCGTCACTGCTCTCTGATCATTAAGAATACTTTTAATCTCCAACCTAATTTTATTCATGGACAATTTATAACATTTTTCTTCTGCCAACTGTGCCCTTTAGTTTAAGTAGTCCTTCTCCTTCCATGGCATATAATTCTTTTCCAAACGTAGTTACTTATAGGGAGCAATTATATATCTTCTTAACTACAATACATCTTCTTAGCCATTATTTCACTAACTTGAAGAGGATAAGCACTCTTACTCATCCATTGTATGATAGGCACTCTATTACTCTGATCCTCTTTTCAGCACCTGTTCAAGCTTGGTTTCTGCTCTGTTGCATTTGACTGGGTTGCATGTTGCCTGCACAGCCCCATGAGCGGTAAATGTTCTCAAAGAGGACTCACAAGTACTGAATGGAGAGCCAACATGAGTCATCATGCAAGATGGTCATCCACTTTTGATAAGTTCTAATTTATCTATAACAATAATATATTATCTAATACATAATATCTAATTGATGAGATTTTCAGTCTCATTTGAAAGCATGTGTCATGATTCTTACTATGCTAAATCTGGCATTATGCAGGATTCTGGACATGGCACTTAGAGATGAGAGACTGTTCAGAGTATGCAAGTTTGTCTTTGCAAATTAGTGTCTGTGGCCATTCTTTCAAAAAATAAACAACCCTAACTAATCTTAAAAATTACTGTTAGTAAGGGGATAGTTTCAAATTAGTTAAGAGACTGGGCATGTAATATTTCTCATTAAATGATGTATGAAGCTTCATCACCATCTTCAGAATGGCGAAACCAGCCTTAGGTGGGATAAATTAAACAGTTTGGTAGAAATGTTAATTAAGCAGCTTCAAGGAAGAAGAGAAGAGTAATGTAAGCTGTGATATTTCATAATTCTATTACAAGCAATGAACGTGGAAGCAGAGGGGGAAGTAAACATAAAAGTAATCATTCTCTCTTTGACTAGAAAAAGTGGAAGTGGTTCAGAGTGGCTATTTTGGGGGCTCTGGTTGCCATCTTTAACAGGAGGAGTAAAAAATATTAGTTTAGGAGTACTTCAAGGTTTATAGATTTAGAGGACTTTTCAGAGACTAATTATGTGTTCACAGAATATAAAATCCAGCTGAGATGCATGAGCAGCCAAGGTATATCCTTATTCCTGAGGTAACTGTTTATAAAGCATGCTGTTATTTTAAGTCAATAGTTATTTTAAGTCAATAATTATTTGAAAGTAAGCATATTCTCATACTCTTAAATTTTTAATAGTGGTGAAATTGAATCTGAGTGATTTGGTTCATGTCAAACATTATTCCTTTGGGTCACTATTTAAAGGTTTCCAGTCTCCTCTGAAGTATGAGGGACTTTGTCATAGATGGATTTTAAAAAATGGTCAAAATTTACAGAATTAATTTCTGAACTCTATTCTGATCTTCCAGTATAGGAGAGGGAGAGCTGGAATTAGAAATTACTCCGTTTCTTCTAAAGCCTTGCATAGCCTTCAGTATGCAAGTTCAATGAGTAGAAAACTTCCTGAGGAGACGATAGGCAGAGGTGGGAGCCTTCCACCCTCTTAGCACTGCTCTAAGTAAAATCTTATGAAACATCATAAGATAGTCCACTTTGCATGAACTAATTACATATTAATTAGCTCAGAAAAAATGCAGCAGTGTGGGGATAAAAATCCATCCTAATGGCTAAAATTTCTGTATGGTGACAGAAGTTGTTAGTTGGTTGCAATTTTTGTCACAGAGCTTGTTTATGCATTTACTGACAGATTAATATGTGCCAAATGGAACTTCCTTAACAAGCCACCATAGTGGGAAGGATTGGAGGAGTTGAACCAATAAGCTTGAAATGTGTTCTCATTCTAACCTTTCTATTCTCTGTGTTCTCTTCTAACTGTGATTTCTGATTATCCCATATACAGTAGAATTGCTATAACAGGAAGGATTAAGAGTTCTAACATTAAAAAAGCATAGTAGACTGCAGGTGATAGCTTATGAGATGTGAGTTTGAAAGCTCTCTGGTCAAAGACAAAGTAGAATCCTGTATCATCTTGCAGTGTGAGTTATTAAATAAAAAACAATGTGAGTAAATCATCCATTTAGATTTAGAAGAAGTCTACAAACTCAATATATGCAGTGAAGTACTTCATCCTGCAGGCACAGGCAGGTTGCATGTTTAGCGCAGGGGTTTTTTCCCTTTTGGATGCTGACTGATGACTCATGAAACTGATGATAGTTCAAGAATGGGTTTTGAATGAAGAGAAAAGTAAGTTACAATGCCAAGGAAAACCTTTAATATCAAAAAATAAGATTCTGATATTATTGATTTTTCCTTTTAAAATTATTTTTTAAATTTAAAAAACTGAAATCAGGATTAACTTGTAAATTGTAATTTGTATTTAAAAAACCTTAAATACAAATAAACAATTTTGATATTCTCACTGGCCCCATTTAATTGATCAGTGTAGGCAGTATCTGATATTTCAAAGAATTGGTTAGATATAACCTTAGAACTTATTCCAAAGTGGCAGTGATTTCTAACGATGTTCTGCTTCTGCAAATCTAAGTCTTTGATGACTTTTTGACTTAATTTGGATGTTCTATACATACTTGGGATGGTTCAGGTTTTGAATTAACATCTGGGGAAAATATGTATGAAAAATCAGTTCCATGTGTGCTTTTTCATAGGAGCAACAAATATGGAAATCTTTCTCTCGACACTGAATATGACTGTAGAGCCAAAAATATGTCAAGATATTCTATATCTTGAACACAGAGCAGAAGTGAAATACAATTTTGAGCTTGCAAAGGATGAAATGAGCAGATGTTCTGTCAACAAACTGATCACTGTACAACAAATTTTAAAACAAATGGAACCAAGACATTTGCAACATTTTTACACAAATCAGTTTTTCTTCAAGCTGTAGCAGAGACTGTTCTCATGAGTATCATTTTGTTAATCACAGAAAATTGAAAGAAAAAAGAAATTTAAAAAAGAATCTATCTTAAATCTAAACTTTGATTTTTATTTTGTAGCAACAAGACTCTCTTCTGCAATCAGTATTGTCTTCTGTTGCTGAGTTAGGTAAATTAGTTTTTTTTATACGAGGTAGAAATGCTGTCATTAGGTAAAGGCCTTGTCCAAATTTTTCCAAAATCTATGAGTTAAGAGCGTGGGAAAATGGAGAATTGTAGTTGGGGCACTTGCCACTAGCTTTCAAACTGTTTGTTTTGTGATGCTGTAGTAAATCTGCTAGAGCACTCTGCACATTGGAAGGAATCATTTCAGTCTCCCCCTATAATTTGTATCAGCTGCTTTAGATTATCAATAAGAATATGCAATAAGAACTATCTTCACGATTTTAAAGAAGGCTCAGCATGAGTCTGCAAGGCTGTTTTCAGTGTTTCCCTTTTTCTAAAAAAAAAAAAAAAAAAAAAAAAGAAGCTTTTTAAGCTCTTTGCTAGAGAAGATTCAGGGATTTTTTTATCTGAGCAGGGAGGACTCACTGCGTATAACCCACATAAGGATTATCCTCTGTGTGGACATTTTTTTTTGTGTTAAATCATCAGCATATTTTTTTTTTATTTTTTAGTTTTGAAGTCCAGAATAGACGCTCTCTTGCATATTATTTGTCAATATTCTGAATGTTGGACATAGCAAACAGGTGAATCATCCAATCTGTCTCGAAAATTATCCAGAGCTTTTGACCAATGTCCAAACAAATAACTTTAGGTGCCTAATTGAGACAATACCACATTTAATCTTGGCACAAACTAAATGTGGTGTCTCAACTACCCACACAGTGAATGGAAAATAACAGACACTTCTGTTGCACAAATAGATAGGCTGTGTGCCAAGCAATATACCTAGAGCTATCTGACAGAAAATATACCTGGGCATCCAAGGACTTCTTAGCCTATATTCTAGTATGTCTTTGAGAAATTTTACACATTCTTGAAGTTGGTTGCCTATGCAACCAAAAATACAAAATTTACAGGATGCTGTATGTATCATTGAGGTAGGAGCCAGATAAAGTACTAAATCTACATTACCAAAAGGGAGTCAAGCTATTTATTGAAAAGGGATGCTGCAAACATAGATAAAGATGCAGATTCTACTTAGAAGTAGTGTAAATTAAATAATAAGATTCTTACATCTTTACAATGATGGACATTAAAAAACAGTATGACATTGTTTTTCATTCAAAAGTACTCCTTTATCTTTTAATCCAAAATAACACAAAATAAATACACATTAACTCTCAGTAAACTTGTAGTCTTGTCTCCTGACCAGGATTTTTTAAAACTCCTATGTAGTGATATTAGAGGACTGGGCAATCACCAATCATATGAAGTTCAACTAGAGGAAGTGCTGGATTCTGCACCTGGGATGGGGCAACCCCAGATGTACGTACAGAGTGGGGAATGAGAGGTTAGAAAGCAGTGCCACAGAAAGGGACCTGGGGGTCCTGGTCACTGGCAAGTTGAATCTGAGTCAGCAGTGCCCTGGCAGCCAGGAGGGCCAACCATGCCCTGGGGGACATCAGGCAAAGCATCACCAGCTGGTCGAGGGAGGGGATTGTCCAACTCTGCTCTGCACTGGGGCAGCCTCACCTTGAATATTGTGTGCAGTTTGGGGCAATGTTACAACCATACCTGGGGACAAGGGTAACCTAGGTTCTTGTTGATGGATCTCTTGGGTGGATTACAGTGAAACAAGACGGACTGATCAATGTTTGAATATATATAGAGAGAGTGTTTATTCTAAGGCAATTTGATTACAAAGAAAAACAGGTATGTAACTGTTTTCATTATTATTATTCATGATAATATGACCATATGAAAACATTGCAATATGAAAGCATAAAAATATTACCCAAGGACGTGTATAAGGGAAAAGAAAGAAAGAGAGATAAAAGATAACAGTGCAAAGATTCATAACCACTACCCATGGTGGTGAGATGAAACTTGATTGTTGCACCGTTGGTTGAAGTGATAGTCTTGATCCATTGGGGGTGGGGGAAGAAACCCACGAAATACAAAGTCCAGGGGGTTAATACACATTCAGGTTTTTGATGGAAAGCCTCAGTGCCTCCCCTGAGAAGCGGAGGGGGGGTTGGTGGGGGAGGGCTTTACTCTTGTGCAAGACCTTCAGAAAATGAATCTGGGGGCATTTTGGGAGTCTTTAGTGGTCTATTGGTAAGGGCGCGGCGCTGTCACCGCCGAGGCCCGGGTTCGATTCCCGGTCAGGGCCACTCCCGGGCAGATGGAGCTCGTTAGCCCTTAAAGGCAATCCACCTACGTCCTGAGGACCTCGCTGCCACCGTCCAAGCTCGCTTGGCCCCGGCAGATGAACCTTAGGATTAAAGGGTGGGCTCAGTTCCGCGCACACTGTGTCTCACCTAAAAAATCCAATGCGCAGGCTGGAAGGTGGAAAGACCTTCCCCGGATCTTCGCTCGCGAAGACTGGCCATTATTAAAGTGGTTTATGGCACATTCCAAGATACAAAGGCTGCCCTCTCAGACTTTCCCAGGGAAGAAAAGGGAGTTTTACAGCCCAGTGGTGCATGTAAGGGAGGACAATTTAGCGTGACAAGAGGACCCATCCTGTCTCTACAGGAGTCTCTCTCTTATCTCACTACCCGTTGCACCCACAATTTCACCTCCTCCTCCATGTGATGAAGTGGGCTTCAACAAAGCACCTGGAACCTTCAAAATGTGTTGAGTCATTAACCCTTAACAGTCCAGTCAATCACAAGCAACAAAGATGATGAATGGCCTTGAGGGGAAGCCACACGAGGAGTGGCTGAGATCACTTGGTCTATTCAACCTGGAGAAGAGGAGACTGAGGGGAGACCTCACTGCAGTTAAAACTTCCTTGTGAGGGAAAGAGGAGAGTCAGGCATTGACCTCTTTTCTGTGGTGACCAATGACACAACCTAAGGGAATGGTCTGAAGTTGTGTCAGCAGAGGTTTAGTTTGGATATTAGAAAAAGGTTCTTCACCCAGAGGGTGGTTGAGCACTGGAACAGGCTTCTCAGGGAAGTGGTCTCAGCACCAAACCTGACAGAGTTCAAGATGCATTTGAATGATACTCTCAAGCACATGGTGTGACTCTTGGGGATGGTCCTGCACAGGGCAGGAGTTGGACTTGATGATCCTTGTGGGTCCCTTCCAACTCCAATCATCTTCTGTGATTCTGTGGTATTTTTAGAGCACTTCACAGAATCACAGAATTGGTCAGGCTGGAAGGGACCACAGTGGGTCCTCTGGTCCAACATCCCTGCTCAAGCAGGGTCATCCTAGAGCACATGGCACAGGATTGTGTCCAGATGATTCTTGAATATCTCCAGTGAGGGAAACTCTACAACCCCTCTGGGCAATCTGCTCCAGTGCAGTGGTACTAGCACAGTAAAGAAGTTCTTCCTCATTTTCTTCCTTATGTTAAGGTGGAACTTCCTGTGCCTCAGTTTCTGCCCATTCCGTCTCATTCTATTGGTTGGTACTACTGAGAAGAGCCCAGCTCTAACCTCTTGACACCTACCTTTTAGATATTTATGCATGTTAATGAGGTCCCCTCTAAATCATGTCTTCTCAAAGCTGAATAGGCTCAGCTCCCTCAGAACTTTCTCTTTTAAAACTTGAATAGTCAGAAGATGTTATAATACTACACAAAGATTAACTTGTGTAATTTCATAATATTTGTAATATTTTGATTGTAATTTAACTTAGTCAATTTTCTTAATATACTGGTTCTTATTTGCTATTTGTATAAACCTTTTGTCATAGTGTGAACAATCAGTATGCTGACAACCATCAAAGCTTATCCAAATGAACATCATTACAGTACAGAACCAGGAGTCTTATGGAAAATATTCCCTTTGAAACAGTCAGAGATCTGGCCTTTTATATAAAACTCCCAGTGCAGGAAAGATGGAGCTCTGCCAGTGCTGCTTGCTATATTTTTGTGTTAGCATTAAGGGATGTTAGAATTGGGATGGGAGCACAAAGGAAAGCTTTCTGTGAACTGACTTTATGAATATAGTTAAAGAGAATGTTTTCCTTGACATATCCATATCATTTTAAGAGTCAATTTAGGAAACATTGCCAAGTGGGCTGTCCTGCAAATTTGAGTTGTCACTCCATCTTTTAAAAGAGTTAATTCACTCACCTACCCCTTTCAGAGAACTAACAGTACCTTTTGTATAAACCATGAACATATTCAGCCCTGAGAAAGCGTGGTATCTATTTCTGTCATTCTGACATTCTGGAATATATTAGCTAGAAAAAGCAGCTGAAGACTGCTGATGCTTTAAATGAAAGTTTCTGGGGATCAGATTTTCTTGAAGTTGTTCTAGCTCTATAAACAAGTTTGAGGAGAGCTGGAGGAAGTTTGATTGCATGTTAGGTTTGTACTTTGATGAATTGGTGCTGTAATATTTTCTTATTGTTATGCTCATTGTTAATTCCCTGTGACATGCTTTCTAAAGCAACATGAGGATAAAAAACAGCAGGAAGAAGGAAGCTGATGATTTTTATCTGTCATTCATGATATAAACATGCAAGCCATGAACTACTTGAGTGCAGATGCAGAGCAGCAGTAAGACGAGTGATACTCTGCCCTTCAGCAGATTTAGAAACAATAGTCAGAGACAGATATTCAGCAATGCCTCCATAAACAAGAGGTGTTGAAATAAAAAAGTATTGCAAAACATACATATGCCAGTTTGAAAATGTGAGTTATGACAGCTCTGAAATGGGGGAGTCCCAAGGCCCACTGACTTTTTTTTGCATGGGCATAGAAAAAGGCCTCCAGGAAGCTTCTGTTCTCTCAGGATGTGTTTCATTAAAACATCCCAGTGACATATAAGTACAGAACCAGGCTCTCTGCAGGATGGGCCCTTTTCTGCCAAGATAGCAGCACGCAGTGCTTCTGTGGGTTTCACTGCTTCCTCAGGTCTGGGGAGGGATCTTCTGCAGGGGGGTCCCAGGGGTGTCACAGCCCTCCTTTCCCATCCTGGCAGCCCTCAGGGGCACACAGGGAGGTAAAGAGAGGGTTTTCCCTTTCAGTTCCTGGGCTTTACATGTGACAAAAAGGCATGGGTGGATGTCCACACAGTGAACTGCTCACAGCAGTATTTTCTCAGCCCTGGCCTGGCAGTCCTGGCCCCAGGCAGGGGGGCTGTGGGGCAGCTTTGGAGGAGCAGGAGCTGCACCTGCTGCCCTGGTCATGGAAGATCTTAACTACCATGCAAAAAGTAACGTAACGTGTTTAGTGCCAACATACTGTAACACTAAACATAAAAAGGTAGAAATTTATTATGAGTGCATGCAGTAGAGGATTCACATTAAGTCCCTTCCAACTTGGCATATTCTGTCATTCTGTGAAGAGTACTGCAAGATGGGGAAAGAAAGTTTTTCAGCTTGGAAGAAGTAGGGGAATGAGCATGATGTGTCTGAGAAAAAGTGCATAAAATACTGCTAGCTGATTTCTGGTAGAAATTTTGATGGCTTTAGTGAAATGAATTCAGTAAACTTTTACCAAAATCATAGTAAGTTTCAGTCTAGCTCCCAGTGAGCTAGATCTTCCAGTGATCTCTGGCACCCTCACACTTAATTCACAGACTTAGTTCTATTATTTTAATAAGTCATCAGTCATCTGTGATCCTGCAAAGTTACTTTTCCATTTCTACTTTTGTTCAAATGCAGAATGTGAATTAATCACATTTTTGGTTAGCACTGAAAATACTGTACAATTGCAGGATTTTTATATAGCTAGTTAAAGCTTCTTTTGGTAAAGTTAGAATTCTGGAAAAGTTCAAAGTTTGAAACACTACATCTACCTTGTCTTAAGGTGAACATTTTGTTTCATTCATGAACACAACTTAAAGCTCAGTAGCTATCATATTATTCAACAGGAAAAACATAGGCTAATTAAATGCTCACACCCGTATTCCCCCTTATTTTTTCCATGGGGATGGAAAACTTATGAAAGTGATGCAAAACCCACTTTGAAAGTGAGAACCATAATGATGAACCATTCTATGGTAGTCTATAGCTAGGTACTGGTTGGGGAGGAAATGCAGTGCTGTGGATCAAGCCAAGAATCTCTGAAAGTAGATTTTTTTTTTTTTAATGCAAGCTTTTATTATTTCTGCATTTTTTAAATATTAATTAATTTTGTTTCAAATGCTTATCCAGCTGTTTGTTTTCTTACTACTTAACAGCTAGCATCACACCAGAAAAGATGCATCATAAAAAAATGAATAAATGGAAAACTTCGTTAATTTACAATAGAGACATTTTTTTATAACAATCTCCCATTTATGATTCAGGATAGTGATATAGCCACCAATTTACAATCCTGCGTTTTTATCCCTTACCTCTTGTTTAGCATTGTCTTTCATTTGACAAAAGGAACCCGTATCTGCTAGCAGTAACGCATCCATTTTCTGCAAGGAGCTAGAAAAGCAGGTAGCTGGCTTTTCCTTTTTTTGAAACACAATTTTATTCCTGGATGATGTCTGTCTGTTGCCTATGAATTCAGATTAGGTGCTATTACATTGTAGTTTGTGCATCAACTCCCAAGTGAAAGTAACATGAACTACTGTATTCCAAGTCCTATTTTCACTCATTTAAACTTCCAAGGGGAGGAAATGCATATTCGATTGGTTATTTCTCATTCTTAGTCTTAGATCAATGGTGGGTTATTTTTGATAGGTCAAAGAAAATAAAGGGAGTCAATTTTGAGTGACGATATTGTGAAAAATTTATGTTTCACTTTTACGGAAGTGTTGTGACCTTTTTTTGCTCTTCCATATCTCAAAAGATTTTGGTGTTAAAAGTTCAAGCTTGTCATGCACTTAATCCTTGATGAGAACAAGTGCATGTGGCATGTCTGAACAGATCTGATTTAGAAACAGAAAATTTACTCTTAGTCCTATTTCGTTAACCCTTTTATCCTTACCATTCCAGAATGGATGATGATTAAGCAATTACAGATGCCTGTGTGTTGCATCTTTATCAGACATAAGCATATTTCTTTATCCTTACCAGTAACTCTATCTGTCTTGCTCTAAGTTTAAAATGAGAAGGAGAGAGAAAGAAATTTACAATTCCTTTGGGTTGTGTCACTTCCCAAGCAATTTAGTCATATTTTACATATTTGATTATTGAAATATTTTTAATTATAAAATAAATTTACCAGAGTATTTTTCTGTCATATTTTTGGGGCAGAACCTGGACTACAACAAAGCAAGGTGTTATTTAGTGCCTCACGAAAGCATAATTTAAGGTATGTATGAATGCCAAAACTCTACCTTGACACAGAACTTTGTGAGACAATTGATTACTTTGAATCTGAAGTAGGGTTGTGGTTGATCCACTGGGACCACATCTGTTAGGACAGTTTTTCAAAAGTACTGATTTTGTATGACTCTCATTTAGTATAACCCTACATTAAAAAAAGAAAAAAAATTATGTAAAAAATTGAATTTTAAATTATGTCTAATATTGAATCTTTGAGAAAAGCTGATGGAATTATTTATACAGAATTAATTAAGCCTATAGCATTTTCAAAATTCTATCATGAAGTTTTCTTGCTGTGAAAGATTAAACCCAAGGATTAAACTCTAGCAGACTTTGTTCAAAGCATTCAGAGTTCTTTGAGGTTCATTGATTTGGGACTTGCTGAAGGCCCAGAGAATATCTGGCAGTTATGACATTTCCAGATTCCCAGCTGTAGAACTGGGGTTTTTTCCTGTCTATTGTGAGTAACCAGTGTTGGTCCTGGGATATATGGTTCCACACCTTTCTCAAAAATCCCATTATATCTGGATATGAAGAAATGGGTGAAGTTCCTTCTTGTATCTATTTGCTGATTAAGGAGCAGAGCAGGGCTCAAACAACGGGTTTTTTCTTTAAAATAAAAATGATTATTCAAGTTCATTTTACTTTTGCTATCAGACGTCTAAGTATACAAAATGACACATATATTTTAGTGTATTTATTTTTCTTTTCAATGATAGCTTGTTCTCTGGTTATATTTCTTTCACTTTTCTTAAGTCAGCGATAAAAGTGTATACCAGCTGTCAGTGTAATGGATTCCCATAGAACCATGCTGGTGGGAGAGTAACTGTTATGTCTGCACTTGCACTTGCACTCCAGTTTTTCACATCCTTTCCTTCCAAACCCATTACTCCCACTGCAGTGTCATAGCACGACTTTTATTTTTTTCCTTACTTCTCTCCTTGAAGTTTGCATGACTGACCTACAGTGATCTTCCAACAGATAGGAGAAAAAAGAACCAAAGCATGAGGAATCCTAGGACCCCTACTGCAAGGGTGCTCTATCATTATTGTAAGGAATTAATCTCATTCTTCACTGACACTACAGCTGTCCAAAGTTTTATTTACAATATGTGGCAGAATAATACCGTTTATTATATGTTCATTAGGTAAACTGCACTGAGTTCAAAAATATTTTCTCAAGTATAAAGCAACACCAGGATGATTGTGTGTACCAACGTATTGCATATCATAGAAGAGTCCTACCTAATAGTTTCTTCATCAAGGCAATTAGAGTATATATTTAGAATTAATATTGTGTAGTACACTGGCTACTCTGTTTATTTACAACCTGTCACAAAATGTGTCTGAAAAGCACAAAATGGCCATAGTTCCTTCTGCTGATCAGCATTGCTCCTATTTATTTGTATGGATTACTTTTATATGAATAAAAAAATAAGTGCTGCAATATCAATAGGTATTCCTAAATACTCAAGTGTGCTATAAATGTAACCATCCCTTTTATATTTAAATTAGGTATTTGATATAAATCAACAAAGCTCAGTGGTGAAAACTGACAAGTCCATGCATAATGTTGTAAAGAGAATGATTTCTGAAATATTTAGTGCATCTATAATTTTTTACATGCTGGCAGAAAAAATACCGACTGAGTAGCCCATGCATATATATTTTATCTGTTTTATAATTTGTGTCATTTTAATCCTCATAGTACCTCATTTTTTTTCTTCCAGTAGACTAAATAAGAAATCTATGATTACTTACAGAGTCCTTAACAATGGGAGACTCTATTAAACATGCAGAGAAAACAAATGCAGCCCATGAATTTAATTCTAGTTTTCATTATCTTTTATTTGTGTATCACACCCTAAAGCTGTCAATTCTATTTTCATATTCATCTCTCTAGTAAAATGTTTGGAGGCAGAGGGGAATTCGCTGAACAACTGAATTATTGATTCACTTTATGTGAAAAGAAATCCCTGTATTTAAAAAATTGTAGTGTCTTAAGTTACTAATGTATTTTTCCCGTATTTGTAACTTTGAAGAAGTACTAATTTCTGATGGTTAATTAGTAAATTATTGTCCAAATACAATAAATATTTTATACAGGGAACAGTATCATAAATTGAGAAATCTCAATAGTAAATATACCTACTTTAGCATAACGTCTCAAATTCTGTTAGGAAATATGTCAGCATGGTGGTTATTTGGCCTCTGTTCAACCTCTTGCAAACCATTAAGAACCCATTTTTCCCTTTCTTTATATAGTTTGCTTCTTACACTTCCCCCAGTCTGTTTGCCCAAGAGATATCTTGGCATAGCTGCAGCATCTGGCTTCACTGAGGACCTGCTTTTTGCGTTTTTAAGCTGGATTGACTGAAGCAAAGGGAAGCTGAATTACTTGCCTGAGGTTGGCTCAGTGGGGATTAGAACCAAGAATCCTTTTGCCCAGAGCCATTTGCTCCAAACAGGAAACCTCACTGTCTTCACATTACCCCGGCAAACCAAGGGGCATTGCTCACATTTAGTTTATTTCTAGCGGTTTTCATTTTCATTTTTCTTTCAGATTTTCAGAGATATTTTTCCTAGTTCACCCTTTTTCAGAGATAGAATACAAATCCTTTTTTCTGGCTTCCCATTTCAATTAACATTCATCTTTTCAGGGAATATGGTACATAAGGACATTAACAAATCAGTCTTCTTCTTAGTATACCTTCATATTTAGTGATTGTTAATTTTTTCAGTGTCCCATTCTTATAAAGAATTGAGAAAAAGACCTATGATAAAAGAACACCCAAAAATGTAATTTTTCATAACTTGTGACACTTAGCGGTAAATATGACCATCTGCATGTATACACACACACACACACTCTTAAATGTGTATAGTTATACACATACCTTTACACACCTGTATTCATGAACAATACTCCTCTTTAAAATTGAAGTTTTACATAGTGGCCAATGGTTATACCATATTTTAGGAGGAAAGTCTCCAACATAACTTTTTTGTTTCTCCAGGACCAAGACATAAGGTTTGCTACCAAGGAGAGAATCCCTAGAAGTTCTATCCTTCCTCTCAATGAGTCAAGAATCTATAGGATTTCCAGTAATTTCCATATATCAGAGTCCTCCCTCTTAGTAACAAAACCCCCAGTTCTGGGAGTGTACTTGTACAAGTTTATATGCTGAAACTGTTAGAATTTAGAGCCCAAGCTGTGGTAAAGCAAATTTTTTTTCATAGTTCTTTTATGCCATAATTTTACTGGTGATGTTATAATCACAGTTGTTTTCCCAATTCAGAATGCATAATTAAAGTGCAGCTTTCAGATCTGGTAGTAGAAGACACACTGGCCTAGAGGGATTGGCAATTATGAAGAGATTCCTAATCAATTATACATGACAGTAGGAAGAGGCAAAAATAAGAAGTAAAAGCTAAAGGACAACAACCTAGAGTCATCTGGGAACAGACAGGAAAGTACATAAGGTCAGTCTGTTGCATGCAACATTTCCTTGCCATCTCAAACAAAAATATTTTAATGGAATATGCAATAAAGAGAGAAGACTTCTACTTTATTCTTTCCTCTCTCTGCATAAATGCAGAAGGCCTTCTGTGTCGAGAAGACTTGTTCTCCTGGGCATTGAAAGAAAAATATCTATCACGTGACATTTTAGTCACATTTCTTTACCTGTCATTTTACTCATTTTAGAGGTGGTTCTCCCTGTAATCCTGAAAAATTTCTTTCCTGGGTGCCTCCACAGTACTAAGTCTAAAAGTACCTTGCGTCTCTTTGGGCCTATTATGTTGCCCAGCCATATCTCATTTCCATGTCATATAAGACCAATGGGCTGACTTTTTGCTCCATGAGCTTTTTTTACATAAAAATGACAGCCAGATCAATAAATTACGTTGAAACTGAAATGCACTTTCACAGTTTCCTCCATCACAGTTGTAAGCAATAAGCTCTGGAAGAGTATCACACTGCAGTGGGTTGGGTGATCTCCCTGCAGTCTCTGAGACTTAAGTGTTAAAAAATATTCCCAAGGATTCCTTAGGTTGCTAGGAAATTTCTTAAGCCAAAGAAAGGAAGCAGAGTAGGAACATGCCTAATTTGTTAATAATTTAGAAATTTACCATCATTCTAACCAATTCAAGTCTACTTTAGCTTGTGAGGCTTAAGGGAGACCAGGTGGTGGTAGTACATTGGAAGAAATCCAAAACTGCTTTTGAGTTAAGCAATATAGTGGAGGGGAGATCTCGGAAGAAGTATACATTCCCAGGTAGTTGATTGCTTTGGAATTCCAACAGAGAAGAAACGTGTCAAAAACAAGAAAGAAAACATAAGTTGTTGTGTGGCTTTTATCTAAGCCTTGGTCTACTTAATTTCCAGCCAAACATATATGAAAAAGAAAATGAAAAATTGTGGTAAATAAGGAAAAAGTGGTCATTAGAGAACTAGAAGGATATGACAAAATAGCCTATTTATCTTCAGTATTTATACTTTATTTCATTGTGTTAATGTATAGAAGACATAGACTTATTTTTAGTTTAAACCTCTAAATTTCGATCAGAATGGCAATGGTGTACCTGTTAACCATGTATTGTTACCTACTGCTAAATGAAAGTGTTCAAGTACTAAATTAGAACTCTCCCCAGAGGTTGTTAAAAATCTCTATAAAATAGATCAAATGAAATTGGAAAAGTAATTGATAGCTACAGTGAAAAGGAAAGTGAATATAGAACTTTAAATCGCAGAGAAATCAGAAGTTACATAGTGAACATTCACTCTTCTCTGAGGCTTCTTAATTGAACACCTTCACTCTGCCCACTTAGTAAGCAAGGAATCTACTTCTACTATATATTTGACATGATGATGAATAAAGAATCATAGAATCACTTAGGTTGGAAAAGAACTCTTAAGATCATCAAGTTAACCTATAATACTTCATAGACATTGAGTATAAGCTTTGGTAGCTTAGGTTGGTTTTATTTTTTCTTCATTGTTTCTTCTCTCTTTCATTTTTATTTTTTCATTTTCCTTTTCCCTTTTCTCTTTTTCCTTTTTCTTCTCCAAATACATGTGATTACATTTATTTAGTTCTTCACAAGATAAATCTTTCAACATTTTTATTAATTTCATTCTGGAAATGTTTCATCAGGAGACTTAGTATTTTCTTTCACATGATGTCTTTCAATCTTTTTAGTGTGCATTCCATTAGAAGAGCAGTCAATGTGACCTTCTTCTATGGGGTTAATAAAGAATGCATAGTTTCATAAGCTTGATTCAATTTCCTTAATGTGAGCATGCCGAATAAGTGACCATTATAGTATTTGTCTGGTTCTCTGTGCTTTAGTGTGCAGTTACCAACCTTTTATATGAATGACCACATCTGGTGTGCATTTGGCCACGTAAGGTGAGACAAAAGCAAAATAGATTTTCCTTAGTATTAAATCAAATTTCCACACAATGTACTCTCTAATATGGATCTAAAATGTATCAGGTCATATATTGTTTAGCTGCATTGTATTTTGTGCCTTTTTTTTTTTTTTTTAATTCCATCCCACATTCCCAGTTTTAATAAATGCATGAGTAGATGCAATATTTGAGCTTTGTATCATAGAAATTCAACACTTTCAACAGATTCTTCAGACTTCAAAGAATTTAATATTAGTATCATAAAAGGTCTTTTGAAGAATAATACTGGAATGTAAGAAAAATTACTGCCTGAGTGTGCCCTATCATTTTGGAAGTGTTTTATTGCTTTAATTTCCTGTCTTACTAAAGTAACAAGTGGCATAATAGAAGATATACTGTAACAGACTTTGCAATTTATTAGAGGCCCTGAGCTGGTTGAAGACTTTATGTGATGTGAAAAAGAAAACCTCTATTTAGCTGAAAAATGGAGACAAGCTACAGCATTAATGTTGCAACAGCTTTAAATGGAGTACTATCTTTGACTGATAAGTTGCTTCTACAAGCCCAGTATATTTGAATAGGATAAATCTGTAAGTATAGGTCTCACTTAGTCCTTCTTATGTGTGGATAGCCTCCTGGAAATCTAATGTTATTTCACCCATGAGGTGTATATGAGATGATGTAGCTATTTGGATTCCACAGAACAAAGGTACTATTGCCGCTACATTAACAGAATCATAGAATGATGGAATGGCTTGGGTTCAAAGGGACCTTAAAGGTCATCTAGTTTCATCCCCTCTGCCATAGACAGGGACACCCTTCACTAGAACAGGTTGCTCAAAGTCCCATCCAACCTGGCCTTAAAGACTTTCAGGAATGGGGCATCTACAACTTCTCTGAGTGTATTGATCTATAATATGTATTTTCATTTATTTAATTCCACATATGTGATTTAATTAATTCTGGGTTTGGGCAATTTAATGTAGTAAAGTCTAAGATACACTAAGTTTTTTAATCACTTTTTTATAACATGAATGCTGGAATTCATTCCACACAAAGTTGAGAAATTAATTTTTTAAAAGTATAAAAATGAATGATATGATGGTTACTAACCTGTAAAAGTATGATGCAATATTAATTCAAAAGTAAAAGCAGTTATTTCCCTAGAAGGAGCAGTGGACTATCAGGTTGCTGTTTACAGTGTGTGTAGCAAGATATGCAGGCATCAATCTGTATGCTTGTGATGGAAGTTGCATGTTTATCAGAGCAGAGCAAGAAGTACAAGAATCGCAAGGGCTTCTTAATCCCACCACTGTTCTGCCACTGAAGGATTACAAAACAGCTGGTTGTAACAGATTGCTTGGTACTGCCAGAAAACAAAACAAAACAAAACAAAACAATGTAATAATGTGTGGCCAATGCCTTTGAAACAACAAAAAGAACAGTTTAGCTGGAGATTTTATTGTTAACACTGTTTTTAGTGGATTGCAAACTGTGTGAATTGCTTTAAGTAATTTTATTCTTATTTCTTATATTTGGTGGATTATTGAACAATACTCCTTCTGGTTTTTTTCCGTTGAGACACTACTAGTTATATCTTAAAAAGGGCAAATAGTGTAAATCATACAATAGAAATCTAACCATAAAAGTTCATGTATTCAAATAGTATCTTGGACTCCTAGGGGCTCAAGCAAAAGCCCAAATATTACTGGTATCCTCAGTTATCTATGTTAGTCTTTGAAAGAATAATGATTTGCAAGGCTTATTGCTTACTGAAGCACAAAAGATTTCCTCTGGGCTTGCCACAGACAATCCTCAGGCACATTAGAAGAGTCAGCTAGAGTTAGTTCAAAGTGAATTACTCCATTTTAATCATGGTGACTTTACCCTCTCAGTCATGGTATGTAATATTGTCAGTATTTTTTTCCTTTTAAATGACAAGTTTGGTCACTTTATTTTAAGGCATATTTTAGAGTGTTTGTGAGATTTATAGATTCAACAGCTCTTCAAAGACTTTCTGTCTTGCTTTACAGCCCTGAAATTTTGTATCACTGCTATTTCATCACCTTGAGGCAGTTCTTAGTTAAAATATGTGGAGATGTTTTACAACTGAATGAGTTCTTAATATGATGTATAACCAATTATATAGCTATAATGAGTCCAAATTTTAAAAACCAAATGAAAAAATGTTCCACTAAGGATTACTAAAGACTAACATTACCCTCTCTGTATTTATTTGCAAATAGGAAACAGGTATGTAACCGTAGTATGCACAAATATTACTATCATTAAATT
Organism: Myiozetetes cayanensis; assembly: GCF_022539395.1. Classification (NCBI taxonomy): domain Eukaryota; kingdom Metazoa; phylum Chordata; class Aves; order Passeriformes; family Tyrannidae; genus Myiozetetes; species Myiozetetes cayanensis. The sequence goes on along the minus strand of NW_026087964.1, from coordinate 30,984,404 downwards.
AAAAAATTTAGCAATTTGATTACTTTAATACTTTAGCTAATTAGCTCTGAAACCTTGAAGATATGCATTTTCTAAAGTCAGTGCCAATTTCATAATTATTCAGATCACTTCCTAAACTGTTAAGTTTTTTGGGATACCAAATAGTAATTAATAAACAAGAAATATGAATTTGATCCTTTACCCGTTTTTTTTTTCTCAACACACCTGAGACAGATTGTTGCTGAGATTTTTTCTTCTTTATAGTGTATATTAATACATGTACAATACATATACTGTATAGTATATATTAATACTTACTGAATCTTCCAGGCAAGTTGTAACTTGTTTTCAATCATTATTTTAAGAGGTTAAAGAACCTTCTTCTAGACATAAGGGGCTCAACAGCAAACCTTTCCATCTCATTCATGGACTTGTCTCTGAGTTTTGTAAAGAGTAAAGGAGTAGGCTCTATGGTTATACAATCACTCCTGTATTTTTTTGTTGATACAGGTTATAAAACTACTGATGATGATGGTCTTTACCCTTAGCCCTTCCTGTATTTATGTCTCTGGTCCAATAACCAGAGGGATCATAGAGGTGTGTTTTATCTTCATTTTAGCCCTCTTGATATCATTTTAGCCCAAAAGGGAAATCAAATGAGATGCAGAAGATGCTAAACTGGCACAACTCTCAGGTCATTAGAAACTAATTAGAAACAGCTTATGGATCTCAATGATCCTTTAGGTAAGATGTGAAAGAGGGATCAGAGAACATTTAACATCTTCCCTTCCTCATTCTTTCCAGACAGTGTGCAAGTATGTGAGAGTTTCTGACTTATTTTCTGTTGTTGCTTTTTTTACCACACAAACGTGTTTTGCAGTGACAAAGTAGATGAAGTGTCAGAAAATACTGAAATATTCACAGAACTATTCTAGACAATGTGTCTTTCTGCTATAACTTGGTTTGTTATTATTTAAATGTAAAGATTTTCTAAATAGATAAAAAAATCTACTTAATTTACAGCTCATGTCATGTATACATGTATATGAAAAGAAAGATGTACTATGGAAAACTTGAAGGATAAAAAATAGTAATAGACACACTGTTAATATTATCAGTTATATATTTGCTGTTATTTATCCCCAGGTTTAGAATGCTAAGTCTATGAAGTTTGCAACTCTTAGGATTGTGTCTGCTGTTACACATCAAGGTTTTAATGTGAAATAGCTTTCTTCTCCTGGAGATGATTTTGTGGCAATATAGCTATCACATATCTACATTCATGGCTTTTGCCCCCTGAAGGTGCCAGCTGCCATGCTGGGATCTAGAGCACTCCATAAGGATGCTTGCCTGAAGCCCTGCTAACACTTCATATGTCCAGAAGAGTTACAGGACTAAACTGTACTTTCTGTCTAATAAAATCTTTCTACCTGTGATATGCAAAGGGTACTTGTCTTCTCCCTTCTCCCAAAAACACACAACCTCTTTAGCCTGAGAATGTCCGTTACTAAAACTACTGAGTGCAGATGTCACTCACTGACACGTCCAAACCTAATTCTTTGATCTGTCCATCTGAACAAAGCTGACAGAAAAACTAACAATAAACTTTCCTATTTTGAACAAAGTTGACCCTTTTTAGCAAAACAGAATTTTAAAATGTATTTAAAAATTTATTTAACTCATTTAAGTCTAGCTGGAACCCATGAAGTAGAATTAATGTTCTGTGGACAAGCATGAACTTTTGATATTCCAGCTAGCCAGCCTCACATGTTATGGAGCCACACAATAGTTCATATTCCAAGTTTTGTCAATCAGGAGACCTAGAATTCCTTTATTAACTGCTAATAGTACTAGGATAAGAAGCATAAAAGACTTAGGAAAAAAAATTCACTCTCTGAGGTCCTCCCCTATATTTATTTAAATTTTAGCTAAAATTTCATGCCTCCTTTTCATGTTTCTTCTGCCAACTTCTAAGAATTTCTGGAGTATCCTTGTCTTTCTTTCCTAAACACTTCAGTCATTATTTGCCTTTTTCTTCCATGACTTCGCCTTTGACTTAAGAAGATATCTTTTTTAAAATGAGGGGCTTTTTACTTACTCTTCTCTATAAAAGCCCTATCCTAATTTATATATCATCCTTTCTCTCACAGCAAATGTTCTGTATCTCTAGAAACTCCTTTCTTTCCAATCAATCTTGACACAATTGGCTTCCTTCCTAGGATGCTTTTTAGCATGGTTATTGTTTGGTTGTTAGACAGTTGCTAAGGTTAGCAGTTCCCTTATGCATTGAGACTGAAGAATATCTGTTGCAACCTGTCAGCAAACACTTGATCCACGTCAAAAGAGGACTTCAGACTTAAATGTTTCTATGGGCTGCACACAGACTGATTCCCTAAATCATCCTAAGTTTTTTAATGCATTTTTCAGTCAGAATTCATGAATTCTCACCTTGTGATGCATGTCATCCAGTACTCTCTCTCCATCAATGAAAAACCTCAGATATCATACAGAAAGACAAATGTGCAATGATTTAGTAATTATAAACAACACTTACTATGTTTTTTGTTGTGTTTCACATTCATCAGTGTATTTGGAGGATCTTCTCATTCATCTTTAGTGTGACTTCTGCAAATATACAAAACATTTGATAGGTCCAACCCAACTATTTTGAAGGTTTTCTATAAAGAGACACTCTAAGAAGATTATTTTAAATATTAAAAAAATCATTTTCAAAATAAAAAAAAGTTCCATCCCAGTACTTTCATGTAGTATTGGGCTGGAATGCCCCAGATAATGAAAGAGCATATTTCTGGCCACCAGCTTGGCAGTTTCTGGACAACACATCCCATACACAGCACCCTTCCTTATGGAAGTTTATTATTTTAGGGATGACATGAAGTCTCCTCCTTTAAGTGTAGCATGAAGCTAATGCAGGGTCAAATGCAATATTGCAGTGTTCTGGACTCCTCAAACAATTAGGCATGAAAAAGTAAGAAAAAGAAGTCCACCGTAATCTTTGGAACACAGTGCAGATGTAAGTGGATGGACTCTGCACATATCTGGTACAGTCTAGTAGAGTTCATCAGTTTGTGCCTAGTAACAAAGTTTTAGCTACACCACAGCTAGCTACACAAAGTACAGCTATATTTGCATAAATTTGCTCAGTTGTCCCTGGCTCCACAAACTGGGTGGTCTGAAAACTTAAATATATAAGTAGCAGATGAGAGGGAGAATTGTTTACACTTAAATGTCAAAATGTCAAGGAAAAGGACACATTTTTTAAAGAATAATGAAGCGTATTTCAAGTATGCATGGGCATCAAACTGAGGATGGGATTAAATGTGGTGGGGCTTTGAAGAAAAATTTTGTGGGTTTGTTTTTCAATAAGAAAAATGTGATAGTTATGATCTGTAAGGACTACAGCATAACATTTGATATATTGCCTCATTGGAAACTGTCAGTAAAGATGGAGATGACTGGGATCCATGAAAAGCCAATAAAGTGGTGAATTGCTGGCTAAAGAAAACTATCATTTGTGCTGTAAAACAGAAATATGAGCTGTAAGAGAGATTACTAATGTATTTTTTTTAGGATTAATGACACTGTACGCATATTGTTATTCTCCAGCCTAATCTGTCCTTCCAGTATAGTTCCTAACTAGATATTACATTTTACTAATACTAATCTTTGTTGTTCCATCATGTTCTCAAAATGCCTCTTATGTGTAGCTTCCCTTTGTTCCCAGTGTCCTAGGTCACTTCTATGCTTCTACTCTTTTTTTCTCAAGTGAGAGAACATATGTATAAATATATGATTTTGTCTTTTCACAGAAAGGTTTTTTTTAGTGGGGTTTTGTGGAGGGTTTTTTCTGCTTTGGTACCCTTTTTTAGTATGATATGGCCTTAATGTTTTCAGATGAGCATCCAAGAGCTGTTTTGCACTCAGGTCGAAAAAAAAATATTTCTTTGAGTTTCCTCTGGCCCTCCCCTTCCATTTACCAGCAGCTAAGATTTTAGAGTTAAATAGGTCAGGATAGACTGGAAAGAGTAAGTAGGAAGTAGGGAATCTGGAGTTGTCAAAGTAGTAAATTATTAGTAAATAATGACAAGTTATGATAACCACTGCAGGCCCAACACATACTGGCATGATTGGACTCACAGAAAGCCAGAATCACTTATACTGAAAAGAACACAAGAATGTAGGAGTAAATCCTGCAGTGATTGTTGTATGTAAAATTAATAAATAGTCCTGAGAGCACAGAGGAGCAAACTCAAATCAATGAACTCTAAAATCATATACTTCTCCTTCTTCCTCTTTTGTATTGTCATTGTCTATATATAAGGAAAAAGCATGTCGCATAATAACTTGTTTACTCTCCCTCAAGAGAAAAACATGATTTTTAGCTCAGACTAAAATATATACCATATATTCACCATTTATTGGTGGTGCTTTGGTTGTTGGTCAGTTGAGTTAGGTAGTGAGATATGAGGAGAAAGACAATATTAATACTCTAATTTGCTCCTCTTATGAGAATATTTTAAATGAAAGAAGTGATCCTAGTTCTCCTCTCGAGAGGAGGTCATTTATGCTTCTAATTTGAGGAGAGCATCCTGAATTGCAAATCTTGTTCTGCTATATTCTCAAACAATTAAAGCTCCCAGTGGGGTTTTAGAGTTGTTTGGCTGTTGCCTTTCTGAGGTGTTTCTCTTTAAACTTTTTAAGAGATCTTACAAATCTGATTTAGACCTGTTAATTTAACAAACCAGATACTGAAAGGCTAACAGTTTCACATATGATCTTTATTTTTTTGTCATTTGGAAGTTTTTATGATGGTATTCCTTTCTTTTTAAAACTCATTTCTAGTGCCTTAAACTAGCTGCCTCAAATCACTAGTTGGTCTTCACACACACTATGAAGTACTTATATGTATTGAATTAACTTCCTTTTTTTCTACTGTTGGTAATATATAATTTCAAATCATTTACCTTGTAGAGATCTATCTTTCTTACAATCAGCTACACACTGTCCTAAATCATGGCCCCTTATAGTTGTGATGTAAGGTTCCAAGATTTGGGGATTTTGGTGTGATACAGATGGACTTTTTCTTCAAAGAATGAAAAAAACTGGACCTTCACTAGATACATTCAGGGTCAAACTAAGTTGATATACCGTTCAAAGACACTAATGCATTGAAAATTAGTGTAAATAGAAAAAACTAAAATATCTATTGACAAGAAAAATGGTGGTTGCGTTGATCTCCATGCTGGCAAGATACTGTCACATCACAATAACTTGAAATTCAGGTTTGCTGAAATAGGTAGCTTTTGAAATAGCTATTGAAAAAGGTAGGATCAATTGATGAGACTGTATATATAAAAGAACAGTTGTAAAAACAGGCTAGAGTTTTTCTGTTTATCCTTTCCAAAATGTACAATATGCAATACTAGAATATTGTTTACAGGACTTTTATTTCACAGATTTTTAACTGTTGCAGTAACTTTGTAGATTGACAATGTCCTGAATTGTTCCTGTTCTCTTTCTGTGTCATAGCATGGTTGTAGCTTTTGGTCTTTCCTTCAAGTCTCACATTTAGTAGAAGATGTTGAAAATGTTCTGTGGACTCTAAAAACATGTCAAAAAATGTGTTTACATAGAATTAGAAAAATCTTCTTTTGTTGCCTGCAACTTAGAGAACTACATTTGCTGACTTGAGTGATCCATATTGGCATTGTGTTTACAGCACTTAATTGCAAACTGAACTGAAATTGTTGTATTCCAGATTTAGAAACTGTCATACATATTATACACTCTTTCCACTTCTCTAGAATACATGTTTCCAAGGTAAAATTTACCTTCTTTACTAATCTAAAATTTTGACAGCCTCCTTGTGATGTACTTATGTTCTAGGTGTCTGAATTCAGTTCAAAGCTGAACAAACTGATAGCAATTAGCTGCATATCTTACTGAAAAACAGCTTTTAATGGGCCCTCCAGAACTGATTCTTCTTGAAAGTAGCTCAACAAGTCATAACTTGTCTTTTTTTCCTATATGAACATCATAAAATTTTATAAAGGTTTTCTGTAAAACTTTAAAATGTAATGTATAGGAGTTAAACAGTAGAAGGAAATAATCTATAAACTAGTTGCTTTGTTTCATGGTTCCGTATGAAAGAAAATTATTATCTGTATTTCTTTAGATTTAAGACAACAGAAAGGTTAATATAAAATATTTTATAAGATATTATAATTATATAAAATGTCTTTTCTCAGTCTTACGTCAGTGCACAGAGCTGTTCACCTGTAGTAGAAGACATACAATTTAAAATAATATTACAGTCATCTTTTAATTTGGATGTTTACCTACTGAACTTTATTAGTATAGTATAGTATCATTTGATTGTCATAGAACAGTGCAGTTATGGTTGTTCCAGTCTTTTACTTAGTATAACTATGGTTTTTATTTTCTACATATACATCAGTTTTGCTTAGCTGATGAAGCCATTTAAAAAGAAAACATTTATTATTAATTATTAATCATGTTTGGCCTTATCTCTGAGGAAGGAAAACTAGAACATTATGAGCAAAACAGGAGGTAAGAGGAATGTAGAACAATGTTATTTTTCAAAGCATCACAGAAATACCTTCTGTGTTATATGCCTATAAAACAGCCAATGTCTTGTATCTCATCTTCTCCACTAGTGGTATCTCAAAAAATTTTAAGGAGTTAAAAATGTTCGAGAGCAGGGGAAGAGACAAGAGATCTGCAGATGCTGGAAGCTATTTTTTCTCCTTACTGACTTCTACTGTTAAATTGAAGCTTCATAACTATGTAAGAGCTATCTCTGTAATTTAGGGGGTTTATTTTCCACTGATACACATAGGATTTTACACAGGTCAGCCACAGGAGCAGTTCTGGGTCACGATGCATCTGCTTAAACTCCCGACACATCAAGAGCAAGACGGATGGCTCTTGTCAGAGGGAAACGTTGGACAACTGCTCCCTAAGGCTCTAGTGTTCATAGCAATTGTTAAATCATTTACATTACACATTAGCAGGAGCAATATAGCTACAGTAAATGACTCACACATATCTGCTGCTTTGAATTTACATTAGGGAGATTGTAGCTGTCAAGTTTTATAGGTGCTGATAAAAGAAACACACTAATTTAATTAATCTTGTGTTACTTCTCAATGTCCAGATCTAGTAGAGATTCTCAGAAAAATACCACTTCAAAAATTAACTGTAGTATAATTGTCATGAAAATACAACCTTTTAAGTGGATGCTCTAACACTTACCAGTCCTTAAATTCTAATTTCATTGGTTTGGATTTATTTTATAGTCTGTTCATTCTTTAGAAACACAGTAGGGACATAATACATCTTTCATAATATGCACAAGGTTGCAATTTCTAATCAGTGTCTTAAGTGTCTCTTTCTGAAGAAGTAATAGATTTGTAAGAAAACAGAGAATTTAACTACCTTAATAATAGTGCCAGGTGTAAAATTATATACATCTTAGCAACTGGCTTTATTAATTTTGATTGATGCAAGGTTCCTCTTGTGAAAATATGGTACTTAAGTGCAATCATGAAATGTTGCTTTGTGGTGCTATTCCATCTCTTCAGCAGTTTTGCCTATCTACATTACATAATGTAATAGGTATGGAGAAAACCTCCAATTTCCATCTTCAATCCCTTACTGACAATAGACCCAAAGGATGTAGGAGCAATGGAGAAGCACAGTAGCCTACCTCACATGCAGTTTCTAATGAGTCTGAAAGGGTTTGTATACTAAGTATATAAATAACAAGAGACAATACCATTCCAAGTCTGCAAATAGACAATTCTCATTTTTCTGAAGGAACATTTTGAAGTCTTCATATGATAATTTAAAATAATTATTGATTGTCATAAGCCTAAAACAGAGCTACAACCATCCAGACCTAGAGACCTGAAACAGTAGTGTGACTGATGTCTGAATCTGAAATAAAAATAAACTAATGTGCTAACACAGTATTTGTTTGAAGAGAAATAATTTTGCTCTTCCTAGGAAAGTTTTGGGAGTTTTGATTTTCAAAAATAAGTATATAAATCATTTTGTTGATGGTAAGTTAAAAAATATAATTTTCAAAGTTATATGTTCCTGAGCTGAGGAACAATATCAGGTTTCTTTTGCATCCATTTCAGTATTTCTGTGATATTCTGAAGCTAACGCAGCATTTCACCATCTTGAAAATGATCCTTAGGCTACAAGAACAGGCTAGATTTCAGGAAGATTTAAGGAACATTTCCTGATCATCTTCTGCCACTATCACTTAACAAGTACTAAAATGTTTAATTGTTTATTTGATTTAGCTTTTATCATAAGAAAAATCTTTTCCTGTCAGAATATGCATGCCATATATCATACTACTGGATGGCATGCATGACTGGAAAGGGTCAGACAATTTATAAATAGTTGTTTAAAAGGGAAATGTGAAAAAAGCTGTCAAAAAACAGAAAGTGAAGTGAATTGATACTTCACCTACCAAGGCCGGATGCATTGAATTTTAAACAGACTTTTAATATTATGTTAAAAACTATTCCCTCTTCTTTGTGTGTTACAAGCTGCAAGCTGATATGCTTTTTTTCTTCTTGAAGAGAAGCCTTATTCTTTTCTTACCTTCTCTATAGATTTATCCTGTGTAGCACAAGCTAAAGGGGCAGATGCATTCAATGTATGCATTGTGGGATCTTGTTAGTCTGTCATAAAAATGCGCCAAGGCTGAACATATATTCTGACTCTGGGCATGCTGGTCTGCATCTTGGCCTACCAGTCAATCTCATTTTAGTGAGAGCTGGAAAATAGTTCGAGAGAGTATCACATGGATCACATGAATGGCCTGAAAGTGTTCTTCCACTATTCTTCAAAAGAGAGGGGGATTCAAATGCATCCAGGTCCTGATGGCTGATTGAAATTATTTTGTCAGTGACTCAGAAAACTAAATGAGGACGTTAGGAAACAACTAACTACGTATGACCACTGATTTTATAAGCAGAATTTAGGATTTGTTGAGTGCCACTACTCATCTTCATCAGACAAGTACTTTAATATGCTATTTCCAAATTCTTCAGACAATTTAAAAAAGATTTCTGGGTGATTAAAAAAAACAGTTTGCTGTTGACAGCAATTCTTTAGTGTGTATGAACACGAAAAACAAGTCGTATACAAAGCCTTGATAATACCAGGTTTATAGAATCATAGAATCTGATTGGAAATTGGAAGGGACCCACAAGGATCATTGAGTCCAACTCCTGCCCTGCACAGGACCACCCCCAAAAGTCACACCATGTGCCTAAGAGTATCATCCAAATCCATCTTGAACTCTGTCAGGCTTGGTGCTGTGACCACTTCCCTGGGGAGCCTGTTCCAGTGCTCAACCACCCTCTGGGTGAAGAACCTTTTCCTAATATTCAACTTAAACCTCCCCTGAATTGGCACTGAATTTTTAACTTTTGAGCATGAGACAAATATTATTGCGTTCTGTTTTACATGATATTGTCTAGATGTTTATTTAAATATGATTAATCTTTGTTGATTCGTTCCCTTTGATGATTGACCTAAGGCACGATGAGAGATGGTTAGAGTTGGTGTACATCAGCAATCAAAAATCCACATTTAAAGTCTCAGTAATTGACTTAAACTGAACTGTAAAAAGAAAATTACTTCATGAAATGACTTAATCCACCTTTTTTTTTTTTTCCTTCTCCTTTTTAAGGATTAGGGCTTTCTGGAGGAATGGCACCTTTAATTACATTAATAGGATAAAATGGGTAACTTTGCATTGCCTTTTAGTCATTAGGTGTCAGGAAAATGACAGATTTTTCTGGTAAGGTTTTTATTAATGGTCTATTTATAGCTATTTAGGGATATTATGTTTTTCATGGGTTTGGGTTTTTTATCTGCTTATTAAATACTAGAGGGAACTCAAGACCTTTTTCTACTGTAGGTTGTATTACATTCTTTAGTTGCGTATTGAAAGGGACAGGAATGAGAAGATTTTCTGCAGCTTCCCTAGACTTCCCTGTAACCACTACACCTATGTGAACACTCTTATACGTTCTTTCATCTTCCATTTGCATATGTCATTAACACTATAATTTTTACTTCTATATGATAAGAGGCCTGATTTTTCTCTTATATTTGCAAAGCACCAAGCAGACAGCAAAATACAGGTAGGCAACATAAGAAAACAACATCTGGAAATACTACATAGCTTCCTTTCTGCAGCATTTTCATAGTGGCATATGTTTGAGTTTAATTTTTTCATTTAATAAATAATTTCAAATCCTATATTATTACTGTACTTATGAGTAATATAAGGTGAAAGATATAAAGAGTTTTGTTAAGGATAAAAGTTTAGCTTTTAGCCTGATATTTCTGATGCAACATGTTAAATACTAACACAGGTTTTACTGTATAACATTACTTGTTCAGAAAAACATGAAAAAATATGTTAGAATCTAGAAAATTATTCCTAATTCAATTCATTATGGAATTTTTAATGTAATTCAGTATATTTTTCCAGTTGTAATTTTTATTAGCATTCCTTTAATTTATACTTATTCCTGACTTATTTTGATTAACATAAATACAATCTCTTATTGCATTAGATTTTGAGACTGGGGAAGGAAGGGTAGGGGTTAATTTGAAAAAAATCAATGATTCAATTCAATGCAAATAATTGAAATTTTATTAAATCCTGTTTGTTCACTGCTTCCAAGGTAAACCTATTTCACAAGGATAAAATACAAATTCCTAGGAGAAAAAAATCTTTGCAAGGAAAAATATATGCAATAAAATATTATGTTGCTCCAGAAAAGAGAAAGATGAGTTTGTTCAAAACAGAACCAATAAATAGACATATTGTCTTCAAGTAGCACATTTATTTTTAATACAATTTTATTAATAATTTTTTATTATCACCCATGCAATTTGGAGTTAGTACCTAAAACCCAAAGCTAAGCAAATCAGGTATTTTTCACTTTATAGTATTACTCAAAATTAAGATCTTTCATGCTTAATGAACTTTCCTTCTTTTATTTTAGATTCCAGTCCTTTCATTGTTTGGGTTTTATTTTATATTTATTTTTATTTTATCATTATATTTTTATTTTATATTTTATTTATTTTATTTTATATTCCTCTGCATATGTATTAAACTTTTCTAAGGTAAATGTATAGAAATTTAAGCCTTTTTAGCATACCAGGTAAATTTTGACTGGAAAACTTATCATTTTGAAAGTTTGGGTTTGTTCCCACATGGAGAGAATGTATTTGTTCCAAATTATGAAGAAGGGCAATCAATTACCAGCTCAATATTTTACTTCTGATACTCTGTATAACCATGTTCATGCATTTTTTTATTATTTAATATGATTAGTGTTTCTATTTAAATGAGACAGTGTATTAGTAAATTAACAGTTCAAGATTTTTTTTTTTTTTTTATGAAGGAAGCACTGAATCCCTCCTGTAAAACCAAAGATGACTGTAAGGTTTAAGCACATTAGCACTTTTACAATCACCTTCTACTGTATCAATTTTCCCAATTACTTATATGGGATTATTAAGATGGAAGTGTATTTATGTTTTCCCCTAAATTGCTTCACTATTTCTCATTATTAATACAGTTTAAAACTTTTATTTTTTTCTATTCCCATGTTTTTAAAGAACTGTTTTCTTCTTCCTCTTGTTGCTATCTTGACCATCTCTTTATATCTTCCTTCAGAACTCCTCAAGTTTCCTTAAAGCTGCCTCTATCTCTGCTAGTACTGTTTTAATTTTTTCTTTGCAATAGATTCTACAAAGCAGAAGACAGATTTTATACATGATTTTTAATCATGCAGATCATAATAATTAAGCTCAATCAAAGTAATTTTAATTTCTTTTCAATCAGAAGAATTAAATCTATCTTGCTTCCTTTAGTAAGGAAAGACATAACATAAAATCTTAGGTAAATTTCAAAAAGCTCCAAACAGAATTCCTGTCATTACTCATGTAACTTATGTGTGTGGACTGAGGTGAGGTATGGGATATACAGGATAGAATTATGGGGTTTAACTGCTCTTTAAATGGTGGCTTGTACCATCTCCTGTTTTGCACAGGTTTATGAGCACTTCAGTCCTGAATCAGAGACTCATAATCTCTAATATTCCAGCTATTAGAGGCTACTTTCAAATTATTTATAAAGACAGTAGACAAATTTATTCCATCCTTTAAAAATCGTGAAGGTTAAAATAAACTGCTTGACTGTCTTTCTTAGTACAGGAAAAGTTGCAATATCAGAGAAGACTGTACTACAAGTCCACTGTCTACTGCAGTGTCATGTTTAATACAAATAATACGATAGGGAACAATCCTATACAAATTGCTGCTTACTGACACTGGTTGATTTACAGTATATAAGCACATAAAAATTAATTTTACATTTTCATAGATTTTACATCCGATTTTCTCAATTTTCATCATATAAGTTCTATTAGCAGTCTGATCAAGTTCAGTAGTGAAAACAGTAGGTTTCAGTAATAATTATGATTCAAAAGACTGTGTGTGGTTACTTGATTTTTGAAGGTGCTTATCATTAGATCACAGTGCTTATTACAGGCACTGTGTAAAGAAGAACACAGTAATTGCATTGGCAATTCATGAGGGACAAAGAAAAGTTTCAGATACTATGAGAGACACATTCAGAAAATGTATCACAGGAGATTGTAAAGCCATAGAAGCAGGGGAAACTCAAAGTTTTAATTCATTTGCAATTAAGTTTGTATTCAAATTACTATAAACTTTCCTTGAAGGAGCTGAATGGCACCTACAGAGTCTGAAGTTCTAAAATTTACCTAAAGACAAAATTATCGGGCATTATAATCCAAGGCCACAAATTACTTTCTTTCAGAAGTATTGAATTCTCTCATTTATAAATATTTTATACCGATGTCATGGAAAATGTCACAAGCATGGGTAGAATTAAAGATTTAACCTCTTTCCCACTTCTCAAAAAAGCAGTTACTTCCTGTGAAGTGCTCCTTCCTGACAAAGGTACCTTTTTATTTTTTCCAATTTGTGTTGTTTGGAGTTTTTTTGGTAGTGGAGGTTAACTGAAATAATTTGCAAATTGAGTAGAGGGAGAATATCCATAGTCCCAAAACATGGAGCTCAAAGACTGACCATATTTCTCAGGTATTGGATATTCAATAAAGCCTGCATCTGGAAGTGGCATCCACTGTCAACTCCATTTATAAGAACCCAACATAGTTCATAATGTCTGTTCAGCTACAGACATAATGGATATACAGGATGAGCTAGTAGAATTGTATCTCCACTTCCATGTTCAAGTTTAGCATCATCTAATTTTGAAACATATTTAAATTTCTCAGGATAAGGAGTGACTTCCTGCTTCTATCCCAGTGGTGGAATGTCATGAAGTTTTGTAATTACTACTCAGAGGCAATCGAAGAAACACACTAATTTGGGTCATCTTATAATTGCCACATGCTGAGAACAGAAGTTAGAATAATAAGACATGCAGAAAGCAAGAGTATTTATTTTAATATATGTATGTATGTATGTATGTATGTATGCATGTTTTTACAAGAATAATTTTTAATACTTTAAGTTCTTGAAGGGGTACACTTCAGTGCTCTGCCAGACTACAGTTTTCATGTGTTTAGTAGGGTTAGAGATCTATCTAAAGATATACCTGAGCCAATAAGTATTTTGTAGGCAGAACTTCGTAGTTTTGATGCTGCTGTAATTAAAGGAATAATACCAAAGTGATTGCTATTTGAGGGTGTAGAAAACCACATATCAACTGTGACTTTCTGTTAAACTTTTTTTCATGTTAGTCAGTAATGCATTAAATTGCAAGTTGGCATCAAATTATAACATCCCTTCTATCAAAGTTGTGTGGAAAAAAATGTTAGCTTTTACACCACCAGCACCAGACACAAACATATGCTGTATCTTCATTAGTGTACTGCCTAGTGATTTGGGTAAGCTTTAAGCACAATGCCAGTTGGCGATCAGTTTCCAAACAGCAATGCAAAATGTGCAAGGGAAAACAAAGTCATTTTGAGATTATTTTAAAAAATTAAACCCATGTTCTAGTAACATGCTTCTAACTTCTTGTTCTAATTGGAAACATTCCAATCCAATGCTGCTGAGCAAAGCTGATTGCAGACTTAATTGCTCTTATGTAACAACTAATATCTGGCAGTAACACACACTGTATAACACTGGCAGGTTTTTAAAACAGTTTGTTCCCTTTACTCCTTCTTTCTTTGTTGTTCTGTTTACTGTGCCCAGTTAATGTGCTCTTGTGCCATAATAATCTCTAGCTAAATGGTAATTGCTCTATTGACAGCACTACTGTACATTTTTGACACATCATTATTCATACTTAACCACTTGACCTGGAATAAATGTTAAAGCAATTACTACTGAGAGCTTTTCTATGAGAAAATTGAGGCAAAGTTTAAAGATAATCAAAATGCAAAGCTGATCATGATAGCAACTGGAAAAATGGCAAATCCTATTAAACAGATTTTTATTAGCCAAGTTGATGCCAGTAGATATTATCTGGTAATTTAGTCTTATTAAAAAGAAAATAAAGCAGCTAATTGTTTACTATTCTGGAACTTATTCCAGCTTGCAATTTGCAACTGAAATTAAGCTTTATGTGGCTCTATCTATTTTGTCACACTGAAATATGAAAATCATTTGGGGCAAAGCACATCTGCTCAGTCCTTTCCATCTTACTGGTAAATCCTCGTCCAATGCGTTTCGTACATGTTGAAGCATTCCATTCATGCATACAACACCAATATTTTAGATATTTGTCTCCTACAAAATTAGTATCTTCAGATCTTAAAAATCATACTTTTAATACTTTTTTTTCCATTATACATAGTTTTCACAACTCTAAGAAATGTGTGAGTGTAATCTGTTGTTGCTTGAAGACTTTAGATGGAATTTGGAAATGGAGAGGGACAGAGTTATTGTTATGCCATTGTGTGAAAATTGTCCAAATCTCCCAGACCAGCATTTTATTTTGATAGTTAATTGCATATTTGCTCTACTTGTGATTGTATTCTTAAAGGAAAGTAAATGTTCTCCTGTTTAGTTGTTTAAAAAGTGGCATTTACACTGATCTCAAATAATTTCACAGGACTCAATTGCAGCACAATGCCTTCAGTACAGTGCTTACAGTAAAAGCTGTAATTATAAAAGAATGCGAAAAGACATCAAGTAAACCTTAAAGGGATAGCATAAGCTTTTACTGCCCCCATCTGAACTATGAGGCTTGCTTGGAAACCACCATTAGGATGCAGAATACTTATTGTTGATATGTCACTATTGCTGTCATGGGAGAACTGTTGTAAGGGCCAGAAACTTAGAGCGGTTTCTATATTAATGAAGCTTTTCCTCACTTAATGAAAGCAAGGAAAGATTGGGGTTTTTTAATTAATAAAATATTAAAAACGGGGGAGGAAATCTCTTTTCATGCCAATTCACATTTAGAATAGCAATAAGGACTTCTGCAGCTGTGCTTTATCAGGCAGAAAAATCCTTTTTTTTTTTTTTTTAAAGCATGCTCAACTCTCTATTAACTGCTTCAGTACCCTGTATGCCGATCAAACTGATAAAAGATTGTTCAGAGGTCATTTAACAGCTTAATTCTTAAACGTTTCATTCGCATTATCATTTCTGATCAGTTATAAAGGAGTTTTCAGAGTAACTGTAAAGAACCACCAATTGTCTAATAAAAAAAAAAAAACAACTGGTACACAGACTAAACTCATCTAGGTGTCTCCTGTTGCTGCTGTGATTTTTATTCATAGTTGAGCAATCTCTTAATAATATTTTGTTTGGAACATTATAAAGTGCATATATATTTATTCTTAACAGAAATAAATTTCATCAACTGTCAGCCTCCCAGTGTTAAGGAACATAGAAATTTGTTTCATGTTTGACTTCTTCATTTTTTATTGAGATGTTTACCTCTTTATGCATCAGAATTCAAGCATTGCAAAGCATTTCCACTAGATAAAACCTTTTGTTTCTGAGTTTTTGTTTTCTATTTTGTTTGGGGTGTTTTTTTGTTTGTTTGTTTGGGGTTTTTTTGTAGACCAGGCATCTTTTTAGCTCAGCAAACACTGATTCATGATTTTAATCCATATCTTGTGTGGTAAGGGGTGATTATGTCATAATTGCAAACCACATTTTTGTTAATTCAGATAATCTTTCATAAAGGTCACTTTCTGCTGTTACTGAAAGACTGCACAGCCTATAGAACAATCAGCAGCTTTATTTCAGCAAAGAAGGTTGTACACAGTAATTCCAATTAGGCCTTTTTTAATTCTTTTTAAATAGACTTCTTGTCCCTCTTCTTCTTACCAAACTGAATGGAACATAGAATTTAGTATGTGTTTCCCAGATACAGTAAAAGAAAGACAACTAACACAACCAATATACTGTTGTTCCCTGTCAGTCTGCATTTTTTAGCAGAGAGGACTGTACAGGTAAAGAGAATATTACTGTTGTTAGGCTTCACTGGTCAGGAGAAGAAATAACAAGATTGTTATTTCTTCTGAAATAACAATCCTGAGATTTTTGTACAACAGTGTACATTGACAGTTGTAGAATTTTCAGGTTTTGAGTCTTTGTTGTTATATTTTGCCAGAAAACATTAATCTATTGGAATTTTTGTCATGAGTTTTCTGAGGAGAAAAGGAGCAGGTAAAAGGATCAAACTCTGATTCTTAGGTATTTAGCGAAATAGGTAAGATTCACCAAACATATGTAACAATTAATTCCATTAGAAATAGCCTATTTATTCTTGTTAAAACGCTGTACACATGCCAAATAAAGTTCTTAGATTGCTCATATCAATGTGTATCCATTACCTAACATGGTTTGGCAGATTCATATGGGATTTATTCAGTACAGTTTCAGGGAAAATTTGTATTGTCTGAGACTTTGCTAACAATATTAGAATGGCAAATAAAGAGAAGAGGTAATTTCTCAGTCTAATAGAAGATTCCACAGAAACACATTAACCCTACTGTGTTAACAGGGTTCCTGCTACTTTTAAAAATGATTGTTTGGAAGACAGTAATAGAGAATCATGAAGACAGGGAAATCAGGTTCCTCTCAGAAGAGGATGCCAGCACAATATGGTGTAGCTAACAATGCTTAAAGCTGCTACATTTTATTGAGTCCTTCCTTGTAAAAGGTGTAATAAACTTCCAAATATCTTTAATATTCACATCAGGTTCAATAAAATTCATTTTCTGGTATGTTTACAGGCTTGGAAAAGCATGTGAACAAGAAAACAAATGTAAATAAATTATCTTATGTAAACTATAGATTCAACTGTAGGAAGTATGAAACAAAGAAAGGTGTTTGCTTACTCCTGTAGCTTTCCTTTTATTGTGAGGCTAGCAGTGTAATGATTCTTGGGTATGTCTTTCTCCAGCTCAAATATTTAGCTGAATTTACACTCAGGTGAACCTACACCTTTGAGTGTATTTTATAAGGGTGTCTCTGAATCAAATCTGCTCCAGGAAATGTTCTTGGTGTCAGTGAATACAACACTGGTTCAATAAAGGAATAAAACTAGAAAAAGAGGGAAAATATATCACAGGTGTGATTCTCTGCTACTTATATAGCAGAGCTATATTCTTAATACTTCAGGTTTTGTGAGTGCATCAAGACCCTCAGTAGCACTCTTTCAAGGTTTTTGGGCATAGCAGCGAAACAGAATTTTTTCACACTGAAAGAAAAAAAGTGTTGGTAGCAGGACAGTGTCAAATTAAAAGCTGGATGAGGATAGGAGTGTGGGATGTAATGTGGAAGGGAAGACCACAGGGCTCTCTGCTTTCTGGCTAAGGGATGTTGGGTAGGCAGAAGTGAAGATAGCAAGGGAGTGAGGGACAAAGAGAACCTCTGGTGTTAAAGAGAAGAGATAATAGGAATGCACAAACATGTCAGACAGGGGGCCTTGCATTGCCTGTCATGAGTTCGTGAATTTAAAAACTTTGCACCTCGCTGGGAGGTGGACAGTGTGGAATTCATCGAGGTGGATAGACCAGTGTCTCTGTTTGGGCTGGCTAAACACGTGCTCTAGTTTAACCTGACAGGTAGTTAAACACCATACAGCTGCTCACTCACTCACTCACTCACCTCACTCACTCCCACACTGGGATGGGAGAGAAAATTGAAAAAAAACCTGAAGTAAAATTCATGGGTTGAGATAAATACAGTTTAATAGGGATATTAATAATAATAATTAATACTAATGTTAAACTAATTAGAATATACAAAAAACCCCAATACACACTGCTATTGCTCACCACCAGCTGACCAATGCCCAGCCAGTTCCTGAGCAGAGGTTTTCCCCCTAGTTTATGTACTTAACATGATGCCACATAGTATGGAATATCCCTTTGGCCACTTTGGGTCCCATCTGTCCCCACTTTGTCCCCTCCCCACTTCTTGTGCCCCCCTCATCCCCACACAAGACTCCTTGTTGGTGGGGTATGGTGGGAAGCTGAAAAGTCCACAGTTTAGTGTACACGCTACTTAGCAATGACTAAAACATCTGTGTGTTATCAATATTATTTCCATTCTAAACCCAAACCACATGACCGTACCAGCTACTAGGAAGAAAACTAACTCTATCCCAGCTGAAACCGGGATAATATGGCTATCAGACCACCTATAGAAGACAAATCGAAGCAAAAATCTTCTTATATTCAGCGCACACTGCTGCCTTGTTTAACTGTTTGCTAACACAAGTGCAGAAAACTTTGGTTCAGAAGAGTAAGTCTCTGAAACAGAGTGTAACTAATTGATTTGATTGTGCTAACTGCAATGTGATTTGGTCCTGTTGTCCCACCAGCTTATGTGAAAGCTCTACTAGAAATGAAAAAACCCTGAAGATAACCAGTGTACCCATGTCCCACTCACATAAAGATTGCTGGGCTGGTATATATTCAGAGGAATGGTATATGGATCTAGTCCAATCTGAATTATTTTTTTTCTGCAAAAGCAGATAAAAGTCTCTCACATGCCTCACGCTGTTTAAAGTTTAAAATGTGGTGGTTTCTTCATACCAATTACATGACATTTCAGAAGAGAGGCCATACTTTTCAGCAACAGTAAAGTCAGTATTACACATGTAATCATTTTACTATTTATTATCTCTTACAAAAATGGAGATTATTCCAGAATAAGAAAACTGAATTCTTACTTTATTAATTTTTGAAACTGTTGTTATCATGGGTGTTCCATGAGTATTCTGCATTCATTTTCTTCCTTGATTGTGCATAAGAGTTCAACTGGAGTGATAATAAAGTTCTGAACTGGGTTCAATAGTCAGAAAGTAAGTGTATAGAGTAGCCCTCGTTTCTCGGACACTAATGCAGCAAAATGTTGTCTTTCCTACACTTGTCAGAGGACACTGCCAAAGATCTCAATGATCTTACCTATGTAACCAACTTTGAAGAACTGACTAATGCATTACATTCTTTGATATTTTTTGTTATGATGTCTTCTAACAGTATAATTATAACTGTGCTTCTATTCTCAATTATTGAGATCAGACTCTGAAAATTGAGCAGGAAAACTACCAAATATCTGCAAATATCTGGTACAGTTTGCATCCAGAATAAGACACCTTGGACCAGTAGCGTATTTTTAAATTTAGGTACCAGGTAACTGATTGGGTGAACACTGAAGGTGGCAGATCTGGAAACCTCCAGATGTGCAGATCAAGTTCTGCGTGGGATGATTGCCATCATTTTGCTCGCTTGCAGAGATGTGCCAAAAACCTGGAAAGATGCCTGCAGATCACCATAACAGACCTTGAGGCTTTTAATGTTTAAGGGCATTAGAAACAAGACATGTAGTTTGTTAATAATAATGGTATTAATAATAATAATAATAAACCTTTTCTTAGCTATAAAATATGCTAAAAGCTGAAAGCTTACTTACTAAGAGCTGATATCTATGTGTTCTATTTCCCAGTAAATTGACTGAATTTAGAAATTTATACTCTTTTCATGAATGAAGGATTGTAATAATGGCCAGTCTTCGCGAGCGAAGATCCGGGGAAGGTCTTTACACCTTCCAGCCTGCGCATTGGATTTTTTAGGTGAGACACAGTGTGCGCGGAACTGAGCCCACCCTTTAATCCTAAGGTTCATCTGCCGGGGCCAAGCGAGCTTGGACGGTGGCAGCGAGGTCCTTAGGACGTAGGTGGGTTGCCTTTAAGGGCTAACGAGCCCCACCTGCCCGGGAGTGGCCCCTGGTGGTCTAGCGGTAAAGGCGCCGCGCTATCACCACGGAGACCCAGGTTCGAAGGATTGTACACTTCTAATTAATGAGCAAGCATATTCAACAAGCATACATGAATAGTTACATGAAGGTTAGGGGACAGGTTTTAGTTTCTGCATGATGGCAACAACTGAAGAAAGCAACCAAATTGTTGCTTTCCTGAAAGTTCAAGATTATTAGTGCCCCAAACTACAAAGTGATACTGATACATTAATCCGTCTGAACAGGAAAGAGATCTATAATGTAAATTAAGAAGCAGGTACTCTAGTCCCATTTTGAACTGATTGATCCTGTTGTTCTTATCACAAACAATGACAACTATTGAAAGTATAAAGTATTTGTATAATTAGAGATAAATTAATCAGGATACATTTTCTTTCTGTGAAATACTAGGAACGCTGGAGAAAATACCTTGCTTTGTTACTGTGCTAATATGATTTTCAGCAGAAATATAGGGCAAAGATATTGATCAGAGTTCATTTTAGAACATTAAATACTGCAAGTGCTACTTCAGCATTCAGCACAGATTTAGAAATAGGAACACAACACAGAGGCCAGTACAGAAAAGCTACACCTCGTTTGTCTGTGTGTCATCTGGTGTAGATCAGGAGTAGTTTCTACAGTGCTCAGGAAGTTCCACCAGTTTAAAAGGTAACATAAATGAGATCAGGACTTGCTCAATTGTGTATAATTTAAATAGAGCAAAGAACATAAATGAGAGATTCCTACCAGAGCTACCCTAGTACAAATAAGAAGTACCAATATTGTTGTTTATTTTGAAATATTTTATTACAATTAAAAATACCCAAATAGCAGAGGAAAAGAAGAAAGCCAACACTACATATGTTCAGCATTTAAGACAAGTTATTTTTACAATAAGATTCTTTGAAGTCTATCTAATTTCTTTTAGTACTTCACCTGTGACACTATAAATAATACATATTTATTGAAGTAGAGCTATTATACACTGCTGTTTATGTAGTGCATAATTTATAGACAGTGATCTCCCAACATGTGTAGATGATGTTCTTTATGAAAAGAAATTTTCAGAATAAAATGATTTTAAAGGAGTAAAGCAATTACTTAAAATGAATTTAATCAAAACTGCATTTTGAAGGCACAGATTGGTAACTGTTTTTAGAAGAACAGTATTAACTTCCTTTTTCCAGCCTGTGAACTTTAGTGTTATAATAATTTTCTTTTAAAAATTGGTGTGAAAGATTAAATAACAATATAAAACCTAAGTTCTTGAATAGAAGTCTGATTACTGCTGAAACTTCAGAGATCCTACTTGTGTTCCAGATGATGTCAAGGTGTTTAGTTAGAAATATATCTGTACAGAATTTGTGTGCATTTTTATACAGGTTTAATGGAAACCTTCCTCATATTACACTGAAATTGCATCTGTGACTAAACTCAGATAGGAAATTGTTTGGGAGTTCTGTGTTCATGTTTTCTTGGGAAAAATCCTACTTAGAATATTTTAGCTGCAGTGCTGCCTGTAATAGCTATATTTATTTACATCCAGAAGGACAATGATTTCCACATGAGACAGCAGAAGAACCTTTATATTGTAAATCTGTTATAACTTTCTAATTTTTTGTGTGAACACGTTCTTCTATGTCTCATCTTTTCCAGGACAATTTGGAAAATGACTTATATCAGTAATAAAATTCCACATTCCCTATACAAAAGTCTTTATACATGGTTGTCTATTCCATGGTCTGATTTTTCTATTTCAGTCTGGTGCTTACTATACTTTTTTTTAGAAATATAATAGGGGTTGTGTTGGGAGAAACATGTTGAGCAAAGGACATCAGATAGTAGCACTTCAAAGTCCCTTTAGCATCTTTTCCTTTTAAAGCAGTAGCTCTGTTTTATGTAGTCAAGCATCATAATAGCATTGCAATCTTTTTAGTGACAATGAACTGTGTGCTATTTGTTAAGTTTTCTAAGTTGAGTGAAAGTTTCCTGTTGACTTTGTGAGTTTTGGCTCGGGCTCCAATGGCAGTTCTATATCCTTTCGTTAGGAGGATTAAAATGTACTCTTTCATTAGTTAAGTGCAAAGTGAATTTCAAATGAGTCAGAATATATTTAAAGTAAAACTGTCAAATCATTGGTATTGATTTAGACACTGTTAAACAGGGGCAGCACTAACACACAAGGGTTTATTCTTTGTTACGACTTGCTTATAACCCCCATTGATGATAATGGGAATTACAGGCATGTCCTGAAGGGAATGTGCTCTTTGTAAATTCCCTATAAGCCTTAGATTAAGGAGCCATAGTTCTGTTAGAGTTCAAATACTTTTTGTGTGCAGATGAAACTTTCTGAGCTCTCCCATGTCCTTTCTTAGCAGTTCTTGGAAGGCAGACCTTTCACAAAAAAAATGTATCCAGAGCTCTTGCCTTATCTAACAGGGAAGATACCAAGATATTGTGCCAGGACACAGGCACACTTTTGTCTGAAGTATGCAGCAAGAAAAGGTAATAGTTTGTACAATAGTTTACATTGAATGGTAAAACAGATTTCTAGTGTAACAAGCAAAGGTTTATGCAAAACTGGTAGGAAAATAAAACATGTAAGTTTCTCTTTTTTTCTTTTTTTTTCTTTCTTTTATTTTGGACTAATTAAGTATAAATCAGAGACTAAAGGGATAATCAAAATAGAATAAAACCAAAATATTGTGGTAACTTCTCTAAATATTAATATTTTGACTGTAGATATTGAGGGTGCTCACTTTAGTCTTTCTGAAGCGACTGTAATGTTATACAAGCCATTTAATTCCCCAGGTACTGTGCTTGCTATCCAGATCAGAAGGTTATATGGTTATTGTATTTCCAAGCATTTTCAGTTCTCACAGCACTGTGCAAAGCAGAAATTGGAGGTGTGAGTTGGGTGCAAGTGGTACAAGAAGAGGGATAACAGAGAGAAAAGATATCTTGTTACTACTTCTAGAATTGTATAGCCTAAACCACAAATATACAGAATCACACAGAATCACAGAATATGCTGAGTTAGAGGAGACCCATAAGGATCATTAAGCGATCCTTATGATTCTTAGCCCTGCACAAGATCATACAATGAGGTTAAAAAAAAAAAAAAAAAAAAATCTGATACACAGATGCTGTTCCTAGAAAAATATGTTAGCAATGCCCACAAGAGATTACCATAGTGTGAGGTAGCACAAAGCTTGCCATCTGCATGTCCATTTGCTTTCTTCTAGAATGGGACATGAGGGAGGGAGACATCACAGGAAAAATGTGGAATAGGAACCTGCTGGTCACCCCAGCTTTTTCCTACACCTCTTGCTTCTGAAATTCTTTGTGTGCTAATGGTAGAGTCATTTTCTCTCACTTTCGTTTCTTTCTACTTGTAGGTTTGGGGCTTGGTTCAGTGTTTGCTTCTGCTTCAGCCCTACTGCTGAGACTAAACTTATCAAGTTACTTCCCTTTTCTGCTACATGTATCTGGGAACACCAGAAATTGTTAGGCATCTCAGTCTGATTTTGAAATTCTCTGACTACTTAAAAAAAAAAAAAAGCAAACCCACAACCAGAAAAACAAAACAAAACAAAACAAAACAAAACAAAAAAAACAACCAAAAAACCACACACACACACACACACACAAAAACCAACAACAAAAAACAAACAAACAGAAAAACCAACCAACAACAAAAATACCAACCAACAAACCAAAACTTTGGAAAGGACATAAAGAACGGGAAGTCTGCTGATTCCTACTTATTGAACACTATTGCTTCAGAAGCACACTCGCATACTAGTAGCCCTTACTTTGCCAGGAGAAGGAGGTATTGTTTTTGTTCTTGTTCTGCCAATCTTAGGAGAGGAAAGTATTGGATTAAGATACCCTGTCTCCTGAGTCACTATTGTAAACAAAGAAGTTGTATCATTTTGCACTCTAAACTCTTTTTTTACTTTTAAAAACAACTGTCTGTCAGAGGTCTGCAGCTACTAACCAGCATTACTGTCCCTGCTCATAGACACAGGATGCCATTTTGGCCTATCCAGGGCCCTTGTTCCTGCCCCAGTGGTCCCATAGACCAGCCTGCCCCTCATCAAATCCCCAGGCACTTTGATTTCCTGCACCAGTTTTGGACATGGCTTATTGTTCTGCCCCAGCCAATGCTTTCTGGCTCTGCAGCCAACTGAGTGCCCTGGCCACCGGTCTCCAGCTGTGGGACCATGCTGTTGGGTGAGATGATGGCCTGGCTACGTTGCACCCACCTGTCTTGGGAATGCAGCCATACTCTTGCTGCCTCCTGACACTTTCCATCTTGCTGTGGCGGATCTCCTGCTAAATATTTGGATCTTGCTCATGTATGACAAACATGGCCATCATGCCTCAGATCAGGCAAAGAAGTCTCTCTTGATTTCCACCACCATCAGGTGGCTCTCAGGTTTCTCCTTACCTCCTCCTTGCTTTGCTCAAGAGAGTGGCTAATATCCCCTCAGTACTGAACTTTTTGAATCTGTCTTGGAAGCTAGGCAATAAAAGCTATGTATCTGCATCCTCTCATTAGTCTACATCTTTTTCCCAGGTCCTGTCTGAAGAATTTTGTCTTGAAGAAAACAAAAACAGGTAGATGAGCTAGTGCAATGCAGTCTATTCTGTAATGGTGTAACCTCACAGGCTTGGTTCTCCCTGAACTTATCTATAATCTGTCACTCCCTAAAGATGTTACCAAGAGATACTCTTTGGAACTTTCAGACTGCAGGAAAAAAATAACATATAAATGTCTTTACTAAAACTAAAACCTGTTCCAATTATTATCTCTCATAGACATAATTCTATTAGCATCCCACCAGATCAGATACAAACAATGCAACTAAAGACAACTAATGGCACGTTTGGAAAATCATTTACTTTGTCAGAAAGTATACCAAACAAATATGTTCACTTTTAAATACCATGAAAAGGATTAATACTTTATAATTAAACACATCCACTGTTTAAAAAACAAAGCAAACAAATAAAACAGTGAATGAAACATATGTTGACGTTCACAAAATTGTGAAAGTTGACCCTCCAATATCAGTGTATGAGAGATAAAATATATCTATGAGGATAAAGTTTTTAGCTCATTATGACCACACCACCTACATTAATTTAAATTTTTCTTAACATTCACTATTTTTTTATAAATTCAGTTGTTTTCTACAGAATATTTAGTTTCTCTTTTTTCTTTTTGGTAGGTTGAGCACATCATATAAAGCACAATCCAAATCCTGTAAACATTTCCCCATCTGTTAGTGGGCCTTTCTCAAATGAAGTTTAACTTTTAAAACATACTTTCAAGGGACTTGCTACCATTTGTCTGAC
This sequence comes from Myiozetetes cayanensis, assembly GCF_022539395.1. Lineage (NCBI taxonomy): Eukaryota > Metazoa > Chordata > Aves > Passeriformes > Tyrannidae > Myiozetetes > Myiozetetes cayanensis. The sequence continues at coordinate 30,958,703 of NW_026087964.1, read as the reverse complement.
TTGTCATGACATTTTAGTGATTGAGAGTTTTTGTTTTGGAGACAAATGAAAATCAACCAAGTAGAATCACTTTGCATATTCTTCTGAGTCACTCTGCCCTTTGCTGCTTGAGGGTGAACTAGTTTTGCTATTCTGTGCAGCCCCAGTACAATAAAGTCTACTGTTACAAACAGGCTTTTGAACTTAGTTGATGCCAAGTGGTGAAATAACTCAGATACCAATAAGCTTATGCAGAAATGTTGGCATCCCAGCTCCAAATGACCAGCATTGTACTGCCAAAAGTGTCCCCCTGAAGTCCATGAACTTGTCAGTGCCACACTGGATGCATTTTTACTGAAGTAATTGTGTATACAAAGAATTTTTTTTCTCCCTCTTTCCAGTTTACATATAATTAAAGCAGTGATGGACTTTTTACAATGTGGAAGATTCTTTAGAGTTCATACGTACTACGTCATCTAATTGGTGATGCAATTTGTTTGGCAATACCTCCCACATGACATCTTTCTTGACCTAAAAGAAAAAGTCTGCTACCAACATAATTATCCTCTATTTCCTGGTGTAATTTTTCTAAAAAGATAGTTGGCACATTCTGTAAGCTTTCTGAAGGGAAAATAATTATATCACCCACTCAAGATGAAATCCTCTTTTGAGTTTCTTATTAATTAACATCTCTATGTCATGAGGAAAAATAATAGAGCCTGTAGAACTTGTATTGAGTAGTATCCTTGCAACAAAGTTATAAATCATATTTCCTACGAGTTTTGAGTTTTTAGTTTGAGTTTGTAATTTTTTGCTTTCCTCATTTGTTTTTCCTGAAAGTAATAAAGATTACAGTCATGTCTTTTAGAAAATGCTACCATGTTCCACATTCAGTTACTCGTAAAAATGAGGTTTATTTCCCTGCATACTCCTTGATTAGTGGACTTGAAACCAGATGCAGTTTCAGTACTGATGACAAAATGTGCAATGCTTACAGAATGATTACTTGCATAGATTTTGATATTTTCATAGAAAAATTGTGGCTTTAAAAAATCAAATAAGAAAAGATATAGAAAACATCATATTATCAAAAGCTATAAAGTCTTAGAAAATAAGCTGCTCATACTCATGCTTCTTTATCAGCAAAAAAAATAAACCAAATATATGAGAATTTAAAAAATAATATGTAGTAGGAAAAAAGAAGATATTAATTTAATATAAAAGTAACATTCATAAGGGGTTTTTTATTAAATATGTAGCTTATAGATTAAAAATTATAAATTTTAGAAAAGCTTTAAGCATCTAGCAGTTGTTGAAAGCATTTATAGACAGCCAGTGAGAAAATGACACTGCTCATTTCTTACAGAACTTCTGAAAACTGACAAGTAGGTTCCTCAGTTAGGCACGTGAAAGTCTTTGATTCCAAAAATTGGTTTGAGGGACACTAGTCCTAATGAGAGATGAGTTAAATACAACTTATGTTCCCAAGAGGATAAAAATAGAAGAATTTCCTTAATCAGTTTTCAGTTATAATAAAATTAATCAGTTCCACCTGCTAATAACTTACTTTATATGATTATAAATTAATGTTTCTCAATACATCACTTTTTAGTGATGGAGAAAACACACCATCCAAAAAATTTATCAAAAGCTTAAGTAGAGACCTTTTTTCTCCTTTACTACCAAGATTTTAACCTTTTCCTAAAATTCCCACAGAAATCTTTCGAATTAAAAAAAAAATATATATTTCTTCAAGGCTACTATTTGTCCCTGTTTTCTGGCCCCTTGAATTCAAAAAAGCTGTACTAGGTAAGGCCCAAGACTGTTTCCAAGAGCGTCACCGGTAGTCCATCTGTTATACAAACATGAAGTGACCAGATAAATTCATCCTGTGGAAAGGACCAAGCAGCAAGACACAGACTTAACAGGTAGACAACTCACAAGATGGGTCACAAAGTGTCCAACTCTTCTGTGCAGCTTGTCTTAGCAGTGCAAACAAAATTTCAGGACTTTTTTTCAAGTGTATGATAGAAATCCAAAACCTTCTTTTCTCTTTTCATGTTACTGAAATCCTCCAAAGTGAAATTATTTTCTCCTCAGAGAAACCAACTGATATGCTGTGTCCAGTGGCAAACTAAAATAAAAAAAAAAAAAAGAAAGTCCATGTTCAGAAACAGTGCTTGTTCAGAACCAGTGCTTAGGGGTTTGCTTATAGGTGTCATTGTGTCTCACATCCCTGCTGTGAAAATCAGCCTGCATTTGAATGTGCATCTTGACCCATAAATGTCACCCTGGTCCACTGAGCATCTTGACTTCAACATTTCCTGTTGTAAAATGAACAATAGGATAACACTTCTTTTTCTGAAGGAGGGACCTGTGACAATGTGTGCATGTGTGCAGTCAGGAGAAACTGCAGCACTCGGGATTTAAAAGCATGTCATCAGCCACTGAGCGGGAGATCACAGGAGAACGAAGTTGCTGGACAGTTTTTGAAAAACACAAGGATTATCATTTCTGTTTCCAAGCCACTTCTCCTTTTCACAGCCCTGAATCCTTCTTGGCCTCTCTCCATCAATGGCTCAACGACCACAGTGGAGTCAGTCCAGCTGTGTGGTAGAGCAAGCTGCCTTTGAACAATAAAGTAAGAATGATGCTGTTCCTGTGCACACACTGTTTATGTTGCTAGCCTTTTCTTAATTACATGCATTTTCTAGTATAAAATGTCTTAACATTATGCTCAGAAACTGAAATTTGCACTGAGAATGCACTGAGAGGTTCATATAGAATAAAAAGGTGTTCCAGCTTTACCATCTCTTGATTATTGTATAACAGTTCCAATTTTTTTTAAAAGAAAAAACACATTTTTTGCTCCAGAGGATATTTACAAGTCAAGTTATGTTTTTTATGGCATTGCTTCACCACCAGAAATAACCACACCTCAGCCAGATCACCAAGTCACTCAGTCCTTCAGTATAAAGACAAAGTGCATAATTCTGTTATTGTAGGAGACAGACCTTTTGGCATACCTGCTTGGAATGTAGAACTTCAGAATTTTTTAATAATTATTATTTATAATAGTATTTATACACATTCCTGAAGACAGGGGCAGAGTATAGTGATGTTGAGAATGTTCATGATTATGCTTTTAGAAACTATATTTGCATTTGATTTGAATTAAATTATGGAAAGAATTATATCGTCTTTTCAAGATAATATGGAATTATTGAACAGTCATTTCACTATTTCCATTGCTCAAATACCAATTTTCACCTCATTGCATAAAGGGAATATAGGTTATATTTTTTATCATCAAGAATGATCACGAAGATGAAAATATATGTGGGTTTTTTCCTTCAAAATATAGGACAGAAGGTTTGATTTTAAAAGTGTCAAAAGGTGTCTCCATTTCTTGTCTATGTCTGCTTATGTACAGACACCAACCTGAATTTTTGCATATCTTTCTTGCACTAAAAACTCTGTATTATTTTGAGTGACCTTTTTGCAATGATCAGTATTATAAACTAAAGAGGATTTGAATATGAGTACAAGGTAAAACTTTATTATTCAAATATACATCATATATCTGGTGTTTTCCCAAATGTCTGTATTGGCACAGCAAGGCTAGAACCTTGCTGTGATGTACAATAACCTGATAGAAATGTCATCTGCTGTCAGAATCTGAAATATATGATTAACACTAGTACCTTATGCACTGAGACATTTTAACAGATATTCTCAAAAGGAGTGTTGAAGTGTCTGATAGATCGCACTAGAGCACTTTGATATCTCCATTGTTCATATTCAGAAGGTAAAAAAGACTAGGATACAGTTGGTTAGATGAAGATTGAACAGGATATTAGGAAAAAAGGGCACTGCTTGTAGCTGGTGAGAAAAAAATCACATTCTGTAAGGGAAACAGGAAGTTGTGATTCTAATTGTATGCAAGGTTTTAAACTGCTAATTGTATTTTTAAGAATACTTTGATAGCATGTATGGGTATATTTGGCTATATACATACTCATTTAAAAAAATATTGCTCATTCAGACTCAGAGAAATTAATCAGAAAAAGACAAAATACCTTTGAAAGAGAAAGGATATAATTTGCCAATAAATCATAGAACAGCAGTAACATGAGTCACCAAAAAGGTACTAAATCTTGTGATTCATGTGCTGTATAAAAAACAGCCTTTTGTGGATTGAGAGTTATAGGAATAAGAGAGAAAATATTCATCATAGCATAGTGTCTTTTTACCATTTGTTGATTTACATATAAACTTAATCAAAGAAGCAATAGAAGACTGTAGACCTTCTGTTTAGCTGTAGCAATTCTGCAGTTTTTAAATCCTTTCAAAATAAATTATATCACCTGCTCATTGTTTTTAATTCTGCTTATTCCATAAAAGGTATACATTTCTTTCCCTTGCCTGCAGTTTTGCCTATAGAATAACAACATCCTATATCCAAACATTACAATGTAGAATCTGTAAAACAGATCCAAAATTATTGAAGAATATACTTGGTTTTGACACAATTATTTCCACAAATAAAACTGAAGATCCTTTTTAATACTAAACATAAATGCAAGTCTCCAGAACTTCTTAGAACTTCTAACTGAGATGTAGAATGCCTACAGTGGTGTCTAAACAAATACCAATACTTATGTGACAGGTAATTCATGCATAAATAATGGTTAATAAAGACGTGTTTCATAAATGCTACTGTTAATATCTTTTTAGAGTATTAGTCACACTTTTATTTTTCCATATTGATATAATAATAGGATGATTGGGTTCCTCAGATATATTGTTACTGAAAGTAACTTTTAAGAAAAATTTTGTATATCAGAATAAAAGCCTTCTGATCCACTGTAGCTATGGAATAAGATAGAGGAACAATCTACTTTTAAAAATACTTTTACATGCACATTTTATGTGCAATTCAACATATTTAGTACTCCAAGCTCAATTCATTCTCTTGAAAGTTTTACTTCAAAACAACTTCATTGTTTTAAGTGACTAAATTAAAGCTTTTTAGTGTTTCCTGCAATCTCCCAAAGCAGAAATAAAATCAGTTTTAATTTATTTTATTTGCATACACTGTGGATGTAATTATTGCTGCAGAGTCTTTTTAATTGTTTTCAACTAGGTGCTTGTCTTTAAGTTGCAATAGACTTCTAATTCTACATTGTTGATATTCCCTTGTTAATTTTGACAAAGCATCATAAATCCAGGTATTTAGGCTTATTGAATTTTGAAATGAGGTGATTAGTTGGAACATGGATGAATGAACTGATGCAAAGCAAAATGAATTTTATGATTTACTGTCATTTACAAGTTCCTTTGGAACCGTTATGTGCAAATTGTAAAATGTATTAAGAGGTAAGATATCACAGTTATAATCAACAATGTAAAATTTTCTCAAACAAAAGTATTCAGGCAGTCCCCAAAAAGAGTAGTTGTTGAATAAATGTTTGTTATACACAGTTAGTTTTTATTATAGATCATGCTTCTCCACTGCAACATTTCAGTAAGAAAAAAGGTATTTCTAAATAGACTTCCAGTAGCAATCAGTAATGTTTAACTTCCAAAGCTGTTATCATTATAATTTGCTTTAAAATATTCTCGTATATATTTTAATGTATTTTTATTAATATATAATTTAATATTTTTAAAAATATTTTTAAAAGCATATTTATGATGAAATATCCCATTTATCAGTTTTTTACTTAAAGGTTATAATGGTTATTAGCTGAAAGTAACAGCAAACCACAATAATGTGTGTCCTTGTTCTCTCATTATCGATATTTCTATTCATCTCTTTTTGGGTCTTTTTTTAGTAGGTTTTAAATTAAAAGAGAAGAAATTCAATAATTTTGCCTGTGTGATACAAAATGCTAATACATGCAAGTATGAAATAAACCATGGATGTGTTTTGATTTTTCCCAACTAAACAGACTTGAGTTATTACAAAAGAGAGAACCTAGATGTACATTCGGAAACTAAAGTTCAAAAAGTCAGAGAGCTTGAACTCCACAGCTTTATAACTTTAATTTTAGATACATTCCGAACATAAAGAACTTCAAGAGATAAGAGCCCCAAGAACTGTTTCTCTCCATTTGAATTACAAGTCAAAGACAAAACTTTCCCTGAAACTGGAATTAATTGCTGCAGGTCTCTAGAAAGGCAACTTATGAGAACTCCATGTAGCGATTCTTCTGTGCTGGTGCAGGAAAACGTAAAATAAGGCTCTGCCTGCTTTTCTGAGATCTGGGTTCCTGTCTGCTTTAGGGTGGGAAGTGCAAGGATTTCATGCTTTCTTACTTCTCTAAACCCTGCACCCACATCAAGATTTGGGTAAATCATTCCAAATTTTTTTCCTACAAGACAGGTAACTCTAGATGAAATTTTATAGATGTAGATCTACTTTTAATCTAGTAAAAACCTTAGAATCTTGATGTGCAACCTTTGCTAATGAGTTTCTGCAGACATTTTGCAACAATTTGTAAGAAGTCTTCTCTTTCATATTTTAATTGTTTTGTTAAATAAAAATCCCATATAACCATTTGACTTGACAGGTTAATAAAAGAATATTTTCTCACACTTACAGTAAATTTAGTGCTTATGAAAAGATATAAAATTTCTGTACAAAAGTAAAAGTAAAATTTTGTTACTTAAATATTTTGTTACTTAGTATCCTAGTTTTGAGATCTCATGGGGAAAAAAAAATTACCCTCTTCCATATGTAATGTTTCTAATTCTGCATGTTCTCTCTTGCCTTTTTTTTAGCTCCTTGTAATACTGCCTTGATATATCTGCCAATGCAACACTAAATACTGAATGGATGCAGACCAAACTCTGAATGTAGCATGTTCAAAACCTTACATTGTTTTCTGGTAGGAAAGATAATTACAATATGATCTTCCTACCTACAAATCATAATATCTACTTTCAGTTCTTTTCTCTGCTCCTGAGAGTAGAGAGAAGCCAGACCTTACAGCGCAAAATTGTTCTGAATAGCTCCATCTCTTATCCTTGAATAATTGAATCATAGAATCATTAAGGTTGTAAAGTACATCCAAGATCATCAAGTCCAGCATTTGGCCTAATACCACTATGCCCCCTAAATCACATTACAAAGTGCCACATCCACTTATTTTTCAAATACTTCCAGGGATGGTGGCTTCACCACTTCCCTTGGCAGCCTGTCCCAATGCTTAACCACTGTTTCAGTGAAGAAATTTTTCTTAATATCCAATCTGAACCATCCCTGGCACAACTTGAGACTATTTCCCCTTGTCCTATCACCAGTTACCTGATGAAGATGCCAACCTCTGCCTTGCCACAGCCTCTTTTGAGGTAGCTGTAGCAGTTAATGGAAATAAGTTCTTTAGCTCCGTCTGGTGTGGGACCAGTGATACAACCTTAGCCTCTGTGACTTTCACATATGCTAGTTAATTAATGCTACTGTAAATATTGGCTTGAAATCTGTGCCACTCCTACTCCCATCCTACTAATTTGTAGGCAGGGTTGTTTCCTCTCACAAAGTAGGGAAGGATCAGTACAAATAAGGTATTAACTATAAGGTCCTTTAACCATAAGGTGGATTTCTGTATTGCAGGGAGTTTTATTGGACACACTGTTTGGACTCAGTTTTGTCCTGCATTTTGTGCATAGTGTGCTGAACTTCACTGAATCTGCAGTCTGCTGCATATATTTATATGGATTCTGGTAGAAAAATCCCTAAAACTTTTATGCACCTTTACAGCAAACAGGGTTCTGTTGAAAATGGCTATTCAGATACTTTACATTCTTGCATTTCTGGTGTTACGTCTTCACAGTTTATATTTAATTAAAATTCATGGCAGGACACTTATTTTATCAGTCTAAGAAAGGTGATGGTATCTCTGCCTGATTAAATGATCAAACATATTTCCCACAGGGAACAAAGATGCACTGACGGGTGTGAAAGTAATTATGAATAGTCTTAAACATAAACTTTTTTTTGTTTTGTTTTTCCTCATGTCTGTGTTGATGTGTTTTCAGTCAAATGTAACTTCAAGATCTGATTTCAAGCTTCGATTCTCAGTTTCACTTAGTCATTTTTACTTACAATAATGGGTAGCTAATATGAGTCAATACTGTAATAGAGAATATGTTTAACTCTGATACTGGTTTCATGTTATAGGTATTTACCTTGAGGCTTACCTCACATTTACATGACTTTGCTACAAGTGGTTCTAATGCTAGTTCAGTGGCAATAAAATTACTCTGAAAACCTCAGAGCTTATAACAACACCACACAATTTTACAGCAAAATACAGGACGTTGAGCCCCTCTGCTGTTTTGTGATATAAGGGAGCTGTAAACATGAAGTCACTGAACCATTATCCAGTGGTCAGTTGGGTACAGAATTCCTTAAAAGCTGGACTCTTTGGCTTACTCACATTTGGACTCTTAATTATCTATGTGTGAAGAAAACATGCTCTAATAAGAATTCTGAGGTTGTTTTTTAAACACCTTGACAAAACTTTTTTTAGGGGTTATGGAGGGAGGGGTGTTTTCAACCTTTGTTTCAAAGGTGAAAACTGTATCATTATATATAACTGGCTACCTGCAGTTCATTAGTGGCAGCATCATTAAGTAATACTGGAGCATTTGTAGTGGCTAATCTTTCAAGCATTTAGCATTCACGATGACCTCGTTAAAGGTAACAAAGGTCAGGCTTCAGTTCAGCGGAGTTGCCCATTCACCAAGGAGACTGGCATAGCAAAGTAATCTCTGTGTGTCACTTTTCATTAATCATGCTACTTTCCCCTTCATGAAATTCCAGCAGATAATTGTTACTAAATGCGATTTGCAACACCCTGTGCTGTGCTTGAAGGACCAGAAATAGGCAAACAGATAAAAACATTGTTTAGCTTGCAGGCAGCAAGTGTTTGCTATTCAAAGGTATCAATGCATAAACATTGATTTAGCCATGAGCTGACACTTATAAAGCATTTACTTTTTCCAGAAAGCCCTGTGGTCAGGTTAAGTAATAGCCAAGGGCAAGTACTTTTACCTGCATAGCAAGGTTAGGTTCTATATAAATTGTCTGATCCTGAAATAAATCAGTTTTCATAATGTTAAGCTGCTTCAGCATTGGCATAGGTCACAACAAAGTACACTAAATTAAACACTTGCAGATGTGGTAGGAAATATGTTCCCATGTAAGTTTGCCTATGATTATACTGAATAAATATTTAATTAAGTATAGTTAACAGTTTTAGAGTCTTAGTTAATAGTTACTTAATAGTTATTTAATTAATACTTTATCTCAGAACTTATTTCATGATAGTTTCTATGATGAATTTATCTTCATTTTCATCTGCACCTTGTAAACTTTAGTGAAAACTGAGCAGCTTTAGAAACATACCAGTGGAATTCCATAGAAAGAGACATACATTTGTCTCATGGCCCTAAGATGCAATTTTTTTTGACACCTGGCCAAATTCTGTTCTGTCACAAAAATTAACCTGATAGAGTTCTTAGAATTTGTTCTTGTGTTCCTCAGCAAGAGGTATTTTGAGTGCTGTTAACAAAATGGAATTGCATTCCTGTATTTGTGGAAAATCTTAATCTTACTGACCTGTCAGTTCAGGGACTAAAGGCAACAGGGAAGTAAACTATAGTTTTACCTCTTTCACCTACATCACAGAAGAACTAGTAGTGAAAGTGGTTTTATTCATAGGTTCTTCAAATAAGTTTAATTTGTGACTTAAGAAAATAAATTAATGCAAAGTCAAGCAAAATTCAGGACTCAAACCTACTCAAAACACATTCCAAATTTGTAGCAAATAAGAATTTGCAGTTGTAAAATTTCTTCAAAATGTGGTTTTCAAAGGTGACTGGAAGTGCCTACATTTCTTTCTTAATACAATAGAAGAGCTCCATTATTATTTTCAGGCTTCTAATGTTTAGATATAAGTTGTAGTAGAGTTTAATCAATTCATGATTATTCAGTGTAAGAGTACAGAATAATTCAGATAAAGCAAAAGTATTGACAATGCAAAAATGTGCAAACTAACTTCAAAGGACATACAATGTGAGAATGGAAAAAATACTTAATATCTCTGAAGAACTGATGTGATAAACTGTTATGAAAAGCCTTCATTTAGATGATAAATAGGGTCAGTATGTATAGTGTGATCATTTTCCTTGCAAATGGTGAATAATGGTAACAGATCATACATTGATTAGGTGTATACAACTTTTGATTTGAACCTAATTTAATCTGAGCAGTCAGAATCAGCGATAGAATTAAACAAATCTAAAGTTGTAGAGCTATGGCACAGAAACACTGCTTGACGTTAGTAATTCAAGCATAAAAAAGCTTTCTAGAACTGCACAGAACACAGTTCAATATGGCATTTCTAAGCATGATTGCAGTATACTCATTTAAGTTGATTTTGTTGATGTTCCCCTAAGTGCCTTATTTTCCAAAGAATCTATTCTTTTTCTAACCTTGAGCCATGACAGAATTTACATCTTTCCAGATTTCCAGAGGTAAATGTACCTATTTTGCATTTAGTAAGCCTCACCTAAATGCTAATTTTTAATGTCAAACACAGTGCCTGCCAGGTTAATTTGATAACCTTTGGTTGGTTTGTTTGTTTGTTTGTTTGTTTGAGTTGGTTTGGATTGGTTTTGGATTGGGTTGGTTTTTTTGTTTTTGTTTTGTTTTTTAAAATTTTTATAGTATTTTATTAGAAAATAAATTGGATGATTAAGTTCTATTCATACCTTTGAACTTCTATCACATTCTCACTCAGTCATCTCTTTTCCAGCCTGAGAAGTCCTGGTTTACCAAGTCATTTCTTATGTGAAAGCATTCATTCTTGAATAGTGTCCAAATGGGATACTGTTGCAGTATTTAATTCCAACTTCAGTACCATCTGGTAGTAGAATATCCTCTGCCAACATTTCTCTCCACCACTTAAAAAGAAAGATACTACTATCTAAAATCCAAGAATGGGTTCTCAAGTAGTTTCTAGTGTATGTCTCTTGGCTTTTCCAGGAATTGATAAATTCATTTTATTCAAAGGCTCTGCTCTTTGCTTTTATTTGGATGTTTGCTTTTATTTGGGCATTAAAGGTTTATCTTTTTCAACATAGAACATTGTCTGTGCTCTGCATGAACTGTTTTCAGTATTCAACCTATGGTCAAGCATAATGAACTTTAATATGCATTTAATATGGCATTAAATAGAATATCCTATTTCTAAGAGGACTTAAATCAGCAAAAATCTTACATAGTGTAAAACAAAAGGGTAAGAAGAGTTCAGAGAGTCTGGATTTTTGTTTACTTTTTATATATTTCATTCTGAAAATATCTGGAGATTCTCACTTGCTATTCTTCAGAAGTTGTTGAGGTTAAAAAATCCAACAGGCAATAAGACAATAGCTGGCTGAATACTTCTGCCATTCATTTATTTTTGACTTTATGGTATGTGGAAGAATAAAGGTTGGAGGTGAAGTAGAAAGTATTTTCTTTCCTAATGGCTTACGAAATATATTTCCTAAAGCTAGTTTAAGGCATCTTAATCTGAACTGAAATGTTTGTATGAGTAGGGACTGCCCCCATGAGCCTGGTCCAGTATGCTATTTGCAGTTTATAAATACCTGTATACATGCCTACAGTTCTGCAAAACTGAACCAGATACAAATGCAAAAATTAAAAAAGCATAGTACCTCTTACTAGTATAATAGAGCAGATTGATTCTATATTATGTGAAGCTTCTTGCCATGGATTGTTTTAGATACCCAAATTCTATATCGTTAAAAAAATCTTCTGTAACTTGCAGATGACTGGGAGCATATTATAGGAGAGTGTTGCAGTGTTCTCATCCCACAGCTCTTCCATTCTTGGAAGCAGGATTCATGATCAACCTCCCTAAGAAAACTTTTACAGGAGATGTAATATTGTAATGAATTATTGTGATTCATTTTTGCAGTGCTGATTTTTCTCCTTCTCTGGTTTTTCTACAGCTGTTAAATACTATTAAAATTGTATTTCATGCTTTTCTCTCTTGAATAATCAGAGAACACTACTTGTTAATAAGTAATTTTGCATATCGATGTCCTTATGGTACAATGAAATTTAAGGGTATGTAGTAGGTTAACTTTGTGGACATTTAAAGCTACTAATGGTACAAATGAAATTTTAAGTTGGAATGTGAGAGTGGGTAGTATGTGAAAACGTTACCAGCCCTGTGGAACTCAAGAGACACTTTAGGAAAAGTTTTATAGACTAAATAGATTCTTGATTGTTCCCTGACCACGGAAGTAATTTTTATCCGAGAGGAGAAATAAAAAAATTTTTTTTGAAACACAAGTAATGCTAAGATTTTAGAAAGGTGGAAAAAAGGACACATGAAGAGACTACACATAAAGAGATCTGGAGAGTGCCATGTCAAATATATACTCAGCCAGAAAATGCATGGAATAGTTTTAATGCCAATGCATGGAACCAATTTGCATTTCAGGATGACAACAGTACTACTATATATCCAGGTGGATATTAAAATAAGATAATTGGAACTTTTATTTGTTTCTTTTAGTTGCCTAAATTTGTTCATATTTGGAGGAGCTGCACTTGTGCAGTATTTTGCAGTATTTTTGTTGTCCCTCTGTCCTGACAAGGTAAATCTTTCTCAGAAAACCATAACAACAGAGGAAAAAAAAAATCAACAGACAGCTTGGCATTTGCACAAGCTGAAACCAAGTGTCTGGGTGTACTGAGTGCTACAGTAGTGTCAGAGATAGCATTCCAAAAATCCTACCATACGCAACTGAAATCCTAGGTTTGATTTTACTGATTGTACTGCTGTAACCCTGTCTAGGCTGATGGCCAAGAAAAAGAGAGGTAGGCTATAAATACACCATTATATTCTTGTTTATTATTCTCATGCTAATTAGTAAATACAGAGAAAAAATTATTTAAAAAAATAAGATTTATGAGTAACACGATCAAATTAAAATTAATTTTTAAATATGAAAGGCTCCTTGATATTTCTTTAAAAAATATTTTAAAAATTTGTACTGAATTTTTCAGTAAATAGAAAATAAGGACCTAGAAAATAAATCCTTATAATACAACCTTTTCTGGTTAAGTTCAGAGAAACGAACTGAAGAATACAATTTCTGTCAAGATTTCTGTGTTTGAACACATTTTGAATTGAAAATTAGTTTGCTTTGCTCCAAGTAGGGAATTTTAAAGGTTTGGTCCAGAGAAGGAAATGATGACCACAGTTTTGATAGAAATGGTAGATGGAAAACTATATTTCAAGGCTATTATGTTCTTATGTTTTTGATTCAGACATTCAAAGGCAGAAATCTCCTTTTCGATTGTTCAGTAGTACCTGTTAAAAATAAAAGCAGTTATGCTTATCTTCTAAAATTTCTAAAAAACAAACAAACATTTTCTCTCTTAAATTTTAATGGCTACATTTGTTTTGAAGGGGGACAATATGGTGAATATTCTTTTTCTAGTCTCATCAGATGCTAGAGTCAAAGATTTTAACAAGTATTTGGAGAAACATTGAAATGTTAGTGTAACAAGTAATTTTCATAGGGAAAGTGAAAAAAGACTTATGGTTTCTTTTTTACTTACATTTTTTTTCCCTCTCTGCAACCCAAAGAACAGTTGGCATTTTCATTGTTGGGAAAATTCAGTTCTGTACTATAAAGGATCTTCTATAAATCATCTCCCTTTTCTTCATTTATTGGTGTAATTTTAAGTTTTTCAGAGTAGAGTGATCTACCAGTGCTGTATCAACAGGGCTAGGGAAATACAGCAACTTTTTCTTTATTCTAGTTTGATAACTCTTAGAATCATGAACTGCTGATAGCAAGTTATTGCCAGACAGTAGAAAACCTTCCTACCTATCTCTAAAAATATGAGTCATTTCACCACGATCATATAGGGATATGTTTCATGCTACGCACATGTTTACTCAATTGAAAAAAAATCAGGTTTGTATTAGTTACAGTGATAAAGTAATTTCAGAAAAGGAAAAGATGAAAGATGGAAAATGGAAGATGAAAATTCTTTTTATGACACAATGTACATACAAAAATTACTTTTTTGTTATTAAAAACACATGCAAAGAAATGCATCAAGGAAGAAGTTATCTATTCAATTTAAAAATGAAAACCAGGTATGGATTTGTACAACATTAATATTTTTGGGTATAGCCCTTCTCAAATCTTCGTTCGCGAAGCCTAGCCATGAAAATGAAATGAATAGTATTATATGAAAGAAATACCCATTGAGCCTGTACCTGGCTATGTTATTTATTTAGAATCTTTATTGATGTCCTTTGCAAGCTAATTTGTGGGTTTTCTTCTTTTGTGAATCATTTCACTGGATAGCTATTATTTATCCAAAATCTCACTTCAGCTATGGAATTGTAAAAGGTGTACAACAGCAACAACTACCATAATTACTTTAATTATACTGTAAATAAAATAGAAATTGCATAACCACTTTTTCTATCAGATTTCTCTAAGCACTTCAATGGTTTAAGGAGCTTTCACTGTACTGTAGTGGCAAAGCCTATTTTATTCTTTTAAAGCCTATTAAAAAGACAACTGTAGAAGTATAAAACTGCACTGTATAAACATCATAATTATAGAATAAGTAGATTTCCATCAGCAAACAATATAACATTACGTAAAACTTATTTCTCCCCAAAACCAAATTCTAGGGGTTTTAATGTTTCTTTCAGTTTTGGATTATTAACATCCATTCTTCCTAACTTTGGTGGATAAACAGCCTTGTCGTGTTTAGCCATTTCTGATTCTGCGACTTAGAGCTTTGATTTGATTCTGATCCCTTAACACACATCATGTGTTCAGGGATGTGTAAATTTGAATTTGGAGGTTGCCTGCTGACTTCTAAGTAAATAGGAATTTATGCAGGCACCAGCATTATTATAATTATTTTGTTGGTTGTCTTGCTGGATCACATCTAAGAAGCACAAGAACAATCTGAGAAGTAAGTATATGTGCAAATATGTTACTGTAGAAAACTGTATGGCTTTTATCTCTGTAAACTATAGATTATGAAATGGTTTTTGTTATTTCAGTGGTTGTGGTAACAACTTTGGTTAGGACATCAAGAGCCCATCAAAGTTTTCTTTGTAAAAGTATCTAAAAGAGAGCTCAAAAGACTCTGAAACATTTACGCTGTGTGTGGCATTGCTTTCAGATCCTCCCCTTAGGTAATGAAGATTATATCTCAATAAAAGATCATATCTCTGAAAGCTGCAGGAGTTACAACTTCTTGGTTTCTGATTCCTCCAAAGTTTTTCACAGTTCTTTCAGTTCACTTTTGTTCACACCTCTGCTTTCTTCCACAGTAGAATCTGTTTTCAGGAGTTTGTTTCCCCCTGAAGCTGTGTGTCATGCAAAAAGATAGTGGAATTCGCATCCTCCCTTCCCTCAGCATCATCCCATTCATCCTGACAACATTGCTTTCTTTTCTGCATCCCAATCTCTGAGGTTCAAAGAAAAATGCTCTTTTTCATGTTATCCTTGTCTCCTCTGCACATTCTGGCTTCTTTTTTAATAGAAGGATACATGTTGTATCTATAAGCTACTAAAGCAGAATTAAAAACCTTTACAGCCATCTTCAGGAATCTTTACTACACATCCTCTAATGTTCACATATTGCTTGTACCATATATTTCAAAAAATTCTAGGCCCACCTCCATAAATTCATTACCTGGAAATATAACTTTTTTTGGCAACTATCAGACTGGAACAAGAGTAAGTTGTTTTAATATTTTTCAACTTGCAATTACTTTAGGAACCACTTTTTTTTTTTTCTTTTTTTTTTTTTTTCAAAAATCCCACCTTCTTCCATCACAACTCCTGCAAACAGAGAAGCAAAAAACAGGTACCTTCACAACTTGTTCTACATTACTGTAATGTTCCCTCTACTAAAAGGATTTCTCAGCTTTCTTTTAGGGAGATTTAGTTCACTTATGCATCACAGACTTTGGTAAAAATTGCTTTAGGATATGCTGTGTGCCCAAAAATTGAGAATTCATTAGTGCAATTTAATTTTTTTTTTTTTAAACAAGCTCAAGGGTCATAACGACTTTTGTATATAAATAGCCCACAAAACTGATGTAAGTAGCTTTTGTCATCTTGTCCATGACAATTAAAGACTTGCCACAACTAACTACACCACATACTAGTAATATATAGCTTCTTTGATTTCCTTTCTTCTTTATCTTGATGGAATTCTTTTAACAGAAACTTAATGTCTATTATATTATTATATTCTTTTTTCAACATGCTACTAGAACGTGCATTTTCAGATAACTGAAAACTACTATATGTAGAAAAAGTCTTATTTTGTTATATGCAGATGTAGTGCTTTGCAGAAGGTGAGAAAATCTAAACTTAACGTGAATCTGTTCAACATTTCTTTATCTGTTTCACCCTTTTCCAGCTTAAAATGATTTTTTTTTCCTTAAAGGGCACTTAGAGAAAATAAGATGCTTTCTTTGTCAAAAGATCCTAGCAATGTCCTCTCTCATTACTATAATTATAACCATATACAAGGGGAAGAATTTTAATGCACTACAGTTTATCACAAGAGACATCAACAAACTTATTCATATTAGGACATGAACCAATTAGCCCTGTGCATTCCATATGAGTGCTACTGTCACAGGATATAAATATAAAATAGAAATACCATGATATACACTGAAATCTTATCAGGCTCAAACAAGTACTCTAATTGTGCAAGTAAAAAGAACTGCTGTAACAAGGGGCCTTGGTGCCTGCAGGCAAGTCTTTGATTCTGTACCTTTCTATCTTGTAACGTTCTGCACTGAATATCCTTGTAGTCTTTCTCAGCACAACTTAAAAGACCTCTAATAATTAAAAAAGGCAAGAAGAGTATCACCTTAGCTACCTCTGTATGACAGATTCTACTACTGTGGATATTGCTTTAAAAATTAGATGAACAATACTAAAGTAGTCATTTTGCTAAACTAACCAAACATTCTTAAAGAAAAGAATTTATAATAGCTACTAAAATTTTGTTTTGATAAATAAATCTGGTCTTTGACAAATTAAATACATTTATTTGTAGATTATATATTATCAGAGTCAGAATACTCAATTAAGGATTAAGTAGGTGGCAGTAAGTGTCATTTTCATGACAGCCAATACAGTCAGAACATCCAACACAAAAATGCCTCTGCAGAGTGAACTCTGAATATAAGCATCACTGTCCAATGTGCTTTGAACTATCCTTTTCAAGGGCAAAATTACATATATTCATTGTGCCTTGATATCCTGATGGTGTGCAGAGCAAAAAGGGAACTCTGACAGAACTCTGATTTCTTACTAATTTTTAGCCAATTTAACAGTTTGATTCAAAAGTACTTAAGTGTTATGTCCCTTTTAAAAATAATATATCAGCATTCCGGACATAAAATAACTCTCAAATCTGCATGATATCCAGCTTTATTCAGTGGTGCCAGTCAGATGCTGTACGACTCAAGAAGAATCTATCAGCTCAAGTGGGATCTGACATGTAATGGGTTTGAACTACACTTACTAGTGAGTAACAACCTGTATGTAGTTGACTGATAAAACACCAGGACCACCAGTTCTCAAAGATATAAAAAATGTATCAAAATTTCAAATTTTTTTTTTTAATTTGCTCTGGTGCAGCTTCTCAGAGCATAGGAAGGGTCTAGGTCTACTCTTCTTGTGTAGTTTTAATTGGGGAGCTGGAACATGTAGAGGGTTGTCAGCAGAGTGAGTGAAAACAGCTACAAATTAGTCATGATTCTACTTGCTAGCTGATTGTAGCCTAAGGAGTATGCTGTACAATCTAAATGACAATTGGGGAGCATGAATAAGTGTTGTCTGTGTCAAACAGCACAGCAGCACTTCCATTACTGCATCTGAAATATTGTAAGTCCCCCGTGTTGTCTACTACGGATGACACCTGAAAGCTCAAGGACAGGCCTGCTTAGGACAGCAGACACTGATTAACATTTGCATTCAGTCCTCTTTGATGCATATTTTACACTAGGAGTTTCCCTTCACATTTGCTTTCATTTTGTCTTAGATGTATCAAATATGTCACCTTTTGTTTTTCTTCCAAACAAACTGTAATGTCTGTAAATATTTAACATGTAACAACATAAATGTACATATTATTTTCAACACCTACAAAGCCTAATGTCCTAATCTAGCCTGTACTGCATGGGTCATATGCCAAAGGAAGCTCTGCAAGGTCTAGATAGCCCACAGCTACCTTTATAGCCATAGCAGAATGCTGGGTGCTATGACAGACCATTTTGTACAGGTAGGTTTAAGAAAAGTGATTTAAAAAACAAAAACAAAAACAACAAGAAAACCACTAGTCTTAAAGATTCAATTCCAATTAATCAGAACAAACAAAGATGTTATTACTATTTTACCCACCTACTGTTTCCACATGTGCTTTCCCTCTCTTTCATTATAGCTAAAGAAATAGAAGTCGTTATTTTGTTAAGGAGGCCAACCAGAAATAAAACACTTAGCCTGCAAAGAGTGAAGAGAGTCTATCTAAATTTGCATCCCCAAGACTGAGGGAATTCAGAAACAGATGAATTTAGAAGTTGCTGTAGGTTTCTGATTCATGTAGTTATGAAGTGTGAGTAGTACTGAACAAAGTTTTTGCAAATTTTTTGTAATATTTATTATTACCTGAGTTTATTTGGAATGTAAAGTTATGTGCATTAAATCCAAACCCTGAAATTCAGTTGTAGTATTGCTTATTCTGCTGGAAACCTTATATTTGATTATAAAATGTTTTTTAAACATACGGTTTTGCTTATAATCCTGTATTCAATGTCTTGCACTCCAAATGAGCATTTAAATTATTTCAATGTACTGATTATTTCTGGTTTGGATTTTTTTTTTATTTTACTTTTTTTAATCCAGGTAGCTTGTTTGCTTAAGTAGACAGTAAAACAGGAATAATGCCACTTTCCGTTTCCTCCTTCTACCTGCACCCATTGCTTTCTTTCAGTGTGAACAGCACAGTTAAAAAATGCACTAGAGAACAGGTCTTCTTCAGGCTTCAGTTATTTATTAGGTTGCTTAAATATATACATAAATTGAAGTTACGACATTGAGGAATCCCATGAAAAGAAAGTTGTTCCTCATGAGCTTAAGTTTCTTCACTAAACTGTCTCTTCACTGTATCCTTTTCTTAAGCCTGCTGTGCAGCACCAAGTAAAGTCCTCTCTACTTAAAAAGAAAATAAGTTGTTAGATAAAAATATCCAACACAAGAACTTCAAAGTTCCAAAATGAAGTGATCGGGAGCTACAAATACTAGAATTAAGTTTGTCCATGTAAATTTTAGCTAGGTGATTTTTTTCTATCTTATGCTCCAGTCTTTAGCTACATGATTCCTTGCTATTTTTTCCAGACCCTCCCTTAATCAGACTACAGGAGCAGGTTGGGATGAACACCTTCCTGGCACAAAGACTGGCCCAAGGCATTTTGAACAATATAGTTGTTACTTTCCAAACTTTTATGTCATACTCATCGCTATTGTATGAGTTTCCCACATTACTGTTACTTTAACTTCAAAGCCACCTGTGGGACAGGAGATTATTATCTATAAAAACTTTAGCAAGAGTCAGAAATCCTAGAAGTTATATTGTTTCAAGGCTATGGCTAATATCCTCTGTGTCAAACAAGCATAGGGACTAAAGTAAAAGAACTAACTGATCTAAGTACACAATTTAAGTCACTGAGCCCTATTTAGGGGGGAAATCAGGATTGTATAGGTCTTTCTATGTTTATGACACAGCTTACTGTTACAGCCATGGTGACGTGTGAAGCTGTGAATCTTCGTCACTCTTTAAACAACAAAGTTTCAACCTAGCTTCACGGACCCAGAAACAGAGTTGAAACAGAGTTCAAACCTAGAAACTTGGTTTCAACTCTGAGAAATACCTTTTTAAGGGATGAACAGCAACCTCTAGGAAGTCTATGATGGGATTTAGAATCCATTTCAACATAGAAATAGCTTACATACATAGCTTAATAAATGCAAAAGTCCTGATAACATTTTGCAAATTCTTCTGGAAGTCTGAGAGGAGTCTAAGGACTGACAGCACCCTTCACTAAGGGATCCCCATTCATACCCACCACACATTCCTTGCTCAGTGAGGCAGAAGAGCTTTGGAAAAACAGCATAGGATCATGCAAATATGGAATGTATCAAAATGCAGATGCCCCAGAAAGAAAAATCTCATTTCACAGAGTTTGCTTTTAGAACTGCAGTAATACTCCTTGCATTTTATTTTAGTTTGGCTTGAGCTTTTCTTGTTCCTACAAGAGAGAAAAGTGACTGAAAGTGGTTAGGTGGTGTGAAAAACCTTGGGTTTATTTTTTCCCTGTCCTTATCCTTATTTTGGTGCAAAAGGAGCACATAAGGAACAGCTTGTTTTCACTTCTTAAAGTTTTAATAAAAGATACAGAATGACATAATGTCACAGTCATGTTTTATTTCAGTCTAGCTGTCAGGAAACAATCTCTCTGAACTATTTTGAGATTTGTGACCTTTTTCACACATTAGTGCGCTTTGGTTATATTGCAACTAAATTACCATTGCCATTTTAAACCAAGCAAAGACTCCAGAAAACAAGCATTAAAACAATAGTATTTAATAATAATTACATAAAAGTGATTTTGGTAATGGATTTAATTTCTGCTGAGTTGCTAGATAACCATATGGTTCACTTCAGAATCAATCAAGAATTTCCTTGGACTTCACTTGACTGGGTGACATACAATTTAAGTACAAGAAGTGTGATAAATACAAGCTGTTTTGATGAAGATTGCTCTGTTGACTTAGATAATGATTGAATAAGAGAAGTGTAATAACAAATATATGCACAGATATTTTTAAGTAGAAATCTAGCCAGCCTGTTAGAATTACCAATAGGAAGTTTACTATAGGTATCACTCTCCTTAGTTACATACTGCAAGCAGAAGCAGTGTGTCATGCACACAGAAAAACATCGCACTTGCTATGAGCCACAGGTTATAGGCAACAAAAGACTTTATTTTCTTATTACTTTACACCTTTAACAGATTCTAATAGAAAGCTAGTAGATTACTTTTCTGGCGTAAAGGTTTCTACTTTAGTCAGACTGAACAGCCTATAAGGCTATTTTTATTTTGATTTTCTGATAAGAAAATTTACAACTTTGACTCTGCTAGTAAAAGTAGCATGCACAACTCCACACATTATGAACATAAATAATTTTGCCTCAGGTGTAATATTCAGGTGAAAATGGATAAAATAAGCAGAAACTACTTCAGAATTCTGGATTCACTGAAAAAAATTAACTTTTTTTCCTCAGTTTTGAAAATTAATTTATTGCCTTTATAAATTTATCTCTAGCTCTCACTCCACAAACTGTAATGTTGATCTTGTAATTCCTTCTTAGAGATGTATCAGGTTGCTCAAAAATCCATAAGAGTTAGTAAAGGCTTGTCTGGTTTTTTTAATTCTCTCAGCTCACAATTTAGTTTTTCCCAAATGAATGGGATTTTATAGCACTCATACATATATTATAGCACGTTATACATTAATACTACAATTCTAAATCATTAGAGTCTGATACAACCACAGTACTACAGTCTTCGAGATCCCAACCATACAGAAATTGATCGTTACATTGCAGTAACTGGTCCTATTGCAAAGTCCGGTGAGTTCTGGTTTATTTTTTTTCCTTTTGCTATCTGTAAGGTCTCTAAGGCTATTACCCTCTCCTGACTTACATTTCCTGGTGAAGAAAAGTAACTTTGATGAGATCTTTACTTTTCTCCATATTAAAGTATCAGCCAGCCCAAGTGGGGAAGCGCTAATTTATTACTCTGCTCTGGCTTTCTGTTGATTAGGCAATGCTCCAACAGCTTGTGAAATGATTAAAAGGTGCTAAATAGTAGCACAGAAAAGCTGTGGAGGCCTTGCTTAATCTTCTTCCTGATCATAAAGCTATGAAACCTTTCAGGTTAAGTGTCTTGGGTAAGTTGGGCTGCATTAAACTGCATGCTTAAATCTAAGTGGCTGAGATGTGTTTATGTTTGAAGACATCATATTTGTTTTGAAGGTTTGCTCATCTCTTAGAAAGTGATCTTTGAAAAGGTGTTCTATTTGTCTGTGAGATCCAGTGAAGGTAGGCAGCAGAGTCACCTTTATTTTGTGAAGCAGAACAGGAAAGGCTAGGCTAAAAATTGCACTCTGATGCTATATTGTTAAGCCTCGTATGTTGCAGAACACAAAAAGGTAGTGTTACAGAGAAGTGCATTAAGTGTGCTAAGTTTATTGGGAAAAGAACAGATGACTATAGAAGGAGCTACCCCTTTTTGAGTTTATAGTTGAGACTGCAGCATCTTTGTGATTGTAGACAGAAATGTTGATACAGGAGTTTTTTGCAGTGAAGTGGATTTAAAGTGGTGAACAGATAACAGGCAGATTTTTCTCAGAGTAACAAATGTGTTGTGGTCACTCATATTCTATATTTGCGAAGTTGAGGGGGTTTTGAGGTTGTCAGCAGAGAGGTCATAAGGGAAACAACAAAGGAACTGGAATTAATTTCAGTTCTGGTTTCACTTGCAGACACACTGCAGACTATCAGCGTAGTACCTAATATTTCTCAGTCTACTTGCCTACTTCTCAGAAAAGAAATTACACCTGTCATTTATTTTCCCATTACAACATTTAAGGAACATGCCAAGATTGCACTATATTAAAGAAGAGATAGCAGTGGAAAAGTAAGTGTAATGGTTATTCAGATTTCTTAAAAAGCAATGTTCTTTAACATAGTTTTGTGTTCTACAGCAGTAGGGGAAGGTAGGGCGAGGCTAGAGTTCAATCCAGATCCTGTTCTTTAAGATGTAATTTAGGTTTTGTCCTACAGATCAACCCATGATCAGCTGGATTCCTTTACATACCCTTAACTGCAAAGCTTGAGTGTATACCTTTCTAGCAAAAAAAAAAGGATAAATGGTGGGGTTTTTTGGGTTGGGCTTGAGTGGGGTTTGGTTTTGATTTGGTTTTGGTTTGGGATTTTTTGTGAATGTAGATTATTTTTCTTACAGTTTAAATTGTTGATATATGGCTGGCCTCTGTTTTAAATAACTTCTCTAGAAAGGAATAAATACCCAGACACTGATGGCTGTATCACTGCTTTTAGTACTAGACCGCTGCACTATCTAGCATTTTGAACTGTCCTCTGTTTTTCCTTTTTAAAGTTGTGTATCATCACTTTTAAATCAATAATATCAAAATGCCCTTTAATTCTTCCTACACTTTTTATCTGCACATTTACAGTGGTACTACCTTTAATTATAGGATACATACTACTTCTTACCAATTCAATGTTATTTTAAGGCTTCTTTGTAACCTTAAATAAATGTGTAACAAATATTTAGGACAGTATAAAGGACTTCTCCATATGGCTTGATCATGACAGATAACCTTATTTATTGTTATGACATTACAGGGGCAAGCTGCACCTGTGGTCTCTTTCCCAGTCTCTTGCAGGCTTCTATTTCAAGCAACAGACCTTACCAACAGTTTGGCAGGATTGAATACAGCAGTTGACCTAACTTTAAACAGTAGCCCTGCTCTCAAATTCTTGCTCTAGTTTCATGTCAATCAGTACCTTATTCATCCTTTATACAACCTTTACAAATATTTCTTCAGATAGAATATGCCACCATTTCTTCTTTTATTTTACTATTCTTAGTCTTAATACTAGGACACTGCTCCCTTTTTGATAGGGTGAACCTGGTGAGCCCAACTGTAAATTTTGATGATATAATTCTGTCAGGTTTTGTGACAAAGATCAAAGTTACAGAGAGTATCTCCCTATAAAGATGTGTGTTATCCATTCCCTGCAGGAACACATCACAGTACAGAGAAGGTTGATTATAATAGGTTCTCTTGCCCAGGTCAGTGGAACATGCAGGTGGCTGAGCTGCAGGAGGTGGTGATAAGGCTGTATAACATCAGGGAAGCTGAGAAGGAGTTAAATAGCTGGTTCCAAGTGCAGTCTGCAGTGAACCCAGAGCCTGCAGCCAAACAGCTGAAAACTTCCCCCAACAGCGCACACAGTAGGGAGGGGGCCAATAACACATAAGAATGGGAGCTTGAAATGGCAAGGACCAGCAGGAGGAAGAGACTTCCCTGAAGCCTGAGATGCCCTTATAGAACGCCTTCACCACTCTGCAAATTGAAGAGGAAATACCCCTCACATCAGGAGAGAGACCGAGGCCAAATAATGCAGCCCAACCTGCTCCCTGTATAACAACCGGTGTGACTAAGAAAAGGCAACAGGTAGTAAATAGTGAGTGACTCTTCCAAGACCTATGGAGGCACCCATTTGGCAACCTGCAGTACCCTCTGGAGAGGTGTGCTGCCTACATGGGACTCATATCGGGGAGATTACCAAGCCTCATACAGTCTATCCACTACTATCCACTGCTATGATCCACTGCTTTTGTTTCACCAGTCATACAGCCAAGAGCAGTCTGAGGAGTATAAAGAAGGATTACAGAGTCCTGGAAGCAGTAGTATGGGAGTCTGTAGCCCAGGTAGTTTTTTCATCAGTCCTGCTGGTCAAAGGAAAGGGGTTTGAAAGGGCCAGTTGAATCAACAAATGGTTACAGTACTGGTGCCAAAGCTGAGTGTTTGTCTACTTACACTGTGGCACTCACTGTGAGAAACTGGTTTACTGATGGAGCCTATCTGTCAGAGAAAGAGAACAGCATCTTCATTGATACATTTGCCAAGCTCTTGAAGAAGACATTAAATGAAACTTTCCAGGAAAGGGGGACCTTGATCCATCCCACTCCTACCAGTTTGAGGTCAGTGCCAGCAATAGATGCCCAGAGCTTGCAGAGGTATCACAGGTCAGCAGGAGTGCAGCTGAAGAGCAGCACAGAGTAATTCCAGCCACATCAGCTTGTGTCAGCTTCACTGGGGGCGCAACCGAAATGTCTGTGCGAGTGCCTGTAGCATGAGTAATAAATAAGAGGAGTTAGATGTGTGCATGCCTGTGGAGATATGATTTTATTGGCATCACAGAGATGTGGTGCAATGGCTTCTATGACTGGAGTGTTGGAATGGAAGGACAGGTTCTTTAGGAAGGACAGGCAGGGGAGACCAGGGAGTGGTGTTGCATTCTCTGTCAATGACCAACTGGAGTGCTAAAGCTCTGCCTGGGGATGGATGAGCAGTCAACCAAAAGCTTATGGGACAGCATTAAAGGGAGGGTGAGGAAATTACAGGGAGGGTCTGCTACAGGACACCTGACCAAGAGGACCATGCAAATGAGGCCCTTTATAGACAGATAGAAGCACTCTCATGTTCACAAGCCCTGTCCTCATGGGGCACTTAAACCACTCTGATATCTGTTGGAGGAACAGTGTTACAGTGTATTAGCAACCCAGGAGGTTACTGGAGTGTATCAATCATAACTTCCTTCTCTAAGTGATAGATGCGCCAAAAAAGGATTGGTGCTATGCTGGACCTTGTTCTGACCAACAAGGAGGGGCTGGTGGAGAATGAGAAGCTGAAGGGCAGCCTTGGCTGCAGTGACCCATAAAGTCATGGAGGTTTTTTGAAGAATGTTAGAGAAGATCAGATTCAAGACCATCTAAGAAATCTGAAGGTGCACAAGTCCCTGAGACCTGATGAGATGCATCCACTGCTCCTGAGCAAACTGGCAGAGGAAGTGGCACTATCCATCATATTTGAGAAATCATGGCAGTCTGATGAAGCTCCCATGGACTAGAAAAGGGGAAACACAATCTCCATTTTTAAAAAGCAGAAAGAGAATTTGTAGGGTACTACAGGCCAATCAGTCTCTCCTCTGTTGCCAGCAAGGTCATGGAGCAGATCCTTCTGGAAACTAAGGCACATGGAAAAAAAAAAATAGAAGTGATTAGTGACAGCCAAAGTGACTTTATTAAGGGCAAATCATACCTGACAAATTTGGTGCCTGCCTTTTACAGCATGGTAGATAAGGGAAGAGCAACTAATGTCATCTACGCAGACTTGTACAAAGTATTTGAAACTGTCCCATTTGGTAAACCAAAGACACACTGATTTGACAGATAGACCACTTGGAGGATAAAAAATTGAATGGATGGCCGTAGTTGAAGAGTTTCAACCAACAGCTCAATTTCCAAGTGAAGACCAGTGACAAGTGGCATTCCTCAGGAGTCGCTAGTGGGACTGGTGCTGGGATTGAGTGCACCCTCAGCAAGTTTGCCAACAATACCAAGCTGTGTGGTGTGGTCAAGACGCTGGAGGGAAGGGTTACCATCAGAGGGAACTGGACAGGCTTGATAGGTGGGTCTGTGCAAACCTCATGAAGTTCAACAAAGCCAAGTGCAAGATCCTACGGTTGGGTTGAGGCAATCCCAAGCACAAGTACAGGCTGGGCATAGAATGGATTGAGAGTGGACCTGAGGAGAAAGCCCTGGGGGGTGTTGGTTGATGAGAAGCTCAACGTGACCTGGCAAAGTGACCTTGCAGCCCAGAAAGCCAGCCATATCCTGGGCTTCATCAAAAGGACCATGGCCAGCAGGCTGAGGGAGGTGATTGTGCCCTCTCTTCTCTTGTGAGATCTCATCTGGATTACTGCATCCAGGTCTGGGGCCCCCAATGCCCCAAACACTCCTGTTGGAGCAAGTACAAAGGAGGGCCATGAAGATGTTCAGAGGGCTGGAGCACCTCTCTAATGAGGACAGCCTGAGAGAGTTGAGGTTGTTCAGTCTGGAGAAGACAAAGCTCCAGGGAGACCTATCATCCTTCTGATAACCTAAAGGGGGCCTACAAGAAAGCTTGGAGAGGTGCTTTTGACAAGGACATGGAGTGAGAGTACTAGAAGTAATGGCTTTAAACTGAAAGAGGATAGTTTAGATATTAGGAAGCAATTCTTTACTATGAGGGTTTTGAGGCACTGGCACAGGCTGACAAGAGAAGTTGTGGATCTCCCATTCCTGGAAAGACTCAAGGCCAGATTGGATGGGGCTTGGAGCAACCTGTTGTAGAGGAAGATATTCCTGCCCTTGAATCACAGAATTATAGAATCATCCAGGTTGGAAAAGACCTCTGAGATCTGAAGGCCAGTTGGAACCAGGTGGGCTTTCAGGTCCCTTCCAGCCTAAACCGTTCTATGAACATGGCAGCATGACTGTGTACAAGTAAGCATGACGTTGCTTAAAACAGCCCAGATACTTCATATATGAGCTCAACTGGTACTACACAACCATGTTTCATTCTCAGTATCTCTCCTGCACTGTTTTTTCAATGCTGGCATAATCCCCTTCTTTTCTGTGAGATTTTTGTTAACATTTTAATATCTTTTTTGATCATAAAATTCCAAAAAGAAAAAGAAACCTGTAATCTTGCTAAATTCAGATAGACAGAAATTTTTCAAGTGTAGTTCTCGTAGTCTTGTCTTAATAAGTCTTGGAACTTCTACATTATTTCTTATCTGTGATAGGTTTGGGGTTTTTGCTAGCAAAGTTTTATCCAGCAAGCTGTAATGATGGCAGCAGCCAAATGGAAGAACACAAAGTATTTCTAAAATATTATGGATATCTCCTTTGTTGCCTACAATTAATAAACATTTTTATATTATAATGATAAAATAACATAAGAATAGTACCATAATGTTCTTAACTTTTTCCATTCTTAACAATGTAATAATTTAATCAAAACCAAACAAAAATTTCCCAATCCATAATGAAGAAAAGAAAAATGTTGATATCATTTGTCTGGTTTTTGCTGTGATCGTACAAACTAACACAGAAATTGAGAAAAGGAAAGTTAAGAAAAAGTTGACAAATAAAAAGGATAATTGGGTAGCAAAATGCTGAAACCTAAGTTACCAGGTGTATCCTAATTTAAAACAAAGTCTTCTCTTCTTCATTAGTCAGCAGTGGTTGTTGTCTTGACAGTAGAAAACACTGTGGTACTGCTGTCTGATTAATAACTTCCATTTGGAATTTGGGTGTTGCTGACTACAATGGAATCAGTTTCAAAGTGACTCCAATGTTGTATGATAAATGAATGGATTTTAGGAAGAGGTTTGATCCATAAACAGTGCCGGCCAAGGAGAAATTGGTCTCTGCTTTGTTTTGCCACAACTACATTTCAGTTAAATTTCAATTCATTTTTATTTATACTTTTATATTTTCCAGTGCCTTATTATGAGCTTCTGTATAGCTCTTGCATAAATATTTTTCTGATGTCACTACTGCTTCAGCAGAAACTGCTAAAGATAAGAAATGTTACTAGGGGTTAAAAGCTACATATTACCTTCACTGACCTATTTCCACCCCTTGTGTGAGCATATTGATATTCAACTAGAATTTTAGATTCTTAGTGTTTTTTCAAGAGTAATCAGTTTGTTTAATCAGTTTGCATAGAATAAACTTTGATCCTTAAATTCCAAACCCATAGCCTGTTTCTAGATTGAAAGGCAAGTATGTGTGCTGTAGGCCTCTTGGCCACACACTAAAGTTATTTCTTATTGGACACTCTCAGGAATCTTATTAAAATGTTAATTTATCTTTAACTGGAGTAAATAACACATACATAGGGATCAATTTTTTCATTGTTCTGATCTCTTTCTGAGAAAAAAAAAAAAGTTTCAGCAGGATAAAATGAACCAAAATAGAGTAATTAATTTGGTTTTCCCTAAAGAGTAAAATACTAACCATATGAAAGACAGCAAATGAACTTTTGTATAAATAGAAAAGTATTTCTACTTTTTTATGTTATTAATTTTCTGATAGGGAGCGGGAAATGCACTGATCAGTAGCAATAGAAATAAGGACCTCAACACAGTACTGTCTGTCAGCATTTGGCTAATGTTATAGAAGTTAGGAAATCCCTGCCCATATCTCCTGTTAACATCTAAATTTGCAGATAAATGTTTAATGTTGCATTGAAATTTATTTCCTCGGCATCTCTGAAAATCTAACTGTGAGATGTAGATTAATTGCAAGTAAATATAAGAACTCTCCAACATGCTTGAGTTAGGAGTCTTGATGCTCAACGCTCCCACTATAACAAGTGAGAAGATAGTAGCTCATTTAAGTCTGGTGTGATATTTGGAAGTGCCTTTCCTTTACTCTTTTGACCAAAAAAGGGAATGCTGGACTAGACATCAAACTCTCAACCTTCAATAAAGGGTTCAAAGTTGTCCAAGAGAGTGCCTGAATTAATGTTAGTATTGTTCCTCTTTCTGATTACCTGTCCAATATAATTGAATTGCTATATAGCATTCTTCACTGCTAAGAAACATTTTGGAATTGCCATTTTTTTTATCCTTTCCACTTACAGCTAGATAGAATTTATCTAGCTATAAGTTATTTTAATGATAATACATGATACCATGTGGTTCTCAGCAAGTTTTGTGTTGAATATTTAGTGCAACTGTGTTGAC
The DNA here is from genome assembly GCF_022539395.1 of Myiozetetes cayanensis. Taxonomy (NCBI): domain Eukaryota; kingdom Metazoa; phylum Chordata; class Aves; order Passeriformes; family Tyrannidae; genus Myiozetetes; species Myiozetetes cayanensis. Next base: position 30,929,170 of record NW_026087964.1, on the reverse strand, counting down.
ATTCTGCCAGGCTCTTGGTGAGAGCTGCTTGTAATAAGTCTCCTTGTTGAATCTGATTCAGTTTAAGGTAGGTCACAAATCTCAGTCACAGCTCAGCAGATCACCCAGATTTTATTGTCTGACTTCGCCTCTTTTATGGCTGGCTTCCAAACCAGCGTATTGTAGTATGAGTTCAGAAGAGGCAAACTAGGAAACATGAAGGACTGAGAAGGCACCATGCTGCTAACACGCAATCTGTACTTTGCTAGCAGTCCTCTGGTTCAGCTTTTGGCATTGTCCCTTGTGAATAACAACAAATTAAACCATTATAAAAATTGATATCATTGTTTAGAGGAACAAAGGTTCTCTGTCTCTTCTGGAGTTTAGTGTGTCTATTATCTCTGCCTTCTTCTTAATCAAGAGAAGCAGCTGACAAGAAATGTGCTAAATGTGACTAGCAGGAGACCACAGATAACAAGACTCAGCACTTTTCTTCAGTTCAAAGAATACAAGTGACAAGCCCTGGATAAATTCCTTTCTGTTTTCATTTAAAGCTACCTACCCATGGTACCAGCCAATATTAAACATGGTATTTCCTGAAATTTATTATCGTGCAAAAAATAACTTGGCTTACAGAGAAGTAAATACCAGATTTGTAATATGCCTATATGCATAGCAGAATATACTCTATTTTGCACTGTAATACAATTCACAGAATGAAAGTTAAACTTTTAAAAAGTAAGTTTCAGTACTGTCATTCTCAGGGTTGTATTGCTGTGTACTGCCAGCATATCTGACGGTCTGAATCTACTCACTGAAATCTACTAATAAAGACAGCAATATTCCAAGTCAGTACTTGCTGGAGGGTGCTTCTGTGTCTATTATGTAGAAAAAAATTTTTGGCTGGAAAAATTTACAAGAAAGTATTTGAGCATGAAATGTAAGAAACATTTATTAATTGAATTAACATGAATTTTCTGAATGTCATTAGCATAAAGTATTATTAACATTTTTCTGAATGTCTTGCTCCTTCACTCTGGTATTAGTTTCATAACTCAGTGTTGTTTAGAATAAAACAATTTAAACTATCTACCAGGAATAGCTACAGATTTTTTGCTGTTAAGTTTGCTGCTGGTTTTCATTACCCCTCAGGTGTATTGGTTAGATTGGCAATTTACAGCACGTGTTTCTCAAAAAAGTGTTTGAGAAAAATATATGTCTCTTAGAGGTATTTCCAAATACTTTAGGAAAAGACCATGAAATATAATTGCAATGAAGGTCATAGCAGTTGTTCTGCTATTCTCAGATGCATAGTAAACCTTTTCCTCTTTTTGATGTGCCTTCCTATTCTGCTCTTTTTCTGTGCAATAACCTTTTTTAATTATTATTAATTATATCATGTTATGTATATGTTAACTTTAGTGATTCAAGAAACCGATATATTTGTAACACTGAATTTTTATGACTGTTTTTCCTTCTTTATTTCCATACTGGAACTTAAAATTTTTTGTCTTGTCACAGCCTTCCTAAACCAGTTGTTTTGGGTTTTTTATAAGTACATTAAGTTTCTTATTTCAACCATTGCCAAACAAGTTTTTTTCTTGTTCTCTAGAATGTTAACTTATTTCTTCTTAGTTTTACCCCTTTTCATGCTGGAGTTATTAGCTGACATGTTTATTTTCCAGACTAGCTTTTAAAATTTGTTTTCCTTCCTTTAATTTATGAATGATATAATCAATTATTTATATATTATTTCCCTAGTGAATCCTAGGCAGAATGTTTGATTGTCCTCAGATAAGTCATGCCACAAGGAAAGCTCTCTCAGACAGCTGACACCAGTTAGCCCAGTCAGTTTTTAACCTCTCCTGAGCCTTGATATGTCTAATGCCAGCCAAAAACTGCTTGCATTCTGTATCAGTTGGTGGATTAAACTGATGCATTGCAGAAGCACATTTGTCCCCTTCTGCTGAATTTGCATTGGTTTGCCTATTGCACACGAAGTCAGAAGATGGTCTGGGCAAATAAAACCCTGGCTATGAGAGAGAAATACAATCTAACTTCAGCTGTGTAATAGCCTTCCTTCAACATCAGCTTAGCATCAATAATTTTATGAGGGTCTAATAATCCTGTTGGCATTTGTACAACCTGGCTGAAATCTGAGTGGTGTCCACACAGTATTACAGAACTTGCCCACTTTTTCTAGGCAGACCTACATACACAAAAATACTTCACCATTCTAAAAATAAGTGCAAGCAATAGATTTATGGCCTTTACATTGTTACTAATAATGTCCTGTAACTGTTCATTTTTTAACTAAAGAACTAGTTTTATGAGTAGATGGCATACTGTCTTCTAGACTCCAATTAAAACTTATTTTTGGTCCTTAGGTGTAATGACTACTCTTTGGAGACGAGCTCTTAATTAATGCACAGAGATCCTGAAAGTCCCACCTCTCAACAGTAATGATTGACATCCAAGGATACATAAATTGCACTAATTGAGCTTTCCATTTATAAATCTTTCTGCAACCAACTCATCAGAAAAGGTAGGAGAACAGAAGAGCATAAGCTATTTTGCGGTCTTATATATTTTCCCGAGGTGGGAGGAAAATCTTGCAGAACTGTTGAACATTTATTACTATGGGTGTCGACTCTTCAGATTTTAGATGTACCATTCTTTTTTGCTATGAAAATTAGCATTTTTAATTCAGTGATATATAGTTGAATAATGGCACATTATTCACTATTCAAAAAAAAAAATACATTATAAGTCAGTGGGCAGTGCTTTGAATGGCAAATAGTGTTGTATAGCAATATATGCTTTCTGAAAAGAAGCTGTGTAGTTTTAAAATGAGATATTTCAATGTGTGAGTAGTGGCTTATCTTAAATGTTCTCTTAATTTTGACAGTCAGAATCGGAGATTTTATAATATTTGTTAAGCAATTATTTATATCTAGGATTCAATTTAGTACTTCAATAATGAACTTTTCTTTGTATTTAATTTAACTCTGTATTTTTCTGTAGTCAGTTAAGATGACGTAATTGAATAAAGTCTAGTATTCTCATCTGAGCTGAAGTCCACAATTAGATACTGATAAGAATATGGTAGATGGAGAGGAATAAAGGGCGCTTCTATGTATCAGAGAGATATTTGGCAGAGCAATTTCAGTGCAAATGATACATAGGAAGTACAAGAAGCAGCCAAGGGAAAAAAAAAGTAAATGGAAAGGATGCCAAACATATGCCTACATAAGGATTTATATATGTTTTAAAAAGTAATCCAGGGTGCAAAACCAAGATATTTGGTCTTAGAAATTTTATCTGACCATGATTTTTTCTTCTTTTTTTTTTTTTTTTTGCCTTGATAAACACTTTAAAGTTAACTTTTTTATTCCTTATTTATAGCTTTAATTTTTGGTGACATAACAAATCTCAGTGAAAATGAAGCTCATGAAATAGGCATCAGACTTTCATGAGAGAAATCTGTTCAGTTTCAATGTTTGTATTTTGCATTTACCTGGTATCTATGCTCCTTTCTAGAAATTTGAAGCATTCAGGGTGTGGGAAAGAAATTTGAACATATTACAGAAGTGATATTTTAGGATTCTAAAAACAAGTCACAGATTAATTGGAAGGGTTAAGCTTGAGAGCTAGAGGAATTACACTTTTTTGGGGAATATACATACTGGAGAAGATTAAAGTATAAATGGTTAATGACACACCCTTAAATCTAGAATAGAAAGAGATCTAGCTGTTTGTATCTCAATGAAAAGTGAACAGATCCATGGGAAAAATGTAAACATGTATATGTGTGAACTGGGGCCTCGAACTTCTGAGATGTTTTACTCCTCAACTGCAGCACAAAGGCCATAGAGAAAGGGACTGAAAAGAGAACTAAAGCAAGGATTATGTAAGGGAGGTCCTGGACAGAGAACCATCCCATCAAAGCAGTACACTGACTTTGCAACATCCCCTTTGTGTCCAACAAGGTTCTAAAAATGTGTATTACCTGTGCAAGACTACAGAATAAAGCCAACTGGGATTATGGGAGCGGAGAATCCGGACCTTTGTATTCCTTCAATAAAAATATGAGGACAAAGTGAAGCAAAACTTAAATTTAGAGTTAGGAGTACAAAGATATAAATGGAGGCTAGAGAAAAAAGTGGGAAATAAAAAATAAATTACTAGAAAAGTGGCTATTCTAAATGTTCTTCATATCTAGAATAATTTTATGCTCTAGGAATTACTGCGAAACTATTAGTAGATCTTTTGTGAGAATGTTAATTTCATCTTCTTTCTGATATAACTCTTCATTCAAAGTAACCAACTTTTATACTTACCTATAATTTATAATGTTACTGTGATTTCCATATTGCATGTATGGAGGCATAATATCTAGGCATTAAATAAATTCTTTTCTTAATTGCTGGACATGCAATGTGCATTCTTTCTGCTCTAATTTGGCTAGTTTCAGGAAGATGAATTGTTTAAAACACTTGGGTAGAACCAAAAAATGTTTTTTCTTGTTAAGGAGAACAAAGATGCTTCTGTACAACATAATACAGCCACTAGTCTGACAAGGTCTATCTTTACTATCACACCTTCAGAATGTATGTAGTTTTATACTTACCAAATGGTAAAATCTCACTGTAAGTTTTACTAGACTGTGTATATGTAGAAATGGCTATTAACAGAAAACATATGCATACATTCAGAGTGTTGGCAGCAGTTTTAAACTATAGTTAAAATGTGTTTTGTGCTAATTCAAAATAATAGTTCTAGCTATAACAGCAGCTTTAAAGATCATAGCAAATGTCAGATCAACTGAGGCCAATGTATACCCCTTGCTTATAGTAATCAATTAGACATTAATGATAGGTATTTCATTTTGAATAGCTGCAACAATAAATTACTCTGAGGGTAACATGGTGCAGCCTAGTCTCCTTTGGCTTTTGGAACCAGTAAAATAACAGAACATCAGTCAAATTAATAAAGTGTGCCCTTATTACACATTCTGCATCTGTACATAAACTGCCAGCACATGATCGAAGACTGCAGCTGTTTCAGTTATATCACAGTCACATCATAGACATTTTATAGTTATAGCAAAGAGAGAGTTCCAGGGACAATCCAGTCACCTTGAAGACATACAGGGTTCAGTGGAACCTCATTAAATTGCACCTTGATACCATATGAAACTGGTAGGACATCTATTAGGTATGGCATATATAATTTCCACATTACAATTTTTTGTATGCATGTTTTATGCATTGCCTGTATCTCTTCTCAATAAATCCAGGCTTTTGTTCACAAAAAAACTTCAATTCATGTTTTCATATTTTATTTTTGAATTGGTAGTTGCCAAAACCAAAGGATTATTCATAGCCAAAATGGCTGTGTTGTATCGCACACTTTCAGGTCACATGAAGACATTAATAAAATATCTAACAATAATTAAAATATTTTAAATGCTAGATGGAATATCAAATTTTGTTTTTACACCTGTTGACACATTTTTCCATTTCATCTCATGGATTAGTGTTTCAATTAAGTTTGATGAGTTTTGCCATTGACTTTTTACAAAAGTAGAATTTCACCTATTCAAGTTATAATCAGATGTGTTTTAATACCAACAGATTACTTATTCTACATTTTCAGATTTCAGTATGAGAAACACCAAGAGAAAGAGATCTTAGAAACTGATTCAGAGTTATTTCTGAAAAACATGTTTAAGAGTGAACACAGAGTATCTAACTGGTGTATTACAAAAAAATTAAACTGACTACTGGAATTTTAAAGATACTATAACCTCACCCTCATTCTTTTAGTATCCGATTAGAATTCACCAAAATAATATAATTTTATCGTTTAGGTAACCAAGCACTACAATAAAATACAGGCAACCACCTAATCTGATATTTGAATCTTAATTGTTTTGCAAAGTTTTACTGGATTTAATTCCTGAAGGAAAAGTAAGCTAAAACAAAAAATGCCCAAGTTTATTTTATGAATAGCTCAAATAAAAAATACGAACTTGTGTTCTTAGCTATTCTTCCTAAACCTATTCTTTACACTTTACAGATAAAGAAACTTGTGTATTTCTTCTCATAACTCTCCGTGTATGTAGGAAAAAAAAAAAGAGTGGTTTGTAAAACTAAAATAAGTTAGGTGGGATAATAATCTATTATGGTAACAGTCAAATTATTTGTCGTGTCATGAAGGGTTATGCTTTAATTAAGCAATAAGTCATGACAGGGTGTGAATTGCAAATGTAATAGTTCTTGTCTAGTGTATTGCTAGGCAAGAAACCAAAGACATAGTGCCATAGTGCAGGGATGAATTATTATGCTGTAATTTAAACAATACTATATCATACCACAATAACTGCAAAATATTAAATTTTAAAATTAAAAATACATATTATAATTTTTTTATATCTAATTACTCCTCCAATAAACTATTTAGTTGAAAAGGCTATCACAGAAAATTCTTGTTTTCTATTTAATATATTGTGTTTAGACTTAGATTGCAAATAAACTTTGAAGATAGTTTTTTCTGGGAGATTTGAAAGATGTTATTTTGATACCCTTCTCCTTAAAATAAACAGAAAACATACAGCTCTGAGAAAGAAATGATCCCAAAATTCTTACTTTGAGGTGTAGTTTAGTTCTGTTTAGTGAAAAGAAAGGGCTTTGTGACATTTCTTTTACCTACCTAACATTTATTGTAGGCTTTGTTATAACACCTTTAGAAAACACAATTTTTCTTCTTTCCATTCTTTCTTATTGACATCTTTCCAAAAGACACATTATTTATGGAGCCCTTCAAATTCATCTCTTAGTCTAATGCTTTTTAAAAAATTGTATTTTCTTTTATTTTTCCTCCTGATCTTCAAAAGCCGAAAGTCAATAAGAAGACAGGATCCTTGTGGGTTCCTTCTAACTCAGCATATCCTTTAATTTGCTGAAAAATACAGAATTGGGAGAGAACTCCCATTGTTTTTCTCCACTATAAAGCACAAAAATCAAAGGTACTGTAAACAGTTGGAAAGGTTGAAAAAAGTGATGAGCATTGATACTTTTCCGTCTTTTCACTGGTTGTATGATATAGGTAGAAAACCCCAGGTAGTTAAATCTTACAATGCATGATGTTTCCCATTACCAAGAAACCATACCTTATGGTCCGTTTTGCAAAGTTTATGTCTGATTGGAAAGAGTTCAGCAGGTTCCATGCCTTAATTGAGATGTATGTGCAGTTTTCACCTTGAGGAAAGTTAGAAGCCTCATCAGTTGATACATTTATTTGTTTGTAGCTGAGCAATACCAATCAGATTATGGCATCCACAAAATCCCAAAACTATTTCTTCTCGGTTGTGAGATTCAGTAGAACTCAACTAAAATGTGCGGGTTTTCCTGATCATTTTACACTGCCTTTGTGGCAGTGATGTAAATCAATACATCTTCCAGATGTCACAGGTCTGCTGCACAGTATCACTCCAATCTAAATCTGTGTTCCGTTTGGGGTTTTTACAGTTGCATTTTCCTGTTCAATCTGAGTCTGGCTGGTACCTGATGCACTACTGAAAATGAGATATGAGAACAATTTGCAAGCTGCTATTTGACTCCTTAGATGATTGAAGTTTGTCCTTAAGTAAAACCATAATTTGCTAGTTGACTTAATCACGTTACAACTAGTATACTTCTTTTCAGAGTTGCATTGTTTGCTATGGTAATACTAGCAAACCATGTTTAACGCTCCATTTTTTGTATTATCATTTCTGTACTGTAGTATAGATGTAGCAGTAGTAATAGACCTCTGAAGAAGAGGGTTAGTGTTTAGGTTAGTACATGAAAAAAGAGACAATTTTTTTCCGCAACACTTGAATTACAAGCAAATTTGCCTTCAAAGGATTCTTTATGCACTTACGAAAATCTGTCACTATGACAGAGTTCACAGGAGGAAACAATTGGTTTAATCTTCTCAACAGCTGAGTAGTTTCCTCTTCTTCCTAAGTATAATTCATCAAAAATAAAGTATGTTTCTAGTCTGATATGATTTACCACAGCCAGTTAAGGAATTTGCTTTTTGTTTCATAGTTATCAGGAGGCCATTTCAATTTAGTAGCTTCCAGTAAACAGTTTTCTTTAATCTTAGACTGCTAAGTCTAGATAAGGATTCACATAAATTATTCATTGCCGAAACAATTTTAAAACATCTAAGTCCTATAAACTGAAGTTTTGACTTTCTCCATTTTTGTAGTACACAAGTTTGTATAAATGTTGCATAGCTTTAGTAGAAAAATAAAACAGAAACTGCCAGTTCAAGCTTCAGTTTTCAAAATAGTAATGCTTTTGAGATTTGATTAGCAATGATGTATTATATGACAAAAGAAAAAAAAAAGGATTTAGAAATGGAAACTAAAAATAGTTGTGTGGTAATTTAATAACCTGGCAGATTTTATTCCATCTGTTAGGAAGAGTTTGAAAGCCATTTCCTGCTGCCATTCACACTGCAGAGGCTTCAGAGTTCAGAGATGGAATCAAATACCTGATGTGAAAATCTGCTATTATGATTCATATCCAAATATTCATATCCGTATCCTTGCCTAGAATATTGTGTAGGTTTATTTAAGAAAGAAAAAGTGGATATAGAAGTTTAATATTATTATTTATTTAATTGTCAGTGCCACACCTTGTGGCAGAAAAAAGTACAAAAAACATTTATCCCTTTGAATCTATGAAAATGTTGAAGCTATTTTATGTGACTGGACAACTCAAGAAACCAGATCTCTCAGATAGATAGCTGGTCCAGGATTCAAATTTAATGAACTTACTTTCAGGGTGAAAGTACTATACAGAAAGAAAGAGCAGTGTGGTATTGATCTGTCCTTTATTGTCATTCAGAATTGATAAGCAAATTGGGGAAAGAGAACATCAAGTCAAATTAGTGGACAGAAGGTGCGAAGGAGAACATGTGTAGTGTAATGTAGCTGATGAACTGGCATTGCAACCCACCAGAAATAAGTATGGGTATGCATGGTTTCCTAATGATGGGTTAGCTGCAGCAACCCACATCCATCTGTATATAACTGGTTAGGTGCTATAATTGGTTATTCCTGGATGATAATTCACAGGTGTTTCAAAAAAAGAAATCAAAAATTACTTTTTTGTCTTTAATAATGGAAAATCTGTGGCACTCCTGGTAGTGTTAATCTGGCATTATCAGAATGGGGGAATGATAACATAGGTTGGAACTGTACATGGGTGAGTGACATAAGCTGCTATAAACACTATAAACTTGTTTTACACGATAAAAGGTCTTTTACATTTCGTCAGTCAGGATGAGAATCTATAGGGAACACTGAAACTTCGCTGGCAACTTGATTTTTTTTTTTTTCCTCTTAGCTGGCCAGAAGATAAAGCTTTCATTAAAATTTAAAACCCTTATGTAATGTACTTTCCACCCATTTACACATTCTCATGCTTTTTGCATATTTTAAAATACTCTGCCCCAAGATTATTTTATTTCACCTGAAATCACTGGTTAGAAAAGAAAATTAAATAGTTCATTTTAGTCACAATAAAACAGAGTACTGACAGTTCTACCTGTGAGGGTTTTTTAAGTTCATCTTTTAAAAAAATTCATCCCTAATTTCTAGGAATCTTTACAGGTGTATGATGAAAGCGAAATGATTACTTATTAGGTTCTGAACCCTGTATGAGAGGCCAGTTAGTGTCATACTGAGTTCTAGAGAATGTGCATTTGCTCATAGACTTTCTGAAACTGGGCGAAAAGAGGAGTATAAGCACAAATCCTTGTGCTATATTGTTGATCCACCAAGTTATCTGCTCTGTCAGGTTATACTTATTTCCTGCCCAGTCTCTGCAAAACAAATGAGATATTTACAAATACATATCAATATAAATAACACCAGTGTTAATGATGTTCACAAGCTTAAAAATTTCTCATCTAAAAGATTCACACTAACGTTGTTTATCAGGCCTAAGATTAGCTGCCTGGAGTAATTAGAAGTTCTGGATTACCTTGCTAAAGCTAAACTCACAGTGGGTTAATATGTTTTCATCTTAAAATAATTTTCTTTTGTCCCAGTGAATGGACCTTGGATTTAATAAGACCAGCTTAAGCAAACAGATTTGTTGATGTGCAAAATCTGATTTGTCTATGTTGCCTGGGCTTCTGGACAAGGATGTCAGCAAAAAGACCAGAAGAGTTGACCTGTGTGTCCTTAAGCTTTAGGTACAATATGGACTGCAGTCTTAAAAAGTGCATTATTAAAACTAGCATGAAGATACATGGAACAGCAATTAAACGGTTTCATTAGATAGATAAGGCATACATGATTTTTTAATTAATTCATGCTAATTTGCAGAAGAAAGGCTTAAATTTAACCTTTCCTGTGTAAAAGGCTAATTCTGAGCATTCCTCCCCTTGCCCTTTGGCCCAGCATTAACATTTGGACAGGTATACTTTGTGACACGATATTTAACTTTGTCACTTTATTTTGTCATCAAAAATGTGACTGTTTTCCATACATGTCCACATTGTAACAGTGATTTCCAGAAAGAAATTACAATAAATTCAGAATCTGAATACCTAGAATCCATTAAAAAAGTAATCTTAAAGAAAAATAAATAAGTTAGTATTCATAATGATGCAAGAGATATGAAAATTTAAAAAATTATCTTAGGCACTGTGTTAGCATTATTTATCTAATCTTTCTAGTTCCTTTCAATGATGTGTTATAAGCTTGATCAGCTCGAACCAGATTTTTGCCTTTCCATTTATAAAACAAGCATTTCTTAGATCTCTAGCTGTGTGCTGCACACCCGAAGGTGGCTTCAACAGCCAATAGGAGTAATAGGGGTGATTAAACCTTGTCACAGGGGGTTAGATGCGGTGCTTTCTTCCTACATGACAGGCTGTGACAGTCAAACAGCACTGAAGCAGAACAAACGACAGTGGCAGTTTGCTGTGAGCAGTGCTACTGTCACAACTTTCACTAGAAAGCCAAATGCTAGGTATTCAGCTCAGGGAAGTTTCAAACAGACCATGCAAATTCTGGTCTCAAAAATTTCCCTGCGAATCAGTCGTGACACGCATTAGCTGCAGAGTGATCGTGTTACTGCATGAGTGATTGCCCACTGTCGGACACTGGCCCTTATCACAGTTTATGAGTGACACTGTTGATCCATTTACATTTGTGCTTAGCTGTTTCTGTTACGGGAAATCTGCCTTCATTTTAGAGAAATGGGGTACTAATGTAATTAGAATGAAGGTTATCATCTCTCTTTAATGATGGCATGTGTTTGTCACTCTGAATAACTACGTACATCATGCTCTGAACAACATGCCCCTAACTGAAACCAGGATAAAATCAAATATTCAAGCATATAAGCTTTCATTCCTGAGTAAAAGGGATTGACTTTATGAAAACTATAGCAGAATAAACTTTGAATTTTTAAGATTTCTTATAAAGCAAAAGTTAACTAAGAAAATGCACCCCAAAATTCAGTCTTTTCAAGTGTAGCATTCCAGGCTTTTGTAACACAACAGCAGAAGCAGATTTTACTAGAAGAGGAAACTAAGGATCTTAGTAATCTGCATAAGAGAGAGGCATACTATGAATATTTTGTTTTCTCATTTTAAGCTGAAATTAGACAGTATTCCAAACCCAGAAGAGTAGTCCTGTGTGCCCACATATGTATGTACTTAATTCTATACAGACGGATAGAAGGGGGTTGGAAATGTTCAAGAGCTCCTCTAAAAAGAAGTCAATAGCAAGTCAATATAGGTCAGAATTTTTTCATTATTTCCAGGTACATCTTTTCTAACTAAAGAAGTGTTATGCTCGGATTTCTTACTGCTCTCACATTAAGTAATTCTGAATAAATTCTGGGTTTGAATTTTCAAGTTACTGTTTGTTGTTGTTAGCAATAAGATTGAAGGTTACAGCAGTGTAGTGGATCTTGCACTGAAAATGTCCCTTCTAGAATGATTGAACCCCTCCTTTTGTACTTTTTTGGGTTTAAAAATAATCCCAAATTTTGCCATTCCTTTTTTGAGGATATTTTAATCTTAGAACATGTATTTTTTCTAATTTTACTAATCTTTTCTAAAAAGATGGTTAGCAATTAGTTTTCCAAAATTTATTTTTTAGCTGTCTTTTTCTTATTTCTTCTAGCTATAGGTATTAAGCGAGTAAAGCTTTACATGTGTTGTCCCATTTTCACGTATATTAACACCCTGACTCCCCAAACTGGGGCCTCTTTTTCAATTTTAAAGTCAATTAAGAAAAATCCTATCTTATTAAGGCAAGAATCACCAAAGCTTATCTTGGATCTGGTCATGTGCACCCATTCTTCAGAAAACTACCCTTGCACTGCCAGGCATGTTGCTTCTGGCAGCTCCTGAGCTCTACTTCTCCAGTATACCCAAAGCAGTAACAGCTGTGATAATATTTAGTTGTTGAAATACTGATATGACTCTCCAGTCTTTCAATGCAGAGCATCATTTTCACTCTATTCTCTCTCAGGCAAATTATATAAAATTTTTCACAGAAGAGATCCATGCTCAAATACAAGTTCAGTTTCTCTAATGTACTTGTCCTTTCCTTAGCCCTTTAATGCCCTTGCTCATGATAGGATTTGAAACGTGCTGGGAAGGAAGGATTTGTAGGCAAAAATGCCTGAGAAACTGTATAGGGAGTATTGTTTCCATCTGGTGAACATTGTGTGGTTCGCCAGAGAAAAATTCGTATCCATCTGTCTTTTCTGGGTATGTAAGAAGAGGTTGCTTTCTAATAAATATTATCCGCATTCTGGACAGCATCGGCAGCAGTTATGAGATGAAGCAGGACTTTCATCAGCAGTGGTAAATTAGCTCCTCTAATTTGGAGCACCTTTTCAACTGCTGTGGTCTTTTTTCCTCCCTCCTCATCCCAGATTTCTGCACATCCTCAAAAGGTTGGCTGGGGTGTGTCGTAATCCAGTTGATGTATGTTGCTGAGCTCAGACTTCAGCCTTCTAAATCAGGACAGGAACTTACAAGACAGAAGGGTGATAGTGGCTGCCCAAAAATTTCACTCAAATTAAAAAAAAAGTATTAATGCCAACCTCAAGAAAATTAATTTGTTTGCTTTATAATTTCTCTCCATGAAATTATTATTAAAAAATTATTATTAGGCATTTGAGAGTCATCCAGAAAAAACAGACACAAGCACTGAGCTAAAGAAACCTCTTCTATTCAAATACCAATCCAGACTATTTTCATAGAGCAGTACACTTTCTTTAAAATTTTTTAAGCAAAAAAGCTAGAGGAGGTGATGCCAATATCAATATAAAATGGTTTCATCAGTAAAATTAAGTTAATAAAATTGACAGCAATTGAGTAGAAAAATCATGTTTAGAAAGCTATTCAGCAGTTTGTTTAAAATAAGTCATTAAAGCCATGATTTAGATGTTCTGTCTTGCTTACCCACCACAAAAGCAGTTAATACAAAACATTCAATTTTGCTCTTATGAAAGAAAACTGTATTTTTTAAAAAAGAGCTGTAAATTAGGTTGTGCTAGAAGCATCCATTTTCTTGCCTCCATCACTGCCAACTCCCACTGTTTTCTTTGATATATGATTTGCAGACTACTATTATTATTTATGTGTTTTACAATTACTACGAAGGACACCTCCCCTTCCTCAGCCCTAAGCCACAAATCTGAAATGAATAAATGCTGTTTATTGTGACAGTCTGCCTTTTGTCTGTGTAACAATGACAAACTACACCACTGACAGCCAGTTGCTGTTTTTAACTACTGCTCTCTAGCTCAGTCTTTGAGTGTTCTTCAGAACATGACAACAGCCAATCTGGAATAAAATGAGTGAGAATGTATTGTGTTTCTTTAGCATGACATGACACCATTGTCCAATACTTTGAGTAAACAGAAAGAATAAATTACATAGCCATGATAGATTTTAGTTCTCTACATTTCATTGAGATTTGTACAATTGTGGTCATATAAAAATGAATATGTTAATGCTTTTTAGTACCAATAATTTTGATATTCATATAGAAAAGTACTTTCTCACTGGAATGAAGTGAGGGAGGAGAAATAAAGGGAGCACTTTTAATTATTTGTGAAATCTAAATCATTCCTATTCATTCTGTCTGAGCTCTTAGAGCTAAAGACAGCATGGAATGACTTAATCTGTATGGATTTTATGAATGTCTTCTGACTTGCAGCTAGTCAGTTTTTAAGTGTTAGAATGACCTGTTTAATATCTAATTGTGCCTAGCAGTGTGGAGATAGTAGGTAAATCAGGTTCTATATTTTGACTAGACCTTGGCTTTTATCTATATGCAAACTTGTAAATATGCCAAGGTATGTATTTATTTAATGTAATTTTCTTTAAGAGTTTGCACACGCCTTTAGCATTTCTTCTTGAAAATAGATTTTATCCTTTTGTTTATGCTCTTCCCCCCCTTACACACACCTGGTGCATGTGTGTGCATGTGTACACACACACAAGCATACAACAATGCTAGTTTGTAATCCGTTTTTGTTTATGTATGTTTGTGTACATAAATCAGTACTGCATTGGTGTTTTACTTAACTTTCTAAATAACACAACATCACAAAGGATTTTCTGACATTTGGATTACTGTAATAGAATCTTGTGCTTCTATTAATAATGGAATAGCAATGCCTAGTGATTAACTTAAATCTTTATTCTATGTATAATGCTACCAGTAACCAACCAGAAAGAACTCTTTTCCTGAATTAAATATAGTATTCTGATCAAGGTCTTTTAAAATTCCTCAATTTATACGTGGTGTTATCATTTTTTTTCCCTTTTTCTTTTCTCAAAGCAAAGACAATGGAAAGGATATTAACAAATTCCAAGTCTGTATTGGCACTCCCAGCTTGTGGAAAATGTATTTCTAATTAGAAAGACATAATCTATAGTCTTGCTTGGAACTTCCCATACTTTCATACATTAAAAACTGCAGTTAATTTTTTAATGCATCACAGATGAATAATTTGCTTTTTTCTCTTCAACTATCTGTATCTCCTTTCTTACTGTAACTTTTTTTATTCTTTGATTTCCCTTTGAAGTCCCCTGTACCTCTTCTTTATTTTTTAGACTTCCTGTCTTCCTCCTTGAATAAACACCCGGATTCACTCTCAATGTAGTTTTCCATTTGTTAAACAGTGGGATATATTATTTTCATTTTTGTTTGTAACTATAATTAAAAGCCATGAGGTAGGGAGCAGGGTAGCTTCAGAGTGCACCGATTCTTGTCCTTCCTCCAGGATTTCACTGGTTATACTAATACCCAGAGAAAACCCTTTAATAAAATCCATGGAGTAATTTAGCCTCTTGTGTATCTTTGTATACTGATTAATAAATAACATAAATTGATGCTCAGTACATCTACTTGTGCAGTAGAGACAATATTCTTTTATGTTTGAAAGAACTACTTTGTGAAAACCTTTTTGATGTTTAAATATGGTAAAGAATATTAAAATGTAGTGTGGCAATATTAGCATTCAAATGTTTATCTAACTGGCAAGAAGAGGGCATTTATGTGTTTTGTGTGGGCAGGAAGTCAGAGTTGCAATTAGGTTCTCTTCTTAAAGACTCAAACCTCACTAAATTCAAAAGAAAAATTCTTCTAATTTCAGCCTTTTCAGCTTAGCATTTTTTATGGTATTGGATAGCAGCAAGTTAATGAGTGAATCACACAGCATAACAGTACATGAAATCAAGAACAGATATACATTCAGGAATTAAAGCCATTTTGACATTCTTAGCTAGGTATTCTAATCCAACAGAGAAAACTTCATCATCTTGCATTGCTTCTTGGCTGCCAAACACATTCCCATTTGACAAAACAATGTTGGTTCACTCATGTAGGTGAAGTATTCTTCCTAAAGACATAAAGTGAGGTTTAACTATTTCAGATAATATGTAGGATATGGCCATTATCTAGCTATAATAAGCTACTTGCCATCCATCAGTAGAGCTATCCAAACATGAATGAGTTCCTTTCAAATCTGAAGATTGGTTAAGCTTTCATGTCAGTTATTCACAGCTGTATATTGATTTAAGAAAGCTGATTTAAGAAAGTCTCCTTATGAGTAATTTCTTGTGTATTACAATTGAAAGTTACTGATAGTTAAAAACAACATGTTTACATAAGGACAATGGATTGTCTCTCAAAAATTTAATACAAAGTATGTAGCACTGCTTTTGATATTTAAGATGCAAATCTAACAAACATTCAAAATTAAAGTAGACCTTGAATGTATTTTTGAAAGTATACAGAAAGATAGATAAATAGTAGTAAAAAGGTCAGTAAAGCATATGCAAAAGGTGCCTCATTGATTTAACACAGAGGTGTTGAATTACATAATTAACATAGAGATGTTAAATTCACACTTGCTGGGAAATTCTGTTCCTAATTACAAAAACTCCAGAGTAGAAATAATTTGGCCTGCAATATAAATTGCCCAAAGTTAAGCTTTCATCAGAAGTGTACAGTGAATTCTCATTTTCAGGCTTTAGGTTCCCAATGTGATTTTCTCATGAACATAAAAATTTACTTGTGTTACAGTTATTTGATTAACTTTGCTATTTCTCAAACCTACAAAGAAATTGCCATTTCACATATAGTTTTAAAGTGCCTTGAAACAAGCTACAATGATGATGCTACTATTCAACAGAAATCTTCCTCATGCTTTTGAAACTTTATTTGGGATTGATGTAGTCACTTGCAGAATAAAAATCAAAGGGGATCTTTCTGCTAAAGCAGAAATGTTGAGATTCTCTCATTATAAAAGAGCTGTGTCTCTTCCCCAGTACTCTTGTCTGGTCATTTTAGCTGTTGAAGCCAGAGCTATTTGTATTCAGCCCTTTTTAGCTTTTCCCCTCTCTGGTTTCATTCATTGCAGAACCAAACACATGGAATCAGTGAATGACTCCTATTTCAAGTGACAATACATTAATTTAAAAATAGTAATATACAGCTATTTTGACAATCTAGATTTGGTATTCTAATCTAATAGAAAAGCTTTTATGCACTTATGTTGCCTCTTGGCAGCCTAAACAAATCTCCATCTGTGAGTTGAGATGCTGTTGAGATCAGCATCTCAACTGTGATGATCATATGACTATGCCATTTACTCTTCAATTTGAATATGTAAAACAGGTTCTCAATTATAAAGGTAGTTCTCAAAGTTTCCTTGGGTCCTGTGGTCACTAGAGATACAAACCAGGAGCAGCAACAAGGAAAATGTAAAATGACCAAAAAAGAGGCCATTAATTCAGACCTATTGTGGCAATGGATTAAGAACCATAAGACTACCCCGTGCAGCTCTACAGTCTGGGCACAGAGTGGCAGGAGAGTAACCAGGCAGAAAGGGACTTGGGAGTCTAGACTGACAGGAGGCTGAACATGAGCCAGCAGTGTGCCCAGGTGGCCAAGAAGGCCAATGGCATCCTGGCTTGTATCAGGAACAGTGTGGCCAGCAGGAGCAGGGCAGTGATCCTTCCTCTGTACTCAGCACTGGTGAGGCCACACCTGGAGTGCTGTGTTCTGGGCAGTTCAGTTCTGGGCCCCTCAGTTGAGGGAGAATATTGAGGTACTGGAGCAGGTCCAGAGAAGAGCAACAAGGCTGGTGAAGGAACTTGAACAAAAGTCCTGTGAGGAGAGGCTGAAGGAGCTGGGGTTGTTTAGCCTGGAGAAGGCTCAGGGGAGACTTTGTCACTCTCTACAACTCCCTGAAAGGAGGTTGTAGCCAGGTGGGGGTTGATCTCTTTTCCCTGGCAGTAAGACAAGAGGGCATGGTCTTAAGCTCTGCCAGGGGAGGTTTAGGTTGGATGTTAGGAAGAAATTCTTTACAGAGAGGGTAATCAGGCATTGAAATGGGCTGTCCAGGGAAGTGGTGGATTCTCTGTCCCTGGAGGTTTTTAAGAAGAGACTGGATGTGGCACTAAGTACCATGGTCTAGTAACTGCAGTGGTGTTGGGTCAAGGACTGGACTTGATGATCTCAGAAGTCTTTTCCAACCTGCCTGATTCTGATTCTATGATCATTTTCCTAAACTACTCATTTGAAGCACCCATACAGGTAGAATAGATTTTTTTTTCAGCTCCCATAAGCATTCTGTGAGTGCTGCTTTATGTCTCACATCCATAGATTTTACTTACCTTAGCATGCAAATCAGTAACCAGCATCAGCAGAATAAATGCAGACATAGGATTTGATTTATGACTACCAGACTGTCTAATTTTGCTGCAAAGTTGCCTTAAGTATCATCTCATGAGCTTGCAAAACAATGTAGGAAATACTTTCAGGGTTGAATGTGACTTTAATTAATACACTCATGAAAATTACATCAAAATAAATATTTCTGAGACCATTTCCAGTGTCAGTTTAATTCCTAATCTTAATCTGTAAAGAAGTTACTACCTCAAGTACAAATTAACATAGCAAAGCAAACCTCAGGCAAGCTGCCATTTTGTAGACTGAAAAGCAAAATTAAACAAAAATCTTGTAAGCTTTATAAAGTTTGCTAGAGATTTCTTGTTACTAGTTAATTTTATGTATAGAACATTAAAAACTATTGTGAAAGACATCCATGGTTAAATTCTTTGTCCGAATTGAGAACATATTAAGCATACTCAATTTGCACTAACTTCTACTGTAATAGGCTGATAAAATTTGCTACTTTTCAAAAGGATATCTTGCAGTTAAATACCTGTGTTCTATTGATGTCAGCAGAAGTTACTGAATATTCAGACTTGCAAATTATTCTTCTGTTGTCAAGTCAATGCTTCCTTCACTAGTAAGGAAAATTGCCAAGCCTAGGTCCGTATGTAGGCATTAGAATGTGAACCTCAGAAAATGCAATTTAAGGAAATGTAATAAAAAACACAAGGTTTATACACAGATGCTCTTTGATTAGTTTTACATCAGCATGAGAGGCCACAAAATATATAAAATTTCTTTTTGAATTCCAGTACTGTCTTCAGAATACTAAGGTGTTCTTCAAGCAACAGAGCAGTGTAGAATTCCCAGTGCAAAGAGATTTACAGATAAAAAATGACGGATAAGAAGATTAGAACTAAAATATATGCCATTTTTTGTAGAATATATAATGAAATCCCTATTAATATGTAGCCTTCACTATGAAGTTTCAGCATGGATCTCTCAGACTTTGCAGAGGATTTCAAAAATCTTTTTGGAGTAATTACATAAATATGCAAAGGAAATCTCTTAGTTTCCTCATGCTATCTGACAGAAGCTTACTGAAAATAACAAAAGAAACAGAAGTCTGGAAGAAAGCTAACAATCAATTTTCTCCAGAATATGCACTGCACTTGGTGCTGCTAAAAGCCTAGAAGCAGGAGCAACTCACCAAGGAGGAAATATTAGCCAGTGATGAAAGTTTTTATGGGTTATTGAAAACTAAGGAGAATTATGAAGAACACCCATAAGAATCTGACACATCCAGAGAAAATAAGTTCAGCAGTGGCTGGTGAAATTCATCTTCCCTGCATGGGAAAGAGCACACACTGCAGTGAACGAATTACAGTATCCTTTATGAACTGAGGGACTCTGAATTAGACATAGCCTCTCAGGACAAAGATCTAGGCATCACTGTAGGCAGCTGTGTGAAGACATCTGCTTAAAATGTATCAGAGGTCAAAAAAATGAATAATATTTGGACCATGTAGGGAATATTATGGAAAATATTACAATGTTACATAAATTGATGTACATCCTTACCTTGACTGTTAAATTCTATTTTGGTCAACTCTTTTGTGAAAATTGCATGAAGAGGAAAGAGAAAGGTTACTCAAGGGCACCTATAGTTTCCTCCTGCTTAGAGGGGAGAAAAGTAAAAAGAAATATGAAATTCTGAATAGTAGTCAAAATCTCAACTGGATGTTCCCCTTTTTTCAGTCTTAATAAAGAGATCAACTAGAGATATGTTCTTTTATGAAAGGTATGGTTGGTCTTTAGCACTTAGCACCTTATATTTCTTTCAGTTTAAAATTTATGAAAGTGTATATTTAAATGCTTTTTTTTTTTTCTATTTGTAACAAATATTTTTAAAGAACACAAAGGTAGAGGAGATTAACTGTTGAGGATACTTACCTAGACTTCTGTTTGTGTGCTATGCAGGAATACTTTTCATATTTTGATGGCAGAGCTTTGCCAATTCAGAATGGACAAAAAACAAACCCAGTAGTCAAATGCTCCTGTAGAGCACTTTCTCAAATATAATTTCAAAGCATTGAAAGTTTCAGCATGGATCTCTCAGACTTTGCAGAGGCTTAGAAGAAAAAGAGGAAAAGGCTCACAACCCCACTTTCTACCTTCTTTGGTTTTCTTTATTTTAATTTTTCCTCATTTTCTTCCTCAATGTTTCTCTCTCCTATTTTCTTGAGTTAGAAATGTTGTTATTCTACAAAGTTGAAGACTTCTTGACTAATTCTGGGGTTTTTTTGTTACTTCTACATGGAATGCGTTTTTTGATTTTTTTTTAGTTTTCCTTGCTCCTTGTCCCTGAAGATATTGATGGAGTTCCTTCTAGTCTCCATCTTCATCCTGGGAAAAATGCTACAACTCAACCTTAAAGCAATATTGAAAAAACATAAAATCTAAATATAACATCATTTATGTCTACCTTTTAAATTTCTAAGAAACATATTCTTAAATCACATGCAAATGCTAATTAGAGGGATCATCAGGATTTGGTAGTTTTGAACTCTATCTTTTATAAAACTATAACATAAAAACATTTTTCCAGACTTTTTCCTTAGAATATCATTATGTGCTGAGTTAGCTAAGTTTTACTGAACTTCAAAAGAATGTTGAAAGGGCAAGAACGAAGAAAAGAGCTCCCTTCTGAAGTATGGGTAGAAAACAGACAGTCATAGGTTTCTGGGCATAAAAAGTATCAGAAAAATGTTGGAGAACTGAGGTCTGACCTCAGTTGCCTGGCAAGCTTTCATCTGATGGAGAAACTAATTAAGTCAGTGTTGTGGACTGATAATTAGACAGTTTTTGATTACTACACTTGCAGTAGTTCTTAAGTATCGAGAAGTACAACAATTACATTGAGAGCAAAAGACTAAAAAATTACAGTCTCATTTCTAAAGTCTTTATATGGCTATTGTATGAAAATTAGTCAAGAATTATTAGATTAGTTATATAACTTTGCTGTGGTTTGAATCCATCTCTTTTTCCATTGTACAGTGCTATAAAGTGATAAATGTAGCTAAGGGGTAAAGTAGAAATTTAGACATCATCTGCATGGCAGTGACTCTCTTTTTCTCATTCTAAAATATATTATTTAACTAGTACTTTTGCTGTTAAATATGTGTAAAAATGAGTGTATATAGTGTTAGTTTGAGTAAGACAGATTCTCTGCATAATCCAATTATGTCTCACTGAAGTCAAAAACTCTTACATTCACAGTAAAAATCTTATCAATCAAATATGAAAAGAAATTTTGATTCATTTTAATAAAATCTTTTCTTTATGAACCCGTCTTGACTAACACCACCTACATCATCTTCCTTCTCATCTTTGATAATCTCTGTAAAACTTCTGTGTTTAACCTGGCACTGTTGACAGGTCACAGGCCCATACTTACAAGGACTTGCCAATTGATTATTTCACATAGACATGATACCTCTTTGACTGTGGACTCCAGAAATTTCAGCCCAATCAATTCCTACACATAGGGGGGAAAAGTTTGCTATTTTCATTCAGAGAACTCATCAGTTAATTCTTTCAAAACTCTTCTACTTTATCTGACATTCTGAATTTAAAATGATGGGTTTAAGAACTGTGTGAAACATTAGCTCTAGTTACTGTTGACAAGGAAGATATTTCATTACCATGATCATGTACATCACGTGCTTTCTGCCTAAGTACACAAAGAAACTACTTTTTGATAATTCTTATATTTTTATCTGTTATGTTTCACTGTAATTACCACATTTTTTTTCCTTTGGATATTTTCCTGCTATCTTTTTTTTAATACATGTTTCTTTTAATTGTCAATTTTTTCCTAATTATCACTAATAGTTTCAGTTTCATTTCAATTGCCTAATGTGTTCTTCTTGTAACTGGTTTTGATTTCATTAGTGTTTGTTCTTCAGGAACCAAGATGGGTATATTTCTCTTTCAGACTTCACATTTAGTGTATGAGAATTAAATATCTATAGTCATGCAGTCTGTGCTTTATGATTTATTTGGCAAGGTGAATGATCATCTACCTACCTAAGTGGTTGTTTCTAGAAGACTAATTTATACTTAGAGCTTTTATTGTTTTAGGAAGAATTTCACAGAGTGCAGGCAAGCAGAGAAATATCTTCAAAGTAACCAAGATTTTTCTCAAAGGAGTAGAGTAGAGTTTATTGAAGATCAAAAAAATTCAAATCTATTAAAAGTGACTCTATGTGATAGAATCTACTAGAGAGTTACATGAAAGTGGTAGCAGCAACTTCTAAAACACGTAAGATAAAGCTGAAAAATAAGCTGAACCTTAAGCTGCCATTTATTTTCCAGCTCAGTGATGTCACTGAACCTGTCACAAACTGTGTTGCCTTGCACATGGGGGCTGGAAGCTTCGTATGGTAAATCCTTGTTCTCCCTTTGATTCCTCCATACCTTATCAGAAGAGAAATGCACACATACAACTATGCATAATACAAGGCAGTATTATTTAACAGAGCACTCCTGTGACATACACAAACCACTCATTTCTTGTTAATATGGCAACAGCAGAAAGTCTCCAGAGGGTTGTCCAACCCTATAATGAGAGGCCTGTGTTATGTGCAGTTCTGTAGCCTCAGAAGTGGCCATGGATTCATCCCCTGCTGTGAAATTTGGCTGCTGCCTGAGGCCCTGTGGAAATCATGTTTCTTGCTATGCCCGACCACGTGCAAGCCTCCCTGCTGAGAAAAGCAAGGAAATTTGCTGAACTGCATTCATCTATTTCTCTCCTTCACCATCTGAGACAGAGAGAAAAGGATCTGCAGGGCAGTATTTCTGTCCTAATTTTTATTTCTGAGGGGGAAATAGGAGGGTCATCAATACATTCCTGAAGATGTGCTGGCTGTAGAAGTCAGCAAGGAACTTGATTTCAGGAGGACAGTCAGGCATTTGGCAGGTAGATCAGAAACTGCCATCTCAGCAACTATGAACACATTGAAAGGACAATGGAAGGAAGCTTTAAGTATTCCCTTTACTCAAGAGGTTCCAAGACCACAGTGTAGGAGAAAAAATGAAATGTAATGTGGATCACCCCTGCTCTTGTTATGATGTGCCAAAATCAATTAAACAGTAATAGTCACATGCCTTTTTTATATATAGTTTATGCATCTAATCTGATGTAGTCCATGTCTACCCTCTTATTTTTTACCTGGGAGATGAGTTCCAAGAGCAGTGAAATGTTAGGGACCAAATTCTAAAGAAAAGGCTGTCAAACTATGTTTTTAAAAACACAAAATAATTTCATACACAAATACTGTGCAGAAAAGGGTATCTTATAAGATCCGGTGCTGAAGTGTGTAGAAAACAACAATAAATCAGAAAACTTACGAGATCCCTCCGAAGTGAACAAGTGTATTAGATCTCAAATGGAAAGCATGTTCAGCATTTTTTGGGGTCAGAGGCTGAATAACAGTAAACCTGGAATGAGAGAAACAGGATGTTAGACATGTATAAATGGAAACTGCTTTTGAGAACACAACTGATGCGATGGGGAGGGAAAGGTAGTTTTATATGCTTTGTAGTCTTCTTCTTAGCTCTAATGCTTCCTGTTAAAACCTGTGAAGAGCTTGTCTGGCATAAATAGTAAGTGTATTGAAGTTAATTGAGCTGTCATATAATATAATGTATATGTATATAATGTATATATATAAAATGATGTAATGATTTGAGCTGATCAAAGGAGAGATAAAACATGGCAGATAATGCTAATAGCAATGTTTTAATAAAACTAAGGAGAGGTAACTTTTGCATGCAGGCAACATACATGCTTTTTTGTTTATTCAGTTGTCCTGCAGAATTAGGGAAAAGCAAGCATCAAGACAAGACTGGGGAGAGCATTACAGGGGTCTATAGCTGGAGAGAGATCCTTCACAAATCAGAAAACTTAAGTTGTTATAGTGAGAGAAAAGAAGGCACTATGTAAATACACATTAAGACATGCAGTGAATGATTTCAAATGGACTGGAGAGAGAGGATCACAAGAAGGCAATGCAGAAGTCAAGGGTTCCTTTCTCGGTGATTCAGAAAGGAGGAGTGTCTGTTGTAAAAAAAAGAGATTCAAGAAAGAACAGGAAAAAAATTGCTAGAAGAAAGTAGAAGATAAGAGATTGATATAATAAGAAGAATCAAATAAGAGAAGGATTTCAGTTTTATTTGTCTTTGTGTGTTTAACACAAAGAAATAGCTACTAGTGTTTCTGTATATGTGTATGTATATATATATGCACACAGGTGCAGTATAGGTGCTTTCAATGTAATTCTTTTGTTTCTGTTGAGAAATAATGATGAAACATAATAAATTTTGTAAGCCATAATACATTACTTTTGCAGATTGTTCTGTTACAGTGTGTATATATATATACATACACGACTATGGATCTTTTAAGTAAAATACTGTATTTTCAATGTATTCAGCAAATAAAGCTTATGACCTAGTTCCAGACTGTTGAGTGGTAACATCTGTGGGAATCCTATACGATTCTGTATTATGCCTTTTTGTAATGAGGAATTACTAGAAATTCTTTTGTTCGTGACAGACTGCTGGGTGCACAAAAAGGAAAAAAACAAAACAAATCACAAAATTAAATGCAAAATATAATATGGTTTACATGTTATCCTCATAATAGTTTGGACTTTAAATATTTAGAATTATATGTGTATATAATCAAAATACTTTTGAAAACCATGATATTTCCTGGTTCATATGAGATGATAAAATATTAATTTTATTTTTCCCCTTTTTAGTGGTTTTTTTTAATCAATTGATTATGTGAAATCATTCCTTAAAGTCAAGAAATTATCAATAACAAGATTAGCCTTTGTTCTGAGTCTGGAAAAAAAATGAATCATATTTAAATTAAAAGGTTTTATATGGTGATTCCAAATAGGTGAGGCAAACAGTAGGTAGATAAGACAGTGCAACTAATGCAGAATAGTCAAGTGCCTTAAAATTGAGCTTAAAGTATAAAAAGGGAAATAAAATTACTCGTCAGCAATTGCAAGAAAGTGGAAAAAACCCTTCAAATATTCCTAGAATCCAGTAATTCTAGAGTATATTTATACAGTTAATATGCAGTATTCTGATTTTTTACCTCCCTGGAGTCTACTTCATTTATACCACATGAACAAAAAAAAGCCAAAACCATCTTCATTAGCACTTAAAACATCATTTTATCACACCAATTGTCAGCCTGACTGTAATAACGGCATTATATTTTACTTTTTTCTGTTTAAATTAAGAGTTATAGGTGAATATTGACTGGCAAACAGTACTGCAGCATTTCCAAAGATAGTAAGCTTTTTTCCCTCATTATTTATTAACTAATAATATAATGCTTGGTATTGTTTGGCCAGTTTTAAACTGCTCTATAAAATAATTTGCTGCAGTCTTTCTCAGTGAAGTTTTACTATCTCAGGTGAATGATCTACAAGGATGTTAGATTCAACTGCATAATATAAGAGACAAAGGGCACCATGTCATTGTGAACCCCACTTTTTCATAGTGTTTCGGTTCAAATTTTAGAGAGAACTCAAGAACATTTTAGGTAACAGTATAGTCTGATAGTATAGATTTATTTGTGACTTTGGAAATAAATTGCATTGTGGGAAAAGCAGCTGAAAACATGGATAAAAGTCAAATGCAGGATTATTGTAGACCCTGTCAAAATAAATGGTAGAATATTTTTTAGTATGTAATTAAATGTCAAGATTTGTGAGTTAATGGAATTTCTGTAGTCACATCAAGGTCAGACGAGCAATTACTGTTTATGAATTATCTGAAATCTTGTATAGCCTCTTCTAGCTAGTCTTACAGCATCTATTTATATTAGACATCTTTGCCATTTCTGATGTTTCTCCCCCATAGTTTCTGTTAACAGAAATGTGGTGCATTTTGTCAATTCTGTAGTTGTTTGCAAAACCTTCCTTTATTTCACTGAAGTGCTTGCAATTAGCCCACTTCTCCCCATTGAGAAGCATCTTTGTAATAACAGCTTTCCTGGCAGAGCTTTTGTTAGGGAGATTTTAAAATCAAGAGTCTACAAAGGTTGGGAAAAATTTAATCATACAAAAGTTCAGCAAATCCCTTTCAAGGTCATATCTGTTAAGATTACATAGATTTTCCACTTCAGCAAACAGTAGAGTTTAGCATTTTCAGGGATGAATTCTGAGTGATAGAATTATTAAAATAAACCAATTCTGATAGAAATTGTTTGCTAAACTCAAAGAAAAGCCTAGACTCATCCCCCCACCTCCCACCACCCCACCCCCCCACGGTCTTTAGTGGGGTTACCTTTCTCCCCCATGCAGCCTCTTGTATCACTTTCTTTGAAGTCGTTCACAGCGTTTGCTTTGACAGCCACTGGGTGTGGGAAGCATAAGGCTATAGCAAGTATCTCCATAGCATAATCCGCCCAGTCACTGTTGGTCACTGATCCAGCTGCATGCAGCAGCTTAGTAGTCAAAGGGCATGGTAATTCCCTCCTTCTGTCTTTTCTTTCTTCCAAAGCAAAATCTTCACCTGGTGTTTTTGATTCATGCATTCTAATTATGATGGCTGCCATCATCGGCCCTGTGGGTGACATTAGAAATTCTCTGAGCCAACAGCTAATACCACAGCTTGTTAAGCGACCATGTCAGCCTGATTTTAGGGCCCATTTTGCAGTTCACCACAGGCCTATCTAAAAGCATCAGGAGTCTCCGTCTAGCAGGACAGGCTCATTGTCTTTCTAAATGTCTCCTTCTGATAAGCAGATCCAAATATGGTTCATTCACTGTGGATTTGAAGGCACAGTGGGGAACTTGGCTCACATAGTGGATGCAACAAAATGCTTAATATTTTCACTTGGTATAGAGCTAAAGAACCCAATTTTCAGTTTCAGGATACAAACATTTACTCCCTGATCAAGAGTTTGAAATTTAAATCAGAAGTCTTCGAAAGCTATTCTAACTCTCAAAGGAGGAGGTTTTCCCATACTTAGTACAAAGAAGAAAATCCTGGGTTAGTATCAGTTTGAGCACACAGAGTTCACATGATGACCAGAAGTATCCTTTGTTGCCTAAAGATATTGTAGAAAATTTTTCTCTGAATAATTTTATGTGAAGTATATGATTCTAGTGACTGTGAGGTTAGTAACAGTGCTGTGAATACTGCAGTCTGATCTGCCTTGCAAACTGTGTTTGTTTTTAAATAAGAGCTACAAATACATATTTGTCTATGCTGCCCCATATATTTCTTTTTAATGTTTTGTCTAACTCAAGCTTTGGCAATAGAAGGCAATGAATATCCTTCAGTTGCAGGAAATGAGAATTTTACAAAAAGTATACTATTGTGACTCTCTATATCTAACTGAGCCTCTGATTTGCAAACTATTATTTTTTATAGATAGAAACAGAGCTAAGTTTTCTCTAACTTCACAGGCATTTTTTTTAATCAGAAAGCAAATAGATGGCCTTTTCTGTGGCATAAATCCACAATTATAATATTAACACAACAGTTTTTGTTCTTTAAGAAGAAAATCAGTTATTTACCAGTGAGGTATGTAAAAGTGCTTGTCTTGCAGAACTATCAGTTTGAACCAGTATGCATATGAAAAGAGCTAATTTAAGAAATCCACAGGAAATTAGAGTGGCTCTTTTATTATCAACATCCATTTCCTAAATACTGTGTTGCTTTTGGCTTATATTCCATTGACCTATAATAATAATGCTGCAGACTTATTTCATCTCTTCCTAAGTTGGCAAACTGGCAGCTATGCCAATCTGTAAGCTTCCTTACAGAGATAACTAAGCTCATTTTGTTACAGAAACATCTAGCGTTTTGTAGCCTGTGTTCCCATAGTGATTGTTCTTTAATGTGTAACATGCTATTGGAAAACTTCTTCCTCCTTATAAATTCTCTAATGATTTATAGGAAGAAGGTATTTCCAATATATATCATAGTTGCACTTTGGCTGACATGTATATTTTTCCATTTTTAAAGTGTAAGTTCTCTATTGTAACCAACTACCTGAGACAAAGCTTTGTGGCTGCACAAGACAATAAAAAAAAATGTAGACTTGATTGTGATAGGTAGGAGTAACATCTCACAAAATTTATGTATCTCTTTAAATATTGATTTTAACTGAACAGGCAGAATTTCTATTCTCCTTATTTTCCATTCACTATTTCTCAAATATGTCTGAAAGGCTTTTTAACATGCTATAAAATTGAGACAGATACCTAAGTACAAGGTGGAGCAAAAGCTGTGCATGTGAAACTACACCACTCTATGTGGATTTAAAAAAATTGGGGTGGGGTAGATGTCTAAACTTAAATAAACAGCACAGGATCACTCAGAAGGAATACAATTAGTTCCGTCATGTGGAATGTACAGTAAAACCAAGGGATCAGCATTTTATGAAAGGCAGGTACTGCTTCACTAACCCTGGTCTCCTTCTCTGACAAGGTGACCAAGCTAGTGGATGAGGGAAAGGATGTGGATATTGTCTTACCTAGATTTTAGTAAAGCCTTCAACACTAATTCACACATTTTCCTGGAGAAACTGTCTGTTCATGGCTTGAACAGGTACACTGATGCGTAAAAAACTGGCAGGATGGCCAGGCCCAGAGAATGGAGTTACATCCATCCGGCAGCCGGTCATGAGTCATGTTCCCCAGGGCTCATTTGGGGCCAGTCATGTTTAATGTCTTTATCCATGATCTGGATGAGGGGATCAAGTCTACCCTCAGCAAGTTCACAGAGGGCACCAAGTTGGGTGGGAGAGTTGATCTGCTGGAGGGTAGGAAGGCTCTGTGGAGGGACCTGGATAGACTGGATCTATCAGCCAAGGACAACGGTAGGAGGTTCAACAAGGTGAAGTGTTGAGTCCTGTATGTGGGTCACTACAACCCTGTGCAGCACTACAGGCTGGGGGAAGATTGGCTGAAAAGCTGCCTGGCAGAAAAGGACCTGGAAGTGCTGGTCAAAAGCCGGCTCGTCATGAGCCAGCAGCATGCTCAAGTGGCCAAGAAGCCCAATGACATCCTGACCTGTATCAGAAATAGTGTGGCCAGCAGGACTAGGGCAGTGATAGGCACTATTGAAGCTGTACCTTAGGCCCCTCACTACCTGAAAGACCTTGAGGTGCTGGAACATGTCCGGAGAAGGACAACAAAGCTGAGGAGCAGCTGAGGGAGATGAGGTTGTTCCATCTGGAGAAAAGGAGGCTCGAGGGAGCCCTTATCACTCTCTACAACTGCCTGAAAGCAGGGTGTAGCAAGGTGGGGATCGATCTCTTCTCCCAAATAACAAGAGAACAAGAGAAAAAGGCCTCAAGTTGCACCAGGGAGCTTTAGCTTTTGGATATTGAGAAAAATTTCTTCACCAAATGGGTGGCCAAGCATTGGAACAGTCTGCCGAGGAAAGAGGTTGAGTCACCACCCCTGAAAGTATTTGAAAGATTTTTTGATTTGGCACTTAGGAACCACCACAGTGGTGGACTTGGCAGTGCTGAGTTAATGGTTGGACTCGATGCTCTAAAAGGTCTCTTCCAACTTAAATTATTTTGTAATGAGATATTTTGTGGGAGTGAGAAGACAGAAATTTGTTCCCACTCTGTAGTATAGAGCTGCTTTCGGAGAATTGCATTTCATAGGATCTACTGACGTGGTTTGTTAACCTTAAGCTTATTTGAATTTTATTGACTCTCATCTACACAGGGCATAACAGAGCTTAAACTTAGGTCCAACATCATTTTTTTTCTTCATTATCCTGAAATAATAGACCATTTCTTCCACTTATGAAAGAATCTTCCATCACTGTAAATATTTTTAGATTATGATTAGGAGTTAACACAGTTAATTCCGAAGTGAATCAGACAAAGTACTCTGGCGCTGTTATTTAAGGGACAAGCAAATGGACTTCACAGAGGACAACTCCAGTCAGCATGTCATTAAAAAGAGCAAAACTCCAAAATTTTTATAGATCACATTTTTTCTTCATCTGTTCTCATATGCAAACTCTTAAAACTTGTATTATCAAGTCTAGTATTTGTCCATATGACTTTATATGAGAGGAATATTGATGATAATTTCAGTACTTGTGGACCAGTCTGCATGCTGTCAATCAAAGTATCCTGTTTGGATTTTGTTATCTCCCTCCATTCTTTCCAGCAGGCTGCAGGCTGCTTTCAGGTCTCAGAAGATATAAGCCTTTCCTTTAAAAATAACCAAGAGCTTAGCAATGAATAGTATTGCTGCCTCAATTCCTTCCATTATAACATCCTGCCTAATGCTTTTCACTTTACTTTTCATTTCCTTTGTAGTGCTGAGATCTGGGAAAATTAAGATCTGTGGTACTCCATATTCAAGCATATATTTGAGACTTGCAGCTTGCAGCATTCTCACGTGATCTCTGCTATTAGTGAACGCAAAAACAGTTTCTAGCCATCTCCCTCTTCCTATTTCCTGAACTAATAGATCAGTGGGAGAAATTTTCCATGCATAATGTGAAGAAAGAGCAGCTTAGCTTAAGGATTTTTTGGTTTACCATTGATCGGAGGAGATGAGGAGAATCCAGAAATTTTGTAGGTTTTTTTCCTAATTACTTTCTGCCTGGACTTGTCTCTAAGAATTATATTATACTCTTTCTGGTGAAGGTGCTGGCAAACAACTATCAATTTCTTCTAGAACTTGATTTTGATGAGTTAGCAAAATGCACAGATGATTGTAGAAAAGTAATATAAGCATTGTATAAGAGAACTTGATGGGGGAAAAAAAAACTACTGTTAAGCATTCATTTGAGTACTGATCAACCACAGAAAACTCACTATTACATTAGACTGTTATCATTAAGGCTAATGAGAAGGTATCAAAGGTGACACTAGAGATCGCCATAACACATGCAAGTACAAAGTGCAGTATTTTAGTCTGTGGGATCAAGACAAAAGACATAGTCCATAACACAGTCTGAAATGTGATGATGGGGTCTCAGTATCCACAGTTGAACTTAAAAAAAAATCAAATCTACTCTTGCAGAAACACAATAGTATGAAGACATAGCCACAGCTGCTTCTGTTTCATGTAAGTTTATTTACCCATATTGGTAAACTGGAGACTGTCTTATAAATTGTAGGAAATCTGAGAGAAATTAGAAGTGCCCTTGATGGATCTCTCAGCACCCAACAGTATTGGAAAGAAAAGTCTTGGGAAGAAAAGTCTTAGGAAGAAAATCATAGTTCTTTTATATTTTTTATCGTTTTGTATTAATAAGCAATCTTCTCAGCTGAGAAGAAATTGTTGGAACTCTGATTTTTAACTCAGAGATGCTTTTGCAACTCTGCTGGACATTTTTAGCCATGGAATAATTAGACCTTAATTCCTAAAAATGACGTTTCATTTTTGAACTTAGTATGTATGTGACAACATTTCAAAAGTGTTTGGAATAGTGAAAGATATATTATATGCAGTGAGAAAGGACCAAAAACATATCTGTTCTTTCCAAACCTAATGAAGTCTATAAAAAAGCAGCTCATCAAAGATGTAAATGTAACTGAATTACCAAGTTCTCATTTTCTGAGTAGCAGCAATTAAGTAAACTTGAAACTAGTGGCTATAATCCTCAAGATTGGATCTGATTAATAAAGCAAGCGATAGCCTGCTGATTCTAAAGTAAAAAGCTGAATAAATACATGTTGCCATTTTCAGCAATAAAGTAATAAGCTGTTTAGACTAAATGTCATTGTCATAAAATAATGTTAGAAACAGTGTCAAACACACTCAAAAAATATAAGGAAAAATAGGATGGGTTTCCAACAAATATATCAACAATTTGAATCAGAGTTAGGATGACAGATATCGTAACAAATTATTCATGGCATATTTAAATTATACCCTAACTAGTGCTGCAATAGCAGTATTTATTTAATCAGAGCATGGTCATTGTTTGAAAATTACTTTTAAGAACTTCCTTAAAATCAAATAGATAATATTTGTACAATTATAATAGTTGAGCTATGCAAGCAATTGGAAAGCTCATGCAACTGTTAAAGGGAATAAAGAACCTAAAGAATTTGGCATATCAAATCTTTGCTATACAGTAACTAATGAAATAAAACACTGTTAATGGAATTACTTGCATATTAAAGAAAGCAAAGATTGCCATTTGGTATCTCAAACCTGAGAATTAGCTTACAAGAAGCAGTGAAGCCAGTAGCCATGTAAATTGCATGGGATAATTAAAACAGGTAGTTTCCTTTCCAGTATGGCACACTTCTGGAAGTGCTTTAACTCTTCAGAATATAACAATGGCCACAGAAGATCAGGCAGTACTTCCATCTAACCTCTGAGTCTGTCACTAAGAGTGAGGGAGAAGAGCTATGCAGGCATGTGATTTATCCCATAATATTCTCCCAATTACCAACCCTTTTAAGCTTAGAATTGTAGAGACTCAGATGTGGTTGTGTGTATCTTGTTATTCATGGGTCTTTCTTCTCTCTCTCTTTCAGCCTTCCCTAAAGCCCATGCAGACTTTGCATGTGTATAGCCTTCCCCAGCAATGACTCCTCTCCTTTTCTTTCATGTGTATCTTTCATTTTTATTACTGGCTCCCAGTTCTTGAATTGTAAGCAATGACTAGTCCCTATTCACCATCTCAATTCAACTTTTGATGTTGTAGACTTCTGAAACCGACATAAATACATCTTTTAACACAGAGATGAACCCAAATCTATGCTGTTCTTTCTCACAAAGCAGTGCTTCCACACTTCTGATAGCTATTGAACTCCCTTCTGAATCTTTCTGAGATTGCTGAGATGTGGGAGACACATGGTATTCAAGGTGAGGCAGAACAATAATTTTTGATACAAGGAAAATAGTATGATGTTTACTGTGTTGTATTGCAATCTGTTCCTAATACTTGGATTACTTTCTGCTTGCTGCTAACCTTAACTTGCCCTTTGGTAATGGATTTTTGTCAAAAGTTGTTTGGAGATTAATATTATCTCAACTGGACCACTCTGTACCTCAAGTGGATCATTCACATGCTTCATGATTCTTCAAAAGAACTTCAGGATTTGTCTGTGCCCAAATTAGGTTTCCCACATAGAATACAACTATTCATGTAACCATGAATCAGAATATTCATATACCTGTCATGTGCATCAGGATTCCTCAAATTTCTCCCACCCTCCCTCATGTTCTTTGAAATCAAGGAATTGTGTTGGTTATACCAACACAAACAGTATATACATTACATCTCTAGGCTTTCTTAGAAAATCTGAGTGAATACCATACGGCCTTAGGTGTTTATTGCCTTCCAGTTTTGACAGTGTGTTCTTTAATAAAATACACAATCTCTGTAATGTCAGATCCTCTGTCAGACAGGGTCTAAGGAAGGGATCGTTCCTAGTTTCTTTCACAATGAATGCCAGGAATTATTTTGATTTCCCTACAATGATCTTAGGTTGTCTGACAATTCTTTTGTACCCTCCTAACCAACTGGCACTACAAAATCTCTTGCATGTGTCTTTCTCCTGATACATTTCAAGAAAGGTTTATTATTATTGCTTATGTTTTCTTCTAGTTGCTTCTCAAGATCCCTTTTTGTACCATTTGGTTATGCTTTTACATTTAATCTTCCAGATTTCATTGGTTTTTTATTTTCTTCATTTTAATATTATCTCAAGTATTTGAAGCATACTTCCTTCTTTGCCGTAACCTCCTTAACCCTTTTTTAACTGGCAATATGCACCTGGGTTTTTTCCAATATGGTATCTTTAAATAATTTCCATACTATAATTCTCATAGTGTCTGTAAAGATTTGCGTATCTTAGTTGACCTCTGTAGCTTCTTTTCAATAAGTGTCCTTATATTTATTCTTGAAAAGTCTGGAAAACATAATTCCTGAAATCTTCAAGTTTAAGAAGGATGCTATTTCACAGTGAGAGGCTATATTGGACACATTGCAGCATCATTTTCCATAATTTATGCTGACTGGGATTATAAAGACAATATTATTTTTATTTTTCAGTTCTGTAACAGAAGAATTATATCCACGTATACCAGAAGAATATTATTAAACATTACCTACCAAAAAAAAAAAAAAAAAAAATTAGTTTTCTGTCCCTCGTTAGAAAGTTTTAAAGTTCAATGTGGTGCTTCAGTAAAAGATCCCTGATAACAGGAAAATATCAGACTTGTTAGTGTAGCCTGTTGTTTAACAAAGAAAGCAATTCAGTTTTCCAGGTGAGATGTTTTAGTTTTAATAGTGTATACATGCTGTCTTGACACCAGGGCAGCCATTCCTTCCTTGGCTTTTAAATTATGGCACAAACATTTCTCATCGATTGCAATTGCAGAGCCATTTGAAAGCTCAGACTTGGCCCCATGGTTTCACTGTGCCTATACAATTGAGGAGATAGCTTCTGTGATGGGTACTATTATGGTCATTGGGTTCCTGTGAGGTGGACCGAAGTCTCTGCTGAAGCTGGACAAGGTGTATTAAGTGTCTGCAGTCCTCTGAGTATTGCTGAGGGATTTCTGTGAATTCCCGAGGTATAAAGGGTGTGCTGTTTACCCTGTTCCATGCAGGCTATGAAAATATACCATTTTTAGAAAGACTGCCTATTTGCACCACTATTGTATGGTTAATACTTAATTTCAAGAAATAGGCTATGTGAAGAAGGGCTTTGCATCAGACTCCCTGAGTTTATGTAAGTAAATAATCATCCTCTCATGGTTTGAAATCAAGAGCTAAAGTGCCTTTTTCCACTGTTAAAGTTTCTTAGATACGATTCTAAAATGGGTGCTTTTTGCCTGCAAAATTGAAATGCATGGAATGTACTTTCTTGCCTACAGCATTCCTATTTTGCGTGATTTATCATTTTATATATTTAACATGTACATACTTAAACCGTATGTTAATACACGGAGTTTTTGGAAACTGAAAGTTTCAGAAGCCTGTTTCACAGCAATCACTTCTACTGCTCCAAGTAGTATTGGCACAACAGTATTTAAATCATATTTACTAATATCTCTTTCAGGATTTTACAAATATAGGCAGTCCTTTTCCTAACTTTCTCAGTTTTGTTGGCAATTATTCTCTGCTTAGAAGTATTCCACAGAGACATTGGTATTAACAGAATTCAAGATATAGTTCATGAAAAATAAAGAGTGGTTTGCCATGAAAAGGGCAGTCCTTACTAATGATTCACCATATATCATGAAAAGATAGTTCCCTAATAAAGCTATTCTTATAACTTTACAATATGCATATGCCTTTGGCCATCGTCAAAGACTAAATTATTGGCTGGAAGAACTTGTGGTGTGGATTTGCTCGTGAAACTTTAAATGTAGTAAAAATTTTAAATACAGAATTGTAGCAGCTGAATACTTAAGTCTGTTATCTTAAATGATGGCCTAGATTTTTATCTTTCCAAGCGCAAATTCCTTCCTGGCCAAGAAGAGAATCTCTGTTAGGAAAGCTTGAAATTTTCTGGAAAGTAGTTTTCATTGTGCTGCCTATGTTTTACTTTTAATTCCCCAGTCCTATGTGGTAAAATATAAGCATATGTAGTCATAAACACTCTCAGTTACTTATGCCAGAGCAGATTATATGTTGTGGCTATTTTAGCTTTGCTTAATCCTTTTAGGAAAGTGTAGAATTTAATTCTGGTCAAAATAGGAAATAGTTAACACAGAATCATAGAATGGTTTGGGTTGGAACAGACTTGAAAGATCATTTAGTCACACACACACCCCCCACCCTACCATGGGCAGGGACCACCCCCTCAATTAAGGCTCCATCCAACTTGACCTTGAACACAGATGGGGTGTTCACAACTTGTCTGAGCGACCTGGTCCAGTGCCTCATTAGCCTCTGAGTAAAGAATTTCTTTCTAAAATCTAATCTAATCTGTCCTCTTTAATTTTAAAATCATTCACCCTTGGCATATCGTTATCTTCCCCTATAAAACTTCTTCTGCTGGAGAAAAAGCTAGTTGTTACTAGTTGTGTGTCTTCAGTGAACTGAATGGAGCCCAAATTCCACTTAAAGTTCCAGTTTTGAGCTTTTTTGGATCTACAGTTTGATTTCCTAACTGTAGCAAGGGATCTTCAACTTCCTTTCTAGGCAATTTAATAAAACTCTTTATTGTCAAATTCTCCTTTATTCTCCAAATAAAACTCATCTGTGCCTGTAAAAGCAGATGGGGAAATGAATATTCTGAACTATAATTATTCTTCATAAACTCCCAGAAGAATTGCTGTTGATGGGTTATCTCCTCTATTAGGTAGAAACAGTAAGATGTCTGCAGTGTTCACTTTTTCATATATTTACTTTGTTCCAAGCAGTCTGTTTTATTTAATTATGTTGCCTTCTTGGCCTCTCTACTGTCCCATGGGTTACAAAATCTGCCTTTTACTCATTCCTTTCAAGATCTGAATGTAACAATCTCATAATCTATCAAGGAAATATTTAATCCATTTTTTTTTATTTAACCTCTTCATGCATGATGCATGATTTAATGAAATGAAGTATTTATTTCCAGGTTATTTTAAGTATTGTTTCTCTCCAAATGTTTTACTAAACAGAATTACATCAGCCTAAAAAATCAAGGAAATCAATAACTCATAAATGACTTTTCAAAGGCAGACATTAAAGTATTCTATCTCTAAATTCAGATCTTTTTTCCAGCTTTTAGGCAATTTGTTCACAGTTTTCTTCCTAACCCATATACTACCTACATAAACTAACTTACTTGATCTAGATGACTACTTCTGGGAAAAATTCACTGTTCTTAATCCAGAAAAACAAATAAAAAGAAAAAAAAAAGTGATTTCTCATTTGGGGATGCTGCAGTTTTCTATTCAAACTGCATAAATAGAGAAATAGATGTAGCTAAAAAGAACTTGTACAACTTTTGAAAATGAATCTCAGTTGGTCTTTTGAGCTCAGAGCTTTGCACTACTTTGCTACAGTGTCTTGGAGTTTTCTCACATCCAATCACCTTGATCTTAAGGCCACATGTACACATGGTCTGTCTACAGGCATTTGTGTAGATACATCCTCAGCTTCTCACTTTCTTCCATTTCTACTACACTTCTTTCCCCCTCTTTGAAGATCAGGCTATACGCTTCTTTTTTTAATGAAGCATGAAATTCTCTCTTAGTCACTTGAAAAGGGGTACTGGGAATTTACAAACATAAAAAACTGTTGTGAGACACAGTTTTTCACTTTGCTTTCCTAATTCCTATCAACTCAATCTTAATTGAAAGAGCAGGTATTTCATTCTTTCACACACACAAATATATCCATGTTTATCTTTCTGTGAAAGTTATTTGCTGCTCTCTGAAAAGACCTCACTATTTAAAACTGGTTTCCATATACTGCATTTTCTAGGTCACTGAGACCTCATTAGGTATTTCAGAGCTATGTTTGCAGATTCCTAATACTTGTAAGCCTGAAGAAAGTATTCTGCCCAAATACTGAAAAACAATTTTTAAGCTTCACTCACATGGCATGTAGTTTGCTGTTATTTTTCATTACACATCAATATACCTGTAAACCTGGAATAAAAAGTCTAGCCAGAATGTTTATGCCTTAATAAAAAAATAAAATCCCCAGATTATGACATTTTAGAAGGATTAAGACCTGAATAGTGCAACTCAAATTGAGTATACTCTTACATTGTACATTACAATTTACCTTTGAGTTACTTTATTAATTTATAATACCCTTTCTAAGATTAGTTTCAGTAAATTGCATAAATACTGAGGGCACATTTGGAAGTCAGCTTTTAGTCAAACACATTACATTACAAATCCAAGTTCTAAACACTTTTCAGGACACACAGCAATTTTATAGTTCTCTGTTCATCAAAAATATACTATTGTGAATATGCTATAATTTATGGAGGAACTTTCTCCATGGTTGCAGTTGCTGAACATTAAATCCAGAATTTAGATTATCTTCTGAAATGGTATAGTCCCTATAGAATTGAAACTACACCATGTAAAAAATTTTCTCTCTTCAGACTTTAATCAAAGATGAAAAGGATGAAACAAGTAGTCACCACAGCCATTCAACAAAACTGGGTATTGTACATTCAAGAATGGCACCAGGAACCCCTGGGGGAAGTGACAAGATGAGACTAGGAAATGTTTGTGACTAACAGAATACAAAAAGTTCTTTCACTTTCTAATGTAAACAGGTTCAAATTAGCCATAGTATAGCATTTCCCCTGAGAGTCACCTAAGTATTTTAACAGAAGGCTTATAGAAAGAGGACTGAAAATTTACCATGTCTTCTAGTGCCCAACTGCAGGTAAAAAAATTGATTACAATTCTGTTCTGTTGGTTTCAGAGGTTTGTAGATAACAATTTATATTTCTGAGTTTTAGCGTGACATTGAAAATGGAAGCTCTTTCAAAAGCAACTTAAATTTCAGAGGCAGTTCATAGTAAAGTTAAGGTATCTCTTCATAGCACTGATTTTCAACTACTTTAATATAGAAGAGGTTATATTTGTTTATACTACCTACTATCATCAAAGAACAGAATTTAGGCTAAATATCATTGTCAATTGCTCTCTATTAATTTTAAAGCATAAGTTTTTTTTTTATCGTATAGCAACATGGTGTTTTGGAAAGTATACAGTGCTAATTCACAGAAGTATTTAAAGTATAGTGCAGTATCATCAACTTTAATTGAACTTATCAGATTGCTCACTTGCAGTTAGCAAGCAAATTAATTTAAAAGTTCACATACAATTAGGGAATGAAAATATATATTGACTTATATTTATGGAAAATACCTAATTCATAAATATGGACAAGGGAATTTCTATGATTCAGGAATTCTTTTATGCAATCTTGTGTTTGAAAATGTATTGACTGTTAAAAGCGTGTGATCAGCCAGTGTCAATCTGTAGCAAAGGACTTTGTGATAAGTACTTGGTATTACTTGAAAATTCATCTATATCGTCAGAAGGAATGCTGGATATTCTGAAGGTGGTGGAAGGTAGCCATGACTCTGGATGCACACAGAAGAAGCTTGAAATCAGGTCCAAGCTCTGGTTCTGTAGGTCTTGTATGAATATCAAAAGCTCAGATTGTATAGTAAAGAAACAATGCTCTTGTAAACCGAAATGGAAATCTCTATGAATCTCATCTTGGTTACACACAAAGGGGGTGTATTCTCCACTGAAATCTAATGGGATGTGCATCGAGGGGAGAATAATATGCACCATTGCCTTGTTCGCTAACAGGTGAAGGGTAATATAGACGAAATTGGAGAACTAATGGGCAAGGCAGTTCCCATTAGCATATACACTGCATTTTCACATTTGCAACAAAGTAAAGGCAAAATAGTGGCATAAACCAAGGAAAGATTAGGTCTAGGACTGCTGTCTATGTGATGTAAACAACTTGACATGTGAGTCTTTCAAGTGCTGGTTTATCACATGAGTGGCTCAAATGATTACTTTCTCTGTAGAATCCAACAATGAGAGAACCTGAAGGACCTGCACACCATATCACATATTGTGTAAAAGAAATGTTGAATTGTATGAATTTGGAGATACAGCATGAAGTTGTCATTATTTTGCACATTTCTAGCAAATGACTGAAGGAAGCCACCTGATTAAAGGAGTAGAGTGTCGTTTTTTTGCCAAGAGATAGATAGATCAGTCATTAAATTGAGCGATCCACATTTAAAACTTCAATCAGTTCAAAGCTTATGTCAATGATTTTTTAGCATTGTAGGTTTCAAAGGTTGACAGACACATTTCCTTTTCTTCCAGTTCAGGTGTAAAGCGTTTTTTTCATTCCTCCATAGATATTCAAGGATGAATTGCTCTTAAATGTGGCAATTCAAATACATGCCATATGATGTTTTAAATGTGTTTCTGAAACTTTTTAATATTGTGAATGGATCTTTGATATGTACCATCTGGAGAAACACATATTTTTATCTGTGTGCTCTGTAAAAAAGAAAAAAAAAAGTATTTATTTCCAAATGGTCTTGCAAAACTGCTGATCAAAGATAATTATGCTCTTAAATTAAAACACCTTCAAAAGATATTTGTAGCAATAAGAAGAAAATATTATATACTGCTCTAAATATGAAACAAACATATAAGAACAGTTTTATTACTTCTGTTGAATAGTTCCAAAAGGCCTTTAATCTAATTGGTTAGCAATGTATCTGTGAGAAGTCAGGAGTCAGATATTTTGCCTTTGTTTATTAGAAATAACAGAATAATACCTGCATAGGAATTTTAGTATTCACTGGTATCCATTAAATGCTGTGAGTTTTTCACCTACAAGAAAATTGAGATGTAATCATCTATTTTATGTTGGTCTTCTAATAATCCAATATGTTTCCAAAGACCTTTTCTAGAGGTAACAAGAATAAATGAAAAATTCCTTGGTCAGACCAAAACTTAGTATACTACATCACTGTAGCAGTGCTCAGTCATTCTCATTCACTATGGACTTGAATGGCAGCACTCTACAGTATCTAAAATATCTGTCTACTGGCATAACCTACATAATCATGGTTAACACAATTCCTCGATGTTGTTAGTCAACATAATACACGGTGTGTAGACCTCCAAGACTGTGAATCTTTTGACTATAGATCTGTTCTGTAATTGCATCTCTGCATTCATTGTGAGAATGAGAATGGAATGAATTATTTTACACAGTGGACTTTCAGAGAAAAGGACTGATTTTAACTGAATTTTATTTAATAATATGTCACCACATTACCGTTAAAATACTTTTCATTTAAATACAAATGATATTAAAAAAGGGAAGCAAATCTGAATCCTGATTTAAACAAAAAAATTTCGTTAAGCTTTTTAGCAATACATCCAACTTTGGAAAGCCACTGTTGCTTAAGCTGTAATAAACAAATTGTTGAAACAAAACTCACTAAAAAAGTTCATTTTATTTTTTTTAATATTTTTAATTTCTATTTATGTTATTATTCCTTAGCTAGAAAAAAAAATCAGCGCAAATTTATATGGAGGTTTTTAATTATTTGGGGTTATTTTTTTGTTCTGTGTTGACATTTTAGGCAGAGAAAGATATGTTTTGCTAGATTAGGTTAACAGGAAGAACTGTAATCTGTATTCTATACTCCTTTAAGCAGCCAAAATTATTACTTGAAAATAATGCTGCACAGAAAAACTTGAATAATTGTGTTGTTCTATAACACAGAGATAGAAGATCTGTGAGGTAAAAAAATCAGAATTCCTGGGTAAGCTTTCAGAGGCACTAAAACCCCCAAACTGTATTTTATTTTTTGCTAAACATTGTGACAGTCTAGTTATTGCTGTGCCTTTGGAGGACAGTATGTTCATAGATGTGTGAACCTATTGTTTTGCTCTCTGTTCATGTAGCCAAATCACTTTCTTCACAGAAACTTAAGAAAGATGCAGGCAGGATATCTCCTGATATCTTTATATAGGTCTACTTTTAGACCTATTTATTTTAAACTCCCTATGCAACATCTCTCTACCTTATCCAGTATTATGACTAAATACTAATAATTTACTGTACCTAAAGGCAAATTCAAATTGCACAAAACAGGAACAGGTTCTTATCCACATACATTATGAAGGCTGTGTTGGGGAGGATCAACTTCAGTGAAAGCTTTTCTAATATTGCTAGGCTGACCACCAAGCTCTTTTACTGATAGCAAAAATAGTGGTCCTGGTCATGGTGACCAAAGTGAAGCTGCTGAGGGCTGGCACTGAGCAGATGCAGTGGGTGGGGGCTATTCAGGCAGGTCCCTTGGTGCCAAGGCAGAAAACCAGGGAGGGGACAAGGAATGTGATGCGGAGTAAGGTTCATTCCTGGGGCAGGAATATTTCTTCTCAGTCATGAGACCAGCTACTCCCCCCCTCTCAGAATAAACTGCCACTAAGTGTAGTTTTCTTTCCATATTATTCTGTTGCAAAACTGGAAGCCTTGTTTTTGTCAAAGAAAATAGGACAACACAAGGAAGAATAAAGAAAATATATATATTTTTTAATAGCAATAGTATTTTACGCATACTTCCTTTCTATACTAAAAGCTCCAGGCTGCAAAATTTTATCAAAAGTAATTGTGTTTGTTGTGCTTTTATTCCAGTGGCACTATGAACAAATTTAACCAGATGACCCATATTTTCTGTGAATTTTTTTGTTTCTTAAAACCACTCTCACTCTTGATTTTTTGAATGTATGCATGGTAGGAAATATAATCCTATCTGCAGTCAAAGAAGTTGTATCCAGAGATAAAGTAGACCACAGGTTTTCACAGTATGTTATTAAGGGAGCACAAATCCTCTTTAACAAAGGTGAACACAGCATGCTTGTTACAATGAAAATACATATTCAAATGCTTCAATTTAAAACAAATAATTAAAAATATACCTTCTAGACAGCATTATCAGAATTTTACAAACTTAGGCTTGGATTCTGAAGTGACATTGATAAAAAAGATAGCTTTTAGTGGGCAAAAATTGCTCAGAGACCATCTCAATGCATTGTAGGACAGCAGCTATAATAATAATCATACTGTGCTTATACAAAATATCTTCACTGGTTTTCCTTAGATAGCCTGTCTTGCAGCCTAGAGACAGAGAGACGCAGGCCACACCGAGTGGCCAGATTTTTAGTTTCCTGCCATTAAACCCAGTCCCCTGCTATCACGAGCATCCATGTCACATAATCCCTTTCATCAGTACAGAAAGCTAGTCACAGATCCCTAATTCTTAGGTCAGTTCTGCTCCAGCACCATCCTCGATTAGAACAGCCAGGGGTAGAAGTGGTCTAATTTGTACCTTCTTATCCAGGCTCCAGAGAGGTTAGCCAGTGCAGCCCACTGTGGCCACTCCCTGCGGAAACACTTCTAACAACACAGTGTGCTGTACTGTGTGTATTAAAATGGGTTTCATAAAAAGAAAACTTCCTCCTTGCTCTCATTACTGAAATGTCTCAAGTTAACATGAAACCGATAGCCCTCCTCATCAGACCAGATTGTGTAACAATCACCAGCAGTTCATTTGTGGGAAGACAGTTGGGTTTGCTGTAGAATTACCTACATCCTCTTTTTTTTTTTCGTTTCTAATTTTTAAAAATGTGTTACATACGCCTATTCTCTGAACTTGAACTTACAGAAACATTTGTTAGACAGAATTCTAACTGCCTGCATGCTGCCAGCCCCCTTCCTCTGAGACCAGGAGGATTATCCATCGCTACCTTGCACTGCTGGTGGTCATCCACACATACAGCATGAAGCAATAATTGCCCTCTGTTTAAGAATTCAACATATATGATTTGATGAAATACACCCTGTTTCCATTTACTCATGTGCAAAGTTAATGATTAAGGAATGTCAAAGACATTGGAGGCTTGCTCTTCATATTTCCCAATGTGTATTTCTGTTGGCAATTTCTGAGAAGGTAGTGTGGAAACTCACTAAAACAAACCATTGTATGAACTATATAAATCTGTGAAGCAGGGATACTAGTCTACAAGAGATTTCTTGGCATCAACATATTCTCCATGAATAGAAATTAGCATATTTGTGTCAGACAAAATTATTTTTCAAATGGGGTTTTGAGAATTTCATGCATTTGTTGTTCCTGAAAAACTGGAGTTTAGAAAAATAATTTGCACGGCAGTTACACAATACCTGTTTTGTTCAGATAGTCACATACAAAATACTACTCTTCTTACTAAATTATAGAATTAGTTAGGTTGGAAGAGTGAGCACTTCGCGAGCTCCCTCAGTACCCTAGTGCGATCCCACTTGTGCGTGTCTAAGAGCTGTAGCAGGTCGCTATCATTTCCCCTTGGATTATGTGGGCTTCAGTCTGCTCTTTGTCCCTGTTTTCCAGCTCAGGGGGCTGGGTATCCTGAGAACTGGTCTTACTATTAAATACTGAGACAAAAAAGACATTAAGTACCTCCACCTTTTCCTCTTCTTTTGTTACTATTTTCCCCCCCACATCCAATAAAGGATGAAGATTCTCCTTAGCCCTCCCTTTGTTCCTAATGTATACTTGGCAAAATTTTGTACTCTCTTTATGGAAGTAGACAGATTAAGTTCCAGCTGGGCTTTGGCCCTTCTCTTTTCCCTGCATAACCTCACAACATCCTTGTTATCCTCCTTCTTCCAAAGGATATAAACTCTACTTTTTTCCCCTAAATTCCAGCCAAAGCTCTCTGTTGAGCCAGATCAATCTTTCCCAATGGCTTATCTTTCATTACCTGAAAACAGCCTGCTCCTACACCTTTAAATTCCCTTCTTGAAGATCATCCAGCCCTTCTGGACTCCCTTGCTCTTCAGGACTGCTTCCCAAAGGACTCTGTCCTAAACAGGCCAAAATCTGTCCCCTTAAACTCCAAGGTAGCAATTCAGCTGAGCCTCTACTTCTCCAGGGATTGAAAACTGTATCATTCTGTGATCACTGTTCCCAAGAAACCCTCCAACAATCACATGACCCACAAGTCCTTCTCTATTCACAAACAACAGGTCCAGTGGGTGCCTTCCCTACTTGGCTCACTGACCAGCTGTGTCAGGCAACTTTCTTCCACACACTCCAGGAATCTCCTAGACTCCTTCTGCTCTGCTATGTACTGTTTCCAGCATAGATCTGGAAAGCTGAAGTCTTCCCAAGGGGCTAGT
This sequence comes from Myiozetetes cayanensis, assembly GCF_022539395.1. Lineage (NCBI taxonomy): Eukaryota > Metazoa > Chordata > Aves > Passeriformes > Tyrannidae > Myiozetetes > Myiozetetes cayanensis. Next base: position 30,884,226 of record NW_026087964.1, on the reverse strand, counting down.
GATTGTGAGACTTCTCCCAGCTGCTCATAGAATATTTCATCCACATCTTCATTCTGGTTGGGTGTTCTGTAATAGACTACCACCAGGATGTCTGCCTTGTTGGCCTTCCCCTCCGATTAACACTTGACTGTAAACACTTGATCCTTAGAGCATCATCCAGCTCTAGACAATAACAACAATGCTGAATATACATGACTACCCCACCACTTTTCCTTCCTTGTCTCTCTCTTCTGAAGAGTGACAAAGTGTTCTATATGTATAAATATATATACACACACAAGGATCTGCTGAAGAGACACAACATGAGTTTAGCTGTGTTAAATTCATGACACAGTGAATTTTTTTGAGACCCGAGAACAGAAAGAAAATTTCTTTGCTAGATTGAAAACCTGTCCTAAGGATATATATGTTCTTTCAGATATTTTGGTCTTTTAAAATCCTAGATCTTCATCTTTTCTTCATCTTGGCTGTTTCAGTGTAGGAGATGGAATAAGCTTTCAGTGTAATGAAAAGTCCACACTGTAAGGAGAAACATGTAATCCTACTAAAGCCAATTCTAGAGGTCTTTATACTAAGTATTAGACATTATTATTATTATGTAGTTACATATAAAATATATGTGTATGTTATGCCAATAAGTTATTCTCTGTTCTTTTTTTAATCTAATATTCCAGAACTTTTATATTGATAACTGGAAAACTGATAAAATCTTATTTTGATCAGTTTTTAATACATAGTTAATAAGAACAAATATATGTAAAGGGTATCTACAGCTAGGTATTTTCAATAAATGTACTTCCTCTTTATTTATTTGCAACACATATAAAGGGCATGATCTTTTTTTTTTTCCAAAAAAAATTTGAGGACATTAGAAATGCTTATACTGAATGAAAAGTAATGGCAACTAAAATAGCTACATCATTTAAAAAGTTATTTACGTTACAAGATCAGAACTCAAAGTGGGAAACTAACTTTATCAAATCATTCTTATATAATGCAGGAAAAATCAGGCAATGTTCTATTTTTTCATTCCCTCCTCTTATATTCTGATTTAATTAAATAGTTTAAAATAAATATTATCATACATATCTAGTCTTGAGTGTAATTGCTTTAAAATGTTAAGAAACTAGGAAAAGTTGTATCTTCATAATACAGAATTCTTTTCAACAAAACTTATTTGCCAAATAATAAAATTACTCGGATTTTCCCAGCTCTCTCTTATTTTATTAATCCTTTGTCAAGTTAAGTCAATAGTTTCATTTTTTACATTAATTAGTAAAAGAAGTTGATTGTAAATAATCATTAAAATAGACCATATAAGGAAAATGTAAAAGGGAAGAGAAAGAATATGCAAATTCTGAAGAACCTTCTTTAAGTTATTACTCAATGTTTATTTCTTCAATCAATGTAAATGTTAAACAAGATTGTATAATGACACTCTGAAAAAATATAACAGCAATAACAGAATCAGAGATTAACGTCTTGAATGTGTGAAACCCTTAGGAAAGCTGATAAACAGAAAAAGAGGAAACAGTTATCACAAATTAAAAATACAAGATAAAAACTGAAACAAGTTTCAAGGGTCAATTTAAAGTATATTTTTTTTAAAGACACTCTTTATCATATTCCTCATCCACCACAAAAAGAATTCACTTACATGTCCTTTTTCCAATACGTTACACATATTTTTGGTTCCTAGTAGAAATGCCATAATCTTGTTATGCTTTTGTAAGCAAGGAAAATAACAGCAAGGGGAAAAAATAAAATAGAAAGATATGGTATAAGCAAATCAGAGCTCTGATGCAGTATTACCAAGGTCCAGAAGGAGGCAGATAATTCAAATCTAGAAATTAACCCTGCTTATATGGAAGTACTTGGATATGTGTGACACTTTCTCACTTCTGTCTCACCCTTTTTCACAATTTTAGTGATATCCTTATGGCACTTGCTGTGTTTTCAGATAATGTTGGTCACATGGTAATGTGACTCTGAGAAATTACTGCTTTCATTAAATAATGTCGCTCTTTGTTATGAAAGATCTGAAAGTGTGGATTTGTCTTGTGTTGTTTCACCTTTCTACAGTCATAAATGTCTGAGCTTTTGAGACATCCTCACCCTCACCTACCCAGAACCATAACTGGAATAACAGCCTTCTTCCTCCATGACTGTAGTTCAGGAATGTGAGTGAAACCATACTAATTAGAATTAAATTGGTACTTAAACGTGTCTGATGAGTATAACTATTCTTACTCTCAGTAAGACCTTTGGGTAATTTTTTTCTGCTCTTCCCATTTTGTAAGAACTCTCACCAGCACAAGAGTGTTCAACAGAAGGAAGAGATCAGCTGCAGCTGAGTGTCTGTTTACATCCTAGCAGGCCAGAGTCCAGCCATCCTAGGGTCACATAGGCCTAATCATTAGAAACCTCTTTTTTTCCCCCCTCAAACTCGTAAGAATTTTTTTTTTCTGTGAAAAACTTCAAACAGGAGAAAAAGAAATGCTTTTTTTCTTACATGTCCACTCATAGATCTTACTACAGCTTATAGATCATGTCCTAGTAAACCCTATGAAAGGTAGGTAAAAGAGTGGTGCCTTTTGGAAAGGAAATATAGCATTTTGAAGTCTTCACACATGTGCTAATACCACGAATGTAGATCAGTGCTCTGGCATAGCCACTGGTATTCATGGTTGAGGCAACATGTATTTTAGTTAGCTAAATGATAAGCCTAGCAAGATGCAGTCTGGGCAAAGCTCATTCTTTCATCAATTCTTTCCTTCAATCCTTTCGTCAGTACTGTCTTTTTCTTGCTATGAAATCTGACAGTGGCTTGTCTAAACATAGTGCTAATCCAGGGCAGAGTAATGTGCTAACATAGGGCAAAGAATCACAATGTTGTGCCCCTCTGTCCCTCACTAGGTAGTATAGTCTTTGCAGTGTTCTGATGAAGTTCCAAATAGCATTTGTGCTGCATAAAATACATCTGTGGAGAGGAAAACATACCTTGAAGTTCCAATATTCCATCTGTCTGAAGGATTCCAATAAATTATGTAGTGTTTTTGAAGGAACAATTTAAATAATTTGTTTTAAATTTCCTTATTCTTGAGTTTCATTCTTTTCTATGCTTCTTGAATGTCATAATGAACACAATGTATTTTTCACTTTACATCTTGTATCTTAGGATATGTTCACTGTGCCTCCTTGTTTTGTTATCCAGAGGGTCATTGCTGAAGGACAGAGGGCTTTCAGGGTGAAGGAAAGAATGTTATTTTAATTTTAGGTATAGGTTCCATTTCAGGCTTCTCAACTGTAACTGTATCTTTTTAATGGAAGTTATATGCACATATCAAAGAAATACTTAAATATCTGTTTTGATTGGCTGAATCTCTTTAAATAATTTAGATACAACTGTAATCACAATGTTTCTTGTCTGATGAGCTTATATGCTTGATTCATTGATGGGGAAAAAACCAATAGGCTAAGTTGTTGATAGGAACTCCCAGGGAAAATATTCTGTATTAAAGGATTGCTACTGTAAGTATTGAAAGTCTTGAAATGTTAGAAAAATTGAAATTATGAAACCACTGAAGGAAACTATTGCATGGTAATCACCATCGTCTTTTTCTCACAGCTTGACTCTATGACAGTTTGATGGGTTTATTGCAGTTGGCATGGATTGCTTTGGCTGAACTAAATGGCAGCTATCTCGCATGCCCTTGATTGTGTTCAGACTAATCAGAGGCTTTTGAAGTGATAGCTTTTGTGTGGTTTTGAGGAATGATGCATTTTAAAAACTGATATATCTAGACATTTTAAAATAAAGGTGTTGTAACGAGACCTGTATTGCCTCAACGAAATCGTACTGGGAACTGTCTACTTCACTCTTCTGTAACATGGGGGCAAAGATTTAGTTCTTTGTTGTGATGGTAAAAGTCTTTGCTGTTTTTAAAAAAATTTGTACATTACTCTAAAATTACTATCTATTATAACCAAATTAATTCTGAGTCAGAACCTGGAGATCCTCAGCACAAAATTTAGTTACAGTGACTAAATAATAATTGGACTAAATGACAGTTAAATAGAGACTGGATGTGTATTTGAAAAACTCACAAATTATACATGGAGAATTATATTTAATAAATAAGTTTAATGTTAATGCATTTAATGAAATATTTGTTCTTCACTTTATTTTGATCAAAGCTTCTGCTTATAGACAGATAGAAAAAAAGATAGATAAACAGAATGTAGGCCGTACGTACCCTTTGATAGCTACAGTAAAGAGTATCTAAGAAAAGAAGGGGTTCCTCTCATCTACTTCTTGTAAGATACATTTATTCAACATTCTGTTTCACTTCATGATGGGTGGCATATGTAGTCCCTCACAAAACAAGAGCAACGTGGTTCTCCATCACTTAGATTAATTCCTTTCCATAAATCTATCTGTCCAACCAACCAACACAGATTGTCATTAACATAATTTTCCTTTTCTTTGACAATAGGATTTAATCAATTCCATCTCATTACATTTAGATATATCCTCTAAAATATCTTCTGTTTCTCTTCAGGAGATTTATTTAGGGAGTAGTAAGAAATTGAATCATCATTAGAGGCATCACTTCTTTTTCCTAAATATTCCTTCTTTCCAGAGTCCCTGGTTTATTATGGTCTATACAACATATAACTCACTTTCCTGTGTTCTCCTTGTACTTGCCCCTTGCTACTAATTTGAGCTCCAGAGGTCAAGAAAGTCATAATCTTGCTTGCTGGTCCTTCAGCCACTCCTCAGTCCACATATTCTGCATAGTCAAGGCTGTAGCGTTTCCTAATCTTTTTCTTGCAATCCTCATTTGTGAGAATCTTTGTTGAAGATATATATCACAGAAGACTGGACTAAAACTTCCCTGGGTAGCTGCCTTAGTGTGAATTACAATTAGCCTTCAGTTAAAAATTTAAATATACACTTTTGTAGAATATGAAATTAGATTTCAATCTCTCCAGTGTTGGAATATTTTTTCCTTCTTTGAAATCCTTCTAATTTGCAAAAACTGTAACCTACAGCTGACCTAATCTCTCTGCTCATGTCATTAGAATAATTCCAAATCTCTGGAAATAAGTCAAAATGCAGTGTCCATTCTGGTACTGCTGAACGCTGACCTTACCAGCTTATCTGTGAGCCCATTTTCCCTGCTACTGAGGAGAATTGGTCCTCTCTTACTACAGGTCAGATCAAAGTGAATTTTGCTAATTACTGTTCAGTATCAGAGTTGACAATGGTAAAAATTAAACAGGCAGACAGAAAAAGAGCAAGACAGAGTAAGTAGTGAGTAAGTGTCAGTGGCAATTATATCTTGGTTACAGCATCCATTTTATTAAACGTAATGGAGAGAACAGAGCAAAGTGTTTAAGTGTTCAAATATGGCAATTAGTTTTTTTCCTTCTCACCCTCAAGAGATGTCCCTTGTTTTACTTTGTCTTTCACCTTCCTTTAAATTTTTTTCCAGTTCCTGATGAATCCTCTTTAAATTATGATGTTAGACCATTTTAGGGCCTTGTATTATGCCTTGTGTTTGAAACAAAAGTAGATTCTTCAGTATTGTAGGTTGGAGACCATCATCACAACCCTCTTTGCCTCAATTAAGATGGCTTTAGAGGTGAGTGTTCATGTTTCAAGGGAACTGGAATCCTTCCAGAAGGCAATTTCAGCATCAGCCTACCTAAGTGCAGGTTTTGTATCCCTAGTGGAATGCTAGTGCTGTAAATGCAGTGAGGCTGAGCAAGAAGCAGTCACCTACTGCAGTGTCAGCAGACACCTTCCCCTTTAAAGGAAAAAGATTGAATTCAAATTCTACTCTTTAAGACAAATGAGATATTTACTTGGGTAAATTATAGTTAGGGTAACAGTAAGATACATAATTATGCAAGTAAGAGTTATAGTAAGGGTTGTATTTAGCGCTTCGGCATGACTTCCATTTAAATCAGTTGCATTTCTTGTTTTTTTCCTCAATTGTGACAATGAGGACTGAGATTTCTGTGTCATCAGATGATGCCAGGAGCAAAGGTCCCTGGCGCAAGCTTTCAGTGTCTCTGTCTAAAACTATTTATATTTCTCTGGTATTTATGATAGTCCTGTATTAGATTTTGAGAAATCTCACTGTGAGGAATCAAAGAAACAGAATAAAAAAGAGAATTGCAATCACAAGTATAAGTTACTTTTTTGTGGATGAAGAAGCAATACATACAGGTTTATATAAGAACTGTTCTACAGAATACAAAGAATGCGTCTTAATATATGTTTGGTTTTTGTCAGAAGTGAAGAAGGTTTAGCTTACTAGGAAAATATTATTATTATTTACTGCTGAATTCTGGATTATAGAGATGCTTTTACAGACTTATTTTTCACTGTAAACTTCTATAATGTTATTGTCATCTTATTTGAAATCTTCCTGTCTAAGAGGTGTTTCTCCTCAGTAGACTGATCTGCATTGCAGTGTATTTTAGTATATCAGACATATTTTCTTTGGGTTAAACTAACTGAATGATTAGCCATTGCCATTTAATTGTGGCCTGGCCTGCAGAAACATTTATTTTACCCTTAAACTCATAAGTTATGTGCTTAAAAGTAAATTATTGCAAAGAGAACTGCAGCATTTGTACACTTCTGGTATATATTTTTAATATGAAAACATGAATACAGACCCCATTCTTTATAAGGTTAGTAACATGTTCTGGGTGGTATTTAAGCATTTAAAAATTCCATCACATCCACTCCTCCAATCTGCCCAGAACTGACAGTTGCTTACGTCAATAGTTTCTCTTCTTTTTCACTTTCTATTACCTTTCTCCTTTGCATGCTTCACTAGTTTCTTATTTGTTTATATCTATGTCTAGTCATCTTAACTTTGACATTGAAGTTCAGTCAAGTTCCAATTATTTGTCTGAGTGCCAGACTGACCATAACAGAGGCGCAGAGTTGTTTCCCTGCATAACTGGCTCAGGATCAGCAGACCTTATTAAGTGTCAGCAGAACATCACGGGGACATAAATGCATTGCTTCCAAGATCATCACAAGTGGGTTTGGTTTTGACAGCAAGGTGCAGAAACTTTCAGCTACTACAGAAACAAATTTGGCTCTTGCCACATTTATAAAACCCAATCCAGTCTTGTTCATGCTGAACCTTGGTCAGTTTCAATAAGCTTTGTCTTGTCTCTGTCATTCCCATTATTTTCTATGTTTTTCTATTATTTGGAATATTTCAACCCTCATTACAGAAAATTGTTTGCTCTTTCCTCTAATTTCATGCTGTTCTTTTTTTTAAATGTATTTGCTTTACATCTAAGCTTTACATTCTGTATTTGCATTCTGTCAGGTTTCTCCTTGTACATCTTTCTCTTTTTTCAGACTTTGTTGGGATGGTCTCACCAACATCTCTCTAAGTCATATTTAACCTACTCAGTATGATGTCTTTGACTAACAGGATTGTAAGTGTCATGGTCAGGAGAAACTAGTCATTTATATTTGTACAGCATATTTTGGTTTAGGTATTTCATGTTTATTAGAACGTTTTCTATATCTATTGCCCAAAGAAAGGAAAGACTATAATTGTAAAATAAAATCAGGCATTCTCTGTAGAGACATACCTACTCCTGAAATTTGCATCATGATAGAATGCCATTTTTTCTTCTTTGTATTGTGTTTTATTCTTCTTTATACTCTTTGGCTTTATTTAGAACAAAAAGCAAAATTGCACCCAGTGCAGAGCAACACTTTCAGACTGAAACTCTGCCCAACTACCTTCAGAGTTTATTTTTTGTCTGATTTGAAAGTGCTGACATTTTAATGAAATATCCTGTTCTCATTGTATATGAGGATCCAAGTGGATTAAATTAACATATAAACATATGTGCACTTGTCATACTGCATTGACTTACCAAATTTTCTGTAATTTCACCTTTCCTTACGCAAGTGAATGAGCTCAGTAGTTTGATTGCAAGTAAAAAGTGGTGGGTTTTTCTCCTACTGTATAATGACTTGAGCCTAGAGAACATTTGGTATCATGCTTTATTATGATCATTCATTTTTTATGAAATCATCAAAGAAGCCAGCGTACAGATGCAATACAACCGTGTATCATCTGAATGCAACGTCCTTGTTGCACATAGTGTAATGACCTTTCATTGACTTCATTGCTGGACATATTTATGGTTGTTAATGGTTTAATTTCACACATTTAGATTTCAGCATAGTCATTACTGTTGTGATGATTACAGTAGTTATGATAATAATGTAGCTCCAGCGTACCATTGAGAAACTACTCTGAGGATGGTCAAAGTCAGTTACTTCTAATAACTAAAACAATCAGTTTCTGGTTGTTACAAGCTAAAAGATGCTATCTTCAAACATATTCTGTATATTTTTCATCCATCTGAAATTGGCAAGCTTAATGCAAAATAATTAACCTTTGCCAAGGTTAGTTAATGAAGAAAAGTGATATCTTGATTTTTTGCCATTATTGTGTATTGTATTTGTTCGTTCCCTGCAGACATCAGTGTTACACTAGCGAAATGGTAAAAGTATTAATAAGCTCTGAATATATTCTGTTTTAATGCTGCAGTAAGTACAAATGCATGATCAAATGCATGAACAAATTTGGGATATCTGTATGGCACATAGCTCTAGATCAGAGACTCTGATTTGCCAGTTTGAATATAACTCAGCTTAGAGGGACTGAGGGTTGTTATACGATGATTATTTTGTAGTGATCTGGTTAATTCACTTCTTAATTGACAGGTTGCTATATCCACAAAAGCCAATGCCACAAATGGCACTCTGGCTTGCACTGTTGGTTGTAACAGTGAGCACTGAATGGGGTGTATAGACTATGCTGTTGTCTTACTGCCACAAACAGCAGTTCAATGGCAGCAATTATGTACGCTGGTGGGAAATTGGGGGAGCTTTTTTCTAATGTGAAGGCTCAGGATTTGTAGGCTGTCCATTTGGTGCCTTTCAGAGAAGCAAAATAAGTTGCAAAAAGAAAAAAATCTTTTAGAAGTATTATTTGTCATACTTAATCACCATGTGTTTGAGTGTACCAAGTAAATACTCTCAGAGTTCATAAAAGGATGCCATGGTGGTGGCTTCAGCAGTGCTTCTGAAGTGCCTGTCCTCTTTCTGAGTGAAGCAGTTAAGTCACATTTTGAGCCCTCCTGGTTGTTGCTTTGCTTTTCCTTCCAATGGGTTGTGAAGGAGGCAATGGGACATAGTGACCATGACAAGTTGCTGCTAACTCATTTGTCTTTTCTCGCTACTCTCCTCTACTTAATGAGGACAAGCAGGACTGCCTAAAGTAAAGTAATTAATATGTTATGTGCCAAGACTACTTTGGTCTCTTCTCCCCCAGTATCATCCCATGCATCATCCTGGATCCTCCATGTCACTTCAGCTCCTCAGTTTCTAATTTCAGTGTATCAGTCCTCTCAAGCCAACATCACCCCACTTACTTTCCCTTTCCAACTGCTATACTCCAGTGGCAGTGTCAGCTCTCTTATTTCTATGTTTCTATTTATTTGTTTTTATTTATTTGATGAGAGGAATAGGGAATACTTTATTTTTCACAGGTTTAGAGGGTTTTTCTTTTCATTCAAATATCATTAACTAAGGGGCCAATTTCTAGCGTAGCCTCTTCTGAAAATGTTGGCATCCTTGTTACACATATTGCCCAGTATCCTAGAGGAAGAATAACCAAATACTAACATCAAAAACGAACGCTATGGAAATGGGATACTTTTCATCAATTCAGTTTGATGTAAAAGCTAGGAGACATGGAAGTTGTGAAACTGTGCTTTGCTAACACCCAGGCAGAAAATGGACCCTTAAAAAAAAAAAAAAAAGAATATATACAGTTTAGGTTGTGAAAATAATTGCATGAGCTTGAGGAGGATGAATGCTTCTTACAGTTAGACTATTAAAAAATTAGTTTATTTTGGCTGGTAGTGAGACCAGAGCTCAATAAAGCAAACCTTAAACTTGAACATCTGTTAAATTATTAACATACTTTTTGATGCATATGTTTTTTAGATATTTTGTCTGTATTTAGGGGGTTTTCTTCTGTATTTTATGCCCAGAAGTGTAAGTTGCATTTTGGCAATACCAAAAATATGGAGAAACACTTTTACCTGAAAAACTGTGATAAGAAATTTGGTTTGAGTTGGAGCCCATGTTTTTAATAGGGTTATGGCTATAACACTGTAGTTCTCCATTTGCTTCCCTGATGTCACAAGCTACTTTACTGAGTTGTACTTTAACATTTTAATACACTATATCTCCAGTGAGGTACTTCTAGAATGTTCAGAAGAAAGAGAATCCTTGTAAATTTGGAACAGTTTCCTCCAGGAGGTACTCCAGCTATAGCATTTTTAACTTCAAGAGCAATCAAACAATATACCATGGTGATTTTGTATTTGCAGTTTTGTATTTGCTGAGTTTACAAACAATCCCTCATATCTCAACATATGCAACCCACAATATTTTTTATCCAGCGAGCACATGAACTGTTGCTCTTTGGTAACCTACCTACCATTCAATTAGTTGTAGCTTTAGGTTTATTAGTTACGTGACTAGGCATAAATAGTAACAATCTATCCACAAAACTTTAGTTATACAAAATGCCCACACCATTCAATAGTTTACATTTTAATAAAGACCCATCTATGTTATCTCTCCATTTTACAGACATATAATTTTTCTGCAGATTTTTTCAGAGTTTCAATAAGACATATAGGCCAGAGTTTTGGCCTACACAACCACTAAGTGCAAAGTAACAGCATAAAAAAGGCATATATTCATATGCTGATTTGAAATCAATTGGAAGAAAAGAACCAAGCTTATCAAGGAAAATGTTGTCTGCAACAGAAAGGGAACAGTTAGTGTGTAACAATTACAATACCTATTAGGGGATGGAAATATTTTTTGCATGTGATCTTATAAGAATTTCACATTCGTCTTTTCAGTTCTTAATTAAAGTGTACTTAAGATCAGATCTTATGGTACTGCTAAATTCTATAAAGCCTTCTCAATTTATGATGCAAGGCAACATAAAATTTAACATTTCATTGGGAATATTCTGCTAAAAAAAATAAATTTCCCCATAAATGTTCAAAAATGTGAGAACTTTTCCTATCAGTGCATTTGATACCAACTACTTTAAACATAAGTTGTTTTTTCATGTAGAGGACCTTGAGAAAATAGAGTATCATCTATCATGTAATTGTTTTGAAAGCTATTCATCTTTTGTGTTCATAACTTTAAATACTTCTAACTCCCAACAATTTTAAGAAGTTGAACTCATTATGTATGACCTGTCTTTCAGTGGAACCTGCAGGATTGTCAAAACCATGAAATTCAAAATCAGGTTCTGGTATTAGTTCCACATGTCTAATATTTTTACCTCTTCTGGTTTAAGTTCATAAACCATTACATCACGTGTAATTTAAATCAGTGTTTTCTGGAAGTCCATAAATATGTATTTGGTGCAAGGGATAGACCAGAACTCAATCCCAAGATGCTGTTCGGGCTAAGTGGAATCTCCTTAGGAGCTGCTTCAAAGATCAATTCCTCTTGTCCATAAAAAACAAGTTTAAATTGTCTTCTATGAACCCGCTGTTAGCAATTGTACTGTTACATTATGTATGATTCTTTGACTGCTTATTGCTTCAACAAACTGCACAGTGCTCCATTAGTGATTTTCAATTTCATGCTAAGCTTTGCAATTTATTAGTGTTGTTTAGACTAATGTACTATTATTTTGCATTTTTTATATCATTTTTCATTTGCTATTCATATGACCTAACAGTTAAGTATTGGGGATCAATAAGCACTCTGAATGTTTTCATATTTGTATTAGGAAAAAGAGTAAAATTATGCAGGCAGCCCAATACATAGTCAATTAGGGCAAAGTTATTTTTTTAGCAATTTTCAGGTTTCCCTCCAGTTTGTCTGCAGATATGACTGCAGGTTTCCAAACATCGGCATAATATCTGGATGCACTTATTCATGAAAATAATTTGGTTTAGTAATGATCCCCTAATTGTAGATACCTGGACCATGTTCATGTGGATTTCTTGCCAGTGTGCACTCTCTCTGTATGTAAATACCAAGATTAAATTCAGCTTAAATACCACCTACTCTCAAGAAGCAGGTGCAGTTCCACATTTATTTTGGTCTTGATTTTGTCTCCCAGAGCTGTGTACTGATTCAGAAAAGGAAATATTTAGTCTTAGTCTGAGGAAAATGTACTCCTCCCTCCTAAGGTTTTTGAAACTTAAAAGTTTTTTGTGCTCAGTTGACATATGGGGCAGAAAAGCACAAAAAATCAGCAAGAACCAATTGAAATTTTCAAATTAATTTACTTCAAAACTTTTGGAGTCTCTTTTCTTAAGATGCAGAAAAAATGCAGAAAGCAGTAGAGCTACAAAAACAGACTTTTGAAAGTATTAATAATGTGATTTGAAGTGTTCATGGAAAATATGTATGTAAACATATGTCAGATTTGCTAAAATATTAATGCAAGCAAGGGACAAAATGTTAGGTATCTTACTGGTACATTGCAAATAGGGAGTAGGACTTCACTTTGGAATGCTCCTGGGGATGTGGATCAAGGCACTAATGACTGCTCAGTAAACATTAGAGTAGAATCAGCATATGTGAGAGTCATAAAGTATTGATACTCCTGTTTTCTCTTTGAACATTTTCCTTTTGTATAAAATTTAGCATATACAGTTTTTCAACACTGAACCAAAGCTAGAGATTTTTTTTTAAAAGACAAGATAGGTATAGTTGATAAGCAGTAGTCAACCTCACATGGTTCTACTACTTTCCAAGATTTAGATAATTACATCTCAAATGCTAAAAATTCTAGGATTTTTTTTCATATTCAGCAAAAAAAATTACAACTTTGTTTCATCTAGCAACTTTACATTTCCCCCATAATTTCAGCAGTAGCATAACCTGTGATTTTTTTATAATTTTTTTTAAATAATGAAAACTGGCTTTAGTACTTTCATGTTTAAAATCTCTACATCTGTAATGGAAAAATAAACATACTTACCCTCAACCTAAGGAAATAGTTCTTCAAAATCAGTCCGTTCATTGATTTCCAAAAAACATATTATGAGGGAAACCTCCAGTTGATCTGAAGGCCTAGAATTTGCAGGATGCAGATTTAGTTGTTTTTGGGAACCGCCAGGTGTCAGATTTTCCTGTCTGGCGTCCTTTGTGTCCCCAGGTATAGGCAACCAGGATTCCCAGACAGCCCCAGTAGCAAGATCTACAAAATCCCAAGTATCAAACCAATCTTAATGTGGCTGATAAGTAAGACCTTTTCCTCAAAACTCCATGCATCCACAAAGTGTTTCTGGTTTGGCACTTCATCACAATCAAATTAATTTGAAGCTAATTGTGTCAGGTCAGACTTGTGTATGCACATAGACACAGAATTCTAGGTGTCCAAGCCCAGTATCTTCAAAGCTGTAATTTGAAAGTTCATTAGTTGATAATTTATAGGCATTTATTCCTAGACTTTTCAAATCCGTATGTTTCCCACACTACTATATAGGAAGGCAATAGGCACATGATGACATCAATAGTAAAGTCTCTGATGACTTGCCTTTATATTCCTGTCTTCCCTATTTAGACAGCCAGTCAGAGTTTCTTGGCATGCCAATGGCTTCTTCCTCTGTCAACATATGGAGAAGATAGAGCTCCTTTCTACATTCCCCTCTGACACTCGCAGCCCTGGTTGTACCCATCTGGATTTGCTGTTATTCCTCATAAAAAGCTAGCACATTTCTTTCCCAGGGCTGAGGTAGGGAAGGTAGTGATATATCACCAAGTGCCAAAACTCCCTCATGATAGCTAACAAGAGTGAAAGCTTCCTTCATAAGGGCAGTTTTTTCATGGTATTGTCTAAACTGGAGACAGTTGGAAGATGCCAGAACAACATAAAGAGAGATTAACTTCCTATTTATAAATGCAAATACTTTCTCAAAATCTGCCAATAGCAGCAAGAGCTGCAGCTTTGTCAAACTACAGAATGGGTTACAAGTGGTATGGCTATCACAGTATTTGTATTTGCAGTAAATTCTTGGTCTATACAAGCCATAGTTAAACTCATGTGAATATTTAGAAATTTCTCCAGATCTGCAGTGATTAAAGATGTGCTTTAAAGGATTATTTTGGTTGTTTGCTTTCTTTTTGGCTGAAAAAGTTACACGTAGGTATAACAGTGGTCAAACAGATATAGGCCATTAATGAAAAAGTAAAGCAGGCATCTGTGCTGAGAGATAAATGGTTGTGGTTCACAGCACTAACAATCTCTGCTGATGCAGCTGGTAGAGATCGTAAACCCCATGATGAAAATATCTCCATATCCATATTATGATGCTCTGAAGCACTGCAGGCACAGATGGCAGAACTTGTAAGTTCTCTCAGAAACATAGTTATGGTTCACAACATTTTCAGATTCTTCTGAAAGAGCAAATATAGCTTGTAAGCCCTGAGGAGAAGTTGATGGCACTTGCAAACTATGCCAGTTCAGGTGGCAGACCTCGTAGACATTGGGAGAAAAAATAACTGTGATTCACAATGCCTGTCAGAGAAGTGCTAGCGTTTGCAAGCTCTGATGACGCAGTCAGCAAAGCAGAGTTTTGGCATGTTTATTTCAGGATGACATCTGAAAAAAGGTGGGAAAAAAAAACCAACACCATGCAGTAAAGTCCCTTATATTTCTGGTTAGACATCTCAGGTAGATAAAAGACTAAATCAGTCTTCCTAGAATTTTACTTGTCAGTCCTAAGTAGTCTCATTAGTTCTTCTTTTACCTTTAATATACAAAACTGTATAGAAAAGCTACATTGTGTTATTCAAAATGGCGAGTTACATAAGATGTAAATGAAAGAACAGTGCTCTTTAATTAGGTGTTCTTATCTAAATAATTTGTTTAGAGATAAATACATGGATATTTGAGAACCTTTGGAAAAAAATGGACACATCAAAGGCCATTTATGTCTTTGAGAATTATTCAGAAGACTTCTTTGTTAATCAAATGGCATCTGTAATGAGATGACCTATAGATTTAGAAATGCTTAATTTTGTTTTACTTAACCATTTCATCTTTAGGAACAGTCTTACAATCATTTCTTTCTTAATTATTGAGGTCTTATTTTGATATGAATACATACTATACTTAAAGCTGTAGTGATTAAGGTATGTAATTGAGTCACCGGTACTTGATGGTTTTTAGAGCAAGTTCAGAAGACTATTGAAGATAGAAGTGAGTAAAAACAATTGCAAAAGCAGGGGAAAGCCTCTGAGACAGTGCAGTATTCCTCTGCCAGCAGACTTTACTACTTGAGTGTTACCCAAGAGCAGATGCCTACCAGTTGGAAGCACTGAGGCAGGAAGTGTTGTATGTGATGTGAGAAGAGTCATTTTGATAATTTGATGTTCTTGAGTACCTAGAGAGAGCTGAAAATTAAGTAGCTGTGACTTAACAAGTACTACTTGCCATGCTAGATGAAATATATGTATTAAATTATTTACAATGTATACATAAAACTTTCTATTGTCCCCATGTTCATTTAGAATATATACAAATGCCTGTATGGACCTGCGTTATTGAACAGTGATCTTCAACTAATAGGGGTACACAAGCAGATACTATGAAATATTTCTGGTTTTCTTTTTTATTTGGAGAACAACATATGAGTGATCCAAATCCTTTCCTGGGGCTAAAAATAGATTGAAAATAAGAGTAATTTAGACAATTAAAAAAAAAAAAAAGTTAAAGTAATTGTTAGTTACCATAATTATTTAACATTTAAAAATAAAAACAAGCAAACAAGAAAAACCACACTCAAAAAAACACCCACAAACCAAAACAATAAATAAAAAAAAAATTAGAGTTACAAAATCTGTTCTTTGGAGGCAGAAAGATTAAAGCAGGAAAAAGTAGGCCACAAATATTACTGAAAAGTATTGCCACAATAACAAAAGAAATAATTTTACAGTTCAAAATGTATTTCTAAACTTTAAATCAAATCCTCTTGTCAGGCAAATTGAAAATTTGAAAGATGAATGTGAAAATCTTATTATCATGTAGAAAATAATTTCTTTTAAAATTTTTAAGAAGTGTTATTTTCTATCTAAGATAGAAATGTCATTTTTCTGTATTTTCAGACCCAACCTTCATTATTATTATACAGTTTATATGTTTTTAGAAAAATATTGTGAAAATTAGGATGTGTTTTATCCTTTCATCTTCAGTTTTGCTGGCTTATTTACAGAAGTTTAAGTGATAATGTGACAGAATGCTTGGCAGATACAACCTTCCGTATTTACATTCTGGAGGTAAAATTCTTTCGTTGTTCAAAGGTACAGATGTATAGAGCACATACTGGTCTTCATCTGAATGTTTCATTAAGCATGAAACATTTCCTCTTCTTCCAGTAGAAATCTCTTGTTAGATTCAATCCAAATCCAAAAGCAGTACCTCTTTGGCCTTGAAGGAAAGATTTTCAGAGCTACTAGTCTTAGAGTTTTGTATAATATATCCAAAACCATGTAGATTTTTTAGTCCTTTTCTGTGTGACTAGAAAATTCAAATAAAGAAAAGAAAAAAATGAAATGGGAATTATTTCACTATGACTAAGAGAGCATTTAATCTCTGTTGTTATTTTAACTAGTAATGTGTAACCTGAATGAACTAATAGCAGAGTAAATGCATTAGTTGTATTTAAACACATTACTTGTCCTATGCATATACTACAGACTTTTCTGCCAAATAAATATTCTTTGAAAGGTACTTTTATGCTTTAATTTCTGCTCTCAAATAACATTGCTTCACATATAATTCTTGTATAAATTTGTAATATTATTAAGAACTAGAGACAAATAAAACCATGGTTTAATTCCCCTCTCCTCAGTAAAATATATTCACATATTTTTTCATATGAATGTGACATCTTATTAACGGCCAACGGAAAAAAAAATTGGCATTATTTCCCAAGGCAGTGTTCAGGATTTCATGAAAATTTCACTTGAGACAGTACATAATACTTCTCAAGTATAGCTTGAATACTAATTAATATATTTTTGCAAAAGCAATGTTAGCATATTAAGTAAATAATATTTTCTTTTTCTAATATATGTGGAAATCGAGGTACAGCAAGGTTAAATGGCATGTGTAACGCATAACCAAAACATTTAAGTCGAGTTGTTGCAACATATTTCCAAACATTTCTTTGATGCTCCAGAGGATATATTTGTAAATGGAAATGCCTCTTGTTACTGAGTCTTCTGTGATAGTCACTACCCTCAACTCTAAAAGATCTCCAGGGAAAAAGATTAATTAGGTTTCAATTATGCTACAGAAAAACATGCTTTACACACTTAGAATCTGAAAAGCATTGTGGTGTTTCTCTAATGTGTTTAAAAATTCAAAAATATTTTTAAAAGCCACTTAAAAAGTCAAGCCAAACTCAGACTAATGGACCATGTGTCATCCTTGAAAGTGATGTATTCTCTATTCTTCCAGGCCTTCCTCTATGACATTACACACATATTGTCAAAATTTTCTGTGAATCATTATTGAAATTTTTCTTGGAGATTAATCAAACCAGTGGGTCAACGTAGAGGATTATTGCTGCAGTTTTACGTCTTTTTAAAAGAAACAAACTTCCAAACCTGAAACATTAGGGAAGCACCCTCAATTATTCTTTGTTCTTTATATAAAAATTCTGGTTTGTTGCAACATTTTATTAGCACATTTTCTCACAAATTTCTGATATTTCAGTCTATTTTTCAGGAGAGTAGTTGAGTAGTAAGTATAGCATTGTGATTACTTTGGTGTGGGGATTTATTTCATTTGTCACTGAAGAATGCACTCAGCCTTTACAACACTGACTTGGCATCTATATTTTCATCTGGTCTTCTTCAAAATTCTGTACCAGGCCTGGCTGATCTCCTTGTTCCCCAGACAAACCTCTTTATTTATCTGTTCTTGTCATGGCTTGAAGCTCTTCTTCTTGGGCAAGTTCATGTATGCATTATTCACCTTACCCAAGGGCTCACATCAAGCTTTTTCTGTTCATCTGATTATGCCTGACATTATTGGAATCTTAAATTATTGTTCAAGTGACAGTGCTGAAGCTCAAAACCTTTCAGTCTCTTAGAGGGGTCAACACACTGGTATGTAAAACCAGTGCATAGACAGTGAGTGTTTTTGATTTAAGTAGGTCTCTAATCTCTGCAGATAATGAATGTCTAGATCACAAGATGTTAGACAAGAATTTTGTTCTGTCATAAAGAAGATAAAGACATTTGTTACGTCTTCATTAAATCATAAGCTTGTTTATTTTAATAGTCAGCAGTAAATGTCTTGTTCATTTCCAAGATGTACAATATCATTGACAGAGCAACTTTAATCATCAAGAGAAATAATACATTCCCTTTTCCTAAAAAGGCTGTGTTAAATTTTGTTATCAATAACATCATCCCAAAAGGGGGTGAGTAATCTAAAGGCCAACTGAAATAAGTAAGTAAAAGACTACCAGGAACAGTTGTATAAAATAAATAGTCCCTCAAAGAGAGGCAGAATGATGTGAACATTTGGGACTTTGGTTATGCATGTCATTACCTGGAAAGCTAGTGTTGAGGTCAACTCATTTAAATAGAGCTTTATGAAGGCTCTCTAAGAGCTTAAAATATACTAAAACTCCTGGAATTGATATACTGCTCTTCACCAGTAGCAGCACTGAAGTCATTTGCAGAACATTGCAGCTCCTTCAATTTTATGAAAATACGAGAGAATAGAATAGAATATTTCATTTCAGTTGGAAGGGATCTGCAGTTATCACCTTGCCCAGCTTCCCGCCCACTTCAGGCATATGCGAAGTACACTAATTTGTTTGGGGTTTTTTTCATAAAAATGTCCCCACCCTCATGAGTAAAAACATCCAGCAAAGACTGGTGCTACTCTTAACAGTACTGGATTTCTCTGTTTTCTTAGGACAGAGAACTATCTATTTTTATTACAGTGATTTGGAAATTTGCTATTGATTGCTAGGAGAGCTTACCTTTGTATTCTTGTCAAACTCTGTGACATTACTTCCTCCAGGAAATGTAGCTGACTCCTTGTACCTCAGCCACCCTGAGTGTACAGTGCCTCACTGACAGAATGCCTTCCAAATATCAAATCTCCAAATTGCATTGTGGCTAGTTGACTCTTTTAATTGCTGGAAAATTTTCTGGATCTTCTGTAGAATTTTAGCATGTGTGAATCCTGTACAAAATTAAGATGATTAAAAAAAGCATTCTTTTATGAAGCTAAATTCCATCATTGGATTACAGTTTTCACAGGCTGGCTATATGTACCCTTTAGGTGAAGGTCAGCCTTGGTAGTCAGCCTGCAAGCTCTGCCTCCCTGCACCAGTGGAGTTACCTACTTCTCCTGCAAAAGCCACAAACTGAGAACTGGTTCTCCCTTTTGTTGTCTGGAGACAGGCAGAACAAAGTAACACAACTTTTATCTACTTTTGTTTAACTTTTTTAGCTTTTATACATTTTAAGCCATCATGTCTATAGTTGTTATGTCCTGTCTGTTCCAAATCACCAGTTCCCTTTTCTTATCACTGGGGCCTCTTAAGGTACTTGTATGAGTGAGCCTGCATAATTTAACTGAATTTATACAGTACAAAAAAGACATGAAAACAGAATAGAACGTATTGTGAGTCTGTTTATAAAACGTTATTGTAAAGCTGTTATCTGTAACTGTAGGAAATTTTAGAAATTTATTTATACTCGTAAATTCAATATTTGTTTAAAACCTTGTAGCTCTTAAGTAAAATCATAGAAAATTTTCCCTCATTTTAGCCAGAAAACATTTGAGAAAATTGTTTTGGAGTGTCTGTCTATTTTCCCATTACTTTAAGCCCAGAAAAAGTGTTCATTTTTATGTAATTTAGATGTTATGCTGAAGTTTTTGGAATAGTTCATTGAAATTAAGCCCACAGAATGGTATATATTTTGTGGAAATGGGACAACTCAGAAACTACAGATCAAAAGATATTCTTCCTTATAGTATATGTGAACCTGCCATTTCGATACTAAAAATGAAAAAGAGGGAAAGACAATTCTGGAGATGAGTTGTTACAATTACAATGTTACAGTTTTTTTACTACTTTGTTCAGGTCAGCAAAATTCTTTCCTATTGCAAAAGACCTTCCACAAAGCCCAATATCATAAAAAGTCTGTGGAAAAAAAAAGACAGGTGTTCAGTCCATCTGCTTTTGGTATCTAATTTAAGGTGTATATGTAAGTTAGTCTCACTAAGCTCTCCATAGTCAGTGGAGAGAGGGAGGCTGCTCTAGAAGTTAATTGAAGTGCTCATATTCTGCATTGTGCAGTGGTACAGCCTGTCTTTTTTATGGCTGCCTGCAGAACTTGGCTCCCAATTTAGAAACCTAAAGTTAAATGCATAAATTAGAAGTTGTGAATACCAAAAAGGGTACTTTGTGACTTAGTTCATATACATGTTGTAAACTTATATATTTTAGCCTTTTACCTATGCTCAGATAAAGGTAACTGTGGCAGTTTAGATATATTTTGTCATTAATGTTTTTGTATAGAAAAAGACATGCCATTAGAGAACATTTTTCAAATACTAGATGCTTTTATATATGGTTCTTTCCACTGTGCTAGCAAAATAAAAAGCAAACCAAAAAACACTGAAGTATAGATGATATTTAATAACACAGAAAGAGGAAATAGATATATTTTTTAAGAGTATAGTGGAGTTAATATGAGTTTCTTTGACAGATTGCTTTACCCAGGAAGTTTTTTTGTTTCAGAGCATATGGGCAAATTATGATGAACCATCTGATGAGAAAATTTTCATTTAAATGTTCCAATGAAAAAAAACACCTTTTCCCATGGAAAATTTTTGTCAAAAGTTTATTACAGTCCTGGCTGATGTTTACTTAAAGCATGGTATAGATTGTTTACTTAGAGTTTAGAGCACGGTATAGATTATTTGCTTAGAGCATGGTATAGATTATTTTACTTAAGCATCCTTATGTGGGTTCTGCATCCTTAGAAAGGCATTTTTAAATCACAGCTTGTGTTTTCTGTTCCTCAGTTCCCCAAGCTGTGAGACATCAGGAATACTACCTTGATAGATTGTGGATGGCGTGATCATTTATGAAAATAGTCATTGACTGATCACCAGTCACAGTTTATTTCATATCAGTGTCCACAATTTGCTGCATGAATCAAAGCTCTTTAGCATGGCACAGCTCCTCCTAAAAAGCTACTTCCGAAGAGCATTACAGCCTTGTCGAGCATCATCTGCTGCGCATGAATGGAAATGCTGAAAGGCCACAAGGCAGTCCAGAGTAGTCAGAAGATCACTGGGCTGTTACATACTCATAGGAAAACTATTGGCAAAACACATTAATTTAAGAACCAAAAAATGTGCCAAATCCAACGTCTCTCTCTGGACATAGAGAATACCTTTTTTTTTTCCCATCCATTTAGCAATAAATGATAGTGTATGAATCTAATTTGCTATTAAATTGCAAGTAAATTGTGGCTGAATTGTGACATAATGCACTTCTATATCTCTCAAACAATTTCTATAACAGGAAATATGATTTGTGCATTTTTTGTGGAGATGATGTAGTTTCATTATTTCTTTCCAACATATTTAATAATTGTAGTAATTTTAGGTAAGTGAAGCCCAAGTAAATGACTCCCACTGGTATTATTGCTTACTATTTTTCTAATTTCTAGTTCTTTGTCATTTCCAAAGGATTATCTACATATGAAACAATGAATAAATACCCCATGTAAAGATCTTCTTTTAAATGGGAGTGAGGGGAGCTTAAGACCTCATTTTCTTCTTATTTGTCACTTGAATTTAGATGCTGTGGACCCTCTCCAGCTGATCTTCAGAATTAGCTTTGGAGAATAACTTTTTTTTTATTCTAAGGAAGACGATGCTATCTCACTTTAACAGTTATCAAAATTCTTTTCACTTTAGCAGTTTGTACCAGAAAAAAAAGTATAAAAGTCCAGAAAATGCAAAGGAGAAAAAGTTTCTACTCTATTAGGAGCTTATATATATTCTTTCCCTACAAGATATTGCTATTTTGTCTTTAGTAAAGAATTTTTTTTTCATACATAGCTTCAGTTTTGGTCTCTATAGCTAACATTTTTAAGCAGATAATAGGAAAATTTTACCTCATTTAAACGAATTTGTCTTCAAATTTCCTAAACGTAAGTGAAGTACAAATTTTAATTCAAATACCTCATTTGTAGATCATCTGAGGTTTTAGCTCTTTTCTAAAAAGTTTAATATAATATTCCTATGTAGTTGAAGGGTTGTAGATTCTATTCTTCATGTATGCTCTCACCTTTTTTTGAACCCTCCTTTGGCTCCATGGCTAACCTGCTATCTGACAGTGGGGA
Source organism: Myiozetetes cayanensis (assembly GCF_022539395.1). NCBI lineage: Eukaryota > Metazoa > Chordata > Aves > Passeriformes > Tyrannidae > Myiozetetes > Myiozetetes cayanensis. Next base: position 30,861,710 of record NW_026087964.1, on the reverse strand, counting down.
AGAAAGGCAGTGAAACACTTCATTATAATTTTCAGAAATGTAAACAGTCATAAGATAGCTTGCTCATTATACTAGCTACAGAAAATGTATAATCATCAAAACTATATATATATGCAATTCCAAGCTTTGCCTTTTTGGAGGTTTCTGACAACATGTAAGAACAAACCTGAAAACAGAGCATGGAGGAAAAACTTCGTTTTGGTTTGGGTTTGTTTAGGGTTTTTTCTGAAACTCAGTTCATTTTCTTTGGAGAAACCCAAAATACCAGTACACCAGGAAAAACTCAACTGTTGCATAATGATTCACTAGCACAAGTTGAAATCAGAGAAAAGTGATGCCAACCAGAAAAGAAAATACTTTAAGAGTTAGGTAAAAATCTTATTTATTTCAAGGTTGAACTGGACTTTTACTACGCTTTAATAATGAGGTTCATAAAGATCTCAGAATTGGTTTTGTCCCTTCCAACTGGCTAGAAAATGTCTCTCCTGCTTCTGGATGAAGAACTGGCCATTCTGAGCCATACACCTATTGTCCTTGAACTGGATTACTGAAACTCACTGATTGGAAGCTTAGGTATAGTCATAGACAGATACAGAAGATATTTTAGCCATTGCATCTGTGCACATAAAGCCCATGCTTACATCTTCTACTGTCTTTCAGTAAACTTCCGTGACAGTCTGAGGCTCTGATGTTCAAAATAATCTTCAAAGCAATTAATGGATTAATTCTTAGCTAAATTATGATAATTTTTATACATAATCCCATTCTTGTTGCTTTCCTGTAAAGTAAAACAGATTATTAAATCCAAAGGAAAGACAAAAGTTCCAAAGTCAAGGGGATCTGTCAATAGAAAGAGCAAAAATCTGGGTAATAGCAGATGTATCTGGAGCTTTATGAACATCTTCAAATAGACATTTCTATCATAAACACAGTTGTGATATCGTGACAGTGCTTTTCACCTAATAAATTCCTGTCAAAAAGAAAAGAAAGGAAAATGAGAAGTCTTTAGGGACTGGAGGAAATTCTGGAGGTTTCACGGAATCCACCGGGGACTTGGTTGTCACTATTCATTTCATGTAGAAAGAACTGAAATATTTCAGTAAGGGAAGCTGTCTTTAAAAGGAGAGACTTACCAATTTTATCACTAATATAGTATCAGTCTCAGTAAATATTGAGTCTTAAATTATAGCCCATTGTTTTTGTATGAGAGGGGAAAATTTTAATTAGAGATTATGAAGAGCATGTCCTTTATTGTCCAAGTGAACAATAACAGGTTTTTCCCAAAGCAAAAAGTGTGCATCATCATGCCATTTGGTGCATTCCTTTTAATTTGCATATGTCTTTCTCAGGGCCAATATCATATTGTTTACTGTCATTAAAAAATAAAAGACCAAAGAAGAAAGAAGGAAAAGAAAGAAATCCTTAATCACCTAAGGAGGAGACAAAAATCTGGCTACTGGCACAGTGCTTTTGGCTTCATGAACACAAGAAGCAAAAGGAACAAAGAACCTCACAATTCTTCTTGTAATAAGACTACTGTGACTCAAAAATAAAATTTTTGGAGATAAGACTTCACAGAAATGGGTGACTGACTTGCAAGAGTCTTATCTTCCTAGTCTGTGCTGTTCATCTCCTAGACAAGTATAGCCCAGCTTTGCTTAGTCAAAATCCTGTTCCCTGACATTGTCTGGTGCAGACATCTTAAAGGACAGTTTTGTGAAAAATGTGAATTTTGTCACATAATGAGAAATTAAATGTAAAATAGTTGTGAAAAACAACTCTCGTAGGTTGGTCCTCTCGTTGCCTGTTGTTAGAAGACCTCAGTAAGTAAGATGCCCAAGAATGGGCTGTGGATCAGACTATTCTGGCATGTCTAGTGGAATATGCAGAAAATGTGAGACAGGAACTCCTCTCCTACAGAGCTTGTTCTAGTGCTTTGAGTGAGCCAGAGAAGTGAACTGAATGAAAAGTGAACATTTTTGATAATTAAATATGCCTATTTAAGTCTCGCTAGAAACCTTTATTTGACCTGCATGAAATGTGAATCAGGTCTTGAAAAATGAAATTCACCTGGAAATAACCAGTGGTTTCCTGCATTTTGGCCAGTCTCCATCAAGCTACTGCACTTTAATTGTATATTCAGTCTTGTATTCTGACTAGACCCAAGAAAAATTTTTCATTCATGCAGTCCAGAGGTAATCATAGATAAATGACTCAAGCAAAGACTATAGAGAGATTTTTAGGCATAATATCATAAAGAAGAAAAGTATCATTAATCTTGCAAACCAAGCAGGCAAAAGCAGTGAAAATTAAGAAAGATTGCTATAGAGGCCCTTCTTTGAGGGCCTCCAGTATGCCTGGAATGAATTAAAACTAAGGTAGAAGATGCATCAAAATGCACCTGAGGCACCCCTACTGAAATGGATATTCAGTCCATGGAACTAATCTACCACTAGTTCTGAGAACTACCTCTTTCATGAAATGCCTAATGCAGACATTAGGACCTGAGCACTGTTTGGCTTCACAGTTTTCCTTCTCTTGAGCTGTTTTAATTGCTGGTGATACACAGAGGGTTTGACAGCAGCTGAAGTAATACCTCCATAATATACAATACAGTATTAGATTTCTTTGGCTGCTGTGAAGTGCTTCCTACATCAGTGGGCACAACACTACTTCCCTGTATCAAATTTCTGCCATGAGGCTTTCATCCATTACACACTCCAAAACAAACATCAGGAAAAATGTGTAGAAAAGTGTGTGAGTCAAGCAATGCACAGAATGTTCAACACAAGTAGGAAGCATAATACTTCTTATCCAAGAGAAGAGTCATTTTGTAAAATTGCTATAGCCTAAAGCATGAAATAGAATTTCTTTTTTTTCTTTTTTTTGTTAATCCAGATGTTTAACTAGTACTGTGGTTCTGCTGCCACCTGTGAATCCTGAAGCTGTAACAGAAATGAATCATCTGTGCAATGTAACAATGTCTGATGTTATCACAATGGAAATGAAAAATCTTCCATTGACTTTGGAGTCTCTTCAATGTCACCCACATTGCTCCTCTGCCAAAGCAAATAGCAGAACTGAAGCAATATAAGAAATTAAATTTTTAAAAAAGGATAGCTGGAGTGATGAACATGCATCCAGAAATCCAAAAAGTAGTACGTACTAGATATAATATATACTACATATTATAGCAATTACCAGCATCATTAGATATTACATATTATGTGATAAACATTTAATGGTACATAAATTTAGATTTTTATAATATATAGACATATTGTGACTTTCTTATACAAGTTCTGTAACATCGCAAATCAGACACCAACTAAATTAATTATAGATAGCTAGAGATGGAAGTAGGTTTGAGAATATTATAGAGGTTTACAAACCTTGATATTTGTCAGAGAATTCCGTTTTGTAAAATAGTAAAGAGCTGATGCAATTGAATAGACGATACTAAACACATACCTTAAACTCCATGAAATAATTACCAAATGACATGTTATAGCATGTGTTTATGTCTTGAAGGAGGAACCAGCCACCAGAAGTCAGGCTGTAGCATTCTGTCCTCAAAGGACATATTACATGGGTGTTTGCAGGTACTTACAAGGATTTGCAGCTGATGTAGCTATCTGAATTTCACCTGGTTGCTTATGAGCAATCATTCAGAACCAACCCTGTCACCCACTTAGCTGTGTGATTAGCAGCAGCAACAACAGCCAGTCTCAAATTTCAGGAGTAATAAACAGCAACTCAAACTCCCACATAGAAAATAGAGGAAATTAAAACAGTCTTTGTGTTGCTCAGTCAGCTAATTTTCTCTCCTTGCAAATATGAATCAGATGTCTTAGCCAAAAATACTTTATTGGAAGGAGAAACAAAAAGAGCAGCAGGGAAACATACAATATCTAATTACTCCATCCCCACCAAGGAACTGTAATGGTTTACACTTCTATTTGGTTTCTTGGTGAATCAAGTGCTAGGCCAGCTGGCCGCTTCCTGCCTCCTGCAGTAAAACCCCTCTTGCACTTTGCGATTCTCAAGTTTCATGGCTTGGTCCCCTATCTAGCCACACTGTTTTAGCTTGCTAACAGATTCTGTTAATTCCTTTTTGCTCTTAAAATAAATAAATAAATAAATAAATAAATAAACAAACATAAAGATCAACACATGTTCCCTACCATTCACTCACAGGGGACTTACTGAACAGACGCTCTTGTCCATCCTTTTCACTATGCTTTTCACCATATCCCTTTCTGTTCACCTTTCAAAATTGCAGGCACACTGGGCTTAGTTGTTCAAGACTTTCACACACTGTTGCAAGACAAAAATAGCTGCTTTTATTGTTCTGCCTAAAAAATATAGTGGTTGAAATATGCTATTTAGTTTACATTAGAATAGTAAAGCAACTTAAGATATATTTATGGTTACGCTGCTCATCAAAATACATTTCCAGTCTATATAACGAAATAGAAATTAATGTTTACTGCTCAAATATGAATATTAAACCATGTAAGAATGATTAGACCGAATTTTTAGTAACTCAAAATATATTTCTGGTATTTTGAAAGCATAAAGTATGTTTCAAATCTTGTCCCTTTTACAAAATATTCACAGCAAATCTGGCAGCCTATTCAGAGGAAACAATATTTGCTGTCATTTCATGTTGTAGCATAGCCTTTTCTCATTGCATACCATTTTTAAATTGCAGATTCTTGTAGCCCTCTATTTTTTTCAAGAGGGTGAATATATGCATAATTACAGTATACTTTGCTCAACATGCAAGATTTTAACAACTTACTATAGTATATTAAAAGGTCCTTTAAGCAAAGTGACTTTCCAAAATAAAAAATCTTCATGTAACTGTTAAAATACAGTCTGAAAGTTTCAGCTCACTATTTAAAAGGTAATGTCTGTGATTGATTTGGGCATGATGCCACTGCTTAATTTACTTTGGCTTGATTTTTTTTTTTTTACTCTTCTTTTGGCTGTTCTGGCAAAAGAAAGTATTTAACACAGCAGTTATTCCTTTGTAAGGGAAAAATAAACTTAATTCTCAGGAATGCTTTTTCAGTCTCTTTCAAAAAGTGTTGCATGACTATACTGCATTTCTTCAGCCACTGATAATGAGAAACAGGCAATTCAATGGCAAATGCAACTGAGGGATTTGCAGTAGCAGGAGTTTTATGAAACACATATGATTGTAAATGGACAATGAGATAATGTGGTTTACAGGATGATAACTGTATTCATTTAGCTTGTTAATATTTTAGTATCGTATCAGGCTTCTAAGGTTTTCAGTATTTTATAAGGTTTGCAGATACAAGGGTGCCACAAATTTTCATGTAAAATTCATAATATGATTTCTATGCTGCAGCGATGCCTTTTAGTCTTTTTATCAGAAAATTTTAGTTAGACATTTACAAAGGAGCCTTTTAGTTTTCACATAATTTTCAGGTTGTCATGTTAGGCATTGTGCATGTATGAGTGTCTTTGCTTTTCAGCTGACATCAGAGATTTAAATAACATTTGGGTATTCATTTGCCTATGACTTACTCTATAAAATACATACTCTTAGATACAAACAAAACATATTTTGAACAGTATCATTAGTATTCACTTGCCCTTAGTTGCATACTTGAAGTTTTTTTACATTAATAAACATACCATTCAGAAGACTGTGAGATAAAGTACCTACTAAATATATCACAAATATCATTGTTGTCATTTATGATTGTCAGATTTGAGCTTGCCAGTGTAAAAAGCACTTGATAATGTAACATATTTTTTCAGGATAGGTTGTAAACAAAGCCTTACTAATACTATTGTGATCATATATGTCAAGTAAAACCTTTTCCAGCCTCCAAGAATAATAGTTTAATAGTCTTTAGAGCCATGTAATTTTGTCCAGAGCTATTAGTGGCACTTTATGTCATATAGTCATCAAATGCATTTCTGTGAAAGAGAAAAGAATAAATATTTCATGGCTACAGCTTTTGAAGAACACTGTCTTTCAATCTTGGGCTAGTCTTTCAACATATGTGCCAATCAGAAATCTTTAGCAGATGCAAAATGCATCTTGTCTCCTTGTCAGTGAAGAATGTAAAGATCGCAGGATGTATCTGAAATATTCATCACATAGGCAGAAATCTGAGCATTGTAAGGAACTGCTGAGCCCTGTAATCACAACTTATCTGTTTGGTCTTACCTCCTCATCATTGGCCCTAAAGTAGTGGAGTGTGGCCAGTCATGATATTTTCGTTACATAATACGTCTTGACAATCAGTGATAGTATTTAACCTTGTGATCTACATCTTTTATCTTATTACTTACTTCACGATATCGTGTGAAATCATGCCTACATTATTTTCTACTTAAAAGTTTTTAAGGTTGTTTTAACTCATAATTAATTTTTGCTAAATAACTATCTGCTTCCCATGTGTTTCTGCAAGAAGAATATCGCTGATATCTATTCCATTCAGGTCTTCATTCATGGGTTGCTGAAAACTGTTAGAGTAGATTGCACGTGATCTTGTCCTGTTACAGCACCTTTCAGCCAAACCCAAGGCTGATATAATCAACCGTAACTCCAGTGTAGTTGCGTCAAGTCACATCAAATCCACTTTTGGCTTGTTACCACGTGAGAGGGTTTATGTGCACCATGCCCTTTGAATGAACCTGTGACCTGCTGCTGCAATCTGGGCTAGCCACTCCATCACTGGGCACTGCTGGAAGCTATTAAATCTTGTGTTGCTTTATCTCAGTTAAACGTGGTTAAGTGAAAGGACATTATTTTAACTGGATGCTGTGTCAATTGAATTTTGTAAAGCAACAGCTCACAGCATTTCAGCTCTAACACCGCTCTGAAAAGTTGGAAAAATTGAAGCTTTAGAAATAATTAAACCTTTGATTAAATGCATTAGTTTTTCAAAGAGAAAAGAAAGGTTGGATCCTCTTCCGTACTCCAAGTTCTACGCTTTAATAGGTATTTTTAATGTCTTTTTTAAAGTCTATCCACATTCTTTAAAACATGAAATTTCTTCATAGAGGTGAAAGCAATGCATTTTTAACAAAAACGTCATTCACTCCATTGTATTAGTGATTTATCATTACTAATACAATTATATAGAAACATGAACATTTGAAAATAAATGTAGAAAGCATGCTGAAACATGTTTATTTAATGAAAACTACCTATGAAAAATTAACCACTGAGATCATTCTATGGGAAAATTAGGTACATGTGGAAAATGTGACACATTCAGATTTCTAAATCTACATTTTTCCTAAATGCAGATTTATCAACTAAAGTCAGTAAAACTTCTCACATTTTTCTAGCGCCTGAAAGCAAGAAACCACAGAGGTACAAAAGTATTTCATGAACATGGCAAAGACAGGTCTTAAGCTTGTTTCACAGCATATCTGTTTGTCTGCAGGTAACATGAGAATCTGAACATACTGTGCCTGATTAGTTCTGAACTTTCAGAGAGCATTCTAAAACCAGTGATTATTTCATGTCATTGAGAATTGGAAAATCTGAAATACTTCATTCAAAGTGCTTATGCAATGATGCAAATGGGAAGAAGAAAAGGCATTTTCATCATGGAAGATATGAACTCTGCCAGCTGGGAAAGAAGGGACTTGAAAAACAGTAAGAGGAAATAACTGCCTGGAAATTTGTGGTACAGAAAGACTGAGGTGCAGAGGCTGATTATGAGGAGTCTTGGCACGGTCAGAAAGACACCAAAAGCTCTATTACATATCTAGACTGTATGTATTAAAGCAGACAAAATCTGGATGCAGAGAAATCTGGGATCTAAGAAGGATGTTTATTTGAAGTGGATTTTGCTGATTACAGAATATATTAATTTAAATTGTAGTTTAAAGAAGCTGACTCTGAAAGAAAGTGGGTGGCAGGAGCAGGTTCTGCAAGGACTTTGACAGAAAAAGATTTTCCTTTGGGGCAAGTGTGAATTTCTATTGTGGCAGGAGAAAGTGCCAGAAAGGGGCAGAATACTGAGTAATCAGGGGGTAAAAGTCACTCTGAGACAAGGAGCTGAAGCATATCTGTAATTCATTACATACCCTGCACCAGTATCCTCAGTTGGTCCCCTCTCCCTGCACAAGCTTTCCCCCTTGCTGCATTCAAAAGCCTCTCATAAATCCCTCAGCTGCCAGCACATATCACAGGCAGTAGATATCTGTGCCATTCAGTCTCATTGGGCATAATGCCCAGCCTGCTGAAGCAACTCTCTGTGCTAACTTCTAGCAATTTATGGCTTTACTGCTTTCCTGCTATGATAATTTTCCTTCATGATATTTGAAAACCCAGAACAGCATTTGTGACTGTAACCTTAATATGCCATCAAACAAACAAACAAACAAAAAATTAAAAATGAAAAAAAAACCAAACCTGTGCTCAGTTAACTGAAGCTACATGGTGTCACTAATTTATTGGAAATGCATTAATATACATGTTGAATTTAAATGAGGTGAATAGCTTTGCTATATCTGGTCCTTCAAGATCTAAAACTTTTTTTTTAAACACTGCATCTGTTGAACCCAATGAATAAAATTGGAGTTTGTTTATTAGGAAGTAAAAAGCAATATTTATGAGGTTCTCTTCCTGTATGGGGAAATATGAAAGACATTTAAAAGATAACTGAGCTTTGCTAAGTATACATGTGTTATTTTCTGTGCTTATAAAAAAGTCTCAAACAATCCCTTTAGTGCTCCATTTCTAGTCTGTGAATGCTTGAGTGCACAGTTTTCTAATATAAGTGAACAATGTTAAAGTGATTCAGTTTTTTCGTTATTGATTTAACAAGGAGTGACACTAATCAGTGGTTCATTAAATCTTTCAACACCAGAAAAAGTAACTATTTTCTTTCTATTTTTATTTGAGAGAAGTGGTTCCTTATTTCTGCATATTGCTCTTAATCTTTTAGTCACTTTTTCCTTCCAGTTATTTTAGCTCGACTGTCTAATGAAATTAGACTCATCTGCACGCATTCTGTTCGTCCATCCAGCTGTCAGTCTAGACTCAAAGCAGGAGATGGTCCCTTGCACTTAGCAGTGTTCACACGTAGGAGTACTTCAGTGAGTCTAATGCACTGTAAACTTGCACTTTACTTTAGTAAAGGTAAGGTCCCCCCATGGACAGTCCTGGTTCAGAACAGAGATTCAGAACAGAGGTTCTGCCTCTGGGAGCCCCCAGATCACTGAAGGTTTCCTCAACCGTAGAACTGACTGACTTCTACAGAAGTAAGCTCATACATATCCTGTAAGTCCATATAAGCCTTTTGATTTCAGAATATTAAGAGCTAATCATTTTTTTTGTTTTGTTTTAATGAAATGTTCTGAGAAAGAAAAAAAAAACATAAGGAGTGCAGGCAGCATAAAATACTATTTTAGACATTTCACTTAATGTGAAACTTCAGTTGTTTAAAAAATTGACATTTCTTTAGGCCAGTCAAAATAGAGGCCTACTATTAGGTCTGTATAGACTGAATTTTTCTTCTTTCAAATTCATACTCTAGTCAGCTATTCTGTCCACACTGAATTAGACCCCATGATAATGTCTGAGTAAAATGACCTTTTCTTCAGCTACAATGGGAGTATTGGAACATCATATATTCCCATAATTACTGGGAAATAAATTGTGAAAAATTTTTTTTTGTATGTTCATTGGAAAAACAAAAGCTAATTAGATTTGCTTGGACTCTATGGATGAAAAACTCAAAAATAACAAAGTGTTTTATCAATTTTCTAATTCTTAAAGATTCACAGTGTTTCACGGTAAATTACTCAAACCATATTAAGTATCTATTTTATTAATCACAGAAAGGTAAAGCTAAAAGGGACCTTAGTAGGTCATCTAGTCCATCCCTCTCGTTCAAAGCAGAATCAGGAATAGCCTTATCACTCTTGACTGAGGACTTCATAGTTGACCTCCAATACTTCAAACTGCAAAATCCTCCCATGCAGTCAGTTTCTAATCCTTTCCAATAGAATTTCTTTTTTCTTTATGCTGGAAAAAAACTTTCTTGCTGCAGTTTAACGACATTATCTGTGCTTGTATTCATCATACAAAATGAAACATAGAGTTTCTTTTCTTTTTCTTTTCTTCTCTTCTTTCTCTTTGCAACAGTTTTTTCTATTTATGAAACCCCTCTTCGGTCCCTCTCCCTCTTTTTTTTTTTTTTTTTTTTTTTGGGGTGGGGAGTGGGGAGGTTGGTTAAATAATCCCAATCTTTTCAGTCTTTTCTCATTGATCATGTTTTCTAGACCAGTCTCTCTATTCTGAAATATTTCCATACAGATACCTTCACTTCGTGTATGGTACTCAGATCTGAACACACAATCTTGCTTGAGCCATCATTGATTCTGAAAAGAATGTACAGAAAATGCTTGCTATCTTATCAGTTGTATTGCTCATGTATCCTACTTTTCTCATTTACCTTTTTACAGAGTAAGGTTGTTGACATATTCTTTGCAAACTCATCACTTTCCACTTTAGACCAGAGGCCTTCCTCTGAATAATTACTATCTAATTAGTTGATCTCCTTCCCTGTTTGTGCAATTGGATGTATCTGCTGTCTGTAATACCTTTGACCTGTACCTATTGCAAAGTCTTCCTTTCTTTCCCAGACAACTCTTAAATCTACAAGACACATAACAGAACTTTAATCCCACTCCCCAAGATATTTATAATCTCTCCAGGTTTGTGCCATATGCAAACTTAATAAGTAGTCCTTCTTTTTAGCTTTGAAGAGTGTTGGACTTAGGAGAGAAAGAGTGAAATTACGTAGACCAGACTATACTTTTTTTCCCTTTTGAAAATAGCAATCCATTTGCTCTTTTTCAGTCCTCCAGTATCTCATCTGTCCTCCATAATTTTTCAAAGACTACTAAGCCTTCTGAGTCTATTTTAATTGGCTGAGTCCCTTAAGATGAATCAAGTATATCAGCATGGATGATCTGAGAATATCTATGTTATTTAATCACTGTGTAATCTTCCTTTTACAGGAGATCTTATGCCTTTTTGCTGGTATGAAGTGTGTCACCTTGCAGTTGATCTCTTCATGAAGACTAATGCAAAAGCCATATTAAATTGTTAAATTGTTTTTACTGTATTGCAAATCTATAGATTACCCTCCTTTTTGAGCAGCAAACTAACATTTTCCTTGGGTTTGCTTTAAATAAATGTGAATTCCTAATAAGCAATTTGCCAGACTAAGCAAGAGCTGTCAAACTATATACAAACACAGAACAGGAAGAAATTTTTTGAGTTACCAATTCCATGCAACCACAGTCAATGTCATCTTTTAGTCATTTTGTGTAGCCATCCATGTGGTATCTGAATGTCATTAGATTACTTGTTCCCACTCTTCTTGTTGAAAGGTTACTTGAAAGCCTGCTGGTGCTGATAGTCAGAACCTTCTAAGTTTAAATCAAAAATTAGTTCCAAAATTACACCATGCTCGTGGCTCATAACTTTGCTTGATCCATTCATCCAAAATTTGTTTATCTGAGGCTGCCAGATTATGGCAGAAATTTTTGTTCTACCACCTAAGTACATTTATCCCAGAACTTTTGTTTTAGAGGCACTCTTGTTTGCAGTATTAAAGGTGAATATTCTTTGCCATTGTAAGCAAAGTTTAACTTTTAACAGTACATCAATTTTTAGCAAATGCAATAACATAACTTTTTGAACTGACTTGATTATTTCCGCTGTGGTTTTCAGAAATACAGAGCTCCTTTATACAGCCTTTTGTGTGCCAAACTTTTAGCTGGCTTTCATTAGTGATATACTTTTTAAAATCATAGTTTACACTGATTTTTAATCTAATCTTAAGAGTATGTTGGCCTTCTGATGGAGAAAGTTCAGACTTAGTTTATTGACAGAGGATTTCATACTCTGGAGTCATACTGAAGATTAAGTTGAGCACTAAACGAAGCCTGCTACTGCTAACAGGGCACTTTGCTATTGTATGAAGAGCTTCATATTTTCACAAATAAGTAGACCTGACCATCTCAGTAAAGAACAGAGGAGAACACTTCTGCAAAAACATTTCAAAAAGTATGCTTCAGTCATGAAAATGAGGTTCAAGCTGACATGCAGGGTTTCTTAGCAAAGAAATGGCTAAAAGATACTATTATTTGTGCTACTAATTTGTTCACTGCTGGGGTGAAACAGCATTATTTGTTCTAATATTTTCTTTTAACAGCTAAGAAGTCATTTACAAAATAGTACTCTTTCCCAGGATATGGGTTGCTACAAATTGGAGTGCAGGAACACATGTGCAAGGATAAAAATAACAAGCCTCTCAAAGGATCTTTTTCTGAGATATTGTGAGAACTGTGCAATTAAACACATACTAAAAGTTCTTTTACTTCCAGGTTCTCAGCTCTTTCTACCCTATGACTCTGCTGTGTTTTAGGAAGGTTGTCTGTCCAACGTCCTTCCTCTGCTCTGTTCAAGCACACTAGTCTGCAGTGTAGGGAGAGAACATTGCCTTGAACTGGAGACAGATGCTTGCCATGGGGATAGCAAAGAGCTTCCAGGCTTTTTAAGAGGCCCTGGGGAGCTCCAGAAGATGCTTTCAGTGACATTTGTTTCCTGTTCAAGAGCTGGCAAATTATGTTACCTTCTGAGGAGGGAGGGCCAAAGCCAGGCTTGTGTTTTTCTGTTTAGGCAGCAGAAAAGCAAAAAAAATGAAATTGCAGCTGACTCTTAAGATTGTGGGGAAGTCTCCTTTACTATTTTTCAGGTTATTATATCTGCAAGCAGAACCATAAATCTAACTGAAATAATTCCAGATAAAAGCAAAATTAATAGATTAATGTGAAAACCTAGGGACTCTCCTTACTTCTCATTTTTCAAATCAGATGGTCTAGAGTTCCACTCAGCTTCAGCTCAGTGCATATGCACTGTGCCAGTAAAACTTCAAGTGATAATTTGTAAAAGCTACTTGCTATAAAAGAAATACTGTGCATGAATGAACACCGTTTATAAAACTGTAGTAACTCAACCAAGTAAAAATAGATTTACAATACAAAAAGTAAGGAACATGTCTAAATATGCACCAAATTATGGATTTATTTATTTTTATTTTTTTACTCTTGCTGAGTGGAAATTTAGAACTAACCAAACACTGACCCCAACTTTCTAAGTATAATAAAAATGTACTTCTCCCCTTATTCATGTATCTTTAAAAATATTCCAGCTAAATAAGACAATACTGCTTTTTTGGCAGGAAAAAAAAATTATACTTTGAATTTCCGAAAGATCTTTTCTTTGACACAACAAAATGAACAAAATGTACAAAATTAGTTGTTCAGAACTATCTCAAATATAGACGCTGTAATTCCCTTCAATTCACTTTTAAAAGGTAAGACATAATTGGAATTTTTAAGATCTAGCAATCTTTTGGGTTTTTCCCTGAAATTTGAGGAAGTGGTTATCTCATGTAAACAGGGTTACAGAGAAAGACAAAAGTTAGAAGCTTGACTATATGCTTCTCACCTTAGTCTAAAAATAGACTGTACTGACAAAAAAGCAAATGTGACAGTTAATTAATGGTAATATTGATAACAAATGGGCTATCTCCAGTTCTATCTATCCAATAACACTAGTTGCAAATGACTGTTTAAAATTTCTCTTAGTGGAAAAGTGTTTTTTTTAAAGCTGCTGTTTTAACAAAGTACCATTTAATTTTTAATTATTTAGTTTTTTCATTAGTCAAATAAGTTCAAAGATACTCAATTCTTTATACTAGTCTGACAACTAAACTGAATAGAAATATAAAAAGTATTTTTCAATTAATAAATCATTAATATCTAACATGTGTGCATTTTTCATTTGCTCATTATTATGATGCCCAAAATATTTTGGAAAAAACTTTAAATCCTTTTAAAATTACTTATAAGGAAATACATTTATATTTGCAGAAGTACAGATCTAAACAAGTGTTCTGAGGCAACTTTTACTTAGTTTGCAAATTCTAAGTTCAATTATAAAAAAATGTAGACCTTTGTCCTCTATTTCTCAGTTACAAACATTTGGTAATTAAAAATTTCATTTGATAAATACAAGATGGGTGAAGAGGGTTGGTTGAAACATTTAAGACTGACTTACCAGTCAGAGCTATGGAGGTTACCTGGAGAAGCTGATGATGGTCAGGTATTTCTGATTCAATCTTTTACTTTCAAGTAATGTGATACAGAATACAATGGATTAAGCTAAATAAGATACTTCTTTCCCAGCTCCAAGCCTTTTTCAACCATTCTTCAACTTAAAAAACTTTTTCTGTGTGTTTTTTAAAAATCCCTCTGTATTTCCCACATGTCCCTTGAGGGACTTTCACCAGTGGCTGTGAATGTGAGGCTTCTTCCAATTGTTTGAAGAAGACTTTATCTACTTCCTCTTCCTGATCAAGAGGTCTATAGCAGATACCAACTACAAGAGCAGACTGTGTTGGTCTGCATATGGATCTTCACCCATCAGCTCTGTTCTGACTCCTGACTTGGAGTGGTATGCAGTTCAGTTGCTCTCCATCACATGGAGGGCAACTCTCCCTCTTTGCCTTCCTATCCTCCCCTTCCTAAAGAGCCTTCCTAAGACTTCTCCACTGTAGGACTCCAGCCGTATGAGCCATCCCACCATGTCTTTGTGATCCCAGCAAAGTCCTGCAGCTGCACACTGATACCTAATTCTGGTTTGTTCCCCATGCTGCACACATCACTGTACCAATTTCCCAGAACAAGCTTGAGAGGTTTCCCAATAAAACTATTGTGTAGGCATTTATTTCTCTACTCATTGTTCATTCTCTACTCATGGTTCAAACAGGTATAACATGTTCAATGAAGGCAGGTAATTATCCTTAATTTATAATACTACTGAAAGGTGTATCTGTCCTCACCTTTCTTTTTTCCAAGATGAAAAAAAAAAAAAAGAAAGGGAGAGCATCCAAAGTCATCCTGAAAATTTCCATCTGAAGGCTCTTTTTTATTCTACTTGAGCCAAAACTACACCCAGACATAGGTCTTTCTCATCACAACTAAAGTCCGCTAACTCATACTATATTAAAATTCAGTAAATAAGTGACAGTAAAATTCCCTCTGAGTGGGTAAGTATATGTGCAAACTGAAAATCATACTACACCACTAACAATTTTCCAAATTTGGCATAAAGTGTCATTAATATATGTAAAGAAGAGCTTGTACCACGACAAGAAGAAGTTCAGTATATTCCACAGATATTGCCAGGCCGATGGGCAACATGTACAAACTCCCAAGTGTTCCAGGAGAGCACTCCACCCTGATCCGTTTTATTCTGCTCTTACGGAATTCAAGGCTTCCACTGCTAGTATCCCTTACCATCCAACACTGACTATCCTCTGGTTCAACTTGCTTCCAGAGGAAAGAAGCATCCACTACCCATATTCTGGACATGGATTCTGAGTTAGCTAGATAAAAGTACCAGCTTGTGCTAGGAAGGCTGTATTTGATTTCTTGAAATCAATCTGGTCAGTTAGAGATTAGTCCACAAAAAGACAAGGCTTAAGCATGACAGAACAAGAACTGAAGGGGTAGATGTGGCTTCAGGGATGAACAGAGCACAAGTTATTTAACAGAGACCAAATTATTTAAGTCAGAAAAAAAATTCATCTTTGAGCTAGTAATTGCTAAACCTATTTTTCAGACTTTGCATGTAATAAACCATGTATTAAATATCTCTGTTATTTAACTGTTCTGGCAAGCAGGTAAAGCAATAAGTGTTTAATGAAAATTTTAGCTATCTTCATCCTTTTATATTTGAGTTCATGATTTCTTTGTTTTAACATTGTTAATACGAGAACTAAAGGCCTTATCAGGAAGAATCTGCTTCATGTAACCCCAAAAGAGAGATAGTACCTGAAGGAATGTCCTTGGACAATTTCTGAAATAAAAAAAAAAAAAAAAAAAAAAGGAAAGAAAAAATAAACAACCCACAAAACCACAAACCATCAGCATGAAAACTTTATGTGAAACAACATCTGTTTTCAAGGACTTCCTCAGTCATGCTGTTTCCCTTGCAAGGTAAGCTGGTGCATTCTGACTCCCTAGGTTGTGGTACTGCAACATTAGGAAAACTCTTTGTGGTGGGCATCTGTTCAGTTGTATTCATACACATGAAATATATTCTAAACACCAGATATCAACTGATCAATTAATTATTCCTTTACAGTTTGACAGGGAATATATTAATTTAATATAGTTGCCGCTATTTTTTATTTGTTGTTATTGTAACTTGCTCCCAGAGATTCTTGCAGTGAGACGTGTAATATTTATATCGATAAATAAGAAGCATTTACTCTTTGGAAAATAGAGAAGAACTTGGTTTTATTCAGATTTACTGCAAGGAATTAAAACTGGTATGGGTTTTGAACTGTAATGATTACCATAGTTTGTTCGCCAAGTGTAAAGTAGTTATGATTGAACATAAGCACAAAATACTATTAATTATTAAGTACAAGATTTAAAAATTCCAGGTAAATTGTGGTAGCTTTAAAATGTTGAGGGTATAAACATAACACAGGGGGGTCGAGGCGGGGGGAAATCTTACTACAAAATATGGAATTAAAATGCAGTCTCCTTGCCTGCTACAATATGCTGCAGGAGTTCCCTACAGGATTTCCTTCCTATGGTTACTGCTTTAGGCTCAACCTTCCCATGAAGATCTGAGGTTTCAAATAAAAAGAAAAATTAATTCCATGCTTTTAATTGGTGAACTTATATCAACATAACATGAAAAAGAATTAGTAAGTAGTCAAAAATGCTCTATGATACTTACATTATTCATTCACATATTTTTCATGGCTGTTGTCTTTTGTTAAATTAAGAATATATACAGGAGATTATTTAATCCCACTAAGGTTCATACCTTATACATACCAGTTTCACAAACTGAGTTTCAAGGGTTTAAAATTAACGTGTTCTATACAGTGTGTTGTAATGCATACATTTTAATGTGACAATCCATTAGCAGACTCTATGTCAAAAAATACAAGCTAAACCATATTAGCATTCATGTTGTTGTAGTAATTTCATTATTTTCAATTTGTACTTCATGCACCAAGACACTTCTGCTCTGTTGTATTGCAGGGGCCTTTTCATTTTGTTTTTTTGGTTTCACGATTGACATTCCTCTCAGGAATTTATACTGAATGTGTTTTTCAATGATAGAGAGATTTCTCCCTTGAGCCAGCACAAATGAAATCTGAAAACTAGAAATATGTGGAACTATCCAAAACTACTTTTGACTAGTCAGCATGCTGAGTATTCTTTCTCATACTTTACTACACATTCTCTTACAGTCTGCTGCAATAAACTGGACTTGAATAGTTGATGTTCAGTCGGTAGTTTTTCTGCTGCCTATCAATAGCAGTGCATGAAGTTCTATATTATGTCATGTTGTAGGCATAATATAACATGACACATCCTAATGTTAAAGGCATGCAGTAATAACAAGCTACTGCAATACGGACCGGGAATCTGCCTACATGGATATAATCTGACAGGTGCAAGCTTACTTTGCCCAGCCTTAAACCGATAGGGCATGAGCCAGCTATAGTCAGGAAACCACATGAATGCGTTAGTATGGAAATTTCAGCAGCAGTGCTGCAAATCAGAACCAGTTTTTGTTCATCAGGACTGGGATGAGGCAAATCAAACTTAGTTCTGTAAATATGTTGCTGTCATTTCTGTGTCTACATGTAGTTATTTTCATTACTTGTACAAAGTCCACATTTTTTGTTCATGTTTATCTATTTCCTTATTCTGCGCCACCTGATGAAATAATGCTCACAACTTTATACTGATATCACTGTAACTTTATGTTTTAAAGTCAGTGAAGCCTCGTAAATTACTTTCCTTAAAATGAATGCAAAACAGTGAACTTCTTTCCAGCATCGTTAACTTCCTTTTTGTATCATCTCTTGCACAGTAAATAATCAAATCTTCAAAGTAAGATGCCAAATGACATCCTCCATAAACACATTCCTAAATATTCACAATAAGAAATACCATTTTCAAATTAAGCTAGTTATGAACAAAAAAATCATAGTTAAAGTATGAACAAAATTGTAACCACTTTTCCATGTATGTTTTTCTTCTATTTTTTTAATGTGTCAGTCTACAGTAATAACATAAATAAGAGAATTAGTTACCCCACTCTGTTTTACTGCCGGAGTTTCACAAACCTCGCCCATTCATTTAACATTGGATAGTTCTTCATTTTCCTGCCCTATTTTTCTATCACCTTTAATTTACCAAAAGCCCTACTCCTCTTCTTTGATCCAGTCATTCATTCTCTGCCTCCAAAACTGTAAACACCACTCTAATATACTCTCCACTCACTCAGGTTTATAATTTGGCTCTCAGCTGTAACTCTCCCCTCACTTTGAGATGAGAGTCCTGAACAGATTCCAGTCTTTCAGGGGCAAAGTCTTCCCTTAACGGATGGATGATAAATGAGCAAGGGTTACAAATTACCAACTGGCAGGTGATAAACCCATCAAAAATATAGCAAACAAGATCTGCCAAGGCAGCTCTTTCATGTTCCCAGATGCTGCTGAGTTCCTTCAGTGGTAGTTCTTCACCCTTGCCAATTGCTCAGACATTGTCTGCATGAGTGACAGGTTCCTGCAAAAAAACTCAGTCCTTTCCTTTTTCCTCATTTTTACCACTGGCTGAAAACTGTTTAAAAATAGTCCCTATATTTTTTTCCTCCCTCTCTGTAAAATTATGTAAGAAATTCCAGTTTCTGATACTCTTCCACTCATTTCAGAGAAAATCTAGAAACCAACTTTTGGTACTAAGTTCACTGGAATGTATATAAATTAATTGGGTTAACACAAATTGCACTTTGGTGCAGCAAAGAAAAAGTGTAGATAAGAGAACTATGCTCACAGAGGCTCTCTTTGCAGAATTGGAGATTCTGCAACAAAACTGTCAGCAGAAAATTCTGAGAATTTTGGTTACAGATAGAGGCCAGCTGGATTCAGTAGAATCATTGAAAGAGTATATACCATAGTTTAATGTAGAAATTCTTCAATTCTGAATACTCATTTTGAACTTGCTCAACTGTTTTAGAGTAGCTTTTTAAATACAGGTTTGCTTTCTATTTCTAGTGTGCTCTTACACTTGTATGTATTCTGAGATTATGATAAGTAATCAAGTCAGTTGAAATAAAACACTAACTATCTTGGGATGCAGTTGCACTATATTTATAATAGACATATAATTGAATTTTTACTTCATCTATAGGAAACTTCCAGTGCAATAAAATATCTGTAGACTAAACATATTTGTTAGAAATCAAAAGGAAAATAAGAATCAATCTCATCCATTCCAACAGTGACTATAGAGGGACAATTTTGCAAAGTTCTAAAAATCTCCTTTTAACACCAGGGCACTCCTTATTGTGTTTTTTAGATTCTACATAATCATGCTCTCATTTACAGGACTGACATGACAGTTTTCACCTGAAAAGTTATCCATTATTGGATGACAGGAGATAAACCCTTCAAAAGGTGTAACAAACAAATAACAACTATTTGAAGAGCAGTATTATCCTATTTCTGTCAGGAAGTGTTAGCAAATAACCAAGAGCATATCACATTTACAAAGAGGAAGACTCTTTTTTTTATTCTTCTTTTAAGGTTCTCTTTAATCTGGAGCTGCAGCAGTGGATTTGCCATTTTATAAATGGTAGGTTTTATCAGGAGTATGGTAAAGCATTTTACCAAGTTATCTTCCTCACATCAGTGACATGAAACTAGAAGATTGGTAATTCTTTTCCCCTTTCATTTCCAATAACCAGTAAGTATTTGCAGTCACAAATAGATGCTGGCTTCACTCTTCTTGCCCTTCCCTGCAAGACAAGAGATATATAAGCATTTGTATATAACCATATATAAAGCATGCATTACATAAGATAAGCTATTTACTTTATCTTCTTTTTTCAATATGTGTTTTATTTTATGTTCTAAACATTTTTGCCTATATACTATAGGAGGTGATAAGTTTAAATTTATAGGACAATATCATATCTAGTAAAAGCAAAGTTTCAAAAGTAACAGCTAAATAAAGATGAAGATAACTTTTAAGATTTTTGTTTCTTACATTCACTTTTAAATACTCTGATAGCTTTTTACTCAGACAGTTTAAAAAAAAAAATTAATTACCTATTTAACATTTCCTCAAAGACTTCTCTGTAAGTAAAATGGAATCAGCACCCGCCCCTCCATCCCCCAGGACCAAAACAAGTTTTCTGTAGCATCAATTATATTGTGCTTCTCACAGAACAATTTTCTCACTCTATACTTGGGATTCATATATCTTATCTTGTCCTAGTGACAGGCTTATCAATATATTTTGTTGCTAAGTCATTAAGGTCCTGATGCATATTTTGGACCACATTGTCATATTCCTCCTACATTGGCCTTAAATGAGATTGTTTACTGCAATCAGGATTTTCTGTCCCTATTTATGGCTGGAGAACCAGATCAAGCCTGGGATTTGGGTTTTTAAAGGACTCCCACTGTATTTGTAGCATACCTGTAGTTCTCGTCAAACTGTAGATTGAGTTTGTTGTGGTAATCTCTGATACTTGAGCCATTCCTTGTAGGCAAGATTTATAACTGATTTGCCTTAAGTTTAAGAACACAGGTTTAGAAATTGTATCTGCTTCTGCTATATATGCTTTGCAAAATTTTCATCATTTTTTGTTGATCATTGCATCCCTCTGTTTATTTCTGTTTGTACTGATTTTAGTTTCCGGGGGGGGGAGGGAGTATATGCATTAAGTTATATTTATATAAAAATATATCTATAGGCCATTCTAAGATCTGCCAGCTGAGACAGGCAAAGTAAAAAGGGTAACCAACACAAGTATCTGTGTAAAACTTGGTACAGAACAGAACTTCTAAGATCTCTGTTATCAAAGCTATATTCATAGAATCTCACAAATTTCTTACAAAAACAATTCAGGAGTCTCTAGTGTAGAGGTATGAATTAGAGTGCATTATAATTGAGGAATCAGTAGTAAGAGATACAGATGTGGGTCAAACTCTGCGAGTGTTTCAGGTGCTGGTTTCAGTGAAAGCTGTGTTCAGTTTGTGCTGGGAGTTGCTGGCTGTTGGATCCCAATTTGAGATGTAGCCTGGCTGAATATTGATCGCTGCACTGAAACTAGGAATACTGCAGCTTGCAGAAAAATCACAAATAATGTGAACACAGAGTATTTGCTCTACCTGGAAATCTCAGTTCTCAACTGATGATATTTTTCTATAGGAATGTAATAACTATCAGTATCTGACATACAAAAATATTAATTTCTGACAACGTTCAGGGTGGAGTAGATTCATCAATAGCCACATCACTGACATTTAATTGCTATTTCAATTAATTGCTGTAGGCTATTGAAACTAGTGATAAAGGATTGTATTTTCAGCTACTAACCACACCCTTGCCCTCCCTTTTTCTCCCTGGCTTATTCACAAAAACATCAAATTTTCAGTGCTCCTATCTTGATACATTCTGTAAGAATTAGAATGTATTAAAATTGTAATTACTGAAGCTTTCACATGTTCATAAGTAACATATTTTAGAAGTTGAAGGCAGGGTTGCTTAAGAAAACTGAGTGCATTTTATCGTAAAGTGCCTGTATTTGATGCCTGCCTTCTACTTCTTTAGAAGTAGCACTTCTGTTCTAAAATGCCATGAAGGAGTTATACTGCTTGATATATACATGTAATGCAGTTATCCTACAAAACCAACCAAGATAATAGCTTAAAAAGCAGTAAATACTAGAAGAGATCGGATTAGTAAATCACCTCATTCCAATAAAACTGTATTTCTCAATGGCTTGCAGAAGACAGTAGATTATGCTTCCATATAACACTTACATACTAGATGTATATGTCCATGTCATACCTTTAATGTTATATACTGTGTTATATATATACATAACATTATATACATACGGTGTTATATTACTGTATATAATACTACAGGGTAAAAAGTATAGCTGTAAAGGACAGGTCCATTTTCTTACATGGAAAGATCATGTTTATGCATAAATTAAACATTGCCAAAGCTGCAGTTTTGGTGCTCTTCATGGTAACTGTAATGTGGACGAAAAAAATACAGTTAGTTACAAAACCAGAAAGGAAAACTTACTTGCAAAATAGGAATTTTTCTTTCACGTTACTTGTGTAGGAGAGGTCTGGACAGCAACATGAAGTGTTTAATGACATATACTTGAACATCAAAAGCTTAAAAGAGTAATTGGAGTTTTTATGCAAACTTTTTAAGATTCTTATGCTTCTCTATTTCCAATCTTTCTACAATACATGTATCTCTTGATGATCATGGCTTTACTCCACTCTTTGTTATGTCATGTGCTACAAGGATGTCAGATGATTCCTTATGCACTTGAAGTTTCAAATAGTATTTTATTTTACAAACAGATAGAAAAGTGGGGGGAAATATAAGCAAACACACATAAATTTCATCATTATATTTTTTCTGTTTGTTCTATCTCTTTATCTATTTAACAAGTAGAATGCATATTAAAGTAGATTTGAGTCTTATTTTCTAAATAATGTCTTCTAAATTATTTTAGAAAAAAACGCTAATTATTCCCCCAGGAATAGCTATTAACTGATTTCACTATGTCTATATGCAGTTCTTAACAGGCAAGCAGGAGGTTTTCAAGATGGATACAACTTAATTTTTTTGCTACTCAATAATTAACAGGCACGGATACACACATATACATGTAATATCTTTTTACAAAAGAAAAAACACGTCAGATTTTAAAAGGGACATAGTTAGCCTTAAATTCTGTTGCTGTCTGGATAATGTCTGACAAGAGGAGACAGTGACTATCTATTTGATATTAAAAGTGAAGAGGTGAAAATGGCTCAGCACCCAATCCCATCAGTTGCCTGAAGATGAATAAGCTGAGAGACTGAGAATCCCTACCCATTCAATTCATAGCAATGGTCGGTTTCATTGAAACTATAACAGGTTTTAGAAAGTCTACAGAAGTGTGACTTTATTGACATCCTTTTATATTCAGTGAGGAATATTCATGTCTGAAGTTATGCATCACTGATTATTGTGTGAATGTGGGTATCAGTCTCACAGATACACACAGAAGCCAGGCAGTAATCCCAAGGAAATATCATTGTTTTTATTTAATTAACAATTTTTATTAAGTCTTGCAACTGTCTTGCATTGGGGTTATAGTCCCCACAAGGACTTTCTACCTTCTCAAAGAAAAATAATTTTACATTATTTATAAATATTATATATTTATATTATATAAATAATATAATATTTATATATTATTTATATTATTTCCCTTTATATGTGAAGGGACTTTGCTCAAATCTATTCCACAGCTTCTAGATTATTGCCAGAAATATTCTCCCTTCATGAAGGTGGCAAAGATACTTTTTAATAGTACGTGTCAAAGACTTTTGTTTTCTATTTTAGTACTCTGCAATTTCCAGTATAAAGCTTGTGATACATGTACACATGCATACAGTGACATAGAAGCACTGCACATGGTATCCAGATCTTATGAACTCCACAGACTATAAATTAAATAATTTAATATTTGAATTTTAGACTGGGCAATATTTTCTTTGGTTAGGACAGCAGTTTTCTGATTAATGTTTTTAATTTAAGCAATGTCTAATACACACAATAATAAAAGTGACAGTTCAGCTTATAATGAGTTAAGGATGTTTCTGAGAATACACAAGAGGTTTTTAAGAGACTTCCAAAGTTTATTTTTACAGAAAAGGAGCCCACAAATTAACCCAAATACATTTTTTTTAATCTTTTACTGTGTTTGTATATCTCTAGCTTTAATAATCTCAACGTTGTATTATGAATAGTCCTTGCACTTTTTCAAGGCTGTATTCCAGTTAAAATAGTAAAATAACATTAAAAGAGTAAAGTAACACTTGCAATTGACTGCAGTGATAACTAGGAGGAAAGTAACACATACAGGATTGTTAATGGCCCAGTTTCATAGAAGTTAATAACAAAAATAATGTATACTGAAAGAATTTATGTATTCCATAGATACATACCACTGTTTTTTTAAATTCTTTGATGGAAGTCAGTGGTGCCTGCCCTTCATACACAGAATCCAAAGGTCGCATTTGGATCTGGTTTTCACCATTCTCTATTGACCCACATTTTCTGTTGCTGGAGGAGGAGCCAGGCTCCTTTTCACTCGTTCATGTTAGCCCTTAACTGATGTGGTGGATCCCTGTTCTGTGAGGTGGAGCATGGCACTGTCCTTCAGTTTTCCTCCTGGCCTCTGAGTCTGTCCAATTCCAAGCAGGTGAAATGAATCTCCTGTAGTACAAATAAGTGCCTTAAAAGCAGTTGTCCAATAAAATTGTTCTGTTTTATACTGATAGGTTTACAGAACAAGCTTTTAAGATGTTAGTCCTTTTCAGTGGAGTTCACTGATAATGTCAGGAAACAATAGCCTGTGTCAGTGAAGATTGTAGTGTGTGGAAGTAAATGTATTAAATGTGGAGTGGGTGACAGCCTTGATCCCCATGAAGAGGTAAACATAAATAAATACCCACTGTGGTTTTTCTTTTTTCCCTGGCTGACCTCCACTGATGTAGCTGAGCTTCCCTCTTGTGATATTTGCCAGGTTATATAAAAAAGATATTTTGTTTCAGCCTCCTGGCTGAAATGATGAAACATAAAGCCTGTGCTCGTCTGCGGAAGCCTGATGGATGTGGAACAGCTGGTGGGCTGCAGTTCAGCGGCGAAAGGAACTCCGAGGGATGCAATTGGTGCTATGGTCAAAAGTGAAAGATGAATAAATTTTTTGGCTTTACACTGATGTGTAGAAATCTTCACAATATAAATTTACTGATTCAAATATTTTTGAGAATATATAGAGAAATGATTTAGTGGAGTGGCACAGTAGAATTGGGTATTTCCTGGTAAATAAAGCTGGCATTTAACATGCAGAGGGGGCAATATGTTGAAAGAATTACAGTATTTTGCTTTTTAAATATATGGTATCTGAGCTAGCTTGTGCTGCAAATAACTGAGATATGCAGCTCTTACCAGGAAAAAAAAACAAAATTACCGAGAAAGGAAAGTGGAGTGGAGAGTGAAACATCTGATATGAAGAGGACAGAAAGTGGAAACCTGTGATGCAGCCAAGGAGTGGTGAAAGAAAATGAGGAAAAGACACAAAATAAATAAAGAAATAAAGTGCTGTCACCCAAGAAAAAACAGCATTTAAATGTCCTAGATACACATAATGCTTTACTAGGTGTTGGTTTCTCTAACAAGAAATGAACAGTTTTCCTATGAGGGTGATTCCATAGACAAAGGAAAGTAAGGGTGTGTTACGAGGGACTGCACCAGAAATGAAAAGCTCAGACAGCTTTAAGAGCAAGAAAAATGATTCATGAAGTAAGTGAGGCAGAGATAAGACTTCTTTTTCTAAGGAGGAAAAGTTGGTAAGACAAAAAAGTGAGAGAAAATTATTTTTGGGGAATCATGGATGATGGAAGAAACAAGAATAAAATGAAATAACACTAGATTTATTTTGAGAATACTTCAGAATATTCAAATAAGGAAGAGAAGGTTACAAATGTAGAATTCTTGACAAATATATATTAACCTGACCGTACAGAGAAGATTGTAAAAGCCCAGATTAAGTAAAATCGGGGTTCTGCTGAAATCAGTGTTCAGAATCTTCAACAAAGGCAAGATTTCACTCAGAGGACATAAAAGCTTGCAGAAGAATATGTTAGAACAGCAGATAGCATCCTAGTGAGCTAATAAAAAGGAGGAAATTGTTTACAAGTGTAGAGACACAGAACAGAATAAACTTGAAGTAGAAACTCAAAATACTGACCCCAAAGCTCAGAGAAGTTACTTATTTTCCTGGTGTTACATGATTCGGATTTAACATCAATGAAATTGATAAATGGAGATTTACAATGGGTTTTATTTTGCATATATACAAAGCTGAATGTGTATTCAGTATATTCAGATGGACGAGTTCTGCATGTGTGCGTATATTAAGCAAATTTAAGTCAGAGCTGATATTTAGGTAGACACTATAATAAGCCTCAGTTAAAATCACTCATGCCTCAAAGCTTATAGAAGTCACTTAAATACAAATTTAAGCACAGTAGCAAAAATACTGCTACTGTGCAGTATTCTACTTTTAGAATATTTTTCAGAATATTCTAAAAGCAGACCTCTACCATAAAAAGTTAAATACCCTTTAAATATATTATACTTGGTGTTTGGGGGTTTTAGTTTGTTTGTTTGTTTGCTGTTGGGTTTTTTAGGTAGCATAAAATAGCTGATAAATACATTAGTCAAATACATTAGTCTCTAAAAGTCTCCTCATTTGCAGATACTTGAAGGACCATGGGATGTTATATTGAATATATATATGAAGTGGAAATATCTGTCTGACATCTGACCTGCAAAATGCCTTTTCCACTAGGTCAAATCCTGCAGAAATTTCAGCTCTCTGGAATTTTCTGGGTTTGTTTTTGATTTATTCGTAATAATTTCACCCCTTCATATGTGAGAGGGTTAATGATCTTCAAATTGGCTCATTTTCCCTGTATCTCTTGAAAAATTTAACCCAGTAGGTAAACTCAAAATGCAGATGTAACCACATCTTTCATTCAGCAAAGTAATTCCATAACTTGTACACTGGTTTTGTACGGATCATTGAATTTTAAGTGATTTGTATTAAGGTTTTAATAGGAGCTCACCCATTTTCAAATACTGGACACACAGAAAGAGTTTCTAGGAACACTTTTATAAGTAGGACAGAATCTTAAAGCATTATAGTGGATTAAGGATTTTCCAACAATATTTCTCCTCTATGGATTTTCTGCGTGATGTGATCGTGGTACATCTTCTTGAGAGGGTATGAGTAGTGTCTCTTTCTTCTGTCTTGCTGTCTGACTTTATGAGGCATTTAGAAGTGTCTTTTTTTGAAAAACTTCATCTGCTCATCAAACTGGTTGAGTAGCTGAGAATTTCGAAAGTTCCTGTGTGAAGACTAGAACCAAAACAACAGTACAATCAAATTCCCTGTAATGGTTTAATCATATTCATAATAAAAGAATCCATCCACCATTAAGAAAATGAAATATTAAAGAAAAGAAAAAGTGGGGTATTTTTAAAACATATTTATATAATTCCTGTTTTCTTAATGGAAAAAGTCAGAGACTGAATAGTGACTGCAGCTTGAACCCTGCCTGTCCTGTGCATGTTGTCCTTACAGCCAATATTTCACTCAGAAGTCTCACATTTCATTCAAAAAAGAAGCTCTAATATGATGTATTCCCAACTTTCTAGCTTCATAGGTGTCATGGAGCTGAAATAATATGCTAAGTATTACACATGTACTTCAGGAATTACATGAAGTATGGTTCAATGCAGGAAATTGAAATTAAAATAAATTAAATTCTATCTATATGTAGAAAATTATTGTTATGTTTCATTTCATATTCCTAAACTGACTTTACTAGTAAAATTTTCAGAGTGAATGCCCATATTCTTATGGGCAAGTTACCTTTTAAATTAGTGATTTTTTTTTTTTCCTATAATTCTGATATGTGATACTGGGCAGTTTTAGCACTGACTGGAACTGGTTTTAAATATTATTTAGACGTACTTCGAATGACCCACCGGGACAAAAACTGTTCTCAGAGGTGGGTGTTGTACGACTAGCGTGTTCATTGGAACAGGAGGGTCTTGTTTTCCCTCCGAGCTGGAGCGGCAGCGGGCGCGCAGCCTTGGGAGTTTGGCCCCCGGGTGCTGAAGGAGGGGCAGCGCCGAGTCCCGAGGGGCATCCCGGGCAGCGCCGAGTCCTGAGGGGTATCCCGGGCAGCGGTGAGTCCCGAGGCGCATCCCGGGCGGTGGGGACGGGCCGTGCGGCGGCCCCGGGGCGGCCTCTCCGGCTCCCTGTGCAGTGCGGTCCGGAGTGTCACAAGTGCCCCGCAGACGCATCCCTGGGAAGAAAACGGGAGACTCCAGCCCGACCTCTCGCCCGTGGCAGGGCTCCAAACGTCCTTCTGTCTATTAAAGTCCAGGGGTTTTCCCAGCAGACAAGGGGAGAACGGCGCGCACCTGGACCCCTCTGGCGGCCCCCTCAGCCGTGTGTCGCTCCTGCCTCGGCCCTGAGCCTTGGGTCCGAAGCTCTTTGTAGGCGTTGCTGTCACGCTGGAGTGTGTTTGCCTCCTTGCATTGTTCTTCTGAAATCACAGGTGCTTGCTCTCACTTTCAAATACCAGGTTACCTTTTCCTATCCAAAATTCACATAACTGGTGGGCTTTTATAGAAAGGATTGCTCAAACTCCTGCAAAAACTTTGTACTGTGGCGACTACATTACTCAGCCCCATGTTTCTCCAAGGTTACTGACAATGAAGAGACAGCTGCAGGGAATATTCCCTTTTTGCAGTAGAGAGCTTGGCATGTTAAGTTAAATAACTAATGAGAGGAGACTTGTTCTACTACAGGAGGGTACCAACTGGAGAGTCTGAAATGGTCCTTTCAGTTGTATGTTCCTCTCAGCAGTCCATCAAACAGAACAAGACACTGCAGACACGCCAAGCAGTCAGTTAAGGGAGTTTATGTCCTGAAATGTCTCAGGAAGACTGAAGTGAGGACCATTCTCAAAGCCCTTCAAGCATTTCCAGAGGGAAATGCTACTAGGTATGCAAAAATATGTAATATGAAGGAGAGCTGAAAATAAGTGTGTTCTATCAAGAGTCATAATAATGATTTGCGTGTGTATAAATTGCAGCCAGTTTAAACACAGGCGAACAGATTGAACTTTGATTGTTGTGAATACAGAACACATTCTCATTTATATTCTTTGATTGCAAATCATTATTACTTTGCCTATAATTGCCATAATTTATCACATTGTTGAAATTTGCCAGTAATATGGTACTATTTGTCTACAGTTCCACTCTAATTGCACATAATTAATTATTCACTTTGCTCAATTGCTAATTGCCTTTTAACATACACTTAAATATAAACATAAAAATACCACTTCAAAGAGAATAGAAAGATAATTTGTTAAATTTTTATATCTCTTATAATTGTGGCGTCTTAGAGTGAAGGATTGGTAAGTGTTAAAACAGTATATCATGACTTAGTTAATTATGAGGGAGGAATTGGGCAAGGAAAATCTCCATCCCTTATTGGAGTTGGAGGAGAACATTGTCACGAAGGGTGAGAAAAAGGCTGAGGTACTTAGTGCCTTCTTTGCCTCAGTCTTTAAGAGAAAGTCCCATTATCCTCAGGGCAATCAGTCCCCTGAGCTGGTAGACAGGGACAGAGAGCAGAATAGATCCCCTGCAATCCAGGGGGAAGTAGTTAGTGATCTGTTGTACCACTTAGACACTCAGAAATCCATGAAGCTAGATGGGAATCACATGAGGGTACTTACAGAGCTGGTGGAAGAGCTTGCCAAGCCACTCTCCACCTTTTAGCATCAGCCCTGGTTAACTGGGGATGTCCCAGATGACTGGAGATTGTCCAATGTGCCACCAGCCAGAAGAAGAGGTGGGAGGATCCAGGGACCTACAGGCCTGTCAGCCTGATCTCAGCGCCGCAGAAATTTACAGAACAGATAGAGAGCAATCACATGGCATGTACGGGGCAACCAGGGGATCAGGCTCAGCCAGCATAGGTTTAGGAAAGGCAGACCAACCTCCTTGACCAACTTGATCTCCTTTTATGACCAGGTGACCTGCCTAGTGGACAAGGGAAAGGCTATGGATATTGTCCACTTGGACTTCAGTAAAGCCTTTAATACTCTCTCCAACAGCATTCTCCTGGAGAAGCTGGCAGCCTATGGCTTAAACAGGTGCACAATTCATCTGAAAGAAGGTTGTAGCAAGACGGGTTGGTCTCTTCTCCCAGGCAACTAGTGACAGGATAAGAGGAAATGGCCTCAAGCTGTGCCAGGGGAGGTCCAGGTTTGAACATCAGGAAGAATTTCTTCACTGAAATGGTAGTTAAGCATTGGAACAGGCTTCCAAGAGAGGTGGTGGAGTCACTGTCATTGGATGCGTTCAAGAAATGACTGGATGTGTCACTTAGTGCTAGGATTTAGTGGTGTTCACTCAATGAACTCAATGGACTTAGAGGTCTTTCACAACCTTAGTGATTCTTTGATGCTATAAATTCCCTTGCTCAGTTTTTATAAACTTGAGTGCACTTCAGAGCTACATAACCAGGTAAATTACAGTATATGAGGTGACAATTTATATGAGGAATAAACAAATAATCTGGTTTAAAATATCAATAATCTTATTCTTACTTCTTTGCATATACAGTTTTTATTGTCCTGAGGTTGAAGAGGGATGGCCCCAATCTTGATAGAACAACACTTGATAATAGAAGACTGGTTTAAGGCATTGTCAAATCCTTAGTTTTACCCTTTTTGGTCTTGTATTACTGTAGAGAAAGTAAAACACATAATAATTTCACAGTACATCAGCAAGTAAAAATAAGACTTTGTATGATGTAGCTCAAAATTACACCTTTAAATGCAGTTTATAACACTGTGTTCAGAAAGAACCAAGTAATAGTCTAAGCAGAAGAAAATCATAGCATCCAAATGGAAATCATTTCCCTGAATTCAACTGTCTCTAGAACTTAGAGGTGTCTCATAATTAAGGAGTTATTACAATCCAACATATTAGCCTTGGTTCATATGTATATAAATATATGCATACATGCATATATCAATATTTGAATATGTATATGCATGTATGTGTACATTTCTAGACTGGGATATATTTGAGAATTTACCCAATATAGATTTAGTAATCTGTATGTCAGTAATTAGTTTGCATTACCAACATTCTCAGATATTAATAAGAAAGACTGTTGCAAGAGAGCTAGCTGACAAATTGGGGGGGTTAATTAGCATAAAAATCCAAAAACCGTGTGTATGTACTTTATCATCATTATTTTGAGAACAATACTAATTGGAGAAAATAGTTTAATGGACTTATAAATGGACAAGAACAAACTGTACCTCAAAGATGATTGCAACTCACTTAGGATTCAGAATGCCTTCCCATTTTCATTCTCAGTATGAATTGAGTTTGTGTTGTACAGTACATAAATGATTTTCCTCGACTTTTTAAAAGGCAATATGTATTAATATTTTAAACTGAAGTAATTGCTTCTTGTTCAGCAATGGGTTTCATTTATGAGTGTTTGTCCCTAGCAAATGGAAAGTATGGTTAATCTAAGTTAAAAATGGATTCTTTAAATAGCTCTAATTACATTCTCTTTATATTTGTATATTTTAGACTCTTAAGATTTAATCAGTAGCAGTACTAACAAACCATAATGTTTATTAGCTGGTTTTAAATTATTCCTATGGATGATACTTCAGTGAGAAAATAAATAATGATTTGCCTTCTATAACGCATGGTAAATAAAAGATGGACCAGAAGAGAAAAGAGAAATTACATATTATATCATTTGATTTTTATATTAGAAACACGGACAGAGTGGAAGAACACTTGAAAGAGAAAAGGGAATAGCTTCCATTTCTCATTTCGATTATACAGATTCTTTGTAATTTTGCATGTTTACTTGGTTGAATCAAAACTTTGGAGTGTTATGAACTTTATTTTGAATCAATCATAACAACTTGTAACTAGATAATGGCACTATTATGTGCTATAAACTGTACACTTCCGAATCACAGCTTGTATAAGGATCAGGTACAAAATTATTACTGAAGCCTCTATTTTATTATCTTGCATAAAACACCATGCAAGTAAGGAGATGAGTTCATAGAAAACCAGAAAGTTCTTTTGCACTAAAGTGTTCAAATGAATAGAAAGACATAGTGCAAAGTATATAATAGAATAAAGTGGTAATCTAAAATTCCTTAGCTTCACCTTTCTAGATAATGCATAAGGACTAACTGAAAACTAATCATCTTGGGTTTAATATTAGATTTAATGAAATCACTTTTTAAAAATAAACTTTCAAAATACTTTACATCAAATACTTTGAAGTGCAGTACTAAAATATATTAAATATTGAAAGGTAGAAAAAAGACAGTTTTTTAACTAAAAAGTAAGGAATGCAAAATGAAAATGTGTTATATATCTCTAGGCATTCAGGGTAGAGTTCTGCTGTTCAGGGTAACCAAAACCTGGTTATTTAAACTCATGGAGATGAATTCCCTATTTGAATTTGCAATGTTCTAGTGATTTCTGGAAACAGGTTAGAAAGAGGTTATTTCAGAACACATTTGCCTGGAAGTGCTCTAAAGGGTTGGGCTGTTCAGGATTATCAGAATACCCTGCCAAGAAATGCCTGACGTTCTGTGTGTGATCCCAGAAAGATGAGCATGAGTGGGCAGGGTGTGCCAGCTCCAGATCATCTGAATTCTTCTTCCATAAGGGGAGCTGTCAGCAGAACTGTATTTGCTTTTTTAAAAAATATTATTTTATTGATATAACTGAATTTTATCAGTCTGAAAACGAGCAGTGGTACTATGTATTTGATTAATGTTTTCAACTGATTTTCTGTGGACATAAAGTCTCAGTCACATTGTGCACATTTCTCTCCTCTTCTCTCCCACCTCCTCAATAACTTTGAAACACAAGCGCTTCAACTAAATTTGGCAGGGGCTAGAGGTCTCGAAAATAATTATGTTCTGACAAACTCCAGGAAAAGAGAACATGTATAACCTCTGAGTGCCCTGTTACAGAGAAAATAAGCAACAGGAGATCCATCCCAGTTAGACACTGGAGAATCCATGTGGGGGGAAAAAAAGGCATTACAAATCTCCTAACTGCAAGAAAACCTTCAGTTTCCACCATCTTAAAAAGCTAAATCAACCACAGGTCACAGTCACACAAAAAACTGTTCTTTTTGTGGTCCTTCAGAGTTAGTAAGTTATGAACATTTAGAGGAAAAGAATACCTATACCTCTGAACTGGTAAAAAAAAATACTCTTAATTCCAACCTTTTCACGGTGATATTTAAAGCATTCTTTGAAACACAGAATTTGAACAATCTGTAGACCTATTTTACCTCCATTGCAGTTACATTGTGTA
Source organism: Myiozetetes cayanensis (assembly GCF_022539395.1). NCBI lineage: Eukaryota > Metazoa > Chordata > Aves > Passeriformes > Tyrannidae > Myiozetetes > Myiozetetes cayanensis. Next base: position 30,828,518 of record NW_026087964.1, on the reverse strand, counting down.
CTCAGTCATTAAACGGAGTAACACTTTTGTCCTTGTTAAGCTTACTGCATCTGAAAAAAAAAATTAACAAGATTTAATAAAATCTAACTTTGAATTAGTTGATTACAGCCGAGCCTCTTAAAATATGTTATTTCCCCCTGTGGCTCAGGTAATCTTTTTTTTATCTGATCTAGAGTTGTTCAAGGCCTGACAGAGATTTCCAAGTTACCAGCAGAATATAAAATTAATTTGCAAAAATCTATTTTACTTTAATTCTCCTAATAAAATGGAAAAGTTCTGATGGTACACTAAGGCTTCACATTTTTGTATATTAATATTTTTGGGTTTCTTACTGGAAGTTAACTGTGGCAGTGAATTCTCTGCTATTAAAAGAAGTGCTGTCAGAAGGTTAAATAATTTAGTTTTAGATATTTAGGTCTTACTTATTCTCTATAGTAAAAAAGATTAATAAAAGGCAGTATTACCAAAAAAAATTAGATTCTGTCTTCTTCCCCTGTAGGGAGAGATTTTTATTTACAATGAAGAGGAAAATTCAGGCAGGAATTCTTTACAAAGATGACAGCGGTGGTAGAGCTGGAAGAACTCAGCTTTGCTCCTGTAAATAAATATGCATGTAAGACTAGAACATTGTATATGCTTCTTAAATTTAGCTTTGAATCTGGTTGCCAGCTGTGTTGATGCCAACATCTCCCAAATGTGAAAGCCTCAACCTTGCTCAAACATGATTTTAGAAATATGTTCCTCCTTTAGACCTCGATTTCTTTTTTCTTTATAGTGAAAGTAAAAACTTTCCAACTTTAAAGACATACAAATGTGAAAGATTTGGCCCACAGAAAACAACACATCCTGATCAGGGTCATCTCAGCCAGTTTGCTGGAGGCTAACCCAGTAATCTGGAAAAGTATTTCTATATAACTAAGGACCTCGCTGCCACCGTCCAAGCTCGCTTGGCCCCGGCAGATGAACCTTAGGATTAAAGGGTGGGCTCAGTTCCGCGCACACTGTGTCTCACCTAAAAAAATCCAATGCGCAGGCTGGAAGGTGGAAAGACCTTCCCCGGATCTTCGCTCGCGAAGACTGGCCATTATATATAACTGTCCTATGCTCTTTCAAAAGTGTCTATTACCATCCAGTACTGGAGGCAGAATGTTGGGCTAGGTCAAGCATTGGTCTAACACATTGGACCTGATTTTATATTGTGCTTCACGGTCAGTATCTCAAAGTCTGTTGCTTTTCATTTTCCGTTCTGAATAACTCTAATGAGGAATATTCCAAATCTCATTACAGAAGATGAAATCAAGAATCTAAAAATCACTTTAATTCTATTCCTATTTACTCAGAGAAAGAAATTACAAAGGATTGATTAAGATTAAAGGTCTTAACTCTGGGGATACATGTGTGGGGGAGGAGGAAACTTCTTGAATCCTGAGAATATTGTAGAGGAGTGGTGCTGCACATGTATCTAGGGAGGCATGATAGTGTTCTCCTGAAAAAATAAAAGAGGTGGTAGAGAATTTGCAGCAATGCATGCCATTTAGTTTAATTTCTGTAAAAATCCTAAATATGTAAAGCAACCAGGAAAATATTCTTCTGTTTCTGTGTATTTATATCTAATACATACTGAATCTTATCTAGATAGAGACATTTTTTAAAATTATTATTACATTGTTTGCCTTTATATTTTAATTTTTAAATAAATTCTGTGTACCAAAAGTCATATTTTTAAGTCCTCCATGCAGTTACCCCTAATGACCAGTGCTCATGGATTCTGTATTGACTCACATGATGACACTTTACCATACTGCTGTTTCTTCGACCCACCTTGGAACTTACATTAGCTCGCTATAGATTTTGCACAGATCAAATAGATTTAAATTTATTCATATGCCCTATGATTCTGGTGATGTTTTCCTCTTTTGTTTTGCAAACATGACATTTGCTTTGCAGTCCCCCAGCTTGAATAGATTTTGCAGTTTGAGAAAAGCAGAGAGGAAAACATAACTGTACTCCTTACCAGTTCTTTCCAATGGTTCCTTCTTCTGTTGTTCTTTTTCTTTACCCTATATTATAGAATCAAATCTTTCATCACTGAGATTAGAAATAAGTAAAACCTCTTCATTTTTACTGAACAGACTATGCTATGCCAGAGTTATTTGCCTTTTAAAATACTTAGTTGCATACAGTTAGTATTCCTTGCCATATATGCCTGCATTCATCAAATTCTGAGTGAAAAATGTTACAAGACAAAGACTTATTTTCAGCATTTTAGGAAGCTGTTTCAATAGTACATTGATAACATCTCAGCAGGTGGAGGTCCCATATGATTCCACCATTCAAGAAAACTTCTTTCATATGTGATTAATTCCAAGATCCATTTAATCCACCACATTATGGTGGTCAATTTGGGGCATCTGTGCTGATGAAAATGACTTTTGATTGTACCTAAATGGCTTTTACTTTCAGTACTCCGTGCCAGTTTACTCTCCAGTTCAAAGTGAGATAAAATAAAGTCCATTTTCTGGATAGGGCTTTTTTTTTTCCCCCTGGGTAGCTAATCAACATTTATATGTCTGACATCAAAATTAGCTGGTTTGTAATCTCTGATTTAGAAATATTCCTAGATACTTCTGGGTATTTTTCTTTTAAATATCAGACCAGTGGCATTTTGATTTTATTTATCACCACTTTTTCTATGTTACATATTTACATTAATCTCTGCATTACTAAACAAATAATCCATCATATACGTGTTGGCTCAAATAATCATGTACATGTGCAGAAAAACACGCTCTGGTCAAAGAATTTAGTAGGTTCTGTTTTAGAAATGGGCTGCATGAAGAGAGTATTCTTTAAAGACAGTGTGTGTTAAAGAGTGTACCTTATTCCTCGCTTCCTAAACTCTGAAATTCACCTTTCAACTGATTTTCAATGTGCTGGCCATCTGGTTTTGAACTGAATTGCTATCTCAGCCAAGAGCTAGATTGTGAAATGATGCTGTAAGGATTAAGCCTTGGGTGACTACCTGATGGAATGATGCAGTCTATCTTAACTGATAGATTCAGCTGATATCACTCAAAAATGAAAAAAAAAAAAAAAAGGCAGGGGGAGGTAGATTTAAACTTAGTCTCCAGCTTTACTTATCTATTAGTAATTCACACACTTTTGCCTCAGAAGATTCTTACAGTCTCTTAGGCTTCTAAACAAATCATGATTCTAGTTGCTACTACGTGTAAGGTTTGGAAAGAGAAGAAAGTTTTATGATATCTTTTTAAAATGCAGTAGAGAAAATGGTAGTGTTACGTTATTCTTATTTTAAAATTTTAGACATAAGAGTAAGTATTACAATTTAATAAAAATGTATTGCTATGTTTAATTGTTCCAGAAACTCTAAGTTGAATCTAAAGACTAACATTTTATATGGTAGTAACATCTGGAAAGTGTGAAAAAAAAATCACGGAAATGTGAACGTTAAGTCTATTAGGATTTTTTTTTTTAGCCCCTATTATTGTATTGACAGTCTCTGATAAAAAGTTAGAATTCTGTGTCAGGAACAATTAATAAGAGAATATTGGGAACCTTCATTGTGAACACTTTCATTGTCCCATAGTAATTTGAAACATATAAGGAGTCATCCATATCTTGATTACAGGTGTTGATGGTTAACTAATATCTCTAAATTTTATTGTGATTTCTGCTTATAAAAAATAGATAATATTTGTAATCTCTTTGTACTTCTATTTTGTTTTTCACACTCTGCAATCAATCTCCTGATGCTACTAGAGAAATTAAAACAGTGCTTACTAAGTTCTATGGCCATAGCCTAGGCAGTATCACTTATATTTACCTTATTCACTGATAGAGATTAACACTGGAGGTAAATACAATACAGATCTCAATTACTATTCAGATTTCTACTATTTTGAAAAACAATATTGCCTAAGAAAAGTCCATCCAAAAACTCTTGCTGTAAAAATCACCAATTACTGAGTACAAAAGGGAGTCAATCCTTCCAAAAAAAAAAAGAAAAATTAAAAAAATGCATACATTAAGTAAAAAAAAAAAACTTAAAATTGGTTTTTTCCCTAAGAAGTCACAGAAGATTGCCTGCAAACTACCATTTTGTACTGTGGAATGATTTAGCAAACTACATTCTCTGTAGCAAGACCACAAACAACCAGAAAGTATTTCAAAACATTGTTTCATTTTTGTTTTTAAACTCAAGAATTCATCATCACTTGCAGTTTCTATTTGTTTCAGTCTTTGCACTCAGGAACAAAAATTGTTTTAGCGATGCAGTTTGTTGAGGTCAGGGTTCTGACAGATCACAAAACTCCTTTGCTTCCCAGTTGGATTACTAAGTGTCTTGAATGAGTAGGAGACAGAAGAATATGACCTTGTCTTTTTGGCATTAGAAATTTGACAGAAAAGTCATATATATCCTTATATGAAGGAATTTCCAGTAGAAACCTGGTCATCCCTTTGAATTTTTTTGAATCTTTAAACTTGCTCTTTCTAGGCTGTACCCGTAATACTTCTTGGACAGGTCTCCTGTCTGCAAGCGTAGACATGCCCTTAAGTTGATCTTTCAACAAGCTGATAGGTGCTGTATACTTGCCTTACCTTATTAATTTTATGTTGAGCCATGCATAGATGTATAGTACCTTTCCAGCGAAATTCAGGAATCTACTTAAAAACTGATATCAGAACTGTACCATGAAGGTTTGTTTTGTTTTGTTTTTTAAGATTTGACAGGGTTTTTTTATTTTGTCTAAAACCCAAAAGTAACCCGCCTTTCTTGATCTCTTGAATATTTGAAGCCATTGTCTGGTTAGGCTTCTACCTCACCCTACCATTTGTCTGGCTAAACCAGAAGGTGCAGCCTGTATTTTTTTACTGAGCCCAAAATACATTGTCCTGCTGTTCATCGTACCGTCTGGTATAACTTTTTTTTTTACTGGTATAACTTTTAAAATGTCAATGGCTATTAGATCTCATTTATATTAGTAGACACTATCTTAAGAACCATGAAATGTTCTACCTTTTAAGTCTCCTTTTGGCCTCTGCAATGGTAGCTGGGAATCAAGAAAATTTAAGAGAAGTAGAATCTCTCAGTAACTGATTTTTAAAAGATAATTTTTGTTCTTTAAACAGTGTGATGCACAAATAAAGATCATGATGATGCAGATATGATATGGAAGATTCATATGTTAGTATGTATGGAATTAATGCATTTTAGGATTAAGGGGATAATAAGGAAAGCAAAAAACAGAAGGTGGAGTAGGTGTTCAAAAACTGAAAATTTACTTCCAAGAATGTTAACACAAAATGAAGCCATAAGGGAAAGTCTGGTTTAAATAAATTCAGAAAGTAATTTTCAAAGAATTTCTCTTGAAAAAGAGTTAAGTGCCAGATGAACACAGTGTATTCACAGTTCTGAAACCCCGTTTTATCACTAATATAAAATATAAAATTATCTAACTGATTATTAAATTAAATTATCTCAAGGTAATAAATCAAGAAACAATATGAAGTTGTCCAAGTCATAAATCAAATTCCTCTACTGGCTAGTTTGCAACAGCTAGGTCCCTTGTAATTGCTAAGGTAATAACATGTGTTATCTTATTCCATCTCTTAATATAGTCCTATATTGATTCCTGTGTTATCTGAAGCTTAGCAATGGTTGCAGGCCTCCTGAAAGGCTGAGGATTGAGAGTTCCTCAGACCTGTATCTTTCAGGTTCTATTCTCTAATGGCAAATTCTTCACCAAGACTGAGAATTTTGTACCTTGGTAAGCATGAACACCTTCTGGCTATCTCCTTTCTACTGCAATCTCTGATATTAACATTTTGATTTCTTAACCCCTCTTCTTCAAGACTTTCACTTCAGGATATTAGCCATATCTTTGTCTCAGAGTAGCCATTAAGGCTCCCCTGTTCCAGCTCCTGGACACTGACTTGGGACATTTGGCCATATTGTATGATCTACCTTAGACATTTTGTCACCTTTTTATTCCAAAACACATTAAGTTTTCAGACACTGAATGTATCTCACAGACAGATCAGGTTTAAATAGTAGACCAAATAATGTTATTTCTATGCAGTGACATTTACTTCAGCTTTTCTAAAGGCATTATAGATGACTCAGTGCAGGTTAACAGGTAGGCTAATGCACTTCACCGTTGATTTTTTTAAAGTAGAATATATATTTTATTATAAAACTAAAAACAAATATTTATTTCAAAAATTAAAATTGATTTACTCATTTCACAAATATCAGCATGGCAGATGTGGAAACGATTATAATTTTGTTTATTCTCTAACCATAAATTTGACAAAAATAGAAGTTTTGTATTCTTATAGATCTATCTCCATCATCTAACCAATTGTGGCTGTTTTCCTGAATGCTTTCATTTCATACAAAAAGACAAATACTATATCAAACATAATTTTGTGTTATCTGAAAACAGTAGAAATGTGAAGAAATGTATGATTCTTGATCTTCTTTTGCATATCCAGAATGAATTTATTTTCTTGTGTTGGGCATTTGTCACAAGGTAAAACAGTCTTGAGACATGGAAATGCACTTAATTTATTGCCAATTAACATAAGCTTTTAAGTACTAGAAAGAAAGAAGACAAATAAGAAAAAACACTTCACTTTTATCCACACACTCCTCCTTCCCCCTTCCTCGTTTCCAATGCCTGACACCACATGTTGCACTCAATCCCTTTGGTGAGGGAACAAGCAGTCGTGGTTGCTCTGCAGCAGCTCCTCCCTTTTGTTGTTTTTTGTTTCTTACTTCTTTCACCTACTCTGACATGAATTCTCCTACGACCTTTGGGGCCCATCTGCCTAATACAGTGTGTTTTCTCCTTGGGACATAACTCCCCTTAGAGGTGCATCTCATCCCAGGTCATCTTCCATGTGTCTTTCGCTGCTTGGGTGTCTCCTGCCCCTGAAAGTTACCATACTTTCTTCTTCAAAGTGTTTTCGCAGAAGTGCCATATTCTCCTGTGATGGAATCCAGCTTTGGTATGCAGTAGGTTGGTTTTGTCCATGACAGAGCTGGCAGGAATGAGCAATGCCTGGTGCAGAGTATCCCCGGCCTTCCTCCATCACATGATATTCTGCATAGCCCCACTAGGAAAGGTCTGACTGTTATGCTAAACACAGCATTTTAGTCCATCTCACTGCATTGACTAGAATGACATACCAAGAATATTAAACATTTGTTGCAGTTATTTATTCCTGCATCTGATCGGTTAACAAATGTGGGCAATTCTCTGCTTGTGTTACTACTGCAGTGCACAGAAGGTTTGTGGCAGTCAGTGTTTGGTGATATTTTCATACCATCATTCATTGTTTAAATGAGTGGCCCAAACTTGGTGCTTAAAAGTCACATGCCACTCTTCCCCAACCCAAGACACTACCTGCAAAACCATGCTATCAGTCTCTTGTTTTATGACTGAGATGAAGTGGAAATCCTAACCAGCTGCTGTTTTTGGAAGGGGCAGGGTTGGTGAAAACAGCAGAGGTTATTTTAGTGATTATTTTGTTTTGCAAAAAAACACATCTGTGTGGATGGCTTCCTTTTGGGGCAGCTGTTCATATAGTGTTTTTAATTACAGTTGCCACCAGGCCAGCTGCAACTCTATCATTTCCACATCCTCCAACTAATACATTATTCTGTTGATCTTTGCAGGCTCTGCTAGAGCAATATAATCACTCCATAGGTTGGAGAGTGAGACAGGTAGCAGAGGCAAACTTTATCCATTTTCAAATATGCAATTCAAAGTTTTCCCTGTTAGATGATCAATGCAAACACCAATTACATCATGAAAGCCTAGGTAATTGCCTAGATTAACAATGTGATTATATTCTTCTTCATCCATCCTTAGGGAGGCTGTGTAGGAGCAGCCATTTTTTAGGGAAAGAACAATAGTCTGGCACTTCTGGCAGTTACCTTAGTTCTCTCAAGGAAGTCAGTGTGACAGGCAGCATATACAAGTGTAGGCTACTGCTTCATCTGTGCCTGTAAACAAGGTTGTTACAAGGCCAGACAACTCTCCTAAGACTTCTCCAAATTGTAGAATCACATAGAAAGCAAATGTGCACATTGCATTTATTTACACAAATGTAACTTTAAAATATAGCTGATATGGCTTGTTAAAGACATGAGAAAACACTCTTTTACAGACTTTACTCCTGAACTCACAAGGTTCGTAGTACATATTCATTCTTCTGTTTACACTGTAAGAGCACATACATCCTATGTGGATGACACATACACTGCTGTCTGCAAAAAGTTAGACATGTAAACATTTGAAACATTGTGGCCTTCTGAAAGATGATGCTTTTTCTAGGAGTTTTTTGTTTGTGTTCTTTGCCATATTGCACAAAATCTGAGTATTATTGTGTACAAAGGATTTAGAATACAAAGGGTCTGAGCTACCAATAGTATCACACCCAAATTAATACTCTGTTGCTATTTTTACCCTTAACAGGCCACTTCTTTTTATAAAGCTTCAACAAGATGCTAGATCAAAAATTTCAGAATTAATTGTAGTCAGACGCCAGTGATGTGTATATCTGTGATTTTGTAATACACACAATATATAGGAACAACACAAAGAAAAGGGTAATTTTTCTGTATCTCTGTGAGTATCTGAATGCTTAATAAAACTCATATTTTCTTTTTTATTCAGACAGGCAGAAAAATGTCAATGCAATGAGATAAATGTCCTAATATTTCAGCAGGCTTGTAACACCTATTATTAGTGTGAAATACTATAAATTAAGATGCTGATCAACTACAACTTACTTACTAACAATTAAAGCACGTTTACTTCTTAGTACTGTGTTGCCATAAAATGTTAACCTGGAAAAACTGGAATCCCTAAAGCCACTGACTCCAGTGGTACTTTTGATGTTTTTGATGAAAAGTAATAGATGGAACTTGTGATAACTTCAAGTGTTAATCTTTGCTTTGTATTATGTCCTTCATGGATTCAGGTCCCAAATGAAATTCTGACTTGTGATAAGATTGTGTTTATTTGTTTGAGGATTTTTTTATTATTTACTATTAAGTGTATTTGTTTGGAATAAGATTATATTAACTTCATATTTAATTATATGGGGTTTTTTTCACTTATGCCTTGATATTTTCAACAAAAGTAAGAAATTAACATTATTCTTTAAGAAACATTAAAAGAAAAAGCCCTTTAACTTTGATTCCATGCATTTTTTGCATGATGTTATACCACTGTAAGTTGCATATATCACTAAAGAGGAAGCCAGTGTTCATTACTGTGGGGAAGACATAAAGTGAAAATGAGGTCATTCTTCAGTGAAATTCTGTCTCACATCATATCTTGACTTGCTGGTCTTACGATTGTTCCAGTTCTACCTAACTAAACTGAGCAGCAATATTAGGGTTTCACTCCAAGGGAGATTATTATGAGAAGTGAAAATCAGTTAATTCAAAGGTGAATAGGTGAAGATGGTTTATTGTGGGTGAGCTTCAGCTTCTAAACATATATTTTAATTTGTAAGAATTAGTGATGAAAGTTTGATTAAAAGTTCAGTTTCATTAAAAATTTAGAATTTTGAGTTTACTTTGCATTTCTGAGAAGTTTTATATTTGTCTCCCTGTGTGGGAGTACTTTGAATCAATGAGTTTGATTAGAAGGGTGGGTGTGAAGAACAATATCATTCAGTACTATGTGACAAAATTGAATGCTGTAGTCTTATAATGGCCAAATATATAGACATGTATTAATGTTATATATGTATATATATTTTTATTTTTAAATGTATTTCTTTTTCAGCATTTGTATTATTATGCTGCTTCATTTGTCAGGTTCAAATTAATTGTAAAAGCTATAGAAAAGGTGAAAAGCACAGTACTAGGACTTTGCCAAGCATGCCCTAGTCTTCACAGTGTAAGGCAGGAATCAAGGTCTCAAGGGGGGAATAATGTGGGAGAAAGACTGCGGACAGAAAATTGGTGTCACAATCAAACAGAAAGGAGAGGTGTGCCAGCCATTAAACAGTTTAAGAACACAGGCTGAGCCTCTGAACTGAGCTTGACACAGCATCACAAAGTAATTATCAAGTCCAATGCTACAGTCACCTCTCCTCTCAGTTCTAGAGATATTATGATGCCAGGCTGAAGTGTTATCCCACCCCTGCTTGATTTAAACATCAGTTTTTCTGGAAGTTTATGCTGTCTGCTTCTTACCAGACACAGAAATTCTTGCTTTTCACTTTCTCTCTTACACAAGAAGGTATAGCCTTGCCCCTTTATGAGGAGAATTAATGAAGAAATCTATGAATGACAGTAGAGGATGGTTTGTGTCTTTCATGTTTCTAGTGCATCCTCATATATATTCTGTACTTTGGTGGTCCTCCTCAGCCCTACTGGATATCCTTAGGTGTACAACCCCGCTTCCAGAAAGCCTGAAGTCTTTGAAGGTAGGAAGCTTAAAGGTGTAAAGAAAGCAAGCCAGGCAACACAGTCAGTGTAAATAGAAGTGCTTGAGAGGCAGAAATAAAATAATGAGGAAAAATGTCAGCTGCTAAAGAAAGAGAACTTTTCCCTGCCATCCTCCACAGATGACATAGTGAAACCTTTCATGCTACCTGCAAAGATGAATTTTAAATATTTGGGATATGAGGAATGAACAGCTATGTCACTGAAAGTAAAACAGAAGCAGAAAAATTGTAATTATTGCATATGTTTCTGCAATACTTACATTGTTAAGGTCAACAAAACCCTGCAAAAAATGTAAATCAATAAATCTGGAGGAGAGCAAGATAATTCACTTTATTATTGAATAATGTACCATGCAAAATTATTAGGCATGAGAGGGCAAGCCATTTCACTGACAGGATAAACGAGATTTATTGTAACACAAGGAAGAAGAAACACATTGGTTGAAGCCGTAAGTTTTTGCCCATCCTCCTTTCTTCCCTAGAAGACTGAGGGCACCCATCTTAATTGCAGTGATCAAAAAAGTGTTATCTAGGCAGAGGGGCCTTGAAGCTGTTAAGAAGCTGATTGCCCAGTCTCACAGGCTTGCTGAGAAACTGAACCTCCAAAGGCAGGTCCTGGTGGATGAATAAGAATCATGTTTCCCTGATGTGTTTCTGTTCTGCAGTAACTTTTAGAACAGTACATCTTTTCAACTCTTTCTGTGAGAAAAATGCAGTAAGCTTATTCTTTTCATTTTATTATTATTAATTATTATTATTCTAAAGGTAACTCTGACTGACCAGTCCTGTCTGTAACGTCTTTTAGAGAACAATTATTTTGATTCGGCTGTACACTAATTCTGGAGTAGATGCTGTTCCAGTACATTGGATGACATTCACAGCTTTGGATACCTCGATCAGTTTTAGGATTCCCTGGGAAGCCACAGGTCAGTTATACAGCAGGGAGTAGGCAGCAAGCCAACAGCTTGTGATGCTAGCTGAAGAAAACCAAACATGTCACTTACTCTGAACCTATCATGCCACACTATGGAAAGGTAGTAACATTTTTAGCTCTTAGGAATTCTATGGGTTTATTGCAGAGCTACACGTCTTAGTAGGATCATTTTGAGACCAATCTTGATTGCTTGAACCTCTAAGAAAGTTAAGTCACTGAGCAGTGCAGAGAGATACCACTGAAAATAGCCTACTGTCTCATCCTCTGCTATACTGAAGTTAATCAGCCTCTGTGGAAACTGGTTTAGTGAAAACTCTGAAAGTGAATCATATGAGAGAATTTTTTTTTTTTCATTCTGGTTCTTCTCCTATCTTCCTCTGGGCAACTGCTCTTGTATTTAAGAATAATTACACTGAAAATGTGTCAGGGATGGACGGGGATGGACACTGGAGAACAGAAGCGACTTGAACTTCTTTCTAAACTCTTATTTTGTTCCTTTCCAAAGAACCATCTTGGGAGATTGAGATGATAGAATAAAAATTATGCCACCTTGTACAACTTGGGGAAAAAAACCCAAACCAAACAAAACATTTTTAATCTGAAAGATTTAGACAACCAAACTGAAGGAATGTGTGAGGCATCCTATGGCAGCTGTTTCCTCTGACATTGGCTAGTTCTTAGCTATGACTCTTCTGATGCCATAAAAAGTTGTATAGCCAGAAATATCTACACATGTGGATGGTGTATTTTCAGTGTCTACAACTCTGGGTTCTCAGAAGAGCATCAGTTGCTTTAGCACTCGTTGTAGAGATTGATTCTTTGCTCTGTTATTGGGGAAATATCACATTTCCAAATATGCACAGGAAAGCCTGTAGCTATAGTTTGAAGTACACTTTACAGCATCTTAGGAATGGAAATATAAATGCTGTCCATTCCTCCTCTTTTTGTATATTTAATATTAATATTTTGGCAAAAGATTTTCCAACAGAACAAATTGCTTAAAATGACACCACCACTCCTGAGCAGTTTATGTCTTTATACTAATTTAATGTCTAACAACAAAACACATTTCCAAAATCACCCCAAAGATTTTAACAATGTATGACCAGAAGATCAAGTAAGAGATAGCAGAGCAGATTCCAAAGCAATTTAGTACATTTTGTGACTGCCAACTATTTTCTCTCTATGCATTTTAAACCCAAGCCAAGGTGCAAATTAATTGATTCTGGTCATCTCAACTTAGTCTTGTATAACAGTATGTATACTGCAGAATTACTGCACATTTCACATTATGGGATATAGTACGTTTAAGTGAGGAAGGCTGAGGTTTGCTCAAGCAGTGAGGAAGCTTCCCAATGTCTGTAATTTTTTACTTTAACAGAAGATACCAACTTCCAAACTACCAGCATTTGTGACTGTGATTATTGTTCAGGAACAGCTTTTATAAGAACCTGTGAACATCGTTGATAACATTTTAAAAAATGTGTTGGTTTATTAGACTTTTTTTTTCCACTGGTGTGTTATACTCCAATTGCTTTTTCTACTAAAGATTGTTGTGCAGAATACCACCTGTTGTTTCCAGTTCTGTGAAACGTTTTCAAGCTTCTTGTTAGTTATAACACCTTTCTTGTGAATATCATTCCAACAGAGTAATTCAGCCAAAGGGATACAAAGGTCTCACCAGGAGGAAGTCATGACAGAGCACTAAGTTCTAGCTATATATATATATGTATATATATAAGCAATTGTCTGTAGCTACTCCCTATTTTGAAATAATTGGATCAACAGGGTGTTTTCTTTAAGAATAGAATAACTCCTATTGCTTGTTTTTTGGCCACACGTTTGTTCCTGTTGTAAGCAAGGAACAAGTCTCGTATATAATCAAAGTTCATTACAAGTTAAAACTGGAGGTACTTGTTTATGCAGTATATTTTTTCTTATTATAGATTACAAAATATCCTATTATGTTTTTAGTATGCTGTGTCTTAAGAAATACAACAGAATATAAAATTTCTTCTGCAGCAATGAAATGGGATTATACTGTTTGGTGTTACTGATTTCTGGTGAAAACATCTGTGCTTCCATTTTGGTGTATAAAGGTTCTGAACTCTCCCTCCAAATTTAAAGCTGAATTACAGATAAAGTTAAATTAAAAATTTAATACCTTCAAGAAAATTCTGATGATAAGCTGCATGTTTTCAATTAACTGAGGTAGGAAGAACATTTAGTTACATTTAAAACATTGTATTTTAATATATGGATTAGCCAGCATATCGTATTTTAGAGACTATATATATGTTTAAAGAAAGAATAATTTGTTCTCTTTGAATAAGAAGAACTAAATTTATATTTATTCAGATTAATACCAAAGGGATCATTAATAAACATTAAAAATAGTAAACATTCATAGGTTTAGAAAGCAGTTTGCAACCCAGTGTATGACAACTATATGCTATAATGTTCCCTTTGCCACTGCCTTTTTTTGTCATCAGGAGAGGATAGAGACGATCTTGGACCTAAAAATGATTAATTCTTTTTTTCCACTATCTTCATATGATACTATTTATTTTAGAAAGACTTATTTGATTCCCTTTTTCCTTTGCCTACATATTAATATGTTATAGAAAGACATAATGCCACCTGTTCAACCTACACATGGTGAAAACTACAGAGATGATGTTTAAAAAAACTTTCTTCTTCCAAGTTTCCTTCTTTCTTGGAATCACTTTCTACATGTATCTAGCGATATATTAGAATAATCCTTTTTTAACAATATTTGAAATTATAAAATTCATATTTCTATGGCTTTTTTTAAAATCAAAAATCAAAGATAATGCTTTTGATCAGAATTTCAGTAGTTGGTTTGATTCCTGCAACATACATTACCTACTTCGGTAAGTGTAAGTAGTGTTATTACTGGTTGGTATCCATGGTGTTTTGCCAGGAACTGGCATAGTCCCAAAGACTTTGTACCCAAGCTCAAAGGGATTAAGAGTAAGAACTTGTTTTTGCAACAGAGCCATAAAATTTATGCCAAAGTGTGTCTAGCTGTAATGCTTGGGTGTACATTACTTCATATTGCCTTCTCTTTTATCTTAAAAGAAGAATTATCTGTTCCAAAATAAATCCAAAGCACAGAGCTGAGCCCACACCAAGCACCATTGCTGAGCTTGAACTGTGCCGTGCTCAATTTTTGCCAAGCATATCTCATCTGTCATTCTGATGTCAGTCCTCTAATTCCAGACACCTTCCTATTGCACAGACCAGAGGAAGAACACTGTGTGTGAAGCAAAACACTGAAAATCCAAATACTTCAAGTGTGACCTGTATAAAATTATCTGAAGATTTTTTTTGTGGTTTTGTGATTATTATTTTTTCTGAGGAGTTAAGTTTTAATCAGCCAACTTTCTGATTATTTTTCCAAACCTCTTTCTGATGTACTCTGCAGCCAACAGAAACTGTCTATTCGCACAGTGCTTATGATGTGCTAAATTTGTTTTTAATTAAAGAGTTTTTGAAAGTTAGTTTTTCTAGTTACAGCATTGTATTGTCATAATAAGATAAAAATACAAGAGAGAATCTCCAAATTTTTGGCTCTAAGGGTCTCATTCTGTGACTAAAATTACTTTTTTTTCTATACTATTTAAAAATTTGCATGCAAATGATAACTCTTATTCAACTTAAAAGAAAAATAAAAAAGCACCACCAACAAAAAAAACAAACCAGAAAGTAATAATATTTATCTGTAATTCATGTACATTAATTTAAAAAATAACAGTCTCTTCAGTATCAGTATGAGTGAAAGTTCAGCCTTCTCTATGACAGGTTCGATATTTTTGGATGATTAGATAATAGCTTTTTTGTGGTTTTGTTCATTTGTGAGCTTGATGGAAGTGAAGGTGAATAGACAAATCACTGCACCAAGATTCCTGTACAAAACTTTTTCAAAGGAGTGTAGTCGACTGAACTGGTTCCTAAGTATCTGCCATCTGAATCAGAGCAGAGTATGCATAAAATGCTGAAAAACAATACAAGTGACTATTACAGTCGCTAGGCCCTTGTATTTCTTTTCACAGATGTAATTAAACAATGTACAGCACAGAAAAGAATTAAGTCCAGTAACCTTAATAGCAAAATTAGTTTATGCTGCAGTAACTATTTTTAAGTAATACAAAAACAATAGAAACTATATGAGGAAATATGGTGAAGTTCCCATGTGTCTTGAATGGCCTTCAGGAAATTGTTGTAAGTGTAAAGGATTCAGTAGAAAAAAATTACAAGTTAATGGAACTTAGATTTGATAAATCACAAAGTTAGGAAGCAGAGGCCTTAAAAGAACATAACTACAGGATTTGTAAGGGAAACCTAAGGTTGTATCTGTCATCCTGTTCATGATAACAGAGTTTCATAGTAGAAAGGCTTGTACTGAGGGCACTAGGATTTCAGGTCACAAGCTCCTGTTTTAGATAGCCGTGTCACGAACTTTGAGAAGATCCATTGAAGTTTGAAGGCTGATTTGCTATCCCTATTTCTTCAGCTAGTCAGCCATGACTTACATTTAGTTCTGAGCCTCATCCCTTCATTTGCTTGTTTTGGACCCGATGACTGCCTAAAATTCTTTGACATCTATTCAGTCTGAGGAAATTGCTTGTTGGTGCTTTCTCTTTTGTCACTAATGTGTCTGTGAAGAACAATTTCATTCCTTCTCTTTTCTCCAAGTTTTTTTTACCACTGAAATCTAGGCAAAGAATCTGAGATAAAACCATGAATGCAGATGTCTGATTTCCTCCCTTATCTGTATAAGGTTCTTAGAATACTGTATGCACTGTTGAATACTGTCAACATATGACAAGTACCAGCAGAGGCTTAGCTGGCTTTCAGCTAGAAAACATGCATTAGCTACAGGTCACAGAATAAGCATAGATATAGGAAAAAACATTCAGAAGGAAGACATGAAAATTAACATATACAGGCACAAAAAATTTTTATAAAGTACACATTAACTCTCTCGGTGCCATCTCATAAGGTGTTGTCAAGAGTAACATAAAGGTCTGGAGCAGTTTTAAGTCCTATGTGATCTTAGAATATAATTGAATATAACTTCTACACAACAGTGCTTCTGTATGTTGGGGCTATGGCAGTGGTGGCTGTTGTCCTAAATGTAGTGTTAGAGAGTTACAGCAAGAAAAGGGAATCCAGCCCTGCTGGACCTCATTAACCCTTGCAGAATGCCTATGCATGGCACATCTTTTCTTCAGCACATACTTCCCTGGGAAGAGTATTAGGCTAACAAGGCTGTAAGAATGGTATGATTATACTCCACAGACCTGCTCATGTGGCACTCACTTATGGCTGCTGTCCTGAGATGTCTAGGTGTTCAGGTTTCGCAATGGTCACGACAAAGCCTGCATCAAAAGCTGAAACTGAAGCCAGAGCATCCTGTGCCTAAGTCAGATTCCTGGGTGCTTTCTTCCCCTAGTGAATATTACTGCTATTACCTTAGCACTACCTCATTTGAATGTGGTAAATAGAAAGTTAGGTACTAAGTTAGGAAAATAATTTAGCTCAATCCAGTTTGCAGATTTTCTTGAAGCGTCACTCGAGCAAGGGAGCAACAGAGACCTATTTAGTACAAACCCCCAGTGTTAAATTCTATTGTATTTAAAAGAACTAGTGCCAAAACTTAAACATTTTTTTTGCTTTTAAAATGTTCACCATTTCTCTGAGAATATGTAGTGCTTATTCCTCATTAGAAGGTGAGATAAAAAGTCCTTTTTGCAGAATTTGTTTTGCTAAAGGTTCATAAAACACATGGCTATAATTGTTCAGTCTTTAAGCAATACTTATTCTTTTTACAGATTTACTTTTCAGTTATTAGAAAGAGTGTCTATTAGAAGAGTTACATGTCTGAATTTCAAAAGATTAACAGTATGAGTAGATACAGAGTATATCATGACTCATAGAGAAAGCTGTAAGGCGAAAGGGGAAATCTCAAGGAGAGTTTTAAAAACTACTTGATGTTAAAAAGATGTATCAGATTCTAGGTTAAGCCCTAGGGAGCTTAGGTTTTAAGTCGGTATCCAAAAATTTTGTTTTCTTTTTGCCATGACTGTTCAGTGTGTATATAACATTTTTCTGCAGAGAAAAACCTGACATTGGAGGTCAGTTAAATGAAATTTGATGGGTTAAAGAGTAAAGTTATACCTTGATCCAGCCTCTTAGGAAGATAAGAGAGGAGTTGTGGTGCTGAAACATAAATATACACTAGGACATTAAAGCTCTTCTCTGTATATTGTTTATTACACTCAGTATATACTGATACTTCAACAGATAGAAATCCAGAAGGATGTACAGTTGGCTATATTGCAGGACCCATGTGTATTTTTTCCTCTCAGAAACAGTTTTTTCTTCTAATTGACCGCAGATGGTTAGATCTCTTTCTTTTAGAACAGTAAAAGCCAAAAAAACCATAACTGACAACAAGCTGACTGCCTTTCCCTTTCACAACAACTTGCATAGATTACAGGTTCTCTGAAAAATGTCTCTAGAGTTTTAGAAATTTCTGATACACAGTAACATTAGAATTAACAAGCATTTGTGTGTGACAGTTCTTTTATGCACCAGTGTAACAAATTGAAAATGAGCTGCAAGGGTGATTCCAAACTATTGTTAATTTAGGCTTTTTTAGCCTTAGAAAAAGCTAAGACAAAGAACAATCAGATTAATCTTCTTTTATTGAAACTTCAATTAAGAAATTAATTAAATTATCTCTAATATTTTCTCTTCATTATTGGAGAAATATGATGCTTGTGAAGTGGAGTGCAAGTGCTGAAGTTCAAAAACTTCCAAAACTATTGTCTGCATATCTCTCAGGAATATTATAAAGACAAGTTTCAGCAATATTCAAAAGAGTAAACATAAATTAAAAAAAAAAAAAAAAAAAGAAGAAAGAAATCCAATGACCCTTAAGGAACCAAAGATAGAAATACAGTAATAAAGACACTAGAGACTTAACTCAAAAGACCTGTTATACTCCTACTTCTTCTAATGTTTTCCTGTGTAGTTGTAGGCAAATCTCTTTGTATTTCCATTAACCTTCAAAAAACATCAACACCGACTGCTTCTTTGTTTTTGTTGTTTACTTAAACATACTTACTAGAGGCACTGGAGAAAAAAAAAATTAGCCATTTTTCTATAATTTCCTGTTTTATTATTCCTACACTACCTTTTCTTTGCTTTCCAACTGTAGAAGTCAAATATAGACCCTGCAGATCTACCAAGGAAAAGAAGTTGGTCTCCCTCTTTCCAGGAGGCCAGTTTGACAGCAATTTTAATCACTTTATAACCCACAGTGGGCCATTAGTTGTTGAACGAAACATAGATCTGAATTAAATAAAATGCCACTCATAGTCAGGAGTCCTTTGGAGCTGTTACCATTACAATAAGTTATTTTTATTACTGCATGAAAGTATTGATTTATGAGCACACAATAAATCCAAAGAATAGGTACATTTATAACACAGAAGAAAGAAATATGAGGAAAAAGAGAAATGTAAATTCCTCCACAATGTGTTTTTTAGGGTAGCCCATGTTTTTAATGAATAAAAGAAAATATATATCACAAAACTGAAATGATAGGTGTAGTAACTAGCAGTAGGACAATAACTATATAAAAATTCTTGGAGAACAATAGCTTTTAAGTTCTGAGCTGCCAGATCTCTTTTTTAAAACAGAACAAATATCCTTTTTCTTTCATGCAGTTTATCAGTATTGCCTGAACTGTTCCAGTATAGTTCCACTCATACACCTTGTTGCAATGTCAACACAGAATTTCACCCAAACCATACAGCAGGCTGCCTCCTGATTGACATTTGTCAGTATTAACCCTATTCTTCTAACAGTATTCTGGATGAATTTTTGATTTCATGGACTATGGAAGTTATGAGGACCATATATCTGTTGCTGACCAATACTCAGCTTGTAGTTTGCTTTTTATGTGTATATAACAAACACTTTTTTAAGGATGCATTGGCACTGCTGCTCCCATTTAGCAAATCAGAAAACTGAAACATAGAATGTGTAAGTTATTAAAAAATTTGCTGGCAGGACACAGCTGTTCTGTATGGTTACTTGTTAGCAGAGGATGTTACTCGACTTCCACCAGATTTTCTGGTAATAATCAGAGCATAAAAGGCTGACCTAGGACATACAGTAGATAATTTATCACTTCAAGGTGGAGATATAGATTTTTTTCCATCCCATTGTTTTCCAACTGTTCTCTCTTCATACATACACACAACTAAGGTCTTTTGGATTGTTCTGTTTTTAGATGGAAAATGATGAATTTCCAAATATTCTTTCATTGTCTGTTTACAAATCAGAAATAAAACAAGCACACTGACTTGCATTGTATAGTCATGACACTGAAATGAAAACTTTGAAAGGTCTTTTATTATCAATAAAATTAAAAGTAGTTGTTTACCCTGAGACATGTAATTTTGACTAAATAAAGCCATCATAAAATCTTTCCTTTCTGACATTCACTAGTTTTAGTAGAAATAATTTGGTTCCAGTGCTGCACTTTTTTACCTTAGTGCCCCTTCCCTGAGATGGTGTAAGACTGCCAAATACAGCAAGTTCTTAAAGGTTGCTTAATCCTTTTAAGGTTTTAGTGGGTCTTAAGTAATGCCATAGTCCTTATGCTGGCACACAGCCCAGGATGAATTTTACTTTTGATGGCAACAGCTGTGTATCTATCAGGTTTCTGAATACGTGAGGAGGGAAGAACAGGATGCTACACTCTCCAGGCAGCTGCCGAAAGCAGGGGAAATAGAACTGCCGTGCTGGGATCAGGGCTACCAAGTAACAGGCACCAGCTGGGTTTTTTGTCCTTTGGCATGTGACCCTCCTCATTTTGCTCCAAACCTTTCTAGAAGTTAGGTGTTTTGGAAGGCACATTTCTACTCCGTGGACCACCTCTGTTACAGGTGTCACTCCTAGAAGCAGGAATACTGCATCATTTTTTCCTCTTAGTAATCCCTCTGTTAGCAGCAATTTCCCATGCAAATGTGACAGCTAGTGGTTGCACTCATGAGTCTTGAAAGTGAAAAGATTATGGGAGAAAAACTTTGCAAACAAAAAATTATAAATATTGAAATGCTTTGAATATTGCAAAATCAAGAAATTACATCTGTAAAGCAATAAACAAGCATTTAAATAATGCACCAAGCTTTTATGCTTCGCAGAAGATACATGACAACTTGTTTTTCATTACCATTATTATGGATCTAAATATTTCATATTATTATTTATCTTAATATTTTTAAGATTCATCTCTATTCTATGATAGGGTTTTTAAGAATGGACAAAGATCAAAGCTGAGATTTTTTTTCTTCTTCCTAAAGAGTTTAAACATAAGAAAGGAAAAACACGATGGGTTTGAGTATTTTTTCTAATTTTAATTTTTATTGCTTAATATTGAATAATGTCTTTGATTATTTTATCATTACCTAATGACTATTTAGCTAAGAATATGCACAGTAAAATAAGTCAGCTCTTTCCAGAATTATCAAGATTTGGGCTTACTTACTGAAAGACTGCTGATCAACACACCTCCAGGATTTTTCTCAGTGATTCACATCCCCTCCACATTAGTGATTCATATCCCCTCCACACTGGCAATATAATCTAACACTACCCCAGAGCTGTCAAGAAGGGGGAGCCATCAGCCCTGCTCTATGTCCTCTCTCTCACTGCATTGTAAGCAGAATCTGCAGCATCTCCTATGTGTTGTCTTTACAGGCAGGTACACCTGGGGGGCCCCCACAGATCTGGGAGCTGTGAGGTCTGCAGTAGGTAACTGGAGAGCACAGGGAAGGAAGGAGGACCATGTGTCGCACCATGCAGTTGTAACTAGTCTGTCTGCAATATAGCACAAGTACTTTAATGTAGCAATTTCTAGTTTAAATAAGAGTCAGGCCTTTCTTAACAATTGATTAACATAAAAAGGGGGACAGTAGGCTATAAAGGGAGCAATTATACTTTCAGCTAGACATCTGAGTTGATTTAGGTGATTTGTTTTCAATCTACCTCTTCTTGTCTATTGGTCAACATCCACTGAAATCAAGATGCCTTCCTGAAAACCTGCTCTATTTGCTTCTCCATCTAAAAAATAAAGACATAGCTGTGTTTCAGTAAATATTTCTATATAAGGAACTTTTCACTGCATTCCGCTGTCTCACCCTGTATATCCTGAAAATCAAAAACTCAATGAAGTGTGTTAAGAATTGAATAGTCCCCCACTGCTTTAAGGCACCTCAGATATAGACTTAGTCGTTCCTGAGCTCCTCTTTCTTCCCTGTTATAGTGTTTCAGACAGACCTTTAAGATCAACTGACCCACATTTTTGTATTTACTTCCTTTTCTGTCATGTTTTATTCTGTCATGGTTTTATCACTGGTACATTTTTACTGCCACTAAAATACTACTTGTGGCCACTACATCTCTTCACTCTCATCCATTTCATGTTTCTGTGATCCTCACGAAATGTCTTGGGCTCTCTTTAATCCTTTCTCACTTTTCTGAGCTCTATTTTGATCTTTCACCAGTTCCCTTGTGCCATTCCCATTCTGTCAAGTCCCTTATCCCTACTCCTTCTTCCTTCTCTTGTATGTAAATCATACCTGATTGTCTACCTGAATAGTTTTCCAATAAAGAACATGAAATACATAAAACCTCATGACTAAGGAAGATCATTATGATTTTCAGCAATATTTGCGACCTTGATATGAATGTATTGGTTTTTACTGTGGAGGTTACAAATACACTATTTAATTCTCCTTTCATTTATACATATTTTAATATAATTCCATTTGATTCAGTCAAGTTATTCTTAAATTAGCAGTATAATTGAGAGGTTAATTGAACTAGGTCAAAATTTGGATTTACCATCCTCCAATCCTTTGTAATAAAAGATGGAATATTCCCAGGGAGAAGTTAAATAGAATAAATGTGAGAGCTTGAGAACAGCTTTTTGTAAGTATCTATTTCTAAAACTTATTTGGAGGGATGTTGGCTGTGTATATATTTTTTCATCTCTTACTTTTGTCCTTTCTGCTAACATAAATCCTGCATATGTTACGAGAATTTTTAAATGCTGGAGATAACATATATTCTCTTTGCTGAGGATATTTTCTGTTGGTAGATATGAGAAGAGAAAGTGAACTGTGATGCATATAGTTGATCAAAAACCTAATTCATTTAATTAGATTGCAAAAGGAAATTCATCTGTCATCTTCACATGCATTTTTTTCCTTCTCATAATTCTGACCATATTTGTCCTACATAGAAACCGAAAGTAAAAAAATTAAAATCACAAATAGCTTAAAATGTAAAAGAGGTTTCCATAGTGCGGGCAGTCAGAGCAACTTTGTACTGTAAGTGTTTGGATTTGTATTTTCTAAGACAAAAACTTGATGCTGATTAACACAGATTTTGTTTCACACTTCATTTTCTGCCTATAATAGGTTTCATTCATTTAATTCTTGAACTCACATTTTTTTGAATTTTTTTTTTAAGTTCTGTTATCTGGGCCAGTCATGATGTAAATGCAGACAAAAAAAAATGTATAACTTATTAGAATCAATGGAGACTTCAGCTCTGATAATTTGCAGGAAAATACTGTTGTTTCTGCAATTTATACCCTAAAAATATTTACTCAGACAAGCATTTACTTTAGTATTACCTAAGAGACATAATGGGCTCTTATTTGAAAGGCTGCTTAATAGAAAAAAGGATGGTTCCCAAAAATACTTGATAAATAGTAAATAAATGTAGAGCTATTAAATGAAAGATATAATAACAGATACACTACTGAAATGCAAGCAGAAAAAGTTTGAGGAGAAAAAAGGGAAAGAAAGTAGAAGCCTTGGATACAGGGAAGAAGAGGGAAGGCTTAATAATAGGCAGCCTGCTCCATTTCTGCCAAATTTGGTTAATGTTGTTTTGAGAAAGCAGATTTTGTTCAAATAAAACTTCTGCTCAAATAACCTAAAAACATTTGAAGCAAATTGAAATCTGTTCTTAAATGTCCATTCCTTATGTGTTACGAAAACAGGGTCTTTTCCTACTTTAATGTTTATTTCACTAGCATGAGGACAATAGCATAATACTAATAAAGTAGTTCAGGAATAGGAAATCTGTAGTGATCTGCAGACATCATTCTTCTTATAGAATTTTCTTTGGGTAAAAATGTGTTTGGATGTAGGCAAAAATGCAAAACTGACTGGTGTCCTGGATAAACTGGGAATGAAAAACCGCAAATAAAAAAAATGCAAATAGAACTCTTGAATCAGTAAATAACTCATAAAGAAATAAAAATTCTTACTAAGAAGCAGAAATAGTCTTTTTCTGTTAAAGTCATCTTAAAATGGAGAATTCATAGAACTAGGTTTTTTACATTATCAAGCATCCTGGTTGCATACAAATCTTAGAGCCTACTCTGCACTAAGTGATATTACAGCTATCAGATGCAAATAATGTGTAGAGGGATATATCTATAAAGCAATCAACCCTAGGTCATGAAAAATCTAGAATATTGGTCATATCTAAAAACTATTGCTTTCAAGTTATCTATAGCTAATATTGTAATACGCTTTAAAATATTTTTAATTTTTAATTAAAAAAATAAATTTCATCTGATTTTCAGATTAGAGCATCACAAGCTTTAGATGTTTTTTGTCTTTCAAGTGTTCTAAGGTTTTCTGGCTTATTGTGTTTTGGTAGCTTTTTTTTTTTTTTTTTATTAGCAAAAACAAAAGATGTCCATTCCTTAATTGTCTAAAAATTAACTGTGAGAATTTCACATAATTTTGCAACAAGGACAAAATTATAAATAATGGCCAGTTTTCGCGAGCGAAGATCCGGGGAAGGTCTTTACACCTTCCAGCCTGCGCATTGGATTTTTTAGGTGAGACACAGTGTGCGCAGAACTGAGCCCACCCTTTAATCCTAAGGTTCATCTGCCGGGGCCAAGCGAGCTTGGACGGTGGCAGTGAGGTCCTTAGGACGTAGGTGGGTTGCCTTTAAGGGCTAACGAGCCCCACCTGCCCGGGAGTGGCCCTGACCGGGAATCGAACCCGGGTCTCGACGGTGATAGCACCACGCCTTTACCACTAGACCACCAGGGGCTCCTAAGGACAAAATTACAAAGAGGGTAACCCCACCTTCAGGACTGCAAACTCCTAGTTTTAGCAATTGTGACTTAATTTACATGATTCAGCCATAAAAAAGTGATGAGGGATAGCCAGCAGCTGTATTAGATTCTGCTATTTCTTTGGAACTAACACACAAAATCTCCGTCCACAGTAAGCTCTTCTACAAGGTCCATTAATGGGCATCACCTTAACTGTCATGGCCTCTGATAGCTGAGACAAGAAAAAGAGGAGTATTTTGCCTAATTTTATTTTTTTTCTTTTTTGGTAGCCTGTTCTATTAAGTAAGCCTTGCACAGTTCTGACAGCACACTAGGATCTCCAAAGAGCCTGGGAGTTCTTTGAGGTACATTCCTATGCCATTCATCTTTTTTTTTAATGCTGTTTTAATTTAAATAGGCATGAAAACAGACAGAAAAGCAATAATAGATGTATTGTCCCATTAGTGTGACTGGGGCAATTACTAATTCACAAATATTGAAACTAGTACTGATAGAGATAAAATAATTTCTCATAATTTAATAATGCTAATCACAGTAGCAGTGAAGAGCTACAACTGTTGGCAGTGGAGCAATGTGAATTTTAGTACAGAAAAGTAAGGTCACAGATTTCACAGTATGTTCTGAGTTGTAACGGCCCCACAAGAACCATTGAGTCCAACTCCTAAGGGAATGGCCCGTATGGGGATCAAATCCACAACCTTGGTGTTACTGGCCCCATGCTCTAACCATGCTCTAACTGAGCTGCCTTAGCATCAATAACATTTTTTTCTCTGCATTACATGAAATTATGTTGCTAAATACTTCTTTGGTTAATCCGCATTATTTTACATTTCTTCTGCTATTTTATCTATTGGCAAAGCTCTTCTAGCAGACAACCCTATTCAGTTAAAGTCATGAGTGGTTTTGTAGCTGAAGACCAGAGAGATTTCATGGTTTTATTTTCCCCATTCTGTATTCTCAAATGGCAAAATATTAATGCGAATTGGTGTCATTTAGTCATTCATCATCTTATCTTAATTCAATTTCCTAATAAAATTGAGAAGTTGCTTCATATAGGAAACTCGTGCAGTAACAGTTTTTTACAGTAATATTAGTAAATTCTGATACATTTAAAACATGAGACAAAAGTGGTTTTCTAGTCATCCATATAAGGCTAACGAAAATGAACTAATTTTGAGAAAGCAAAAATCAGTGTCTTTATAACCTGCACTTCCTTAGCTGATAAAATGCCTTATTTTGAACATAGTGTAAATGACCCTCTAAGTCCAAACTTCTACTAAGAAGTTTCATTAAAGTACATAAATTACTACAACTGTCAGAGATGGCATTAAGTATTCAATAAAAGTAGACTTAACACAATTAATAGCAATTAAAATTATACTTTTATGATGTCAGCCACCAGCACTGTAAAGACATAATTGCCTGTAAGGACTTCTCTACCATATTTATCCTCTAAAACTGTCCAATTTATATGAAAAATGCCAAAAACATATCCCAAATGGGTACCATTATCTTCCTGGATTTTTAAAAGTGATCTGTCTTTATCCAGCCTGTGCACATTAAGCTAATTTACTTTAATTAGTTTTTTCTCATTGTCTTAATAGGCATGTTGATAAGGTTTTATTGGGGAGGGGGAGGGGGAATGTTGGTTTTTTTCCCTTTTTCTTTTCCTGACCATGGATGTTAAACTTCATTCATTAAATATCTTTTCAAAGACTACTACCTGGAATCCTGCACTTTCCTGTTCATATTCTCTATCTTCTGTTTGGTTGTCAGGTACAAACTTCCTGAATGATAGAATGTTTAGGTATTTTTTAGAAACATAAAGCAATTGTATGTTGGTTAATTTACTGGTAATTAAATAAGAGGCAATGACCTTTTAGGCTGCGCTGAGAAAAGGAGCTTTGCTTTGGACATAACAAATTAATTAATTCCTAGAACAGTTACTTGCATCTCTAATATCCAAACAATAGAATATCTGTGAAAAAATGCTAGTCTTTAAGTGATATTAAGAACAAAATATAAGTGTGTCATCAACAGGTCAGTGTCTGACATTAAGATCTAGTCTCAGCCTTCTAATTTAAATACAAAGTTAAGTGCTGTTACCTCCCAGTGTAATTGGGATACCTGTGTATTCGATAGCAAGATTGAAGCTCCTAGCCTAGGTCTTAGGAATTGCCTTTGGACACATATAAATCACTCTACTGAGTGTGCAATTGAGTTTCCAGTGTGTCATCACTGAGCTACCTGCAATCTGGATGTGTGAAGTTTAACAGAAAATCTTCCCCACCATATCGTCTTCACAAATATTCTCTGTTGATCTAATAAAGTTTGGAAAGGTATGTCCAGTGTTTTGACAGCATTCCTACAGGGCTATTTTTAATTCTGTAAATTTCCCTTATACAAAATGTGAGAAGCCAAGCCATTAGCAGGGTTTTATCAGATTACACTGTGATTTGCTCCTCGCTTTTCCAAATATATTTAATGTTTTGCAATACTCAAAAGACAAATTGATGACTGATTTATGTTACTGGATGGATAGTTCAATTTTAAACCAGCATTGCCACACAGTCTAAAAATCAATAAAATATAGAGAATGCTCAGAATAGAATTACATACAAATTTATGACAGTGAAAATAGCCATGCATGGGTCTTGAAGCTGTACAGATATGAAGAGTTTTAAAAGTATTTGGAGTTCTTTAGAAGTTAAAACTTTGCTTTTCATAGAAATTCCTCAGAAAAGCACAGAATTTAATGATGAATAAATATTAAACACTGCGGAATCCACCCTTGATTCTGCTGATTCATTTGAGAATAAGAAACTTCAACTTCATTTTGAATACTGTTAAATTAACTTGAGCTCACTTCTCAATCTTAGGCATTTACATGAATTTGAAGAATGCCAGAAAATTATATACTGAGGAATAACTGATAAACTACTTCAGAAATAGGTAACTAGTTTATATATAAACTCTAAAATTATTTTACTGTCATAGAATGAAACTACGTTCAAAGCGATGATAAAGAATTCTTGGTAACTAAAGTATTTGTATGAAGCAAATGAAGGAGGAGTTTACAACAGAGCCAGTTTGTGTAAGGCAGAAGTCTCCAAAGGTTTGCTTCTTATCTGGCTTGTAACCTCTGGTGATGGATGTTCAGAGAGAGGCTTGGCCCTAACAACCCAAAAACTCACCTCCTCCCCTTTGTGGGGTGCACCTTGTCATCTCCACAAATCTGAGTCATTAATTGTTCTGAGTCATTAACCACTAACATTTCAGTTTCTCACAATAATATGTAAACTTTTGAAATTCTAGTCATAGGATATTTTTCAATAACTATTTCTTAGTAACAAGGGGTGAGGGAAAAAAAATGGAATAACCCAAAATCCTTACTTATAAGAGTAACAAATTTCAACTTTAAAAATTCAGTTAAGGTCTGAAACTGTGCCAGGGTACTGTGAAAAATGTACAATTCTTTCCTGTAAAAGGTAAGATAAAGGTTTGAATTTGTTTATTCTTATTCTAAATTATAATAAACCAAAGAAACAAAATAGATGTTTGAATATTCTGGACAAGTGTTTGCGACTTTATTAAATCTTTACTTTTAAGGTAACTTTTAAAGGAGAAGAGTCTCATAGGAGCACTCAGTGTTGTTTATAACAAATTTCCTTGAATATTTAATACATTAGAGCTCTGAGAACTAGAAACCTGGTTTTTTGTGGCTTAATTACTTTCTGGTCCAAAAACTAAATTCCAGACACAACACTATCGGAGGAAAGGTGTTGTTCAGTTCAGATTTTTGATATGTTGAATTTGGTATTTGATTTTGCAGGAACATCTCTCTGAAACCGTAATCAGTAGAAGTTACATGGGTAGAAGTATAAGAACAGAGCAAATGTGTACAGCCAATTCCCTGAAATAAATCAGATTACTAGAGTAGCACCTGAGCCCCCTGTAGAAGTTCCCACAAAAGGTTTTGTGAGAGTTTTGGCAAGTTGTAAGTAACACGCAAATTACGTACCAATTTTATGTTGTCTGCCTCTCAGTGATGTGATTTGTAATTCATTTAAACTTTTTCTGTATCTAATATTTATCTAATAAAATCACTTTTCATAATGGAATTGACAATTGAAAGTGATGACATTGAAAAATAAATTAGCATTAGAAAATAAGTCGTGGGATTTCCTTATGAAAGCAAAAGCATTCCAAGGGAAGTGGCATAAGGAGTCATAAGTATTCCAGATGGCAAATTATTTTATATATGACATTCAGATTTATCTGTAAGAGATCAGCATTTTTTGTACTTTTATAAGATTTGCCTTGCCTTTAGCTTTTCAGTATTAGAAAATATTTTTTAAGTGATGAAAATCTAATAGAACCTAGCAAATATTTCTCAGATTTGTATGCTGATTATACAAGCAGAGTTACTGAGCTATTGCTGACATTGGAGATGTTGATTTTGCACCTTAATACCAGGAAATCTGGATAAATCAAACTATGGAAGAAGTTTCATAATAAGACAGATAACTGAAAGCATAAGTCAAAAAAAATTGATAATTCATTAGCCTTTACTGTTTTATTAGTTTTTGCAGAGTTATATCAAGGTGTATGGTTGTCTTCAAAACTAATACAACTGATTCTTCACAGTTACGTGCCATTCTATCAGTTTACTAATGGTGGTGGACGAGAGCTACTATATTTCCTATTTCCAGAAATAAAACATATATTTTTATTAAAGAGAGGGACCAGACTAGCATGGCTTAATTTTGATGCATAAGATACAAACATATTGAGTTGAACAAGTAGGAGACTTCTAAAGGAAGAGTACAAGAAGCATTTCTGCGCAATTGTTCCCTGTGTATATCTTCCCACCACTTGATAGGCAGTGGCTTAAGGTCTTCTTATATCAGAGGTCATATTTGGGTCCTTATGTTTGATAGGTATTCATGAATCCACTAGGCCTTTTGAATTATTCATACTTCTGGAGTTCATAATCTTGTGATGGTGACTTGCACAGCTTAGTTATGATTTTGTTTAGGAAACCGCTGTGTTTGTTTGTTACAACTTCTCTTGGGATAGCTGAATTGAAAGATCTCTATTCTAATGTCATAGCAATAAGAACTCCCTATATATCTTTATATAGGCCTTTATCATATCCTTCTTCAATTATCTCTTTTTCAGGCTGATGAACCATGGTCCATTCCACCATCTTCTAGTATGGAATGACTTCAGTATCCCTATATATTCTTTCTGCCTTTTTTAACTCTTTTCTAGATCTCATCCTTTTTGAGTTTTGGAGTTTGGGGTTTTTTTGAGATGTAGTGATCAGAAATTAAGTGTTGAACATGAATATACAGTCAATGGATTTATTGCATTAAAAAAAAATTCCCACTATATTTTTCTTTTTACTTAATAATTTCTAATGTTCTAATGCAGGGGTTTTCTTGGCTGGGGTTAGAAGTTGGTGCTTTTAGAGAACCAGTCACAATGCTTCCCATATTCTATTTTGAAGCAGAATTTAGAATCCACTGTTTTGAATGTATAGAAAGGCATATTTATTCCCACATAGACTGAGTTGTATTTATTGACACCATTTCACTCATTCCTCTTCTGTGTATCACTGTTTTAAGCAAATAGCTCTACCTGATGGAATAGTTGTCAGGGAGGACTCTTGAATTATGTGTTCCCAGAGAAATCCCAAAAATTCTTTCTAATAAAGGAGGTTACAGCACAATACTGATCCATCTTTTACTGATGTGCCCTCAATTCGTAATGTCGACTTGAGAAATGGTAAATTACAGTGATGCAGAATTGCTATGCTGACAATGGAATGCTATGCAATTGTCACGAAATAAGTAATCTTTATTTGCTTGCTCATTATGAGAGGAAGAGAAAGAATATATTTTAAAAGCCATCATTTTAACGAAGCATATATTTAAGGCCAAGTTGGATGGGGCCCTGAGCAACCTCACCGACTGTCGGGCATCCCTTCCCATGGCAGGGAAGTTGGATCTAGACTGTCTTTGAGATCCCTTCCAAAGCACAAACCTTTCTATGATTATATGAAATTTACATGGAACCTGGATGGTTACATAAAATTGTTCCACATTGCTATGCAGCTGAATGAAAACTTGCATACAAAATGAATCACAAAGAGTATTAAAACTAAATTGTCTTAATTTTGACTCTTCAGCTTCTATTCATTTTACTTTCTGGTGTCACTTACTTCCTAAACATCAGTTTTCAGACTGCGAGTGCTGTGGGGTATCAATATGGTTTTTGTGGGTTTCAAATTTGGCAGACTCATGACATTTTCAGCACTTCTGTGCTAGTCCTACATATTCTTATATAGATAGTCTCAAAGCAGCTAATTCAGATTAGTAGAAAAACTTTCATTAATATCAATGGAGAATCAAATTGATAATGTATATAAAGTTATGCTATCTTTCAGCATGTAAAAATTAAGTGTAATGCCATGTTATTTATGCCCTGGCACAATAGTTCTGTTATCTTCTGAAGATACCACAAATCCAAATGAACATAAAAGAATCATCTGGAAATCAAGTTCCATTTCTTCAAATGCCCTTGCTTATTTTTGATAAGACTAACAAAGATCACAAAATCTACAAGAATAAATTATCTACCTTTAGTTATAAGAATCTTTGTCTTATCTGTAGGAAGAAAAATACAAAGGTATACAGGATCTTTTAAGGGAACTTCACTGTATCCACCATGATTAGTTCAGTGATGATGAAAGAGTCGAATTTCACACTATCATAGAATCCCAGAATATGCCAAGTTGGGAGGGACCCGCAAGGATCATCAAGTCCAACTCCTGGCCTCGGACCTATTCCCAAGAGTCACACGATGTGCCTGAGAGTATCATCCAAACACTGCTTGAACCCTCAGGCTTGGTGCTTCGACCACTTCCCTGGGGAGCCTGTTCCAGCATCCAACCACCCTCATTTGATTTAGCAAAGGTTGCTTCATTGACAGTAATTTCTTTGCTGGCAATGTATATTCTCTATATCTTAGTACACAGACGCCTGTATTAGGTTTCAAATCCTGTATGTGCCCATAACAAGAGACCTTATCATTGTTTTCCCACATTCCAGCTGAGCTTGTTCATTCTTGCTTGTATTAGTTAAGTCTATATTGAAAAAAAGTTAATCAGATTTTGCTTTCTTTTACAGGAAATGTGAATTTCTTAAACAATTTCAGACCAATAAAAAGACATAAATTAGATATAGTCAGTGAGAAAATTTTTTCAGAATAGACATATTTTACACAAACACCACATTTTTGTCTTCATTTCTATTGGTATTTTACTCCTGATAATGTGTACATCTTTAGTGTAAAACAAAGCATATATGCCATTAGGAGAATAGAAACTCTGCCAGCAAAAATCCTAATTCATAAGAAGAAGCATTAGTACTTTGGTGTAAACAATGAGGAAATGGTGTAAACAGCGTTCCTGTCACTGCAAACTGTGGGAGGAAAGCGAAGACTCCAGCCTGCCTAATGTGGCAGTGAATGTTGATTTTTGCATGTAATGTTGTTTTCTGAGGAAAAACACACGTACATAACTTGCTGTCAGTTTGCTCTAATTATCATAGATCATCTTCATGATCTGCCACTTGCAACCTAATATATTATTATAGTTGAAGTAATATGTTCTGGTTATAATTGGTTGCCCACTATTGATATGGGTAATGGATCTCTCTTGTGAAATACAAACAGTAACTAGATGCACAGCATGCAGGTGAGTTAAGTACCTGCACTACCCAGAAATCAGCAGGTATTCTTCATGACTTAGGTTCAAGACATATTTTTTCTGGAAGCTCAGCATATCTCTAATTGCAATTATATTTTGTGTCCATCTTGTCTCAGATCTTAGAAAAGGAGTTTCTGTGTATAAATATCTAAGTATGAAAGTAAAAGGCAACACCAAGCACTTTTCTGCAGACTTGGAGAAATGTAACTGGCATAGATCTTTTCACAGAATTCCAATTTATATTCGTAGAGTTGGCCTCAAGGATACAGAAAAGAAAAATAAATAAGAAAATCAAATCTTTAAACTGGAAACTGTGAGCTACATTTTGACATAGCAAGCCTTCATATTACATATTTAGTTCAGTGTAATCAATAGCATTAATAAATCAGGGCATTGACTGAATTCTGAAAGGATTGTATCTCTCACACAATTAATTGATTTTTGTGTTCTCCACGTGAACGCAGAAACACCATAGTTAAGTGCACAGTTGGTGTAATATTGACTTTTTTTTCCTGATATTTAGTCACTAAGTGTTCAAGGTTGACAAGGGCAGTTATATCCCACTGTTTTCTATCAGTAATCATATTTTTCTAGAGCACTGGTTTCCCCCCAAAGCACGTCTTGGATTTAAAGGCCTACCCTCTTTTACATGTGTTATTCAAAACTTCCGAAGTAATTTGGAGATAAAATTCACATCCTCGCAAAGTATTATCAGAAAGTTTTATAAAAAAATGCACGCTTGAGGGAAATGTTTGTGGTTCAGCATAAGCTTTTTAAGTATTTCACTTGGTTTCTCTAAGTAAATCCAGTTATAGGTGTTGAAGAGCAAATCATCAAACCCCTTAAAAGGCCTAGCCTCTCTTTTCTCATCCTCTCTCATTTACACCTTTCTAAAAAGACTTCAAAAATAAAAAGAAGTGCAAAGGACATTGCATCCAAAACCACACACAGGTTTAGCCTAGGGTGGTTATCTAGTTTTAGTGAAAAAGGTCTCCTTTGACTTTGCATATTTCAAAACAAACTTAGACTAGGATATTATTTTTGTGACATCCATTACAAGAAATCATTGAAAAGAATAAATTGCATTCTATTCTATTCATTTTTATTTATTTGACACTCTCATGTTGCCTCTAAAATACATGACAGCAGTTTTTACTGAATTTTCTGCTCTAATTACAACTTATCTAATACTAACTTGATCAACTACCAGACAGTGATTATATTTCTGCATAACTTGCAGAATTGGAGGAAATATATGACACAATATAAATTAAATGATTTTAAGGAAATTTGTAGTTCATTACAATTTATCAGTTCAATATGTTCAATAGAAATAGTTAGGTAGATACCACACATATAACACATAGATAAAGAATAAGAGAGAAATTATACAACTTATGAATTTGGAGAGAAAGGAGAGGGTTTGACATTTTCAAATTTAAGCATTTAAGAGTCTGAGTTAAGTACTGTATGTTCACGTCTGGTTTAAATGTGGGAACTGGTGAAATCTATGTACCACTTTCATTGATGTTGGCAGCTGGAATGAGGGGGCAAAAACCACTTGAAAATGTTGTATGCTTGGCCTAGGATCAGAACTGTGGTCTGATAACAGAGGTCCTGATGCTGAAAAACATCCACTTTCAGCATCTTGTTGTCTCTTCTTAGACACACTACTTTTGCTGTTCCATAATGTAATCTCAAAACTTATTAAAATAGTATTTATTTGATTCATCAGTGAGGAAATAAAGTTCCTTTAAAAGGCAGACTCCATTTAATTAACAACAATAATTCGAGATTTTAGATGGTACAGTTCTGAATACTAAAATTCTCTGACGATTGGTTTTCAAATATGTTCTCTCAGAACTACCAAAATTTATCCATCTAGGTATTCAGTGGTAGTCTATGGTCATATATGCTCACCATATCATTCCATGTACATTGCCCATTCTTGGTTTCATCTGAATGTTCATAATGATCTAAACATACAGAACCAGGGGAAGGGCAGAAAAGAGGTCTATGCATATGATAATAATCATGATACATCTTAATCTAAAGTAAATGTAGAAATGCAGTCTTTATATTCCTAAAATTGCTTTCATATAGGCAGTCACCTTTTGACTTCTCAGGAATATATGTTGATACTTTTCAATCTACAACTTTGCTAGATAGAATAAATTTTTCATAGTACCATCATAAGCAAAAGTAATTGTATTCCATGTAAACAAAAAACCCTATTCTTCCATTTAAGAAATAAATCCATGTTGAAAAGATAAGGCACATTTTTGGTTTGTACTTATTCAAAGCTTTGTTGAAAAGTTAATAAAAGTGTAAAAATTAATGTAGTCTTGTTCATAATAATTTAAGCAATTAAATATCCCAGTTGCTCTTAAACTCTTTTACCTTTATCCCTCCTTTTTCTCATGCTTTACTCTTTCTTTCTGATAAGAGAAATCCAATAGATATTTCATAGCAAAAGTGCAGTTTGGTTTCCTGTTTGTTTTGGATGGTGGACTTGGTGTGAGGTAACATGAAGCTGGAACAGTTGAATGCTATGGGTGAACACATAACTGAAGTAAGGGGTCTTTTGTTCAAAAGAGCCAGTCATCATAGCATGAAATTCATACTTACAAACAGTTTAAGCAGTGCCAGGTTTGATATGAAAAGGGATGCACAGTGCTCAAATTATTACACATATTTTTAACATATGTTCTGCATTATATCACAGAGAGACCTGTTCTTTAATGCTGCTTCCTCTTGTGTTACTTTTCCTGTGATACCAATTATTTTAAGCGTGTATGACAGGTAACTGGCAACTTTATAGCATCTCAGCAGGTTTTAACAGTAACACTGTGAATATGAAGGTAATATGTTAAAAATCTGTTCTGTGGAAAAGCATATCACAGATATAGAAAATGCACTAAACATTCTTCAACAAAAAAAACCCAACAGTTGTTCATGAGCTTAAGTACATAGTTTCTAAGTAATGACACTTTAATATTAAAATATTGCATAATCCAAGGTTGTCTTTTAAAACTCTTCCAATTTAGTGTCATGAGCCCTAGTGAATGCACATCACTGTTAGTGATCAAATTAATTAACAGCATGTTGAGGTTCCCTAGAGACCATATAGATATACTTTTGTTGCAATTAAATTAAAAATGTGGGTTTGTGTAGAAGGAGGTAAATCTTTACTACAAATATACAGTTATGTTATTGGGCTTCACTGTGACAAGGTTATAAAATATGTCTATAGAGTACACTTGGTTTTTCACACAAGCAACAATGTAACAATTTTGTACAGAATAATTATATATTTAGTTATATATAATTGAAGATGTATAAAACTAAAAATTTATACAAACATAAACACATAAATAACTAGGTATACATAACTGTAGTATTTTATACCTATTTTTCTATGTACATTTGTTCTATATTAACTATATGTGTGAATATATATATACACACATACATACATATATACATACATATATATGTCACAGTCACAGAATGGGTAAAGTTGGAAGAGGTCACAGTGGGTCATCTGGTCCAACCTCTCTGTTCAAGCATTGCACAGAGCTAGAGCAAGAGCATTGCACAGAATATCTATCTATATTTTTTAATTTTCATTGTATTTTTTACATGACTTCTACCCAGGTGGATTTTCCTGGACCTGTGGTTCTCACTGTGCCTTTCAGTTTTACATGGTTGTTAACATCACAGCTTCTATTCTTAGTAAAACACTGTGGTCCCTGTTTCCTGGCATCTCTGGGATTATGGTAGTAGACTGTTGTTTACCACAGTAGGCTGTGAGGGCCATCCATTCATACTGAATGAGGCTGGTGCTGAGAACATGGTGTTATTTCTTCTCCGCATAACTGCAATTTTGGCTGTTTCTAATGCATTTGTTACTAAGAACTTCAGATCAATTGCGCCAATAATTCAACTCAATAAACTAGTAAATAAAAATTCCCTACATAATCTTTGGCTGAGGACTTTTTTCCACCTGTGTCTAGAAACAGAATTTATAAATACAATTTATAAAACAAGACTATTCATAGAAGTAGCTAGGTTGCTTCTTTGCATTGATGATCAATGTCTAGTGCTATCCATTCTGTTCCTTGTAACTTGTACTGTGTGGAGGGTCTCATTTTGTGAGAAGGTACTTACCTGCTTAGTTTCAGTGTCATAAATTGTAGTTTGTTAGATAGCAATATGACTCTTCCCAATACTAGCTCCTCAATTTACAAATACTTGAGTCATTGTTCTTAGGATTCTCAAGACTCCCTACCAACAAAGATGGAGAAAGAATGTTTGTGTGAGAAAACTCACTACATAGTTTTACTACCTCAACATATAACTGGGCAAAAGAGGAGGAAGTTGAAGTTCAGTGTCCTGAAACTGAAAACTACCTTTCTGGTGTGCACAGTATTCTTCCACATTTAAATCAGTGTAAGCTTTCTCATGGATGTTAATATAGCAATGTAATCACTTGAGTTCCAAGCTGGTAGAACTTTAAAGTTAATAGTCAAACAGATAGGATGTGATCCATCATTTCTGTGTTTTATCTGGCAAGCAGTAGTAAATTTTTAGAAGTTTTTTTGAGTCCTTTTTTAAATAAAATACTATTGATGTTTTACCATCTCTTCTATTTTGCACTTTCTCCATGGAATAAAAGGTTTCACCTCAAAATGTATAATAAATATTCTGCTGAATTTGTGTGAGTGGTAAGCAGAATCACTGTCTCTAGCTGACTGCTAGAAATTGATGCCACTGTCTAACCCTATGTGTCTTGTCCTGCAGGGATTAAGACCTGCTGCCTCTTGGAAAGGCAGCTGAAGTAAGGCAGTCATATTGCTGCCCTGTTGTCTGGACGAGGGTCATCATATATGACTTTCCATTGTCTTCTTACAGAAGGTAGTTAGGAACAATTGCATGTAATTTTAATTTTCTTCTTGAAGATTGGCCATTTACACGTTCTGATAACAATAAATTCCTCTTCCATTTCTTACATATGCCTTCTGTGGTGCTGGGATACTTGTCCCAGGTCTGCTGTGAGAGCTTGTGCATGAGATGAGCTACTATTGATTAACAGTCACTTTTTTAATTTTAAAATTCCTATTCACAACCCCTCTCCTAAAGATTACATTTCCTGTTAAAACCAACAAACTGATTAATTGGACTGAATCAGGTGAAACTGAAGATTTCCGCATCTGAGAACCTCAGAAAGAGCTGATCGGGGATTAGCCTCTGTTGCTATTTGTTGGACTTCGGCTGCTATTTTCCGTTTTCCTTCCCATGTTTCTGAGGGCAGCACTCTTTGATCATGCTCCAGTAAATGAAGATCAGAGCATCAAAGGGAGTTAAATATGTTGGCAGTGAATGTCACCAAGCCTGACTTTCAAGTGTGCAATGCTAAGAATATATTCGGAAATGCTCATTAAGTGAATCAGGACAGTTAGGCACCTAAGAAATTAAATCATGAAGGGAAGAAATTTGAGCACAAGATCACCTAATCTAGAAATAGCAAATGTTGAAGAGAGCAGAGATGTAAAGCTTCCTGCTTTTTCTTGAATTTAAGTATCTGTTATTCACAATTGTAAAGTCATAACTAAGAACTTATTCCTGAAAGTGATACCATATATAGAAAACACAAGGATGTCTTCAAGCTCTTTTCTGTCTGGGGTCCAGAAGCAGGTTTGTTAAGATCTGTGGTGCAGATACTCTGAAGACAGATAAGAATGCTTAGACATTCGGTGGGGAAATTAGGTACAAGTCTGTTTTGTAGTTGTGATTATACCAAGAACAAAGTTTCTCACGTGGTATGAATCAGTGATGTGGTAACTGGTCACCAGGTGTTAGAACATTTTTAATATTGAGGTTTTAGATTTCAGTACCTTATCCCCACATTGCTACAGTTTTGTATTAGTATTTGTCTTCTCTCACGTTTATATTGCCTCAATATCCTCAGGAAGGATATTGAGGTGCTGGAGCAGGTTCAGAGAAGAGCAACCAGGCTGGTGAAGGAACTTGAGCACAAGTCCTGTGAGGAGAGGCTGAGGGAGCTGGGGTTGTTTAGCCTGGAAAAGAGGACACTAAGGGGAGACCTCATCACTCTCTACAACTCCCTGAGAGGAGTTTGTAGCCAGGTGGGGTTGGTCTCTTCTCTCAGGCAGCTATCCATAAGACAAGAGGGCATGGTCTCAAGCTCTGCCAGGGGAGGTTTAGGTTGGATGTTAGGATGAAATTCTTTACAGAGAGGGTAATCAGGCACTGGAATGGGCTGCCTAGGGAGGTGGTGGATTCTCTGTCCCTGGAGGTATTTAAGAAAAGACTGGATGTGGCACTGAGTGCCATGGTCTAGTAACTGTGGTGGTAGTGGATCAAGGGTTGGACTTGATGATCTCAGAGGTCCTTTCCAACCCATCTGATTACATGATTCTATGATTCTATACAGTCAAGCTATGTATTGATTTTATTATATGTCTGCACATATATTTAAAAAAAAAATTCATTTGCTATCTAGGACTTAAGGTAAAAGACTTACATACTGTGTTTCAGTAACATATGTGAGAGTTTTTACTGAACTTTTATTATCCAGTTTTGTATTTAGAGATACCATAGAAAATTATTTTCATGGTTCAGATAGAACTGGGATGCACACATCCAATATCCACCCACTTTATCAAGCTGTACAGCCAATCAGTCTTATGATCTAATGTAGTATTTAGCCTGATTCCTCTAGAAGTTAAAAATAGGATGCTTATCCTCTTAATCTCTGCCTGTCCGGAGTTTGGAGGCAATATTAAGAATGACTTTTCTGCTTGTTATGGACTAATCCAGGTAGGCAGCCAAGTCCCGTGCAGCCAACCACTGCCCCAAAACAAGGTGGGAAAGAGAATCAGAAGGGCAAAAGTGAGATGACTCATGAAATAGACAGTTTAATAGGTAAAGCAGAAACTGTGAGCACAAGCAAAGCCAAATAAGGGATTCATTTATTACTTCTCATCAGCAGGTAGATGTTTAGCCACTTCCAAGAAATCAGGGCTTCATCATGCATAACAGTTATCTGTGAAAACAATACCATAACTCTGATCATTCTATCCTCCTCATTCTCCTTTCCCCAGCTTTTTTTGTTGAGCACAACCTCATATGGTGTGGGATATCCCTTTAGTCAGCTGTCATCTCCCAGCTCCTTGCGCATCACCAGCTGACCCTCTGGTGGGGCACTGAGAGAAGTAGAGAAGGCCTTGACACTGTGTAAGCTCTGCTCAGCACTTACAGCCCTGAAAACAGCCCTGTGTTATCAATACTGCTTTGGCCACAAATCCATAACACAAACACATACTAGCTACCATGAAGAAAATTAACTCTCCCAGCAGAACAAGTACATTAAAAGTACATAGCCATTATTTGGATCGTATTGATATACCTCCTCATCTAATTCTTTGATCAGTCAGTTTAACGCATACCTTTAAAAACAAAAAATCCCAGAAAAGGCTGATCTTTTACACTTGACCTATTTTACTTGAAATAAAAAATAATTAAAATAAATTAAAAAAAAAAAAAAAAAACACTAGAAAAAGCTCCTTCACACCACATTTTTAAAATGAGAAAGCACAGTGACTTGAAAACATTTTGTCATGGGAAAAAGGTATTTAAACAAGTCTAGGAAGTGTGGGGTTTTTTTCACATTCCATCCATCACCGTGAATTATTTTATTATCAGTTGCAAAATCACAGCTTTATTAAAGGCTTGGATTAAAACAGTGTAGGTTGTTTGGATTCTTGTTTGAAGAGGAGTTCAAGCAACAAAAACTTGTGGTTGTTCAGTTCGACATATTGTACTTTTTTCCTCCCCATTTTGGCAGACAGTACAATGTGAGCATAATTGGAATGTAAGAAAGATAAGAATGAAACAAGATTTTCAGATACTTTTGTAGTTGGCAAGGGCTTTATTCCATGTATCCATTTAATTTATTAAAGCTCAGTCTTTATATGGGAAATACTCCCAAATTCCTGTTTATTAAACCAGAAAATCATTTTATAATTTACTTCAGAACACTGTAAGCTTGCAATATTTATGAAAAATACTTTCTGAAAATAGCTCTTGGTATATATTCTAAGTACCATTAGGTTTGTTTTTCTTTAAAAAATAATCTTTATCTTTTCCACATGTTTTATGTTCATTACTGTTGAATATGTTTGCTTTGCAAAGCTATGGCAGGGGGATTTAAAATATATATTTGCTGGTTCATACATCAACAAAATTGCTAAGTTGCAATTGAAAATTCATGTCAGCTGTGCTGAAGTTAGGACCTTTCTCTTAAAATTTTTATTAAATTCTCAGGTCACATGATCCGTTTTCCACAGTGTCAGAAAGGAAAGAACATTTTCACATGTGAAGTGAAGGAATCATATGTGAAAGCAAATGAGGTACAACGAACATAGATCTCTAAAATGCCATTTTTACATTTAGCATTCAACATACAATCAACACTTCCATATGGTTTAGAGAAATAAAATTGCATTTTACAGCGTAGTAACATGTCAGTCCAGCAGTAGCTGTAATAAATATTTTATTACAGATAATCCGCATCTCATTTAGACTTTAGGAAAGATACACAGTTTATGAACACATCGTATATCTCAATGCAAAGGGGAAAATAATGATGAGGAAAAAATTTTCATCTATCATATTCTGGTTTGATTTTTGAAGCTACTGTGGTATTCTGTAATAATAACTAAAAAATTACAAAATAAAAATGTTTGATAACCAAATTCTTCATAATCTGTTCTCACTGCAGATTCTTGGCTCTTCAGAGACCTGCTCACATAACACCACATAGAAAGCTAAAGGTAAGATGAAACATCCTACAACCTCAAGCTCTGGTGGTTCCTGTATATTGTGTTGGTGTTTTTAAAATGACACCCCACTGTCTAGCTTACAGAATACAGCAAACTACAAAATTTCAATAGGCCAGTATGTGCTCAGTATACAGTTTTCTACCAAGTTGTCCATTATCAACAGTTTATACTGTTGTATCTAATTTATTGTTGTTGCAATAACGGTGCAAGTCAAAATATCAAATGGGATAAATGCACAGAGTGCAAACTTTAACAGATATAAATGTTTTGTTCAAGAAGGAATATCTAGGGTGATAAATTCTTTGCCCTCATACCAGACACATCAAGCATAGAATATAATTGAATAAATAATAAAGTTCTTAAAATGACCTATTAAATCTCTTGTGAACACTCTCAAGTTTCCACAAGAAACTACTGTTGCCTATGTATGCCCTATTGTGATGCCTGTTAATGATGGCCCTCTTTAGATTAATAATTTGCAAGTATGATTTCTAGCCATGACCTCAGCTCAGCTGAAAGAACATAAGGTACCAGAACTCTGAACTGCTGTCCACTCAGAAATGTTTGAGTTTGGCAGCAATCTGACTGTGAGCAAACCTTACTCTCTGATCAGTACTTACATAACAACTGTACTGAATTGAACAAGTACATGGAGTTTAGGTTTTCTTCCTTCGGTTTTTAGCTCAGTGATTTTTCTCAATGGTAACCAAAGTCAAGTAATTTATAGCTTGTGAACCTCACAAAAGGGTCCATTTACAACCATATTCTGCATTTTGTGACACCAAATGGAGAGTGTGTTCCTCTGTATGACTACAAAAGGTTTTAGAACAGCGATCAGAAACGTGTTCTGCTCGTTAATGTTTGTACAGTAGCTGCCTTAAAAGCGCTACAGTTTCCTAGAGCAAGTTATTCAGAATTCGACTACGCTCTTCAAGTTTAATAGGTTGAGCTCTTTGAGTTCCCCTACCTCCTCCTGATTGATGGTTTGTTTCTTCTTTTAATACAAAATTCAGTAAAATTTCCCACAGTGAAAAGGGTCTTTTAATTATAAAACACCAGCGTGTGGGAATGATTCAATTTACACATCAGAAAAGTTCAGTTACTTGACTATAATTTATTTTTTGTGCTGATCATTTACAGACCACAGATTCTTCTTCCCCTGGCCCCCTCCCCTTCTTGCTTGCTCTCTTTCTATGT
This sequence comes from Myiozetetes cayanensis, assembly GCF_022539395.1. Lineage (NCBI taxonomy): Eukaryota > Metazoa > Chordata > Aves > Passeriformes > Tyrannidae > Myiozetetes > Myiozetetes cayanensis. The sequence continues at coordinate 30,786,039 of NW_026087964.1, read as the reverse complement.
AAAAGAATAAAAATCTCGATAAGCTGGAAAAGGCTTTAGATATTGTATCACTTAGTCATCAGAACAAGAGTCTTCATGATGAGATTTTTTTACCACCTTTTATTCCTTTCTTATTTCTTAGATATATTGTCATATTTAATTTCAATGTGTTCTGTAATTGCTGAGTAATACAGTTTTTTCTTGCATCTGACAAAAGGACAGTGTAAGGAGCAGTATGGTATCCCACTCATGGAACTGTGAATATAAGAGATATTCTTAAAGAAAGATATTTGCAGTTCTAATGTCGCACATGACACAACTGACCAGCAGTTGATTTTTTTTTTTTTAATCTATTAATACTGAAATAATGGTCTGGAAGGGATGGGAAATTTTCATATTTCCATGCACTTTCTCTATGAAGTACTAGTTGTCTTTCTTAGTTTGTTTACAGAATATAGTTTATGACTTGTATTCATAGAGAAAGCAGCTTTTAATGACAGAGCTTTGTAGAGTCTGGGTATGATTTTCCTAGCAAAATCAGAAAATTTAATCTTGCTTTGTGCTCATTGTGAGCAAAAGAGAAATAAGCAGTAAAAATGTCCAGAATAGCATTTATACAAATAATTTTAAATATATTTACACATACATTCTTAAATTTATTTTCATTTTAATCAAATATGGGTTTTGACTAAGAACTATTAGATTAGGCTATGGTCATTTCAGAATGAAAAAGTACCTGTAAGGAATTGTAGGTATACATCATTTATTCTAGGTTGCATATATAATTTTTTTTTCAGCTGAATACTTAAGAATATTCATTGACTGACAATTTTTTGTCACATACATGTGATCACAATATCTGTACAACTGTAATACATCATTGTTACTTCCTTGCTTTCTAAGCATTTAATTTAGTCCATTTTCCACTTTGGAAGGGAAGCACTGAATGTTACTGTAGCAAAATATGTCATACTTGGAGGCAGAGTCGTTTCTTCTAATTATTTTCAAATATTTGAAAGATGCTCCTCCTTTAGCCTGGACTAAGTACTTAAACTAAAATCCAACATGACTGTGCGTTTTGTAATGTGCCTATGAGAAAGAAACTGAAAGACTGGTTTTGAAATATCTGTACCTGTTGTTGTTTGGGGATATGCTTTTATGTAGAAACACATATGTATCCCTGGATAAGATCTGAGAGCTGAAACTAGCATGTTCTTGTATAACAAGCTGATGTAAGATGTTCTCTTCCATTGCCCATTTAGTCATCACAGGCTAAAGGAAGCCAGTAATTCTACCAGTTTGATTTTACGAATTTAAATTTCCACTACTGCAGCTTTTTCTAATTGAACTGTATCTTACTGTATCCTCAGTAAAGAGAACAATTTTAATCATGTGAGGACAGCAGTGATCAAGATCACTGAACAGAGTAACAGGTATCTCTAGTTCTTGCTCATGTTCATACAGGCAGGCATCTCAATACTAAGTGCACTCAGTATTTATTTCCAAAAGATAATTTTTAAAATTATTTAAGATCCCTGAATAAGAAATAGACCTTTATATCTTCTGAGTGGCATACTCTGCTGAGATGATCACATATGTGATCTCACAAAGATTCACACGGAATATGGGTTGTACTTCTCTTACACAAAGCTAGCATCAGATACGTACAGTTATTCTGCTGGTTTGTTCATTATTTTTTTGTTTTAATGTGATTGAACTCCTCTCTTCATCTACCTCAGCACACAGAAGCCATGAATAGGCAGTGGTTTCAAATTACTTCCAAGGTTGGTATGCTATTCTAAGATCATGTGTCCTGAAAGATGTTGATACTCCTGTTGCTGGTGCAGCAGGTGTCCTGTGATGATGCACCTTATTCTTCTTGGTGTTCTTTTGGTATTCCACATAATTACTTCCAGGTCTGTTTCATTTGCCAAGTAAGCCGTGTAGTGTTATTCTCAATAGGTCTGTGTTCCTGCAGTTGTCAGCAGTTTGCAACAGTGTAAGTCCTCAGTAAAGACCTCTACTGTAAGAATTAAATAAAAAAAAACACAAAAGGTCAAGAGGATCTCTAGAGAGAAGCAATTTTTTAATAATTTAAATCCCTATTCTTCCAGATTATTATGTTATGACTATTTACTACTGTAAACAGTAAGTTAAATTCAATAATGGTGTACAAAACTTACTAATTTTGATGGAAGTCTTTGTTCACAATTTTTATCATTACATTTTTTTGTTATCATTTATATCCAACTTCTCTTCTCTGGCTTAAACACTAGCATTTTGTATGAATTGTATTCATGAGTCAAATGGTGTTGAACACTGTGTTAAAGGTTGGTATTTTAGTAGAGGTTTCTATATTTAAGAGGTGTCCTGATGATACAGTTTTATGGCAGAAGTTATTAATGTGACAAGTTTTTTTTTTGTTTTCCTTTCATGACAACGTACATGAGAGTATTGAGCGTCCATAAGACTGCAATGTTCTCACACCAATACAAAGAGCTCATGGTTTCTGCTATATTGTATATATTTTTAGACACCCATGGAATTTTTTGTTTAGTCTCTCCAGTTGTAATTTGACTCTCTCTGTTCACTAAATGTTACAGCATCTCAAGTCCTTGCATTGTTGATATGAGAATCAGAGATCCCAGCTGATAGTAGGCCCATCTCCTTGGTATTATGCATATTTTATTCTTTTGGTTTGTGTTTTGTTTTGGGGTTTTTTTTGCAGTTAACCATCTCTGTGATTACTGTTTAAATGCTGGTATGATTCCTCCACATTGCTGTTAAGTTCTTGTCAGGCTACCTATATTTATGAGCTGTAGGGAGGCATGCCAGTGGAAATAATTTTTTCAAGTTATCCTCAGTAGAATAAACAGGTATCGTAATCAGACTTTTGGACTGTCATCTGCTTGCAGCAATCAGTCAGTCACCATGTCATTGGATGGATGTTTTCGTATTTTCAAATGCTTCTAGCATCTTTACACAAAATTGCACTGTTTGGCATATAAGTTGTAAATCTGAGAAATTATTTCAAGAAGAAAAAAAAGTCTTAGCCACCAGTAGTCAGTGGTTGAAAATTAATTTGAAATCTCTGCATCAAAGCTTAAGTCCACTTCTGAAATCTGTAAATCAAGTTAGCCTGGGAGTCTCCCAGGCCTGAATTACTGGACATAATTGTCTTTCTGTGCAGACAACTTCTCACTTTTTCCATTCAAAATTCAATATTGGTTACTGATGGGGCTAGTTTCTATCTTTAGAAAATTATTTCCTTGAAACTGGAAAAACTTCTAGGTCCATCTCACAACCACCTATCTCCCTTCTGAGCAGTAGGAGGAAACATCAGGCTTTAGCCCAATGCTTTGTATAAACAGTTCTGGAAGTATGGATTAGAGTGAGGATTCTCCTCTCCTGGTCAAATTCCACTATTTCAAGGGAAGTATTTCTGTGTCTAACATTCAGGAATTTGGTGTACCTCCAATGTATAGCCCCTGTTGAAAACCTCTTCTTGAGAAGTATTTATTTATTAATTCAATCTCTCAAACCAAGAACAATCCTAAAGCTATACATTTTAGTCTGTTATCATCACAATCAACATCATACTTCTAATTAGAACTGGCCAGAGTCATTTGATCACTAATATACCTCAATTTTGTCAGGCTGTTAAGCAGTTCCTGAGCATATCTAACTTAACCTGTGTAATAGCAGAATAAAGTACAGTGATGCCTCCTTTGAAAAGCTCAGATGGCCTCGGGTGGAAAGCGGCTGCTAAAACACATTCCTGTTTTGCCATATAAGCAAGATCCTGAACCTCTTGGGATTCCAGTAGACAGTGGAAATCAGCCCTTAATCTTGAGTCTCAGCATAACTTGCTGGCATAGCCACAAGCAAGAGACAGTAGCTATGGAGTTAGTGCTGTTTCATCAAGGCAGGGCTGACACAGTATATACAGGTCGTCAACTGACTCACTGTGAAGCGTTCTGGGAGATACATCCTCTATAGATGTGGCACTTACGGGCATGGTTTAGTGGTCGACTTGACAGTACTGGGTTAACAGCTGGACTGGATGATCTTATAGGTCTTTTCCAGCCTTAGTGATTCTGTGATTGTTTTGTTTTCTGAAAACCTGAAAACTTACCTTTGTCCTTAGGAACAATTTTAGTCTTTTTTTTGATAGGATTTCCCTTTGGGACATAAGCAGAGATAACAGGCAAAGTCATGGGTTCCCTTTCAGAGTAGAGAGCAATAGGGAAAAACACTGTGAATAGAGAGGTGCTATGTCAGTACAATCCACGATTTTCAGCAGTGTCTTTTAAGACCCTTTACTGTTTGGCAAAACTTAGTTCTATGGCTTGTTGCTATTAACAGTGATGTTATTCAATCCAGCACCAAAGAGTAAATATCCCAGATGATAAAATCTAGAAGATACTGTCACTGCTGGTCTGTAAAAAAATTATACTAACTGGATAGTGGAATAGTAACGTTTTACTTTCTATGTAGAAAGCCACAGATGTTTTTCAGGAAAAATGTTTAAAATTAAATAGAAGTTTGTCGCATACTATTATTACAGTTGAACTAGTTAGGGTGTGGGTGTTAGGAGTAGTGTATTAGATAAAAAAGAACATAAAAATTTCCTTTAATGAGTCTCCCTTCTGTTTTTCTTTCTTTTTTTAAATCTTCTTTTGTTCATACTGTTTATCACTTGCATGCCAAAAAAAGAAGGTAATGAAATGAAGACTTTGTTGCTTTCCTAAGAAAAATGTTAAATAAATTTGACAGGTTTACTTTTGTGGTACAATAATAACATGTCTGAAATAGCCCAGCTGATGTTATGAGTTGCCACAAGTATTGCAGCCATGTTATTTGACGAGGTTCAATTATTTTTGAGCCACTGAACTATTGTTTCAAAACGCATTTTTGTTATTTCCCTTCAAGAGACTAAAATCCCTTTTCTATGGTTTGTTATGATTCTTTGAACTACTTTTTACATCTAATTTATGGTAGATTTTTTACTATAATTTTTTTTATTTATTTAATCTACTGAATCCATCTGGCCTGCATAGCCTGAGGGAGCTAAGTCAGCAAGCATAGAAATCAACAAAACCTGAAGTTGGTACTTCAAGCTGAACCAGAAGCTACTAGAACTCAATTTGTCAAGTATTTTGTTGATAGAACTAAGAACTTGGTTTCATTTTTTTTCCCAGCATTCTACTTTTGTGTTAAAAAAATTGTGACTTCTGAATGTTTTGTGTGAAATAAGAAACAACATTTGATTTTTTGCTGGTTCAATGTAGTTTAACAAACTCTATAGGAAGCAGTAGAGTTCTCTAAAACTGAGATTTGACCTCCAGATCTACTCTGAAGAGGTTTGAGGCATTTTCTTTGGTTAACAGCAAGAGAAAAGGACATGAAACACTTCTGAATTGATGGGAAACTGGTGTCTGATCCAGTCATCATCCATATCCTTTTCTTCAGCATCAGACAGATACAGAGAAGAGGCTCAGTATGCTTGGTGCTACTGTACAAATTATGTTGTTCACAAAAATCATTTTAGCATTATAGTAAGACAAGCAGAAAGATGAACAGAGACTTTATGGATGTCAGCAAGATGGTCATTGACCTAGTTTTCTTTTAGTAGAAACAAAATAGATAAGGACAGACCCTTTGAGTGACACAAGTCAATGAACCAGGCAAAACTTGTCAGAAAACAGGGAACTGGCTGGTTATACAGAGACTGCAGAATTGTTCAGCAGTATATAAATTAATAGTAAGTACCAAAATCCAGATGTACAAAACATGTGTAAGGTACAAGTTCCATGTTAAAATTTTAATATAGTTGATAATTGTTGTGTCAGACAGTATAAAGCAGTGTAAAATGCATGCTTCCTTTATTCATTTGTTATTAAACAGCCACATGGGCAATGTTGTTTATATAAAAGTAAGAATCTTCAACAGGGTCCTACTGAGTTTTGGGAAAGTCTCCAAAAATTACAGCTCCAGCACATGTGAAGCTGAATGTGAACGCACAGTCCAATTACAATTTGGTTTTTAAGTGGAACTTCCGTATATACTATTTCATACCCCGTTTGTGAGCAATAATGTAACTACGTTGGTTTTAAAAGAAAAAAAAATTAAAAGTTTAAAAAGTGAATGATTGTATTCCTCTGTTCTACTCACTGCACAGTTGATGAAGGTAGTTATTTAGTCACTGAGACTGAACCTGCTGCAAGGTGCAATACAAGCTACCTTCCACAAACATCTAAAAATATGGTAACTGTGCCTGAGTACACAAGCTCCAGGTGTGATTTTGGAGACTTCACGAGTATTCCTATTACTGAGTACATATCTATCATGTGGAAAAAAAGGTCTAATCTCAACTGTAAATGCTGAGAATTACATGTCATTTCCATTTAAGCAATAAACGCTCTTTTGTCTATCTAGATTTTGTTATATGTTTTTCACAATAATTCCTAACAGTATGCTATGTCATTAAAATATCAAAATCTAATAAGTCAGCTGGCAATAAATGGAAAAAATAGAAATCCATAGAAAAGATTAGGGATATCTAAAAGTGGTTTATGGGTCCTAGTGGGATTCCTCCTTTTTTAACAACAAAGTGCAGAGTGAAAGAATATGCACAGCTTTCTTTGTCTTCCTATTTCTTTTGATCTGAAAGAACAATCAGATAAGGCTGATTTCTGAAGACAGTTCAGAATGAACAGATCTCAGTTGCCCCCAGTGATAACCATCATTGTCAACAGGAGGCATTCCAGGTACTGACACTAGAGCCTTAAATGTTCAGATACTGAACATTTTATCTTTTATTTTAAAAACTACTGCTGGGAACTCTCTTTATAGAATGCAATGGATGATGAGTATTTAGAAGAAGAATGAACCCTGAAGGAGAATAAAGCCCAAGCCTCAGAGACTGCCACTGAACAGCAGAAGGACAGAATAATTTAAGGTTATGGTGGGGAATATCATGCACACAGAAAACCTGAAGCTGTGGAAAAAAAAAATAGAGGGATAGAGCTCAGGAGTTACAGGCTACAATATAAAAACTAAAATAATTTTAAGGCCCTGGCCCTTATGGGCATTTGTCCAGATTAGTGAATCAGTGCACATTCTGTCAGAGTTCAGCAAAACTAAGTGCTTCTTAGTTAGGGAAAGCTCAGAACTGGAATATGTTAAAGTGCTGATAATGAAACTTGAGGTGTCTGGATTAAACCAGTATGCAGAAATGCTAATAGCTATAAATGCTATAAGCCTTGTCATTTAACAAGTGTTATTGGTCCCTCTAAGCACAGTCTTCAGCTCTCAGTTTTTGAAGAAAATATTGATTTTTGACACGGTGTGACAAGTTGTGTTTTACGTGACTCATGTACATTGTACAAAGCTCACTGAACATGGCACAATGCCAGACAGTGTACTGTGAAAACTGATGGCTTACAAATGTAAAAATTATAATATTTTTCTAATTTAAATGTATTTACATTTTGCCTGTTGCCCAGTGCTGCTGATTATTTTTTAAGTTAGTAGTTAACTATCTTTGTGTTTATCTAAGTTACTATTGTTAGCTTAACATACTTCAAAAATATAAAAAAATACTATTATCATTCATGAAGAATAACTAATTTTGAATGATCAGATGCCAATTAATTCATAATCAGAGGGGGTTTATGTGCTTCTTACTGCCACTGCAAAATACATATTATTCCTTATCTTGTCTGTGTTCAAATAGTTTGCTTTGTCTACCAAAACCATATACTGAATTTAAACACATTGACTCCAGTCCCCAAACTGGTGCCATTGTTCCTTCATGGGGTTTGGATAAATGCCTGTGTTTGGTTTTACTCTCATAACTGGAGCAGAGTTCAATTTTGGACAGTTTACAAGTATGAGCTCCATTGACATATGTGTTCCCCTGACATAGAAGAGAAATACAGAGTTGTTGGAGATAGAGTCAAACCATACTGATATTTGTGAGCCTGTGGGCAACACTTCTTTTGTTTAAATCTAAAGAAGTTTTAAGATTATCTAATTTTCACTAGTATACTGCCAGACTTGAGTAGAAGGTAGTGAATCTTTTAGTCCAGTAGGATTTTTCAGGGTGTTGATACAGCAAATGCAGGTGCTGATGAGCTGATGGCCAGGTTTGTGATTGTGGATGCCTGTGAGTAGTATAGTAGATCAAAACACATATTTGAAAGTCACAGACATTGAGAAGTACAACTAAAGGTCTCTTCTCTTCTTCCTCCCTCCAATACCTTGATTTAGTCCTTGATCTTTTCCCCAGTTTCTACCTGTGTGAGAAGGGCATGGTTCTTAGTACACATTCAGTATGTATCTTTGGGTTGGCTGTAACTATAACCACTCTTGAGGCCACATTGCCCAGTTTCCTAAGTGTATTGGAATGCCTGTTTTACCCTTGAATTTCCTTTATTGGTAAGTTACTGCCAGTTCTGACCTGCAAGAAAAATGCAACCCCATAACTTTCACCTGTATCCCTCAAAACAGATGGAAGTCATTCTGCAGGAAGATCAGGGCAAGAAAACTTAGGAGGCACCAGATTACTTTTGGAAACTCCTTGTGTGTCTCTCTAGCATTCATTTTTTCTACCACCCAGCAGCGATATCCGTTAGATAATGTTCTAGGAACACAGTTTTAAACAAAGAGTTGTACATAACATGAACAAAATTACTTGTCACATTGCACAAAAAAAGTTGCAGTGGTGGCAGGTGTGGAATATAATTACTCATTTATGTATCTTGAAACAATTTTTTAAATGCAAATGTAATATACCAGGTGCAAAAATGTAAAACAAATATCACTTTGACTTATTGTGTTTTATAAAACAGTTTCTAAATATATATGTATGAGGGCAATTGAAAACACTATATAGAAAACACATGTTGGAAACACCTGTAAACTGTAAGATGGGCTCTAGGTTACATAGAATTACATTTATGATGGTGAAATACATATTAAACAGAAGCAATAGATCCCTGAATATTAAACAGAAGCACTTAAACTGTAAAACTGAAGGAAGAGTTCTCTTTAAATAAGCATCAGCCAAATTTTAGCCATCTGGGACCTTCAGAATTTTGACAAGATTTGTGCATATTGGACAGATAAGTTTGACCATTGTGCTGGTGTACTCTGCTGCTGGAGATTGAAACTTTACTGTGGGCTTATATAAAACTAGAGAGTTCCATCTTACATTTAAATATGTAGAGCAAAAACCTGATGCAAAAGAAAACATATTTTCCAGTATATTTTCCCCTAAAAAATGCCAAAAGTCCCTTTATGTAGTGCATTTTATCAATGACACTGATCTGAAAGCCCACCTTGCTGATCTTTTTTTGCAACTGTAATGCCTGCATATTGCTTTAATTTTTATGTAAAGTTATACAGTGTTGACATGTTCTGTAGCCCTTCTATGACAGGGCAGTATGAAAACCTTTCTTTCCATGCCTACTGAAGAAATCATTGGGGTTAAATGACAGGGCTCTGCCAGTGATTTGCCTGTCACAGAGGACTGTAAATTGTAGCCTGTCTCCAGGATAGTGTTTAGACACATTCTGAGATTAATGGTTTTGCATAGACACTTTTGACTTCAAATGATTTTGAGACAAGCTCCATCAAGAAGATTCTTCCAGTTTGAACCCAACTGAAAGTGCTTTGCATTTCAGCTGTGTTTATACGTAACTTTGTTGGTACAGAACAGACAGAATCAGATATAAAAATGAAATGGTTTCTCTTATGTTCCAGACAACATAAAAATTTTCACCTTCAGAGCACCTCTTTGTGACAGATTTCTTTCTTTTTTTGGTAGTTCCTAACACTTTCAAATAACAGACAGCAATGAGATATTTTATTTACATGACCAAGGAGGCCAAGTGTTTTTCTCTTAAAGAAGCATACTTTGCAAGGAAGGTCTGTATCCTAAATTTAAGGAAGAGCATGCTAAGGTGTATTAATCTCCTGGAAAATCCATTTAAGAATGTGCTAATTCATTCACTTTTCAGAACTTCAATTAGTAGTATGTGTTCTGTAGCAAATGAGATGTTATAATTCAGGAACTCTAATTTAAGACTGGTAATAATAGGGTTTCTGTTCTGTTTAACATGGAAACAAGAAAATGTTTATCAGAATAATACAGTGAACGTAGACATTCCTTATTCAGATGTTCTTCAGTCTCCTCTTTAAAAAAAAAAAAAAAAAAAAAAAAAAAAAAAAAAAAAAGAGAGAGAGAAAACACCTTTTTTGTTATTATCAATTGGTTTTCAGCTCTTCTAATAACTACTGAAGGTCATGTCATTTCAGTAGACTAGCAGTCAGATGCCACAGCAGTGATGGAGCCATGCAAGAATCAGCATAATGGGCTAAATATTTGTATCTTTCTTACAACGAACCTAAAGTTCACGTATGCTGCCTCTCCCACTGGGTTGGAAGAGAGAATCTGTTATTACTTAAGCAGACGTTTTAAGAGATACGTTGTATCACTGACCAAATACACCCCACTAGAATCTGACAGCTTGTGGCCTCTGTGTGTTACTTGGAGTAGGAATTTTCCTTACGGGTGACACCATATGTCTTCCCTGTTCACTTTACTATCAGTGCAGCTTACAGGATCTCAGGCTTCTGGGTTACATCATGTGATTAAAGGAGAATTTGGAGGTCTTTTCAGAAAGAAAAAAAAGAAGCTTTTCTTTGTGAAATGATATGCAAATTTGTTCAAACGTTTATAGAAGCATCTTCATGACTTTTTAATTTCAGGTTTTAAGTTTTTACTGAAACATTGATTAAGATATACTGAAGACTGAGATGAAAACAGATGGATTTGAACAGCAGGTCAGAAGTTTAATAACCTCATGTACCAAATATTAAATAGAGTCTAGGCAAGAAGTTACTGAACTCCCTCCTTAAAATCCCACAGCAAATGCATAGTGTCTTTAGCCAACATGCCAGTGATTTTGATGCTCCCTCTTTCTCCTCCATATCAGGTAAATAAGGTAGAAGCTGATTGCTATGGATAACAAAAACCTCACATTGCTGATTTGAAGAACCAGCATCCACAAGGAGAATGCATAAAAATTCCAACTTCTGGGAGCAAACCAACTGGAATGTTTTTCACAGTTGGCACAGGTCCCAACCTCCTCGTCACTGATTAGCAGGCATACTCTTCAAAAACTATTAAAAAAAAAGTTTCTTCCACAACATTGTAAGACAAATACATGCAAAGCAAGCCAAACTGAAACCAATTTGGTTATGGGAACTGGTTAGAGCCTCAACAGCTGGGGACTGAGCTCTTGTAGCAACATTGTAGTTCAAATATTGTGAAGTGACTAGATGAAGTGAGGAGCTTCTGAAGTCCTAGGGTGAGGTTTAAGTGCTGAAAGCAGGAAATGAATTTATAAGTCCCTAATTCCCTTTGTCAGAGAGGTGAGGCCATCTTTCAGGAGGAGTCACTTTTGTATTACTCAGTAACATGCAGGATTTTCTTCTGAGTAATGAGGCAGACTGCCATTACCTTCACTTGCTGAAAACTAGATAGGCAAGGGACTATTTAAATTAAAACAAAAACAAACAAACAAAAAAAAAAAAAAAAACAAAAAAACCCAAAACAAAACAAAAACAAAAACAAAAAAAAATTCCAAACCCCAACATAGTGTCAAAATTCTCCAGCTATAATGGCTTAATTTTTTTGTTTTAATGCAGAAATGGAATGTCTTCACCTGATTTGGTTTTGTTTTTTTTTTTTTAACTATAAGAGCCAAAGTTTACAAAAAATATAAGGCACAAATAAGTGTATGTAAAAAATCCTATTCTGAATGTGATTAGTGCATGCCACTTGCAAATGTCAGCAGTTAGTTTTAGAGGAGAGCATTTGTAAGATCTGGCAGATAACTCTTGAAATGTCAGGAGGGTAAGAGGAAGCATAGCAGAAGCCAAATACATATATAAATATGTTAGAGGATTTTAATACGAAGTCCATCATTTTTCAAAAAGCAAGATGCAGCTATCTTGAAACTGACCTGATAGATCATAGTTTCCATCCCATGTCATAGGTATTGTGTAGACGTGACATAATTAACTTGAATTTTAGAAAGAAGCTTCGTTGCCTTGTAAACTGAGGAAAGAACTCATTCTCTTCCCCTTCTTGTTCACAGGCAGGTATTGTTAAACAGCCTTTTGCACTCTATTTTTAAGAAGTGTGTGTTACACTTATGTAATTTCTTTCTGGCAGATTTCTCATCAAGACTTGCCTCAAAATATCTAAGAAAGTTTATACTCTGTCTTATATGTCTGCAAAAATACCCATTAAACCCTTCTGGAAGCTACAAAGTGAAGGGTAGTTCTTTGACAGCATTGTTCCCATGCTCAGGAACAGTGCTGTTCAGGGCTGTTATTGTTTTGTTTGATATAGTAATACCTGTATACTTGCCAGGTATACTCTATTAAAAATATTTTCACAGTGAAATATGGCTCAGACTTGTATGCAGCAGTATTTTAATCACACCTTTTGTCTTATGATGATTCTCACTTTACTGTTTCTAATAACTCTAATTATATATTTCTGCTTGCATATAGCAAGGAAAGCTACTGAGTCATTATCGGTGCAAAACTTGATATCTCTTAAGATTAAAACGTTTATATTCTCATTTGTGCAGGAATAGCACTTTCCTCTTTGATAAATATTGTACTCACAGATTTCATTTCATCCAAGCTCAAGGGTGGCGTTTTCCCTTGGGTTGTGTAGAGGTTTTTGTTTGCTGGTTGATATTTTTTCCCCAAAGTCTCCTACCTAGTTTATATTGTAAAGTAAGTCCTGTGTCCTCCACATTTACCAGTGCTGGTGTCTTTGCATCAGAACTCTGCCCTCAGAAATCAGCCTGCATCCCTGCAGCTATTAAAGTCTCTTTAGACAGACTCCGGACATTGGGGTTACCAGGAACAGAAGGCCTCTCAATACTTTCTTATTTTACTTTTCTCATTGACTATTGGAATATTGCACATGGTATACCTATTTTACAGATGTTACATGCTTCATCGCTTTCTTGTTTTACAGGAAAGGTACTTTTCATTCTTTAAAAATAGATCAGGTTATGGAAAATTACACTCAGAGTTGAAGATAAAATGGACCATCTGGGTAAACAAATGACATACTAATGGCCAAAAAATCAACACTGAATTCTCTTCTATTGCAGTGCATGTTCTGAAAATTAAAATATAGGATTTATTGATAGGCAAATATATTTCGGCTTAAAAAAGAAATTAAAGGATTGACTGATGGAAATTAAAAAGAAGAATAAGCAGTACCTTAATTGCATAAATGCAATTAACAATTTAAATCTGATGCATTTTTCTTGTTTTGGAACAATTTAAAAGTGATTTTTCAGAGTTCCCTTAAAAATACATAGCAAGTAAAAATTCTGCTCTCTGCTTAATCCTGGAGGATTCCAAGAAAAATAAATAAATGAATAAGGTTAATAAAAAAGCTTACGGGACACAATAAAATTTTAACACACCCAAAATCTGTACTAATGTTCAAAAAAAAAATCTATTTTTATATATACTCTTTGCCTGAGAATCCTGCCAAAATTAAAGTTCCAATACAAATAAAAAAAATCCCAACTAGGCAGTCAGATCACATTAACATAGTTTATTCCTTGCATTTGCAGGTAAATCTCCTTTATCTACTTACTTCCTGCTTGTACTAAATACTTCAATACATAGATACAAAATTCTGAAGCATTTATAAAGTATGACTCTCCTTTGCTCTATTACAATAACAGAGCAGACAGACAGTTAGCAGACTTATGTTCCCAAAGAAAAGCCTACTAGTATGAAAATATATGTGCGAATAGTGTCCATGTTGTGAACTCAATTTACAAGTCTAATGCAAAACAGTGTTTTCTGACTTTACATAATTATTCTGTGAAGTTTCAGCTACTTAATATCAAAATATTTGGATAAATACCGGTTTTGGTTAAGAGCTGTATGAACTAGAAAGAGGAAAAAAATTACTAAACACAAGACTATTTCTTTTTCTTGAATTTTATTCATACAGAATATTAACAGTTTTATTGTTGATGAAGCTAAAAATAAGAGAAGATAGATGTCAGAAGGCAGATCCTTTAGTACTGGTGTGAAAGAAAAATGGTTCACTTAAAAATAAATAAGCTTGGTACTATAAAAATATTGAATATAAATACATTTTTTTTGTGAGAGAGTAGGAATATTCTTTTTAATAGGGAATATGTAATAGTATGAGAATGATTGAGAAATTGCCAATGTCAAGGACTGTTTCAAGAAAAATTACGAAGAGGCAAAACTAGAGCAGGGTTCTAGAAGATTAAAAAAAAAAAAAAAAAAAAAAAAAAAAAAAAAAAAAAAAAAAAAAAGGCAACCTGTTTAGGACCTAAATCCAGGTTCAAACCCATTATAGTAGAGCTGATATTTGAAAAGTGGTTAACACACAAGTTTTCCCATGAGGTCCTAGGACCTGGCATGAATATAGACATTTAACTGAAGGCTCGTGTTTTTGTGATGTTTGATTAATATCTTAATAAATAACAGAGTACAAAAACTTAAAGCAATCTGTAGATGAAGGTGGGGAAGAGCTGTATTCTTCATCTGAATCCGTGGAGAACCCAGAGCAAGAGATGTACGAAGTTTTACACTTTCACACTACCAAGAAGATCCAGTTATCAGGAAGGATGGGGAGAAGACTGTCACTTTTCAAAATATGTTGTCTTAGAAAACAAATCAGAGATTAATTAAGAGGACCACAGGTTTTGAAATGAGGCAGAAAAACAGATCAAGATGTGCTGGATCTTGAAGAAGTCTAGAGAAAAAAAATGCCATAGTGGGAAAAAAAACCCACTAGGATGCAGAGTTCTGTTCTCAAAAGTATGCTAGTCTAGCACAGTATTACTTGCCTACACAGTCTGAGTGCTGTGTAGGCCGTGGTTGACAAATATACCTATTTGTGAGATACACATCTGTGATATGAATATGTAGCATTATAAGGGACTGAGAGACTTAGGGCTATGAATCTCCTTTTTCTATACTGTATTCTTGAATATTTCTATCCTATTTCCTAAAATTCATTCCTGATTTTTACTTGACCAAATAAGTTATGAATATATCTTAGAATTACTTGAATATAAAAAAAAAAAAAAAAATAGAAAAGCCTTCAGAAAATTTTTATACATAAATTTGCAGAATTTTTAGTGTGCCATTTTGCAGTTTAACAGATTTGCTTTTCAGGCACTTGGCCCACACTAATCTTTGAACCTAACAGAAAAAGAACACTGCAGTGGCAGTTGTGTTGCAGCACAGTGAATATGTATTGCTGGCAAGCTGGATATTTTGTTTTTTCTTAGGGAGTTCAAACACTGCTACTAAGTCAATAACAAAACTATTAAATATGAAAAAAGTACTGTGTAGCTTGTCAAACAAAAGGCATGCAACATCATTTTAATTTCTCAAAAGAATCAAAATTATGAAACTCTGAGGATGTCCTTGCACTTGTCCAGCCCACCTACCTGCTGTGGCTACTCATTGCAATCTTTAGTGTAACTGTACTTCTGTTGATTTTGTGAAACTAGAAATATTTTCTTCAAGAAAATGTAACAGACAGTAGTCTGGTTCCTTCTGAGATGTCAAATACTTACTTTATTATAGCAAGAAAGTGACAGTCAATTTAAATCAGAATTTATTGAGAACATTAAGAGCTGGAAGGGCTTTGGCTAATCACTGTAATGTCCTCAACAAATGGTAAATGAAAGCATGAGGAAATTGAGTTAACACAAGTTAAAAGTTCACATACTTACCGAATTATATTAAAAACCCTATAACCTAATTAAATTATCTAAAACTACTCATTTCAGTCTGTCCTATTGTACTAGTGAACGCATATGATGGTATTTTCTCAGATGTGTAACAGTTGACAGGTTTAGCATGAGTCAGATAAAAACCCAATGAACAAGATAAAAGGATGAATTATTCACTAATCTGCAATCATCTGAGTAGTTATACTTAATGAAGAGAAGAGTTTTGCATTGGTGCTTGTTTATATACTTCATATTTTTAACTTATAAAGTCAGTGTAGACTGAAGTTGCGTACATAGATAAAATGTATCCATTTCTCCTCCTTTATGGAATTTTTTTGGGAGTGAGAAAGGCTAGAGATGGTATAGTAGCATGTAGCATGTATTTGTATCCATAGGCATGTATTTCAGGTATCCTGACTGCAAAAGCTGTATTTTATCTGGTTTATATACCATCACACTACTTAACAAAGATCCTTTTACATGCCTAGATTTTATAATAAGATGTAACTTTTGAGATCATGTTTTCCAAGTTTTTATCTTACTGGAAAAATCTTTCAATTCCTTTGCTTTGGTTTTAAAATAAAGGAAGAAAATTACTAGGATAACTGGCAAATTTTCTACAATTTCTCTTACAGATTCAAGGTTTATTGAAAATAATGGGTAAAGGACCTTTTTGTGGTTTCAGGTAATGACATAGTAATTTGTATTTGTAAATAATAGGCAGATCTTTAAGTATCTATGAGAAATTTGATTCAGCAGTCAAATAATAGCAGGTATGTGAAGAATCATTCTCACTTCTAGCAGCACAAAGGACTGTTTAAAGAGAAAAAAAATTGGATAGTGAACAGTGGAAATTTTTGCTATTTGAATAGGTTTTGAGTGTATATATTTGCTGGCTTTGCTTTCCTGAAATGAAGAGAATCATGTAGGATTTGGCTCAATCCTTTGGCTAACCACAGAGGACAGAACCACCATCTGAATAGCTGTTCCTAGGAAAAGTCAAGCACTGCAGAGGAGTAATCCCTGTCACCTAACATACAAATGTGTAAAAAAGTTACTGATGATAGCAGAAGAGAGAGACAGTTTTCAGCTCTATGGGGGAAAAAAAGTGATAGTGTGACTGTAATAAAATATCAAGATGGCATTCAACAACATTCAAATTGGATGTATCCCATAGGAAGTTTCATCTTTTATTTCACCTTGAGAATGCATTCTTCTGCACAACTCTTACATAGAAAAATAGTTGATTTTCAGATAGAAATAGGGTGTTACATATTTGTTTTTAACTACTTGCTGAAACAGAAAAGCAAATGTATAAATGAAATTAAATTGTTCTCCCACCCTCAGAAAAACCAGTATTTTATGAATTGAGATTTTGGGGTTCTGTGACCTGTCTGCTCCTATTCTAAGTGCTTCCTTACCAAAAAGAAGGGCTATCATTGATTGTTTACTGCTGACACTGAGATTAAAGAAATTTTGTCAGTTTGGCTCCCTGATGATTAATTTAAGACTTACTGACAAAGAAACAAAAAGCATTATCCTTTTTCCCCCTTTAATATTTGATACTTTTTCTTCATGTAAAACTGAGAAACTTAAACTGTATCAAAGGTAATATGTTTATTTGAAATAAATAATAACAATTTTTCTGCATAGAAAAGAACTGCTAGTTTTTATAATGGTTTTCAAACACCCCAAACACACAAAACGAAATAGACAAATAAACAAAAAATAAACACCCTATACTTTGGTATATAAAGGATACTTTGGCATTTCTGAGTAACTTGAAAGCAGCTTTAGAGAAACGTATGAAAATAAGCATAAGTTTACTTCTTGTAAATGCAGAAACAGCTTCATTTAAAATTGAGGCATTTGTATATATTTTCCCTCATGAGACAGATAAAATCCCATCAATTTCTGTCACAGTCAGAAGTGAATGGAAGGTAAAAGTCTCTGGGAGCACAGATCAGCTCAGAAAGTCCATTACAGTCTAAGAAGGTGACCAAATCCAGAGCAACTTTCAAATCTGTAGTGTACTCTAAAAGCATGAAGAATTATTCCAGTGAATGACCATTTTGGAGTGGGTTTTTTTTCCTTCCATTATGAATGCAAAGAGTTCTTTTTAACAAATGAGGAGAAGGAAAGAAATATATGTTTTAGTTCTGAAACGCTGTCTGAAATTCCAGCATCCGTAGTAGGTAATCAAATTCCCTTCACTTTAGCGGTAAGCTGCTCACCCTCGGTGATGAATGCCACATATCTTACAGTCCTGATCCCTCTCTCTGCTAAGCTCAGCGCTGGTGAAAATTCCAGAGAAATCAATGCAGTTATACTGATGTAAAGCTGGTCTAATACAATAAAGGAACAAACTCTAAAACTCAAAATTCCTTATGTGGCTGTCAAGTAAAAATAGTCCCCGCTTTTAAAATCATTTCACAAAAGACATTTGTAGATACTTCAGTGGGATTTCCCAAGGTCTTTTATTTTAGTACTTTTTCCTTTAGATTGTCCAAGTGGAGGTCAAAAAACCTTTCACTTCACACCCTCAGTGGCATACGTGCTGTACATCTTTGTGCTTTCAGAATATTATGCAATTGCTTTTGCTCCTGAGAATACCACATAACACAGAAAAAAATATTTTCTGATCTATAGCTTATATTAAAGAAACAGGACATAGTATGTCAGATTCCTTACAAGTAAATTCTAATAATGACTTACAGAGAAATGAGAGTATTTGGGTCTCTTAGCTCTGAATTTAAGAAGTGTTGCAGGATCTATGAGTATCTCTGATTGCTGCATAGACATTCCTTATGCTGAAATTATTTTCCACATCCAAACAAGCTTAAACAATATGAAATTTTAAAGACATTTTCGTAAACCCATTCTTTAATTTTACTAAAATAGTGAAGAGCATATATTACTTAAGTTTGCAAAACACTGAAATAGTAATTCATATGAAGTGTTTTCTACACATGTTGTATTTTTGTGTGTGGAATTAAAAACTGTTCCTTATTTTTCATTTTTAGTTTTTCTTTTATGTATTTTTCAATAAGGTGCATGGACATGTTTAAATTTTACTAAAGTTTCTAGACTTTATCATCAGCTTAGGCCATCTAATATATGAATATTGAATATTGTACATATTCAATATGAGTTAAATAAGAATATTTGTTGCCAAAAGACAACAGTGAAACAGGTATCAATTTGAATATGCAGCATTTATGTGTGTTCAGATAAAAGATGGAATTAAAATGAGAAAATTACACAAGAAAATACAGAGAGGGCCCAATTATTAGTAGGTAAATGGAAAATTTTAGCATAATGAAACCAAAGTAAACAGTGATGAAAATTCTTTTAAATTTCTATATTTTAACAGAGGAAAACTATTATACTATTATTTATGAAAATTAAGTTACACCAAACTATAAATTATGTTCAGTCATTTTCTAGGTGCCTTTAGAAATTAAACTTTTCCTTTTAAAAAAAGCCTGTCCAGATCCACTGCTATAATACTGATGACTGCAATGAGTTTGAGATAATTTCTTTTTTACGTATTACATTACTTTTCTCTGTTAATAGAAGATATATGCATGCAATGTTGCATGCTTTCAGTGGGTTTCCGTCAAGATGACCTGTCATTTCCAATCATCATTCAGAGTATTTCAGCAAATTGCTTCTTTTATTATTATTATTATTATAGTTTTATATTTTTCTGCTTTTCTTTTTTTCTCCAGCACTTCTCTCATGCCTAGAATTCTCTTCTTCTCCCCGTTATCCATATGTAGTTACTAGGGTTGAGAGTTTATTCAGGTAGGGTACTGTAGAGCATTTGTAGTTACTCAGGTACATGAGATCCCTGAATGTTTTGAGGTTTATTTTAATTAATAAACATTTATGGAAAAGTATTTTGTGTTTGGTTTTTGGGGGGCCTTTTTTTCCCCCAGAAGCATATCTAACATTGAGACACATAATTTATATGGATTTACACCAGGAATTAAATTGATGAACTACCACTTCTGCTTTGGGAATTTCTGTAAGAACATTCGAGGGGTTGGCTAGTAAATTCAATTACCTAGCTACAGTGACAGGAATGCAGACCCTTGCATATGGAAAGATCTCTGTGATTTACAAAAATAAGCATTCAGTCTGAGATGCTTATTTGCACAGATTTTCCTGACAGATGTATATCTTCTACTGCTTTTAATGGGTCTTCTTGTGGGACTCGGGATTAATTCTGCAGCATTTACATAACTAAACTCACAGTAAACAAACTGGAAGCTTTTTAAGCATAGGGACTGCATTACTGATATCTAAACATATTTACTTTTGTTTTAAACTTAACAGTGATTTTTAAAATAAATCTAATTTTTGTGTAGCAGGCATCTGACCTTATGTTGTTACTCTCAGAGGATGAAGTCTGAAGAGATGTTACCGAAACAAAGTTCTTTGCTAACATATAATGCCACAGATAATAACTGTGAACAATAACACATTGCAGAGTGTATTTGATTCTCAAAACAAACATATGTGCCTGTTAAGCACTGGAGCTCTGTGTCCTGTAAGTTCTTAGTGTGTACCATACCAGTATGCCATAGTTGAAGATGATATTAATATTAATGGAGAATGGAAGCTGAGAAATAGCAACTCTCATTCTTTCCCCAGCCCCCTACAAGCTAAATCCATTAGGATAGATAGATCAGCATTAATAAACAAGGAGGACAAAATAGCTTTCAATGCAGGGACAGTTTTGCATGACCTTTGGTACAATAAGCTTGTACTTGGTCATTGTAACGCTCCGAGATGACCTATGCAGCAATGTTAAATCTGATGTATCCATAGAGAATTATCATCAGTGCTTCATGTGCAACTTCAGTGTTACAAGCTGCTGAGTTTTAGGGGAAAGTGTTGAGCTTTTATGTTTGTATATCCTTATACTGACTGCAAAAAGGTTTCATCCAGGGATCTCAATTGTAAATCTATAGAAAATTACTTGTCAGGGTCATTAGGGAAAAGAGGCCGTTTATTGCTTTGTATTAAAAATGAGCACTTTTATGCTGTGATATGCATAAAAGCAAGAGTGTCTCAGGATCCAAATTGTTTTTGGACATCCACTAGAAGAATGATTTTTGATTGTTAAGGCTCAACACAGTCCCAACAGATTTCAGGATCCAAAGAATTATTCATCTGATCAAATTTATACTTCAAGACACTGAGAAATTTCTTGGAAATTAAATACTATACTCTTGATGCATTACAGGTGTGCTGATAACACTGTTTTCATGAGTTCTGAGAGCTATAAAACTTTAAGAACTCTTTTTTTTCCCCCTGTCTATAGTTGGGAAAAAAATGGCATACAAAGTATTATTGGTTTCATTCATTTCTAAGATTACACAAATGAAACTTTAAATATAGCTTCCACATCTTCCATTTTATAAAGCTTCTACCTGATGCTGCACAACCAGACTGAGGAATTGTGAATACTTATGAATAATTATGAATACCCCAGAAAAACGACAAGAGCATTCTTATGTCTTAGTGTATGTACAGCAGTAGAAATGACCATACTTACAGTATATTAATGCTTCAAATCACAAATGGTATTTGCAACTCACAAGGTAATTCATTTTTGTAGAATAAGGCTATAAAGGAGGTAAATACTAATTTTTAAGTGGTGTAAGTAATCTTCATGCAAAGATGCAGGCAGAGTATAGTGAGCATAAGACCAGGGCTGAGTGTGATCTCCTAAGGCAGGATTTAGAGTGCTAGCCTCACTTCTTACCCAAAACCGTTTCATATATAAAGCTACTTTAGCAATTTTAAAAACACACAATTCTAGTTAGGCTCTTCTGAGTATGTGCTTTTTATGTACAGCCTGAAAAGGTACCCATGTCTTTATTCAGCATAGGAACTTAAACAATTTTGGTTTCTGGTTAAACAGCTGGCTTTTTTTTACCCCATAACTGCTGAACTTTTCTTTGGTTTTTACAACTCCCACAACCCCTCCATGTTCCCAGCAATAATATTGTTGGTTGATGTGGGGAAATATGGGCATAATCCTGCTTCAGATTGCAGCGAAAACTTAAAACTATGGCCTTCTGGGTCAGGGGGGAAATCCTGCCGTATCTGTAACAATGAGCCTGTCACTAGGCAATATAGCTGGGCTCTGAAGAAATTTCCCTGTGTGTATTTTCCCTCTTATGTATTATTAATACTGCTGCTTAGATGCAATCTAGCTTCCCCTCTTCTTTTTTTTTTTTTTTCCTCCCCCAGTACTTCTGTTTACTATACTATCTGGACTCTAGTTAGCTGCTCTGGCTGGTTGGTGTTCAGAAACTCATCATCTCAGCAGGATGCTTGACTGTTCCTGAAGCATCATCTCTGCTATAGGAGGAAAGGCAGTGCCCAACCCAGGGTTGAGTCATCAACAGCTGTGGTAAATACTTTTGAAATGAAAATATTTTGTAATATACTAAGTTCTAAAATGGATCTAGATTATAAAAGACAAATTCAGATCTAAAGGAAAGAACAGAAATGTCACTAACATTGGCAAAGTGAGATTTTTCATTCCATTTCAATCTTCTGAAAAAACTTAGTCATTCTCTAGAGGTAAATATGTAGCTCAAGCCAAAAAAAACAAACACAAAAAACAAACAAACAAGAAAATCAAACAAAAACTTCATTAATTTTAAGCCATTTCAAATTAAAACTATGTTAACTTCAGGAATGCTACCTCAAAAGAATTTCTCAATATTTCTCTCTGCACTTTCTCTACCATCTGAAATCTATTCCCTTTTATGACCAACAAAAATATGATCAGCAAATCATTTGATCACTTCTAGACTGTATTTAGTGAGTCATAAGGCAGGAATGTGACTGCAAAGATCCATTCTGGATGCCTTAAAAAGATCATAATTCACAAAATGCCTTGTAATGTGTGTTTACACCAACCATTTTCATGTTCTGAGTGATACTAGATGTTACCTTAGTAAGTTTGAAGCCTGAAAGTAAATACTGAAAAAAGAGAAAAGGAGGGAAATTGGAAACAGTCAGGAAAGGAACATACATTAATTGTATCTCATCTCATTTGTCTGATTGTTATTTCCTTGAGTATACCAAAACTAAAGCCTCTGCTTAACCATATATTTATGCTTTAAAAAGTTCTTGTGCTAATGGAATGCAACAGATAAAGACATACTACTATAAACAAGAGAGTGGAGATTGCTATCACATGTGTTAATTGGATGGATTGGCTCACTTATTTGGAACTGAAGTCTCCCACTGCCTACATCCAACCTCCCAACTCTCCTGCAATAAATCCTCAGCCTTCCAGATGGTAACTGCTGATCTCTCTTTCTCTGGGTAATCCTTATCACTAAGACTTTCATGCACTCTGAAAACACTCTCCCTCTTGAAGCTGGTTCCTTGGCACTAAGGATTTCTTAGTGTTATTTTACAATTAGGAATGTAATTATGTAGAAGTACAACGTTAGCTGACTAGTTTGTAATACTGGTTAAGAGGAGGGCATCAAAAATATTATTAGGTTTTATAATTTTTTCTCATCCTTGTCCTAATTCCTTATTGTGCAAAACACACATCCTTTTCTGCTCCTTGCATTGTTTCTTTTAGCAATTACGTCAGCTTAGTGTCTGTCAGGCGAAGAAAGCTGGTTGTCGTTTTAGCAATAGCGCACCATAGGTTATTTGAATTAGGATGTTTCAATAATAGTACAGCTGCCCCACCAAGCTGAAGTATGTCACCTTGGTAACATGCTTAGTTTTCATCAGCCTTAGATCCTTTATTCATTCCTGAACCAAGTTTCAGCTGGTTTTTGAATGCAATCCACCACAACACAAGACCAGCTGTTTCTCTACTCATTTCAGTGAAATCCATATTTCTCCTCATGGTTTAAATAACTTGTTTTCCTGTTTGACTTAAATTAAATTATGCAGATACCACAGTGTCCACATTAGAAAAGGACAAGTACTTCCAAAAATTATTCTGTTTTTTTAAGCCCCTGCTTTCAGAGGCATTTTCTGAAGGATCTAGGAAGACTAAAAGAGGTCTTCTTGGTTCAGTAGAAACTTCCAGTATTTTTCTCATGGTTCATACTTGTCTAAAAACTGCTTCAGTCTTTCCAGTACTACAAGGAAAAGACATTGCAGAGGGATGAGAAAATATGTGTAGCTTTATATGTCACTTTTGTAGCTTTTCTTTTTAAAAATATAGGAATTATATACAGGATATACTTTCAAAATACCGCAGTTTTATTCAGAGTGATGTACATTATTCACAAATTTAAAAATCGTAGCTGCATCAGTAAGAAAGGGATCAAAACCTTTTAAAAAGTAAATTTTAATCTAACCTCTGTTCTTTAAATTGATACTTTTACAATTAGTCTTTTTATGTAAGAACTTTGAATATTATCAGTAAAATTAGAGAAAGCATTTATATTTCTACTTGCTTAATATTAATAAAAGAATATAAAAGATATATATTATGTTAAAGTAGGATTTCTTTATGTAAAATTCTGCATTAATGAGTATGTATCTAGAGTACAGGAATATGGTATTTCTTTCCCTGGTATATATGGTATATATATAAATATGGTATTTCTTTTCCTTTCTTTATTATGTAGGACTCTGGCATTAAAAGAGGCTTGACTAAAAGAAAGAATATAATGAAATTTTTCGTTTTGTTATGATACAGAGGAAATATCAAATCATTTCAACTAGGCTCTAGCTCTTTCACAAAACTAAGAAACATTTGAGAGCTTCTAAATTCAAATTCTCTTGTTTAACTGTGGGAATTAGGTGTTATTGCAAGCATCATGACAAAGAGTTTTGACTTGCCATTTTTAGTATTCTGAAAGAAAGGGTAGGAAATACAAAAGTAATTGCTAAGAAAAACTGTACTGATAATTTTATGTGATAGGGAAACTACAGTGTTTGTTCCTAACAACAATCAAAAGTGACATTCATACTTGACAAGTATCAATTTTTGATAAGTAGAAATTAAAAACTACATATGCAGAAATGTCCTGTTCAGATTGGCATCATTGCCTGAGAAAAGGACTTGTATTTCACACCCTGTGCATGTTGTTTTCTGATCTGAGAAACAACATGGGCTCTGAAATTTGAGTCTTTTGCATATAACCTGCAAATACACTAATGGCACCCTTTTTGCAAAAAAGAAAGAGCAATTATAAACATGTGAGTGAATGGTTATAACAAAAAAGTAGCATGATTAGAAAGACAAATATGTCTGTCTCAGATGTTAGCAGGAAACAAAGATAAAAACAAGAACTAGTTTTGGTGCCTAGGCTTTTGTATGCTTGATCTATGCCATGTTTTATATTTGAGGTGTACATACAATAATTACTGATTTTTTTAAACTTCTTTTTTATTTAAAAAATACATTTATTCGTAATGTGATAAAGGGATATTGATCATTTTAATACAATTTATCTGAGGAGTGCATTGAATTATTTTTCTTATCTGCAATCTTAAAATCATCAAGTGTATGAATAATGATCTTCTTTAAAAAATTTTGTTTATTTTTACGTTTTTATAAACATCAATGGTTAATAAAGACTTGAAATAGGATGAGTTGAGAAGTATTCTCACAAACATCATGTAAGTGAGCTTTTTCATTGGTAAAACTGGTAGCAGTCCCATCTATCAATAAAAAATTAGGAAAAAAACCCTAAATTGTCCAGATATATCATCTTTAACTGAATTAAAGTCTTTAAATCCTGAAATTTTTATTACAAGTCCCTCCTTCATTCCTTAAAGAATAAATAAATAAAGGGAAGAAGTGGTGAGGAGGAGAGAGAAACTTACCTAAATCTCCCAGCATTAGTTTAGGAATATTACTACTCTGTCAATTAGGGCTTGGTAAACAAATTTAAAGGTGCAAGACCCCTGAAAAAAAAGGGATGTCCTTTGTCATTTTTTTTCCTAAATTCAGGCTCACCTTTTGGTTTTGTCTGGTGTCACATGTAATAGTAAATCTTGTTTTCCTTATTTACAGTGGATAATAAAAAAAAAAAAAGGAATGAAACATAATCATTAAAACAGTCTATGTTCTTATTTGAAATGGCAAAATTCCTCAGACCATGCTTTAATTCAAACCTGTGTATTTTTGTTTTATTTTGGTTCCCCACAAAACAAAGTTCTTCATGCTTTTACAATGTCAGAGTGAACAATGTGATACTGAGAACACATTTTAAGTGACTGATCCAAACCTAGATAGTTTTTAAAAAGCAAGTAGCTTTCCCTTCCTCTCTTTGGAGCTGCTGGTTCTTCTGGGTGAATCACTTAAATCCTAGTATTTCCAGGTTTTAAAAATATTGTTAATTTTAAATCTAAGCCAAATCAGTAGACTGATATTCTCCTATCATGCACAAGTTATGTGAGTTTCTTAGATACACCTTTAAAAGTAACCACACTGTGAGGACATGGGTTTTGGGTGACAGAGCAGTAGAGGTGGTTTTACTGGAGCCTCTGCTTCCACATGCTGCCTGGCTGAGCTAGACACCTTTTTTTCCCTCTACATTTTTCTTGGCTCCACAGGGAAATATAGTAATATTCTAGCTGTTAAGCCTGGTTTTAAAGCCTCTTTTCTCAAACAACTTCTGAAATGGGCTTCACTATATTAATACCTAATAGTACTGGTAATAATCATAAGGAAGACCCTGTTACTATGTGAAGATACTTATTTTGATTTTATTTTTCTTGAATGATAGAGGATATTGACAGTGCTTAGTATTTAAGTGACTGTTTTTACTGAATCTGTATTTACAATGATCTTCTTTGAAAAATAAGTAATGGGAAGAAGTCCTCATACGTATTTGAACCTCTCTATTAATAAAGAGGAACAACTCATTGTTCAGTTCAGGTGAAGACTTCATTGTAAATAATAATCAGCATCACTTAGCCTTTGGTGTGCATCTTAAACCTTTAAGGAAGTTTTCTGGGACATAACCTCTTTTAGCATGTGTGTGAAACACAGCTGCAAAACCTTTAGTCTTACCTCTTGAAGAACCATGGTTACTTTTGTGTGTTCTTGGCTCAACATTTTATTTCCCATCACTACAGTGATAGATAAGTGATGATAACAAAAAGTGCTTGAAATCCCTAGCAAAAATGAATTTTGATTAAGATGAAATATATTCTTCTGTGTTTTATGTTAAAGTATAGAATTATTAGTTATAGAATGATTATTGAGCAAAAAAAATTTAAAATTTCTACTGGAAATACCAACAGAGCTTTGATCATAAAAGCATAAATGCAGCAGGATAAAAGATAAGACAAAGGAGTTTGCAAATTCCTATGTGAACTATGCTGTGCACAGGATAGAGGGAGGAATGGATAGACAGACAGATAGGTACCTAGGTGCATATCAGACCTTGCAAGGTATAATTGCCATAGAGCAAAGGAATGTCTGATATGAAATTAAATACTTGTGTTAATAAAGTAGGGAAATTGTATACATTTAAGGGTTGTTCATCTTTCATTCACAAGGATACACAGAATAATAGTACCTGACAAAGAACTAAGAGGAGGGTTAACATCCAGTGTGAGGTGGAGTGTTTAATGGATGAACTTAAAAGCAGATAACAATATAGCATCCCATGTATACTTTCATAATTGCGTGTTCCCCCAGAGATAATGGATATCATTATCAGCGGCGCCTGTCCTAAGAAACTTGGCAAGGTTATGATTGTTTGTTACAGCTTTGGTTATATTAACATACACATTAATATTTATAAATATTTGATGTCATGTTAATTTTTCATATAAGATGATTTATGTAATGCTGCTGTACCCTGTTAGAGGGCATTTGCAGTGTGCTTCATAAGGGAAGAGAATTGATGCGTGTTCTTTAAGAGGACTTGCCTGTGTATTGCAGTGCTCACAGTGCATTATTCTGGAGAACAGTGATTTAAGGATAAATTATCTGAATTGCAGACACACTCCATTAACATTTTAAATAAAACATAAAGAAAAGACCACTATAGGAAATACGACAATGATATCAAGATGGGTTTTTTTTTTTTGCTCCCAAATAATGAAACTCCTTGGTTTGACCTACATTTCAAGACCTTTTTTTTATACTGGGAAAAATTAGTAATTATATTCAGGACATAACTGTTGAAATTTGGTAGGATATACTTCGTCAATTTTGCAAATAATTATTGAGGTGAGAATAATTTTATATATATGTATATATGTATGTATATCTCCGTCTTTTGATGACCCACACAGCTTACTACAAATCCAGCCATAAAGAAACATAAAATTTAGCTCTATCTAAAGCAGTATCACAAGATAAGCGATAGAGATATAAATAATCACACTGTTCAACTTCACTATTTCTCACAAATAACTAGAAGCATAATAACAAATTACTGAGTTTGTGAATTAGTGTATAAAATAGTGTCTAGAATCTCTATAACCTGCACCCCAAACACTCATCTGCAAAGTCTTTTGACTTTTTAAGTCAGATCTTGGGATTTCACTTGAAATCATAGACGTGAAGGAACAGTATTTCTTGATTTTAGACCATCTGCTTTTAAAATATTTCCTCTGCTTGTACTATGAAATCTGAGCACATCTTCAAAACTGCATCTATACTATTATGTAGACTTTTGCCTTCAGGGATAATACGTTGATGAATTTGTGATTGGATTTGTTCAACAAAATTTATAATATTTTAAAATTAAATAAAATGAAATGAAATAAATAAATTTAAAAAATTAAAACCTGGCAGCACTTTGACCCAGAATTGGATTCAATAATGTAGTGGTGAGTATTGTGTAAGACCCTATGCTATAAGTGAGAGTACTGGAGAAGGTATACATGGATTTAGGCTACTATTTCTTAAGTCCTCTTTTCAATTTTCAGTACCAAATGAGAATTTCATCAGAGTTAACTACCGTGGAAGGGGAGGGTGAGAAGAAATTACAGAGAATCTCTGGGCTGGAACATGATTAAGTAGTCATACAATACAGTAACTGAAACGACAGTGGACATTAATTGGTCTTCTCTGTGGGAAATGCCAGTATGGGCAGCAGATGCTGACAGTGAGAAGAAATGGTACATTTGTACAAAATATAAGCCCCTATTATCTAATGAAAATCTTATAATAGATTTCATCACTTTTAATGGAAAGATTGATTTATGCAGGGTTTAAAAAATAAATCTATATTAGGCCAAATGTTGATAGTATTATTGGAAGTGTATTTCACAGAAAAGGCAAGTGTAAGACAAAATTAACAAAAACATTCTCATCATTGTTTTTTGGACCAGTAAAAGCAGTTGTTATCAATCATTATATTTTTTACTGATAAAATCTTAATATTTGCTAGAAAGAGTATACAAGAGCAATGCTTATTCACTTTCATTGCCCAAGTTGTGAGAAATTCAAACCATAAACAAAAATCATACATAATGACAAGTACATTGAATAATCAAAGGGAGGAAATTCTAAGTAAATCTTGAGTGCTATTAATACCAAAGCGTGGCATTTGCAATATGTTTGTATGGTTTCTAGCCTTTTAAGCTTTTAAGTGCTGAAAGCCTGCCTGATGGGTGATCATAGACATGCACTGGCAGCAAGAGGATCTAAGCAGGGAAACTCCATAGTTTAGTTATGAGCATAGAAGCAAGTATCCTGTGTTTGGTGTAGTGTGAAGTAAAACAGTATAATTCCAGCTAAAAGCTAATTTCAGATTTTAAAAATTCACACATATCTAGACAAGTGATTCAGTGAGACTTTCTTGTTTGTATTTATTTTTCTTTTTTCTTTTTTTTTTTTACCTGTTGTGATACTGGGCAGTAAGTAGAATATAAGGCATCCAGATAAGAACAGCATGGCAGAATGTGCTGGAGAAAAGAAAGCAATAAAAGAACTTGTGACCAAGTTACTATCAAAGTGGTTATTCTGTAAGGAAGAAGCTCACCATTTGATGATATAGTCAGAATGGAGATTCTTTCTAGCAAAGAGAGGTCTGGAACCTGTTCTTAATTTACAAAATAAAAGATGGTGTGAAGTCCTTCACTATCCATGATATTACACCATAATGGAATAAATGATCACCACAGCTATGAAAGGAAGACAATAAGTATACAAAATAGCAATGCTTTTTTTAAGCAATGAATGATTTTAAATATTCATTTTAATAAATTATTCTAGTAAATAGAAATACTACAAATGCTCAGTACTCTCTACAAATCAAAGTAAAATAGAGATGCCAGTAAAATATTTAACATTTCATTATAAAATGTGATATATACTGGAAAAATACACAAACATGAGTTTTTAATGTGCTGATGGAAAGGCATCCAGCTGTAACTGACATTTCTATGCAACAGCAACAAAGAAAGGTGACTAATTCCTTCCCATCAACTAAGCAAAAATGTTTTGAAGTAGGAAAAACACTAAATGGAGCCTTTGTAAGGTAAATTTAAAAAAATGTCTCGTTCCACAGCTTAACTTTCTGATAGATTTTTTTTAAGTATTTTTAAAGTTGCTGCTAGTACAAAGTAACTAGTAACTGGTACAACAGTGAGATCAGTAAATTCGTGCTATTTTCTTCTAACCTAAATGTTTGAAATTCACACGTGATATATTAATCCTCTCTTAAGCTGAATTAGAGTATTTTTTAATTATTTATTATTTATTCTAAATGTATTTACCTGTACATAGATAGGTACAACAAGTGCTCAGCATCACAAGTGACCACAGCTAATCAAAGGAAACCCCTTAATGAAACTGCAAACCTCCCATGTCTCTTCCTTGGCAAGCACAGGGCAAAGCAACAATCCAGCCATCTGAAACTGTTTCCTATATTTGACACAAACAAGGCAGGTGCATCAGGAGAATAAAAATAACAGCAGAGGGAAGGAGGTACTCAGCGCTAGTGAGGCCACACCTTGAGTATTTTGTTCAGTTCTGGGCCCCTCAGTTCAGGAAGGACATTGAGGTGCTGGAGCAGGTCCAGAGAAGAGCAGCCAGGCTGGTGAAGGGACTTGAGCACAGGTCCTATGAGGAGAGGCTGAGGGAGCTGGGGTTGTTTATCCTGGAGAAGAGGAGGCTCAGGGGTGACCTCATCACTCTCTACAACTCCCTGAAAGGAGGTTGCAGCCAGGTGGGGGTCAGATCTCTTCTCCCAGGCAATCAGCAGTAGGACAAGAGGGCACAGGCTTAAGCTCTGCCAGGGGATGTTTAGGTTGGATATTAGAAAGAAATTCTTTACAGAGAGAATGATCAGGCATTGGAATGGCCTGCCCAGAGAGGTGGTGGATTCACCGTCCCTGGAGGTTTTTAAGACGAGGCTGGATGTGGCACTGAGTGCCATGATCTAGTAATCACAGTGGGGTTGGATCAAGGGTTGGACTTGATGATCTCAGAGGTCTCTTCCAACCCAGTTAACTCTATGATTTTATGATTCTATGATTCTATGAATGATATGTGTTTTCTACAATCAACAACTAGCATTTTGAAGGTCTCGTTAAACACATTGTTTACAAGATAGTAAGCACTGCTGATAGTTTTCCTCTTGTTCATTCAGACTCCAGACAATTTTTCACAATGATATAGATTATTTATTATTCTATTTTTAAATTTCTAAGAGTACTCTACCTGCCAGCCATTTGAATATACAATATATTCTACTGAAAGTTTGTGTCAAAATAGTGAGAGTTTGTAACTCCACAGTTACCTCAGAGCTTCAAAAGAGTAATTTATTTTATCGTTTTGTGAGCTAAGTTACAAAGCATCTTCTAAAAAAAGTGTAAGATTAGGCCAACTAAGCAGTCTGAAATCTATTAGCTCAGTATTAAATGCTTGGCATGGCAGAATGAGAAAATAGACTAAAAAGAAGGTTTACAAGTAACTACTTTTTAATACAAGGTTTCAAACATTTGACTGTTCTCCTGAAACCATTTCTTTTCCTTTCACTGAAAATTTAATTTAAAAATTAAATCTACCTTCTCCTATGCCAGCTCCACCATTTTTGCACCAGAGTTAGTGCAGAAGAGAAAGATTTTAAGTCACTTCTGTGTAGTTAAGTGAAGCTTAAAATGGCCCTAGAAAATCTTCCACTCATTTTCTGGTTATTTTGAATTAAATGGGTTAGAATGATGACACAAGGGCTCCTCAAAGATCCAAGGTTAAGCTAAATCACTTCACTGATACAGTGTAGAAATGTCTTTTAGTGAAAACCTTACTGGCTGACAACTAGCAGCAATGAAGAGGTACAGAGGAGCTAAGTTCCAGATAACGTTCCCTGCTGGGATGGAAATGTCCTCTTTGGAAGGTGAGGTTTCTGAAAATACTGTCTGAACTAAGTATTTCCTACTTAAAAATTGCAGAAATTTCATCTAAGCCATTCTGTCTAGTTTCTGAAAGGGCATTTGTTGATGAGCAATGGAATTTAAAATAAAAAGATTTTTCTTTTCCAACTGTAGTTTGTCTGCTAGTCCCAGCACAGTCATATTTTAGTGAGCTGATGCCCACACATCTCCTGTGGTCAATTAAAGTGTAAAACTGAAGAGAAAGTATTGCAAGCATGAGAGAGCACTGAGAGGAAAATCAGGTGGACAAAGCTGTGGAAAAAAATACAGAGCTTAAGTCAGGTGGATTTGTGTCTGACATGTGTGAACTGGAGGGGATGTACTTGGGGAGAGCTAGTGAATGTCCTCAGAGAAGCTGACTGTGTGATCACTGCTTTAGTCTGATGTCCAAACAGAGAAAAATAAAAGGAGAAGAAGACTGTTTCAAGTAGAACTGAAACAGAATAATGGAGAGGTTTAAAGTGACCAGGGAAGGAGAGTGGGAATCAGTTTCCTAAAGCAAACTTTTTTTTCCCCCCAAGTCAGAAATGAAAAATCTTCCTTCATTTCTGATTATTTAACTTTGGTTAGCATTTTAATTTCAAATTTCATTGTTTTGTTTTTTTCTTCCTAAGAAGGGCATTTCAAACTGAAATGTGATATTACTTATTTTATTCTAACACATTCTAAAGCTGTTTGAAAGAAACTGATAGCTGAAACTGAATAGAAAGAGAATAAAGAGATGTTCCTTTCACTTAGTCCACCATCATACAAATTTATTAGTCGATAAAGATTTTTTGACCAAAGACTCAATTTTTTGAATACTTACTGTGAAAGCTAATGTTTATCCACAAGGTAAGTTTTTCTAAAAAGTTATGAAATAAATATTAATATTTGTAAAACTATATTCTACAAGAAACAGCAAAATGTGGGGTGCCTGTAAAGTATTATTTCTGTGGTAGTGTTATGTGATTTAATTAAATGACTGCTTCATGCACAGAATGGCCCACCTATAGAAATGAATCACCGGTTTGTAACAAATGTGTTTTCCTTAGAGTCCTTTCTTCTTGAGTTGAAATTATGAATGTGTGTTTGTGAAGGATTGCAAGACAAAAGGTGATTTCATGATTAGGGAAAGTAGCATGTCACCTGAAGAATGCAGTCATCAGTTTGCCTCTTCTAAAGGTCTTTATATGGTTATGGTTGAGTCAAGCCCAAATATTCTTGGCTTTACTGGGTTAGGTTTTTTTCTAGAAACATTGACAGTGCCATGCAGCACAGTGCTTTCTGTCTTCAGTCTACTTGTGTATTCCAAATTAGGCATGCAAAATTTCTACACTAGTCAAACATCTCTAGAGTTTAAATTCTGGGCCCCAAAAGATTTCTTTTCAATGTAAAATATTAAAAATCATATTCACAGTAGCACAGAACTGCTATGACAGAACTGATGTTTTCATAGAATCATAGAATATCCTGAGTTGTAAGGGAACCACAAGAATCATCAAAGTGCAACTCATTTTTATTCAGTGCATAATTCTAGTGGCATGTAGTAAGAAGGTCAGGCAAAATTTATTGATTGGAGGAGATAAAACTACATAGCGATTAACTATCTTTCCTGTAAATAAGACTGTCCTCCACAAAAACTAAGTGTTTAGTCATTAGAGTATCCTTATATCTAAAAGCAGGATACAGAAAAAAAGTTACACAGGCAGCCTTGAGTATCAATGGCATTGACTGCTTTTTGATTGATATAGCAATCTCATTGCTCTTTGCGTATCACTTCTCATTTTAAGGTGTAATAATAAGTATATATATTAAATAACCTGGTATCATACATGAGGATTAACACATGTGGATGCACTTTTTGAAGCCAAAGTGGTACTTACACACATAGAAAACATAGAAAAATGAGGAATATTATCAGCATAGACACGGAACCTATTATCAAATTACCAAAGGAAGTGGTGTGTGAATTTGATTATTGCCAATGTTGCTACTTATTTGTATTGCCATGGCTTCAATGAGCACTCAGACTGTGAGAGCTCTCAGACACGCTGCATTAGACATAGCAGAATGGAAAAAGACTCTTCCTGCTTCCAGAGAACTTTACTTTCTAAGCATTAAACAAAAGCAACAAGGCAGTGTGGATAATGGCAGCACCAGGAGTACTGGTCAGCACAATCAGAAATACTGTCCAAGCTTTTTGAAGTTACTATGGGAAATAAAATCTCTAAGCAGCAGTTAGAAAACAAGTGAGATAGCTGGCTTTGTGGTTTTTACCAAGAATTTCTCCCAAGTGTAAGAGGAATCATGGCAGGGCAGGCAGGGGGGTGGGAGGGGGAAGGAAGAGAGATGTATTTCAGACTTTGAGAGCTGGCAACAGAGACTGGCATCATATGCCAGGTTGACATGGGTGCTGAGCTCTTGACAGAAAGAAAGTGATGACTGGCAGGGTGAAAAAGGGCAATGGGAGAATACTTAAAATGAAGACAAGTAGCTTAAGTTTGGCACTAGAGAAGAAGCTGCCAGAGGAATTAAGTGCTATTATCATAGTGCCTGAAATTGCCAAAGTGGCAGGCTGCACAAATACAGCCTTTGCAGGAATACTTGAGAAAGTCACTACTGAATGTTTAGGAAAGAGGAACTGTAGCTGTGTGCTTCGGAAAGCTTCCAAGAAGATTTATGTTGTAAAATGAAGCTGGTTAGAACTATTTCCTTTTCCATTTTGCCTTGTTGTGAGTTCTGTCCCAGAATAATGGGACAGATTTCCTCTGAGTCAGCAAATGTGAGGACTTAGGATTCAATCCTTTCATCTGAATTCAGGGACTTGCTATAATATCATCAAAACATCACCAGTGCTCACTGGTCTGGTGACAATTCTGGCTTCTAAAAAATCCTGCCATTTCATCTGTTATTGATAGTCTTAATGGATACAGTATTTTGGATCTAGAGAAGTAATGTAGAGTCAGACATTCTCTGTGCAATTATACTGCCATGAAATCAGCAACACAAATGTTGCACCGCTATGTTAGTAGCTGTGAACTGAAAATAGGAAGATGATGAAAGAAGAAGTGTGTTTTCTGTTTCCATCCCCCATTCCACTTCATTTTTCTGTATTTAAATTCCTGAAAAAAGGAACAGAAAGAACTCGTGCATCCAGAAGTCATGGGTGTTTCAACATCACCTCAACTAGTACAGGTGGTATTTAATAGACAACTGACAGAAAATACAAACAGAATGTTGAAGGCATATGATGGAAGGGATTACAGCAGTCCAAATTTATATCAGTCTCAAAACTGTCTCCACTGTTGGTGGTTCTCCAGTGCTGAGGTGAACTATGTAAAAGAGTACAGAGTCCCATTCAGATTGCTTTGTTTCTACACCTGCATATAGAAGTCATGTTCTGAATATCAGCTGAATATCATAGAATTCAAATTTACATAACTCTAAGTGACTGAAACCAGTTCTATTCTGAACTGCTATTTCAGGTAAGAATTATCTGATAGACAAATTTTTTGTATTTGTAATTGTAGTGAAGACATTTGGAGTTTCTATAGTTAGTTTCTAGTGATTTAAGAACTCAATATATTCAGTTCAATTTATTTCTGTTTTTAAAACAAACCACAAAGAAGCAAAAACAAAACTATATTTTTGAAGTGTTGTCAATTTTTCTTAAGCTTTAAAAATAAACACATTTGAATAGAAACGATTTGGAAATCAAGAATGAGGATAATTTGTATATCCTGAAATAGCACAAATGTTAAGTTAAAAATTTGAGTTCTGTTCTAGCAAAGTTGGTAAAAGGATGTCAGTATTAGCACCTGTGGTAAAGTTTCTGGTTGATCTGTCTGTATATATCAATGCTTGTTTCTCTGTGTCACTTCCTTGGTTTTCCTAAATGGAAATCTCTCTAGAGAGGATTGGCTTTCTGCATTATATTTCTTGTAACTTTTTAAAAGGTAATGGTGATATGTTGTGATGCAGTTAACACACCACATTAACAGAACTCTTGATTGTAGTTGCCATAATATGACTGCTCTGGTAACAGAGGAAAGGGTCTCTACCTTGTAAATTAGGAGCTTACCATACTCTTTCATCTTCATACCTGGTACCTGGACAGTGATGAGGTTCTTGAGCAGACCTTTATCTGTGCCCCTGCTCCACAAAATAGTGGTAAGAAGGACCCATGAAGTCTGAAGGAAGGGGAGCTTACAGCTTGATTCATGACTAACACTCCTCCTCTTCCTGAGTTGCTCCATTGTTGGATTGCCCTGCTTTTCATAAATGGAAAGAAGACTCTTAAATTGTTAACAGGCTGTGAAGCTCCACATGTGA
This sequence comes from Myiozetetes cayanensis, assembly GCF_022539395.1. Lineage (NCBI taxonomy): Eukaryota > Metazoa > Chordata > Aves > Passeriformes > Tyrannidae > Myiozetetes > Myiozetetes cayanensis. Next base: position 30,749,551 of record NW_026087964.1, on the reverse strand, counting down.
TTATACCAACATACATAGCACAGTACCTTACCAATATAGGAAATTAGCATTTTCAGCTCATATTCTTTTTTTTCCCACAAGACTCTTGTTTTGAATTTCTATCAGTAGAACCCATTTCAACAACAACAAACGTTTTTTTAAAAAAGAAATCTTTCACTTAGAATTTACATTCCATTGCTATGGAAACACATGATAAACCCTATAAAGAGGGTTCAAAAAAGGAAATAATGTTAAGAAACACAGATCCAAAACCAACTGGACTAGCATATATTAGTCCTTAATAATAATACGCCATTTATATTGCCATAGGTGAGATATTCTCAGAATATATGAGAAGTAATTATTTAGAATAAACCCCACAGTTGTTTTCTCCGATTAGCTGACACAATTGGAAAAAGGACACAGGCTTTCAGATATGGAGTTCCTTCCTTGGAGTCTTCTATAAGGTATAATAGGAAAGTGTTTCCATTAAAAACTAAGATAGTGCTTGACAGGGAAAGTGAATATATATATATATATGATTATATATTTTAATTTTACAAAGAAGCACCGAAACATACAATGTTTTTGTGAAAGCAAGGGAGAAAAGACATCTATCTTAAGGCTGTAAAGACCCAAGACAGTTGTGGACCAAACCGATATTTTTTTATATTATGATGTTCCACAGTGTCTGTGTATACACAGAGAGGTTGTAGCCCCATGGTAAATGTGTGATGTGCCCATGTTAGGCTCAATAATCCAGCTCTTCTGAGGCAACTCCTGTGATTCCAAACCTCTGAGCCACTTCAAAGAATGCCTGTTTTAAAAAGTATCAAAGACGTGCTGGGGAAAAAAAAGTATCCTCTGAACAGAGAACAGTACCTGTCCAGTGGTCCTAAAGAAAAGTAACTGGCAGAGCACTGTATGGAGTAAGCAGTAATTAGGTCACAACAAGTACTTAGTTTAGCATTTGTAGACCCATAACATACCAAAGCTTTTGTACTATTAGAAAAAGAAAGGAAGAGTTCTCTCTTCCAGATACAAATCAGGGCTGGCTTCTGATGCTGAACATCCACACTGCCATTTGGGAAACAAGGAAACCTCTTATCAACAACATAGGAAACACAAGATTCCAACATAAAATAATCTTTATTCTTTTACTCAAGCATTGGTAAAACAAAAACAAATTTTAAAATATATTATTTAAAGGTTTGGGGTTGTTTGTTTTTTTGTTTTGAGTTGTTTTTGTTTTGTTTTGTTTCTTAGTGGTGGTGTGTGTGTAAGAAACACAAGATATGTGTAAGCCCTTTACAAGCAGAGGAATCCTAAGAATAGTTTAACAAGCACAGTACATGTAATAGCCCAAATACAGTAGGTGTTGTAAGAGTAGTCATTTGGAGCAATCTGCCCACCTCTGTTTTGTAGTGTATATCAATAAAACCAATGAGCCACAGCATTGTGTACTTTCCTCTCTGGAAGCAAAGGCACCAGAGTGAGTTTTTAATGTATATGCAGGTTTGTTATAAACAACACATACATTAGTGAAGATATTTTGGGATCTTATGGTGTAGCTTTTCTGACTTAGAGAAAAATTGCTAGACTTCAAATTTCCATTTGTTGAAAGACCATATCACCCAATTCTCCTGTAAATACATTCAAGTACTATTTATTTTTAGCTGCTACAATTATGCCATATATGATTTGATTATTTGGGCTAGCAGAACCATGGCTAATGGAATCAGTATCATGGCTACAGCAAGCTCTGTGAATTCTCCCTGCCAGTTTTCTGCATAACTACACTTGTGTCACTCACGCGGCACAGGAGTGCTCTAACAATTAATTGTAAACCAGGGGGAAACTTTTAATGGACCTCTTCTCGAGATCTTGTGTTAAGAAAAGAAAAGTTCCCATGAGTGAAGTATAAGTTAGCTTTTCCAGGGGGAAAAAAAGGAATGAATTACATTTCTCTTCTTGTCCTTTAAATGAATAGCGTAGTTTGGGTGAAATTATCAGGCAATTGCATGCCTTTTATGCAGATAATGCTATTTGATGAAAGCGGTGTTTTGATCTGCTGAGGATAATACAGATCCAGGGTTGGATTCATTGGTAAGAGTAAAGCTGTCTTCTGTGATAACTTCATCTCAGCATGAGGTCAGACGGGGAAAACTGGGATGGGGGATTAAAAAATGACACAGTCGGAGCAGTATTCAGTTCCCTGCTGTGCTCCTGGCTGCACACTATAGCTTATGTTTCTGATCTGTTATGGTATTGTCTGCTTTTCTCTCCCAGAGCAGAAAGAGATTGCTTAAAACTTTTCTTTTTTCAGCTAGAGGGATTAGTTCGGTGCTGCTTTTTTAATTAAAGAAACTGTATCTTTTTCAATGTAATTTCAGGCTGTACAAGAAGGGCATCAGCATTCATAACTTAGCACTATTACCTGTAACAAAGCTGAGCCATTCATTTTATGTTTAGAAGAAGAAATCACTATTAAGAGTTTTGAGGGTTAAAAATTGATAATTGGCCCTACGACTGAGAGAATCACAGCTAACCATTGTCTCCCAAGAGTTTTCTGTGATGGAACTTCAGACAGCTTTGCTGTTAGTTTATTTGGGCTTTCTTAATTAAATCTCTGTGACATCAGAATGGTTAAAAAATATTATGATATGTGGAAATAGATCTAATCATATTTTCTCACCCCCCCAAAAATTCAGGATCACCCTCAAATATTAAAATGACATCAATAGAAAATGACTCTATAGTATCAGCAACTCCTGCTTTAGAACATTTTCTAAATCTATAATTAGTACATTTATTAATTAGTAATAATTTGCAAATAATTGACATATATTCATGATGCCTAACAGTAGTCAGTGTGTATGGATCTGTAGATATAGATGTGTTTATGCATATATGTGTGTGTATGTATGTCTGTATCCATACATATACACACATATATCTTCATATATAGACAGATAAACATATAAACACACAGTTACATATATTTTTCATTTCTGAGAATTGAATTTAGAGCACAATTTAAACAGGGTTAATGGCTAAAACCTTCAAATGTTTCAAATAAGGCCCATATGGTGATCACTTTACAAAGCATACAGGGACTGTGCTTAGGTTGCAACATACACATTTCCAACTAAATTCCATGCCAGATCAATTAGAAACAGTTCTCCTGAGCAGACAGGAACAAACACAGATTGTTACCACTCCACTGCCTGAACTTTGTCTTCCAAGAATGAAAGCAGTCATCTTGAATACAACATATTTTACTACTAGCAGCCTAAGAATTCCTTTTAAACTAGTAGTATTTTAATAAAATCTCTGTTTAGGCACATCAGAGCAATTAACATCCGAATTATCCCAGTAAAATAGCAGATTATTGTTCCTCATTGGAGCTTTTAGTTAGGGAGGCATTTTTCCCAGGCTGCATTTGTTAGTGATGTCTTCTACTAGAAGGAGTAGATGGGAGAAGGAGGAAGGAAAGGTTCAAACAACAGAAGAGCACATTTAGTTTCTTTTTTCTTCCTTCTATGTGCTTATCTTTTCTGTACACTTCCTTTATTTGAAAAATTAACTAGTGGAATTTCTTATAATGATTTTTAATACATCTTTTAGCTGGAAAGCTATAAAGGAAAAAAAAAGTTAATTATGACTATGAAGCTTAGTTAAAACAAGGCTTCATTCTTCTTGCAAAAATCATAAATTCTGAATAAATGTGACTTACGTAAACTTCTATATATGCATATAAGGTCTGTATATTGACTTCTGAATTGCTATAACTATTCTGCATTCCTCCTTTTAATGGAAAATATGGATAGTTACCCCCAGCTATAGTTGCTGGGAAAGTGTTATACCAGCAAATACAAATCTTGCTTTTTTTTTTTTTTCCTCATGTACTAACTCACACACTAATGGCAGTAACGGCGCTTTGTGACGGCTCCTACTTATGAATACAAGGTGATTAAAATGATTATGTGCTTGATTTTAAGGCCATAAGTTTAGCTCAGGCAGTAGTTCCTAATGCAGTATTAACAGCATATGAAAGGCATTTTTGTATTCCAAATCGTATGCAAACTCCTTCAGGTTCTTTCCTAAGGACCCAATGAAGAGGGTCAGCAGTTTTGTGCAGCTGAAGTGCATCATTTTCACCAGAGGTCAGCTTCCCATATAGCTTTGTTTTATGCAGTGGAACACAAACTAATGTAGTGGAAAAGCATGACCCCCATTTAAAGGTTGATTTGTATGATAATCAGTACATTTAGTGGCTTCAAAATGAACGTGTGTAAGGCCCTATCTTGCTTTAATTAAGGTAATTAAGACATATTTCCCTCTGCAGACAACTATTTAATTTTATGGCTTTGTCAGTGATCAGATTAGAATATTTGTTTTACAATTTCACCACAACTCGATATTCGAGGAAAAAGTGCCTCTCGTTCCGCTGCTGGCAGTGAGACGGGTGAGAGGCAGCGCAGCCCTTCCCGCTAAGAGAGATCCCAGCTCAGCTCCGTGTGTCCCCAGATCCCTCCGGTCCATCATTCGCGCTCCCCCACGCACTGGGACTCCCCCTCGACCGCGGCGCGGCGCGGACAGCCCCTTCTCCCCAAAGTTTCCTCGTTCGCAGAGCGGGGCGGTGCGGTTCTCCGCGGGGCCCAGAGCACAGCGTGGTCACGGCCGGCTCGTCACCTCCTGACCCGCTCGGCGCGGCGCGGGGGCCGCCCGGGCTCGGTCGCCCATCCCGGGAACCGGGGAGGGGAGCGGGGCGGCTCCGACGACTGCTTGGAGCGGCAGCTCGAGAGGCTGCGGAGTCGGTCCCTTGGCAGGGCTTGAGCCAGGAGCAGGAGCTGCGGAACTGACCGCGCGGAGAACTAATGGGAACAGTTGCTGCCGTGTTAGGATCAAACAGCAAGACTTGAGTTGAAAGGGGCACTTTTTATTTTATTTTATTTTATTTTATTAGGGTTGTGATTATGAAGTATCTTGGTGCAGGATAATGCTGCTACTTGTTTCCATCACGTAGAGGCAATCCTTACCTAGCTGCACTAAACCGCATCTAGACGCTTACCCCGAAGGAAAACGGGTGGTTAGAAACAATTTCTTCTTCCATGAGCTGCAGACCCAGGACCCTTGGCGATGCAGAGATTTTGAGATCTGCTGTTTTCAGACACGCGAGTATCCTAAAGAGCGTGGAGTCCTGGAAGTAGAAAGTGCCGATAAGCCTGGCAAAGCCCGAGTTACCGTTCAAGTACGTGAAGGACACGTTAAGAGTAGTTTAAGAAGTTTGAAAAGAACGTGACAATGTCTTGAATTTGTCTCATCTTTTGGGGTTACTGGGTAGATTAGCGCAGAAGCCGGAGTGTCTCACATCAGAGGACGTCCTGCTCTTTTCTCTCACTAACACCTGCTGTCCAAAAAGATTTGATAGTCCCATCTAAAAAAAAAAAAAAAAAAAGTCTCTCTAAGTCGATAAGGAATGCATATCCTTTTGTTTTTTCTCTACTAAAATAGGGAGCTTATTGGCAATCCAAAAAGTAAGGAAGAGCTGTAGTGTGATTTTAGAGAATTTAGTCACATTTAGTAGTTGACATTAGAAAGATAGTTTCCTACAAAGCTCTAATTCAAATGTGACTGCACACTTTTCAAATTAACTTAAACTCTGAAGACTGAAATTTAATTAAACTTTGGAGAGCCCAGTAATGCTGCTTCAGTGACGTCCAAGTTAAGAGCATCAAAATAACTTATTCTGAAATTCAAATATGGATTGATAAGTAGTTGACGTTTGTTTTTTATCTGGCGGGATGTAGTGCTTTAGACTTTCATTTGCAAAACATAACTTAAATTTAGTGTTAGAGGACTGTAAGACCAAAAGGGAAAAAACCTGTAAGTAAAGTCCTGAGTCTACAAGATGTGCTTTTAGTTTAGAGAAATACTATTTTGTATAATATGCAACAACAATTGCAGCATTTGGTGTAAGTTCAGGGTTGAGATTATTCCTTCGTGCCTAGCTATATGCAATGAATTTTGTGTAGTTCACATTTTCACACTTTGAGTGCTTTCTTATAAGGACTAAACCCTTTGTAGGATATTTTATTTGAAAGACAAGGTCATGATGATTCCAGTTCTACCTGTATTGTCTGTGCACTTACCTGCACACAACTCTCTCTAGAGAGGTCTCTGTGACTCCTACCTTCTGAAATGAAACCCCACCATTTCAGAGCCACCCACAAAGTCAGTACAGATAATTCGTTTCAATCCCATTGGTTTAGTTGTTGTATCTTTAAAAGAACTTTTCCAAACCTTTATTTTAAAGTAGTTACTTTTATTACATCTTACATCTTTCCTGGTGATGAAGACAAGTTATTTCCACTATAAATTACCTTTTTTTTTTTTTTTTTTTTTTTTTTAATGCTCAATAGTATGAATTACACATTGTCTGTCCACTTAAAAAGGCTTGAGACAGTTGTGGTTTTCTATTATGCTTGCTGCATAACGCTGCTGTGTGATGCTGGCTCTGTGTGTGTAGTACCTGCTGTAATTCTCAAGTGCTGACCTCAGCACTGTCGAATCAGTTTATATACCCAGGTACCTTGCCTCTCAGGTCGAGACCAGCGCAGTACAAATAAAAAAGGAAAACACAGGGGTGAAACACGGGCATGGTGAGAGAAAACTGCTGTACTGATCACAGATAGACCCCTCACAATGCCCGTCGGTAACACCTGCAGTAACGTTCCCATGATTAGTAAGTATTTCCAGTTATTTCAGGACAGAAGAATGTAGGGATTTTCCTCGGGAGCGTTAAAGATTACACAGTCGTGCATCTTTCATTACAGAGTCAGAAATGCGGTGGATAAAGTTTGGAAAATCAAAGTACTGCAGTGGGTAGGCAGCTAAATGTTCAAAGCTGCTCATCTGTCTAACTTCTCCGAGTGTTTCGTACCTCGTGTGTGAAACGCCTTTGAGATTAAAAGGGAAGGATAAAGGAGTGAAAAAAGAGAGAGGTCTTATATAGGTAGGTAGGTAACATCTCAGTGTGTAGAAAGTTAGAGCTACTACTTTGAGCCGAGAGGACGCTGAGGACTCAGGGAGAAAAATAAGCAGAAGCGCCTTTGTACGCGGCGGAGAAATGGCTTTAAAAGCAGATGTTTAAGCTGTAATCAGGTCACTCGGAACCCGGCTCCCGCCCAACTCCGAAAATTGCCGGGGTGCGACGGGAAGGCCGGGCGGGGGGGTGTTGCGCGTGTCGGTGCGAGGGGCGGGCTGCCGGCCAGGGACATCCGCCGGCACCCCCGGCCTGCCGGGCGGCCCCGCCGTGCCGTGCCGTGCCGTGCCGTGCCCAGGCTGCCGCCAGCGGCGAGGTGCCTCGGCGGGCGGGCTGCCCGCGGCGCCGGCTCTGCGAGGCGAGGCGCGGTGCCGTGCTGCAGGGAGCCGCGGATCATTTCCCCAAATTCTTCCCCTCCCCTCATAAAAATAAACAAGTCCCCGCGGAAAACAAAATGCGGCGGAGGGAAGCTTCCTGCCCCGCCGGGAAGAGGGAACGCGCAGTGAAGCCGTGTAAGTTCATTAGTGTTTGCAATCAGGAACACGCAGACATGCTCATCAGGGCAGACAGCGGCCAAGAGCCATTCATCAGCCTGAAGTGCCGCTCGCGGATAACCCCTAAATCACCGCCGGCGTCGTGGATGCGCTGATTAGGCTCAGCGTGGGAGCCGCGCCAGGCACTCCACGCGAGCCGCGGGCACGGGGGGCAGCAGGCTGAGGGTCCGCAGCCCAGTGGGTCGGGTCCCGTCCCGGGGCGGCGCGGGGAAGGAGCGGGGACCTCGACCGCGTCCCCCCGCGCTACGGCGCAAGTAGGTGCTGGTGCTGGCAGCTGCGGCTCCTCCCCGCGCTCCTCCCCTGCTCGGCACGTCGCTGTGCGCGAATCTTCGCCCTCCCCTCCCGCAAGAAGAGGGGCCAAACTCCCTGCCCGCCCGGCGGGGGAGGAGGCGGGGAAAGTGAGCTCCGCGGGGCGCGTAAGCTCCCGCGGCGGGGGGCGCGGGCAGCAACTCGTGGCCCTCCCCCGCCCGGCCCCCGGCCCTCCCCCGCTCCCGCCCGCCCTCCGCTCCCGCCCGCCCGGCCTGACAAAGTGCCGCCGTGCGCCGCTCTACCCCGCGCTGCTGCCGGGGCGCGGAGGCGGCGAGGCTCGCGGCGCGCCCGCGGTAAGTGGCGCGCCCCGCTCCGCGGCTGCCGGGGCCGGTGCCCTCAGCCCGGACGAGCGGACTGGGGGCTGATGCGCCGGGAACGGCGGAGGGTTCCTGCGGCCCTTCCTCCCTTTCCCCACCGCCCCCACAGTGGCACCGTTGGCGGCGGGACCTTCGCCAGGCGGTGGGCGGGAATCGCGGGGTATCCCGGGACGCGCGGCTGCGGCCGGAGCGCGGCCCCAGGTAGGGCTACGCGGGCGCGGGGGAGCTGGAGAAAGGGGCAGGGGACGTAACTTGATGTGGAAACTCCGCCGTGCGGAAAACTGAGCTGGAGGCGGGGGTGGAGGGGGTGTCGTCTGCCAGCAGCGCTGCGCTCTCGGCGGCCGCTCGGCTGTGCCCCGCGGTGCGGGGGGAGCGGGGCCGGGGCTGCGGGCGCTGGGGCGCAGCCCGGGTCTCCCCCGGCCCGCGGCGTGAGCGCGCTCCCGGGGCTCCTGAGCGCGCTCCCGGCGGCCGGACAGGGCACCACAGCAGTTTCTTGGTGCTTCCCCCCAAGTCGGCATCCTCACTCTCGGAAGGCAAATGGAAGTGTCCATACTCCTGTCCGGTGAGCGTAGTGGCGCGGGCGTGAGGCGCGAAAGCTCGTCCGAGTAAGTTTGTAGTGGGTTTGGAAGTTGGTGTTTGTTACCTCGGGTGTGCGCGCCGGGCACTCCCGCCGGGTCCCGCGTCCTCGGGCAGCGCGTTTGTCAGACGGCGGCGGGCGCTGACAGATGCTACCAGGGCTTTACCTGCCGTCCTGGTAAAGGAAGGGGTTTCTGAGGCTTATATCTCTAATGGTCTGTTCAATAAACTGTAGTGAAAATCGTGTCACTGTGCAGCGAAAACACACGCTCGAAAACGAGCAAAGTAATTGTATGTCACCGTGGTTTGGGGAGAGAAAGGGGTGCTCTCCCTCGTGAAATTGCATACATTTCTGTTATCTGGTGGGGTTTTTCTTCACGTGGATGAAGGAAGCAGATCCATTTTTCCGTGGGCTTAAAAGTTTTGTGTTATGAAGTTACTTCAAAGCAAAGTAATGTAGCAAGATAAAACACAACAAAACCCCCATCTTTATGTGCTCACACACTGTTAGAAGTTTTTTAATAGAAGCCATTTCTGTAAGATGTGTAGTTGTAGGCTCCTCTAAATATTTAGATATAAAATACTTTTCATATGAAAGAACTTTAACAGGTTTATTTTTCTGCTTTCTGAGTATCATGTGTCCTTTACACTGAGACTTCTTAGTTGGATGTTTGTTTGGTTTTATTTGACTGTTATCCTCTGCATTTGAAATACACTTCTTCAGGCAAAGTGTTTTGAATCATTCCATTGAAGAGTTACAGTAATATTCTGTGGATGCTTGCATCCTAAAATTCAGTCTCATAAAGAGAATACTGAAGTATAAATATTGCTCATCTATGGTCTTACAGAAGAGTTAATTGTAAAACGCTTAAAGATGGTCTCTGATGAAAAAGACAACTGCTTTTCCCTTCTAAAATAATCCAAGTGCTATTCAGAATTATTATTGTGTTCACATCCAGGAGATTGATTTAATATCGTATGCAGGAAAAAAATTTCATAAATTTGTACTTTGTTGTAATGTAAGAATAGTTAGGAAGAACAGGCCCTATATGGGTATGAATTTATATGAAAAATGTATCGCTTAAATTTTGGGAAAATGTAACATGCTCATAAAAATATTATTTTACAGTTCCAAAGATTTGCTGTTATGAACTTGCTGGGTTAGTTTCAATGGTCTAGTAAATTAGGGGAGGGAAAAAAAAGGCAACAATGCAGAAGTATTAGATATATACATCTGATTAAAAAGTAAAATGAATGAATGCTGAGATGAAAGATGCTGTCTGGTAGAAGAAATACTTGACTGCATTGGGAAGATTCTTTTGTTTTAATTTTTTTTTTTGAGGAAAAAAAAATTCAGAATAACATTCATAATCCAGTTAGCAAGTTAAGACTAGTGCTTCAGTCAAATCTCTTCGAGCTAGGAGTAATTATTCTCTGTTCAAATGGAAAAAGGAAAAAAAAGGGTTTATGAATAGAAACTAGATTTAAAGTTACAAATCAATACACAATATCTACTTTTAATAAGTATCTTTTTGATACAAGCCCCATAAAATATAAGAAAATTAAATAATAATCAACCTGAAAGTATTTTTTTGTCATCTCCCAAGCCCAACAATTAGCAGATTATAGGTTTGGCTCAGTAAGATACTGAGTACCTTTACCTTCAGTTAAAATCAGTGAGCGTTAGTTAGGCAGACTGATGCCCGTGTGCCCATGTAGACTGATGCAGAAACTCCCATTGACTTGCATCAGTTTTGGATTAGGCCCAATAAAACCTGAGAGTGATCAGCAACTTGGAGGATCAGGTGCTGTTTGTGAAGGGCCATTGTGTTATATAGACTTAAAAGAAAACACCAGAGCTCCTAAGGCTTCAGGTCAAACGGTGATACCGCACTTACTCTACTGAATGCTGCATTTCTGTTATAGAAAACTCATCTCTGTCAGTGTACAAAAGAAAATACAAAATTCTTAATGAGAAATCTTAAAAAAATATTTTTTCAAAATATTATGCAAGTATGTTGCGCTTATGTAAAATTTAGAGGCAGATTTGAACTGTAGTGGTACTAGACATTAGAGATTGTTGATAAGATTAGCGTATCTATAATATTACTGTCTTCTAAGTATAGCTTTATTGTATAATCTGTTCTATTAAATGAATACATGTAAACTTGTTAGGTTTACTGTTTTAGCAAATGTCATGATAATGTGACCTTATCTCCTGCGTGCTTGTGCAGTATCAAGTGCACAAAATATTATCAGAAAGAATTTCTGTGTTTATTGGAAAGCCTTTGGTTTGATGAAATAAATTTTTTAGCTCAGGCTGTACTGGTTCAATAAGTTCTTTCAGGATGCCTGCATGCGGTTTTTCTTCATAGACTGAGGAGTATCTTGTGATCTTAAAATAAATGCTTTAACTTTGTAATAGAGTAGTATTATTTGCAAAGAGTTTTAGCTTGTGGTGAAATATATCAGGGATCCAAAGTAAGGGTTGGGGTCTATACTCTCAGCTGAGTAATTAAAACAAAACCCTGAACATTTAATTTTTTTGAGGTAACAGAGGCTTTAAAGAGTTACCATTGTAAAAATGTGCCGCTTTAACAACCTTTCCTTAGTTCTAAAACTGATTAATTGCTGTGTCTTATAAAACCTGATTTATTTCATACTTTTTTCATACCAGGCATTACCATTATGAAGCTCTCCTTATAATTGAGATTAATGTTTCTGAGCAAAGAAGTGGTTTGGAGGGCTGCATTCATTTTGAGTGCTATTCTAATCAATTTTAGATACAGCATTTCACAATGTATCAGTCTGCATCCGATCCTGCCTTATTATGTGGAATTAACTTGTTAGTGATTGATAGGAAGCCTGCTCCATCTCCAGAGGTGATTTGTTTGAAAACAAGTGTTACAGCTTCCAAGAGTTAGCCTACAGGGTCAGGCAGCTCAGGTGCCCATTCTGTGGCCTGACTGAAGCTTGGCAGAGTAGTTAGAAAAAAATATTGTATGCTTATGGAAAAACAAAGAAAAGGTGCCAAAAAACCCAACAAAACCCAAAAATCCCCAAACCAAAATGCTATACCTCTATTGAAGGGTGTTCCTTGAACTGCGGTATTGGTATTCACAGACAGTCTGGAGTTACAGGTATAATGCACAGACATCGTCTTTGTGCATCACTATGTGTTGTTACAATGCATGTCTGCTAGATTATTTTAAGAAATAGCTTTAGTGTTTGAAATCAAAACTTACAAGGCTAGTTTCAGGTGACAAGGTGCACACCTACTGCATTTTGCCTGCATAGTTAATGAAAGACATGCCAATTTTATTTTTTATCTTTTAAAAGTAGCAAGGGTAGTACTTGTTTTAATAGCTGCTGAAATATTTGCACACTTCGTTTCTGCACCTGCTGGTCCCAGTTTCACCACTGTTTAATCCTTAACCAATAGGCTATGGTCACACACTCTGCTGAGAGTGATGCATAAATATTTAAAGTTCAGGAAAAAATGATTTCTCAATAGTGAGAGAAAAATAAGTTAAAAAAGGTCAAACCAAAAAAAAAATGTGAGAAACCTCTGAAAATGGTAAACAACTGTAAGAAGATACGTGTGTGCGTCTATTGTCAGGATAGCGATTTAAATCTGAATTTTAGTTATTTATGTGTCTTGCAAGACATGGTAATTGCATTCAGTACATTTTTTAAGTTTGCATATTGGTCTAGTTACATCACTCTTTTAGTTCAAGTATGCATGTAAACAGTAACAGAACGTTGCAACCGAGGCATTGCATAAAAATAGTTCTGATCTTATGCAAATCAGAAGCTAATAAAATTACAGAATATTTACCAGTACCAGGCTGCAAGTGGTCCTCACCACTTGGTTCAGTGTTTTTTTATGGAAGAAACAGTGTCAGTAGAGGTTTATTTTAGCATTTTAAATAGCTGCTACTGAACTAATATAAAAAGAATAACATCTTATATGTATTATAGAATAGCAAGTACAACATAAACTGTATCTCCGATTACCTTCTTAGATGGAAGTCTGTCCACATGTTACATACTTTCATCCTAGAGTATATTTACTGTTGTTGTAAAATACTTTTTATGTAAAGCTGATGCTTGAGTGACATAAGGTAGAAAAGTAGTTTAGGCCTGGAACTGTTTTGTGCTAATATATGTTATGAGTCTTGCAAAGGAGTGGGTATACTTTTATGGTATAGACTGAAATCCAAAATAAAAGTTCAAGCCTAACTGGCCTAATTATTTGAAGTTTTTCAATTTGAGTCTGTGTAACAGATTGAGGTTACATACTTGATGTGTATGTTTGTGTCTACAAAAACAGTTAATTGTAAACATTAGTGCCTAGATATACAGAAAGCAAAATAGTAAACTAGAAACTTCAAAGTGCTGTACTAAATCCAGCACTGATTAGCGTACTCTGCAAATCCACTGAAATCAGCAAATTACCTGGATTGCTATGTACTACTGAACTGCGAGGCTGTAGTAGCTCTTTGTGTTAAAATGGCTTTATATATTAACTGTGTGGTATACTTTACAGTAGGCTTTCATGAATGCAGATTCAATCTTCACGTGTAAGAGAAAACAGTTTTCAGCTTGAGGAAAGACATGTTAAATTATTTTTGTTTGCTTTCCTGTTGTTTTTTTAATATATATATATATATTTTAACACACTTCTAATAAATATTTGAAATGAGAATCTTAACATGTTACCTATAGGTTAAAATGATGTGATAGTAGAGTCTCATATGTGATAATAGAAGCTCTGTTTCTCTTTTTTTGTTCTCCCCATCCACCCCCCCACCCCAATCCCTGACAAAATGCTGGAATGATGGCAGAAATTTTTAGTGAAAAACAGATTTGCCAACTTTGTTTACTCTTTCAAGTAATTTATTTTAAAAGGAAGGAGAATATCTTTTATAACAAGTCTAAAATCTGTACTCTATAAAAGTTTTAATTTAAAAAGTTAACACATCTGTATTTTTGCATCTGAATTACAGAAGTGTAAAATAGCAGTTTGCAAAAATCTTAAGATATTACAACTTCAGTTTTTCCTGTGACAGCATAGAAAAACATTCAGAAAAGCGGCAGATATTATTGTAAAAGCTGTGCTGGTGCAGAACTTAGAATGTGTTGTGTTGAAATCAGTGGTGCTGGTGGTGTTATTTTTCAATATTATGTTGAATTTCTAATAGTATTTCTTGACAGAGGTTAAGCCAGCATACAAAGGAACTAATGTCTTATTTCCTTATTTGAGTCTTGACAATTTTTAGTGTCTTAAGAAAACTCCTGTCAAGGGTAAAATTGGTAAAATGCAGATTTAAAATATTTTTCTTGGCAGGAATTGAATAGAAAGCTGCATATTAGAGTTTTTAGCAGAGGGGGGAAGAAATTAATCAGTACATGACTTACTATAAAACAGCAATAGTTTCGTAAATCGTAGAAATCCTTGATAAATTTTGGCTGGATCATGGAGGGGGTGACTGTGTAGTGGTTGAAGAAATCATCATTGCTAATAAGTGTTACTTTAGATTAGCAAATGAAAGACTGCGTAGTCCTTCAAAGGCCTCATCCATTCTCATTATAATCCTTTGAACGTTTGTCTGACCTTTCTAAAGAAATCCTATGAAACTTTATGCTTAGAGTTCTGCATAAATAAACTGACCAGCACTTGTCTAAGGAAGGTTGTAATCTAATGACAGGAGCAATAACACATCTTTTTAACACAAAAATATAAAGTCTTACTTGCCACGGCAAACTGTTAATTTATTTTAAAATCTCTTTTCTTAATGATGTAATGCCTGAGGCTAATGAATGTAGAGCAACTTTAAAAAAGCAAATAGTATCACTATCTTGTTAGGCAACAAATAATTGTCTAACAAAAATCTAAAGCCAGATTGTATTGCTAGTATTTTTTCTCTCAGCTTTATTATGGTCTATACATTTAGAAAGCTGGGGTTGGTGGAGTAGTTTTGTTTTTATGGCTGAAAGTGTGAGGGTTTGTGAAGCTAGGACATGCCCAGCTAAAGCAAACCAGCATAGCGCTACTCACCCCAGTGAAGATGTTGTCATTTACCTTCCAGGTGATGAAACATAGGGCTTATGTTCATGAAACACTTTAGATTTCATTTTAACTCTTCCTTTTTTTTTTCCCTGTTGTAAAATGCATTGCCAATTTGAATAGGCTTCTGTGCCCCTGAAAAGAACCATGGCTCATGTTTTTTTCCATTAAAAGAAAAAAAACCTCATTCTGTTAGTAAACTTGGCAAAGCAGAAAATAATTCATGTTATTAAATCAGGTTTTCTTAGACACTCTTTATTCATGCTACTGAATATATATAAAGTGCTTGATGTTTCCCTACTCCTCCTAAGAGATATTCTTGATTTCAGTGTCAAAAGGTTGAGTGGCAGCGTGCAAACCTACGCAACAGGAAGCGAGAAAAGACTTGATACTCCAACAAATCAGCTGGTTGAAATCTTGGTTACAAGTTGTGAGCATTTGTGTATTGCTTTAGCAACAAAGGCAGAGTCATTGGAAGCCTTCACGTACCGGCAGCAATTACTGTTTTGTTCACCATTGTTCCCATGCTGGAAGGTAGAAATGTATTTTTAAAATAGTGGTGAAACTTGAGAAATACTGGGTCTCTGCAAATGATAGACCTTAATCCAAACAAATAAACAGCTAATGGGGAATGCTGAGAACTACTAGCTTGCATTTGGTATGCCATACTGATAACTGTTAAGTCTTCATATTTGATTTCCCTTCATCCATAACTAGTTGGAAAATTAAAATTTTAGGCAGAAGAGAGCTCTTTAGTACTCTACTGATAGTAGGAAGAATTGCTTTTCATACTTTGCTTTGCTGGCAATACACACACGTGCACACACATGTTTTTAATTGTCTAATCTTCAATAGTATTAATTTGATTTTTATATAAATTGATGGCAGATGAATGAAAAGCTTTTCTTGCAGCTTTAAAAAATATAGATGTGTCTCTGTGTGTGCATGTCCCTTGACCATTCGATATGGTTTGACTTAATAAACCTACAGTACAAAATTATAGGAGGATTTCCCCCATTTCTTTTAACTTGTCTGACAATTGCAGAAGTGTGTGATTTCAGCAGAGGTCAATATGCTGGGATTTGTCAAGAAAACTTAGGGTCTGAAGTCCACAGTGACATCTCAGTGAATGCTGGGAGCAGAAATGCTCACTACCTTTCAGGAAGTTTTTCAGTCATTTGTATATTAATAGACTATGAAACAAGACTCACCTAGTAATTCAGTCTTTCTAAGTGTCTGATAACCCAGAACTACATCTACGAATGACTGTACTCTACAGGAAACTTAGAAGTAATAAATGATCAGAAAAGCTGGAGTTTTATTTTATTTCTTCAGCGAAGAATATCTTAGCTTGAAAATGAAATATCAACTCTTAGTTAACATGAAATAGCTATAATTACATTTAGAAATGTTTTAAGTGGCTCAAAAATGCATAGCTGCTTTTATTAGTCTTTTGATAATTTTGTGTTAATTGTGGAACAATACAGGGTTAATGATATAAAACGTTAGCACTTCTAATGATATGTTTAAGAACAGTGCAGTCATTAAATTCAGTAAACTAAATATGTGGGCCTCATAAATAAATGCTGAATTATAATACAAAGCTCACCATGACCAAATTAATTAGTATGGTTAATCTAGTGAATTCCAGCTAGGCTGCATACAATATGGACAGGTATTTAATTTCTAAATTTAATATTAGCTGCATAAGTCAACTCTCACTTAATCAGTGCAGATCAGTAATAGAAATTTAATATATCTGGTGTTTTACATAATTTTTTCTTTTTTAAACAAGATGTTTTAATGTTGTTAGAGATTTTAAACATTGTCGTTCAAAAAGGGCTGTTAGTGGTAATGTTCCCCCTGTTTTCCCCATAACTTGTCGCCATCAGGATGTAGAATTTCTGAGGTCTAAAATAAAAAATTTATTCAGTCAAAATGGTGACACTCATTAAAATTCATTCAAGGATCTAGGACAGAATATTTTGGACTTACTTGATATAAAATTTTTTGTTGGTTGCTTTGCTGTGATTATTATATCAGATTTTATTTATTCAGAAAGAGTTAAAATGCTGGTAGAATCCTCTTGATTTTTCATTTGAAAGCCTTACTTTTCAAAGAAAGTTGAAATATGACTATTTTATTTATTTTTTATTAATAACCTCTGAGTACTTCACTTTTTTCCTCTTGCAGATTACAAGTATATTTTTATCACATGAGTTATAGGGCATACAGATTTTCTTGAACTTATTGTCTGAATTATTAAGTGTGACTTTTAGGACACAAGTAGGAAATTGGGTGCTGTTGAGTTTAGTTCTGCAAATCTTGAAATAATCTGTTCATTTGGTAGTTCCATGGACTTCAGTGAGATTGTGTAATAAATAGGCATTGTGCCTGTGATTGGTGGAATATAAGCTTAGGCTCATTGCTTTCAGAGAATAGTCCAAGATGAGGAGAGTTTGAGAATAATTAACATGTTTTTTCTTATTTTTTTTTCCTTGGTTTGGGATTACACACTCTGCCCATAACCTTTGATATAAATCTATCTATGGTTTGTGTTCTTTTTAGTAAATGCTTGACTAGAAATGACTGCATGAATACTCAGTTTTTCGGAGAGCCCATAAAGCACTGAGCAATCTGATTGGACTCTGCTCCTCAGTCAGACTTTATTGTTAAATATATTTAGGATGATTTCCAACCTCACTCCCAGCATTTCGAACAAGCAGATCAAATTACTCTTTATTTACTGGACCACACAAAAGAGGATACTTGCCCAAAAGGGGGTGCAGTGAAGTAATGCCTATGTTACCATATTAAATGGCATGCTATATAACTTTCCCACGTGGTGGGACACAATCATCTGTATGTCTTAACTCTTAAAGAGTGTCCTTAGGGCATTTTGATCTGTACTGATTTGTGTTACCCCCAGAAAATTCTTGGATGTGGTTCTGCAGTTGAGACCGGGGACATGTTCTTGAGACCATTCCCATTAAGCACTTCCTAACTTAGAGGTTAACACTTCTTACCAGCACATACCTAATTTAATTAGACCTGCTTTAAGTATGGTTTTGGACAAGATGACCTCCAGAAGTCCTTTCCAGCCTAAATTATTCTGCAATTCCAAGCACGCTATCTGCACTCCTTGTGGTCCTTGGGGATGCTGCATGTACTAGTTGGGTGTCACATCTGAGTTCAGTGTTGCCAATGATAATTCTATTGACCACATTTCCAAGAACAGTTTGGTTTAATAGGCTAAGTATTAAAATCATTGTATTCCTGTTTTAATCCGTTTAAATGAATGAACGTTAGAGTTTTATAACCTGTTGTAGGGCTAAGTTTTTATCTACCCTGCTTGTATAGGATTGTTCCTATTAACTCATCAAGAGGATCTGTGGAAGTGGACAAACACAGAGTGTTAGAAACTTCAAGGTGTTCTTGAGAAGAGATATTTCACCTTTGGAAGTTAGCTTTTTTTAAAATATGTTAATCACCAAAAAAAAGAACTGTACACATAAGTATTTTTTCAGCCCTTATTTCAAACTCTAGAATCATTGTTAGGTGCAATAAGTTTTCCTGCACTAGAAACTTCATACGATTAATTCAGATATTAAGAAAGAAACAAATAGCTTCATTTTAGTACACACACCTGCTAGGTGTACTCACTGCTAACCTGACAGAAGTTTACTGGATTATATTAAGTGCACAATAGCCAGCATTACTGTTTACGTGCAACATCATATGTGGAACCCAGATTGACAGCTTTTTGTCAAGGTTTTTATTATGAGACTGGATTAAAGAGGATATTAACTGACTTATTATGAGAATCACAAATCCGTGGGAGTTCTGTTAAAGTTTTTTTTTAATGTGGTTTGTTGAAGAATGGGCAAGAATATCAAGCTAAAATGCCGTGTTTCTTTAACATCAATGAAAAGTAATAAAAAAAATTGTTCACTAACTCCCGACTTTTCAGCTCTGAAGAAACTTTGCTTACATCTAACCTGAATGGAAGCTATCGTCACCAGATATTGCATTGAATTGACATAAACTCAAGATCTGTAGATTAGATGTTAAAGCATTTACTTATCATGGGATTGAACAACAGTTAGGTACCTGAACTGGCAACTGTGGCGGCTATAGTCCACTGAGCACAAGCAGCTAAACCAAACCTAAGGGCAGGTGCCTTAGGAAGCCCTTCTTGGCAGTGCTTCAGTGTCATACCCACTTAATGGAGGGAAATAAATGAAACAGCCTATAAGGGATCTTGTCTGTCTGAGATTAGGCACCCAAACGGGCTATCTTTGTAAAGGTCTTTAAGGCATGTCATGACCTTCTCTCCATTGCTTTGAAAGTTGGACACTTTCTGCAGTAGCACTGCTTTGAAATGCCTAAAGCATAGTCTCAGTTTAGTGATCTAAGCTAAAGAGACAGGATTTCATGTATGCTGCCTCAACCAAAACTGCATTAACAGCTATGAAAGTATGTAAAAATGGTGTGGAAGTTAAGGGTTTCTTTAACTGGAACTGAAATAATTATTTGCAGGTTTGCTTTATTTTTTTTAATATTATAACTAAAATCACATTAGAGATATTTCCAAAGTGCTTCATCATTGATTTGTAGGTTCAGTATTGTCCCCATGTTAAAACAGGACCTTGACTTGTTCATTACATGCATGAACTGCACATTAGAAACAAATGTTGCTGCAAATATGTAGTTTTGATGTTTTGAATATGACTTGCATTGATATTGTTTCAGAAGAAAAGATTTTGTAAGTTACGTACTTATAAACAGATAACACTGTATCTACTGCTATTTTGAATATTTTGGCTAAATGCAATTTGAACAATTTTAAGTTAAAAAATGTGCAAAAATTTGGTTAAGTTCATTTGACTGTTAAAACTCTTCTAGCTCACTGATATTTTAAAAAATGTTAAGTAGATAGTGGATGTAGAATTTTCCCCCCTTCATAACATTGCCAATATATTTAGTTTAATTTCATATCCTAAAAATCAAAAGTATCAGGGATTCTGAAAGCTTGATGTTAATATTTCTTCCTCCTTTACTGT
Organism: Myiozetetes cayanensis; assembly: GCF_022539395.1. NCBI lineage: Eukaryota > Metazoa > Chordata > Aves > Passeriformes > Tyrannidae > Myiozetetes > Myiozetetes cayanensis. The sequence continues at coordinate 30,729,635 of NW_026087964.1, read as the reverse complement.
GCCATTCACATGACTGTTTCACTCAGCCCTGTTATATTTCTCCCTGATGGCTGAAAATGACTGTTAGATACCAATTTTTACTTGCAGAAGATGGGTTATACGATTTTTGTGTGACAAGCGCAGGAGCTGCTTGTTCTTTCATCTCCTCTGTGGTGGTTCATAACTGTCTTAAAAACAGTAAGGCTTTGGTTTGATTAACATTTTAAGCTTTCATAAGCTGCCAGTACTTCCTTTAAAAATAAAAAATTACCATCCTGTACCCTTTATAGCCTGTCCTCTTTGTTGCCCTCTCCCTTATATAAGCTCAGCTGTTTGCCTGTTTGTATACTGAGTTCAGAGCCGCACTACAGTTAAAAAAGATTTTGAATGGTTATTTTTCTTTTTTTATAATTTTCATTTCTTTTTTGCCAGGTTGGTAGTCAGCTCACTGACCTAGTTCAACAAATAGCCACAGCATAGTGGTAGGTGCAGGACAGGGTTATAAGGAAGATAGGACTGCCTTTTCAATTTATTATTTTAAAAAAAAAAGAGCACACCGCCTAATTTTCCTGGCTTATTAAATTAAAACACCTACAGGAGAAACGCAGGTCCTAGAAATGAGTTTGCAATTAACGTTTTTTCTTTTCTGTGAATTGCTGTTTCATGCTCAGCACCGCAGAAGAAAACTGTTGGGACTAGGTTAACCAAGAGAAACCATACACAAAAGAGAGGAAAGTGAAATACAAGACTACCTTTTTTCTTTTTTTTTTTTTTTCCCTTTCCCCTCCTTCCCCCCCAGTAACTGTTTGTGCATGCATGTAGCAGGACCGCATGGTTGCTTTGTGGGGTTATTTTTCCCCATATATACCATTTTATAGAAGTAATGATGCTGAGAGTCTAAAGGAGGGCCACCAAGATGATTAGAGTTATGGAGCATCCCTCCTACAAGGAAAGGCTGGGAAAACTGGGTTTGATCGGCCTGGAAAACAGAAGGCTTAGGGGTGCCCTTCCAGTACCTGAAGGTACCTACAAAACAGATGGAGAGAGACTTTCTACAAGAATGTATAGTGACAGGACAAGAGGGAGTGGCTTCAAACTGAAAGAGAGTAGATTTAGATTGGATATTAGGAAGAAATTCTTAACTGTAAGGGTGATGAGGCACTGGAACAGGTTGCTCAGAGAAGTTGTGGATGCTCCATCCCTGGAGGTGTTCAACTCCAGTTTGGATGGAGCTCTGAGCAACTTGGTGTTAAGGAAGGTGTCCCTGCCCATGGCAGGGGGTTGGAATTAGATATTGCTTAAGGTCCCTTCCAACCCAAGCCATTCTGTGATTCTATGATTCCCGTACTCTGTATTCGAATTGCAGTAATTCTCCAGGAATTTAATCAGCAGCAGCAGAAGGGATGCTGGAGCAATCAGCACTTGTTTACAGAGGATTTCTCTAGCATAATTCTCAAGACTGATTTCTCTAGCATATGCATTTTGTATTTGAGTTTTTTTTTAAGAAGCAGATGTTGTCAGTATAGTGTCAGTGCTATTGATGCCTGTATTGGTAGTTTCTGCCTTTTGAAATATTTAAGGAAAGACTAACCTGGAATTGATTGATTTGTCTGAGAAACAAAGAGAGGAGATGCGGTTTTTCCCTCTGCCCACCTATTTCTCTTTCCAGACATGGATTTATAAGGGAATCACAGGGGTTTTCACACTTTAACCCTACCCTCCAGTACCAGCTGATGTGACAGCAGGTAATTCTGCATTCTGTGATGGACTTATGGTTATGCCTTGCTGTTTTGAGGCAGCACAATTCAGTTCCTGTTTTTTCCTGGAGAAGGTCATCATCACATAGCTATAGGTTATGATGCTGCTACTTTTTTTTTTCCTGTTAGAGCTGTTCTGCTTCCCAAGAACAACTTAAGGATTCATTGCAACAGAAGAGGGCAAAGAAGGGGGATGTGTCATTGCAGCCTGATGCTTAGGGCATGCATCTGAAAAGGGGAAAAATTACAGCTTCTTTTAGTCTGCCAGAAATGTCCTTTTCCTTCATTCCTGGTGCTTACACAAGTGCTGGTATGCCTTTGGGCTGAGCCAGAATTTATCTGTCTGAAAGATTTTTTTTTTTTCCTGAAGAAAATTTTCTTTTTCCTTTTTTGGGGGGTTAGTCTTTGCTAGCTCAATTTTCAGTGTCTCTTGGTGCCACAGTACAGTTGCTAGTGCTGGCAGGCAAGAGGAAGGAATCAGTAGCCAAAGCTAGGAATAAGATATTGCTATGAAAGCTGGAAATGCACTTTTAAAAGGGATTATAAGGTATTAAAGTGAACATGTATCTACAACATGAATGCACAGATATTAAAAAGCTAGGATGGGAAAAACATGACCACTTTCTGTTTGTGAGGGATGTTACCACTTTCCTAGCCCAAATCTGAGTTTAAGCAGTCCCTTTTTGATCAGACTTTTGTCTTTCGCTCTGGAGAAATAGTTGCCACTTTGCCCATTGGTTCGGACTGTGGTCCAGAATCATATGGGACTGGTTTTGTACATGCAAAGGGAAGAAATATAAAATTAAAATAGTGTGGCAAAGTAAACAGTTCCAAAATTAAATATAATAGATTAAAAAACAAATCCTTATTTCTCATGTTGTAAACCCAGTGTTTCTGGTGTAACTCAGCAGATTATTCCTGTATGCATGGTTATCCTGAGCTTGCCCTCTAATCACTTGGGTGCTTGTCCCCTCCCCCAGTAAGAGTGGAATGACTGCTGTTGTTACAGGTTGAAACACAACTGACAGTACAAACGCTTGCTAGTTGTTCATGAATAAAAGTTACCAGTGGAGTTTTATTAGGTATGATAAAACCTATTGGGTTTACCCTTATTTTATAGACCTGACCACTTAGGCAATGAAAGGGGAAAGGCTTGTAGGACCACAAGAACTTAGAGTAGAGCCCTCATATAACCTGAGTCCTCATTAGGCTGTATGGAAGATGTTTCTTGTTCTTTACAGGTTTATTTTTGGCTTGTCCTTAATTTTGACTTGGTGCATTAATTTGTCTTAGAGTTTTTTGAACCATTCACATATACTTCTGTATAGAACTAAGATAATGTGTCAAGCTGTGGTTTTGAGTTGCCTGTCCTCAAATATGACCACTCTTCAAAGCGGAAGACATTTTCATTCAATTCCTTTGTTTTAAAAATCACTCACCACTGTTACTTCCTAGTTCCAGTGTGATTACATTTCCTTCAAAACTTTGCTGACTAACCTAACACCTAAAAAGGTGCTAACTAACCATGTAAATAATGTTTTTAGGTGACAGTCTCAGCAACTCACACACTTTAATACTATGAATTTCTTGCTGCTACCATCAGTGAAAACAGTTACTGCTTTTAAGTGTACATGGTAGCAGAGGCATAGCCTTAAATTAAGTAGTCTCAAAAATGTTCCCATGAAGGTGCACAAAGTGCCTTCTGATTGTACATTTGTTGCTTTTTTCTTAGTTGCATCTTATGCTTTAAAGCTATGAACCAAAGATGAAGTCAAAGAGGGGAAATGTTTTGTATCTAGATGTTGACAAGCATGCCCTTCAACTTGGGTAACAGAAGTCTGTTGTTTTGGTGTTACAGAAGTGTTATTAGGTAGTTAACTTCACGGATTTATATAGATCACAGTTAAAATGGGTAGAAAAATTACTGTCCTTCCATTCCCTCAACAGTATGAAAGTGTGTACTAACAGCTATATGAGCATGTTTCATGAAATCATGTAGTCTGGCAAAGATGTTATATGATTTAGAATTTGCCAATAGTAAGAAATATAAGAATTTTATTATATATGTGTATATTGTATTATATATACATATAATATCAGAATAAAAGAAAATTACTTTGAATTAAAATTTTAATTTTTAAAATAATTTCTTGGGTAACCTCTCTGGATCACAAGCCTACTTCTATATGTATAGTTGCCTCTTAAGAGAATTTTGATGTTGACTCATAGATGAGGTAGTTATCAAGAAAAGGAAACATTAAAAAGGTAAAGTTACTGATAGTATTTGGAGCCTGAGCATGCTTCTCTGTAAGGGAGCATTGAAAGAAAATATAATGACATACAGCAGTGTGTTCCACCTGTGAATCAGTCTGAGTTATGTGTTTTAAAGAAGATGGGAACTCTGTCTAATAAAACAATGCTAATAATCTGGCATGTTTGAATCCAGGCTGAACAGGTGTTGTTCTAGTATATGTGCATATTGTTGAGCTCTGCTGGGTTTTTACCTACTTACCAGTTTACTCAGTGGATGAGTTAATGTTAGTCTGGTTTCAAACAGTGGCTGAGCTGTGCTGGGGTGAAAGAGGCTGGATGGAGGTGGCTGAGCTCCTGGTTGAGTGGTAGTCCCCTGGAGGAGGAAGATTGTGTGCAGTGCTCAGCCTCTTAAGGTCCATAATCTGTCACCCGTCCTTCTGCTTCCCTGTATGAAAAGGCTAGCGATGGAGGATGCAGCTCACCAGAAGGGATTATTATTCCAAAGGGGAAAAACATCCTTGGAGAATTCCTAATCAGGTGATGTATTCGTTGTATGATTAGAAAGTTCTCTGATGACAACTGAGATGAAAAAGGCATACTCGTTTAGTGTAAAACATTTAGCCTCCAAAATCTCCCTTTGCTTTGTGAAATTAAGGACGGTTTTCTTGAATAGAGAGAATGTTTCATCCATCCACTTCCTTCTGATTTCAGTTATGTAATGTCCTTGGAGCAACTTGGAAAAGTAGAGACATAAGATTTTTAAGCTGTCTTTAGAGAGAGAATCTGAACAGGTGAATCTGAATAGATGAACTATAAATCATGAACTGTAGCTTTGCCTATTGCTCTGGTCCGTGGGTCACTGCTCAGAAGACACTGGAATGAATGCATTGTACTCCAGAAAAGAGGCAGGAAATTGAATTTCGGTTCTAAGAGATGTACTTTCCCTTTCTTTTACTGTCGGCTGATCATTAACGATTTGTGGTACATGTCTGAGATGGCTGGTTTTGATTTGTCAATAGGGATTGGCTAGATTATTTTTGTAGTTCTTCCAGCTTAATTTTTGTATGCTACTCTGGCTCAGTGTCAGTTTGATTTAAATCCTTATTATTTTCTCCATTTGTTAGTGTCATTTTTAGCTGCTTTTTCATTTCCATGTGCACTTCTTATGTTCAAGTGATGTCCAGAACAGAACATCTGACTAGAGTTTTTTAGTGTTTACCGTTGCTGAAATGTTTAATGTAATAGTTTTCTTTCTGTTTTCTTTTTTTAGAAAAACCCACATGATTCCTAGTGATCCTGGTTAGGTGTTGTAGTTATTTCTTGTTTTAGACTTTGCTCAGAGAGACTTTGCCTAGAGGGGCTTTGTGCTCTGCACAGTGAGCTCTCAGAGCTGGAGTTCCTTACTGCTATTGTAGGAGTGGGTGTGTTCAGGACAGAGGTAAAAAGCTTGCTCAGTTGGTGTGGGGTTAACAAATACAGCGGGCAGGAGAAGTTGTACTGTTCTGGTACTGATGCCAAGCAATTATAGATGGTTTTACAGATTTATTTTACCAGCTTTGAGGACCAGATAACTGTATCTGCTGACATTCATATGAATGACAGTGGTCTAGCTCCATCCCCATGATTTTAGTGAAACCAAAAGATTTCCTCCTATGGTGAGGAATCAAGGTGTTTGGCTAGTTGATTGTTCTAGTAAAGTAAAACTCTGAACGTGAGACTATATGCCAACAGAAATTGATATTGCAATGTAAGTATTGGGAGTGTCGGTGTAGGACACTGTGTCCTTAAGCAATACAGGCATTTTAGTTAAGCTGTCTAGTGTGAAGGTAGACTCATGCCTGTGAGGTCTGTGTCAGGGTAGCAAGTGTGCTTGCAGTAATATGTCTTCAAAAGCTGACCTACTCTGAACAGCAATGGTAGAGTGACCTTGCAAGTGTGCATCTGCTCTAACTTTGATACAGAGGTCATTTTATATGCTGTTTTCTTTAAAATCAGGTTGCCTGTGCCTTCTGCAGAGTCTACATTTTTCTGTTTCAAAATACTTCGTGTAAACATCATTTTTTACCTTAGATTGCAGAAATATATGAGATATATGGTCATATTGGATTTGAAAAGAAACAAAACTAGTTGTAAATCACCAGCCTTTTCTTTTTAAAGTGTTATGTCACGTAGAAAATATTTTACTCATTAATGTAGAATGCAGTTGTATAAACATATAAATATTTACAAAGAAAACTAATAATTTTACAGATACTTATTCCACTACTTTGCTACCCTGTCTCTTCCTCCAAGTTGTTACTGTGCATTACAGTTGGAGTGTGATATGTCAGATATGCAAAAAAACTCAAATTTCAAATAAGGTGGCTTTTTTTGTCATAGTGATTATAGCTTTATATAGAATTTTGCCACAGGAGAACTTTCTCCCAGTGGCAGGACACTGAACAGCTTGCGTCTGTGGTGGCAAAATTGATGGAACAGTCTGTTCCTGACGATGTTCATTTTGATGCCCCAGAATACGGCTTTCAGTACATATGCTGCCAAAGCATACCCTAAATTGATGGGACAAAAGGAACAGCCTGGATTTTCATGTGTTAAAGTGAGGAAATGAAATCTTAAATCTCATTTAGGTTTGGAATTAAGTGGGTTGGCGATACTTGTGGAGTTCAAATGGGGGAAAAGATGAGTCTTACTCCTTCCTATCATGCAGCCCTCTGAAAGGGATCAGAAGTGTTTAGTGAAGGGTAGAAGCAGACAAACAGGAGAGCTTCTCTTGCAATAGCCAAAACTGAGTTGAAAACCAAGGGAAAAGGGGAAGATATGGAAGTCTAATGAAAAAACATGCTGAATTTAAAATGTACCTCAGGAAATATTTAGGAGAACAAAAATGCTGTGCCGTCTGCAAGGGGAAAATATCTCTGGTATTGCTTAAGACCAATGATCTCTTCATGTGATCTGCTGAAATGCTGAACTCTCTGGGGCAGCCATAGTTTATCATCTAATTTTTTTAAAAGGATTCACACAATTCCCAATAAGGTACCAAAAGTCGTGTTGCCCATAAGCAATTTTTTTCTTCCACTTTCCATTTTTTCATAGCAGTGGAACCTCCCTCTGCTCCCATTCAAGCTGGAGAGAAGGCTCCCATTGGTGTGAGCAATTTAGGATTGGGCACTTTTTATAAAGGAGGTTCTTTTAAACAAGTGTAAACAAAGAAATTGCAGCATTACTTATGAATAACTTCTACTCAATGTGAAATTGCCATGAAACAGTAGGGTCAGGAATGTGTATAGAACAGGGCTTTGAGACTTGGATATGTGCTCAATGTACATAAAGTGCATACATTTGCAGTGTGTTTGTAAAAAGCCACACCTTTATTAATTTCTTTACTCCGTATAAGATAAGTTTATAAAGATGCTGGTTTTCATTCCATTCATGCTTGAAGCTGAAGCTGTTCTTGCTCCTTCCGCCACACTGAGGTCACCAGTAAGTGGGTAGGTGTCTGTTGCAGCAAAATGGAATGGCCACCTTCCTTCCTTCCTGACTGCATTGAAATATTTGGTTTTTTCCTAATGGTCCATTAGCAAATGTTGCTCCATTCATCAGTCCTATAACCAGAAGACCGAAGTTAGACAGCTTTGCAGTTGATTCCTGGTCTTTGACCTTACTGATTTAGGTGAAGATGCCAGCATGGATTTTGGCATCAGTAATGTACCTGGGGCATTCAGTCATGTCAAGGACCCTTCCCAAGGACTACTGTTCAAGAACTATTGTTCAGAAGTATACACTTTGATTTACTAATACATCATTAGTATAAATTATGTTTTTACATAAGCACACACAAAAAACAGAACATAGAAGTTCCTTTTTTTTTCCCCTGAGGTTTGATTGTAAATTGCGTGATGTCATTATTCTAAAAAGTTACTTAAAAATTATAAACTTATCTAAAAAATTTTTCTGTAGCTGGAGAGTAAGCTTAAGATTTCCCTCAAACCACGTGATATTTAAAAATACCAGCATGTCTTAAATTTTAGACTTTCCCCAAGCATTTCTCCTGAGGAAAGCCAAGTACATAATCTTTGACTTTTTTTGTTTATCAATGAACTAATAAGACATTTCTATTGTAGTACTAATCTTGGAAGTACCTTAGTTTGTCTCTTGCTTATAGAGCAGGTTTGTTCCATCGGGGGTTAAGAATATTTAATCCTTTAATGCTGACATATACAACACATAGCCGTGTCAGCTACAGCTGTTTCCAAACATCAGTAACAAAATTATAGATGGTTTTGAAGCTTCTGTGTTGGAAGTGAATACATTTGAGGATTCAACTTGCTGACAGTGTTTATGTAATTTAATCTTGCCATCTGGAAGAAAGTAAACATTTTTTAGGAAATTGAAGTTAAGGTAGCAAGCCCCTTGTGGTTTCTGGCTGCTGCAAATAACTTAAGTTGTACCAAGTTGATGAAAATCTTCAATAAGGAGGGGATCATGGTTTATTTCAAAGATCGTTATGCAAGTGCATTAATGCATAAAATTGTTTCAGAATATCTGCTTTATTAACTTCCCTGCTTATTCAATAGTTAGGTGTCTTTCTTCTGCTCAGATAATCCAGCATGCTTTTCAGTGAAATGTGATAAAATGTAAGAAGCATATGCTTGCAGAATGCATAGGTGTAACTGAAGCATTTATATTTTTAATGTGTTTTTTCCCCCCTATTATTCTTTGGGGTTTTTTGTTCTGTATTGTATTTTGCTATTCTTTTTTTTTTCCTTATTCTTCTGCTTTATTATTTGCTGAGTCTGTTGTTTCATTCAAGCTTTTTGCTTCATGTTCTAAAGAAACAGAATTTAGATATGCCATGTGTATATCAGTCCCACTGTAGTGATTTTAAACCTGTTAGCCAATTTCAAATAAACATGAGAGTAAGAAAAAGATTCCAAAGGTGTTGATTTTCCATAATGTTTGAGTCCAGGTGGCTTGGCAGAGAGGAGACAACTTAGAAATGCCCTACAGCATGAGCTATATGGAAAGAGAGGAAAGACTAGAGATATTTTTGCAAACTAGGTTTAAATACGTTAATCATAAAATTGCTTCAGTACTAGCCCATTCCCTTTGCTATTCCATTCTGTTTTCTGTTTGTGCAGTCTAATGAGAAGTTCTGCATGATGGTGAGGAAGACAAGATACTTTTCATAATTGTCATGGCCTAGAACATTTATATAAATAAAAAGGTATTTATGGTAGATGCTGATTTTAGGTATGCATGATTTGAATGGGTGGACAATGTCAGCCAGTTTATCCATGGAGATTGAGTGATTGATGGGAGTGGATGAAACAGAATTGAAGCAGAGCACATGAAAAGTTTAGTTTGACTTAATCTTGAAGACTTAAAATCTAATCTTTATTATTTTGGAGGTTATTTACCTTTTTTTTTTTTTACTATTCTTTAATTAAATCTTTTGTTAAGATCTCTGAATTAGACAGCATTTGTTGAATAATCTAGGATTTTGTGAAAAGATCAACAAGTACCCAAGCCAGTGATACGGTGGTGGTGCCCTTGGTCCTTAAGGGGAGAAGGGCAGGAAAAAAAAATAGCAGAAGTATGAACTCACCAGAAATAGCTTGGTAACAGTAAAATGAGAACAATGCTTCTCAGACTCTGTAAAGGGTCAGTAAAACCAGAAAAAAGCTATAGGCTGTTCCTGCTTAACTTTGGTGTCTGGTGGTTTCAGCTGGTTCTTTCAACTTCTGTTTTCTCTGCTCTTTGAGATTATATTCACCCTTCCTTCTTGATGTCTAAATCCTCTTACTTTACTCGCTTGCTAGAAACATTGATTTATTTACTTAGGCTTGTACAAGCATGCTAGTGTTCTGCTAAAGTTAAAAATTCTGTTGCCATATAGTAGCTGGTCAAAGAGAGGGATTTTAGAGTAAAATATCTAACTTCATATTCAGTGGAAGCTGCTTGTCAGCATCTTTATAGGTTTGAATAGGCTTTTTAAAAAGATTGAGCTCTAAGCCTTGATAATTGAACTTAAGCTCATAAATTTAAGTCTTATCTACTCCTGAAATTGAAACCTGGACCTTGTTGTCAAACTGCAATGAAGATGTACATGAAAATGAAATAGGATGTTAATGGAGAATTTCTCATTTAGATCTGCTTCTTAGCTGTACAAGCAACAATTTTAGGAATGTTGATCTCATTTTTATTGTCTTGGATATGAATGACTTTATAAAGTGAGCTATTGAGTGTCCAAATCATGCTACATTCCAGCCTTGTCAGTGTGACCTGGGCATTTTGCTTGAAATAAATATACAGACTGGTGACTTCATAAAAATTACAGCTGTACCCTGTGTTAAATAAGGACTATGCTTTATTTTCATGCAATAAAATTTAATTAGTTGTAAGTCAGATTTTGCTTTAGTTTTAATTAGTTTAGCGTATAATTATTTTGTCTAATAGCAATCTGAAATCTGCAAGCATTTTGATCTTATTCCAAGTTAAAAAAAAACCCTCTTAGTAATATATTCAATCAGTAACTATAATAGAATCTTATTAGTCAACCATGTTACAGTCTGTGTAAATCTTTGAGTGGCTGAGGCAGTGTTTTCACTGATGCTTGTTATATGTTGCATTAAGAAGGTGTATATATAGAAATGTTTTATATTCGACTTGGGGCTTTTCTATGATTTGGAAAAAATCAGTGATCTGTGTTTTCTTGATGAGCTTAATATTTGCTGTTTGGGTTTTAGCTTTTTAAAATGTTTTATTTCAAAATTAATTTTCAAGCTCTAGCTTTCATAAAATATAACTGGGAACTGTGTGAAAATAGTAAAAGTTCAGTTTTAACAGATGGATGTATAGTAGATCTCATAATTTACACACAAATACTATTGCCTAATAGAAGGTATTATAATGGTTCATAGTTATTTTTCAAATAATATCCTGTGTCTTCTATCTTTTGGTTGTGACTGGGTTCCATTTCTAAAGAAGTTGCCATGCCAAGGAGTCTTCTGTTAGCTCTGCCTGTGGATTTTTTTCTGGGAACAGCATTACAGAAAGAGATAAATGCAGAGAGCTGCAGTGGAGTAATGAGGAGCAGAGCTTCTGTTCTTACTTCCAGTCCAACCAGCTTATTTTTTAGTAGCAGTGGTTTACAATATTGCTTGCTGGTAATGTTGCTCTAAATTAAATTTCACCTATATTATTAATTTTAAGGTTCTTGACGTTTCCTTCATAAAAGGGCTCATCTTGTGCTCTGCTGATCATTTCATCAGCCTATAGGTCAGGAAATTACAACTAATCAGAGCATAGAGAATGTTCATTTATTCAATTCCTTAAAAAATACCAGTCAGCAGCCTTGTACTTGATGGATATTTGTGTTTTTTTTCAAGCTCTGTCGTCTGATTGATAGGGGTAAATGACTTCACAACTAGAAAAGAGATACTCGAGTATTGACAATCAAAAAGAAATATGTACTTTAGCCTAGGAAGAAATTGCCTCATCTTTAGGAATAGGATTTTCAGTTCCTTCTCTGTTTTTGCGATTACATGCCCTATAACATTCAAAAAAATGTAGATATTTCTGTTAAATTTAGCAGGCATATCATGTGAGTTAACTTATAATTTTCCCTTCTAGACTTTCTATTTTACTACAATGACTGGGGTAGAGTTCTTAATTCTGTTTCAGGTGTTTTTAAAAGCAATCATATTTATATCATCAGACATATTTTTAAAGTATCTTTCTTATAAGAACAAGTGTGTATTATTACGTGTATAATTCTGTGTATATAAATACTTATGTATGGAGGGATCTTATGTAATTATAGAACTCAGTAATCTATGTGTAAGTGGGAATATGTGTATAATACAGGACTAAGAGCTTAAAATATAGAACACAGTTGTGTAGAAACTTGAAGACATCGCACACATCCACTTGTTAAATACAATTATACTAAGGCCTCAGTGAAAGGCTGATGAAAGCTCTTAATAACAATACTGTTTACTTGGTGTTAATCTCTAGGCTAACAGTAGAGAAAATACAACTTTGTAGTTTGCCTCTCCCCTCAAATGAAACTAACCTAAAAATGTTTTAATTATCAAAACAATAAGGAAAATAATCTTGCTGAGAATAGAGTAGTATATTTTATTTATTGTGTTTATTTTTCGCTTCTAGGCTACTACTTTAAACCTAGCTTTAAAACAGCAGTCTTTAGGCATCAATGGGTTGAAGTTCATTTGCAACCCAAATGTAATAATAAAAATAGGTCAAATATATTCCCATTATCACTCAACATGCTCTAGTTAGAAGATGGATGTAGAAATGGCAAAAACTATCCAGCTGCTCTACATCAAAAGCTAGTCTAAGTATAAATAAATACTTGGAAATGTTTTGTCTTTAAATTGAAAGGAATCTTAAAATAAAGAGTGATTCAATTCAGTGTGACAAATGAAGTATGAATTCAATTTTAAAGTCAGTAATAGGAAGGGTTTTATTTTTATTCCTTTAACCATGTTTTACCCAGACATATGAATATTGTATTTAATACTGAACAGTTTTATAAGGTGAGAGTTGCCAATTGTTGGAGTCAGTGCACATTTTCCAGGCCGCAGCCACTGAGCTGACCTAGGAAAGCAGAGAGATGTGGAAATCTAGAATAATAGAAAGCAGTCATGTCTCAAAACTGAATTTCAGCTGGGTCCTTGGAAGTAGAAAAGGGCAAATATGGGGGAAGCATCTCTTCCCCAACTCAGAAATAGTCTCAGAAGGTCTTACAGCCAGCTAGGGCACTTCCTACAGGGTTATTACTCATTGCAGAGATCCACCAAAAAAAAAAAAAATCCTGACTTTTTCATGTGATAAACAGCGACAGAAGCTCTACTTTGGACTCAGTATGATCCTTATATTTTATGTAGTTACAAGGGTAAAGAATCGTGTACAGACAAGAAATTATTAAATATCCACATCAAGGAATTGGAAACCTTTGCTTTCGTTTTGTTGAGGTAGTTGTGGAGCAGCACCATAGGAAATAAAATCAGTGCTGGGTGTAGTGAGGTAGAGATCAAGAGCAAAATAATGGGAAAAATGCTTCATTTTTGTAAGCAGGTTTTCTAGAGCAAAAATCTAGTGATTGTTTCCTCTTGTCCCATCCTTTAAGGCAGTACATGATTCTGGGTACAGGGTACCTGTTGGATAAGCAAACTAGACATTTCCTACTTGGTAACTTGTTCAGGTTATAGGTTTGGTTTGGGACTTTACTTGCCCTTTTGTTGTTCCTTTCAGGTTATAAGTTCGAAAATGTTTCAAGGTCTGTTAAAGCTTGCATGAGATGAAGAGATTATAAGACTGTTAAGTTTTGAGGACTCATGGTGGACAATTAGATGAACTTCTGGAGAAGAATGGACAGAAAAGCCAGAAGAGCAGGTTAAGTGACTAGCTTAAGGAAGATGGGTTGGGCACCAGGTGGCACCCTTTTCCCATAACAAGTTAGTAGTTGATCGATGGTAATTCATCAGATAGTTTTGATAGGCTTTCAGAAGTTTCCTTTTATTGACATCAACATCCTCTCCACACAGTAGGTTCTCACATATCCTTTCTTTGGTTTTGAAGTTGTTGTCTTTGGGTCAGCAACTTGGAAGGCAGCAGATGTTGTGATTGATGCAGAGCTGCTGGGGTGCTGGTTGCCTTGTTGGTCAGGAGCTGATGCATATGTCCACTGGCTGCTTCCTCAGAGCTGCTAGAGGGGAGAATCAAACAGGCAAGCAAATGTCTGCATCAGATGAAGAATATGTAGGAGGCTAAGTGCAAAAATAACAGCAAAAGGATTGGGAGAAAGGAGGAGTCAGGAATTTATCAAGAAGTCATAAATAACTGAAAATCAATGCTATGTACAGCAAATAACATGGAGAAGCATACAGATAAGGAGACTGTAATAAATTTGAGGTAAAGAAAATCATGGAAACAAGAAAAAGCAAATGTTCTGTCTGCTCCTACTTCAGGAGTTTCAAGAAAAACACCTAAAACAAGACCCATTACAAAGAAAATAAATACTCATAAGGGAAGAAAGAATCCAAGAGAAAATGGAAAACCTACTTTAGACTCTGATGTGGGAAGACAGAAGGCACAGCTGAAACAGAGCATTGGATACCTGATTATATTGATATTTTATGGTCTGCCCAGTCTAGCTTAAAACTCTGGTTGTTCATGATTATAGAGCAGTAGCTTTTCCATCTGGTAGCCAAGTTTCTGCTCTTCAGATTTGCATCTCCACAATTTGAAGTTGCTTTTTACATTTTTTCCAGAGAGGCTTAAGGCAGAGATTGTAAACACTGAAGCTGCCAAGACAAAATGCATTCTCAACCTATAGTTAAAAACATCATGTTTCCAGGTAGTACTTTTTGCTGAATCCTGAAGCATGTAATAATGCATTGCTTTGGAAAGCATCTTGTATCCTTAAGATAGAAAAGCATATTTCAGCATCTGACAACTAAAAAGAAACTTTTCCAAGGCTGCTGACCCAGATGCTTTAAGTTGGGCTTGAATTTAGTTCAGTTTTATTTCAGGCTGCTTTTACTGACCTTCCCTCCCCCTCTCCCCTTGCACATTCCCTCGGTGGTCTTTCAAAAGCCAGGTGTCTGGGATTGTCTCCAGCCTACTCTGAAAGCACCCCAGGCCTTGGATTAATACGTGAGTGCCGCCTTTTATTTAAGTCCATGCATTTACATAATGCCTGCTCAGTCAGACCCACTTGTGATGTACAGCCAAGTTGAACCAAAACCTCAGCAGGTCAGTAGTGCATGGTCCCATTTTTTACTAAATTTAACTTAAAATGTCGCACCTTTTTACAACGAAAACTGAATATTGCAAAGGTGTTTTGGATTTCTGATTGAGAGAGGGATGTTTGAGAGATCTTTGATCTTTGTGTAAAAGAACTGGAGAACGAACAGTATGTGAAAATGTGCTTCTGCTTAAAGGGTGTATAAGTGTTGATCTAATATCAGGGTGAATGTTTCATTGTGTATACATGGCATGACGGTGCATTGTTAGTATCAGAAATAATTTCTGTAACACATAGAACAGATTTACCTGGACTGCATCGATGTTGTTATGTTATACCAAGTTCTCACTCTGAAAGCATTGTTGGCATTAAATGAAAGACTTTGAATCTCACTTTCTAAATGTAGTTCTGAACTACTGAGATCTCAACAACCAAACAAATAATTTCTTGTTATCCTTTGCAAGCACGTTGAACTATGGATTGGGTTTTTTTGGTTTGGTTGGGCCTTTTCTGATGATCGCAATTGTCAACTTTTATACCTTGGAATTGTTTTTTACTACAGTCCTTTTTAATATTGTTGAAAGTGGGTCACAGAACCTAACACATTTAGGAGTGGAAGGAACAACTGCACAAAATAGTGAACTCTGCTTAAGACTGTGTTTAAAATGTTCAGACTACTGAATTTGCAAATAGATGGTGTTATTAGAGATTGTTTTGGCAAAGGGTAACATCCAAGTTCTACTGACTGGTTAGCACTTGAGCAGCAAATAAACAAAGTACAGACTTCTACGAAAATAAAAATGATCAGTCAAAAGAGTCAAATTTAGGAATACCTGTGACTTAGTGTAGTGATAGGTTTTCTTCTCACAAGTTTCTTTTAACAATGTAGCTTAGTATGAATGTATTAGAAGGGCATTATATTCTCGGTATTTGTGTCTGCAACTTATGGGGAGTTTTTGCATGAAAACACAGTGTTTGAACCATCAGTTGATTCCAGAACTTAGATGTATAGTATTCTTGATGCTTACATAATATGGCACTGCTTGATTTCCCTGATGAGCAAATAGTTGTTTCCTGTACTTCATGTATGTGATTCACATCTTTATGGATATATTTCTTTAGGCTGGAATACTGTATTAATAAACTGTCCATATGAGAATATTCTTGCTCTTAGTGTATGATGCTGTTGTTTATAATTCTTCAATGACTTAAGAAATTATAGAGATTGCATTTTATTAACCATTTCTAAGTTGTCTTGTTGATGACTGTTATCTGACTTGAAATTTTTAATTTTATAGATATTCCAAAAATTTACATGCAAAAATCACAATTTTCTTTTACTGTCTTTTGACCCTGAATTATCTTTTTCACTTTTAAGTTGTGGGGTTTTACCATAAAAAAAAAAAATCAGAATTTTTTGCTGTGTTTCTTTGGAATGTCACGATTTTGTTTGTGCCCTGCATTTATGAATAAAGCAGAGACTCATTAGGAATAGCTTAAGAACACATTATTTACTCTACAAACTAGTTATCTACATTTTATTGTAAAATCTTGACATATGTAAGCAGTGGAGTTATACTAAAAGTTTTCTTAAAAAAAAAGGGAACATAGAAATTATTAGATTTCACAGCTGATCAGGTCTAATATGGGGAAGATAATTGCATAAAATTGGTGCCAGATTAGGTCTTGCTTCTCTATTACAGCAAATGGTTAGGCTAAAAAGAAAAAAACTTCAACTCTTAAGATAGATTATGAAAAGAGATTTGAATATATATATCAAAATATGAATGTATATATAAATATAAATATGAATATATATATAAAAATACAGTATTGTGAAGGTTATAAATATTAAAAGGGATACTTAAAAGTTTCTATAATAGTGATAAGAAAATGACAGAAATAAAAATAAAAAAATTGTGGATTGGAATAACAATTCAGTGTATATTGTGAAATAGAAATATTTATTAGGTGGAAGTTTGATACCGTGTTGGTGAAATTGTTACTATGACAGGACATCATCTTGCTCATGGATGTACATAGTTCAGCATGGTGTAGAGTGGAAAGCATAGAGGATATTGGGATCCTTGGTGGTATTTGGAAGAGGTTTTTTCCTTGTTTCACCCTATCATGGTTTATCTGAAAGATAAACACTAAAGAAATTATTGTGCTCTTTGCTAGATTTTGATGTAACTGAAGAGGAGAGCCTTTCAAGAAGGAACTGTCTTCTGTCTAAAATGTCCTTTCAACACCAAAAATGTGTGCATGACAAAACAAACGTTTGGGATCTCAATGTTTTCATTGTAGTTAGCAAGCAGTGATCCAATTTAAGAGCAAGTGCTGATTTTATCATGGAGGTCAAGATTTGATGGTAATGTGCCTTTTATGTCCAAGGCAGCAGGGATGCTTTGCCTTTCAAAGCATACCTCTTGGCCCACAACTTTGCCAGTTGGTATCACAGTACTCTTCAGTAGTCAGGGGCCCAACGAGTCCAAATAATTCCTCTTTGCCAGTGGCTTCTGGGAAGAGTTGTGTGGAGCAATTGGCATGGATTGTGGTGAGAGTTTTCCAGTGCATGATGGTGATGGCTCTACCCCAGCTTTGGGCAGCATCTTCAGCACAAATGGTCTATGGAGCTTTCCATTAACTTCTGCAAACACTGAGCTCCTCTTTTCACTGTCACCGAGTCACAAGGTCACCTTCTGTCATGAAAAATGGTATATGACCTGCAGTGATTTACATAAAACAGTGACACTTTACTCCTCCTATCATGCCTTTTCTTCCCTGTCTGCAATGGTTGAAGCTTATCTTGGTATCATCGTGGTATGCAAACCCCTGGAAAAAGCCCTAAATACAAGTAACTGATAGCGTGTTAACAGAAGGTGAGTACTGAGAACATGTTCAGTGCCATTTCAGGAAACTTACAAAGGAACTCATTTAAAAAAAGAAAAAAAAAAGTGAAAAAGTTTTAATACTCCTGGAAATTTAGTTGTGCTGCCATATTTTGCTGTTGATGAAACACATCTTAGTCCTGGTTTCAAAATGAAGTTTAAAGACATGCACTTGGTTTTTCAGTGTATTACCTTAATGTATATTTTAATTAAAAGTAAGAATTTCTGAGCTTAGCTAGTTGGAAATAATTTCTATAGAGGCTTGAGGAAAGGTTGAGCTTGTGAAGATAGTCTGAGGGAAAGGGCTCAGACAAAAAATTGGTCATTATGAAGGTATTGATCAGAGAGAAAAAGATAAACCATTTTGACTAAAGGTGAAAAGGAGGGAAATGCTAATAATAAATGGGTTGTAGGTGTTTAGGGAGAGGGGGAGGATTTTGTTGCTCATCTGGCACAGATTCCTAGATACCCTTTATGGTTTGAGATTAGCCGAAAGAATCATATGTAACAGAAATCACATTTCTCTCTAAATATTTAGGATTTGACATAAATATCTTAAAATTGAGAAGCTTAATTACTTTTTTGATTGTTGCTTGATTATCTGGCATTTAAAGTTTAAAGAGATGACGGCACATTTTTATTTTTTGTTTGTTTGTTTGTTTTTATAAATAATGCAAAATAAATAACAAAAGAAGGGGGATTAAAGTATTCTATTTTTTGTGGGTTTTTTCCCATATATTTTTTCTTTTTCTTTTTTTAGAGTTTAAAGAGCATTATTAGTGTGAATTTTGAAACAATTTCAAGTGTGAGTATTATAAGGCAGGATCCTTGATTTAACCATTTGAAAGGGCATAAATCCATTATAAGCAGAAAGCTTCTATACAGAACTGACAACAGCCAATTCTGACTAGAGTATAGAAATTATCTATTTTAAAAGGCTGAAATACACGTAAATGAAGTATGCAACTTTAAACATTTAAAGTGGTTATGTTTCAATCTGCAAAACAAATGCTATTTCCATACTAGAAATTCTTGTTAAAAGGCAGGTTTTGTGATGACTATTGGATTTAAATTAGTAACATTCAAAAGGCTTCTGTATTGACTTCTTATCTGTCAAAAAAATTGTCTTAAATAAAATGTATTGTAGCATGTTGCAGTTTTAGTGGTATGAAAATTGCTTAGCAGACTGTGTAACAATGCTTGATTCTTCCTTCATGCTGCACAAAATTCAGCAATAACAAGAGCCTTTTTTAATATGTATTAATAAGGCATGTAAACTTCCTCCCTGTTTTTTAACCGTTGAGTCATAGTGTCAGTTTTGGCATTTTCTTAGGTCTACTTATGGAGGAGATTTGTGTTGTTTTTTGAATACGATAGGAAGGTTCTAGAGATACAGACTGACACGTTTTCAGTTCCTGAATATCAAGAGGAGATTCAACAATGCAACTGTTTAAGAAAATCGAGCTTCTGTTATCCTGAAAATAGGTATTTTGAGATGAAGAAAACATATGGAACTTGCTACCAGAGAAATCCTAGAAGTAGCCAAGCTCAAGGAGGTTGGGTTGTTACTGTTTTTCTTGGCTGGTGTTGATGCTGTGTAGTAATTACTGAGGAATGAGTGGAGCTGGAAGTCATGGGTTCCAAGCAGAAACTTGAGTTCAATCTGGTTTTTCAAGGATGAAATCTAAGAAAGCTTCCATTAGAGGTATATCTGATACTTCAAGGCATAATGTGTCAGGCTGACCTTGGGGGAGAAAAGAAAAATCACACTGACAATAGACTGCAAATTTTAAATATCAATGAAACTCTGATACAATATCAGAAGAGAATGGAAAACTGCCTTCAAGAAGTAGAATTTAAAATTCAAAATTGGGAACCTTTTGAGCAAATTCAAGTTGTTCAACTTGTTTTGCATTGGCTAAGATTAGGAGTAGTAATGATCTCAGATTAAAACTTGAATCTAATGCATGACTCTGTAAGACCCCAGGCTCTAAGATACAAACTCACCAAAGGGGTTTTGCTTTAAAAATATACAAGGCTCCAAATATCTGCCTGCCGAATTTATGAATTGGAAGAGCCTTCAGTTCTTCTAAAGCCTTAAGAGAGCACAAAGGAGAAACACTGCACGTTTTCTCGGGGTGCTTTTACTGGTAAACTTTAAAAAAGAATAAGGGAACTTGGCAAAAGTTTAAAGGGCAACATTCAACCAAAATAAAGCATTCCACAAAGCATAGACTGAGCACATGCTAACCCATACAACTTGGCCAAATCCAACCCATCCAATCTCAAGCTACCCAAAATATTAAGAAAGGAGATTAGGAGAATAAGAGGAAGTAAAGAGGGGGAAAAAAAGAGAATTATAGCTACCACCCCTAGATCCAGGGTAGATCCACATACCAGGAGTCCAGAAGATACTAGGGCTTGAAGGAGCAGGGAGAGCACATCACTGCTTTTATTTGCTTTGGCCCCCTCTGTGGCCACCCCCCCACCCCAGGTGGGACTTCCAGCCGACTGACCACTCTGGGGCTCCAGGGAGGGGTGTGGGGCACTGCTCCTGGTGTGTCAGAGGCTGGTTTTGGGAGAAAAGGGGGTGTGGTGTGGGGCAGTGCTCCCGGGCTGCTTTTGACTGGCAGCTACCTTGGGTTTGCCCAAGGAGGCTCCAGGGGTCTGGGTTATGGAATAAGTTGTCACCTCACCTTTGTGAAACTTGCCCTGTCCCTTCTCTCCATCCCCGCCCCCCCACCCCGTTTGAGTTTATCCAAGTCAGTAATGAATACGATAATCCACTGTCTCACAGACTCACATAGTAAAAAATAGCTGGGTGGTTTTTTTCCTCTGTTGCACAAGTCTGGATCTTATTTTACATTAAGTTAAATTTTTTTTTCAGTTGTGGTAAAAGTACATATTGAATATCAACCACTTAGAGCTGAAAAGATTTTAACAATTAGAAGAAATGTACTTGATATCTCCTGCTTCAGGCTTTGGTCCTTTAGAGTCTCATCTGTGCCTTGACAACAGAGCTCAGCTATAACACAAGGTTTGTGCTGGAACAGGTTGGAGGAAGCAAGAAGTGACCAGATAAAGTATCAAATGAGTGGAAAAAAAATGTGTGGTCCTTAGTTTGGAATAGGGAGTGTTGAGCGATACTGGTTAATGCTTAACTGTTTACCTTTGCTAGGAAACTTTTTCAAAGAGCTTTTAAAATGGACTAATAGTCTTTGTGATGTGTGGATTAGTGTTTGGTTATGTTGTGTTTGTTTTAGAGGGGCTTGGGGAGTGGAATTGTTTTTGTGTGTGCTGGTATATTTTTCTGGGCCAAACAGGTATCTCTACCATATTCCTTCAAGGTTGTTTTAGAGTAAACTGCCTTATTTTTATTATCTGTATAATTCCTTGCTTTGTACAAAACATATTAACGTAATTCATAGTATTTTGTTATGTTACAAAAACCTCTGAGACCCTCTCAGGATTTTCTATCAAAACTATATAATTTTGGTGGATTTAGCACTGCTGTACATTGAGGCACTGCTGCTTTATTTTCTGTGTACCGAATTTTTCGATGCTAATGGTTACATGTGGTTAAATGTAACTGTAAGGCCCCAGTCTCGCAGGGCGAGTTTCTTAAAGGAGCTTTGGGGTTTTTTTTTACCCTGAAAGGGCACAAGGGAAAAAATGCAACAATGTTTTTCAGGACGTTAAACCACAAACTTTTTCTGGCAAACTTTAGAAAATAAGGGAAATTGGCAATTTTCAAAGGCAACATTCCATCGCAGTTAAGCATTTCACGAAGCATAGGCTTACCAAACTACAGCCCATCCAACTATAAGTTACCCAGATTGCAAGAAGAGGAAAAATCAGGAGAAGAAAGAGAGGGACAGAGAGAGAGAGAGAGAAAGCAAAAACATAGCTACTACTGTGGTTTCAGCATGGTATGAGCCAAGGACAACAGGGACGCAGCATGTGGAGGCCTTGTGCAATGGTTTTTATCTGCTCTGGCTTCCTGCGGGCCACCTTTCCCCCTAGGTGGGGCTTCCAGTTTGCCAGCCATTCTAGAGCAGGGCCACGTTGTGGAGAGGTGGTTCCAAGTGTGCCAGTGACTGGCAGCCACTCTGGGGCTGTCCCAGAGGCTCTGGAGGTGGGGAATGTGAGCAGCGCACTGTACCACCTTGGCAGAACTTGCCCTGCCCGCTCCCACACACACCTTGGTTGTTTTGAGCCAATAATAATATTTTCCAGTCTCTCATAGTAACGAAGCTGGGCTTGCAGCTTAGGCTGTGCAATATCTGGCCTTATGAGCTTTTTATCAGTTTCCATTTCTTAAACACTTCTGTTCACTTTTTTTTTTTTTAAATAATTTTGGAAAAGATGTATATCTGAATTGACTAACATCTCAATCACACTTTTTTACCTAAAGTCAGGCAATCCTGTGGGATAAATCAGACTGCTGTGTGGACTTTTTTTTTGTTATTGAAACAATTCTTTAAATATTCTGTAAAAGTCTATTTTCATTTCTTTTCTGAAAACAAATATTAAAAGGTTTAAAAATGAATCCAGAGTGCATGTTACAATGATTTGTTTAATTGAGTGACTTCTGTTTAAGTAGTTAAATGAGCCACGTGCCGTGTTCACATATATACTTTTATATATATATTTATATGTATATATTTTTATATATATATGTATAGTAATTTTTAGCTGTTAATTGGAGGTAATAAAATTTAAATTTATGGTACAGCAGGAAAACCAGCACAGTCCACGAACACTTGAGTGTTTGACCAGAAAGTGTTCTACATCCTTGCAGTGATCCTCTGTAGAGACCTTATCGTGAACCTGACCAAAGCTACTGAGTCATGCAGGTGATTCTGACTTTCAGAACATAAGGTCGCAGTTTGAGTGAAGTCTCAGATAGCAAAAATGCTTTCATTTTTACTGAGCCAACAAAGGCCTCTTACATTGCTGGGTAGTTAATGTTTTCTGAGTGGTCTCTCAAAGACAAAGTGCTTGTTGGTTACGATTTCATTATTGTTCTTCCTCGTGGTCTGACAGCGCTGTACCCTTCAAAAGGAGGAGAGCATTGAATTATGTTGCATGCTGTATGTGTCCAGTCATCTTTTCTGATCAAGTGAGTAAAAAAAAGAATGAGGAAAAAAAGAAAAATCCTTCCTTTTCAGAAAATTTCTTTCCTCTGTTTACTGAATTCATCTATGAATGAAACATGCACTGCATGTACAATTTACAGTGTAAGATCAAATTGTCCAGAAGAAAATACTATTTGTCTATGGCAGATGCACAAAAATATTGTCTTATTTTTTAAAAATGTCAATGCTTTCAGTATGTGCTGCTGCAAGAAAACAGGACATTTTAACAGGAGTTAACAATCTGTCTGAGCTGTAAACCCTAGGATAATTAGAATAATTAGTCTCTAACCTAAAATATTATTACTATGTATTTAGTTGTAGTGAGGTAGGAAGCAAAGTACATGTTTCTTTGGTAAGTAGATAATCTAAAAGTATGTCATTTAATTAAATGTGGACACTATAAAAGGATTCTGGATATGAAATTCTAAATGTACAGGTATAAAAGGGGGAAAAGAGAGTGAACTAAATGTTCAAAAGCACTCTAAGATGCTTTAAAAGAAAAAATTACAGAGAAGAAAAAAATCAAGAATAGAATATTAATGATGTAAAAAAAATTTATTTCCAATTTTAAATTGGTTTCATGATGATATAAGCATACACCAAGATGTGCTGGGCAACTTTTTTATTCTGTACTTTCATTGAACGAATAATAGATTTTAGACCTTCCAGATAAATGTTGGTGATATTTATTGTTAATCTCAATTTTATTTAAGTCTTCTATATTTTGAAAATCAGAGCACACAATTTAAAGATATTATATTATCTGCATCTAGCAAATCCTTAGTTTTGAAGTGCATGGAAAACTTGTTCACTGTTTCTTAGTTATTTGGATAAAGTTAAGGAAGTTTTGCTGGAAACCAATATTAATATTACAAATCAGACAGTTAATTAGTGTTTAAAGATATTAACATTTGCTCTATAGAATACAGTAAAAGTATTGTAATTATGGACTTGGATTCTTTTCATGCCTGCCACCAAATTTATGGAAATAGCATTTCTCCCTTGTTTTCCCATTTATCAAATAGGAATAGTCCCAGTCCTTGTCAAGTGCTCTGATGCTTGTGGAGCGTGTTCAGTGTTATAAGTAGCATTATCCCTATGATATCATGAGTTCCTTCAGGAGAATATATTTGCAAGGACTTTTTTTTCTCTTTGGTTACATGCTGCTTCTTTGTATACCAGTTTAAAGCTAAAATGGGGCTCGAGTGTCAGCATAATATCTGATCTGCTGAATAATGCTGGGACATATACAGCACAATGCAATAAATTGGGTAGGAAGTAGTAGCTTGCTATTTTGGATGTAATTATTGTGGTTTTATATTTAACACCTCAGTATTTGCATTCAGAAATAAGTTGTCTTTCAAATGCTTCCTATTGATGCTTTATTTTAGTAAGTGGATGTACAAATAACTTTGCTATTTGATCCTAGTCAGTGTAAACCTTCTAAAACAACATTCTAAGCTTAAAGTAACTTTAAAAAAGTGAGTGTTATACACCGACTTATAGTTTTCTCCTTTTCCTGCATTGTGAGAACAGGTGTATTGGTGGGAAAAAAATTATTCACTGAAATGCCTGAGAGATGAAAAATAAGCGTTTATAGGAAAAAATGAGAAACTTTAGAAAAATACGAAAATTGTCTTAGAGTTTATTTTCCCTACATATGACTAAGCAAATTGCAAATAATAGTGAAAGACATTAAAAGGTATTGATATAGGATGGAAAAAATAGAGCTATGCCTTAACAATTATTTTTCTCTAAAGGCTCAAAAAAACCAACCCCAAAAAACCCCAGCCTTCCTCCTCATCCCCCAGAAAAACCAAATGAAACAAAAAAAAACCCCAAAACAGTAAAAATACTCAAACAGAAAACCAAACCAAAACAAAAGAACTCCCTGTGTTCTCACGTGGCCTCCCAAAAATCAATTGCTGAAAACATAGTTCAGGAGAAGTAAGGAATATCCTTGTTTCTATTGCTTAGCTGTAACACAGAGTAGCCAGTAGCCAGAAGTTTAGGAGCAGGTTTGGGGATTCTTAGGTAGAAAAATGCGGTAATTGGTATCATAGTTGATAACTGATTTGGGCTGCTGCTCTTGTATACATTGGGTCTTTAAGCTGTATAGAGCTGTGTGGTCAGGAGCTATAACTGTAAGTTAAAGATGTGAGTCGGTCAACTACATGGTTTTATCTTTCAGTCTTTGTCACTGTAAATTATACAGTAGGGCTCACAGATATGGCCCCAGGTTTGGGTGTTGTTTGGTAGAGGAAGAATAAACAGTAATAAGTTGCAAATCAGAAAAGATAATAACCACTAAAAAAAGTTATTTTCAGGCTCCAGACAGGACTACTTTATCTAAAGGGTTCTTGGGATGTGGGGATCACTCTGAATTGCAAGCAAATATTTTGGCTTAGCTAATAACTATTTTTAGACTGTAAAATAAGGATAACCTGGTCGATTTTTTTAAAATGGGAACAGAAACGGGGAGTTACCTTTGTAAGCTGAAATGTCTTATTATAATTGAATTTTTACTAACTGTTCTGGTATGAAGTATTTTATTTCAAGAGTTGAAATGGATTCCTTAAGACAGCTACCAATATGTGGTCTGGTTTAACTGTATAGAAAAGAAATATTAAAGACAATCTGGCATTTGTATGTGTGGTTTCTGCAGCACAGAAACTACCCGAACATTTTAAAGGTAATAAGATGATATCTTTTTCTGCTAGTTTGTCCTAAATTGCTTCCTTTTTTTTAATATGTGTAATTGACAAAATAGAACGTGCCATTTTACTCAAGAAAATGCAGAAACATTTTAGTTAGGCCTTTATGAAGCACGATACTTGTCTTATGTAAATGATGTCAACAATTCAGATGAGGATTGCGCTAATTAATGCTATGTGGTCTGCATGGCATTTAACAAACAGAATAGCTTTGTTAATGCATCATTAGCAAAAAACTTCATTCTTTTTCATCTCTCATAACTGATTGTGCATATGTAAGCCATGTGTTTTCTGTCCTGGACTGTAGTAGGCTTGTTTTTTCAGTCTTGGCAAGTTTCAAATACTATCGATCAGCTGTACCAGTACCATATGTAGTATGATAAATGGCTTGGCCACCAGCACTAAAAAATACCTCAAATAGGCAAAACTGTATTAATGACTTTTTAGCAGTATGTTCTTACAGATCTCTGTGTAGCAGATGAGTGTCCCACACAGGTACTTGAGCCAAGTACTTAATCTAAAGCACTGTCAGGTGTGCTTCTGAAGGTGTTTGCAGGTGAATATGCAGTACTTCTTCTCTGTCCCAACAGTATAAACATGGAAAAATCAAATGCAGAATGGGAGAAAGTAATGTGTTGCCTGCTGTGATGCTCATGAATCGAGAGATAGTTTATGTTAATGATTCCTGTACTGGAGAGGAGCATAGTAAGCCTAGACTTTTGTTTTGAAAGGTAAATAGAAGTTGCTGGAATAGAAAGTTGTTTCCTTCTTCATGAACAGATGTGTAAGTGACAGGTTTAGTTTTGTGGAAAGAAAAATTTGTCATGTTAGTGCTAAATTTAAGGTATTGTCTGTTAGCTGCATGTTTCTTCTGCTCTGCCTTTGTAGTCTAGATTAACTATGGAAATATCTCCATAGAAAACCTACTTGGGAATAAGAATTTTCAGCAGAACTAGGTGCTACATAGAGATTCACAAGGGTTGGCGGGGGGGGAAAGACATTTACATGGGGTACCTAAAATGTGGAAATATTCTCTGGGTTGGTATTTAATGAGATATAATTAGATAAAGCAATCAGTCTGTTTTTACACTGTCTTGGAACTTTCCTATAGAATGTGACAGAAGAAAATTCAAGTTACATTGTTTCTTCTGTAGTGCATAAGGTTGTATCCAGTAAGGAATTAAAGGAGAGAGAGGAGGGTGGGCAGGAAGGAAAATTTCCAAGTATCTAGATTATTTTGTCAACTAAACCATGGAAGAATATGCTATTAAGTTCAAAAAAGAAAGAGAATGGGTTGCCATAGAGCATTCACTGAAGCATGTTCATGCAAGTGAAACACTCTTGTCTGAAAAGGACGAGTTAAGGAAGGGCTCTCCTTTCTGAATGAAGAGCAAGTAGAAGCTTCTGAAACACTAGGAACCTTCCCCTATTATGAATTAGTTTCACAGAATCACAGTATATGCTGAGTTGGAAGGGACCCACAAAGATCACCGACCTTAGCCCTGCACAGGACCATCGCCATGAGTCACACCATGTGCCTGAGAGTATTGTCCAAACACCTTTCGAACTCTTATCAGGCTTGGTGCTGTGATCACTGCCTTGGGGAGCCTGTTTCAGTGCCCAACCACCCTCTGGGTGAAGAGGCTTTTTGTAATATCCGACCTAAATCTCCCCGATACAACTTCAGGCCATTCCCTCAGGTTCTGTCACTGTTCACCGCAGAGAAGAGAACAATGCCTACCCCTCCTTCCCCTCATGAGGAAACTGTACACTGTGATGAGGTCTACCCTCAGTCTTCTCTTCTCCAGGCTGAACAAACCAAGTGATCTCAGCCTCTCCTCATACAGCTTCCCATCAAGGCCTTTCACCTCTTTGTTGCCCTCCTTTGGACACTCTCTAAGAGCTGAATATCTTTCTTATGTTGTGCTGCCCAAAACTGCACACAATATTGAAGGTGAGGCCACCCCAGTGCAGAGCAGAGTGGGACAATCCCCTCCCTCGACCAGCTGATGATGCTTTGCCTGAATCCCTGCAGGACACGGTTGGCCCTCCTGGCTGCCAGGGCACTGCTGACTCAGATTCAACTTGCCATCAACCAGGACCCCCAGGTCCCTCTCTGTGGCACTGCTTTCCAGCCTCTCATTCCCCAGTCTGTACATACATCTGGGGTTGCCCCATCCCAGGGGGCATCCCAGGCATACCTGTAGGATGGAGACCCCATGACCTCTCTGAGCAACCTGTGCTGGCGTTGCCCATCCCTCTGGTAAATACTTACTGGTTTCACATGAACTATAAAGTAGGAACAGACTGCTTCAGCTTTCTGTTACTATCCACCAACCCCTTTTCCTCTTCTTTCTGAACCTGAGCATAAACCTAAGAAGCTGCTTTCATACTGCATTCTTGCTGGACTGCAATGAAATGCAGAACTTTCTACTTCCCCCACATCTAGTCAGCAAATAGATATATGGAATAAATATGCTGCTTCCCTCTCTCAGTGGCAGTAAAAAAATACTTTAGCTATTTGCTCAGTTATTTACCCATAACGATAATGGACTTTACAGGAGTCTATATCTGGGGATATAGTTTTTGGCTGAGGCAAGGTGAATCACACTTTTTACCAGGATGATATTTCCCTGAAGTTTCTCACAGTGGAAAAACTTTATTGACTGAAGATGTGTTTTACCCGCTTCCAGAATAATGCACTGCTCAGCCCCTGTGCCCCAGGTTTGAAAATTGGGTGCTCATTGGTTGTATAAGGGTGGTAGTAACTCTTAATTTGTTGGGCAAGGGAGGGGCTACCAGAAGAATGAACTATTGATTTTATTTTTTAACATCTCAAAAACTTAGATTTGTGTTATTGTAGAAACAAAGGAATATGCTGAAATATAAATTTGAGTAAGATTTCTTTTCAGAGAAAGAACTGCATAATATGTTTCTGCACTGTGGAGTGCTACAATTTACAAGGCTAAGGATACACCAAAAAGGTTAATCGTGTGTCCTGGTTTTCTGAGGCAGCTATTTCTAGGAATAGCTGTTTCTAAGCTTTTCATTCCAATTTCTGTCAACTAGATTTCGACAATGAACAGCCCAAAGGAGCATAAACAGGAGCTTCTCTTGTGGAGTGCATTTTCTTTTTATTTTAAAGCAATGATTAACCCTTTTTAAAACTTCCTTTTGATGTGACCAGACAAAGAGAGACTCTTATAGCCCTTTGGGATTTGCTTGCAGTGTGAACCTTCTTCAAAAATCATGACCTTGGCTATCCAAGTGACAAGGCTCTCAAGTTGTTAAAGTAGATTTAAATGAGAAGAAAGCAGAATGTCAAGTGTGTGTATTTATTGCTGTAGATCTAGTGTAGCAATACTTTGTACTGTTTAAAGCACATGTGAGTATATTAACCACCCAGGTTGTTGCTGACAGGATAGAAACCAAAATTAACGGCATGCAGCAATACAGTGGGAAAAATATACCAAAATCCTCATATCTTAACATGTAAGAATTTAAGACATAGAAATGAATGTAGGTTATGCTTAGTTTTGTCTGGGGGTAGGAATACTGATAAAGTCTTTCTCAGTAAGGACATTCTTTGTGATGTAGATATATGTATACCTTTTCTTTACAGTCATAACAACTTCTTGTCAAATGAACCAAAAAGTCCCAAGCGAGACTTTCCCATCATGATAGAACAAGAACTCAATAACTTGTTATTCAAAATCCTGTGATAGAATACATTTCTGTCTTGAGAAATTGGGTTCTTTACGCATTTCCCTGGGAAAAAAATGCACTCCAGTGATTGTTTCAATGTATGCAGTGGGTTATAAAGGGAGTTTCAGAGATACTGTACTTAGCAGCCGCACATGAACAGTTTGTGGTTTGAAGAGGAAACCTGGGATGGAGAAATCCAACCTTCTGTATCCAATTTTACCCAGTGGAATATGGCATTAAATAACCCTATTGTGTGTTTAAAATTTCATTTTGTCTGTTGGAACACTAGACCATATAGTTTGTTTGGAGAAGCTTATGGATAGTTTGTTCACCTTTGTTTCCTCATTTTCTACTTTATATATCAGATAATGTGAGGAAGCATATTGTGAAAATCAAACCTTGAAGCTCAGTGTGGTGTTAAGCCATACCTCATGTCTTAATTATTTTAGTGGAGCACAAAAGTTGTGCCCCTTTGATTTAGGTTGTACATTTGAATTAAAGTCAGATTGAAATGAGGACTAAAAATCAGATCATTGTGAAATACTTGATTAGGAAAGGGTATGGATCTTTTGTTTCACAAGAACTAGCTGAAGACTTAAACGTCCTCAGGAAAGAAATTATTATTCCTTTTAATACGTGAACCAGTCTTGGGCTATGTATTCTGACATCAACCAGTCTTTTTGATTTTTAAAGAATATGCTGCTGGTGGTGGTTTTTTTCTTTTATTTTTTTCCACTGTGGCCTACATTTATTTACTTGTCATCTTTTATACATTTGTTTTTATACAATAATTTACAAATGGAAGATTTTTTTCAGATATATGTTTAGGATATAGTATAGCTAATCTGTAGAAGTGCTTAAGCTATGCAAATTTATATGCTGTCTGTCTGACATGTACCAGAAAGTTCTGTATCTCTATTTATAAAGCTTTTAGCATTGCTGCTATTGCAATTTATTTAGATCCATGTTTTGAGCATGTTGTATTGTTCCTTGCTTCTGAGACTTGAAGTGGAACAGCCTCACAAAGAAATATGCTTTGATGATAAGATTGTGAAGTAAGAATGAATGAGCAGAGGAGGTAAGCCAGGACTATAATAATGTTTGTAGCATTCATTAAACTGTTGGTTAAGTAATGTATTCAGACTGACTAGTGTTTCCCAGCTTCTACATCGCCCATTATATGTTCTAGTAAATTAGAACTAGGAAACCTTTGTTGGAGTTATAGTGCTCAAACTGACATCTAATTCCCCCAGACAATAGGTACAAGCCTGCAAGCCTCTCAAATTCTTTCCAGCCTTTACATTTATTGATTCTTTTGCAAACCTGTTTCATCCAATCTATTACAAACAACACTGGTTAGAAGTGCGAAGTTTATCACCTTTGACCTAAGGCACATTACAAATTATAGCTATCTGACATACAGTTGGGCATCCCAGACATACTTCTAATCAGAAAAAAATTTGGAACCTTAACTGCTCAACATACCAAGCTAGTATCCTGCTTTACTTAGAAGGACTGACATGTTAATTCTTTGATCTGTCTGGTTTGGAACTGAATTTAGTTCAGCTATCATTTGTATTCTATGCTGTAAATGTTTTATTACTTGAGTTGGCTTATGTAAGTAGTTCATTTTGATTCAATACTTCATTTTCCCTAGTCTTGATTAATGTTTTGCATATACAGTTGTAAGTTTCTTACTGCAAAGTACAGATTCAATCTTTTTTTTTAACATGTCAGGTTTTTCATCTTTTATTATTGAAAAGTTACCAAATAATCCATTCAGAATCTCTGAATGGATAGAAAAAACAGTAAATTGTAATGAGACGAACACAATACATTTTTATTATTTTCTGCATAACTGATACTGTAAAACATATGTAATAAATAATTGATAGTAGACAAACACATCTTATTTTTCCCACTATATTCATCACCAGTTTTAAAGCTTTGAAGTTTAGTAAATAATTTATGATAGTTGTTAGTGTAAGGAAATCAGACTGTACTCCTGATCCTGCTTGCTTTTTTGTCCTTGTTCTTGAGTAGAACTTTGATTGGTAGCCAAACTGGTTGATAAAGAATGTATGAATAACTGATGGAATTCATGAAACAGACTGAAAATTAAAACAGCTATTTTTAATTTGAAAAAAAAAATCTTAGAAATACATGATGAAAATTTTGGAGTTTTTTTAATTGGGTATGAATTGTGTAAGACAGTGATGGAAGGGAATGTTTTTAATACAAAGCGGAACGTATTTTCCACCTGCTTTTGTTCTCGAAACTTCAATCACAGTGTCTTTTAACCTGGTTAAATATCTTGCTGAGATCTGCTGTATTTGCTGAGAATATAACAAAAGATGCCAGAGTTCAAAAATAAAGAAATACATGTTTTTGGCCTTTACTGAAATGTTCCATAGAATACATGTTTAATTTTATCTTGTTTCCCTTGTTTGCATGAAAAAATCAAAGACTTTAGAGGGATTTTTAAACATTGAAGAGATTTATTTCTTTTCCATGTCATTGAGGCTCTTCAGAATGCCTTCTAATTTATGTCCTTATAAAAGTTCATAAATACTCCAGTAATATAGTTAGTTTTTAACCTGTGTTCTGACTTATCTAAAACTTAAAATAAAGCAGAAAAAAAACCAAAAAACAAAAACTCCAAAAAACCAACATGCCTTCAGGCAGAGATGTAAAAATTCTGTGTAATTCTGTAACTTCTAGGTGCTACTTTGTGGTGTCTCTAACCCTCAAAAAAGAGTGAAATCAGGACAGAGCAAAGGGGTTTAAATCCATCCTCATTTTGGCTGCAAAAAACAATGCAGCATAAAACTTCACATGTAGTTTTCCCCGAGCTGGGTGGGGAACCATGGTAAAAGTTTGTTACTAAGAATTTCTCTGTTCCTCTTTTGTTTATCTTGGTTTGTTTGTTGTTGGTTTTTGTTTTGTTTGTTTTTGTTTTTTAAGCATTGTGTAAATGCAAATATAGATGCATGATAGTAATTATGCTCAAGGTGATAGGACTGCTTAGGAATCTTTGACCATTCTAACTTCTCTGTGTGTGGCTGCAACCTGCAGTACTTGTCTTGCTGTGTAATTTTACATATGTAAAGCTCTAGGTCTTTGCTTTGTTTTTGACACAGGTGGGATGGGAAGCACAGCATATAAATAGTTTCAGTTTTGTACAGCTCTAATTACAATGAGGCATCACAGTGAAGCTTTGAAGAATATTTTCAGTGCAAGGCTGAGTATATTGGGCACTAAGAGGGGAAGGCTGTTATTTCATGGTATAGGGTCTTCTGGATCTGAGGTATAGGCTGGTTTGTGAGGCTTTTTATTTAAAGGTGATTTTTATAGGTGTCATGAGCTAGATGTTGTGAAAGTTACCAAGAAGAGCAAGGACTTGTTCTTACCTTAAAGAAATTTGTTGTCTCTCAAGATTTCCTGTACACCACTGTTATTTCCCTTGAAATCAGTATGGGATCTGCCTTATATTGGCAAGACCACATTTAGCTAGTATTGTCATTAGCTAACTAATTTTTCTTGTGTGGCAGATGACAGAAGAGGAAGATTTTGGGAAATTTCTGACTTTGACCAATGTGGTGGTAATTTCACTTCACAAAGGGACATTACTACTTTCTCCCTGTTGAACAGTGAAAAACTTAGCCAAAAAAAGAATTTGTTAGATCATTTTGGGAGGAAAAAGTAAGCCACCATCTTTTATTGTTGAAAGAGTTAGCCTAAATACAGACGTTATCACTGACTGTTCAATGTTGTTGGACAGTGGCAAATTGTTTGCTCTAGGGATCTGTAAATGATGTGATGAGCAAGTATTCAGTCTTCACTTGGTAGCTCTAGCTGCTTCTTGAAAAGTACTTCAATTTGATTTTGTTCTAAAAGCTCTTCTTTTCCTTTCCTCTGCATGGCTTCTACCATGCTTGTTCCGTCTGTTTTTAACTGCTAACATTACAAAAACAGTGATAAATAGTTGATAAAGCTAATGATGTTTGCAAATGAACACCCATATTCTTTTGGAAGCTTTAAAATTGTTAAAAGATTATCAGCAAAGAACATTGCAAGAAATGTGTGACTACAGTGTGACCTCATGCAAGTTAATTTTTCAGTGCAGGAGGAACCTGTATACTTGCCTAAAGCATCACTGGCTTCATAGATCACTTTGAAGGATTAGGGCTTGCTTTTTGTAAGGAACATGGAAAGTATTCGTCAGCTGCAGCTCCCTGTTTGCAACAATACATCACCTTCGTATCTTTCTTTGGTCGTAGAGAGAATCTGCTGACAGCAGGGCTTTGATAGAACAGGCCACATCTGCCATTGACTTTTTACTTTCAGTGTCACCTTGGGGCATCGTCTCTAGTTTCCATGTAATGATAATGTCTTAACGGCTCTGGTTCTTCAGAGGCTAAGTTCATGTGTTGCACAAAGTGGGCACAAAAATGCTGTGTAGAGGAGGAAGAGAAAAAAATCTCAGTCGTTTCCAAGCTGACTTCTTTTGTAGTCAGGTTTTGTGAATATTTTTTAATAATTGTGTAAATTTTTATTAAACTGTAATCTGTTTTTGAAAACATCTGGATTTCTTTGCAAGGAAGATGAAGCAGAAAAGGTGCAAAAAAGGCTAACTTCCAGAAGGATAAAATGAACTTCAACTAAAGGAAACAGGTTAACAATTATCTGTGCACTGCCAATGTTCAAGATACAATATTGTTCACACACAGAGCTCAGTTATCTGAAGACCAAAGGAACAGCTTCTACTGTACCTGTCTGTACGGAAAGATCATATTCGTAGTCTTCATGACCCCTTACAATCTCATAAAAGGTGAGGTGTTCTCCTTATTGAAAATCTTGGGAGTTAAATTAATAAAATAAACTTGTGTAGCTATCAGTGAATGCCTTCATGAACTAAATGTTCGTTTTTAGATCCCTAGAAGCACCAGTTATTCAAACTATCAAAAGCAGTGTGCTTTAATTAAAATAATTTTTTGGGTGAAAATCTACTTGAAGGAACAAGTAATTTATGGTAAAAGAGATGAAAATTAGAATGTGTATTTGTACATAACCTTCATATAAATATTGAACTCTGTCTTTAATGTATATTAGTTGCTAAATCAAGTCAGATGTCTGAGGCGAGAACTGGAGAGCTGATAGCAAATATTCACAGTGGAAGCTGATAACAGCCTTAATTAAGCTGCTGCTATCTTTCCATGATAAATTTAGAACTTCTCTGTAAGGCACCTGACTTAATGCACTATTTGCATCCAGGAGTGTTTGATTTAGATCAGTGTTTTTGTTAAGAAATCTGCAGATGTCTCTTTGATAGCCCTAGCTGTCTCTCAGGGATGAAGAGCCTGGGAGCTTTGTTTCTGCTGTGTTGCAGTGTCAAGAAGGAGGTGTACATCGACCTAAAGCTGACCTTCCAGCATTTAGCTTTTTCAGGATTGACATGGCCTGAGAAATACTTCTAATTTAACACAAGCATTTTATCATACCAGTTCTTGAACCCAAAATTCCTTAAACTTTTGTTTTAAGGAAGATAAAAGATACATGCTAGATTAGGTGACTTATTAGTTGTCCTTGCTAACACTTAGCAGTGAGACCTGTTTCACAGAGGCTGTTCCACACAGCTGTGTCACATATGAAATTTTGCACGTTTTGTTTTATATGCTACGTTTAGAAAGAAGGACATCCAGCTTCTGAGGTCATGAGGCTTTTGTCTGGGGCTAACTTCTTTACTGAAATAAGCATTTCGATACACTTGAAATTATATTGGGGAAGACACTGAAGGTGGGTACTCTCAGGGCTTAAAAAAGAGCATAGTTTTTGGAGATCATTCAAGATATCATAATCTACAGATCAAAATCTTGATCTTCTAGACTGAGTTGCAATAGTTGAAGGTAGGGGGGAAAATGATATATGTTAGTCAGAAGCTTTCTCGTGATTATGTTAGGGATCTGTCTCTGCTCCTGGACAGTTGCAAATCAGTGGTGATTTGAGAGTCATTCTACCCATGTCTCTTATTCCCTTCTGGTGCAGATTTCACTGCAGTTACCTATTTCATCTTCATATTCTATTACTGCACAAGAAGACCTCTAGTCTAAAAATTAGGAACAGCTGAAGAAAACTGGCACTTGCTTAATTTCAGGAAGTTTTATCTTGAAAACTTTGTTAAACAGGATAATTAATTCAAGCATATTTTTAGAGCTTTGGTGAGCACAGTCCAAGACAACTCGGTTCATATAGTGTTAACTGCAACTAAACTGAAAGGCTTTGAGATAACAACTCATTTGATGAATTTTTCGAGTAGCATGTTTAGTGTTATGTCACCAGATTATTTGGATGGATTTATTTTCTCTATTTTGCTTTCAGGAAATGTACACATTGTAAATGTGTCACTAAATCATCGTTGACTGAACTGTGTGACAGAGACACTTGTTTTTATTTTATTTCTTTTCAGGAAAGGATAATCTGAAAGTTTAATTCTTGCATTAGAATTTTTTGCTTAAAAAATAAAATGCAACATTTTTTTCCTGTCTAGAAATTCTGTCATTGTTTCTAAACTAGAACATTTTAACAGTATTCTTCTTTATAGTTTACTTAGAAAAATTAGAGTGAGTGTCCAGATATACTTGCTCACAGGTAGTGAATAAGTACTGTTCAGAAACTGTAACTCTTACAGTTGTCTAAATTTGAGATGAAGCGGATCATTAAGTTGATGTAAATTACAAAAGTCATGTGAATGTTTGGCTAATAGTCCAGTAGTCATGTATTTTGTACCAAAACAAACTCAAAAGGAGAGTTGTGTTCCACCAGAATCTGAGAACAGGTTTGAAAGAAAAAGCAACTCTGAGTGAGAGGTGCAGAAACTCTGATGCATATGACCACTTATAACAGGCAAAAGAAATCAAGTGTGCTCTGCCATA
Organism: Myiozetetes cayanensis; assembly: GCF_022539395.1. NCBI lineage: Eukaryota > Metazoa > Chordata > Aves > Passeriformes > Tyrannidae > Myiozetetes > Myiozetetes cayanensis. The sequence goes on along the minus strand of NW_026087964.1, from coordinate 30,693,495 downwards.
TTTCTGCTGGCTATACTTCTATGTGGTAACATTTTTTCCTAGTTATTTTTCTGCTTTTTACTTGTTTTGGTTCTTTTTGTTTTGTTTTGTTTTTTTAAACTTTGTATGCCTCTGGATTGATTTTTAATAGGACTTTTAATAGGACCTTGAAATTTAATTTTACTTTTTGTGTGTGTTCACTCACGCATGTTTGTTGCACTCTGATACTGCTGATTCAGCAGTGTTTTGTAACTTCTGAAGAGTTAGGATTTCTTTGTGTCATACCTTGAGGGCAGGAAGCATAAACTGGTAAGAAAAATGACCCAATATGCATAACTGTGACATTCTTAAAGTTACAACAGTGATTCAGGTTGCTCCTTGGGCAGTTGCCATTTGTGAGAAACTAATGGAAGAATATAATACTGATAGTTTTCTTATCTATCCAATCATTAAGGAAGTGGCCAGTTGAGTGGAATTTGTACCTGGAATTATAAATTTTTGCAATGACATCTCTGGATGATGTGTGTAGTAAATTATCTAATCATGTGTATCTCAGAATTAGATGAAAAATACTTTTATATTAAAAATTATATTTAAAAATAATTATACACTTCTCTAGTCTGTAATTAATCTGTTATAATGTCTGCTTGTAATCAGATCAGTTGCGTATTAAGGAAATTGAAAACAAAGGTGTAAATGCTTCTCTGTGCGGGGTTATGTTACTTTGCTGAGATAGTATGAATGTTTCTGGACAAATAAATATTCTGTTTGAGTAGTTCTGTGTGCCAGCAGGTGTAGGAGCGTCAAATAGGAAGATGCAGATCCAGGCTGCATGTGGTGCTTACATTATCTGAAGAGATTCTCTGGTTTATGATTAGAAAGGTGACATATGTAAGTAACTCCTACAGATGAGTGGATATCAAAGTTTTGCTCTGTTGCCTCTCTCCTCTCAGTTTACATACTGCCCTCTTTACTCCAGTATTTGGCAAACACTTCACTGAGGTAGCTGTGTTTCCAAAGAGCTGCTGAGAACAGAAGCAGATGGCAGCTCAGTTGTTTATCCATCCTGACTATTTATTTCTATTATATCTCTGGAAACTGAAATTAATTGATGTTAACTCCAACTGCGTACCTACGGCTGTGTACAGTCTGTGGAAAGACCTTTCCCTGGATCTTTAAGCGGTGACGATAGAAATCATGTCTGGTTTCTATTGGTACTTTTTCTTTTGTCCTCCTAGTCATGAATATTTCAGAGCTGTAATGAAGGGTCTTTGAGAAGTGGTGGAAGATGACATACCAAAAGACGAAAAAGTAACTAAGACAAATTAGTTTATTCTGTCTCTAGAAACACACATGTCAAGATGATGATAGGAGTATGCCTGAAGTACAAATTAGAGTTGAAGGTTTGTGTGGGTTTTCTGTGGGGGAGGGAAGAGAACACCAGTCTAACCTCACTTCCTTCCATTCTGGGTCCTTTTGAACAGTGTGGGTTTTTAAAGACTTTTGATGGCTCCTCATATGAAATAATCAGCTACCTTCCTCTCTAGCAGAAACTGAATTTTTTTGCTTGCTTGTTTGTTTACATGAGATGGTGGAAAAGACTGTAAGCTTTTTTGAATTTAGTCATCAGTGCTTTAGTATATGGTTAGAACTAAATAATCTTAAAAAAATCAATTGACATTCAATCTGGTAAAAGAGAAGATTTTGCTCTTTAGAAAATGCCCACTTCTTTGCAGCAGTAGACCATCATTCTGTGTGGACATATTTCATTGTATATATTTAAATAACTGCTGATGGGCTGGAGGAATAACCAAAATAAATCCAGGATGGTGAGCATATACTGACCCCTACTGCCATTTTAGTAAAGAAAAATATGTAAGGTTAGAGTATATCCCATTGCCTTACAGCTGAGGGAGAGGGATTAAAAAAATTTAAGCAACCCCAAGGTTGAAATGAAGTTTATGTTGCAAGATCTATAATCAATACTGCTAAGACTTCAGCTACAGTTGTGTCCTTTGTTTGGCATAGTCCTTAAAGAAACAGAATGATCACACAAGAACTATGTGGATAGACTTAATTAATAGGGATTGTTAAGCATGGAGAAGATAGTGGGAGAGAGAGAGGCCATTAAAATGGGTTCCTGCTCTCATCTCTCAATTTGCATTCTGGTCCTTGCCCTCACAGAAGTTCGTGGGAAAGGCAGTGTGAGAGAGAGAGCAGGCAAACAGTGTTGATCCATCAGTTTGAATATAGTCCCTACAATCTTCTGGGTATCTCTGATTTGAACTAGTGTGCTGACTTGCATTTGTGCTCTGTGCTGTTTGAAATGTTTAACTGGTGGTGTTACAGCAGAAAGCAGGCCGACAGTTAGCTGAGCTGTTACTCACATGTCTGTGTGGTGCTCAGATTCCCAGTTAGAATAATGTGGGGTAAACAAAGCGAAGCAGCTTGTTTTGTGAAAGGTGGCTGCATACTTTATTATGAATATTACAAACAGCATGGGTTTCACTACTGGTTTATGTGAATGATGCTACATTTTGAATGATTTTTTTCATTGCCTTTCTTCAAACTGAAATCTTGATTGGGAAGAAAGGAAGGACCCAGTCCTGGACTGACTTCCCACAGCATAGTAAATGGAGCAGGAGGAGGCTGCTCCTATAGGACTTCTGTATGCCTCCTGAAAATTCAGCTTCTTTCTCCTCTTGGATCTGATATACAAACAACTGTGAATACAAGAAGGATATTATCAATAAATTGCCTTGCATTAATTTCTATTCCAATTCTGAGTAGCAGATGTAAGTGAAAATCTTGAAAATACGTTTGCTAAATCATGTGGTAAATGGTCTTGTTGATGACTGCACAGTTGCTCTGGGGTTGGAGCTGTTAAGCACTTATTATGGGAATCCAGCAGGGCAAATTAAGAGAAACCTGTGTGTGTCCTTGTTATTTTAGAACTTTTATGCTTGTCTTCTGAAACCTCATGTAGGACCCCATGACCTAAAAAGACTTGATATCTTTTAGTCAGAGGTTAACTTCTGAAATCTCAGCTATTGACCTATCAACAATGGAAATAATCACCTCCAAGGGAGGGTTTAGTGTTATTATTCTTTAATGCTAAATAGCTGAATATTGCTGCTAATAACACATACAACGTAGCTTTTTAGCATTCTGTTTAGTTTTATGTGGTATTTTCACTTATAACTGAGTCTTTTTATACTTGTAAATTGAGGGGGAGAGGGGAGATATTTTGCTTCATTGTAACTGCTGAGTGGGTTTATTATTCGTAACACCACTGTAAGCATTCCTTTAATCTGAGAGTGTTCAGATACAGTGGGTGGAACTTAAATCTATACATGAGTGTTCCTTGGAAATAGGAAATACCATTCCATGTACACAAAACTGCTGTACACAGTAGAATTTGCCATTATAATAAGTTCTGTCTTAGAAGAACTAATGCATGGTATTTTTTGCCAGTTTTAACTGTTATGTTTCAAGACTTAAACATGTAGTCCATTTACAACAAGTATAGCTGCTGTTTATAAAGTTTATTGGATACTTCTCCAGATGTAGGTCTTTGGAGATTTAACAATTTTTAATGCTAGTATACAAATGTATACTTTTACATAAATATTTACATAAAATATAAGTCATTGGTTGCACAATGAAAAGGTGGTGGTGGTGGGAAATGTAACAGATGTTGCTCTTAATGACATTAAGTAAGTTTGCACATAGTGCCAAGCATGTTAATATCTCTAGGTGATACTTATCTCCTTAATTCCAGAAATGCTACTATTCTAAGAGCTACAGGTACCTAAAGAGAAACAGTGAAATTAATTTTACACATTCTTTACTAACATTTTGTGTTCTGCCTGTTTCCATCTTTGATAGAGACAGATTTGGCCAGAACCTCATACCCTTATAAGTGGATCTTCTACTAAGGTTTTTGCATTCCTAAGATACTAATAAGTAATGAAGAAAAGGAGAGAGCTTTTGGTCCTGCAGACTACCTCTGCAGAGTATTTCAGGATGTTGTGTAACAAATCACTGCAAGCTATTCTGTACAAATGATGAAACTGGATAAAATACCATATGGTGCCACAGAGTACTTCAAAGAATTATTTCAATATTTTGAATGAGCTAAAACATCACATGCAGATTTACTCAGTCTAATTGGGACTTCACAGTTGTACTGTTGTAAAGAAGAATATCTATGCAAGCTAAGTTGTGGGCAGGGGAGGTGAAATCAGACTATAATACAATATAAACCAGATGAGAATTAACTTTTCCTAAAATGCATAACAAACATGATCATGCTGTTAGTAGCACAGTGGGTTTTATGGTGCTTTTGTAATTTGGATACTCTGATTTGGAGTCTAATTGGATTCCTGGGCAACACTGAATGTCTTACATTCTTAAGTTGTGTAAAGACTATTTGAAATAATGGGATTGACTTTAACCTTTTAAAGTTTCCTTTTTAAAAATCCGTTCAAAAAGATTTCAAAAATAAGCCTTTATTCAGTAGAATTAGAGATTTCAGGAAACATTCTACTCTTGTGTCTTAGACTACAAGCAATCATTCTATTTGGCTCTGTAATGGACAAAATAAATTTACATTTTATTTTTTCTGACCTCCAATTACACATGTAAACCAAGGGGCTAAAAAACTTGCAGTTCAACTTGGAAAGAGCAGCTGCCTTGAAACTGAGCCAAAAAAAATGTCATTTAGGAAGTCAATAAATACTTACAGACGATCTTAAAATCAGGAAGGCACAGTATATTCAATGATTTTGTGTTTCAGGAAAGAGATGCTGATATAGATGCTTGAGTGCATCTTCTGTGGGGGAAAAAAAAGACATTTGGCTTTTGTTTTAACTACAACTCACATTTGTGAGGTTGGCGTTCTGTTGCTGTTTAAGCAAAAGTAAGGCAGGAGTGCCCTGTTCTTTTGTGTCATTGCTGGTGCTTATATAAAACCAATCAAGGCTGGTTCAGAAAGCTGCTCAGAGCAAATATTAACCTTAAGCCCCTCTTATTTCCTCCAGTATCATTATTACTTTCTGAAACAGTACACCTTTCAGTCATTTAAATATCAGAGCAAAAGAGGAACTCTGTGGACAGGGCAATAGGGAAGGACAGAAACAGTGCTGACTTTGATTTAAATTGTTACAAAATTTCATTAACTTCATTAGACTCTGATGTACTTGGGATTCTTATCAGTGTGTGGCTGAAAGGATGCTGTGATGTGTCAGGTAATCTGATGTCTTTGGAGTATTGATTCTGTTTGATACCGGTCTGTGGAAATACAAATGTTGGGCTGAAAACATCACAGGAAATAAAATTCACAAGTGCAAAAACTTGTTATTGCAAAACTTTCATCTGGCATAGGCCTAATAATGATGTTAATGTTTGGTGCTTTATTATTATTATTAAAGGGATCATCCGTGGCAAAGGAAAAACCAGACAAACTGGTTTTTCACATCTGAACTCACAAGCAGTTAATCATGTTTTAAGACGTTTTGAAGATATTTTTAAGTCAGATCTACAGGTCACCATACAAAGAGAACTGAGAATTCTAATGGGAGCAGTATTTCCCAAAGCATTTGGGAAATACATGGAGAAAGAAGGAATATGAGCAATCTGGTCTCAAGGGAGCTGAGGAAATCCCTGATGGAAAGAAAAAGCTATTTAAGAGAAGTTTGTGTATGCAAAATAACTTTGTCTTGAGAGTTTTGTTCTTGCTGGTGAGGAAACTGAGGCAGGGAAATGAGTGTGCTCCTACACTTCTGTTTGCATATCCATGTGTTTGCTTTTACATTGTTTGAAATTAAAAACAAAATCTGGGATCACTGTTTGTTTAGTGCTATCCTTCTCACTCATTTTCCTGAAGATATGACCTGTTAATCTAGAATGCCTTCAAGTTTTAGAGCCCTGCAGAGCATTGCATACAAAGTGAACAGGATTTCACGAGGTCAGAATCTTACTAGGAGGCTTAATCATCTCAACTGCAATGCCTAATTTTTGTTCTGTGCTAAATTCTCTTCAGAGCCTTGGGCTCCTGGGACCTGCAGTCCTTTTTTGTTAACTCTGTTAAAATACTACATCTCTATTAGTTCACTGGAAGACATTCCAATTGACTTTTCACCAGAAATCACCTTTCCAGGGTAGTATAACAATTTTTGGTTTGTTTGTTTGGGAAACTCATTATTCAGGTCCTGGATGTATATTTTGTAGTTCTAATAGCTCTTGTTAGTGTCTCATTAAGGAGTTCTCCAGTGTGCAGTAAGGTAAATCGGAGAATGATTGCAGTTTAAGGGTATTCTGCAGGTCATATATTCCAGCCTCTTGCTCAAAGCAGGGCTACCCTTCAAAGTGTGGTTGGGTGGCTCAGAGTGTTTTTAAGTTAAGCTCAGAAAATCCACAAGGATGAAGATTTTACAGCGTCTCTTGGCAGGCAGTTCCAGTGCTTAACCACTCTCATTTTGAAGCTACAGGAAGTGGTTTTCAGTGTATTTTGCAGATTTTTGATTCTGATGCTAACTTGACTGTCTCATTTTATACTTCTGGGTAAGATGCAGATTAATTGAACATACCAAGCCTGTTTGGTTTTGAGCTAGAGCTTTTAAGTGATGCCCTCTAAGAATACTTAATTGCTTTTAAATTGGTGTTAGGATTTTATTTGTTGACATCTGTTTTGATATATAGAGCTGCTATGGAGTGTTTTGTAAATCCTGAAGCATTTAGTTCTGTTACCATATACCATAGTTTACATATATTTATTTTTTTTGTTTCTGAACTGTGTAATGGGAGTCCTCATTCTAGGCTAATGCTGAGATGAGGAGCTTGCACCTGTCTGGTTTTTGCCTCTGTCTCCATAAAGTGACATTATTTTCGCCTGGGTTCAGAAAAAGTAGTGTTGTGGTGTGTGCATCAAGCTGCATAGCTTGAGAATAGTAATATTCCAAAAAGAATAAAGGATCTGAAAGTAGTTGATAACATAGTTAAAACTTGTTCTTGAAGGGCAAATAAAAGTGGAAAGGTGTAAGGTTTTTCTCATGTAACCCTCTAGCTAATCAGGGGCTTCTAAAATTACATAGGTGGTTGAAGATCAAGTTATCCATAAGGTTTTATCACTTTCCATGTCTGTGAAAATGAATTTTTTTCTGTATGAACACTACGATCTTTTGAAGAAAGGGACTCAACTGCGGTGCTAATGAAGTGTAAGGAAAAAAAGCTGTTGCTGCTGCAAATGATATTTTCAGGAATGAGAAGTTAGTTAACTTGATGCCTCATAGCAAATGTCTTCAAAAATCTAGGGTGCTGTCTGTGTGAATCACGATGAAAGCATTGAGAGAGGAGGTGTTTATATAGTCTGTCTGGTATGTCTTTTCCAAAATATATCTTTTGGGTACATATTTTGGGAACATATTTTTTAAGCAAAACCAGTATGTTTGGTGCACTTCTGTTCTATGAGTTAAGGGAAATGGCAGCTGGTGAATTACGCAGGTGATTCCAAATATATGTCAGAAAAAACCCATCCATATTCCGTTCTATGGAGGTTTTGACCATTTGACTGAGAAACTGTTATAAAAATATTTTTTTAAAATATTCCCATATTACTGTTACTAATTTTATAGCTTTTTAGAGAAAATTTTGTGATGCATTTTTCCAAGACTTTTTTTTTTTTTATAAGATCTCTTGATACCTGCTCATACTAAAAGTAGAAATTAAGTCATTTCTGTAATATAAACCTAGAAGTTGGAATGCATACTGATTTAGTGGAATATTACAGCACTTCCCTTCACCTGTGGCTAACTTGGTAGGTCATTGGTTCATCATTGCAAGGGACAAAACAAATAACAGCAATGCACCTGTTACAGTTATATTTTTGTAGTAGTTTCTGATCCTGTTAAAAACTACTTGAACTCAAAGCACTTGAAGTGAATTGCCAAGCATGGACTCTGCCTTGGAAAATGGGAGCACAGCCCCTGCTCTGAGTTTCAGTAATAATCTCTTGTCAAGAGGCAAGGGTTAAGACCCTATTTGTACGTATGGAATGAGGCTGGAATTTGGACTTTTGAGAATCCCTGGATACACCCTTCCGATACCTACAGTACTCTATGTATTTGTAATAATCCTTCTGCTAGTCTCCTATTGATTTTTATTTTTTTGTCAAGTATGTAAGTATATATCTGTTCTTTGAAATGGAATATTATACATTACATTTTATTAATATTTTAATTATTTTAAGGTTGGTGAAGAACTTGTTACACTGACTTAGTGTCATAGTGGGTCCATTGTCTAATTGTTCCCCAGTGTTTTGCCCCCCCAGTGACCTTGACCTTAATGCTTCAGCATTTCTAGTTAGCATGTTTGTCAATACACCCTTTTTGGAAGGAGCTGTACTGCACTGCATGTTGCACAGAAATGGACATCATAGTCCTTGCCTTAGGAATACATGGCGTTAAAGGTAAATCCAGCACATGAAATCCTCCAACCAGCTATGTGAGTATGGACTGAGAAAGGTGGAGTATGTGTTAACAAAACCAGTTGATAATTTTAACATCTAGCTGTATGAAAAATTTTCCTTCAGTTTGTCACAGTAAGTGCACTATTACCTACACTTTTACTAAATACCTAATTGAATCTGAAATGCTGAATACTAACACTTTTTTCCTGATAAAATGGTATTATTTGTGTCTTAAAAGATACACATTAGAAATGCAAGTAAATCCTCAATTTATGCATAATTTTTGTCTTACAGTCACATGTTTACTGAAAATATGAATAGGTGTGCTGATCTTGCATCCAGGTCTCTTCAGTATTTATATTCCTTATTTATTCTTTTAAAACTAGGGAAGATTCTTTATTGTTGTGTTGCATAGTCATTTGTTATGGGTTGTTAAAATGCTGCATAGTCATTTACTGTAGACTTCAAATCATGTTTGGCCATTTGTTATGGAGAGTTAAAATACTGACTGCAATGTAAGAAATTGAACTCTTCTTGTATTATTAACTTCCCTCCCCAGTTGATATCTCAAGTGAGAGAACTGTCATTAAAAGTACTCAGCTGTTCTAGCAATATCTGACAATCATGAATTTATAGCCATAAAAGAATTGCATATAGTGGATAACATCAGAAATTTGGGTGGGGAATTCATAGCTGTAACTTACTTTCTGGCTATGCTGCCTTTTCTTTATTAAAAAACACTAGTATGATATTTATTGCAGATAAGTTAATTACCACTTGACCACATGTATGTTTTTCTTTTTGTGTGTAAAAAGTCATTAATTTACTAGAGGTTAACTTGGCAGTGTGGGAGGGAGAAAACAGAGTTCTTACTTCATCTCAACCCCATCCTCCTGACACCTGCTTTTCAGCCATGGCATCGATGACTTGCCCTCCAGTTTGCTGCTGTGACTTCTCCCCAGCTCCAGCCCTGCATGGTGGCTGGGCTCTGCATATCACATCATTCCACTTTTTTTATCTCTTTAGTCAAGTACCTCCGTTTCCTTGTCTTGAAAGTATGCTCTGGCTTAACAGTGCAGTAAATCAATCCCTGGAGTATCCAGTACCCCAGCACAAGGTTAAAATGCAAATTCTGACTCAATATTAATTCACTCTGCTGGTTTGTTTTATTTCAAGTTTTTTTTACTTCTTATGAGCAGTCTTTATGTTGACTCACATTTCACTTATTCATACCATTCTTACTTAAACTTACATAAAATCCAAGTAAGACTGGCTAGTTTGGCAGATGTAATCGTCTTTTTGTTTAAGGTCCAGTTCTCCAGGTCAAATTTGTACCATTAGATGATAGAGCAGTGCTCCTCTCAGCTGCCACTGTTCATAGAATCGCTTGCCTTGTTAGCCTAGTCAGCATTTTAGTTTGAGTGGTGACAATTCCTTGTGTCAGTCACTGACAGAGGTAAATTTTCCTCTGTATTAATGCAGTGGGAAAGAGGTCAAGCAAGCATTTTTCTGCATTCTTTTTACAGCAACCAGTAAAGGCTATGGACTGAGTTAGTCTTTTGGGTTCGATTCTGTGGAGTTGGTGTTAGAAATTCTGAAGTGGTCAGAGGTTATGAATTCTGAAAACAAATACTTAGACTAAAGAAGAGGCACTGTAAAGAACTGAAAGATATCTTTCTCTGAAAAAGTATAGAATTGATAGTAAACTGCTTTATGACTTTACTATATACCATGTGGTTGATGGAAGTAAGTTAAACTTCTCTGGCTGAACAAAATTTTCAACTCTATTTATTAACATTAAAAAGTTTAAAATAAAGATAAAATATTCTTTAGTTCTTGCACCAGTTCTCTAATGTATGTTTGGGTTGTCATAGGACATATTCATTGTATGTCTCACTCTTGGGATGTTCGCTCTTCCTCATGTAATAGAAGGGGAGAGGCATGTTGCTTTAATAATTAGGGAAAGAGGCTGTAGTAAAATTTTGCACAGAGAAATTGAGATAGTCCAGAAGGTTGGATTTTTTCTTTTGGTTTGCTGTTGGGATGTTGTTTTTGTTTGTTTCTGATTTTTATGTTCTCCCCCTGAGTTATTTCTCTCCTAATGCCTGTGCTCAACTGAAAAATACTGCACAATACTTTACTGAAGTTTTCTTCAGTTTCTGTGAATCACTAAATTCCTTTATGTCATATACTATATATGGCATAGTTGCAAAATTGATCCAGAAGAAAGGAAATTCCCTTGCTTTTGGAGACTCCTTTAAATTTTCATGTCAGTGATGTAAAGATAGTACTACTTTCCTCTGGAATCAGTCATGGACTTTGTAGCAAATATGTGATTATATAATTAAAGATTGCATCAAAATGCCTAAAACTGAAAGAACATATCTCAGTTTATGTATTAATATCTAACTTTAAATGGGAAATTTCATCATCATACACATTTCATTCCATAAATTCTAAATTATCATCTTGCAACATGGGTAGTGTAGTTTTTAAGTGCAGTTCTTGAACTCTTAATTCTCCATTGCAGCAGAGTCTGCCATACAAACTGCAGAACTGTTTACAGTTACAGGGATTCAGGTGTTTACCCCAAGAAACAATAAGGTGGCATGGGGGTTGCTATTTCCAGTAGCATGGACTTCATACTTGTGTTTTAAGAGCATAATCTCTCTCCTATCCCTTTACCTGTGTTCTTACACTGTTAATTGATTTAGGACTCTGGACCGTACCTTGAAGGTGACAATCTTTGTGAAATATGACAGAATTTTACTGACCAAGACTTGAAAGAAAATAGAGGTTTCTGGCAGATTATAAGGAAACTGGTCGTGAAACAGCTGATCAGAGGAAAGAAAAGATACTTCTCTAGCATGAGACACATATTCTTTCAGAGTTCTGCAGTCAATCTTCACTCATTGGATCTATCTCAAAAAAGTTACTATTTTAGTTTACAGTGACACTTCTAGGCTACCAAAATGCCAGGTGTTCCCTTGTTATGCTGTTCAACTTCATTCAGTCAATGCAGGAACAGATTCTAACCCTGAAGTTAGCAGAGAATCACCTATGAGAACAAATGGTAGTTACATACAGCTGAATAATGGCTTGTGTATCACTTGCACTGTTACCTTTGATTTTGGCATTTAGCTGGTCGGAAAAAGAATCTCGTTAAACAGAGTCTTCCCTGTCATGAATCTAGGTTTTTTTCTGACATAAATTAAAAGTACTTAAAGAATAGGTGTCTGAGTTCTAAACTACTGGACCTCCTGTTTCTGTTGGTCTGAAGGTGTAATAGCTCTAGCAAGTTCTGTGAGCTAGTGAAAATAGTGAACATCATTTTATGTGACAACTTTCTAGTATATTAAGAAATGTATAGGAATAAGATCAATACTGTTGTTCAAACATATTTTAATAATACATATCACTGAAAAATGTTACCAGTTTCCCTGCACAGAGTTGCACATTGACATGTTTGCTTTCTAATGGATAGTTTTTGTTGGAAATCTACGAAAAAAAACACTACTCCTCTGACTTAAGCATTTTAAATTAAAGCTGTTTCTATAATTTGAGAAAATTGTAACTTTTCTAGGTTGTTTTCTCATACAGATATGTTTAAAGATGAGTATCGGGGTAAATAAAATATGGTGCAGAAAAAAAAAAATCTTAGAACTGAGAATTCTCTTCTTTCTTGGCAGCATCTAAGTCAGTCTGACCAAGAACAGTGACTCTCATAGCCATTGTTGTTAGACTGTTCAGGTCCTTGACAGCTGGATCATTTACTGACCCTTTACTTCACGTGATTTCTTCTGGGATCAAATGAGTACTGCCATGCTGAGCATTTCCCAAATGTAGGAGGACTGATAAAGAGACAGACTTATCTGAGGTTGACGACTGGATTGATGGTAAGCAGTGTGAAAGGTTCAAGCCTCATGCTAGCATAAAATCATTTGACAGAGAGAAATATCTGCTTATAAATTGAAAGAGTAGGTAATAATAGTGTTTTTTATGATTACGTTACATGATATTTTATTATTACACAGACTAATAGCTAGCAGATGGCAGAGTATACATTTTACTTGTTTACCAGGTTGATGGATGGCAGTGATTGAAAAATGTTTTTTTCCTTGTTGCATTACTCTGAAAGCTTGTAGTGGACAGGCAATTTACAATATGAGTCAACAATAATTTGTATCTGCTCTAGATTTTGGGGAACATCAGTTATTCTGTTTCTTATTTTATTGGACTTCTTATCGTCTTTCAATGATACTTTCTTCTTAGAGGAAGAGGAAAAAAATGAAATATACTTTGAAAGCCAGACCTTTAAAAGGATGCGTGTGTGCTTACAGTCCACATATAGAAATAATATTTACTTGTATGAAGAATAAATGGTGAGAGTTTTCTTCCACTGTTCTATTTTAATGTTTATCATATTGGACATTTTGATGAAAAGAGAGATGCTCTGTCTTTTGTTTAGGCACCTCAGCATAAATCTATGTTGCTATGTTGGATACTCCCAAGGTAGTTAAAGCTGTCCAGTCACAGTAATAATTGCAGTGGTTTTCATCCCTTTTGTTTAATTGGTATTGACTTACTCAAATTATCTATGTGTATGTTTATATGTATCTGCTCTTCAAGTGTTCTTTTGTTTTTCTTTCTTAAGTGCTATGGCTAGAGAACACTCCATAACCGTGGAGTTGTTTCATGAGTAGTAGACCTAAAACCTGAATTTTTTTCTAGGTTCATTCCCTATGTATTTTAGTGTCCAGTGTCAGGTACTCCAGGTCGCTGCCATGTCCCTCAAATGCACCATTCATTTCAGTCTCTCTCAATGGTTTTTGGCTTTATTAGGAGCATCATGCTTGTAGTTTCAACAAATGGAACCTGAATTCTGATTAGCTAGTAGATTGCTTTTTCTTTAAGCTGTGGTTACTTTCCCCTGAAGAGTTACTGTGTTGGGTCTTATTTTTCTGTAAGGTTTCTAACTTCTCTGAAATTCATATCTGAGACATCCAGTATCTTGCAAAATTTGATAGAGCATGCTTTTCTGTTTAGTCTTCTCATAATAGCATTATTTTTCTGGAAAAATTAGGCTAAAACAATCAGATGGTACCAGAATGTCATTTCTCCTTAAAGAATCAAATAAGATCATGGATTTTTTCCCCCTAGTAAAAGAGGAAGGGAAATCATTGCAATAATTACTGTGACTGGACAGGATAAAGCATAACTTGAGATTTTTTTCGGATAAGAAGACTCTTGCCTTTTAGCCAGAGGATGCTCCATAATGTAGATGTCTGATTTCTAATAGTAATATTGAGTCTGTTTAAAACTGTCCCTTGAATTCCCTTTATGAATTCACACACATGACACCTGAAAATATATTATTAGTAGTATGTTCAGTTTTATATCAATCATAGGTAGATCCACCAAGTCTCTGTAATTAAACCTTACAACTACTATCTCTCAAAGGGTTTTCATAATTCCAAACTGCTAGTGGCCTTTCAGCAGCGAGGAAGCCTATGATATTGTCTCACCTTTTGTAATGTGAAAAGAAAATATATATTCAGTCAGGTGCTGCCAACTTTAGTGAGCTTGTTTTCCATAGTCCTCATTCCCAAGGTGCACTTCTTTCCTGTACAGTAATTGATTTATTTTCTATTTCCTTCATCTACTTTTCACCACTGCATTCAGATTTGGGTGGTGAATATATATATGTATATGTGTGTCAACAATTACTGTCTTGTTCTGCTTTCCTACCCTTGACTGAATTTTTACTTTGCATTCTCCACAGGATCCAAGTTTCAGACCAGTATGATAATATGACATTTTCTAGCTTGTATGAGTAAAGATGAAATGCCTTTGGTAGTGATGCCTAGCTCTGGTTGTAAAGAAGAGAATAAGAGCTAAACAGTAGAAATCTAGCTACCAGGACTCCAAACTGATTTTGTAGGGAAATCTGAATTATGCGCCTGAATGTCATTGGTAACTGCTTAAGGTCAGCAGTACAGGAGAAGAGCAGGAATACACAAGAGGAGAAAGAGCAGTGCTTGTTTAAGCCCCTTTAAGTTTTTATGGTGTTTTTTGCTGGGAGAAGATGAGTACTTAAGCAAAAAGGGACTGTTACATCAGACACAGTTTTCAGGTCTGGATTCATGGGATGAGAATCACAGTTTAATAAACATTGCAGGCGTCCCTGCCTGTGCCTCTACCTACCTGCATGAGCATTAAGGGTGGCTGGATGCAGATACAGGCAGGGAAATAGACCCAAGTTAAAACTGACTTGGTGAGCTCTGATAACGGGGACACCCCAAACTTTGGGATGGGATAAGGGGCAGGGATGCGCAGACCTGGGCAGAAGCAGCAGAAAACACAGTTGTTGCTTTTGGCACTACTGTGGGCTTATACTTGTGTAAAGTTCCATTAAAACTAATTAATCTTATTGTAGAAATACATATGCACATTTCTGGTTTAGAAGATGATAGTAGTTGATATGAAGGTGCTGTTATTGTGCAAATGACAGAGTTTTGTCAGGATCATAGATGATAAAATAGGTAATAGGTCTTAATTAAAGAATATATAAAATGTATAATTGACTTCAGTTGTCTTTGCTCAGATTTTTGTTAGCTTTTTGTTTGCAACATTGGTTCTTATTTATGCATGAGGTTTGCAGACTGCTAGATGTCCTTCGTAAAATAACGTAGCAAAATTTTAAGTACTGGCCTTTAAAGAGTATGTGCTTGTGATATCTATTTACTGCCGCAAAGCTATACAGCAGTCACTTCTTTGTTAAAGCTGCTTTTCTGGATGTGACTTACATGTTTTATTGTTTCTCTTGTTGAGAGGGAAAAGGATTTTGCATTTTGTGTGTGCATCTAAATTATGCCTTCATGGTTTCAGTACGATATTTTTAGTTCTATTTTTATTCTGTTTACATGCTGATGTAAGTCACTTTGAAACCCTTCTAACAATGTAATACTTCCATTAACCATCATCAGTATTCACAAACAGCAGATTTATTCACATTGGGTAACAAATCCTTAAATAGTTCCTCAGAGCAGTCTCAAAGAATATATTGCAGCATTTTTACCAATTAACTCGGTATGTAAGATGGTGTAAGTATTGATCAAATTTCAAAATTGAACCTCTGTATTTTGGGAATGTAGTGAAAGTTAACCACAAATTGTCATAACTGATTTGCTATGTATTTAGTCAGTGAAGTGTGAAGGAGTCTAAGAAGTCTATTGAAACTTCTTATTTCGTATCTCATAACTTTTAACTGTTGTTTTACCAGACCCATCTCCTTCCAGATACATCTTTCTTCAAGAAGCCTTAAGAGCTGAGGGAAGTTCTTAGAGACTGTGGAGGGAAGTGCTGTTGTCTCTGCAAAGCAATAGCTACTGTGCATGCTTATGCCCAGATTTGCAAGCACTGGTTCAAGTACCTGCATGCTGCTAATTTGTATGCTGCTAATGTGTGTGTCTCCAAGGAAGGTGGTTCAAGTGTATCTCAATATTAAAACAAATGGATTCAGGTTTTCTGAAAAGGACTGTCTACCATTCAGGTTTTAGCAATAGATTTTGTGTCTCTAGAGGAAACAAAATGGGTTTCATATCAAAGATTTTTATCTCTTAATTGTTTACTAACGGATATAAGTAAAATCTGTTATGACTCTTAGAGATTTTTGGTTTTACTTTAGTTTCTAGAGAAGACAACCTATTTTATTATTGTCTTGCTTTAGCTTCTAACCAAAGCTAAAGGTATATAAAGTGGTGCACTGCTTCATCATAGTTTTCATATATCACTACATCAGTCACTTCTGTCTGATCCAAGATGATTGCTCTTTAGACTTGCAAATCACTGCTTCATAAGGACAGTGACAGCAGTTTTGGGGAGGTGGTGGAATTGGTGAGTTTTGTTTTGTTTTGATTTAAAAAAAAGCAAAAACCTGTTGTGTCTCTTTAGTAATTTTAAAAAAAAAGTATACATTTACTGTGTCACATATGACAATGTTTAAATGCCCAATTCAATTTAAAAGAAATAATTTACAAATAGTTTAATTTTCTGAATTTTGCAATAGAAATTATCCATTGTATTCTGTTGCTTAGTCAAAAAGCTGTGGGTTCAATACCAATGCTAATACAAGGCTATGCAATTTTATGCATGAAGGGATGAGGGAAAACAGAAAAAAAAATACAACAGAAAAAGTAGTTCATATCTACAGGAGAGATATTTTTAGTAACAAAAAGACTTTGTTCTTTTGTACATTATGTTTTTTAGTCATTCTTCAAAATTAGACTCTGGTATTTGCAATAGATTTTAGTACAATTTGCATATTGCATACAGAAGAGAGGGAGAATATATGAAGTATATGTGTGTAAGTATATTAATTTATTGCAGCAAGTCACTTTAAAGTATTAAAATTGAACAAATAATACACAGTCCTGTACTTTAAAAAACCAAATTGAGTAGAAATTTTCAGTGCTGTAGATCCACAAGAATGTCTTGAAAGAATGAAGAGGGGGGAAGAAATTGTTGTTTCCCCTCTATCTGCATTATCCGTGCTGTCCAGTCCCCTCTCCCCGTGCTAAATGACACTGATTTACTTATATGTTTTGATTAGGAACCTGGGCACTTGATGTTGCTCATGTTCTAGATGCTAGTGTTCATGAGATAGGAGCAGACATCTTGCTCAAGGTCACAAGAGACGAATTCAGGAGACTGAATCCAAAATTTGTTCTCTCCACTTAGTTTGCTCTTCACCGTGTTAAAAGCTTGTTTGGAAAATTGAGTACTATCTGTTTGTGCTATCAGTTTTCTGTGAGAAAAAAATTATAATAGTGGAAAGTAGAGTATTGATCTGGATGACATCCCTAGACAATGGAACATTCACTTAACATATCTTGTGTATTTTCAGTCTCTTCCTTATAGGCAAGATCACACTTCTTCCATTTACTTAAGAATAAAGAATAATTTTTAAAAAACACTCTTCTCACCCTGCAAATGATTGACTGTGTTTGTTTAGATCAGTTACAGTGTCTTAGGGAAGCTAGAGGGGGAATTGGAAATGCATCTACTGTATCTCTTGTGTAAATTAGTTTTTTGATCGTTTTGATAGAAGATAATTGCTTAAACATGACAGTTAATTTGTGTTTTGTGTTTCAGTGTAGAAGCTTCAGAGAAAGTGTGTTACAGCATGTACAGCTGACTTTACTTTAAATTTTCTTTACTTTATACCAGAGGCATTTTTAACTCAGCTTGAAGTACAGTACATATTTTTTGCAGTATGCTAATACAGCAATCTGTGCAAGGAATAGAATCTTGGGTTTAATCTTACTTTAGAAGTTGCTGGCAATGACCATGTCTTTGCTGTAAAATGCTACAAAATTGGGAAAATGTAATATTAATGTCTGCCCTTCAGTACATAGGGCAGATATTTCTTAGCTGAAATCAGTTTTTCCAAGCAATGAAAAATACAATTACATATGTTTTCTATCAATAACCTATAGACAAGTTAGGTTAAAAGACTTATTTTTAACACCTCTTTATTGGCTATATTCATTTGTTATAGTATATGGATGATTAGAAACAAATAAATTTTTGATTCATAATAAAGCCCCTAGTATTCTATCCTTGGATAATAAACAGGCTTTGGCTTTTGATGAAAAAGTAAATGACTCAATAATCATATTTACAGTTCTGGCTATAAAAGAAGAAACCCAGATGTTCACTATTAGTCTGTCCAAATCAGTTCTCAAGTTTTGGTGTCTGACATAAATTGAAATGAAGCAATCAAATCGTAACCTAATGCTGTGTTGTTACACCTCAGTCTTAAATTGTGCTTTTGCTCAAAGTAATTTGAATAAACTTGGAAATCTTCATGGAACTGATGCTGTGTAATTCATGAGAGTAATGAATTGCTGTATAATTGATCCCACTATGGTGTTGCTGAAAAAATAAAACAGGAAGGAAAGTATCTGAAGGGAGCAAAAGAAGCAAGGAGCTCCTGTAGTGTTGGTTTGTTGTAGAGGCTCTGGGTCCGTGCCTTGGCACGTCCTACTAGACAAGGAGTGCTTATGCTGTGGAGACCATTGCGTTTTCAGTCAATTGTTTGCATTTAGTTGATGGTCAGGAGTTCACTGAATGGGCTGCCTCAGTGCTTTGCTATTAAGACAGCACCATATTTAGCTATAAGAATGAATTTTAAAATAGTACCTTGACCTTCTTTCAGCGCCTTTTTGCAAGAGCACAATGTTTTTTTATTAATTTATATTTGAAAAGATGCTTTTAAGATTCAATATCCTTTATCATATTTCATAACAGCAGAAATCTGAGAGATACAATTGTGGTCACTTCACAGAAATGCTGATGACCAGACACTGACTTAAAAGGAACATTTCCACTACTTCATCATTATGAGCAACATATCCAGCCTCAATGATTTTTAAGACCTGAAGCAATTGCATGGAGAAGAACAAGTCTAAGGAGAAGTGTTAGGCTTGAGAAAGCTCTGATATTTATGTCCCTTGTTTAATGTTTGTCAGTTTGGATTTTGGATTTATTTGGATTTATTTTGGATTTATACCATCATTCATAATGCAGCCAGTGACTGTGATGGGGCAGGCTGTGGAACCCCATCTTGGGTTCCTGGTAGTTCATCATGTTGTAGGGAGCTGGTGGCTCTTTCTTCTTTCCCCTGCCTGCAGTGAGCATGCGATCAGCAGGGACACGCTGACTAAGAGCTCAGCACTTCGGCATTTGAAGAACAAATGTAACTTACCCTTTCTGTGCTTATCTTAAAATTGCTGTACTTGTGAACAAAAATCTCAGTAATGGTTATAATGGTATTTTATAATATCGTAAAAAGTAAGTTTAATCTTGATTTCTTTGCTGCTATGGCAGAGTTCCTGAAACATCACCTCTGCTTCTTTTCCTGAATAAATTTATTCTCTTGTAGGTTTTGGTTACTAGCTTGAAAACTCTGCAAAATGTCAGAGTGGTGCTGTACATTAAAATATATCATTATTCCTCTTGGTACCATAGCATGATATATCTGAAGTAAAACATTTTTAAAGGCACACATACATCTTGCTGAGACAGGTTTTTGCAAATCTGTCTCCATTTACTTTCATTAGTATTAAGTCAGTACAATTGATAACAAATGTCAGACTGTAATGTTTCTGGTGAAGCAGACCATCTGCCTGTTTCATAATATGAACATTTATGCTTACAGTCAGTATACTTCAACAACTGGGCTCAAAATGCCAGGTAGTAATGTCTGTTGTTTGAGGTCTCTGAATACATTATGTATATTGGAACAATAATTAGTTCATGCTTTCTGGCAAATGTATGTATTAAAAGATTATTACTGTGGATTGCTTCCCTCCCTTGAAAGTATCCTCCTCTTCTTAGCCTCTGTTTTATTTCTCTGTGATTGACTGTTTGTTTCTTACCAATGTATTTATTTTTTAAGCTAGTTATCTTCTCTTATTTATGAAGGCTGACAGTCTACCAACTAAAACACTGTTGTGATATTCAAACAGAATTATCTTGCCATCAACTTACTAGTTTGTCATGATGAAAAGTTTTTTCGTATGAAAAACACTAAACAAACTGAAAGAATACAAATATCTGTGAAATCCCTCAAAACTTTTAGGACTGAAGTATTACTTGCTTTTCTTCCACAGGGAGCAATGGAAAGTGAAAGATGAGTTGTATTTCAGGTGACTGCTTAGTTATCCTTCCCATATTGATGTTCTTTTTCTACCTGAGTCTCAACAGGTTCCACAGTCAAATATTACTATGCCTGAAAAGAAACTGGAGAATTGTGGTATATGAATAGCAAAGTTATACATGTTATGCAGGCATTTTCTTTACCAAGAAATACTTTAAATAACATCCATGGAAAGATGCTAGATGTATTCTTTCATCTGTTCTGCAATAACCATTTCAATTTGAAAAGGAAACAGTTGTTAACACTGTGCTTACAGTGGGTAGAGAAGGTTTGCTGAGTTATTGCTAAGTGATACATAAACTGATCCTGTGCTTACTGAATTTCTTTCTCCATTGTGATTAGAGAATGAAAGATAAGTTGAGCTATTCTTTTGATTTCTCAAGATCAGCTGACTTGAAATAATATTGGACAAAAAGAAACTTTTGGTTTTTTACAAGGTTGGGTTTTTGCTAGTGATTTTCAAACACTGGCAAAGCTACTTCCCCACTTGTGGCGTATGACACTATCTATATTTTTAACAAACTTTCTTCCTTTTGCTGGTTTATTCAGTGTTTTCAGAGCAATATGTTGCACTCCCAGTTTCATGCTTGGCTTGGAAACCTGTTTAAAACTTGAAAATAAGCAATATTCATTCATGCATCTTGAGTTTTTTATCTACTTCTGCTTCAAGGTTTCTTAGAGTATTATGTCTGAGTAGCTACATATGTAACTTATAGGTGTGTATATAATGTATGGTGTATGTACTTAAACATTTATTTATGTGTTAGGTTCTTGCATAAGTACTCAGCAAGTGTCTGTCTTTACCAGTTGAATCAGGGCTAGAAGTCTGTCCTGTAAAATATAAACATCTGTATTTCTGCAACATTTGCATTTCTGATTTGTCCACTGAGTCTTAGTCTGACAGTGCAGCAGAGATGTATTTTGTGTACTGAATGTTAGCAATTTTTGGATGCTTCAAAACATCAAGATTTTTAAGCTGAGGAGTTTAGACAGAGAAAACTCAACTGAACAAAACCTTTGCTTAAGATTACTCTAGTTCTTGATGCTGTGATTCTAAGCAGAAGGTCTGGTAACTTGTATATAGAGTTACAATCCTATAATAAAATCAGGGCCTGCAAGTTCTGCCAAGTTTCTTAGTAAGTAAATATTTGGCAGACTGTCATTTGATGTTGAAGAATGTAAGAGGTAGCAGACGTAAAGTTGCAGCAGGTTTTAAAGCAGCAGAGCTGCTTCAATGGAAATAAAATGTTTTAAATCACAAGATATGCTATGCACATCCTTGTAAAACATTTAAATGTAATCATATTAGGATGTTATGTTTTTATGTGCTCTGTAATGATGTGCATATGATGCATTGCTGTGATTTAAAACATTTAAATCTTCATTTATTCTTTTCTCTTCCTAGGGTTTCTTTTTTTATTCCAGTTTTCCTGATCTCAGTAATAAAAGGCAGCTTCTGCTACTCTTCTTTTTTTTTTTTTTTTTTTAGAAGACAAAGTTTTGGCAAAAGAATGTAGGACTTTTTTAATTTACTAGCCCACTTCATAAGACAGCCTCTGCTTACTTCATGTAAGAACTGGAAGACTGGAGAAGACTCTCCCATTTTCATCTCCAACCCGTGTGAAAGACATAACAAACATTCATAGGCCATAAATAGATGTCATCTGAGTTACCTGAAGCTTAGAACGTAGATCTGTTTTCCAGGCTTAGATTTAAGCATCCCCTAATATTTGACCAATATCTAAAGTTTGCAATTAGTTAAGACTTCTTTCTTGACAAAACAATTAGTATTGTCTTACTGGTTTAAATAGTTTTGAGTACATTGATATGTATGACATTGATAATGTCATTTTGTTTTCTCATTATCCATTTTTTACTTTTCTATCATTATACTAATATATGTTTGTTAACCATTTATATCATAAGTGTTTTCTGTGATGACAATTTAGTTTTTTCCAGATATTATGCATATTCTGTCAAATCTTCAGTTTGAGAGAAGCAAGGAGATGATCTAGAAACTTTTCTGGCTCTGAGAAGAAACTTAGGCATGGACTGAGTTGGTAGTTAGTCAGATGCTTATAGAGTCTTCAGTTTTGGTTTATTTATGAAATGTGCAGCACCAATTATAGTTGATATGTGCTGACAAGTGGTATTTTCGCTTTACAATTCTATCTAGTTAGGTAATTTAAATAAATGGGTAAATGTACACAGTACCTGGAGCGAGCTAGCTTACCTGCTGCTTTGCTTTCTAGCAGCTTAGATTGTTCAGTTCATAAAAGTTTTAAATGTCATATCTGTAAAAGGCCTGATACAAAGGCCTTCAGCTAAGGAACATTTTTATCATGAATTGTTTGGTAGTGAAAAGAGAAGATAGTCAGTGTTAGAGCTTACTCATAGTCTTTTCCATAGTAGTTATTAAGAAATTACATTTGAGATTGACCTAAGTCATAATAACGATGACTGCTGTAAGGAACTCTGTGCAGTCTCTGTGTGCAGGTATTATTTCTTTCATTTTCTCCTCTTATATAACCACTGTATTTCTAAAACTCTTTCTTCTGCCTGCCTGCCCTATCCTTTTATTGTGGACATTATTCTACACATCTCTTAAAAAATAAAAGAGGTATATTTGTTCATTTCTTGTGGGACAAGACCCTTGCTCTCTCGAATCCCTCTCACAAGGGTCACTTCTTGGCCATTTGCTCTTTCTTATATACTGTGTCTAAATTATGCTGCTAACTGACAGTTCTGTGCTCGTGATTTTCAGCTGTACATATTTCTTGACACCTTTAATGACTCTTCTCTGTTCTCTTTGCCTGCTGGTGTTGACTTTCCCTCTAAATACTTCACATAGATGTGTTTCTCCTGAGGACAAATCAACTGTTGTTCTTGAATAGCTGCTATTTAGACTTTCTGTGAATAACCTTGGTAGCATGTTTGATCCTGAACTTCTCAACTGATATTTGTCCTCTACCTGCACATATGATTTAATATATATATATATAACTGGCAATTTTTTTAGTACCTTGTGGTCTGAATTTTCTGTCTTGGCAGTTTCGTTTCTCTCCATCTCTTCTTTGTATTTCCAGCCTATGAAAGAAGCATTCATTCTTCTTCTGACTATTCTATAACTTGGCTGGCTTCCAGTTAAATTCAGGGATCAATATACTGTCTCTTGTATTTTGCTTTCAGTGTTTTCCTTTCATTTTAGCACCGATTTTTGTTACACGAGTAAAAGGTATTTTAATAGGAGCTATTCAGTAATACATACTGCTTGAAAATAATTTTTAGGCTGTCATGTTACTAGAGTGAATAATTTTCTTAAAACTTAATTTTGAAGTTGTTTGAAGTTGTTTTCATTGGTTATATTTTCAAGTGTATGTTTACTGTGATTCACACATGACATTGACATTGCATACAATCCTTCAGCTTTTGGAGAATAACAAATAGCCAAACTCCCTACACTGTGATGGCTATTAAGAATATATCTACATTACCAAGTCCAATGCTGAGGCTTGTTGACCTATTTAAGCAGACTTTAAAGTGCCGGTTCTAGAGGTCTAGTGGCTAAGAATATAAAGCACTTATAACCTACTGCTTCTATATTTCTCTGTATAAAGTTTCAAGTTTCAAGATACCCAAATCCACTTTGGGCAGGATGCAAGTGTCCTTTATTATTCTATTCCATATAAGCCCTTCTGAAGCTGTAGACATTTTCCTGGAAGAGTCTTGTAAGATTTATGCATGTTTTGCTCACTGAACAGCCTAGGAAGCCTTCTTTAATGGCTACTGTAGTGACTATTCACAATTAAGCCTACGACTGATTTTGTTTTGACTTTAAATCAATGTTTACTCCACATATTTTCACCCCTGAAGTTTCTTTGCTCGGGATGATCTCTGCATTACTGCTGCAGAGACCTAAGACAAAAAGCGAGTATTTTGTAAACAGCTTTGATTTGTTCCAGTGTCAAAGATTATTTGAGATCCAGTCTACAAACTCCTCATGACTGCTTTTTGCACTGATTTGTGACCATTTTCAGTGTCTTCTCTAATTTAAAATTAATGCCCAGCTTGCATTTGCATTCAAAGAGTCAGTCTGCCTGATCAAGAGGTATTTTTAAGGGACTGGTGAGAGATAGAAGCTGATGCTTTTTGTGGAAACAAGACCTTGCCTGTATGCAGTGCAGTGGAAGCTGCCAGCTTGCAGCACAACCGAAGTGCGAGAGGCAAGGGGACAATTCTCCAGCTGTGTTGCTGTGTGATAGCCATAGAGGTGATTTGCAACAACAGCTCTAGCTCTGAACTTGAGTCTTACCTATATTGACAGTGTTTCGGCTCTCACCATCTCTCATCATCTGTAGAGCTGATATAATGTTCCTACCATCAGATTCCAGCCAAGAAAGTGTGGGGTTTTTTTTCTAAGTGTCAGGGGTTAAGGCACTTTGGAGATTGTTGAATACAGGCAAAATTTTCATTAGTGTGTTGTTGCTGGCTGCAGCTGCAGAACTTGAAAAGAGGTGATCAGTTATGCAAAGGTCAGAGCCTATTTGGAGGCTTGTGTTTGTTTCAGTCAAAATGGTTTAACTTCAAATGTGAACTAAGGAAAACCACTTCCTTCCAAATTGGTGTTTACACGTTGTGACAAATTCAGTTAGACTTCACTGACTGACCAGGGAGTAGCTCTGAAAGGTATTATGTTTTGAAGTTAATTCTGTCTAAACAGTTACAAAATGTTAGCAAATTTTCAAGTACAAAAGACAAATTTTTACCCAGAAGACCTTAAAGTCTTTTACTTTGTTTGAAAGTGTAAAATTTCATTTTTTATTGAAACGTTTTTCTACTTTAATATTTTGTCAATCATAAATAGTATTTCAATATTTTAGGAGTATGCAGAGATCTGGAGAGGTTTTTTTCAGATGTAATTTAGTGTCTTCTTAGTAGCCATAGTGCAGGCAAGTAATTATTAGGAGAAGTTATTGTTGGGATCAATCTTCTGAGTTGCAGAAGGAATGTTCTCCTTTTAAATGGAAATGTAATTTAAGTGTCTTTAACAGAGATTGTGCAACGTTCTAATGATAATTTCTTTATCATTTAGGTATAAAGACAAGAATAATAAGATATCCTTCAGAGCTGTCTTGGAATAGGGGTTGGGGATCAAAAATTTATGGCTTAATCAGAGTATGAAATTGTGATGCCTGTGTCAGTGTAGGCGTATTTTTATTATTTTCATTAAGCTTACCTTAATAGCGACTTGTAGTAGAAATAAAATGTTAGGTTTGATATATGACTTAGTTATATATGACTTAGTTTCTTATTTTAATTTGGAATATTGTTTTATGTTGACTTTACATTTTGGTGTAGGGGGAAAAAACCGTTTTATTCTGTTCTTACTATTGGTTTAGAATGGGATGTTACATATGTGAATACTTATCTAGAGGAAGTGGACTGTGCTTAGCTGAACACCTCCCTTACCTTTTGTAGCAATTGATTCCTGTTGCTTGGTGACAGCCCTTTTTTGTTTCTGAACTAGATTCCACCCCCACCCCCCCCGGCCCTGCCCAGTTGCTGAGGTTCTGGCTTGTACTTGTGGAAATGCAAGTTCTTTTCTCTCCAAATTCTTCATTCTTGCTCTTTCCCTAATATGGGTGCTCTGACAGTCAAGGCAGCACGTCATACACATCAAGGTGCCCTCTCTTACTCTCGGATAATAGTACTGAATGTTCAGCTTCCTTGGCTACTTGCCTTGCTCATTCGTAACCAGTGTGTGCTCTGTCCTTGGGAACATGTTCTCCCATCTCCTGGTTTGTAGGTGGCAGGGTTGCAAGTACTAAGCTTTGCTACTTGCCATCACTTTGTCATCAATAGTGTAAGCAGTCTTCTCAGCTCTAGCAAAGCCGCTGCTGTGCTTCACATTCTACTACGCGGGCGAGAGATTTTCCTACAGCTAGCAGCTGTGTATGTTGCATGTGTTTCCATCTGCTGGAAGATGCTGTCATAAACAGTATCACTGTAGAAGTGTCCAGCAGCTGCGCTCGCAACAATGCTCAGGCTTTGGCAGGTGTTACTTGGAGCACTCTTAGCAAAAGACACCTCAATGTTTTTCACATTCACAGAGTTAGAAGTGCTAAGTGGCTGTGACATAGTGGTGGAGGTTGATGTGGCTGGCATCCACACCTGGCCATCTGGGGTCTGCAAGTAAGAGGGATAAACCTTCTCCACTCTGGACAAGAAGATGCCAGTAATCTTAGTGTTCTTGCTGCCTGCCTGTGACCAGGATCAGTGACTACCCAACACTTTGTGTTGATATTGAGAAGATTATTTGGTTTTTTCCTGGAGGGCATAAAACTTCTTTTAAAGAGTAAGGAACTTGGAAGATATTACTTTTTCATAGTTATGCTATTAGACATTCATAAGTAGCTTTTTTTTCTTTGTGCTCTCTTGCTGCCATGCTTGGTGTCAGTCCTGTGCAAGAGACTCACACAGACTCCTCAGCAAGCTTCATACAGAACATAAATGTAGCAATATTCCTAGTGATATAATGTTTCTAGTGTATTTATTAATAAAGAATAGCAAAATATTTTTATTAAATTAATGGGACAATCTGTAAGTTTGGGGAAATTATAAAAATAAATATGCAGTGTTTTTCACTGAGTCTATCTAGGCATCCTTTGCCTGAAGACCGAAGTAATGTGAGTATTTTGATAGATTGTTCATACAAAATAGACATCTCTGAAGAAGTTTTGCTTCAGATGAGTGTTCTTCTGAGAAGAAACTAGAACTAATACTTTCACACTGGTAAAATTCTACTTGGCCCCCAGATATAAGAACTCTTCATTTCAGAGGGACAGAACACATGTATTTCTCTTAAACAATAGCCTTCTATATGTCCATTTCAATGGCATTTCTATTTGAAACATATTTAGGCAGGGCAAAAAGATAGACCGATCCTCTGTCCTTTAGTTATCTTGCACTGAATTTCTCTTTTAGGCTTAAAGATTTGGTTATAAAAGCTCTCTCCAAAGTTCAGGATACACTTTACAGAATATTGTTAAATAGATTAAATCCAAATGCAAATAGATTTTTGTTGAATTTTTTTTTTTTTAGTATGAGTAATTTTTCTATTAGTAGTAAAAATAACATAATACTGGAAAAAATATTGAAGCTAGGATAGATGGAGAAATAGAATGTATCAGAGCAGAAAGTTAACCTTGCTGCAAACAGACATTTCACAGCACTGTTTTCTATCTTAGAAATAGTATTTAATACAGTAAATTCATCAAAAATATCTTACTCAGACTTATGGCTATGATTGGCTCTTTCAAGCTAGGCATTCCTAGGAACCCAGCACTTAGAAATTGAATTTTTTTTTTATTCTTACACCATTCTCAAAATTAAGATTGATTTTACCTACCAGCATGTGACCTTTACAAATCACAACAGTACTTTATCACTTGATCCTTTTTCTGAGGAAAATCTACGTAGATAACACAGCTCCCATTTATTATATCTTGGAATCAATACATTCCTTGTAAAATACTTTACAGAGGTTGCTCTAAATAAAAATGTATAATATGGAAGTGATTTCTTTAGGACAGTATTTGTGAACATAAGATTTGATAAGTATACAATATTTGAAACAAAACACAGTTAGATTTGAAGAGTCAGCTGTTATGAAGAAGTTACAAGCAGTAGATATTGTTTTGGAAGTTTGGAGATGGAAATATTTTTTTAGTGGATATGATAGCTATTTTTATTCTGTATGCCTCAAATAGTGTCCACTACACAATTGTAAAACAGCAACATTGCGTGTTAGATAAATATGCTTTTCAAGCTAAACAAAACACTTTCTAAAAGTGAATAATCTTCACTTACCTATAGGTTTTCAAACTTTCTTCAGTTACATCCCGTGTCTTCATTAGTTTTCCTGAGTTTATCCAGAAAAATGAGTGTTTTGTAACTATTATCAATAGTCTTAATAGAATATTTAACCATGTTTGTTCTTTTGTATACAGTGGTATGTAAGAGAGTGGAGACAACCTAAATAACTCATCAGCACCAAAAGATACCCTCCTCTGAGCTTTGCCATTTCTTTCACTCCGCACACCAGCTCTGGAACTAAGCATGGTGAGATGCTTCAGCTCACTGACCCAGTATGAACCTATATGAGTTGAGGAGCTTGCAAAAGCAATGTTTCTAATCTCCTTAAAGTGAGGTCAAAATTATGAAATTTTCTATTTTTCAAATGTTTTTTCCCAACCACCTTCTTGATACTTGCGTAACTTACAACTCTCCATAGGATAGAACCTTATTTTAAGTGTATATGTGAAGCCAGTGGGGTTTTTTTCCTCACATACTGCCTCTGTGGACTCATGAAAAACAAACCCAGCAAAATCAGTTGACTGATTTTCTAGCTCATCCTGACATACAGCTACTAGGCAAAGCACTGCAAACTATGGATTTGGTAGAAGGGAGTGGATACCACTTTTGGCAGTGGCCTTTGGGTAGTTTCATTTAAGAAATGCTGCAGCTTGTGCTACTGGGATTTTCTAAAATAAATGCGTAAGAACAAACATACTGGTCAGGCCAAGCATTCAGGTAGTTTAGTGTCCTGTTTCCTTCTGTGCACATATATGAAAAGATATGAAGAAATCCCTATTTCTTTAGTTGTAAGAGACAGGGAATTGTTATATCTTCAGTCTCAATGAATTTCTTTTTTTCCATGTTTTATGAGTTTTTCAGCACGACTCTTAGTGGGACTTTTCTCCATAGAGGAAGCATTTATTTGTAACCTGTTTTGCTATTATCTGTCTGTTAGTTTCTCTTTGGGAGTCTTTTCCTGTTACACCACAGCAATTTAGATCTTTGGATCCTGTCTCTCTAGGAACCATATCAAATGTCTCCTTTTACTTCTGTAAAAAAAATTTCTTCTAGAAACTTGAAATACCTAAAAGAGAGAACTGTAAAAACAATAGAGTATTCTTGACTGAATCAATGGAATATTATATATATATCTTGTGTGCATATGTAGATAAACAAACCATTTTTTACCATTAATTTAAAGGTAAAATACCTTTACCATTTCTTGACAACTACTCTTTAAAAATTTTAATTTGATTATTATAATTCAAGAAGCTCCAGAGCTACTTTGAAGTTTAAGACTAGAACTTTTTGTCTCTGATGCAGCTGTCTGACAGATGTCTCCAGGACATTGTTTTCAAATGTTATCAAGTTATTGGGTCAATGAAATAAAAGTTCTTCCACAGCATGAATTCAGACTTTCCTGCTAGTTGGTCTCTATGCTTGTGCTTTTATTGTATTTATATTGTTATGACTACCTAATATTCTGAAAGAGTTTTCAGTTTAGAGGGGTTAGAAGACAACATCTATAAAACTGGGAATGAAAAAAATCCTGTGCCCTCTTATAATTAT
Source organism: Myiozetetes cayanensis (assembly GCF_022539395.1). Classification (NCBI taxonomy): domain Eukaryota; kingdom Metazoa; phylum Chordata; class Aves; order Passeriformes; family Tyrannidae; genus Myiozetetes; species Myiozetetes cayanensis. The sequence continues at coordinate 30,663,901 of NW_026087964.1, read as the reverse complement.
CTTACTGTTCCTGTTTTTGTTTTTTTTTTTTTTTTTTTTAAGGGGTCTTACTGTGTGTAGGAAGTTGATTTTCCTAAGGTCATATTATAATCTTAGAAGATCTTCTAACATAAACATTGTTAAATACTTGCTGTTGATCACAACATTTTGAATGAAAGAAAAAAATTTACATGTTATTATTTACCAACAATACTCAGGGCCAGGTAGCTGGTCTTGTCTTCAAATCTATTTTTAACAAGCTGGTAGAAAACCTTGAAAGTCACCTTTTACCCCCAGTATGACACACGGTAACTATACCCATGGTATTAATCTTTTCAGGTGATGATAAAATGGGATTATTCAGATCATTTGCCTTGCAGGGAAAGTTTGGAAACCACTAATGAGAAGGTATATGTTTTTGTAAACTTGCAAGCTTTATATGACAAGTAGTGGGGGATACTGAATTCAGCAGCCCTAAAATGAATGACATCTTCTTAACAAATTCATTGGGTTCTATGCCTGTAACTTATGCCTGAAATCTTTATCCCCCTTACGTGAGTTAAATTTAGTGGTTAGCAGTGAAACCAGAAGAGTATATTGTGTGGGAAGAGGGAATGCTTGCAGCCACTTTGCTGTAAGCTTGGTTTTGGGGTTTTTGGGTTGTAGCAAACCTTAACCTGCTATAGAAGAAGGGAAGGAAACCCTTTGTTTCTTCTAGCAGCTGATGCTGGCTCCTGCTGGAAGAAAAATCAGTGCAGCAGGTATATAAATTGGTAAAGATTCCAAGACTGGGAGAGATAGGCTTATTTTGGCACATAAAGGTAAATTTTTATATATTTAAATTGTTTACATTTCCCAAGAGAGTGCTTCAAGCCATACTTTACATGTTGTATCTTTTAGTGAAGGTTGTGATTTATGATTGTTTTCTCTGTTTGAAACATGGATTTCAAAGCATTACGCACCAGAGGAGCTTCACTGACAAGTATTTTTTACACTAAGTAAGCTTGCTATTATGTGTTCTTTATGTAGTTTGTAATATAACTTCTAAAAAAAAGAGAAAATTTGCCATAAATCTTAATCTGTGTTGTCTATTAGGTTTGCTTTGTTGTCATGAAAAAGTGTATTTGGAAGACTCTTGAGAGGCACCATATGAACCTGAACAGCCAGATATGAAAATGTTAGGGGGTTTGGACGTTTTCATACAATCCAGTTCAAGACTTTTTTGTATAGAATGCACAGCTGCATGTGGATTGTAAATTATGGGAGGCAATTAAAAAGCCATGAAAGAAACAGCTATGGTAATTATAGATAGCATCCATACACTATGTTACAAACAATGCTTTTCTTAATACTCATCACAAATTCTAAATTCTGACTAATCGCTCTAAGGTGAGTTGTCAAAGCTTATTTAAAACTGGAATGCTGGAATGCAAATCATTTGACGAGCAAGACAAATTTTTCACAGTAATAGGCTAATTTATACATGTGTGCGACCTTGAAAACTGTGTGTGTGATTTTGTTCCAGACATTAGAGTCTGCAAAGTAGTAAGATTAAGCATATATGTAAGTATTAGCAGGTTTAGTGGCATATGGCTGTGTACACACTCCAAAAACTCCATTTGTTATCATTTTTATTTAATGCCTGTTTTCCTCTGAGCCTGGACCATAGTGCCCTCTTCCTCCCTTCCCCACCCTCCAATAAAAATTAATGAACAGGTTGTTTTACTGCTACCAGTAATGCTTAATGATCTTAGCAATTCACAATTTGAACATATTAGGAGGAGACAATGGGAATCTCATAAATAACAAATACAAATATCTTTTTAAGATTTCCTGTTGATAATTTATTCACTGAACATACCAACTCTAAAGCAAGTACCAATGCAAATCTTTCATGTAGGTGTTTTCCATCATTCATCAGTGTTTTCATGTTAATTCAAAATATAGGAAAGAACCTTAAACTGAGATGCTTTGATGGGTTTGATTCATTCTGACAGTTCTGTATATTTTCTGGATATTTCTTACATGCAATAATATGAATATAAAAACTACAAAAAATTGATAGTGCCTTACATTAACATTTCTGTTGTATGCACTGGCTGTGTTTTAACCACAAATTAGAAATATTGGATTTTTTTGGTAGTATAATTTGCATTAGCGGTTGTTTTGAGGTGTATAATACAATAAATGAATTGTACGTGGTAGTCTTTAAACCAATTCCTTGTTTACAGCTGAAGATAAAATCTTAGCTCTCCTTTTCTGTTTGCCTTCCTTTTTTTTTTCATGGTGTGCCATGAAGATTATCGATGGCAAGCAAATCCAGCAAAAAGTTTCATGTTCATGAGCACTGGTTATCAGTGTTCATCTCAGCAGCCCAGAGGACAGGGTTCTGAAATGGACAGTGAAACCTGCTGGTACACATTTATTTGAATTAATTAGATTGAATGAAATGTCTCATTTGCTCTGCTGCTCAGTTTTCATTCACTCTTCACCGGTAGAAGTGTAAGAAATCAAAACTTTTGACTCTTTCCAACATGGAAAATCACCGACAATTTTACAGAGCACAGTGATGTTACTGGTTGTTATTGGCTTGAGACAAAACAGTGGGATAACAGTTATTTCAATTTCTTAGTAAAAAGTCTTGGTCAAAGTGGGAGTTACTGTGCCTATTGATCAGTTGAATGTAGTCTGTATTGACCTTACCTTATGCTTTTTTGTCCCTTGTTTATGAAACCTAAATAGCTGCATTAATTTGCTGAACCTACAGTAAGAATTTCTAGGTATGTCTCCTGTGTGCTGGTTGTCTTGCTCTGTCATGGCCTATTTGGGGAGGGGGGATTTATTTTGTCCTTAGAAACCTGGCTGGTTTCTAAGACTTCAGTACTCAATTTAAGATGAGGAGCAGCCTCAAGCAGTGCCAGGGGGAGGGAACATTTAGATTGGATATTAGGACAAATTTCTTCATCAAAAAGGTTGTGAAGAACTGAACCAGACTGCCCAGGAAAGTGGTTGAGTTTCCATGCCTGGAGGTGTTTAAAAGATATGTAGATGTTGCACTTTAAGGACAAGTTTTTGTGGTGGAATTGGCAGTAGGTTAGCAGTTGGACTCAGTGATCTTAGAAATTTTCTCAAACCTGAATGAATTTATTATTCTACAGCTTGTATGCCTAAGGAGAACCTGTAGCTGCCTCTCGTGAACAGCATCTCATATTACTCCCATTTGTAAGTGCAGTAGCTGCTCTGTTAATTGGTAGGAGAGTAGCCTAACAATCCACAGTATTCTTCCTGTCTGTCAAATACACAGGAAGCATCCCTGCCTGAAGGGGAAAAAAAATTCCTTTTCTTAAAATTACTGTATCATTTAGAATATATGGAGTATATGTAAATTCTACCTCAAGAATAGGTATTTGAATTGCTCCCTTTAGCAGACAATGAAGAATATCTTGCTACCTTAGAGTTGTGCAAAGGAGCCTGTATGTTTATTAGAATCTTTTAGTACCTGGCATAGTCTAAAACTACACATGGTAGTAATTAAATTTTTTTGAGAGATGCAGAGGTGATCATACAAAATGATCAAGAACTCAGAATGCACTGTGACTGTCTACATTACGCAGTTTTGCACGGGATGCGTGTAGTGGGACATTGCAAACATGCAGCATTGGAAAGGTGGGAAGTTTATAACCACTTTTGACTCTTCAGCATACTTCCAACAGTTGGTATAGAATCGAGAGGTTTAGGGAGCTTTGAAATTAGAAACAGACTTTGTCCTGCTGTTATAATGACAAATATCTATTTGTGGTATTTTCTCTCAAGAAAGTACTAAAACAAAATTTATGGTAGAAGAGTAAGGATTTTTTGGGGTTTTGTTGATTGATTGTTTTTTTAATTTCTATGAAATTGAGTGGTTGTGAGTGAAGGACACTTGGGAGAAAGGTTACCCTCTTCAGTATAGAGTGCTGCTCTTCTTTCTGCTGAAGCCTGAGAGAGGAGTTCATTGATCTCAATAATGAAGACATTGAAAAGTCCTTCAGCAAAACCAGGGAGACCAAATTTGACATTGTGATATATCTAAAGTTATTTGGTGAGAAAGAAGGAAATGGGGAAAAGATGTCAGGTTACAAACCACAACCTGCTAGACCTTATTTGAACATTAGGGATTGTGGAGGGGGTTACTTTGTTCCCTAGAGAGGGGGTGTTGGGTTTTTTATGGGTTTTACTTTTATTTGAGAGGGAAAGCATTGTAGTCTTTCATTTGCCATTAGGTGTTCATCCTTCTTGATCATTTAGTTAATTTCAGGCAGAGGAAGAAAAGAATTAAATAGATGGGTAAAAATACTTAGGTGCTATGCTCTACTATATTGACTAGGATTTTTTTTAGTATCAAAGAATACTCTAGCTTTCCTCATGGTTAAATACAAACCTGTGGGTCAGTGCAGCAGCCTTCAATCAGGTGCATGTTAGAGTTCACTACAATGTCAAGTTAAAGTTTTAACTCATCTTTTTTGGAAGATGAAGCATTCACTGTAATACAAATCCTTTGCGTATGGCATTTAAAATAAGATTTATTGGCAAAAAAAGGTTTATAATTTAAGTGAAGGGAGAAGAATAGTCAAATAAACAGTAATTAATTTCTGAAACATTATATTGCATGACTTTGTCTTGCTCTGACAGATACCATTTTCAAATAAAACTATATATTGTATGTGTATATACTGACAGCCTTCTAGTGCACTTGTTAATCACAAGATTAAAGAGGAAGTGGCATTGAATTTACAGACTTGTCAAAAAGGCTTGGAGCGGTGTATTTTCCAGTGTTAGTCTTTGGGAAACAGGTGATTATACTGCTCATATTTGTGTTTAAGAAGCGTTTTTTCAAGTACCGCTGTCTCTGTGCATCACTACCAGATTGCCCAGTTACAATAGGTATGCTGGCATGCGTCTGTTTTATAATTAAATGTAGGCCGGTACATCAAGTATCTGAAATAGCTACAGCGAATGTGAGTCCTGGTACTGGGTTTGCAACGGCTGAAACTTGTCATTCCTTTGTGCTCCTGTTATTTCTGGAGTCTAAGTTAAACAGACTAACTGCTGCTAAGAAGCTGTCAGGGGATGCATGTCAAACACTAGGTGTATCATGCGATCGGACCAGTGCTGGGACAGAAAAGTCAGTTGGAAAAGGAAAAAAAAAAGTGACCTTTTTCTCTCAACATTGTCTTTACGCTGAAAGGAACAGATGAGTTTCTGAATTATTCACAGTACTGGAAGCTTGTAATCGTTAGCAACGGTGGCAGCAGCAGAGTATTGAGATGGGCTGGGTTTTTTGTAAAATGCCTGATTCTGAAGCTCATCAAGGGATTCATTTCGCAAAACAGTCTCTGGGAATATGGGTATTTAAGATCTGTGGGAGCAAGGGCAATTTATTCCAAAGAATCAAGAAAGAGAATAATTTTTTCTTATTTTTGTAAGGATCTGTGTTGAAATAAACATTAATATTAGTCACAGGTCTTATGCAGTTATGGAACAAAGAAGCTCTGTGAAAAGGGTTTGCTGTTTCAGTGGGTAATCTCCATGAGTCGGTTACAGTAGCAGATCTTTTAACCTGTAGTCTAATTATTAGATATATAAATTACCTATCCATCTAAATGAATAAACCAATTCCCATAGTAGCAAATGTACTCCAAACAAAGACAGACAGTAAGACTATCTTGGTTATAACTGATATGTGGTCAACACTAAGGCTTTTCTTGATGTCATGCATAGTTTTGCCTGCTTAAAATACAGACTGTTTATAGTTTCCTTGAAGCAGATAGCTTCTAATGATACAGTGGTTAAAGTTCTTTTGTTTCAGTAGATCAAATTTAATACTATATTCTTTAAAGTTTCTTCTCCTTTTTAAATTCTGAAGTCTATTGATGCTTATTATTATGAGTCTGGAAAGCAGGCAGTTGGATGCAGAGTGTAATAATTATGCCATGGTTTAACATGTCATTAGTGTCCAATGACAAACACTCATCAGTCAGATGCTATTGCCCAAATGAGAGCTTGTGTGGCAGCATCCATTATCATTATTACTCTCTACTGCATGTTACTAAAGACAAAGGTTTTGCATACGCAGAGAGTAAGAGGAAAGCAGTGGAAAGTGACTGGAGAGTTAGTCTACAGCTCTCAGGAAAAAAATGTGTTTTTTTAAAATCTTCCAAAGACTTTACAATTCTCCTTTGCTTTTAAAAACTGTTCCTCATGGATGGGAAGGTGCGCTTTGTTGATCAGTTCAGAATCTTAACTTAAAAGGACACATGCCACAGATAAATAACAATTTCCTAGTAGTCCAGTTAATGTTTTAACAATCTAATAGTCCATGGAATGTAGAAAAGCGTATTTAATAATAACTTAAGATTTTTAAAGGGAACTTCCAAGTGCCTGCCATTTTTTATGTTAGTTGTTCCTCTGGCTTGTGAGGGTGGAGATGAAATGGTGAGGGAGGAGGATTGTTTCCATGAAGTTACCAGTATTCTGTGCCCTCCACCGTGGAATGTTCATGGTGGGTCTGGCATCTTGATGAGGATCCACTTGGGGCTATTTGTATGTGCTTTATTGTAGCCTGCTTTGTTCGCATCAGTTCCCAGCCTGGGTTCTGAGGGTTACTCCAAAGCCTTCCCCACCTGCAGGTGACACAAAGGGTTCTCCTTGTTACCCAGTGATTACTGCAGGGTTTCAGACATTCCCTCAGTATTTTCATGTTCAGGCCAGGCAATAATTGCTCAACCCCTTGGCAGCTGTGAAAACTAGCTTGGGTCAAGACAAGCCCAGGCACTCTAGAGACCCTGTGCTGACCAGTCAGTCAGCCTCTGGCCTTTCACCAGCGTTGGAAAGAATTGTATTTATTGGGCTACTTCATGTACAATTAGATTAAAGCTTTCTAAAATCATGTGCATCTGGCTTTTATTTTCTGTCTGAGGGAACTGTGTCGGTCAATACTACCAAATGCACTCAAAACCAGACTGAAGTCATAGCTGCAGGTCAGAAACTTCTTATTTAAATCTGGATAAAAAGATCCCTTTTTTTTTTTTTTTCTTCTTTAGCGATAAAGCAAAGATGATACAAGCAATAAGCTAACACTGTGCTACCTGCTTTCTCCAAACCCTGTCAGACTCCTTGTTGCTCCCCTGGCCTCATGACCCTCCTGTGTGCTGCACCAAGGCCCCGCTTCAGCAGGAGATTTTTATTTTTTTAAGTACATTTTAAGCTTAATTTCTGGTAAGCATCTGCTGAATCCAGTTTGCTTCCTCTTCAGTCAAGGAACATAGGGAGAACATAGACTCCCTGAAAAGACTCCCAAGTCTTTTTTTCCTGTAGTTGCATGAAAACCCAGACTATAGAATTTTATCACCAGGATTCTTGCAAACAGTACTTTGTGACTCTGAACTATGTCTCGTTTGAGGAAGCCAAGATGCTTTATGATTTATGGATAAGGGTTTCACAAATTCAGTTCGATTCAGAAATTGAGACTGACAGATTGCTTTCGAAAGAAACTGTATTGTCCTATCACAAGCACGGCACAGACTGAAGCGGTATGCGTAAGTGTTCAGGACTGACATCGTGGTGAGGTAAGGTAAGGTACTACTTCATTAGTTCCTTATATTGTAGCTGTTACTGAATCACCAGGACACAATCTCTAATTTAACAATTCTGCAGGACAGTCAGTGCCCTTAAATCAGTGTCACGTACCAGCCCTTAGTGGTTTTGTTGTTGATAACATGCTTTTGTGAAAGGTAAATAACTGCTTAAATAGGAGGTGGAAGATGTAGTCTCACAGCAATGTTTTTGACTTGCTGATAGACAGTATTTCTCAGGCAGCATCTCCTGATAAATCTGGCACCTGTGCCAAAAGCTACTAATTTCTCCCTCAGGTACATTGGAACATAGCCCTGAGGGAATAACAGGTTAGGAAATACAGAGCAGTACATAGCTAGCAATATTTTGCTATTTTTAGTTGTGCTGGTTTTGTTTTCCATAATAAATTTCATTTTAGTTGAATACATAGATAAAAGGAATTTGGAGGCAATTACAATCCTATGTTTTTCTAGTCTTCAAAGTTCACAAGGGTACTTTGCACATTTAACAAATTGCTTTGTAACCTAAATTTAAAAACTTCGACTTTTTTTTTTTTCCCCCCCCCAATGGGGAAGGATCCGCTGTTATTCTTCAGGGGAGATGGAAGAGAGACTATTTAAAAACTCAACTTACATAGTTATAAGAACATTCCTGCCTTTTCTCTTCCTCCAGTGCTCTGTGGTTGTCTTGGTTTGGTCACTTTTACCATAATTTTGTGAGGAGACAAATTATCAGTGTCTAGGTGGTTTGGAATATACAATTGCTGAAGGTGTAGGGAAAGTCAGATTAGTTACATGCATTTCCCAATGCAGCTGACTTGACTTAGGTTAGTTACATAGTGGGTTTTACTTTATATTTAAGAGAATACTTCTAATTATACTTTTCCCGTGGCATGTCTCTTTCATGGGGTGGTTTTTATTTGTATAAATAAAAAATTATTTTTATATGTACGTATATGTTCACATTCACAGTTCACTAGCTTTGTAACGTTCAATTAAGCTTTTTAAGCATTAAGGAAACAAGAGCTGCTCATGGATTAAGATCTGATGGTTATGTGTCTAGTCATTCCACAGAGCTATAAAATGTCTCTTCACCTTTTCAGTCTCTCTTTTACCTGCTTTGCTCTAGTCTCCATCAGTATATTTCAAACTCTTTGTGCAAGTCTGTCTTTGTTACATCTGTACATGGTGTTTGTGGGTTTGTTTAGTGTTTTTTCAGGTTTATGTTTGCACTGCTTGTTGAGAGTGTGTGTGACGATTCTTTGATTACATTCACTTAAGTTATATGGAGATTAAATGACGTAAAGATAGATACTAAGATTTTCTTTGTCTCTCCTATTCACCCATATGAAATATATACTCGCCCAGTACCATCAAATAAACCTATGTTAAATATTTTTCTTTCTGACACCTGCTTCTTGGCAACCTTTATTAACTTACAGACAAAATCTTGTATAACTAATCCTACCCAACAGCTTTGTGTGGCTGTGTATGAGGCAGGACGAGCTGTATGAGGCAATCTGTATGAATTGAAGGTGTGCAGCAGCACATTCATTGTTCTCAGCTGAATGAAACCTCCCCAGAAGATGAGTGTGTCCAGAAATGATAGCTGAGCAGTCTGAACCCCTTCATTCACCCTGCTGCCTGTGCTCATGCTTTCACCTGGATGCGTTAAGAGCCTATGATATTAATCAGAACGGCTCCAGTCTCAGAGCTTATCTACATCAGTGGTTTTAAAAGTGCACTCTTCTGTCAGCATCACTGCATCTGCACAATAAATTTTGCTAGCTTAAGCTATGACTTCTAGTAAATTCAACTATGCTGGCAGAACTTTTCAGTACAGACTCAGTCTCTCTCAGTACTGTGCTTTTTTACGCGTGTTGTTCAGCTGTACAAATATTGTAAGACAAGATTTTGATGCCACCAAGTTCAAGTACAGGTGTAAGGTGTTTTCTCCTTTTTCTAATGCCTGCATTTCTTCAGTCCTGGACCACCCCTTAGGAGTAGGAGAAAATTATCAATTTTTTTCTGAAAGTTAAATGCTTTTAAGCATAGCTACTGTAGTGGAAAGAACTTTAACTTGGGCTTACTACTGTGCTATAGAGTTCTTCACTTTAGGAGGGACATGAACCCCTTTACTCCATTGTGTAGATCAAGGCAACTTCCCCATCCTCTTCATGCATCCCATGCTCTCTTTCTGTTTCCTAGACAATGCAGCAAAAGTTGATGCTTGGAAGTTCCTATACTGCAATGAGATTTGTGTCCTTGAATATACAGTAAGAAAATCACTAATAGTTTCATATTAAGTGTAAGACCATGCCAAAAATTAATGTTCCACTCTGTGTTTCATAATAAAAAATAATTAGAAATATTTGAAACAGGATGGAAATTAAAATGGCTGCTCATCCATCCATGTAGTCCATATGGACTTGTCTGAGGCATTTTGACTGTCGCTGTGGGAAAGATTCTCTTCATTGTTCTGCTTGTGTTTTCCATGTCCCATAAGTGAGTGGAAGCCTACAGTGTTCCTGGCTTTCAGTCTTGCACCTGTGCTTGCTAAACTTACTGGGTAAGAAATACAACTACATATTGTTTAGTTCTGGTGTAACTGAACTGTGGAACTTCTCTACAAACTCTTACTGGATTTAAAAGGATTTATTTGATAATTGTGAAATATTTTCATTATTCAGTTATAGTTAAGTGTCCATGTATTTGGAGACCAAATTTTCATTTATGTTATTAAGAGAGATTTTTAAAGGATGGAAATTGCCCATCCTTTAAAGGTCACCTTCAGATCTGTTGCTGAATTAGAAGGATTTTTAATCAATTATTGTAGTAAGAAATTCCTAGTATTATGTTAAGTGGTAATTTAAAGGATTTAAAGAAGTAACTTTGCTTCCCCCTAAAAGCATAATGTTAAGCTGCTCAGTACTTACTGCAGAAGCTTGTGCTTATTTTGCAAAACTGGGATCACTTGTCAATGAAGCATTTTTTCAAATTGAGACTGGTTTATGTGAGATGTGAGTGCAGTGGGCCAGGTGCCGTCACTGGGTTCTGCCAGCAGCAGGTCAGCTCCATCCCCATGGTCAAAATTTGGTGGCATGTGGAAGCACAGCCAGGTACCATACCTACAGATAACATACACCAGTGGAAGAGGAGGTCAGCAGGAGGTAGTTCTTTGTCCTACTTCCCCAGCTTCCTGAAGGAGCTTTTGAATTATTGAAGGTTAATTGTTCTTTAGGTACCGTTACCAGAAAGGATCTTGGTTGGTAGTCACGTAGGGCCATGCCAGAGTAGGCTGTGTAGACACTTTCAGAGAGAAACACGGTCCTTTGAACACAATTGCTAATTACTGTGGGAAATTTTGTGTCTTACACAGTTAGCCAAAGAACTTACTTTAAAAATGCTTTATTCTTTTGTTTGCTCTAATCAAAGTCTTAGTTCTGTTGAAATTGGAGACAAAACCTGGGAGGTAAGAATGGAATGGTGTGATTACAGGACAAAAAGGTTTTGTATGACCTTTAAGGTAAAGCTAAAAATCTGATGCAGTGAAAGAGATGGTCTAGAAGAGAGTTAGAACAGGGTTTGTAGAAAGGAAGTGATCCAGCAGGGCAAACAAGCTCCAGCCTTTACTGTCAGCTGATGTTGGATCGTGCTGAAGAAGAGACAATTAGAGGTTATGACAAGAGGACACAGCTTGTGCAGAGAGGGAAGCAGGAACCTGGGGAGTAATAGAACACATGACAGCTGATACAGTCTGAATAGATGGGAGAGTTAAATACGGTAGAAAGTATTGCTAATGTAAACATAATCAAGCTAAACAGTGCTTTACTACATGTTATGTAGGAATTAGCTAATAATTTTTCACATTACTGTGTTAGGAGCAGTAAATGAATGTTGTGACAGTATGAATATGGACTACTTGTGTTTCTGTGGGGATTTTCCATATTTAGGACTTTTCTTGTTTGTATCTGAGTGGTTTTGATTTGTTGCTCTTTTGAGAAAGGTGGGGGGCTGCAAGCAGATAAGTTTGAACATAACAGAGTTCTTGAGCATTAAAAAAGATGGCATCATACTTTATAAATCTTTGTAGTCACTCTTCATTAGGATGAGTCACTAAATAATTCTTCAGGCTGCAACAGGATTCTAATTATAGTGTGACTCGGACTGAAAAATCTGGTTACCTGTCAGATCATTGTGAAAAGAAAAATCTTGTGAATGCCTCTTGTTTGTGTGGAATTTCAGTTTTCACTATGAGGATCTGTACTTGGAAACTAAGGGTGATGCTGCATGTCTCCTATGCCATGCCACCACAGCCATAGCTTCAGCTCCTACCCTTAGCTATTTTTTAATTCCCTCTCCCATGTGTCCTCAATGACATTCCTGTTGTGATTTCCTCAGGTCCTCCTTTAATTTCCAGACACTTTTACAATAGCATTTTCAGCTCAGCCTTGTGACTGTATGCCCAGCTCTTGCATGTCACATGCAATATATTTCATTTCCCTTATAGTGACTTGAGAGATGTATTGTTTTTGAAACCTCACTACTGTCAGATTGAAATTAGCTCTGAGTTGTTGAAGGGGGAGTTGAATGATCGACAGCCTGTTAAGATGGTGAACCTGACATACTGATAGCTTTGTTCTCCAAAAAGAAATGCAGAAACAATTCTGCTGTGCATGCTTGGGGACTTGGGGACTGTAGCACCTTTGCTGATGTTCATGGCTTGCTATATGTTGTTCTTGTGTCAGCTTCTCCATCACACTTGTTTTAAAAATCCCTAGATTTCTGTGGCTTTGTTCCACAGCAGAAGAGAACTATGTGGAAGAACTCAGAAGGTGCAAAAGTAAATTTGGGAGACACCATTTTAGAAGGAATTATGCTTGCATAAATTAGAAGACCATTAAGATAGGCTGAGTAAGAACACGGTGAGGGAGAAACAATGTGTAGAAGATGGGAACGGAAGGAGTTGATGTCATAAAGGATGAATTTCAAGTTTAAATGAGTAGAGGGAAGTATTTAGGCCTTTTTTAGTTGCTGCTGAGCAATGAATTACCCAGTGCTGACTCTTTCCGAGTTCATTACTTTTCTCTGAAGTAAATGAGTCACAAAGTTTCCTCTTTGTGAAGTTTTATTTGTTCTCTTGCTCTACTCCCTTTTTGGTCTTAATAAGTGTTGCTATAATGAGTGCTACTGATTCTGTCTCCCTCCACCTTCTGTCCTGAGCTTGTTTTGTTATTCATTTTTTTCTTTATACTGCAGCATTTCTGCTCTCTTAACTTCCTTTGCCTCTGTCTTTTCATCACATATTCTCATCGTCATTCTTACTACAGAAGTACACCACATTATTACACTCGGTCTTCATATTCTCGTTATCACTTAGCTCTTTCAGCCCTTTGAGATAAAAGGCATCTTACACAAATCCCCCAAATTAGAGGCAGACACTTCCTCTTAAGATTAGAGTTCATGACAGTTCCTACAAACTGTTCCTCCAAAGGAGGAAGAGAAAATGTCAGTATAACCCTATACCAAGTTCCTCTGAAGAGGCTGTTCTTTTTTACAGAGCAGTTGGCCCAATGTCTGAGCCCTTCCTTCCTGCAAGTTACAGTTTTTCTGCAGGCCTTGTCTGGGGACTAAAGAGCCATCACAGTCCCGGACTCTGTGTGTGCATGGCCAGCTCAGGGGTAGGTTCAGTTTTCTCTTCAGAAGGTTTGTAACCTTGCTGTGAGAGGGCTTCCAGGGCCCAGTTATAACTGTAGCTCTATCTCAAATGCTGCTGTATGGTCTTTGTACCCTCACAGGAAAATGCCATCCAGAGAAGTACTCCCTTGATTCCCGTTATTACAGAGGGAGCGTTATCTCTTTCTGCTTATATGAGGGAAAGCATGATAACACATGTTCTTTCCCTCTCCCCCCCCCTGTGCTCAAGGATTTCAATTTTAAGTAATGACAGCAAAATTGTTATATGAACATCAACCTCTATGACTAACCAGGATCCTGCAGAACTCTTTATCTTGATGATTTTCCAGGCTCTTATTGCAAGAAACTTCCGTAATGAACATAGACTACATTTATTTGTTATTTGTTCGGTCTCTAATGTAGTTAAGATTTTTAGATAGACTAAGTAAAGTAACTTTTATATTAATATTACATCCTGTAGTCATGGTAGATATGAGTGTTCTGTTCCCCTGACATGCAGAAAAATACAGAACATTTTTTTACTGGTCTTCCTTATTCTTCTTGTGGGTTTTTGTTTGAGTTTTTTGTTTGTCTGTTTTTAATCTGATTCTAAAATGTAGGGTTATTTAGTGACTTAAGGAGTTTGTGAACTGCCTGTCTGACAGGCCATCTGTTTCCCAATCCCCCTTAAGAAGGCTGACTTGGGATGCATCCTCTCTAGTGTCTGTGCTGGAAGACAGACTTTTTATATTAAGAAGTGAGTTTCTAGATATGATGACCTGAAATGTCCATGTATTAAGAGTCATCAGTTTGACTAATGGCATACCATGGCTACAGATCATCCTAAGCACCTCTTCAAAGTGTCATTTTTCCAGCTCAGTTGATTTCTGACATATCTCACTTTATCAGCCGTTGAAGTGGAAATTTCATCACTCTTTTATGCTTTTTGAGTTTTTCTTAGTGTTTGTTTGTAATAGGTTTTATGGGTGATTAGTTGTATGAGTTGTGAAGATTTTTTTGTGGACAGAAGATTTTCTTAATTTTTGCATGTTGCACTTTGGCTTTTTAATCAGCTTGTTTACATATATCAGTTGAATTTGCTTTTTTTCTTTTCCTATTAAGAAGCATCCAAGTATTATGCCTAATGTAATTTGTAACTAATGCAATATTTACATTAGTTTAATCTGTAAACAATTGCAGATTCAAATGAAATTATTATTACATTAAAATAATGGCACTTGCAGTCATGTATCTGTTGAACAGCACTACTTAGATGCTATTTTCAGCAACCATTGTCAGTGCTGAGAATAGGCACCGTCTTGACTCACAGCCTGTAAAATCCTCCTCTGCTCTTATTCCAGACAAAAGTTCAAGACTGATTCTTCTCCCAGAAATCTTAGGCTTCTTGTAGTACCTGTGTTTATGTACATTCTTGTACTACCTGTGTTTGTATAGTAGTATATCATGAAAGGAGATTTGATCCCCATCTAAGCAAGTGTTCAGACTGTGCTTGTACTAAGTGGTCAGTGTAAAAAGAGTGATAATTTTTAATTTGTAATAATGGTAATTAATAACAAACATAATGATAATTCAATAATAATGAAGGCCTTTGCATCTGGGAATACTATGATTCTTAGAAATGCCTAAATTTTCAGATTTAGGTGTTAGGAGGGAAATTTGTGATGTAATATTTAAGTTCCTTCCCTGTCTCTGTTTTGCTGCCTCAGGGAGCAAAGAAGGGCTCTGCTCCAAAGAGCACCTTACTGCTGCTTCTCCTTGTGAGGCTAAGAGAGATGTTGTTTGGCCTTCCTTATAACAGTATTTCAAACTCTGTACCTCTGCAATAAAGAAATGTACAAGTTTTATCTTCCCATTTTTTAAATATTTTCTGTTCCAACATTGCATATATTAATGATACTCATTATTCTCAGAACTAGTTCCAATTTTGTTTTGTATGTTTTGAGATGTCTAAAATGGAGATAGACATTGAAAGGAACTATAAAACACACTATAGTAGATCCATAAATCAACCCAAGCAGTGACATAATCTTTTCTATACAAATATCTCTTCATTTTGGTAACAGATATTTTATTTCTTACCTCTTTACTATTTCATGCCTGTGTAGATTTTTAGGTATCAAAGGACATAAAATATTGAGGTATATTTAGACTTCTTAGTCAGGTACTTTGGTGTTCGTTGAATCAGGCTTAATGCTGGGAGAAGGCTCTCTGAGTGAGAGATGGGGAGGGAGCACTGTGTATGTTAGGCACGATTGCCATCCTGTTGGCTAAACTGTAATAACCCCTTGAGGTAGTCAGAGTTGAAGCTGCTGAATGAAATGCAATAATTTTCCATAACACTTTGAAAGGCCTGCAGGCATGCTGAAGTTGTACCTGGATATTTTGGATAACACTGTAGCATGACCCTAGTGCCTCTTTTACATCTTGGCAATTAAAATACATACTATGCTTTATGTCTGTTGTACTTTTCTATATGGCAGTGTAGACCTTAAGTGCTGAGGCTTTTTTACTATAAAAAAGGTAAGTAACTGTGGTTTGGGTGTTTGGGTTTTTTTCCTTTTTACTACATTGGTCTTATTTCATGTTGCAATAGGTGATTAAGAGGAATTGATGAAAGGCTGTTTCAGGGAATTTTAAATGCAGTGTAAAACTTCTAATGGGCATCAGTCAGCTTAGTATCTGAGACTTCAGTCATTGAAGCTCCCACGTCAGCTTTGACATTTGTGTGTGAATATACTGTGTGCTCAGTTTTGGTGTTTGCACTTGGTGTCCCTACAACACTTAAAGTAAAAGAAAGAATTTTGATAATGTATTTGTTTTAATTATTAATTGTTTGTAACTTATCTGACTTGGAAATTAAATATAGTGCTAAATGTACTAAAGATGTCAGAGGTCTGCAATGTACCCTGACACAAAAGGGAATGAGCTCTCTGTTCCCAGTGATCTGGTCATGACAAGAATTGCTTCTCTGTTTCTTCTGCTTCCCTGCTAAATTAGATTGAAAGAAATATTTAAGTATTAATTTTAAAATAGGCATCTCCTCTTTATGGTTTCAAACCGTTTTTAAAATTCAGAGTTTTTTCTCACACTGGAGAACATACAGTGTGAGTCTGCGATCAGCTAAGCTATGTGAAAAAATGGGATGAACATGACTGTATAAGAGCTGACATGTCAGTCTGGTGATTAGTGAACACCCTCCTGTGTAATTCAGCCAGGAGCCGGTAACACTGGAGAGACCACTGAAAAGGTCATGGGAGATCCCAATGCTCAGTGACACAGATGAGCATCCTCAGTTTTTACACTTTGAAAAGTATTAGACCAAAACTTGAACTAATGGCATGCAGCAGTTAAATCTCTTTCGATTTTCTACAGTGTAAGCAGGCCATTTTAGTTTAGCACTGCAATATAACGTGTAGCGTTATGTAGCACGGCTGTTGTGACATGCTTTTGTGAGTGTGTGAGTTAGTAGTTCAATAGCTTTGTAAATATTGCTCCATGAAAATTCTTTAATTTAGTTGGAATGAAGCTATCTGATAGACCATAAATATTGACATATGGGCAAAAATTCCTTGCAGATGAAGGCAAGTGTTTTTATAACATCACAAAATAAATTTAATTTTATTTCCTTTAAAATTTTAATCAGATTTTTCAAATTAGTTGCTGTGCATTTGGGTAACTCCCCCAAAGATGCTGCTTTTGTATTACAGAAAGCAGAGAAGAAGAAAAAAATAAAATGTGTTCAATTTTGTGCAGCGGTGGTTCATTTAAATCTGAAGACTTCAGTGGGAAAATTTATTAATATTTTAGATGCAGTGATCTTTACAAGAAAGAAGCTGAACAGATGCAGTAAATGACAGTTTGAATTCTTTTATGAAAATAGTTTTCTCAATATTTGGAAATAGTTCTCTTATTTGGGGGTGAGGGGTGTTTCTAGAAAAAAAAAGGTGATGATTTATAATGGGACAAGTTAAGATCTTTCAAGGCCATCTGCAGGTCTTTTGTTTGACTTGTCACTTCTAACTTACTCAAACAGTAACACAGATATTTGTTTCTGTGTTCTGCAAATATATTTGTGCTCTCTCTCTCTTTGTACTTGTTGTCTGATCACGGTAGAGAACATTTATTTGTAGACAGATCTTTAAGAGAGCTTTTATTCTGCCTTCTTTTAGATATGTGTAGTAATTCATTGATGAAGTAATTTCAAAGACAGGAGTCTGAAGTTGTTAACTGTTTCCTGAGACTTGCTGAGAGATACTATTAGTTTGAAAAGTTAAAGGTTACTGAAATTAAGCAGGTGTTTTGTATAATGCCAGATTCAAAAAGATCAGGTTCTTAAATCCTACCGGTTTTTTTTTCCCCCCAAAAACCGCACTAGTCTTCATTATTGTGGCAGGGTAATCACTGCTAAAGTGTCTCCATAATGTGGTACTATTAAACAGCTTGCATTTTTTTAACCTTTTCATCCTTTGCCTGGACAGGCAATACATAACTTAGAGAATTGGTTTTTGAAGTTTTATTGTATTCATTGACTTCTGTGGGAAACAGATCAGTACTTCCTCCATGCTACATACAGCAAAGATTAAATCTTTGATGATTTCAGCTTGGTATAGTAACAAAGTGTTGTGCTAAAATTTTGATTTATTGGTTTGGGTTTTGCTGTGGGGTTTTTTTAACGTTATAAAGTATTTTGAAAACTTGAAAAAATATTAAAATTGTTTCATCTTGGACGATGAATAGTGTGCATCATTTTTCCTATGGTGCAATTTAGAGATGCTAGGAATTAGTGGCCCTTTAAAGTCTTGAAAGGCTTAGATGAAAGGAGAGATATGCTTCCACAAAGTCTTTACACTGGCAAAAGAATTCCTGTGTGTATTTGTTAATAATTATTTTTAAATTTACAATTCAGTTTAGTGTTAATAAAATGCAAAGTTTATAAAATACCTAGAAAATTGTTTTCACATGAAAAGAACTTACATTCATTGGTTAATCAAATACTTTAAAATCTGAGTGTTTCAGATAGCTAAAAAAGTGTGCTATGTGGGCATACAGATATCTTAACAGTCATAATTAAATAAATTGTTCTATTATAAAACTTTGTTTTTTCTGATCATCTAGAAATTTCTTTTTAACCACTTAACATTTAAAAATAAAAATAGAAGAGAAAATAAAAATAAAAATAGAAACTTAAATGAAAGTCTTTGTTACTATTTTTAGTCTAAATTGAGATTTACATAGGTCAAGAAATGCAAAAGCTTTTTTGGAAAATTTCAAAGCAGGATGATAAAGGACTGGCTGCCATTCACAAACTTGAATTATAGTTCTGTAGTAAATATTCTCTAAAATATTCTAAGTGACGGCTAATTCGTTTGATATTATATGTTTAAATAAGTAAAGAGATATAAAGCAACCTTGTTTTTGCTGAAAAGAGTGTAAATGGAGGTTGCTGTTGCTATGTAGTATGTGCTGTAAACTGTCATTTTAATTCTACATCACAAAGGACTTGACTGATAGTATTTTGTAAAATAATCAGTTGTGTATTTTTCTAGTTTAGCTTGCTTCAGTTTTATTTTTGTACTGTTAGGCACTGAGGAGAAAGTTCTCCCTGAGACAAAGTAGAGAACCCTAGTATATTAAGGTATTAAACAAGAAATATCAAAGTATCAATTTAAAAAGTGCAGTTGCAAAATATTCAAATTGTTTAGATGTTTTGTCAGCTGTTTAAAGATACAAATTATATTCTTTATTTTATTTTAGCACTTCTCTTTAAAAAACAGAAGCAAAATTTACAGACTGTTTCTTTCTGTCAGAAATGTAGATATTTTGGTTAAGGGTTAAGTCTGATTTTGAAAACTAAGTGTAACAAAATATTGAAGAAAAATAAATAGTCAAAAAACTAAGATTCTACTGTAATGTTCCTTAAAAACTTGAGGGAAAGAAAAACTTTTTTTGTCATTTACAAATAAAATACTTTCTTGCTTTCTAGCACAACTTATATAGAACATACTGGCTTAGAGAAACCTTCCTGAACATCACCTATAATGTTTTTGTAGCTTGCTATGAAATCATGTGTTCATGTTCTTTGATGAGAACAGTATTATTTGATTAGAAATTACAATAAAGTTACGGAAGTCTGAAAGTGTAGAAAGAAGTATAAAAACCCAAACATTAAACCTGCAAATTTCTGACAAGCAGAAGGAAGTCAGATTTGTCCTTAAAACATACATTCTTCTCGGAAGAGAAAACAGCTTACATACAATTAAATTTAGGCAAGTAATGCATTCCTTAAGCTGAAAAACTACTTTTTTTCCTTCCGAGTTCTCAGTCTGCGTTTGATCTTCTAATCTGTTGTATAAAATTCAGTAGTACTGTGTTGTTGTTCACAAGAATTTCTTTGTTCGTGCTTTAGATCAGGGTATCTTGTGCGTGGAACTCTGGGAAGTCTTGCAGATATGCACAGAACTGCTTCTCACTCATTGTTGAGCAGATCTTTCTTTCTTTCTCTTCCAGACAGTTAGGGAGCAATTACAGCAATTAGAGATCATTGTAACACATCAGTGGTTGTCTTTCTAATTTTATTATAGGTGAATGTAAGCTGAATGTAGAGAAGACTTCCAAATAAGCTGGACTGATGTGCACAGAGAAGGAATGAAGTATGGATGTGAAGGAACGTAGGCCTTATTGCTCCCTGACAAAGAGCAGACGGGACAAGGAGCGGCGCTATACAAATTCTTCTGCAGAAAATGAGGAGTGCAGAGTGCCCACGCAGAAGTCTTACAGCTCCAGTGAAACCTTGAAAGCTTTTGATCATGATTCCTCTAGGTTGCTGTATGGAAACCGGGTAAAAGATTTGGTCCACAGAGAAGCAGATGAGTATACCAGACAAGGTAGGCAAGATGTTTTAATTCGGAGTGTGTAAATTCATTAGGTCCAAGGTATTCTTGCTGCAGGAAGAGTATGCCATTATATCAGTTTCATCAGTTTTGATAATATTCTACACACATAGTACACTTCACTTTTGTCTCCCTAAATGTTTACAAATATGAGGAAGTATTTTGTGCTATCTTTGAAATAAATAATATATGACGCTTAGGAAGTAGATGGCCCGTGTTGGGCAATGGGTCAGTGACAATATTGCAGAGGCAAGTGTGAAGCATCCCAGGCCTAAAAATTCAAAAACTAGACCCCCAGTTAATCAGCTCATTAACAAATTTCCCAAAAGTTTGACACTCCTGTATATCTAAAGTGTAAATAGCTATAAAATTACTAAATAAACAAATACACCTGTTTCAAGAAGGCCAAGCCCTATGAATAGGTTTGTGGAAACATAGTATGTGTGGATGAGTGTCCAAATAATGCATTAGCTCAGTGCCTTTTTCTTTTAGCTCATAAGGGCAGTAACAGAGCCCTGTACAGTGAGTAAGATGAATTAGTTCACAATTTACGCATTGGAGCGTGTTGGAGAATTTTTTCCGTGGATATCGATGATATGTAACCAGCCACTAACAAATTGCTAAAGCTCACTGTTGGATTTCCAGGTCCAGCAATGGAAAGACATGGGAAGTCTGTCCAAGGAGATGCTATGATCCTGGGCATCTTGCTGTAACTGACTGTACTTAAGCAGAGGGTTAAAGACTAGATGAGCTCAAGAGGTCCCTTTGGACCTCAGTGATTCTGAGAGATTGAACTTGGCTCCAGTTAGGGTTCAGCACTTACGCATCACTATTTGATTCAAAACTGTAGTGTCTGGAATTGACACTTTTACATTTCCACAATTAAGCTACTTATTATAAGGAGGGGGAAAAAAAAGTTAAAAACTGTGGAGAGTACTGCAGCCCAGCTATCTAAAAGTATAAACCTAGGCCAGAAGTGTGGGAACCTAAGCCTCAGTCTTCTGTTTAAATCTATCTTCTCTTTTATGCAGAAGCAAGAATAGATTTAGGTATGGAAAAATAAATTTTTCTCCTTGTGAGGAAGTCCTTAGTTTTAATTTTAGAATGCTTAAAATTATTTTCCCTGTTGGTATCTTTTCTTTGTTCCACATAGAATAACTTTACATTAGAAAGAGAGCTGGGCAGATGGTGTTGACTTTTTTGCCTACCAGTGTTTGTAAGGCAAATAAAAATATTTCTCTTAGGCATATGTAGCTGAGGCTTGCTGCTACTGTAGTCTACTTTCTGCTGTTTATTTTTGGTTTCTGTGATGTGTTGAAACTTCAGGTCATCACTATTTTCTAGTTTTCAGGTCATTAGTCACCTTGACATCATTCCTTTTATGAGGTAAATTCAGGAGGAAGTTTTCTAAGACCTGTACTGTAGGCACTTTCTTAGTACTAGTGAGGAAATTATATCAAAACAGGCACCATTTATTTAATGAATTCATAAACTCTTGCCTGAATAGAGTGCTATTCTTTTTTAAATAGCAATAAAATTGGAAGAAGTTATGTGGTCTGGCATATGACATATGGTAGTGCACTGGGCCTTGGGTTTTATTCCCTTTTCACTTTCTTCAGAAAAGCACATAGTATTTAGCCAATACTTATTGCCCAATACGCAATAAATTACATGTCTATAGACCTAAAATGGTAGTCTGGGATGTATAATGTCCTCTTCACCTTTCAGTGGTCTCAGCACTGTCATCTGTGCCCATTTGATTTCCCTCATTATCCTTTCAGTTCTTTTTTTATCACTTATTGGCTTCCTGTAATGCAGGCTGGTGTGGCACCTTTGGGGACTACCTGCAGGTTTGATAGGGTCAGGTAATAAAGGGCTTGTTTTGCAGTCCTAAGTAGTGTATTCCTATGATTCATCTTTGACTGAGAATTTTCAGCTTCTGGCATGGGAAGTATTTTGTGAAAAAGGTCTAGAAGGTCATTCCAGAGGACTTTAAATAATATATAAAACATGCTTCCCTGTGGTTTTTGGGTTTTTCCCCCCCCCTCTGCCTAGAAATAGAGTATAGATATGTGGCTTTGTTGACAGCCTGCTAAATCAACAAGAAATAAATCTATAAGTAAAAAAGACAAGCAGTAATAAATAACTTAATTGGGAACTTATTTTAAAATTAATCATGATCAGTGTTTCACTTTTTTGGCCCAGACTGTGTAAAATAACAATATGAAATTTCCAGTGTCCTCAGGGAAGTTACTGGAACAGTTATACGAGCTTCTCAAATCTCTCCAATGTGGCACAATTAGAAATGTCTGTCTTGTTTTTATGAAGGATATTTTAGGGTAAAGCCTTTCAAAGCTTTCTGCTAATGAATCATAACTTTCTCACCTCTTCTTCCTGAGTTGAGTCAGTACACATCTTTGTGCTTCCTGCTTCCCAAAATCCAAAGGCAGGAACTGAGAAAGGGATACTGCTGTTGGAGTTAAGTGAGCTTTATTTAGTGGTAGTTTTATCCCATGAGATCTTTACTTGTGGAGAGGAGATTCTCCAATTGTTAGTTTCAGTCACAGGATCTTTTTCCTTATCTGTGGAATTTCTGTTGCTTTAGATTAATTGCATAAATAGAAATAAGAGTCTAAAAGTATTTGTCATTATAATTCTAAAACCAGCATTTAAAAAATATTGTACAATATTTAAACATGAAACTGTTATGTAAATGGGATTATCTCGTCACTTTTGAAACTCAGTTGACAAGATTGAAAGAGCAGGTGTGCTTATTTAGGAAATTGCAGCTACTTCTATTCAACATGCTTTCAGTTAATGTCAATGAGAGGTGAGACTTGCTGTTGTTTCCTTCCGTTTTTCTCAAGTCCCTTCATCTTTTGCAAAACTGGGTTTGTTTTTGTTTTTTTTTTTTAAAGCTTTAGATAAGGATTATTTAGCCTACTCTTTTTAGAACTTCTAAATTAGTTTTTTATATTTACTTAGTTTATAAACCCCACATAAGAATGAAAAAACAATTGATAAGCCTATGAATACTGAAACTCAGCACCCAGCCATGTAAATGAAGGCCATGAGCTTTTCTTCTTAAAAGAAGTTTTAAGATAGATACTCAGTTTTATATTGCATGTTTGAGAATATACCTAATCTCATGCTTGACAATGGATGAAGCTCAGTGAAATACTATTTACTTTCCTAGATGTGATGATATGATTGTTTGCTGTTTATGTGTTAGGCAGGAAAAAGACACTTTTTTTCTATAGAAATTTGCTATAGAGATTAAACCAGCCTGATTTAAATGTACAACTTCTCTAATAGAATTTAGCAACCGAAATGCTTGTAGTTGATCATGAGTCTCTGCCCGTGCCTGAGGGATGGAAACTATACGATCTTTAAGGCCCCTTCCAACCCAAACCATTCTGTGATTGATTCTATGATTTTGTATTGCATTATGCCCAACTCTTGCTGAATTCAGGATTAAAGCTGACTGTATGAAGTCGAATTTCTGTACAGAGAAAAAATCCCGTGTTTAGAAAATAAACTACTGTGTGAAGTGATATAAAGTACATAGAGACTGCTATGCAAAAATATCTGAAAGTATGACATGACTGTGGTGTGGGTGGGAAGGATTGTAGAAATATAGAAAGCAGTGTTTTTGAAATTGTATTTGGAAAAAATAATTGCAAGTAATAATATAACAATATTAAAATAATTTGAAAGAGATCATGAATCAAACCTGGACTCAGAAGAACTGAAACTTTGTATTGTTAGTAAGAAAAATGCAAGCAGGCAAAACCTGTGTTTTATTTACCATCAGATACATGCCAAAGGGGAGAGAGGAATATTCAATATCTCTCAAGTAGTCATTATTCCATTTCAAAGATTTTTGTTGTTGCAGAAGAGTATAGTGGTCCTATAGAGTGATTCATGTATCATGTCAGTGAGTTTTTGCACAGGAGCAAGAGGCTGAGCCATAAGCACAGGTGGCAGGATGCAGTGCAGATTTGTGAGTTCATCATTCCTTACAAAATAATCGGAGCACTTTTTGCAAACTGTGTGCCTTGAAAAGCTGAGCTGCAGGTTCACCTAATATATAAAAGAACCAATGTTTTATATTAGAAGAACCAATGAGGTAGTGCAGGTTTTGTTAATTTTTTACTTTTTGGAAGCTTGAATCAAATATGGTTTAGACTGCAGGTAAAGGTAGTTGATCTTTTTAGATGGCTGTGAGAATGAGTTCACTGTGTTTATCAATCAATTTATTGTCAGCCAAGCCTCAATATCAATTTATTTTCATGCTATCCCTTTCAGTTTTGCAGGAGAAACTACTCCTATGCACGGTTTTGTACCTTTACTGAAGTGCCTAAATTAGATTAAACGACCTAAGAACTCCCTGAAGCTGCTAAAAGACAGACTGACCGCACCAAGCGATTAAAGAAAAAGAATTCCTTTCCTTCACAAGTCCACCCTGGATCACTGATACCAGGGTGCTAAAAAGCAAAAGCATTTACAGTACATTACAGTGTGTAGTTATATCGCAGCTATTGTTCAGCTGCTATTCCCGTGACAGTTAGATTTAGGTGCTGGAAAAATATCACCATTCAGCAAAAGAGGGACCTGAGACAGTGATATATATAGCAATTTTATTTTATTATATAAGATATTAAACACTGTCAACGATACATTTTTAAGACTTCAGAAGCCTGAAACTTAATTGCAACTTCTATCCTAATGTAATAAGACTCCAAAGTCTATTGCTTTTAAATACTACCTGCTCAAAATGAGTTATTTGGATAGCAAAATGTTTAATCTTTTTAGTCACCGTAAATGTCAACTGTAGGATTAAAGGATTTAAATGGTCATGTTTTTAAAATCTAAAGCTTGAGTTGTTTAAACCTACCTGTCTGAAGCAGGGGAAGGATAGATACCTAAGATCATTTTTGATTTTCCACTACCTGTGCCTTATTGATGAGCTGATTTTTGACTCTTAAGTAGGCAAGTGATCCTCAAGAACTGAATCCACTTGCTTTGCAGGCTATTTACACAAAGCTATGAAATAATGTGTTAGTGACTTTGTGATCTCCCAATGAGCAAATTAATTACCATTCAGTGACATGTCAAGTGCTGTCTCTCAAAATCGGAGGCACATATTAGAATTAGTGTTTTATGTTTCCTGGCTGCAGTGCAATATGTGTCCTAATTGTTGTCATGACAGATCCTTTTTTGTTATGCAAAAACATGGCCACCTGCAGTGTCTGCCTGATTTCAGTGGATAACTTCTGTAAGCAGCGTACAGTGCCAGTATGTTCTGGATAATTTTGTGGCCTTGAGCTAAGCACGTAACCTTCTGCCAGAATTGGGTTTTTTTTCTTTTTTTTTACCCTCTGTATTATAGAAACAATACCACCTACCCACCTCACAGGCATGTTGGGCAGATTAATTAGTTTATGTTTGCAAAATGCTTTGAAGATGAAAAGCACTGTAAGTGCTAAGTAGTATTAAAATCTCATGTTGCTACACTAGTTACTTAAAGCAACAATAAGAAGTTAATTGGTTTTCAGGTTCCAGGTGATAAGGATCTGTTGACTTTTAAAGTTATTCTGTTAGCTACAGAGTGGTACTAAGAAAAACATTTCTCTTTTATTTGATGAGAAGTATATTTAGCTCACACTCAGTGATATGCACACATGCTCTAAGGTATTCATCTAGTTGAAATTGGCCCCTTGTGGGTCATGGCCTGTGTATGAGCTACAGATCCAGAGACAAAGGGCAGTTGTGATTCTCCAGGGAGAAATCAACCTTGGTTATTGGCAGTAGACTGCTTGATCAGGCATTTCTACACAGCTAGTACAGGTCCATAGAGTAAAAACCTTGTCTTCCAGTAGTCCAGTTGCAATATAGGATAGTTAAGTTCTTGATCATAATGATTAAGGGTTTATAAGATGAACAAGGGGCCATCACAAGGATTTTCAACCTCATGGAAAGGAAGATACTGCAGAAGGTCTGTAATCCTCTTATATCTTTCCATAGATCATATACTGAGATGTATGAGATGCTTCTGATGCTTCTGTTCATAATAAAAGCTAAACTGAGGACTAGGGAGATGAATGGATCACATGCATGGCTATGAAAGATGACTTCAGCATGTTAACATCTATGGAGAGAATAAAGCCAGAAATTTGTGCGGTTAGAGACGGCATGAGGACAGAATGAGAGAGGCTGAAGAGTCCTGTCTCTACTGTCTGTTGATTTAGTGCTTAGGGCTGAGATTCAGGGCTGGAGGCCAAGCTGTGAGTGATTGCTTATTCCATCACTGGCAAATAAATGCATAAAGTGAAGCAGAGATGTAAAATAGGAGTAATTCCTCAGAAAGTTCCATGATACTTTCTGAAATTAGTTTGTAAAGTGTCACAACTTACTGGCTTGAGAGACAGTACTCTTTGTTACAGAGCTTATTAAAGCCAATTGAGGAAATGGCAAAGCCAAGGGAACACATTTGCTTCAAGCTTTGTTTTTCTGCTTCTTTGTTTTGCAGTGCCATAAATATCTCTGAGTCATAAATACTTCTTGTTTTCAGCATAATGGACATTTTGCTAGAACATCCAAATTAAGACACGGCTACACTACATTTATTATGGGGGTTTGCATAGTGGAAAACCTCTTGAGGGGTTGTGACGTGTAGAACGATAGAGGGAATAAGAGGTTTCCATTTCTGCAGAAGTTTTTGTGTCTGTATCCTGTGTTGCTTGCATTTATCTACAGTGATAGTGTGAGCACCTCACTCTGTCCATGCGTTGATGAGTCAATTCCCATACATGTGGGATACTTCTGTGTGAAATTCCAAAATTTGAAATGCACAGGCTACTTTGAATAGGTGTGCTGGGTTTTTCCTTTGTACCAGTTCATATGTGGTAGAACTAATCAGGTTTTCTACTATGCAGAGGGTCTACCTGCTCACTTGTGGAGGCGGACATGCTTTTCCCTCATGGAAAGGCATAAATAACTGTGGAGTTTTCTCTCCTCCCCATATGGAGGAATAGCAGTAAGCCTGAGCTCTACTTGGCGTGCTTCTCTTCTTGCTGCCTCCTTCCTCCTCACCTTCTTTCCCCATTTCAAGCTGTATGTCGTGTTATTAGCGTTGTGCTGACCCTAATGTGGCAGTTCATACCTGTCAGATCTGTGGCTGTAGGCTATTTGCATACTGGATATCCATCATCTCTACATTGCTTACTCTTGGGTCGTATTTTCTTCGCATCTATCAAAGTTATGTTTTATTCTTATCTTGTAATAAATGGATGCTAGGATGTTGCTGATTTGGTCTCACAGTGCAAAGATTAAGACAGAGGCCTAAAATGTCTATACTGTCACTGTGCGCATGATCAAGACTTTGTGTTCTTTGCCACTCATGGAGTTGTATTTCTTTTCTAATTCCACAAATCCCTTTTTCTTTCCCCTTTACAACCCATGAGCAGGACAGCTGTGTTAGTTTCTCTTAATTTAGTTTATATATTACGTAATTGTAGTAATAAAATCAAATTTTTATATAAAATCCCCAAATTTGGAATAATAATGTTTAAATTATTAATTCCCTTATTGGAACATGTTTTCTGTAGCTTCAAAGCTTTGAACTGTGCAATTGTGAAATTATCTTTGGCTGACTTTAATCTTACTCTGCAGTAACTTCAGCAGGGCTTGACAAACAATCTTTATCCTTATACTGGTTTAAGAAGTATTTCTTATGTTCTAGTCTGTGGATTAGTACTGAAGATCCCCTGCCACCTCAAGCCTAACAGGGAATAAAGTTATGAGTTTCCCATTCTGCACTGAAAAACCAGTGGCAAGATGATGCTGTTTTATACACATCAATTCTTCTCTATATCAAAAATTAAAAAGGCTTTCTTTCCCAGGCTATCTTTTTAATCAGTGTCTTCTTGTGATTCTATAGTAATAAAAATACACAGTTTAAATAACAGGTTTAAAATACTTTGATTCTCACAAATATATGTATGTACTTTGTTTTTCCCCAAGAATTGACTTGGGTTTTGAGTCTTTCATAAAGCTCTTCTATCAAGAGTTGGACAGTAAGTACCACTCAGAGAACTTACAGTATCTGTCACTAACCTTTTCAGAAGTTACCAAGACCATGACTTCTGGCCCCAAATGCTTTTGTAAGTCCATGAGGAATGGGAGAACTGTGTGGTTAGTATTTTTGGAGAATAATGAGCATTTGAAAACTATATACACACTCGATGAGATTTAATATATTTTAATGCTCTTTATTATTAGGTAGTTTACTGGATATATTAAAGAAGCAAATGTCTTTCATACGAATCTTACAGCTCCACTCCAAGGCACATGATGACAAGAAAAGGAGGTGAAGATGGAGGAGTGAACAGAGCAGAAAGGTCAAGAAAGAGAGATTAAGAGGGGACAAGGAAGATGGTTGTGATGAGTGAAAAGAAAAACAGGAATTAGGATCAAGAGGAAACGTGATACAGTGGATTAGGATGGTTTAAATTTCACAGATAATTTTCTCAAAAGCTAAAGAAAAAATCAGTCTGAAGTAATGACAATAAAATACTACACCAAATCTGAAAGAAAACATTGACATAGGCAAAGTTCATTGTTTGTCATTCTTCACTGCAATTACTTGCATCCTAGCAAACAGAATTCTGAAAGTACAACTTTTTTTTAGTACTCTTAACTAAATATATTGTGAAGTTTGTGTGACAGAATGGATGTGTCACATCCATTAGACATTCTCTCTTGTATAATTGCGACATTCTCTCTTGTATAATTGCATTCTACCTACCTCACATTCTCACTTCTGGAGGCAGCATTTGTACGCTTCTTGTTAGAGTTTTCTAGAGCATGTGATATCAGTTTTGCTATTTTTCAAAAAAAAAAAAAAAAGAATCTTCACCCTTTCATTTCCAACAAATTTGTAATCCTACTATACATTTATTTCCATTTCTATGTGCTTCTTCTCCAGGCCTTTCCTTACAAAGGACCTCATTGTAAGTAAGTGTGTCACATTGTATTTGCCCCAGTAAATGGAAAATAACATTTACAAAGAAGTTTCCCTTAAGAAATCAGCTAGATTTTGCATTTGAAAGATGATGGTTCTTGCTAAACCAGTCCAGCTTTTCTTTGGTGATCTAGGAAGATGTTCTTATTGGTCCTGTAGTGACTACTTAATACCCTGCAAATAAAAGGGTCAGTTTTGCTGCCTACTGTCATATAAAAAGAAGCTGCTCTTTGCATTATGACTAGTATGTAATTGAACACTGTATTTTTCAGGAATTAGTAAAGTGAATAGACTAGCTAGTTTGCATTTTACAGAGCCATTCCTTCATATTTGTCATGTATATGAGTTAGGATGGCAAAGTACTGTTGAATTAGGTCAGTAGTGTTGAGCTCTTGGCTGTACAGACATGATGAAGCACTTCAAATACGGTGCAGCTGTGTTCTGGCTTGTGGTTCATAGAAAGTGTTTGGAGGTATTGAGAAAGAGCTCTGCATCAAGAGCTTCAATAGGAAAAACATATCCCCTATAGAGTTTCTAAATATGAAATCTAAAAGAAATAAGTACTTTACCCATATCAGAATGGCAGAAAGCAGTATGGTCGTGCAAGAGCCAAACTAAACAGAATTTTGAGTATGTACTTGGATAAGTTTGGGACCTCTGCCTTTTTGGTGCTGTCTGTCCTGTTAGGACAAGACTAAAGTCAGCAAAGGCACTAAAACTATTATTCCTCAGGTTTAAAAGCTAGGGGAGTGGGTGTATTTTTATGCTAACTAGGCAGGTGCTAGGGAGGCTTTTCAGGTTTATATTTGTCTTTCCTTTTTTTTCAAAATAGTCTCTTGTTGCTAAAACCTGACTTGTCAACTCATCAGGGGTTAATGAATTAGTAAGGACAGTGCTGATGTCTGGAGATGCTGACAGATTTTCTTTTGGCAATTTTTTTGTTCATTCCTTCTGTTTGTTTCTTTCACCTTTTCACGGTTTTTAAGATAACATCTCTGTGCATATATTTAGTATAGATCCAACTTTGAGCAAGGACTGATAACTGCAGAAACATGGGATCTTTTCGTTTGGTTAGTGGCACAAGTGCAGCAGCTTTCAGTTTAATTCCAGCTTTTAACTTGTGACTTTCTAAAGTAATAGGCCATTTCTGAATATATCAAACTTGCTTATAGCAGTATTTGATTAAACTGAAGAAAAAAGTCACTTCCATTTCTAGACAATATAACCATTGTGATTCTGGCAGAGAAATATATATATAATCTTTTAAAAATAATAATTTTAAATATTGACTATATATAAGTATGTTGGTATACATACAAAAAAGTATGTATTCAACCAATCATATGTGGATCATTGCTTACACAGAGAGTAGTTGCAACATAACAGGTAGACCTGTGTGGTTACTGTTGGCAAATGCCGTGCTTTTAAAAGTGATTGCTGCAGAAGCTTCTGAAAATTTTTTGTAGAGTTATTAATTAATTTTGTTCTTTTCTACACAAATGGAGGATGTCAGCAGTCCTTAAAATAGCTATTAACTGATATTCCTAGACAAGAGAAATGTAGCATCTAATGGTTGAGTGGTGGTAAGCAGTATTATTGCCAGTATTATAGTTTTTAAAATGTAGCTTCATGGCACATTATCTCAAATAGTCCACAATCCCCAAAGGTGTCTCCAGAACAACTCTCCTTGAAATGTTGTGTCTAATTTTGTTTCATACTTTTTTAAAGGAAAGGGAAAAACTCAGAAGGCATTATACCTATCTGTTTATTCTGTGCCTACATTTTCTTCTCAGGAATTAGTTCATTACAGTGGCCAAGCTGTTTTTAGGTCTTTATGAACTCTTGAGGCACTTACTGTCAATGGGAGAAATTGCGAATGTGTGTATAGTATAAGAAACTGATGATTAAATCCCTGACATGGAAGTCATTCTGGGAAGGTTAATTAGAAAATCTACAAACACAAAAAGAACATCCTCTCTTCAAGCTCTTTTTTCCCCACTAAGCTCCTACAACCTCCTTTTCAGCTTTTATTTTGATTTCATAGCACTGTTCATTATCAGGTAAAAGCTCCCAACTAGTCTGCTACCCACTAGGTCTGGGTCCCAGCTGTGTTCAGCTTCCCGTGGATCTTGGAAGATTTCCTGTTTTCATTGCTCAGAAATCCTATGGTGATGTAAAATTTTTCTATTACATATATATAATTTCCTTTGGGATATAAATTCCTACACAAATAAACATTTTTGTTTTACCATGTCAACTTTTCATTTTGGCTTTTGTGGATTGTTTGTTTTTTTTGTTTGTTTTGTTTTTTCATTTGTGTAGGCAACTTACATGGAGTACAATCCTCTTAGTGAAGCTCTTAGGAAAGCTTTAATTCAGAAGATTATGTAGCCTGATGATTCTAAAGCTGTTACAATGTTTCTGGGATATGTTGTAAAACTTCTCAGTGTAGTGAAAAACTCTAATATATTGAATGGGATGAGAAAACAGTATTGAAAACCGGTTCCCTTTTCTCTTTTTGCCCTATGACATGCAATCTTGTTGGGGCTTAAATTTATAAGAGGGGGGGAAGAAAGAAGAAAATATTTTATGTGGAGGTAGGCTGTTGTAAACTTAAAGTAAAAAATAAAATACATTAATAGATGGTAGGTGATATGTTGTGCCTGAGACCAACTCTCCTAGAAAGATGAAGGAAGATGTTGTTAGATAATGCCTGAAGTAGTTTCTCTTAAAAATAAATGTTTAAGAGGAAAGTAAGTGTGTATGTGTGGGGAATAGTCTCTTCCAATCGCTGTGCCTGCACAGATGTTTCCATGAGTGCACAGAGGCTGTTTTCACAGTGAGGGGAGCCTGGGGTGTGTGGTACAGGCTGGCAGAAGAGCTGCAAGTCGTGATGCTCACCCCCTGCAGCTGGTCCTGTTGTAGCTCAAGAGACACTTTTTGTTTCTGTCTGCATCCTTCCTCGCCTTCACATCTCAGCACTGTGAGGTTTTGAGGACCACAGGAATAACAGCTTGTAGCATTGAAGTCAGCAGCAGTTTTGTTACTGGTTCAAGTAACGTTGTTTTTGGTAGAAAATACCTCTTTCCTTTCCTTTTTGCTTCTAAAACCCCCTTTTTTTAGAACAAATGAGATACTGCATGTGCAATTGTATATACGCCTTAGCCTCTGCATATGTGTAGAGACACCTGTATGCATGCAGTCATGCACATAGGCTTCTCCTGTGTTTGTATCTGACTTGAGGCAACTGTTTGAAAATGTAGATTCACATAATAATGTACCAAACACGTAAACTACTGTTCTAGACTGTCACCCTTAGCATACATATATCAAAATAATAATAAACATATTAGACACTTTACTACTTTCAGCTCTGACCCTATTACCACTGGGCGGTTTGTTTGGCCTGTTTCCTTTGCTGATTAGTTTCAGCTCTCATAAAACCTGAAAATTCACATGGCATGACAGCTTAAAAAAAATTACAAGATACTCTCAGTGTGCATGGTAATCCCCTTTCTTATACCCTTCATACTGTTCAGACATAGTCATGGATATGCTTACTTCTTTATATTTACCTCCACAGCTGTATTTTCATTAAAATAATACATTCACATCTGCATAATAAATAGTTAGATTTTTACCTAATTGTAGTAACTGATTTTTATTATTTATGAAAGTCATCGTCAGAATTCTTTTATGGTTCTGACTGCTAAGAAACTTATAGCAACAACTTCATGTGACCACAGCAATAAAATAATAGATCACTTAAAAAAACTTTGTGACCAGTGCATTAACTCTTGATATTTCAGGAATTATTTACATTTCTGTATTCACACTTCTGCAATTCTATTATTTGATCTATTTATTGATAGGATTCTGTTCTTGCCATATTATAAGCTTTAATTATCTTGCTACTATGTTTTTGTGCTAAGTGACTAATTTTGGAGAAATTAGGATGCTTGTCAGATTCAAAGATTGAATATATGTCCTAATTTGTTTTCAGAGCTATGAAATAATTGTGGGCTAGGGTGGAAAAGCATTATGGATATAGGCATGCAAAGGAGCTTGCCAAGTGTCTATATATCATAAAATGTCTTAAATTTACAGACATAAAAGTAAGATGAAGACACAGCCATTAAAAAGGCAGTCATTTTTGAGTGTCGCGTAATTTAGACACTCTAAGTTATTGAAGTGTCACAAGTTTATTGCACCTAATTTATTAATACAGTCATTTGGGATTCACTTATGTCTCTTGCTCTGCCCCAAAACAGAGGCTTAAAGTCTGTTAAAATGCATAGACTCTGCTTCAGTGGTAGAAGTGAAAAATGCTTCTCAAAATTTGGTGACACAAAAAATAACAACTTTACTGTAGTACTTGCAGGTAACAGGTGGCCATGTTCCTGTTTATTTGTATTTGGGTATTAAAGTATGGCAGAGAGATCAAATAACCAACTGAGTTTGGTTCCCATTTAGCTTTCCCGTTGTCACATTAGGGGACATCTGCATGGACAAAATAGCCTGGTGCTTTGGCCTCTAACCAGTGTAAACAAAACAAAAAAAAAAACTTCAAAACCAACCAACTAAAATTCCTGACAATTACCCTGTTAAATGCTCTGGAAGATAATTAAAAAAAAAAAAAAAAGTTTATAATTTATGTTTAATCCTTTTATGTGCTGAATTGGCTTTTCTTAGTTAACAGGTTCTATTTTGTTTATTTGCTACCCAGGAGCACTTTTGATGTGTTTAAGCAATTGACAAAACAGTGCTGAGGTCTACTATGAATGAAAACAACCACTTCAGAGAGCTGGAGACAAAAGAATCCACTTGATTGTAATACAGAGTTTTGACTAAACACCTTATGTGATATCTGAGACAATTATACACATGAAGAGTTTTAACTTTTAGATTCTTTAAAACAAAATAATTAAAAAATTCTCACCTTTTGTTATCTTTTTTTCCCCTAATCAGGACAGAATTTTACCCTAAGGCAGTTAGGAGTTTGTGAACCAGCAGCTCGTCGAGGACTGGCATTTTGTGCGGAAATGGGGCTCCCCCACAGAGGTTACTCTATCAGTGCAGGGTCAGATGCTGATACTGAAAATGAAGGAGTGATGTCTCCAGAGCATGCCATGAGACTTTGGGGCAGGGGGGTCAAATCAGGGCGCAGTTCCTGTCTGTCGAGCCGTTCCAACTCAGCCCTCACTCTGACTGATACCGAACATGAAAACAAGTCCGACAGTGAAAATGGTAAGTTCTTATGCATATGCCCCTATATGAATTAATGTTTTATTGCTGTTTCGGTTGACACCCGGTAATTTTAAATCATTAAAGGAAAGGCCTTGAATTATTTACCTTCTTCCCCCCCACCCCGCTTCCCAGAAAAGTCAATATTCAGAATCAGTCCTAACTAATGCAACCTTTGGGTGTGATGTTTTAGCTGTAATTTTGAAAGAGTTTAACCACAAAAAAAGGATTATTATTATGTCAGGCCATGTCACCTGTTACCCTCTGAGGAACAGCTAAGCAGTGATAAAATTGTTCCCCAGGCCAACTTGCATTCAAAAGTTTCATTGTAAACTGTTCTTCAAGACATCTTGGAAAAGTTGCGAATCTAGAATGGATGAATGAACACAAAGAATAGCCTATTAACAGGGTTCATGACAGGAAAACAAATTTGATTGTGCCTTAAACTTCTGAGCTGATGAGAGCAATTGGAATTGTGGTGAAGAGGGACAAGTGGCCTTGGATGTGCTGGTGGGACTGGATTACTGTGCAATTAAAATCTGTAACAAAAATCTTAACGGAAGCTTTGTAGGATGTGGGATATGACCATTGTATATTAAGTCTTAGTGGTTAAATGAAAATAGGTTCATGCAATTGACTGATTCATTTTTAAAACTTTTCAAAGTTTTTTTACCTCCTCTTAAGGTTATGAACAGATTCTAGTATGTTGTTAAATGCTAAATGCACAAGTCCTGGAAAACATTTTAACTTTTTTTACCTGTAGAATATTTTCAGCTTTACTAGAATTAAAATGATTGTTCTATTAACTTCATGGCAAATTCAAGAGGAAATTTAAAAAAAAGAGTAACAATGAAAATTAGTGATGGCTATTGCCTTCATGTCTACGTGTAATTTTATTTATTTATTAAACCTGTCTGTTCAGCTGTGCAAAAGTCAGAGCAATTTTATTGCTATCCTCTGGCAATAGCTGTAACACATTGTGGGAAACAGCAATGGAGGCATGTATGTATGATAATCCTTGAAAGAATAATGCACCTTTGTTTTAAACTACAAGCAATAAAGTTTAGGTTTTCCTATTTATTATTTTAACTTCAGTTTGAGAAACCAAAGCCAAAGCTATATTTTGCTGTTATTCATACTTGGGTTTCCTCTGGTGGCTGGTTCTACCTGAAGATGCCTGTGCAAAACAGCTGTCTCAAATGAGACCCTCCTTTTTGTGTTGGACTGAATGCTCCATGGTACCTGAGCAGACAGCTCTGTGTTCGCAGGTGTCTTGTATCATGCTTGGAAAACTTGGTTTGAGTCAAAGGCAAGTTCTGAAAGAGGAGAACAGGAGTACTTGCCTATCGCCTTTTGGCAGTGAAGTTTCTGTGGGGTAATATTTGCTATTTCAGCTGCTAGGCAATCTAGAATGAATTGTTGAGCAGTCCTGTGAATTTTCCTTTTGAAAGGTCTATGCAGAAACAGATTCTCTTGAGCCTTTTGTAAAACCCTAGGTTAATGATCTTGAAAATATGTATTTATATACACATGCATGCACATAGACTATTTCCATAGAAAGCCATATCTTTACATTACCAAAGAGGTGGATGCTTCACAAGTACCATAGCTTTGCTATACTTTTTAATAGATTTTATATTTACAGTTTTTAAAAAGGCAAATTGTCAATCACGATATGCCAAAACTTCCTCCATCAGTTTAGAGTGTTTTGTTTTTTCATGTGTAAGAAGACTGTCAGTATGTTAGAAAATGCATTATTCTGCAGTGGTTAAAGTCATGCAAGGAATGTCTGGCATTTGATACAACTTCAATGAAGAGTTTAGCCACTAAAAAGGATTACAGTTGATTTATTTATTAATAGGGAGGCCAGCAGTCCAACTTAAGAATGTGCTGAGACTGCTGTGAAGCTAATGAAATTTTGATGGCTTGAGAGTCCCCTAGGGTTATGAAACATATATAACGTGGACCATGTCATGGGCCGCTGTGTCAGTGGCAATGTTAGAGTGGTGAAAAGCTTGATCTTCTTTGGTATTTTTTTCTCTGAATTTTTGTTCCCACTGAACATGGAAGACTTGGCTGAGAAATCATTTTACACACGTAGTTGGAACTCCGTATGTTTAATCCTCACAGTAGAATATAAAAAAAAATTGTTTAAAAGCAGGGAAGCTGTAGTGTCCTGGCAGGAGCCAGGTGCCCTAATCAAAGGACTAAACTGCAGGTGTGAGTTTTGTTAATTTATGGCCTAAAGTTAACAGCTGTGCCAGTATACTGTTAAAATCTGACAAACCTGATAAAGCTATGGAACCAAACTTGGAGTTACAAGTCCTCTGCACTGCATCACCCTTTGTTGTGTGTGAAGATTCCTGTCTGAATTTTGATGGAACTGTTTTACAGGTAAATGCATTTCTATCCAGCATGTTTATCTCTAAATTGAATAAGGAGCAACCAGTTATGATTAACAAAACACAGCACCATCAGATCACACTTTCCTCAAGTAAAGGTCTCAGTGTTTGAGCAATCCCACTGTTCGCCCAGTAAAAATATTCACTGATTAAATAGTCCATTTCTATAAGCAGACATTATTGGAGTTAATTGGACTTGTCAGGATGATGAGAACTTTGACTTATCCTATAGGATTATGACCTCAGGATTAACAATTTGACGAATGTACTTGAGGTTTTCTTTCTTGCAAGTTAGGATCGAAGAGAAGCTTGGCAATAAAGTACCATTTCCTTACCTTCTTTGTAACCATTGTGTATATTTGCTCATCTGAAATAGTTATGGATTGCATATCCCTCAGGAAGCAAAACTTGCAGTTCTGTTGCACAGTTAAGTAAGTAGTGTAGTTTTCTGAAAACACTTTTACTTGTCAGGTCTTAACAATATGTGTTTCTAAGAACCTAAAAAAGTGACTTAAATTTGTAAATAATATTGAAATGTTTAGAAGTTTCTTTAAACAAATAACTTTGCACATGATCTAATTGCAAAATTTTATATATACTAAGAACATACCATGAATGCCAGCAGATTATTTTTTTTTTTTTAGAAAACAATACAAGGTTTATCAAACGTAGGGTTTACAGGTGTATTCTCACAACAAAGTTTTAAGTTACTGCCCAGTAAATAATTCTGAAGAGAAATATTTTTCTTTTACTTCATTCAAGTTCCATATACGACTCTTGGCATCATATTCTGAGAGATTTGTCATGTCAGCCTCCCTGAAGGAGGACCTGCATCTGTTAATCTGGGCAACCTACCAGTGTCACGTACAGTATGATGTATTGGTTGGAGCGTATTGAGCATGCACATGTTTCTTCAGGCTTTCTTCTCCATTCCCGTTGCAAGTTGTTTCATAAATGCTGCATCTAGAAATTTATGTTGGTAATTGTTCTAGGAGCTGTCGCATTGAAATACAAGCAGCCAGTTACTTTATGTTGTTTAAATGATCTGAGATTACTAAAGCTTTTCTTTTAAACTGGATAAAGATTCCAGCAGAGTATGAGCTAGAAGTTGTAGTTAGGCTTTAAATGGCCCATTTGCTTAAAGGGTCAATATATTTTTAAGGTATCTTAGATTCCACTTACATATTTAGATTATTTTTTAAATCCATTAAACTGCAATCCCTGACTTAATGAGGCATCAGAAGGTTAATAAGCAAGACATGAAAGCTAATTGAGCAAGTTATTCCAAAAGTGCAGCACCTTATTATTATTTATCCCTGTAAAGTTACATGACCAGTTTTGTATGCACTTCTTGTGCTGGCCTGAAAGGCTGTGGCAGTGAGTCTGATTGGAAAGTCACTCATATAAGACCTAAGACTTATGTCAAGACCATGATGCTTTCTACTCCTTTGGAAGCAGTAGTGACAGTGCTTCTGAAAAAGAGTTGGGTGCTCCAGAGACATGCGTGCCACATAGCTGACTACCACAAAGACTACCTGGGCACATAGAAAGTACTTCTGATGGCAATAGAATATGGGGATTTTTTTTTTTTTTAATTTAGTGAGAGTTTTGCACTGATAGGTGCAGGGGACATCAGGATGTAACAAAATAAAAAGAATAAGGGGAGAGAGGAGTATAAGTTCATGGTCTCAGGCAGTCATTCAGAATTGGTTAGATAAATGGTTTGAAACTTGGACCAATTTTTCACAGCTACAGGAAAATAGATATTGCTGGTAGAATGTGCATTACTGAGAGCTTCTATAAAGAGAAAATATCAGTTTATCAGATATGTGAGCACCTGCTTGCTTCCTCTCCAACTTCAGACAGTTTCTAAATACAGCATTCCTGTGAATCTAATACTCTCTTGTCCTTCCAGAATGATGAATTTACTGGCATTCAGATCTCTGAAACCCAAGAAATACATTGGTAAGATACTTGTCAAGACATTTTAAATCTCTTCTCTCTAACCCAGTTCATCTGTTACACATACCTGAACTCTGCATTCTTAAATAATGCACATAATTCAGGAAGTAGTGTTATATGTTTTCACCCATTTAACATCTCCCTTTATGCTAGGGCCCAAAACTTGATTTAAATAAACCCTATTGAGTAGCAGCTGCTTGGTACATGCCAACCAAATGCTGAGCCTGCGGATCAAAACAAGCCACATAGCTGGTGAATTAATCCTCATCTTACTGCCATATCACCAGTTACAGCTTCTTCACTCTTTCCCACAATGTTATATCCAGAAATTTTCTACTCCTCATAAAGCATGCCAAAATCTCTTAAATCTTGCTTTACTGCCAAGAGATTTCTTGACCAGGAAATCAGTCTGTTTTATTGTTGACAGCAGTCAGCTCTGAAATAATATTTAATATATAAATAACCATGCAAGTTTTTCTTTGGTTACAGAGATGTGGAACAGAAATCCATAAACAAAAGTAGTCATCTGGTTTTCTGCGATATTATCATAAGTTTTCTATAGTTATGCCAATTTTCAGATACTCTTATGATTCTAGTTCTGTGGATATATTTCAATTAATTATCTTCTTAGCATTCACTTTTAATGCAGTTGAAAATCATGTTCATAATTCCTTTGGCTGGTGGTAGCCAAAGAGGCAACAGCTGGGCTGACTTTTTTGCAGTAACTTTTTGGGATCTTCTAGATTTCAGAGGTTTAAGTGTCACTAAACGTGCTGTTGAGGAAAAACATGAAATTCCAAAGGACCATCTTAATTATGCTTTCATTGTGGGAGCCTGGTACAGAACATAGATCAGAGGATGAGGCTTTTTGGCAAATCTGATGTGCAGGAACTCTAGGTTTAACAACAAATTACAGCAATAAAATTAGAATTGGAGTCTATAAGGGAAAACAAATCAAAGCACAAAATTTCAGAGAATTCACTCCTGGCTGTTAAGCTTATAAATCCTGCTAATGTTAAGGAGTGGTGGAAGAGGTATCTAAAGACCAACTGTCATAGCTCAGGATTTCTCCGTATATCTGACCTTAACGGAAAAAAAAACATGCAGAAAAAAAGAAGGAAGGTCAAATTTGTGAGGAGGAGCTTACAAAGATGCTTCAGGAGGACTTTGGGGAAATCCAAGCATACAAATAAAATTGAGACACAATCAGTAAAAAAGTAGAGCATTGTAAAGAAATTTGAATGCTAACAAAATGGAAAAGACAGAGTTGATTTATTACTTAACAGTGAAGGAAGACTATTGCTGATATGTTTTCTTCTGGTTGTTTTTGTTTCAGCATTTGCTACCTGAGTAACTGGTCACTTATACTATTAAATAGAGGATTATAGGTTACTTAGGTAAATAATTTTTTCCTACATGTATAGAGCGTCTACAGCCTCTGGGCTTTTTATGGTTCATGAGTGAGAAATCATTGATGATGGATATGGTTCTGGAAAGTAAAAAGGAGGAGGAATGTGCCCAATCAGTTAGATGGGAAATGCCCAATAAAAAGATTATAAAAAGTTTGGGTTTTAACAACAAGTATTGTACTAAACGAGTCTTGTCAAGTTGTAATACTTTCCTTTTGTGAAAGTGTAAGCCACTCCTTGATAAGGAAAATGGAGCAGATGCTAGTAGTAAAAGGTGTTTTAGTATTGGGGGGGGGCTTCTGACACTGCCTCAGTCCTGACATACTCATGAATAGGGAGGTGAGGTCTATGTTCATTATTACAAAACAAGTGTACAACTTACGGGAAAACTCCACAAGGAATGGTCATCATTACTTCATGAATTGGCAAGTTCAATCAAGTAGTGTGCCACGTAGTGTGTTGAGATTTTTTTTAATGACTTAGATAATGCAAGTAGAATGTTGTGACTCAGAAAGAATCACACAGACTTTGTAGGACAGGACGTAACCTGGATAAATAATTCTGCAAGAAAAAATGCAGTTCAGTAAATACAAGTGCAAAGACTGATTTAGATGAGCTTGCTCAAAGTAGAGTTTTGAAAATCTGTAAGAGAGATTCCACATCATTTAGGGCAACTGTTCTGGTGCTTAACCAACTTAATTGTAAATTTTTTCCCCTTTATATCTAATCAGATTTTCTCTTGCTGCAATTGTGACCACTGCATTGGATGGCGGAACACCAAAGTTATATTTCCACCTTTTGCCTCTTCCAGGCACACTCAGTTTCTCCTCAATTTGTATGCACTCCAGTCATCACGGGCTGCCTTCACTGAATTCAGCCCAATTTGTCAGTGTTCGACTGGCAAGCCCCACATGGAATATTGTACTCTAGGTAAGGTCTTCAAATGCTGACTAAAAGGGACTAATCACTTCCCATGGTATGGTGGCTCCATTCTTCTGAATGCAACCCAGTACATAGTTAGGCCTTATTGTTGAAAGGGCACACTGCTGAACTTGTCCACAGTGACTCCCAGATGCTTTACTACAAAACTGCTTTCCAGCAGGCTTCCAGCTAGTACTGTTAGGTGTGGTTATTCTGCCTTTGGAATTCATGAGGTTTTTTTCAGCCAATTCTTACAGCCTGTTGAGAGCCCTCTGAAAGGCAATCCTGCCCTGCAGTGTGTAGATCACTCTTTCCAGCTTGGTGTCATCCACAAACTTGCTAAGGGCACATTCCATCCTATTAATTCTCAATATGTTAAATGTAGTACAGACATAAAACACTATCAATCCCAATATTAGCCCCTGAGGAGTGCCAGTAATGTCGGCCAACAGTTGCTCTTTGCACTACAAAACACTATTCTTTTGGCCTCTTCCTACAACCAATTTTCCACAAATTGCACTTTGTAGCTCACCCACTCAGTCCATCTCTCTCTAGATGGGCTACCAGGATACTATGGGAGACCATGTTGAAAGTCTTGCTAAAGTCAAGGAAAGCAATATCTGCTGCTTTCCCTTTGTCTGCTGAGACAATTAGCTGTTCATTAGCTAATCAGCAATCAGATTGTTTGGATGTGATTTGCCTTTGGTAAGTACATGTTAGCTGTTCTCATTCACTTTCTTTTCCTGGAGGCCTACCCTGGCATATGAGGAATGACTCCAGCAGTATTTGTTCCATAATCTTCCCTGGGAGAGTGGGGTGAGGCTGACTGCCTCTACTTCCACATATACTCCTTACCCATCTTGAAGATAACATGCTCTTAGTCTTCTGAATAGTCACCAAGAGCCTTCCTCCTTGCCATGACATTTCAAGGAATCGGACAGTGGCCTTCCGATGACAGGGCCTCCTGTCTGGGCCCCTGGACTTGGTATGCCCGTCGTGCAAATGTGATGCCAAACAGCTCGTGTCTCCTCTGAGGGCTTCTCAACCGTGGTTGAGCTTTCACTTCTCCATTCCCCATGCTGCTTGTCCAGGAAACATGTATGTATTCCCCCTGGATAGCCATCACCTCAAGGTCATAGTGGTTATTGGTCAGTGGTGTTCTCTGTTGTATGTGAGTGCTTCTTCCACGAGTTTATAATGTGTCTACTGAAATAATCATGCTGCTGCATCAGTGCAGCGCAGGCAGAAATAACTGTGTTTGTGACTGGTTTGGGGACTACATTTTGAGGAAAATGCCAGACAACAGGAGGCCTAGAGAAAGGTTAACAAGCATGATCAGAAGTTTTAAACACATGACACTAGAACAGATTGGGAGAACTCAGCCTGCTGTGCCTACTGTGTTCTGTCTAGATATTGCTGCTGTTACAAAGGCCACATATGGCAAAGAGGGCCAGAGGCAAATAGTGTGAATAGCAAAAAGTACAAGTTAGTCAGACAACGGCATTCCAAGATTAGCTCAGTGAAAGACATTGCTGAAAGAGATGTGGATATTTAATAATCTAACATATTTTCCAAAACAATTTTTAAATGCTGGTGTAGTTGCTGTTGGTCTTTGTGGAAGAAGGTAGACAATAGAAATTCTTCACTTCCTTTCTGATTTTGTTTTTTGTGAGTCAGTTGTTTTATTCAACCCAAAAATTAATAAGCAGGAA
The DNA here is from genome assembly GCF_022539395.1 of Myiozetetes cayanensis. NCBI lineage: Eukaryota > Metazoa > Chordata > Aves > Passeriformes > Tyrannidae > Myiozetetes > Myiozetetes cayanensis. The sequence goes on along the minus strand of NW_026087964.1, from coordinate 30,621,047 downwards.
GCATGTTGAGAAAATTAAGGCTATAAAAATGTTGCTCCACAACTTAATATGATATTAATATTTATATAGTTTTTTTCTTCTAATTTGCAATGGTTAACTTTCCATAGACATTTTTTTTCATATTCTAAGTTTGATATAAAAATATTGCTTTTCAGTTCCCCTAAACAAAATGTGTTGTTCTGGATGTACTTCTGCAAAGAAACCTTAAAGCAAATAGCTCTTTTTCATCTAAGTTGTGAGTTAATTGTGAGGTTGCTATGAGAGTAAAGCATGCCTTGCACATCTATAAACCGATAATCTCTGCTGTTTTGATTTGGAATGTGGTTTTTATGTCCTTGAAAAATAACAGTGGTAGCAATAAATGGTTTTAATTAATGAATTAGAGAGGAAAACATTTGCTAAATCAGGTTTATTGACATAATTGTTACTAGAAGAAAAAGGAGGAAAAAATATCTGTGAACTGTGACATTCTTTGGTTTGCTGTAATTTGTAACAAAGTTTCTCAACTATCACTTTCTTAATTTCTTGTATAGTTATGTCGGTATAGTGGGGGTGTGTGGGCATATGTGCATACACATATATACACATATATTTTTATATTCATCAGCTAAAATCAAAGTAATGTTAGAGGTAAAGTTTGAATTATGCCTGTTCTATATAAAAAGTAGGCTTATTCATATTCAGTTGTTTTAAAGGTGTTTTTTAAGCTTCATCTAATTTTGATTTGCAATAAGATTTTAATTGCATTTACTTTTATAATTAAATATGTCATATTGAGAAATAATCTAATAACTATTTCAACTTTAAAATAAACATAGGTTGTGTTTGTTGTAAGAGTATCAGTAATAATTACAGTTGACAGCTTTTGTATGCTGGTCAAATAACAGCCAGAGAAAATTTGTCAAGAAGATTTCTTTTTTACAGAAAGCTGCAAAGGCTTTTAGAATAGACAGTTCTTTAAAACTAACTCCTATTAAACCATGTAATGACTTACTTTGATGTTTTCTGGATAAAAAGTTTATCTTTCTTTGAGTTAAATGAGAGTTCACTATAAAATTAAATTTCAAGTTAGATTTGAAAATTAATTCTTTTTACAATTATTAATATGTGAGTGGAACTCTTCAGAACGTTTTTGGTCTATATAATATACTGATCTGTTGGCAAAATTTAAGCTGCTTTTATTGATTTAAGATGAGAAGAGGATGAAGTCTCAAATCTCAGAAAAAGAAATGCTTGTTATGAAGCTGTGGTTTTGATTTTTATTCCACATACTCCTTATCCCTGTCCATTCAGTATGCCACTTTTTCCTAAATTATATCAGGTTTGTGTTTAATTATCTATTGTTTTCACCAGTAATTCACCTGTAAAGAAGAAGAAATGTGGGTTTAGCTCACTGAAACCAGGAAAAATCATTTTTTTCCACTCTACCTTAGAAACCTTTCAGTGGAAAGGCCTTTGATGACTGCTGTGATTATTGTGGCTTAGTCCAGGTTTCTGTATAGTACATGGAAATCTGCAAAATTCATATCAATATCTTATTTTGATATTATTTCTTTTTTTTTAAATTTCACAATTGTGATCCCACAGCATCAAGTAAAGAAAGGTGAAGGGAAACATTTACAGATTAAATTACAAATATGCAAATGTTTAGTAGGTGTGTGTATCTCATATCTGCTCTGAAAGCATCCATAATAAATAACAGTTTTCCCAGAGTTTTAAGATTCTGTGCAGCTGCTATGCCAGATCTGTACTGCTGCTGGCGAATCCCTCCCTGGGGTACTGTGGCTTCTGACTAGTTACATCTGAGACAAAATGTGAGCATTTCCATCTTTGGTGCACTGTTCACAGCAGAAAAAGAAGCTACTGACCTGGGAAACCCTGGTTCTTGACTGTCAGGCCACGACAGAGAAAAGACTGATAACAGGATGACTTTTCTGGTTGACTGCATTATGATTACTTTTTGTCTTGTGGTGAAACATATTAATAAATGTGTGTATATGGCTATGTATGCATATATGTGGCTATCCTTACAACACCTTTTCTTGTACATTTTTTTCCTACAGCTTATACACGTGGCATTCATACAGGTTAAACATATAGGGCTGAAGATCAGTTGTTTCTTCTTCAAATGACCTAGAAACTTTAGAGCATTTTCCTAGTGAATCCGTGTGCAGTCATGAGCATGGGCAAAGGAACTGGTGTTACACATCTGCCAGTGAATTACTGTATGCTGGAGAAAGAGGTTGACTCCCCCCTCCAATTTTTATAAAACTCCTGAGGGTTTATAAATGTAATACTTCTATAAACTACTTTAGAGGTACAAATAAATTGCTTTGGATAATTGCTGGTGACTAATGCTGTGGCGGACTAAAGAGTTTGGGTTGCCTTGCCTTGTTTGTCTACAAAACTTAAATTTATTTCTGTAGTGGGCTTCACGGAACCCAGCTGTATTGGTCACTTGTGCTGTTGAAGAAAAATAGCAGAAATGAGAAGTGTAAGATGTTTTTGGGCAAGATTTAGTTCTTTGATAAGGTTTCAGAATTGTCTTTTCTGCCTGCTGTTGAAGATGGATATTGAATGTATCAAGATAGTTTATAATCTTTTAAGTTCTTTTGAATATCCAAAGTTTCCAAGATATCTGGGTCAAAATGACTTTGAAAGAAATGGCCTTAGTGAAATGAATAGTATCCAGTCTCTTTCCACGTAGATTTAACTAGCACTGTTCAAGCTGCTAAGCGTGATTGCTGTATGCTCTATAAGGAGATTTATTTAAAATTGCTTAAAAGCTGCTCTTAGTCGTGGGGAGTTCTGCTGCTCGTTCCCTTAACTACTTTAGCTGCAGAGAACATATGACGTCTTTTTCATTAACTGTCTTTGCTGCTTGTTTGCTTTCAGTGGAGTTCTAAGAGATTGTTATATTGTTTCGTAAACTCAATATTGCTGGATCCTGGCTGCTTATTGCAATTGAGATGATATTAGATGCTTTTGTTAACAGGCCCCAGACTTTAAATTTATAAGGACTAGGCACCATCTGTTCTCAATTAAAGGTCCTGAGGTCTGAAATTAATTCCTTCCATTGGTCCATTAGACTCAATCTTTTGACCTGAAGTCATGATAAGGTTATATTAGCCTCTTGAGTCTTGGAAAAGTGAGGAGTTCACGCAGGGGCAATGCTGAATATTCCTATTAGCCCTTGTATCAGTTAGTTAGAAGGCAGAAAGCAATGATTGTTTTTCCATTTTACAGGTAGAGCGAGATTTTAGTAAAAGTGCCCTGGAGATTTAGAGCTCACATCCTCATGAGTTGTAATAGGACTTGTGCTTCTAAGTCATAGAAGTGCTATTGAAAATCTTTCCCAGAAAAATCAAATTAGTATAGAGAATGTTGATTTAATTCACAGAAAGGCTTGATATAGAAGTGGGCTCAGCGTATAAGTCTATTGTTCCCAGACTCACGTTTGCTTGTTAGATTAGCTGTGTTGTGCTTCAGCTGCCTCTCATTGATTCCTTCTGCAGCTGCAAAATGATGGGGGGTCTTACCAGAAGTCCTGGCTCTAGAATTGTTCAGCCAGTGCATTTGCTGAATTTATATCTATCCTGTTGTGTGTAGATGTTGCAGAGAAGAAATGGATGGATGGACAAATTGGTTCACATTTTTGTGGTTACTACTCCCCCTCCTTCTCATTTCCTTTCTATATTTTACTGAAAATTGAGGTTGACTCTGTCAAAAAACAGCAGGAAATACTGCGGAGTGGAGGGAATCTATAGCCACAAGCCTTTTAGTTTCAAAAGAAAAGCTCCAAGGTGCCAAATAGCAAATAGCTGTGCTGGTTATTTAAATTTACTGGCAGTTCCTACACACAGTTCAGGTTTCAGGATCTGGTAGTTCCTTAGCAGACTTTGGTTTTATTTATACAGTGCTAGTAATCTCCTGGAAGACAGTTTGTATTGTTTTTGAGACAGAAGTTTCTTCAATGTCTTAAGAGTATTGCTGCCTTAACCCAAAATGCAATTTATCAGAATGTTTTGGGATCTGCTGGCCATTAGGCTATGAGCAGAAATAAGCAAAGAGAGCTCATATGCCTGTTTTTATTCCTATCCAATAATCCCCATGACATAAAAAATGCAGCAGCGTTTGACTTCATACAGGGAGCAAACAAAGTCAAAGTGACTGCCTTCTCGGCATGAAAGGAATGACTTGTGACTACTCCACTTAAGTGTTGCTTGTTGGCGACCTGTCAGCCAGAGGTTAAACTCAGGAATTCAGGGTTTTTATTACTCCTTCTCAATATTTTCCTTAAGTTCGCTTCACTCTCTGTCCAACTCATAAATTTCTTATTCACTGAGCAGTGAGGATACTTACGCACTTACAGTTTTATCCCTTCAAGGGTGACTGCAATGCAGTTTTCTTGTGCCATCTCGATGCGCCAAGGCAGTTTTATGTAGTTGTGTTATTTCTCTGTTATTTTTTTAGGTTGCCAGAAGATGGGTAGCTGAGCCCTGTAACTACTGGTTGAAAAATACCGAAATACTTTTTCATGTTGATGGGGAAAGCACTCTTCTTACTATCCTAGCAGCTGCAATGCTTATTTCCAACAAGGCCATGTCTCAAGCTGACCAGAACCTGTTGACTTGAAAAAGTGGGTTTCACCCCAATCGAGGTGTAGCTATGTACAGCTTTCTAATAATTCTTTTGTCTTCTGCCTGCAATTAGGAATTCATAAAATTTATTAACTTGGCAGTTATCTATTTTTCAGCCTTACTTAAACTAGAATAATGTTGGAGTCCCCATGATACAAGGCATTATTTGTCAAGTGTGGCTTAGACGGCTCTGTGACATGTATATAGATTTTGAAATTCAGTTTTAGTCGTTGCAAATGCCCAGACACATTTTTTAAAAGATAAGTTAGAGTTCTTACCTTTTTCCCAAACGTAACATATAATATAAAACTATTAAGTGAACTTATCCAGAAAATGCTGGTGTCCACTTCGCAAACATTAATAGCATTCTCCTTATCCAGAGAGTAATTTTTACACTTCTGGGATTTAGGGAACACATTCAACAATGCTATAACAATATTGAAAATATGGTAACAGAGTCTATGTACTTTTAGTTAGCAATTTTCTATAAAAAAGGTTCATTCTTTTCTTGTTTTCCTACAAATTCTTTGTTCTTTGCAGTATCAAATGCATTGATTTTTATAAAAAAAAGTTAATCAGCTTACCTTCATTCAAAATGGATTTTTGTTCCTCTGATCAGCTCTACACAATTGAATTTTTCATCCTCTTTTCTGAGGTATTTCAATGTTATGAAAAAAGCATTAAAGAGAATTCTGATAAATTATTCCTTTAAAAAAGATTCTGCTGCAATGTTACTTTTGTTGAGGCTGGAGAGTTAATTGAACTGAGAGATTTCTCTTTTGTTTTCAATGAGAAAGATATCTGTGCTTAGTAAATACAAGGCAGTGTCTCATGGGGAACTGATTCCCTACTGATTCGGGTTGACCCAGCATTTTTAATGTGAATTTGAAGTAACCATTTGGTAGTATAGATTATTTGAAAATTTGTGATTTAAAATATTTTAAAGTAGAGTTTGAATATGTAATTTCCAATCATATAAACAAACAAACAAAAAAGGATTTCTGAATGTTTTTTATCACGCTCTCTGGTTCTGCTTTTATGGAGAATGATTCTTCTTCCCAGAAGCCAGACAGTGTAATATATTTTTATGCAAAATGTGTGATTATGCTCTTTTGCCTTAAGAAACAAAAAACAACCAATAAAAAACCAAAAGTAAAACAACAAATAAAGCCCACCCCCCGAAAAAAACAAAACAAAAAAAAAACCCACAAAAAACCCAAACAAACAAAAAACCCAAACAAACAAAAAAAACAAACAAAACACCCAAAAACCGCCCACAACCTTTTTTCCCATTGTTGTCCTTCTTTATATATTTCCTTTTTAAATCAAGCCTGGCCTAATCTTTTATGAGTTGTTTTTGTGTCTGTATTACCTCAGGCTGTGCTCTCATCAGCATTCACAAGCTGAGTGTACTTGAGTTTTGGTTAGTCTGTGGAAATAATAATAATAAAAAAATGTACCATAGTCCTGCATGTGATGATAATGGTTCATTATGTCCATTAAATTTAGTACTGATTCAGTGCTATGCATTCAGGTCGGACAGGTTAGACTCTGTGTCCTGATCACCTGTAGTTACTAAAGCACAACTGTTTGTTGGGATAGCAACTGTGAGCTCAGCTGAACTTGAGTTCCAGTGACTTTCGTTCTGCTTATCAATTTCTTCTGAACTTTACATACGGGAAGCCTTCAAAGTGTTTGCTTTGAAGTAAGAGATTCTGCAATGAAATCCTGATTTGGTCACTAATTTGTTGTCTCTGCATTTGCACATTATCTTTCTTGTTTTGTTTGCCTACTTAAAAATGAACATCATACTGCTTGTTTTCTTTCAAACTTATAACTCTACTTTTTTTACCTTCTTGAAATAAATAAAAAATATAAAAAATAAAAATACAATTACATTTTCAGTAACTTTATGAAAGGCCTAACTTTTCTAAATTCAGAAAGGCTTCTGACTTACGCAAATAATCTCACTAAATTTTATACACCTAAAAAAATAAGGTGGGTGCAAAAATCTAGACAATCTCTCATAATTTTAGATGAGATTGGAGTAAAACTACTCCACAGATTATATGCATTTTAAGATGCTTGTGTGTGCACATTCTGAATAAATGCATATATTTTTGTATGTTCTTAAAGTGTATGTCAAGTTGCTATCACTTTACCTACTTTTAAAAGAGTAAAATAGCAGAGATGTTACTGCCCTTTCTTGGGTGGCATGGCACCTCCCATTATAGCAGAGTAGAGCTGAGCTAGTTTTCTTGTGCAAGCTTTGGCTAAATTGCTACGAACTTCCTGAATTGATTATTTTGATTTTTGATTATATCAGTACCCTTAGATCAAGTACTGACATTTTTCACACTCCTCTATAATACCATTTTTACATTTTCTCTTATCTCTTGTTCAGGGCTCTTTAACCTGAGGCTTCAAATTCTATTGATTCAGTAACAGATTAATTTTCCTTTTATAGAAAATGGGCACAAGTGTCTCCCTCTCCTGTTTTGGAGAGCTGCACGTACTGCCGTGCTCAAGGTGCTTGATATTTTCCCAGAGGATTCACAAGTTATGAGAGAGAGGAGGTCAGTCAAGTTTCTGGAACTAACTGTACTGATCTCATTGCATCTAAATGAAGCAATGGCCTTTCCTCCCATTCCACCAAAAGCATGGTGGCAGCCCTGTCTGGTCAAAGCATTGCCTTATTCTGCTGAGTGCTCTGACACCATGTGCATGTGCATCTGACACGTGTCTGCCATGCTGTATTTTCTGTGCAGTACCTACCCAGTCTCTTCTCAGAGTCTGCTGTAACCAGAAGTGGCCTCGTTTTTTTTCCAGCTGTTCATGATGACACGGCAGAATTCAAGAGAAAATTCTTGTGTACATATTATTTTCTCATTCTGAAATGTTGGATTACTTTAACCGGTCAGATGTCAACATTTAAGAGATTCAGTAACTCCATAGATTTCTTATTGGCAAACCTCATTTTGGTGCTTCCCTTCTTCAAACTCTTCTGATGCAATGTCACTGCATGGCCTTTAACACAGGACATAGTTAAAAAAGGATTTTCCAGACAGCTAAGCATGACAGTATATCAGTTCTGGAAGTGTACTTGAGGAGGGACCGAATCCATATGCAGATTAACTGACATTTCCAGAAGACATGTAAAGCACACAGGATCAACTAGGATGTCATGAAAGCTGTAACATATCACCTTATAATATTCTGAGATTATAAGAGTTGTTTGAAGCCATCACCAATCAGGTGATTGAGAAATGGAAAAAAAGTGCAGCCCTATGAAGGCAGTATGTGGATAGCTGGAAATGTGAAATCATGCATGCAAAGGCATTGTGGCTTTCAAGACTTCGGTCATAACATATACAGGTTTAGCTGCAGTTTGTGTACTGCCCTTCCAGGTACCACCTGAACAGACTGATTATATGGTTCAGACTGATTTTATGGAGCAAGATCCAGCTTGGTGTCTACATGCCATGAACACGTGGAGATTTTCTTCTTTTCTTTGTTGTGACTGTTCACATCAAATGCACCAGGCAGGCTGAGTAACTTGCAGATACTTGTGATGTTAGAATGAACACTAAGTACCCAGTCTTTCTTCCAGGTTTTGAAATTTGTCAAACTGTCCCACAGTGTTTTTCTGCATGTCATTTCTGTGACAACTTCAGAGAACAAGTCCCGAAAAGCAACACACTTGAAAGCTAAAAGGATGTGACATTCATTCATCTCATCTTTGCCAGGAAGGAGTCTGCTTCACAAGGAGATCTTATTATATAAAGTTTCTATTTCCATGGGTTCTGCAGTGATCTGGCATTTTCAAAGTAGTTAAATGATTACTTAGGTGTGGCTGCTGAAAGGGTTTGTGTGGGCAGTGTGAGAGTGACCTACCTGTAAAAGATTCATTTGCCACAAAAGAGAATACCAAATTAATAATTTCTACCTCATTGTGAATTGGGTTCATTGCCAGATACCTTTATTTTCTAATCATCCTAAACTCATCTGTGTGTTGTGGTTTTGTTCCTGATTGTCAGAGGAACGTCCAAGCTTAGCTGGACAAGGCTGCAAGGTTATTTTTCCAGCTGATTTCAAATACCAGAGTTATAATCAGTTACCTCCTGTGCAATCGATTGTCCTAGCTGGGGCATATTCTTGAAGAGCCGAGGTCCTGTCTGATCCAGTCATTTGGGCTCACCTTGAATGTCAGTGGTTTGAGCACCTCTACGAGTTACTGTACTTTGCAGATTCAGGTAATCCCTTTACAAAGCGGAAAGCTTAAGACTCAGAGTCTTTGTGGATGGATTTTACAAGTGAGGTTTGGGATATTTGGATCCAAAGAGAGTTCAAGTAACATAGAACCTAGTCAGGCAGAACCAAGTTTCACATCTGCAGTATTTGATAATGAAACACTGGTACCAGAATTCTTTAGGAATCTCTCTCAAACAAAATTGGATACAGCTAACCTATGGAATATTGTGCATGTGTTCAGTACTTTTTTCCTAGAGTTTGCATTTTTCAAGTAACATATACGACTAAATTAAATGTGAAGACAATGGACTTTTTATTCCACTTCAGGCCTTACTGCTTTCAATGGCAAAATGCAATTAAAATCAGTAAGCATATAGAGAGATTTGAAATACATCAGTTTAAAGCCTTTGCACTGAAGAACTTGCCACTAGAAGTCTTTAAAGTAGGCAATAGACTATTAAAAGTCTAAACAAACTGCTGACTAAATTCATTCAGAAACTAAATTATTCAACAGTATCCAATACATGTTGTCATAGCATGAATTTATAACTAGCTACTCTTCTTGGGAGCATTTTGTGCAATTGCTATGACTTGAATAGTCGGAACTAGATTATTCAATCACTTCAAACAGATCTGCAATATCTGCAGAAATTGGATATGCATGCCTCCAAGTCTCTGGCTTTTCTCAGATTTAAGGAAAGCATTCACATATGTAAATGTGAGTATATGCAGAAAATGGTGCAAGTCTGTAGCTTATATGACTTTAATGATGTTTTTATGATAGCATACTTCATAGAAACACAAATACGATCTTAAGATTTGGAAAATACCTAAAGGGTATTTAAAAATTTGTATCTACACCTTGTTTTATTCAAAGAACTATAATAGAAATGATCTTGTCTTTCAGAGCATTATGCACATATCATGCTTCTGTATTTAAGGAATTTTAGTTGAAAAGCTTCATAGAAAGCAGTTCACTATGTCTCTGGATATATTAAAAACTTAATATTGAAGAATACATCAAGGAGTAAAAAAGTTACTAAAGCACTCCCCTGAGCTGCCATTAATTTGTGTATTATCAAAGTCTTTATTATGAATGCAGTTCCTAATGTAGGCCTGTAATAAACAGAGTGTAATTGAATTTTCAATATTTTGCCACCAGGGAGTGATTTTCTTGCAAGACCTCTGCTCCATCTTCTGGCTAATTGTCAGCAGTTACTCAGTATTACTGCATTAATGTCACCAAACAGTGAAAACAGAAGTTACCTGCTTCCATTACATGAAAAGATATGTGATTCCAGCCCTTGTCTATTTACTGATTTTGATTAGTGTGCCATTATCACTTGCACCTTTATTAACAGCATGAAGCTTTTTGAAAATACAGCCTTGGAGATAAACCAAACTTCTCATAAATTTGTCTTGGTGTAAGGTTTCAATCAATTTGAGTATTCTGTGTAGTAAACACAGAAGCAGCCACAGCATTACAATTGGACTTTATAATTTTAAAGGTCTTTTCCAACCTTAATGACTCAATGATGAGGATTTTCAGACACATCAGTGAGAACAGCCTTTTATGTAGCCTAGGAGTGAGTATTTTATTTTGTGCCTTAGCAAACGGAGTGATAAATTTGGGAATTTTAGAATGTACATTGCATTCACTTCCATTACATGTTGTGTTACACCTCAGATATAAGAACAACAAAATTACAGAACACTGTATATGCAGAGGAAGGCTGATCAGTCTAGCAGCTAAACAACCAGTGGCTGAGGTTTTGTGAAGATGTTGGCTCCACTCCTGGCAAATGTTTTCATGAAGGTTTTTCAATGTTTGGAGTAATTCTATAAACTTTTTCTATCAGTGCCAGGCTAGGAGGAGCCACAAATACTTTACTGGAAAGGGATGAGCATTACAGTCTTCATATGTTGGGCTTGTGAGCATAAAACTGTAGTAAATAATCTGCAATTCAATAAGAGAAAGTGCAGGTGCACTTTTAAAGTAGCAATAATTAATTCACACCAGGATGGGATAACCACTTGACTTGCAGAAATTCTAGGAAAGAAACTAAGTACTGTAAGGGATTGTTTATAGGCTGTGAATCAACCAAATAATCATTTTATGAAGTGAAAGAAAAAATAAATTCTGTTGGGATGTGAACATGAGTGTCATATGAAATAATCATAAAGCAATTCCTTCAGCATCTCTCAGCACTTGTAAGGCCTCACCTATAGTACCACCCACCACTGGGATTCGCAAATCAATAAATTTTGGACTGAGGACATTGGAGAAGAAACAGAATAATCTGAAATACAAAGTGTAGAGTATTTCCTGTGAAGAAAAAATGGCCTAACTGGACTAAAGAAGGGAAAAGGCTGGGAAGATCTTGTACACTTTCAGGAATGCACAAGACAGATAATAAGGGGCAGGGAACAACATTTTTGGTCATTCTGTCAGTGGGTCAAGAAATAATGTGCTAATTGTTGCAAGAGAGATGTTGCTTGGGCATTAGGGTAGCGAAGTGGTGTTTGAGATGTCTTGGGAAGACTGTGAGATCTGTCTCCCAAAGGCATTAAGACTATTTTAGTGTTCTATTAAGAATGGATAATCCTTCTTACTGTCTTTTTTTTGTCTATGGTCCCTGCAGATTGCCATAAACAATGTGGAAAAAAAGTTGCATTTTGGAAGCTGACAAAAATAAAATGTCTGGCATCTTTCACCTATCTTGGTTAGCTGGTCTTAAAATAGTATTTAATAACCATGCTTATCTGTTGTTTTTAACACTTTTGCAAGCTGGACAGTTGAGAATTGTTTTGATATTTTATTTATTTTTCTCAAACACCTGCTGGTTTGAGAATTTGCCAGGTTTTTTGGCATCCAAGTGCTGTGTTTCAGATTCCAGCCCAAACTTCATTATTAGCACAAGAAAAAATAATCCCAGACCAGCAAATGTTTTACAGGATTCTACTGGCAAATATGCAAATACTGTTGTGTATTTTCAACCTAACAAATGAACATCAGTCTATAGTTATGTAAATCAGTAACTCTCCTCCCCACTTCCTTCCTTTCAGGGGGAAACACAAAGAAATGTGAAGACAGAGAATGTGCTAGAGCAGGAATTGCTACCTATACTACAATCATGCTCTCCTCACCCCAGCACACTCTCTTTCTAGTGCTTTTTTCAACCCACCTGCAACTCAGAAATACTGTATTGGGGCGGGGACAGTGAAGTGAGTGTTGAGAAACCAGGGCACAAACAAAGCAGGAGGAGAGAATTAATTGGAAATGCTGCTGGGTGGTTTGGAGCATTGACAAAATAGGGGCTGGTACTTGTGCTTGAAGATGTGGATGCATTCAAAACTGAGGCAGGAGAAGTTTTCAGTATGGACAATCCTTGATCAAAGGAAGAAACTTAGGCATGTTTATAAGATGAGAAAGCTGACAATTCTCTTTCTAAGGAAGATTTGGAATAACAACTTCATATTCAATTAATCAACAATATTATGTGATGCTATGGTTGTTAGTCATGTATAAAAAATTAACTTACATGAACTCAGACTCAGTAGCTGGATTGTAGCTGTAATATCCTTAAAAATGTGTCCAAGGTAATTTTGAAGGTCAGAATTAAGGTACAGAGGCCATAGTCTATCTCCTTGTAATCCATTAAGAATTACTTGCACTTTGCTATTCAATACAGTCAATATAATTCTCTGTAAAACATGCACCTGAAATTCTATATACTATATTCTAATTGTACCTGAGCTCTTCTTCCAGCATAAAGAATCTGCATGCTTTTGATTTTTTCATGTTACTATGCGAAGAATATTTGCCCTGAAAAGACATTATAATAACTCTATAGCATTCTTATGCCTCCTGGAAAGCTTACAAGAAGTTCAAAGTGAGGAAATGCCTTCATTTCCCCCTGGTCTCTTTTGGTATGAGCACTAGGACTCTGCTTTTATCAGACTTGTCAGGTCTCATGATTTCATAGGAGACTCATTCCCCTAGAAAGGTTTCTCTGCCATTGCTTTTTTATCCCTTGTACAGGAAAACAGTGCTGGAACATCTTGTGGTACTGTAATGCTTTGGCTGATGCATTTGATGAGTAGGACCCTATAGCAGAGTCTTACAGCAAGTAAGAAGCCCTTGAAATAGCGTGATCCCCTACTTTGGCCTTGGATTGCCATTCCTCAGCCCTTGTTGTGTTACTTGTATAAGTCCTGGCATAAGTCCCATGAGATTTTTATCTTTTAGATTGTTTAACCTTATAAATTCCCTTCCCAAATTTTCATATTGACAAACCCAGCTTTTCTGTTTTATACCTTTTAGCTGTGAGTTTTGAAGTGCTTCATACATCTTTGTTTTTTTTAAGGTGTCATTATTCCTTACCGTTTCTACAAGGTGGATGGTGGTATGGCTACTCTTCAAATGCAGAGCAGAAATGTAAAGACTGGTTTACTGATTGGGCCAGGTATTTATTATAGAGAAAGCAAGTATATACGAAGTTAAAAGTATTGTATTTTTCAGCTAAGGAGTTAAGAATTGCTTGTCAAACAATACACAGGCAGGTGGAAGGCACATGTGAAGATAAATGTGAAGATTTTAGTATCTGTTTCTTGGATGAAATGTGGTGGCTGAATGAAGAATGGGAAATTATCTATTTCAGGTGGGATCTATCCACTTAACACCAATTGGAAAAAAAACCCCACAACCAACACCAGTAAAAATCACGACAAGATTTTGAGGTATGTTCCTACAGCCCCTCAGCAGCAGGATGGTTTTGGTAGCTAACAGGTAGACAGTAATTGGACTGAAAATTAGACAGTGAGGTCATTTATGATGACAACACATAGGGTGAAAATTACTGCTTTGGTTGGAAGTGTATACTATGGGTTTTGCAGCAGATGTAAATTAGAAGAAAAATTTGCAAGTGGTCAGAGGCTTAAAGTGTCTCTCTTTGCCAACCTGGTCCCCTTCCATGAACGGTGGAAACGTCAAATCTGCTGGGAGTTTCTGGAAATTCTCAAACACTTAACTATATCCTTGAAATGAACTTGCATAGCTCCTGTTGAAATAACAAGGACGTGCAAATATCAGTTTGAGATTTAGATGTGTGCTATGTTTTTTTGCTTTTCAGGTGGATAAGGAGTCTCTTTTGGCCCATAGGGTGAGAATACTAAGATGCAGAGCAGACAAAATCAAACTAGGAGTGAGGTACAGGTAGGCTGAATAGCTGAGCTCCTTAGGGACAATACTATATGATTTACGTCAAATGTCCATAAGGGACATGACTTAATCCCAGTTAAGACCTCAAAATGTAAAGTTTGGCAGTTATGTGAATTCATCTTTTTCAGTGTCACTTAAAGCTGCTACAAATTCAGCACACAATATGGACTTGGTATTCAGCTTCTGAAACAGAAAGTGTATCTCAAAAATTGTCTTTAAAATGTGTTAAAAACACTTCTATAACAAATAATTTTTCCTATTGAAAGGATAAACTTCTCTTTACTTGTCATTTTGAGGCTGGAAAAGGTATATCGAGAAAATACATTATATTAAGGAATTACAACCATAAGTTTTCATATATTATTAAATACACAAATAGATCTTGTGCATTTCTTGATTACCTTAAGAAATAGTGTTGTTAAGGTGCTAGTGAAACTGCCTTGAAAATAAAAGCAGCACTGTTTTCCCCCTCTTGTCTATTCTTTCTCTTGAGAAATAAGATAGTATAACTGTAGTCTTTGTTTTCTTTGGTTTTAGGTTTTAAGGCAATGTCAGTAAAGGTGATGTGTGTTGGATACCACGTGCAGTTTTTGACATTACTTTTTCACACTCTTTTAAAATACCATGTCTCATCCTCTCACAGCCTCTCTGAGTTACGCTGCTTTTCTAGCTCCCTGAGGTCTTGTCTTTATTAGCACAGTACCTCTGATAGGTGTTTTTATTTAAGATACTTAACTAACTCTTTCCAAATGCATTGAAGCACGTGGATGTACCCTGTTTGACTTGAAGTATCAGTATAGGGGGTATTCATCTCCCTGCAGGTTTCTGTCAATTCTGTATTCTTCAGGAGATTACAACCCTCCTTTTTTTTTTTTTTTTTTGGGTCTTTTATGTATGTAATGAATGTATGAACTGGATGGATGAAATTTATATAATGAACTGGAATGAATAATTTTTTGGTAGTTAGATTTATGTCAGCTGTGCTTTTTTTTTTCCTTATAATTATTGCTATATTGTTTTGTTTAAATTCAATTAGGAGGATTTTACAAGCCTAAGTTCTCTGTGTGCCAATGTCAGTCTTATTTGGTGAAGTTAGCACAGGGAGGATTTGTCTAAAGGGAGGCTATGCCTTTATGATCAATGTAGAGAAAATTTAGGATGTGATTCAAGTACTTTGAGGCATAAGTGGATGCCCAAGTTGATTTTAGATAATATGCTTTTAAGTGTGTGTTTCTTTGACTGTAGAGGAAGCATTAAAAAACGTTATACCTGAGTTTAGTTGCATATTTGGACTACTGAGATTTTAAGTCAGTTTACAAGAAATAAAAAATAAAAAAATAATTTTTTTTCCCTAGTGGAAACTGTCTTCTTTTTGTTATATGGCCAAAAAGTTCAGCCATAGTTTGCTTGGGAAATGTGATTTTCAGAAATTATATTAAAGGAGTTCAGTAATTCTGTTGTTAACACAGTGCAGGAAACCCAAACAAACCAACCCCAATCCTCCTCCCCAGAGCAGCCACCATTGACAACAAAACTGAGAAAGCTGTGGAGCAAAGAAAGGGTTCAGGTGGTACTGATATTGAAAGGAGCATGTGTATTTTTCAGCAAAAATGTCTTTAAAGTGGAATTGTTCCAAAGCTTGAAAATAGCAAAAAATTAATAAAAATCATAGTATCCAATATAACTCTTCTTATAACTGGCTATTTCTTAAATGCTCCTTGTTTTTTGGGAAGGAGTGTATGTATTTGCCTTTTGTTCCTAGTCCAGAGTATATATTATAGGGGCAACAGATACTCTGTGCTGCAGTCAAATATGTGTTATGTTTCACCCCTCCAAGAATAGTTTATACCATACTACCATATGTCATTTTAAAGTTTAGAAATTAGTTTGGTCATTTCTTCAGCATTCAGGGATGTAGAGTTAAAACATACTTATGTGACTTTGCTATGGTATTTAGTGTACTTTGAGTATTTTTTTATTCTTTATGAAATTTGTAGCATTTACCTGGAAATATTAATTATTATCAATTAAGCTATTTTATATTCATTTTTTCCAAACCCAGCTGCAAAAATTAGTCATTTTCTGCAAAAGTTAGCTTTGCAAAGGGGCATTGAAATTCCATAAAGCTTTCTTACCTCTGAAAAAAATGCACAGAAAATTCAAACCACTGTTTGATATCAAATTACCTCAAGTTTGTGTTGTGTTCACATGTACTGTAATTCAGGCAGGGATTACTTCAAAGAAAGCCATTAGCTGAAGTCTCAAAACTTGTAGTGGTTTGAAGTTGTGGCCTTCTCTCTTCTATATGCTATTTGCAATGTTGACAACCCTCTTTCAAATAGAATTAAATGCTATTTTATGAGTGATGGAATGAAATTGTTGTAGTGTTCAGTAAAAATTGGAAGACCAATACCAGAGTTTTAACGTCTGCATGCAAAGTTACTAGTGGAATATTTCCAAAAGATTTGGTTTCTATCTCTTACAAAATATAAGATACTAAATACTGTTAGAAATATTATTGCAGACATTTTCTTAAAACTGGAGGATTTGTGGCTTGATTTAGATCTCACCTGCACACGTACATGTGCTGTTGGTGTTACTGGCATCTTCAGGATGTGACATGCTTCGTTTTCCTCCAGTAGTAATTACTAAGCAGTCAAAATTTGGAAGCGTGTGCACCATGTCCAAGCTGAGAAAGAACAGGTCAGGGGGAATGCTAAACTTGGTTTGGTTTTGGGGATTTTTGTGGCTGTGGTATGGCCAATGACTTTTCTGGTCTTTAGCTCTGAGAGAGAGTTATCTCTGAATTGCCAGTATTATAAAATAATTTTTTTCCCCAGCAAATAACATTAAGTATGAAATAGGCAAGAGGTCAGGTCTCTTTCAAATACAGTGTTAGTATCTGATTTTCACTTGTTCTGCTTTAAAGTATTCTTCTAGCTCGTTTGTCTTTTTTGCCATTTTTTCCTATGTCATTTCACAAACATCTTCTTCTTTCCATATCATACATGGTTTTTACTCTGGTCTGTTCCTAATAAAGAAATTTTCTTTATCAAGGTTGTAAAAAGTATCATGGTTGTTTATCATGTTCCTCATGATAGTAGCCATCAAACCCAAGCTATTGCTCTTCTGATAAAATGGGATGTGTTTGGTTGTTCTACTGATAAAACAGTTATGAAAATGCTTCCACAGGCAATGCAAGTTTGATTTTTAAAGCAAATCAACAAACTAAGTGAGTTTCTGGGCTCTCACTTGTCACTGAAAAACCACTGGCTGCTATAATTTTAAATTAGTCACTTTAGCAACTAATATCTGGTGTGCTAAAGTGTGAAAATATGAAATGCAAGGAAAACACAAACAAATACATATATACATATGGTAGTTCAATAGAAAGAGAACCAGTGTAGTGCATGTATGTCATTAGGAACAAATCACAAAACATCTAGGTGTTTTTGCAGATGCAGGGAGCTGTACTTAATTTTCTATCAGAAGGTGACTGTTTAAAGGTCATTTCCCAAAGCATAAATCAGATTCTTTGGGGATGTATCCTTTAGCTTCATCTAATGTTTCATTGACTGTATAAGCATTAAACTTGGTGAGAATGACAGGCTGTAGTAAGTGGATCCCAGGTGGGCTTTGGGATCTGCAGAGCCAGCTGTTCCCCAGCTCCGATAACTCTTTCAGATTTGCAGATCCTTTTGCATCTGACATGGCATGCCAAGCCTTGGTACTGCCCAGTGCTGATGCTATAAGGGAGAATGGCTTAATAATTTATGAACTGCTACATTTCCTTTGGGCTTTATCTGTGTGATGCTGTTGAGTCACTGAGACGTATAAATAAGTAGAAGTTAACAGAAGCACAGTTTTTAAGAAAGCCAAAGTTTTAAAACTTATATTTTTTCCTTTCCTACTACTACTATCAGCCTTTTTTAATTTCTATCTCAGCATGTAGTGTGTACATGTATCATTTCTTTCCCTTCAAGCTCAGGAAACATATTCTTGTCCATCACCTGTGCCTTTGTATAGGCTTCTGCCAAGCTTTTAAATATCCCAAATGCCACCTGCTCCACAAATCTAGAAAAAGATGATGAAGAGGCAGTAGAACTTCTTCAGCATTTTCCAGCTAAGAGGAATAAAATTCTGTCTTCTGTTTCCCCAAATAGATACAGTGAAAACTGCCTAAATATGTCACATTTTGACACTTGCTTCTTTAATCCCTACTGTCCACTTCTGGAAAATCAAAACATAATGCAGCCTTCTCCATGCATACAGACTTATATTGATTTAAATATCAGTCCATATTTTCTGTTCCATATTTACGAGTAAGAGCTATGACACGGAATTACAGAACTTTGAGATTACTCTTTTCAGTGGTATTACTCTAATAAGCTGGAGGACTGCAGTAGTGAATTTGTATCTTTGCAATATTTATTGGTCAGATAGAAAACCTGTATAGTGCTGCTTTTAAAAAACAACTGATATTTTTGTTTGGATGTGTAACATAAAGACCTCCAAAAATAGAGGCATGAGAGATTGCCTTTAAATACAGTTCAATGTCATTATTTATACTTATGTTTAAAGAAAAAGAAATTGCCAACTAGAAACTTGAATAATGTTCAGTGCCTCCTCTCTTTTCTTCTATCAGGACTCTGCTTTAACCAGTAGATATTGGGAAGCAAGGTGATAATTCTCCTACAGAAGAAACAAAAAAATGGGCTTTTTTGTTTATGGAAATCAGTCAAAGAATATCTTTATACCTGCAAATATGTGGTAGAATAAAATGATAGAAGTTAATCCTGATACAGCTGAGTTTTCCAGCTCCAGCTGGGGCAGTCACTCTCTCTGCATCCCTAAGTTGGGGGACAATGCTATACAGATTTTCACATGCTATGTTACTGCTTTTATTTCTGTGAAATCGCCAGTGCTTCATTACTCAAAAAAGCTGAGATAATGATTACAGGGCACTTGCAGATTTTATGCTGGTTTGAGCATCGGGATATGATAACATGATTTATTTTTCATCTGTTCAGCAGCATTCAGTCTCCATGGAGGCTGAGAGCATTGTGAAAGCATTTCATATCAGAAAAATAGTAGACCAAGCCTGATAGGTATCAACATTCAACAGAACTGGTTCTTAATGTAAGAAATGATACGTTCTTTTCTTTAGATAAAGTAAGCAAGCAAGTCTTTCCATTGAGAGGCATTCAAGATTTCCCTGAATGGGCTTACAGTTTCTGATGGAGGTTTGATGTGTAGCTCTAATGTGAAAAGAGGCTCTGAGGAAATGACCATTTCTGACTCCTCTGTTGGGAGCTTTATATGTGCTCACAGTTCAGTTTAGTAATGAAAATGCTGATTTATAAATCCTTTGGTCTTGCAAAGTTAACAGAGCTTTGGATTAGTGAATTGTGCATTGTCTGTCCCAGTCTTGCTTGTAAATTAGCAAAATTAGGTAGCTTTAAGTAAACATTCAAACTTCTCTCTTCACTGCTTTTCCCAAGGTGTTTACAGTGGTGTTTTACTGATGCAGCTGAGACAGAATTCCCCAGAAAGAGCAGATCTGATTTAGACCCAGGAGGAATTGGTAGCATTGGCAACTATGAAGAGATTTTATTTGTAAAGGCAAAAAATCCATCACTGAAGTTACTGAACAACAATTAATAAAGAGTTTAGACATGCATCTTCAAAACAAAACAATTTCTTTTTTTTTTTTTTAAACTCAGATTATATCTCTGTGGGTTTCAACAGTTTCCAAAATTACAACTGATTTTACAAACACCCAAACAAAAATACAAAACTGTAAAAGAGATCATTACTCATTAATGTATTTGTTCTTTGTGTTCAAAACTTAACAACCTCCTTTTTCTTTGTGAATGAAGTTTACAAGCCAGCATTTTTAAAATAGATTTCTAACACTGTTAGAGGAAACATTACTTCAGAGGAGATTCCATCTACAAGCATGTGTCTCATACTACATATCCACAAAGCCAAATATAAACTTGGTAACACGGTTAAAGAGCTCATTCTTTGTGAACTTGAAATAATTTTTGACTTGAGGCGCGTTTTTGTTTTGAGCTTTATAAAGAAAGCAACAGTTACAAATTGTTTCTAATCTGAACTGGCCATATGCAAATGGAAAAAAAAAAGGAAAAAAAAGGGTGGAAATAGTCAATGTACTTTGGCTGAAGTTACTGTTTGCTTCAGTAGCTTTGCTACATTAAAAGTACTGTCTTATTAAACAAAAAGTATGTTTGATATGTATTTTGTAAGTGTTGTAAATCAATATCTCAGCTTATTCAGTAGTAGATTTTCATTAATTTTGTAGACTTTAGATCATGTTCCTACTGTGATATTGCTTAGCCGAGCTCCTTTGACAGGTGATATTATGGAGAAAATTTTATCAAAATAGATGATACATTTCTTTAAGAAACTAATTTTTTCTCCAGTTTGTTGTATCACCTACAGACTACTAGTATCAATAATGACACTCTATGCACTCATTAAAAATAACTAATATGTTATACCTGGATATGTCTACATATACTAGTCTTGTGGGAGTGATCAATATACACTGAATGGCATAATTTGGTCCCTTCTTATTTATATTGCAGTAGTACAATACTATAAACCAATGAAGTTGTTCTTGTTTTGTCATTTTTAATAACATTCTGTTTTGATTTAGGCATGTTTAATTCTGTTCATTTCTGATCCATTGATCTGTAACTGGGCAGAAATGAAATGCACTCATGAAAAAGAAATAAAAGTTTTCATCTTAATCAGTCAAGTGCAGCCACGTTTGGATCTCCTGGCTTATCTACTCTACTACCACATACGTTTTAGTCAGATAAATTTAATTAGTTCAATGCACAGGAAGTATTATGAGAGGAAAAACAGAGTTTTAAAATCACAACTTTAGAAGCCCTGATTAGGATCTATTTGTTGTGGGGTTTTAAAAATTATTTTAGTTAATCTACTCAGACAGACTGTGGCAAAGTACCTGTGGTAAAGTCCAAACACCACAGGCCTTTTATGACTAATTTAATGTTAAGAGATCTTAGAATGTTTCCTTGGTGTGACTGGTTGGAATTTGTGTCTTATACATACTAATAAATACTACTGACACCTTATAAATAAAGAGCAATAGTCTTAGTCAAGAAAAGCATTGTCCCTAAGAAGGGATGCTAATTTCCAAAGTCCAGTTAGGTGCCATGAAATAAGTGGACAGGAAATGTAGTTGAAGTCAAGGATGGCTGTATGTTTTCTCATGATTTGGGAGATTTACACTTAGCAGGTAAATAGGTGATACACACTGTTGATTGTTTTATGTGTGTCTCCCACCATCCTGTAATACTCATAATACTTGCTAATATGAGTTTAGGTAGGACTACCACGTCAACCTCAGCACGTAACTTGAAAAATTCTTTGGTTATGACAGAGGGTATGAGCAAAAGATTTGCACCTACTTAGTTGGTGGCCTCTCAGGTCTTAATGGCCTTCATCCCATCAGTCTTAGTATCACTATGTGCTTTAATTATATTGATATTCTTTTCTTTTGCAAGGAAATAGAAATAAATTTCCTTTGAAAATTAAATTGCAAAATAATCTCTTAGCAAATGTTATAGTTGCATCAGTCTGATGGTTTATTTGGGTTAACATGATTTTCAGGATATTTTATTTGCGTTTTGTTGATTAGCAAAAGCTTACTTTTAGTCACCTTGCCACTGTTGTTTAGAAATGCATTTTTGAAAATGGAATTGATTTTTTTATTAAGGAGCCTTTACTTTCAGCTACAGATAAACCAGATTGACACAGAATATTCTTGCAACATATGCAGTGGATTGTCTGAATTCCTAAGCTGTCTTCTCAGGTACTTTGCTAATGTGGCATTGATCAATCTACAGATCCCGAACTGCAGAGAAGTGATAGGAGTATCGGCCACAGGATGCACTATGGGCCAGAAAGATAAATTGTTTGGGTTGTCTTTTTGTAAGTTTAAGGTCACAATTCATTCATCTTGTTACTTTTCTGTATCCCTTTAGTGGCTTCAATTGCAGGATTAAATATTGAATGGTGGCAGATCATTCAATATATGGCTCTTCTACTTTGGCATTAGAAGCCTTTTCATGCTTAAAATGGAACAATGTGCACACAGAGTGCCAAAGGTAGTCGTGCCGACGATCTATTCTGTAAGATTAATCCCACAACAACATTATCAGGCAATTCTTAACACATTGATTTATTCCTGATATGACACTTCTGAAACAAATGGATAAATGCTTGGCATATACTCAGCATCCTAGGAGGGAGAATGTGGAATTGAACTGTCTGCAGAAGAGATACATATCTAAAATTAACCCATTCAAAGCTTAGTCAGGAAAATTTTAGACTGAATTTCATGGCCTCTCATACAAAGCTGGTCTGTAAGAAACAAGAATGGGGTAAGAGAGAGGATTCTTCCCCAGAGACCAGATCATAGTCTGCAGATTCACCACACACCTTGTTTACAGAAATAATTGTGCCATTATACTTTTCAACTGGAGAAATGCTTCATGTTTCATGTTTCAGTGCGTCTGGCTTCTCCCAGAAAGGCTCCTCTTTGCACCCCTGCAGGAATTTACTCCAAATCCCACAGGAAGGAGCAAGATGCCTTGCAGACCTTTGCCAAACACCTCTCTTCTTACAGTTAGTGAGCAAGGGCAGGCTTTGCAAGGCTTTCAGTTTTCTACACCAGTGAAAGGAGCAAAAGGATTTTGCCTCTTAATGATTGTCACAGGCACAAACTGCATAAACACCTTCTGTGTTTTCAAAGAATATTACAGAATGTGAAAAGCAGCACAGCTGTTGAAGGTAGGTGCATTTGCAGGTTTTCTAACCAGCATTATGATTGTAGTACAAATCAGCTAGAGGGAGTTCTACTGATTCTACTTTTAAAGCTGTTTTCTATAAGGCTTCAAAATTGACATATTTTGTATGTTATGGGATTTTTTGTTAAATCCGTCTGCAAGTTAGGAGAGAGCCTCTGGATTTGAAAAGCACATTATTAACTTCAGCATGTGAGGAGTATCTCCAGAGATACTTTTGCTTTTTCAAGTTGTATTCAGTGATTAAATATGTGTTACATATGAGTTCAGACAAAAGTGAGATCCAGCTTCAGTCCTGCATCTGACTTGTGGATACACTTCCTAATGGTGTATTAATTACATTGACTGTGCAGATGTCTTACACTGATACTCACAAAAGTTTGAGCCATTTTGCGGCATGACTCATGTAGCCAAGCAAGTGCAAAAGAAGAAGGTGTTGCAGAAGTAATACCCATGAAGGAACTTGTGCCCCGGGGCTGTAAGGTGACACCTGAACATTTACATTCATAATAAAGGAATTTTTCCTTTGGATCTTAGTACTCCAAGCATGTCTACACTTTCTTGCAAAATTAGAAGGAAATGCCCTCTGTAATTTTGTCTTTTGACATCCCTCAAAAATTACTACAGATTATTGGTTATTTACATATACATACATATATCTATTACATGTATGTATTAAACCCTTCTCTTTACAGGATTATTTGAACCCTCATCTCATGAGAAACATTTTAGACTGCTGGAGTGTCAATACTTCTGACAGTCATTCAGAATATGGAGGAGTCTACTACAAGTGCCACATGCGACTAAAAGTTTTCTAGGCAAAGAAGAACAGTTCTAATAGAGAAGGCTAACAGAGACCTGCCCAAATATGTTCAATCTGGTAGTCTGTCAAAGCACATTTCTTGCAAGTCAGAGATCTATTTTAAAGCACTCTCAGAATCAAATCCTCACGAAGAATCATTCTTGTGCCATATAAAATGGTTTAAGAAGGCTCCTCTCATTTGCTTGGTCATGATTCAGTCGCTGTGTGTCTGTGAGTGAAGCATACCCCTGGTGCACTTTTCAAAACAGAATTTCTCTCTTGTAAAAGAAATGAGATTAGTGATACTAGCTGACTAGAGATATTAGGACAAATTTTCTAAAGTTTATTCTCAACTATTAATTTAGGTTGTGGTCTTAAGTATGAAAAACATATGCTAGGCCAGGTCAGGTTCTTAAATTAGTGCTTTTTATCCTGTTGGACTTATATAAATATTAAGATGCCTGAGTTCTGGTTGTCTGACTGCCAAAACTTCATCTGGGTATGGTTACTAAGTGTATACAGTCACTGTTTTTGTGCTAATGTCTGTAAATATTCAGGCTAGCTAAGAAGACTGTTGCTTTCTTTGCAGTTTCTTCATGTAAGTGATTCTTTAAACTGACCATTTTAATACATTTGGAGTTCAAATATCCATTGAACTGATTGAGTTGAACTGAGAGTTGAAGCTTATGGATATTCAACATTTTGTCCTGATACTAGTGAAATATGTTTGTTATATACATCACCTTTTACACTTTGTTTTAAACTGGTAGATGTGTTTGTTTATTTCTAGTGCCGGTATAATGAAAACTTACTTAGCAATGGCTTTTACTGGAAAATGGTGTATATGAAATGCTCTAAGGCTGGCCATATGTATGTTTGAAAAAAGTAACTTCTATATGAATAGTTGTCTTAGTTGTGAAAAATTGGCAACCTGTTTCCTTTGAATTTCGTGAAAAGTAAGTGATTATATTTAAAGACTTGCTACTAGAATCACAAATAGTCTTGAACATATAGAATTAAAACATACCTACATTATTAAGGCTTTTTTTCTTTAGCCAAAATCCTTGCTTGTACCAAAGGGATATTTTAATTAATTTGGCTGCTGTTCACATCATAATACCATCAAAGTTAAAATGAAATATGAGCAAAAGGTCTTTTTTGTGGATCAGCAGTCTGTTCCAGTATTTGTGCTGTAGATTCTCTTTTCTACTATCCACCTATCATCATGGTAGATTGCTTTTGATCTCATGGAGAATTACACATACAAATTATCTGCAGGATATGTAGTAATTCAGATTCAAAATACAAATTTCTCCTTGGTGTTTGAAATATTTTTTTTTAATGCCTTCTGATACAATTAGATCCCATATGAGTACATTCTTAGATAGCTAAATGTGCTCCCTAAGTACATACTTCCCTGTAACATAGATTGCAGATAAATTGCTGCATAGGTGTCATGGTGTAGACACCACAAATTATAATGAAATTCTCTTTTTTTTAACTGGTGAAAATGTTTCTCCTGGGCTTGAAGATGAAATAGCAAAGATGAGAAAAACAGCATGTTACATTCTTAAATCTACAGGATGATAGAATGGTTTTCCTTGTTTTAAAAAACCCATTTTGACTTAAAGGTTGATTTTTCTGCTTACAAAGAGATTTAATATGCTCATTTCCTTTTTCTAGATTCTTTTTTAGCACTGTAAAATTAATAACCTCATTATCACATACTCACTAGCCTTATATTTTATTATTTCATTTTTAGCTGTTAGATGGACGTACAACTCACAGTGCACTTTTGGAGGTGAAAAGTATCACTGGCCTGGAGATTTGACTTCTGATATATATATATATATATAAATGTGAACCAACACTTCTCTGTTGATAAGCAATATATGTGACCCATGACGGGCAACTTGCTGTTCTGATGGAGCAAAATATTACAGCTAGAGCGTGCAGGCTTCTGCTCCACTGGACTTGGAATAGATTAGTGAAATACTCTCCCATCTTCAGGGGTTTTAGTTTGGTTTTTTTTCCCCATGATGGATTATAGATTAACTCATATGCAAGTTTATTGCAAGATTCCTTTGAGACTCCTAGATTTTTATGAATGAAAAGATCATTTATAAATGTTCAACATCATTGTATTTTATTATTTTTCCCATAGGATGAGATTGCTGTGTTTTCTGTAAGAGACTGCAATCAGATTTTACAACCACACAGATTTAATGTTGTGCATATTTCTTGAGTTCCATAACTGAAGTAAAAATAATTTTGATTTCAGCCCATGGAGGTCTTTTTATTCATGTGTTACAATCTTCAAACCAGAACACAGGCTTTACCAGGGCCAGAAGCCTTCAATTCTAAGTAAGTTATTGATGCAGGGTTGATCTTTGCCCAGCATGTTTTATGTAATGCTAAAAACTTCTAAACAGTTTTCTCTGACACATCTGATACTTCTTTGTCAGAGTGGCCTTGAAGTCTGCTATTCATAGATCTCTGTTTGAACCATGGGGTCATATTGATATTTGGTTTGGTCACTCAATTATACTTCATATTTGTATTTGCTGGTCTTGTTTCCTGAATCATACTCCTTTGGGCATAACACATCTTCAGTCACTATAACATCTAGTTACTCACCATCTATTTTAAAAGAGCTAATATTAACTAGAAATATCTTTACCCAGGGAAAGTCCAGGACTTGAAGATGTGTTTCCACAAGCTTAATTCATTATTGCAACATAAAATGGCAATTAGTAAATTTGAGAGTTAAAACCATAAAAACAGCTCTGTGATCTGACAGAGAGATTCAATGTCAGGCACTGAAATTCTTCAAGCATTTCTTCTCTGGCTTAAAGCTCTAAAGGCAACTTGGATTTTTTTTTAGTAAGGGATGGTAGCAAACTCCATCCCTGTATTTTCATTATCAGTACCTCCAGAACCCCTGTGCTCAGTCTTGCGCTGGGAGAAGAGACACTGTTTCCAACTCAAAGCTGTCTATGATTATTTGAAGGAGAATCACTAAAGTATAGAAGCAGTTTCCTGAAATCTTGGGAAAAGTGTGCAAGTAGAAGAGTTCCTCATCATGAGATATTTTGCATATGGAAGACGAAACAATCTTTCCATATTCCAAAGCAGACAATTGATGAGGACCCCAACTATTCCTGAGAAAGCTTCTAAAAGGTTTTTGTGGAACACATTCTCCAGCATACAGATGTATCCATGATTAGTTCGATATTTTGCATTTCTTACATAAAAGAGAATGGTTAGATTGCCTTCAAAGTCCAAGGTGCAGGACTGTATTCCTATCTCAAAGGAATATTAAACTTGGAGTAGAAAGGAGAATGGGAAGTGTCTCACTCACACACATCAATGTGGGAATACCTTGCAGTTCAAACTCACGATATTTCCTCTTAAAGAGGCGTAGGAAAGATGGTTTTTAAACTAATAGATATTTTTGTCAGTAGTGCGCAGCTATGTTGAGTACCACGTTCTCCGTAACGCATTCAGGGGCCCATGAGGCTTTAGATTTGTAGGTTCAGCTCAGTGCATAGTGTTGGACGCAGATGTTGGGTATCTCCATCATATTAAAGTATTTAAATGGTGCATAAGTAGGACTCTTAACATACTTTAACAGAAGCATCTAATAGGTCTTTTGACTGTTTGTGAATTGCACTGTACTAGTGGGTTTAGGCTGCACAAGACCATATTTTTAGAAACTGTTTAACGCAATCCATTGGCCAAAGAGAAGTGAGTCTGCTCTTTTCACAGTGGGGTCTGTTATTTCACAAGGTAGTACAGTGGTTCCGTGTTCATTTGTTAGTGTCCTAAGACAAATTAATTTATTCCCTTGAAGGGAGAGCATTATGGGCCCACAGTGTATTTAACAGCTTCAGAAACATCAGCTTAATGCATATGAAATCTACTAATTCTTTTCGCTGAGAAGTGTCTCCAGTTTTTGTGTCAAAATTTTGTAAATACCAAGGGGTAGATAAGGCTTTTGCAAGTACTCATGAAAGATTATTTTGATAAGACATTCTGAAGCCAAATGATTTTGAGGCACTGCTTGTGGGGAGTATTGGCAATGAGAGTACAACGAGATCAAGGCAACTGTCAGTTGGCAAAGAAAGTGTCAAAAGTGACAATATTTGATAGGGACAAAATGAACTTTTTTCCTTCCTCCTATATGTTTTCCATAGTTTTTTGTCATCTAGCAATAGGCTAGTTTATGTTTTGCTTCAAACGCCTGAACTCCAACTTGCACACATTGACATATGCTCATACTGTTTTTCCTAGTAAGTATCTTGATTAGACAGGATATGTAACAGCCTTTTTGGTGAGTCCAGAGAATAACTCTCCATGAAAATAACAGTTTTTTAATTTTCCCCTGAAAATAAAATAGTGCACTTTCTAAATAAGGACACCTGGCATTCATGAGGAGGTGCAGGATAAAATACATGTATACCTGCATGTATTGTGTTTCTTTTTTGAGGAAATCTGTGATTCCTCTAGCTTGAAGTTCCTGTCTGCTGTCTTGGTAAAACACTCAGTTGTCAATATGGGCAGACAAACAGTGGGTTATTTCATCACAAATGCATAGGTTTGTTGCTCTCTGTAGTATTTGTTCATGTGTGTTACACAGAGTTGAATATGGCAGCATAAGAGAAATGACATTGTGTGGCACAGTTGACTTTGCACATTAGTTACCGTCAGATTTCTTCCCCTCCTTTACTTTCCCTTCCCCTTCCTTCTTATTAGTGAAATTTAAATCTGCTGTCTGGGCAAAAGAAGTTTACAATGGTGTAATTTTACTTATGAACCAGAACGGATGTTCATGAAAGTTCAGGCACATAGTGACCATGTAAAAACTCTGTCCACAGCTGGCTCACCACTTTTTGTGTGTTCATCTGTGTGCTGTAACAAGGACAACATTAGGCAGGGTTCCTCCTTAAGCACTCCCTTGCACTAGGTAAGGTCTTTTTTAGCTCTGTTTTTACAGTTCTCTTTCCTGAAAGACAAGTTGTAATAAAGCTTGGGGCTTTCTCATGAGGTTCTACTACGTCTACAGTGTACCCCTCAGGACTTCTCAGTCCACTTGACAGTCTGTGGTTTTCTTTTAAGGGCCCTGGCAAAGGT
The DNA here is from genome assembly GCF_022539395.1 of Myiozetetes cayanensis. Classification (NCBI taxonomy): domain Eukaryota; kingdom Metazoa; phylum Chordata; class Aves; order Passeriformes; family Tyrannidae; genus Myiozetetes; species Myiozetetes cayanensis. The sequence goes on along the minus strand of NW_026087964.1, from coordinate 30,592,139 downwards.
AACTGAGAAAATTGAGCTTGGCAAGATCAAATTTGCTTTATAGAGATCTTCATCTTCCTGGGAAAATTCTTAAGGCTTTGTGAAGAAAAAAAAATTAATAAAAAAGGCTGAAAACTACACATACTTCCTCTGAAAGTGACTTTTATATCATGATAGTTCAAAACATCATCTGGTCTCTAGCCATCAGAATATATCAACCTTTGGTGGGTGGGAGAAAAGGTTCTGTGGTACGTTATTGGAGTTATATGTATCCCATAGTTACATAGGTTTCTTCATTCTATATGAATTTATGTTAGCTATGTTCAAATTCACTAGACATTAGCTTGTTCTAAAATTGAGTAGCACATTGTGCATCTGATGTCTTAAGAAGTGTATCTGAAATGTGTTGTCTCCCTTATCCTTTCGCAGTTATGTGTTTATCATTCTTAAAATGATGAATATAAGAACTGCTGTTTTATCTCAAAACATTTGTGCAGCTGTTGGGTAGGTAGTATCACGTTTATGGAGTGTATCCTTTGGATGCTTCTAAACTGGTGACATGGATGGAATCTACAGATAGAGAAAAGCAGAAGTGAAAGTTGTGGCATTTGGATAGTGAAAGTGTATCATATTCACTGAGAAAAACATGCGAAGGTGTTTTACATAGTAGTGTTAATCAGAATGATTTTTTTTACCTTTGTAAGGGCCCAAATATACACTTAAATAGCAGTAGAGTTACTCATATTTTTAGGCATATCATACCACAATCCTCATTGTAGTAGTATTGTATACTATTTTGTTGGTGGGGCTTTTCGTTTTTGCTAATCTGTATTTCTTATATAGCAAAGGGCCAGAAATCAGATTAGCACTGTAAGGAACTGTTTCCCCTTTAGCAGGAGGAAGAGAGCACACCAGTTACTAACTGAGCAAAATATGAATAGTGGCATACAATTTGCATTAATTTAATGTTTATGATGTTAAAGTGGCTGCAGTTAAAATTCACCTCTGGGTGGCAATGGAAATACGCATCCAATCTGCTGAGATGGTACTGGTCTGTATCAGGGGAGGAGTTACTTGGAATTAATTTCCATTAGTTGTTTCCATAGTTTGTCTTTTCCAGCCATTCCCCATCTGAGTTATTATTATAAAATGCATGAATATATTTTTGACAGCAAGGCTCGGAAAGTACAGCTTGCAGCTTATTAGCAGGGTTGTAGTATTTTGCCCTAACAATTTAGAAAACTATATTCCCAGAAACTGGTAAGTGTAGCCAGAATGCAATTTGCTTACCTATAGAATGCTCTGCAGTTGACTTTTTCAAGAGCTGGTAGCCTGTGGGGCCTGAATCATTATGTCCTCATCCCTTTCTTAGTCCTTTGGGCCTGATCTGCCTTGCTTGGAAAGCCTCACATGGTAAGACCCAGTGTTTGTACCTGCTTATTCACTGGGTTCCACCAGCATTAGTCACCAAAGATTCTGGTCCACCATACTGCTGCTGATCCTATTTTATGGCTGATCCTACTTATGGCTGAATTTAACTGAGGGAATTACAAATTGAACTTAGATACCCTCATACACACCTGCTTATAACTCCTGAAATATCTGAACAGAAGTCATCATTGCAAGACTATGTAAAAGTACCAAGAGAGACATCTGAGAAGTCCTGAAGCGTGATCCAAAGGCCAAACCGCTTCACAGCAGTTTAAATATATTTATATTTATATACTATATTTTATAAAATCAGGTTAGACATTTTTTCCCAAGCTGTATGAATAAAATCCTTATTAAGTGAAATGTAATTTGATATAAAGGAATTCATAGGTCATCTTTTAAGATTGTGTGTTCCCTGTCAGGAACAATAGAAGCTTATACATTATATAAAATAGCATCTTTATCTCCCCTCCAGTTAGTGTTCTAAGTAATTGGCTTTTCATACATTCATATTATTGTACTTGACGTTTAATATTTAAACTGCTTAGCATGCTAATTGATTAGTAGAGGGCCAGAACCTGCTATAAGCTTTTATCATGTAATTTTATAGACCTATCTGCACCTTGTTAATCTTTTTCTCTTGTGAATCCTATCAAATTGTCTATCTGAGGTACTTGCAATTTCTTTAAAGGTGCAGATTTCCACTGGAAGTCTATGTTGATTAGATCTTATAATGGTTGATAATTGTGGCAATTTTATTTATATGGTGTAGTCGTCTAGTCCATCAGGGCAGAAGATGTTTGAACTGGGGCATAAGGTGAAGATTTTTTGTTGCTCTTCTTTTGTTACTCTTCTGGAGTCTCCAAACTCCAGTTTTTGTATGTTTGTTAGCTGTTATATAGCTGCTGATTTGCTAATTTACCCATTAATGAACCTCAGAAGACTTGTACACTGTGTACTGCTAGATTAGAAACCCTCTATCACCTACTCCAGGGTGAGTTCAGTCTGTCAGAAAAGTTAGGGACCCAAGGCAGATACAAGTCTAAGCATTTTCAGGTATTGAGAGGGTGTAATTCCCTCATTAGCACCAGCACACCAGAGGTTGTTTTAGATGGATAATATCTGGTGATCCTTGCTCAGACAAGCTTCTTCCTGCTGGCAGCACAGAGATCCTGATTCAAAGAGAGAGTGAGGATACATACAGGATTGGGCCAAGAAACCATGTTTGTGATGGATTGGTTTTCCTTGGTGCTTTAAGAGAAGTTGTGAGCATGAAGGGCATTTTGTGTCAATGCAAGGGACGTGCTGTGGTATGGCTGCAGTGTGTTTGGATGTGGATGGATGCCAGTGCAGGGACTTGGAGGAAGCTTTGGGAGCGTGGCGTGGGCTTGGGAAGCCAGAGGTCATCACAGTGCGTCATAGGGGAAGGATATAAGGGTCATACATGATGTAGGACCAGTATGTACAATGAAATGGCAAAATTAGGGCTTTTTTCACCTTTAAAATATTTTGTGCTTTTGAAAAATGAGGGTATTAGACTTGAGCTAGCACAGTATTCCTTTTTCTTTTTCTAATTCAACTTTCTGACTCCTAGGGACAGCAGAAAAATCATTAGTGAGTTGTTTGATTGTTTTGTTTTGTTTGCATTTTTAAAGGATAAGGCAAGAAGTCTGGAAAATATATTTTAATGTTTTGATTTCAATATTTATTTTAATAAGCCAAACTTAGTTTTGAAACTGGGAAGAATTGCTGTTTCACAACTTGGTAACATTATTCCTTTCCAAATATTATAAGGCTGTAATTCCAGGCCTAGACTTAGCAAATTGCAGAAAAACAGAGTTTAATTGCAAACTCTGTTTTTCTTTACAAGAGCTCATCATATTTTTCTGGCAGCAAGTCAATATGGAAGCATTTATGCAACTTCCTCCCCACTAAGCCCATTATATCTGTCTTTGGCCGTGGGTTTGCTCTGTTAATATGTCATAGACAGAGCAAGCAGGTTACTAATCAGAAGGTTAAAGGTGACTTGCTGAAATGGAACTACATAAGCCAGACTTAATGCAAAAAGACAAAGGAAAGCAGGACAGAGACAAAGAAGAGAATAGCAACAGCCTTTTCTGTGATCTGTGAAGTGTGAATGAAAATAGCCTGCATGTTCCCAGCTTATTTTGGTCCAGTTTGCCCTATTTTAGCATATCTGAAACATTTATTCCAGCAGGGGTAATTTTGCTAGTTTTTTGTCTAAGATCGAACATTTCCTTAAGTCTGATTTGTGTCTTCTTCACTATGTGATTTGTAAAAGTAAAGTAAAGGTAGCAGTGTTTCAGAGAAACTATTGAAAAGCCGGGGATTATTTTACACTGAGCAATGAAGTGCAGAAAAGTCCCAGTTTGTACTTGACCCCGGCTGATGGATCTGCGTGTTTAAAAGTACCACTGCAGTCATGCCACTTTGGGTGCTGAAGCCTGTCCACATTAAGCCGGGAGCTTCACCCAGACTAACAGACCTTGTCAAGAGGTGCAGCACAGTGCTAACGTGCTTTGATGTTTTGCCGCTCAGAGGTACTTGCGTACTTACCAGGTCAGGCGTTTTAGCATCTGTATGTAGACATCCATCCTTAGATGTGTAATTGGAAAAATGTTTATGTAATAAATGGAAGGAAGGCATGTCCCTGTTTTACGAAACAGCAGCAAATTCTTGAAAGGAACTAAGGTTTTTGTTAGGCACGTTTGTTTTTAAATGTTCTCCAGTTCTGAAAACAAAGAGTAATCAAGAAATTCAAGAAATGAGATTTGTTTTCCATATAGAAATTTAGTAAACCCCCAGCATATTAACACTAAGATAGAATGAAAAAACACCCTTACCCTTTTTAACATGTGATTTAACATGGACCCATATAACTAGTGTCTATAGTATTTTTCCAGTCATTAAAATCATTACTAGTGAATAATGCATTGTGAAAAATCATTGTAAAACAATCTGTAGCCTTTCAACTAATTTCTTTCAAGCCATTTCATTCAATTTAAACCTGTTTGACATTGTCCAAGTTAACAAGTTACTCTTTTCTGTTCAGCACCTGGTGGTGGCAACCCGTAAATCAACGTCTCATCCAGAAGCATGAAAGACCTCATTAAATCTATTTTTGTGTGAGTTAACAGATCTCCAAATTAACCTTTCTTTTAAAATAAAATAAAATAAGGTAGTAAAGGTCAGCCTTTTTGTACAACAAAGTTTGCTGACCACAGAGATTTTCAAGCCTGATGGCACATTTGACTGCATGGTTGTCTCATCATTTTGGCAGTGATCTGTTTGATGCCAGTTAGGAGCGCTTAGACTCTAACTGTCTGAAACTCACATTTTATATTTTTTTAAAAAGTAGGAAGTGAGACGTGAAAGAGAAAATGTTAAAACATTCCTTTTGTCTGTTTGTTTGGTTTTTGTTTGGTTGGGTTTTTTTCTCAACAGTAGTAAATCATTGAAGTGAAATGCCTTTGTTGACAATTTATGGGCAGAATTCCTCATCTATCAATTCATTTGCCAACTCCTTGAAAGGCAATACAATCTTGAATTTTACATTTGCTTTTGTGTTATAATTCTCTTTATTTCACTAATAGATAAATACAAATAAATATATTTTGACACAATAGTTGCAGAAGGGCTACATAAGAAAGACATGCCTTACTTGAACATGGACTCTTAACAATTTAAGGTAATTAATTGGACCTGGAAAGCAAAAACTAAGCTCATATATGCTGGTACTCTGAATGATATTCAGGTATATCTGAAGGGAAAATTTAGTTTAAGAGCATTACTTTTTCAGTATAGGGTATAGAACCTAATGTACTTTCAAAGGAAATCACAAATATAATTCACCTGTATTATACATAAAAGACAAATGACAAACATTTCCAAAATTACAAATGGGAATGTCTATAAATAAAAACACTTTAGTAACATCAAATAAAGGTAGAAGAAAAAAGACAATAAAGCATTAAGAAGAAAAATGAGTATGCTAAGAGTACAAATAGCATTTTAGTAACAACATTATTACAGCAACATCTATACTTCTGAGTTTTTGTGTATCATAGAGAACCAAAATCTGATTATAAAATATGTTGAGTAACAGACAGTTCAGAGTGTATTTGTTGTAAGGTGCAAGACAATTTATTTATGACATTGTTTAAAAGTACTGCTACACTGAACAAGCTTTATTTTTTTCTTGTAATTTTTATTTCAGTTTACACACTTTAAGTAACAAATAATATGTTTCCATAGAAAGACTGTATTGTTTGGCCAACATGGGGGTTTCTGCCTTTTGTCACTACCTAACATAACATGTTAACACTAAAGTAATTGGGTCTGAAAACATGCTCAATGTTGAACTTGATTGAGAAACTATGGCAGAAAATCACCCCAGGGGACAATGTGACTCATTAAGAACCTACCTATAATATCTGAGGGAAAAAAATTGTATGTATTATTGTGGAGACTTCAGTGGAGAGATGATGTTCTGTATGCCTTATGCTAGCAGTACTAAAATTACTCAGAACATTCAAAAAATAATAGATGACTAAAATATTGGTACAATAAATTCTTCATTAAACATATACTGATGTCTAAAAAAGAAGAAAAAAAATCACAGTTAACGTTGGCTTAGTTGAGTGAACATATTAATTTATGACTGTTAAATAGAGGAAAATGAAAACCAGGAAATATTCTCTGTGTGAAAGACTGTAATGGAAAATCTGTCTCGGCAAATTAAAATCGCACTTTACAAACTCCAAAAAAAATTGCAAATCCAAAACCTGAAATGATTCTTTCAGGTTTGTGTTGAAAACTGCCTTAGATAGAAAACAAAAAACCCTGTTAAATAAATCAGTTTGAGAGGATGTGTATTGGAAAACAACTGCAGGAGAGCATAATTTGATGATAAGGAGGATGTATGAGCTAAGAAATTCATAAAACTGAAAAGGCAGAAGGGAAAATTAGGGAGAAATCCGTGACCAGTAAGTTTGGTGGGTTCTTTTCTTTCTCTTTTTTTTTTTCATTTCCTTTAATGGGGCAGAGGTTGGGTTTCTTGTTGTGGCTGTTAAAATGAAATTGAATGAATCCCAACAATGTTAACCATATCTAGACAAAAATAAAAGAATTTCCCAGAGTATGGCAGAAAATGCTAAATTATTCAATAAATATTTATCTTCTCTACTTGGATGGAAGAAAAGGAGGTAAAGAGGCAGTTAGATCATATGATAAAATATTTAGGTTTTCCATGGAAATATTAAATTGCAGCTATTAGTACTGCATGTTTTCAAGTGCTCTAGACAGATAACTTCATTCAGGAGTGCAAAATATGTAGTGAAACAACAGGTAGGCATAAAGCAGATGAGTTAAGACTGCAAACATAGGTGCCAATTTATAGTAAAGTTCCATTAGGAATATTAAAAGATCAGGCTGAAAGGCTTTTGCAGTTGTTAATGTTGACTTCTATGAAGTTGTCTAACACTGGAAAACTTTTAAAGAAATAAAGTAAGACAGTGCTGTTCTCTATGCTTTATAAATACTGACTGTGTATAATTTTACAAGGCTGACTGTTTTTCTGGCAAAATAACTGACTGAATGATGCAGAAATCATTCATGTAAATTTTAACATTTTACATTCAGTGGCATTTTAGCATCAAGACTGATTAACCACTGAAGCCACCTATATGGTTTTATGAAAGATTTTCAGTTGCCAGAAATTTTAATCATTGTCACTAATGGTCCTTTTGTGGCCAATGTTCTGTGTGCTTGTAGTGGGATCTTTGAGTCTGACTTCCATTTGTAGTGTGCAAGATATGCAAGACCATAAACTTTGGCAGTTTTATGCCATGTTACAATTGCATTCTTTATTTAAAAATCTTCATGGAGAAAGATACTAGGAAACTGCTTCTATAATGTCTATTTTATTTCCAGCAGCTGTCTGAAGGCTGCTCTTATAGACCCATAGTTAGAATAATTGATATAGAACCTTTTGAGATGGTAAGGAATGTGATACTTCAGACCATCTGCAAAATGGTAGCCGTACAATAAAAATGAAATGAATGAAAGAAGCACCAGGTACTCACTGTATTAATCTTTTTTTCTCTGTCTATGATCTTTTTTCTTTTACCTGTAATAGAGCTCTAACCTTTAAATGTTCTCTGAGTTGAACAATTTTTCATGATCCAGCTGTGTCAAGATTGTTTTAGTTCAGTTTAACACATTTTTTGATTCACCGTTCGGAGGGGTTTGATTGAGTTATTTATGGGATTTATCTCCTGTGCCGGACAGGGGTTAATAAATCATAATTTGAATAATTACAAAATTATTCCAGTTGAATAAATGAATATGACCTCGTTAGAAAAAACTCTAAAGACCACTGTTTTTTCCAACAAACAGCTGTTTGATGTTACTTTTCTAGGCCCTTTCTCCAAATTAAATGTAAACATACAAAATCACATAAAAAAATTCATAAGATTTAAAAAAAAAAAAAAAAGCTGAATGAAGCATATTGATGTTTTCTTGATCTGTTGAAGGAACAATTTTCCCCCACAATTTCCAATCTAATATCCACATGCACTGAAAGGGGATGATCCCATCCCACTTGACTCCAGACAGATGCTGTGGCCATTTCTTTTGCACACTTAGCTTTTAATTACACAGACACAGAGCATGTAATTCACTCACTGGATGATCCAGGAGTGATGGTCGGTGCTAGTGTACACTGTGCTGGTACTGCCTTCATCCTGAGTCTTGTTATGCAGTGGCTGTCACTTCTTTGTATGGGGCAGGCTTTCATCCAAATTCTTAATGATCTAGTTGTGGCCATTGAGCCAGCAGAGTGTTACTCCCTGGTCTTCTCCCCACCCCCTCTACTCCCAAATTCTTTGCATAGTTTCCCTGAAGATTTAGTAGGTTGAACTTGCTCCCTGCAGAGTCAGACAAACAGCACAGTTGACAAAACACAGGAGGCAGGATTTGGAGAAGATGGACATAATTGCAGCAGCACTAAATATTTTAATGTCAACTTTAATGGAACCTAACCCTGAAAAAAATCACCTTACATTGCCAGCCAGCTGAACCAACTCACCCTGCAGCTACACAGGCTGATCTAATAAAAGGGGTAGGAGGGAGGCAGGCAGGCCTGGGACCTCTCCTTTTGGCAGCTTTAGACTGGCATAACAGTAATACAAAAATGCTTAAGGTTTACTGAAGATCTGGAACCGTGTGACTCAGTTTTACATCATCAACTTTGTGCTTGCATGTATTTTCTCATTGCTCATTGCAATTCATATTTACATGGCAAAATTACTTGTGAGGCAGAGAAAGGAGGAAATTAATTCAAAACAAAAATTTAAAAGTGCATATAGGACTTTCCATAAATAACTAATCAGTCAAAATATCTATTTCAAAACTAAATGTAATTTTATTTTGGAACCTGATCGTGTCCCCAAGACCTCTGTACTCCCTCTTGTAGTATACTGAGCTCATTGTACATTCTTATTTGATCTCCCATTCCTAGGAAGGCACAAGGCATAACAGGAATTTACTATCTGTACACTTATTTGTTCCACCTTTATTTTCATGGGCTTTAGAAACTGGGTCTCAAGTTAGAGGGAAGAGGTGGATCTTACCATTTTCATCCAGTGCTTGGATCAAGCAGGAAAGGGTCATTAAACAGGAGGGAGCAGGACTGTTACATCTGATGCAAGTTATTCCTGCTCCAGAGTGTCACTTGTCTCTTTCTGACCAGGTTATTCAGAAAGGAATCTTTTATAAGGTAGAATGAAGAAAATAAGCTCGTTGGAGGGTCAGGTTTTAACTTCCTATTAAGGAAGCCTTTAATAGATAAGTTTGTAGCTTTCCAGATTACCACCTTCCTGTCCTTAGGCAGATACTGGAACACTCATTGTAAAGGTGAGGTAGCTGTATGTTAGTTGTCCTATATACATTGATGAATTATCAGTCAATGCTGTGTCATCTAAAAGCAGCCATGGGAATTGTGAGATTAATAAAAGTTGCTTTGTTTCCTTCATTGTTCATCACAAGTTTTAGTAAGGAGGAAGTACATGGTGGTAATTGTACTTTTAGGTATCTGGAATTGCAAACCCAGGCTTAGAAATTAATGGTCAATATTATGTTAAAATAAGAAAGTTACTTTATAACTGAGAACAAACAGTGTATAAAATTAAAAATAAACTCGTCCTTCTGTAAGCTCTGTTCAAACAATTTTACTAGTGGGTTTGTGAAGCTTGCTAGGATGTGCACAGTCCTGTACTTAAAAGATAATAGCCATTTACTCTCTAGAGTCCTACTAAAGAAATAATGTTAAAGTTATTTCTTCTCTGCTAGTTTTGTCAAGCCACAGTAATTACCTGTATTTCACCTGACAGCATTCTTGCCTTTTCCCTATGTTTTGACACCATGACAGGTTTTGTAGTTGGAAAACTGAATCTTCTAGCTCTGTGTTTTTGAGAATTAAATGTTTTCATTTATCTTAATTCAAAATTAATAGAAGCAAGATCAGAACTTGAAAATTAGTAATACAAAATATGATTCAGCTAGTGATGAATGTCTCCAGTCTATAACAAAGTAATAAATTAATGAATAAAGATACTGCTGCAAATATAACATCTCCTCTTAACGTTTTCAAAATTAAATATTATTGCTTTACACATTTAATTTTCTGCAAAAGTGTTAAAGTGATGTATAGTAATTATTTATACAACTGTTAATGTCATTGGTGTATGGACTTCACACTGCTAAGACCCTGCCAGTTGGTTCAGACACCACACAAAGCCTGCGGTGAACTTGGATCCTTCTTATATTTTCATAGAGCATTTAGGAGGGAATAGAGAAATATGAGCTCACTGAGTTCAGCACTCAAGTCCTTTAGCATATCCAACGTAACTGTATTGCCTTGCTATTTTCTCTGGATTCTCCTGCCTCTACCTGAGGCCTGAGCCACCATACCTACAGAAGTGTTTCTGCCCTTGCTGTGGGCTTATATGGCCCTATCATGCTCATCTTTTCATGCAAAATGACTCTTCTGCTAGTACTGAATTGCTTCAAGAGATTTCCCGTAACAGAAAAGAATGATGTAATTCAGTGAGATAAGGAATTCCAAACTCTTGAAGCAAGCAGAGTTCCCCTTATACTTTGTTATGTATGGGTACTCCTGTGCTCTGAAATAAATATATACTTTTCTGTGTATGTATATATATGTCTTTAAGTGTCTATTTGTAGCTAAATGAAACTTAAAGTGTTTGCAGTTAAACACACTTGGCTAGGAGCTTTCTCATTACCATGAGGTACGAATTCTTCTCAAATGCTGTTTACCTGTAGGTGCTATAAACTAGTAGAGCTGAGATAATTTATGCTGCCTGTTACTTAGCTGTTTTTATCAGTTAATCATGCTTTGTCATTAGTTCTCTACGTATGTCATTCTATATGCTCTTCCCCCTCCCCCCTGCTTCCCATATTATTCACAGGAAATGTAGGTTTAACCCATAAAAGAAGTGCACTGTTACTCTTACATATAGAGAGAAATAACATATTATTACAGTCCATATGCTCCACTGAAATTACGTTTCACTGACAATTTCGCAAAGCTCAAGGAAAGGGGTGGAGGTGAATCTAGGATGTCCTGTAAATTTATCTGCATGTAGGCTACTGGTTCACAACTAGATTTATTTTGCTTTATTTTGCAGCTCTAGCCACAAATACAGTAAGATTGCTAATGCACCAAATCTTTTGAAAAAACCAAACCTTGCAAGTCAATTTTCATTTTTAGTATCACTTGAGCACCACATGAATGTGTAAAAGAAAGTATGTAGGTAAACAAATAAAGCGTATTGATAGCAGTATGATTGAACTCTTATCTTTTTTTTTTTCTCTTGCATGTGTGGAATGGTATTTTGTTTGGCAAGATATTTTAAGAACAAATGGTAATTTGAGGATGAGAAACAATAATTCAGTTAGGAGGCCTTTCTTTCTGTAGTTACAAAACACATTAAACTGAGAATGTGGGATTGCATAAAGCCAGGGCTGAAAGGGATCTGTGGAACTCATCAGGTCCAACCCTCTGATGAAAGCAAGGCCCTAGACTTAGATGATGCAGGGCGATGTCTCAAGCAGAGACTATTTGAAATAATCTCTAAGAGCTGGGAGATCCCACCTCATAGCTGGGCAACTTATCCCAATTTTTAATTGCTCTTACAGTAGAGGTTTTGTTTGTTTGTGTGTTTAAATCCAGACAGAATATCCCCTGAAGCAGCTTGGACCCACTGACTCATGTTCTGTCATTGTGCACCCCTGTGAAGGAAAGTACCTCCATTCTCCTTCTAACCTCGTTTTAGGTACTGGGAGACTAGAAGACTATCATTATGAGCCTTGTCTTCCCTAGATTGCCTGAATCCTTTCTTGGAACTTCTCTTTATGTTGCAGGTTCTCCAATATCTAAATCGTCCTGGTGGCTCTTCACCAGATTTTCTCTAGCTTGAACTGGAGGGACCAAATTATTGATATTTTTCTACAATTGTATTTTTTTAAATACAAAAACATCTATGCTTTGTTGCAATGTTTAGTAGCATTAAAGCATTTCATGTATCTCCATACTTTTCCTTTTCTTCTTTATATGGTGTGAGTAGAAGGCTTTGGAGGGGTGAGAGGGATAGATGTTTCTTCTTTTTTAAAACAAAATAAAGGGAAACACTATTCATTTGCACTTTCAGGTTTACCACCATGCAAAACTGCTATTGTACCAAATAGTTCTGAGCAGCGAGTGTTGGTTTTAAAAAATCAGCTACATAAGTGAACATATTTTGAAGCACAAACACAGCATCAGTAGGTTTGTGTAGTGGAGTTGAACTGAAATCCCAAAAGTAATAGAAAAAATGTTTTTCAAGAAAACCCAACCACGAAAATTGTGCTATTGTCTTAAGACAATGAGTGACGGCATTTGTATTGCTTTATATATCCTAAACTCTGATGTTCCCTGACTCACATTAACCTCTTTCACAAGAATCACAAATCTTCAGAGATCTCCTATACCTATTTAATTTACTTTCTGTCAAGAATACAAACCAATTCTCGGTAATACTTTGCATTAGGGGAGGAAAGGAAATCTCTGTCTTGGCCGGCCCTTGCAGTTTGATTGTCCAGATGAGACAGATGTGAAAATCCATGTTTCAACACTCACAACCATAGTTAGACTGATTCCTGATTAAATGCATTAGCTCACAGAGTCTGTTGTAATTTTGTTGTGGGGTTGGTTTTGTTGGGGTTTTGTTGATAGTTTTTTTGGAGGGGCTGGAATTATCCTGTCACCAGATTATTAATAGATACTTTTAAAAATTATGTTAAATAAAATGCTTAAGATTAAGCATCAATCAATTAATTAAACAGAGTAATGTTAAGTGTTTAGTTTTAGCTTTCCTTTAAAAATAAAATCAGCAGAAATCCTGGGCAGCAAAATGTTTGGGAAAGTTTTTACTCTCTCAAGTGCTTTCTTAATTGTGCCTCTTATTTCTTTCTTGTTATTGTGCCAGGCTTCACTTTGTGATTTGTAGTATATCCTACTTCAGTTATAATGCTAGATCCCTCCTATATCTTGTCCATATTTCTTGGTTTGTAACACAGATCTTTGCTTCTGAGTTCTTAATTTTTAACTTCCATGTTCTTATATGAAATTGGAAATATTTCTGTATCGTGATTAATGGTGCAGGTAGTCATATTTTTTCAGTCTTCTTCTTGCTTATGAGCTTATTTTTGTCCTTTTTGCAATACAAGAACGTGTCTATCTTTGCCTTACAATGTGATTATTTTAACAATATGTTTATCCATAGTTTTGAATCTCATTCTGTTAACATTACAGACTAGAATTTGACAGCTGGGTAAGTTCTATTTAAGAGCATATTGTGGTAAGAGCATATTCCTGCAAAGAAAAACAGTCCTATTTAAACTGAAAAACTGAAAAAGAACAACTCTTCAGCACCAAATTTCCTAAACTTCCTTTCCAATACAAAACATTCAAAACCTAGGAAAAGTCATTTGGGATTATACCCATAGCTTCAGTCCAGATTGCTGCTTTTTTTTTTTTCCATTTTCTCTGTATTAGGAGAAAACCTGTGTACCCGTGTGTTTACGTTAAAGTCTAGTTTTGGTAGTGGAGTAAGATGTAGAGACTTTCACTATTATGATGACATAGGTTAAATGCCTCCTTCAACAAGTATGACCTGTGTAGATTCCAGAGTTTAATCTCAGTCCTACTTATACCACTTAGTTACAGTATCACCAGACCAATTATAGCCACATCCAGGCTTATCAGAAGCCTTGGCAGAACAAAGTCCAGAGCTATTCACTTACCCTCGACATTGCAGTAGCTTAAATTTGAGAGCTCTGAAAACAACCGCATTGCTGCACTGCAGCTGGGCTGTGGACAAATGTAATTCTAGTGTCTGATGCTGTCAATCTGGCATCTTTCACAAGTAGGGATTTTATTATATAGAAATTTAATCTGTCCGCCATATCTTACAAGGTCATTATGTAGAACATGATGCTTCTTTAAAAAATAAAAATAAAAAGGGCTAGGACTCCTAAAAAGTTGTTAACTGTGAGAGACAGACTTTTGAAAGCCAGTGCACAGTGCCAAACTCTTGTATTGAAAAGTTTTGGCTGAAGTACTGGGACATATAGATAATATTGTCCCCGAAATCTTGCCAAAGAAACTGCAGTCAGAAATGTAGGAAATTGTCCAAGATTAGGCCTCAAACATGCTGCATTCATTACCAGCAGCTGTGCATATAAGAAGTGTTTCTTTATACCACACAACCCAAACCACTGCGGCCTGTCACTGTCATTTTTATAGCAATTTGCTGACTTTTTAAGAAACAGGAAAACGTTTAGCTAAAACAGAAGTTGAAATGACTGACAGAAGATAATTTGAGGGAATTTTAATGGCTACTGACTGTGTACTGTAGAACTATGCTGAAAGGCACATATATTTAAGACTTCATTTTATGTAATAAAACTCACTAAGAAAACAAAATTATGCTAATAATAGTTTAATGTTTATATTAAGTCATGGATGCATACCTTAAAAGATTCCTTAAAAGCCAGAAAGGTGAACATGATGTGACAGTGGTATTTTGAGTATTAGGATTTAAAATTATCAACATTGTGTTTTAAGATAAATTCAAATATGCCTCCATTAGGGGGAGATACACATTCATCATTCAGTGCTTCAGATTTTCAGACACTGTTTGGTATGATAGATTTTCTCTTGGATGTTTTTGTTAGCTTTTAAAATATTCCACTGCTATCACCTTCTTGTACCATCATCTTGTTGTGGGACATGTTTTTAACTTGTTTAACCAGTAGGCAAAAATTTGCAGGAAAAGAGAAGGTCCAACTTTATCAATTTCTGAATATTTCGGGGGGAAAAATTATAATTGTAGGAATATCTTTATTAATTGGAGGATTTTTGAGAATGAAATATAGATGTTAAGATTTTAAAAACCTGGAGAAAATTTTCTCAAGCAGTTTTTTCTTTGCCCATCTTTTCTTTTTTCCATCCGTGCAACTGCTTCTGCCTCAGGGTGCTTCAGGAAATCTATCAGTGTCTGGTTTGTTTACTTTAGGGCAGGAGGATTTTAAACAGCAATGTGACCCTTGTGCTGGATGTTAGTATGAGTGTTATCAAAAAAGGCAAAGAATACTGATGGACTTCAGTTGATAAATTCTTGTGCCAGGCTTTAGAGCATAATAGTTTTAGGTGAGGTATTGAAATCATGTTGTTACATGCCTAAGCACTCTCCATCTAGCTATCCTATGTAACATGGATAGCGACAAATCCCTTTCCTTTATACAGAGAACTGAAACCCACAACTAGTTGAATTCACTGTGGAATAAGTCCACTGCATGTTTGCCCTACAATCACAGCAAGTGCCACTCTGCCCTTGCATAGCCCTTGGAGTATTTTTTCCAGTGTCTGTGGTCCAGCTGCAGGAAGCACTGGCTCCTGGGAAATTTCAGAAGAATTTCTGGGAGACCACATGAATAGAAAAAAGGATTTCAAGCACCAGGATTCTGGTACACCACATTTGAGGGCTTATTTCAAAATGACTTCCAGGATCAGTCTATCTCACCCCCACAAAGTTATCACAAAGATAGGTGGACAAAATGAGAAAGGGCAATTCAAGGTAGGGAGGAGAAAAGGTGAGAGGGAGGGATGAACTGATGGCAGCAATTTCTGAAGTTAAATTTTCAACAGTCACTGTCTTTGTCTAGATAAATGACTGAGTTATGTATGTATATATCACCTCCATTGTAGAAAAAGTATTTGGATCTCTGGGTAGTGAACGCAGAGATGTGAGAACAAGACTACCAAAAGCATATTGAAACAATAAATTTGGAATAGAGATCGTGTAATAAAATTAGGGGTTTTTTACATACAATTTACATGCATCTTTAAGAACAAGCTGTTTTCCATGCTTTTCTGCTGTTTTGACCCCACTTCAGCCAAGTACTGAGCAAAAGCAGTGAGATCAGTATTTCAATTCTCATGAAGCACTAGCATCCCCAGCAAACTGGAAGGAGGGAACAGGAATCCCAAAGTAAGGGAACATCCAGATTCTTGAGAAAGGGCTGATGATGCTTCTTGCAGTATAATAGATAACAGGGAGATGCAAAGACAAGTTGTGTGCATGTGGGGAAATACTTCAGGAAAACTTCTGTAGAAAAAGTGAACTCTGAGAATCTGGTTGTGCTATACCTGCCAATTTACCAGTATTAAGGACAGCTTCTGTAAATTTGATTATCTTCAGGATACTTGCAATAAAAGCTGCATATTTACTGAATCCTCCTCTTATCTTTGAATCCTTCTCCAGCAGCCTTGGCTCTGACCATCTCAGATTTTTTTGCCTCAGAGCTGATTCAGTCACATTGGCATTTTCAATCTTAAATGTGGCTCCACTCTTCTACATAGGTTTTCATTTAGGCTTACACTTTGTACGCTTTGCTCTTTAAGTGTCAGCATATGGTGGGTGGGAAAAACGGCAGGAGGGGGGTGCTTTCCTGTGATGTGTGCTGGTTCATCCATAGCCTAAAAACCAGTGTCATGCCATTAGCTTTTGTATGCCCTCTGTGTATATATATACATATATATATATTACATTTAATTGATTTATTTTTCTTGAGAAATATCTTTCAGGCTGAATATTCTACCACTTGTTCACATTTTGAGGACTCTTGTGTGAGAGAATTCAGCTGGACTTTGAGTTCCCTCTCTTGGCAGATAACACCAAAGCTTGCAAATCTGGCAGTGCTTGTGGGAAGGTCTTTAGTGAAATGCAGTTAGTGAAATCATTTAGATGATGGAATTAGGAAATGATAGTGATAAAGTTGGCTGCTGTGAAAATAGCAGCTGAATGACAGAGCCAAACTAGGATTTCTGAAGCTGTTTAACACACATGGATCCATGGCAGTCTGACATCTATGCAGTGGCGTGCCAAGCAAATAAATAGAGTACGGGGAAGTGCTAGTGGGAAGAAAAACTTTTGAGACTATTGCATGTGATAACTTCTGTGTAATATACTGTGCTCTGGAAATCTGTGCAATGGTTAGCCTTGCTTGAAGTAAGTCGAGCGCAAGTGCTTTTAACCTGTGGTACAGCCTCATGCTCTGTGCGTGAGCACAGAATATAAAGGAAGAAATATTTTCTTCTCCTTTCTCCCCTCTTAAGTAAATGGTAACTTTAAATTCTTGATAGGGTCTACGCCCTGTTTCTGAATATGCAACCTCTGCTAGTATAGAATAAAATTATTTCACTAGCAGTTTATCATGTTGGCAAATACTAAATATGTTGGGTTGAATGTGGAAAATGATCACCTGCTCTCGAGGAGAATGAATATCCAACAAATCACTTCAAGGTGTGCCATAAATGCAATTCTAGGTGCACTATAGCACTTAGTCCTGTGCCTAACAACCCACCTATCACCAGGCATTCATCATCTGCCTGAATGTGTACCATGGGAAGGTTTGTTCATGTAGGCAGTTCTAAATGTACATAAAGTATACATAAATCCTATTTATGAAAATTTTTCTTTTTCTTTAAGAAAAGGTAATAAGATGTCTACTTAACAGCAGCCTGAAATGTTTCTTTTTAAAAAAATTACATTTCTTAAATATACACAAAATAATATTTTTGAAAGTATTTATTTTATGTTACATGTATGATTTGTTATAACCATTTTGTAGATAGACCACTTGTGGGGATAAGGCTCACACCAGGTGTCAGAGGAGTGTGAAATAATTTTTATGCCACCTTTCCAAGGCAATAATTGTCATATAAGCATACAGAAGTGCAGATATAGTACTTTCAGATGAACACTCTTGAACTGTATATAAAAAATCTGTTTGACAGACTTACCCAAAGGATGACACTTTTTTCTGATCTTGCCAAAGCAGCAACTGTGTAAAAAGAAAATTTGCTCTGGTGGTTGGTTTTTTTCCCCAAGGAGCTATGATGTAAAGGGAGGGAGGAGAAGCTGTAATTAGGAGAAAAGAAATGGTTTCTTTCCACTGAGCAAAAAAGAAATTTCTGACCTAAATGACACAGCAAGTTTTCAGTCATCTTTCTTACAACAAAAAGCCAAAATGGAAGATGGATGGCAGCAGCTGAATGCACAGTCCAAGCCACATAGATTGTGTCATGATCAGTATAATACTTATTCCAAGAAATATGTGAAATATTTTTTGTGGGAATCACACGGATATTGATTTTTGTATTTGTGTGTGTGCCGCTGATTTTAAAATACCTTTTTAAAGATGTAATTTCAGAGAAGTACCTTGAACCTTTTTTCTTTTTTTTTCTCTTTTTTTTTTTTTTTTTTTTAAGATAATCAGAAACAAGTTAGATTTTTCTAGAGGCATGAAATTCTAGCTTCATCATTAAGAATAGAATGGTTTTTTAGAGCTTATTCTTTTGTACTGATAGGGGTTTCCCTGCTGGTGGTCTTTACCAATTCTAAGAGATCCACAATAGGCTGGTTTGTTGTGAAAAGCCAATTCTTTTTGTCAGACCTCTGTAGAAAACTATTTTACTCTAAATGTATTGTTTCAAACAGCCTGCACACACCTTGTTTGTTAAGAGATGTCCTGTATCTCATGAGTTTACATACCAAATTGACCTCTTTTTCCTTCCAGTTACTTTTTTTATGTCATTTTCATTTGCAGTAAATATCTTTCTCTTTTGCTTCTTGACAAAAGTGTAAATCTTTAATTAAAAAAATAATCCAGTAATCCAGAGGGATTTAGAGCTGCAGACCCAAGTATTAAATGTAAATCAAAACTTAGTCAGTTGGAAGCTGCTTATTATGAAGATTAGACACTCAGTCTCCAGTTCGGAGCATTAGCTGTGCAAGCAACTGCTTCTTTGCCTTCTTTTACTGACAAAAGGCAGTGAGTAGCAGCTGCTGATAGACGCTACTGAAAAACAACAGGAAAATGATATAAAAATGAAGGGAGGAAGGTGCCACAATTGTGCATGTTTTAGGATCTTTAATAGTCTTCCTTTTAGGGTCCTGATGATGCATTGAAGTGAGTGCCACAAATACAAGCAAGTTTCAAATTCAGAGAGAGTTCAGTTTAAAGAAAGAGGTAAGGTTCAAATTATAGTTGGACTTTTCTTTCTTTAGTGAAGGGTATAAAGTTTATCCTGAAATACTATTGCTTTTCCTCAAAAATTAGGTAAAATTACCTGAAAACATCAGAGCGTTATTTTTTTCCTTCATCTCACTACTGTTATTCATATAGCAGTTCTTCTTAAACAAATAGCATTAACCCTTTTTTTAAAATTATTTTGGAGAGGGGATATTTCTTTCAAAGGGCTTATTGATACATCACCTAGTCCCCCAGAACCTTCATGAAAATGTCCTCTTCCTCTTCACTTAACTGTACTATAAGATAAGGAAAGCATGTATTCTTTGTGTTTCCAAGAACTGTGTTAATCATTCAAAGCATATGTGCCCTTTTTCTCTACTGGCTGACTGGTACTGTAGGTATTTAAACACAGGAATGTATCAGAGAAAAACTAACTAAGAACTGCATAAATACTGTGAAAAGCATCATGATTAATATTTATGTCTTCAATAATTCAGATTTTGGAGCTCAAGATACTCAATTTGTATATTAACTGTAAGTTTGTATTTTCCCATACCCTTATATATGACCAATTTGTATTGAGTAGGATGACTCTAATCACAGCATTCTACTGTTAAACAGCAAAAATCTAGGTATTGATTTACAAAAATATTTTGCATTTCTTACTTTGCCTCATGCTGGGAAATTATTCATTATATGAATCTAAAGCACTCAAAAACACAGAGCAAATATACACTGGATAGTTTTGTATTGCTTCTTACGAAAAAAAAATCCCACATATTACCCACTTACATTCCAGAAACATCATAATTTGATCCTTTATTGAAAGGACTGTATTTTTGCTATAACTCTTTCCCTATCCCCTTTACATTTCTTGCTTACAATTTCCACTTGTATTTTTAGAGAAATGCTGATCTGAAACTGCAAAATTCTTGACACAGTCTTGGAAGGGGTTATAAAAATAGAGTTAGGCTTTAATGATGTAAATGAAAAGAAAAAAAGTTTATTGTTTTCAGATTTGAACACTGAATCTGTGAGCTCATCGTGGTCTTAGTCTGTTCTTGTTTAAATCAGCATCATTACTGCTTGAAAAATGGCTCATCTTAATCTTCACTTGTGAGAAAAAAATAGTCAATGTAGCATAGTATTTAAATGCTTAAGAACTACAAGATGTTCTATATTAAATATATTTGGGCACATGTGCTTTCTCATGGGAACACATTATCCTGCTAATCCTGTTGATATCAGATACTATTCTTAAGACCTTCATTTCTAGACATGAATTTGCCTTTTTTTTTAAACACATTTCCAGCAGGAACTGGAAAGCTGTATTACAATTATTTTGTTTGATCAAGTCTGTTTTGTAAAAGAGACGTAAGAATATATGTTGCTGTTATAATTGATACCTTATCTAATAAAAATGTTTACATTTCATAAATCCTGATTTTTGTAGGGTTGTAAGAAAAACATGTTCCAAAGTGATATACTGATGCTGTGCAATTTCAGCTTCTAGGTAGATACTCCATTTTTATTTCTTTGCAATGCAGACAACAGTATCTCTTTAAAGTACATCTAGCATCTCAGTAGAAGTGGCTGTAACACTAATTAATTATTTATGATAGGATGTCTTAACAGGGCACTTAGGCTACTACTATTCAAATAGGCAAATTAGTATTTGGCTAAAAAGGTGTTTGTTCCCTTTTAATAAAAGTCACTGGTCATCATGAATATTGATAAATAGCTGAAATTATTATCTTGACGAGGAGAAGAAAAGCTCAGCAGTTAGGACAGGCCTTGGAAGATTATTCAAGGCATCGTGTTTTCCCTCTCCCATGGTACTACTTTTGTGGTACTGACAAGTCAGCTTTGTGCCTCCATTTGGCATGTGAAAAATCGGCACAATGAAGTTTTCTACTTTGTTATGATGGCACTCATCATAGAAGGTAAGAGTAAGGACTCAATTGTTATGTGCTGCAAGGAACACAGCTTCAGTGCCTGGGCCACTCTAGTCTAATGACTACCCAGAGTCACCTCCAGCATAACCTCTTAAAGTCCTTTACAGGTGTCAGCTTTAAGTGATGGAATTACTAATGTGTCAGTTCTCTGTGATAATACCTATCTTTATCAGAGAGTGATATGGCTGTTTGTTACCACCTTTAAAATCCTGGATACTTGACACAAATTCAAATGCAAATATAAAAATTAATCATCGTGACTAAGCTGCAACAGGCCTCCATCCTCAGCCAAATGCAAAACAGCCAGTTAGAAAGCAGAAAAAAAGCCCTCCCTCCAGAAACTAACCACATTCACAATTCTCTCTGTTTTCATACTCTGGAAAAATATGAACTATGCAACATGCTATGAAGGCCATAAAATTTGAGCTCTTCTGGATCAAGGAAGAGGAATCAGTTCCAAACGCTTTGAGTTCCCACAAAGAACATCCTGTTAGCAGTTCCTCATCCTGGTATACCAGCAAGGCTCCTAGCTCACTTGTTTTCACTTATCTACATTGTGGCAATACGACAGAGACAGTGTGAGAGAGAAAGAGAAATTCTTTCACGTATGTCAAGGACAGCTGTGCAGCTGTGTGGTACCTTTCGTCATTAAAAAAAAAAGGTAAATTTTCAGGTGACCCTTCTGGTGACCTGAAAAGGCCACCATGACTTGAGTTCAGCAGGGGAAGTGTCTGTTGCCCAGGAAATGCATTTTCCACTAAAGATAGTAAAAGTGGCTACAGTAGTGATAAATGTACCTGCAGATAGCTGCATGGATTAACACAGCTCTAATTTATTCCACATTAAGAAAAAGGACTATAATGAGTTATTAATAAAGACTAAAAATGGGTTCAAATTCAATGGTTAATACTCTGCATAATTTACTGTAATAATCCTTCTGACCAAATAATTTTTTTTGTGTTTGTCTCTTTTCCTATGAATGAAACCTATGCTATTCTTTCCCCCCACCACCTGTCCCCAAGGTGTTTTTTGTGTTCTTTCTTACTGTTTGGGTGTGAGCTATGTTGGCATAACGTGTTGGCATATCCATGCTAGAGTTTGCTTCACCCCCTTTTGTCTACTCCATAAAAATACTTTCCTAAGCAAACATTTATGTTCCAGATTTCTTTAGTGTTGTACCTAATAGATTTCATAAATCATTTGTGCTGGCATTAATGGGACAGTGGAATCTCAGCACAGGAAATCTCATAGCAAAGGAAAATTCCATTGCAGCTGGCTGAAAATGGAGAGAAGTGGATTCACTGCAATGACATCCAGGTTTTTTTTTTTTTGATAGGCTGCAGTCCTCAGTTAGTGTCTGACTCCAAGCATCCAGTTCCCATTCCTCCTTCTTTCAAGATCTGTAAGGATATATGACTGAATTACTCACTTACTTAGTAGATTTTTCAATGGCAGAAAGCGCTTATCCATAGGTCTTCCAGCAGTTTGGGAAAATAGTATTTGTGTGATCTAATACGCCATTTATTACAACTAGACCTCTTGGAAGAGATGCTGAGAATATGAATGTTGCTGTGGAATTGCTAGAAACTTCCTTCGAATGACTGCATTAGTTTGTGATTTCATCTCATAACTCTTTCTTGGCTGGTCTTGCAGTTATCCCAGATAGGACTCTGTCCAGAATTTGAACAGCAGAAAGCTTCCCATTTTTATCAAACTGCCCCAAAAGCCTGATCAAAGTTTAAGTCAAAGATGACTATATTACAGTTTCTCCCTTGTGCTAAGTCAAAGCACATGTAGTATGTTGTATATCTGATTTGAAGAGCTTCAGGTCAAGATTTACTATTACTTTGGGATTTTTTCAGTGTTTTTCCCCATGCCAGCCAGGATTGCCCTCATCAAGACATGGCTACTTAGACCGTTATTCTCCCCTGGTTCACAGAATTCTATTACTTCAATCTGTATAGTGTTTGTTTCTCTAGGAAATTGCAAATGAGCACTAATTGTGTGAGCTTTTTGAATATTATTAAATTTCTTATGAATAATACATCTGAAATATGTGCTTTTATTGCAGCTTTCTACATAACAGTGTTGAAAACATATTCTGGAAAGATACCATCTTCCCTGGAAGTATTGAATAGTCATTAACAATATCTTGATCTGATTTTTGGCAAAATGTGACTTCTGGACAGCTGCTATGATAACTTGGCCTGTGTCAGCAACAGATCTTGTAATTGAGAGAGGAGAGTTAAGTTAGTTGTTTTTAGCAAAGGTCCAAGGTAAAAAGAGAACCATAATAGAAGTTTTGTAGGAATTCCTACATATCACTATACTTTCTAAGCCAACTCAGAAGGTTCTTTGTGTAGCAGTGTTAAGAATGAAGTTGGAGGTAATCATTCACACAGACATTTTAAAGGAGTACCACGTTTCACAAGGGGGTAATTAAAAAAAAAAGGATTAAAAATCTGTTTTTTAAAATAAAGACAGAGGCACTAACTTCAGTTTTATTACCAGCTGAAAACAAAATTTTCTGTTTTGAATATTTGTATCTGTGTATTTTGTAGACATCTACTTGTTCCTGCTCTCTCTACAGTATTTCAGAAATTATTGGTAATGTGAATGCTGCATTTTGTACCTATTATTTGATAGCTTTATCTGACAGCCATGATGCATAATGTGTCCAGTCAGATCAAGCTGCAACTCCAAAGGCTTCATTAGCAGCAGACTTGATTACAAATTGTCAAGTAGAGTGTTTTGAAGTAAGCAGGGTCTATTATATTCATGCCTCTATACACATGAAGAAAAACTGTCTCCTAAGGTGGTAAATGGAGGGGGAGGTGTTTGTGTTTCAATTAAAGCGCAGGTGGTGCGTGATGAGGCGCCGGTGTCACATCTGCGCTCTCACAGCTGCGCTCTGGTCCCGGCCCGCTCCCTGCGCTCCTCCTCGGGCTCCGGCCGTGCCCGCCTGCCAACACCGCCCTGAGCTCCTGCCCGCGAACGCCTTGCGGGCTGCGGGGACGCCCTGGAGCAGGCAGGTAGTTTACAATGATACAACTACCACCTCGCGCGGCAGCGAGTTTATTTTGTGTCACGGAAAACCCCCGCGTTTGGCGGTGAAATCCCGGCCGCGGCCCCGCGCAGACAGCGCTGCAGCGGCGGCTCCGCGCTCTCGGCGAGGGATCCCTTTCTGCCTCTCCCCGGAGCTCCCGGCCCCCGGCTGCACCGCCCGCCGCGGCCAAGCAAGGGTTACGCGGTGCCCGGCCGGCCCCGCTGCCCGCCGGGGGGGCGCAGGGCGGCTGCCGCAGCCTCTGGCGGGGCCGGGCCGGCGGCGAGCGGCGCTCGGCCGCAGCCGGGGCCGGGCGGCTCCGGGCAGCCCGGGGTGGGGCGCGGGGCGGGCCGGGGGCGGTGCCGGGCCCGGGCCGGGGGCGGTGCCGGCTGAGTGCGCGGCGCGGGCAGCGCTGGAGGAGCCGGCGGGCAGCGGGACCGGCTGCCGGGCGCGGGTGGTGGGGCTGAGGCGAGAGGGAACCGCTTTTGTCCTGCTTCGTGCCGTGCTGCTGAAAGAGCCCGACCCGGCGTCTGGCTGGGATGCGGTAGGAGAGATTTGCGGAATCGGAGATGTAAGAAATGAGAAGTTTTTTTTTTGCATAATTTGCGTTTGAGGTATCGCATCTCGCTGCGCAGCGAAGCCTTCGAGCTCCCTCGCCCGACTCTGTTACGCTCGTGTAATGGGAAAAGTATAAAGTGCTTCTGATTTTTGTGCTTCCTAAAGGCTGCGATAGCTGCAGCACTGGGGGGGGATGTGGAAGAGATTGTGCTCGTTCAAAAGTCTAGAAAGAAAAATCTAACTTTACAAGTACAGTGCAAATTATGCAAATAAAAGTACGGAAGAAATCAGCCCAGAATAATTTCGAAAGGATTGTAAAATCCTTCACTTAAAGCTTAGTGTAATCTTTGACATTTACGTGGGCACCTGAAAGAAAAAACCAACCCTAAAGCAGACCTCTGGTATGGAAGTACAGCGCTGCTGTGAGCAGACACATTTCTGTCTGCTTCTCGTTTAAAGTGCCAGCTCCTTCTTTTGTATACCTAATAAACAATACGCATAGAATATACAGCTGTGTCACAAAGTCATTCTATATTCTTAAAGCTTAATATAATCAAATTCATTGCCTAAAGATGGTGTAGTTGAAGATTTGATCCTTTTCCACTGAAGTGGAAATACTTTCAGTAATTGAAAGCAGATTCACGTCTGGAGTTGTACAAGCCAAGGTTTTCATTTTTAAAGTAAACCTTTTGTTCTTCAGCTTTAAATATTTCGGTGAAGCCATCCAGAGACCTGTGTTAATTGCTAGAGTAGACTTTAAGGAAGAATTGGGTGAAAAAAATCCCTGAGAAATTTATGTCAGCAATTAAATTTACGTAAAATTATAATGTCTGTATTCCAGTGCATGAACATATCATTGCATCTTTTGTGCACACTACATTTTAGTTTTCCTGTTCATCCACGTGAATCTGAATTTGAATACCCATCCGTCTGTAGAGTGTTTTGTTTTAAACCATCTTCGCTTATGTTCACCTCACTTAAAAATCTGAACTTTGATGATGTGAGGAAATACCAATCTGGTCCAGTAAACAAACCTGACACTTTGCGGTGTTGCCTTCCCTTTGTTAACTTTGCGCCTGTTTTCTGGCTGTTCCTGTGGAAAGCTTTCAGAAACCTTGCCTTCTGATATTTCAGCGATGGGGAAAGAAACTTAGGATGTTAACTACTAGACCCTCAGACAAAGAATGAGCTACTCTCAAGCTGTTTGTTAGCAGCTTTGAAGGTAGAGAACAATGGAGGGAGAGGAAGGGAAGTACTTTCTCTCCTAAGCTCCCTAGTCCACAGAGTAAATTTACTAAAAATGTGTGGACAAGTTACTGAAGATGGCAAGAGTCCCCTATCCTTTAGAAAGTGTATTAATTGCCTAACAGACACAAGGATCTAATTGCCTGATGTTAAGTACAGGCTATCTTTAAGATAAGGGACCAGGTTTATTTCCCTGAACTTCTAGGTGGTGTGCACTTAGCTGGTGTAGTTCACTTTTCCTTCTTTTCTTTCAAAGTTAAATCTTTTAGTATATTCTCAGTAAGTTTAGGTGGAAGTATTTGAGTAAAACCTGGGAAGCGGGAAGCTCTCAGACAAGAACAGAAAAATGTAGCTTACCGTTTTCTTATGCATCACATTGGGGCTCAAAACTGTCAAGCAGTTCAGTAACTACAAATGAGATGTTACAAAATTTTTTGATTAATCACTTTGTAACTCTGTGTGAACGGCTTCCATATATGTCATAATACAAGGGTTTTTTCTTTCAAAGAGCTATAAAAAGGATATGTTACAATTTAGCAAGAAACTTACAGCAACAGGGCCTCTAAAAAAAACATTTAATGATTATATGGCTTTGGCTTGTCATTTTCGTTTTCTAAACTTTTTGTAGTAGAGTTGAGAATACGAGAAGTTATATGTTTCATGCAGTATGAGATGATGTATTTTATTATTTTCCTTTTGGAGTAAAGCAGCTTTTATTGTATCTGTCTAGAAAAATTGATAATTGATGTTTTAAAAAAATGTAAAATGTTATGTCAGATGTGTGTTCATTCCAAAGGTTCACAATAGAATACTGCCAAGCACTCATCA
The DNA here is from genome assembly GCF_022539395.1 of Myiozetetes cayanensis. Lineage (NCBI taxonomy): Eukaryota > Metazoa > Chordata > Aves > Passeriformes > Tyrannidae > Myiozetetes > Myiozetetes cayanensis. Next base: position 30,565,421 of record NW_026087964.1, on the reverse strand, counting down.
GCTTTGAAATCTAATTTTTCTTAATTACAGAAAATAAGTGAGAGGTTGAACACTGAAATAAACTTTTCCAATAATGTCAAATTTTAGTACTGAAATTTTAGTATCCTTTGGCTTGGTAGATATAGAAGTATCTCTGAATATCAGTGTATGATGCAAACAGACCCAACTTAAGGAATTTATCTTGAGCTGTATTCTTGCGTTTCTAATGTGCATCTGTGAAGATGTAACATGACTTTTCAAACTACTGAAATGGTCTGATTATGAGATCAGACTTTATAACTTTTATTCCTGTAACTTTTATTGCTTCCCAATTCACTTGTTGAACTAAACAAGGGAAAATGAAAGGTCATAACATGTACATTTCGTACAACATAGGCATTTGAGTGGTGATACCAGAAAATAGGACTTAACTCTATTGCTTTCCAAAATGAGAAGGGACGTTATATTTTCTATCCTTCTTGCATGTATACAGAGGCCTTATTGCTGGTTATTACATTCTAAATACAGCTATAGGCGCTCTCTCTGTGGTTTTGAAAGACATTCTCCAGAGGTAGTTACAGATTTATGCATTTCAGAATAGCAAGAGGGCTTTTGTATGTGCAGTGATGTTCGAAAGATGATGCTGTGAGCTGGTGACCTCCCTTAATGGTTTGACGATGTATACCTCTTTTTAGATTTGAAGGATTTTATATAAAATAAGGGATTAGGATGAATAAAGTAACTGTACTAATAAAATGTTTCTGTCTTTTTCCAACTAAAGTTAAACTTTTTTTAAATGTTAGGGACAAGTGGAAGAAACGGCACTTGTGTTCCTATAGAAAACTTCACCCGTGTTAAAATGCTCAACAGGATAGACAGGTGGCTGAAATACTCTGAATGGAAAATAGTCATTCACCTTCTTTGTCTAAGATTGAAGGAATTCAAAGTGCAATTATACAGGAAAACTTCAGAAGTCCCTGAAGGTAACAACAAAGGTACATAGGCTTCTTTTGAGGTTGGCTAGGGCAACCAGTTATCCAAACTTGAAATAATTGTTTTGTGTGAACAGCTATATTGTAGATTGTTTACAAGTCCTTTAAATGTAAGAAGGAGGTAGAATTCTCATATCTGGAGACAGTATATCATTCTAGTGGGATCTACATGGGAAATGAAACACAGGGTTATAATTTTGAGGCCTAGTTCAAGAGTGAAAAGCTTATTTATGACTTGTTATATACAGCAGAAAGGATTTTGCACAGCAGTGGTATATGAATTGTTGCCTAAATGCAAACTTCCTGGTTTTGATATGGTAATCACTGATTTTTGTTTTGAGTACTAGAAGGTATCTTTATAGGAGGTTTAAATTCTGGCGTATTTAGAATTCAGGAGTTGTGTCTGCATTAAGGAGTGTTACCGCAAAAGGTTAAGCCAAATACCTGAATGTGTTGAAATTTGCACAAACTACACCTACAACTCAAAGTAATGGTGGCCTGACAAAATGGCAGAGGTAGATATTGGTGTACTTTCTGAAGACCTGCATTATGATAAATCTTTGATTAAATACATGTAACAGGGTTTCTTCATACTACATTTTGTGTGGCAAAGGAACAGCAATTTTTGCCGTAGCAGTGAGCTAACATATTTATCACATCAACAGTGAGTTATGTTTTTTTAGCTTTCTGATATATCTTGCTGTTTTGCCTCTTTCTCACTTTTGAAGAGGATTCAGACCTATACAACACTATTTCTAAAATGTTTAAAAGAAAAACAGATTTAGGAAAAAAAAATATAAAATGAGATCTGTTGCATGCAACTGCAAAAATAACATCCAACTGCTTTACCCACTTTTTTATTGTTTTTATTCTGTTTCAGTTGTTATTAGTCCAAGAACTATTGATATGGGGCTATTGTGTCTTGGTATCAAGAAAAATTAGTGTCCTGGAGAACTCTTTAGAGTGTAAGAGTATATATTAATCAAGAAGAAAGCAACTGCTGTTATAGAATTATATCATTTGGTTGGTTTTCATTATTGTATAAATCATGAGAAAGCACTACCTTAAGCTTTCAGATTGTCATAACTGCCAAATTAATTTTTAAACTACTTTAATTTTCACCTCTAGTATGGTTGCTGACCACACGCAAAGGAAAAAAAGGAACTGAAGTGCTTTTTTAAGAGCAGCTTTTGGTTTAATCATATAGACCTGCTTTTTCATAAAATGTTACTGTACACATGTATGAATTATAACCATTTCCAAATCTGCAGAAATTTCAGAGTTGTTATTTTTTGCAGAACATTTTTCCTCTTAAGTTATAAACTGCGTTAAAGAAAAGACTGTTGTCCAGGGAGTTGTAAAAAGTAGCCTGGAAAGCCTTTTATGTTCTTTCTTTTAAATAGAATAGAATTGCCTTATGTAACAAAGTTAACTTTGTCAACCTTTTGTAATTATTTAACCATTATTTCATTTTACCCCCTACTTAAACATTGTACGTTAATGCAATAGACACCTGACTGTGCTCTTAAAAGTTTATTTGTCTTTCAATTCCTGTGATAGTAGGGGGCAGTATATCTCCTTAATTATCTTTGTTCAGGGAAATGTTGAAAGGCCAGGGTAGTTAAGCAAGGCCGTTTGGATTTGCAGTAAGGTCGAAGTCAGATGCAAGGAAAGTGGTTAAATGCATTATCATCTTATTGAGCACATCATCAGTAAAGTGACCTTGATGGAGGTGGAAAAAGCCATTTGGCTATTTTATGACAGCCACCTCTCTGCTGGCTTTATCCCTGCCAGAGAGTACTTCAAATAGCTTTATCACAGTCTTCTCTTGTTGCTTTGAAATCTGATTTTTCTTAATTACAGATAACAAGTTAGAGGCTTTTCTAATAATGGCGAATTTAGTACTGAAGAGCTTATCCTTTGGCTTGGGAAATACAGAAATATCTCTAAATTGACTATAAAGGTGACCTTTATGTTGATTATTGTATATCTATCTGCCTTTAAGGATCGCCTATTGATAATCATTGTTTTTTATTCCTTACTCTACTCCCTTTTAAACTGTTTTTTAAGTTACTATGAGGACAGGCAAGCCAACCTTCAGCCTTAGCAGCAGGGACATTATTTGTTTTAATGTGTGTTATTTATGTTTTTATAAAGATACTCAAACTATGGGAGGCCTGTGGTTAAGCTGGAAACAAATAGTTTAGAAAATATATAACTAATGCGTAAATTTCTGTCTCACTTGTGTTTTGTAATGGTAGTAAGTACTGATGTTTTAAAAGCTTACAAAAGTAAAATTCTAGCTATTGCACGTTATTGTAAGTATTTAATCAAAATACTCTCAACTGTCCATCTTCCTCTCTCTCTTTGTAACACACTTTTCTCATTAAAAAATGGTTTCTTTCATTTGTGGAGAACTGCATTGATTTTGAGTAAACAGAGTAATTTACATTTTTTGGCTTTTAAAAGACCTTAGTGCTAGTTTTTTTTTTTTTTTTTATAGTGCTTTCTTTACAGACATTGGCATAATTATTAAGAGCTATTTTAAAAACAAATGCTCAAAATACAAGGAAAGACAATATGAGGAAAACCGAATCCAAATTTGAGCACCTGAAGATATAAGTTAATTGGCTGAAACTCAAAGCAGAGCATTAAAAATTATTAGAGACTAGAGGGAATGATTTATAAGAAAAGATGAAAAGGAAGAAAAAATAATATAGCATCATCACATGACAGATCTGTACCAATGGAAGAACTTTGTGCAACATTTTTAAAAAGACCATGTGGACTCAGGTGGTATATCTAGGTGGAATAACATGAAATCAGGAACCAAAGTATTAAGTTGCGTATCAAGACACGTTTTGTAGTGATAACATCCTGGTTATGGAAAGTATCTCAGCACAATTGATAGAAGTCCTATTTTTTGAAGAACAAGTATTACTTGTTTTATGGTAATGTGTTGAGTGTGGCTGTTATACCTTTTGTTCCTAAGTTCTGATTATATGTTGTCATGTGGAAGGTAAATGTATTTAACTTCTTTGTGACCAGTGCTCTCTCTTTCAACGTGTAGGTGATCTCCTAAGAGAGCAGGGTTCTTCTTTCCTTTATCACCTCTGTCTTTGGAGCTGGGAAGCATCTCATAGTTGCCTCCTCACCGGTTTTATAGCAGTAAGAAATCACGTTATCTTTGGCTTTGCAGTATTCTTCTGAGACTTGTTACTTTGGGGAGTTAAGATTTTAAAGTTCCCAGTCACCAGCAATGTTTTGGTGTGGTCTTTAGTGCTGGGTTGTAGAGTCTGGGTGTGTACTCAGCATGAAGCATCATCATCCAGATGGAGAGAGAATCTCCCTTTTCACTCATTCCGTGCTCTCCTTGTTCCTCATAGACTTGCCTTATTTATCTCCTCGCCTATATAATGGAAGTGCCCTTCGCCTTTGTAGTATAACAGATTCTCTTACATTTTTCTTTCTGTTTACTTGTTCTTGCTTCCTCCTCAGCACTCTCCTGATGCTTATCGATCATGTTCTGCCATAAAGCAGGAGGATTATCTCTAAGTGTGTGTTTCCATATGCCCAACCAGAAGACAAGCCTTTTGAAGGCAGACACGTAAAGGAGAGTTTGAAAATGTAATTCTGTCAAACTTACTTTTTCATCTGATAACTTTGGGAAGGTTGCCACACAGATAGGCCTGTCCATTGTCTTGTAACGATACTGAATCTTAAGATCTCTCCTATCAGCCAAGAGACAAGCAGTGAGCTAATGGATCTTTTTGCTGAAGAGGACCTCACTATCCCTTGAAAACTGTGCTGAAAGCACTGACACTATTGAAGTCTTTTTTGTAGCCTAGAAGTACCTCAAAAATTTTCCCTTTTCCTCCCCCATCTTTTTTTTTCCTCTGTCCCTCCACTGGCCATTTTGGTTTATGGAGCCGGACACATATTTCATTGCCACATTTCTTCTTAACAGTTATCCTTTCTCTAAAAGATGTAGTAAGGTTCATGACTTCTTCAGAGCACTTCAAATAGTCTTATTCTGCAAACCCTGCTACTCCTTATTTGTGCGAGATCCCTGTGTTTACTGCTGTCGTCTTCCCTGGAGATCAAGGAATCTCAAACAGATTTTTCAGTTGGTGGGGTCCTTTCTGGATGTAAACCCTTCTCCCCTGATGATTTTTTCTCTCAGTGGCATTTGGATAGTGTTTCGAGTTATTCCTCAGCAGCTCTGCCAGCTTTTCACAGAAGAGACCTGTGTATTATTTATCAGTTCTCTTTTCTCATTCCTGCCCTCCAGCTTTTACATTACCCCCTCATCCTAGTCCTTTCTACCTAATCCTAATTTACTGCTGATCAGAGCCATGGCAGCAGAACCAGTTACATGAGGGGGAAAAAAAGGAATAAAAATAAAAGCCTACATCAGACAAAGTTATGTTTTTGCCGTTGAGGCAATTGGTTTTGCTTGCAGTGATCTCAGTGAAACCAGGCAGACCTGAGCATTCTTCATTCCACTTGTATATTGTCTGCTTTTGCTTCCTGTAGTGTAACTGTACCCCGTAAAATAACAGGTAACAAATAGTTCTTTCTGAGTGTTTGATTACTGTCTGCAGCATACAGCAGAGCTTGTGCTAGAATCTCTTCTGTGATTTTTTTCCCTGTCTTTTTGGGTGCATTTTTATATGTGTGTGGAGTTCCCATGTGTGTTCTTGTGCCAGATGTGGTCAGTATTAAACTTACATGCAGTAGACTACAGGGTGGTCTTTACCAAGAAATACCAGTATTTACTGTGTCCTATTTTAGCAGACTGTGAATTACCATAGTTCCATGGAAGTAGGCTTATTTGGTATAGTCCGTATAGAAACTACAACCTTTATTAACATAATTTGTAGACTGATATGTTGGTCTGAAACAGCATATGCATGTGTGTGTGTGTAGTTTGCATTTCAGCCAAGGAAAGGAGTCCCCTACGCTCAGCTGGCTCGTGTTCCACTTCTGTTCATGGCTCTAAGACAGTGACTCTTTAACATTATACCTGAGCATTGAAAATGTCCTAGAATTCATTGGTTAAGAGGCCGTGGATGTTGATAAATCCAGAAGCTTAGAAAAGCAGTAATACTTGAGAAGTATTAGAATGCATAAGTTCTGCTTGCCTGATGAGAACAGCTTGCAGTTGTAGGTGGTGTGCTGCAAGGTAGCAGCTGTGGCCATGAGGCATTCCATCCTTGCTTGGGTTTTCCAAATCCTGCAATGTGGTGGAAGAGGTCAACAAAAGGGAAAAAGAGACCAACCAGATGCATTTTATTTTCACTGTAGAGAGTAAAACTGCATTGTAGAGAAGAGAGATGCATAGTCTCTTTCTGTGCACTATAAAGGAAAAAAGCCAAGGTCCATTTTCTATTACAGAATAAGCACTTCCAGTGTGCAGATGTGCTTCACCAACAGCTTGGGGACCTCATTCATTCAACCAAGTGGGAGCAGTCTGTGGCCCATACCATTCCTTCAGCTTGTTGTGTGTTATCTGGGAGAGCACTGGTTGTTAGAGCCAGAAAGTAAGGCAGGAAGAATGCTATCAATTACAAGTTATTGGTAATTTTGTGCCAGTTTTTGCCCTCAAGCTTGCACTAAACTGCTGCTTTTGAGTTAGTGCAGATACAAGCATTAAGCCTGAGGCTCATGGTAGGGATAAGAGGGAAAGGGTAGAACAAAGGCCTTTGCAGGGACACACCTGTGGCTCTAAACAAATTTGTATTTGACAGAAGGCATTAACACTTTCCAGCATAAACAGTGCAAACTCAACAGCAAATTCACCCAGTATGTCTGCCTCAAAATATTTTTCACACTGTCATTCCAGTTACATCTGGATTTCCTTGTTCTTTTTCTTTCCCTGGTGATTTCTGTATGGGGCTATCAGGCCAGGGGAGTGGGAAACCTTTTTAATGTGTTCAAGACCCTCTTAAAAGATAGTAGTTATCTCCTTTTTATTATTGATTATCTCCTTTAGTTATTGACTCCAAAAATTCACTTCCTGTTCTTGGAACATTCAAATTATGCTTTTGCTTCCAGATTTTTTTGCCATATAGATCTTAATTTAGGATGAGGAGGGTATTTTTTTATTGCTTAAAAAAAAAAAAAAAGGAGGGAAAACCTCACAAGAATATGAAATGTCAGTTCCCATTCAGCACTTGGCCTAGTTGAGAGGCTGCAGCATTAACTACCTTGCATGTACCTGTTCTTGCCAGATTTGTGCTCCTTTATCAATGAAATCAGCTTGAAAAAAGTTCTGCTTTGCCTTATTTTCATATACATTTCCACGTTTTTTTGGGACAAGTAAAAATACTGTGACTCATACTGGCAGTCACACTGCATTTCTTAAGTGAGATGACTAAGCAGCAAGACATATTTTGATGTATTTTCTGCTGTATGTAGATGTATGCAATACATTTTTTAGTTCATAGAAGCAAGTTCTTCCCTTACACACTCAACATCCTAAAAGTTATAAACCTTTGTACCATGATATTCCTATTGCTGCTGGCTTTAAAGTGGTTGAAAAGTCTATCAATAGTCTCTTTTGGCTACCCATTTGAAGAGCCTAAAGAAATGCTCTCAACTCTGTTGTAAGTGAATTATAACTCACATTAAATATCTCTCTGTGGCAGAGGGATGACTTAGCTAACTTATGTTTTGGATGCAAGTAAACCTCCTTTTAAAAACCCACCATTGTTCTGTTTAAAGAAAATGATTAGCACTGAAGCATGGAAGCCAAACTTTTGTAAAATAGTGGACTGATATTTTGAAAAATAGACAGCTGATCTATTATTCAGTTATCTACAGCTCTCCCTTTCACTCAAATGCTGTTTGTAATTCTGCAGACAGATCTTCTACCTCTGCCTCTCGTAATTCTGGATAGCTCCTCTACCTCAGAAGGATTAAAATGAAGCAGAAAGAAAATTCTTGTTTACTTTTCATAGCCAAACAGGTAATAGGCAATTCACTGTCACTGTGACAGTGGAATGCTTTGAGGTGACACAGGGTCTTTTCAGTGAGGGAAATGTGTGCGTACTTGCACTGTTAACATGCTTGCTGTCCAGACAGGCCAATGTTTTCAAAAGAAACTCACATACTCAAAGTCTCATAGACTTTGTGGAAGTAGGATTATCTTATTGGTCTGATCATTTGGGAAAATGTAACAGTAGCATTATATATATATATATATATATATATAAAAATGTATTTCATAAGGTAACAATAAGAGTGCACACTTTTCCCTGAAATACCTGAGTTTTGCAAGTATCTGTGATGTAGTTAGTAAAGCAGATTTTATTAAGTTTCTTTGCTCTTCCACATAGAGAAATTGCTTCTTTCCTTTATATGTAGTGCAAGTTGATGTGCCAATGCAGGGAAATTAGACAATCCTGTCAAAGAAGACCAAAAACTTAGTCTGTATTAAAATGTATAGAAAATTTTAGAATTTAGGACACTGTATACAGTGTTCATGGAATGAGTGTAGTTACGCATCCATGATATAAACAAACCAGGATCAAATCAATGCATCTATATGTTTTGTAAGACTTCACTGCATGTAGTTGTTTTTCTCTTATTTTGTTATTGTATTTTCCTGAGTTATGCCAAAAAGAAGACAATGAAAGATGCTGCTGTTAGTTACTGTAAATTCTTATACCCATACTTAAAATATCTGCTATTGCATGTCTGCTAACAGAAAACCTGAAAGTAATCTAGATACAGCCTCACAAAATAGAAGTTCTTAGGTTGTTCAGGCCACACCCGGAGTTCCAATGAGCTTAATGAACTCACTTTTGAATACAAAAAGTATAGACATTATTAGAACATATGATATGCCTTCAAACTTTAGGGGTATGTTGTGAGTTATTTGAGGAATATGTAATAAGACTTGTCATAATCTTGCTGTATTAAGTGGCAGCTCAAATTCTCTGTGCAACCTGAATTAAACTAAGAAACCTGTTGGAGGTCGCATGCGGGATCCAAAGTCTGAATCTTTGGAATTTTCTAGATCCTAATGCAAAATAGGAATCATTGCCTCCCAGAATTATTTCAAGGTAGTGCCAGCTAGCTCCTTGAGAGCACCCATCCCTGTGGCATTCAGATATCTCTGCAAAGATACCCCTCCACCATCCGTAGTTTCAGACTATGGCACAGAGCTACCTAAGAAGGCCCAAGGCCAGTGCAGTTCTGGTGCAGTTTGGGTTGGAAACCACTAATCCAGACTATTAGACCAAGGAATTGATTATAAAATAAAATATGATTATAAATTTAAATATCTACATTTATAAAAATATCTTGGACTCCCAAGGAAGAAATCTAAAGCTTTTTATTTTCCCCCACTTTTTCAGAGGAAATTTGTATGCAAGCTGAATAATGTACCGAAATTCAGTCAGATATGAATTAAAACTGCTAAGTTATGAATGCTTGAGAAACAGAGTGCATAGTAGAAATGACAGTTCCAGGACAGGAATGCCAGGACCTGCTATAATAACTTAATATTATAAGTACAATAAAATCAGAAATAAGCACCCTCATGTTTTAGAAGGAGATTATGACTAGACACATTGCTTTTGTAGACAAATTCTCTGCTATGTTGCAGCTGTAGCACTAACAGGTCTTTACACACCTACATGAGTAAATCAGTTTTTAAAGAGGCAGTGTATTCCAAACTATCAATCACCTTTTTTCTTTTTTATATATCTTTATTATAAACATTTGTAAAGTTTGAAGTGTTGCCTACTGGAGTAAAGTTCCCTGAAACAGATGTCTTGTGTGTGTTGAATGTGTCTTGCTTGGCCCTTCTCAGGTCAGGAACTCTTAAAATCATAGGGTAACAGAATTTTTATTTATTTATTTTACGGATTTTGGTGATGTTAACTGCAGGCACCATTCAGATGGTCAGCATTTGAGAACAGTTATCCTTTTCATTCTATGAAACCTTGAGAAAGAGGAAAAAGCCACTTACTGAGAGAGTTATTACTCTTGCTCAGAGGCATCCTCATCTGTTTTCCATACTCTGTAATTGGTCACAAGCAGTCAAATGTAGGGTGGGGATTTTTTTGCTGTCACAAAACACTCTTGAATGAAGGATTTGGAGAGCAGGTTTGCAAGGAAGCAAGGTAATGGGAGTATTTTAAACTCCTTCATTGACATAAAGGAAAAGGGTGTTTCAACTTGATACTTGCATTGTAACGTGTGAATAATAAAATACTGTCAACACTATTAGGCAACTGACTACAAGGTAGTTTTATTGGATAGCAATAGATTACAAGTGTGACTGCATTTGAAATCAAATACATACAATATTGTGACATTAAATACAGTAAAAGCAGTAGTCCTTGCTATCCCTTAGAGAATACTGAACAGTTTAATCCCAAGAGACTTAGAAATACAAATATAATGGGATATGCCTGGTAGAATACATTCCTCTTGTACTTTCTACTGAAATTTAAACATAATCTGAGTAGTGGCTTTCCTACCTGTCTGTGACTGATGTTAAAACTTACATCTTACATGTTAAGATATTAAAACTCACATCTGTAGCCAATAAAATAAATAATCTGTGATAATATGAATGGAAAATGGGTGATAAATTTATGTTAGTTATGAACAGAATTTAAATGTGTAGGTCTCCGTGGACCAGAAAAATGTTTTTCTTTTGTCATTTCTAAAAGGCTTTGTGCAATGCCAAAATTCCTGCATGAATAGGTATAAAAAATGGACTTATCAGAAAGTCGGACTAGTCAGCTGAAATATTTTGAGTAGACAGTATTTTTCTTCATGTAGTAGAGCTGTGAGAGGAATTATAGACACTGGATTCTTGAATATATCATAAAACAATCTTAACAATTGTTGAAGAATCTGTGGTTTAGTAGCCTGTGTAAATTTAAGTTAGTACTGTAAAATGATGCATCTGTTAGTATGTGGAATAACAGCATTTTGATTAGAAATTCAGAGGTGGTAAATAACAAGAATATGTTAAAACCGTGGCACCTTTTTTACCAGTGAAACCTCCTAACTGGTTACTGCAGATAGATTTTCATAATGATACAGTGGATCATTTCTTGCATAAAACATGATATGAATATAATGAAAAAGACCATAGGCTGTTTGCTCTCACTTATGGTAGATCAAGGCTATTACAGGAACACAAGTAACGGGCTTACTTTTTGCAAAATGTTTGCAGGAGAGGTATGTTGGCGAGCCCTGCACTCTGTTCACGGCATCTGTTATTTCAGTGAAAGAATTTTGGCTTCCATTGTTTTAACTGAATTCTGCTGCTGATACAATTGTATCTGAAGTAGAGCATTTACTGGCATATATGTGTTTGTTTAGAGGTGTCATTATTTCCCCCACCTTTTCTATTAGGAAACTTGGTCTATCATTATACACATATTCATCTATTTCTTGCAGTTTTTATAACAAATAGTAATCCCTTAGTCATAAATATGTTGTCAACTATTTCACATTATTATTGTTTTCCCTGGGAATTTCAGGGTGGTATTTTTCACCAAGAATAAAACTAATCGGCTGCATTGAGAAAATACTGACAGTGCTCACACACACATTTTGTGAAGTAAAACAAATTAATACCTTGCTCTCCTTAAACATAGTGAGTTTACTGTAAGGACGCTCCAGTTACTTTAAACAGGTGCTTGCAGAGAGCAACTGAGCTTTTGCATGTTACGTTTTCTCCTGCATGCACTATCACAGTTATATCCAGCCCTGACAGTCTTTTATCTCCACTGGATTGGCAGTTGGAACTAAGTTTTGTCCCTAAAGCTTTTCAGTCCAAAAAAAAATCTCCTCTGAGCTAAATCCTGGTTTAACTGTGGTTCAGTTGACTGCTTAGGGTAAGGTGGAGGGTTGTAGCATGTGGAGGATGAGGAGGAAGAAAGTTGAAGTTTATGTTGCTGTGCTGTAATAATGGTGCAGTGTCTGGATTTACAAGTTTATTGAATGGTGATCCACGGACACTGTATAGAACACGCTGTTGCTCAGGGTGGCTAACATATCTGAGAGAGGCATTGATGACAGACTCCTGTTTCAGATGGATTTGGCGTAGGCATTACTTGTCTCTATTATGAAAACATTTTCTGGCAGGATTTGTCTGTGTTTGATTTCTTTAAATCATTGTTTAAAAAAAACCACCAAACCAAAGCCAGGACAAATCCAAATAGCTGGAACAAGGTGCTGGTTTAGAGGTTATATAATTATGTGTAGCACAGTGAGAGGGCCTGTATTTGTTTGAAATACATTTAAAATATGTGTCAAATGAGAAGAAAATAGCAATATATCTTGAAGTTAAAATCTCGTCAATGCTTGCAGTTTACATTGAATATCTTAACATGCTATGCATTCATTAATTTAATACAAAAACACCATCTGTATAAAAAAGATCAAAATAACTTCTGTTTTTTCTTCATATTGAACAAAGTAGTTGCCAAATAGCATGCAGCAAGAAGAGCAAACACCTTCCCCCTCTTTCCCTACCTTTAGTGCCTGGAGTACAGTTTTCTTTCATATTCTCCTCTCCTTGCTGGTGTGTTACTGGACACTGTCTATGATTGGCATATATCTGAGTAGCTACGGTTTTGCTATCCCAATTCTAGAACTACTCTGTTACTACTGCCCTTTTTGCTTCAAAACCTGACCTAGAGCATAGACTGACTGGCAGAAAATAAAATACTGGTGTTTGTTTCCAAATAAAGGTGGATGATGTGCTATAAAAGGAAGAGAACTTACTGAACTTTGCAACTTCCCAAATAACTGCAGTGCTGCACAGATCTGAACAAAAACCTCATACTTCTAGTATCTTTGACTATACTGTTTTAAGGTGGCTTTTAGTTTCTAGCTTGCTGGTTTACTCGTTTGTAACTGCTTCTCAAGCTTGTCACCCTGCTGCTTCTAGCTGCTCTGCAGACATACAGGCTACCCAAGGCTTTATGTTTTTAAAGCATTGTCCTATTACTCTGTCCTGCTGGTTGATCACACTGGATAGGAATTACGGTTCCTGCTTATTTCAGATTTTAGCAAAGGCCCCTGTCACACTTACTGTCAGTGTAAGGAAAGCAAACCATAGGATCTGGTACTAGAAAAGACAGGTTCTTCCCCAACCCAAATTTGCAGGGACCCAATTTTTGCAAGTGGAACAAGATTTTGTCAAGGATTCAAATCATTTTTCTTATATACAATCTCCCCATATGACTGTAATAGACAGGATTTCCTATGACTGTTCTCAGGGACAGGAGAAGATAAAAAAAGAGAAGTTGTTTCCACCATTATGACCCTAAATCTTAGGATAGAGTCGTTCTCTAAGGATTGAGCCAATCTTGAGCCAGCAGTTCACTGCTGCCAAAAAAAGTAATACAGAAGAAAACAGGTAGGGGGGGAAAAGGGCATAGTTTTCTGTTGGGTTAGCAAGTCAAATCAGTTCCCATGCAGATAGATGGCTAGTAAAGGGCAGAGAAGGAGAGGCAGGAATGACTTGCTGGTGCAGGTGGAAGGCAGAGTGGGGTCACCCCTTTTTGGTGGCAGATGATGAGAATAGCTCAACCTTAAACTATAACTTCAGCCTTTGTTTGTAGCACTGATGTTAAACACGTGTGATCTTTTAAAAACCTGTATCCTGTTTTGCATCTTCTTTAGCATTCAGCTGAAGGCACTGGTGGTGGCAGAATGGCTTGAGCTTCTGCAGAGATATCTGATTTTGTGCTCCGCATCAATCTCTTGTTCTTTAAGGTTATTTCCTTGCACTTGTTATGTATGTAGGGCACAGACATATTAGTTAAACATGTACGTTGATGGTTGCAGTATTGGTGACATTGAAGGTTTCAGTGCTGACTTGCAGTGTATTTGTGATTTATTTACTTTTTGGGATACCCAGTGGGATATGAGAGTGAACTTGTCCTGCTCTTATTTGAGCCTCTGTATGCTTACTGTGCACATTTGTGCAATTACTGTGAAGAAAAAATCACTACAATAGACCTGTAAAGCTGAGCAACTGTAGTGGTTTTCTCCACAGAAAAAATGAAAGGAGTCTATCCCAGACACCCTGTGAGTTTGCTGTCTGTGTCTTATTGCTACTGTGGCCTGGCAGCACAGGAGCATGGTTCTGCCTGAAAAACATGCTGCTGTACAATCTGGACTGCAGCTGGTCCTTTCCCCCAAACCCTGCCACTCAATCTCATTGCCCTCCTACTTTATGAGGCTGTATACTCCTTAAAAACACCTCTCAAACAGCTGCACAAGGTGCATGCAGGCAAGCACTTTTAAATAATATGGCTCCTTTAATAGCTAATCTTCAGAGCAGAGTGAGATGAGCTGAGCTTCTTGATTCCCAGAGCTGAATGTTTGCCCAGTTCCTCTGTAGCATATACCTCTAAGGAAAAATGACAGTCTGCAATCACTTTGGCATTGCTAGATGCCATGTAAGTGTCATACAGTATCCACAGCTGGTTACTCACTGGTTAGAGATGATGAAGTATTTTGAAAGAATAAGAATTAAAGGTCTACACCTTTATTCTGGAAAAAAACCCAAAATGTTTTGCTCTCAACATACAAATCTCTTTGCTGGGGACCCCTCAACCTCAGTACTTGGTGATTTTATAATCTCCTGGACAAAACCAGGACTAGTGGGCAAAACAAGACAGTGAAGCAACAAAGAGCTCATTGCTCAGTTGGGTTTTTTTTAATAAGCAAAAAAGTTTATATTGAGTCATCCCAGCTCTCTTCTAGTGCTTCATTTTGTGTGTTTGCAAAGAAGATGCAGAGGCCAATATTCAGGGAGGAGATCTCATCTAATCCTGTAGCCTGCCAGAGAGGAAAGGCTGGACAGAGGGATTGTATGTGCTCCTGTTGCATTCATTTATGGTAGTGCAGCTTTGCCATTTGCCAACCAAGTAGGTATTTAAAAGTGGAGAACGTCAGCTCAAACCTACTATGGCTGTTTGTAGTAAGGTTTATCTGATAAGCAGTATTTCTGTAAGGTCAGTTCTGCATGTTAATTGTTTTACTGCTGGAGAAGTCAGGTTTTTTCTGTAGTTTTGTTAAGGTTAAGAGCTGTTAGACATGACATGAGGCTGTACAGCCTTTTTGGGCAGCAAATCCCCACAAAAAGCCTCTAGCCCAGTTGGCAGGGACAGCACGTGGCCTGTAGGCACTGAGCCTGTACTGGTGCTAGGTCTGAAGCTTGCTTCAGTTTTGAATGGCTGCATAAATGTTTCCATCTTCAAGTCCAGTTTGTTTCAAAACAGACAATGCCCAAAGAAGCTTATTTCTTCAGATGTCATTCGACTTCAACTGTTTTCATTATTTTTACGGACAATAAAGGAAAGTGAGTGGGATAGGTCAGCAATCAAACTAATTTTTGTTTAGAGCATGTAGTATTAATAATACTGAGCAGAGCAATGAAATGCCTGTTGTGGATCCCTGTTCTGCAAACAGAAAGATACAGAGTATCTCTGGTTCAAAATTCGCATTTCATTGGGTTTGCTGAGGTTTGAATCAAGTGTAAAGAGTATGCTGAACTGTTTTGCAGAATTTAATGGGAGATAAATAATTGTTTTAGTGCACAGAGAGATTCTTGTTTGATGATAAAGCTAAAATTACTATCAGTGGATAAAATTTTATATTTTCCACAATACTCTTTTTTTACCAATTTAAATATAAAATGCTTTCAAAAAGTGAACTTTTAATGTAACTTGATTTAACTGAGGGGAGAAAACATTAAGAAACGAGATAAAAGGGATTTTTAAAAACATTTTGTTTTTTGTTCAGATTGATTGTACTTGGCTGTTGGTTTATAGTGAATCGTCCACTCTGTTCTACTAGAACACAGACAGCTATTAACTCTTGCTTTTAATTCAGTGTGGAATGAACAAGGCAACTTCATGGGTAAAAGTTAATTGTTAGTAAAGCAGATATTTGTAAAGAGAGTAGATAATCCAGATAAATTGCAGGTTCACAGTAGCCTTGTACTTAATCTTTGCTGAGAGTAGATTAGGAAACCAGGTTAAATCAAACAAGCGTGCTTTCATTTATGAGGCTTCATTCCAGGCTAACACTTAAGAAAATGCTGGTTGCCATTTCATGGGGTGTGGGTTGCCAGAACCACAAATTCTTACCAGACTCTGGCATACAGGGAGGTTTTATCAATCAATATCAAGTCAGTATTTCAGAAATGCTCCCAAATCCACCATTGGAAGCATTTAGTAATTGCCGATGCCCCTCTAAATTTCTACATGATAATTTCTTTGTGCTTTTTTTGTAACCAAACCTAAACTTATCTGAATAAGAAACTTACTGTCATAGTGTTTTGTTGTACTGCAGGTGGTTTCACTGCTGGTTCTTAGTAGCTTCACAGAAGCAGACACTGCCCTCCATTTAGAGAGGGATACACTGTCTCCTTAAAATGGCAGCTCTAGAATGGATCACTGGATGTGTTGTCAGACCACATTTTAAAAACAAACAAACCCCACAGGATCAGAAGCTTTCATAGGCTCAGAGTGGCATAGGCCACATTGTACAGAAGGTCGAATACCTCGACAGATACACATTTCAAGTCACTTCCCTGTCAGAAGAATCTCTTTCTGTTTTCCTACTAGTGCTTGGTACCCCACAGGCAGTGTCCATAACCACCTGCATTGTGAGTGGCCTCAAAAGACTTTGAATATTCCCTATTGTCATTTGAAAATTTTTGTGTGTACAGTGTACGGTGCTAGTACCTTCATCAGCCCCTTTGGTTTTGCAGTATGCCAGGTGCTGCTATTGCATCCTGAATAGTGGTGAAGGGTTTTGACAAGTAACTTTCATGATTTCACGTATTTTAAAATTATTTTTTGTTTTAACAATGGTAACATTGTGGTTGTGTTCAGTACTTTATTAACTTAATTCTCTTAAAATGCCCTGTCATGACATAAATCCACAGAGGGAAAAATGTGTGTCAGCTGGTGTCATTCTGCAATGTTCAGTGAAGGCCTTTTTGCAGGACTAAAATATTTTAGTACCCATGCAAAGTAAACTGAGTAATTTGGGAACTCTGGCCTTGTTGCTTTTAACTGCCCAAATCATAGCATGTTCAATAAAAAATTTGTACTCTTTTATGAAGGGCTTATAGGTGCTGTGGCAGAAGGGCATGACTGAAATAGGACTTATTCTGGGAAATCTAATTATAATGGCATCATTTTACTGTTCTGTTATTGTTGCCCAAGGTTTGTCATGTTTCTAGTGTTGCTATTAATGTCTTCTTAAATGTCAACTTCAAACTGCTGATGGTGATCATCTCAAGTCATATTGCTAAATATATACAGGCTGTTGAGAGTGTCTGATGTGAATGTTATGCCAGACACTTACAAATGTATATTAGAAGTCTTCTTATGCTAAATAGCTGCCATCAGATACATACTTAACTATTTTCCTAAGTGGTATACAAAACAAATTGAGACCTCTTTTTTTCAGGAGTCCTCATGCTGTTGTATTATTTTACATGAATTGTGATAAGGAAGATCATCTGAATAATCAGGACACTAAATGCTGCTAAGTAAGAAATTCCAGATAAATCTTCACTGTTGAACTGAAAGCTAATGCAATTTTCTGGTGAAGTTTTCTCTGAAAGATCTGACTGCATGTGACACTACCACCTGGCAATCAAATGAAGAAAACCAAAAAATGTCTCAGGGACATTCTTAGTTAAAATTTATAATACATTAAAAAAACCAACAGCCCTTGTAGTCTGGTAAATTCAATACAATTTCAATTTTTGTTAAATAACTCTTAATTTTCTTTTCTCTGAGTCGTTTTGGAAATGAAAAGTCATTTTAAGACATAGGTTCTTAGGGCCTTCAGATTAGTTGGCTGTACGTGTGCAGTGTAAATTGTGGTGTTCAGGTTACTACTTCTTGGAAGCATTATATGTGAAGTTTTCCTCTCATACATATTAAATTTCATGTGTCTATTTGAAGTGTGTTATATTTGTAATTTGGATTGAGACATCAATTATATGCTGTTGGAGCTATTCTTTAGATTCTTTTCTTTGTAAGAAATCACCTGTAGCTTCACTGTGTAAATAAGATTGCAAACATAACAGAAAAATGAGTTAGTATCTTGTTGCTACTGAGAGTGGTTGCAAATGACTGGGGAGATTACATACCAAGGGAATAAGATTTCGCCTTTACGATGGTTTTGTGATGTTTCCATTGGCCTTTAATATCTGCCATTATGCCATTTTCGCAGTTCAAAAGCAAGGTCTTGAAATTTTAGAATTATAAATATATTTATTATATTCACCACATCCTCTAAAAAAAAAAAAAGATGTGTCTGACTTCTAGCATATGAATACATAATTGAGGAATTTCATAGTGCTTGTATATTGTTAGAATAGCAAACTTTGGATATCAAATAGGTAATTTTGAAGAAATGAGGGATGCCATTTGTTTTTATTAAGCTGGGATTTGAATGTTTGGAGAAAGCATTAGGGGAGGCATTTCTTTTGATATGGTAGTAATATTCCTCATTTGTAATGTTAAAAATGTTATTTTTGGCATAATTACATTCTTTATAAATAAATCGAGGAGGCTGTTGCCATGTTTACTTATAATTTTGCGGGTTTATTATTATTTTTGTTTTCAGGGCATTTTCTGTGTAATACCAAAATCATAATTGAATATGCTGCTTTCTAAATGTGCCATTGTTGCTTTGTGATGGAATGGCCAGTGTATTGATTAAAAAATATTGATGCATTGAAAACTCTTTGTTCTATTGCCAAGTCATAAAGGAAATTAGTGAGTGATGTTTTTCAATCTAGGAACTGCAGAATAAAGTTAAAATTAACTATGTTAGCTGACCACAAACAAAGAAAAAGACAAGGATAAAAAAAGGAGCTTGGAATTCAGCCATTTCTTCTCTTTTTGTTTATTCAATTAACATCTTTCCATCTTTTGTGCAGCTTTTCACTCTTGTCCTTTTGGTTATTCACATATTCCAAATCTTGTGTAAGTGGGCCTTTATATTCTGAGAAGCTTGCCCTTTCTATGGAAGATTAAGGTTTCAGTTGGTCAGTCCAAATTTACAGAAGCCAACATACTTGTGTGATTTTAGATGTAGTGTACCATAAGTGAGATGATGCGAAAGAAATGTCTTGGTTTAGACCTGTCTTATATCCTGATTAATCCTCTTCACCACAAGAAATTTTAATTCTTTTTATATTTTTTAGCGTCCAACCTTAAGACATTTTGTACTGTTTCTCTAATTACGCTTATGAAGTAACATTTGGGGAATCCTAATGGATTATTGAGAATTCATTTTTGTAAAGGTTGCTCTTCAGTATGGGATGTGGGAAAAAATAGTTCTTTTTTGGTGAGTTATGTTTGTTTACAAGGAAATTGCACTGGCTTTACCTTACTAAATGTAGGATACACTCTTCTTCATGCAGTAATTTTTGTCTTCTGCTGTAAATCAAGAATTCAGTACAATCTATTCTAGCTCAGGCTTACAATTTTAGTGCATTTTATGTTATGGTGAATATGATTATTCTTAAGTGTATTTTAGATTAAGGACAGCTTTATGAACTTAACACTTACAGTGCTTATCCTCGTTTGGATGCCTTGTGTTTCAGCATAAGCATGAGGTTGTTTGCTTTGTTATCAGAAATTCTTACAAGAAGTCCATGTGCTGGAAAAGGACAAGCTAGCATGGAGAAACTGGCAAATACAGAGAGGTGCAATTAGCAGAAAAGGAAAGAAAATTTTCTAAAGTGATGTATATCCAGTAATAATAGAAATAAGGGAGGAAATTACAGTATATGTTAGAAATATGCATAGATAGGAGAATAAAATTTCTCAAGAGAAAGTTATCTAAGTCCTGGATTTTTTTTTAAGAGTAGACTGCACACAGCACAGAGAAATAACACATATAAAAGTGAGGAGAGGAAAGGGATAATTCAGCAAGTCTTCTATCTCAAACTTACAACTGTAGTCTCTATGTGAGATTCAGTTGGATATGAAACCTGTGCTATAGATTTAAGTGCTGTATGTGCTTCACCATGTCCTGAACTGTGAATCAGGAGCAGCTGAGCATATGATGACCCTCTCTTGCTTTGGGTAGATCAAATTAGGACATTCCTTACAGTAATTCAATACAAAAATTTTAGTTAATAGTGGGAAGGATTCAACCTAATGATAAAGAGGACTGTGCGCACATGAAACTTAGGATAACCCTTGCACTGGAGCATTAGGTGCAGTTATTTTCCTTTTTAATTTTTCTTCTGGAGTTGTATAGTGCCAATGCAGACTTTGTCAAGCCTGCATTTTGTGTTGTGAAATACAGTCAGTGGCAGCCGTCATGTACAGCAGGTATGATACCAAGAGGACTGTCTCCATGCAGCCTGGATGGATCCACAGCCCATGAGTGTCTTATAATCCAATCTTTCTGAGCATTCCCTCTCTTTCCAAGATTACACCTATGACAGCCCCACAGAAGTATTTGTTTCTGGTCTTAATATTTTAATATTAAATATTAAAATAAAGTATTAAATATTAATATTTTAGTAGTTACACGAGTCTCCGCACATCTTTAGAGCCTCTTTGTACCAACCACTTTTCAACCATGTAGAGGCATGGCTCTGTCCTCAAGAGCTTGTAATATATAACAAAGGATATATGAAAAAATGGGGAAGGATGATTCAATAATATATCTCTATTATATATTTTGGTTTTAATTTATGATTACAAACCCAAATATTCCTGTTTTCTCTTCAACCAAGTTGTTGGTTGGCTGATTTGGAAAGAGAAACTGCATATAGATGTGCATTTGGATTTGCTTCCCCTTCCTTTATACTTAGGCATATTTCTGTAATTTATAAAAGCTTCTCACCTCTCTTCCAGTTTAAAAAAAAAATTAATAAATTCAGGTGCAATATTCAAAGAATATTGAGAATGAAAGAGAATGAAATTTATAAGTCATGTTCCTAGGCTTCCCCTTTCTTATAGTTTACCATCTAAAGAATATCCCAATGCTAGAAAAATGCCTTTTATAGCTAAATTTTACTGACTTTAGCCAAATTGACAACAATACAAATTGATTCCAGATCCAGGGTCCAGATTTATTGTAATTGTTTGAAAACAGATGCTGATTCAAATCACTGCATTTAACAACTGGAAATAAAATGCCATTGTTTGGTGTTGAAGTGTTAATTTGGATGACTCGGGTGTGTGGAGCAAACTGCTCCACAGGGGAGCCTCTGCTGTGCCATTTGTGGCTGTGCTGCACAAGAGAGGCAGTGGAGGCAAAGGCACAAGGAGGAGGCTGTTGCAACAGGACGGTCCTGCAAAATGGCTTGTTTTGGTCAGCTGGGGCATTGGAGAGTCCCATCCAAGAGGATGCTCCAGGGCAGATGGACAGAAGTGGGGCTGCGTTTGCTTGCAGTTGCAGTGATCAGGAATAAAATTTGTTTAGATAAGATTACCTGAGGCCAGACAGTTTTTTATAGTATAGTCTGAGCGGAAGCAGCTCTGGGAAGACAGATGCTTTATATGTAATGACTTGGAAGGATTATTACAGTCCCTACTACACAAAGCCCCTCAGTGCACTGGGGTGATCAAGGATGTCCCCGTCACGCAAGAACTGCTGAATTCAGTCATACAATCTGCTCCATAAAATTAAGAAGAATATAGTTTGTTTCCTTTCATGGTTTTATGACAGTATCAAAAGTTCCTGACCAATTTGCCTGGTCTGTCAGCAAGCATGTCTGATTTGTATGGCACTCCTGCTTTTGGTCAGAAAGGGACACAGTCTGTGCATACTTCTGGCTTTTCTGCATGCTCTGTTTAGTGTCATGTTCATTTTCTCCCGCTGACCTTAACCTCTCATATCAGTGCTGTAAAAGTTCAAAATCTCTTGAAGTGTTTCTGCTTTCTGTGAAACCCAGCTATGAAAAAGTGATGTTTTAAATACTTTGTCTTGTTCTAGGTACTATGTATTTTCAACATATTAGCATTTCTAATGTTGTCTCTGTTTTTGAACGGTTTCAGGATTTTCTAATTATTTCTTGATATCATCTTGTCCTATATATAACAGCTATGTAGTGACATGAAACATATGTCAATATTTCATATTCTGTGTTCAGGAATAAAGTCTCTTCATGAAAACACTGGTTAATGTTTAAGTGCCTTGTTTATTTGGGGCTTCTAAGCATTACATGTTTTATAATCTGGGGATGTATGATAACATGAGACCGTGGTGGTGTTTTTATGATGTCTTACATTGACTTACATTATTGCAAAACTTACAGTTCTGTGGTCTCTGTTTTTACTGCCACAGTCCTTCAAATAAATCACTGGGAATAGGGTTTAAATCTTTGTGATGACAAATAGGACTGCAATGTTTTCAAATTGATGTCTTCTCAAAGCAAAAGAGAACCATGGCCACTCTGTCCAGCAAAGCAGTGTGCTAGCCACGCTAGCTCATCATGGTGTCACTCTTCTTCCACATTTCTTTCCTTCAGTTTCCGTGACTGGTCATCATCATTTTATAATCATTTCGAAGAATGTGCATGGTTCAACCTCTCTGACTCTTTATTAATCCTGTTAGCACGGGATTATACAGTTCCATAGTGTCCTTCATGTGTTTCCAGGACGTTCTTCTCATCTCTGAATCAGAGTTCCTAAACTCTACAGAGTACAGCAAAGCTCACTGGAAGGAAACCCATGACATTGTTGTAGCTGTGGAGACACCATGTGCTGATTCCACCAAAAATTATTTTCTTCTTGTGTTGCTGCCCCCTTTCACTTTTTCCATAGGGGAGTCTTCCTCCAGCCCCTTCCACACTCCTGGCAGTAGGTGAACTCTGTGTTCCTGTGTTTCTTATTAGCTTGAATGGGGAGTTATAAAACAATTCAAGTGGACTTTTTGCTCTTGACAGTCGCTCAGTCACTAGTGCCCTCAGGGTTATCTTATTGGAGCTTTTGTTTCCCTTTTCAGAGTTAATCAGAGACATAAAGACTATTTTGTCTTGAGATCTACAACCACTGGAAAGCGACAAAGGATCAGCACAAATCACTAAACTTCTTACGGCATATAAGACTTGGTCATCTCATTAAGTATTTATCTATGCTCTCTTTTTTTTTCCTGCAGCTGTCATGTTTCTCAGAGGGGACACAGTACCTTATCACCACATCCATATGTCTTTATGCCTCTTTGTGAAATAGCAATGGGAAGTTCAGTCTTTTTTTTAGAAAGTCAGACATAGAAAAACTGCTTTTAGTTTAAGCATTTTTCAGTCTTGCAGGAAAATATTCTGCATGTGAGCTGTTTTAAGTTCTGTTTGCCTAAGTGTGACCTGGCTTTCATAGTTCATTATTCTTTGCAGTATCTGAATTCTGTGGGGTTTGTTTCTGATGGTTTGGTTTGGGTTTTTTTTACTTAACTGTTTGTTTGTTTGGATTTGGGGGGGGGGGGGTTAGGTTATGTTGTTGGTTTTTGGGGGATTTGTTTGTTTGTTTTTGTAACTAGCCTTTTAGTTCGCATCATTAATATGGTTTAAACCATAATGAGGCATTTCCTTTTTTGCAGTCTTATTTCTTTTCTTAATAAAGGATTTCAGTTATGGGAAATGAATACCTGTTTTTGTACAGGTTTGTTCATCTACTGCATGAAGGTTCCTGAACTTTTCACATTGTTCTTGGTGTTGAGTGTCATTGCAACTTAGATGTGTTGCCCGTGAGTGGATTGCTCTTCTGCCATCTGGGTCACTGTGTATTTTAAAAGTACTGAGCTTCAATATATCCCAAAGAGTAGTTTCTGACCCAAATGGTGAAGTGAAAGTACAGTTCTTGGAACTTGGCTGTAAAAAGGAGCTCAATTTGTCTATCACTAACATCTGTATATACTGAAGATTTTTTTCACCTGTCCCCAAAGGGTGAAGTATTCATAATATGTTTCCTGTATTATTTAGCTTTGGAAGGACAGTGCAAAGCTCTGCTCTGTTTTTATGTGTTACTGGGCATTGGAATTTTTGGCTTTTCCTGTGTTATTCTTATACGTATTTATGGACTTTCCTAGTCTCGTTACAGAGGACATGTATGCAGGGCTTAATATCCAAACACAGCTTCTTATGATGCAGACTCAGAATTAATGAAGGTTTCTCATGCTTCTGTGTTTTTGATTTTGTCAAGAGGATTACTGACTGCTCACTTCTGTATGTTGAAGTGAACATTTGTATTTCTAGAACAATACTGGTCTGAAATTCATTCCCTGCTCTAAGTTTTTCCCAGCATTCTTTTTATCCTGTATGTTTGAAATACTGTATTTCACTTTCTGATGTTCTACTCAGTATGGCTGTTGAACCTCTCTACTAAGCTACAAGCACAAAATTTTGATCCTATTTTTATCTAACATCTCTGTATTTCAAACTACTATCATGATGCATAGCAACTATTAAGTAATTTGCTGCATTTACAATCTCAATAACATTGCTACTAGAATTTACTTTTCATTCTGTTTTTTTCAAGTTTGGCCAAAATTTGACTATTTCTGTATTTCAAAGAAGACATTTTCTTGTGTATCCTTTGAAATATTTTTTAATTATTTTCTCTTTGGATTAATTTAATTTATTCTAATGACTGATACTCTGTGTAAATTCAGTGAGTAGCTTGTCTGAGAAATTCACACTAAAATGCAGGTAGGTGGGATGATTTCTCTGAGTAAGCCAAAATAAGTTGAATAGAGGAATATCCTTGTCAAAGAAACCTTAAAGAAAATTTTATGTCTGAAATTCTATAAGACAGTTTCATTTGTTAGCTATTTTGATGAAAATAAAAAGTTGAGGCCAGAAAATAAAGAAAACAAGCATCAGTTGTTGTTATCATAAATTCTTGTGTGTGATTCTGCTTTTTTTTTCCCCCTCTCATGGGTTGTGGATGTTGACAGTGGCCATAATACAGAAATTTTACAGGAGTTTTACCAGAACCTTTACCAATGCTGAAAATTTATTTCCAGAGTTGTTGTCTAGATCCACAGTAGTGCTCGAGTCATTAAATCCTCTAATCTTATGGCAGGTGGGTGAAATTAAATTAACAGGACTTAAAAATGTGCTTAAACTTGGGGCTAGGAGTGAATTAGTTTCTGTGTTCAGGGCACAACAGACTTGAATGGTTCCTTTGAAGGAATCCTACCCTAGAGGGCTGAGCAACTTCATGCTCATTAAAAGTAGGAATCATAACTTGACCTTTGGCAATAGATTCTCTATGCTTTTGACTGTGCTTTAGATGAGGCAAATAAATGCAGTGCTTTAGATGCAGTTGCAATTTATATGGAGTAATGAAAGAAAAACTTGTCTCCTTCTATGTAAAGACATTTTCGCTCCCACTGCTGCTACTACACATTCAATGGCACTGACATAGAAAATAGTGGCATTACCAGAGTCAGCAAGACCTTAGGGACCATTGTTGTTTTAAGTAGTGCAACTGAAACATGCTCTGAACAAGGTAAGAGGACAGTAGTCTGGAAACCTCTCATAGCTGCCCCTTTCTCAGCCATGCAGCTGCTAGTGGGAAGTGTCACCGACATGACTCGGTGTGTCGGAGCCTTTACAGCCCTGGATGGCTGCAGGCAGCTCTAATTATTTGTTGAAGTCTGCTGATAGCACAGCAGGTAGTGTCCCAGAACAGTGCCGCTCAGCTTCACAATTTGCTTCCTGCTCAGAGGTGAGAAGGGCTATTGAACAAGAGCTGTAGGATTATCGGAGGTGTTGAGAGGAGCTGCTGCCTAGAGGGGATGACAGTTTGTTTTGTAAAGTTGTTTTTGTTTGAAAGTGTGTTTTAGCAATTGTTTCCACATTAGCTTCAGAAAATATTTGAAGCTGTATCTGCTTTTCAAGTGGAAAATGTCTATAAAGTAATCTCAAGATATTTACCAAACCTTTGTGGCTTTTTCCTATCCTTTCTTTATCCTCTTTTCATCTTCCAAATCGCATTTTCTGGAAATGAAATAATGATGGACTTGTTTTGTCAAAACTCCTTAGCCACTGCAGTATTACAGCCCAAAGAGAGTGTGGGAGTTTTCTAGCAATACATTGAATTTCTGGTCTGATAATTCTTGGGAACAAAAGTGTGATTTCAGATGCTGAAATCCCAGCTGCTGTATTTTCAGGTAATTACTGGGGGGGGGGGGAATCTTACTGTGTCGGAAATGGCGACTGAATGTACCCTAATTTTCTAGTACTAGTAAGTTTAGAGAATGCCTTGTATAATATGAGTATCTGTTACTCTTATACATTCGTTAGATAAGTTATATACCAGTCTTTGAGATGTTTGTTCATCTCCCTTATCAATTTGTGATGAAGTTTGGGAGCTGTTATTTTATTGGAGTGCATAGTTGAGTTTTCACAGCTATATCTTAATTTTATTTCCTTCCCCTTTCTTTCTGCCTTTTTTTTTTTTCCTTCACTTTATACAACTTTCTGTTGTATGTATACAGGTATTATAGAAACAGAATTTATGATGTTCTGTAGTGTCTCTACACCATGTTGTACATAATACCATAAACAGAGCAACAAAGAGTCAGATGGTGTTTTTAGGGAAGTGCTGCACTAAAAATTACTGCAGACATTAAATAGTAACATTGTCACGTGCCTCTGATCCTGACAGATACTTGGTCATAATTGTAACCTGTCTGCAAAGATTTTGTATCTCATATTTAAGAAATAAAACATGGAATAATAGTGCATGTGAAATGGTTTTGTACATTTTAACTTGTTTACATCAACTTTGGTGCTTACCAATTTCTAAATATTTTCTAATTCTGATGAAGATTAGCCCTATATTAATTTTTTACATTCTTTTAAAAATGAAAAAATAAAAAAAAATATATTAATTCTCATTTTGGCATGGGGTAGGATTCGGATCTAGGGTATTTTGCCAGTTTGTTTGCAGGTGGCTCCTGACTTCAGGTATCCTGTTTAGCTTTCCATCCTCACAAAGGCTTAGGCAAGCAGCCCCAACCCTCAGTTTCTCTCCTGTCACTGGTAGTGCTCTCTGTAGTTGGTGGCAGGGACGTGCTCTGCCTTACTGTCATTTTAAGGTACTGCGGATTTTGCATTTAGTACTGTCTAAGTGCCACAGCCTCTATTAGGAGGAAAAGGATTTCTTTAAATAATTAAAATGGGTTGTGTTCCCTCTCCTGGTGCTGATTTGAAGGAACAGGGAATTGTGCTGAGCTCCGTGTCATTGGCAAGTGAGGGCTGCAGTCAGACAAGCCCCCCTGGCAGCGGCAGAGCCATGTAAGAGGTTTCTGCCGCCAGCTGCTTGTCCTAGCCTTCCCCTGTGCGTGCCAGCTAATCCAGGTAGCTGCTCCCTAAACTGGACTGTCCAAACAGTCCCTCATGCATTTCTAGTAACAAAGCCTTTTTAACCTGTTTTTTTGACGGGGAGGTGTTAGGAAACGAGTATGTAGCTGTGATGCTGAGCGGTGTTGTTCCCCCACTCTGTCAGCTCCCCGGGTATTGAGCAGCTGGAAGCAATAACCTCTTCACCCCACTCAGATGCATCCAGAGCAATGCATCTGACGATGGCCTTAGGCAGTCAGAGCTTTCTTACGACTTGAGAGCCTCAAGGGATTTTGGCCAGTCTCATTTTCGGGTAGCGAATGGCCTTGGAGATGCAATATATTCAGTAAGGGTAAGATAAAGATAATGCTAAGATATTCAGTAGCAGAATTCAAGAAGCTGTTGCAGTTTTGCTGGTGAAAATTTGGACCTCTGTGAGTTCTCACACACGTAAGGTAGGGGGTGTTTTTTTGTACTGAAGTGCAGAAATTCTCACTGTAAGCAACAAGCAAGTTTTTATAGCTCTTGCCTGAGTCCCAGTACAACCAGGTGCATAGGTGGGTGACTTAACTGTGATGTAACTCCATACCTGAGGTATATATTTCTCAGCAGACTATGCCACAACCCATTTTTCCCTTCTTCATTACAATTTGAAGTATTCTGCATGCTTATAATTATGACAACAGAAATAATCTGCATAAATATTCTAAATAGAATGAAAGAAAAAGCAGCTTTAATGTTTCAAGAGGAATACTGGAATACTTCCATTCCAAATCAGGACAAAATAAAAGTCCTCAAAATTTTCATGATCGGTAACCAAAAAAAAAAAAAAAATTAGTTTTTAATACTGATTAGTTTACATTTGGAAGCAATATATTTTAAATAGGCAAATAGAAGTATTTCTGAGATACTTCAGACTGATCACAGAGGAGTGCTTTGGAGTGCTCAGTTTTGTAGCACCTCCAGAAAGCTTAATAAGTGTCTCCTTCAAAAATATGGAGCCTTTAAGTATCGTATTCAGGACTTCTGAATCCTTTTTGGAAAGAGGGGTTTGATGCAAAAACCAAGACAACAGTATAAAAACACCATTACAATGCTGTTTTTTATTATAATGGCATTTCAAAATACATGCTTATCTAGAGATCCAGATTTACTAAATATTGTTTCCGAATATGTGATGTTGGGTTGATTGGCACAGAAATGGATCTGTACTCATGTGGGGTTTTTTTTAAAATCATGTTTAATGTTGTTGCATAACTGAAACTTGATAATTAGGTTTTTTCCCTTCACTTTGCTCCCCCATTTTTTTTTTTTTTTACTCTGATATATAAGTGCTCTAAATGCAGTGGCACACAATTACAGTAAATTGAGCTAAAGTAAGATGTCTGTTCTTAAAGCATGCAACATAGTTTTAGCATCACGTCTCTCATTTTTGCTTTGGACTGTATCAAAGCAAAAAAGCAATTTCTTCTTACCTGGCTGTTGCAGATTACTTTTAGCAAGGTGCTGTTATGGGAGAGGTGCACCCTTGCATGTTTCCTTCAGAAACCATGACTGAATGCTGAGATGGAAAGAAGGATTCTTATCCAATAATTTCATATATTTGTCAGTGAGAGCGTCTCCCTCTGTAATACTTAAATCTGTGCTCAGAGAGGTCACACTACACTGAGTACTAAAGGTTGAAACGAAATTCGTGTTGGTGTGTGTTTGCATCCATGTAGGGAATCATTCTGATATTTTAGGGGAGAATTACAACTAGGAGGATAACACTGTATGATTTCTTTTTGTATACCAAAATGCATGTGTTTAAAAACAAAAGGTTTTTCCATACTTTGGGATATAACATTATTTATTATTATTTATTTAAATTCCATTTTACTGAAGGAAGAAGAGAAAGGGGGAAAAGAGGAAAAGATAATTCCTTCTGCCAAAGCTACTCTCTCTGAAGAGAGGGTACTGCTGCAATTTCATATTAAAGCTTTTAGCAGTGCCCATCAGTGCTTGTTGAGCTCTACTGGGCCTACGGTGACAGTCACCTTATTTTATCCAATATTGGCATTGTCTGACGGGCTCACAATACGGCTGCAGGCCGCTGGCTTCTTGTGGCTTTGGGGAACAGTCTTAGTGTAGCAGCATCAGCCTGGATTGCCATGCACCTGAGCTGCAGGAGCCAGGGTCAGACTGAGCCGGGGCCGAAACTCTTTTTTCCCCACTTGCAAAAAGTCTGAACTTTTTTTCTCCACTTGCAGAATATTGTTCAGTATTAAAAATAATAATTTACAAGTAAAAAAATTTCAAGTATTTATTTTTTCTAAAGTTATAGGCTACATGCTTTGTTTTAATACCCAGCTTTTTTGTCAACTTTGTAAAGAGGAACGTGTTCTTCAGTTTAACAAGACACTTCTCTATCTTTTCCATATGAGGCTGTAGGCAGGGCTGATCGAGCTGACCTGAATCTTTATTTTCAGTTTTAATAACTTTGTCATCCAGATTTTCACATTTGTGTTGGTAGGAGACAGTGTGGTAACTACATTGTATTAAAAGGGCAAAAAGGAAGCAGGTCTATCTGGACCTGTGTCTCCGCTTCTCTAATTGAAGGGAGATCCTGTCTATGTGGCTTTTGCTTCTGGGATTTTAATGACAATTAAATAGTTCTGTTTAACAGTATTTTTCTCATGCATATAATTTCTCTGAATTAAAATTATTCTTCAGTCTTTAGGCTGTACTTATTTGTCAGAGAACGTAAAGCAAGCAGTGAGCTTCACTGCAAAGCTGCTCCTGTCAGAATGAAGGGTTATAGACCAAGGGAACTTACTTAAATCTTGAATTCTGCTTTCAAAATCAAAAATCCTTAAAGTTCACTATACCTACTCACAGGAGCGGTGACTGGGAATTTTCTGCAAATGGTTTGCTAGTCCTTGCAAATCCAGATCTTTGGCAAATGGCTTGAGGAAGTAAGTGGAAAATTCATAGTGCCGAGCTTTAAAACAGGCAGGGGTGGCGGCCTTAGGGGAGAGGGACAGGAGGATTTTTCTTTTTTTGTGTTGCAGATTTTTTTTTTTAAATTTATTTTTTCAAAATGCATTGACAAAGAGAAAGGTAAAAAAATACAGACAGCACATCTGCAAATGGCTACCGCCTCATGTAACCCACTGAATTAAATAGTTCCCTACAGGCATGGAGATCTGGCCACATGGAGGAAGATGTGGGATTGAGCCACAGTTAGAAGATTTTGAATATTAATGTCTTTTTTTTTCCTTTTACATTTTTGTTCATTGTATTTTTTTCATTTTCTCTGTGCTTCACACCCACAGGAGTCTCCCAGGACTCCTTTTTGCTCTTTCTATGTTAGGATGCACTGTTACTCAGTCTTGTGAACAAAGCTACAATTACCTTGTTAGAAGAAGATAATCTGTGTGAGAACAAACAAGATCTCTGGGCATGTAAGCAAAGGTGAGGCAGGTAGGCTTACATATGAAAACAGAAATTAAACTCATGATTTCCAAGAGCAATATAGTTTTCTCTGATTATCCAGTGTTTTTCATCCCGATTGTTGTGTTAAGAAATTCTATTAGAAGTTGAACAGCTGACTGGATTATGGGTGTGTTTATATATAAATGGGATCTCAGATCTGTCTGCAGAACAGAGGAAGCATTGTTTGCTTATCATTGAGGCAGTACCGAGGCTATTTCTTTCCATTCTTTTTCCTAGATTTATGCCTGACTTTTATAGTTTGGAAAGATTTTTTTTTTTCCCAGGTGCACTTTTTTAAAGAATAATTTGTTAAAGCCTTGAAGAACTAGTGTTGGCATTCATTGAATAGACTGTAAATGTCTAAAACACGAAGTATTTTCTGACTACAGCCTACCTAAGATGGTAAATACAAACTAACAAGGCCTTGAAAGTAAACTGCCGTGTTCTAGCTTGCTGGACTAAGGGAGACAAAGGAGCAGAACTAGGCAGGCTACAATAGCCCAATGAAGAAAAAGAAAGTTAATCCATTTTTTTCAAGGTTTGTCTTCTTGTCTGGTCTTTTGGTAAACCAGGCTTGCTGAAAGACTTGTGCTTCCTTTGCTTTCTTGAGTGAAAAAGTATTTGAAAAATAAGTGCGTGGTTTAAAACCCTAGTGCTCCATTGATGATATTAATGAAGCCCCAAAAAAATCAATAGCTAATCTTATCAAATATACCAACTTCCAGAAGCATAATTAAAATTCAGAAATAGCAACAAGCATAGTGCTTAAGTACTATACTGTTTCAGTTTGATTTCTTTTAGTATTTTTAATGGATATCTGTATCTCCTTCAGCATTTTCCCAATATGACAGTATGGTCAAGTGGCATAGGAATGTGCAGAGCCAGACTCAGATTTTTTTCTGAGCACACTCACAATATAGTAGCTTGTAGCCTATAAATGTCTTTTCTGCCCAACACATCACAGACATGTATTTTTCAAACTAAAGGTGTTTGTGTTTCAAATTTATATTTTAATTTAAATGCAGTAAGATGAAATGTCATGGAGAGAGGAGGAATGTCTTATTTTATCCTTATCTGATTGTGAAGGGGAGAAAGAAAAGCTTATTATCTCATCAGACATATTTTTAACAGGCTTTCATAATTGGCATGAGACCCTCAATCTAAGTACTTGTTTTATAATGGAGATGAGCTGATCCTTTCATGTTCACTGGTTAGCTGGAACACGATATCAGTTCACACAGAGCTTTGATACCCTCTCCTTTAGGGGCTAGTGCCTAAACAAAGTCCAAGTCTCTAATATTATTGGTTCTTATAAGAAATTACATGCTTATTTATTGTAATAATTGCACTACACTACAGAATTCTACTATTCTGGTTTGCATTTTTAAATTAATTTTGTCTGTTTTATTGTAGGATTGCTACTTTAATTTAGCTAATTTCACTTGTAAATCTTGGTACATGTATACACCTTGGTGCTGCTTCTCCAGATACTGCTACTCTTGAGTAGATCCATTTAATCCACAAAGAATTTGTGCAGAGGTACCCAAGTTACTGCCCAAACACGAAGTAATGCATCCATGTGAGCCTAAGGTAATCAGAAGCAAGTCTTAATAGCCTGTTCTCAGTACTACGGTGACGTAGTTAAACTGATCCCAAGATGCAGACTACTATTTGCACATTTGGCATTGTGTAGAAATGTAAAAATACACTGGCTCCCTCAAACAGTCGTCTTTTCCTGTTTGTGCTGCAGCCTTCTGTAATGCAGAAATTATCAAAGATAGTTCAGACAACTGTTGCCTACTGAGAACATTCACCTCCATTTTAATATTTAATCAAGTACATGTAAATATCTTTGAAAAGCTTTCTTCACAGTTGTGGTCCAAAATAACTGTTTTTTCACTGAGAATTTCAGGTGTGCTCTGTGCCAAAATAAACTCAATGTGTATTTATATTCTAAAAGGTTACTCTTTTAAATCAGAAGTTGTACAGGAAAGTGCTATCTGTGATGCTTGGGTGAAATAAGTGAAGCCCATGGCTTGGTGTGTTCATCATGTGTTTCTAAGAAGCAGCTCCATATTCACTGTCAAACTTAATTGACATGGTTTGAGAGGTGTCTTACAGGTTAGTTTTAAAAGAGTGTTCATCTGTCAGCTACTGCAGTTGTCTCCTGCTTGCTTGAGCTATGATATCTCTTAACCTTTTAATCAAAAGCAGCTCAGGCTGAGTAATCAATGGTTGATAGTGACTCAGGAAACCCTCTCAAACTT
Source organism: Myiozetetes cayanensis (assembly GCF_022539395.1). Taxonomy (NCBI): domain Eukaryota; kingdom Metazoa; phylum Chordata; class Aves; order Passeriformes; family Tyrannidae; genus Myiozetetes; species Myiozetetes cayanensis. The sequence goes on along the minus strand of NW_026087964.1, from coordinate 30,532,377 downwards.
AAAGCTTTCTCTGCTGCTTCAGTAAAGACAAAGTGAAACATCTGCACTTCTCTCGGGTCTCTAAGACTTTGGAGAAGAGGCTATTGGACTTTAATACAGCAATGAACAAAACATAAGCACTGGGAGTTAACAGTGCATAGGACTTCCTATTTTTTGTGCAGGTTTTTTTGTTTGTTCGGAGTGGGGGTTTTTGGAATAAAATGTCAGCAAATTTTACTGCAGTTCTCTGTGGCACCTTGTTTCTCACTGGACAGCCCTTTTACTTTGAGCTACTGTATCTACCTAGATGTTTAGTTGATAACTGGACAGTTGTGTGTCCACCTTGAGCGAGGATTGTCAGTACCATTTCTCCAGGCTTAATGTTTCTGAGTGTCCTCCACAAAGCATTTTTTCTCAGCTTGCCACCTCTGCCCAGTGTGGGACTGGCCAAAATAACTGTTTTAAACTAGTTGATGTTTGCTGCCTTTTCTGATAGTTAAGAATTCCTAAGTGGCAAATCATCCTCTTTGCTTTGAAATTTGATATGTAGGCATCTCACTTTGTTTTTTTTTTATTTAGATTTTCAATTAGGGAAAAAGAGTTGTGGTACAGATCATAGGGCAAAAATACTTTCAGACAGATTTGTGTGCTTTGATCTAAAGTAATGCACCAGAAATAATAAAAGATTAAATGGCCACAAACTTTAATGTGAGATTTAGTAGTCATTAAGATCTTTCAGGTGTTCTGTAATTGTTAATTCAGTTCTCAGTTCATTCAAAAGTACATTTTTTTTTTTTTTTGCAATTGCATTGGAACTTCAGAATTATTTTGTTAGTTGCAAAACTTTTATGTCCTGGGTGTCATAGCTGCCATTAAGCATTTTCAAATACAACATTTTCTACAAAGCAGGGTCACTCTTAAAGTCCTTTTCACAAATAAAAAGTGCCACTAAAATACCCGCATAAAAACCACTGTACATTCTACAGATTTCTGTGTCTAAGAGCAGACTCCAATTTTCCCTCACTCCCACAAACCCTGGCATGACACAGTCATATGTCAATTTTCTTTTTTTTTTTCCTGAAGATTTTGCAAATGCCCTTTTTGTGAAAATACCAAGGTGAACTTACTGAGGAGTGATGTAACTGTTCATATTACTCTAGCTTTGATAAATGTCTTGACAAAACATCCTTATCAGGAGTTCCTCTGGGTTTTTCTTTTGTTGTATTCTCTAGCTGTTGAAGGGTAAATAAGTTAACTGAATATTCAATGTAATCAGCTGGGTGTTCTATTCAGGTAATCATTCGATCAGTACAGTCACATAGGTATTTTCGAAGATGATGTGTTTATTATGAGAGACTTTACAGTAGAGATGATCAAACAATTATTTTTTTTTGAGCTGATACACAAAGGGAGTTTTTATCAGGTACGAACATCTCTCAGGACCTTATTGTTTAGAAAACCCAAGTACCTCCTGAGTATTCTGAGCTGAAATATGAGACCTGAATTCGGGGCTAAAATTCGTGGTCTTTCAAGGCTTAAATAACGAAGTTAGTTTTAGTTCTGTGATTTAATAGATATTTATAATGTATTGATCTGAACATTGAGTTGGACCCACACCAAAAAGTCCCTTTCTCCAATATTTAAAGTAAATTTTAATGAGGGAGAACTGGTGAAGGTACAACAGCTTGGATTCTGACACGTGTGTTTAAAAGCAGTTTCTCAGACAGGTAATCCACAGTAGGTAGAGCATGCCCATACATTTGGTATTTAAAAAAAAAAGAAGAAAAAAAAAAGTGTGTTTTCATGGTATGATGCATCCACAGATATGGAAATAGTCACACAACTGGAAAAAAACCCAAAAACAAACAAACAAACAAAAAAGAAACAACAACAAAAACCCACAACCATTTGAGTAGAACAACAGTTGTGTTTGATTTGAGTATGTCTCTTGGAATTTCTTTAGGAACCTCATTTTTAGAGTGCCATTATTTCAAATTTCTGAATTGTTTGCACTTCATCAAAGAAGCGTAGACATGGTACGGTTCATGTATATACATATATGAGTATTCTTATCGATTTATGTGGTTACAAATATAAAATATTCATACCCTAATAAAAACTAAAAACAGTCTTTATTGAGTTAAGCTGTGACTGTGGACACCAGGCTGCAGAAATGATTGATGGTTTTCTTACCACATGTAATAGCCTAACAGGATTTCACAAAACCTTTGTTCACACACTTAAAAATTACCAGAGCATTTCCTGAACATTTCCTGAAAGTAAAGAGCAGATAGCGTAATCTTAAACTGCTGCTTGAGAGAGATTTTCCTAAATGTTGCTTAAAAAAATAGGTATGGAATTTAAAGGAATTTCTTTTTTTATAAATAAGCACTGTAGATTGCAGTTGCATGTAGATATTGTTGTAATAATGCATATATTGTTGTAATCATTTTTGTTGTGGCTTTTTTTAACAAACACTTTCCAACATAGAAATTAGAAGTACGGTTAATTATAAAATGTGATTCTATTATATTTTTTTGCTTCTGTCTGGAAATTATCTGCAAGTATATTGAGAAACGGTACCAATTGGATCTCACCATTTATCTTATATCCTCCTAAGCCTGCTCTCAAGGTCCCCACCCTTTACACACTTATTACAAAGTTGCCACTATTGCTTCCTTGCTCTCTAGTTTACTAGAGAGTGAACTCCACCGATGGTGTTATGCATCCCCTGTGATGTGCCTACTATAGTTGTATTTTAGTGTGGGTCAGGACTGTGGCCTTTCAGCAGATCTCCTGGCTTACCACACTTCAGTGTGTCTCATAGAGCGCTATCAGACCACACTCTGGTACATGCTGGGTGGCATGAAATTGGACAGCAGTAGGCAGAAGCGCTCTTCCCATCCTCAGCTGCGCACATGGTCTTGTCTAAAGGACCATGCTGGAATTAGCATGAAGTGAAATTGTTAAAGTACAAATCACTTGGCCATTGGGTTCTTGGCAGCAGCTGCTCCACCCAGCAGATCTGCTCCTTTTGGCATTACTTTGTCTTACAGTGTCTCACGTAACCATGGCCTGTGAGCCTTGTGTCCCTGGTGGGGGATCTGCTTTCCTAGGGTTGCAATGTTTTTCTCTGATCCTCAACACAATTGTGATCCTGGGAGAAGAATTTGAAAGGGGGTAGTTTAAACTGGGTACCAGGAATTCATGTTATTTGTTGGAGAAGAGTATTCATGTTGTATGCTGCAATCACTGTGCTTGAGGACTATAGTACTATTTTGTTGCGGGTAGCACCCTCCTGGTATTTTTTTCCTACCCCTCCTTTTTCTCAGGCTTGCTTATCCTCAGGAGTCAAATTATTCATGGACTACATACTTACTCCTGTATCACCCCAGTAATTTACTACAACTTCTCTGTTCTTGTTCCCCTTTGATTGGCCTCTCCATGTAGTCATGTAGCGCATAACACAAAGATGGATTGTATGGCATTCTCTGCTGGGGAAAATCAACACATAGAGCAGGCTCGCTGCCAAGATGCTCATAATTAAACTGTTGCTATGGACAGGATTGCATCAATGTTTCTATCAATCATTTGCTGCAGTTTTGTGGCTATTCGTACTTGGATTTTTTCTAGGTTTTAGTTTTTATCTTCCTTCTACTTGCCTTAGTTTTCAGTTGAAGCATTGCAGCACATAAAGAGAGATGTATAAATAAAAAATAATTGTTGGAAGACATAGGAAAAGAGAAGCCAATTCCATCATTTTGAGTTTGTATTTGAAGGCAATATCTTGGTGAGGTGTTTGCATTATTTCAGCCAGTAGAAGTGTCCAGACACAGTCATTTCCACTGAGCAGTCATCATACCCTTGTGACCTAAGAGTTGACGCAAAGCTGCCACAAAGTCTGTACAAAGACTGGTACAGAGTTTTAGCAGTCTATGTTAAAATGGTGCAAACGTGGTAGAATGCCAGATGTAATAGAAAAACATCAGCAAGAGGTTAGACATTTCATTTTTATTCTTCCCCCATCCCTTCTGATTCATGTGCAGTAAGTTGTGAGATGGACTAATGACAGTGTAGTGTGGAGTAGTACACTGATGGATTGGAACAGACCTTGCCTGAATACAATGGCTGTGCTTCACCTACTGCTGTACCATTGCTACTGTTATCCCTTATGACAATGATCTTCAGCAAGTAACTCTCTTCTGTAGCACTCAAAATGTTTGGTGTTATAGCTAACTAGTGTGCAGCACATTAAACGTAGAGAGGTGCAGGACTGCGGCCAAAATAAGGTAGTCTGCGAAGTAACAAATGATATCGAGTGCAGCTCGAGAGATCACTGTAACAAGATAAACAGTGTGGTGTCACAAAATTGTCTCCCTGTTGACAAAACAATCCATATTTTATAGATTGCCTTAAAAATTGAAGGATGGAGTCAATTATAGCCAATTATGATGCTACATTTACTGGAGTATTTTTTATATCCTTTGGGGAGAAATAAGGAAATGTTCAAGTCAGTTAGAAAAAGCTTTTGCATTGGCTTCCCTGTTTTATCTGAACGTAGGTTTTCCCAATTTCTTCAGGTGAAAACTGCATATGATCTCTGGGACTAAATATCTTAAGGAAAAATATTTATTTTATTATTATTATTATTATTTTCATTTCTTCTTGTTGCACATAAAATTATGATAGATAATATTGCAAATAGAACAAGAAAATCAAACATCGGCTCCCCTCAGTTACATTTGGGTTTACTCAAAAGGAATTGTAAATGCCGCCTGGTCATGGCAAAGCCTGATTAGACTGTGCACGTTGACATCTTCAATTTGACTTGCTCCTTTCCCAAAAAGGAGCCTTCGTGTCCCTTAAGACGTACCTAGTAAATACTACATATTTCTGACTGCAGTCTATTAAAGTGAAAATAAAGGAGTGAGATGATGGAATGGTTTGCCGTGCATGCCCCACAGTTGCTTTTCAGTGAATAGATGTAAAATGGGATACAAAAGCAGTATATTGAAGATGAACAGACAGACGTGCGTGTTCTTAAGAGATCTGGCCATCTTCTGAGCGGCTGAGAGGCAAGCATTTATTCATTGGCATTTACTCTGTCGTTTAGATATCTCCCTCCTCTGTTTTGATTCCCAGATAGCTTATGGGGGAGCTGTGCCTCCCATCAATCTTGTGCTGTAGTACTGTGAGGAGTAGTTTCCTTTCCCTAGCAAAGCATGTTGTTGATAATTAATGAAAGATTCAGGTGTATTGAGAAATAAAAGCTGTCAATAAACAAGTTGTTTGAGTGATGTTTCAAAGTGTTATCCTCCTCCTCTGTTCAGGATTTCATTCACCAGCTAACTTCAGAGGGTGACCTAGTACATGTGCCAATGACAAAAGCTACTTGTAACAATTCAGATCATGTTTTCTGCTTTATGAAATGGGATTGTAAAAATCCTCTCAAAAATGACATCTGAAATAGCATTAAAACACAATTTCCCTTTGATAAGGTTTTAAGGCACTCATATGAAAAGTGACACTGCTTTGAGTAGCTCTGTGTCAGCATTATGTGACGTGTTGCACATAAGTGACATTAATCCATTAAGGGTGTGAGGGTCACTTATTTTTCTCATGAAATCATTAAATACCCTTATTGATTTCTGTTCAATCAGTTGCATTCTGCTCGAATACTGCAATCTCTAGACATGCTAATAGTGCTGTTTCTAGTAAAGTTTATAGGCCATAGTTTTAAAGACAGATACTGCACTCAAAATAAATTATCATGCCTAAGTGAAACACAAAGGAGCTTAGGGAAGCAATAATATTGTGCTGTTTGCAAATTACCTGAACCTACTTTAATGCAAAAGATGATTTTGTGACACAGATATTCTAAAATCAATAATTAACCATCTTTGCTATGTTTTTTTTTCTAATTGTTCAAAGTTTGGACTGCTGCTGTTGCATGATGGTAAAGCATCTTTTAGAAATCAAAAACAAACCTGTAAACCCTGTCATAGGAAATACAACATTTGTAGTACTAGTTTTTATGCTGAAGACTGTTTAAAACTTGGATCATAACAAATGCTCTACGTTGGAATGGCGTGTACTTACTGTATTACTAGATTGTTTTGTCACGTGAAGCAGCGTGCATGTATGAAGTGCTAGTAGACCAAATACCAGTAAGAATACCTTTCTTCTTAATTTTTTTCACGATGGAACAAATCTCTTAGGAGGAAGTACATAAGACTCAATTAAATATAACAGGTGCATTTTAGCACTGTATGAATGGATGTGTACTAGACAAAAGAAAAAAGAATTTTCTGTCCTTACTTGGATGCCACCCTAATGACTTTAACTTGACAGTTAGCATGAGCTTGTTTCCTTTACTTACAGCTAACTTCAGTTGTATTTTCTATTTTTCCTACTTATAAGGAAATGAAGCTTCAGATGAATTAAGAATCTGATGGAAGACTTGAGATAGTCTTGTTAATTCTTGCAGTTATCTGATATTGTAGTTGTTGCTTTTTACCTCACCTTTTCTAGCTTTTTTCCCTTTGGATGCAAACAGTTTCTCAGAGTAAATTGCTGGCTTTGCCCTGAGCATAGCAAAAGCAGACGGGTACATTTATCTCTGCAGCTAAAATGTGAAATTTTTGCTTCCAAGCAGTGAGTCGCATCCTGCAGAGGAATTACTGTTTGGTTTTTTTTTGTTTCTTCACTTAGGACCCTTAAGGGACTCTGACAGGTCTTGTCAAATAGCGTCGGTCATCCTTTTCTCAGACACCAAATGATGCCAAGTAGTGGCAAGTTTATTGCATTGTGTCTGGAGAAGCTGTTGTTCACTCAGCGTTTTCTTCGTAGGCTGCCTGCCTGATTTCATTGAAGGAAACCTGAGCAAGGCTGTGTTATTAATGAATTATGACAAGCCTTTTGCCTGTCAGGCAGAGAGGTTCCTGTTATCTCCTTTTAAGACAAAAACTTAATGGAAGATGCTCAGCTGGGCAAGCTCTCTGATGATACTCCTTAAGTGCTCATCCCAGGCTGATGCGAATACGCAGAGAGCCGTGAAGCTGCAAGTGGCAGCGTTTAATACCATCTCCCCCATAACGCCTGACTAATTTTCCGGAGAGCGATCGCCGCAGCTGCTGCGAACGTGGCTATTTGTTTGTTTTTCACCTTGGTCCTGGCGGATTGCTGACCTGGCTAATCTGCCGCACGCGTGGGGCTGGCGGCGGGGGGCACACGGCTGCGTTTCCCCACTCGCAGCGCCGGCGCTCCCGAACGTGGCGGGATCGGCTGCGGGGACGGGGAGAGTTACGCGGGCTGGCTCCCAAGTCCGCCCTGCCAGGGGTAGCTGAGCAATGCTGGCGAAGGATGGAAGGAGGCGATGAGGGAGCCGGCTTATGTTTTTCTTAATGGATGTTTGCGAGCAGGAAGGAGATGGCGTGGGCTGTCGCGGTGAGTTATGGAGCGTGTTTCGCGATCTCCCTCCGGTCGGGCGGCTCATTATGTTAAACAGTGCAGTTTTTAAAGCGCCGTAGCTCTCCTTTATGTGCCTTGGCCTTCATTTGCTGAAATGCTTCAAGTTCACAGTGCTCAAGTAATTTTGGAAACGGGATGTAATTACAAAGGTTTCTTATGCTTACCAACAGCTTTTTTGAACCAGTGTAATTATCATTACTTGTGGATACTGTAAATTGAATATCCCCTCCCTAATTACATTAAACTCAAGGGTTGGCTGCTTAAGCAGCCAAATAAGAAAAGTTCATCCGTTACTATAAATAGCAAAATTGTTTTTTAGTTCTGCTGACCTTTAAAACGAAGTGCTCTACACGATGTTGCCAGGTGTACATTATAAAGATAGCTTGTAATTAGACCTGTAATGAGGAATTCTATTGAAATGGCTTTCTGAAAAACTTAATTTGTTCAGTGTTTTCTAACTGCGTGGCAGAATTAAGGTTTCAGGGTGCATCAGGACTTTTAAAAGGGCTGGCCACCGTTTTGCACCTCACCTGTTCTGCTGGTGATTTGTAGCTGCCCAGTGCTAATGCCAGAGCTCAAAGGCAGCAGCTGCAGCAACTTAGCCCTGCCTTTTGAAAACAACATGGGGTCAACAGAATGATTTATCTAGTGATCCAGGGGTTTCTGTGATTAATTAATAAATCTTCTCTCACTTCAGGAGACAGATAATGACTTAATTTGTAGTGGGCAGCGGAATAGAGAGAGGAAGGAGGTGACTGGTTTGCCCTAATTTGGGTTTTCTTTGGTTATCAAAGGTAATGTAGTCTTGCTGAAATGTCGTCTCATCTGATAGAAGGACACAGGGCTTGAGTTAGTGAGTTGATGTGCCTACCTTGGTTTCAGTCTGCATCCTGTCACACCTTCACCAGTTCTGTGCATTGTTTTATGAACACTGAAGGCATTTCTCTGAAAAGTTTGATGGCTTCCACTTACTTTTTAGTGTATTACTACCAGCTAATATTTACTTTGCTTTTTTCATTCCACTTTAATTAAAATTATACCGTTAATTCTCTGTAGAACCTTTTTTGTTATTTGGGACAACTTATTTTCCCAGAGCTCTTCCTGCTGAGTGTCCTTCATGGCCTGTCTTATAAACGTGCTTGGAAAGGACAAATTGATAAGTGTCTTTAAAAAAAGAAAGAAACTTCAATTACAGTTGAATGGTAGAAAATTACAGCTATAGGAAAAGAATAATAAAAAAACCCGCCTTAATTTCTTACTATAATACTATAACATTTGAATTTAAATAATTCCTAAGTGATTTTTAATTAGATGTAAGGCTAGAACAAAGGCAAAAAATTATTTGCAACTCAGTCTGCATTAAATGCATTATTAGTCCATTTGCAGCAACTCTTAGCTAACAGTTTAAACTAATGAAATACCCTGCCTAGTTTTGTTTCATGTTTAGAAATACGTTCATATTTGATACATTTTTGAGGTTAAAATTAAGGAATAATTATTTTTCACAATTCTAGTTTCCAATGTATTCTCTTTTTCTGTATTTATTCTATTACATGATGGGCAAAGCTGCTGTATAGATTGTGATGGTAGTGTATTTCTCTTATACACAAGCATGTGAATATGTGAACAGACAGTATTTTCCACAGTAAGTAAGTATGTAGAGGATAAGTAAGTAAGTAGAGTGTACATTATATGTAGCCACTGGTGGTAGACACATTCTGTCTGATATTTAACAATCCAGATGAAAACCAGAACAGTCTCATAGCTCATGCAATTAGATAAAGATACAAGTAATATCAGTCCATTAGCACAAGACAAACCCTTTTTCATAAAAGCAAGAAGTAGATGTTGTAGTAGAGATGTGTAGAGATTAGCTTGAAATCTGAAGGCAGGCCTAGACTTAATTTAGTTGTTCCCTGTTACAGAACCTCAGTGGGTAAAAACATTTGTCTGTTGTTCAAACACCAAAGAGTCTGATTCCAGCAGCACCTTGAGCAGACTATCTGATAGGAAAAAAAATGAGGAAAAGAGAGCAGGGAGAAAGGCAAGACTTTCAAGATTTTTAGATTAAGTTGTTTTTACTTACTCTTTTGTGGGCACTTGTACCTACCCTTAAGACTTAAAATCTTGTCACTTCAGGATGGCACAGCAAAGTGATTTTTAGTTGGTGGAGTGAAGGCAAATCTTCAAACTTGTCCTTTCCCAGGGATTTCAAATACTGATAAAGCTTGTGCATTCAGCAATAGCTAAGCTTTTTATGTATAGTAATGCCTTTTAATAGAGCTCATTGATTATATGCATGTAATTCATCAACTTCTTTTTTGAATGGTTTATCAGCAAGTATCTAGAAGATGCTGTCTCCTTGAATTTTGGATACAGTCTCAGAAAAAAACTCTTTTGAAACTGGGATGCAGTGCTAAAACTGCTGTCTTTGTCTCCCTAATTATAGGTCACTATTCTGCTTTGAGCTGCTTTCTTTTCTACTCCAACCTTTGTAAAAGTAAACACAAAATACTCAGTGATAAAGCATGTCCCTGGAAGCTGAGACAGTATATGAACTGGGTGACATTACAAAGTGGCATAATTGTGTTCTCTGTGTTGCTTCCTGTTCAGTTCCTAACAATACCCAATATTTGGGCTGCTTTCTTTTGGCAGCTGAGCACTGAGCTGACATTTTGATGGCACTATTTATTGTAACCTCAAGGTCTCACTCCTGAGTGATAATGTTCAGCTCAGAGCCCATCACTGTACATGTGAAGTTAAGGTTATATTTTCCCATTCACTCTACACTTATCCACACTGAATTTAATTTACCATTTCATTGTCTAGTCACTCAATTTCATAAGGTCCTGTGATTCTTCACCACTTGCCCTCATCCTTGCTGCCATGAATAAATTTGTATCATCTGCAAATTTGTTTGGTTCAGTGCTCAGCTACCTTTCCAGGTCAATTACAGGTATGGGAAGAGTAGCAGATTCCAGTGCAGATCGCAGTGGTACTCCATTGGTAGGCTTCCTCCGCTATGCAGCCTTGACCATTTGCCACTAATTTCTGATTATGTCTCTAAACCAATTCTGTTGCTGTGCAGAGACCTCTATTTTGCCATGGGTGCTTAGTTTCTTTAAAAGCCTTTGGCAAAGTACTTGTTAAAAGCTTTTTTGAAATCCATGTAGGCTGTGTTGACTGGATTTCTGGTTTCACGTGTTTGCTTGAGCTGTTCAAAGAATTGGGTTAATTTTGTAAGACTTCACTTAATGAAAACTGAAATTTGATTTTTCTTAGACATGTGCCTGCTTAGTCTTTTTGTTATTATAGTTGCTATTACCTAGCATATAGATGTCAGGTTTGCAGGTGTCCATTCCCCGTGAGCTTCTTGGGAACTTGTATTAGAATTTGGCAGCACATCGGCCACATTGGAAACCTCGCGTAGAAAGGCACTGTGGAGAGGGATGATACATTCTCATTAGTAATTTAGCTATTCTACCTTTTCAGTTTTCACTCTCAGTGAATGCTGTCTGGTGCCAGCCATTTGTTATTTCATGCAGAGAAAGGACTGGGGGTTTCTCATATACTTCTGTAACCCCCAGCACAACAGGGTTCCTTGTACCCAGTAACGCAATAGTAGTAATAAATTAAAATCAGATCAGTTGTTAAAAGCTGGGTTTAGAAAATGCAAGTCTTGCTTCTGCTATTATTTGCAAGTTTTAGTAACGTACTATTCTGGTTTGCTTTGTTTGATTTTGTACATTTTTATTTTCCTTCACTGGTGTTTGACAGAGTTATGCAAACTGCTGAAGAACAGGCAAGATTTCACTTACAGAGAATGAGACTTTTAAAATCCTGAAAATTTATAGAGTTGTCATTTCAGTTAAATAAATCCGAGATGTCATTTGAAACCATGGTACTCTAGAAAGGAAGCAGTATTTTTAATTTGGCAATTTCCTTTTATTAAAAACACATATGGCCTCCATCAGTAATTATCAGTCGTAAATTACATTAGACAAATTTTGGCTTGTGGGTAATAAATATGTGACAGCACCATGTGTGCTTTCTGAGTGAAGGTTTTGTGATGCTTCAGTTTTGGGGAATATTTCTTTGACATTCCTCATTACACAGCTCCCATTCAAAGCTAAGCAAAGTTACAAATTGTATTTAAAAAAAAAAAAAAAAGGAGGCGTTTGTGGCTACAGTCTACCATTTCTTTAGACAGAGCTGTGTCAGTGTTTGTATCATATATTCAGATTTTAGGGATTTGGAAATGGTTTTTACTCACAGTAGGCTGAAATTTTGAATCCGTCAGGTTTCTAAGTTCTTTTAACTCCCTGAAGTGGGGTTCTCACCCCACAAGGCAGAAGAATATTGCAGGTAAAATGCTTGACAGCAGGTCCTTTTGCTTCTTGAAAGCAAAGAGCAGTAAAGCTCCTCAGGTGTTTGCAGAAGTGTAGCCATGATTTTACTGCAAAGCTCTGCTGAGGAAAGCTCTGTCCCACTCCGTCCGTGAAGGCAGAGCAAAAGATTGTCTGTTCTTGTGTTCTTATCATACAAAAATGGGCTTTGTGGTGCTTTATACAGTCCCACGTGATGTGAAAATTGGCAGCTCTGATCCTCCAACTTCACTTTGCTCTGTGTTTCACATCCTGTCAGTCCTCAGTGGGAGAAATGACTGATTCTCTTTCTCTTCTGCCGTGGGCGTTCGGGGGCATGAGTTATGATTCATCGCAGACAAGCCACTCAGTCTGATACTCCATCATGCTCGTACTGGAGGAATGAGAAAAGAGTGCCGATGTAACTGGGATTGCAGATTTTTTCCAGTTATGCTTAAATACTTTGCCAGTTATAGGGAGAAACAGTTTCTGTATTGATATGTTTTCAGTTTTTCAAGATGCAAGCAGGAAAGGTGAAGATAGAGAAAAACAGGGCAAAAATCACTTGTTAATGAGGTTAAATGAATTTTATTTATACATGGATCTAACATGACGGACTTAAAACTTAAATGGTTAGTCAGGTTAACATTAAATGAAAATGTACCTATAGAATTGAGAACTGCTTATATAGAATTATGTAGAACTGCTTGGTAGTGATTTTGTTCCTGTTCTTTTGTCAGTTACTGTGGGCAGACCAGGAAACCAAAGTACTCTTATAATTCTTCACCACATAAGGAAATACAGTGTAAAAGAATTGCCAGGTTCTACTCCAACCCCACTTTTTTAATGATAAGTACACGCACTTTAAGAATTTTGGGGTTCAGGAAGACTTTCCCACATCCCTCCCCACTGTATTCATAATGTATAGAGAAATCTTCTGGGGTTTGCCTTCCAAAAAATCCTGTTGGCAAAATATCTTTGTAGTGTCAGAAACAGGGCAGGGAACAAGTTAAATAACAGCACTCCAATTTGCTTGGACACTGGCAAGATCCAGCTGTCAGAATTGGTGTTGAGGAAAAAAATTCTTCACGGGTCTGAATGACAAAAAAATGTGAGGCTTTTCTTCCTAGGCTTTGCTTTCAGTAAGAATCACCTGCTAGGATTACAGATACATATTACACACATGTTAAGTCTAGTTCATTACAGGGATCTTGAGCATTGATCTTCTGGGAGCTAACATCTATATGATAATAATTTGGAAAAGTATAGGAGAGAAACTGTTTAACAAGAGTATTTTTAAAGTTTGTTTAAAACATAAAATAGATATAGATATGGAAGAAGACACAAATTATTTTTAAAAAAAGAACAGCAAAGTGGGAATTTAAGTTAGGATGATAAGAGGCATTGTGTAGAAGATGGTCTGGTCTTTGGGAGCTTTCTGAGGATATGCCAGTGACAGGCACGAGCGGTACACTTATGCATACCAGCAGCTCATGACACCTGATTTAGTAGAAGCATTGCCTTCTTTGTACGTAGCAGGTCTAACATAAGACTGTGTATATCCACACATACACTTTTTCACACCTTATTCTAAGATAACAGATGTTGATTTTCAGATCTGGTATCAGGCATGGTATTTTCTGGCCACAAAGTGGCCACTTTGTACTTCCTTTCTAAGTATATAATAATAATGACTATAGAAATAATAATGAAGCATTGTGGGTGGAAGTGCTGTTGGAGTTGCTGTAGAAAATAAGAGACCTCAAGCACAGATAAACTGGGTGTGACCGTAAAATGATTTTAGTAGGTGAGTTAAAATCCAGCTATTTTATGTAGGGACTTGGTTTTGAGTGTTCTTTAGAACTCCTTTCAGGGCGGCACAGTTCGTTCATAGGCTGTGTGCTAGCTAGATTGCAGCCCAGTGGTTAATTCAGTCAGACGTCTGCTGCCCTTCAAGACCTGGGCTGAAGTCTTTTGGTGATTTACCTCCTTTTCTCAAGCTTCCACTTCTTCAATGCACACCAGCAGGCCAGCCTAGCTCGCAGCCAGCACGCTTTCTGCTCCAGAAGGGCATTTGGTGAGGAGGGTAACCAAGGCCAAGCTGTGTGAATTATTCTTCAGTCACAGTCTGCTCCCAGCTGCCCTGTTTCCTGGCAGCAAGGGAGCAGGCACAGACTGCATTGGACACAAACTCTGCTCATGCAGAATAGTCCTTGTGTACAGGTTTAGTAAATCCAGATTTTCTGGGAAGTACTATGCTTTCTGCTCTGGCTGTGCACTTGCAGTCCAGCTGATTGTCTCAGGATTGACCCTATTTGGCTGTGTGTTTACAGCCTGCAGACAGTGCTACTCCTGCTGTGGTGTGAAGTTGAAGCTCACTGTGGTGGCTGACATGGCTTGATGGGTTTTTTGCCCAATGTACCATAGTTTCACTGGTCACACTGAGAATAATTTCTAAACTTCACTGGTGTAGGCACTACTTCCTTAAAATGTAGACTGGGAGAACAACTAGGAGATTCCTCCTTTTTGCCTGTTTATTTTAGGTCTTAATAGACTTAAGTATTTCAGGACTCTGTAGTAAAATAAATGCCTGAGGGAGCCTGAAATGTTCACACATAACTAGGGCTGGCAGGAGAACAAGAATTCAGTGTCATGAAAAATTTAGCAGTCTTGGCGTTCGCCTTGATGAGGAACTAAACACAGTTCTTCAGAGACTGTAATGAAAAAAAAAAAAAGGAGAACGAGTTGCTCTGCTATTAGCTGTGGGCTCATTAGCTGGGGCACTCATCTGGAAGGTAGGAGACCCAGACTTAATCCTCTGGTCTGAATCAAGCAAAACATTCAAGTGTCTTTTCTCTGGTTAACTGCCGTCTTTGCCCATTTGTCTCTCTTGCATGGACCAAAAGTTGAGGTAACTATCTGAGATACCTCTCCAGTAGCGGGTAGGAATAAAGGTAGTTTTGATTGTCTTTTCATATTGAAGAGTCTGGAGTTGCTATTTGTGAGTGGTTGTGGGATAATCCATAAAGAACTGCCCAACTGTATCTACTTAGGCCATTGTTTTGTAAATATGTCTTGAGTTTGCTTTCATCAAAAATAAGCAATAACATTACCAGTATTACCTGTGTCTTTATGTTATTTCATATACATGTCCCAAAATGCTGTAAATAGTTTCTAAGTATATTTTAGTATGCCAGTGGTTTTACAGTAAGTGGCATAATTATTTAACTAGTGCTGCGTTCAACACTTCCACATGCTCTTGTCTTGATAATTTTTAGTGGAATTTTAATAGAATAAATCAATGAATTTTTAACAGAAAAGGTGTTTGAAACCTTTTACTTGTGATGTGAGGCAAAAAAAGAAAGAATGTCCATTAATGAAAAGGGTGTATGGAAATAAAAGAGCAAGCAGAGGTAAGACGGAAGCAGAGGTAGAGGTCTCCTTCGCTGTAAAAATGAAGGCTGAGGCATTGGGAAGCTTTGTCTCTAAAAGGTCATAGATGTAGGTGGCTCTGCCTTAACTTTACATATGTTGTGCAGTTCTCAGAGAGATGTTACCTGCCAGCTTCTCAGCATTCCATTCTTAGCTTTTGCAGGGGATAGGAGGTATGCAAGATAAAAATACAGTATTTTGAAAGAAAAAGAGGAGAGAACATGCATTTCTGCCCTCAGACTGGGATCCTGGTAGGAGATGCCTGAAGCAATAAGATAATTTGGTTCACTCTGTCCAGCAACTTTACATTCAACCAGCATGAAAGCCCCTCCTTCAAAACCTGTTTTTCTGTTTTGTTTTGTTTTTATGGATAACATCAATGAAGACTAATTTGAGCTGGAGGTGGAAGGGAAAGAGCTGGGTGCAGTTTAATCCAATAGATTCCATGAAAACAGACTGTAACCATAAAAACGTCAAATAAAGCAGTTGTGTTGTATATTATTGTTTATAATGAATTGTTTTCTGCTTTTTCTGCTAATCAGGCATTTTCATAAATGTATTTTCCTTCCAAATGGATATGTTGTTATTCCCATGGAGCAGCTGTGGTAACATATTGTACTTGCATGTTAGGATTTTTTCTTTCAAATGGAATGACGTATGAGTCATTTATGCCTAAAACATAGTGAAACTTATTATACTATCATTCATATCCCATCTTCTGAGATAAAGAGATCCAAAAAGGCATTTTCAATGAAAGTTGGATTCCTGAGAGTTTGCATGGGGTGATGAATGTTATGAGCTGATGCATCACATTTATGCAGAAGAAATTTGTATATGGTTCTTAATATTGCTACCTGCTCACCTCAGCACACATCATCTTAACATCAGTGTGGCACAAGGGTTTGTGTTAAACTGCACTGATTAACGGCCTCCTCTATTTCACAGGATCTGACTTTGAAGTATCTTGTGATTTGTTTTCTACTTTTGCATGTAAAAATCCTGACCAAGAATGGATTTAGCAGGCTGTAGCTGCTTCAGAGACAAATAATGAATGGTAACTGCATCCAAAAACATGTAATGAATGGCTGTTTGGACCACTACCATATCTCAAAGATAAATAACAAATACAAACAACACCCAAAAAAAAAGAAAGCATCTCAGATGACTGAGCAAGAAAGCTAAGACTATTCCTTTGTCTTTATCCCTTCACGTAGAAACCATGACATTTCAAGTGTAGGAGGCTAAATTAAGTACCATGCAGTAACAGCAACTGCATCAGAAAACTGCATGCGTGCTAGGCATTAATATACCAAAGGACAAAATGAATGAAATGTGGGTAAACCTGACTTCAGTTCTGTTTTTCAGTTCTTCTCAGTGCTTATAAATTACATTTTAAAAGGTCTACTCCTTTCAGAACAAGTATGTTTATCTTATAAGTGTTCCTGCATAATCTCTTCCTTACATAGTGCTACATAATCAAGCATCATATAAAATTAGTTACTTTGTGTTGATATGAATGCAGACGAAGTCAAGCCATTAGTTGACTTTTTCAGGGGCCACTCTTATAATTGGTTACATTACATCTTTTTATAAAAGAGGCGCTGTGTGAATACAAATGTAATCGTGACCAAGAACCTGTTAAAAAGTGTCTTTTTCAGAGGGGGGGGAAATAAGTAATGTAAGAAATTTGTTCAGGTATTTTCTTATCAGTAAGTACTTTGATAGATGTTTTGGCAGTAGAGATTTATGAAGGTTGATGTGAGGGAGTGGATAATCTTGGAAAGCACGTGCTATAAAGCATATGGGGAATTTTAGTTTTACAGGGCAGGGCTTCCAGACCAATTTCTTTAAGGGCTTTCTGTGTAGTAATTGGTTTTTATCTGGCAGGTTTTACAGGTATGGAGGGGGGCATCTTGAAAGTAGAATGCTTCAACATTAATAATTTTTCAGGAACTCAGAGGCTTACACAGCTTCTGCTGGCGACCCTACTGTTCAGCTGAAGAGCAGTTGTTTCAGAGTTTGCAAAGCACTCAGATGAGAATTTCCTTTCATCTCTTTTCAAAGAGATGGATAATAACCTCTGCCTGTCAGCAGATATGGATGGCCCAGCTGGCATTTCCCTTGTCCTTGGACAAAGGCCCAAGGATTCTGGAAGCAGCTTGGTAAAGAGGGTTTGTTACCCTTGGCTCCAGTCAGGCGTAAACAAGTATTTTTTCTATTCTGGAATTTTTTTATATGTATTTTGGCCCAATCTTTTGGGCCTTTTCTATTTTCATTGAGATGAAACCTCTTCGCAGTAATCAGTGTGGTTTACTTTACTTCGTTTTTTTCTACTCTGAAGTGGTCAAATTGGCAAAGAAATAAAGATTATGTTACTAGTGCTAGATTTTAAAGCTAGCATTTAATGAAACTTTACTAGAACCCCCTTTTGTTCATTATCTCATAACTTTATGAAAAGCACCTTTGGAGTGAAATTTTCCGTGTTTAGTCTGAGGCCAAAGGGATTTTTTTTGCCTCCATTCAGCATTTTCTGAGCTACCTAAGCTAATGTAAGGGGTTTGTATATTTTTTTTAAGAAATGTTAAGTCTGTATTCTTCTGAACTCAAATGGGTAACTAACTTTATTTGAAAATTTTGGTTTTAAATTGTATGTATAGCTAGAGCACTACCCAGTCCTGCCAAATGTAAACACAGATAAAATGTTAAAAAAATTAGAAGCTACCAAATAGAGGGTTTATATAACTAGTCAAAAAATATTCTGTCTTAGATAGCAATAATTTCTTACAGTAGAAGAGTGAGTAAAAATACACAGCTTCATAGTGCTTCACAAAATTTTCTCACCAGTTAAAACATTATTGTTTATATATTCAGGTTTTCTGTTTAATGCTGAATTTTCAGAGACACCTAAATAAAGAGCCCAACTTTCTCTCTGTTCTCAGAAATCTACAGATTTTATTGTTCTTGGTTTTCTAAATCATCCCTCAGTGAGACTTGGCTTTGTCAAAAACCTGGCCCTAAAATGCCACCTCTGGCCCATTTCAACACTGCTGCCTTAGCAGTTTTGGTAGCGAGCTGACTTCGGTGATCATGCAGTGGGTTTTCATTTAAGCTTTTCAGCTTCCTGCCTGTGGTGGCCTATTTGTTTCTAAGGTAGAAACATTTTCTCCACATGGGCAAAGCTGATAAGTTCTCTTCCAGCAGAGAAATAAATTACATACTAGATGTAATGAGACATCAATGTCCAGTAAATGTCCTGTTGCTTGCAAGAGTGGTACTGTGTGAGACAACAGTCAATAATTTTCTGGTAATTCTCTAATTCCTCCTCTCCCCAAAATTCCTTTGTTAAAGAGTTACATTTAATGTAGCAGAAAAAAGCCCTAGCAAGGAACAAAACTTGAAAGTGCAGCAGGAAGAGAAGGGCTTTTGAAAATGAAGCAACGAAGAGCTAACAAAAATACCTACTCAGTTGTGTTACCTTCAGGCATATGAAGCCTATGAAGTTCAGGGCTTCTTCACTGGTTAGGTGAGTTTGATGTTTTGTTGTCAGGACTTTTTTCTCCTTTCTCTTTGCTAAATGCACGGTTTTTTTAAACATTGCATAGTTCTTAAGTTTTATGGGAAATTTTATTGGGAAAACTCAGGGTGCAGCAGCATGATGTTTTAGTTCATATGGAAGGCTCTGGCAGTAGTGCTGCTCATTCTGATGGCTGCCCGACAGCGTGCTGTGCTCTGCAGAGCTGTGCTGGGAGGCACATGGAGCTCATGGGGGCACATGCCAGTATCAGGCAGCTTTTAATCAGAAACTGGTGAAGATGGCAACAGTCATTGCATCCTTCTTCCTCCTCCTCAGCCCTGATCTTTTGAAATAGGTAGTGTTCCTAAAAGGCACACGCAAATGTGAATGTAAATGACCACACTAAACAAACTAATTGGTTAGAGCATGGTGATAATAACACCAAGGTCGCAGTTGATCCCTGTGCAGGCCAATAACTTAAGAGTTGGGCTCGATGATTCTTGTGGGTTCCTTCCAACTCAGGATATTCTATGTGATTTTGTGTTGAATCACATGTTGAGAAATAAAATTAGTTTTGTTGTTAAGTTTGATAGTGATAGAACGCTTTTTCTCTAGTTTGTTGATCTTTGTTCTCATCTCTCAAAATCTCTAAATTGCTGTGTTTCATTCTAAGAGAACAAGTCATATTCAGTGATCTGCAAGCATAGGCAATTCAATGTCATTAAGAGTATCTCTGGATGCTTTGTTTCAAAGATATGGTTCCCTTTATGGTGGATTGCAAGGCAGTGGCCACGCTGCTCGCAAACGTAGGAAAAACTGGTATCCCTGTCATTGCTTTCACTGCTTTTCTCATAAAGGACCCCATAGAATTAAGAAAAACAAATTTACTTAATTAGTATTTGATTTCATTCATCTTTAGACTGCTTCTTACAGGGGTGGGAGGAATGAGGGTTGGAAATTACCTGATTCTAAAAACTGAATGATTTGTGAATCATTCTCAGAAGATTTATTTCCTTTTTTAAGAAGCCTCTCTCCCACTCCCTTCCAAAAAAAACTGCAGGTTGTCCTGTGCTCTTCAAGATGCATTTCCTGTCCTATTCCAAAAAACCTTTTTCTGCCTGCCCTAATTTAGCCCAAAGCAACTTTGAAAATACAAAGTACATCGACTACCACAGTGTCATGCTGGAAGAATGATAAACCAGATATGACATGGCTCAATCCATTTCACCTCTAATAATAAAAAGTCATGGATAAGAAGAACAAAGACGCATTTCTTCAAAGGTTACTTTTTTAGGTGATTACTCTTTACGAATTGCCATCCGAAAGAATATCAGCATCCAGAAAAATTACAGTCTTTTACAAAGGTCAGGATTGAGAGTGGAAACTTGGTCATCTCTTCAGCCTCATCACTGAGTGAATATAAGAATGCAGAGGCTGAGAGTGGTTCTCCTTCATACCTCGATTACAGTACATGCCAGCAGCTCCGTTTTTGGTGCTTGGTCCCATTTCTGGAAATGCAGGGGAAAAAATAATTGGAGAGTTTTTTTCCTGGTTTTAGCTTGTGTATGTGATGCGTTTATAGTTTGGGTTTTTTGAACATGAAAATTCTTGACAGATTTTTGAGAAGGACTGGCTTCTTTCTACGACACTGTGTATTGCTTAGTTTGTTTTGCATGTGAATTGATGAACAGGGAGTAGAGAGAATGACTGGCTGCACACCCCCCCTACTCAAGAGATCTCTGCTGCCCTTTCCCACCCCTGTGTACTGGTCAGTGAGGCAGCAAGCCCAGGCAGATGTGCACAGCCATTCAGGGGGCTGTGACTGAGGCAGAAGCCATTGGCCATAAACAGGTGCATTTTGCATTGCATTGATACCCAGCTGTGCAGATGTGCCTGCACGTAGAGAGACCGTGTGCCTCTGTCGTTTGACAGCGTTTAAGCAGGCACTGACTCAGTGGCTGGGGTAGGAAAGGGCCAGGTCTGCATGTGAGTCATACAGGTCCAGATGGGGGCTCCAGGAGCTTCCCTGCCTGCACAGTTGGAGTGCTGTGTGGCCTTGGAGACCTTCTGGTTGTGATGCTTCAGCTGCTGTGGTTGCTGCCAGGCCTTGCAAGTTGGTCGCAAATGGTACTTGGCTTGGCCAAAACTGTGGGTGTGTGACTTGTACAGCTGAGTTGGTGGCTGAGCTGGTGTCGTCTTCTTCTGGCTGTGCTGTTGAGACTCCCATCACAAGGCTAAGGACCCTGAATCGCAGCAGATTCTAATGGAGAGGTGACATTTTTGTGTAAGAACTTTTGCATCTCAAATGAAGATAGGAGTTAATAAAAATATTTTGCAATCTGGCATTGATTTCAGCTCGCTTCTGTTGAAAACTGGAGCCCCAACTCACCAAAAAAGAAGAATGTTTTACTAAAAATACAGAGACCTGTTACTTAAAATGATTTTCTGAGGATTTTCACTCCTCTGGAAATAGCTTTCTGTTCCCTTTCCAAGTTTTTGCTTTCCCACTTTTCATTAATATTGGGAGAAATAAAGTACAAGATTCAGGTGAGTTGAACAGAAAAACTCCTGAAAAGTAAAACTTGAATACTAGAGGTGCTTGAGGTTTTAGTTCAGCTTATGGACTTTCTGCCTAGGTGAGTGGATCTTTGCTCTGCACCTGTCTCTGAAGCTATAAGGTAATTCTTTTTGAAAATAATAATAGTAAAAAATAATTTTTAAAAGGAAGAAGAGCAATTCACTTTTGTTAGGATACTTTGTCTGTTAAGGCTCAGATTTTGCAATTTCTTTACAGACAAAAACTCCCATTTAAAGCAAAGATGAACAGTGCCTGAACTCAGGATTGAAGAAGGAGCTGTTGTGGTCATGCAGTCTGACCCCTGAAAGAACAGGGCACTCCTTTTCATTTAGCAATCTGCTGAGCAGCAGCTGTTAACTTTCTGAAAAAATCAAAATGTTTCAAAACACAAAGTGTTTGCTTCAGAAATGAGTGTCAGTTCTAATGCATAGCCATTTTTCTCAAGAAGTCTTTCTCTTTTTCAGAAGATAATTACCAGCTTTATATTACAGACTGTGGTTATTATACTACGCTTCCAAGAGGAAAAAAGAATTACAATATTTTAGGCCAGTATTTCTCTTGCTTTCTAATGGATTACTTTTGTTTTTCAAATCAATGTCCTTTGATTATGGTCTTATAAAGTTTCAGCTTTCACAGTCTACAGAAGTAGTTGCAACTTTGTAAGTTATAATACACGTCAAGATAATGCATCTGTTTTGTTTAGAAATACTAAATGTCCAAGGAGATCTAGGGAAATTAGATGTCATTTATGTTTAAGGTTTGCATTTGACGTATAGTCACAATGTATCAGCACTCAAAAGAATTTGAAATTTCAGAAGTACACCTACCAATTCATGGGTAAAAGGGTCATTATCCATTATGTGTACAAAAACAGCAAAACAAAAACAGTTAAATAGAGAATCCACAGTAGACCGTTGTTTTTATGCATTTGGAAGAGTTATTTTTGAAAGAATTCTTGGCACATAGTTCTTCTCACTGCAATGTTTTTCACTATAGATGGATTTATACACTCTTATTTATATATGTGTATATATTTGAAAGACTGTCTATGCATGTGTTTCCTTGGGGAGATCTTTCTTCACAGTAACTGCAATGGTAGACAGTGGTATAAGTAGATGAAAAGAACTGTGTTGGTTACGAATAATTGTTCTTTGTGTGCTGTGCCACAGCACTTTTTGGTAGTTTCATTTGCATGTAGAGTATTAATTAAGAGATAACTGTCACTGCAGGTTGGCTGCAGAAGGCTGCAGGATCCAGCAGAGAGATAAATGCCAATGCCAAGTCATACAGGTTGGAGAGCATACAGGGAGTCCGTAATAAAAAATGAGTTTACAATTAAAACTCAGTAATGACTAACTTAATGTGTTCTATGCAGAGACGAGGTCCAAAATCTGGTCATTAAGCATTATATATACCAAGTGTGGGGTTTGAGGTGTTTTTAGGGGGCTTTTTTGGGTCAATCTACATGTGATGCATTGGAAACTGAAATTTTGGGATGTGATCAGTAAATCTGTTAGGAGG
Source organism: Myiozetetes cayanensis (assembly GCF_022539395.1). NCBI lineage: Eukaryota > Metazoa > Chordata > Aves > Passeriformes > Tyrannidae > Myiozetetes > Myiozetetes cayanensis. The sequence continues at coordinate 30,509,519 of NW_026087964.1, read as the reverse complement.
GTATAGGTGCCCTTCTTAACAAGAGTGTGTTACAGCTTTCAGCTCACTGGGAAGTCCTAGAACAGATTGCAAAGAGTCATCTCAGCTTGATTCAGAAGGCCTGTAAGTGTCCTTCATGTTAGAAAGTGTTTTGGTTTCTAATTAACTGAGCCAGAAGACGTGTTATTTCTGACCTTCAAAAAGCACTGATCTTATCCCAGTTTTAAAAGATCTGTTAAACTGTTTTATTTAAAAAAAAAAAAAAAAAAAAAAAGGCAACCTGTCTTTTCCTGTTGTGAGAAGCAAAGTACAAAATGGATATATATAGCTACTGTTAGTGAGCCATTATATGTAGAACATATTTTTCCACAGTATGGGGTATGTTTTTGGGTTTATATGACATAGTAGTGCCATTTAATATAACATGAAATCTTCATTTCCATGAACTCACCAACAAAAATCCCATTAATTTCAGTAAAGAGGTATCTACCTTGCAATTTGTAATTTAGTAGCACTTTCTTACTGACAGTCAGTAAGTACTCCTTGCCACTAAGTCAAAATAAGACACTACTTCTGTCTTTGAGATGCAGGCACAGGATTTTTTTTTCTTCTGTCCCAGTGACACGGGCTACCAAGACTAGGAAAGGAAAAATGCACTATTCTGCCATAGTTACACAGCCTAAACAGAACTATCTGCTCTTGCATTGCCTTAGCAGCCATCAGAAGTTGTATGTAAGTTAGGTGTAGGATTTATGCAGCCTGATTGAGATTAAAATAATGGCCCTTCAAATTTTTTATAGAGAAATTACTTTTTCGAAATATGTAACTCACAATGCATCTTATGGAAATAAATTGATAATGGCAGGTTTTGAGAGGCAATCTAGATATATGAACTAAAGTTCTTCATTAAAGAAATGCAAGAAGCAACAAAAGCTTTACACATTTTCAGGATCATGCTTTAGTTCAGGAAAGTTTTTGTTGCTTCATGAATTATAATCAGAAAAGAAAATAAACAAGGTTTTTCCTTCTTCTTAGTGTCATATTGGCAGCAAAAACTTCAGGAGTTCAATGGAAAGTTTTCATAAGTACATGTGTTTTAGGGCTCCTCAGAGACTTTCTGGGTCATCTATTTCAGCCCGCCCACCCTGCAACAGCAGGAGATCGTTACTACTGCTTCTCTTCCATCATACTTTTCTCTTAAATGGCATATTCCAAAAGTGTCCAATACTATTTTCTTTAAAATACATCTAGTGCAGTTCATCTATGCACCCATTTTTGGTTTTGAAGCAAAGTACTTCTTTAGCATGTGATGACCGATAAAATATGAAAGCTGAGCAATTTTTTGATTCATTCTTCATTACACCATGGAGCTAATAGTTTTTTCTTCTTTCTTTAAGGGAAAGGTTGTAGGAAACTTGTACATAACTGTAAGCTGTCCAGGTGGGAGTGCCCCTGAGGCTCTGGGGTTAAAGGCACAGCTCTGCCCTGCCCTGTCCTCAGTCCTTCCCACACTCTGCAGCAGCCCCACTCTGCTTCCCTGCTCTCATACCCATGGTGTTGGGCAGCAGCAATTGCCAGAGGCTCAGCCTTAGACTTAGTTAAGCCTTGATATGCTTAATATAGAAATTCCCATGCAGTGCTACTGGTCCATTGATGACAGTCTTCACCATTGTTTATTTGCTATCTTTTCATGGGTTGCACTTATCTTACCTGTGCCTTTGAGCTTTTCCATATGTAACATCAGCTCTGCTTCCAACTGTTAATTTGTGCTGTCTTTAAGATCAGTGCTGACCGTGGCACAGAACACTACAAATTTTTTTAACACAATTACCTTGCACATATGTATTTAATGTATCCATTTTTAGCTCAGGTGTATTTTTTTTCTATGTTCTACAACCAGTTTTCTTTGGGTTTTACTTTCTTCAGGGACTCATATAATTTCCTTAGCAAATTTATTCACCTCTTTACATATTGCTATGTTGAATCTGTTCTTGCTGGAGTTTGCCTATATTTTCTGCAAATCTTTTTTGCACTTTCATGTGAGATAATTTTTTAAGTACGTAAGTACATTTGGAGTCATGTCTTGTTGATTATGAAAATGCCAATAAACTAGAGTGTGTTTATCCTCATAACTGACCAAAAACATGAGATTTAAGCACTCTTAAGTCAAAAATACTTGCCTGTTAAAAATAGCTTACTCTTGTATCGAAGTCACATAGTAAACATGGGACCTTTTCCTGTATTTAAAAGATAGAGAAGAAGGTCAAAGCAGAACAACAGAAATTTTTTCTGGACATATACCAAAGAAGAAGAATGGGGGAAGAAAATCAGCAGTTGTATCTTTGTGATTTTTCTTAGAATGAAGTATTCTTTGTGTTGTGTGCCTCTAATGCTGTATGGAAAATATAATTGGATTTTTTCATTTTTAATGATTTTTAAATGCCTTTCATTCCATGTTTTAAAAAAAAATCGGAAAGGAATATGCACATCATTTATGATTCCTCTGGAAAGTGTGTTAAGTTTTTGGGTGGCTTTTTTCCTAAGGTGCAGCTTATTCTATAAATGGCAGTATAGACAGCTATCTATCTTTGCACTTGGAATCAAAGAGGAGCTTGCTGCAGAAATCTGCCAGTGCTGGATGAAGCTGTACAGAAATACGTGTCCCAGCTGGTTGGCCTAGGGTTCTTGTGAAAAATTGGCTTATACTACAGCTAGCTCCCTTTTCTCTGCAACCCATGTAACTTTGTGACAATAAAGCAACAAAAGGAGGGCTAAGGAGAATAGCCATCCTTTACTGGGCAAAGGATGAGGAAAAGCTGAGGTAGCTCAATGCCTTCTTTTCCTCAGTTTTCAATAGTAAGACCAGTTGTCCTCAAGGTACCCAGGCCCCTGAGCTGGGAGACAGGGACATGGAACAGAATAAAGCCCTTGTAATCCAAGGAAAAATGGTCAGTGACCTGCTACACCACTTTAGACACACTCAGATCTACAGGCATCAGCCCAAGGGTACTGAGGGAGCTGACAGAGGAGCTCACCAAGCCACTTTCAATCATTTACCAGCAGTCCTGGTCGATCAGGGAGGTTCCAGGTGACTGGAAGTTGGCAAATGTGACGCCCACCTACAAGAAGGGCCAGAAATGGAACCCAGGGAACTACAGGCCTGTCAGCCTGACCTCAGTGCTGAAGAGGTTGTGGAGCAGATCATCTTGAGTACCATCTTGCAACATGCACGGGACAACCAGAGAATCAGGCTCAGACAGCATGGGTTTATGAAAGGCAGGTCCTGGCTGATCAACCTGATCTCCTTCTATGGCAAAGCGACCCACTTAGTGGATGAGGGAAAAGTTGTGGATGTCATCCATCTGGTTTAGTAAAGCCTTTGACACCATTTTCCACAGCATTCTCCTGGAGAGAAACTGGCTTCCCATGGTATGGGCGGGTGTACTCCTTGCTGGGTTAAGAACTGATTGGATGGCCAGGCCCAGAGAGTGATGGTTAATGGAGTTACATCCTGCTGGTGGCTGGTCAGTTGTGGAGTTCTCCAGGGCTCAGCATTGGGGCCAGTCCTGTTTAAATTTGTTACCAATGATCCTGAGAAGGGGATCAAGTGCACTGTTAGTAAGTTCCCAGATGATGCCAAGTTAAGCAGGAGGGCTGGTCTACTGGAAGGTAGGAAGTTCCACAGAGGGATCTGAACAGGCTGGATCAATGGGCTGAGGCAATTTGCTTTGTTCAACAAGGCAAAGCACCAAGTCCTACACTTGGGTCACAACAACTCCATGCAATGCTGCAGGACTGGGGAAGGGTGACTGGAAAGCTGCCTGGCAGAAAACGACCTGGGTGTGCTGGTCGACAGCTGACTGAACATGAGCTAGCAGCATGCCAGGGAGATTTAGCTTGAAAATTAGGAAAACTTTCTTCACTGAAAGGGTTATCAAGCATTGGAAAAGGCTGCTCAGGGAAGTGGTTGAGTCACCATCCCTGGAGTTGTTTAACAGACACCTAGATGTGGCACTTAAGGACATGGTTTAGTGGTGGGCTTGGCAGTGCTGGGTTAAAGGTTGGATTAAATGATATTAAAGTTCTTTTCCAACTTAAATGATTCTGTGATTCTATGATTCTAAGGCCTGCCTGCCAGAATTAAGTTTATTTATAAAAAGTTGCATAATTTCCTAGTGGTAATCACTTGATTTTGACAGTAGCAGAGATTTATCCCCACTGAGTGTAATAGTGGGAGCTTTGCTCATAGCCTCACGCTTCCACTCTACACCTGACAGACAATGTTTTCTGAACTGAGAAGCTCAGTAAGCCAGAGCAACCAAGTGATGCTCATTCTTAGTTGCTACTCGTCAGTGTGGCACACTGTCAACTAGCCACATAGCACTGAGATTAATTTGAATAAATGAGGGATTTTACAAAGCCATTAAGGTACCTTGGACATGACACTTTTCAGGCAACAGGATATTTTTACGATTATGCTTTGTGCAATCAAGGCTCTGTTGTGTCTGAAAATTAATGAGTGTAAATTGAGAAGGAGAGAGCAAGCATATTGAGAACAGTGTTTTGCATAAGATCCAAAGACATTACGAGATGTTGACTTGCTTCAAACAATATATATGTAAACACACCTGGAATATATTACTGTAGCTCTCTTCTCTAGTCAGAGAAGTCCAAAGCAAGTAAAAGGAGATTTGTTCCAAGGTAGAAAAAAGATTTAAAAAAACCCCGGAAACAAACGTAAAGCTAAATTGTATTTGAAACACACCCCCCCTGCTCTTAACTATTATTAGAACTATTCAAAAAATGAAATATAATGGCTACCTAAATCAGTTTGTGTATATCATAAATAATGTATTAAATACTCTATCAGGAAATAACCACAAATGCAGGTTACTGATGCAAGCAATGTAAAAATTCAAAGTGTAGCAAGAAAATCTGGTGACACTTTATCTCGAACTAGAAATTGTGCCCACTTTCACAAGTTGAACCCTATAAAATGTCATTCCCCCATCCTTGTTATTTCCCTGACTATAAACCTTGGGTTTTACACAGGAGTTACTTGAGTAATAGTAAGAACTCACTTTCCTTCCATGACCAAACCTGTGTCTTAAATTGGTAATAATAATACAGCTTGTGCTTCACTACAATAAGAGCTAAATGACATGTTGGAAGTATTAAGCAAATGGTTTTTGGTGAGGCTGTCATGGTCTTTTTGCCAGGGAAACCAATTGGTTTGGACTTGTCAATGTATTTGAGAGATATTTAAGATACTATTCAAAAGTAGTTCAACAGTCTTACTCTCTGACAGTAAAATCTGTGCATACTAAAGACTTAAAAGAATTCATATAGTCACAGGGTAAATAAAGTAACTCATACCCTGCTACATTCTGGATTATTGTTTCATTGAAGGACTAAATGCATTGTTGTGGTATCCTAAAGCTTTATTTAAATCTGATGCCCTTAAGGTGCTTTCAAGGTGCAGAAATGGATGTAGTCATTGTATATGCATGTTTTAAAACATCTCGTACAGATGGACACAAGTTTGACAGGTGAAACATTTTAATAGGTTTTAAATAGTATATATGTCTGAGAAACACTTCTGAAAACTAAAAATCCTGTCATAGTAGCTCGTATGGTAGAAATTTAGGGCAGTGAGTTTTGCGATGTGTGAGCTTGGAAAACCGGTCCTGTTTCTTTGCTTTTCTGTATTATTTTCTTTCATAAATAGATTTTAAGATGGGAGTGTCCCACTCAAAGAAGAAGCCCTGTATGACAGACACTGTCCATTGAAATATCACGTCATGGCATTGTGTTATGTTTTCTAAAGTACTTAAACTAATTTATTACAGGCAATTGTCATTTTCTTTGTCCATCTCTTTTTATTATTTGGACTGTTCACCTTTTAGTAATGCAAAAAATGAACTGTTTGTTTTTCATGTGATATCTTGATCCATATTTTAAATTTTTTTTTATTTTTTTATAGGTCCTCCCATGCCATCCTCCTCATCTAGTCCATCAGTTACTGAACATTTACACTCCCCTCCTCCATCACCTAATCTCCATGACAACCAGAGGTGGTTATTAAGTAATAATGCCAGCCAGCCAGTTCAGGACTCTGATACAGATGAGGACTATACTGCCAGCTCATATCTAGTACAGACCGGTACTAATCCAGTGTCTGTCCCAGGTCATGGTAAGAAGAGGACACTTTGTCCATAGTTTAAATACCCTTTTATTTTCCATCCTCCTAAGAAATTGTCTAATAAAAATGAAATATATCAAAATGACTTTGTATTTTAAACTGCTTTTCCTTGAAATGTCACAAATCATGTCTCTGTTTTACTGTAGGATAAGCAAGAATAGAAAATAACTTCTAATATGTAAAAGCTCATTTAAATAATTTTAACATGCAATGCTTACATTAAACCATAGCCATTATTGATTTATTACGTAATGTAGTTTTTAGCAAGTGATTAACCTTTAGTTATACTTTTTAAAGGGTAGGCTGAAGTTGGTTAAACTGTCATGATATTTAGCTTCAGAATAATGTAAAAGGTATCATGAAGTTCAGCAGGCTCCAGCCGTTCCTTTGATTGCAGGATTTGTATGTTACTGGATAGGGCACTCAAGACTGAGAAAAAAAGTTCTAGAGGGAGAGAGCTGTGTGATGATAGAAGGCAATGGTGGCTTCTAGATGTATGTTTCCATGTTTCTCATCCTCCCAACAAGTATGAGTAAGCAATGGGAGTGACATACTTAAAACACCAGTCCCTGCTTATACATCATGCTCTAAGAAGCCACATTTTTATGTCTTTTTTTTTTATTATTTTTATTTTACATACAAAAATCCAATAGCCACAGGGCTTCATTTTTGTTGTATGATGGAAGATATTTTCTTGGAGGAGGCACACTGGAAGAATAATTTGTTAATTCACACCCTTCTCCAGTAGATCAGCAAAGCTTAGAACAAGCTGCTTCACTAAGAACCATTTCTGTCTTTTGATTGTAAAGAATTCACCTGTGGGGAGTTTGGAGAACCACTAGGGGGAGTTTGGAGAAATATTTCTCTACAAATTCATCAGCTGGTTGTACAGAATTATTTTGCCAAGCAAAACACTAGCTTTGAGCTTCTTTTTCTAGGTTGGAATGGATCTTTGGTTTTGTGTCTGAAAGACCAGTCTGCTAAGAGCAGTTGTGTATATGAATTTGATGCATTTGGATTAAGATCTTTAAAATTAATAGTGATAGATAACTTTTTTTTTTGCATGTTCAACTTGCTCAATATTTAATCTGTGAAGAACTCCAAAAACTGGTAAAACATTGTCATAATTAGGGTATGTTATGAAGATGTCTCCTTTTTTTAAGAATATGAAATTTCTTAGAAAATGTATGCATTATCCAAAAGGTATCCTGGTTTAGTTCAAGAAGTCAATACATTTAGATTACTGTATCTACCAACCCTTCCTTTACAAATGAAAAATGCAAAAGCAAGACGAAACTGCTAAAAATTCTGAATAGTTGGGATGATCTCCTTGCATCTCTTAGCCTCTTAGGAAGCTAGTAAGTGTTCATCATTCCTATAGATTTGAGTATTTTTCTGCTTCTGAAATTCTGAACAGTTGCTTGCCAGTTGTAGTTTGCCAACCTTGAGGAAATGTTCCTTAACCCATTTCATTCCAGACTAGCTAAATTAATTTCATCTGGTCCCATGCCAAGTCAAGTGTTGGCCTTTTAGCAGGACAAAATAAGTGTGGAGGTTGATTACAAGTAGGACAGAAGTTCAGACCATGGTGAATGTTGAGAGAGTTGTTCTTTGTAAGACTTCTGCTAAGCAGAAGGGAAATGTGGCATACTCTGCAAGTATATTTTCATTTTCCCTTCCCCTCTCTCTTCCCACTGTGCTCCTCTATCTGCAGATGTCTGATACTCACCCCTTCAGCGTATATTTGTAGCAGAAGTGCTTGGAATTCCTGCTGTCAGAAATTAAATCAATGATATTTAATACACTCACAGTCTAGTAGTGCTGGTAGTCATACAACACAGTTAATAATCTTTCTCTCTCTCCACAAGATTAGACTTGTTTTTAGAAGTGCTTCATCTTGCTAACCACGGATACTATATATATGGTGATTACCATAATTTAAGTGGGGCTTGTTTGCTTTTCTAATGGATGAGGAGAAGACCATAGGTGTTTTGGTAGTGGGCTTCCATTCTTGAAGTCAACTGCAGGGTCAGGGTTTGTGTTACTGGAAGAAAGATTGCTTTCACTCATCATATATATGAACATTGCTTGGATTATCTGCTTGGTTTCCTTATGATTGTTTTCCCATGTCATATGCTGATGGCTTATTGATGGGGGGAAAGTATGTTTGTAAAACAGGGAAAAACAGAATTTGAAAAGTATTTTCTAAGTTAGCTACAACCTTCTTGTACTCAGTGATTTGCATTGTTGTGTAGCACTGCACTGTAGTATGTGAATCTCTCCAAATATACCCTAGAAAGTAAATATAATTTAATTGTGTCCTTTGGTACAGTAGTATTTGAATATTGTATTTTCTTTAGCTAAAATGATAAGTAATGCAGTATGTGTAACACTTCCACAGAAAGAAGTGGGGATTTTTTTTCACCAGTTGTTTTTTTTGTTTTTGGATCTGGATATAAGCTTTCCGTGCTATCTAATCTTAACGGGTACAAAATAACTCCAGTGCCATATTTCAGATGACTTTGTCTAATGTTTATATTGGCAGAAGGTTAGGGATCACTGCTGAAGCCTTTAAGGATAAAAAAGGTACTGATGTAAAACAATTATATTATTGAACTACTTTCATTTATATTGACTTTATTGGAATAGTAAGTTGAATTAACATCTCTTTAGTCTATACAAACATCTGTTTGTTTTCCTTTAGAAGGAGTTCATTTGATCAATGTAGTTTATTTGATCAATTCACTCAAAATTTAAAGGATCTGATTCTGTATTTAGAATTATATTAATCTAAGCCTTTGGGTCTGATTAGTTTGTTTTGTCAACCAATGGGAATTAGCTTCCTTTTCAGAAATGAGCTAAAAGAGAAATGAGAATTACTAAAATGAGTTACCAAATGCTTACCACGTGTAAGGTAAAGTCTTCATGGAGGTATTGCTAGTAGCTTTAAAAATTCAGATCAAGTGAGGAGTTGTGGACAGTTTAATAAGAATCATTTAATTTCTCTAAAAGCACTGTGTTAATAAGTTGTAAAATTCAGGCGAAGATCAATTTTAGGACTATCAGTCATAAGTCTTTCTTTACATAGCACCTTATTAATTCTACTTGTTCCTCTTCTCCATGATGCAGCTCGGTGTGTGGGTTGTTAACAGCAGTCAGCCTGTTTGGCTTCTGATTTCAGAACAATTTACTAGTTTTATGTTTCTAGAAGATGAGTGAAATGGTTTATAAGAAACACGACCATCTCAATTTGTCTGTGGGGAAAGTAAACAGTTGTTTGAGTGAACTAGGTGCTGGGAGGAAAGGATTCTTGAATGTCACTAAGGTAGATGGTTTCCTTATGTCATAAAGTCTTGTTATAAACAGTAGAAGTCGCATAAAGTGCATTTAAGCATCTTGATAAGCTTCCTAATCTTTTTCCATGAAAAATTATAGGTTAGTCAGAATTTGTAGGGGAATTTATTGGACTAATAGGAGCTTGCCTTTTGACACAGAATTTAATATAATGAGAAGTACAGTGCTAAATTCTTAGTTCAAGCAGTGACTATGAAAACAGGATATAGTTAATGCTTGCTACTGATAATGCAGTTGAAGACTCTGAGTTAGAAATTCAGATTTGAGGATTTTTACCCTCTAAATTGGAAATATAATTGGAGAACCATAAAATGCAAAGTAAATATATTTCACAGTGGCATTGATATAGTACATCTGAACATTTAAGTTTTATGAGGTTCTCATGTTTCTTAGTAACAGTTTGTGTTGATAGTTTATCTAATGGGAAGATATGAAAGAAATTCAGTTTAATATAAATTGGTTTTCACTCTTCCTTGATCAAGGACCAGCCCATTAATGCACAATAAGCAAGATTTTGCTCCAGCCACATGGGAATTGCAGATTGATGGGCTTTTCAAAATGGCTGAGATTTCCTTCAAGGAGCAAAAAAATTTGGAAATCTAGAGCATAATTCTGAATGTAAATTTGTCAACGAGAAAAAATAATGTGATAAAGCTGGTTGAATGAAAACATACAAGAAGTCTCCATATGCAGAAGTCTCATTATAGGACATCTCACTCTGCAAACACCATAATTGTAGTATAAACATAATTTGAGGACTTCAGTTCATCATGAGTTATTAGAATTTGATAGGAGAGGTTATACAAAAGTATCTTCCATACCGAAATTACTATTATTTTATCATACTGCAATATCAAGAAGCCAAAGTCAGAATCTTCCACTTTTGTACAAGTACCTGAGAGAATAGGGGCCAAATGCTCAAACCTGGTACCGGTAATGACCAGATATAACACATGTACAGAGCTGAGGTGTGAATTTTGTTAGGGGGTTGTTAGGTTAGGGGTTTTTCAGTTTGTTAGGGGTTTTTTACACATCAGATTTTCCTTCCCACTCTCATGTTTTATTTTTTGCATAAATACCTCAATTCATGTGTAAGCACCATAACTAAGGAAGCTGCCTCACATCTGCCTTTTCCTCCCCACCAAAAGCAAATGAAATGGAATTATGAATGGAAGTACACACAGGGGATCTGTTTTAAAAGTTAGTGGAAGATGCAAGTGACTTTAGGACTCTTTTCTTCCTTTCCAGCTCTTTTGAAGGTGGAAAGAGGAAAATGTGATTTCCCCTTTCATACTCCACTACCTTGTGAGAAGGTTGGAAATAAGCTGTGAATAGTGAGAAGGCCCACATCAAATTAAGTCAGCCTAATCCAACGTATTGGAAGTACCTTGTGTGACTTTCTGGCAGGCCTACTTTAGTACCAAAAAACACTGCCCAGCCCTTATTCCATCTCTACTTTGCTGCAGTTATTCCACAAGGGAAGCTACATGTGTTGGTGAACTAGAAGTTAGTAGCCAAGCTGACACTTACCCTGTAATGAACAGCAGCTTACTAGTTCTCCTTATTGGGGAACAAAAGAAGGGGAAGGGGTGGGCGTGTTCTGGGACAGAAGAAACAAACTTGAGATTGAATGCTTGAAAGCTGTTTAGGTTTTTTATTTTTCTTGTGAAGTATGAATTTGCTTCTTTTTCTTTTTATCATTCTAAGAACTGGAACTCCCTGGAATCTCTGAGGGTATCCGCATTGTTTAATGAGAGTTTTTATCTCTTATCTCAAAATTCATGATAAATTAAGATTTGTCATTGCTGTATCAGTACATACAATTTGTCTTCAGGTCTGACAGTAGTTCTAAGATGTAGCTTGAAAGATTAACTCAGACCTGTTTGGTTTGAAATAGTCTCTGATAATAAATGAAGAATAGCAGTTCAAATAGGAGGAGTTGTACTGAAGAATATCATAGGGATATGCTGTAATCTTGGTTTTATTTAACATCCTCATTAGTTATATGGATGTAGAAGTGGCACTAAAAAAATTTCCTAATGATACTAAATAGCAAGTGTTCTGAGTGCCAACTGGGGACAAAATGTTAATAGAAGAGGGCAAGGAAAGACCATTAATTGTATGGCAAAAAACTAATAAAGTGAAATTAGAACTGAAAAATGTAAGCTGATCTGAGATGCAGGGTATTCAGGAAAAATCTAAGGAGAAATGGTGATTAAGAATTTTAATTAGACAAATCTGCAACATGGTCTGACTCACAAGTACAGTTTGAGCTTGGTACAAATATATCAGCAAAGAGGGATTTGTAGACACAGCATCAATGGAATATAAGTTTGGAATTTGGTCATCTTGCTTTTTCAAAGTTCCTGCCAAATTCTCTTATTGCTATTTATTCTGCTGTTCAGATATATTTGTATGAAAACAATTATGAGGTTAGAGGTATTAATAATGAGAATAGGTAAGAGATTAAAATTTTGACTCAGTACGTAGCCTAAGCACTAATTAAGTGCTGGCAAAGGGAAACTAATAACCCAAGATGGAATGGAACATGTTGTGTATGGTGTAGAGACTCAATTAAAAGTAATAGGATGAAAATAAGGAAAGATTAGGCACATCAGAAAAAACTATCTAACAGTGAACTAACTCTATTAAGATATGTAAGTCTGTCCCAAGGGAAGTGACAGAAGTTCTGTCACTTTGTAACATGAAATTAAAATAAATAAAAATGTAACTTATACTGCTGAGAACAAATCTACATTCACTTAGGAGACTGTGAACTGAGGTACCCTTCTGGAGCTTTTCTAGCAATACCTGTGTGCATTTTAAATCAGATATACAAGAGTTGGTAGTTTACAACATAGATTTTTGTTAATATTAAGTGTTGCAATGCATTGCCTGCGTAAACATAACAGAAAATGATTTGTCCTGTAGCCTAGGCTTCACTATGAAATTGTCCAGATCTTCCACAATAAATCATTTGCACAACAGCCACTTTCCCTTCCAACTTGCTGAACCATTTTATATCCTGCAAAATTACAAAATAAGGTTTCCCAGATCTCAGTGAAAACTGCCAATGTCTTCTGGGCATGTGCATACCCATGTAAATATTTTGTAAGCAAAAATGTTTGATACCCATAAATTCAGGATGTCCATGATGCTGAATAGATGCACTTGACAAGCTTTCTGTAAATATGGAATAAGTTCATATTATAAAAATACATGATGACTTCTTTCCTGAGGCCAGAGACAGTTATGTTTCAACTACTGTGTAGCAGTGCTTGCAGCCTTCCTTGGTAGCTACAGAAGCACGTAAGTCCAAAGTCAGACACTGCAGGAAGGCAAATATCTTTCAGGTACAGATCAACAAATTTATCTGTTCCAGTTGCTTGGGGCAAATATAGTTGCTTTAAAAACGTAAAAATCATATCTTGAATGCCAGCCAGATAATTTTTTATCTCTTTTTGATATTTGATTTCAATTTCAAGAATCCATCTTTTTATCCTCTTTCATTGGTTTTTAAGTCAAACTTCTGTCAACATGGTTCCCTTAATGTACAAAAATGTACATTTGTTCAGTTTAATTAAGCATTCAATCTGTTTGCCAAGAGCAAAATACAGTTCCCCAATCTCACCCTCACCCCTCCAAAATCAAATTGTGCAAAGTAGTGGGCAATTAGCTCTCAAATCTGATTGTTGTAAGTCATGTTTTGCTCTTAAAAGATTTTTGTAGTTTTCGATCTCTGTTGCTTAATAGAAGAGCCAAGACCAATTATTTCTCCTCAGATTGTGGCCTTTGTAGCCTTCAAAGAACAGTCTCCCCCACACCTCCTGTATCATTAGCTGCAAAATATCTTTCCAGAGATGATTTTGGCCTTTTCACAAATCAGAGGATTCAGAGTGACAAATTATCCATCTTATACTCGAATGCATGCCAGATGGGACAACCTGCCAACTGCGGATATGATCTGATGTAGAGACATTTCCTCCGCTCCTCCCTTCCCCATCAAAAATCATATAAAAAAAAAAATCATGCAAGTTACGAAAATCTGTGAAGATAAATTCATTCTGAAATACGGTGAAATATAAAAGCAGAATATAGTTTTATCAAAGGAAGAATGCTGCATCCCGGCGTCGTATCACTTAAAGTGAACTGATGTGTACCTGGCACGATAGATGAACGTGAGAGTCAAAAATGCATCCTTCCATGCTTGCCAGGGCTTGCACTCACATAATTTCCTTTGACTAGCTTGATTACAGAACAGACATCCCTAATTGCAAGATAAGGAGTTTGAATTTAAATTCTGTTACAGTTTAATGGAAGAATCCTGAAGTCACGATTGGGAACAAGGATGTACTGCTCTTGTGCAGAAAAATAGGCTGTAAGAAATTTATGGTAGAAGTTAATGGAGAAGGTAAAAGGAGAAGGAAATAGTCACATATAGAGTTTATTTTCATTATAAATTACAAAGCTGAGGACTTTACACAGCTACTGCTTACACTGACTTCCAGAGGTACAAATGGTGTGCAAGTGCTTATTTAAACTAGGTTTGAAGATGGAAGGGTTTGAAACCAGGCTCTTCAGAGAAAAGCCTAAGGGTGGAAAGCCAGGGTTAGGAGTGATATCAACAGCCCAGCTGAAGATCATGTCCCCTAATGCACGCAGTTTGGGAAACAAGCAAGAGGAGCTGGAAGCCATCGTGCAGCAGGAAAGCTGTGACATAGTCACCATCACAGAACTGTGGTGGGATGACTCGCATGACTGGAATGCTGCAGTGGATGGCTACGTGCTCTCTAGAAGAGATAGGTAAGGTAGGAGAGGTGGAGGGGTAGCTCTCTATGTCAGAGAGTCTCTTGACTCAAGAACTTGAGGTCAGTGACAATAATGTTGAGTGTTTATGGGTCAGAATCAGAGGGAAGGCCAACATGGCTGACATCCTGGTGGGACTCTGTTACAGACCACCCAATCAGGATGAAGAGGGTGATGAATTATTCTGCAAGAATCTGGCAGAGGTTTCAAAATCACCAGCGTTTGTTCTTGTGGGTGACTTTAACCTGACTGATGTCTGCTGAGAACTCAACACAGCAGGGAAGAGGCAGCCTAGGAGATTCCTAGAGTGTATGCAGGATAATTTCCTGTTGCAGCTGATAAGTGAACCTGGCAGGTCTGGGGCCCCATTAGATCTGCTGTTTACAAACAGAGGAGGGCTGGTGGAAGATGTCGTGGTTGGAGGCCATCTAGGGTACAGTGACAATGAAATGATAGAGTTTTCAGTACTTGGTGAAGTAAGAAGGGCATCAACAAAACCTCTATCCTGGACTTCTGGAGGGCAGACTTTGGCTATTCAGGAGGCTGGTCAGAGAGTACCTTGGGAAACAGCCCTTAAAAACAAGAGGACCAGGAAGAATGGACATAATTCAAGAAAGAAATCTTGAAGGTACAGGACCATGCTGTCTATATTTGCTGAAAGGTGAACTGGTGGGGAAGACGATTGGCCTGGCTGAACAGGGAGACTTTTTCAGGAAGTTAGGGGAAAAAAGAGAATCTATTGCCTTTGGAAAGAAGGGCAGGTAACTCATGAAGTGTTTAGGAATGTATTAGGTCATGTAGAAAGAAAATTGGAGAGCCAAAAGCGTAATTTGAACTTAATCTGGTCACTTCTGTTAAGGACAACAGAAAGTTTTTTATAAACACATCAATAGCAAAAGGATGGGCAAGGAAAACCTCCATTCTTTGTTGGACACAGAGGTGAACACAGTTACCAAGGATGAGGATAAGGCTGAGGTACTTAACACCTTCTTTACCTCAATTTTCAACCAGAAGACAGGTTGTCCTCAGGATAGCTGGCTTCCTAGGCTAGCAGACAGGAATGGGGAACCAAATAGCCCCCCTGTAATCTGGGAGGAAGAAGTCAGTGACCTGCTGAGCCACTTGGATCCTCAAAAGTCTGTGGGACCAGATGGGATACACCCTAGAGTGGTGAGGAAACTGGCAGAAGAGCTCGCCAAGCTGCTCTCAATCATTTATCACCAGTCCCGGCTCACTGGGGAGGTCCCAGATGACTGGAAGCTGGCTAATGTGACACCCAAAGCATACTCCTGAAAAAGTAGCTGGCAGCCCATGGCTTGGACAGGGGCACTCTGTGCTGGGTTAGGAACTGACTGGAGGGCCGGGCCCAGAGAGTGCTGGTGAACGGGGCTGCATCCAGCTGGCGGCCGGTCACCAGTGGTGTCCCCCAGGGATCAGTGCTGGGCCCAGTCCTGTTTAACATCTTTACTGATGATCTGGATGAGGGGATTGAGTGTACCATTAGCAAATTTGCAGATGATACTAAGTTGGGGAGTAGTGTCAATCTGTTGGAAGGCAGGAGAGCTCTGCAGAAGGACCTGGACAGACTGGATAAATGGGCTGAATCCAATGGTATGGTGTTTAACAAGACCAATTGCCAACTTCGGCCACAGCAACCCCCTGCAGTGCTACAGACTGGACACAGAGTGGCTGGAAAGCAGCTAGGCAGGAAGGGACCTGGGAGTTTGGACTGACAGGAAGCTGAACATGAGCCAGCAGTGTGCCCAGGTGGCCAAGAAGGCCAATGGCATCCTGGCCTATATCAGGAACAGTGTGGCCAGCAGGAGCAGGGAAGAGATTCTGCCCCTGTACTCAGTGCTGATGAGGCCACGCCTTGAATATTGTGTTCAGTTCTGGGCCCCTCAGTTCAGGAAGGATATTGAGGTGCTAGAGAGTGTCCAAAGAAGGGCAATGATGCTGGGGAAGGGACTGGAATGCAGGCCCTATGAGGAGAGGCTGAGGGAGCTGAGGTTGTTTAGTCTGGAGAAGAGGAGGCTCAGGGGTGACCTCATCACTCTCTACAACTCCCTGAAAGGAGGTTGTAGCCAGGTGGGGGTCAGTCTCTTCTCCCAGGCAACCAGCAGTTGGACAAGAGGGCATGGGCTTAAGCTGTGCCAGGGGTGGTTTAGGTTAGACATTAGAAAGAAATTCTTTACAGAGAGAGTGATCAGACGTTGGAATGGGCTGCCCAGGGAGGTGGTAGAGTCACCGTCCCTGGAGGTATTTAAGAAGAAACTGGATGTGGCACTGAGTGCCATGATCTAGTTGACAGGGTGGTGTTGGGTCATGGGTTGGACTCAGTGATCTCAGAGGTCTTTTCCAACCTGGTTGATTATGTGTGTGATTCTGTGTGTCTGAAATATCTTGTATGTGATCAGGAGCAGATGCAAGTGTGTCACATCATCACATTAAACTCTGTTGTTTATGATTTGTCATTATTTTATTTCAGGGAAAGGTCTAATATTTTTAACTCTCTGATTTGTCTCCTCATTTGCTTTTGGCTTCCACTTGAACTCTGTTCTGAATAGCTGTAAGTTGGAGGACAATGTTTTAGGGCTTTAAACATGCCACTCGCTAGAAGTAAACAGGACTCTTGCAAATTCTGCTGGCAGATTCTTGTAACAGTCTTTCAAAGGAGAAATACTGGGAATTTTGCACTTGAGTCACTAATAAATAGCTAGGCATTGGATGATTGAGAAAACAAAGCTTATCTCAAAGTTGCTTTGAAAAGTGAACAGCTAAACATTTGGGACCTTTAATTTAACATCCTTTATCTTTTTAAGTATTGTCATTGGTTTTAATAGCATAAGGACTGTACTTAAAGCATGATTTCTCTGCTCTTCTACCTCATACACAAAAGGTTTCTCCATTTAGTATCTTTCTATGTCTGATGTAGCATTGACATGAATTTATTTGTCACTAACCCATTAGGAGTATACAGGAGTAGTAGCCCTACTTTTTAAGGATGCAGAGATCTGACTAGAAGGCACATCAGCCTTCCTCTCTCATGCAAGGCCAAGGATTCCTATTGTCAGATGCAGTGGGCATGAAAGCAGCAATTTTACAGCACAAAAACTCCAATAACATTTACTGCGGTTGGCTGCGATTGCAATGCACACAGGCACTGCTCAGTCTTGGTTGCTTAAGCACCAGCTTCCCTTGGCTTTTTGCCAGCCTGCACGCTCCAAAGAGACAAGTCCTTTAAGGGGAAAGAGTTTTCCTTGTAACTTGCTGTGGGGTAAACAGACCATTCAGGCATAGTTTATTGCATTACATACTTGACTATGCATACTGGAATGCAGGAAAGTAATTGGTAGAATTATTTTAATCGTTAGAATTCATAGGTACAAGGTGTGTTCTCTGAGCCAGGAGGGGGGCAAAAAAAAAGGATGTTTCTGTCTGCTAAGTTGCTGATTATTTATTACAAAAGACTAAAAATATTCTTTCCATGGGAATTGTGTATGTTTACATTTGTGTGCCTGCTACAGTTACAGAAAATGGAATTAATTTGTGTCTTTATTGCTATTCTTCTCTTAAAGATAAATCCCATAACAGCAGCAAAATACAGTGTCAAAGAACAGTTCTGTTTATGTAACAGGATATTTTGTTGTCATTAAAAAAAAAAACCACAGCCTTCATTTTCGAAATACTGGAAGTGCAGAGTACTTGCAAATTAAAAGGAAGTCAGTTACTATAAATTTTGCCATCAATCCAACTCATCTTTGCGTTGATAGGTACTCTTTTGCAGTAATCAGCAGTAAACGTACCCCATCATTGTTGTAATCTGGAGAGTCCACAAGAAATAGTCGCTTAAATATTATTTTGTATGCATTTCTTGAAGCTTCAAGTTAACAGTGCAGTAGCTATTCAAACAATATATAATGGAATTTATTTGTAATAAAGCATGTTAGGATAGCTGAATATACAGAAGGCTGACTTGGCTGTCACTGAGTACAAAATATCAGCTCTTGTTGGTTGAATCTTTAAGTTCCTTTGGAAAGCTTCAAAGAAGAGTAAAGCTTTCCCTTTACTTTGTTGCTAGTAGTTGGTGTTGTTGGGCTTGTTTTTCTGTTCATTCTTAAATGCAAAGACCACAAGGTGTTTTTGTCAAATGCTCCCTTCTTTCTCCTCGGTGGTGTCCTACAGTGTGTTTAGGAAAGCTTTAAAATACTGTCTGTGGTATTTCTTGAGTCTCTCTGGGTTACTCTCTGGTAGCTTGTCCTCTGCTTAGCAGTGAAAAAGCAAGGATAGGGGTGACCTTGCACACCTCTCTCTGCGTACACCAGCATCGAAAATGCTTCAGGAAGCAAGTGAAGCACTTCTAATGAATTGCGCTTTTGATTCTATGAATCCTCACAGCATCTCCATCAGCTTTTTACAGCTGGACTCTCGCTGTAATTGCTACTGGGATGAGATGCGCGACATGGTGTTTTGGAGCTAAGTACTTGCATTGTTTTACTGGCCAAAAGTATATAGCATGGAGGGATCAGCAGACTTCATGAAATTCACACTTGTATATCTTCACATTCTTCACCCCTTTCCGACATGCTGCTGATTTGCCAGCAGGCAGTCTAGATGGGGATGATAAAAATGGAAAAGCTGAAAGGCAGAGTTTCTTAAAGCAGCAGTATATTAGTAAAGAAGTTGCTTGTTATTATGACTGTGTGATACATGTCCAAAAATCTGTTTATTGTTATTGATAAATTAGAAAGAAGCACTTTGCCATTTTAATCCTCTTGACATCAGAATATAAAATAACACTCAGATATAAAGTATCCACTAGTAGAAATAATAATTGATACCTTATAATTTTCAGTGTCCAACTACTTTACATCTTAATGTGTCTTCAGGTATGCAGCATTTTTGGCATATTTGCCTGGCTAATTCAAAGATAATATTTCAAGCCTCTTTTTTGCATTTTTCAGGAGATACAATATAAAGTTGTTACTTATGCCTTGTAATGTATAGTTGTCAAAATTCACTGCAGTATATTTCTTCAGATGTCCTTCCTGATCTATTTCCTCAAGGCCTTTAATCAGTGGCTTGTAATGTGGAATATTTTTCTGTTTGTTTATAGTTTTCTATGAATAACTCAAAATAATTGGCATCAGAATGCTCCACAGCATCATGTATGGATCTCTTCCTTGCTCAAGTTGGATTATTTCTTAATCTAGGCTCTCATTTAAAACTCTTTGTTGTCTCCCCTAATTGTAGTGAATTCTGGCTACTGTGTACCTAAGCCAGTAAACCTGAAGGCAGAGATGGAGGATGGGTTAGTTATTTTTAAAACTCTTTTCTAGCTTCCAGAAAGCCCTCCAAGAATAAACTGGTTTGCAAGCCTTCTGGGACAATAGGCCCTGAGGGACATTCCTGGGCAGGGTGGAGGAATCAGCCAGTGTATTTGAGTTGTTTTGAGCCTGAAAGGGAAATTCTTCCTTTCCTTATTACAGGGATTTATACTGTTAGCTAGACATTTAAAATGTCTAGTGTTGTAGACAAAGACCAGCAGAATAACAGCCAAGTAAAACAGTACTATCTGCCCTGGTTTATCCAGTTGTTTTATCATTAGTAATACTAAGATTAACATTTTTGATAAATAAATTTATCTGGAAGTTCTTTTGAGTCAGTCTTCAACTTTTTCCTTTATTAGTAAATTGTTATTATCATTATCACTTTCCATAATCATGACCACAATAGACTGGGTTTTGGGTTTTTTTCCCTTTGTGTGTATAAAATTCCTTGAGAGAGAGTTAAAATTCAAGCTAGTAAAGAATAAAATGCTTATACTTAAGCATTTAAACCATATATCTCTAGAAGTAAGTAACCTGTAGTTCCAGTTCTGTATTAGGGAAGTTGGGGAAGCTTCCAAATCCTTCATGCATGCTTTAGCAATGTTGATGTTCTTATAAGGTGCGCTGCCCCAGATCTAATCTGTTCTGTCATTTCTTAAAGGAACAGACATTGACTATGAATTTTGCACCTGGAATTTTATACTACTAGGTATTTATATATTTTTGAGTGATGGATACTGCTTCCATGAAAAGTTCAAGAAATTTGAAGGCAGAAAAAAAAACCCCAAGAGAATGGTTAAAGATTGTTAGAGGGTTTTTTGCGTGTGGTTAGTAGTATAGAATTTTTCTGTGACTGTGATCTTGAAATAATCAAATGTGAATACTAAGTATTCTATAAACAATGCACTAACTTTTCATCTTGGTGATGATGATTAGTGACTCTCAATTTACAGAAATGCAAATAATGGCTTCTATCCTGGCAGAATTAAGTTGTAGTTAATAGATGTGTGTGTTTCTGTTTCTTGTTACTGTACTCCCATGATTACAAAAAAACTGAAAAATGTATTTAAAGAAATGTGAAAAGTGTACTCCCATGGTTACAAAGACTTGGACAATTCAGTGGCATTTACAAGATGGCCTTTGGGAAAAGTTCTTAAGAGGTCTGAGGTACGGGAACCTCAAGATTCAGTGCTCTCCCGCTGCTGCATCAGTGCTGCTCAAGTTCTGTTTGATTCTTCAGGAGATGTTGAGTAGCAGAGGAAAAAAATGGTAGCAGATCCAGTATTTCCACCACACAAAACTATGCTCTCTGCTGACATAAGTACCAGACAGCTCCTTTGCCATCGTTTCTGCCTCCAAGTGCAAAGTGGGTTAATAGTCCTAAAACAGCATGCTGTTTCCATTACATTATCTGAATCTCTGAAGGGAAAGAAGTTGCCCCTTGCCATACCTGTCTGTTAATATGAGATATGAGCAAAGACAA
The DNA here is from genome assembly GCF_022539395.1 of Myiozetetes cayanensis. Classification (NCBI taxonomy): domain Eukaryota; kingdom Metazoa; phylum Chordata; class Aves; order Passeriformes; family Tyrannidae; genus Myiozetetes; species Myiozetetes cayanensis. The sequence goes on along the minus strand of NW_026087964.1, from coordinate 30,488,365 downwards.
GTGGTGATGCATCAAAGCCTCTAATTTTGAATCTGCAGAACACACTGGAAAACTGGATCCCTTTTTCTTCGTGTATTCGTTGCTTACCATAGTATGAATAATGGTTTCCATTGCTGCTGTGAAGTGTCAGCAGGCATCGTAAGTACAATTCCCTCATGTGCAAAAGTAAATGAATGAATGATGGAGACTGCTCATCCACACCCCATAACAATTTCTGATGTTGTTCGGATGTCTTATTGCGAAGCAGGCATGAACTCCCTATTCCACTAGGAGCATACGAAAGAATTAGGGGACAGTTTTTGTGATACCATCCATCATTTTGGAAAAGCAGGCAGGGAGATGTTCTTTTCAGGCTCTTCTCTTCCGGAGCCTAACTGCTGGTAGCCACCTTGAGGCAAAGCAGAAAAGAGGTGATTGTTGATGAGAAAGTAAAGATTGTCCTGGACTCCTCTACCCTTTCCTTCATGCTTGATGACTCATCTGTTTAATGCTCCTTAAGCAGTCAAAAGTGCTGAGGAATGCCATATAGTCAAATGTATGCTACAACAGATGAAAACAGGCATGAGCCTTTTGCTCCCTGAAGTGATCCGTATGCATGGATGTGATTTTTTCTTTTTTGTCTTTTCCTTCCCATTCTTTGGAGAGGTTGAGTGTTGTTTTTCAGCTCTAATTCCATCTTAGTTTTAATCCTTCGTATCCTCTAAGTGTGCTCTTTTAATTTCCTCCTTTCCGTTTTTTTTTGCCCTTCTCCTTTGAAGGCATCTTTTTCTTATTGATTAAGTCATTTAACCTTTATTAGACCATACCATGCTACTTCATCCTACTTACTACTTTCTCTTTTATCCTTTTTTTCTCTTTTTTTTTTTTTTTTTTTAATGGAGTCTTTTCATATCATTCTCTCCTTGTTCAGGCTTTCTACCTCCCCTTCCTCATTCCCTTTGTTGTTCTCTCCATGGGACAGGTATATCTCATGAAAAGGTGCTTTGTTCAGAATGTATCTGCCTTGGGCAGCTATTTAATGAAAAAATCAGCTTTCCATTCCATGCTTCTATCCCTCTGAAGCCCGATGCAATAAATGCCAATTACAGTTCTACATAATTAAAATAACCATGTCGTATTTCTTTTTTAATAGTAGTGTCTTCACATTAGAGGAATGGAATGCTATGCAGCATGTATGTTTTTCAAAACAAAAACCTAAGAATTATCCTTCTAATCCATATTACAACCCTCATTATCCAGAATTCTCTTTAGCCCCTCTTTTCTGTTCAGAGAATATTCTAGCCATCTGTAGAAGGGTCAGCAAAAACACAAACATGAAAACTTATAAATCTAGTTCCTTTATAATTGGGGATGAAAACTAACATCCTGCCAGCTTCTGATCCTTCTTACCCTCTTGTAGCAGGAAAGCTGTTAGAAGAGATGAAAATTGATCAAAAAACCCACAGTCTTTTCTCTTGATGGCTGGTGTGGCTATTGGGAGAATTTTCAGTCATAGAGAGGACTGAAGATACAAAAAAGTATCAATCTCATGTCATTTTAATGGTGCAGGATAATGTTTTGGGTGCTGGACTGTTTGTCCTGCCCCAGGGAACTGAGATGTTCTTGGATACCTTAATAGCCTTACAAAAATATTAAAAGCAGAAATAAAGGAGATATTGGTACTGGTAATGGCACTAATTTCTCCAAATGTGACCACTTTTGCTATAAAGAGTAGCTGTTTTCAGACTTCTCGGTGAGATGCTCCCACTTAACCTGATACACCACTGTTTAATGTGTAGTTTTGATATCAAGTGGCTCTTTACACTCACTGTGTGAAAGTTAACATCTGGATCTGTGCTTTTCCCCAACCGTTTTCTCCCTCCTTATTTTCGCTTTATATATAATAGTTTCATATTCCTGCTCGTATTGCACAAAATTGTGCAGATGGATAAATTTTAATAGCTGAAGCTAACGATTGCTATAGAAATGAATCTGCTTTAGAAGTAAGAATCTTTCTTCCCCCTGAATGTTGTTAATATTATTAGATTATATTTTAAAAGTCATATTTTTAGCAGACAAATGTCAGGTTTGGAATTGCAGATTTCTCTGAAGAAATTAATTACATAAATGAATTACTGAAAGCAGTATTAGGAACTGTGTTCTCTGTAGTGTTTCATGCTCAGTTCATCCCATTAGAGAAAGTCTTTTTGTTCAAGAGATGACAGGCAGTCAGCAAGTAGGACTTCAGCAGCAGCGCTGTATATAAGAATGCTTTTTGCGTAAGTGGAAGGATCATAATATTGGAGTGGCATCAGGATATGATCGCAGTGGCAGTGACATGTTTGTGTCTGCATATAAGATGAATGATTAACTGGTGGACAAAGGATAAAAAAGAGTTTAAAAGCACTGGGGAAAACAGTCACTATTTTATCTACAGCATGGAAGCTTTTACAAAAAATTACTCTGCGTGGACAGACATCACTGCCTCGGTGACTCTCACGTTGCACATGAGATCACACCTGAGAGCGGTCTTCACCCCTGAAGGAGTATGTCTTACAGGGAAAGCTCAGTAGTTGATTTTGACCAGAAATTAATTCACTAGTTTTGCTCCCAGCACCCTAGCTAGTCAATCAGCAGCATCTGAGTGGGCCTGACATGCCTTCCCGTCTGGTCCAGGGTGCACAGTGCCCTCAGCCATATACCCTCCAAGCATGAGTATGGCAGCCCTGCAAAGCAGCCCTCTGGTGGTGCTGGTGGTTTCCAGAGGGTTTGAGTGGTCAGAAGGAATTGACTGGCATTGTAATGCAGCATGGATGACGTCTGTGTCATAGATAAGTGATCCTAGGATATCTTCCGATGTTCTAGTTATGTGAACCAAACAACAAAATTGTTCTTAGAAGAAAATTACACGAGCGGGATAGCTGCTGCTTTTATGTCCTAGGACAGAAGTTCCTCTCGGGTGCCTTCGTCCTTCCCTTGTCAGTCTTTTTTTCTCATTTTTTTTTTATAACATCTTTCACCATTCTTTCTTCAGTTTTTTTTAATTCTCTTGTATGCTAGTAGAAACATCTTTGACATGTCTGAGTGGTTGTCTCTACATATTTGCCATTGTGCTTTGTATTTTCCTTTACCAGATGTTTACATTTTTAAGGGATTTCGCTGCCTTGAGGCTATTATTTCTTTAAAAAAAAAAAAAAAAAAAAAAGAGGGGAAAGTAACTTATAATTTTTTTTCATCTCCTGTCATATTTTAGAAACTTAGGAGAATTTAACTTGTGATTATATTATCAGTTTATCAGTCTAGGAATTTCTCCATCATATTTCTCAACCATGTCTTCATTATGTCATTATTACGTGTGGTGCAATAAAATACTGTGTAACAGAACAATGTGAATTACCCTGGGTATATTAAGATTTACAAGCAATCACATAAAGAACTGGGGGAAAAAAGGAAAAAAAACCACCAACCCAACAGAGTGGGTTTCACATTATTATAATCCTTCAAATATTATGCCCCCATATTATTTTTTTAATTATAGATATTTTCTTTTGTATTTTTTCAGTATGTAGAAAGGAGGTACATTGACTCTACAGAGGAAACTACCTTGTAAAAGAAATACCTTACAAGGGTGTAATTTCTGTTTGTTAATACAACGTTTTGAACTGATTAATGAGACCAATATAATTTTGTATCTCGGAAGAAATAGCTTGAGTTGTTTTTTTCCAAATTGTTCACATTTTATTGGCTGTTTATTTTCTATTACACTGCTTTTCAGATTTATGGAAAGTACTTGTAATTATCATATCCTTCATTTGATGCAATGAATATATTTTAGTGGACAGCTTTATGCATTCAGTGTTACATTTTTTGTTTTGCAGCTGAAGACCAATTTCCTAATTGTGCTTGTACACGTAGATGTTTTGAGGTCTTTTTCTAAGCTGCTGTGAATTTTGCATTTACATGTTAGGCATGTGCAGTGTGGGACTAAGTAAAGGATTTTACAAGTTACAAGTCTCAAACTCTCATTAGCTACTCTTGTAGTTTTCAAGATTGCAACTTATCGTTGCACAATATATTTGCAGTTGAATTTTAAATAATAATTTCTAGATCAGTACCCAGTAGTGGTTGGTACAGAAGTAAAATGTTTGTGGAAACTTTTCCAAACTGTTAATTGAAATTTCCGTAGTATGTCTGTCCTGCTAAGACCAAGAACAAGAAAGGAATACTTTTCTGCCTGGGGCTTTTGTGCTTACATACCATGGAGATAGGAGCTGTATACAAATTTAACTTTGTCTTTTATAGACAGCACTTCGGGTTTTGCCTGAACCCAGTGATTTTAAAACATCATTGCAGGAGTCATTTTTCTCTTGCAAGTAATAAACATGCCACATCCCTAGAAGACAAAGTGTGAGACATATCTGTAATTGCTCAGTTTTGGTACCAGGAATAAGTTGTTAGAAGAGAGCTTAGCACCTTATCCCTAGGGAGATGTAAATTATCACAGGCAACATCAGACACAGTAACTTCTCACTTGAGTTCTAGTAAACAGCAAGGACACATCACAAGTATAATAGATATTTATGAAATAATATTAAAAGGTATTTGACACATATTTATATTTTTATTAACAGTAATTTTATGCATATGCACAAATCCCTCTAGTACGAACTATTCACATTCCAAGAGCTGTAACAGTGCTGCAAATAACAAAGACAGTATTATTTATTCATTATTCTGTAAGAGTAGATGCCTTTCCTAGAGCTGTGCATTCCTCTCAGTATGTTTCTGTGTGAGGACAAAAAGAACTGTGGGTGAAGAGGGACTTTATTACTGTCGTAGCACTGACACTGTACCTATTAACTTTCTTGAATGTACTTTCTTAAGGTTTACTTTTCAAATAAGTTTTTGCTCAATAATGATTCTTGTGTGTAAGTTTCCTTGTCCCCTCCAAAAAGATAAGTAGATATAGTAGAAGAATTGTGGATATGGTTAAGCTCATTAGCTCCTTAATGAAATTACCTAATTGATAGACACTGAGGATACTTTAAATGGGGACAAACCCATCTGCATAGAAAGTAGCCTGCTACTCTTTCTTCTGTGTGCACAGACTAAAAGTCTCAAAATGCATCTCTCTGTTGATCGAATGTTTTTTCTGATGTAAAAGAGGCACATACCAACCAGGGTTGACCTTTATGGCATGAGTACTAGTAACCAGAAACATTCTGGTTTTGTCAGGAAGAGGAAACTGTTACAAAGCTGTTTGAGCCTTACAGGTATTAGCAAAAGCCCTCACCATTAAACAAACAACTGAGCACTAAGTCTAGGGGGAGTAAATCTGGCACGTTTGCCTATGTTCAGCAAAGATCTGTACCAAGTACAGTGCAACTTAGAGTATCTGGAGAGTTTGTCTTAATGGGTTCACCCATCGTGCTTTACACAAACCTGACGAATTGACCAGCTGGGACTATGAAAACTGACATGAGATTAGCTGGTCATGTAACTATTACAGAAAACCACTCTGGCATAAGCAGCAGCACACCAGCCATCAAATTTCTTTCTTGGGATTTGCTAAAGAAGCGGTAGCATAATTTCTCATTTCAGCATATGATTCATTTATTTTGATGGCCCAAACGATTTTCAGCTGTATTCTCACAGTGTGAGGCATATTCAGTGGTGCCCCCATGGCCTACATTTGGATGAGGATTGAGTATAACAGTCATAAAGCAGGAATCATGCCTCTGGCAGATGTGATGTTTTTCTGCAATTTCATGTTTTGGAGATACGATAAACAATAACCAACTGGCATTTACTTAAAGAAGCTACAAGGATCCTACTTGAAAGAAACAATGAGCAAGATTTATGTCAGGTCTCTGAGCTTGAATGAAGCATGGGCCCAGGAGCATTTGCAAGTGCCTTCATTTTATATACTTTCTTACTAGTCTGATGGATCCCCAGGTTATTGTCAGAGCCAGTCAAAACCAGGACATGCTCATCCACGTGGTTGTCTGTTGGCCAAGGGTAGACTTTTTATATGGCAACAACCATAGCCAGCTGGGTTCTAGAAAAAGGACGTCCATTGTGATTCATGGGATGAGGGTATAAGTTTCTTTTTAGACTTCCAGCATATTGAGGTCTAGCTGATAGCTGCATGTCATGGTGTAACCCTAGCCAGCAGCTAAGCATCAGACATCATAAAGTAGTTTAATAACAAAAAATAACAAATATAAAGATAAATAAAGCCCAAGAAAGATAAGTGGTGCAAATGAGAATTGCTCATCACCAAGTGTTTGCTGCCAGTCCCCAAGCAGCAGCTCCCTAGCCAACCTTGCCTCCAGTTTATATGCTGAGCATGATGCCATGTGGTATGGAATATCCCTTTGGTCAGTTGTGGTCAGCTGTCCTGGCTCCTCCTACCTTCTTTTGCACCCCCAGCCTCCTCACTGGTGGGGTGTAGTGAGGAGCAGAAAAGGCCTTGTCACTGTGTAAGCACTGCTCAGTAATCATAAAACATTGCTAATTTAACACTGTTTCCAGCACAAATGCAAAGCACAGTCCCATACTAGCTCCTGTGAAGAAAACTAACTCTACCCCAGCCAAAACCAATACATTCTCAACTCCTTCTTCCATACCATTTAAGTCATGCTCAGGTCTCACACTATTCAATACATCTTCATTAGCCACAATCCCTATTAATCGTCACAGAATCATGGAATGTTAAGGGGTTGGAATGGACCTTAAAGATCATCTAGTCCCAGTCTCCCCTGCCACTGGCAGGGACAACTCCCACTAGACGAGGTTGCTCAAAACCTTATCCAGCCTGGCTTCAAACGCTATCAGGGTTGGGGCATCCACAGCCTCCCTGAGAAACCTGTTCTAGTGGCTCACTGCCCTCACAATAAAAAATTCTTTTTGATATCTAATCTAAATTTCCCCTTTTTCAATTTGTACCTATTACTCCTTGTCCTGTCACTACAGTTCCTGATGAAGAGTCCTTTTCCAGCTTCCCTGTAGGCTCCCCTTAGATACTGGAAGGTTGATAGAGCTCTCCATACAACCTTCTCTTCTCCAGGCTGAGTAGCCTCAACTTTCTCAGCCTGTCTTCATACGGTAAGTGCTTCACTCCTCTTATCAACCTCGTGGCCCTCTGGATCATGGCACTCAGTGCCACATCCAGCCTCATCTTAAAAACCTCCAGGGACCGTGAATCCACCACCTATCTGGGCAGGCCATTCCAATGCCTGATCACTCTCTCTGTAAAGAACTTCTTTCAAATATCCAACTTAAACCTCTCCTGGCAGAGCTTAAACCTGTGCCCTCTTGTCCTACTGCTGATTGCCTGGGAGAAGAGATCGACCCCCACCTGGCTACAACCTCCTCTCAGGTAGTTGTAGAGAGTGATGAGGTCTCCCCTGAGCCTCCTCTTTTCCAGGCTAAACAACCCCAGCTCCCTCAGCCTCTCCTCATAGGACTTGTGTTCAAGTCCCTTCACCAGCCTGGTTGCTCTTCTCTGGACCTGCTCCAGCATCTCAATGTCCTTCCTGAACTGAGGGGCCCAGAACTGAACACAATACTCAAGGTGTGGCCTCACCAGCGCTGAGTACAGGGGAAGGATCACTTCCCTGCTCCTGCTGGCCACACTGTTCCTGATCCAGGCCAGGATGCCATTGGCCTTCTTGGCCACTTGGGCACACTGCTGGCTCATGTTCAGCCTCCTGTCAATCCAAACTCCCAGATCCCTTCCTGCCTGGCTGCTCTCCAGCCACTCTGTGCCCAGCCTGTAGTGCTGCAGGGGGTTGTTGTGGCCAAAGTGCAGGACCCGGCACTTGGTCTTGTTGAACTTCATCCCATTGGAATCAGCCCAACTCTCCAGCCTATCCAGGTCCCTCTGCAGAGCCCTCCTGCCTTCCGGTAGGTTGACACTCCCTCCCAACTTGGTGTCATCTGCAAATTTGCTAATGATGGACTCAATTCCCTCATCTAAATGATTGATAAAGATGTTAAACAGGTCTGGGCCCAGCAATGACCCCTGGGGAACACCACTGGTGACCGGCCACCAGCTGGATGCAGCCCTGTTCAGCAGCACTAGTATAGTTAAAAAAGGTTCTGAATATAGATCACTGAACATGAAAATTATTGAAATTTTCCAGTTGTCTTTTAAAAATAGCATTTAGTACATGTGACATGCCATGAAGAAGTCTGTACTTACCAAAATTCATTAAATCTTCACCCAAGATTTACTGAGAGCTATAAAATATTTTGGAACCTCCACTTGAAGTTTGTGCTGTTACAGAAGAATATTGTGGTGCAAGCATCTTATTTTGTAACTGTTATAGGAAACTCTAAAATTGCTCCTAATCTCTATTTAGTATCTCAATGATATTCAGAAATTTGAAAAGTCTTGATAAGGCTATCTACAACATCAGGTTTGACTTCTACACATTTTAAAAAATTAAAAGAGCAATTTGATTCAATTATTATTATTAAATGGTAACCACCACTAGAGGAAAACTTGGAAATGAAACATACCTATTTAAAAATAAATGTTCACACATGCAGGGCTTTAGGCTTTACTATGTTTTCCTTGCCAGTTTAGGCTACACAATTAATCAGTGCTTCTGTTATCTTGATAATCTGTCTGCTTGCTGTTGTAAATAACTTACACATGCTGGTGGAGTTGCTGACAGCTATTTAGGCTTTCAGCTTTCAAAAATGCTTTTAATTTTTGCAGCTAATGTACCTCAAAGTCTTTACTGTTTGTATTTATTTTCTTTAGATTTATATTTCCAAACTGTGAATCTCTCTAGTAGCGAGATTAATTCACCTGAGATTAATGCCACATGTAACCTGTGAAACATTGCACCTTGGGCAAGGATATGCACATGGAATTTTCACACTTACACCTGCATGGAGCCAGGAAAATTGGGCTGCAAGGAATTCTGCAGGGAGCAGGTGGGATGGGTTGCATGTGCTTCCTTACCCACAGGTGGTGGAAACTTGACCTGTATCAGAAAAAATCTGTTATTCTGAGTATCCCATCCTATTCCCCAAATTGGGAACAGTGTGGAGTCACCCCTCAGCAGAACACAAATCATACCTTTTCTCTACCTCTCTGGAAACATGTTAATCTGTGCACTTGTCATCATAAATTTGGTCTGAGAGCCCGGGACCTGTACCCACCTCTGCTGTATCTGTTCAAGTTTCACCCATAGAACATCATTCATTTCAAGAGCAGCAAAGAGCTGTTGGGCACATAATTGATTCCTGCAGCCATCTGCCCGTTGGCAGGTGTTGTTAACCAGCTTCGGCGGCAAGACCACTGGACATACAAAGGCTTGTGATCACACCATGAGCCACTGGCTATGCCAGGAATAAAAAACGAGATTTCCTCACATGCTCTGCTGCAATCTTACCATGATAAAATTCTTCCTCCTGAAATGTTTGGTTTTAGCCCCTGGTGGTAGTTATAAAAGCGTGTTAAATACCAGACTTCTCAGCTTGAGACCATCTGTTTCCCTTGCAATCACTTACCACCCCCACACATGGGTTCCTTGTCACCAGTGTTATGGTTTCAGCAGAAGACAAAAAGAAAGATATTTTCCTGTATGATAGTTTAGGCAGAAAAGGGACCAGGGAAACGTGTTCTGGTGGAGGGGGTGTGATTATGCTAGAAATAGAGGGGTGTTTCCCCAGGAGTGAAAGGCAGCAGGCTTCCAGGGACTCCAGTCATTCAGATCTCCTCTGGCTCTACGCCTTTGTGAAGTGTTGTCTCCCTTGACTGGGGCATAGCTTGCTTTATAAATCAGCAGTGTTACATGGTGAGCAAGCTGTCTTTGCAAGTGCTCTCCCAGCATACCTAGAAATGCTTTTGCCAAATTTGTTACTGGTGAAATGACAGCTGTTGGGTATAAAGGGAGTTTACACCCTTTCTGCACATTAAGTAATTTGAAACTCAAATTCTGTTTATGTAGAAGTTAGATTACTACTAGCTTTCAGTTCAATTTTTTTTAAGAACTACATAATGTGCAAAGTCTGTAATTCTGCCAGGACATTGTAATGAATCATTTTATTTAGCCTTTGCTTACCCCAGAAGAAGCAGCAACATCTCTTTTGCTGCTGCAGTTACTTGGAAGACAGAAACATAATGGAATTAATTCAACTTGCATTTGCTAATTGTGTATGGGAGATTTTATCACTTTTCACTGCACCACAGTGGTGATTTACTTTGTGCTTATTTGTGGGTTTTGGCAATTGTTTCAAAACCTTTACTTTCAAACGGTTTCTTTTAGCTGGCTCTTTTGGGGTCTTTCTGTGTATACTGTCTAGTTGGCCACGTAAATCAAAGGGTGTAGTTGAGAGCTGTGATTTCTCTACCTTTTATCTGTTCTGTCAGTGTCTGTCTGAGAACTACAGCAGTGTTATTAAAAGGAAGAGCTTACTATGACATGAATCAGCCATGTTTTTTTAAGGAGCTTGGTTCAGGCAAGAAGCTGTAAAGTTCAGCTGGAAACTGATGTGAAAGATCATCTGCCAGAAACGGCTTTGTAGCAACAACACAACTAGGATATATAGAAAATATGTACAGAAGGCAAAGCCTACAGTCATTTATGAAAATATATATGGAATTTAAATGTAAGAAAGACTGATTTTCTCAATTTTCTATGTTTTATAATTTTGTTGGAAAAATTATGGAATTTCCCCCATAACTTTTTGTTTGCTATTGGGCATAACTGTTTATCTTTAATTACAGTACAGTCTGTTTAAGCTGTTCAGCATACTGCTGTCCTTCACAGCATTTGCAAAATAAATAGTGACCACACACATATGTCTAATTAAATCACTCTCCCTGTCAACTGATACCTCTGACTTTGCTTAAAATGCTAGATATGGGATAGTTTTTTTGATAAATTACATGAATTGAGACAGATTAAAAGGTAGTTTTTATTTCAACTCTTAGCATTCAAAGTTTAGGTTTGATTTGAGGGTTAATGAGTTAGTGACTTGATCATCATTCTGAAAAGGGAAACAGCTGTACTGGAAACCCAGAATATCTTTAAGAAATCTTTTGCAGTGGATTTGCTCTTTTGATTGATACCTAACTAGATTTGATTGTCATTAGAGTAGAATAATATCTTACTAAAATCAAGAGTGGTTTTGTTGTGGGGGCTTTTTTCATAAGGAGGAAGAGCAAAATTCTAATTCGCATGTAAGCCTAAAAAGCATATTTTAAGTCATTAGAGAACAATAGTTTCTCAGTTTGCTTTTGTAGAGGCCTCACTCTATTATGCATTTCTCTTCCCTGAGACAGTTAGGAAAAAAGTACTTAAAAGCTGTTTTGGAAGCCTGGTTCCCTATTCTTTTCCTGTCTTCCATAATCTACATATTTCTTATAGTTGATAACAGATCAATTAATTGATATAGAGACAAAAATTCATCTGGTGACCTATTGCTTTATTTCCCTATTGCTCCAAGGCCCAAACTGCAGTCTAAAGGAATTTTGTGCTTTAACTCTGGAGGCCAGGATTAAACTGTTTTTTTAAAAAGTCAAGGCTGTACAGTTAGCATCTCACTTCCATGTTTTCCATAGAATTTTGGTTATTATGATTTACTTATAAAATTGTGTATTTTTTCTCATTTTTTCTTAACATTTTTCTCTTACCTGGTCACCTCTTTTGAGGTCTCTTCCGTGTATTATTCATTTAACCTCTTTTCATTTAACCTCAATTCTACCATGTTTCCCTCATGGGTTTCTTTTCACGTCACTACCCGTGTTCCTTTTTCATTTCCTCCAAAGCAGGGTATCTTATCTGATTTCTTTCAAATGAACTTGATGAGACAAACTCACCTATTTTGCTTAGAAGTTTTACATTGTGTTTTCCCATTCCTAGCGTATCTTTCACAGATTTTATTAATGTGGCCTTGTGTTCTCAGACAAGGTTGAGCATGAAGAGGTTGGTCAAGAATTGAATTGCTTATAGTGAACTAGCTTTGGGGGCCTTTCAAACTGCTTTTGAATTTGTAAATTTGCAAAGTGTTCAAGGGACGCCATTAATCTTTGCAAGTCCATGACAGAAAAATTCAGTTGACTTATTTAGTGCAGAATTTTTCCCCTGGCTCTTGGAATTGAGGAATTCTAGTGGTTTGCTCTTTCTTTATGAATGTCAGCCATATGTCAGTAAAAGTCAGGTTTAGCAGTAAAACAGCCTTTAGATGCTATTTTATTTATTGGGCAGAAAGGCAGTTTTTTGCAGCAGTAGTTATGTCAGCTGTAAGCATTACATAATCGTGACTTGAGTGTATTTTTTCAGGTTAAAGGTTTTGAAAGTTTAGATTTTCTTAACCTATGCAGTAGTAACTGTGCTTCTAAAATAACCAGCTTTGGGAAATTGTTTTTCTTGGAAGTGTTAAGAAATAAAATCAGAAGACAAAGAAAAACATACACATGGCTCACTTTGGATTAATGATTTTGGATAGGAATCAAAATTACCTAACACCTGAAAATGCTAGGAAATCAATTAAGAAGTCGTACATCAGACTCTACGATGCATACTGCACTCCAGTTAAATATGCAGTATGAGATGAGTACATCAGTTAACACACTGTCATTCTGACTGAATTGGGATTGTAAAACTTAGCTTACAGCTGAAGCATGGCTCTTCTTTTTCACAACATTTATTTTTAAATCACAATTTTTTTCAGTCAAAATTAAGTGGCTGTCTGTATTTGGTACGAACATAAGGTGCTGGGTGAGCAAAGCAGGAAATGGCATACTCTCCGTCATTTTACCTGTGTTTTACAGGCAGGTTTTGGCTGTGTACTCAAAGATTTTTCAGATTAATTCCAGTTCCCTGTCAGCATTTTGAAAAGCTGATTTTTTTTTTTTTCTCTCTGTGAAAACTGTTTTGGCTGGACTTCATGTTTGCTTCATGTTTTGTTTTCTTTCAATGAAAACCTGAATTCTCTGTATAAAGAGCTAACCTTCAATTTGTGATCTGGAAACATACTTCCTCACTGATTTTCATGAGATTGTCTGAAGCTAGGAATAATTGTGTAACTTTCTGGCTTTTGGCTCTAAATAAGGATGAAAGATGATTTCGTCTATGAAGATGCAGAAAGTCTATTCTGAATAGAAGCAACTGTGATTTAAGTGAAGCCTGTGGTCTTGGTGATCCCCAGCCTCAGGGAGTATTGCTCTGGGAGACTGCTATCCCCCAACGGGAAAGAAAACACCACAGTCCTGCAAAACATCTGAATCCCACTGCGGAGAAGCCAGGCCAGGAACACACAAATGAAGGCTGCATTATTATATTTCAATCTCTGCATAATGTAAGCTGAGTGTCATTTTTGTGTCTCAAGTGAGCAAGCTTTTGTCACTTCTCACAGTGTGATAGCAACTTTTCCCAGTTTGATCTCCAGGTAAATTGTTGGAAATAAGTCAGTCATATTTTACCAATGAAGGATTTTGTTTGGTTTCATAGACCTCAGGTCCTAAAAAGAGAATATAAATAATGTCCATTAGTATCCTTGCTAACTAATGTGGAAGGATATGGCATAATACAACAGCAGGATTGTAAGTACACTATTGCTTCTCATTCTTTCTGTTTACATAGTTACCTAGTTTATGTTACCTTTTTTATTTCTTTCTCTTGTAAAGCAAAATCATAAGTATTTACCCCATCAGGTTAAATTCCAATTTACTTCAGCAGTGTTTCTGTATTTTTCTCTTTTCATCTTTCTTTTAAATCTCTCTAGGGATAAAGAGGCCATTATTAGGAAGGTTGTTTGGTGAACTAGTTCCACTATACCTTTTTTCACTGAAGCTGAAATACTTATCTCAGGTTCAGCTTTCATAAGGTGATTAAGCTTCCACAATTCAGTTGAAAACCAGCAAAATGCAGCTTGCTTTGTTACTTAAATGTCTGCCTTATGGATGGCAGTATTGTCATTGGTTTTCTTTGATACAGGTGAATTTGTTTTCCCAACCTGAGCTCTTTCATCCCATATGCTTTTGTAACTACCGTCTATAGCCGAGTCCTTATATAGCATTGGACAAGAAGACATTATCACTGTGTAATATTTAAATTAAACAGATTTTGCCTGACATAATATTGACCACATTACATATGTAATAACGGGGTTAATGGAGTGGTTGCAGGCTGGAGGTGTCTATGTTGGAATACTTTGACAATCAATTCCAGCTAATGGAAAAAATGCTTTAAAAGTGAGCAGGTTCAGTTCCCACAGTGAACAACAGAGAGTGGAAACAACATTTAATAAACCTTTCAGAAGTAAATCCTGCAATTTTTCCTTTCACCACCATCTGAGGAAGAAATGTCCGCTTTCTTGTCAATGGGCAGTATTTATTCCTGCAGTGTATTTGCCTTACTCTCTTAGGTATCAAGAGAAAGCTCTTATGTCTTTGGACAAAAAAGATTTGAAAAATATATTCTGTTCATGTGTCCTCTAAGTCTTAAGTTTTTTTGACTTTGCACTTTTTTTTTTTTTTTTTAAACAACAGGTTGACCAAAAATAGCCAACCCTAAGATTCCTTCTCAGCTGCCCCTAACTATCTGGTTCCCAGAAAATTGAAAAAGTTTTAACTATTCTCCTCTTGCTTTACAAAGATGGATGCTGCAAATTAAGATCTTTGTTGTACTTGGATTACAGGGGAATGTTGCATCTTCTGATTTAGCTGTGTGCCACCTTTAATTTAAAAATTAGGGGACTTAGAAGATTTGGAAAACATAACTTTTTACTTGTGAAAATAATATATTATTACTTGTTTGTTTGGAGTTTTGTTGGTTTTGGTTTTTTTTAATACAGAGTTCTCAGTCAGAGTTGAGGGCTTGCAATAATATTTTTGCTTTGCTAATTAAGATGGTTATATACAGATTTAAATTAAGGAAAAGGGTTTTTTTCTGTTGATGAACCTTGCTGAAAAAACCAAGGTTCATTTTTCTTTTGAGAATTGGCATAATTTTAAATGCAAGGCATATTTGTTGTTAACCATGAGCAGTCTTTATGAAACCTGAAGAAGATTTGTGAAAACAGCCTGTGATAAAAATCACACATGCTTCATAAAACACTACTTGATAGATATCACTTGCACCATTAAGAACTAAACGACAAAGGATGTAATTTCAGTTCTGGCATACAATATTAATCGAAAGGCTTTAAAGCATCTTGCTGATAGGAACTATGACAAAACGATGTTGAAGAATTACAAACTAGAGACATCCATCTTAATCAGATTTTCAAAGTAAATGCCATAAAATAGAAAGTTATGTTATCTATCTTCACAGGGTCACATATGATATAGGGTATAGCTTTTTAGCTTGTTTATTCTAAAAATATCAGGGAGAAAAAAATCTGCCTTTGAAGTAAGTTTGAAGCTCAGTTCATATACTTTTACAAAGTTTTTTGTGACTAGATTAGCAACTGGCGGTTTCTGTTTCTGCAGTAAGATTTCTGAAACATTATGGAGAACTGAATTATAAAACAGCTGAGAATGCGCAAATATTATCAGTATGACTTTGTTGAGGGGAAATACTATGCTCAGTGGATGTGAAATAGAAAGGCAGAGTTACAAGTGTACCTTTAATGTGAAAGATAGCATTCCTGTAGACAGCACAACTGAAAAACATTGGTAAATGTATTTTTTCTTCAGTTCCTGAAGCTTACATTTTTTGTGCATGACTTGTTTCTTTGTCTTCCTCTGCATACTTAACTGGCAAAGAACAGCATCCTTATAGGGTAGGGGAAATTGTCAACATGTACTTTGTGGTTTAAAATACCAATGTTGCATGTTAGGGACTATCCTACTGCCCTCCAGGGAGCTCCAGATACTTCTCTCATCATCTGGTCTTAGGCAGATAACTTGCCACATGTGAACAATGGGATCGTTTTGAGTTTCTCCACAATCCAATAAGTCTTTCTTCTCTTTCTGAGCAGAAGCCTTTTTTTCTCTTTAAAAAGTGAGACAATGTTGATTGATATCTACAGGAAAATGTGTCACGTGAATAATAACATTCAGGTTTTCTTCATTATTTTTCAAAAACAACAGAATGATGCAAGCTGACAACAAATCATGTTGAAAAGACTCTCCTGTGGTGGTAGGCACTGCATCACCTCATTCCTTGAGTTGAGTGTATGGTTTGGATTGTTAAAGCAGTTTGCAGAGCAAAACCAATTTGGACGTGAATAAGATAAAGCAAATATTTGGAATTAACCACAAAATGGGCACAGACAGCAAGTTTTCTTGGATTACCACTATAGTTTGTAGTAAACAATCTGAAAGGAAACTTTGACTCTTTCATGCCTTGGCAGAAGTAAATAAGGTGAAGCAGTGCTTCATTCATAAGACAGATCTGCCTGTTTACAAATTAACACATAAATACATGTTTTTTTCTAAACCCGTAGCCTTATTTATGTTTTCATTAATTCAAGACAGATTCTCATGGAAGGTGTTCCCAGGGCAGAGACTTCTGGAGTGATTGGTTTTACTTGCCCGCAGAATCGGTGAAGCCCTGGCCATAGCAGTCCAACTGGCCTGCAGTCCAACCCTCTGTAAGCAGGAACTTAAAAAAAGCGCTCCTTTGGGAGTTCTAGGAATAGTTACACCATAATACTCGCTCTTTTCAATTTGCAGGGATTTCCGAGGTAAATCCCACTTCTGCTTACAGTACTTTTGGAGATACGACCGTGTGTCAATTAGGTAAAATATCAAGTCAATCAAAGTGTTTCATTGAGGAAATCAAACAAGTTCTTATGGAAATTTCTTTTGACTGCAAGCAGTCAAAGGAAAGCAGACCAGGGAGAAGTGACCTGGAAATGAAAAGTTATCTTTTTTGTTACCAGTTTTCCAAAACATTCAGTCTACTCCAGATGCTTACTTACGGTATCTATTATGGATATTTACTTTAGCATGGCAGAGACTCTTCTGGTGAGAGAAAAAAAGAAGCAGTCTGACTAGAAAGAGTTAAGACTCTCACAATGGATATCGAATTACATTTTGTTCACATTTGAAATGTTTATATTATAATGGAAGACCGCTTTTGTCATGGAAACTCAAAAGTTCACATTAATTATACACTATTAAAAAGCCTAATCCTTATCAAATGGAAATCACCTCTTTTCCCTAGATGAGTAGCTAGTTGACAGATCTCAGTGATCTGTCTGTTATAGAAAGGCTATCATGCAAAATATTAAACGAATTACCTTTTTTCATAGATACTTGGTCTGCTTTTCTCCTTCTGAATTAACCCCCTTCCACCACATGACCATAGTTATCATAAATGTCTCCTTTTCACTTTCACATATACATTTTTTCTGTATTCTTTCATATGCTGTTCAAATTCTTTAACAATTAAATGATAAAATTAATTAAATGTAAATTACTTTTCAAAAAATAAAAGAGAAAAGGGTTTTGTGAAAGGCTGCAGAGTTGTATATAATTTACCTCTGCAATTAAAATGGCTGCTTTGCTTCAGTGTGGTTCCCTAGGGTAAATAACAATTTCAAAATGTTTTGAAAAAATCATGTAACTGTAGTAAGACAGCTTTCTACCCGATTTCTTGTGACTTTTCCGAGTTCTGTACATATGTTCACATGCATAATTATCTGATGCTGATGTATGCAGCACATGCCTCAAAAATGTGGGCTTTGTTTGCTGCTCCTGAAGAACTTGAACGCACAGGCTAGTTGCTGGGCCAGTCTACATTTCCTTCTTGCTGCAGAAATCTTCTCTTTAAGATGAATGGGATTGCTCTACGGTCATTAAGGTCTAGACCGAACAAGAATGTTTTAATTAAAACTTACCATTTTTAGAGATAAGCCCACGTGTACCCATACCTTATTTTTAGTGTAAATTAGATATTCCCATTTAGATTAAATCAATTACGATGGCATTTAAAATCCAATTTAAAGCAAAGCAACTGTACCTTTCTGCAATAGTTTTTAAGTATTTCAACACAATTGCACTTTATCACATTTGAATGCTCTTTCTTCTAGTAAGTGGTTTGTTGTAAGGGCCCTGGCCAAGTCCCAGGGCTCCTGATCTTTTCACTAACCAAGGGAAGAACTGTTTCCTGTAGGATTCCCATTTTCCAACCACCTGGTTGATGGAGAGGAAGGAGGAGTTACAGGCTCTTGAGGAGGATGCTACAGGAGTAGTGTCCAGTGCTGCAGAGCTTATGAAGTATCTATCTATCCATGTCATGAAACTCTTACTGTCCTTATCAACTCCTTAAGTATGAAAAGCAAAAAAACAGTACTTTTCTGGCTGTGATGCTGATTTCTCAGGAGAGCTGTGTGAATCACTTAACATATATGCCTCAGTTTCCCTGCATGTGCAGTGAGAGTAGTTTCAGTGTCACAACGATGTTGAGAGGCTCATACCATAAAACCAACAGCTTTGTGTGAAAGCTGCAGTAATACTGAAAGCTGTTCTTTAGCTATTAACTCCTTAAAGGAGGAGTGAAAAAAGGGAATCTGGCTCTGGCTTATAAACAGCATTTGAAACATGACTATTGTGATGATTTTATTTCCTCAGAAATCAGTGGTGCAACATTGAAGTTTCTGTTAGAAATTGCATGGCAGTCAGAAAAACGGTGGAGTGGGAAAAATCTAGCAGGCTGAAGAAAAGATTGGAAGAGGAGTCCTCAGCTCTTCCAGAGTTCCTCAGTCACATTCAGAATGACAATGTAGGACTGAGGAAATGTAGAGAAATACAGATTTTAGCTCTATTGATGTATGGAAGATCTAACTTTGTTAAGCACAGTTCTACCTGTAGCTCTTGCACAGTTAGAAACAAAATAAATCATTCCAAATTTTTCAGGCTTTTTTGATTTTGTGGAAGTTGTAGATTCCCTGCCAGTTGAAGCCACCCTCAGACACTAGAAGATATCACCTGACGGCATCCTATGGAGAGAGACAGTGGGCTTTGAGGACATGTGATTTTTGCCAAACTGCACTTGCTATGATCTTCTAGCTCCCTTCTAGCCGGTCTTAATTTATTTTATATGTTCCTCTGTACCTTCAATGTCAGTAATGTTATAGCAAAAGGGCCTTGTAGGTTCATAGTAAATTTCTTTGGGAATAATCTAAATCCCCAGTAGTGGCCTGAGTAGCTGGCTTATGGACTGAATAATACAGTTTTACTCTTGCAGCATATTATCAGTTCCCTTACTAGATCTATGCATTTACTCGGGCACTGCGTAAATCCTTCCGAGAAGGATACCCATCTTCCTCACTGGTAGGTGGGAAGGTCAGCTGTCTACCTGAGGCAAGCCTGCAAACCTGGCACAGTCCCCGTACTTACACCCTCGTTTGGGC
This sequence comes from Myiozetetes cayanensis, assembly GCF_022539395.1. Lineage (NCBI taxonomy): Eukaryota > Metazoa > Chordata > Aves > Passeriformes > Tyrannidae > Myiozetetes > Myiozetetes cayanensis. The sequence continues at coordinate 30,469,057 of NW_026087964.1, read as the reverse complement.
AGGAGAACAGTGTTAACTAATCGTCTATTTGGTCTTTACCAGAGTATAGTGCAAGATCTTTAGTACTGAAAATGATAGACTGAAAGATTGATTTTCAGTTGAGATTGTAAATGAGAAGTTAATGAAGAAGTGGGATGTAAGAATAATGTTTCAGCCAGTAGGAGCTGCAGAGGAGAAGGATTTTGCACTGATCGTGGCAACACTGTCCAACCAGGCTAGGCCCATAGAAGAGTCAAAAAGGGGAATAACAAAGACAATTCAGATCCTGAGAACAATTTAGATTAATTTATTTTATTAAAAATAATGTGAATTGTTTAATTCAACTTGTAATTTTTCTCTTGTGTGATTAATCATTTATACATATATATTTACATATACATGTGTAAATATTTACATAGACACATGTGCACATACCTATATTTTTATACACACATGCACCTATATATTATAAAATACAAAGCCACTTTTCATTCTGCACCAGCAGATAAATAGCTTGTAATCAAAATCAGGTAAAATTTTAAGTAGACATGGGGAAAATTCTTTGCTAATGTTGCTCTGTTAACTTTCCTTTACCTGGCTTGTTGAAATTGGCTTAAATCCCTTGGTAGTGATTGTAATCACATGCAGGGACACCCTTTTGTGTGGTGTTGGTGAAGATTAGGTTGATCAGTTTTATCCTACCTGGAAGGTAATTTTTCTTTAACATGTTAGGGATTTGCTGTTGAAAACCTTAATGGCAATGTAAATGCTGTCATTCTTTTTGTAAGAGATTTGGCATTGCTATTGTTTGTGACAGAAGTCATGTTGACCATGCAAGATTACTAGAAAAGAGAATGGCGTTCTCAGAAAGAAAATTCTTTCAAAGACTGTTTATTTGTTTGAGCTCAGCATGTCTATTCCTTAACATTCTCAATTCGTCTTATGTTCACAACCTGGGCAATTACTCACAGTTAAGTGTATTTTATAGTAGTCACCTGTAAATTATTGGAAACATCTGTTCCAACAGAAATACTTTTCCTGTGTTCTGTGTACCAAGGTATTATTATTGAGTTTGTAACAATTTGCAGTTATAACCAGTTTCAAACAGGGAATTGCTTATGAAAATCAAACAACTAATTTAAAGACTACCTGAAAGCATCTACACTGTGAGCAAAGTGTATTTTCTGCTTTGCATAACACTTGCATTTATTTTATGAACTATGTTCTGCTACATTAGTTTAGGAAATAGGTTGCAATTTGAATTACATATTGTTAAGTGTTACATGTTCAAGTGTCATCAGTCATTGCTAAATCACGATAAATTAAGTGTCTAGAGGGTTCCTTAATTTTGTGTGCATTGTGTTTTACAGCAAGGTTCGTCTTCCATTTATCACTTACTTGCCCCTGATTTTACAGAACAGATTGTTAAAACCTAACATTGATGGAGGTATTTGACTGCAGGTTTTGCTGTTTTGAGATTTTGATTTTAAGCTTTATGGACATTGTATGCTTTGGTTAAGTCAAATAATATTTCCTTTTGTTTTGATGGCCTGACTCTCGTATCACCTGTGACTTCCTCCAAACTGTAGTTATATTGCATAGTGTGAAATGGGAAAATCTGTTCTGTGTGTGTTCTAATGGATGTGACGGTCATTAAGTATATGAGTCTTCTGACGTTGTAATCAGATGTGAATCAGTCTGTTAAATATCCATGAAGCAACATCTGCTTCACAGAGTGACCTTCTGCTAAAGAATATTTAGCATCTATTAGCAGATCATAGTGCAGCTCTGTCTTATTTGAAATGCTCTAAACTGGAGTAGTCTACTGCTGTTTAGCAACTAGCTTGTTATAATTTATTGCAGTTAAATAAAGCTTAAAAAACTCCATTAAATAATTATAGGGATTATATGCATCTTGAAAACCTTTGTGTTCTACTGAAATTGCCCATTTAATTTCAGGGTTGGTTTGTTAAAAAAAGCTGAAGTCTAAAGGCACATTAGGGGATCTGTCAGATGCTATTTTCTGTAGGTGTTAATAAAACCAGATTAAAAAAAAAAAAACTGAAACAAATTAAAACCAAAAGCAATTTTACCATCTGTTGTATATTAATTAGAACTTGGTGTATCAAGGGTAAACTTGCTCTTGGAGAATGTCACCGAATGTCTGCTAATAGAATAATATGCAAATATATTAGATGATAGGATTATATTGAATTTCTCATTCTGTTTGGTTGTAGCAAATGCTGAAATACTGTATAACAAACTTTAATTTTCTTTCTTCTTAGAACAACCTCCAAATAACCAAGGCCAGTCGACCCTGCAGCCTTTGCCACCTTCTCACAAGCAACATTCAGCACAGCATCACCCATCCATCACCTCACTTAACAGAAACTCACTGACAAATAGGAGGAATCAGAGTCCGGCCCCGCCGGCTGCTTTGCCCGCCGAGCTGCAAACCACACCTGAGTCAGTCCAGCTGCAGGACAGCTGGGTCCTTGGCAGTAATGCACCACTGGAAAGCAGGTAATTACTTAGGTACTACTACAGACTGTGGCACTTCTGAAAAAAACCTCTAACTTACTGAAAGTTGACCAGCAGCTAGACTTCCCTTCATTCAGCAAACAAAACTGAAAACTTTTCAGTACTAAAAAAATCTGTCCTCTCTCTCAAATCCACAGTGCCTTTCTTCTCCTTTACCATGCCTAGTGCAGAGTAATTGGACTCAGAGAGTATATTAATTTTTCCAGACACACATTTTCCTTCCTGTTCATAACCCGTGACTTTTGACTGTTGAAAAAAATTTCTTGCCTTGCTTGCCAGATATGTTATGTGTCAAATGTATACTGTCATACAGATTGAATGTCAAGGAACTTTCAGTAATTCTTTTTAACTCCTATAGTTGGTACCTTAAAAGAAATACTTATGTGAGGCTAGGTGTTTTTTAAAGGTGCCTAGGATATGGTGAGACGAAAGAAGTCAGTTCTGGTGTAATGATAAATTTGTCCTCATTCTTGATAACTGGCTCAAGGAAAGAAGCAGCTAATACTAAGGGTGACAGTAGCTTCTTTAGATGCAGAATGATGTATGGTGCAGAATGATCTATAAAAAATTCTATAGGACTTACTGGCACAGAGCTGAATTTACCTATAGTGATTAATTAGTACTCATGTAACACTCAATCAGCACTAATTTTTTATTAACGAAAGCCATAATATTCTAATTTAGTCATCAAACTGAGTATTTATTACTATATTGAAGTTGACAGTAATTCTTGAAAATATTTGTGAAATCTGTTCATTCATTGAATCCCTTTAAATTATATTTTATCAATTTTGACTAATTTAAAACATACACAACCTTAAGATTCTCTTTTAGATAGTTTTTGTCCCCATAAGTGTTTCAGGCAACTCCTCTGTCAGGCTGTTGGGAATGGCTGTGACTTTTTTCTTAGTTTTCTTCAGCCCTCCTGTATTGCTTATGAGACATAGACACTGTGGAGTGGGATTCCACTGAAGAGATTTCATCATCATACTCGAACAATTTAGTACATTAAGAAAGAATTTTCTTATGGAACAAGTAAGTTTGCAGTGGGAAAAAGATGTTTGATGTTTTCTTTGTACTAGTTAATCTTAGATAGACTGGTAATGTCTTCAATGTTTGCTTCTATTGCCATATATGTTTATATTGTGTTTATAAAGACATAGGACTTGAATGAGAATGCCACTTCCAACCTAGATCAAATATTTTTTGTGGAGTAAAGTCTTTTCATCTTTTAAATGTTCCTGATGAAAAGCTAAGCATATTTGAGTGTTCAAGTTTTGAACACTTGTGAATGAACTGAAATGTAAAAATTTCACATGAAAACTGACAGAACCCTACTGCTAGTGTTTTTAATAGTCTCAGTTGGTTGGAACTCTGAAGGTGAAGAACCCAATCTCATTTGTCATTGATTTTTCCGTTTTTGGTTAAGGTTCCCTACTGAGTGTGATTTTTAGGCTGATCTTCAACTATGTTAACAACTTTGTGATAGGTCTCTTCCTTCATCCTTTTCTTAGCCTACCCGTTTATTTACTCTTTGGCAACATTTTACCTTATGCTCACAGTCACCTTTTTTTTTTTTTCTCCCCTCTCTTTTTTTTTAATCCGTCTTATATGATGGCCATTTGGAGCTGCAGAATGTGAATGTCAGCAGATATATGAACAGCACAGTTGTCTTTCTGGCTTTATAGGCTGATACTGGTGATGGGCCACGTAAAAATGACATACAGTTCCCAGTCCATGTATAGCTGGGTAGTGAACTGGCTGGCTTTGTGTATTTGCATGTGGGTGAGAGGGATGTATTTGCAAAGCCTGAGGATGATGGTTTTAGTCCGTGTCATTCTGCAGTAGTAATGGAAGTGACTTCGAAATACATATTTCATAATATTGGATTCAGTTGTGTATCTAATGGAATATACTGCAGTTTGGCTCTATTAACAAGACTTAATATTTTTGTGTAAAGCATTGCTGTTACTGGCTAAAGAGATGAACTGTGAGGTAACAGATCAATGATGTCCAACAGAAATTCCAATTTATAATTTATTAAATATAAAAAGACTCTTTGCTTAAAATTTTATGAGAACCTAAAACTGTAACGTGGATTATGTGAGTGCTTCTTTCATCTTTGATGCTATCTTTAAATGACAGTGATGTTACTGAGCAGTGGCAGAAATTATCTTCCCTCTATTTGGGCTCAGTAACATCTACATTAAAAAACAAGCGAGACAGTAAGAAAGTATTTCCTGCAGACTGCAGGACCTTTTTATTGAACATTTAATGATCTTTACTATTTGACTGTTCCCCAACCTGCTGTAAGTTAGATTCAGCTATAGAAGCAAGCACTAGAGAACAATATGAACTTTGGAATTTTGTTCTTTGAATTACTGATGGGACAGCCAAAGTCATGCAAATATATGACTACTTGTCAGGCATCTGAATATGATAAGTTATGATTTAGTAATTAAATATTAGAAGGGTTTTTATTATCATTGATCTTTAAGTTTTTATTCACCTACTTGTTTTAGTAATGGTTTCTTGAACACTAGTTATATTCTCATGGCTTTGAGTTCTAGTAGGATCTAAATTACTGATATTTAAAAATACTTAGTAAATCACTTCTTTAAATGCTTTCTCTTAAATATTTGAATGTGCAGAATTTTTCTACTGCGCAATCAGTTATGAATGTTAGAGGTGCACAGAGGAAAACTATGTTAGAACTCATAAATTTTTAGATAAAAATAAACTGGAAGCATCTCTTAGAGCATTTCTTGAGCGATATCTCATTAATTCTAGGCACTGAGCCTCTAAGGTTCATTTGTTGGCAAGGGAAAATTTACATATTCCAGGCAAGGAGTAAATCTTTGAGAATATCATATAATTTTATCCAGAATCTGTGCTAAGATGTCAGTGAATCAAAGAAGAGCTTTGATTTTCCTTACTTGATTTGTATAAAGTATTTGTATAAAGTACCTCCTGTTTTAAAAGATGCCTGCATTTTGTATGATGGACTGTGAATTTTTTGTAGAAACTATCCAAGAAACTAAAATGTTTTTCCTAGCTTGTGCTGGTACTGCTTAGTCTTCTCTTACCACTTAAAGTAGAGTGGGTAGGAACATTACTGTATTCAATTAATTATCTTCTAATTTTAGCGAGAAGAAAGAGGGGATTGGTTGAAGAAGTACTTAAAGGCTGGAAAATATTCTGGCATTTTGAGGGATTTAATTAAACTACTAGAATACCTCAAAATGGTACAGACAAAATAACTCCTGGAATTGTGTTTCTCTAAAACTGTTTTGCAAGCTTGATTCAAACTTCATTTTAGAATGTGAAGATTTTAGAAACTCCCTGAAGTGTGATGAACACACCCATATGTCTTTATTGGGGTGGATTGCCAATGAAGCTAGTGCTTTCAATATTGATTAAGGTGTGAAAGGGGTGTTGATAGTTTCCAGGGAAATTTTAAATCAATTTGGGGGAGGCTGATTGATTGTCTGCAAAAGCACAGGGTTGCTGGAGGTTAAAGTCTGCTCAAAGCAGCTATTTTACACATTCCACCCACTAAAACGGTGCCTGGTTTAATCAAGTTCAAAATTGTTCTGTTTTGTAAGTCTTCGAGATTTTCACACATGGACTTGATTAGACACGTTACTTCTATTGAGAAGGTGCATGGTACAAAGCAAAGGAGAAACTGGGGTTGGAATTCAAATCCTGCTCTTCTGAAGACCCTGTTAATCACTGTGGTCATGTCACATTGCTGGTCTGCAAGTTGAGGAAACAGGACTCTGCTTAGATCGCTGACAGCATGAATTAATTTGTAAAGATTGGCATGCCATAATTATGGGATCAGTATATACACATGTTAGACACACTCATTAAATCAAAGAACCAATAGTGTTTTCAAAGACTAAAGTTGAATAAAAAAGTTCTGGTTTCTTCTGACATTCTCTTACAGTCGGGTTCTCACTGAGCATCTGTTTGAATCCTAAAACACTGGGCCCATATGCTTATAAGCTTCCTTTGGTGTCAATAGTGTCTTACTTTAGATTTTTGCTTGATCTCTCTGGCATCTTTCCTGCTCAAATATCTCTTGCTGTCACCATGAGTACTTGCAATTTGATCATGCTGTATATTTTGTGCTCTGGCTCTTAGGCAAGCACTGATAGTCCAGAATTCAGTAGTATTTGCACAATATTCCTTGAAGTTATCATTACCCTCTTCATAAATAAGCAGTCACTCGAGTAAGAATGGATGCATATATTTTTCCCATGTTAATCATTCACTGTTTTAAATAGGAAAAGAGAAATATGCGGTTCTAAACAAAATAATAGTTCACAGCCTTGTTTCTCCCCCCTCTTTTTCTCACTATTCTGTGAGAGAACACAATCTCTGGTCATTTCGTTCCCTCCTCTGCTGTTATGCATTGTTGTTTGCAGAACATGAGATCTCCACTCAATCTGGTAGCCAGCCCTCTGGACATTTTCTGGCTGTGCCAGATATCCAGCAAGAAAACGGCTTTTTAGTCTCAGTTCATTTTTATTACTTCATCTCTGGTCCAGCCTCATCAAGTAAACAACATCCCCCACTCTGCACTGTTCAGTCCTTAAGGCTGTCTTGCCACAGGCAGCAGCCAGGAATTTTATCCAAGGACTTGCACATAAATAAGGGATCATCAAAGGATAATGACCACCCAATGGTAGTCTTGTAACACTGTGTCTTCAGGTTACAGTCCAGTGGGCAGTTCAGAGGACAGCCCGGAAGGCACATTATGTTTTGCACATCCATGGAAAAAGAAAGTTATGCAACAGAACTAGTATATTCTTTTTTGTGGGATCATCCCATTCTTTAATTTGAAATTGCATCTCTAATTTCATCTTTTTGTATCTTTGTGTATAGAGAATTAGAAAATCAAGCAGTCCTTGCAAATGGTCATGACAGCCTTATAGAGATGGATGTGTTTTCTCCAACATATCACGATAGCAGTTATGGGTATGTGACTCTAAGTGTTTGCATGATTCTAACTGTTGACACAGAAAACAAATTGTGATTTAAAAAAAAAATTTTGCCACAGTAAAAACCATCTGGGAAAGACTTCCTCATCTTTATGTCTGATTTTTAAAAACCAGGCTTTAAATAATTTGTCTTACTGACTCATGGTAGATAAAAAATGGTAAATTTTGACTGCTGAAACTTGTTTGCTTTCAGTTAAGACAGTAAGACTGCAATTGATGGTATTAATTCTCCATGGCCTGATTCTGCAAGCTGTTCCAAACTTGATTCTGCAAGCTGTTGCAAACTATTTGTATGAATACACATTTGCCAGATCTGATTCTTAGTTTGTAATGTATTTACTGCTTAATAAATGTTTCTTTTAGAAATATTATAACATTAATATCACATAGGGAATGACCAATCAAAGAAGTTAAGAAGAACTATATACCTAATCTGTAATATTTTTACCAGTTAATTTGAAATAGAGAATTCCATATAAATTAATATTTCAATTTCTTTAAATATAGTTTATATTTTAGAGCTGTTCCATAACTACTTAACGTGGCATTCTTACACCAAGTCAGTATAATTCGTTTCTGATACACACACATAAAAAACCCTGAAAAATGTTGGTAGCCTAAACCAGTACTACTTCTAATGAGTTCCAGCCTATTAATCAGCACACTGTGCTAAATTTTAATTAAAATCTGTTAATTGTAAATTTACTTTTGTTTGTTTGTTTGTAGTATGATAAAAATCAGATCTTTGGGCCTGAATTCTGTTTTACTAATGGTAACTCTTAACATTATAAAAGGGATAAGGTGCTATTTGATTAAATGAGATCTGCATCTTCCCATTAATAAGTGATTAATGTGTAAAATATATTGGCACTGTGCCTTGATCTGCTGCTTATTCTAAAAACTCATAAACTTTCACTTAGTCACAATTTACAATCAATAGCAGGAAGAGAATGGTATGTTAAGTTCAATTAGCCAATCATCAACAAACTCAAAGATATTGCAGATATTTACCAAAAGACCCTAATATATTGGTTTCTTCCAAAATGTAAGCATATTGTATTAAAAAATAACAAAGCCCAAATATTACTGTTCCTTGTAGACCAATTACCATACAATACTGATTCAGATGCATAATTGCTGGAGTTAATAGAACAATGCCTTGTTTATGCTTTGTGTGTTTGTAATGGGACCACCAAATGCAAGTATTTTAGCAAATGGACTATATTATATGAAATTCCTGTTAGTGGATACTAATGTAGGTAACTATACAATGAAATTTATCTTGTTTGTAATCCCTTCATTTTTAAAATTATGGTAGCAGGGATCATCTCCTGGTGTGAAAGTTGTCCAGAGATAATAACACATCAGTTCCAAAGCATAATAGATTTCACACTACAACATGTTATCAGCATGAAGATTCAGTTTATCAACCTCACTAACATACTGTGTCACAGCTAGAATCATTATATATTTGTTTCTTTGTTTTCATGTCATGCATGTGTTACATTATGATAAACTGTTCCTTCATTTGTATGACTTACAGAGAGAATATTAATCTAATGAATTTGACAATTTAAGTGTTAAGAATGATAATAGAAATAGACATTTTACATAGAAATTCTAATGATTCATAGGCCTAAACCTAAAGAGTCATTGTTTATAGCTTTGAGAGATTTGTGCACAGTGCATTAATTATTATAAGACGGCTGGAAATCTCAAAGTATTTTAATGGTATGTATTGTTGGCTTTATTCTTTTCTCTAATGTGTAAACATATATTAGTATATCTGTTGACAAATCAGGTTAGATTGAAGAAGTCTGTTTTACCTAACCTGATAGTCCTGTCAAGTTATTTAGATGTCAAAATCTGCAGATGTGTAAGATTCACTATCATTGAATGACTGTATTTATATTACTTATAGACTAGGCTTACTAGCATTTTCTACTTCTATAGGCTCCTTATTTTCTGAAAATTTCATATTTTTGCAGGATTGGGGTTCAAAACTTCCTGTTGTATTTAAGTGGGAATTCTTTGCAGTTGATTGGGTATTTCTGTTACCTATTCGCGGAAAAGTTCAGGAGCACTGAGTTTGAAGGAGGTCAAGTTGTTATAAGGGCATACTGAATTAAACTTAAGAGTGGAAGAAGTCAGGAGTGAGGAATGGGGAGGAGCAAAGTCAAAAAGATTGGACACAAAAGAGGTAGGAGTGGGTGTGCAAATGGGTAGACAGAGTAGTCCATAAGGAGGAATTGAGGCTGGTTGATTATGCAAGGTAGCGCATAGATAAAATGCTAGAGGACTAAAGGTTGAATATCTAGGATGAAAACTGAGGTAATTTCTTGTTCTATACTGATTGTAATTACTTGGGAAGTCCTTTTGAATTGCATGCACCTCATCACCTACAGGACTGACTCAAGATGGTGAGAGACCTTGGCTGCTGGCATACGCTCTACTAGTGACAGAATCCAGAAATAGTCAAACTAAATTTTCTATCTGTGATGGGCTATGCAGATAGGAAACCTTTCAATATGATTTCTGAAGTTTCTTCAAACTTCCTTAAAAAAAATCACAAGTTGAACAAAAGAACACTTTTTATTAAGAAATTATCATCAACATCATAAAGTTAAGCACACAAAATTTACAAAATTAAAAGTAACCTCTTTCTACAGTTGCATGGCTGCAGTTGAGTTTGCCATCCCAGTAAGTGCGGCTCGAGTTGAACCAGAAAGGAATTTTAACAGATTCTGGAGATTCTTTCTGTCACATTCAAACAGGTGAGGAAACAATACCAAATAATGCAAAACAAAGACCTGGATGACTATATAGTGTCTGCATGCAGCATCTCTGATAATACTGATTGCACAAAGAGAAGTCCAGCTCCAAAAAGGTGTGTGTGGAAATGAGCACCATTAAAGATAAAGTTCTGGGCACAAGATGCAATCCTCTGGCTTGTTGAATCCCTCAAGAGTGGTCTCTTGGTTCTGTGAAACTTGGTATGTTGCATATGAGAGACTATGCAAGCATAGTACTCAAGTTTTCACCAAGGAACAAAAAGGAATTGAAAATAGGAATAACAGTTGCATCACATGTGTGTGCACATTTGGCAAGTTGGTGGTAGTGGCTGTAACTCAGAGGTTATGACAGTGCTGTTGCTGTGGTGACAACACAAGCCTGGCTGTGTGATTGCTGATAGCACAATAGTGGCAGCACAGAGTTCATCACGGGTTATCGTGGAGTCCAAATTGCAAGAGAAACACAGCTATGGACTTCAGTAAGTGAGCTAAGGTTCACAGATACATTATGATGGAATCTTCAGCCTGCTTGCAGCTTGAGGCAGAATCAGATCCTATCAGTCATCACTGAGAGAATAATACTTCACTTCTTTAACTTCCCTCTGCTTTTTAGTTTAAAATGTCCAGTAGCTCAGTCAGGCCTTTCAGGGGCAGACAAAATTTCAACCTTTGTTCCAACTTCTGGATTAATCCTTGTGTAAATAATGCAGCTCTGAGTCTCTCTTAAACAATATTTCTTTTTGAAATAGTTTCCATGTGCCTTTTGAGATGTTTAGAGTGATTGTTCTCTTTCAACTGTATGTAGATGGCAAGGCTAGTAAAAAGATTGGAGTAGTTATGCCCTATCTTTCTTTGATTTTCTACCTGGAAAGCTTAACTTACTCAATGTTCAAGACAGGAGCTGGCCAAGGTTATAATGCCTCATCTCACAGACAACTTTTCCTGTCTCTCTCTTGGTAGGGATATGATTCCTTCTGCGGAGAACAAAATAAGGAGTTGTAATATAAATCCTTACTGCACACATGAGCATTTCAGGTCCTTACTGCAAAATTCAAATGCTTTCTTCTGCTCTCCCTTCCTTTGGAGAGAGAAGAACTGCAATAACACGAATACTGTGAATATCAGAAAGTTCAGTAAGGGGCTGTCAGGTTCATTCCAACTGCTGCCTGCTTCAGAAGTGAACATTGCCAACAATATCAAGAGCCAAGTCACTTACTGTAACCTAGATGGAATTCTCTATAAGTACTAGTCCTCTGAGAGACCCAGATGAAGCCTGTAAGGAGCTTGATAGTTTTTCAGCAATATATAGGTCTAGTTTCACTCTCATATGGAGAGTAGGTAATGGGACAATACTGCAGTGAGCAGTATGAGTAACTAAAACTGGGCCAGGTTTCTTTGCTTCCCAACATGAGTCTTTCTTTGCACTGGACTCTCCTGTGCACTTCTGCAAAGTGTGGTTTAGCATTGTTTGTTCCCCTGGTTCATCTTCACAGAGTACAGCATAGCAGAGAGGAGCGCAAAGGAATGGGATTGGCAAAGCCCCCTGATCACACTGGTTCTTTTGGTCCTGTGCTCTGTGTGATACATATCACAGAAGAGAACTACTCCTTCTCTGGGGTAGAGAATTAGCAGCCTGAATCTGAATTTGGAGGAACAAATAATAGGAGAACAGGTGCCCTGTGCTTGCTGTAACACTGTATTCTTTCTTGCACCCCAAAAAGGTAGGGGTAATGCAGAAGAAGATTTACTCTTGCACACCAAAGAAGAGGAAGTTCAGAGCTTTCTTCAGTATTCAGTCCTTCAAGTCACCGTGTCTTCGTGTCTTTCACAGCAGATTGGGATATGGTCTTGTCTGAATTGCTCTTTGAAGTTTCAGGTGCAGGTTGCCATGCCTGAGTTCTCCAGTCTTTCTCCATCAGCAGCCAGCAGTGGAGCAGTACCCTGCCAGGGGCCAGATGTGAAAGAACACACAAGCAGTAAGGAAGACACTTAAAGCCCTAGTAGTACTTTTGTTTTTTCTTGGCTTTCAGTGTTCAGTTTGTGAAGAAAGCAGGTCCTCGGTGTAAACCCATCCAAATTCAAGGAAGTGTTACCATCTGTAAAATGTTTTTCTGAAACATTTGAATAAGCTGGTAGAAGAGGCTTATCTCCAGTTCTCACAGATGTTTCCTCTGTTTTTGCATATGGATAATAGTGCTCTTCTCTTTCTTTCTTTCTTTCTTTCCCCCAAACTTTGATCATGATTTCACGTGTTGTGATCTTGGAGCTTTTTCCAGGATTATGATAGTATTAATACTGGCTCCAAGGAAGTGGAAATTCACTTTTATCTCTTCCTAAGCAATTTTTTGATTGCAGTTCTGCCCAGAAAATAAACTAAGACAAATTCACAGTGTGACATGTTTCTGTGCTGGCTTGTTTTTATGTTAAATGTAGCCAGATGTTTCTGTGGAAATCAGTCATAAGCCTGTGCTAAGAGCAAACATCACCAGCTACAAGGTTTTGTCTCAGAAGAACGTTAACAGAAGATGAACACAGGCATAAAGTGTTCACAGAGAAACAAAAATCCAATTCCTGCTGGAGCCTGCTGGGAAAGCTTATCTCATGCATCAGTGAACCAGAGTTCAAATGAGACCTAGCCAGTAATTTCTGTTATCTTTTACATCTCTCCTATAATGTCAGTCGGCAGAGATTAATCTTTTCTTTCCGTCTGTTTCCTCAACTCAGTGCAAGGAATCATATTTATTGATGTGATCTATCCATTAGTGAACCAGGCAGAGCTCTCTAATGTCAGGTGGCAGGTGAGGGTCATGGTCTCTCTCACAGAACCTGGTTCAATCCAGCATGAATAGGGTCTGTCAGCAGAGAGAGGGCACAGCAGTCAGTAGGTGTAGTACTATGACTGATTGCAGTCTTGGACCACTGTCTTTTCCACAGTTTTATCTGATTCTGACAGTTAATGTATCTGGTGGGAATTTTTTTTTAACAAACAAAAAGCATGATAACCCATTCCCAGGAGGGAAAAATTCAGCTGTTTTGTATTAAGGAAAGTCAGGGAGAGATAAGCACAAAAATTTCAATGAGAGAAGTTGGAGCAAACTAAAATAACTGCAGCTGGATATATCCATCCTCTCTTTAAGTAACTTTCTTAAGATTAATTGATTTCTTTGTATGGAAATGGCAAATAAAATGCTAGTTCTTCACACGGAGATAGACATGCCTTATTTCTGTATGTGTCAGTGGTGAAATATTTGAGGTAGAGAATGAGAGCTTCCAAACCTGTCTATTCTGTCTGGCTTACCTGTGCCCATTTGAAGCATCAGAAAAACAGAAAGATACAGATGCAGCTATCCTTATGTCTTGTTTGCTTACATTGGCCTCATGGTGCTGCCAGATTTTTGTAGAAGGTGCCTTAATGCTTTTGGAGAGCAGAATTAGATTGCTTCTGTCTCCAGATAGGTGCATTGTGAATTCGTACCATTTTAGGGCAAAATCTGGTGGTTTATTTTTAGTTTAGGTGAGCAATCATCGCAGTTGTGTTCATTACAAAACAGAATAGTTACAGTTTTTATTCCCAGAAATTCAGCAATACTATTGTATTAAATGTCAGACCCAGGTCATTAGGAGTACTATTGAATTCTGAGCAGAAAAGTCATGTCTCCTGAAGTATTGGTCCTGAGGCCTAAATATGTCACCAAAACATGAAATCACTAGAATTTACATTTCTCTCAACTTGCATTCACTCAAAGTGGATTTAATAAAAGTTTCCTCCACCTCTGGAGGCTTGGAAGAATGCAATTGATGTGTTCCTGATTTTAAGTGCCTAAGGTGTAGATACTACCACTTGTGCCTTGAAGTGAACCCAGGCTAACAGACTGAGGACCTTAGCAGAATGCATACGACACTTTACCTGGGCTTGCTCACAAGTGTCTCAATTCATGTAATAATGTCCACAGATTCAGCACACCTTGAAGGCAAATAGGTAATTTTTAATCGAGTTAGATACTGTCAGATTTGATTTGGTTTTACAGAGTGCTCCACATTGTAAAAATTGGTGTGCTCATTTCATAAAGTATTTAACTTGTGATTACAGAGAATGGTATTACCTTAGCTGGAACAGTCATGTAAAGTACACTGATCTTTTGAGCCAGTGGTCTCCTGTTGGTAATTGTTGTTGTGTCCAGGGTTTTTCTCAAGTTGCAAGGAGAACAGGTGCGTCAAATATAACAGATTAGTGGACTTGTTACTTACATGAAAGAAATTTTTAGAGAATTGCAGATGTATCTAAATATCTGGGGGTCCTTTGATACCTAAGGGTAAAAGAAACAAATGCAAAAAAGGTTAAGGATAGTTCTTCTTTCTTCTTTCACCTCTCTTCAAGTCACTTCCTATTCTGTCAACTTCCAAATGTCACTTCTGTTTTATTCTGCACTGAAACAACAGGTATTTGAAAATAGCTTTCCTCAACTCGACAGTTGCCTTTGCTGACCCATAAAAAGCCTAAATTTTGCTTTTTTGCTTTAGGCAATTATTTCCTAATGCTTTTGTATGTTTTACCCTAAAAATAAAGTGAATCAAACAGTAGTAATATTATAAAAACTGTGCATTGCAGTGCAAACAGTACATACTCATTATACAAGAACAAGGGAGTGATCAGTTGAATTTAAATTGAAATTGATAGAGGAAGATATATGTTGATACAGTGCGTGTTTAGCCTACAGAACAAAATGCCACAGAACATCAGTGAGAGCATGAGGTTTGGACTGTTTAGAGAAAGAGTGAGCTGTTAGTGAATAAGTAGACTGGAAGGCATTCATCCCCTCATTTGAACTGGCCACTTTCAGATAGGGTATTGTTCCTGGTGATCTACCCTACTGCAGTAATTCCTGCTTCTGCTTATTTGGGTACAGTTTTCTGTTTCTGTACACAGATTTTGTATCTGTAACTGCTCTCTATCAAATAAGATGTTCTCTTTCTCCACAATTTTTGGAATGAAGTAACTTGCTCATTGTACTACATTATGCTTGGGGGAATCCTACCCCTTACACTGTTTTTCAGACAGAGACCTCCTTCAGAAGTCCAGGCCATAGATAATTTCTGATGTTGTGTGCCTTTTGTAGTGCTGTCTTCTGAGTGTTACAGCTGTTCTCCCTCAGTTGTCTTCTAGAAGTGGGCTGTAAAGATGAGCCACATATCTTTAACACCATCATGGAACTGACCAAACAGATTGCATTTAGAACAGTATAGGAGACGGTGCTGCAAGAAAAGATGTAGTGCTGTGGCACTGTAACATTTGTCATAGTGGGTCTTGGTGGAAGCTCTATTCAGAAATGTGAGCAAACTAATAGATTTATCCTCCTTCAGATTTTTCAGGTGTTATTAGTGTACAAAAATACGCAAGGTTCAAAGATTTAGGAGGGAGGGATTTAGGTTTTTAAATGTGTATATTATACAGTTTTATTCTGGATCAGTGGTATTATAGCTCTTAAGATGAGGAGTGTTTTGTTACTGTATATCCATAAGGCTTAGCAATATTGACCTTTATTCTGTGACAGCAGTTGTCAACTAAATAATAATGCTGCACAAAATAACAATTGCTAGCTTTAAATCTCACCGGCAGGGTGATAAACTATGGTGCATATTCTGACATACTTTGAGAAGTTCAGTAGAATTTTGCTGGGCCTTATTCACTAAATCCATATTTAGTACAAATTTTGTAAAAGTCCTGTGTGACTTAATACATTGTGGCATACTTGCTATGGGCTTCAGCACTCTATTGGCAGGATTGTGCTGTAAGAAATAATTTAAAACAGAACTAAAACACTGCAAAGAAAGTTGTTTGAAATGGTAAGATAGGCTCTTTAACATGTCTTTCAAGTATATGCAAAGCATTCTATATATATATGATGCCCAAAATTAGAGAAATTAATCTTTTGCAAGGTGAAGCAATTTCAGCATAAACTAAAAAAAAAAGAAGTCATGTATCTAATGTAAAAATTATATTAGGAATGTTGAAATTATGCAGTAACTCTATACAAATTGAGACCCGTCTGTTTATAAAGTAATGTATAATATTCCTTTATGCTTGGTGATAGTTTATTTATATAATATCTCAGCTTCTGGCAGTCTGGAGTTTAGGGCCTTCCAGATGTGTTTATGTAATATTGCATTTATTGATGCATAGTATCCATTTTCTTCTAAACTGAGGTCAAAAGTTCTTGTCATAGATCCTTTAGTGAAGGAAGATATTTTAAATCACATTTCTGTTGCTGGACACCTGGCTATCTTATATAAAAAGTGTTTGGGCTTCTGGGCTGAGTCTTACCGTTCTTAAATATTTTGATAATCTATCTCTATTTCTCTAAAGATAGAGTTTTCAGTTAACTTAGTCTTTCTGCCAGACTCATGAATGGTTTTTATCACTTTTTTTATCCCTTCTGTTTTCCCATTTACTGAATTTAGTAGAGAGTGCTTCAGTTTTATTTTCCACAGAGGATGTGGCAGCACAAAGAAAATCTGATTTGATCTGAACCCCACCCCGCACAAGCTTGAGAAGGAAGAAGCCATCTGCATGTCAGCCAGTGCACACCAGCACTTGGTTAAATACCAGCACTGAGTGAAATTAAAAGCAAGATTATTTTACTCTTATTCATATGCTTGTTTTCTGAGCTGACACCTTCGATGTTTTTGATGCTGTATTTCTGTATTTTCTTGTAAGGACGGAAACTTAAGTAAAATGCCTTCCATTTGTGAAATAAGGGGACTTCCCAGGTGTCTTTGCACCCAAGGACTGCTTTATAACATAACTTTGTATATTGCTATTAGTCTATAGTTCAGATTTGTTAGGAACTAAATACTCCCCCAAAATGTTAAGATTAACTCCACCTTTTATTAGCAACATCTTTTGGAAACACAGACAGAAATATATATTGAATAAATATAAAAGCAGAATATTATTTGCTTTAAAAGTTGAATAATTTAATAAAAGCAGAACTGGCTTGTCTTCTAAAATATTAGCATGATTCACTGAATTTTTGTACTCCATAGCTTAATGAAGTATTTTAAGTGCTGCTTACATGAAGATCTAGCAAGTTCATGTTATGTGATCAATTTTGAATGGAAGATACACTATTGCAGATGCTATAAGCTCCCTGTGAGATGAAATACAGTGTAATTGCCCATAAATCAGTACCTGGTCAAGTAGTGCAAACAGTTTAGGCTTTAGATATTAGCTATTTGTGCTCCATGGTTTAAAAAACAAGATAAATGGATATATAGATAATTAAAATCATTTGTGGATGGATTATAATTCAAGAACATAGGAATTTCAGCATTATCTGGAAGCAGCCTGGATTTGTTGTCAGATACCATATCCTTCTAAATGTCTCGTAGGAACAGTTTGGCATGGCTCAGTGAGGCAGACAAGATGTGCAAGTCTGATAGCGTTACACTTTAAATACTTATCACTCAGAGTTAATGTAGCAGGAGAGTCTCTGACAACTTTGTTAGTAACTGCACACATTAGAAATAGAGCCAAACAAATTTTCTTAACCCAATAGAAGATGCCAGACTGGCTTTTCTGTCATTATTTTTCCCTCAGCCTTCAGCCAGACAGTGCAACCACTCTGGCCTTGTATTCATGGGAATCCGATCGAAAGAGAATAGCTTAAAGTGAAGATCTGTGGTGTGCACTGCCTAAGACTACACACTGCTGAATTCCTATTGCTGAATTCCCATAGCATTCTCCTGGAGAAACTGTCCATCACGGCATGGACAGGTGCACTGGGTAGAAAACTGGCTGAATGGCCAAGCCCAAAGAGTGGTGAATGGAGTTATGTCCAGCTAGTGGCCAGTCACAAGCGGTGTTCCCCATGGCTCAGTATTGTTTAGTTTCCTTCTCAACCATCTTTATCAATGGTTTATTGATGAGATCAAGTGCACCCTCAGCAAGTTCAGGGAAACACCATCTAGGATGGGAGAGTTTATCTGCTGGAGGGTAGGAAAGTTCCAAGGGGGATCTGGACAGGCTGGATTGATGGGCCGAGGCCAACGATATGAGGTTCAACAAGGCCAAGAGCTGGGTTCTGCACTCGGGTCACAACAATGCCATGCTGCACTACAGGCTGGGGGAACAGTGCCTGGAAAGCTGGCTGACAGAAAAGGACCTGGGGGTGCTGGTCGGCAGGAGCTGAACATGAGTCAACAGTTTGCCCAGGGGGCCAAGAAAGCCAGTGGCTTCCTGGCTTGTGTTAGAAATAGTGTGGCCAACAGGACTGGGGCAGTGATTGCCCCTGGGTACCTAGCACATGTGAGGCTGCACCTCGGATCCTGTGCTCAGTTCTGGGCCCCTCACTTAAAGAAAGACATGGGGATGCTGGAGCAAGTCCAGAGAAAGGTAACGAAGCTGGTGAAGCATCTGGAGCTCAGCTCTTACGAGGAGCAGCTGAGGTAGCTGGGGTTGTTTAGCCTGGAGGAGTCTTGGAGGGATCTTATCGCTCTCTACAACTACCTGAAAGGAGGTTGTAGCAAGGTGGGGGTCAGTCGTTCTCAAGAATAACAAGCCACAGGACAAGAACAAATGGCTTCAAGTGGCACCAGGGGAAGTTTAGATCAGGTATCAGGAAAAATTTCTTCCCTGAAAGGGTTGTCAAGCAGCAGAACCATCTGCCCAGGGAAGTGGTTGAGTCATCCATCATCTCTAGAGGTATTTAAAAAACATCTACATGTGGCACTTAGACACATGGTTTAGTGGTGGGCTTGGCAGTGTGGGGTTAATGGTTGTACTCTATGATCTTGAGGGTCATTTCCAACCTGAGTGATTCTGTGATTCACATGTAAAAGTTACAATTCTTTTGATGCCAGAGATGAACTGTCAGAGCTATGATGGTTCACACCACTGCTATCATCTCCCTAGTTTATCTATGGAACTAAATCCTTAAAGGCTTTGAGAATACAGGTTACAGTCTGTTGTATGCTGTGCTCCATCAAAGCAAATGTTTGAGTTCTTTCTCAGACAAAAAAAAAAAAAAAAGAAAGGAAAATATTGGAAAGTATCAGTGGCAGACTGTTTGTTGTAGTATTTTGTTAAGGGCTAAAGTATATGGAGTTCCATTCAAGTGGTCTTATTATGCCAGTTTCCATTTTAAGTCTTACAGCGAGAGCAGGAGGATGTGAAAATTGCAGATTGGTCAGGCAGCTTCTTATTTTTAACATGGAAGCTGATGTTTAGGAGTATTATTATACGTACTGTATGGCTTTCCTTCTGTCCCCATAAACAGGACACATTGCACGTGGAAAGGGAAACTGCTACCTTTGTGGGTGGCATTTTCTTGAGATCTGTATAGACATACTTTGTGAAATATACCTGGAAATAGCATTTACCATATGTAGCCAGAAATGAAGGAGCGATAAAGGTTAAGTGGATAAAACACTTTATCGGGACTTAATGAATTTACATGATTCTGTGAATCTGCAAAACCAAAGTAATGCTTTTGTAAGGTGTAAAACATTTTTAACATAGGGCTCATTATTATTATTATTTTGGTGTTCGGTACATAGAAAATGTCACAACTTTTAATGAAATACCTTCTTAGGAAGGATTTAAACCGCCAGGTCTTTGTCTTTTGAAATTGGTGGTAATCCTCTGAATTCAGAAGCCAAAAAAATCTGGGATATGTTCTTGTGCATCAGTAGATCTAGTGCATATCCTTTTGTTGTTACTGCCAACAAGTTTACTGTTGTTCAGAATGAAGTAACCTATGTAACGTGTTTCATGGAATCATGTTTGTAATGCAAATATTTTCAAGGAGAGGGCCTCTGCCAGGATATTCTAGTTCACCTGTTAACCTCCCATAGGGAAATCATCTGCAAACAACAAATCTTATCAACTGCTGGTCTTTTTCACTGGCTGCAGTGGAGCAAATTAATTTTTTGTGTCTCTACAGTGTATTTCTGAAAAATCTGCTACACCTGTGTAAATTGGTCTATTACTATGCAAAGATCCAAGGTTGGGTCCCAGAGAATGAAAGTCCAATCAGCTAAGAAGCGGTCCACAGTGCCACATGGTGTACCTACTAAGGCTTTTCTGCTCCACAGCTGGCTCATTTGGTGCTAGATCCTCTGACCCGTGGTTGTATAGGCGAAATGCAATAGGCAAACACGGAGTAGGCATGCACTTAGCTTCAGAAGGACCTGGGTATCAGCAATTCATGAGTGTCTCTTACCTATTGAAAAATGCAAACCACTCTTGTTCTGTTCAGCTGGGGGGTTGGTAAGTTCAAAAGTCTCCACAGTATGCTTTCTTACCATTTTTAGCCGTAATGTATTCATTTTGCATAGCGTAATTGGGTAAGGGCAAGCCATTTGCTACAGAGTTGCCAGCATAACAAATTGCTGGAAAAACCCCTGGTGCAAAGATCTTTCTTTGAGGTTTTGTTGTTTGTAGGGTTGTGTACGTGCATCAGGAGAAAAGCTCTAGGTAGTATATGCCATGCTTAGAGGCTCTTTCAAAATAATTATACTTGCATGAACTAAAATTAAAGGATTCTGCCACAGAGAGGCTCGGGGAGTAGTATTTCCTTTGGAAATCTTAATTGAAAAAAAAAAGTTTACTGGTAACTCAGTGTGTGTCTTAGCTTTGGCTTTGCTTTTTGTATCTGTTGCTGGCTATGGTTTTTCCTGAGCACTTAAGTATATTTATTTAGAGTACTTCTCCTAGGTTGTAACTAGCTGCTGTATCCATAATCAGATTTTTTTTTTTTTTTATGATAAGCTTATGTGTGAGTAAATGTGAATTACTGAACTGATTATTTAGGACACATAAAAAAAAAAATCTTTTAACTGACTATTTTTGGCAAAGTTGCCAAAAGTTTGTAACTGAGAGATTGCTGTTTTCCTTGTGCTTAACCCAGGAAAGCTGTGATAAGTAGTGTGGACTGCAGTCACATTGCTCATTATTGACTTTTTAATGGAGTTCCCTGTAGTCTGTAGCAGAAGCCAACACAAATAAACAGCAGCAGAAAGCTTGTCCCTACTTGTTGGATAAACTGTGAGAGACTTCCTCCCTACTACACTGTATTTTGGGTAGTTCTGTTTCCTGTCTGGATACCAGTGTATTAGTAATGTTTGGGGGGCTTTGGTCTTTACTTGAAAGGAAAGTGTCTCCTTATGTGTGAGTGTCGTGACAAGTTATTGCTTCTATGCCCCTTTGTAGATTGGATGTTGTGAAAAATAGGCAACATTAAACAAAAGAGGTATGATTGCCTGTGCTCTAGGTTTATTTACTTTTATACTTTACGTATGCTCTTTCTTTCACAGGCATTTCCTATTCAAAACAGGAACAGGGACCACACCGCTGTTCAGTACTGCAACACCAGGGTACACAATGGCATCCGGCTCTGTTTATTCCCCTCCTACTCGGCCACTACCTAGGAACACTCTATCCAGAAGTGCTTTTAAATTCAAGAAGTCTTCGAAGTACTGTAGCTGGAAATGTACTGCACTGTGTGCTGTAGGGGTCTCAGTGCTGCTGGCAATACTGCTGTCCTACTTTATAGGTGAGTCCCATTTTTTGTAATTGTCAGTGTGAACAGTGGTGTCTGATGGACTGTTTGTGCACTGTGACATACTAACCTTTAACTAGCAAAGTCTTTGGTAACACTAAAAGCCACAAGGATTTAATGAAAAGTACCAGTCATTTAGAGGAATTAGAAAATTTGAATATTTTGCAATCACTGAATATTTTGCTAGCTTGATGGTCAGTGTAAGTTCAAAGAAGTATTTGAACTCCCATTAAACTATAAATATAGGTTGTAAAAATTCCATGATGTGAATATAACTTGCAACATACCTATGGAACTCTTCTCCTTTCATTTTGCTTGACATATCACAATGTTTGAGAATGCTGACAATCACTTACTTCCTCATTACATACATGTACATTTGTGTATAGAGGTAGAGCAAAAGTCTAATACAGACACTTAATTGCAAGATAGGAAAAATAACAGTCCAAAAGGATAACATGCAGTGAAGACGTAGACTTCTTCCTCTCCTGTGGGTTGTTTATTTTTAATTATTGTCACTTTTCTCTATTTGTTTGTTAAATTGCATTTCCCGATTTTTTTTAGAAGATTTCCTTTATTTCTTCATCTCTTTAATTATTTATTTTCATAAATGTTCACTACAAATACTATATAATTTGAGTTTTAGGCAGTTAATGGGAGCAGTGCTTTCTATGACAAGATGCCATTGACTTTAATAAGGGAACTGAACATGATCATTTTGCACTCATAACTTCCTCTGTGGCTTTGTCCAGATTAAAGATTTTGTCGTCTCTGAGTCTGTAAATGGTCTTCAAAGACTTTCTTTTAACTGATTTATTAATTAGAAGTTTTAAGTCACCACAGTTACAGAAATATAAGTGCAAGGGTCTGGTTTTTCGTATTGGTTGCACACAGGTTCAGAGTCTTAAGGAGTCAAGGAAAGAAAATAGAAAGAGGAGAGTCAATCTCTCCCTCCCTCTTTTTAAAATCAGTGTAAATTAATAATAAAGCCTAGAAGGCGTTAAGATCTTTAATCTTCATTGCCTTTGTTGAAATAAGCTTTTCAATGCACGACACAGCTTAAGCTGTATAAAGCCTTTGAAGTAGTTCTTACTGGGTTGGAACTCTTGTGAGCAGTGCAAGAAACTGGGTTGCTGAGTAACTGGAGAAATTGTTCTCTGCCCCAGCAAAGCAGAGCCCCCTTAGCACCCTCTTCACCTCAGCTACCAGCCCCAAAGAGCAAAAAGCACATGTGCAAATGTAGGGCTTGCCACTGCTGTTGAGCCCCCTTCAATCACTGGATTTGTGCTTATTTTGTATGAATGTGCAGAGGAGTTTAAAGGTGTGGTTTAGAGTTAAGCTTTGACACTGGATCTTTTTTGAAGTGGGATTGAAATAATCCCACTTATAAAACACAGTAACTGTGCTCAGTCTCTGTAATAACTGCCCCATAAGTCATCAGA
This sequence comes from Myiozetetes cayanensis, assembly GCF_022539395.1. Taxonomy (NCBI): domain Eukaryota; kingdom Metazoa; phylum Chordata; class Aves; order Passeriformes; family Tyrannidae; genus Myiozetetes; species Myiozetetes cayanensis. Next base: position 30,445,739 of record NW_026087964.1, on the reverse strand, counting down.
AGTAAACATCTGCTACTAAATAAATACATAAATACAAAAGAAGGAATTCAGCATGAAGTGTCACTGTCAAGAGCCAGGAAAAACAGCCATACATATAGTAAAATACTGGAGACCTGATTCAGAGCTGAGCTCTACACTTTGCTAGCCTGAAAGAGCCAGATTACTTATGACTCTGAGGGGCACAGGAAGACAGCTGTACCAGCTTATTTCTCCCAGAGGCACGTTAAGAAATATAAGCATGTCTAATGCACCTCTAGCCATGTATTCAGAAAAAAGAGCCAAGCTTTCCAGTGAGTGAGAGGTTTCAGCTCCACACATCATTTATTCACATACCCTGTAAAAAAACCCAAAAAAACAAATATAGCTGTACAACATTTCATTTCATGGGCACATGCCAGCTCACATCCTTGCTGAAACAAACAATGCACAAGGGCCTTCCTCTGCCCATAGTCAATAGGGAGCTCTTTGCCTACTGGTGATATTACACATATTTCAGCTAACTCAGCAGTCTAAATATAAAATTCGGCTCTTAGGAATGCTCTCTAGAGAACTTCGGGTCCATAAAATCACGAATGGATTGCACTCATTCAGATATGTGGTTTTCCCATCTCTACAGATGTAATGTCAGAAATATTCTCCATTTAATAGGCCATGCAGGTGTAAATCAGTAGAAATCATTAATGTAAGATGGAAGTAGTCCTTTGTCTTGATTAACTATTTCACAGAATCAGAGAATGGTTTGGTTTGAAACAGACCTTAAAGATCATCTAGTTCCAAATCCTCTGCCATGGACAGGGTCACCTTCTACTAGACCAGGTTGCTCAAAGCAACCTTGAACACTTCCAGGGATGAGGCATCCACAACTGCTCTGGGCAACCTGTTCCATTGTCTGACCACCGTCACAGTAAAAAATTTCTTCCTAATATCTAAACTAACCTTACCCTCTTTCAGTTTAAAGCCATTCCACTTTGTCCCATCATTACCCACCTTTGTGAAAAATCCCTCTCCAGGTCTCTTTCAGGTCCCCATTAGGTACTGAAAGGCTACTGTAAGGTCTCCCTAGAGCCTTCTCTTGTTGAGGCTGAACAACCCCAGCTCACCCAGCCTGTCCTCATAGGAGACATATGTTTCATAACATGAGTGTGAAAGGGAAATGTCTGAGTAGGAAATTTGTCATAACATAAAAAAATGGGAAGGAGTAGAGTATTGTGTGACCTCTAGTATCCCATGACATGTCTCCAACACAGTGGTCTGGCACATCTGCTGAGGTTTACAGCAGCTGAGGTGGCATGTCACATTTGTAAAGCTAGTTTGAGACATGTTTTGAACTTCATAAAGACACATTGCCACAAGCATGAAAATGTTACATCCTTGTAGCATTAGCATGAAAGAAGGAATTCGGTATGAAGTGTTATTGTCAAGAGCTGGGGAAAACAGCCATTTTGCAGCATGATTGCTGCAAAATATGCCAGTACACATTGATAAGGAACATGATGTGGCTGATGTCCACTGTGTGACTGTGACTGCTGCAGACTGAAGAACTAATAGGACCACTCATCCAGTGAATGGTGGTGTAACCAGGCCCTTCTCAGAAATGCAGAGATGAATGTGTCATGCCCAGGTTTATTTTAGTTGCAGTGAGTATGGGGTAGAGAAAGTGACTTGAGATCCCACTGCCTCTGCTCAGGCAACATAAGGCAGAAGAGACAGTTTGCTAGACTTCATGTCTGCCTTTGCAGAACTGCTCAGTCAATTACTGCTCTGTCAATTAGCCCAGCCAGAGGAAGGAGCTGCATTGGGAGTCTGGTGTGTCTTGCACTTCTTCTATCATACTGACAGGAAAGACTCCTACGTTTACAAAGTCTGCAAAGATGAGGTGAGAGCAGGGGGTGTCAGCATGGGTAGAGACCAGAGCAAACACTACACTGTAAAGCCACTTAATGCAGTCTTGGAGATCACAAGGAATTGAAAATGTTATTTCAGTGTAAAACAAAGTCTCTTTTCCAACCCTTCCTTCTATTCTTGCTTTTCTAGCCCTCGTGGTCTCTCTCAACCATTCTGCGATGCACAAAATATTTTAGTATTGCTGTCAATTAGGCCTACTAATTTTTAAGGAAAATAGAAGTGAGTTGTGGAAAATGCTGGTCCTTTGTTTAGAGGCTTCATGTACTGTTACGGTTGAGAAAGAAGTTAAGCAACAGAAACATGGAAATGCTGGACCAAAAGATAGTGCAGCAACATATATGGAAGAGTGGAATTAAAAAACAGCTCTAAAGTAAAGGATTCAAGGAAAAGCTCCCCAAAATAATGGGTTTTAAAAATGGGGAGTAAAGAAACATAAAGTGCCTCGTTTTGGGATCAAGTTTACGCTGGAATTTCTTCAAGCTTCTCATTTGTTTAAGTGCTGTCTGTAATCGGATTTACAACCAAGGAAGAAGAAAACCATTTTTTTTCCAACATGAAAATTTTAAAATCTTTCTTTCTCTTTGAAAGACTAGGAAGAGCATATTAAATTTAAGCCATGAAAGAGTAAGTATGAAGTTGCCTTTAGTTTGACATTTAATAGTTTCACCCAACTTGGTACAGGAAGTCCCTGTGAGAGACAGAAATAGAGTGCAGCTGTACAAAGTGTGAGACAAAACAGAACTTTGTCCTTTGTCTCCCCATGGCTTACTGCCTCCTTCAGCTCCATCTTTTGCAGTGAATGAATGAAGGGAAAGTTTTGTAGAGCACCTCCTAAGTCAAAGTTTCATATGTAACCTCCATCCTTCAGTTCTACTTTTTGGGATCTTCTCTGTCAAGTTTTGGTTTTACTAAAGAAAGAGCTTGTTGTTCTTGTGGTTTTTTCCTAACATAAAATCCACTGTGTAATTATGGGGAACTAAGCAGTCAGAAGGAATTTTTCCAATGTGTTGTTGCATAGCATAGACTCTGACCAGCTGTATTAACAAACTGATTTGTACTGTACTAATTATTTCTTCTGTAGTGTGGATTCAACAACAGGATAAAATTAATGAGAATGTGGAGACATCAGGACCCGTCTTTCTTTCCCAGGAGTTTCTTTGGCAATTGATTCTCCATTGCCAATGGCACTGTCTTGACATTGTCTAAATCAATGCAAGAAATTACTGCCATTGTCACTGTACACGGGGCCAAAGAGGCGAGCAGTTTTCCTCAGTCAGTGCTGGCATTGCACAATACCAGATTCACTCAACTAAGCTTGAAGAGTTGCACACTGAAAGATTGCGTGCATCTGTCATGAATTTTGTCTTATGTCTACTGAAATAGATTTGTATGAACATAAAACATTCTTTGAATACACAGTAAGACCTGAGCTATTTAGTCAGGCTTCTGCTGTCCTGACTTCTTCACAACAATCTGTCGTACTTCCAAATCTGTTGAGCGTTTTAGTCGTTGTGTAACAATTGATAACTGGGACTGATAATTTTGTTAGCCTTAGCTGTGCAGTCAGTGGTCAGAACAAGAATATACACCAACCAGCTATCCTTTGTGATAAAGCAAATATTTACATCAGTGATAATAGGAAGGCATCTCTTCTGTAGGTTAAAAAAAAAAAAGGAATTTATTTAATTAAAAAGGCCACAGGACTACTTTTATTACATCTGCTTTCATCACCATTCTTTATCATTTTTTAGCACTACTTTTTTACTACTTACTCAAATCAATTTTGAACAGAAAAGAAAGCTAACATTTAGACTTAAGAGGTGAAATATCTTCTGGGAAAACATGTATTTTAGTTTATATTTCATTCTTTAAGAAGCAGTAGAAAAACTTATGTTCTGCTATGACATAGAGATGAACATACAACCATAATGCAAATTGCAACTGAAATTTGCATGGAAAAGAGATACCAGACTAGAAAACCATGTTTGGTAATTACAGATAATTCATATTTTCCACAGTGTATAAAATAGCTATATTGTGCTTATTCTATAGTTATTATATTGTGCAGTCATACTTTTTGACCATCTAAAAATGTTGCTGTTTTCTCATCATCTCAAAATATTAAAAGTAAGCTGAAAATTTATATGCTTATATTTCTAATAATGGACAACTGTCTTCAGAGTTATCTCAAAAACTTCCTGAGAATAACAACAGAGAAACTTCCGAGATTTTAAGGTAGAAGGAGGAGAAGGAGGTGGCCAGGAAAACCAGCAAATAAGTTTCATCGTTTGAGGAGATTGACCCAGAAAGATGCTAAGTGTGAAAATTACAGCTGAGAGTCAATTAACTATCCCTCAGAGAGTTTTAAGTAATCATTAAAAATTATTAAAGTGTCTGTTTCTGTAGACTGAGGTTAACTTTCCATATCTTCAGTGCACTTTCCAAGTTTGTTGTCTGTGATTCTCCCATATTACTCAGTATGTACTTAGTGTGACAGGTGCTGGCATTCACATCTTTTCCAGATTGTGGAGGACCAGATGCCTTTCCTTTTGGGTTCAGTGGCAGAAGTCATCCACCATCCCCAAAACTAATGGATTTTCAGCCATGGCAATTATAGAACTGAATTTCATGTCTAAAGCAATGACTAAATATACCTGTAATCAAAAGGAATCTATTTTATTTTATCAATAAAGAACAATATAATATTTCTTTTTGATTACAGTGCCAAGTTAACATTATTCTGCTATTTGTAAAGCTCAGGTACTGACAGGAATAAGGAAAACAACTTAATTAATAATATCATTTAAATGGAATTTTTATTACAATACCCAGCATAGGTATTGTAATTAACAGGCATGAGGGAGAGTGTGGTTTAGTTGCCATTAATCACTTTTACTTTCATTATGTGTTTATAGAAACTGTTTTTCTCTTTGACATGCATTTAATTTTGAGTATTGTAATGTTATTGTCACTGAGAGTTTCATCAAGAACTTTTGGTTTTCCACATTCTCTTCCCATTTCTGTCTCTGTCGCTTGGTTGTGCTGGGACGTTAACTGTGCCTACAGCTCCACTGAGGTGTCTGGATTGGAAATATATTCCCTGTCTGAAGGTGTGTGGCAGATTTTTAGAGCTAGCCAATTTTATGTTCTCATCCCCGTTCTTTTTCCAACACATTACAGACGTGAGGTAAACTAATACATTTATATATATGATTCTTAAAAAAAAAAAAAAAAACAAACCAGAAATATTTTGTCATTCCTTTTGGCCTGTTGCCATTATTTGAAGAAAGTGCTCTGAGATTTTGAAGTTTACAAAATCTACATATCACAGTATATTCAAACTGCCATGCAAGGGAAAACTACAGCAAGGAGACTTCTCTTCCATTAACCTTTTTGAGAAAGCATACCAGTTATCTAAGCATGGCTACTTAGCCTTGCCTGATTGCACCAAGCCCTTAGCAGAACCACATTGATGTCTCATGTTCTTGCTCACCATGTGCCTGTATCTGAAGTTGTGAAGGCAGCCAGTATCTCCAGCACTGTAGAAAGTACATGACTCCTTGCAGAATGTAGACTATTTCTCATTTTACTAATCCATGGGGCTTTTAGGGAAGGCTCCATGTGTCTCTAGTGCGTTTGGAGGCAGCAGCAGTGTTCCTTGTCATCCTTTTTTTTCCCAAGTTAAAGCTTGGTAGGAGTTGGAAGTGTCTGATTCTCAAAGTAAGAAGCTGTGGATTAGGTACACAGTGATGTAGTTCTGTCCAGAATGGACATTACCAGGTCTCCACAGCTCTAAGTGTCATGAGCAGCTGGAACCTGGCTGCCTCTGATGGCAGTGCCATGTGTAGGGCTCTGCCTCCCCAGCATGTGTGGCTCTGCTCTGCACCTGTCAAAATCTGCTTGCTTGTTGTTTTAGACATCAGTGCCACATGTTGCTCTCTCCAGACAGAAGAGCAGGTGTGTGGTCTAATGACAGGGCAGGACAAAAGAGTGTATAGTCCTTTCAGCTGGGCCTTCAGTGTATGGTTGGATACATGGTGAATGTAGTACAATGCAATTATTTAGCAGCTAGAAAACCACCTTCTAAAATTTCAAAGGATTTTAACTCCTGAATGGACCTTAGAATAGTCCTTGAGGTCTGAAGTACTAATGTCTTACTTCTGTTTTAATACTTCATAATCTTTAAATACAGAACTATAAAAGCTGGATAATTGATATATGGTAGACCTTGCCATACTAATATCAGTTCAGGCAACTCCTTTCAGTCATTTCTGACGTGCTTGGTAAATGGCAGTATTCAGATACACGTCACTGTTCACTGTTTTTATGCTTTAACATGAGACTTAATATTACAGCTAGCACTTCCGTGACTTTCTGCCAGTACAGAGATTTTCAGCTCTGTCTAACTTGAGATCACATTATTTTCCTTGGTATCTCATAGCTACGACTTTTAGATAGTAGTATGAGTTTCATATAAGGTTTACAGCATTGATGATGAGCTCATTAGGCCTCCTTGGTGTGGAAATATATTATAAACAGTAACATAATTTATGTTGATCACCTTATTGGACTGAAAGCGGGTTTTTTTGTACTATTTAAATAGTACAAGATTTAAACATGTTGAACATCTCTGTCTTGAAGCATAAATACTAAATATACTTTCAAGAATACCATTGTGGATAATGCCTTTGGGTTTATGTTTTTAAAGCAGAAGTCTCGTAACTGTGTTTCAGATAAAGTGCAAAGCATAATATTAGTTTCAGTTCACAGTATTAGTTTTTGATTGGTGTTGTGGAAGTCACTTGCTGTTATTGTTACTGGCAGTGAGAATAAAACATTCACTGAGAAAAACAATCTTCACACAGAAGAATGTAGAAACATGTAATTGACAGTCAGGAGGTTAGAAAAGACAAGATTTCAAGGGATTTAAAAAGTTAATATGTCAAGGAACATACCCACCTCTGCTCCAAAGAAGTCTCGTATTCTAAATAAGTATTATCACAAGGTTTTTGGCAATAGTCCTGTCACCCTTTCACTTTTGCCCGCTGGAGCAAATTGAAAGTCATTAATTCTGTCAGTGTAACAGGTGTAATAATAAACTGCAAGATGACATGATGATGTCATTGTCCATAGGTGACACATTTCGATTCAACCATCATATTGTGATGCAGTATGATTTTTTTTTCAAAATCTGGATGCTGTTTTCAGGAATGCTGAAATCTCTTGCAAGCAGGTTATGCAGAAATGTGTGTCCTTCTCACAGGTTCCCAAATAGTACCAATTTTTCAGTCTAATGAGAAATTCAGGTAAAAGGCACCATTTTTTGATAAATAGCAAGCTTAGAGTAGTTTAGATATGTTGTTTCTATTTTATCAGTCCAAGTAAACATGTAGTATATTTTAGTAGTATGTAAACATATGTAATACTTCAAGAGCATGCTTATGTTTAAGAGATTTTGCAAAGCAAAGATTAAATTACATGGTTGATTACTCAAGTTGTTGTGGACATAGGATTAGTCTTCTCTTCTTTGCTGAAGAAGAGAATTCATTTCTAATTCATGCCTGTGAAGAAAGAAGCCAGCTCTTAGAGATGTGCTGTCTGCTGTGATATTTGAATTATAATACATATATCAAAGCTGGTAGTTTTGTGTTTCAATTGCCTCTTTTATAAATTGCATCTTTTCTGTAAATTGAAATCTTTTCTTGGATTTTTTTTTTTTGGTGTTTTTTTTTTTTTGGATGAAGAAAACTGCTTGCTCTCTTTTTGAATGCTTTAAAAAAATCATGCTGTTAAAAATGTCTGATTTAGATGAGATTTTGGTAAACTTCTCCATACACAAGCACTCTAGAATGAAAAGGTCTAGTACATGTGTCCAGCCTTGCTTTAAGAAATAGCAGTACACTTATGACTGAGATCACAAGAAGACATGGGTTTTATATGGGTGTAATTACCCCACTGCAGGAATTAATTACGGCTGAAAGTTAGATTTCCTCTGAAGTAGACAAGAATCTTTAAATATGAGATCCTTCATTTTCAAATTGATGCCATTTCAGATAACTTCATTCACAAAAAAAAACCCAAACCTGCTGTCTCTTAGGACTTGTCACCTATGACAGCATTTGTAGTTTGCCAGTCCAGGAAGAAGTGGGCTGCAGCTCTTTGGATGGTGTGGATATTTGCATTTGAAATGCTTAATTTTACTCAGTAATAAAACCATTCAAACAAAACCAGAGTGGTTTTGACAATATTTGATTAAATAGGGTCACACAAATGCATCTCTTTTACTAACGCTATAGAAACAGTAATATAGGAGGGTGTTAGGTGTTATAATCAGCCATTTTAAAAATTAGCTCACTCCAGAAACCTTTAAGTATAGAAATAGGTATGTTTCCTGTGGGTTTTTTAATTTAATAATAATTTTAAGTTACCTTTACTATGGTACAGGAAGAGTAGTATTTTTATTTAATGATAATTGTTGAAAACTAAAACAATACCCAGCTGCATAGAGTTAACCTGTTGCTAACCACTGATTTCATGAGTTCACAAGGTGTTACACAATAACTAGGGACAGTAAATTTATCTTCACTTTTGAAAGTGTTACCTCTTGTTTAGCCTTCTCTTTCATCTTTGAAATGCCAAGTCTCACACCACTTTTTACTGAGGCATTTTTGCTGGACAGTGGATCCTCATTTGACTCACTGCACATCTCTCTTATTTCAATTCAGCTGTAGCCAAAAGTAGAGGGTAATGTTAAAACACATCCTTGTTACTGATCCAGTGTATTTTCACACAGTAAAAGGAGTAGTTAGTTTTCTTCATCAATTTTATAGGTGACTTTAGAGCTAAGATTGGCTATTCTTAATATCATCTGTAAGATTTTATTGTTGTGGCTGGTTTAACTTTAAAAGCAAAAAAAATTAATGTGAAACTGTAATCCTAACTTGTTTTTCCCAAGGCTTACATAACTGTTACAAAATACAGAGTTGCTTACAAACTGGCTTGCAAGCAATTCACTGACTTTACAAGCAATTAACAGTAAGGTTGTCTTTATGTCATAGTTTCCTTTCACAAATCATATATGGTAAATTATTTTTTCTGTTTGCTTCTTACTGGTATTATTTCTCATGTAGTTACTGTGTAACTTAGCTCACAGGAGTAGTTTCATAAAAAACACGTTTCACTTTAGTGGAGAAATATAGCGTGTTATTCCAATACACATAAAATGTATTAGTTTCAATATAATAAAGGATGCTCCATCTAGGAGCCAGTCCCTAGGGTGGTGGAGAGGTTTCTGGTAAGGGGATGACTGCAATCACAGAGCTGTCTTAAACGTTGGGGTTCTGAGCCAAGGATTTGCACAAGATTATTTGCTTGTGCGGGTACCTGATGGCTTGCAAGTTTACCCTGGCAGTGTTGGGGTAAGGTAGAGTTGTGTAAAAAGGCCTCTTTGATGGCGAACTCAGCATGTCCATTCTTTAAGTGACATCTTTAAGTGTCCAGATTTAAGTGAAAATTCTGTGGATTTACAAGCTGACCTCCATGGAGTGGTTGGTTTATGCGTATACATATTTGTGCAGTTCAGGTAGGTGAGTGGTAATTGTCATGGATAGGTCTAAATCACCGTGAAGAAGTTTTGTAAAGAGGTTGTAGGCTATTTTCTTTTGGCATCAGTCATGTACCTTTGATCTGCAAGTGAACTGCTGTAATTGTGATATCATGAAGGCTAAAAAACAGCAAAGGATTAGGAAACCTATATATTGACTTGCAAGTTCAATCAACTTGCATATGATCTCAGCAGGAAATTCAAAACAAAAGCTAATTTATGGAAAAATATGGAGTTCTAATCACAGTTTAGCTCCGTGGGGTTCCAAATAACACACTACAATCTCTACATGCAGATGCTTTCATCTTACATTTCAGATTTGGTGACATTCCAAAAGTTCTTATCAAACCTTATTATCATCTTTTATTAAAGCTTATTACATTTCTCCTTATTGCATGTTTACTGTAATATTCTGTCATTCTTAATATGGAATAAAAAAGCTTTGATCTTTTTTAGCCAGTCATGAGATGGAAATATGCAACACAAGTGTTTCACTATATACTATAAAATCCCAGCTCAGTGTGTCCTTTGAACATTGCATTAATTGGCTCCTGTTTCTTTCTCCTTTGGTTCATAAATCTTTTCATCAGATTGCAATTCTCTGTGCCATCAACATGCAAATAGGTTATGCGTGATCATATAGTGCCACTTAATTATTATTATGTCCCTAAGAGATTTGTGAGGTTTTCTGTTGGGCTTGGGGTGTTTGGATTTTTGTGATAAATAAGGCTATGAACTATAAAAATGGTTGGATGATTGCCTAAGAAAGGTGTTTCCAGTAAATTTTGAGACATTACATTGTCGTTGTTTTTCTTAACACTCCTGCGTTATGAGGGCTGTGATCTAAAGGATGAAGCAAGACTTCTTGTTGGAGTCTTGTGGCAAAAAACTAAAATAGATGAGGACAAACCTGAACATCAGCTGTTTTCCAGAAAACAAGTTGAGGATAGAAAGGAAGGAGTCAAAGACAGAGAAGGAATAAGGTAAAGAAATGCCTGAAGGAATACAGAAAAGTTATTAGCCTGCAGTCTTAACCCAGTCTTGAGACGTGTAAATCAGGGGAATTTTTTTCTCCCCCACAATGCTTGAAAACAAAATCATTTATTATGACTTTATTAGACAGAAACCCAAAATTTACAGAATGTTTTCATGCCTTTGTGTGAACTAAAAGAGACAAAACAGCCCTTGTCTCAAAAGAGTCAGCAGTCTAATTTGCACTTTCCTATCATCTCTTCACCTGTAATGATTTTTCACCATCTTGTTAGACTGTAAACAATATTAGCAGGAAAAAAATAAGCTAGGTTCAGGAGAAAGCCCAGGATAATACTAAAGACTGTTTAGGTAATACTGAAGACTATTACAAAATGGGGTAGATTGGCTGTTCATCAGAATAAATGGACACATCTGAAACAAGACATAGCAGATACATCTTACTTAAATAAGAGGCTACTGAAAAATGATCTTTGTTTCTGTTTTAAGAAATCTGGATTCTCCTTTAAGCTTTGAATGTGCCTCACATAATGCAGTTGACAGAATCAGACCATTGTTACATAACAGTCCCTGGCTTGACAACTGAAATGAGACATATAGCTGTACAAGTTTTCAGAGGAATAAATGTTCCATTTTTGGGTGAATGTAGTAAAAATATTTACTCCAAGACCACCGCACATCTTTCTTAACAGTTCAGATGCAACAGTGCTTTAAAATGGCATGTACTCATCTTTGATTAGCGGTCAAAGAGAGCAAGTTTATCCATAGTAGGTAGCCGATATATATTTGTTTCTATATTTTTTTCTAGGCAATTTTTTGTGAAGTGTTTGCAAATTCTTTGTTAAAAAGTTTCAAGAGAAAATGAGGAGTAGACTAGAAAGGTTGGATTTTTTTTGTGGATGAAATAGTAAAATCAATAGACCCATTCAGCTGTTCAGGATAAAAGGGAAAAGACCACACTTTTTCAGTTACTGTATTGATCTTGATAGGTATTACTAAGTTTTTCATATAATGCTATACTAAAATGTTTTACATTCAGAGTATATATTCAGCAACTTTTATATGATGCTGCTGGTGACTGATTTTTTGAAGATGCTCAAAAGCATGTACTTTAAAGTTATTTTTAATTTAGAAATAACAGGCTTTTCATTGATTTGAGAAAAACAGTAATAAATAAAGAACCTGTCTTTGTAACTTTTAATTCACTTTATTTAAAATTTTAATTAACTATTTTTAATTCACTATTTGATCTGCAGCAACATCCAAGGTATCCTATTATCTGAGAAAAAAGCAAATGAATGCAAATCACTGACAGTTCATTTGCACATCTTCTGGTCCACTTCAGGTCCTTCAGAATAAAATAGGTTTAGATTCTAATTATGGCTTCAAGAAAAATACATGGAAGATAATTTTAAAAACCACTTCAGTGTTCAAATATTTCATTTTAAAATGTATTGCCAACAGGGAGATGAACTAGAAGATAATCCTTCAACAAGATTGAGCAATAATTGCAATTTGCTTAGTTTAAATTATAATCTTTTTGCCTTGCTTTAAATATAAGTTATATTCACTTTTCCTTGTATGCAAGTGTGCATATATATTATTCTATTAATTCTAGGGAAGCAATTTTATAAATTATGGTTTGAAAGCACGAGCACCCAAAAGTATGTAGCAGTGGCAGTCCTAGAAGATGAGTTCAATATCTTACCAAGGAGCTCATCTTCAAGCACAGCTTCATTAATAATAAGACTTGATTACCATACCTTGTAGAACACATGGGAGAAGGGGAGGAGGGTTGCCAATATCATTCAGTTCCTCTTGCCAACTTTCCCCACTGTGTTGAGTTCTTTGTTTTTATAGAACATACACCATAGTCCTTATCTTCAGAGGTCTTGCGGAGATGTTTGCTGTTTAGGGATAGCCAGTGTTTTTTCTTTCTGCTGCCTGATGTTAATTTTTCATCTGTTTTTATTCTAAGAAAAGCTGGAGGAACACTGGAAGCACGTTCCCAATTCAGGCAACCCTATTTCTTCTTCTTTCTACTTGAAAGAATCCTCCTACCTGTGAATTCTTCTTTCCCTGAAACACCCTGTGTCACCTTTAGAATTTTTTCCTGAAAAAGCAAGTTTACCAGATGCAGAATGGAAGGTGTTGAATTGCTGGCACTTGTGACTGGTACTTCAGTACTTACTGTAGGACTACTTCTGTGAATAAAGCCTCTGCTTGTGTGTGTATGGTTTTGTTTGTGCATCTTTATCATCTGCATCTGTTAAGCTTTCACCTGCACAGCCCACAGAGTGTTTGCCATGCCCTTTGTTTTTCATGTGAACCTATTTGTCATTTATAGTACTTCAGCAAAAATGTGGTTGATCCTGTTGAGTTACAATAGAGACACCCTTGAATTTTGACTAGAAAAATAAGTTTCTCTGGCTTTTACTTTATATTGCTACCCTTTCATGCAAAGAAAAAATATTCTTCCTTTCTGATAGCAATCATAAACCCTGTTATAGTGTGTGTATTCACATCTGAGTCCAAACTTTGTTTTCTATTCAGAGCTACATCCTGGATACTGGATCATGCTAACACCTGTCTATTTTCTTTATTTGTCTATCTGTCTATATCCTCTTATTACTGACAACCAAGTGTACAGAGAAGGGGGAAAAAAATTCAGACAAGTCCTGTTCTTGCTAAACAGAGAAACAGGTACATAAATTGGTTTTCTGTTACAGTTCTTTTTTATGCCTTGAGATAGTGAGCAAGGCAGCAAAGGGAAAGCACTCCCCAGTCAAATGCAGCAGGTAGTTGTCAGGTCTGACATTCTAGTTCTGCCACATAGTTACATAAATTATCCATTTCTCTTACTACCTACTAATAGAGACTGATTTCATTTTGGATGCTGAAGAACGGAAGAGGGTTTTGAAGTGATAATACAGTGTGTTTGCTCAAGAACAAGTTCCTTGTAAAGGGAATGCATAAAGCACAGCAATACTAGCTTGAGAAAGTAGCAGGCACAATAACTGGGATGGCAATGATAAAAGAATGAAAAAGCCTGATAGCCTGCTTCTTCCTGAAGCAGATTATTGCAAAATGTTTTACACAGTGTAAACTGGTTATATTTTTTTCAAGTGTTTGTTGTGAAATGTATTCTTAGTTGCTATTTTAATTATTGAGTGGACATGAAGGTTTTGTAGACTGGTTACAAACCAAAATAACTAGACCTCAATTACACAGTGAAAGACAAAATCAACCAAGCTTGAAAAAGCAGTTTAACATGGTTCAGAAACTCTTCAGTGAACTCTGTGGTGACAGGTGGTAAGATTGCCCAATAGCCTGCAACAAATGATGGCATGTTTATGTTAGCATCAAAGCTATCGTAGGTATAAATGCACTCCTCTAATCTGAACTCTGAATTTTTGAATATCACAGTCCATTTGGCATGGAAGTAGGGGGGACCGCAGGGGGCAAAAGCCGAGCTATTAATTTGTTACTGCTTTTATGTTTGAGATCTGTTCTGGTCAATTTAGCCATATCCACCAGCACTTCCCAGACACAGACACTCATGCTGTGTTCATGCCAAGAGCAGCCCAGATCCTAGGGAGCATCCTGGTCTCTGATACTTCTTCTTCTCACTCTGTTAGAGAGAATGGACTCCTCACCATTTAAACCATCATCGCATTCTAAAGGCTGGCCATGCAGATAATTTGTACAGTAGCAGTACAAGTACCACCTTAAACAACTCAGTCACAAGGTAAATGCTGTCATAGCTTCAGCAAATGAAGATCTCTTGGTAGCTAGAGATAACTTTGCATAATAGCACAATAGACATGAGGACTGAATCAGCAGAATAGGAAGAAGATCCTAGAATCGTAGAATAGTTAAAGATGGAAAAAACCTTTAAGATCAAATCCAGCTGTCAACCCAGCACCACCACCATGTTTACAATTAAACTATGTCCTCAAGAGCCATGTTCATACAGTTTATTGAACACTTCTGAGTGACTCTACTACTGTGGACAGTTTGTTCCAATGCTTTACAACGCTTGCCATGAAAAAATTTTTCTAATACCTAATCTAAACCTCTCCTGACATAATTTGAGGCCATTTTCTCTTGGACTGTTACTTGTTACCTGGGAGAAGAAACTGATAACCACTTCACTACAGCCTGTTTTCAGGTAGTTGTAGAGAACAAGAATGTTTCCCCTCATCCATGACTGACCACCAGCTCAATGTTATTCAGCACCGTTCTCTAGGCCTGGCCATCCAGTCAGTTTTTAACTCAGTAAAGAATACACCCACCCATACCATGGGAAGCCAGTTTCTCCAGGAGAATGCTGTGGAAAATGGTGTCAAAGGCTTTACTAAAGTCGCAGCAGATGACATCCACAGCCTTTCCCTCATCCACTCAGCAGGTCACTTTGTCTCAAAGAATAAGATCAGCTTGGTCAACCAGGACCTGCCTTTCATAAACCCATGCTGTCTGGGCCTGATCCTCTGGTTGTCCTGTACATGTTCCATGATGGCACTCAAGGTGGTCTACTCCATGACCTTCCCAGCACTGAGGTCAGGCTGACAGGCCTGTAGTTCCCTTGGTCCTATTTTTGACCTCTCTTGTAGATGGGCATGATATTTGCCAACTTCCAGTCACCTGGGACCTCCCTGATTGACCAGGACTGCTGGTAAATTATTAAAACTGACTTGGAGAGCTCTGTCATCTCCCTCAGTCCTCTTGGGTGAATCCCATCAAGCCCTATGAACTTGTGTGTGTTTAAGTTGCATAGCAGGTCACTGACCATTTCCACTTGGATTCTGTTCCATCTCTCTGTCTTCCAGCTCTGGGGGCTGGATACCTTGATGACTTCTTAATAATGACTGAGACAAAGAAGGCATTAAGTACCTCAGTCTTTTCCTCATGTTTTGTCACTACGTTTAAACAACAAAGGATGGAGGTTCTCCTTGGCTCTCCTTTTCTTTGCTGAGTGTTTGTAAAAACACTTTTTGTCATCTTTTACAGCAGTGCCAGATTAAGTTCTAGATGGAATTTGGCTCTTATAATTTTCTCCCTGCATGGCATCACAACATCCTTGTAGTCCTCCTGAGTTGCTGGCACTTTTTTTCCAGAGGCAATAAGCCCTCTTTTTCACACTGAGTTCCATCTAAAGCTCTCTATTGATCCAGGCCTTCTTCTTCCCCGCCAGCTCATTTTTTGGCACATGAGGACAGTCTGCTCCTTCACCTTGAAGATTTCCTTCTTTAAAGCACGTCCAGCCTTCCTGGACTCCTTTGCCCCAGACATCATCATCTGTTCTCCTGTTCATCTGTTCCACAATGCAAATAATCATCCCAGTCTTGATAAAAGTAAGAGGAGGCTTTTGTTAGGGTTTGTGGGCACATTTTCTTTCATCCCCTGAGGATTCATACATGCTTGCAGCTGTGGGTTATTTGGATTGAGTATTTGTGATCCATAATCGCAGCCATCACAATCTGCATGCCTTCTGGTTAGAGGCATCTGGCATTTTCAGACAAGTCCTTGCTGGCATCAAAGTTATACCAGTGTTGGAAGTCATTCCAGTGTTGGTAGCTTCATAGATTTGGCAGACTGAGAATTAGTAACTCTAGGAAGGGTCTCTTGACTTCGTTGTCATTCTCTGACACCAAATAAATGCAAGTTCAGTGGGAATAAACCAGACCTGACAGGTAATATTTAGTCCAAAAATCAAAAAACTGTCTTACATTAGATTTGGGACTAAAACAGCAGTAGGAAATAGAGAAATGTATTTTGCTTCATATGCTTTTGCTTTAATTTTGCTTCATATATCAAATTCATTATAGAAAGAAATAAACCTACTATTTCTCTGAACACAATAGAAACAGAGAAGGGGATTGAACTCTTGCATTCCCATCCCAAAGGTGGAAGAAAGCCTTCATCCTTTTCTAGATCAGAGGAAATCAAACAAACATACACCACTGCAGTCTGCCTGCATCCATCTCCCTTTGGAAATTCAGAACTAGTTCATACCATTTGACTTGAAAGTCTTAGACACCCTGCTGAGATACCAGTACCAAGTGCTGCTTATCAGATTCATGGTGACATTAAGAATTTTAATCAGGGGCCTCGCTGTCCTTATAAAACTGATAAGGACTTAAAGTTTGCTTTTATAATGATGGCTGGCTGAGAGGAGACCAATTCTGATTGACAAAATAGTGCCTGAATTTGTCTTAATCAGTCAATTTACCCATGTTCTTAAGTTTCCCCTGTCTAAAGAAATTCTGTGTTGTATCTTGATACTTTTTCAACAAGCCTGTTTCTTTTGTGGTGTTCTCATATATTTGTACTGAAAGGAGAATTCTCTAAATGCCATAGCACTTTCTCAACGAGATTACATAGTTGAATTATTTAGTGTAGTAGTAAACACTGTAAGTTTTAGGATGTCATTGGAATTGCCTAGCAAAATTATTTGTCTGCTTAGAAAATATTCCTGCATTCACAATCTGTGAAACAGCTGCATGTATCCATCTGTTCATTTTCATTAGACATTGTTTATTGAACTTTTTGCTAGTTCATTGAGGGAGGAATAGTATTTTTGAGGGATACAACTAATACTATGTAAACTACAGTAGGACTCACATCAGTAAAAACACAAGGAAAAGGTAATTGTCACTTACCTTGTAGTAGATATGGTTCTGTGAGATGTAATCAATACAGATACCACAGTCCTTGCCTTTGAAGACTTCAAATTCCAGCTGTTTTGAATTATGAGGGAATGGCTGAAAGGTCATGTCGGAGCTTCCCCTCTGATCTTCCAGTAGACCATGAAGAGGCACAGGGCATGTACATAGTACCAGCAGATGTTAATGACCTCCTAAGCTCATGTGTTCAGAAGGGATGCACTTACAGAGCTATAAAATTAATGTGTCTTTCTTTTTTTTCCTCCTGAAGAACTAATAAAAGGGATAAGAAGACAACAAAATTAGGAGAGGTGATTTAGACCTCCAGACTGAAAAGAAGAAATGTACTGGATTTAAATCATGAAATACTTAGCTATTTCTGGACTTTCATTGCTGCCAGTGAAATGAAGTAGTATAACATATAGTAGAGTTTGACCCTAGAGATTTTGTTGAAATATATTAAAATAAATACAATCATTAGATGATTAATTCATAAATAAAGATTTCAGCTGAGGAAGGGTCAAAATAAAAATGGCTAATTCTAGTGATGTGCCAAAAATGGTGGCGGTCAGATTTATGTTTTTAAAAAAAGATGAGAGTGGAAAAAAGAAGTTTTTAGGGTCAAGGAACATTCTACATTATCAGGCTTTGACAGGCAATTTAAGGTCTGAGAAGGAAGAGTAATAGTAGAGTCAGAGACTCGGAACAAAGAGAATGTGTCATCTGTAGTGAGGATTTCAGTCTCTGAAGTATTCAGTAATAGCTTTTTAGTTGCATTCTGGTTTTTTGTTTTGTTCAAGGTAAGGGGGAGGGTTTAAGGCAAAGACCTGGCAGACAGATCTTAATTCTGCAGTTTTTGCTGTCTGCCTGATGAAACTTCCACTAATGCCTTTTCATCTTTAAGTAGGGGTTGCCATGGTCAATACAGATAGATCAGAAGATCAGAGATGAAACCAAAAGGGAAGGAGAATTTTTTGTCATTTAGATAGAAGGAATGAATAAATTAATAACATTTACTATAGCATTTACTGCTATAGTAATATAACATTTACTGCTTCAGAGACAGAAGAAGAAGCAACAAAGTACAGTGAATTATCTTCCTTATATTTTGCACTAATGATTAAAATACATGGTTAGATTTGGTTTTTCCAGTGTACTTTTATTCCCTAGTAGCATTGAAAGGACTGCTGTCATGTAATGAGCAAACTCATGTTATACCAAATGCAAAATGATTACAATAAAATTTATTTTGTTGGTATTATAGAGACATTGGAAGAGAATGAAATAATCCACAGCAGAAAATTGCATATGTTATGTGTATCACAGTATAGTGTTCAAGTGATTTGTTTTTTCATATTTTTGCTCTGAAAGTTAATATCTGGGGTTCATTCCTTAATCCCTGCTGATACCAAAGTTCCTTAAATTCCCCCTAACACCATGGCAGGTTGACTCTGTCTTTCCTAATTAACTTAGCTACACTTTTTAACATGATCTCACCTTTTCTAATAAATATGGTTGTGTGCGTTAAGTAGTTCAGGAATTTAGCTTATCATTATCAGAGCAAAGTGCCCCAGTGTCTGGCTCTGCTCATGGCCTTGGCCTTGTTCTGTAGACTAGAGTGAGGAATGGGCATGTAAGTGGAGGTTGTGCAGGGTGTTGTTGACAGCATGAAGTGTTCATGTTTTAGGTAAGCCCTACAACACCCACAGCACCCTCCTTCTTCTCTTCCTGCATTTTTTCTTCTCCCGTTCTAGCTAACCAGGACAGATCTGTCTGCTGGGGAAATAATTTATTTTAGTAGGTCATTTAGGAGCTCATTTAAATGATTTGTCTCTTCAGAATGATCAAAAATGAAAAAAGAGAAAAGAACATAATTACTGCCTATCCTTTTGAACATTGATTTGGGACCGGTAAAAGGCTCAAAATGAGACTGGTGAGCTTTCTGTCAACTGCGTTCACAAAAAGCACTGTATCATTAAAGGACAGTGGTAGTAATTGCTTAGTGCCACTGCTAAGTTGAACTATTAGTCTGCAAATGCTTGTTCATGTAATTTAATTTTTTAATGTATGAGTTGGTATTCCAGCGCAAAGCATGAAAAGTCGTCATTTGTTCTATTTGTCATCATGGTTAAAAGTATCAAATAACCTGTATCCTCTACCACCAGCAATGCATCTATTTGGCCTCAACTGGCAGTTGCAGCAAACTGAAAATGATACCTTTGAGAATGGAAAAGTGAATCCTGATACTGTGCCAACACATCCTGTAACAGTACCTGCTGGAGAAAATGGTAAGTGAAACAGGCACCAATCTTTTTCCTTATTTTGGAACATTTCCTTCCTTTTTGTCTTACTTACATCACCAGACTTTAACAGTTTTCCTCCAAGACTCTGTATATTTCATGGAAGTAGAGACCATTTGTAAGTCATAGTAATTTTAAATCGATACACAGAAGCGCAAGTTTCTCCTACCTAGCACGTGAAGTGGGTCAGGGATCCTGAGCAATAATGTTCATCTTACTAGGAAAGCTAGCCGTCAACCAGAATTTCTCACAGGAATTTACATGTAATATTTGATGAGGATAGAAAAGCTCTCATCATATCTGGAGAAGCAGAACCTCTGCTTACTCTAAGCTATTTAATAACACAATGGTGGTTGTGGAGTGCTGAGGGCTGGCTTGGACCATCCTACCTTAGAGGCTGGCAGGGCTGGGGTCTTGTGTTGTAGAAAGGGCCACAGCAAAGCCAGGGAGCTTGAGGTGACAGGTCACACTGTTTCATAAGGGGGACCTGATACCATGATTCAATCTTTGGGAGTTCCAACAAGCCTGGTATAGTTTTCAGACAAAACATTATGTTTGTGTGTGTTACCCCTATGCCCTGTCATAAACTCTTTTTCTAAAGAGTTTGCTCCAGAAAAGGCACTTCAGGAAGATTTTGCATATTTTCAAAGCTTCTCTCTTAGCTGTGTTTAGAAGGCAGCTCATGATCAAGGAGCTATGTATGGCATGATGTCCTCACTGTGAAATAGTTTGGATTTTTCTCTACAGAAGATGATGTTTTCTTCTCTTTTTTTTTTTTTTTAATTTCTCTCTGAAATTTAATAGGTCACGTATAATATGTTCATTTGTTTTCTCAAAGTCTCTAGCATAAAATGTTGAGTCTGAATCATCCAACCAATTTATAAAGTAAGAAAAAAAACTTTCTTAATTTTGTTGTAGGAGCTTTTAAAATACAAACCACATAAAGGGATTATTTTTTATCGACCTTTTTCCATGTTGCCCTTTAAGATTCTCAAAACATTTAAGAGCTTGTGCACTTCTGGCTAACAGAGGCTTCAAAATCAATAGGTTTTGAATGGAAAACTTGATTTAAATGGTTGATGAATGCAGTGTTTGCTTCATTACACAAAAATCCATTTTCCCATTCACAAGGTACAGCTGACCTTACCACTGAGAAGGAGGAAGCCTCTGCCTGCAGCTGACATCTTGAAAATATTTCGAGTTATCACAGCTGCAAGTGATAGAAAAGTTGCAGCTCAGTTCACTCTTTTTGTCATCTTCATAAGCCTAGGAAACTTCTCCAGCAGGACTTTTTCTTCTTTCATTCCTTTACCCTACTGCATTTTTCCTGAAGTTAGATAGCCGTTATCTCTTTCTGTGTTCTTGTGTTTGAATGAATAGCAAAAAGCTACTCAATGGTTAATGAATACTGATCCTGCAGTGACAGCTCATCATCCCATTGTCTTCTGCCTCCATAGCCAGTGTACTTTCTTATATAAAATATATTGATTTTTAAAAATATTTTATAAATACTAACTGTTCTTTTCCCTTGATAATTTTTAAATTTTTTTACAAACTAAAACCAATTATACACTGCCTCCAAAATAAAAGGAAATAATAATTTTTTTTCCTTCCTTTTGTCCCTAAATGCTGCAAGAGAACAGGGTTAATTCTATCCACTGTTAAAATGCTGTCCTCTGCAGAATATGTTAAGTGGTCATTTGTCAGCATGCATCAATACTAAACAACAGATAGAACAGAGAATACACATTTTAAACCACAAAAGAAGGACCTGTTAGGCAGACAGGAAAGTGTCATGACTAGATGTGAAATTTAAGAAGCGAGGGCCCCATGCTATCATACTAGTTACTGAAAACTGTAAGGAAGAATCAATGAAGCCTTGATTTGGATACTTTGACAGCTGAACAACTTCCAGTACCACCCCCTGGTAATATCCTTATACTGTGATTTAGACTTGAGAAATTCCAACCACCCTCACAGTAAATGAGAAGGAACATGATATTTCATGTTTTGAACTAAAGCTGTGTGTAAAAAATGTTACTGTTTAGAAAGTGAAAATACGATGATGACACTGCAAAGATCTTTCTTACGCTCATTGAGGTACAACAGGGAACAAGGAATAATTAGTGCCCTAAGCTTGGGAGTGCAAGCAGACAGTGACTATTTTGAGAGAGGTGGTGGGCTGCTGAAGGGGCATGTGACTACAGGGTAAAACTACCTCTTTTTTGGTGAAGAAAAGGGGAGTCCATGGGAATATTATCAGCTAAGTTTTGAACCCAAATAATAGGCATTCCTGGCGAGAATGGTCAAAATGTTTGATAAACACCACCTGCCTAAGCTCTCTAGTTCATCTTTTCGGTAGTACAAGTGAGTTGTTTTTCATGTGAAATGTAGAAATAGGGGAAGCAGCAGATCAATACTGCAAACGAGTGTTTATTGTTTAGTGATTACCAGTCATTGGTGTGTGAATTTATACAACACAATATACTTAAATTTGAAGAAAGGGGTAAAAAACAAATGCTTAAATAAACTGAAATAGTGAGTACAGATCCATCTTCTAGAATAACATATCAATATTATGAAAGGTTAAGTCCAAAGTTAGAAAAGCATCAGACTCATCCTTTAAAGTGTAAAAAAATGGTTTCTGCAAGATCAGGTGTTTCACTGTCTCTTCTCAGCAGAACTCTGATCAATGTGATAATGCTGTGAGACATTTTCGGTGACTGCAATGCATTGTGACACAGCTCTGATGATAATACAAGCCCGCACTTAAAGCCTCTCAGCAGTGCTTCTGTACCTGTTTAATTCAACAGCAGTTGCAGTTCATCTTGGATGCACAAAACGTGGTGAGGATCAATCTGTGACCTCACCTGGCATTTCAGATTTTAATCTATTTTTTTTACAGTCTAAATGTTTGCAGAAAGGTTGTGTCAGTTTGTTCCATCAAATGATGAATAATGTAGAATTTGAACACAAAAGACGGGGCAGTATTGTCAGTTCTTCAGAGCACTTGTATGCAAACAAGTCACCGTCACATTCAGATGGATTTAGTTCAATTTTTGTAATAGGCTAGCTGCTGAAAAAAAAAAGTAAATTGGTAAAAACACACCAAACTCTAGGACTATAACAGCAGTTCTATTTTTCTTCTCTCAAGCCTCACCTTGATGTGCCAGCTGCTTAAATATGTCATTACTTACTCCAGAGTTGACATATGTTGGTAAGCAAGTTCTTACACCCATCTTTGCATCTTAGTCAGTATTTGACAGCACTGATTCCATCGTGTTGAAGTAGGCTTTGACCCTGGCACAAACTTCCAAGACTGCCTGTGTCCAGCTCCACAGCTTGGAGTTAGAACATCAGACCTGAGGTTTTGGCCTCAAACAGTCTTGCTGCAAACTCATCTAAACCATCCCACATTTTAAAGCTGGGTGGTGACGGTTTGTGCAAAACACTTATTAAGTGCATCATTCATAGTAATTCTGTTTCCTACAAATCTAGCAAATAGAAGACACTTCAACAACTAAAACCACAATTTTTTTGCTGATGATCTTGGAGACAGGCTTGTAATATTTGCCAGGCTTTGTGTGTGTCTCTGTGGTACAGCAAGGGGCAACAGGGAGATCTCAGAGCTATAACAGACCTATGCTGTCCATAGCATTCAGGCTCTTACCTTGCAGGGTCATGAGCTTGGGCTGGAACACTTTTACCCCTTTAATTTATTTGACAGTGCTTCCCTAGGGATGGCACAGAGACTTACAGACTGGATGAAATTTTCTGCACTTACGGTGCAGTGTACATTCAGTCTCTGATGCCTGGACCTAGCTACTTGAACAAAAAGTTTGTTGGGGGTATCTAGAATTCATGACTCGTTTTTCTTCTTCTTCAATGCCACAACCAGTAGTCCAGTTTTTCAGTGTTAGAATTTGATACCATGTGTCTTTTGCCTGTTAGCATCTTCTTTGCTTGTTGTGGGCATTTCCAAGCCATTCCTCCCTGATCTCCTAAGCCTAACTGATAGTTGCACAAATACTTTGTAGAGAAAAATCATTAATGCACTTCAGTGCTATGTTCTTACTCATAGTGATTGGACTGCAAGATAAATACATATTCATAATATAAAAAGTAGTGAAAGTACCAGACATTGACATGCTAGTATACAAATTGTTCAGGAAACAGTAAGGATATAGAGGTGGATAAGGAGGTGATAACAAGCCTGAGACTAAGGCTAGGGAGCGCAGAGAATGTAGGCATTATGGCATAAGAACGTAGGCACAATGGAGCAAGAAAAATTACCTTTTGGTGGGGGGGGAACACAAAACCAAAAATAGGGAACTAGAGCTTTGTTAGTATTGTATAAATGCTCTGATATTTAATGTGGTAAAGATTGTATATACGTTCTCTTGACTGCTTATGTTTATGTATCTAGTATTCTTAAAATCTGTATGCTGCATTTCCCTTTATCTTAATTTTTTTTTAGTATGAGACTTTATTCTGGAAAACTCCTGATAAAATACCTGGGGGGAAAAAAAAAAAAAAAGGAATAGTTTAATGTAGATCCTAAACTGTCTCCATAGTGTTCATCCTTAGGGATGCTACAGCATTTTTAATTGGTAGGTACTTATGATGTCTTTGCCTGTTTATTCCAAATCAAATAATTCCTGGGATCTTATATTGAGAAACATTGTCAGGTAACTTTTTTTTGAGGTGATTCTAAATATTTGAAGGTTTATATGAAGAATGATTGAAAGTCAGAAAGGAACACTAATTTTTTTATCTCCTTATTATTCTAATCTGTCAGGAAAATTAGGGGGATTTGCACAAGAAAACAATACTATAGATTCTGGAGAACTTGATATAGGCCGAAGAGCAATACAAGAAGTCCCCCCTGGAATTTTTTGGAGATCACAACTCTTCATTGATCAGCCACAATTCCTAAAATTCAATATATCCCTTCAGAAAGATGCATTGATTGGAGTATATGGTCGAAAAGGCTTACCACCTTCACACACTCAGGTGAGAACTGCTTGTTTAAAAAGTAGGACACATTATTGAAAACTGTGAGCTTCTATCTTTTACATCTTTTTCCTCTCTCGATTACATTCTTTTCCATTTTCATGATTTTATTTTTACTTTTTATACTTTATTGATCTCATGTGATGTTCAGAACATTTGTAATACTCTAAGTGTTGGGATCCAAAATGGGGGTGGAGGGTGTTCTTATTTATGAGCTGTTCTAATGCCTAATCAATAATGATGCTTCAGATACAGAGTTGTTTTATGCACAGTTTACGGGTACATTTTTCCTTCTGTGGTACATAGACATATCTTTAAAAACCTAAGCAAACTAATATAGCATCTGTGACCACACATGTGGTTGAGAGTGCCTGAGAAACAGCACATTAGTGACATTTCCAAACAAGAAGACAGGTAAATACTACACTATTTACAGATTGGTGTCTCACTAAATAAATACATAAAAGACAAAATATGTAATACGTGTCTGCAAAGGTACAGTGAACTGGGGCTGTAAAAGTGACAGTCTTCACTAGGCATCTGGTGTCTTGAAACTTTGTTCTTAAGTGCCCCAGAGGATTTATTCTGTTCGACCCCTCAGAGGTTTTTAATGGTACTTTTTACTGCATATGGCCACACCTTTGCCTACTAACAAAGAAACACTCTTTATCCATAGTTAGAGAAAAGTTAAAGTATAAAAGAATGAGCAGTCTTCTGGATTGGCAGGAGAAAGGGAGAATCATTGTCTGAGATGGTACTTTAGAATCAATTCTATTCATATTTTATTTTAAAGATTTAAGACCCTCCAAGCTTAGATTTCTTTCAGTGCAATATTTATCCAAGTCCTGTCTCTGATTCATTTTTCCACCCAAAAAGGTACTTCAGCTCATGCTCTTCTATTCCATGTGGAGCAACATCTTACTGATTTATATTTTAAGTATATGGATTTGCCCTGGACGCAAATCTAAGTATAGCAACCTAATGGTATAATTGGATCAAAGCTTGACTGATTATGCCTGATACACAGTTGCAACAGCAAATCCATAACTGAAAAATTAATATATTTTAATGCAATCCCATATTTTTTTTAATTTTGGGTTTCATGCTACTGCGCTATTTAAATTTATTTTGGTTTTTTTCTTCAAGCATATTTTTTAAAAGATGCAGAACATAAAAATATATACAATTATTACACCTATTTAACACTAGCAAACCACAGAGGAAGGGTCAGCAAAGCAGCTAAAATCACAGAATTTATGTTAACTTTGTTTTTTACTTTAGTTTCCGTTGCATTACAAACACTTTACTGAATGCAGAAAGTGCACTTATGTTTACTTAAAAATTTGATCCTCATAAAAATGATTAAGTGGATTTTCTTCAGACCTTCACGTATGAACACCTACCCTCGGGCTGACAACAAGCACGAGAAAGTCTAGCATAAGGAAAATTGATTCAGAAAGTTATCAGCCATTGGAAATAAGGGCTTGGAATACAAATGCCATCTCAATGGTAACAATAATAACTGGAGTTAGGGGAATACCTATGTGGCAGGAATGAATAAAACTGAAGAAGCTGATCTGCACTGTGCATTTATATGAGAAGTCATGCAAGTAGGCAGGTCTATTAAAAAAAAAAAAAGATCCTTAATTGATTACTTATCCTGTTAAAAGGGTGAAAATGAAATAGGAGTGTCCCTTATCCAAAAACACAGAAAGGGAGACAGCTAAATCTGTTTACCATCACCTGTGCTACACAGATTACTGGTTCTTATTAATGTTTAAGTATGATACAACAAAAAGAATCATAGGCAAATTCTGCTACTGTATCTTCTATAGTTTCTGTGACATTTTGGATATATTGTTCTCAGGATATAGGTCAAGCTCTCTTGTCCTATTTTTGCCTGGTATGTAATTACAGTATTTTTTACAAACCATTGACTGAGACTTGATACATTGAAAAATTAGGCATGCTTACTTATCAGTGCCCTAGTGAACTTACAGGGCTGCTGAAGATTCCCAAGGGTGCAGGTTTATCAGAATGTTTATATGACCTTGAACCCAGTGACGTCTACTTTAAGTACCTGAGATAAAGCATGTATATAATCTCCTAAAAAGGCAGTTTCAGTGAAAGGTTGTAGGTTCTTTGGTGACTGTGCTCCTGCTTGTGGAGCAAAAAAATGGAGTAAAATATCTCTCAACAGTTTAGGCCTTTCTCCAAGAAAGGGATAACACAGGACTTTGATGAAGACAGAACTTGCACTGGTAAAATATGTATTTATACTGAAGTAGCTTACATGAACAAAATAATGTATTTAGGCAAAAAGACATCTAATGAAACAGAAAACTGAGGGAACTGCAAGCATAAATCGATTTATTGCTTTCTTATTTCCCATAACCCTTATGGCTTGTACTGACAAAAGTTCCTAACTGCAAGACAGGCATAGCTAGCAGGGAGAGACTAACAACTGATGTTGGGCTTCACTGCATCCTTCCATCAAACAAGGCAGCTTACTTGTATGGCTCCAAATGTCATAGGAACATAGTAGAAAAACACATGAATGTCCACAATGAGTTTGATCAAAGGCCTGTCTAACCCTGCACTCTGTCTGTGATGGTGACCATATGTAGAGATTAATACGACAGCATGACAGCATGACAGTACTGTAGTTATTCTTCCCACAATATGCTTTTGACCTCCAGAGTTTTAAGGCTGAAGGACTTTGCTGAGTCAAAGATGCTGTCTTTGTATTTTACAGCCTTGGATAGTTTATTTTTTTTCAGCGAGTTTGTGTAGTCACCTTTGAACCTATGGAAGCTTTTAGCATCTGTGACATTTGCAGCAAGGCTTAACTAGACATCTCACGCTGTATACTCCTAAGTGTGTTTTGAGACAGCCTCCTGGTAGTTTTTGTTTGTCTCATTGTTGATAGTGCTTTGGAAGAGGCAGAGGAGAGTTTCTCACGTATTTCTTCTCCATGCCACCCTTGTTTTATAGATCTCTAGTGTCATGAGTTATATTTTTTCCAGTCTGCTTTCTCATAATTTTTATTAAAGGTGCTTCAATCCTTTGGTCATCCTTGGCCTTTTCTGAACTTTCTCCAGCTTTAAGGCAGCCTTTTTGAGGTGTGGAGTTTTTTCAATCATAGAACTGATATTTTTGTAGATCTGTCTGCCATAGCTCCAAGATCTCATCTCAAAATTACAAAAATTGGCTCAGAGCCCATGTGGATATGTAAAGCTAGAGTTGTTTCTTGAGGACTTTGAAAAGTAGGATCTTACCCCTATATATCACTTCATGTGTGCATCTCTTGAATGCTATCTGCCCTTATCTCCTAGTCACAGAGTGACAAGTGCTAATAACAAAATTTATGCAAGTTATCAACTGCTGCTTGTCTCTCAAACATCAGTATTTGAATTTTCAGATCTTTTGTTAAATAATAAAAAACTCATTATTACCTGCACTCTGCTAGCATTTGTGCTAGCCTTATCACCTGTCCCTCTCCAATCTCATATGCCTGTGATACTCACATAACCACAAACCACAATCTTTTTTAGCTCCTTCCTTACTGCTTTGGTGTTTCTACCAATGTCTGCCTTCTCTCCATTGTCATCTTTGACTGTAATAAGAAACTTTCCTGTTACATTTACCACCTTGTACTCCACTTCTCTCCTATACCCTTTGCCTGTTTATCCACCTCTTTTTATACCCAGTTAAAACCTGACAGTGAGTAAGAGGAAACTGGAACCATTATCCTTCATAACTGTGCAACCTCTGATAACAGTTATCCTACATGTGCGAGGGACATAATAAAATATGATAGAAATGAGCTTGGGAGAGATCTCAGGAAATCTTAGTTTACACTCTTGTCTTGGAACAGGATGAATTGTATATAAACCATTCCTATCAGTTGCTTAGCACTTTATTATTAAATAATAAGAGAATGCAGCAAATTTAAATCTTGTTTTGTACCATAATACAAAATAATAGAGATGCAGCATATAGGAAATGGTTTGATGTATTGTAATCAGGAAAGATTTTTTGGTTGCCTTGCTGTATTCTCTTTAAGTGCCAAAATTAGTCTGAAGCACAGCTACTGTGTGTGTGTCACAGACTGATCTGAGATGCATAGTTCTCTGTTTCTGGGGAATCATAAATAAATCAACCAGAAATAATTGACGGTGGCTGTCCATTCAAAACCCAATCAATGCAAGCCTGAAAGTCTTTGTGACACTTTCTAAAAATGTCAGTTCCATTGCAGCCAGAGAATCAATATGTTTATTTAAAGAGACTTTTAAGAATAAAAAAGGGATTTTGGTTTAAAGCAAAACTGTAGGGAATAGTAGGGCAAATCAGCACATTTAGACTCAATATAAAGGTAATTAATTTATTCTAGTAGGAGGAAAATAAAATTGCTATGGTTTTGCTTATGAAGATAATTGTTTTTCCAGTCTGTTTTTGTTATCATGTCCTAAATATAAAAATATTAAAAGGGTTAAGATCCATTATTGTTTTTTTCTGGGGTACAGAATGAACAGTAAATTCCTTTCTGTATGGCTTGTGAAATGTAGTCTAAAATGGTGTTCTGGTAACAGCGTATATCCTTATTACATTACAAATATGAAATCATTCATTGTACTGTGCTTGTCAGCCAGTCAATCTAGTAGTGTAACCACTTGTTTCTGTATCAAAAATACAGTTTTAATCTGAAATTGTCCTTTTACAAAAGTGATCTCCATCCATATACAAATGGCAAAGTCACTCTTAATGTCTATAATTGACTTGTTAAAACTCAGAGCTCCCCAAGCTTTCCCTTTTTTAAAATATTAGTGAGAACCACTAGACAGAAGTGCTCTTGAGTTAGGCAGGAGTTAAAAAAACCTTAAAATTGTTTTTCTTTCTCTCACGAAATAAGATAAATATTTAATTCAGTGACAAATGGGAGTGTTGAATGGTTTTGAATAATTGTTGCTCTCCCAAAATGATCACATTCGTTTTCATGTGATGCAGCACATACAAAGCTACTGAGGTACTGCATCCTAATCACATTATTTTCTATTCTGCTGGTTCAACCATAGATGGGAAAGTGTCTCAGGTGTTGATGGAGACGTATTAACAATGCATTTCCTTCACTTACTAGGGAGGAACAGCCTTAGAATAGCAGTGAATTTTGGCCTGCAATTTCAAGAAGGGAACATAAGCACTTAAACCCTTGTTCCAGGACAAAGGCTATCATGTTTTCCTTTGTCCTGGGAGCAGTTTCTGAAGGTCACAAGTCAGGGTGGAAAATCACTGATTCTCTGGTCCTGGGAACTGATCTTATCCCAGCTCAGTTGAATCAGTGGTTTCATATGCTGGCCTTTGCTTTAATAGACCCTGGATGGAATTCCATTTGAGAAAGATCTCCAACATGTGGGAAGATTGGAGGTTTATGTGTTACAGTTCACTTCATATACAATAAATGTGTCACAGTAAAAGTGAAACTTTGAACAGTCTTGGCAGGAAAAGCAGACACCTTCTACCACAAGCAAGAATGCTCTTTAATTTTCCTACCTGTTTAATTTTGCTCTATACATATTGATCTTTACATGCTAAAGAGGCAGAAGACAACTTTGAAGCCATGAGAACAGACTTCAGATAGTGTAAGTAAGTGTAAGGCCTGGAGCAGTTTTACCCGTCCAGGTCCCATTAGCTTTAGTTAAGATTAACATGCATCAAACCTCGTGCTGTGAGTTTGCTTGTAGTATCAGCTGAGATGCCACTATATTTTTCCAAGCCCCGCTGATGATTTTTAAAAATACAGTATGTGAGAACCATTGACCTGAGGTACTGTGGTTTTTTGTCAGTTGTCATTTTCAATAATTGCAATGTTTTCTGCTTTCCATCTCCTCTTATGAGCTTCTGCGATGGGAAGTAAAGCTCCTGCTTTCCTTCCTCCACAATTCCAGACTGTGCAAAAGGGGGATTGAGCAGTTTAGTCCTTCATCTGAAATTAAATGAAGAAAAGTAGATTATTAGTGTTGGATATTATTATTAACCCATATGCATATAACACAGTTGGAAAGTTAGGTCTCACCTGTAATTCAGGTGGCAGTCATGACTGAAGACACATTTCAACTAATGTTTTCTTCCCCCAGTGTATTTAATAGGTTCATTAGCCACTTGTCACTGGAAAAACCACTCTAATAGGCATGAGAACTAGTTGGTAATTTTGTTTGAATGCTTTGCAAGGGGCAAAGAAAGACGCAAGGTTTGGTTTCAGCTCCTGCTTCCCTGCTCCAAAAGGAAACTCTCGGTCAAAATACAAGCATGTTGTCAGGGTGTTGTGGGGAAGTTGGCAAAGTCATCCCATGACCTTGTCAAGCTCCTGTCTGTTTCTCTTTTCAGTACGACTTTGTGGAGCTCCTGGATGGCAGCCGGCTGATCGCAAGGGAGCAACGCAACCTGCTGGAGTCAGAGCGAGCAGGGCGGCAGGCGAGGTCTGTCAGTCTCCACGAGGCAGGTTTTATCCAGTATTTGGACTCTGGCATCTGGCACCTGGCCTTTTATAATGATGGGAAAAATGCAGAGCAGGTGTCTTTTAATACCATAATTATAGGTAAGCATAATCTTTAAAGCTCTTACCAAATGTTAGCTACTGGTCAGGTTTTTTAGAAATGCATAGATAAGTTTTCGTAGTTAAATGATCTGGCTTTTTTTTTCACGGGTTTTTCATTCGTAGTGTTTCCTTTGCTGCTCAGAATAAAACACAGAGTATATATTTCAGTTTCTTCGTCTAAAGCATAAGGGGTGTACCTTCTAATAAAATGGTACTTGAAAGGACACTGTTTTGAAGTGTTTGTTAAATGACACAAGGCACAGATTTTAAGTATGGAGCTCATATAGTTTTATCATTACAATTTTAGTCTTTTTGTTGGAATACAATGTCCTAAGATACTGGAGGTGTCAGCGATAGAAAATCACAGCTATTTGTGCTCTTAAAACAAAGAAAATGTAAACACTTCTTGGAGCAAGAGCACACTGTCAGATAGTAGTGGTTCACATAGTAAGTACTTCATACAGTGGACATCTGTTAATTATCCTTCTCTTTTTCCCTTTAGAGTCTGTGGTGGAATGCCCCCGAAATTGCCATGGTAATGGTGAATGTGTTTCTGGATCCTGCCATTGTTTTCCTGGGTTTCTGGGCCCCGACTGTTCAAGAGGTAAATCAACCCAGTGCTTTTCTCGAGTCAGTCTAAGTGAGCATGAAGACAAATACATCAGAAAAGCAACTTCTTATATGTTCTTCTTTATAAAGCTTTGGTGAAACCTGGGTTTTAATTTTTCTGCCATGTTTTGTTTCACAGCAGCCTGCCCAGTGCTGTGCAGTGGCAATGGGCAGTACTCCAAAGGACGCTGCCTGTGTTACAGCGGCTGGAAGGGCACTGAGTGTGATGTGCCTACAAGTCAGTGCATCGATCCCCAGTGTGGGGGCCGGGGCATTTGCATCATGGGCTCCTGTGCCTGCAACTCTGGATATAAAGGAGAAAACTGTGAAGAAGGTAAATTAGTATATATTTATGCCAGCATCGGCTGTTGTTGGTCGGGTTTACAGCTGGCACATCCAGCTCTATCAATTTTTCTAGATCTAGATCTTATGCACTAACCATATTTCTCCAAAAATCATTTTAGAATACTTCAAATCAAGTTTGGGAATCACTAGTATCACTGAATGCTACATAATTATTATGCTCTATTTATTCTCAAGTAAGCAGTGGGAAAATTCTTAGTAACATGCCTTTTATTTTTGCTTGCCAGTATGTTTATTTTTTTTCTGGCTGAGGTCAGATAAGAAGAAAGCACCCAAAATACAGATGTAGGAATACTTAGTGAATTTTCACAGTATAGAGTGAATCATAAATGTATTGCATTTGTTAGTGATCTTTTCCACTGACCACATTGTGGAAGATGCTGATTCAAGTGCATCAGAGTGAAAAATGATGCATCATTTTTGTATTCCAGAGATGCGCATAATAATATTGGTTCTGGCGTGCAGCAAAATGCAGTTCGTTTTCCATTCTATTTTTTTAGGGAGTAAAAAGTGCCATTTTCTTCCTCAATCAAATTGATTTTATTGATCTCCACGTACAAAGTAATGCAATTAAGTCTCTGGAATTAAATTTTCAGACCATTGACCCTACAAGTGTAACATTTTATTGAGTCAAATTGCTAAATTAAATCTCGTCATCTCAGGAACATTAAAGTGAATCAAGACAGATAGACAGGATGCAACTCATTCATTTCTGAGACAAGTCGAGGGTCCTGTACAGCTGTCAAAACTGTGTAGTAGTGGATCAGGTCAGTTCATACTGAGTGCTGCAGGGAATCCCAACACTTGTTACACTGTGATTAGGCAGAATCGAGGTCAGTTGCCTGAGACCCAAAGCCAATCTTGTTATTCAAAAAAATTAGCAAACCTTGAAAGATTCTCCGTGGTTCTCAGTAGTAACCTGTAATTGTCTTGATGACAGTTATGTACATGCACAGATTTCACAGTATCAGAAAGTGATGTGGAAACAAGGTGTTCTTACAAGGAAAATTGCAGCTATGCAAGTAGTGATGACAAAGAGTGATTTACCTTGTAGCCAGAGAAAGGAGGCTGGCTACCGAGATACCTTGGTTCACTCTGTCTTTTCCTCACTCATGATGAAAGAAAGGTGAACTTCTCAGCTTCAACTTACTAATGTTTACTTTTAAGATGAGTGCAATGCTGCCTATTTTGTAAGGTCTTAAAATGTGAATTAAGCCCAAAAGTGCCATGAGCATCTAGGGGATGATTACTCTTGTCAGGAATGACAGGTTTAAGCTGACCTTTCTCATCTTCCTGCAGCGGATTGCTTGGACCCAGCCTGCTCCAGCCATGGCGTGTGCATCCACGGCGAGTGCCACTGCAACCCGGGCTGGGGTGGCAACAACTGTGAAATCCTGAAGACGATGTGCTCTGACCAGTGCTCTGGTCATGGCACCTACCTTCAAGAGAGTGGTACCTGCACCTGCGACCCCAACTGGACAGGTCCAGATTGCTCCAATGGTAAGACTTCGTAGCATTGGCATTTTGTAAAATGTTGTTGTCTTGAATAGCCTCACTTTAATGACAGTATTGTGTAAAGACCTGACCTGCTGAGCTGATTGATGTCTTGGAGTTGACTTCAGCATGAACTCTGCATTGATTCAAAGGTTCAAAATAATTGATGAGTTTGAAGGATTTGAAAATCAATGTATTTGTTGGTATCTTTTAGCTGCATTCACCTGGTAACTTCTGGTACTTTGCATAATCTTACCTCATACATCTGTTTAGAAACTTGACACTAAGCTAGTGAAACCAGAGACAGTCACATTTTAAAAATCTCTTCTGCTATTTGGAGCCATTTTTCTTGAAAACCAGACAGTGTTCAAGTTTGAAGGCAAATGGAATGCAAGAATGAATCTTAAACAGCTTTCAAGGCAGGGTACAGGCTGCCAGGGTGGAAGGAGTTGGTAGGAGTGAAGAACAGAGGGATTTCTTGAAATATGAAACTGAGCTTATTAAAACCATAGTCTGAGCTTAGAAACAAAAGGAGAAAACTAGAGGTACTAGCACAGAGAGCAAAATCTAAATATTTATAAAGTATGACAGCAGCTTTTTGACAAATACGATTTTTTAGGATCTTGTTTGGTAGCCACATATCAAAAAACAAATCATGTCTAACTGTGAGACATGTATTTGTCTAAACCAGTTCACCTAAGAACTCAGACATTTTGTTAATGAAAACTGAACACATGGGCTAGCTGGGTTTATGCCAGCTTATGAATAAATATAACTTTTTCATGAGGAACCATCTTTTTAAAACAAATGTACTTCCTGACCAGGATCTGTGATACTCCATTATGTTTTATGCATACAAGAGTGATAGGAAAAGTTCCAAACATTCAAGAAAAAGTGACAGAAGAAAATGTTGTCTTCTGTGAAATTTGTTTAGAAGAAAAAATTCTGCTCTGAGCATTTCTGGAACTAAAACTGACTAGTTATGAGAGACCCTTCCTAGTTCTCAGGCAAAACATGGATCCCCTATTTACTGACACAATGTCCTCTACGCTTTTTTTTGATGACCAGTTACGCTCCATCTTTTACTTATGTTTCAAGGAATGATTTGTCATTAAAGTGACATAAAATGTTTCTGATCTCAAATATTTCAAGTGTGTCAGACTCAAAAAAGAGCTCTGTGAAAGGGTGCACAGATTATTTGAGGAAACTGGGCAAAATGACCTTCAGAATAGTACACTAAAAGAGTAAATCTTGCCCATAAACATGTTGTTAAGTTGCTCAATGAAGAAAAGAATGAGTTATTTCCATGAGAGGGTTTTATAGGTTTGAAATCAGCAGAGCTTTCCTCTATCTTCATCAGCAGTTTGTCCGTTAATTAGCCCTTCAATTCCACTTCAATTAAATTAGCTCTAATTAATAAATTCATTACAAAGATTGACGCACCTTGCTCAAAGCTAGTGTGCTAAAAGCTGATAAACACCTTCACCCTAATGAAAAATTGATTAGATTGAAAAGAAATAAACCTTTCTTTTTTGGAGCTGCGTTAAGGTTTTGTGACTCCTAAAGTTAACCAAACCATCTTGTATCTCTTAATCAAAAATTTAATTCAAAGCAGATATAAAATGCTATATAGGGGGGAAAAAGAGGGCAGGGGAAAATCACAGGTTTCTTTCTCCAGAGAAGTTTTAGGCTGCTTCTAACAGGAAACATGTCAGCTCCTTGATACTGTTTAATGTTCCACAGCACTTTTGAGACAGCTGGGAAGAAAAACACTGTTGATTGGGATGCTGGAAACCTTTCTTGACTGATGAAATTTTCTTTTGCTGTTAAAAGTAATTTTGATCTTTTATTCCTAAATTACTTGTTGTCTTTTACAAGAAAAGAAAAACTAAATACAGCACTTCTATGAACAGTACATGCCATAACCAGCTGTAAACCAAGAAACTAAAGTCCCTTAGGCTGTACTGTATCTCCTCTTGTTTTTCTGTTGTTTGCTTAGCAGAAGTAAAGTTTGCTGGAATCTGACTAAATGAAGCAAAACTGTAAATGCAAAATCTAGCAGTCTAAATTATCATCTTATATTAGCTGAAACTTAACATGCGTTGTTTGGGCTCTGACTACCTTTGGCTGTTAATATATTTTTCAATTATTCTATCAGACACAAGATCCTGTTACTATATGTAAATGACAAGTTAAATTGCTGTATGTTGATTTATTTTTTTTAACAAACTATTATTTAAACTAGACTGTTCATAGCTGTCACTGATAGAAATTTACTGAAAGTAAAAGAGAATCATCTTTTATATTTAACGGATGTGTCAGTGTGTCAGCATAGTAATAATTTGTCTCACTAAGGCTGATTCTTTATAATGAAAAAATGTGTCAGAAATGGCACATTTTGACTTTGAAAGAAAACAGGGAGAAGGGTATGGAGGGGAAACCTTGTTAAAATGAGCTTCATCATATTAGATTTTCACTCACAACACACCATGATCTAGGTATACATTACATTTATTCACCGTGAGGACAGTGTAAGTTTGGTGATGTCTAAGTGCCATATAATCTAAGACAAAAATGGTTATTCTTAAGACATATGTGATCACAAAAAGCATGATTGAAAATTACTTAGAGCTAGCAAAAGAGCTGTGGATGCTTAAGCATCACTAAAGTGTGCTGGCTAAGTGACCACGAGCAAAGAGATAAAACTGTACTCTATTTCGTTGGGTCTTACATGAAGATGTCTTTCACAGTAAATTCCTTTGATTTAACTTTCAAATGTTTTGCCTTTTTTATTCTTCACAGGTTGAATTAAAATGTAGCCCTGCTAATTAGTATACACCTGCTCTCTACCTCCTTTTCTCCCCCTCTCTCCTCTCAAATGCAGAAATCTGTTCGGCAGACTGCGGCACGCACGGTGTGTGCATGGGTGGCACGTGTCGCTGCGAGGAGGGCTGGACGGGCGCAGCCTGCAACCAGAGAGCCTGCCATCCCCGCTGTGCGGAGCATGGCACCTGCAAGGATGGGAAGTGTGAATGTAGCCAGGGATGGAACGGAGAGCACTGTACCATTGGTAGGCTGGCTATGCTTTACACTGTCTTCGCTGTGAAATTCAAACAGCCAGCGCTGCTGGCCACGTCTGAATAAGAAGTGCATTACTTTGAAGAATGTTTCTTCAAACAGAATATTAGCACATGTCAGTCTGTGGAAAGGAGTTGATATTTTAAGAAAAGAAATGGTTATATAATGGCTCATGAGTTCCTCATACCTAGTGTGCTATGAAAAGAAGGTGCAAGAATTTCCTTTTTAATCTTTTCTCTTTAACTGCCTTTTGCCGAGGAGGAAGTTACTTTTATTTTGAATTGTAAATAAATATATTATTTGATTTGTGCTTTTCTATTTTTATGTGATAGCTTTATGTCTTTTGGATATGAAGCTTCCTTTTGTTTTTCTTTCTTTTTTTTTCTTTTAAGGAGAAGAAGCTCTAAAAAGTGACTTGCCTATGCAAAAATGTTGCTTCCACCATGTAATAAATGAGATATAGCTGCCCAAAATTATCTTCTTGTTAACATAGTGCTCTATTTTAGAATGCTCTCAAATTTCCTGCATGTTAATAATGTAACAGCAGTTTAATACAGCTGATTGAGAAGAAGCCATCCTTATTACAGCTTCTATGTTTCTGTAACCAAGTTAGCTCTAGTGCCTGAAAAACTTTGGAAGTTACTGTGCCTTTATCGATGGAGCTTTTCGTACTCAGTTATTTACAGTCCGTATGTCCCATATACAGCGGGATATCCCTCTCCACTACACAGGATTTGACAGTAAGCTGGCATGAGAAATTATGCATGTAAATAAGAAGACTAAGAAAAAGTGGAGTTGTGGTGCTAAGAAATTCCCTTCCACGCTAATTCCCCTTTGTACAAAACAGGTACTAACAATAGTTACAGGCCTGTAACTATTGCATGGGGCAACAAGTAGGAAGCCCAGGCAAAGGAACTGGCAGTGGTCCACATGCGAGAGATGTCTAGTTTGTGCTTAGGTGAGCGGGGAGCACAAAGCCCATCAAAGGCTGTGACACAAGTAACAGTGTGACTGAAGTATTTATGGGAAACAGCTCCCAAGTATGAGTAGCATCATGGCTAAGCACTGAGAGGTGGATTGAATAGGCAGCAAAAGAGGTAGCCACAGGTCAGACAATGGCGAGTGTAACTTTGAGTGATGAGGAAATCACAGGCAATCTTAATAGTCAAAAAAATTTTCAAATAAAAAATCACATAGATTTATGTTTGGAGACATGGAGGAGAGACAGTTAAAACAGGTGATGTAGCTGAAGCAACACGATAGGACAGTAAGTCTAACAGCAGTGAAGCTGATAGATGTGGATATGGAATGATTTGCTTTTAGCACAAGCTAAAAAAAGGCTGGAGAATTTTAACTTTCATGGAAGTTTTTGAAGAACTCTAATTCTGAAAGTGTTAGCATAGCTAAGCCGTCACTGGGTATGAGTATTTTGAAAATAGCAAAATCCAGTCTGTGTTCCCGGGTAGTTTATAGCCCTGACTAAGAGGTGGGTGGGTTTGCTGTGCATGGTGTTCATGAGAATCAGTGGTGGGAGCTTGGAGGGCAGGGAAATCGAGGGCCTGTTACAGCCATATTAACTGATACCCACATCATTGCACCAGGAAAATGAGGCAAGGTTTTGTTTTGTAGACGGGAGTCAGGTGTGAAAGTAGTAAGATGGACTTGTGAATTATTTTTTACAGCAATCACAATTGATTTTTTTTTATTACTATTATTATTTACTAATGAGATTGCTCAGACACAGGAAAAAGCAGGAATCAAGGTGCATCTGCAGAATCCCAGGGAGAATCGATAGGGTTAACGTTTTTGAGGAGCTTCCAGAAAACATGCTGACAAAGAGAGTAGAGAGGTGGGGAGAGAACTGCTTTCTGAACAATAAAAGAAAGTAAATATTTAGAAGTAGGATAAAGCCTTTCCCTTGACTGCTTTAACTTGCCAAGGAGCAATTACTCAGCAGATCGCTCTGCTGTTGGTCTCACTGACCTTGGCAGCTTTTCAAGGGTTGTAGTTATATACAGATGAACTGCTCTTGAACAATTTTTCCAACATATTAGGCACAAACAAGTTTTTCCTCAGCACTGGGCGAGCAGGTCTGTCTTCCCACCTGTTTATTCTTTTTTAAGTGGGTGTTTACTTTGTGGCTGCTGCTGTTAAGATAGTTTGATTTGTTGTTATTGCCCTTACAGCCTCCAGTACAAGTAAGGAGGTACAGCCTCTAGCCTGCTGTTATATTTATTTTTTTGAGCTGTTTTCTTCAGGAACCCAGTGTTACAGAGAAGCCAGGTTATTTTATTGCTCATTTCCAAGAGTATTTACACTTTGTGGGGTAAAAATTGCTGCCTCCTCAGCTTGGCAGATGAAGAGTCAAATTGTTTTTCTCTCACCTGCTGTACAGTAGGTAATAGGTCTTTCTGAGTAGTAAATTTCAGAACACAAGGGACTTCAGAATGTTTTTCTATGCAAACCAGTCTCTTATAGTCACCTTCTATTTGTAACCCAGGCGTTTTATGACACTTACAACTCTTGACTTAGTAGCAGAATCTTTAGATTAGTGCTACACATATGAAAGACTCCCCCTCATTCTCCCTTTATATATCTAAAAATAAACAATTGCACCCTTCTTATTTCTGAAAGTCATTAACCATTTAGCAGCAGTGCTGTGAAGTACTTTAGAAATGCAAATGTATTTCTTTGTTGCAGCTATTAGCTGGAAGTGTGTGAAGTGCAACACCCAAAATTTACAGCTTCTTTGGGAAAGGAGTATTCCAAAGAAGTTGCAAATCTTAAAGGCGATTCATTGTATTCACTTTTTGGGAAAGGAATAGGCTTCCAGATCTCTAGCTGGATGTACGGAATGGAGTAGATATGTATGCAGTACTCATGGAGGCGCTAACTGGAATGTATACTGAATCATCTAAACCCATAACTCTTTTGTTCAAAGAGATTATGGTATTTTTGTGAAGCATGAAGGCTGTTTAAAATGGTAAAAAAAAAGTTTGCACCTCAGCTAATGATTTTTACAGATTTCTAAATGCCGACTGTCTGTCCAGTCTCATTCTCAGTTAACCCACTGGTTGTGTTGTAAGCTAATGTGTTGAAATGTAGAATGAAGGAAAAAACAAGCCTATCTCCTTTATTAAAACAAGGTAGTCCTCAGTTTTATTTCTCTCTAATATCCTTTAAACCTTGATTGCTTTTTGAGTTAGGCTGATTTTTACATATACTTCAAAATATTCAAATGGAATTCAGCCAAAGGAAATTGTGATTGCTCTAAGCTCCCAGATACTTTTTGTTGTGTTGGGTTTTTTATTTCAAAAGTTCAGAATGTTGGGAAGCAAAACCATAGGTGATTGCAAAGGTTTGCTTTTTTTTCAGAAAAAAAATTTAGATGTTTGCTTACCTGGGTTAAACTCAGTGTTTCCATAAAGCTGAGGACAACTGGCTTCTCAAAATAATATACATACGTATTTTATATACTTTGATTTGTGATAGAGAGCATAATAAACTAAACAAAGTGAGGATTTTTTTATTTGTTTGAAGTAATGTGTATGGTAAGGTAGGCAAGATTGTTTTGACCAATGCAGTAAACCTGATGTGTGTTGCTGATATCCACTGTTCCATTATGCGTCTTTGGCACAGGGTAGCTCCAACTTCAATACCACACTTGATGTCAGCCACAGTTGTGAGTCATTCCCTTTGCTCTGAACACATACTTCTACATATATCAAAGATCTTCATCAGATAAGTGTGTGCTCAGTATTTTGATAAAATGAATCTAATAAGAATTAACAAAACTCAAGACCTAGTGGTGTTGTTTAACATCTTGCAGATTTGAACTAAACATTGGCTATGTATATTTCACATACTAAACAATTTAAGGCACCTCATTTGCTTACTGTCTTTTCCCTCCTGAGAACTATAATCATAAAATCATAGGATCATAGAATAGTTTGGGTTGGAAGGGACTTTTAGAGATCAACCCCCTGCAATAAGCAGGGACATCTTCATTAATGTCCAGATTTGGTTGCTGAGTGCTCAGTGCCCATCACAACAGGCTCTGCTTACGTTATAACGTAATGTTTTACCATCTCCTGTATCCCCGTGAGAACAGGTTAAATCAACAGTCTGCTGCAAAGCAATGGAAAATCACCTGTCAATTGTTTATTTGGTCTGGAAGTGACATTCATGAGTCTGAGGTGAAAATCCATATATCATTTTTTGAAGCTCAGCCTACATCTCAGTGTGATACAAAACCACGCATGCACAGCTGGTGCCCAGGTGATAGCCCGGATGAAAATTTGCTCTCTAATTAAGTTTTCATAACACAATTGTACTCAAATATGTTTTTATTTCCTTTTTGTCCTGGCTTGCAATGAGTTCAGTGACCCTCTCCTGTCTGAGTGGTTGTTCTGTGAGATTAGAACAGATACTATTTCAGAAAGTCTATTATTTTTTGTGATATAACTGTCATGGACCATGAGTATATTAAGTATCTGTCATAGGAAGCCCATAAATATGAATACTTTTCCAGCTGCTTTTCCATTAAACTCTGTTAGCTGAATGAAATTAGTAAATAATTATGTTGGTGGGGAACCTCCTGTATCCATGTGCTGTGTAATATCTCAGTTTTACAATGCAGCTTAATTTTTTCTGTAGACTAAATTAGTTTTAGTGTAATCTAAATTGCAAATCGGCCAATTTGCATTAAAACTATGCCTTCTTGTTCAGAATTGTCAACACCTCTTTTTTAAAAGTCTTTAACATTAAGCATGGGTGGGTAAGACCATCTGTTTAGAAAGCTTGCCTGTAGCTCCATTACTTAACACAAGACAGGTTACAGCTGTTTAATTGTTATCATGTTGAACGATTATCTTTCAATCCAAAATTAATATTTAAATACGTGTGCATGGAAAGCATATCGTTAAATATAGATAAGGTACATGTGGATTAATGTCATTAAGCATTCATATTAATCCCTCAGGAGGGCTAAAGTTAGCACTGTGCTACTTCCGTGCTACTTTTGAGTGCTGCATGAGGCTACTTTACCTGGTATACAGAACTGAAAATCACATCCAGTGGTGGTCCACTGAGAAGTGTACAGCTTGTGTTTATATTCCAGGGAGAATAGGGATCTAATTGGTTTATCCTCTAAGAATTTCCCCTAAAATTTAGTTGAGGAAAAAAAATAAGAAGGGACAGCAAAGTATATATTTTAACCCTTTTCTTTTCATGAAAAGACAGTAGCATGCCATTCAAACCAATCAAACCAAAAAATAAGTTTTCTTCAGCAAGAAGTTTCTAGTTTCAGCTATTTTAGCCAGAAAAACAGGAAAGTCATCTGGTTTAGATATTCAAAATTATGAAAAAAAAAAAAAAATAACAAGACCGCACTCCCCTAAGTGTGTTTCCATTAGCACAGACTCTGTTCTGGTGACTGATTAAAATGGATTTCTGACGAGGGACATACATGAAGGCATCTCTGTGCTGGTTTTCTCTGTGACCAGCATAAGTACAGAAATACAGCTAGTGTTGAGGAACCCTAAGACATCATCTACTCCAGCGAGTTATATGGTCTGCACCTGTTCTCTTCACGTGTTTAGCTTAGGGCTCCTTACATTGCGGATTTCAAATATGACTGCAGGGAGATGACACTTTATCTCTTTATGGATTGAAGAGCAAGTAAAGACAAATGTGTTCCTCCGGCTAATTAAACAAAGTGCTTATAGGAAAATTGATATGGCTATATGTCATTGCGCTATACATTTTTGACACATGGGCTTGACTCTGTCTTCTCCACATCGGCACGTTAGCAGGAGAGCAGCATGGATAACCGGTGTGACAATCACCACCATCATTTTAGTGCTGATGCTAGTTGCCAAGTATGGTTTAATTTTCTCTGGAGTTGAAATTACTGACAGTATTTACATTTCATAGTGGTTTATCGTGTCACATATTTAATGTACCTTAGTGCATTTGTGGGAATTCTTCATAAGTTTTAAGATTCTTTTGAAATTTTAGAATTTTGATCAGAAGGAAATTTTGCTTCCTTAAATAGGAATAATTTCTGCTGTATGAATATGTTCTGTAATTACGAAAATTCCTAAATTTATGTTTTCCTTTAGTTTCGAGTTCATGAAGTTATACCTGAGTACAAATTTCATCTTAAAAGTAAGAGTATATCTGAGTGAAGGAATGACCTTTGACATTCAAACAGTCTTTTATCAGAGTAAATCAACCAATCATTCAAAATTCATTCTGTCCAATATCAGCTAGTTCACCACAGTATTGTGAGTGAAATCCTACTTTCAAAACACCTGACTACATTGCATTTGGGATTTTACAACAGTATTTATGCCAGTACCCTCAATGCTAAAACCTCACAAAAAAGAGATGATGACTTTTTTTGGCACCCAGAGGACTGATATAGCTACAGTTTAGCAAGATTTTGTGAAATCTAGAACAAAGTTGGTTTTGATCTTTCCTATGCCTAAAGGTCATGTTATTAATTATCCAGGCCAAGCCTTAAATATGCAAAATATTTGTCCATTTGGTAACCATAAAAATACTCAATTACCAGGTGAATTTAAAATAGTGCACACATTTCTGCAACTGTGAAAAAAAGTGGGCCTTAACACATTTCAAGACCAAGTATCTCAAATACAAATTATCTGTTAGCGTACTTTAAATTGCTAATTGGTTGATTTGCATTTAAATGGGGACCACATGTGAAGTTCAAGTTCGGCACATTTTCAGAGAACAGCAACATTTTCTGAGATGTGAGGAATTTTAAAGCATGTTGCAAAGCTTACTTGAGCTGAAGTGGCCTGGGAGTAGGTGCTTTTGTGCACTGTGTAGTTGCGTGCTAGTCAGACACATTCTGTAAATACTTTCAGTGAGGAAGAAAGATGGA
This sequence comes from Myiozetetes cayanensis, assembly GCF_022539395.1. Taxonomy (NCBI): domain Eukaryota; kingdom Metazoa; phylum Chordata; class Aves; order Passeriformes; family Tyrannidae; genus Myiozetetes; species Myiozetetes cayanensis. The sequence goes on along the minus strand of NW_026087964.1, from coordinate 30,402,214 downwards.
AACAATAATGCTTCCCATCCTGATCCATCCCCTAATATGTTTTCAAGCCAAATTCACCTTCCATGCAGTTCTTAAAGTAAGCATTAGGTTTTACCTGCCTCTTCAGGCAAGTCTTCACAAGTTTGTCAGTGGTCTCAAATGGGCATTTGAACTCTTTCAGCCTGTACCTTTGGGGTAGTTTTAACTCCTTAATGGCATATACACTTTCTTCTAAATCCTCTTCGAGCTAAATAGGTGTTAAATGGGAAACAACACTGCTCATGAATATACCAGCAGTTCCTAATTTCCTATGTCTACTACGTCCTTAAAAGTATCTGAATCTCTTCTTCTAAGATATATATAGCTTTCCAATAATAATGATGAGAAATCATACTTTATGGTAAAATATGGTAAAATATCGAGAACAAAAAATCTAAAGGACAGATATGCCTTTGGACATAAAAGCCCATAAATGGTTGCAAAGAACGGTTGCAATTTTGGCAAGGGATAAATTGCAGTGAAATCAGGTCTCTCTGCAGATATCTAAAGTGCATAAATGATGAAGAAGGTATGAGTTCAGGGTGAGGGTTATGTTTTGGCCTGTGTCGGGACGAAAAGAAATTAAAATTGTGTGAAACTATAGTTCCATCCATGTGCTCTCCTTTACAAGAAGGGCAAAATGGGAATTTAGGAGTAAAAATATATCAAAAGGGAAGAGCATTTGTAATCCTTCTCTATTGGCAGCAATGCTCTGAACATATGGTATGTCAAAGACAAGGTTCTTAAAAACTCAGAGAATGGATGACGACCATGAGTTGCTTACAGTGGAAGAACATGTGCTTTCGGTAATGTTCAGCGATGAATAGAAGGAATTGCATTTGCAAATGATACCAAAGCCTGCTACCCCCGAGCACTTTGGACAAGACAAGAATTTAAAATTACTTTAACAAATAGCATAGACTATGCAGAAAAATAAGGTGCAAGTCAACAAATGCTGGGTTCTGTGCTTAAGTAAGAATAATCAGCCGCACAAATCCAAGATAGAAAGCAGTTTGCCAGACAGAAAAGACTCAGAGAAGACTGTAGTGGATTTGAATTTGTAGTGAATTTGACATGAGTGAACCTTTCTGAAGACAGGCTACAACAGTAGCTTTAATACTTTATGGATTCCAGACTGCTCTAAGTTTTCTCGTAGAGGCATGGAGCTCCTCTAGAATTTGCATATGGATGCATGGCTTTTTTTAGTTACTCCTTGGGAGTAAAAGCAGTTGTCTAAAGGAATCAATATTCTGCTCCCTAAGTCTGCTATGGGTAGGATAACAAATACTGCGGTTAAATATTATGAGGGATATTTGGGTTTTTATGTTCAAAAGGTGTTTTCATTGTCAGGATAGTTAAACTGTGGCTGGGTGTAAATGAGAGGAAATAAGGGGGATCTGCTAGCCATGTCAGGAGAAGTAAACCACCATGGACTGAATCTTGAATAGATTAGAGAGTCAGACCAGAGCTGTCAGCTCTGAGTTTTGTACTGTGTTCCTCCTAAACAAGCACCAAAACCTGTTTACGAACTGAATTCTCCCTAAAGCTTGCAATGAGTTTTCTGTTGGAAAGTGTCTGTGAAACCACTGATAAAGTGTGTGCCTCATCCCCTGCTACTGCTTGGCTGCACAGGGAGTAAGAAGTGATGTTCATAACAAGAGACAGGGTGATCTCCTGGTTAAGGATGATTTTGAAGAATTGGATTCCACCCTTGATTCTACCGTGTGTTTTCCCTTAGTTTTTCACAAATGCAGACTTTAAAGGAGTGCTATCTCTTTATGTGACAGCTGGTGCAAGGTTATGCAGAAGTTCCGACACGACTGATGCAAGATACAGTGTTCACATGTTCCTGTAGAAAATGCATATCTGAGAGCGTGGGGTTTGTGTTAGCAGCAGAGATACTTATGCAGCCGTTCACCAGTGACTGGGAATTGCTATAATGAACTGTGGGAGGTAGGGAGAGTAAACAAAGTGGAGCTTGCTCTGAGAGGAGCAGAACAGCATTCTTCATTGTTGCTGCATACTGAAAGTATTTCTTCATCATCTCTTCTTATTTTCTCCCCACCTTCAGCCATCTTTTCTCTTCCTAATTTCTCCTTTTCTGTTTTCTTTTAACAAAGAGGCTATAATGCAGTAAGGAAGGGAGAAAGCTGGTAGTAATAGTGGAGAGGAGGCAAAGGTTTGACTCTCACTTTCAAGGTGTAGGAAGCAAAAAACCTTAAAAGTTATTTTTTATTTAGGCTGACCTCAATCAGTATGGCTTTGGTCACGTTCATTTGTATTTTTGCTTCATGTCTGATGGTACTGCGAGGTCAAATCTGCTCTGGGAGCAAAGTAACTCATGACTCTTGTGGATCTGTGGCATGTTGTAGTCTAGTGTACAGGTTATGAAGATTATGATAGGTGAAGATGTCTGATGGAGGATAATAATGTAAAGAGAGATATATATTTGCTATACAGCATTTAGAAGCATGTCACTGTTATAATCCTTTATGACAGAATAATCAGAATAAAGCAGTGTTATAAGTACCAATTAAGGAACATCAAATCAATGGATATGTGACTCATGCTGATTTAAACTGGAGCTGATTGGAATAAATGGATTTAATATGTACTTTCATTCTTAGGCTATTCTGTCATACCTGGAGGAAGTAGCGTATGAATGAGGAAGACACTGACATCTCTGACAGAAAACTAATGGGAGACATTACATTATAAAATAAAAAAAAAGTCAGGGTTTTGACTGGTTATGAAATATGCTTCGTTAAATGTGAATTTGCCTGACTGTTATCACTTCTTTATAGAATAGATTTATCTGCCACATATTTATATAAATATCCACACAGATATCCTGTACTCCTGGTAATAATAGCAAGATTTTAAATGGTGCAGTCTTAAACTCTGCAAGAAAACCCTTGTAGGTACTTTCCCTGATCTGTAATTAGACTTTTTAAGGACATAACATAACCTATATGTGCCAAGATGTGTAAGTGTCTTGCCAAGAAGCGCCTGCTGAGATGCTTCATCCTACTGAAGTGCTCCAAATCCCATCTGGAATTCTCTATACAGAGGGAAAAAGGCTTGTATTTTGTAATTCCACATAGGTTCATTCCTCTTTCAGTTGTAGTGCCGTGAACATAAGGAAGACAGCATGGCTGGTTAACCTTCACTGCAAAGTTACACTATTTTTGGTCACTCATTTTCTACTCTATGATTTTTCTACAATGCTTCATATTAACCAAAATAGTTTCTAATACTGTCCTTAATGTCAACTGACGATAAGTAAAAGGACACTGGAAGGTAGAACTTGTTTTCTGAGCATTATAGTTTCATGTTCTGGAACTGACTTCTTATAAGAGTACTGGATACAAAAAATCTTACAGAACATTTTCTTACTCTCTCCTTTTTTTTTTTTTTTTTTTTTTTTAATGAAGATTGGATTCCTGAATGGAAATAGCATGTAGGGGCATGAGGGACTGAAGGGACTATTTTCAGTTGCCTAGGAGTTTTTTTAATGTTCTGGTTTGTTATCTAGCTCTACATTTGTAGAGGCATTTAATGTTTTACTGGTGAGCAGATGTATTCCCCAAACAGACCTAATTGCTTCCATTTTATGAAATAAAGCTTGATTTTTCCTCCACGTATACTACACCGTGTTTTAAGCAATGTAGGAGCAAGGGGAATTAAACTGGATGAGTAAGAGAAGAATTTGATCCACCCTGAAATGCAGCTGTATCACTTTTCTTTTTGTTTGTGGTTAATGTGAAAAGCTACTTAGTTTGTTGCCGTTGCTCTAAGTGTTCTGTAATTGATGTTTTCATCTTCTTACTTTGTCTCACATTAACCTTACCATTATAGGGAAAAAACAAAAAAAAAGCTGTGCAGTGGACACCTGACACTTTCTTCAAGAGAAAGGAACTAGAAAATTTCCACCTCTTACTCATAGCAGTGACTGTGGCTTCCGTGATAGTATGTCTTTCATCACCTCCCTGTTTGGCCTCGAGAGGAGCTTTTTCCATTCATTCAAACTGGAGGAAAGGCTATAGTTGGAAATGCCTTTCTTACCCATCCAAAGGGATCGTAGCAAGTGACAGAGAACTGCCAGACAGGGGCCATCCCCCATCAGGGACTTAGAAAAGGTCACATTTTGAAATGAAGAGAACACTTGAGGGCTGTGTTGAGAGACCTTGGTCACAGCAAAAACAGGATTGTATCCAACATTGTTGACTGAGCTTGGCATGTCCCAGCTGCGGTGGTCTGTAATATCCCATCACCTGTGGGTGGGGGTTGGTGGGTGGGTTTGGTAGCCTGTGGTGGACCTGACCTATGTGGTTTTGCTATATGACATTAACCCCTTTAACACAACTGCAGTTTATGTCTGTTTCCTGGAAGTAAAGAGGGAACATGTAACCCATCTGTGCTGTGTCTCATGTATTAAAAGTAGGGCCTGCTGCTTGAAATCCTTCTTATGCTCTGTATGTCATTCATCCATCTGCCTCTCAAAATTTTTTTTGAAAATTTGTCATAACTTACAAAAAAAAAGTCTTGCTGTTCTTGTATATGCCGTGTTATTTATATTTATACTTCTAGAGCCTAAGTTTAATTTTCACCTGTTTTTTCAAATGAAATGGATCACCACACTACTAACCCCACTAAACCCTCTTTCACCCCATATATACAGTCCAACTTATTTTATGTACTTGGTTTGTATACTCAGAAGAATAATTTTGGCTTAATTGAAGCCAAAAAAAAAAACCTTCCTAAAAATCCTGTTAATCCCATGAGAATTAAGGTAGTGTGCTGGTTGTGCTGTCAGAGTCATACGTGACCTGCAAATCAAAGATCTTCCCGCATGGTCAGTGTTTAAAGCTCATAAACTAAGGAATTTCTGTTACGTTGTGTTGAAAATTGAATTTTTTAGCTAGCCTTGATTATATTTTTGTTATGTGTAAAAATCAAAGCATGTGAAGAGAATTCAGAAGAAAAACGTAGCCTCAGAAAGGTAGCATCTCTTTTCCTTCTGTAGGCCTCATTTCTAAAATAGTTTTATTGAAACACGATGATGTTTGCTGAAAAGAGAATTTCTTGCATTTTTAAAAGCTTTGAAATACATTTTCAGTTTGTAATGTAAGACCTCTCATGTCAGGTGCACCTGCTTGATTTGCATGTGAATTCTGAACAATTCTTGTTTTATGTGACACTTCTGAAATGTCTGTCTGTTTTTTTTTTTTCTTTTTAATTCTCAAGCTCACTATTTGGATAAGATAGTGAAAGGTACTGTATATTTGCTCTTTGATGACATGCCTGTACCTGCGTGTATTTTTATATAAATATATAGTTAAAACCATACTAGTCTGGGCAAAAGAATCTTCTCTTGCATACATTCCATGGATTCTATATATAGCTCATATGGCTTTCAACTCATCTCAAATTAAAATTTTACTTCTGTTATATGGTAACACTTTATCAGTAGTTATACATTTATATACAAACTGTATACATGTATTAGATTTTACCTGAACCAATAACTGAAGATAGTATTCATTTGCTGTTTGGAGCTTTTGTTGTTGTTGTTAGTTTTGTTATTGGACCTCTACCTTTAAAACCCTAAATATTTAGGAAACAAAGCAAAGCAATGCTCTTGTTACAGAACAAGTGTCATTAGTTCTAAAGAACAGATTAATTATAGAGATGTGTGTGCTTGTATACAGAGAGATCAATAGAATACCTGAGGCTGTTAAGCTTTTGATTATCTGAATGTAGAAAATCTATAGGAAATTATGACTTGTATTTTCTGTGAGTCTAGAAAAGTCTTTTATAGTCTGTGCAACATTTTCAGTTAAGAGGTTCAAGGATGCAAAAACCCAACATGAAACAGCAAAGATTCTTGTATCTTCAGTTATGGTGAAAAATTGATTCAGAAAAATGTTTAAAATATTCCTACCCCTCTTTCCCTGAGTATCTTTCTCTATTCCCTGTGTTTTTTTTACGTTAGAATATTGCAATATTGATGGCAATATCCAGGCTTTCACACAATAAGTCTTGAGTGTACCCAGTTGACTCCTAAAATGCTCTGTCAGTATTTCAATTATAATATGTAAGTCTTCCATAAATCAAATAGAAGAATATTAAGAAAAAAATAGATCTTAGTACGTAACAAATACTATGAGCAGCTGCAGTCTGAAAGAGAAAGAAGAGTAGCAAAACTAATTTCAGCCTGGCATGATGGCACAATATCCATAATTGTAGCATCCCTGTCCTTCCTCATAAGAGGTTTTCCTGATTCTCTCCCTTCTGAGAGTGATTTGACAAGAGTTAAGCACCCTTTATAACTTTTTTTCTGGGAATGTTTGTAATTTGGAGCTACATGGTTGAAAGGAGTCAGTAAATTCAAAAGTCTTCAGAAGAAAAAAAAGCAGACTATCACTTCTGAAAGACTGCTCTAAGCTCAACTAAGGTTAACCAAAATGGAACAGTAGGTTAGTTCACAAAGAAAGTTGTTCAAACAGTGAAGAATTACTTACCCAGTTATTTAGGGATTTTGGATAAAAGTTTACAGAAAATTGTTGTGTCCAGAAAAACTTGATTTGTAACCACTTTCTCATAAGATACTTAGTGCCACATCTGTACTTGCTTCTGTCAGTGTCTTATCATAGTCATAGATAAGGAACACCAAAATTACATATTTATAGTGTTGTCATCCTCATACAGATCATGTTGGCTGCATGCCAGATTTCATCACTAGGAAGTGACAGATACTGTTTTTTTAATGCAATGTTAGACTGAAAACAATTATCGATTTTGGATATATTAAATTATGTTAATTGTTTCCCAAATTTTCCCTCCTTGGCCATAAAAGCAGACAAGATAGGATATAAAGGTAACAGCACAAAAGCCTTAGGGAGATTGTCACAAAAAATCACTCTCTGCTATCTGTCTTGAAGCACGTCACTACCGTGTTTTTGTTCAGTCTATCAATGTTTATTGTGGTCCTTATGGTATTTCATTTTGTCCGTCCTAAGTAATCAAATACGCACAGCTATTACATTTAGTTGGAAATCCTGTTGGTCCTGTCCCATCCGTATGCAGCCTGAATCCTAATGTTTGTTAGAATAGATGCTAAGCTGCTTCACTATTTCCTGGGCTTTGCTTATTCTGTGAAAAGGAATGTATTTTTGGCATAAAGTATAGTCATTAAAACTGGCCTATACTTTGTGCAATTATTTAACGCACTGTAATTTCACATGAATACACGGCAACTCTGAGACCAGATAAAGTTAACATTCTCTTTTATTATGTGCCTAAAATCATACCCATTTTCCTACTTGAGAATTTGGAGGGATTTGTTCATAGTAACAGGGAGCTTAAACATTCGTGCCAGTAAGTAACCACAACTGCATAGAGCAAATAATGATCTACTCTCTGAGCACAGAAAAATGTATCATTTTACACGGCTGTGTTTGCACTATGCACTCATCTCTTGTTACTTTGCCAAAAAAAAAAAAAAAAAAAAAAAAAAATTTGAAAAGAAACCAAACTTAATTTTGTCTGGCCTGCAGGTATTTAGAGGATTGGTGCATTTATTTCCTGCTTGTACAGGTAAGTGGTGTCTCAAGTGTCAGGCCAATCAAAGATGCCACTTTGTTAAGAATTACATTCCCCAGGTAATGTTGCTGTTCCACTCCATGTGCAATTACAGTATTTGTGCTGTTCCTAAGGCCTGTTCCCAGTAAGTGTCCCTTGTTTGTATCTTTTTTCTTTTTATATTATTACAATATTTAAATTACTTGTTATTGTTCTTCTTTGTTTCAACAGAGGGCTGCCCTGGCTTGTGCAACAGCAATGGGAGGTGCACGCTGGACCAAAATGGTTGGCACTGTGTCTGCCAGCCGGGATGGAGGGGAGCGGGTTGTGACGTAGCCATGGAAACTCTCTGCACTGACAGTAAGGACAATGAAGGAGGTAAGATATACCAACTGGATCTTTAACTGTGGGGAGAACATATTGAGGAACAGAGATTTTACAGTTGGGTGATTAAATACTGCCATGAAAACCATACACACATTTTACTAGCTCCTGTGCCTGTAAGAATATGCTGCGGTGTCCATTGCTTTTATATGGCATATCAGCAAAGCCTTACAAGCTGCATAGGACAGGTGAGATATGTCCTTAGAAAAAGATGGGTGTCACCTTAGTTCCCCTGCAGTGTTCTTTTCTACTGGAATAAAACATAGTCTCAACTCAGGGAACTGTTGTGGAGGGGAAAAAAGGAAGGAGTTCATCATTTCAGTGAACTCACAAGGAAATTATCCCAAAAGAAAAGGCTGAACTAGGAGTTTACGTTTCGACCTAAGATACAATGGCTGGAAACAATTGGTTGCCCAGCCCACAGAGATCTTATCCCTCAATAGCATGTGAATGCTCAGGTAACTAAGAGGATGCTCCCAAAAGTCATTTTTTCTTTGGCTTACTTTTCTGCAGTCTGTCATTCAGGTGGCAGGTAGCAATCTTCAGGGAGATGCAAGCAGGACTGCTGACTTAAGGAATCAATCTGCAATTATTGCTGTAGGTTAGCAAAGCTAGAGGGGCTGTGACTTTGGCATGACTCCAGAATCACATTTAAAAAAAAAACCACAAAAACAAGATTAAATGTGGATGCAGTCAAATATTAGATCAGCATAATGCTTTTATTGTCTGTCTTTCTTCCCCTTCTCATCAGTTCGTTTTGCTTAACACCTTCAGATTCAGAGCAGAGATAAAAACTCCATTAGGGCCTCTGGATGATGATAAAGTCATCTGTGACTTTGTCTTTCTGTTTTAAACTGCATATGCCTTTGCAATTGCTGGTTGGCTCTTTGCTCTCATACCCCAGCTGCAGTTGGGATCTTAGACATCACAAACCATAAATAACAGCAGCATTTACTTCCTGAGGAAAATAAATACCACGGTTAAAACTGTGCTCCTGTTTATTGCTGTACACATCTTTTGAATTGTCATCCTTGTCTGCTACATATAACGTATTTTGAGTCAGTTTTGCACATTTTGGGGCCTAAAGAGCCTGGCACAGATTCCGTGCAGAGACATGCTGTTTGGGGAATTAAGTTGGGGGAATTATGTGGGCCAGGGAATTATGGAGATATGGAAGAAAGAGAGACCTGAAAACATGAAAAGAGACAAAGCAAGGAGGAGGAGAAACTAGGTGGAAGCATAAACAACTTGGAGAAAAAAAAAAAAAAAGATCATGTAGGGAAAAAAATGGGAAAAAACATTTAAAGCTAAGTAATAGACTCAAACCATTTCAGTAATTGTTTAAGATCATAGAAGGATGTGACGTATCAGGGAAAGAGTCAAGAGCAGGTAGTGGAAAAGGAGGAGAAAGAGGAGCAAGGTGAACAGGTATGCATGTAATTGAAACTAGGGAAAAGAAGCTGCTCCTTCAGACTGAAAACAGTAATAGGTTTTTGTGAGGAAAAGAGGAAAAGGAATGAGGAGCTGGAGCAGAACAATCTAACAGGATGACCTAAAGTTCAAGAAAAAAAAAAAAAAACAGTATTTGGGGATGGGGAGCTAATGCTAGTATGTTGTTGCTTTTTTTCTTGTTTTTTTTTCATTATTTCCTTTACAGATATCATTATGCAGCTATGCATGAGGAAGGGGTTGGCCAAACACTTGTTTTACCATGGTTGGCCTGCCATGATATTTGTATTTGTCCATGGCATTTCTTTAATTTATATACTTTGATACAGAGCATATTCACTTCAGTATTTGACTGTGGCTGAGGATAAGGGTTAAAATGTAACTATTAAATCAAATTAAAAATGGAAACATATCTAACAAAACTGGGAAAAGAAAGTCTTCTTTGAAACCCACCTGGAGAGAGAGTTGTTTCTTCCCTTTGCAAAAGTATCTGCAATCAGCCCTCTAATCTCCAAGCAAGTCATTAAAATTTCAGACAGCTACAGGGAATGGCATAAGGATTCTTCTGGTGTATTTGTTTATTGTGGGAGATTAGGTTATCTCAGCACTTATGCTGAATTTATAGCTTGACTGCGGGTAGTGTGATCTACATCTCACTAGGCTCAGTGGTTATATAATTAAAGTTATCTCAGTTGTTAGCTATTTGTTATGCTGTGGTTAATGTTTATGCTTTATCCTACACTGGATAAAATACATTTCATATATAATATGAGTACAGTTCAGTAATAAAAGTGTCTGCTGTTCCTTTGACTCCTAACTCTTTCTGGGACTGATTGTTCAAATTCTGTGAACATGAGCATCCCAGGGACCTCAATGGGAATACTCTCCATAGGAAATCCTAATGGCATCAGGGCATACTTCATTATTTCCCCTTCCTAGACACTATTGATATATGATGGGATGTTTATTATTTATCTTTCATTTAATACAGATTTCTGAGAGCCTTGCAAATCATTTCCTTTCTCTTTAAGGCTCACTCTTTATTTTCCCCTGTGTTTGATTTGGATTTTTCTTTACATATTAGCTGCCCAAAAGGAAAGTGTGTGGAACAGGCAGATCTTAGGCTGAATTGAACTCCTAATGACTTTGTGAGGAGAGGGAAAGTCAGAGCTCTCTGTCGGTGGACTAAGTCTAGTTTCTTGGGGAAAAAAATGTGTCATTATTATACTTAACAGAGTGGGTCATGCTTTGTTATTACTATAGGAAGAATAAACTGTTTACTCTTTAGATGGGTCTTTATTGAACAGATTCTTTAGTTAAAGGTTATTTTTTATTAACTCCCATCCAGTTATTAAGAGTAGTTACAGGCTTCCATGAGCAGGATTTAAGGGATCATTAATATTATTTTTTTAATGAAATGAAAATAAATACTGTAATAAAGCATACTTAGCACTACTAGATTTTTTAAATTACTTGCATAGTTTAGGATAGCCTGTTCCTGCTGAACATTGTTACAGAGTAGTACAAATTCAGCCTAAAGATTACCTAAACTAAGACCTCTTCTCTTACAGTGCAGTAATTGCTTAGCAGAACACTTTAATAGCGTAAATGTGAACTTATACTTTCTTTTGTATACTAACAGACTGCTAATTAAAGTAAGAAATTACTGCCAGAGAATGTTTTGAATTTCAGAAGAGTTGATAAGTTCAGAGATAACCCAAGATAAGGAAATCTCAGGAAGTATCTACTTGAACTAGGAGTGATACAGTGGCATGCTTATGTACTCTGGTTTGTGCTTCAACACTTCCTGTTATTCTTCAGCTTTTTGTTTGCATCTGTGGTGTCTGGTGAGTGCTAGGTTTATATATCTGTAGGACTTATCCACAGTGACTCCAAGATTTCTTTCTGGAGTGGCAACTCATTTCACATCACACATTTTATATTTTGGCTTCTTTACTCCAACAGGAGTAGGTGTGCTTGTAGAAATACTGCAATAGCAACATTGAACAAAGTCCTTGCTCACTGCTTATTAATAAATCAAGGGATACTTGTGCTTTTTTGGCTTTTCTGATGAGCTACTCCTACAGGCTGTTATTTTTGTGTCTGTGATTGACTCCATTCATTATAGCCTGTTGTAAAATTGTAAAATCATAAAATGTGAAAATAACTGCAGTTTGTTAAAACAGTTTCCTGTGCTTTCCGGTCTCTTGCCTTAGTTTGCCAGTCATCCAACCTCTGCTGGTGGGATGGCCAGAGTCACAGCTCCAAAACTATATTCCTCCTATGTAGGCACTGAATTTCACTTCTTGGAGATTTTTGTTACCTAAATATATCATCAGCTTATTTGGCAAGAATGTGATTTATGAAGGTTCTTGGCTGCCATCTGCCCTTGACACTGGCAGAAGTTGTGCCCAGGACTTACTTTGTCCCCCTATTTTATTTCCTTCCAGCAGTTTTACTCCATTCAAAAGCAAACACTCACACAGATATATCTTATTTTTTAGACATACATCATGGGAATCCTCAGTCTTGACTCCTCTCACTTAATCACAGAATCATAGAAAGACTTGGGTTGGAACAGAGCTTACTGATCATCTAGTTCCAACCCTTCTTCTGCTATACCAGGTTTCTCAAAGCACCATCCAACCTGGTCTTAAACACTTCCAGGGATGGCATGTCCATAACTTCTCTGGGCAACCTGTTCCAGTGCCTCACCTCCCTCACAGTAAAGATTTTCTTTCTAATATCTAATCTAAACCTACCCTCTGTCAGTTTAAAGCCATTCCTCCTTGTCCCATCACTACCTGCCCATGTCAAAAGTCCCTCTCCAGCTCTTGGAAGCCCCCGTTAGGTACTGGAAGGCTACTGTAGGTCTCCTTGGAGCCTTCTCTTGTCCAGGCTGAACAGCCACAACTCGCTCAGTCTTCATAGGAGAGGTGCTGCCACCCCATGATCATCTTCATGGTCCCCCTCTGGACTCGCTCCAACAGCTCCATGTCCTTCTTACTCTGGGGATCCCAGAGCTGGATGCAGTACTCCAACTGGGGTCTCACAAGAGCAGAGTTTTGGTGGTTTTAATTATCTCCCCAAATGACCAATGTTATCAACAGATCATGTTCCATTGGAATTTGGTGCATTTTGCTACAAAGGTAAAAATCAAGATTTTTACAGCTTTTGAGGAAGTAAACACTAAAGTAACCATTACGTCTTCTGTATATAGACTTAAGTCTAGAACAAGAAACTACAAATAGCTTTCTGAGACTGATAATGACTGCCCAGCTGCCTGTAGGAGTTTCTATTTTCTTTATAATTTCACTGTCATATTTGAGTGATATAACTGACAAGCCAGTGTTGAGCTAAGTCTCATATTTTTCAGGCCAAACAAAATTCGTCAATAATTTTGCAGAGCCATTTCAGAAAGGAAATTTTACTCCTCTTCACACGGTGCAATAGAGTACTCAACTTAGCAGTACTAGATAGCTCTAGCCACATAAGTACAGAGAAAGAATGAAAAATGTTTTCTCAAGTTATAAGGAGCCAGATTCATAACCATCCGTCACTCGCCTGGGCAAGTTACTGATAAACTCCACAGGAAAATAACAAACAGCATATCCCTCTATCTTGGCTGGTGAAAATGAGATTCTTTCTCTGATTGATGTTAGTGGAGAGGCTTGTAAAAATGCATTTCCAGCTGATTAGTTCAGAAGGTGTCAATCTCATGCAGTTTTATGACCTGCAGACTATACTCCAGATGTACATTTGCTTTTTATAAACTAACAAAGATGAATGGAGAAATTTGAGCATTTCTTTGGCAACTGCACCAGATATTGCCTGGGAGACCATACAGATATATAAAACCCCAAAACTATGCATTTAACTGTCAGTACCCCCAGCTTTGACACTCATCCAGTCTTCTAGAGTTAAAACCGGCAAGGGAGGTCAGTACTTCAACTAGGAAAGGGTTTCCTATTTTACAAGATTGAGGCTAGAAAATCACAAGAGTCACAGACTATTTGAGGTTGGAAGGGCCTCTAGAAATCATCTAGTCCCACCCCCTGCTCAAAACAGGATTAGCAAGAGCAGGTTGCTCAGGAATGTGCCCAGTTGGTTTTGTACATCTCCAAGGACTGAGACTCCACAACTTCCCTGGGCAGCCTGTTGCAATATCCAACCATTTTCATAGTAAAAAAAAGTTTCTCTACTGTTCAGACCAAATTTCCTGTGTTTCAGTCTGTGCCCATTGTCTCTTTCCTTTTGCTGGGCACCACTGAAAGGTGGACTTTTTTACACCCTCCCATTAGTATCTGTACACATTGATGAGCTTTCTCTTCTCCAGCCTAAGCAGTCTCAACTCTCTCAGCCTTTCATGTAGGAGGGATGTGTCAAGCCCTTAACTGTCTACATGGCCCTTCACTGAGTTTTCTCTGGTATGCCTGTATCTCCTGTACCAGAAAGCCCAGTCTGCACACAGAGCTGTGCATGCAGGTGTGACCTCCCCAGTGCTAAGTGGAGGTAAATGATCACCCCTCCTGACCTGCTGGCAACACTCCTGACACAGCCCAGAATGTTGTTGACACCTTTTCTCTGCAAGGTCATGTTGCTGGCTCATATTAATTTTGTGTCCATCAGGACTCCTCCCAAGGAGGAAACTCCTCCACAAAGCTGTGTTCTGGTGCAGGCGGTTGTTCCTCCCCAGGTGTAGGACTTTGCCTTTTCTTTGCTGAACTGCATGTGATTCCTGTCAGCCCATTTCTCCAGCCTGTCAGTGTCTATCTGAGTGGCAACATGACCCTCTGGCATATCCTCATTCCAGGAAAAATGAATGTTCTTTCTTTTCTTATACAAAAGTTTAAACTTTGATATACCTAATGATGCCTTTTTCATCTCTTTTATTTTCCCTGAACTGATTTCAATGTCAGCCAAGTTAAATAAGAACTTTAGATGTGCAAAAGAACAGAAATCCCAGTGCTTTACTATTTTGCCAATCCTCTAACTGATCCACATAGCACAGTGATACTTAGAAGAAAACCTTTAGAAGATCTCTGTTTACTTACACTCTTTCAACATCTGATTGAACAAAAATGGATGATATTTTTCCCTTCAGAAAGAAGTTTTACTCTAAAGGTACATTTTTTTGTGAGAGAAGCAGTCATGGCCTTCCTCCAAGTGCTGCATTGGTATATTTTTCAGTTTAGTGCAGCAAGCAAGCTCCCTCTCTAATCTAAATTGAATAATAAAATGTTTGAGCTATTTCAGTCTTGCTGTTCTTTTGGGGAAACAATTATCAGCTCTGTGATACCATATTACATTCATCTAGAAATTTCCTGTAGCTGACATTTCCAGGCTCGTTTTCCTTATGACTTTACTTACAGCAAATTAGTAGTTATCAATTTGATCTTGATTTTAATCTTTCACCAAATTAGATTTCCAGTGATGTGACAGATCTAATGCTCCACATATGTGAATATTTCAGCACATAAGCATAAAAGCACCCATGTGTTTAAATCTTGTTTATACTGGCCAGCATTTCTTATCGCTTTATTCAGAATAAAATCTAAATGTTAAATACAGATTTTGTTCTCTCATACATTTTCATGTGAAAAACTCGTGGAAATTGCCTTTGCCACTAGCAACAAAATCTTTCTGCCAAGGTGTAAAGGAATCCACCTTGATAAATGTTGTGAAATATTTAAAGCTACTTGCAGCACAGATATGCTAAAAAACTTGAGGAAAACAGCAGAGGGGAAGTTACTTATTTCTTTTCTCTAGGAAACCAAATAACCTCACATAAAAGCTAATTAGACCCACTTGAAGTGTTTGTAAGTTAACACTGTATGCAGAGCCTGAGCTTTTCTTCATTTTCTGGTTTGTTCAAAATGTTTTTAGGAAAGTGTTGAATAAATAGGTTTAATTTTTACATGATACTGAGTATATTCAGTTTGCATGGATTTCCATGGGAGTTTAAGAACCCAGTGGAAACAAACTCGCTTTCTTTAATTGAAAGTGAATTCATTAAAATCTTAATTATGAGTATTCTTTCATACTACATAATTTTTTTTAATCTCTCTGCTGGCTGGCTGATTCCCATGCAGAGGGGCAGGAGGAAGAGTTTGTTCATTCATGTGACTTTCTGCCAACAGATGGGCTAGTTGACTGTATGGATCCTGACTGCTGTTTGCAGAGTTCTTGCCAAAACCAGCCTTATTGTCGTGGACTACCTGATCCCCAAGATATCATCAGCCAAAGCCAACAGTCGCCATCTCAGCAAGCTGCCAAAGCATTTTATGACCGCATCAGTTTTCTCATCGGAGCAGACAGCACTCATGTCATACCGGGGAAAGTCCTTTTAATAAGAGGTGAGCATGACTCATCTTTTACGTATGAACACAAAAGAAAGTGGAGAGTGTGTGAGATTCATGTGATTAGATCCACTGTGACTGCAAATGTCATGGCATGGATTTTCAGCAAAGACTTTTGCTCTTAGTATATCAAATTGCTTGGGTTTTTCTCATTCCCAGCAAAATTCAAATTGCCAGTGCCGGTAGGTTACAGAAGGTACTTGCCATGCTTAGTGTCTGTATTCTAGCAGGGCACTTCATTAATGATTAAATAAATCTTTATTTAACCAGTTGATTTAGGCTAGCACAGTTGGAAATATATCAAAGCAATGAAAACACTTCAGAAGGAAAAGCAAAGCTGCACTTTTTAAGCTGAGCTCACTAAATAATATAAATTATGAATTAATGTAATAGAACTGTTAAGTGCACGACAGTATAATTGCGTAAACTATTTGACTGGTGCTCTATGAAGCAGTAATGACCTGAAAATAAACCAGTAACAGGAAGCAGGTGTCTGGGATCTCACTGAGTGAAAGAAGATGATTTACACTAGAGCTACTGCGTTTGCAGTAATTTAACAGCATTAATGTGTTTGGGCACAGCAGTTGATTAAAAGTTGTTGCACCAATGTTTGTTATTGCTCTTTTAAATTTTGTACTTCATAGTCCCTGCAGTTTTGCAGATTGCTTTGATGCTAATTGAAAAGTACGTTTTTCTTTAAAAGTCTGCCAGACATATGACTTGCAGTGAGAACATCTAGAGTTTATAAGTTCTTAAAATTCTTCAGTGAATTTCTGGTCTTAGTAACTCAGTACAGACAAAATAAACCAAAGTAAAATCAACAATACTGAAACAAAATTATTATCTGTAGATTTTGGAGGCATTTGTTTATACAATGGAAATTATGTGAACTTGTAAAAGGGTTAGAGTCTGAGGAATGTTTTTTTAATGATAGTTGATACCACGTAGAGAGGGGTGGGTGGGTGGCGGTGGATGTGTGTGTGTTCACTCACTAGCTTTTATTCATTCAAACGAGAATGAAAAAAACAAGCTTGTAATTTGATCCTGCATCTTTTTCACAGTCTTGCCTCCGTCATAAGAGGCCAAGTATTAACTGCTGATGGAACGCCACTCATTGGAGTCAATGTCTCCTTTCTGCACTATCCAGACTATGGATATACAATCACTCGCCAGGATGGAATGTAAGTTCCCTTTGAAGCACTTCTAAGTCACAAAGACAGCAAAGGCTTTACCGAAGAGCTGCTTGTAAAACTAAGATAATAATAAAATAATGGAAACAAAAGACATTAACAAAGTGATTGACTGAAGTTGTCCTTTGTACTTTCTTCAAATGTAAAACATGCTGATTATATACTGTAGAAGTAGAAGGGCTTGCTTAATTTAAACGCAGGATCCCAAACTCTCAATTCTCTCTGTGTGGTATTTTGTAATATAATTTAATTGATTTCTCCATTGTTTCCAGTAGAGTCATTCTGCCTGCAGAGCAGTACAATGGAATGAAGAATCAATCCATAAAACAGAGGCTGTGAATGGCTTTGGGAATTTGCTGACTAGCTAGCCCTCTTGGGTTTTTTTTCTAGGTTTGACTTGGTAGCGAATGGTGGTGCCTCTCTGACACTGGTATTTGAGCGATCACCATTCCTGACGCAGTATCACACCGTATGGATTCCCTGGAATGTGTTTTATGTCATGGATACCCTTGTCATGAAGAAGGAAGAGAATGACATTCCTAGTTGTGATCTAAGCGGATTTGTAAGGCCAAACCCTGTTATTGTGTCATCACCTTTATCCACCTTCTTTAGAATTTCTCCTGAAGACAGTCCTATCATCCCAGAGACTCAGGTAAGGTGTGCTTCAAATAAACAGAGTTTTATCACAGGCTAGTATTAAGCAACCGTAATGAAAACAATGCAAACTACTGTTCAAAAATAAATAATTCTCAGTAAGTGCTAAGAATGTGCAATGTGATTATTTTCAGACCAATTTATTTATTCTGTGGGATGATTTTTAAAATTTCATCTGAAAAAGAAAAGTAAGAAAGTTGGCTGTACATCAGTGTCTGGTTTTATATTTGTTTGCATCACTTAATTTACAGAATATCTTCATCAATCAGGCCTGGCCCATAAAATCTGACTCTGGATTGCCCTCTTGTTAGAAGTGCACCTCAGAAACTGAAAATGAAAGATGTTTTTTACTCCGTCTTAAAGACCCATATAGTTCAATTTATCTGTTTAATCCTAATAAATAGCATGACATTCAGATTTTTATAAACTAAAAGAATTCTGCAGCACTGAGGGCAAGCCAATGAGCATGTGTTCTAATCTACTTCTTCAGAATTTGAAATACCAAAAGTAAGACTTCACATCAAAATCTTGATTTAAATGGAAAAAGCTGTGGCTGGAATGGCTTTTTTAAATTTTTCTAAGATAGATGTATTAGGTTCATCCATCAGTCTCTTGGCTCTTTAAGCATTTCAATTGCATTTCAGAAGTAAAATATGCCTCACTGTTGATTTTTTAACTTTTCCTAGTGAAACAGTCCTCATTCTGCCTCCCTCTTCCTCTCCCTCTCCTTTCTCTCTTTTCCTCTCCCCTGCTTTCACTATGTCATAATTACATAGGGCAGTCTTTTTTCCCATTCACTGAGAAATGTCCTTGCCTCTTCAAGGGAAACACAGAAAATGTATTCAAATGTTTTCATGCAGAGCTCTTAAGAAAAGAGCTAACTCATTAAGCAATTCATGGTAGGAGCAGGTTTAAAGGAAATTACAACTAAACACTCATACAAATCTCGACTGTGTTAGAAAATTGTTGCTTTTATCATCACTATCATTTCTGTGCCTTTGATACTTGCAAGTCAATTAGAAGAAAGTATTTGCAAAACAGAGTCCACTGAAAAACAGCTCTTATTTACTTGTTTTGGCAGCAGATGATAGATTCCATTTCTGAAATTATGGAAAATGACTTAGATAGATGGGGTATAAATCAAGAAAAAGGTAATAATACAAGGCTGTCAGAAAATACAAATTTTAAAAAACACGTGTAATGTCTAGGTAAACAAGTTATTTCATGAGCAGTGGGACTAATGAAGTCTGGATTCCTACTCATTTCCACCCCTTGCTGTAATTCCAGTTATCTGTCACATCCAGTCCTTCTGCATTCAGACTTTTTTCTCACAGGAGTCCCAACTTGACTACTTCTTCCCTACCTGAACCTTTTTTTTTTGTAATAAACCTAAAGGAACTGAATTATCTTTAGAGATTTCTATTGTTATTTCAAATGTGGTTGAAATTGGTTTCCATGTTCAAAATTTAGGAGGTGAGAGGTCTGATAGGCAGGACTGTTGGACCAGGTTGATTTCTCTAGGAAGCCAGCTGGAAGGAAAGATCATATTCTCAGTGGATTCTAGGCAGTTGATGCTGATAGGTCATTTATGATAATGTAAAATGGTAGTCTTGTTACATATGCAAGAAGTCCAGTTCCAGTACTATGTAAAAAAACCTTTAAGTACTATTTTCTTCTATATTCTTTGCTTATCCCACACATAATTTCCTGCTTCAGCAAGTGGGAGCTGCACAGCCATGACTGGGATGTGCCTCTTCCAGATCAGGTTCCCCTCAGAAATGGATAATGCTCAACCATCTGTCTCCCAAAAAATTCACTATTCTGGAAAAGATGGGCAGAACCAGATTCCTTTCAAAACTGTATGTTCAGCTCCAGAGGAACTCCTGTAGATCTTCTCATGAAAAAGAGTCAATGCCAGTTTAAAGTGTGGGAGACTGGATGAAGGCACAGAGAAAGAAATCGTTCCCCATGTTCCTTCAGTCAGTCACCTTGTTCACGTGGTGTGACAGGATTCACTATTACGTACTACAGGAGAAAATGAGTGCTGCTGTAATCATCCCTTGAAGCATTTCATCATCTCTTGAAGATAATGTTTCCAGGAGTGTACTTAGTGGCTTATGAACTCCAGATTGATCAGAGGGGGAATTAAAGCCTGTGCCAAAGAAGCAGCATGAAAGGAAACTGAATAAAGGCGGCAAGCAGTAAAGGGGTGATCACAGACCCAAGAGATGGTTATTCAAGAAAGATGATAATAACATGTTAACTAAATTTGGACTACTTAGGCATAACTTTATCTACTTTTAATTGCAAGTTACCATGCTTTGCCTAGACTTAACTAGCTGAGATTAATCAGTGTGGAACAAGACAGTGAACTGCATGCAGATAAGGGAGATCAGGTTAAGCTGGAGCTGCTTCTGTGTGTTTGGTAATACTGTTACTCTCTTTTTCCAAATACAGTAAATGTCTGTTTGCCACATATCACCGTGTAGTCTGGAAGAAGCACACAAGTCACAATGAGCACTTCTGAAATTCAGTATTTGAGGGTTTCCTTGTCCTAAACTTCTGTTATACAGTGTTAGTATGCCTTCTGCAGGTCCTGAGCAGCTTGCTTCTGTCACCTCAAGTGTGTGGGAGAACGAAGACTGAATATTTTCCTTCAAATTATATGTTCAAGTTTCCTCTCCTCAGACTCTCTCTCACTACTGGCAATGCTATACAGCAGAAGTTGGCAAAATTTATTTTCCCAGGGGAATTCAGGATAAAGTATGGGCCTCAATGACTTAATAACAGTGATTATTAGTGACTTCAGGGTGGCCAAATTTTCAGCAAGGAAATTAACCCATTTTAACATTTAAACCAGCAGTATAATATGATATCTAGCTATCTCAGCCTTCACTGGATGCTGCATCCTACTTTCACTTAGCTGATATCTCCACAACTTGAAATTTGTACTGAGAAAAAAAATGGAGATTACTTTTAGAACCAAATATCTTCATTCATGTGTCCTTCTTTGCCAGCACAATTTCTGGTTTTCTTCTCTTTTGCTTTCTGTTTGAGGCTTCATATACACCTCTTTATTCTCTTTTGGACGCATTTTTAGGTTTCTACATCTGTATGACTTTTCCTGTTTCTCTGTGGTACCTCAACCATGTTTTAAATCTAGAAAAAACAAGTATTTTTCCCCTTTTTATTTCTCCTTGCTTTGTAAGTTTATTTAAGAGCCTCAATTCCAGGGGAATACTTTTTTTAAAAAGGAAAAAAACCCACATTTTTACATCTTGAAATGAGCTGTTTCAGCTTCTACTTTAAATATAATTTTAGTACTCCTTTAGTTCTCTTTAATCTCAAGCTTTATGTAATAGCAACAGTTGCCAATATCTAGCTGTATCTAAAAATGCCATCTTTACCCCTCTCAAACCAAGATGATGTTTCATTTCAATGCAGCACCTCAGCTGTTACTTCTCGGGAAACAACCTTTTACTGACACTAGGACTAAAATTTATACTCATTTCTGAAGTTTGTCCTCAAATTTTAATTGAAGTTGCTCAATTTGCCAAAACAATCACAGTAATACAGCAAACATTTTCCACCCTAACTTTATAACTTATTCAAAGTTCTTAATACCATCTGAGCATGTTGCTTGAATCATGTTATATTTTGGGGCAGGAAAGCATTCCAGAGCCTGGACAGCTTTAGTCCTGCTGGCCATGAGAGACAAGGAGTCCTGTACAATTTATGCTACTCAGCTTGAACTCTCAGGACAACAAACTGTCTTTGTGAAAATTGAGGTGACCCTTATCTCAGTCCCCTAGGTTAAATATTTCATAGCTGTCCTTCTGAGAAGCTTGATCATCCATAAGTAAAATGTCAACCATTAGAACTTGGTGGTTGGGCTATAATTCAGTCCCCTTAGGGTATCAGCCTTTCTGAAAATAGTTTGATACTCTATCTGGAAAAGGTAAAGTACAGACAGCTTGGTTGTGCTGGCAATTCCTGATGTGACTTTTACACCCAGTGACTTTCTTGATTGCTTTACAATTGATGTGTTGTCATGGCTCCCATAGGATGCTCTCTGCTATGCCTGATGATTTAACTTTTCGGATGAACATTAAACTATTTAATTCTCTTTGTAATGCTTGATTCTGGGAGAGAGATTGAGTTGCATAACCCTACCTCTACATTTCTAAAGTTCTCAAGAAAATAAGTTACTACAGGGGATATTTTATGGAAAGAAGGAAGTTATAAGTCAGATTTCCAGCAGGTATTTGAGGCTTCTGCAGAAACTAATAATAGGGGTTTGGGTTTTGTTTTAAACCTCGCTGAGAACTGCATGAGTGTCCTAGTTTCTAATTTGATAGTAATCCAAATACACAGTGGAATGTCTTGAAAATTGAAACTTCAAGGTGTCCTCTTTATTGCCTGTTATCTCAGCCAAGAGTACTGGAAGACCACCTATGTGTTTAACACTGCTCTTCCACAGTTTCAGTTGTAAAGGAAGCAATGGTCGTAACAGGAGACCAGTGAAGTCCATTAAATTTTGTCCTATTACAAGCATTGCTTTTTCTCCTCTTGCTTACAGAGACCTCCATCTGTTAGACTAGTTTTAATGTGCAGTATATGAGACTCCTGCTGATGTCTTGAGGAGGAATTTATCTTTTGTTCCTGGGTGGTTTGTGCTTTTCCTTCAAAGTCTCAGAAAAGGAATGTGTTCATAATCACTTATCTCTCTAGAGAGAGGTGTTTTTGTTCATGTAGAAGAGATTTGCCTGTTCTCTGGCTTAGATACTGTCTGTATATGAGGCTGAGGGAAAGCAGACTAGATTTTCAAATAGAAATGAGGCCACACCATCCTTCAAGGTGATAGTGCTACTTGTCATTTCTTCTCAGTGATGGCAAGTTCTTGGTGGGTAACAAAGAAATATTGAAAGAATGAGAATTAAGAATTTATAAATCTGAATTTCATTTGTCTTGTATTTTCCAATTCCTCATTTATTTCCTACAGCTCTATTATGATCTTACTGGAGAACAACAGTTTTATGTCTACATGTATCAGATGTAAATAACTATAATGTCAGACAATGAGTCAAAATACTATTTCTGATTTTTTGATACTGTTGTTGGGAAGGAGGTAGATATAATTAATACTGTATAAATCTTTCTTTAGATCCCAACAAAAGTGCTAATATACAGGATGGTGTAGCGCCTGCTGCCCTCCTCAAGAGCATGAATGACATTACTTGACCCTATTCAACACAGACAGTCAATTGTTTAGAAGCAGTGTCCAAGGATTTCTTTAGCATAGAGCGAACAGCATTTGTTTAGCAGCCAACTTTTAATCCCACTGAAGTCTTAAGCCTAGTATTTGTGACAGGGCTGTCTGAAGTCTGTTTTCTACTAATAGTAATTAGTGTTTGGTCTTCAGACTTTAGGACCAGGAGATAGAAAAGTAAAATAAAGCTTTCCCAATATACTCCCTCAAGAGTGTTCCTGTAAGACCACCAAGGTTCTGAGCCTGTGCTTCAAGCATCCTTTGCCCTCTCTTTCCACCAAAGAAACATTACCTTTATAAATGTGCCTAGATACATTTTTCCTCTTTCTATTTTTTTGGTTTTGGTTGGTTGGTTGTTTTTTGGGGGTTTTTGTTTTGTTTTTAATTAAACCAGGACCCTTGGTAATTGTTCATCCAAAGTGCTGACTGCAGTGCTTATGTTCTTCTGACTGAGGTATAGGACAGTATAGTCTTTCTTATTACATTACATAGAAATATTTCATGTCTATCCATCACCCACAAAAGCTCCTCAGCTCAGAGGAAAAGACAAGGCAGAGGAGGGGAGGAACCTTTTAAAAATGAAATTGAATTATTGTGCCTCTCTGAAATGTGAAAGTGATAAGCTGATACCTGAGTAGTGAATATTGATCAGGAAATATGGAAAAAAAATTTCCCTGAGGCACCCTACTTATCTATCTTCAAAATAAATGGAAGAATGCTCTAGTTCAAAGTATTTGCAATCCACTGGTAATGCAAATAATAAAATACCTAAAAGTTCTTCCTGCTGCTACAGAAGCAATTAGGCATCCCAACTCAAATGTGAAGCCTTTATTATATATCCACAGTTGGGACACGGATGGCAACATAAGAAGGGGCAATTTTCGCTTAGATTAAAGATGCTTTTTTGCTTCTTTTGGAAAAAGCAGTTGGGATGTTTTCCCTTTCCTCCATTCTTCATTTCCCCCCATAAAAATAAAGGAGATTTCTTTGAAACCCTTTAGCAGAAATTATCAACTAAGCAGCTTCAGTATAATGAAGAATTTAGACTTGACTTTTAAGAAAAAGGGGAAATGTTGTAATTTCTTACATTCTCAAATGAAGGCCAGATACAGATGATACTTCCTAAAGGATTGTCATGTAACATTATGTCAGGCATCCTTTTATGATGGCTGCATTGTTCGGTTTAATTTCCAAATCATTCAAATACTGTATTTTTCTCTTCACAATGCATAGGTACTTCACGAAGAAACGACAATACCGGGAACCGATTTGAAGTTGTCATACTTGAGCTCCAGAGCTGCAGGATATAAATCTGTACTGAAGATTACTATGACCCAGTCTGTTATACCATTTAATTTAATGAAGGTTCATCTTATGGTGGCAGTGGTGGGAAGACTGTTCCAAAAATGGTTCCCTGCATCCCCAAATCTAGCATACACTTTCATATGGGATAAAACTGATGCATACAATCAGAGAGTCTATGGATTATCTGAAGCTGTTGGTATGTGTTGCAGAGGGGTTTTTTGATTTTTAGTGTTGTCTTGAAGATAGGGAAGCACATACCAAATGCTTGTATCCATTAAGTAGAAAATGCTTAGCAGTATAAGATGAGAAATAACAATGGATATTAAAACATATTAAAAATACTAATCTAAACATTTAATTACAAGAAAATAAATCAATTTAAATGGAAAAAGAAACCACCATCATTTTTCAATTTAGTCCTTCCTCATGAAGTAGCCCTCAGCCTAAAAGTACAGTATGGTATTTAGTCTGCATACTCCATGTACTTGAAAGCACAATAATAACATTCTGACTTACATCACAAAAGGGCTTTCCTCTGTATCTGTCTTAATCCACTTACTCTTAATAACTAAAATATTTTAATAAGCCAGGATTGCTTTGGAATTTGTTTAGTACTTTCAGCACATGTAAAGAAGTCATAGGGATTTTCAGGTAGCCTAGGAGAGCAAAAGAACATACGTAGTTTAAGGAAATCACATTCTTTAAACTCTTCTTCAGAACAAGATCCTATACTTAATGAGGAAATGTACTTTTATTTCAGTGTCTGTAGGTTACGAGTATGAGTCTTGCTTGGATCTAACTCTCTGGGAAAAGCGGACTGCCATTTTGCAGGGTTATGAACTGGATGCCTCCAATATGGGTGGCTGGACACTGGATAAGCATCATGTATTGGATGTTCAGAATGGTAAGGAGTTCATTTTCTTCTTGCTCATTTTACTACTCCACTGCCCTGCACTTCAGGTCTCTCATTCAAACTTTTCAACTATTTGCTCTGTTATTTTTTTAAGAAAGAAAATTATAGAACATTTTGCATATGGTAAATGCTTTGAGCTTCCCTGGCTCCCCAGGGAAGTGTTTGCATTGCCAAGCCTTGCCACAGTTCAGGAAGTGTTTGGACAATGCTCTCAGGCATGTGCTGTGATTCCTGGATTTTTCAAGTGCAGGGGCAGGAGCTGGACTCAATAATCCTGTGGGTCCCTTCCAACTCAGGATATTTTGTGATTCTGTGATTTGCAGTGGATGTCATGCTTCTTCATCCTAGAAATACATATGCATAAATAAGTTCATCAACACTCATGGGTTACAGTCACGGATTAAAAAAGACTCAACTTGGGAAAATTAGTTAAAGTTATTACCAATCAAATCACAGTAGGATAATGAGAAAGAAAACCAAACCTTAAAAACAACTTCTCCACCTCCTCCCTGCCAGCGGTGCAGGGACACAGGGCCTGTGGTCAGTTCATCACACATTGTTTCTGCTGCTCCTTTCTCCTCAGTGGGAGAACTCCTTACACTCTTCCCCTCCTCCAGCATAGTGTTCCTCCCCTGGTAGCCATTCTCCATGAACTTCTCCAATGTGAGTCCTTCCTACAGGCTGCAGTTCTTCACAAACTGTTCCAGTGTGGGTCCCTTTCCACAGGGTGCAGTATTTCAGGAACAGTCTGCTCCAGCATGGGTCCCATGCAGGGGAACAAGTCCTGGCAGCAAACCTGCTGTGGAGCTCCTCTCTCCACATGTCCAGAGGTCCTACCAAGAGCCTGCTCCAGTGTGGAGTCTTCCACAGGCTGCAGGTGGATACCTACTCCACCATGCACTGCAGGGGTACAGCTGCCTCACCACAGTTTTCACCACAGGCAGATCTCAGCTCTGGTACCTGGAGCACCTCCTCCCCCTCCTTCTGCAGAGCGTTGTGTCTGCAGAGCTGTTGCTTTCACATATTCTCACTCCTCTCTCCGACTGCAATTTGCTGCAACGTGGCTTAAGGTGGTAGCTTATTTTGTGTGATACACTAATCGCTACCTGAAGTATTGCTTCTGACTGGTAGAGAAATAAGGTAACCAAATTAAGGGAAAAGGTGTCATTGTACCTAATTTTAAATGGAAAAAAAAAAAAAAGGCACCTGTGCAAACTACTGTAAAGTAATCCATCTAAAAAATGTAAAGAGCTATAATTATAAATATATATATAAGATTGATTCTGTTCACAAGGTAAATTGATGGTGGCTTTAAATTATGTTTAAGAGTACATTTGACAAGTAATGACTTTTCAAAGTGGCGTGTGTCTAATTGAATAAACGAAGTGGAGAGTTGTAATGACAAGGTGGATGAGCTGCATAAATTTATTCAGAAGAGAGTGCAGTGTTTGTATGGGCAGCCCAAACTACTGCAGTAAATAGTCTAATGTACATCTTTTATTCTGTGATAATAGAGGAGAAATGTGAAGGACCAATTTTTCAAGGTAATGACAGAATAAATCAGGTGCAATAGTGCACTGTGCTGACTTGTAGAATTCCTCTGATGAAAATTGTAGAACTCAGCTATTTCAGGGAAAATTATAGTGCCATGATTGTCATAAATGATGTAATCATAGGCGAGGGGATTTTGTATACTGTTAATGCATTCAGGCTTTAACTATTCATGAAAAATACGTTCTCCCTCTTTTGGTTTAGATTACTTCTTTAGATTACTTGCCATTAGGTTTCCATAAACCATTTTCATTTTTTCCAGTGTTATCATGTATATTTGTTTTAAATTTATAATCTCTTGCATTTTATGACATTAAAAGCAGTGAAAACACCTCAAACATTTAAGGAAGAAAGCAAAGTTGTTTTTTTTCTCATACCTTTCAGTACAAAGAGTGCACTTTGGAAATGACGAGAGAAAGAGAAATGCATCCTAAATTTCTTATAAACATCTCAAAAGATAACTGTATCCCTCAGCCCCAAGCTGCCTTGAAACTTTGGGCATGCAATCAATAAAACACAGATCACTGTAAAGTACAAAGTGACATGTGGTTTACATGGATTGTACCACGGAAAGACATATTGTGACTTAGTATAACCATAATAGCTGACCATTTGTAGAGGACACCTTAATGGATTCATTATGAGATTGAACAGTCTGAGTCCTGGCAACACTTTAACATACTTTTTTTTTTTTTCCTAAGACTGAGGATTTAACATAAAGCATCCATTTTTCCTCTCAGATTCCCTGTGTAGGCTATAATGGAAGAAAAATACTGCTGGCACATTGCTTTGTCTTCACGAAATTATTGTTTCTTTCATGCCTCAAAGCAGAATTAAGTTTTAGAAGTAGGTTGGCCTGGCACCACATTTTTTTTGTTGTTTTGACATTTTTAATAACTGCCTATAACTGCAGATACGGTATTGAGGCAGACTTTGTTGCCAGAGGAACATTTTTGTTGCGAGCTGAGTAAAGAGTCTTTATAATGTAAAATTGAGGCAATCTACTACTTTTTGAAGTGGCTCTTTAATTAATATTTACAATTTGCAGCAGTAATCCACTTTAGATTACATTCGACATTATATTCATAATTAGATATACTAGGACTTTAGGAATACAATTTGCAAAAATATTTTTTCTCTTTTTCTATAACAAACAGAGTGTCAGTCATTTCTGGCAATTTCAAAACTGTAAAGATGTAGGAACATGGACTTTGCTTTCATCAATACACCTTATATTTCCTTCAACATGACAGTTTCTATTCTGAATTACAGCTTAACATTTAAAATTAAGAACAACTGAAAACATTTTTGTGTTCTAAGAGCTAGAGTATTTAGTGCTTCTGCTACATTTTGTGGACAAGGTAATGTAATATTTGCATGTCTGTGACTTAAATATATAAATGTATTAACAAAGTTCTATTACTTGTAGTGAGAAAAATGTGGTGACACAAAATTCATTAAAGTTATACTAATCAGCTAAAAGAATATCTAGAATAGAAGTGCATCATTTTATGTGCATACATTCAGAGTTTTTAAAAACTGGTTTTTTGGGTTTTTTTAATGTCATCTGCCAGGAATCCTCTACAAAGGAAATGGTGAAAATCAATTTATATCTCAGCAACCTCCAGTTGTTAGTAGCATTATGGGCAATGGGAGACGACGCAGCATCTCCTGTCCGAGTTGTAATGGTCAAGCTGATGGCAATAAGCTACTGGCTCCAGTTGCCTTAGCTTGTGGGACAGATGGCAGTCTGTACGTGGGGGATTTCAACTACGTTCGTCGGATATTCCCATCTGGAAATGTAACTAGTGTTCTGGAGCTAAGGTATGTTTTTTTTCTCATGCTGGACTTTTGGAGTTGTGAGTTGCTGTGGCAAATTAAAGTGTTGAATTGATTTCTGGCATTTTGTAAGTTCGAGATTCCTAATGCTTTTGTGAACAAAAAAAAAAAATTGAGTCAAATTATTTTAAAGCATTTGAAAAAGTATTTAAAACTGAAGTGAAAACATTTTATCCTCATAAAACATTTTAACTATGCTAATCTAAATGTGAGAACACAATCTACCCAAAGTAATAATTCTGTGGATTTTAAGGGTTAACCTACACAATAGATGTAAGTGGATAGATGATCGTTCACCACTTCACTAATGGTAGATGTAAATGTTGTCTTCTTCTCATCTTTTAACATCCTTTCTGAATGTTTGTCTAATAATGTTTTTCTGTTCTTTTTTACTTGCTCCCACCAAGAAATAAAGATTTTAGACATAGGTAAGCATTCCTTAAAGAAGATTTATATTTTTCTAACTGTGCTTCTTTCTTTTTTAACAAATGAATGCTTATAATGGAGAAGTCATTTCTGAGATGTATTACTAGAAAAGAGGAGTATTTTTCAAAAATAATGAGTTCATATGTTTTAGTTATGTCAGCTGTCAGGCGGTATCGTCCTTTCGGATACAAGTTCCTCTTTTCTCATCACTCTCTGTCCACAGTCAGACTTCTTTTTATGCTTGTGTATGCCCTCCTTTGCTGTTCCCTCATTTCTGCTCACTCCTTGCTGGCAGCACTTTTGCTGATCCTATAAAAACTCACTCATTAATCAGATACCCCAAATACGATGAGAATGGCATATAAGTAATAAAATTATAAAGGTATCAAGGGAGTTCATTTCATTAGCCTTTTGATGTTGAGTCTTTTCAGGCTCACATTTAAGAGATTTGTTTCTTTAAAGGTGAAGTTCTTTTAATAATGGAAGTTGAAATAATAATAACACAACTCCAGGAGTTAAGATTTTGAAATATACCAAGACTCACAGGACTGGTCATAATAATCAGAGGATTGTAATACAAAATTCCTCCATCCTGGCATAGTTACAATAATGGCAAGAACAGAAGAAGGTGGATGCTTAGAATTGCTCTGCCACAGCAGTTGGTGCTGATAAGAAGGAAAAAACAGAGTCATGCTAAAATCTTGTTGGAGACAAGATTTTTTTGCAGGAAACCCTGCAAGCCTTTGTAACAGAACTGCTAAGTATATAGCCTAGCAGGCCCACTGGTCCTTTTCTCTCCTTTTTGCTGCCAGTCATTTTCCTTCCTTGTTTTTAAACAAATCCCACTGAGTCATATCTCTCTTGTCCTCATTTTTTAAATTCACTTTTCTTTGGACATACTTCTTTGTGAGGAAGGGTTTCATGTTTTAAAAAGTATGTTTCAAATGTGTTAGGCAAAAAAATTCCACGACTAATTAAGTGTTTGCATCGGTGCTAATGATCAGAATTGGCAGCTTATACACAGTCGAGTTGGTTTTATGGGTTTTTTCCAGGTGTGACTCAGAGACAGTCTCTTCTGTTTGGTGGGTTTAGGTTTTCATTATTACATTTTGTTTGTGTTTGTTCCATTACGCTTAAAAGAATTATATCCCTTGTGGTGTCACAAAGTTGTGATTGCAACTGGATAAAACGCTGTCTTGGCAGATGTATGGAATGTGGAATAATACTTGGAATGTGGAATGTACAAATAGGATTAAAGAGTGGACACATATTGAGGTTTGTTTTGCTGTGATTTAGTAGCACCACCCTCTCCTGCCTCTGGCAGAACTATTGTCACAGGCTTTACTGCGGCATTTCAGAAACTGGATCCCTGTGTGTAAGAAAAGTGGGTGAGGGAGAATATTGAAGCTTTTCTGCTTTATTCATGTCTACACATGCAGAAGCTCTGGGTAGCAAAATTGCAATCATACTGCACAAATTAGAGTAACAGCATGTGCCCATACAGCGGTGGCGAAGCGGGGGTTCCTCCTGAGGCAGGAGGAGACGTAGAGGACTGTGGAGGACTGGCTCTGCAGGAGCTGTTTCGGAGCCAGTAGGCAGAGATGTGGAGCCCATTGTGCAGCCTGAAGCGATCTACTACATGTTTGAGTTTTCTCTCGCATCATGCCTCTTCCCACTGTCCACTCTCAACCTTAGAAGTTTGCTAATCAGGGGCTTCCTAAGCCAAGAGTGGGATCTTTATGCTTAAAAGACCCTGGCAGCTTTTTATTCTCTTAATTAAGCTGCTTCTCATTTAAGATGCGTAAACTTTTAGGATCCACCAAATCCTATTGCCATGGGCTCCCTGGCTAAAAACACACTGGAAGGCCAAATATCTTCTTTTGTCTGCATGTGTACAGAGTCCTGTGAAATGCTGCAGAGGGAAGCACATCTGTATGGCCTGTAAGAGAAGGGAGCAAAGGTCCAGTTTCACTTCAGACTGCTAAGGAGATTTCAACTTGGAAAACAGCCCTCAACAGATCACTTTGCAATATATAATTGTTAGGTATTAGAACTAAGAAAATGCACTGAAACATGTGTTCCTCAAGTAAAACTACTGAAAAAGTCTAAATACTAGTTCAGGTCTCTTATCTATTCAAGCATTCAGCTTTCCTTGTCTATAAGCACAGTGCTTCAGCACAGAGTGTGATGTGTCTCCCACCTCAAGTAGCCTGTACTCTAAATTAGAGAGAGAATGCAGATCCAATTTATCCTCTCATGTACCAGTGACCTTACATTTTTTCAATCTCAAAGCTGAACTGATGTCTTTATACACACTGCTGCCTGTGGGTGATTAATGCTGATAGGCATTCATGGAAGAAGTAATGTTTAAAGGACTTTGAAGACGGGGAGGTCATTTGTAGGCTATGGCACTATCCCAAGTCTGTAGAGAGCCAGAAAAAAAAGTTTAGCAAAACACAAAAACAGCTTGGAGTGTATATGGTTTAGAGGGCACAGAGAGAAGGCAAGAGAGAGGGGGACTTAAGCAGGAAGAGTATTTTTAAAAAAATCTGTGCACAGAGAGTAGTGCAGGTGATCTGCCTAGATTGGCCTAAGCAAGATAAAAGCAAAGGGAAATAGATCATTACATAGCTCTGTGCACACTTTAAATTCAAAGCACTTAGTATTATTTGACACAGGCAGAATAAGTTAATTTTTACTCATTTATCTTTACAGGAGCCTGTGTTGGTATATATAACTGCATGTTTTGCAGACCTACTGACAGCAATTAGGCAATTCTGAATGAGTCAAGAAGTCACTGAATGTGGATTTTATTTTTTTGCATTTGTTGTTATTGGTAGAAGGCAGAAGCTTAATATAATTTCAGGCTACAATGAAATAGCTTAAACCCTACAGCTTTCCAACTGCTGGCTGCTTATCCCTCTACTGATTTTGAGATCTGCGTAGCACACATGGATGTTTTCTGGCTCCAAAGCAAATATAGTTTTCACTAGACAGTTACTCAGTTCCTCAAATTGTATCTTGATCCCAGGAATTACTGAGGTTTTCTATCACCTAAAACTGCCTCAGCTGTTCAACCTTCACCTGAAAAGAAATGCTGAGAAATGTCTGCTGTATTAGCTCAGAAAGGAGCCACTAGACATCTACGTCTGGCAAGTTGGAGAGTTTGTATTGATTCAGCAGTAATATCCTATGCACTCCCAAACTCGGGGAGATTTTTTAGTACAATGACAAAACACATTTAAATTATCAGGTGTACTTTTTTGTTGTTGTTTGATGAGGATATACTGCTTACTATGAGAACTTACCCCCTAATGTGGGCTTTTTTATGGAATTAATTAGAACATAGAAATATTTTCATCTTTATGAAAAGAAGAACTTTAAAAATTCTTTTTAGAAAGAAATAATTGTGTTAAGGCATAAATTACTTAGGTTTTGATTTGATGACTCCTTATTCCACTGGTTAAAAAATCTGATTGAGGCAATGTTAGATGCATTGAAGAGAGGTACTTCAATTTAGATTTCAGTAGTATAAGAAAGGACTTTATTTTAAATTACAATGAAATAAAATTTAATTGCACATTTCACATTTTGCAATGTGTTTATATTTGAAGTGTCTGCAAAGTTTCTTAAAGACCAAAGTAATCATGTAAATGGGTATAATTTAATTTGCAGTCTATGGAGGTATAAATAATTCGCACACTACATAGTCATCAGATTAAATGATCGCTGCATAAAATTAAGGTTTTGAAAATACCTTCCTTTTGGCACACTGACAATAATAGATTTCTAACAGGCAGAAATTTAAAGTAAACCTACATTTGATTGTTTTCAGACATGCTGTACAACACTCAGTGCTATAGCAGAGCTTTTTAAGAGGTGCTAATCACTGTGTATTTGATTTCATTAGTCTGTTTCACTTGGTTTCTCCGTTCTGAACCAACATGTTAAAAGTCTTAAAACCAAATAAAATCCTATTTATGCAACACTCTTTTTTTCCTATGTTTCTGTAATTGGAGAGCTGTAAAAATCTGTCCCTGCCAAAAGACATAATTTGTTCACAAGTTGTTCCTGTTGGTCTCTTGTTGCTTTTTCCAAGTGGCAGTACATAAAAATGTGTTACACTAGCACAGTTATGTATTTACAAAATGTGAAGTATAGCATTCTGTGAACAGATGTTTGGCTATCACCAGACTGGTAGATCTATTTAAGGAGCACTTTTGCAAACATCAGAAGTGACTGTTCCGACACTTTTGCTTCAATCCATGAGGGGAGCATCTGAAATTACCTCCTGTATTTACATGACCTTATTTCAGCTCTTTATACCATAAATTAGGTCAGGAATCCCAACTGTAGTGGGTTAAGTTTCTACATCATAATATATCAACACAAAAGGTAATCTCTTGGGCTGGTTTTTTCACCAGCAGGGGAGTAAAGACAGTAATTCTCAATTATGTGGCACCAGTGGAGAGGCAAAGTGTAAGTTTCTGGGAAAATGGTTAGCAATATATATTTTCACTGTAATAAAGACTGTGTTGGCATAGTTAGCAGTTTTGTGCCAGTGTGTAGGTTATTTGAAATATGACTCTGAGTTAAGAAGAATGGAAAAGCTCCGCTCAGTGCTCTGGTGGAAGAGATGTGTTAAATCATGCATATCATGAACTTGAAAGCAGTGGATTAAACAAATACTTATGAATGATGTCTTATCTCTTGCCTGTGAACTCATCATTCAAACTACCTTATCTGTTTACGACTTACCTAAACCATGCACCTCAGCAGCCTTATGTAAATTATAATAAAACAGGTAGGATAATAGCAACAAAGTGTAAGTGAGGGCTGGGGTCCTACTGCAAAATTTGGAACTGGTTCAAGGTTCTGGAAGGTTTTAAACCACAGTATTTTGATTTGTCCTATTACAGAGGTACACACCATCTGTAATATACAGAGCATTGTACAGGCCTGTGAGTGTCACAGACAAAATGGATCTTCTGTCCCCAAGCCATTAGTCTGGATTGGGCTGCCTGTGACACAGAGCAGAAATGTGAACCAAAAAAGGTTTTGGGGCTATGACCTCTGCTACCTATGCATAGAGCATCACCATTGGCTTTAACTTTTTCTGTATTGCTGCGCATTGCATATGAACTGAACCCTTTTCTTCTTGATCCAGTGTTAGGTGCAATTAATTGCAGCATATGCAATGTGTAATTCCATTTTACAGCAACAACCCAGCTCACAGATACTACCTCGCAACTGACCCCGTGACAGGAGATTTGTACGTGTCCGACACAAACACACGCAGGATTTATCGGCCCAAGTCACTCACGGGCGCGAAAGACCTGACCAAAAATGCTGAGGTGATAGGAGGAACAGGGGAGCAGTGCCTGCCGTTCGATGAGGCAAGGTGTGGTGATGGAGGCAAGGCGGTGGAGGCAACTCTCATGAGCCCTAAAGGTAAAAAGAGTTCTCCCTCTGTAACTTTCAAAATAATGCAAAAAGTTCAGAGCTGGAGGCATGAGCACGTTTAATTACTGAACCCAGTAGTTGTTTCAAAAATTGGGGGTTTGAGTAATTTTTTTTCCAACAGGAAAGACTATTGAGGAAGAAAGTTATGGGGACTGATTTTTTTTTAAATCAATTAGGGTTGATTTTTTGCGAAATACTTGTCTTGAGTGGTTATTGAGCATTTTTAAGTGCTTATTTAGATTATGTGCTTGGCAGGCAGTAGTGAAGATGTAAAATCCACATTGCTTTTGGTCCCACTTATCCCATGTTTTCGGTTAACTTAAGAGCTAGTCCCTTCTCAACACACAACAGCAAATGAACAGCAAATGCAATCAACAGTAGTAGATTTCATTCTGAATATTGGTTAATAAGCTCTTTTACTACCTACTGCCTGAGACCAGATTTACTGCCTGCAATTTCCATTAGATACATACTACCTATATCCTTAGTTATGGATAATATATTCATTTCTAGTACAGAAAAAAAAAAAAAAAGAAAAAACAACTGATTTTTTTTTTGCTTCGCTAAAGGAATAGCAATAGACAAGAATGGGTTAATCTACTTTGTTGATGGGACCATGATCAGAAAAGTGGATCAGAATGGAATAATATCGACGTTGCTTGGCTCCAACGACCTGACCTCAGCACGACCTCTAACCTGTGATACCAGCATGCACATCAGCCAGGTACTTTTCAGTTGCTGCTAATTTGGAAAGCTTAGCTGGAGATAGAAATTGAAATGCAGCTTTCTAGCCCCTTGAAATAAAACTGGGTGGAGTGTGTAATGGATATTTCACAGCAGATTTGGGGGAGAAAGCAACCTGTTCCAAGGACGTGAATTGCAGTGTATTTTCTTAGCTATAAATGCTGCTGTATTCAATTTTTCTGCCCATAAAGCTCAGTTCAGTTTAGAACAGCAAAACTATCAGCAGGAAACATTAAGCCTGGTAGTAAATACTGGGAGAATGGCATATCTGTTAGAACTACCTTGGCATGGTGATGTTTTCTGAATTGCTAACATCCCTAGCCTAGTAGAGGGAATGAGAGGATTTACACAAAATCCCCATATTTTTCTGTTTTTCTCAAGAACTTGTGTAGGCAAGAAGGGACATCACTAGTGGTATGTTCAAAAAATGGAGTACAGTGTTTCATAATCTGGAAAGTAGTAAGTCGTTGCTACTACAAAAATGAAAGATGAATACTGTTGTTAAGTATGTGTTCAGATGTTGATATCTGTCTCTATAGTTACTTATGATACAGAAAAATATAGCATTTATTGGAGGGGAAATTCAACCTGTATTATAGTTCCAGTGCAGCTGGCTCTTTTCAATAAAATGGATGCCTCGCCTCCCTGAAAAGCTTCAGTTTGCTGCATGTATTCATGGGAGTTCTTTTGTCAGGATTGCTTACAGCAGACAGAAAATATCCTTACAGCTCTCTCTAAAACTGAAGGTGAATTAATTCATTTAATCTGCACTGGTTAACTGTTCAATAAAACACTTCCGTTTGTTTAGGTACGTCTGGAATGGCCTACAGATTTAGCCATCAACCCAATGGATAACTCCATTTACGTTTTGGATAACAACGTAGTTTTGCAGATCACCGAGAACCGTCAGGTTCGCATTGCGGCAGGGAGGCCGATGCACTGCCAGGTTCCCGGGGTGGAGTACGCGGTGGGAAAGCACGCTGTCCAGACCACGCTGGAGTCGGCAACTGCCATTGCCGTGTCCTACAGCGGGGTACTCTACATTACAGAGACTGATGAAAAAAAGATTAATAGGATAAGACAGGTCACAACTGATGGAGAGATCTCATTAGTTGCTGGAATACCCTCAGAGTGTGATTGCAAAAATGATGTCAACTGTGACTGTTACCAGAATGGAGATGGCTACGCTAAAGATGCCAAACTTAACGCTCCTTCCTCCTTGGCTGTGTCTCCAGATGGCACCCTGTATATTGCTGATCTGGGAAATATTAGGATACGGGCTGTGTCAAAGAACAAACCCTTAATGAATTCAATGAACTTCTATGAAGTTGCTTCTCCAACTGACCAGGAACTTTACATCTTTGATGTCAATGGTACTCACCAGTACACTGTGAGTTTAGTCACCGGAGACTATCTGTACAATTTTAGCTACAGCAATGATAATGATATTACTGCGGTGACAGATAGCAATGGGAATACTCTTCGGATCAGACGGGATCCCAACCGGATGCCAGTAAGAGTGGTCTCCCCTGATAACCAAGTCATCTGGCTGACAATAGGCACTAATGGATGTTTGAAAAGCATGACTGCACAAGGGCAGGAGCTGGTCTTATTTACCTACCATGGCAACAGTGGACTTCTGGCAACTAAAAGTGATGAGACAGGATGGACCACTTTTTTTGAGTAAGTACATAAAATAAAGTCACATATCTTATAGTTTTACTGAGTTCTACAGAACTATTTAAAGTATTTCTCGAGGCTGATGAAGTAACTGTAAAAATGACCCCTGAAAGCACAGAAAGATACTTTTAATATCCCATGCTGTCTTCCTCTTCTGGCTTCTTCTTAAATAGAATAATTTTGAATTCATTATTTTGAACTTCAGTTTTATATCTTGAAATAATAGTGAGCCAACATTTCACTCTTGTCAAGAAATTTGTAACTCAGACAACCATGGTTGTGTAGATTTGCATCAATAACTATATTGTCATCCCACTTGCTCATTAGATTGGCATTGCTCTGCAGCAAACACTGACAAGAAATTTGTCTTCACTGTTCAATTTTTTTTTATTTCTTTTTTTTTGTCTGCATAATCTCCTACCCAAAAAAAAAAAAAGTCTGGGTGGTTAGTAAAAGGTTGTGTTTCACAGAGTGGCAAATAATAGGAAGGATCTCCTGGATGGCACAGCAGGCCTTCACACAGGTGGACCCAGTTGGAGAAAGCTGAAAAAAGGAATGTGGGCCGTGAGGAGAAGTGTCATTCCTGTAGGAATAAACTGAAAACACAGAAACCACCAGCACCGTGTCGGGTACAGGTGCAAACACAACAGTGAGAGGTATTACTGGAACAGTAGGACTTGTAATTTTACCAACCTCAGAAAAAAATCTTTTCAGTGAATTGCTTTAGCCTGTGTTACAGTCATTAAGTCATCAATGCCTGTTCATAACAGACAGATTAGAAAAACCTTTTACAGAATTCTCAGTTATATTGATTAATAAAGGTCATGACAATTTATAGATAAACTAGTAGAACCAGAGTTCACATACAGATTTTGTAGGCAACTTCATCTCCAGATGAGCTGAGCTGCGAACTGATATGCTAAGCAAAATGTAACAAAAATACAGCTTAAAACACAAACCAGTATTTCAAAAAAGATCAATGTAGAATTAACTCAGATTTTTTTCAGTCATCTCTGCCAACTGTAAAAATATGTGTATTTTTAAATCACATCCAAGACATGGTGAGGTTGGGTAAAAAGGTGTTTATGAAGGACTGGAAGACAGAGCATTAGTATGATAAGTAAAAGTGTTAGAGGGCCCTGAGATGAACTGTTCAGGATTACAAAGGGCATCATGAAAATCCAGTAAGTCCCTCTTCCTTTTTTTTTTTTTCCCCTTTTCTTTTCTCCTATCTTTATGATGAAATGCAGTAGCAACTGCTGCCAAGGTCAGAGTCTAAAAAAAAAGCTTTCAATTCAACACACATGATAAAGAAAATAAAGTACCAGTGTCAGGCAGTGGCAGCAAAGCCAAACATCTGTGTTCTGAGATAACTTCATATTTCTGTCAGTGTACATTTGGCTGAGGCAGTGTGCAGGAGGACTCTGAGCACCTGTATCTACTCTCCAGCCTTTACATATCCCTATCAGAGACACAAGAGCAGCAGGTGCTGCTTCACGGCATATTGTGTCCTGAAGTGGAGACAGGGCTAGAAATGCTGATCCCTAACAAAGACAGCAGGTGGGATGGTGGTGCTGCCAGTTTTAAGGTACTCTTACAATAATCTGTAAATTGGCAGGGCTTTGGTAGCGGGCACATTCCCAAAGCATTAGCACACATCTGTAATATTTAATTGTGCATTGGTGCATCCGCTGCGTATCTTTTTAGGTCCTGCCAAGAGGACACAAAAGCACAGTGAGGATACACAGAGGAATGAGAATGTGTTCTACTGGGAGGGCAGGTGTTCTCCGTCTCATGAGTTAGCCCTGTTCTGTATGCTGAGAAGCCAAAGCACAGCTTTAGGTGGGCTGGGAGTAGCCCTCTATTTCCACAGAGTAAATTTGGTGTTTAACTGTGACACACACAACCACTTGTTTCCAGTAGGTGAGTTGGGCAAGACAGTCAGTTTGGGGGATAGTGAAGTCCTGTACAGAAATTAAGGCATCCGCTGGGTACAGCAGGCACTTCAAATCGTGCTGGCATTCATACTGGCTAATTGAGGACCTAGAGTTTTAATCAGGGCGGTAATTCCTCACCATGTTGCCTGTAGTTTTTATGTAGCCTACTGCGGTGTACCACAGAAGTAGCTGGTGGCTCCTGAATGTATCTTAATGGCATCTGCGTGATCACAAAAAAGTGGATATTATATTCACTATTAAGGGATTGATAGGTCTGTATTTTTCCTCATGGGGAGAATTTAGGGTACTGTGTGTCATGAAGCACATAGCTATTTCCCGAGTCTGTAAATAGCCATCTTTCACACCTGATCTGCTTTCATGCAGGCTTTCTGGTCTGAGTTAGGTTATGTCCAGCTGCCTTACAGAGAACCCAAAGGGCAGGCTATTCCCCTCAGTAAGTATTAGTATTATTTCCAAGCTGCTGCTTATGCTCTTCCTGAACAATTACCTCCAACCAATATCTCGTTAGAATTCCCAAGCTGAAGTAATTGCAGAGAAAGCTAGGCAATTTCACTCTCCTTGAATTTGCAAGTGTATGAGGCTTTCACAGAAGCAAAGATATTTATCTCCTCCCTGTAGCCACGGTGAAGCAGTAATCTGTTTAATTGCAACAAGGAAGATTCAGATTAGACATTTGGAAAAACTTCATGGTGAAGATTTTGGAGCCCTGGAGCAGACAACAATGATAGTGACCCCTTGCCCTTCACAGACTGTCTTTAAGAACAGATTAGACATCTTTCAGGACCAACACAGGAAGAACACATCCTGCCTTGGGGTAGAAGTTAGACCACATGACCTCTCAAGGTCCCTTCCAGTAATGTTTTCTATGATGCTCTGTACAAGTTAATACCAAAAATAAAAAAAAAATGCACTGATTATGTAAAGCTACAGGGAATAAAGGGGGCAGGGGGTGATGGGGGGAGGAAAGCACTGTTATTTTTCTTGCCAAAACAGCATTCTTTAAAAACATCCATCGGGCATCATAGCTGCTTGCTTCTTTTTAACATAAAATCCCCATACACCAAATTTGTGTCAGTATATTTCCCTTTTGAAGAAAGATAGTTGTAAACACAACTATTTTGCTGGTTTTTGTTCTAAGATCAAGTATTATTGTGACTTCTTGGTGCTGATGATTTGTAACATTAAATCTGACAAGCCTGGGTTTCTAGAGTTTTTTGCTACTATTGCCAAAATAGATGGCAACTACATGTGTCATAGAAGGGCTTGTGTGGGGCTGACATTGATGTACAAGCATGTATCTCTCAGCTTCTGCATATTCACATTTGTAGGTAGTATGGACTAAAACATTTTCAGCTGAAGTGTTTTCTGTTGAAAAAAATGCACTCTTTTTAAAACAGAGAGGTTTCCCTCAAATGTCAGGTGAAGAATAAGAAATTATGAGAAATCGTTCTGACTTCCTTGTAACAATAGCAAAATACTTCAGCTTCAGGGTTGGATGCATTTTCCTTTAACATCACAGTTTATTTACCTATTTTATTTACTATATTATTCAAATTCTCTAAATATTTTAAGATGATAGAATTTATATTCCATGGTGAATTTAGACTTTCTTCCCACTCACAGTTAAAAATGTTCAAGTGTTTGAATGTCCAGTGGACTAGAAATGCCTTTTTTCAACTAGCTTTGAGTGTGGCTGGGTTGTTTCACCCTTTGGTTTTCACACATCTGTTTAAATGGCAGAAGATACGTGGAGGGAAAATACTGTGGGTTTAGCAGTAAAAAGTTCAGCCTTTGGAGCAATTCAGGAATAGCTTTGTTGCTTATTTTCCTGTGCAAATCTGGTTGTATAACTTGATCATGGATCCAAACAACTTAGATCATTTCAGCTAATTCTCAGTGATTTGAGAGCAGATTTATGAAAACAATTGAATCTTTTTTTTTTTTCCTTTTCCAGAGCAACTTTTCAGTGAAAAGAGGAAATCTTTGAAAAAAGATTGCATCCCAAAAGTTGGCAATCACTGCTCTGGCACATACTAAAGCATTTGGCTTTTTTTTTTTCATGGCTTTTTTCCACAGTTTAAGTCACACTAATACCAGAACCAAAAGAAGATTACTTCTATATTTCATGTAGCCTGGACACTAATTAATCTATAATTTATTGGGTTTATAATTTATCTCTTTGCCTGAAGAAGGGAAGGACTGACATATAGGAAATATATTTTTAAGGCTCTTTGTAGTTTTTATAGTGAAATTATAAATACTAGCTTGAATTAGGATATCATATAATCTGTTTTCTTTGTTTGTTTACAGACTTTGGGTTTTTTTAATCTCTTTATGGCAAAATGGATTTGCAAATTTCTATTTTGTTAAGGGTTATAGTCTGCTGATCAAAACTGACACCTTATATTTCAAGAATGCATACTTCTGTGAGGCACTGTTACTCAAATTCATAGTAACTGTTTCAGGTTTTTGAAGGTCTAAAAACTTGCTACATAACAATGATATTAACAGAGCATTTATAAAAATTACTGAAAATGCATGCATACAAAAAACCAGTTGAGCCATATGAAGCTAAAAGTCAGCCAGATTAGGTTTTTATAATGAAATTATAATATTATACAAGGTATAAAAGTAATCAGCCTAATCAAATTCTGCTGTAAATTTGTGAGATATCTGAGCTGGAAACTATTAACTGTAACTGCATATTATGTATGCATAATATGAAGATTTAAACAGATAAATCTTAAAAGTTAAGCTAATTATATGCATATTAGCATTTTGGAAATGACACTTTCTCAATAGCCTACATGACATTATTTCTGTGCAGCAGTTTCCATTCTGAGTTTACATACAGATGGCTAAACCAGGTGCACCTGGTGGACCTAAATTTTTGAAATATCAGAAGTGAATGCCTAAAAAGCCTTGGATTGGAAAAGACCTTCAAGATCATCAAGTCCAACCCTTGATCCAAAACCAACCTGGTTACTAGACCATGGCACTCAGTGCCATATCCAGTCTCATCTTAAAAACCTCCAGGGATAGTGAATCCACCACTTCCCTGGGCAGCCCATTTCAATGTCTGATTACCCTCTCTGTAAAGAATTCCTTTCTAACATCCAACCTAAACCTCCCCTGGCAGAGCTTAAGACCATGCCCTCTTGTCTTACTGATAGTTGCCTGGGAGAAGAGACCGACCCCCACCCGGCTACAACCTCCTCTCAGGTAGTTGTAGAGAGTGATGAGGTCTCCCCTGAGTGTCCTCTTTTCCAGGCTAAACAACCCCAGCTCCCTGAGCCTCTCCTCACAGGACTTGTGTTCAAGTCCCTTCACCAGCCTGGTTGCTCTTCTCTGAACCTGCTCCAGCACCTGAAATAATTCCAATAGCCACTGTTTCTTCTCTCTTTTCAACCTTCTCTCCTTTTGTCTTCCTCTTCTTTTAGAAGCAGTATCAGCAGGCGGAGATCTGATCCAGATTAAGATGGCTCCTCTTCCCTGGAAATTCACTGCCTCTCTTCCATGTCTCTTTTTTTGCTTTCCAGACCTCCTATTATGT
Source organism: Myiozetetes cayanensis (assembly GCF_022539395.1). NCBI lineage: Eukaryota > Metazoa > Chordata > Aves > Passeriformes > Tyrannidae > Myiozetetes > Myiozetetes cayanensis. The sequence goes on along the minus strand of NW_026087964.1, from coordinate 30,359,875 downwards.
TTCCTTACTTTCTTACCTTGTATCTTGCTCCTTCCCACATCTCCCATTTTTTCCCTAAAGTGTGTTTGGCTTCCCTGCTTTTCCTTTCCCAACAGTGCATTTCTTTTCAATACCCTCTTGTATCTTTTGACAGTCCATCCAATGTTTCCCCAGACACTTCGTGCCCTGAGCTCGTTTGTCTTCTCCTTCCCCTCCTCCTTCCTCTACTCAATCTTTGTCTCCAAGGGAATGCAACAGAAAGCAAAGACAGTGACCTTAGCAAGAAGAACCCTTACAAGTTTACTTTGCTCCTAAGTTAAATTAATGAGCTTTCCAGCTATTCTAGAAAGGTGGCAGAATCATGAAGAATATGAAATCTTTGCGATAATTTATAGACTAGAGCAAATCGCAGGCAAAAATCTTATTTTCACTGTGTGCTACAGAGTATCACCCTTTGCATATTACACTTTTATTAACAATGCTTTCAGTGCTGTGGTTTCCCAAAAACTCTGTGATACAGAGTAAGATATTGCCTCTGGCTTGGACTTGCTTAGTTTCCCCAAGTACCAGGCACATCATCTGTAACTGTCAGCATTTGGCAACAGAGAACAGATGACATTTTGCAGTTTTTCCTCTTGCTTCATCTTAATATGTTGCTTGTGGAGTCTGACTTGGAAAGAACCAAGACTGGGCTATGGAAGAGTCTATGGAACTTATGCTGAAAGATTTCATTTAGATAAAAGCAAGTATTTAATTTTGATCAGATGAAAATTATCCCCCAATAGTAGTGTCAATCCACTTCCACTTTTACTGTATAATAAGAGGATAAAAATTCAGTTTTCATAATCAATATTTCTATACCATTTCTTATAACATTTGTGGGGTTTTATTTTCCTGTAATATTTTTGTTTCTATTTGTGTTCATTTTTTTATACCATTTATATTTCAGTAATACAAATATCTAAAAATATCTAGTCTTCTTTTTCCTTGCAGTTTTGGGGCTTTCATTCTAATCTGATTCTGTTTTCTTACAAATACCAGAACTTTATACAAAATTGTAATTGGATTTTTTACCACTGCTAAACAACATTATCCGAATTTCCTTGGTATCACTGTGCTTTTTAGGTATTTTTATCCTTTTACCATCAGCAGCCTTATGTACCTTCTGGTTTTACTGCTGCTGCTTCTTGCTTCATCAGTGTAAAACAGAGTGGCTATAAAGTAATTAACCATAGTCATTCAAGCAGTTTTGTTTAGCTGATTATCATGTTCTTGCATTGACTTTTGTGGCATCACATGAGCCCCTGATTGCGAACTGTGACTTACAAGTGCAATGTCTTTAATCTTCCCATATAATATATAATCAAGCAACAAAAGACATATTCTCTTCATTCTCAACTGTCTCTGAACTGTCTTTGTGAGAATAGTTTTGGGATATCCAGTCCTTGCAAAAGTGCCCCTTTATCCACATTGTCTGGCACAATGTAGCACACAATACATGTATTTCTCTTTTAAAGCATATTTGCTTCTCCTCCTCCCAACAGGACTGAAGATTTAGCAGGCATAACCCTCTCTCACCTCTTCATGTAGACTCATGGGAGCAAGGCTGGCCAAAAGGCGATTAAAACTCTTCCTCTCTATTCAAACAACCCCTAACCAAAGAGAACTTGTAGGGAAAAATATCAAGCTGGCATGTTTGATTTGGTTTTTTGAACTTTCCCCTGGACACATCAATACAACACAAGTATGTAACCATATTACATGCAACAAGCAATTTCTGAGAGGAACTTAGTGATGGTTGTGCTTGCTGATCATACCACGTTTCTTCTTAAGATAAATCATTAATACATTTTTAAAATTTCTGTCTTCAACTTTCTTCAGAGAATAGAGGTTACAATCTCACAGTTTTCTAAACTGGAACTGTAACTCAACTTTAGAGTAATTTTATAATTATAATACTATAGTAATATATAATGTTATATAATAATAATAATAATATATGTTATATACTTTATCTTTCAAGGCTTGTGCTGACAGTAGAGCACACAAATTTGTTGTTTCAGACTCATTCTGTTTAATGAAAGAAACAGCCATGTTAAAAATAATCCATTAATATATAACATTAGATAGCAATGTGAAATTTTTTCAGTGAAGTGCAGTGTGTCCCCTAATTGCCCTGATAGCAGTAGTGTCTCATCTAATAGACATTTACCCGTTTCTTCATTCTCAAATGTTACTGTTCCTTCTCCCTTAGAACTAAAGCAGACCTGAGAAACCATTGAATAGATAATAATATCAAAATAGCAATGCTGAAGACACATAACAATGTTATTACATCTTACATGTATGAGAAAAGAAGAATTGCTTTGATTTCTGTCAAGAAAATCAGGATGTGATGTTTCTGTGGTTTTGGAAAGCACTCCTAAGTAAGGATAGTACAGCAAAAAAACAGTTTTGTTCGTATTAATGACATAAATGTTCTGCATTGTCAATCCAGTCAGCTCTGCTCAGGCTCCTGAAAGTATCCCTTTCACTTCTGGCTTTATTAAGGACTTAATAATACCATTTGTTCAGTTATTAACATGTTAATATTCTTGTTCCATGTTGACTTCTTTGTCAAACAGGAGTCAGGGAGGCTATAGTCAAGCTAACTCATACTCCTTCACACTGTCTTTACGGGTAACCTGCTGCAGTGAGGGTGGAGGGGCAGCTCTGGACTGCATGTGAAAAGGCTGTTCTCTATTTTCAGTCATGCTCTATTCGAACACATTTTCAAGCCTCATTAAGAGATTTGGTCTTCCTTGATGTCCCCAGTGAGGCCAGACTGATCAGCTCTTTAGGAAGCCTACAAGGCACACACAGTTTAAAGTCTTATCATCTTTGGAGTTCCCTCCAAAAGGGGAAGAATCTCTCCCTTCTGAAACCTGCACTGGTTGGGTGTGACTTGTGCTCTAAAGGAATAAGGATGTTATTCTAAATTATATACATATTTTATATAAAATATATATATTATATATCTAAATTAACCACAGAACCTGAATCTAGCAATAATTTTTTACTTTCTTGGTATTCCATTGTCCTAAAAGAAAAAGAATATAGCCATATAATTTTGTTTTCCTGTTACTAAATCTGCTTTTCGAACATAATTGAATATGTTGATTATGTCCATTTTTTGTGACCCTGTAAAAACACCTTCATGGAGTTTTTACCTTTCAAAATTAAAAAAAATTAAGGGGAAAAAAGCAACATTACAGCTTATTCTGTGAACAAAATACCTGGCCTAACAGACCAGCCTTACATCCTTTTTTTTTTTTTCACTAAAAGCCTGTGCCCCCAGCTCTGGTAGTGTAAGCAGACCTTACAGCAAGGAACAATCTGTCATACAAAGTATATCTACACCAACATTTCTTTCATTTGAAAGGCCATGCTCAGGTATTTGTATTGACAAGGCACACAGTTTATTTGTACAGTAATAGAACAGAGTAGTAACAGAACAGAGCTAAGAAGGCAGGGGGAGGTGACACAGAAACAAACCAGAAACCATGAGGAGCCCCGAGATTAAAGACACCCAGCGCAGGAAGCTGCTGCAGGATGGGAGCTGGCTCTGCACACCCCGGCAAAAACCAGAATCCAGCCCCTACAGACCCTGCAGGGCTCAGGGGCAGCAAATTCCCATTAGAGGGTAGTTGAAAAGCAAGGGACAAGTGTTGAAGGCTTGTAGATAAAAGTCTAGCTACTGTAATTTAGTGTCATCATAAGAACAAGCCCCCTTCAATTGCTCCTGAGTTGGCTGCACTCAGTTCAAAAGGGTGTGTGCTGCTGAGGTGCACCCCGAGCCCTGGGAAACTGCTCCATCCCCCAAAACACCTCTCATGTAAGCTATACTGCCTACATCCCACTGCTCTGAGTGCACCCCTTCTCCCATCACATACACTGGAGTTATTTGTCCATCTCTTCAGAAAACACCATCATCATTAACGCTATTTATCTGTGCAAGTTCTTCTGCATGTAAGACGTGTGTCAGATATGTGAGTTATAACAGACTTCTTGGTTTTGCGAATCTTTATGAGAATATACATGGCAGGGGCTTGCTGCAGCAATCAGCACAGTGTGGAGGACTGCAGTGCCGTACAGCAATGAGTGAGAAGTTTGGCAGTCTTCTGTCACAAAGTAAAGTAGTCCCAGCATGCTAAAGTGATGTATTTCTTCTTTCGCTGCAAAGCACCTCTCTCCCCAGATATCTGTCTCCAAATACCTGGAAGTCATTTTGGATTAGGCTGTGAAGGTGGTCAGTCTTACTTCAGCACAAGCAGTGAACTCGAGCTTGTTTGCCTGGATGTGCAATGAAGTGGAAAATGAGCATCAAAACCTTCTCTATACAGAAGTGAACAAGCTATCATGGAAAAAGGGTTGATTCATTTCTTTGAGTTCCCCTTCCAACAGACACATTTCCTGCAGTGATTCTAGTTCAGAGTGTGCCTGTTGTTTCGCAAATGAGTTATGGCTGTCAAAAAAGGCCTATTTAAGTGAATTGTTCACTTCTGGTGTGCTGAATGCCAGTTTACAAAAAGACTGAAAACTGTCCTTTTAACATTATGGCAAAATAGACACACCAAAAAACAAAAATTCTCAAGAGCTGCAGTTGTAACAGGATAAGGTGAAAAGACAAATTGTCAATCACTTTTCAGCTGAAGAAATCTCTTCATTAAACGTGGGCTGAAAAATTTGTCCTGACCACATTGCTGAGATAAAAGACCATTACCTGAGTTATTTAATCAGCTGTGCAAACAGTTGCATAAGACTTTCCCAGATGAAAACAGGATAAAGGCCCTTTCCCCATGGAAAAGCCATCAGATAAAGGAACAGGGCAAATAGACCAGCTGCTCAAATTTAAGCTTGAGTTGTCTGACACTTGATTGGAAAGGACAGAGAAATTTAGCTGATCCTAATACTTTTAATGACCTTCTGTGGTTTTTTGGGCATTTTCTGCCCAAATTCCATTAAAAAACAAGTAGACCTATAAATTCTTGCCCAGAATTGGGCTGCCAGCCATAGTTTAATTTAGCTCTTTCCTAGAGTTACTCCTGAACCTATTTTCTGTTATTCGTGTTCATCTGCTATTTTCTCTGAGGTAGGTACAACGGAAGGGAAAAGAGGAAGGGAAAAGGAGAGAAAGAGGGGAAAGGAATAAAGCAGGAAGGAAAGGGAAGCTTTTTTCCCCCATATATTTAGAATTCTGTAAGGCTGCAAATAATATTGGGGTTTTTTTTCATAGAATCATAGAATAACCTGAGTTTTAAGGATCATTGAAGTCCGACTCCTGGCCCTGACTAATGCACAGGATAACCCCAAGAATCACACCATGTGCCTGAGAGCATTGTACAAACACTCCTTGAACTCTGTCAAGCTTGGTGCTGTGATCATCTCACTGGGGAGTCTGTTCCAGTGCATGACCAGCCTCTGGATGAAGAACCTTTCCCTAGTATCCAACTGAAACCTCCTCTGACAGAGTTTCATGCCATTCCCTCAGGTTCTGTCACTGGTCACCACACACCAGAGATCAGTGCCTGTCCCTCCTCTTCCCCTCACAAGGAAGTTGTAACTGCAATGAGTTCTCCCCTCAGTCTCCTCTTCTCCAGGCTGAACACACCAAGTGACCTCGGCCACTCCTCGCATGATTTCCCCTCAAGGCCCTTCACCATCTTTGTTGCCCTCCTTTGGACACTCTCTAACAGCTTAATATCTTTCTTATATTGCAGTGCCCAAAACTGCGCACAATATTCAAGGTGAGGCCACCCCAGTGCAGAGCAGAGCGGGACAATCCCCTCCTTTGACCGGCTGGTGATGCTTTGCCTGATGCCCCCCAGACATGGTTGGCCCTCCTAGCTGCATTTCTTCTCATACTTAACAATATTCCAGATAAGAACAAAGGAAAAATGCTATCCCTTCTTAGACAATAATAATTATTTTTTTAAAATCCACTTGTTATAATTTACAAGCAACTAACATACATCAAATCGTCATTTGCTTTCTTCTTGTTAAGGAAAACAAAACAATATTAGGAAGACATACCACCATCATATCTTTTATTGTTCATTTTTTAAAAAAAAAACTTCCTCCAAAAGAAGTTATACTTTAATATTTCAGGTTTCCTGATCTATTTGTACTGTGAAATCACAAGTAAGATGCTAAACCTTCTGAGATGTCAAATACACTGTGTGGAAAAAAGGAATATTTGCATACAGTATTTCAATTACTTTTTTTTTTTTTTAAAGGCAGGTTATAAATGAGTAGATATGGATCCACTGAAGTGTGTATTTCAATGAGACTACATAAAAAATACATTTTAAAAAAAAATCATTTGTCTATCCACGCATCTGTAGATTATTTTCACCTTTTTCATTCTTAGCAGGCTTATTCAGTCCCTCTTCAGATATATAAAAGCAAAAATGCATATCAAAATGACAAAAGCAGTGTAGAAATAGAGTAGAAAAAATAGCAAATTTCATTATGTTCAAGTTGAAAGTTTTTTCCTTTCTTTCAGCAGCCCACGTAATAGTTAAATGTAGCCAGAACTAGAGCTTCCAGTAAGTTGCCATGCCCAATTTTAAACCATTGGAGGACAGGAGAGCTCCATACATGTGATGAAATGATTATAAAAGTGATGGTATATAAACTGTGGGCTCTGTCTTTTGATTGGCAAGATAACCATTCTGATACTGGTTGAGCACGCAGTGAAAGTGATATTCAAGTGGCTTCTCTTTACTCTATAGTTTTCCAACTTTGAATTCACTATTTGGGAGGGACCAAACCTGCAATGTGCTATGAGGGTGAATGCAAATGAAAGAATGTATCTGGAAACCAAAACTCTTTAATGTTAAAGACAAAGGTCCTCTATGTAAATGTAATTTGATGGCCTCGACAAGCCAAAGGAGACATTTCATTGCCGGGTTAGGACAGATTTTTCAGTATGTTGTCAACATGGTATGCACCTAAAACAACAGCATGTTGCACTCCTGAGCATCAACTTTCAACCTTCTGTTCTTATCTGCCAAGAAGCAGCACTGTGGTAAATAAGTCTCCCCATTAATAGTTTGAAACAAGTAGGGTAATGTTCCGTAAATTTTTTAGCCACTCTTGGTAATTTGAGATGCATAGAGGAAATACCTCTGATGTGTTTAGAATGAGAGTGTAACACTGCTTTTACTTCTACTGTCAAAATTATACATGTCTATATTACGAAATGCATTTATGCCTCATTTTTCTATTACAGTATCCCAACTGGTAGTATAATCTGCAACCAGTTTTTAAAGAAATACATCATGTACATTTGGACTGTATGTCTTGTTGTCTGAAATGTGCAGGAACTGATGTTTACTTTGTTAAGGGAGTGTGCTGCACAGGTCTGTGAAAAAACTAAGCAACTGGCTTTAGGAGCAGCCTTTACTATACACTTTATTTCGACAGCTTCCTATTTTACATTGAAGTAACTTCTGATATAAAACATTAATAATTCTCTGCATGTTGGGGTTGAGCTAAATGTGCTACAGACTAAGATACAATGCACTTGAGAAATGCGTCAGAAATAAAGAAAGTAGGACATTTCCATCTGTGGCAAGGCTTACCAGGAAGTTACTGCTGCAAAGTAAGTGTCCTACATAGCCTAGAACAGAAAATGGTCTGGGAAGGCATGTAATTAAAACTGAAGGAGAGGAGCAATGGAAGAGAGACTTCCAGCAGGTGAAGTGCAAAAGGTCAAGAATCTGGGAAGCTGATAATGATTATCTCTGAGAAATTCTCACTGCAGAAGTGGAAAACTATCTGGCAGTGGCAGATCATCCTAAAGAAGAAAAATAATTTGATCTAAGAGGAACTTAAGCTAGTAGTGGTCGCAGCTGCCCCCACTGCTGTCTTCTGTAGTTATTGACCAAATATGAAGATTGTTTCATTAATGCAAAAGGAAATGAGTTGATGGGATTCATGCACGTGAGGTCACACCCAGGAAGCAAGTTCCCGGTTTAGATTCTTCGAAAGTTTATGTGCAACTTGCTCTTGAGGAATTGAAGAGGTTGGTTGAACGGCTTTGCTGTGGAGCCTGGCATAGGAGAAGGATCAGCGGGCTCCATGGTAACACGTGTGCATGAGCTTATGTTTGGATGAAAAGATCAAAGAGGCTGTGAAATGCCAAATATAGGCACTCGCCCTCTAGACTTCAGATCTCATTCCTTTTAGGGCAATTTCAATATTAGAACACTAGGCAGATAAAAAGAAATCTCTCAGTCTAAAACTGACAGTCTTGGGTGAATAAATTCACCTTGGCAGCAGAATGCAAGGATATTTGAATGTAATAAGAAAAATGGCTGCAGAATGCCCAAAGGTATGAGTGATGTTGCTATGCTGTGATTGATAAAGCTTTGATTGTGGGCAAAAAGATAGCAAGTATAAAGTAAGTTTAGTATTCGATGTGCAGTGAACAAAATGAAGGACACACATTGCAATCCATCCTAAAATGGAATATGTGGTGAATTGTAGAAAGGGCTATTCCCCTTTTTCTTTTTGTTCCAGGGTATAAAAGCATGAGAAATCCTATTCTTACCTTTCACATATCAGTCACATTTTCTTCTTGCTCTAGGATGCCTGAACCAAGCAATCATGGCTTTTTAAAGATTCTTGCAGCTTTAAAGTCATGTTTTTAAGAACATGAATGTGTAGCATGATTTTTGCTGATCTTTGAACTCTCCCCCACTGTAATAATATTAGCTGCTTATCTCAGGACCATGATGTGCTTTCAGGTATTTATGAAAGCCAAGACCAGTTCAGGAACTATAGGCACAGAGTCAAAAAATAATAATGTGGAAATAAGAATGCACTGAAGCCACACAGTGCACTGAATACTACTGATGTGTAGCTTTTTTTCAACCCAAGTGGTATACTGGGAAATATGGTAATTCATTTCTCACAGATATTGTGATTAAAAGGGTATAAAGATCTTACAGGCAAATCTTACCTTCTGTGGCTTAAGTAAGCATTGTTCAAAATAAAGACCAGTACTTGGCTACTGGAATCAAAGGATGCAAGTAATTCCAAACAAAGTAATTTGATACCATTTTCAAACATAAAGCGGAAAATAGAAAAGGACGCTAATTGGACAATATATGTTCCCCAGGGAGCTGCAAAAGGAAGTTGTGCATGAAAATAAAATAAGTTCTTGGAACTGAGGAATGAGACTGAAGGTCATGAATAGGCTAGCAGGCACATTCATGCACAAGTAAAATCGGTACATTTGCTTTGGTCTCCTGCATAAATGCGGTATATCAGCTTGCCAAGTCCAGTGTGTGCAAAAGAGCCACAATTAGGGCTAGAAATACACTGAAAGAAAACCCATTATCTTGAAATGTACTTAACTTCAAAAAATAAGTTTCCCCACTTGACTTCCCTGGCTTGCAGTATGCTTTCTGATCTTTAAACATTCTTTTCTTTTCCCTGTTGCTAAGTGAAAGTCTTACATAAACAAAGGAAATCAACTGTGTTAAAAGGATGGAAATGACTGTATGCAAAAAGCTGTCAAATCTACAGAGTAGGCAAACTGGAAAAAACCATTTTTTAACCTAATCCTTTCAGTTACAGCAATGATGTGCAATACTTATGCTGTTCAGAGAAAGTTAGTGTGGTGTGGGTTAAAACTGTTGGGGATTAATTCTCTCAATTTAAGAAAAAGAGTTTCTGTCGCCTCAGTGATACGCTTGAGGCTTTTGGGGGGCTTTTTTTGGGTTTGCTTTTCTTTCCCAGAAGGAATCATTTTGATGCTAATTGTCAGCATGAAATGTCTAGCGCACTGTGAGGACCTGCAGGGTCACGTTCTAGTTACTTTAAGAGGCTAAGGCTTCCTTCAGCTTCCCACTACATGGTCACAGGAGAGGGATGGAAAACTCCTAAGGGCAAACAGGTCATATGTGGGCATGGAATCATCCTCTGGATACTTGTTTCTCTCCATTGCAGGTACAGGCAGGCTATATTCCTAAACAAGGAGCTTCAGCTGAACACCTAGGCTGATGAATTAAAACTTTAGTACTGGAAGAGCTAATCTTAAAGACAAATTTTATGACCAAGAAGCTGACGTAATGCCTTACCTTTCTCTACAGTGTGACCACAATGCACGTTTGGATGTGAGCATGGTCTCCGGTCATGTACCAATGGAGTATACCTAACACAGCATAAGAAAAGACATAGTTTAGATATCATAGATCTATTTCAATTACAGAAATTTTATCTACCTATTAATATTGAATGGATGTACAGCTGTTGGTTTAAATAAATGTAAGTAGGGCCAGAAAAAACAAACACTCACCTCCCACATGGTTTGTATCACAGTTTTAAAACTATGATCCACAGGCAGTTAACAAGCTATAGATGCTAGCTGTTCTGGTTTCCAGCTATGAGCAGTTTAAGTAGACTAAATATCACTCCAGATTCTGTGTCTTAGTAATATGAGGGATGTTAAGAACTCAGGAACAGGAGGACAGGTGGTGTGCATAATCACTGAATAGGAAAGACACAAGAGACACTCTTATTAAGATACCCATTTTGCAAAAAATTTTGAGGACTTCTACAATAACAGCAAAATCTAGTCCAGTAATAGGGAGTGTGTACAGAATGCTACAGAATTTAGCACCAGTAAATATGCTTCCTTTGAAATGGTGAATTAGATGTGCAGCAGGATCTGGTCACACTTCAAAGAATAATATGCAGAGCTGAAGATCCATCTGTTTGCTCTTGCTATCACCATTGAGGCTGCTGTATGCTAAGCAGTCTTTTGACTACTTCAAAGCACGTTTGAAGTCTTTGCTGTGCCTATCCTATGCACACAAAAAAAAGCAAAAGTGCCTTAACAATATGAGTAGCTGGTATTTTTGTTCATTTTACTTGTAAGTGAAAACAATTTGTTCCTGCTATGTATCATTTCTGGACTCTTTTTTTTTTTTTTTTTCTGGGTTGGTTTTTTTTTTTTTAGCTACGATAGCGAGGGCCGTCTAACAAACGTTACATTCCCAACTGGAGTCGTCACTAATCTTCATGGGGAAATGGAAAGGGCCATTACAGTGGACATTGAGTCATCCAGCAGAGAGGAAGATGTCAGCATCACTTCAAATTTGTCATCAATAGATTCTTTCTATACCATGGTTCAAGGTACTGTAAACAAAAGATTTCTCAGCAGTTACCAACCTGAAAATGGTTTTCTTGTGGTACAAGCAGCTCCAAATAGAAGTGAAATTTTAGGGGCATAGTGTTTGGAGGAAGGAGCGATACATTTTTACACAACTCAGTTTATAGAAAGAACTGTTCAGGGAAAGAAGTAGTTGCAACAAAAGTAGAATTAAGTAAGTTTTCTAACTAATAGCTCTTGTTAACAGCTATGGAAAGTAGTGAGAATACCCACTTTGTATTAAAAAAGAATCTTAAGAAGAGATGGATTGAAAGGGAAACAGACACAGAAATAGCATGAAGTGAGATTTTAGCTTTAAAGTAGCATGTGACTTCCCAGCAACCACATCCTTGCAAAAGTCAGTAGTCATATATGCTTAGGATTTGGCCAAAAACACCTCATGAAACAACAGAAAAAGTTTTGTGCCAGTCTGAAGAAGATACTGTATGGATGGGATTTTTTTAAGTGTTTAAGTAACTTTGATGATGGGTCCTAAAGTCGTTTGTGCTCCTATGTGATACAAATATTCTTAACAATCTCACCCTGGCTGTTTATTAATTACCATTGGGTCAGTTATGTGAGGTCAAGATGTTAAATGAACATACTGCATAAAGTGTGCAGAACAAAGGCAGAGTCTTAACCCAGACAGGCAACCTGTAATTCTCTTTTTGGCCTTTCCAGATCAGTTAAGAAATAGTTACCAGATTGGTTATGATGGCTCCCTGAGAATCCTGTACGCCAGCGGCCTGGATTCACACTACCAGACAGAGCCGCACGTGCTGGCTGGCACTGCCAACCCGACCATGGCAAAGAGAAACATGACCCTCCCAGGGGAGAACGGGCAGAACCTGGTGGAGTGGCGATTCCGGAAAGAGCAAACCCAGGGAAAAGTCAACGTGTTTGGCCGAAAGCTTAGGGTGAGTGTGCAAGCATGCATGGTATCTACTGCATTCTCATTAAGGAATGAGGAAATGTAAATACATTCCTGTAGGTATTGCCATCCAGATGCATCCATTCTGCAACCACAGAATATTTACCATAGACAAGCTGACTGTAGATCTGGAAGTACTTGTTTTTATTACTTCATTTATTGCCTGTTTTTACTTATTAATTGCTCTTTTCTGTGGAATTTAAACTGCTTGGTTTAGCCTGGAATGGATAAAAAGAATAATTTTCTGCTCTCCTTCACTGTTTTTGCTTCTGGTACTAAATTCACTGAACTGATTTTGAATCCTGTTCTAAATTATTCTAACGTAAGTTAGCACAATCCCTGGATTTTATTTCTTCTTTTACTTTAAATGAAAATTGTACTAATAGTTATTTAAGGTAGAAAGGGTTTAACTATGTGTGCATGTGTACGGCATATTCCTCTAACATATGTCTTTACCATTTTGTTGGCATTTCTTTTTCCTGTATAGTGAGTGAAATACAAGTACGAAGCAAACAATGATTTATGACAGCCATTTGGTAAAGACAACATAGATTAAGCATTTAAAATGGTGTTGCCAGGAGACCATTTCAAGACCACATCAGGGGTCTGACTTACTATTAGAACTGAACTCAGTTCTTTAAAATAAGGCCTAGGCAGTGTATCAAATGAAGGTAAGTACTTCCAGACCCCTTGACTTCTTGCCATTTGAAATCTTAAAATATTTTATATCTTCCACTGGGAGAAGAAAGGAGGGAATGCTGTCATGCAGATTATATTCCTCTTACCACTTCCTCTAGAAGAAGAATGGATTTTTTTCTGAGAAGGAATAATGATTATGCTCAGTAACTGCTGCTTAAGAACAGCATATTAGTAACCCACCTGTGGCAGCTGTCTTACATGGATAAGGAAGACGAAAAGGAAGCCATGCTTCTGGAGCTCATCCTTGTGGTTCTGGCTCATAGGCGTGTCATTACATAGCACAGTGGTATAATACACCTGCCAATTCATTTGTGAAAGCAGCCCAAGAGAAAACAAAATAACCATACAAATGGCATTTGGTTTTGGCAGTGAAATGAATCACCATGAGTGCAGTTGTCAAAACCAAATTTTGGCATTCAAGTGCAGAGGAGGTAAAAGAAATGTCACAGGCAACTTTAACTTGGAAGAGTTAACACTGAAAAAAGGGAACATCAGAGAAAAGGGAAAGATTTAACAAGATGGAGGGGAAAATGAAAGATTACAGATTAGAGTAATATAGTAGATATTTAAAAGTAGTACTTAAAATTAGTAATTAAAACTGTATATACAAATGGGAGAAGAAGGGCAGATGGACAACATGGGCTAATAAGAGACAAATGCCTCAAAAAAATAGGAAAGAAACTTGTCAGCAATGTAAAAAAAAAAAAAGGAAGGTTTTGTGAAATTGATTTACATGGAAAGATATTACTGAAATGTCACTCGAGGGTGGGTAGGGGGATGTAGGAAAGTAGAAAAAGAAAACAACAGAAAGAAGAACTGGAATAACTTATGGAGCTCATCATTTCCATCTACAGACAGATATGTCAGTAACATTTTGTTGCAAAGAAGACAAATGTAGACAAAAACCAGTGACAAAATGTATTGCCAGTAAATGTACTCATGACACATCAACTGACGTGTTATATATATTCAGTATCTAACATTACAAAGTACATTCTCAAGTACTCTCTTGGTTTTCTATCTTGTATTAGTTCTACCCATTACTTGTAGACTCTGTAAAGAAATTAATTAGTAATTACGTCACCCTACCTTAACTCCACAGTCTTCTATCAATCTTGCCTTTGTTCAGACTTGTTTTGTTATTGTTCAATAAGCTAGTTTTGTCCCTGGACCTGTGTGTTTGGTCTGTAGGCCGATCTCAGGCAAAGGTTCTGGTCTTCTGCATGGAAGAGCCTTTTTACAGCCTTTGTATTGAGGGTCTCAAAATAAGTCTCAAATAAAAGAGCTCATATGAACTCTGTCTCAAGGGATGCACCCCGAGCAGACAGGTAACACAGACAAGGGAGCTCACAAGAAGAGTTTGCTCTGCCTCCTGCTGAGACCTGACATGCTCTTTTCACATCACCTCTTGAATCTCTCTGTAAGGAACAGCAATATATTCCTACTCCTAATGGAGGAATCACAGACAGATTTCATGCATCTCACTAGAAAGAAAAACAGGAGTTAAAGCAAAGCAGGATAGATGGAGACCTAAATTACTGAAATGTAGCAGGACAGTAGCTAGGGACTGTCAAAAGACTCAGTTTTGTGGCATTAAGTGTTTCTTCACTGAAATTTTCCCCAAGTACAATTTTCATCATAATGGAACCCAGAGGTTTCAAATATATTTGGAGTGAGGTTGTCTCACACACAATAAAAATGTTCAACTTTTGCTGTAAAAGCATTTTGGTAGCAGAGCTGTTGTTAAGAAGCATTTAAGTTGAAGGCAGTGTTTTAGCTGAGATATGTTATTCCAGCCCCATATTGCCCAAAGAAAGAAGCTATATCACCAAAACTCATTGTTATTCTAATTGCCATCTGTATTATGAGATTATTCAAGCACACCCAAATTTCACCAAAAGCTCACGTGTCTGAATGCAAGAGCTCTGTCAGCAAAGTCTGATAGCATAAAACTGGCTGGAGCAAGAGACACTTCCTTCCTTTCCCCTCATATCCTGCTGTTACACAGACCAGACAGATGGGAAGGGGGAAAAGCAAGGGATGTTATTATCCCATCTAGCAGCTAGGGCAGTGAGACAGCCGGATTAAGTACTTTGTTGCAATTTACACCGGAAGGATGTGCCTAGCCAAGAAATTAACCACAGTTGCCTGGAAGTCTGCCCTAACCATAAACCATCCTTCTTTCCTTGCCAGTTCAGAAATCAGAAGTGCCCATTTTCACTTCAGTGTCTAAGCCCAAGAGATAGACAAGAAAATTAATAAAAATCATAATTAAATGTAAAATAAGGAAGGAGAGATGGAGAGAAAGGGAAGGAAAAAATCAGAGAAGCAAAACATGCAGCGAGATGCAGAGATGAGTGCAGGCATGTGTGGGAGACACTGAGAAATAAAAGCCAAACAAAATTTAACAATGAATTTAAATAAATGAGCTAATATTAGATGTTGTAAAATTTTAACAAAAACTACCTGAAAATAAAGAAGTCCAAAAAAAAAATTACAAAAAGGAGTTCAGTGGGAATATTTCATAGTGTAAGTTTAACTTACTTCTAGAATCAGTCTTGTAGCATTCATTTTTCAGATTATATTTAAATAATATTTGATGGCTGAGTAAATAGGTAAAGTAGCTGTTCTGCATCTGCTAGACTTTGTGTTATTTACTTAGAAGTTTTAAATGAAAATATGATTTTTTTTCCCTAAATTGGCAGTGCAGATTCCTCTCATGTCAGTGTTTTCATATTAAAAAAGAGAAAGGTAATGCACACAGACAGACTGAACAAAACTGAGCATTTGTAGGATTTTTTTTTCATATTTGCCTATGACCTGTCACCAACACTTTAATACCTTTTCTATCAATAATAAAGAATCTAATTTATAATGATCTTTTAGAAGCTTATCAGCCTCAGGGTGTAAGTAACAACATCCATGATATATGGATTTTTGAACATGCAGCCCTGAAAATTGCAAAAATCCTCCAGCAATTTCTTTAGTCAGTATATCTGTTGTCTTGTTTGTTCTGAATGTTATTTAGCCATCTTTCATCACCTCTTTGTAATGTATGTGTTAATAATAACTTTAAAAAGACACAGCAGATACAGAATGGCTTACAGATGAACAAAGAAGTCCTCAAGGCCTTTTGAAGAACACTAAAATACAGTTCAGTGCTGAGAGGAATGGAGAAGTGCAAAGATACTGATATAGGAGATGAAAACCAAACATTTCCTTTCATAAATTCAAAAACGAGAGCTGATTCAATGAAACTGAAAATTGGCATATTTAAAACGCTAAAAGGGGGGAGGGGAGGAGAGATTTCAATGTGAAAGTATTTCACAGAAATCACTGTCCACTGCTGTAGTTTATATATACATACATCAATAATAAGGTTTTCAGCATAAGTGTATCCAGGCTAAGGCTTTAATTTCAAATCAAAATAGTTATAAACTTCAAAGCATTTATAAATGTTTTTCCATGGCTCAGTAGTCTTCCAGTTATTTATGGCTTTAAGTGGTCAGTTAACTAGGAGAAAGACATAATCCTCTACTAAGGCTTTCAGCCTCATAAATATGTTTCAGGATGGTATACTGAGTTAAACTTCCATTTGATCCAGAAGGCGAAAGCGTATGTTCTAAAAACTGGTTAACCTTAATTTGAAGGATTAACATGCTTTTGAAGATCTTCATTTTGTATTTACCATTTTGAAAAATACTTGCTGTGAAGAACTGGGATTCAGTTCTTTCTAGCGTGATTATTATGAAGTGGAAAAGCAGTTGCTAGGAATATATTTTGACAATAATTTGCTAGATGTACTTTGGACTGACTACAAAAGATGTAGTTTGTTCATTGAAATGGTCCCATTTATTACAGAAGTTTTCAGTGCACATCTTTCAGTATTTTCTTAACAGTTGACTAAGCATCAAGAAAGAACACATTGAAACAAATTCTGAGCCATCTCTTCATATAATCAGACCTTCTAGATACTAATATAGTGCCTTACATTTATATCAAGAAGTCGCTAAAACAATTTACGCATACAGCAAATCAATCACTGTAAATGATATTTAAAGGTAGCTAGCTTTGTGGGAATTGCAGGTGGCCAGGGTTTGAACAGCATGATTTATTGTGTCATTTTGTTTGCTTTAAAAAGGTTAATGGCAGAAACCTCCTTTCAGTTGACTTTGATCGAACCACAAAGACAGAAAAGATCTACGATGACCACCGTAAATTTCTGCTGAGGATTGCCTACGACACGTCAGGGCACCCCACGCTGTGGCTACCGAGCAGCAAGCTGATGGCTGTCAATGTTACCTATTCATCCACAGGTCAAATAGGCAGCATACAGCGAGGGACGACTAGTGAAAAAATAGAGTATGATGGACAGGGAAGGATAGTGTCTAGAGTGTTTGCTGATGGGAAAACTTGGAGTTACACGTACTTGGAAAAGGTAAAGAACAGTAGGGTTTTAAAAAATGCTTGGAATGCACTGAAATTCTGTAGCATCTCACTGCTGCTTACAAAGCCAAAATAGGTAGTAGAAACACATTTCAATTATTCTAAGTATCACCATGTGATTCCAAGGGGAATGTTTCATTGCACAGATATGTAATCATGCTGTAGCTAATTGCTAGGAATTGATGTGGTTTTAAATTATTTAGGCCACTAACTAACGAAGAAGCATCTGTATTTACCTTTTATCTTAAAACTTAAAATAAAGTACAGGGACTATCTGAAATTCAGCAAGGCTGAAAATAATTTGTTTGCAAGTGCTTCACTGTTGTGTGTTTGTTTTTTTCACTACCAAGAAAAGCTCGTTTCTAAATAGATACAACTATCAATTTGTACTTGCTATATGTTGTAGCATCAGAACAAGCAATAGGCAAAAGATAAGGAATCTTCATTCTATATAAAAATTTCTCAGTGATAGCTCTCCTCTTAGAAATATCTGTGAATCCTCTGAAATATCCTGTGAATCCTATCCCTTCTTAGATCTCATGACTGCTATGTGGAAAGAAAATCCATTTCTTTCTGGGGTTTAAATATACTTCTATTGAAGCTGTTGCTCAGCAAATACTGTTTACCAGTTACCGCAAACATAATTCAATCAAGACCTATGATACATAATAGTCATACATTAGAAAAATGTCAGAATAATTCCATGTAGCTCCTTTTGATACGAATAATGAATCAGTGGTTTTGCCTATGTCTCAAAAGCTTACAGAACACAGTATTCAGAGATCTCAGGCTATTCAAATTCTTCAAAATCATCTCTTAATTGTAGGGAAGAAATTGTATCTTCCATATGTTGTTCTCCTTGTGAGTTAATGGCTCTAAGACAGTTTTACTTCTTCCCATATTAAACATGACTTATCAGAATCCATTGACAATCTGCTGTTTAGCTGTGAGTGCTTGATAAAAGAGTGATACAGTCATAACAAGTAGCAAATTATGAATGTGGAACTACTAATTACAGAGCCCCTTACAATTAAGCATACAAGTAAATTAGGCAGGGAGATGTTAACAACATGTAAGGTCAAGGATAACTCAATTAAAGAGGAGATAATTTTCTCAAGTGGGAATGTCACATTTTCATGAAGAAATAGTATCGGTATATGGCGGGAGGGGAGATACTGCACCATTTGTCACATGATAAAAATCTGTTCTTAATTTTCAGTCAATGGTTCTTCTGCTTCATAGCCAACGGCAGTATATCTTTGAATATGATTTGTTGGATCGGCTTTCTGCTGTCACCATGCCCAGTGTTGCTCGTCATACCATGCAGACTATCCGCTCCATTGGCTATTACCGGAATATATACAACCCCCCAGAAAGTAATGCTTCTGTTATAATGGACTACAATGAAGAAGGGCAGCTCCTTCAAACTGCTTTCCTGGGGACAAGCCGAAGAGTATTATTCAAGTACAGGCGGCAGACCAAGCTCTCAGAAATTTTATATGATAGTACAAGAGTTAGTTTTACTTATGATGAGACAGCAGGAGTCCTGAAAACAGTAAACCTCCAAAGCGATGGTTTTATCTGCACCATTAGATACAGACAAATTGGCCCATTGATTGACAGGCAGATTTTCCGCTTTAGCGAAGACGGAATGGTAAATGCCCGATTTGACTACAGCTATGACAACAGCTTCAGAGTGACTAGCATGCAAGGTGTCATCAATGAAACCCCACTGCCTATTGATCTCTACCAGTTTGATGACATCTCTGGCAAAGTTGAACAATTTGGAAAATTTGGAGTTATATATTATGATATTAACCAGATCATTTCGACAGCTGTAATGACATACACAAAACACTTTGATGCACATGGCCGCATCAAGGAAATTCAGTATGAAATATTTCGGTCATTAATGTATTGGATTACGATTCAGTATGATAACATGGGACGAGTGACGAAAAGAGAAATTAAGATCGGGCCGTTTGCCAACACCACAAAATATGCTTACGAATATGACGTAGATGGTCAGCTCCAGACAGTCTATCTGAATGAGAAAATAATGTGGCGATACAACTATGACCTGAATGGCAACCTCCACTTGCTCAACCCCAGCAGCAGCGCCCGTTTGACACCACTTCGCTACGACCTGAGAGACAGAATAACTCGACTGGGTGATGTTCAGTACCGATTAGACGAAGATGGATTTCTGCGTCAGAGGGGTACTGAGATCTTTGAATACAGTTCAAAGGGCCTTCTGACTCGAGTTTATAGCAAAGGCAGTGGGTGGACGGTGATTTACCGTTATGATGGACTTGGACGACGAGTTTCCACTAAAACTAGCCTTGGACAGCATCTCCAGTTTTTTTATGCAGACCTTACTTACCCAACCAGGATAACTCATGTATATAACCACTCAAGTTCTGAAATCACATCTCTTTACTATGATCTGCAAGGACACCTTTTTGCCATGGAAATTAGCAGCGGAGACGAATTTTACATTGCATCAGACAATACAGGGACACCGCTGGCAGTTTTCAGTAGCAATGGTCTCATGCTTAAACAAATTCAATACACTGCTTATGGAGAGATCTATTTTGACTCTAACCTTGACTTCCAGCTAGTAATCGGATTCCATGGAGGCCTGTACGATCCACTGACCAAACTAGTCCACTTTGGAGAAAGAGATTATGACATACTGGCAGGCCGGTGGACAACACCTGATATTGAAATCTGGAAGAGAATTGGGAAGGATCCAGCTCCTTTTAATTTGTACATGTTTAGAAATAACAACCCAGCCAGTAAAATACACGATGTGAAGGATTATATCACAGGTAAGAGAAGGTTACTGGACTGCAGCTTGGGGATGCTGGACCTGTAGACCTGCAATTTAGAGGCAGTGAGACTGTAAGGTAGCAAGGGCAGGGGGAGTCCTTCTGTGACCATTTAAGCTCATTAACATCACAGGAAATATTTACTGGAAGTTGGCTGGTAGGCTTTTGCAAGGCTGCTAATGTAAATTGCCCGATAAGCTCCAGAGCCAGCACAGAGCCCAGCAAGCTCCAGGGCCAACACAAAGTAATGAGTGCACCACCAGGTGCAGAGAAAGAGGAGAAGGATAGTATAGAAACTCATTCAGCAACGAAAAGGTGCTGAGATGCCATTCTTGTAAATCTGAATTCTTAGGAAATCTACATACTTTTAACGGTTCTAGAGTTAGTGATGTGCAGTGTTTTCCATTATTCTACATATCAAAAATCTGATTGCACGTCACCAGAATTGTTTTTTAAATGTATGGCTCAGATACATGTGATTTTTCGCATTTATAGATGAAATAGATGCAAAGAAACCAAAATATTTTACACAGACAGTGCCAGACTATAGGAAGGGCTCAGCCCCACTTACTTATGTGTGAGACTACCACTCAGAAGAGCATCCTGGTAATCAAGTGGGTTTGCATTAATTTAACA
Source organism: Myiozetetes cayanensis (assembly GCF_022539395.1). NCBI lineage: Eukaryota > Metazoa > Chordata > Aves > Passeriformes > Tyrannidae > Myiozetetes > Myiozetetes cayanensis. The sequence continues at coordinate 30,339,150 of NW_026087964.1, read as the reverse complement.
AACAGCAGCTATTAAATGGGTTACTAGCAGGCTGCCTGGGAGTAAGGATAATAACAGACCTTCGGATCTGTCCTCTTTTAGCAGCATGTGCTGTAGGGGATGCAGTTGCAATCAGATTATTTGTAGCATTGAAAATTATGCATTTAGTTCAGAAATTGCCCTCAAAATACAGTTTGGTTCTTGTCTTAACATCTTTGATCTATGAAATACATAGACACACACTGCTTATATAAGGTTATCATTACAATTAGTAATTTGGCTGACTAGCAGTTTTAGATGCAGAGCCTCATGAGGCATTAGCACTTATTTGAAAATGTTAGAAATTGTTTTTAGATAAATATTTTTTGTTCTTTTAACATTTGGAAAAATTTACTCCCTTGTTCCACTTACTTCGAGTTTTCTTAACTAAAAATTACTAGACTTGGTAAGGAGTACTTTGCCAAACTCTAAGCTTAGTATTTGTGAAAGACAGGATCAAAAGGCAGAAACAAGGCAGAGTGCTCATTCTTGCCAAACAACTGGTAACTAAATATTGGCATCCCTAATTTATTTATTTTCAACAGAACATAAAATGTATTATAAATAATGTTATCTTATGCTAATTTAGTATCCTGTCTGCTTACTGATGCAACTGTAACACATTTCATTAGCTTTTAATTTCATCGGTCCAACTTCATCTTGAAGAGGGGGAGATTTCTCTTGAATCAACATAAAATATCTGCCAAATCATTTAAAAGGTAATTGACCATATAGGTGCTGTTTCAGGGGTAATCTGAAGACAATACATATATACCAAAAGGACAGGATGTGCCCTGCAGTACTTTTTTTTTTTTTTCTTCATTTTAAAGTATTGATGAAGAAGGTGCAACAATAAAGCATGTTTAGCCTGACCATGAAATCCCAGTTAGTTTAGGCTGTATTAGAAGGAAATCTCCTTTTAATTGCACTCTTATAATTGTCCTGGAAGTCACTGAGGCCTTCAAAATTGCTGAACCCTGCAATGCCTTTCAACTGAGCCTCATGAAACTCATACAGAACAGATGTTTTCTTGTAAGTTCAGAACTGCAAGTGTCCTGTATAGGCTTGCTATTCTAGCTGTACCACAAATCTAAATCCATACATATTAAAACAAAGACTGTTGAGTAATTTTCATGTTTCAGAAGGAAATCAACCATGCCAAAAGCTATTCCGTGTAAAAACTGTATGGTTGAAAAATATAGGACAATTCTTATTTTTCTCTCTTTTATTCTTTTAATAATTCTCTTTCAGATGTTAACAGCTGGCTGGTGACATTTGGCTTCCATCTGCACAATGCCATTCCTGGTTTCCCTGTTCCAAAATTTGATTTAACAGAACCTTCTTACGAACTTGTGAAGAGCCAGCAATGGGAAGACATACCAGTAAGAAACAAAACTAAACATACAAATAGAACGAGACAGAATGTTTCCCTCTATTCAGATCTTATTAGGCATGAATAATTCTGACAGCAAGGGTTACTTGCTAAGTTAAATCTGAACAGTACCTTTATCTACTTTCAAAAGAATTTAAGAAATTACAGATGCAGCTTTTTGTTAATAAGTGATAAGTTATATACCATTTTAAAGTCTGATAAGTTATATACCATTTTAAATAAGCTTTTGTTTGCTTTCAGCAATAATAAAAATGTAAAAAGACAATAATCAATGAAAGGAAGTTTAAGACCCTTTAAAGATGTCTAGTTTTCATGGCAGAAACTAGAGAGATTAGATTTGTACTAACACTCTGCCTGAAGGCAGAAACTGAACACTGTAGAAAAAAATAGACTGAAATAAACAGAAGAACAGGTGATATAAATTATGCATACCAGGCACCTCTACAATTTTAGTTCTCCTTAATATTAACCATGCATTATGGACACCATGTTTTATATGTAAAGATAAAATACTGAAAATGAAATTACCTGAGGGGTAAAGTCTGTTACATTACATAAAACCAAAACTCCAGGTGTTTATGAAGTTCTTTAGGAGCAAAAAAATGAACTATCATCCTGAAATCCTGCTGCAGTTTTAAATGATGGAAGAAATAAATGTCGAAGTGAATTCTAAATCTGCTATTTAAGAAAATTATATTTACAAATTAAACTTATTCAAAGACCTATGCCCTCAAAAATCCTATAGTTCTCAGTTAAGAAGGAAGAGTTAAGAGATATTAAAATGGATTATCCCATTGTGAGCAGTCAAAAACAGATCTCTTTCTACAAGAATCACGACAGAGAATATTACAAGATAAAAAGATTACATATTCTTAAAGAATTCTACAACCTAATGTAGACAAAAAGTCATTAGAAGGGTGCCCCAGCAGAAGGGAACATATGGAAGCTGACTTTGCGTGCAGGAACTTACTTGTTATTTTTTTAACATTATTTGTTTTAATAGTAAGCAATTGAGTAACAGGGAAAGACCTTAGAGCATGCATGAGAATATTGTATCCCATGAGCAGTAGAAGCAGTGAAGGAGGAGCGTGGCAAGCACTCCGGGCAAGGTGGTTGTACTGGGACATGAGAGACCTGTCATCAGGCATGGCTGTGAAGAACTATCAGAGGTTGTTTATTTAGACCTCAAAGGCTAAAGAATGAAATTATGCACTAACACCAGCAAAGGCACACCAGGAAGAGAACCAGTCTGGTCAAAGAGATGAGAGTAGACAGCTAGTTGTCAAAAATCTTCAGGAGAGAGCTCAGTGACATGAGGAGTGCCAGGGGCATGTGACATGACAGACCGAGAAAGGAGTGAGAGGAAAACAAAGATTCAAAATTCTCAGGTAGGAAGAAGCTGTGACTCTGATATTCATTGTTAAACAAGCAAATGCAACCAAGAGACAAGTAAACACACAAACCACTTAGTATTTTGAAACATTCTGGAGTGAGTGAGCTTTACTGAGCTCAGAGGATACATGTTAAAAATAAACAAACTTTGTCATTATGAAGTTGCTATAGCATCTCACCGCTCTCACTGATGATTGCTGTCTACAGTATATTTTGAGCTCAATAGCTTTCATGTAGGATTTACAACAGCTGAAATCCATACTTGTTAGCAAGTGCAGACAGGAATCTGCCACATTCAAGAAGAGCTGAGAGTCCAAGTCAATTCATGATTCCCTCAGGAACTGTCACCTCCAGAAAAGCTGCCCTTGAGGCAGAGCAGAGAAGCCTTTGCAAACTTTTTGCCAGGCTCAAGGCTGAATTAAGGTTGTATGAGTCTTATTAACTCCTGCTTGGTCTCCCACCCAGAAATTTGGGAAAACAGAACAGGCTATGAACTCATTTGTCAGCAATGGTTTAAGCAGTATTTTACTGAAGAGATAAGGGGTCAATTGGAAGATAAACTGGATCATCATTGGAAACCAAGTACTCTTTTTCAGAAGTGCAGCCAAAGCTATTTAAATCTTTCTCACTGTTTCCCGCTGAGACAACTGCCAGGGCAGCTGTCTGCTCCCTACCTCCATCAGTACTAGCTCATTCACAGCTTATTGCTGTTAAGACCCAGGGCTAGACAGATAAGGCGTGTCTGTTGTACGCAGCTGTAAGGTCTCATCCCAGCCATAGCTGACCCTGTAATTTGAGCTGTCCTGTTATCTGGCTGCATTAGATAACCATTCCTGCTAGCTGCTCCTGCTCTTTCAGCTGTTCTGGCTAACCACAGCAGTTATGCTGGCAGGTCCCATTCCCCAGCCATCCTCTCTTTACCAAAAGTGCATCTGGCACAGTTGGCTACATACAGCTCTTCCTTGACAGATTCTCCTATCCTAGCTTTTCCATTAGACTGGTCTCTTGGTTAATTCCATTCATTTCCCCTTGTCTTTGCTAGCTGTCAACAAAACACTCTGCTGTATTCAGGGTTGTGCCTGTCTGAAGTTCTTGGGGAGAAGCTCTTTTAGGCAGCAGGCTGATACCTGGAGTGGAATGGAAGTTCATGCAGCTGCACTGGCCACAGCCTTTTCAAACATCCCCATTTATCAGTTCCTGCAAGTATTTTCAACACAGGGCATCAGTCCCCAGTACTCCACCTCACTGGTCTGTACCATTTGCTTACCTCTCTTTTATTGTAAAGACTGACATTACACTTTGATTCCCCTTCTTCCTCTAGCAGTTTGAGGGCTTATGAGAGCCTTCCTGCTATTTGGTCTCAGGCTGCAGCTACCCATGAGACTCCTGTTTCCTGAGTCAGTAAAGAAAGGCTTGTTCCTGTTCTAAAGCACAGCTTCATGACCTGCAAAAATCAACTCGGTTTGGATGGACTCACGGTAGACAAGAATCATACTTGAACAAGCTCATAGGAGGAGGTGACATGATAGTAAGATAGCTCTTAGCCATATTAACATGACATGACCCAGCAGTGTGTACTCACAGCCCTGGAAGACAATTGTATCCTGGATTGTATCAAAAGGAGAGTGATCAGCAGGTCGAGGGAGGTGATTCTGCCCCTCTGCTCTGGTGAGAACCCACCTGGAGTGCTGCATCCACAGCTCTGGGGTTCCCAACACAGGAAGGACATTGACCTGTTGGAGTGAGTCCAGAGGAGGACCACCAAGATGATTTGAAGGGTGGAGCACCTCTCCTATGAGGGAGGACTGAGAGAGCTGGGATTGTTCAGCCTGGAAAAAGAAGGCTTAGGAATGACCTAATTGCAGGTTTCTAGTACCTGAAGGGAACTTACAGGAAAGATGGGGCAAGACTATTTACAAGAGCATGTAGTGACAGGACAAGGGGGAAGGGGTTCAAACTGAAAAGAGAGGAGGTTTAGATTAGATATTAGGAAAAAATTCTTTGCTGTGAGGGTGCTGAGGCACTGGAACAGGTTGCCCAGGATGCCCCATTCCTGGAGGTATTTAAGGCCAGGCTGGATGGGGCTCTGAGCAACCTGGTCTAGTAGAAGTTGTCCCATGGCAAGGGTGTTGGAACTAGATGATCTTTAAGGTCCCCTTCCAACCCAAAGCATTTAATGATTCTGTGATTAAGTGTTAGCATTGCAAGTCTGTCCTGTGCAGCCCAGTAAGTAGCCTCTGAAGTTAAATCTGATTTTTATGCAGATTCTCGGGGAGACAAAGAGTAAAAGCACTGAATATTACCAAAGTAGTCTTGTAACTCAGCATAATAAGCAGTATGTAGATCTAATTAACACCCTGGCACTGTCAATTGTGGCATATCCTGTTGTTGTCCACGGGCAGCACACCAAGAAAGCCTGGCTGTTTGGCATTTAGGGGGCTACAGATGGCTGGTAAAACTTCTGTCTGTTCTTGTTTACAGCCAATTTCTGGAGTGCAACAACAAGTGGCAAGACAAGCAAAGGCTTTCCTTTCCCTGGGAAAGATGGCAGAAGTGCAGGTCAGCAGACAGAAATCCAGTGGAGAAAAGTCGTGGCTGTGGTTTGCCACAGTGAAGTCTCTGATTGGGAAAGGGGTGATGCTCGCCGTCAATCAAGGCAAAGTGCAAACAAACGTGCTCAACATTGCAAATGAGGACTGCATAAAAGTGGCAGCTGTTTTGAACAACGCTTACTACCTAGAAAACTTGCATTTCACTGTGGAGGGAAAGGACACGCACTATTTTATCAAGACCACCTCCCCTGAGAGTGACCTTGGGACACTGAGGCTGACAAGTGGGCGTAAGGCCCTGGAGAATGGCATCAACGTCACTGTTTCCCAGTCCACCACTGTGGTGAATGGCAGGACTCGTAGGTTTGCTGATGTTGAAATGCAATATGGTGCTTTAGCGCTTCACGTCCGCTATGGCATGACACTTGATGAGGAAAAGGCACGAATACTGGAGCAAGCCAGGCAAAGAGCTCTTTCCAGTGCCTGGGCCAGAGAACAACAGAGAGTAAGAGATGGAGAGGAAGGCGCCAGGTTGTGGACAGAAGGAGAAAAGAGGCAGTTGCTAAGTGCTGGAAAGGTACAAGGATATGATGGGTACTATGTACTCTCTGTGGAGCAATATCCAGAATTAGCAGACAGCGCTAACAATATACAGTTCCTCAGACAAAGTGAGATAGGAAAGAGGTAACACACTGGCTTAGCTCAGGCTGCCAAAGAGACTGTGTACCAGTGTCTTCTAAAAAGGAGACCAAACTGTTTTGCTGCATTACTACTTGAGCTTAAGCTTACATCTTTGCTCAGATTTTTTCTGTAGCACAATCCAAACAGACTCTGTAATGAAAAGAGCGCCTTCCAGAAGAATGATACTGCTAATGACAAAACTTTTTTTTTCTCAATGACCTTAAAGGTGATCTGCTTTAAAGAATATGTTTACATATGCATATCGCTGCACTCAAGTTGGACTGAAAAGTATTTAAAAAAAAAGAAGAAAAAAAGAAAATAAAAAAGCCTACAGATTTTGCAACAGGCTGTCCGTTCCTTTGAGGCACTGTATTTAATTAAGATACAGACCCATACAGTGTTTTCAAATATTACTGAATTGTTGACCTTTGCTTACAAGAAGTAGTCTCTCTCTTTCTCTCTCTCTTTTTCTCTTTCTCACTCCATAGGATGTGGTATATATCTGTTAATTTTAAAACATGGGGCAAAAATTATTGTTTATAGACAACCCAACTGCTTTAAACTGTGCTGCTTTCTAAAAGGACATTGGCACAAGTGACTTATGCTACCATGGAAATTTAATAATGGATTTTACAATGCTAACATGGTTTGCCTTGGGGGGAAAATGGCAAGTAGAATCCTTGTTGCATATAAGCAAAGGAAACCCTGATTTTTTTGTAAATTATGTGAGACAAGTTGTTTATGGATTTTTATATGAATTACAATTTACTGTACATCAAATATTAGTCTCAGAGGAGTTAATTTATGTAAAGTGTTTAAAAAAGTTTATACTTAAAAATAAAATGATAAAAACATGTGCTGTGTGTGATTTTTTTTAAAGAAGAAGGAATTGCACCTTTTACGTTATAGCTGTACAGTATAAAGGATTATATTGTAGAGATATAACAGTGATGACTAATGTCCAAAAGTGTTAATATTTTTGTATTATGTTTAAAGCTGTGCATCTATCACTCTGCTGATAGGATGGGACACTCCACAAAGTAGCTGGCTGACTCAGACCACCGCTCCCTCCCCTCCCTCTCCTGTCACCCAGGCCAGTGTCACTTCATCAGTCATTGTTAGAAGGCACAGTAACCAAATAAGTCTCATTTATTATGATGGAAGACTTTAATAGGTTGGGTTTTCCTTGTCTTTTTCCAGCCCTGATGTAATAAATGGACAGTTATTCATACCAGGTGGGGTTTCTGTTGTTTTTTTAGAAGCTTTGTTTCACAATGGAGAGAATAGTGTCTCAGGTGCTTGGCAAATTGTATGTAGAAGAAGAAGAAGAAGAAGTTACGTAGTTTCATCCAGTTATGTCAACTTTGTCTTCTGTATAATACAGCTCTTTTAGATGTTAATAACTCCAGATAGAAGAAGCGTACCTCTGATCTGATGCTACAGAATTGCTCTTTAGGCAGGCAGGCTGTTCAGTGGGTTCATCTCCTGGCCCTCAGCTGGCAGATCAACTCTTAATTACTGTGAACACTGAACCTGGGGATGGAGAGGAAGGTCCAGTTCTAGTGCCTAGTCTACATCTCTACACCACTGCATAGATTTGGCATGCTCTGCTCCAAGGCCCAGTATATTTGTTGCAGGACAGAACTGAAGTGTGCAGCTAGTTCCTTATAGGAAGCCTGTGGTGGCATCTATGGCATCTGTTGTACATCTTGGCTGAAACCATTCTTAGAGCTTCAGTCTCATGAGCACTAAATTCAGCCACAAAAATAAATATTTTTAAGATGAGACAAAATTGGGGGGTTTTGATGTTCATTGAAATATACACAGTATTTCTATCCATGTATTATAATGACAGAACATAGTAAGTGAACGTGTCTTAACTATGAATGGTTCAAGTGGATGTAATAAAAATAGTTTTCTAACTGCTTTGTATTCTGAGAGTCTATGGTATTACATACTCTAAATTGCACATTAGGATTGTTTGATAAACAGATTTGAATTTCTCCCAGCCAAGTCGCAACTGAATCTGCAGTATCAGTGACATTACTGTATGTGTGTATTTGGTAGAGCATACAGAACTAATTACACATATAATGAATGCTAATCATCTATTAGAATGAAAGCACAGATTAGTTGTTAGTATTTTTACCCTTGAAGTCAAGGGCCCTAAATTTAGAGAGGATGGTATGTCAGACCCCAGAGGCGTGTCATTGATCTACATATTATTTTTAAAGATGTAAAATGCTAGGTGTTTGCAGTTCTGTTGGGTGGCTCTTCCACAGCACTGTATTTAGCATGCTGTAAGTGCTCTCTGTTGAAATAGGCTCATATTCTAAATTATGTCCAATGTTTCTGTTCTGTTTGAATATGAAAAGCTTGTATAACATGTCAACATTGAAATATATCTTCTACTTAATGCGTACCAGTTCCTTCTCCTTTGTTCTGGCACCAATAAAAAACAAATTATAGTATCTGTTGGTGATCATTTTAGATACAGTCAAATCAAGCCAATTAGTGGCCTTGTTAGTAGGTATAATGAGCCTATTTCTTGCTAAAAAAGACTTGTGATTTGGACATGCTCCTGCAGGAAATAGTGACCTTGGGGAATATATAAACAAAAGATCTTTTTAAAGAAAAAATATGCATAGTTAAAGAAGCATATTACAAAAATAAGAAAAAAAGAAAGGAGATTCTAAGTATTTTAGACAATGCCAGTCAAAATGCTATCCTGATATTTTGAGATGTATATTTCGTCTGATTTGTATTGTTCTTTTAATTTGCCTTCTTAACTTTATATGTGTCCTGAATTTTCCACAAATTGATAACTATAGATTGCATCTAGGCTTTCCAATAAAAGCCAACCCAATGTGTGTGTGTGTGTGTTTATATTTGTTTTTTTAAATGTATGTCAGATACCACATCTGTGCTACTGCTTTTCTCGTATCAAAGAAGAAAACTGATCCCCTTGCACTGGTATCGATTCATTCCCTTCGCAGTTGGCAGTACCTTTTTTGACTGTGTCCAATGGCCTCATCTGCTAACTCAGCAAAGTGAATTACTCCATGGGATCTCTCACGTGGCCTACTTTGGAAAAAACATTAAATATACTTCACGAAGCCGAAACCTTTATAGATACGGAAGGCCAAAAAAATCACTTAGAACTGTTTTCTTTCATATTCTCCTGAGTAAAAATACAGCGGAAAGTATTTGACTATAAAGAATTAGGTTGGCACTGATAGTTACATATATACACAGAAGAGATCCTTCAATCTGCATTAAGGCCCACTTTGCAGGAACTGCTGACTTCAGCACTGCTCTACGTCAAGAGACTGCTTTCATTTTAGCTGGAACAGGCAGACTTCACCACACTTACTTTGTAGTGACAACCTTGAGCTGGTAACATGTTGATCCAGCACTAACCAGGTCACTGCTTAGCTAACTGTGGCCTAATTTTGTTATTAAAAAAAAAAAAAAAAAGGCAAGCCAGTAAGAAATCTTTGTATGTTTACACTTGGGAGGTGAGAGATTTGCATTTGACAAGGGGAAAAAAAAATGCCAGTTACCACTGCCACTCTTCTGAGTCACTTTTAAAGTGATGGCTGAAAGGCTGTAAAAAATACTGACTGCATAAAGTAACAGTTAAAATTGTCTATGAGAGAATAGGCTGCATTTGCAGAGAATCAGATGACAAAATGTTTGAATTCTGTTTTCAGGAAAAAAAAAAAAAAAACACAACAACAAAAATCTGCTGGAAGCCTTGATACCTTGCTTTACTGCTAACTCCAGAATGGCAAGCTATGGCTATACATATGGCCAGCTTGAGAACCTTTAAGAAAAAGACTAGTGCATAATTCTTTGGGGATGGCAAAGTAGAGACACTTATTAGAAACAGCTCCTAAGCAGCTTACTAGAAGCTCCCAGGGTTAAAAATAAGCCAAAGCAGAGAGCATCGAGCATCATCCCACAGCATAAACTGAACAGCACAGACACAGTGATATCATACCCCCAACTGCAAAGCCACATCCAAACCCACTGAACTGATCAGCTTCTCATCTACAGCCAGTCAATGCTAAGGAGTAAATATACAATGCTTACAAAATGAAATTGATCTTTACACACACAAGTTGCTCGGGCTCAGTGACTCGAAATAAAAAAGCCAAAATGAAAACCAATTAATTGATGGGTATGTGCCAGTTTTCCCCCCTGGGAAAAAGGGAACATATAGTCCATAGCTACCATGCTGACAGAGCTTAAGACTTCATTTTTTTCCTCTGAAGTTTTTAGCTTTTTAGAAGAGTGATCATATAAGGCAAATTTAACTCTGTGAGCGCATAGACTAGACCTATTTAAAAAGTCAAAACACTAGTAATAGATAAATCCCTGCTTGTCCTCCCCTGCCCATTTTTCAGACAGAGTAACACAAATAAGGATGCCAGCGCTTTATTAGGTGCACCATGAAAATCTGGAAAAAATGCAGCTTCCCTGTTCACTCATCCCAGAAACCTGAGTATTTGTTACTGATCACTAAAAATGTCTTAGGCCTTTCAGGGTAAAGGAATGGTGGAAAGGTTTGTTTGTCATGCCACCTCCTAATCACAAGACATAGTAGTGGCTATTGCAGTTGGCACTGTGAGGGTGACAGAGGAGTAAGAACATGGTGTCTGGCACTCTGACACCGTCTGCCCTGCTTTAGTAACCAGATGTGCTGGGGCTGGCAGGGGAGGGACAGGGAGGTGACTTGTCATTAGACAGTCTAAAATGCAAAGTGAGAGTGAAGTCACACAGTACCACACAAATACAGGCATGAGGATTATCTTAACTGCGCTATTTTTGTACACATGCCTTTAAAACAACTCCTGGCCTGACTTCTAGCATCACGAATGCCAACTGCATGCAATCCTGAGCAGTGCAAGGATGACAAAGAATGCATCACTAAGATAAATATGTTAAATATTGGTCCCCACTTCTAAACAAAGAAGCTCAAACAGTAACACCATCCCTTTCTTTATGTACGTGAGAGTCATATATGCAGCTTAGAAGGTAAAGAACAAGCATAATAAGATGGCAGCTCATTAGAGTGTCATGTTTTTACAGAACCTACCTCACTGCAGGTAAACTGTCTTGCTGTTAATTACTATAACTTTAAATCTTTTAATTTACTAAGTTAAAATTCCATCATTGAGGAATATAAATTTCTAGACATGCATACAACGCTTTTCCTACTATTAACTAAGTCAAAACTATAGTAGTGCAATTACGCAGCTTAGAGTTAATGGTTCTCACAAAGCTGTCTTAATAAAGCCTCTTGGGATTCAGGAGGAAAAGGAGGAAATTCAGAAATTAAGAACAAGGCTGGAAGGCGACAACATGTTTCAACTGGCTCTAGTTACTCAATCACACTTAAGCTGTCTGAGACAGCAGGGTGAGTGCCATGCATTACAGAGGCATGAGGGAAATTGTTCTCCCAACAGAATAAAGTAGTTCCAAATTCCAAGCCCAGGAATCATTTTAAAACTGAAATGACAGGAATGGCTATCTAATGAACCAATTAACCTTAGAGAAATATTTTTTTTTTAAATATAAAGATAATACAGGAATCAGCTAAGAATTCAAATCTGAGTAACTAGAAACGTGTTGGAAACCCTGTAGAAAACAATCCACTGTTTGTAGATAAGAATTAATGCGAAAAAACGAGCTAGGGAGTGTGTGGGTTTACAAGACCACAATACCAGGACCAGGTGCTGATCACCAACTTCCACAATGATGGGGAGGCACATATAAACAAAACCCAAAAAAATCCAGTGACACCAATATCTGCAGATGACAAAAATTAATGAAGTGGCAAATAATGGCTAGGACAGAGCAGTCATTCAGAACAATACGAATCACTCGCTGAAGTGAGCCCATTCAAACAAAATGCATTTTAATACAGGCAACTCCAGAAGTAAAATATCTCAGAATAAGAAATGCAAATCTTGCTATGAAAGGTATGTAGCCACCTACAAGAAAGCAGTGACTGGAAAGAATGAGGAGCACATAATGGATAAATAACTCATTGTGAAGATTCCAGTACAATAGTGGTGGCAATGAAGAGCTCATAGGGGTGGAGAAGCTTAATGAGATTACTGGCCTTGTTAAACAAGGGAAATAGGAAGGCAATGTTATCTCTACATATGGTGCCAGCAATACCACTCTGGCATACAGTCCTGATGCATGCATCGTGAAAACACTGTTAAAACGCTGGAGAAAGAGCACAAGGAGACATCACACATAAATCTAAGTCTTGGGGGAAAAAAAACCAAAACCAAAAACAAAAACCAACCTTGCAGGGAGAGATATAAACAGCTCACCACCACCTCACCCAACAAAAAACAAACAAACCAAAAAAAAGGCACAAGAGGGTTTCATGACAATAGTGTTTAAATGACTTTACAGAAAACAGCCACATTGTAGTAAAGTGCTTGCAAACGGGAGAAGAGGAAGCAGGTGGGAATGCAATTCTGATAACTATAGGAGAAGTAGTTTGCAGAAGCTTTTGGCAAAACCGGCAGCTATTGGAGTTACATATAATGGACACAGGTGATGGGAGTTCAAACCAGATGATGGTACCGTTCATTTAGCTGCACAGGAGACGTCAAATCGAAAGCTTAGTAATTCTGGTAAATGCCAGGCCAGAGGGTTTGGATTTGTCTTCTCCTTACCACCCCACCCCCCCTTTTCCAACCCTGAAATATCCAAAATAAGGTGACACAGACTGAAGCCAACAAAGATTACTGTAAAAGTCTCAAATCCTTAAACGGAGAGTGCAAGTCTGAGGCATTTTAAAGCCATCCCTCGGTTTCCACAACAGAGATACACTGTTCTACTGCCATTTATAACAGCTGATTATTAAAACCAAGACGAACCTCCTCATTCTCTCTTAACATATAACTGGAGGTAACATGCCTGCGTTTATGTCTCCAAAGCACGCAGAGGCAAATGTTTAGATTTTTAAAAAATAATAATAATAATACAAGAAAAATAAATGGTAAAACTTTGTGCCGTCGCTGACCGCACTCTACCCTGAGCGCACGTCGCCCTCAATGACCGGCACTCCCTTGCCGAGTGTTTCGCGGTCCGTCAGCTCCGGGGGGGTGGAAAGCCCCTGGTTCCAACCCGGGGCACCACCGGCAGCACAACGCGAGGACAGCCGCCCTGCCCCGCCCGGGGAGAGCCAACTGCTCCCTCCGCGCCCTGGCCCGCCTCAAAGCGAAGCTCAGACCTAAAGGAAGGGATTAAAGTGGGCTCCCAGCCGCAAGCGCGCCGCTCTCTGCCCGGGCACGGCAGCCAGGCACGGTGTCCGCGCCGGGACCAACACCGGCTCCCGCAACAGCGGGACCCCTTCGCCACCAAGCGAGCAGGGCCGCAGCGACGGAGCGCACCGCCCCAGCCCCCAAAGGCAGCAGCGCGGTCTGGGTCGGGCGGCCGGGGCAGCTCCCCCGGCTCTGCGGTGCCCGCCGGCCCTTCCTCCCTCAGGGACACCGCCCGCCGGCCGCGGCTCGCGCGCCCCCTGGCGGGCAGGGGAGGGGCCGCGGCGGCCGGCGAGGGGCGGCCGGGGCTCTTGGCCGCCATTTTAACGGCTCGGTGGGGCCCGCGGTGCCCCGGGGGAGTGGCTTGGTGCGGCGGCGTTCCAGCAAAACAAACAAACAAATAAACAAATAACTAGATAGATAGATAAGCAAATGCGCATACGCACGCACATTGATATATACATACATATCTACATACTACCTTAAGATGCCATGTCCCCTAGAACAGCATCTGTCAACCCGCAGCGTGGTGCCCGGCTGGCCCGAGCAGGGCAGGCAGCCTGGCATGTCTTGCTGGGCCAGGGGCACCAGGGACACCTCGTGCTCCCTCTCTGGTCTCCCCGCAATGCACCCTTTGCACGGGCTGTGGAGGAGGTAGCAGGTGTTCCACAAGGCAAGCACCACAGTAGGTCTCGCTGGTGGTGCTGCCTCGTGCTTGCCCAGCCCCTGCTCCCTCGCACAGCCCCAGTGGCAAGTCCCAACCTACCATCCTAACGCAGGGCCCTCTTGTTGGCGGGTCAACAACAGCAAGGTTGGATGAGAGTAGCAGCACTCATACCACCTTGCTCCTTTTCAAACGCAACCAAAGGTTGCCAGCCTTACTGCTGGTATATGCATGTAGTAAAATACGTGGGGGTTTTTTATTCGTAACTACACAAAAGGTGTTTACAGGTGGCTTTCATCTGCAGCCAGTGAAATGCAACAGCATAGGGAACTGCTGCTTCAAGCAAAGAGAGCCAGTGTGGCAGCCCCATGGGCAGTCACTGGCGGCTGCCGCAGCCATGGGCACTGCCGCAGCCTCACACCAGTGCTGGGCCAATAGCTCAGCCAACTACTGCCAGGTAAGAGCCACCCAGCCAGGAGGACACAGGGGAAGGGCTTGGTCTGGCATTGTGCAGCAAAGCACGTGTGCGCGTGCGTGCCTGGAAAGTTAATTTGTAGGTTTTGATCCTCAATAAATCAAGGAAGATGCCCCTGTAAATTCTGCTCCTCAGGAAGAAAGAAGGAGGGCAGGAACTGCATGGAGTAGAGAACAGGGCTATTTTTCTTTTCAGTGCCAAGAGCACATCAGTGACACTCAATGCTGTGCTGGGTCAGGCCTTCACCCTCTGCTAAGCTAATACCAACAACTCCTTCATTTAAAGGGCAGATAGTAACAGTGGGGTCCCTCTTGCATTATTCTGCCTTTCTTTCCTCATGTTGCAATAGCAGTATCCTCTGAAGGAGCTGCACTAATTAGTTGCTATTACACTTCTTGGGTGGCTGGAAGAACATACTGCCTCTGACCTCATGCTTCGCAACGTACCTTAACAGCTTATTACTGCTATTGCATGGCAGCAATGGTTCATTTTATAGTTACTTTGAAAGAGCCATTCCTCCAGTGCTGAAAAATAATCTAAGACTAATGCACAGTCTCTCCAGAAGAGAGACTGTTAAACTGTCTATAACCAAGTGTCCAAATGCTGCACAAAGCTGTTTCATTTGCTTAACATCGACTCACTAGCAATTAATATGCCTGACATAACAGCACACTACAAGGCCCATAAAATCTGTAGCAGTAGGGGAGTGAAATGATTATAACTTTTTTTTCTTTTTTCAATAATACCAGACTACAGTTTGAGCACTGTAATCTTTTCAAAGCAAGAAGCTGAGCTGCATCTGAACAGCTGTTGTTTACTGAAGCAATAATTAGCAATGAAAAGTCAAAATACCTTCCGTAGCAGCTCAGAGGACACTTTCACCCTGCGCCTGGAAGTAGAGAGCCTCTCAGCTTCATATTTAGACTATACTTTATAAAAATCTCATCTAACTAACTTTTAAGAAAGGAAATATTTCTAATGGCAGTGTCAGCCAGCCTTATGCATACGAGTAATCCCAGTGAAGTCATTGTGAGCTGGGAGGCACAGACTACAGCTCATACCAGATACCCCTAACATAGTAGTTTTCAGCTGGTGAGGGACAGGGCATGCAGGTGGGGGATAGGACATTCTGCAAATAAGGTCTTAGGTAAAGTCCTGCTTAAACATGCCCTACTGGCTGCAGGCAAGGTCAAACTGCTCCCCTCTCCTGGGACTGAAACCTCCAGGGAAGCCTGTCTGCAGAGCCATTTGTCACGTCTGCAACTCTCCTGGTGTTACAAGGTTTTTTAGCTTAGTTTGACAGAGCAGCAGACCAGCAGTAAGAGACAGGAAGAGGGCTGCAGAAGATAAAGGAGCAAAGCAGTAGCCATGCTGAAGATGGACCTTCTGACTACACACCTGGATGAAACCTAGAGATCTCTATGTTCTTCCAGTGGGGGAAATCAGTGGGGAAAAGCAAGTCATCCTGCAGTATCCCTTTGTTTCTTGATTAAGGCTTGCTAATAGTACATATGAGTTTGCAGCCAGGAGTCTGAGCCTGAGTGTTATGTGGTGTCAGCTCACATGCTAACCACCTGCTTACTGGAAGCCATTGTATATGTATACATCCCCCTAAGGCTGAATGAAAACACTGGTATACATCCCAGGTTAGGCTCAGAATTTAGGGTACCAAATGAGGCTACAGCTATACCATTCTAATGGTCTGCTGCTGTCCAAAGGGATAGTCATATGCCTTTCTCCCACCTCTTCTCAGCCAGAGCCTTCCATCACTTGTGCCAGCACTTACGTACATCTGAACCTGTTGGGAGCCCTCTGATGACCTAAATGCTCTCCTTCCTAGAGATTCCTTCTCCATAGTTCTGAAGGCATGCATGAGGAGCATGACTCTGGGCCCAAGTGAGAGGATGGGAACGTGCAGTCAGGCTTGATGTGTAGGGGAGACAGGAGCAGGACCTCACTGACCTAAACTGTCAGTTTAAGCAGCTGTCCCATAACAGTTTCAGTCACCTGCTTCTTCTGTGGCCCAATAAATGTTTAATAATTTAGTTAAACATGAAACAGAACTAAATCAAGATTGAGAAAGCCATACCTCATACTAGCAGTAGCATCCTGGAACTCTCTCCATCTAAGCATTAGAGATGGAGGTTTGAGTCTCCAGTTCTTAGGTCTCCAAGCTGTCAGAGCACTGGAAGCAGTCTCCAAGGGCCCCAGGAGGGCTGCCAGCTGCACTAGAGGAAGTGGGATGCTCCACAGACAGGCGTCTGCCCTGTTCCAGAGATTCCTTCTCCTGCGTGAGAAGACTCGCCTGCCAAAACTGATAGGTACATTTCCACTAACAGTTGTCAAATCAGTGGCTCCTGGCTAGAGAAAATAAAAACATTTTGACAGAAAATGCCTGACCAGCGTTACACAATAAGGCAGAATCTGACTTATCTCATTACACCTGTAGTGCCTTAGAGCTCCCTTTTCTGGTTAGTCAAGGTGTCCTTTTGAGGTGGAGCTCTGATGTTAGAGATACAGGAAATTGGGACAGTCAGTCATGAGCTTGAGAAGTTTCAGTTATATGAAAGAAAATATACTTCAAAGTTAAATATTTTGTCAGAATTACATTTTTTCATATTATTAATAAATGATTCCTATCACTTTTGCCATCGGAAATTCTACTCAAGTCACTGAGCTAGTTAAAAAAAAAAAGCAGGAAGCCAGAACAGACCAGGCAACAAACCAGTACAGTTTCACTGGATGAGCTCATCAAAGTAAGAAATGGCAAACAGTGAGCATGATTTTAAATGAGATCATCCAGATTTAGATGATAGGAACTAACTGTCCTTTCAGTGAACTTTACCACCATGGAGCTGCAACTGCAGAAGTTGTCATTTTAAAATAAACATGGTGATATTTACATAAATGTAAATAAAATCAAGCCACAGCAGGCCATATCTTTCAGGTCTATTAAGACATACCACATGTGGTGCTGTAAGGCACAAGGCCAAATGAGTTCAACAACCCAAGAAATAAAATAGCGCCCTCAAAGTGGCTGGCCTGGGTGTTATTAAACAGAAACCTGCAATATCTGTAAGCAGAAGGAATTTGAATTTCTTCATTCCTGTTGGCATGTGCATAAATCACTGAAACTCAGTAAGGAAACCATTTGTTTTCCAGAGTCTTGTTTCTTTTCCCAGTCAGAGCAGACAAGAAACATTGAGCTACACACGTGATGCTGGGTGACAAACAAAGGGAGATGTGGAGCTGACAACCCACAGTTAAGAAAGGCTGCTGAGCCTGGATTTTGCAGCCCACAGATTGCATCAGATCACATTGTGCCTTAGCCCACCAGAACATGCAGCCAGAGGAGATCAAATAAAAGCGTATCTATACATAGAAGGTGCAAGCTGTAACGGTGCTATAGGATTCAGGTGGTACAAGCCCCATCAAAGGGTTCATACAGGTTCAGCTGCTGTGACTAATGGGATTTATACAACCTTTGATCAAAACAGTTCCATTGCCAAAACATTTGTACTGTACAAAATTTGTAAGACCAATTAGGATATGACAAGCCTTCCACTGAAATTCCTGGATAGCGTTGCAGGGTTTAGAGTTAAAAAAAAAACAAACCAAAGCCAACTGCATATTACAGTAAAAACCTTCCATTCCGTAGCATTAAGGTGAACAGTACACTGGTTAATGGTCAGATATATCCCAACTCAACACCCCCATCCCAAAACTGCTTGTGTAGTTTATCTTTTTAGTAGGGAAGAGAGGCAGAGGCTGTAGAGGGAGTGGCTTTGAGCAGCATAGCCTTGGCTTTGCACTGTCTTCCAATCCAGAAGCCTCTTGCACATAAGGGGTAAAGCCACCCAGCTTTTCTCCCTGCCTAGGGTGATTCTTAACATCGATTCCTGGGGGGAGAAGTTTCTCTGCACCACATTGCAGGCGTGGGATTTCAAAAGACCTTGCCCTGTGAATTTGCTTCAGGGCCTTGTCTGGAAAAATCTAAAATCATTACTCAAGCTCATGCTGTGGCATATGTACCAAGCCACAGGTCAGGTAGAAAAGCAGAGGATATCCTAGAGCTGGTGACACACACAGCTTAAACAGGATAGAGCAGTATCAGGTCCCAAATAGGAGAGGGGAAGCAAAGTGAAAAACAAAAAGAAAAGGAAGTACTAGCTAAAGACAAGGCCATAGATTAAACAGAACACCAGTGGCAAGTAAAGGAGCAGGAAGACAGCCTCTGTACCTCAGCGTAGCATAGAGAAGACAATGTCACAAGGATTAGAGCAGGGAGAAGGCTGGAGGTCCTGATCTTGTAAGCTGTCATGTACCACACAGGACCTCCTCTCCATCTGCCCCTCAGGCACTACCTTCTCTTCCTAGTGTATCTCCAGAATTTAAAAGAATAAGTATGGGTTGAAGACTAGGGATCTCTGAGAACACAGCTGCGTTGGGCAGGGCACGTCTCCAGGATGCAGGACTACCGCCTCCCTAAGATCGTGCTCTATGGGGAACTTGCCACTGGCTGCCGCAAGAGAGGAGCCCCGAAGAGGAGATACAAGGACTGCCTGAAACAATCCCTCAGCCTTGGCCATATTGATCACCACCATTGGTCTACCCTGGCCTCCAATCAGGAGGCCTGGAGACACACCATCTATAACGCTGCTGCTGCTTTTGAGAACACACGCAGGATCACTCTCGAGGAGAAAAGACAACGCAGGAAGAATCGCGTCTCGTAGATATCACCTGGGGAGCCTTTCTGCTGTGCCTTCTGCAACTGGACTTGTCCATCTCGCATTGGCCTTTTTAGCCATCAGCGCTCTTGTAGCAAGCGTGGGTAGAGCCCTTCTCAAATCTTCGTTCACGAAGCCTAGCCACAATGATGATGATGAATCTTCTATTTGTCATTCCCAGGTCACTCCAAGCCTCCATGGGAATGGTAGAGGGACAGGGTCCTCTTTTCCCATCTCCAAGCCCCAAAGCTTTTCCTTCAAGTGTTTTGCAAATGTCTGAGAATACCTACACACACTACATGCTCACAGGAGCAGCAAACAAATTTTGTTAATGGTATCTTGATAATCTGCATGCCCAGAGAGAGAACTTATTACTTTCTTGGGCTTTCTTATGTTCTAAGAGCTTTCTTCCCATTTATTTTAGGACATATTCTCTGGCTACTCTGCTGGGGAAAGCCAAGGTGAAACTATTCACTCTTCCCCCTCACAGACTTCTGATTTAGGCTGTAATAACTCTGGAGCAGTATCTGTCTGGAGTATTATTCTAGGCCAAAGTGGAAAGTTTCCTAGGGTGAAATTATACAATTACCAGCCCACTGCTCAGTGCTCCTACTAGGCAAGCTGGCCTCAGAAACAGCAGTGAGAGGCACACAAAAGAGCCTAAGCACCTTCCAAGGCCACAGTACCTGTAGTATTTCATACCACAGGGGTGAGGAGGAGGTGAGAACAACAGAGGTTCTTGATAAAACTTAATTCTTTTGAAACATCACTCTTTGAAGTGCTCATAATATTGTACAAAAGAAGCCAAGCTTTATCCCTCTTTTACAGAGATAAGAGTTACAGGCACAGCAGGCCAGGAGCAGAGTAACAAAATAGACCCCATGTCTCCCAGTTTCTACAGGTCTAATGGTGGGAACAGGCTGTTGTCATGGGAATCGTTTTGTAAAGACAGTGTCTCCACAAAGGCACTGACATTTTAGCACTGATTTTAAAAACATATCCACCAACATGGAAATGGGATGCAGTGGGAGACTTTAAGTGCTGATGTAATTCTCATGGAAATGAGATTTTAAACAGTTCCCTGTAAGAGCCTCAAATGTTAGTTGGTATTACAGCTGCCTTTCAAGGAGCATTCAAGCCAGTTTCCAAACATCAGTTTAGAAGCTTTTCATAGTCAGGCATGTCTTCAGCCAATCATCAGATGCTCTTAGGAAGTTTTGTACTTGGGTGAGATCCTCTGGAGAAAAAGGAGATCTTCAAAGGGATAATGGTATCTACTTCTGATTAAAAACCTAACCTAGCATGCTGCTTGAACACCACTGGGTGCATGTCACATAGCACATTCTGATTGGCAGAGCATTGAACATTCAGAGAAAATATTTTTCTTGTCCTGTTAGTTTAAATGAAATTTAAGATTTTAAATGGTTCTTGACTGAAATACAAGCACCTTACATTCAACAGAGACAGCCCTGAACTGACTCTGTTCAGAAAGTCACTCCTACTCTGCACCTCCTGTTCCAAGGATACAAGGAATCATGGCAAAGATCCTCTGGTTTTCCATTGGCACGTTGTTGGAGTGGCATGGCAATGGTTAGCTATGGGCAGCTTTCAGAATTTAGAGCAAGTGCTTGGGGAAGCCCAAGTCAAATTTTATTGCCAGTGTTGAATGCACTGCCATGTTTACTACTCTCCCATTCTGTGCTGCACCAAAAGCTGTGTTGCCACAGCAGGAGCCTGGGCTCCTCACACTTCTGAACAGTGAGCTCAAAATTGACTCAAATGACTTTGTAAAAGAAGTGACCTATGCTTCTGTATTTTAAACATCAGATGTGATTTCCTCTTGAGCTGCTACCAAAGTATTCCTGTCCTCTAGGTAACCTGCCTCTCTCGTTCTTCCATAGAAGAAGCTTCACTGCAATACCCCTTGCAAAGGGTGCCTGTGTCATGTCTCCATCTGCCCCAAGGTTATCAGAAGTCCAGCCAGATCCCCACATCCCAGAGCAATGCTGGCTTCCTGAGTGTTTTGGGAGCCTGTTAGCAGGCTGCCTGCTTGTTCATGTAATAGTCTGTTAGGAGAGTAAACCGCACCTGAAGCATAGATGTTTGTTTTATTAGCGCAGGTTTTTGTACCACTTCTCTGGGGAGAAAAGAGAAAAAATTCTTCCCTGCAAACATGACTGCTATTCAGACTAAGTTGTAAGACAGTATAAAAGCTTCTGCCACTGTGTAGGCAAGAATAACAAAAGTATGGACATGAGAAGCCAGGAGAGACATTTGGTATGCAGTGAAACTCATGGAAGCTACAGAGCCTGACAAGTAATGGAAGAAGGGCCAATGAAGGTTAAAAAAATTACATTGGAAATCTCTGCACTGCGTTTAAACTAGGAATGTTGCCTGTTGCCAGTGGCCTTTGGTGTTGTTTTCACTCTGTTCATATGATAGCTATTCATTGTTGGGTAATTATCTTGTTTTATTTTTCTATTTATTTATCAAATAAATCAAACTAATAAAATTCCAACCCACGATTGCCATGGGAACACTCCAACAAGGACAGATGCAGTGCATAGCTGTGAGGAAAGAAAGCAGGCCTCAACTTTATTAAATTATACACAAGACAATCAATACGACTTAACAAAAGCTGCCCTTGCAGGCTCTGCACTAACTATCCAGAAGGCTCAGCCAGTAACTTCAGAGACTCTTGCAACACCAAACCTTAACAACCACCATGCCAACCTTCGATAAGGGTACGTGCTCCAGAATGGTTGTCTTTCTTGCCTTTTCCTCATGTCCTGCTAAAGGGAATCCCAGAAATCAGATAGTCTACTTTTCCACTCCATGCCAGGTATTTTTTCCCTCCCTAAATCGAGTAGATCTGTGTTGAATTCTTGCTCAGGCATTCCCAGAATTTGCATTGAAAATTTAGTCCTAGTTAAAATAATACATTTAGACAATTTCAAACAGGTTTGGTTTTCTTTTCTGAAAGCAGAAATCAAATCAATTGCAAACAATTTGAATTGTTGTTTAGCCTAACTTGGTCACTATCTCTTCAAAGATGGACGACAAGAGACAGGAAAATAGAAAGCAGAGAGGAGATTAAAGCGATAAAGGGCCTACAAAGCTCATTTTTCTCCTTAATTTCCTCATATTCAAGGTAATGCCACTGAGAGGAAGCCAACAAAAAGAATTACATGCACTGCCCAGACTGTATTTGTAAAAGGCAGTCTCATCAGTCCTGATTCTTTCTATTGCTGGCAGCAAGGTTTTCTTTCTGGACACTGCAGGGAGGGAAGGTGCCAGGCATTTGATTAAGCCAGATCACAGTCTCCTTAAGTCCCCCAGCTGGGGACCATCTGGCAGTAACTCACTCTATGCAGGTCATCCTTTCTATTGCAATGCCCTCCCACCTGCCAGAGTGCTGTGATTGTACTCCCTGCTCACATCATCTTAGACTTGTCCCAGCAGTGCTGACAAGACACCCCCCTCACCCCTCATTGCAGAGTTCAGCACAGGACCCATCTCCTTTCTGCACTGGGCATACTGAAGCCATCCTAAATTCTCTTTTCTTTCTTTCTTTCTAGTCTGCTTCTCATAACAGTTTATCAGGAATCAGCTCTGTGGTTAAACAATACCCATACCAAAAACTTTGCAGAATGAAGGATAATGTTCATTTGCTTTAATCCCTATACCCATACTCTCCCTGGCTCTGGAATTATTCACTCTTTCATTTCCAGCACCAGCTGACATCATCTCCAGTCTCTAGTGAGAAAGATACACTGTCTCTGCCTGGCAGAACTGCAGCACTGAGTGTGCAAGTTCAAAACAGGGAGACAGTGATCTTCCCTTTTTTAAGCCACCAGTGGGTGATACCTCTTGTAATATTGTTTGTGCAGGTCAGTCATCCAGCTTCCACCCACGCTCTCTTGCAACATCTCCAGGACAGGCCTACTGTCTTTCCACTACCTGCTCAGCTACAAGAAATCCTATGGGATGCCATTCCTTTTCACCTGTTCCCCTGCATACAAAGGCATAGGTGCATTTAGATAAGTTTTCCTCAACTACAGGAACAGTGCCTTCTTTTGTTAAATGCAAATAATCTGTCATTTGTATTGCATTATTTCTATTGCATTTCTCAGCTCTTTGTGTTCTCAGTCACCATCCTATTGCACACCAGAGGGACTGGCAAATTATGCCATTGCTTCAATGGAAGGAAGGCTTGTGATTGTGATGCATTGAAACAATCATTTACTTAATAAACAAATGCAATTCCAACTTGGAAGGGGAGTTTCTGAATAGAAGTGCATGCAGACTGAGGCATTCAGAGTTAAAACTGTTGCTTCCTTATTCAAACCTATTTAGCATGTTGTTTATCTCTCATGTCCTCCTCCATGAAGTATTAAAGCACAGACTTAAGTGTAATATAGTTATTGCTAACAAGATTTTGTTTATTCTCCATTGCAATGCACAAGCACAGAGTTACAGACAAATTGAACACTGCCTGATTTACCTTTACCGCACAAAGTTATTGCAATCTCTTAATTCTCCTCTCTTCTGATCAAATAGTTTTAGGTAATTTAAAGTAACCAATCAATGGTTTTCATTCTGCTTAAAATTCATTCTCTAAAGTGTATTTCATCCTTGAGGTTGAATTACTGATGAGTGGCATTTGTTAAGGAGTTTTCCAGAGTTTTGTTTCACTGTTCTTTTTGTTGAACCTCGTTATGGCTAACCTGCTATCATAAATGAGGCATGATCATTCTGTAAGTGAAAATCGTTTCAGATTTAAGCATAGGGCTGTGATAAACATTTCTGTATAAAATTGTTGTTTTCTAATGAGTATGGCAAGGTTGGTATCATTTAGAGTGCTAAAGTACGTCTTTAAAGTAAAACATGAATATGTATTTTGTCACAAAATCAAGGTAAAATGTTCTGTAGCAGCAACTTCATTGTTATGTAGCAAGGCATATGTTTTTAATACCAATTTAGCTAAAAACAGTGACTGACTCATGAGGAAGGCAGCCTGCACTGGGAACCTTAGGAAGGTGCTTACTTTCTTCATTGAAGTATTTAGTTCCAGTGAGGACTGTCCAGTAAACCAGAATGCTTGCAAAGAGCAGAGCTGAGTCAATGATAAGTACTGTTAAAGCATTGTCAAATCCGAGGACATGTTGATCTGGAACCTAACTTTACAATGACTCCTAGCCTCAGCCTGGAACCAAAATCCAAGCTCTGAAAAGCCTTGAACTCTGCAAGTTCACATCTGGGTCCAATCAGGCTACTCAAGCCCATTTCCACGCAGAGGCAAACTGAAAGGCATGTGGTATGCTGGGGAGACAAACCACAGATGTTTATTGTGCTCTTGTGCCCTTAGCAATTGTTTTAATGGGTTGGAGCTCCTCGGAGACCATTTGACTTTTGCTCATGTCTATACTATTCTCTTATAATGCTGACTGTGCACAAGCATGAAGCTGTCAACAGTCTGCTTCCAGTGTTATTTCAAGAGAAAAGTGAAGTGACATCTGATCTGCTGAGAGAGGATGGGGGGGGGGTATTTTTAAATTATAAAGCAACAAAAATCTGTATGGAATCAATACTACAATCAATGCCTTCTGTCCCTTTGGAAAGCAAGCTTAGTATGAAACACAGGTTTTGTTTTTCTCTGTTGCAACAACTATCCATTAAAAAGACTAGTACCTACTTTGCCAAGACCACATTGTCAGTAAGTGTTTTGAAGCTCTGCAGTAATGACTATTGTGCAGTATTGCATTTTAATAATTCAAATAAACCATGGAACATTATGATCTCTACAGCTAGGTAAATACTTTGTTGCAACTCCAGCCTTGGAAAGCACTCTCCATTTCAGTGGAATGATCTCTTCGCAGAAAGGGGCATTTTGAAACCACTGCTTGCCTTCACAAAGAGCAGCCCTGGCTGCTGCTGGTCTCCTCTGGTCTGTGCAGAGGGAAGAATCTATATTTCTGAAGATCATCATCATGGGAGAACTGTAGTCAAGTGATCTTTTTTGCTGTCTGTTGTTCGGCAAGACCTGTTCAAGCCAGAGCTCACATCCATACATGTCAGGCATTTAGCTCCTTTCCTCTCTTCTTCAATCATTGAAACAAAATTTGGAACTAGAACCAAGTCAATGCCAACAAGACGTACCTACCTGTTCAGGCAGAATGACACCATGGCATTTCATCTTTAAATGGTTTAACACAGAGAATGTGAACTGCAGAAGTTACTGAGGTGAGGTGTTAGCACTAACCATGAGTTTCCATAGTTCTTAAATTCAAGGGTTGAACTGGGCAGAGAAGGAAAGGGCCTTCCTTTCTCTTTGAGACAAAGCACAAATGGTAGAGAGGCTTTGTAAAGGGCAGCACTAGTGAAGGATGAGTTGATCAGGAAAAGAAGAAAGACTCAAGGATGGTGGAGGTGAAGAAATACTACAATTTCACAGGAATGAGTAGAACCCTCCAGGAAAGAAAAGAATTAGACAAAATTAAGAGAGAAAATAGAGGTCAGGATTGAAAAGGCAAGTGTGATTACTCAAAGGAATTGGTTTCAGGGGGAGAAGAGTTAGGAAATGTATTGCCGAGGCTAGAAAGTACACTAGGGAAGGCTGTCAAACATGGATGTCAGCTATGTAAAAATACACTGTGGTATTGTTCATCTGGATGAACATATGGCACACAAATTCCTGGATCTCCCTAGTCACTGGGAATTTTACAGACTACTTGAAAGGCATGAGGATTTCACTTACTGTTTTGCCCTAAACACGTCCCTTTGTGGTCACTGAAATTTAGATAGTAATGAAAGTGCAAATTCTCAAAAAGTGAAGGAAAAGGTTTTCTCTTCCTGAGGATAGACAACCTTGTCTTTTCAGTTCTTACACAAGTATGACAACACTCATATATGAGGCTCATTTCACTATTCCCTGCCTTAAAAGTGTATATATTTGTGTTGCACAATTATACCACTAAAAGTTTGGCAAGACTGTCTGATCTAATTAGAGTAGAACAGTCAAGACAAAGGACATTTTCTAATCTGCTAAATCATGTAGCCCAAGGGTCTCTGCACTGTTATTCAGGTAGTTTCCTATAACCAACCCTTAAAAGATAAGGTTAGGTTAGGTGAAATATCAGAACTATCAGAACTAGGGTCACTAAATGCATCCCCAGAAAATGAAAGAGGAACTTGTTGTCTAATAAGGTGCAACAAAACTACTAAACAGGAAATGGGTGAGTGGCTACAATAAATCAAAGCTTAACAACGCTTTCAATCTCTGTGGGTTTTTATTTATAGCAGAGAACTGAAGAGGCTAATATTTCTCATTCAAATTTACATAAAAGTGTTCTTCACTGTCTGCTAGGACAAACAGAGTCCTCGTGGGTGCAGACACAATTCCCCTGGCTTCTGAGAAGTCAAAATAGCCATGCGTTTGAGGGATATGTTGATCTGACAAGCAGCAGAGTCACAAGTACTCTATGACAGGTAGAAAATTTGCATTTCCATTAGCAAGGCCTTGTCAAATGAAATCCCTAAAGGCAATAAAGAATGATTGTGGAAGGAAAATGCAGTGGATTAATTCACTGCCCCTTAAAAAAAAAAAAAAAAAACAACAAAACACTTTATCACTCAATGAAACATAAGTTAAGATAAAAGGTAGGAAAAGATTTACATTCCAGGTGGGCATAAAATAAAGGGATAGTAATTTATGTGTGCTTTTGCCACCGGATAGCCCAGACAAGAAATGCTGTTAGATAGCTTGGTTGGCTGGTAATTTATCAAGAACTCAGTTCCTCTATCCTGTTCAAAATCAGCAGATGCTCAAGTAATGACATTAAGATGTACTGAGTTAGGGCACAGGAATCAAGCTGAGTCTGCACTTGAACCACTTTTCTCTTCTGAAAAACCTGTCCTAGATGCTCAACTACTTGGAAAAATGAGCCAAACTTTTACTTTTTTTAAGTTTATCAAAATATGGATACAGTCTAAAGGATAGCACTTCATCTTTTTGGCTGATGTTCTTTAGAAATTAATGAAAATATTATTGATTTTAATGAGATTCCTATTCTTCTATGCTCTGTGAACTCCCATTTTCATGGATGAAATTCTTACTAGAAATTAACAGATCATCATTGGAGTTACAGATAAAACAAGATACTATTTAATGTGAATAAAAACGTCATAAATTGGTCCTAAGTTTAATTTGTCCAGCCTTTAAAACACATCAATGCTATCACAACTAATCCTCATCGGTTTAGGATGTCTATATCCTGCACTAGTTCTTAATTTATATCCAGATATTTATCATCAAGGATCACTTTATCTTAAAACAGATGGAATTAAATTCATGGATTTGGCCTAAGGAATGTCCAAAGAAAAACAATAATTTATTAGTTGATATTGGCTTTCCCAGAAATGTTTGAGCATTTCAGGAGAATATGCATCATAAAAACTAACTTAAAGCCATACAGAATGAATGTTTTCAAATCTTACCAGTTTATCAGCATATTTTTGACTGCCACAGCCCATCTCACCAAGAGCTGTCCCTTTCCTCGGCATTACTTTCACTTCTGACACCCCTTCCTTTATTCTGGTGCACCTGGCATGTTAGCTGAGCTCGCTGCAGTCCTTACCAGCATTTATTTTAGCTTATCTATGTTACTGTATCTGTGCAATGCCAGCAGTTTGCCTGGACTTCTACACTGAGGTATGGAAACAGGATCCCAGCTCTGAGTCATTGAGGGAGAATACTTTTGCATGTGTGCACTGTTGACAGCTTTAGGAGAACCTGCATTCTCTTTCCAAGTCAGCTAATGAAAGTACCTTTCTTTCACCAAGAAGTCATTTCAGAAACAGCTCAAATATTTATGTGCTCCTTTTCATGCAAAACTCTCACAGGTTGACTCTACTGATCACAGCACAGACAACTGTCAAGCAAAATTATAGTAATTCTTGATCTGGCATTGTTCTAGTTTATTCCTCCTCCTGTATACAGTCATGATGTGCCAGCACATGTCCCTGTGTGGTGCTTGTAAACTATTCCTTCAAAAGAAAATCCCAAAACTTGACCCCAACCAAAATGGTCATATTGGAACAAAGGTTATGAGTTAATGGGCTTCAGAAGCATAAGTCTTAAGAGTAGCTTTCCCTTCAATGGGATTTCTACTCTAAAGTAATTTATGAACTTTCAGAAAGTTTTTCCAGGAATAAATGAATATGTTGTGTGACCATCACATCCCTCCATAAAAAATCACAACCCTACCCAGAGTGAGAGTGCATGTTTTGAGCTGAAATCAATATGTCTGTGATGAAGCTGTACTTTCTTCAAGCAGTATCTGTCTAGATTAAGTGAAGAACTGAGAGACCATGCACACTTGGTAGGGTAGCATCCTATTTTCTAGTTTTTCAGAAACAGGTGCAAATTGCTTTCATTATGCTTTTATAAAACAGCGGGTTTTCTACAGGCTCTACTGAGTATTACTTTCTGGTTTGGGCTCTTTCTGCCTCTGTCCTTATTTATTCCTGCCTCACTAACTTTATTGATAGCTAAGTTTTTCAGCATTACTTTCTTTATTTCTGTCCCCTTTTCATATAGCAATAAATATTATTCAATTCAACAAATGCATACAAATGGTTTCCATTAGAATTTTAATCTACTCTGAAAATGAAAGAAAAGCTTTGTATAAATCTTTTTAAATTACCAGAACATAAATTCAGACAGGGACATCTCCACCTAGGCAGAACAGGGGAGTTCACAGCCTGCTGTCCTGGTTCATAAATTAATTGAGGTCTCTAGCTTCTGTAAATGAACAGTGCATCCTGCAAAAGATCATATCTGTCAAGATTGCAGATTGGTTTCTATCAGAGTTTGCAAAAGTCAGAGCTCACAATGCTTTCATTATGTCAATGAGTATGGCTTCCCAGCTGTAAAGAAATGTGTTTTGTTCTGTTGGGCCAAGATTTACAGAAAGCAATTTTCCTCCATGCTCCAGCTATGACAAACCTACTGAAAAATGTCATTTCACTACTTTTTTCATTCAGTCCCCTTTTTACTGACAAATATGTATTCCTTCTGCTCCATGTGCATGCACCAAGTGTGACATTTAATGGCCAAGGAAGGTTAATCACAGGTGAGTATATATCCCTCTTGGATATTGCAAGCTATACTGCATTCATTGCCACTTTTCCATTATAAAGTAAGCATGGCTTTAGCTGACTCACACAACTACCTGTTTTATATTACAGATTCATAAATTTTTTAAAAGGTTCCCTAAGATTCTGAGCACCAGCCAATGTATCCGTGAGTACCTCTTAGGCATCTTAAATTACACCAAGGTTGTGACAGAGCGTGGAGGGAGTCAAAGACAAGGCGGACATTATTGAGTCTTTGGTTTCTTCCCTTTGACTTCGCGCTGTTAATCCGCAGGCATGTGAGGGGCAGAGTAAAGAAAAGAGAACAGCAGATCCCAGAGTCTGGAAGGTGGGGGTTGTTTTTGCTACTGGGTTTTTTTTAGTCAATGCCCTATTTGACAATGATGGCAGGGACCCTACACACTAATGTGCATAAATATATATACATACATATATAAATACCAATGTATAAGAGTTTGGGAATTAGAAGGAGGATAAGACTGACCAAACAACCCATGACACAAGTGAGTATAATTGGTACTATTTCAATTTACAGGAAAGGGACTAAACCCCCAAAACAACATATATCTCCTTCCTTGCTTACGTTAGCTGCACTGAACCTTCTCTCTTCACAGCTAAAGCTGTAGAGAAGAACCCCCCAAATGTCAGCCTTTCACTTCTACCTCTCTAAGAGAAGAAAAATCTCCCAGTTGGGGTGCACTGACTATTGCCCAGCAACTGAGCATGACTGTTCTCTGGAAGCGATAGAAAGCCATCATATCAACTCTTAAAAACAATGGGGAAATAGGCTACAACTGCAAACACTGGTTGCAGAGAGCTCTTGGTGGTCTTGGTACACAAAAGACTAGTGAGGAAGGCCTAAAAGGGCATACTATGGTATTTTGTTCTGTAAAATACACACACGACCTTTTAAAGAATGCAGATTATTTATGTGCTAAAAGTTAATGTGCTTGTTATTCTCAGTTTAAAGGCTTCTGCCTTAGCCTAATAGTGCCAATCAGTTACAAAGGTGGCTGCCAGCCACAAGAGTCAAATACATACTGGAAATTAATTATTTACTTGGCAGGCTCAGCAGTCACTATATTATCAGAGCAATTGGGGCAATTGGGGTAGTTTAGCTTAGAAAGCATTTAAAATAAGTATTTTAAATATAAAACTGCTCTGCACTGGGCTCAAACAACAGGAGAGAAATTTCAGGCTGAAAGTTTTATTGCAACGAAGTGGAGATGCCTGAAAATATGGATTGCAGTGGAAACTCTGGTAGCATGTTCACCATAGCAGAGACAAGTCAATAGGATGTAAAAAAAAAAAAATCCTTCTAAACAAGTGCTCATGCCAACATTTTCTGTTGTATCAGCCCATGCCTAATACATGTTATAGGTATATTCATCACTCCACGGAATGATCGCAGGAAAAGGAATACAGAAAGAAAAAACCTCAAATCTTCAAGTATCTATTGGTTTGGAACACAAATTAAGCTGCAGAGATTTTTGTGCAACAATGATTGGGTCCCCAAAGCTGTTTTGCTGTTAAAGGTTGCAGTGAATAAAATTCCTCTAAATATTTAGTTTTCCCCCTTTCTTTATTTTAACATACTTAGTCCCTTAGTCCCATAACAGTCCCTAGTTACAGTCTTTTGAGCCAAGTAGTCACTCCCTATAACTTTAAATATTTGGAAACACCTCAGTGCCATTTAGGCATCATTTAAAGAGGTTAGCCATTTTGAGTTTTCCTCTCATCCCTGGGTTCGTAATCATTGTTACACCCTGTGTGTATTACCTACAGCAGAAACTGCCCTAGACAGGACCTCAGCACCTACCAGTGTGCAGAACACCTTGCAAAAGCGGCCTGTGAGAAAGGATAATTTCTCCCTTCTCCATGACATTGTCCAAAAGTCACACTTGTTTTTTGATCTACTATATCCCATTGCAAACTCATCTGTTGTGTTCACTACTTAATAAGTTTTTCTAATATTTCTCCCTCTCGAGGACTTTCCGTGTTTCAGATGTTTTTTTCCCAGATGCAGTAATTTTCTTTTCTCTCTTGTATCAGGGTGGAGAGTGGCAGAAAAGTGGTTATGGAGACTTATGTTTACTTGCAGTGAACACAGACTTGAGGGCAATTACCTGTGTAATTGCCTGGAGCAAAACCCAATCAGCCCAACTAACTCCTCATTCATGCTGGGAAGTCTACCACAGTTGAATGTGATACTTTCCTCAAACACAACTGATAAAAGAAACTTTCACGCTTCAGGCACATTAATCTCATGTATGACCTTGGTAAGTAAATGTTTGACCTTAATTTGTCCACAGTCTAAGAAAAAGAGGGGAAAAGTCAGTGAGACTGAACAACCTTCTTTCCTTCCCTGTCCCCTTTTCCTACTAAGGTTTGGCTGTGAATATCTTTACTCTGGTATTTACCTTCAGGTGACTAAGGCAGACCACATCAAACCAAAATCTTGAGACAACCAACCGTGATGCAGGATATAAACTCAGGCAGTTACTGTCTGGTTTACAGGAACACAATCCCAGTAATATGCTGTATATGTTTGTTCATCAAATCAGGGAGGGGTTTAACTGATTTCAGGCATACGATTCAGATTCCCATTAAAGTATCTGGCTAAATGTACCATAAGTGTATTTGATTTGATTGCAGACAGTTCTGATGGTCCTGACAAGTCCCTTAATGAAGCTTATGCCTACCAAAGGGATCAAAGCCCCACCAGCTCTAATGTCTGGCATCAATCCCTCCCTACCTTTGTTTTCAGCAACAGTCTCATGGTGCTTTCCATGTTAGTAACTGAGGTTCTAATGACCACAGTACAGAGGCAAGTACAGAGTTACACAAAAGGCAAGAAATTAGCTCTATAATTTTTTTTTAATTCAGAGGTGGTTGATGTAAGTGACTACCACAACACTTTATTAAGGTCTTGCTTAAGAGACCTTAAAGGAAAGATGTAAAAGGAGAGTTAGCTCACACAACTGGTGCATGTTTTTGTCCTATATGCATTCTTAGAAAGTGGCAGAGAAAGTGATTTGAGGTTCTTGATTACTAAAACAAAAAAATTAAGGAAGAGTGCTTTATGCATGTGCCTCTATTAGGTTTGCATGGTGAGCTTTTGGTAGTAGGATGGGGGCTACAGAAGTGGCTTCTGTGAAAAGCTGCCAGAAGCCTCCCCTACATCCAACGGAAACAATGCCAACTGGCTCCAAGATGGACCTACCACTGGTCAAGGCTGAGCCCATCAGCAATGGTGGTAGTGCCTCTAGGATACCAGAATTAAGAAGGGTGGGGGGGAACAGACAAAATGGCAAATATCAGCTAGAGAGAGGAGGAAGAATATGAGAAAGCAGGAGCTCTGCAAACACCAAGGTCAGTGCAGATGGAGGGGGAGGGAGGAGGTACCAGAGCTGAGACTCCCCTGCAGCCTGGGGTAAAAAATGTGGTGAGGCAGCTGTGACCCTGCAGCACGTGGTGGTCCATGGTGGATCAATAGAGAGAGAAGGCCATGCTGGAGCAGGTTTACTGTCAGGACTTGTGGCCCTATGAGGGACTCACGCTGGAGCAGGCTGTTCCTGAAATACTGCAGCCTGTGGAAAGGGACCCACACTGGAGCAGTTCATGAAGACCTGCAGCCTGTGGGAATGACTCATATTGGAGAAGTTCATGAAGACTGCCATGACCCCACGCTGGAGCAGGGGAAGAGTGTAAGGAGTCCTCCCACTGAGGAGAAAGGAGCAGCAGAGACAACATGTGATGAACTGACCACAGGTCTCATTCCCTGGGTCCCTGCACTACTGGCAGGAAGGAGGTGGAGAATTCAGAAGTAAAGTTAAGCCTGGGATGAAGGGATGAGTGGGGGAGAATTGTTTTTAAGATTTGGTTTTCTTTCTCATTTTTCTACTGATTTTTCCAAGTTGAGACTGTTTTGCTTATGACGATAACTGGTGAATGATCCCTCCCTACCCTTATCTTGACCCAGGAGCCCTTTATTCTGTTTTTTCGCCCCTGTTCAGCTGGGGAAGGGATTGATAGAACAGCTTTGGTTGTGTCCAGCCAGGGTCAACCCGCTACAGTGTCCAAAGAATATTAGAAGGATTCTTTGTCAAGAAACTGCATTTCTTTATGGCAAGTTTTCCACTATTGCTATTTGTCTGAGGTGTTACAATAACCTTTACTTCGCTGAAGTTTCCATCCACAGTTTTCAACAGAGATAGGATTCAAGAAGCCAAATTTAAGAAATTAATTTACACCCTTGCTGTGGAGAAACACATGCTGAAACACCATCCCATTTCAGGAGCTTGCATTAAAATATGCAGGCAGCAGAACAGACATCAAACGTGCCTATCAGTGCAGATAAATCTACAATTTGGAATAAAATTACAATAGAAAGTGCAGTGTTTTGAGTACTCTACTGCTCTCATTTAAAAGCAGAGAGAAAGACCAGATTTTAGTGAATTATTGAGGGGGCACTGAGACCCAGCTTTCATGTGACACAGAAGACTACACTAATCACCAAGGTCCAGCCCCTAGCAAGCAATTCATCTCTACTGCAATCCAGCTTTTAAATGAAAGGTGCTTGCTCCTTCTGAAGTTATTGGATTGTATTCTGACAATAAAGTTAAATTACACAAGGAGTATCTAGGATATTTCAACACAAAATCAGTGTGCATTGTTTTATATTTTGCTTTCTTCCTCATAACTTGCATGCAAACACACACTGATCTATGAAAGTTTGTGTTCAGTAAGAACACAGTTTCAAAAAGCTACTGCTGCCTCAAGGAAAATACTGAAATATATTCTAAGACAGAAATAATTCTATTTATCAATCATTTTTCTTCCTCACCTCTTTGCTATTTAGAGTATTTGCATGAAAATGGGATCTTTATTTCCCAAGAGTTCGTCAGCTGCCCTGATATGATATAATTTCCATGGATACCGATTGTATGTGATGTTGCAAGTATGCAACTAAAGGATAAGGAGTAAGGAAGAGAGAAATCAACTGCTTTATTGTTTTACTCTTAAGTAGCTTTTCAGTAACTCCATAAACAAAACCTAAAGCTTTATCTAATTGACTCATCACCCACACAAGTAACCCACTCAGTCCCTCTCCTTTCCAAGCCCTCTTGGCAAAAGTGTCCCCGCTTATTTAAGTGTGTTCAGTCTCTCAAAAATTATCTGCTACTGAATGAGAACAAAACTCAGGACTTTAGAAGGTGACAGATTAAAAAAAAAAAAAAAAAGGTCATTTTAATTTGCATTCTTCTAAGCTAAACTTTAAAACTTGCTAATTCAGAAATTTAAGTGGTAGATTTCTCCATTAAAAAATCTCAGTAACATACTATTTTCAGTAAAATGACTAGTAACAAAGAATTACAGTTACAGTAAAAATCTATCTAATAAAGAGGGTAGAAATAACAAAAGACAACAGCAAGTTTCAAAATGTATTTGTTTCATCAGTAAGTATGGCAATTTAATGCAATGTGCCTGAACAGCTACAGAAGACTCTGTTGCTTCACAGTCTGATGTGGATTTTGATGCCTGTGTCTTTTTAAAAATCATTGGAAGAATATGTTATCTTTTGTTTAAAGCCATTTGTAATAACAGGTTTTGGATGAACAAGTTTTCTCATTTTGTAACTATACAAAAAATATTTTTCAGATGAGCTTGATCAGACTATGACCCTGGGATTTCAATTTAGCTCAGAAGAGAAATATCCAGAAGCAAACAGCAGAGTAGGTAGAGTAGGCAGAGAGAACTGTAGTCTCCATTCATCCATGGAACCCTGATGTGACTCACAGACAAGTCCTTGCAATATTTTGATGTAGTGGTACCACGTGTGACCTATACAGATGCAGGAAGGCAGTCACAACTATAAAGCCTTCATCATTATCTATGATGCCTCTTCCCAATATCTCAAAGGAAAGGAGACATTTCACAGTGAAGGAAACACATATACACAGTGAGATCAAGAAACTTGGCCAGAGTCAAAGGCAGGTTTGGGAACAGAGCTACAGAGAGAAGTCCCAGCTGAGAGCACTAACCATCGAGGGACAGTCCTGGCTCAAGGGTGTTCAGAGCATGGCAGCCAGGAAAGAGCACTGGAAATGTCTCACTAAGCATATTTTTCCTGATAAGATCTCCCCAGCATCTCTCAAGTCACTCCTTAGTTACACTATGCAAACAAACCCAAACCTTTCTGCCAGCAGCTAAAAGTCACTGACCCCTCAGTCTCCCTGCTAATTTTGGTTTTATTTATCCCAGGCTCAGACGACATGCTGAGGGGAAGCCACAAAAAGCCTCCCTGTAGCTCGCAGGCTCCTGCCTAGCAAGCCCATTCACTAGCTGAGAAGAAATGGATGTTAACCCTCAGCACAGAGGGAGAGCTTTCTCCCTTCTGCCACAGAAGGTTCAGTGTAAATACCAGCCTGGGGCGATAAAGGCTGGCAGCTGCACAGACCCTGGGGCAGGCGGTGTCCTGAAATTTTGTAGTGTCCTCCCAGAAACTGAAATTCATGGTATGCAAATTGGGCAATACATAGGGGCAAGGCTCGAAGTATGCAATTTCTGTTCATTCTCTACTTCTCAGTAGCCTTAATATTATCTCTGGGTTAGAGATAAACTTTTTTTTTTAAACTTTGTTCATCTGTCAAGTTACATTGCTTGACATCAAGGAGATCAATCTGCCTTCCTTAAACTCAACTCCTGGCTCTTTTGAGAGGCTTCCCTTTATAGCTCTTGGTCTCCTAAGCTCCTCTCTACAGCCTGTCTCCCCTGCTGCACCCTTCAACAGATTTTTTTCAAATCAGAACAGACAACCCATATAGGCTGACATGCTTTTTGCAGTGCTCGCTGCTCACATCTGAATGTTACTACCCAATTTGCCGACATTCCTGGGCAGCACAGCAGAGGAGACTGGGGACAAGAGGTGTCTGCTACATGTGTATAGGCATGCACCTTGGAAAGGATTGTTTTTCAGAAGTCAGTAAAAATGACATGGGTGAGGAAACTCCTAAACATTACTGCCACAGAGTTTTAAGCACCAAGACCAGAAGTCTGTGGGATAAAAAAAAAAAAATATAAAAGGAAAACAAGAAAAGACAGCACCCCCTCCTCAATGTTACCAGAATCTGCCCTCTCTTTTGGAGGCTTTTCTTTAGAAAGAAAATACATTTGGGTGTGTGAATGCATGACCTGTTCTCTCTTGAATGCCAAATTCTCAGAAACATCATTCATCTAACTAGATATTCCTTCTCTGCCTGAGGTGAAGTCAGTCAGTTCTGCATGCCTGGTAGTGGTAGTTATGGCCTTAACTTTAAAAAGTAGTCAAAATAAAACAAAAATGAGGCTCCAATTCCACACAGTTATTTCACCTTTGATATAAGGAGTTACCCATTAGAGAAAACTGTGACCTGAAAGCACTCTCCTTTGCTCTTGCCCAGTCCATTCCCAACCCCACTAGGGATATGTAAAAGAACACCTTAGTTACTTCAGTTTAAGCTAGAAGTGCATTTAAAATCAATCCAGGTAATGTGTAGCCCCACTTGAGGGCAGAATCTCAAATCAGAATATTTATTACCGAGCTGTAAAGCTGTGTTTTTGCAGACTTTGTCAGAAAGGAGATATTTGAATGCCAGCAGGGACACCAGACTCCATCTCTTTATAGACCCTGGGTCAGGAAAGGATGTAAGCACATCATCAGCTTTAGCCCCACTGACTTAAAGGATAGTTAAGCACATATTTTACATTCTGTCATGAACAGGAAATATGTAGTACTATATTCATCTTAGCTGCAAGGGGAATACACACAGTCACTTATGCAGGCTACCTAGCTCCCTGCAAAGGATGGGTACGGCTTTTCTTGCACTCCAAGCTATGATCAGCAGAGAAGGAACTGGCCAGGAGAGAACAATGGAATCAGTCTGTTAAGGTTTTTGTTCAACCCAAATATATGAAAGCACCATTTTATTATGCCTCACAGCAAGAACCATCCCAGGCATTTCGCTCAGCAGAAAAGGACCTGGTGGTGCCATCTGACAGCTGGCTGAACGTGAGCCAGCAGTGTGCCCAGGTAGCCAAGAAGGCCAATGGAAAGCCTGTCAGATTCATAAGAAATTACTCTAGTTAGGACGAGAAAACCCAAGATTTTTGGCAGATATATCCCCTAGACACTTCGAAAAGTTTCTTCAGTTCAGAACAGGGTTGTCTGACATGCTCAGACACTCCACCCTCCTTCTTTAATATTACAGTTATTTTTCTCCAAATCACATTTTCTCTAAATTCTTTTCCCCCATTTGCTGACACCTTTATTTGACCTCGAAGAGCTTGATTGGCAACAAACCCCTTACACAACCACGCACTTCCCTTCTTTCTCTTCCTTTCATTCCTAGACTTCAATATCCCATCACAAATTTGTTTTGCTGTCAAGGACTTTCTGTCTCACTCTCCTTCCCCTCAGGGTAAGTCTCCAAGCATCACCCAACACTCTTTTACACTGTTTCCACACCTAACTAGCTCCTGGGTTTTCTCCTCTCGAAGGTAGATAAGCAATGTTACAGTAATGAGTAGATTCATATAGACTAAGCCATTCATGATATGGTTATTTGATACAGAATGATGTCCCCAGTTATCACAGAAAAAGGATATCATATCCATAACCAATGTAATTAAGTACAGTCACCCCTGAAAAAGAGAATGCATGGAATACAGAATCCTGGCATCTGAATGTGAAACTCCTTGGCAAAACTTGTAATTGCTTCAAGAAATAAATATGAAAACTGTACCACAAAACACTAGATGCATTATTATTAGTATCTTAAATAACAGTAGAAAAATTAAGGTGCCATATTGTTTACAACACAAAATTAAAATTTTAATTTCAATCAGTCCTGTTTATCCAGCAACACTCTGATTAGCAGTCAGAGTTGATCGAACAGTGGAGGGAAGAAAATCCTCCCACAACAAAATATGCCACATAAAAGACTTCAGCACGAGTCAACAAGCAGCAACAGCAGAGTTACACAGCCAGCTAAAGAATGTACTCAAGTCTCTGGCAAACCAAGACACAACTTATGCCACTGAAGAAGTGATTTGAATATATTTTGTTTCCTCTCCTTTGGTGCACTGAAGCCTTTCTGAATATTTGCATGGCAGAACTGAAGTACACATTAGCTTGAAACAATGGAGGAAGAGGGAGGTAGAGAATGGAGTAAGAAATCCCAGGAAACCGTAGGCAATTGCTTCTTTATTATGCATATTTTGCTGCTGGAGCACATTATTCTCATTCTCCTAAGGGCAGGGTTTGTTAAGAGCACAGTAAATAATGTCAACAACTAAAAATGCAGCACATTGAGTTTGATTTTTTTCTTTTGCCTCATATTTGGTGGGGGGGATGGGGTGGGGGCTGCCCTAGCAGAGACTAGATTTTCCAGCACAAATCTTGAAGTATACAAGATAGAAGTAGCAGTTTCCCATTCCAACCCCTACTCCTTAATTCCTTCTAAAAGCAAAAAAAAAAAAAAAATCAGGTAGAGGTACAAAACAAATGACTGTAATTCATGTACCCTGTCACGTACATCTCTGTTTTAAGTGCTGCCCTTCTGCTGCACAGCTCACAGAAAGATGGTGCCCTTCTAGTTCGTTTTTCGGAGTGACAGGCAGCAGCCCTCCCGCCACAATTATCTGGTGGTGCCTTCCAGGCATGAAGCTGCCCAAGATACCTTCCTCCTGGGATACCTCCTCAGCAGGGAGGGGGTTCAAAGCTCAGCCGCATCAGTGCCTTTGAAGCATTCAGACGACATAAATCCACTGCTCCTGAAGATGAGCAATGTTCGGAAGCGAGCTGCTGCGATTAAGCTCTTATTCCAGCAAAAAAAAAAAAAAAAAAAGAAATGCTGCACTCTTCCATAGCTTGATTAACCACACGCTTCATTAAAGCTTTCACTGCTGTTTGACTGAGCTGTAATTGCCAGGAAGACAGTGGGTTTTTTGAATGGGGCTGAGACGGGTCATGATTCTTTTCCCCCCTCTCTCCTTCCCCCCCGCCTCATTTCCTTCAAGCCAAAGAAAGTAAACAGGTGAGTTAAGCGTAAAAGGAAGGGAATGTGGATTTACAGGTCTCATATAAAGTTTCTTAGACAGTCAGCTCAGTTCAGTGCTTTTGCACTGTGCCTTTCAGTAGCTCCCAAGGCTAACAACACAGGACAGATGCAGACTAAGCACTTAAAACAAGTTTTACTCCTCTGTTCTCAAATCAGAGAGTTGTACATTAGACAAATGTGGATTTTAAAGAGAAGGGAGAGAAATCTGCTAAAAGAGGCTTTAGTGGTGCAAAACCCTTTGAGCCCTCACCACTGAGGAGAGAAAGAGTTGGTATCTCATACTTTCAGCCCTCTATTATATAAATCCTTTTCTTGCCTACAACTGAGAAGAAACATCTGCAAATATGGGACCTTTCAGCTGTGGTCACTCCTATACTTTATCCTTAAGTGCTCCCAGTGTAGCAGCAAAACAAGCCAACCTTGCTGGATTACTAGAGCGCTGCTTTCTGCTCCTTTATGAGTCTCATGCTGCTTCACAGCAGCTTCCCACAGCCCCAGCTGCACCTCATAAACTTACCCCAGGCCCCGGGGTGAGAACTAACACCAGCCCCCTGCAATTGGTGCTTCAGGGTGATCAGGTGAGGCCTCTCTGCTTTGTTCCACCTCACTTGCATAACGACTCCCATCCACCCAGATTTAGAAAGAAAAGTCAACGGTGACAAGTCAGAATTTTTGGTTATTTTGCTCATTCTCAACAGCTTTAAATCCCTGCAAGATTCATTTTGTTAGCTGATGAACTACTACAGCTTCTGCAGTTGGAGCTTTCAGGCTAAGTGACGCACTAGAAGAGCTTTCATTGCCAAGGTTATCATAGGCTATTTTGGAAATCAGAACAATCGTACTGGTCACAGCACACCTTTTGTTATCTTTGTGAAAATATTCCTAATATACAATGCAATAAAATGCTCAGTCTGTGATCAAAGCTTCAGAGATGGAGATTACATTTTTACCAGGTATGCCAGCCTGTGAAACGATCCTTTCTTAAATTAATGTAAGATTGCCAGTTCCCTGGGTTCTCTGTCAGGGGAATGGAATAATATTATAAGGAAAATCTAGATGATGGCAGGATTTAGATTTAACTGTTAAAGACAGATTTATAATTGAACTGGATAGGATCTCACCATTTTATTAAATGTGATTTCTTCCTCCAGTTAATGCTCCTGAGGCAACTACAGAAGTGCTTCCCAGAGTCTCCTTTAAGGTTTCTGTACCAGGCGTTTCAAGTACTCCCTAATGAAGCCTCAGCTTGCAGCCACCTCCCCCTTCCCCAGCAGCCTGGAGGCGAGGTCTACAATGGGGGTGGTGCTGGTGGCCACAAAAGGGCCTGTGAAGTTTCACTTCAGTGAACCACCAGGCTCAAAGAGTAAATGGGTCAAAGTCCAGCTAAATTAATGGCTGGGGCAATGAGCTGATGGAATCATGATGGAGTCCTGCACCAGGAACAGAACAATTACCTGCCTGCTGGGTGCACAGTGGATGGAAAGCACCTTGATAGAAGAGGATCTACATGGACCCTTCTGTCCACTGGATGGATTGTGTTGAAGTGCTCTTGCTGCTGAGGAGGCGTGTCAGTGAACACTACCTATGGGAATGGATGACCAGAAAGTCTGCAGAATCTCTCATCTTGCAGACACTCACCTGGACAAGGCCTGAGCAACTAGATCTGACTTCTAAGTTAACAGTGCTTTCGGCCGGGGTAAGACTAAATACCCTCTAGAGATGTAGTCCAAATGGTTTTATTAATTTTGAACTTCAGGAGCAGAAACACGGTTTATTATATTTACCTATTTTCTTTGTTTCCTCCAGTAATTATTCTTTATTTGGGAATCAAAGCACTATCCTCAACTATTAAAATAAAACCAAGAAAAAGCGAGAAGCGTACAGTGCTTTATATGTGCACAAACTAAGGATCAAAATATTTGCTTTAAAACATTAACCTCAAACTAAGCATGTGCTGTCTCAAGAGTTGTGCACATGCTTTCCCTTCCATAAAGGTGCCCTGGAAATCAGAGAGTCCACTTACTGGCCTGAGTCAACTGACAATTACTCTGACATCTTATATATGTACCTCTACCAGATCAAAAACTGCTCAGGAGAAATTTAAAATCCTATCTTCTTCTCCAGTACTGCCTTTTTGTTACACAAACAGGACAATACTTAGGAAACAACAACAAAAAGCAATCATTAAAAAAAACCACTTTCCTAAAAACACCTGGACACCGCTTCAAAATACTCCTGAGTTTTCATGCACGTTATATATTCACAGTATGCAAGGCCTGACATAAAAATACTTTTAGTAACTAGAATCACAATGCATGTATCTTTGAAGTCTGATCTTAGATCAGCAATTATCTATGAAGGAAACAGCAATTTTTCTGCCAAAACCAAAAATTCTGCTTCTCTCCCCTCTGTCCCAATGTCAGACATGTATGACTCAAAATGTTTCTACTTACTAATTCAGGCCAAAGAAAAAGATGTGCATAAGCTGGTTTAGTGACATTTTATTAAAGTAATTTTTCAGGTTTCACCCTCCCCCTACACATATGTGCAAATTTCTCCTGGCACTAAGCCACAGACCAATTTTGAGGTGGAAAACAGTTGTAGGAAAAAGAGAGAAACTCAAATTATTTTATAAATGGACACATCTTATAATACATTACAGTGGTCCCTTTAGTAGTCAAATGGTTCATGAACATTATACTTTATGTAATATCACAAATGCACAAAATATGCTTTCCATATGATTGCAAAAACAGCAGCGCTCTGGAGCCAAGCGCATGACTTAATATTATAATAATGAGTCTACTTCAATGTAGTGGATTTTAATAAGACTTTAATAATACTGGTATGAAGCCAAATTACATAATGTCCCAAAATATGAAACAAGGCTTTTATAGAGAAAATAGAAGCTCATTGAAATATAACCACATAAAAAACCCAAACCAACAACAAAACAAACAACCACCAATGTTATCTAAACAAAGCCATTAGGCATATTTAATTTTTAAAACTCAAATTAGAGAAAAGGAACTCAAATCTATTCCCAGATCTCAAGATAAAATTAAAAAGGATATTATTTTAGGCAACACTTATGAAAATGGAGGTACTATGTCAGCACTGGGAAACAAGCTAACACCATAATTACCTCTTTTGGCACAGATTTGGATATGGATTGACTATCTCCAGTTTCTCTCGAAGGACAAAATATGATTCAGTTACCTTACAGGTTGAGTTAAGACCGAGCTATGCTGGATTATCTAGAAACCATTTAGACCAATCAAATTATTTCCTTCTATGCATGAAAACAAGCTCCAAGTAAAAGTCCCAAAGGTAAAGAGTCAAATTATTTACTCCCTCAACCTCCTCCAGTTCTGGAGTCTTGGGGAAAACAAGCACTTGAAAGCACCTGTAAAGCTCCATCAGGCACAGACGAATCTCAGAACAGCTTCCTCTGTCACCCCTCCCCAAGTATAGCAGTGTTAGACAGCAATTAAAAGAAAAATAACTATTTCATTTGTTGGATAACACATGCAGAATGCCACACATACTTAAAGCTGTAAAACCTTTTAAATATTAGTGTTATGCTATTGGAAGATTAACATTTGCATGGATAACATTTTTTGTCCCTTATTAGGATCAACTGTTTAGATCCACATATCCAACAGAGAGATCACCATATATTAGCATATTCCAATTTACTGCTGGTGCGTACTACTGTTAAACTGAGCCTAAATCAATGCTGACAGCCCATCAGAGCATGTGGTGATGAATACGAGAAGAATCAGAGCAGTTTTCTTCAAATATATTGTCTCATCTACGAGTCTCCACTTTTTAAACTGTTTTGATAAAGGCATGAAATTTTTTTGAGTAGATTTAGATTCCACATGACAAGATGAAGCGAGTGGGACATTTTACGCCTTGGATTTCTTATAAGTCTATTTTAGCTACAGAAGCCATTAAAAAGTTGCAAGTAACTTCAAGATGAAAGGCATTAGCAGCTTTTTAGAAAAGGATAATCATACTCTTCTGAAGATTTAATGAGACATAATTCACAGAAGCTTTTGACTTGGTCTGCTGTTAATTGAATCAA
Source organism: Myiozetetes cayanensis (assembly GCF_022539395.1). Classification (NCBI taxonomy): domain Eukaryota; kingdom Metazoa; phylum Chordata; class Aves; order Passeriformes; family Tyrannidae; genus Myiozetetes; species Myiozetetes cayanensis. Next base: position 30,295,617 of record NW_026087964.1, on the reverse strand, counting down.
AGTCGATGATGATCTTGTTACACTTTGGCTTGAATTCCCTTAAAAAAAAGAAAAATACAGATATTAGTTAGTGAGTAGTTAAAACACTTTGCTTACTTTAGTTCCAGCTAAATTTTTGAAGGAATGAAAAAAAACCACCGAAACACACATCCTTGGACTCACATAGTTTTCTTCTCTATGGGAGCCAATTATAGCGCACCATACTGAGAGAAACCTGGACAAGAAAGACTAAGACAAAAAGACACAAGGGGTGGGTTAGCCTGTACATTCTTCAGCTATTGGAGTTTATAAATTACCCAGGAGTCAAAGGACTTTTAACAGCTTTGCTGCAGGTGGTGGTATCATGTTACTATGGCTGGGATTTTTATTCATATATATTAATATTTCAAATATTTTTAATATATATTTACAGATATAAGTACACATATAGGTATACAGAAAAATATTTAAATATACTGTATGCATATATGTAAAAGATGTGGAATATATTTTGATAATATTGATATTTTGATTAATTTTTTCCTGCCAAGTTTTCAAAAACACTTTCAAAGTTTGTGTCAGTATATTAAAATATTTTTGTGCTAGGGGAATAGATCACATTATGCATCATACTGGGTACAAACCAAACTAGTTAAGAGGGAATCATTTAAAAATTTTAACTTCAGAACTGTAAAATTAATACTGCCACAAAATGTTTCCTTTTATTATCATTAGAGCATCTGCTACAGCAATTAGCAAGGAAGGTATTTGGGGACCCAGAATATATTTTCCAATCTATCAGTAAACAAAAGATTATGCAAATAGTGTGGATTTAGAGCCTAATTAAGCTCTGCAGTTCAGTTCAAGAGATTCATTAAGTACCACCTACATCCTTAGCAATCAATACAAGGATAAGTAACAGTCAACACAGAAAAGCACATGCTGCTGACCACAGAAACTCTTGAATGCTTTGTCCAGAATAGCAATCTGAAATGCAAAAAAACATTTCTCACCCTGGAGAAGTTACAAGATTTGACTTGCAAGAGAATGATTTATGCTTCTTAGTCAAATAGTCTTAGTAGACAGGAAATACACTGAAGGACTGAAACTGAATTTCAAATACTGCTGTGTTTTTCCATGGATGTTTCTTAGCCCAGTAGGTATCTTTCATCCTAAAATTCTATCTGCCAGAACTGTTATGTTTGCAAATTTTTCAAAGTCTTCATATTAATACTGTAAAACTTTTTAGAGTTGCAAAGCCTCCCTGACTGCATAATTAGCCTCACCCACAGCATGTTACTCCTATCAAACTCACTGTTGAACAGATTGTCTTTAGGTATCTCTGTCAGTGTCTTAAAAAACCCCACTCTTCAAACATTCTTCAGATTCTCATTACTTTAAGGCAAATATTTCAGGTTTTATGCTTTTCTCACAAAAAAAGATGGCCAAAGAACATGGACCATGAATTAATTTTGGCTGGCTAGTTTTGACACCTGCCCAAATCAGCTGCAGTAAAAAGATACTAAAGTTTCAGTAAGGATTAGGTCATTCAAACACATGCACAAAAAAAAAAAAAATCAACTGGTCATTTCAGTCCAACTCATAGGATCATAGGATAATTCAAGTTGTAAAAGACTTGGGAGATCATCTAGTCTAACCTCCTGCTCAAAGCAGGGTCACTGATGACTCTCCTGAGTACAATGTAACAACCATCACATGTGCAATTTCACTCGCATTCTAGAACAAAACAAGCAATTTTCTCCTACAATTATAAAATTGAAATTTAGCCATACAGAAAGCAAAAGAATGGTGCAACAGTCCATCCATCCAGTGTCTTTTACAAAGGAAAGCATCCAAAAACACTACAAAAGAATAAAATGCTGCACAATGCAAAGAAGAAAAACTTTTCTCCTAAAGTTGGTCTCTTTCACACAGCACTTTTTCCCCCTTTCCAAAGTAAAAATAAAGTTAATTCAAAGTTCTCTCACCTGTATATAATACCTGCCAAATCAAACATCCGCCGTGCAGCTGTCATTTCTATAGTGTCATGATACTTGTCAGACATAAAAATAACTTCCTTTATGCCTAAACAAGTCATATAGAAAAGATGTTAGAATTACACTGAAAAAAAATTGTTGTGTCTGGAGCACAAAATCAGGAAAGTCAGCATTCACCTACATGCTCTAGAACTCCTTGGTACACCTCTATTTATAGTTTTATGCTGTCTCAAATTGCTGAATGATCTATGCCTCAATTACTTGGGCAGGGGAGAAGCATAAAAGCTTCAAAAAAGAATTCACAAGGTTTCAGAGCCTATCAACATCTTCCTGTGTTTGCCAGACAATATGAATATCAATACATTGTAATTTAGTGCTGATCTAAGTGCATAAGGAAAAGGATTTGAGAACAAGGAGCCAATCTACCTTGAATACCATTTGATTTTGATTCTATAAATAAGGGACTTGTAGCACAAATGCAGAATACCATCATCTTTCCCTCTCCACCTCTTGATTTAAACGTTACTGAACCAAAATAAAGAAGCGTTCTGTTTACTACTTTCTTCCTAGATTGCTGTAGCCATCAGTAGTGAAACTCCTCTGAACAGTGATCCATGCTGGGATAGCATGACTTCACTCCATGAGCAAAATATACGCTACTTTAAGCAGAGATTTTTACGGAACTGAAGCTTGCTGCAGATACTGCCTAATGTGAAAAAAGGAGACACATTTAGGCCAGCACACTTGCTGCAGTGGCACAGATTTATAACAATTGTAATGAAAGACATAATTAAAGTAGGATCATAGAAGTCTTATGACATTTATGGGCAAAGATATTTTAAAATCTTCAAATATCTACCATGCATCACATTCAAATTAAAATTTCATGTATATACTCCCACCAGACCTTTTCTCATGCAGAAGTTTATTTCTTTCTGCCCCTACTCTATTCATTGTGTCAGAGCACAGTAAAATTGACAGTAATTATATGCAAAGTCTGTGTTGTTCTTTGGCAGCTCCTGGTCTAAGAAGTTACAAACCTAAATTAGAAGTACGATTAGAATCACAGAAGATGCAATTAGCACTGGAAGAATTTGGCACCATTCAGATGCAAAAAAACCCACAAGTAGCATCTTATGAAGTCGACAGTGCAATTAATTTAGATCTAAGATCAGCAATTCAACATCAAATACATCTATGATAAGATACCAATGAGCTGGCAGCACTGCAACCCTGAATAATCAGGCACTCCTTCTTACCTGCCTGGATGATGAGCTTTGCACATTCATTACATGGAAATAAGGCAACATACATGCTGCAGCCTTTCACATCAGCTGAGTTTTTGTTCATGATGGCATTCAGTTCGGCGTGGCACACTGATTAAACAGGAAAAGAAACAATTCATAATACCAATCATTAAAATAAATCGGTCAAACTACAATTAAAGTGTTACAATATAGCTGCTTATACCTTTTCAAAGGCAAATAGCGTGCACAGCTTGTCATAGAGGGCAGAGGAAGAAATAAAAGCAGAAACACCAAGATCAATGAAGGTCAATTGTTCTGACCAGGCTGCCTATTAGTAATGATATCATTAAGTGCATTAGCGTTGCCATTTGCCAACACCTATTGCAGGCAACAAAGCCTCAGGCTGTGGGCCAAGTACTTGCAACCACCCTAAGTGAAGCAATATCTCACAGCTTCACAACTCTCTGGAGTATCTAATTGCCAGTATAAAACAGCTCATTTATGTGTTTACATGCACAGATAGGAACAGTCTTATGGTTGTAAGAGTGCGCTGTGCGCTCTTAAAGGCAGAAGAATCGTGAAGTAAAACTGAGCAGCTCTCTCCTCTGGGTCTCAGAACGGCTCAGCGCTGCTGCATGATTCTCTCACCCCCAGAATACACAAGACACACTCAACCATAAAAATGTCCCAGCTTTAATATTAAACTGACTTTACTGCTCATTAAAAGGTGCCAGACTTCCCAAGCACGAAAACAAAGTCCTGTGTTTCTCCGTGGATTTGAGATAAGCCAGGTAGCAACGGACCAGCCTGCCTTATTTCACCATAACACAGACAGTTCTTTCTGGACAGACAGCACCTCAGGGTTTAAGCGTTTATAGGGTACACATCAGCAGATTATCTAATGTGTTACTAACACAGGTGAGAAGAGCACAGTTTCTGTGCTGGATGTGTTTCATCCACAACGAACCTCTGAAAAAAAAACATTACGATCTCCACGAGAACTTCCTGTTTACTCCTAGGAATAAGAGCAAGTTGCATAATTTATATACCTACCTACTAAGAAACTGCCTTCTGCCCTGACTTTATAAACAGATGCTGAAGTGTGGTGTGGGTTTGAGCTCATTTAGAGACAACATTAAAAGTTTTTCCACTGCTCGTTTTGAAGAACAGATTTTTTAAAAAGTAGTTTTCCTCTCCCTTGCGTCCATACAAAGATTAAAACAGACACAGTTTCATAGCACAACTTCACAGTAAACTTGATACTGTATGCTGACCTCTATATGAATGATCTCACCACACAAATAACTGAGTGCAGCACCTTCAACACGCAGGAATCCTTGCTGAATAGAAATGTTTTCCGTATGTGCTGAGTGTCTACCTGGAATTTTCTATGTAACAGCTAATGCACTACAAATTTACAGCCTAACTTACAGCACACAAACTTTCCCATGCAGACGAGTCACAAAGGACCAAACACCTGATAAAGAAAGCTCAATACTGGCTTCTACCATGCCCATGGTATGCTGTCCACATACCTTCTCATAACCAGTAAAGCCAGAAACTAACACAAAAAATAGGAAATTAAAAAAAAACAGCCCAAAAGCCAAGCACCATCGCATTAAGGTTTCTTTTACTATTATTATTGTTTCTACTGCAGCTGTTATCGGGTCACACCATATTTTACATATACGCCATTAAGTGTAAGACGGACAGTTATATGAACCTATACATTCAGAAAATCTGGAAAATATGCTGAACTCCATGTGTATTACTAAGTTGCAACAATCTTACGTAGCCTTCACAATAAATAGTCAGAGAATTATTTTTCTGGGGTTGCAGAGTATTGAGTGAAAATGAGTGTCATTATTTCCACAGCTGGAACTAGGTTATGTCAACAGGACAGAAACATCATTTTTAAGTTTCTCTGAACACTATACTTATGTTCTAGGCAGCAGTCTAAAATGTTGAAGGCCCCCAGAAAGGATGTTTTCAAAGGCTCACAGAACTAAAAAAAACTAAAACTAATTCCTTCAGTAAATATTTTTCCATCATTAAAACTCAGAAATTTTCAGCCATAAAACTAGACAAGTTTCATTATCAGTACTGCAACAAGTTTCCTTCCTGCACTGATGAGAGAGAAAGGTTCTTCTGGCATACTTCTACAAACTTTCAACAACAAACCTCTTCCCAAGCGAAAACAAGATCAGGCCAAAAATAATTTATGGAAGATAATCAGTTGGAACAAGGGAAAAGGAGAAATCTTGCTTCTTGATCATCTTGCACAATCTGAAGTTAAGTACAATTACAACTCTCTAATGTGGACAGATGACACACAAAGCCCGCAACAAGAAACAGACTAATCATTCCATGACAAAAACTAGTCAGGGCTCCAACAGATCCAGCAGGCTTCTGTTTCAAATAGAAAAGGAGGTAGGTTTTTCACACACGCAGCAGCCTAACCAAGTACTTCTTACTGAACTTCCTGCAGAAAATCGTATGGGACTAGAACTTTGCACCGATGCCAGAAGTCATCTTTTTCCATTCAGTATTACTTTTTTTCAGTCTACTGGGCAATTAAATACCAAGCCATTTGGCTCAGTTGCTATGATTTGCAAGAATATTCTGGGGAACTATCATTACATATAACCTGTCTTTGTTTTATACGTTTCCCCAGACTACAGGGGCCTACTCACCCCCGTAAGGGATATTATGGTAGATGGTCATTAAGAAGGTTTAGGCATCAGAAAAATATTTTTAGGCTTTGTCCCATCACTCTTAAGTCCCTCTTACTCCTATTCACCTCTCTCTGACCGATTGGCATTGATAAGGTGAGACAGTCAATTATCCCCAGATTTTTCTTATAGACCTACCAAGTTTTGTTAGGAGACAGAAAACAAATCCAGGACTCCAAAAATCTCTCTTGTTAGTGACTAACTAGTTTGCATTTGGGGTGTTATGAAGTTTTCTAATCTCTTAAGAGCTCCTGCTAATAGTTACAAATAGCTCTTTCTCAGATAGTAAACAGATAACTTAAAATAACCTTTCACAGGTACACAGTATTCAGAACTCTGAAAAATGTACATTTAAGCAGGCTAGTAAAACTAAGAATTTTTACAATACCCTATGAGGGGCTCCAGAGTTTTGGGGGTTTGTTTTGTTTTTTTTTTTAATAATATTCACATATAGCCAACATAATAAGTCTGCAACACTGGTTTCCATTCTGGAAAAGTGGCTTGAAAAGTATTCTCAAAAGGCTTCATTAGCTGAAGAAATAACCATGCAATGAGAAGTTAAGTGTGTGCTCTGAGATTCCCACCACCTGCTACTATATTCATGAGAGGGGGGGGGGGGGGGGAAAAAAAAAAAAAAGAAAAAAGCAAATGAATGACTGCTTCATTACTGGTAGTATTAATTGCTAGTGTTTCTATCTCTTCCCATTGCATACTGGTTTGTGTTGCATATATGAGGTAGTACTCATCCTTAAACCCCTACTTAAGAGGGGTTTAAGGATGAGTAATTAAGAGATCCCTACTTGCCTTATAAATGGTAATTTTTCGGGATTGAACACTTAACATGAACATGTTCTCAGTGGGTTGCAGAGTCAGAAGCACTCTTTCCACCTACTAAAAGTGTTCTGACTAGAAATTTTATAAGAACCACAGGACTAGTCACAGTGTTTCTTAATACTGTTTAAAGGGTTACATTGTTGATGAAGAACATGGTAGGGACCACTATAACTTTAAAGAACCTTTAAAGAAGCAGTCAGTGGAAGGGCTAGAGGGAATGACTTTTTAATGTTATTAATTACTAAGCCAAACTAGGAATTTTGAGAAAAATATGCACTAAATATGGTGTTACGTTTGAAAGGAATACATTTCAATTCATATAAATTGTCACACAGCAAGTTTTGACTATTTATTAACGTAAGTCTTTACCCTGTCATATCAACCCACCTGACAAATATTATGGGTTCCCAGTAGAGACACATGGCAATAGCACAGCATTCTTCAACAGAAACCTGGCACAGGAATGGACACAGGGAGCTCTGTAATTTGGCCCACTTCTATTCAGTCTCTTGGTAAAATCTTCACCTTTTCATGTTCGTCCCTTGTCCACTCCATCTTTGTGCAAGCTCCACCTACCAGTTATCCTTCACTTGCTGGATCTCTGACACTGAATACAGCAAAAATCGCGAGAGGTATCAAAATATTAATTAAAAGAATGGAGTTTGGAATGACAACCACTGGCAACAGTGGTTGATGAATCTGGAATTTGTAGAACAACATTATTTTTTTTTTTCAACCTTTGTGAAAGTGTAGGGGTGGTTGCTGGTCACTGCGTTAAGGGCAGGCAGGACACTGATGCTGGGCTGACGCTGCCCTCGGCCCTTCCTGCTGGTCTCTTTCTTGCTGTGCGCTGGGTAAGAGCAGTAGCTGTAGCCAGGGCACAGAGGCAAGGATAGCACCACCAGATTCTATTTGAGTCCTTGCCTCTTCAGACTGCACTAAGATAAAGGGAACAGCCCCAGCCTCACTGCTTTCTTTCATGAATAAGGAGAACTGGCAAGTGAAGACGGGAACCACTCAGCCCATTTGTGAACATCACAAATCCATGCAAGATGAGAGTGAGTAAGTGGAGAACTCCATGAGTAAGTGGAGACTGTCTTCTGTAGATCGCCTTTCCAGATGAAGTCTCAGTTCTGCACTGCCAACTGGAGAGAGAGCATCACACCTCTTCAGAGTGCCTTATCAAATTTTGTGCTGTCAAAATAACAGCTTCTATAAAACTAACATTTGCCTGAATATTGAGTGTTCATTCCTCTGAAAAATTGACAAAAAGCTCATAATCCTAACATGAGGAAATGTTGATAACAGTTTGTTTCATTTTACACAGCAGGTACTGTTCAATTAGAGCATACTTTTTGCCACAGCACATATTTTTTCATATCTGAACCTGTATAAATATTTGTAAGCATATTTACTCAGTATTTTCCATATTGCTCAGAGGCTTCTAAATTTGCCAGTCAATTTAAAACTCTTAATTAGAGACTGGTTGTCAAATGGATGTCCTTAGATTACAGTGGAGACAGAGGGCATAACAAGAGCACAGCAACTAACATGAGTGGGAATATTTGCGTTAATAGGAGGAAAATGTAGTATTTTAAACGATTGGTGAGAGGAAACTGAGCATCATCAAATCCTTGGATTCATCTAACAGAAACAGAGGGCACACTTTTGACTCTAAAAGCCAGAATTCTGCCTAATTATTAAGACGCTTCTGCTCACAATACTGAACACAATGCTTCAAGAAGAGCTTTTAACAACATCTTAGTAAAGCAGGTATTCAAAACTGGCCTTCCATTTCTCTCATGTGCACAGACACATCCCCGCTGCTGTCACTGACTGGCAGCCTGGAAACAGCCAGTTCCAACATAACAAGAAAATCCTGATTTTGTGCTGTGAAAAATGGCATTCTGCAAAAATACCCTGTGCTTTCTGACATAACAAGGCTATACTGCTTAACTGTTCAAATATACACTACAACTAGAAGGAAGAGTTTTAATCCACTTCAAGGCTCTCATAAGGAATGCATAGCATCAACAGAGGTGATCCACAGTCACTATTCCTGTAATATCCAAATGCCTTGCCAACATTTGAATCCTCTAAGGTAAAGTGAGCACTACCTACCACATTTTAATGCCTTCTTTCGGTAGAAGCTCAGGTTACACCCAGATTTCTTAATCAAGCACAATCCTGTCCCCAACAGTGAACTGAGCAGAACCCACACTTCAGGGGGTGGGATAGATACGTACAGTGTATTGCAGCAGACAGAGATAACCCAGACACTGGTGAATTTCAAACCAACAAGTTTAAATACACATCAAAATTCAGGAGCGACAGGACTGATTTAACCTTACAACAGAAGTTCAAAAGGTAACAGTTGTCAGTAAATGTGGAGGAAAGGAGGAAGGGTTAATCACAGTGAGTAAGAAAAGCGAGAAGAACAATCCTGGCAAAAACAAGAACTTATAAACTATCCGCAGATAAATTTAGAGTGGAAATAGGAAGTTTTCTAACCACGAAACAGTGAATCTGATCAGAGATGTGGGGTCAATGCATCCATCAATTCTGCTGGAGCTCAATAAATTTATAATAGGATCATCTAACACACCTCTGCAGAGAGAGCCTCTGGGTCCAATCCCCTACTATGTCTCTGCTGCTAAACAGACAGGGCCAGAGACTGACCCTTGGCCCTGAGGCCAACTGGCACAGACTGGCTTGTGTTCATGTCACCCAGGGCTCCATCAGCATTACACGGCCCTTGGCCCTGGGTCTCCTCAAGGCTCCGTGTCTCAAGAGTCCCACGACACCGCAGACTTATTTTGTATGTCTCGGTTCAAAGTGCATAAAGAAGTGAGATAACTTTTTTGCAGCCCACCAGAGAGGTATTTTCAGAGCATGAAACAGAGTTTGAGTTGCATATCCCCCAGTATGGCCTGAGGGAAGGAGGAGGGTTAAGCATACCATCTCAGCAGGCTTTGCATTATAGGCCTATAAAGGAAGACTGTTTTCTTGCAGCCTTTCTTCCACCTTGCCTTCGGGAGCACCATTGGAAAAGCAATACTCAGGCTTTGTTCTAGGAAGAGCTGGTCAGAATGGTCCAAAACAGATGGGAAGTGAGCTAATGTCTATGCCTCACCTACAACACTACATAAGACCAGGAGGTCAGCATTCAGATCCTCCCCCAGCCCTTTTCTGTAGCACTGCAGATGCATGAAGTAGCTCTAGAAAACACCTTCCAACTTAGTGTGGGGGTACATGCACAATTACCATCAGCTTTATCTAGTGAGCTACACTGCAGCTCTAGGGATGAAAGTGCCACCATTCCCACGGTTAGCTCATGGAGCACACAGGAAGGCTGCACCATCCCTGAACAAGCCAGTCAGGAAAATGCAAAAATAAAAAGTTCAATTTACACAAATGATGTGATGATTAGCAAAAGCAGAAAGGAAAACATGACAGTTTAATGAGATTTTAGCAGTAATTCTACGTGTCTCAAAATTTTTTAAACAAGAAGATTTTTTTTTTATATATACTTGTCTGGTCTGTCAACCATGCTATCAAGATTAATAAGAAACTGCTAGAGTTTAAATGATCTGTGAATTACAAAATAGGTTGTTTATTCATCACAGCAGACACTTTGTGTTACAAAGTTGTGATTTTTTTTAATGAGGTGAAGATTAGAATTCTAAGGAGAAAAGGCAGTAGTTAGACCAATTCCCAAAAATCAACTTGTACTCTCCAAGCTGTTACTGGTCAGTGAATTTTTTAAACATCACATGCTCCACATCTTTTGGAGGCAGAGTTAACCAAAGAAGTAAAATTCTCAGGTCATCTTGTACAAAGATTTTTCACAGCACTTTTAGTTTAAATTGGTCAGCTTAAAGTGCCTGCAACATGCTCAGGTGCTAGAGACCACCCACACCGATCTTAGTTCAGAACTGAGATCTTACAGCAGCATAAAGGTTCAACCAAAATCAATATTCCGTTTTCAGTGCTTTATATTTAATCAATTGGCTAACGCTTGTTTCCTCATCCTATAAATAAAGAGCAGTCATACCAAGTTGTACCATTATGGTCACAGCATTATATGTAAAAACCAGTGGTTTAGAGCAGACTTCAAATTTGGCCCCAGTACTGGGAATACATCTCTTATGAAAAATAATACGAAATGGTCTTGAGCCTAGGAGTTAACATTAGAGGTTTTATAATAAATTGGTAAAGTGAACAAGGACAAAGTACTGGGGTTTTAAGAACTCAAAAATATCAAACTGATGAATTATGTGCTGAGCCACTGCATATCATCTTCCACTTCAATGCCATGGGAAACCAGAAAATGTAATGCTGGTTTTTAGAGAGAGCTCTGGGTGAACTCAGGCAATGTCAAAACTCATGCAAGTTTAATTTCTCTATCATCAGACCAATTGTTAAAGCTACAAGTGAGAAACAGAATTAGTAGGCAGGGATAAATACTGTACGCTGGAAAAGAGCCAGTGTTTCTTTGCAAAAGGTGAACTCTGGTGCTTACATCTCCCCACCCATGCAGGGAGAAGGAAAAATTTTTCAAGGCTCTTGCTCTGTTTTGTTATTCTTCCCCCTGCCATTCCTGAGCCCAGGACAGCTGAGCTGCAGCACAGTGTGAAGGAGTTCCTAATGCCTGTTTTTCCTGTGCCCATGTCTTCTGCTGCATCAGCCTCACCCACAGAGATGCAGCAGGAGCTGGAGTGGGTACAGAAAGATGAAGGAGGACTTAAGGAAGCACAGGGACTGTACGGTCTCTTATCAGTCCTAATGAAGGTTTCTTCCCAACATCAGCTGTTGCAGGCCACAAGGCAGCTCCATTTCCATGCCCAGCAAGCATGGCATGAAGCCTGAGGCAGCCCAGCCTCCTTGGTTCCTGCAAATCACACCACGCTCAGAGGAGGAACTGTACAGCCCTGCTGACAGGTGCACCAAGATTCAGAGGACCCTTCAAAAGACACTTACAGAAGGCCAAACTATGCATATAATAATAATGGCCAGTCTTCGCGAGCGAAGATCCGGGTAAGGTCTTTACACCTTCCAGCCTGCGCATTGGATTTTTTAGGTGAGACACAGTGTGCGCGGAACTGAGCCCACCCTTCAATCCTAAGGTTCATCTGCCGGGGCCAAGCGAGCTTGGACGGTGGCAGCGAGGTCCTTAGGACGTAGATGGATTGCCTTTAAGGGCTAACGAGCTCCATCTGCCCGGGGAGTGGCCCTGACCGGGAATCGAACCCGGGTCTCCGCGGTGATAGCGCGGCGCCTTTTACCACTAGACCACCAGGGGCTGCCAAACTATGCATACTGCAAAGACAAAGACAGGATCCAAAGCAGCACTCAACCACATTCACCACAAAACCATCCTTGCTCTTCATTCTGTTTGCCCGTTTAGTACATGTGAATCGAATCAGAGGCTGAAATAACCAATAAAGGTCACCCCACCCATGGACAGGTAGATCCACTGCACACCACATGAGGCAAAAGTGGCATGGAATGCAATCACACACATCAAGACAAACAAAATTCAGTTCCTTCATAATAGGTATTACCTATGCCGTCGATACTTGACATGGAAATTTCTCACAGCCACTGGAGTTTACAAGTTTAATACCTGCATTTTAGACCCCATTATTTGTTTTGCATATGCATGCTCTCTGTAATTTCTGTGGAGATGAACAGACAGAAGCAGCAATCACCTGCATACACTGCAACTGTGTGCTAATGAGCTGCTTTATATTTACAAGCTTTCACTATCCAATCCAAAAGAGCTAATATTTATGAACATATTTCACTAGGAAGTCAGCTTTTCATAAAGACTGATTTTTATCCTGCTGTACCACATGTAGGCACGTTAACAAAATCAAGTGAGTGGAAACAAAACTGATCAATACTTTACCAGCTGAACTTTCACAGTTACAGATATCACAGGTCTAACCTGTCAACCACAAGAAGCCTTACCATAAGGATATTTTGTGTCTAGTCTATTTGCCGCTGTTCTTGTCCAGGGTAGTACGTCATCACTGCAACCATTAGGCATCCCATTGTAGCCAATTCCAACAATCTTGTTTTCTGAATTTACAATGCAGGCACCAACCTAAATAAAATCAGATTTATACAGTACCAACAGCATGAAAAACAACATATAAACAGCAAAGATGAGGTAATAATAGTTAGTCCTACAATTTTCATTTAAGTGATAAAAGTTTCATTTAATATATTAAGCCACATCATCTAGTGAGCAAGGCTACAATTGTACCTAATTGGATGGCTTTAAAATAAATCAGGGCAGAGGCAACCCAGCTACCCCTTTGGTCATGCCATTCCCATCCCAGCCTGCCAGCACTTCCTTGTCTGATTATGATGTGAACCTAGTTCAGGGAACAGCACTGATCTAACCTTAGTAAACTTGTCAGTTCAACTCCCCAAACTAGTTTTTCCAGCAGCAGCAGGAAAAGAAAAGGTATGAAAGATTGAACAGAAATACAGTATTGTTTGCTTATGCAGGCCTCACAAGCCTTTGTGGCTTGTTTACACAAACATGCACTAAAATACCAGACCTTTTAACTCCCACCTTTCATTGCTTCAATCCAAGCCTATACAGGGACTCTTCTTATGGAATGATAAAGTGTCCAATTTTTATCTTTTCTCCCCATATTATTTACTGAAATGGCAACAGTACTGATTTTAATTCACACAACCTGTTTATCAACCAGCTCTTGGTAACAAAAATTTAGCCCCAAATGAATACCCTTCAGTGAGCCATGTGCCGTAACATACAGAAGGCAGTGAGTAATTGAACAGATTTTCTGGGATCTGTTTCCTGAATTTTCTCACACAAAGGAAGACTAACAGGACAACTGGATCCCGCAGAACATCATGTTTCTGATGTATCAATTGCCTCAAATCAATATTGAACAAGATTAAACAGAGGCACATGAAAGATGCAAAAAATGGGTACAGACAGTGAAGCAGAGGGAAAAAGGGGATCCCAAGGGAGGAATCGAACTAGAAGAAAACTCCTGTCAACCCAAGAACAAACAAATACTCATACAGGTAAGGAAAAGAAACTTGTAAAATGCTGTGTCTTAAAAAATTACAATTTAAAACTTTCAGCAGTTTTATCCTTCTCTAAAAGTGACTATATTTACTGGAAAAAGGAGAGAAAATGCAAGTGTTATTTTAACTGCTAGATGAAAAGATGATTCACAAAACTCCAAGCCGCAAACGTACACACAGAACTATACACGAGGTCAGCCCCAATAAGAGAATTTCTGTAACAAAAGGTGCTGACTATGTTAAAAACCGAATAGCTATACACTAAAATAACTTTTATTAAGAAATCCCTGGAAGTGCTACATGTGCATCTGATGCAATGTGCAATATAGATTAGGTTATGTTATTATTATATGTTGCCTTCTTACCTGAGAGCTTGGATCCTTGCTTCTTTGTGCTGACAAAAAAGCTACTGCCATAAAATATTCAGGCCATTCCAAATAATCTTCTCGTTTTTTGCAGGATGCTTCATTGCTGAAACTATAGTTTATAGAAAAAAACAGCCGTCAGCAAGCAACACAGACCTAGAGCTACTCCAAATTTTATTCTTTTAACGTGCACAAGTTTACAGTAACCAGGATCAGAATGTGGCTAAGACCACACATGCACTAATATTTTAATAGTAAAACTATCACTGTTACGTGCCTTCTAGGAACTTATATATACAACATTTCCTTTCGGGGAAAAAGCATCCAAGCGAGGTTACAAGTTTCAGTTTCAGATAAGAAAGTTGAGGTATTCAGAATCACTGAGCTATTCCAAGACAGAGCAATTTATCCTTTATAGACAACACCTTGCATATTTCTAAGGGTCAGGTATATCATGTGGTGGCATTCTTCTCACCCAAACAACATAACCTCTTTTATGATGGCTGTGATAACTGCAAGCCTCTAATCTAAGTTATTTTGTACTTCTGCCTCCGACAAGTGCTTGCTAGATTTCTATTTTGTGGCTTCCTCTACAGTCACTCATTTCTGACCGTACAGTTACCACCATAAGTTTGCCTCTTATTACAATATTTACCACCAAAAATCTAAGGCCATTCCAATAGTACCCTGCTAAGTTTCCCTTGAGATTATGTCGTATGAAAGCCTTCTAACACTGACAGGAGACGGGCTCAAGAACTTAGCCTTTAGATATAATGTATACAAGCATCACAACAGGTTGATTCTTTCCCTGCACTGAGCAGTATATTTGGGGGAAGGAGGAAGGAAAAAAAGGTGATGCATCATTTCCTCTTGTGTGCTTGGACTGTGTAAGACACAGCAGGGGAATTTCTGTGCTTTTCAGCTTGAAGAGAAGAAAGACAGATATAACTCTCCCCACACATATCTAAGCTTCGAAAATTTCAAGGAAAAGATCAAATTCAAAGAAATTTCCCCAAACTCTCTCACCTATTATTGCTACAACTTGAAAACCAAACCAATGGAACATCCCAAGCATAATGACTAGCCTATCAAAATACAAGAGGCACAGTACGTCTCTTCTTGGGCTCCTCTTACCAAGGACTTCAGCTTAAAGCTGAGACACCTGCCTAGCAAGGTACAGCCACGCAGAAAAATACATCACAGGTACATCTTGCAAGCAGCAAGACATCTCCTAACAACACTAGCACCAGCCCTTTCAGAAGACAAATGTTTGAAGGCGAGTGTTTAGTTAATCATCATTTTTATAACCAGAAACCTGTATTAGAGGGTTGCAGTTAGCTTGTCATAAAGAGGTTACGCTATTTGAGTGAAGACAATGCCAGCACATGATAAAACTGTACTTTAGAAACCTACAGGGTGCTATTTACCAAAGATAAATTGCTGGTTTTGAATAGTTCGTATGTGGCACGTTACAAGTTAGCAATTTTGGCTTGTTCTTGGAATGAATGAGGATCATCCTTAAGGCTACTGTCTCATTGTAAGGAGGGAGAAACACACACTCTTGGTGTAACCCAAACACCTCTCTCATAATTTGACAACAGTGTAAATAGTGCCTAGAACTGTCAAAACAAACACGTGAATCAAGTATGTGATTCTGAAAAAGCACAAATTGGCTTGAGTCACTATAACTAAAGGGTTGGGGCTATATCCTACCAAGAAGAAAAAAAGTGTTCACAGAACAAGAAGCTCACAGCAGAAAGGAATGATTAAAGACATTCCCTCACACCTCTTCATGCCAAACAGAACTTTGACAGGCCAATTGAAACGCCAGGAGAGTTTTTGAGCTAACTGATTGTTTAAAATACCTCACAAAAACAGATTTATAAAATCTAAAACACCATTGGACTTTACGGTCAGTTTAATACGTTCCTAACTACATGACATTCACAGTGACGTCCTTGGAGAGAGATGAAACACAATGCAGAACTACAGTGAATAAAACATGCTGGGGAAAGGGCTCCAGAAAGACAGTGGTACTCTGAACTAAGAGGTCGTGAGTTCTCCCTTTGTTAAATTATTCCCCAGCAACCCTATTTATCCAAAACACAACAAAAGCTAGTGTTTACTTTTGTAATAAATACAGAACTGTATGTAAGCGGAGGTCCCTCAGAGTACCAACTTCACAGGGAGAGAAGCATATCTAAAAAATGAGCAGAAGGCTTACATCAAAGGGAACAGAAGAAAAAACCCAAAGCCCTTACTCAATTACTTCTACTTAACATCACCGTGTTTGGCGAGATAATTCCCTCAACTCAGTGCATAGGAATGCAGGAGTGTGAAGTGGGTATAAACCACTTAATTTCTGATTGAGCAGAAGCCAAGGCCTTGGCTAGCAGTCAAGCACACACAGGAAAATTAAGTTTATGGATTTGGTGCAGCTGATCATCTTCTTTATGCTCATTTGCAAGTTCTATAATTGCATGAATGAAAGCTACTCTAGAAAATACCACAGCTAGCTGTAAAACAGGCAATTAAGGCTTACCCTTACGATAACCCATAAGAACTTATGAACAAAAATAATGGGAACTGAAAGCCATGAAAAAACATACTGTTCAAGAAGAACATGAGGGAAAAAACACTTAAATTTTTTAAAAATTAGTAGTCTAGAGAAAAGTTTGTGTAAAACAGTATTTCAAATGAAAATAGAGAAAAAGATTCTGTAATTAGAGAACACTGCCTCCCTTTTCACTTCTTTTTCATCCATCTAGGCTTCAAGAAAGCTGTAACACCATCTGAAAAAGGAACAAATGTCATTCAGCTACTTAAAAAAAAGGCCTACCATAACGAAAAAATTCATTGAGAATCCTAAAACATATCACCTCAAATCTTTTCATATAACCATTATGATGGTCAGCTATACAACAACTAGTACAACCAGAGAACTGGTGAGTATCAGACCACCCACCCACCCCTTTCTTAAGTTTTTCCTCTGCTTTCTTATCTTTGATGTCATGTTTATTATGTTACAACTGTATTTTACAAGTATTTTTCCCCAGTATCAAGTATACTACTAAAGACCAACTATCAATACTTTGTAATTCGAATCACAGAAATTGAGGTAAAAAATAAAGTGTGTATTAAAAATAAGAAATAAACATCTTCAGCAATGCTCTTGTTCCCCAAAAGCCAAACAGGCTCTTGATGACTTTCAAGACAACCTTCTTCTCTAAGTCTCCTATTTTATGATCACTGTTAGATCAAACGAATGTGGTATTTCCTTTACTTGAGGCTTTTTGCCTTTCCCCTCATTTAGCTACTGAGATATGGTCACTACCTATTCCTTACTAGGAGGGAAGGTTTTGAGAGAGAAAAATCAACCTTTCTTAGAGAAAAACGATAATCAGCGCATTGGACATTAACTATATTAAAAATTTTCTTGGGAGATAACCCACCAAACCTGCAAACATAAACACTGTGTAGAAATACTGAGTCCCAGTTGAGCAGTACAAGAACGTCTCCCTTCACTGAACGTACTTCACTTTTACAGTCACTTTTGACTTTAATTGCATGTTGCTCACGCCGGTCTCCACTTCCGGAATGAATTAATACGAAACACCCTGCCTGCTCTGTTTCCCACTCCAGCGATTACAAAGCCCAAGGAAAACAGACGGGGCCTTCAGAGGCTCCAAGAGACGCCTCCCCACCGGGACGGGTTTCCCCGGGCTCGGCCGCGGCCCGGGAGCGCCCCCGGCTCCGCGGAGCCCTCCTCTCCCTGCCTCTTCTTCCCTCCTAGGACACCACCTTCCCTCCCTCTTCTTCTTCCCTGCCCCGGAGGGCACCGGCTTCCCTCCCTGCCGCCCTCAGCCGCCGGGACGGCCGCATGGCGCGGCGGGCTTCACCGCAGCGGCCCGGCCCGGCCGGGGTGCAGAAACTTTAGCCGGCAGCAGCGTGAGGAGCGCACGGTGCCGGTGAAAGAGGAATGACGGGCGGGAAGAGCTTGGAAAAGCCTCCCGCGGGCTCCCCCCATCCCCATGCCTCCCGGCCTCCTCCGCCCGCGTACCCGTTCTGGCTCTGGCCGGGCTGAGGGCGGCTCATCCCGCCGCTGCCGTGATCCCTCTCCTTTCGCCGCTTGGCGCCACGGCCGAGGCGGGCGGGGAAAGGGGCGGGCCCGGGGGTGCCCCGGCCCCGATTCTGTTCCCAACGGGAGGGGGCCCGGGGCTCCCGGTGGGCGCTGGTTTGGGTGCTTCTGCAGCGCCCCAGAGCTGGTCCTGCAGGCCCGGGGAGGCCACGGGCACCCTCGGGCTGCTGCGAGAGCCTCCGCGACGTGTAAGCGAGTTACTTGAACATCTGTCTGTGGGGTTTTCAGTTCTCTGACAGGCGCTGTTCCTAACGTTATGGTTTGACACAAGCATGAGGGTTTTCGCCCGGCTCACGCTCTTGAGGTAAATACTGTTCATTAAAGCTTGACATTAACATATTAAGATGTCTAAAAATCGGTGTGGGGTTTTTTTTTCTTTTTCTCTGGATATGAAATTGATGTGTAAAATGAGTTATGGTTTATTAATACCTCCAGCTGCTGCGAGGTTTTAGAAGTCTCCCAGGATGCACAGGTAGTTGAACATGTATATTGTCCATTTACAGTGCAAAATAAGCAGTATAATAATAAATATAAAATGTCGGTGTGGTGTGTTTGTCTTCCTTCTGTGAGAGCTCCCTACCCTGGCTGGCTGGCTGGCTGCCACAGGGGCCTGCCTTTATGGAAGCACTCAAATGGGAGCACAGTACACATGTTTGCTCCGTGGGGCTGCAAGGCATCAAGTGAAAACTGCCCAAACCCAACCGTACGTGACCAATTCGGTTCCCACTGGAGGCGGTGACAGGTGCAGCAAACTCAGTGATGGACAAAAGGAAAACACTTGCCTTTGAGAGCATCCCCAAGAGGGGTTTGTGCGCACAGGCCGTGGGTTCGCATTGTGTGTGAGCTGCACCATTGCTCTGAACTGAATGTGGTCAGCAGACCTGGCTGAGAGAGTGGTTTCCTGCAGCCCAGCCTGGTCAAAAATCCTCCTCTTCATCCAGGAAGATGCTTCAGGTTGGTAACAGGACTTTTTTTGGAAGCTGAGCACATAGCAGTCTGATCCTGGAAGCTGTCTTTATAGTTCCCCCTCAATGACCCCTCATAGCAATTTGCACGAGTGGGTACACCTTACTACACCAACATGTGTGCAAGAAGACAGCTAAATCAAGGAGCCTGCTATGCTCAGAGTTATTTTTGAAGCTATGCCAAAATAGAGAGATCCTGTAGTGATCAAAATAGAGGAACACACTGCTAATGTTTTCATATTTACTTTGCCGTATCAGATAGCTATCTCTTTTGAATCAACTGACAAACCATCAAATATGAAAATGTTACTTAATTTCACAGATATTCCTATTTGTAACAAAAAAACTTGGCAAAAGCAGCCTGTTATATTTCAACTGACAAGTTTTTCAGCCCTCAGAGTGGGAAAACATATAGCTATTTCCATTTGCAAGACTCCTATTATCACAATTTCATATGGACAACACATGTTCATGTACAGTTTGTTAATGAATGAAAAGGAACTGTTTTAATGCAAGAAAAAGAAATTTAATGAAAGTAGCATCACTCAGGAAAGCATAAGCCTGGACGTAATATGAAAGACCTGACTATGGCTGATCATGAAGAGAGTTATGGAACACTCATTTAATTAATCTGAAGAAAAAAATAGCATAATTCAATTCAAAAAGTTTTCTACTCTCTGTATATCTGTTTCTGCACTCTTGAAATATGAATTGTAATAGATAGTGCTGCAATTAGCCATGCCAAATTTGTTATTTTTCATAATTTAAGATTCTGAGGACAGACCATAACACCTACTAACCTTTAAAATCTGGTGCTTTTGTGCTGATCATACACAGTGAATGATTTTCTGTTCTATGAACACCGGAGTTCTTACAAACTATTCCCTTCCTCTGAACTTATCAAATTTTCCAGCTAACACCTATAAACAAGCCAGAAACAAATTCAAAGTAATACCATTCCTGTTTCTCAAAAGGCAAACTAAGATTCTTGCTCCCTTCTCTTTCCCATTATACAAGAAAAAAATATACACTGAAAAGTAACTGCTTATATTACTAAGCAATGAGGTTTTATATTTCAGAGTGGAGTTTTCAACTTTCTATAAAATTAGGTAAGAATGATATATTTTTTGAAATGCAAAACTTAGATGTTTTCGTCATGCTTAGCAAATAAGCTTCCATAATTGAAAGTACTGTTGGCAGCCGGTCACTAGTGGTGTCCCCCAGGGATCAGAGTTGGGCCCAGTCCTGTGTAATATCTTTATTGATGATCTGGATGAGGGCATTGTGAGTGTACCATTAGCAAATTTGCAGATGACACCAAGCTGGGGGAGAGTGTTGATGTGCTGGAAAGCAGGAGGGCTCTGCAGAGGGACCTGGACAAGCTGAAGAGCTGGACTGATTCCGACAGGATGAAGTTCAACAAGGCCAAGTGCCGGGTCCTGCACTTTGGCCACAACAACCCCCTGCAGCGCTACAGGCTGGGGACAGAGTGGCTGGAGAGCAGCCAGGCAGAAAGGGACCTGGGAGTTTGGATTGACAGGAAGCTGAACATGAGCCAGCAGTGTGCCCAGGTGGCCAAGAAGGCCAATGGCATCCTGGCCTGGATCAGGAACAGTGTGGCCAGCAGGAACAGGGAAGTGATCCTTCCCCTGTACTCAGAGCTGGTGAGGCCACACCTTGAGTATTGTGTCCAGTTCTGGGCCCCTCAGTTAAGGAAGGACATTGAGGTGCTGGAGCAGGTCCAGAGAAGAGCAACGAGGCTGGTGAAGGGACTAGAGCACAAGTCCTTTGAGGAGAGGCTGAGGGAGCTGGGGTTGTTTAGCCTGGAGAAGGGGAGGCTCAGGGGTAACCTCATCACTCTCTACAACTACCTGAGAGGAGGTTGTAGCCAGGTGGGGGTGGTCTCTTCTCCCAGGCAGCTATCAGTAAGACAAGAGGACATGGTCTTAAGCTGTGCCAGGGGAGGTTTAGGTTGGATATTAGGAAGAAATTTTTTACAAAGAGGGTAATCAGGCATTGGAATGGGCTGCCCAGAGAGGTGGTGGATTCACTGTCACTGGAGGTTTTTAAGATGAGACTGGATGTGGCACTGAGTGCCATGGTCTAGTAACCAGGGCAGTGGTGGATCAAGGGATGATCTCGGAGGTCTTTTCCAACCCGGTTGATTCTACGATTATATCTCAATCTGTTAATTCGACTTTTTTTTTTTTTAATTTTTCAAACATTATTGACTCTTCTGTCTTGTTCTTCCTCAAACCCCAAAAACCTGGTTAACCAGCATTCACCATTTCTTATAATACAACAGTGATATATGGCCTGAGGAGGAAAACTTTTGGTGGAATTTTAGTAGACTCCTCCTATAGGGTTGCTAAATGACACATCTTCTGGAAACCTTGCTACATTTTGATTTTTCCTTGTCATTTCAAAGAATTGTACTGCAAACTTCTCTTGTGGCCAAGTTGTGACTGTTCTTCTAACAATATGCTACACACCTGACATGACAGCCTCTTTGTTCAAGCACACTTGGCAAGGAAGTTACACCTAGATTAGGTAAGATTTAGGCCAGGATCCAGTGGTCTAAACACAGCGTTGTGCTGAGGGCAGGTAGTTTGACTTGCCACAGGTGTGGGGCAGTCATGCTGCCTGGCAGGTTCCCTAAGACTTCTCCGGCAGCTGCCTGCTTTCTGAATCCTCCTCTCCATTAACTCTGCAATCTAGAAGCTTATTTGCTCTCTTCATCTGTCTCAGAACCATTCAGACCTCTTTGACAGAACTAGAGGGCTCTTACTCAAAGCCCCTGTTAAGACAGCCATGCACTCAAACAGACTGAATTTCTTTTAATTTTGTATCTAACACTCTCTTGTTCCACAGAAGGAGGATGTGTGTCAAGAAGACTGGGATACCTCAGACAGTCTTTATAAGTTATCTTTTTTGTGTCTCATTTCCTAACATGGTTTCGAGCATGGATTATCATGACCTTGCTGTATAGACATCAATAAACAATCTGAGCTGATTACAAATACTTTAGATGCTCTTATTAGTGAAGAGCAATATAAATTTGAAAGACATGCTAAATATATAACCATCTGTCAAGGTGTTTATATTTTTAGTTTACTGCTTGTGAAATGTTCACATCTACCTTTTGTCAATTTTGATAAAAGCAAACTAAGTTGAGTTTTGGGAACCCCCAGATTTCAGACCCCCTCTTCTCTTTCTTACTGCTTGCCAACAGACTCTTAACTTTGCTGGCAAGCAAGATCTCTCCCCAAATGTACCATATGTATAAGTCATGGCTCAGAGAGTAATGTTTGCTATTTGCCAGGATATGGAGCATGCAATTTGGTAGACCATGCTCAAAACTTAAGGGAAAAGTAAAAAGAAATTGCTAATGAGCTGTTTTCTTTTTCTGTAATAGAATGAATTTTTCAGGAACTAATTACTAGGTTTGGACAGAAATACAGATAAATAAATATGACAATATGTCTTTATATCTTAACATCTGGTTCTTACCTGTCTTTCAGACAAGTAACTGCTCATTGACGGGATAAATTTCATAGTTAAAGAACATTATTTTTTAGGCAAGTTTCATCCTCTAAATGTTTTTCCAAATAGAAATTTCTGCCTGAGTTAAACTTTTTCTTCTATACTTACTTACAGACAAAAAACACATAAAATACAAATGCAGCTGCTGGTATATGCTGCAGTTCTCAATTTCTATAGTTAATTTAATCAAGAATATGAAGTTGTGGCGTCCTCACTGTTCAAAAAACATTTGTTGCAATGTCAGGCTTTGTACTGTGAACAGTACAAAGAACCTCGGTGGTGGAAGACATAAACAGGGTTAGCTGCAGCATCTTGTTAGTAAACCAGCCCATTAACAGAACTGCAATAAACTGCTAGATTTTCATATTGTAGCATTTTGTACAGGGGCCATAAGCATTTCAGAATTGCTACAGGATTTTTAACTTTATACTACATAATTTTGTAACTACTTATTAATAAAGATGGTAAGAAAGTGTGACTTATTACCAGGCTTTGATCAAAACCAATTTGGATAGTATCACGGTAATTTAGGGGCAAATGGAAGGCTGTTAAAGATCTGGTATTTTCAAACTCAGGTACCAAAATTCAGGACATTGTAATTTGTGTTTAGATGCCTACCTTTTTACAGATTTGTAAGCATTGAATGGCAGAAATTCTTGTGCATGATGAGTATCTCTGACAGAATCAAGCTTAAGATATCTCTATGCTTTTCATGTCCTAATGGAAATCTTTTCTCTATTCTCTAAATTTTGATGGCTTGTGTATTGTCTTACCTTTCTATAGCATCTGTTCCTTGAAAACTAGAATCTAGTGCTAAATTTAAGCTTTCTTCCTTCCCGTCCAAGAGAGATACTGTTTTGAGTATCCCATTCTCAGTCTTCTGGACTCAAAATTCTGCAGTTTACTAACTCCCTAAGTCCAGAATTTTTGCACTTTATTCTGACTGAGGTAACAAGTAAGTATATAAATAACACTCTTTAAACTGTCTTCTAATCCATATTTAACACTACAGCTATTTTTCATCTCACCTAAAATTTTTATAGACACACAGTGCTTTCCTAATTTTGACAGTTCTCTTTTTTATTCATATTGATGGTTCTATTTAGAGGCAAACATTGTCTTCGCAGTACCTTGATCACATCGTTGTTTCTTTGGTATCAGTATATTCTCTACCTAGATTTGTTCTTTCTGTATGTTCTTTGCTGATGTTTTCTCTGTTTACGTTTCTTTAATGTTTGTACCTAAGTCCCTGACCAGTCCTCTCTACTTTTGAAACTCCTTGTTCCATTCATACCTGCCCTTGCATCCAAATTCCCTGTTTTATGCAAGCTAGTAAAATTCTCACATGGAATCCAAAACACAGCACTGTACCAGCTACTAAGAAAAAAAATTAACTTTAGCCCAGCTGAAACCAGGATAACAGGATAAAAATGGGTGCTAGAAAAACTAGAAGATGCTAGAAGATACTGCACGTGATATTTTTTCCTATCTCCATCCAAAACTGGAAATCCCAGATAATCTTGCTAAGCTGTCCTTGGGAAAGTAAACTGAGACAGAAAGTCTCAGACTGCAAATCCTCTGGCAACCATAGTGTTTTCTTTCAAAATATGAATTACCTTCTTTGCCCACCCATACTAGTCATGATCACAGATATTTCCTAATTAGAAGTGAGAAATTAATTTTCTGCTTTCAGTATAAAATTTCACTTTCTTGGCACGCTGCTTCTGTACTCAGCACCTGCCTACACACTTCACAGTTTTCTATTTCTTCTGTTACCTTCCCCTTACTTTTCAAGGCTATTTTTAATATCTAAGAAGATTATTTTCTGTTTCCATCCCTTCTGATTTGGCATGATTTTCCTATCATGATGAGGTAGCTTTTCATGCTGACATCCATGAATTTTCCTCAAGTCCCAAAATCTGTTGCAGTGTGTTAGCTTGCAAAACCTCCAACTGGACAATAAGATTACCTGTAATCACTACATCAGACACATTCTGAAGATAGAAACCTTTACTCTTCCATACAAATGATATTGAATACACATATCCCTTCCCATCTGGACAACTAGTTTACTGTTAGTAGTCTTTCCGTTTCTTCTCCCAATACAAATTCCGTATATGTTTGTCTTCTATAACCTCAGCAAAATTTCTGTCCAAGTTTGTTCTTGTTCCTCTCAAATTCTTTTTCATTTATGATAAGCTTTAGATTTCCTCTGTAGAGAAATTTCCTTTTTTTTTAATGTATAATTTCTTGTCATTTATCTTAACTGTATCTTTAGATTTCATTATTACAGTGTGATAATACTTAAATCTTCATACAAGAGCTGCTATGCAGAATCATTTTCTTACATCTTTATTTGGGATTTAGCATGGAAGGTTTTAAGAAAATGTGCTAAATCCATTCTGTGATAAGAGATGAATTACCCTTTCAGCTAACCTGTGGATTGGGACAGGGGGGAAAGACAATATCTCAGGATTCTCAGATACACTGCTTTAGCTAGCTAAATTAAACTAAGTTAAAAGAAACAAAAAGAACTTCTGCACTTATCCTCTGTTTGTCCTGTATCTCACTTCAGACCAATGAGATCCCTTTGACCTACTTGCCTTTCAAGTTTGCCAATATTCCCAGTTCCCCAAATTAGCATCAAAGGCATTTCCCTTCCTCAGTAATAACTGCTCCATCCCTAGGACATAGCAATAAGAGAACTATGAGACAGGGGGCACAATGCCTTCATTTTGTAACATCCTGAGTGTTAGCTTGGCATCAGGGCAGAGGGAGATCAGGTGCCACTTTCACTATCATATTATATGTGAGTACTTTTCACCTCTTTTAAGTTCCAGCTGCTTCCTAAACCCACTGAAGTAATTACAGAAGAGCAGCTAACAGCCACGCTGCTCTAACTTATCAATAATGAAAAGTGAGCTGGAGCTGTCAGGAAATACATTTGACATCCTAACTCGGAAGAACGGGAACTCTGTGCTCCCTCTGTAGATATGAGGGGAAATATAGCCATTAGTAAACCTAATTTATTTCATAAGCAGAGTTGACAGCATGATTCCTTTTCAATATTTCCTGGCACTTTCCTATTATGAGATTCTGCTTTTAGTTGTCTACATCAGACAAAGATGATTTGTTCAGACTGAAATAACCCAAGCTGAGCACTTGCTTTTACCAAGATTATTTTTTTATCTTTCGGTTTGTATCCATATTTTTTTAATGCTCTTGTAACTTTAAAACCGTTAGAAATAAAAACATATTCACTTTAGGAAGGCAATGACTCAGATGGCAAAGACAGTATATGGTAAATGAGGAATTTTGTGCTATAGAAAAGAGACGATCAGGTAAAGAAAGCAAATATCGGGATGTGATTTTTGAAGCAGGAGTCATTAAGTAATTCAAGGATGGGTGAGCTGTAGACTGTGGAAAGGGGAAAGAGACATTACTTAGATATATCCAATTCCTTTTTCTCAGAATACAGCAGAATGTTTTTAGGGTTCAAAGTACTGAAGAAGGACTGTCTTTTGAGGCCAGTCTTCACAGCAGCCTAGGGAGATAAAGAAAATAAATAACAGATGTGCTTTACTTTTTTCAAACTTGAGAAAGCAAAAGGAAAATGAAGTACAGTATTCATTTACAGGAAAGTAAACTAAAAAACTGCGTTTTACTTCTGCAAAAAATTCAGTAGGTTCTACAGGGACAGTAACAAGGAGAACTCCGAATCTCTCTGCTGGTATATATGTCTTCTGGGGTGAGCATTTTTCCACAGAAGATGAATGCCTTACACAAGCAAAATAAGAAACAGGCCAAAAGTTATAAGAATTTTATGGGCTTTGTGAAAACTGGCTAGTCTTGTTAGTACAACTTTTTAGAATAAAAATGTTTCCATGCAGAGTCTGTTAAATTGACTTTAATGGTCTTTTAAAGGGTTAGAGAATGGGGGATTCTTGTTGGGAGATATTATATGGGTCAATTTATCTGTGCATTTTGTGTTAGAAAATTTTTCAATATTTTGAACAGCACTTCAGCTGGTCTGCAGTATGAGAACCTGAAATTAGCTAGCACAGTGGAATCAATACAGAACAATATTTTGTCTCCGAAAGAAATTCAGTCTGACAGAGAAGGGTAAGAGCAGTGTGAGGAAATGGAGACTAGCTGAAAAGCCAGATACAGAGATTTTCTAAAACGCAGTACAAATTAGTTGATGTCACTAGAGCAAGAAAACCATAGTGACAGAATAAAATGTTATCCAGGTTCCAGAATACTTTATTATTACCACCTTAGGTCACTAAGCTTCACAAGCTATCTCCATCAAGTTTGATATCGGTATATATACTCACAGCTGAAGCTAGAAGGTGCAGTGCTTTAATGTACTAACAATTTACATTAAGACACCTGGGTTCAAAGTCAGTTTGTGACAGGAACAAAATGAGTTTTTTGGTCTCAGCCTGCACTCTAGTGGACAACTGCACATAAACCCAGTCCTGAGAAGAGTCCCAAGAAATAGATTTGTTGGCCACGACATGGAGAAATTGATATAAAATATCTCTGCTCTTCTGAAAATATCTGCTATTCTGAAACACTGCAAGATGACACATTTCCATCAGCATCTCTTAAACACTGTGTTCAGTATTCTTGTTACCAGGATTTGAAAGAATACAACAGAAGGTGAAACAGTGGAATGGAAGGCAGCAAAGGAAATTAGATGCTTCCATGTTAGGAGGAAAATGGAGATAAGATGACATCCTGCCATAGTAGACATATATAAAGTTTATGACGAAGTAAAACACATCTTTATTAACCTTTTTTCACCATACAAGACACTGAGAAACAAGAAAATATCGCACAAAGTAGTGATAAAAAGAAATATTTTCTCGATACATAATTAACCTGTAAACTCATGTCTGAAAGACATCTTAGAGACAAGAGCTAAATAGGACTTAAATAAAAGGTTATGCCGTTACATGAATAATAAGAATAGCAAGGGTTATTTTAGATAGCATTAAAATGTATGAGGGATATAAACTCTCATGATTCAAGTTATAAAACAAACATAAATTACCTAAAGCATAGGAAGAAATTATACCCACAGATGTTTTATTTCATTAGTGTATCCCATAGAATGTTTACACGTACTTCAGGGAGCAGGCAGTAGAATGCTGGAGTCTCAGATTTGTGTAGTCTGTGGTATTTCCTATGCTTCCAAGATAAATTCCTTAGTGATGCATTTGCAGAAATTAGCTGCAAAAAATTGTCTAGAACTCTGACCCCATTCCAGCTAATTGCTCTTTACGCTGTTTAACCTTTTATTTGTCAAGAGAGCAATATTGATACCCAGGTATTTAAAATTACAGTCAGAATCATGTGCCAACTACAGAGGAAAAGTAAAAATTATCCTGTCTTTTCAAAACTTTTAAAAAATATATAAAAATAATATTAGCTATCACTAGCTTAAAATTGACTATGATACACTACATATTTTATGCTAACATATATATACACTATATTAAAACATGTTTTTATGGTACTCTGATCTGTCCTAGTCTAAGCTGACCTTTCCATTGTTTTTCATCACGTCATCATGTCATCTACCTTACTCATTTTCAGGAATGTTTGAACACTTCTACATTTTATAAGCCTACATTTCAAGATAATTTAAAATTCAATTTTTATCCAAATAAAATTCACCTAATTAAGTGTCTACCATTTACCATGTTTAGAATGCTGTATTTTTAGATTTTTTTGTAATTAAAAAAGCAGTCTCTTTTTCAGTCTTTTAATGACAGAGCAGCCTCTCTGACATTATTCTGACTCCAAATTATAGAATCAGAAATGTTTGTAAATAAATATTTTTGCCCTCAATTTTGCAAAGAAATGCAACTCCAGATATACAGAATCACAGAATCACAGAATCTGCTGAGTTGAAAGGGACCCACAAAGGTCCTCAAGTCCAACTCTCAGGCCTGCAATGGACCACCCCAAGAGTCACACCGTGTGCCTAAGCATTGTCCAAAAGCTTCTTCAACTCTGTCAGGCTTGCTGCTGTGACCACTTCCCTTATCATTATCAAACATTAATTTCCACTGTCCCCTCGGTTACTATTATACTGTTTGTTTATCAGAGCTCTTCTTTCCACGATGCTTTCATAATTACCAACTTCTGATTATTTTATTCCCAATCTTCTGATAGTTGATGGTTTTCCTAAAGGTTGAACCAATAAATGTTCGTGTGAAAATGTGAATTATTATTTACAGAAAATCTTTTTTTTTTAGATTTTGTGGGTTAAAAGTGAATTTTAAGTACTTTTTAAAGTGAACTAAGTGAATCGGAAAGCCCCTAAAATAACAAGACAAATAAAATCAAATCTTAACCTATTGGAAAAGGGAGCTGACTCAGAATTTCTGCTTATGCAAAGACAACCATATGCTTCCTTTAGTAAATTCTTACTCCAAAACTATGTTTTTACAGAACAGCTTGACAAGAATAATTTCCTTGTATATTAAAAAAAATAGAAATATTAAATAGTACCTAAATTTGTCAAGCATAACGCAGAGGAACAAAAGAGCAAAGACTCATATAACTTCAAAAGAATTCGAATTATGCATTTAAATTCAGACTTGTGGTATGAACTAAGATAATTACCAGGAAAATAGCAGCTTTTGCAGTCAATAACAGCCATTGGATTGTGTTTGTCAATTTTTCTGAGCTGACAAATGAAAGATGATAGCTGCTGAAATGAGCTGCAGATTGTATAAGAATTACTACGGCCCATAAGAGCTAATGCTTTTATTCTCAAAGCCTGAAGCTGTAAAAATATTAATAAAATCATTTATATTTAGCTAGTTGTAGTGCATCAGGTACCCAGTAAAGAAAGGGCTTTTGATGGAGGTAGTCATTGTTTCCACTTGGCATCAAACACAGCTTTCTAAAAATGTTTTTCTGCTCTATTCTCCTGATAATTCAACAGCAGTAGAACCAAGAAAACCTTGTCAGAAGTACTGACTGCTTGCACAGAATTTCTGTTGTACTCATGGCCACCCGCTGGCAAATACTAATGCACAGAGCAAAAATAAGTAAGATAGCTATGGCTCAAATGGATAGTGCTGGAAATGGGATATAGGAAGTGTACTGATAAAGGAGAAATCCCACCATAATAGTGGTGCCTCACTGTTAGAGAACAAATAAATAAAGGCCAGTATTTATGCTATGCAAGATCTTAATCTTTATTTGTGATCTTACAAAAGAGCTTAAAATACTTTATTTTCTGCAGAGCAGATATCTAAAGGAGGAACATACTGTAACCATGACTATATATTCCAAGGATATAAACCACTGAATGACAGCTCAGGATCAGCCAAAGCTGATCAAAGCCTCAGGAATTTTATCTCCCCAACTTCTGTGGGACCCCACTGTGACAAGCTTATCTCTTTGATCCCAAATTTAGAATATGCCAGAATGGGTTAATCCTACGTGTTTCTTTTCACGTTTGACAATATTTTTTAAACTAAAATAGTAGGCAGGACCCTAGCTTTCAATTTCCTAACTGTTTTCCATCAGTTGGAAAGCGCCGTGGCACAGAGAAAAGTTCTAACTTTTGAATTTCACCTTTTGGCAGAATTATTTTCAACTTTTCCCCAGCTCTTCTTCAAAAGGTTTCTGAATTAGTTTGTAGAGAAATATGAGTACTAAAAAATCTTAGAACAAAAGTTGTTTAAAAGTACCATGAAAGGGAAGTAAGAGGAACCCCAGTCTGTTACTATTTTTACACCTGATTATTTTGAAAAGTCATTGATTTTTTAATGCTGTAATTGAACTGTGTTAGACGTGGTACAGATTTCCCAGACCAGACAGTCAGTTCCTCTGTACCCAAGGGTATAGGATGATTCAGACAAGCAGGTCATCGCCCTGAGCAGTGGATCTTCTTATGAGCCTGACTGGCATCTGAGTTACCCAAGGCATGCAAGGTCTCTTATGTGAGGCTGATGAGAGGAGAATCCTACACCTTCTTTCTACTCAATCCCTTAATCATTCACTGCAGTCTTCTCAACAGACTTCTGCATGGAAGCCTCAGGACTGAGCCACTCCCCTTGGTCCTGCTGACCCTGTGTGTGCCAGACTCATGACACAGCTGGGTCACTGAGCAGATATCATGAAGAGCTGTCCCTGGTGCTTCAGGCAGGGACGCCCGAGGCATACATATATCTGTAGCCTTACTGTGCAGAGCATCACTCTGATTGCCACTGTCATTCCAGAGATGATGTCAGTAGGAGTGCCACAAAAATATAAATGGGGACAACTGTTCACTGAAACCGAGAGCGGTATGAGGGAGGGAAGCACAGGCAGCTGCGTGAATTAATTATCCATAAGACTAGGGGAAAAAAAACAAGGGCAGGTAAGAACACAGAGTCCTCGAACAGCACATGCACACATTCCCTCATGTTTTTATTTCTCTGTTCTCTCTAGACCCAGCTCTGAGGAAGGGAACCCTGCCAGGAATCTCCTTCAACAACATCTAGATAAGATCATGGTCAACGAACAGCAAGGGGCTTACATCCAAGCACTTCTTCTCTACAGCTTTGTTTGAATTCAGAAAAGGGTAATGAAGTAAGAAAGACAAATTTTGTTACAAGGAAGTGAAGGGCAGCTCAGTCTCAACTCTGTACAGGCACCAAAGAACCTATTTATGAATATTGTAGTAGAAATACATACTTTCTCTTAAGAAAGACTTCAGAAAGGGCAAAAGGAAGCTGGTTTAATTAACCAGCAGGGTAAGTGAGGTTGTTACAAGCAAAAATCCATCTTTGAAAATGCTGAAGTCGTGTTCCAATGACACAAGAAGAAGGAGGTACAAATACTGTGAGGTTAAATGTGAAAATGTAATAAGGCAGACCAAAAAAGCATCTGAATAATCACTAACAAAGGAATCAAAACTAATAATCCTTTTCACTACAAAACACATCAGAGGTAGGAATTCTGCTAGAATCTGTACAACCAGTTCATTTTCAGGTCATGAAAGAGTACTCAGAGAAACAAGGTCATTGCAGAGAAGTTAAGTGAACCCTTTGCATTGGTGTTCCCTGTGGAAGGAACTGGAAAGATTCCAAAACCAGAACCCTTCTTGGTGGGGGACTTGTCTGAAGAGCAGTCTGAAATTGAAATTACTGTAGAAGAGATTATGGAATAAATAGATAAAGTGAAAATCACCAGGACTGTATAGTATTCACTCCAAATTTCTAAAGGAACTCAAGGACAAAAGAGCTGAATTACTCACTGCAGGGTGTAACCTATTGCTTAAAATTGCCTTGCTTCTGGAAGGCGGCAGATGTGACATCAATTCTTTAAAAAGGTTCCAGGGAAAATCAGGGAAATAGTAGGAATCTAAGTCTGATGCGTGTTGGGCAAATTACTAGAAACTATGATAAGAAACAAAATAAGGGGACATCTGGGTAGTTCTGATTTATTTGGGAAGAGTCAGCTTTCTGTTGAGGAAAATATGGCTTTACAATTCTGATAAAAGGTTTTTCAAAGGAGCTGTAAAGGGTTGGGCTAATATGGGGATGATGATGATATCAATGCAGTCTACTTTGATTTCCAAAAGACTTGAGTTCAGCTTAGAATTAGGGTTTGCTAAATACAAATGTCTACAGGGATGGGAAGACTAAAGGTAGAAAAAAAGACCACCAAGGCAGAACTTCAGGGGTGGCTTATAGGGAGCACATTATGTGAGGGCATCGAGAGCACATCCAGCCTGGTCTGACATAAGCCTTGGGGCATGACTAAGGAAAAGTTATTCCAAAAGGTGTGACTCTCATTCCCAAATGGAGGATAAGGCACAGAAGAGCAAAGACCTTGTACTGGTAAAGTGAGACACTATCCACTGTATTGTTTTTTTCAGTGCATTCAGAGGTAGCTCAGTAAATAGGATTTTGCCAATAGATGTAAAAGGCCAGAAACTCCATTGTGACTTGACAGTGCAGAGTCTCAGGAGCTGTCTGGGCTTGTCTTGACATGACCTGATTTTAATTTGTTTCGGGTTTTTGTGTGTGTGTGTGTGTATGAAAATCATCTAGTGATCAAGTGGGTGTTGCCTGACTGGGTTGAGCATGGTCTGTGTACACTTTATATGGTA
Source organism: Myiozetetes cayanensis (assembly GCF_022539395.1). Classification (NCBI taxonomy): domain Eukaryota; kingdom Metazoa; phylum Chordata; class Aves; order Passeriformes; family Tyrannidae; genus Myiozetetes; species Myiozetetes cayanensis. Next base: position 30,262,620 of record NW_026087964.1, on the reverse strand, counting down.
AAAGCCTAACTACCCTATTGTATCAGTGGCTTTTTATGTTGAAGGAAGCTGTAGGAGGCTGTGGGGCAAATTTCAGACTTTAGCAATGAAAAGAATGCCAACTATAGTAAGAAAACCCACGCAGATCCCAAATCAGAGGGGAAAGAGACTCCTACTGTGAACATTAAACTTTTTCCATCAAAAGAAACGGGAGGCCAATGACTCATAACACCTCCATTTCTGACACACTCTTTTTATGGAAGATAGAAGTTGTTGACCTTAGCACCCAGTGGGACATTCAGCAGGTGAGCACAGCACCAGAGAAACTGAGATGGAACAATGAAGTTTATATACAATTTTAACTGTAGATTTTAAGTGTATTGTTAGAGTATTCTTTCTGCATTAATGGAGTAAATTGTACCATTAGATTATTAAAACATTAAGAGGACCAATGCTACATTCTTACCTTCTTTTTTAAGGCATGATGCCTTTAGCCCATAACAGAATTTGAAAGTAACATGAATCCAGCCTCAGGCTAGGGTTTGTCTCAATGGCTAAGGTTAGGGTTTAAAAAATCAGAAAGCTTACAGGGGGTGATGAGACTGATGGTAGAAAAGGGACTCGAAGGAAATGCAGGACAGGTGTCCAGGAGATTTCCAGGGAGAACAGTATAGAAGGTGCCTTAAGCGTGCTAGGAGGCGTCAGTCTAAGCTTAATGTTAGCCTTTGACAAAGTTCAGAAAAGGTGGTTGAAAAGAATGTGCTTCTTGATTGAATGTGGAAGAAACAGTCTGGAAAAGCAGAAAAGACCTATTGTGAGTTGTGATATATGTATATATCTCAAAAGCTGTGACTGCTATATTGCTCTTTCTAGATTTGGAGAATCATAGAATCATTTATGTCAGAAAAGACCTTTGAGATCACTGAGTACAACTATAAACCTAGCACTGCCAAGTCCACCATTTGAACCCGAGCTCTGGCTAGGCAACAATTAGGATTTGTTTCAATACAATCCTGACAGGGATGGTGGGACTGAGGGTAGGAACTGGAACTCCATGGGAGTAGAGGGCAGGCATTAGGGACAACATTAGGCTAGGGGACCCTGAATCTATCTAAACAATGACAGCTTAAAAATGGAGGCTTCCTGCATGGATAAATAGTTGGTTAAAAGACAGAAAAGAGAGCATCAGAGTAAATAGTCATTTTTCATTGTGGAGGAGATCACAAGTGGAGATTCGCAGTGATCTGCCTGAGATGTTTTCCAGTACCTTACTTTAAATTGGGAACCAATAATGAGATGTCAGTGTGTGTTGGTGATGCCATAAAATTAATGGTGGGACAAAGCTTCGTTGTGAAGAACTGCTGCAGTCTCAGAGACCAGTGAAGTCCCTAAACATAGAATACAAGCTGTGTCTCCTCTTTGAAAGAAGTGAAAGAGAATATGCCAGGAAGGATACCTGCTGGTCCAAGATTATGTAGAGGGAGATGTCAGCTGTCACTTCACTATTTTTCTCCCAGTTACATCTCTCTCTGGTGTGGTTCAGGGGGCTTAGGGCCTGCATGGTCTGCAAGATCAGTTGTCACAATGGACAATCCCCAGGGGCCAGGAATTCTCAAGAAACAATGTTAGGACACATCAGTCAGTGTGGTAAAAGCATTAAGTCACATGAGTGGCTGGAGAACCAGTCCTCTGAGGTAGTCTGAGGCTGACTACCAGCTTGGGAAGTTGGCTGTAGTGGTCAAGTTTATGGGACTGTCCTTTGCATATGGAACACAACTATCTTCTCTCTACATGGAGAGTCACAAACTCAGGCTTTGTTCTGATTTCATGAAGCAAACACAGATAATGATCACATTTTCCTGTTTGTTTTTGTCATTATTTAAAATCCATATCAATTAATGAAGCACAAAGAAATATGAATTATGCAAGGAAAAAAAACCCTGTTGCTAACTAAAGTCTGTATTGCCCTTAATTGCCACAAAATTTTCAGACAAGTAAAAAACTAGGATGTGATTAAAGTCTCAAATCAGACTTCTTTTCACCATGAATCTCTGTGGAATTCGTAGGGGTTTGGAGGCAAGACTTTTTAAAGGATTTCCAGTTTTAAATATATAACAGCCTAATATGTTGGATTAGTAATTCTTCTTCCATCAAATTTAATGGGTACTTTTTAGGTTTCATGTGTTTGTGACATTTTTTCAGGTTCATATTTCCTTTGTTGTCTTCACATTGCTACAGAGTCGCACCCCAGGGTACTTTATGAAACTGTAACTGATGTAAAAACTTGACTGGCAGATTTTTGTGCATAAAATATATGTTTCACGACATTTTAAAGTATTTCTTGATGGAATCTACTTTGTTATTAGGCTGTAGTTCATTTCTGTTATGTGAAAACATATTTTTGCATTTCGCACAGTACCAAATACACTGCTTTACGCACTGTCAGTAAAATGTTAAATATTGCTTATGGCATTATGACAGGTATCTAAAAATACAAGAGGAATATTTCTATTTTGGTAAACTTCCCAGATTTTCCATGCAAATAGAATTTTTAATATTTCAGTGTGAAGATTACCATAATGGAAATCACATATAAAAAACTAGCTTTATTTCTTTGAGGAAATGATAATAAAAGAGGACAAAAGTAAAGAAGCACATATTATTCACTTGGATTCTGAGGAAGTTTTTAATCCAGAACCAAATACTTTATTAATGAGTAGAGTAAAAAAGTAAGGAAGTAATACTCAACTGGACAACAAGCTGGCTTGCTTACAAAGTCAAGGAATGACCACAAATGTGAAAGGAAGATGACAAATGCAGAAAGCTTAGCATTAGACTCTCATTTTTACCATAGTAATGGATAACTGACAGAGTTTCAAGGTGTGCAGTTTGATGTGTGAGGAACACAGGTAACAGCTGATCATGAAAAGAAAAGAAGAAAATATAGTTCAAATTGAAGGAGGGGAAAAAAGAGTGGATATGTGTATGCCGTAGAAGTGAAGATATAAAATGTATAAAAGTAAGCAAAAGGAAGTTAAAAAATAACAGAGATTATGCTCTAAATTATGGGCTGTAGTGAGCATGTCAAAGACCTAGCATTGTTCAATACAAAGTTTAAAACATCGGGTAATTGGATAAGTGATACATTAAATTATGTTCAAACTGTTTGGTAAAAACATAAAATACCATTAGCCATTCAATATCTGGCAGCGGCCACAAAGGACAAAAATGATGTGCAGAAGGTGAAGAATGCTAAATCCAGACTCATAAGAGAGTGTGGAAAGAATTGAAAACTAGAATATATTCTAGGGTTTTTTTCATAGTCTTAGAATAGTTTCAATTTGTCTCAGGAAGACAAAGATTAACACTTCTTTCCATCAGTTTACTTGTTTTTCTGTCTGTGCAGTAAACTGATAATTATTCCAGCAGATACAGAATCACAGAATCAATTAGGATGGAAAAGACCTCTGAGAACATCGAGTCCAATCTATGACCAAACACCACCCTGTCAGCTAGACCATGCCACGTCCAGTCTCTTCTTAAAGACCTCCAGGGACAGTGACTCTACCACCTCCCTGGACAGCCCACTCCAATGCCCAATCACTCCTTCTGTGAAGAACTTCTTCCTAATGTCCAACCTAAATCTCCCCTGACACAGCTTAAGACTCTGTCCTCTTGCCCTATTGCTGGTTGTCTGGGAAAAGAGACCAACCCCCACCTGGCTACAACCCCTTTTCAGGGAGTTGTAGAGAGCAAAAATGTCTCCCCTGAGCCTCCTCCTCTCCAGGCTAAACAATCCCAGCTCCCTCAGCCTTTTCTCATAGGACTTGTGCTCCAGACCCTTCACCAGCCTCGGTTGCTCTTCTCTGGACCTGCTCCAGCACCTCAATATCCTTCCTGAACTGAGGGGCCCAGAGCTGGACACAATACTCAAGGTGTGGCCTCACCAGCGCTGAGTACAGGGGAAGGATCACTTCCCTGTGCCTGCTGGCCACACTGTTCCTGATCCAAGCCAGGATGCCATTGGCCTTCTTGGCCACCTGGGCACACAGCTGGCTCATCTTCAGCTGCCAATCAGTACCTCCAGATCACTTTCTGCCTGGCTGCTCTCCAGCCACTCCATCCCCAGCCTGTAGCGCTGCAGGGTTGTGGCCAAAGTGCAGGACCTGGCACTTGGCCTTGTTGAACCTCATACTGTTGGATTTAGCCCATCTATCCAGCCTGCCCTCCTACCCTCCAGGACATAACTCTCCTCCCCCCACAGCTTGGGGTCATCTGCAAATTCGCTAATGGTGCACTCAATCCCCTCATCCAGACCATCAGTAAAGATGTTAAACAGGACTGGTTCCAACACTGATCTCTGGGCGACACCACTAGTGACCGGCCACCAACTGGATGCAACACCATTCACACCACTCTGGAACATTAGTGACTGACAGAAAATTAATTTCTTCCTTTCTCTGAGAATCTTCCACTTCTTGTCAGAAAACCAGAAGGAGGAAGACAGGGTAGAGGACAGACAGAAGATTGCTATAATACTTCTGGGAATAAAGAGGGATTTAGCACATTGTATTTCAAAAACGTATATATTATGCACTAAGTGATGTTTTTCATTGCTATACTCTCTAACTAATGCAGTATATGCAAGCTCATAACTAGTCTATATATCCTTGCACTTTGAGTGTTGCAGTGTGAGTTCTCCTCTCCCCCTGAAGGTGCATAGTCAAGAACTGAAAGTGACTGGAAGCATTGCTATTGCTACCAAATCCTCGATTTACATAAGTCACATGAAGGCTTCATTTCCCACCTGCCTTTTTCAGTTAGACAAGGAGAACGAGTTAGGCAAGATGGCCATAAACTAAAACACAAGAAGTTCCACCTCAGTGTGAAGAATAACATCATTGCATTGAGGGTGGCAGAGCACTGGGACAGGCTGCCCGGGGAAGCTGTGGAATCTCCCTCTCTGGAGACATTCAAAACCCACCTGAACACATTCCTGTATAACCAGCTCTAGGTGACTCTGCTTTGGCAGGAATGGACTGGATGATCTCCAGAGGTCCCTTCCAACCCTAACAATTCTGTGATTCTGTGAAGATTAAGGCAACAGCAAGTGTAAGCTACACTTCGCATATGACCATACTCATTAGCATCAAGATAGCTTATTCTTTTGTCAACAACAGCTCACAAAGGAACACTTAGCTGAAGCTGAAGCAAAGAAATAAGAGATGATACTTGAAGAGCTCATATAAAATAGAAGAGCTCTGAAAATAGAAAGCAGTTAGTGGCCAACTCAGTCCTTAATTCTGGACTGTTTGTGGATTCTTACATCTCTGCCTTTAAGACTAATGCTCCCTCTCAGGCAGTTGTTTTTGTTGAACTGCATTAGATAATTATCTTATTTTGTTATTCTTACTTCAGTTACCTACATTATAGCAAGGCAGAGTAAAACCTGCAGCTCTTCAGGTGCTGTAGCCTAATTTTCATCTTCTGAAAATCGGAGTCAATTTTGGACACGTAAAATTCATTCTGCACTCTTCATATTTATTTTTCATTGATTTGAACTCTGAAGATCTGAGATCTCAGTATTCTGCAGCCTCAAGCCAAGCTGACTGAAATCTAGAGGGTGAAGAATGTGATTTTGGCAGAGTTGCTCCACTGCCAGCCTATGTCAGAATAACATGACCTGTATGATAGACAAAATTCTGGAGGGACTGAGGGTAGGGGGTAGAAAAAAAAATTGAATCGATTCTTACAGAAACAAAAAACAATCACACAGAGTCACTACCTTCCGTTTCATGTGCAAGACCAGCTAAACTATAAAACAGACCCCCTCCTCAATGAAGCAAAACAAAATTACACATTTATGTTTCCCCAGTGTTTTTAGGGCAGAGGTTAAATGAGGATAGTAATTGTATCACATTATTGGAAGGAATTCTAATACCAAGATACTAAGTGCAGCATAAGGAAGTGAATAGAATAGATAGGTCGGGTTTTTTTCCACAGTGAGTTCTAACCTTCACTACATAGAGCAATACAGCTGTCTTCCTACTGATGTCAGATGCCTATGCAGAAAATAAGACTGAAAGCAGTGATTGTGAGGTATCCTTCCTGAGAGGTTTTTGTGCTGGAGTTCAAGGTACTGAGAAGAAAATAAACCTTCTCCTTGTCCCATCTAAATCCTTCTCACAGCAAGAGGTTGAACTCATCTCTGCTGACCAGTTTAGTGTTGGTCTTTGTAGTTCCTCTATGTTATTAAACATTTCTAAGTCAGTATGGAGATTGTTCATGGTTTTTCTTTATGATTCTCTTGAATCATAAACAATAACAGCCTGTGGCTGTTCTTGCTTAATTCTTAATGTATCTTAGATATTTTCATCATCTTACTGGGTGATGGTAATTTAAAGGTGCTGTCAAACTCTCTGATGAATCTTAGATCCATACTTCATATCTAGTATTTTTGTAAAGAATTTTTCCTCAAAGACATTCAGATACCCACCTTTGGTAGATTTCTAGATTTTGTATCCGCACATTAAGATGCAAATTATCCCTACTCTCCCTCCTCAAAGCAATCTCCTAACGCTTCTTTTCATAATATTGTCAGCTTCTAACTTTTGAATGCTCAGTTTTGCAATACTAATAACCATTTTTGGTAGGATATGCAAAATAGAGCAATCTGCTGTTAGCATGTCTGGCATCAGTGGTATTATTCCTACTCTTGGTGAGTACAATGATGAATACAAATAGACCCAATGCATTTGAGAATAGTTTCTTGGGATCCTGTTCTGGACAATTTTCCATTTAATTGTTTCTTTTATGAAGCTTTCAAGACATCCAGAAATTTTCTATAAGTCATTCTAATAGCTTGGAAGAAATATAATAATATATTTAATAGGCATGTAGTGAATGAAGCTATGAAAATGAAATGAGGATAGAAGCAGAAATGGAAGGAATCTTACTACTGTACTATAAAAGAAAGGACTTATGGTGAGTTGCTTCCTTTATGTTATTATATTTAAAACAATTATTATATTAAATGTACTTATTGGTAGCTCATTTATAACTAAATGGTCATCAGTTATGGTCTGTATGGTGGTCTTACATTATTTATTAGCTCCTGTATCACATCATCTAAATGTAAGTGGTAATCAATAAATCATCAATACCTCACTTCTTTATTCTGTGGGAACTAAATTATGCAGTTTTCTAGCATATATATGTGTATATATATCAATATAGCTGTATGTATATATGTGTGTGTATATATATAAAAATATATATATAAATGTATATAATGCCCAGACTCTCCAAACCCATCTGAAATAAACTTATTTCTAATCAATAGAGACGCACCTATCATAATGGGATAATAGTTAAACAGCATAGGATAAAATGGCAGAAGTTCTTTATGCATTCCAACTTTGCAGCCTTACAGCTGCAAAACAGCTGTGTATGAACAGAACCAGGTTCAATGTTTAGACAAGGTTTTTATTTTATTGTGAATTGTGCTCATGTGACATGAGAATAGAGAATCCTCAAGATCTAAAATGAGAGGAGAGGAAAGGACAGGGGAGGGGAGGGGAGGGGAAGAGGAGAAGATTTGAAGTGATTAATAAGGAATGGTAAAAATAAAAACAGAGCATTTTTTGTGTAAAATGCTTCCTTCAGGAAAGCAAGTTGGTTGATGATGCAACAGTAAATGCTGAAGACACAGCTTGGCATACTTTCTGTAATGGAAGCATGTTGGGTATGTAGTAGGCCTTAGGCTGGCTGTTTAAGTACAGCTATACTTCACCTACAGGCTTGAATTGAAATTCAGTTTAGTTGAGAATTTCACCAACATTATTTCAAACTACAGGGAAAAAACCCAACCTTTAAAACTTCTATTACCCCTAAACTTATTTTAAAGGTGTCTTTTGATAAGAAAAACTAACCCATTAATCTGAATGACAATTATTACTGTTCTCAAAATGAAACCACTTAAATAATCTGGGTGTTCTTATGGAAAAGTTTAAAACTATTATACTTCACATTACATTTGAAGGTGTTGCATATTGAGTTGCCTTTTTCTTTTCTCCCATCGATTTTAATTACTAGTACATTTGCATGAAAATAAGATCTTTATTTCTTGAAAGCTCATCAGCTCCTGCTGCTCATTCTTCATTGAAGATATCACATGCAAAGGGTTAGATCTTAGGGTGAGGTAGAATTAAGAGCAGATGTGCTTAGAAGAAAGAAATTTTTTTATGCAAATACTATTTTTAATAAAACAGAAGAAGATAAAAAGTGAAAATACATGCTCTGAAAGCAAAATTCCAATCTCTCTTCCAGCATATATAATGTCCCTCCAAAAAAAAAAATTTTTTTGAATTTAAAAACTGAATATTGAACTTGAAAATACAATATGAAACACTAAATACTTACTAGATCATTGTTTACTCCAATTACCCTAATTTGATACTCATGCACTTACTGTACATTAAGGAAACACAAGTCCCAGGCAGTCAGGTTCATTTAAACCCTCAAAATAAGACTTTCCCTATACAAAGGTTTCTAATTTTTGGCAGTCCTTTCTGAAACAAATGGCTGATTTCAAATGGCTTAAGAGCACCCTTCATACAGTAAAAACTGTAAGTCAAATGCTTATGTGAAGAAACCATGAGAAGCCAATATAGAATGAACATGAACTATGAACTAATTATTGGCTCTTCCATGTGCTGATCCATTGTAATGCAGTTGTGAGGAAATTTGCACCACCACGTGTCTGTGCTTTCAAGGAAAACTGGAGGTATTTAACACCATATTTAGTAGAAGAACCCTGTGTCTATTTCCTCATAATGTAGCTTGATTCCAGCTACCAACAAAACCAAGTACGTGAAAATAATAATGAGAGCCTGAGCTGTATTCAGAGTATGGGAAAAACCATCAGAGACTCACACACTGCTCTGTTTTAAAAGTGCTCTTATGCTCTACCAAATTTTACTGAATATTAACTCATTTTCAGATAGCTCTGCCTATTGAGATAATCAGTGTTATGTCTGACAATCATAAGTTATGCTATGTTTGACAATCATTGCAACTGCCTACAGCCTATCTGGGAAGCATCCTGAAGCTCCTCACACTCTGGGCACCAGACTGGTGATGACAGTAAACGAGCTGTTATTCCAAAACTGTGCGCAAAAGTTTGGCTGTGTAAATGTTTTGGAATGACAGAAGGGCACTAATGATTGCCATGGTCAGATCCCCAGTCTGCGCAGAGGACACTATAGGCAGTACTGCCTGTCTGATGAAAGGGGGCATCACGGGAAGGGAAGGGAAGGAAGGGGAGGGGAGGCAGTTTGGTTTTCTAACATGAGTCCTACTCAGAAAAATACAGCTCTGTCAAAGCTCCAGAAATAGCATTTGACCTCCTTTCTTCTGCTACAGAAAATGCCACAGAGGCAAAGCCCAGAGAGTAGTTTACCTGCAGCCAGGAAATATTGACAGTGCATCATAGATTCAAATCTGCAAAACAAATGAATTGCTACTAATAAAAACAAAGCACAGAGTCCCTTTTACATTGTTTTATCCTGTTTAAAAGACAAACATTTGCACACTGCAAGCCTCAAATGGATAAATGCTACCATGAGAACTTATAAGCCATCTGCTAGCTTCCTAATGAAGCCAGTAACTATTATTGTTTACAGTTGAACACCGGGGGTCATGTGTATTTGCTGTAATGAGAGAATCAATGCATCACTGCAGATGCTAAAAGATGGAACTTTTTTTTTCAGACAGCTAATTATAAATACAATAAAATAGCAAAAAAAAAAAAAAATCTGTTCGTTTCCATAGAGAAATAGTGCTTGGCATAACAAATACAAAACACAGCACTGTTCTGTTTTCTAGTAGTCTCCACTTGATAGGTTCAGGTTACAGAAACAAAATCACAAAAAGTTACTCTTAAATATATAACAAATAGCTGATCACCAAGGGGTGCTTAGTCCCTAATTCTCTAACCTTTACAAACCTCCTACATTATTTAATTTTATTATTTATCTGAATGTAATGATGGAGTGTGCATTAGCAGATATCTCTCTGTTGCTCTTTCACTCTGTATTTCTTGCTTGAAGAAGACACCATGATATATGAAAACTTTGGTTGAGCTATTAAAAATGTCCTGAAGTTTCTTGGATTTTTTAAATGTTTGTTGAAGAGAAACTGATACACAGCAGTAATACAATTGATTTCTCGCTTATGATTTCATCACTCAAACAAAAGTACACTTACAAAAACTAACAAAGTAATAGTAATTCCAAACATTTAGCAAAACCAAAAAAATTATAAACAATTGGAATTTTTTGTACATTATGGAAACCTTAATTTCACTGAAAACAAGCCATTAAGTTGGAATCTTATTAATGGCCTTTATTTGCTGTAAAAAAAGTATTTTAATTTCAGGAAAGTTCCTAAAGCTTGTAAATCAAGACAGCTTACTTGCCTTTCACAGTAGTAAACCTACAAATGACTCCCGATGGCCCTCTGATACCATCAGGGTCATGGCATAGCCTTCTTGTGGCTTGTACTCTCCTCCTGCCACCTGCAACATATACAGAGCTACATATCTATCATATGGCTAAAATGCTGTATAACATAGTGGTTAGATGGGTTGCAGTAATCAGGAAAGCTATATTGTAGGCCACAAATCAGTAAAGCCTTAGGAAAGAAAGGGAACAAACAATATTCCTCTTTTACCATAATAAATACTTGCAGCAGGTTGCACTCAAAGCAGAGATAAAGCAAGCTGTCAGCAGGAGAACACTGCTTTTATTTAAACGTTGTCTTTGTATTGTGGTGATGGTGGTAGATCAGAGTGGGCAGAGTTCATTAGTGAGGTCAGAGATGCCTGGAGGAGCACTGCTACATAGATAAACCTGTAAAGTGTAACACTTGTGTACCTGCTGCACCTTGACACTGAGGATCCTGCATATCACCCCTTCCCTGCTCTCGGCCTCACATGCCTGCTTTGTCAGATGTGACTGATTCTGTGAGGTGCAGGGGCTGGGACCCCCAAGGAGATTCCCCACTGCAACCCTTTGCTGTGGTCCCCTCCTTGTCTGATGGTCACACACTTGTGGCCAGAAGACATGGACAAACCTATTGTGTAAACAGTGTTCCTGAGGTATGCACGTACCACATGCAAGTGGCCTGAGATGCTGGGTTAAGAGAAGATGAAGGGGCCTGCTTAGTATCCAAAGCTTTGCTTTTCTTTCCTTTGTCTTACTTTGCCTTGCTTTCCTGTGCTTTGTTTTGGCAGACCTGGCTGAACCCTGCCAGAGAAAATCAGTAAAAAGAGCTGAGTGAGTGGAGTACAGAAGAGGATGAAGGGAATAATTGTCCTAGTTTCAGCTGCAATAGAGTTAATTTTCTTCCTAGTATCTGGTAGGGTACTGTAGTTTGGATTTAGGATGAAAATAACGTTGATAACACATTGATGTTTCAGTTGTTGCGAAGTCATGGACTTTTCAGCTTTTCATCCCACCCCACCAGTGAGCAGGTTGGGTGGCACAGGAAGCAGGAAGAAGACACAGCTATCACAGTTGACTCAAACTAGCCAAAGGGATATGGCATCAAGCTCAGTATATAAACTAGGGGAAAAGCTGAAGAGGGGCTCAAGAACTGGCTGCACATCAATCAGCATGAGGTGAACAATTGCATTGTTCATCACTTGTATTGTATACTATTATTATCATCATCATTATTATTATTTTCTCTCCCTTTTCTGTCCTATTAAACTGTCCTTATCTCAACCCATGAATTTTACTTTTTTTTTTCTTTCCCAGTTCTCTCTCCCATCCCAGGGGGTTTGTGAGTGAGCATCAGTGTGGTGGTTGGCTGCCTGCTGGGTTAAACCATGACACTCTTTTTTGGTTTTGCCCAACATGGGGCACAAAGTGTTGAGATAATGACAGATCCGACCAAAGCGTGTTAAAACAAATTTGTTATGAGCATTCATAAAATTGTTTAATAGTTTCTGTTCACAATGTTGATTATTTGCTCTCAGAGCTGTTGTGCTTGTTCTTAGGGTTGTGTTATGTAACACTTTGTTTGCTGCGTATGTTCCCTGTTGTGCTGTTTATGACCTCTGGGGGCTGGATTAAGGGTATCATTTTGTTGTGCTTTGTCACACTGGCTTATGATATGATAAAATTACTGGTCATGAGACTGATCTGGTATTTGTACTCAGCATTGCTGTCATCTCAGTATTTTGGAAGCCATCTCTCAGAAACTATTACTAATAATTACAGCTCTTTACCTTTTCTCCTCAGAGAGTCCTGTCTGTGTGGGACGCAGGCGAGGACACTTTCCCCTGCTTCTCCACTTTTCCTTTCTCTTTTACCTTCCCCTTCTCCTCCAGGCTAGTTACAACAGCTCCTGAAAATTGTTAATATCCTTGGGATGTTCAAACCAGCATATTCCTGTTGATACGTTTCCTACTCCTGATTGTGTTTTAGGTCTTGTTTAAACAATTATTTAAGAATACCATGCAGAGATCTACCCCAAGGCTGGATAGTTATCAGTGGTAGGGTGTGGGGGACAGTATGAGCAAGTACCAAGGACAGTGGGAACTTCCAATGGCCAACCATGCCCTGTTCAACACTACCCAGTACCCTCAGAGGGAAGAGGAAGTGTCTGGATCTGATGAGAAAGTGACAGATATTGCAGGGCCATGAGGAGAACAGGAGAAAGAAAAGGCAGAACTCACAGAGGAGGTGATAACTCATCCCTGGGTGAGATATGAGATATGCACCTCATCAAAAAAGATTTTAGCCATCATCCAGGTGAGCACATTGTCACCTGACAGTTCTGCTGCTGGGAGAATGAGGCCAGTAGCCTAGAATTCAAGGGTAGGAAAGCCAAACAACTGGGATCCTTTTCTAGGGAAGAGGGCACTGACAATGCAATAGGAAAATAAGTCCTCCACCTCTGGAGGAGACACCTCTCAGGCCTTAGGGCAAAGTATCCCTTCAAAGAAGATGTTTTATGTCACCTAGGCAAACGGAGAAAAGGCACTCGGTACCTGAGGGCATGGAGGTGATTCATAATGACCTGAACAATGAGCAGTTATCCAAAGATACAGATGAAGTCAAGTGCATATGACCCTTATAGAGGAAGTTCATATGGAGCACAACATGATGGTGTGCCAACTCATTCTCAGTAGTGACCTAGAAAGACAGAGAGGGACAAACAGAGGGTGAACTGGATGGTCAGCTCCAGCAATATGAAACAAATATTTCTGCCTCATTATAGCCTATGTCTCGACTGTGGAGAAACTGTCTGAGAAACTGACATGGGAGTTCCAGCAATTCAGAGAGGAGATGTTCTACTCCTCACCTGTACAGCTGAGACCAGTATCTCAGCTATTAGGACTAAGCACTCCGCTGCTCAAGAGAGAGGATATAGTGGGTACACACCATAGGTCACCCTGTGGTTTTATCTCCGTGAACATGGAGAGGCACGAGGAAGTGGGATGAAAAATCAAGCTCAACCCTAGAGCAACAGGTACAGGAGTTGCAAGAGTGCTCAGTGTATAAGCTAGCAGGAAAACTGGCCAGGTGCCACTGCTCGGGAACTGGCTGGGCATTGATCAGTAGGTGGTGAGCAATCGCATTGTACATCACTTGTTTTGTATATTACAAGTCTCCTTCTTCTTCTTTTATTACTGTTATTATTCCTTTCTTTTCTGTCCTAATAAACTGTCTTTTATCTCAAACCATGAATTTTACTTTTTTTATTTTCCCAGTTCACTCTCCCATCCCAGTGGCAGGGGGACAGTGAGCAAACAGCTGTGTGGTGTTCAGCTGCCTGCCAGAATAAACCATTACAATAATTGAGTTATTTACTTTGACAATGCTTCCATCTTTGTGGACTTAAGTGAATAACTATTTGATATGTCTTAATTCTCTGTTTCATAACATGTCTGAGATAATACTTTCTTCCTTAAACCACAGGCAAATGTGTATGAATATACTTGCTTCCCCAAATTACAGGGGAGTTAGTTGCAAGAATTAATTAGTTAATGTTTGCATAGTGCTTCAAAGGCAGAAAGCATTCCGTAAATGCTAATTACTAAATCAAAGTTTTATCTGACTTTATTACTAAACTACTAATAAAATAAGTTACATAGCTGATGCATGTTGGAAAAAGCACTTTTACTGTCTGAAAGATATAAAGGTTTTAATTAACAAACGTTTTGAAAGCACTTGGCTGAGGAAAAAAATGCTAACTGTTAATATAGATTTTCCCTAATGAAAATGGCTACAAAATATTAACTTCTGTATGCTACTGTAACTTCTGCATATATTATCTAAAGTTTTGTCCCATGGCAACAATATTTTTGTTTTCGGCACAATTTTTGTAATATTGATGAAAAAATTGTGCTTATCTTTGTCAAATAAATGTTTAGATGCAGCAAGAGATTAAAGGTATCATTCTTAGCAGAGAATAGCAAAACCTAATGCATTGTCAAATTAGACATATATAAATTATCATATTTTTGCTATTTAACTTAGAGTTGCATTTTGCTAACTTCCCAAGCTTCTGCAGATTTACAGGGCTCAGATCTTCCAAATACTGCACTGTACCTGCACTTATGTGACCTGTTATCTACATGTCATCTTAAAATCTAAGCATGCAAACAGATTTGAAACTTTTATGTGTAGGCAGTTAGGCAGTCAGAAAGACTGAATTCTGAAAGTGCCTCAAGCCTTCTGAAACACTGCAGATCTCTAGCTTCATATAGTTTGATCCTGCCAGAAGAAACCTTTTGTTCACGTGTTTGTGACACTTGTTTCCCCTCTGGATGTAATAATATAAACCTGGGTATAATAATAAGAACATGTTGATTTATTGAGTATAATAGTTATTGTATTAGCATAATTGATTCTGAATCATCCCCTTCCTATGGGCATTTTAGACGTAAACTTCCTTTTAGAGCCTTCCAAAGTATAATTATTATTACTATTAGTAGTACTAATATTAGTATTAGTATTTCAAAAGTGTCAGATGGTAATCAGTATTTCTCAAGTCCCTAGGCTAGCGGTTTGAAAAGAAGTTTCAAAGTAGATCATGGTATGTTTAATACCTGTTGTGATTTCTGTCTGTGACTGTAGAAAACTTTGAAGAAAGCTCAAGCTATTGGAAAAAGTCCTATTAGTCTGCTCTGCTGACAGAGGAGAAGCATGCCAGCATCCTCCCTACTTAAAACTGGGCTGATGGTAGGAGGATGAGGATGCAGTCAGCCAGGCCCGCTCAGTGAAGCAATGCAGTCTGGCTGCTGAGGCAGAAGCTGCCTGTCTCCACATTCCATGAGATAAAATACCTCCTGCTATCTCTAGTGTTCCCAGCAGGATGGAGAGGTCCAGGTGTTGCTCCTACAGAAACCGAAGGGGTCTGCTGCTTTCCATTGTCACAGCTGGGTGGCTCCAAAAGGTCCCTCCCAAACAGCCCTGAGGGGAGGCAGTAGCATGTGTTCATTAATTTGAGCCATAAATCACAACTTCACGTGGCAGAAAAATGTCCAGAATGTGCTACAGTAAAGGGTTACATCCATTTCTGCACTCTCATGGCAGCTCTTCCAGGCAGATGGGGAGTCAGAGCAGCAGCAGGAGTGCTAAACCTTTATCACGGCATTGATTTGTCAAGCTGTCCCTGAAGGAAAGATGACCGAGATTTTTTGGAAAGGAGGCAGGGTTCAGGGCTGGGGACATGAAGGACTGTCTAGGAATAGATGGGAAATGAAAAGTGTTCAGGTGACTTGTCAAAATATTAAAGGGGCCCTTAGCAAAAGAAACTCAAGAGTACTGAATTTCTCTAAGCCCAGGGGTTTTTGAATGTGTTTTCTTGGGTTGTAAATTCACTTTATAAAAGCAAAATTATTATATCTTTACAAAATAAATTTAGGCTAACTAATAAACAGTTCAAATCATTTTGTGGTTAGTCAAAAAATATACATTGTGAAATAAGGTGTCAGTGACATAAAGCAAGAACAATAGGGCTGAAGTAAGGTCTTAATGACACTTTTATTGTTATCCTTAAAACTATTAGCCCTTATATTTTTAAAGTTATAGGAAGTTGTGTGGCCTTTCTGGAGAAAGTTTATGGATTTTAAGATTAATGGATGATATTAAGATTATACTAAACAATTGTGAAAAAAGAAAAATAATCCCTTTTTTATTTTTTCATGCTACATTAATTAAATCACAACGAATTCTGCTAAAATAGACGTATAAACAAATCCTTGCTTGAAAAACCTTAAAATGTATGTCAGCTTCCACAGAATAATTCTGATGACATCAGAGCTCAAAAAGACAGGTCTACTTTGAGTCCTGTGTTTTGACTTTGTGTAGTTTAGCTTTTCACATTCTGATATCACAAATGGTAAAATGGATGGCCAACAGAATTAGACGTAATGCAGAAAAAAATCAGACATTTCAAGAAATACTTCTCTCTTGTAGCTGGGGAAAAGGCACATTAAGTGTTAATAAGTGATGCTAATAAAATACTTCCTGTTCCAACAGTAAGTTGTGAAAAAACGAGTGATGGCACTGGGATGGGAATTAGAGCTTTGGAATGTGATGCTAAAAGGAAACGATATGGGTTTCAACAGGAAAAATAAAACATCATGTTATCTGGGAAACAAGTATGTAAGAGAATGGTGGTCTTAGTCCTGGGAATCTGTCTTAGAAGAAGAGCTTCAGTCATGGTAGCAATCCTTGGAGACAAGTCCCAGTGAGGTGCTTTAACAGGAGTTAATCCAGTCTATGGCAAAAGTAATGTGGAAACTGTAGCAGAGATGGATAGATGCTACCTATCACTATATTTGGCATTAGTGTGACTGCTGATGGGGTGCTAGTGTTCTTTCTGGTATTTCAAGCAGAAGAAAGATCTCCTTTACTTGGAGTGGAGTCAGAGGAGAGAAATTAAAAGTATTAAGTGACTGGAAAGTGAGCTTTGCAGTGAAAACTTAACAAAGAGGAGATTAAGAAGTTATTTGATCATATTATGTACAATTACAAAACAGAAACAGTCATTTCCACATGTTCAAGATGAGATTTAAACACATCTGATAAAATACAAGAGTGAAGAATTCTGATATGGAAATGCTATAGCTATGCTTAATTCTGTTATATATAAAGCATTAAAATTAAAATCTAGTATCTGAAGAGGATGCAAAAATCCCTTGCTTGACTTCCTTGCTTCAATTAAAAACTCAGCAGTTACTAACATTCAGTTCTTTGGGTTTCCTGGAATAATTTGAAAGCAACCCTAAATTTTTTCTATTTGCTTTGGTATTCCATTATCTTTCCTTAGTTTAGCAATGTAGTTTTCTTCCTACTTGCTATGCATTTGCTTTCAAGAAAGTCTGCTCTTGTGACTTGTCCCAGAACAATTTGCTTACACAGGTACATTAAAACAATAAATAAGCCTAACTGCACATTCAGACAATCTCACATTTCAGAAATCATGTGTAACTATCCATTTAGATTATATCCCAGTGTTAGTCAGGAAAATCAAGACTTTGCAGAGATTGAGAAGCTCTGTCATACCCTGGAATTGACACAGTTTGCCCTGTACAGGGGCTGGATGCCATTTAGAATATGGGATCAGGTTAAGAATTTAAATCACTGCACTAACAGGACTTCACGTAGTGCTGCAAAAGTATCAACTGTTGGGTACAGCAGCAGAGAAAACAAAGTTTTGATGTGTTCATTATGCTTTGCCTTTCATCCATCGTAGTTTGTAGGTTGGTTGGGGTTTTTTTTTGCTATTTCTCAGTTTTCTGCAGGTCCTTCAGTTCAGTATTTGACATAGTTTCAAAAAATATGACTTGATGACATAATAATTATTCTGTCATGATGGTTTGGTATATTTAAACACATGAATCCTCTGTGAATAAAGTGAAGAGTTTTGAAAAAGAATTTTAGGTCTGTAGTCTGGTTTGTTGGTTCTTTTTTTACCTTGATTTGGAAATGTCATGGTTTGCTGCAAGCTCACCAGAGTGAGTTTAATGGATTAGAATATATTATTAAAAGGAGACTGCTGGAGAAGTATATCCCACAGATGTGGAATACTGTGAAGGGAGATTAAACTCTGTTGTATTAAGATGCAGTGTACCACTACTTTTTCTTCCTTACCTTACAGGATAAAGGGCAGGAGTAGCACTACAGGTTTACTACAGCAGAAAAGTTGTATCTATTTTTAGCTTTTGTTCATTAATGTTGATACATAAATACAAATCTCTTTAAAGTACATACAGAAAAGCATTACTCTTTCATGTGGCATTATGGACACACAATGTGCATATATGTGCTTTGGAGATTTTTTTTTAATGTTCTTTTTGTGATTTTTTTTTCTGAAACATGATTTCCGTCAAGTATTTATTTGATTCAAGAAAATTTCTTTCCATAAACAACTGATTATCTTCTTCCCTGCCCCGGGGTATTTCTTTGCCCCCTCTTCTCAAAACAAAACAAGAGCTTGTGTTAGCTTGCTCATGATCTGTGAAATCCATCTAAAACCTTAAAAAGCTATCTTTAGTTGGGCAGATCTTTGCTTTCTCTTAACAGCATCTCAGCACCGGTGATCAGTGATGCTACATGTAACTTGAGAACAGCTTGTTCCCTGAAAATAGCGTAGAAGGCACACCCATTGCAGAGGTGTCAGCAGCCTGCAACCTCCAGTTGCTGCTTCTCTGAGTCATAGAATATCCTGTGTTGGAAGGGACCCATAGCAATCACTGAGTCCAGCTCCTGGCCCTGTGCAGGACAACCCCAAGAATCATATCATGTGTCTGAACGCATTGTCCAAAAACCTCTTGAACTCTATGGAATCATAGAATCTTCTTCCAGCTCTCACCAGATGGAGTTGCTAGTGTGGCTGTTGGCGCTGAGGCCACTGAAGGATGTGCAGCATATGCCCCTTCACTCATAGCCCCTCCCAGGCAGAATCCAGGCTAATCACTCCTGTTTTAGCCTTGACCCTTTTTTTTTCTGACTCACAAAAGTGGGATGGTTTGAATGGTAACCCCAGCCACTGACTCTAACAGCAGGTGTCACTGTCGGCAGCGAGGTTTTTTGCCGACAGTTCACAGCAACAGGTACAGAGAGACTACAATCACTTTCAAGACTGTTCCAGGAAAGTGGGATGTGGGATACTCCAGAGAAGGGAGCAGCAGGGTTGATATCGGTATGACAGTAAAAAATTGAGAAGTGCAGTGATCATCAGTGATATATCAAAAATTACCGTGAATTTTGGTTTAGGTATATGGAGTGAAACTAGATGGAAGCTGTGGAACAACCAACACTTGTTCCACTACATTTTGAAGATACACACCACTTTATTTCCTTGGTGTGGAAGGCCTAATGCTGCAACCTAAAAAAAAATGCCTAAAACTTACTGTTTCTGCATTCCTGGAGTGAAACTGCTGCGTAAGAGCAGCAGTTTCCCATTTATGTTTGGGAAAAAAGGTATTAATGTTAAGTGATCAGAGAGTTCCTGAACGAGTGTTTGAAACCATCATTATTCTTTATATTAAAACCCCCTACTTTTATTTGTGTCAATTGCTGAAGGTGGTATACTGAGTTGTACAGTCATGTATTAGCGCTTCCATAGAAGAACCAAGGTCTTTTGTGTGGTGACATCCACAATACCACAGACAGCTGCAGAGACTGCAATATTGAGGCAGTTTATCTCTTGTTCTGATTGCCAAGTGAGACTAAAGGGAAAGCAGCACTGATTCCAAACACCCGGCTGCTTGCTTGCAGGGGAACCTCTGGCCTATGGTTTAAGAAGCCAGTTTGCAGTGTAGCAGTTTCTCTGGTCTGGTATGTTTGAATTATTTGGCAAGCTTTTGTGCCCTTTTAAGGATGTGGAGAAGTGGAGAAGTGGGCAAACAGGAATCTCATGGAATTCTACAAAGAGAATGCAATGTCCTGCTCCTGGGGAGGAATAAAACCTCAGGCACCAGTACATGCTCCAGGCCCAGTTGATCCTTGGTGATACAAGGTGATTGAGGGAGATGATCCTTGTTCTCTACTCAGCACTGGGGAGGACACACGTGGTGTGCAGGGTCCACTTCTGGGCATCCCCATACAAGAGACCAGCAAAGGGCCACACAAGGATGATCAAGGGACTGGAGCACCTCACATATGGATAAAGGCTGAGAGAGGTGGACTGTTGAGTCTAGAGAAGAGAAGGCTCAGTTTTATCTCATGAATGTATATAATTACCTGCAGGGAGAATGCAAAAACAATGGAACCAGGCTCTTTTCAGTGATGCCCAGTCACAGGTCCAGAGGCAATGGGCACAAACTGAGACAAGGTGGTTCCCTTTGAACATCAGGGAACACCTTTTACCTGTGAGGGTTACCAAGCAATGGAGTGGGCTGAGAGGCTGAGGATACTCCCAGGCACATGGTGTGACAGTTATAGATGGTTCTGTGCAGGGCCAGGAGCTGGACTTGATGATCCTTGTGGGTCCATTCCAACTCGGCATATTCTGTGAATCTCCATCCTTGGAAATACTAAAAAAAATTCCTGGACATGGTCCCAGGCGATTGGGCAATCATCTCTAGGTGGCCCTGTGTAACCAGGGGAGCTGAACAAGATGACCTCCAGGCAACACTATTCCAACCTCAGTCATCCCATGATTCTGTGATTCCTTTGGTATATGAATCAACTATATATCCTTTTGCTTTACTTGTACACCTTTACAGAACAGCTGGTTATGAGCAACAGCTCTGACATTTCATACTCTGAGGATTAATCATTATTGAATACTTAAATTTTGCAGACTGTCCAGATTCAAAAATTTTTTTAATTATTATTCAGTGTAATCCTTTTATGCTGTTGGAGGTTGTTTCTTTATTAGTGTATTTCATTTATGACCACACAAGTACCGCTAATTACAATTTATGCTTTTGTTTTGTTTTTCCACTGAGAAATTCAAAGGATTGTCATGTTTGGACCAAACCATTTCATAACACATGCTTGACCGTATGGAATTGATAACTTTTATACATATTTTACCTGGGAATGGGATACCAAAAAAAGGGAGGTTTTGTGTGAATTATGATCTTGTGATAAAAAAGCTTATCCAAAGTATTCCTGAGACCACATATTGAAATAATAAAAATGACACAATTCAGTTCAATAGCTTCAGCTCAGGAGCTGAAAGCACCCTACATCCTAATCTCTATCCTCTTTCATTTAGGTATTTTTTATTCCATCATGTCACTTGACACGATTCTTTTTCTAATGTCCACTACAAAGTGGACATAATAGTATCAAGCTGTGTTCTTCAAATAGTTTCAATCCTCCAAAAATTGCAAACATTGTGATTCTCTGTTTTGGATAACTAGACTAGAATGAAAATTGCCATGGAATGATTCATACAATTCAGCGATACCTCTAGCAGTCTAGAAGTGCTAAATCTTAATGCATCAGTCCCACTTTTGCTATAAATTTGTACAGATTCAAATATTATTACTGCAGCACAGTTTTTAGCTTAACTTAGCAATAAGATAGGATTGAGGTTACTTTGTTATTGGCCAGGGCAAACATCAAAGTACTTTGTATTCATGCAAAGAAACAGTAATTTTTTTGAGGGGAAAGAAGAGATGAAAAGTGGGTAAAGGAGAAAAGAAATTATTTCATATTATAGTTTGGCAAGTTCATACTTTTTTTTGCATTTGAAATAAGATTTTTTATTTGTTAGAAGAAAGGTTCCCTAAGCCTCTCCATCAGTCAGAGGATCTTTTTTTCCTTTGTAATGCAGGTGCTAAATACTCTTGTTACTCCAGTCTACTTCATTCACTGCACGGTGTTTCTGAAAGCACATCGATGACAGAGAGGAGAAACGTACTTCAGAATGTTGTTGCTAAAACTTCACTTTTTGTATTTCATCTGTTGTGCTCCCTTAGGTGCAACACAGCAGACACAGACTAAGTGCTTTCTTCTGGCTGTGGTGGGAGCACTGTTAAAAGCATTAGCTCTGTAAACCTGTGAACTTGGATACTACTTGATGGAGTTTCTTAAATACGTGAAGAAATTAATTGCTGTTCACTGCCAAAGGAGCTGTTACTGAGAAACTCCACCATTCTTCCCTCCCTGCCAATAAAGCAGAAACCCTCTATTGCTGGCCTGCTTCTTTCTTACATGTGGTCAAAAGGGAAGACCAGGCTCTTGGGAACCTTCTTGGCTGACCAGGCATGCTTTGCGATTTTCCAAAGCCATTACACAGCAGTGAGTAGACACTGTAATTCCATAGATATGATGAAACATAGGAAACTTAAACGTGTGTACAAGTATCAGAAATACACCAAAAAAAGAGTGAGACTGTTTCTGTGGAAGATGTAATACCAAGACTGGATCAAGAATTTTTGGGGAATATGAGTCTGAGACTAATTTGGGCTTCATCAGTCATAGGGGTTTTGGAACAACCAAAATTCTCCATCTCCTTTTTATTTTGTCCACAAACATTTCAGCAGTATGAATCAGAATTAACAGAACTCAGTGATAAGTCAGTTTAATGAGTGGTTTGGGGCAAGCTTGAGAAGACTTTATCATGAAAATGTTACTCACATTTCCATAGCTAGGTTTGAGGCAAATCTCATATGACATCATTTCCATTCTAAACTTTCCATTTCCTACTC
Organism: Myiozetetes cayanensis; assembly: GCF_022539395.1. Lineage (NCBI taxonomy): Eukaryota > Metazoa > Chordata > Aves > Passeriformes > Tyrannidae > Myiozetetes > Myiozetetes cayanensis. The sequence goes on along the minus strand of NW_026087964.1, from coordinate 30,239,951 downwards.
TAAACTTTTAATCAGACTAAGAATCAGTTAAAATTGTTCTGTGCACTTACTAGGAGACTTATAGGATTTGAGTTATGTCTGCAAGGACTCAAAACATGCAGTTGCTCATTACTTTCTTCTATACATTCTTGAAAGCAAAAAAAAAGAAGGCCAAAATTCTTAAAAAAAAAAAAAAAAAAAGCTAGTATATATATTCATTTGAAGCAGAACCTGGTATGGTCTTTTTTCGCTGATACTCAGGGAAGTCTTTGTAGAACAGTCTAAGCAGCAAGCTGTCCAACTGAATTTAAGTGAAGAAAGCAGGCTTTGAAATAACAAGAAAAGCTGAGTAAGCATAAACATTATCTGGCTCCATCAATTCTGCAGAATTTCATCATAAATTCAACCAGAAACAAAGAAACAATATTATTCCAGGATCTTTTACTGTCAGATGTTTACATGCATTAGAAGGTGACAACAGTAAAAGTAGCACTCCTCCTCCTTTCCTCCCCCATGCATGTACATTGTTTTTCTTTACAGGATTTTTTAAACCCTTATTAAAACTAAAAAATCTCACTGCATCAGAAAGTCATACTTACTGGTGTGGGTTTTTTTTAATTTGAAAACATAGCTGTCAGATAAAAGTCACTGTTGTTAAACAAATATTTAAAATGCTGAAAATACTGATTATTTTTTGAGAGTTCTACAGTAGCTACATGTGACAGAAGTCAGGCTCGCTGTCCATACTTGGTTTAAGTATTTGAAAATATGTACTGGTTATGTTGGGGTTTTTTAAACATTTTTGTCAGATGTGTCTAGAAATTAATTCCTGTCATCATATTTCATAGTTCATTCTGCACTGAAATTCTGTGTGAAAGCAGTGGAGACAGAACTATGCAGATTTTCAGGGACACACCTGTGGCTCCTGCTTCAGAGCCATTTGTGGACAGCACAAGTTAGAGCTCTAACAGCTGTGAGTTTCATCAGGGACAACACTCTAGTGGATCATCAAGTTAAGGGAGTCTCTTATTAGGGAAGGATAAGGTACAAACACGTTTGTTTACAGTCAGTCCCAAGAACAAATTTACTGTAAAAGAAGAAGCTGAGCGGAGAGTATCAGAAGATTAACTACATTAGTAAAGGCTGGAGTAGGGTATGTTATGTGACAGGATACAAGTATATGCCTTTGGAGACCCCATTTCTGGATACAGCCACTTCCACCCCTGTGTTGTGAATTTTCACATAGACATTTTTTTCTTCTTCTAGCTGACACAAAATAGGTATTATTCTAATCCCCTTTAGCTCAATCTTTTAATTATGTACTACTTAAAACAGGACTTTCTTCAAGCTGGTTAAACATGCATATGCAAAGAAAAAGAGCAGAACGATTAGCTCCCTTTTGTCGATTGTATCTTGCTATTTATCATATTTACTGATAGATACTTAAGTTCATGCCATAGCTACACTGTTCTGTGCTTTTGGGCCAAAAAAGCCTCCTTCCTATGCACTCTTCTGTGCTTTGAATAAAGCATGTTTACATCTTCTGAACTATGCTGTTTTACGCAATTAAGACAAACAATCTGTGGTATGCTGTCAGCTGGCAATGTCAGCACAACATGTTAGGCAGGTTATCAATTGAGATGTAGGAGGTATACTTGAAAAACTTCTTCTAGTTAGAATTTATAGCATATTTTAGGCTAAAAAGAATCATTATGAACTTTGTTCTGCCTTCCTTTACTAGATTTATTTAAAAAACATTAAAGAAGAAATTAGCAGAAGAAATTATTTTCTATCAGTTCAAATTGCAAAAGAACAAAAAACCAAGAGGATAATTGGATCCCATTTTGTACGATGGCAGTCCTTCAAAAAGCTGTATGTTCTCTGGTAATCTTAAAGGTCTGTTTACAAAAATAACACCTAATTTTGTCTGTTTGACTTCAAATACTGTAATTTCTCAGTAGTCTTAAAATGGCATTCTGCACTGTAGACTCTACCTGTAGATTCAAACACAATGAAGTACTCAAACAGTGGAAATTAGAGGGAGGATAAAGAGAGCTAACACCATGCAATAGTTTAAGTGTAAACACATCTGCCTATAGGCACTCAAGCATATACATAAAAGTTAGACAATTATGCAATGATCTTATTGCATTTATTTCTAAAAATTTAATAATGGCAATTTTCATTTATTATGCAAATTAAAATATTGATGTTTTCTGATGAGAAGTGTTTATAAATCAGATCCACATCCATGTCGATCTCATCTGACCACTAATCAAAGATGTAGGTCTGGCTGCCTTGGTGGTGACACAGCTGTAAAACTGGTTTCAGGAAGAAAAGTATATCCTCTATAGCTTTTTATCAACTTACATAATGAAATGTCTTATTGATAACACAATCTGGACTTAAAATGGAAAAAGGAAATCCAGTTATCTTGTCCCATAACTGCCACATGTACTTTCGCACCGTAAGATGTCACAAGTTTATAAAATTGAGTAAATTATTTAAAAGGACACAAATGTAAATGCTTAGTAAAAGTGAGGTTTTTTACACTGATGGAAAACAAGTCTGGTCTTTATAAACCAATCAGCTCACTGAAACTTAATATTCTCAATGAAAATAAATGCATCTGTCATTTTAATAGGCAATGATCCTGTTGCATTCCCTAAGTGGGTGAACTCTTATGGATATCCAGAAGTTAGGACAGCTAAGTTTTTCTCCATTGTTAACTACCAGGGCCTTTCTTCATGTATGAAGTTTCACTACACATTACCTTAGTAGAACAGAAGTCAAAGTAAAATCTTCAAGAGAAGCTGGAGGAAGGCATATGGGCCATGTGGAGACAGTGTTACAGAGTAAAATAAGTAGAATGAAAAAATAAGGATGGTCTTAGCTGTATCAGATTGACAATTAGCTAAATTAAAATCATATCTTGCTGGTAGTTTTTTCTATTTGGGAGCAGATCCAACAGTAGGACTTAAAGAGTTGTAAATTAGTTACTTCAATGCCTGTCAGATATGTGGCCTCTGAAGCGGAATCCAAAAACTTGTTATGCACTGAACATGTCCAGTACTTAATAAGTGTAAATTGTCTCTGAAGAAGAATTTGTAGAGCTGAATGTTAGACAGCTATAATGGAGTAGATAAACAGACTTAACAAGAAAAAAAAAAAAGAAAAGACAGCTCTGGGTCACATATTTCCTCTTCCAGGAAAATTTTGTTACTTAAAACCAGTAACTTTAAATTAAAAGAAATAAAACATTCTAGGGGACAGGGACTTGGGTTACCTCGCAGTCTTAGCCGCTAAACTAAAGAGTCATATTCCCCCATAGATGCTCTGCTTCTGGTGCCAGATCTTGGGAATCAGATACACATGCAAATTAATAGAGCTCATTAAGTTACCTTCTATCTGCTGAACCATGGTAACCAGCCTAGGATACTCTTCTCCTGTGGCAAATGCGAGATAAACACACAGTAACTCACACCTGGTTTCTATACTTAATGCGACTTAGCTGCTTGCTTTTCAGGCCGCAAGGGTTCAGGGCACACGTGGTGTACATGTATTCTCCACCGGTGCTTCTGTTAAAACAAACAAACAAACAAACCCACAACCAACCAATAAACATATAAAACCAAAACTAAAGACACAAAGTTTAGGTACTTCCAAGGTTAAAGAAGAGTTCACTTTTTTTAATTTAAATTTTGAACTCAAGTATTTTGAATGTGAAGGTTCTTTCTGGGAACCCCTGAGCCTTACTGGAGTTTTTAGCGAGAGTTCACAAGATGTGAAGTGAGGACAGTGCGGCTTGAAGGGCTGGGACGGGGAACTCGACACCGCCACGACTCAGGGCATGGAGGCACTGGCAAAGCTGCCTTTTTACCCTGGGCGCGCTCCCTGAGCCCTCAGGTCCGGGACGTCCCCCGCGATACAGTCGCCTGCGCTGCCCGGTGCGGGGCCGCGGCAAGCTGGCAGACAAAGGACGGGACGCGCCGGTGTCCGTCGTGCCGTGGCGCTGCTGTCCCTGCGGGGCTGCTGTCCCCGCGGGGCGGCCGTGCCTGCGGGGCTCCCGGGCCTCCCCACTGTCCCGACAGGCTGCGGGGACGCGGCCGGAGCGCTCGTCTCCCGCAGGGGGTTGTGTCCTGCCTTCCCGCCGGCCGAGCCCCCGGGGCAGAGCCCTATGGAAGCAGGAGGGTCCCCTCTGGCAAGCTCTGCCCCGCCGTCCTGCCCTACGCGCTGCCCCGCCGGACGCTTCCCGTGCCGAATTCCGCGGCCAGGGCCTGCCCGTCCCGGCGGGCAGCGCGGGCAGGGTTAACCCTGAGGAATGCGGCGGGAGGAATGTGCATGTAGATGAGATGGATGCTAATCTCATGCTAATGAGCGGCGGCCGCGGCCGCCCGGGGCTCAGCCGGGCTCCCCGCGCCCAGACGGCAGCTGGGCTCCGCCGGCAGCGCTGACCCGGCCGGCGCGGCGCGGGCGAGGCGGCAGCCCGGGCATGGTGGACTGAGAGCCGGCCGCGGCACAGGGCTTCCCTGGGCTCCCGCGAGCCCCCGCTCCTGGCCTCTTTCCCCGGCCCGGGTCGTGGCTTTTCCCGCTTCCCGTCTTTCTTTCTGTCCCTATGGAGCAGCTACTCCCGCCGCCCGACCATGCCTAGGAAAGCGGGGAATGGGCAGCTCCCCTTACCCGATGGCTGGGAGGAGGCAAGGGATTACGACGGCAAAGTGTTCTACATCGATCACAACACCAAGCAGACCAGCTGGATCGACCCCCGGGACAGGTGGGCGCGAAGGCAGGGCGGCGGCGAGGCCCGGGCTGGCGGTGGGCTCGGAGCGGCGCTGCCGGGGCAGCTCCGGGGCGGGGGGACGGGCGCGGGGGAGCGCGCTCGAGGGTCCCCTCGGGACTGGAGGTGCGCCGGGGGGGTCCCCTCTCGGGGCGGGGAGCGGGGGTAGGGCAGGAGAAAACCCCTGCCTGCGTGGGTATAATCTATGCCTAAGCCCGTTGTGTGAGTTCATGTTGGGACTGGGGGGCGGAAGCCCGTAGAGCTCTTCCCGGAGTGGCCGGGGTTTGCTGGCGTTTGTGGAGTTCCCGACAGGTACCAAAGTTTGCTACTCCCTCCCAAAGCGGAGGCGCTGGCTCCTCGCCCTCTCTTTCCCCCCGGGCTCTGCGGAGAGGGGCCGCCTCCCTCCCTCCCGGCTGGCGGAGCATCCCGGGCGCCTGGCCCTCCTGTGCTCCCACTCCCCCGGCCCTCGGCCCGCCCGGAGCGCCGTGCGGGGCTAGCGGGGAAGGACCGGGGCTGGCGGAGGCCTCGTGCGCTCGCTAGGCCTCTGCCAGCCCAAATCCGCTCACTGCCCGCCAGCCGGAGCCCAGGGTGTCTGCTGCACTTCCCGGGTCTGAGCTCTGTAAACCTCCTGTGGAGGTGCTTCAGCGAGCGAAGGACCCAGCGCGAAGGCTGCAAGCCCCGGAGTGCCCAGGGCACGTCTGCCAGCTGATGCGGGATGCTGGTGACTCTGTGTGTCGGCTTCAGTGCTGTTTTTAATAGCAGGATCTCAGGCGCACAAGATACCTATTGTAAAACGTATATTTTTGTCCAAAGCGGTGCTGAAAAGTAATTAGAAACCAAAAGTTGGTGCGTATTATGAAGTACGATGTTGCTATTGGAAACGGTCCAGTCTAATTATAAAAAAAGTTTTAAAAGACATTATAAATTTATGGAACAAGCCGCACTGAATTATAAATGAGGGCCTTGGTTTATGTTTCTCAGGTGAAATTAGAAAAGGTAGTTGTGACAAAGCTTGCTGGCTGTAAGTTGCATAGGGAAGTTTTGACAAGCATCATGTGCTGTGTAAGGCCTACTGCTCTGTCCTACTTGCTATAACAGCAAATTCCAGTAGTGGCGAACTTAATGCTTAAATTCCTCTGTACTTCAAAACACGTCAGTTACCTTGTAAATATTAGTGAGGTGGTAAGGTATTACAGGACAACGTTATTTGTTACACCTGGCCTTCTCAGGTGATTTTTTTTTTTTTAAATGCAGGCAGTATAAAACTTCTGGCTTTACTGTTTCTAGAAATAGTGATTATGAAGTGTTTTTTTTTAGTTTTAGACCTTTAATGTGTGTTTTCAAAGCAGAATAGAAGATGGTATGATTGAGGTAAAGCAAAATTGTGACACTGGAGTGCACTCGTTACTAATACTGCCTCGTGAGTATACTACTAATTTAATTTTTAACATATTCTGTAGTCCTGAAAAGTTCCAAGAGTATTCTTGTTGGATGGTACAATTTGAATCTTCACTCTCTTTAATGGAGTAGACAACAAAGTGAGTAACCCTTGTGTGTTTACCATCCTATAGAGATAGAACAAATATTGTTTTGTTAATATCTTAAACGTGAAAGAGAAATCAAGTCCTGAGACTTTACTTCCTTAGTTCTCATTACAGATTATAAAGACCTTTTTCAGAAGAGTAGTGTTTGAAATAATTGTTAACCTGTGCCAGTCATGCAAAACAAACAAAAAGAGGAATTTTGCCCTAGGTGCTTGAGAGAATCCATGCTTTAGTGTACATGGCTCAACTGTGAAGCTGAATTGCCTGCGCAGAAGAGAGACTGACAAACCCATTTAATGTGCAACTTGCAGTATTTGTATTTACAATATCCCTGTTTCCAGGCAATATTTATATTGGTGACCTGTTCTGGAAAAATGAATAAGAAATGCGCAAAAGCCCTGTGATGGCTTTGCTCTAGATTCCATTTTAGCTTCCAGGTATTTAGAGAATATACATTTGTAAACCATACAGGATGTAATTAGAGCTTACTGTCAAAAAAATTGAGAAGTGATTTTCCAAGTTTGTCAATCCAATAAAATATGGATTCGTGCTGTTTCAAAAACGTATTTTAAATTGTCAAAGTGAAAGTAGTGGACTCTACAAAAGGACTGAAAACACATTCCCTTGTCTGATGATACTTTAGGACTTTCTAGCTATTTTCTCTGATGGAGATGATACAAGTTTTTATGATGTACTTGTGGAATGTCATTTTACATGGGCTCCTAAAATCTTTCATTGGTGAAGCAAGTGTATAATAGATACGTTTTTATGGACAATATTCCTTCTGATGTTGTTACACTGCATTCCCTGGATGATTACATAGAAAAGTCATGCCTGATGTTTTTAAATAATTCTTATTCTCTTAGATTTGGAAGATACAAACACCAAAGACTAGTGCTGTGAGACATTAGCCATATGGTTGTGGGCTGACAGGTGTATTTGAGCACAGTTAGGAATGGTTTAAAGTAATCATATCTAGAAATAAGTTGACAGTTGAAAGTGCCATATTTCAGAGCTTCTTGGAAAATTCTGTGTTTGTGGTTGTTGGGTTTTTCTTAATATAGTGACACTTTTCCTCCTGTTCTTTTCTGGACTGTTCTGATAGTGTACGTATTTGTGAGTGCTTAGATGGTGCAAGTCTGTTAATATACTTAGAGCCTTGTTGTACAGCTGTGAAAAAAACCCTCACATCAGCTTCAAGCTTGGGGCTCAGTTTCCAGGTTTGTCCACATCATTTATCTGAGTACTCCCACTGACGTTAGAGAATCTCACTCTTTCAAGGGCAAGAATGACTTGGCTTGTTGTGTTTTAGGAGTGTTGTGGAAGGTCAGGGGGTTTTAATGTTTTGCACTATTCAACAGCGATTTTTCTCTCCAAACACTTGGGGTACTGTTCTGATTTGTTTTGAGGACTGGTGGCCCAAAAGAGAGGGCACTTTAAGATATAAAGTGTGAGAAAGAGAAACATAAAGGCAAGAATGTGAGAGTTGTAGTAACATTTTCACTCACTAAGTATATGATTGTGATTTCTTTGTTTATGACTCCTTCACACTACAGCAAACTGAGCACTTACTAGTCTTGATGGTTCTTCTGAAACTGCTTTATTGTAAGATGGGAAATAGCCCAAAATATCAATTGTATCCTTGAAAAAATTATAAAAATACAATTGTGGACAGAAGAGGACAAGCCAGATGAAAAGGGCTAGAGGAATTCATGCTTTTTTTGAAGTTTCCTTGAAACTCTTTCAAGTTTCTGGGATACTGAGATTTGGTAAGGTATTGATGTGGTTTTGTTTCCTTTCTTTTTCTGATAGACAATTAAGAGGCAGTTGGGGTGGGATAGAAATCTGAAAAGGAAAATATCTCTTTTTTTCCATCATTCACACATTGTAAGTGGGCCCTATGTTTATTATATTCCTTAGTGGAACCAGTAGAATAAAGTACTAATGAGGAGTGAAATGGGAAGCAGGAATCTCAATACCTTGAAGTTTTCAGCTGTTTTATTGGTTGATTCAGCTTGGTTTTCTTACCATGAATGCACACCTTCTCATATCTTGGTTTCTACATCGTAAATAATCCAGTGCACACTGCTGTTCACAACTGACTCAAACCAGATGATTTTTTTTTTTAATAGCTTGCCTAAAATGAGTTCTACATCACCAATTCTGGAGCTACAAGTGATCTTTATTAAATGTTTATTTGCACTCCTGTCCCACTCCTGTCAGTGATGAGTATGACAACAAAACTATGCTTCCTGTCCTCACTTTGCTTTCCACTGAGGAGAAAAATCTGTTTAAAATGTATTTGTGCATTTGAAATGTTCGTAGTATAGTTTTGCTGGAATGTTTGTAGAGTACTTGCTAACTGTGTAACCAAGAAAGTGCTTGAGAACATTAGATGTGCAGAAACCAGAGAACTTTAGGAGTTAAGAGGTAGTGAAAGAGTTTTCTGTGTGATTAGGGCATGCAGTTTCCATTGCTGCTTTTGTCTTGCGGGGAGGTGGAAACACTACAGTTCTCTAACTTGTGCAAGATTGGATTTGTATGAATTTTAGAACATTTAAGTGTTGCTTACCCTTTTCCGTTAGAAAAGAAGGGCACTTTGTTCCTTACCTTCTCATTGGAACTTGCTTTCTCTTGTCCTGTAAACAGCAGAGACCGTGAAGAGCAAAGATACTGAGATTGAAGTTATTTGAGGAGAGGGACTTTAATCCTCTCTCTTTCCTAAATACTACTATAACTTAGGGGTGTGTGGTAGACGACTTCCAGTCATAACACTCCAAGGTGTACAGCTTTCAATAATCTTGTAGTGAGATAGGACAAGAATTTGTCTTTTTCTTCTTGGTTTCATCCTGTAGTATAATTTGCTGGTTTTTATCCTAATTCCATGTAATTTGTTCCTGCCCCCTTGTCTGCTCAGGAATGTGCGTGCCCTGTGAAGCTGTCTGGTATCTCATTCTGGTTCAGTGATGGGTTGGGGACTGCTTTTGACTTAATTGATGTATATTTATTCAAAATAAACCTGTGATGCAAGTACTGAACATGCAGTGAGAGGCTAGCTGTGTCTGAAGTTCTGACACCTTCATTTGTTTATCCAGTGTAAAGTAGAATTCTAATATTGCAGTGGTAATATAGCTGTGATAGCATCAGACACTGTTAAAATACATAGTGATTGTGTATATGGTTTTTATAACCAGTCTGTCATTTGCATGGGCCTGTGTGTTGTTGATGTTTAGCATTACTGAAAATGGCTGTGGTAACTGAGATAACACTTTTATTCTTTATTTCTCTGGGATTGATAGGGCTGCACTGTATCTTTCATCTCAGAGCATGTGAAGTTCACAAGTCAGGAAATGCTGCAGAGTATTTGCTTATGTGTGCAAAGTATGTACTGCTGGTTACAGCCAAGGACTGTGACCTGGTATGTAAAGTGGGGCAAGTGGTCTAGACTGTGGTTTATCCAGACCTATGTCTGAAGTACTTGCCTACTAGAGCTACTTCAATTAAAACCTATCTTGACTTACAATATAGTGTTACAGTAGTTGTTTTGCACAACATAAGCCCTAATGAGAAGTTGTACATGTGAAGGAAAATAGACCTTTTCTCTAATGAATGGAACTGAGCTGTTTGCTAGATATGTTGTCTTACCACATTAAATGAAAGAATACTTCAGAATTCTGTTTTCATAGAGGAGTAACTGACTTTACTTTGGAGTAATGACTGAGAGTTAAGTTTTCCTTTTTACAGGCAAGGATCAATATATAGATCAAATAGAGAAAAATATTTACAACATCAGAGATCTGTATGGAAGACATTAGCAGTTCTTAGGTTTTTTTTCCAGTTAAATAGCTTATCTTCAACTCTTTGGTTTAAATTCTGTGCTTTGAACATGAAATTGAGGTTATTAGAATAAGGTAAGAGAATTCTCTACTTCCACTCACTGATGTTTGTAACATCTAGAGACAAGTTGAATTTTGTGAAGTGGGTTTTGTTTTGGCTGTCTTGCTACTTTTTTCCTTTTAACCTAAAAAAACCTTTGGGTATTTGAGACACAGATGACTGAAAACTGGCATATACTCATGGAAGTAATGGAAAAGATTGAAAATGGACAAACTTATTTACATACAGTAATATTTCCATAATGATACACTTTCAGAAAGGCATAAATAGAAACAATGCTAAGATTCCACAACTGTTATGCTGTGGTGTGTAAGAATGCTGTGGTATATGAATTTACAGAAACCTGGAAGGGAAGTGGAAAAGGGTTGCAGAGGGCCAATTCAGCCCACTGAGTCCAGAATGTCGTGGTTCTGTTTATGTGTCCTTCTTCTGCCAGCAAAACTGACTCCAGCAGGTGATGTGACCAAAATGAAGCCCCTTGTTGTTAGGGTTGTTTTCCAGCAGAATCAGCTCATTGTGTCACTGAATGGGTACTACTTCTAGTGTGAGGCTGGAGGCACGTCCAGAGCTGGGAGCAAAAGGGGAAAGTGGTACTGTAGAAACCAAGATGCAGATCAATCCTTGTTGCCGTGGAACTGTTGTCTTAGGTGTCCATTTCTTTCGTTGAGTGTCTCCATTGCTTTCTTGTACATGTCTGTGTGCTCAGCTTTACTGTGAACCAGTACTACAACTGTCACAGTTATCTTGACCCTAAATATGTTTTCTGTCACCAATAAACCTTTATGATGTTATAGACTTTTTTACTGACTCTTTAAATGTATGTTATTGTGAAGCTTCTGTTCAAGAGAAATTTGGTCATTGCATGGTTGCAGAATTAGAATGTGTTTTTTGGGAATGTGCTGCTGTTGACAGTGTGTTTATGAAGAGCTAATTTATACTGTGTATAAAAGTAGATAAGAAATTATTTGACTTTGGTGCATTTTGTTCCTAATTATTCATAAAATGTGTTTTATGCTCTGCTGCAAAGTGTCTCACCAGAATAATGGTGTAATGTAAGATTTTGAATCTTTTATTGAGTGAAACAAACTGGAGCCACTTGTCTTTATGCATTTGAGGTTGTCATCTGTGGATGGACAAATTGACTTGGCCTTCATTTGGAAGGAGCAGCTAGTGTCTGAAAAGGGCAGTTATACAGTAGTTATGGTTTGCCTTTTGTGTTTCTTGAGTAATTTATAGGGGTTTGCTTTGTGGGTGTAGGGTTTGGGTCTTTTTAAATAGCACACATTGGGTGTTGCTGAATGCTATTGCTCTTTTTCTGTGACTTTTTCTGTGGAAAACCATTAATTATGGTGAAGTTTCTACCTGGTGAAGTCAATCTCTGGCTCTTGTTTTTAAAAGAGCTTCCTGGAGGAGAGATTGCTTTCCCCCTTTGTTTACATGTACTTTTTAAGAGCTAATTTGCTTTTAGAATTTTTTTGTTGGTTAGGACTTCTGGGCTAGAGGCAGTCTGTCAGTGTATTTTGTCAACTGAAACAATCATTTGCATCTAATAGAACAAGATCGGAAGCTGTCCTTTGAAGTTGGATACTGTTTGTACTTGACGAAAGACAACTTTATCTTATCAACTCTGAATACATATTGTATTCAAAGTAATTGTTTGGGTATGTAAAGACGTAGGGACAACAAACTTGAATTTCTGCATACTCTTGCTGTGTGCTATATAATACTTTATGTTGGACCTGCTTTGATATGTCTGTGCTGTTTTTCTCAATCCATGAAGTAAAACTTTAATCTTTATTTAAAAACAAAAAGAACAACCATACTGGGATGCCTTCCATAATATGCTGTTTGTTCTGGTAATCAGGCTTTCAGTGTCCAGAAATACAAATTTTTTTCACTTTTGGTACAGAGGAAAAGATCTAGAAGAATTTGTATTTTAACTAAACCCTACAAGGAGGCTCTTTTTATATTAGCAACTTTCTTGTGTTGTTAATGAAGGAATAGTACTTTGCACACCTGGTTTTTCTTTTTAAAGTACTTTCAAGTGCTAAACTATAGTCTTGTCCAGATAAGCTTATCTTATGGGTTATAGATCTGACCTGTGAAGAATTCTTACTCTAATTCAATGCCTGGCCCTTCCCTCTGAAGAGCTTACCTCCCTCATGGAGTTGGGAATGTCTGACAAAGACGCATCTGGTTTTAATCATGTGGCAGATGAACTTTTGATAAAGCCTGCAAATTGTGTTCAAGCACATCATACCATATGGCAGAAAATATGCCCAATGCGTGATGAATAGTGCCTGCCTTTTAGCTTTGTGGCAGCCGTATGTCTTAGTAGCATCTTGTCAAGATGGGTTTGACCAAAGCACAGGTGTCCCCTGTCGTATCACTGCATGGCACTGTTTTTATTGGGATCACACTGTGGAGGAACAATTTTGGTCTCTTCTGCTTGTCAGTCTCTAGGACACTTCTGGGCAGGGTGATTTACTATGTGGTTCTCTTAATACTTCTAGAAGACGAGGTATGAGCCCCTTCAGCTGACTGCAGAAAATTATTAGGCAAAGACATTTATTTGTTTTCAATGGAGAAGTAATGAAATCCTTTGTTTAGCACTGTCAGTAGTTAAACTGCAGTCTAGCCTAGAAATGCCTGTCTCATGAGAGATGGTGATGATCTGATAGAGAACAAGTACTCTTATTGAAAGACTTGTCTCTTCATTCTTAATACACTTTTTTTTTTGATTATGCAAAAAAGTCTATGTAGACTTAGAACTTTCCACCTCTTCACAAATATTAACAAAATGTCTCTGTTAAAATTTGTAATTCTTCTTAGAAGTAACCTTGTGCAAAATTTGTTGTTTAAAAAACAGTTAATGTGCATCCGAGAACAAGATGTGATTCAGATTTATGTGCTAGACTTTTAAAATGCTATTATTAGCAAATTAGCTGTATGTTTTAAATGCTGTTACTTAGCAAATGATTACAGTCTCATCCTGTGGTTTGGTTCATGTTCATGAGCCATCCCGACTGTAGCCTGGCTGGTGCAGTCTGACCAAGGGGGTGCTAGTTTTGTCTTCTGTTTCATGAAGACACAGCAGAGAGCAGTTGTCAATGGAAAACGGTTTATAGTGTATTAAGGCTGAAATAGCTGGGAAAGGACCTAGACAGGGACCATTTGGATGTGTTTCTTGCTTTTGGAAAGGCAATGGGAAAAGTAGGACGTGTATCGGCATCTAATAGATTTTGCTTCTGTGAAACAGTCTGTGGTTGCTATTGCTTATGAAGCTTCTTTGACCTATGTTTATTCTTTGGTGGGTTTGTAAGAGATGCTTGTGACACAAAATTTTCTTGTGAGCTAAGTGACATTTTGTCCATATTCCATAAATTATCCACCACTCAAGTCTAGTTGTACTTCTGTTGCCATATGTGTGTTGTTACTGAGGATGTGATTTAAATTTTAAAACATTTTAGCTATCCTGAGTTGCACTATGAATACCCAGCTTGAGGTATCTCTGTATACATTGTTTCTTGGTACAGCACCAAGTAAGGTACTTCTATTTTTTAAATTATTTTTAAGGGATGTGGCAAACATCCTGTGAGAAACCCTTAAGACTTCAAAAGTTTAGGAGCTACTATTTTATATAGGAAGTATTGTCTTGGTAGGAATGTAGTAACGTATTAACACATTACTTGTGTTCTTAATTTATTGTTAAAACTGTGACAGCAGTCAGGTCATGGTTCTACCTAAGGGCACTTAATTATGCTTTTTGTGTACTCTTGGGGATGTACTCCCAAGTGTACCTAAGCTCACTACCCATCCAAATATGAACCCCATATTCCCAAGACCTTTATGATGTATAGTCAGTGTAATCACATATCATAAAAAAGAAAAATCAAGTCCTTTTCAGTTAATTCTGCTAGTGCTGTCTTAACACATCCTCATCTTGTACGGTAATTTGTGATAAATTTTGAATTATGACCCTTGCAAAAGTTATTTATGTTTGTATTTTTTCTGGGGTACTGCATTTATTTTAGTTACATTCCCAGTAATGGAATGTTTTATTGTTCTGCAGGATCTGACCCAAATGGTATTTTGGGGTTTTTGTTGCTTTAGACTTTTAGTGCAAAGTTCAAAGATTTGCACATAGCCTCCCTTTTTAGTTTGGATGGAATTCAGAGCAATTCAGTTTGGAGGGCTATGGACTTCTCTCAGAAAGAGAATTAAGTTATGGTATGAGTCTGAGGCACAAAACTATTTAGTACTAAATTCCAGGTTGAACAGTGACAAACTGACAAAACCAGCATTGGAATGTCCGTGGGGTTGGAGTAAGATCAAGAAAGCAGGATATTGCTCAGATGTGATCTCTGAGGGTCTAACTTGAATTTCACCCGTCTAAAGTAACAGCATTCCCTTTAATTTATGGATTAATTAATTAGTTGGTTTGGAATGTAGACCTATAGAGAAACCCCAGAAATCAAGGCCTTTCCTTCTGTGTATCAATGTATTAATGTTCCTGAATAGTAGGAGTTTTGCCCAAGATTTTCACATTCTGTTTTGTAGTTTCCAGTTGTGTTTAACACAGAAGTGGCAGGCTGAGGTGGTGTTTTAGTGGGTTACATCATGAAGGAGGATCCTTTGGAATGAAAGTATAAAATATTTAAAATATATTTGGCTTAAGCATTGATTAGTAAATGGTTATACATAAGAGAATGCAATTCAAGGCAGCAATCTGACAAGGAATAAAGACCTCTTTCTGTCATGCTGTCAGTATTGCAATGTTTGAAATGAACTGTTAACACATTTACAGTCATTTTGGTGAATAGTAGAATGCTATGGATGTGAATAATCATCTGAGACCTCTACAGGACATTCCTGAAATAGTGTTTAAATGACTAGAGATATTATGGGATGCAGGAAAGTATGCAAACACCATAGTCAAGCAAGCAAAGTCAGTGGTTTACTACTGCAGCAAGTAAGGCTTAATATGCAGTATTATTTAATACACAACAAACAGATGATTTGTTCTGAAAGTTTCTGAACTTTGCATATTCTTTTCTGTTTGTTTTTGTTTGTTTGTTTTGCTTTTCTGTAGGATTTTGTTTGTTGGATTTGGGTTTTGTTTTGCTTTTTCCTGTTATTGGTAATCCCTAGGCTCTCTTTTTATATCTGCTCTTTGAGACAAAGATTGTAGTGGACTGAAGTTTGAGGTTTGCTAAGGCATTGTTAATTGGTTGGGCTGCTGTTAGAGACGTTAATGATGCTACGGTCTAGAAGGTGAATTGCTGATAGCAAAATAAGTTATTATGATGATATGGATTTGGGGTTTTGGTTCTCTCTTATGTTTTCGTTTGCTTGTGTGGTTGTTCTGCCTCACTTGCTAGCATAGCTTACACGGATATAAAATGAGCCATAGATTGCTGTGGCAGGTTGCTGATTTGCATTCAGGACCTGGCTGGCCTGTTTGCTCAGAATACATGAAAGCCATCAAAACTTTGTTTTTCTAGGCAAGAAAATGAGCTTGGAGGACAGATCTAGAACAGTTAAAGATTTTTAATGCAAAACCTTTAGAACTTCCTAGGCTTGATATTTCATGTCCTTTTTTCTTTTTTTTTTTTTTTTTATTGTCAGTCAGGGTTTGCTGAAAAATTGTAAGGTACCTTCCTTATGGTTAAAGTTGTGGTGCCTGATGTGGCTACTATTTTAAAAAATGTATGAAGAGTATTTAAAAAAACAAATGAACCCCTCTGAAATAACCTGCCCATAATCAACACTTCATTTTTGATTTTATTCTGAATTTGGCAGGTATCCTAGTTAGTTAAGCAGCTTCATCCAGCTGCCTGAATTTCTTGAAACATTATCACTGCAGGTGTCTGGTGTTGAGGGGTGACAGTACTTACCGAAATACCTTCTTGTGGCAGTACTTATTGAGGTAGTAGGTTTGTTACAGATCTTTTGGGAATGAACTCTCATAAACATCTATTTTGTAATAATGTATTTGAAAAGTTTTTTTAAAATGGCCAGTATTAGAACTTTGTCTGAATGCCCTCATATACTTAAGTGTGAGTAGTACCCATCTGTTTAAGACTGGCAGTGATGTTTAAAGCTGATGTGATGATGAACACAGTAACATTCAGATACTATGAAAGCTTTCATGTGGCCTTGATGAGGGTGATGTCCTGATGGGTATTTTGATTACATAAGAACTTAGTACTTAACTTTAAATGTAAGATGATTGAATACTTGCAAAAATTTTGAAGAACAAGAATCTTAAAGGAAGACAGTACTTCTTAGCCCTTTAGACTAATACATGGAATTTGTCTCTCTGCAGGAAGTCACTTATGCAGATGCCTTATTAAAAGTAGACATATTGTAAAAAGCAGCTGTATCAAAAGACAAGGAAGTTGTGAAACCTGATATATATTTTTTTCCTGAAAATGTATTCTTTTTGCTGGATTGCAAGCTCTGTTTGGAGGTATTCCACTGCAGAATGCTTATGAACTTCTTTCTTGGGCTCTCTCATTCCACCTTTCATGTCATGTCAATACTCTGATGTCTAGCAAAAGTTGAACTAGCTGGTTTTATCCTCTTGATAAGAGACTTAGAGAGATAGGGAGATCTTTACTGCAGCTTCTGTTTCCTATGGTGGCTTTTAATGCAAAGGTCAGGTTTGATCCTAACTTAAGAATGGTTGCATCTAAACAGAAATATGTGTATGAGCACATACCCTGGCAACCTAATCCCATGGTCACCTGAACTGTACTCCTTACCATAATAGGTCATAGGTGTCTTTTGGCCCAGCTGATCCAGAAGTCAGCATTGAGAGGTGGAACCAGTACTTAGACAAGTTTCACTTCTCTATAGTGTCTGGTAACTCAGGAGATTGAAAGTACTCCCAAACTCCTCTTTTCCCAGTTGAGATCTAGACAAAGAGGGTTACCTTTCTGTTTCTCCTGGGGATATCTCCTTTGGCTGTCAGTCAGCCTGACATTGCTTGATGATGAAGATAAAAAACAATATTGGGATGGCAAAATCTTTCAAAGCAGCCATTCCTATACTGTGTGATCTGTTGTCTTTTCAATAATGTCTACACTGGAGTCATAGAATTTTGAGCTAATCAAGGAGTGTAAATAAACTTCCTGCTGCTGGGGACAAACTCATTAAGGTCCAAGTGAGGCAGTTTAGGGACAAATTTTTTATCTCCAGTGTTAAGACCTTTGGATCTGCTGTAGAAATGTCCTAAGAATATACGAGGTAATAGAAATCAGATATTAAGTTATAAAGGAGGAGAGTGGGCAGAAAGTCTATATAATAAATAAATAAATAATTTTTAATTATTTTTTTAACATAAAAAGAAACAAGCACAAATTTTATAAAATCCATGTTTGTTCTGTTTCAGAGAAACATGTTAGTGCATTACTGTATTTAAGTTCTACCTGTTTGGTTGAGATATATTTGATTTTCATGTGAAAACATCTCTCATTTTTTTTAAGAGAATAGAACGGTTCATGATGCAAAATGATTGGGGCAGTATTTGAATAACACTTGTCAGTTTGAGTGGGCTGATGCACAGATGAATTTATGAGAGAAATGAGACCAGTAGACACTGAAGTTTTGATTTTGTGAATAATATTTTGTGCTATAGTAAGGGCTGAAGGTATTTCCCTTTCCCCTTTTTGCTTCTTTTTGACATCCCCCATTCAACTGTACTACACATCTGTTTGTGCAACTTCACTGTGAATCACAGTAGAGAGGCTTAAAAGCAGCAAGAGCAAAAATGAAAACAGATCACAATAAAGATCATATCACAATGTAAGCTTATAGTACTTCTGCATCAGAGAGAGGTCAATTTACCTCTTTTAAAAAAATTGTTATTTTGAAAAGATGAATCATCCTCCTTACACTAGCTTTGGTACTGAAGACTTCTCGTTGTGACAGCACAATCTCTGGATGGTGTGGAGACTAAGGGTAAATTAAATATATAGAATAGGTATAGAATGTGTACCACATGAATACTGACTGGTCTTCCACATGAATGTTAAAATATGGGAAAGTAACAGCGGGCAACTGGTGAAAATATTTTTTTAATAGAAACCACAGAGTTTTAACATGGAGATTAAATTAATACTGTTCGTTATATTGAAACTGATGGACCAATATATAATCTGTATCCCAGAAGAGCTTTGAAAATAATTGCAAATGGAATTACAGTAATTTACTACATCCAAAGAAATTGGCAGTGTAGCCTGGGATTTGTGGTCAAACACTAGAAGAGGTTGCCCTGAATAGTTGTGGGCATGACTCAAAGCAACGTGGTCTGATTTCAGAAGGGTCCTGCATTGTTCATATGTCGGACCAGAGATTCAACAGATGGAATCCAGAGATTCCTTCCCTTTATTATTTACCAGGCATATGTGGGTAAATGTGGCTTTATCAGTGTTTGATCATCAAATTAACTAAACATCATATTTTAAGAAAAGATACTAGTTTCAGTGAAGTCTTGATGTAATCTGTTTAAATGCAGGGGATTACTTATTATCATACCTGACATGAAGTCCTTAATCCCAAACACCTGTGCCTTTAATGGAAAAATTAGATGATCAAGTAGCTATGGGACAAGGAGACTAAAATGTGCTATATTGGAATGGGAATTATGAGGGTAGTTGGAGGTTATAAGTGCTGTTTAGCAGCATAATGGCAGTAACTCAACCACTCTTCACTTTAGTAGTGTCTGTAAAAAGATTTAAAGCTTCAATTTGCTTTAGCTATCAATTCTATAAGCAAAAATGTAGAAATTAAATTTCTTTATCACTTTGAAGAGCAACTCAATTTGATATCAATGTAGATCTCCAACACCCTGGAGTTATCATGTACTTCTAATAATTTGAATTTTAGAATTTGGAGAGGAAAATGTGTTTTACATCTAGCGATTGGTTTGTTAAAGATACCTCTGTGTGGGCTATGTTATTTGCAGTGCAATATTAAAGTTACTACTAAATGTTCTAGCAGGATCTCATTACAGTTAGGTTTTTTTTCTGTTCCTTCAAATGTGACTTTGGAGGGGACAGTATTTTAAAGTTTGTTCCAGAAGGCACTTTCAGAGGTGGATGATTGAAAACAACTCTCCTGAATGGCACTTTGCTGTACTTCGTAGATCATAACAGCTTTTATTCACCAGTGTGATTGTTTTTTAAATTACTACCTGTGGATGAATACTTGAAAGAATTGGCCTGCTGGCTACCTTTGGTTTGATTGAGGGCTATCTTGAAGTCGCCTTTAAATTACATGGGGTTCTTGATGATTCTAGCAATCTTCTTTGTACTGCATGGTTTGTTTTGTTTCTTAAATTCTTGCAGTTTTAGAAAGAATAGTAATTCTATCTTTAATTTATTTTTTGTTTTAAAAAAATATGTAATTTCAAGCTAAGATACAGAGATACTTCTTTAGCAAATGGTAGTTGCTGTTTATTTTGCTTTATTCTTCCACTGGAAGCCATAAATTATGTAATGAATAATTATTATACTAATAGTTGCTGAGGGGCTGGAAACTAAGAAATACATTTGTCATAGGGATAGCTCCAAGACATCCATAACTACTACTAGTGTACAAAAGCAAAACTGATTTAGTAGTCTATTGAAAATATCAATAGTGGTGTGCTACGTGGACGTTTCACTGGATTGTCACGAATAAGCCAGCCAGAAGAAAAGGGAGAAAATGAATGTCAGGAGACAAAATGATAGTTGAAGTTGCTTGATATATTAAAATAAATACAGTGTTCATAAGTCTGTATAGAACGTTCCATTCTTCTGTTTTGATGAAAAATTTGTGTCGGGGCTCTTTTGGGAATGTAAAAGACTGGGAAGATTTTATTGTTTGTTAGTCAGCGTAGTGGTCTGGAATGTGAAAGAGTCAGATTCCGATCCCTTTCCTGCCTTGGAATGACTTGGTGCTATTGAAAAATCATCTTCCCTGAACGAATGAGATGGAAGAGGTACCTGATCATCCCAGTTCTGTTTCCTGAACTGCCATAACCCAAGGCAACAGAAAAATCTAGGCTTCAGTTTTGGAAATGGGCCATTTTGAAAAATTTAAAAGTGCTAGAAACAGTGCTGTAGAAATTCCTGTGGAATGTAGTCATTGTCCTATGGATAGCACTGAGAGGTGTGCCTGTCGCTAGAAACATTTAACCAATAAAAGACTGTCTGTGATCTCCCAAAATTCCTCTCAGATTTTTATCAACAGCAGTTCCCAGCTTCAGGCGCCATGTCCTGTGTGCCCTCTGTTCTTAGAATTTGTTTTCTCTTTAGGTTCAACAAAAACTCCGGTGAATAAGCAAAAGGTAGGAGTGTGTTGAAAAGATTGGGTCTTAGCCTGTTCAAATACATCACTCCATCTGTGTGAATAGTATGGAGTAAATAAAGGTAGGTAAGGGTGATGGCAGCAGGAGAATGAAACGTTTTTCAATACTCTGAAGTCTGTAATACATTTTAGCTTGTTGGCAGCTTATCAACACAACTAGGGTTGTTAGTGACTGGCAGAGGGGTTGTGATTTGCACTGTACAGTTCTTGTTAGTTCTGCTTTTTCGGACACAACAGCAAAACAGAAGGAAACAAAGACTTGAAGGTCAGGGTGGAGGTGTTTAAGTCCTTGTATTATCTTAGTGGGGAGTTTTCAGGCTGCAGACATCCCCTCTAACCTTAGCTGAGTGATTTCTCTGACCCCTCTCTACCTCGTTCTGCACTGAGTGACTGCAAATCGTTCTCTGCAAGAAATACTCAGTCCCACTTCGCTCTTCTGACAGACTTGACCGTCTTTCTGCTAATGTGGGTATCACAGGAGCATCACGCCACATGAGTCTTCTTGCCTGTGTCCCTACTGTCCCTGCAGTCATCCATATTGCAACACACTCTAGGTTACAGCCATTCATAAGTATTTGGGCCATTCCTAAGGGACTTGGGTTAAGGCTTAACCATAGCAAATGTCAGTACAGTAAAGGCCCTTTGGACATCAATTAGGCTTTCTAGTCAGGTTTGCGAAAGGAAGAGATTTTGTCTTCCCAAAACCCAGTGAAAGAATTAAAAAATGCCCTAGCCTGCTTTTTTTCAGCTGGCACAGTGGATTGCCATGCTCCATCGACCAGACTAATTCTTTGGCTGCCAGTGAGGGTCACCAAGCACTGCTGCTTCCTTGTGCATCTCCCAGCAGCTGGCTGCTGGCTCTAGAGGGACAACAGGAAGAACAGTCTGGGCACGGGGAAACAAGGAGATAACACTGTTAGATGCTTTGCAAACTCTACTCATCTCTGTTCCACAAGGCCATGCATTTCTTTCTGCAGGCTCTTGTAAAATGAAGCCAGGTGTCATTATCAGAAATTACATGTGGTGATGTTTGATATTGGATGGTGGTTTTCTGTGCTTATTAGGATTACAAATAAAAGATGTCTGCTGTTATGATTAGATTTTGGAAAACAGAAATCAGTTCTAGACAGAATGTCTTCTATGTGTAGATGCAGAAATGCTAATAATGATTGAAATACTGTAATGTTAAGAAATAAACAATACTGTTTCTTCATTGGTACCTGGAGGGTGCCCTGATACCATTTGGTAGAGGTCTGTAGTTCTTGTTGCTATTTAAGTAAGTTTATGCAAACCAAACCAGAGACCTTGTTACAATCTGTTTATTGTAAATACAAATTATAGAAATACAATGAATTTAACACAGAGAAAGCAATATGATGAAGGAGAGGAAATGTGATGGGCAAAATGAAATTTTTTTGGTGTCTTTGGCATGAAACAGTGCAGCAGCAAAAAAGACAGAGCTTGGACCCTTTCACCTGGACTTCTAGTAAAGAGCAGAGCTTTCACACTATTTGTTCAGGGTTAAAGCTGTTTAAATGGATGAAACATAGAAGTTAGGTTGGGAGAGGATTGAAATTACCGTGTACTGAAAAGTGAAGAGCTATGCAGATCACGTTTAAGAAGGAATGCACGCTTTATTTTCATGAAAAACCCTACCTTTCTTCCTTACTGTTTTTGCCTATAAAAGTTCAGTTCTTCATGGCATGGCACAGAAGGAGTTGCTTGCTATACTGACAGTTGCAAGCGTGAGATGATCAGCTCACAAGTGTGTTAAAAATGTTTAGAACTAAATGTAAAAGAATGGATTTTTCATTAAGCAAGCATGCAGTGCTAATGATTCCTATTAACTTCTACCATTTCAAAGACTTGTCAGAAGATCAGATCTCTTTTTATGGAGGATTTAAATCAATCATTGTTCTGTCTGGCAAAATTCTAAACCCACCTTTGAAAGCTCTTTTGAGAATTATCCTTCCCCCACCCTAGGTTATATTTGCCAGATCAGGAAATTCCAGCTTCTTCTCTTAAATTTACTATGGAATCCCCAGAGTCTAAAACTCAGAGAACAGATTTTTGCTGGACTATGAATAGTCATGATCCTCTCTTTCTTCCCTAACCTTTTCACATACTTTCTAAGTTAGAACTTTAGCCATGCTGAGTGCCTGCAGATAAGCAAAAAAAGAATTGCATGGACTGTCATGAGCTTGGAAATTTGTCTGCTTGTTAAGTCAAGATCCATCCTCATACACATTCTGACTGAATGTTAATTTTCCTTGTATTTGTTTTCTTTACATAGTATGTTGTAGAGCATTGGAATACATGCAGACACCCAATGGCATTTTCAACAGATTAGAAGTTTGACTTCTATATAATTACAGTGTGCCTACTTTTAAACTTTCCAGTACTTCTGGAAATTGTTTTAGATGACTGATGTTTATAGGATGAGAGTCAGAAGCCTAGCCTTCAAGTAGATATGTTTTATTTTAAAAGCTTGAATGATACATGAATTAATTTCCTAAAGGAAACTAAGGATTCTATGTAAAACTGGAGTTGAAATAGTAGCTTGAAGTATTAATATTTATGTTAAAGATTTTTCACAAAAGCAACTGATGTAGATTGACTTATGAGAGATAGCAAGAGCCATCCACTGAGAAATTGAAAGAGAGTACATAAGTAATTGGATAGTAGAGATTTGTATCTGGACTATCTCTTAAGAGCAATCTTCTCTATTCAGTTTAAAAGAATAATAAATGGCAAATGGAGATGTAGTGGTTATCTTGGCAAGGAATGACTGTATTTCCACTGTATGAGCTAATGCTGAGGTTTTTCATTACTCAAACTGTATAAAAACTTTACATCTAACAAAATACTGAAAATTATTTTTATGAAGTATTCATTTAAAAATACTGTGTCTAAGAAATTCCAGAAGTCTGTGAAATTGCAGCTTCCTAGTCAGCTGAATTTATTGAAACATTGCTTATATGGCAATTTGCCTTTTCCACTACAAAAGATACGTACAGCGTGGGAGATTACTGTTTAATCAATTGTTTATGCTTAGGTGTTGTTTTTCTGTGAAAGTGCCTGTGCTCAGTATTTGAGACAGTGTTGTCATTTTCTGTGCCATTGGCAATTGTTTTTAAACTCTCTCCTTGCTAGAGCCTCATTAAGGAACTAGTTTTGATTGAAAAATAAAAGTCAAAATGTCTAAAGTAAAGCCTCTCAGGGGAGGACAAAATATTTTTTAGATTTTGTTTTGCAAACATGACAAACATCAGGTAACTAAACTACTAATTACGTACAAAGGTTGCTTCTAGCCTCGTTGAAGGCAAGGCTGCCTTTGACTTTGGTGCAGAAATTTCCTTGGCTTATTCTATGAAGTTGTGTATCCTTCGCAGGATCAGGCAGTTCACTGATTTACATTATTCTAATTTGAAATTCAAGTAGCCAGTAGATCAAGGTATTAGAATAAATAGAAATTTTACTAATTGCCCAAGCATTTCCATTTTGTAATCCAACAGGAATTAAACACCGTTCTCTGTAATTTCTTCCCTTTTCTCAGAAATAGGGCTCTGCAACCAGTTAAGATTCATTGTTAATCAAGAAACCCTCAGCCTACCAAAATCAGCCTACCAACTTTGACCACTAGTTTAATTCTTAGAACTGACTTACTACAGAGTCACAGGAGCACCAGCACAAGTAAAAGAGAAGAGGCATGAACATGTAGCATGGAGGAAAAGCAGAACTGTGACAGCCAGATTAGACCCACTGAAGTTGTTACAGAACCACAGTATTTGGTGTTGTATAGGCAAGGGGCAAAAATTATTTTTCTCAAGATACACCATAATGGAGTTTAAGCTCCAAGGAACAAAGGCAAGGCAGGAGTGAGTACACATCGATGTATATATGTGCGTTTGCATTTGGAAGTGTGGTAATAGCAAAGATTTAAAAATTACATACCAAAAGCATGGTCAGCCATGAGATCAGAGTTACTCATATACAGCTTCTCCAGTTAACCTGTCCCAGCACATGCCTGTCCTCATGGTAATTTTTTTTTTTTTAAATATCCAGACTAAACTTATTGTTTCAGCTTATGTCTGTTTTCCCTCATTGTTCCACTATGCCCACCCCTGCGGAGAGCCTGAGCTTATCTCGAAGACTTCCTTTTAGCTAGGGGCAGGCTGCTGTTGCATCCCGCTGAAGCTGCCTTTTCTCCAGGCTGGGCAAACCCCAGTCCCTCAGTGTTTTCACAGGGCAGGTGCTTCAGCTCCCAGACATCCTGGTGGCTTTCCCCAGGGCTTGCTCCAGTTAGGTTTGGGGGTGTTTTTTTTGCCTTAGAAGATCAGAATTGAGTGCAGTATTTGAGATACCGTTTAATGAGTGTAGAGTAAAGAAGGTAGTCACTTTTCTTGATCTACTGGCCACATGCTTGCTGATAGAGGAGGCTGTTGGCCTTCTTTGCAGCTGAGGCACTGGATCACTGCTGGCTCACTGCCCACCAGGACCCTCAAACTACTCCACAGCTGATCAGTCCCAGCCTGTTCTGTAGTAAGGGGTATTTTCTTCCTGGATGCAGGACTTGGCATTTGTGTTGCTGAATCTCTGAAGGTTCCTGCTGGCCTATACCCATAGCCTAAGTCTTCTGAATGGTGGTCATGTCCTTGATAGTGTTGACTGTTCCCCCCCAGTATGGTGTCATATGCAAGTCTGATGAGAGTGCAGTCTAATGCCTTTTCCAAATCATTGATATGGATGTTAAACAGGACTGGTCCCTCCAATAGTCCTCATTTCATGATTTTCCAGGTAGAATACAACTTGTTGACCACTAGTTCAAAGGAAGGCAAGCGTGGTTTGCAGGTTGCTGTTACAAAACTAGGGCAGATGAAGAGAATTGGTACCATGTTTTTAGTCAAAAGCAGAGACTAGCTATGACTTCTTTTGTTCAACTCAAGATGGAACTCAAACTTGTTACCCCTCATCTAGGTTAGCTTTCTATTGTTCCTAAAATTTAATATTATTTGCCAGAAATGGGATTAATATAAGTCTAAGAAATGTCAGCTTTGTGATACTCTGTTTAAAAAAAAAAAATCCTTTGTGACTATAACTCAACAGAAGCAAAAAAAAAAAAAGAGAGAGACTCTAGTGATTCATTATAAAAATGTTCAATAACTAAATGGTTTTTAAACATTTTCTAACAAGGTCCAGTTTGAAGTATGTCTGCAAGACCAAAATATTTTTCTTCTTTCTCTTTTTTTCCCCACTGGGAAATATTTTCTTCATTTTCATCTTTGTATGTTAACTCTTAGAATTTGTGTATTATATGTTCCTTTCTCTTGCCAAAGAATAATGCTGCCATAACAGTAGCTATCTTGAAAAGTATTACCTGCCTTGGTTGGTTGCTTGGTTGGTTTTGTTGTCTTTTTAATCCTTAGTGTAAAGGTCAGTAGATTCTATACAGCCAGAGCCTTTTCTTTAAATTTACTGTAAGACAAGGTACTGTGTCTGACACAATTTCTATCTTTGGAATTCCAATTTCCGGTCTTAACAGCCTTGGGAAAGAAGGGAGTGGCAGCTTTAATTAATCTTCCTGCATGTGCTGGGAGACAAGTGAATTTAGAACAGCAGCTCCAATAGGAAGACAGTTGTATCTGGAGTATCACATTTACTGTCTCTGTGAATCTGTTCTTTGTATTCTTTGTCAAATCGGTTTTTGAAAGCAGTTATGATTTTGACCTCGACAAAATGCAGTTGGCAGTGTGGTCCAGCTATGATTGTGCATTGTATAGAACTTTGTTTTGAGCCTCTTCTGTACTTTCTTCATGTGCTTTCTTGTAGTGTGAGAAACAGAGAATAAGTGCTGCCTGTTCCTTTCATGTACACAATACTTCCACTCTGTAAGAGACTACTAAGATGAATGATATTAACCTGTTCAGTTATGTTACATTCTATACCCTGATTGCTCGCTTTTTTCTGCATCTTGGTTTGTGGTTTTCCTTTTAAGATGTGGTGGTGCAGAAGTACAGGGCTATCAGAGCTGAATGGAACATTAAAAAGTAATCACGTAACAGCTTTAAAAAATTGTATGGTGGTCTTTTCTGTTTTGTGTTATATTTCTTTCCTCATAACTTTTAAGTAAGCTTTTTGGCATTTTGGCTTTTTTTAATTTTGAGTTTAATTTAAGTGTTAGCTTAAGCAATTGAATTTGAAAATGTGCAGAATAACTTCATTCTGATGTTCTCATCTTCTTTCCCCTTGTCTTTCACCTTGAAAGACAGGACTAGTAAAATATTGCTTTTAGTTACTCATGAGAGTGTTTTGTATATTGTTTTGATGTTAGTATGCTTATTTGAAGAAATGATAATTTACTCTATGCTATTAGCAACCACAACCAGGGACTAGGTGTGAGTATGTACTATGTTCTCTGAAGTAATTCTTTAACCTGAATTAGAATAATCTTTTTAAATCAGCAATACAAACTGCTAATAAACCTGAAGGAAGCGCATGTTCATGTTTGAGAAAGGTAGGCAGCTTTATTCCAGCATTAGCTCATCTGGAAATTCCAAGTTCCCTTTTACAGTATCTCAGAGAATTCCTCAGCAATCTTTGCAAAGTACTGCCTTGGAAGTATTTGCTCTGAACAACTTTGTGCCAAACATGTTTGGTAAAGAGAGATGTGTGACAAGCAATTGTATGTTGGGGGTAGAGGAAAGGCTTATAAGGGCTCAGGGAAAGGGAAGCAAAAAGGATAGCTGACCTGAAAGGCATTTACTCAGTCTAACATGAGAGGCAGAAGCTGATTCTTCTTTTTTTTTCCTTTTTTTTTTCTTCCAATAGAAGGCCAAGCTTCAGTAAACTAAGTATGTGCTGTATTCCTCCTAGGGACTACTAGAAAATTTGCTACCTTCATTACAAGTTTTGAGGTGTTTTTTTTTCAGGCAGTTTCTAGGAGTGGGTGTGTGGGAAGGAAGTCACGGCAAACTTAGATGTTTCCTGTTGGATAATTGTTGCATATTTGCCATTCCTCAAATGTTACAGCCACTGGGAATAAGTTTGATCTAAAACTTGAAGTCAATTAATATTGTGAGTAGAGAAATGTAAAAACAGTAGAGATGGTGAAGAAACTCTACATTGATTTTGTTTAATATAATAACTATTTTCTGAGTATCTTGGAATATACGAAGGAAGACACTTTAATAAAAGCATTGCAAACTAGAGTTTTTCATATTAAATTATGGGAGGGGATTAAATGTAGGCCAGAACATATATCTGAAATCTTCTTATATATTTATGCTACTGTAATTTTACAGTACCCTGATACTTGATCATCTTGCACTTTTAATTTCAACATTAGATTTGTATGAAGCAAACATTTGCTACAGCCCTTACTCATTATTTCAGTTTTGTGCAGTTTTACGTGTATATAATATAGTAACTCAGCCTGTGACTTCCATCACTCTGCTCTCAAGAATGTAAAGATTTTTCTGGAGTCTGTTTTCTATGAAAACATAGCTGAAATTATTTAAAGGACCTTTCTGAACCATTTGTATCAAGGATTAGCAGACATTTTTCTGGTCTCCTGTTAACATTAAAATACAAATATATTATCCTTTTTCTTTTCAATATTGTGCTGCTTGCAGTTGTATATAATCAGCGTTGAGTTTCTTTTTCCATTTAAAAAAATATTAATACATTTTTAAGAGTTTCTCCTGTAGCATCTGGATACAGGGTTTACCAGTGGCCAGAGATGAGCCAAGTGGTTGTGTACCATTTGAGCTCTGATCTAACTCAGTCTTTTCGCAATAGGAGCTGCACTGTACTGCAAAACTCATACACGTAATGATTTAATGAAATATGCATTAAAAATTGTTCCAAAACAAGTGGTTGGATGAGAAGCTGGAATTGAGACATGAAGAATTTAGTACTGCAAACAACAGTGGGGTGTTGTCTCCTGTTGGGTTCAGTTTGTAGGTCTGTAACCAAATTGCAGTGACCTTGGACTTCGCTCGAGTTCACTCTTCCGTTCTTCTGGAATGATTGGTATACTTGACTGAAGTGCTTCACAGTGATGAAGTTGAATGTTTGTGAGGTTATCTGAGATGTTCAGATGGATAGTACTTTTCGAAAGTGCTTCTCACAGACTTTAAGTTTCCTGCTACTGAAATTGGTAACACTCCTGCTGACTTCAGTGGGAGCAGAGTTAGGCAAGGAGAGTCTTTGAATATCTTGTCTATAAATCCAAAGGTGCCTTGCAATGCAAGTAAGTGCTTGTTTGCAGGAGAGGTGGAGTTCACAGTACAAAATTTTCAAAATCATTTTCTGTAGCTGATGAGGTGAGTAGTGGGGTGATTTGAACTAGTGCGTGTATGAAATTACAGAGAGGAGGAAGGGGAAAGATTAGAGGTAGGGAAGATCTTTTGATGATCACACATTGTGTGGTTGTTTTCTGGTTTTGACCGTGTTCTTTCTTTGAAATACGTTTGTCTTTCCCATATTTAGCTATCACACTACAAAAATGTCCTATATTTAACCCTTTAGTAGTTAAACTATCTGTCATGAAGCCTACTATTGGTACTTTGTGACTGACAGCCAAGCTGACAAGTCATTCAGATTAACAGAATATATGTTTTAATCCTTCCCTGTAAGTGAATCTGTTTTGATTTATTCTAATAAAGTATTCCAACATTTTCCCCCCATTGCTTGTTGTGTCATACTTCATTAAATAGTAAGCCTTTGGAGACAGATGTTGCTCCTGTTTGCATATGGAAATTCCTGCAGTGTGTGCCATTATTTGAGTTTCAAAAACCAATGATTGACTCCATTTGTTGGGGTTTTATGGTGGTTTTTTTTAGGATTTGGGTGGGTTTTTTGTTGTTTGGCTTTCGTTTTCCTTTTTTTTTACCTTGTATTTTTCCAAGGGGTCCGTATGCATATTGTAGAAGTTGAATAATAAATGTATGAAATGAGAAGCAGAGTGATAAGAGACAGGTAAAGGAAACATTTCCAAGTCAAGTTTTTTGGCAGAAATTGTAGGATTGGAAACATTTAAAACTACTGGAAAAGGGAACACTTAAAATTACTGGAAAAATAACATGGTGTATATGGACTTAAGACTAATAGCTAAGTTTCTTAACAGTCTTCCCAGTTGATGACAACACGGTGTCCTTCTATCAGCAGTGTACAGCCATGTGTATGTAAGTAACCTATAGCAACGCTGCACATAATAGCCTTTTCATAATGTCACTGCGTTTGAGCTTTCCGGGGACAGGCTCAAAGGTCATATCATTGGTTTACGGCTGTGGAATTATCCCTGTGCTAGGGTATGGCTATCAGACATTCCTCACATTCCAGGTGTCTAATATTATAGTGCTTACATACCAGTGCAGGACCAACTGCTGCTGCAAAGAAAAACGCGGGAGAAAACATTCATGGCGTTACCGATTTCCACTTCTTTGTGGCCTCCTTTTCCCCTAACCTTTCAAAATGTCATCTTTGCATTGTACTGGGCAATGTTAAAGAGATAAATTAGTTACAATGGTGATTTGCTTGGGGGATTTTCCTACAAAAACATATCGATAGTAAGCTGAGTTGGAAAATAATGCTTCTCCTTTTCACTCACAGACTTGGTTTCTTTCAGTACCTTCAATTATGAAATGATGTAGCAAAATGTATAGCTGTGTTCAGCGTGGGGGTTTTGTTTTCACTGATGGTGATTGTTAAATGGAAAGCCAAAACAGTTTATCATAATCAAAAGGCAAAGGAAACAAAAAAGCATGCCAGCAGGCGGTTTGACCTGGTCCTGCAACCAGTGGGTGTGGGTCCCTTCCTTCCCAAAAGCATTCTTCCTCTTCTGAGTCTCAGCTATTCAGTTCATGTGCCTTTTCAGAAGCACCTGTGAAGGGACAGAGTGAGTTGACATTGAGCTAATGCCAGCTTAATGGGAGGAGGCAGCTATGCTCTGCTTCCTTGCTCTTAAAACGTGTTTTTGTGGCAGTCATTAACACACACATAGCATCTTATGGCAAGCTGGAGGGCAGCATGATCCCTCTGCACTCATCTCCCCCTGTCTGCTGCCTCCTGGACTCAAAGCTAAAGTTGTGTATTCTCTGCTTTCTTCCTTTTGAGTAAGAAGGACATCAGCTGCCCATTTTGTGGAGAGGCTTTTCCTATAGAGGAAATGGGCAAGATCTTTGGAGGACCTGAAGATTTCTGTCCTTGTCTTCTCTGTATTGCATAAAGCTTATAGAGTTTGGGGATATACCCAAATAATGTCCTACTATTCTGTGTTGCTTAAGTTAGCAAACTTACGTATGTCTCTTAGTTTAATTCTCCATCTGCATATTTGTGCATTTTTCTTTACCAAGGAAACCTAGAAAAACCAAGAAATATATTTCTTTAAGTCTTGATATCTTTCATAAGCATTCAAGAGCTTAAAAGAATCACAGGATAGAGATTGTAAACTATTAAAAATGTAAACCTGTATGTTTCTTTAGAAATAGAATCAGTGCCCACATATTTCAAGTTTACATTCTTTTATATAGATTTGACTGTTTAACCCATCTTTGTATTACCAGGAGCAAAATTATCTGAAATCTGGAAAACAAGCGAAGACTCATTAAACGTATCCAGGAAATACTTGCTAGTGGATTTAATAAATCTTTGTCTCCTAGAAGTGTATAACTCCACTGTGACTTTAGTCTCTGCAAGTTTTGGAGTATCCACTTGTGGTGCAAAAAGGTGAAGGTGCAGCACTGTTGACCACCATGTGCCCATGCTAGGCAGGAGCATGGCTGGGAACATTTGACTGTAAATCTGTGCTGTGGGTGTGCACGTGTGCATGATACAAAACAAACACATGAGTGGTGCACATGCCACTGGCTACAGGCATGCATTTAATGCTGTTAAGAAGCATAATTTAATATTATTGAGAATTTTTCACAACTGAAGAAAGTTTAGTTTGAGCTATTAGTAATTCTGTATTGGCACAGAAAAGCAATTCTGTATTGGCATGCATGTTTACTGCCTTTTAAGCATAGGCATTTGTTAATATTTGGTTGCACACATCTTGTGAATAAGGTAAACATGCACAACTTTACCATATGTATTTATTTTAAACCACTATTCTCACACAGGCACTGTGACCATGCTACTTCTTGTTTGATCTGTTCTAATGTGGTACTGATGTCCACTTAGTTACTCTTTCAAAATAATACCTGTAATAAAGTGGCAGTATATCTTAATAATACCGTTATTAAAGGAGAATGTAGCTGAGCAATTCAAAGTTTGTACATAATGTCTTGGCCTGATATCTGAATGGGAGGTATTAATGTGTTAAGAACGTGGTGTTTAGAAGAAGAAATCCTGTTGAGAGACTCATGAGTGCTTTTTTGAGAGAGAGGTTTAATGTGGGATTTGCTAGTTTATAGAATTGAATGAACAAAGAATATGGCAAAAGGGTGTTTTGTGGGCAAATTCTGCCCCTTCCTACTGGTAAACAGCGCAGTTACCACTTCTTAAAGTTAGGAAAGTGGTAGCAATGTAATTAATACAAGGGAAATGCATTTTGTTACAGCTTCAGCCACTGTAATTTGTAGAAGAGAAAACTGTATTCCCTATGCAGTGTAATTTTCATGCTGTTAATGACCTCAGCCATAGGGAGCTGCAATGCTTTTCATTAACTCTGACCTGCAATGTGGAGCAACAGTTGGGACTCTTTCACTGTTCTGTATGCACTCTGATATCTGCTATAGTATTCATCCCACTTGAATTTAGTTACTCTTGTGTAGGCTTATAAGGAGTGTTGCATTCAGAATCCTGTGGTTCCTAGGAAAAGAGGAAAATCTTCATGTGCTGAATCTGCCTCTCTAGGGAACCTAAAGCAGTAATTCAGGTTAGATGACTGACTTTTGAAGTTAATGAGATTAATTGCACCCCTGAGTTTTACACAAGAAATTCATGTTGGGTGCTTAAAGTGAGTAAAATCCATGTTTGTAAGGATGTTTTGGGTTTGCTTAGAATGCGTGGTTATACACCCTTCAAAGTCATAATGCCTATAGCATTATAAAGTTGGGTAAGAACTGAATTGAATTGATTTTGAGATCCAACTTCAGCACTAAATTCAGGAGGTCTGAGGAAGAATTTAGAACTTTTTTCTTCTTCTGTTTGTACATCCCTTTCCTTGATGAGTTGATTAAAATTTTTACCCTTGCTTGTCTCAAGCTATGGAACAAAATAAGAGTAAAATACTTTCACCTTTTTGCAAAGTAAGAAATTAATTGATCCTGATCATATGTTCCTATTCTGTCATTGCGCTAACTGAAAGCACTCAGAGTAAACCTTTTGTATGGCTGTTGTGTTGTGTTATAGGTAAATCATCGGTACACCCTTCTGTAAGGTGCATGTAGTTAAATGAGCCAGGTTCCAGGTAAGTGTGCGTGTAGTTCTTCCATCATTGGTTTCTTCTGTTATATATTGTCTCATTCCCACACATCTGAATCGTAACTTCTATTTTGTCTTCTCAGTGCCTAGATTGTGTAGAAGAGATATAGTTTTCAGAGCAATTTCTGTCTAGAAAAGGTTCTAGTGCGTACTGCATTGTAAGAGAAAATAAGTGATGTAATAGACATCATTATGTATGAAAATGAGTAAGTGTGACACTTAATCCATACAACATTTCATGTAAGTGCCACACGAGATCTTGTTACATGAAAAAGTACAGGAGTTCATTTTTGGTATTTGGAGAAAGTGTTGAAATGCTTGTTGAAGTCGCTATAGGAGTTGAGCATTGAGCCTAGTTATAATTGAATTCCAAACTTCGAGTGTTGACTGTAGGTGAAGCACCACACAGCAGAGGAGGTATTCTTGAGAGTAATTTTGAAAGCGATTAAGATGAACGTGTTTGTATTTCTCAGGTATTTGTGTACCTCTT
This sequence comes from Myiozetetes cayanensis, assembly GCF_022539395.1. Taxonomy (NCBI): domain Eukaryota; kingdom Metazoa; phylum Chordata; class Aves; order Passeriformes; family Tyrannidae; genus Myiozetetes; species Myiozetetes cayanensis. Next base: position 30,206,479 of record NW_026087964.1, on the reverse strand, counting down.
ACCAACCTGTATTTTCTTCCTTTCTAATTGAGGAAAAGTCATCTCAGGTTTGGGTGTGGTGGGGGTTTTTTGATGTCTGTGTCTCTTTCTCCCTCCTCCCCACCCCACCATTTTCTGAGATCTACCTAATTTAACCTTCTCTCTTCCGCACACCCTCCACCACATGTATTATAAATCACAGTAAATCATTGATGAAATTGATGCAAGTTGTTCTATATAAGCAAATCATATCAGTAGCTGAACTCACACAGTAATTCAGAGCAAGGATAAAATCAGGTCTTGGTAGTAGGCTAAGCAGATCAGTGATGTTGGTATCAACTGAGTTTAGAAGAGGATGAAGACCAAAGTCTGGAGTTTCCTATTGATAGAGTCCTAATCATAATATGGTTAACTTATGGCTCAGCGTTACAAATCATTTAATCCTCAATGGATTTTGGAGAGAAAAGGTGGTCAGAGAAGGAATGCAGCAGAATGCAGCGTTTCTCTTGCATAAAATAATGTCTTCAGAATAGTTTGTGTATGTGTACAAATACATATGCATATACATTTTTAAGAACATGCGCCTTCATACTCTCAGATCACAGAAATGGGAAATATCATGGGCTGTCTATATCTTCACAGAAAGAGTAAGTTTTACTAGTATACGTAGTAAATTTCTCATGTTTTGTGGACCTTGACCTTAGAAATAAACCTATCTTCTATGTATTTTTGGGATCCAGGGACCACAAAACGTGGTCTACATCAAACAAAAAGTTGTCGAAACAGAACAGCGTTTCTGCACTGACAACCCATCAGTCTGTAGTTACGGTTCCATTTTACAGTATCATCAGCCTTAGTTTTTTAGGGCATGGTGCTAACAATGCCACGGTTGCAGCATTGATCCCCATATGGACCATTCACTTAAGGGTTGGAATCAATGGTCCTTGTGGGTCCCTTCCAACTCAGAATATTCTGTGGTTCTGTGATTCATTGTTAACCTTAGATGCATATACAGACTTACTCTTAAAAGTAACTATAGGTGCAGTAGGCTGTAGGTGCAGTAACAACTGTTAATGATAAACCATGTATCATTGCAGAAACTACATTTTAAGAGCTTAGCTAACTCTGAATTTTGAAAACTTTAAAGAAAACAGTGGATTTGATATGATAATACAGCTTTTCAGTTTATAAACCGCATTTGTCGCCTAGGTTTCCCAGGGCATCTGTGAAGTGATTGGCAATAACATAATTATACATTGTTTATATAATGGAATTACAGAATGCTTCCTGGTTTTCCTAAAAATAGCCACTTCTCATTACACACACCTACTTCTTGTTTGGTAAGGGTAAAAAGAAAAGTGCCCCTGGGTGAGCATACTTGAGCTTAATGATAAGCATTAAAAAACCCTAAGCCTTTTGTTAACTAATTGTACTTCACTGGATAGTAAATGTGGACTTTTAAATCATACTTTTTAGAGAATTGTAATTCTTTTAAGAACATATAAAGTGATGGCTACAAACTGGAACAGTATTATGAACTACCTCAGAATATCAGTGCCCTAGAGATGCAGCACTTAATCCTCTATTGTGGTGCAATAAACCTCATTTTTCTTGGGTCACAGTTAATGAATATAATGGTAGTCCGTCTATCATAGGTTATTATGTCACAGATAATGATCTTCACACAGACAAGATTCCTTCAGTCCTTGTTCCTAGATATTATTTCCTTTCCAATTACATCTTGTAACTCTCTACTTTCACCTTTTGTCTTGCAAATTTTCTCTTGCTTCATGTCATGTTAATCTCATCCGTTTGCCATAAGTATTTTGAAAGTAAATACTGTTTATGTTGAGACAATTCTGAGGACCTTAAGCAATCAGCTATCACCTTGTGCTGATTATTGTTCAAACGTAGAAGTACACACTGGATTCAAAACTCTTGTGCTATTAAAAGACTGGAACGAAAAAGAGAGTTGTGGGAATGTTACACTTTTAAGTAGTTGTGATCTTACTATGTGCAAACTTTCTCACGTTTTAAAAATCTACTTAAATCTACTTGGGAGCACTTTCTCTGGCACAGTTCAGATCTTAAGGATGTGATGTGCAAGCATGATCCAGCACAGTAGAATTCATAGAACAATTTATCCAATTTACCTGTGTTTTTGGACCTCTACCTCCCTCTTCTTCTCATTTTGTTTAAGATCCAGAGCGGGTCACTCAAGTACTTTTCCACCGTTTTTTAGAGTCGCTTTAATGTGTGAAGTGTCTGGGATGAGAGAATGGCTGCTATTCATTCCCACGGTATCTGATTTCGGAGAAGTGGTAACACCTGGACAGAGCATTTGCATGATCAGAGTCGACTGCAGTCTAACATACAGAATATGCTATTGTAGGAAGAAGTCAGTATTTGATTAAAAATAAAATTGGTGTGGAGAAGAGAAGAAAAACCAGGATAGTACTGGGTTTATATGCTTCCTGTAGAGGTGATCTAAAAATCACATCTTGTGAGTGTTAGCTGTGGTGTGTATCTTTAGTGAAAGTATTAAATGCTTATGCAGAGTTCTAAATTAATTTATTAGAGACCATCTGACCATGTTTATGTGAGTTTGTTATGATTCCTATGTTGCTGTATGGTATTTAAAATATTTTTCTACTTGAACTACATGAATTAAATTTTGAGTTAATATTTTAATATTAAGGCTAAGGATGACATTGAACTTTTATTCAGTGTAAGATGTTTCATGCAAATCTACACTTGTAATCAAATTTGAGACAGGACTTTCTTCACAGCAAGATGTGCCCTTGTAGTTGGCACATCTTGTTCACGTGACTAACCAGACTCACCAAAAGACTGTTGCTTTTACATGATTGATGTTTCCTCTGAGCAGCAGTGGCCTGGGAACTCTCTGGCTTGGGTGGATACCCTGTGTTCAGCCTGCTGCATGCTGCCTGTCTGAAGCTGTGATTCTATTTACCCTGGCTTTAAAAGGCTTTTCCTACTTTCCTAAGAGCCATCTCTCTCTTTCTAGCTGTTACTGTTTGCAACAAAACAGTAATCTTTGAAGTGATGCTGGTAATTATGAGTAGACAGCGTTTGGGCAGGTGTGTTTGATGGGGCAGTGCCAGGCAGCTGTTAACCTGCTGAGCTGCGTAGCTTCTGCTGCCCTGAGAGGAGGAGGAGGAGGGTCAGGAGCAGGGTGGCAGGTCAGAGCTGGGCTTTCTGGAGAGCTCCTTGGAGCAGCCTCACTCAGAGCTGCACCAGTGCCTGGATTTAAAAATGTATTTTTAATGTGAGTAGTGTCAGGGGTTAGAATAGATAGGCTTGGCTTACTACAGACTTTCTCTTTCCCTGGAAATTGCTGGGGAGTTGACAGCTTGCTGCTTGTAATCCACATTTTTATGTCCAGATGTAATTCCACACTGGTAATCTCACCTGTATTTTGTAATAGTTTTCAATGTGTTTAGAGGTTTTGCACAGCAGTTTGTAAGTGGCAATAAATAGGCCAATTGGTCTTATACCTGCAAATTTTTTCAGAACCTCAAATTAAGCATTAGTAACCTTCATAGGATTATGTCGTAAACTCTGGAGAAATATCAGGAAATGGATTCATGCTTGCAATTTAAAAAACATAAATTGGGGAAAAAATCACCATACAAAATGTTTTGAATCTTAAGAGCTTGGTTCTTTGTGATTTCTTCAACCTTATTTTGGAGGAATACTCTGTCCTACTGAAAGAATTGGTAGATCACATACCTTGATGATGATGATGATGATAATAAAGGTAATAATGGGGCAATGATTTCTAAATCAAACTTGTGCTCAAATTTCTGTTTGTTTCAGCTGTATGAAGAATTAAATAGTTTTGTAAGGTACTTTCTGTCTGGTGTTTTCTACACAAAATCCAATTCAGTTTGCAGAAGGTAAAATGTAATATTCTTTTCGCTTTCTTTTCTCACAGAAAGTGTCAATAAATCAGTTTCTTTTGTTCAGGAAGTAATTAAAGAAAAAGAAACAGAAACACAGAAAAGCATGTGTGAATTAAACTAAGCTTTTATTTATATAGAATTTTAATGGTGAGATGAAAAAACTATCTTAGGTGATAGAACTGAATCAGCAGGAGCAAAGGAGTGCTGCAAACACACAGTTTGTGGAGTCCCACAAACTGCTCTTGGTAATCTTACTCTGAGGATTCTTTTTTTAAAACTCTGGATATCTACTAATCTTATTGTTACTATGGTGACAATAAAACCTTAAATCTCTTGTTCTTCCTGTATACCAGAGATGGCATTTATCTGTGGATTTATCAACAGGAAACTCAATACTAATTTCTTTCTTAAAAAAAGGACAAAAATATGATTGTGTAAAGCTTTGCTCAACCTCTGTTGGAAAAGAGCCCATGTATTATTTTTATCAGTCTATTTAATGTAAGAAGTAGGTGTTCCATTATTAAAATGAAAAACTTTTATAGTCTGTCTTCCTACAAAAGCACCATGTGAACATCTAAGGCCCATTAAATGTTACTCTTGTCTACTCTGTGCACACTGCTGTTTGTTTTATTCAAGTGCATGGATTGATGAGTGCTGCTAACTGCATCTTAGGTGGTTGTATTCACTTTTCTGGCTTTCTTGTCTGTGGTCGTTAGAGAAAATGATCTTAATCTTGTGCTCTCTTTACTGACTCAAGGTTGAAGGGTCCAGTTCTCCTGGTGACAAATAGGAATGTAGATAATAATTTTTTTTTACGAGCTATTGGTTGTTGTTTAATTTTAAACTGTCAAATATGAAAGATGTTGCATTGAATTTCTCACTTGAGTTCCTGGACTGAAAAACGTTCGCAGTGATATGTTGTTGGAGGTAATAAATTCAGAAGGATGGAATAGGGGAAAAAACAATCAAGAGCCAAAACTTTAAGGGGGAGAAAGCAACTTACTTTCCTTTCTCCCTGCCATCTTTCTTTAGTTTCTGTCATAATAGGAATTAATATGAATAACAAACATGTGTGGAAGCTGTGCCATTAAATTGTTTCTTTGTTTTAGATTAACAAAGCCCTTGTCGTTCGCGGACTGTGTTGGGGATGAATTGCCGTGGGGATGGGAAGCTGCGTACGACCCTCAGATTGGTGTGTACTACATCGATCACATAAACCGTAAGTGTTTTTCAGTTTGCCATATTGATTATAGAAGAAGGTTCATCTTGGTTAGACTTAGAATTCTTGATTAGCATCAAAATGCTGGGGGAGATTTGCCCTTTGGTATAACATTATTGGCTTTAAAAGGCTTACAAGAAAATCTTCTGGTACAAAATGGCTACATCTGTTTCTATGTATCTTTTTAATTGCATGGTAATTATGTCTAAACCATATAAAAACTAGCAAAATTGGAATACAATGCTATTTAGAGTTACTGAAATGGATATAATTCTGAAAGCATTTCTATTTTTTCTGTATGCATTACTCCATATTAATTGATATCTTTTCCTATTTTCTCAGAAATAGTCTTAACAACACAGTAGCAGAGATTCTATTTGGGAGTAATACCTGAATCTAGGTACCTGCACTCACAGTGCTATATGCTTACTTTAAAGATAGCAAGGTGTCTACAGCCATTTCAAATGCTTTAAGTTAGCAGAACCAACTGCACAGTGGATGTGTCATGGACAGTAAGAGACCAGTGGCCTTCTGGAACAAAAACTGGAGACAAGGCTTGCTACACATGGCATCTGAAATGTGTGGGCAAGTGAATTGGCCCTGCAGTGTCTAAGCTGCTTTTGTAGTCAATATCTCTATAGTCACTACAGTCAGTGTAATGTAAAGTGTGCTGGAGCTGACTGGGTGTCTGCTTTGGAGATGATTTAATTTCCTTTGGTTGGGTTGGACTACTACTCTGATAACTATAGTGTGATATTAGATATCAACTGTGCTTACTGAGCACCTAAAGGTAGACAGCCAGTCTTGAGCTGAATCCCACCCAGTAACCTCATTTGTGCTCTTACAGCTTTGCTTTATTGGAATAGCAACGAGAGTCCTTTGATCTTGCATATGGTACTAGATATTCATGAACTTTTAAAAATGGGGATGTTCTTGATTGAATTCAAAAAGTGAAGAAAGTAAAAGATTTACTTCTGAATCTAAAAGCTAGATTAAAGTTGTCTCTAACTTCTGCTTTGGCCAAAACTATAGAACATAAAGCTGTAAAATTTTGAGAGGCAATTCGCATTTCTGGGTGTTTTGAAAGTGCTTTCAGATCGCTGCTCTGATAATTGTGCTTTTTTTATTTCATGTGTGCTCAAAATATTTAATCAGTTCTAAAAAATCTCTTGTAGCTTTGTTAGTTTGGGTTTTTTTTTAAGAAAGACTTTAAATACTTTCTGTATTATTATGAGCTACTCATGGGTTGAAATTCTGCTTCACACACATGTAAGATGTTGAGACTTGGACAACATTGTCTCAGAATTCTCTTGAAGATTGTAAATTTACTGCAAACACTAATGCTTTCATTTAATAGAGGAGAATTGTGTATATCCATCTGTACATGCATCTTCTGTGGCTGGGACAAATGTGATCAGCTGGGTTTTGACATGTCATGTTAATGTGCAAGATGGATATCAAAGCAGTGTGCTTTGGATGTTGGTATACTTACAGTAGTTTCCATCCCTTGCTCAGTAGTGTATTTGATTCCTCTTATATTAATGTATATATTTCTTTGTTGCAATTTTAGTGAAACTTATAAAGTAGTATATTTTAGTTTTGTACTCTGTATTTTGCACAGTGTTTTGGCGAGAGTACTTTTTTGTTGTTGGGAGGTAAACTGCCTAATAATCTTACAAGTAGGTCATTTGTCTGATGTGCCAAATGTGGAGATTATAACTTCTACTTCATCTGACTAGGGGTGTGTGTGTTTTTTTTGATGTCATTGAAATCTCTAGTGTGGAGGTCACTTGGAATTAGGGGGGCAAAACCTTTCTAGAAAACAGTTTTTGTGCCTATTTCCTGCTTTATTAGCTTTGTAATAATTCAGATGGGTCGGATATGCTTTTTGGATTTGAACTGTTAAAATTCCCTGCTGGGACAATGGCTAAATTAGAAGAAGGAAGACTATTCTTTCAGAGGTAGTTTTGTGAGTTGTCTCTGTTACTGCACAAAGAAGGCCAATGAGGGAGAAAACCTGTAGCTACTGCTAGGAGGAGGAAGAAATGGATAGATGCCTGAAAAACAGGTTGGATAAAGCAGAATTTCAGGACTCATAATTGGCATCTTGAGGGGATAGAACCTTGGTAAGAAATTTGCTCCCATGTGTTACGTAGGGAGAGATAAGTAATGACATTTCATGTTCACTGCCTTCTGGCTGGATTTATTTCAGCAAAATGTTTGAGGGAAGGCACATTGATTCTTTCCTCTTGCATCCCATAAATAATTATTCTGAATAGTTTCTCTATTATCTGTCCTTTTTCTCATTTCTTTTTCTAGTGTTGTTCCTACTGTATGCTTCTATAAAAAGCTACATTTGATCCAACTGTGAAGTTTCAGGTTGTTCATGGGACTTGCACCCCTTTTACTACAACAGCTCTGATACTGTTAAATATCTCAAACCAACCCAGTGAGCTGTGAGGATCAGGCTAGAACTTGGGCAATAGACTGTAAATTCAGAAGGTCTTACTCATGGTTTTTTTCCTCCTTTTCTGTTAAAAATTTAAGGCTGAAAATGTTAAGGATGGAATTTCCATTAGTGGTCAGATAAGTATGCACTCCTCTGAAAGGGTGGATATTGGCAAAACTCCCACTGATTTTGAGAAAGCAATACTAGGCTGGACCTTGCAAAGTTCTAAACAGTCTACTATATTTCTATAATGTCAGTTCTTCAGAAATTATATAAATCAGTGTATACATTTATTCTTTCATGGTAACTAAATATTTTCCCTATCTGTGTAATTATTTGTCTTAGTCCTTTACCTTCCCTTCTCTCACATAAACCTGAGAAAAGCTTACTTTCCTTAAGGGCCAGTGCAGACTCTTCTGGAGAGGGTTAAGAGTTGTCTGTGAACAGTCTGAAATTGTAGAACAATCCTTCAGATTCTTTTGGTGTCAAAATGTTTAAGTATAACTTAGTTTTATTATTATCTCACATTTTCTATACTTCTATATTTTTTTTTTCCCCGAAATACAGTTTGGAGGCTTTTTTTCTAGCTCGAACTGATTGCCTTAGAGCTTTCTTATAATCCTTTTGGATGATGTAACCCACTTTGAGAAACATTGACTGAGGTCACTACTTTATGAATATATTACCCCAATTAGGAGTTTTAATGTGATGCTTTCAGCTTCAAGGGAGACCAGATTACAGGCCATCTGGCAAGGCAGAACGTGCATATGATGTGGATAGCTAATGCTGTAAGAACTTAAATGCTTACCCTGTGGCTCAGTAGTGCCCTTTGTTAGAGGATGACTGAAGGGATATTATTTGGTGGCCAGGGCCCAAGGAGTTCCTTTTGTGCAGGATCCTTATTACTGTGGTGTGTCAGAGTCCGAAGATTTTATAACTTATGCTGTTTGCTCTTATACTTGTATATATGTTCTCATATGTGTTCATCTACTTCAACTAATTTGCTGATATTTACTAGTTTTGCTAAACAACATGGTTAGGAACTCAAAGCAATACTAAAAATAACACATAACTATTACTACACTTTATTTTGTATATCTGCAGGCAAAGAGATCACTTTCAAATTTTTTCCAATTTTTCTGCAGGGTTTTCAACATCAAACATTAAGTGTCTGAGATGCAAACATTTGTGCTCTAAGAGCTTGGATTTGCAAAAACCTTTAAGCTGGTATAATCTTTGAAAGAATTGGTCCTACTCTATTGCTACCTCTGGCCTTTTGTTCTGTCCCTGTAATGTTTTTGCTTATACTGGCATGAACATTTGCATGGCCAGACAGTGAATCAGATCAGGGAGCTGATTTGCGTTGAAACTAATCTGGTATGGAAAAATAAAAGTTGCTATTTGTTCTCCTTTCCACAACTCTATTTATGCAAGCAAGAATGGGAAAGTGACCTGGGGATATGAAAGAACAATCAGGTGGAAGAGATGGAGGACAGCTCTTTTCGTAGTAGCAGTGGTTACAGGTTCTTTGAAATTACATCCTTGAACTTTTATCTGTTCTGTGCTCTGTGCAGACATTTCAGGAAGCAGTTTTGACTCTGAAGCTGTGATTTCCAGGTGCAATTCTCGAGTGATGGTGGCAGCTGAATAGCAGTCATTGCTTGCTCTGGTTCCTGCCCCCATATTGTGTCAGTGTGAGGATATGTAGTAAACATGGACAACGGGGAAGTGCTCTGCTTCCTGAGGTTCAAGTTGTTTTCCACCTTTTCTTCCTTCCCCTAGCTGCTCAGGTTTTCTAATCTGGATCATTGCATGGTGTGTGTTTAGATGAGGAGCTGTGGAGGTAATGGGAGCAAGAAAAAGAAACTTCTACTTCTGACTTGACATGAATAGTCTAAGGGAATCCTGGACTTGGACAGGTTCTGCCTTGCCTTCAGCACCCTCTGTGTTCCTAAATAACTTACCCTCTTTACTTTCAGTTCCTACCCTCAGTCTCAGGAATAACAAGGCAAGTGGTTCTGCATTATGTTGATCTAGTTAACCTATTAAAAAAAAAAACAAACCCTATAAAACAAGTACTCTCCTGCTAACAGGAGAGTTTGGTGGCAAAGGTAGCAGAAAGAAACTGAGTGATGGTATTTGAAAGATAATGATAGGAAGGAATAGCTCTTCTCAGCCTATACAATTTCAGACCATCCCAATGCTTTCTTTTTGCCATTCTGTACTTTGTATTCGATATGATGGTTTTTCTCCATGTCTTCCACCTCAACACTTTTATTCAAAACAGAGTTGGACAACTACCTTCTCTGCTTCTGCGGCTTCTCCCTACTTATTTTTAATTGTCCCCTTTGGAAACATGAATGTACCTTTCCAGAAACAGCTTTCCATCACTGTTTCATCCACAGAATGAACAGTCAGAGATGTTAAAAAAAAAAAAAAAAAAAAAAAAAAGGTTGTAGGGGTTTATATCTGCTTAGCTCAAGAATAGAATTTATCAAAGGCTCCTCTTTGCTCACTTGATGTCCTTTCTTCTTAAAATTTCAAAGCCTTAGTGTTTACCTACACTGTTTGATACTTACAGCACAATATCTTAACTACAGGTGTTCTATTTCTTGTTGTAATCTTGAAGGCTTTCATGCTAGTTTATGCCTGTGCAATTGGTTTATCTAACACAAGGCGTTTTATGGATAGACTGACTCTTCTCTGCTCCAGCCTGGGACTCTAAAATATGTGCATCTATGAAAGTATGCCAGACTGTATTTTCAGAAAAGGAGGAAATCTGAAAATCCCACCATGAGTCTGCAATTACCAGTAGCTTAAGGGAGTCAAATGGTGTATCATGATCATCATTGTGCACTGTTTGTTCCCGCGACCTACCACCATCTTCTGAGCAAGAGGTGACATGCAAACAATTATGAAGACTCTTTACTGTCAGCAAACACACATGGTGGAAACCCAAGTGCAGTATATCTTATCTTGAATCTTATTTGTAGGTAAGTGTCTTCTCTGTGCCCTGGCTATAAGAAGGGATTAGAATAATCTGGTGCATGCTGGCTACAGAAGGGGGGCTCAAGCAATGAAGGCTCTGGATTAAAGATGATTTTACCTGCTGGCATTAATGTAAAGATCATACTTGCATCTTTTTCTTATGTCTTAGTTCTGCTAAGCTTAGCAGTAGAACATTACCTACTTTCTTGATAATGTAGAAAAAGATGCTCACAGTTTCTACTGCATTTTACTCTGAAATATATAAGCATGTGCTACCTGGTATCTAAAGGAATCTGATAGTCAAAGTATTTGAATAAATCTTTCTTGCAAATCTGCTCATACTTGCACAGTATATCTGGGAAAAGTTCTTATTTTCTCTCTTTGCTCAAATTCAAGCACAGAATTATTTTATGAAGAAGTGAAGAGTGTATCTGGAAGAGAGGATTTCTTTTTTGGGGGTAAAAGTTTGATGCAGGAAACAAACTGTAGAGAGATCAATTTTGAACATACTCTAAATAACATAATTTTCATCCATGTCTCTCTTTACTTTTGTAAGTATTTTTAAAAGCAGGGGAAAAAAGGAATAAGAAAAAAAAAAGCATTCAGAAAGCATTTGCTATGTAAACAATAAAGTGCATTCCTTAAGGCAGTCTAGTAACACTTGGTTATTCTCCCTGAAACTACTGCTAATGCATTTGCTCGTTTGCTAAACATTAAGACTTGTATCTCAATTGCCTGCAATATTTGTTATGCCAGTTGAAGTAAAATGTAGTAATATTTGCATTTTTTTTCCCTAAGTTTAGTTTTGGTTTGCTTGCAGAAGTACTGGAGATTTGAAAGCCTGTTTGTTTATCAAACAGTGTGGGATATACTTGTAGAATAAACATATCCATAGTGATTATGTAATGTTGTTGATAAAACTACTTTCACCACCCACCACTAAGCTAAGTCCTATTATCCTGTGATAGTATCAGACACCATTTTTCCTCTTCTAATGTGATATGTCAAAGACTTGGTTTTGGGTTTTTTGTGCCATCTGGAGACATTTTTGTGCAAGATACCATTGAAATCCTGATTCTCCTTTGCTGTGGCTGGCCCTAGTTTGGCTGGCCTGCAGCCTTTTTCCAGGGGCTTGCTCTCAGCATGCAGTAAGCTGATTTCTAGGTATCTCTTCCTTCTCAAACCATCTCTGTGGAGCAGAATGTACAGCAGAGGTATCAGGTGCTGTTGAAAAACCAGTGTCGATTTAGGTTGTGTACTTTCTTCAGCCACTGTGTTCAGGAGAGGCTCCAGTGATGAGGGATCCTGAATGTAGTCAGTTGTTGGGTTTAGGGTTTTGAGGCCTGCGTTACTCTCTTGAAGGTGGGGTTCTGTTTGGTTGGAAGGATTAGTTCTGCCATTTAATATGCAAGGTAACCAGAGATGTCAGGGGTAGTGGAGTTATCTTTTCATCAGTTACTGTTTCAGGCAGAGAAATTGCCACCCTGACACAGGGTATCTAGCTCAGCTGTGACATGCAGTAATTCTGCAGCAGTTAGAACTACCCTCTTTTCAGGACTTAGCCACTGCAGTTGTGCTACCTCTTGTCTGGTAGTTCTGGTTTCCAGGTTTGGAAAGTTTCCTGTAAGTGAAATTTTCTAGTATATGAGGGAGAAGGTGCACGGTACTGATAAGTAGATCCATATTTAAGAATCTGGTGGATCTGTAAGTAGGCTTACTGCTGCCAAAAAAAAGATTCTTGTCCCAGCTGTGTAGTTCTGCCTCCTTTATAGTGGCTCATTGGGCCTTTGGTAGCATATCACAACTCACCTAACCTGGCGGTATGTGATGCATCTGCTTTTATGTTATCTTCTGAAACCAGTTAGTGTTTGGGTGGGTTTAGTACATAAAATACATTTTGCACTGGATTGAGTTAGTGCCAGAGACTGTGTAAGAGAGAACTTGTGAATGTGTAGTGTTGGAGAGTGTGGGTTTGAGGTAATGTGGTGGAAACCATCACTGCCAAAAAAAGAGATCTATTGCACAGCTCCAGCTATGACGTGCAACTCCCCTCTGCTCTCCTTTCTACAGATCTTAGGTCTCTGGTCCTCGTTTCTTACCAGGTCAGCTAGTTTCCCTTGGAAGAACCTCTCTTTGGAGATGGTGATTCTGCAACATTTACAAACTGGAATAATATGGGCATGTGTTTAAACGGATGAGAGTTCTCTCTTCAGAATGAAAAGTATGTAATGATTTTTGTCTCCTCTTGCTGTGTCCTCCTCAAGTAGCAATTTAGCTTATCTGGCTTTTTTTTTCAGGTGGGACTGCTTGAGAGTACTTGTTCTCTAACTGTGTTGCCTAAATGCAATGTGTCTGACTGAACATAATTTACATATGGGTTGTTCTAGGCCCAGTCAGTGCTATTATTTTTTTTGGCAAGGGAGATGTTGGAAAACTATTGCTTCCACATATTGTTAATCCTGTAGTAAAATGTCCAATTCTCTCATGTCTCACGGTAGGGTGCCAAGGAGCCATTCCCTTCCCTATGGGATTTTCTAGTGGGATTTTAATTTCGTGTATTTTATGGAAATAAGATCTACTGCTGATAAGGTAATAGTTTCCTTCTGTTCAAGTAGACTGTAAAATTTTGGCAGAGCTGCTTGATAGTAGACAGGAATATAACATATGAAAATATCTCATTTAAAAACATTGACGTGCTTTACTATCACCTGTATTCCATGTATAATATATACCCTGTGTATAATTACACAGAGCATGCATAACATTGCTGCCCTTGAAGCACATTCCAGCCAAAAGAATAAACAAAACTTTCAAGGCGGAAAGTCGGTCCTGACATTTTGATTTTGAGTTATTGTTTGGGCCAGGTTTTTTGCTGAGTTTAAGTGCATGAAACCTTTCTGGCAGTGACTCAAGAAGAGTACATTTCATGAATAGCAGTATGATTAAAGCCAGCACAGCTTCCTCTCCTGTGTTACAGGGCTGTGATCATTTCAGTGCACAATAACGTCCTTGGGTGGAGCGTTGCCATCCTGCCGTTTGTGCAGTTCCGCTGGGCGAGACCACAGAATTTCCCCCTCAATCTGGGTAGTCACTCAGTTCTTTAAAAACAGGAGGAAATACATTGCTTGTTTATTTTTTTTTCATAAATTTATTAACTATGTATTTGCAGTAATTTGTTTCAAGTTAAATTAATTGGTTTTAAACTAAGATCTCTTAATAGAATTGAGTAATTTTGCTTTGCAAGTGGCTTTGCCAAATGATGCTAAAACCAATGCAAATTAGGAATGTGTAACCTGAATATTATGCTCACCACCATCCTCTCATTCTGTTACTACAGATCATTATTTTTGCATTGTGATTGGACAGAGGAAGTTGTTTTATACAATTCGTTTTTAATCTAAGTGGTTGTCTTCATAGAGCCTGGTGTATAGCTCTTAGTTGTTTAAAAATCCATTTGAAGTAGATTCCTTTAGCTCATACCTGTGTTTCTGCGGAAAGTTTTGGCCCTGCCAAAGGGGATGGTTTGTCATTCTCCACTGCTAATGATTGAAGTCCAGTTTACATTTTCTAGAACAGATGCAACTCTACAGCTCTGTCTGCTGTTCATTACCAGTGCTTACTCCTCACCTGATGTGCAGAAATAACATCTTCCCATCCATGTAGCTAGCAATCTGCTGCATGATTCGTATGTGCCACAGACAAGGTTATAAGGCATCCTGTTGCAGTCAGCAGTGGAAATATTTATCTACCTTATAAAAGGAATGAGATCTCTCTATTTATTTTACATCAACTGTTGAATAATAAGGGTAGGAAAAAGTTTGGATGTTCTTTGTGATTTAAATCTCACTTTGGTTTAAGCATAAAGGGCTTCACAACTTATTTTTAAATGTTCAGCAAGCTGCTCCCTCAATGACTTGCATGTTAACTATCCCAATAATATTCTTACGCGTACAAGTTTGACCTTAACAGCAGGTGCTTGAAACATTCTTTTCCAAGGAAAAAAATCCTTATCTTCCTGGGGCTTTCCTCTGAGAAGTATAAATATTTGGTTTTGAAAGAACTCTGCTTTTTAAAAATAATTATTGACTCTTGGAAGGTCCGTGTGCTCAAATGAACATAGTGTTCAAAATGCAGCGCTACAGTAGCAGAAATATTATCCATAGTTCTGTCTTTGGGTTTTTTTGCACTGTGGGGTAAACTTACTGATTAAAATGGAGATGATTGAGAAGTATAGATGAACAAGCATATGGAGCTGCTACACAGGGACACATTTTTACATATATATATATGTGTGTGTGTATATACATGAACAACTTGCCAAACAAGTGATATGCCTTTTTGGGGTTTCTGCTTCATAATATTAAAGAAGAGTACAGTTAAAAATATTCAGTCTTCTCTGTTTGGTAAAAGTTTAGTAACAATTCTTGGATAGTCATTACACACTGCTTTACTTTTTATGTGATGGTGCATTTTCACAACTGAGCGTTTCTTCCAGAATAAAATATGCAGATAGAATTATCTGAGAGTAATTTGACCAGTCAATACAGGCAAATACCCAAACCTTGGTATGGTGAAGTTACAGTGCACAATTTTTAAAATGCAGGGTCACCTTTAATTCATTTATGACTATCAGTATAAAAGTTGTTAGCTCATATATAATCATAGTATTGTTTTGTGCTTGCAGCTTGGAGAGGCAAAAAGAAAGTGTTGGATTGGATTTGTCAGCAATACAAAATAATCTGTTGTTGATCAGCTTTGTCCTTCTCTTGCAGTCGCAAGGGCAGGGCATCTGTAGGCCACATTTTAGAACTCTGCAGGCTACATTTGGTCTTTGGGCTGCATGTTGAGCAATCCTCACTTAAAACCTACAAAGCAATTACCTACAACATTCTCGAAGATGAGACCTTCCAATCTTGTAAGATTATTTGGTGGCTGCTGGTTGCACTCTTAAAACACAATCACATCATTACATTCTTCTGAAAAACCACCATAACTGCATTTATCGTATTTGATCATTGACCCATGAGAATCCTGCTTCATGCTCTTCATCCTGCTTCACAAAAAAGGACAACTCTGGAAACCAGCACTTCTTATCTTGTGTAAATAACTGTGAATGTGGAGTGTGTTAAAGCACAACAACAATAAGTGGGCACAGATAGGAACATGTGTTGCTCATTGAGGAGAGAAAAGGTATCGATTTGCTTCTTTGTGTGCCCAATATCTTTGTGTAAAAGAGCAGGTGGCTATAAACATGGATCTATGTGTATGTGCGTCGTAGCTATAGTTATTTTTTTTGGAGAGAGTGTTCCTGTTAGGGTTATTGAAAAACCAACTGTGTATAAAGCTTATCTTCTTTAATCTTTTATGCACCACACTTGGGTTTACGTGGTTTATACTCTCTATGCATCCATTGTGCACATCTAAGAAATGCCTTTCCCGGGTAGATAAGTCACATTTGTAAATGGTAGAGGGAGGGTGTTTATGTATTTTAAAAGCATCTGTAGTTCCATAGAGGTTGTCAGTTTAGAATTCTACAGGGTTAGTTTTACAGAATGCTGCTTTTCTTTGCATGTCTTTTTGTTTATGTGATATTATCAAGAGGAAAGGCTTTTGAAAAACTGGTAGTTATTATTGGAAATTGTTATTAACCAGAACCTGCCCTTATCAGCTTTTGCTGTTACAAAATCTGTTCTCATATATGGAGTTGAAAGAGTGCCTTCTCCCAAGAGTGCACTTCAGCTACAGTTTGGAGCAATCACATTGGTTCTGCTGCAGTTCTTTTTCCTCTCCATGTCTGCAGCCACTTGTCCTCATTCCCACCCGCCCCCTCCCTGGCGTTGGTTTCCACAGTAAAGCAACTCAGAGGACTAAAGTGGTAGAAATCTAACCCAGAGGATAAACATCCCTCCTACTTTTTGCAGAAAAAATCTGAAGTAAATACTTTGCACTTACTTTGGTACTGAGTGTTACTTTTTATCTCTGTAGATCTCTGCAGATTTATAATAGGTGTCTTAGGAAGTTTGGTGCACATTTACATTTAGATTTCAAACCTTTCATGGCTATGTCTTATGAGAATGTTTTTGTACTTAGTACAGCTTTAATGGAAGTATATTCCTTGTACAACTTCAGAAAGTGCTGAACTAAGTCAGGAGATATTGATAAGGTTGAACATTCAACCATAATTCATCCTCTTTGTATGTTTACATTAAAATTAAAATCTTAAAACCTGCGATTAGATTGATCTTATCGTATACCTTCTTAATATATACCACTGTGTTATGTCTGATCCTCTTGTCTACATATCCTATGCAAGTCTGTCTTCTGTGTGGCTGCTGGAGTTAAAACGCTTGACCTGAAACCTGTCATGAATTAAAGGCCTGTTCCAGCCTACTCACTTACATTACCTGAGTAGTCAGTGAAAAGGAGACACCTCAAAAAAACAGTTTAGTCCCAAATATCTTGGATACCTGTCTTTGATGGAGTGAAGTACCCTCTGAGGGCAGCCCTCTCTTCTCTATAGACCGTAAAAGGAAGTTGTGTATTGGATCAGATGTCTAGAAGGAATAGGAAGAGTTAGATGAGATGATCTGGAGAGTTAATGATC
This sequence comes from Myiozetetes cayanensis, assembly GCF_022539395.1. Classification (NCBI taxonomy): domain Eukaryota; kingdom Metazoa; phylum Chordata; class Aves; order Passeriformes; family Tyrannidae; genus Myiozetetes; species Myiozetetes cayanensis. Next base: position 30,189,314 of record NW_026087964.1, on the reverse strand, counting down.
AGTTGGTTCAGTTACAGGGGAGGAAAATAAAATTGTTTTTATAGAGTGAAAGGAGAGAGATAGCCACTAAAATCATGCGTAACATATGGCTGTAAAAATTAATGAAGTGGGGAGAGAGGGGATTGAGAAACTGTAATAGCTAAGATTGATTTTAATTTTTGTATAGAAATGCATTAAATTTTAAAATGTCACTGAAAGACTTTGTCAATCCCATTATTTCCAGATACTCTGATGCAAAAAAATATTTGAGTTTTAAGATGTTAGTAATTCAAAATTGAAGACATGGGAATGATCTACATAAGCATTTGCCTATTGTACCCTAAATTCTAATTGTGGCAGACGAAGTGAAGCACCTGCTCAGTAACCAAACTCTAACTGTGGATTACGGCAAAGAAACAATTTTAGTTGTCAGTGGGTTTCAGCAAAGGTCTCTTTAAATCCTTTATTTTTCTCCTATAAAGAAACAACACAAATAGAAGATCCCAGGAAACAATGGCGGCAAGAACAAGAGAGAATGTTAAAAGATTATCTTATGATAGCCCAGGATGCTCTCAGTACTCAGAAGGAACTGTACCAGGTGAAAGAACAGAGACTAGCACTTGCACTGGATGAGTATGTACGGTTGAATGGTGCCTACAAAGAAAAATCAAGCTCTCGTACAAGCTGTAAGTACAGTTTAGAATACAATGTAACTTCTTTGATCTGTGCCTTGCAGGGGATCCTATTTCTCTTTAGGATGAGCTTTAAAGGTCTGCTATGAACACCTTGTACTCTGGCTTTTTTAGAGATAGCATCCCTGCATTATTTATTTATTTAATATAAAGATATTCTGCTGGTGAGAACCCTCTTCTCTCTGGTACAAATGAACTCCTTTGAGCCATGATTTAGAACAGTTGGCTCTGAAATCTGTTTTGTCATGCAGTTTGTCAGGACAAAATTCTGCCAGATCTGGGTTCAAAGTAAATAGGATCTCTTGCCTTCGTGTCTGCATAGTGAAATGATCCTACTGTGTTGACAGGTGTCTGTGATAGACCAAAAAGGAATTTGTTACTAATTTATAAGAAGAGCAGACAATAATTCTGTAGCCTGTGTGCTGTGATCGGAGGTGAAGCAGAGATACACATTACGGTGTTGGGCAAGGAATCAGCACACAGTAAAGCACTGTCAGAGGCCTCTTACTGGCCAAACACCTCTCTTAGAAGTAGGTAGTGTGATAAGAGTAGCAGGTACATCTGCAGAAGAACTGAGTGCCAGGCTTCTGAATAAATCTACTTTCCAGAGATCTCCTTAGAAATTACAACTTTCAGGAAGGAAGTGATCACAACATGGCACACCAGATAGAAAGCCAGGGAGAACGAGATGCTACTTTAGGATCCTGGGATAAGTAAATGAGAAGAAAGACCATACAGTAGTAGGGGAAGGAAGAGGAAAATTTTGGTTGTTCATTAATTATTGTCATGCTGCAATGCTGACTACGCTCTAAAGGCTTTTTTAAAAAAAGTATTGTATGTTTTTCTGCATATTGTAGTTTTTGATCAATGTGGATTTGTCGAGGAAGGGACTAATCAGTGATTTAAAAGTACTTAAATATTTCTCTTTTTTTTTCTCTCTTTTTAAAAAAAGTGTTTTCGGGCTCCTCATCAAGCACAAAGTATGACCCTGACATTCTGAAGGCTGAAATCTCCACTACAAGATTAAGGGTGAGAGTACTTAACTCATATTCATTTGGATTCTCTCTGCAAAGTTTATGATTATAAAATAAGCATAACTTGAACTAGCAGTTGTATCTTGTACCCTGGTGCTGAAACTTCCTAATATTCTAATTAAATACCATTAAAACCAGAGGTTTTAAATTAATTTTTAAAGCTGTCCCTGGTACTTTCAGGTAACACATTTTGGGGAAACTTTGACAGATATTCTGATTAGATGTGGGTTTAAATAAATCTGATAACTAATTTTAGTTTTATGCTTTTGTTTTTAAAAGAAATAGCAAAAATAGAAACATAATAGGCCAAGGTGAGCTGCAGCTAGATGACTTTTTACACAATCTTTCTTCTGCTAGAAATGCCTCATAAGCTACAGAACCGCCTCAGAAGTTTCTGTTGGTTGGAAAAACACTTTTCAATAATAGTGTGGAAGCTCTCTCTGTTTTGTCAAAATGTAACAATTCAGATCAAGGATGAAAATTTGTGTCTGCGTGTTGAAATTGCTAATGAACACAAATCCATTATTTGCTCAGCTGTGTCCGGTATGGTCACTAACAGATTCTGTATAAAGAACTTTCATTCTTGAATAAGGAGGAAATGATGTGGAAGACATTTAAAATATATATATAGGGAGTTCATTTATTTCAGCTGCGGCATATAATGCTTTATGGATATCCTAGGCTTTCTGTAGTTAATAATGAAAAAAATTAAATCAAACCATTTAAAAACCATTAAATCAAACCAGGTTGAAAAGACAACATCTCACAGCTGTCTCTTCTATGTGGCCTGGAATACAGACTGAGGGAGCAGAAGCAGCACAAGCGACAGCATTTACTCAGCTCTTCCATTGCCCCCTCCTGGTTTCTGCACAGAGCAGCACTCCTGGAAGCCTCAGAGACTAACATCCTCCTTCACCTAGAATAAGAGTTTTGATTAGGAATCTAAACAATTAATGTTTAAAAGGAGCTGTGGAATAGTTCATTAACATTTTAAAACCCAGTATAAATCAGGGATGGAATGTACTCTAAAACTGGTGTCTGGATGTTGTCCTCCTGCCTACTGAACACCTGTTCATCCTTAACGAACTCAATTTGTAGACCCTTATCCTTTAAGGAGATGGGACGGTGGCTACTGATGGAACTTATTTTAATGCTGGAGGAGGTGGGAGGAAAGACTTTGTAAGCTTAGTAGGGAGAATCAGCAGCAGTAAGGAACAAGAAAGAAGAGACAAGGTGATAGCTTATTTATAAAATGAGTGGAGCAGTAACAGATGTTCCCTTTGGCAAGGTGATCAGCAATGTATTTGGGAAATTAACAGTGTTGTTGAAGAACAAAACATGTGACCAAATTAAATATAGTCACCTACAGGTCAGAGGGGAAAATTCAGGCATGGTCCTGTGCTCACTTTTTCCCATTACCATTGACTGCAGATCTACAATTTGCTCACCAAGGAGAGAGTTAGATGTGTTAATCGCAGGAATATGTTTTTTGGAGGTGCTTTCCTCTCTTCCTTGTTTCTTGGAGTCAAGGAGCCTAATACTCTGCTGGTTCCCAACACCTGATTTATTGGCATTGCAAAGTCCTGGATATGTGGCTAAAATAGGTGACCTGAATCTTGTCTGCAGAGTTTAGAAGGGTGCAGTCCGAGAATATCTGTATCAGCGTAAAGTGTGTTGTCATCCATCCAAAGCCACTGGATATGAAAACTGATATAAGAAAAAGTGGAGCCTTGTGATGCTAGGGCTGGAAAGTGGTTTTCATGGAAGATGGCAAGAGAGGTATGGCTATTATCATAGTTTCCCCTTATCTGAATGTTTGAGGATGCTTGCTAATATGCCAGCTTTGAGCATTTTGCAGTATATGCATGCGTGGACTTAATGAGAAACAAAGTTAGTCACTAGTAAGCTGCTAGCCAGTTACTTAGAATTTGCACATTGTTTAGTGAACTATTAGGTCAGTTGTACCAAACCTATTTCTCTCTCTCACAGTATCTGAGGCTTACTGGTATCATCAGGTTAGTGGTGGCTGGAGGGAGGAAACTCAGCATTCAAGGAAGTTCTGAGTTGGCCTTTGGCCTTTTCCTTGTTAGCTGTGCATAATATGCCTGTGCACAATATGGAGCCTTCTGGATACATGAATTGCCTATTGTGCAATAGGTTAGTGGAGAAAATATGACAGAAATAATATAACTGTTAAATGAAATAAGGAGAAGAAAGATCTTTCTCACCAGATTAAAATTGAAGGATCTGATCCTACAGTGGACTTTGGGCCATTTGGGGTCTTAATTAGTAATCAGTAAGATAACCTGAACAGCACAAAGCATGTGTGAACACAGTAAGTTTTATGCATATGCAGCAAGCAAGTAGGGAATTCACTTTTATAAAATAACAAGGGATGGCGGGGGCAGGGTGGTCATGTTGTTCCATTAGTTCTCAAGTGCTGGGAATAGAAGGGGCTTAGCACAGGAGCGTGCCTGAAGACATAGGTAGAAAGAGGAAGCGAGAGACCTGTCAGGTGACAGAAGATGATGTGCAGAAGCAGTAGGAAGGGGATGAATGTTAAAACAAGTGAAGAGTTTTGAAGAAACAGGAATTATACGAAAGTTTTGAAGGTGAAGACAATGAGCCCAAGAATAGTTTAATGCAGGTATGATGCAGTAAACACATTCTATATTATGATGTAGGTCACATCCTTCTAGGATAATGCGCCCAACTCACATTTCTTGATAATGAAATGATGATGAAGTACAGCAGAGAACGCTCAAAAGATGTGCTTGAGGAAAACGAAAAGGTTTCTGAGAGATCCAGTCCTCTAAGTTGAAATCAAGTGTGCCTTCTGCTATTACTATGAATTCACATTTCTGATTTTAAAAGAAATAAGTTTACTGTATTTTTCAGAAAAATTCAAAGTTGTTTCATATTTTACACATCACTTTACCTGGAACATTTTCCTTTACCTTGATCAGAACTCTTCAGAGATTACTCTTGGGATTTTCATTCTAGTCAAGGAAGAAATAGTTAAGGAGCACTGAATGTGTACTTAGAGATATTGTTTATTTATCATGCTAACTATTCAGTATAGTCAAAATAAAAACAGTTTCCTGTCAAGTAAGGCAAACTAGTATGATTGTTTCCAAAAGCCTGAACCTTACCCCTCATCCAGAGAACAGATTTTGCTTTGGAGAAAATGGAGATTAAAAACATTCTGTTTCTATCACAGAAAATTCATTAGCCAGAAACTACAAACTTGAATGCCTAAGTATCATTCATAAACCCATATGAAGGCTGTACAAATCACTAGTTATTTTAGAAATTTAAAGAATTTTAAGTATCTTGGAAAGCTTCAACAACTGCTGATGCTCAGTACTTTTACTTGTCTCACTTATTTTTTCTTCTTTTAATTTGGAGAATATCAGCAAGTAGGAATTCTATCGGGATTTGGATACAAAACATCTTGGAGATACATTTTGAAATTAATTTTGGTTTAAGTGGTCTAAATTCTTAATATAATAAATTTTTCAAAAGAGTTGGATGTCTGGGGACCTTATGAAAACAAGCAAGAATTTCTCAGTGGTAGGTGACAGCAGGGATCTTTCAGCTTTTCCTTTTTTTCACCCTAGTGACTGGAAAATTAGAAAACCTAACAGTATCTGGCCATGTGTGGTACAAACAAGCCAGATACAGATGTATGAAAACCAAAATCTGAGACTCCACACTTCAAGGAGACATTTGTCTCTATGTGTATGCTGACAATTAATTTGTGTTTAAGTGCATTCATTTTTGGGTACTCTAGAAACTTTGTTTCAAACGTTTGGAAAATATGACATTAAAAATTAAATGGAGGATTTTTTTATTCAATCTTGATTCATAAATATTTTGTAATGCACTCGTATCTGCTGACATCTGAAATAGCAATATTAAGATTAAGAAGCAATTGACCATACAAATTTAGGGAAAGTAAAGAATGTTTTTCCAAGGACATTTCTATTAAATAGACATGTATATTTGTGATCCATATATGTTTAGTGATTGTTGTCTTTGAACTCAATGAGTGAAAATTATATATTTAGGGATCCAGTGCCTGGAAAGCTATATAAGAAAGCATGGTTCATGGGGGGGGGGGGAAAGGAGTCCATTTTGTCTTTTACAGTGCAAATTACTTGAGAGCTTCCAGGAATGAAAAAGTGAAAATATAATAAGCCTAAAAGTAAACAGGCATGTCCCTGTAGGACAGTTGGAATGCATGCTTAACAAGTGAGAAGTAAATTACTTGTTAAAGTTCTCTCAGGTTTAATAACACAGTGTGGTATCAATACAAATAAGGAATGTGATTTAATCTGCTTGTGTCCCTTTAATACTAAAGCATGTTGCCCATAGACATTAGGAAGAGAACAGATTCTTTTTTTTTTTTTAATATGTGTCAGTAGAGCAATTTACTCTTTTTCTCTCATCTGATGTGGAGCATACATTAATTGTTCAAAGCCATGTGTTACACCATTTAACAAGAGGAATTTTCTAACTCTTGCTTTGATTTAACACACAAGGTTAAGAAGCTGAAGAGGGAACTCTCTCAGATGAAGCAAGAGCTACTGTACAAGGAACAGGGCTTTGAAACACTGCAACAGTGAGTAAAAGAAAATAGTAGAAACTGACTTAATTCAATCACCTGATTTCTTTTTTTTGGCATGAATTGAATCCATTTTATCTGAGAGAATTATTGTGGGGGAGAAGGGGAACCTAATAACTCTTTTTGTTGTAGTTAGGAAGCAGGAAATCTGTAGAAATGGCAAACCTTTTGTGCAAGTGTTAACATGAGAAATCTATCTCCCCTCTTATTTTTTTTTTCCATGAGGTAGCTTGTGTTGCAGAGAGACAGAAAAAAGGGTGGTTGAAAATAAGGAGGATGAAATTAGCTGCTCTATGTGCTCACATTTAATTTTTTTTTTTTAAATTTATTTTGAGAAAGTAATTAGGTCTGTCTTTCCTCCTTCCTCACCCTTGAGCTCAAAAGAGGGAGAGAGAAGGGTGCTGTTCTTGGAGGTATGAATAGTACAGAACTGTGCAGGGTTTTAAATGAGTCACAATTTGAGGATTAGAGACCTGACTTTCTTTGTTCCAGTTGCTGGAATGCCTGGTGTCCAAAGGGCTGATGCTGAACCGGATGAGCTTTCTGGGTGTTTAACCAGTTGGATTATTAGGGAATGAATTTTTTTCAGTCTGAGCAATCCCTGCTGCTCCTGACTTACAAAACTGGGCCCTAAAATATTCAACAGTACTGGAACTGTCACCACAAAGATCTTGCCGCAGAGGAAACCTTGCTAACAAGTGTGTTTTCTTGACTAATGTGAAGAGAAATTTATTAATACTAGTTGTTTTCTGTATTATGGTACGCACCCATACATTAAGGATACATTTACAGTAAAATGCTGAGCTGTTTACTCTTAGTACACTAGTTCCAGTGGCAAACACAGTGTTGCAGCATTAGTGTAATATTGTCTGGAATCATTTACCCTTTTGCTCAGGACCTCCTGTGTTTGGCAGGATGCTGTCAGATAAGTAATAATCTCTATCCTGGTGAGCTTGTAAAATATATACAGAAAAGGGACAAAAGGTGGAAAAAGGAAAAATGCTTCCATATTCCAGATAGAGGCCTAAAATGTGGAGAAGCGATTTGCAAAGGATGACAGAGCATCTGTGTTTGGAGCTGAGAGATTGGAGTTCAATTCCCAGTTTTAATCAAAACATCTTGTAAGCTATTGCCTGTGTATTTTAATAGATCACTTCTGAAAAACAGGCATTTTTTAAACTGTGAGAAAGAAAATCTGGTGTAGGAAGTGACCAGTCATAGTAAGAGACATGTCAAAATGGATGAAAAATGTGGGTTTCTTTTATGAAGAGTTTGGAGTCTATTTGGGACTGAAAACTCTCAGCACCTTAGGAGGATCCTCCTTCATTTTGACTTAAACAGAAATGTAAGGTTTGTCTGTTATTTAAATATATAAAGACCAACAAAGATAGATTATTGAATTTAACCATAAATCAGATCTCATTTGTAGTCAAATTTGGAAGAAGAAAGACGTATTGATTCTAAAGCTTAAGGTAATAAAAACTCATGCTGCTGTCCCAGGATTAAAGGTTAGCCAATCATGCTGGTTTTATTATATTAATTCAACAATGAAGTATTGTTTTAAAGCAGCTTGCTCACAAGCCATTTTGATAGGAATCCAAAGCATGTTTCAGAAACTGTCAACAGCATTCCACAGAAACACAATGGACGTTTGTTTTTAAAATTCAGTCAGCCACTTTCAAACAGTACTAATCCCATTAATTTAAAACAGGATGATGGAATATCTTATATGTCAGAGATCCTTCTTGTCTATCTTAATTATGTATAGAATAAAGCAGTTGCAATTTGAATGTGGCACGTTATATTCTAGACAGCGTGTGGTGTATCACCCAACTGTTCATTCCTGATCCAGTTACTGGCGTATCCTGTATCTGTTTGACCTTAGCAACCTGATAAGTTACCAAAAATTGAGTGTTGTCAGACAGTAAGTGCCTGTCTAGAAAGAGTTTGAGGAACTCTCAAGCTGAAACAAATACATCCTTGAATAGAAATGATTGCAGAGTCACACAGGTAATTTTCTCACATAAATGCAGTTTTAGTTTGTACAAAAACTGAAATATGGAGAAAGGAGAACAGGCATGCTCACAACTTTAAAGACTGCTTTAGAACTTTGATATCTTTGTGGCAAAAAATGGAAGAAAAATAAAATACAGTCGCAGGTGTTTTGTGCAAGTTGCTGTTCTTTCAGGGGATGCTTAAGATCACTTCTGATCATTAAAATGTTTGTTCATTCCTCACTCACAAGATGAATGACTTCCAGCAAAGATGATGGATGATAATAAAACCCAGAAAACCAATTGCATTATAGAAGAATGTATTCTCTACTCAATGATTGATTTTTGTCAAGGTGGCTGTTGGTTTTAATTTTGTGAAGCACAGCTGCAATCATTTCCATGATGCTATGAAATATTCAATTAAACTAGAGATGAGAAAAATATGCTTGCAAACTGTAGTTCTTGAAGGAAATGTTGAAATACTAAAATGAATTGTCTTCTTACCTCTAGGAGGGTTTTTTAAAATTATTTTCAATTTAATTAATTCAATTTTCAATTATTTTCAAAATCCTGATAGTTCAGGAATGTAATGAATTGTCCAATCTATGACATATGGTATTAATTATCCAGAGATTTTGTGAATAAAGGGAGCCTGGTGACTGGCTGAGCACAACAGCTGTACCAGATGGTTAATGCCAAGGATTAGGGTGAACTAGAGGGAAGCCGAGACAAGAATGGTGCTGGTTACGTTTCTGCTCGGAAAGGCTGATTAGTACCAAGAAGCTTTCCTGTCTGCCCGTGTCCCAGTGTGGGTCTGGGTAGAGGAATACTACTAGTAATAAATTCTGCTTCTGAAAGGATCACAAACATTTTATTGTGTGAAAGGTGTACCCAAAGGCTGCTACTGTGCTGCAGAGTTATGGTGGGCATGGGAATTTTGGCGGTGTTGTCAGTGATAACTCGGTACTCGTGGTAGAATGAATGGAAGTCTTTTGGTAAGCTGTTCTCTAGACACTGTGTGTGTGCTACACAGCTTTGACATTTTTGCCCAGGATAAAGTAGTATTTGAATGGAGACTTCAATGTCATTTTTCCTTTTTGCATGTCTGTTACAGGAAATGGTATCTCATCTCCTTCCTTTCTGTTCTCTAAGTATGCCTCTGCCTGAAGCAAAACAGCAGAGATGTTAGTATTATTTTCTGTATCTGGTATTAATTTTCTTTCTTTCCACAGAATTGACCAAAAAATGTCTGGAGGCCAGAGTGGCTATGAACTGTGTGAGGCCAAAGCCATCCTGAGGGAACTGAAGTCCATCAGAAAGGCAATAAGTTCAGGCGAGAGAGAAAAACAAGATTTAATTAAGGTATTTTGAATTCTCGATGCAAGTTTTGTGTGGATTTGTTTTAACATGACTCACTTCCCGGGTGATACTTTGCATTTTATATTTTTAAGGGATTCTCAAAATTCTTTGAGTCAAACTAGTATTATAATCAGTTTTCAGATGCAGAAACTGAAGCCTCTGATGTTCCTAGATCTAAAAACCACTCTGTTAGAGAATATAGATTTTTTGAACATGTATGTAAGGTACAATATATATGTTACCTCTAAATCACAATCACCTACCAATGGCTTGATTAAAAGGATAGTTTGCTTTATAAACACAGAATTTTTATACTGGAGTCTTTTATGTAAATATCTTTTTGAGATAAACTATTATAAACATGGTAAAAGTGCAAAGGAGTTTTAACACCACTTCTTTCTCTGTTTCCTGGACAGAGTCTTGCAAAGCTGAGAGAGAAATTCAGTCTGGATCAAACCATTGAAACATCTGAACCAGACTTAAGTTCCAGTTCTGTAAACTCCCAGATGTCTTTTCCTAGACAAACTCTGGATACAGGGTCTCAGACTGACATTTCTGGTGAGGTGAGCTTTTTTCCATTTTGTCTAATGTAAAGAGAAATTGAAACAGAATGCTACAGTTAATGGTATTAGAATCAATTGGCTGTTCACTATTGCTGATAGGCATATATATATATATTATATTTATATATTTGCTTCAGAGAATTACTTAGAGTCAGTTATCTGGGGTTTTTTTCCCTTGAATTTTAAATCAAGTTTCAGATGAACTTTATACATTTAGCGTGAAGCCTTTGACAGCCTAATTTGGTCAAATAGTTCCAGTACAGTAAAAATTGATCTGTGTCTAGGATGTGTTTAACCTTACAGATCTAATTTCCTATGAAGGTTTTTTTTTAAATTTTCAGAAACAAGATCACAGAATTTAAATGTGCAATTTCATTTCACAGAACTGAAAAACTGTTAGTGGAACTACTCATTCAGTGATTTGGTAAAACCTTCTCTGTAGGTTCTCTGTAGGTATACCACCATCACTGATGGTATATTTTATATACACAGAAAGCTGTGCTGAATTTTGATTGTTTCTTTGAAGTTCTGTGAACTAAGTTTGTAAAGAAGTGAGTGTACAAGGTTTTCCAAACAAAGAGCTAAGCTTGTCTATGATTTGCAGCAAATTTTCTCAAGTCTAACTCTGAAATGCACTGACTTAATTCTAAATTATGAGTTCAGCAGGGTTCAAAGTAGAAGATCAAAATTTTGGGTACAATCACCGCAAGACCTCTTTGGAAATGCTCTGGCTTTACTGTGATGAAATATTGAACAATCGGTAGTACAGTAGTTAAAAATAGACAAGAAAATAGTGCTGTTTTGTGCATCAGAGTAGATGAGATCTTAACTAGGCACTTAAAAGCAAGTGTGGTGCTGGCTGAAGAGGGGGCAGGGAATGTAGTTTTGATTTAAAGTCGTAATTTTTCTATCCTCTGCCTCAGTTTTGTTGATTTGTTTAACAGCTTTGCACAGTGATAAGGCTACTTCTTTTTTTTCCCCCTCAACAGATTGGAGCAAGAAGTAGATCAAATTTAGCAGAGAAGGTCAGACTAAGTCTGCAGTATGAAGAGGCCAAGAGAAGGTAAGGGGGCCGGTTGCTGTGTTCGGTCGCAGCCTGGAGCCGGGAAGGTTCCCGATCCCTGCGGCACTATCCCTGTGCTCGCAGCGACACCCAGCGGACGGCGCTCCTGCCGTGCTCCCTTCCCTTCCCAACGCAAGCAGCTTCCAGGGGCAGCCGGGGCTCTGGAACAGTGTGTTTGTCGTTCAGTGCTAAGTTGGACGTGTTAAGAAAGAAAATTAAGACAGTGACAAATTACTGGCAAGTCCAGGATTGAGGGAATAGAGTGAGCTGACTTTCTGCTGAAAGGAGCTGCTAGGTTATTTATTTCCATTACATGCTTCTTTGGGATCATCATTTCACTTTACTGTACCACTGAAGGCTCTTCCGTTTCAGCGTTGCTTCATATTTCCAGTGCAGATTTAGTAGGCTTAATTACTTCTTTTTTTCCTGGGACTTGGGATAATTTAAATACTTGTTATTACTATGGGATTGGGTTTTTTAATGAGTTTAACCTGAGGAGAAAAGAAATCAGAAACTGCTGCACTGATGAATGTGGAATGCCTTTCAAATAAAGTTCTGCGGTGGTTGCTCAATGAAAGCAGTGCCATTTTGATGAATTGCCACAGCACTGAAAAATGGGCATCAAAAGGCAGAACATTCAGGGTTCAAATGACATGTCTTCTGGGGCACCAGAAGTGTTACATAGTGCTGGGGAAGATTTACCATTGAGATAGCGATCTTGTATTGTATTATTTTCTAATATTTCTCACAAAATTAATTGTCAGCTATTCAGAAACCTTATTGGTTTTGTTATGGAGGTTCTTCATAATATAAAGGAAATAGGAATCTAAAAACTATCCCACACTCAAAGTTCCTTTTTTTACTATTAAGAACTATGCTAGGCAACAAAATAAAAACCAACACTTTTCCCCAGATGAAAACTGTGCTTAAAATACCATTTAATCTGAGATTTAAGTATTATTTCACTTGAAATGCTGTGGCATGGTAAGTTAGAAAACTACAAAAATAAATTTGCAACTTGTAAGTACCAATTAAAGGCATAGTTGTTTTTAGGTTCTAAACACAGGAGGCTGCACAACTATTGTTTTGCCTAATTTCAAATGCGTACTCTCTTCGTAGAGTGTAGTAGCTACCATCCTTGCCAGTAACAACAGTAATCCTTTATATCCTCAGTATGGATCATAAAACTTTATTATATAATCAATGCATTCATTGAAGACCGCAGAGGCTATTGTGTTTGTTCAGTATTGAACATGTGTGATTTTGGCTAAGCATCATCATGTACCTAATCTTAATTGTCAGGTGGTGTTTCAGATGCAGGTAGATGGCATTTTTTTCTCAGGCGTCATTCATCCAAAACCAGATCATCCTCTCTTCTGATTGTGTCTTGATACCAAAGAAGTCCCAGCATTGTGTTTTATCTTTCCTTTGTAGGAACAAAAAACTTGTCAGTAAGTCAGGGTACTACTTCTGCCTTGGAGGGGGGAAAAAAAAGAGAGAAAAAAAGAAGAACAGTACAGTGCTCAGAGTGTGGAGTACTGCAGCACAGGATGTTTCTTTCTCACAAATTAGTTAGCAAAGAACACTTAAGTGTTTGTAACTGGGAATAATGAAGATTCATACCAGTTTGCGCATCAAGTTCAGTACCTAATTACACCCTTTCCCCAGGTATTTGGGCCACTGTAATCATCACTGTAATTTAATAAGGGTTGACCATCTTTTCTGAGATATTAAATGTACAAATTCTCAATTTTTTTTAATAAGATAACTAAGAGAAAGAGAGGATCTAGGAAGTGAACTTCTCTACTTGAAAATCATCAGGTAGTTTTGTACATTGCAGATTTTCTGTTGCTTAGCCAGCAGAATGTCTTGAAGAGGTGGAATGTTCATAACTATGCTAAATTCAGTTGCAGTTGTTATTCAAAAGGATCTGATGTCAGCATGCTGACAATCCTATCCTGATGTGGTGGATATCTGGCAAATATCCCTTCTTGGCCTGTTGTGGCCTCCCACCCTTAAGGGGAAGGGAATACCCAAGATTCGTAGATGCCTGTGGTCGAAAAGGAATGACAAAAAGTCAGAGGGTCTGCAAAAACCTACAGAGATTTATTAGTAAATTATACACTCAGCATGGAAATTGGTATGTTAAATCCACACACTTTGGATTTTAAATAAGGGGTAGGGAGGAGAGAGAGGTCTAAGAGAGGGAGAGAAGAAGGAAGGAAACAAATATCACCGGTCTTGGCTCCATTGTCAGTGTAGCTGATAGAGTGTCCAACATTCTGGGGATGCCACCCAGGCTTTGTGGGGGTACCTTTTTCCTGGCCCTGGAGAGAAGTTTCTTGCTTTCTAGGCAAATTAGTTATGCATAGTCCATTCTTCTAAACCTATCTGGAAATGGGTTGAGGGCTTCAAGGGTTTTCGGTGCACTTGATCCCTCCCTACTGTGTCAGCCTTTGGCGGACAGTCCACATCCGCTTCTCTCTCTCATTGCTGTGCTTGCACTGTACCGTGTTGTGCTTCTCTCCAGAGCCAAAACAAGGACGTTTGACCCAGAAAAGTGTTGCCCTGCCCTTGTATGCCCCCCTTCTCCAGTCACAACCTGTTCTTTCTCGCAGCATGTTCTTCCCAACAGTCCTTGGTTGGCTCCACAGCTGTCTGGCTGTTGGTGTCTGAGGCCTACACATTAGCCCCTTCTCTTCTGGGCTTCTACACCTGTTGAGCAAGGACTTCTCAAAAGTGTGAGACCAGTTCAGTTTTCACATCCATGCAGTCCTTTGTCTGTCTGATAAGGCAGCTGAAAAGAGTGTCAGTTACGGTAGCAGGGAGTTGTCTTATAGCAGAGGGAGCAAAAGACCAGTTTGGAGACTGCCATCCCATCCCATAAGCCATCAAACAGCTGTCAGCAGCAGCTACTTTCAGAATAAGGTTAGGTAGAACCAGTGACCTGGAGATGAAAGTTTTGACATTTCATTATCCATCTGAAATTATTTGGTTGTTTTCCATCTAAGAGACTACTGAAAATAAAAGGTACATGTAACAGCTGCAAAATATGTAGAAAAATCTTCATGTTATTTCATCCCACCATTTGGTTACGGTGTCACTGCTGATATTATTTCTGTTTATTTTATATTGGGTTTTTTGTGCAAAGACCCTGAATCAAACTTGTTCTTGTGGGGGTCTGGTGGAGATATGGGTTGTTTGCATTTTTGAAGCTGTTTTTTTTCACTGAGGTGCAGGTGAGAAGGAAATATTACCTATGGAAAAAAAGAGGTGGTTCCCTTTAAGCTTCTAATATGAGCAATGGGATAGTTAGATTCAAAATGAACTCTTCTTAGCTTTGACCATAAATAAATGCCTTAATGTACTGTAAAATTAATACTGGAGATGCAAAATAAGCGTGATATTATTAGTTTTGTTAATCACTGAAAACAAACTGGAAAGAAGAAAAATACTTTCCCAGAAATCTGTCAGAACTACACAAACATTATACATGCCAAATTATCTCTGTGTATTTTTGAAGTGTGGCATTGGTCATTACCTTAGACAGTGCCTGGTAACATTGAACTTGCACAGGCTGGTATCATTTGTTGCGCTGACTTAGATACACTTAACTATGACAGTTACAAGTAAGTAAAAGTAGCAAAGTAGTTTCTCTCACTCTAGGTTGTATGGGAACTTCTGTTTTGAATGTCCTTTCTCTGCCTTCTCTCCATCCTGCGAGAAAGAGACGCAGAAAGTTGTACACATTTCAAAGCTTCCATATTCTTGAGCTATGCAGGTAGTTCAGATGTGGCTAAACCTGGAAGTGACTGAAAGTTCTCATCTTACTAGATATAGAGCACCTGTAAAGGGAATTTTTAGGCTTTTCTAGTGGACAGTGAGTCCTTACTGCAAGGACTAAGCTATGCTGTTGAACCCATAGACAGAATGATTATGGAGACTGAAGACTGAAAATAACCTGTCTTGATCAGGACAAAGCTGCAGTACAGTGATAATGTAGATTAGTTCCTGCTTCCATCATATGGATGTATCTGTGCAATAGGTGTGGATAACTAAGATTTGGCTGTCTTAACTCTGTGATTTGTCATCTGCAATGGGAGCAACAGTTGTACAAACTCAAACTGTTGAGTTAATAATCTCTTTTGTGTTTAGGAAGCCATTGTCCTATTACCTTTAATTTTGATTTCATAGAAGAGCAGTGGTTTTGTCTTGGGATTTGCATGCATGTGTGATACTGAAGTGAGCACCCTGCTATGGTACACATTCTTTTACCATGGTCATTGCCATTTCTGAGGAGCAGTCAGTCTCCAGCAGCTTAGGAGAAATCCATCACACTCCTAAAGGAGTAAAGCATAGTGCCACTACTATGTCACCAGACAGATCACTTTCCATAAACATTTTATTAACATTTTGACTTCTGCTTGAATTCAGCGTTGGAACAGGAGCAACTAATTTTTAATGTATACACATATTGCTGTTGGCCTGGATAGGTGGCCTTGTTCTCTGGCATAATCTGTGTTCTTGTGAAGCAAAACTAATTAAAAATAGGGCTTTGAGTATAAAATATCTTTATATCCTGATACTTTTCAAAATACTGTATCGCTTTTCTCTGTCCTGGGATCTGTGTGCTCTGCTGGGCTCAGGCAAATCTACTTTGTTTTATTTTAGCATGGCTAATTTGAAGATTGAACTCTCTAAGCTGGATAGTGAAACCTGGCCTGGAGCACTGGATGTGGAAAAGGAAAAACTGCTGTTAATCAATGAAAAAGAAGAGCTTTTAAAGGAGCTCCAGTTTATTACACCACGCAAACGTACTCAAGATGAGCTAGAGCAGCTAGAAGCAGAAAGGAAGAGGCTTGAAGAAGAGCTGGTGTCTGTAAAAAGCATACCCAGTCAAGCACTTACTGAAAGGTGAGGGGTTGCCTTTTGCTAATATTGAATGCTGCTTTCTGCAATCTAACCTTTGTACTCATTACAGAACATGAACTATGCCTTTGGTAACTATGCCTTTCTATGAAGATCTTAATTAAATTTGTTATTAGCCCTATGGGCAGAAACACAAAGAAACACTTTCTCTCTTCTGTGAGAGAAAGTGTGTGTGCTCTGCAATATCAGTTGCTCTGCGTTTGTTACCAGAATGAAAATGCTCGTGACAGATGTTAAATAACTGAGGAATGTCAACATACCAGCAGGAAGGCAATACATCATTCACTCGTTTCTGATAATAGCTGTAAACTGTTTGAACTTGGGCTACAAAGATTATCTTGATTGTTGCAACATCTGAAGCCTTTCATTGTGAGTTTTATTACATACAAAAATGCAACCAAAAGGGGAAAAAAATGCCCAAAAGTTCAGATAGAAGTGTAATTGCTGCAAAACTTTTCTAACTTGCTGTTACCTACCTGGTAACTGGAGCAACACAATAAATTGTTTTACCCAGATTCAGAGTTTGAGAAAATCAAAGCTGACTGTCATCAGCTGTAAGTGGAAATAAATTTATGGGCACCTCTGGCACACATAAAATGCAATAAACAGAAAATGTCATTGTGTATTACCAGTGTAGTATGCCTTACTGATGTAATACAATTAGCATTGAGAGGCTTTCTTACTTTCCTCTAAGAAAGACTTGGTGTTGCTCCAGTTTCATTGAATGATGAAATTCCTATTAGTAGCATTAGAAGCTGGATCCTAAGTTGTAGCTGAGTAGCAAGGATGGGTTTTTTGTTTACAAAGTATGTAAGTGTGTATTAGGCATGAGTTTTTAACATGTACATGATTATTTGTACACTTCATAGTAGTTGAAACTGCATTATATTGATAACCTAAATATGTTCTAAAGAAGGGTTATGTGCTACTGGGACTATATTTTTACAGGAGAATCTACCTGTCTGTGCTAGAATTTTCCATGTGTAGTGACACAATGAGTTGTTAGAGCTTACTTTTTTCACGTGTTTTCCTCAAATTTTTCTCCTTCTGATTTTTAATCCTGAAAACATGGGGTTTTCTGATTTTTTTGATTCTTTTTCTCTGAGATTACTGTAAGACATCGTGTTGTACACTGCTGGTTGAGGTAGCACTTATGGTAGCTTTTGGCTTGCTTTTTTCTTATTCCAGTGAATCTCCAGTGAATTTCTACCTTCAACTGTTCATGATATTAAAGCTGTCTCCCTTGTTGACTTCAGAGAATGTAAATTGTTTCACACCAGGCTATTTTGAGGATTATTTCTCATTTGTCTTCTATAAACATAAAGAAAATGTTCATTTTGTAGAAGGATTCAGATGGTGCAACGTTTTCTGAAATTTAATTTGAAAAATGAATAGATTTAATTGTTATCAGATAAACCATCAGCATTTTGTTTCTTGGAGATGAGGAAGATTCTCCTCTATGTTACCAGTGGAGGAACCATCTTCAAAATTTTGTACTATTGTTGCATTATTATTATTTTCTTCCCTGAAGTTTTGTGAATGCCTTTAGTTTGCAATATTTTCACAGGTACTGATAATGAAACAACAGTGTAAGAAGCTGTGGATTGTGCCAGAGTTTAATGTTATAGGGGTTTTTCATTGGTTTGGTGATTTGTTTCTTTTCTTTATTTCTAAAGTAGAAAGAAACAGAAGACGTGCTCTGACTTAAAACAAAAACATTACAGCATAGCCCTGGGTTATTTTGGAGTAGGATGCTGAAATTGGCACTAGTAGATGTATGTGGATTCAATTTACAGAAGGAGGGTATAGATCATAACATATCAACTTCAAAAAGGCACAGACAGGGCATACTCTGACTGCTTTAAGAAGCCTTCCAGCAACTGAGTAGAAATAACTGGATTGGGGAACTGTTGAGAGCTACTTACTACTTTCTTTCCTCTGTGTTGGTGTCAGGGAGATTCCATTACTACTTTAATCCTTGGCAGAATCTCCCAAGTAATCACAGGCATTTAAACAGTTGCATGATTTAACTCCTTAATTGTGGGGTTGCCTGCAAAACTGGCACCTGCTCTTGTGCCCTGCACATAAACAAACACGTCCAAATAAGTTTGCACTGAAAGGTGAGGTATGTGCACTTTAACTTTTTAATGTATCTTCTTTTAAGATTTTATGCCCTTCTCAACAATGTTACAGTTTAAGATCAAAACTGGAGAAAGACATCTTACTAAAACTGAAGTCCCTCCTGCAATGAGTAATAGGTTAATTTAAATAGGAGGGATGCAAACAGGAGAGACTGAGGGGCCTTTGTCAGAATAGATAATACTAGGGTTATTTAGGTGTTTACATGGGTTTTTTTGATATTAAAGTTTCTACTTATAGTATAAAAAGGGAAGGTTAATTGCCTGAAAGTTTTAGAGGGTTTTTTTCCATTCAGCCTAATGTAGAATTAAAATGCATCCCTTGAATTTCAATTTGTTGTGAGATAGTAAAATTATTTTCATCATGCAGCTTATGTTTGTGACTTGCGACTAACATATTTCTACAGGTATTAATATTAGTACTTTAATTACTAATACATCAAATTACACCCAATAAAGAATTTTTTTTCAGGGGATAAATTATATTTTATCAACCTCTGTAAGATAATAATAGAAAACAAACTGTTGATTGTGCTTTGTGGAGGCAAAAAACAAACAAACCTTTTAGTTCAATAGTACAAATTCAGTGGAACAACTATAGGTGTCTCTTTAGAGGACTTCAGCTAGAGAAAATCCTAAGCTTTTATTTCCTTTCTTGCCTTCTACCATTAGTAGTTGAACACACAGAGCAATTTCTGTGCCTCTTCCTTGAGGAAAAAGATGATAGTTCCCTATTGAAATGCCACAGAAGAGCTAGTGAAGAGCCCTCTTGCTTGGGAAAAGCGGGATAGATCAGGCTTTAAAAGAAGACAGAAGGTCATCAATAAATAGTAAAATGATAGAAAAGAGTGTCTGATAGTATAGATGGGCATAACTCTGGTTTGGAAACCCGTGTGTATGTCTTCCTGGGCAAAGAATGAAACACTGTGTACACTTTTCAGAGCCGTGGCAGGCGCTGCAGCTGAACCCATCACTGCGGTGTAAGAGCACACGCGGTGTGGGCAGTCGAGTGGAAGTTCACACCCTGGCTGACCTCAGGGTAACTTATTCACCTTTGCATAACCCAGATTTGCTCGCTGAATAAGCATGAGTGTAAGCAAGTGGTTTTCATGCTTTGCTGAATCAGGGACTTTTTACTGGTATCTGACGCTCAAAAGGAGTGAATTCTGGGAACTCTCCTGTGTTCAATTCACTTTGCATAAGAAAGTAATGGTTGATTTTTGGTTGGTTCTTTTTTTTTTTTTCTTTGAACTGTTCTCTTGCATTTGGATTTTAATTTATGCATCCTTGAGATGACAGAAGGGCTAAAGGAATCATTTCTGAGAATGAACCATTAACTTTTTTTTTTTTTTGAATCTGTTGAAGGAGGGGAGTGAATTTCTTGTTTCTCAGATTAGTTGCTTGAGAACTTGTGACATGTATCAGTTGACTGAGCAAGGGCTAGAGGACAACATAGTAATCCACAACTGCAGAAGGATTTTTGCTGAATCCACTGAGGGAAAGTAATTTATGTAGTGTTGTAAATGGAGTGATAAAGGGAATTATAAAAGGAAAAAAAAATCACTGTGAAGATTAGTGAATCATTTCTGCTAGCAGCCCGCCAAGAGGAATAGGAGAGTTCCACCTTTTGTGGCTTCAGAGCTATGCTAGATAACGAAACAGGAGGCAATAAATCTTGCTTTTTCATAAGGGTGAACGTTAAGCATTACAATGCTCTGTGGCTCTGAGGTGATGACAAAGCTGTTAGGGATGTAGAAATCTTTACCAAGGACTCCTAAATATTGTCTATCATCTCAGAACCTTTCATTGAATGCTACTTTGACTTATTATGCTTTGTGTCTATATGAAGATTCTGAAATGAAAGGGAGTGCTTTGATTTTAAACTTCAAAATATAAAACTAATACTGGTATTAGTGTTCTTTGGGTTTGGTTTTGGGTTTTGGTGTTTTTTGTGTGTGTGTGGTTTTGGTTTTTGTTTGTTTGGTTTGGTTTTTGTTTGTTTTTGTAGTGGTTTTGTTTGGTTTTTTGTTTGGTTTGGTTTTTTTGGTGGGTTTTTTTTTGTTTGGGGTTTTCTCCCCTGGAACTGTATTAAAATGAGGAGCCAGTCTGCACTATAGTTTTAAAAACTGTATTAGGGCAGATCTGATAATACTGAAGTTGCAGCTATTTTCCCATTGCGCATCTATTTTCCCATTGCTCATCTGTTAGTCTTTTATTGGGTGCCTGTGTCCCTTGGTACTGTGTGAATGTTCCAACACTCTACTTGCTTGTGCACTCAGCAGGTCTGTTACAGCACTTGGAATTCTGCAGGTAAAGTCACTCTGCTGAAGCAGTTCAGATTTTACAGCAGGACCAAGAGCTAACACAGTGTTTTGGATTTTAGTAGCTGTCAACCTGATAAAAATATGAGGGATCTTCACTTTGTTTCTTTCTTACCTATAAAGTATTTTACCCTACAGACTATTCTCTAATGCGTTCCTGAACTAACATGTCCATCTCTTTGCAGATTAAAATTGGAGGAGAGAAGAAAAGAGTTGGTGCAGAAACTTGAAGAAACGACAAAGTTAACTACTTATTTACATTCACAACTTAGGAGGTGAGACAGTACTGCATAACGTAAAACCTGTTTGCTACTGGACTTGGATGTCTCAACTTCATTCTTAGGTTTTTCTCTTAGCTCGACAAAATTTGTTGTAAGTATAAGTAAGAATATGCAAGTGTAATAGTTTCAGGCATTTTGTCACCATGCAAACCTGGTCTACTTTTATAATTTCAGTAAGCACTCAAGACTGGATTGAATGGTTTTTGCACAGCTTCCATAGTTAAACAGGAAGACTTTATTTTGCTTCTGCATAAGTAAATAAACACATCACAAGTTCTCTAATTGGCTATATCTTCAAAATCCTGTCATTGTGGAGATAAAATGGGTTTTCAGATTTCTGTCTAAAATGAGTTACTAGGACTGTAGCCTTCATTCTATGAAATAACTGTAGAGGCTTAAAGAGTACACATATGCATGTGAGTATTTAGTGAATAGTTGATTCTGGTTTGATTCTTTAACACTGACTTACACTATCTGTGGACAGACATGTATCCTCAGCTGAATATTTTTTTCCTGACATTCACTGAATCAAAATTTGACTCTGGGTTTATGAAATTCATAGTCATAACAAAAGAGTAATCAGTTACAACAACAGTAAACTCAAACTCATTGCTCTGATGGGAATTCTAATATTTAATTACTATAGGGTCATAGAATCATAGAATGATTTGGGTTGAAAGGGACCTTAGAGATCATCTAGTTCCAATGCCCTTGACATGGACAGGGACACCTTCAACTATAGCAGGGTGCCCAGGGCCCTGTCCCACAGGGATTCATGATACATGTAACTGGCATTAGGGAAGAGTTTCTCTCACTTCTGGACTGTTACCCTGAGCTACCAAACCATGTGTCCGTTATATTTATTTAGAAAATCCCGAATTTTTGCGCATATCCCACTGGGATACACCAATCAGCCACTGTAATGTTTACCTCTTCCCTTAGAAATCAAAATAGGGCTTTAAGAAGAAGAATGTTTTTAAGTGTTCTGTAAAGTTCCTCTCACAATGTCATACATCCTATTCATTGGATCTAGGCTGGTTTAGCTATTTCAAACATCTCAGCCAGATCCCATAAATGTCATCTTGATTGGTGATTAGTTAGGGAAAGACTATTTTAAATAATTTTTGAAACTATTTTGTACTCGTGTGTAGACTTTGGCAACTCTCTTTGTCCTGTTAAAAGTTTTTCAAATTGATAGATCTGTTGTTGTTCAGTAAACAACTTTTAAGTGTTTAGAAGGGCCTGCTTGAGTTATTTCCCAGCAGTCCTTCAGAGCCAAGGCAGTTTCTCTGGCCTGGCAGGACTCCTTTTCTCCTGTTATTAACAGGACAAGATTGCATGTTATGGCCCTTGCCATACTTTATATAGTTGGATTTACTGTGCATGTAGAGTGTGTGTTGTCGTACAGATGTGAAGCAGTCCTGCTGTAAGTTGTCTTCTTTCCCAGCTGCCATCTTTCCCAGGTGCTTGGTAGGCTGCATACATTGCTTTAGGGGTGGCAGCACTCCTCTGCTGTCATAAGCTCCATCCTGGGGATCCCTTTCCTGTCACACTGACCACATGAGCACCCACATCAGAGTGGATCAGGTCTTTGAGGCAATATAGCATCTGAGAAGGCTGCCATTTATTACCAGACCAGGGTGTCAAATCTGCAGCTTTTTCCAGTAGAGAAGGGGCTTAGGCAGCTGGCCATAAGCTGGGTAAATTGCCCTGGGGATGTGCAGGTTGGATACACTGATCTAAACCAGGTATGAGTCCTTAAAAGAACATGATGTCCCAACAGCTTTCAGTGGTGAACCACTGTAGGGCAGTTGCAGTCGAGCTTCTCTCTCCTTGTTCTGTTTTGTGCTGGTTTGGTTTAGTAACATCAGTGTATGTGTTTGTGCTTTCTTTGCAGCCTCTCAGCTAGTACATTATCTGTGTCTTCAGGGAGCAGTTTGGGATCCCTGGCATCCAGCCGGGGATCTCTGAACACGTCAAGCAGAGGGTCGCTAAACTCGCTCAGCTCCGCGGATCTCTACTATAACCAAGGCGATCAAATAACAGATTTGGACTATCAGTACAAACTTGATTTCATATTGCAAGAAAAAAGTGGTTACATTCCTTCAGGGCCTATCACTACTATTCATGAAAATGAAGTGATCAGTTCCC
The DNA here is from genome assembly GCF_022539395.1 of Myiozetetes cayanensis. Classification (NCBI taxonomy): domain Eukaryota; kingdom Metazoa; phylum Chordata; class Aves; order Passeriformes; family Tyrannidae; genus Myiozetetes; species Myiozetetes cayanensis. Next base: position 30,166,183 of record NW_026087964.1, on the reverse strand, counting down.
AGGGGAGACTGGGTTACAGTGACTCTCCTTCAGCTGCAGACCATCCCAAATTGACTGAACATCCCAAATCTGTGACATCACTGTCTTCCAGATCCTCACTCTCTTCCCTGTCCCCCCCAGGCTCCCCTTTGGTTTTAGAAGCTGCATTTTCAGTGTCAGCTCAAAATTCCCCTCTGCATCACCTCACTACGGACTTTGAAGACTCTGACCTTTCAGGTGATTTCGCAGGCATCAGCCTCTGTGAGAACCAAATATTATTGGACTCTGAAGCCAGAGCAGGATCTCAGATTCCTACAGGTGATAAAGATCTTAATGAAGGTGTTAGGCAGCCTCTGCCTTCTCTACACGAAGGAAGTTCAGGTAATTAAAAAATATCTAACGTCAAATGTATATGTAACATGAAAACTAACAGCTGGCTCCTGAATGAGGAGGTACCTCGTGTATCTGAAGAGTATCTTGATCAGCACACATTTGCCAGGGTGGGCAGTCAGTAGTCCTGAGTTACCTAACTTCCAGTTTTTCTACACAGAGCTGCAATCACCCTGATTCCATCTACATTTTTCAATAGAAAAGAAAGAAAGAAAGTTCATGAATTGCAATCTGTGTCATGAAAAAACATTGGAGGTGGATCCTGAAGGCATGGAGGATGCATGATGTTCCTAGGTACTGTCAGGATGTACAGATATGGAACAAAAGTACCCTCTTGCTGATTTTTGATAACTTGAAATAATACACTTTGTTTCTCACTGAAGAATAAGTTACATACAAACTGACATCCTCAGTAAAAGAGATTTCTGGACTCAGAGATATGTATGTATGTGTATCTAGTTATTTGAACCTGCTGTCACTGAAAGATCTGCAGTTCATTGTGAATTGAGGAAGATGGGTGACCACATGCCATGTAAGTTACAGTGAAACTCTTCCCATTTTTAACAAGGATTTCATAGCTTTTATCTTTTTATCCAAGTTAGAACAGAGCTCCTAAGCTAGTCTATGCTCCCCCCTGTAGCCTGTGGGTAACTTCCAAAAGAATGAGACACCTTGTCCAAGAGCATACTTCCCTTTTAAGGAATATGGGATGAATGATGAGTTAAGACATCCTTAGTGTGACTAGTTACCTTTAACTTTGAGGTGTCTGAATTAGGTGTGGTGAATTCTGCTTCTGGTCTGCAGTAAAAACCATCCATCATACTTGATCGTCTTATATTGTCAAAACCTTTGGCAGAGTCAGAACTTCAAAAATGCCGGCTGTTAAGAATTGATGGCTTGTGCTCAATCTTAGAGTGCTCACTTTGCTGCCTTTTGTTAGGGTTGACAGTATGTTATGCTTTCTCTGCGTGTCTAGTCTTTTCTAGTGTAATTCTGTGTCATTGTCTTCAAGTATGTTGCAAACCCTTCGTGTATACACAATCACAGAATATGCTGAGTTGGAAGGGACCCACAAAGATCATCAAGTCAAACCCTTAGCCCCACACAGAGCATTCCCAAGAATCACACCATGTGCCTGAGAGTGTCATCCAAATACTTCTTGAACTCAGTCAGGCTTGGTGCTGTGACCACTTCCCTGGGGAGCCTGTTCCAGTGCCCAGCCACTCTCTGGGTGAAGAACCTTCTTCTAAAATCAAACTTAAACTTCTCCTGACAGAACTTCAGGCCATTTCATCGAGTCCTGTCACTGGTCACCAAAGAGCAGAGTTCAGTGCCTGCCTCTCCTCTTCCCCTCATGAGTAAGTTGTAGACTGCAATGAGGTCTCCCCTCAGTCTGCTTGAGGCTGAACAGACCAAGTGACCTCAGCCACTCCTCATACGGCTTCCCCTCGCGGCCCTTCACCATCTTTGTTGCCCTTCTTTGGATGGTCTCCAAGAACTTAATATCTTTCCTATATTTTGCTGCCCAAAACTGCACACAATATTCAAGGTGAGGCTGCCCCAGTGCAGAGCAGAGCAGGACAATCCCCTCCCTTGACCGGCTGGCGATGCTTTGCCTGATGCCCCCAGGACATGGTTTATGTTACATAGTGGCTCCTTTTTCCCAAGGAAGAACTGAGGAAGACAGATTTTCAGCAGCGCTGAGCACTGGCAACCCTAGATGAAACCTGGTCAGCACCTAGCATTCCCAGCTCTGCATTTCTGGGCCTGAGTTGATAGGGAAGCAGCTAACTGAGGAGTTTGGGTGTCTTAGAATAAATACTGCCAAGCTCTTGAGACTGCATTGTCCGGATTTGTTGTCAACTTTGAACCCTTGTGCTTGGCATCTGCTAGTATTTAATAAAAGTACCTGGGCATATTGATACAGTTATATATTTTAATGAGAAATTTTACTTTTTTAATTCTCTCAGAGAATTGTTGTAACATCCATTGGCTCATTAGGTTACCTTACCGCAGGACTTCAGTAATTTCACTGTTGGCCAGAGCAATGTGGCACCCAGAAAAGAAAGGCATGGTGTGCTTAGTAAATTTGAGTCCCCTCTCTGTTCCACTGTGCAGAAAGAAAACAAGAAATTGACTGATGGATGGTCTGAACCTGTGAAATGCAAAGTGAAAAAACATGGAAGGGGAATTTAGGGGCAGGGATTCATTTTGTCATTTGTCTTTTCAGGATAGTGTAATACAGTAGTCATTTTACTAAAGAGCTGTATTATAAATAATTGAAATAATAATTAATTTTCCTGCCTGTATTTCAACAGCCCATCCTTTCCAAATTAACAACATCTTTTGTTTTGTTTTTGCAATCTGGCTGCAACTCATCTAGTCTGAGAACTGGCTTCAAGATGGTTTGGAATTTGGGAACACATAGGGCTATGTGAAATCAGAGTTATTTTTTTTAGTTTATTTCTATATTTCCACAGGCACTGTGTGGTTGTCTAACATTTTTGATCTTCTTGAGGACCTATTATTCTAGATATTATCAGGGTGTCTTTTAAGTCTATATGAGTAGGTACTGGTTTTAGATTGTAAATTCATCCTGTGATTCTTCATACTGATACTTCAAGTAGGGTCATATACATAATATAAATTATCTTTAAATCTGTGTTCAGGCTGCCCAAAACAAGCATTCAGAGTTTGAAAAGCTGGATACTAAGTAATTATACTTCAATACCTCTAGTTTCCACAGTAAAATGGGCCTCTGTACATTAAAATGGGCCTTCTGTACATTAACAGTGAGACATAGACCTGGGGTTGATTCAGTGTTTCTACTCCAGTTTCATTCTTGAAGCTGCTGTGATGGCGAATGGGAAGGTTTGGAACAAACTCAGCTGGAGGCATTTAAACCTGCACGGAAAATTTCAACCCTCACACCTAAGTTTGACAAGACAACAAATCTGAATATTGCTGACTCTTAACTTGGACATAGACAAACAGACTTGAAGACAGTATAGCTCATATTTTCATGTAATCTGCATTGGCTCTCTAGATGCAGTGTTCACCTGCTTCTGTCTGTCTCTGACTTTTCTGTACAGGTGAACCCTACAGGCAATTGCTCCTCTGCACTGTCCCTGCTGTCAGAAACCAAGTTGGAATATCATATAGTTATTCCACAGTCAGTCTCTGTCATTGTCAAAGTCAATTCAAGCTGCTGTAGTAACTCCTAAGGGTAATCAATAAATCATGTCATCACCTTCACCCCTCGCATGGTGGGGCGGAAGGGAAAGAGCACTTCATCATCAAGGAAAAAGCATTCCTACTGCCATAAATAAAAGCACAAATGCGGCAATCAATCATCTAATCTGGAGCCTTAAATTTTAAACATCTTAACAGGATGTAAAGTCATGATTCAGACAGGGATGATAATGCATACCAATATCCTAACTCCTTGGCAGATAAAAGGACTGCATAGGCCCTCAACTTACTGTGCTGCAGAATGTGGCTTCACTGCATGACACCAGCATATGAATGTGAGTTGAAGATTAAAGCTAAGTAGTTGTTGATAGTAAAGAGACTGTAGCATAAAAAGTTTTTGATGATAGTAAACCAAAGGGGATTTTTTATTTCTAGCAGTTATATCACTGGGGAGAGGGTGTCTGTCTGACTTCTGAATATTTAATAAACATTACACAAGCACTTGGCATGTAGCTGAAGTGTTACTGCAGTGCTGAATATGAACATGGCAAATACAGGTTTAAAAGATCAGGATAATGAGGGTTAATAGTGAGGATAATGAAGGATAATAACTAGCTCAACAGAAAAGGGTGATGATAGGACCGTGTTTCTCTGGGAATAAATAATAGTACATTTTCAAGTTCATCAGTCTGGTTTTATCTGTAGCCAGAATATGTGGTAACAGCAGTACAGTCTCAGAATGTTTAATGATGTGAAACAAAACTACTCTCAGTTAAGGGTCACCGCTTTCAACTTGACAACTTTCTAAGCTATGCCCTTCTCTCTTTGTGACTATTAATCTCTTTGACTAATATTCATTCGGTTTCCTTTTTGTAGGTGTTAACTTACCAAGGAGAACAGCCAGTCACCTGCTTGAGGAGAAAACAGCTTGTGTATCTGCTGCTGTGTCTGATGAGTCTGTAGCTGGAGATAGTGGTGTATATGAAGCTTCTATGAAACAGTAGGTTTGAGAAATCATGCAAGTCTTTCCACCAGGAAGTTAAATATATCTGCGAGCAGTTACATAGTACCAGCAAAAGTCATTAATTGGTCTTGCCTTTTTAGAAATATTTTGTACTTTCAGACAGAAAAGAGGGCGTATTTGCCAAACAATGAAGTTTGATGTGGTGATTTGGGTTATTTTTTGGGCTGTTTTGGTTGAGTAGCATTAATATGCTTCCTTATAATATTGGGGGTTTCTTTCTTGCTAGAAGTGTTCTCAAGAGAAAATATGGATTTAAACTAGGCAGATTCTGTCATGTGACTGTATTGACATTACTCAGAATTACTGTTTTTAATTCTTGTTTTGTTTAGATAAAATCTTAAGATTGCATGGCATTTTGTTTGGATGTTTCTTTTTTAAAAAGAGGCTATAGAAAAGATAAGAAATCCTCATCTGTAATGTTGGTATTAAAATAATCCAGATTGGGGTTTAATGTTTACCATGGTGAACAGGATATAAGAAACATATTTGCTGTTGGCAACTTCTACAGGATTCTTTATACTAGTTTATATAGTATTATCTGTTTTCTGACAGTGAGAACAATGAACTTCAGACTGTATAACAGAAAGTTTTCTAACTATGAGAGAAACAAAAATCTTTATTTTTCACCTCAGTTATAGCAAGTTGTTGACATTAAGAATTTTATGTCCTTTAGAATATTCAGGGAGACATGTCTTAGCAGGATGGTTGCAAAGACATCGATGTGTCTTCTCTTGCCAGGTTAAATGCTTTTCTATTAGGACAGTTAAAGATGCATTATGATATCATAAATGACTTTTACTGGTATCTTATAAAATTACTTGTCAAGTCTTTCACTAATTAAAATGTAATAAAAAATAGAAAAGAGAAAACAAAAATGCTCAAATACAAAAGGGCTTTTTTCTGAAGTATTAGAAAGCCCATTCAGTCTCACCTTAGGTCACAGACCCATATTTCACCCTGAATTCTAGTATTGGTTTGCTCCGTGTCTTCAGTTAGACCTAATGCAGCTTCTTGGCTGAGACTGTGTATTTTGGTTCAATAACCACTATTGTAATTCCATTTTGTTTCAATTCTGAGCTGTTGTGATCAAAATTTACTGTCTGCTCCAGTTACAAGTCCAGTGTAAGAAATGAGCAGAGATTGGACTACAAGCTTTGGGTGTTTTGTGGAGCAAGTCATTAGCTGTCCTCTCCAATGACTGTGAGGGGTGGGATAGGTGAAAAACACAACAAATTACTGTTGCTACTCAGAAAAAAGGGAAAGAGGACAATTGCATCCCCTAAACCTGTGTACAAAAGGACACTATTGACATTTGTGCAAGCTAAAATTTACATACTGGCTATTCCATGATAGCTCCAGGTGTGGATACTCTTAATTATTACTGATTAGGAAGCAGTGAAGAGGCAATGAGTGCCAATGTGTGAGCTGCTTATGTTTAGTAGAAGTGTCTTTATGAGTACTGTGTTGGAATGACTTACAATTTGTCAGTGTGCTCCTGACGTTACAGTGCAGTGATTTCTGCTGTATAGACCAGTCCTTTGTGCTGAGTAATTTAAGGCAGGGAAGGAAATATGTTCATTTTATGAAATCAACCATCAGCAAGGAAATGTGTGGTAAAAAGAAAACCTCTAAATGCAGAGTCTTAAAATAATGCTGTCACGTCTTGTGAGATGTTGTCTCTGTCATTCTCCACATTTCCTATCTTGATATTTTCTATCTTGATCTTGTTTATTGATCCCAGCAGTCTAGTTCTAAAAATCAATGAAACACATTAATACCATGTTTTCACTCAAACCTCCCAGAAAATGACTGGAATTACTTTACCACATGAATTCTCTGTAATTGCTTTCAACACTAGATTTGTTCTTCAGCAGCAAGGCTTGTGTCCCTTTGGTTCTTTGAATGCTTCTGAACACAGGCTGAGAGGAAAGATGCTTGTTATTTGCACAGAAACCTTTGTATTTTACAGAGCTCTGAAGCTCAGTGTTCTCCAAAGCAGTATTTAATATCTAGTTTACTTGTGGCCTGTGATTTATTACAAATTTTAATTTCATATTCTGTATTCAGTGAGATAAAGAAGTACTAAGTATGTGTAAGAAAAAACAATTTTCTCTTGACTTTTGGTCTGACCTGCTTCAGTAATCAGCCTAAGGCCTTTCTGAATCATTACTGCAGTTGTTGAATGGTTCCAGCAGCAACTGTCCCCAAAACAGGCACTGCTGTTGTGTAGGCTCTGCAATTCTCATTTGGAGTGCCTGCTGTCATGGAATCAGCCTGTTTAGGAGAATGTGTGTATGTTGTTTTGGGTATGCATGCCTTAATTACTGCTGAAAGCTAACAATAATTTTCTGCAATTTGACTATTTGCCTGGTTTTCCTAGAACAAATGAAACTGAGGACACTATATATAGTGAAGATGATGCAACAATTCTAGAGGCTGCTCAGGTACAAATAGGACTCAGGTAAGTGACCAGCAAAGGGAATATTTCTGTTCATACGTAAACGCGAATAGTAAACTTCCCTCATGTTGTCCTTTCTTTAACAGATATGACCACGACAACTCAAGTTTTGTGATAATCATAATACGACTGAGAAATCTTCCAGCGTTTTCTGTCCCCCTTGGCTCTAAGGTGTAAGTCAAACAATCTCTGAGCAGTAGTGTTGAAATATGACAGTATAGTAAGAAATTGTAAAAATTCTCCAAAAGAATCAGTTAATAATTTACTGCTTACCAGCACTGAAATATATATAAAACTTTTCAAGCTGTAGAAGTATTTAGCTTTTACATATTGTAGCAATGCTGCAAGCAAAAGAAGTTATCGGGAAATTTGTGCTTTCCACTAAAGTGGAATAAAAAGGATCTTTAAATGGTGTTCTATCTAGCGCTTCTAAACATTCTGTAGCTTTGTGGGTGCAAAACAGCTATTCTGTAGTTACTGAAAACATTCTTTTGATACTTTGCCATCCTTTCAGCTCAGAATGTTGTCTTTTTACATTTAAGTGACATTTTGATGTAAAGTGATGTTTAAAGTAGTATGTGTCTTCTAAGTGAGCTTTTAAAGGTAAGGGGTAGTTTAGTAAATGGCGAGTGGACGTGCACTGTCACATTGAGATACATCATCCCGAACAACTGGAGCTTGGATGGCTGTTAAGAATCAGTTCTTGTGTCAAATTGGACCAACATGAAAAGTCTACAAGTAAATTACAGTGGAAATCCTACGTAGAAAATGAACAAAAGTGCCTGAATATGTTACCACTGAGATTCTAATCCAAAATTCTCATCTGTATAATAAGTGCAGCTTTCCTTGCAGACACTTGTACTTGAGTGAATTTTTTTGACAGATTTTAAGACTTCCTTAAACTGTTGAAAAGCTTAATAGGTTTGGAATAGAACATAATCAATCCTTGGAAAGTTTGCTTTTCTTTCTGGTTCCTTTCCCTTTGTCCCCCATTGCCTTGAATTTGATTGGCAGATAAATAGGAAGCCACTGACTATGGAAAGGTTGTATTAATGATACCAGCCTGGGTGCTTGCTGGATTTTTCTGTTTGTTTTTGTTAATAACAAATGCTTGTCTACTATCATCCTTTCTTCTGTGACCTGCATTTTTCCTCTGCTGATCTTCCAGGTTCACTAACATTTAGCACAAGAATATAGAAAAACTATAGAAGAATAAATTGGCACAGCTGAGAGGAAAAGTAGATAATGTAAACTGTCAAAAAGATGTTCGGTAAGGTAAAGTTAGGTCAGAGCTGGCATCTTTTTAGGAATTAAACTGTGAAGTTGTAATTAGTAGTCAAGAAGTCTAGACCTGCTACTGGTAAAAGAGATTTAATGAAATTAAAGCTACACAAACAAGGAGGAAGAAAGGATAGGGTAAAGGCAGGACTTGGCAAATAGAAATTTTTTTCTGTTACTTACCACTGTGTGCAAGTATATGTAACCTGTACAGATACATACAGTAATAAAAATTGGTCTGGAAAATGATGCTATGTTATAGCTGCATTTCCTAGAACATCAAATTGGATAGATTAGTACTTTATTGAACCTTTACACGTGGAGGAGTAGACTTTACATGAGGTGTTACTGATATCTGTTTCCACACTGGCTGTAAAAGCTGTTCACTTTTAGGGTAGGTAGAGCGTAGCTAAAGAGTTACTGTGTCAGGAACACTTCTTCATCAGTTGAAGAGTCGTAGGTTTGTCACAGCAAAATCTGAGGCATTGGTTGACTCTTTCACTTTTTAAATTAAAAGAAAAGTAATCACTCCTGTAAAACAAACTTTTTAATTACTTAGTCTGTTAAAATAACTGTTTTCAGTAGACCATGCAAATTGCTTATCTACATTTATATGAGTACAGCAGCAGCATTACTGGAATCACATTATGCTACAACTTCACTTCAGGATTGGCTTGTCATAATGCTGGGTACCTTCTATCCAGGCTATACATGCAAACCTAAAAATTTAGATCTTGCTGTTTATCCTAAGAAGTTTGGCATAATTGGGGAATAAACAACTATGCTCAAACTCAAGTTAAAAATCAATTTTCTCACAGACCTGATTTCTTTTGGTTTAATTAATGTAACACCAAGTTTTTAGTAATATTAACAACACTATGCATGAAGTGAAAAAGTGTAGTGGTAGTGCTGTAAATTTTGGGAGAAAAAGTTTTTGCCAGAATTGTTTTCCTTGTCCCACTTTTTCTTCTTGTTTTAGTTGGCTTCGTGGCATTCTATTCTACAGTGAATGTCAATTACATATAAAGCCAGTACCAGAAACAGACTATTGCATGGGCACAGAAAAGATATAAAACAATTACTATGCTCATTCATGTGTATGAGAAACTGTGCAATAGGTAAATAACACATACAGATTGCATTATAAATGTCTTTACTCTGTTAAGCTGCTGCTAAAGTGGGACTTGCAAGTTAGCTAATACAACTTTTATCCACATAAAATCTATCCATATTTGTTACATAAAAAGAATGTATCCATGTAACAATTTCAAGTTACTCTCTCTGCTTAAATTAAGGTTTGAAAGATGCATTCTTCTAAGTTGCACTTAATATATTATAAATTGATTATGAGCAGTAATGACCCCTAGCTATTGTCTTCCTCAATTTCCTTTTTTTTTTTCCTTTGGAGGCTTTGTTTTGTATGTTTCTTTAGATTAAAAGGTGTCACTTTTCAGTGCTGCTTGAATTGTTCTAAGACTTTAATTTTTATATCCACCCCAGTACTATACTAGAGGATAAATTTGGATAGAGACAGAAATTAGCTACCTCTCTCGCTACTGCCTTACCAGGCACAGAAATTCCTTTTTGGGAAATGTTTCTGCAAGGGGCAAGAGGAGTTTCTCACTCATCTTTTTCACCTCTTTTCCATTCCACCTCTGATTTGTTGCTGTTCCATTTTCTTGCAATGAAGTCCTTTAGTTGATGGGGCCAAGTTCTATTATGTGTCACCAGCAAGTGCCAGTCAAATTCAGTGTAAGATTTGGTTTTGTTTCTGGCAGGTATGTCAGAGTAGCAGTACTTCCATCCTCGACTGACATCAGCTGTCTGTTCCGCACCAAAGTTCATCCTGCCATGGAAACAGTTCTATTCAACGAGGTATTCAGGGTAGCCATTTCCCAAGTAACACTCCTGCAGAAGACACTGAGAGTAGATGTTTGTGCTGTTGGTAGAAGTCATCGGGAAGAATGCCTGGTATGCAGTTTTATTTCTGGCTTCTTTTGGCATGCATTTGTTTATAGTGTTCCCTCTTATTTTGATGGTCAAGGCTGCTAAAATTCCACAGTACTTAGAGACAAACTCTGAAGCATAACTTAGCTGTTGCTATAGTACTTAAAATACTGCCTTTCCCTGAAATTCCTGATACAGAATCTAATCCTGGATGGAAATTCTAGCAGATGTTTCAATAATTCTAATGCTGCATTACCTTAACCCTTTTAATTACAGATTGATAGTCTGTCTTTGCCATTTTATGTGTAAAACCTCCATAAACTTCAATGCAACATTACCTTAATGCTAGATTTTAAAGCAAAAGAAGGGGAAGGGAAGAGGGGGGGTGAAGCAAACCCTCATTATCACAAACTTATCACAAAGAACAAACCAAATTACGTTTTTGCATGTTAGTTTAAATTATATGATGAACACCTTTTTGGTTTTTATGATCTGTAGAAATAATAAAAAGGTATGACATTCATAGATCAGCCCATTGGGAACTGTCATGTTTTAAATTTTGTTGTTAATTGTGGTCATCACCTAATCAGTGATGCTCCATTTACTTTCAAATTGCTTTTGCATGGTCTGGTACAACTCAGTTTAGTTTTTCACCATGAGAGTGATTTTAGTAGCACAGTGAGAGTTACAACATACTGAAGAGATGCAGGAACCTGCTGGGGTTCATCAGCTCCGACTGCTGGGAACAGCCTCTCACTTCCAGAAATATAGAAGTTAATTCCTGGGGATATATTGGCCTTTTTCATTATGTAAGAGGTTTCCCCTCAGGAAAGGGCAGTAGAACAAAAGTGCAACAGAATGCAGGATACAAAGATGAAGAAAAAACACAACAACAACAAAACACAGAAGGCAAGGGTTAATCGATCGAGTGAAAGAGTTGGGAGTACCATCCTCAGCAGAAAGCCCTGGGCAACATGACCAGAATCTTGGCAAGAGCTGTGTATGCAACCCAGTAGCTGTGGAGATAATTTGCCAAAGAATAGAGGATTTTAATCTCCAAGGCACAGCCCAAACATGAGTACTTCAGAAGTTTTCCCAGAGTACCAACTCAGTGGATGTCAGTGCTCGTCCACATCAAAGCGTTTCTTAATCTTTTACTGTCTTTTAATCTCCTTCTTCACTGGTTAGAGCAAACAAGGTCATCCATTATTTACCACATGGATGATTTTTGTGGTGGGACAACTAAAAATTGTTTCCCCATGAGTTGGTGCTACAGGCTTCATTGGCACAGGTTTTCATTATTGAATGCAGCAGAAAGCAGGTGCATGCATTACAGTGATAGAGAGGAGTATGTGTGCATGTGGGGAGAAATTCTGCAGACTGAAATAAAAGATGGCAGAATGGACAATATGAAGGACTTTTCCATGAACTTCTATTTGTTTATTTTAACTGGAAGTGGAGGGAAATGGAAAACTGTACAGTTAAAAAGGGAATGAAGCTTCATGTCAAATTTGTGCTATTTTACATGGTAAGTACTGTAGAATTTATTTGCAGCTGTTTGGTAGAAAACAGAACAAAGTAAAACAGTTTTCTTCCCCTTTCTTATTTTGTGCAGGCAGGGACTCAGATCAGCTTGGCAGATTTATCATTTTCTGATGAGACCTGTACTCTGTGGTACAACCTGTTGCCTTGCAAGCAAACTCCTGGCAAAAAACCCAAGGAACAAAATGATGAATCCATGTTTCTGTTAAGCAAGCAGTCACTGCACTCACTGGACTTGGTGAGTAATGGGTTGGCTATTACTGCAGCAGCAAGAAAAAATCCAGAGACTCCTATTGTGCCATTGCATTGTGATTATTTGAATGTGTGAATTCAAATACATCCTCCCTTGAAGGTCCAAGGCCCTGTTTTGCGGGCAGTTTTGTCTAGAGTGACTTTGTGTGTGAGTGGTTCCTATGTGGGGTGTCAGACACCTTAGCGAGGGGGGATAGGGCAGATGCTTTTTAATGGGATACAAAATTGCACTCCAATTTGCAACACTTCAGCTGTGTTTCTTTTTATAAAGAGTGTTATTGAAGAGCATCCTAAAGTTTCCCTTTATTTTCATATGCCCACATAAAAATGTCTGTTTATTAACTATTTGAATCTGCATATTTAAAACCATTGCACTTAAAATGCAAAACACATACTAATTCTTCTGGTTAAAGAAGCTTTTCTGCTTTAATACCTTCTTAAGAGAATTGCATTAAAAATGTAACTTTGAAGAGCACCCCTATTTCACCTCAGGATATTACGAGAGGGAAGAAGAGAAAATACATTGAAGGATGAAAGGAGCATATTTGATTGCATTATTGTTTTAAAAACAGTCTATTTTTTGTTGATATTTACTCTGTATAAAAACAATAATTTAATGTGCTATACACTGACAATTCAAACACTTCACTTGTGAACTGAGTCATTGTTTCTGCTGACATCAGGGTAATGCAGCTCTTGAAAGAGTTGTTGGTTTTTTACCTGTTATGTATCACTCAAGTCTTGGGTTTATCTTTTCTCCTTGTGAGCAGGATGCTGTGTCAGCTCTGCTGGAGAGGACATCTGCTGAGTTGGAAGCAGTAGAACAAGAGCTGGCTGAAGATGAAGAGGAGGAACACGAGCAAAGGGGCTCTGAGGAAGACTGGTAAAGCCACTTTTCCTCCCTCATTGTTCATGCCTGAACAATTAGTTTCATTCTTCCTATTCTTAGACAAACAAAAGGGCTGTACTTTTGGAGATTATAGACTTGTAGAATGGTTTGGGTTGGAAGGGACCCTTTAAGATCATCCAGTCTAACCCTCTTGCCACTGGCAGGGACACCTTCCACTTCACCAGGTTGCTCAATGCTGCATCCAGCCTGGCCCTGAACATTCCCAAGGACAGGACATCCACAGCTTCTCTGGACAACCTGTTCTAATGCCTCACCACCACTGGAATTGGAGTCAAACCTCATTCTCTTGTGTGGTCAACTAATTCATGTTCATTTAGGTTTACAGTGTCTTTGCTGCTCTATTAACTTGTACCGCCAATGCTCCTCCATTCCATGTACATCTTCCTATGAAACCACTTGAACAGTCTAAGCCACTGGAGGTGTAGCAAAATGTCTCATGTTATAGTTGCATTAAGTGTAATAGGCAACTAATAGAATTTGAAAAGAGAGCTGCTGTCTGACAGAGTCAGTGTGGGTGTGCTTTTATTGGTCTCGGTTTTGGAGAAACTGTGAGCTTTCCCAAGAAACAGATTTCTTGCTAAATTGCTATTTGAGTTCTCTTACTGTGCAATTTCTTAGCTGCTGTGTAGAAGTAAATACATGCTTTATTATGGGGGAAGGGGAGACACACTTGTTTGTTTTATGAATTTATTATAATGAAATTCCCTCAATGTTATCAACATTACAGCCATTGAATGTAGTTCAGTGTTGTCATAATGATCGCGAGGATGATCTGTAGTAGCACTTCCTGAGTTTTGCTGGAGGCTGCAATGAAATGTGCCTTCACGTGAAGTTAGTGGAAGCATTTGGATGACAGTTGTTTTTCCTGTCAGGAAAATGCAAGCTTTATGTGTGCAGGTCTAGGCTTTCTGAGGAACGGCCTGCCCAGAGAGGTGGTGGATTCACCATCCCTGGAGGTTTTTAAAAAGAGATTAGACATGGCCCTTAGTGCCATGATATAGTAATTAGAGTTGGATCAGAGGTTGGACTTGATGATCTTGGAGGTCTTTTCCAACCCAATCTATTCTATGATTCTATGATTCTATATCCTTCTCTGGTGAACTTTTTCAGATTGAGAATAAGCCTGGGCTACTTCTGTTCACACAGGCTAGAGATGCTCACAGAAGCCTCTGATGAAATTGTGGATGAAGAGGAAGATGGCATTAAGCTGGCAGTAGAAGGCAGCTGTAATGATGACATGGGGTTACTCATCGATGCACCAGAAACAGATGAAGACAAGGACAGAGAGAACACTGATGAGGCCCATAAAGGCCAGCAAGCTGCTGTAATACTAACACTGGTGAATATCTTAAAATTTACATTCCTCCATTATCTTGCTGTGTCTGAAGGTCTATTTCTGAGCAGCTAATATTGAAGTCTGCTGTATCTGAGCATTTACAATTTGATTTGGCCTTTGCTGGAGCAGTTGTCAGCATGTACTTGTAATGAAATCGGTGTGGTCACTTCTGAACTACAAAGAGGACATTTAACAGACATGCTAGGCAGAACTTCTAAGTCTAAAACAATTTACCAAAACTCTATCTTCACTTCTTTGTTACATAGGGAGAATATTCAAAATACAAGTGCAGTTCAGTAGCTTCGGCTTGTACACATTTAAAATATTTCTGCACATCTGTTTCATTGTTTCCTTTTTTTTTTCCTGATTCATCTGATAAACAGCAGGAAACACAGAGCAGGGGTCAAGATCTTTAAACCAATGCAGGGGTTTCTTTATTTCTTCCTTCTATTTTAGGGTGTGAAATACAAAAACCAGCAGAGAAAAGGACGGAAAATTAATGAACAGAAAATTCAAAAATGTGCATTAAACTGTGTACTATGGAACTACCCACAGACTGCACAAAACAAATTCTAATTCCATGTTCTCGGTAATTGTTGTCTTTAAATTATATTCCACTTTCCTGGAAGCACTTTTAACAAATTTAGTATCCCTGATGTGGTAGCACACACTCAGAAATAAAATTTTTAGAACCTTTCGGCACCTTAATAAAAACGCTGTTGCAAGTGTCAAACCCACAGGCTCTGTAAAATAGCAGAGGTAAAAAGGCAAAGAGTGACATCTTGTTCCTTCAACGTGGTGACAATACAAAAGTTCAACACCTCAGTGGGATTGCTGGAAATTGTAATTAACTTGCAATTAATGTGGCAAGATGCCAAATGAGCTAAGGCCGGGGTATTAAAGGACTGACAGTCTGCTGGGTAGCAAGCAAATATAGATCAAAGCCCTAACTTGGCAAGGGGAGACATCAAGGACAACGTGTGAAGGTTAGGCACGCACTCAAGCACTTTGCTGAGCCCAGGCTGGGTGGACCTGAACAGTGAGTGAAAGACATAGCAGACACCACTGCACAGTGTAGATCTTTGTGTGCCAGATCCTCTTGGGGTTGCATTTGTGCTATTTAGGTCACTGTATCTATCATGTGCACTTTGAAAACCATGAACCTCATTAAATTACCCAAGTTGAAGAAAAAGCCCCGGTGCACGTCAGTGACATTGGACGTTCCAGCTGCTGCAGAACTTGGTCTAGCCTGGCAGTCAAGATAATGGCAGCATGTAAGCAAGCACAGGCCACGCCACCTACAGGGATGGGAGCACCTGAGGCTCCCTGTGGCACATGTGGGGCAACTGCTGTAGGCAGCAGGCCGTGCTGAAAGACAGCAGCCAGCAGGGTCTTTTCCCTGGGTTCACAAGGCTGGTGACGCTCTGCAGATTGCCATAAAGCAGCCCCGCTGCTGAGGTTTGGGAATGTGTGGCAGTATGTCTGGAAGAACCGTGGCAATATAACTTGCTGCCCCCTTTCAGCGTGCACAGTCACCGTCTCTAACATGGCAGAACCTTGGTCTTCTGCAAAATACAAAACAAAATAAACATAAATGCACAATAATAATGTCTGCAAACAGCAAAGTACAACATTTGTTGCACTGTGGTTGCATCAGACCATCTGTCAGGCAGCAGAGGGCTTTTTGCAAAACCTTTGGTTTTATTGGTTACAAAGAATACCTTCAAAGTCTCTCCACTCACTGTTAAGCCTTTTGGGAATTTTGTGTTTCTTTACATAGTATAGCTTCTCTGTAAATGCAAGATCTTTTTGCTGCTGGCCTTTTTCCATTTACTGTGAGGTAACAAGAATGCTTGTAAAATCCAAAGGCACAAAAACTACGTAGTGACATGTATCTGGATATAGTAGGTCTTTTAAACTAAATTTCTTTTCACAGGTTGATAAAGAGACCAACACTGAGGAATCGGTTAACGAGAACACACCAGTTCGACCCAAGGACAGAGCCAGCTGGAGCTCAAGACAGCGTCCCTTTGTCAGGAACAGCATGATAGTGCGCTCACAAACCTTCTCTCCAGGAGAGCGGAACCAATACATCTGTAGGGTAAGAGGAAAAACACTTGGAATGAAGAGCTATTAACCAAAGAGTCATTTAACTTCTTGGGAATGAAGCATTAATGACAGTGAGTCATGTACCAATTTTCCCTGCAAGAAGCAGACCCTGTGCTTTCTCTAGAGTCTTTCTTTCCCTAACCGACCCAATGCATAGTAGAATTGACTTTCAGCAGAGTTGCACACTCTTGCAAAACATCTCTACTAGGAAAAAAAATACATCCTATTAGAGAGAAGTAACACAGATGCCTGTGCTGGCTCTCTTCAAAAAGTGTGTTTCCCTGCACATCAGCAACTACAACACTCATAGCAAAATAATTTCTTAAAAAATGGAATAGAATTCACTGTAAAATGCCATTGCATTACCATATTTTAGTAATGCAGCCATTTAAGGGTAACAGTCTGGAAAGAGCTCAGTCATCAATTTTAAATCTCGCTTTGTATCTCAACTGGTTTTAAATCTATGCAGCCCAAATCCTGCTGTAATTGCATCTTTGAAAGATGTGCAAGTGCTGCCTCAGGGCTGGGTTTTAAACATGGCTTTGGCAGCTAAGTTCCCAGTCTCTCTAGATCTATGGTAGTGTGGAAAAAAGAGATTTAAATTGTCAGCCTTGTTGCTGTTAAACTAAGTGTAAAACTCATGTGTTTAAAGATTTAAGCATGGATTACCAGTTCTATAGATTTTAATTACAGATAGCCTAGAAAAGGCAGTTTATTTTGATCTTTAGTTTCTACAGGTTGCTCATACAAGTATGACAGGTTTGGGGCTTTTTTAATAATACTTATGCTTTAATTCTCCAGTTCAGTTAGAGGCAGTTATCTTAATCATTTGGGAACATTAAAGTTGATCACTTCTTTGTGATTCTTATTGGCCTAAAAAAAAATAGATCTATAGTCAATACCTACATACTTAAATAACCATTCCATATACCCTCCAGAATGAAACACAGCAGATTGTTTTCTAACAATCTTCACATAATTTGCATATTTGCATTATTGGCTGAATTCAAAACCTAGCCTTCATCTTAATTCCTGTACTGGAACTTAATTCCTAAATGGAAATTATTAGTATTGGCAAAAAATATAACCTTAGCTTACACCCTGTATAGGTCTTCCACAGGAAATAAAACTAGTTGCTCTGGTAGTTCAGTTAGTGTAAACACTTGCAGTTTTTGCATCTGGAAAAGTGTTGGGCTTTTGTATCTTTGAACATTGCTACATACCTGCTGCCAGAAACCAGAATTAAAAAAAAAAACTTACCTTAAATAAACAATTTTTTTCTCATTGTGTACAGTATTGCCTGGAAGCAAAGTGCCCTGGGAAAATAACACCTTTGCACAGATGAATCGTTTGCCGTTTCAGAAATACTTGTTGTCCACTGTTGGGGCTCCAGAGTGGGCACTGTAGCTGCATCCAGATTCACAGGGAGGGCTGAACAGTGTGGGTCTTTCCAGTCCCAGATCTCCAGTTTGCACCACAAGCATATCCAGCCTTGCTTTTTGGTGCTATACAAGAGGAAATCACCTGTTGCATACACTCTGGTGAGCTGCCAGCTGCTCTCGATTCAGAAGAGATGGTCTGGCTTCAAGAGAACACCTACTCTCATATGATGTTCAGAAAACACAGAGATCTTTGAGGCTTAAAGGGCAGAACCAAAATCTGTTGGGGTCTTTAAAAAATATCCCTTGAAAAGTGCTTAAAGAACATCAACGATGATAGCTGCCTCTCTGTATCCAGGGGTGAACTTCCAGTAGTGGCTTGTGGTGAAAAGACAGATTTGTCTCTTGAGAGGTGTGCTTGTATTGCAAGAGGTTGTGTTTCTCACCCCTAGCTCCCAGCCAGTCCTGTGTAAGCACGCTTTAGGACTCTGGCTTCACTTACTGAAATGTTAGCAGAATGATTCTTTTTGTCTGTCCTTTTCTGAAGAGGAGAAATACATTTCCTGCAGAAAGATGATTCTGTTTTCCCTGGAGGTTACCACCTGTTAGATACTGATGCATCTAATGATCACTCCTCACTGATGGATATGGAACTAATGCTAAAGTTAAGAAGAAGCTACTGCCGAGCTGTGGTGCATAATTTTGAGAAGCAGGAAGTGCTTCTGAGGGAAGCTGTAGGCACACCCCTACTTGTTACAAGTAATAATACAAAAATACTGCTTGTTGGACAGATGCATGTCTACAATAATTTACCTTTCCTATAGTAAATTTGTTAAAAGCCTGCCCCAGGTAAGTGAAATCCATAGTTTGTATCTGTCAGTACCTAATAACCATAGTTACCTTCCTTGCATTCCTAAATAGTCTTACTTAATCTTTACTTACTCTTCATTAAGTAAGATCAATGGTTGTCTTGGTGTAGGATTAGAATTTTGGAGTAAGTGCCGATTCTAGTTTCAGATTTTTTAATTTATACTAAGAATACAACTTACATGTATATCAACACTGAGGTTCTCTTGACTGGGTATATTGACACAGATGTATTTGTATATGAATGTCCTTTATTTCTCAGGTGTATTTGTATATGAATGTCCTTTATTTCTGTCTTTGTTGTGTATGTTTTCACAGTTGAATCGAAGTGACAGTGACAGCTCAACACTAGCCAAAAAGTCTCTCTTTGTAAGAAATGCCACAGAACGGCGGAGCCTAAGAGTTAAACGGGTATGTGCTTTGTTAACTGGACACGGTTTAGGACAAAGTACAGGGAGAGAAGGAATACCAAACGACTTAAGGATATGCCTTATTGAAGGTTTTTCAGCAAAAGCAATGCAAGCACCACGTGTAGTCCTGTAGTTTCTCATTGAAATCTCAACACAGTGGTCCCAGTCCTACATCTTCACCCTCCAACAAAGCCTGTGCTGTTTTAGTTGTAGCTGAAGCCAGCAGGCAGACACTGCTGCTCAGCATCATGGCGTTTGTTGTTGAGGGTTACTGCCAAAGGGATCTGGGTTAAAGAACCTGAGTATTACAAAGTCACACAGTGAGGCTTGTGCTGCACAGAAGTCAACTCTAGCAACATACATCTGAGGCAAATTTTGGTGGAAATTTCAGGGATTTAGATGTCCTTTTAAAGGGGTTTACTTTTCTCCAAGTGTTCAAGTAGCAAAAGGATTGAAGGACAAGAGAGTAAGATCCTATTTCACTTGCGTGAAATTAATTTTACATAAATTGAGAGAGTTATATTTTAATCTTAATTGTAACTAGAAAAAATAGTCCTGTGGAAGGCATGTTACCAGGTAGCGGGATTACATTTTGCATAAAAAAGAAATACTGAATAGTCTGGGATGGCTTCTCCCACCTGACTTACTCATATGAAAAGTCACTGTGAAAGGACAGTAAATAATGTGAAATACGCTGAAGAAATGCATGTTTACAGAGTTCATAACATTGTGTGTTTGGTTAGGCCTTGAAAATGCAAATGATTATAAAAACAAATAATGTCATTGAAATCTATGGGGAAATATGTGTAGTGTTGGGTCTCCTGGCAGTGTGTCATCCTGGGGATCAGAATGTTTTCTTGGTTTTAACCTATAAATTGTGCACCTGGTTGGAGAAACTTTCACATTTACTTTTAGCTAGTGACTGAAGGAAAATTCCAGGATATGTGAATTTTTGTACTTAAAAAAAAAAAAAGACTGCTAAAGAAAAACAACAAAAGAAATTGGAGCCTTTCTGACTGTATTATGTCAAACCCTACTCTAGCCTCTCTATATGTTAATATTTATTCTGTTTCCCAAATGATCCAGCCTGTTTGCCAGCCGATCACGCGAAGAGCTACGCAAGAGTGCCCCGTACGCACTTCCCTCGACTTGGAGCTGGACCTCCAGGCGTCACGCACAAGACAGAATCGTCTGAATGATGAGCTTCAGGCCTTGCGGGACCTTAAACAAAAACTTGAGGAAATGAAAGGCAGAGGAGAGGCAGAACTTCCCCTGTGTGTGCTGGAGGACGAACGTTTCCAGAAACTCTTGAAACAAGCTGAAAAACAGGTATGAGCAGATTCAGACGTGTGTGAATAAATAGGCATATATGCCCCTAACTTTGCTATAGATGTGCTAAGGAATTTGGTCAGTCGTGTTAAAAGATTTTTACAGAAGCTGACATTTGACTAATTACACCTCTGAATTACGTAATGTAAACTGTTTCTTTATTGGTCAATACTACAGCATTTAAACCTATAATTTTAGGTATAATTTTAGTATTTTTCTAGTGCCCTCTAAATACTTTAGTTATTCAGAGTAGCAGTTCTATTATTTGGAGTAATAGTTGTGGTTGCTGTAGTAAAATAGCATTTACTTAAAAGTTAATTTAAAATTCTTATGTTCCAACCGTACTTCTACAGACTTGTGTGTGCTCTCCATCCTTCAGCATTTGTTTGATTTGCAGTCTGCACAGGACTTGTATTCAAAAGATGCTTGTAACAGGTAGAGAGAGGCAACGACCATTACGTAGAGTGGTAGGGGCATGTGGAAAAGGAAGTACTTCCACTGTGGCTTATTTCTTTATTCAAGACATACTTGTTCTAGTTTTGGCAAAGGAAAGCCAAATTCTGTTCTCAATGGGATGGTCTCTAAAACAATGTAAGTATATATATGCACTGCCATAAGGTAGTAAGATGCACTCATGTGAATAGAAGAGAAGAAACAGTATAGGAGAATGAGACGCAATGGTAAGAAGTTGGGATGTGGCAAATTCCAACAAGATACATCAAAAAGATGTTGTGGGGTTTTTGTTATGTTTTTGGGAGGTTGTTTGTTTTTTTAAATCATTAGGGAGATCCTAGACCAGTATAGGGGCCTAGAGAGGTTGTTAGAGGAAGAAAAAACCCAACCAAGTAAAAAAAACTCCACCCAACCTGCACAGTTGGAGGTATTCAGGACCTAACTGGACAAGACCCTGAGCACCCAGCTCTAGCATCACCTACTCTGAGCTGGAGCTTGGAGTATATGCCCTCTGGAGCACCCTTCCCATCCATGTCAGTCGATTACACCAGTTTTCCACGAGGGCAGGTTGCGAATGACAGCCAGGAGGGACCTGTGCTCTTTAGCTATTTATGGTTGGTAGAAATTAGTGTTTTGGTGACACCAAGCTACCGAGAATTGTAAAAATGGGAACTTTTTAATAAGGTGCAGAGGTCCTCCTAGTATGTAAGTAATAGTTCGAGTTTTTTTGTTTGGTTGGGTTTTTTTTGAAAGCTAAATGTCAGTAAATAGCCTTGTGTGGCAGAGGGAAGGGTGATCCTAATGTTTACATGTACAAAGCTGAGCTCTGAATTAGATGTTAGGAATGCAAGACTGGATATCAGGAACAAAAACATCAGCAAAAACATCACAGCAATCAGCAGATATCTAAAAGCAAATAAGAAATGAATTAGTAAAAAAAGAACTTAGAACAAAACAAATCATTGTTTTATGACCTAAATACTATTATGCCTGTAAACTTAAACATTGTTCACTTCTTGTTCCCCTTCTCAAAGTGGAAAATAAAACTACAGAGGGTCTGCAGGGATGGTCAAAGGAGGAAACAACTTTCATGTTAGGAGTGGCTAAGTAGCTACAACTGAAGTGTGTACAATCATGAGCAAGGTGGAGGAAAGCAATTAATCATTGTCTTTCATTCTACAGGAAGTAGAGAATTGAAGAGGTGGCAGCTTAAATGCAAGCAAACATAGCACAACATTCAGAAACTGTAAAAATGTTTTCAACAGAACATTGAGTGCTGCAAGTTTGCATAGGTTCAAAAGCTTATGATTTTATAAATTCAATAAATTCATGGAAGAAAAATCCATCAGAGGTCATTAACTGTAATGTTACCATATATTTCAAGAAGCCCTCGAATGTCTAACAACTTAGGAAACAAAACTTTTTCCCAGTATGTTCTTCCAACTCGATGTTTGTGCCCTGTTGTCTTCCTGTCTCTTTTGGCATCTGCTGTTCACTATAGTCAGTGGAGGTCTAAAATGACTATAAAGCACTAGTAGTTTAGGCTGACACTGACAAATGTCAGAAAAACCCTCAGGCAGAATGAGGTAGAGTGCAATGTTTAAACATCACACAATGTTACTGTTTTGTTTTTTACCATGTGAATTCACTGTATGAATTTGATCTACATTTTAATCCATAAAAATAGTAGCTCATAGAAAAGAAGTATAGGTAAATCTAATCAGAAGTTCAGAGTTTATATCTAATGCTGGATGCAGGATAGAAATTATAATTTCTGATTGTTTAATTTAAAACTACTTCCACTCTAAAGCTATTCCCACTAGAACATAGTATGCCTCTGCAACGTTTCATATTATGAGTCCTTTGAATTTGTGGTTTATTTCAGCTGGTTCTTTCAAGGCAGCAGATAAGTTTCTCACATTTTATATTGCTGGTGTCAGTGATCAACACCATTACACACACTGCGGTGAGGAATAAGGGCAATAATGTACATTCCTAAAATACAGAGAGGCTGTAGTGCTGCAATAAAGTCCTCCTTTCCAAGGTAAAAGTCAGAACAATGATCACAGTCACTCCACCCCTTTGAAGAGTGCTTACAAAGTTTCTAGAAATATTTCTAGCCTTAAAATTGTTGCCTTCCCCTGTGGAGCAAAACAAGCCTGAGAATGCTGTACTCTGCTGTCAGTGTTTCCTCTTGGGTTGGCAAAACACAGCAGCCTCGAGAACATTGTCATAGATTATTTTTTAGATCCTGCAGGCATTATAATGACACAGACTAATGCAGCAGCTGGAAACGCCAGAGAAATTGAGAGACTCTCAAGTGGAAAATGAAACCGCAGATGTGGGGGATGTTGAAAATCAGTGGCTGCTTGCTAGCACTCAGTTACTCTGCTTGAAGCCAAATACAGAGACTGCATACCTTCCCTCCCCTTCCTACCACACCTTCCTAAGTACAGCAAGTATGTAAAGCCCACTAATACCTGCAGATCAGAAAACAGTAGGTAATTCTGTGCACCAGAAGCATTTTCTCTTGTTTGGATTATATTTTTGTGAGAAATCACACAGTGTTTTGAAGTTTGAGTCTTAACTCCTCATACAAGTAGTTTTCAGATACCTACTGTCCTCTGAAAGACTTCTTAGTTTATATCCAAAAAGATTCCTGTAAAGATCTGTACGTATCTTCTTTATTTCTTTTCAGAACATCTTCTGTGTAGAGGTAATCTGTAATTGTCACTAATAACACAAGTATATTCTTGTTCCAATGTTTTGGTGCTTAGCACAGTTAAAATTTTTCCTTGGATTCAGTTTCTTCTATACAAAAAACATGGAAGAACAAGACAGGAGATAGTGTTTCAGCTTTAATTTTGATAGTGTTTATTCTTTGTCATCTTAAACTAACTTAAGCTTAAACTAAGCCCAGATAGAGGATTCCAGTCTTGCACTTATTTTTGGTAGAAAAGGGCCAGATTTTGGGGATTGATTTAATGTATGGCCATTTTATTAGTGTGCTTTTCTGTATTTTATATAGATTGCTCAAGAAACATGATGCAAATGCAAACACAGTCACGTACATACCTTCTCATACGCATACTCCTAGAGGCATTGGGCTGAAATCCGAGTTTCTCTGAGAGCATCCTGAAAAAACAAATGGATTCAAAAATGAAAAAAGATTACATGCTAATAGAGTATGAAAACAAAGAAGTCATCTGTGCTGTTAACCTAAAATGCAGTAGCCACAAGAATCTCATGTATAGTTAGGGAAAGGATAAAATTAGAAAATTTTGAAATATTGTGTGTTTAGTGCTTTGATGATAAACATTAACCAGGGGAGCTGGTAAAACATATGGCCAGTGACATATGTAAAATTAATTAAGACATTAACAGTTGTAGATTGCAAATTTATGCTCACTATCTAATAAAGAAAACTATTTATAGGTTAATTTCATTTTAAAATCATAGCTATTTTGGAGTTGGGGACTGAGGAAGTTAACAGCAGTACAGGCTGACAGGATTTTGCACAAGTTTTTGAAAGGGTGGTGCTCTTTTATGTAAAAACACTTTCATATGAAACACCAGAGTGCGTTCCAACAGACAGAGGGTACCACTATCCTGCTGTGAACAGCTTTCTTGTAACTAACCAGTGTGAAACTGATAGTACGGACTAGCTCTTTTGAATTAGTTGGTTTTGTTATTTAGGAGTCTACTGGGTTGAATTCAGAACCGGGGATGTGAACTCCTAAGTTACAAACCACCTTTGAAGATCGCCATTTCTGGCTTGCATGCGTGTTTTAATTTCAGGTAACAGAACAGCATTTTTGAGTCTCTAAAGTTAAGAACCAAAAATTAAGCTGTTTAGAACTTTATAGTGGTTTAAGAATGTGAACTGCTTCTATTGAATTCTGATGGCTGACAAAATTCAAACTGCAATAAATAACGTTTGTCTGGCGGTGCCTGCAGTCCAGAAATGAAAACTAAGTGCACACTCAGGGTGGCACTGCCCATGCCATGTACCCCACACACTATGGGGGTGATAATGCACGTGTTAGGGGACTTGCCTGCACGTGGACAGTGGCTATTTGTCTAAGAAGTCCAGGTGGCTTAAAAAGTGCTGCTCTTCAAATTACTGAGCGTTCAGTAATCCTTGATTAAGCTTTTTAAAAACCCAAGCGCAACAGTTAACAGCAGTCCTGCCAAAAAGAGTGGAAGGCACAGCTGTGATTGTCCTGTTGATGAAGCACTGCTTGGTAAAGAGACAGAGCCAGGAATACTGAGGTCCAGAAATACAGTAACTTTCAGGGGGATATGTGGCTGCTCAACGATGTTCACAAGCGACCTCTGATCTATTGTTACCACTGATGTTCTGTTCACTTACCTTGGCTTTTACACCTCTACAGTGCTAATGAAAAAAGTGAGTCTCGTGCAAAATACATGCCAGTTCATGTTCCTTGCTAACAAAGTCAACAAAACTTGAAAGCAGGTTTTGAGAGCACACCTTCCTTGGTTTTTCTGTCTGTCATTTTAGAGTAGCTATAAGGAACTTTCCTGAGAGTTGCATTAGGAAATAAAAGTATCTTACATGGAAAGAAGAACCAGTGGCTCCCAGTTCTAAAAAGATACTTGGATAGACAACATGTGTTCATACAAATTTAGGTATTGTCTAATTATAGCCTTAAAAAATACCAAAATTTATAAAACCTAGTAGCCACCTATCAAGTTTGAAGTTTGAGTCTGAACTCCGGGGATTTGTTCTATTTCTTTTTTTAGGAAAAAACCTGTTTCTTATTTTGTGCCCGTGGCTTAGGCTGGCAATGTCAGTCTTTTGTCTCACTGACCCTTTATATAGAGATTGTCATAGATTAATTTAGGTTAGAAAATACCTATAATGTCATTGAGTCCAACAGTAAACCTAACACTGCCAGATGTTTTGCTTGGCACAGAAGAATCTCTTATTTCTGTGAAATGGGTAATTGTTTGTTATCAGCAAAATACAGTTATTTTTCTTGTTACAGGCTGAACAGTCAAAAGAAGAGCAGAAACGAGGTTTAAGTGCTGAGAAATTGATGAGGAAAGCTTCTAAGGATGTGTGCCGGCTACGGGAGCAGAGCCAGAAAGTGCCACTGCAGGTGCAGTCATTCAGGTATGGCCTGTTCTGCTTTTCATGCTTTTTTTAATGTCGTGAAGTAACATGAATTATTTCTAGATATAGTTAGACACGCCCTGTAATATTAGTCAAAAGTCCACACACCTTTGAATTGCCAGAAGCCTTGCACATTTCTAACACAGCTTTAAGTTGGAGTTTCAAAGGACCAGGCCTTGATAACTTGCTCGTGTCAGAGGTGGCAGTGTGTCATCTGAGCTGTGGTGGTGAGGAAGCCGAGGGGAATTTCAGACCTCTGTGTGACATCTGCTGTAGGCAAGGCCTGTGTGTGACTGTTGCCATGGCTCACCTCACCCACAGTAGGTTGACAGTGGGCTTTAAGTCTTGGGATCTCTTCCAGTGATGGCAGGTGCCTGAAGCAAATCACCCCTCGAGGAGAAGTAGAACAGGATACATCTCATCAGGAAACTGTTTAACCACTACTTGTGCTTTGCCCAAGACTTACTATTAAAGAAATATCTTGAATCCCTCCTCCTTTTTCTCTCCCTTCTCCTTTTGGGTTGTGAGAACAGCAACCAATTACTTGAAGCAATTAATGAAGTGTTCTTGCTTAGCATAAGCCAGAATGAATACTTTCTATCTCAAACCTTAATTTTAACTGGTCTAAATTCCTAAAAGGCTGGCCAATAAGTGACCTGAAAGCCACACTTATATATAAAAATAAATATGAATCTTTTGATTGAAAAATACAGTGCTTGCTCTTGAACATAGAAATAATACTGCAAGTTAGTTTGATCTGTTTGTCAGTAACACATTTTTAAAGTTTAAATTTTGGGTCCTTTATAGGAAATTTAAGTCAGCTACTAATAAATATGAGATTTTTTCCTTTTCTAACCATCTTTTGTGAGCAGTTGGAGAAATACATAAACAAGTAAGGGCCTGTGAAGTGACATGTATTGCAAATCACAGCTACAGGTGATGCAGAATCGAAACGAGAGAAAGGAAGGGAGTCCCTCAGCAAAGAACAGCTGAGTTATTTATCTTTAGTGTGAAACTCAGAGCATCTTCAAACAGTTTTCACCTTATTGCAAGTCTTAAGAAAGAGTTTTGGTCAGTGCTGGTCTTACGACAGTCATCACAGACAGGCTGCTGCCTAAATCTACAGGAACATGTAATAGTGCTCAACACATCATTCCCCTGCAAGAAGGGTATTGAAACACTCCATTGTCCTTTATCTTCTAGTCACCACACAACTAGGAGGAGGAATCCAGTTTAGGGAGCTGATTTTGCTCTGAGCTACTATTTTTAATGGGAACTCAAACCTCACCAGTGGAAAACATAGTTCAGTCTTCTGGACAAATACCTCTGGAGGCTAAATTGTACGTGCCCTACTAACTAGACTTGTTACAGTGCTGTGGCCTCAGACTAATCACAGAGAGGCATTTTTGAAGCTCTCAAGAAGAATGACTCTTCTGAGCTTTAATTTTTAAGCCCCTAATACTTATCTTCTGCTTTCTAGCCTGCTGCTAGGCAAGCCTGTTTAAACTTGTTATGCTTCAGTAATTTCTTAGTTCATAGGAGACAGAAATGATAACAGCACAGGGGAAGCAACTGGAGAATGGGCTGACAATTCTGCTTCTCTAACTCTTGCCCAGACACAACAATTCCCACTCTGCCCTTTTCCCATGTCAGGATAAAATGATTTCTTTTACCTTTTCATGCCCCTGCTGAAAATATCATCATAGGAAATTCAGTGACTGAATCAATATTTCAGTCTTGCCATTGCAGTTATTAATGAAATATTGATATTTTTTCTCTTTCAAAATTGGAGCTGCTTTTTTTACATAAATCTGCCTAAGAAGGGAATTATGTCACATGAATGTGACACATTTTTTGTACATAAATTCACCGTGCATTTTCCAAACCTCTACTTTACAGAACTATGCTGTAACATTAGCAACTCTACGGCAGATGACATTGGAGTCGTGCCATAAATGGTAAAATAATCCCATGTTTTCTATTCTAATTTCAGGGAGAAGATAGCATACTTTACAAGAGCAAAGATCAGTATACCAGCCCTTCCAGCTGATGATGTATAATTATGCTTTTTCATTGAAGTGTTTTTTCCATTTGTTCATCTCTTTTCTGATGAGCTTTGTGGTTTCAGTGATGTGCTTTCGAAGATCTTCTATTTTACGTTCACTATTGATATGTTTATTTGTAAAATATAGTGAATTGAATTGTTGTAATCTTAAAAAATGGCAAAAATCCCCAACAACCAGAAAACCAAAGTAGATTAATTCTGGTATACTGATGCTGATTTTGTACAGTTTGTATGTATCGCATGTGTTTTTATTTTGTAAAGATGGAACAAATGAACTAAGGCAGTACTAAGCAAGTATCCTGTTGAACTGCACTGTGTTGAGAAAAATTGTGTTCAACAGACAGTTGTTTATGTTTTCACTATTTTCATGTGAGCAGACTGTGAAGATGGCTGTTTTGCCATACAATATTTTTGTACAAGTGTGACTTTTGTAGTTTAAAGTTAGCCACAAGCGTAAGCTCCTTTCCAGAACACCCAGGCTGCCTCGCGACAGCTGCTAATGATGAACTGCATTCATCACCCACATTGGAATTTTGTTTCTGAAAACAATTTTCTTCTGGTTTTGTTTTTTAGTACTTTGTAGGAAGAGACGGAGTTCAGAGTTTAGTTTTGTGAATGTACAGTACTTTAACCTGCACTAAAAGGTTTCTTGCATCTGCGGGAGAGTGAGAAAGGAAAGGCAGACAAGTAACCCTAAAAACTTATTATGAGACTACCAAAAGGGGCAGCTGCTTTCTGAACGGGATGAATCAAATTCATAATACCAACATTGATATTGAAATAGTTGTATCCACTGTACAGTTAAAAATGAGTTTCTCTCTGTTCACCTTTTGTCCTAGGGGGCTGTCTGATTGCTAACTAGGAATACATAAAGGTGTGTGTTAGGTTTACAAATATGAAGAGGTTTCATTAAAGCATTTGTACCAGGAGAAAAATCTGTCACATGCTAACTCAGTTATCAGAAGTCCTGTTGGTAAGGCAAACCCTTTTTGAAAAAGAAAAGCTCCAAACTCCCAGTCTGCGCATATTTCGGTACAATAAATAACATTTTTTTAAATACACAATTGACCCTGTATTTAGGTGAGGGTGCACAGGTTTAATGAATCGGTGTGAATGGCTTGTTTCAAATTTGTCTTACATGCTTTGCCTAGCAGGCTGCTTCATCAGAAGGCAACTTGGATGCCTTCTCTTAGAAGTCCAGAACATTAGATGTAGGTGGGTTTTTAAGCAGTCCTGTCTTGGTGAAGCAGTTGGGTTCTTATCTTCTGTGGGTACTGTGTAAGTAGGTGGACATTGCAGAGAACAGAATTATTTCATTTTCTACTTAATATATTGCATTCAGATGTATTTCATTCTCTGGCTAGTTTTCTTCCTCGGGGAACAAGCCACGTTGCATGGACTTCATCTTTCAGAAATGCTATAATTACTTGGTGAGAAAATGGAAACAAATATAACCACAATATGGTAGCAGCTGTCTTAAATTCAAAGTGACAATTCTGTGATGAGAGGTCTATGTAACACCCAAGGGTTTTCTTATGCACAAATACATCAGTTCAATGAAAAGTGTAGCCAAACATGCTATTTTGGGCAAGATGACTGATTGAACATCCTTTATGAATGCCCCATCTGTTTTTTGTGTCTTGGGTTTGAGATAACATTCGTGTTTGAAAGGTCAATTAAAAAAAAAAAATCTGGAATTATTTAATGTAGAGGTGAAATGATGGTTGACAGTTTCAACTTCTCAACTTGATTATATAAGTTGTTTGTAGAATGATATTTAGAGGTGTACTTTATGATTTTTCTTTTATTTATTTACAGTCTTATTTATGTTCTGTTTAATATAGTTCAGTTCTGGTCATAAAAATATTTGACATTAAGAATGCTATTGTGAAAAATACTTAGAGCTGTCTAAATTCTTGCCAGATTAGCTGGTTTTCCTCACATGTTGAAGAATTTCCAAAAAAAAGTATTATTGTCTGATTTGTAAGCATGAGGTGAGGTCAAAACTTAAGTATTGCTGGCTTCAGCTTCAAAGCTCATTTGAAAATGAGAGACTTATACATATTCATGCTCTTAATTTTCCAGATTGGTAAAGTTGTACATATTTATAGGCAGCTTTTAACAATTCTGGCTTTTTGGGTTTGTTTTGTTTTTTTTACTAATTCAGCTTATTCACACTTGAAACACTCAATCGAATAAGCTAAAATACTACATACAAATAAGCTCCCATCAGTTTAAAGTTATAAATATTACTGTTAAAGTGGAATTTACTCTGCACAGCAGGGTATAACGAATGTAATTAGTTCTATTGCCAGGTACCAATGTCACTGCAGTTGCATATATGTCAAAATTAAATATTACTGGTACAAGAATATTTAGCCAAATGAGCAAAGTTTAGCAGAAATTGTAATAGAACACAAATCAAATAATTTTAAGATTATTTTTCTTTTTACTATTGCTATGTTTATACTGTATTAAATATAAAATGCTCAGGACTGAACTAAATATTTAATCAGGTTATATTCTGAATGTGTTTCTGTTCTAATTTTGTCTGTAAGAGTATGCAAGTACATCACATAGATTAACTTGTCTCTGCACTTTTCATGTGTTTCAGTGATTGGAAAATACATTTTTTTTAACAAAGCTCTTTTCCAGACCAGTGTTTTATTTAATTCTTTTATTGCTCTTCTATATCTTTATATGCTCTTTGCAGAAACAGATGGCTGCTACAGCTTTGTCAATGCAAAATCATGGCAATTTATAGAAAGTTCA
The DNA here is from genome assembly GCF_022539395.1 of Myiozetetes cayanensis. NCBI lineage: Eukaryota > Metazoa > Chordata > Aves > Passeriformes > Tyrannidae > Myiozetetes > Myiozetetes cayanensis. Next base: position 30,135,354 of record NW_026087964.1, on the reverse strand, counting down.
CATCAATCACTGACAGCTCTTAGGGTAAGTTATATAGAAACTGATTCATATACTTGAAGTTAGTTCTTTACATTCACAAAGTAAAAACTGCAACGGCAATGAACACAGTCGACTCCACTGGACAACATCTCAAGATTACTCAGAAATACTGGCTTTCCTTAGAGAGGGAGAGAGAGAGACTGGGCAGGGATACAGGTGGTCATATTATCTCTCTCAGTCTCTCAGAGTCACGATGGAGAATTTTGTATTACATGACATTATGTCTGAGAACATTTAGTTTACTGTAAATGATACCGCCCAGAGAACTTCATTCAAGGTTGTACTGCGTTAGGTTTTTGTTATGTGTGTTGAACTGGCACTACAAACTGTTTCAGAATTAAACTAATATTATTTTTGTGAAAAATACTTTGTTTAAAGCAGGCCCAGTAGGAGTTCTGCTATTTAAGATATGGTCAAGTCTCCATGCAGGCCTAGAGATTAAAAATTTTATACTCACTTATTCTAAAAAAACCTCAAGCCATACTACAAAAGCAAAATCTGCAGTTGATCACATTTGGGAGAAATACAGCGGTGGGTACTACTTAGTAAGAAAGAATCCCTCCCCCAATCTTGTAAACAGTGACCTGCCTGTTCAGCAGATCTTTCTTACTGTAATGCAAGACTAATAAAGCACAAAACCTGATATTTGCCTTTTTTTAAGTCTTCCATTTCCAGTTTCCAGATGTTGTTGGGCATCTTGTATATCTGCCATTGCATACTGCTCTGGTAATTGACAGTCAGATGGTAAGCAGGTTGTGGAGAGGAGTAGAGATCCTCCCAGAATTATAAAAAATCCACCAAACCAGCCACTGAACAGTGCATTCCCAATTTCCCATCTGGGCACAATCTCCAAAAATCCTGGCTTGTAGTGTAGGCAACCTAAGACACAGGGTGTGCAGACATCCACAAGAGTATTCCTCCAAGTAGTGACAGCTGTTTCTTTGGCTTCTGCTCTGTATCCTCCATCTTTAGACAGTCCAGACCAAGACTGGAGATCACAACACTCAGAAATCCTAGTCCATTTGATGTAGACACTAAAATCCTGGAAATTTTGAATTCTAGAAGCAAAGCTAGGAAGGAATCAAAATCTTTTACACTGTTCTTCCTACACCTTGTACTACACAGGTTTGCAGGAGTCCGATGGTCCAAGCTCCAGTACATTTAAGTCTAAGCTGAGTTTTTTCCAGCCTGGTAAATAGTTACAGGTTCTAGTTAAAATCCCTCCTAGCATCAGACACCAGAAATCCAGCAAACTGTAGGCTGTGTCTGGATGCCAAGGTCAGTTTTTGCAGTCACAGAAGCTCCAAACTGCTGGCTTTTCCAGGCACTGTTCCGCTCAGTTCTTTGTCATACTGTAGCAAAAGTTAAAACAATGCTTTATGAAGCATGAAATACTTCTCCCTCTCCCTCCTGCTTTGTTAGCCTGGTTGGTAAACCAGTAGGAGAAGTGTGTGGCCACAGCTGGTTCACCTTTCTTTAGTTTTGGGTTTGGTTTTTTTGTTGTGGTTTTTTTTTTTTTTTAAGAAAAGCATATACTTGGCTTTCCCTCAATCTTCTAAAACATTACAGCAGTTCTGCTAGTTTTGGCATCTCACAGTTTGTTTTCATATTAAATTCTAATACTACATTGATGTACTTAGAGAAAATGATGCTGTCTGCTGTGTGGCAAGTTAAATGTTGCATATTTCAAGTCAAAGATTGCATAGCAGCATATTCCAAACATGAGTGAATGGAGCTTAAGGAGCTGTGGATAGGATGCGTAATGCCTCAAGACTGTGTCTGAAGAAGATGGTGTAACTACTTTTTAAATTAGCATTTCTCAGGCTATTTTTTGTGCATAAAGTATGCCTAGAATAATTTGTATGGGCAGTTTAATGCGGTAGACTGGGAAAACACGACTTGCTGGGTATGAGGCACCCACACCATCACACCCCATGCACAAAAAGCAAGCTGCTAAGCTTGCTACAATTTCAGAAAACTACTGTTTTCAAGCACATAGAAAAACCATTTGATGCAATGCAGGTATTTATAGACTGTTTAGGATAGGAAATCTCCTCTAGTTTGTACATCACTGCATTAGGCAAGTGGAAAATTGAAATAGCGAGTCAAGCTATTTCAAGCGAGGCTCATTTCATTGGTTACATAAAAAAGGAAGCACGTTTTGTTTAAAACCCAAGCTGTAAGAGAACATGCATATTCATTTTCAGGATTTTACAGTGCAGTTGAAAAAGCAAAAGCACCTCTGCTGCAGAGTCTACAAAAATTTCAGCATTCTTCCATGAAACACATTTTTAAGCAGTTCCCCAGGTGAGAAAACACACCGATACCAGTTCATGGAGAAAACAGAGATAAATTTAGGAAATCAGCTCAGTAACAAAGAGTCCTTTGAATTACTACTGGAACAAGCTTCTGGCTTGCACTAGGGTTTGGAAAAGATAGGACAGTATTTCTGTACTGCTTAAAACCTTCCATTTTAAGGCCTAGTTTCAGTTTCCAAGCGTTGACACTGATCCTGCTGTTCTGCTACTGTGTAATGGACTGAAGACGGATGGACTTCAGTGGAACAGATTGTGCAATTAAGTAGGGATCCTCCTAATATAAGACAAAATCCAGCAAGCCAGCCAACAAACAATGCTTCCCCAAAATCCCACCTGGGAACAATATCTGGTATATTCTCATCCCAAAATTCCTGGACTGTGGAATGGGCAACCCAAGAAACTGGGACAATAGCTGTAATCCCCGATATCCAGACGAGCATTCCTCCGAACAGCAACAACCGTTTCTTTTGTTCCTGTTGCCTTTCACCAATTTTCAAACAGTCCAACCCAAATCCCGAGAGCAAGAGGCCCAGAAGCCCTGATCCATTGGAAAAAAACATCAAAATCCTAGAAATCCTGAGCTCTGGAGGCAAAGCTAGGAAAGAATCGAAGTCCTTGCATTGCATTCCCCCTTCTTCCTGCACAACACAAGCTTGCCAGAGTCCCATGGTCCAGATCTCCAGCTCATTCAGTTCCAAGTTAAGGTTCTTCCACTGGGGTAGATAGGTGGTGAGACAGGACAGGACCCATCCCAACAGAGAGAAGAGTATGCCACTTAATTGCATCAGTGGTTGATAGACCAAGGCCATTATAAAAAGCAGAGTCCTGAAAGCTTGAGGAGGAAGGAAGGTCTCCCCAGCAGTTCTGTACCAGCTGCTACCTTGAGTGATGGTGGAAGCTATGATGGTTTTAGTTTTCTGCTTCCCCAAATATAAGCCCTTGCTATTAACCCTTTGCAAGCTCTGAAACACTTTTTTGTTCTTCATGAATATAAAGTTTCACATAAAGGACGAAGGGCTTCACTAAACCATGAGTTAGGCTTTCCGATAAGGATTTGATCTGTTACCTTCCAATTTGCTCGGTAAAATTATATCCCAATGCCTGATGATTACAAGCCTGAGGATGAACAAAGAGGGCTCTATGACCCCTCACCCTAAAACACAACAGAAATCTTTGTGCTTCAATACGGATTAATTAGATTTTAAGTGGTGATAAAGAAGCAGCTCTGTGTGCAACAGGACTTCATTGTAATAGCTAAATTTGAGATTTCAGGGATGTAAATCAAGGCCTTGTAAAGAAAGGTAGACTGTTTGCCTATAATCTTTATTCTTAGACTTCCTCAACATACATAATGGCTTATCTTCCACTGCCCTGTTCTATGTCCCCAGCACTGTAAAAGACGCTTTGTAAAAGATCCTTATGTTTCACATTTTCTACATTCATTTCTTTTAAAATGGGCTTTGTTTTGACAGACTTTTAAGGGGAAAAGGAGACGGGTATGGTGAAAGTACCATAGAAAATGAAATCCTAGACAACCCTCCACCATAATGAACCCGGGCAGATCATCAGCCAGCATAAACTTTACCTGCCCCAGGACTTCAGCAACACCGTGGTAGCAACTTACAACAGCTCGGTGTCCCCTTTCCTAAGGCCCAGGTCCCAGATGGCACACAGTGTATACACTTAGTATCTATATCAACAACATTTGGCACTCAATGCTCCCAGGGCCAGGAATGCCTAGTACACCCTTCTGATCAAAGCAAGATACCATTATGCCATTATCCCATTAGGAAACCCAGCTTTTTCCTGCTCTCATGTCAGCTACACTTGTGCATGTCTACAGGGTCAGCAAGGTCATCTGTTTGCTGTTCCGCTCCCCACATGTAACAGCACAGCCTTTATGGGAGGGAGCGGGGTGAACACACACACATGTGTATTACCCAGAGGTGTTTTCTAGTCTTTCTTGACATCATTTTCTAGATGCGATAATGTACACATCTGTATATTTTCATTATCAGTTGCATAAAATGGATTATGTGATAGGAAAACATAACACTGCTTTTGAAGGTTTCCAAAATCTGAAAGAGGATTATCATTAAGAAATACCATTGTGAGAAGATCTCTTCTTCCCCATTTCTGTAAGAAGTAATTTCTAACACTTGTTTTTTCCCTGTCACGAGCTGTGAAGAACCAACACAGGGAAAGATGATCTATTTCCCTTTATCTTGTGTACCAGCCCAGTCCAACGGCTTTTACTTGGTCAAAAAATTACCATGCACGAGAGCAGGAATCACCAAGGATATAACTGATAACTGGGAACAAACTGATGCAAGCCATGCACAAGGAAAAGAAGACAGACCAATCCCACATTCATTCCTTCATTCATACTCCAGATTGTATTTTCAGATTTGGCAGTGTTGTTTCTCTCCCCTTCTCTGCTAGAATGCTAGTTCTGGAAATCATCACGACTTTCAATGAGAATCTCCATAACGCCATTTGAATAATTTTTGAGATAAACAACCACACTCGAAGAGTGGTTCTGCTCCTTCAAGGAGCAGAAAGTGTGTTTATCTCACTTTAAAAATCACAGTTACCAACAGACTGTTACTGGAAGCCTGTTGCATTTGTCTTGACTTGTGAACATTTAATATTTTCTTCTCTGCTCTTAATTCCAATGCTCAATATAATGTGAGAGCACAGGATCAGGCATGTGAAGTCCATTCATTTTTCAAATGTTGATTGCAGCTGGAACAATATGCCAGCCTTTAAATTTTAGATATCAGAAGCATTGGGAGTGCTGCATGAGTAAGATCTGCCAATTAAGTTCTGCAACTTACTATTAACCATGCATTAATTTAGGGCAACAAAGCTTCCTTACAGTATCCTGGATGAGATTATATATAATCCTTGTGTGATTATATATAATGTATATTATATATGGGGGGGTGAACACTTCCCTTACCACCAGGATAACAACAAGGGTCTGAAATGCCTTTGCTTGAAACTTACTGATCTTATGACAATCTCAGATGAACTGGGATATGTACACTCTGGGGTCAGTCACTGCCTTAGTCCAATCTCCCTTGTCCTTTTTCCACATTTTTCCTACCTGCTGTTATTTCTTCTTTTCTCTCTCATCTAAAAATATCTCATTCTCAGAATAATTTTATTTTCGTAGACTTGTGCCTACACAGACAGTGATATGTCAGAGTTACTATGAAACCTAGGGGCTAGAATTGGGCTCCCATCAGTTTCTGCCCTGCTGCTCAGGGTAATTTGAAACACAAGCCCAAGGTTCGCTGTTAATAATGCCATGAGAAGAAACATCTGCCGACATCTGCACAGCCTGAATCAACGGATCATCTCAAGGGGTTTCGGTGGAGATGGCCACTGAAAGATGCCCCCCAGGCTGGTAGGACAAGCAGGGACCTTCGCAGCCAGAGCCAGGGGCCCACGCACAAGCGAGCTGCCCCAGGACAGCTCTGCCCCTTCTCCTCTCCCTGCTCACCTTGCCGGCCTCTGCAGCACAGACTGTGCTTGTCCAATGCAGGCTTGTCAAGGAGGAAAGGAAGAGCAGGTACAGCTATCACTGACCAGTGTGCTTTCAGGTAAGGAAGGTGAGAATGAATCTTAGAGGAGGGTTTGAGTGGGTTTAGAGCAAATATTTTCCTATTCTTTTTTCCTATAGACTTTAAAGCCTGATGTATGTAACATACAGCAATACCGCCCTACAGAGGCTTAAGCAGCTAAACCAGTCTGAGCCTGTAGGAACTGAGGTGCAGAGAAGAGAACCTTCTGGTCACTTTTTTAGTGCCTGCCTCATGCAGGCCAGCAGAGACTCTCCAGAGCATCAGCCCCCCTGAAGTCAGGCACTTGTCACAGACCCGCAGAGTGGTACATCCTTGCACTGGCTCCTGTTGCCGTATGACTGTTTCAGCAGCCAGTTCTGTGAGACACTGAGGTTTCATACCTCATGTTACAGGCAATGATTGTGAAGAATATAGCACAGGGCACAGTCAGGTTCCTAGAGGCTCAGGAGTACTTTTTAAAGCACTGGAGATCACATAATTCATTCAAACTAGCTCCAAGCATCATTTTGCAAATTGATTTTCACTATGCTAAAGGGGAATAGGGGTGGTCAGCATGCATATAATTTTATGCAGTAAAGTGCCTTAAATTTTTACTCCCCATAAAACCATTTCAGGTTGAATAAAAGGATTCTGAATCTCATTACAAGTATTACATAGTCCCTCAAAAGCTACACTAACTCTTCTGGGAACCTCCATGGTGAGAGATGGATACACTAATACTTTAGCAGCTGGGAAGAGTAGTAGGGAATTATTGTCTTTACACAGCTCTGCAGCCCACACAATTATCCCAATGTTTTGTGGTCAGCATAAGAGGAAAAAAATAATCAGGTGCAGTACTTTGGGTTCTGATTAGGTAATTTAATACCACAAAAGCAGTATTATGAGACTGGCTCTTTCCTATACTTTCAGTTCCTTCATAAAGCATAATCATGTTCATTTTGTGGGCATGTTTATTCTCCTTCAGTGCTCCAAAAGTGTGCTCATCTGTGAAGTACAATGATCACCAATAGTATCCCCAGATACTACCATTATTTTCTCTAATCTGAAGACAGTCATGGAGTTCCCTAAACACTTTTTGTTGCTCATTTAAATGCCACGTACTGTCATGAGTCATTCACGGGTCTCTCAATTTTAGATTCCCATTTTATAGATACATATGAAAAAGATGGAAATAAGAGGTAGTGTACAGATTTTCTATGACAATCTTAGATACAGCTGATGAAACTTAGCTGCTGTCAGAAGCTGGCAAGGTAGTGTCTTCAGCATCTTAATACAAGTGAGTTAATTCATTCAGTCTTTTGCTTTCCACATTATTGCTTGAACTGGAAGTTATACGAGTTAGCATTTTCTTACCCAACTAAGAACACATTTCTCTATGTGCTGGAGCTTCTTTGGGGTTTGCATGTCCAGTGTGCTCTTCAGTGAAACCACTGAAACACCAAGAAAAGAACACAACCCGTACTGCTGCTATCCATACTGACTTACTCTAGTCTGCACTTAAGTGTACTTTGACAAAAAAGTGTTATTTGTATTGGTAGAGCCTAAGGTTTCACACAAGGGCCAAATCACCTCTTCTGATCACCCCCTGCCCGGAGCAGGCAGTGAGGACACCCCAGCAGTGCAGCCACTGCAGATGGTTTCACAGCACTGGTGCACCAGGGCTAGCACAGCAAGGCAAAGCTGGGCTGAGCACAGCAGTAGGAGGTGAGCAATCAGCTCCTTCAGAAGAGCCAGGAAAGGGCTGCAGAACCCTCTCACAAGGGAAAAAGGCACAGCCATCTCTGGCCTTCTGAATAGGACCTCATTCTGCAAAAGAGAATATTCCCAGCTTTTCAGTATTGCAGGGACTGCCCAAAGCTGCATACCTTCCCTCTTCAAACCCTGGATATAATTCATTAAGCAACTTTAACAAACCCTGTTATGTATGCAAAAGAAATGTACTTCTGTGATTGAAAGACCTTGCTAACAGTTTCACTTCTGTAAGATTAATCAGAAGCTTGAAATAGGATGTCATGTAGAATTAATGGCAGTTGCACAAGATCTAGAAGAGAAAGGCACTGAAAGAGTCAAGCACAGCAAGGTGAAACTGTTGATTTCTGCTTTAGGGACTTATTCAAAGGTTGAAATGAGAGAGGGTAGATTTGCCATCATTATACTGGAAGAATAAAGAATGCTTTAAGGCTCAGTACTTCAACCTTTGCAGAAACTTTTCCATCACCATCCCAATCCAGACTTCAAAGTGAGGGTTGACTGGGTTAGAAAATTAGCCTTATTCTTCAGGGAACTATTTTTGATATACTGTCCATACAGGAGATTACTGTAAGTATGAAAATTCCTGTCACTTGAGTGATTGGAATGTGATTTCCTTGAATGATGGAAGTCTAAGAAATTAATTTCTGAGTTGTGAAATATGTAGGCCTCTTTATCTCTGTGCATCCCTTATTATGAGACTCTGTTTTAATAGTGTTATATATATTTCTGTAATGCTTTTCATTTAACACCTGCAAACAATTATTGTAATAAGCTTTCTCTCATTCCTTAAGATGTGTTTCTTAATGTCAGTAAACTTATGAGAAATTATTTATAGTACCCATCTGAACTGACATCTGGAATTGTTATTTGTGACAATTGGAATTAGAAAGATAATATAGACTTGTTAACCATAAATTAGAAGACTGTGCACACCTTCTAACAGCAATAGAGCCAGAATGGGAAACGAGTCACAAGAATTTTTGACAAGTGAAGGAAGTGTGGAGCACCTGTGGCATTTTGGTCATCTGCCATATTGAGATTTGGGGGAAGGGAGGAAAGAAGCTTAACAAATTCATGGTAATTGTTTGAAATATGATTGTTCCTTAGGTTCTAGTGGGTTAAGCTGATTTTGCCCTTTAGCTTTCAAGGTGCAGAGAGTTAAGAAATGCAGAAAGTGAAGCCCTTTCCTAGCAAGCAAGCAAGCAACTGTTCTCTCTCAGATTGCATATCTTTTTGGCTGGGAAAAAAAAAAGCTTTTCTTCCCTCACAGTATTACAGGATTTAATCAGGATTTAAGTATCCCCCTCTCAATGAAATCTCAGCAAACCTATAGTTTAAAGAGTTCACGACATCCCGTCACTAACACATTAAAGCATTAACATTTTCAGGATACACCTTACTGCTGTGTTCTTATATACCTAAATATAAACCTTACTGTTGTCTTCTGCCACATTCATCTCCACTCCCTCTCTCTGCTCCCTCTCACCTTCCCTACTTTACATCAAATAAAGCTAAAAGGCCTCTGTCCAACCAGGTTCCCTCAGGGGGGCAGCGAGGAGGGAATCAAGTAAAGATGCTCATGGCTACTCCAGAGGAAGGAACGGATGCAGAGAGGGAAGGTGGGACAGCAGTTTCTCCCTTCATTTCTCCTGCCCTCCCACCAATTGCAGCCACCCAGCAGCACCCTCAGATGTCAAATACTGCCTGCAGAGGTGAAAGGGATGATGCACAGAATCCATTATCACATGAATGCCTCACATAGCACAAAACACGGCGTAGCTGAGAGAAGTGAGACTGCAGGAGTTTCAGTTAATGCTGCATCAGTAGATTGAGATGATGCCTGCCCACGTTCAATATCAACCCAGAGAGACGTAACTGCTGGAGACTTCTAACATGATGCCTCTCCAATAGTTATGTGATAGTTGTTTCTGGTTTAACTAATCAATGATGACCGCATATTGGAAAAGTACTAAGTCTTCTGCAAAGCACTGCATATTTTCCAAACACACCCACATAGAGGTGAAGGTTACCTTTGTGCCATGGATTCAAATATTTAAACAGAGAATACTTCATCCTAAATCAAAGACAGTGAAAAATCTTAGGCTATGAGTGCAAGGAAAAAATTGTGAAGATGATTAAAATGGTTATTCCTCAATATGAAGATAACAAGTGTTCACTTGACCAGACATTTGCTTTCAATTCTTTGGTCTGTCAAAAGAGCCTACTTTTAATTTACATAGTACCCAGGAAGAGATACTGAGAAAGTGACTATTCTGCAATAGACTCATGTCTTTGTATTATTTTGTACAGAACTCCACGAAGACCAAAGGTAACAAACACATTATTTAGGGGAACATATAAAAACAGATATGCTAGTGAGCCTGGCATATATTTGCAAAGCCACAGTCACTAATACAAGTATGGCAGTACTATGCCAGGACAAGCCAAAAGTTCATCTAGCCCAGCAGGAAAAGAATATAACAACATGGTAAGGATGGATTGCTATGGTCTCCACACTACAGTGTTAAAATCTCTGAGCCTGGCTTTAAATCTACATCACCGTGTTTAGTAGCCTCTGCTGGACACCCTTCTCCTATGAATTTTCCCCTGACCCACATGCTTGCTGCACCCAAAGCACCTTACAACAATAACCTCCGCAGTTTAATTTTGGCTTGCATCATTTTATCCCCTGTAGTTATAAACTCACTGCTAGATCATTTCACCTACTAGTCCTTAGTTCTTACGGGATGTTCATTATTCTTCTGTCATGGTTTAACCCCAGCCAGTAGCCAAGCCCTAGGTAACCACTTGCTCACTCCACACCCCCAGGATTGGGAAGAGAATTGGAAGGGTAAAAGTGAGAAAAGTCGTGGGTTGAGATAAAGACAGATTCATAGGGAAAGCAAAAGCCACACACAAAAGGAAGAGGAAGGCAAAACAAGGAATTCTTTCAGCCCTTCCTATGGGCAGGCAGGTGTTCAGCCATCCCCAGGTTAGTAGGGCTCCATCATGCATAACAGTGGCTGGGGAAGACAAATGCCAAAACTCTGAACATCTGCCCCCTTCCTTCTTCCCCTACTGTATATACGGAGCATAACATCATATGGTATGGAATATCCCTTTGGTCAGCTGGAGTCAGCTGTTGTGTCCCCTCACAACTCTCTGTGCACCTCCAGCCTCCTCACTGTAGGGGTGGGATGAGGAGGAAAAAAGTCCTTAACTTTGTGTAAGTGCTGCTCAGTGACAATGAAAATATCCCTCTGCTATCAACACTGTTTTCAGCACAAATCCAAATCACAGCCCCATACCAGCTACTGTGAACAAAATTAACTCTATTGCAGCCAAAATTAGCACACTTTATGATATATACCTCTTTAATATCCTTATGCAGAAGTCTTGTTTATGCTAAAAGATCCTAGCTTATTATATATACAATTACCTCTAAGAAGATGAAAGAGTGGTGATTCTACCTTCCCACTGTCAGGGATCAATACAGTGTGCACACTACTATTCCATAAGACAACTGATGTGGGAAAATAAACCTCTCTTCTTTCATACCACTACCAATATGATTTTCATAGTTATGTTCATGTTCACCATGCACTTTAGGACAAAAAGACTTGTTAAAATCTTTGCTGAAATTGAAAATATTATGAACACCATCTTGTTGGTATATTGGTATTTTGGTGTCTGCACTTTGGCAGAACAAGAACTCTAGCCCAAGAAATACAATGAAAAAAAGTGAATTATTTCAGCAGCAGTCTCCTTGAAATCTAATATCTTCGACTGCAAGATGTGATCTAAACCCAGATTTTTTTTAATAGGAAGATACACTCCCAAGTGGATGTACAAGTGAGTTTCATGCAATATTCTGCCACGTGCACAGATGGCACAAGGTGAGGAAGGCACTCCTCGCACCAAGTGCATGATGGTTTTCATAAAGTATAGGTTCAGTGGTTGGGAGCAATGCATCTGTACACATGTAAAAATCCTTTGTGCTACAACATATTATCGTGGTTCTCTTTACCTAATTATCACTTCTCTGCAGGACAATGATCACAGAATTTTCTGCTATTGTGGTAGAGGGAAAAATGGGGCATTATATCCCTCTAAGAGTGCAACTGAACTTCTCTATCTGATTTACATGTCCAGTTACACAGATCACAAGCCACAGGAACACCACTGACAGCAGGGTGCAGAAGTATTTTTAACCTGGGGAGTTTCCACACAAAGGTAGAATAAAATCACATCTAGTTTCCATGTAAATTTGAAGAATCATTAAAAGTCTTTTTTAGCCATCTTTCTCTTACAAGACAAAATAAAGCAAATCACAACTAACAGATAGTTTTCTTTAAAAAAAATCTCTGCTGACAGAATAAACATAGTACACAACCTGTTCTAATGAAGCACTGGAATACAGATCATATTTCTTAGGGCCACGTTCATGTTCTCCCCTTTTGTTCTCCTTTCTTAAGCTATAGCACCTAGAGGTAAATACCCTAGAATATCCTTGAATATCCTGAGTTGGAAAGGACCTACAAGGATCATCGATTTCAGCTCTTGGCTCTGCACAGAGCGTGAACCCCAAGAATAACACCATGTGTCACAGAGATGGGCTCTGTCTGCTCTCTTAAAAACGACTTTCCTCTCATTGCAGTACCTAAACGGACATAGCTTTTTGTTGTTGTCGTCATCATCATTAAATCACATTCAGTTTATGATTTGCTATAATTTTTAACTCTGGTATCATATTTGCATTCCTTGCAGTGCACGCACACACACACACTTTCTGACTTCTGATGATGTTGAGAAGACAAGGAGCTTTCCCAGCTCCTACCACATGTATGGAAAAAGATGGGGGCTGACAAGCATTCCCATTCCTCTTCTGCCTGCTGGCATCCCTCCATGTAGCCCTGACAGAAGCACCTTTGTCTCTCACCTCTGCAAGTGGTTTGCTTTTAGAAATGTTTGATCACTGAGCTGCCTGCTGAACTCTTATTTCATCTCCACAAATACAAGAGAGAGGCAGCCTTTCACTGATTTCTGAATCAGAATCAAACTACATCCAGATTGTGAATGGGTGGAAGCACGGTGGCTCAAGGAATGCATAGGATATAGCTTCAGAACATCTTATTAAAGATCTGGAGCTCAGTTCCTAAATACCATGCCTGCATGGGACACAGTGCACGTGAGAAGAAAAAGCGAGTCAGTATGTAGCTGTGGCATCTTCTCCTGCTTAATTAGAGAGCAGTCACATCTCTTGGATTAATTTCTAGGGTACAGAAAGCAATACTGTTCTCAGATCATCTCACAACTACCAAACAGAACATTACCTTTCTTGTGGTCAGACGGTGTTCCACAAAACGTAGCAAATAAACTGGCTCCTCAAACTTACACAGGAAAACATGGTTCTACCTCCAGCTGATCTGGGGTAGCCCAAGCTGCAAAGCCAGCAATTCTCATGGAGCTCAGAAGCCCAGCTGTGATGAAACCGGTCAGAGCAGGGAACAGTTTTTATTAGCATACAACAATAGTGTTGCATCACAGCGTTGAACCACAATGTAACATAATCTTCTGACCCACTGTTAACTACAGAGCTACATTATTTGTTCAACGCCAGGAGAAGTGGGCCTGGGCAAAGTTTGGGAGATCCCTTGGCAAAAAGATAACAAAACCCCTGTCCCATTTGTCTTGGGTATGATTTAGCTCTGTATCAGAGAACAGCACACTGATGGAGCCTAGTAAGTGACCTAAACAACCAATAACAGATGAAAAGAGCTTTGACTGTGATTGAAGGCACTCAAGTTTCAGTAGAAGGATCTGCACTGTCAAGTACTGCAGCACAGCCTGGGACTGCCACGGTCCCCGCTGCCAGTTGGAATAGGAATTAAAGGCAGAAATGAATGGCTCATGCAAATTAAGCAGGAGCTACGGATGTGTAATTTGGGAGTTTCCGACAGCTCAGGGAAGAAGCAGCAACTGATAGAAAGCTAAGAGGTGCCCAAGAGCAGCTTACTAACATTTCATCAGTGAAGAAAGATTTACAGTCAGCTGGGCAAACTGGGAGAAGAAGCTGTCTTTGGGAGTGTGCCTCACAGAAATGCTGCAAACTAAAGCATAAAAAAGATCTTTGAAATGCTACATATGTGAAATATTAGATAATTAATATAGAAAACTTGAGACTCTGCAATGCCAGGAGCATCTGATACAGATAAAAACCTAATTTATAAAGACATATCTAGGGCCCTGAAGGCAAAAAAAAAAACAATTTAGATCATAAAGCAAAGAAACCCTGTTGTTAGAATTTGGTATGAGAAGCAGTCAGGGAAGTAGGTTGTCACAGGATTCAAAGGCAGTTTGTATGTAAATATATCTTGAACTGCCTTTGACTCCCTTGCTTTATTTTTGTATTAAAGGGGGGGTGAGAGTTGGGGCAGGGTGTTGGAAAATCAGTTATTTACAAGAGTTCAAACAGTTTCAGTTGAAGACATACTGACAACTCCAAGCAGTAAGAAAGGTCTGCTGTTGCCCAGACACACACAGATGGGGCCAAATTCAAGAAGGTGCACTAAGAGCACAGATTACAGCCATACACCAAAGCACTGCTTAGCCAGTATCCTATTTCTGTCAGGGACTGGTAGGAGATTCCAGGGAAGAGCGGAAGAACAGGGCAAGGAGATAATGTTATATCATACCCTCAACACATTTCCCACTTCCACCTGAATGCAGGTCAGGTACTTCCCAAGTCTAGAGGTGGTGTCTTTGCATTCAGTAGACCTACATTTGTTCTTAATTTTGTCCAAGCACTTACTGAAATCATGTTTAGCTGCAAAAAACCTTCTCATCTCAGGCCAAGCCTACAAAAAACTCTTGCCAGTAGAAGTGTTAGCTTGTGGTAAAAGTTGGTCCCTTCCCCATTTTTTAAAATCAGCACCTATTAAGTTTTTGTGCTTGTACAGCTGATTTCCTTTTGAGGGAGTAAAATATGAGACAACAAGACATAATAAAAGGGTTTTCTGGTTTGGATATCCTAGCAAGAGTATTCTAGACTTTAAGAAAATAGCCAGATGACAAAAACATATATTTAAATAGCACCCACGGAAATTAAACATTCATATATAAATATGCATATTCCTTTTGGTATTTCACTTATTAAAGAAAAAAAAGCCAAGCTGTTCCAAATTTCATTCTCTGTGAATCATATATTTTACTTTCAGAAATTGAATGCTGTTCCCACTAGCCTCATCTCATCTATCCTTGAAGTATAATACTTACACTACAAACTATATCTAGGGGTTCTGGAATAACTGAACAGCGCTTTATGCCTTCTCTTTGTTTTGCTATGTGCAAACTAAACGCTAGTCCCCTCCAGGCAAAAAACCAGACTTACTGGTTCTATGGACGTGACAAGAAGCTCAAAGGTAGCATAAAGTTATTGTATTACAGAAATCAGAACCATACAGTCAGTTTTAATGCATTCAAATAAGCAGACAAATTAAAGAAACAAACACAAAAAAAACATTAACACATAGAGTTTTCACAAGTGGCCATGAGAAGACTTGAGCTCAAGTTTTGATTTCCACACAAACTGGATTGCTGGGGAAAAAAAAAAAAAATCACAATTCAGAGTTCCATAGTCTGGATTTAGTGGCTCTCTCAGCCAAGTAAAGCAGTAACAGGCAAAAAACCAAAGATGACCAAGGGCTGGAAGTCAAGCACCAGTCTTTTTCTCAACTCAGGTAATGGATGTACTTTTAAGAAGCAATTTAACTGTATTTTTTGCTAGTACTTTGGTTTTCTTCACCTATAAAACTCTTGCACATCTAAGGTGGCCAGAAAGAACAAAACAGTTACTGTGGAAGATATTTGTACAAGAAGCAATCTAATTCTGCATTTTATAAGGCAAATCATTTCACTTTCAAAAGAAAAAAGGCTATATTGGATGAACATTTTACTGTACAGCACATTTAGGAGTAAGCCTAGCAGTGTCAGTATTCTGATGAGGAAAGTGGTCCTAAGGGTTGATACATCTTATGACTATAGGAGAACTGATAGTAGATGAAAATTCTTTGATGTTTTATTTAAAAATTTTGCTCAATAATTCAATAAAGGGATCCATTATAAATCAGGAAAGGGTAAGAACATGCCATGAATACAATCCAGTAATGAATAAAAACCAAATCTACACAAGGATAGGGAGTATCTGTAATTTAGGCAGCATATAATTCACTACTTAACTCTACGAAATTAAGTTACCTGGGGTATAAACCAGCATGGAGTCTTGGATCTAAACAGTGACCCTACTGTAACTCCCTCATCCTGTGAGAAGAGATAGATAAAAAGTACATACAGCTCCAATATTTTCATTAACAGACAATGAATGGTCTAGCTTTTTGATCACCTACACATATCTGATTTTTTTCAGGATTCAAGGTGAGGCAAATATAAAAAGAAGAAACAATATGTATGTGTTTTGTTCCTTATATCCTCCCCTCTCATCCCTGACCAAGCACTGTCAGGTCAGATAGGTACTCCAATGCTTATTAATGAATCAAAACTCTGTTGTGCACTCATTCCAAGAACAGGATTCAACAGGATTCATCCCAAAAAGGGTATTTACCTTTACTTCATAGAAACGTACATTGCCTCAGTGCTCCTAAGCCTCAGAAAGAACATGTGGCACAACAGGATTGGATTTCTAGAATCTCTGGTGAACGCACCTCCACAGACACCTCTCTTCCCCTTCAAGTTGCCTATATTTAGTCTCACATACAGAAGATGAAAAATACTAACTTCTTACATTCTCACATTCTGCATATTCTAGCAGCAGCTACAAAATTATTTTTCATAACCTTACAAGGAGTCTGCTAGCATCAAGGAAGCCAAACCAAATTAGGAAATGAATTTCCACAGACTCTTCCGTCAAAATACAGCAAACACGGAAATTTCCAACAACTCAGCATGTTGCTACATTGCCATTTGCCCATAAATTCCAATAATACATAGCTCTGGGATCCCATTAGCATCCTAGAGAGTAAATAACAAGTGAGCTATAAATCTCAAACCCCATAATCACAGTCATTGCTAGCTATCCCCTATCTCTGAATCCAAAAGATTTTCTAAAATTGCATTAGCTATTTTTATTTTATTTTTGTGCCAAAATAAGCAATTCTGAACCGAATGATACCTTTTATCAACTTCAGCTGTAACCCTGTCATGTAACACCACTTTCTCTAAACAAGACATCCAGATAGGGGAAAAAAAAAATAGAAGAAACCCTTTACTTCAGGATCTCTTATTACAGCAGCAACATCACATGTAGATATAGAAGGCTAGGCACTCTTTGTTTCCTTCCTTCCTTCCCAGAAAGTAATATTGCCAATATCCATTCTGTTCCAGATAGTCCTGGTTGTCCCTTTAGAATACATCAGAATTTGTCCCAGATGTCCTCTCTAAGTATTGATTAATAATAATAATAATAGCCATCTTTCTTTCCAGCTCAAGTACCACTGAAGCACCCAAGGTCAATAACAACACAAACCAGAACTTAGAACGACATGACAGTGGTAACATTTGCAAGGAAACAAGATTTTCCTTTAATCAATCTCCTGCTCCTTTATATTCCTACTCTGAAGGCAAATGTCACGAGGCTGATATGTCTTCAGGTAAAGAATAGCTGCCTTCATTTTATTATCCTAACAGGATTGTGAAAAAAAATCAATTAAAAAATCCATGTCTCTAAAAGATTACTTAGGAACATGCTCTGAGAATTGTATAAACCTTCCTTATGCTACAGTGTCAGGCATAACTGGAAAGCCAAAAGAAATACGAAACATAACCCTCAAGAACTAAATGCAAGTGAAGCAGAACTAAACCACCTGCCCTTAAGTCTCTATTCTATTTCTCTCAGTTTTGGAAAGCTGTAGTAGAACTCTGCTCCTCTACTGATATCCTGTAAGTATTCAAATGTAAAACTTCTCAGATTTTGTAACAGATCACCAAGCTGAGACGTGGACTTACATATATGGCAATGGAAGTTAGAATTTGCTATACTTGCCACTACTTAATTTCTTAAAACTCAGATCTGACAATCATCTAAATTACATTAGAAGCTCAACACTAAGAAGGTGCGTGTTGTAAAGGGCTGTGGTAGCATTTTTAAGCTTATTATACCTGCAGAATAGGCGGGGTATTCTAATGCTGCTCTTATCTCTAGGTATTCATTTTCAAAAAGCTAGAATCATTACTGTACCACAACCTAGCCCTGACTTGCCAGATTTCCTTCTTTCAAGTAGACTTGTTCTTTTAAAGAAATCACATAAAAAGTCATTCACATACACAATATTTTCTGTTGCTATGTATTTAAACAAGCAAAGTGTAAAAGTGTATTTCTGTAAAATCATGATCAAATAGCAGTAAAGCAATGAACAACCGTTCCAGGCAGTTTCCCCACAAATAAGTTTCCACTTAAATAAGAGACATTTTAGGGGGGTTATTTCCAGACACAGTTTATGTGTATTCATAAACCAAACCAAATGGTTACATACCTCAGAGAAAGTTACAATAGAGCATTGATTAACATTATTCTTACCTTTCTTACATTACAATTTCTCTTATGACCCAAGCTGACTGTTTGAAAGATTTTCTATTAAATGCAGCTTGAGTTCTTCAGCATCTGAGAGACTAACTGCTAAATGCCTTTATTACATAGCTTACAAACATTTTATTGCGAGTGCAATAATGTACAACAAGTTGATGGTTATAGCTCTAACGTGAGAAAGGGCATATGGTTCCTGTCAGACTATTCTGTTTATGTCATTCTTACAGCTGTTGTGGAAGCACACAGAAATTTTAGGTAGAACTCTCAAAACTTGAATTGGTCTCTGTATGCATAGCTATTTATGCTAAAAGCTTTCACTTAAACAAATACCTTAGTGCAGTTAGCACAACCAAAAGCAATTGAGAGTCATTCACCATTTGTCTTCCCTTTCATTATAACTACTCAGTGATCCCAGGCACACATGGAGCAGTGCTTCAAGACATGCTATGACAGCATACAAAGTGTTAGTGCCTGGTCCTGAAGGACTTTAAGTCAAAAAGAAAAGATTAAAACCTTCTGTAACAGTTTCCCTGAGGGTCTGATGAAAAAGCCACATTTAATATTATTGCAAAAGTTCATTGGGACTCCAACCAGTGTACAATAAAACTAGATGCTGTGCTAAGTAACAACACTTACTTTCTCTGCTCTTAAGCTGGGTCCCCATTCTCAGCAGTAGCACAGCCCAGGATCAGATGGGAAGCCTGAGGCTACTTAAAGAAAACATTCATTCTCCTCAGCTCTCTGACAGCTTTTAAACAAACAACTTAAAACTGCTTCCAACTTTTGAGCATTAGAAATGGTCTTCGGTAAAAACAGATCTGTAAGGCACAGAAGGCTGCTGGCAGTGAGAAAAAAGTTAAATCAATGAAATTTACCACCTTGCCATCTGATGGAAGCTAACACGTCTCTTCAAGACTGTAGCAAATACATGCAAATATGTTCTATTCTAACAAAATACTTGTTTCATCACATCTGGAAAGACTTTAGCATAGTTCCTTACCTTACTAGCAAATAAAAAGCAGCAGCCTGGTAGGACAGGCAGAATAGATTCACGCCTTGAGTACCAGCTTATCAAGTCCTGCAATTTCATCCAAATCTATGCTTCCAGTTTTTGATCATCAAACATAGCAATGCATGCCTGAATGTACAGAAAGCCTAGCTCGACTGCTCTGGCAAACAGAAATCACTTCTTCACTCTGCGGGGGTTGCACCCTCATGGCCCACTGCTAGACCCACAGAGCATGCCTGTCTCTCAAAGGAGCTGTACAAACCCCATGGGCTCAGCCAACACTGTTGCTCTACGATCCATACATTATCTAGAGGAGCTGTCAGAGTAAATTCTGCCTGCTATTGCTCCCAACACCACTTTGGGACATTTGGAAACACAAAAGGGTTTCCCATCTTGATAAGTAATCAAGATTCTAGGACAGAGTGCTCTTATGAACTGTGTCCAGCAAGATTCTGAGTGCACTTGTCATTAGCACATATCTAGCAAGCAAGCAAATCCTATGAAAACACATCTGTGCCCAGCCACTAATATTAATAACCAGGAGGAATAAGTGTGCTTCACATTTCTATTAGCAATGTATTAACTTGCTGTAAATATTAACTTTGCTGTAGTTTAGACAGCTACATGCAAATTAACAGAGAGGTTATGGGAACATAGAAAGACTATGCTCTTAATGATGTTCTTAATGCTATCTTTCAGCATACCAGTGGGAATTATGGAGAGCTGCATTGTGAGAAATTATTTCTAGTGCCATTAGAGCTTTAAGACACACAGATAAAAGTATAAGACATAAGTATGCATAAAGAGGATTTTAGTGACTCTTAATAACTTCTTAATCATAGAAGTGCTTCTAATACAATTGTTTCCAGCATGTAATTTAAAGTTAATATTTAACAAGAATAGATGTAATGAACAGTTCTGGTTGAATTTCTTATTAGAATACCACAGTTCTGCCAATTAGTAGAAGCTAACATTTCAATATCATACAGTAGAAGACAAAAGCTCTGAATGATTAGAAGATAAACAGCAACGATTCTTTGTTCAGCCCTGGTTTCTGAGAGAAATCAAACACAATTTCTAATATGTGCCCCTTGAATTGTTAAGGGTGAAGAAAGAAAATTCCCATTTAAAAGTTAGTAGGGGAAAAGCAGGTGAGAACCTTTATATGGTAAGATAAAACATGTATCCTAGCTACAGGGAGACCATTTTGTTTCTGAAAAAGAGAAAACTGTTCTAGACAAAAGTGGGATAGATCTTCTCTAAATAAATTAAATGCTTCCTTTTTAAATTACTTCTAAATTGAACCAGAACAATCTAGCAAAGTTCTGCCTGATAACGTGCAAGCTCAAACAGTAGCCACTGAGATTACCTAGATTTCCTGAATTTAGACCTGTCCTATGCAAGAGTCTTGTGAGAAGACTCAGCTTTTGCACCACACCAATATGATGAAGACATGCTCTCCATCATCAGCAATAAACTCTATGGCTACAAAAAGGCCTCAGGTAACCAACAGACTTCCTCACAATGCTATTATAGATGCTACTAATTAGCTTAGAACAGAAAATCTTGCATCATAAAATTTTGTGTCTTTTTCAGAGTTGAAGCTACTTAGAACTATAGAGATGAAAAACTCAAGCTCCCTTGCTTGCACTGACTGATGGCGTATATGGGGGATATTCCAACAGCCCTTTTAAGTCACAAATTCCAGGTTCAGGTAGGCCTATGGAGCAAGCAAGTCCTACAGTCAAAAATTCCCAGTGGTAATCACCAGTCTGTTAGCCATTGCTGCCTGTATCTCTTCTAGAAAGCAAAGTTTCAGAAGCTTCCTTCTCAAGCATTAGAAAGAAATCCATAAGCACTCATTCAATATACATCACTCAATATATAATATGTCCCCAGCAGGGACAAAGAAGACACTGTTTATGAACGTCAGGAAACAACTGGAAAAAGCACTGTCTCAGAAAGATGACAACCAAGGCTATGCAGCACCCATTGCCCTGCCACAGACATGCATAGACCTTGCTATATCTTTTTTTAGGAAGGAAAAAAGGTTAATCTGTGGGGCAAGTCATCAAAGGTATCAGCCTCTTTCCAAGAAACCACTCAACTTATCCCTTTGTTCAAGCTAATCTCTAACTGCAAACAACAGCTTTCCACACCAGTGTTGCCATACAAATCCTGCAAATCCTGTGCAAACTGGAGCTCCAGTCAAGATTTAAGTGCAAGCACCACAAAAAAAGAGTAAGCTTCCTTCAGGGTACTCACCAAAGCCTTGCTGCAGCACTTCTCCCAGAGGAGCACAGCCCTCTCAACTTTCATACCTCTTGCAAATTCACACCACTGCAAGTCAAGTAGGTCTGCCTCTCTCATGGCACAGTCCTCTGTAGAACTCCTAATTGATCCCAGCCTTTCCTCACTCAAAGCACAAATCATAAAATTCCTGCTCCTAGTTAGGTTCCTGCAGTTCTGCAGTTCTTGTCACTACAGTGAGTTTTTCTCCTCTCACAGGTCTTTCCTACCCATCTCCCCAGCTGCCACCACAAGCTCCTCATATCTCCAGGCACAGCTGAGGGATAACTAGGTACTCAGGTTCTATTAAGCCTCCTTCCTGCTAATTCAGGGTTATACCTCTGCAGTGAGCCAATTCCACAGTAAATTCCTATCCCTATGGTGAAAAGAGGGCCTGAACATCCTTGATGGGTACAAAAGACATTCAGGAGCTTTTGGGATGCTTTTTACTCAGAAGGCAGGAAACAGACTGCTTTCTGCTATTACAAAGATTTGCAGTGGTTTCAGAAAAATAGTTTGTTTTGCTTTGAGATGGACCCGTATGCTTTAAAAAACCTACAGGAATAAAATGAGATAGACCTGCTCATTCCAGAAGAGTAAACAGTTTTGGGTGTTCAGCTGAGATCAAACAGACTCTATTCAAACTGATTTTGACCTCTGTCCGTTAGATTTTGAATGAGTGTCCCAGCTGTTGGGTATGCTTACACACGTGACATGTACTCGCTTTAGACTAGCAATGCCATTTACACTGGAGAAGTTTTTGGTGAACAGGTATGTTCTTGTGGAAACTGCTGAGTTACCATAGTAGCACTTCCTATAAGCAAACAAAACCACTTCGCTACCCAACCAAACATGGAGATTTTTGCCTTAAATGCTGCAAAACTCCACAAAAAATACTCTCACCACCACATGTCACCAAGTTCAGGAGCAGCACTGAGGAGCTGTTCCTCCACCCACTGTGAAAATATGCAATTGAATGGCCCAATTTTTAATTTTTGCATGTAAAGGGAGTAACCTCTACAGCCTGGTGGTTAGACCTGCACAAGATTTCACATGGATTTCAGTCCTTCTTTTGGTAACTATCCTACATCAACTATTCATAAGAACCAGGTTCCCAACCTTCCCTTTTCTTTGGGAGTACTCTCACCAGCAAGTGCCACACTCACTCTTTCTGATCCAAAGCATATTTAATCATTCCAAGTAAAACTTCACTAAAGGAAATGCAGTAAGCAGAATACTAGAACATTTTACAGCCTAGCAATAAGGGCATCGCAGTTCAAATTCCTGCAAGCAGTAAATTAAATGGACTTTGTGTACCTACTGTCTGCATTAATGCTCTAATTATTAAGCCACTGGATAAACAAAGAGAGGTTACAGGCCATTCTTGCCTTTTTATCAGCGTAACATAATAAATAAAACTTTTCTGTGCCAACTTCATTTAAACACACAAAAAAAATATCCGTAGCAAGTCAACCCAGCAAGCAGCAAAACATTTTCTCTACCCTTTCTCTACATGATCCTTCAGACCATCATGTAGGAAGAGGTCTCTGTCACATGGGGTCACTTGGATACCCACATCCACTGAATATCACTCCCTTCCAGAGACACTCATCTTTAGACCATCCACTTTCTCCTTCTGGACTGGTATCAAAATGACACAGTTAAGTATGAATCAAGCATCCACAAGTTGGTTTAGTAAGTATTATTACTAAGCTGTTCTCCCAGGTCTACCGAGTATCCCTTGCTCCATATTTCTTCTCCTGAAAAGCACCACTACCTGTTTCTGAACTAGCTGTATTTTGCATGGACCCTCCGTTCAATAGCCCTATAAGGGTGACTGGATTAATTTCCAGTTATGAAGGAGTTACCTCATCTGTGAATCTCATTGAGAGCTACATGGATGAGAGAGACCCAGAGCTCTCCAGCACCAGCAAGTCTGAGACACCCTGGGCACATGCTATGTGGGAACATTATTATCAGAGAAGTCTACACCTGCAGGTTACAGATCCTTCAGTGCAAAATCTCACTTGAGTGCAAATTTAACATCACACACACAAATACCATTTAAATAAATTTGTAGATCTAACCTTTAGGTCTTCAAAAAAAACCCCCCCCAAAAAAAAACCAAAAAACAAAAAACCTAAAACTTAACCTCAGTGTGTAGTTTTCTCTCTTTGCTACATTTCTCTTTCCCATCTAGCCTGGGAATTAGAAGAGTCAACCAGTTTACAACAAGGCTGCAAACCACAGTTCGGAAATAAGAAAGACAGAAGACCAATTTGCTTAATATCTGCCCCACTGAAATGAACCCCAAATTTGTTTGGCATTTATCCTTAAAGCACAGCTGACAATGGGGCAACATGATGCTGAAATGCTCAAAGGCAGAATTGTTCTGGGATAATCGGTTTATTCTCATTCACAGACTGTGCCATTCATTGTGTGCCCAGTACAAACCCCCTTCTGTGCTAAAGGACAGAAGAGCTCTGGAGGTTTACTGGTCATGAATGGAAAGCCTCACTCTATATCATGATATAAGCTAGCAAATGCATTATGAATCCATACCAGGGCATTACAGTGCAGGATAAAATAAAAAGCAATGCAGACTATAAATTCAAATTCCAGAATACTGATGAAAATATGGGCTAAATCCTAGTTTCAGATCTGTGCAGCAGGCTCCTTGACTAACACTTGGCTCTCAATAAAGAGATTACTGTAGGATTAAGCCTTACCTTGGGAGGTAGAAAAGAAACAAATCTCTAATTATCTCTGCTAATGTACTCTGGCCATGATTTCTTTTTCTCGGGGGAAAAATAAGCTTTGTATTGTCTAAAGTCCAATATGTGTATTCTTTCAGTTAGTTCTAATATATTTAAAAGTATTAATAAGGTAACTTGTAACTTTTATTTTCTGGTTGTTAATGTACTTTCTAATAGGAATATTTTTGTAATTGTTCTTGCAACCTATACACATGTTCATACTAAAAAGCATGTTTTAAAATATTTTACTCTGTGACTTGAAATTTCCTTTTATGTATGACCTAAATCACTTGAACCACTACAGGAGAAGGAATTTTGGATTTGCAATCAAACATTTTACTTTTCGTTACTATTTAACTAAATTATTGACAAATATTTGCAAAGCAAACTGTCTCTGTTAATGCCTAAACACCATCAAGAACAGAAATAACCTTCCTCATTTAGAGAGGAATGCCATCCAAGGGGCAAAACTTACTATCTTATTCTACCTCCTAGGGGAAAAGTTGAAGTTGGAAGAAAAATAACTGAGGAAAAAAACCCACAGAAGTCTTGATCTAGAAAAATAAAATCATGGCTGAGTGGATTGAAGAGGGAAGGAAACTGAAGGACCTGCTTTCTAATAATGTGAGAGAAAACTCTCAGGGAGAGAACGAGAAATTAACGGCAGGCTGGAATTGCAGGTTAAAATACCACTAGAAAAACATGAGATAGTGCTTTTGGTCAATTTGGTGGAAAAGAAAGAGAAAAAATAAATGAAGATAATAAAAAGATGTATAGAAATGCGGGAGATTGATAAGAAGAGACATCAAGAAGATATGAGAGGAAAATGTGGGTTGTTGCATGAGACAGATAACAAGATTTTGCACATGCAGAAGAAACTAAAATCACCAGGAAAACTCACTAAGCTACACTAAAGAAACAGGAGTTAGAACAGGAGCTGAAACCAACATGAAAAATAAAGAAAACCCCAAGTTATCTGTCATTTTCTCATTTGTCCTAGACCTAATATAAATGATACACACTATTGTTTGATTTAGAGGAAGTCAGGAAAGTTGTACAAAATGTTTTGGGGTTTTTTTTCCCCTGGAAAATGAAGTGCCCAAATCAAAATTTTCCTGAAATGTTTCTATTATATTAGGAAAAGCAGAACAAAATATTTTATTCTCAGTCATATTGAATTGATGTTAAGTTTGCCTAAGCAATCAAACCCCCTTATCTGGGGTTAATCTGTAACTAAAATTTTCCTGTGTGAATTTTTGTAGGGTTTCTGGGGAGTTACTGTTCAACTACCACATTCTGTTCAACGGATTAACTTTCCCAAGGGGGATTGCAGCTTTCCATTTGCCAAAAATTTTACATTGTACACTACTTGCAGGAAAACCAGTATGTCACAGGAGGCATCACCTAAACAGACATCTACTCTAGAGATGAAAAGGGAATAAGGCACAGAAAAGTTTCTTTCATAGAAATCCCCCTTCCCAGTCATACTGATTATTTGCCTCCTACACTCACCGCCTTTCACACCCAAAGACATTTCTTCTACACTCCATGTTCTTACCACTACTACATCTCTTCCCACATTTCTGTCACCTTCTCTCTGCCCCCTCCTTTACTTACTAGACACTGTCTGCTAGGAAGCCCAGTATGTCTGCTATGAAAGGTAATATGCTCTCCTTGGTATTTCGGGCACATCGGCCTCTCCAGGAATCTTCATTCTCAAATGGCTGTCACTCAAGACCCTTTTCATGAGCCCACAAAACAAAAGCCTCTTAGCTGATGCTAGTTAAAGGGTCGATGGAATATGTGAGTGTGTTTGCAAAACGCGGAGTCCTTGATGTGTGATGACACAAAGGACACATATTTACAGGTTGTTTTTTAAAAAAACCCCAATCTTTCAATTGTGTGTTGTGATGTGTATTCCCGGAGGTGTAACATGTATGCATATATGATAGGTGTGTTGATTATAAGAAATGTTTTCAGCTCCTGCTGATTTTTTCCTAGGACTTACCACAAAAGAAAATAGATGTCTAAAAATCTATTACAAAAAAATACAGTAAGATAGTTGCATTTAAGATGTATAAAAGAAAATAGTATTGGATCACAGATCAGTTGTAAGTAGATTTCTTGTTTGTTTTTTTTTTTAAGACAGCAACTTCATGTATTTTACAAACTAAATAAGCTTATATGCAAAATCAACTGCTATGTATTCCAAATTTGTAAGACAGTTTAGCCTTTCCTTCTGGAATCAACTAACCTCAGAGGAAAAAAATCTTTTCCAAGCTTCCTTCCAAAGAACATTTGTGTCTGAATTATGAGAGACCTGAAGAATGAACCAGTCAAATGTTCTCCAAATCCTGAGTAAATCAGCTTTGTGTTAGAGAGGAGTTGTCTTCCACCCCCACAAAGGAATTTCAAAGGTGTGAGTTACTCAGTGTACTTGTATTTTTCAACAGAAATAACAGATGTTCTCAAGTTTCTCCAAGCTGTGACTCCAACTGTTGTGCTGAAAAAAGTCATGACCTAGCTCCTGCAAACATATTAAAACTGATTTTTTTTCACTTTACATTTTATTAGCCAGTTGCTTTGCCTATTTATACCTTTAAACATGAAGCTTTCAACGACAAAGGGACTCATCACACACTAATTGAAACCAATGTCAGCACTCCAACTGAGTGCCAGAGTCCTTTATAAACACTGGCAAGCATACTCAATGAACTCATGTTCAAAAAAAGTCCAATATTTGCATAATTTCTAACGTCTTGTGGTATTCCAAATACCAAAACAATAGGTATGGGAACAAAAGAATTTTATCAAGGATCTGTCTCTTTCTGATTACACCTCAAAATCTAAGATTACGCCTGCCTTCTCCTAATTTTATAAAAGAGGTATTATTAGATGCCTTTGTTTGAATAAAGCACATATGAATCTGTGATGAAACTGTAGTTTAAAGCTCATGAATTCAGAATTTAGTGCAGGGCAGGACAAAATCATGGTTCTGGTGAGTTTATGGTGAATAAATGCACCTTTAAAAACACACAGCTATCATCTGCATGTACATTTTAGTCCACCTTGTCCCCTACATGTGAGCTTGACAAGACATAGCACATGATGTGCAATTTCTGAATTAGACATATAGCAATTAGTGTGCCTTAGGGAAATGGTTATACCTGAGCCTTGCCCCAAACCTTTGCACCATGCGAGCCCCCATGTGAGTTTCTCTCCACCCACCCCTCCATACTGACAAAACTTGCATGATTCCAACTGTTTTTGATATTTAAAACCAATTTTCTTCTCAAACTTGGCATATAAAACTGGTAACAACAGATGAGAAAAGGCTGAGGTACTCAACAATTTTTTGCCTCAGTTTTCAATGGCAACCTTTCTTCCTACATCTCGTGAGTGGATAGACAGCAGGATGGAGACCAGGGGTACAAATTCCCTCCCACTGTAAGTAAAGATCAGGTTCATGACCACCTGAAGAATCTGAGTGTACATAAGTCTATGGGACCGATGAGATACATCAGAGAGTCCTGAGAGAACTGGCTCATATAGTTGCCAAGTCACTCTCCGTGATACTTGAAAAGTCATGGCAGTCAGGTGAAGTCCCAGGTGACTGAAAGAAGGGAAACATAGTGCCTATCTTTAAAAAGGGTAGAAAGGAGGACCCTTGGAGCTACAGACCTGTCAGCCTCACCTCTGTGCCTGGAAAGGTCATGGAATAGATTCTCCTAGAAGTTGTGCTGAAGGCACAAGGAGGACAGGGAGGTGATTTGAGACAGCCAGCATGGCTTCTCCAAGGGCAAGTCCTGCCTGACCAATGTAGTGGCCTTCTATGATGGAGTGACTACATCAGTGGACAAGGTGGGCTACAGATGTCATTTATCTGGAATTCTGTAAAGCCTTTGACATAGTCCCTCAGAACATCCTTCTCTCTAAATTGTAAAGAGAGGGATTTGATGGATGGACTGTTAGGTGGATGAGAAATTGGTTGGACGATGGGTGGCATCCAGAGGGCACTGGCCAATGACTCAGTCCCAATGGACATAGTGACAAGTGTTGTCCCTCAGGGGTCCACAGTGGGAACAGCGCTATTTAATATCTTCACTAGTAACATAGACAAAGGAATCGAGTGAACCCTCAGCAAATTTGCAGATGACACCAAGTTGAGTGGTGCTGTTGACACACCTGAAGGATGGGATGCCATCCAGAGGGACCTGGACAAGCTTGAGAAGTGGGCCCATAGACCAAGAGCAGCCCTGCCGAGAAGGACTTGGGGGTGCTGGCGGACAAGAGGCTGGACATGACCCAGCAATGTGCACTTGCAGCCCCATGTCCTGGGCTGCATTAAAAGCAGCATGGCCAGCAGGTCAAGAGAGGTGATTCTACCCCTCTACTCTGCTCTGGTGAGACCCCATCTGGAGTTCTGTCCCAGCACAGGAAGGACATAAACCTACTGGAGCAAGTCCAGAGGAAGGCCACCAAGATGATTAGAGGGATGGAGCACCTCTCCTATGAGAAAAGGCTAAGAGAATTCAGATTGTTCACCCTGGAGAAGAGAAGACTGAGGAGACCTGATTGCAGTCTTTCAGTACCTGGAGAGGGCCTACAAGCAAACCAGAGACTTTTCACAAGGGCATGTAGTGATAGGACAAGGGAGGATGGCTTTAAACTGAATGAGGTTAGTTTAGATTAGATATTAGGAAGAAATTCTTTACTGTGAGGTTGGTGAGGCACTGGCACAGGTTGCCCAGAGCAGCTGTGGATGCTCCAGTGCATGGAAGTGTTCAAGATCAGGTTGGCTGAGGCTTTAAGCAGCCTTGTCTGGTGAAAGGTGTCCCTGCCCATGGTAGGGAGGTTGGAACTAGACAATCTTTGATGTCCCTTCCAACTCAAACCATTCTGTGATTCTATGATTCTAAGAAAAATTGGTCCATAGATTCAAAACTTGTCATGGACAGGCTGATAGACAAAGAGCATGAAAACAGGTAAAATAGCAGTATTGCACAAAATTGATGCAGCTCATTCTGCATACATTAAAATTGCCTGACTGACAGACCATAGAAAGTAATTACCATGGTGAAATCATTAACTAGTTACTGTGTTAACTCTGGGGACCTCTGCAAACAAAGATTCTCTTTTAGTTTGTCAGTGACCCAAGAGAATAGTATCTTTCTCTTCCAGATTTATGAGCTGAAATACTAAAAGAGTTTGTTATCCAAGTCAGACAAGTCTGTAACAGTAAAGCCTTCACTTAAAAGCTCTGTTGATAACACTAGTCAGTTGTTACAGACATGTTCATAATCCTGAGAAACTTTCTTAAGAATTATACAGGTGGCACTTCTTTACTTTAGGAGATATCAGATGAGTACTAAGTCACTAAAAATTATATGTCATTTTGTCTCCCTCAAAGCAAATAAAGTTAAATACACAAGGCCTGTTTTCTTACAGTATTGTCCCAATCAAAATACACTTTTGAAGAAAATGAAGGGTTTTGACTGCTGTCAATTGAACAGATTTTATAAAATGTAATTTCTCTAGTGCCTTGTTTCCCACACTCACCAAATATTCAGAGCCCCAGCTCTCTACACATTCATGACTAAAAAGACAATAAGGTGTAGTCTCTGAGACTTTTTCAGGTAAAGAAGGCGGGACCCTTCCTCACCTGTAGTCAGAGATTTCATCTGTGTATGGTTTACTCAGAGAGTATGTGTATTATTTGAATGACTGAAGTCAAAGGCCTTTTTACCATGTACCTGCTGGAATCAGTACTTGTCATCCAGACAATTAATAGGGTTTGCAGTTTGGGAATCAAGTCTTTCTGAATACTATAGTCAGATATCTAGCAGTATTTATTTGGTGTATACTCCACCTTTTAAAAGCATAAGTATTCTGAAATGTCATTGCCTGTCACCTTAATTAGCCGAACTACTAGACAATTAAAGAGACATTTTATTATCAGTGCTTTTTGTTCCCAAGTGCTAAAAAAAAAAAAATGGTTTTGTCTTTCATTGCCTGCACGCAGAAATTCTAAGAAATCTACTGAGAATTGCACTGAAATCACTGAGATAAAACTTTGTATAACTCTTTGTATAACTTAGTAGCAGTGAATGGCATGAGGGATTCATCATAACCACACAGGGACTGAAGGTCTCTCCTATCAACTGGCATGTGTATTCACACTACTGGGGCTCCAGTCTTACTGGGCACTTTGAGTATAATTTTCACCCTCTAACTATTCAATTCATAGATTCCCTTGAGATTAGTCCAACAGCACGCAAATAATAGCTGGACATTTTTAAAGGTGTATTTATCCACTGTGCACTGGACTGAGTCATGCACTGGGCTCATTTTAAATCAGAGTTCATGAGCTTTATTCCATCAAAATTTGCATCACTGATTCATTCAATTAGCAAAGTGATAATACTTATTTTATAAAAGAGAGAAGACATGTCTACCTTAGAGTTTTGAGGTGTAACTAGAAAAGGACACATCTTTGACAAACTGTGCCCATTATTTGTATTCTGAATACTTCAAGATGGTAGAAGTTATGCAAAGACTGGACATCTTTAAACTAGAAGCATTATAAGGTAATGGAAAACACAGAAAGAAGGCAGGCATATTGCAGGGACCTGTGACACAGCAAACAACCATACAGAAAAACAGATTTCATTTGTTTGCTTCCCATACATCTGTTTTATATAAGCTGCCATACAGAATAAAACAAATGCCCTACATACACTCTAGTGTATTATGTCAATAGAGTCATCTTTATCAAATGTATTTGTAATGTTCCCAGAGAACAGTATCAAAGCTATTTGACAGGACCCATTTTTCCTGAATAAAACAGACGCTCCGTGGTCATGAATAAAAATGTGGTCTTCTACTGCTAAATATTGAAAGTACGTAGATCTCAGTTCTCTAGCTTTCTGTCCACCTCTCAGTGATGTCTTAAGTCTCTAAGGATCTTAAATTGCATACCCTGGCTGTTAGCCTAAATTCTGCTCCAGCCTCAATCCTTGCAATTGGTTTTTGGAAGGTATAACTTAGAACAGAATATTCACTTCACCCTACCTACATATGAGATGATAAAATAACAGAATTTCCAAAAGGAACAGAATTGGGGAAAAAAAAGCCATTTTATATTAGATGTCCATAAAATAGAATTGTGCAGAACCACATGTAGCTCCATTCTAAAAGAGATGTGGCCACATGTTTGTCCAGTCAGCACTGGGGGTGAATTTGACTGTGATGCTGGTAAGGGACCTGTAGAAAACACCACGATGCCCCCATGACACCATGCTGAGCATGGTTCTCACTGAGTGAATCAGAGTGACTACAGTCCCTCAGGGTGCAGTCTGCTAATACTAGTAAGCCAGTAATAGTCATCTATAAGAAAAGGCACCATTCCAGTTTCCCTCTTTCTCTCTTAGCCCCTGTGGCAAGTTTGTTCCTGGAATCCACAGATTTAAGCAACTTTGTTATAGCAAATTAAATAGCCTGTGCTGGAGCTACTTCCTGGAAGTATGTGACATACTTACAAACAAAACAAGTTTGGTTTACTGTGTTTTTTTCATTAATACTGCTTTTAAAATTACACCTAAACCCACCCTCACTGTAGCTTGCATTGTACAGCCATAAAAACAACAGGCTGTTTTGACTCTGAAGTGACTATTATTTATTACTAAGCTGATAGAGAGAAGATGAGCAGGAAGAAGAGGTGATATAGGTTCACATGAGGAAGTGTATCTAGCAAAACAGTTATGTAGTTATGCTGAGACTCTGACAAACCTTGAGGCAGGGATGGGAGGCTTGGAAAAGCAGAGGAATAAGGCCTTAGGAGTATTTACACAGATTTTGTGCTATGCATAATCAGCAGCATGGCTGAAAGCATGAAAGTGAATGTACAAGAGAGCTTTAAAATATGAGGATTGTTTATAAAATGGCAGTGAGAGATACTTCTTGGTGATGTAGATTAGACATGGCTTGAAAAGTAAAGAGAAGTCATTCTGTATTTCACACGGGGAAGAAAATGGAGCCAATAGCATTGTGCAAAAAAAGAGGAGGGACAGAACTGGGACAATGAGCCAAGAAAATGACCTTTGCAATTGGATTGAAAGACAATGAAAGCTCTGTTAAGTGCATATATGTTATGCACATAGCTCCCAGCAGCAGGTTGTTCTGGGCAGGCAGGGAGGCAGGAGGCCATGGTAGCTGAGAAGGTAAGCAAAGCACAGCTGAAAAAGATAAAAAGCAGGAACAGGACAGACATCAACTGTTGAAAACAAACCAGAGCCCACAGACTAACAACGTGAATAGCCAGTTTAGATGAGAAAAGAGCCAGCACATGGGCATCCTATCAAGTATCCTATAATTACAGGCTAGAAGTCAAGAAGTATTTGTAAGAAATTTATACAAATCTGAGACTGTAGTCTGGAAAGCAGCAGCAATGAAGTCTACAGTGAAGAAACAGTGTCCTCAAGCAGAGACTGAATTTCAGGGAACCTGGACAGTTCTTGATGTTTACTTTCTTAAAACAGAGGTTAACCTCAATTAAGTTTAAAGCAATTGCATTATATTTACTGTCTTTTTCCCAGTGTCTCTATAGTTTTCTCACTGGGACCTTAAAACTCTGAGCAAGCAGAGATGAAGGATGAGTCTTAAGAAAAGGCCTGTCTTCTACCAGAACTCTTGAGCTCTGATTGGGGGACACAAAGAAGATGTGGATTTGGATTATCAGGCTACCCATCGATTCTCCCAGCATAGTGAATTCCCCTGGATTGTAAGGGCCTGAATATAGTATAAAGAGTAAAGCAGTTCCTGCTTTGTCCCTGAAAAAAGCCCTTATTTTCTCATTCTGTCCAGGTGGTGTTCTGCCACGGAAAAAGGATTTGCTGTAAGCCTTTAAGTGTTGTACACTGAAAAAAAAATTTATTAAAAAGTTCCATGTGGACAAATCAGACTACAGCACACATTTAGGAAGACTCAGGAGACCTGCAGGAGGACTTTCATGCAGTGATAGCAACAAATACTGTGACAGCTAGCAAAATTCAGCTGTGAGCTGCTAATTATTGTGTGCTCCAAACCTCTTTCACAGACTAAAACCCTCTACAGTTGAAACTCTGCAGTCTCTGAAGAGCTTATCTGGAGTTTACCCTCTGGAGGATGTGGGGAGAAAGACAGTGACCCTTCCCTGACTAATTACATAGCTTTATCTGCCTTCTCAGATGGAAGATGAAATTTCAATTTTATATTGCCATATTTTTTACAGCTTTTAAAAAATACTTAGTTTTGCACTTATCAAAACAAATGCTTTTTGGCCTATAGGGTTCTAAGAAATGATCCATCATTCTTTTCCCAGAAGGAGAAAAAGTTGCTCTTGGGATAGTCAGTGCCTCTTTTTGTCCTTGCATACAGCCTGGTGGTTTGAGCACAGGCTGTATCCAGCCTGGGAAGAAATGGCAGCCACCTCAAGGCTGCCTTACAGTGGGGAGACATGATACCTTTCTGGCCCTGTGATACTAGCTCACAACACTAGTAAGAGGAAATAGTCCTGTAAATCTTTAATACTGTGCATATTGTACCTTGTTAGGGTTTTCCTCCTTTCCTTTTCTAGGACTAGAATCAATTTCTGGTTCATTCTGATCTACAAGTCTATGAACTTCTAAATACACAGCCATCAGATCCTGCAATCAGACAGCTCTTTATGGCACTCCGTCTGGGTTGTCTGGCAGGCTTTCACATAACACTGGCTTCTTAGCATAGTAATGTTTCATCTGGTCTTTGCTGGAACACAGATAGTTGTGATATCTTGGTTCACTATCTGCTAAACGCACTTACTGAGCAACACTTCTTACCTAAATAAAAGCATTTGGCCTTCATTTCTTACCAACAGATTCCCTCTTATTGAGTTATGGAATAGTTGTTGTCCTAATTCTATCTATACTGTTTTCAGCTGTAATGTTTTTCTTTACGAAAGAGGGTTTGTTTCCTCAGTCTTGGCTGGGTTATATCTGATCACTTTTAAGCCACTGTTCTGCATTTCAATACGAGGACAAAAAAAAAAAAGTACCCTTCTACAAACTAAGCAGGAGCTTGCATCTTGGAGATATTTTATTG
Source organism: Myiozetetes cayanensis (assembly GCF_022539395.1). Lineage (NCBI taxonomy): Eukaryota > Metazoa > Chordata > Aves > Passeriformes > Tyrannidae > Myiozetetes > Myiozetetes cayanensis. Next base: position 30,100,885 of record NW_026087964.1, on the reverse strand, counting down.
TTTTACTGTATTCAGCAATTAGAAAACCCCAAGCTTGTGCTCTTGGTATCAGCAGTCAAGGCTCTAGCTTATAAATAAAATAAATAACGTGGTAGCTATAGGTTTAACATTTTGCTTGTGTTGTTGCTCCCTCTTGTTTTTACAAATGATCTCCATGCACTCACTATAGAAACAAACCTCAGGTGCTGGCCCAGAATAAGAAAGTATTTGATTTTTGCCCCAGTGTTAGATTTTGAGTTCCTGTCTGCAGTAATTAATTATAAACCATCACTCCCTCTCTCTATTAAATATAGAGAGAGGCCTTCCTGTCTCTTACTGTTTTCTAAACAGCAGCTCCTGATTTTGTATATATGATGACTGTTATTGCTTCCCAGGTGTATTACCTTACACTTATCTATATTAAATCTCACTTCTCTTTCCTCTGTCCATCTCTCAAAAGTTGTCCCTAACCTTATTCTCCAGTGAGGAGAGATCCTTTCTCAGAGCTGCTTTGTTTATGGGATGCATTGCTAGAAGCACGTAATAGGCAAAATAATTGTGTAGCTCTTCTAGACTTTTCATTTCCTCTTTAATGCATTCAAATTCTGCTCCCTCTGATGTAGTCATTGACTTCAATTCAATCAAGAACAAGCATTTAAAGAGCTGGCACATTGTTTGGATAATGGCAGTAGTCCAGTTATTGAAATTTCGTAATCCTTTGTTTGGATTAAATTTCTTGTTCTCTTCTGAAACAAGCATGGGGGATGAGAGAAGAGATTAAACCATATTACACTGCATCCCAAGCCTACAAAAATTATTCCATAAAAGCAATTTATAAATACTCTCAATGTCTGCTGGTTTTCTGCACCTGAAGAAGTTCTGTAATTTCATGCCAGCACTTTCACTTTGGCATGTTTAGATTCATTTGTGTCTCTGCTGGCTTAAGTTTGATTTTTAGCTGACAGATATTTGGTTTTGGGCTAGCTTTTGGCACAGCAGCCCCAGTACTGTACATCATTGTTGATTTGTACTGTGATGTCTCTCAAGTCTTCTACAGTTCTCTCTGCATATCAGCAAAATTAAGATGAACTAGCTGAAAGCAACCCTTTGGGTTTTAGATAGCCTTTGACAAAATCTTGCCCAGGAAGTAGATTTGCCTGATCCCAGCCAGCAGCCTAACTGATTCTGGGCAAGCCCCTCATACAGATAAGAAAGTGAATCTTTTCTACCAGTGTCACTTGAAATGTTCTTGAAATGCTCTATAGATGACAACAGTTGCTGCAGTAGCCTTCTCAGGGGTTTGGGAGTTCGTGCTCCCTTCCTGGCTTTGGCACTAATGATCATGCGGTCCCGCAGGGAGTCGGCTCAGCACTGATGCTAATTAATTACTGCAGACAGGAGCTCAAAATCTAACATTGCTGAGAAATCAAATGCCTTTGCCTTTTGTCTGCAGCTGGTCTCTAATGGCTGCATTTGGGGAAAATCTTTCGCATAGTTAAGAGCAAAAGCACTCTCTCTCTTTCTCTCTGCTGTTAAAATAATACAGCAGTGAAGAATTGAATAGTACCAAACGCAACAAATTAGAGAGGCTAAAATAATATCACGATAAAGAAAAAATTAGTTCTCGAGAGTTTTAACAGTAGGGCACTCTTATGAAGATACTGCTAAAAACATAAGACTGGAAGAGACCATCTGGGTCACTGAGTCAGTCCCTGCAACCACAAGTTGTCATTCAATAATCAGTGAGTCCAGAATGATCCACAGAATATTGATGCTGCATGTCTCCATACACAACAGGCCTCTTTCAACATCTTACAATAACCTTAAGACCTACTGTGAACAGAAAAAGTCACATCAATAATGTACTTTGGGAAAAGAACAAGTGAAATCATGGACACTGTTCATGTCGGAGGACACAGATTCACATTCCAGCCTTTCTCCTTTCCCCTTCTCACCACATGTACCAGCACACTGCATCAAGTCAGGTTGCAAGTCTAGCTGAAAACTCACTGTATAAAATAGCCTTTCATTTTCAGCCACAACAACTCCCTGAAATCAGTGGAGAATGAGCAGATCTTTTTTTTTTTTTTTTTTTTTTTCTTTTGGCAAGCTTAGTTCTTGGCTGCAAAGTTCCCTGAACCAACCTACTGCTCAGCTGCAAAAATACCAGGACAGACTATGATAGCTCTGACTTCGATCAGGATAAACTGCTATGGAACTGTACTCCAGGGATGAAATTTCTCATTGCAGCAAAGCCAACCAAATGGCTATCTGCCACTGAAAGGAGCAGTTCCACACAAGTCTGCCCCAACTGGCACTGCTATTCAATAAACCATTCAATAATTACTTACTTTTTATGGTGAGGTTTGTTTCCCTCTAGTTCAGCTCACCATGGCCACCAGAAAAGTAGAAATGTGTAGCCAAGGAGGAGGCGGGGAAGCAGAATGACCTCACTTTTTTGCACTGGCAAACTGCTAGAGTTGTGTGGTTACATCACAAAGCTGTGGTGCATAAGTGGTTCCCTTTGAATGCTCCTACCTGCTCCTGTACCATTTGTGTGCCAGCATCCATAGTCATACAGCCTTTGTTAGACAGGATCAATGATTAATTAAACTCAAGAAGTCTGGAGAAGAAAAAGTATCTTCTTTTTTTCCTGATAGAATTGTTCCCTGATTGAGTTCATGTTAGAGACAAACAAGATTTGCCTGCGTGATAGCAGAACAAGAAAAGGTGGATAAGTGTAGTAGATTAGTAGTTGGATGAGATGCAGCCAAAATTTTCAGATTTTCCAAGGAGGTCCTTCCTGAGTGAGTGTTGGCAATAGCCTGTGTTAAACACAGAGCTGGACTACACGACTTGTAGACATCCTTCCCAAACAACATTTTTGTGATTTTGTAATTCTCTACCACAGGAATTAGAAGTCATACGCAAGTAGTCAGAACAGTTTTTGTATGTGTGTTAAATGAGCTATACTAATAAGTGTATTTCAAACCCGCACAAGCTATTAAATGACAATGTTTCTCTTACCAGTTTTCCATGTGGCCACTGTATGACAGAAGATCCGGCAGACGTTGTTCCTTCAATTCACAGCACACGTTAGATAATGCAAACACATATTTAGAATGTAAGTGTCCCTAAAAGTTCTAGGGACTTCATCTACCAATCTATCGATACATGCAATGTATCCAGCACATGCCATCTGTAATATATAATAATTGATTATCAGCTGTATGAAAAAAGAAGTAACTATTAGGATGTGACCTTGCTCTACACACAGCATCAGAAAAACCAGCACCCATGATTCAAGAAGAATATATAAGCCCCAGAAAAAAAATCAGAGAGGAGAAAAAACAATCCAGAGGTTAAACAATAATATCTAGTGTATAAATTTTAAGAAATCTATTAAATCTGTCAGAGAAGAATAATGATTGGATCACTGTACACAGATATACACATATGGAAAAGGTACTTGATCATAGGGAAAGCTTTTTAGTTTTGCAGACAGAAACATAACAAGATCTAATGACTGGAAACTGGAGACAAAGATTTCAATAATTTCAAGATTGAAATTATGCAATTTCTTAGCAGGGGGGTAACCAGACATTGGAACAACTTACCTGGGGAGGTGGTAGAGTCATCATTGCTTCGAGTCTTTAAGGTAAAATCAGGTATTATTCCAGGAGTCATATTCCAGTCCAGCCTCTAGGAAAACTCCTGAAGGAGATTAGGCAAAATGATCACTTGTTTGTAGCCTTCTAGACAGGAAGCTTTTTCATACAAGTCTATGAATGCACCCCAACAGAGTGCCTGCTATGCTGTTTGAGCTGGGGAACTGAGGCTGACACTACAGTATCAAATTTATAATGTCCCTTCTGGAAGAATTAGTGCCCTTGTATCCCAGGCACAAATTTGATTTAAATATTTATCATCTGCTAGCAGCAGATGGATTTTTTAAATAAATAAATAAATTTTTTAAAGAACAGAAATCAAACCTATACTGCCTATAAATATTTACGTAGTTTTCATGGATAATGTTGGGTTTTGTGTGACTCTCTTAAAAAGCCTTTTGCTAAATGCCATGACTTTATGCTGTGCATGCGTAAATTTTCCTGGCAGATACAGTGGGAAAAAAACCTAATTGAAGATAGCATCAAAAAGAATTTTAAAAAAATTTGAAAAATACCCAACTTTGTTTCCTTGATTACTTACTCTGCATGTGCCTTTGCTAAGCAATATTATTTTCTAAAATCTATGTTCCTGCTATTGAGCGCTCAGTATCACTGCCATACCTCGGACAAAAAAAAAAAAAAAAAATAAAGTTGATGACATTATAAAGTTTACAAGGATTGTTCAAATCTTCAGGGAACTGAATCTCTCCCTGTGACATTAAACAATTTACAAAACAACAGGAACAACCATACCAATATCAAGAAGTTATTTATTCTCATAATTTTAATAATTTCACAGATGTCATATTTTAATCCATTATGTCCAAGTGTATTATGCTTCATAGTTCCTTGGTGATTTTCCACCGGTTAATTATCATAGATCATAGCACTGCTTGGGTTGGAAGGGACCTTGAAGATCATCTAGTTCCAACCTCCCTGCCATGGGCAGGGACACCTTCCACTAGACCAGGTTGCTCAAAGCCTGTTCAACACTTTCTTGGATAGGACAACCACAGCTTCTCTGGACAAGCTGTGCCAGTGCCTCACCACCCTCACAGTAAAGAATTTCTTCCTAACATCTAATCTAAACCTAACCTCATTCAGTTTAAAGCCATTTTCCCTTGTGCTATCACTACACGCCCCTGTGAAAAGTCTCTCTCCAGCTCTCTTGCAGGTCTTCTCTAAGTAATGAAAGGCCACAATCAGGTCTCCTCAGAGCCTTCTCTTCTCCAGGCTGAACAATCCCAGCTCTCTCAGCCTGTCTTCAAAGGAGAGGTGTCCCCTGATCATCTTTGTGGCCCTCCTCTGGACTCACAGGTCAATGTCCTTGTGCTGGAGATCCCAGAGAGCTGGATGCAGTGTTGCAGGTAGAGTCTCATGAGTGTGGAATAGAGGGGCACAATCCATTTTCTGCCCAGCCTATATTCATGCTTGGGATTGCCCTAACCCAGCTGTAGAACCTTGCACTTGGCCTTGCTGAACTTCATGAGGTTCACAGACTCACGTCTCAAGCCTGCCCACTTCCCTCTAATGGCACATCTTCCCTCCAGTGTGTTGACCACATCATGCACCTTGATATTGTTGGCAAACTTGCTGAGGGTGCACTCAATCCCACTGTCCATGTCACCTGCAAAGGTGTTAAACAGCACCAGTCCCAACAGCGACCCCTGAGGAACGCCACTTGCCGTTCTTCCATTTGGACATTGGGCACTGACCGCTACCGTTTTGAGTGTGACTATCCGGCCAATTCCTTATCTGCCAAGTGGTCCATCCATCAAATCTGTGTCTCTCTAGTTTACAAACAAGGATGGTGTGCAGGACAGTGTCAAATGCTTTGCAGGTAGATAATGTCAGTTGCTTTTTCCTTATCCATCACCACTGTAATCCCATTATAGAAGGCCAACAAATTTGTCAGGCATTATGTACCCTTAGCGAAGGCATGCTGGCTGTCACCAATCACTTCCTTATTTTCAGGTGTCATAGCACAGTTTCCAGGAGGATTTGCTTCATGATCCTGCCAGATAAAAAGGTGAGACTGATTGTCCTGTAGTTCTCCATGTTTTGCTTTTTCCCATTTTTAAAAATGGGGGTTACATTTCCCCTTTTCCTGTCAGAGAAAACTTCACCAAAGTGCCATGACATCTCAAATACAACAGATAGGGTCCACATTCTGCCCCTTCCCTCAGGACCTGTGGATGTGTTTCATCAGGTTCCATGAACTTGTGCACCTTCAGGTTCTCAGAACCTGCTCTTCTCCTGCAGTAGGCGGTTCTTCACCCTCCCAGTCCCTTCTACAGCTTGGGAGCTGTGGCTGGAGCACTTGCCAGTGAAGAGAGCAGCAAAAAACCTGTTGAGTACCTCAGCCTTCTCCATATCCTGAGTAACCAGGTCTCTCATTTCCTTCCAGAGAGGGCCCGCATTTTGCCCAGTCTTTTCTAATTATTATTGGTGGCTCATTACATTCTAATAAAACTTCTCTCTCATCTGTCTGTCAAATGGAAATGAAGTACCAGAGAGAAGTTCCCAAAATGACCACTTGAGATCCTTTAAAAAAATTACAAAAAGGAGAAGACGTTCCAGTACCCTCTACCCAAAACGTCATTCTGAACACTTCCTCTTGAACAACGTTTTTGTTTTGCTTCTTCATTTTACCTTGTTCTTACTAACAATCACCAGTCTTTTTACAAACATCAACTTGAATATTCAAATTATTTTTGAAAGAATGCTATGTTTACAAATATATTAATTGGTTATTTAAAAAGACAGCATCTCTGCAGTCAGCACTTTGGGGTTATACTTGCCATCCAGTTACACAGACACAGAATTTATGTTGTTGTCATGATCTTGTCTCTAACCTGAAACATTGCTTTGTCTCACTGAAGGGGGAAGGCAGGTCTCCTGATAAATGTACTGGAGGAGAATGTGCTTTGCTCTTTGCCATACTGCTGTCTGCCTCCATGACCTTGCAGCAGATTCACAATTTCTATAAAGTTATGGTGCCTGAAAAAAATTACCATCCCCTTCTTTCCTCCTCCTCTCTACTTACGGTCTTAATTAAGAAGTAAAACAGAACAGTTTTAAGAAGCAGCTATGTTGGATACCTATTACTGTACCTCAGCAACAACTCAGAGCCTGAAATACACACCTAAAAGAGTATCTTTGGTTTTAACAGAGAGGGAGGTAATCCCTGGCACAAAGCCACATCTGACACCTGTATGTGGCAAAGACATCTGTTACTGCAGCTAAAGCCTACAGGGTAATGAACAAGAGGCCACAGGCACATGATTTCTCTCTCTGGATGTGCACATATGGCTTGATGCAGCAGTTATGTGCAGAATCCTCCAGCCAGGTCTGAGCTGGAGTCACGGGCACTGTGTATTTGCATGACCACAGTGTTGTATCTAACCTAATTAGCACCATGTCCAACCTAATTAGCACCACCTACCACAGGGTTAAGTACTTTGGGTGCAACAGCAGTCATATGCAAGTCTACAGCAAGTCTGCCTCCTATTCCACAAGTAATTCAATGAATATGTGCTACATTAAGTCCTGCACTCTGTTTCATGATGTAGAGGTGCCCTCTGTCATGTTTGGGTTGGTTTGGTTTGTTTTAAATAGCAAACACAGATAATTTTATTTTACTGCTTTCAAGGCAATGTGCAGCTTCACTTACTGCTGTTTTTCTACACAGTTTCTATTTAACTGAATAGGAAAAAAATGCTTAGTATACCAAGATATTAGGATAAAATATGTTTAGGATAAGCTTCCACATGTGTCTAAATAGAACCCAAACACCTAGGTGAAAAGAAATCCCTAAGTCTCTATGCTCAGCTGCTCATGTAAGTGCTGACTCTCTGCTCTCATGTCTCTGGGGCACTAATTTACAATTCTGTAAGATGTTCCTGTAAACTGCTTAGTAGCAATGCTATGTCCATTTGCACAAGCATGAACGATGATCCAAGGTGTGAAGCAACAGAAAATAAGCCTCTCGCACTTATATATGTGCTTGGGGAAGTGCATCTCCTTCAGGGTATAGCTTTGGGAATTTTTGGTTTTTAAAAATAAAAAAAATATTCTGTGACAACTTAATGCCTTTTAGCTTCTCAAATAAACTGATAGAGCATGCCCGTTTCAAGCTAACACATGGACACATTAACTGTAGTAACGAAATCCAAAATTTCTATAAGCAACTAAACTGGGCATTATCATCTGGCAGTTTACCATGTATGTCATGGTAGAGGAAACCTTGAGAGATTTGAAGGACGCAGCAATTGCTCCAGGAAGGGTATTCCATATGTTGAGGGTGACCAAAAGGACCTCATTAACACATCCACGAGAAAAGCAGATGGAGTATATATGGAGACTGAGAGAGGACAGGGAATGACAGGAAAAGGCAACGTTGTGAAGTGCTGTGGTGCAACTGAGGACACAGCTGAGCTGACAGAGCACCCAGCTGCTCCTGAGTGGGTGGGGTCCACCGGCTCTCAACAGAACAGCCAGGCAAACCCTTAGGACAAGAATGCTTCTGTACTGGGTTAGCTCCCACAAGTGACTCCCTTGGGTGAGATAAGCACCAGTGTTGGCATAAGGGAAGGGCCAGGAACCAACCTACGAGGAGGAGTGAGGAAGGAGGCACAACACTACCGTCTCGGCAGCAGCTGCCTATTAGCTTGGCTTAGCTCTATCATCAAAATCCGCTCACAGCTTAACACCTACCGACAGCGCTACATAAACCAGCGTAAGCCATTGCTGCTCTGCAACCCCGCATCTCTCACCACTTGTCCCTACTCCACACCCAACTGCCTGACAGACTCCATCCGAGAAATAAGCTGCTTGAAAATGGCTCCTCTCCTCCCTCCCCCACGCTATTTTTCAGCCAAATCGGGTTCCTAATCTGGTTTACCACACAGCTGAGCAAAACAACTGTGCCAGCAAAACAGCGGGCATATCAAAGAGACAGGCGCGGATGGCTGGGAGCAAAAACTGTCTTAGGCCAGCACAGCTGCCAAAAAAATTGTCAGACTGCACTCTCAGAGGGCTAGAGGGCTTGCAGAGACAGGGAAATCTATGGAGATACACTAAAGAGGTAAGTACAAAAAGGAACCACAGAAATAGGCCAGGGAGATAAGTGCAAGAATAGTGTTTCAAGGGACCTTTTTGACATGTCAGGTCAGGCATAGGGAAAAAAGCTGTCATAAGCAGGACGAGAGATAACAAAAGCCTAAAAAAGCATATCTGTGATGTGGACAGAGATAAGAAGAGGCTTTAGAGAAGAAAAGGAAATAAAATTCATGTACATCAAGATAAACAGGCCAAAAAAAGAGTGGAGTCAAAGATGACTCCCATGACTCCTACAGGTCTGATTGACAGAGAGTAATTGTGTGTCTTCCAGGCAGGATTGCAAAGTCCCTACCTGGGGAAAAAACAGGGGTCCTTGTGTGGAGTCTGCAGATGGAATTTCAAGTCAAGAGGTTCTCTGAAACACTATACCGTATTTCCTCTACAGGTAGAAGCCTTTAATCCTGAATGCTTTCCTATGTAGTTTTTTTTCAAATGAGCTTTAAAGCCAACACACTCACACTTGTTCATAATGGTAGAAGAGGCCAGGATCAACAGCATTGCCATGGAGGACAGGGGTCAAAAAATTTTCAAATGCTTTGTAAACCTTCACGTAAGAATCCAGAATGGGCCAAAGCCGCTTCTCTTAGCCTTTGTGGGGGAACAAAGGGTATTCAGATTCAGAATGAATCTTGACTCAGCCTCCACTGTAATTTGGTACTGTCAAAACCTAGAACTACAGCTACGAGTGTTTAAGAGCTGATTTTGATGACAAATTGTTACATCAGGATGGAAAATGAGCCCACATTTGTCTATTTCAGTAACGGAATGAAAAAGTAAGCCACTGTCGATTTTTGGAGTTACACTCAACTTCTGGAGGTATTTCCATGCAATTTTGTCTCCTTTAGTGCCACCCAGTGGAATTAACGTGAAATATCACTCTTATGCACAGGGAGTTTATACAAAAATCCAACAGCACACCAAACGGCTTTATATTTTCAGGAGGTGCTGTTCATACCAGGTAAATTGCAGGTTGTCAGGGATATTGGTATAACAGTAATGAAAAACAGAACCATGATTTCCAATAGCTATAATTCAAATTAGATCTGACATTGTTGCTTGTAGTTTCAGGAAAGCTACTTATATAATTTCTAAAATAGTTATTTGTGTCTGCAAAATATGTAGGACATACAAAATTCATACTGGTACAGCACAGCATAAAGATTTAACAGCATCCATTTATGTAATGCACCTATCCACAACTCAAGCCAATAAAATATTAGTTGTAATTCTGTTTCTCCTCTGAGGCACAAATAGCTTGACTAAAGGAGCAGGGATATCTAGATTTAGAGGTGCTTATATTATAAATAATACAAGTATTTTTAAAACATATTCACACACATCTATATTGCATTACATATGTGTGTATGCAGACATGCATATGTGCTGTATACATATATATGCACACCTACAAATAAAAGGTAGATATGTTATAGACTCACAATAGATTCTTTTTTCATCTAAAACCTCCTTTCCCTTTTAGTACTTTCCTGAATCCTCTCAAGTTACAATGAACTCATGCCAATATTTGCATTAAGATTCCTAAGGCCATTTTCTTGCTTTTTCTAACCCCAGGATAGAGCTGTGTGCTAAAGGCCTAAGGCTTTCTATCTAAAAACTCTTTACAGGTGGCTTGCAAGATGGATTTCTGCAAACAAGTGGATTTCTACCTCTTTTGTTCCTTTATAGCATACAGAAAAGACAAGAAAATATCTTTTACTATATTAAAAAGTCAGAATATTTTCTTGGTATTACTTACCCTAGCAGATGTCTACTGCAATGGAAAAAAACAAACCCATTGAAATGCTAATGTCTCTGTGCTTCTGAGTTTTAACTTTCCTTTCTCTAAGTCTCTCTTCAAATCCCAGTGGTTTCTCTGTCAATGCTCCACTTCCCATCACAGCTTGTCCCTTTTCTCAGAGTCAAGACTCGATTCTGTTTGATTTTGTCTGCTCTACCAACGTGCTCTCATTCTTCTGGTTTCCTCACTGCCTATCCTCTCTCATGTCTCTTAAGTCCTAGGCTCCTGGCATACAGTCCCCTACTGATTCCTCATCTATATTAACTTGTTCCCTTGCCTTGAACTCATTCTCCTTCATTTCTCCTTGAGAATTTAATTTTCTTCCTCACCTAATCCCAGTACCGTCTCCCTATTGCTCTAATATTAAGGTTTTCCACACCCAGTAGTTTCAGTCTTGCCATATCCCCTGCCTCCACACTTAATGTTTCCTTCCCCTCAGTCTGGTCCTTGTTCCCTCTCCATTCCAGTAAGACACACTCAAGCACCTGTGAAGAAGAGAAAACAGCAACATTTTGAGAGCACAGGGTATGGTTACAATAGCCTTACTCTCAGTCCACAGACCCATCCCAGTTTATAGTGGCAAACAGGTCTCTTTCGGGCCCACAACTGGGGAAACACTCGACTGCAATACTGGCAAGGATGGTAGGGACACATGCTAATTCAGGAATGGGGAAAGTTAATTTCCTCAAGGCTCATAAATTATGATATGTGTAGTCTGAAAACTACACTCCCCTCCCAACTCAGTTTTTCCTGACAAATTCCAAGTTTGCTCTTGAGCATAAAGGCATTTAAGAACCTCAAATATAAGATTTTCACAATACTTTACTCTAGACAGAGCCCAAAGTACGCTTCCATCCTCAGTATGGAAAATTTCATGCCAAACCACAGACGTTTAGCAAGTGGTATGTTACCTAAAGCATAATTTAGCAAGCAAAATCTACAAGTGATATGCTACCTTTAGCTGTAGTTAAAGTTTAACAAACTAATTTAAAGGACAACAACCCTATTCTAGGCATTGCTATATCTTTGAAGTATAACAATTTACTAAATGCAAAATAATATTTAAACTAGTAATAAGAACACATATGCGTAAAGGAAATTTATTAGCAACTTACCTCTTCATTTTTAGCTTTTGTTTTATACTCTGTAATTACTCAATGCATTTTCCTCAGCTGAGCAATCTCAGAAGAGTGAATGATTTTGTAATCAGGATCTGTTTATGGCAGCATAACAACACTTGCGTAACTGTGGTGAAACAAAAACACAGATTTACTCTAACCTCACTTCCATTGACAAGCCTATATAGTAATTAATGCTCTTCTAGTAAGTTATCTCTTTTATTCCAAGGGTTAGTTTGCTGAACAGTAACACTGGCTACCCTGTCACATGCAGACATGTCTCTCTGGCAGTGCTGTCCCTGTCCCTTGCCTGGCTAGGAGACCTTCAGTGATCTGCTCCAGCAGAACGCATAACATTATCTTGGGTAACAGCAAACAGTCTTTTCCCCATCCTTCTTCCAGATGCATTTCTAATGAACCTCAGCCAGAGCTCTCCAGTGTTTACTTATAGCAGGGACCAAGCTACAGATGGTGCTCAGGGGATTTATTGTGCCAGGCCAGTAAGATCCCACTGTTATTGGCTTTCTGTGGAAATAACTCTGAGCTCTCTTTGCATTGTCGTGATGTTAAGGGCACACTTCTCATATTAAGCTGAATAAAGAATGTCACTATATATTAACCTTAACTGCACAGAAAATAACTCAACTCAATGGGAGCTACTGCCCTCTGTGTTTCAGTGGGACTTGACTTTGAAGAAATAATAATTCACTGGTTTATAAAGGTAGAAATAAACTTATTATGCAGGAAGTGCAGGTGCAATACTGTGATTATAGACACTGGTATGATTCACCTTGAGATTTTAGTTATATCCTGCCAAAAGCAGGTATTATCAAGACCCAAATGATTCTAACAACACTACTATTGGTGTGACATTTAGAAGTTCCTTCCCTTTTGTTCCCCTAGTGGGAACAAAACCATCTCTTTTCTTCCAGTGTTGAAAATTAAATGCACAGCAATAGCACGATCAGCAAGGTGTTTAACTTCAAAATTGCCTTTCCTGGTGAGAATGAAAACACTACTTGTTTCATTTTTATTTTTTTAAAAATTAACAGCAGTGTTTTTCTCTCACTTCTAATACACACACTTGTTTAATCAACCTAAGACATACTATTTCTCTAGTGCTCAGAGAGCACTGCAGGTGTACACCTATGTTTGATTGTGCATGACATTCCATACTCCAGGGCTAGGATTTATCCCGTTTCCAGTATGATTCAAGCACACAACATTAAAGTAGAAAGACTGTGACTGGAAAAACAGGTAGAAGGGAAGACAAATGGTTCCATTTTTTTAAAGTCATCTTTGTACCAACAACGCCAATACATTATTGCAGCAGGAGCATCAGCGAAAATTTTAAAAGCGAAAATTAAAACATAAAACTGATCATAGAAATTGTTTGCTACAACAAAACTGTTGTGAGCTGTTCCAGATGTGTTCAGGACTGTCCTCTGACTTTTCTCTAGCTGTTAGCTCTGTTTATGTTTACACATATGGTCAGTGGGCAAAGAGGTGGAACAGCTCTAAAACTGGGCAAGAAAAAGTTGCTTTTATCAGTCCTTGAGCCACTCTAGGACCATATAATGTACTCAGCTCTGTAGCTGTGCTGAGTCTCCAACATTCCCTAGAACAATGCTTTTGTAGGAGCCTGGGTCTCACAGGTGAGACCATATAATCTTATGCACGTGGGGTGATCAGGAGCAGACACAAGGCTCTGAAGTGTGGAGTTTTACCTCTGATCTTTGGCTGTTATTAGCCCAGCAACACCAGTATATGACTTCTGGGGATCCCTCTGAGTGGATGAATGCCCCTACCATTCTCCTAACCCTCTCCAGCTCCCACTCTTGACTGATACATGAGCAGGTCAACATGGACTGGTCCTTAGTCACTTCACTTGGTAACTCAGATGCTTGTGGAGGAGGACAGGGCATTCTCACCTGTGCTATTTGCCCTGCTGCTTCTGCAAGAGTACAGACAATCCTGAATTGTCTGTTGAATTCCTTCTCTGGTATTAAGAGCACATAACATAGAGCAGGCCTTGTTGAATTCCTGCTGTCTCTGAGGGTCAGATCTCAAGCCTGGACCAAGTCCCAGCCTGTGGAAGGCACCAAACAGAAACAGAGACTATACCACAAGTGGAGACAGATCTACAAAGAACATAATGAAGATGAAGTTTAAAACTATGGACTTACACACTGGAATGGACATCTGTGAACAGACCTTTGAACCTGCTTGACATGGACAATGTTGTTTCACCCCCATTAGTAATGTTAATGCATGTTAAAACCATTGTACCCCAGTTGTAAATTCATATTTTATTCCCTTATAAGTTTTCCCTCATGAACCCTTTCCCCTGATTGGCTGTTGAATCCCCAGTTATGATTGGTGAGATTTTGCCGCAGTAAGGCGGTCTCACCACACCCCCCAGATCATCCTATAGGTTAAAAGTTAATGTATTCCCTCTGTTACTCCCTTATTGGTTCTCCCCTTATGTCAATCACATACTCCTCCCAGTTTCTAGACCCTTCCTTCCTTAACCCTATATAAGTCCTGTTCGCCCTTTGTTCTGGGCAGCACCCTCGCGGCTCAGCGCCAGGAAGCGCCCTCACGCCTCCTGTACCATCAATAAACCTGCTGCAGACTGCGAACCCCCTGAGTGCTGTCAGTCCTTTCCCACTCGGGCTGCGGCACCAGCCAGCTTCATTAAAAGTAAACTGGTTCATTGAAGAGTGTGAACAAAAAGCTGGCAGCACGGACAATCCTGGCTGAAGCGCAAACTCAAACCTATGTTTCCAGGGTATTCCATTTACCCTTCCATTCTAGGGTCTGTATGAACCATGAAGTCAAGAACTTCTGTAGTATCACAGAATCAGAGGTCTACAAGACAGGCCTACCTCACTTAATGAAAACCCCAATGTGACAAATTATGTCCTTCATATATTTGAGCCTATATTACCTGAAAACCACACTGATACAACTAATGCCCAGAAACAAATATCAGTATCACAGTGCTGTTTCTAAACCTTCTGAAATGGTTTCTTAACAAACCTATTGCTCCAAGACACCCACACTAGAGAGGGTACAAACTTTCTGCCCTTTTTTTCCCCTACATGCAAATATAAAACAATATGGAGTCTGTCAGCTCCATCCCACTTATCACTGTTGGCTTCCTCTCTGTCAGCGAATTACTATTGCCAACGCACAACATAACACTGTGTGGGCTAACCAGGAAAGTGAAGGAAAAGTACTTCCACTCTAACAATGGATAAAGACCAAAAGTGCATTGGGCTATATTTTTCTGGCTTGGTTTCCTTAATCACTTAGTTTTTGCTCCACAGAGGTAGTCTAATTTAAGCTACTACACAACAATTTCCACAAAATAAGGCATTTAAGTCACTTAAGGAGAAACACTCCTTCCTCAAATGCAATCTATCTTGTAGTTCACTTCATGATGACGTGTAGGTGTTAAAAACTGAAAACTTAAGCAAACACAGACTTTTAATTCAGAGAGAAAAATCAATACAGCTCTCCAGGGACAGCTCTTTAGAAATCAAAATTTATTCCTCTGTTGCACTGATTTAGCATGCACCATCTTGGCAAACTGAAGCTTGTGATATTTTCACAGTGTGCCTACTACATTTTACACAGTTTTCCAAACAGTTTTGAATTAAATTCTGGGGTAATCTTTTGCAAATTAAAGGCAACCTATAGAGCTGCAAGAGCAATTAGATGAACCTTTTGTAGCCAGCAGTCCTCATTTAATGCTTCCTCCAAAACACTACAACAACCCATGTCCTTGTCACTACCTTCCTGTCACACATCGATGCTGCAAAATGTGGAATATGTCAAGATCATTTTAAGTCAGGATGGTCTTTGATGCAAGCCTAATCAGCCAGTAAGGAGATCTAATCAGTGGAACAGGCAGTAGCTAGCATCCCTTCGTCAAGGACAACCGGGAACTAACAAGCTTAAAGGATATAGTAAATCAAGATGTCAATGTATATCTATATATACATTGTTAACTTGGCAAAATACTCAGGTTCATATATCCTATAGGTGAACTATCAGAGAATCGCAGAATATGCTGAGTTAGAAAGGACCCACAAGGATCATCGAGTCCAACTCTCGGCCCTGCACAGGACCATCCCCAACAGTCACACCAAGTCACACCGAGAGTATCATCCAAACGCTTCTTGAGCTCTGTCAGGCTTGGTGCTGTGGCCACTTTCCTGGGGAGCCTGTTTCAGTGCCCAACCACCCTCTGGGTGAAGAACCTTTTTTCTAATACCCAACCTAAACTAAACCTCCACTACCACAGCTTCAGGCCATTCCCTTAGGCCCCGTCACTGGTCACCGCAGACCAGAGATCAGTGCCTGCCCCTTCTCTTCCCCTCATGAGGAAGTTGTGACTGCAGTGAGGCCTCCCCTCAGTCTTCTCCAGGAACAGACCAAGTGCCCTCAGCCATTCTTCATACAGCTTCCCCTTGAGGCCCTTCACCACCTCTGTTGCCCTCCTTTGGACGCTCTCTAACAGCTTAATATCTTTCTTATGTTGCAGTGCCCAAAACTGCACACAATATTCAAGGTGAGGCTGCCCCAGTGCAGAGCAGAGTGGGACAATCCCCTCCCTCAGCCAGCTGGTGATGCTTTGCCTGATGACCCCAGGACACAGTTGGCCCTCCTGGCTGCCAGGGCACTGCTGACTCATATTCAACTTGCCATTGAGCAGGACCTCCAGGTCCCTTTCCGCGGCACTGCTTTCCAGCATCTCATTCCCCACTCTGTACGTACATCCAGGCTTGCCCCATCCCAGGTGCAGAATCCGTCACTTGCCCTTGTTGAACTTCACATGGATGGTGATTGCCCAGCCCTCTAATTTGTCGAGGTCTCTCTGCAGGGCCTCCCTGCCTTCGAGAGTCAACAGCTTCTCCCAGTTTTGTGTCATCTGCAAACTTGCTTAGTATTCCTTCCAGTTGTGCATCCAAGTCGTTTATGAAGACGTTAAAGACAACAGAACCTATATTATAATACTAAAAATCATACCTACAGGTCAAAAAGATTCCTGCCCAGGTAAAGACCCTTCCCCTGAGCATGCATAGAAGCTAGCTGGGATTACATAACTTACATGGAAATTACTAATTAATCACAATAGAGGGGCTGTGCTTGGAAAGTTACTAACTCTGAACTTCTGTGTATCAATAAAGGCACAGAAAATATGGAGAGGTGTGCTTGATTTGTGGAATACCACCAAGTACCCAGGCTTGCGCAACTCTGAAATAATCAACCCTCTGTCTCTCGGGTGTGCAATTTCTGGCCTATTGCACACCAGGTAACAAATCCAATTTTGTGGACAACTATGAGGAGGAAGGGGGAAAAGGACCTTAGGGTTCCTTTTCCAGTCACCAGTAGAAAAGGACCAGGGGGTGCTGGTTGAGAGCTGGTCAAACATGAGCCAGCAGTGTGCCCAAGGGGGCAAGAAGGCCAATGGCATCCAATGGCATGTATCAGAAGTAGTGTGGCTAGCACGACTACAGCAGTAATCAGACCCCTGTACTTGGCGCTGGTGAGGCCGCACCTCAAATGTTGTGTCCAGCTTTGGGCCCCTCAGTTCTGGAAGGACATTGAGGTGTTGAAGCATCTCTAGAGAAGGGCAATGAAGTTTGTGATGGGTCTAGAGAGTAAGTCTTATGAGGAGCAGCAGAGGGAGCTGGGGTTGTTCAGGCTGGAGGCGGCTCAGGGGAGACCTTATCGCTCTCTGGAACTACCTGAAAGGAGGTTGTAGCCAGGTGGGAGTCAGCCTCTTCTCCCAGGCAACGACAGGATGAGAGAGGAAATAGCCTCAAGCTGCACCGGTGGAAGGTCAGGCTGGACACTGGGAGGAGTTTCTTTACAGAAAGGGCTGCCGGGGTGGTGGAGTCACTGTCCCTGGAGGTGTTTAAAAACTGGACGAGGCACTTAGTGCCACGGTCTAGGTGACAAGGTGCTGTTCGGTCATAGGTTGGACTCGATGATCTCAGAGGATCTTACTGTTATTCTGAGGTAAAAACACCAGCTGACCCCCGTGAACTCCGACCTCAGCAAGCCTAGAAAAATCAAGCCGTAAAGCATAAATTTTAGTCACGCTTTCCCCAGGCAGAACACAGGGCACGGAGCCGTGCCCAGACACGGTCCCTTCCGCCGGCCCCCGCGGAGGCGCCGGGACACGGGCGGCTCTGCCCCCCACAGGGGCTGAGGCGCGCAGGCCGCGGCGCCCGCCCCGCCGGCCGGCCCTGGCGGATGTGAGCTCAGGCCGCGCCCTCCGGAAGGAGCGGAGCGGGTGTTTCCGCGGCGGCGGCGGCGATGGCGGGGAAGGCGGCGGCGGCGGCCGAGCCTCTGGGGCGGACGGCGGAGGAGGCGGCCTGGGCGGAGACGCTGCGCGGGGCCTGCGAGCCCGAGCACCACTGGCGGTACCGCCGGGAGTTCCTGCTGCGCAACGTGGGGGAGCCGCCGGCGGCGGGCAGCGCTCAGCTGCAGCGCCTGGTGTCCCTCTCCATGGTGTGGGCCAACCACGTCTTCCTGGGATGCCGGTGAGTTCAGCGGGAGCCGCCGGGGCGGCGCGGACGGCGCGGCGCGGACGGCTGGTGACGCCCCTTCCCTCCTTTCCCCTTGTCGCCCCTCCAGGTACCCGCCGCAGGTCATGGAGAAGGCGCTGGAAATGGCCGAAGGCATCCAAGTGACCGGCGCGCCTGTCCGCACCACGAGAGACGAACTGGTTGCCAAGGTGAAGAAAAGAGGCATATCAAGTAGCAATGGTTAGCAGATCATAGCTGTGACAATACATAGGAGTCTAGAAAATGCTTGTTTCTAAATGTTCTCGGTTTGCCTCGGGCTTAGAAAGTAGTCAAAATAATTTACTTTAAAAAACTACTGTTTTTCGTTTCCTCTCTGTGCTGTTTTTTTCCTAATACAGTATTTCTAAAATGGATGTAATGTACACATAATCCTTTGGTAATGTAGAGCTGTCGTTTTGAATTTCTACAACTGATGTACTTTTAAGCTGATTACTTGTGCATTGCAATGGACCGCTTTACTCCAGCTTAAATGCCTTCTTGTTGCTTTGCCTTTGCTGCCAGTCAGACATTGTTGCTGTGTGAGAAACTGAGTTTCTTAAAGAAACTTTTATGATATTAGTAGACAAAACACACTTTTTTAAGTTAGATAGTTCATCTAATGTATGTTAGTTGCATTTGGTTTGGATTTCAGGAATAGAAATATATAGTTGCCTGTGGGTCACAAACCAACATCTGAAATCTTACACCTGAGTGTTTTCAGGTTTTTGTCAAAAAAGTACTAAAATATTCTGAAATAGTGTGTTAATATTTGAAATCAAACTTCAAGGTGTATTCCTAATATATACCTTTTAAATTCACAGAGATTATTGCTAGAATGTTTCAGATGATTTCTCTCTACATGGATATTTTATAGTTCAGAAATCAGAGAGGATAACATATTTTACTTGTTTTGCAGAAGGGCTAGAGCATCCCTCGAAGAGGCAAGCTGTTGAGAAAAGCAAAGACTCTAAGGATGCTGGAAAGGATGTGAAAATAATCAAGGCAGAAGCCCTGAAGGAAACAGAGAGCACATTGCCAAAAAAGCAGGAAAAAGGTACTAGCAAAGGTCCAGAAAGTTCCCAGTCAACTTGCAGCTCAGATCAAGAAATGGTCGTAGCATCAGACATAGAAACAGAAGGGAAACCTGCTAGTGCTGAAAATACTGCTGAGCAAAAGCCATCTTCATCTGAAAAAGAGCCAGGAAAGAAGCCTTGCTCAAGCCCGTCTGAAGAAAGCAAGTGTGAAAATGTGCCATCGCCTGAAAAGAAAACTACAGTAAGTGTAGCGCCATTGGCTGCCCAAAGCACCCTGCAGCCAGAGGCGGTGGTGGCAGCAGTGCCACCGGCTGCCAGGAGCACCGCACAGGCAGCAGTGGTGGCAGTGGCAGTGCCATCAACCTCCAAGAGCACCCCACAGGCAGCAGCAGTACCACTGACTGCCAAGGGCACCCCACAGGCTGCAGCGGTGGCAGCAGCAGTGCCACCAACCACCAAGAGCACCCCACAGGTAGCAGTGGTGGCAGCAGCAGTGCCACCAACTTCTAAGAGTACCCCACAGGCAGCAGTGGTGGCAGCAACAGTGCCACCAGCTTCCAAGAGCACCCCACAGGCAGCGGCGGTGGCAGCGGCCATGCCACTGACCACCAAGAGCACCCCACAGGTGGCAGCAGTGCCACCAACCACCAAGAGCACCCCCCAGACAAATACTGCCCTGCTGTCTTCCAAAAACCAAGCGAGTACCCCAGCACCAGTGTCCAAGAGTGCTGGTCAGGTGGGCAGCTCGCTGCTTCTGGCCCCCAAGAGCAGCACTCAGGTGGGCACCTCGCTGCTGCTGGCCCCCAAGGGCCCTGCTAAGGTGGGCTCCTCGCTTCTGGCCTCCAAGAGCAGTGCCGAGGTGGCTGCCTCGTTGCTGGCCGCTCGGAGCGGCGCGCAGCCGGGATCCTCACTGCTCGCTTCCAAGAGCAGCGCTCAGGTGGCTGCCTCGCTGCTGGCTGCCCGGAGCGGAGCTCAGCAAGGTCCCTCCTCCCGGGGTGGAGCTCAGGCAGGTGCTTCCCTGCTGGCTTCCAAGAGTGGCTCACAGGCAGGTGAAAGCCCTGCTAAGGCTTTGTGCAAACCCTTAACCAGTGAAGATGCAAAGGAAAGACAGCCTTTTTTTAACAGACTCTACAAAGCTGTAGCCTGGAAACTGGTTGCTGTTGGAGGCTTCAGTCCCAATGTAAATCATGCAGAACTTCTAAACTCATCTATTCAGTCCGTAAAAGCTACATTAGATGTTGCTTTTGTTCCCCTGAAGGAACTTGCAGACCTGCCTCAAAATAAAAGCTCTCTAGAAAATATAGTTTGTGAACTGAGGTGCAAGTCTGTCTACTTGGGTACTGGCTGTGGTAAAAGTATGGAAAATGCCAAAGCAGTGGCTTCAAGAGAAGCTTTGAAATTATTCCTCAAGAAGAAAGTTATTGTGAAGATATGTAAAAGAAAATACAAAGGTAGTGAAATTGAAGATTTGGTGCTTCTGGATGAGGAGTCAAAGCCTTCAAATTTGCCTCCAGCTTTAAGAAATCCTCGTGAGATCTTGTAGGGGAGAATCACTGTTTCTACTGTGTATAGTATTTCAACACAAGGACTGAAGGTTAATTTTGTACTTTGAAAATGTAGGCTTCCAGATATTTTGTATTTCTTTCTCAGTTTTGCAAGACAATGATAGTTCTTTCACTCAGTAGCAATTGTATAAAACTTGTTAGAGATGACAAGTGTGCATTTAAAGGTATTGCCTTAATATACAGCACACTAGTGTGCTGTTGTATTTGCAAAATAGTCTACCTAACTCTTCTATTTTTAATTAAACTATTAAGGTACAATTTGCTGTTTAAAACCTGATGTTTTTGTAATTCTTACAATTTGATGGCAGTGTGCTCAATTGTCTACCATGTCTTTTCTAGCCACGTAGAAGTGTGTACATAGGGACCATAATACTTGAATGATTGAAGGTTGTTTAAAAGTTTCAATCAAAAAGTTGAATCGTCTGTTTCAGGCTTGTTGCTCATAATGTTCACTGTTGATCATACTAGGAGAGAAAGTAGTTGGTTGACTATTTTTATGGGATGTTTTCATAACACTTGCAATATAAGTGACACCCTGATCCCATTTAACATTATACTAGCAGGTTAGAGCCACAGTGTCCCACTGATGACTTAGCAATTAGTCAAGTCACAGCTATTTCAGCCACCAAAACTAAGCAGATTTAATTTATAATGTGAAGTATCGATCACAGTTCTGTGTTTTTTTTTTTTTTTCAAATAAACATGGATTTCTATACTAAGTATATTTTGACTGCTACTCAAACAATAAAACCTCTGGGATGAGCTTTTATAGTACTTTGGGTTTGACTGCTAAATATTCCAGCCGTTTCAATAACTTTGCAACACCTTCAGAAAAGCTTTACTTCAGCTTCAGGGTGTAACCCCACAAGGATGAGTTGGTTTCTTTAGACATGTAGCTGAAATACTGTAAAACTGATAGAGTGGACCTATAGAATATCAATTTCTACTTTTGTAACGCCAAGATAAGCAAAATGAAGATGCTGCTGTCTGCTGGAGACAGTGAGCGTATTGTAAAGCATTCGTGCTAATTGAGCCCTTCCTTTGCTACATTTTTACACCCTGTACAGAATGATTTGAAGCAAAGAAAGTAGATTACCTTTTATTTTCAATGTTACTGAAATACCTACACAAACTGCATGTTTTGGTATATTGGATAATGAAATGTAATTGTAAAAACATAATGTCTTCAGTGCTATTTTGAATTTATCTTGTCTGATTACAGTAGTTAGCATCATTTAGTGGCGACCTTATGCTTCACTGACAGATCCATTGATCAAGTACTACAGGAGGGAGTAGGAAGTTCTGGGATCCCAGCAATACATACGTCCACTTCAAGTTCTTTTGTGATTTTTGGGACTGAACTACAGCCGTGTTGTTACGCTATACCCTACGTGATTTTAAACATCAGTGGCTGTCCAGTCCATGGCACCATAAGCCTGCAAGGCTCTCATGCTTCCCAATGGCTGGTTGAGAACTTCCTCCACCTGACCCCTGTGCTTCTGTGCCCTTGATCACCCTTTGCCCTGGTTAGGTTTCTCAGGAGTTTCCCCTCGGCATTTCTGGAGCACAACCTGATGTTCAGAACGTAACACGCTAAATTGCATCTTCGCATGACAGCTGGTGCATGGTTAAAGCGCAGGGCAAGCTTCGTGCTGGGCTTAGGAGCTGTGGTATTCATGATGGGAAGCATGAGATCTATTTGCAAGTCCCCACCCTGTTCAGATAGAGATACAGAACAACGGGGTTTGCGGGGACAGGAGTTGCATCCCATGCCCTCTGGACTACAGCTTTTCCTGCTGTTGGTTTGAGCACCTCCAGATCTCTGGTTCAGAATTGCAGTGCGTGTTGCAGTGTGAAAACCCGTGTTTCTTGTCTGGAAAGAAAAGCTCAGTATCCACTGACCTCAAGGGGCTGTTAGGACAACTGTGTTAAAAGGCTGAGGTGCTAGATGCCTTTTTTTTTACAGACTTGACTTAGGCTTTTTTAAAGATTTTGAATGTTATTCCTCTTTGATGTTTGGTTGTGAATCATTAAAGAACGAGTCTGTAGCTACTCTTAATAGAAACTGAAGGTTGAAGTGTGTTACTTTTATTTCACATTTTGCATGGAAAGCATCTCAAAATGCATGTTCTAACATACAAATGAATAAGCATTATTCGAGTATTTGAATGAGAATTTATTAACATTTCATTACACCCAAAGGAAGAAAGAATTCCAAAGAACTGGCTGTGGCAAGCGGTGTTCGTGCAGTCCTGTCAGTTCTAAAACCTTTTGGTCTGCCTTCCAGGAACTGTCCTGGTCTGTAGGGATGGGAATGCTGGTCTTTAGCTGTCATACCCTGCTGACAAGGACCGGCGGAATCAACTGCACTAACGCTGTAGGTGTGCATAGTCGCCTCAGGGGGACAAAGGAAACCAACTGAAAATAAAACTGAGCCTGTTTTGCCTGCAGAAGTACAGGAAATCGCAGGCATCAGGAGTGACTCCCGTCTCTTCTGGAGTGTGGTAGAACATCCAAGCACTACCGCTGGCTCCCTGCGGCCCCCGCCCCGCTGGTGGCTGCTGGCAGGCTCCGGGGCACGCCGCGGTTCGGGGGCTGTCTCCCGCAGCTCCCAGATCCCGCCCGGGGGGCGCTGGAGCGGCGCGGGGCGGTGCCAGCGGCGGCCGCAGGGCGGGGGCTCGGCGCGCTATTTGCATAACGCGTTCCCGGCGCCGCTCCGGCCCTCCCGGGGGGACGTTTCGGGGGCAGCCCCGGGTCGTGCTGCCCCTCCAGGGGCGGCTGAGAGGTCTATCTGCCGTGCACGGCCTGCGGAGAGTAGCGCGCAGATAAAGAGAGCGTTACACACTCCTCGCCCTGTCTTGTATGTTTAGCCAGCTGCTGACCTTTAAAACTCGGTGTTCGGAGACAAAGGGCTGCCGGGATGTTCTGAAGACCTGCTCGCTAGGCCAAGCACGGAGGACGCCAGTTCCTCACGGGCCCCGCGCCCGCCTAGGGGAAAGTCCCCGGACCGCCGGCAGAGAGTGCCGGGCGCGGCCGCGCCCCCGCCCGCCCCGCCCCACGGAACCCCCGCCGAGACGCCCCCGGGCCGAGCGGGTGCGCGCGGGGCGGGCTCTCGTCACGGCCACAGACACGCAGGTAGCGCGGGGACGCGCTAACAGAACGGGGCTCACTCTCAGGCCATCCCCTTTTGCCGGGACAGCTCCCACGGCTTTGTGGTACCTTTCTGGCGCAGCACAGCCCTGTGCAGGGAGAGGCGGTCCCGCAGCCCCCCACTGCTCAGATCTGCTAGGCTTCAGGTGCCTCCTGGAGTGCAGTCACAGAGTCAATTGGGCTCTGAGATCCTCGAGCCCAACCTTTGACTAGACACCACCATGTCAAACAGACTATGGCACTAAGTACCACATCCAGTCTTTCCTCAAACGCCTCCAGAGACAGTGACTCCACCATCTCCCTGGGCAGCCCATTCCAATGCTCGACAACCCTTTCTGTGAAGAAATTCCTCCTGATGTCCAACCTAAGCACACTCAGGCTGAGAGGCACTCACCGGTTGGAGCACTCTACCCCTGCCTGAAAAGGCTTTCCATCCTTCCCTGCTCCAGGATGTAGCAAGAACCCACATGGAAGTACCCTGCCACAGGCACTTGCACCACACAAAAGTTAACCACCAAACACAGGAGGGCCCAGCGGGTATCCAAGCGACGGCACAAACATTGGCACAACACTGACTACAAACTATGCTGCTCCAGCGCAGCAGCCACTTGCCCTGTGCTGTGCAGTTCCCCTGCTCACCCAGACCTCCTCAGAGAAGGCCAGTGCATGCCACCAGTGATACCTGCCTACACTAAGCAGGTTCACATGCTTACACTCCCAGGTACTACACAAGATGCTGCTGCCCTGCTGATAAACTAAATTAATTTCATAGACAATGCTGTTCTTGCCTCTAGTATGCCAAACAAATAGCACACCACCACGCTCAACCTCTACTGCCCCACAGTCATGTCTGGGTATGAAACATGATAGAAGAGCACTGGTAGAGATCCCCAAAATGACATCACGTTTGGGCACCTCATAACCCAAATAGATGATTTATTACCTTACCCAAATTAGCTTTACTGCCTTATGTAAAACACTCCCAAGCAGCCCAGAGCCAACGCTTCCCTCTGGTCCACACTGTCTTGGTATTTATGGAGCTCCTGTGGTGAGCCCAGGTCTGCTAAACTAGCAGTGTCTTTCTTTTTGGTTGAGCCTCAGGCATGTGGCCTACACATAGGCACAGTACAGTTTGCAAACCCTGCTGGTTTTCTACACCTGTTGTTCCTCTTCCAGCAATAACCTCACAGTGACCTCTTTCCAGCCATGTCAGAGCCCGCGCGAGGCAGAGGAGACCAGCATGCAGACCAGGGAGTACCTCTGCAGAAACAGTGATGGCAGCTCTGACTGCCTCACACAAGAGCCAGCAAAGGGTGCACAAGGGGCTGAGAAACCACCTGGCTTGAGCTGTTACTTTGATTGCTGTCTTGGCCACTTGAGCTACCTGAGTATCTTTCTTTTCTCCCATTGTTCTTCATGTGATCAGCTATATGTGCACGGGAAAAGAGAGATTTCCAGTTAAAAAGCTGTCAAAGAACCCATGCCCAAAGAAACAACTAAACTAGGGCACAACTCTATGAAGTTTTGTTTTTTGGGTTGAGAAGTCGTAATGATATCCCCAGTGCCCTAGTTTCATCTGTTAAAAAAGATATATCTAAGGCTCTATAAACCTAACATTTCATGAGTTGTCATCTGTCTGTAGTGCTGGTAGCACCTGCTGTACAGGCTGAAGACTACAGTCAAGCTTGTGTAGACAAGCTGAAGCTTGTGCAGTGACTTGACATGTGCTTGTTTTATTAAGGTGCACTATAGCACCTTAAAGATTTGGGCCAGTTCTCTGTGTGTGTGTGAACAAAATGCTTGCATTTGTAGTATATGGTAAATGTTGGTTGTCAGACTTGTTAGCAGGAGAGGATACATCAAACATTATACATGGAGCAGAAGAGAATACATTAAACTTCTCTTCCCTACCGATGACACAAAGCTGACATGACATAGTCTAGTGGTCCAGAGGCTGAGGGGAAAAAGCATACACTGAAAGAGTTTTGATGCTGTCTCTCTTTCACTGGGCAGGTAAGTCCCCCATATTTTTAAGTTGTAAAGTGCAGAGAAAACAAAAACAGTATCTGCTTTGCAGAATATTTTTTAAGCTTTCCTTTCAGCTAAAATGTGCATTTTTGCAATGTTTTTGCATAATGTATAATATGCCACACTCTGTGTCCAGGTAACAACAATTAACTTGTATTTGTGTGCCTTCTAGATGGTTCTGTTAGTTGACACTGCCACAGCAAAGCTACTGCCATTAGCTAGTTTAAGTGTCTTTATGAAGATGCTGTCATTAAATCTGCTCTCAGGAAGTATCAGTTTTTAGTTTGTGATTAAGTAACACACACTCATAGACGGGCATTTAGGATGTTGATACCTGGTAACGGTTTTAAATATGTTACAGGCTAATTTTGGAAATGGTGCATGATAATTTCTGAGCACAATTGCCTGTTCCTAAGGCAATGGAAGACTGAGTTCCAGTGGCTACCAACTAGGTATTTTTCCTCCTCCAGTAACATTTCTGCAACTAAGAAAGCATCGTTCAGCTCTCACATCTGAGCCTACAGTCCTTTAAAGTTTGAATTGTCATTGCTAGTCAAGTAACGTTAATTGTCAGGCCCAAGTGGGCTGCAAAAGGACTTCTTTTAAATATGAGTGTCAGAGATTAATCACATTGGGCAAAAGTTACTTTGTCACTAGTAAGAAAACTGATCTAACCAACGTTTTCCCTGATTTTCCAAATCCTCTGATTGATGATTTTATCAAAGTCTTCAAGTATCCAAAGGGAGGTTGTCAAGAGGATGGAGCCAAGTTCTTCTTGGTGGTGCCAAACAATAGGATGAGAGGCAGTGGGCAGAAACTGATGCATAGAAAGTTCCCCCTGAATATAAGGAAGAACTTCATTACTGTGTGGGTGACTGTGCACTGGAACAGATTGCCCAGAGAGGTTGTGAAGCCTCCATCTCTGGGGATTTTCAAAAGCTGTCCAAACACAATCCTAAGTAATGTGCTCTGGGTGACCCTGCCTGAGCAGGGAGGTTGGACCCAGATGACCCACTGTGGTCCCTTCCAACCTCACCCATTCTGTGATTCTGAGCTTTTAGCTGCAGTTTGAGACAAAATATTTGACAACAGCCTTTCACCCCAAATTATTCTTTAGTTTGGAATAAATACCACATTTCTCTTTATTATATTGAGGAAGAGAATTTTTGAGAGGCTGAATAATAAAGCAAATGTAAATGCTGTTTCTGGGGGGAAAAAGTGTGCATTGATGATATCCTAGCAGTACTGCTTTCTGGTAACTTGCAGTAAGTGATGGCACTGAAAAGTTTTCATAGCAGTAGCACTCCTAGGAAACACATAATGTGGGTGACTGAGGTGCTACAGAGTTATTTTGAAGACATGAAATACTCGCTGGTGCTATTTGCAGTGACTTTTCAGTTGCATTAGAGATTAATTATTTGTACAAGGTTTGGATAAGCAAATGCCAAAGCGAAAAAAAAATCCACAGTATGAGGGAAATGAAATGAGGCTTCCTCCTGTTTGTTGTGGAGTTTTAGTGATGTACACCAAAACTCTCTTCAGGTTTTCAGGGGAGCTCTGAAATTCATAAATGGTACCTATAGGCATGTAATTACCCCAGTTTTGCATAGGAAGTGGAATTCATGTCACTGACATCTGTGACAGCAGACTTGGGCTCCCCTTACAGTCAATGGAGACATTTTTAGAGCAAGACCTATTTATACTAAGATTCTGTCTCATTCAACATATTTAGCTGGGTAACTCCCACCTTTATTTCCTGAACTGGAAAGAAAAATTAACATCCACATATGGGAGAGTATTATTGAATGTCTTCAACTGTCAACTACTGAAACTTCCTGCAGGTGCACTGCCTGTCCTCATTTCATAATCTTGATTACAAAGGTGCAATTATGTGTGTTTGTTCCTCACAAGAGGAAGAAATAAGCATGTGTTTTTCACATGACCTGTGCTGAGCAGCAGAACCATGGAAACACAGTGTGCACGTTAAGTGTGTAGCTCAGGTAAGAGCACACAAAAGATCCTTTCTTTACTGTGGGCAAAAGGGGCTCAGTTCTTTCTCATTAAATTCATATGGATTCTTCTATTTACTTGAATGGAAGAGGATCAAGTATTAGGGCTGAGCTAAGACAAGAAAGATGGTTAGTACATATTTGCATAAGATTACCTTGTTACCATTCCTCATCTGGCTTCCCTAAACGTTATCTGCACACTTCCTGTGTTCTTTGGCATGATGATTGGCTCTGAGGCTGGAAAGCAAATCCACTGATCCTTTATGCTTTAAAACGAAGTGAGGAAGAAGAGTCACTGTCTGAACAGAGATTCCTGCAGAGGAAGACAGGGAAGTATTACCTGAGACTCAAGTGGACAGATCCATGTTGTAAATTACAGGAAATGATCCATGTGGCTCTATCATCACTGTGACCAGATGCTGCTCCTCAGCTGGTCAGCAGAGTCTCCCTCCTCTAAGGAGCTGCAGTTCCTATGCCAGCCAAGCATGCTCCATAGGACCTGTGAGAAGCTGGTGCTGTCCAGCCCCTGATGATTTCCAGAGGGTATTACAAACACAACCTATACTCTCAGGAGCAGTATGGTTCTGCTCCAAACAAAGTGACAACAGGTCACTATGCTCTGATGGAAGCAATGATGTCATATAAAAGTCAATTCCTTAACATGTCCAGCCTTGGGCCTATCAGCTTCTCAAAACATTTTGGATACAGCCATGGCACTAAAGTATGGAAACTGAATGGAAAGAACTGTAAAAAACCAGATAAATAATTATTACAAAACAAAGCACAGAGTAAACTTAGTTTGCACACTTTATTCCATTCTTCAGTCTGCTCCTGGTGAGATAAGCAGAACCCATTCATTTAAAGAAAAAAGTTGAGCAGGATACTGTAACTGCCTTTTCCCCATGTTAATACAAGTCAACTGATTACTAATTCAGGGTCAGGAAGAGATTTTCTCTATAGCACACTGGCAGACAACAGGAACTTCTCCAGTTTTTGAAGAGATGTTTGCATTTAGATGAGGAAGAATATATATCTCCTGATCGGTGCGGATGTTTGTTACTTGGTACTAGAAAGCTCTTTGGTACAGCTGAGGATGAAGCTATCAGGGAAAAAAGCACGTGCCAGTGTTTTCAGGAAATGCACTGTTTAGTTTATCATCATATTGAAATGATCTGATGTCAGCCCATGTCTTATTTTTAGGTGTTATGCACCTGTGTAAATGAAAGAAAAAAATAATAATGTTTCTGTTCATATGATTTGTATTCCACTAGATAAATCAAGCCTAATATTTAAGGAAAACCAAAAACAATGTCTGGCATTACAGGGAATTATCTATTTTGGATGGCCTGATGTTAGAGAAGCTTTTGAGAACGGCTTACCTGGACAAATGCACTAGTACCTCTGTAGCTCTAGCGAGGATAGCCTCTTCCTGAAATATCATCTATACAAAGGTCAGCTATGGCCTATAGCTTCCTTCAGCTGACTCTGTAAAGAGTCCATCTAGCTTGTACTCATTCTTTCTTTTCTTTGGGTTTATTTTCTTGGTATCTTGGATAATTCTTCATCCTCTTCATACCGTGGAAGCCAGAGAAGCATTTCTGCCAAGAAATATATATCATAAAAAATCAGTTCTTTTGCTTAAAAGAAGCACCCTGTTATCATCATCTGAGCATTTTTACTAAATGCTAAATAGGCCTTTCACAATTACAGTCCCTTATGGACTTGTCCCCATCAATAATTCTACTTTTTTTTTTTTTTTTTGGGGGGGGGGTTGGGTTGGGTGTTTGTCTCTGTGTGTGTGTGGTTTTTTGGTTTGGTTTGGTTTTTTGTTTGCTTCATTTTGGTTTTGTTTCTTTTTTTTCCACAGGCTGAAACACTTCCTGGACTATCAATGAAAAGCCGAAAAAAAAATCTAACCAACTTGTGTATTATTAGGTGAAATAGGACAGGAATCAGATGTCATCTGAGGATGTAAAATCAGGATTGGGAAAGGTGAGAAGCAAAACCACAAATGGGAAAAATAAGATTTGTATTAAATCTCTGGAAATATTTTATCACAGTAAAATCTATAATACAATGAGATAATCTTTCACAAAAAGAAGGGGAACACTCTGACTGGGGCTTCTGTTGGGATCCATTCTCCATGAAAACTGGGGTTAGTTTAGAGACATATAAATAAATCTAAATAAATTGGATATAGGACTTCTGTGTATTATTTACTCTTGGAATAACAATCATTGAGACGGGTCTTATGCAATACACCCCAATATCACATCCCTAATATCACCATGTATGTCAACCTTTGCTGACAATTGTCCACTTAGCACAAGGTGTTAGTGGAAATGTATGGTTGCTCGGCCTCTCCACCTCTACAAACAGCAGGGTTCTGCCCTGCCTCATCTCCTCTTACAGCTACATTATTCTCACATGCAGTCAGTGAGAGGAGGGACATTGCTGAGTCGTAGAGGTATCAACTTGCAAACTTGAGTCAAATACAGCAAAATTCTCCCATTTTGAGACATGGGCAACACAGAGAATTCAGCCTGTTACTCCTGCATTCCTTTCCTCTGAGGCTTCAAACAGGCAGCAAGCTAAGGCTTCTTTTTCCTAGGGACATCTAGTCTAACATTGCTACTTCATTCTTAAAGCTACTCAAAATATTAGTCTTCATTTCAGTGTTTGAAAGCAGCAACAACACTTACATTCAGGAATCATTATACGTCTCTGCTGTACCTTAGATACTGCTTCCCACATAGTGACAAACAGCAAGTTTTTAGCACAGAAAATACCTGTAACAAATGTTATGAATTATTCTAAAAATACTGTTGTGGCTATTTCTTTACCAATAGGGAAAAAAAAAGTTATGCCAAAATGTTTGTGTTAAATCAACATTTAATCATAATGAATGTTTAATTTTAAATAACATGCTAATTTTGAATTAACATTTTTGCTTTATTTTTTCTGCTCTGTATGGGAAATCTCCTATTTCTCAGCTTTATTTCCTCATGAGTGATACAGAATGATAGAGCCATTCAAACATACTGTAAGCAGAAACACAACCCCTCAAAACAGTCTACATCTTTCTCAAGAACATTGTATCACTTATACTAATTCGGGTCCTTTTATGCTGGTGCACAGGTAGTGGGTTTTGCCTGTACAGTAAGTGTCATCTGTTAATATTATATCAAAGAATTCAACCTTCAGTTACTCGGTTACTTCAGTTACTCAGAAGTGACAGCAGTGAATGCTACACAGTAAAGTTTCAGTGGGATACTGCTGATGGAAGTGAAGGTAACTAGGTTATTGCCACTTTCTAAATCCATTTGTGCAAAAATGAGACAAGTAGCATAAAATGATCTGAGGCCTATCTTCATTAACCTGAGCTGTAACAATGCACAAAAAAAAAAAAAAAAAAAAAAAGCAAGCAGCTGGTTTTACAGGTGTTACAGATTTTAAGATGAGGGTGCTCTCTTAAGAACATGAACGCACAGAATTACAGACTTCCTGTTTTTTTGGCCAGAGTGACATCAGCGTAATAAAGAGTGTTTCGAAAGTACTGCCTACAACTTTGTTTCCATTCATTTTTATGAACTTGCCAACACATTACTGGCTTGGGCAAAGCTGCCTGTCTGCAGCTACAATTACTCAACAGCTCAGACACAGATATATGAAAATCATTGCCACCCTCTTAGCAGCTGCATGAGTTGGAAGTTAGGAATGTGTTTAAATACCTCTGTGAACTAGGGTCTTTAGAAAATAACACTTGCAGACTGCCATCATGTCTGCTAATATTGCTGTAGGACTCGCCATGGAGCCATCTGGCACAGATCACACAGTGACAGAACCACAGGAAGAAAGGAGGCTGGAAGGATTCTCTGGAGGCCATCAAAGCAGAGCCAGCTTCACAGCCGGATCAGGTCCTGTCAGGCCTCAGCCAGCTAGGCTCCAAAAATATCCAAGAAAGAAGACTATACAAGCCCTTCTGAGCAACCTCTCCTGCTGTTTGACCACTACTCTATATCATGCCATCCTGAAATGTTATCTACAGGTACTTTTTTAGGGTTGGCCACTTACCAAAGGTAGGAATGTAAGACAAAGGGACTTTGGGGTTTGGATTTTTTGATCCTTGAATTCAGTCATCTCTGATGCCTTCTTTTTTTTTTTTAAGTTTCCCAGATGCATTTTTTCCCCATTTTTTTCAGGTTCCTTAAATATAAATTCAACATACTGCAAAACATACAGGACTTCTCATGAGCTTTCAACAGTCCATTAGATTGATTTTTTTTCCTGATGCCTACCAATCATTATTCACGCAGTTAAGATCTGAAAAATGTCTGAAAGAGATGTGGCAATGAAATTGCAACTTTTTAGTAGTTCTAACCCCTTTATATCATTCTTCCATTAGGAAAAATTATGTAGCTAAAAAGCACATAGCTAGAAAGTATTTTTCTACTATTGTTTCCTGCTATAATTGTTTTGGCAAACATTTGATACAAATTCTTCAACAGCCTTGGAAAAGACAAGATAGT
The DNA here is from genome assembly GCF_022539395.1 of Myiozetetes cayanensis. Taxonomy (NCBI): domain Eukaryota; kingdom Metazoa; phylum Chordata; class Aves; order Passeriformes; family Tyrannidae; genus Myiozetetes; species Myiozetetes cayanensis. The sequence goes on along the minus strand of NW_026087964.1, from coordinate 30,068,302 downwards.
CTGTCAAATTTTGGAGATTTGGTGGTAGGCAAAAAAAACCCACTTGAAGTGATTCCTCGAATCAGGACGAAATGTGACTCAGCTTCCCTAGGTCACAGTATATCACAAACCACCATCGCTTTCCTGTAAAGCTATATCGGGCAGTTTTTCCTTCCGGGCAGGGACAGCCCAAACTCCCGCCCGGGGCGCTGCCGGATGGATCCCCGGCTCAGGTGGTGGCGGCTCCTGAGGCGGAAGGCTCTGCGCCTTTAAGGGCGGCCCCGCCCCGCGCGCGCGCTCCCGCCCCTCGCGGCGGGCCGAGCCAATGGGAGCGCGCGCGAGGGCAAGGCGGGAGAATGCGAACCCCTGGCGGCGCCGCCGGCCGCGCCTTATAAGGGCAGGGCCTCGCGCATGCGCGCGGCGGGCAGGGGCGGGGGCGCCGAGCGGGGGTTTCGCTCCGGCGGCGGCACCGCGGGAAGGGGCGCGGGGGGGCCGGGCCGGGCGGGGGAGCGCTCACCCACCGCTCCTTACCGCGCACCGCGGCCGCCCGCCCGCCCGCCCGCGGGCTCAGGGGCGGCGGCGGCGGCGGCGGGAGGAGAAGGAGAAGGAGAAGGAGGAGGGAGCGGGGTCGCCGCAGGGACCCCGCGCCCGGTGCGGGCGGCGCGGCGCCGGCGGATGTGCTGCTGGCGCGGGGGGATGATGCTGGCGGGGCCGCAGCTGGTGGCCGGGCCGGCGGCGCCGGGTGGAGAGCGGGCCCGGCTGCTCTCGCTCTACGTGCAGGACTATCTGGAGTGCGTGGAGTCGCTGCCGCTGGACATCCAGCGCAACGCCTCGCTGCTGCGGGAGATGGACACGCAGTGCCAAGGTGGGCGCCCGCGGGGCACCGGGCGGCGAAGGGGCAGGGGGGACAGCCACCCGCCCAGCCCGCCCGCCGCACATGCGCCTGGAGCGGAGGGGCCGGGGCCGCGCTGGGACCCTGCCGGGCCTTGCGGGGCTGATACCGGGGCGGGGCCGGGGGCCGCGGGGCTCCCGGTCCCTACCGGGGAGGCGGCCCCGCTCCGGGGGCGGCGCTGCCCAGCGCTAGGCCCCGGCTCCGCCGTGCGGGGCCGCTCCCGCTCCGCCCCGCCGGCGGTGCCGCTGGGGGTGGGGGCGCGGGAATCGGCCTTCCCGCAGCTCCGCCCGCCGGGCGGGAGCGCCGGTCCCGGCGGGGCCCTGCCCCCGTCCCGCGTACGCGGCACGGGGCGGCGGGGGATGCCCAAGGCGCCAGCAGCGCTCCCCGGGGTCGTGGAGCGGGTCCGCGGAGCGAGAAGTTGTCCTGAACTTCTCCGGAGGCTCGGCTCCTCCGGCAGAGAGGCTCAGTGCCCGCTAAAGCCCTCCCATCCCGCGGAGTGCGCGGCGGCTGCCGGCCTGCCCTGCCATGAGGCAGGAATTTGGTCCCCCAGAGTCGGCCCTGGAACCGCATCTCCCTCCTTCGGCCAGGGCAGGAGGGGACCGAGGGGAGCGCCAAGGCCTCTCAGACGCTGTATGGCCATCTCAGGAGGCAGCTGTCGGAAGGGATTCTTCCAATTATCTTTCTAATTACCCGGAAGGATACATGAGGACAGGGTTTTGTAAGTTTCCTGGGGGTTTAAAGGACATAGACTTGCCTGCAGCACTTGGAATTCCTAGTCAAGGCTGGAATGCCTAGCAGGCTCTTTACCTCCTGATCGGTGGTGACTATCCAGCGCTCCTCATCTGCTTTGAATAGATTCAGTCTTTTATTTAGGCTGTATCTCCTATATATGTATCATCCAGCCGCTAATACAATACCGGGCCATAGCAGAAGTTTGTTGTTAGTTTTAACCAAAGCCTTCAACTGTTTTAAAAAGCAACAACAAAAAATCTCCAAGCCCCCAAAAGATGGATAAAAATATTTTAGGCCCAGGTTTTAAGATGTAAAAGCAATGCTCTGTTATTTCAGCTAATTTGAAAGGTAGTGATAGTCTGTGCAGATGGAACAAAGTCACTCATGTGCTTAGAAAACAAATCCTTTTAGTTTTCATTAGCTCCACCAAACTTAATCAGATTATCTGTAATGAACACTTGGCCCTGGTTTGTGTTGGGTTGAGGTTTTTTGGGGTTGTTTTTCATTTTCCTTTAACAGGGATTTCAGAGCTGTTTATTACAATGTATGGGTGCCTTCTCTAATCTTAGGGACTCACAAAGCATTTGGTAAACTTCCATCTCTGTCAGTCATAAAGTTGTTTCCTCTCTTTAGTGATGCTGATCCATTTAAATCTTTACAGGCTGCATCTGTGGAATACAGATGTGGGGTGAATGTTTTTCTCTGTCACGGTGTGAAAAAGCAAACAGTTATTGTTTTTGGGTTCTTCTAGGTAGAGCATTTCAAATATGGGAAATCTGTGTAACTATACCTACACTTTCCAGCCCCCCTCCAAAGAATTTCATGTAGGAAATAATGTGGCTAGAGATTATTGTACTCTGGCTATGCCTTTCTCATTCAAAAGCATACTAAGTACCTTACTCCATGCTTTTCAGGAGCAGAGATTAAGATTTTTCTAGTTTCTTTTCCCCCTTTTCAGGGCAACAGCCAAGTGATGCAGCTGAAGATATAGGGAAACGAAACTAATGTTTTTAATGGTAGCTGGAATGCTGATACTGAGAAAATACAGGTTAATTGAGTTATCGGACAAGAGGAATCTTCCCCTAGAGAAAATCTGGAACAGAACAAAATGCATTTGGCTCCTGTTGTCATACAGGTTTCAGAATTTATAGTAAAAAGCAGCTGTTCATACTTAAGCTACTATTTCAAGATGTCAGCAGGAAAAAAAATCTCTGGGAATGATGTTGAGATAATAGCTATGGCTTCTATTTAGCACAGGCTTGAATCATTTCACAACTGTATAATGCAGACAAATTCTTTAAAAATGAAAGCCAGTTTGTGAAATACAGATCTTTAGGAAGAGATAGACTGTGCTGCATATCTTCTTGCATTAGAAGTAAATAGTTCAGTACCATTTATGAGTTCTCTTTCCTGTTCAAATAAAATCCTTAAATTCTGAGGGCACCAGTACTGTATCTAACACTGTGCATCAAGTTGCACTGTCAGTTTTTCTGAAGTATTTCCTGTTCCTTATGTGTAACTCTAGTGTAACTTTTGGCTTGGAAAATACTATTTTAAAATCCAGCAGTGTAGAACAGCAGAGTACAGACTAAGACTGATGTATAAGGCATTTGTTGGTCTCATATTTGGGTTCATTAAACTTACTTCTGAGAACCAAATTTAATGAGAAATTTACAGCAACTCAAGCAGTTATTTTGCATGACTAGCAAGAAGGAAAGCTTGGTAGTCAAGCTATAAACCACTCATTTACTAGTTGCTTAAAAATATCCTTTGATGCTCTAAAGAGAGGGTCACCTATTCTGAAAAATTCAGCCTTGATTTAAAGTGCAACTTGCTGTAAACTGATTTGGTAATAGGAAAAGCATTTCGAGTGGTGTAAGTTAATTTTCATCCTGATGGTAAATTTGCTATTATGTAACTTCTGTTGTCATACTCCTTTTATAACTACACTGAAACTGTAATACCAAACCTTTAGACGAGTAAGAAGAGGAAGGCAGAGGATCCGGGTATCCTAATTCTGGAATGTTATATATCACGATACACAATGATTCTGTGAATTTAAGGTTTCTTCCTGTGATAAAATAAGCTATTACCTTGGTATTTAGGCCAGGGGTTTGGAATTACTGCGATAGGGACTTTTAATAGAAATTCCTGCTTTTTCAGATGGATTATCCATGCATCAGCAACTATGGTGTCCCATTTCTTGAGTTATCCTTTCTTTTTCCAATGGCTAAAATAAGCTTGCTCTTTCTTAGAACTTGAGAATTTTTTTCTTGCAACAGATTGTGACCTTAACACTGATTTGATGACCACTGTAACTTGAATAATATATCCTATCTAACCCACTAGGGTATACTGTAATTGAAATTTGTACTATTTCTCATCAGTTAGAAATACATCCTTTTGTTTTCTTGAGCATGTTCCACCCTATGTAATTATTGCTATTATTATCTTTTATTTTATAGAAGCGTTAAAAGAAATAGATGATGTCTATGAAAAATACAAGTCGGAAAATGACCCAGTTCAGAAAAAACGCTTGCAGCAGCATCTTCAGCGTGCATTAATCAACAGTCAAGAACTTGGAGACGAAAAAATTCAGATAGTTACTCAGATGCTAGAACTGGTAGAGAATAGAGCCCGTCAAATGGAAACACACTCTCAGTGTTTTCAAGATCTGTCTGAGAACGAAAAGCCCCTGGAAAAGGCCAAGATGGAGTCGTGCCAGCCGGAGAGATCTTCCCGCAGGCCCCGTCGCCAGCGAACCAGCGAGAGCCGTGACCTGTGCCACATAGCCAATGGTATCGACGACTGCGACGATCAACCGCCTAAGGAAAAGAGGTCAAAATCTTCCAAGAAGAAAAAGCGCTCCAAAGCCAAACAGGAGAGGGAGGTTTCACCTGTAGAGTTTGCAATTGATCCCAATGAACCAACTTACTGCTTATGTAACCAAGTGTCTTACGGCGAAATGATAGGATGTGACAATGAACAGTGCCCCATCGAGTGGTTCCACTTCTCCTGTGTTGGACTCACCTACAAACCGAAGGGGAAATGGTATTGCCCCAAGTGCAGAGGAGACAATGAGAAAACAATGGACAAATGTACTGACAAATCAAAAAAGGATAGAAGATCGAGGTAGTGAAAGCAATTTATGTTTTAAAGAGTTGCTCCTTTTATATTAAAATGTTTTCATTTCCCGAGAACGCTGTTTTAGGGAACGCATAAGACTATGCAATAATTTTTAACCTATACTATTAATGGAGTATTAAAAGCTGTTATACCTTCTGTGATCTTTAACTTTCTGCACTGAATAACCAAATAATTAAAACAGGGTGGCTTCAGACCTTTCACAGAAGATATTACAAGGATATGGAGCTTGATTTCAATTTAACCCATTAGTATTTTAAAGAACCTTGTGAATTTTGAACTAATGGTGGTGGGAAAGATACTGAAGAACTTACAATGTTATGGTAAAGGCATTGAAAGGCCTCACGTAACTGCTAGCATCTTAACAACCGAGTTTGTTCTTTATCCCAGGTTTTACATTTTCAGTTTTTGTGTTAACATCACACATTTGGAGTTAGGGTTTTTGAATTCAGCTGTAACTGTAAAAGTCTTCCGAGCTAAAAGCAGACCTCTTCAGTGACTTTCATATGACCAGTATGTTATTTCAAGGAAGAAAATACCACTAACTTAAAGCTGCTTTTTTTTTTTTTTTTTTTTTTTGGTCAATATTAAACTCTTGTCTTTGTGACTTTATACTTGGGAGTCAGTTTTTGGGTATGATAGAATTATGGTGTATATTCAATTTTGGATATTCTTAGTAGGTTTTGGTTGAGTTTTGTCGAGCATCACGATATTGTTGGAGATGATCTCTCTGTTGCCATAACTATTTCCTTGATTGTTTATACTTTGCCACTGCTTATGTAAAGCTTGAAGTGATAGAAGGATCCCTAAGGAGGAGGGGATGTTAACTTTTCAGAGAACAGAAATTGCAATATGATGGAATCTTCATCATAATTGATCTCTTGAGAGCTGAAACATGACTGGTGTTCTCTGGGCTGTAAACTTTAATACCTTAAGCAGTATTTGTGTCTGTGTGTGGCCACACCTGGGTTTAGGCATAGCACCACATTTCTTGGACTTGGGCAACTGTCTAAAAAGCCTGAAGGTAAAAGCTTTCAATAAAAGTTGTTATAGATAATTTAAAAAAAAAAAAAAAGGCATAAGCATGCCTGGCACAGAGCCAATAGACAAATCCTAGCAGGTTTCTGACAAGCTGTATAAGAGTTTTGTCCAGATATATGCTGATAGTATCTGAACACACTACTTGGGTGGCAGTTACAAGTGAATGTTCTCACCTCCGTGCCTTAGAGAAGGGGAAAAAAAGATGGAAACGGGTGTTCTGCTTCTTTACAATAGGAGATGCTAATGGAGAAGTGAGTGGGGTACCAAGGCTGGCACTTAGGGTTCCTGCTCAATAATCTCTTCTTGGTACTGGAGTTCTGGAGGGCTTGACAACAGCAGCTCTGCAGGGCTGGGTGTGGGGATTATCTATGGGTGGGTGGCAAGTGCTCAGAAGTCCCTGTGGGTCTCTGTCCTTTGCTGCTGAGGTTTCCCTTCACAGCGCAGAGTGAGAAGTGACACCATCTCTGGCCAAGCCTGGTTGGAAAGCAGTTGTGCTGAGTTGAGAGCAGCCCAGAAGGCAGATGAGCGAAGGCAAGCTGGGATGGATGAATGCCATCAAAACTCCTTCCTGCATCCCCACTAGAGGGCTGTGCTGGCCGGGGTGTGCTGTGGGTGCGTGGCATAAACACAAAGAAAGCCTTGATGCTGTCAGGCCAGATGGCACGAGCCAACATGCAGGACACTCCATGTTACAGGCTATGTGACATACTGAGCTTGTTTCCTCAGTTAGGATCTGATTACTTGACAGGATTTAACACTTGCAAGTAATAGTAATTATATGTCAGGGGACTTTAAAGGCAGCATTCTCAATTTTTGCTCTGGAATTGTAGGTTTATTAAGTGGACTAGTGCTCCTGTGCCAGAGTAAGTAAACAGCTCCTGCAGGAAACTACTAAGGGCTGTGAACATCAGGAAGGCAGAAGAGAGGGTAAGCCTTATCTCTACCGTGCTTTCCAGGCCTAGTGGATGATGTGATGTTGCAATGACAGTCTTCTTGAGGGGGCTGGATCATGGCTACTGATGGAGAATGATCAGGCCCACTGTTGGAGATAAGTGGCATAAGTTGTTTTCTGTGCATTTTACTCCTTTTTAATTTGTTATGGCTTAATGATTCTCAAATTTCCTTCTTGGGAAAATTGATTGGAAGCCTAGGGCTGAAGATTGTATGTATGAAGATTGTATGAAGATTAATGCTGACCTAAAATGGCCATGCTCCATGGTATTAAAAAACAAACATCAATTAAGTAAACACTCAAGTTGCAGAACGAAGTACAAGAGAATTTGTAACTATTAACATTAGTAATTTATCTTGAAAAGTATTGCTTGAATTTGCACTGGGTAAATGAAGAACACTTTTTTCCAATGCAGAGGAGAAAACAGGGAGCCTTATATAATTGTTCATCTGAAATAATTGCTAAAGTAGGAAGTGTATGTTGGAGTGTTACACAAAGAAAACTTTAGATTTTGAAAGTGGTCTAGATAAATATCTCTAATGCAGAGATAGCTTCTTTTATGCTAATGGACCTTCTAGTAGGGAATATGAATTCTTAAGACTTCCAGTGAAGATACTGCTGGGGAAATAGCACTTGCTTGCCTAATACCTGAAATTACTCAAATGTAGCAATAATTCAGTTTATATTGCAGATTAGCAGCATGCCTCAGATATATATCGGTGCTTCTGAAATTGCTTCTTTTAAATGCTCTGACTAACTTGTTGTGAAGACATACATGAGAAGATCTGATTTTATCTGGCATTTAGCATTTCACCACTTTTTTGTTTGTTTGTTTTAACCAAACACAAATTTTGTGGGTTTGCATCCATTTTCATAGAAGATCAATGGTAATTGCTGAAGATGCACATTAAAAATCAGAAAGGTAAGTAGAGAACTCTTAATGTTGCTTCTTAATGTTGAGTTCCTTTTCTTAAAGGGATGAACCTCACCAGTGAAGTGGAAACAAAAAGTAAACACTGCTAAACCAGTTCACCTTCAAGATACATACTGATTGTCATGACGTAAGTTTTTCGCTTTTTGCAAAAAAAAAAAAAAATCTGGGCAACACAGACTTTGGAAGTTGATAGAAGTGTATGTGACTAAGCAGGAAACCACTTCCTCTTTTGAAAATAATTGCTGCATCCTAATTCAGCTTAGGTTATATCTTGTTTCTTGAAGCCCATGAAAATATGGTGCACTTCTGAGTTCTTGCTTTTTGCCTTTCAGTTTTGAAGTAATGCAAGTTCAGCAGCAGCAGCAAAAGGTGCCCATAAACTATTGAAAAGAAATGGTATCAGAGCGAGAGTGTGTCTTGATCATTGTCCCATGGACTAGTCTGATTAATCTTGACAAAATAATCATTTAATCAAACCAAGCTTTAAAGCAAAACACAAATACACGTACTAGAAAGTTTACTGTTTTGAAAGCAAAATGAACGATTTCGTATTTGCCATCTATATTGTAAGGCCATCTTGATATCTGCAGCACAGTGATAATACCTCTATATTTAAACTAGTTTTAACTGTATTTCCTTGCCAAACTGTAACTAATCTACACATCCAGAAATAGTAATGTGGTACTGACAAATCTCTAAACTAGTACAGAATGGTGGTAAGTGAAATGCCCCTTTCTGCCTTGAATTTATCTTAGAATTTTGTTTTAGATATTCTTTCAGAGCTGAAGTGAGCCTTTGTAAAGAAGATGGCATTTCGTAACTTTGAAGACTTCATTTAAAAGCCTCTCACTTTAGCTTGAAGGTTGTCTGAATTCATACTTGACATGAGCAGTTTGGCACTTCTGTGGCCTGTGCCGTTTCTGACTGCAACAGATGTGATTCTTGAAAGTCCTGATCTGGGCTTTTATTCTTTAGGCTCAGCTGCTCTGTTGGGACAAAACTCTAACAATTGTCACACCAGCAAGTTAAGGGCTTAGAGTTCTTCCTCTTATCTGCACACGTACTTATTTTATTCAGAGGCCTCATCTCCAGTAGCTCTGCAAGTCTTTGACACCTCAGACTGAAAAAAATACTGCAGGTTTTTGTATCTGATACTCCGAAGCTGATGAGCAGGACTGTCACTCAGATTCACAAAAATTGTTTTCCTGTCCAATGCTAGTTAGGTAAGACGTTTTGCTGTCAGTGGTGAAACCAGATGTTACTGTGCAACTGTTCAAGTCCCACAGACTTGTATATCCTAGAAGGAAAAAATGTTTGGATTTTTTACTATTAGCATGCCATGAAAGAGCTGAAAAGAGTTTGAAGTTCTCTCTGGTGCCAATTTTCTGATTACTCTGTAGTCTTTGGAATAGCTTGAAGATTATGGATTTCCACTAGAGCTGGCCAGTAGAAGTTGTATTTGGTGAAAATTTTTGGAAATTCTTCATTAAGTGAAGCTGTCATTTGCCTTTGAATCCAATTCTCTTAAGATCAAGCTGATAGTATATCTGAATCTTTTCTAATTTCTGGTTGGGGTAGTATAAGAGTTCTGAAAGCTTATTTTGACAGGTTCTGTGTTTTTTTCCACCTGTGTCTGCATTCTTTTGGTTTACCTGGGCAAGTTGAGCTTTAAGTGAACCAGCAATGTTTTAACATCAGGTATTTATGCAGACTGAACTGTATCTTGTCTGTTGCACCTATGTTCTAGCAGAACATTACTGACTGTAGGGTGGCCAAATTTGTACTTCTCAGAGGTGCACTTCATGCATTGCATGCTTCTATTTTTTTCTTATATATACATCAAGGAAGTTACAAGTAGCGCATACACAGATTCAAACTAATTTCTGTTCCCAAAGGCCTGTTTTTTATTGTAGAGATTAGCGCCTAGCAAGCACACAGAAAAATAAGATCCTTCCTAAAGCTTTGCCTCTGCAAACTTACAGAGTGCCTCCACTCAAAGTAGAAAAGCTGGTGAATGAATTTCACTACAGCGATTAGCTGTGCACAGTAAGACTAGAAGAAAGTTACAGCTTATAGTTGGAGGAGCTAGGGGGAAGCAACTTAGGTACTTTTTGGGTTAAATGTAGTGTGATTTCAGAAGCCTAAAAGGAAACTTTCATCTCCTGTTGAGAAAGAGAAGAAAATAGAATGAATTCTAGAACATTTGAGAATAACATTCAGTAGAGAAATTAGGATAAAAATCCTGTCCCAATTTGAATAAAATTCTGTTCAGCAGGGTTCTACCAGCATACTGATTTCCAGCTTCCTTTGACTAAAGCCTAAAAAAAGATTAAAGCTCCATGGCAACTACTATCTTAACTCCTGACAGCCATAGTATAAATTACATCTTGGAAAAACCTAATACTGAAAAGTTTTATTTAGGTCACCACTCAGGCAATGAAATGATAGGCTTATAGATGTCACCCCAAACTTCTTGTTCCTGCGTGGCATCAGTGAGGTAGAGGTTTTTATAGGAGACAAATGGGATGCTATATAACTATATGCAGGATGAATTCAAAATCTGACAAGTTTTAGGTGCATAAACTTGTTTCATACTCCTGTGGAAAAGACTGCAGTTTACTTGCAACTGTAATCTTCCAGGGACGAATACGGCAAGGTTCAACTGGGACACAGCAGCCCAGACAGGTATAATGTGTGGTTATCACAGTAGTTGCATTTGCTAACAATGGAGAAACAGTATTGGGTTGGTTGGTTTGGGGCGATTTATTTTGTTTTGTTGTCTTTTTTTTTTTGGCGGGTGGGGGGGGTAGTTTGTTTTAATGTAGAGGAGAGGGAAGTGCATGGAAGTTGTGCAATTTATTTGCCCACAGGTGTCCCAGCATCCATAGTTGTGCCAGAGAAGCTATGAGACCCTTTAGTGCTTGTATGGAGATAATGCTTTGTTACTGTTTGAGGTTAACAATTCATAGGTTATCATTTGGAAGTGAATATAAATGGACATAAAAAGTCTAGAAGAAAAAGGGACCTGTGATAAGCAACAACAAAACCTCCCAGTTTTCTGCTATTGGCATGAAGATTATCTGGTGCTGTTATTTACTTAGTTCTGTTTTCTTGGTCTTTGACTATTTTTGACCTTGTCCTCTCTGGACTATGTGCTTTTCAGGCCTTGAAGAATGCCTTTAATTGTCTGAGGAATACTTTATTGGAGCCATTTAAATAGCTTGGATAGCCTGGTGGCTGAGACAGGGAGGGATTGGTAACCAGAATCATAGATCCTGCTGCCCAGTGCAGAGAGAATGCAGGGGAGGCTGCTTGCTCCCTAGTCTGTCAGCTGCTGCTGGGCAGACACAGAATTATTCCAAGGCTCCTTTTGACCTTATCAGATAGCAAAGTTAAAGCCCTCAATATTCTATTTAAAAGGAGAAAGTACCCATCATTTCTCAAAACCAAGATAATATAAAAACTACTAGAGTTGCAGCCCGTTACATTCCTACATTATTGCCTACTTAGAAATTTTGCCTTGTAAATGTTCAATACTACCATGCCATCTATTACTGGAGAAAGATGAGAAATAGAAGCAGTACCAGTATAATAGTCAGTTTTATAGACCTGCAAGTAGGACTACTTTTATCCTTTCCTGCAGCAGCTGGAGTTTGATGATCACAGTATAATGTACTCCTTCATAACCTGGAATAATTGTATGCTGGTGTTCAAATCGATCGCAAGCTTTTATCCTGTGAACAGATAACAAAACCATACTCATATACAAATAGTAAAGTCTGTAAGAAATAAACTAAACACGTTTTTTTCCCCAAAGGCATAATATTGAAATAACAAACAATTGTCAGTTGAACCAATGAGTTGTGTAAGGTAACAGGGTAAGGTCTCCTGGGGTATGGGATACAAGATAATTTCACTGTTACATGGCTTTTGGGAGAGCTTTAAAGAAGTTTAAAAAGTAGTAACTGATTTGTATTTCTGAGTATCAGTTGGATTCACAGAATTTCTGCACTGGTAAAGAACTCTGCATATTAATTTCATAAAACTTGGAAATGTTGAATAGTAGTTGAAGTCATACACAAACAGACCTCTGAGTATTTTCTAAATAAGGATGCATACTTTGGCTATGATTTTCCATGCAGTACTCTGCAATCTAATGATAATATACACCAGCATGGCAAATTCATCTACATTATGACTACATTTTATTTAGCAATAAAAGGTAAGAATAATTTTGAGTCTGTCCCCTCTTACACTATTAAAATATTTGTAGTAAGCTGAAAAGGTACTTCTGGATGACTTTATTTAAAGGAAATGCAATAAAATTTGTGATTATCATACCAGAGCTATTCTAAACTTGGCTTCAGAAGACATACTTCCCCGTTCCCAAAGCACTTGCAGATAAGGTAAGTTAACAGTCTGTCCATTCTTACACCTGTGCAACATTTGGCCCTGCTTGCTGTGGGGAGGGTACTTAATGCACTGTAAAGCTGATGAAGCTTTACAGCCATAAGCCTTGTCTTCCTGTAAACATGCTTTGCACTTTTGAAACCTGCTTAAGGAAAAAGGATTATGCTTTCTCGATAAGTGACATTTTAAGTATTTAAATTTTTCTTTAGAGAAATCCCTAATGTTTTGTCACACGCTTGTGGCTGTTGCCACGGAGACAAAATTGGTTTGGGTGAAGCAGGTCAGACGTAAGTCTCATATTTAATAAAATTTTTTTTTGCTCACACTTCTCTGTCTTGTATTTAATGACTTGTCATCCGTACTTGCTGGTATGGGGTACAACAGAAGAGAAGAAAGCATACACAGATTTGAAAGGCACTTTGTGGAGTGCACCAGAATAACTGAACTGCAGCTTCCGTAACTTTTAACTGTAAAAGGCTGTTAATACTTATAAGAATTAAATTAACTGTAAGGAAATTTAAAATTCTTTTACTAATTCAAATCCTCACAGATTCTGTAGAGGAGGAATGTCCTGACAGTAACCAAAAGCACTCCTGCCTCTCTTCTGTTGCTGAATGAAGCATTAAAAAAAAAAAAATATATATCTATCTCCTATTTTAGGAGAATAGCTCTTGCTTCTAGACAAAAGTTTGTTAAAAAAAAAACCCAGTAGGAGAAACTTGTTAATAAGTTAAGGTCATGTTATCTGCTTGCCAGACCAACAGATCATTTGATAAGGCTCCTTCTTGAGCTTAATGGCCAATGTAAATCTGCATATAAAGATACATAAAAAGTGCCCAGATTATAGTCCTAGTTTTCCTTCTTACTAAATTATGCACAACTTTTAAATGGAATTACCTGATGAATATAAAAAGGGCATATTTCCACTGAATTCTTTATAGCTGAAGCTAAGTTACTTAGCTGACTGCTTTCAAACACTATTTTTCTACTGATATAAACTGATACTCTTTCCAACAGCTTGTGCCTTTCCACTCAGCCCATTTCATCAAAGGTTTTGTGCAGATGTGCTTTTTGTCAGGTGTTTCATCTCCTATTCAACAGCCTGAATAACTGGTAAGACTGAGGTGCAGTTTTAAATTGTGGCCTTGGCAAAATATGGAATCTGCACATAGCAAGTTCTATCTCTGTTTAAAGACTGGCTCTATTTAAAAAAAAAAAAAAAATTAAAAACCATGAGCACATAATGATGTAGAAACTGTTTATTTTTGCCTTGAATAGCAAAAATGAGGAGAGGCAGTGGCTACAAGCTCCTTAACCAAAGCCAGGCATGAGAATACTGAGTAGTGAAAGGGCAGTAAGCTCATTCCTCTAAAATACTGCTTGTGTTTTCAGCAAAATGGCCAAGTTCCTACTGAAGGATTAATTGCATCAACCAAAAGCTACTAAGTAAGATATCAGAATTGAAGTCATCTAACTCAAGGCTCTAAAACATGCTGATAGATACCATTAGGTATCTGGATCACTCCATGGGAAATAACTGAAGCAATAATTGTGGTATTGCTATTTCTGCTATGCTTTTGAACCATGTAGGCAGATATTTAATGGAGTGTTATGATTTCAGTTGAAGGTGCTGCTGATATAAACAACTCCATTAAAACAGACTATAATAGCTTTGTCATGGTTTTATTTCAGTGTATCATTTCAAGCAGTTCTCTTTTTAAATCTTAAATAAAACCCATTAGACATCACCACGTGAGCTGTTAAGCTTGGAGAGATCATAAAACGGCTGACTGGACTTCCAATAACTCTAAATAAATGGCACACATAACTTCTCTCAGTTGTCTCTCATTACTACTGTTCATGCCTTAAAAATACTACATTTCTTCTAAGTCTTATTTTTCACTAGATCCCTTTAATTTGTTTGATGTTTGTACCTTCTTCAGTCCAGGGTCTCCCTCTGTGTGTGTGTGTGTGTGTCCCTGTGATAGGATTTTTTTTTTCCTCCTGAGTGAAATGATCATCATCTACTTCAGCTGGGAAAAGGAGGGGCATATTCACAAATAGTCATACTTAAAACCTGAGTCCCATGTAAAGAGAGCACTATTTACTAAAGATGACACATGACAAAACCTAATTTCAAACAACTCATGCCATTCTATTGAGTGCCCAACATTCCTTCTTATTTCCAGAACATACAAGCAGAAACTAATATATTTGTGTCATTCCTTAAAGTAGCACAAACCTGCCAAGATGATCAACCAGAGTTTTACCACAGTGAAAAGATGCAAATGAGTAGAAGAAAATGACGCGAGACTCATTTTGTTTAAAAAGATAAAGTAATTTTTAGAAACATTACAAATCCTTGACTTATCAGCAGAAGCACAAAATCTGTTAGCTTATTCTTTGCATTTCATGAAGTTAGCTTATCAGCGTTAGCCAGCTTCCTCATTTTAACTTTCTGAGCAAGAGATTCAGTAGAAGGACTTGAGGATTGTGGAGTGTGCCATTCATGTAATAACAAAAGAGGAACACATTTGGGACTTTACTCATTTTCCATCATGACTCCAAACCCAGTTCTTCTGCCATCATATGTAACTATTAGCAGTACAAATCTGGCTCATTTTTCAATAATTTTTAAACCTAAAATTTAGAAAAATAGTAATTTTAAGTGCCTGTTAGATAAACATATCTAATATTAATTTGATATCGGTCTTAAGGAATAGCACCTTTAATAATTATTTAATATATTACAATAATCAATGACAAAAAACCCTAGGATTTGAAGAGAGTAAGATCAACATGTCACTAATTTTGCACAATTGAGAAAAAAACCCAACCAAATCCTGTGAGATGGATAAATAGGAATTCTGGTTTAAGATTTGCTGAGTAATTATATGCTATTCAGTTTAGGAAACCACTCTTCAAGGTGGAGAGAGTTTAAATAAGCAACAACATAAAGAAGAGGTGTAGAAGATAATGACTTCTAAAGATAGAATAGAGCCTAGAAAGAAGAGGGCTGAAGTCACTAATCCCCAGTAATGTGAAAGTTTGCTTCCAAAAGCACAGGGACATCTGTGTAAATGAAAAGGACAATAACTAATGTCCTTTGGATGGAGCACTGAAAGTCTAAATAAGACACTAGGGAGAAAATAAAACAAAAAAAACCCATAGGGACAGTGAAGCACTGGAATATATTACTTTGGAAAGTAAAGACCTCCAGTGACAAAGATGCTACAAGACAGGCTACAATCATGTTGGTATCAGTTTAATTGTAACTGATCCTACCTTTGGCCAATGGAAATGGATTGGATCAGGAGTTCTTCAGCTGTGGGAAGACACTGACATACCCTTGGAGGCCCAGGCTCCAGGAGAATTTAATCTTATATTTCTCCTTCCTACCTATTCCCCTAAAAGTTCCCTCTGAAAATCATTTGAAGAATGTTGCATTTGCTCTCAGGACAGGAGGGGTGCAGAGCCATCAGATTTGCCCTGCCTAGGGGCACATTTTGAGCATCTGCAGTGGCCACCTGGAGAGGTGCTTGTTGCATGTTCACTGCACTCCCCCGGTGAGAGTGAGCTGAACTGCGTTGAAGTTTATGCTACCCCAGTGGCACAAAGTGCACGGGGAAGGCTGACCTTTCTCTTCCTAGTGAAATCCAGATCCACAACTGAAGAACACTGAAAGGCATAGGATGTGAGGAATAGCACAATTTCCCAGGTTCATCAAGACTTGGATCAGGCAGAACAAGCTTCTAATTATACCTGTCAATTCAGGCAGCAGCTGCAGAATACAATTACTCAGGGATTCTAGGTGTACCACAGTGCATGTGGTATGAACCCACTGTGACCTAAGAAGCAGCAGATCATGTCACAAGTCACAAGATCAAGAATTTTTCTACAGATTTATGTCAGCACTTTTCTTTTTACCTCATCTATATCTAGTTAAAAATATGTAACCTTCTCTCAATCTTCGCATGTTTATATTTATGTAAGTAGTTAAGTGGCACTGGTGGTGGTCATTGAAACTAAAATCAAATGGACCTCTAGGCACAAGTCCCCTCATATGGTTATATAAATTATTGTATATGTACACATATGCACTTGTCATAACTTCTCCAGCTGATCTGTCTGTTGACCCAATGCAGTGATGACTGAAAAAATCAAAGTAAGTCATCTCCAATGAACACAGGGCTGAGACTATCTACAGTATGTCAGACGGGAAGCTGTTCACAGTAAAGCCAAACATAGCTCCCCACTGATACTTCATATATGCAGGTTACAGTAAATACCAAAGATTATTAATGAATGTTGCAGATTTGTGGGGAGAAAAAACTAAAAAAAAACCTTAAAAAAAAAAAGAAGGAAATTCTTACATAACATATGCATTAGTAAGCAGAATAATATTTAGTAAGTTATATAAACTTGATACATTAGGATTCTCACCTTTTCATCTTCACTAAGCACAAAGAGTGCGCAGTATACCTAATAGGTGATCGCTACAAATTTAAGGCTTCTGGAAAACCTGCTTCTTTCTCATCTCTTGTATGTTGTAAGCAGGTGGTGACAGACTGCACCTTAAGTAACTACTGTGAACAGCAATGGTACAATAAATTCCTTGCATTTACTTGGAAGTCAAAACATACTATCTGCAACTACAGACTTCAAGAGGTGAATGGAAGTAGTGAGGAAAACTGTCAGTATGGCTACCTTCTATTCACCCAGGAACATCCTGTCAGTGAACAAAACTTAGGGATGACAGGTGGAAAAAAAGATTGGGAACCACTGATTTAGACTGCTGTGCAGAGAGATGGTAAAGCTACTGAAACAGTATTTAAGTGAGGACATGCACAACCCCTCTTTCCCACTTCTCAGGCAGCTAGGGTCACTAATTTTTGCAGTTGAAGGAATATAATGATTGCACATCGGTCTGGTCTTCATCTCCTTGATCTCCCTGCTTCAAGACAAGATCACTCTGGCTTTAAGGAAGGTTACAGTGGCCTCCTTTAGTTAATCCAGCAACTCATATTTCAGCGCAAATCCATGGCCTGGACAACTGATGTTTCAGATTCAGCTCTGCAGTGCTACAGAAGTTAAAAGTTGTCACCTGTCTCTCCTTTGCTCATTCTTTTTTTGGGCAGAGTCTGCTGGTACAGGTCCCTGGTGGCCTTTGACAGAAGATGGCCTGCCAGAATAGGTTGCTCAGGAGTTTCCTTTGTATTGCAGCTCATCCAGTCCTTTACAGACCCAGCCTCCAAATTCCCAATGACAAAAAGTTCCCTGGCAAAACATCAGGATTCTTTGATATCACATGAACCATGTTCTGGGAACAGCACCAAAAGATCTTATCCAAACATTTCTCACAGACCTCACAAATGCTAGGGAAAACCAACTCAGTCCAACAGGCACAGGGAAGAACGAGTTGCATCTTTCTGCTCCAGTGAGGTCTTTATTACTGTTAGAGAGTTTTCTCCACAGAAAGCAACTTCTTTTGTCTCTCTCCATTTCTGGAAAATGGGGCCTTAGCTCACAGTTTGGGTCCAACAGTAGCTTTGAAACTAAGAAGTAAAGCTGACCTTACCCAGACTTAAAGTTTCCACTCAGACACACAATATACTGTAAACAGTTGCTTATTTTCAGATTTTATTTAGAGACTCCCACAAGTATCTGATGGATTTTAAGAGAATGACCTTTATGCTAACAACTACTGACTCAAGAAAGTAAAAGAAATTAAGATGCTTGACTGAACAATCACTCTAATTAAAAGTATTTAGCAGTTAGTTTTATGGAGCATAAACATATGATTTTTTTCTATACATAAAACTTTGTGGATGATGCAGTCAGTGCCAGAGACAAACTCTTACCTAATCTCAGAGAGGCCAAGCAGTAGAATTCAAGAATCCTGTACTCTTTACTTTGGCAATGAACGATATAATGACCTGACTGTTTCTTCACATACTTTTTTCAAAAGGTCATAAGTTAACAGAGTCTAGTAAAAACATATTTCAAAAATGCCTTGCCTCCTTTGTGTAATTAATTATCTAAGTAAATGTCTTGTTTAATTAGGTTTTACAGAAATGTAAAAAAAAAAACGCATAAGCATGCACAACCCCCCAAACTTATTTTATAAGTAAATTTGTATTTAGTACATGAAAAATGAGTGTTGGAGGATCCAGAAGAGAGAGAAATCCCTTGTTTGTAAATATAAAGAGTTCTATGTCCTTCATCAGCTCAATTTCAATGATTTCTACCCTTTCCAATCTAACAGCATAGCATTCTGATTTTACTGTTTCACACCGTAACCACTCCAGCACTGAGGTTCCTGTAAATGACATCTCCAAGACAAAAAACCCCAAACCACTCCCAATTTATGACTAGTAATTATTGTGCCTACAGAGTTGTCTCTGTTGTGTTTTAATGTTTCAAGTGGCTCGGTTTATGAATCTTTTGAATAATTCCATGGCAGTCATCTCCAATTTCCCAGCACAGATATATATGTATCCAGTTGCAACACAGAGATGAAATCCGGGCCTCACTGAAACCAGTGGGAATTGGAAGTTCACTTTTGGAGTTCTGAGCTCTCATAATTAATTGCTATTAAAAAAAAAATCCTTTTTTTTTTTGCTATAATTTGGCTGAGATATGGTCTACAAAAGTCTGCACATCAAGGTGTTGCAAGGATGAGCCCTTTGGCTAACTCTTTATGTTCAACTTGGTTTTAACTGGATGCAATGCTCAGCATTGTGTTCATTATGTTAGTTCTGAATCCAGCCCCCAAATTACAGAACATAGTACATTTTGTGTGTTCTTTTTGGCCAAATCACCTGTTGAAGGTTTCAGTCACGTTTTTCAAAGGCAACATTGTGCTTTTCATGTTGTCTTGTCAGCTACCTGCCCTAAACTTAAAGAAAAGCAATGTTTAAACATCAAATATCTGTATATGTTGAATGTGCCTGGAACAATTCTGTATAACCACAGTGTCTCAAATAACAGTTGTATTTTTTGCCTTGTTTGTGCTAACAGCCAATTACTGGTTATTGATCTTTGCAGCCAAGTTCCATTTGAAGGTAGCTCTCTCCCCTTTGGTTACAAAAGGGTAACCAAAGAAGTTCAGGAGAAACACCTACCTATTTAAGGTTAAACTGGGGGGGAAAAAAAGGCATTTGTAACACAGGAATAGAATATTCTGCGGTTAACACTTGTGTCTGTGGTTATTTTACTAGGACTATTTTGTGAAGTTGCTTGAATGGTCTATCTGGATTTTGCCACCTTTTTGGTAAGTACACAAAGGCCAGGTACACAAATGTTTGCAGTGGTGATCATTTAACCTTGTAGGTGAAATACAGGGTGCTGATCACTATGTATAAAGCCTAATGCAATCTGGCTTACAGAGAAAGTAGAAATTAGCAAAACTTTCTCTCTTCAACTGTCTTACCACAACATCTGTGTCTGGAAGAAAAGTTTCCAGGTATCTTTTCCTGAGCCAGGCTGCACAGGACATTTTTTAGAATAAGCCATTGTTTGACTTTAATGCCATCAAATGTAATTTGATTTAAATATCATTTTAATCTCATTTAAATATCATATTATTACAAGAAAACCTAAAATGTATATTCAATTCTAGATCTTTGATATTAGTATTCATTTTACTGATAAACTATTGAGGTAGCAGCAGAAGCTTGCATACAGCACTGAAAATCATACCTTGGTTTCCAGAATGGAGATTTTCAGGATTAGGGTACATTTCAGTGATAAGGAGCAAACATAACATTTGGAACTTAATTTAAATTCCCTTAAAATACCACAAAATTCACAGGAAATTTGATTCCCATTTCTTGTATTTTCACAAATATGAATAGACTTATTCACTACTTAAGCCCATTTCCTTTGTCACATGATTTCACAGCACTTAAGTCATTTGGTATTAATTTTTTTAACCACATGGCACACTGTTTTTCATTGCAACCTTGTTACAGATCTTTATGTGAGACAGTAAGAAATTAAACAATATACCCTGGTAAAGCAGAATAGATTATAGGAATAGAATATGGAATGACAATATCAATAGTTTGAGACTTCCATTTGCATGATCCTTTCAGAATTTATTCAAATCCAAAGAAAAAAATTCTCCTTTATTTAAGAAATGGAAACAGAAACGAAACCACTCACCTCCAAGATGAACTGAAAGTAACTTGGCCATATGCCTGTGGTCTTCACATTCCAGAGTATTATCTCAGTAGTATTAATGTCTGTAATACATTTTAATGCCATGAGATAATAGCCTAGATGATTAATGACTACTGTTTGTAGTCAGGAATTTTGAGAGACAAACATAACCTATTCACACTTGCTTCTACCTGGCCTAATTTTCTCAGGGAATACTACTTTACTCTCACAGATATTTCTATTTTGTACAATTTTGGTGGCCTTGCTCATGTTACAAAGAACAGCATACACAAAACTCAAAGAATGATGACATATACATCACAGGATTTTGCTTTGCTTGCTTTGACACTGATGTGACAGTTCCCAAAAGAGGGAGCTTAGGGAGGTGCACTTATTTCTTTACCTGGTTGCCATCTGCTCTCAAGTTAACTTGATGACAGATGCCCAAATCCAAAGCCCTGTGAAGTTTAAGAGAGGACTTTCACCAGTAACCTCCTGGGAATTGAAAGGACAACTCACGTTGCTCCAGAAGAAGGTAGGTTGGATTTTAGCAAAAATTTTTTCACCAAAAGGGTTGTCAAGCATTGGAACAGGCTGCCCAGGGAGTCACCATCACTGGTGGTATTTAAAGGACTGTAGATGTGGCACTTTGGGACATGGTTTAGTGGTGAACTTGGCAGTGTTATGTTACTGGTTGGACTCAATGACCGTACCAGTCTTTTCCAACTTAAATGATTGCATGATTCTATGAAAATCAGACGGTTCTTGGCTTGAGCTCCCTCTGGTGGGTAATGCACGCTCCAGAGACCACAACTACTGCCAAAGGTAACCACCACAAAACAAAAAAACATGGAAGTTGTTATGTTTTGCTTAAAAATACACATAAATACCCCCGCTGAGTAATGATTACAACTGAGATCAGAGTTAAAGCTGCAACTTAACACATTTGTGCTGAAAAGTGGAAGATGCAAGGTTCTTGCCAGAACTAAACTCCCTTCAAATTCAGGGAAGAAAAGAGACCAGTGTTTCAGTCCAGATGGAAGTTGATTTTCAGCACCTAATATTGAGTAAAATAAATTGAAGAAGTAGTTTAACACGCTTCTTTTTTTTTTTTTTTTTTCAATGACAATATTCACTTGGGTCTGTGTTCCTGACTGGTATTTTGGGCTGTCCTGGTTTCAGGTGGAATAGAGGTGCTTCCTAGTAGCTGGTATGGTGCTGTGTTTTGGATTCAGTATGAGAATAATGTTGATAACACACTGATGTTTGGTTGTTGCTAAGTAGTACTTACCCCAAGACAAGGACTTTTCAGTGTCCTGTGCTCTGCCAGCAAGGAAGTGCACAAGAAGCTGTGAGGGAGCACGGCCAGGACAGCTGATCTGAACTGGCCAAAGGGATATTCCCTACCACAGAATGTCATGCTCAATATCTGAACTGGGGAGCAGTTGGATGGGAGCTGTCGATGGCTGCTCGGGGTCAGGCTGGGCAGTGGTCAGCAGGTGGTGAGCAACCGTATTGTGCATTGCTTGTCTGTCTTGGGGTTTATTCCTCTCCTTTTCATTACAATTATTTTTAGTAGTAGTATTATATTATATTTCAATTAATAAACAGTTCTTACTTATCTCAATCCCCAAGTTTTGGGAGTGTTTTGTGATTCTTCTTCCTACCACAAGGAATGGGTTGACTGAGCAAGCATCTCAATCATACTTAGTTGCTTGCTGGGGTTAAACCTTGGCAGAGGCCTAAAGCCTGATGCCCTTCCTGAAAGATATTTTGTTGGTGGGATTCAGAAAATATTCATTATTTCAAAAATCTCACACTCTAAAGATTCTTTATTTGTTAAAAGGAGTTTAAAATCTGTGAATTCTTACTTACAAAATAAGCACGCCCACACATTTATCAGCTGAAACAACTGAAAATTAGAGCATATTATATAATTTATATTCTTGGGCACAAATCTAGGTCCTTCCACAAGAACAATGAGCACACTGTATTGCAGTATCCCAAATGCAGGGGTTATGCTAATGGCAATTTGTGATAATTCTTATATTAAAATAAACATCAGTAATTTCTGCGCTATACAAACAACACTTATATTTTTATTACCTTTGCAAAATGCATGGAAATTTTGCAAATAGCAGCAATCTGGTGTTTGCAGAGGCTTAAAATTAGTCATACTTTTCTGCTCTCATAAGTGGCACCAATAAACCAAACTGACTCTTGCATCCCTGTGTTTGTTTTTTTTCATTCAGAAGCTTACTTGTTGGTCTGAATCACATACTGACAGATGTTTTGGAAAAAAAAACCCACAATGTTCCCATCAGAAAACTGTAATCTAGTGTGAAAACATTTGGGGTAAGAATGGTCACATGAGTTCATGTTCTTTGGTGGACCAAGCCCATACTGTTTAGTCTTAGAACCAACTTAAGCAACTGTATGGTCTGCTCATTTAATTGCTTATGGAGTTACATTATGCTTAAAGACAGCTCAGAGGATGAAAAACTGGACATGAGCCATCAATGTGTGTTTGCAGCTCAGAAAGACAACCAAGTCCTGGGTTGCATCAAAAACACTGTGGCCAGCAGGTCGAGGCAGGTGGTTCTGCCACTCTGCTCCGCTCTGGAGAGACCCCACCTGGAGTGCTGCATCCAGCTCTGGGGTCCTCAACACAAAGAAGACATAGACCTATTGGAGCAAGTCCAGAGAAGGGCCACAAAAACACTCAGAGGGCTGGAGCACCTCTTATGAAGAAAAGACTGAAAGAGGTGGGATTATTCAGCCTGGAGAAGAGAAAGCTCTGCGGAGACCTGATTGTGGCCTTTCACTACTGAGAGGGGGCTTCTACTAAAGATGGGGACAATTTTTTTAGCAGGGCCTGTTGTCATAGGACAAGGGGTAATGCTTTTAAACCAAAAGAGCGTAGATTCACACTAAATATAAGGAAGAAGTTTTTTACCGATGAGGGTGGTGAAACACAGGAACAGGTTGCCCAGAAAGGTGGCAGACGCCTCATACCTAAAAACATTCAAGGTAAGATTGGACAGGGCTCTGTTCAAGATGTCCCTGCTCATTGCAGGGGAGTTGGAATAGACAACCTTTACATGTCCCTTCCAACCATTCCATGATTCTGTGATAACTAAGCTGCAGGCATGTATCACATCACAACTTGCATTCCGAAAGAAAACTGTAGAACTTATAAAAAACTATTTTTTCTAATTAATATTTTTCTCCTTTTAAAAAGGAAGCCATCCCACTTTCAGATACAAATAAGAACCTGATACCAGAAGTTCTTCACTAGATATGTAATTTTAATTGGAATTCTAAGCAATGGATGAAATATCCCAAAAACTTCCCCCAGAATTATTTTAATTAGTTCCTATCCCCTTATGCTGCTTCATATGTTTGCACTTATATTAAGTAACGTAAGAGTTTTATGAGGTGAGGGACATACGTGCAAGTCATATACACTAGAGACTGACTTGTTTGTAGACATGTAGGACTGAATCCTCCATGTGGTCTCTGCTGGCTAATTAATTTGTAAATTTATGAATCCTCCTGCTCATGTATCATGGACTGGGAACCCAATGGATGTGTATGAACCTGCTTACAACACTCATAGTTCTGTGCTAAGAAAGAAGTACTAAGTGACTAAGTTAGCTCAGATGCACAGCCACTTTGAACCTCAAAGAAAACATCTGATTTTCCTTTATTCTTCATGTGAAAACCAGAAAACATCTATTTGTAAGAAAAATAATGAAATGGGTAGCTTTGCTTTTAAATTATTATTGCATTAATTAAGATCATTCTGCAGTAGTCATTTTATTCGCTGCAGTTAAATAGAATTTCACAGCATGTGTTTTATTTTGTTTGGCCAAACTCCAGGCTTTCTGATCCTCTAGTACAGCCTAAAGAGTTGCCTGCAGATTATAGAAAGAGCTACATATATTTAAGTGAATTAAACAGCACATTGCAAAGAAAAAGGCATTTAGGGTTATTGAGAAGTAAAGTCTATTTTACATCTTTATTACAGTGGTAACACACTCACTGAAGTATCGCTTGTCTTCTCACAAGATTCTGATGAATGCCAAAACCTGTGATGTCTTTAACTTATTTTATTAGTAGAACTAGTCTGTTTCCCTCTTTTAGGAAATAATGTATTGCTGATTATTCTGGCTGAGTGCCCTTCTCTTAATTTTGGGTTTCTCTCACCTGTCTCAAGAAGCTCAGCGGATGCTTCCTCTATGAGAGCAAGTGGAGCATCCTCTTGAAATATGTTACGTAGTTTCTGGAAAGCACTCAGCCATTTCCTCCTAGCTTGCTGCCTGTGCACAGATCCTTGCTGGAAATATCCCTGTAAAACATATTATGAAGATGACTAAAAGACAAGCTGTGAGAACATACTGAAAAACTAATAAGTTGCTTTAATCATAAAAGGTGATTAAAGAACACCACTACTTCAGGTAGGTGCAGTTCAAGCCCACCAAACTGCTGCAGTTTGGCAGATGGACAGATACAGGTTTGAGACTTATGACCTCTCTTTTAGCAAGTATATATCTCAATTGGGCCTCAGTTACACCATCTCTAAGACAGGGATAAAATGTCACATGCCTATTTGATGACAGTGTTACCAGCATCATTAATAAAGATCCGTGAATATATTCCTTCAGATAGCTTCCAGTGCTGCACTTCTTGGTATAATAAGAAAAGCACTGCTGTTCATTTAAATAAAGATACTATTCCTTTGCACAATATAATGTGTAAGGAAACTCTTTACAATTAGTACATCTACCATGCAAGCACTCAGAAATAAAACTTCCAGTGATTAAAGAAGTGAACCACTTTCAGATTAATGAAGTATAAATTCTTGCCCTTAATGGATTGGAAGAAAACTCACATTTATTCCTTTACTGAATCCCTTCTGAACAGAAGCAGCACTGACCTGGTAGGCTGCTTGAAACAAAATGGACATGAAGAAAGCAGACTTCAGGCTGCTCAGGAAACTAGTAAGATCCCCTGGGAAAATGCTTTTCTTTTCAGATGCTGAGGTCCATCAGTGCTGCTCATTTTTTAAACATGACCTCCTAAGGGCACAGGAGCAGGCGACTCCCAAAGGTCGGAAGTCAAGCAGGTGAGGCAGAAGGCAGGCTTGGCTGAACAGGGATCTTCTCTTGGAAATAAGGCAAAAAAGGAAGGAGTATGCCCAGTGGAAGCAAGGTCAAGTGACATGGGAAGAATTCAGAGATGCTGCTTGCCGCTGTATGGATTATTTTGCTGCATTTGATGGCAAAAGCTTCAAATGAGTCAGAGGATAAATATTTCTCCAATAAGACAGATAATCTTACAGGGGATATACTTTGTCCATTCAAACCTTAAGTGATATGATGCAACGATGCACCTTACCCAGACTGCACTTACATGCACATGCGTAGCACATCACATTTTAACCATTCTGCTCACAAGACACACTTTAAATACTGATGAGCTGAATTCGCAATTGCAAAATACACATCTAAATCCAAATTTTGTGCACTACCCTTCCTTGCAGCAGATGAAACTCTGAGCTTGCAACACTCAAAATATTAAACTACTCAGAATTTCACTGGAAAGATGAAGCTAGGCTTTAGAGTTATCTCCACGTCTTAAGTAATGGAAATTGCATTTGCTTGGTATACAAGAATCTCACAGCTCCAAATCAGAATTTCTAGATTTGTTCCTGTGTATAACTCTCTTTTAGTGACATTCTTTCCTCCCCTCAATGGTTTATCATTAAGACCTTTAAAAATATTTTATCATCTTCTAAAATACCTTTGAGATATTTTAACATAGAGAGAAACAATGTATGTTTATCAACCCTATTTTTCAGAAGAGTAACCAACCATGTTCTTAAGGCTCCAGACTCAAGATGTTCCTTCCTCTTTCTTTCCTCTCTTCAGTACTTCCATCATCTTCTCTCTCTGAACAGATATCCAAGGAAGTTGTTCGCTTTTCACATTCAGCGTGTGTCTCCTCATGTGTCTTGTGAGCAGAAGGGTTAAAATGTGATTCGCCATGCATGTGCATGTAATACACGTTTCTTCCCCATTTCCTGATCCTGCAAGACAGTGACCACCCCTGCTTTCTTTGCATTCATCAATGCAGCACAGTAGGGTCTGTGTCTTTGAAACAAAGGTTACTGTGATGATCACAAAGAGATTCGGCCCTATCTTTACCAGTCAGAGCTTGTAGTAGAGGCCTCAAATATATACATTTAAAACAGGAGGAAATAAAACAAGTGGGAGACACACAGTGATGCTCAGTACCTTTTTTTTGCCCATGACAGGAAGAAAACTGGGGAGGACGATTACCTGTAGGAAGGCACTGTGAGAAGAGTTAGAGAACTCTCATCATGCCCTGAAATCAGGAAACACAGAGCAACTGCTCTTGAACTCATCTGACTGAACAGTTAGTCACTTGACACATACACACACTAGCTAATAAGCCAGTGTATCTGCTTGTATTTAGAGCATTTTAAACATCATAAGCAAGTTAACAAAAAAAAAAAAAAAAGAAATACACAAAAATAGTGTATCCACATTAAGATAAGGCTACTAAATTATCTTGTAGAACTTCACCTTTTTAATGCTGTCAGACTGACTGTAGTGCCTGTTAACCAAGTCCGGGCAGCCTTTGTTGACAGCATGCATGCGGAATTCTTTCATCCCAGAGCAGTAACAGTGTATCTCCTCTCCTTCCATCAAATGCAAAGGGATGGAACTAGAGCTCATTACCAATACAATAGAATCTGCACAGATTTCTGTAACACAAATGTATTGAAAGCAGTGTTTAATCACATGAACTGCAGCTATACACCCAGCCTAAATTTATCCATAAGCATTTAGAGGTCACAGATCCACTGCATGGAGATAAACTCTGAAGCAGACTAAAGCCACTCAGATCTGTTTGGTTTTACTAAAGCAAAGTAATTTGCCTCTATACCTGGTCATCCTGTTTCAAATGTCCACTTTGTTCCAGGGACAGTTCTGTTACTTTACTTACTTTCACGAAGTGAAAACTTTGCTCTCTTTTCCAGCTTAGGAGCATACCAAAACTCATTTTCTGTACTACTTTCCTACTAAGAGGGACACTAGAAAGAAAAGCAGTAACCATCTGCTTGACACTAATAATAAATAATGGCCAGTCTTCGCGAGCGAAGATCCGGGGAAGGTCTCTACACCTTCCAGCCTGCGCATTGGATTTTTTAGGTGAGACACAGTGTGCGCGGAACTGAGCCCACCCTTTAATCCTAAGGTTCATCTGCCGGGGCCAAGCGAGCTTGGACGGTGGCAGTGAGATCCTTAGGACGTAGGTGGGTTGCCTTTAAGGGCTGACGAGCCCCACCTGCCCGGGAGTGGCCCTGACCGGGAATCGAACCCGGGCTCCGCGGTGATAGCGCGGCACCTTTACCACTAGACCACCAGGGGCTGCCTGCTTGACACTACAAGGGGAAAAAAACCCCCACAAACAAAACCTGAAGAACAGGTAGTCACAGAAAGAAAATCTTCTTATGAATTCCTTCTCATACAAACATCATACAGGTAGCTTTAATTTCGGCACATCCTTACTTCTGAGTACAATTATTTCCTTTGAGTGGATTTGTAACTGTAGCACTATTTTGATTTTGGAAAGAAATTTCTATACTACATCCTGTACTTTTATCATCTAAAGACGTATGGCATGAAGGGGGGAAATGAAAATCATAACGACGCTATATATCAGTCAACTGAAACCTGGTAATATTCTAGCACAGATCTTCACAGAAAATTATAAAACTGATAATGCTGTACAGAATTTGTTAATCATCTATAGAGGCTATGTACTTTTTATCAATGGGCTGCTACATTTTCCCTGTACTATTACAAAATATCTCTTCAAGGTCAATTGAACCATAGCTTTCACTGTAAGTACAGATCAAATGGTTCCCTACAGTGGAGTCAGCAGCTCTTTACATACTAACGCTCTCTTCACATTTGTTTTTCCTGCAGGAAATCATAAAATGCATTAACTGACAGAGACTCCTACTTGATTTAAAGTAAGATCCTGCTCTGAAGAGTGGCTCTATACAAGACTGTGTTTATTGCCTCTCAGTGGCACTATGGCAGTTAATTCCTTGAGAAAGGATAGCTTTTTTCCTTCCATATAGTTTCTTGAATGTTATCTTCCAAACTCATACTAGGCTGACTTCTCCTTTCTGATCATAAAGATAGAGCACAAGAAACTATGCCCTCAGAGACACCCCCACAACACCACTCCCCTCCAACAAGGCTGTCCAGTTATAGCTTGGCTTTCTCTCTCATTGCTACAACCTTACCTTACAACATAAGCAGCTTGCAGTAGGCAATCACACTAATAAGAGTTTTCAAATTTCTGCCTATTCTTAGCATCAATACTTTAAACACAAACATCTGTAGGAACAACAGGCATGAATGCTCAGACACAGTAGCAAGGTATACCTATGTAACACTTTCAGGCTGACATAGTACACCAGTCCCTGGGTATAGCTTCTCATGTCTTATGTAATTCAGCCATTTGGACTAACTCCTCACTGCTCTGAATGAAGAAGAGAGAGAAGCAATTAATTCTTTCTTTTACCCACACAAAATATTTTCCAATGCCTTGTCAGTATGCTTTGTCTTATCTTACATCAGGCTTTCAGAGGTTGCTTCCCCTGCCCAGAAAGAGAATAGCAGAAAGCATAAATTAGTCAAACAGAAATATCTTTTCATAAGCACAAAGCAGACCCATTCTGAGATGAAGCCAAGTCCATGTTGGTGAAAGAAACCAGAGTGACAGAAAGAAAATCCACAATCCTCTTGTCCTTTACCATAGCTCAAACTCATGACAGACTTTATAGCTGTGCAACAACAGGCTTGGCTTTTGTTTTGTTGTATTGTACTGCACAGCAAAAATTCATCCCCTGTACTCTTTTAGTTTTGTATAGAAGCATGTTCTTCCCTGTCCACTTCCTCCTCCAGTCCACCCAGAATTCTCACGCTTCTGGTATTTTCTCTGTTGAACGAACGTTTCCTTCCCTCTCCATTCTGCTGTTAACTGCAAGTGCTTAGGGTGCCACCCTGTTGAAGGAAACAATTTCCAAAGGGGAACTATTTCTGGTTCAGACCAGTTCAAGGATTTTCACAGCACAAAGTTCATGGTATAACCCAAAATCATTTGTATGCCTCAGGTGAAAGGAGGTTAGTCAGTCTCTCTACATTTGCCCTTTATCAAAGGTCCTCTATGGAGAAATGCTGGCGGTTTTCCTACTGGGCTTTTACTCACCCAAATCTAATTGCTCATCTAGTTGGGCACACTTTATCTGTCCACCCCACCTACAACCAATTGAAGCAGGACTGCAGAAAGTTATCAGCCTTGATTTCAGTGTATCTGTGCCAGGCTGACCACAGGGGTGAGCAGGACATGGTGGGCACACAAAACAGGTACATTTACTAACAGAACCAGAGGAGACTCAGATATCTTCAGGAGAGCACGTGATTTACACAGAGACTAGGAGCTGAAAAATGAGGCATTTTACAATGCCTCACGATGAGGTTAACAAGTTACACACAGTACCACTATAAAAAGCAAGAGATGTGGTCTCTTATTTGTCCTTCCACCACCCTCCTAATCTTTAATCAGATAAATTGTCATGGTAATTTGATTTATACACCAAGGATACCAGCAAAGACAAGTCAATTCCCCTTGGGAAACTAGTGAATAGAAAGAGTCCTGCTTGTTCTGACACTGGGCAGAGACTAAAGCTAAGTGCCCTTCCCTGTCACAGGTTCACCATATACTGCCAGACAAATTCTCCCTGCAGTGGTACTCCCCACCAGACACTCTTGCTCAGGGTACAGCCATGAGCCTCCAGTTTATGTCAAAGGCAAGACTTAATTGTTTGGAAAAGGTCCTTCTATGTGTACCTTACAACCTTTCACTACATGAGAGTCGAGTTCAAGAAGAAATCACAACTCTCTGGGAAGAAGAGTGCTGTACACCATGGAGTGTACCCCTCTTTCAAAGGGATGATGGACTTGCTGTGTGTACTGAACACAATGGATACTGTCCCTGTAACTCTCAGTGAGGTGACTACCCTCATACTAGTAACACGGCTACCCTGAGTATAAACACACACCACAAGAGGGAAGGCAGAATTCTTCCACCAATTTTTAAGAACGCTTTCTTTGTAAAAGAAAGCTTTTGCAAGCCCAAACTTGCACAGCACAGTAGGCAACACACAATTAAAAAAAAAAAATAAACACATACCACAGCAGATAAATAGGCATTTATTAAAGTTCACCTCAAAACAAACAAAAATAATAAAGAACATTAAGGCATCTTGTATTCAATAACAGTTTATATAGTAAAGATGACTTCTCATACAAGGGAGGCAGATTAGGGGAAAAAAAAAGAAAAAAAGAGCTCACCCAAATAAGAGTTCTCCTGATATGTTTGACAAATCCACTGTCCCACCACTCAGTCAGCAAACCCCTCTAAAGAATGCCCATTTCTCCAGTGAAAGAGCTACAAAATCCCAACACTTATTGAGACACTGCAAGAAAGCTCTTTTCCTGCCCCTCAGACATCCAGCCATCTGTAAAGATGCACTCTGGAGAAAGACCAACAGATGGGATATTGCGAGAGTAAAGAAGACACACTTCTGCTATAACCACTCATTTTTGAGCAGACTAGAATATCTGGCCTTGCTTTCACTAGTATTTGCAATTTTAGCTAGTGAAATGGGACCACAAGCTTTAATCTGTTTTGCAATGTAACACTTTTTATGTTCTCCTTCTATGTTCATATTAGATAAAAAATGACAAAGGTATTATTTCCATGGAATAATTTATTTTGATGAATTAAGCTGTCAGGTGACCAATCACTGTTATAGTGCTTTTTTCTTCAGTTGGAATAAGAACATTAGGAAATGTATCATACAGTATCATTGGGTTCACTATAACAGGATTTTACTACAGACTAAAATATAAATTAAAAAACACTGCAGCACTATTCACTTCACCACACTGGCTCTCTATATCCTTGGTCACAATCTAACCTTCATTTAAGGCAAGTTTGTTGTTTGTTTTTTTTTTCCAAAGAAGACCACATAGTCTCTAGATAAACTTGTGTGACTAGATTTACAAGTTAGGAAATTGAGCTTTATAAAATGTTTACTTCAGCAAATACAAAAGTTATTAAGAGAGAGATGGTGACCCAAAATTGCACTGTATTAAAAGGTGGAGTTTCCTTGTACCAAAGTCCTTTATTCATCATCTTTAGAACCAGTTTTGCTTAACTATAAAAGAGACACAAAAAGAAAGTATTCAAAGTTTAGACTGCCATTCCATTTATTAGGAAACAAGAACAACATTATCTCCATCTCACATTGAACACATGTATACTTAATTAACAATATAGACTGTGCTACTGTACCAAGAGACTGAAAAGCATCAAAATTAGTTCTTAAATTTAAACACTAAATGAACTTACTTCCTGAACATGAAAGTTAAATTAAAAAAAAAAAACAACCCAGCAACAAACCCCGCAAAAACCTCAGGGTACTGTTTCTATTTAATTTGAAGGCTCCATCCAGCTCTCCAAAATAAAAAAGATGAAGTAATGGAACATTATTTTTACACATGTCTGGGAGAATTCCCATATAGAAATTTAAACAATATAAAAACAGACATTAACTTCATATTTCTCACTTTTTAAAGCTAAATTCATAATTATTAAATGTAGGACACCTGTTATGAAATCTATCTGGAATCCAAAATATCCACTAGAAATAGCCACTTATAACTCAGAAAGACTCTGCCCAAAACCACCCTCATCATTTACTTGCTCTTATTTAACAACTAGAACTGAAAATTACTGAAAATTACACTGAAATTACTCAGAGTTGTGTAAAATAAAAGAGTTTGCTTTCAAAAGCGTCAATCAGTGATTTTCACTGGATCAGCAAACACAAGAGGGTGGAAAAATTCAATGCTGAGGGAGTACATAGAAAATAATTATCCACTGGAGTAGTTGTAGCAGAGAATCAGGCTTGTAGGAGACTGTGAGTTGCTCCCACTTGACACAGCTCCCTTTTTCTGCTTACCTATCCACTGCTCTCCAGAACCTAACAGCAGCACTAATTTTGTTTTCAATCGTGTTGTCGTATGAAGACAGAATACTTTCAGTACATTTGGTCAGCAAAGCCCTCTCATCACAAAACTAAAATTTAGCTGCTCAATAAATAAATGCTAAAACAACCAAGGTCAAAGAGCAACCAAAGTTGCTCAAAGCATTTGAGAAATATGTAACTTAGAACCCAAAATAAGCAACTGTTCTTACTCTTTCTTCACTTACAGTAAAAAAAGATAACTTGAAAATACTTACATGCTGGACACATATAGAAATTAATCAGACACCATAGTCAAGTCCAAACATAGTTGGAAGAAAAGCAAGAAAAAAATATATCAGATCAGTTTTCTTCAGATACAAGTGCAAATCATTTTTAATGTACATACACAGTAGTTTAATAATACTGCATATAATACAGTCATGTTACCTTAATTACGTCCACCCAGTTCCATCCTCGTGGAAGCTCCCCTTTGTTATCTGCAGAATAAGAAGGTTTCATTTTCAACACACAAAATTCTAAATATCCAAACTCCTCAATTTCTCCACTATGAAGCCCAGAGGACAAACCCAGATTTTAATGTCTTAAACACACCTTCTTCTTCAACCAACCCCAAGTGAATGCACGAGATGAAATGGCCTTAAGCTGTGGCAGGAGAGGCTCAGATTAGATATTACAAAAACATTTTTCACTGACAGAGCGGTTAGGTATTGGAATAAGTTGCCCAGAGAGGTCACCATCTCTGGAAGTGTTCAAGACACATCTAGATGTGGCCCTTGGGTATACAGTTTAGGGATGATAATGGTGGTGCCGGGTTGATGGTTGAACTGGATGAACTTGAGGGTCTCTTCCAACCTTGATGATTCTGTGATTATGTGATTCAAAGTAATTCCGTTTGAATAAAAACACCTCAGTCCACCCGAAATTTAACTTAGAAGGTAACTCCAACATGAGCTGGGCTGACTAGCAATGATGAATTGTGTCAAAGAACAAAATTTTACGCAGCTTTTCCTTTATACACTTTACATTAAGCCTACCAAGTATACATTAGGTTAGGGAGAATATATGCAGAAACCTCTATCAAGTGTACAACTTATTGCTGCAATAGGATTGTATTATTCAGATCATTATTAAAAGCTGAGGCTGAACACGAGTCATTAGCAGAATTAACTGAAATAATCAACAGCTTTCAATCAAAACACTACTATTTCATTGAATGCATTAAATATCTGCAGAAACACCTCTATTTCTAAAATACAAACTAAATCAGGTGTTTCATTTTGGGTTCCAAAACAAATACTTTAATTTAGAAATTACATTTTTAATAATGTGAATAATTTATGAGGGGCCATCAAAAAACCAACATCTTTTGTCAATAGAGGTCCCAAATCCTCTCCTCCAATGAGTACTGAAAATTTCACTTTTGGTACAAATTGAATTTAAAAAAAAAAACCTAAAAAACAATGACATTGTGAAATCCCTACTCTGTAGAAAGTTGCTTTGACCAGAACTAACATCTCAGGCAAGAATAATTTATGTAGAACAAGTAAAACAGAGACCAGAGATTTAAAGTAGTTAATCTTATAAACAAACTACTGACTCTGACTCCAGCAAGATGTCATTACTATAAAATTTGGATTTTCATACTGACAAAAAAAAGAATATTATAGTAATCAAACCTGTTTTATCAGCTAGCTTTCGCTTCTGGGTTTTGGATAACTGCTCCTTTTTCTCTTTTTTCTTACTTGCAGGCACATCAGGAGTTCCAGTTGCAATACTATTGCTTACTGAAGTCTGAGAAAGATAAAAGTGGTTGTAAATATTTGCATATTAGTTCCACGAATACCCCTGTGTGGTGTGATTACCAAACCTGACATACTGAAATATCTTGACTGTTAGAAAGAAGCAATGCTGTCAGCAGCCTGCAGCTCTTAATCAACATACAATTAGGACTGTAGTTTTGAAAAACATGTGTTGGGGACTAGAATTATTTTCTTTTACAGTTGGAAAAGGCACCTCTTACACTTTTCGAATTTAATCATGGAGTGCGATTTACATTTTAGTGAAGGGATTCAGACTTCCCAAACATGGAAACCATTTCTTCTTCTTCAAAGCAAATCCGCAGCACTGTGATGGCAAATAATGTCCTCACACAACACAGAAACCACAAATTGACTCAGCCTGACTCCTTAAGCCTCTGGAGGTGGACTTATGCAATCCACTGCACTCCAGGAAGGCTGCAGTAAATTGCCACCCTTCCAACCCTCAGCAGACACCTTAAATCTCTGTTTCAGTTTCCTTTAGTTTTGCTTCTGCTCCAAGTCTCCATTTTTATGTTACCCTGTGGGACAGAACAGCAGCCCACAAACATTTTGGTATAACAGCAAAGTAACAATCAAATATAACAACTATGACCACAGAGCACCATGGCACCATACTCTGTGTGACAATCTTAGCCACTAATGTGTATACCCAATGAACTGATTTACAACCTAAAGAGTTGTATGTACAACCTATGAAGTATTCGGAGAAATAATAACCATTTTTTTTTCAGTTTTAAAAGCACAAAAGTAAAATCTGAATTTATCTACTTACCACAGTGTTAACAGGCTGATTTTCCATGAACACCTCTTTATTGTCTTTGGCATATTCAAAAAGTGTGTATGTCATAGCAGTTCCAAGATTCGCTTCAACTTCTACCATTAACTTCTCCAGTATACTGCGCTTAATAGCTGCAGATCTAAAAGAAACCATTAAAATAAACTATAAACTAGACAGATGAAGGAAAGTTTACCAAACAAAAAGCCCCCATGTACAAGGCCAAGGAGTGAAGCTGTCATAAATATATACAGCAAAGCTGTCATAAATACTTACATTGTGTTGTTGAAGAAAGCATCCATTGATATGACTGGTGCTGTTTGTGGATATGTTTCTGGCCAAGAAACTTCTATTAGAAAAGCTTTGGGATCACCACTTTCACCTATCTGAAGGGAAAAGAAAAACTTTATAAATCAACTGTTTCCAGTTGAAAACTTTATAAATCAACCACCTACTAAGAATTACGATGTCAATACGGAAGTCTTTTATTTCTTTTAGACCAACAAAAGCTCTTGAGACAACAACTATTTTCATAAAGTTATCAGTTAGAAATCAAAGTTGTTATCTAGAAAAAGCCTTTTGAAACACACTGATTACAAAACAGTTGTTCCCTGTATGTGAGACAGGTGCAAGATGTGACGGTCTGAAAGACGGCGTGCGAATTTTTTCTCACTTACCTGCATTATGCTTTCTTGTAATACAAACCCTTCTTTGGGGGAAAGGTGTATTATTGTCTTTGTCTGACACTACGTTTTACTGCAGTTAAATTGAGTTACCCTAACTTTTGGCAATTATTTTTCATCTAATAAAAATTAGAAATTACCAAAGCTGGTGAAATGTAAAACAATACACTGTAGACTTGTAGGCATGTCACGTTTCCCCTCCTGAGGAAATTAAATTCACTAAGAATGATCCTATCAGTGAAGAAAGGCTGCATTTACATGGATGGGACTCCAGAGCTAATTATTAAATTGACCCGTATCTCGTTACAGTTACTGACACTAATCACAAGTTATTTGAGAAGTCACAAAAAGGTGATTCTGGATGCCTTCTCCCCAGCACAGGCATATGGCATTTTCAGAAGTCTCCCTTCTCTCCCACGGGTGCCTAAGTTTTAGTCAGTAAAGTTCTCTGGCCATCCAAAGATCTGCCTCAGTCCAAGCTTAGAAAAACTTCCAGGTCTTTAAATCTGAGAAAGCTGGAGAGAATTTCATGCCATAATCTAGCTACATGTCTTAAGCTTGGCACTACTTGTATGTCTCTCCTGAGCAGAACTGTATCAGTGCATGTGCCCAAAGCATTTCGTAGATTTTCTCTTCAGCAGGCAGACAGAGCATCTCCAACTGCCTCTGGACAAGAGACCGAAACCTCGTAACTAAGCAGCAATGAAGGTTCAAAGTTTTACATGCAAACATCTCTGTAAGTCTCCACATTTCTGACCAGCCAGGGGACGTATTACTCAGCAGGCTGGCTGCTTCAGGCGGTTTCACAATTCTGGCTACACTGGGCACAGAGATACAAGGCTAAGGGATAACTGCCTTGTGGTGCCAAGCAATAGGATGAGAGGTAAGGGGCAGAAAGTGATGCACTGGAACTTCCATCTGAATATAAGGAAGGACTTCTTTACTGTGTAGATGACCAAGCACTAGAACAGATTGCCCAGACTGGTTGTGGAGTCTCCCCCACTGGAGATATTCAAGAATCATCTGGATACAATCCTGTGCAATGTTTCCTAGGGTGACCCTGCTTGAGCAGGGAGGTTGGACCACATGACCCTCTGTGGTCCCTTCCAACCTGACCCATTCTGTGATAAACCCACACTGGGAGCAGGTTCCTAAACATGAATTTTGAAGCATCGTTGTACCAAAAATCCTGTAACAGCGGCCTACGGACCTACCCTTCATTTGAACATCGGACACCTCTTCGGCTTAGAAACCCCTGGCAGGGAAACTACACGGCAGCAAAGTAACTTCAGGGTGCAACTCCGCCTTACCCTGTACTGGAAGGACACGGGGCTGAGCTCCCTGAAGCACAGGTCTCCCTCGTAGATGGAGCGCAGCGCCTCCAGCTCCATCTGCAGCCAGGGCAGAGCAGGGGTTACCGATCGCGGCCCCGCACGGCGCTCGCACCCGCCCGGCCCCGCCACCCCCGGCTGCTGCCTCCCGCCCCTCACCGCTCCAGTGCCCGCCACCTCCCGCCGGGCCGCTCCCCCTCCCCACACGGCGGCTCCATCCCTCCCTCCCGTCCCGGGCTCGCCCTCCCGCAGGGAGCAGGGCCTGGGCCTCACCTCCTGGTCCTCGTTGGCCGCCATGGCCGCAGCCCCGCTCCCCGCTCCCCGCTCCCCGCTCCGCGCTCCCCGCCCGTCCCGCTCCCGCTCCCGTTCCCGCCGGGGCTGGGCGGGCCTGGCTGCGCGGCCCCGCCGCCCGCGCACGGACCCGCCCTCACCGGGGCACCGCCCCCTGCTCTCCCATTGGCCCGCTGCGCGCCCGCCCGCGCTTCCTCCCTCCGCTCACTGGCTCCCCGGCCGGTGACGTCACTCCTGGCCGGCCCGGGCGGTGCTGCCGAGGCGCCCATTGGCCGCTCGCGCTGCCCTTCCGACGCCACCCGGCGCTCGCTTCCTGGGGCGGGGCCGGCCCGCGCTGCCTCCCGTGACCCGCGGCCGCTCCCAGCTGGCGCTTCCCGGCTCTATCCCGGCTCTGTCCCGCCGCGCTGAGCGGCGTTCCGGGAAGGACGGACCCGGGACAACGGGGCGCCCCTGCGGTCGGCCTGAGCAGTCCTTCTGCCGCCGCTGTCCCGCCGGCCCGCGGGCCGCCGTGCCGGGCGCAGGATGACCCCGCCGACGCACTGGGACTTCCCGGTGGAGCTGTGCTGCCGGCCCATGGCGTTCGTCACGCTCACCGGCCTGGACGTGGTGTACAACGCCGTGCACCGCGCCGTGTGGGACGCCTTCTGCGCCAACCGCAGGGCCGACCGCGTCCCCATCTCCTTCAAAGTGCTGCCCGGCGACCACGAGTACCCCAAGTGCCGGACGAAGGTACCGAGCGCCCCCGCCCGCTGTCCCCGCGGCACGGCCCCGGGGAGGGCTGCGGGCTGGGCTGCAGGCGGCCGAGCACCGCGCCCGGCCGGACCTGCGCTGCCTCTGCCCCCGCTGCTGGAGCTTCGAGTCAGGGAAACCGTGAGGGTAAAGGGGAAGCCAAGGGTGTTGTGAGGGAGCGCTGTGGGTGCATAGGAGACCGGGGTGCCTTAGTTCGCGAGCCAGAAGCAGACAGCATGGTTTACTTTTTGAAGTACTTGCTGTTCTTCGACTCAGCGCTAAGGCATCTTGTAAAATTTGAGCTTTAATGAAACCTCAAGTTTAACTCTGGAGAAATTAGATACTTGGAATTAGTGTGTTCTGAAAAAAGCGTGAAACCTTTAGCTAAGTAAAACACAGCAGAAGGAATATCTCTGCTCTACTTTCTGCTTTGCCACGGCAAGTTAAGAAGCGATGTCAATGGGTTTAAGCCTCGGAAAACTACATAATTCCATGATACTGGTGAAGGCAAACAGTTTAAACTGGTGTGTCTCTCTGTTTGAGAGCCCTCTTTTAAACTGAGCCTAATGTTTCATGGTAGTATGTGAAACATGCTACATTCTGAACTTGACCCTTTCCTCCAGTCTACTTGAAATACTGTTGTTCTTTGCTGCTGATATCTCAGACATCAAGCCCTGATGCCAGGTATCAAAGGATATGTCCTAATAGAGAGAAAAGGCTCAAGGGAAGGAATGTTAAAGGAAACATGACAAACATATTCTCGAATGACAAGAATGTAGAGGCAATTCCTTTTCTCCTGCTGAAAATGTTTGTAAATGGATTTGGTAGCTTGCTTTAATATCCTCAATATTTTCAGAGAACATCCTATGAATGGTATATTCCAAAAGGAATCCTGAAGACTGGTTGGATGAACAAACACCTGAATCTGGTTCCAGCACTTGTGGTGGTATTCTATGAACTAGACTGGGATGAGCCACAATGGAAGGAAAAGCAACTGGAGTGTGCTACTCGAGTTGAAATTGTCAGGTAGACTTTTTTCACTTGGTTCATAATGTACTAAAAGCTAAAGTAAGTGTGAATTGCCGAATATAAAACATATATTTTTTCTTTTCTTAGGCACAAATTAAGGGGAACTTGAGCTTTGCTTTTTAATGTACAACTGACAATAAAAAAACTTTTTTTAGTGGTTTATTTGTAAAACTTAAGTAAAAACAGCCCCTGAAATTTTGCCTGCTAAACTCTGCACAATTATCCTGTCCCAAAAAAGGGAACACAGCATTCTGTGAATGTTGTATTTGGCTATTTCTCCTATGTAACATTCTTCCAGTGCTTCCATCTAGACTGAAATCTCTTTTTGTTGTGATTATTCAGAAATAAGAAGTGAAACCTTGACGCTGTGCTGTGTTGTCTTTTATTTTTAGGCAAAGTTTGCAGGGGAGAAATACGAAAGTCGCTGTGGTTTTGATTCAGAAAAAAACGCCGTTGCCTCCAGGTACTTGAACACTGTGCACAGTTGTGGAGTTGTCGTTTTTCAGAAGGCCCAAAGGACTGAGCTGACTGTTGTTTGTCACGTTATCTGCAGTTCTTCATCTAATGTCATCCACATGCATTAAGTGTGACTGCAGGAAAGTGTAAGGATAAAAAGCACTCAGCAGTTGACCCTAAACATTTGATACTTTTCTCCTTAAGTTCTTCCACTTAAATCCAAGTGATTTTTGGTATGCAGTATCAAAGATAGTTTACTAGCGTAATACACATGATGTGCCTTTTTGTAACCAAGTTGCATTTTAAACTTTGCTTAAGATCAAGAAAAGCAGTAAAAGCACTGAGAACTTAGAGGAAGGGTATTTGTTACCTATAAAGGTCTTTCAGTCTAACTCTGTTTCAATCAATAAAATTTTGGAGCCAGGTGGAGGTGTGAAATGTGATACACTTTAACCTTACATTAACCTTACATTCACCTTACATTCAACTGCTGCTTCAGCTGTAGCTGTATGCTTTTGAGTGTCTGGCAGACTGTTTTTTGGTTTTCGCTCTACCTGCTGTATGTGTTTGCCTTTTCTGGATGCTATGGTATTTCTCAAGACATAGAATATTTTTTTAGAATAATTTTGTGAGAGATGAAATGAAAAACATATGTCATACCTGTAGTTTTTTTACTAGAAACTGCTAGGAAGTTTCTGCAATGTGCTCTGCTGGATGAAGCACAAAGCATTCTGAAAGAAGTAAGAAAGAATGTGATCTTGGTTTAACTTTAGTAGATTTTCCCATGTCTTTTAGAGCTTTAGGTCTACCTAAGGTTCATAACTTGACTTTCAAGCTTTTAGAACTAGTTTGACATTGCAGCACCACATACCACTTACTTGTGCTTTCCTTGACTTCTCTAGGGGAAGATGTTATTGCATCAGAGAGGGCAGCGGCTTTATGTAATGCTTGTGACCTTTCTGGAAAATCACTTTTTGTACTTCCACACACTGATCATCTTGTTGGCTATATCATAAGGTAAGCACTGTTTTCCTCTGTTTGCTGATTGTGGGTAGGTTTACACAACACCAGGCCTGCTGGCAACAGCTGGTGTACACTTGTCTCAGATGGGGGAAGAGTTAGCAGAGCTCATGAAAAGGGCTTTGAACCAGACTAAAGGGGGAAAGGGTTAAAACCAGGTAAGCATGCCAGTGTACTGGTGTGCTAGTGAGGATCTTCATTCTACTGGCTCATTGGAAGTAGGGGATGGAAATCCATGTGGCAGGGAAGATACAAGGGTTACTGCTGTGTTAGAAACCCTGGAAGTGCCTGAGAATGGTCATGTAGGAATTAGAGCTTCTCCCCCGAAAAAGCCCAGCTGAAGTGCATCTAAACCACTGCACAGAGCGTAGGCAATAAACAGGAGGAAGCTGGAAGCTCTTGTACAGCTGGAAAACTATGATCTGGTTGCCATCATGGAAATATGGTGGGATGATTTGCACAAGTGAAGTATTGCAATAGATGACTATAAACTCTTCAAAAGGGAAAGACAAGGAAGGAGGGGCAGTGGGGTAGCCCTGTATCTTAGGGAGTGTTTTGATTGGGAGTGTTTCGATTGTCTAGAGCTTAATGATGGTGATGATAGGGTTGAATGTTTATGGGAAAGAATCAGGGGGAAGGCCAACAAGGCAGGTATCCTGCTGGGAGTCTCTTATAGACCACCAAACCAGGATGAAGATGCAGATGAGATATTCTGTAAACAACTGAGAGAAGCCTCATAATTATTAGCCCTTGTTCTCACAGGAGACTTGAGCTTACCAGATATCTGCTGGAAATACAACACAGCAGAGAGGAAAGAGCCTAGGAGGTTCCTAGAGTGTGTGGAAGAGAACTTCCTGACACAGCTGGTCAGTAAGCCAGTAGGGAAAGTGCCTACTGGATCTGCTCTTTGTGAACAGAGAAGGACTTGTGGGTGATGTGATGGTTGGAGGCTGTCTTGGACACAGCAATCATGGAATGATAGAGTTTTAGATTCTTGGAGAAGTAAGGAAGGGGTGTCAATGTCCTGCTACTTTGGATTTCTAGGGCGCAGAGTTTGTTCAGTTTAGGAGACTGGTTGACAGAGTCCCTTGGGAGGGAGTCCAGGAAGGCTGGACATTCTTCAAGCAGGAAATATTAAAGGTGCAGCAGCAGGCTGTCCCCTGTACTGAAAGACGATACAGTGAGGAAGAAGACTGTTCTGGCCTAACAGAGAGCTTTGACTGGAACCTGGGGAAAAAAAGGAGAGTTTATGTCCTTTGAAAGAAGGGGCAGGCAACTCAGGAGAGGACTACAAGGATTTCATGAGGTTATATAGGGAAAAAAGAAGGGCCAAAGCCCAAATAAAACTTAATCTGGCCACTGCCGTAAAACAAGACAAAAAACCAATAAAGTGTTTCTATAAATACATTAGCAACAAAAAGAGGGCTAAGGAGAATCTCCACCCTTATTGCATGTGGGGCAAAACATAGTAACAAAAGAAGAGGAAAAGGTAGAGGTACTTAATGCCTCCTTTGCCTCAGTCTTTAATAACGAGACCGGTTGTCCTCAAGGTACCCAGCCCCCTGAATTGGAAGACAGAGACGGGGAGCAGAATGAAGCCCCCATAATCCAAGGGGAAATGGTCAGTGGCCTGCTACACCACTGAGACATGCACAAATCTGTGGGACCAGATGAGATCCACCCAGGGGTACTGAGGGAGCTGGCAGAAGTGCTCAGTGAGCCACTTTCAGTCATTTACCAGCAGCCCTGGTCAACCAGGGAGGTCCCGGTTGACTGGACGTTGCCCACTGTGGTGCCCTGGGGGACTGGAAAGAGGATCCGGGGAACTTACAAACCTGTCAACCTGACCTCGATGCTATGGAAAGTTTTGGAGCAGATCATCTTGAGTGCTGTCAGAACTAGGGGATCAGGCCCAGCCAGACAGGTCCTGCTTGAACAACCTGATCTCCTTCTGTGACCAGGTGACCTGCTTAGTGGTTGAGGGAGAAGTTGTGGGTATTGTCTGCCTGGACTGCAATAAAACCTTTGACACTGCCTCCCACAGCATTCTCCTGGAGAAACTAAAAGCCCATATTCTTGGACAGGTGCACTCACCACTGGGCTAAGAACTGGCTGGGTGGCCAGACCCAGGGAGTGTTGGTGAATGGTGCCACATCCAACGGGCAGCTGGTCATGAGTGGTGTTCCCCAAGGGCTCAGTATTGGGGCCTGATGAATTCCACACCACTTTGTGAATTTCAGTAATGGCAGTCAGAGATGTTGCTTTTAAAGAAATATTATTAAATATCCCAAGGTGTTCCCTTCCTCAAGAGAGATAGAGGCAAAGTGGACTTTTCTACTTCTGCAGTGGTTTTGGCCCTGCTGGTTCTAAATGATTTTCCCTACAAATGTGTTGTTGTTAAGTTTAACTCTTGGCAGGTGTTTGTTTCTCCTCTACCCCCCTTCCTGGCTGTGCAGCT
Source organism: Myiozetetes cayanensis (assembly GCF_022539395.1). Classification (NCBI taxonomy): domain Eukaryota; kingdom Metazoa; phylum Chordata; class Aves; order Passeriformes; family Tyrannidae; genus Myiozetetes; species Myiozetetes cayanensis. The sequence continues at coordinate 30,025,300 of NW_026087964.1, read as the reverse complement.
CTCTCTTTCTGTTAATGCTAAGTGGCATCTATCTGTTTGCAAATATTATGTCTTTGTCATTTTATAAATTTCTTGTGCGTTCTGTTTTAATATTTACAGGGAACACGACATCAAATAAATTAGGAAGACTTTTCAAAAACAGATTAGGGAAAGGTAGACAGACTTGTGTAGATCTAAAAGGAAAGGCTCAAACTAAGACAAATTATGGCTTAGTAAAATTAGTTTTAATTTTCTAATATATGCTCAGGGACAGAAGGAGTCATGGTCTGAGAGGCTAATTCTTCTCTCACCTTTGTATTTATATATAAACGGTCTAATTCTCAACATAAATTAATGCTGGTAGTATATCCACACTGCTCACAAACTGCCACTGGAATTCATCAAAACAGGGTAACCATTACTTCTAGCTTTTCATATTTTACTCAGTGCTAAAGTGGGAATGTTTACTGTGTGTTAACTAGTGTAAACCTTTGCAAACTGCATCTAGTTGCATTTTGAGATTTATTATGAGATTTGCAACAGTCTCCAAGTTGATAGACAAAAAAACCCCAACAACTGTTTGTGCATATAATCATGTCAGAAGGTTTGGTATAAATCCTTTAATTTTGATATTTTTAATTGAGATTTCACAGTAATAAAAGATTCCGTTTTTTTTTTTTTTACCCTCAGACTGGCTAATGTTCTCTTATATGGCTGCAGTATAATACTAGAACAAGTATACTAGGTTAACTTTATTTGTCTTGTCTCCCCGTTGTGACTGAATTCATAGTTAACAATTGCTGTCTAGTGGTCTGTCCCACTGTTTTCTTCCCCATTCTCTCAGCTGCATGGCAGGCAGAACACAAGTTGTGATCTGCCTTAGTCGAGGTCTGCAGTGATCCCTTCTTGGCCAAATCACAGAACTGGTACTTCAGCCTTTAGTTCCTGCATGTTTCAGTGCTATTGCAAGTATTCCTCTCCTGGATTCTAGTCTTGTTCTAGTTGATTTTTAGGCTAATCGTACAGCATATGGTTTTTAGATCATCCTCAGCCTCATACTGCATTTGGTGTTCTTTGTCTTTCTTTTCTTCACCTGTAACTTGCCTTGGGCTATTTATCTTGCAAACACAAATCCCACTGTTACCTCTGCCAATTACCAGGTAGCTGTTGACATTTAGACAGAATAATGAAACCTAGTCTGTGCCCTCATAATTTTGTTTACTGGTATTTTTTCCTTTCCACTTCTCCCCTCTCAGTCCAGCAAATAAGATCTTGACTTGTTCAGACATTTTCTGGGAGCCTCAGCAAGGTTTGCTTGCTTTTATTTAGGGGCATCTCTCCACTTTCTATTGCCTTGCAAAATCAGAACAGCTTACCCTTGGACTTTCTTAAATTAAATACCAGAAACTGTTGTATGAGAAGTCAGTATATAAAGCTCTCAAACTTGCTTGTTCTACTTCTTGCTATCCGTATGTGAAGGGTTTTTTCTGCAGACTCTTATCTGTGTTGTAACTTAAAGAAGAGTTTAGTAATACCTCCAGCTACTTTGCCAACACTGAAATAAGCAGGACTAAAAGTAACTTATTTGGAAGAACTTCAAAATTTCTTTGTATGTGGGAGAAACTTTGTGAAACTTTTGAGCAACTTTGTTGCAGGTTGGAAAATGCTTTCTATGAGCATGCACAGACTTACTACTACACAGAAATACGAAGAGTTAAATCTCACAAGGAGTTCTTGAACAAAACCACTCATCAGGTAATTTTACCCTGTCTTTGAAGCACTGTGAAAAATTATATTGCATGTTAAAACATGAAAATAAGGGTTGTTTATTGCTTAAATGTTTTTATTGCCCCCTTCCAACTTGAGATATCCTCTCTCAGTACAGAAAGTAAATTAGGTTTTATTTTCTGCAATTTGAGCTTTTATTTTGATTGGTTTTGTTCTTACATTTGTCTTCCTCACATCTGCCTTAGAAGAGCTGCAGCCCAAAAATCAAGCTCTCAGATTAAAAAAAGAAAAACTTCTTAATTATCTCTATTGGCTTAACCTATTTAAGTGTAATATCTTAACAAGTTGTGGGATGTGCTTTCCTTAGACATTTTGTACTCAAAGTTGCACTTGATTTGGCTTTTTAACTTTTGCTTTTCAAATCCACTCAGACACACGATGTTCTGTTGAGATTACCAGCTTCCCTCTCTTGAAATCTGGAATCTAAGTGATGAGTTTCAAACCACAATCAGCTCTGTTGTAGAGACTTTGGGGTGTTACAAAGCCTCTCCCTTGTTCTGGGGTAAAAGGCTTTGGATAGATTGAATCTGTTGAAAGATCCCTGCTGCGTCATGGTGGCAGAGAGAACTATTGGGAAACAGCTACATAGTCAGTTTTTCAAGTCTAGTTCTATATGATGTAAATTTCTGAAGTTACCACCTGTATCTGCTTTGTAGGTAACAGGTATGTTGGAATGTTTGTGAATGATGTGAACTGTTTGTGTTTTGCAGCTTTTATTTGTTAGACACCAGTTCAAAATAGCGTTCTTCAGTGAGCTGAAACAGGATACACAGAATGCTCTCAAGTAAGACTCATGTACTTTTCCCTGGCCCTCTAAGCCATAGACTGTGATAAATATTTTCCTGAACGCAAAATTATTTAAACACACATGTAAGGGGCAAGTCCTTCACTGGGAATAACACTCTGATTGAAAGACTATTTTTTGCTGTTGGGAATCCTGGTCTTAAATTTTATTATCTTGTATGATTTAACTCTAATTAAAGTATTCGTGCTTAGGAATTACAGAACTGCATATAATCTTGTGCATGAATTGAGGGCTCATGAAACAAACATGCTGGAAATCAAGACCATGGCAGGATTTATAAATTACAAGGTAACAACTGTACTTCTAATCTTTGACAGCCTTTACTTAAAAAGGAACTCAATGCATCTTTAATGTGTAAAAAGTTGATTTGATATTGCTTTTACAGAGATGGATTAGAGAGAGTGGAATACCAGTTACACTCAGACTTGCAGAGACTTCTGAATTCCATATGAAAGAAAGATCCTTAGCTGAAGTTTGGCATTATTTTGTAGGATTTGAGTTCATTTGATATGCAGTTATCTGAAAGACTGGACACTTTAACTCTCCCTCTGTGCAGGGAGAATGAACACAAGGGCTGCTTGAAAAACTTAGGCCAATATAGTTCACTTACTGATTGTTAGGAGGAAGAAAGCAACTACTTAAGAATCAGACCATATTTCTGTTGTGTTTTAGAGGGTTTTAGGTAAAACAAAACTATCCCACCATTTACAACAATCCTGGAGTTGGATTCTATCAAATTCCATTTGCACACTGCAATCTTCAAAGATAATGATATTTGTAGTGGCTCTGCAGTTCTGTGTTACGTTTGGCAGTGAGTTATGCACTCTTCCATTGCTGTCCTGGGGAGAAGGGGAAGAAAAGTAGCATTAGATGAAATAGAAGACCATATGGTTTTAGGTGTAGTGCATTATGGTTTACATCTAGTTTTCTCCCTGTGTTTTTTATGCAATTTTTGCTCTCCAGAAATATGTAAAATTAGTTTGGGGTGGTTTTGAGTGCTAATTCTCAGCAGCCTAACACGGTGGTTTTTCCTCTTATTTTGATGTTTTCTAGATCTGTCGCCTTTGTTTTCAGCATAATACTCCGCTGGATGCAATTGCACAGTTCAGGAAGCATATTGACCTATGCAAGAAAAAAATAGGAAGTGCAGAACTGGCTTTTGAGCATGCTGCTTGGATGTCTAAACAGTATGTTTTTGCTTAGTAGTGTTTCTGGCTTAGTTTTATATAACCTTATGAAGTTCACTGTTTTACTTGTCTAGACAAGATACAAATTTTGAGTAATTTATCTAAGATAAAGATACATTTGAACATATAAACTGTACCCTGTTGTTCTGTTTTGCACTGATTATTGACCAGTTTTCTCTTTGAATGAACAGAGTATGACACAAATGCAGCCATAGAATTTAGATGCAAACGTTTAGAGAAATGTAATCTGCCTTAACACTAACCAGAACTTTTATAACTCTAGGGTACCTTTGGGTTCAAATTGCTATTCTGTACATAATATTGGTTACAAATTTTTTTTTAACAGGTTTCAGGCTTTTGGTGACTTGTTTGACGAAGCGATTAAGCTGGGACTGACAGCAATTCAAACTCAGAATCCAGGTTTCTATTACCAGCAGGCAGCCTACTATGCCCAGGAACGGAAACAACTAGCAAGTATGCTTTGTAACCATGATGTAAGTTGGGAGGGGAGAAAATGCTTTGCAAGTAACCAGATGGTAAATTAGCTAATATTGTAATCTTAAATGGAAGTGGAACAATCTTTAATGTGCATAAATGAAATCCAGAGAAGGGATGTCTGTGTTCTGATGCTTACCAACGTTACATGTATTTGTTTTGTATGGGAGAAGTTACTCCAGAGAAAATGTATTAGTATTTATTTTATTACAAATAATTCTGGCATGTTCCTAATTTTTTTTTAAAATATACTTTCTACATCTCTGGATACTTGAAAACTTACTGGTTTGTTTTTCCAGTATATTTTTCTATATGTGCACTGTATCTGTTGACTTATGGGAAGCCAAGAAACAAGAGCATTAGTATTAGTACATGGGGGAGGATATTGTTTTAGGATTTTTCTGATGCTTACCTGGCAGAAAATGAAACATGAACCCTTTTTCATTACTGTATTTGCTGAATTTACAGTCCTCTGTGATGTATCCCAATCCGGATCCTCTGGAAACGCAAACTGGAGTACTTGACTTCTATGGGCAAAGACCATGGCGACAAGGAATATTGAGTATGTTTCTGTGTCTTGTATCCATGGAGTTTGGACAAACTTTTTTAGCTGGTGATCCTGCCAGCTAACTTAGTGGTCATCAGCATGTAATCCCTTTTCCACCGAGATAGATGCAGGGCTGAGACCTCACTCTCTTGTCAGTTGGTTGTACGACTTGAACAGGTGTCAGTTGGCAGCACAGGAAGTGTGCTTGACCTCTATAACCATCAGGAAAAGGAACCTCAGGTTTATGCAGGATCAGGCCTTCAGCAAAGTTGCATAGGCCGTATTGAAGCTCTGCTGCTGCTTTGTTTCTGTTGCTGCCCAAGCTACTTGTAATCACTGCGCTGCAGGAATCCCGACTGCAGTGAAACGTGATCCTGGGAAGAGAAGTTGGAGAACTGGATACAGCAAAAGTAATGATGTCTGTGAAAGTGATTGTTATAAGTTCATCCTGCCATCCATACTGTGTCTTGTCAACTGCAGACAGGAGCTCAGGACTTACGTTTTTTTTTCTCTGAAAAAGTTTTTTGGATTTTGAAATGGATTGAGAGTATGCAACGACTAGATTTTTGTCTAAGAAAGGAATTTGTGATTTTCTTGTTAAGGAGGATGTTTTTCTCAGAATTTCTGACTCTGCAATGTAACAGCTTTGAGCTGTATATGAGTATACATGCAGTTCTGAGATCTTCATCGTTGTCTGTGGTTTTACTTCCCTTCTCCCTTTCTATTTGATCTCCTGTATTCTCTGCATATACCTTGGGCTTTACTGCTTTATCACTATGCTCTCTTTAAGACTTTATTCCATTTACTGTAAATACAGTACTGTCTAACCTCTTTTATCTTGCAGTCCTACTGTTTTAAAATTATTTAGAATCTACTTCTGAGGTTAAACGGTTTAAGATTAAGAGAAACCTTACTTGTTAATATACTAAAGTTGTGGGGTTTTTGTTCCAGCAAGGGTTTATAGTCTTTTAAAACCCTATGCATTTCATGTGATGGCAAGCTCTGTGCTACAGAAACATAAGCTTGTATCCTTATTTGAGATCAGATTGGAAAAAGGCTACAAATTTGCCTTAACATACACACTTTAAATGTTAATAGGTGCAGTATAAAGACTAGGTGGATTTACTGTAACTTGCTAATTTTAGGTAGCTTCAGATAACTTCTTTTAAACAAGGGGAAAGATACTTATTTTCTAGAATTTCCCTTCTAGAGAGATATAACTGTCTGTGAGGTAAAAGAATGTGCGACTGTTTGAGTCGAAGCTTGCATTGCATATTGCTCACAGCATAAATAGTTCCCTTTGAGTCTGAACAGAATTCCAGTTTCATAGATTTTTTTCATTGTCTTATGCAGGCTTTGATCTTTCTGATCCTGAAAAGGAGAAGATGGGGATTTTATCTTTACAGTTAAAAGAGAAAAACGTCCTTCACTCGGTAAGTTTTATTCTACAGAAAAAAAAAATCTGTTTTTAGCACAATGCTAATTTTTGCATATATAATGATATCAGTAATGGTTTTGTCTGATAGGAGCTAATAATCACTCTGTTGAGTAACGCTGTCGCGCAGTTCAAGAAATACAAATGTCCAAGAATGAAAAGTCATTTGAGTGAGTATAGATAGTCAGATGTGTTTTTTAAATATATTTTGCAAAGGCTTTCAATATTGATCTGGAACTTTTTTTTTTTTTTCTTAATCAGTGGTTCAAATGGGAGAAGAATATTACTATGCTAAAGATTATGCCAAGGCTTTGAAGTGAGTATCATTTATGATTGCTTCTTGTACATGCTATATTCTTGCCAAGACCCCATGTCATATTGCTGTGAAATAATGTTGGCAGCTTGAATAAGATGCTCCTTGTGCCTGGATCTCATCGAGGCACAAGCTGTTGAGTCTACAAACTCCACTTTTATTAAAGAAAGCAAAACAGATACGATGAGTCAGTTATTAGAGCAGAAAAACTTCTTGCTCTGAGCTCTTGTGGGAGTCTGTCTCTTGTTTGAAGACAGACAAATATTTACTGTTGTTAGTAATTGACTGGAATTTAAAGGGAGGAGACGATAGGCTTGGATAAGCAGAACAATTTTTATCAAGCTTGATTGTTCTATGAAGAAGCACTTTTCTTTTGTTAGGTAGATTTTTCTGAAGTAGGCAGAAATTCTTGTCTTAAACAGTTGAGCAGAGTTTAAAAAAAATCTCTTTTCTGGTTTCCTAGTAATAACAAACATTGGCCAGTATTAGGAACCTATTAAGGTGTGTGGTTTTGCTTCATAAAGATTGATGCATGTGTTGTAGATCTTCAAAACCCTTCAAGGGAGCAGGGGATAGGAGGGGTAGGAAAGAAAGCTTCTTGGCTTAAGGAACGTTACAACTCTTCATTTTGGAAGGGGACTTTACTGCAGGGCTTTCAGTTGTTTTTCTTAATACTTACTCTGCATATTCAACAGTAAGGCATATTTTTAATGCAATACTGGACTAAGACACTTCTGTCCAGTTGCTGTTTTGCTAGTTATTTATGTGAAGATGGGTGAGTTTTCTTCTTGTTCTTTTTCATGCTGTTTTCAATAAATCATTGCCACATATAAACAGTAGACTTGACTTCAACATTTGTATTAGTGAAGATGAATTTTGTATTAATGATACCAAACAAAGGCAAGCTTCTAAAAACTGTTGGTGAGTATAATTTGTTTTCTCTCAATTTCACTGTGTTGCAGGCTGTTGGATTATGTCATGTGTGAGTATCGCAGCGAAGGATGGTGGACCCTTCTCACTTCCATACTGACGACAGCACTCAAATGTTCATATCTGATGGCCCAGCTAAAAGATTATATAACATACTCTTTAGAGCTACTGGGTAGAGGTAGGTATTCTTTTAAGAAATCCACTCAGCCTATACAGAAAAATTCAAGTACACGTATTTTGAAGTATGACAAATCACTATCAGATACAGTGCTTACAGTACTTCACATCATTTGACTACAAAATAGCTGTGTACCTGTGCTGAATTTCTACTACCTTCTGTGGTATGCTGGAATTTGAGTTTTCTTGCTCTTCTGTTATAAAATTCATTGCATTCATATAGACTGTGTCAGGGATATCTGAGGCACAGAGCTTTGTTTGAGACAGTTGAAATAATGTAACAGGAACTTCCTGAGCTTTGGGATGGGAAAAACATTTTTCCTAGTAACAAAGCTAACATGATTTTTTGGGACTTTAAAATCCCAAATATGCTCCTCTTAGACCTTTCACTAGAACTACTCTGCTGATGAAATATGCATGTGGTATGTTTTAAGAAAAAAATGTGACACAGGGTGGCTGCAGAGTAACAATGCACTCTGGTCCGTGTAATGTCTCTTACTTGACGTCGCAGAAATAATCCTTTTGGGCCCTAAACTGCTAATACTACTTTTAGGATAGGTGTGGCTAAAATGTGTTTGCATCTCCTTTTAGCTAGCCAGGCCACTCTGCTTTGTATTCAAGAATAGCAAACAATGCAAACCCACCTTTCTTCGAGAGAAGAATGTGTATTTTAAATAGTCCTTTTTTCTTTCTGTTACCTTCTGTAGTTGTTTTTTCTACTATTACCTGAACTTGCCTCTTTGCCTTTTCTATGCTTTCTTCTGTTTTTAAATGTAAAAACCAGGAAGGCATAAGCATTATTCTTCTGGGATTTTGCTCCAACAAATTACAAAATACTTGTCTAACCAAAAAGACTTTATGTGGTTCCAGTGAAAGTAAGAGGAAACATTTAAAATAGGAAAAGTTCTGAAAAGTGAATGAATCCTTCATTACTGGTAGATGCGTGTTAGAATTTTTTCCCCAGAATGTGTTATTTGAAAGATGCAATCTAAAAGAAAGGTTTCTTTTTAAGTTAAAAAAAAAAAAAAAGTAGGAACACTTGCTTCTGTCTTGTAACCTTTGTTTTGTTCTGTTTATTAGCATCTACTCTTAAAGAAGATCAGAAATCTCGAATAGAAAAGAATCTGATAAAAGTTCTAATGGTAAGTGGCAGAACTCCTATTTACCCTTTCAGATAATTCTAAGAGTGGTCAGTGTCTGGTAGCCTTCTTTTGCTGTTGTTTGTAATCTTTTACCTGTGTTTAGAATGAAAGCCCTGATCCTGAACCTGATTGTGACGCTGCTGCTGTGAAAGCATCACAAAAACTGTGGGCTGACCGTGTTTCCTTGGCAGGCAGTAATATTTTTACAATAGAAGTCCAAGATTTTATACCATTTGGTAAGTAAGCAAATTAATGCCAAACTATAAATTTTGATGTAGTTATATCTTGAAAATAACTAATTGGAAAAAAATAATATGAAGTGTATCTTAAAGTGAGAAAAAACGTTCCAGCATTGCTATGTTTGTCTAAATCAGCAGGATGAGAAATAATGAGAGAATTTAGTGATCTGTTAGCCCTGATATGAATTACTAAAGAAGAATTTCTGCTTTTTGGAAGACTTCTGCCACTCTGGTGTGCTTTGAAGCAGGATTCTGAGGAAAGAGGGCAAAATGTGTGCAAAGTAATACTCCCCATACAAAGGGGGAATGAGTGACTGTTACAAACAAATTTCATGCAAGCATACAGGACTATCTATTTTCTGCTGGGCATCTGCGTCTCTTCTCCTCTGCAAAGGTTTTGGCCAAAGTGGCTTTCTGTGACAGTGTTAGGAGCCAAATTTGTCCCACTTAAAAATCAAAGTTGTAGGAGTATACACAGAAAAATCCTTTCCACAATTATTTCAAGAGTGTGCTTCTGGAATTTAATGTTGTAGTTCATATTTAACACCTACTTCTTGTTTCTTTTTTTTTTTAATTCCAGTCCAGTGCAAAGCAAAATTTCTTGCTCCTAGTTTTCATGTTGATGTTCCTGTACAGTTTGATGTATACTTGAGAGCTGATTGTCCTCATCCTATCAGGTTTTCTAAGCTTTGCATCAGTTTCAATAATCAGGTAACTATGTTCTTCATATCTCTGAGCTAGTGATGGAAGCTTATAATAAGAATGGAATAATATCTATTAGTGGTTTTTAACATAAAAGATTAAAAGCTTTTTTGCAAAAATTATGTTAATACTTAAGCTGAAAGATGCTGTCGTGATTTCTTTTCCATTTTCTATCACTTTTGACAAGTATATTGATACTGGGATAAAGTTCCAAAATGCAGTTTGATTAGTTCATCTATCATATCTTTTCATTTTCTGTGAAGCTCTCTGTAGTTTCAGAAGGATCATTTTGGTGTCTTAGTTCTTGTAATGCATGAAGTTGCATTAATATAATGGATATCTTGCGTCAAAGAATTGCACTGTAATTACTTGCTAAGTCTAACTTTGATAATGTGAAAAGTAGGAAGAACCCATATAGTTTGATTGAGTTACACAGAGCCTTAATATTTGCCATAGTGCCATTACTCTCTAGAGGTGTCTTCAGTCTGAATTTATCGCCTTTTTTCCCCTCTCCCTCGCTGTAGGATTACAACCAGTACTGTGTAGTAGAAGAAGCCTATCAAAAAAGCGATATTCTAGAACAGTCATCACAAGGAACAATGTGCTTAGTGCCTGGCAAAACGAGAAAGTTCTCCTTCAAATTTGTTGCAAAAACTGAAGATGTAGGAAAGAAGATTGAGGTTTGTCAACTTGTGTTGCAGCTCTCTTACTGTTACATGCGATGAACTCAGACTACAGTGTGCCTCTGATCTGGCACCAGTTAAGTCACTGCTGCTCCAAATGTTTGAATTCTTGAAACTGAGTATCGAAACCGAGAGTAAAACTCTTGACAATGCCAAAACAAAACAAAAATTACAAAACCTTAAGTATTGCTCCAAGATTTTGGGGTGTTTTAAGTTGTTTGTTTTTGGTTTTGTTTTTTTTTTAGATATGTGCAATACATTTAAAAAAAAACCAAACAAAAACAGAACATGAGAGGTGGTGTAGCACTATGGGGGGTAGGAAATTGCAGCCTACTACACTGCACACACATGAGCAGGGATACTTTTCCCACCACTGTTTCATTAAGTGAAATCCTGGGGTGGTGAGGTGCTCAGTCTGCAAATCTTCCAGAAGCTTTTTGATGATACATGTGCTTATTGTGCCAATATATGTTGAAAAACTATATTCTTACAGTAGGCAATCAGAGGATGAAGTTACCAATACATGTTTAAATTTGTGTCTATCAGATCACTTCTGTGGATTTGATCCTGGGAAGTGAATCTGGCCGATGTGTGATTCTGAACTGGCGAGGAGGAGGGGGAGATGCTGCCTCCTCTCAGGAGGCATTGCAGGCAGCACGTTCTTTCAAGAGAAGACCTAAGCTTCCAGACAATGAAGTGCACTGGGACAGTTTGACTATTCAGGCAAACACTATGTGAGTAAAAACTTGAGAATATATATATAAATAACTGTGAGTCTCCTGTGAAGTCCTGATCACGCTGTTTAAGAAGATATAAAAGACCTGTTTGGACTTCTTCAATGCAAGCTTTTTAATATGTCTTTGCTTAGCTGGGAATAAGGTAGATACTATCCAATTCTTCAGGATTCTTGAGGCTCCAGATAGCTGGGAGCACAGAAGAAGCTTTCAATGATCTCTGAGTCTACCGAGAACACTTTAATTCTCCCCTTCACCTAACTTTGCTAGGCAGATTTTTCCTAAATTTTTATGCCAACTGGGAGGTGTTATTGCTCTCTTATGAAAGCCATCACACAAAGAATCCCTTAAAAAATGCATTATATATCCCTAAAAAAAAGCTCTTACTAGTAATATAAATAACTTAATTTGATTGCAGTTGGTGTGAGTGCTTTTTTCTTTTTTGACCATTAATGCTTATTACTGGTGTTCCAAAGTGTTTTTATTGGGTTTTTTTGCATCATGTTGCTTTTCAGGAGTCTCACATCTCTTAATTTAATAGGCCACCAGTTGCCAGAACTCTCTTAAACATTAGGCTGGTTTAGTCTCCTTTAAACTAGACTTAAAATGTGTTATTTAAGCAACATACAATAACTGAGCCTCTTCTCTTAAAGGATCATTTCTAGAGTCCCGAACATTTCTGTTCAGCTCCGTCATGAACCTCCTGCCCTGACTAATGAAATGTATTGTTTGATTGTGACAGTCCAGTCACATGAGGAAACAGTGGCCAAAGATGTTAAGCTTACAGCAGGTTTAAAGCCAGGTATTTGTGGTTATTTTCTTTTAATCCAGCAGTCTCATAATTGACTCCTTGTTCTTGATGCAATGCAGGGAAATATGGTAAATGGCTTTCTGGCAGTAATTAAGAGCCAAAGCAAAATAAAAGTTGGGAATGATGAAATACCAGTGGTAACAGAGCTAACAGACTCACTCAGTTATGATTATTTTAACCATGGCTTGTCTGTGGTGTTTATATGGGTATTTTCAGAACATAAGGTTTTACCAGCTTGAAAGAAAACATGGAAGCTTTTGTATTCCTTTCTAGCTTTTTATTTAATTTGCTCACAACTTTTTCTTTTCCCCAAAGAGATATCTTTTTCTTGCTGAAATGAAAGCATTAGGCAACACTAGATAAATGTTTTCCTTGTGAGTTTTGTCCTACACCCACTCTGTGCTTTTTTTCCCCTGCTCTGGGCTATGTGATTTGGTTTTAAACAGCTTCAAATCTGGGGAACAATGGAGAACCGAGGCAATATTTCTTTGAATGAAAAGTTCAAAATGCGAATACTGTATGTGTAAGCCCTAGTTAGCTGTATGTAGATATTGCTGATAGTTTTCAATGTGTCAAGTCCAAATGTTACTCTCGGTACTCCTGTTAGTAGCAATTATCCTAAAAGGCAAAAATATTTTTGAGCCACTAGCATATAGGATGCCATGTGTTCTGTGTATTCTGAAACAGAACCACATATCCTATGCAGTTGTATGGTTCATTAAAGTCAGTGGAGTGTTCTCAGAACTTGTTTAATTGGATGTTTGGGCTTGGCTCCTGAAGCAGCGTTTAATAGATGGTCTTTGTTTTTCTTGGTTTTTTCCCTTTAACATGTGATATGCAAGGTCATTGTGGGCTTGGTGGTTGCATTAAAAGAACAATTGAAATGTGACGTTTCATTTATAGGGAAGGTGATGTATTTTCCACAGTTGCAACTCTGGCAAGATGTGGCTTGTTTTGCTTTGAAAATTATCCCACATAATTGCAGTAGTGCCATTATTCTAGATAAGCTCTGACCAAAGAATGGTGTCATTTAACATCTATACATTTGTTTTTATGTATTGTCAATACCAATTTGGAAGAACACTTTTAAAAATACGTGAAATCATTAAATCATGCTCTTGAAACCAAAAGAATCACAGAACAGTGAAATTTCATTTTTACTTATAGAGTAATTATAGAGTATCAAGAAAACTTGGATCACATAATCATGTTGTGTTACATATATGGTGGGGTATGATTTCTGATTTTTGAGGTACTTTTTCCCTGGCCTAAATAGCTGAAACAAACTTGCGGGGATGTGAACCCTTCAAGTTAAAAAACTTAAGGTGGTGTCAAATCTAGCCTCTGCTGGTACTCTTGAAAGATTCCCTCAACTAAATGAACAATGTTAATTCCTTATGCATTGCTTTTTTGAGATTAATATTGTATTATTTTTAGTTATTGTTTTCATGCTTTAGTGATGTAAGCCTGTGTGGATATGAAGACAGTTTTTAATCCTAGGGCAAGATGCTAACCTGACTCAGAAAACTCAGGTGACTCTTCATGGAACAGATGCATGTGATGACTCTTTTCCTGCACTGCTTCCTGATATCCCTGTAGGAGACTTGCAACCAGGGGAAAAGGTGAAGGCTTAAAACTTGAATACTTCTGTATCACACTTAAGAAAATAGGAACCAACTAATAAACTCTTGTAGAAGGACTGAAGTTTACTTTCAGATGTATGAACTGATAAATTAAATACTTATACCTACTGTTTATGTGTAGTTTAGTATTCCTTTAACTAGATTCCCTTTTGGACTAAATTTAGGAATAAGGTGTGTTCTGGGATTGATGATACATCAGGGAGATAAGAAATGAGTCTAATCTCAACTGTTAATTAAATGCACTGCCTAATGGACAGTAGGCAATAGTCAGCAAGTGTGATTCAGCGTGGTAAAGGATCAAATACACAGAGTTTGCACCAAACTGAAGCTGTGACCAGTAAATTAGAAGTGGGATATATCACATATTACACAGTTATGCTTCTTTCCTTGACTGTTAAGTAACAGATGAGCATCAGTAGCAAAGCAGCTGGAGCTGTGCTGCTCTGATTAAAACTCACTGCATAATAAAGATCGAAGGAGATTTCTTATGGTCAAAATAATACCCATTCTACTATTGCCCTCTTGGACCAAGTAAGAAGATTAATACATTTTGAACAGCTCTAGGCCTAATTAATGTAATTTAGGTATGGCTTGACTCACAGAGTCTCCTTTATTTTGCAGCTGGAAAAACCAATATACATTCGTTGTGGAACTGTTGGTGCCAGAATGTTTCTGTTTTACATTTCTTACTTAATCAACACTGTTGTCGAGGGGAAAGAAATCCTGTGCAAGTGTCACCGGGTAGGTTCTAAAGATGCACCATTTGCTGGAGATACATTCATGAAATGCAAGAAATATTCTAAAAGCTGTAATTTCAAGTGTCTTAGAAACTTTCTTGTAGATAGAAAAAATGCTAAATCAGCATTTGATATAATCAGCATATAAATCAGCATAATGGTAGCCCTTTCTAGGGTGAGCCATTCCATAACTATAAGCAGAAGTTTTCTGTATTTATTCTTAAAATATCTTTAAAGATATATTTTTCTCTGGGGAGAACTTGGTTAAAATGATGATTAAAAGTAATTTTGCATTAGTAATCTTTGTCATTAACAGCCAGGTCTGAAACTCTTCTTTCTACCCCTTTTGTTACCTCTACAGGATGAAACCGTAACTATAGACACAGTATTTCCCTTTGATGTTGCTGTCAAATTTGTTTCCACAAAGGTACGTGTTTGAAAAGTTGTTGATGTTTTGGAATCACACCACTTTGGGTAGTTGCACCCTGTTTGGTCAGAAATAGTCAGAGCTTGTGTCTGTCTTTGACAGTTGGAGCACTTGGACAAAGTATTTGCAGATATACCATTTTTACTGATGACGGACATCCTGAGTGCCTCTCCTTGGCCTCTCACTATTGTAACTAGCCAGCTACAGCTGTCAGCTTCCATGACCCCGGTAGATCAACTGGAATCTTATGTGGAGAATGGTAAGTTTTTCTTAAGAGTATGCTCTCTATCAAGAGGATACTTTTTGCATAAATTGGGAGTAATAAAAGGGGACATTTTAAATGTTTGTTTATCAAACTGTGAATAAAAGAAAGCTACTTAATACTCTGGTTGCTTGCCAGAACGCAACTTGAACAGCAGTATGCTTCAAAATGTAGTTCTGCTTCACTAGATCAAGTATATAGACTTGAATGATGGATAGTAAACAAAATTCTAAATACAACAGATGTAAGGGAAAGCACTTGAAAGTACTACTGAAATGCAAATTCTTAGATATCCATATGAAAAGATATTCAGTGTTTCCAGTTTTTATGGGCTATGTATACTTTCTGGAATGTGAACACTTTACCACGTGATAGAGGCAACATCCAAAGACCAGTGATCAATGTTCATGATTGCAGTCACAAAACTGAAAAACGTGAAGCTAAAAGGGTAGATTATAAAGAACAATTAGTAGTAAGCATCTTTTTTTTTTTTTAATATTTCCACAATTTACTGACTTACGGTAAATTACTTACATTTAAATTACTTACATTTAAAAAAAAATATCTTGCAGCTTTTACCCATTAAAACTGCAGTATGTTAAAGTTAAATAAATGGATTACTTAACAATAGAGCCAATCCAAAATCTTCCAACAAAACATTCTTTGCATTTGCAGGGTCAGAGATGTGAAAATATTCTGTCAAAACTTCAGATCAAGTGAGGTAGTCTGGGTGGCTGCCTGATTGTGGGGCAACTGTCCACCCATGCAATAAAGGACTTGCAATACTCTAGTTCCTCTGTATATTTGAGGGTAGCCTGGCAAAAAGCAATTATTTCCCACGTCCTTTACTCTTCAAACTATGATATTTCATCTTCAGCTCTGGCACCTTGTGCTTCATGGCTTGATTGGTTGCTTCTAAAGAGCAAAGTGCCAGGACATATGAACCCCACAGGCACCAACCATAGCTGTCCATCTCTTGGTTGGTTTTTGAGTTTTTTTGAAAGATTAATGATTAATTTTGAAAGACTAAAACCTATTTTGTTAGTACTTTTTAAAAATCACTCTCTAAATGAAAAGGTACTTTTTTTTTTAGTTCATTTGATTGGGGAAAAAAAAAAAAAAGAAAGAAAAATCTACTGGCTTTGAGTTTTCTTGTGTTCCTTCTGCTCCCCACCTCTCATCCATTTGGGTGGGAGAGGGGATGTATCCATGTTCATCAGCCAAGCATCAGAGACATCCTATGCTGATATCTTGGAATTTGCTGTAGGAGAAGCGTAGAACTTGAATTGGCGTTATTTTGCTTTTTGTGTGTGTTTATGAACTCTAAATTTCAAATGACTCATTCTGTGTGTACATAAAAGACCTCATAATGCTGATCAGAAAGTAAACTGTCATATGCTTGCTTATGTCACTCTCTCATGTGTTGAAATCCTTTGCAATCTATTGAATTTATACATTATGTAAGTATAGTTTACAGAGCACTTCAAAGGCCTTTCTGGCTGAATGCTCCTGTCATACTGGAGTTTTAGATTTGGTGGCTTCTGCAAAAATTATGCTTTGATTTTAAACAAAATCTTGCTGATAGTTGTTTTACAGACAGGTGAGAGTGCCAGTGAGTGCTTCTGCCTTCGCTGTCCTCCAGTTACTAACACTACTGGAGTGCCAACTGGGTGTTATGTAATTTCCTGGAGGAGGTAAGCATCTCTTGGCCCTGATGGGGAGAGGAAATAAGCTAATTTGTTCTTAGGGATGATAGTGAGTTGTTGGTTTTTGCAAGGTGGAAAAGGGGGGGTGGTGGGAAGAGCAAAAGAGCAAAAAAAAAAAAAGTTTTGGACCTTACTAATTACTGCTTAGTTAGTTAGACCTTTGATAAATCCATATTTTATGTAAGAAATAAATATAGGATTATGGTTTTAGCATTACAAAGAAGAAAGTTTCATGGAAGATCTTAGATCAATTACAAAGCTATTTTGTCACCACCTACTCCTTGTCTTCTCCAGTCATGAAATACTTGTGTATTTCTGTTTTTTCTTTCCACCACTGAAACTCCTAATTTATTTGAAGCTACTAAAATATTAATTTAGTCACATAATGATGTTCTTTTGGTGTACTTACTTGATACTTTATGCTATATAATATTCAGCATGGTCTGCATTTGACTTTTTCCTGCAGAAGTTCACCTGTGGAAAGTGTACCTGTTGTTAGCACAGTCATCACTCTACCACATGTGATTGTAGAGAGCATTCCCCTCCATGTTAATGCAGGTAATGTTAATTTGGCAACATATATGTCCCACTTAAAACTTTTAGGACTGCCAAAATTTTTTACAGGACCCAGAGCTTGCATTGACTGTAGCAAAAGGCAGAAAACTGGTGCTGGATATTGTGGGGCTAGTGAAATAAACCATATCATCACTTAGGTGATGCCTCAAGCCTTACCCTTCTTTTCCCCCTAGAAGGGAAGAGCAGGAAGCTAGTTACATGAATGTTTCCTCCTAAAAGCTGCCAATGGATTGACCTGTATTACATGGCAGCACAGAGGCTGGACTTACCTATGCTGATGCTGCCTTCCCAGTAGGTTTCTCTAGATGCCTATGGCAACAGTTGTTCTATCCACACATACCTTGGCTGCATCCCAGGAAAGAAACAGCCTAGAGAGTTGAAGAAACTTGTGGGCAGGTGAACTGTTTGTCTTCTAGCATTTCACCTGCACAAGAACAGAGGGGGACTGAAATGCTCGCTGAACACACATAATTCTGATGCTTTCCTTGCTTTGGCTTCATTTTTACTGAGGTTCTTCCACCATCCGATCGTGTTATATTTTAAAGAAGCTTCCTGACAGTATCTGATTAGATTTTTGGTAAGCTGAAAATACCCAGCAGCAGCCAAAGTGACTTCCTAGTTACTATTCTTGGGCAGCGTTAGCAGTTAGGAGGTTTGTAACTAGATGTTGAAGAAGTGTTACTGGAAAATTGTAATGAAGTTGTGTTCTGTTCTTTAACCTGTTTCTAAAAAAACTTGCCAGAAATGCTTTAGATGCCTAGTTATTGTATCTTTTCTTCAAACTTTTCATTGCTTTTTGCGATAGACTTTTTTTTTTAATGGAACTCGAAATGCACTTGGTATTTGAGATTCCTTACTTTCTTTCCAAAGATCTGCCATCATTCGGTCGAGTCCGAGAATCCTTACCTGTCAGGTATCACCTGCGAAATAAAACCAACCTAGTCCAGGATGTGGAGGTGTCCGTGGAACCCAGTGATGCCTTCATGTTCTCTGGCCTTAAACAGGTACAAAACTGTCACATCTACTGATCCTGCTGGCTTATCTGGTAGTGAAGAATAAATTGATTAGACTTCAGCTGATGTGCAGAGAGGACAAACTCATTGTTTTTTAGGTGCTTTAAGTACGGTAAATTCTGTCTGGAAGAATACAGGGATGCAGACTCCCTTTGAAAAAAGGCTGAATGGAAGCCTGACTAGGAGCTGTTAGTCATGTTGTTTATGGGTAATGTGGAGTTTCAGTATAGAAGCAATAGTTTAAATTAAAATAGGCAATTATTTGCATTCTGTCCAGCATCAGAAAGTAACGATTGCATAAGTAGACAGTAACCAGGGGACTGCTTTTGGATGCAGAACACCCATGTTTGTGGCTTTTTTTTCTTTTTTTTTTTTTTAAGATCCGATTAAGAATCCTTCCTGGCACGCAGCAGGAAATGTTATATAACTTCTATCCTCTGATGGCTGGATATCAGCAGTTACCTTCTCTTCACGTTAACTTGATACGATTCCCAAACTTCACTAATCAGTTGCTCAGACGATTCATCCCGACACACATTTTTGTAAAGGTAAGGCTGTGGGAAGTGACTTGTGTTTAAAGGCTCTCCTTGGGGCTCCTCAGGTTTTGGGGACAACCATTCGAGCTCTGTTCAGGCTGTTTCTAGGCAGACTAAAACAGCCACCTTGTAACAGAATTACTTGCTTTGAAAAATCTTGTGTTGTGCCCTGATGTTGTCAACCAAAATCTTGAGGAAATCTGTTTCAGTGCAATACATATTCAGTCACCACCAGGTGAATGAGCTGAATGTGCTTGTCCTGTCCCTGTTGTTTTGTTCCATTTCTTGCTCTGTTAAATGTTTGAGCAACCCATATGACTAGGTTCAGAGACACTGCAGCATCCCACACCTCCCTAAATAACTTCTAAAAACGCATTCTGTCATTGAATCATTCAGTCTAGATTTTTTCGTAAGTGATACAACTCTGAAGACAGTTCAGGCATGCCATGAAAAATAGATCATGGTTGTCTTTTGACTTTTTAAGAATCATTTAAATCCAGTTGCCTAAAACAATGGTTCTTCATTCCACTGCTGCTGTCTCCAGAATATTTGGTTCACTTTTTATTCAGACTCTTAACAATGAAGGAGACTGAAGAGTTTGTATGATTTGAGATGGACTTGTCCAGACATCTTTAATCATGTTTCTAGGAAACAGGCCTGGCATTCTTTCAATTTTGTTTTAACCAAAACAGATAGGCAGAACTTACTTTTTGCATATGCTGCCCATCAGTAGCTCTTCCAGATTGGTTGTCAAGGGGTCCACCTAAGTAAATAGAAAAGGCATTTACCCTCAAAAGTGTGGTGTTCAGAACACTCCTGTGGACTCTCAGGCTTCAGAATTTTTTGATTTTGCTTTGAAGTTGTCAAGACCTCAGAAAACCTTATTGTAAGGATGCCTTTTCTTCTTTAAAACTTCCTCCTTGCTCTCTCCCATCTCTAGTGATGTTGCTTAAAATTCCTCCAAGAAACTGTCACTCTCATTCCCATTTTAGGCGTTGATAATTTTCAGCTTTCTGTACTGCAGTAAAGCTCAGAACTCTGATCAGCTGGGCCCTGTGCTAAGCTGTACAGATGTGTATGGAGAAGGCATTTAACAGGGCAGTTAAGGAGCTAAGGCCTTTACCAAGTACTCACGGGGCCAAACTGAAATTTCAGCGGGATGTCCTCTGTGTTTGTGCTGCTATTTGAAATGTTTAGAAGTAAGGATAAGCTTAATGCTACAGTTGTGTACCACAGCTACATTGATAACACAGTGTATTGCACTAGTTTGCTGGTAGCCTTAGCCTTTTCTGGTTGTTGTTGTTTGTTTATGTTTTGGGTTTTTTGGGTTTTTTTGTGGAGGGGGTAGTTTGGGTGGGTTAGGTTTTTTTAATTCTCTGTCTTTATTTTCTTAAAGCCTCAAGGTCGTCAAGCAGATGATAATTCGATTGCAGCTGCATAACTCTGAGACCTGTACCTCTGCACTTAAAGAAAATGGGATGTTGCACAGAATATGTAAAGCTTACTTTGGAAACATGGCTTTGATCAAACCATAAGAATTAAATTTTATTTTAAAATTATAACTCTTAGCAGAACTAATGTGTAAAAAAAAAAAAAAAAGGCTAGTATTTCACAGACTTTCTTTAAGGAATAAACATATGGGGAAATTTTGGTGCTTTATTTAACAGGAATATTCTTTTGAAGTTAATTTTGAATGTCAAGCCCTTAAAAGCATTATTGAGGCATATTAAATGTCTTGAGTATTTAAGTGAAGAAATGCTAATTCATGTGACCAAAACTGAAAGATGTTTTCATGGTTAACAGTACGTTTAAGTGCAAAGTTTGTACTTACTGTTAGAGATATAAAACAATTAAAATGATCATTCTTTACAGAAGTTTGCCCTGTGCCACTAATCTTGAGAGCAGAACAGGCTGTGCAGTAGCACCGTGAACTACAAATGTTTACATCATACTGTTGGAATTGAGCAACTTACTCATCCCTTAAAACTGTATCTCTAAAAAGCCACTATTTCTCCTGGGTAAGCCATACATCAGAATTGGAATTCAGCAGCTGGTCTAATGGACAGAGGGATTTGTTCTTAACCGTTGGGCTATCCAACCTGAAGCCGATATGGTTTGCGATTATTTTTACACACACAGCTTCCAGATGAAAGATGTGTCTTTGTAGTCTCCCTGCTGTGTGAATTTAAAAACCAGACATCCTACTGTTGTACAGCTCCTGATGAACTGGTGTTGAAAATACAGTAAATTATGTATATATAAAAAGTTGCATTGTGAAAACTTGCGTTGTTTAACTTTCTAAATAATTACACTTTGATTGCTTGGGAAATACCTTATTTATTGTCAAAGTGAAGTTCTAATAAACAGCTTATGACAGAGTACTGCTGAAACTGTGTCCTTAATTGCATTGTTTTCACAGTTGTTTCATAACTCTGGTCTCTCTTGTGGGCTGATTCATTCATCTGTGGCACTGAAGTCCAAAATAACAGCTGTGATACTCAGAGGAAAGCATGAGTGAAGTCCTGAAAAAACATGTGAGCATATACGGTTTTTTTATGGAGTGCAGATGTAGTTATATTATGATGGTCTTTTTCAGCGTATAGAGGAGGATAAGATGACTGATAAACTGTGCTAGGAAAAACAAATGAAACCTTCCTTATTCTTTGCTTAAATATACTGAACTAAGTGGCAGTCATGGAATAGGTATCTTATCTCTCTTTTTTAAGAGTGGAAAATGTATTTCATTTCCAGGTATTTTTTTCTCTTAAGTAGCCAGTCAGGTTACAGCAACTTTGGCACCTCCGTTACTGCTTCTTAAAAGACATGCTGATGCAAGTAGTTAAAGTGTTCAGTGGAGAACTGCCTTCCCCCACCCCCAAAACATCCTAACACTGAAACAGTGATTTGTATTCCTTTGAGAGGGGGGAAGAGCACAAAACACTTTCATGGTTACAATAATATTGAAGTCTTAAGTGAAGTGTGTAAATATCTGCCTGCTTAAAATGGTGAGTAGTAAAGGTAGGAACTAAATAAAAATTATATGGAAATACAGAAATGCAAACGTATCTCACGGCATGAAAAAAAATACTTTGCCATAGTTATGGTTACAATTTTTTTTCATTCACAAAGGGAATCTTTTCTTGTTCTGTGTGATCTTACAATAGCCATAAACACTACAAAGCAAAGATTTTTGTCTTAGTTGTCTCTAAAGTGCTAGGCACACCTTTTATGCTATGTAAATGAGTGATGTGAATGAAAATATGCAACAAGCAGGAACCACCTTGTTAAAAATTCTGAGAAGTGATTAATGATGACTATCTTTCTGACTCATAAAACCCTAGTGCTGAGGGGAACGTTTGTGATTCATAACCCAAATCCCTTTGGAAGTCTTAAGGAGATAAAAAGGGCACATACATTTCAGTATAAGTGCAATTCTTTTTATTATTTACTGTATTTTGAATGTTGCTCATCAAACTTCAATGTATACTACTTAAATGTAGTCTATTTTAATTGGAACTAATTAAGTATCAAAGAAAAGAGAAGCTACTTACAGACTAGTTTAAAAATAGCTCTCAGGGAAAAAAAGATTGAGATCAACATGTCCAGACTGCTACTGAGCTGGAGACTTAGTCCCTTTTTATGCTACTTGGCCCGTGAGAGGGGAAGAACATGTGCTTCCCCTCTCATGCACTGAGATGGGACCTTTCCCCTCATCTCTGATCTGGCCAGCAGCAAGATCTGGGGTAAAGAAAATACTCTGTTCCTTCTTCATAGAGGAATAACATAGTTTAGCTTCCAACCACTAAACTAGAAGAAGTTAAGGAAAAGTGAAGGATTAAAAGATATTAATTTGAGATTCATTTTTAGGGTCTTGGATGAAGTATCCTCACCTTGTTGATTTACACAGGGGCTTTGGAGGTTCTACCAGCTTCATTTTATCATGTCCTAATTAACTAGTTGTTTCACTTCGTGTTTTCTCTACCTTCACCTGGGGGATTGACAGTTCCTGGGTAAGAACACTTCAGTTAGGACCCTCCTTCAGGTTTGAGGTTACTGTATGTAGAGTAGGAAGAAGGAAAAACCATATAAAAAGCACCTTATTACTTAAACTTCCTCTGCTGCTTCATCTTCTAAAAACAATGAGCTCCTGCATGTCATTTCAGTGAAGAAGTTGGGTTCAGGGCAGCAATGGTGAACTTGGGTATCTTACCCCACATGACCTTCCCAGTAGGGAAGTAGGGCTGAGTAGCAATCTCTGCTTTATTTCAAGGATGAGGCATGTTATGGGGTTAACCGAAGTGGGGAATTGAGAACTGTGCAGGACTTGCAACTAAGTGTTTTAAGCTTTCTCAAATTCACCGTGACTTTGCAGAGTGCTTTGCATCTCTCAGCTTTCAGTGTATCAGGAGTGGCCTGACAGACCTTTGGCTCGATGGGCTACTGAGGCAGCTCCTATGCAGCTTCTAGGTTTGTCCCTTTGCCTCACCACACTGGGTTGTAAAATAGTTCCTGATTGTAACACTTCTTACCTCACAAGGAACGTGGTTGTTGAGTAGCTGTAAAGTGAGTTGTGTTGTCGATAAAAAAGTGTATAACCCAATTAATCATAGTGCTTAAAGACGGTTCAGAAAATAAGTTTATGCGATGTGTAAGATAATTTTGGAGAATAGGTTCTTTAGGGCTCTCTGCAGGGACGGTTCTGGGTACTGCAATATGATAAATTAGATAAAAGGGAAAATAGTATCATCTGCTTTGAGGTTTCTGCTAGAGTAAAGCCTTGGGATGAACAAACCTCATGGCTATGTTAGATGCCACCTAGGACCTGTTTAATCCTGCTAAATTTAAGGCCATGCAGGGCTAAGGGTTAGACTCAATGATCCTTGGGGGTCCCTTCCAACTTGGCATATTCTGTGATTCTCACTCAGACAGTGACCTTCCTGCTCACTCATTTGCCTGTGCAAATAGGTACTGGCTTCCAGGAGTCACCGTGACCTTCTGTTTGATCTCCTTATGTTATTGTGTTTCTTGATAATTTTTTTTCTCAAAAAGCTCTGCAAGTTTCCTCTAGAATTAACTCTGACTTCTGCAATTAGTCAGGGAACTAACTGGTCTGCTGCCTGTCCTGCACCCCAGAACTCTGTGGCTGAAATGTCCCTGGCACCTGGGATGCCAGCCATGCCTTAGCTTTCTTTTGCTCAGGACAAAGCACTCCTGGGAAAACCTTTACTTTGTTTCTACAGCAGATTGTGTTGGGACCTCCTATGAGATTGTGCCCATGGATCTCCATGATTAAAGCCTGCTCTGAGATAATTCCCTTAGCCTCGGACTAGGAGGGAACACTTCTTGGCATTGCCCCACACGGGAGTGTGCATATGCACCCTCTTGCTGTGGAAATACCTAGGTATGGTGTAGGACTCAGAGTTTCCAATCCTAACCCAGCCCTGGGACTTGTCTTTGTTTATCCTGCAGAAACTGGTGGGCACTGTGGCTGGGCAGAGCAGCAGGACTAGACATGGGGACAGCAGCCTTTGTGAACCTTATAGAAACAGTTTTAATGTGGGGGGAGGTGAGTAAGGAATATATAATCCAAGTACTAATAGGAATGAAAAAGATTTTAGAAGAATAAAACTCTACATGTCTCAGTGTTGCAATTTTTCTGCCAAAGAGATGGCAAGTGTTGGATAAGTAAACCCAGGTATTTATGTATTTAAATAGAACTTTAAAACAGCCCAAAGATTTATTCAAGACAGTATAAATTCCCTCACCTGAAAAGAATGGAAATATTTTATTCTAGTTTTTTTTCAAGAAAATGATGTCAAATTTCCTTGCCAGATCTCTACACGATTTGCTGGGTAACATGACACTGTGCAAAGGCAAGAAAGTTTGTATGGCTGTGCTTATAGGATGTGTTGTATTAATGCAAAACTATGTTAAGTATGCATGCTGGTTACCATCGTCTGAACTTGCCAGTGGGATGGGAAGATCTGTGAGTCGGATATTTATCCCTGGAAAGTAAATTAAAGTGAGTAGCTGACATTTGTTTGCCTGCATTTAGGAGCTGATAAGAAGTATCTGATTCCATTGGGGTATTCAAAGCTGACCTTGAGGCTGAAGTTTCAATTAATCTTTCTAAAAGTCTAACAGTGTTTTTACTTTAAAGCATGCACATGCTTTCCCCATGTAAACCATTTTGCATACAGAAGTTTAGCTTTTCTGTCTTATCTGCACTCTGTACCAATTACTGTGGGGCTTTTAATATTTTAAAGTAGGTGATGGAAAAGCTTGAACTTGTAAAAATATTTGTGTTTTTCGTGTCTTTTTTGCCAACCGGTATTTAAATTATCCATTTCCCAAACTATTTTAATAAGCAACTATATGAAATGTATTGAATCCAGGTGGTTCTCTTTATCTAGCTTTTATATATGCATACACGTGTTTGTACAAACATCTATGTATACCAGTGAAATAAATAAATTGCAGTAAAACAACAGTGAATACCTAAATGAGGATAAAACCCCTTATATTTCAGTGTTCTGTCCTGCTCTGAAGATACTCCATTAGCCTGTAGCATGGGATGAACTTAGCCTAATTTTTCTTCATGGTTTGATTTCATGATGTCATCATGGAAATCTTCTTGCCACCTGTTTTTGCCAGCAGTAGAGGTAGGGGTGGCTGCCTTGCACCCTCAGCCAGGGGCATTCCAAGTGCCTGTTTCATCCCTAAAATGTAAGTAAAACCATGTAGCTGCCTCACAGCAGCCAGTACCCCATCCCTCCAGAGTCACCAGCTGTAAGCCTGGCATAAGCACACATGTACACATACATACATGGGTGTATAGTAATACATATCCTCTGTTTCATATCTAACATCACCTCAGCATATCCTGGAAGCTTGGTACTTGGGCATGTGCGCTCAATAATGGATTGCTCTCTCGAAATAGTCCACAAGTGACAAAGCAAACAGCTGCAGTAAATATGAAAATGTATGTGATAATTACAGATAAAGGAAATTAGAAATGCACTTGAAGATATCAGAATAGTCACTAGTTGGTTTTCCGTACAGTGGTTTCTCTGTGGGCCAACATTAGGAAGCTAAAAAGCAAAGATGTTTTAGTCCAGTTTTCAACCATCACCTTCTTTATAACAAGGAAAATGCTAATTTTTCTCTATCTGCTACAAAATTACCTGTTTATAAGATCTTTATCTGCCTAGGAGGTTGCAGAGAGGTCAGACAAATGTTATTCTCTCTCTCGGGGTCACTTCTCCTCCAGTGAAGACTTTCATGTAGATAATGTAGCAATTGCTTGCGTTAATTTATGACCTTGAAGATACTCATCACTTGGAATGGATTTGGACTTGAGAAGCTTTTAGTTCAAATAGTCTTGTAGCCCAGGAACAAAAGGGATGCTGATAAGAATGATTAATGAATTCAGTGAAGAAGTTTTTATGTAGTGAGAAAGGAATGCTCTTATCCCCCTCAGCCAGATGCTACTGAGTACACCAGCTAATTTTAACAGAAAAGTTTTTCTGATTCCTGAGTTAGTCACACATCCCTAAGAGGCTGAGCTCTTTGCAGTCAGCAAACATCATGTAAGCAACATCAGGCTGGTTACTCCACTGACTGGAAAGGAGCTGTGCCCATTTGCACCTGGGGGAATCTGGCACAATGTTCTTTGTGCCAGGGTTACCCCATGGAATGAAATGTGCACTGCTGAGTAGAGCATGTGGGATTTAACAGGGATTTCATTACTAGAGGAAAACCAGCATTACTTACAAGCACAATCAGTTATGAGCTATCCATGATGAGAAGAGGGCATAGCATTTTTTGTGGGGAAATAGAGATGTACAGCTATGATTAAGCTTCATGTTTATTACTGTAATGCAAATCATTGTGGTAAACTTTAGCTTGTGATTGCTGTCCTATTTCTAGCTAAATTAATTTGATGTTTTATTAATTTATCCACGAGAGATCTAAAAACGCTGTCTGTTTGAACTCTGCTGCATGGCTTTACTGCAAGTAACCTGCCTTCTTTGGTTGTAAAACTGATGGCTGTCTCCTGCAAACCAGGATTGGGATCTCCTGGAGTTTCTCTTACCCTGTACCCACAGGCTGGAAGGAAAACTGTCTTCCTGCCTGCTCAGGAGCCAGCTGCCAGGTGCTCTCCAAGCACATGTTCCCAGGGTAGCCACGGCACAGGCCGCAGGTTATTAAGTGTGGTGATTTACAAAGGATGGGCTTTTCCAGTTGGACTCCACTAAGCCTCAGAGGAACAACTTTGGCAATGAATTAATGACACTTGGTAAATCCTTGGTTAAATTTTTCTTTTCTTGTTTGTAGACTGTCTTTCTCACAATAACATCAATGCACTTGATCTGCTCTCTGGGTTGGTGTTGGAAGTCATGCCAACCTGCAGCTGGCAGAGCCAAGACACGCACTCCCCACTCTGTGTGGCTGCTCTGGTGTTGTACTGACCCTCACCTGATCTACTGATAATTCAAAAAATAATGAAATTGCATTTTAGTGACCACATGGTATCTCAAATTCAGCTGTGTACTTTCATTGCCCTTGTCTTGGAAAGGCAGCTAGCACCAAGAGCACGATCATGTGGCAAACAGCAAACAGGTCCTGCGTGGTGAGCTATGTCCTGTGGTTGCTGTGTCCTGGAGTCACAGTTTCCACTGTTGTTGCAAGGAGGGGGAACATTGCAGGGATGTTGCTGTTATGAAGTTTCCTAAGGGTATATGCACTCCGGTGATTGATTTTGTATAGCTATTTCTAGAAAGAAAAGCCCTCAAAACTTACATAAATCTTGCTTTCCCAGACCCCTTGCAGGGATGAACCCCATCTCCTTCTCAGCCTAAGCCATGATGGGGTCTGAATGCAACAGCTACAGCCTGGAGTGCTGCTGAGAAGGGCTGACTGATGAAGGGGTGAACCAGGTGCCGCTAAGGACCAGCTCTGCAGGACTTAACTTACATATCTCTCTTGCCATCAAGATTGCCTGTGGGCAAGAGACTCTCTCCTGCCTGTCCTTAGCAATGCTTCACACACATCAGGAATACACCTGTGCTGCCAAGACACACAGCCATGGCCACAGTACAACTCCTAGGTGGACACAAGGTGGGGAATGCCCATCGTATAAAGTACTGCTGCTCCTCGACTGATAGGCATGTTGCCAATTGAACCTGGAGGGAACCTGCTGTGCTCCCAGGCAGAAATCTAAATCTCTCTCTCAGAACTGCACAGGGATCCAGTGCAAATAATCTCACCTCAGAACAAAGAGGGATGTTTTTGTAGAGTACGAGCAGCAAAATGTTCACAAATCTTAAATGGTGAATAAAGGACAAGATCTGTTGAAAGATTAATGCAACACTACGGGAAAAACTGAATGCTGAGGGCTGTAATGGTTAAACAGTGTGAAATAAAATCCTGACAGGCCATGCAAAGTGGACTGGGCAAGGGACCCTGAGGATAAGGGTGTGTGAGGACCCCCAGCTGTGAAGTACTCCTGCCCACTTTGGAGCCTGGAGATGTCTTGCTTGGGGCTTTGAGCCCCAAGAAGAGGGGTGATCCAGCCATTCCCTCTTTACCCGGGCCTGTGTGACACCTCTTTCCTTCAGTTCTTATTCTTTGGCCCTGGAGAAGAGGAAGTTATTGGAATGGAGAGCAAAATGCAAGGACCACATTAAGCAGCATTGGTGGAATAGTGGGTCTGCCAGGTGATTGTCAAACGAACTTGTTCCATCCCTGGTTTTCAGTGAGTGCTGGGTGTGCCTGTTTGTGCTCTACTGACAGCTGTACTCTTCTGTGCTTTCAGGTTTCCTCCAAGGCTGCCTACAGCTAGGAATGTGGGGCGAGACACGGGACTTACTGCCAGAGCCCTGCAGATGCCCACAGACTCCACGCACATTGCTCTGCGTGTCTAAAGGAAAGATCACGAGTCTGAAAACAAAAGCTGTTGAGCCTCAGATTAGCAGCAAACCCAACTGCTCCAGCAACCTTCCATACAGCACCATCCAGTGGCACCTGCTGAAGCTGGATTTCCACAGCCACAAGCCAGTTGGAGCAGGGTTACCTCCAGCTCTGCTCTCGACAGGGGTCTTTCCAGTTACACCACCTCAAGTGTTTCGTATGACAAGGCAGCATGAACTTAAATGAAAGCAAGGAAACACTGAGGTTTCCTCCCTCTTTCCCCCTTACACTGCCCGGGTTGGTGTGAACCTCCTGGAAACCATTCAGCCTTTGAAAGCAGCAGTAGGTTGGCCTCAGAAAGGGGCCACAAGTATGGGCTGGCCATGGTTGATTACTGCAGCATCTCTGAATGTGCCCTTTCAGTGTGGAAGCAGTAGTACAAAAGCTGGCTGTTGGGATGGGGTATTCCAGGGTGGTATTCCATACAGATCCCTAGGGAAAGCATGAAAATGAAGGAAGGAGAGTAGAGGAGAGATGGGAGATGGGTGTTGCTGGATGGGGAGGAAAGGAGAAAAGAGGAGCATAGTGGAGAGAGAGCCACTGCCCACCATGCCTGAGATGTTTAAAACAGTAAGCTGATAATGGCTAATAGAAGAACAAAAGCTAAACTTTCTGGTTTAGCCTGGTGTTGGGTCCATGGATAATCTTCAAAGAGGAGCTACAAAATTTAAAAGGAATTAAGCTCCGGGAAGTCTTAAATCTGGCACATCGGGTTTACAAAGGGGTTTGTTGTTTTTTTGGTTTTTTTTTTTCTGCATGCTGCTGTGTTTTCAGTTTTGTGTCAGAGTGCCAAAGGCAATTCTCTCTGTCAAATGTAGACTCTTGACCTTCTAGTCGGGATGACAAGAGAGTTATCCCAGGGTGTGTCCATACCTGTCAGGCAATATTAGGCATGAAATAGAGCTGTCTGTCTTCTTTAGCTAAAATGGCTTCACAAATACTTCATAAATGCCTGTCTTCACAGAGCGGAGAATTGCCTGTATTATCTCGGTGTGTTCAATATTGAGATTGATGACAACTGGGGTCACTGGTTAAACTGTCTAATCCTGACAAGCTGAGGCAAAGGGAAGAGGCAGGAGAGCAGCAGGATGGCTGCTTAAAATTACCTGTGAGAGAGATCAGTCCTGAGAGTAGGCAGGGCTAATGAAGAAACCGGCAGGCCTTCGCTGTGACTCATCCATCAGATCCCGCTGTTCAGGGACATTGCCTCACAGATGTGGCTGTACTTGAGGATCAACATTTGTGACATCGGACAGGTTTACCTCAGCTCCCATAAAATAAAAGCAGAGCTTGCAACTATAATTACAGCTTGTATAAAAAGTCTAACGCAAGGGAGCAGCGTTCAGGAGATGGGATCCAAATTGCCATTTAGGCAACAGGCTTAGCTATAATGAAGGGCTATTAAACCGGGAATACATTCTCTCACATCCACCCCACCACCCCTTTCACCAGCTCCTTGTTGCCAAAGGGGAGCTGAAAGTGAGCCTCTAGCCCATCAGCCTTCATATTTGTCTCTTGGCTCTGAGTGAAATGAAAATGATGGAGGAGCAAAGAAGCTTAGCCGATGGCTGGCAGACACCGTAATCTGAATGTGCGCCAGTTCTTGGCACACCCAACTGGTACAAAACCAGTGCTGGAAGAGCCGCAGCCAATCCTCTTGGAGAAGACGGCTCTTACTTCCCTCCCTGTGCATGTGAGCATTCACTGGGCTACTCCACTGCCCCTCACCAGTTAAAAGAGCAAAAGGGGATATTTCCCACCACAGTGTAACAGATCTGTTTCTAAAAGTAATAATTAGTTGTTGTAGGCAGCTGTAAGGTGCCTGTTATTTTCGTATTTGTAAATCAAGCATGGCTTAGACTGAACTAGCTCATCAAGGGAAAGCAACTTAAGGCCTTAAGTGAAATGAAAAGAGAGAAGGTTATTAATAAGAAATTTCTGTAAAAAGAGAAAAGAGAAAAAGAAATCCCATGATGGTAATTTCTTTCTCAGGGATATTTTGTTCTTTTCCAGAAGCATCAAGCAAAGAAACACCAGAAATCGGTATCCTGATCAAGAAAAGGTAGAGATGTGTTAAAAGCATGCTAGTAGGATGTCAGTGGCTGGAGAAGCCGTAAACAGGAACAGTGAATTAAAATCCAAGGTGGGCACGTTATCCAGCATCCTTTACTGCGTGGTTAGTCCCCGTCCCATAGGCATTTTCCCATGCTTGAGTGCAGAAATCCTTTGGGGGTTGGAAAGACATGTCCTTGGTTTAGAGGAACCCAGAGGAAGGCTGTAAGCCCAGCTCACATTTTCTGAACTGAGTCATGGTCAGTGGATCAGTGCACAGAAACTGGAAAGATGTCACCAGCCAGTTACAGAGAGCAAGCCCACCATCCAACCTGTGCTTTCTGGCAGAAAGTGCAAGAATGTCGTGGCATGGGTAAAGCCTTCTTGTATCTTGATATACTGCATCCCTGTGCTGCATATCTGTATGCCTGATAGGCAAGGAAAAATCTCAAAGGGCTTCTACCCAAAACCGGCAACACCGGTCACTTTCTGTTTCCCTAGTCAGAAAAGAGGAGCTGTCATCCAAAAACTGGCAAGCTCATAGACCAGGGAGTTTCCCCATCCTGTGATCTGGGAAAGCCTCCTCAGATCTCTGCCACCAAGGGGGTCTCAGAGAAGCCAATGTGCATCAACTTGTCCTTCCAGCTACCCATGCCAGCTCCCCCCATGCCGGGGGCACCATTGAAACTACTTCACCTCTACCTGCAGGGATGGACTGTGTAGTTCCCACCAATGCAGTTTTTTACAGCTCCAGTTAGAGAACTGGTATTCCTACCCTTTTCAAGCCCACATCAGAGCTGTTCAGCTCAGACTGATGCCTACTTGTCACCCACACCTCCATTGTCAAGGCAAAGCCAAGGCTGCTTACAAAGCCTGTGCCCATCTCTGGTTCTCTCCCTCTGCATGCTGATCACTCTATCAGCAGATTGCCTTGTGGTGCAGAATCCTCTTATTATTTTTTTTCCCAGGTGGATATTGTAATAGCAGCCCCAGATTGAATTCTTCTTCTGTAAGGTAGAAGAGTTCATTTAATTGTTCATTTAGAAATGGTCAGCTCTGCCTACCTTACCTGCTTGCTTAGGCACAAAATATACTTCCCAAATGAAAGTGTGGGATCACAGGTCCTCATTCTCTCATTTTGGCCCCCAGTTTAATGAAGTCCCTGCAGGAAAATCAAGCCAATACAAGTTGGAGCTTTTGGCTGTGCATGTTACATGAACAAAGAATTTTCCCTTACCTTGCTTTGCCTATGTTTGCCATTTACATTTGTGTACTCTTAGAGGTATATGTATTTCACTGCAATTTTGTTCTCCTGAGCGCAGCTTTGCACTGCCCCCGGAACTGAAAGGACGTGCCTTGCACTACATGAAAAGGACCAGTAGGAGGAAAACACATGTATTCAAAGCAGAGAAATTTCAGATTAAAATGCCAAGGCTGGTGGAGACCTTCTGATCTCCTTGGTCTGACTTTGGACTCATAAATTCAGCAATGTGAGGTCTGCCAGGGATCAGCCACATGCCTTTGCTAGGCTGGGTCAGGAGTCAGCAGAGCCCCCATGCTTCAGGCCATGGGCTGTGAAAGGAAATGTGAAAAAGGGTAGAGAAATAGAATTTATTGCTCTTTCTTCCAGAGTGCCCATGAAAATTAATGACCATTTCATTCACAGTTTCTTTCTATTACTGGTAGGGGAATCATAAAAACAAACCCTGGTTCTTTTGGCATGTCAGCACTTGAGCTGCCTCAGTGTGTTTTCAGTGGTTCTTGCAAGGCAATGCGACAAGCAGGTATTTTAGGCAAACTGGTGGGCCATTTCCATAATTAAAATTGCACATTGCCGGCAAGTATTGAGTCCTTTATGGCTTCAGTAGAGTACAACTGCAGAGTTTATTTTTGAAATAAAATCCTGTCTATGTCAAATACAGTGTCTGACTGCAATCTGGTCAAAAAGCAACCATCAATATCATAGCAGATAAGAGACAATTATAGGTTGGAAGGCACATACAAAAACCTCTAGAAAATACATTTAGAAGCTCAAGTTATAAACATGCTCTTCTCTTTCCTCTGTATTATTTTACAGTCAAGAGTTTTCCATGCAGGGAATATATTCTGGCCCCTTTTACCTGCACTGCTATGATGAGCTTTTTGGCTTCAAAACACCCGTAAGTCTTGTTTCCTTCTTTGCAACTTCATCAATAAATAAAATTAAAGGGCTTTCCAATCCAGGTGTTTTAATGCTGTGTTATTTACCTGTCTTAACATAGGCACCTGAGTTTGAATGTGAGAGATCTGTACCCTGTAGTATACATGTCCTGTGAGTAAAGTGGGAACTTGTTTTCCATGTCTGCTGGGAGGTGATTTTCCTCCTGGTCAGTATACCTTCCCCAGTATATGTAGGCTATTGTTAAGCAGACAATAGGCAATTGTCTACCTACCAGCTCACCTGTCCAAGCAGCACTCACCTCATTGTGAAGATTAAATACCGTTGCCAAAGATTTTCCTGAAGAGGAAGATGGGCACGCCTGCCCATAGCCTGCGATCTCCTTTCCTCCCCCAGATTGCATCCTGCCTCCGGGATCCTTCTTGATGCCAGCAAGTCTGAGTCAGGTAAAAGCATAGAGTTTAAAAATGATGCAGTCAGCTGTTTCCTACTCTGCTTATTAGTTGGGTGTTTAGTTTGGACCCAGCTCATCACTCTTCACGCAGGAAACTCCCATTGACTTCACTGGGAACTCTGTCTGAGCAAGGAATTGTGAGCAGGGCTTCTTGATGGGGGATGGCAGGACAGGACTGAGTGCAAAAGTCCTTGGCTCCTACCAGAGCAGAGATTGACAAACAGCCATTCCTGATTTTTAATAGCAGGTCTCAGGGGACTTTGCAAACGTGAGACATATTATTATCTCTGTATTATAAAAACTGGTTACCAAAACAAAAGGGTAAAGCTAGACAAGGTGGTGCTTTAGGAATTCTCGGTGGCAAAGAAGTGTCATAATGTGATGCAAACTAGGCAAATGTAGAGATACAAAGTATGCCACACTTCTGGGAAGAGTTTTAAGGAACTGCTGCTAGCACACCCCTTCTATCTTGCTTTCCTTACGTGCAAGCCGGTATCACTGTTCATGACCTCCATTGTTTTACAGCGTTCACTCTTGTGAGATTGCACCTGGTTTTTCACACAGTATGACAAGAAGAGCAGCATCAGGCCTGTGTTTCACCAACATGCCTGCTCCTGGCCCTTCTCCTGCACACTTGCAACAGCAAAGCCAGACCCAGTTTACATTGACTCCCTGTCCAAGAAAGTCTAGCCAGGCTCATGCAAGTCTTGAATGGGGTAGGAGGAGGAGGAGGTAACTGTTCTCAAAATTTATCATTGAGGTCTGTAAGCTCTGGTCTCATTAGGGCTGCAGTCATGTCTGATGATGGCAGTCGTACTGAGCTGGGCATCACTGCAGCACCAGTGTGAGTCTCAAGCTTCAGTCAGCCTTCCACATGGCAATAGATGCAGGTATGTTCAAAAAAAAAAGCCCTGCCAGAAGTATCTTAAAAAGCCATCCTATAGCTGGCAGTTTCTTGTCACACACACTTCAGCCATCTGAAAATCCACGTATCAATAACAGCAGCTTCTTCTCAGGAATGAGACAACTCAGCTGGGAAGTACTCTCTTGCCAGGTAACAATGCTGGATGGACAGTGGGACGGAAGGTATAATTTCTTCTTGTATAAAGCAACTAAAGAGATTAAAAATTAGTTTTCTGATATGAAATAGTCTTTCAAAACCTCTCCTAGAATGTTCTTGCTAACTTAACTACCTGAATATCTTATTTGAAGCAGATCACTTGCTGACATACTATGTAGGCTGAGAAATTGTGTAACTTGCCTTACTATGTACAAATCAGGGATGCACAACCACCATTAAACATATATATTTCACCTCAGCCTTTCTTTTCCATTCTGTGGCCTTGGATGAATTCTGGGGGAATGTTCTTTTCCCAGGGAGTTTTTAATGAGGCAATGTTTGCAGCAGACAGAGATGCCACACCTGAGCTATGGATCAAAACAGACATCCAGAGAACACAGCTCTGTCAGGTTTGTTTGGCTTTCTGCTCCTACCCAGAATGAACAATGCCATTTGCTGGAGACCTCCTGCCACCACTGATGCATTTCAAAGAGATGTGTCTAAATTTTCAGGGGTTTCGTCCCGCTAGCAACATAAGCTTCTGCCTTTCCAAACACTTCAGAGGCACTTAGGAGTTCCACTTCACTTGCTTTCATTACTTGGCCATAAGAATATTGTTGGCAGTCTTCTTGCTTGTATTTCTGTTGGGAAATACCAGATTGGCTTTAATCTGGCTACATATGTTGATTTCTTGAAAGGAGTCCCTTGAAGTGAGAGTGAATGACAAGGAAGGAGATGCTATTCAACCCAAAACCAACAAGAAACAAAATATAAATAAATCAAAATAACCCCCCCAAATTCTGAGGACAAAAAATATTCAAATCAGTAAGGAAATGGGGAAAAAAAGGGGAATAATTAATGATGAACAGTTTACTCAGTAAATACGTGTTGTCCACAGCCTATACCCTGTCCCTTGAAACAAGGTGAATTTCTGAACCAGGCCCTCAAGATCTCGCTCAGGCAATCCTGGCACTGCTTGTGTGAGTACCTGGTGTATTTTGATTTGTGCCACAATCGCTGTGCTTTCTCTGACAAGGTTTGGACAAATCACTGCATACTCTCTTTCATTGCCTTGTCTTTACACCTGTGTGTGACACTACATGTGCACAAGCTGCAGAGAGGGGCAGTGTGCTGAAAAGGGCAGGGAGTGAGGGTCAGCCTGCAGGCACAGAGGCCTGAAGCAGCGTGAGGGAAGAGGTGATGAAAGCAGGGTAGGAGAAGATCAGCAGGTTGAGGACTAGCCTTTACAGGAGAGTGAGCCAGGTGTAGGGAAGATGTTGACAGCCCACAAATGTTACTGCAAGGAGGAGGAAAATGACTATGTGGAGTGTTTCGCCACACCAGTTGCTTCAGAAATTAGTATTGAAGGGGAAAAGGAGCTTAGCTAATGGAGAGGGCAACAGTGATGTCGTGACCAAAGGCTGCCAGGCATGCTACCCTGAACATGCCTCTCTGCCAGAGGCAGCAGAGGAATCACAGATTTGGCTAGCACTTGGGATTTGTAGGATGTAGGCAAAATGTGGGGCCCCACATCTAACTGTTCAGTGTGTATCTGGTGCAAAAACCTAAAAACCAAAAGGCTTAATTTTGGCTCCTTTGTTCTTGCAGATAGGAATAAAACCTCAAGACTCATCCAAGTTACCTGAAGTTACCTGGTGACTCTGATCAGCAGCTGAGATGTCAATGTGATGTGCTCCACATAAAGGCAACACAAAGGTGAGCCCTGCCCAGGAGAACTGAAATGCAAGTATGATGGGCAAGATAAAAGGCTGATACAATGCAGAGAGGAAGAAGGCACAAGGTAATAATAACATGGGTATGACAAGATTGTGACAGTAGTTTCAACACACTAAGGCTAGGCTCTTTTAACAGGCAACAAATGGCTCAGGTTTGCTTTGGGAAGAAGTTTGGAGGACAAAGAGGGTGCTGAGGGTCTTCTTGCAAAGTTTAGTGCCGAATGGTGATGTGGGAGAGCTCCTCTGAAATCCTGACAGCAGCACTATCAAAACTATTGCTGGCTGAGGCAAGGAGCCTCTTGAGGTCTTGCTGTGCTGGATACTTGGGAAGGGGTTACAGACTTGCAAACTGAGTGTTGACACGCTCTACTCCTAGCTCAAAATGGCTCACAGCATTTCTGGAGAATTTGTTTTACCTCTTATTTTTCTTTTAGAAAAGTGAGTTTCATACAACTTTTTTCCTTGTAAGACTCTGGGATGCTGATAAATTTGATCTTTCTTGTTACAGTGCCTAGACAGCTCTGGATGAAACCCAAAAGTAGGGAGCTGGGATGTCAGAGAAGTCTGACTCTTATACAGTGCCCCAGAGAAGGAATTGTATGAAGCCAGCTGGAGAGTGGCACAGGATTTGAATGAGGTTGGAACCAAACAGGTGATGATTTAAAGGAGGCCAAATATGTCAAGGGATGTTGATGTGAGTGAACTCTGGAGCAACACGTAAAACACTGTAGTTTGTGCACAGCATGGGGTGGGGTGGCTGTAGCAGCTCTCATACTGCTGTCTGGCAGAGCGGCTGCTGCCTGCTTCCTCCTCTCACTCACCTCTCCTCTGCCTCCACTCCTGCCCCACTGCTCTACAGCAGTTTTCCTTTTTGTGTACTTTACCTTTCTGGTGTATTCCCTGTTTCACTGCCCATGTCCCAAGCGCCATGGTGCCCTGCTTCCTGGGGCAAGGCGAGGGTGTTGCTGAGGCCACCCAGACAGTTCACACACCACCAAGATGTCCAGCAGCTACAGACCATTCAGGAACTCAAGCCCTGCTTTCAGAATTGAGACTCAGTTTTGCCACGGGTTTGAGGGTTCCTACAGAAGACAGTATCGAAGTTCCTGGAAAAAAGCCACAGAAGTTAGAAGTGAACCGAACACTTGCTCCATCACCATCAGATTTCAGAACCACTAACACACAAAGCAACACAGGATTACAGCGGGTGAATAGAAAGGCGTTTGGACATGGCAGGGTCAGTGCTGCTCACTGGGTATGTTAACCTACAGATGTGTAACCACTGGAGGAAGGAAAACATAAGGAATTACGAGACTTGCTGGGGGAATCTGGATGTGGCTGAGGGATGCCCCTGTGTTTCACGCGGGGAAGGGAACGGGGAGGGTCTCCCAAAGGCGGGGAGGGGTGGTGTTGCCGGGAAGCCTACACCACCGGCCGGGACACGCAGCGGGATAGTTTCGCTTCTGGGGACGGTGCTCCCGTGCTGGGACGGGGAGGCGTGCGGCGGGGGTCGGGGGGCTGCGAGGGGTGCGGACCTCCCGGCCGGCAGACCGCGGTCTCTGCCCGCCGCGGGGCCGGCGGCGGCGGCGGGACCCCATCCGCGCCTCGCCCGCGGCAGGACCGCGCCGCACCGCGCCGGGGGTGTGCCGGGGGAGGAGCGGGACGGGACGGGCCCGCGGGGGCGGAGCGCGGCCAGCCGGCCGCGGGAGGCAGCGCGGCCACGGGAGGCATGTCCGTGTCCGTGTCCCTGTCCGTGTCCCTGTCTGTGCCCGTGCCCGTGCCGGTGCCCGGCGGCGGGCGGTGAGCGGCCATGCCGCGCAGGGCGGAGCGGTGCCTGCAGATCGCCCCGCACTCCCTGGCCATCGTCCTGGACGCCGCGGCCGGGGGCGGCCGGGGGCGGCGGCAGGGCCAGGGCCGGTGCGGGGCCGGCGGCGGAGCTGGGCCGCCACCGCATCGGCTACGAGATCTTCGCGGACTTCAAGCGGGAGAACATGCAGCACTTCTGGGACCGGCGGGCCACGGCGGCGGTGGCCGAGACCTTCTTCCTGGGCTGGATCGACGAGCAGGTGCTGCTGGTGCAGGGCAAGGAGGAGCACCTGGAGGTGCTGCGGCAGGGCTGGGCGCGCCGCTCCCTCAAGCCCCCCAGCGGCTTCCACATCAAGTGCCTGGGTAGGTGCCGCCGGGCCGGGCCGGGCCGGGCCGGGCCGGGCCAGGAGAGCAGCCCCGGAGCACCCGCCGCAGGTGCCCGGCGGGATCGAGGAGCGGGGAATGGAAAGACGGGCCCTCCCGGCCGCGGGATTTTAGCCCCCAAAAGTGGGTGTGCGCACGAAAGGGGTGAGCCGGGACGGGAGCGGTGGCATTTACAAGGATGCGCTGCGAGTGAGTGAGGTTCTCCAGGAGAGCTGCGGGCCGTGGCTGTAGGGTCGGTAGGTGCGTCCCCCCGTTTCCTTCAGCGAGGGAGGTTAAAAACACAAAGTGGAAGTGTTGGAATATACCCCCAGCAGGGTGAAATGCCCGCTGGTCTCCGGCCGGCCGGCCTCCGCCCGCGCCGTGCTCCCGGGGCTGCTGGGCTCGGGACTTAAAAGCTCGTTTTAGTGTTTCTGGGTTTGCTAAAAGATTATTTCACTTTATATTCGGATCTACTTGCTCGATCAAACTTGGGTCACAGTGTTGCTATGAAGGTGTCTTATATAGCGAGAAGCAGTAGTAGGAAGTGAGTAACATATATCTCTTTGTGGTGCAAGGCAGGTGGCTTTTGGGAACTGTACACGGCAAGTCTGTTGTGCCGTGGTGGGCTGAAGGTTCAAGTTACACTGTGATTCCCCAAGGGAATCCCACCAGTGTACAGTGTGGCCTAGGATGAAACACACTTCATCCTCAATTTTCTTGAAGAAAAAAATCCTAGCATGGAGAGCAAAAATGTTTGCAGCGCTTATTTTGACATGACCCCCTCCCCCCAAAAAAAACCAAAAACCACACACAAACAAACAAAAACAAAACAAAGACAAACAAAAAACTAAACCTAAGAAAAAGAGCTGTGGCTGTTTACTGTGTTTATTGGGGAGTTGTGAAGAGCAACAGAGCTGAAGTTTTCCTTAGGAGTTAGGGTAACTTGCAACCTTCACAGCTTGAAATGCAGCTTCCCTTATGGAGAGCAGGCAAATTGTGAGGATTTGTTTAATTGGTGTGAAGGCCTTGTTGTTCCCCCCCCCCCCCCCCAACTGCTTCAGTGGTGATGGGGAGACAAACTGTCTTTTCCTTATGTACAACTTATATCATCTGTGTCCTATGCAGCAGGCACTAGGAATATGTCACAGAGCTAGAGATGCTCTCTCTGTGCTGGGATTTTCAGACCTTTATAACAGGATACTTCCATGCATTTCTTTTTTTAAAAAATTAGCTGAGTAAGGTTCCTGCAAAGAATGGAACATGAATATTTGGGGTTTCCCAGTTTCCTGTTGTTAATCTTGGTTTTGAATGTTTTTAGCTGCCTCTGTTGTTCTGGAAGAAACAGTGCAGACTCTTATCACTTCTATTTATTGGCAGTTTTGTGTCTTGCAGAGTAGTCAGACACTGTCTGTCACTGTTTCCCCATCAGATTTACTTGAATATTATAATTTTTTGTGTCCTGACAGGGAAGCTTAAGACAAGCTGCCCTTTTAAAAATGAGCTGATGCACCTTTTTTGCCTCATTATAGCTGAATTTCTTCTGAACATCAAGTGACAAAACAGTGCTGGTGAACAGTGGCTAATCCTATTTGGTGATAGAAAAGTTTTGTGTGCTCAACCAGCTTTTGAATTGATCCCATCACCTCACAGAGTGTAAGGGTCAGTGTTTGATTTTTGGGGTGTTCTTGGACCTTGCCCATTGGGTGACATTCCTCAGCGCTCTGCCCAGGAGCGCTGTGGAAGGGTGTGCTCCAACCCTGATTACTAAAGCCAGAGAAGGAATGTAAACAGGTCTTTGTGGCCCGTTTTAAAATACTGAAACAAAACTTTTGCTACAAGTTCGTGTTAATAAGTAAGCTCACTGGTGTCTAAATAATATGCATTCCTTGGGGGGTTATCTTTGCTGCAAATTTACAAAAGACTGAAGCCAAAGGTTTTCATTTGACTTTAAAAAATAGCAAATGCTTCTCAGTATTTGATTAAAGGCTATGAAAGAAGAGCAGGGACCTGCTGAAGCCT
This sequence comes from Myiozetetes cayanensis, assembly GCF_022539395.1. NCBI lineage: Eukaryota > Metazoa > Chordata > Aves > Passeriformes > Tyrannidae > Myiozetetes > Myiozetetes cayanensis. The sequence continues at coordinate 29,984,813 of NW_026087964.1, read as the reverse complement.
TGCCTGTTGTGTAGTGCTGCACTAAATATAATGGGAAGAACTGTTTGCTTTTTATTTTTTTTCCACTCCCAGACTGATAATTCAGGTCTTGTATCTAAGTAGATTCAACTTGCACTTACTGTAAAGTTAGGTAGTTAAAGAATTGTCGAAGCAATGGGCTTGGCCTGTGGGCATGAGCGTCTGCTTACATGCGTGTAATTGTATTTTCAACATAATTAGGTGCCTAATGTGTAAATGGCTGTGACTTGTTTCAAAGCGCTCTCACACTTCAGTGTCTACTTTGTTGCATTAAGGCAGCGAACAACACCCAGACAAAAAAAGTCCCTATGCTTTTCAGTTTTTTAAAAAAAAAGTGGTCGGTGCCTTAGGCAGGGAGGAAAACCTGCCTGTTGGGAGGTGCAGAATGGTAATATTTTACTCCAGTTAATAAATAACTCATGGGGTCAGTGGGGAAAAGTGGCATGATATTTTTGGTGAAGGTGAAGCTGCTGTTTTCTCTTGCTCTGGTCCAGCCAGTAGTCCCCAAGCTGTGGCATGGCATTGCTGGGCATAGCAGTGGGGAGTGCATGAGGGGCTCACCCAGGGTGTCTTTCTCTGTACCCCAGGGCCATTGCAATCCCTGGACAATGCTGTGTTAGGCCATTGGGTTGGTTATTGCCTTGATCTCTTGGGTGGCTGGCCACTTGCAGAAGGGTGGGGGCAGCTTTCTGCCTCACCTGCCCCTGGAGCCCAGCTGGGACGGGGTAGCTGGATAACCAGCTGCCTGCCCCAGAGTGGTGTAGGGGGAGCATCCCAACCTCCTGCTGCTGCCTGGCACAGGGAAAGTGACAGAAAGGCCTCCTGCTCTAAGCTGCATGACCTCCATGCACAGGTACCAGAGAGCCTTGGACAGTGCTTCCCTTCACCTGTATTTTTGAGTGCTAATGTGACTCAGAAATCACAACTGCAACCTGACTTTCAAACCTCTGCTACTGTTGCTGATGTTTCTTGTTCATTGTGGTCCAGGGCCTTGGCTGGTCTGATGAGTCATGTGTTGTGATGGCTGTGGAGACAATAACTGGAGGAAAAAGTAACTGGTGAGGAAGAAGGAATTCTAAACCTATAGTGTGAACAGCATGGTTTCTGCTGCTGGGATTGTAAAATGTGAACCAGGAGAGTCGTCGCTGAATAGTCTCTCCACATTTAAGTCACCCTGGCTTGATAATGAAAAATTCATGAAAGTGTAATCTGTAGTTAACAGGGATTGGACACTCTTAGTATGCTCGGTGCAGGTGTACCTGAGCCACAAAGTAAATGGATTAAAATCCACATGAGATTTTGGTTTCCAAAGATTTGACTTTTGAATTATAAAATCAGCCTTTAAAATTAAATACAGCCTAAATATGAAGCACATGAGAAACTTGCATATAGCACTGACAGCTTAGGGCTGGAGGATACAGGGAATGAAGTGTTTCATGTGTGACTTCCAAACTTACTCTTCTGGTAGTTTTCTTAAACTAAATGGTTACGCCATAAAACCTTGCTCAGCATCAAGTTTCGCAGTGATCAGAGTTATTTGGATATTAGGAAATTGGTGAATATGTCTAGGTTTTTAAGTTGACTGAAGAGAAGTTTTGGGAAAAATAAGCAGTCTTTGAATAAACAAAATCCCTAAAGTAGCACTTGCTTAATATGCTGATTTAGGGGGTCATGGAAACCTTATGCAAACCTACAGGTCCCGTGATGAAATTCATTGTCCTTGGAAGCTTTCTTGTAACTTTGCAAGGCTTTTGCAACTTAAGTCTTTAATGAGCATTAGTATTTTAATAAGATTTCTTTCTTTGACACACCTTCCATTTGCACTCACTAATATTTTTTGTCGTCCCGGAAGCTGATTTCTCCCCCCACCCCATCAACTCTTTTGTGCAAGGTGTAGCAGGATGTTCCACCTTGTTTTCATGTCTTCATTGCCTTTTGTGTTCCCAACTGAGACTTCCTTCTGTACCTCTTGCGCTTGATTCTTGTGCTGTGGACAATGGGCATCTTTGAGAGGTTTTCATACGCTTCGCAGAAGGGCCATGACCTTTTGTAAAGACTGCTTGAAAAGAAGTGACCAAACTTTATAATAACCCTTTGGTCACGCTCAGAGCAATTTCTCCAATTAGAAGCTGATGTTCAGATGAAGTTTTCAAGAAATGTATGTGCAATAATTAAACTAACTAGCAGGAGTTATAATTCAGTGAAGTCGTCAGGGCTAGGCTGTTGTGCATTGTTCCTGCTTGGCCAGGCGTAGGGGGGCAAACTTTTTTTTGCCGCGCTGGGAGCTGGAGCTAAGTGCTCCCTTTCTTTTCTCTCCCTTCTCTTGCCACCAAAAAAAATTAAATTAACACCCCACCAGTTTAGGTTTGGCAATTTTTACAATAAGTTTTTCAGTCATTAGTGGATGATTATGGTGAAGTGTAGAGTGTTGGACATTAAACATTATTCATTTACAGCCAGTCATAAAACATGAATTGTCTTTTTTCCCTCCCAATTATCTCCTTTATATAATGGAAATTTCTTTTCAGTAGAGAAGCATTAGGTTTCATAGTAATAAAACCTCTGATGACTTTGCCACACACTCAGCTATACCTTTTGTATGCCTTGTGGTATTACCATGGGAACCTCAGTGGATTTAAACTACAATTTTTTTCTCCTTCTCTCCCACTTCAACTTAGAGCCAGTTAAAGATTCACTAAGCACTTTTTATATCTGTGAGGTGGTTATTGCAGCCTGGAGGGAAAAAAAAGTAAACTTAAGCTTATGGCCAGGCTGAGGTGCTTATGAATTTACTCCCAAGTTTGTGTAAAGAACTTCGCTGCTCACAAGTGTTGGGTTGGGCCTTTAATGTACTCTGGGGACAGACACAAGAGCTAAATGAGAATGGACTGCACATAAAGTGCCTGATTTCTCAGTATGTGGTTTGTGCTTGTGTTTGTGGGAGTGAAGTCTTAGAGTCAGAATTGCTTTGTGCTCTTTAAAGAAAACTGTGGATGGCCTGCAAGACTAGTGCTGGTTGTCTAAAATGTATTGTGAAAATAAAAAAATAAAAAAAAAAATGCAAAGGAAGAAAAGATACAGCCTATTAAATTTAATTTTTTCACTCAAAGGAACTTCTCTTGAACAAGCAAAGTCAAATACATAGATCCATGCTATTCATTGTGCAACTCAAGGGAAGGATTTATAAGATTAATGGCCAACTAGTACTGTCTTCCCACCTCCTTCCTCCCCACAAAGGGCACCATTGTATGAGAAAACATCTTTTCTGGTAGCAAATAAGTCATCCAGCCTTGCAAGTTAAGTGTATGCTCTGTGTAAAAATCAATGCTATAAGGGCACCATGGCGGCTGAGAGCAGCCCTGAGCCATGGGGCTTTAATGAAGCAAAAGGTCTCTCCCTTTCTCCATCTATTTTTTTTTTGTGCATGAGCGTCTGGTCTTTAAGTATTCCTCATTCCCCTCCTCAAAGGGCCCTTGTCTTTGCCAGGGAGCAGCACAGTGAGTGTGGACTGAATGAAGCCCCTTGTAAGGTGTTATTCTCAGTGCTTAAATGGCTCCTGGGCTGCCAGCATCATGTGCCACCAGACCACTCACTAAATCACCTTTCCATCTGTCCTGCTCTTCTTTTTTACATAATCATTTTTTATTTAAAAAAATCTGAGGTGGATGAAGTGTGCAGGGGCAGTCCTGCCTACTCCTCTTCACCATTTTGTGGCATGAAAACTCAATTGTATTTGCCCTTTTGTCCTGTCTTTTTAATTTGCAAGTTAATATTTCACTCATCAAACTGTCATGATTTTTATTGACTAAGTTCAGACCTTCTGTATGTGTTGCCACAGTTTAAAATTTCCCTTGAAATGGATTTTGATTCATAGATTGGCTTGGGTTGGAAGGGACCATAAACAGTCTCATTCCAAACCCCATGCCATGGGCAGGGAAGCTTCCACTAGACCAGGTTGCTCAGAGCTCCATCAGACCTGGTCTTAAACACTTCCAGGAATGAGGCATCCACAAATTCTCTTGGTAAGTTGTTCCAGTGCCTCAGCAACCTCACAGTAAAGAATTCTGTCCTAGTACCTACTCTAATCCTACTCTCAGTTTAAGGCCATTCCCCTTTGTTCTATCACTACATGCTCTTGTGAAGAGTCTCCTTCCAGCTCTCTTGCAGGCCTCCTTTAGGTACTGAAAAGGGCTAGGTCTCCCCATAGCCTTCTTAGTCTGTCTCCATGGGAGAGGTGCTCCAGCCCCGATTGTGGAGAATCAAAGAATGTGCCGAGTTGGAAGGGACACGCAAGGTTCGAGTCCAACTCTCAGCCCTGCACAGGACCATCCCCAAGAGTCACACCATGTGCCTGAGAGCATTGTCCAGATGCTTCTTGAGCTTTGTCAGGCTTGGTGATGCGAGCACTTCCCTGGAGAGCCTGTTCCAGTGCCCAACCACCCTCTGGGTGAAGAAGGTCTTTCTAATATCCAGCCTAAACCTCCCCTAACACAACTTCAGGCCATTCCCTCAGGTTCTGTCACTGGTCACCACACACCAGAGATCAGTGCCTGCCCCTCCTTCCCCTCAGGAGAAGTTGTACACTGTGATGAGGTCTACTGTCAGTCTTCTCCAGGCTCAACAGACCAAGTGACCTCAGCTGCTTTTGATATGGCTTCCCCTCAAGGCCCTTCACCATCTTTGTTGCCCTCCTTTGGACATTCTCTAATAGCTGAATATCTTTCTTATATTGTGGTGCCCAAAACTGCACACAATATTCAAGGTGAGGCCGCCCCAGTGCAGAGCAGAGCGGGACAATCCCCTCCCTCGACCAGCTGGTGATGTTTTCCTGATGCCCCCAGGACTTGGTTGGCCCTCCTGGCTGCCAGGGCACTGCTGACTCATATGCAACTTGCCAGTGACCTGTGGCACTACTTTCCGGCATCTCGTTCCCCAGTCTGTATGAAAATCCGGGGTTGCCGCATCCCAGATGCAGAATCCAGCACTTTCCCTTGTTGAACTTCACATGGTTGGTGATTGCCCAGTCTGCTAATTTGTCAAGGCCTCTCTGCAGGACCTCCCTGTCTTCGAGAGAGTCAACAGCTTCTCTCAGTTTTGTCCAGAAGGGTCTTGTGAGAGACGGTATTGAAAGCCTTCCTGAAATCTGAAATATTACATCAACTGTCTTCCCTTGATCAACTGGGTGGGTTACCTAGTAAAAAGGTTTGACAAGCAGGACTTTCTTCTCATGAAGCTGTGCTGGCTGTGACCAATGACTGTGTTTCAGGTGTTTTTCAGTACTTCCCAGAATAATCTTCTCCATAACTTTACATTAGTGAGGCTGACAGGCCTGTAGTTTCTGGGGTCCTCCTTTTTGACCTTCTTGAAAATCAGGACAACATTCACCAGCTTCCAGACAGCTGTGACCTCTCCAGATTCCCAAGACTGCTCAAAAATCATTGAGAGAGGTTTTGTAATGTGCTTTTAGTGCAGAGAGGCTCTAGGAAAGGTCAGCTATGTATGAATGCACTGCTGTCCCTGAGCTTGAGTGGCAGGTTTTTGTTTCAGCTGTTTTATAAAAGGAACAGTAACAAAGTTGGTGCTCTCTCCCAGCTCTTCCAGTGCTGTTTCCTCAGGCCATTATTTTGGATGGTAAGCTGTCCTCCTTTCTGCAGGCCAGGAGAATCACAGCTTGTCCCTTGGCAGGGCAGGCCAAAGCATTACCACATTCTTGTCTGCTTTTGAGACATCCTTTTGGAGAGGGTACCAGAAAAGGTGCAACCCAGGTGGATTTTGTGTTCTCTAAAACTCTTGGCATCCAAAGCTGCCTTCGGAGCAACATTAGTCCCTTGGCTTTGGCCAACATGTGATAATCAGACTTCTTTTTCCTTTAATAGTCAAGGAGAGGCTGAAGTGTTCAGAGGAAATAAAAAGCACAACCAGATGGTGGTTTCCCTTGAAGAAACTGTGGCTGTGAAATGTGAAGATGAAAGGAACTTCCTAATAGTTTTGTGCAGTAACAGAAATTTAACAGAGTTCTGAAAATTCAGGCTCTCTCCATACTTTGTTTCTTAATTTTAAATACAAACACATAAATGTTTTGATTATTTTCTAATGATGCTGACTGCTGGGAATGTTATTGCAGTCTCCAGTTTCCACTATTGAAAGTGCTCCCTGGGTGGGCCAGATCTGGAAAGGTCTTTAAGGATATTACATTCTTTAAATAAAATCCCTTCACCTAGTGTGTAAACATGCTTTCTTCTGAGATCTTCAGAGATCACTGTACTTGATCCCTCCATTTCTGACCTAGGATTTCACCTGAGAAATGTCTGAATGTAAAGAATGTACAAACACTTATAGTTTGATGAAACAAAGTGCTTTCCTGTTGACATCTGAACAGGACTTCACAGCTCCTTTTTTAATCAGGCTCCTGCTCTGAGCCACAACAGCAATTGAGGACACATTCAAATGTTGGTAATTATCCAGGGAATCTGAACAGTGGTTCTTCTAGTTGCTTTTTTTTTTCCATAACAGAAAGAAAGTTACTATACTGTGCTCTGAATTAATGCACAGAATAATGACTTCTGTAGTGTGTTTTCTGGAGCTGGATATACTTCTAATCCATGCAATATGAGACTTCGATGTTGTTCTTCCATAGGGGGACAGGAAGGGGCACCAAAACAGCAGAAGTTGGAGTAAAATACAGCAGCCTTTTAGCTTAACCTTGAATTCCACTATCAGATAATTAACAAAGGGATATGCAGGTGTATCAAAGATTGCTCTTTTAGAAATGCAAACCAATTCACTTAAACTCTAGAAAACAACTCCAAACTTGGTTCTTTACAAAATCTATATACTGTGACTGTGGAAAATGTTTCACTCTGAAGAGCATGGTCTGGGTACCTTCCAGAAGCTTTAGTTTTAAAGCAGTTTTTGCTAACTAGTTCTTCAGGGGTACATATGCTACCTCATGCATGCCTTCGGAGGAGAACAAGAATGCTGAAGGGCCCGTTGCTGGCCCTGGTGTGGGGAATCCCACTGAAAGAGCAGGATGGGGCTCTTGGTCGATGACCCAGTGGCTTTCACAATAACACGGCCTAAATTGCAATGGGCAGCAGGACTGGGCTGACCATGGGGCATGCTGATTCCTCCTTCTGGTGCCAGCAGAAGGGGAGTAAAGGTGTGTTTTGGGAGGGGAAGATGTGGGGCTTGGATTGTGGCAGAGCAAGTGTCTTAGTCCCTGCATTGGCAGCAGGGCAGTTGCCTTGCTATGTCCATCCTCACCAGTAACTCACCAGCTCCAGCAACTCCTGCTTATCTGCTGCCTTGAAGATGCTCTCACTGCATGTTCAGAGGCTCTCCGGAAGGAGTGAAACTGCAAGGATTGTATTTTCACTGGAGCTGTAAAACTTGTGATGTATTTTTAGCATTAGAAGAAGCTTGGTGCTGCCAGTGTGTTAGGTTTGGTAACAGAGTCTTAGATATTACTGAGGGGCTATAAAACAAGTATTTCTTTTTTAAATCTGGGGGCCTTTTTTTTTTGTTTGTTTTGGTTTTTTTGTTTTGTTTTGTTTTTTGAAGAAGAAGTTTCACAAGTCTAGCAAAACATTTAGATAAAGAAGAAAGACAAATTAATATTCACTCTTTTGGACTGTAGTCTATATTTTCCACTTTGATCATAATATCCATGGATATCTTACAAAAAATATGGAAAAAATAGATAGGTTTCTGGATGCAGCAACCTTTCTCCAGGTTGTTGGGAGGAAGACTAATTGCCTAATAAATATATCATATCTACTTACCTTGTCTTAATAATATCCTTGGATCCATGACCTAACAGAGTCCTGCTACTGTGCCAATAGCAATGCATACGGTTCATTATTTATGTCCCTTCACAAAGAGATCAGACTGACATGAATGGTATTTATCTGCTTGTTAATTTATTGTTTGAATTCTAGAGGGGTAACTGAAGTCCTGTAAGCTCCATGTGATGCTGCAGTGAACTTCTATAAGTTTGGTGGGGGCTTTTTGTACTTTTGGGGATGGGGTTTAATTTTTGGGGGGATTGTTTGTTTTTTTATATTCTTTTAAGGGTGTTGTTTTAGTCAAAGGATGCATGGCATGTTTTTTGGGTGACAATAGTCCTCAGCCTGCCCTTGAGCCTTCCAGCCACTCTTCAGTCTGTGTGGAAGTGGACTGTGCCCTTGACTCCCACTCCAGCAGACTGGCACTAAATGTTTGCTCTCTTGCTTGTGTACATTGCAGGGTTAGTGCCCAAACAAGTTCTCTTTTCATTGACAGATGAAATAACAATAGCTGGCATTAAGAGAAAGCCGAATGTTTTCACTGGGTTCCCCTGAAGGGCCTCCTTTGTCTCCACTGTCTCTACTCAGGGAAACCTGTACACCTTGCTAAATCTGAGGGTGCTGTTGAGATGCCCTGGCTTCTGAAGCCCGAAGTAGGTCAGCACCCACGTGAAGATTTTCGTCTGTTCCTTGTGCCTGCTAGTGGGAGCCCCCTGATAAGGCTTTGCAAATGGTCCCTGTCCAGTGGGGCAGTCCAGGCTGATGGGGGCAATCTTGAAGGCCCAAAGAAGAGACTGAAACATCCCCGGCACTGGGAATGAGAGTAGAGGAAGGAGGTCCTGGTGGACTGTCCTAAACTCTGTGTTCACATGCCTGTTTAAGTCAAAGGAGGAGCAAGTTGTGGACAGCTGGATGATCCTGAACAGATCTTCACAGGTGCTTGATGTCACATGAGTGGCCGTGGTCCGGCTATGGGAAGTCAGCAACTCACCTGGACTGTAGGAATGTCCTAATTAGTCGCAAGTTCACAAGCTGGTTTAACCAGTTGAAAAACAGGATTTTAAGGTCTGTTTTAAAGCAATATGTAACATAGTAGACATTATTAGCAGAAGGGGTTATTAAAAATAAAGGGGGGGATTTTCTTCCTAGTTTAATAATAGAAAAGAGACTTTAAAGTGGAGACATTCACCCACTGTATCTGAAGTGAGGAGGGAAAAAGCTGTGAGGACACTAAACTTTACTGCTGTCATTTCTCATTTGTCTCAATTATCCTACTGGATAAAGAGAAATGTCTTATTGGTGTTACTGACTGAAAAATCCTATGCAGCTAGAGAGAAAATTGATGGTTTTGTGAGAAGCTGCAGAGAACAGTCACAAGGGGGTAAGCAGTGGATAAGCAGGGAGAAGAAAAAGAATAACTTCAACTCTCTACAATTTTAGATGCTCTAGAAAAAAAGTTTAGTTTTCTAACAGGTATCGTCACACCTGATGTCAGCTCTGTGGAGAATCTTCCTTTATGAATATGAACATCTGGGAAGGGTGGGAGACTAAAAAAGAAGGGAAGCCAGCCAGACCAGCCAGCCAGGTTTTTAGTGATGTGAACAGCTAGTCTTGGATGTAGTGCTTCATGTGGCAGAGAAACAAGGCTGATAGGTGTGAAGTCTGCTCTGTTTTTTTATCAGAACTGGAGATTTTAATAGGACTTAATGCGTTTTCTTAGGGGGTCTAGGTACATGCTATCATCTCCACTTTTCAGCAAACTGGGAGGTGTCTGCAAAGTGGGGATGGAAGAATATAGGGTTCATAGGGCCGTGAAGCTTTGAAGTGTTTCTCAAAAAATTTTGCTCAAGCATTCCATAGTAGATGCTTAGGTTGATTTTCAGTTGAGTTCCTTTGTATAGATAAGTGTGTGAGTGTGTATATAATGTTTGAAGTGCTGTATGAGCAGAGGTTTTCCATTACTTTGAGTGGCCTTTATTCAACAAGGCACATATACTCATATGTGCTTATAGCAAGTCTGAGTTTGGTAAGGGGACTCATATTTTTGAATATAGGCATATTGTATGTTCTTGTATTTGCCTGACTGTTTTTAGGAGATTTGCCAGAGGAATCTCTTCCTGTTTAATTAGAGAGTGGGTCAACTGTGTCTAAGCCGGGAATTAGGCTTTGAGAATTCATCTTGCAAAATCAGGACTAGTATTCTTTATTTTTATTTTGATTTTATGCAGTACTCTGAGAAATAAACAGCAGAAGAGTTCACCCAGGTTTTGTAGTTGCTTTCAGGAAAAGTATGAAGAGGAAGTATTAATTAATACTTTGTCAATAGGGATGAAGTCACGAAAAGCAGACAGCCTGAGCTACAATCCTTCTGATTTCTTTCCTTGGGTAAGAATTAGTGGCTATCATCTTGCCATTTTTTATTTATGGCAGTAGCTTGTAGCCTTTAGTTTCTAGATTGCTTATTAATTCAAGGTCTTTTGTTTTGTTTCCAAGGTATTTTTTGATCCTTAGTTTGTCTTTGCTAGAGGTGTGCAGCTAGAGCTTCTCAGTGAAGCTGATGCCAAATAGCTGTTGGAAGGTCTGTAGGGACTTGCTTCTTGGCTGCCTTTCAAGTGCAGGCAGTATGGCTGTAAAATGTTTTAGTGTCAGAATCACTATATCTATCATTGTTCTGCTTTTCTCTGTCAATAACTAGTCTCATTCAGTGACATTTTTGATCTTAAAAGGGGAAAGCAGATTTATCTGTGTGCCAGCACATGACTTTTTTTCAGTTTTTCTGCTCAGATAATTGTCGGGCTTCAGGTTTCAGACTTAAATTAATCCCAGTGCTGTTTTCCCAGTCTCTTCAATGTTTGTGTTGAGAGAAAGGCCAAACATATCCTGTCTTTTGGGAGCCACTAGACACCAATCATCTGGTGAGATGGAAGAAAAGTGAGCTACAGACTTCAGTGTTGATTTTTGTGATGAGTGACTGGGGTAAAAAAGGAAATAATTTTGACAGAACTTTTCCCACTAGTTAGGACAATGTTTAACAACTGGAATGCGCTACTTCCATTTTTTCTTTCTTTTCACGCTGGGAACATTTTTGCTCGGTGTCTTGTGCACCTATTTCTAATTCCTGCGGATTTTCCATTGCTTTGAATCGTTTACACTGCCTCCTGTCCTGGTGAGTAACAATCCACTAGTGTGATGATTCTCAGCTTTCTTTAGTTTGCAGATTGCTGTGTTTCCAGTGGAAATACAGCAAATATAAATGGTGATTTTCACTTTTATCTTTCTATAGACCATTTGGAAAGGAGTTCACAGGATCACTTGGGGACCTGCAGACCCCAAGTTGAAAAGCCCTGACCTCGCCAACCTGCACATCTTGAAGCCTGTGCTCCCCTACCAGTGTACTGCAGACTTATCAAACCTTCCCTTCAAATAGTTCAGAATTTGTCAACTCTGACAGCTACTCTGAACCTCAGTGCTTGCTCTGCAGCGTTTCCTCTTTGCTTCAAGGACACCTGTGGTGGTAACTTTTGGAGCAGCAGGAATGGCTGGCCCTTCGAGGTCTGCAGGCTGGAAAACTTGATCCAAGCATTGCTCCTTGTGTTTGAGAGCACAAGTCTTTTTGGGGCAGAGAACTTGGTGGCTCTGTCAGAGTGGTGCGCTGGGCACTGTAGTGCAGAGCCAGGGCTGAAGTCCATGGGTGCTCTCTCAGTGCAAAACTTTAAATAATTATACACACTTATGAGGTTACTTGTGAATGAGAGCTAATCTGTAAATAGGCAACCAGGCAAAGAATTCTTGCTCAAAACCTGCCTGGATTTGCTTTACCTGTTTTCTCACCGCTTGGGCTGTAGTAATTACTTCTTGTGGCAGCCCTCAGCCTGCTTCATGAATGAGTTGTGTGCATAAGTCTTTTGAAAGCTTTGGTAGAACTATGGTGAGTTTGCAGTCACAGATACTGAGATATGTGTTTGGCTTGAATCTGGAGCCATAAACAGGTAATACTTCATAAATGGCTATCCTTACTTTATTTGCCCTGGTTGTTCACTAAGAAAATGAAAGCAGGGCACATTGGGTCAGTAGTCACAAGGGGAGACGTGTCATACTGTCCCAGCCTGTGGTCTTGCACTCTTAGAGTATGCCATGTAAATACTAACTGTGGTTGCACAGAAGGGAACTAGAGCCTGTAATGGTTTATATGGTGTTTCTTTCAATAAACTTCAAAATAGTGATTCTTGTGTGACATTACCTATAGGTTTTAGTACTGTCTGAGACTTCTTGCAGGCTTTTCTTTCCTGATCTTCTGCTGAAGCATGTTTGCCAGTATGGTCCTTTTCAGGTTTGTCAGTAGGTTTTCTTCTCTCTGTGGCAGTGCCCAGAAGTACATCTGGGGAAGCAGGGGTGGAAAGGGAAGTGGTATCTTGTGGAGTATCTTTCTTTTCCCTTCCTGAAACCATAGGTCTCAGTGCTTCTGCAGGTTGACTGTTTCTTTCAGCAATGGGCTCCTTGATTTTTCTTGCTTGTGTTTCAGCTGAACATAAATGTATCTGAGCTAGTTTTGAGCTAGCCAGCTCAGGTGTGGTTTGCATTCTTCAACTCCAGCAATAATTACGTTTTTCAGCTGTGTCTAACTCCCCTTGCCACTCAGGCAGCCTGTGATGATCTGCTGCAGGTGTCTTCAATCCCTAGATTAAAGCTGGCTCACGCTTATCTAGACTACACTGCAGCACTGGGATACTGTAATCCTCCTTTACAAACTGAGCTGTTGCAGTGAATTCCTCAGAGCTTTTTGCTTCCTGCAAAAAAGTATCTTTTCCTGTGAACTGAGAAAGTGTGGCTTTTACCTTTATCCACAACTGACCTTTCCTCAGTGCTATCTCTCTGCTTAAAAGCTTGTGCCAGCATGTAAGCTCTTGTCATCTTTTCCACCAGTGGCTTTGTGCCAGGATCACACCAGCCTGATAGAATGCCCGTAACATCTTGTCCCTTCTCAGCCTGCCCACCCTGCTGCTTGCAGCATCGTCATTCTTCTGTTGGCTCTGCTCTAGCTGCTTCTACAATATCCGCCTTTTTCGGAGACATCTTCTCTCTCCTGATGGCTCCAGAAATTCCATTGGCTGCATTTAATGCTAGCTGGGGCTGAGCCTTCAAAGCATATCTTGGAGTGGATATGGTGCTGTTTTGCTGTGGAGTCGGACTGTGTGCTTTGTGAAGGGCGTATTTCTGATTCTTAAAAACCTGAGATGGTTAAGGCAAGGCATAATGTCAAACAGCATGGGGAAAATGGGGTTGAGAAACCAACCACGGGGATCTACTAGGGTAGATATGGAAAGTGCTTGAGTCAATCTATTGCCTTTTTTTTCTCTGCTTTCACTTCCTTGAGGAAGGCACATGCCCATTTTCAGATGTTTGACTGCAGGACTATAGCCCCTCCTTATTCTTAGCAAGAACTGAACTTCCCTCTGTATCTGCACTGGCACAGGGTTTGAGCTGGTGTGGGTCAGAACTAAGAAGGTCTCACAGCCTTTGCCATCCCTTTTGCTTTGACACAGGAGCCCACAGTGGGCCTTCTCAAAGGAAAGAACCTAACCTGGAATGAGGAGAGAGGAAAAGAGAGTTCAGGATAAATTACTGTGGACCTGTCACTTTATCTTCTCTTTATTACAGTCTGCAAACAAATATACATGGGATCATAAGGTAATGTGTGTAGGAAGGGACCTCCGGAGGGCTCTGGTCTGACCTCCCACTTACAGCCATGACATCAGGCTAGGTTGTTCCCATCATCTAACCTGTAACACCCTGTTGAAGACAGCAGCTCTGGTGGATCTCATGGATGATTTCCACAACTCCTGCATGTTTTGCTCTGTACAGATCCTTTTGGAATTTTGGCTCCTGCGTAACAGGTTCCCCTGGTCCTCCTGCCTTCAGTTGCTCTGTGTAATGGGAGACCTGGGAGCACCCAGTGTCATCTGGCTGTCTCTCCCACCCACAGTGTTTGGACACTGGCTTGATGGGATGCCTTTTTGGATGCTCAGCTGTGAACAAGATTAGGCAGTTGGTATCTTTGGTTGCAATGTGTTTGTTCTTTTTAAAAAAAAAAAAAAGTGTAACTCCCCCCCAAATGTTGTCCTGCCTCAGATATATTTCTGTGTTTTGACAGATCCTTAAGGTGACTGACAGAGCCATAGTTGCCAGCAGCTTTTTGTAGGAGCTTTTCTTATCTTGCTGGTTGTCTTGGGAAAGACTTATTTTTCCACTAACCACTTAATCTATGGTTTAAATTCTTTTTTAAACTCCTAGCAAGGGCTGCTTTAGGTAATCCTGATAGACCTTTCGAAATGGCCAGTAACCCTGACCTTTCTTTAATTTTAAATTCTGAGAAATTAGGTTGTAATGATTTGCTGAATGTAAGTTATGGAAAACAAATACACAAACTGCTCTTTCTTTCTCTCATAATCTCATTTTCCCACTTCTTTTGTGACTTTTCTGTCTACAGTTGATCTGCTCCTTGTGCAACCAGTCTTTTTACTCAGCTCTTTAAATAATGTTTTTAGTTTGTGTTTAGACTCTCAAACTGCTCTAAGAGAGCATTTCCTTCTTACCTCCTTCCTTTTATTCTTACCTTAGCTCTTTGGCAGAAAGCTCTTTATGGATGTTACAGGTCTTGAAGCTGGTCTCAGAATAGAGGAGAGGAGACATTGACCATCTACACTTCATTTTCAGTGTTTCTGCAGTCTGACGGATACCTTATGGGCTATGATAGTATGTGGTTCATTGGCTTGCAGAGAATTCATCTTCCGAATAAATGATAAGAAAAGAAAGAAAGAAAGAATGATGTATTTTTGCACAGTAATATCAGTAAAAATGCAGAAAACATACAAAGTTGGTGGCACTTTGCCCCCTGTGCTACAATTTCTAATTCAACAGATCTGTTAATCTGTTCCTGATGCAGGGTAAGATTGGTTATGTTCAGCGCGCCTGGTCAGCAGATTTGGGCATCTGCACCACAGTGGATCTGGAAAGGGACTGGCTAAAGAAGGAAGGCCAGTAGATGGATGCCGCTTGTGCTTTTACAAGCTGTTACCTAAAACCTGGTGGATTACTGCAGTAGGCAGGCTTGGTAACTATAGAGCTTCCTATCCCATCTTACATAAAAGATCCAACTTTTGTTTCTATCAGTGGAAATTTTCCAGAGGCAGTAGGAGTTGGATGGTGTTTCTAGTGAAATGAGAAAGAGAGATGCCTCAAGCTAAGAGGAATACAGGAGAAAAAGAATATATGAAACATATACTTTGTGCTTTGTCTTATTCTTTCTTCTAATATCCATTTTACCCAAAAAGAGGTATTTTGCTGTTGAATTATTAACATCAGCTTCTGAGGGTCCAGCCAGAAAACACCTTCTCAGTCTCCAGAAATGAGAGTGCTCTTTCAGAAACAATTTGCAGGTTTCAGCATTGTTGTGAAGATAACATGAATGATGACAGTTTGGTAAAACTATTCTGTACGTGCTGGAGCCAAACTCACCCTGGACTCAGTAAAGAGGGTAGGTCACACTTTTTACTGTTATTCTAGGGTAACTATGAAGGCTGCTGGTAAATTTGAATATTCATGTTATGCAATTGCTAGCAAGGGTAAATACATTTTTTCTGTTCTCTTCTGGACAAACTGTAGCCTTTTGTAGTGTTGTAAGCAGCTGTTTTAAGTGAATTGTAGAAGGTACTGTGGAATAAAATCAAGCTATTGTCTGCTCATGTGTTCCAGTTACTCTGTTTTACTTTTAATGTTCCAGTTATTCTGTTTTGCTTTTAAACAGTTGAGAAGTTTATGTGCGTAAGCACAGTTTGCTGCCAGCTGAGCCAGATTATATACCTTTTCTGATGGTGTAACTCAAACAAAATATGCTGCCCAAAAGCATCACTAGAAATATGATAGAGTGGCATTTGCAAGCCCAGGCAAATATATACAAGATTTTCTACATTTCTAAGTGTAGAATCCAGAGCTGCCTGTCTGACTAATACATTGGTAATGGCATGCCTGACTTTATTAACTAGGAGTCTCTTCTTCTGCTTTATTAGATAGGAGTCTATTATTTGGCTTTATTAGATAGGAGTCTACTGGTTTTATTAGATGGCTTTTTTGTTTGTTTTGGTTTTTTGTTTGTTTGGGGGGGTTCTTTGGTTTTTGTTTGTTTTGTTTTGTTTCTGACTAGCAGTGTCTGGGCAAGCTATCTCACACCTTAGCACCTGACTCCTTGAAAGTAAAACTGTTTCTTTGAAGGTTTGCAAAATTTATTACTGTACATCGTAAACAGGGAGGGAAAAAATAACATAATATTAAAAGAATTATGGTTGGTGCAGTTTGTGTTTCCTTCTTTCAGTGCACTTGCCACTCACTTGAATCTCTTCTTTCCCCATCTCATGTTTGTGCTGAGTGTCGAGGTGTCTATTGTTGTTTGTGGTGGTGGCCTGGGCATCCCCACGCTCCTGGCACTCGTGACCAGGACTGGACAATGCTGAGAATGCAGATGCACAACAAACACAATTAAAATGTCTTTGTTCCTTTTAAGAACATGTTTGTTAGGTATATTTAAAGGCAAGGGTGTGAATCACCTTCATAACTACACTTGGGTTTGTTTATTTCTTTGAAAGTCACAGCTTTTCCATTGGAGCAGTTCTTATGCATTTATTCTGGCTGACAACTGAACCAAAGGGTTTGCTCAGCTTTCTTTATGCAGCAGCCAAGTACTTGGATATTTTATGTCTAAAGGATAGAAAAATATTTGAGAACCTACTCAAGTTGATAACAGAAAGGTAAATAGAAAAGAAATAAATAGAAACAAAGACAGGAACTTAAGCATCCTCTTTGATTTTTTTGAAACTTTTAGTGTTTTGCCAGTTTGATTTGAACTTAATGTATGTTTGTTTTTTTTCCTGTAAACTGATGGTTTAAGAAATAGGAAATAAATCAGATGATAGAATACCAATGTGAAAAAGACAAAGAAAAGACAAAAGAAAAAGACAAAAGAAAAAATGCAAGAACATGTATTCCTGAGGTTTGGAGCATTATTTTTGCATGTAGGAACTATATTCTGGAAGAGTAGAGCAATGATGTTTTTCTGGCTTTTTTTCTGATGTAGGGATTTGAGTGGATGAAATTAAAGTATTAGAAGGTAAACCTGAAACAAAACAGCTATATTTTCAGAAAACATAATAAAACAACAAAAATGTAATGTTTTAGGACTTTTGTATTCTCCATATCTTGTATGAAATATTTCTCATAAAAACAACAGACCAACAGAACAGCCTTTGCCCCAAAAAACCTGAAAGTTTTTCTCTTCGAAAATAAATAGACGCATTCACAGAAGAAAAATTCTGCATACACAAGAACTTCTTTGTGTGCTGCCAGACCATGCCTGGCTCCCCCTGTGCCTAATTCGGAGCTGTTTTTTGTAGCCACAGGTGGCTCCCAGCACAGTTCACAGGAGGAACTGTGGGTGGAGATGCTCCCTGTTCTGTTCTGTGTAGCCCAGTGGTCGCCAAGTCTCTAGGGCCAGGGCAGGTACCGGGCCTGTGGTCTCAGAGCCGTGAGAGTTTGACTTGTCTGAGAGGTAGGCAGTAGGCTCTGGAGACAGGGGCCCCTTTTTGATAAAAACCAGAGCACAGGGTGCATTGAGCAGATCCCAGCCTGGAAATGCTGGTTTGAGTTCCTCACCGTGGGTTGAAGGGGGTCAGTGCACTGGTATGCCGCCTATTATACGATCTTCCTTCTACTTTTACAGATGCATCATTTTCTTCATCTGATAATTTGCTTCAAGGACCAGAAAAGTGAGTCTGAGGAATTTGCCCCCATTGCTGACAGAAAAACCTGGGGACCTCCCAGGAGCTTATTATAGAGTTGTAAGGACCCACATGAAGCCAGGGGTTCTTGGTGTCAGGGGCTCGTCACAAAAGCAGATATTTGCTACAGTATTCATTTCAAAATGGGCTGTTTTATTTAAATATGCTGAGCTTGGAACAAACTAAGTGCAGCATATTGGTGGGTTTTGGGTCCTGATCTCTGCAAATGCCAGAAGAGGAGATTAAATGTTTCTTTATAGGAGTAGCTGTAATGACTTTGGTGTGGTTACTTGTGCATATTTCCCATAGCGTGACTGTGAAGTACAAACATTTGGGATAACTTGTAATCTAGAAAGGTGGGGAGAATTCTTTTGTCACATCTCTTGAATAGCATAAACAGAAAAAAGATAACAGTTCATTAATACTTGCAGTAAAAGAAAAAATAATTTATCACTACCTGCGTGATGTGAAACAATTTGTCAATTAAAAATATACTTGCTGAACTTTTGTGGAACAGAGGGTCTCACACTGGGTCTTATTTAAGATTTCTGCTCATTTCTGATTGTTGTTTAGGGAGGTTTTTGGTTTTGTTTTTTATTTTTCCTGCTGCAATAATTCAGCATGGCAAATCACACAGCATTAAACAGTCACAGTGGGCTTTTCTTCTATTGGTATTATTTCTTAAGGTTGGGTCTGCCAATAAGAATGACTTCCCAATTCTGGCTTATTGTATAGGTCTGTATGCAACAGGTAATGGGAAGGACAGCAGTAGCTGGGCCCTCCATAAGTAATGTATACACAAGAAGCAAGATGCTCACTTCAGAGAGGCCTTTCTTATACCATCTCAATGTGGTGGTTTGAGAAGCAGTTACTTGGAAATCTTTCTCTGCCCAAATCTGCTCAAGGGCTGGTTTCATGAGATGTGATGAGCTAAGGAAGAGCTCATCAGCCTGATCCTAGGACTTACCTTGTGTTGACACGAGCGTCCCCAAGAATTGCTTTGCCATCCCTAGAGAAAACAAACAGCATATCCTTAACGTGGCAAAAATGCTAGGAGTGGTGGAGACAGAGGAAGGGCTCACTGCCACTTTTTGGGGTGTAAGATCCAGTCCTTGTAGGGTATTGGCAATTTGTTGGGGTAGTGAGAGGGGAAGCTGAGCATGCTAGGGACTGCACCCTTGGCTGCTGTGCTTGTGTGCAAGACAGATTGTTGACAACTTTAGGAACAAGGCTTGCAGATGTTGGTGTGGCAGGCTGAGGAGAAATAAGAAATGTTGGAATATTTATTCTTTGCAGTAGTTTTTCCTTACTGTGATGCCTTCAGCATGATTGAATATTGTTCTGAAAATCACACCCTTGTTTCCTTACTTGTGTCTGCTAGTGTGGCTCAGCCAGAGCATGTCCTACAGTGGCAATGCACCTTGTGAAATGCTGCATCCTAGGAGAAAGCTTTAAATCCCAGGGGTGCTTTGGGATAACCCCTCCCTTATGCTTGAGTTTGCTGGGCAGTGCACAAAACAGATTTTTTGACAGAGCATTTATTGCACTGATACCTGCAAATGCAAAGAATAGTTGTATATTAAGGTGGATATATGATGTAACTGCATGCAAGGGAATCAGGTCTTCAAGCTTAAGAAAACTTAAAACTTTCAGAAGCAAATCCCAATATCAGAGTTTAGTCCTTTGTGTGACCTGGCTGGCCCAGCCAGCCAGATTGGTGGCAGAGAGACATCATCACTGCATGGGATATATCTAGTGTTAACTCAGTGCTATAGAGAGCGGAGGGAAGAGAGAATGGAAAGAAAGGAACTGGACCGAAATAGTAAAAATGAAGAGAACAGTTGGGATATACATTCATTTGGAGAGGAAAGCCAGTGTAAGTCATCCTGTGAGTCTTGTACATGTATGTGTGTATATTGTGCTGTGGTGGTGGCAGTATGTCCTCTTGTGGCTGGGGTTTCAGTGCTTTGACCTTTGTGTAAGCAGAGTGTTGAAAAGATTCTCTGTCTAAAAGACTTGGAAAAATCTGTAAGCTTAATGTGATATTGAATACAGTGTATTTATTGATCAAAACCTGAACAGACTAGGCAAGGAGCAGCTTCTTGAGGACCCAAATATTACCACTTTATTTTGAATTCCCAGTCTTCTTTCCTTCCAAACTTTTCTTCCCCATTAAAAACATCAGATGAGGTAAGATATAGTGGTGTGGAATCCAGTGGCTTTCCTTACCATTGTGTAGGGTTGCTTTGACGAGTATTTTGGAGGGTTTATCCCTGTGGGGCTGTGTTGGCATTATGGGTACTCACTCTCCACTTCTAAAGTAGTGGTTGAATTTAGTAAAATCAGCCCTTTATCTTTGCTTTGGGTAAGCTTTTTTATTACAGAGCAGCAGTCCAGCAACGTGCATCTTTACTTGCATTGATCTACATAAACCTACCGGTTTTGCCCTCTCTCACTTTTGATGTTGGACTTCGGTGACCTCAGGGCTCTTTTCCAAATGAATTGATTCTGTGAGTCTGCAATGGGGTTGTTTTTGTCCAGCTTATTAATCGCCTTGTGGAAGTGAAGATAAAGCCTAACTTATATCCCTCTAAGCCATTTCTTGAGTTTGTGTTACAAAAGGTAACACAGAGCAGAACAGAGGTTGAGCTATTATGGGTGTATTTATCTTGGTGAAGATGGAGGATGGTTAAGTGCTTCTGTTAAGCTGAGCTGTGTTTTAGACCTATCTGATAGGTAAAGAAGGCTAAGAAATTGCCATAGTCTTCTTCCATGACTTTGTTTAGAGGTGATATAGGATCTTCTTCCTCCTCCTTTTTCTCTCCTGCAAAATACACATTTTGGTTAAGTGCTGAGCTTGCCACTATCTTCCCCCTCCCACACCCCCCAGTCCTGTGAGCAGTTTCAGCTCCACAAGGAATGCTTGATGTAATCTTTCGAAATTAGTCAGGTAGGTGTGTTGTGCTTATTAGCCTGCTAGTGGCCATTGAGCTATTTTATCTCAGAAATAATTGAAACAGTGTTACGAGGAAAGGAGGGAGAGGAGGTGGGTCAGGAAGCTATAGCTGGAGCTGAATACAAGATGTTTTTGGGCTTGTGGATGGGAACTGTCTTGCAAAGTTGGTACCTATAAGTGTCTTCTAACTATCAGACTTCCTTTATACTGGAAAAGGAGATTTCCAGTTCCAAAACATCCAATTTACACTGTTATGCCACTTGGTGCAAAGTTTTGCATAACTCTCCTCAAATCACCCCCATCAATGGATAGGGTGTTTTGGTCAAACTGAGATAAAGCGTTTTCCTCCTATAAAGCTATTTATTTTCCCCTACAGGAGGTAAGAAGATGCATGGAGTTTAAATGTGACCTGCAAAGCGTGGCTGCTTGGTTTTGATGTATTTTGTTTTAGGATCTCATACAGACCATGTCTTTCCTTGCAAGTTGTGACTGACTCTTCAGGCCTCAGGGAAACAAACCATGCTTTTGTTTCAACCTTCTTCATCTACAAAACGAAAGTAAAGTTGAAGATCTTGCATGTCTTTCTATTGTTATGGCATTCCCTTGGAGTGAATTTGACAGGGATGTCGATGGAAAGCTCTTGAAAATGGCTGGTGCTCTCTGGCTCACTGTTTATACATCCCTGGAAGAT
Source organism: Myiozetetes cayanensis (assembly GCF_022539395.1). NCBI lineage: Eukaryota > Metazoa > Chordata > Aves > Passeriformes > Tyrannidae > Myiozetetes > Myiozetetes cayanensis. Next base: position 29,963,537 of record NW_026087964.1, on the reverse strand, counting down.
CTATGGATAGAGGACACTAAGCCAGTTCAGAATTCCATCAAGAGACTGAGAAATCTTTTCTGTCTAAATTAGTGCATTTGAAGTGATGGAAGTTTATTTGTAGGGGTAAAATGACCACCCTTTTAAAAGTAATTGGTAGTATCATCAAGGGAGCAGTTAAGTGTTGTAGCATCCGGAAGCGATGAGGAAGATAATCCAAAGTTGTCCTTGCAGAAAGCATGCAGAACGGTTCCCTTTGCTCTGCAGCAAAACAGCCAACCTTGATGGGCAACAGCCTACCTGTGATGGGCCAGACGTGGCCTTTTGCCAGAAATTAGTGACATTTTAGAGAAGAAGCAAATTTTGCTTCTAAATGGGGCAATAACAGTGTAAATGAGATCTTTGAAATGTTTTTATAAAATATTTTAACAAGTGCCAAGTGAATTCTTTCTTCAGGTGAAATTGTGGACGGAGTAATTTCTGGTAGACAATGAAACCCTGTTTCTTTAGGGAGTGGGAGGGAGGCTGGGATGGAGCAACAAACCCAGAAAGACACTGAACATTGGCAGGTCTCTGGTGAGGAAGGAAACTGGCTGTAGGTGTTGTCAAGGAAGGGGTGCTACTTCTCATAACCCACAGGAAAGGGTGTGAAATGTGGTAATAATTGTAGGAAATAATTGTTGTCGTCGTTCTGGCTGGACTGCGTCCTACACAGTGAACGGAAATAAACACATATCTCTCTGAATCTCATCACTGTGCCGGTTTAGTCTCGTGGTGCAATGAGAAAGGAAATCACAAAGTAAAAGGGGTCTTGGCAGGCTTTAGTTTTCCTCTGCAGAGAGATAGGGAAGGAGAGCAGAGTTTTAATGTACCCTGCAAAATGTGTAGGTTTGTTCAGAAGTATTTCAGGGTGAGGCAGAACGCAAAACACCTGTATAAACTTCTGACTTGTGCCTGTGGGCTACGTCTGTTTGGAGTTCTGGTATTAATGCTATATAAAATTCGTGGGTTTTTTCCTCTGTCTTCCATATAGTCTTTCTGCTGTGCATGAAGAAACTTTTCTCTTTGAACTTTGATGTATCTTCGCATCTTCTCTGTCTCAACACCCTTTCTTGGTCAGGTCAGTACCTTACACCATCTGTGTTTGGGTGCTTTGCTTTCAACCCCTCCTTATCCCCTAATCCTCATTGACTTCTCTTGCTGTCCTGCTGGCACCTCCTTGGTTCAGTTCTCACTGCCTCTTTCTGGGCTGTCCCACACATTCCTGTTGGCTCGCTCTCATTAGTCTGACCCCTTGCCTGCTGTATCCCAGTCTGCTTCATAGTCTTGGCTGCCCTTCCCATATTGCTCACTTGCTCTACTTTGTTCATCTTTTCCCACTTAGCCTTTTGTTGTCTTTCTTGTGACACTCCTCTCAGTGGAGATTTCCGGTGTCACAAGCCATCTCCTTACCCTCCCTCCCAAATACCCACTTAATCCATTCACAATTTTCGCTTGTCCTATCCCATTTGGACGTAGTGAGAAGTTATTCATTCGCTGCCTCTTGCTCATCCTGTGCGTCCAGATTACGCACACGATCCCCGGCTACAAACTTTCGAGGAAATCTAATTCCATTTTTATGAGCTCAAACCTTTTGCAGTCTATAATTACCTCTTGCTGTCATCCCTGAGACCTCCTTCTTGCTGGCTTACCTGACGCGGGCGCGCGCACGCACACGTACATATACCGCGTCCCTATTTCCCCCAGGTCTTTAACCTGTGCAACCGCTGGATCACCCGCACTGGATACTTGCTGTCGCTGCCCCTTGGCACAACTCTTTCAACTGCTTCAGGCTCTACCTAGTTCTCCTGTCTGCTGAGCCAGGTATTGTCCCCCGCCTTACCCTTCCCCATCGAGCTGGCGAGGAAGGGCTTGCTTAAGTGTGTCTGCAATGTCTTTCTGGGTTGGCTGGGCCTCACTTTTGCTATATTCAAATACCCTTGGTGTTTTACCTCTACTGGATACTTTCTTATCCTTGTACGGAGATGCCTTTTCTTTAGCATGTCCAACCCCTTGGCAATACCTAGCCTTGACGTGACTGCTGTTTTTGTTGTTCCCTTAATGTTCTCCTTGTCTTGCCCTCCTGGTCTAAGACAGATGAGCACCTTTCTAGGTAAGGGGTCTTCCACGTTTCAGTCTGTCCTAGGAAGTGAGCAGCATCCTAATTCGGTACTGAAATATTTTTTAACAGCTCTGGTGAACTCATCCCTGCTGTGACATTGCCTTTCTGTAAGGTTAAATTCTTATGCTGATCTCTGTAAAAAAACCAAAAAAAACCCAAAAAAACCCCAAAAAACTTCAGAAATTATTTGCTGGGTGTCTGTGAATTTATGGAAGGCATAAAAAAACCCCGAAAAAACCAAAAACGTTTTCTTGGAAATACAGCCTTTTGTCAGTGTACCTACTTTGTCTGCCCCTAGATGCACTGTGAACATTGTCACTGCTGTTTCTTGGGTTAAATGACTGAACCATTAAAACAGAGGAGAAGAAGGCCTCTCTCATGTGAGACATGAAGAAATGTTGCTGGATTCACTCTGGCTTGGGTACGCTTGTCTGATCTCAGAGTTATTGGAGCAATCATGATGTATCCCTTTGTCTTCTCCCTTCTTCTCCTTGGAGGCCCTCTGGCAGGTCGTCAAGGGCAGAACTTGAAATCCAGGATTGTTTGGTTGAAGATTTGAGAGCAGAAACCCAAGGAAATGTAGTTTTAAATATATAAAAAGTCTCTGCCTATCTGGCCCATCAGCACAAGGCACCAAGGTGAAGGCTCCCCTCTCCTGTCCTTTGTCCCTTGGTTCATTTTCCCCATTTCTTGGTGTACATGAGTTCATATACTTCAAAAAGTGGGGCAGCAGGACAAAGCAATGTTCAAAGGAAATAAAGACTACTTATATCTGGTTTTCATTTCCTTTTTCTTCTATTTGGTTAACTGCACAATATTTATTAGTAAAAGACTTGCTTATTCTCGTACTCTGAATTATTAAATCTCAGAATCTCTGATTTGGCTAAAGAGTAATTAGTGTGTGCAGTATCTTCCTGACAGGTACTGGAGATGTAATCAGGAACCAAGGTGCTCTTAGCGAATGCTTTGTTAAAGTACACTTTAAAATACCATCTTACCAGGAATGGAAAAAACCTGTAGTCATATAAAAAGCCCTCCTTTCAGAAGCTGAGAGGTTTGGAAAGATGGTGTCAGGTATATGTAGTGTTACAGGCAGTGCTCATCTGCTGGGTTTATCCTCCATTAAGTTTTCAGCATAGATCCTCATAACATAGTGTCAGCAGAAACGTAGGCAAAGCTTAAGGGATTACACTGATTAGTATGGGGATGTGAGTTTGGGGTTTTGTTTGTTGCATTAGAGCTGAAGGAGTCTTTTGGGTGCTTCACTTGGACTCGTGCCCACGTCTAAACATATGGTACAGCAGTCGATGGAATGCAGATAATAGCTTCATTTTCTTCGCTATTTAGGTTCAAGCTTGTGCTAACAGGTCCCCTCCCAAGTTTTGTTTCAACCCACTATGTGAACCTAGTAGGGAAATTCATCTCTCCATGCCTCAGTTTCCCCGTACTGCAAACAGCAATAATAATAATAATAATAATACACTGCCCTTCTTTTAATGTGTTTGGAGTGTACAGATGAAAAGCACAAAATATGAGCTTGCTGTTTAATTACTGGGCCTGTTGCTTGTGCTCAACTTGTCTGGGGAACACACGTGACTGGGAAACCTGGACTTCCTGTGTCCATCTGGGCAGCATCTGGGCAGTGCTGCCAGCCTGCCCAGTTGGGCCAGGACCTGCAGCATGGCTAATACAGCTGGCATTAGCCAGCTGGCCACTTCAAAGGGTGACGATGAGAAGGGAGTGAAAACTTCCAAGGGGGAAAGCACGCTTAAAACCTGAATGAAGCAGCCACCTTCTGTTCTGACCAGGAAGCCTGAATACAGTACACAGTACTGCTTCCTAGGTGATTTCAAGCTTTATTAATATTTCAAAAGAGAAGTGAGTCAAACCAGCTAATCCATGTAAACTATTGTCATAGGTATGTGGTTAAATCCACATCCATCAGCTCTGAGCAGTTGCTGTGTGGAGCTGGGTCAAGGCATATTGGTGCCCCTGTTTCCCTGAGTGATATTAGAAACAAGGTCACAGGGTGCGGGAATGCTAATTTCTCTTTCCTTAACAAATCGCTGATGAATGACTTTTCATATTTGGGGTCCAAAGACACGCTCTGTGAATGCGGATAGCGTGTTTTTACTACTTTTTACAGGATTAAACTTAGCCCAGGGAGAATCTGCTTTGGAATAGACTCTGAAATTTGGAGGAAGGCTAAAACAGCCGCTGGAGGGCAAATAGCAATGTGTGCGCTATTCAGATGTGTCGTGACCTTCTGAGGACAGGTATAGATGTTATAGGTGTATTAGATAAATGTCTATTTTAAATATTCCCATTTTAAAGTAAATGTTTAAACCCTGCAAATAAACCAGTGGTTTAGAAAAATGTGTAATATGGAGTGATTGTACACAAAATTGTATTGTACCATAGGATTTCACCAACTGATACCAAGCCTATAGGCAAAGGCTTATGCTTTGGATTTAAGGAGTATCTGGTGTGTCCTGGTCTCACTGTAGAAACCACATGTAGGAGGAGACAGTTTCAAGATGCAAGACCTGTTGTCATTAGTGGTTCCTCTGTCTCCTGACTCGAAGGCTGCTTGGCCTGAAAGCGGCAGGTGATCAGTGAGGTCACTTTAAGGGCTGTTGGAGCTGGTCTTCAAAGTCACGTAATTTTTATAATGTTTTCAAGGAAAAACCTGATTGTGGAGTCACATGTTACTCCGTGAAAACTTTGGGTAGGTGACAGCAGTCCAAAAGTTTTGCACAGATATAAATAGAAGCATGCAGTTAGGTAAAATGAATATTAAGTATAAATAGTTCATAGTGCCCCTGAATTTGCAAGCAAATAAATATTTGATCTCATAGTTCTTATCCACTTTATGCCAATAGTGGTATCTTCCAGTAACAAAATGATGTCCTCCAGATAAAAGGGAGAGCACTGATTTCTCTTTTAAGCAGGTGAAACATAAATTTGTTGATGTGGTCTGAAAAAAGTCTCAGAGCATTCCAGGTGTCTTCCAGAGCTAGTTTCAGCCTAACCATTTTCCTATGTAGTGTGACCTACCTGACATATTATTTGCTTTTCCCCTCTGGTTGTTTCCTTTTCAAGTTTCATTGCTGTTTTGCTGTCCTGCTGTGTGGAGACAATGCTGATGATATCTTCTTTTCTGCACCTGTAAGCTGCCTTCTTCCCTTCTCCTGCTCCTTATCACTGCTGTTGTCTCTTCCAGTGACGGTCAGAGCTTCTATGTGAAATGGAAGTTATTAAATGTAAATGGTATCTCAGCAGCAATTAAAAATGTAAGTACCTATAATGAAAAAGAAAAAGGGACAAGTGGCCCTGTATTTGATTTTGATGCCATAAGCAAATGCTTTTATCTGAATGGCATGAATAACTTTGATCTAGATTCTGCATGTGCTCTGCAGATACATAGGTTTTGAGAATTATTTGTGCGTCAAGTAGTTCAACATGATCACAAAATTTTTGCAGGAATGGTGTTAGAACATCTCACACTAACTTTTTCAAGCACCTAGCCTACACTGTGATTTTTTTTTCCCCCCTGTTATGCTTAAAATCCAAACCCAGAACTTGTTTTCAAATACTAGCTAATTATTTTCTTGGTGTGCAAGTTGTCTTACGAATTCTGACTGTAGTCACTGTAGCATTAAATCACAGTGCAAAGAGCCAGAAACATTCAAGATCCAGCCCATTAGTTGTACATGGTGAGGGAGCAAAACCCTGCAGCATCCCACGCTTAAAACTTCCCATTCAGCAAGCCCTCAGTTTAATACGTGATGTCCTCCTTTGTGTTCTGTAGGACACGGTTTATATGCCAAGGAGTGGAGAAACTTGCTCTTGTCTATGATTTTGACATTGAAAAGAAAATGTAATTTCTGGTTCCTTGCAATGTTTCTCCCAATGAAACAAGGTGTCATAGTCTGTTGCAGTGAGTGGGAAATGGAACTGAAAGCATCAGTCACTGCATTCCCCAGCTGGTAGGGGCAGCTCTGCTGCGGTCTAGACCAGATTTTTCTTGGCAGATGCTTCGCACTGGTGTTAGCAGTGATGAAGGTGAGTGTGTAAGCAAGGCTTACTTATTCCTGCTCTCATTAGTCATGTCACTTAGGTCATAACTGCTGGCCTCAGGAGCCCTCCTTTCTTGGCCCTGCCAGCCACCTCCACCTCATGGGAGAGGTATGTTGGGAAGTTGTAAAATGGTAGGGTAGAGGCAGTCTAGGCATGTACTATTTTTTTTCTTTTTCCCCTGCTTATTACCTTTTCCATTATTTTCCGAAGGTCGGGAGCTGCAGAATGCTTGCTGTCAAGCTTGCACTTGCTCTGCTGCTTTTGAAATCGGAGCTAATTTTGCCCTTTTCCAGACTTCCTGAATGACTGCAGGTCTTGGAAGTTTGATGCTTCAGATTACTGAATAACTTTCTGCTACTTGCGATGTATTATCCTGACTTTTGGTCATGGTTCTGCAGGCTCGTTTCAATGTCTGCTCTGTTTCTGAGGGACACTCATTCAGGGGGCAGTTTTGGTCCTTCTCCAGTAGAAAATGGCTCTTGATGATTCTGTCAGAGGGTTGATGGGGCCAGCTTGGTATTCCTCTACAAGGAGAACGGGTGAGGAGGTAAGAATTTGCCTTTTATCATCTGTAATGGTTTGGAGCTGATTGAACACATCCCAGGCCCTCTGCCTTTTCAAGTCAAGGGTTGGACTTGATGATCTCAGAGGTCTTTTCCAACCCAGTTGATTCTTTGAAGTCCTGAGATCCTGGGAATGCTGCTGTGGTTGCACACTGGGAGTCCTACAGCATCATGGCAAGTACCAGAGTGAAATGCATGTAATAATGTTGGCAGCTTCTGCACGATCAGATGGACACAAAGTCTTTACAATTCTGGCCAAGACCTGTGGCAGCTGCTGGCTGCAAGAAGGTCTCATAACTTGCAGAAAGAAAATCAAATGCCACTATGAAAATCTCTTGTGAACCTTCTTGGGTTTCTTTAGCCTGGTTGTGCCTGGCCTACCCTGAAAGTCCAGCCCAGAAAAAAGCACTGGGCCATTGAGAACGTTAGAAAGAGGGCTTCACTCTTCTTTTTGAAGAGGGTTGACCCAGGAGTCTCCATGTTTGGGGCTGCCCAGGGCAGATCCAGAAAGGATCTCCATCGACCATCACATGGATGGCCCACCTCTGAGCAGGCTCAGCAAGCTGGGGTTGCCGCAGTGCCATTTTGCAGATTTTCATGTGAGCCCTCCGTGGTGCCAGCTGCGGGAAGGCCACCCCTGGCAGATCACCCGTGGTGAGGACAGGTTTTGTTGGTCCATAGAAATCCAAACTTGGGAGAGTGATGGGGTAAAAGCAGCATCTGCCATGGGAACGGATCTGGAGTAAACCAGAGTACAGACTTGCCACCAATTCATGAGGGTAGTGCTATGATCATGTCCCTTCAACACTGCTGTTTTGCTGCTGCTGGATATCATAACCTACCAGGAAACAGGTGGAAAAATGTCCAGGAAAAATGGACCAGGCTTTTGCAATAGGCAGTTTGGGTTTTGGCAGGTGGGGCGAACAGGCCTGTTTCCATTCAGCATCTGTTTCTCTGTGAAAAATAGCAGGAAATCTGGTTTTTCAATCCCTTTGACACTTGTCTGTGCATTTACTCAAATGACCGAAATATTTCACAGCTGAGATAATATCAATAAAAAATAATGTTTAATTTCAATGTTGCAAAAATCTGAAGCAACTTTTTTTTAAAATATTGCTCCCATCCAGAATGACCCTTGTCAAACCAGCACTATGTGTAGCCCTGCATCATGTGAATTGCTAGCTAGAGAAGGCATTATCCCTTCTCCTCTACCCACTTGTCTTTGTCTCCTGCTCCCCTGTTTGGGTTTGGACATCCCTCATGTTTCTCCATAACAAATCTTTCCAGTTCCCTTAATCCACTGGAGTGATGCAATGGAGTTGAAGGGAAGTTAGTCTCAGGCCTGTCCAACTCCCTTTCCCTCCCCTAAATTTGTGCCTGCTTAAACATGCTTTTCATAACTGGCAGATGGGCAAGTCTGTGTGTTCCTGTGGAGTCAGGAATAAGAGGAGCATCAGAAAACTCCTGTGTTACAAAGACTGGTGGAACTTCTCAGGTTCTGCTCTCTACTTCTAGATCAGGACAATTTCATAGCACTAACATTTTTGCTCCTTGATCAAGATGAAGGCTAGGAGTGTGCAGCTCTGAGTCCTGTGCTGTTTTAGCTGTGGAAGAATGAAGTGAGCCCCTGGGTGTCACACCACCTGACTCTGTCATAAGTAGCATCAGCTTCCCTCTACCTTCATGATCTCCTGTGTAAAAGTCCTGGGCCCAGCTAACCCCTGTGCAACCCAGTTGTTTGGGTTTTCATTCACAAATCACTGAAATTCTGCAGTAATCCAGTACAAATGGCTGCACAGCTTCTTTTTCCTCAAGACCAGAACTGGGCAGAACTTTACTTCCTAAGTGCTGAAAATCTGCAAACAGAACTTTTATTTTTCTTAAAAAACCAAACCAAACCAAACAAACAAAACCATAAACAAAACAAACAAACAAACAAAAAAAACACCCCCACATAAAAAAATGCCCAACCCCCCCAAAAAAAAGGAGGAAAAAAAGGGGGAAAAAAAGAAGAAATTTTAGCTATGTAAAGTCTGTGAAACATTCAAATTTTCAGAATGCATGGTATATAACACAGGTGTACTTCCAGTGTCAAACGTTTTTTATAGTGAGGAGGTCAGAGCCCTTCCTGCAGTTACCAGCAGGGCTGTACCTTCAAGTTGCTTTGACAGTGAGCAAAGGGTTCTCTCTCTGTAATGCCTTGCTAAATGCTATACACTAAAGCAGTTTGCATGCATTCAACTGCTGTTGTGAACTGAAGATTCACCCACACATGCCCCCCACTTTTTTTACCCCTTTTTTTAGCTGTTTGAACTGCCCTGGAGCAGAGACAACCACTAAAATGACAGCATGACAGAAATACTCCACAAGTGAACAATTTGGGATTTCTTTTTTTTTTTTTTTTTTCCCTTCTCCATTGACTAATCTGTAAAAACAGCTGGAATGAAAAGCATCCAACTTCACGCTTGGAGAAAATAAGTCTTTGGGTATTTCACTAAGTAATTGCAGCAGCTGAGATTTGGAGCTGGCTGTAGGGCCCCTTGCTGTTCCTATGTTCCTGCTAGTCAGTCTGGATTGACCTCAGTATTTATGGCATGGGCTGAAGGAAGAGGCTGCTGGCAGAGCCCTCATGCAGAGGCTGTGGGTGCTTGTGGGCCTTCCGCCACCATTACCTAATCTTCCTCCTCTTCCTCCTCCATCTCTGGGTGCTGTGGCTAAGCCCAGCCACTGAGGCACTTGGCAGTGTGGTGATATTTGTGGCTTGTAAATGAGAGGCCACTCCTCTCCAAAGAATGAGCTCAGGAACACTGACCCTATTAATTTATTTTGTTTGGCATTATTAGGAACAAGACCCAACCCCAAACCCTCTGTTGTAAGGATTTTCTTTAAATAGCCAGTTTTGGAAACAGGAAATTCCTTTACCTCTGGAAACAGGAAACAGATCTGACTATTACATATTTGTTTTAAATCTTTCAGTTATCCACTGCTGCCCCTCACCTCTGGCTTTCTTTCCTCTGCTCAGCAAAATTCGCTATTTTTGATAAGCCATTATCTGGGGGTATTGTTCAAGACTCAGGGATATGCTGCTATGGAGTAAATCAATGCATTTTGTTTTAAAGCTGGCAGGACTGATGTTTTCTCTACCCATCATGTTCGTAATATGTATGAACATAAGAAGTTCTGTTTGCTGACTCAGTAAAATAATTTTAAAAAGGGGGAAGAAAACGAGAATTGGCATCCCACAACTAAATGAAGGACAAGATTTTTATTTTTTCTCAAGGCTAATAATCAAAGCCTACTGACAAGAAAGGACATACCAGTGGAACTGGAGTAGTCTTTAGAAATTCAGGGCCGGAAGCAACTTCAAGATATCTTCTAATCCATCTCCTTGCCCCCAAGAAGGATAGATGTTTATCTTCAAAACCTCTGATGAGGGTGATTTCACAACCCATCAGCAAATCCTGTGCTATGCCTTTACTGTCTCTATAGTCAAAAAGATTTTTCATAGTACCCTAAATAATTATTATTTTGAACAACTGATGACCATCCTTTTTGAACAGTTATCTGGTCTCAGGACTGTGTATTCGCAGGATGTATTTACCACCTCTGTAACCTCTTAAACATCTGAGGTTTTCCCTATAGATCATGTTTTCAAATGTCTTTTGGCTCTTGTTGCTTGCTTCTTGGACTCTGTGCCAAATGTGCCTGCCTTTTTTTGAAAGGGTTGTTTCCCAGACTGGCAATGTCTCCATATGAAGCCTCACAGCTGACAAGCAGGGAGAAATAGCTGCCTCTTGAGCCGTGCCTGTGATACTCTGTAAGTCCCTGGTCTAGTGCTCTTTGCAGAAGCTGCGTGTCATTGACACCTGACCTGTTTGCAATCCTCTCTAACTCTGGTGCTTTGGTGGTTCTGCTGCCTTTCTGTTTATTCCACTTTTGCTTCTGTGGAGCCCTCCTTTCTAAGCAGAGCACGGAGCTATTAACTGTCCTGGGAACGTGTTGGCTCTTAAATAATCACAAGCGGAGCTACTGTGCCAAGTTTTGGTTTGGAGTAACTGTTTTTTCTGCTTCCAGACCTTGATGTAGCTCCAGAAAAAGAAAGGTGTTTACAGATGCATTATGAATTAGCACCCTGGTTGCCAGCCCTTTGTAGCCAGGTCCCAGCTCTGGCTGGGTGCTGCAGTGCCTCTCGTGCTGTGAACGTGCTTGAGCAGGCGAGAGTCTCTGTCAATCTGGTGCATTCATGTCCAGACTGTCTCCCTGCCATGGTGCACTGGGTTGTTCTCAAAGCCTTTAGTAGCCTCTTGCAGGCTCAGCTTTGCTCACCCCAGCCCTGCTGCTGTCCTTGAGACTGAATTTGTTACCTCTTGGTTGTTCCCTCCAAGGCTGTCAGGGCGTCAGTGCCTCACAACCTTCTTCCCAAAGTACCCCAAGATGTGCAGAGCTGCAGTGGTGACAGAGGATCAGCAAGCTGTATTTGCTGTCCAACCTGTGCAACGTTGGGCTGTAGAGATATCCGGAGTGAGAGGGAGGAGGGCTCCCACCTGCTCCCCAGCACTGCAGCTCACCCTCACAGTCCCAGGACATGGCATCAGCATCCAACTCACATGCTCCCTGTTTTTAATCATACTTTATGCTTAGCTGACTTCTCCCATAAGGGTCTAAGGAACAGAGATATAGAGGTTAGCACTGATTAACACTGGTTTGGCAGTGACCTGCTGCTAGTAGGTGCAGCTGTTGATCTCTATACAACCCCCTGGCCAGCCAAGCAGAAAGTAGCAAACCTGGGGAAGTTGATCTTGTTCAGTAAGCAAACACCCGAACCTTTAATTCGCTTTTGGTTAGTACAGAACCTATAGTATCTTGTCCATGCTTTAAACATCACATCTGTGCTGGGCACAGTGCACTGCACTGGCCAGCCCTGTGGTTCTGCCTGGTCCCTGGTACTGGTCTGGTCCAAGACACAGCTGCTTTTGATGTTAACTTCATTACCTCTCAGCAAAGGGTAGCTGCTCTTGGCAAAGGATTCTGAAACAATCGCCACATTAGCAATGAATTAAACCAAACCTGAAATAACTCTTTGTTTTAATTCCAGCGTAACGTGTCGGAGCAGTTCAAGTATGCTTTGGCATGCTGAGGGGTAATGGAGATTTTTTTCTTCTGTGTTGGTTAGTTTGAAAAATTGCAGCTGAAACAATAAAGATGTGTCCTCCAGATCAATTGTAGCTCACAGGGAGTCTACACAGCTCACTGACCATTCTGATACCTCCTTGTTCTAAATTAGTGTGATGGTTTTACCTTTGAAATATAACCAGTGGGAAAAAAATAAGTGATTAGCCATTAGCTGGAGATAAGCTTCCAAGTGATGTCCCCAGAAATGTAAAGGAAAAGAACAAGAAATAGCTCTTTTTTTGCATCCAAAAGAGTAAGTGGTATTAACTTTTCTCTTTGTCAAGTTCCTCTGGAGCCTGTCATGGTGTGTATTAGAGTTTACCTGAGGTCAATGGGAGCTTTCCTGGTGATTTCATCATAATCTCAGTGCAGCTCTGTCATGGTGACAACTCATCTTTCCAGCTTGCTTGGGGAGGAAGGTGGAAATCCTGATTCCAATGCAGAGGAGTGGAATAGCCAGCTAACCGGTCTGGCTGGGTGGTTTTAGTGTCATCTTCCCGAATCACAAAAAGACAGCTGACTCTGTTTTATTTGGTGTCTCTGAGCCAGGGTGGCAGCTCTTGACAGTGTCAGCTCACTGGGTGTGCAAATGTCATTTTACATAGAGGCTGAATTTCCTACTTATGCAGCAGTGACTTGTCAGGGCACTTGAACACGTATGTGAGCTGTACTTGGGCACAGTACTTACCCCAACAGGCACTTCCTGGCAGCTCTGGCCAAGGATGTGGCTTGTGGCTGTAGCAGAAGAGGAGGGCTGCTGCTGGAGTAACCTACCAGGCTGACCAGATATGCCTCCTGTGCTTCCTTCACCTGGGAGTTTTATTGAGAGCTCGTGATACTCAATTATTGCTGTTCCCACCAACGTGTATGAAGGTGCGAATCACTCTTCAAGTGTTCCCCAAGTGCTGGGCACCAAGCACAGTCTTTGAGACTGCAGTGTGTATTTTTCTAATATGACGTCTGTCTTCCTGCAAATAATTTACCTGCATGTAATGATCATTATATTCCTGTTGGTATGTTGGTATAAACTATGCTAGCATTTCGGGCATGACTCATATTGAAGGAATTAAGTTTTCACAGAGTTAAGTATGTTCATGTGTATTTCACAGGGAGGCATGTGAAAAATGGTAAGTAGGTTCCCTCTGCTGCCTTGAAGGAGGGTTGTCCCTTTTTTTTTTTTTTCCTGGAAACCATAGTTGATCTCTACTGTCTGCCTTTCCTTTAAATAAATGCATAGCTGGTAGGTTTGTTGCTATTTTTTGAACTATTGAAACTTTAATCTGTGGCTTCATGCATGTATCTTAAGTGCTTTTGTTACTTTTTATAAAATATGAGTGGCACATTGTGTGAAACAGTCATATTGCTGAGTTTTTGATGGGCAGGGGACTGGAGCATGTGGAGCACGTGCTGTGGAAGAATAGACTTGAGGACAGGGGTTTGTTCAGCCTGGAGAGGAGATGGCTTTAGGGGAGACCTAACTGCAGACTGCCCCTATTATGGGCAAGTTAATGAAAAGATGGAGCCAGGCTCCAGGGTACAAAAATTGCAAACTGGAGTGGGATTTTCTGAGAAAATATTAAAAGAAGAAAATCTTCGTTAGGAAAATTACACATTGATAAATTCCCTAGAGTGGCTCTAGGAGCTCTGTCCTCAGAGTTTTCAAGGCCAAAGTGGTCTAAGCCCTGTGCAACATCACATGAACTCAGGGCTGTCCCTGCTTTGAGCAGGAAGTTGCAGATTTCCCAAGGTCCCTTTCACCTGAATAGTCTTATTTAGTGACATTACCCATAAATATGGGCCTCGGAGGTGAGTGACATGCAGTGTGGCTTGACCTTCCCTTTGGGGGTAAAAAATAAAGTCCACTGGGATTGTGCTAAACTTGGTGCTAGTGGGAAATTCTATCATAGCAGATGTTTCCATAATGGATTGACTGCTGCCTGCCTAATTGCATCTCTATGGGGAACACTGGCAGGGCAACTGGAGCATTTATCTGCGATGCATCAAATACAGCCCTGAAGTCATCCAAACCTTCAGCCTTGCTGTTACCCATCCCCTTTTTTTCCAAATTGATATGTGAGCATTGACAGATTTGTCTCTATGAGTTGAATCAGATTATGTTGCAAATTCAGGTTTCATCGCAGGGAACTGGAAGGAAAATAAAAGTTTTCTGTGCTCTCTGCAGCCTGCTCACCCCAAGCATGCTGGTCCTTCAGTTGTTGGGTTGAGCCATCCATGAAGGGGGTTGGCAAGCCCTTGGCAAGCAGGTTTTGGCACAAAGCTGGTGTCCGGTGGTCGCGGGGCGCGGGTGGCAGCCGCGGGTCGCTCGGCATCCTCGCCAGCGCCGACTGGCTTTGCGGTGGCGTTTTCACCCACTTCGGGCAGCCGGTTCTGGGAAGCGAAGCCTGCGGATGCGCGGGTGGGAGGGGGACCCAGCGAACGCGTCCGCCGTGTGGGTGAGCACGGACCAGGTGCGTGGCTCAGAACGCCCGCGGCCGCTGTCGGGGACACGGAGCGGGGCCGGGGGAGCGGGGCCGGCGGGAGCCGCTAGAGGCCCCTCCAGGCGCGGCGATGGCGCGGCCACCCCGCCTTCCCCGCGCCCCGCGGGCTCCACTCGCTGGGCGGGTGGGGGAGGAAGGGACCCCGCAGTCGTATCCGACTTCTTTAAAGATTAAAATCGTCTCAGGAGAAGGGAAGAAGTGAGGTGATTCTGCCCCTCTACTCCGCTGCGGTGAGACCCCACCTGTAGTGCTGGGTCCAGCTCTGGGGTCGGCAGCACGGTAAAGCCGTGCACGTGTTGGAGCAGGTCCAGAGGAGGGCTGTAAGAATGATGGGAAGGCTGGAGCACCTCTCCTGTGACTACAGGCTGAGAGTTGGGATTGTTCAGCCCGGAGAAGACAAGGCTCTGGGGAGATCTTTGAGCAGCCTTCCAGTACCTAAAGGGGGCCTACAAGAATCACAGAATATGCTGAGTTGGAAGGTACCTGCAAGGATCATCAAGTCCAGCTCTCAGCCCTGCACAGGACCATCCCCAAGACTCACACCATGTGCCTGACAGTCACACCACAGTGCCAGACACTTCTTGAACTCTGTCAGGCTTGGTGCTGTGACCACTGCCCTGGAGAGCCTGTTCCAGTGCCCAACCACCCTCTGGATGAAGGGCCTTTCCCTGATATCAAACCTAAGAAAGATGGGGACAGACTATGTAGCAGAACCTGTTGTGACAGGGTAAGGGGTAATGGTTTTTAACTAAAGAAGGGTAGATTCAGACTGGATAAAAGGAAGAAATTTTTAACAGTGGTGAGGGTGATGAGGCACTGGAACAGGTTACCCAGAGAGGTAGTAGGTGTCCCATTCCTGAGAACGTTCAAGGTCAGGCTAGGTGGTGCTCTGAGTAACCTGATCTAGTTGAAGATGTCCCTGGTCATAATAGGGGCTTGGACTAGGTGACCTCTAAAGGTCCCTTCCAACCCAAACCAGTCTATGATTCTGTGAAAAGGGAGGCAATGCATTGTGTCTCTCTCTTTTTGTGGGATCTTTGGCACCAGTCCTCTCAGCAGATCCTCAGACAAACCCCACAGGAGTTGAGCTGAGCTGAAACAGCAGCAATGGTGCATGTCTCCCCAGCAGTGGACCAAAGCAGATTCCTTTCCAAATTTGATCTGTGTCTCGGCCTCAATAGATCCCATGTTTTGCACTAATTTCTGCAAGCATCGATCTTTCTGCTGATACACAATGCGAGATCTCAGAAGTGCAAAGTTGAAAGTATTACCTCTGCCTTTTCAGCTCTGGATTATTTTATTCTGCCTCAGTTTGTCACATTCTCTGGGAAATCTGTGCCACTTTAGGTCACTGGTACTTAATTGTTACCTGTTTTCTTTCTTGCCCTGTCTCTCTTCTCAGTCAGGAGGATTTTAAGACAGAAATTACTGGTGGTCTGAAAACTTCAGCTGCATAAATTTATCATATGGATTGTGTTTGGCCATTGCAAAGTATGTTTGACAGCACTAAGCTAAGTGGCTAAATGCCATGGTGATTTATAGTCCTCTTAGGGCACAAACGTAATTATTCATTTACCTCATCAAAACAAAGAAGTTCACTGTTAATGAGGATAGTTCATCACAGCTCTGCTGCCCTGACATAGTTGGAGACTCAGGGATTGCAGATAAGCTCTGGGAAGGGTGCAGAGAGTGGAGCCTGCATGCTTGGCTTGCTCAGGCAAGGTGTCACTGGGTGGTTGCCCTCTCCTTGCAGCCTGCCCCAGTGGGGCTTGAAGTAATTTCAAGTGAAAGGGAAGGAAAATTTTTTTTCTTTTTCTCTCTCTCTTACACGAATACCCCTGGATAGATTTTTACAGCTTTGGGCGCTATCCTGTTAAGTATAGTGTCTATATAATAGCAAGCATTATGCATTTAAAATCTGTCCAAAGCTGTTTTTCAAATGTAGGGTAATCCATCACTATTAAGGTACTCCTTCATGTTCAGGAGCTTTATTGAATTTTGGGCAAACACTTCTGTGAAAATTATATATATCTGTAATCTCTTAAAAACAAACATACGTGATCAACTGATGAACAACACATTTTATACTGGTCTTTCCTTTCTCTCCAAATGATATATGATTTTTAATTTTTTTTTTTAGTTTAGGGGTACACCAAATCAGAGTTTTTAATATAGATGCATTATTTTTATAATCTTAAGTACAACGGTGCTAGGAATGTAGTTTTGAGCTCCTAACTTTCTGCCTCTTGGTCAGACTTCATATTTTCATTTTTAAGCTTGTAAAAACTAGGGAGTTAGAAGTTCTGACAATCAGTGCTTCAGCATGTCGCAGTAACACTCAGGATGCAGTATCTATCTGCACAGCTCACCACCATCTACCTGTGTCTTTCCCTCTGCTTTTTTTCCTCTTTATATTGTTTAGGTTTTACAGTGTCTAAACAACAGGCTGGTTGCCTATACACAGTATCTTCTGCTATTTTAAAGTATAAATTCACGGAGTAGAAAGGTGGGGGGAAAACGTTCCAGACATGAAAAGAGTGGTGAAAGGGAGGAAAAGCCTACTTGATCCATGACTTTTAAGGGATAAATGAAAGATATATTTCTGTTAGCTCTGGCTCCTGAGGGTTTTGACACACCATTTCCCATCTTATGATGGGAGATCTAGGAGAGAAATTGAACTAGTCATCCATCAATCCATCATCAGTAGCCTTGTTGTGTCTTTCTCCATCCCAACAGCAGATGGGTTGCCCTCCCATAGCCTTCTCTGGTCTTTTTCCTTTTTTAGGGGTCAGCTTTTGTTTCCACCATATCTCTTCCTTCAAAGCTGCTATTCTGGTTTTTCACAGAGCTGTCTGTCCTCATTCTCCATCTTGTCCTGCTCTGCAGCTCTCTTGGACATGCAGTGCACTGTGGCTGGTTCCTACTTGTATCCCATGGTTGTACGCCTTGTTCCTGGGAGGGGGAATGGTCACCAGGATCCAGTGAACAATCGGAAGGAGTCAAGCCAGCGTACAGCCTTTCAGCAACGCACAGGTGAGCATGCAGTGTCCAACCAAGACAGCAAGAATGAAGGGCAGGAGTTGTGATGGAGGCAGCCAGGTCTTTGGCCAGGTTCCTGCACTAGTGCTGCCTTCTTGGTCCCACTTGGTCCCTTCTTGCTACCCGCTGTGGTCCCACTCTGGGCTGTGGCACCGATGCCAGTGTGACCCTTTGGAGGCTTGCGTGGGTTTCAGCGTAGTGGGCTGAGACATAAATGCCCCTTTGTTGCACAAAGGGGAAGAAAGAAGACGTTTTGGCAATTTTGTGATTGGTTATCTGGCATTAAGTCAGAGCAGACTTGGGCTGTGGCTCAGCCTTGATATCCCAGTGATTTTTACTTTCTGAAGTTCTAGGATAAGGAACATGGCAAAATGTGCAAGAGAGAACAGGACAGTCTCCCTGCCCTTTCCATCTCTGTGTCTAGCTGTGCTTTTTTTTCGTCCTAGGAATGTTCTTCTTTGACCACAGAGGGTATAAATTATGGGATTTACTTCTGAGCAGCCCATGGAATAGCCTGGGGCAAGTCATTCCTAGAAGATGCTTTCCTCTTTTTAAAAGGATCATTAACTTTAGAGCTAAATACCGAAGCAGGGAGAGGAGAGGAGAGAAACAAATGGGGAAATAGTTTCCTAAAAGGAGGAAGAAGAAGCTGTTATTCACTCATCAGGATATTCTTAGATGTGTGTGGGAACAGCATAACAAAAGGAGGGAGCTTGAGAGAGGCAAGCCAGGTGACAGTGATTTGCATGGGACAGTCCTGAGGGAGTTTG
This sequence comes from Myiozetetes cayanensis, assembly GCF_022539395.1. Lineage (NCBI taxonomy): Eukaryota > Metazoa > Chordata > Aves > Passeriformes > Tyrannidae > Myiozetetes > Myiozetetes cayanensis. Next base: position 29,945,275 of record NW_026087964.1, on the reverse strand, counting down.
AGCCATGTCATCCTTAGGCAGAGACATGCTAATTCTTCCTGAAGGAGGCTTCTTCCCTTATTCCCACCTCAGTCCCCTTCTTCCAGGGGAACTGTAGGGAGTGGGGGTGTTTACAAACTCATCAGCTTTGATTACTGCTGTGTGTGTTAGTTGTGGTGTTGCTGTTACTCTGGTGCAAGGAACTCCAGGGAGACACAGTGATGCAGAGCTGATCTCAGGTGAGATCTCAAAGTGTTCATCTGCTCCTGTGTGCTCTTCCAGGATAGCAGGATTGCAAGTGGAGCAGGAGCAGCCCTTGTCAAAGTAATGGGGGAAATGTGGCTCTCTGAGACTGGACAAATGCTCTGAACAAGGATTGTGTGGCCTGTGGGGAGGAGAACAAGCTCCTCAGGGGTCTGGTTTGAGGCCTGAGGCAGGTTAGGAGAAGAGCAAAGGATTAGAGCTCACCACCTCTCTCTGTTCCCTTCTGTTGGTTCACTTTTGACCTAAGTCAGATTTAATTACTTCGGATAGGGAATTAACAGCCACTCTTATTCAGTAATTAGGGGAGTGTGTGATTATATTGCTGAGGTGGGGGAAAAGTTGTGGCTGCGAAGTCCAGCTGGCAGCTCTGCTTTCATCTGTGTGCAGCACCCAGCAGTACAAGGTTCTAATATCCCCACAGGTCCTCAGTCCCTGTGGCAGCAGCTGCAGGAGGTATTGCTATAGACTGCTTGGTTGTGGGTTTGGCTTTTTTTTTTCCCCCCAGTCATCTAAAATGAAAGAGTGATAAAACAGATTTTAAAGGATGCTATGCAAGAAGGGCAGTTTGTGGAAATTGTGGAAATACCAGCATTGCTCTACCTGTCTGGCTAGCAAGGCTAGGGGAGGTGGGAAGAGAACATGGGCATTCTCTTCCATGGCAAGAGAACATGGGCAGTTTGATGATCACCTCTCCAAGCTTTCATAAAACACTAGAATCTTGGATTATAACAGCTGTGTCGGGATTTAAATGCCATGTCTATTATCCTGTAGCTAAAAGGAGACAAAGTGTATTAAAAGGTAGCAAGGTTTCGCACCTGCTTATGAAATTACCCTTCCTTGCCATATTTTACTCCTGTAGATGCATCTAATAGGTGCTGATGGATCTACTGCGGCATAAGAAAATAACATTTGTGTTGCCTGTTAAATTAATTTCCCTGATAAAATGAGGCTACCGGGATGGCCCATCTGACTCCCTCTTTTTATAAAGAACGAAATTGAGTCCTGTTGTTATGATTAGCGTATTAAAAGTATTAGGTTTGTTGTCTTAGCTGTGCTGTGTTTTCTCATGGTCTCTCTTATGCTGATTGCTAATGACAGGCTTTGGCAGGGGCTAACCTAGGCAGTCCTTCCCGTGATGGGAACCAGATGGATGTTTTTGCGCTGGCTGCCCCTCCCACTGAACACCAGGAACAGGAGGAGGGGGAGCCCTTTTGGCTGGTGGAGGTGGGGGTGGAGGGCGTTAGTAGAAAAGTAGATGAATGGCAGAGGACCAGTTCTCATCTATCCACCGCTTCTTTTCCCTTGAGGCTCCCAGTTTTGCAACTTTCAACCTCACCCTTGGCTTCAACTTCTTGGCTTTCAAGTGATTGTGCTGTATGCTACATTTTCATTACTGGTAAAATTGATGGAAAATCACATTTTATTATGTGAAAAATGCAGTGTTCTTGACTGTCAAAGCTCCATTCAGCTGGAAAAAATCTATGTGAGGCACTCTTTTATATTTCATGTATTTTGTGCATTGGCTGGAATGAAAAAATAATGAAAGGCTGTATTTTGTCAACTTTTGCATCTGTCTGACTGGCAGCACTGACTGATTTGTTTTTTAAAGGTATTTATTTCTTGCACTAAGCACTATTATTCTCCACCCTTTCACGATAAATGCAAATAATACGTGGAATGTGCAAATAATATGTGAAAAAGATAGATGCAAATTATTCAGTCCCTCCAGGTAGGTCTGCGAAGAAACTGGAAATGTGACTGTAGTGTGGAAAAGTACTGTCTTTATACCAGCTGGAGCAATGATAACAGGGCTACTTCTGTCTATGTTTCATGTTTCTGCGGACACATCTATTTTGTCTTGTTTTAATTTATTTTTTCGTCTTCTTTTTCTCCCTTTCCTCTCTTGCTGTGAAACTTTAAATGGAATCTGGGCAGTCTGAATATCTGAAGTACATCACTCAGTCCATAAACCCTTCTGCCTCTCCTGGGACCACTGCTGCTCGGGTGTGATATGCCCAAGCTGCTGAGGTTGTGCCCGGGGAGTGAGCTAAATAACCCTGGTGTCAGGGAGAATGAGTGGATATCCCTCCTGAGATCCAGACTGGTATACCTTTTGCCATGAATCAAATTCTCCCTCAGAGGAGGAACGTGGCCTCCCTCCCTGCACAGCCATGTGCCAGCTGTGTTGGTACGTGGGCATGAGTCAGATGGAAGGGAGCCAGACTGACTTGGTGTTGTGAGATGCTGCAACTCTTGGGACGTCTTTGCGTCAGTCAGGAACAGGTTTTGTTCCTGCCTCGCCATCGCCCCTAACCATGCTCCTGCCCAGGAGAAGATGTTGCGCCCCTCCCTCTGCACCGCTGAGCAGGGGGTTGTGGCCCTGGGTGTCTAGGCCGTGCTCTTGAGAACTGTCTGAGCCAGTAGCCTGAGAAGGACCGTGCGGTGCAGCTGACAGACCCAGGCAGCCAGCCAGGGTGTACTCCATGGCTCAGCCATACCTGAGATTCAGGATTTCCCTGCAAACTGAAAACAGCGTTTTCTTTTATTACGATTTTTTTTTAATGTCACAATTGTCTTCATACCCAGATCACTGTAATTGCAATTTCAAGCGAAGAGCCTGTGAAAAGAGGTTTCAGGGTGCTCCTACTCAGCATTGTTTCATTGTTGCCACTTGTAAAATTCACTCCCAATTCCAGTTAAGATTTTAATGTGACGTAAATTTTCAGTTATTCTAAATACTAAAAATCTGATGTCTTTCTTCTTGCTAGTTCCATACAGATTTTCTTTCAGTGCAAAACCAAAAAAACCCAAACCAACCAACCAAAAAGTAAACTGAGCAGTAAAACCTTACAGAGAAAGTAGTAGAAGTAAAAGCTTACAGAAAAATCTAGAAAATCCTTTTTACCTCAGTCATTATTTATCTCTGCACTTCTTGACTCCCCACTTCTGAATGTATTAGGAGCTCTTCAGTGAGGGCCATTAGCCATTAGCAGAACCCTGGTCTGGAGATCTTCCTGGCTGGAGGAAGGTACCTCCTTGTGCTTTTGTAATTCACTGGCCCCCCAAATTCTTGCAAGGGTGCTGGGTTTGTGAGGACTTGCTGACCTGGATAGTAAATGGGCAGCAGCATGTTGGTTTGAGTGACAAGGTCAAACAGAAGAGGATTGCAGGAGAAGTCAGGTAGGAAGGGACCCGAGGAGGTCTCTGGTTCAACCTCCTGCTCAGGGCAGTGCCAGCTGTGACATCAGACCAGCTTGTTCAGGGCTTGATCCAGTCAGGTCAGACTAGAAAGTCTCCAGGGATGTGGAGACCTCTTCCAGGAAACTTTTGATAATTTGATATTTGTTACTATGTGGCACTTAGAGAGGTCAGAGGTAAATATGTGCCACCATTCTCTCTGTAGAAGATGTTCCTGAGACTTTTTGTTTAGGAAGCAGGGTAAGCAATGACCCCACAAGCCTGGGACACTTCTACATGGTGCTCCCTACCATGAAGAGGTGGGTATGAGGGATGAGGACCTGCTTTGTCTTCTTTTGGGGGTAGATGTGGGGCAAGCAAAGCCATCCTGCCAATCCAGGGGGGTGAGAACTAGTTCAACCCCTCCTATCCTTGGTTTTTCTTGACCTTTTTTTCCACAGCCATGTGGAAGTGATGGAGTGGAAACCGTGGTGCTCATAGTATGTCCTCATTTCTCCCCATTAAGCTGTACATCTGTCCTGGCTGAAATAGCCTGCCCTGGACTGGCAACCTGGTAGCTGTCGCCGCAGTTAATAGCAGGGCTGAGCCTTGGTGCCTGCCATTGTCAGAATTAATTCTCACTGTGTGCATCCAGAAACAGGACTGGGACATGGGGACATTGTAGCACCTCACTCAGGGCCTGAGATCCGCAGTGTAAGCCTTCAGAGAGATGAGCACCTCCCGCAGCTTCAGCTGGGGATGGAAAGCCAAGCCTCACCGGCAGGACGCAGCCCAGGAGGTGCCTATTGGACTGCCTGTGCATTTGCGTTTTCTAATCTGCTGCCTAAAGCATTATCTTGCTTGCTCAGACAAGTCATTCACCACATCAGGAACGTGTGGGAAAATAACTCAGTCAGTATAACCAGAGGAAAATAAATGGTTGGCCATTTGGAGCTGAGCAAGCTTGGGAATTTTTTTTTTTCTTTTAGCAACACCCTGAAAAAAATGTAGTGTGAATGGGTGTGAAATATAAAGAGAGCTTGCTTCCTTCTTGCATAGGCATGCATCCAGAAAAAGAGAACAGTAAATATACAGACATCTACTGCAAAATGCTTTGTTAGGGCTGTAGAGGATCCAAAGGCTCAGTGTGTTTGACTGGTAGGACATCGGATCTTCCCCACTCAAATGAGTTTTGAATACAAGGGAAGTCTCTGACACAGAAGAGAGGAGAAGCCACAGGGATCACCTGGGGTGTTTCAGTGTTCTGCTCAGTCACCCAGACTCTACTTCTCCTGTTGATTCTCCATTTATGTTTGAAGAGAGGATCCCACACATAATGTAAGTACAGAGGGGGAAACCATGTCCTGTGTTAGAGGCAGCAGTATAAGACTGCAGTGGGTCAGGTCCCAAAAAGAACTGATGCCTGTTACAGGGGTGGGGGGAAAAAAATGTTCAGGCTAAGGCAGTTCTGAAAAATGTGGAATTACTTTACTTCTGTGAGATTTCACAGCTACTATTTGCTACTGCTATTTAGGAGACGCCAGTGAAAAAGAACAGGATAATGTCTTCTGCTGCAATAGAAATGCCAGTGTAAATAATTTATTTGCTAATTAGTAGACATTGCTCTAATGACAGAGATATTTAACAAGTTATTTGTATCATATCAAACCCTGTGTTCTAGAGGGGGGTTTTCCCCTCTGTTGGGTGTTAAAGCAGTTGTGTGGATTAATCACACTATAATGCAGCCAAACAGCTCTTGTCCCTGCTTGACTCAGGGAGCACAGGCTTTCTGGCTTGATACACTCATGAGAAAAAACACATTCAAGTTTTACAAGTATGTTTTGGAAATAAAAGCTGGAATTTAATTTAAAAAACCAAACAAAACACCTTGTTTTTCCCAGTAAATGAGGTCATGCAGCCTGATTGCCTGACCCATCTGTTGCTGTTCATAAGTATGTTATTTTTCTAAAGGCCAATACTAAATGGTATTATGTAGTTATCTACTTTTGTATGCCTCTTGGCTTGTCAGCGCTGTCATTATATCGACCGCTGTTCTTAAAACAGGATCTTGGTTAAAATAGTATATACCTGCCATCTGGTTGAAAAATGTAAGCTTCCTACACAACTAAGAGGAGTTGTACTGCAGCATTAGGAATAGCTCATGTTCTCTTGAAAATAGCAGCTGATGGCAGATTGCAGAAATCAGCCAGTTATCAGTTGTCATTAAGCTATTTGATATCTGACACACATGGAAAGCAGGCTATTTATAAGTATGCAGTTATGTTATAGAAGTATTCCTTTTTTTTTTTTTTCCTTCCCTTTACTCATTTAAATGTGTTAGTTTGGCTGGATTGGAAAGCAAAGTCTCCCTTAATATTTACAGAATAGATGTGCTGCAGACTGTTCGTAACATTTCTGTCATCAAAAAGTGGTCTGAGAGGGGTAGAGAAATAAATTTGGTGTTCCTGTGCTATAGAACTGTAGGTGTCTAAGGAGAAATGTCAGCTACAAAGAGCCCAAGAAACAGAAGTAAGTGGAACCAACTGGTAGAAGATTGTACAACTAGAAATTGTAATGGAAAAGACGTGTTTTACTTCAATATGTATTTGCATTTCTGCTGGTAGGAGAAAAGAAGTCTTAGGATCAACTAAAGCAGAAACTATAAAGGAGTAATTATTTGCTAAATCTTGGCAAGACACCAAAGGCTCTCAGAACTATAGGTTAGTCACTAACATGAAAGCGTAATGCTAACCACTAAGCAAGGATTCATGTACAACACAGGGCAGAGGATGCTGCTGGAGAAGGCAGTGAAGCATGGTGATGCTATGACCTGTTCCCTTGTCATACATTTTGAGGTAACTGATGATTACAGAAAACAAAGCAGAAACAGTCTGCTTAAGAAGACAGATTAAGTATTTCTTCTGTGAGTGGAAATGTGAACAGGAAGACCAGTCAAAATAGGATGGGGTGCTTTAAGGCTATTTTACTTAGAGGTGGTGTGAGAAGGTAGTATTTTCATGTGGCCTGGGGGTTAAAACCTGATTAATTTGCTTCAATGACGCTGAAATTTTGTGAGCACATCCTGCCAGGTTTTGGGAGAAAAAAAAATCACCTATAAATAAAATATAATAAAAAAATTAAATGAATATACATAAATAATATCAGATTATTCTCAAATATTTTGATTACATTAAACTAGAAATGTTTTGAGTACTATGAGGAGTTTGTTGACCCCACTGGCAAACCTCCGATCTCTTCTCCTGTTGATTGGAAAATTAAAGTCTTTGCTGTTTTGGCTTCAACACAATCTTGACCAGGTTTGAATCTGAATCCCCTTACTTTTCAAATGACATCTGAGATTCTGGGTGTGAAAGGTCTCTAGTTATTTTCCTTCTAAAAGTTACTTTACCCATAACCATCCATCCATACTGAAAAAATGTTCAGCTTCATAATTAAAAGTTTTAGGTTTTTACAGTCAACAGAGGTATGTTCTAACAGAAGACTGGGTAGCAAAGGTGTAGGTCAGAGGTTGTGGTTTGTTTTTTATTTGTTACTTTTTGTTTGTTGACTTTTCCTTAACAGAGTATTTGGAAATCACATGTCCCTTGCTTCAGGCTTTTGGAGACCTTCTGAGGCCATCAAAGCAGCTTCAGCAGTCTCAGCATTTTGGCAACATTGCAACTACTCTGACCATAAAAAGACTTGAAACTGGTGCAGAGAGCAATTCCCGCAGTGGAAGGTTTGCAGGAATGAGCAATGCCCAGAAGCGATTGCGGCTCTTCAGTGCTCCTTTCCAGGTGTGTGCACACATGCCAGCTCCCTGCACTTTTCTGCTAACCAAGCTGGTGTTCCCAGTGAAAATCCATGGTCTGCAGGTGCTGAGGAGAAGTCTTCTGCTGGCACACAGGGAGGGCTGGTAGAGGAGGTGGAGCAGAGACCCTGGAAAGTAAAAAATGCAAATGTTTGACAGTTCGGGGCAGTTTGGCAGAAAGTCTCTCTTCCTCTCCACTTCCCAGACTGCACACAGTTATTTGCAATTCCAAGCTGATTATTCTCTAATTTAGTAGGGAACTACTCATCTGCCCTGGTGTGCTCCTCCTTCCCTCCCAGCCACCGGTTCTCCCTGCTTGCTCACTTGCTCACCGGCCAACAGGAGCAAAATTGCTGCCTGGTTTAGTCCCCTTTGGCTGGGCCTTCACAGGCTATTTCAGCTTCCCCACCCTGGCAAAAGGTTAGTGAAAACGCATTTATCTGCCTCTCTTTCTTTGGTTTGTAACTTTTTCATGCCTTTATCTGCACAGCAGAAGGCTAATAAAAAACCCCAATGAAATAATCTAAGTGTGTCTTGTGGGGGGTGGTTAACAGAGAGAATTGGGAGGAAGAAGCAGCACTCACAGATCAAAACTAGCTGTGTAGGTAATTTTATTTAAGGACAGAACATGGTATGGTGTTTTATTTTTTACATTTGAGGAAAAATGTGTTAAAAACACTGGTTATAGTTGAAGAAAGTATTTTTAGGTGTATCAAAACTTGTGAAGATGATCAGGAGTGATGTGTGGTAATTAGGTATCAGGGCAAGAAGCATCCTGGAACACAAGGCTGTTTCTCAAAGGAGCTTAATGGTTTTTCAACTGCATAACAAAGTTTTCCTTTATGTTGTAGGCAGATGCCAAAAGTACTGGATATGGTAGCGTGTTACTCCTAGGATTTTTATAAGGAGATTAGGAAACAATATAGTAAAAAAGTTGTTTTCTCACATGGGTTCTGAGAGTCTTGCATTTCCAAATGAATTCATTGTGTCAGGTGTAAATGTGAGAACTTACTCTCAGTAGTCCTGAAGTACTAAACTTTTCCCAGCATAAACTTGTCTTGGAAATGAGCTTTCTGGGACATTGTTCTGGTGCTGTTCTCAGGTTAATTGTTCTAGGTCAAGTTTTCTTGGGAAAGCTTATGTCATTTTCTCAGCTTCTCCAAATTCTGACCTCTTTATGTCAGTGGGGAATCTGGTAACACCCATATTTAGGCCACCAAATGCACTGCATTATGAACATTTGGGGTTTTTCCTTTTTTTAGGGGAAGCAGGAGGTGGGAGAGAGAAACTCTAAAACTGGGTTTGTTTGCAGTAGCATATAACTTGCCTTTGGCTTAAAGGAGTGTCTTTTCTTCGACTTGAGAAGTTCTACTTTTATCAAGAGAGAGATAGAAAATGAAAATTTTCTTACCATGGCCTACATTCCTTGAGAAATTTTAGTTGTGCCAGAAAATATGTACTTTGTCCAAGCCCACAGCCTTTAAATCAACAGTAGAAAATAGAAAGGCTGTGGGATTGCCTAAGAAATTGCAAGATGAAGGAGAGCTTCCCAGCACCCAGCGTATACCCTGAGTACCTTGCTGAAGGGCACCAGGTGATAAAGGAGTTTTTTCCAGCTGGGAGCTGCCCAGGAGCACCCTCCAGGCCCTGCCTTCGGTGCTGGGGAGGCAGTTATACCTTGTTCCTACTTTCTCACAGAGTAACCACAACTTTTCCCTATCATCTCATGATAGGGAGAGTTGCTCAAGATGAGAACACATGTGCCGAAGTTCAGGATCAAGTTCCACGGTCAGTGCCCAGTGTAACCTGTCTAATCTGAAGATTTTGGTTTTGCATAGTTTAAGTTTTTTATGAGTGTCATGTAGTAATTGCTGGTGCCAACTGGTATTCTGACTATATTGCACAGAAAATTAGTGTTTTGGCTTAAGATGGGGAAGAGAATAAAGAATAACTTTTTTTAAAGTTTGTAAACTTGGCATAAAGTACTCTTGGTGGGAACAGTGGTAGAAGCAACATGAGGCCCATCAGGGCAGTATGTTCTGGGATAATGGCTTTCCATGATGTAAGAAAGCAGATATTTAGGGTTGTGTGCATATAGTGTGGGGTGTGCATATGCATGTAATTAACAGTCTTTCTGTTTTCCTTAAGATACCTTGGGAATTTATGTGCTGAAACCTAAAGTTAAAAGCTCTGAAGGCAACTGCTTTCAACTTAAGAAATGGCAGATATATAATTTCTGGTACAGTGTAAAGTTTTGATGCTTTCCTGGCTATGGGTTATGATGGACAAAACCTCTTTTGTGGTATATGTATGAACCTTGCTGTCTCTGTACCAGAACATATATGACAGTTTTCTGTCCCTGTGGTCACAGAAGCCCTTTAGGGAAGGATGTGTTACTGTTACCATTTTACAGTTGAGAGCATGAGAGAATGAAGTTATATACTATGTTTTTCCTCAGGACTTCTGCTTCGTACTAGCAACACAATAGGTATATAAGGGAAAATACAGTGAGGGCCACTTGAATTTGGGCTGTTGTACTAGGAAGGGTATCCTATGGCAATGCAATAATGGCATTACTGCATTACCTAAGGGGTTCATATATTTTCTCACCAACTGGATATTTTCGTAAGATACAGGGAGAACTGGAAACTAACATGCTTTACCTGAAACTATGCAAAGATCCTTATTAAATGCTTTCTTTTTGCTGTAGGGGAGACTCGCTTCATGACTGCGGTTATTACGTGCAAAAATAATGGTTGTGAACTACTCATTAGGTCCTGCTGAAGTGGATGGTTCTGGTGTGCAGGGTTCCTGGGGGCTCAGGAGGCAATGGGCCCGTGTCTTTGTGATCCTATACTGTTCTGCCTCAGATAATATAAAAAATTAATAAGGGCCTTTAAAAGAGCAATGTCCTTTGGACATTTTAATAATGAAGATATAATTAAAATATTTCCTTGACTACAGGAAGGATGCAGGCATTCATGTGTACAAGTGGTGCATTACATTACCTTCTCAGGTAGCAAGCAGAAGCCCATGCAGTGCTGTACTTGAGGACTCTTTTGAGTTGCCCCTGGATCAAGGTCTTGTCTAGATTAAAGGCTCAAACCAAGTTATGTGAGGTGCTGCAACTCCATGCATACTCTTTGCTCATGACAAATGTAAGGTTATTTGAATTATTGGCATCTCAGGTAAGAGCCTTGGGACTAAGAGTGCAGTGATAATGTTCAGCTGGTTCCTGGTAGCTTCATTATGAATTGAGTATTGAGAAAAAAGCAGGAGTGTTCTATATATTCTGATGGATTGGTTTCATCACTCCCAGGTGAAGCCTTACTTAGCAATGAAGTGCAGGTTAGCTTGTTTTAAACAGGAATAGGCTGAATTTGACCAGCCAACACAGATCTAAAGCAGACCTGCCAAATGCTTGAGGGTTGCCTGATGTGTGATGCTTCTCAGCCTTGATTTAAATAGATGTGTGGCATCACCCAGCACAGATGCCTGCATTTAGCAGGGCTGCAGGATGAGCCGGATGGAGTGGCTCGTGACCATGGAGCAGAGTCCAAGCATCTCATTTCATTTTGGGTTGTCTGGGGGACTTGGAGGAGGAGAGAGAGATGGCAGAGATCTTTCCCTTTCTCCACAGTAGTGCTTACCACGCTTTTCTTGCTTCAGATAGACCCTACTAGAGCCTCCAGACTTCTAGGAAAAACCATACAGAAAAGTTAAGTCTGGGGCATCTGGCATATTGCCAGCTTAGCTTATGGGCAGAAATGAAAGAAATGGGAAGGATGGCTCCCTCACTTTCTTCCAGGGGGAAGGAACCTGGACAAAGCAAGCCAGCTGGCTGTACTTCCCTTTCCTTGTAGCTATTAGCTGTCTTTCTGTACTCAGCAATGATATTAGCTGTCTGTCTGTACTCTGTGTATGACAGAAAAAAGGACATGTGAATGTGTTCTTCCTTCTTCTCTGGAATATCTCCCTTCATTCCAGGCTAGAGCGGGAATTATTAATTTGGAAAAACATTTTTTTTAAGAAAGAACTTTACTACCATGACATCTTCATGCCACTTTTGGTTTAAGTACAGTGCAGAGACCTTGGATGTTTCATGGTTCACATAAAAAAAGATGCCTTATGTTTTAGTGTCTGTGCATGCATGTGACATGCCTGTTTCATGCAATGTGAATGCATGCACATGGCATTTTTTTATGATCTAACTTCCTTGAACAGGTTTTAATCTTGATCAACTTTGTTCAGATTGACTTTAAGTAGAATGCTTATAAACTAGTTAAAATGCACAAACTTTGCTTCTGGAAAATATTCTGAGTTCATGAAATGGATCAGAATTAATAGTCTGCTGGAAAAGAATTTCCATTAATCTTCTTAGAGGCAGGAGATAAGATTTCACAATCAGATTAAATATTTGTATTCCACATTAGGAGACCTCCTTGGCCCTGTCTGACAATCAATTAATCCTCTTCAGGGCCGTGGTTCCTCCAGTCTGCATTTACTTCTTTCATGTTGTGTGTGAAGGGCCTTTTATAGACTGTTAATGCACATTTATTTGGAAGTTGAAAATTACATCAGGGCTTTGACCTTTCTTTGTGTTTGTTTGTCTTAGTTTTGTTTCTTTTAGCTAAAAGTAGGGAGAGGTGGGCACTTGCCGCTCCCTAGAGTAGAGCAGGTCTCACTGAGCTGTTTAGCCATCATGAGCATCTCATGATTGAATCTCATGCTGAGGGTGCTGTACGCTCCCCCACCCAGCAGCTCGACTCACTCAGCATGAATTTCCCACTGTGTAGATGTGGGAGGAGAGGTGACAGCTTGCTTGCAGGCAGAACACAGGATACTAGATGGGAAGAGAGAGCGTAAAAAAAAATCTGCTCTAAGCTGGTACTGAAGATATTTGCATAATTTATTAGTATTTTTAGAAAACAAGTGTAATTAAGGAAATAAATATTTGTCATACGTACAACTTACCGTGTTGTTTAGTATCAGATGATGTCATTGTTCAGTGGCGCTTTGCCTATTACCTCTGTGTGCAGTAGAGGGCACTAAGTGGTGCTTAGCTTTTAAAGTACAGGAAAATTCTGCATTTGTTTTCTTCATTACCCACATTGCTGCCTTAAGAGTACTTCTTGTGTGTCTCAGTTACTGACTACCACTTTTCTTGTGCACCTTTGTCACATTCCTTCCATTGTGTCTTCATGAAATCTAGAGAGATGGCCCATCCAAGGGCAGCCTGTCAGCAGTTTTATGTTTTGGAAAAAAAAATCAAATGTTACATTCATTTTCTGAGTCAATCTACAGTCATTGCTGTCAATTCTGTGAAAAATAAATTTAAAAGCATCATCCTCATAAGTTTGCAGGCATAATCATGGTGAAACTGAGGAAGACCCAGAGAGATCTCTCATCCTGCCATGATGATGTAGGTGAACTACTAGAAAACCAGGGTTAGAGTTTGAAGAATTTGCCAACCTTGAGCAACTACTGAAAGATTGGAGACTGAAGTATTTTATGGTATCTATAGCAAGGATACTTTGCACAATGATATAACCACTTTTCGCAGTATAAAAATAATCTAAAACGACTTTTCTGGAAGCTGTCTGATACAAAAAATGTGTGTGATGGTTCATTACAAGTTTCATAACCCTACATTAAAATGTAGTCTATATCCCTACTGTCTCTTGAGTACATTCAACTTGCTTGGTTAAAAAATAAATAAAATAAGGCAAGAGTTCATTGCATTTAAAACAAAATGTCAGGGATGAAAACATTCTTGATGGTAAGAGATGAGGAGTTGTTCTTTGGTTAAAATTATGTAACTGTTTCTTCAGTTAAAATTATTTGGGAGGAAATGAAACTGAAGGGAGACAGATTCAAAAGGAAAAGGAGGTGATTCTTCATGCCAAAAGGAGTAGCCTGCAGGGTTTCTATCCGGATGATGCTGTGGGTGCAGAAAGTTTACATAGGCTGATGGGAGAGCCTGGGCAACCCTCTGGCAGAGAGGTCTCACAAAGACTACTTGATAGAAGAATCAGAGCAGGCACGGCATATCCTTTGAGCTGAAAATGGGGGGAGACACAGATTATTACGAGGAGACATGAGCAGCACCTTATTCTTCCCTGCTGCACACTGCTGGCCTCTAGGAGGTTCAGTATTGGGCTATATCTGTATTTGGGACTGCTAGAGTCTTTCTTCCATTTTAATGGTCTTTAGTTCAAAATTTTAAAAACCCACAACTGTTGAAAGCAGTTCTTGTGCAAATGAATCACAAATGTGAAACAGTTTCAGGTGTATGACAGACTACATTCATTGCTTGACTATCAGACTATAAATCATAGTTATAAGCTGTATTTATTCAGATGGTTTTCAGACCTCACTTAAAAATTGTTTTCTCAAAATGTTTTCAAATACTACCTTCTTGTATTTTTTTTAATAGCTTGCTAAAGTGGTCTGAACTGAATAGTTGCACTATTAATATTTCATCCCTGATCTACATACTCTGTTGGTTCCACTAATAGATCTCAGTTTGCAGAATGTTAGATTAGTAAGGTGAATAGTTGCTTTCTTTGATGCCTTATCCTGAGAGTCATGATATTTGAGCTGGTTACGAATACTATCTGCTATTCAAATGACCAAAAAATAAAATTCTGGACTAAATTAATGTGTGTTCATTGAAGGATGAATGTGGCCAAAGTAGTAAGTCCAGTCTTATCTTCTAGCAGAAAGGCAGTCAGTCCTGGCAGGGAATTACAGGTGCATGTCCTGCACTCGCTGCATCTCTGTCCAGCTGAGTATCGCTTGTATCGAATGCATGGCTTGACATCTTTGAAGGGAGTCTTTCTCTTGGTGGCAGTGTAATCTTCCTAACCCTGCACCCGTGGGTTTTACTGAGCGGAGGGAAGCCCATCTTATCGCAGCTGTGGCTCTTGCAGGGGTTTGCACAAGAATACGAGGTGAACCAGCCTGTTGGTGGGATGTTCACCTGCCCAAGCAGGACTCATCTTCCCGTGTCTGCCAGGATGTGCCAGGCGCAGAGCAGGGTGTGGAAATGCCAGGAGGTACCAAAATGCTGTGGATGCCCGGAGCAAGCAGGCACTAGCTTCTGATGGGTGGTGTGGGCCATATTTTTGCCAACCTCTGGAGGAACAACTTTTCCCTTGGCTGGGTTTTTCTGTGGCTGGCTGGCCTGCCCGGGCTTGGGAGGGTGCTCAGAAGTACATGCTCAGTGTTTGATCTGCATTTCTTTAATCATCCCAAACAAGCCAGTCCTGTCCACATGCAAATACTCAGTGTCAAACTGTGCCATCATTTTGTGTTTCATTTAACAGTTTTGTATTTTTCCTAGTTTGGCAACTCCCATGTCTTATGAGAGTCAGAAACAATCCTTTTGCTTGGAGTAGGCCCTTTTGTTTATGTGAGTATACAATTTCAGATAAGCATCAGTATCTCAAATCTTTCTGCTTTCCCCTTCTTTCTAGCCCTGAGCAGAAGGTGCCTGTGGTGGGATGGTCTAGAGGCACACAGGCATGCTCACTGGGAATGGGACTGAAGTGGGGCAGAACCAGTTTTCAGATGTAAGCTCTTTGCAGCTTGAGCCTGGGGCTGATGGGGCTTCCTGTAACCCAAAAACCCCTTTGACTGAGGGGTTTTTGTGTGGTAATAAGCCCTGTGAACAGTCTTCATTCTTCCTCCTGCCTTAAATCACTGCTGCTTTGAAAGTATGTTCCTTTTTTTCCTATGCCATTCTTCCCCGTATCAAACAAAAGTTTTATGATAAAGTTGGGCAAAAAAATAAAATGCTTTTTATTAATTTGTTTTCAAGGGGCATTGTACAGATAGTTTAGCATTAAAGATAAATGAATGACTGGGATCATTTATATCTGTGTGTGTCAAAAGCTACCTTGTCCTTCTGTCTATGCTTGTCAGTTTAGGGAAAGCTGACAGATAGCCCACAGATAATATATGCATGAGGAACAGCTTTCTGATCTATTGTTAAGATGCAGAGTTGGCACTAGAAGATGTGAGGACTGTTTCTAACTCTGTTCTCTGCATGGTGCTGGATGAGTTCCCTGGGATGCTCTGGAGAGCAAGCAGCACACTGGGGTGTTCCCCTTTAGGACTCTCAGTTGGAGCCTACTGGGAACTGATTTTCTCCTTGTTTTTCACCTGGGATACTGAAGCCCTGTGAGAACCAAGTGGCCACATTTGTAGTTGTGGGACTTTGGACTTCTGTGAAAAATAAATTTAAAAACATCATCCTTTTCACTGTGAAAGATGATGTAAATCACTGAACAGCTTTTAAAAACACAGAGTGTGATGTTGTGTGCCTCTGTCTAACTAGCTGTCATATCTCCCAGAGCACTGGAAGGCTATTTCAGTTACTTGCATTCATTCCAAGCTACAGAAATGCGATAGGTAATATGTATCTATTCTATAATTAATAGACCACATGGTTGTTTGCAATTAATAAACCACGCTGACGTGACAACCCAAGTACTTGGAAATTATTTTCTTTCCTTTCCATTTTAAAATGCAGATGTGAATAGGAAAAAGATGGTTAGTAATTTCACATATTTTAAAAAAAGGTTTTTTTCCCTGATCGGAAGTTTTTATTGTATCTGCATTCATGTATGAAACTTAGTGTTCTTTTTTGTAGTAGAACAAATAAAGATACCCTGGGGGAAAAAAAAAAGTTGTTTCCTCTGTAGATTTTACATTCCTGTACAGATGTAAGTATTGCATGAATTTATGTCTGTTAATTTTTCTTGAAATAAGGGTTTCATGCTCCCACAGAGTTTCTTTTTCCTTTTTTTTTTTAAAGAAACAGTGCAAGCAAATTCAGTTAGAAAAATAAGGCCAATGTTGTGGGAGATGAAAAGTATGTTTTCACTTTGTTTTTTAGTCCATGATGTACAGAAATGTAAAATGTAGGATTGTATTAGGGCACTTAGACCATCTCAGACTATTACATGCTGTACATGCTGGAGGAAGGGAGTCAAATGCCGCAGTTAAGCAGATGGTGTTCATGAGTCTGTCTGTGTAACACTTCCTACACCATGAAGTGGGTGGAAAGATGGGAGTAGACTTCTCTACTTCTCTGTCGCAAAGGCTCAGATGCTGCACCAGATAGAGCACCAGGCTGTCTTGCACCACATGTTGGTGGGTCGGATGGGAGCATCCTGCTTGGAGCCCAGCTGTCCTACACTGTACCCACTTCCCTCTTTCAGGCTTCAGTCTCTGGACTGTGGGATCTGCTGGTCCCATAGTACCACTCAAGTCCTGGACTGCAGGGGGTACTTGTTTAAGGAGAAGTTGTTTGGAGTTCAGTACTTTATTCAGAGACACTTCCCTGTCCATCTCTGTGGTAATGTACCTGTGGATGTGGAAATGTGAAGAGGATCTGATCCTAACCAACTGATCAATGCAACCATCACTATGATTAGGTTCTTTAAAATTATTAGAGAGATGCCTCTGCCTGAAGTAAGGTGCAAACAAGATCATATGCCAAAGTCAATAGTACGGATTGTTATTTAACAGTAAATATGAGGTAGAGAGATAGAAGGAAATAGGAAACAGAGAAACGAGGGGGTGGGGAGAGACAGAGTAAGTAAAAAGAATATCACCACAGCATGAATTCTGACAGTGTCCCGTTGGCCCTCCTTTTCTGGTCTTCTCAGAGGTGAGAGTCCCAGTCTTGTCAAAGTGATGGTTGCAGTCTGGATCCATTGAGGGAAGCCCAGGGTGGTAAGGAAAGAAGCCTGTGTGTTGAGTGAAGTCTGTGGTGGTAAGAGAAGTCCTCTGAGTTGAGAGAAGTCTGTCTGGCGTTTTTTAGTCTTAGGCTAGGTGTGAACGCCCCTGGTACCTCCCCTGCACTAAGGAGTTTTACAGTGGAGGATGTAATACTGGATCACAGGACATTTCATCCCTTACTGTTATGTCAGCGCAGTTGAGTCCATTATGGCCCATCAGCAAAGATGAATATCATCAGGCTATGTGTGAGTTGTCTGGGTGCTTCCCGGAGGGGAATTATCACAACTGAATCATTTGTGTACGAACAAAGAAATACTACCTCACCTCGAAGGATTTGCTTTCTCCTTCTCTTCTTCAACACCCAGCTTGTAGCCTGAGGTGGTGGGTGTGCATGGCCCCGTGTCAGCTTGCACCTTGATTGTCTGAGCCATCAGCATTCCACTCACTCACACTTGTGGGTACATTCTTATCCTGGGATAATAGTACCACCTTTATCTTATCTCAAGTTCCCATCGCAGTCCAAATTAGTATACTCACATATTCGGGAAGGGGTGAGCTTCGGTTACCAGTTGCTTCTATGTACAGTTTTCTAAAGTGGACAAAGGTCTTAGCAATGTTTAAGCCATAAACCATTTCAGAATCTCATACTATCCTTTGCCAATCTTTTCAGCACATACTGATCTGTGAGGGCACTTATAAACACATCCTGCATCACATTTACATCCTGGCAATTCAAAGAATCTCCCGAGAAATGTCTTGCTCTACTTTCAGGGCTCTTACCAGTATGTAAAATTACACTGACCACTTCTAGTCCTTTACTCACTTTAGCTGCAGTACAAGAACCTTTTACTGGTGGGAAAATAATGCAAAAGCTCTTTGTTTGGAAAATGTGCAGTAGGAGGTGGTTACCAGTAGCCTTTACAATATTAAGACTGGTGGTTAACCATAGCTGAGGGCAGTAGCATTAATATAATTGCAGCTGAAAAATACTTCCTGGTGATTTTCAGGGGGTTAAATGGTCACATACTGACCTTTCCTGATTTTCTGCAGCTAATTTGTTGGCTAAAATATTTTAATTCTTTTCACAACACTGAAGTTTTACATAATTGGATTTTATGTCCTTAGAAAGGCTGCATTATTTTTTCTATGCCCAGATGATAATAAGAACAATTAAAGAGAAGATAGTGAGATCAGTCCTAAACAAGGGGTGAGATGATCCAAGAAGAATCTGTGTTTTGAAGGAGGGTTCATACGACAGAGCTCACTTACAGTGGTGCCTTTTGGTTCAGGACTTTATGGTACATCATACAGGGTTAGCGTGGGGGTTGCATCAACAGGGAGTTGTGAACAGGCAGAGGTTCCTGGATAGTGTAAAGGGTATAGCCAGTAACTGCAGACTCACTTCCCTGCCCTCGAGGACCTGAGCACTTCTGTCCTGTCTCCAAGCCAGTGAGCAGAGCAGCTGTAACACTGATCTCCTTTTAACCCTTTCTTGAGCTGCGATGTTAAACATACCAGTCATTTAACTCCGTGGCTCTGGGAAGGGTCAATTCCGACCTTTGTCATTGCAGCAGAACCCATAATTAGAGCATATATACTTGATCCCTTAATGTTGTGTGTAGGTAGTGGTATGTACTGTGTATATAATATAGACATAATACATAATATAGTTGCTGCTGGCATAAGTTACTTTTTTTGCAAGTATGTGAGTAAATAAACAAGTTGAGCCCACATAAGTCATCAGACCAAGAGTGATAACTCACTGGCCATCTGCTTCTCTCTGCAACTTTGTTTTTGTTGCCTGCTTTTTGGATATAGAAATGTATCACAGGAGCTTCATCTTACCATCTTCGGATAATTCAGTTCTTGCAGTCATCCTTGGGAATGATGGGTGATTATGTTTTGTTTCTGACTGTGAAAATCATGATTTCCAAGAAAAAAACTGACTTCCAGAAATGCCAAGCAAAACATGAACTCATACACGAATGATTTTATCCAGTTTGTCAGAATAACTATTTTGTTTCTGGAGTTATTTAATTTTCATCCAGAATGAGTAATTCCCCTTTTTGGTAAATGTGAAACCCTACCTTGTGCAGGAATAGGTTGAAACTTGGGTAAACATAATTAATAGGAGCATTAAGTACCTGACAACTTTCCCCCATCACTTGGGAGATGTTCCTCCTTGTAGTAATTGTTTGTAATTTGTATTTACATTGCTGTATACCTCTCTATAACTGACTCTAAAGCTATGCATCCGGTTTTGGAAAGGGATTGGGCACTTCTTGCTATTAAAGGTGCATAGTGTCACTTTTTTTTTTCTTAAATAAGGCAAAGATAGTCCAAATGTTTTCTGAATTTGTTTTTGACCGCTGAATTTACTTACAGTTGGTATGCTGAAGTCTCTTAAACATTATTACATGAGTTAGAAGATGTGAATTTCTTACCTAATTTTTCTGGGGATTGGAATATTATTAGAATATGGATATGGTAAATTTTTTTTTCCTAGCCATGTCTTCTCTTGATTGTTCTGAAATCACCAAGCTTTGCACTGATTTTCAAGGTGTAGCAACTAGGGAGAATGCAGTTTTCTGAAGTGGTACAGATGAACAGGAATATGTTCAGACACCCTTCTGAACAACGACTTTGGCACTTTTGAAGTGGGCTGCTCAACACCTCAATTTGCTAAGAGAGGAATCCATGTTATTTTAGTCATGTGCTCATAGATCAGTGTTTTTGTTTGGTTTGGTGTGTTTGTTTTTTTGCCTTTAAATAGGGAAAAAGTAAAATGTGTTGGAAACTTCTCTAACTGGTTACATAGAAAAAAAGAGTTAGAACTAAATATTCAAGTGAGTTTTTGATAGCATGCACTTAAGAAAAAAATCTTATTTTTATAATGTTAGTGGTATAGGTCTCAAGATTGACAAGAAGTCTTATCAGAAATATGTGATATTAAAAAAGATATTACTGTTGAATCATCTACATTCTTTTGCAATTGATGAGTGGTTGGTTACGTTAATTGAGGACAGAGAGTACTAGTACTTTCGTACTGAAATACTGTCTTTTTTCTCTTGGATAAACCAGGCTGACTGACTGTAGTTGATATCACAAGCAGTGTGAGTCAAAGCAAGCCTGAACTATATCTGAGAATCATTGCTTCTCACTCCTAGGAAATTCTATGGGCCCTATTTCTCCCAACAATAAATTACCTACCTAAAGTTTCTTTAGCAATACTTTTTTTAGATGTATACTTTGCAGAAGCCTAGGTGAGGTTACAGCTGCCTGGAGCTCGCTCCTTCTTGTTTTATAGGGTTAAGGAGTCCAACAGACAGCCAGAGATCACTGTATCTTGAGTTGATTCCTGCCATGAAGAATGAGGAGCATTTTTGGCTGCCAGGGCTGTGTCCACCAGTGCCTGTTCTCCAGCATATTCCAAAGGCTTCATGCCTCTTCAATGGCCTAAAGCAGGGAGTCAGGGCAGAGCCCCTGTTTCAGAAGACCCCTGTCTTCTTTCAGACTATGGAGAGCCAATACTGCTTGTGTGACTGAATTATTGAGTCATGTTTCTCTGTGAGCTAGTTTGGCATGTTATAAAAGATGTCTGCGATCTCTAATCATAAGTTTCTGTGCTTGTTTAATCATTCAGGAACAATAATTCTTCTGCTTACCCTCTTTTGCCTTTCATCCTCCTCCATCTCACCTTGCCAAAAGCATGTGATGTTCCTGAGCTTGCTGTAACCTTTCAGTCTTTTTCTGTAGCTGGAACATTTCCATGAACAGGCTTTCCCTCCTGTGAAGGTACCCAAATAATTTACTGATATCTAGAAGCAGAGGACAACAGCTTGTCAAACATGCATGTAGTCACAGCAATGGCAGTTTCTGTGGGCTGGGCTACAGTAATTTGCAAATAACCAAACAGTCAACACCTTAAATAATTTCAAACTGCAGCAACCTGGTTCTTCAGGCTGGTTTTTCACCACTGATTTAAGCATACATTTGCTGCTGTCTGGAGTGCTTGCTTCCATTAACTACTTCATCTAGTTAAAGGGGTTTTCAACTCCTGGTAACTGTCATGACACTGAAGTCCAAAGGCTCCTCCGACTGTGGACATCGCTATGACAACCAGTTATGTTCCTCCTCATCTACACAATCTGTAAATTTGGACAGGGGTGCTTTTATGGATGTCTGGTGGAGCATCATGCCAGAAGCTAGTACGGACAGGGCTCATGAGACTTTATGAGAAGAACAAACCAAACACAAGTTTTTCTAAATGAACATAAAACTCACTTTTTCATTGATTTTAAGATACCCAAATGAGAAAGGAGAGGTGCAGGACAGAAATAAAACTCCTACCACCCTGTTTACCTCCAGGGGAATGGAAGCAGACAGGAAAATGTGACCACCTACCAACAGTTTAGAACCACAAAGCTCATTGCCTACAGCTGGACCCTATGTCAGTGGCAGGACACCATTGTGTCTGCTCCCCAACCCTGCAAGCAGCTCTCAGAGTTTAAGGTGACAGTAGTTGGCAAAGCTGGAATGCTAAACTGATTGCCTTTTTCTTCTTTTCCCTACTTTGAAAATTCCATCCTGCGTAATTACCTGTGTTTGTTGAGAAAAGCTGCAGTGGAAGAAAGGCTTGTTAGTTTATGGGATAAGAGGGGATAAAACAGGTTTCTCAGTCCTCATTCCTTTTGTGTGCACTCGAAGGCTCTTGGCAGAAAGCTGGATTTCCATGCAGCAGGGAACCACACTGGCTTCTACTGCAATAATGGGGCAGATGCTACAGGAGATGATGCAATAAAACCTATATGTTACTTCTAAGTAGCTGGGCTTTTTATAATTGCTGTAGGACCATTTATTAGGTGAATCATAAGTCTTTCCAGATAAGAGGTAAGATACAGTATACACGGGAGAGATTTATGAGAGCTAAAAGGTAACACGTGCGTATATTGGCAGCTGTTTACAACACTAATTTGTGTGCTTCGTTTAATTCCTGAATTTTTTTTCAAAAGCTTCAGACAATGCAAGATTGAGAATATGGTGGCTGAAAGCAAAGAAATGTATTTGAAAAGCCTGCATGTGATATCCATTCCTTTTATTAGGAATATTTCCTTTATGACCTCCTCCTGCTTCGTATTTAACATTTCAAAGAACTTTGGGGGGCTGTCTGTAGGCTGTGTCTTCATGAAGCCAGTAGCCAAGGATTTAAAGTATTGTCACTGCTGGCCCGAAGCTGAAAACTGCAGGCGGTTTTAATACCAGGGTAGGGGGGGGTGGGTGTTTAAACCCAACCTTTTGTGTTCAGATTAGGGAGTGCAGGAGGATAGACTTAAGGGGTGTTAGTGAGAATTTTTTCACTGGCAGCTCAGTAATAGCATCAGGCTTTGGAAATACTTTTTTTCCAATTCTTTGTTATTTCAGTAATTACTATGCAGTGGGTAGAAATCCGTAGGGTTTGTGGTTTTCTCAAGTACCATAGCAATGACATGGGGATGTGGGCAATAAAAAGAAGTATTTGTTTTTATAACTTTTTACTCTTTGGACGACTGAGGGGACTTAAATGCCTTTTCGAATAGTCTATCATTGTTTCAGTCCTGATGTCTGTGTTTATTTTGTCTTGGTTCCATCACCTGGGATAATAGTATGATCCATCTTTGGAGAGGAAGGAAGACAAAAACAATTTGACACTGGCATCATGCTCTGACAAATCTGAAATTTACCAGTTGTGAAGGCAGATTGTGTGATCTACTTTACACTGCCTGAGAGATGGAAAGGTTACTAAACATCTCCCCCATTAAGAAGAAGATCAAAGACAAGTCACTGAGCACTTGCATGTGGAGTTTCTTTTACTTTCTGTTAGACCCTAAGAAACATTTGTCCTGAGTATTTGTTGATTCCTGGAATACCTAGGGGTACAAAGCGCTTGAAATTTTTATGTATGGGAACATGGTGACTCCTTGCTAGAGTTTCTGAGATGAGCACCATAACTAATAAGATTTACCAGAGTTGGCTTGTGAAGGTATTGAGTTCAGCTCAATAGTGATCAGTTTTAATGAAGACTAAAGACCTTCTAGCTCTTAATTTTGTGCATGATTCTTTCAAATAGAATTCTAATGCCAAGAAATTTTACTTTCATGTACATAGTCTCACTTAAGATGTTTGTTTCTTTTGAGAAAGATATTTTTAGATTTCTAGAAATATTAACTATAAGTGGTTTTCTGTGTCTTACAAAAATTCATTATAATACATAAAACATTCTGAATGAAATCTTATCCTTTGCCACTGCCATTCATATGCCCTACAGGATGTAAGTACCCTTTTTTGGTGGGAGTGAGGAGTATGCTTTTCAGAATTAGAAAGGAATTTTTTTCTTTATTTTTCCAATTTGATTTTAGTTTACTTTTATTTCACAATTTTATTTTGACTATCACAATGATATTCCTTTGTAATAAGGGTTTTTTTTCTTCGTAACTTTTACATGTTTCACTTGTTCTCACCTTTATTCTCATCCTTAACTCTGGTTACAAAGTTGTAGGTTGAAAAATTCACACCAGAGATTGCCCTTATATCCAGTGTGACACTTCAGTTCTGTGTATGAAAAATTTTGCTGAGGCGAGGCTTTGGGTACTGCTCCCTTCTGCTCAGCTCCACAGAGGAGTCACAGATCCTGCACTGCCCTCCAGAAATCTGGGAGGTGACAGTGCTCTGATGGATTTAAGTCCTTCTTTGTATTTAAAAGCAAATTAATTAATAACAAAGCAACTGACAGCCACACAGTAATAGAGAAGGATATATATATAAAAAAAAAAAAAGTAGCAGAGCTCCCTGTTGGTTGATACGTTTGCTTTAACAGATTGAACTGTTATGTAGGGTATCACTTAGTAAGACAAAAATTATTTTATTGGACTAGTCCCCAGCTGAAGAATTTAACTTTCTTACAAGGTAATGGGAGAAGGTTGAGACCCATTGCTATAAAACCTTTTTTTTCTTGTTCCTCTACTAGAATACAAAAATCTCTGCACTCAGGAGAAATGCTAAGAACAGCTTCTAGAGAGAAGCAAGTCCAAGTGGTGCCTACATAAAGCTTCATCTGAACAGGGCAATGGGAAATTGTCTCTGGTTGCACACAGGTGGGTAATATTAGAGCTTCAAAAGCCAAGTGGAGGGTGGCAACAAGCTGGGGTAACCAGGAGTAGACAGGGCAGGTGTCCCAGGAGTGGAGTCTTCCTTCTGAGGGTGCTACTGCCGAATCAGAGAGAACAGAGAAGCTCCAGGGTCTCACTGAAAACCAATGACTGAAGAGTACCATCTTCACAGGAACAAACTTGACTGCAGCACTTAAGTCTGGTCCAGAGAACATGCAGACTGATAGTTTTGCATTGATTTTCCAGAAGCCTTTGAGTTGGGCATGTATTATCTAATATCTGTCTGTGTTTATGATTCCTCTCTAGAGTTTTTTCATGCCCAAATACTACTCTGTGCCAATGAGACAGCCTCTGAATCTAAGACTTTATTATAATAAAATATCCCCAAAGCAATTGAACTATTTTTCTGCGAGGTGATGAATTGGTGCTTTTGCACTCTTGGGTTTGTTTCTTGCGTGAATTCTCTTCAAATTCATGTGTGGGAACCATACATTTCCAGTACTAAACCACTATTTTGAAAGCCTATTTAATATAGGCAGAACTTCATGCACATATGGAAGTAAATTCATGACAAGAGGTTGTTTACAAAGGGTGGAGTAGTCTATTTTCAGGCCTCCCAACTTTTCTGAGATTTTTAAGATCTCTGCCTCTTGTTCATGCTATATATATACAACTATAAAATATACTCACTATATTGCACAGCTGTATAAGCATGAATTTTGAGAGGGAGCTTACTACTGGGTTATTCAACAAATGCTCTGTGGTGTTAACAGCAGCTGCTGGGATTTAGTTCCCTTGGTATGCCGTTTTTAGGACTGCAAATATGTCCATTGCCCTATTTGCCTCTGGTGCTTTGCTCAGTCTTGTGTATGGCAAGTAATTCTTCTCAACAAGAATTTAGAGTTTAAAACTATTATTCTGATAAATAATAGCCATGTAACAGTGCCCACTTGCTACTGTCAAGGGCTGCTTTTTCTTGATGAATTTTTCCTTTGTACATGATTACCTGCCTGACATACAGAATCTGCTTGTTGTTTGTGTGATGTAGCATCAGAAACTTCACTAGAGGCCAAGGTCTGCACGTGCTTGGTGCCGTCTTTGCAACATAGGCTCTGTGGAGGAATGGGAATAGACACAGAAATGTGTTAGTCTTTAGAAAGATAGTCTGTAATGGCCTTTACTGCTGGTGGGATCTACATTAGCTACTCACTTCTTGCTCTCTCTTTTTTTTCAACTTCCAAAGCAGAAGGTTAGGCTGTCTTTTTAACTTACAGTACAGCTGGCCCCCATATATCAGTGTGTTACTGAAATACCAGGGTACTAATGACACATGACACCAGTGGAAAACAAGAACGTTGAGGCCAACATTTTTGGCATATCTTTTGCTACTACATCTTTTGGAAGAACAGCCAGTGAATGAATTGAGTTGTGATTTGAGTTGCTGGAAGTCCACTTCTCCAAGTTTTTGAGTTCTGTTATATGAAAGAGGTTTAATAAATGCTTGACTCTGGGGAAATCTCTGCAGAATTCACAGCTTGTCTCTCTCTCTAGTTAGTTTTGTTCACTGAGGAATTACAAGCCCAGTTTACATCTGTTTTAACTAACCAGCTTTGAATCACTGATAATAGGAGAGGAGAAGCAAAAGCTGTATCCTACAGCCTCTGTTCCTGCTGGTACACTGGTATGTTTTTAGGTAGATTTGGGTACCCAGATTGAAAACCCTTCTGCATCAATTGTCATCTGTGCAGAGGAAGCACAAATGCAATCAGAAGGTCTGGCATGAAAAAAACCCCAACAAAACAGGGGAGCCTTTCTTCTCATAATGGAGACAGGTTTTTCTTAAAAGTCATGCAAGTTAAAATAAATACTACAGCACATAAGGCAGCACACAGAAAAATGAATCGGGGAACTGCAGCATGTGTGCAGCAGCAGCGCTGCATTCCTGTCATCACACATTCCCAAAGCATAACACTGGGAGAAATATGATCTGAAACTGGTTTAAGAGGTGCTGTAACTAAGCCAGGATTACTACCATGGTATAACACAACCTGATAGCAAGACTGAAGACTTGCTTGTGATAAATTCTGAAACATTTTCCTTTTTTCATATTTGGAAATTTTTGCGCTTACATCTTTGCCCTTGGGATTTTTTCTTTCCCTCTTTGGTGGAGTTTCTCGAATGCTCTCTCCAAGGAGAGAGTTGTCTGAGCAAACCAAACTTTTCCCTTGCCAATAAATCCATCAAGAAAGTACTGCTTCACTTTGTGACCTGGACCACAAGCATATGTTACAAGTACTTGGCTTCTCTTGCATATTTGAGTAACAACAAGTACTAGTAAGAGGTAAATTAATAATGTTAGTGTCAGAAGTCTAAGGGCCGCTGTGAAAGAGTGTGCTGCATTATGAGTTTTATGATTTGTTCTTGCTAGTATGTCTGATTACAAATATCTGGAAAGGAAAACCAGTGCTTCTTACAGCCAAAGACAGTTGCAGCCTGTTGCCAGACCTCCTTAACCAGTAAGGGATTGCTTAAAAACATGTCTTTTAGAGTCTGAGTTCTGCACCTTTGTTATTATAGAGCCACAAGAATCCACACATGGAAACTCTGAGTTTATGCAGTGAACAACTTTCCCCTTCTTGGATTTATTAATATTAGAAATGTTGGTAATCAGGAAGACTATTAGAAATGCTGGTAATCAGGAAGACTATTATGCAGAGCTGTGAATCTAATAAACCCATAGATTACTAAGGCCTGTGATGTTATATAACTGAGCTTGGTGTCTTTCCCAAGTTCTTAATTACATTTTTCCCACCTCTTCTGACACTCTGTTTTCCCCCTCCTCCTCCTCTGCCTTTCAACTGCCTGTATTCCAGGCTTTTTCCTCCTTCTCCCCCTCTTTATTTTCTGTTTATTTCTTCTGCTCTCCCTCTCTCATATGCCCTGCATTTCCTTCCCAGAATCTTGCAGCATCCTCACCGTCTTTAAAAAAGTAACAGAATTTGATGGTTTTGTTTTCATAGGCCACAAAATGACCCCCCTGCTCCTTTGTTTTACCTGGCTGCCAGCGACTGTGGCCTTTCTTAGTGCAAAGTCTCCCATGTGTCCCAGTATTACCAACATTATGCATGGTCTTTGTTTCTGAAGCTGGAACCAGGAAACCATCCTTCTCATAGACTTGCAGAGGGTGAAGCCACAAGGCCTTGTGTGGCACTTGGTGTCTTGTCAGTGTTGGTTCCTCAGGAGGTGTTGGGTGCTTGTCAGACACCAGCTCAGCTGACAGTAATAAAGCAAAGTCCTTCTAATTTTCTCCTGTGAGGCAGCCAGTGGGCTATGTGCAACAAGCAAGGTCGTGACAGAGTAAGGGAGAACCCAGGCTTGGAGTACATAGTTTGAAAGACAGTGATTTTAGAGATGTAGCTTGTCTTAGCAAAGAGGGGGATTGCTTTCCTCCTTGCATGTCCTATTATTTTGCCATTTTTATTTTAGTATTTGGCTTGTGTGCTTATTTCATTTGAAAACCTCAGGCAGTCGGTCCCCAAAGCCAATCTAGCTGAGGCAGAAACACCAGCCCACCCTGCTACTGAAGCCTGCTGCTCTTCCTGTGGAAACTTGCTTGTCATAGGGAGGAAAATAGAAGTACTCCCGATTGAAACTTGAAATACTACATTACATGGGAGTAATTACCATATATGCACAAGCACACATGCACATACACATATAGAGAAATATACATATATAGCTCACCATATTCTACTCTGCTACATAATTATTATTTTTCAGTTGAGGAAAAATAAGCCTATGCAATGGAAGCTGAGACCCCAAAGTTTTAAAAGTGCATATACCACTGATTTATTACAGTATTCTGTGCCAGTTATGCCCTTTTCTTTTTTACATTTTCCATCTACAAAATGGGAACAACCTGCTTATCAACTAATAAATGAATCTTTATGAAGATCAAATGCAATAGATATCCTTAGTGATATTTGTTTTTTCAGTTTTTAAAAGATAACACAAGATTTTCAGCAGCAGAGATTTTGAATTGCTTCTCCAAAAGCCTTCAGGCTCCTTATGAATGTGGACTGAAGCAGGGTTGTGAATCCTTTGTAATGTCTTATATGTACCTAAGCTTTTTTGAAATTCGTAGTGTTAAATCAGTGCCTTTGAAATGGCTACTATTATGTTGCCAATTCCTGATAAGGAATTGTTAGGCTATGAAGGAGGCAAGATGCCTATTTTTGGTTTAGTTCAGACCTTTTTCCCAAGATCTCTGTGATCTATTTATCCAAGCCTTACCTCTCCCTCTAGTAATTCAAGAAAGAGATGGTACCTGTTGGACTTTAAATACCAAATGATAAAAATGAATGCTTTATCTGAATCTCAACAAAAAGCTTCTGAATTGAATCTTTCCCTTATTAAAAAAATGCCTAAAAACCAAATAAACACCCAAACAATTGGAGATGAATTTAAAAAAAAAAAAGTGCAAGCAAAAAGCTTTGAAACCATCTCCTTTTTATTTTCCCATCACTTCAATTCCTGCCTAGAAGTATTTTTCCTTACTCCTAGCAAGCTCCATCAGACTATTTCCATTCTTCTTTTTTACAATTAGGCAAAACTTTACCAGTGTGTAACAGGTAGGAAGAAATACTTGTAAACTAAAGCAGAATTTCTTGGTGGTTTCAGCCAAAGAAAATTGGCCCTCCCTGACCCTGTTGGAACTGTTGGATTAAACAGCATATTTTTATTTATTTCCAACTGTGCTTATAAGGGTACTGTACCGGTGTTCACCAAGCAGGACAGCCATTGGTAGCTAAGAACTCTTCTTTTCTTATCCTGCTCTGACATAGGCATATGAAGCCAGAAATTTATTTCCTTTTATTTAAAAAATGTAATTTTAAATGTCTAAGAATAAATTGTTGTGAGTTGGTTTGTTGGTTTTGTGGTTTTGGTTTGGTTTTGTGTGGGGTTTTTTGTTTTTTTTTTAAAGCCCTCAAATTTTAGCTTTCAGATCACATGAAGAAAATTGTTTTATTTCAGTTTGGCCACTGAGGCAAAAAATCAATTACACGCACAGTTCTAGCTCTTATTCCAAAGAAAACAGCCAAAACTTAAACTTGGTCTTTAATTATATATTTGATTCATCCCAGTAACAAAACTTGACTTCAAACAATGGAAGAGCAGGAGGAAACTTGCTCTGAATTCCTCTCTTCAAAGAAGAGAACTCTTTCAGATACTGTGTCAGAAAACTTTAAGCTGAAACCAAATGAGATAACTGAGAGAAGACTGAATACAAGGAACTTTAGCTGACCATGGGAGTAACGTCTCAGTACTGAGAGAAGACCTCCAAAACTGATTTTGAACAGATATCCCCCCATTTGGGAAGGGAAAATCAACTTTGCTGGATGGATTAATTATTCCTCTCATTCCTTCCTCTTTTTCATAGTTGTAGGAGCAAATTATTATTCATTTAAAACTACCACACAATGAAAACACATTGTTCTCTGTGCCCAAAACTACAAACCAGTCTAATTCCTACAACTGATAAGTAGAATTAACAATTAACCATGTGTTAATTGTATGTACTGTATTACTCTCATGACAATTCATGGAAGTGTACAAATTAAGTCAATTAAAGCTACTCGAAAGACTTCTGTACACTGTCACTGGTTCCTTAGTGCACAGCAAATTCCTTGAAAAGAATTGGGACATATGTGCTTTATCTGACAGTTACAGAGCCGTCCCCTGGTTTTTTTATTCGATATGTGTTAGAATATTTTAGTTGGGAATAATTATACAGAAAGCCAGTGTAAAGATCACTATGGTCTTGTTTGTTGCCATGCACGCACGTGCGTGTCCTGCTTTGTTCTGTCTTTCTACTTCTTGACCTCATTTTTCCTCCTCATTGCTGATTCCTATTTGTCTCTTGTCTCATGTCTTTTTTTAATGGAACAGATTGATATCTAGGGCTGTGTCTAGACTAGAAGAAAGGTTGAGTTTAGTTCAGCTGTTAAGTTGAAGTTAGTTGGCCAGTTATATTCAACCACTTCTTGACTGCTGGAAAGGCAAAGCCACGAGAATGTATTCTCCTGGCTAGAATTTAACTTGCTTTTACATCTGGTAAAATAGGTATGTTTTTTAGTTTTAACTTAACTAGGTAGTGCTAACCAATCTATCCCAACCTCAGCCTTCAGTGAGAAAAGTTGAACAGTTCTAAAAGTTCTCCTTACGGTTTTTCTGGTCTGAGGGTGAAAACATGTTCTATTATAAGCTTTGCGTAGGTTGTTGAGTAAATTGCTAGATGAGTAAGTTGCATGATGAAAAACCTTGTATTTTTATTAGAGGAGCTCTAGGCCATCTTTTTTCTCATCTTAACTTTTTCCTGTTGCTACCAGTATACAAAGCATCAATAGATACGTCATTCCTACTGGCTTTTCATGAAGTGGGAAAAAGATGAGCCTGAATGAGAAAGGACCCCATAGCATTTAATTTTTTCTTTCCGATTTTCAATAATGTAATTTCTACTCACATGAAAGGGACTACTGTAAACGAAACCCTGAATGATTCTGTGGGGTGTGTGTGTACAGTAGCATAGCCGGGTGGGCTGAGGTGGGCGCTGAAGTGACTAACCCATAGCCATGGAGCAAGGCAGCTACTGGATAACGTCTCATGGTCCACTGGCTCTGATGCTCAGTTCGTTCACTGATGGTCATCCTTTTACTGATTCACCACTACTGAAAATTTCCAATTACAGAATCATAGCTGTTTTTCCATGTTCTTAGAAATGTGACACAGCCCGATGAATTATAAAAATCTAAATATGTAAGTAATTTATTGGCAACATTTTCACATCCCTGCATTGCAGTTGTCCCTACTGGTAATGCTGGCAGCACCTGACACCAAGTGTGCTCAAGAGTTGGCCTGCGGGGAGGAAGAATTGAGTCCTCTCGCACAGTTTTGGTTAACCAGAGTTCATAAATCGCCCAGGTGGCCTGGCCCCATCCAATATGATGCCCTGGGTGCAGATGTGGGTGCCACTGGAGTGGCAGGGCGGGCAGCCCACTTGCCACCAGCACACTGGGCATCCCAGGTGTCCTGGATATCCTTGTGGATTGTTGCATTTTTTTAATGTGGTGGTGTGACTGACCAGGCCCTGCTGGAAAGAGCCGGGAAGCGGTGTTCTCCAGGCGCCGAGGGGGAAAGGCGGCCAAAGATCACTGGGTGAACCCGGCTGGCTCCACACAGGGTACCCTGAGAATGCAGCTCTCTCCCGGCCCCTTTCCCTGGGCTGTGTCCCGCGGCTGGCCCGGCCCGGGAGCGGTGCCCGCAGGGCCCCCACGGCCGCCCTGCCCGCCGGTGCGGGGTGCCCGGCGCTGCGCACCCGGCCCGGCGCTCCGCAGCCACCGCCAGGCAGGAAGGAAGGAAGGAAGGACGGAAAGGAGGCGGAGCGGGAGCGGGCGGGAAGGGGCCGGGTCCCCGCGGAGCACGGCGCTTTGTACACGGGCGGCTGCGAGCCGGAGCCGCCGGGGGCAGCGCGGAGCCCGGCGGGACTAGCATGAGGCCGGGCGGCGGCGCGGCGCCCGGCGCTCCGGCAGCGGCTGCTCTCGGCGCAGCGGGGCGGAGGGCGGGCGGCGGGCGGGCCGGGCAGGCGGGCGGAGCGGCCGGCGGCCTCTCCGGTGGCCTCGCCCCCGCGCCGGCCGCCCCTAGCGCGGAGCCGGCGGCGGTGCAGCCCCGGGGACAAGCGGGCGGGAGTGGGCGCCGGCCATGGCGAGGCGCGGCCCTGCCGGGGGTCGCGGGCCGCAGTCGGCCGCCCGGGCGCCGCGGGCCTGAGGAGGGCGGCGACGGCGGCGCGGGGGAGGTCGCGGCTGCATCCGCTGGTCCCACGGCCGAGAGAGGCGCCTGCGGGCCCTCCCTCTTCTCCTCCTCCTCCTCCCCTCCCTCCTCCTCCTCCTCCTCCCGCTGCTCCTCCCGCCGCGCCGGGAGCTGCCACCGCCTCCCCAGCGCCGGGTGCGCCGCGGTCGGGGTCGCAGTCGGCGGCCGCCGGGTTTTCCTCGTTTGTTTGGGCCTTTTGTGTCGCGGCTCACAGTTGGCTAAGCACGGCCGGGCTGAATCGGGCCATTGTTCGGGACCCCCGAGCTCCCACGCCGCACATCTCTCGCCCCCAGCCCCCCCTTCAGCCTTTCCCCCCTTCCCCCCTCCCCCCTTTTTTTGCCTGAGAAGCCACATAACGTGCCTTTCCTCCACGCAAATCTGGGAGCCGTAAGCCGGACCGATTGCAAATGAAGTGTAATGCATTGTGGGACGTGTGTAAAATTGGATCATTCGAGGGGGAAAAAAAAAAAAAAGGAAGGGACCTGCGGCTGGCGCCCTAGAAGAGGGAGCGGCGAGATGCGCGCAGGTTGCGCCCCGGCGGTGGCCGCGCTAGGCTGATGCCCGGCGGCGCGCACCCCTGACCCATGCTGCGGCGGGAGGAACGGGCTCGGGCATCCTCAGCATGAAGAAGACGCGGAGTACGACCTTGCGGCGGGCCTGGCCTAGCTCTGACTTCTCCGACCGGGCCTCAGACCGCATGAGGTCCCGCAGCGAGAAGGACTACCGACTGCACAAGCACTTCCCCCCAGCTTTTATTTCCCAGGCATCACGGGGCTACATGACATCAGGTTTGTAACATAATTTGTGTATGCGAGGGAGCTTTATTGCGAGGCTGCTGCGGGATGTGTGTCTGGCCGGGAAGGCTGTGTTGGTGGGTACGGAGGGGAGCCTGCGATCGGGAGGCTGAGTTGTTATGAATAATGCACAAAAAAAAAAAAAATAGCATACATCCACCATTTTGTACCTCTGCAAGATTCACAGCAGGGTCCTCGCAATATGGTGTTTAAAATCTATTAGTCAAGCGAAATAAATATACGAGATAAATGGTTGCATGTTTCTATCGTGGAAGGGCAGATAAAAATGACCGTGTGTGCAGACCATGGAGCCCTTTGCTCCTTTTGTGCGTAAAACCATGTGCTGGATATTTACTGCTGCCCCACACATTCCTCTTTAAATGCAGTTAACTCTAGTTGACTCATCGGGCTTTCGTGTTTTTCCATTTTGGAAAGGAAAAGGGTCACCTGTGATTGCAAATGCTCTTCCCTTGTTACAGGCTCTCTGGGTTTTGGCTGCACGTTTCTGCAATGGCAAAGTGTGCGTTGGTGAAAATGACTGTAAACACATTTGCATTTGTTTTTTGAGGTGTAGAAGGAGACTAGAGCTGTGTATGTGGCGGAACACACACGTGCATGTATATTCATTTGTCAGTTGCTTTCAAGGAAGGCCGTTGGGAAATAATGGACCAACATGTTTGTGCATGGGAAAGAGAAAGCGCAAACAAAACAAAAAAACAGCTCAGGGAAAGGCAGTCATCAGGGAGAGGCTTGGCCTCCGATGGAGAGTGCTGGTGAGATTTCAGAAAGCCTCAGTACTGTTAGTGGAATATGCTCCATCCTGAAATGCATCTTAATGGCCTTGGAATTAAGACATTTCATAAACACCCAGAAGAAGACTTGGGAATATGCTGATCGGGAGGGGACCGGGGCAGAAAATCCTGGAAACCTCCTTTGTTGTTCTGCTGCCTGCTTGTTGTGATGATAGGACATAACGTTTCATTATTATGATGGCAAATGCCAATTTATCATGAAGGCACGTTTTTCCCTCTGAGGCTCAATTTAGGTTGAGTAGGCAGATTTCTTTAAAGGAGAAAGGTGTTTATTATGCATTACTGAAAACCTCTCCAGCCCTGTACCCTGTTCTCCCCTCCCCATTTCTGCTGCAAAGGTTGAGCCAAAGATTGTGGTTGTCAGTTATACGCTCACTTTCCTGTCTCTGGCCCTAATAAATGTGTCTCTTTAGTCAGGATTGGTTTCTCATGTTTTAAAAATGTCTCCTGACTGTTATTTCTTTAATACCCGTGCACAAGGAAGATAACATGCATTTTGTTGAAAATTTTGCCTGGATAAGAATATTGTGCTATTTCGGCAATAGGTGCTCTGATTTTTTCCCTTTCCTGGGAAGTCACATATTGAGAGGAAATTACAAGGATAAATTATGCTTGAACAACTGAATGATTGTGGTGGTGGAAGGATTGATTTGGGTTGTTGGTGCTGCAGGACCTGAAAGGGGCTGGAAAGCTGAATGTGTCCATACTGCGAAGATTTTTGTTGTTCTGTGTGAATGTCCTGATATTCCCACTGTAAGATTCACTGTGTCAGTTCTGTTGAAGTAGGTACTTTTAGGCCTTTCTTTCAACGTGGAAACCTGTACTGAAAAGAGAAGGAGCTCACGTGAGCGTTTTGTGCCAAGCAGTGTGGTTTTTGCTTGTTTTCAATTCTTCAGGGAAGCAGTCTGGCTCTGTGAAAGCTTTATCTTGGCAAAATTGGTACAATCCAATCAGACAAACACCAGCAATCTGCAGAATCAGATGTGTCACCCTGAATTTTTTAGCAGATACCTAACTGTCCTTAGGAGGTGGGAAGTGGCACAGAATTTTAATCTGTTACAAACTGAAGAAGGACAAATGTCATGTTTGGTTTTCCTAATTTGCTAAAGTTGTTGGACGGAAAACACATTGAAAATTGAAATCAGCAAATGTTTTTTGTTTTTGCTGAGATTTTGTTGTTGGCTTTTTTTTTTTAACCCCAACAACAACTTAATAGGCTTTTATCTGGAAATGCAGTTGTTCTCTCCTGATGGATAGTTTCCACATTCATTTAATTTTAAAGGATCCTTGTCCACTGCCTTTTCAAATATTAGTTTTGGGAGGAATAGCTGCTGTATCTAAATGCTTCTGACTATTTGAAGGAAACTCTCTTCCTTGCAGGAAGTCTCTAGGAAGTCCTCTGGCGTAAAAATTGTGGGGATCAGGAATACAAATACTTTCTTTGTCACCCAGAATGTTGTAGGGGAGAAAGTGTCCTGAAACACATGGGCTTTTCAGAAGGCTGCATTCTGTTTATCCAACCATTTAACCTCATCACCATTAGCATTGTTGTGGTTCTCTTTTAATTAAATGCCTCATTGTTTGGGTGGGGGTGGAGGGTGGGAAAGAAACCTTGAGGTTTTGCCTCAATTACTGTGCTTAGGGAAATATGGAAAAGTAGACAATCAAACAATGCTCAGTAAGATGCTGAGAAGCTTGAAAGTTAATATACAAGTGTGCCTCCATGGAGCATGGAGAAGCATCTATGTATTTCTTTCAACACAGAGAAATACTGAGTAATGGTGTTGCAGTTATTGCCGTGGTGTTTTATTGAGAAGAATACAGTCTCTAAGCAGAACACATTTATAATGGAAGTGCAAACCTCATGGTAGAGTGGTGAAGCATACCTGATTTTAAGCAGCCTTTTCAGTAAAACTGAGTAAGGACCAGTTTGATATTTGCTTGATTTGAAGCAGCATTGGTGGCTGGCCAGTCACATTTTCGGTACTCAGGGAACAAACTGCCCATAATTATAGAAAATTGATGCAGATGCAATTCATATGAAATCTAAAGATTGTTTGACAGATGAATGGAGATGGAAGTAAGGAGGGAAAAAAGCAGACAATTTAGAAAATCACACATTTTTGCTGCTGAATAATCTCTTGATACATGCTATTAAATAGGCTGTACTCCAGGGTTTCTTTAGGCCTCCTAGCAACCACTAGGTTCAAAGGCCATGCAAGGAGTTCATTGTTCATGCAGAATATTAATTTCCCAGTGGAGGACTGTCTTGGAGAAAAAACACTGAAAAAGAAAATTACAACAATGTAGAGCTTTGACCTTGCGTGAAAAGAGACATTGAAAAGTTTGAGTCCAATAAAATTCATGCATGTCACTGAAAAAGGGAAAATATACTTGACATTTTTGATAGATTGCTGCTTAATTCAAGGGAAAATAAAGAAATCATATACAACTGCTAAGCAGGATAAAACTTCATGAAACTTATGAGGGCTCCAAACATCACATGAAGTAATACGTATAGCTCTTGAAATGTTGGAAGCTTCTTTCTTTTTTTTTCTTTTTTTTTTTTTTTTTTCTCCCCCCCATTCTGTATAACAAAGGCAAATCCTGGATTTTGTTTTAGCAGAGAGAGGAACTGCACTCTGTGATTGACCCAGCCATTAAATGTTATGAGAACTGAGTAGCGCTCTTGAAAGAAATAAGTTTTTCTGCAGCCTTTGAGCTACTTCAATTGAGGGTTTTGGTGTTGGAGGTATTGTGTCAGTTTGAGATGGAGGTGGTGTAGGGTAACAACCTAGCACACACAGCATGAAGGAACATCTAAAGAGCTTTCTAGGACAGTAAAAACTAACTCCAGAGCATGCTCATTTGAAGGTTACCTTCTGAAAAGTATGCAGTTACTTTATTGCTCTTTGCATACAGTTTCCTTGCAGAGGTTTCAGTCCTCCAAAGTTGAAAGGTAAAATTCAGTCTATGTGTTGCCGGTTGTTACTGAAGTTTGATTACCAAGTTAAAGCAGAAAGGAAAGGAGAGAAGTATGTAACACTGCTATCCAACTGATGTTATCTATGTGCAAATTAAAATTTGTGGGAGGAAAAGATATCCTCATTCTCTCTTTCAAGGACATTTGATGAAAGGTCTGGGACAGCCTCTTCAACCTCCTTGAACAGTAAAAATGCTCTTGGGAGCCATTTGAGCAAATTCAAGGGTCCTGAATATTTTTTTTTTTAAGCTTGAATCTCTAACTCTAAAAGTTAATATTTGGAGATAACCATGCATGATCTGAAGAACTCAGTTTAATATAATTGAGAAATGACAGATACATGCAAGGCCTTGAAGTTCTCCTGTCCCTTAATTCAGTTGTCTAAAGGAATATGTTCTTGCTTGAAAGTAGCTGTATTGTAATTAATATTTAATGGAATAATCAGTATTGCATCACCTTCTTTTTCTCTCAGTGTGGTGTTAAGAAACACCTTCCCATTCATCTTCTGAACAGTAATGTGATCTCTTTGCCTCCCTGAATTCTGAGTAGTTTTAGGTTATCTTAGGCAAGACCCATTTCTGGGACAATAAAAACTGAGAATGTGCCAGTGTCAGTGGCTAGCAGGATTCGCTTTGCCTCTTGGCTCCTGCTCTGTCTCCTTTGCTTTAGTCTGTGCCAACGTGGTGAACCCCAAGTGGGTCACTCTGTTCAGCTGCTTGAGGGGCTATGCTTACTTTATTGCTTGGAAAGTTGCTCCTGAGCTCATTGTGTCTTCCAGTCCCTTTTGGCTTCTGCGGCATCCACTTAACTTGACAGAGAATAAGGAACTTTTACTGCATCCTCATTTGGGGGGAAGGTGTAAGTGTGTGCTGCCTTCAGACCACAGACTTGGTGCAAAGTTCACAGACCAGTCATTTTTGCAATTTCTGGTTCATTTTGTTTCCCCCACCCCGGTTTCTTGCCTAAAAGAGAACAGAAGTCAAGCTCCTCGCTCCTTCTGTAGAACCCTGGGTTTCATTCTTGTGGTTGCACATGCAGTGTGAACTCACAGTGCTGTGCTTGTGTCAGTGTGTTATGCCACATGTGTGCCTGGTCCTTACCCACCAGATACCAAGACATTTTCTGCATATCCATGGCTTCAGTTTTAGCCCAAGCTGTGGGCAATGTCCTGAGCACTGCTTGTGCAGTCAGCTGACCAAACTGTGTTTGGATACCTGTTGCTCTCCCTGCCTGTTGTGATCTATGAGCAAGGGGATCCAGAGTGTCTTTTTTTCTTCATGGCATTAGAAGTAAAATCAAAAAGGAATGGATATAAGAAAGAAAGGGAAGTCTGTGTGTGTGCCTGTCTTACCTAGACCTGTTCAGGTTTCTGAGTTCAGAGCACTCATCGCTGCAGGACGAAGTTTCAGGTTGTTTTTCCTCCCCAGCCTCTTGTTGGTGCTTGCATTCAAAGTCCCCATGTTGTCTCTGCTGCTTTGCTTGGACCTTCGGCCAGGTTGGGGTGCACAGAGGTACTCCAGGATCAGGTCACAAAGGGTGGCATTGGCGTTTGTACAGGGGTGTCAGTCTGAGTACATTTCTAGGTGTGTTTTCCAGTAGTCCTGTGACCAAGTAATTTTTCTGTATGCACACTAGGCATCAGGATAGCTACTGAAGATACAGGAAGCTCCTTTTTCAAGAATAGACAAGGGTTGAGAACAAACACAGGACTGATTCATCACAGATAGCTCCCAGTCTTTCACAAGTGTAGAAGTTATACTCTGTTGGCAACATTTGATAAACCTGAAGGGTGTTGAATATCTTGCCATTTTGGAATTGAATAGCAGCCACGTCTTTGCAAAATGCATTACTTGTTGGAGGGAGCTGAAATGTGAGGATTTTGCAGATCACCTTGCGTTAGCCCGGTGACCTGCTCAGTGGTGAGCAACAATAGGCCTTAATTTGTATGCTGGAGAGTTCATCCCAGAGTAAATTACCATCTTTGTAACAGTCTTTGCACAGTTTAAAGAGGTATAAGTACAATCAGGTGTGAAGACTAGAAAGATTATATTTTGCTAAGCACATTGTAGAAATCCTCCAAAAATTGCGGGTTTCTTTTCAGTGTTCTGGGCAGCTTCTTTAGCGTGACACTGTTTCATAGTCCACAGCAGGTTGTAGAACATCTCTGTGAATAGCATGAAAACAGAATCAATATCCAAATTCTGGGACATAACGCAAATAAAGCAATGCTGAAAAAAAATTTCAGATACTCTTGGATCCTCCTGAGCATACTTTTATGTGGTTAGAAGAGACCAGACAACATTAGAGCCATGATCAAAAATTGTGAGCTAATTTAGAGCTTGTGTGAGAGTTGCTAAATAATACAATATTAATGGTGTTTGGGTTCTTTTCCTTCAAAGTCATGATACTTTACATTATTTTAAATTATGAAACTACTTTTAAACTGGATATCTGATGATTTTGGTGGTGTAGATGTGAATATGAACCTAGAAATATAGGTTGCCCATTGTAAGAAGTGTCTAATGAATACTTCATGCAATTCTGTCTAGCCATTGGGTTTGATTTTCACCAGAAGAGGGAAAAGGAATAGTGACCATTGAAACTGAGACCTGAGTGCCTGAACTTAAAGTGAACACTTTCAGTTATAGGTCTTTTTTTTCTAGGTGAATCAGATAGGACAGGAAGCAGAAATGAGGGTTAAAAGCTCTTCTAAAAGCCTCATGAAAGTGTGTTTCTTTACTTGTTTCTGCAGAATTTTTGGTATCAAGGCCAATGGCAACTAGAGTAGTCATAGGGAAAGTGCTTGAATATTGAAGTTTAGAACTCTCCCAGACCAGTATTTGTTGCTCCCAAGTGACTGCCTGTAGTTATGAAGAGGTATGAAAGTTGTTTATAGCTGCTGGCTTGCTTTTTTCAGCAACTTTATCAAGTTGGCTGCTTTACCAAGACTGTTTTGTGTCTCACTCTTGGATGACATGTAGGTGCTGGAATTATCTTGCTCAAATAGACTGTGGAGAAGAGGAGGGTGGCAGGGAACAAAAGAAGGAAGACCTGGCTTTACAGGAAGTCTGTTTGGGCACACAGCATGATGTAGTTGGGTAGAGCAGTCTAGACAGAACCCTAGGCAGTATTGGCAGCTTTTAAACAGTCTGTAAAAGGTAACTGAAACAAGAAAACTTGATTTTCAACAGGCTTGAATTCATTATAAAAAGATAGCGACTTCCCTTTTCCTTCCCTCAAAGTGAGATTAAAATCACTGGGTTTGAAAGTTAGGAGGTGAGGGAGGTATTCCCAGTTGTGTCAGTCATCGACTTTGTTTTCCTGGGCACTTTTAACTGTTTTTGCAGTTCTCTACACTTAGATTGTAATCTACTCAGTAGGAGAACTGTCTCATTTGTTTTATACTGTAATATTGCCAATCACAAAAAAGATCCTTTCTCAATCCAGGCCTTGAATTGGTAACCGTGGGTAAGAACAGACATCCAAAAATAGGTGCGCATTCAGTGTGAACAAAGCAGTCCTCATTCTGCAAGTGAAATCCTGTATTCAGATCAACATTTGGATGCCACTGTGTTCTTAAGAATTTTCCTTCTCACCTTCCTGCAAGATGAAGAAGAGAGCCTGTTTTATAATACCAGCAGTAAATGATGTGGAATGATTGTTACTCAGTACTGTTATCACTTCTACCTTGTCAGCCTCACAACCCAAAGGTAGTTCTGTTTTTCAACAAATTGTAGATGATGCAATTCCTATAATTTTTAAAGTATAGGAGTGTTTGTTGTTACTTCAGTGGGAAATGCTATCAGCAGCAGATAGCTACAAATGCACAATTTATTAGAAATTTCAAGTTGTGGTATTGAAAAAACAGATCTCAGTGGTTTTATTTGATTTGATAGGGTGTGAAAGCAGTAGAGGAAGAATGAACAGTGTTTGAGGAACTGCTTATATTTTGTGGACTTTATGTAGGTATTTGGGTGTTGTGAAAAAGAGTGCATGAGAAGTTGATCGTATTTTTATTAGGTCGTTTTATTTAATGGTAGTAAGAAGAGAGACAGCAGAGGCGTCTTGCAAGTCTTTAATTTTGTATCTATCTTGTAAAGTTACACTTAACTTTCGTTTCTCTATGATACATTAGCGGTATATGCAGTACATTACATTCAGCTTTCAGCTCAATGTGAGCAGTAACTGCTTCTGTTTAACCGGTTTTTCAGAAGTTGTCCAGAGAGCCTGGATGAACTGTAGCCCTTTCTCCTCCTATCCCTCACTGGCCAGGGGGTTTATTTTGAAAAGTATGTCTAACATTAGAGTAGAACAGGTTCCCAGACACTAATTGTCACCTTCCCAGACGTGATCGAAAATGCAGCTGCAGTTTGGCTGGGATGCTGGAACTGAAGGAATATGAGAATGTCGTCTTGTGTTTGAGTACTGTCCTCGGGTAGTATGTGTGTCTTGAGGTGCCAGCAGTGAGTAGAAATCTGCATTTAATAATCTCAAAACACCTTTTCTAGTTACAATTATCTTTCTCAGCTATATTATTTAAATAAAAAAAAAATGAATGGCTCTTTGTAGTGAATTTGAGCTCAACGTTTTGAGGCTCGAAGAGTATAATAGACAATTCAGAAATACTTTCTTAATGTGGCCTGGAAAGTTCAGTATGTGAGCTAAGTTCATCATAACACAGGAAGCTGTGCTGGGAGAACCTAGATTATATAAACTAGTTTGCTTGCCCATTTGTGTTCTTTTAATTTCCTCCATAATTTCCTATGAATTTCCTGTTGATGACCTGTGACCTAGTTTCAGAAGATGAACTTCTGACCGTATGTGATAACATTGTAAATGCCATAAATTGGACTGTTTATCCTGTGAGCCAGTAAAGATGATGTACTAAATTTCATTTTGGTACTTAACTTTGCCTCTTACATTTTCACAGCATTTTAGAGTGAAGTACCATTCTTCATTTTCATAGGACGTTCTAAATTCTGCTCTCCTGAGAATTTACATTCTTGGACCGTACAGTGACCTGTTTCACTACACATAAGCCTTAAACTAAATATTTTTTTAAACAGAGTGAAACGGAAATTTTTTTTACAAGGTTTTCTTAAGATTTGTGTCCTTTTAAGTGTAATTACTGCATTGCTGGCTGGGAGAGTAGAGGGGACAAAAACTTCAGAGGAGAAGTTTATTTGCTCTAACATAAAATTTGGAACAGCTGCAACTCCCACCTGTAAATTAGACATGTCTGCAGCACATCTCTTTGGAGGACAGATATCTTGAAATGGTATTGGCATGGACTATCTGCATAAGAATAGATCTGGTTGAAATGTTTTCACAGAACACAGATGCAAAAAATAGTTTTCTGCATTTTTTTCCATCCAGCTCTAGTGAAGTCTCAGTTTCTGAACAACTTTTAAAATTTGGAAAGAGATATAGCTATCTCTAAATGAAACATTTTTCAGTTTTTGCTTTTTTTTCTAAAATCACGAGGCATTTTCCCCTGAGTCAGTCTTAATTTTAGTCTGTATAATTATTTTAACTGCAGAATTATTCTTCAGGAACCATGAGGGTAAAATTGAGTTATCTTTTAGAACCCTCACTTCAAATATCATATTCTTAACTACCTCTTTTCACAAGAGGTTGAAGTAGCTATGTGAGGTATAGATTTTTTTAGAGCCACATACAGTAACTTTTCATCAGACATGTGGTCTGCCATATTGCCCATTGTGCAGCACAGTAAAACATTGTTTATGTAAGTTTATTAAATTTGATATGTTGCAAGTCTGTGCTCTGTGTGAGTGTGCTAATGTTTCTATGTGAGAATGCACACTGAGTGCCCAAGGGCCTGATTCTGCTCTTTAGTGGGAAAAGTCCACAACGTTTTGGTTGACTGTTCAGGTGGGAAGCATTAACACCCAGCAGCGCTGCTCCCACAAATGATGCCTGTACCCATCTCTCTTGCACGTATTGTTTGCCTACATAAGAGAATTGGAAAGGCTGAGGAGGACTTAGCTGTAACTGCTGAGTAATGTTCCCTTTTAATTGAGGTCTGCCTTTGAAGAAAGGCCATAGATTGGACAGCTGGAGAAACTGGGGCAGGCTTACCAGAAACAAGAATGGGTGTGATGGCAGAGACCAAAAAGAGGAGTTGTGGACAGAGTTGCTGTTCTGCCAGAGCAGGCTTGTGTTCTTGTGTCCTGGCTGCAAGAATTATGCTTCACCTTTCCCAGCTCACCCTCAGATTTCAGTTTTAGTCATTTAACTGGCTGCATTTAATCAGGACCATCGCTCCTTCACTTGCATGTCTCTGAGCTCATTTCCGAGGCTAATAATTGATTCAGCTTTTTTTCTGCCTACCAGATGATAATCTCATTCAGTTTTCATCCCAGTGCTGATTATTCCAAATACAGCAATAGCCATGTAGCAGTACAGCACACTTGGATTTTCATGGTTATCCTTTCTTATGCTCACAGTGATCCCTTTTTCACACCCACAAACAGTGTGTTTAGTAAAACTGAGTGTTTCATTGTAGCTTGCATTTAGAGTTAAATCATGAAAAGGTAAGTTAAAAGAGCTGAGGCAAAAAGCTCTACCTGACTGTCTCATTGTAATTCATTCACTAAGTAATGTGGCAGTTGAACAGGATGGTGTGTATCAAGCAATAATAAAGGACACAAAATGGTGTCAATATTGAGTTTTACTCACGGGTTGGTGTCAAACCAAGCTTTGTCAATCCTAGGTATATCATAATTGTCTGATGGCACAGCTGCCCGTGGGAAGTGTTGTTTTATATCTAATAGCAAAATACCAAACCCAGCTTTTCAGATCAGAGCATTTAACCTGTGTTTAGTGCTCCTGAAGGGATGCATGTTTGTGATTGCTGTGCATAACGTTGGGAGGGCTATTTCGTTATGGTGGGCCAGCAGGAAGCAAAACAAAAATCTAAAACTTGCTCTGGTATACATTGCCATTTTGGATGATACATGACAGCTTTGGATGATGTTTTTCCATCAAGAGCTAGAACCACTGTAGAAAATTTTCCTTTTTTTTTTTTCTTTTTTTTTTTTTTTTTTTTTTTGCCACAAGTAAGAACCTAAGAGTGGCTGTGCCAGTTAAGATCCAGAGTCTGTCTTGCCCACTCTGCTGAGTGCATGGTGCTTCCCCCCAGCATGCTTCCCACCTCCAGCTGGCTCAGTTTGTTTAAAAGGCCTCATCATGTTTCACTTGCAGGTGTAGTGTGTGACATCAGACAGTGTTAGGGGACTGACAACTACTCACCTTGAGTGCATTTTCAGTACTAAACTTACATTAGGTCTCATCCTGTCCTGTTTTGCGGCTTTTTTTTTTGCTAATGAGGAATATACACACATGTGAAGAAGGTTTTGAGGTTCTTGGTATTTTTGGTGGTGGAAGAGCAGATAAGCTGTTGGGTCAAGAAGCGACATTAATCCCATCTCTCCAAACGCAACATACACATTCCAGATTCCTGTAACTGGGATATTAATAGGATTCATGTCATCACACATTCTCTTCTGAAGTCATGAAAGAAGCATTTGTTAATTATTTCTGTAATTCAGTTTATTTTTCCTTTCATTTAGTTTTCTTCCCTTAGTTCCTTCCTTTCTTTTCCCTCTGAATTCTGGGCCTCATGAGCTGTCTCATCTTGAAGGTGACACATACCTAGATGAAAGGCTTGCATTAAGCAGGAGTTTCTTGTTATATCAACGCTTGACATTCCAAAAATGTCAACTCCTGATTCAAATTGCAAGCAGGATCTGGTGCCAAGGCATTAGTTGTTTCCAAGTCTCCCTCTTATTAATAAGTCAGAACTGCTGTTTCAAGAC
Source organism: Myiozetetes cayanensis (assembly GCF_022539395.1). NCBI lineage: Eukaryota > Metazoa > Chordata > Aves > Passeriformes > Tyrannidae > Myiozetetes > Myiozetetes cayanensis. Next base: position 29,900,856 of record NW_026087964.1, on the reverse strand, counting down.
AAGAGTTGACCTGAGAAAATGCTGCAGAAGTGGATCCTAATGTTTCATGCCTTCAAGGTATCCCCTTTCTTTTTTTTTTTTTGAGGCACTGGCTGGCTCACGAGATTAATCTTGGTTCAGCTAATAGCTAAAGGCCATAACTTTCCAGCATGGCTTCCTGAGCTTGTGACACATTGGATGTCTCACTGAAAGTGCTGGTTTTCACAGGAACCAAATGTTCAGCATCTCTGGAGGCTGATAAATCAGACTGGGCAGGTTTAAAAATCCACATACCTGGATTTTTATATGGGCCTGAACTGACCCCATCCATATTTTCAGCAAAAAGTCTGCTTTTGAAAACAGTGGTGGAACATAGAGCTGAGTCCAGTCAACACTAGCTCTCTGCAGAGCTACCAAAGTATCCATGAAAATTGTGTTCCCAAGCCCTGTCAATTCACAGACCAGCATTATAGGAATGTTTTCTGAAACAGATTTCAGGTGCATTGGGTAGATGTGGATGGAGACAACTGAGTGTGGCGGTTCTCCCAGAGATGGTCTGTGCATGAACTGCATGTGGTCCAGCCCTCCCAAGGGACGCTCTATGCATATTCAGTGATGCTCAGGGGAATCATCTTTTTGATGTTTATGTACAAAATAACTTTACTGCATGTGCTGAGTGGCATAATATTTTCATATTGGTTATATATCATTTTACTTTATACGTATGTTCTTTTTAAGACTGCTCTCTTTAATCTCCATCAGAGCACATCCATTTAATATATTTTATTTGAGGACACTGTGTTGTATATTAACGTGAGTGTGTTTTGTTTATGCTTTGTGTACATCTGCAGGTGTTTAATTTAGTTGTGCATGCTGTTAGTAATTGTAATTGATTTTGCAGATGTGTTTCCTAGCAAGAATAAAATATAAACATTGGAAAAACATGCAAATGGTAGAAAATTTGGGATGGAAAACAGTAAAAATTATAAAAAAGTGTTGAAATTTTAATAATAGACTTCAATTTTAAAAAAAAGTATTAAGTATTCACTCTCAGCAGTCTTTGCATTTGTCACTTCTAGTTTCATCTGCACAAGTGTTGTTAACCACTATTATATCACTGAGATTCTTACAGGAGATTGACTTTTGTCCACTCCAGTCCATGATCTAATCTAATTTTAGATTAAGCACTAGTGGGTGCTTAATCAGTGTACCTCCAAAGCACATGATTTTAGAGTCCAAAGTTGCTATTCCGTAATTTAAAAAAATAGCATTTTAAATTCTAGTGCACAATAAGAACATATCAGATATCCCTTACAGGATTTTAAAACTTTATTTTGTGAACTCTTGAAAAAACATATGTGGTTTTAATCTGTATTAGCTAAGCTAGAAGCAGCAGCAAAGGTCAAATGTTAAATGTTTAATTTGGTTTCTCTAATTGTAGGGTCATTAAAAATGACCTGATAGACCACGAGGTCAGATTCTTCTTTGTATACCAGTACAATTCTATTGATTTTTAACTGAGTTCTTGCTAGTTTTTTGTAGCGTGAGAGCAAAAGCAAGGCCTTTGAGTCCATTGCTGGCAACAGTACAGTAGTTTCTCTAGACAGAGCCAGGCAACTTGATGATGGTCAGGGGAGACCAAGGATCATTTGCAGTATGAAAATCAGCATGCTTTAGTCCAACCACATTTGTTAGTGGTGTCCATGAATTCCTAATTGTGTGATTTAAAGGAAGATAGTCACGCTGACATGGAGCAATACCATACCTGTCTTGGCAGTAGCTGTCACTGAAGCGAAGGGTGCCACTGCTGTGGCAGTGATGCTCTCAGTCTGGTCTCACGTGCGTGTGGGCTGGCGATCCCCTGCTTGCCCTTTGGCGAAAGGGACTTACCCCTCTTGGTGCTCAGGTGGAGGCACTTATGTCTGAACCATGTAAGTGAGTTACTCCATGTAACTGGAGTATAAAGTGGCTGTTGTTGAGTATTACTTGCAGACTATCTTAAACAGGGTAAGGTGCCAGGTTTTGTGGTGAGATGTCATACCTTGCCAAGATATGCAGTGGTGTGACATCACAGAGTTTATCTTTCCCTCCCGTGATCCTGAGCTGCACCTTGCTGTCGTTGCAGTATGGCAGTCGCTTCCCCTTGATTTTACAGCAGAAAAGCTGGCAGAAAAGCAAAGTGTTCAAAGGGAGATTTCTCTGGGTGGAGGCTACAGGGCTTTCCGCAGTAGTTAGTCACAACTAGCTATTAAAGCAAAAAAAAGCCATGAAGTCTTTGTGATCTGTGTTTTCCATCACTTTCTCTTATAGATGATTTCTGTCTTGTGGATACTCTGATGTCTCTTGTTATGTCAGGGCTTTGGCTTCAGTCTTTCTTCAATACACCTTGTGATGGATCACCAGAACTTGTGGGAATATAAGACCTTGGAGACTCCTCCCTCTCTGTGAAGTTTGCTTGAGCCTGTCCAAGAGTAACTATGTGGAAGAACTGAGAGCGCAGGGCTGAAAGAGACAGCAGTGTCACACCACACATTGCATCATGAAACCAGACCCTCCAAAAAGTCTACAAACATGTCTCCTATGTGAGAACCCAATTTCCGTAACTTTTAATTTACTGTATAGTTAGGTTATAGAAAAATTGCAGTTAAACGTGAAGCATTTTATTAAGTGCAAAAGGTATCCTAATTTCCTGTTCTCTTCACTAACAGATTGCCCAATTTCTTTCGGATTTTCCCCTGTCTCTTTCAGTAGGGGAGAAGAATGAGCTGGGTAACTGCTAGAAACCTGTAGCTGCGCTCTCTTGCTGTCTGTTGCAGCGTCTTTCTACTTTGAATCTTGGATGGTATATTTAATTTGTCATCAAGGGGAACCCTGGATGTGTAAATATTAACGGACTGGGCCATAAATAAAGTTGGAATATTCAACAGCACTTCACAACGCTGAAATGAAGTATATGAAGCGTTAGCAAATGTTTATATAAAACCTGCTACAGTATTACACTGAACAATTATACCTCTCTTATCTCAGGCACTTATCTCTAGCTAAAGCCAAGTGGCTCGCAGGTTTAAATTGCTCAGTGTTTTTGAAGTCAGTGTGGTGATGAAATATACTAAGCAGTTGGGTTTTGTGTGTGAGCATTTTTGGTATTTTTTTTTTGTCCTGATTACTTTTATCTTTGAAGACACAAAAATGACACAATGCCCTTCTGAAGACACAGAAGGAAAAGGCCAAAGTCTAATGACTTAAATTGCAAGAGCGATATTGGTAGTTGCACTTAAATGTTCTCTTTAACATTTGCATCTCATTTTGGCCATTTTTGTAAGTCTTTTGTAGGGAAATACTTACATTATATGAGTGTTAAATCCTGTGCCCCCGTCTTGTCGCAGCCAGAAAGGGCTTGGATGACAATGGGTTTCCTTTTCCCATGGTCAGGAGCAGGGTGGTGGGACTCTGAGGCCCCTTGCACAAGGAGCTGATGGCTTACCACCAAGCCTGTCTGACCAAGCATCTGTAAAAGGATGGGAGTAGTGCAAGTCAATTTGTTGAATGTCTCATGGCTGCTGCTGTGTTGAATAATTGTAAAAGCTGCCTGAAACCAGTTCAGAGCAGCAGTGGATGTAAATCAAGGCATGGCTTTTTTACAGAGATCTGGAAATCATAGTTATGCTCAAGTATTTTTTGGTATGGGTGAGTTTGTTGTATTGTTATTGTTATTTGAAAAGCAGAAGGCATAACCTGCTTTTGTAGCTTATGTTCAGATGACAAGTTCATGTTTGCGTTATAGTCTAAAATAGCAGAGTTGTTTGTTTGGCTTTTTTTTATGTGTGAACCACAAAAGTTGGAATCTTATGTCGCTTGTCCTCACATTCATGGATATAGAATATGTCTCCATTGTGATTGGAGCTATACTTTACATGGAGGAATAGCAGTAGGGAACAATGCATATTGCATTTATAGCTTTCCTTAGGATAGTTCATCAAACAAGACCAACCAGCTCTTCTTGTGACATTAGCAAATACTCTGTGCCTCGCCACTAGTGCAAATCATGGAAATACTGCAGTCTGGCTTTGGAGGTCAAAGGTGGGATGTGCTTTCTGGGGGTTCTCAAAGCATCAGCAGCACTATGGAACAAGGTGTAGAAGCGTGGTTTTAATGGTCTTGATGATAAGCACATGTGCCTTTAAGTGGTTTCTTTTCTATTTCAAGTCTAGCACTCCTGAAGTTCCTACGCTTCTCATCTTGACTAGTCAAAGGTTAACTATTTTTCCTGCTTACCTTACTTCTCACTCTCTTTACTCTTCCCTTTCACTTCCCACATTGCAGTTGGGAATAAGTACAAAGTTCAGTGTCAGAATTCTTAAAAATTCCTAAAATTCCTCCATATTGGGACCAGTGAAGCCAAAGAAGTAGGTATTTCTTTGTAGCCTCATACAGGAAATCCAGCAACTTGGTGGTATTTAGTGCTGATTTGTAGCTTCTTGATGCTGCCTGCTGTGTTTAGCAGTGCTTTGCCAGGCATTGGTCAAATGGACCTCAGGTCCAATGTGACATTTTAGAAATTTTGATCATGCCCCTGACTCTTGAGACAAAAAGCTTAGCATCAGTTTTTCAAAGGGGAATTGAGTCTGCCTGGAAGGAGCTAAGTTATGCTACTTAGAAGAGCAGCCAGACAAATGTACATGGAGAAACAGTTCCGGAACTCTGAAGCCAAAAGTACTGATTTGGGAAGTGACTTATAAGCTGGTTTTTTTGCAGGATTTATAGCCTGTTTGTCAAATGTCAGTGACAAACCCTCCTCACACTAAGGAAACAAATTGTATTTCAAAGATTGTGTCACCAAGAGAAAGAGACCATTTTGATTTGTTGGCATTACTGATATATTAATGGTGTTCTCTAAAGCACCTTCATACATCTTAGAACTATGGGTGATCTGACAGTGAGTGGCTCTGTTCTGAAATTATTTCCAAAATAAAACTTTAACCTCTTCATGTGTACTTTACCAGCAACTTTCAGATAGTTTCCTGTGATATTTCTAGGCAGTTTTACCTGTAAAATGTCAGCATGTGTGGAGAGAATTTCAGAAAACCAGATTAAACCACTGATTTGGAGCTACTAGTATTTTTGCTTTATCTCTGTTTCTCAGTTTTCACAGTTGAAAATCCATCTGTGCAGCAGCAGGACATCTTTACTCCCGGCCTTTACCCTGAACCCTCCTGCCTTTACCTCATCCTCATCTCTTCTGGCTGCTCTGCCCCCAACTGATGACCCTACTTTCAGGAAAGCTCCCTTCCCACAACTTTGCTTTCTACTGTCGTAAAACATAAGCAGATCTTGAACTGCGGAGTTTGTTTTTACAAGGGAATCAAAACAGAACTCTGACTAATCAACATAAGCAAGGTATCAAGACCTGTTGGATTTGGGAGTACAAGCAATTGCTCCTTAGCTTACTTATTGTGAATATTAAAATACTGTAATTGGAGAGAGAATATTTATGGAGGTTTTTATTACTAGGTGGTGTGTCATATACGTGTTGTCTCTTTATGGATTCATTTGCTTGTGCCCAAAAGTAGTGGTATTTCCCTCACATGTAGTCAGGACATTTTACTGGGATCTGTACAGTGCACTCAGGCCCAGCTTAATGCAAATCAGTGTCCTCTCAGTAAAGATGCAACAAGAAGTCAGAGCAAGTTTGATATATTTTGAGTTTTTCTTGCTACCTTTTTATTAAACAGAAGCTTATTTTAAAAATCAAAACCAATGTTGTGCACTGATCATTAATGTCAATCATTTTGGTATTTGTGGGTAAGTTTTTTTTCTTGGTTTTACTGATTTGAAGCCTTAGGGTTTAGGGGGAGAGATAAGGCAGTTGTATTGTTTGCACAAGCAATGTGATATTTTTTCTGAAGGTGACAGTGGTATGTTCAAGTAACAGTTTAAAACTATTTAAAGACAAATACATGTCTGTTATGTAAAAGTCACTAGCCAAAATCTGTAGTAAAATTATTTTGAATTTGTTGACCTAACATGATGTAGCAGATAGCAAAGAAGTTTAATCCCAGAAATACAAATTCTGATGAATTCTGATGATCTGGATGCTACCATTCTCCCATGTTTAAGCCATTCATTAAAAAGAAGGAAAAGAAAAAAGAAACTAAGAGTTAAAGGTCGAAATACTCTGACTTTCAATCTAGTCATTCTTCTGGGCAAAAAAAGTATTACTTTTTTATGTCACATGGCTCACTTCTGTTGCATTTAAGTTCTAGTGGTAAGAGTACTTGTTCTAATTTGGTGCATTCAAGATTTTAAAGTAGTTTAGTCAGACTTTTATGTTTGAACTAAAATAAATAGGCATATGGGAAGTGGAAGAACATGTAGTTACTCGACTGCCTCAAAATTCTTTTGAGGTCAAGAATTTGAAAACAGGAACCTATAGTGCAGTTTGTGAGCACAATAGGAACAGCTGGTGCTCAGCACTTTTGAAAATGAGGTCACTTTATTCTTGGTTGAAATGTGCAAAATGGGTCATCTGGGCATAGGCTTAAGACAAAGGCTAAGCACGTGGCCATTTATAACCAAGTTGTCCACATTTCCAGAACTAGTTGGTTAAAAGGATTCAGTTAAACAGGGAAACACTGCGATACGTCTGCACTTTCCCAACTTTTGGAAGCATAATTCCTACTAGGAAAATAAATTACTGCCATATAGTTTTGAAGATCTGCTTATCCTGAGGATGACATTATCCATATTTTCCACAGTCACCCCTCCCTCTGATGCCTTTCTGCGCATCCTTCGCATAACCTACTTTAGGAAACACTGCTCCATTGTACAGTCCTTGGGAACACTGCTTCTCCACCAGTCTCAGCCCTGGGAATTCCCTGGTCCTGCCAACAAAACAAAGGAGAAAATCCGAAACGTGCACAAACCCCAGAGCATCACTATCAAAATCTAAAGATGCATTAGGAAAGATAACAAGAACTCAACTTAGATTTGACTTTTGATTCTTTCATTATAAATATTCTAGTCAAAATATATATAAGTTGATGGCATTAAGGCCGTGTTTTGCACTTTTGTTAATTGAATGGCTGTTGCTAACATATCCAAGGTGATGGTATGAGTCACAGGATATAGGTGTATCAGAGCTGGCAAATTTGAGACCTGATACTGATCGCTGTTGACTGTTGCATGACACGCATAAGAAGTTTGGCAGGAGAACTCACGTATTTCCAATAGGAGTGTGCAGGTCTAGAATTCCAGACCCTGCCCCCTGTCATCCCAATAGCCTGTACAAATTGGCGTCTGACCGAACACCTTGAGTGTCAAGATCACAGGAAAAATTCAGGTTGGAAAGGATCCCAGGTGGTTGTAGTCCAGCCTCCTCCTTGTGAATACACATCATTCCTCTCAAATGGAGTTGAATCTTTGTGCACAAACAGTACTTTTAAAATCAAAGTAAATTGTCTTAATTTAATTGTGGAATAGTACATGCAGATCACACTGGCTTTAAGCAAAAGCTTGAAGTGCATGCTAAAATAAACTGCAGTCCTAATTCAAGGACTACCCATTCTGTCATTAATGACCTTACTTAGAAGAGTATTTTGTTAATCTAACCATTTATTGATTTAATTACAAAAAAATACTGATTTTATTTATTACATTATACTTGTGTGTCTTTGTTCTCATTTTTTTATGCAGTTTTGTGACTGGTTGGTGGCATAACCCAAGAAAGTATGTAGTGGCAAGACTAAACAAAGCAGAAGGGGGAAAAAACACCCCTGCTGTTCTCAAATCCTGTGTATTTTGCCTCCCAAGGTGGACCTGTGCTGGAGTTAGTCAGGGCTGCATCTCATACCTAGCACTAGATTTCAGATGTGCCCATGAGAATGGTTCTCATTATTTTCTTATGATCATAAGTTTCATTTGCTAAGGCAGGCTTGAAGATTGCCTTTGTAGTGAGGAAATTTGCCTGTCTAAACCAGGTTCGCATTTTGGCTAGTTTTCAACAAGAGCTGTCAAAAAGAGCATGGAGGAAGACGACAAAGTGGTGACAGCAGCAGTACAAGGAATTCTGGACAGGAAAAGCAGAATACAGTGAGATAGCTCCATGGTTGGCAAAGTGCAGCCAGGACTATGCTGGGATATCGACATACGTTGTTGCAGAACAGCGTTGCTTTTATAATGCGTGTTATAGGTTTGGATTTGAAAAGTGTTTCTCTTCCATTGAAGAAACTTCCATTGAACTATATATATGATGTGATAAATATTCAGTGACATTTAAGCAGTTAGTATGAAGATGCATAAGAGGTTGGGGTTTTTTCTCCCTACTGCAAGGTCTTGGATGTCTTTCAACAGTCAGAAATACTATCTTTTGATACCACGCGGCTTTACTACTTTCAGTTTCATTGGTAGAGGAAAGCACTCAAAAAGCAAAGCATAAGATTCCCACACTGTCTTTCTGTCTTAAAGGTATGTCTTAGATGAATGGCTGCACTGAAGCGTAATTAATCACTAGCTGGGAGATGGAACAAGGGTGACTGGCATAGCAGACAGAAGAAAAATTGTCTCTGGGATGCCCAGATGAATGGGCCATGTCTGGAGGAGCAGTGGTGGTGTCTGTCTCATTTTCATGACATGTATTGTTTCTCTCTTTTGACTTCATCTCAAGTTCTCGTAGACAGTTTTCAGGTCATGAGGGAGACTTCTCCATCTTTTGCAATCACTGTAATTGATTCTGGCTTTGCAGATGAGGTATTTAAAGGGTAACAGTAGTATTTACTAGTCATTCCACAGCACGTTTTCTATTTCCTTTCGTTGCCATTTGAAACTATTGCTGACCTAATAAATATAACACTTCATAAGTCACTCCTCTAGGATATCATGTGTAGTCACTTCTGTCTTTGCAGAAGTTGCATGCTAAAGAAACTGTGTATGATGCGGATTCCATTTAGAAAAGGCCCATTTCTGGCATCCCTGCAGGATCTTTTACATGGCTATGTTTTTCTTTCTTAATCAGAGCTAAAAGTTTTGTGCATGGGGTTTACTGATAAAACTGTGTGCCCTATAGTAATGCAGCAGTGATTTGGGAACTCTGTATCGTGTTATACATTTCCCTTGAAGGGAGCAGTTTTCTTTTCAACTTTCTGCTCAGCCAAGACTCGAAAGCAGCCCTCAATCAAAGTCTAAATATCAATACAGGTAGGTTGCAAACCAATTCTACTTCTGCTTTAAATATAGTCATTGAAAACATTTAGACTGCATTTGTCCCCTTAATGTGGAGCAAGAGGAATAGAGGTGCAGCTCTTTAAGCCTGTAATCTGCCTGGAGAAAACTGCCATCAGTGCAGAGACCATAAAGCAATTTTAGGGATGCCTTTAGAGGACAGTGCACAACCATTAAGTAGGGTGACTATTCAGAAAAAAAGAAGGTATATTCCGGGATAAGACTTCTGCATGCTTGAGCTTCAGGGAGACAGTTGTAATCAAACCTTCCTGAGAGCCCAAGGCAGGGCAAGGGGAGAAGCCCAGAGGGGATCCAAAGTTGCCTTTGCCGATCTTGACATTCTCTGTTAGGCAGCAACAAGAGGAGACCAGAGCATAACCTAATGTGCTGGATGTCTGTGCTGCAACAAGAAAGGTGCCCTGGATTGTAAATTTACACATTTTAAACATAACCCATGCCCACCAACTCTGCCTAAGTCAAAACATTTTACTTCCTTAGGTACCTAAAGCAGTGACCACAGAACAGCTCTGATGTCTTCCCCTGTGAAGAGCAGTGTTGCAGCTTGCCATACTTTGTGTTGACTGATGTATCAAACCCCTTGATTTAAACAATGTTCAGTTACAGGTAGCTTAGTCTGCAATACTCTAATATTAACTATCATAATAAATGTTACAAAGCATCTTACCTGTGCTTAAATCTTTCTCACCTGCTCTGAAACTCTCCCCCACATTTATGTTGACTGTGGAAGAAAAGTTTATTCAACAAGTAATGCATGTTTGCATATATGTATATATATTACAAATACACAGACATATTTGTTCCTGCACTTTTTGACTTTGCTGTGTCTTTTTTTTGTTTGTTCTGTACCGTTTAGTTTATTTCGATGCAGCTTACTGTGATACTAAACACACATCTTTTGTAGTGTTTTTACATTTTTAATTGAAAGCTGTGAGGGCCTGTGTAGATTCTTTGTCATGCACATGAGCACATAATGTAGACTTACTTTATCTCCATGAGTCTTGTTTTAAGTGTTTTCTGTCTGTCTTTTGCTTTTTGTGCTATGGGTTAAATCACATACATGATGCTTTTGTTTTAATTTTGTGAATAGGTGACTTCCAAACTCAAGACCCTTCGTGATTTTCTTTGTCATTCTGAATACTCATATGAATCTGTATTTTCACAATTTACTATGCTTTATATCTCTGAGCAAAATTCACTTAAAGTACTCTGGTGAGTACTCTTGGTGTCAGATGCTTTTGTCTTAGTCTTTTTCAAAAGTATTTTGGCCAACAAAATTGAGTCTTTGCTGTTTTAAATTGCTTCTCAGAGTAATTCTTAGGTATCTGTCACATTGTAAAAATACTTGGTGTTTGATTCTGAGGGGAAACAGTGGGGAGGACCTAAGGGATAATGTCTTAGGACCCAAAATGATAGTGAAGTTTTGGTTTAGCCTGACCTCTGCTGGGTAAGTCTTGGACTTGGCTCTTCCTCTCTATCCCAACACAACACTGCTCTCCCTTTGTATTGTCAAAATCATCTCCACGACCAGAAATTCAAGTCTTGACTCTACAAGCACAGACTTCACCTAAATTCAGGTGCCTGGTGTGCAGATGAAGAGAAAATGCCTTTCTATTCTTATTGTAATTATTTATTTTTATTGCAATTAGGTACCTGTTGTATTGGACACATAAAATAAAGGATTGTAAATGCTGCAAAGCCTTAAACTCTGTGTAGTGAAAGAGGTGCAAAATATATGCAGAATAAAATATTCTCCTACATTTTATACTACCAGCAAATTCTGTCAGTGAAATAATTGTGCAGCATAGAAGAATCCAGATTATTAACTACTGTTTGCAAGAGAAACCTCACTTTGGAATTTGGGGAGTGTGGAGTAAATCATCCTTTGGGAGGTTGGGAGCTTTTATTCCCTCTTTGTGCAGCAGAACCATTACCCTCCCTATCCTTGTAGTTATGTATAGAAAAGCTGAGTTAGAAACAACTTCTGTGAATGATGCATAAATTTAATTGATTTTTGTTTAAAAATATCAGCGAGGAAAAAAGAGATAGGGTGACTCTTAAGATTCTGTCATTCAGTCGTTGTCTGATGATGGGAACCTCTGTGTGTGTGTGTAAGGGAGTATGTATATAAATGGAGGAAACTTGGTAAAATAGAGCCCATCCATTCTGAAATGAATAGTCCTGTCTGCACCAAGGATGTAGTATGTTGTTTAGCATTTGGGTCACTTCTTTCTAGTGGTTTGATGTTAATCTCTGTTTTCCCAAGACATGGGGAGAGCAGTGGGAATTTCCTGTCTGCTTCCAAATCACTGTAGCTACCAGAATAGCCATAACTGTCTTACCACAGTGGCTAGTGAAGTCCCTCGTGATGTCTGCAAGGCCAGGCTGCCTAGGGATTGTTCAAGACAAAGCTGAGTTACAGACCTGCTACCTGTCATCACTGTGGATGAGAAAAGGGGAGAAAATGGAAATGTGGGGCACCATATTCTCTCGTGTCAGCTTGACTTGATGAAGGAGTGCTGTAAGGGAAATGCTGTGCATATGCTGTTGTGGCACATGTTCAGTAGGGAGCACTGTGCTACGTGATGGGGACGTGATATTTGTTTTATGGGGTATTATGGAACTCTGAGAACTTGTTAAAAGCTGTGACTATAATTTGCTGATCTTTTTTTTTTCCTTAGCACTGACACCTATACCTTGTGAAACTAAGCTGATTTGTTAACAAGTAAAAAAATATTGGAAGGAAAAAAACCCCAACCTTTTGAGTGTGTCCTAGCTGCTTTTATTTAGTTGTGTTTGCCTTTAAATATGTTAAATAAAGGATGTCCTAGTGCATGGGAAATAGGGTTTCTTATTTCTGACTAAGCTTGTATTCATCATGTGGGAGGTACAAGCACTGGTATGAGGAGGATGGGGTTCATGGAGGTGAAGTGTAATACCTGGCTGTGTATTCTCAGGAGACATTATCTGTTACCTGTGTAACTAAATGTATAACAAGAAATGGAGATTGGTAACCCATGGAGGCAACCACTGGAAAATTATCTACCTGGGGTCTCATAAACTGTCTTGAGCTGGTTCTTAATGAAGAGTTCTGAGGTGATGCATGCCTAGACTGGGAGAGATTATGGGTAGATATTAACAGGATGTTGAGCTAATTGCTGACACAGAGTTGGTTCTCCTTCTTTCTTGCCTTTGAACCTTAATTATATCCTGAGAATGGAGACTGGACCAAGAAGGAAAAATAAAATATAAAAAACAACCCTACAGTACTACAACCCACCCCCTCCCCCAAACAAAAGCCCCAAAACAACCAAACCTCCAACCCAAAAAAGAGTTATTGGGAATCAATTTTGGATAGCAGGTTGTGGGAATGAAGTGAGGGTGCTACTGCTTGGAAGGAATTTGACTTCTGCAGTAAACTGGGTAGGAATTCTTTCTCTTTGCACCACCAGGTTGTTCTGTGATTAGAAGTGCTAAGAAGCATTTGGAGGCTGTGTGTTCCACCCTGCTTCCAGTCCTACCATCTTCCAGGTCAGCAAATGAGGCCTGTATCCAAAGAGATGCTTGGAAAATGTGTTCAGGACGCTCAGTCTATTTAGCAGTGGTTTTCACGTGTCATCCCCAGAGGGCCATCTCTTCATTCCCCATGGTCAGGTGAAGAGCTTGTTAGTTTTGTCTCTTTGGTCTGGGTAGCCAAGGGACCACCGTGCTGATGCTTGCTTGTTGGTCTGCCCTGGTCATAGGCTTGTCCAGTTTTGCTCTGGAGGAAAAGCATTTTGCAGACACCTTCCCCTTTAAAAGCCAGGGCTTCATAATGGATGGTGTCAGCATGTATTGGGAACCCCCTCAGGACAGGTGTCTCTCTCACACTTCTTCCTTTAAATCTTTGTTTGTTTGTTTGTTTGTTTAGCTTAAATCTGAAGAAATTACATCTGTTTCCTGATTCCTCTAGATGTTTTTTCTCTCAGGAATTTAAAAACCATCTCTTTTTTTTCTTCGCAACTGTTTAGATCCCTTCCCTCTCCTCCACTCCCACTTCCTTCATTTTCCATCTCATTCTGGAAGAACATTTCCCCTTTCTCATTATATCATGTGTGCTCTTTTGCTCTCCCCCATCACTATCAGCCCTCCCCCCCCATCCTTTCAGGCAGGATAGAGCACACTTCTAATCACTCGTACTTTTTATCTTCTTTCTGAATCTTAAGCAAAGCCTTTCTGATCTCTCTGTGTGTTCTGGAGCAGAACATGCCAGGATCGGAACAGGGTGAGGCTGAAAGCAAAATCACTGAAGCAGTGATTGAGAGTCATCTTGAAAGTAAAAAGTTAACTTTGTGATTCATTATCTTCTATACAAGAGCTAGAAAGTTCTTTCCATGATTGTACATTTAAAGTGCTTGCATTTTGAATGAGCTCAGGATGTTTATTTGAAGATGTAAGGTATGAGAGTTTCAAGTGCATTGTTCGAGCGCATTTATGTGTTTTGGAGTCTGCCATTTGTCACATCAAAACACTTAAATTGTTCTCTGTCTTTTTGGTTTTGTTGGGCTTTGGTTTTGGGTTGTTTTTTTCCCCTCTTTTTAAGGGGGTGCAGGGGGATTAGTCAGAGAATCAGATAATGGCTTTAACAAACGGAAATAGTTTGTGTGAATAAGTCTACAAGCAGCTCCTCATTCAAGCATTATTAGAAACACATTTTAAATCACTTTCACCCATACAGTTTTGTGTGCATCCTTTGGGTTTGTAATAGAGGGTGGTACAAAATTAACTCCCGAGGTGAGGAATTCTCTTTCTAAGAGGTTGCATGGTGTCATCTGTGGTATTCCTGAAAGATTATATTTTTCTTTTTTTTTTTCTTTTTCACATGCTCAGAATTTACAGGGATTTTTGTGGCAGCTCTCTACAAAAGTTTGAAATCCAGTTAGATAAAGTAGAAGTTCAGGATGAAGTTTCTACCTGAAATCCTTTTCTATCTCTGAAAGTTTAGCTGTGTCTTAGTTTACTATACTTTCAAAAAGTTGTTGCTACTTTTTAATGGACATTTTATTTTTTTCAGCTAATAGCTGGTTAATGAATAGCCCTGACTGTTGCAAGGTTACAAGAATGATGCATCCAATACAAGAGAGGCATGGGGACATTTCCAGTGGTATGTCTACCTTGTTTTGTGAGACAATATCCATCATTAAATTGACATTTAAAACAGCTGGTGTTGTGTGCTCATCTTTGTGAGAGGCAGCAATAATGTCACAGGACCTTCTCTTTTACATCTTGGTAATAGATAGTGAATGTTAAATGATGCTATTAAGGATCTGGGCTCTGATAAGAGACAGTAGAAAGAGTTGCGGATAATCTGTATCGTTGATGACAGAGCTCAGTCATAAGATCACAGACATGACAGAGAAATGCCTGAATGTTGTGTCCAGGGTTCAAGAACCTGTCTACCAGTTGGATCCTCTTTTCGCGGTGCTGGTTTGTTATTGCTGTTTGATATGTTCACTAGCAGTGAGAAAATGACAGCTTTTCATGGGCTTTGAGCGTTGATGAGCTTTAAGGCAAAACCTCAACAGATCTTTAAACAGTCTTGGAGCTTTTGCCGTGGAGCAACCAAAACTCGTTTTTCCAGAGTATTTTTGTATGCGTTAGAAATGGGTGACACAGAATGCTTTCTTAGTATAATTTGTTCACTTACAGAAAGTTATCCTCTCTGATCCCTTGAACATCAAAGTAGGAACAAACTGAGGGCTGGCAGTCCCTTCCTACATAAATGCTTGGTTGGGCACTCCAAATCTTATTCACAGGATCAAATTGTCTGCTCCTGAGACTCTCACCTCATTCACTGAAGTTGCTTAATCTGCAGCATTGTACCAGGTCCCAGCCTGACCTGAAAAACCCTGCTAGCTCCACATTCTTCCTGCAGCAAGCCTGGGCTGCTAAGCTTGACAGTGTCCTTCTGAGCTGATAAGCAACTCACAAGGTGGGAAGGATGAAATCATGCTTTAGACAGCATCACCATTCTGGTTCCTATGCTTGGGGCATGACTTTATCACTTCAGAATCAAGACTTAAAATTAAAAATAAACATTTTCAAAGCAGTCCTGCAGCCCTGCAGGGGTTTGTCTTAATTCCTACTGCTTTGTAGCCTGTCTTCCAAGTATTCAGATGCTTCTCCAGCTAACATCCTTCCCACAGCTGCCTTCTTGTAGGGGCCTGATTCTGAAGACAGATGCAGTTGGGGTCTTTGAGTCCTACCTCTTGCTACTGCTGCAGGTGACTGTTAAACCTTTTCATAAATTACTCTAGATCCATTTTAAAACCACATTTTGTCCCCATTGTTTCTCTAAGAAGACTGTGCAGTTACTCACTGCTATCATAGCTAGTGAGTCTCAGTTCCAGTCTGAATTTTCTGTTTACTGAAATAGTACTGTTTTCTGGGTGATGCATGGTGAGTGTCTCCCCAGTGCTGGCAGGCTTCAGTCTGTACTGTTTGTTCTGCCTAAATGCATAGCTTTAGTAAAGTGGTAAACTTCTATGGTGCAAAATTAGGTGTTTTTTAAGGTTTATGTTTTAGATTAGAATTCTTGTGACAGTCACATTAGATACTGACTAAGTTTTTGGATAGAATCTGTTCTGTAGTGTATCAGCTGTCTCCTTTTGGTTTCTTTGCAGTTTGTTTTTTGTCTGAGTGTGATGGACAAGATCTCTGTCTCAGACTTAAAATATTCCTGCTTTCTTTTTGAAACATTTCTTCAAGCTCTTTTTTTTTTCTTGCATGCATGAAGTGCTTAATGCCCTCCATCTGCATGAAAATCTTTTGTATATAACTCTAAAAGCTCCCTTAGGACTGTAGACTTCTTTAAATGGAGCAATTTAAACATTTTCCACACAAATGGGCACTTGGGGCAAATGTCATTATAAAAATCATAAGAATATTTGTTAGATATTTTCACTGGTTTTTGTTGTTTGTTTTTTCTTTTCAGACCTGCCTCTCCAGTCACAGTGGAAATTACAAGTCAAATAGAATCAGCATGATTTATGTTATTGGCAGAGAAGTAAGGAGTTTGTAAGGCTGGGAAGGTAGATGTTAATAAGAAAGAGAAACAATAGACAGTCTTTTCTGCTTTAGTCAACACAGTGCAGGTGTTGAGGCTGATGTAATGGCATTGCTGCTTTCCTACTCTGAGTTGTACATACATATTTATAAACACATGCAAATCAATCAAGAATTGAGTTTGCAGGATAAATTAATAAAACAGAAATTGAGATGCAGAACAAAGCAAAAAATTCAAATCCTGCTCAGACTGAATGAAAGCTTTCATTAGAAACTAATGTGTTAAGATTCTCAAGTTTCACTTGAGGAAATACATGATGCTGGATATTCCTGAAAGAACATATGTTGAAACCTGTGTTGTAAAATTTGAGGCTTACGTACAGTTGACTAGTAGACAGAGGCTCTATTTTGTGGAGGTTTTGGGATTCTAAGGAAATTTTTTTCTGATTTGAAACAGAGCTCCAAAGTAGTCAGATTTCATGTGGAAGAAAATCCTAAACACAATATTTTTAGATCACATGAAATACTTAATTCCAGCAGGATCAGACTGGTTTGTTTCAAATTTGACTGTTTAAATGTTTTAAATTGTTGCTCTACCTAATGCAGCCTTTCAGAAGAAACTAATTTGAAGGGAGAAAAAGAAACACTTCATGTAGGAATGCAGTAACAGGAAGTTCTGACATTTGTCAAAATATTTCTCCCTCTTTCTAAAATTAATATCTCACAATATCAGTATGGTTTTCTGATACATTTTAATATCAGTGGAATTGTATTATACCCAATAGGATTTCTGCCATTCTTTGTGACTGTGTGTCATCTGTGTTTTGAGGAGATACTCCAGCGGTGGGTGGAGAAATGCAGGATTCTGCCTGTCTTCTCGTGCATGTTATTTTCCACTAGAGTGGTCAGTATCTGATCTCTAATAGACCATATATTCCTTGGGAAACTCAGTTATTGCTGGTGATGGTTTTTAACAGACCTTTGGTACTACTGATGAAAATGGGTATGTACTGTCTCTGTCAGAACAGCACTATTTTTAAACACGTTCTTGGAATGTGGGCTTGCTACTTATATCCTTGTTTATTCCAGCAGCATGTCCTTACTTTGTTCAAGTCATGATGGTCTATCGGATACAACAAACTAAGCTTGCTTTTGCAAAAACTTGCCCTTGTAGTTAAGCCTAGCACTGATAGACCTGAACCCAGATGGCATGAAAACAGATGGAATTTAGTAAGCCTTTTTAAAGCCCTTTGAAAATTTCAGCTGTCACATGGGCTTGCTGTCAGAATAGTGACTTTGTCAGTCATTTTTGTGATGAGTGGCAATATTACCATCTAATTTCATGATAACTGAACAATTCTTACCTATAACTGGTGGTTCCTAGGGCAGGAGGTCCTGCTTCTCCATTGCCTGTGGCATACTGCCTCCTACTTTGCTCTGAGACTGGACCTCCTCTGTCATCCAGTCAGGGTTTGGTATAAAATATCCTTTTTTTTTTTTTTTTTTTTTTTGGCAGGACTAGCCTTCTGCTAGGTTAGCTCGCTAAACTAACTCATGGGAGGGGATCGAGCATAAATGTGGGCTGTCCTGGAATGAGTGAGGAGAGCAATGGATAGCATTTAGGTTGGCTAGCTCCCTTATACAGTTAGGCATCTATGATGAATGCTTTGGCACATGACAACTTGTCTGTGCCAGGACTTTCATTTTCCTGTGAACAAAGGATAAATAGTCCAGAAAACCACCAGCGTGGGGATGGATTCCTCATGCCATCCGAAGTAGCCATGATGACATCCAACAGCATTTTCAGTATTAATCCAGAGGACCTGGCTGAAAATACTTGTTAGCATTGGCTTTCTTTTCCACTGTAGGTCAGATTGGGATGGCTTGGTCTGTTTGAGGCTTACCCAACATACCGGTTGGTAGTGCAGCTGAACAAGGGTTAAATGCTGTGAGCTGATTTTGAGCACGTAGCTCAGCTTTTGTTTCTCCAGAGCTGTTCGAAGGAGTTTGGTTCTGGTTCCTCTGCAAACTCAGATGCATTGCCTAATAAGATCATCATATTTCCTAGTAAGGTATTAGCACAGATGAGTACGTAATTTCTGTGATATGCATCTGATGTGAGTGTTTTCAAGGGCAGTATGGGTATCTGTGGTCTTTTTATTGCCTGTTTAACCCTATCTCTGTCTTATAAATGGAAGACTTCTGGCATGGGAATAAGACCATTTTGCATAGACTATTCAGTAAGGTTTTCCAGATGCTTAAATTTCAAAATAAAAAAAATAAAAAAAAAAATCTAAGAGGGCCAAACATGTATCTAGGATATGGCAAGTACTCGGGGTTGTATAGGCAGTCCAGAGCTCACTCTGACCTGGCAGCTCTGTTAACAGAAGCCATGTAACTGCTGCTCCACAGTGTTCCACACAGGCTACAAAAACTATGTGAATGGTGAGTGAGTTTCCCCACATGGGCAGTGTGAAGCTGACCCAGGCACATTTCTGTCAGGAACAGTCACAGCACTGAATGTTCCACAGGTTTCTCAAGTAGCTTTCCAACATCCTGACCACCCCTTGCTTTTGAATCAAAACTGTTTTCCTGGTGCCATTTAGGGAAACTTGATGATTAGTCTGCAGGATTTAGGTGTCCTGGATCTGTCCTGGTGGCTGGAAGAATCCAGGTGTGCTGAAGTTCCTACTGGTGAGTGCAGGGTCTCAAATTTAGTTCTTGCTGTAACTGATTTGCTCGATGATCATCTGTTAATTCAGTTCTAGTTGCGATTTTTAAACCTGCATCTGAGAGAGATGAGAAGCTGGCCTAGTCTAGCCTAATCTTTACCATAATCTTTCCTATTTAGCTATGAAGGAAAAAAGAACAAAAACATCTCCAAGATTCCAGCTTCAGAATTTTAGTATCTTGGCAAATCCTGTATATGGAGATAGTACTTAGAAGATTCCAGGCTTTCTGTTAACAGAAACTGTGTAGAAAGCTAAGGAATCCTTAGCTTTCAGATACTGCAGTAATATGTGAGCACCAGATTTTTTGTTACTTTCTTTAAATACAAACAAAAGGTGCCAATAGAAATGATGGCTTCTGATTATAGGCTTATCATCCTCAAGCTAACAGTCATGGCACATCTTCTATGGATTGTGCAATTTGGTTGAGCAGTTGCTAGTTTAACTGTAAGCTATTGTCAGTCAGCTTGTCCTCACTGGTTGATTGCCAACTTCTTCCTCCTGTACTTGAGGAAGAATGGAATCATGAATGTTTAATAACTGAAGGTATTGGATGGTCCCAAAGTAAAACACCAAAATTGATAAAATCATTATGAGCATTTTTTTTCCTTTT
Source organism: Myiozetetes cayanensis (assembly GCF_022539395.1). Taxonomy (NCBI): domain Eukaryota; kingdom Metazoa; phylum Chordata; class Aves; order Passeriformes; family Tyrannidae; genus Myiozetetes; species Myiozetetes cayanensis. The sequence goes on along the minus strand of NW_026087964.1, from coordinate 29,881,257 downwards.
TCCAAAGGAACTTTTAAAATAGAAAAATAGAAATAATTGGTGAGTATGTAAAGCTGAAGATCACAAGGAGGAAGTGAGCTCATGCTCCCATGGCCTCACAGATACGATTGCATCTGAAACATGTTGGCTCTGTCTGAACTAGGCTGTGAACTCCTTGGGGCAGTGCTGGTCTTCCGGATCTTGTAAAATGCCAGACACAGCTGACGTCACCCACTAAAGAACCATTTTCTCATATTTGACTTTTAGAGAAAATGATGGGTGTCAGTGGCATCAGTTGCCAGCATGTAAAGGTCTTGGAGATTAATGGCAACAGAGAAGCCAAAGCAACACTATGGGAAATTGATGTATAGACACGAAAATGCTTCAGACACAGTATGGTGGTGTGCCTTTTTAAGAAAACTTTGCACTGTCTTGGCTTGTAGCTTCTATGCTGAGCTTTGGCCTGGGATTTCCTGTATGCCAGAAGCTGTGTGATCATAGGAATCACCCATTGTTGCTCTTTTATACAGCCTGTTTTGGGGAAATTTGATTTATGGAGGAGGTTTTTTGTTGGGTTGTTGTTTGTTTGTTTGTTTGTTTCTCACTCAGCTGTTTGTTTATTATGAAAGGACAGTGCCAGTGGCCTTGTGGATTGTGTGTGGATTTCCAGTGTGTAGTTGCAGGGTGAGGGAGATCCTAGTACTTGTGCTAGCAGTTCTCAGTCTTCCTTAGAGGGGTGACAGTTGTCTTTCAAAACTGGTATTACTCTGATGTGTTATCTTCTTGATCTTTTTTTCCCATTCTTCAAGCCAAAAGTTTCCATTTTGTTCAACTTATTTCCAGTAATGGATTGCATGTCAAAGTGTGGAATAAATGCATTTGTGCAGCTTCCTTAAGTAATTAAAATGATGAGTGAGCTCATAAAGAGAAGAATATTGAAATTCAGGCTGAATCAGTGGTTAATTGGCTGCTAGTCCAATCTCTGCTTCCCTCATGCCTGAGCGCTTGAAGAGGATGAGGTCATGGTGCTGATTCTTGACCACAGTACACTGCAGACCTCTTGTGTCTTACCACTGCTTGCATCAGCTGTGTCCCAAACACAGAGTTACTGTGACAAGAATACTGCTTTAGCTTTCTGCTAAACATCCATCAGCTTGGTCTGGTTAGGTTGTACATGTGGCTGATGCCTGTGGACCATGAGAGACACCAGCCCTAAAACACAAGATGCTTATTTACACTCAGGAAGAAGGCCTTCAGTCCAGGTTCAGAGCAAAGTTCAAAGTCGTCTCAGGATCCACAACAGGCACCTATTGTTACTCTGTGATTTGCCTTTATAAACTAATTATCCTGCTTGCTTTTGATGAAATTAAGCGATATGGAGAATGTGGTTTGGTTTAGCTTTCTGATTTGCTCTACAGCTTTGGTTTTCAGCATGTGTGCTGATCACTGTTCTTACAAACTGTGTTTAGGTCATAGAACCTTGTGTATCTATTCAAGATAGAGGCAGCGGGTCTTTCTATCCTTCTTGTGCAAAACCATTTCCTTTACAGTTGTCTTTTTAGATAATAACTTCCTCTTAAATCTAGGTGTTAAATTGGCCAAAGTTTTTGCACAAGTTCAGATGCTACCTCAGTAGCAGCCAGAGGGGGAATACTTTGTTGTTGGTCCCTGTTTTTTTTTAACCCTCTTAAACTCTAAAAATGAAAGAACAAAAACCTTGGCTCAGTCTTGAAACAATGTTGACTTTAAAAGTTGCATAAAATACTTGAAGAGTATGTTGAAGTGCTTTTGAAGAGGGGGGTGGATTTGGTTGCAGTGGCTGTTCAGATTTACTTCTGGCATCAGCAGCACATGTCCCATCACGCCGCTGCCCTTAGGGAGTCAAAGGAGTTTTCATGCCTTTACTGCTTTTTTGGAGTACCAAGCCCCCACTGTGCCCTCACGTAAGGTGGAGGGTTTCCCATGAGGACAGAGTGCTCATAAAGGAATGGGATGGAAATCTGCTTTACCATCATGTAAAATCACCAGCCTTAAAGAAAGACACAAACCCCCATGACCTCAAGGCCAAAGAAACCAGTCAACAAAAACCCCTTATTTTATTTTCATTTCTGAGCTCCCCGTGGCTGGGATTTTGGCTGTTCCTGAGGCCACAGCAGCACACAGAAGCGTATGTCCTATGGGAATTGCTCCTGCATCCAAAATGGCAGGGGAGCCGGTGGCGTGGCCTGTGCTGGAGGAGACCACCACGACGGGTTTTGGTTGCAAATGTGTAGTGCAAAGGCGCGGGGTAACGTCGCATCTTCCGACTAGGCGAATACTGCTTTTCCTTCCTATTTCGGGCGCCCTGGAAGGTTGCCAGCTTTCCTTGGAGGACTCGGGAAGGGAGCTGTTGGGCCGCGCCCCGCACGCGTTGCCATGGCGGCGGGCGGGCCGCCGTGCCCGCGCCTCGGCGCTGCCGCCGGGGCCCTGGGGCGGCGTGGGACGGGCCGGGCCGGGCCGGGCCGCTTTGCTGCACCATTAAAGATTGGTCAGCAGCGCGGCGCGGTGATGTGCCGGCGGGGCAGCCCTTAGCCCGGGAGGCGCGGATCGCGCCTTGCCCGCGGTGCTCGGCGTTAGCGCGGGCCGTGCTGGCGGCGGGACGCGCCCCGTGGAGCGGCGGCGCGCTGGGAAAGGGCCGTGCTGGTGGAGGCTGAGCGTGTCCCCGCGTTGTTTGGGGTGTACGAAGGCGGCCTCGGCAGCACAGGGCTCGGCTGAGAGCCGTGGTCCGTGTCTCACGGCTGAACCCGGCCGCGACTGACAGCCCTAGGAAGCTGCAGAGCTTAGTGGCAAAGCGAGTAAATCTGGTCTATCTAAGCACTTCCTTTGAGGTTCTTCATTGCTAGTGCTGGAGGGCAAAAGAAACGACGTTTTAAATAGGTTACAAAATTTCAAAGCATATTTAAAGCAACGTGAAACGTTTCGGCAGTCCGTCTGTGTTATTTCCTCACTTTTTTAATAGTCGTGCTGCAAAATAAGAGATCTAAATTTTCCAAACTGGTGGGTAAGACTCTAGGTGAAGTCTTGATCAGCTACTGCAGAGCTGTCCAATGGTTTTTTCCAGTTCTGGAATGGAAAGTGGTATTAGTGCCTATGCTCATGATGCTGGAAGTATCTCCTTCTAGCTGCAGAAGCTGCAAGCAGGCCCTGAATCAAAAATCTTGCTGAAGTTGCAAGTGATACACTTAGCTCAGTAGGTTAGAGCATGGTGCTAAGAATGCCAACGTCACGGGTTCAATCCCTGCATGGACTGTTCATTTAAGAGTTGGACTTGATGATCCTTGTGGGTCCCTTCCAACTCAGAATATTCTATGATTTGCTATTTCAAGTGGCTTCTTCTGTGCAGATACTCTCACACTGTACAACAGCTTGTACTAGCTGTATCACAGCTCAGATTGAAAATTACAAGCCAGGCTGCTTTAGGAATTTTAGATCTTAATCTTAAAATCTGGGACAGCCCCTGATAGATAAATTATGCATGCATAGTACACCTGATGTGTTGGACCTGCTATACATGTGAGATGAAACTATATGCATGTAGTAGCTAGTTTCCAGACATCAGGCAGCCTGAGTTGCTAGGCCTCTGGAAAAGTGGGAAATTACTTCAAAATATGGGAAAAGCCTTTGCATGTGCAAGCATGCATGGGCATAGGATTTCTGTGAGTAATGTAGTAAGTCTGTTGTCATGCGGTATCATCCTTCTTTTCATTCCCCTTACTCCAACAGACTACAACTCCCTACAAAAGCTGAAAACAAAACTTGTGCTTTGGATAGTTGAGTGGAAACCTCAGTCATTCCTTGAGGGGCAAGGAAGTGTTCATTGGAGGGGAAAATACATGATGACTATGTTTTACAAGGTAATTTCTGCCCTTGAAAGAAGTTATCTTAACAGGAGGAAAATGTCACTGGGAGGTTACACTAGGCTTTTGCACCCTCAGTCTCCAAAGATATCATGAGGAATTACCAGAATTATATTCTCTAAAACAAAGAACTTCTTAGTCTGTTTTGTAGAGTTTTGCAATCCCCAAACTTTTCCTGGAAACTCTAATTACATCAGTACTTCCATTGAAAAATCTTTGTCAGGAGCAAGGCAAAAGACATGTAAATCATTTTCAAACCTCTGTGTCCTGAAGTAGACTTTTAGGCTCTTGTTTGAAAATGGAAATATGAAGGAGATGCACCCAAGACTTTCAGGTATTTCCAGATAGCTTACATGCATGGATTCTTTTTACGTTCCAGAAATGATTGCCTAAAATTAGGCTTCTCAGTAAGAACTGATTTTAGGAAGTTCCGGGAGTACAACAGCACTCAATGGGGATAAACGGAAGTGAAAATCTATCATCAGTTTTGAAACTCGAGCTGTGACTATTGGAAACAACATATGGCAATAGAAGCCACATTTGTCTCCTCTAATAGATCTGCCTTTTACTATAATAGGAAGTTTTTAGAGAAATAGTACTTGCAACTCTAAATGTCAGTGGTTATATGCTCTTGAAGATTTAAGCTGTTGGAACCCAGAAAAAAAAATTAGTAGAAGGTTAATTCCTTTGTTTAAACATTTACTTTTTGAATGCACTAGGGAGCATATGATTGAACAACGGGAAGACACATGGTTGCCTCTAATAAAATTAGTATTTTATTTTTACTATTGATTATTCTATTTTTAACTCACCTTTTTATGCATGATCTAAAAGGTCATGCAGAGGGAGTTAGCAGGATTATGCATATAGAACTTAACTCCATTGATAAAACTTTTGGAAGTTGTGTAAGCTAAATCAGGTTAAACAAAACACTCTTATTCCAAAATAAATGGGCATTTACATAGGTATAATTACACCAAGATAATTCTGGCAGTAATGTAGTCTTTTAGACCAAAGTGCTGAGGTCAGTTTTCATGTTATCCCTGTTACACAAATGTTCCCCAAATTGTGTTCAGAGAGTGTATATCAAACTGGATGGATGCTGTGTAACAAATCTGTGTTAGAATAACTCAATTAAATGTAGTACCAGAAACGAAATACCACAGTTTAAAGAAAAATAATCACAAACCTTATGCATAGGCTTTGCAGACCGTGGAGGACATGCAGGATGCCCCTTAAGCAGCCTCACATTTTCAAGTTCTTGTGGATTACACCTTCTTTCTATGAAACTGCATGTGCATGTGGGTTTTGAAGAGCTTCTCATAAAACAGCAGAACACTTCTAAAGACAGTATTGGTGATGACATGCTTAACTGCTTTCATATGTTTTCGTTCAAACTGCCCAAACCATTAACATACTCCCTTAGTGACGTTGTGTGTGTGTCTTATTAGTATACACACTACTAATTTACTCTCAACTTTCTTTACTGTCCTGTAAGGTCCCACCCTTTCCCTAGCTTTGATCTTTCATCATGAAAGCTTAGAAGCAACCCTTTGGAGATCAAGCTAAATGTTTCTTTTTAGCTATTCTGCCTGTTCCAGATGCTGGGAAGGGAGAAGAGCTCGTTCCGAGGCGGTGTAGGATGCAGGTTCCAGAGCCAAGCACTCTGACGGGGATGCTCCCTCTGCTGGGTCATTGGCACGGGCTCAGGCTTGGGGCTGCAGCGCAAGATACCTTTGTTCTTTCAGGCTTTTAATTGAGACTTTGAACGGAGGCTTTCAGTGAATCCTTTGTGTGGCACGGGGTGAAGGTCAGCCTAGAAAACAAAACAAAGGCAAGCACCAAGTGGATGCAGAGCACATGCAAATCAGCTGTCACAAAACAACTGTCCTTTGTTCACTTCTTCACAGATACGTGCAGCCATTCCTACTTTGCTTATTCCAGCAATTCTGTAGACTCTTATTTTTTTCCCCAGCCTTCCTACAGCTGGAGGTACTAATTTTATTTCTTACCATGTGGGTATTATTTCTACTTCCATTTAGCCCTGCTAAGCATTTGGATTCTTTTAAGAAGTTTTCTTTCATCAGTAACATCTCAGATGCTGCATCGTCTGCTTTAGAAATCAAACAAAAATCAGCTCTTTCCTTTTAACCTTTCCTGTGTTCTTTCTTACTTATATTGTTTCTTGTTTTCCTCTCCAGTCTTCTTTTGCTGCTAATTCAGTCTTTATAGCTTAGGGTTTTTTTTAGGTACGCTACATCAACTCTTTAAGATTTAAACTTGTAGTTAGCAAACAGGCAGGAAAATCAACAGAGGTTTCAAAAGATGCTTTCAGGGTTACTTGAATCCCTTGTGGGTGTGTCTGAGGTCTAGTCTGTGCAGCAGTTTCAGCCTCTCAAAGGGGATAGCCAGGTGAGGAGAGGGGCATGTACCATCCCCTTCACCATGTGCAATGCAGTGTGTACTGATGATCAGAAATGCTTTTGAAGCAGAGAGCCTTCTCAAGCTCTGCCTCTGACCAAGACACTTTTTACCCTTCTAAGTGGGAGATGCCCTCAGGCCCATAAGGTCTGAGTGAGTTAAAGTGCTGCTTGTGGGGGTAGCTCATTGAAAGAATATGATGGTAACCATAAGTCCTTTTTTTTAATGGCCAAGAGTAAGGAATTACAATATGGTGACAAGATAAGGAATTACTTTTGTTGTTGTTGTTGTTTTAATGTGTGTTAGGAAAATACTGTATTGCTATGGCATAAAATGTAGTAATTTGAAGTTTGGTTTTATATATCCCCCATGCTTTGAACTCAGAATTTTTTATGTATTATTTTTCCCTTTGTGTCCAGTGGTTACTTGTGAAATCTCTTAAAGAAATTATCTTAATTCTCCTTTTGCTAGCCTTTTGGTTTAGTTCAGTTAAAATTGAGATCATCATCAGCTCCTGAGATCATGTCAGGAATCTAGCCTTGATATCCTGGTTTAGGTCTTTATAATGAATAGGAAGGCAAAGACACAACTATTTTTATGTGCTCTCATCTTTCAGAAAACTGGGTCATAGCGACACTCCGGGAGCACAAGAACTCTTCCACGCTCTAGTGCTTTATAAATGCTTGGTGAAAGTCCAAAACAAAAGTCTTGTCAAGCTCAGTTTAGTATACAGAGGAAAAAAAAAAGAATAATGGCCACTTCTGGTCTCTGGAAATGGTTAACAGTGTTTTGTGCAGCAGGGATCAATATAAAATGTTTGGAGTTTAATAGCTGTATTAAAAATCTGAAGGATGGAATGGACAATGAAGTGGTAACCCTGTCTATCAGATCACAGTTGTTCAGGTTCATTAAGACTACTGAGGAGGATTTCAGAAGGCACTAGTGACAGCTGAGTGAAACAGCTGAGCAATTCTGTAGAATAGTGACATAAGCAATGTGGTGTAAGGCAGTGCAGTGAACACTGACAGAACAGTGCTTAAATATGTTCAGTTTAGTGCTTTTTTAGGAGCATAGTCTACACATTGCTGGAGTCAGTGGTGAATGCATTAGATGAGTCAGGAGTAGTAATTAAAAGTCTAAACTTAAGACTGTAAATGAGAAGACATGTAAGAAGTCATGCAAGAGAGGTGTCTGTGAAATTGGTAATTTCATCCTTTTGGATACCATGTTTGGTTTTATGGCTCATGTACAGGGAGATTTTCAGATTCCTGAAATTTCATTTAAAAATAAAAGAACAGTAGTTAGGGAGGTGTTACTGTTGGAATAGTAGCAAAATGTCTGTTGTAGGTTTTGGTTTGCTGCTTCCTGTATTAAAATGAGTGCTCAGTAAAATTCAAAAGCAAGAAAAACATGTGAAATGGACAGGAGGAAACATTTCATCTAATGAGCTGTATAATTGTGGGACTCCCTGGTTCCAGGTACTGTCATTTGTTTGGGGAGGTAGGTTTTGATTGCTGCATTTGCTGATAGTCATACTTGTTGAGAGAAAACAAATGAAAATCTACCAGTTCTCAAGGATCTCAAAAGAATGGTTTCTGTCTGTAACAAGGGCATTTCCCTTTAAGGTGCAGTGTACATTGGTGGCAGTGTGTGCAGTTGGTTTCTAATGCTTCCTCTAAGATGTTTGACCAACATGAGGGAGGCAGCAGATTTGGTGAGTTGCTGAACTGTTGTGTCATGGCATTTCCTGTGTTCCCATCCTCACAGCTGATCCCCACACAGGCGAGACCAAAGGACAGAATTTGCAAGTATTTTGAGCCACTGTGGGTAACAGGGATCACTGCATCTACCCCATGCAGGTAGAGCTTAGGGGCAGAATATAGTAGTATAGCTTCTTCATGTATTGGGGTGTAAAATATTTCAATTTCACAAGCATTAAAGTACATCTTCTTAAAGGTACTACAGCCACAGTGAAAACCCTGTTTCCACCACAGGGAAAAAAATGACCCAGTAAACTCTCAACTGCTAAGTCTTTGGAGCATCTAACCTTTTCTTTTTAAAACCACTTTGGCACTAATTTAATTGATTCCATGCCTGGCCTTTTCATCAGTTCTCTCTCCTAGCCAGGAAAAACTGGGCTGTTAAAGGCTGCTGCAGTACCATGGGACTTGTGTTCAGTGTTGCAGGTTCTTATTTTAACCTGAAGTTATCTGCCAGTCATCACTGTTGGTTTGAAAAGGTGTAACCACTGCAGTACTGTCTTTGGGATGAAAATCTTTTAATGGTTGCAGCAGTCAATATAAATGAGAGAGAGTGCAGTATGCCACTGGGTTGTGTTGCTAATTATCACTTTACCTTTCAAGAATTTTAGCTGCTGACTAGACTCTTGCTGAATATTTGCTGCAGCATCTCTAGGCACACTGCGAATGTGTTCTGGGTAAGCTGAAGAGGATAGTGAAGAACATGTGGCTAAGACACAGAACTGTTTGAAAAGGAGTATTTTTTGTGTCTTTTTAAAATTTCCACCCTAAAAGAAAACATGTAGGTTTATAATTGTTTGTTGGTTTTTGTTTCTTCTGTTTCTCATGTGCTCACTCTCTCTTGCCAAATCTCCTCTAGTGTCAGATTTTTTTAATGCTTCTATCTTTCTTTGCATTTGCCGTTTCCTGCCATAGAATAGGCAGGCTTTGTTTTTGAGGGGGTGGGGTGTTGGTGTGGTGGATAACAATATAGAGTTAACATTATTCAAATTAATTTGATAGTAGCAGGTTTCTGTGAAAAAAACAAGCCCAAACCTTCCTTCCTTCCCATCTTGTGGTCCTAGCAACAAAATCTGTTAGAAAATTCTTCTGTGTGGTTTAAAATATCACATACTTTCCAGTGAACTATAATTTAAAGAAGCCTCTTTTAGTAGTTGAATTCTAAGAAGACAGTTGCTTTACCTACTAGGCTTTTGAGGGAAGGAGTTTTGTTGGTTGCTTTGTTTTCTTGTTAAAACTTGATGGGTTCATTCAAATGGTGTTTCATGGGTTGTTGTATTAGGAAGTGTGGTACTGGTTTAATGTCCTGCATTAAATAACATTTAGTGTGTAGCTTGTTTTTCATTTTAAGTTTTGAGATTCTTTTTTAGAATCTCAAACTTTAGAATAAGTGGAGATGCTTAAAAAATGGGTAACAAATGAGAAGAATTGGATGATCAAAGATCCTTAATCATGTCTGCAGAGTGTACTGTTAAAGATCATGGTCTTGGGAGTCAAACACAGGAATATTTGCTTCTGACTCAGTTGCAGGCAGAATAAAAAACATAACTGGAACTGCTTGTTCAGTTACAAGGTGACTGACAGTGAGACACCGATATAGTACATCTGTGGGGGGAAAAAGCAGGGTATAGTGTGGGGTATTTCCACTAAAAGTAAAGAAATTTCAATTTTCTGGTACCTGATGCAGGTGAGAGATTAGCTAGAGCACTAGAATATGGCGCAGAATTCTGGTTCTTGCTTTTAAAGGCAAGTTATGTAAGTTAGAGAAAACATAGAGGAGTCCTCTAGAAGGATTAAAGGGACAGGAGGAGGAGATGTGTGAAAGAGCGCTAAAAGACTGTGCTTTTTTAAAAGCCAGTGAAATGAGATCTAAAGGAGGAGAGGTGTACTCTCTGCTAATTCATCAGGGTGTAAGCAGCAGGAGTAAAAAAAAATTAAAAAAAGAAAGGGTATTTAAGCTCCTAGACAATATTAGCACAAAAACAGATGGGCAGTACTTGTTGGGATATTACTGAGCTCAATTGATATCCTGATCATGTTTCCTCTTGTGTTTTCTTAAGTGAATTCTTAAAGAACAGGGAGATTTGTTCAGGTAAGTCAAGTGGAACTTATTAACATACTACAAGTAAGTTGTTATTAGTGGAACACTAATATGTCACAATTTCTAGTATTAAGAGATTTCCTAAAGAAATGTAAATGTAAGTCTGATGTTCCTTAGTCTGATATCTTCTGGAGCCACAGAGTTCATGGGTTGTGTTCTTATTGTAGTGACTGGATGCTTCCTGCTTTGTGAAATTGGTTCTTGTAGAAGTAATCATAATGGTAGATGACTGTAGTCTCTGCAGCTATAGACTTTGATTGCTGAGTGCTGATGGCTGATTTTAGCCTCTGAAATTTGGGAACCATGGTAACTGGAACAGGCTAGTCTGAATTATCCTCTTGGTAACCTTCTTGACCTTTTTTGACCGTGTTTTTTTTTTAACCTTTTTTGTTCTCTGTCGTGTGTTGTCATGTGTGGTGAGCACGATGTGTGTGTGTGTGTCCTCATTTGAGCATATTCCTTTCCTCATCCTGAGTTTCCCTCTACTGATGGTGAAAGGGCTGTGGCAAAGGAAGGGAATCCTAGGCCCTGACTCAGGAGGACTCCAGGATGTATGCAAGCTAATGTTGAGTTTTACAAAGGAGTCTGTGTTCAGCACTTAGTGTGTGCAAAGGAAAAAGTTGGGATCTTTAGATCACCTGTTTCCTCACTGTAGGATGGAGATCGATCTCGAGCTGTATTGTATTTTGTACTGGTCTGTTTGGATGCACGTGCTTGCATGGAGTTACACAGAGAGAAGTATATGGTGTATTTGTCAGTAAGACAGCTTTTGTTTCAGTACTAACCTCTGTCATGTGCTTGGTGGGGAGATGTGGGATGGAGGAACGGAATAGTTGCCTTGACTGGGGAGTGCATATGGTATTTTGACCAGGCCTTCCTCCTGTAAGGCCACGCTGCAGTAGCATCACTGATGATGGCAGCACTGGTTTATGCATCAGCTTCAGCACTTCTAAACATTCTCATTTACATTTTCCCACTGATGGTCCCTCTTTCCCTTTTGTTCTCTTCCAGGCGTGAGGTATCAGGAACTTCTTGCTGATCTTAATCACAGAATCACAGAATATGCTGAGTTAGAAAGGGCCCACAAGGATCAGAGTCCAGCTCTTAGCCCTGCACAGGACCATCTCCAAGAGTCACACCACACGCCCGAGAGTATCGTCCAAACGTTTCTTGAGCTCTGTCAGGCTTGGTGCTGTGACCACTTCCGTGGGGAGCCTCTTCCAGTGTCCAACCACCCTCTGGGTGGAGAACCTTTTCCTAATACCCAACCTAAACCTCCCCTGACACAACTTCAGGCCATTCCCTCAGGTTGTATCATTGGTCACCACAGACCAGAGATCAGTGCCTGCCCCTCCTCTTCCCCTCCCAAGGAAGTTGTAACTGCATTGAGTTCTCCCCTCAGTCTTCTCTTCTCCAGGCTCAACAGACCAAGTACCCTCAGCCACTCCTCATACAGCTTCCCCTTGAGGCCCTTCACCATCTTTATTGCCCTCCTTTGGACACTCTCTAGTAGCTGAATATTTTTCTTATATTGTGGTGCTCAAAACTGCACATGATATTCAAGGTGAGGCTGCCCCAGAGCAGAGCAGAGTGGGACAATCCTCTCCCTCAGCCGGCTGGTGATGCTTTGCCTGATGCCCCCCAGGATGTGGTTGGCCCTCCTGGCTGCCAGGGCACTGCTGACTCAACTTGCCGGTGACCAACACCCCTTTCTGTGGCACTTCTTTCCAGCATCTCATTCCCTACTCTGTACGAACATCTGGGGTTGCACCATCCCAGGTGCAGAATCCAGCATTTTCCCATGTCAAACTTCACATGGTTGGTGATTGCCCAGCCCTCTAATTTGTCGAGGCCTCTCTGCAGCGCCTCCCTACCTTCCAGGGAGTTAACAACTCCTTCCAGTTTTATCTGCAAACTTGCTTAGTATCCCTTCCAGTCCTTGGTCCAAACATTTATGAAGATGTTGAAGAGCACAGGGCCCAAGATGGAGCCCTGTGAAACCCCACTGTGACAGATCACCAGTCTGATGTTACCCCCTTCACTGTTATCCTCTGTGCTCCATCCATGAGCCAATCGCTCACCCACCTCATGATGTGTTTATCCAGGTGTGTGCTGGACATTTTGTCCAGAAGGGTCCAGTGAGAGACAGTATTGAAAGCTTTCCTGAAATCCAAAAAAAATTACATCAACTGTCTTCCCTTGATCAACTGGATGGGTTACCCTGTCATGAAAGGAAATCAGGTTGGATAAGCAGGACTTTGCTCTCATGAAGCCGTTCTGGCTGTGACCAATGACTGTGTTGTCTTTCAGGTGTTATTCAATACCTCCCAGAATAATCTTCCCCATAACTTTACCAGGCACTGAAGTGAGACTGACAGGCCTGTAATTTCCAGAGTCCTTTTTGCCATTCTTGAAACCTGGGACAACATTTCCTAGCTTCCAGTCAGCTGGGACCTCTCTGGATTCCCAAGACCACTCAAAAATCATCAAGAGAGGTTTTGCAATGACATCAACCAGCTCTTTGAGGATTATGGGATGAATCCCATCAGGCCCCATAGATTTGTAGGGAGCCAGCTGGAGCAGCAGATCCTGCGCAATTTCAGAGTTGACTAGGAGTTGATAATTCTCACAGTCATGGTCCTCTAGCTCAGGGCTAGAGGATTAAAGGGCTGTAAGCTGATGAATTTGAGTAAAGGCATGCCAAGGTGCCTGTGCGTGCGAGATGTCTGTGCACCATAGGTACACTGGCACACTTGGTGCCCTTTCAGGTATCTCTAGGCGTCACATGTGCAAGAGGAATTCTGTCACTGAAAGAGCTTGCAGTTGTATGAGTTTGTTCAGAGTAGTTGGACTGGTCCCAAGCATATAATTTGTGTTCAATTGCTAGAGAAATTTGTTGGAGAGAAAAGGTATTCTGGCTGCAGTATTACCTTTATCTTTCTTCCTCCAGTATTTTAATTTTGGGGATAGTAGCAGGACTGCTGCAAGAACCAGTGCGTGTGTGTGAAAACAGTGCAGTGTGCACAAACCCTGCTATTTAGCTTTGCGTGAATGTTGTCTGGTGCAAAGGGAAAGCACGTTGGAGCTCTCGGTGTTTTCTTTCAGTAGGTGCTTGTTGTAATTCACTTTTAAGCCCACAGAATTTTTTCTTCATGGAATGAGTTTTGTTGCTGTATAGTGGGTGTGTACTCAGCAAACAACCAACCAGAGTTTCTGCAGGATGATCCTGGGGGACCCAAACATTGCAAATGCCAAGTTGGATTCATTAGAGGCGTTCAGGCTGATCCTTCAGCCCCAGGGAAGGCAAAACTCCTGTAAAATTGAAGGCAAATTTCCTGGAATGAGGCCTTTCAGGAACACAGAAATTGATGTGTGTATACCAAAGCCCCAGCTTTTCATGTTGAGGTCATGACTGCTGTGTAACTGCAGGTGCAGCAAAGCACCTGGCTTACCTTACACAGGTAAATTAGCCCACTTATAGTATGGCTTTACTGCATAACAGTTGCCGTAGACCTGCAGCCGAAAGTGATGTTTATTAGTTGTGTAACCTAACAATTTACTTGTCATCTTGAAACACTTGCAAAGACTTATTTAGGCTTGTTTGAACTCTCGCTGCCAGGGTTGTTGTAGGGCCAGGGCTTGCAGCATAGGAAGGTGGTGACTTTAGTATTTCATTTGGTCCTAAACCCCTGATATGTTCATTTAGGGGAGTACCTAGGAGAACTGCTTATTCCAGCACAGCACAGATGAGTCCTAAAGTGCTGTGTTTCACTCATTTTGGTGACTAGAAATAGTTCTTTTGCAGTAAAGGCAATTTTGAATGTTTCCCTATTTTAAAAGAAAATCTCCAAACAACTAAAAATGTTTCTTAAAAACAGCAGCATGTTTCTCATCACGCACTATTCCTACCTCTTCTGTGTTTTTCTGATGCTTTAGCTTAGCATGTCCTCACCAAGCAAAGGCAAACCTAGCACTGAGTGAGATCCTGACACAGTGACCTCATTCTGAGCATTGCCTTCTTTGTCAGTAGCAGAAGAAGTTAAAGCAGCTCTGCTGGCCTTCAGCACTTGGAGCAGTTTGACATTTTCTGTCTGGCATGGTTTCAGGTCTCACTTTGTTGTGAGCCCAAATGGTGAATGGAATGATGGAAAATGAGCTTGCAAGAACTTGTCCACTGCTTCTAATTTTTTTGATAAACAGTTTGCAGCAGCACAAGTTTGATTGAGTGCACAGCAGAGCTGTTTGTTACGTGCAGGTCTGCAGTACTTATTCTTCAGGACTGACAAAGGAGAATAAATCTTTCTTTTTAATCAATAGAGTCAAAACTGGTAAGTGTCATGATAAATAGTGAATAATTTAAGAAGATACTGCTGTGTGTGTATGTGTGTGTGTGTATACCCACATGTCTATGCGTTTGTGTTTCTGTGTATTGGGGGTGTTGTGTGTTACGTCAGGAAGATATGTTAGGGGTAATTTTTCTGTCTTGACTAGAGGGTTAAAGCTTTAACTTACTTGTCTTTGCTAATGCATGTAAATAGCTTTCTTGACCACTTAATGAGAAGGCTGGCTTGTTATCCTGTACAATGCAGCTGGGCACTGTTCCAGAAGCATAGGCACTTCGTTTCAAAGACAAAGAAACCAGCGCAGACACAGGGAGAAACCTGGAACATTGCGCTGTGGATTTTTTTCAGAGCGATGACTCATTTCGGTTCACAAAGGATTCTGGGCAGGGTAGTGAGAAGTCAGGTTGGCTGATCCATTCCTATGACTTCACTTTGCAGAGAGCCAGGGAGAAGAGGAGTGACACTGCAGAATCCTGAGGCACTGCAGTGGAGAGGTGCTTTGCAAAGACTGTGAGTGCCTTCGGAACAGGGGGTGGTGTCAGAACGTGATTCCAGCCGTTCCATGGAAACAGGGCAAAAAGAGATGTTTTCAAAACACTGTGTGGGAGTTATATTTGTAGTCCCTTTTAGATTCTCTACCTCCACCTCCCCTGTAATTTGTTAACCATTTATTTCTCATGCTTATGTGAGAGTTCTGTGAAATGGTGTTCCTTTCAGTGGACCTGCATAAATAACTGCATTTTTTTTTTCAGTATGCCCCTATTTCCTGCTTTAAGAGGTGGGTGTTCAGCATATTAATGCCTGAAAGCATGCTTTGTTTTTCTTCTTTCAGGTCCTGTGGCACTGAGCTATGCTGCATTCAGCCAGCCTCCACAGTGATATAAAGCCCCAATTTGCACATTGTTGTTACATCACAGCTACTCTGGATACTGTACTGGAGCATGGAACCAGACCATAGGGGTTCAGGTAAGTCCCCCTTTTTTAACATATTGTGTGCCAGGAATACAGACACGGACATTTATTAAAAGATACATTTGAAAAATATTGTTTGGGAAAACACATTCTGAAGCACACAATATATTAAAAAAACACAGTTCCACCCTCTTCCTTCCCAGGATAAGCGACACTACAGAAATCTCCTCAACTGACTGAATCCTCTGGGAAAGTTCCGTGCTCCAGCAGAAACTTTTGATGATCATAGTTGTAACATGTGCTGGGATATCACTTTGGACCAGGAGGCAGCTGGCCACAGGACATGAACAAAGAAAAGGAAAATTAAATCACAGGAAATACACAGAATGGATGCATGCAAGACAAATCTGCTGCCTGTGAGCAATTTAGCACCTGTTTCTGAAAGTTAGTGCCACTTGGTGAACCTGGAGGTCATTATTTTAGCTGGGTCATAAAAAAAAATCAGTTTACACAGTTGAAGTTAGTAGCTGGTAAGGAACTAGAAATTTGTTTAGAGGCAAGTGTTTATTATATGGTTATACTAAGTTTGCTGTGTTTTCTTTAGGGTGTTTAGATTTTGAGTGGTCACATTCTTGAAAGTGTTCATTATTTGTTTTGGTGTGCATGCATTTCAGAGGTGCAGAAGGAGCTTGCTGGTTAGTGAAGTGAATGTGTGTTGCTGCATTTGTTGAACCTTTGTTTAAGCTGCTTTAAACAGTAATAAATAGATGAATCTTTAATGTATTGTTTTATTATTGTTATCAGTACTCTGATATGTGTAGCTGTCTAGTAAACACAACCTGCAGCTTTTTTCATAAAATACTGTAGGAAATGTAGCTTAAAAGGAGGATTTAGGCTATGTCTGAGAACAGTGCAAGCAACACTTCTAATTTTCTTTGTTTCAGATTTTGCCAGTGAAATGTGGTCTTTTCTGTGTTAGTATACTAGTGCAGATTCAAGGTATTTCAGAGTAGTCTGGGTAATACCACAGGAATCTGCATATTCCTCCTTTTCCCTTCAGTTGTTCAATCAAATGTGAACATCTAGCTTAAAATGGCAATTATATGTCCTTGTTGTAAATTCACATAAGAATAGTTTTGCTTACTGCATCTATGTAAGTATTCTTTAATTAGAATAATTCAGTCACGTAGGGGGTTGGGGCAAAAAGGGGTAATTGTGCAACCCAGGCCAGACACGTAACTTCTTCAGCATCTTTCCCTTTCTGAAGTAACCCTGAAAAGGTACTTTTTCTAGAAGAGATTTTTTTCTTACAGTATTCTTGAGAAAAACTGATAATGTTCTAGGCTGAAGAGCCCTCTGTTTGCCCATTACAAGTAGTTTTGGTTTTGTTAGCTACCTTTTGTTTGAAAATGACCTTTATGTAGTTCTTCCCAGAGTGAAATCATAAGCATGTGTTGATCAGGACAGACTGTTGGCAAGAAATTTTTTTGTAGGGGAATCCTGTTGCAACCACCACTATAATCGTGAGGTATCATGAAGTTACTCTACTCTGGTTTTGATGTTTTCTATTTAATAATGTAGTTCTGTAAGCAGCAAAGGCAGTGAAGTCAGATTTCCCTTGACAAGTGTTTTTTGACTGGATTCTCTCCTGTCTAGTGGGAGGTGGCTATGCCTAAAGCCCTGTACAGGTTGAACAGGCGCAGCAAACACTTGTTTTAGAATCACTGTTGTCTAGTGGGGCTCAGCCTTTCTGGCACATGTACACACACGGATTGTGATTGTCCAAACCTCATTTTCTGTGGAAATCAGGCTAAAAATCATGTTTAGAGGTTGTCTTGTTCCATAAGAAACAAGAGGTTGAAAAGGTGTTGAGAGTCAGAATGGAAAGGTGAAACTTTGGCTTCCTGTATTTTACAGGATGCAGAGTATAATCATAGGGTCTCTCCCCTGTTTCAGGGGAGTAGGGTGTATAAGTTCTCATAAATTGTGGTTTTGCACTGTAATTTATTTAATTTTCCTTCACGATGGTTGTACTGAATTGGTACTGAAGAGGTGATTTTTCAAGTAATCTTTATACGAAGTTCACGAGACAAAGAGTTTGACTTCCAGGTCACTTCTTTCCGGCAATAGAATCATTAATAAAAATTCCATCATCAGTATGTACTTGATAGCTGAATTGCTGATACATGGTGCAGAATGTGGTCTGCCTCATTTTCTCCTAAAAATGTCTGAGTGCTACTCAGACTTTCAGAGAACAAACACACTAGATACACTGGCACAGGAAAAGTTCTGGCTGGTATGGATTTCAGGATGTGTGAATTTTCATTCCCAACTATGTTAGACCATCACTTTCTCATCTGTATGTTAAGGATAGTTATAGTTCCCAGTTTTTCAGAATGTTTTGAAAACCATTGAAGAAAAGTGCTGCGTAAGAGCTAAGTGTTTATTTTATGTGCTACATAATCTTTTGTTCTGAGTAATAAAAATAATTTTCCCCCCAGGGTAGTGCTTCAAATCCCCAGGGCATAAATGAGGACAGTTCCCATTCACTGTTTGTTAAGCGCTTAGACATTCTTTACAATTAAGTGCTACTTAAAACAAGAAGTCTAGAAAAATTATTTTTTTTTTAAATTATTTAGAGAAAAGTTTGGAGAGACACTGCAGAAACAGAGCTAAAACGATGTGTATATATATGTATATGTCTTATATTTAAACAAAGCATGCAGTCAGCTGGTGAAAACTGCTCTCTGAGCTCCGGTTTTCATTTAATTGAGAACATAAACATATGAAAGTCAAGGCTAGTAATTTGATTTCAAAAGAAAGCGGCTTGAGACAAGCATCAGTCAGAGCTAACAGGAACCATATGCTAGATGTTTTATGTAAGTGATGTGGTCTTCAAAAAAAAATAGGAAAAGCCTATTTGCTGTTTTTTAAGCAGATCTTTCCTAAAGGAGTTCTAGTAAACCTTCTGTTCAACAGGCTAAACAGTATTTATGTGGGTAATTGATGTTAATATATTATATTATCTCATAGATGCAAGATATTTGCTATTATTGTGCATCAAAGAAGTTTGTTCACTTAAATATAACCACAGACTGCATGTCATTTCCCAGAGCCACAGGATAGTCAAGATAAAATCTGGCAAATTAGAACCTCCCCGAGTGAGGGGATTTTGACTTTCTATGACTGGGCCTGCTCAAAATGTGTGCTAGCCTTTTTAAACAAGAGCTAGTAACTATCTCCAGACAGTTAAGAACAACAAGCTATGGAGATCATTCTGTCACAATGGAGGTGAAACCAGAGTGTCCTTGTCATAGTGAAGTAGGTTGAAAAGCACGGAGTGGAAAAGATTGTGGCTTAACTGTTTATAGTCCCTTACAAAACAGAAAGAAAGGCCCTCACACAAACCAGTATTTGTTGAACATTTGTATTGCATTTAAAGCCATTTAAATTATGATTTTATGGACAATTATAGTAATCTTTATAGTTAATTAAATGGATGTTAAGCTCCCAAATATTTGCAAGCAGAATGTGTGTTACCCTGACATATGCACTATGGTGTGCTTTGCTAGAGGTTGTGTTAACATTAAGGGACCAATGCTGAATGTTTTGTATTGATGAGTTATGTAAAGTATAGTTAGTATTTCAGTGGAAACTCCTGGCTTGCTCCTGGTAACAAGAGTCCAACTGGCAGGGGGTCAAATCTGCAGACTGAATGTTTTCTGCACACTAACCTACAAAGCAATTCCATGGTGAAGGCCTACTTTGACAGGAATGATTGTACAAAGTTACTAAACTAAAATCCAGGCAAACTTTATTATTTTTTTAACTTGTACTTAGCCAATTTTACATTAACAAGTTCTAACTGGAAGTGATCCCAAGGTGGATCTCTGCAGGCTCTTGGCAGTCAGGGGAGAAGGATGGGCTGTTCCTAGGAGTGAGGAGAGCAACTGGTTTCTGAGTTCTTGTCCAAGCATCCCTCTAGGGGCAGGTGAAAGGCTGCATAGCAAAGCTTCGTGTGTAAAATTCCTTGAGTCTCCTTCCCACTTTGGGAGGCTGATTATGGTATTATATCCTAAGAATTGTTCTGGTTAGCTGTGAATGGATCGTTCCCATTCAAGGGAAGTAAAGAGGTCTTCCTTCCACTCTCCCATTGTGGCACTTGGATAGGTGGCAGTGTGAGTGCATGGCTGGGAGCAGGCACAGGGATACTCCTGCCAGGGTGCTTTAGGTTAAGAAATTGCAAAGTCTGTGATGATCCAGATAAAACAATTGAGTAAGTTGCTGCCCTTCACCTGGATACCCTTAAAGGTACTCTATTCCAGGCAAAGCCAGGACACCGGAGAGCCCATTTCAGTGCCCAGTGAACCTGATAAGATTAAACCTCAACTGAGGCCGATATATGCCAATCTGTTTGACATTGCATTGAACTCAATTTAGTGGTGCTCACAAGAATACCCATGACACATGATTTCTTAAATTGCTTAGCTAAATCTGCATAATTCTTATCATAATTCTGATGCTTCTTAGACGTGAAGCTAATCATTAAAGAAACTGATCCCCTACACAAAGTGCATGATGCCTGGTGATCAGAATTGGTAAACTTCTGTGTCTGGATGATGACAGAGATTTGGCTATGAACGAGCTTAAACTGACAGCAGATATAATTATTAGTAAATAGGAATTTAATAACTATGATGTTCTTTATCCATTATCAAATGATGAAGGATCAAATGGTGTTTGCTCCCAAGTCATGTGAAAGCGTATCTCTCATGTCTCCATGTAAGCTGTGTGTGATCTTCTTTGCAATTGTCTGTAAAGCATATGGCAAGAACTTTTAGGTGTGTATGAATAAAAAATGTCCAGAGAAAGTTATATTTTAAGGTCATAATTCTGTGGTCTGATAAGAATGAGGATCTTGGACTGCACTATGTTGAAGCTTGAAGCTGGAGGAATGCTACTGTGTTGGGAATGCAACATTGGTCTGGTCAGGCCTGATTAAGCAGAAGCAATCAGGAGATAGCATAGCACAAATGTGTATTTTTAAATCATTGTTGTGTCTTGAGTGATGTGTATCACTGTTGTACAACAGATCGTACAGCTGGTGATTAAAAATATTGCTCACAAGTCTCACAGAGACAGTTATGCAATTTGCTACTCCCGCCAATTCTTTTTTCCCCCCAAAGTGCTGAGTATAATGCAAGATTAAATGCACTTTGATAATCGGTCTTAGAAGCTGTTCCTCTTGTTTAGTAGACACAATTGGAATATGGAATTAATAGGGCAAATATTGGATTATCTGAATTGTGGGTGAAAGTTTCAATTTGAATTAATTTCCAGTAATTTGATTCATGATTTGATCACAAGATATTGCTCTGTGGCAGCAGAAATAAGATGATTTTCTTGAAATTTCAAAGCTATTTAGGTAAAATTTAATCCCTGACTATTGACTGACCTGTGACCAGAATAGGATTTGTAGTCAAGCACCCCTTGTTCTGTCTGTTACTATTTATTATTCCTTTTCCATTGGCAAGGAAAATGTTTTAGCCTGCTGCTTTCCTCTCTCTGACATCATTGGGGAACTGTTACCACTTGAAGAGGAGGTACAGAGCAGAATCAAAAAGTATTTTTGTACTTGGATAAAGTATGGTAAAATGCACTTGTATATGTGTATTTGTGTAGTCATGCTGGTATTATCAAATTGTAATTTCTCCTGTAATTTTTTTTTTAAGATCTTTCAATCATTGTTTTTAAAGTATAGGTAAATGAATTCTTTGTAAAGACAACATGAGAAAAGTTACAATGAAGGTAATTTTCAGGCCGTCCTGGAACCACTGAAACTTCTCTTCTTAAAAATATGTAGTTCATATGAAGGCATTTGACACGTAGATCCAGGAGATGTTTATTCAGGGTATCAATCTTAAGGTGTTTTGATGTTTTGGGGACTCTAAAGAGCATTCTGTGCTTTTTCAGATGAATGATGATGTTATTCATTAACTGAGCAACATTTTTTCTGATCTTTGTTACTATTAATAAAAAAATATTGTATCAAGTGGAAATTAAAGGTGATCCATACCACTGTTCTTTGAAGGGGAGTGAAATGTCCCCTTTTATGTCCAGAGAAATACATGCAACTATTTTGTTTGTGCAGTTAACTAGTAGGATGTTAAGTGTTTTTTGCAAGCATGAGTACTAATTTGCTGGCATTTTTCTGAATCTGTGTTTTGTACCCTTTAAGAAACTATGTCTGCACAGCATATATCTCCCATTTTCCGAAGTTCACCATGTCTAAGTTTTGAAATGAGCTGTTAAATGGTTCTCCATTGTAAGAGTTTTATCTCCAGCCCAGTACTAGAGAGCTCTGAGAATTTTTGCTAGTTGTATCTCTACATCCGTATTCTATGAGCAGATTTAAAACAAACAAACAAACAAACAAAAAAAAACCCCAAAAACCAAAAATGCTTCATTGCACATCTCTTGTCTTTTTACAGGTGATGTATCACCCATCAGCATGTCTCCTATCACTCAGTCACAGTTTATTCCACTTGGGGAAATCCTTTGCCTGGCCATCTCAGCAATGAACTCTGCCCGAAAACAAGTCACACAAGAAGCACTAATGGAGCACCTAACCACCTGCTTCCCAGGTAACCAGTCATTAATAAATCATTGGTCAGATGAGTGCATGTCTGTAAAAGGGCAGTTAAACAATCCCCAGTCCCTTCTGGATGGGGATATTGACTAATCCTGACATGCTAAGCAAAAGTAAAAGGACGCATTAGGGTTCTAATCTTAGAACCTTTTCTTTATTCTTTAACATACGAAGAACTGAGTTCTCTTTAATAAGGCCATTCATGTGAGATGCATTTTGCAGGGTTAATTCCTGACTTTATGTAAATAATAAAAATTACTTGAGGTACTAAGTACAAGCTGTTGGCTTGTTTCTTTTTTCAGATAGTATCAGAATAAGCTTGTTTGTGATTTTTCTCACTTTTTTCTCTATCATAGTCAAAGGAGTTTAGCACTTCTTTAGTAGCTATGGAAAAAAAAAGCGTGATGTGTCGTCATAGCCAGAGCAGACTTATTTCACCTTGTGGCTTTCAAACCAGTTGTAGCTAACTCATAAGAGCTCTGTTGACATCATTCAATTGTCCAATCTCCATAGAGATAACCTCATTGAGGTCTCTGTAGAGAATTCTCTCTTAAAGAGCAGGATTCCCACATACTGCATGTCTTCTTCCACCTGGGATAGGCTCTCAGTGTGTAACCTGATGCAAGTTGTAGAGTCCAGTGATAATGATGCGCCTGCTTCAGGCAGAGGTTATATTTAAACTGAAAGGACGATGTCATCCTGCTTTCCAGGGATTTTTGGATCCTTCTTGGACACAGTTCTGGCTTTTGCTTCTGTACTGTCCTTGCTTGAAAAATAATAAACCAAAGGTTTAAAGATAACTTGACAACTCTCTCCATGGCTAAACTAAAAGGCCTGGAGAGCCATAGATACACTTGCTGTGTTGATAAATGCTGGTGAACTGTTCAGAAGATATTCTTGTAAGCACTTGATAAAACTTACGAAATGGTAAATGGAAATTATCATGGATTAAAGATACTGTAACATCAAAAAGAGGAATCCTATGACAAGAATGTACTCTTGAATATGCTGCTTTGCTACTGGCCCTCTGTATCTGGTGAATCATGCAAAATGCGTTTTGCAGAGACATTTTAATTGTGGTGAGAAAGAATTTGGGAGAGCTTTACTGCTCAAGAGAGCACAACTTCTTCATTTGTGCTTTGTATGATCCTGGGCAAGATGTTTAACTATTCTGTGCCTGAGTTAACAATTCTCTAAAGTAGTTGAGAAACTTCTCCCCTATACCTATTTTACAGTTGCAAAAAGCAGCTAATGAAAAATGCTTCAGCAGGAAAACTACTGATGCATCTGTCTCATCTAGGCAGCCTAACCATAGCCATGTGTTGATGTCTGGATTTTTTTTGCTTACACTTCAGAGCAAGAGTTACTTAAAGCCTTGAAGGTTACATGACTTTTGCTATAACTGGTACTAAGTTCTGAGATTTCAAAATATAATTCTGGATTGAGAGTTGTGTTTGGAATAAAGTTTTATCTGACATTTAATAATTGCACAGTGGAAAAAAATACTGTAAGAATATTTTGTAAATACTGTCTTTCTCTCCCAGTTTCTAGTTTTGTTTATCAGTAGGTTGTGTGGTTTGTTTTTTTTGTATGCTTGGCTGATTTTGAAAATACTTGTAAAAGTTGTAGGTAAAAATTCACAATTGTAATTCCTTTTAATTAATTTCGATTATTTTTTTTACCAAGTCATCTTTTCTGTAAAACTGTGCACTAGAAGAACTCCATAGATTCCAAGTATTCTTTCAATGATTCTATCAATATTTTTGTATAAATTTTATTGCATGGTGGAAATAATACTCAATTGGTGGCATCCCTTGAGTTTCCTGGGAGCATGATTATCAGTAGACTTGGTGTGTTGTGCTATTCTTGTTAGACAGAACCAAACATGAAAAATAATTCAACAGGCTGGATTATTTTCTAGACACTGCTCAGAAGAAGCCTGAGGCAAGTTAGCACATAGTCTCTTGCTGCCTTTTTTTTTTCCGCTAGCCACTGACATGTGAATTTCTCAAGTCTGAGATAAAAAAAGAGAACCTCACTTCCCAAAATGTAAAGAAAGTTATTTGAAGGGAAAAAAAAAAAATCCACCAAATTATTGTCCAGTTTTTTCCCTTCTCTAGAGAAATGTTTTTCTCTTCCAGCCATGACATGTTTAGCATAGCAAGCATACATGTTCTCTCAGCATATGACGATTATCCAAAGAATTTCTTCTTCGCAGTAAAGAGAACTTCTTCTTATACTGAGTGATATTTTTCACTTGTCTACTCAACCCGTCTAATAAATCAGCTGTAGCTTTTTGAGCCCTTGTATTCTCTGTGGCTATTTTAAAATATCTGATGTCCTCTCATATTCTGATAATTTGTTTTTCCTAATTAGGTGCTGATGCTCTGAGGGAGAGGAGAGCATTACCACTGTAGATGTAGCTGTTATTGTCACATAACCTCTCTGTATCTCTTCATGTAGCAGCACTTGTCTGCCTGTGTTGTTTGTGTTTTAATGAACAGATGCTTCACCATGTTTCGATGTGTGGATAAATTTCCTAAGACCCCAGATGCTATTCTCGAAACTGCCTAAGAATAATAAAGCTTTTTCCTCAGTGCAGGGTCTTACAGTTGCAGTCTAGCTCTCTAGTTTGCTGAGCCATTGTGCAGGCGTAAATCTGGGCCATGGCTCTATCTGAAATAAGGTATGCTAATTATTTATAACATCACATAGCAACCACTCCACATCCTTAACTAGTATTTCATGAGCCAATCAGAGTATTTCTTTTATCCCTTGTTAAGCCTTAGCATCAGCTCAGGAGAAAATCATTTTAGCAGATTTAACACCATTTAAATACTACTTGAGATGTATTTTTCATGAATTTATTTTATTCAAAAAGTTTGTAATGATAATGCACATCTTATTTGTGGTTTTTGTTATTTGTCAGGTTTTTAAAAAAGCAAGAGGGCTGCTCCTGCACCTGCTCCCATTATTTTCACTTAGAATTAAACAATGAGATGTTTGCACAGCCTTACTTTGTAATTTATTGACCGTGTTTAAATCCCATACATTAAATGTAAATCTTTGAAATCCAGTATAAAGAGCTAAGAATGTAACCTCTGTTCTCTGTTTGGCAACCAGACCCTCTTATCTGTACGAACCTGGATGAAGAAAACATCAAGCATTAGCCTATGCTGCCTTTAATAAGGATATTTTTCTTTTTTCTTCTCCCAAATTTTGTCCACATTTAATTGTCCATATTTAAATAATTTTAAGATGTTCAAAATGTCAAAGTAGAAAATACATGTGTATTGGACTAGGTAGGTCGCTTTTTAAGCAAACAGTTTTCTGAAAGCTGGCAAATTACTCTGACATTCACCTTTATAATTGTTCACTTTCTAAATATGTGAAATATATGTGCAGCACTTAAAAGAAGTGTCTTACATTAACTGAGTTCACCCTAGGTCAGTGTTCTTTGTGAGCAGCAAACAAGACATAATCTTCTGTCTGGAAGCTCAGTGGATGGCATAGTAGACTCTCTTGAGATACGGAAAATGTACATGTCTGATGATTCAGTGTCCAGACAGTTTCTGCTTTTGAATTATTAAACCACTACATAATCTTAAATAACACCACTGCTGTCATGCAATATTTTATGTGCTAGAGTCTCTAAGCTACTGGATCTTTTCCTTTGTTTCTATTTAATGGAGGAAGGGACACCATAAGGAGACTTTTTAATGCAGGTAGGTAGGTTATGTATAGACATGATGTGGGCAGATTGCTGCAAAGAGAGAAGTCTTGAGAAAACCAAGAAATCTGTATTTAAAATAGGAATAATGGGAGCCAGAGTAAGTCATTGCTCCTGTCTGCCATGCAGAAAAGCATAAGTTGAGTTTGGTTCTGTTTCTGCTTTTGTAAGTACCTGAAAGAGCTCGGAACAAAAGCCATATCCACCCTGAGCTTCAGAGATCTGCATCTGCTGTCATCACTGCTGGCTTCCTGAACCAAAGAGATGTACAGTATCCTGGGAGTAATAAAAGTGATAGTCTTACACTCCAGAAAGAAGGCTGACGCGATTAACATTACAGTGTCATTGACTGTCCAGGCACAATAATTTTTTTTCCCCTGGTGTTTATCTGCACATTCTCCATTCACAGGAGTTAGTCAATTAGTGTAACTACTGTGCATCCGGTGTTTAGGGACCCACTTACCAAACACATTGTAGCCATTGTGGTTTACTGGGTGAAAAATACATTTTATGTTATTATTTTAATATTATTCTATTATTGTATTATTATTTTGCCTAAATTAATGTAAAATCTCAGAACATCCATTTCAGTCTCTTTCCCTAACTTTTGTGTAAGCTCCCAGGAGAAATGTTTTCATCGCTTTTATTTTTGTTCTGATGTTTTTGAAACATCATGTTAGGAAAAGTCTTATAAGTAAAATAGGGATGAAGAGCCAAGCTCTCACAAAGGTAAGTACGTCTTGAGGTATTTACTTGTAAACTCCTGGAAAATGCAATGGATCGGGCAGGTTGTTTATGTAGAGGAAGGAAGAGAGGTTGGCTGCTGCAGAGCAAGTGCACCAGGGCCAGGGTTGGACCCTGCAGTGCATTTTCAGCACGGGATGGAGAAACAAATGAGCTTGAGTTTTGCGGTTATCCATCTCTTGTCATCATGCAAGGCATAATGGAGAAGGGGTGGTACCCAAGCAGACATAGCAGCTCCACTGCAACAAAGAAGAGATTAGATGACCACTGGTTGTTGCAGGAATCGAAATCACTCTGTGTTCCTGTGTGTTACCAAAAGCTCATACAGATGACAGCCTGCTCTCAGGTTGCCACTGCCTCACAATCCAGAGGTAACTCACCATATTGTTTACTTCAGTTCAGAGAGATTTGAAATTCTGGCCTTGAGGGGGTAGTAATTTTCTACCCCAGCTCTCTGGATTTCAGCTTTTCCCATCTGTTGCTATTTCTGGTATGTTAGCTCATCCAGGAGTTCTGGGGGTATTTTTTACTCTCTGTAGGATTATTACATAAAGTGTGGACACCTGCATGAAAAGGAGACAAAACCTCTCCTGATTCTCCATATTTATTTCCAATTTTCAGTCTCATTTATGCTTTCAGGTTATATCCTGTCGTCACCATTCTTCCTTCCTGTGTTTGGATCGGCCCTAATCTTTTCAGCTCTATGGACCGTGCATGAAATATATTTACTGTACTTCTCCCTGATGCCTTCCGTGCTGTAACTGCTTTCACTCATGTCCATGTTATTTCTAACACTTGGCCATTTCCTTGTAAGATTTTATTTACAGATATGAACAGCATGGTCGTGTCACTAGGTTCAAACACCATTCAAAGTTAAGCGTAAGGATGTTTACTGTAATGTGTTGCCTGCAACGTGGTTGCAAGAAAGAGGATGAGTTAAGGAGTTAGTACAGCTTCTCTTTTTCTTGTTGCTGATCTTTTGGTGGAGCTGTTGCTGTCATCCTCATGTTTGGTTACACAAGGAGATCAGTGAGCTAGCAGGCTCCAACATATTGGAGAAGAGTTGGGGACCAGGCACTGTGTACTACTGGAGATCCTGTGTTTGTGACAGGTACCCGTGGTTGAGATTTTTCCATCTAAGTTGGCCTGGATATGAGTAGAGATGCTAACCAAATAACTTCTTGAGTTCCCTTCCAACCTAAGTTGCTCTCTGATGCCTTTTTTTTTTTCCCCTAGATTACTTTTGTTTACAAGAAAGCCAAGATCCAGACTAAATAATATTAACCTTTTTAGTTTAAAATAGACTGTACAAACTTTTGAAAAATATTTCTCTAGTTCTAAAATGTAAATGAAACCAGTACCCAGCATTAAAATGCATTTTGCTTCAACAAAATGTATTGATTGAAGATAGCTTTTTCCACTGAAAACTTAGAAGTATTTTTATTTTTTATTGAGCATAAACAAATTTTTTTAAATAAGGCTGTGAACTAAAGTTCTTGTTTCCTTAGCTCTAGATGGAACTTACTTCTATACACTAAATGCTATCTCAGTATTTTATCTGATAAGGTACTGAAGACTTGGTCCTGCACTCTGAACCCAGCAGGCCTACTGGTAGTGGGAGGACCAGGCTCACAGTGCCAAGTCTGCCATGTCACATTGGTGCAGGCTTGTTGTATTTGTCCCTTTCTCAGTGTGCAAGACATGCACTTAGGTGGTGTCCCTCGCATCTCACGCGAAAGGCAAGGAACTCTGAGAAGCAAATAGTTAAATCTGTAACTTCCAGCATAATGGAAAAGTGTGTTTGGGTAAGATGAACTGTATCGCTCAGGATGTGTCTTTTTTTGGAGAAGCCGATATAGTTGAAACATGCTTTAATGGGAGAGTAAATCAGTTGAATCAAGTTTGTGATGAAGGGGCAGTTTGAGGGAATGCCTTTTTTTTTCTTTGTAGTATTCTTCTGTGGAAAAACAACTTAGGCATCCAAAGTAACAAATAACCACTGCTTTTTATGTGACAAGGCATTTTAAGAAAAGTTCTGGTGAATTGGGATATAAATATTTAGTTGGAAGAAGAATAAAAGTGAAATGTTTCCCCTGACAGTTTTATTTTCAGTGATTCCATCTTGTACCTTACGGTCACCTGCACAATGGAAGTGACTAGAAATTCTTAAGTTCTCTCTTTTTTTTTTTTTTTTTTAGCACTGTATTAATGGCCTCCTTTCTATTTAATTAATAATTGAAATGTCTGAAGGGTAGCAGATGAGTGGAGAAACAAACAGAGAAAAGAATGCCTAACAAAATGTTTTACTGGAGTTGTTTGCTCAGCATATTCCAGCTCGTATGTTGGAAAAAACAGCTTTTTGTTGGGGAGGGGGAAACCAGAGAGTTCTTCACAGTTTTATGCAGTTCCTGATATGTGTTTACTGTCATTTCTAGGAGTTCCAACACCCAGTCCAGAAATCCTTCGACATACTTTGAATATGCTTGTACGGGAGAGGAAAATATACCCAACTCCGGATGGTTATTTCATTGTAACCCCACAGACTTACTTTATAACACCGTCTCTAATAAGAACTAACAGTAAATGGTACCATTTGGATGAGAGGATACCTGACAGGTCTCAATGTACCTCTCCACAACAAGGAACTATAACTCCCTCCACCTCGGGATGCGTCAGGGACCGAACACTACCCAAAAACCACTGCGACTCCTGCCATTGTTGCAGAGAAGACATGCACAGCATGCATGCATCTACCCTACAGAGGAAATCAGCAAAAGACTGTAAAGACTCGTACTGTCCTCCCTCATTATGTCAGGTCCCACCTACTGAGAAAAGTAAAAGTACTGTCAATTTTTCATATAAAGCAGAGACACTCACAAAGCCTAAGGATGTAGAAAAGCAGTCTAAGAAATTTGGACTCAAATTATTCCGGTTAAGTTTTAAGAAGGACAAGACAAAACAGTTGGCAAATTTCTCTGCCCAGTTTCCTCCAGAGGAGTGGCCACTAAGGGACGAGGACACCCCTACCACTATACCTAGAGAGGTAGAAATGGAGATTATCAGGCGCATTAACCCAGACTTGACTGTGGAAAATGTCATGAGACACACTGCACTAATGAAGAAACTTGAAGAAGAAAAAGCTCAACGAAGCAAAGCAGGATCTTCAGCTCACCACAGTGGACGAAGTAAAAAGAGCAGGAATCACAGAAAGTCTCATGGGAAATCGAGGTCGCACAGCAAGACCCGGGTGTCCAAAGGAGACCCATCAGATGGCTCTCATTTGGATATACCTGCGGAAAGGGAGTATGAGTTCTATGATCCCTTGACTCGATCCCCACGGGAAGGCTGTTTTATAATAGAACACAAGGGAGATAATTATATAATGCACAGCAATCCTAACATGATTGAATCTCACTTTCCCATGACACCAGAATGGGACGTGTCTGGTGAGCTGGCCAAAAGAAGAACTGAAATGCCTTTCCCTGAACCTTCCAGGGGAAGCTCCCACTCCAAGGTCCATCGGAGCCACAGCCATACACAGGATAGAAGATCGAGGAATGAGCGGTCCAGTAAGGCTAAAGAAAGGTCTAGATCCATGGATAACTCCAAGGGACCTCTGGGCTCAGCAACGTTAGGAACACCTGAAGATCTGGGTGAAGGCTGTAGCCCAGATGACCAAACAACTAGCCAAACTTACATTGATGATAGTACCTTAAGGCCATCTCAGTCGCTCAGTCATCAAAGGGCTCTGATTTCATCTGCAAGCTACAAAGAGACTTGCATCCCTGAAAAAGCTAGTGGCAGTGTAGAAACGCCCAGTTCTTGTAGCCTATTGGAACAAAGCAAGCCTACAGAGAATTTACCATCATATAGTGAGCTCAACTCCTGCACAACAAAATCTGCAGTCGATGACTATTTTCAGTGCAACACATCCAGTGAGACTGTGCTGACTGCTCCATCACCACTGGGAAAGAACAAAGAGGATCATGATACGCTAACAGGGACAGATGGGCTCAAAAAAATGACTCCCGCAGAAAGACAGTCTCAACATATTGCAAGGGAGCCTGGGGTGCACAAGGAGGAGTCCCCAAAGGGCCCAAGCAGTGGTTCAGTGGTTGCTGGACAAACTCCAGAGGTGATTGCAAACGGGCGGCTGGTTCAACACCACAGTGCTGAATCAAGTAGCCTTGATAAAAGGAAAGAAATATTTAGCAAGGATACACTCTTTAAACCTCTGCACAACACTCTTTCTGTGAATAGTTATCATAAGTCTAACACACCTCTGCTAAAGCCCCATCAAAAGACCCCCTCTGACACATTGCCAGTCAGATGTGAGAAACTTGAACAAGCGATAGTAACCTCAGTCACACAAGTCATGCCCGTTTCTCAAAGACAGCAAGAGACAGCCGGGAACCAGGAGGCCTCCTTCGACTACTACAACGTATCTGATGATGATGACTCAGAGGAAGGAACCAACAAAAATGCTGAGGAGGAAAAGAACAGGGATGACGTTGGTACAATGCAGTGGCTCCTAGAGAGAGAAAAGGAGAGGGATCTGCAGCGGAAGTTTGAGAAGAATCTTACTCTTCTCACCCCGAAGGAAACAGAAAATAGCAACAACCAGAGAGCCACCCACTCAGCCCGCCTGGACAGCATGGACAGCAGCAGCATTACTGTGGACAGCGGGTTCAACTCTCCACGGTAGGACTGTCACATTCATTGCAGCTTTACAGACTAGGAAGTTCCATTTATAGTTATATGTGTGTGATATTGGTGACAGAATGTAGGGCTGTATTAAACAATTTCACACATTTTCAGACAGTGTTTTCTCTGGAATCTTCTATTCAGATGCTTGGGTTTCCCACCATACTGTAAGAAAGCAATGACCATTTGCGGCATTAACTCTGTATTAGTTCATTTTTCTGTTTGCTGAAAACCTCCCTGTATTTTTTTTTTCTGTATTAAACTTGGTTTTGCATTTAGAATAGAAGGGGTGAGCTCATGTTACTCCCCCCCTCCCTTTCCCTCTAAGATACTATCAATAAGACTAATGGGAAGACTAGGCATGACTAGGTGGCATAATCTTTGGCTCAGACAAAAAAAGGAAATTATATTGTTTTGTATTTGGTCTTTTTTGTTTGCTTTCTTCACAAATATTGGAAGTATATCTAGTTGCCATTCCAAACTGGTGAGACTGGAACAGCCACTCTCCCTACAATGCTTAAAGTGCTCAGGATATTTGAACTTCAGAGGTGACTCAACGCTGCATCAGCTGAGAGAGAGGTGCCTTGCCTAAGATACTTGGGAAAAGAGTCCAGATGTTTGTGTGTGATGGTGCTGGTTAGTAATTTCCATTCCAGGGATTTCAGTCTTCATGGAAGTCTCAGTGTACTAGAAGTCTTACAGGTGTAGGGAGGAGAGAGTTGCTGATATGTTCCCTGCCCTGGAGATTTCACAGGCTTATTTCCAGGTTCAGAATCCTTTACTGCAGCCTTTTTCCTTGTCTCTCTGACCTTTGGCAGTCCTAGTTCCTTGACGGAATGGAGCTTGACTAGTTTTGTTTGGCCTGGATATCAACCCATCAGAGTTCAGAAGAATGACTCTAAGAACACAGAAATAATTTACCATAGTAGTTTTCTTATAGTGTGTTACTTAAGCTTAAATTATTTATTACCTATGTTTAAAAATAAAACCTTTAAGAGTGGGTTTGTATTAGGTGAAAAAAGGTTGTTTTCTTTTGTGGTTTTTTTTTCTTTTGGTTTGATTTGGGTTTTGCCTTTTTTTTTTTCCTCTGTAAATGGTGTTCTTATTCCACAGAAATATGTGGGTTTTTACATCTATAGCAAAGGCTTCCAGAAAGGCATGTGAAAAATTTTATGTTTCTACACAGGACTAAATTTCATTTTCAGCTGAAGTTCTGTCATTGTGAAATAAATTCCTTTGGATTTCATGGCTACTCCCATTTGATGTCAATGATAAGGCAACAATTAGTGAGCCTCACGCAGCATGCAGTGATTATCAAACTAGAGCAGGCTTTTAGCAAATGTATAATTTTTCTGAGTAAAATAGTGAAAAATAATTTGAGTTAATTGTACCACTTATGAGTTCACCCTAAAAAAACCCACAAAAAACCAAAACTTGAGAAGGCTTTGAATTTGTTTGTGGTTATTGGTTGTTCGGCAGATGCTTCTCATCTTTCTCACATACAACTGTTGTATGAAGCTGTTTACACTGTTCTTTTTTAAATGTAAGCTCTTCCTTTAGTTGAAGTGCTATACTTGCAGTTGGGTTTTGTGGTAGAGTATGTCATGGTGTTTGCTTCTTGCTCAACCTGCTTTACTCCACAGAGCATGAGTCACCTCCAGGATAGGGTATCAACTGGATTAAAAATCAGTTCTTGGACTACTTTTGTATTCTAGCTGAATGTCAAACTTGTGTTTCTGGTTAATGCAAAGGTAGACATTTTCTTCCCTAATTATTTACCCAAAAGCTAAAATTTCTGTTTAACATAAACTTAGCTAGCTAGAGAACAGAATGTGTGAGCATATAGTCTGGATATTTCAAAGGCTTTTTCATGAGCTTTGCATCAAAATTATTAAATTTGATGATTTTACTGAGTTTTGGTCACTCCTTGGTATAAGTCTATAAAAATAAATTGAGCTGAGGGTGAATTCAGCCCTTTGGCTATAATTACCATGCTGTTATTACTTTCCTACCTTAGAACAAAAAATGTACTCCAAGGCCCTTTTCCAGGAAATACAAAATAGCCGTCCAGCATCCATCTGGTAAAATCCAACTAGATCTGACAGCATCCTTTAGCAGATGCCTAGGGAAGAGTATAAGAACAGGACATGCACGTAGTGATGTTTCTCAGGTATACTCTTCTGGCATTCAGTGATGATATAACTTTTGACTTCCTGCCTCCACTGATGATGTGACTCTGCTTCCTGAGGTGGGGTGGTATCTTTTCATTCAAACTGAAGTGTGCAGCATTGCTAGGGAATCAAAATTACCAATTCCAGACTGTGAAAGAAAAAGTATATTTTTGAAGTGTGACAAAGTGAAAAAAGGACAGTAAAACAAAAAAAAACAAACAAAACCAAAACAAACAAAACAACCCCACCAAAACCAAACAAACCAGATGTAGTTAAAGAGATTTGCAGTGGTCATTTGACTTCCAAAGTATTTTGTTTCAAAGTTTGTGAACATACCGATCACCACTGGGAAGAAAGCTTCACAATATTTTGTGTATTGCCTTTATGCAAGTTGTATATAGTACATGTTAGCTGTCAAGATTAATTTTATTCCTTTATTCTTAGAGCTTATATAATACTGTTGCTCCTTTGTCATCTAAAGAAAGAGGTGGTCATAATTTTGGCATTACTCTGCATGCAAAATTCTCACTGCAGTCTTTGTGTATACATGTTGTAATGGTCATTTTGTAATATCAGAATTGAAAATGATCTGGAATTAGTGGTCCTATAAGGAATGATACAATACTGAATCATCTCTGAAAACCAAGGTTTGCATCTATTTTCATTAAAAAGCAGAGGGAGAGGAATCAAAGAATGAGCAACAGAAGTGCACCATATGTCATTGCAGCTCATAGAAATCACGTACTATATACATCACCCATCACAGCTGTTTGGAACCTGGACAGTAAGGCACTCATTGGCAGAAGATTATCAGTACCATTTTGATCAGTTTAAAATATCTGTGGGAGTTTTCCTAAAAGCATCATCGATTTTCCAGATTCAGTTAGTTTAAGATTATTTAAATATGCCCCTGCATCTAGGCAAGGTGTTCCTTCCTCTGTGCCATGCACTGACACATTTCTCGCCTGCCACATCTGAAGCTGTGCATTCCTACTCTTCCCCTGATGCTAATGCTAATTTTTTTTTTTTTTTCCTGAGGGCTGGTATTTAACTGAGAGCAGTCCCTGATCTGGCTGGTTGCAAGGCTTAGTATCAGGAAAGCAGCAGAAACGTGGCAGGGTCAGGTCCACACAAAGCAGGCAAGAGCTGCCCTTTTCAGTAGCAGGTCAATTTAGGTTGACTTTAAACTGACTACGAAACTCTTGTCATTAGTATCTTTGGTTCTAGTGCTTATTTAACAACTGCATTCAGTCCTCTAATATATTCAGTAAACATCTCCATAGCAAGTGGTGATGTCATTTTACAAAGAAGCAGGGATACAGGTGAAGAGAACATAAGTGGCTATTTGAAAGCAAATCTCTCTCTGCACAGGAACCCATTATTTGAAGATCAAAAATTTTATTAATAAAGAGTGTAAAGAGAACAAAAAGAGTAGTAGTGATAAAACTAGCCGTAGCATGCCATGGCTTAATTTTCTAAAAGTTTAGACTAAAATACAGACTCCTCTATGTTCATAATTAGATGTATTAAAAGGCTTAATATTTAAAAGTGCTAAGTGTCGTGTCACTCCTGTGGATAAATGGCATGTTAGAATGAAAGGGACATTGTCTGTTTTCTGATGAAATAGCAGCACTGGTTGTTCAAGGCATGATCACAGACCAGGCAGTTAAGATTTCTCAGTATCTTGGTAAGTTGCAATTGTCTCAGCTGCAAAGCAAAATGGAAGTGTTACATTTAGAAGCATTGTGGGTTTAATGTAAAGTAAGACTTTTAGTTAATATTTTTTGTATAAAAGCAGAGGTGGAAGAGGAGACAACAGAGAATGCTGTGTTATGATTGCTGTCCTAGCTCTGCTTAGTCACACAGCTGATTTGATGAAGCTACTTTGTGCAAAAGTGCATCAGTCAGGAAAGAAAATTAGTATGTTCAAGTGCAAGATGGAAGCTATTTCTCTGGGTGAAAAATCCAGATGCTTGATACTGGTTCAGCTTA
This sequence comes from Myiozetetes cayanensis, assembly GCF_022539395.1. Lineage (NCBI taxonomy): Eukaryota > Metazoa > Chordata > Aves > Passeriformes > Tyrannidae > Myiozetetes > Myiozetetes cayanensis. The sequence goes on along the minus strand of NW_026087964.1, from coordinate 29,845,855 downwards.
CGCTTTGTATGACAGCTTCAGCTGTGCTTAGTGCTGTACCTGTGTGTTACAGCATGATGACTGCTGAGCACCTCTGCAGTGCATTTTGGAGGAACACATGTGTACCATCAAAACGAGGTGGCTCATTGATGTGACAGTACATGCAAACACAGGAAACCTATTACAAAACACTCTATTCTCCTTTCCTGTCTGGTCAATAGATATATAGGCATGTCATATATGAGTGTGTATATATATTTCTTTTCCATTCCAGTACTCGGGAGAGCCTGGCATCCAACACTTCGAGTATTGTTGAAAGCAACAGACGTCAGAACCCCGCTCTGAGCCCTGCACATGGAGGCGCAGGCCCAACGTTCAACTTCCGAGCCACTGCAGACCCACCCACAAGTGAAGCTGAGAAACTGCAGAAACCTGCTAACTGCCTGCAAGCTTCTGTCACTAGTGTCTGATAGTCATCCCGCCTCAGATCGTCTGTCTCGTCCTATACAGCAAAGTTTACGACACTGGGACTGATGTTTACATCTTTGGGGAAAAATAAAACAAACATCTCAAACACAGTTTTAGTGTTTACTTAAACTGTGCTGCTATGTAGACTAGGGGCAACAAAGAAATCTTTATTTCAAGGTATTGCTTTTCACATTTGCGGCTCCGTAGCAACAGAATAGCAGTAGGGATAATATGTACACTTTTTGCTTCACTTAATTGTAACTGAGCACATATATGAAAGTCTAGACACTGTAAATGTAATCTGCATTTTCAATGTCCATGCAGTTGCCAACTTCATTTAAAAAAATGCCACAGATATGTGATGCCCCTGGTCAGAAGCTAAACTCTGCTGCAGAGTTGATCATTTTATACTTCAAAAACTGAGCCACTGCTGAAAGTAACCAGCCAGGATCACCATGAGGAAAAACAATGCCAAACATGACAAGTGATGACCTCAGCTCTATCTGTGAATTATTAATACTAATCAGTCATTTTCACTGTGCATTTTTGTGACGCAATTTTACAAATACCTGTTTAAGCGAGTAAAAGGAGGTTTGGGGTTTGTTTTGATTTGCTTTTTGCTAAATACTGAGGGTGGGAAGGGAGGTGGCTTCTTCTTTTGTTTCAAAAGTATGAGAGATGTTTACTTAGTGAGACTTGCTACTTGACCTTCCATAGTCACCAGTGAGGAGGTGAGCCTTTGCATAGAGGGGGGAGTGGGGAGGGAAGGGAAAGATATAACTGTCATGGAGCCACAATGTGGAGTGACACGAAATATATCAAATGTCTTCAGAATAATTCACATATTTTCAAAAGACAATCTAATTCTTGTGTCACTTCTGGTATTGCAACTTGCCATTAATATAAGAATCAGGATAACTAATTTCTTGGAACAAAAATATCCTTTATGATATAAATGACAAGTATGGCCTGAAAAATTGATTTCTTTCTAGTGGAAGGACATAAATCTATTTTATGTAGCTTATTAAATAGAGTGCCTAAATTAGGCTATTAAAAATAGCATACAGTGTAGTGATTATCAGAGAACAAAATTTAGAGAATTATAAACTTCTGGCCTTTTTATTCAGTGGATGTTATTTGCAATTTAGCATTTTGTGGACATGTCTGGTTTCTAGAAATTAAATGTGTCCACGTGGTTTGCAGTAGAAATCGAAGTCCTGTAGGCACAGTACATCCTAATTGCTCTCCCTAAACTGTTACTCCAACGTACTGTTCTAATTACTGCAGAGTAAATTCTACAGATAGTTGGACTCCAAGAGTAATTTTTAGGTATAGGGTCACATTCTGCTCTGTTACTCATGCAACCTGGTAGTGCAACGAACTGACTTTTTTATCAGAACAGATAAACTGGTGAAAGAATAACAAAGATACTAAAATGTGCAACAGCCCAAATTGTTTCATATAAAAGGGACGTTTACCCTATCTAGCTCTTGTAAAACACAAGTGTGAAACCCAACTGTACATATTGAAATCCAGTATTTTCATCAGGTTCTGGTGACATGTATTACTCTGTATACAAAGTCATTTGAGCTTCACTTATGTTCTCTATTGTCATCAGAAGTCTTTACTGAAGATTCAGCCTTATGTTACACCATTGGATATAGTTCATTTACTTATAAAACGGCTTTCTAACTCTGGACACAATCAGTTTCCAGTTCTGTCAAGGACACCCAGTCAATGCACAGGTCTGTTTTCATTTATTTCAGTGTATAATTTCCATTTCATAGGAGCAATAAGACCTTTCAGTGCACATAAAGGAAATTATTGTGCTTTTGGTTGGTTATCAAAGTCACTTGGCCTTTAGCCTTCTGCCTTATCATACCTTCCAAGATGTGCTCTAATTACCATATAATGCTTTGCATGACGCATCTTATTATTCAGTGTGTAACTCCAGCCGTACTTATTCCATGCAAACTGTAGAGTCAGAGTTTCTGTGGGGAATTGTCATATACTATGCAGTGGCTGACTGTGATTTTGTTTCTGAGATGAGCTCTGACATCAGTAGTATGTATCAATTCAGTAAATAAAAATGTCGAAACGATAAAATTTACAGTGATGATCTGAAGTACTAACAGCAGTATTAAAATGTGAAGAGCAAAAGCAGATTTCACCTTTGGGGAAATAATTGTTTGTCATAAGCTGATCAGAATTTATGCAGGCAGCTGGTTGTACAGAAGACATCATTCCAACAAAATGCGATAGTACATACCTATGAACTGTATAGTATGTTATTTCCTGAAGTTCCCAGAGACCAGCAGACAACATAAATGTCATATTAATGTTGACATGGCATTGTACCAATATTAATGTGACTCTTGGAATATGGAATGTAAACAGAAGTTTCAAATAGAAACGTTCTAATCTTGATTTATTTTTTTTCCTTTTAAAATCAACAATGGAATATGAGGAAATTCCATCTTGAGGTTCTTGTAACAAAACCACGAGAGTGGAGCTTGAGTGCTTTATGTCACCCTAATCCTTTGATGAAATCATAGCCTTGTATTACGTGGTTGCTTATCTATCATTCTTCTAATGTATCAATTTAAAGGTTTACAGAGTTAGATTAGGTTGAATCTGTATTGTGTTCAACTGTAAAGGGTCAACACAAATCTGTCGGCATTTTGCACACTTAATATGTATTATTATAATACAACATGTTACTTTTGTGGTAATTTTTTTTACACATATAACTACCTCCATGAATTTGATGAGATGCAGCAACATGAAAAGTGTATTGTACAGAGCAAGGTTAAAAACTTCGAAGCATTAGGTCATGGCGTTCTCTTGTGTGTCAATGCTTGCATATGAAGTCATCATGTTTCCATTGCCACAATTTCCTTCTACAGTGTTGAAAAGATGGCTTTCAGATGAGTCACTTAAAGACTTTGACAAGGCTGCATAATTGGGATAAAAGTGAAAGGGAGGCTGAAACCTTCCATCCTCTCCCCAGTTACTGCTAAATTTCTGCCTGGTAGAACTTGAAAATATATCTGTAATTTAGAAAATTAGAAAAATCTACAGTCTGTGAAATATGATTGACAGTTTGAGGTTTAACAGAAGACACTGTGGGTATTTTCTTGGCAGCCTTCAGATACTTTGGGCCCTACTCTGCCTCCATCTTTGTCAACATTAGACGTCATGGTTTTTCTGAACTGGCAAGGATGTCAAATCAACGCTTCCTTTAATGGTAGGCACTCTGGTCTCTAGATTGTATGCATCTAAAACATTTGCTCCTATAGAAATTGCCAAGAGCCTTTAATTGACTTTGCTGGGAGCAGTATTAGGGTCCCTACTCAAGGTATGTGCCTGTTGTTCAAAGAACATGGGCGAGTTTCCAAGAAAAATTAAGCTGACTTTTGAAAAGTAGCCAGCTGCAACAAGCCACCTTTCAAGAGGGAAGAAAGATTTTTCCAAAAACCAAAGGAAGAAAGTGGCAGTTGAACCTAAGCAGATCACATTTATATACAAATCCCGATTTATGAACACCTTTCAGCAAACCTAGTACCGTTATCCTGGTGCAAATTAACGTACAATCATCAGGTGAGCTAATTTTGCCATTGTAAGTATCTCAGTTAAAAATTAGAAGAAATCATTAGCCATTTGGCTACCTGCACCACTGAAAAATGACTGTTAAATGCGAAACAATGTTCACTCAACTTTAAAAAGTAAAAATGTATTGGAAAACAAACATTTTAATGAAAACCATGGCCTAAGTGTTTGCTAGCAGTAGTCATTTTAAGAAAAGAGAACAAGCAAACCAGTATTCAGAGGCCATCATAAACACAGATAATACTTTGCACTTAAATCACACCTTTTTGCCTGAGGGCCTCGAAGCACTTGACATGGTACCAGCTAACCCTTGTGAGCCTGCGAGTTAGGCAGAATTCACTGACCCTGCTTTTTGTCCAGGCCCGTTGGAAAAAAGCTAAGGCTAAGAGTCTGCAGACTAATTCATTAACCAGTTGCTTTCTTAAAGTTACTGGAGTAGGTTTAATAGTTAACCAAAGTGTTCCAAAGTGTTCCATGTTTATACTCCAAAATTATTCTTTTGATGCATTCACTTTGCTTAAGTAAGAGAGAAACTGCGTTACAGCCCTGCAGACATTCTTGGATTAGCAGTGCCAAAACCAAGTTCAGTCATACAAGTACTGCCAGCACTGGTTTTAGAAACAGTTATGTTAATTAAAAATTTGTTTTTCAAATACATTTTGCAGTGCTTTTCCCAACACGATTGTTCAAATTGTTGTGCTGAGAAAGCAAATAGCACTCCTAATCCGTCATCCTACCCACAGTTTACAATTCTCTTTACTCTTCTGAAGAAAACTGTACAGTATTAGAGAGAAAAGTTCTATTTTTTACAAAATTCTTTAGAAGAAAAAAAGGTATATATCTAAAGCGTTCCCCCCAGCATAAGTAAAGTGCATCGTTCCTGCATGAGAGGCATGCAGTGGACCCACCGAAAGCCAAGCTGGTGCTAGAAGAAAACGGGACTATCACACTTCTTTTATAGCGGCGCTCTAAACGTTGGTTTCAGATACGTGAGTGTAAATCTGGCTTAACTCCCCCGATCTCCCGCGGATCTGAGAGAGATGGGAATGGGTCGTTAACTCCATTGAAGCTCAGTTCTGAGCTGAGGGTTTCCGTGTTCCTCCCCCCGCCCCAAGACACTAAATACGGAGAAGGAGCAGAAGGCCACGCGCACACACCTGGCTCTGGAAAGGCAGCCTGGGCTGAATCCCTGCTGAAACGCACAGCCACCCAGCCGGGATGCCGTGACAGCCGCCACGTGTTCCCCACCTCGGAAGGGTGATTTCCCATGTGGTGCACTGCCCTCCAGTTGTATAGCGGTTAGAGCCACCCAAAGGATACCCACCCAGAAGTATGAAAGGGCCCTTGGAGTAATTGGCACAGATGTTACTTTTATATGTGGAGGAGATTTAAGTTTAAAGGGATCATAATTCTGCAGGTAATTTTCTGTGAGTGACTGAATGTGGCTGTTGCATTAGGTTTAAATGAGTTAATAAATGCAAGTGGGACTTACTGTATGTTAGAAGGGAGTTTTGCAGCCAAGACTGCCTTGTATAAATGTGTTTGCACTGAAAAAAATATTAAAAAATTACTTGGTCTCTGGTTGCTGTAAAGGTCATCCAAGATGGATGTTCTGTTTATATTGTATAGTATTTCATATGAAATAATTGCAGTTCATGAAATGTCTTCCCTAACGTTACTGATTTATAACAGCACATTTGTAACATGGTTTTTATTGTGTCAGTGTACCATATTGTAAATGATGATTACTTGTCATGCTTAGTATAATAATTTAAAGGAAAAAAAGGACAGGGATTTTTGTAAGTCTATATTTGAAAGTCCCTCCATATGGTAATATTGTGTTCATGTTGTTTATGTAGTGTTGTGTGAAATATCCATTTTGGATTGTGTTACTTTTTAAGATATTAAATAACATTTGGTTATATGTTCTAAGTGGATTCTTTGCACTCATCGGTGTTTCTAGAGGATATACTTACATTTCATTTTTGAGAATATACTTACAGTTCTATTTAATGTGCTGTTTCACTCCTTCACTTAGAAGCCTTTCACAACAAACCAGAAATCTCAGAAAACCAAGGGTCATAACAACTTGCTGTGTTCCCCTACACTTTATAAAAGCTCTCTGGGCCATTAAGTAAGAGTGTAAGGGAGAAAATTCACCAGTTTGAAACACGCTGGTTTGGACTGGACGTGAAGGTGACAGGAGCAGGGGGAGTGTGGTCTCCACCGAACGCGTGAGTGCACAGCTGAGATGCACCCGAGCTCCAGGAAATGAGAAATCCATTGTTACCAAGAGCAACAGGTGTCAGGTCCCTCTTTTCCCCTCCCCTCCATACTCATGGGCCAAAATAGGACCTGGTGCACACAGCCAAGAGAAAGGGCTCTAGCAAGGAGGTTTTTTCTTATTTTTCAAAAAAAGCTGACGGGAAAGGCACAAGTGGACAATGTAACATGCAGGTACCATTTTTCCACTCTCTATCACCACGTGAAAGAAGGTTTTGAGGAGGTTTAGGGTTCAGGAGATTTGCCAGAGTTGTGCCATAAGAATTGCTATTTGCCAAGGTCAGCTGTGAGTATTTACAATGTTTACAAGATAAAAAACAAATCTATTGTAGGAAGGTGCTGTCATAAGCACCTTGTCTTGTCACCTACTAATGGCTCATACTACTACTATGCTATCTGTAGTCTTTGCTGGTTCCCCTTCATCCATCTGCTTCCTTTGTAATCCATCTCCATGAAACTGTGCATTTTGAATTACAAGGGGGGGAAAAAAGCCAAAGCCAGGCAGGGTTTGGCTTGGGCTTTATTCTAGCAATGTCCTAGTAACTGCACAGGCAAAGTCAGTTTTGCCTGTTGGTCAGAATAAGACTTTCACAGCTTTTTCAGTATTGCTGGAGAAGTTTGCAAGCACTGTTTCCTCTCACAGAGAGCTTTGTTTCTGATTCTGTCCTTATGATGCACTTGTATTAGGCTGATCAGAAAGTACTGTTGTCCAAAGTCATCTCACTTTTCATCACACTTTGCACTTTAAAACTTTCGTGGAAGGCTGGCTTGAATTCTCCTTATACTTTGCTGACAGCTAAACTGAAGATTTTCAACAAGTGACATCTTTTGGTGAAACATGGCCTATAACATTTTTCAAATGTCTAGGGCTGTTGCTTGGCAGAAGTAGTACTCTTGATTTTAGATCATGCCTTTCTGCTGATAGCACTGAGTAAATTTCCATCCCTCTGTATCTGCTCTGTAGGATAACATTTTTGAAAGGTCTTCTTTCTGGATTTTTCTTTCATCAGCCTCTCAACTGTTTCTTGTCTGTTGTTTTCCTCACAACGTATTTTCTATAATGTACTTCTTCCAATGAATCCCCTCGTCTTCTGGTCCTTTTTGACATTTATTCTCCTGGTATTTGAAGGGAGAAGGGTTTTGTAGCAGTACAAGGTGCTGGGACTTCGATAGCTGCCCGTGGTTTTGTGTGGAGATGGCTGAGCTTGCATTTATAAGCAACTTCCTGCTATGCCTCTAGGTCCTCATGTTTAGCAAAGTATTTTTAGCCCAGCTGTCACAGAAGTGATGAATAGGGACTGGGAACGGGAAATCCCAAGTATTTTTTTTTAGCATCTTTTTTTTTTTTAAATCGTTCATCCTAATAAGCACATAAAACCTAACCCTGTTCTGCCAGCTATGTGAAAGCAAGCAAACAGTAAATAAGTCTACCAGCATGTTTGTGCGTACGCTGGAATAGTTATGTACTTTGCTTGACTGCTTGCTTGCTTAGGGAAATTTGAACCCTTTTGTTTTGAGTTCTCTCCATTTTTCTCGTGCCCCTGCTTGATGCTGCTAAAATTAAGTATTAAGTGCTAAAAACGGTCTATCTGGCAGGAAGCTGCAAAAGTAGCAGCTTCCAATGTGTTCAGTGGTGCGCTGGTACCAAGAAGACAAGCAGGAGCCAGCGGCCTGTCCCATGGATGTAGGCTTTTCTCATGCATCAGTTAAAGGGTACACCAGCACTGGCACTTCAGCTCCAAGCAGGACTGTGCTCCAGCAAGGGCTGTCCTGGTTGCCCATGCTGTCTGTGCTGCAGTTCCAATTGCAGTCAGTCAGTCTTGGCACAGATGGGCTGCACCACTTGCTGATGAAACTTCTGTGCCAGAAGATGCACATCAGGAGCACAGCCACAGCACTGCAGCCCTTTTGGGTCTTACTACCTCAGCTTTTGGAAAATGAGGACCTAGGTAATTAACTTTACAAAGTTTGAATGCAAGTCCCATCCCATGACCCACGTACATGGAACCTGCCCTCACTATGCCTCCCCCCTGCACATCACTACACATATACCGCTGGGCACTGAGTGCCAGGAGCAGTCATCAGGCTTGCAAACTTGAGGACTCAGGAGTGCAAACCTCCGGGCCAGATGAGCCTCGGGATTGTGGGCAGTGACTGGGGCAAGGATAACAGACTTGTCTTTCTGGCTACGACAGGTGAATGCTGCCCCTACCTCACCAGCAAGACCCCCTCTGCCCTTGGCACTGCTGTTCCTCGTAGCCCAGTAGCCTTCAATCAAACCCTGATTCTCAGCTTCCTGATGAGCTGTGGGGCCCCAACCCCTTGCTGCTGCTCACCCCCAGCATAGGGAAGCCATGGGAAGCTCTTCTCTGTCCAGTTCAGTGTGTGCCTCTGGCTGGGGCCCAAAATGAACCTGCCAGAGAAGTCCTATTTAGCATCCAGCTGCAGCAATTTAACATGATTCTGGGGGGCACAAGCTGGTGAAGAAAGTAATTTTATCTTCTAACCAGTGTTTTTATTTGGAAGTACTCACCAGTGGACGCTAGAGATTATTATTAATTCATGATGAAGAAACTCAAGAGTCCCCAGACCTAAGGCAGGCAATATATTTATTACCTCTTTAAGGATAGACCCTTTGCCTTTATGGTTTTATTATTATCTATAACCCAGTATGGAGAGACACTATCTCTCATGCTTTGCTGTTAGACAGCAGATAGCAGTTTCACCAAATCAGAGTTTGGAAAAGAAAAAAGAAAGAAATCCACTTATTTTTGCAGATAGAAATAAGAAAATAAAATCACAGAAAACTAAAGCCTTACAGAATGACAGCTTAAAAAAACTTTCACTGAGTTTAAAACATTCACCTGGAGTAGACTTTCCTTGATCCAGAAACTAGTAATAGACTATTGCGTTGAAATATTTAGACCACTGCAGATTTCTGAACTGTTTGTCTTTCTGAAAATCAGTTTCTTGGGTTGTTGCTGAGGACAAAGTTGCCTTTTTTGGCACTGTTGGTGTGAGTTAGTAGTGGGTCATCAGGTCCAGTCAGTTGAGACCACCAGCTTCGGTCTCAGAGCAGAACAACGAGAACAAGGGAATTGGAGTATCAGGGCTTAAAAACTCATGAGATTTCACTAAAACGAAGAGGAAAACTCGAAGGCAGAGGAATGTGAGGCTGCACTTCAGTAGCTGGGGAGTCATAGTTGGGACCAGCAGTAGGTGAAGAAAGATGTCAATTCCAGACAGAAGAAAAAATCTTTACATTATATGGAAGCCAAAGGATCCTGGGCTTCCAAAAGCCAGCTGAGGCAGGGAACTACATGTGCCTGCATTCCTGTTTTATACAGACCTAAAATAAATAGCAACTGATACTGGAATGTTCTGACAGGCGTCTGTAGTTGTGCTGAAAGATATGGTGTCCCTGAGCAATGCCCAGGCAGGAGACAGGAGACAGGAGGCAGTGCAGCCACTGAGGGCAGCCCGGACTGGGTTCCCTGGAGGTGCCCCATTCACAGGCAGAGTGGGGTCGTGGAAAAAAGGGGTGGAGAGAGATCCCAGCAGGGCCACCTGGCCGTGCTGCCACGGGGATACTCCTCTCTGCTGCCCAAGTGCAATGGCCCTCCTTACTCCTGGTTAACTGCTGGTCTGAAGAACAGCTTGCCATGTTTCACCCACTAGGTAGGAGCTAGGCACATCTTGCAAAACCCGTGAGATACTTGGCACTCCTGGAGATACTTCCCTTTACTAAGGCAGCCCCCTAAAACACAAGTTGTAATTGCTTGTCTCGACATATCAGCCTTCCCCCTCTCTGTGTGCACAGGAGGTTTTTGCTCCTGAAAGTTTTGGACATCCTCAAGACACCCATATTTGTCTTGGAAAAAAACCTTCTCCCTTTTTTCCCCTTCATTCCATGCAATAGCTTGCAGTTTGTTCCCTTGTGAAGGCTGCAGAGCACTTCCGAGTTTATTTTGCATCCTAAAAAACATCTTCTCTCTCCAGCAGGAGAAGGTCTGTGATGCATCCCAGATATTTGCACGTGGCAGCAGTCTCCAGAGAACAGGTTACAGAAGGAAGATGGATGGTCAACCAACAATTGCTTCTCTTGCCACTTCTCAGAGGCAGGGAAGTTTTGTTACTGGTTCTGTTTGCCACACCAGTGTATGAAACCATTTAAACATCACTCGTAAGCATCTCCATTTCTAGCTGTGATTGTCATGGAGAACTGGAGGGGGGGACACAGAACAGCTTCAGATTATTATGTAAGATTCATCTTATGTCTTGGCTTTTTTTACCTACTGCCAGTTCCAAATTAGCCTGTTCCTGTCCATTCAAACAGAAGAAAAGCACTGGCAGACACCACCTCGGCCCTGTGACTGCTGTTTGTGTGCTCAGTATAGCCTCCGGCAGTGTTAGTGGCTCTCTCTGGTTGCCTCCTTTCTCCCACCCTTGCAGGATTTTTGGCAAGGACTGCGTTTTGAGGCTGGGTTTGTTACGGGCCAACTGGGGCCCTCCTCCCTGGCTGAGACCCTGGATGCTGAGCTCATTATAAAATAATTTATTCAGTCTTAGGATGCGTTTTTTATATGAAAGCTCTTAGGCCACAGAGGGTCTTGTGCTGCAATGACTGCCAGTGCTCAGGTACAGAAGTACTGTGAATGGCTATTTTCCACAGTGAAGCTGCTTGTCTGCCTTATTAATTGACATTCTGGCTAGGATGGCACTGTCATGACCCATGCTGGTGACAAGCAGCAAGGCTAGCGGTGGGGGGTGAACACAGAAAAAGAACTCCTTTTACACAGAAAATTTCCTGTGCTTCATCAACACTATGCTGAAAATAGGGCCAATGAAAATAAGATTTTTTTTCAAGAAGTGGCTTAAATACTCAGCTTCACAGAGACAGGCAAGCAGGTGAGCAGCTCTTCACTCTAGAGATCTTTTTATTTAGAGGTTGAAACCGGTAAAGACGTTGCCCACTCTGCCATGTTACTAGCAGCCTCAAATGAAATGCTGTTTTGCTCAGCTTCCTGGAAGCGTGCCAAAGCTTAACACTAGTGGGAACAATCCTTTCCTTGGGGACAAGGGGGAAAACCCCCCCAAAAAAGTAATCTAGATCAATCTGTGCTGACAGCTTTTTCTGAGAAGTAGTCCATACAATTCACAACAAGAAAGAGACTTGTATCAGCAAATTAACTTTGGAAGAACGGACTTTGAAAAGGTAAATGGGGTAAGTCCCCCAACCTGCACTGTGGTAGAAGGTAGTTTCTACAAAAGGCTGTCCTGGTGATACCTCACATCCCATTGGATGTGTGGAGAGAGGCAGGGTAGGAGTAAATGTGGGAAGAACAGCACTGAGAAACTGTGATGACAATCATGGTGGCATCCTTTTCCAAATGGGTTGAGGAGCTCTGGCTTGTACTGATTCATAGTTTGTTTGCATGGCACTATTTTTAAATCTGCTCACAGTTCCTAAATGGAAACCCTAATGGCAAATTACAAATCCCTCATAATTTGTCACGTGTCTGAATTATTTTCAGTGGGAAAAATAACCATTTTCTTAACTTATTCACAGCTGTGAGCACTGGAGATGGTGGACTGATCAGGAACAGTGAAGCACTGTTTGTGACACCTGACTGGATATTGCCTGCTGGATTGGAGCAGACCTGGCTCTCTTTGGAGCTGATTTGGGAAAATCCACCCTTGATCTCAGCTCCTTGCATTTTCTATCACAGGGCATTGCAGATGTTTTCAGAGGGGCCCAGGCCTTCTGCTCCAGACACCCCCGAATGCAGCTGTCCCTTTGGCACCATGGGAAGCCGTGTGATACACGGAGCAGCAGCTTCTGCAGCTTTTGGGGTCCTTCAGTGAGTGGTTCATTTGGAGCCTGTCTGCAGCAGGCATGGGACAGCTCTTGAGGGCAGTGGAGGCACATGGCTGTCACTGCTTAGCCCATCCCACATGACAAGGCACTTCACCTGCCATGGAGCAACCCCCTTCAGAGAGCAGGTTGTGTTTCAGTCGCCTCACCTCTTACACCATTAATTCCTCCATCCTCCCACTCTGTATTCATTTCCTAAGCTGCTCTAGCTGTCACATCTGCACACTTACCAGCTGGTTTCCCGTTTTTAATTGCCCTCAGAGGGCTTCTTCCAAGAGCCACACCTGCTTTTGTGTGTGTCTTAATTTGTCACTGTCCAAACTGGAGCAGCAAGCATTTAAAATTCAGCCTCTGTGAGTGTGTTGTATTTCTTCAAGTGCGTGATTAATTGCTAGGCCTTTTCAGGCTGCATTCAGCTATTTCTGTATAAAACATAGTCTGTCTTTTGCTGGAAAGCTCCCCACATCATGGGTATTAAATATCGTCTTGTCAGTGGGACTTGGGTTTGTTCATCCCATTTGTTCTTGCAGAAAAAGGTAAGAAACAAAAAGAAAGCTCAGGGCTCTCTCAAGTTTATTCTGTTTAGAGGGAGGAAAATAGTTATTTTTCTTTCCCAAAATTGTTCATGTAAGGAAACAGTTGAGAATAGGCCCGGAGAGGATGTTCCAGGTCATCCCACCCAGTCCCTGCAGTAGTGTAAGCAAGCAGGTTGTACAGTCCAGCTCTTAAACTGCTTGAACTCCACCTTAAAAGACATTAAGGGTTTGATTTTGGGTTTTTTTTGTTCTCTTTCACAACTGCTATGGGAATGCTGCTTTAAACTCTTAGTTTTAAGCCTAGAATTATTTCCGTGTTCTATCCGTGCTTGGGGAAGCCCTCCATGGCTGGACAAGGGGTGCTTTTCCTCACTTTTACAGCATCTTCTCAGCTGGGACATGTGCGAGGTGTGGGATGTGTTCAACGGGGTTATGCCTCTCCTACCCCACGTGGGTTACCCTGCTGCCACCCACTGGATGCTCATGGACAATTAATGAGCTGAAAACCACCTTGCTGCCTACTCTGGCAAACACAGAAACAAAATCTTGCACCCCAAAGCTCCACCAGTATGGAGGACATGGAAAGAGTACTAAGGGAGAGTGAGATTTACAGACGGACGGATGGATGGATGGATGGTTACATAGTCAGGCACATAAGCATTTTCAAAAAATTAATTTTGAATTTGTCAGAGCCTCCTTCTGCCCAGGGATCATGTAGAGGGTGGGAGGCACCTCTCAGAAATCAGAAACAGGTCCTCCTGAGTCCTGGCCTGCAGGGGTAAAACTGACCTGAATAGGGGAGCACATAACAGTGAAGGCAAATGTACTGGTTGTTCTAGTGACTTAGTATGAGCAGCACGTGGGACCACTGAACAAAGGCTAAAACTGCCTGTTATGGACACGTGGCTCAGCTGTATACATTTACATGGCCAGGAGCCCTCACATGGAGGAAGCCCAGTGTGAGCAGCAGGTCGGCTCAGTGTTCGACAGGGTTTGTGGATGATCCCCTGTGAGTCCTGCCTGCACTTTGCAGCCTTTGCAATGGCTAGTGCCACCTCAGCCTCCCTTTTTCTATCTGGCAAGGAAGCAATTCCAGTGTCTCCAGCCAATTTTGAGGCTTAGTTAATATTCACCAAACAATATATAAGTGCTGAGTAGTGTTTTAGCGCATTATTAATTTCTTGAGAACAGAAGGCTGCTCAAGAGCTGTCAGTGCCCACTCCTGCAGCCACAGAAAATTGGTCATGTGGGTGATGCCCACATGGTTCCAGCAAAGGATGCTGACATTTTGGGGCTGGCTGCCTGCAACTTCTGATGAGGGACACAGGAACAACTCCTGTGCATGCACTGGTGCCCCTTGCCCCTGAAGACTACTACAATCCTGATATTAAAATGTCTCATTTGCTGCGACTAAGGGAGGAACAAAATGAGCTCTCCAAAGCCTAGCTAAGCCCTGATCTGTACTGGTGTGGAAGGGGGCACTGCATCTTCCCCATCTCAGCCCACTCTCCTCATCCCTCCTCACCTTTTCCTTGCTGCCTGTGACTGCTTTATTCAATTTCCCGGTGTTGACAAAGGCTCAGAGTCCTCATTGAGGCACTGCTGGGACACCTGACCTGAGGATGCTGCATTCAACCTTGTGCCAAGCTGCAAGTGATCACGAGTAACGAAGGAGGAGCTACATCACTCACCCGTGCTGCCCTCTACTCCCTGCTTTTTTGTACGTATTTTGTTTCCCATTGGTGAGATCAGGCTTTAATGACAACATCGGCAGCTCGAGGTGCAGCCTAAGTCCTGACAGTGGGGAGCAGATGCAGGTAATTCCTCTCACGGGTCATTAAGGGCCACGTGTACAGGTGAGCCTGCTCATGCTCCTGTGGAAACCGGGGCAGGAGCAGGCGGGAGGTTCACTCAGGTTGCTACATGGAGGCAGTGGGTTTGGGGCACTGCACCAGGAGGAATCGGCCATAGAGCAAAGGGCAACACAGAGAGGCAGAGGGGAGAAAGAGGAAAAGCTGCGATGAGATACACACAAAGTGAAGGAAAAGTCCCGATCCTTCCTATCCTTGTTAAAGGTAAGGATTCCTTTTATCCCAAAGCCACTGTTTGCCGGGAGGGGCCGCCCGGGGCTGCTCCGCCGTGCTCGGGCACAGCCCTTCGCCCTCACCGGGCTGCACCCTCGCAGCCTTCGCCCTGCAGAGGGCGAGAGAGGCCGTAAAAGCAGCGTGTGAGGAGATCAGTGTCCAGTTCTGGGATCCTCAGTACGAGAGACACATAGAGCTCCAGGGGCAGGTCCAGTGTAAGGCAACAAAGTTGGTCAAGGGACTGGAGCATCTCTCTTACACGGAAAGGCTGAGGGAGCTGAGCCTGTTCAGCCTCGAGAAGAGATGACTAAGAGGACACCTCATCAGTGTCTATAAGTATCTGAAGGGAAGATGTCGAGAGGATGGATTCAGGCTCTTCTTGGTGGTGCCAAGTAATAGGCCGAGGGGCAGTGGGCAGAAACTGATGGATAGGAAGTTCCACCTGAACATGAGGAGGAACTTCTTTACTGTGCAGGGGACCAAGCACTGCAACAGGCTGCCCAGAGAGGTTGTGGAGTCTCCCTCACTGGAAATACTCAAGATCTGGACACAATCCTGTGCCACGTGCTTTCGGATGACCCTGCTTGAGCGGGGAGGTTGGACCACATGACCCACTGTGGTCCCTTCCAACCTGACCCACTCTGTGGCTCCATGATGTCCACTCCCAGCGCCTGTCAGGCCTTTCCCCCTGCCCACTGCCACCTGTCCCTAGCCCGCTGAGTCGATGGAGCACATACAGGTGTTCCAGGGCTGCTGCTGGTGGGTGTCTTCCACCCCGGAGTGTATCTTCAGACCCCGCAGGTAGCAAGTTCTGGCCAGCCAGGGCAGCAGCAGTGGCCTCGTTGCAGTGGTGCGGCTGCAGCAAAGAATTCCCTGAATCCTGGGCAACCTTTGGGCAGATGCCTGGCTGGGGTAGGGAGAAACCAGGACAGGCCTGCTGGCAGCTCATGGTGGTTTCCAGATGAAATTGGCCTGGCAGAGTGGAACTGGGTGTCATTGATACAGATCTGCCAGATTTGGGATACCATCATACTGGTTTACAAGTCCACAGCAACTTCCATGTATTTGAAATGTTATCAGAATAATCCATAGAGCTGTAAACATCTCTATAAAGATTGAGAATTACACTGCCCCTTCAACTGTAACTCTGAAATGTTCTTATTTTTGGGAACTCCCCAATAACCTTCCCTTAACTTAAATGTGTTTTAATACCTGAAGAGAAAATGTTTTTCCATGTAGGTGAAAGTTGGCTTTCAGAATAGCCATTAAAGCCTCCTTATGCTAAAATGGAAGGTTTAAAATTTTTCCCTTCATTAGGCCATGTTTTCTTTTAAAATTCCTGTTGGATTTGCTGCTGCCTGCCCTCTCTCCACAGCCCCACAGGGAAAAGGAAGCAGGGAAATGTTACAAAAGGGGCTTTTCCAAAGCCTTTCAGTTCCTTCAGTTCCTGCCCAGAGCTCATTTGGCCCGTATCTCCCCCTGAGGTGTGGGGTTTAACATCTGACAGATGTTTTGACTTACCTGTTAGGAGGAGGTAACCAGCACCACAACATCTTTTCATTCACCCCTTAGTTGTGAAGTCCCCATAATTATGGAGGGCTCAGGCCGGTGTCTGGGCCAGCAGGAAAGTCTCCATGAGGCTGCAGTCTGTGCAGACAATGTGGGCTGCATCCTGAGGGATGCTGGAGGGCTCATCCGCTGGGCCGTGGCTGGCTATGCCATTTACATGGCCACCAAGCTCACTGGTAGAAAGGCTTAGCTTATTTAGGTGTGAAATTGCCATTTTTGGCACTGTTACAGGGAGCTGACTGAGGCTGATTCCCACGCTGTGTCTGTGCAGGCAATCCCTCAGCACCCTCCAGCTCGCAGGACCCACGCTCATGGAACACGAGGGGAGCATCTCTGGCAGACTTTGCAGCGCTGCTGATTTGAAGAGATTCCTGCTGTGAATTAAAGGATTCATTGGCATACCTGAATTGATTCTCCTCAGCATCTACTCCCTTCCCCTGTGGTCAGTTAGCGTAAGGAAAACAAGACAAATTCCACTGAATAGGTTTGGAGACTTATTAGTCTCTTTACTGAACATTGTTGGTTTGTCAAGCTTAAAGGGTGAGTAGGTCCCCTTGTCCTTGAGACCCATAGTGTTGGTTTTTGAGATCTTATTGCCATTTGCACCATCTACCCCTGGGAACTGGGGGCTCTGGAAAGCCTGAACCAGTGACAATGCACTTGATTTCTGTGCAAGCAGCTGATGTGATGGTAACACAGTGGGCTTGGAGAAGTGGGCCTGGAGAGAGCATCCAAGGCTCACCTCTCTTCTCAGCAGAGCAAAATGTTTTGTCATGTCCATGGGCTAGTGTGAATTACATGTCCCTGGAGGGATGTTCAAAAGATTAAACACTGAAGTAGATCTGGAAAAAAGGATTGCATATACAAGCTACAGTATCTTATGTGATGTATTTAATGTCCCTAATTTACATGCTGACAACTTTGCCATTTCTAAACAATGTTTACATTCATCTTTCTGATAATTAATCAGCACAAGTTTCAAACACTGTTTATCACACTTTGATGCAGCAAAGACAAGAAAGGCAAGATGTTATGGGGCAGGTTTTGGGTTGTTGGTTGGTTGTTGTTGTTTTTTTCAAAAATCTTACAATATTTACAAAAAGATGCATTTTTTTCCAAACACCATTCTTAGGATTATTCACTCATTCACAATCAGTCACTGTATAAAAACATCATTCAGAAATATGTTTTAAAATACACCCACTTCCATTGCATAGTATACAGAAAAATAGGTGAGAGATAAGACACTTGATTTTTGAATGAGAATGTGAACTGATTCAGAGGTACAACATTTCTGAGGAAGAAAGATGCACTTTTCAAAAAATAATGAGCTGTGGTTCTCCCAGAGCTAATGATCTTCTTGAAGGTCTCCTATCAATTTCCCTTTTGCAGACCAAGTATCTTTTACCGTACGCACAATGCTTGCATTAAGGTCAAACAAATCATATTGCAATTATGCAAAAAGAAGATTTACTCCTCAGTACTTGCATGTGGACACTGAGCAAAATGAGTTACACAAAGTACTCACAAGATCAGTGTTGGTTTCATGCTTCATGGCCCATCTGTGGAACAACTCAGTGGACCCAGTTTGTTATTTCCAATTTCTGCTTGTATAACTGAGAAGCTGAATATACCCCTATACCTTTAGAAACTTTCCTTCTCTGTAAGAAGATCTTGGGTTCTGTTCACTGCGAAGAGTTAAAATGGCAGGCTATGGAGGGATTAGGCACTGATGGCATCTATCCTGTTGATTTTCAAACAAAACTTGGTAATTTGGTTATCTTGCATGCTGGTATAGATATTTTTTTTCTTTTTTTTTACTTTAAAAATGTGCTCCAGTGATTTCATTGAGCATGGTCCATTAAAGAGCAACAGGGAACTCTGAACAATAGGTGCTTGTTTTACAGCTACTGCAAATGTTTTGAAAGCACTAAACTGTCTTTTATACTCAACAGTCTAATAACAAAAGGGAGCCCCTGGTGGTCTAGGGGGTAAAGGCGCCGCGCTGTCACCGCGGAGACCCGGGTTCGATTCCCGGTCAGGGCCACTCCCGGGCAGGTGGGGCTCGTTAGCCCTTAAAGGCAACCCACCTACGTCCTGAGGACCTCACTGCCACCGTCCAAGCTCGCTTGGCCCCGGCAGATGAACCTTAGGATTAAAGGGTGGGCTCAGTTCCGCGCACACTGTGTCTCACCTAAAAAAAATCCAATGCGCAGGCTGGAAGGTGTAAAGACCTTCCCCGGATCTTCGCTCGCGAAGACTGGCCATTATAATAACAAAGACTGGTTTTCTCCCTTTTTTTTTCCCAATTGATTTGATGGTTCACTTGAGCTTTAAAAACACATTACATAAATCTTTACAGCTAGTACAGAAGTCTTTGTGAAGTTTAATTTGGTGCTTGTTTTTTTTTTCCATGGTGCAATCATTCACCTTAAATGTGCTGTACCACACATACCTGGATCATGCCTTACTCTGGATCCATAAGAGTAGTAAGTCCTAGAGGTTTGTTTTGAATGGGGAGGGACCTAAATCCTTCCAAAGGCAGTTTGTTGCTGAAAGTTCCCTGTCCAGAGGTATATCAGATAAAGCACTGGGCACTTACAAAGGCACCTCTGGCAACAGCTCTATCCTCTCCTGCTACTTAATCTAACTTTACTGTTATAACTTTGGAGCCCCTGGTGGTCTAGTGGTAAAGGCGCCGCGCTATCACCGCGGAGACCCGGGTTTGATTCCCGGTCAGGGCCACTCCCGGGCAGGTGGGGCTCGTTAGCCCTTAAAGGCAACCCACCTACGTCCTAAGGACCTCGCTGCCACCGTCCAAGCTCGCTTGGCCCCGGCAGATGAACCTTAGGATTAAAGGGTGGGCTCAGTTCCGCGCACACTGTGTCTCACCTAAAAAATCCAATGCGCAGGCTGGAAGGTGTAAAGACCTTCCCCGGATCTTCGCTCGCGAAGACTGGCCATTACTGTTATAACTTTGTTTATGCTTGATAGTATGTGGTGGAAATAATCACTAGGATTAACTGGGAGGGTGGGAGATCTCTCAGTGTAGACCTCTTTTCCCTGCATCAGAATAAAGAGGAATGTGCTGGTCCCCTGGCAGAGGTGTAGAGAGCAAGAGCTGGTAGAAAAACAGGAAGTTTCACAAAACTTCAGAAACACAATTGAGTACAAAACACCAAAAGCTGAGCAGATGATATTATCTTCACCAGGAAAAGCAAAGAAGCTGTTAAATTCAAGGCTTCTTCATCCTACTTTCTCCTGACCCTTTGTGTCCAGATGCCTCTTCATTTTCCCACTGGTTTTGAAGTGGAGGATTTCTCTTGCTCTCCCCTTTCTCAGCCCTCCCCACCGCTGTGGTCCATGAGGTAAGCCAGGTCCTGGAAACATGCAGGGCCAGGACTCATGCTGGGGATAATGAAGAAGGAAAGGCTGAGAGAAGTAGGATCTCACTGCTCTTGTGCCAACCCACCTCTCTTAGCATTATGGTGACTCAGCAAAGTTCTTGGCTCTTTGAAGAATGGGTCAGTATAGACAGGGCTTGGCTGGCACTGTAAGAACATGGGGCTCTGCTGGTGATGGAGCTGGAGATGAAGAAGTAAGGCAGGAAGAACGCAGTTAAATGCAGAGAGGTCTGTCTCCACTCCTGAGCTTCTCAGTACCAGGAGCCAGGGTGAGCGCCTCAGAGAAAGACGCTGTGTGAGATGTGCTTGATGCTCAGAGATCCCCACGAGCACCCACCAGCAAATATTGTGGATAGCCAGCCAGGATTCTGCTCTCATTGCCAGAGCTGTACATCTAGAGAAACAACATCAACTTCCCTGGCTGTGTTTGGAGCATGTTGTTGTTTGGAACATGTTCATGTTACAACCACTGTAAATGCAGAATGGGTCAGATTCACGCCTGGTGGAGCACAGTGGAGGAGTGGGGGACAACACTCTATTAATGAAGCTATTATTCAAATGAAGAACTTTTAAAAAAAAACAGAGAAAAATGGAGTTGCTGGTGACACTGACCAACATTGTTCAGGGATCACAGTAAGGAGATCTGCTTGGCGAACAGGGAGAGCACAGCTAGTGCCAGGGCACAGCTGCTGCACGGGGGGAGTGGTGCCAAGGGGGCTGTGTTTCGGAGCATGCACTCCACCCTGGACCAGGAGCCATTGTTGGGCAGTGGCTGTATTCCTGCCAGGCTGCACATGATGTTGTAAACATCCACGGATCTGATGGGAGGTGCTCGGTAGTTGGATCGGAAATCTGCAGGCAGAAGAGAGGAGTTGACATCATACAGCTTATGGCTCAGTGCTTGAAATATGGGACACTGCAGGGCAAGGGCTCCTGTGCCTTTCCTGGGACTTCCCCAACCGACTGGGATGTGGCACACTATACAGTTTATAGCTATACAGTAACATAGCTCAGCAAAAACATTTTAAACATTTTTGTTCATTACTTTTACTTGTAGTCCAATTTTATTCCGAAAACCAAAAAAACCCCAAATTTTTAAGTACAGGAGTTACTTTACTGGGTATGCTTGGTAGATTAAATAACCTGACATAACTATATTGCACATTCTGCTTTGTTTACACTCCTGTCTGTGATTACACCCTGGTGCTTTGCGGCATTTAAAGGTCCAGATGAAGTGGAAATCAGTGGGTTTGTGTCTGCTCATCAGACAGGTGGATAAAGTATGCTGCAGCCTTCCCAAATAAAGTGCTCTGCATTATTGAGTCCAAATCCACCAACAAAAGAAGAATTTGTGTGTTTCAAGTGGAATTAAAAATTTAGGCCAAAATTTAGGAAAAAGGAGCAAAGGGATAGAGTTATTGTGCTGGGACATCAGAGAGAGGCTGAATAAATCCCTTCACGTCTCTCTGCCCTGTTTCTCCAGCTATTAAACAGAGCTAGAATTCTTCTGTAGTGAGGAAATCCTGCCATCTATTTGTAATTTTTAGGCGTCGCAGAGTGCCACATCAGGGTCCTGACGTGCCAGGGGCTGCAGGGGCAGGGACCATGGGGCTGCAGGGGAAGTGGAACACCAGGGATGGTGGCATTGTACCTGGTCCATATGCGAGGAAGAAGCCCCTCATGTCCATGAGCTCGTTGTCGTAGCCGTGCCAGCCATTCTGCCAGGCCTCCTTCTTCCCCGTCCCATTTTCCCAGAAGGGCAGCTTGTCCCTGCTCTGGGTGACAACAGCAGAGCGTGGTTAGTGCCTGCTTACCAAGCTGTGCTGGGGGATGCCGTGCTGGGGGATCCCATGCTGTGTCTCCATGTGCTGAACCACCCCATCAGGACCCATCCCATGCTGTTGGCTGCACAGGAGCCCATCCCCAGGAGGGAGGTTTAGCTGCCTCAGTGAGTAGCTGTCGACATGAGTAGCCATCTCCGTGCTGAGAGGGGAGGACAACTCATGTAAATTTCTACCATGAGCCCAAAGTACCACAGCTGTATGTGACACGTGTAAGCAAGCTGGTGTCCCTCTCCCCACTCGTGTTAGCAGTGCCACTCTCCCACCCAGCACCATGCTGTGGATTTCTTGGTGTGTTGTTCTGCCCCATATGCCATTGGCACCTTAGAAAAATAAGCCATTTTTGCTCCACTTGACTAGTCAGCCTAAACAATACAAGTATCACCACCACTATATATTTTCTAATTATTATTTCTTCTCCCACTTGTTTTAGTATTGAAGAAATCAGGTTTGTTTCAGGGAACAGTGGCTCTGACCTAAGACAGTCCCTCTCTCCCTGGCCTAGACCACTCTTTTATTTCCTTGCTCAGTGGATCCATGCTTTATTAATTTGTCATTATAAATCTTGTTCTTCATTGCCCTTATTGCACTTAAGTAGTACTTATAAATTCCTTCCTTACTTTCTCCTGCTTCATACTAACAGCTCTTACCAGACTAGCTACAGTGGTGTCATACCTGTCAGAGGAGCAGTCCCTAGGGGCTGATTAAAATGCTGGACCAACCCTGTCCACAAGTTTCTCCTGTCCCGTGGTCCTTAGGGATGGCAGCAGATGTGGCATTCCAGATAGCCCCAAAACTATGGCAGGAATTTTACTTAGATGTTCATCAGACCCTTGACATTAATTCCTCTGGGGAAAATTCTGGTCAAAGAATGGGGACCACTCACTCATGTGGAGGGAACAAGGCTCAGCCAGAGGTGTGTGAAATCCCTCCTCATCCTGCTTTAACTGAAATGTGCATGGGCTTTAGTTCTAGTTTACCTACTAGAAGGTATAAGAAGATATAAATCCCCAGCTTCCTGCTGGGGGAAAAAAGCAATTTTTCAGATACATCCTCTTTATGTCTTTCAAAAAACAACAACAGCAACACAAAAAATCTTCTTTTCAAACAGCTTATAGCTATCCACTAACCAACAGAGAGTTAAAACACCCCTTGAGCATGACAGGGAAGAGCTGAACATCCTCTCTTTAGTGGTTTGGGCAGGAAGTATAACAGAAGGCTCAATTATTGCTTTAAAAATATGACAGGAAACTTTCATTTTCATATCCCATTCATGGATAATGAAAATGTACTGAAGAGAAGGCAAATCTGACTGTATTAATGAGAGGACATTCTTGAAAATCAGAAACAATGGGAAGGAATGGGCAGAGAGACAGAAATAATTACCATAGCAGCAGTGTTTTCTGCACTGTTATTAAGGTTTGTCAGAGCTTCAATGATTTTTTTAAGTGCTTTTTATATTTTCTACAGAATATGTAAAAATGTTCTGTTTTGAACTTTTGTACCAAAGAGTTTAGTTGTGATTTTTTTTAAATCATTTTGGCAAAATTGTTTCAGATTCCTACTTTACATGTCTAAATCTTAACTCTGGCTTTTTATATATATATATATATTTTTTTTTTAACCAGAAATGTGTTGCTCACCCATCTGTACTCAAATGCCATTGGGTTTTTTCAGAGGTGCATTTTTATTCAGCTGTAGAAATTATTATCCTAAATTCAGGTTGCCTAGTAAGAAACGTGGTGGTTTGTCCTGAGAAAAGAAAATGTCCTGAGCAAAGCTGGGTGAGCAGTACCTCTGAAAGTCATGAAAGAAGATGCTTAGCTGAGTTCCAGTAATCTGCAAGGCAACAATGTGCAATGACTGTGTCGGGACATTAAAAAAACCCAGGACTCCTTGGTTCTGTTGCCAGCTTACTGAACTCATGTATGGCTTTGGGCAAATCGCTTAGAAACACTCCTTGGTTTACCTACTTAGAAGATATGTAGTTTGCCTCACCCTCTGAGCAGTGCTGAGCTGCAGTTAGTATTTATAGTGTGGGGATGCCCAGTAGTGATACAAGTACAAAATAACAACAACATTGAATTGTAGTAAGAAAATAAGTTACTGTGAAAAACCTCTTCACGTGTGGATTCTCTGCTTAAGAAGTTCTCAGATCTTCAGTGTGTGGACAGGGCTTCTCTGAGGAGGAAACCCTCAGTCTGACCCTTTTGAGACTGGAGGTCTTGGGAGAAATGGGGTTTTTTTAGTCTGGTGGGTGGGAAGCCAGGCAGAATGAAAAGCTGCTACAGGTAGTGCTGAATGGAGGGATAGTAAGGACTTGAAACGGAAACACTCTTTTTGTTTCTGAAATTAAGGTAGATGGCAGGGGAAGAAGAGTGAAGCAACAGAACTAGAATGTGAAATACAAGAACTACTCCTGTGTTATGACAACAGAGAAAAAAAATGTCTTGACTATTTAACTGTCTACTTTCAGGATAGCTGCAATACCTTTAAGCCCCCTTAAGCAGTAGTTCTGCAGTCAGACCATTGACTTTAACTTAATAATCAGCACAAATGTACAATTTTCTGTTTTCATATCTTGCACCTTTTCACATTCATGTCAAAGTACTTTGCTTCTATACTTTACCTCTACTATGAACCATCCTTCCTCAGCCACAAGAGTTAGTGGAGACACAAATTTTCCTTTTTGTAGAAAAACCTGTTTGGAATATCCTGTATGTTATAAACATCCATGTGTTCCACAGCTTTTAATTTCTGATATATCTGCAAAGAAAACAAATGTTAGGACATTATATGTCTGTAAAGAACATATACGCACCAATGGGTTCATTGAAACACCTGAATTTGCAAAAGGGCTAATCCCCTTTAATGGCTAACCATCAGCACATTCAGATTAGGACTCTGCCCGTCCAAAGGTGATGGCTGGAAAAAAACTACTTATGTGGTTTAGGAGACTCTGAAAGCTTGGATCAGAAACACATAGCACTGCATGAAGTCATGTATTATTTATATTTATGATACACACACAGATGTGTGCATGTAAGTATACCAGCCTACAGAAACAGACCAGGAGAAGCCACACCTTCACAGGAGACAGTGGTGAAAGCAAAGTGGTGAAAGATGCTCAAAGGCACCATGTGGATTGAGTAAAGATGTGGAAAAGGAATATTTTCTTTATCCTCTGCCACTCATCCTCTCTTTGTGCGCTGGAGTGAAGAATTAATATCACCTCACCTTTTGCTTCTTGCACTTAACCAGTCAATCCCTAGCAAAGGGATTGGTAGTGTTTAGTTATTTGCTTCATAAGGATACCGTGAGGTTAATTAGCCAATGCCTGCAGCTTTGAATCTGCACAATGCCATGCAAGTGGTTTATTAATATTAATCATAATGTCTTGAATATAATCACACAAGTGTTGTTAAACGCCAAATTGTTCAGAAAAAGTACTTTAAATGCCTGAAGGAGATACTCGTATGCCATAAAAAAGGCCATTATTGGAGTCCTCAGACTCTATATTGTTCTTTTGCTTAAATATAAATAATTTTCATTAATAACTAGCTCAATTCTGCAAAGAATGAAAGGTTCTTCACTAGCCTTTTAGTTAAGTCACCCTTGTGTGCCTGTGTGTGCCAGAGATGTGCATTGATATGCAGTGACCATAAGGACATCACCAGGGTGTGATGGCACAATCCAGCCAGACCATCCCATGGCCAGGACTAGGGTGGTCCTGGTGTTTCACCAGTACTTCTTCAAAATGGGATAATTCTTAAAGGTGATAATCAGTATGTTATGATACACTCTTAATTCCTAAACATAGCTCTTTGAAGTGAATTAAGAACAGATGAATCTAGCTGTTGGGAAACTGGAAACCAGCTTGATCTCACTTAAAAAGCAGTAGTCCAATAAGAAGTCCTAGAAAGAAAGGAAGGAAGAAAACAAAACCACAGTGTAGAGGCATTGTACTTTATTCTCCTTAGAGGTATTAGGCTGTTTAATAAGAGAGAAGCCTGTGCTTAAAAGCTTTGTCAAATGAAACCCCGTGTCTATGTGAAGTTGTAACTTGCCCTTGTTTGAAGGTCTGGCCTACAAAAATTAAGAGCTCTGGGTTAAGACCAAGGAGAGCACATATCCATGTTGTGAACCCCTGTGATTCACTTTGAGTGAATTGCTTATGCATGCCTCTAAGACAACTTCCAGTCCTGGCACTAATTTGAAATGTTCACAATACCACAGTCTCTTCCTGGAGAGAAAGTGTGCAAAAATTAGCAAATATTCTCTTTAAAAAAAATTCAAAATCTACAATACGCTGGAACTGGTTAAAATATAATATAGAAAACAAGATTATTCACCTGGGGCACGGCCTGCCTATTTTGTACATTCATACATCTATATTCTGAGGACAGCAGTGATGACTTCTCATGCACTGGTTTCTGGTTAGACTATAATGTACTAGCCTGTTAGTTACATATACTGTATTTTCAGTCTTTTCAAATAATTTCCAATTTTTTTTCTCTATTGTTTTAATTCATCCCTCAAAATCCTGCAGTTCTAACCTTGGACTTCTATGGTTAATTCAACCCAACATGCTTCACCAAAAATTCTTCAAAGGAAAATATTATTAAAAAAATTTTTTTTGCGATTCTGGTTTGATGGAGTTAATTACTCAAACTCTATGGGAGTTTACTGGAGTATAAATGCCAGATCATTTGAAAATCACAGCTAGGGTGTCAATACATTGACTAACGTATATATAAAATCCTAAAAATGGATTTTGAGCTAAAATCTTTTAGCTATTTATCAAAAGCACGTAGTGGTGGGGTTTGAAAGCACATGTCCTTGCCACACGACGATGAAAGTTCATGCTTTTTAATTTTCCTGGTGTGACCTTCATTCGGAAACCAGTGGCACAAAAGTGTCACAGGATCCAAGTCTGATTCCTGGTAAGAGCCTCAGGCTGATTTTTACACACATCTCTGAGAGCCAGATTTGGATGTTATGAGAAGACAGAAGTCACAACTGGCAAAAAAACCTGAGGAAACACAAAGCCTAGTACGACCAAGCTGTACTTACCTCTGCGTGCTTCTCCGGAACCGGCCAGAGGCTCACAACAGGACCTCGGTCCTTCATTTGTATGGTATCGCTCATGTTGATATATTTGTTCAGCTCAATCACTTTGTCTGCCCAGGAGATGTCTGTCATCCCGTGGTCAGAGAAGAGGAGGACATTGACTTCATTCTGAAGGCCTTTGCTCTGTAAAGCAAGTGCATGACAGCAGTTATGGCTGGTAAGAGCTCTGCACTCCATGCCCACTGGAAAATTTAAATTCCCATCTGACCTCCACTGATTTAGTGGAGATTGGCAGAAGGAGCACATCCTCAAATGCCCTTCAATGTGCTTTGGTACCACCTGAAATGGTGGACACCCACTCTCGCTGCTTTGGAAGAGTCTGAGAGGTTAGCACCAAAGACAGATTTTCCAAAATAAATCCACCCCCACGCTAAATAACTGGATGCTACATCCCAGACTGGTAAACCAGTTGTCCCAATTGGTCTTAGACAGGATTTTACTGAACTGTTCTTAATCTGTTGGCCAAAACAGATGGGGAAGAGTAACTTTGCCATGATACTACTTGTGGCAGGGGTGTTTCTCTCTTCCCCTCGAAAGCGTAAGCACTTAGCATTAGAGCTTTTATAATTTAGTGAAATTGGAGATCCATATTCCTTTCCTCACTGAAACACTTAAAAAACCCCCAACATGCATTTATCACTGACAGAAATATTCACAGAATTGCCATTTACCCAAAAGCCTCCTTTTCTCGCTGAAAAATCATTTAGATGATGTTTTTTTTAACACTGAGTTTAAAGTAAAGAGTTCTGAATAGTGCCATAAAAACTGCTATATAAGTTAATTGTCTGATTCCACAAACCTTAGGAAGCACAAGGTTTTGATCTGTTAGCCTACAGTAAAGTTCAGCTGGCAACACCAGCCATGAACTGTGTATCGGTTAGTGGCTTGCTGGGGCTATTGGTGTAAATCCACTAGGAGGGTTATAACGTTATCAATGGAAATAATAATTAGGGGAATGGTGCCTTGACTTTCACATGATCTCAGTAACCTGTTTCTCATGAAGTAAAAGTTTACAGCCAGTGCATTCACTGAGAGGTGTTAAGTAGGCTCTTGGTAGTGCCACAAGGAGCAGTTTTAAAAACCTTTCCAAAGGGCACCCAGGAGCTGGGGTTTTGGGTGCCACTCACCTTGATGAGTGAGATCATGTTGCTCAAGGCTTTGTCCACCTCCTTCAAAGCGTCCTTCCTCTGCTGGGACGCAGGGCCGTAGTGGTGGCCTTCCACGTCAATGCGCTCGTAGTACACTGCGGCCATCTCTGCGCTGCCATTGCTGCAGGTGGGAGGGAGGGCAAGGAGTGAGAGGCTGGCACACATGGAGACCTCCTGGCTGCTGGCATTATTGTCTTCACCAGCACATAGAACCACAAAACCCCGTTTTCTGCTTCCAGCCTGTGCTGTCCTACCCACTGCAGCACTGCTGGGCTCATTATTCACACCCAGATTCTCCTGAGTTTGCCTGAGACTCCTCTCAGAGGTGGCAGTAGAGACTGCCATGTGCAAGCACAGGCTGGCCTGGCAGCCCTCCACTAACCTCTTTGAATTAAGAAGGCAGCTTTCCCTTTAATGACAAAGAAATACTGATTTGTGTGCTCAGTGTCCTTATTAAAAGGATTGTGGGAATTACCAGACAAACATACTTTAATTAAAGTTTGGCACTTCTGGCTTTCTCCTGTGTGAGGTCTTCCAAACCACGGAGGTCAATTCAGGATGTGCTCTTTCTTGCAAAATATTGAGCACTATGAATTGGGATTAAATTTTAGATGGGGGTTTTATTCAGGAATATGACCAAAGAGAAACAAAGGTAATCTCAGAGGTAATCTCAGCATTGCACAAGTTTAGCTCTTTCTGATTTCTGCACTGAATGTCCTCAGCCTAATTAGGGGGATGGCACATATATCAGTGCTTAATTACATTTTCATGACCACTTTACAGTTCACTATAAACCTTCCTGAGAACAGTTGGGTGGATAAAATCACAAACCTATGCTCATGAAGTTCAAACCCAGTCTTTTTCTCCTGTACCTAATATATGACAGAGTGTGCCATCCATAATATGTGCTCTCCTCCAGACCAAGATCCCTACAAAAAGACTTTGTGTGATGTCCTGACAGGTCCAGCTTCTCTGATTAAAGACAACTGGGTAGTCTGGTGTAATGAGCAAGAGAGAAGAGGAAAAATCAGAGGTGAGGGACTGACTGACTGAATTAGGGTCTGTAATTTGCATTTTTCAGTTTGAGGAAGGCCTCAGAGGAGCAGTCCTGTAAGAAGCTGAAGGTCTCTACTATGCACTGCTGGCCCTGCAGAATAGTATTGTTTCTTATCCTTACAGATTTTTAAATAATTCAAATGAAGCAGCCCTTCCCTCTCCCCACTTTGATTTTAAGCTTACTTTCCATCTGTATTAGGCATAAATTATTTCTAAAATGTAACCCTGTAATTTCTCTTTTGCATACACACTCATTGAACCTACTGAAATAGTTTTCTTCTGCTGCAGTGCCTATATTAATGAGCTACTTAGACTACTTTACGTCTTCTCATCTGTAATGATCATTTTGATCCAGATAGAAACCAAGAAGGAGATTTATGGCATAAAACAAGTGATCTCATTTAGGCTGTGGTGAGGTTTCTCGGTGAGGGCTCAGTGCTGTAAGGAAGAATACTCAACTACTTCAATGGGACAAGCTCCAGTTAGGCAGCATGCTTAGGAGTTTACAGGACTTGGTACAGCACATTCAGAGCTTCCAAGATTGAGTTCAGCTTTGTTTCCATTTTTGCATGTTCTTCTAAGAAAACTAGGCATCTCTGATCATGGCTTGCACTGGAGAAATAATCTATGTGCTCATCCTCTCTTCTTCTGTCACCAGTAACTTTCCAAGTAAACAATTAAGGAAAGCTTGATGAAGAAAGTTGGATGGCATCAATGGCAATACCAAAAAGGGATTTGTATTTTACCAGCACACTTTGCCAGTACTGTGCAAACTTCATGACACCTGTCCAGGAAGGTAGGTAGATTACAACAGCCCTTAAGTTATAGCTGTGGAAAAGACACAGGGAAGGTTTTAGTTTCACTTGCCAAAAACAGATGCTTGACTTAGTTTTGAATATTTTTAGTCTGAATAGTTGTCTTAAAGCACCTGTTTGAAGAGACTAGAGAATATTCCTGAATATTCCTGAATATTTGATTGCAAGAGGAGCTCAGTGGCTCCCTGATGAATTATAGGTATTTCTGTCCCCACAGAGGGGATTGATAAAACTTTCAACTTCAGTGAAGTGAAGATGGGTCAGAACTCCTGTGCTCAAACCCAAGGTAACCCCGAGGTTGCCAAGTCACATTAAAGGGCTTACTCTCTCTACCCTGGAGTTTCTGTAAGGTTTGCTAATGGTGGGAGCCTAAGTACAGTTCATTAACTACTAATACCTGCCCCACCAGGGGCAACTGAGCAAGGCACTGCTATAGGCAACACACTGCCCTTGCCACAGGCTGTTTTCCCACATACTGCTAATGCCAGTCTCAGCCTAATGGGCTTTTCCAATTAGCTGGTGTGTGGAAAGGAAACACACTGGATTTGCCAGCCTTTGAACAGCTTCAAGAGTCAAAAGCACTTGCAAAAGATGTAAATGACAAGCTCAGGACTCTACTATCAGACATGTTAATTCCTGCTAAATGAATCTAGCTATGGTGAAGGCATTTCAGAGGCTTTACTTCTTATGGGCTGGCCCAGCAGCACAGAACTTTTTTTCCCTAAATCTTAAAGGAATAAACAAAGAGGATGAATGAAAGAAAGAATAAGGAAACCTACCCAATTTTTGATCTATTCATTCTCTATTCTCCTTTCTTATTTTAAGTCCCTGCAGTATTTATACCCAGAGCTGATTATCAGTTTTTGCTCTTTCCTGTCTTGCTGGAGACAAGGTACATAGTTTAAAGAGAATGAACTTGGGCAGAAATTCAAGAGGGATGGTGCGTAAATGGACAGGACCTCATGCAGCTCTGGGATGATCCGTAGGTTTTGGGCACTTCAGCAGGCTTTAGCTGGTATTAATGGCAGGCATCATGGCAGGGCTTAGCTCTTCTCTTGAAGAGTTTTCATCTCTTGCCGGTTGTCCCACTGACACTGCTGAGTTCCTGCCCTTTTCTTCTTTTCCACCAAAGATGATAGCAGTGGGCAGCCTTGTAGCTTAGGGTGAATTAGCTATTGAGACATTTTCAATGGGAACCAGCTACCCAAAAGAACACCTCGAAGGGCTGGATCTTTTAGCAGTTTGTGCCTTGTTTTAACCACGTTCACAATTACAGAGCTGCAAACCACCCTGAACGGCCTTATGCACTGTGCTGCACAGAAACCAGGCAGAGAGTCAAGCGTATCTTGGCCCATCCCCAAATGATACCAGACCAAAAAGCTTTCTACAGTAATTCTGGGTAAGTCAGAGCTGATGTCTGTATTCAGTTTTCCATTCCTTTTTTTATTCGCTAAATTAAAAGCATTGCAGAAGCTCCAGAAAGCCTCCTATGTCACATATGACCTCCTCATATCACATGCAGATAACTTTCTGTAAATTTAAGCCAAATAATTTCATGATAAAACATCTCATGTGGTCTCAGACAGTTTCTGTCTAAGCCCCATGATGCAAACAACACCGTGATTCCTGAGCAGCAGGATTCAGTGTGCAACTCGGAGCAACACCTCCAGCAGCACTCTCATAATTTTGGAGACTTTAATTCAAAAGCAATCAACACTCAGCATCTGAATACAAAACTTTTCAGATTCAAATTGCTATGGCAGTTCACAAGTAGTAAAATAGAAATGTTTCTTAGGATTGGATAAATTATGGAACCAACAAGGTTTTCAGAGAGGAAGCCTAGTTATAGCTAAGGTAAGGCATTGGCTCTGCATGTGGTGGTGCAATTTTACAGCCTATATGGAATTGTCCCTTGTTAATGTGTGGATGAGAGATGGTGGAACTTGAAAGCTGGGTGTGGTGCATACATTTTTTCTAGGAGTTGTCTGAGATATACGTGCCTGTCAGCTGGGCTAGATGGTTGTTGTAGGCCCTATCCAACTGAACTATTCTATTCCACTCTGTTCTATCTTCATATTTACACAAAATGAATGCCCACTCCAAAAATATTTTGCCTGTGATGTTCTAAAATGCAGAAGAAGCCAAAGCACTTGTCTTGTAAACAAGTGACCGAAGCTGAATTTCAGAATTTCCAAATTCTCTCTCTAAATCCAAGCATTGCAGTCTACTCTTGCAGGTCACTGAAGGGACTCATCCTGAGTTTTTGTTTGAAACAACAAACTAAAAGTAGTAAGTCAGGATGTCTCCTCTTTGTTGTAACCTGAACAGGAAAAGAGCACATCTTTCCCTCCAATCTTAATGTAAGGACCTACTTCTGTGGTGATGGTGGTGTTTCTGTGACAGTACTGTAAAGCAGCCTCAGCACCATCTCCCTACCTGGGAGCCAATCCTGAAAATATCCCAGATGGTAAGCCCAAATACTCGTCCTTGAGAGAGGAAACCCCACGCTGCAAAAACCTAGTGACATACCACAAGGACTCGAGGGCATCGATGATGGCATCTGCAAAGTTTTTGTCTGTTGGGACACTGAAGTATTCACGGCAGTAACTTGGTCTGACTCCAAGGATTTCGACCTCACAACCTATGAACAAAAAATGTGGTAAGCTCTGCTGTTTCACCTTGATCACCATACCAAGGGGTCCCAGTTCAGGTTTATAAATTCCCTCTGAGATTACTTACCTTACACCCTCCCTGCAGGAAACTCAGTGGTTGGGAAGGGAAAAGGGGAGAGAGGCTGGTCTGATGAGTGCTTGTAGCAAACTGTACATTGGATCCTTTAATTTCCCTCTGTAAAAGGAAGGTCTCTGTGTGACCTTCCCACAATAAAACTCTTGATTCCCTTGTGGCAGACTGTTTCCATCTAAATTGCTAGCTTGTTTTCATTTTAACTACTGTGGTCACATAGCCTCATTTCCAGGCTTCCAACATAATAGATTTAGACATTGTTCCCTGAAAATTCAGCAAATACTTTCCAGTTAGACACGCTGTATCTTATGTTGTAATATCCTTTATAAACCATATTTTATTATGTGATACTGGCACTCTACTATTAAATCTGTTTCCCGAGAGGTCTTATTAAAACAGCATAAACCAATTAACTCTCTTGGTAACTTGCAGCCTTCCTTGCAAAATACAGTCTGTTTTGAGGCCTAAAACCTTACAGCAACAAATCCTACAGGAGAACGTGGTCTTGAACATAGAAAAACATGTTTTTTGTGAGGTTCCTTTGCCCTTTTGCTCTCCAGTTACAATGCTGCAGAATAACATTAATATTTAAAAGAAGTGTCCTTTCAGAAACGCTGGATTCGGGTAAATTATTATTCCAGAGCTCCCGAGTCCTCCAATCACTGTTAGGCATTTTCTGGTGTATTCCTTGGGCACAAGGAAGAAAATAAAAAAAGAGATCTTTTGCAATATGGCCTCTGTATACAGCAACATAGTCAGGTCAAAAAAGGTAACTCTAAACCAAAGCCCAAATGTGTCTACAACTGGGCTCCTCTGCTTCTCTTTGGGATGAAAGGAATAGGCATTAAGGACTATCATAAGGTGACTCATTGCTTGAGGTGGGAGAAGGTTGCACAGGAGGTTTGAGTACAGAAAGGGCACTAGAGTAAGCAGAACTACTATGAGAGATGATTTACAGCGGTTTGCTTACTGGGATGCTCAACAAAAAGAGCTTTTCAGTGTCTTGCACCTCAGCCCACATGAGTTTACATCGCTTGTGTCCAGTACCGGGACACAAGGAAAAGGCACACCACTTGCAGGCTAAGCTGGCTGAGAGACTTCTGATTGTGACTGTTTAGGAGTACCGTGGAAGATTAGAAAAACTTAAATATTTAAGCTTAGGAAGTTTTTTTAAAAATCTTCACTGATTTGCAGAAAGCCAGACAAATCAGATGGAAATTACCCTTTCCAAAAGGTAGAGATCTAGCACACATGGGAGGTTCAGTTTCTTCACCTGTGGCAACAACTCCCATGTCTCCACATAGTCTGTGAGTTTTAAGGGACTCCATCTATTATGATTAATTATTTGCAATAATAAACATGAAATGTAGGTAAATAATTTATTTTCCTGTAAAAACACATCTGCATGATCTTAAACCTCTATCTAAATTTTATTTCTATTAAAATTGTCAGATTGTATGATGACGCTCACTTTTCGTTCTTCCCCTATTGCCCCAAACATATGTGATTTAATCCTCCCCTTTCTACATGAAGATACTGTATTGTTTATCTCTCCACCACAATCCACCATGAATCTGCAACCTGTTTGAAGAGCCTGCAGATTACTTGACAAGAACTGACTCTCTAGACCATCCCACAGTAAAACTTCTATACATCTGCACACAGCACCCTCAAGAAATTATGTTGTGCAGCAGAGACAGGTCCCAGCTGTCACCTAACCAAATCATAAAAAAATGTATTCCATGAATTTCCTGATGTCATATCCAGGAAGCCCCCTGCCCTGAGTGCAGGGAGCTTCAGTCCTTTGCAGGATGTCTTGGGTGCTTCCAGCAGCAAAACATGGGCTTACAGCTAAATCAGATGCTAAAAGCGATGCAGTAGTCCTCTGTGGGCCTTGCTAGTATTTCAGGACTTAACTGGATCTTTGGAGCCAATTTCTTGTCTGACACTTGAGTCTGGGAAAAGATTGGCTCTAAAGCCAGGCAAGAAATTAAGGATGCACTAGGAAAGATGTTGGGAGCACACAGTATTTTCGTTCAGGTGTATGACTGCTCATAGCCAGTGACTAATACCACCACTTTGCCTCTTTTTTCTTCTTCAGATACTGACATCAGATGGTAATTTTCTTACATAACATCCCTCAGAACTACTCACAAGATAATTTTAACTGGAAGCATTACCCTCTTGGGGATCTGGGATATTTTAGCTGTTGAGATATCTTTGCTATTTCTAGGTTGTCAAGTGATGAGCATGACATAAAAGACTGCAGACGTAGCAACAATTAGAAATA
Source organism: Myiozetetes cayanensis (assembly GCF_022539395.1). NCBI lineage: Eukaryota > Metazoa > Chordata > Aves > Passeriformes > Tyrannidae > Myiozetetes > Myiozetetes cayanensis. The sequence goes on along the minus strand of NW_026087964.1, from coordinate 29,811,023 downwards.
ATTTTGGCCACTAAATATTGATCTTCAAGTGTGCAGTTCATTGGCAGTACCACTGAAAATTCAGGCTGCTTAGATATCAAGAGCTCTCCTTTTTCTTTTTAGCCTCTATGATGAACAGAACTTAAATTTGGATTTTTGATGTTAAGGCTTGTTACAGTTGCAAAACACTGGCCATGAAGACCCTTTCATATTTAGATTTCATTCTGGTAGAGGCCAGGACAGATGGTAAATTTTCTCATTTAAATATTATGGGAAAGGAAATAAGAACAGATTTGGAGCCAGACAAAGGGAATGTTAAGTTTTTTCTTGTTTAAACTACAAATAGTTAAGCTATATTTATGAAGATGTTAGATACCTTTATTTCACAGTTTTGTATGACACAAAACCTTTATTTAAAAATCTGAACTACTGGAACAAGAATAAGGACTTCTTTCAGAGTGATATATAGGCTCCTCTTTATCTATCTGACATGGAGACCCGAACCTTGCCAGCTTTAAATTGCATTTCTAAATATTTATTTAAGAGTTGGACACTTCATGTCATAACAAGTTTTGAAAACTTTCCAGATGAGCTGTATGGTCTGGTAAATGTTGTGTTTAAATGGTAAAAGTTGAGTCCAGAGCCTTTTTTCCCTCTTTCTTTCATTTCAGTGTTTAGAGAAGATGTCACTGTGCTTCAGCTGAAGCAGCCGCATACTCAGTTAGCACAGGCTGCTGAAAGATGAAGGAATTTGAGCACCTGTGGTGACACAATCCACTGGGCTGAGGACCACTTCAAAGTGTACTCCTCTGGGCATTCTCCATCCGCTGGAGCAGCAGTGCTTCAGACAGGCAACCTGGGCGTGAGGCTGAGAACTTCACCCCGTGTAGGTTGCCAAGAAAGGAGAAAAATGTCCCTACAAGGTCTTGTATTTTGTCAGAATTGGTGTTTGGGACCCTGGCGCGGTGATATTTTGCCTCATTCTGCTTCTAGCATCAGGAGATCCCAGATGAATTCTGCCCGTGAGTTGTCTTTGCTGGGTTTATGTTGGGCTCATGGATAAAACCATGATGGATGGTCATGTGCATCCAACAGCCCTCCTGCTCTGTGTTCCTGTTTGCTGGGGTATGGATTTTACTTCTTTAAGCACTGACTAAACATGAGAGAGGAACGTAGGGAAGAATATGAAGCATCAGATTTTGCATTCAGACTTTGCAAAGCTTGGAACTGGCCCTGAGGAGGAAATGGCAGTGGTGTAACTTAATCCTGGGAATCAGCTCTCTAGCATTTCCAATGCATTTCTGCTATGGCTGATTGATCTCATTTGTCTTCAATGCTGGCTAAAGAGAAAATAGCATCTTCCAGAACAAAGAGTGTTGAATTTGACTCTATACTGCTGTTCTTATGAAGAGTTTCAGAGACTTTTCCTGTTTGGATCTTTATCATATTTGTAAGCAGAAGTATATCCTCGGGTTGGAAAGCTAGCCACTAACAGCAGATTATATGCAGTGCAAATGTCTGTGAGACCTCTACTCACCTTGGTTATTAAATCTTTTTTTATTTTATTATTTTCATTTTGTTTGGTATTGCTTCCAATTCAAATGTCTTGTTAAGAATTAAGGTTTTAAAATGATAGATCTAGAATTTTTATAAATTTTTATTCCTTACTGTGGAACTAGAAAACAGTTTAAAAAATTGTATAGGGAAAATGTAATAAATACTACTGCTTTTGGAGTGACTCCTGTTTACCATAGATACACCTGGAGTTTTAGTTCAATAGTTCTACATTTCACCCCACTTCCTGCCCTGTGCCTGACCCTGTATGGCATATGTGTCCTTTGAGACCATGGATACCCTCAAAATAAGCAAGTGCTTAAGCATTTGCTGAACTGAGGCACTGATGGCTTTGCCAAAGGTCAGTCGTCACAGACAAATAATTAAGGAGGGACAGATGTACATGTCAAGGTCCACAGATCCACAAAAAATTCTCCCTCTGTGTCATAAGAGTCAATGCATTGCACTTGGCAGTGTAAGCACTGGGAAAAGGGAGGCTCTGTTGTTCGTTGCAATTTTTGACTGGAAATAGCAGGCAGAGAAGAGTGAAGTGTATACATGTGTGTACAAGGATACACACATATACACCTCATATGTCTTCTCCCCAGGAAACACTGCTCAAAGTGTAGGAGCTAGGTAAAGTCCAAAGGCATTTAATGGGAAGTGATACTGTTGGGTTTTTTATTTCAGCAGCTCTCTGTAGGCTGTTACATCTATTCAGTACATAATTATACCTATTGAGAGCAATTATATTAGTGGGTAAAAATGAATAGTCTATAGAAAGCAGTCTTTTGTAAATTTTTAGAGGAATTCCTACATTCTTGTATAACTGTTAGTTGCATTGCTGTTAGGTCACTTGAGTGATCTTCAGTAAGAAGCAGCATTTTTTTCAGGGCTGATCCAAACCACCTTGACTGCCTCTGAGTCCATAAGGCAATATTGTCACCCTCAGGTCTTTTTGCTCTTCACTACTATAGAAACACTCTGGATGGCTTTTCAGTGTTTTCCATCTTGGTTTGCTCTTTCTTCCCATTCCTTGGAACTGTGGACTTTTTTATTCTGGCACACCATTAGCCACATTGCATGGAAAGACTGTGGCCAGGCACATGTGCACTGGGATGCAGAGAGGAGCAGTCCGGGAGCCCACCGTGTGGGTCAGCTGCCTCTGCCCTACTGGCACTGGCTGTATCCAGGACAGCTCATCTAACAGCTCCGTGGTCCTCTAGCCTGCACTTGCTCATAATGAGGATATCTGCATACTGATTAGTGTAAGTAGTAGAGTTAAAAGGTAAAAAAGTTGAGAATCTTGGTACTTTGCAAGGCATTTGGTCTGGTTGCAGAGCTGGAACATTTATTTCCATGTGAGTCCCTAAATGGATAGTCTAAGGAGATACTTCTTTTTGTTAAAAAGGACTAATTTTTATACATCTCTAATTTCCAGATTAAACCCAAACAAGCATTGTGGGACATTGGTTACTGTTTAACTTTGATTGGACCATGAACCATTCATAAAGCAACCATTCAACACAGCAGAAACTACAGGTGGGCAAGAGGAACGAGCAGCTGGTGGAGGAGGGGATGCTCTACAAGCCAGTGCCCTCCTAAAGGTAACATTTGGTGGAAAGCTGCTTCCAGTGACACCTCAGTCTTTTCCTTTGCAAGCATATGCAAATTATCATGACCTAAGGAAAGATAATTCATTTCTATGAGTGGTTAGCAAAGCACTCAACATTCTTGTCTGTATTCCAGAACTGTGTTAGAGAGCCATTCCTACACAATATGGAGTGCTCAGATGTAAGGATGCACTGTTAAGGTGGTAGCAATTTTTCACATACTTACCTGGCCAATAGTACATGGAAACGTTCTTTTTAGCTTTCATCATTGTGACCCACAAAGGCTCAGATCCATTCCACCAGAGAGGCATCAGGCTTTCTTTATTCACACCAATATCAAAAGATACATTTGCCTTCTGGTCCCACATGTAGTTTCCAGTCATCTGATGGACCTCACAGTGGCGACCTTTTAGGGGTGGAGAAGAAAAAAACAGCACAATCAGATTGGTGTTCTCCAGCAGAAGGATGCCACCAGCACCACCACTGCTACTACTGGATCATCCAGCAAATCAGCTGAAAAGCTCTGACATGAACTCAGGGATCTCTTACCTTGCAACTGCTCATACAATTTTCTTGAGTATTACCTTTTATTGAGGTGTTCTAGTTAGATCACTATATTCCACAGTTCAGCCACCTAAAAGTTAGTTGCTGAAACTTGTCAGCCCCCCACGTTCCCTTCACGGTCAGTGGATAAGAAGAGGCATGCCCAGAAAGCAAATCATGCCACCCCAAGACAGGCATCTCAGATATCTGGGGGTGCATACTGCTCTCTGTTAATGGTAGAGAAAGATCGCAGCATTTTCTTAGTTTCAGGCAGCCAAATTTTAGACAGCTGAGGCCAGAAGAAACAAACCCCGCAGCCCATGGCCTGCTCACCGTCCTGCACCCAGCCCAAACACACAAACCACGTCAGCAGCAACCCGCCTGGGGGCCAGCTGGCCCCTCCGACACACGCAGCACCTACCAAGTCTGAGGACGTTTTAAGGTACCCACCAGCACTCAGAACCAGAGGGCTGTGGGAAGCAGGCTATGAACAGGAGAGGATAAGAACACAATCTGAAAACATTGAACAAAATTCAGGAAACTTGCATTTCTCTTTCCTTTATCCATAGGAAACATTGTTTTTCTGCAAACAAGCAAAAACTAGGCAAAAACCTTTATATGTTACTTTTATTTTTCCTTTTTTTTTGTTTTTTAATGATCATGCTTTGTTCTTGGTTGTGGACACAGCAATCATTTCATCAGGCATGTTCAGCCCTCTTGCTGTATCTTAGGGGCCCTTGGGCAACTTTGTGTTACAAGAAACTAGTATATAATAACCGAGAGATGTCTCCCACTTCTTGTCATTGTCAGAAGAGACTATATTTTAAGAATTATTTTGCAGATGTATTAACAGAAATGGGAAAAGAAATGTTGAAGATTAGGTTGTACTGGAAGTTCCTGATTTCCATATCTTAAAAAGCAACAGCTGAAGCATGTGTTAGACACTGTCATCATTAGCTGGTGAGTCATGTTATTGCAGGGATCCAGATAACAGGCTTTGATTATTGTGAGTCTGAGCATGGTGATCAGAACTGAAATAACCTTGACATGCTTGTTTTGAAAAGGCGTCATTTCAAGCAGAGGACGCTGTATACTTCGGGTACATGTGACCTTGAAATGAATTTTGAACTCTCCTTCTCTACTACAAAGTATTTCAATTATGCAAAACATTTCCTCCTTCCCACAGGAGAAAAGCAGTCCCAGTTTGTGGCAGTCACTATTTATGATATTAAACCAAACAGGTTTAATACAGGAGAACTCATAGATTGGATGGGCAGTAATCTGTCCTCTTCAGGCTGCCAAGTGCTCTCTTTGCTGTAAGTCTCAAAAAAGATAGAAGGAAGTCTCTATAGTACATCAAAAACGCAGCCTTAAACTTGGAGGGCAACCTCAGCTTCTTAAAGTCGATGTATTCCTAAGCCTCTATCAACCTGATAAATTGCAGGCAGGCAACTTGTGCCAGCCTGGGAAACTTGTAGTTCAGTACTGAAGGTGTATCTGTATGACACCTACAGATTGGGTATCTGTATGACTACAGTGTAGTCTCCATTTAGAATCAGTGAACTCTAGCTGGGACTGATCCTGTAGGACTTAAGGTCTCCTTTCTGTTTGCCCATGTCTTTAAGGAAGAAAATGAAGGTTGTTCTTTGTAATATTATTGGAAAGTTTAATTAACTGTTTGCACTAATACAGAGGACAGTGTTCTGATCTCCTCATTAGATGACTTCAATTTTCTATGGACTACAACTCCTTCTTTTTAATATTGAAGAAGAGGTATAGAAGACCATAAGGCATCAATTTGCATTGCAGATATCCCTGGTTCACAGGGCCAAAAAAGAAGTTCAGGTGAGCAGACAGATCAAAGGAAGTGACCATTTAATGCCATTCACATCTGCTTACCTGAGGCCTGTCCGCCAGAAAGACCCCAGACCTCTTTGGTCAATAATCATCAATAATCAGTTAACTGATCTCTTCCTTGAGTTGCACACCCAAGATATGTATCATCAGTAAACATTGTTCAAAAAGTATGCCTGGTCTCTAATTTTATTTTTGACCTTTGTTAATCTTCAACCATGGCTATTCTGAGCCTTGCTCATTAGATTAAAAAGCCCTGCAATAACCAGCATTTCTCTCCCATCCCTCAGGATAATTGTACATAGAATTAAGATCACTTCTCAAGTTTCTTTTGCGTCACCTGTACAATCCCAGTTCTTTATACGCCCTGTTTTAGCTTGTTTTCTCCAGCCTAAGAAAATTACCTTTGGTGGCCTTCTTTTGGATTATTATCAAAATTGCAACACGGTGTTTGAGAGTCACATAAAATGCTGAATTTTCCATTTCTTCCATTACAGCAGCTTTCCTCTGTAATCAAACGTTATCTTAAGAGTTCCAAACAGAAGCAGGGCAAAAAGCAGTTTCAGCATACAGATGTCATTATTAAAACACACTGCAATTGTAGTAAAAATTACTCCTTCTTCAAGCAACATAGGAAAACAAAGAGGGTATAGTTCCCAGGAATATGATAACTGCTGTATCCTTCTGGAAGAGAGCCAGCAAAAGCATTTGCAAGTCTGCATGCTACAGCTTATTTGAACACTACACTTCTTACAGCATTTGTCTGAAGAACATTTCCATGTCTCCAGGCACTTTTGTCAGCATTCAAATGAATCTCTGCAAAACAAAGATGAAATAAAAACAAAACAAAAAAAAAAAAAAAAAAAAAAAAAAAAACCACAACAAAACACACAGCCATTTGGCCACCCAAAACATCAGCACAGTAATCCTGAGCGCTGTGCACCCTACACTGGCTGTATGTGACATCTGGAAACCAGAGTGTGTGCTCCTGCAGCATTTGCTACAGGAATGACCTCTTCATTCTTCGGTGATCTTTCACTGACTGCATGTCAGGATTACAAGTAGGCACGATACATCATAAAGGGACCACCTGTGTGTAAATCTACAAGAGAAAATGTACTTCTGAGACACTCAATCTTTTCTTTACAAGAGAGGCAGTGTGTGACAGATGTGCAATGCTATACTTAAGTGCATAAGGCAACAAAATAGAGTTAAATTATCTCTGCACTGAGCAAATGAGATTTATCAGAGAACTCAGGTGTGTGTGTATTAGCAAACACAGCAAAGGTACTGCAATCTGATGATGACATCAGTACTAAATGTACTCTCTGATATTATATACATACCTTGCTACTATGGCAAGACCTTTCCTCTCATGTCCCACCATGATGTCCTCACTCTGTGAGCAGTGACAAAAGCCAGGAGGGCAGATGCAAGCATAGGCATGTATAGCATGAGACTATACAGGCTGGGGAAGAATTAAATTCCTCCATGCAAACAGTGGATGACTTGCCCTATGAAATGCTCTGCTCATATGACTGCCTGCCATAATGATGAAGAGAGCACGACTTTAAAACCACCAGCACCATATTCCTGTTCTGTAGCAGATTCCACGGTGTTGCTGCCCCCAAGGACTGAGGTTTGATATATGCCCTACTCTGCTGTTCCCCTGCTGGGTCTCATCTGCTCTGCTTTGAAACGAAAAACCACAGGGAAAAAACCAAAATCCACATGTGAAACCTTACGTGGCCTGGAGAAGACCAGGGCTCATGAGAAGTTCAGGGGCAGTGCTGGCCCAGGCAAAGTGCCCCTGCCATCTGCAGACCCCCAAGTAAAAACAGTACTTGCAAGATGAGCACAGGCAATTCATGTTCCTAAAAGAGCTTGCTGGCAAAGACTTTCCAGCATTTTATGACCTCCAATACCAGACAGAGCCAAAGCACAAACACCTTAGCCTGCATCAGGCAAGACTTTGCAATCCAAGTAGGATCACATCAAAAGGCACAGAAAAATCTCTGCTATACACAGCATTAATTTTTTTTCCGTGAACGGGATTAACTTAGTAAGAGCATGAAACTCTTGATTCAGTGCTTTCATCAAGGGGCTAAGGCTGGGGTGCAAAAAAATTGCTTATAAAGCATCCAGCTGAGGTATTGCAGATGCCCTCTTGTGTGAGAAGTCAGGTCTTGTGTCCCTGGAGAGCAGGGGCTCCAAGCCATCAGTTCCTCACCTGAACCCTCCACTGACAGTGGTGGGCTGAGGGACCACTCTGGGACCCCTGACCACACACAGCTGGGTACAGCTGGAGGGCACCACAGCTCCAAGTCTGCAGAAGGCCAGAACAAAACAACGGGCAAAGCTCTGCCTGCACCATCAGAGAGAGTATGAGCCTGTGGCAGTTTTCTGTCAGTCGGCTGTAACTTTGCTCTGGGCAAAAAATACCTTGATATGTCAATATCCACTCACTGCCACTAGTAGGTGGTAGTAGGCACACTAGTTGTGAGATGTGAGGCTGTAACTAGTAAGAAGGAAAAAACTGCGTATTTCAATTCCTAGCATGTGAACTTGTGTTAGAGAAAACTGTTCTGTTCCCCACTTTGGAAGGGTTTCCATTTTTCTAACTGGTAGAAAACAAACATAGATTTTTACAATATTTTTTCTATAGGTGAAAGAGAAAAATCTTGGTGCTTGGCATTGCAGCCTTTCTGCAGGTGTTGAGCAAACAAAGTGAAAGGAAGAATGTGAAAATTAAAATCCCCATGGTTCCCACTATCTTCTCCAGCCTGCCCTTGCCTGCCTTGCCCTACCCCTTCCCTGCCAATTAATAGTATTACCACAGACTTCTTCATGCTCTTTTGCTTCACAACGCACAGTTTTTGAAATGGAAAGCTAATGAATCCAAGAAAAATAAGACACTTGATTTCAAAACTGTATGTCATGAACAGAACCTTCTAAATCCTTGCTGCTGCTGGCATCTGTAGTTGTTTAAAGAGGAGCAAAAGGAAAAAAAATCCTATTCCCTTGTCACTCATTATGCACTTTGTGTCCTTCTGGCCTTTTTCTAAGCTTGAACAGTGAAGCAGAGATAGTTTCAGTTCATGTGTACCAATAATAAATTTCCCTGTTGTACTCCTATCCTTTCATTTTTTATGCCCCAGACAATGTACAAGTATTGTTTATGTAGTTAAGAACTTGCTTAACTGCTAAACAGAAACTGTCAACATCCTTCTCTGAACCAGGCTGGAGTCTGGATACCATTAACTGGGCAGCAGAAAAGGGGCATCCACTAGAACCAGCCAGGCTTCAGAGGATTCCAGGGATGGGAGCCCAAAGGATATTTGTTACCAGAAAACACGGAATAAATGGAGGGCAGGATGTGTTGATTTGCTGTGCTCAGGGGAAAACAGAAGTAGGCTGGTTATTTATTAGCCTTCAGCCTCATCCACCAAGCCCCTTAGCAGTGAAATGTGCCAACATCAAGAGTGAGGAGTGGAGGGAGGACACCTGAAACATGGAAGACAGGTGAAACCTTCAGTCTGGCAGAGCAGACCTTGATGTCATGCATCCCTGGGACCTCTTCCATGTTGACCCTTTCCCTCCTGCCACCCAGAGGAGGAGGTGATGGCAGATGCAGGAATGAGTGGCAGTGACTGAGAAAGCACCACCCACCACCCCTGTATTTTAGAGAAGCCCCAAACATGTCATCACTGTGTTACAGCAAGCCCTGCAAAGGCCACAGCCCTCACTTTTGTGCAGGAGACTGAAATGTCCTCTGTTCAACGTCCTCCCCCACCCCACAAGCTTCATGGGACCTCACAGCCCCTCTGCCACTTATTTAAGATCAGGTTCTGTCCAAAGAGGGATATGGAGGCCCCTTCCTTGCTCCTCTTCCAAGCAGTTCCCCACCCACCTCTGCAGTCAGGGGCTCCCTCTGCTTTTCATGGAGGCCAAGTGAAATACAACTCTTGGATGTGGAACCACACAGCTGACCAGGCAGCTGGCACATCCCCATGAAGGACCTGCCAGAAAAACTTCATTTCTTGTTAGGATCTTAGAAAATAAATCCCATCTGGGTTTCCATCTCAGATATGATACTGTCTCCCTGTGTTTATGCTGGCTGGAACTGTGAGGGGGCCCTCCCTGTGTGCCCTGAGCTGGAGGGGACTGCAGGAGAGCTGGAGTACAGGCAGTCCTCCAGCACCCCTCCAACACCTGCGGGTTGGCAGGTGAGAGAGACCCAAACCCTCAGTGTGAGCAGTTTTGCTTGACAGATATGGCACGAAGGGCTCTGAAGCAATAACTCATGCTTGCAGCTGCTGCAGGGGAGACCTCAGACTTTCCACTGAGCTTGGTGTGAGAGCTCCCTGCAGCGCCAGGCCACAGCAGGGAAAGAGAAAAATTAAAATGTCTCCACAGCGTAACAACCCTGGTGGCTTGTGGTCTTAATTCCTTCCTTTGCAAAACAAACAGCACATGGTGCTATTAAGGGAGCTTTCTGGGATACACATATTTGGACTCTTTCTTCCCTCCCTTGCCAAGCCCATGAAGAGCCCTGCAAAAGCTCTCTCATATGTCATCAGCAACACCTTTTGCCTCATTCTCCATTTTATGTCTTGCAGGTCAACAACTGCAATATCATAACTGCACCATGTAGAACTAGGACACCAGGTAGGATTCAGTCTAGCAGCTCAGAAAGCAACCCAATCACCCAAGAACAAGTCTTTATGCCATTGTGGAAGCCAAGACTGAGAAACACGGCATGAATGAAGTTGTTAGAGAAGACTGCTTTTCAAAGAGTCAGATTTTGAACCAGCACATCCCTGGGCTACCTTACACTGCACTAGATTATTGTAACAAAACAACTTCTCCGGTTGAATGTCAGGGAGATCCCTTTGCACCAGCACTAACTTAGCTTTTGTTTGGTACTTCTTCAAGCAGATAGCAGGTTATGATGCCAATTACCTGACTTGCAGGAAGACTGGAGCTTTGTCTCAAGCTCAGAATCACTGAGTGACTTTATATGAAGAAGGTAAACCATCAGCATTTTTCTTAATTCTGTGCTCTGGTTTTCTTCCTCACAATTGTTGTAGGTGTGGAGAAAAGGAAAAGACCTCAGACACAGGCCCTTGCGCTGAGGCTTTCTGTGTCACTTGGGGAAGCTCCAGCAAGTATCTTCTCATAGGTTAACAGCAGCAGCAGTCATAAGTAGGAGGGGGACCCATGAAGAGCTCTGCCATGGCCCTGCAGCACTGCATTATCACAGGCAAGTCACCTCCCTCCCGTGCTTCCCTTCCAAAATTTATCCTAGTTGTTTACCCAGGTTGGGTGCTACTCATCCAGCTGCATTGATGCTTCACCAAGCACCTCATCTCAGCAAAACAGGGTGTGCTTCTCATTAGCATACATTAGGTATTTGCTTTTAGATACGAGGCTCTTGGTCAACAGTTACAGCTGCATCTATTTGGTTATAGTTTTGAAAATCTCAGTACACTTGCCATTTCCCATGAATATTAAATTCAGTAAGGCTGCCCTCTTGAAATCCCTGGTAAAGTAAAACATAATGACTGGAAGATCCTGCAGATAACTGGGCAGCTGTGCTGCGTGCTATTGCTTGCTAGCTGCCCGTTCCAGAGGAAAGCTGTGCTCTGGCAGGGCTGAAGTGCAGAGTTTGGCATCTGCACTCAGAGGCAGTGGGGCTGATGCTGCTGATGCTGCTGTCATCCATAACCTCTGCCTACAGGTCTGGGCAGGAGGAAGAGGTGAGTTCACGTTTGAGGAGACTGGCCTGTCCCAGCAGTGATGGTATGTGAGGAGCAGAGTCCACTGTCCTCCTTCAAAGCCACCAGAATGAGGGAGAGCTTCCCTCAGTATAAACCGTTCCAGCATCATGAAGGTCGCATGGATGTGGGGTGAAGGGCAGTGGGCAGAAAGGAGAGCCCTTGTTCACAAGAATGAATAAAGGCAAGACAGACATGCCAACTGCAGCATTTTCATGCATGCAATGTCCTAGACCTGGCAGCTGTGTATGCTCCTTAATTTAAAGGCCTTGCAAACGAGTAGAGAAAAAAGGGACAGGAGTATTTACTGGAAAAAAAAAAAAAGGGATATAATGAAAAAGCCAGGAGTTGGAATGTGCTGGTGAGGTCAGAAGTTTCTTAAGCTGATTTAGCTGCAAGAAGCCAATACACTTTGAAGCCATATTCACAAATGTTAAGTACAACATTTTGGAGGTTGTAATGTGAATTTCTTAACAGCTCATGAAGCAGCAATGTAGGACAAGACATGACAAATAGTTTGTCCCTGATTTCCCAGATGAAATTATGGCAGCATTCAACTTATAGACATCCCGGTTGCGAACAGAAACAAAAACCGGTTACAGTTGTGTCTCTCCCCAGCAGAGGAGATGCATAGCTGGTGCAACGCAGGGCAAGCTTTCCCAGGCTCGTACAGCAGCAACAGGGAGATGGCAGCTTGCCAGGCCCTAAGCAGGTCACTACGGCGCGATGCTCGTGTCAGCCTGTCATGCTGCATTTTCTCCAAAAGCTGTCCCAAATTTGCAAATAGAACGTGCACAGACTGGACACAGCTTAACGCTACATCTGCTGCGTGTCACAGACTCCCAATCCAACCTCTCCTTTCTGTGGAGACACCACCACGGCCCCAAAGGGTAAGGACAGTGCAGCCATGGGACTTACTCTGCTGTCATACCAGGACAAAACCGTGGGGTCCACTAGCACCCTGAGGCCTCAAGGGCACTCTTGGACCTTCCTTTCAGCATGTTTATTACCTAAACTTTGTCCTCTGTTGTTTCCTGACCAATTTAACACTACTGTGGCTCACACGCTAGGAAGGTGAATTGCTATTTGCAATTAAGTTATATTTGCATTGATATCAGTCATCATAAAGTCTGGAAGACTTGCAAGAAGAGTTAAAGCTGGTCTCACAGATTATCTCATTGCTTCAGGCTGGGGTGTAGAACTCTGGCACCTTAAAAATGTGAAGTCTACTAGTGGAATTTCATCACCTAAAACAAAACTCTTTTTGAGCACAAAGTAGGATGTTTTCAAAGCTCCTCAAAAGGCTGATTAGAGACTTCACTCTATTCGTACGCACTTAATAGGAGAGAACACCAAATGTGGTAAGGAGTGAAATGTGTCACTCACTTTCCCTCTTTGACAACTCCATCCAAAGACTTTTTGCACCCATGAGGTGTTAGGCTGGTTTGCCTATGTACGCCTAAAGAACACAGTCTGGAGTGGAACAACATCTCTATTTTCGGTTACAACATTTATTCTGCATTCATACGTTTGCACCAAGTCATTAAAAAACAAACAAATAAAAAACCAACCAAACAAAACAAAACAAACAAAAACAAACAAACAAACAAACAAAACAAAAAAACACACACAAAAAAATTGTGGTGGTTTTGCACTCTTTTCAGAGATGAACAAGAGAAAGGTGTTCCTCTTGAGAGAAGGGGAGGAATGGGTTAAGCATCTTTAAAACTAGCTGGGCACAACTGATGTCAGATATCTTGTCTTACAATGGCATCTATTTGCTTTCCCAGCAAGCAGTATATGGATCACTGGGCATTGCATTGTTCCAAGGATAGTGGAAGATGCCACATATCTTAAGAAAGGATAGATTTTCTCACTCCTCCTTATTAGGTAGAAGCTCTTGTTTGTTAAATAACTCCAGAGTAGAATCCAATCAGAAACTCCAGAAAAAAAATTGGTTTTATTTTTTCACTTAACTGTTGTTTCCTGGGTGTCTGTCTCTGATATCTGTTCTCTGTGCAGCTTCCTTGTGTCACTGTAATCATGTAATCATGTGTTCTCCACTTAAAAGAAAATCAGCATCATAAAAACTATAACCGTGCTCTCAATTTTCTGAAAGCCCCCCCTGGGCATCCAGAAAAACTGCAGGGAGCAAAAGCAGAAATTCTTAATGTTTTTCTATTTGGGTATTTCAGCTTATTACAGATATGACGACTTAGGGAAAAGTTAAGACAGGGACCTGTGAAAACAATCTCTGCTAAGTTTAAACAGAAATGTAATGCTGAACTTCCCAAAACAGATGTGCTGGCTGAAACTCAGTTCTTATTGTAGGCACACTGAGTTTATACATTTTTATTAAGTGGAAAGTCCCTGAGCTGGCTCTGTATTCATTTCCATGCATTTCCCACTTATTTTTATGTGCTATATAAATGCAGTGGCAGCAGGTAGGGACCCAGCAACACAGTGGATTAGCAGAGGGGAACTTCAAAAATCAGGTCCAAGACGCATTTCCAAGTTTGGGGCAGGTTTCAGAAAAGCAATACTGGGCTGTAATGCCACAGTGCTTTTAATCTCCCAGTCAAAAGCACGACTTTTGTCATTTTTGTATCTTCTTTGGAGGAAAATGTCAAAGGGAGCTTCCCTCCACTTCGGCACAGGGAGCTAGCAGCTCCGAGGAGCATCGCAGCACAGAAATGCAAGTACTCACCTGTCATCAGCGTGTAGTAATTTGGGTAGGAGAGGCTGGGGAAGTCTGGGGTCATGTAATCCACCTTCACCCCCATCTTCACAATGTCCCGAAAGCCCGGCAGACCCTCCAGCTCGCTGTCATCGATGTAGTCGAAGCGAAAGCCGTCGAGCAGGAATACCAGGAGCTTGCGGTGGGCCGAGGGGGCGGCGGGAAGCGGCAGGAGGGCGGCGAGGGCAGCGGCCAGGAAGGCGGCGAGGAGGCTGTGGTTCCCCATGGCAGGCAGCAGAGAGGGATCTGCGGCAGCTCCGGGGCCGGACCTGGCACTGCTGTCCCTGTCCCGCTTCCAGCGCCCGCGTTAAAGCTACAGCGCTGCCCGGCGCCGCGGGCGTGGGAGGTCACAGGTTAATTGCAAGCAGATGATTAACCTCGAGCTGAGCGAAGAGCTCGGTATTTCCCAGCTGCAGGAAAAAAAAAAAAAAAAGAATGCTTCGCAAGGATGGGGAAAACACAGGCGCAAAAGCAACTGGAGGCTCTCGGGACACTGGGCTGACACACCCGAGGAAGGCGAGCGAGGGCACACTGCCCGTGGCCCCGGCGACGAGGGGCCGTGGAGCCCGGCCCCGCTCCCAGCGCTGCCGGCACAGAGCGGAGCCCGCTCGGCAGACACACAGCTCCGCTTCGGGGCTGCGGCTGGCGGAGGTCTCTCAGAGAGGGGCTGCTTTCTTTAAGAGAGAGCATCACATCTCCAGCCACGTGAAGGTGCGCTTTCTTCTCCTGTCTCCGGCAGTGGCTTGTAGTAGAAACTCAGGCTGAGATTAAGGCAAAGCATCTCTCCAGTTGGGAAGTGCCGTTTGTGAGTTGAGGTCCAGTGTTTCAATGGTACGGCGGTGCCGCAGAGCACCAGCTGAGCAAGCTCACCTACACAAGGACACGAGTCCCTGCAAAGGACCCTATCCTCTCTGCTTCCTCTGTGCTGCGTTGGGACTAATCCAGTTCCCGATATTAATATTAGATACTAAATGCTGGATGGTGCCCAATTTCATATTAAAAATGAAAAAAACCGTTCACATTTAAGTCACAAGTCACCATGAGGATCTTCTCCCTCACAGGAACCTAACTATACCTCTAATGCAATGCCAGCACCTGTGGTACACCATAATTGCATATTATCTCACTAAACGTTTTATTTTCCCAAATTAAAGAATTTCATAGTATTCATAATGTTGTCTCACACACAGTAGGAAGTGCCTTTTGCAGATGTTTACACCTGGGGAAGGCTGCGATAGCTGGCCACCACCCCATTGTGGATGTCTGAACTTCTGTTTGCTTCTTCCAAAGCTCCCAGTTGCACATCCAGCATGTCCAGTTGCCTCTAAGCAAACACCAGGCTGATGCAATCTCAGCAAGATGGCTTTCAGCCCCCTTTGCCCCAAACATTTACTCACCCCTGTGCAAACCCCCTCATGTCCTGGCTTGCCTTTTGCACAGTGCTGTACTGTGTGCTGGTGCCCATAAGCCAGAGCTGCTGCCTGCAGGTCACTGCTCCCAGGGTATGGCTGCAGAGGTGCTGTCCTTGCCTTTCTCCCATGAGGCTGACAGCTCCAAAAAGAAGATACCCTGCCAAAGGAAGGGGCACTGGGATTTTCTGTAGGAGGGAGTCATTCCAGACTTGTGGAAGAGGATGGAGTGTGAGCCTGCAGCGGAGCAGAACTGCTCAGGCCCTTCAGCTGCCTTTGCTTGTAGTTAATCTCCTCAGTAAAATTCCTCACACTTCCTCTCTACCGGTGAACTAAATTCATTCTGCATGGACATCTCCCTCTCTGTGACTCACCCAGCCAAGCTTTTTCTTCCCTTTCTTTTTTTTTCTACTCCCGTCTTGGAACCCAGCACTTGGGTCATACCCTCACATAAGAGTTACACCTGAGATGAGGACTAGGAGCATTTCTAAGCTCTGGCCCAAGGATCTTTAGAGCAACATAGGGACCTAGCCCCTCAGGGCTTTATCCCTCTTCACATAGCATTTATTTTTGAAGCCTTGCATTGCTAGCTATCATCGACTCGACAACTTTAATTCTATGTTTTGACTTTTCTTATCTTGCTTGGCTTTAGTTCACATATTTTCTCACAGTGCAGCAGCAATTTTCTCAGCAAAACCAACCGAGGGTCACACAACCGTGCTGCACCTCGTGTCAGAGGCAGCTGAGCCCTGGGGCCATCCGTACAGTTCCATGCCCAGAAGGACATCTGGACTGTGTTCCACAGTCTGCTGGGAAGATAACAGGTCCCCGTCCCTTGAGCAGACATTGCCTGGGAGAGCCAGGCGGTACTGGCATGCTCTAGCCTGCACTCTGAAGGAAAACACACAAATCCTGCCATGCAAGGGAAGGCCACAAGGCTGCGTGACCCGGGCAATCGGTCTGTGTTCCCAGGGCGTCCCAGCCTGTGCAAGGCTGCTACTGCCCTGCCCACAGGGGATGAGGCTGCAGCTGCACGCCAGGCTGCTGGGCGACGTGACAGCCTGGGCAGTGGTGTGGGCAGCTGCCTGCCTGAGGGACAGCACGTGCTGTGTGTCACACCTATGCAGAGTCACCACTCTGCTCAGTCATCTCCAGACTCAGCGGGGTCTCAGCTGAGGATCTGCCACTTCATCTGCCTCCCGGAGGGAATATGCACGTCCTCCTCCTGCTGTCCCTCTCTGGACTTGCAGAATGGGACAAGGCCCTGCAGAATCTGTGCTCAGAGACAGCATTTCTACCAGTGCTTACAGTGGATTTTCACTAAAGCGAAAAATGTGCGTTATGGGCTTGGAGCCACCTGTAACGTCATGTCTTGGTCAAGCTACTGTGGTAATTTATTATGTCCATACATATGTTGAATGAATTCAGAAACATGTCCAGAAATGCATTTATGGTAGAACTCTTGGCAAACCCATGAGGACATTCACACTGATGGCTTGTCTTGTCCTCTAATGGGTGGCTTCTGGGCTAAGCAGCAGGGCTCAGCAGAAACAACAGGTGCTGCCCATGAAGGAATGGGATAAAAAAGGAGAGATAATAAAGTGTCCAAAATGGACTTCCACCTTGAAAGGATGACCAGCTGTTTGAGGTGGTTAGACCAAGAATTCAGGCTTCCATCATGAGATGGTACAAAATATATGTCTTAACATTTCATGGCATTAAGAAACAACGCCTTCCTTTCAAAAGGTTTGCAGCCTTCTAGCTCTCTCCTAAGAGAAAGCTCTACCTGAAATGACACAGTGACATGAGGGACGATTGGTGCAAGGTACCAGAGCTCAAGATCTGCTTTAAGAATTGGAGGTTCACAGGTTTTCACTCAACAAATAACAGAAGGATAAGGCCTGAGAGGGGTTAAAGGACTAGAGCTAGAGAGCCAAGTAACCATGACGCTGTATAATACCAACTTGTGTTTTGACAGACAATCCCCCTGAAGAGTGGGACTGGAGCCAAATAGTCTAGCTTGGCAGAGACAGACCCTAGCAATATATTTCATCCCTGCCAAGCAATGTTGATTTGCTTTGGTTCACATTCATTTGTAAGCACCCTGTCTGCACAAAGCCCCAGATGGCCGTGGGGAATCCAGCACAACAATATTTTGATACAAATGCTCTTACAAAAGCTATCAGAGCTTGAGCTGGTGTCCAGGGACAATAGTCCTCACTAGTTAGTTGTTAGACTGGCTTTAGAAAGAAGCATGCATAAAGGAAAGAAAATCCTTTAGTTCAATTTGTACATGAGAAGACACCCCATTGATCCAAAATTTGTTTGAGAAAAGATCCTCAACCACTTAGATTGCTCAAGAAATCCTCTTAGGAAAAACTGTCTCCAGTGTCCTTGAATCTATTTTTTTTTTTCCTGATCCTAGAGAATTCACAAGCATAGCAAGAGAAATGAAAGAAAATTCTCTGGGCTCACACTGACAGTTCAGTTTGGCTTGTCAGATGTACCAGCCTTCCCAGCAGCACAACTCTATGTGCCCTTAGGTCCAGAAGCACATGGAAGAACAAGAGCTGCTAAAAGTAAAACATGGTTTCCCTTTACCCCAGTGAACTAGAAAAGCTAAAAGGGAAACTTGTCCTTCTTTCTCTCATGAGAGAAAGATAAGAAGTCATAACATGACTCATTGTCAATTTGTAATTCCTTTTCAGTTCTTGTTCTCCTTCACACACAACAGTAGTTGAACACTTTGGCCAACACAACCTGACTTCTCATTAGAGAAAGCGGCAGATCACCTCCAGACATAAAAGCCTTGAGTTGCTTGCATTTCTTTGAAGAAGAGGAAGAGGATTTCAGCCAGTGTAAAATTTTAATTCTTCTGGACTAAGGTCCTTCTTCCTCTTCTCCCCACCAAATCCAAGATAAAAAGACACGGGTGGTACCAACCCCTCTGGTGACTTCCACAGAAAAGCTCTGGTGATATGGGTATCCGCTTCCTGAGCGGACAGAAGGTCTTACTGTGGTAGAAGTCATTGGCTGTAGGCATTTAGTATCAGATTCTTTGCTCCTGCACTGTGCATTCTCACCAGTGCTTCTGCATGGAGGTCTGCACTAGGCAAGGCATCTGCTGCTCCTTCAGATCTTCTTGGATGATATTTTATGTCAAATAAGTTATTTCTGTGGTGTGCAGGAGTTCAGTCATGAAGAAATAGGTTTGGCCTATTTCAGCCAAAGAAATAGGTTGCTCTTGCTGTCAGTCATGAACAGATGTATATGATAAAGTCACACGCTTGTTAGCTACAGGAATTTCAAGCATTTCAAAGCCAGAAACTGCAGCTTTCTTGGAGAAAAGTGGTGATCTTTCACTGTTTCTGGAGGCACAGTTTACCTCTACCCTACCCAGCTGGTATAAGACTTGCCTTACTGTAAACATTCACACGCTGGATAATCAGTACATCAAAGTGGGACAGTGACCACACTGATTGAGAGCCAGAGGCTGGTTAATGTTCTTTGAAGTGTCTCAGTTCAAGTAATTGTGTTGTTTAGAGAGCAGCTGTCCAAATCTCTTACTGCATCCTTCACTGCAACAGCCATGAGTCATATTAAAACTTTTCTAGTTGAGGAATATCTGTTGGAGATGAAGAAACTTAATGAACCAGTGGAGAACCCTAAATGGCTCCCTGTTTCCTTGCAAGAAGCTTCATGGGCTTGGTGTATCATTGTCAGCACTGGCCTGTGAATGCTCCCTGACAACATCCACACTGGGGAACAGGCTGTGCTTTCATTAAATGAAACTAGAATGAACAAAGAAGGTGGCTCTTCACACCATAGCACCATTCAGGTGTGCAAGGCTTTGTCCCTGGAGACCCTGACTGGTAAAAGAGTAAGTGGGACAAATTCACAGGGAAAAAAGTGTACCCAGAGCTGGTAAACAGAAAGAGCACTGGCTCCAGCCATCCTAGAACTTTTCATTCTTACAGATGGTAAACAGGAATATTTATTCAGTAGGAGAACCCTTTAAGTGTTTTGCTTAGTACCTCTCTTAACTCAGGTGTTATAGGATCACTACCAAGACCTCTAAGAGCATTTTCTCTTAATGGTTTTTCTTGAGCAGTATTGCAGCTCATTCCTCCTTGCTTCACACAGATATCTGAACTGCTGCAGTGGACATTCATAGCAAAGAAGAGAAGTGTTGAGCAGCAGGGAGGACATGTCTCCAGCAGGACTGAACAGTCAGTGCTGCCCTGTATCAACCAGCTGCTGCTGCCCAGCAGGAGAGGCTGCACATCTGCAGAGCTGAGGTGGGAAAGAGGCTGCAAACATCACGTCAATTAAACCCTCAAAAGAGGCCCCTAAGGAAAAGCACGTTTCATATAGTTACAGTGTGTGTTGGAATAGCAATTTTAATCTGAAACCTGTAGAGCCTTAGAGGTTTCTGAATTACTTCCTTCTTGTCGTGAAAGCAATTAAAAAATAAACAGATCACCAGTGGGCCTAAACTCACTACGCAGGGAACCTCTGCCACTGAAAGATATGTAGGAGCTCAGGTCACTGAGAAACACTGTGAAGCCTGCACCAGCTGATGGCTTCAAGCTGCACAAGACCACCTCCTCCCTCACCCTGTGGTGTGCCAGCCTGAGCATGGGACAGTGTGGCTCAAGGATGTCATTATTTTGGATTGTAACCAGTCTTCACCCTTCCAAAGGATTTGAATATTGGATATCAACCCACTGCCACCACCAGTACTTCCCCAACATTTCTAACTCATGTTCCCAGACATGACCATGCTTGGCTAAATGCTGGTGTCATGTAAAGCAGGAGTTTTTACCTCATTGAGGAAACCTTGGGCAATGCATTTCTCTGTCAGAATGACCAAGTCAAAGCTGCTAGATAGCTAACCCAGATAGCCTTAAGTATCTGGATACTGCATTTTCTGCTTCACCCATGCTGTATTTCCTCATTTCCCTGTGTGGTGTGGGACTGTGGTGAAGGATTTTATTGCTATTCTATAAAGAGGGGTCAAAGCGCAATGATGTGGGTGGGGATGGAAACTTGACAAGCTAAGTAGGTTGATCAAGATTAGATTATTTATTTGGTATAAAAAATAACACTAAAATCAGAAAAATAAGGTAGGTGTTACTAATCCTGCTGTGCTGTGACACTAACATGTTCCTCAAGACTTGAACTCAAAACATCTATTCATAAGGCAGTGGCTCCTCCAACAAAATAACAGGGTATTCTGGATGTCCACAGCTGCCTTGCACAGGAGTTCCTGCCAGTTTATGACCTGGCTTGAGCAGAAGCCTTAAAAGACGAAAGTAGGAGCTTAAAATCTGACAATATCTCACACAATCTTACATCTTACAGCTAGCCAAATGCAGACCTATTTAAGCAAAGTATTCAGATTTCAGATTTTCCCATTAACTGAGGGATAATTTGAGAGGCTAAAATATCTGGCAAATCAGTGCTCATGGGCCTACTTTCCAAGAATAAAATAATATTCTATATGTTTGATCTTTCTGCTAGACTTCTACACGGAGCACAAAAGAGACTTGAAACGTTAGCTTGAATTTAGTAAACATCCAAAGTAAACTATTCAGGGCTAGCATAAAATGTCATTTTAAAACTCCAAAATATTTGGCATTTGGCATTCTTTATAGCCTGGAGGTTATACAGAGTTCAGCTTTAACTTCTGACATCAGTGCTTAAGAACTATGGGAGCTGGGCTTGCATCATGACCTAACAAAGAAAACGGCCTTTATTCTGACAGTAGTTATTTAAGATAACCTGTGAATATTTATAATTAGGTGCCAAAAGATGGCCTCTGACAGGCTGCCTGCAGCGAGCGTGCCCTGTGTTGCAGTTTTCTAGTTGCTGCCTACTGTTGCCCTTGCTTTTTTTTTCATGTGCCACTGCACATTGTTCATCTTGGCTTTCGTATTTTTTATCTCAGCAGTCCTGGATTTTCAGTACTGCATCTTGTTCATCAGTAAGGCTATGCTGGATGTTGAAATCCTCACCTGGAGGACACAGAATAAAGTCTCAACTTTGCCCATCGTTCAGAAATGATGACTGTCTGGTTCCCATCTCACTGACTACTGAGTCACCTCTGGAGAATTTGCTCCCACAGAGAAGAGACAGATGTTTTACAACCCAACCCCTGCTTTGTGTAGAGAAATATTCACATGACACCTGTTTACAGCTTTGAGTGTTTCTCCATCAGCAAGCTACAACTTCTCAAGCAAAGCCATATCTGCATGAGATTTTCTTATAGGTAAAGCCCCATCCCTGTCTAAATACTGTTGGTGATGTCCTTCCCTGCAGGAGGGTGGGGTCATATCGGCATCTGCATTACTTTTTTGCAGTAGCTGCATGCTCAGGTTGGGAAATCTGAACATACTGCTTATGGCTGGAGCTGGTCTCACTGATGGCAGGAGTCTTTTATCTGAGGACAGGAGGCAGGACAGCCCTCAGCCTTGAGGGACCTGATCTGATTTTTCCATCTGGGTATTTCACAGGTCTCTCTCTGAGACAAACCACCTCAATTTCTGTCCTCCTTATATGTTACTGTAACCCAAAGCAGACTTCAGGAAGACTTCAGTGGTTTTGTTCTCCTCTCGATTCCCTATGCCACGTCTGCATCTTATTTCTAAATTACCCTGACTTCAAGGCTTTAGATTACTGCTCTTCTCCACAGTACTGCGATTTATAATCATATCTTCCAGTTCCAGTAGTGGAGACAGCCTGTCATTTCATATCCCGCTTCTCTCTGTTCAAGCAGCTTATTGTACACTTGAGTGAAATCATACCTTTCTTTTCCCTGAAATACATCCCCAATATGGAGGTTCCTCTTTAGTGCTAGGTAAAAATGCTCTTCTCTTTGTAGGGGCATCTGAAGTCAATGTTTTCAACCAACCTCACCTTTCCTAGAAAGCTAACTTTGTGCTAAAAGGAGAAGCTGGAAACCTTGAGAGCCCACACTCTCCTTTTCCCCTTGTTCTGTGAATGGCTCTGGGCTTGAGGGGACATCTCCTGTCTGCGGAGAGACCTCGTTGTCTCCAGCTGAGGGGATCCTGCTTGTGCTGCTGTTTGCATGTCTTCTGATGGCACAGCTTTTCCTCTAGCCCAGATCAGCCCATCTGGATGCTGGCAAACAAGCAAAGCAGGAGCGTGTGTAAAGTCGTCCATACTTGTATGCTGATGTCCCTTTCAACTCAGTGGCCATTGCACTGTGCTGCTCCTGAGTGTTCCCTTTAACTAGAATGACTTCTGAGAAGTTGAAGGTGTAGGTAGTTTTCTGGTTTTCTTTGAAAGTCTTGTCACAAGTAGCCATGGGTCCCCAACACTTTTTTTGAGTGCAAATCTATTGGGAAAAATGGCTTCTTGTTTGTCACAGGTCAGGGCTGACCAGGACTGCAGTACTGGGCTCTGGACTGCATCCTGTTTGGCATGTCCCTGGCTATCCCCCATGAAGAGGAGTGGAAAAGTGTGGCCTAGGCCTCATTAGAAGAGCAGAGGCAGCTGGTGGCCCCGAAGTGGAAAGCATGGGTTATTCCTCCAGCCCAGTCCCTGGGGCAGCCTGACACCAACAAAGCTCCCCACTCAATCTGTTTTAATAGCATGTGGCTCGTATTTTCTATGTTTTCCCTCCTGACATTATGCTGATGTGCTAATCCACTCCGTGGCAGCAAAAAACCTCTGAGATTTCGTGCACTGCTGTCAGCTGCTGTAACTGGACACCCTGTAATAACCTCCAGGGCCAATGGCCTACTGCCTCCAGTTCCCAGTAAGGACTTATTTTCCTTGGCATGGCCAACACATGCAAAACCTTGTTCAGATGGTTTTTTGAAAGAGAAAATAGGTGCCAAAGTACTGATCTCTTTCAAGGAAGTTAAGAAATGATGGAGAACAACCTTATACCATGTGAGCACTGAGTCTAGTTGTCCAGCTTCCAGCACAGAGCTGTAAATCACCTCCTGAATGGCTGTCACAAGCACAACAGTTCACCACAAAGAAGTTAGTTTTCTTTCATCATGACTGCTCGTTCAGGATACAACACCTCTCCTAATACATTTAGCAGGTGCAAGAAACATGTGAAAATGGATATCTCTTTTTTTTTTTTTTTCCCAAGAAATAAGGTTAAGAGTTTGTTTGCTCTGCTTGTTTGGAGTTTGGCTTATTTTGTTGTACTTCGCCACAGCTGCAGTTTCCTCTGAGTGCTGGAAGTGGTTGCATCCGTTCAGAAGCAACAGAGTCTCAGGGCAAACAGATATTTCCAGTACTGCAGGTAGGGAGTTACAAGGTGCTTTAAGGGGGAATCTCAAACTGCGTCAAAATGTTACTGCCTCCATCTCAGCTGGACTGGAGAGGTATCAAGGTCCCCACACCTGGGGGTGAGACTCAAATCCAGGAAGTGATCTGCTGTGGAAGCACTTCCTGTACCCACATACTCTCCATGCTCTATGCACAGCCCTGGAATTATCTACTCCCTTCCCTGGAGAAGGAGTCAGTGTCACTGTGGCCAACACCAGCTTGGTTCTCCATGATGTGCTTTCCCCTCATCTGACACACCAGCAGCTCACACTGCCCCCTGCCAGTCACTGCGCCATTCCCCAGGTGGCTTCTTGTGCCCAGCATCTCCAGCATCCTTCATGACTCTGCCTTCATGGCAGGTTGGGAAGGTGATTTCCAATATCTGTTCTCTTCCTGGAACTAGTGTTGCACAGGGGTCAGGCACATCCCTTGGGAGTGCTGTTGGGTTGGGTATCCTTCCCTGCTCAGTCAGCCCTTGCCCACAGTAGCATTGCTGCCACGGTGGAATATGCCACAGGAGTAACCTACAAGTGGCAGATTAAACCAATACTTTCTAAAGATTACTTACAAGCATTTCATTTTAAATTCTATGACATGAGCATCTGTCAGGAAGATACTAGATGAATAGCAATTAAATATACATCGCATGAGGCATTAGATGTCTTCCTAGTGGTGGCCCTTTGGGCACATCTGAAGCAAAAGATGAGAAACTGAAAGGTAAAGGCTGCTCACACCCCAGAGTAGACCATTTCCTTAGAAAACTGTCTGTGGGTGGGTCCCTCCCACGACAGCATTGCTGCCATCAGCCAAAAGGCAAGACTCAAAAGTGCCCTGGAAGCAAGTCAGCATCTCCAAGCAGCCGAAACACTGAATGACTTCATTCATGGGATACCAATCAGAGGATCTTGGAAAAGCTCTTCTGACAGAGAGAGGCATCAGTTACTGAATGAAGTTTCATTCTGGATAGCCATTAGGCAGAAACTCATGATTACTCATCCAAAGCTGTTGTGTTTTATGTGGCTTTTATGCAGCTACTAGTACACCTTTCCTCAAAACAAAAGCATTATACGGCTTTACGAAATATGAAACCACTAATATTTTACAGCAATCACTTTAAAAGTGTACATTGTAAGAGAGAATTGGGCTTTGTTGTCTTCTTTTGAGGCAACTCATCAGATTTTATATTTGAGGTGTGCTCTCAGAACAGCCTCTTCTGCTGTGGTTTGCCATGGCAGAAGCACTGTTTGCCCAAGTGGGTGCCTCCAGCAGCAGCAGCTGCATTAGGAATAATGCTTTTGGAGGAAGGCTCTAGTTCTTCAAGTGCTATGATGGCCTTGGTATAATGGAAGTGGGTTATGAAACCCCAACCCCTTGCTATTAACCTTGATGTGTACTGTTTGTGCTGTGTCAGACCCTTTTCTCTCTAGAGGATCAACCATCATAGGAACGTACCCCTCAGCACTGGGAGCTGAGCCAGGAGGAGGTCTGTCACTAATGGATGCTTTCAGTAGTTGCATGGGTTGGTGATGTGTCTATTACTCTCCAGGAGTTTGTTTGCAGTGTCTGTTTCTACATGCCATGATCAGCTCTTTGTTATTTGGGGTTTATGTTGGGGAGGGAGATTGCATGTGTTGTGATGGCAGCAATGTGGTCATGAAATAAAAGAGAGGGTCTGTATTGTACATAAACAGTAGGCATAATTGCATATATGTATATATTTGAACTCTGTATAAAGTAAAATATACTATAACTAAAACAAAATGAAGGAATACTTTATCCTCAAATTATTCAAAGTTTAATATAAAGTATCTCCATGTACTTTCTGGAATTCAAGTGTGTGTACAGAACAAATAGTTTCTGGTTGGACAAGAAGCCTGCACGATCTGAGCTTAAGCATGAATTCCCTGGTTGTCTGAAAAAAACATCTGATGGGAAATCTGAAAAGAAAGACCACATATTTAAAGGTTAAACAGCAACAGGAAACTTGCTGAGGAAACTTCAACGGCAGGATATCTGCTTTGTCAGGATGGTAAGATCTGTTCTCTCACTCCATCTAGCCCTTTTAGCTAAGCCAGCTCCTGCACAAACACCACAAACGTTGACCAACAGCACCTGAGGAGCCCGCTTGCACAAGAGTCCCTCTCAGTTTTTTGGGGAAAGTATAGCACAAATATATTTTCCTCTTCCTTCACATATTTATAAGCCTGAAGTCTGTTTCTGCAGCTCTGCATAAAATGTCTGTTACAACCTTTTTCTGCCTATGCCATGTGGAAGGGTCAGATCAGACCTAAGTTAAAACCAGAAAAACATAGATAAAAGGTGACACGGGTGACAATTGTTCAGCCAGTGAACAACCAGAAGACCCCAGACCTCAAAATAACCATTGGAACAGGTACACAGACTGCTACACTGTAAGGGTATAAAAGTCCAAAGACTCCCTTGTCTGGAGGCCCTCCCTGGAGCCACCCAGGTTGAGCTGGGTTACTATTTATTTAATTTTGTTGTCCTGAAATCAGATGCCTGACACTTTGCTGCAGGAAGGGAAGAGAAATTTCCTTTAAGATTATTTAATTCTCTCTTTGAGTGTTCTATTTTTATTTTCCTTGCCAGTTAACAGAGAGAAGATACTTGTGGACTTACGGATAAGATCTCTCTGATCTGATCTCTCTAATCAAATTAGAAGAACTAAGCCAAAGAAATGTTCTCTTCCTGCTTCCTTTCAGGTCACCGTTGACACGCTGGGAGAAATGAGTCAGCTGGTTTTTCCCCGTCCATGTCGACACTAGATGTCAGCCCAAACACGCGAGTGTGTCTGCTCTGCTTCATGCAGACCCACGGAGGAGCTGCCTGAGTGAGACTTGGGCTACGCTGGCAATCTTCAGCCCTGCAGGGAGGGGAGTTGTTGCATGGCAAGGGGGAAGAGGAAAGGTGGGTTTGGCATCTTTGCATAAAGCCTCTTTTATAATAAACATGTATTTATACAAGCCAAAAGGAGACATTTTATGGGATGAAAACTCTCACCCAAAGTTCCTGCCCTCGTCCCAGAAGTGCTGGAAGGGGGTTAACATTGGCAGCAGCTTCCCTGCTCCCCGCAGACAGCTTTTTCGGGCAGCCTGAGGCTGTCCTGGAGGACCCTGCCAGGGAAGACTGGCAGCTGGCAGGGTTTTATTGCTATTAAAAGAGAAAGCAGCTATGAGTGCAACCTTGAAGAAGCTATGAGCTGTGGGTTCTCCTGAGCTCAGACAATGTGGCAGAGCAGGTGCTTTCAGTTTTACAACAACGTGAAACCAGTGGCAGGGAAACAGGACTTACCAGGGTGCTTTTTGTAAGTATTTTAAAGCTCCATTAGTGTTTTTCTCCTCCCAGCACTGTCATCCCAGAGTGTTTAGCTCATAGACACCAGTTGCCAGTGCTAGTGTTGACCAAAAACTCTGAGAGAACAGAAATTGCCCAATGAAAAAAATAGCATTTCCTCTTATTCCCACTCTTGCTGGAGATAGAAGCATTTTTCCTTTCCTTTGTTTAGAAAACAGCCCTCCTTCCCCATTTCCCCTTTATTCTCCCAAACTCCCACTGTGGCAGGCCAGTCTGACAAGGGCTACAGGCTGGAGAGGTGACATACCCTTGTGGAATCCAGGGATCAAATGTTGGCAGTGAACACTTACTCCTACATCTGTGTTCCTGCTTTTCTGCCTTCTGGTTTTTTTATAAATGAATGTATGAATTTCCCTGTCCAGCTCCTGCCTTTTCTTGTGTCATTTTATGCAAGAGAGGCATGTACAAATCACCCAGGCAAAACCCAGACGAGTTGCAGCTCCACAGGGTGCAGTGTATTTCCAGCACCCTTGCCTGGGACACCCCTGGCCTGGCAAGGGCTCACCATGGCTGGGATGCTGTTCCTGCATCTGAACTGGCTGGCACAGAATCAGCCCAGGCATTCCTGTATCCAGGCCTCCTGCTTCCTCAGCGAATTTGCCCCTTAGAGAGACAAACCTAAAGAGACCTTCAAGCTCTGGCGCTTTTAAAAACACCTCTGTCTGTCAGTGAAGGGATTTTCAGCAAAGCAAATGCAAACAACTCTGAGTCAAAAGAACAAGCATTTCAGCTGCTCCAGCCTGGTATCCTGCAATAGGTAGCCTGTTCTGTTGGCTTAGCTGCTCAGTGATATGTGTTTCATTTTCTGAACCACTTCCTTAAAGAACAACTAGATGAGTGGTGGAAACAATTTGTTCTTGATTACCACGGGGAGAAAGAGAACAGCAGCACAAACAACCACAAGTGCTGCTCCAAGTGGTGACTCTGCAGCGGCTGGGACTTGGGTCAGCCATGACAAGGCTGGATTTCAGGGGGCCAGTGTGGAAAAGCATGTGTGATGCCAGACAGGAGGGCTACTTGGATTTCAATGGCTTGACATCATGCCTTTCCCTGGTTTGATTTTTTTTTATTTTTAATTTCCTTTACGAAACTCTGCTCCTGGCCTGGATCTTGGCAACACTTCATTACACAACAACAGTTGCCATGGCCACTAAAAGAAGAGGCAGGAAACAGCACTGCTGCAGCGCTGGCAGGAGCTGCTGCAGCTTCCCGGCCACACGGATTCGTGGTGCACAGGTAGGTGGGAGCAGGGGTGCATAAAGTGCATAGGGGTGGGAGTGCCTGGGTACATGGGTGAGTGGGCAGGCATGCCACGGCGGGGGCCAGCACCTCTTGGCTCACTTGCAGGCATGAACGCCCCACAAACGGCCACCAGCCATGAGCAAGCTGTACATCACAGAGAAACTCTGATGTGAATGGCCTGAAATATTTTGCATGGGCTCAGCATAGATATTTGCAACTTTATGCCTGCTTGGGAAATGGGGATGAGTGTTTGAAATGGAGGGGGTGGAGCTGCGAGGATGCTCCACAGGCTGCCAGCTCTCTGTGCATGTGGAAATCATGAAGGTGATAAAGTATAAGCTAGCACCCATCAATTCAAGGAGAGGACCTCTCTGAAGAGGAAGTCAGCTCCTCCTGCTGGTCGTCTCTCCTGCTGTGCACAGGGCTTGTGAAGAAGTGGGAAAGACCAGCAGAAGTTCCTGGGGCTCAGCTGGTCTGTTGGCTCACTGCAAGTGTTACGACTACAGAGGGAAGCAATGTCCAGCAGCTCCAGCCAGACAGCTCTAAGAAGCAATTAAGTCATACAGTAGACACTGGAGCTGGCTGTACTGAAAAGAGGGGTTCTGTGTGGGGCATCCACCTGATCAAGATGTTTGCTCTCATCTCCATACAGATTTACTGAGGACATCTACGGAGAAGCTGCTGCTGGGGGTTACTCATAGATACAAGAAGCTCTTGCTGGGGTAGCAGTGGGAATTGACACTGATTGTTTCCCTTTTGTCCCTGCATTGCTACAGATATTGGGACAGGATCAGTGGCAGCAGACCTGCACCGGCCAGCCGAGCTCACCCGAGTCTGGTGTGCACTTCTAGCCTGGGAGAAGTGAGGATTTAAATCCGTGGTGCAGTGGGCTGCCAATGGAGGGGAGGCTGCACTGCCTGTCTTGCTGCTGTCCCCATTGTAGCTGAGGTGCAAGAAAAAGGACTGGTGACTTAAATCAGTGCAGTGAGACCAGCTAGTATTGATTTTCCAGAGCTCTTGGTTACTCATGGTACATTCATTTTGTTTATATTCTATAAAACTAAATAGTTCCCCTCTCAGTGGTGTTATACTCTCTAAAGAGCTCTAGCATGTTTCTCATCCTGTTTTACATTTGCTTGCTTGTTTCTCAAGCCAGTTCTTCCAGTGTCTCTTAAATCATGTCTACTGTTGTTTGAAACTCTTCCAGTTTCTTGTCATCTGTTCAGTGCCAAAGTGAACGAAATATTCATGGTTCATAGCCGTATCCACTATGACACAAAAACAGAAGCCTTGTGCAATTGAAGTTTTGGGTCTCCCCAGTCAAATAACATCAAGATTAATGCACTGGATCTTTTGTTTCTAGTGACTACATCTTTCTTCTTATCCTTTTAACTTACAACAAGTACACAGGATTTCCATGGGTTAGCTCTCCTCTCCTCCCCTCCCCTCCTGTCCCTCTCCTCTCCCCTTCTGTCCCTCTCCCCTCCTGTCCCTCTCTCCTCCTGTCCTGTCCTGTCCTGTCCTGTCCTGTCCTCTCCTCTCCTCTTCCCAGAATCCAGGGCTTGCACTTGTTTTGAGTTAAAAACCCACTAAGGCAAAACTTTAAACCTTAGCTCATTGCCTGTTATGCCATTTCTGATCTCTGCAGCATGAGCACTTACTTGGATAGTGGCATTGTGTTTTGCAGTCTCTAAATTCTAACACTTTTTCATGTGGACTTCAGCCATGAAGTGTCCTGAAATCATTCTCTGACCTCTGTGGTTCAAAAAATCCATGTGGATTTTTCAGTTGTTCTGGAGTCAGCTGGGGCCCTGGTTTGTTACATCCAATCTTTATTTTGTTCTCAGAGTCCCAAGAGAAGCTGTGCCCCTTACAAAATCCTGAGCAAACCACTCTATTGATGGGTCCTCACTCACATATTGCCCTTCCCAGATATTGGTATTAACATAAAATTCACACGAATCAACATAGCTGATTCTAGTATTCACCATTAATTCCTGGAAATTGGGGAAATCACATGTTTTCCTTTGATCCAAGGAAGAGAATTCTCCCCAGGCTTTCTGCCTGTCACATTGCGTGGTGGTGAGGGACCTTCTTCAGAGCAACACAGCCTGTTGTCAGGCTCAGGATCCCCCAAAAGCCTTTCCTGGGCTGACCCTTCAGATGTCACTGCTCTTATTTCAGTCAGCTAGGTCATCTTCTCGGCTGTAGATGAAGCTCCTCAACCGCACCAACTTTCACAATGCAGTGTCAGCTTTCATCACACCTTGAGGCAGGGAAAGGCTGACCCATCAGAGACAGCAGCTTGGAGCAGCCCCTTCAACACACACTGAGCAGAAGCTCCAGATTTTGCTTCTCTGGTAGTCTTGGGTTTCACAGCTGTTGCAGGACCAGGTAGAATTCTCTGTAAATTATATTTATTGTTTGCTGCATTTAATTTATAGAACAGTAAATTTAAGCCCACATGGTGGTTATACCTTCCCTTGGAGGGTAATGTCAATTCTTAAGCCTTTCCCTCCCTTAGCCGAGACTTTCCCCTCTGCCGCTTGATACGTGACATTTTTCTCGGAGATAGGTGACTTTACAGCTCTGTTGGCTGACCTTGGTGAAAACCTTCTCCCAGAAAATTTTGATTATGATTCACTGGCATTATCCAGAGCACCGATTCTCCTATTCAAGCAGCTCACACAGCGCTGTCAGCAGTGTGTCTGAACACCAAAAACTGCCAAGTGATGACAAGCCCAAGAAGGGGTGGTGTTAGCAGGGTGAAGTTTTTTCTTGTTGTGTTGGGGTTATAAATATTTCAGTGTATCTGTTCTGGGTGCACACCTATAGGTCTTCTCAGGAAGCACCTTTTCTCTCCAGTAAGATTATATTAGAAAGAAGTATTGATCAGAGTAACAATGAAAAGGTTAAAGCTGTATTGCAGAGTGGGGTGTTGGAAGAAGCCTCAATTGAACATCTGTCTGCATTTGTATTCAGGTCCTGCAGTCTTCTGTTCTTGTTTTCTCCTGTCTTCAGCTCTGCAAGTGGAAGTGAGGTTGACAATGTTCAGTGCAAACATTAGATGCTTTGTTCCACATACAGCTTCACATGTAGGTGGGGAAGGGGCCAGGGCTGAACTTGTTCTCTTCTAGTCTCTATAAACAACCTGAACATCTTGCAGCTGTCGGGGCATGGACTGTAACATCTCATAAACCATGTTCAAACCTTTATGTTATATGGAAACTACACAGAACAGGTGGTGCCTGTGAGTTGTTCTTGTTAAACTGTCTGATTCCAGTCAACATCTGATGCAAACTCCAGTTTTTCCAAACAGTATACTGGTTTTGGTGTATGCTAGGGGTCATGGGGTAGTCTCACACTTGTATGGTGAAAACAAGTACTCAACAATAAGCTTCCTGTGAGGACATGCATTGCAAGAATGATCTTAACACTCACTCTTAGCCTACCAGGTGACAGTAAGAAGTGCTTGAGCTATGGGACAGTTACTCGGTTTCTGCAAAAGCTGAGCAGCACAGTCTGAGAACTTACAAATGGTAAAAATGTTTTGGTGGAGGGGAGGAAGGAAATACCCCCACCTCAGGGTGGCCGTACCTGATTCTTCCTGTACACCTCATCTGAGGACTGCTGGAGGAGGGTTGTTGCTGCTGTGGCTTTCTCTGCTCATCGGTGTCACACGACTCATTTGTGTATCCTCTGGTCCAGACCGTGGCACATCTGCTTCGTATCCAAATCCACTTTGCCAAAGAGCTTGCACCAGTGCAGGTCACTGTGTTTCTTCTTCCCTGTACTCATCTGTAAGAGGTAAATTTCAATTCCAGAATACAGGTGAGAGAAACCCACAGCAGCACCTTCATTGGCAGCCTTCAAAATGTCTGCAGAAACTAGTTCAGAAACAATTGCTCAGTTCATGTTCTGCTGGGCAAAGCTCTTGCCTGCGTGTCCGTTGCAGCCAGGCTCAGACACATATGGCAGGGGGATGGGGAGCTTGGGCTGGAACCAAGAAGCCTATTTTTAAACTGCCTCTGCTGCATAACACAATACGAGATTAAATTGCGTGGTGGTTGCTTACTGACTGCTTACAGTCAAGCCACAGGAGGCCAGAGGGCTGGGATCAGGGTGTCCTGCCATCCCCACATCCACCCACTGCTTCCCCAGGGCAGCAGGGAAAGCTCCATTGCCTCTGAGCTTTCACAGTGCGGTGCTAACAGTCAGACTTTCAGGGCCTGCCCAGGAGCAAGTTTTTCACTTTCTAAGGCGTGCAGTGACTTTTCAGCGAGGTTTTCTGCATGGCTTGTACTTTCTAAGAAATGAGCTGAAGCGAAGCCCAACAGCCAAGCAGTGACGCTGCTTACCTGCCCTGGGGACAGCAGGCGCTGTGTATATGCCTGGAAAAAATCCCTGCAGATCAGACAGAGGTGTAAAAACCCCACCAAACCACTTGAGAGAGGGAGTGAGAGGTTTTATACATGAGCAACTTGGATGAGATCTCTTTTAAACTTCAGTTGAAATGAGAGGCAGGTCGAGGGGGGGGGGTTATTGCTACTAGAAGCATTTTTCAGTCTGACCTAAAAATGACATAAAACTCTAACCTCAAATTAGTTTATTTACAGGCTTGGCTTTAAAGAAATCCCTACATGAGGGGGAGAGGTTATTCTTTAGTCAGGAGGCAGAACTGAAGCTGGGGGGATGGCTGGTGGTTCTGGCTCCACGGGTATGAATTAGGTGGGATCACTGTTAGTAACTACAGGCAAGAGCAAATATTTGGGTGAGAGAGCCATTTAGGTCAAAGAACCTGTTAGATGTCATCTAAGCAACCATAAGCTGGGTCTGGACATCAGAAAATAAGAGATTTAGGGTCCATCTTCCCATGAATGCCAGAGGGATACGATTGCTTTTTAAAATGAAGAGACAGTATAACTGCTTTATAAATTCATAAAAAGTCAACAAGGCAGTATGCTTGGAGAGCTAAGGGAAGGGGTCAGGCAAGATCTTACTCAGTCTAACAGTGAGTGTGGACACCACTAGAAAGACATAGAAGGAACTGGATATATTTCTAATATTAATGGCATTTTTTGCAGAGAAAAGCCAGGTTATGGAGAAATGTCAGTGTGCGGCTACAAAGTTTGAGCAAGGAAATGGAGATATGGCCAGCCATGGAGCAGCCAGTGGCTGCCCTCGTCTCCACCCTGGCCTTTGCCTAGGGAGCGGAGGTTGGGAATGAAAGGTCTAAGTTGGTGCCCCTATTGGTTTCTGGAGCATGTTTCCTTCTTCCAGCAGCCATCCTTCTTCCAAGGTGACTTCAGATACATGAGACAAAAGAGCCTGAGCCTTCAAGGCCTGATGCTGTGAGCTGAGGAGCTCTAGCAGCACACAGAGCTGTATTTTGCCTGACAAGGTTTCCTGAGCAATCTAGCAATGGCAGCTAAACCAGTGTCTTTCATCTGTGTTGCATCAGTATCTTCCCATTCTGTTTGTTTATGTTTAGGATGTGCTCGTTTGTTGATTTTTTTTGTTGATGGGGGGGCGAGGTTGGGGGGGGGGGGTATTTGTTATAGTTTCTCTTCAAGCAGATGGGGTGGAAGAAGGTAGGACTGAATGTGAAAGGAAGCTGTTTCTCGCCTGAAAGGGATGAAAGAAAAATTGCAAGGTATTCTTGTCCAGCCTCAGCCTGTCCCTTCTATAACTGGATGAAGCATTCTGTTTTATTTTCTGCCATGTGCTTTGCTGTGCCAAAGCACTGTGGTGACACTTACTGACACACAGCTCTCTGTGGTGCTCTGATCAATCTTAGCCCCACTCAGAAAGCCATGCTCTGCAAAGGGTGTCAGCCTCCACCCTCTGCACACTGGAGCATGGCTCTGAGTTTGAGGCATCACAAATTAGTACCACGAGAAATAAAAATCTGTGATGGAGGCTGGAGTGCCACAGTACAACCTTGTTGTTGTTTTTGGGGTTTTACTTAATGTTTCTTGTAAAACCTCATCCATAATGGCAGCTTCCCAAGTTAGATTTCCCCCTTCTGCGTGATGTTTCCCCACCACTGCCGCTTCTGTTACGGAAAGGGTTTGGCAACTCATCCCCAGGTGCTCCGTGCTTGGAGGCACGGACCCTTAGCCATCCTCTAGGTACCTCTTCACGGTTCCTCTCCCAGGTGGCTGTGTACAGGGGACTGCAGTGTACAGTGGCAGCCCTAGACTATTTGCCACACAATGCCAGATTGTATTGCAAGTGGACCATGAGTCTCGTTGGATAGAAACATCCAGATACGAGCAAGTGCATTTACAGTTATGGTCCTGGAAATAATACAATCTTCAATAAGATCAATTAGTCCTTCTAACAATGAAATTTCCAGAGTTGTGTTACATGGAAAATACTGTATTTTCCCCTTCCCTATTTACTATGTACTCAGTATAATGCAAATATAGCTAATGAGTTTATTTAGTATGGATGTATTCCAGTCCTTATTTCATGACATAGAGGGTTACTCAGAACTTTTAGAACAGGTCATGCAGGAACCTTTTACGTTGTATGATACAGTACAATGCCTGGTAAGGAATTAAATATATAACCATCTTCAGGAAAGAACAGGGTGTGATATCCTCATCTGATCCAGCTGCCTCTGAGTCCTGAGGTTCTCGCTCAGTAACACCAGTGCCACCAGTACCAGCCCACCTGCCATAGTGGTGCTTGTTCTGATAAGCCCCTATGCTACCAAGCATAAAAGCATGTATTTAATAATCAACACATGAGAATTTCCATTAGACTGAGGATGTGCTGAAGTGATTTGGTGGACTGGAACAAAGTTTGGTAGGAGGGATATGAAATGCTTTAGTTTAATAGATACACTTTTTTTAATAGGGAGCTTGGCAATTACGTAGTATGGTTTGATACCTCTTGTGGTATCTAATAGCTAATTTTAAATCTTTGCTTTATTTTTCAGTTTCTTTTTTCACATTGGGTCACATAACTGAAGGAAACACATAAGTGATTTTAGTTCCTGTATAAAGATTCTGCAGTTGACATTGCTTATTATAGAACTAATAATAAATTAGGGGATTTGGATGGACATACTCTGGTCTCTATACCAACTAAGGTAGAGGAGCTCCAGGATAATATCTAGACCTAATGAAAATAAGTCAGCACCATTTTTCACTTACACTTTCATTTAAAAGGGGGGAAAACTGTGTAAGAACAAGACCCCAGGGCCATCACCTCAACACAGAGCAGATGAAGCATGAGGTATATCATGGGATGCTGCCCCAAAACTGTGGGGCTAGGCTACCACCATGCTTGCAGAGGCACCATCATCCCTGCCATGCTTGGCTGCCTATGTCTCCCTGTGTTCATGTGTTTACATTTTCATTTAAATTTACATACAAGTCTGATTTTTCTAGAGTTTTAGCATGCTTGGTTTTGATAGATAATTGCTACTGTCCTGTAATATGTTTTGCTTGGAGTTTATTAATCTGCTCTCAGCTATAATTCCATCTTAGCCTAGTTTTGTCTAAGGAATTTGAAATGTTCTCTTATTCCCAGAGCAACAGATGCAAACATCATCCTGACGGATGGGAAGCTTATCAAATGCCCAGTACAGTGCTTTTCACTAATATTTCAAGAAACACTTCATCCTGAATTTCTTCAAGAGTAGACACTGCTTTCTGACCTCTGCATCACACTGAAGTTTTAATTCATGGAAGCTTTGGAAGAGCATGCCATAGTTTTCATTTATTTTCCTAAAGAAATTGTAACTCAGTGCATCCTTTTATGGATTAGTCATAGACACTACAGAACAATGCTTGCAGTTATCCCATTTTTTTCCCCTTTGAAGTCTTGTGATCAAATGCATATCTGGGAGATGCAGTGATGAAACTAGAGGAATTCTCAGGGCCCTTTTCCCACTGGAGCAGAGCTGGTGAGTGCCTGATGATACCTGTGAGGCCACAGGACCCACTAGCATGTTCTCTTTCTAGAGCTTAGTAAGGATTTCAGGCTAGATTTGCACTACAGTTGATGCCAAAGCGGTGCGAGTTCCCACTGAGACTTCAGCAGTTTTCTTTGGCTACATTTCACTCCAGAGGTAGTCTGAGATTTTTCTGCAGATTGGAAGATACCAGGGGAATGTTTCATATAATGCCAGCTGGTAATTAATTAGTGGCTGGATTAGTGACTGGAAATAAGGAGTTGAAACTATTGCATTGAATCCACCCATACCTTCATAGACCGTAGGATGGGAACTGCTCGGTGTGAGTGAGGTTAGGAAGTTGAACACCCTTTACTAACAGCAGTCCTTTTTATTTAAATTTCGCTTCCTCTCTCAGTTTTGGGATGATAAGATTCCAAGAAGAAGTTCCCGTTTCTTTTCTCTTCTCCCTTCCATTCAGCGAGGCCCGTGCAAAGAGCCGCTGGAGGGACAGGAGGGCAAGCACACTGTCCCTGTCCCGTGCCATGCCCAGGCGGCCCCTGTGTTGAGCAATTCTAGACAGGGGGTATCAGGAGGGAGCTGACCCCTGCTCCTTGACCCTGTGCTGGCTTTGCCCCAGGGTGACTTGTCAGCAGACAACCTGTGAATTGGTTGGTTTCTGGCGTTCTCCTTCTCACTGCCACTCCCCAAGACCACACGGAGCACCCATCTGGGCACAGGCACCACAGCCACATGCAGGGAAGCCACTCTGTGTCAGCACACATGCAAACCGCTGTCACAGAAGGGAAGTGAGGGTGGGCAGTGGGAACTCCCACCACATTTTAAGTAGTTCCTGCATAATGGAACAACATTTCATTCACAATTGCTACAAAATGGTCAAAGTATTGGTGAAGCAACGAGGTAAAATAAATCTCTGCTTAAAACTGATTACCTGTGTTTATTTCTTTGAAAACACTGTCAATTAGAAGAAGAAAAAAAAATTGGATTCAGCTTGGTTTTTGGAGAAGCAGCTGGCATGGCAATTAGTAAATCCTCTCAAAATCTTCTCAGCCCAGTGGCCACTTTCACTCAAGGTGGAAAGAAAGGATAGAAGAAGTCTGCAGGCAAAGAGAAGGACAGAAAAACCTTTCTCTCCTCCCCCTTACCATCCCTGTCAAGTTTAGACTTTGTGGCTAAAGCTTGCAAGACTCCCAAAGGTACAGGGCCCCTGACTGACAGTGACACTTATTTTCATCTCTCTTTTGTCTCCTTAGAAACTTCCCTTTTATTTCTGCTTTTTATCAGATAGAAAACATGAAGACAGCCTGCTGCCCTTCGCACTGTGGGGACAGCCTGTGTCGTGTCTGCAGGCACATGTATGCACAGGCATGAACATGTGTGCCCCCCAGGCTGCCACGGGAAGGTGATGCCGACTGCAGCCCACCACCCTGCAGGACTTGGGAGGGATGAATGTCCAGCACACACAGCTCCGCTGAGAGTGGGGCTTTCTGAGCTAGGCAAAATAGGGCTGAACTGTGGCCACGTGTCCTGCAGTTCCCCTGCACTGCAAAAACAAATCCTTCCTAAGCACCTGCTTCCTCTTTAAAAGAAAGTAATATTCCTCAGTGAAAACCAGACCACAGTCTGAAGGAAGAGCTTTTGAAGAACACTAAAAAATAGGTTTCTTCTTTGCACACAACGGGCTTTTTTCTTCGCTGTCTCTTTGGGGGGTCAGGCAGGTAGCAGACGGCAGGCAGCCCCAGAGTGTTTCCAGTAGCAGCAGTGATGGGTTGTGTTCTCGCTCACGGTCAGTTGCTTGAGTCTGAAAGGACCACTGATGTCAGCAGATCTCCTGGTGCTGCCAGTGCTTCCTCCAACCCACCTTTTGTCCAAACCCCCACGCACTTAGCACAGCACTGATTAGCTCACCGCTGTTTTTAGTCTCTCAGTATGGTTATGCTGCTGAAGTCCATGCTGTGGGTACCTTTAACACTGAGAAGTCCTGGTTCAGGCTGGTGCCCCAGGAAGTCACCACTGCTGCCCCCACAGCCCTGCAGGGCCCTGCACACCCGCTCTGCACACCCTGCACTGTCGCTCACCTGGGAGCACCCGCAGATGAGCCACAGCCCTCGGGCAGCTGCTTGTTTCCATTTGCTGCCCTATTGACTCAGTAAACCCAGTTTCTGTAGGTCTCAGCTGGGCTCCTGCAGAGATGGGACCAGCTATGTGTGCCCAGGGAGTGTCACTGAAGACTCTCACTTCCTAATGCGTTTGCCCTGGTAACTGAGATTTAAAACACGTGCAGCCATGGTTCTGGGAAATGTCAGCACACAGGGCATGTCTTCACTTTCCTAGCCTGTGTATCTGAAAAATTCAGAATGGTTATGGTTAAATTATCAGGCAATTGCTCTGAAGCAGTTGAAGAGCAGCATATTTTTACACAACTTGTAGATTGATGAATAAACTAATTGTCAGGGAATGTTGGAGTGCCTATTTGTGCAAGGTGTGTCCACTGGGATTATTAAATAATCATTCAGATACAACCTCCAGCTCATAAACTCTTCAAAATGCTGATCAGCAGATATTGGGAGGATTTACCAAGGGCAAATTCACTCTAAACTTGCTCTGGCTCCAATAATCTTGTCCAAAATACTTGTCCAAAATCTTAGAGACAGGATACTGATCCATTCAGGTCAGTGATCTGACGCACATCCCTGTCCTGCTGTTTAGAAAACTACCTTATGTTTGTAAGAATTAATCAGCTGGAAACAGCCCAAACCCAAAGAACAATGCCATGGCACTGAGCACATATTTACTCGGTCAGGGAAAGCTAAGACAAAAAGAGTTTCGCTCCAAGAAGAGCAGAAATACCTAACAGACTTACACAAAGCAGAGTGAGAGTGCAGTTGTGGTGGAAAATATGGTT
Source organism: Myiozetetes cayanensis (assembly GCF_022539395.1). Taxonomy (NCBI): domain Eukaryota; kingdom Metazoa; phylum Chordata; class Aves; order Passeriformes; family Tyrannidae; genus Myiozetetes; species Myiozetetes cayanensis. The sequence continues at coordinate 29,771,798 of NW_026087964.1, read as the reverse complement.
GGACTTGCCCAAAATTGCTGCCCAGTTGTGACAATAATGGAGTTGAGCTCAATCCTCTTGGAGAGTGCTGCCCATCTGACAGTAACTGCACCCTTATTTCCAGGAGACGCTTGGTTTAGCAGGATTTTAAATAGAAATGGGAAGAGAAAGGAATAATATTTGATTTTTAAAAAGTTTATAAAGTATTTATACCATTCCATTTGAAAGCATGAAGGTGGGCAGCTTGGGAACAAGGTGGGCAGGCTCTGCCCTGGATCCTGGAATGCAGAGATGACAGACGGTGTGGGGTTCCTGGTGGAGAAAGTATCGAGCATGAGTTTCCAGGGCAGCGCTGCAGCAAAAGCAGCTACTGGTATTTTTTGAATGTATAAAAAGGTGTGCAGATTATCAGTTGAGGGACATTACTGACTGAATGAAGGACTCTGAACTTTGTGAAAGGTGCTGCTGCTACAATAAGGGGCATGTAGGAGGTCTTCAAACCAAGATGAAGGCCAGAGACACTCCTAAGAGTAAAGATTGACCTCTGCCAAAAATCCAGAAGACTTGGCCACAACCAATGCATATAAATTTTATCATGCAGATAAAATTCAGGGCATAAATTGGGCACAAATTTTTATCCAGAAGCACCTGAGCTGGTATGGGTATATCCTGGAGGTTATCATTGTTAACTGGCTCTGTCCTAATGAAGAGCTTGAGGGGTTACTTAGCACAGGCTAAGGGATTATACCATGAGAGCTGTTGTAGCTCTAAGGGACAAACCATGTTTTTCTCTCAAGATCAACCAAAGTCATTGGAAAAAGCAGCAGAGGTGCTGGGTAGAATGTCTGTTCCCAGACCCCAGGACAGCACTTCTCTAGAAACCCTCAAGCACACTTTTCTCCATCCTTGGTCTCCAGCAGAGTTCATATCCATTTCTGGGCTTTGGAGCCCAATCCTGTACCTGATGGCCTTTGTCCTTTCCACTGGGGACAACTGGCTTGGGGCAGACAGCTTATTTTCCTCATGCTGCTTTTAAAACTGAAGCCTATCTTTGTAACAATTTCTTTCAAGTCAGCACATGAAGAAACATCCAAAGGATGACCAAAACAACCCAGGCAGCTGTGCCTCTATTGAGGCCTTTGTAAGGCAGTCAAGCGTCCTGGCATTGCATGTCATTTAGCACAGGGGGAAAAAAAAAAAAAAAAAGCCTCTTGTTTAGAGGGTGCCAGCCACTACCGCTGACAGACAGCATGCATCTGGCCCTGGCTACCAGCTCCCAGCGTGGCTCTGGGGATATTTGTGCTTCTGCCAAGGGAAGGGAAGTCAGTGCACATCCTGTTGGCCTCACCTGAAGTGACCCAGCTGGGATGTTGTTTCAGCTTGGCTGGACTGTAGTGTTTTGACAGAGTTGCGGGGAAAAATCCTCTCTGCTCTCCGTCTCGCCGGGACGGAGTTACTGTGCCAGGAGTCCCGGTGCAGCACGCAGCAGAGAACCACACGGAACTCAGGCAATGGGGAGGCAAAGAGGGTTTATTCAAATTCCCCGCGGCTCATAAGGATGCTGGAAGGAAGGGAGGGGCTCGGCTACTCGGCCAGCCAACGAGAGGGAGCGGGAGGTTAACACCCAGCAAGAACCCAGGAACCGGGGAGAGGCAGGGGGACAAACAATGGGGTTAGGATAGGGCCGTGGCCCGGCTCTGGGGCAGGACAGGAGTGGCACTGCACACAGCCGGCAGCGTGGGCATTGGTGGGGGAGAGGTACATAGAATAGGGTGGCCTCGAACAATAAATTCGCAATACGGCGTTTTTCTGTGCTGCGTCTGTTTCTCCTCTGTGATTGATGTTTCCACTACATATATTCCATGTTGCTTCCCACAGTGTTTCTGTGCACAGAGAGTGAGAGGAGTAATAATCTTAATGAAGTGGTCATGGATACCACTGTCCTACAACTGAATGTTCTCTGTCCCCTGGAGCAGCAAGAAGCTGCCTACACAAGAAGATGGTGTTTGGTTAATTAAAGCAGCTAAATAAAAGTCTCATCATCCTGATGGGATGGGATGGGGTCGCTGGGATGGATGTTCCTTTAGCTAATTCCATTTTTTTGCCTTCATCAAGGCTAAGTTACCTCAAATTAGCATTTGCTGCAGACAGTCAGAGTGGATCAGTGGGATGGGATAACTTGTTCCTGCAGCTAAGCCTGCAGTGAACTTGATTTAGTATCGTCTGTCTACTTCTAAAGACCTTATTCATATGGAAACAGAAGAGATTTAAGTAAAACTATTTAGAGCCCAGTTAACCAGATTTCGATGAATAAATGTGGACTTGCTGTAAATGTAATTCCATACTATCTATCGTGCTGCTCCGGTTTTGCTTCTCTTCCATCCCATCTTGAACCTGACAATGTAAAAACATAAAAAGAATGGCCTCTGGTGAGGATAACTTCAGCAGAGGTGGCCATTCTGCTGTGCGAAGGAAGCCTTGCTGTTACAGTGTCAGGAACTCCCCAGCTCACATTTACCAGCTGCTGTGCCAGAGGGGAGCACCACACTGACACTCTCCAGCTGCGGCACGAGCTGCCTGGGGTGTCTGGGTGCATCCCAGGCCCTGAAGGAGGATGTGCTCAGCCTGGAATTGGGCATGTGGGTGCCCAGGCAGATCCCCCAGGAGAGATGGTGAGCTGGGCCTAGCAGAGTCATTGATCTCTAGGTAACTGATCCTAAACTGATATCTTGGGATTTTTTTTTTTCTGGAAGTTTTCACTGACATTTTATTCATAGAATCATTTACTCCTCGATCATCAAGTCCAACCATTAACCTAACACTGTCAGGTCCACCACTAAACCATGTCCCTAAGTGCCACATCTACATACAATTAATTTTAGAAGAGCCTTGAGGGGAAGCCGTGTGAAGAGTTGCTGAGGTCACTTGGTTAGTTCAGGCTGGAGAAGAAGAGACTGAGGGGAGACGTCATCATGGTCTACAACTTCCTCATGAAGGAAAGCAAAGGGGCAGGCCCTGCTCTCTTCTATTGGCGACCAGTGGCAGGACCAAAGGGAACAGCACGAAGCTGAGTCAGAGGAGGCTTAGGTTAGACATCAGGAAAAGCTTCTTCACACAGAGGGTGACTGGGCACTGGGACAGGCTCCCCAGAGAAGTGGTCACAGCACCAAGCCTGACAGAGCTCAAGAAGTATTTGGACAATGCTCTCAGGCACATGGTGTGATTCTCAGAGCTGTCCTGTGCAGGGCCAGGAGTCAGACAATCCTTTGGATCCCTTCCAAGTCAGGATATTCTATGGTTTTATATAATTAATTTTATATAATTGATTTTAGATTCATTTTAGAAGAGCCCTTTGAAATGCTCATGAAGAGGTCTTCTATCAGCTTCACTCGTGCTCATCATTTACATTTTCCCCATAAATTTTCCTCTACTGACTAAATATAAAATGCTCATAAAGTCTCTCTGTAGTACCAAGAAAGTTGGGTCTCTAAACAGCAGCCACCAGAGTAGCCATATTCTCCTAAAATGCACTGTAAGACCTTCCAGCAAAATAGGAATAACCTCGTTTTCCCCAGTAAAGTATGGCAAAGGCAAAAGGAAGCTGCAAAAAGTGCAAATACAAGGATGAGTCACACTACGTGTGCTGGGACAGTGGAAAGCTTCAGAGAAGCAGCTTTTAGGGAAAGGCACCTTGAACAGCAGGTGTCTGCGGGACCCTCTGCCCTCATGCTGGCAGTGATGTGGCTGTGCAGAGTGGGTACCACACCCAGCACCCCATGGGTAGGTGCAGCACCCACGAAGGCACACGGGCTGTGCGGGTGGGTGGGTGGGTGCATACCCTGCCTCAAATAGGTGCTGCTCACACATTGCATCAGGAGGAGCAAGGCAGTGTTTTGGGGAAGGGGAAAGCCCCACAGTGCTGACTCAGGACTGCTTCATTCCGTATTTTATGTAACCCATGCGAACTGGTTTATCCTCTTCCATTGCATGGCTGTCCACAGGAGGCAAAAGGGCTTAGGTAGCACAATGGGCAATGCTGGTCCAAACCCAAAACGTAGCCTCATACTACTGCTGTGAAGAAAATCAACTCTACCCCAGGCAAAACCAGCACATTCTCCACTCCTTATTCCACACCACTTATGTCATGCATAGGTCACACTATCCAATACATCCTCACTAACCACACCTTCCCTTCCCAACCTTTGATAAAAGACACATATATCATTCCCTTAGTCTGTGGACCACCCCTGCAAAATGTCCATAAAATGTCCACAAAATATCCACTCAGTTCATTTATCCAAGACTTTGGCCCCAACACACTGCCCCAAAGGTGGTTACAGCATCAAAGTGTTCCCTAAAGACACCCAGAGCACTGATGGAGGCTACTTGTGAGAAGGTGAAAGCACCAAGCCAAACAACTGAAGAAAACTGGAAGGTGGGGTGCCAGGGGTTGGCAGGGCCCTACAACCTGGTGGGGGAGAGGGCAGGAAGGCATCCAGAGAAGGCATAAAGGAGGACTAGAGTGAAAGGGGTACGAAGCAGGCTCCATCTGCAGGAGTCACACAGTGCACGTGTGAAGTGGTTAAAACCTGGCCAAAGAAATCAAAGCTGTGAGGGGAAGACAAATGGAAAGCAAGAAGGTGGAAGGAGCTGGGGCTGGGCTGCAGCAGTCCCATGGATGCCCTGGTGGCTGAAAAAGCTTACAAATGCCATGACCACCTGGAAACTTGGCACAGCCTGCCCAGGCACTGAGACTGACCCCACCACCACAGGCACTATAAGAGGTTTGAACAGTGGTCAACTCTTGGGGGCTTGCACCGGAAACAAACCTGTACCCCTATTGATGTGCCCATATTTTCTTTCTCTCAATGTCACAGTGACCTGTGTGACATTATTTTTTTTTCTAAGTTCTTAAAAAAAAAATTTTAAAAAAAAGAGAAAAACCTGAGAGTAAAAATACTACCAAAACCGAAACTTGACAATTTTGAATGTGAGAGATAACATCTTTAATGGGCACATAGCACTTGCACGGCTTCCTGCTGCTCCCCCATGTCTCAGGGTAGAAACTGTGAGTGGCTAGTAATGCAGCACCCTGGCATATTCACATCCTGCCACCTGGGTTTGGACACCTTCAAAGTTTACCTTCTCCTAAGAAACAGTCTGGAAAAACCTATGCAAAGGCAGTAAGCTTAAAGGGCAGGATGAGGTGTGTAAGTCAGCTGAGAAACTGCACATCAAATGAGCGGAGGGAATGAAAGCAGTATCATAGCAGGCACTATCAAGTATTCTCCTGAGAAGAGCTACAGCATGGGGGTCTGAAAGAGGTGGTCATTACAAAATTGAAATAAAAACTGCAACTTGAATTCCTCTGTACTGTCTCTACACCAACATTAGCCTGTATAAAACAAGGATCCATTTCCAGTGACATTTCACCTCCTGACACCAGTCCAAAATTAGTTCTGAACACAATTTCACCAAGGAGGCTGGGCAGTGCTTGGAGTCACAGCAGTGGGAAGGAAGCTTGGCACCACACTCCTTAGCTGCTGCTGAATTATTTAGTCCACGAGCATGAAACTGAGAGCAGAAGTAGCCCAAAGGAGCTATCATCAGCTACTCATCAAAAAGTAACACACTGAACTTGCATAGGGCTTCTTACGCCTTTGCTGATTTATTTAAAGCCACCACACACAGAGAAAAGCTCATTTGAGGAGCTGTAATGTCCTGTAGCTGGATTTTGTGCATCCCAAGTGTTACTGCAAGTGCCTTTGCTTCCTCAGAAAGCCTGGGGTCCTGGGCAAAGCACAGTCTGTGGTCTCCATGGTTTCCTTCCTCTCTACTACTATTTTCATTATTGTTGACAGAAACATCATGCACCTGCTGTTGTTACTGCAGAGATGGAAACCCCCCTCCAAGCACTCACTGAAAAGGTCACTCGGCTATTTCTTCTGCTGTTGCATCAGCAGGGAGACAGGGCAGCCTCTCCTGCCTGAGAAACACCTGCACACGTGCTGGCACCAGCCGCTTCTAATAAATCCAATCAGCAAAAGTAATTAACAGGCACTGCAAAAGCAGCTGATGTAAGGAAGCAGGGATGAAGTTAACCTGGCCTGCCACCTGCACTAACAGCTGGAATGATGCCGTAAAGGGCACAGGGGCAGGGAGTGTTTCCCCAGGCATCTAAGGATGGGAGAAGGGTTCCCGACCCCTGGCTCTTGTCTACACCTTTCCAAGGCCACCACTGCACAGCTCTATGCTGTGGACAACTGCTGGCTCCCCTGCCAGGTGTCTGACCCACGCTAGTGACAGGGAGGGAGAGGCTGGAGCAAAGGGAATGTGGCGTGCCCGTTCTACCAGTTCGGGGGAAGCCCCGGCTGTAAGCAGGGTGGGAGAGAAACAAAAGAGAAAGAGACTCGTCTTGGGTGAGAGGGGAACGATTTAAAGGCCCAGCTGGTTTCTGCTGTCCCAGGCAGAAACCCTGCAGCAAACCTAGTGACTCCACAGAGCCCAAGGAGAGACAAATCATGGACTAGCACAGACAGTTGTCACGCTAACTACAGACACATCTTTCTCCCATTTATCCCAGTGCAGAGTGAATGTATTTTGCAGTCATGTGACAAAGAAACATGCAGGTTACATACAACTACTGCCTCCCAGGAACTTCCAATAAAGGTGCAAGTGCAGCACGAGCGAAGCAAACAGGAACCAAGGTCATCACTAACTGCTGGGGAAAAAAGCGCAAGGGACTGGTCCTCGGGAATTTTGAGCTGACTCAGCCAGCGTTATTTTGAATGGGATTTGAATATCTTTGTATGTGAGGATATTGCCAGGCTCCAGGAGCCTGTCAGGAGTGGCAGATGCAGACACCAGCAGGAATCTGGGTTGTAACATTATGTGACTCATAAACACACCTGGATAAATTTATGCTTGGAAACATTATCTAATTTTTTCATGTTTCCCTCATGAGAGGAAAGGTCTCACTACAGCCTTGCTAAGGAAGAGGCTGGTAACCCTTCACTGGAAAGTTCATAAGGAGACTAGATGGTGAGAGAGGGAGGCTGTCCTAAGCAACAGGAGAGCTTCAGCAATATTCCCCACCCCAGAAAACATCTCTGAACACAGCCCAGATCCCAAGCAAATCTGTCTTCTCCAGTTCTACTACTCCAGTGATGACTTTTCTCCTACCTGAGCCTGTGGAACAGCCCTTTTGAGAGGATCAGATACCAGAGACCTTGATATCAGCTCCTTGTTCGCTGAGCTCCCTGAAGGGGACTGCCTGAGCTCCAGAGCACGAGCAGTGCCTTGCTCACAAGTCATGTGGGTGCTGCACAGGGAAAGCATGGCCCTTACCTCCCTTCCAGCCTCCTATCAGGGAGATTCCTGCAGGCTTATCTGCTGACCACATCACGGAATTACACAAGATTAACTTGGTATTGCTTGCAGTGCTAATGGACAGGCACCTGGTTTCAGAACCAAATCTGCAGTTATGGTATTAAAGGCTGAATGTTTTCTTGTGACTTCGCACTGTTTTGCAAGCACAGGTAACAAATGCAACCAAACACTGCATTCCAGAATAAATGCCTGATATCCCAGCCCAAAGAAATCCCTCACTGCATTACATCACCCCATGGTTGGCCAACTGCATTTGGTCTGAGCAAGTCACTGCCTTTGCAAGGTGAATACTGTCTTTGATGGACCAGTGTTATGGATACATACTGTAACTGCCATGCTTGGATACCTCTTGGAAGAGCTTCAAACACAGAAGCCCTAGGAAGAGGGGGATTTACTGAGCATGCACACCGTTCCCAGAGGTATGTGTGCGTGTCTCCTAGTGCACAGCCACTGAAGCAGGGTGAGGGTTGGGGTTTTGCAGCTCAGCAACCGTCCTGGAAGGCTCAAAGGAAGAGCAAGCCAAGGTGCCTGGCCATCTGCATGCTGGTGTTGACTCTTGCATGGAATGACCAGAGGTGCAATGTGGCCATGTAACTTGCTTCAGCTACATAAAGGTTAACTCATGGGTTAAGCTGGAGGTGCCTGCCTTTCCCTGCTGACTATTCCGAAATTTCAGATGGATGATGCTAAGAGTAGCAAATCCTTCTCCTGGCAAGGGGCATCTTACTTTGCAGACAAGCATTTATAGGCGTAGAAACACCCAGGTGGCCCTTGGGCAACCACTTTCTCACCCCAGTGACCAGCTGGGCTCGCTGAAGGCAAGTCAGGCAGGACACACAGAAAGGGCAGCTCAGTTCTCACTCCTCTTCTGCAGCCCTGTTGAGGGTCAGGCTCCTGAGTGAGCCTTTGGAACTGAGAAAGTAAAAGTGTTTCACCATAAAGGGCAAACGTGTTCCCTCTCTCACATGGGCACACAGGATGGAGGTCAGGGAGCACTTGTGCAAGGTCAGGCATTAAGAGGGGCTTTGCAGGATGGCACAAGGCCTCTGAGATGCTCCCTCAGTGCCATGGTGAGGGGCAGGAAGCTCAAACTGCTGCTACAGAGAAAAGCCCTCTGCCTCTTGCAGTGTGTAATGCATGGGACACAATCGCTTGCCTGAAGGCCTGCAAAGACATGCCCGCATTTAACATCTCCAACCTGAATGGTGAAGAGAGAGAAGGCCATTGTGGAGGTAAAAAGCAGCCCTGCTTTCAGAAAAGCAGAAGCCTGGAGTCAACTCTGTTTACTTCAGAAGATGTTTTATAGTCCCCACACAGTTCTACTTCTGGGCTTTCCCTCAGCCTAAACCCCTAATGTTAAACCCAGGCTGCGCCAGAGGCAAGAGCCTCTGTCTACAGACTAAATAATTTTCAGAGGACAAGATGAGTGCCAGCACTTCGTTTACATTGCATGATGCTTTCCAGCTCCACATGTCTAAGCTTTCTCTTTCCCTTAGCCCCAATCCTTGCCCTAGCTCAGCCTCAGCCACAGCACTGCAGCCCTTCTTTTCCAAACACAAGCCTTCCCAAGAAGTCTCCCTTGGGTTTGGCAGTCCCCTCCCAGCCCCACCACAAATGCAGCTTTGGGCTTTCTCTTCCACCTAACCCAACCTTTCCTTCCCCACAACAAAAACTGTCAGATGACAACTCTTCTCACCCTGGGTCTCCCTGGACAGCCCTTTTCCAGCCATTCTCCACGTGCAGCTCTCAGTTGCAGGGCAGGGAATTTGCCATGAAAAGAAAGGCTGGAAGACAGTGATTCACGAAGCCTAGAGAAGAATTTCCTTGGAGATATTCAAGACTTGGTTTGACAGGGCCTTGGACAACTTATTCTAAGATCATACTGTTGACAGAAAGTTGGACCCAAAGTGTCCCAGGGGACACTTCCAGCCCCAGCTTGTCTGTGATCCTATGAGGTCCCTCCCTAACAAGAGCCCACCATCTTAAAAGGGTCTAGGTGATGCTACGGAGCAACTTCCAAACTTTAGCTGGAAAAACTTCCAAAAACCAAAGAAGACAACATTAAGAAAATATATAAATAATCCCAAGTGAGTTCCAAAACCAAGAAAAAGAAAAGTTCCATGAGCCTCATAACCCTGCTGGAAAAGGATTAAGGATGCCAGAGACTCACTGTAACCCTCCAAACACACATGTATGCAGACATTACCTCCTTGAGGCAGATCAAACCTTATGGTCTCTGGACCCAGAGAGACACTGGAAAGGTAAATGCACAACCAAATGAAAGGGACAGAGACTACAAAGTTTACATACCACAATTTTAACCATTACAATTTTTCAGCCCCACCCCAAACACTGTTTGGGCTTTTCTCTTCCTCCCAACCCTAACAAAAGCTTGCCTTTCCAGGGTTGGCAAGATAAAATTGCAAGTTTCACATGGACTTGTGATGAAATTTGGAATTGCAGCATCAGTTGAAGAACACAGCAAAATCCTACTGTTTACTTTCCTTTTGCAATAGCCAGCTAGCATATCTCCCTGGGATACAGCCTTTTGTGCATGTATTGGGCTCATCAGCCCAATATACACCACCGTCGGCTCACCTCTCTGCTGGGTTGGTATAAGAATGGTAATCACAGCTGAAGGGCACTCTGTGTCCACGTATTTTACACACCTGAATCAACCTGTGACACTTCCAACAGCTTAAAAAGCTGCAAGAAGGTGAGTGCTCTCAAATTTTGCCTGAGCCACTGACAGCCCAAAGTGCACAGCACTTCACAAAGCCTATGGCACAGCGTGTCTACCACCATCATGCAACCCTGCAAGAAGCCATTGTGCACCCTTAGTTAGATACTCTACAACTTCCCAGGAATCAGAAATTGCCATGAAGTAGTAATGTTGAAAGCCTTGGGCAATGCTTATTTGACTTCTGATTCATTCCACTAATAAGGAGCTATTGCTTGAAACCACAGAAAGACATTTTTCTGGACAAGGAAACTGCAAGCAAGCCACATGGAGATCTATGAGGAATGGGGGAAGTACAGCTGAACCTGTGTTGGGTGGAGGATAAACTTTCACAAGATCCCTTTCACGAGGTGACTTGCTCAAAGCCCAGCCATGGAGTAACAGCTGAAGAGGTGCCCCAACTCCCAACCTCTTACATCTGAGGCCAAATTCAAGTAGGTCACCTTTAAATTCTAGTTCCTCTTTCCACCTCAAGCTGCCTCAACACCCTCTTGGATGGGTGTTCCAGAAATTGTAAAGACAGCTTACACTAACTGCTCACTCTGAGACGTCACATTTACCTACCAAACCCGTGCCATCTGGGGCTTTGGAAAGATTAAAAATGAGAGACAAACTAGGATTATTAAAAATTTAACTATATACCATATTTATTATCAATCCACAGGATAATCTGATTGCTACATGAGCTCATAAAAGCTATTTCACCTTTACAAAATTAAAAAAAAATGTGCCACAAGAATGTAATAACTGCTGATAACCAAGGACTGAATCTTAAAATTATAAATTTGCTGTAGAAAAGATTAAAAAAAATTATATTCACTTTAGAATTTTACTTTGAATAAAATATTCCCCTGTATAAAAAATAAAAAAGCTTGCTCTGGTTAGAATTAGAGTATTTTTCTTCTTTTTTTTTAAATCTGGGAATTTGCATAATAATCTCTGTAATAGGTTTCTTTTTTTTTCCTATTGTACCACACAGCATTCAAGCATAGCAGATTAGAAACAAACATGAGAAAAGCAGTCTCAGAACATATGAAATCCACATGGAAAGTTTTAACTTCCTTTCCTCTATTCTTTAAAGACACTTTAGCAAGAATAGCTTGGAAAAGAATACAGGTGGGGAGGGACCTTCAATGTGCCATTAAGTAGAGCAAGGTAATAAAAGGCCTTTTGTAAGTGCTTTCTTAATAAGGTGCAGAAGCAGACTGCAACGTTGCTAGTACTGCACTATGTACAATATTCACAATAGATTTTTCTTTATTTAAAAATATTCCAGCTAGTTCACATTTTCTCTTCCATTCTGAGGCTTTCAGTTCCATCACAGCCTTGACAGCAAGAAGCGCAGCAGCACCACTTCCCTTGTGGTCGGTTGGTCCTCTTATGAAACACTGGAACCTGTGAGTGGGCCAAAGTTCTTGGGTTGTTTTTCTATGTAGCAACCTTGGAAATCTGTCTGGGTTCAGGTGTACATACTGATGGCTGGAGTCCTGAGTTAAAAACACTCCGGCACTGGAGTCGGACACAGCAATGTTTTATATTGCCAAGGCTTTACCTTAGATTTGTCTTGTGTGCGTCAAGGGATGAACCTCTCTTAGAGAAACGTAAAATACAAAACCAAACAAAACAAAGCTAAAAAACCACACTGTCAAAGGCTTAGTAGCTCTTGACTCTCGACTGGGCGATATCTGACGTTTTCTTGATGACGCTGGCCCGTGTCTCACGGTCTGGCTGGCTGCTGCTTGTGGAGGCTGTGGACACTACTTGTGGCAGAGGGATGTCTGGGAAAGGGGGCCAGGAGCTGTTGTAAGGCAGTGGGCAGCTTTCTTCTTTGATGGTGACTTGGAGGTCAGGCTTGTTGGCTACAAAAGTTGCCATGCTGGGAAGCATATGAGAAGTGTTCCTCATTCCTAGATTGCTGAGATACTGTTTGCCTTCAATGTTTTTCTTCTGCCAATGAAGTCGTCCCTAGAAAAGGAGAGAACACAACTTTGTGAAGTATTCCAAGTAACAAGATCAAGACAGAAACATTCACAAATTGCATAGGAATTACCCCATTCCTAAGAGCCTGAGCCTGTAGCCACTGGATTAGAATGTTTCTGCACTCATCCACTCCTCCCTTTCTGAAGTCACGTGCGTAAACCTTGTTGGTTTTCGAGCATTCAAGAGGCTCTACCCATTCTTCTGAATGCAAAATAAAGGCCTTATTCCCAGTGTGCCAGAGACAAAAATGGACACGGACGACCAAACATCCAGAACTCCAAATGCAAGTGTCTCCTCTCTTACCAGAAAGAGCATCCTCCTGATGAGAGGACGAACAACACTACCCAAACTATCAACACAGATGAATCTGCTGGGAAAATCACCGTCACTTGATGGTGCATCCCTCATCACAGGGAAGAGGTTCATCAAGGAAAAATGAGCATCCAGTCCTTTCCCCACCACAGACAGAACATGCAATGGCATGTTCTGTCAAAGGAGGTTTAGGGAGTCACTACTGGCAGCCTACATATGGGTTCCACCCCAACCAAGGCACAAGAGACAAAACCTAGTGGGTTAGCCGTGTTGTTACACAGTTGTGCAACCTGTGGTTCTCCACCAAGGACGATTCAGAGAGCTTTCAGGGGGGCACAGCAGGAGACAGATTTGCAAAAGGCCTTCTGTAAGAATGCAGCTGGAGCACAAGGTATCTAAGGGTCCCCAGTGAGCTTCCCTTGGCCTCTAAGTACTCATGGAGATCGTCAGGTCTGGTCGCTTGACAGCAGCCCCAAAATAAAAGGTAAGTGGTGGTTTTGTATATGTGCAGCTCAGGAAACACTCATGGGGTGGTTATTTTCCCCACGAATTCCTTTCACCCAGCAATACCCAACTGACAGCTAGGGAAAGCTTTCTGCCATGCATACCTCAAGCACTCAAATTGCATTTCTATCACATGTGTAAGCACTTCCTGCAATTGTATGAGTTCAGGTGCCATTTAAGGAGAGCAAAGTGAGCTTTCAGCCAAGATTAAATACTCACTACCCAGCAACGTCAATGCATCATATTAACAAACTAGCCTGCACTGTTGATGGCTCTGCAGAACATCTTATTATGCAAATTAATATCCTTGTAGTTTGGACAGATGAAGAGGAATGAACTTGTAGCGACATTAATTCTGTGACAATCATCCAACTGCCTCACTCCCTTGAACCTTCCTGGTTGCTTTTCTCCCCCAAATATTGTTAAAATGAATACTCCACCGGTAGACAGTTGCAAACGGAGAAAGGGAAGAATACTCAGTGACGTTGATCTTGAGACCTTACTCCAAAGTGCTAAAGATGCAGAAATAGCTTACCTCTGCATTTTCTTCATCACTTGGAACGCTGTCAGTTGTTTCACTTTCTGTCAAACAAAACAGAAACAAAAATGAAACTCGTGCTATTCCATCTGCATTAACAAATTCCAGCTCAAGAGACCTGATCTACTTCCAGATAGTGGCAGCAAACAGAGTCAAGCCAAACAACCAAAACACAACGGAGAAGCATGAAGCCTCTGCTGCAGCAATAGCAACCCAAGGGCTAGCTGCATTGAACAGCTGGGGGTTATCACAGTTAACATAACTATATCCTGTAAAACACAGCAAGAGAAAGGGAAGAAGCAGATTTGCACTTTTTGCGATGAGCCTCCAGCAAGCAGGGGATGCCCCCTCTCCCTTGCTCTCTCTTGGCAGCCCCAGACAAGGACATGAGCAAAGTTCTGTCCAAATCCTTATTTTTATGTCCCTGCAAAATCAGTAACAACTCCACTCCAGAGGAGATAAGTGTGTTTTTGTTTCATGAACTGTTATCTCAGCCTGCCATCTCAAAGGCTTGTTGTGACTTCTGGGGCTTGATTACTGTTGGTATACTCTGATATAGTTGGTATAGTTTTGCTTTTGGCCACTAGTGCCCAGCCTCCCTCAGCCTATTTCTCAACCCTTCACCCACCACTTGAGCAAGTAGCAATACTACAGTCTCCAACCCCATCATGTCCCCACACTGCACATGGCCTCCCTCACCCTTATCACTTCAACCAGAGCACAAATACAGGGGAACAGCTTCAGTGCGACAGCCATCCGCCTGCAGCTGCATCCCTCCCTTGCCTGAAATCCAGGAATTTTTACTATGTTTTCAAGCCTACATGTGTTTGAATATAGGTGTCCTACTGTGTGAGGGTCAGGCTCCTGGTCCATGGGCTGGCTGAGACTGCCATGCCTCAGATGCATCTTAGACAGGGCACAAACCCCTCTTTTCAGCACTGGTCTGCAGTGACAGCTGCTGCCTTCAGCACAGCCACCTGCTGCCCAGACCCTCACCCAGAAAAGCAGAGGCTGGACTGCAGGTTCCCTTCAGCTCACACAATTTTGAACTACTGTGTCCTGTTTCCTGGGAGGATAACCCTAGGCATCTATCAGGCTACCAGTGGCATTTGGAAGAGATCTTTCCCCAGCCCCTGCCCCAGCAGGGCTGCGCAGACAGGGCTCATCCACAAAGAACACAGGATTGAAGGAATGATGTGACCGAGTTACTATAGCAGGTAAGAGAGCTCTCAAACCCCAGCTTCCATCCTCAGCTCTATGTTACGCATTTTAGCCCATGCAGACTGCTTTGCACAGCCCCTGTGATCCTGCCTTCCCAGGGAGCATCCTCATGATCTGCACAAGTGCTAAGGGTGCATGGATTCGTGCCTCATGGACTGTGCCCCTGCACGTCTTCAGAGAGACTGGCAGGACCTTGTCCTTCTCTCAAGGCTTGGCTAAGCACTAGATTTAGGCAGAGGGATGTAAACCAGCAGGCTGAATCACTCTTTCAGACCCCAGGATCTAAACTGCACTTAAAGTCCTTCTGAAGCAAGGAAGCAGGCAGCACAGGTACTCCAGACTGCCACTTCTGAAGCCAGCACCTCCCCTGTGCCAGAGTCTCCACTACAGTGTGCAGTAAGCGGAGGAACAGTTCAAAATGTTAAATCTAACTGCGATGCCCTGTGCAGTCAATGTTCTGCAGAGCATCTGATTCACTGGGCCAGGCAGAGAAAGATGTGCTAGCATGATTAAGCTGAGTAATTAGCCCTACTGGGGAAAGGAGAGGCAAAAATTAATCTGTGCAAATGTGAAATGGCCCTGAAGATAGAATCAATAAGAGGAATCCACACAGAGACAAGAAACAGATATTCCCTGACATGAAGAAACATGTCACAACAAAACCAGGGTGATGCAGCTGAAAAGGAATCCATCCTTCATGTTTATACATAACAAAATGCTGAGCAAGAGATGGCACTATAGTTAGCAAAGCCAGGGAAGCTGGCCACTCTGGCATGGAAAGTTAGAGGGTTATTTCAATCAAGAAGATTATTTGAATCAGTGTTAAACACAACAGGAGTTTAACAACAGCCTCACTACTAAAAAAACAGTGGATTTCATAGATGTTGGTGTAAACACGAGAAAACTCACACAGGCTGCTCACATCATTTGCCTGAGAAACCTCAGAAAGGAACCAGAAGTGTTTTTGAAATAAAACAGATTTATGTAGGAGAGCTGATACTTCAGGCTACTTTTTTTGGTTGTTGTTTCAGAAGAGCTAATCTAATTGTTCCTGCACAGCTGTTATGGTCATACCCTTTCCTGCCATTCAGCAGTAGCACCTGACAGAGCAAACTCACAAGCAGCGGGACAGGGTTCCTGTGGTTCTCCTGTACAGGTCTGTGTGGAGCAAGACAAAGACAGAAATAGTCACAAGAGTGTCCTAGAAGTTTCAGGGTTCTAATCCACAGACCCCTGTCCTCACGGGTAAATGCATGCTTTAAAAAAAAGCAGTTCATAGAATGATCTGGGCTGGTAGGGACCTCAGGAGGTCTGTAGCCCAAACTCTTGCTCAAAGCAAGGGCAGCTATAGGACTAGATCAGGTTACTTGGGACCTCATCCATTTGGGTCTTGAAAAGCTCTGAGGATGGAGGCAGCACAATCCTTCTGAGTATCCTGCTTCATTGCCTGACTGTCCTTGTGGTGAAAAAGGTAACATTTTTTCTTATACCCAGTTGGACTGAGTTTTCTGTTTCAGTCTGTGCCTGCTGTTTCTTATCCTCCTACTATATTCACTACAATGCTGTGAAGAGCTTGGCTCCACCTTGCTGGCAACATCCCTGCAGGTAAGGGCAGCTGCCATGAGGTCCTGAAAACTATCTCTTCTCCAGGCTGAACAAGCCCCAGTCCCTCAATATCTCCTCACAGGCTGAATGCTCCAGCCCTTGATCACCCTGATTAGCCCTCCTCTGCACTTGCTCCTGTTTGTTTGTAACTTCCTTGGACTGGGGAGCTCAAGACTGGAGGCAGTACTCCAGAAGTAGTGCAACTACTGCTTAGTAGAGGAGGTTAATCACTTCCCTAGATCTACTGGCCATGCTCCTGAAAACTGACGGCCTTCTCTGTGGCTGAGGTGCTCTACTGTCTCACGCTCAGCTCATTGCCTACCCCGCTTTTTGCAGGGCTGCTTCCCATTCCATCAGCCCCAGCCTCTATCACTACAAAGTGCTCTTGCCATGCACAGGACTGAATTTCATAAGATTTTTCTGAATTTCATAAGGTTTTTGCTGACCTGTTCCTGTAATCTCTCCAGGACTCTCTCAGTGATGCCTCTGCCCTCAAGCATATCAACTGGTGTCCCCCATTGGGTGTCATCTGTAAAGTTCCAGTGTATACTCGAACACATCTTCTGCTTGTTGATATATTAAATGAGACTTCTCCCAAAACGGACCCTTGCAGTACTCCACTTCTTACTGGGCTCTAGCTAGCATAACCAGGATTGAGAGCTGCCTTGAGATGCATTTGAAAGCATGACAATGGCATGAAATTCTCTGTTATCTCAGTTTTGGGCTTAGCACGTCCTGGTATAAGTTAGGACAGCTGAAGGGCACCAAGATACTAAGACAATGTAAGCAGAAGTACTTCAGTTATCCTTCATTTTCCTTACGCAGGCTGGTGGCAATGACTTTAGGGTAACTAGGCCATGATTTGCTCATTTCAGGGTGGTCACCAGACCACCCCTCTATTGTTCCAGTTCAAGAAGCCACCATGACTTTCAGACCAAGATAATGACTTCTGTTTGCATTCCAAGAACTTAGATCCTGTAGCTGAGGTTAAAAGAAAGCATCACTGTCATGTTCATATAAATGGAAAAGTTTTCCAGGAAACATTTGGAAAGAGGAGAAAAGTTTCAACAGCCCTTGTCTCCCTGCCGCTAATAAATTAAAGCACCCTCATAATCCCCTGCCTTAGGCTATACAAAGACCTTCTAAATGCTTTGGTCATTGCAGACTAAACACATTGAGAAGCATAATCATTTATCAACATGTAAGACTAGTATTGGAGACTTTTCAAAAGAACATCATACTATTCAGTGGGACCCAAAGATAAAAATTGCTAAATATATACTTTATAAAAATATGTCTGGAAGTAATTTCAGCCTAATGAGTCAAAGACAAAACCATATGTAAAATAATAAAATGCATGGAGAATAATTAATACTTAAGTTTGCTTTAAAAGATGATATTTGTGTTTCTACCCAGTCTCCTGAGGCTCGCAAGTTAGTACCGTGTTAAAAAAGAAAGGACAGGCTAGATCTTAAATTTTTCCTACTTTCAAATGTGGCTTTGTCCTGCTTCCTACAGAAATACAGCTTATATGATTGTGGGGACTCTATACAGCATGTCCATATGTGCATTTGTGTCCGTTCTCCCCTAATAACTTCTGAACACGCTGTCAGACTTGGATAAGGGATACATGAGTGCCAAAGACTCTTAACTTCCTACCAGTTGTATGAAAATAAGGGGCCAGACGAAAAGAGAAACCATTAGCACCCTGACTGGGGGCGGGAGCAAGCCTGATATCTCACCCCTTTTTGAGGTATCAGAGAATCCAGATGAGAGGCAGACGTTGGAAACCAGACGTCCACAGCTCTGCTGCTTGCAAGATCACTTGTTATCAGTGAACATGGCTGTTCCAGTCTGCAGCCAGACAGAACCACTCCCTCAGGGCTCTCAGCTCCATATCTGCATGTATACCATTAATGCAGCCCTTAGCACTCTGCACACTGTGCTACACACAGAGTAAACACGTAGCATAGAAGACTTTTAATCTTTAGTAAGTAAGGGGCAAGGGGAACTTGCTATATTTACAGCACATCATTTGTACCACTGAAAATCCCACTCTAATAAAAGTTGAAGAGACCTCTCTGCACTATATCTAAAAAGATTCTTTTTCCATTAGTCACACGCTAAAATCTGCAGCTTACATTTCCAGCCTCAGATCTGCCAAGTTGTTTCCCAAGGTAAAATGAGTAGAGAGGACTGTGAGCTTTTGAGTTTCATTAACAATTCAGAAGGCAGGTGAACAGGCATCTCTGGATCTTTGTCAGCTACCCCGGAAAAGCCCCCTTTCCCAGTGTCTTCTAAACATTTCCAGGAAAAGCAGTGTAAAGAAATGCCAGGATGCTTACCTGCATAGGACGAGACAGGGGAGATCTGTAGAGGGTACAGCTGGCTCATGCTGAGGGGCTGTTCATCACTTTCTGTTGTCACCTCTACTACCTGACAAACATCAGGAGGGTTGGCAACTATCACCTGCTCCTCGCTGCTGCCATCAAAGTGTGGCTGTCCTACAACTTGGGGTTAGAAATAAAAAAACATTACTCATAACACCTCGGCCCCACTGAATCTCTAAGAGCCTGTCCTTGGATCCTTCTTGGTATCTGAGTGAGTCTTCAGTACTCTTAGAAGCTTCTTCCATGCTCACCACCTCCTTTCAGTGAGAGTTCTAAAGGAAACCTGTGATCCTCACCCAGCAAGCTGCCAACATCCCATGGCCTCTGAATGCTCTCATGTAAATTATGCAACGTAAGACCAGAACTGGCATGCAAAAAACTGGCCACGGGGTCATGCAAAACACTGTGGGACTCTGATATATACATGACATGAATTTGTGAAAAATTTTTCCTCCAATTATATGCTTATTCTCATTGACCTTTGCAATGCCATTGATGGTACTGTTGTACCTGTAGTCTGTAATCCCCACGGGTCTGTGACAGAAAGCTACAGCCTGCTCAGTTATTAACAGAGGGGTTTCCCATTCCCCCAGGCATTGATATTTAATACCAAAAGAGCACATGAAATTTAATATCAATAGAGTATTATTTATTTCTACACAGTGAAGCAACCATGGATGCACCCAAGTGTCCTGAAATGCTTTACAGACATTGGTTGTTCTACACAACAACCTTTTGAAAAAGGGGAATAAACCAAGGTATCAAGAAGTTACTGAGCAAAGCAAAAGTATGGTGAAAGTCAGAATCTCACTCCTCTGGAACTGCTTGAGAGAATTTCCTCTGTCTTGTACAACTCTGATTCCAGCAGTATGAACACATGACAAATGTGTTCATTTGAATCTACCACAGAACTGAAAGCCACTAGTTAGATCGGAAGAAAGCACAGGGATGGAGCCATCTCAGGGGATGGCTAAACTGAATCCACAATTGCCTAAGAGAAAGGGAAAGACTATAGATATTCTTTCACTGAACATAACGCTTCAAAAGGAACATAAGGCCAAATTCTGTACAAACACAATGCTGCGTTGTTCAAACAGTACATTTTTTTCTAGAAAACATGTAGGCAGTGAAATACAGTGAAATAGATCTTGAAATTCTTCTGTTAAGTAACAGTATACTAATTACTAATTTTGACAAAGGCAAAAGATAGCATCTATTCCTACATGAACTGAGACAAATAAACATGAATGCACATGTCTATATACACAATCCATTCCTGTAATCTATCTTTAGACATAGGTTTTTGAAAAAGAAAAGTGGTAGGCATTTTTCCCAGGGAAAAGCTACGTATTTTGCTTTGTGAAGTGCCAGGTAAGCACTGGAGAATCTCCCAAATTTAAATGTATATTTTAAGAGACAATGCCAGCATAAAGAAAATTACATACATACTGGATAGACTTGTTTTTTTAAAGTTGAATCTCTACAATTGCTACAATTTTGTTCCAGATATTTTATTTCACCTTTCTTGGTTCTGAAACAACCAGCTTTTTATTGAGTGGTGAAGGTGGGTGTGGGAGGGAAGAGGGCAAAAGCACACACCCATAGAGGTAATTTTTATCTGGGAGAAACCAATATTGCGCAACACCTTCAGGGTACGAGCAGGTCATCAGCACTGTATCTTTTTCCACAATACCTGATGAATTCTTACCCCTAGAGATAAAATGCACAGCAAAAACTACTGCTCACTCGGGCAGTATGCCACAACTTCCCGTGAGCTGCATGTATGTGAGAAACACTGCAGGTGCTGCTCGTCTTTAGTGCCCTCCAACTGACTTCCTCCTTTCTGCAGAACAGATCTAATTTACCCTTTCCTCCTTGTTTACATTAAAATCCTTTTTGCAATCCTAAATAAGGGCTTCTCTCTGCAGTCTGGATACGCAGCACACTTCACATGTCAATAATTAAACAACACTGGATGACAGTTCCCCACTCAACCCTCAGTGAGTGAACAGGAAGCACTGATAGCACCACAGTGCTATTCCTCCAGTTTGTAACAGCAGGAGCAAAAATCATGTTCTAATATTCTTACAAAGCAACAGAAGCTGATTAAAAGAACAGCCATAAAGAGAGGAAAACTACTCACAAACTCTCAGCCACAAAGTACTTGAGGGGAATGACTATCCCAAGCCCTGTGACCTAAGAAATGGGGGTCAAAAATAGTCAACGCATATGATTTCGGCCATCTCTCCAAGCAGAAGACTAATGTATCTTTCAAATACTTTTTTGTCATATTTAAAAGTGAAATTCTAGACAAAATGGTATATGGGTCATATTCCTAGGCGCTCTTGCTGCAGTGATAACCTCAGCCAAAAAAAGAGCTGTCAAAACCCAGCCCAATTATTCTACCAAGAACCAATTATTCACATGCTGAGATGACAGCTAATTCCTAAATGCAGTCTTTGCTGATCCTTTTTGTTAGCTCAGTGATGTTAAGAACTATCTTTGCTACTGAGATGCCAGCAAAAAGAACTAAGTTCCTCCACTCTGCCTGCTGGTTTAAACTCCCTGATAAAATGGTACCCTATCCAAACCTGTGCTTTAAGCAATGAGAAACTGTCACCAAACTCAGTTTACTCCCACATGACATTGGCTACAGTCTCCTCATAGCTGGGGACTACACTAAGCATGCCTGTAAGTGCTTCACTCTCAAGGGAACCACCACGCTGCCACATTATTGCTCACTGTCTCTGCAAGGTGGTGGGGCTGACCTGCAACCATGATCTTGCATGGCCTGGGCTACTGAAACATGGGTCAACTTGACTGCAACCATGGCATTCTCCAAAGTACAAAATGCTGATGGAAAGATGAGTTTGGCAAAGTCAAAAAGGTTTTTGAAGTCACTGGTGTGCTCAGTGTGTAAGAAAAGCATAGGAATACTTACCTACAAAGTTCACGGTACTGTCAACTTCATTTTTTATACTGGAGGACAGGAAATAGTCAGAAGTGACATCATTTAGCCCATTAATCCCAAAAGATGATTCAACTGGCTCTTGCTAGAATGGAAACAGTACAGTTGGGTCAGAATTGCTTTATTTTAGGAGCCTGGAGACAGTTCAACTCTTTGTTCTGAGACAGTAATAAATCCCATCACTTCTACCTACCACAAACCCCCTGCTCTCTGCAGAACGCTGTCTCAGAGCGAATATTTAGGTTCTCTAAGAAGACAGAGTCTACTTCATTTCCAAATTCTGTGCTTTGAAACAAAAGCTATTTTTAATTTTCAGATTTAGAGTGAGTCTTCCAAGAGCAAGGAATTAGTATGCTATTTACCACAAGAGATAACCATTTGACACAAACCAGGAAGAAACATCACTTCAAAACGGTACTCCACTTAATCTTCATCCTCATTCCCTTCCAAACATGCTCTATTCTCTTCATGCTCTCTGAAAGGAAGCCTTAGCTTCTGTACAGCAATTATTAAATTCTAGCCTTAGCTTTTCTCTACAGCAAGCCTGAAAGCAAACCAAAGTGTTTACACTACATACAGCCTTTTAGATCACATCATAAACATTACCACAGGGCAAGGGCATTGGGAAAATGTCGCCTGTTCTACAAAGACTGAGCTTTCCTGTAGGCCTGGTACACTTGAGTGGGAATCTAAAAAACTCCCTTCAGAGTAGACACCAAAAAAATTAATTCCTTAAACTTAGGATTTCTTTAAAAAGCTATAAACATACTTAAAAGATTATCTACAGGTCCAACTTCCTGTCTGGTATTGGCTCCCTTACATGTTTATTGGTTACAAAGTCTAAAGTCTTGTGTGTTCTTACTCTGAGCTGGCCCTGCAAGGTTAGTTCTAGCCCGCTGCTGAGCCAGAAGCACCAGCAGAGAGGTGCAGAGCTATCCATGGATCTGATGCCATGCTGTGCTCATTTTCACTGCTCTAAAGCATTTCATCAAAGGCAGGTAAAAGGTGTGCCCCAGAACTTGAGGTGCAAGCCCTTCACAATACTAACTGTATGAATTGTTATCTCAGGGACAAGAAACTGGGGACACTGTGACAAGTCCTTCCTGGATGTCACATGCTGTGATTGTGATCCACTCAAAACGAGCTGTCACTTTGACACAAGCACCTTCCCAGCCATTAAGCAAAGTAAACATCCCAAGGTCCTTCTGCACATCAGAAGGGTGCAAAGTTAAGTGTTAATGGCAACTAGGTCTCTGATGAGCTGCACCAGCTGTGTTGACCCCTGGGTCAAAGACCTGGAGAGCTGGAAAATATAAAATTAGCTGCTACTGATCCAATGAGAATTACGACTGCAGGGACATGTTAGGGCTGCACACTGTCACCCTGAGTAGCTGGTGTTGTGCAACACAGCAAACACAGCAGCCCCAATGGAAACACTGCACACACAGCACCTTGCTCAACTTTACTGAGGCTTGGTTACAGAGAAGTTTATTTAGTAGCCCCTTTCAAGCTTCAAAAACAAATGTGCATCTTGGAACTCAGGTGATAGTGTCAGATCCACAAAGAGATTTATTTGGATACTGCCGCAGTCGGTGTTAAATCATCTAAATTTCCAGTATCTAGATATTTAGCCTAAGCTAAATGCAAGGGGAAAAGTGTTGCTAAGATTTGAAAAATGTCTCTCAATGTGGGGCTGCATGGTCAAAAGGATACATCTAGAATCAAGCAAAAATTAAACCTCAGTTAAGTCCTTTGTTTCAAAGGAAAGAGACTATTTTTACCTGGGCTGCTCTGACAGCTGCTTTGTCAGAGCAAGGGGGAACACACAAGAACACTACCTAGCCACTGCTCAAAGCCTAGAAGAACTAAGTGGCCATACCACAGTTGGTGGCTGGTGAGCTGTATGCTCATAGTAGGTATCACTGAGAGGTGTACACAGCCAGCTCAGCTCACTGCTGCTGTGTCACCTGGCCTAGTGCTTCTGTGAGGCTCAGGGCAACAATGCTGGAGGAAAGTGTTCCCAAAAGCTGCAAACCTCACCCCACTGGCACGTACTTCTGAACCTAACACCTCATGTACTAATCTGCCTGGTATCACTGGAACTCCCTCAGCAATGACTGTGAGATTGATCTTACCGGAGAGGATGAGATTGTTCAAGTGCTTCTGCAGCTTTTCACACATTTAGTATTTTGTCTAAAAGAAAGACTACAAAGTAGGCAAATAGAAAAGTGCCGCTATCAGCTTTGGAAGGGATCACAGACTGCTCTGCCCTGACCAAAGGAGTTTATTGGCTCCCTCTGAACACCAGCTACCATCAGTCACTTTATAATAAGCATATGTGGCTGCATGATCCAGACAGGATGGTGAAAAAGTGGTTCCTTTAAGACAATTTAAAAGTCATAGCACTCTGACATGTAACTCCACGTCACAACTGCTGGGGCAGCATCTGCCTTCCAAACCCAATTTCAACTGAGGAGTTCTTCCCAGTTTTCTGGACTCACCTGACCCAGAGCATGTCCTGGCCAGTGGCTGCAGAGCCTGAACCCATGGGTGCACAGCCCTTCACAAGCGGGCAGCAGGGGACCAAGCTGCCCTTCCACTGCAGACATAGCTGCTACATACAACCCAAGGACACCAATTTTACAGGAGGCTGAAAGTCTGAAACCTCTGAGATTTGCCTTTTTTTGAAAAATTGTAGGTGGACTAAATCCTGCTGGTCTGTAATACTGACCACCTCACAGAGGCCCTTGGCAGAGGTGTGAAAGCTAGGAAGCACCATGCTTCGCAGGGAAAGCAGCATCAGTCTGGGTCCATGCTCTGAACAAGCAAAATTTCAGGCAGCAACTGAAGAGCTTTACAGCTGAGGTCTTCTAACTGACAAGACATGAGCACAAGGTGCACCTCTGACAGAACTTCTCCCCCTTGCTGAAATGAAAATTAATTTCAAATGCCTTACACACAGAAATTATTTGCTCCAAAAGGTAGCTCTATTGCTCAGAAGCATTCCTTCCATAATTACTGTATTTCTCCTTACACAGAGAAGCAAATGGCACATGTGTTGCTGAGACTTCCAGTTTTCCAACCTCCAGGCATTGTAACACAGGGGTTGTGTCCACTGATGATGTAAGTCAAGCTCTAACAGCCTTCACATTTAAAAAAAAACAACCCAAACATCCTGGGTAACTGTAGCGACTTAACCAAACCACAAGCATTTGCAAATACCCACCACAATATACTGTTGGGGCTATTAAAAAATATGTGCAACAGACTGTTTTCACAAGCTCTCACACTATTAAACAGCCATTTCTTACCTTAATTTGTTTGAATTTGTCATCCTTCTCAGACTTCGTTTTTTTTCCTGCAACAACAGAAGGAAGATTTCATAAAGTTTCGTGTGCCATGAGCTATCCTTCACACTTTCTATATTTATCAACAAATAGTCTCAAAATATGCCTCAAAATGGTAGGACATCCTGGTAAAAGGAGAACACATTTTGCTTAATTTTACCCCTCCTTTAAGGTCTGGGCAGTCAAAAATTCATTCTAAACACTCTGGCTTTGTGTTTCTTTTTTAAAAGGCTACAAGAGAGAACCCCTATAGGACCCAGTAAAGCAACTGCAGTCAAAAAATCTAAGTGAAAACTTTGGAATAGTGACAAATTAAGCAACGAGGCCTGTTAAAAAAATAAAGAAGGAAGGGGGATAAAAATACTCTTAATGGAAAAAAAACACCTAAATTTATGTCTCATCACATTTCTGACACTCTCACTGCAGCTATACAAAAAGGGATTGTTAACCCACTTAATGTGAAAAGAGATCACAATAAACTTCAACCAATATTTTTGTCAATCGTTGCAACCTGGTGGGGAAATACATATTACAATTCATGCAAAAGTGGTTTATGCAATCATGCTGGACTTGAGAATTCAGAAAACCATACAGCATGTGAGCTTCACTGACCAACACTGGCCTTGGCAGACCTCAGTGTTGCTGCCCTACTCTGACCTCATGAGACCCTGATGTGGAAACTCAGACTTGCTGGTGCATGCTCAGCTCTACCCCATGTTGGCACAGACGTGTCCCAGGAATTTCTCCCATCTCTGCTACAAGATGTCACTGCAAATTAGAAATGTTTGCAGCCAGATTCTTTTGCTCCCACACATAAATTTAGCCACATGCCATGAAGGGAGGGCATGTGAAAAAATATATGGGGGCCAAAGATATGCTGGTTTTACAGTAACTGGACTTTCTGTAGAATCTTCTCCTGCTACAGCACCCATTTCCAGAATCTCAGCTTTCAAGATGAACTTTTGTAGTTCTTACATGAATCTACCACAAAGAGACAGGTTATAGTCCAGGGGACTATGTCTAAACATACAAAATATTCTATTGACAACAGACTGGAAACAGTTTCAAAGCAATTGTTCTACCTTTTGCAGATTGATCTCCCTTTCACAGTATGATTCTGCCCCAAAAATTCCATGGTTCATCATTTCCAGTCACTCTGACCTTAAACTGCAGCTGTGCCTTTCACTTCTCAATCTAAGAAAATAGCAAACTGAGCTACAGGTAAACTGAATTGGATTTTATAGGAACATTCTGCATCTGGTTTGCAGGTTATCTTTTCAGCTGAAATCCTAGACAACAGAGGATTCCAGAGGACTAAGGAAGCCATTTTTCTACTCCATATACCAGTAAAGAAGCCATAAGAAAGCCAATGAACCATAAATAAATCAATGTTTCTACTTCAAAAGAAACCAAATACTCATGAGATTGGCCTGATGGTTAGGTCCTCTCCTGGCAGGCAGGAAACTTAATCCCTAAATCTGGGTATTCAAACAGTTTCCCATTTCACTGTTATGATGACCTGGGGGCTGGTTTTTTGTGGTCTTTGTAAGTAACAATGCTGTTTCATGGTTTAACGTTCTGAGCAGAGTGTATTGCTTCCATCCAGCTCAAGACAGAGACCAGTTTAATTCCACTCTTGCTAGAAAAAAGATACCAAAATGTCTGCCACCGTGTTCTGAATGAGTCCTACTGAGTTAAATGCGTTGATCTCTAATATTTCCCAATCATATTCCTTGACTGAAGCAGACCTGGGACTAGAATCTGAACATAACTCCATCGGCTTTAGCAGACAAACATCAACAACTTGGAGCTATCACATCTCATTAATCCTCTCTTCAAGCGGCTTCTTCTCTTAACTGAATGTAGCCCATTTTTCATACAGCTGTTCCTAAGTTCTGGGGAACATCTGGATAAAAGCGTCCAGCTTCACAGAAGAAGTGGAACTAGCACATTTTGTAGGCTCCAAAACAGTAATAGTTGTTGAAGTAATTTCTCTATCCTAGGTTTCCTGCAAGAGAGTGTCAGGTATCCATTTTCAGGAGGGAAAAAAATTAATTAAATAACTGATGGTACAGCAATAGGAATAGTTCAGCCTGGGTACCTCTGGGGAGGGACCCTAAATAAAGGAATCCCTGGACTTGTATATCCTTACAGTCTATATACCCATTCCAATAGTTATTTTTGGGTCTGGGGTCTTCCCATTGCTCACTGGCTCCTCCAGAGTCTCTGTGTGACCGCCTTCCCCCCAGCCAGCCCCGATCCCCAGCCAGCTGATGCTGGTCCTGCTGTCCCTTGTTAGGCAAAGGGTTGGTGCCCATTCCAAGCTCCTTGCCTGGTGCTCCAGTCCTTTCCCAGCCAGCCAGACTTGCACTGGCAGCTTGCATACTGAGTTATCTGCACTAGGTGTATTTCTCAACACAGTGTCCCCAAGAGCATTACATGTTGACAGGCTCTCCCATCTACCTTTTTTGGAAGGTCTTTCAGATAATGGCAGCATCCGGTACACCCTGAAGGCATTGTTTCCTTTCTTTATACTTTTGTCCTTCACTTCTTCTATGTCAGGCAGGGAGTTCATAGCACAACGGAAGTTTGCCTTCCACGTCTTTGGATCGGGTTTATCTACTCCTGATTGGTATTTTCCTAAGCAAGAAAAGAAAGTTAGGAACACATGACATGAGATTGAAAATCTAAGGCAAATTAATAACAGCGTAGGTTGGCTTCAAGGTATCAGTCTTTGGTTCCCATGAGAAGCATTCAAACAACAGCTGAGGTTGCAGGAGAGTGCTGTGATCTCATTTCCATGCACATTTCTAGAACACATGATGAACAGTTTGTGCTCAAGAAAGACCCAGGGTGCTGCAGATCAGATGTGACTCCACAACAACATGGAAAAGCTTGCACAGCATTTACCTTTATTATGTTTGGCTCAAATCCACAGAAAGGTATAAAAAGCCTAAGGGCCTGTGTCTACAAAGTGCTGACTGTGCTCTACTCCTGACAGGTTTGAACCCAATGTTGTTAACATTTAAATCAATTAAGTTTTACTTTTTTCATCAATGCAAATGAGTTACGGCACTTCAATAAAGCTGGAGAGTATTGTAGGCCTTGAAAAAAGCACTTAGCCTCCCACAAATCTGGAAACTTAAGTTCATTCTGTGTTAGAAAAGCAAAGACAAGGAAGAAGGAAAATGTAACTTTAAAAGGGAAAACAATGTGAAAATCTGTCCTGCAGAAAATGAGTTCGATACCTGTGTGAATTGCCCAGTTTCTAAATAAGGGAGCATCTTTTTCAACATCCCACCCATGTCTTGCTGCATGCATCCAGGGAATCTGAAAAATCTTCATCTCCTGGAAGGGAAAACAAACAGGAAATGCCAACACTGATAGACTTGAGGGATCTTCTGATGACTTTAAGTCACTCATTTATAAGCACAGTTTCAGCATCTGCAAGTGTTTTGCTCCCTTCTAACCCAGTGTCACTCTCACTGAAGTCAACAGGAAAATATCCACTGGCGTCACCAAAGGCAGAAAACAGCTCAAGTGTATGAAATACTCAGAAGCCACTTCATGGAAGATGAGCCTGGCAGCTTTCCAAGCTGACACATGGAAAAAACATGCAGTACTACACATTTCTAAACATTCAAACAAAGGCTAGTTTGGCAGCACAGACACTTTTATGATTAGTAAAATTACATCTGAAACTAAACAACTATAGGAACAGAGAAATTCAAGGGATTTAGAATTGAGCCAGTAAATACTAGCACGGTGAAGAAAGGAGATCTTATAAACTTATATGCCAAGCAAACAGACATATGAATATATCAACTGTAGACATCTTTCCAGTCGGGATAAAACCCACCACTCGTATGAAAAGACAGCATTAAAGATACCTGAACATATTTCAGTTCAGAAACTTTAGGCCACAGAGAACTGCATTTAAAGCAATCCAAAGGAAGACTTTTTCTAAATTTTTTTTTAAACACGTATGTAGCTAAATAAGGGCATGCCTTACATGGTGGCAGGATAAACTGATTCCCAAAGGATCATGGAAGACAGTAATCTGGTGAC
Source organism: Myiozetetes cayanensis (assembly GCF_022539395.1). Lineage (NCBI taxonomy): Eukaryota > Metazoa > Chordata > Aves > Passeriformes > Tyrannidae > Myiozetetes > Myiozetetes cayanensis. Next base: position 29,742,757 of record NW_026087964.1, on the reverse strand, counting down.
TACTAAAGATGATAGTTTTGGGAGGTAGTTCCAGCTCTGGGAGCTCAAGGGCTTTCAGAACTTGAACAGCATGGATTCCTACACTCCTTCCACAAGCACTTAGCACACAGGATACTGGGCCAAATGGATGCTGGGTCAGATGTGCTTTTATGTCATACAACATGGTAATGAATTATTTTGTACTGACTACAGGGCTGCTTCAGAACTCTTCACGCTCTTTTCTGCAAAGCCATACAAAAGGAGTTTTTTACACAACACTTATTTTTTCTCCCCTGTTGGGAGGACTACATCTCCTCTGGCTCCATATGCAGTCATCTTGCACTAAAAACTGCCTCTGTAGGTTTAGATTCAGTTCTCAGTCTGGGAAGAGAAAAGTACTTCCAGGGCAAAATGCTCCCTCCTCCTGAAGTGGCCACCTGAGCTATGCCAACTGAATTGCACCCTAAAAAAGCCTACTTCTCTACACTGACTACAAATAACTCCAGACAGGCAGCACTCACTCCTTTAAATGACTGCATTGTAAATGTCTGTGGTCATGTGAAATGAATCCTTTGTCCTTTCCCCTTCCCCCAACAACCACTTTTCTTCCTTGTCTATCTTGTTAATATTTCACTAATGTCAAGGTTAGGTTTATTTCCCTTCCTTCGCATGTGATCTTTTCTTTTTTTAAACCTGCATTTTGTCCTTCAACTCTAGTCTTTAATCCATTCTCTCATGTACATTCACTGCTGGAATTGTGTTCTTGCCTTCTCGCTTGGCTTCATCTTTAATTTGGTGAAAGCGCTGATTTAACACGTTCCTCATTCTCTTCAAATCCTCACACCCTCATTCTTCCTCTTAATCTGGTCCTATCACTTCTCTCCTTTTGCCTCCTTACTCTTCTCCCTATACATAATTAAATAATCTTACAGAGATGCTCACCTCTTTCCCTGAGTAGAAGTCTAAAGAAAGCCTCAAACCACTATTTTGTGGTCCAGAGCACTACTGTATTCAGCAGAGCTAGAATAAGCTTTCCTGCCTTTACTCTCCCACAAACCATAATAAGCATAGGGAAAAAAAAAAATCATACTTCCATAGAAAACAATTTCTATCAACAAGAACTTTGAGAATTGAACAGATTAAAAAGTCTCACGCTTGAGAGGTCTGAACAATGCTACACAATGCTAGGGAGGCTATATCATGGATTTCTTATTCCATATGATAATTCAAAACCTAGCAGACTGAACAAGACTCCAGACACAGCATCCTGTCAATCGTCAGCTGTACTCACTGCTTCAAAGGAAGGTGCTAGGACACTCAACAGCAGTTTAAGTGGTCATTACAGTGCTTCTGTTCATTACAGAAAGTTCTTCCCAATCCCAGATGTCTTTAAGTACAGGTATTATAGCAAACTAAATACAAATAACAAAATAGAATCCACATGTATTATAATTTTATAATGCATACATATAAATACAGAAACTGCAGATTTTCTCATCCCCTATCAAGTATCTAACCTTCTCTGAAATCCCACAAGGCTGGTGGGTGCATCAATAGCACATGGTTGTGTGTTCTGCTCTAGTTTACCTGGATGCTTTCTGTTTAAATACTAATTCTTTATTTCACACATTATCAAACATTACCTATATTCTTTTTCAGTCGATGCTTTCTAGTAATGACCTTAACAGGGAAGAGCTCCTCACTGCTTTCTCTTAGACTTCGAAAACCATGTGCTGACTGGTACAGCACTGGACATTTGTGTAGGCGTCTCATGTTTCTGTTAAAAAATTAGCCTCACCTGAAGTCAAAAACACAACCCACAAAACTTTTGCAGCCTAACAGTAATTGCTACCAAGCTCCAGTGGGGACATCAAAAGGGAAAAGTTGTGGCATTCCTAGAAACAGGCAAGAAGGAGAAAATAGGATTGCAAACTGCCCCGAGCAGGTGAATGAGCACGAGACCACATCTTAGCTACAAGTCATAGGACAAATCTTAAATAGCAGCATCCTTCTTGAGGGTAGTACTCCAAGCATCCATCAAAGCAGCAGGTTGCCTCTTGACTTCTGTTACATCTACTCAGAATGTTTCCACTCTGATTTCCTTTTCCAGATCCTTGAGGGACACTGACCTCTTATTATCCCCCTTCTCACACCACCTCTGCCCTCTACTGAACTATGTAATTTCCTTCACACCTCCCAGTTTTGTCTCTCTGGGAAGGTAAATAAATTCCCTTCCTCTCTCACGCCATTCAGCAGGATAACATTTTCACCAGGATGGCACATAAATATTTATTTTTTAAACCTTATAAAAAAGGGGTTTGTTCTGGAGGTATAAGGTCATCAACGGACAGTAGGGGACGGAATTAGATAAGTTAGCTGTACCTGATTTGTCCTTTTTAACTGGGAGAGGTTTAATTCTTTTCTCAGTTTGGAAAAATTCCCCAAGAGCCAATCACAAACCCAGAACGGTAGTAATTCCTTTCATATTTAAATTTTATTTCCTTAAAAGCTATGCACACACAAGTTTCATTATCTTTGATAATCTGGCCCACTTTGTTTTCTAAACACTTAACTGTTCTTTGCCAAACTCTAATTAAAATATACAAATTACAAAATCCTAGAGCTTCCAAAGTCAATTCTGTGGGTACAGAACAGGCTGTGATACACATGACACTGTATCATTGCATGGTTTTGTTTATGGTCAGGATTTAAAGTGAAAATAGATATATTCGTGGTTTAATGATCCATTGTTGGAATGAATGTTCAAACATTTTTAAAAAGAAATGCTCAGAAGGCCAATTAGCTTGTTGAGCACAATAAAGGCAATCCAGTCTGATGCCAAATCAGAGGGCAGAAGTGGGGAATTAGAGTTTAATAATCCTCAAGGCAGGCCACTTACCCTGGTATCTTTTTTCTTATAGAAGCCAGGGCTTTCTTTAAAAATAAAAAAATTCAAAATAATTTGTTTGTGAGACAAGCCTAAGTCAATACAGAATATGCTAAGGACAAAATCTTCTCCCGACTCTTGCATGCAAAGAGTTCACGCCAGAAGCACAAGGCAGAAACTGCTGTAACAACACAATCAGAGGACTGCAAACATTAAACAACATGACATGCCTTGCAAACTGCCTTTATGGACTGGTGTTCTGAACTTGGAAGAATGAAGCTCTTAACACAGTGGCAGCATTTTTAAACTGCAAAGGAAGCAAGTACCATTCCTCAGATGTATCAAAAAAGGTTACGTGAACATAACCTATAGATGACAACGCTGTATTTAAGAGTAATATGCTCAGATGTGAAATACTGTGCCCTACTAACTGCAGAGAAATTATTTCAGGATTGGGCAGGAATACCCAGCAAAGGACAACAGATATGGACTGTCAGCAGGAAACCTGACACGGAAGTAGAGATATTCAAGGAGAGGAACCCCAACACGGGACTCAAATTACAAAAACAACAGTAAAAACTGGTCTCCTCCTCTTCAGTTGTGACCCCATTATGCAAGAACAAGGACCTACTCAAATTCACGGGGCAGCTAACTAGGGAATGGATAAAGCTATATTTATTTACTCAGCCACAGCATGTGAGAGTCACTGATGCAGGAAGTTCCTGAGAAACAAGATTCATAGCTGAAATTTAAAGGGCTCCTGATAATTTTGAAGTAGAGAACATTTCTAGCTTTGAAAGCTGAAATAAAAGGTGGTAATTTCAATTGCCATTTTTCAGCTCTAAAACTGAGCACCCCAATTACTACTGCTATAGGGAGGACACCAGACTGTCTGGGTTAGTGCCTTAACCAGAGTGGCACTTGGTTAAGTGGCACCAGAAACCTATTTCTGCACCCAATTTTGTGCATTTCTACTCATTTTGATAATAAAGTAGCCTCTGTAGCCAAAACAGCTTCATGCTTTTCAGTGTGGTGAATCACTCTCCTGCATAGTACAGAATGCATGCAACATTTCCAAGGTTTATCACTATTCAAAGTCTCAGATGCACTTCTTGGTTTTACTGAACCAATTAAAATAAATTCAAATTGGGCACTGACATTTTGTAGCTCATACTTGTGCTCTCAAAGTGTCTAGAGTGCTGAGTAAGAGCCAAGGTTTGGGTCTGGCACGGTAAAAATGACTCCATTTTCTCCTAGGTTAAGAAGTATCAAAGAAGTCCCACAAGTCTGAAACAGGAGATCATTGCTTCAACCCAGAGTCTAACTCGGAATATGGTCTTCCACCTCAGGAGAGCATTGTGTTCACATCCTTCTGATGCTACTTGGTGAACAATGTGTTCCCAGCTTAAAAAAAAATAAAACCACCTATCAGAGTCTCCAGAAACACTCACTCCAACAACAAAGAGATGGAAAATGCTTTCAAAGGAGCCACAAATCCACCAGACCAAAGCAAGATGCCTCAGATCTGGCAGGCGAGGCCGGAGGAACAGGTTCAGCAGGAAGCATTCAGCTTTGCCCTTCCTCCCCACGTCACCCCTTTGAAAACCAGGAATGAGCTGATTTACCTATTCAGACCTCAGCCACTGCTATAAGTTCCTCTTCAGTGCATGCATGCACCCCCCATTACCTTATTTAGCCATTTCAGCCCCGGTATTCTGTTAGAGTTGATTTGCTCTTCCAGCCAGGGCCGCATCCGCATCCTTTCGACAGGCATTGTCACCCACCTGGGAAGGAGCTGCAGGAAAAAAGGGACAAGATTACTTGTCTTCCAGGCAGAACTCCCAGGCAGTTCCCCCACCTCTACACAGTACAGACATACTAAAGCTCTGCTGGCACTGAACAATTGCAAATATAATTGTGTTTTTAAATCTGTGTGCAAACCTCCCCTAAGAGCAACTGAGATGATAAAGTCTTCTTTATGGTAGAAAACACTCTTCTGGTGCACCTTGATTAGGAAAACCTTCACCTGAAGAAGACACATGCTACTGGCAAAAGTTTGTCTGCTGACACAGGTGGGATACCAGAGGTCACAAAGAAAAACAATTATGCTCCTGTGGATACCTCTTTTTGGCACACGTATCCTCATTTGCACAAGACCTTTTTTTGCAAAGAAAAAATATGTAAAGAAGTAAATTCACATGCTGGAGGCATCACTGTACTGGCTAAAATGATGCATCTACTAAGAAAAGTACTTTCAAATGTCTGTTTCTGTCCCATAAACTTGACTAAAATTATGAAAAATACATTTTACAACACAGCAATTTATCAGACCATTTGGTTGTAGCTGAGTAGTTTGGTCCCCTCCTTTCAGCTTTCTTGGATCAATCCTGTCACTAATTTATTTAGTGACTATTATTTTACATTTCAGAGCTGCTCAGCTATGAAGTGAGTGCTTCACAGCCCCCTCAGCTGTACCACACCACCTTACATTATTCAGTTAATACTCCAACTGACTTCATTTTCTCATTCTCTCTCTCTCTCTCACGTGACCTTGATGCCACTTCCCTGTTTAGGGCTGTAAATTATTGACATAAGAGTCCAAAGTCTTGACCCTGAGGCAGAAGATTTTAAAAACATTAACCTATCTCAGGCACCACTCTGAAAGCGCCAACTGGCACTAGATGCACATTAAGGCACTGCATTAAATGCCTGCTAAGCAGCCTGCAATCCATCATTTCCACATTCAGGTACTTGCATTTAGGCTGCTGCTTCTCCTTGCCCCCTCTGTACCGGGCTCAGCTCCTTCCTCTCTCCACTGTTCTTCACATCTGTGTTCTCTGCATCATTCTTAACTTCTCTGCTCCACTATTCTTGTCACCTTTGATCTTAAAATAAAAATAAAAAAGAGAAAAAAATTGAAACCACACAGCAATGGCACAAATGTAAATGGGTTTGTTCTCACTTCCTATGGGAGTACAGGCATCAGACAAACTAACAATTAGGCAGTACCAAGCCCACACCCAGCACAAGAGGAAGAAAAACGTTCAAAATTTCCTCTCATTGCTCTGAGGACATGTATTTCCTGAAACTAATAAGGAATTAAAACCTGAGTGCAACAATAAGGCTCTTTGATGTGTTCAGAGAATTTACCAGCAGCCATGCTCACATTAATCTCTTAGCAAACATATTGGCATTTTGTTTACTACAGTGGGCAGTGGTCACTTGTGCTTCAGCTGCAGCCTGTTGCAGTTAACTATGAATTTCTAAAATAGCTCAGAAAATGGTTGCAACTGCTCAGCTCCCTTTCAGGTGCACATCAGACACACAAAAACAGCAAACCCCAGAACCCAACAGCGGTCGTGCCCTTGTGCAAATCCCCTCTCTGTGCAAGAGGGAAGCTGTTTTCTGAGTGAGGGTGACACGGCTACAGCTTTCTCAGCCCCCAGGTCAGTGGCAAACAGCCCACTGTGTCACTGCAGCCCCCTCCCCTTGGCACCAGCAATCCTCACTCAGGTTGCAGAATGTGTATAGGAGATTTGTACCACCTTCCCCTACTGCAGTTTGAGTCAAAGCTGAAAAATGCAAATAGAAATGTACTAAAAACATGAGCAAATTTTTATTTGTCTGACAACGAAGAAACAAGTATCTGACACAGATGCATTTCTCTGTAAGGTATCTTAAAGTATGCATGCACTTTGAGACAATTCCTGGAAACACTGTGCATCAGATTCAACACTCAATATATGAGTGTTCCCATTTAGCAGTTGGACTTGTCTTCTGGGTAATGAGCCCTTAAGACAAATTTCAAGCTCATCTAAATAAACAAATTAGACAGAAGGCAGAAAAGTCATCTTGAAAGCAGCAGCAACGAATCCCACTTGGGACAGGCAACATGGGAGAAACAGAAGCTGCCTTTGTGCAAAAGCAATACATTTCAGGAAACGAGAAAGCTGCCAACAATCGCTACTACAAGGAAGCCAGTTTTGCCCAAAACGGCATGGCTGAAGCAGTTAAGTCTCTTCCCTCCCACGTCCCTGGGGGCTTCCCCAGCTGCTCCCCTGCAGATGCGGTGGTGTGGTGCTCATCTCCTTTTCAGCACCCTGGGACTCCTCTGGGACTAGCACCTGCAGCTGTCAGCACACACCTTCACATCCGTCACCCACACTAAGGCAAATTAATCCAAGGTAATCAGAAGAGAAGTTTGTCTTATGAAAAGGGAGGAGTGGCTCCCAAGACCTGTTTATCTGAAAGTAAATTCAAACCCAGATAAAAATAACCCCACAATGATGTTCAGCTGGGGGCGGGAGCAGTGGGCATCTTCTGGGGCTATGTCTTTCACAGAGTGGTAAGCACATTATGCTTCTGCTCACCGAAACACCCCTCCTAGTGCTTCTCTAAGAGCCCATGATGCCGAAAATAAAGCTGGATGTCTTCAGAAGACACCCCCAGACCTGTCTGCCTCAGGACAGTACTGACCACAACAGTGCTAAAATTTAGTGGGGTTTTTTGCAGTTGCACATCAATGGCATCCTTTTGATGAAAACATCAACTCTACCAAGCCTGTGGGAAATGAAGGTGCCATTTCTCCTCTCCAGAGCTGACAAATGCATGATTTATTTGTACAGAAAGAAACATCAACTTCTGCAGTGCCTTAAAAATAGCTACTTAAAAGTAGCTTCTGCCTTACAATAAGCAGAGTTAATAGGTGCACTTGGAAGTCTTATTCCAATGGCTCCAGATGGAAGAACCTGAAGTCCATCCCTCAGTGAGTACGGAACCAATCACTGGACATTAAGAATCATTCAAGTTTGAAAAGACCTTTGAAATTCTCCAAAACAGACAGCAAAGGCATGTAAAATTTCAGGGGCCATTACCTAACACTAAGACAGCTTCACCATCCACCAGAATATATCAATTATAAAAGAAATCTATAAAGCCAGAAACCAAGGTAAGTTGTAAAAAACAGCAGGCACGCCAAGGTCCTTGCTCCAGCCTCTCTCCAGTGTTTACCCAGTTGAAAAAAAAAAGCAGAAACAATCCACCCTTTTAAGGAGAACGAAACATCAACATTTACAATTTGGATCAGGCTGTAAAACCACAAGCACCTATGCACCTATCTCCCATTCCTGGTCAACCAGCACTTCCCCTGCACATTCACACCTAGAAGAAGCCACATGCAGCTGTCTGTACTTTTTGTACCAGAGGGCAAGGTGACTTCTAACAGTATCTTCAGAGCTGCCAAGGCATCCAGTTCCCACTAGCTTCACCACCACCATGATGTCCTGAGCTATGGGTACCCATCCACTGGCCTAAACAAACCTCTCAGAAGCCTGGTTATCTTTGCCTGCCTGAACCTTCACACTCAGGGTAACTGGGAGAAAAATGGCTTAATGCCTGCCATGGGTCACTTGACACCATCTTCCTCCATCTTGGAGAGACCATGGATGGAGGTGGCCAGGGAAAAGAGCAGAGTCAGGTAGGACTGCAGAGGGAAGGAGCAGCACCAGCTCACCAGTGGCAAAGAAGCACCTGACACTCCATCACCCTTCAGTCCCTCAATGCTACTCTTTGCATAGGCAGCTTTCCGAACAAGACCAGGAACTTAGCAGGCTTACAAGTAACACCTCTTTCTGTAGGGTCTTTTTCATCTGTTTGAGCCTGGACTGTGGTTCTCATCCTGCTCAAAGACATGCATGACAGCAGAACCAACAGAAGAAGGCACTCCAGTGGGAAGGAGCAGCTGGGGTGGCCAGGGAGGAACCCCTTAATCCAAAACCACTAATAAAGCTCCTGTGCTTTTAGACCATAGCTTCAAACTTGGATAGTACTGAACCTCAGCATTTCTTTGGGGAAAACACAGGAAAATGCTTAATACTCCTAGACACCAAAGGCGGAAGTCAAACTTTTTGTCATTACGTTGAAAATAATTCCTGTTTGTTTTTTCTTCTGGTTTATCACTGTCCCATTGTGGGGGAAGGGAAGAATAATTGCCAAGAAAACTGCTTATGGGACCTAAGAAACTATTTTTCTGCCCTATCTGAAAAGAGGAGCTCATTTAGACATTGGAAGTCAGGATACCTGCTGGGAAATCATTTTATGAACACTTGCCATTCTTAAGACAGCCAGTCTTCAAGAACCACTATTTTTAACCATGCCTCTTACGAATATTTTAAGACTGGTAGTTCCATCAATTTCCCTTTTCTTGCTCCATTTTTATCACCTGCCTTGTTCTTACAGGGGGCCTCAGTCAGGGGCATTTGCCTTTTTGGTGGTGGGAGCTTAAACGCATCGATGAACATTCAGATATCAATAAAATTATTCCTAAGCAAGTGCCAAGCGTGTAAGATAACAACTTCAACACATGTCTGGAGGGGCAAGCCACTGGTACATTCCCATGTGACAAGCATGGCCCATGGATGTGCTGATGCCACGGTTTATGGAGGGATTATTTTGACCTTCGTCAAAGCTTTATTTACTGCACTGTTCGTGCTAGTCCTGTGGTCAGTTCAGCCTTTTTTTTCCAAGTAGAAAATGCAAAAATACGGCGGAGGCTACCCCACAAGCTGTAAACTGTCCTAACCCTGCAGGTGAGGCATGGAGGAAGAGTGCTGAGGAGGGCAGAAGGCACAGGATCTACTGGAGTTGGTGCCAGTGGAGCCCAGTTAGGAACATGGAGCCTGGGAGGAGGCCAGTCAATTGCACTGCTACTGCACACTGCACTTGAAAATGAGCTTTCTCCCAGGAAATCACATCAGCAGCCTGGGCTGAAGCATGCAAGCTGGCTTCTTAAGATAGACACAGCTGAAAGAAGAGTCCTAATGATGTAAGGATGGGAAGCGCATTTTTTGGAGTAGTTACACAAAGGGCATTGAGCAGGTAACTGTCACCACAGAATTCTTAAAGGCACATACTGAAATTCAACTATATACACATTCTTTTCATGATGTATTTTTCTAAGATTTTTTATGCAAGACTCTTCAGAAGGAAACTCACAGTGCTCAATTATTTTTAAAGATACAGCAGAAAAATATTAATTATTTTCAAGAGCTATTCATCTCTAAAGAGACAGTAGAAAATATGTAAGCAATGGCTGCGATCTGTATACACATATAAATATTTTCACTCCATAATGTTTAATAAAGAGCTCGTAGTCCTCCCTCTTCTCTGCTAAAACATTCTAGCAATTCTGACTTGTTTTTTCCATGATGGAGATAACAATCCTGCCATACAGAAAGTGTAACCTTTGAGAATGAAGAGCTCTTCGCTAGAATTGCAGCAGCTGTAGACAGAAAGTGAAAGCAACGGCATGGCAGGCATTACATCTGAGCAGTACAAGATGTTCTCTTCCCTTCAGTTTCATTCTGATAGCATCTGGAAAACTGAAAAAGCACAAAGGTTATCCCAAAACCACAAGCTACTCTATGCCTGTGGATATTTATTAAAAAATATATTTCTGTGGAACAATAAAAAAAAAAGTCTCAAAAAGCAATTCTTCTTTCCACGTCACAAAATACCCAGTTAAAAGGTTTGTCAGTATATGGAAATTCTATTAATGGTTCTGAGAAGGTAAAGTGGGATAAGAATCTTGGAGGTGCATCTGTGAAGTACGTCACAGCCTTTCCCCAAAGCTGTGAAAAAACATCTGTTCCCTAGACGACATGTGCAGAACACTGCATAGTATCTATTTCTCTTTTCTCTGCAAATACAGAACTGGTAATATTTTTTTTTAAGTAATCTTGTACTTGTGCTTTGCTGATAATCTTTTAAACTATTCCCTTTGTTTGCTAACATTGCTGCAGTTCAGAAAAGCATCAATCATCCTCTGTGACCAAGGAGATATGCTGAAATGAGACCATACGCTAATTTTAGGATTCAGAGAACTGGGTTCTGCATTTGTGCCTGTGCCAAGACTGTTCTAGGATACAAGGAAACATGATCTTTTTTTAAAGAACAGTACTTGGAGCAAAATTCTGCCCTTTGATCACAGACTGGACTCTGCCTTCATATGGGATTTTGCATATAGGGCCACTTTTCTCAGCTATTCTATTTTGAATGCCCCTTTCAAAGGTTTAACTGGATGCATTCCAAGCAAAGCTCTGCTTGGAAGTCAAACTCATCAGAGGGATAGAGCCTTCTCCCACATAAGAAAACCTGCTAGCCTCACCTGCTCAGAAATACTTCAGAAATGTGAGATTGATACTGAAACAAGGACAACTCAAGTCCATTTTACTCAGTGGCTTCAACTTCAGACACTTGAAATCCCCCTGCCTGCAGCCTGCAGGGAGACAAGACCTCTGCCTGGTGCATTTTCCATCTGCCAGGAGCCAGAGGAGAATCTTACCACTGATGTTGCAGAAACAGAGTTAACATGCCTTCTTTCTGATAATCCCAAATTATGCAAATATCCATATCTTTTCTTGGAACCAACAGCAAAATACATAATAGAGAGTAGTTAATGAGAAAAAGTGGGCATTGTTCTCAGAGGGGCAAAGGTTACAGGTTCAAAATAAAATCCTGAAGCTCTTGGTTTAGAAAACAGATACGAAGCAGGAAAACACATAGGAACCTGTAAGAAACTTTCTGGATTCATGGACAGTTAGAATGCAAAACCTACCCTCTCTGGTCTTTTAATTGCATATAATGTTGCCTCTTTTACTCCCCACCGTTATTCTGTCAGTGATGCCCTGTTCAACAGGCAGGGATGGGGGAAACATCACTGGCAGATTTGCTTCTCACTAAGCACCTCTTGCCCTGCGTTCCCTTAAAGTACATGCCATGGCCGAGTGTTCCACAGAGCCAGCTCCTGTGTTGGCTGTAATGCTTGATCCACAATGCAGCAATGGTAGTGTTTTTCCTGCTCTACCCAAGAAAGATGCACAAAGGGAGAAGGAGAAAAACCCTTGCATCCTTAAGGGACGGAGGGCAAAAAACAACTAACCTGACTTGCCCTGAGGAAAAAAACAAACAAAATCCCAAACAAAACAATGGCAGAAAATACCTCAAATGTGTATTGAAATCAGCATTACAGACTGCATGATAAACATGCCCAGGAAAACATACAATGGGAACTCATACTGTATATAGAGTGTGTTTCATCAGCCCTATAGCATTTCTGTTCCACCCAAAGGGTGTTAACATGCCCTGGCTGGGATTCAGACATTACACATCAAAACAGACTCTTTCCTTTGGTTTCCTTGCAAAGCTTATTCTCCCTCAGCAGCAAAGACATGAGTTGTTATTTTGCAGTGATCTCAAGCATCATTAAAGGTGGCCCTCGGATTTGCAGACTAGAAGTGCGCAGAAGAAAAGCCATCTTATTTTAATACAGTAGAACCAGAAGGCTTCTGGACTTAGCCATACTGAAACAACGCTTCAACCTCTCAATAACGACGATGAAATTTCCCTTGCAGTGGCTCGTATGTTGAACACTATCATAACACTTGAACAACACGATGTCTGTGGCTGAGCCCATTCACTTCTCTGGCGTGGCAGCAACTTACCTCAGCTGGGAACTTGGCCCAGGGCCTCTAACAGATTGCTAAAGATCATCTCTGCAGTATCCTTGCCATGATGATCATCTGCACACAGTGTCTGCAAGTCTGGTGACAATACAAAGTGATTGCTTTAGTTTAAGCTTTGAAAGAATATTTTGTTTTCTGGGAGTTTCTTCCATTTGTTTCCCAGGTGTTACAGGGAGTGAATATGGGAGATGCCAGATTCTGGTGGCATTAAGATGTCAACAGGTCTGTGCAAGTGATACTCATCAGCACGCTGACTACAGAAGACTCTTTCCCTGTCACCTCCTTCAGGAGTCTCAAAAGCAGCCATAACTGGATTACAGTAATCACTCCAATAGCTGATTTGTTTCCTTCTTAAACTTTGTGTTACATCTAATGTCTGACCACGATTTGTCCCCAGTATCTGGGATGTCTAACTATTTTTCTCCCAAAAGCTGCCTAGAAGAAAGGTGGTGACTTTTCAGTAGCAGAGCTGTACTTCATTCAGACAAGTTTGGGAAGGGCTTGTTTACAACAAGAAATCTGCTGGCACGGTTTTCAGGGAGTAATTAATTTCCTTGCACTGGGGAGCAATTATCTCCCAAATAATCAATTTTATTCCTGAATTAAGAGTTCACACATGAATCCACTCCTGACTACCCACACATAATAGTGCTGCTGCTTAGCCATGCCAGTCAGAATTCATGGAAGCCAAACCCTGTGTGTTCTTTAAAGCTGCCAGGAAAACTCAGCATCTGACACCTGATTTGTAAAGAATTTTCCAGCCTGGTGAAAACTACAAGGCTATTAAGGCTCAAACAATTATCAAGGATTGCTTCACTGATGCTACTCAACAGCACTGTTCTGTTGGACCACTGCACTCTTATGAGATCCATGACTAGCTTCACAGGAGACATTCCTAAAACTTTTAACAAGCACATTTCCTACATGGGTCCTTCTGAAAGCAATGGAAAATCGTGCATGCAAGTACCTGCAAGACTAGGCAGTCTTCATCTCCGAGTCCTGCCTAAGTACAGGGTGAATGCTTTATAGGGCGAGCACGTTATAGGGTGCTGTATATTAGAAAAACAGCCATCATAAACCAAAAGGGCTTAATCGCAGTGTTCCCACACTGATGGCTTGTGAGGCTCGGGCAGGATAGCAAAACGACAATGACATTTTAGAGGCACTCAGAGAGGCATAAAAAATTATTCCAGATAACAAACGCTGAGAGAAATGTGTTCAAGGAAGAGTTTTCACATTCACCAGCCATGACCTGCACCTGATGTAATCCACCTTGCTCTGATTGGGCTTGTTTCTCACAGCTACCTTTGTTTGTATAACATACTGTTCTGCAACACACAGCAAAAACTATTTGCACACTACGCTAAAGTGCGATTTAATATTTGCTTAAAGCTTTCATTTTATTGTCTGGGCAAGGGCAGTTTCTACCACTGAAGTTAATAGCTAACCCACACCTACACCTTTGCTACCCAAACTTCTAATCGCAAGCACAGCACCCAGATCTGAGAGCAAAAGACATAAACTACCTCTGCCTACCCTCACAGAGAGCAGCAAACCCAGTCCTTTCAGGAAAGCAATTTCTCCTTTGCTTCCAACAGAAAGTATTAAAGGAAAGTATACACTATTTTGGATTTGTAGAAAACACTCTTGCGCTTACTAAGACACTTTCTTTTCAGACAGATCAGAGCAGGCACAGACTTGGGGGCTGGGATTCTCTGAATCATCCACATGGCAAGCTGGAAACATGTCTGTCACATGAATGTATTTCTGGTTTACAAAAATAGCACCATGAAAGAAGCAGATGTGTTGAGCACAAAAAATAAATTGAATTAGTTATTACAGAGATACTGCTTGACACTGGAGAATTTCAGAGAGAAATGTCTTCCTCTTGTATGCACATTTGAAAGGCTTGCACTTAAAGAGTGGCAAGTATTAAGTGCTTGTACTTGTGCTTATTGAAATAGTATGATCTAATTCTCCTTTTGCTAAAAACGCTACTCTTTCTTCTGCCACAGGACATATAGGATAAGAATAGGTAATAGGATTGCTTACAAAATGTGGTTTTAATTTAAAGTTTTTGTGTTGACCACAGACCAACACCAATTAGACAGCCTCCATTTGTGATCTGCAGCAGCTATTTCTGTCTTGGAAGTTTCCTAAAATACTACTGAGCTACAGTGAGACAACTCAGCTCGTCTTCATTTCTCATCTAAGCTGGATAAATATTATTAAATTAAACAAAGCTAGTCTTCTTCGGCTTCCTTCATCAATCTCAAATCTCCAGAATGGTTCTGGCATCCAAAGCATTTAGTTTTTATATGTTTGAATGCAATGTGTTCAAATGTGTGAGAATTAGACCTCTGGAATTTAACTCTCTTTTATTTCACCCCAGTGTATCTTCAGCAGAGCAGAGATTGTCCAAGCTTCTCATCAACACCCAACCTTTTTATAGATACGGCCCAGTAACACACCTCTACATATGAGAAGTACGTTAATTTGAGATTACATGGCCACCCAACATTTGGCCATCTTTTGACTGATTCAGTGGGTAGTTCTCAAGGTTGAAAAGGGCCTTCTAGCTGTTGACTGATTTGAGAAAACAGAGTGAAACCATTTGCAGTCATTTCATGTCATCAGTAAAGCTGATACCAGGGTAAGATCTTTTGGTTACTGTTGATCTGCCCCAGATCTAAGTGGATGACCCCAAAGGTGGGGTGCAAAAAAAAAAAAGCCCACCACATATTTTATACCTGATCCTATAACAACTCTAAGCTCATCATGAATAAAATTCAGGACTCCCCACCAGCTGAATGACTGACTCCCTTTCATCACACGGGATGTCATCACCTCCATTGTACTTTCTATACGTGTTTGCCACAGCACTTCAAAACAGTACTTCCGTGACTGAAGAAGATGCCACTTCCCATACCGCAGGGCTGCTGACCAGACCTCTGGCTGCAAAAAGTGGTACGTGGAAAAAACAGGAGTGCAGCTTCTATTATCTATTGTGTAGTTTGCTGCCATGTAGCAGTCAAATTTACCAAAAGATGAAACAAACAGTAAAACTGAACTAATTTTTCAAGTTCAGTTCTCATACTTCTTTGCTCTGTGTTTATTCTTTCATTTTTGCCAACTAGGATATGAAAACCAATGGAGTCAGTTTCACTTTTGTTTATATTTGGTTTCAATTTTATCCTCAAGTTTTGCTTTCATCTTTTCTTGTGACACTGTTGGGATTTCAGATGCTGCAGGCAAGACTTCAGTAATTAAAAAACATTAGTCTCCTATCCTACCTGTTTTCCTGTTTTGGAATTATTTTTATTTAGATAAACTTTTTAAGATGCTATCACAATTTTGGAAAGTGTTTGGGGGTGGCGTTGTTTAGTTTTGATTTTACAACTTTATGTGCCTAGTCCAATAAATTCAGTACCTCAGTATTTTCCACTTGATTCATATCTCAGATGCATATCCATTTACATAATTCCACAAAACACCTTAAAAGAGCAGCCAGTGCAACAAATGCACAAAAGCCCACATCATGCACCAAATGCAGTTTTTATACATTTTTATATATATATATATATATATGCCCACATAAGGCCCTAAATTTACTGCTACCTTAATTTATTAAACAACTAAGGCATTATCTGTAAGAGGCTTGCCTGGAATGCTGTCAAGCTATGCTCAATATCAACAGGAATATTACAGTACAGGAGGAACATTACAGTACAGTCTTTGTCTTCTGTGCACTCATCAGGCCCTTCAAGTCACATACACCCCTCCATTCATGACAAAAAGCAGAACTTAACCACACTTCAGACTTTTTAAAACCAAACACGTAAGCAACTCTTCCTTCTTTTGTGCTGTATCAACGTTAAGTATCTAAGTCTCTAAAAAGTAAAATAATTTTACACCAGAAGGGAAATGGTTAGACAACATCCACTGTCACGTGCAGTTCAAAACAAAGGATAAATTTAAATACTTTTGCTTTTGCCACACCTTAACTCCTTTCCTAACACCAGAGACATGCTGGGAGCTACAAACCAAGCTAACCTGTAAAGGTTAGCTGAAAAACTATCAAACCACAATCTACTCTACTCTTTCATAGCCAGGAATATGGAAATTATTACTTCCAAGCTTATCTTGAAAGCTAGCAACCTATATAGCAACAACTGAATGTTAAAATACCTTAGGAGTTAAAATTTAGTTTTGCACCTAGGGTGAAAAAACATGAAGGCAGATTTGCTCCTGGATGCCTGTGTCCAAGCTGCAACAAGATAAAATGTTTGCCTTGTACTAAAGACTACTGTACATTTACTGCAATCCGCCCCCAAGCAAACAAAAGGGTCAGAAAATTTCCAATATACACAAAGCTGGGCTTGCAGTATATTACACATTAAGAAAGTAAATATTACTGTACTGCTTCTCATTTCTTTCTTTTCTCCCTAGGTCATTTAAAAGAAACAGTAATTTTTCATCAGCTTCCAAGAAATTGAAAAGATATCTAGCACTAACTAGAAGAGCAAGTTTTAAAACCTTTTTACAGTTTATCAATAAAAAATGTGTGCTGTACAGTATATTATTTATGCTATACACAAAACATCTTCATTTTATATTTTTATATATATGTCAATATGTATATCTGCATATATATATATATATTTATATACATATAGGCCAACATTAAGCTCTAGACTGTTAACATGGTTTCCCTTCCACTAACTGCCAATTGTTAATTTCAGTTTTTCTTAGTGGCTATGGTAATCTATTTTAATCTTAACACAAGAGTTCAAACACTGTCAATACACGGAAGAACCTTCATACAGTTCCAACAACACTTCTGGGGGGAAAAAGAACAAACAAATAAACAACCCAAGGGGAAATTATTTAATTGCACAGAATGATTTTTTCCATAATGTTATTCATACATAAGGAATATGCAACTTAACACATCCTCTCATTCACTGTACCTAGAATCTCTTCAGCTTGCTTATTTGTGTTTTGCTTTTACACTTGAAATCTCAAAGGACAAACCAGAAAATCTTTTGCGCATATCAGTTTGTAGCAGCATAAGCTACAATAAAACTTCTGTAAACACTGCCTTATGGTTTATGCCTGCAATATCACAATCATTACAGGCCTTTGAAGAACCGAGTTTCAAAAGAGCAATCTTTACAAACGAGTCACAGAGATAAGTAACAGTAACACGTGATTAGTTTTATGGCTTTACCAACAAATGGACCATGACTTTCAATACAAGATGCACAGAATACAAGTTGAGGTTCTAATATGCAAATATCAGAAGAATTTTGCAGGGGTACCACTTCAATGCAATGTTAAATGCACACAGGATGTACTTAACTTTAACTGCTGTCAGGTTACCAAGTGCAGGGGTAACAAGCACAGATAAAACAGTATCACCACAGATGTTAAATTTTTTTTTTCCTGGAAATTTCATAAGATCTTATACCACAAGATTCACATAGCAAACGGCAATAGGTGGTCCTGCTTCTCTGTGTTATATGCAAATGGACCATAGTTTATGCTTCTCAGTGGAAGCTTCTATTAGCAGTTTTCAGCAATAATTCTTGATCATCATCTGCAGTTATTCTTTGTGGGTAATCACTGCCCAAAATTTGATACTGAACTGTTCTGACTTCTAAGTTGTAGAGCAAGTTTCTCTCCCACAGACTGCCTAATCACTCGTGAACCCAAGTAAACTCCTGACATACACACAGTGGCCGTGAGCACCACAATTTATGTATTGTATCTGTTGTTTTGAAGCTACGTCCCAACATTTTATTTGGGTCTCATTTATCTTACCAATTCACTATCTTCACGAAACTAATGATTTTAAATAATATCTCCACAACCCCTTCAGTCACATCTTTTCCAAGCTACTTACTCTTTCACAAAAGCACCTTCATACCCTTGATCCTCTCTGACACCCTTCTCAGCAACTTTCACTAAATCCTGAATCAGGAAAGAGGAGCACCGGGGACTTGTAATGGCACGATGGTGTTTTCTATTTCTATTTTTGCTCCTTCCTAGTAATTCTTAACCTGCCCTCTCCTTTCTTAGCCACATCTTGGCACAGAGCTAATTTTTTTCACCGGATGACTGAGTAAAAAAATCAGTTCACACTTCACCCTTGTGAACAGAAAGTTAAGACTGCATTCCCTTCCATGTGCGTTACACTTAACATTGGCCTGTATTGAACTTAATTTTCAAACTTACATCTGGACTTCCAATATAAGATTCTTCCGCAGGCTTTGTTGTTCAGCCTTTGGGATTTTGACGCTCTGAAGGAATTAATACAACCAGCAAACTTGTTAAATCACCACCACCTATCCCCGCTTCCAACCCTTATACGGCATGCTTGGGGGGAGGGGGTACAACTGGCAACCTCCCTTCACTGGAGCAAAATGACCATGACTGTACAACTCAGAGCAAACTGATCCCACGCTGAAACTGGCCCTGCTTTAATAAGGACTGTATCAACCAGACAACAGCTCAGCAATTCCTTTAGAGAACGCTAGAAGAGTCATGACGCACAACTCCTTGGCAACAGAAGTCCAGCATAGTCTTCGTCAATGTATCACATTTACACCCATGTTCACTAGTCCCATTCACTAATCCCTGGCAAACAAACAAGCAAACAAAAATGCCCATCCTTGAGTTGTCAGTCTCCCCAGAAACCCTGAAAAACTGTCAGCTCATTTGTCACCTTCTATTCCTGGAGCACTAAGGCAGACCTACGCAATGAGTTACACACAACAGGCAATATACTAGCAACTTCCTATTTTAAGTTTCTCCAAAACTCTTCAGCAAGTATCACCTCCTGCCTTCTACTTCATCCTTCTCAATGGTTTATCTGATACCCTCTCTTACAGACACTTCACTTCAGGAAAAATTCTCCAACATGCTCATTCCTTAAAAAAAGAAAAAGCCTCCTGCAAGGGAATCACCTTAAAACTCTTCCTCAGTGAAGCAAGACCCAAAGAATTTGTTTTACTCTCCTGCTATGACTTTATCTTCCTTGGCCACTCCTTCTACACATAGATCACTTATCAGCAGGCTTCCTGGTTTTGATGCACTTCAAGGAGCATTTTCTAATTGTTTTCATGTCTTCGGCAGTTTGTTCCATGACTCTTTTTGGCCTACCTTATCATGTTTAACACAGATTTTATGCTCTTTTCCACCTTTCCCATCTGAAGACAAAACTTCAACATTTGAAAGACATCTTTTTACTTTTACTGAGCTCCTTTACTTTGCTTGTCAGCATGATCAGCTTTTTTGGTATTTCTGACCATAATGCCATGCAACTGCTCTGAGCCTTTACTATTAGTGTCTTCAAAGAATTACATGCCACCTGCAACTATTTTACACTTTTGGCTACCTCTCACCATTTGCTTAATTTCTTTCTTCGCTTTATGAAGATTTACTTTGGAAAATTAAACACTGCCACAACTCTTGGCTTTACTGCTCCTGAAGCAACACTGAGTTTAAGAACATTGGGATCACTGTCACTCCAGAGCTGGCTGGGATTTTGAATGCAAAATTCTGAACTTAATTCTTGCTGGCCAGTACCTTGTCCAGAGTTGCTAGCCACAGACTATCTGTACAGGGTACATTTAGCAAGTATGCTTTTTTTGCACCTGAGCAAATTTCATGTTGGAAAATGACATAATCTATGTGGGGGTAACTGAGACCTCCCATTAACAATTGTACTTCCTATTTTTGTAGCTTCTCTATGCTCCCTTAATACATGACAGTTGTTGCCAACATCTTGGTTGGGCAGACAGTCATATAGCCCTAATCTCTATCTTTTTATACAGACCTAGATCATCAACTCATGAAACCCTGTGTTATTTCCCCAAACAGTTATTTCCTCTTCAACAAAAATATCTCACTTCATGCATATGCATATGTCTGTCTACAATATCTGAACATTCATGGTGTTCCTGATACTCCAAGTGTTGTACCATGTATACATTTTAATACCAGGAGGATGATGCTCCTCTTCAAAAGAGGATGTGTCATGGCAAACTTTACATTCTTCACCCATCAGCATTTCCCTAATGTTTGTTTTTTAAACACATATTAATATACACAGAGAACATATAAGTAAATGTTTTAATTGAATGCATACATAGCCTGGCTGCAAATTTATTTACATAAAGCCCATTCTTCTAATGTAAAATCTTTCTGTTGCAAAAACACTTCCATTTCTTCTTGTATCTTAGCTCCCTTTTTTTTTCCCATCACTTTCTCAACTCTGTGTTAAGACTCTGTCTGTAACTCCACTTGGTCCCACATACCAAAGGCCTTCATGCAATGGAGAATGGGGCCTTTAACCCCCGCTCCCAAATACAAGAGGTATTTCTCATACCTCTTGGCTACCCCTTTCCATGTAACGCGGTCTGTGATGAACAGCTCTTCTCTAGAGACTGACTTGACATCTTCTGAAACCTGACCCTTCTGTAGTCAGCAAGTAACCAGGCGGCAGTGCAAAGGTATGTGCCAAATTTAATGGCTCATCAGCCCAAATACGTCTGATGACCTGCTGGGACCCCAAACCTCAGAGAGGTTAACACAGGGCTCACACCAGACTCACACCTTGCTGAAGAACTGCAGTATGGCACATGACCATGACAAAATGATACTGTGCCAAAGGAGTCCACACTCATATCTTCCACCACTCTTTAACAGCAAACAGAAACTGCAGCACACAGAGGGCAGGTGAAGCAACTCCCTAGTGGGATGTTACTAACAGGAGCCAGAGAAGGACACTGATGTCTCTGTAGGGGCTGGTGGCATAGAAAGACTGTGATTCAGATTGAAACCATCAGCTTCACAAATTCTGCTACTTTTATGTCATTGATATTAAGATGAATTTAAATGCTGCTGCTCCACTCAACTCTCTTTTTATGGTATTAACACAAGCATTCTGCAAAAGTTACTGTATGCAAACCCATTAAGACTCTGTGCCTAAATTAGTAAGACAAAGTCACCGAATTTGCTGCTTAGGTGCTCACGCTAATGAAACCGGGAATTAAAGACCTCTGGGAACCTGGGCCGCGGGATCCAACTCTTCGAGTACTTGCAACTTTGACCCCAGACGCAGCAAGACGCTTGGCACTTGGCCTTGGGCGCTGCGCACAAGCAAAACGCCGGCTCGCAGATTCCCTCTGGGGGCAGACGTCCCGGCCTTGGCCGTGCGCTGGCCTGCGCGGGGCAGGACGGGGGCAGCCCCGCCAACGCGCTGCCCGTGCCCGCAGCGGAGCCTGTTCCTGCAGGGAACGGAGCGGCCGCGCCACTTCCTCCTTCCGCCGCGGCCCGACCGCCCCCAGCCCTGCTCATCTCCTCCCGCCGCACCGCCGCCGCCATCCCCCCGCAGGCTGAGACCCTGGGATGCCAGGCTGCCCCGGCCCCGAGGGCCGCAGCCCCCCGGGCGCAGGGTAACCCTCTGCCCGTGGGGCGGCCCCGCCCCGCCCCGCCGCTTGTGTAACGGGCCCTCCGCGAGGCCGCGCCCCCTGCCCGCCCCCCCGGCACCGGCGGGGGCAGCGCCCCCCCTTCCCAACTTAGCGACCCCCGCCCCAGCCCCTCCGCCCGCCCGGGCCCTTCTCTCCCCACGGGAACCACCGGCTGCCTCCTGCCCCGCAACAAGTGCAGGGACCCCGGCCCGGCCAGCGCCGCGCCCCGGACCTCCCGATCCGACGCCCCCGCCTTTGTCTCGGCGCCCCGGCTCCCTCCCCACCCGGGAAGCGGCGGGTGCCCCCGCCCGCTCCGTCCCCGCCGCGGCCGCGTCTCCCTTTCCCCCAGCCCCTTCCCAAACGCAGCGGCGAAATCAGGGTCGGCCCCGGTCGCTGCAGCCCGACCTTTTTGTTTTTAAAACCGATGCGCATCTGCCCGGGAGCCCCCGCCGCCTACACACGGAAGCGGGGGCAATGCGGAAAAATAAAATAAAAATTAAACGAGGAAGAGAAAAAAAAAAAAAAACAAACCAGAAAACAATTCCAAATTACCTTGACGGCCCGTTTTCGCGGCCCTTATACAATTCCTCAAGGTTACCGCCGTTGCCAGGGGACGCGAAATGGAAATGAAAACAGGCGCTGAATAATCGCGGGAGCAAAACTAAAAGTTCAGTGCCTCCGCCCGGGCGGAGAGAGGGCCAGATCGAAAGCAAAACAAGGAGAGGAAGCGGCGAGGCCGCCGGCGCTTGGAAATCCCCCCGCCTCTCCGCCGGGCCGGGCCGGCCGCGCAGGCGGCGGGGGCAGGGCTGCGGCGGCGGGTGCGGAAGCGCTGCGCCCGTCACGGCCGCGCCGGGCACGGCACGGCCCGGAGCGCCGCGGGGCTCGCAGCGCCTCGGGGCTCCGCCGCCGCCCCCCGAGCGGCCGGGACCGGGGGGCACTCCTCCCAGACGCACAAGCTTACCTCCCCACCACCCCTCCCCGCTCAAAGCAGGCTTTCCCGGAGACCGGGAAGGAACCCCTGCCGCGCAGCTCCGCCAGCACCGGCTGAATCGCTGCCTGCCTCCCTGCCCTCTCTGCTGCGGTGGGAGCCGTGATCTCGGGCTGGTACACACGCGTGGTGGGGCCGTCTTTGCCCTTGGTCAGTTCCACAACGAGGACAGTTTCAGATCAGGTCTTTTCAACCCAGCGAGTCTCGAGCAGCTGGGTTCCTTCAAGAGAGAGCTCTTGGATTCCAACAGATTTTGTAAACTGCTGTTTGTCGTGGAGTCTGTTTAGAGACCAAGGGTGTTCCACAGATTTTGATAATCCCAGTTCAAACTACGGCATATAAAACTGACTGAGGAGAGGTTGCAATGTGCTATGCCTAGCCCTAGCCATAAATGATAAAGGAAAGGCTCCGAGCACCTGGGGCCTGGAGGAGATATGGAATGTAGTCATTACAAGAGGTCATAATTTGGAGACATAGAAGTGTACGCATGTTTCTCACGTGCACACGTGTCTGTACATATGCTATATACACGTACATACATATATTTGGGTAAGCCAGTGGTATAGCTACATGTGCAGCCACATGATGCACAGCCATCAGTGGTAGGAGGAATGCTGGGACAAATAGAAGGCTTTGCAGGGAGTGGCACAGCGGGGTGGTTAAGGAGCTGTGTACTCTCCAGCTATATAGCCCCTGGTGGTCTAGTGGTTAAGTGGTGCTGTCACCGTGGAGACCCGGGTTTGATTCCTGGTCAGGAACACTCCCGGGGCAGATGGAGCTTGTTAACCATGTAAGGTAATCCATCTACGTCCTAACGACCTCGCAGATGAACCTTAGGATTAAAGGGTGGGCTCAGTTCCGCGCACACTGTGTCTCACCTAAAAAATCCAATGCGCAGGCTGGAAGGTGTAAAGACCTTCCCCGGATCTTCGCTCGCGAAGACTGGCCATTATTATTATTATTATTATTAGTATTACTCTCCAGCTGGACAGCAAATGGAGTGGGAGGTGTTGACCAGGTGCTGTGAGGTGTGAAGACCCTCTGTGGTGGCAGCCCTGGACATGCAGAGGACCACTGAGCTACCGACAAGGAAGGGAGTCCACCCTGGTGGGTGGCCAGTCCTCCTGTTTTGAAAAGGCTCTCTTTGCACTGAGGAGAACATAATCACAACCTAATTTAGGTTGAAACAGACCCACGGAATCTACCACCCCCCAAAAAAACACTGGGGCCTAGAAGGCGACTGCAGTCCATGTGTGCACCAGGGAAGTAAAACACAAGGAAGAGGTTTTGGAAGCAAAATGTAGGGTGCTAGGCCAGGCAGTAAAATCAACCATCTCCTTCAAAACTTCTCTAGAAACATTCCCAGCAGCATGGAGAGGTCCACACTGATGTGGAGGGACACAGGCTCCCAGAGCTGCTGCGCAGCAGAAGCAAGGAAGTGTCATGTTCATATGGCAGATACTCCCAGATACTTGCAGAAGAGAAGAGAAGCCACAGTGGAATGAGAAAGAGGGACACGGGGCACTTGGCTTCACATTGTGTTGTTGACCGAAGAGATGTGCAGGGAAAGGAGATAACCAGCAGGATATGGTAGTGACAGGACACAGTATGTATGGGAGGGTCAGGCTAGGCTGTGGCTATAGGGTAGGGGGCTATACACTCCGTGCCAATAAAAGGAGCAAAATCAGCAAACTCCAGCAACTAAAGACAAATATTTATAGACTTAGGGTCTAACTAGGAAAACAGTAGGGTGTTGATGCCCTCTGAGCAGGATGACGACGGTTACTATGCCAGGGTTAATTAGACAGCAGTAAAGTGATTGAAAATGAGAAATTTCTAGCCAACTTGTTCCCACTCAGAAATAAGATCTTGCAGTCATAATAACTCATGGAAGAATTGGTTCAGCACTTGAAAACTGTCACAAAGCTGGTGGGACATACCAGGACGGAATGCAAGAACAGAATGGGAAGGGCTGCAATATGCCTCCCAGTGATGACTCTGGCCCATATGTAACAGAAACAGCAAAGAGAGGAATAGGGGTGGATTATTCACTTTCTTTTCAAATATAATGACTACAGAGCATCAAGGGAAATTAGTAGGTGGCATATTTAAAGCAAACTGAAGAAGGTGGATCTTCATGCAGCAGGTAATTAAACAGTGGGACATCCTGCTTTGAGGTGCCAGTAGTTCACAGGAGATCCAAAAAAAGCACATGTACACATTCACAGAAGGAAAAAACTCCATGGGGTCTATTAAATGTAAAGACACTGACTCTGCCTAAAGCAACTCCTAAAGCCACAAATGTCTAGGGGCTTAAAGCTCTTTGATAGCCTTGAAAAAGGCCTGGAGTGGAAATGCCTGCAAATGGCTCATGGCAGGGCAGGTGTCCAGTGCTGATCCAACACCTCCCTCCAAGCAAAAGAGAAGAGTGTCTGGGGCTGGCTCTTGCAATGCTCAATGACTGTTGTTTCTAGTATGTCCTTCTAATTTCTTTGCAGAATGAGCCAGCTGTGAAAGACTGGAGTTTATGTATCAGTAGTTATTGCGTGGGAAAAATGCTTACCATCATTTAAATAATTTAATATCACACTCAGAGGACTGCTTATTCACAAAGTGGCACTTCCATGAATGACATTAATTTCTTTTGGTCAAAGAAAACACAGTTGGCTTCCCTGAGAAACACTAGGCAAATCACTAAGCAGAATTAGCAGCTTACTCTTGCTGTTTCTTCCTAACCTTCACCTGATCTCAGTGGAGCACATTCAAGGGTCTTGATGGGCTGCATTCTGTGTGTTAACAAAGGCATTTCCTTCCACATCTTCTAGCGTCACAAGTTCAGAGAATATACCAGAAGTTAAATCTTCTGTTGTGATTCCTTTTTTAGTATTGAAAGGTAATGGGGGAATGGGCAGCTTTTGTTTTCTAAACTTAACCTTCAGCAGTGACTCATTCCCTCCAAAAAGAGACTTTTACCTCTTGTGACTTGACTGTTTCAGTAAGACCTGGCAGCTTTAAAATCAGGAAAATTAAACCAGAAGCATCATATATCCACAACTTTTTCTTTACAAAATTTCTGAAGTTTGGAACTCACTCTTTTATTCACCTTCCTTAGGGATTCAGCTACTGGAATCAGTTGTTTGCATTAGCATCCTGCTTTCCCTTCACAAAAGAGTCACTATTCTGGCCTGGCCTTCATTTCTGTGAGAAAAAAACCCCTTGAATCTGGAAATCACTTCAGTTCTAGAAGGTAAATTAATAAGCCATCCATCTTAATTTTAAAGTTTAATAATATTTTTGAAAAGGTTAATAACATTTAAGACATTTTCTCTTTATGCCGTTGTTGTGGTTTCACCCTGTCTTTATGTGGAGCTGGCTATACCATAATTTTGGTTCTTAAAACCACTGTCACAGGCATTGTGAGTATTTACACAAACAATTGGAGCTGAATTTTCTAATGGAGCTGGGCCCCAAGCTTACCTGCTCACGTACAGCTGACCTGTTTATTTTTCTAGTATGTTAAAGTAGGAAAGCTAATCTGCTTTACAAGCCAGTATCAAGAAAATAAATCAATTGCAAGACTCCTGTAAGTCTTGCTTTAATAGTATTACCCACATCATCCTGAGTGCCTATACCCATTTTTAAACATAATGCATGGTTTTAATTTGTCCTGTCAAAAACATTCTGATGCTAATGTAATCTCCTGCACTGGCCTTTTAAACACTAGATAGTAATGATACCTTTCTTATTAAAAAAAAAACAAAACCAAAAAGCCCCATGAGATTTCTGATTATAGTTAAAAATTTGAAGTAGTTTTATATTACTGTAATACAAATAATCATTACTATTATTCCATTATACTAAGTATCATGGAAGAGTGTTGGCTAACCCTTAACAACTTGTAATAATTTCTTCTCTGAAATAAGTTTTATTTGTTGGAGGGCTTGTTGGTTTTTTTCATTTACTCTGTGTTTATACTGTTGTAAATAAAAGGATTGTCTGCGCTTTGGTGTTTCTGCAGTGTTCTAGAAGTATTTATGGTCATGTTAAAATTCATAGAAACTAAAGCTTGTTGCTTTTTTGCCGCTTTTTGCCCCATCCTTGCCAAGGGAAGGGGAATGGGCAGAGCAGTGGATGGACATCAAGAAGCATCTGCAAACTGTTGCAGGTAGAGCCCTGGAGGTACAGCTGGGTCTCTTCTTCCTCACCCAGCGTCTGGGGGAAAATAATTAACTCATTTAAGTCCAAATTGAGCAAATAGGCCCTTAAATACAAGGAGATGAGCAATACCTCTTGAGTTCAGAGAGAGCTTTCACGCATCTGAATTTCCATATGCATGCAGGAGTGTGTATGGGGAGAGCCTCCCACCTCTCCCCCTTTGCCTTCATTTTGCCCAGATTTCTTAACTCAAACTTTTTATGGTCCTTTCCCCATTTTTTCTCCCGCTCTAATGTCTGTGGGAGAATTAGTAGGAGTGTGGGAGTGTAGCTTGCTCATGCTGCTCCTATGGGATGTGGACCCCTGCCTCTTCCTGGTGGGGCTCAGCCATGTCATCTCATGGGATCAGAAGCACAGGTTATGGGCCTCCTGGCCAGCTGCAGCAGGGCTTCATCAACAGTGGCAGTGCTGTGTGCTGGCAGCACCACCCCAATGCTATTCAGGCAGCACAAAGAGGGAATTTCCTTAACGCCTTTCAGAGCAAATCCACCCGTGGGATAATTCCTTTGTCTTGGGTTGGGCTACGCCAGCAGGGACACCTACCCTTGAGAGGCTTCACAGGGTGTCTAAAGTAGTGGATACTACTCAGCTCTAATATTCCAGCTGTGCTGTTCTTCTGATTGCTAAGAAATGAGGTGGTAGGAGGGTTGCTTTGTTTTTACTGGTAATAATTAATGTAATAATTACATAAAACTGATGCAGGATGGAAAAATCTATTTGCTCAGACCAGATCTCTGAACAGTAGCTTCTCTAGACTGCAAAATAAAACTTTTCCATCACAACTCAAAGCCTCTCACGTGTTCAGGAAAGCCATGTCCTCATTAAGGTACTGCTTTATCCAGCCCTTAGTGAACTCCATCAGAAAGAGATAAGAGATAAAATAATAACCCATGACAAACATCTCTTCTACTGAGGAACTTTTATACCTTCCCAGTTGTATTGGTTTGACCACAGCCAGGTGCCCTAAGAGGATGGGTAGATGGGAAAAGGCTGTCTCCTGAGCCAAAAACATATATACAGCAGAGAAGAACACTACTGAGGGCTATAGCACCTATTCACATTACTTGTCATTGCTTTTATTTGGCTGCAGTACTTCAGCCCACACCTCTACCAGCTCAACTGCTGTACACTGTTTTCTTTAGTGACCCCAAGGAATTTGCTTAACACCAGCATTGTGAGAAAGTTTTGGCTACTCGTGTCTCTTGGCCCTCACAGCAAAATTTAGGGAGGAAAGAAGTCCTTTAAAAACATGGACAGCATCCTGACATTTCAGGACTGGAGTGGAGTTTGGCAGAGAAAACCTGGATGGGAGCCAGGCTGCTTCAGCAGATCATACCTGAAAGTGATCCCACTTAGTCCTGCTTTAATAGAGTGTTCTGCTGAAGTGGAAGCTTTTATGGCAATTTTCCCAGTGAAACTGAGGTAGAATATAAAGATAAGTGATATGTCACCTATTGGCTTGACAAAGCAGAACAAATACTTTTTCTTCAGGATAATAATGAGATATTAAGAGCTTTGCTTCATATCACGTAAAAACACATGATTTGATTTATTATTTCCAAACTTGTTTATTGTTGAAGTCAAGTCAGTTCTCTTTGCTGAGGCGAAAGAGACTTTTCTCTTTTCACCTTCCTGTTTGTAGTGCATTGTCACATATAAAGAAAACTTTCCAGGGATAGTCATTGTAGAAGTGCTCACCAGGCACATTCTCCCATCAGTCACTGTCTGAAGCAGATAACACCCTTCCTTAAATCCTGCCAAGGCCCATGGCTTTGTGGGAAGGAAGGTCCCACTCCATGCTAGGGGTGTTTTCCTCCTCTCCAAAACTAAGGAGGACAGAGGAGCCAACCCACCCATGGGACTTTCCCCAGACTGCCCTGGGCATCCCCTGGCAGATGTGCCCAGATGGATGAACCAGCATCCCACCTCCCATCCCCACATCTCATGGTCCAAGCCAGTGCACTCCCATGTTAGGCAATAGGAATTGGCAGGGAGGTGCTGGGACATGGACACTTCACCAACCCCTCAAGGGTGGTGGAGGCAGAGGGGTGCCAACAAGGGTGGGTCCTCCTCAGGAGGTGTCCTGCTGACAAAACAGGTGGTGCTCTGTGTGCCCACCAGCTTGTCTGACCCTGCAGCAGCCTCCAATGCTACATGTTTGGGGAGCTGTTTAAATATTGCTTGAGCCTTTCCTCTTTGGTGCATTTCCCAGCTCATACAACAGCAACACAGCCCAGTGTGACCCAAAAAAAAAAAAAAAAAAAAAGAGGGAGGCGATTATAAGCATTCAGTTTAAGGCTCTTCTCCCTGATGTTAAGATGGAGACTACAAGTTACACATCCACTTCCAAGCCAGCACCCTCTTTAAAGCTTTGTCTCTTTCACCTTTCCTAATCAGTGTTTAATTATTAATAGCACAGTAATTTTCAAATGAGTTCTGTCTGCTGACTGTCTTTATTGTATGTGGCCTGGCAACTCTGATCTCCAGAGAGCTTCTTCATAGCCTCTGCACATGCAACTGACCATCCGCTCAAAGCAAGACCAGATACAGCGTCTTCTGAATGCACTGGACTAGCTGAAGCTGAGCTCCTCTGCTACAGGAGGAGGGTCCAGTACTAGCCTGTCGAGTCCAGCAAGTTCATTTTCTGAAAGGCAGCAGCTGGCCCTGCTGAGCTGTTTCTGGAGTGCAGCTCTCCCATGACTCATCTCTCCTGCAGCCCATCTTGCTGCATTTCTCTTTTGACAAGTCATTTCTGCCACTCTGGTCGTTGCCCTGGTCTCAGATTTGCTAAGCCCATGTAACTGGGGAGAAGATCTTTCAGAGCCAAATGGCTGTCAGGGGCTGAACAAGAAAACCTTTCATGGCATATTAAAAGCTGACATCAATTTTAAGTCATGTATTCCCAGAATCTGCTGTTGTACTGCAATCTTGTTAGGATTACTGGAGTGTTGTTTAGCAATTTTTTGAGGAAACTGCCTTGAGTTCCCCAAAGAACTGCTGTAATGCAACTGGAGACATGCTGAGTTGGTATGTGAGTGCAAGGCATCTTGAAACTCTCAAAACCCTGGACAAGTTTGCTTTATCACTTTAAATGAAAGAGGTTGTGGGAGGGGAGGGAGGAGGAAAGCTGTTGGCTATTAATAGCGAACATGAGTAGGAGCTTTATTTTGAATGGCTTCTTTAATTAGTGACATGTAATGCAGAAGCAAGGCCCGTGATGCACTCTACCTGCTGACTTCCCATAGTCAGCATAGATCAGGCAGAGGCAGACAGATAAAAGTCCATTGCTGTGCAGGAGAGTTTTAAATAGGCGGAGCTAAAATGCCCAAGCTAAAAAATAACCAGGAGATCAATCAACCTTGATCTTCAGAGGGACTGTCTCTGAAGGTACACTAGTGGAGTCAGTGCCAACTCAGACTCAGGAAATTTAAGTTACCTTCCTAGTCTTACCTGCCTGCTGTGAGGTTTCCTCATTACTCTTATTTCTCTCAGAGTTTGTCTTTTATGTCCATGTCGATGCTAAGTTCCCAGAGATAACCGCTGTCTCCTCTTACTCGGTGTTACAGTGCCTGGTACAAATGTGTCTCACTTTCTCAGGAACCCTGCTCTTGTACAACACTACAAGAAATAATATTGCTCTGTACAGTGGTTCTCCAGTAGCACAATTTATTTGTACTCGTGTTTTCAGTATCTTAAATAAATCAGCAACCACCAGAAGCAACTATTTGGGAAAGCAACTATATTAGGAGAAGGCTTGCTTCCTTAGTTCTGTAAGTCATGGCATGACACCTGGACCTATGAACTCAACTGGACTTCAGCAGTACATTGCAATAGTGGGACTGTTCTGAAAAATGACTCAGATGCTTGTTGTTACTATTTGCCTGTTTGCACCTTGCTTTCAATAATTTCATGTGGGATGGCAAATCTTCCTTTTAATGAAAGGAGTACTCCACAGGTATGCATGTTATGGTGCTTATAACCAGTAACCAACCCCGCAGGAAAGTTTTAGTATGCAGATACCAAAAGCAGAGGCAAGGACAAACAGCTGCCAGGCTGAGGCAGAGCTCCTCCTTTCGCAGTAAAGTAGCTCTATGGGAATGCTGACTCACCTTCTCCCTGTATAAATAGAGGTGAAGAAAAAGCAATTATGTGTCATTTCACTGCATTTCTTTTCCTCCCGCACTGCCATTTCACTTGTGAAGTGGATCTGGATGAAGAGTCAAGAGTTCTCTGTGTGGGAAAGCTTTGTAAAATTATACCTTGGGCTATATGTAAAAGTCTGATAAGCAGGTATTAATAGTTCCCAGTCAGCTTCAAAGAAAGGGTAATGTTTCACTGCTTGGCAAGCCAACACTTAATGCACATAAACCCATTGTAAATAGCTGGTGGAATAATTGCAGAGAACATCTACCCAAAAGCTGTTACCAGATCTGCTGGTGGTGGTTGCACAGGCTTTTCCCCTTTTTTCTGACTTACCATGTATTTAAGGTTTTCATTGCAGTATCTCCCCTCTCTTCCCAACTTGTAGCGGGGGAGGTGAATCTTGCTCCTTAAGAGGAACATTTCAACTCATCTGCAAGTACTTTCTTGTCTGCTAGTGCTGGTCTATGACCAGTTGTTCAAAGCAGTGTGATTTTTAGCACCTGGCTCTCTCAGCACCAACGTTTCACTTTGCCAGTCAAGAAGTCACTGGCTGTCCAGTCAAATGGCTTCTCCTCCTTGGCCAGAGCCAAATGCCATTGCATTAAGTGGTTTTATGTGCAAAAGGGAACAGACATGGCAGATAGCTCTGAGAAGAGCTTCATTACATGGCTTGTCACCCCATCTCATTTCAAGTACTTTAACTGTTGCTCTTCTGTCCCTTGACCTGACAGCACAGCTAAATTATAATGTCAGCCAAAAACATATTTTCTCCTGAAGTCACAGGCTTTGAGTTCCTAGAATCAATTGAATGGCTTGGGTTGGAAGGGACCTTAAAAATGATCTAGTTCCAACTTACCCTGCTGCTGTGGACAGGAACACCTTTCACTAGACCAGGTTGCTCAGAGTCCCATCCAGCCTGGCTTTAACGCTTCCAGGGATGGGGCATCCGCAACTTCTCTGGGCAACCTGGTGCTTCACCACCCTCACAGTAAAGAATTTCTTCCTTACATCTAATCTAAACCAACTCTCTTTCAGTCTGAAGGCTTTCCCTATTGTCCTGTCACTACATGTCCTTGTAAAAAGTTTCTTTCCATCTTTCTTGTAGACTCCCTTCAGGTACTGAAAGGCCTCAGTCAGGTTACCCCAGCCCCAACTCTCTCAGCCTTTCCATCCCTCTAATCATCCTGGTGGTCCTCCTCTAGACTTGCTCCAACCGGTTGATGTCCTTCCTGTGTGGGGACCCCAGAGATGGATGCAGTACTCCAGGTGAGGTCTCACCAGAGCAGAGTAGAGGGGCAAAATCACCTCCCCTGATCTGCTAGACACACTTCTTTTGATGCAATAGTTGCAGTAGTCCTGATAAGCTGAGGATATGATAAAGCAAAAAACACAAGTTGCTCAAAATGCTCTTTTCTCCCACTTTATTAGTGGTTCTGGTAAAAGACATGACTTCTCTCTATAAGCTCGGTGATGAGAGGTTGCTCTTAGTATCCTCATCTCCCACTCTGTACCAGAACTCATATGATGTTGCTTGCACACTAAGCTGCTCTTTATTTTGCTAACTTGAAGGAAATGCCTAAAAGACAAAACTCATGTGGCTTGAGGGCTCATTGAGTATCCATCATCACAGGACTCCTTCTGTCCACCTGCCATTTCTGTTACTCCGTGTTTATGAATAACTGGGATCAGTGGATGCACAGCCAGCAGCCCACATGACCCGACATGGCTGCCTTGATTTTGACAGGTCAAAGCCAGCTAATGCCTGCTGGAAGTTATACTTCTGGAATACAGGAAGCCCTGATACACTGCATGGCAGTAAGAGGGGGCAGGCAGGTAAGACCTCTCCTCACTGCTCAACAACATCCCATTGAGGCTGGCAGAGTCTGTGGCTTAAAACAATGCTGAAAATCCTGGACTATACTCTCTTAATTCTCCTTGATGTTTCCTCCCTCTGCCCCTGGCTCAGGATCTCACTTTGTCTCGTTAGATCTGAGTTTCAATTTTGCCGTTTCCCAACCAAATCCCCATGGGACCTCAGAAAGCTGAGTTGCAGAGTTTGGCTGTGGCTGTGCTGTCTCCCATATACGCCTCTGGGATGTGTAGCTAAAGCAGCCTGGAAATGGGCGGCACCTGCAATGCTGTTGACTTAGGCCTGCAATCAGTGTTTGGAGTGTTTTGCAACATTTTACGAGATGGCAAAAGCAAACTATCCTCTGTTTTAGAAAGGAGGCAAGTGGTGAACTCCACAGCAGATATGTCTTGCGGTTATGGAGAGATCAGGATACAGGTGAAACAAGAACCCTGAGGCAGAGGAAGCTTGCTCTGTATTTTTACACTTTTCCGCTCTTATCTTTGGGTTCCAGAGGTTTGTGGCATTTTGCTCCAATCTTTTGCAGGGCCCTTGCACAGAAATATCTTGTTAGTCAGTGCCACATCTGCATCTATGTCCGTGCTGGAATCTTGTTTCCCACATAAAGCGTGATACCACCATGGTTTTATTCCCCTGCTATTCAGCTGCAGGTGTGACTACAAGGGACATAGCTTATAGCTTAAACCCAGAGTAAGGCCAGTGAGTGAACCAGCTCCCAAGGAATCTCCCCAGTGCTTCGTACTTGTAACCTAAATGCTAGGTAGCAGCAGATTCAGTGGGGTTCCTATCAGTCCTGTGAAATGTAGGTTTGGTTTTCTTTTTAAATTACCTCCGGCACTAAAATTAAGAAATCCTAGAAGGCTGTGATTTCTTTTCACCGCTTTTACTCTGCTCAGCTGCACATAGGTTTCAACGCCGTGTTAATCTCTGGGGCTCTAGAGACCCCTGTGATGATCAGTACAAGGACAAATCACCCACTGCAGCTGCCACTGTCACCTTCTCCCTGGTGAAGAAATGTGTGCAGGAGTCATTTGCCACAGCCATGGGCACCCAAAAAACCCAGAGGAGATCTCACCCCTTCGTACATGTGGCACAAAAGGAACATAAACAGGAAGCATAAAGCCACAGGAAATTCAATAACTGAAGTTCCTCTGTTCATAGATGCATTTTTTTTTTTTTTTACTAGCCCTATTGCTGTGTTTTATATCAGTAAAAAGCATTCACTTTCTCGCTCTGCTCAGACTTCAGGCAGGAAAAATACTGAAATTATTATCCCTTTAGGTTATGGATTGCTTTATGTTCCATTCTGCCTCCCACAGTGTTACAACCTGGTAACACCAAGCTCTAAAAATTCACACCAGGGAATGCTGAAATCCAGCTGTAGGCACACAGCTCTAGCCAGAACTTGGGAAGATGGTATAGATGGAAATATTGTTTTAAATGGGTTTGTAGAGTTTGGCATCTGTGAATGTTGCTGCTGTCACACTGTGCATGCACTCACATGCCAGTCACAAGATACCCTTCAGTTGCCCTATGTGTTTTAGTCACTAGGACAAGGCTGGTAACTACTATTTTGTTTTGAAGTGAGGGAGAGAAAGTAATGTGCTTTGTAGCATCCGTCGGAGCACTCCTTTTAACCCTTCACAACACTTCTCTCAGCAAAATTCTCCCATCTATCAGTTACACAGATAAGCAGTTTTTCTCCCAAATACTCCAGCTTTCAGCAGTGAATGAGGGGCACCCCATACTTAACTCCTTCTCTTGTCCTGACTCACCTCTCCTCAAGAATTTCTTCATCCACAGACACACACCCATTCCATCCCCTGTGCTGCTGATCCACTCTCTGCTCCAGCACAATTCTCCTGTCAAACTGAAAACCACGTTGTTCTCAGAGGCAGGACAGAGAGAAACCTGAAGGTTCCAGGTCAGTCTGTCCTGAACAATCTCTCTCTCTGTCTGTCTGCCTGCACTGTGACCTGGTAGGGAAGCAACATGGGGAGACCTCAGCACCTTTCCAAAAGTGGAAGCAGCCTGCGACTGACGCCAGCAGAGCTCACCTCACCTACACACTAGCCTGCAGAGAATCCCGCGACTCGGGCTTTCCAGTGTATCCACACAGCTACAACCCTTGCTCAAGAGCTCCACATCTTGGCCACCACCAATACTTTGCTGGGGCCTCCCCCAGGTGGTTTTCCCACGGACAGTTTCCTGGAGGTGGCTGTACTGGTGGTTTTCCCAGCCCACCCCTGGTCATCACTCTGTTGCTCTTGCATCTCTCTGCTGCTTCATTCTTCTCTTCCAAATACAGTTTTCTGACATAGCCTACTTGTCTGCTTTCAAAGCTTTTCCTGGTCTCCCTTGCCCACCAAAGCCATCCTTGTCCTGCTGCCCAGCAAGTGCTCCTCTGCTTTCTTCCCAGCTGCCATGCCCATTTGGACAATCCTCTAGAGTGGAATCATGCACAGCTCCTGGCATCTCTCCAATTACTCTTTAAAACTTTCTTATAGTAACTTCAGAAAAATCCACAACAGGTTGATACCACCTCTTTCTATACTGCCAAGCACCATCTCCTTGCCTCCTTTTCTACCCTACTGGTCCTGCCTACTGTTTCTTTCCCTGTCCTTTGCTTGTGAAGTCAGAGAATAACAGAATCATTTAAGTTGGAAAAGACCTCTAAGATCATCGAGTCCAATGCTTGAAAGATCAGCATCTTGTCAGCTAGACCATAGCACTAAGTGCCACGTCCAGTTGTTTCTTGAACAACTCCGAAATCTTTGAGGTTGCAAAGTTTGGGGCTTTCCGGGTGGCAGTAGGTGTCCTCTACTCTCTGAAGCAGCACAGGCCTGGCAGCAGCTCCTGCTCAAACTCATGGCTGGTACAATCAGCTGTTCCTAGGAACATTTTGTGCCCATCTCGTGGTGCTGTTGCAGCTCTCAGCTATAGCAGGTGCCCCCGACCCACATCTTGCACTTCTCCTTCCCCACCTCCTTTTCATTCTCCTTCTGCCAAGTTCCATCAGATGCTGCCATCTGAACACAAATTAGCACAAATGGTTTACCCAGAGGTTTTTACTTCTGCTCTTTAGGGCATTCCCTTGCTTTAGGGTTTTGCTGATTAAGTATTTTTTTATTGCAGGTCATTTTTGTGTTTTAGCCCTAAGGTAAGTCTGCCCCATGCCTGGACTGTGATCTCTCACAGTGACTGTCCTCCCTCCTCCTTAATTTTCTCTGCTCCCTGGTCTGTTCCTTCTTGTTCCTCACCCCCAGTTTTGTAAGCCAGGCTGCTTCCTCTTTCCCCCCTTCACTGGGACCATTTTTGAGTATTTTTTTAGCACTTCCCTTTTTCAGACTTGCTGTGCAGCAGTAGGTGACGGGGGTAGAGCATCCTGGGCACACACTGGAGTAACCCTCTGCTTCCAGCCGCTTGCCGCAGCATATTTTAATTTCGTCAACAACTGCACAGACTATTTATAATCAGCTCTCTGATTACATTCCTAAGGTCAACAACCAAGTTAAAAGACAGTATAGCTGATACACTGCTTCAAAACCTCCTCTCCACCAGAGGTTTCCAGAGCTGGTGGCTGGTATTTAAAGGCTGCAGCTAGAGGTGCCACCTTCTGACCTCCTGCTCAGGTCTCCCACCTCACTGCTGCCCCTCTTGCTTCCCCTGTGCTCCCCACTGCCTCCCACAGTGCTACCTTTGGGGAAACCTGATCAAAAAGTGCCTGTGTTGACATGCTCCAGCTGGTCAAGCCTTGCATGCCATATTCCCCATCAGGGTCTCCCCAGTTCACCCAACCTGTGTCTGGCCCCGAGGGGATACGGATCTTGCAGCACCCAGCTGGTGACCAGAGACACAGATGACAATGCTTACCATGCTGCTGTCCCTCCCTGCTGCTCAGTGTTTCAGCAGGAGGTGGTTGTTGTTCTGCCACCATCACAGGGCCAGGTCACTTTGGGCAGCTAAGCCACCTATCAGTTTTGAACTGATTTCAGCATGACCCAAATCCTCACTCTTTTCCTGTAACTTGCTTAGGAAAGTAAGCCAGTGCCATCCTTTGGACTTGCCTACAGAAACGTGGAGTCCTGTGGGCCACCAAGCCCTTCAGGCCACCGAGCCCTTCACAGTGCTGGCCCTTAGAGGTGGTCTACAAGGAAGCCCCACCAGAGCAGGGTGCCAGCCAAGGAGGTTTACATATCACATGAAGCCCCTGGAAGGACAGCAGGCATAAAGCATGGGGACTAGTGAAAGGGGTCAAAGAATCTGGTTTTCCTTTTGCCTCTGGACTGTGGGTTGGTTGCCCTGGAGAAAGGAAGGCTCTAGGATGACCTTACTGTGGCCTTTTAGTACCTGAAAGGGGACTACAAAAATAGTGGAGAGGAACTTTTTACAAGGGCATGTAGTGATAAGACAAAGCCTTTCAAACTGAAAGAGAGTAGGTTTAGATTAGATATTAGGAAGAAATTCTGTCCTGCCCAGAGACGTGGATGTACCATCCCTGGACCTGCTCAAGGCCAGGCTGGGCATTTGAGCAACCTGGACTAGTGGAAGGTGTCCCTGTTCACGGCAGGGAGGTTGGAACTTGATGATCTTTAAGGTCCCTTCCAACACAAAACATTCTATGATTCTGTGTTTTCACTCAGTAGCATTTCTGCAAACAGAAATGACTAAGCATAAAGCAGAGGTGGTAACAGCTCTTGGCATGCTGCTAGAGACTGGTAAAGCTGGATCCTTCTGATGCTTCTCCCATCTTCCGTAGGTCTCAGGACACAATTTAATTATCATAGTGCATGCATTCTTATATACATATATTATGCCCCATCCTGGATAAGAAAAGGTTCACCAAGAATTATGGACTCTTATGTGAACCTACATCTCCTTTAAATGCCAAGCCTGAAGGGCAGAGAGACCATAACCCACTTGGGGTTATTTATTGGCTTCCTGAGATCTTAATAACAGGTAGGCTGAATGGAGAAAGTTACACCCATGGGGTCACCAGTCTTACCAGCAATCTGGGCAACAGGACCAGATGTCAGGTGGGGAAGCCACAGTCCCCTGAGTGTGTGTCCAGGCTCAGGCCTTCCTGCAGCAGCAGTGTCATCACCAACGCCTGAAGGTCAACCCTAGCCCAGAAAGCTCACAGCCTCAGCTGAGGTGAGGTGGGAGAGCTGAGCATGGAGAACCAGCTGAGGACAAGGAGGCAAAGAAGGGTGAAGGGGCTCTACAGGAGAACCACTCTATGCTGAGAAGGTTACTTCTGTCTTTAGCCAGTCTTTTTGCATTGCATCATGCAGGAGAGGTATGGGCTGTGCATTTGAGGAAGTGGGTTTTAGCTGAATGGGATAAAAGGGAAACACAAAATGTTCTGGGTTCAGTACCAGAAGTAGACAGAAAGAGAAAGAGGAAATGTTTGTGTCTGTTAAGAAGGATCTTACAAATATAAATCACCCTGTTAGTGTTTACTATTAATCATGGTTTTGTGCAGATGATTGTAAATTGCACAGTGATGATTGTCTCCACTACTTTTTTTAAAGGTCTTGTGGTTAAATAAATAGAACCATTATTTTCTTTATGGTCATGGAGTACTGTGGTAGTACTCTTCATCCACAGGTAAATCTTTGTACATCAGATGCTCTCAAACCACTCAGATACTATAGCTTTAGGCATATGCAGGAAAACCTGTTACCTGGTCATTTTTCAAAGGTAGTGAGAGGGTTTTGCATGGCCCCTTTCTTTATACAATTTGAAGCCAGGAGGACCTATAAATCATGGTCTTCTACATACCCCATCCTATGTAATTTCAGTGGGTAAGTCCCTGTGAAGCTCACCATGTTCAACCAGACAGAAATACTCTGGTCTTGTGCACGGCCGGCAGAGGCAGAGCAGCATCCCTGGTCCTCCGACACTGGGGACAGCAGTGGTGAGCTATTGAATCCAATGCCAAATCTTGCCTGCCAACACTAAACAAAAACACTTCTGGAAAATGACTGCTGTGCATCTTGTTTTCTTTTGAGGCACTTCAATTATGTGATTGCCTTCATGACAGAACATCTTGGTCTCTAGGAAGAAAAGAACATTGTTTCATTTGTTTGGAAAAGTCAGGTATTAATTTTTTTGTTTTGTGATTATCCAGGAAAGTCTAAGCTTCAAAATTTGATTTTAAGACATAAAAATAAAATTTAGGACCTTCCCAGGCAAGTTCTTCTCTCTCTTTCCACTAATTGACTGTCATGATACAGGCAAAGCAAGCTATTGCACCACTCTTCTGTTTAAAGACCATCACCATAGGTATGACAGAAGCGTGTTTTGGGAGATGCTGCGGATTTTTTTCTATTAAACATTACAGAAATATCAGTGACATGACAGGGATCTGCATGGGGAGATGCTGCATAGTTGGAAATGTTCTTCTGGGTAGGTTTAGGACAGCAGAGACAAGCCTTTTTGCCTCAAAATCAGCTGATTCTGGTGTATTCTGATATGGAATAAGACAGGAAAGGTTTTTTGGGAAACAGCAATGAGATGTTCTCGCATACCTTGGGATGCAAGTCCCAGGATGTAATAAACAGGCAAGCTGACAGACAGCAAGCAACCACTGAGAGCTGAGAAAGGTTTACTTCATTCAGGAGGTTTTGGTCTTGAATGACTCAATAATGTGAGTTTTGGAGGTTATTGTGCTGTCTGCAGTGACACCCTGTGGTGATGAAGCAGTGGTTTATCTCTGACCCGTTACTGTTACCTGAGTTCTGCAGTGACTGTCCTGCTGCCTGCAGTCAAGAGCAGGAGGAAGTATACAGCTGAAAGGTAGTTTTTCCTGGTAATAAGATTCCTTATAGATATGAGGTGACAAGTCTTTTGGTGTTACTCTTATAATTTAGCCGTTACTATTCATACTGTTAATATTTCTTATCACTACTACTGATTTCGTATGTGTACTGCCTGGCTTCATCACAAAATAAGTAACTGAAATTATAGTTAAAAATACAGATTGCATGTGAATGTATAGTAAACTGGTTTAAAATTTCAGGAGAAACCATAAAGACTTCCAAGAGGAATGCATCATGTATAAAGAAATCTAGTACTTGTTAACAACTGTATCATCATAGAAGCAAAAAACGGTTTGGGTAGGAAGGGACCTTTACAGGTCATCTACTCCAACCTCCCTGCAACAAGCAGGGACAACTTCCACTACATCAGGTTGCTCAGAGCCCCATTCAATCTGACTTTGTTTCCAGGGATGGGCATCCACCACCTGTTCATGTTTCACCACCCTTATCATAAAAAACTTCTTCCTCAAATCTAGAATCTACCCTCTTTTATTTAAAGCCATTACCACTTGTCCTATTGCAACAGGTCCTGCTAAAAACTCTGCCCCCATCTTTCTTAAAGGCCCCCTTTAGGTACTGAAAGGCTGGTACAAGGTCTCCCTGAATCCTTCTCTTCTCCACCCTGAGCAATCCCAAATTCATATTTTGTGTATGAGTTTTCTTCTGTTATGGAGCAGAGTACCCAAAGTGTGGATTCTTTTCTCAAGGACAGATGATTTCCACAGGACTTACCAGCATTAGTGTCTGACTTGCCTTTTTCCTTTTTTTTTTTAATAAAACCCTATTTGAAATATGTACTCTCAGAGGTTGTTGTGGGAATAAGACAGACAGACTGCATTTAACATAAGGATTTGCTTAGCCAGAAGGGAGTACTTGACCTAGTGTAAACCAGGCAGCATGAACTGCCTCCCTGATTTCAGCCCAGGTCTGTTTCTTCATCCTTCCCTTGTTTAGCATCAAATGCATTTAGTAACAAAAAACAAAAACAAAAAAACCCAAACAAATAAACAAAAAAAAAGGTTGGTTTTGTTTTTTTTTTTCAGTTTTACTAGAAACACTAAAAGTTGTTAGGTATCTCATATGTTCTCTGTTAATGTCATAATTGATTTTTGAAAAGTTAGTTGTTCTGTTGGCTTTTCAAATCAGCAAAATACTAAGGTCAAGCCTTTTAAAAGCCACCTGGACATGATTTAACTGATGATCCAGTTAGCCATGCAAATATATGTATCTGCAGGAGAAAACAGAGCTCTGTGCTTTCCAGCTCAGTTTGGAAACTGCAGCCACACTAGGCCTGAAGGCCTCCCCCGGAGAAGTGATGGTGTGTTCCCATCAGTGTAGTATATTCAAAACTGTGCAACACTTCCAGAGAAGTGTTTTCAACCAGCCTTCCACCACTGGTGATTTGTTTGGCAAGGAGGTTTGACTAGAGCTGGTGAGCTAAGCCAAACCCATGGTAATTGGGAAAACATGATCTAGTTGAAAGGCTGAATCTGGGTAAGAGGCAGTGGGATGGAAGATTGTAATAGAGTAAGTGTTTAAGAAAGACATGAGGAAAAAGAACATTATCACCTCACCCTCTGCCTTCTCCAGCAGGCTCCATCTCTACCTGCAAGTCCCACCAGCTGGAACATTAGCTGAAATGAGCTAGAAAGATATAGATAACTTCTTGGCACCGTGAAGGAATTTACTGACTTAGAGTAAAATGCAGCTCTTGTCTTGAAGGGACTTGATGGGAATATTACCTCTTTTCCTAAGCCTTATCTCTATGTCCCCCTAAACAACAGCTGTTAAGAGTGTAGAAATTTGGCAGAAAATAAACTCCTGTCCTTTCCAACTCCCCCTCAGAGATCAGAGGGGCTGGATGTGGCCAGGTTAAATTTCTGACTATAACCAATTTGGCACTGTCAGTCTGGTTGTGTTCAGCAAGATCCCAAATGCACATTACACTGTAAGTTTGGTCTCATTTGCGACCACAGTCACCGATAGTGCAGTTTATTGAAGCAACAGGTTATAGATCCTTGTTAGATTGCCAGTGATCAGTTCACTAGGCCTACAAAATCTAAGTGTGGAGTGCTAGGTACAAGTGTTCCTGGGTATGCTACAGCACAGGTGGAGATGCAAATCTTACTGAAGAGACATTCCTGCTTTAGGAAGAGAGAGGAGCAAGCCTACTGACTAGTCTGCATGGTGGTCCTATTTTCATCCTCTGCCATGGCCATGGAGGATTTCAAATGTCAATTTAGACTTTCGGGAGAAGTGTTATTGCCATTATAAATGGTGGGGTGGAGCAACCACTTTGTATGTAAAAGAGGAAATCTGAGAGTTAAAAGGAGAGACTACAAAGGCTGTGGGTCTTGCTCAAAGGAGCAAGACCTTCCTCCTCTTCCACTTGATCAATTGCAGAGATAAAGGTTAATCTGGCCTCTACCTGGTAACCCATCACCCCCATCACCAGCCCATCACGCCCATTGTAATCCCTCCACTACATATCTAATGGCATATCTCATGGAAATCCCTTTACCAGGTATCTCATGGCTGTAGGCCTCATTCCTATAAACTGGTGACTCATCGTAGCTTAGATTTGATTTTGTTTTGCTCTATGTTAAAGACTATTGGAAAAGTTGTACAGTAATATTCCTTTGAAGGACCAAGAATCAAGACCAGAACCTATTAAATCTAAGAGAAGAGCGAACTCTGTGACAGGACTTTTACACAGCAAAATAACTAAGAACTCAAGGAACATCCTTATCCCCCCTTACTTCGAAGCAGATGAACAGAAGTCCTGTCAGTCATTTACATAATATAACTGTGCAGATGTTGTAATTCACAACCTACATGAACTGAGTTAAAATAGACCAATCCTCTCTCACAAAACATTTCTATAAAAGAGTGAAAAGATTCCTCCTATCCAGCATGCAGTCATTAGGGATGTCTAAATTTGCCTCCTCTGCATCCCTTCTGAACCTGCATTAGCCAGGTCTCAATCACTGCTCTACTCTTATTACCTGGCCATATGGCATAGAATGCTTTAAAGGGGCTTCTTTTCAACTTCAGGTGGTAAGGAGAGAAAAGGTACAGGAAAAAGGAGGAAAAGGGACATAATCAAAGTTACAATTAATTTGCAAAAGCTATCAGATCCTAAACAAATAACATACATAGAAAAGCATGATACAATTTAGGAAACAGTATTTAATTTAAAAAAGAGTACCAAATGCCTCTGGAAGTGAACATCAATTTGCTAACATTTTTTATGCTACACAATTTGAAGAGTTTCAAGTCTGGTTTTGCAAGCACCCTATAGTCATTTAGTATTCTGTCTTCCTCTGATCTTAAAGAGACTGCTACAAGCTGAAACATAAGCAGAAACATTTTACAACTTTGTAGAAGTCTGTTTCACAGCATTCAGAGTCAAGAAATTAACTATTTGTTAACATATTTTAGCTAAAGTTTTGTAAGTAACTCAAATTGATATTAAAGAAGTTAAATTTCTCCAGTGCCACAAATCTAGGCTTTCACACAGATTACATGTGATAAACATGTAGCACAGAGCAAACACACTCTTATTTAAGGCCAGAAAGAGGAAAACAGACTGTTCAGAATGCAGACTTCGTTTTGCATTGATACAGCCCCAAATATGCCCAAACAGCTCCACCCTTTAGGGAGCTGCAGAAAAAGAGATTTTGGAAGACTGGTCCCTTAGGCACTCAGCTTCAAGGTCAGAATACAACATTTATTTTGAAACAGCTACCAGCTTGATGTAATTGCTTTATCTA
This sequence comes from Myiozetetes cayanensis, assembly GCF_022539395.1. Classification (NCBI taxonomy): domain Eukaryota; kingdom Metazoa; phylum Chordata; class Aves; order Passeriformes; family Tyrannidae; genus Myiozetetes; species Myiozetetes cayanensis. The sequence goes on along the minus strand of NW_026087964.1, from coordinate 29,699,081 downwards.
ATATTCCATACATAAAGTTAAAAAATTATCAGGAAAAACTGACTATATTCTAAACATGCTTCCTACTTGTATGTAAAAAAACGAAATGGCTGTTTTCCACAGCTTATGCACAAAATTATAAAAATAGTTTAGGTTAAGTTATAACCTAAACTTCAAGAACTTAAGTTAAGACGAAATGTGTGACAACACTATTATATAACCATAATTAATACACGTATCACATTCTGAATCTTCTTTGTAAGATATGAAACCAAACTATTTACAAGAACTGTTTTTCTCTGCCCCTTCAGCAAAGTGAAATGTAGCACCAAATAGTTCTGATAAACGGTGTGATCTCTCTTCAGGCTCCCCTTCCTAATTTTTTGCGATGCTCAGAGCACTACTTTGAAATCTGCCTGTGCTTCAGTTACTCAAGTTTGCATTTCTAACACAGCCATACTATGAAATACTTCTAATAACGGACATATCTAACTTTGAGATAGTTCGTTGTGCCACACACAGTAGTAAACAGTTATCAAAAGTGGTATCTTGTACTAACACTGCATATAAATTGCAGATAAATACATGAACTGCAAAATTATTTTAGGAAGGGAAATAAAATTCTTTGGTGAGCATAGAGACAATACATGGAATCTGTTTCTTTGCATTAAAATCTTGTCGGGTTGAGCAGGACTCATACTCTGCCACTCTGCGATTTACACGAGTTAGAATCTGCATGAGTTCAAGTTTCCTTGCATGTTCCTTCAGCATTTTACACAGTGACTGAATAAACCAGGAGCCTTCAGCTGAATTCCTCCAGGAGTAATAGCCTGTGGAAGAGAGCAATGTCAAAGTGATCAGATGTAGCAGCCTTTGACACAGGACAGGTTAGCAATTAGGGGAACGACGCATTGTTTCCAATAGCAATCAATGTTGTAAAATAAAAACTCAAAACCACCAACAAACAAAATTTAGATTCTTCAAATTCCAACTCAAAAGATTTTTCTAATCCTCTCATGTTTTATAATCTAAGAAAACTTTAAGTAGGTAGACAATCAAAAGGCAGGAAAACTATCTTCTGCTGCAACAATCTTAGCCATTGATCACTTACTACTTCACAGAGTACATGAACACAAAGGAGGTGACAGTACAGATGGAGCCAAGATGCAGAATGGATTTCAAGGGCTCTGCCCCTACTAATTTTGCTTAAGGATGCTACGTAAATAGAGTTGATAAGCAAACAATACACTTGTGTTTATCCACCTCTGCATATCTGATTGCTTTGCTTTCTCAGAATAATACCTTTTCCTCCTGCTGCAAATTATTTGTACAACCCTGATTAACTCAATTTCCAGCAGATGAACATTTGAGGATTTGATAGGGAGAAAGATGTATGTTCAGGGTTTGGTGGCGGTTTTGTAGGAACTGAGAATAGCAACTACCTCAAAAAGAAATCAAATCAGTGTAGAAAAAGTGACTGAGAGAAGGAAAATCATACTTTCATGAAAGAGTGTATTGGGTCTGTCTGAGCTGGAGTTCGTTTCCTCACAGCAGCCCTCACAGTGCTGTGCTTTGCATTGGTAGCTAGAAAGGTGTTGGTAACACAACACAGTTCTGGCTACCGCTGGACAGCACTGGCACAGCATCAGCACTGTCTCTCCAACCTTCCCCCTGCCCCACCATTAAGCTTAGGGGGGGACAAAATCTTGAGAAAGCACACAACTAGTAGAGCTGACCCAAACTGACCAAAGGGATATTCCATACTAGTGAAGCCACCCACTGACTGGATACAACTACAAATTGTAATTTTTAGCACCAACAGAGGCTCACATATAGACACAGTCTCCCACCTGGAGCTGTAGAATATGCATACAGGAAGTCTGCTTCTACAGGTATTTTTTGACACACTGTTTCTTCTGATCCACTGTCTGTCTCAATACCGGAATCTAATTCGGTCCCTCTACAAGCCTATTTGGTGGAAAGAAGAATGGAAAATAAAATTAAAAATAAAGAAAATAAAGGCAGGGATCATGATCAGAATATTGATTTTTTTCATGTTTTCAAGATGGCAATATCTTGATTAAAAAACTGCAAAAATAAAACCAATTTATGTATCACATTTCCATTAGACTGACTCAGAAGAAAAGTAGCTAGCATTTATTTAAATCAACTACACAGTTTGGATAAGGTAGACATTCATTCAAAATTATATTCAGAAACTCTTTAAAATACTGGCTAAGTTTTTACTTAATCCGCAATCTCATCTATTACAAATACTATCTACCTAATAGGGCACATTGTGCCACTTTTAGACCTGAAAAGAATCTTATTCCAAAAGTAATTCCACTTAAATCAAATTTAGAAAGAATTAACTTTTATGCACTAATAATTAGTGGGAAGCAGTATTTTTTGAAGTATCTGACTGATTTGATGATCACTGTTCAGCTGTACATCACCTGAATGAAAAAGAGCTTGGGTTTTCCTGCTAAACTTCGGCACCTGTCACCTCTGAAAAGGCTTGTTAGTGCTTTCAGTTCAAGAGGGCCATCTGTACCATAGATTAGTCCTTCATCACCATGGCTTAGCAACACGCAAACAAAACTGCTTCTCTTGCTGTGATCTTCTTCAGAAACTTGAGAGAAAAAAAGAGAATTACCTTAACTTCCTGCATTCCCTAAAAATTTGGAACATTTGATCCTTCCTACGTGACTGAAATCTTTAAGAACTAATTCCCATGTTTAGAAATGTCCAACCAGTTTTCACTTCTGAACAAAATAAGTCTGCCTACTTTACTTATGGATGTTGGACACAGAAAACCCCAAATTAAAGGCCTACCCCACAGAACTAGGCCAGGAATACCACGGGGAAAGAGAGTGTTTCGAAGACAAACCTCACTCATTCAGTAATCATCAGTCTTGTGATCTGGGATTGGACCGATGTAAAGTTCTGAGTTTTGGGAAAGGATGGAGAAATCCGACTTCTCTCTCCTTCCGACTGGAGATGCTTCAACTACTTGGATTACGTGGGAACTGACTGTAGCATGAAAACTGCTGCTACTGCAGGGACCTAGGTACTAGCAGTACCCCTCTCCTCTCATTTTTGACTTGTAGCGCAGTCTAGAAAGATTTTTCAAGCCTCTTTAAATAAAACATTAAGACACTTAAGCTTGATATAAAGTGTCTGTAGATTTATACTTTTTTTCCCCTCCATCTAGTGATAGACAAAGAGCATAACATAGATATTCTCCAGTGTCTTTTGTTGCCTGACATCGTGGAAATTGTACTTGAGGGCCAAGATGATTCTTTTGAATTTATGAAAAGATGCAAATGTGGTTTAAAAGAAAGGATCCAAAAGAAACTCTGAGTGGTAACGCAAGAAGATGCAAGGGTTTGTACATGAAAAATGTAACAGCCTGTAAAGCTGAAGTTTTACTGTTTACTGCCAAAAAAAACCACCAAAAAAACCAACCAACCAAACAAAAACCCAAAACCCCCCAAAAAACAAACAAACAAACAAAAAAGAAAAAAACACAAAACAAAACAAAAAAACCCCACAAGACCAGGACTGCTGCAAGCTAACTGGCTGTTGGGAATAATCACTGGATGACTTTTACTGTTGAACTGAGATCTGAAAGAGTCTCGGAAAGCACTAGTAGGCATGAGTCACAATCAGAGCAGAGAACATTCCAACGGTTAACTAGAATAGGCTGTGCTCCAGGGCTACCAATACCTCCAGGCACCATTTAATTTAAGTGTCTAGATGTAGCCAAGTCCAAACAAAGCAGAACTAACACAGTAGTATAAAGCTCTCACTTGGGAGAAGGGTGTTTTGTTTCACAAGTTAGACAAAACTTGAGTTGTTTCTCTAGAAGAGTAACTCATTCCACACACCTGCAGTTCTGGTCCCTCAATCAGAACCCCTCTTGGGCCACACCACTAAGCATGTAGCACAGACCCCCTCTACCCAGTCAAGCAGGTTTCTTTCCAACTCACAGAGCTTCAGTGATCCCAGGGTCAGAATATAAATCAGTCTGCATTTAAGGTTCAGCCTTTTTTCCAGCCTTCTTTAGAAGACGAGATAGGATACGGAGACAACAGTCATGGCACAAAAGATGGAGAGACAGCAAAGATGAATAAACATAGAAACTATGACGTACATGTCATCCTAGCAATAAACCACTGGAAGGTGTGAAATGTCATCTAAAAGAACCATGTAGGAAGAGACGTGAGGGCTCGAGATGTATTTGGAAACAGTGGCTGATTTAACACACACACTGAACACATTATTACTTACCTTTTTTCAATAGTTTAAAAATGTCCTCACATGAAAGATCATTGTTGATCTTTATTTTATATCCCAATTTCATGAAAACCTCTCTGACACTTGCAGCATCTGCATCTGTACCCGAACGGGGTAGCATCCCTATACATAAAAGAAATGTGTTATATTTTTATATGATACAGATGGCATGGTCTGATTGAGCCAAATTCTTTTCTCATTTATACTGTTTCAATCTGAAATACTCTATTATTCCAGATCCATTCTAACAGAAAAACATTGTACTGTTACACATGCACACCATCTCCCACTCTCTGTACTTGTATTGTAGATTTATCTACATCTTATTTTTATATCTACCTATCTATGTAAGGACATAAAAAGAATTTTATTTGCAAAATAGAATTCATGACTTAAAGGTAAGACAGACTTGTACCGCCTATCAATTTGTCTCCTTGTTACTGCTATACCCTAATGTGTTCCCTCTCGGCACATTTGGAAGAATGCACCGAAATGAATCACACCCATTCAGATGACCTAATTTTAAACTGCAATCAAAGTTGGCCTGCATATTTAATTTTGAAGAATAACACATGGCACTAATTTATCTAAATTGCGGAAAAAAAATTAAAAAATTGAAAGTAGTACCAGTATGTCTGTGGAAGTTCTTATTGTTTATTATTATACATTCCCCCATTTCTGGATAATCCATTCTGTAACTGTAGTCTGGCAGAATTCCAGAGTCCATAGACTTGCTAGCAGGTAGGTTCCTTCTGCACAGAAACCAGACAAAATTTAGGTGTTAATTCCTGATCTCTCTATTTTCAAAACAGCAACACCACCACCACCACAATAGGTTATTTTAGCAAACCAAATGAAACTGGTAATGTTTGCTACTTTCTCTCTAGAAGTTCCCTCAGCAAGTTTGCTGATGACACCAAGATGAATGGGTGTGGTTGATACTCTAGACGAAAGGGATGTCAGCTAGACTTGAGAGGTGGGCCTGTGCCAACCTCATGAAGTTCAACAAAGCCAAGTGCAAGGACCTGCACCTGGCTCAGGGCAATCCCAAACATGGATACAGGCTGAATAATGAGTGGATTGAGAGCAGCCCTGAGGAGAACTGGGAGGTACTAGTGAATGAAAAACTGAATGAGCTGTCAATATCCACTTGCAACCCAGAAAGCAAATTGCACCATGGGCTGCATCAAAAGGAGAGTGGACAGCAGGTCCAGGGAGGTGATTCTGCCCCTCTGCTCTGCTCTGGCAAGACTCCACCTGGAGCACTGCATCCAGCTCTGGGGTCTCCAGCATAAGAAGGACATGGACCTGTTGGAGTGAATCCAGAGGAATCCATGATGAAGATGACTGGGGGCTGGAGTACCTCTCCTAGGACAGGCCGAGAGAGGTAGGGTTTTTCAGCCTGGAGAAAAGGCAGCTCTGGGGAGACCTTTCAGTGGCCTTTCAGTACCCAAAGGGGGCCTACAGGAAAGACAGGAGGGGCTTCTGACAAGGATGGGTAATCACAGAACAAAGGAGAATGCCTTTAAACTGAAAGAAAGTAGGGTTAGATTAGATATTAGGAAAAAATCTTTATTGTGAGGGTGGTGAGGCACTGGGATAGGTGCCCCAGAGAAGCTGCACATGCCCTACCTCTGGAAGTGTTCAAAGCCAGGTTGGATGGAGCTTTAAGCAACCAGGTCTAGTGGAAGGTGTCCCTGCCCACGGCAGAAAGGTTGGAACTAGAGGATTTTTAAGGTCACTACCAACTCAAATCAGCCTATGATTCTAAGTTACATCTGTGAAATCAGTTGGTAGATTTAAGTGAAGACTGTACTTGCCCAGAGGTTAAAATGAATGAAGCTGCTTTGTACAGTTAATGCTCCCAAATAAAACTTTTGTTTCGGTTAAAATGTGCACATACACAATGAATTTTAATAAAAAAGTAAAGTGTTATCTCTATTTGTAGTAACCTCCTGAGTAATTTGTAACAAGCTTAAAATTTAGAATCAAGGAAGAACTGTGTTTAAAGTTATAATGCCTCTGCACAGTAGAATATGAAAACTTAGCTTAAGGATGCCAGTTATTATATCAACAAGGAATCAGTTGGGGTTTTTTTACTATCCTCTTTTGAAAGCCATGTACCTGGAGCCAAGGTTAGCTCTGAAAATGCAAATGTGTTCAGAATTCTAACCCAAAGCCATATTATCATTGAATTTTCACAAGTAAACATTCAAAACCTAAAAGATGTAGCAGATATGTGCTCCTTTTCTGCTTAAGCAATAGCCACCAGTAGTAGTCATAATGGCTGCATCTGGATGAAGCTGCACTTTGGGGAGACAGATAACACAGTAGCTAAGGGCTACATCCCAAAACATGGCTGGTATGCAAATATGACTGTAAGTCAATTATCTTACTACATATACAGCATAAAGCCCAGGGCCTCCTGAGCTCTCCTGCTTGGCAGTGGGCTGCACACCAGGATCTCCCCTTCAACAGGGACGCCTCTCAAGATTACTCCTTGAGGCTGAGAGATTCCTTGCTGCAACAGATTCTTGGTAAGTAATTGATAGCAAGCTAAACTAATCTAAAAGTCTAGCTAAATGATTTAAATGATTGGTTGTGCACATACAATCCTTTAGACATAAGCTGTTGACCAAGTCTGGGACTAAGTCTGGATCCAGTCACACCCAGGCTCCCCTCTGATAAGAAGTTTAGAACGCAAGGAGGTCCTTTCTGAACCTCGTGACTCAACAAGAGAGTCTCTCCTTTTCAGTTCCTTGTACATGCATGTGGCCTGCTCTGTCAGACACTGTACATTTTCAAGTCAATACAACTCTAACAGTTGTTTATGACAGCTGTGACAATTATTAAAATTTACCATAATTGAAACTTTTCTTCTTAGCACTATTTCTTCTATGACTCTTGCCTTCTGTTGCAGCACAAGATTCTTCAAGACTTAAATTGAAGACTTAACCCAAAAGTACCTCACTTACCCTTTGAAACCTGGAACAGATTTTGCATCTGTCAGATCTCCCCCCAGATGTGGTCCATCTCTGATGTCTGCCATTGTGCCTTTCAATTATCAGCTTGAAAATGTAAGAAAATAGAAATGTTATGACAGTTCACAGAGTAACTTTAGCCTAGGAGTATTAGCAGACAAAAAAAATAGCATCTCTGAGTAATTCCTACATATTTTATCTTTGAAAGAAGAACATGAAATATTTTTCTAAATTATTGCATTCTAAAAGAACTCTGGGAAAAACAGTCAGACCAAATCATTGAAAAGGCCTACAAAAAGCAGGCTACGAGACAAACAAATTAAAAACAATCTTTAAAATATCGCAATGTTCCTACATGCGCTAGAAATTGAGAACCAAAAATCAAGCAGTACAAGTTATTGGACATGTGCAAAAATTAACATAGAAGATTAGATTTTGGTTCATAGTATTTTGAGAAATGAGTAATTTCTCTGCATTCTGTTTGAAATGAAACATCGTTGCATCCCATTCTAGTTGGTGTATGTGAAGGCAATTGCAAAATAAATTACATAAAACCATAACAATATAACTTCAAATAGTTTATGAAATGAACCTTATTCTATGGGCTGCTATTTACTTTTATCAGAACGCAGGACAATAAATTAAGATGGATACCAAGTCAGAAATCAGTGTAAAAGTATTAAAAAACCTCCCCCACAACTACTCTGTGTGTATTCATGGAACACATTACCAAAAGTTACCTTAAGCTCAAGTTTCGTAAAACAGTTAACCATCATAAATTTCAATCACCAGACAGGACAAAGTGATAAATGCTTAGAAGTGCTTAGACCTCAAGAAACAAACAAGGTATTACAAGGCAAGAATTTAACAAACTTACTTAGCAGATGTATTTAACAAACTACTTAACAAACTACTTCGCAGATATATTTATGGTAAGTAGAAATGCATACATAACCAGACCAAGTAGTAAGGTTTGCTGGTCAGATATGATGAAGATTCTTATTAAAGGCTTAAGTTCTTTGGTGGCAAACTATATTTGCCACCTTCCATCATCATAATATTATTATATTAAGTCTCAACTTCATATCTACAGAACATCAGAAACATCCATTTTCTGTGGCAATCATTATTGATGCATCAGAAGCACTAATCTGGTTATGTATAACCTTCTTTCTTTCCTTGTTTCTTACAAGACATTTACTTACGTTTTTAGTGACTTCAAAAGACCTTCAGGGTTATTCTGAATACTATTTCTTTGTATATTGGAGCACCGATGTAATTAAGAAATCTTGCTCACCAAATTATTCTAGACTTGAGAACTGTATTATGTAATGCAGCAAACAGGAAACTTCCTGAAAACCAAATTGCACAAGTATTAAATGAGCTCAGTATTTTAGAAATAAAATGTATAAAATACATTCTAGAAATTTAGAAATTTACTTTAAAGACAGTATCATGGGGCAGGAACTAAAGCAACAATGACAAACTTGCCTGCTTAGCACCATGATCTGGATTCATTCATCCTAACTGCAAAGTCTAATTCATTAAAACTTCCCTATGAGGAAAAAAGACAAGCACTTCCAAAGGTTACCTATGACCTGGGGCCTGACAGTGATCCAACCCTATGCCTTATAATTGTGCACTGCCAATAAAATCTAATTTATGTGATAACTGGTGTGTCCACCCAGCTCTAACTGAAGAGTAGAGCTTCTGATCCCTGGGAAGCAGAAAGAATGGCTTCCATTGACAAGAACACTGGAGTTCTCCTGCTTCTGCACAGCCCAGTTTCCAGGAGTTTCTCTGCTTTTTTTTCAACCCTCTCCCTACCACAATCATCCTTGGCTTTGGTTTCCAGCTTTCCTGAGGTCTCAGCCTGACACTTTTGAGCAAAATTTTAATTGTAGGAAAACATCCCACCAGACTGACCCACAATTCTGATGCAACTCAATGCTGTTCCTTCTTCTGGAGAAGGAGCTTTTTTGAACTACGTGCAAAAGCACAACCCAAACCCTTCACTGTGAATGGATTAATGGGAGAGACAGGGAAAAGGTTTACTTCCTTCCTCATTTGTTCTTTTGTCTACCAACAGTAATGAACAACTACACCATATAAAAACAGCACATATCATGTACCAACTCTATCATTGAAACCTGCCAGCAGGTGTGCTGACAGCAGTGTAGCCCTATCAGCACAGAAATCAGCTTCTGCTAAAACCCCAGGTGTTTATCCCAGCTGTTTGACACTGCAAAGATCTGCAGTGCCGGCACTGCAAGTACATGAAGCACAGAGTGTAAACCAGTAAATGTGTGCCTGCATGAGCTGTGGTCAGCTCCTCTCCATCATGTGAGCCAACCTGGGCTACCAAGAGCTACTTGGAGAAAAATTCACCCAAAGTATAGGGCAAGCTAACAACTCCGGCCAATAGATCAGATCTTGCAGTAACTAGGTAGGGTAAGTGGATCACTAGGCTGTCTTGAGTTCACATCAGATGTGCTCCAACCAAACTGCTGCATCCCTTTAGGCCCTGGTTTTAGTAAGCTGGTTTAGTAATGGTGAGATTAGCACTGGTGAACAGCAGCAGACTTAAGAAAGCAAACCGGAGACCTAACTGGCTGCAAGTACTGAGTGCTTCTACAGCATAAATGTTAAAGCATGCTGCAAACACTAAGAGAGATCTGCAACATTTAAGTGCTCTTAAATTATGACTAAAACTGCTGTAATTGATCCAATGCCAAAGAAACAATGAAACTGGAAAAATTAGCTAGCAAAACCTACAATTACAATAAACTATAGTACTTTGCTTCTGAAAAATGTAAAACACATTTTGTAATACCAATCATAAAAACATTTCTTACTGAAGCCTCTGCAAGCCTAGCTTGCAGCCTACAGTTTCAACTGTTTAATGAAGTGTTAGAGCTCACTGCATTCTACTTCATCACAATTGGAGCTTGTCTAAGAGACTTTACAGAAGTTAGAGAGATTGTCTAGAAAGGTTGGTTATAACTCGTTAGGAATTGAAATTCGCATGCTTTATCTTCATAATAGAATCTGTTACTCACCTTTAATATCCATCAATTTCTGATCACCTTAAGGCACCAAGTCATCTGCACTCGTTTAAACAACAAAAGACATCCACAAGGAGGTGTCTTTTGTTGCTAGGCAGTCAAATGCACATTTTAACCAGTAGCATGTTTTCTGCTCTAAAGCACCGGTCAGGGTAACAGCAGTGCTCTCTAGAGGATGATGCTGATTCTAACAGACTAAGAATTGCCTCATCTTGGTTTAGGTAATGCAATGATGCCATCCTCTTTCAAGCAGAATGCACATTTCCCTATGGAGGATGATCTCATCCTATTAGGGATGGCAGGGGTCCGGGAAGGGGTGAGGGGAGTAGGAATCACGACAGTACATAAGAATTTAATGAAAAAATGTTATTGTTATCCTTGACATTATTTTCTCTTATGCAATATGAATTTTCAACTGTAAGGAAATGTAAAAAACAAGTAGCTGAAAAGAGCAACAGCATTTTTGTAATCCAGCAGAATATAGTCTGTAGGTTTTAGGAAGTTTATTTTCCAATACTTCATCTTAAAAAAATATTTTAAAAATCCTATGACACAGATACAATGATTATAAAGATGATGCTATGATGATCTTTACAGCTACTAAGTAGTAAAAAACAAAGTGGTTCAAATGGGTCCAAAGCTATGCTTAGAAAGCTAACAAAAAATGACCTATGTCTCTCTGTATAGCAATAAAAGAAAAAATATTTTTTCCTTCTATAAATGTAGTTGTTACAATGCTTTTCTTTTGATAGAAAAATTATATATAAAACAATTTTTTACTCCCTTCCAGCCTGGATTTACTTACTCTTCCTGGACTTAATGAAAATAAATTCACATCCTCATGTATCACCACTGCCATACAAAACATCAGGTTTCTTTTTAAGTGATATTTATTTGAAATGAGAACCAACAAGTCAAATGAATGATACAGTGATAAAATAATACCAAAGCTTCTCAGATAGGGAAGGAAGCAAATAACTGAATTGCAGACCAGGAGAGACAAGACAACACATGTTCAGTATATATCTGCTGCTACAAAGCAATGATTGTAGCAGTATTAAAATACATCTCCAAAACAGTCATCAGTATTTAAAACATGTCCTTAATGATTACAAAAGGGCACTTTTCCACCTCACATGACTGCAAGAGAAAATGTCAAGCATTCAAAGAAGATATTTTATGTACATAAACATATATATGACATATTGCAATAATTTGCATGCAGACAAGCAAATTGAAATGTTTCCATTCTACAATGTATAATGCTAACCAATAATTATCTGATTAATAACATAAGAAAAATATAGAAGCTGTCTACATGAAAAACCAAAAAGCATTTGCAATATACCATTATATTTTCCATGTGACACTATCCCCCCTACTAAATACTGCTACCATCGATGGAAGCATGACAATTCTGTGACCACCCTTCCCATTACTTTGGTCTGGATATGGAGTTGGAAAGCCCTGACACTGGGCCAGCACCCTGATCAAAGCAAACAGACTTTTACTTAGTCAGCACTAAGCTGCAAAATTAGCAAGAGCTGAAATTATTCCGAGTGTAGATGGGACCCTTGCATATTAATTCACCAATACCAATTAATCACATCACCAACGCAATAGGCAATAGCCTTATCGGGCTCCTTAACATTAAGGGCACGATGTGTTAGTCCGAAACCTACCATCTGACAGGCGGGTAACTGAAGGCGAGAACTATGAGTCAGAGGGTAAAAGACTACATCAGAAAAGGTTAGTCATTGTCTGTCAGGGTCTCAAACTAACTTCCTCCAGCACTGGCAGGGTCGGTACACACGAGGTTTAACCCGCTTTGTTTTGGCAGATCCAGATGCAGGCTCTGACCCTGTTTCCGGTTAGTTAACGGTCTACCGAGGGGGACACCAGAGAGCAGCTTAGAGCTAAAGCGCTTTTTTTCCCCTCTCTTCTTTTTCTCCTGTTTAGTTTGTTTGTTTGTTTGTTCGTTTGGGCAGCTTCTCCACATAAACAGGCTGAAAGGGACCAAACTGCCTACCTCAAGCCTCTGAAAAACTCACAGCCGAGGTGCCGCGCCCTCCCCCGGGCAGGGTGAAGCGGCGGGGCCGGGAGAGCACCGCGGCCGCTCTGCCGCCTGGCCGGGCGGGACGGACCCCCGCCCGCAGCGCCGCCCGCCCCGCCGGGCCCTCCGTGCCGGGAGCCCCGCGGGGCGGCGAGGCGGCGCTGGGAGCCAGGCCCGCCCCCGGCTACACGCCCCTGCCCTTCTGCCCCTCACAGCCGACCTCCGCCGGGGGGATGCGGGCGGCCACGCGGGGCTGGAGAGCCACAGCCCGCTCTACCCCACCCCCCCGCCGCTTTGTTTGGCCCCGGCACCGCCGCGCCCCCATCCCTGCCGCCGCCAGCACCCACCGCCTCTGCCGCCCGCCCGCCAGCTCGCTCACTCGGCGCTGTGCTCCGACCTGCCTTCCCCTGCGCTCGGCTGGGCTGCGCTGGACACGGCTCGCTGCCGACGGAGCCCCGCGGCCGTAGGCCCGCCCGGCCCGGCGCTGGCTCCTCCCCGCGCAGGGCGGGCCGCCCGTCCCGATGGCGGCGGCGAGCGGCGGGGGAGGTGAGTCGGTGCCGGCGGGGAGCGGCCTCGGGGGCTCGGGGAAGGCGGTCCTGCCGTGCGGGGCGGCTCCCGGAGCCGAGGGGAGGCGGTGCGAGGCCAGGCTGAGCCAAGGAGCCGTGGGGTCGGGCCGGGCCCCACGGGTGCGCTCCGGAACACGGTGGGACGCTGAGCCACCGCGCCCCGCGGGCTGTGAGCGCTGAGGGGGAACTGCTGCGCTCGCTGCTCCTCGCTTTGAGTGGGGTGACCCAAACCCCCGCTAGGTTTGGTCTGTTGTTTCAGTTCCTCCGCCTGCTGAGAGAAATGTAGCATTCTGGTACGTTTGCACCACGTTGGTGCGGCCTCATCTTGAGTACTGTGTGCAGTTTCGGGCGCCACAATGTAAGAGAGATATTAAGCTGTTAGAGAGCGTCCAAAGGAGGGCAACGAAGATGGTGAAGGGCCTTGAGAGGAAGTCGTATGAGGAGCGCTGAGGGCACTGGATCTGTTCAGCCTCATCATAGTCTACAACTTCCCTGTGAGAGGAAGCTGAGGGACAGGCACTGATGCCTTTTTTTCTGACAACCAGTAAAAGACCCGAGGGAATGGCCTGAACTTGTGTCAGAGGAGGTTTAGGTTAGGTTATCAGGAAAAGATTTCTCACCCAGAGGGTGGTTGGGCACTGGAACAGGCTCCCCAGGGAAGTAGTCACAGCACCAAGCCTGACAGAGTTCAGGAAGCGTTTAGATGATACTCTCAGTCATGTGGTGTGGTTCTTGTGTCTGGTCCTGTGCAGGGTTAAGGGTTGAATGATTCTTATGGGCCCCTTCCAACTCAATATCCTGTGATTCTGACAGAATGGTGGTTTGTAAAGGAAGTAATCTGCGGGGACGATTACCAAACAAGCAACCACCTTCCAGACCTCAGCATGCGAGATCCTTATGGGTGTGCTGGCCTGTACTGCAGCAGGACCTGCCCCTTGGGCGAGGTTACTGCCCACCCTGCACAGGGAGAGCCTTGGGCTCATAACACCGACAGACAGGGACAGTCTGAATGTCCCTGCCTGCCTGATGATCTGCCTTGCTCAACAGCTCTCTGAAGCTGAGGGCTGGTTTTTGCTTCATCATCAACTTTCAGGTCAGTTTCATATTTGTGCAGTGACCTTCTCTAGCAGACACCAGAGTAAGATAACATTGGAAACTGCTATTCCAGCTTCTCACAACAGGTACTAACCTACATTTTGAGATCTTATATATCTGGTCTAATATACTGAGTTTTGCACAGAATTCCTCAAACCTTAATTTGAAGAACAGATTGCACACTGGAACAGATTGCCCAGAGAGGTTGTGGAGTCTCCCTCACCGGAGATATTCAAGAACCATCTGGACACATCCTGTGCTTAAGTGAGGGGGTTGGACCAGATGACCCACTGTGGTCCTTTCCAGCCTGACCCATTCTGTGATTCTGTGATTGTACAGGCCTCTTCCTCTCTTAGAAGGGCAAGATGAAAATATGATGCTCCTTTGTTGTTGTTGAGGGAAGACAAGTAGTGTTTGTCAGTATGCCACAGGTCAGCTCAACATAAGGATAACTCAGCTAATTTTCACTAACATTAAGAAATTTAACAATAGGGGCATCATTATTTATTATGTTCTTCTAAGGCTGGAATCAGTAGCTGGGGGAAAATCTCATGGATTTATTTGTGTCGAGGACCATGAATTTTGCCACAGAGCTATGTTGCATGATACACACTGGCCAGGATACAGCTGTAATCATGTTATTTTGAGTAGCAGCTGATTTGCATGTCTCAGCTCCAGTTCTCAGCAGGTGTGGACAGTGTTTTATCATAATCGTTACAGATTTTTTAGCATTTTTTTTAAACATTTTTCAAACCATTTCAGAAAGTCCTCATCCTTCAGGGGAAAGACAAACATAGATGCGTGATTTCATCATATGTGTCTCTATATTTTAGTAAAAAAAAAAATACCACCACCAAACCAAAAATATCTCAAACCAGCCATAGAACCAGGTATAAAAATACATGATATCCACTGTGCTCAGCAGTAACCAAAATAGTCTTCCATCAAATAGGGAAACTGAAATAGCAAGCTCTTGAAGTCATCTCTCAGGAGACATTTTCCCAGGCGCTTCATGCAGTCATCCTACTCAGGTAATAACATTGAAGTCCAAATGTTGGTTACAAAATTTTTGTTCTGTCAAATAAAATAAAAATAAGCACTCCCCTTACTTCTGGTGGGACAGAAGAGAGGAAGATGAAGTGGGAATTCCCCAGTGAATTCAGAAGGCTAGTCTGTATGTGTGATCTGTACATGCTGTAAATGGGTGTGCTGTGTTAGATATAGTTCATGCAGGAACTGAAGGTACCTTGAAAAGACCTGACCTGTTGGACTGCTGAGAATCTGAGAGTGTTTGGACTGCAAAGAACAGTGATAGGTTTAAGTTTTCAAGTAAGGCTCATCAACCTTCTCCCAGGTTCAGATATCCTCCCAGCTGTGTTTCTCCAAAAATATGGCCTGACATAACTAGAAAGTTTAAGATGAGTAGAGAACTACAGAAATTCACTTTCCTTTTTTTAATGGTCACCTTGTGGGAAAGTGCTGATGTAGGGAATGTCCTTTGCACCCAGTTAATTTACAACAGAGCCAACAACATGAAAATGAAACTGAGGGTTTTGCTAGCACTTCTGAGAAATACTGATTGCTGTCTATAATTTAACTTTTCATTCCTCAGGAAGAAACTAATTGCACAAAAAGGGAGTGGAGGAAGTGCATAGGTCAGAAGACTGACGAGGTCTATAGAGATAATGTTTGACCCCCGTTGGAGAAAAAACATTCTGTTATTTAGACTTGACATAGGCACTAAACTGTCAAAACACAGGCAGGTTTAGGTGTACAGTGGGCAGAAATGTAAGTGTCCAGGAACTTTTACCATGGAAACATTAGAGGGGGAATTCAGAGGATATAAAATCTGGGCTTTGGGGCCCCACAAGAATATTTAAATACTTAAAACTCACCTTGTGGATCCAGATTGTTAAAGGTTTGAATACTTTTGAGTACAGTCAGTTTCATTTTTGTTTTTCATTGCATCTGGTAGGTTGTTATGAGAACCATGTGGTTATGCTGGGCAAAACAAAAAGGTTCCCTTTCATGCTTGTTCCTTCTTACCCCTCTTCCCCTGTTTCCCCATTTCTTAGCAATGCTTTGTCCTGATTTGCAGGTGTTCAGCTTACAGATTTTTGTACATATGTGTATTTGTGCTTTACTACACTGCTCTGTAGCATTTGAATTACGGTATGGAACTAGGAGTTTAAAGGTTACAAGATAAGCAAGTGTTACTGTAGGGTGCTATTTCTTGAAAAGAGATAAGGTTGCTATCTTAAGACTGGGAGAAAGTACATGAGATTTTAAAGTGGGTGAAAGTATCACTGATAGGTAGCAAAGGTCAGCAGCGGAGAGTGGAGCCCTCATTTTAGATTTTAGATTTCAGTTACTTTGAGATATGAAGCTCAGAGCTAGAGTCACTGAAATCTTAATTCTTCTGAGGAACTCAAGTGCTGTACTACCCATACAAATTAATGATCTCATTTGTCTCCCCAACCATAAAGCAGAAATAATACTATTTTTTCATTCATTACTGATGTTGTGTGGCTAGTTGGCAGAGTTTGTGTACTTCTTGATGAGGAATGTAACACCATTCTGTGGACAGAAAGGAAACTTCCTAGGCCTTCCCTCATTGTGATTGTTCTATTGTGTTTATCTTTGATAGTGTTAATACGAAGCTCTTGTACTTCCAAACCAGTGTGGATAGATTTAATTGAAATGAGTATCATAGCAAGGTTGGGTGTTGATTTGAATATTGGCTACTCCCAGTTAATTGATAAATTACATTCAACAAAACAAGAATCAAAAGCAGCGACAATTAAAATTAAAATTGCCTTGCAAACAGAAATTGATACTAATTTGACTACTTGTAATTGCTTTAGGAGAAATGAAGAGAAAATGGGAAGAAAGACTGAAGAAAGTGGAAGAACTAGCATCCTACTATGAAAGAAACCCTCTTCCTACAGTTTACAGACCAAGACTGTCCAAACCCTTTCAGCCATCCTCTGTTTGGAAAATATTTTCTCGGCAGGCTGAAGCTTTTAATTATGTAAAAACCTGCAAAGAGGTATATTGTGTGTTAGGTGAATGTCTCCACTCTTTATGTTCTTTCAAGGTTGAACATCACTTAAAATCTTGGTTGACAGTGAAGCCTTTATAAGATTGCAAGAATGGGTTTTTCCCTTCCCAATCCTGAAACAGCAAGTTTGGTTTTTTTGTCTTTGTAGGAGATCATGTTGCACTGGAGGTATCTCTAAGAAGGACTAGTCCTAATTCTATGGTACACCTATCACACTGATATGTGATGTTAACATCTAACAGTAAAGTGCTTTTTGATAACATTGTAATGCTAGATTTCTTCCTCCTGAAGATAAGCAAGCTGCCAGGATTGGAAGGAGAAAGGGAAGGTAGTGAGAACTGATAAGGAAGAAAGAGAAGGAAGAAAAAGACAGAAACAGGAAACAGAAAAAATAAAAGCAATACAACTCTCCAGTGGCATCAGAGTAGCAAGCTCAGATGATAAGAAGTGATGAACCAAATAAATATTATGCAGAAGTATCCTCTGCTTTCAGTTTAATACTTTTCAAATTGATTGGTCTTTTTAAAGAAAGTACTGTGTTTTTCTCCATGCTGTTTCAGGTGTTTAGGTAATCTTGACAGCTTGTTTTCCAAAATGCACTCTTGCTGGCTTGGCAGTAGTTTTTTGGGGGGGTTCTTCTCAGATTTCTATTTTTTAATTTTAATAAAATAATGTCTGAAAAATACTTGCCATAAAGCCATATGCTGCCATCATGTCCATGAGGCTGATCCTTTGAGGACATTATTCCTCCTCCCGTTAGATGCACTTGCCACTGACCAGACAAAAGAAGACTTTACAGAGAAAGCAGAGGTTGTGTTCATGCACAGCAAAGAAAGGCTTCACATTTTCACCTTTGTAACTTATATCAGAATGGTGTTCTACATTAAAACCAGGTGCTACTTAGCTTGAAAAAGGATAAGTGATCTGCTTATAGTTCTCTAGTCTTTACTAGCCTTTGATTAATGTCAAATAGGAAGAGTTTAAATGGTTCTATGCTTAAAACTAAAACAAAAAACCTTCAATGTTTTTATTTTAAAAGGATGTTCATGTATTTGCTTTGGAAAAGAACACACAGAGTGGACAGAGGTTTTACCTTGTGACATCATATAAAGAGCTTTGGTTTTATTACACGTGAGTATGGGAAAAGGTACCTCTGTATGTTGCTAAAAGTGGCATACTGGATATCCCGTTACCCAGTAAGAGCTGTGACTGGATAGCCATCCCCAGGAGCTGCCTGCTGCTCTGACTAGCACAGAGCTGTAATGGGTTGCCTGAGGTTTCATCTTGGCCATGGGAAAAATGATGTCGTTCCAAGTATTGACAACTCGATCATGTGCTGAACTTTTTTCCCCATTTGGCTGTTTTATAATAAGACATTTGGTTATGAAGTAAAAGAAATCTGACTCAGTTTTTATATGATTTTTTTTCTCAATTTGAAAATGAGATTATTTTTTAATTTAATAAGAAAAAACTCTGTATGATCTCATTGTTCGTGTTTAAAACATATGTCTGATAACTTCATTTTTTTACTGTAGTTTTCATAGTTCTTTAAATGCTCAACAGCCTTTCTGTATGCATTGTAAGACTTGTGGGTGTATGGGGAGGAGAATATTCAAAAAATTAAATTCTAGGCCAGACAAATAATCTTTGTTGATATTTGATGCTGAAGTTAGTTACAAAATTTTTCAAAGCATTATAGGGCTGCTACATTTTTTAATATGGGTGGTTGATTGAAAAATAAAAAAAAATTAAGACTTGTGGGATCCTTGTTTGCAACTGAAAAGTATGTATAATGTTTATTTGTGATTTGGTTTTATTTTGGTTTTATTTATCCTTAGCAAAGGTTACAAAACAAGTCTTATGCATTGCTATGAAGTAATTCCTGAAAAAGATCCTTGCAAACTTTATTTTGATTTGGAGTTCTACAAACCAGCAAATCCTGGGGCAGATGGCAAGAGTATGATTGCAAAGCTAATTGAGGTAAACTGGATCAAAGTTGTTTTGCAGATTAATATGAATTTCTTGTTGATTTAATATGAAAAAAAAGGATTTAACACTTTATCTTGATTATGCTATAGTAAAATTAAAAAATTGTAGACTTACTGTTTATTTTGAATTAAGTAAAAACACTGTTTTAATTAGAGCAAAGATTCTCTTCTTTAAGTGAAAATAAAAAGTAAAGAATGATGGCTGTTGGAATGTTTGTATTCTCTGTAGGTTTACTGGTAAGTTTACTTTTGGAGATTGTTTTATGTCCTCTGCCACTTCAAAGCTGTAAAACTGAAGGACTGTTTAGGTATTCTTTAAAGTAGCACCAATAGAAGTTCCATTCAGATATTCCTGAGTTCATTCCCGTTGCCAAATGCTTGTATATCAAGGTTTAAATAAATCCCTCCTGACTGTAAGGTTCTTTAGACAACAGTTCATTATAGCTGAGTTAAATGATGATGCAGAGAACATCATGTGACTGCACTTATCAATTTGGTGCCTAATTTGAATATCTTTGCTAATTATCAATTGTATTTCACTTTATTGCAAATTTGGTTGGAAAATTAACTCCTCTGCAAGTTCAATATGACAAAGGTGGAAAATACAGCAGGTTTTTAGAAGAATATCTTCTAATAAAATCTCTTTAGTAAGTGGACATTTATTTGTGAGACTTCTGTCACCTGCTTTTGTACCTACGTTACAAATATTGTCACTGTGGGTGTGAACTGCTTTGTGGTGGAAAAAACCCTAGATGATAAAGCCACTAAATTAGACTTTGACCTGAAAAACTGAAAGTCTGCTCAGATTATCACTGGTAGTACAGTCAGTGACTTGCACATTTACGTAAATATGGTCTGTGTCAAATTTGGTTAAAACTTGATATGAGTTAGTCTGAACTAACTTAATTGTAGGCTTAAAATGAGAAAAAAAAGCTAAAACAGAAACCTTGAAAAAAAATGTAGAATCTGCATTTGTGTTAGGCTGTATAGGTGCCACTACTAAAAATGCTAAAGAAAATAACATAATTAATGTTTATGATTTCAGCTTGTCAGCCAAAAATTAAAAGAACTTTATGATGTAAATTGTTCAGCTAAAGATGTCTTGAATTTAGATTCCAGTACTGATGAAAAATTTAGTCGGCACTTAATATTTCTACCCCAAAAGACTGTATTTAAGGATAATATTCACGTTGGTAAGTGCGTTCTTTTCTCTTACACCTAGAAATAAAAGATGAGGTGTTGACTTTGTACAGTGCCCTCTCACATTTGAATATTTATTTCAATGGAATTATATGTGGAAACAAATATGTAATCCCAGCAGAAATTACGGTCAGTTTCATCAAGCCTTGTTTTTTCTCATCTTCTACTTCCTTTTCCTATAATTAGCATGTATCTTTTATTTATAAAAGTATGGACAAGAGTGACTTCTATGAAACTGGCGAGTCTATGATTCCTTAATTTGCAGGTTAATGTCAGTCTTAACAATTCAAGCTACTGTTATTTGCTCTAAACACAGCTCATTTGTGCTCAGCACGGGGTCAGGAGGGCAGGACAAAGGTGATTTCAAGCCACCTGTGCCTAAGCATGATTAAGAGGAAGCTGAAAGCAATTTTAATTGTTGATTGTAAGTTGGGATTTCTTGGGATATGGCAACTCCCAACAAAAAGAGTTGCCAGTTCAGGGTTGTCTTGACTCCATTTTTAACATAAGTATAATAATACCTCCTCACTTAACAGATGTATTTTGAATGTGCTTTTAAAATACTGCCTGTGAAGCACTGAAGTGCTAGTGGTGAACATTAAGAAAAGTTAATGCTGAAATTCATAATTTCTTCTTCTTCTATGTATATTCTCTGTGGTGTGCAGTAAAGCAGTCTTATAGACATACTTTGACCAGTGAGGGCACAGTAGAATATTCGCTAAATTTTGTCTGAGTGAAGCAGGAACTCATAGAAAACAGGTTGCCCAGTGGTGGAATTAAAATCTGTATCAACCTACAAATGCAGAACTCTGAATTAATTAACGTTTCACCTGCAACCTTGGTTTTGTAATATCTTAATATTTGAGTGTTTATTTTTGTAACCTTTGTTCCTTAGTGTGTTTTTTTTCAAATAAACAAAAAAGACGAGAGAAAAGAAGCAGAAATGCTATTCTACATAGATTAATATCTCAGGGGTTATTAGAAGGGATGAAATTTAGATTTGTGACATTTAGCTCTACTGTTTGTGTTCAGGAAGAACTGTGACAACAGCAGTAGGATTACAAGAAGTTATGTGCACTGTTACTGGGTTTCCCCAGCAGTAGAATAGGAAGAGTTCAGGGTGTTTGGTTCAAAATTTTGATCCCACTCAGTTTCCCGCTTTTATTCTGCTGTCTGCTTGTCACAATCTGTCTGTCTTCATGCCCAGTCCTCCCTTTCTCACCCTTACCTCTTTTTCTAGCTCTGCACCCTCCTTCGTTTCAGTCTTGAGTAAAGTTTATACTGTATTTCTTATTTTTTTAATACCTCCTGTGTTTGTTAAGTGGATTCTTACTGGGCACTGTGTATGACCTAGCAGGGTCTTGTAGAGAGCACAGGGAAGATGAGCTCTTTGCTTTTAGTACTTAATGACTGCACAGCAATGCTGTTCTTAATGAGAAAGTGCTGGGCTTCTGTCTAGCCCAGTACAGCATTAGAGAAAATCTTATTTTCCTTTTGAATTTATCTAGTTATTTCATGGGGAGAACACACATACTCCTGGATTGAAGTGGTGTGGGGTTGACACATTTTGTGTTGCTCTGAGGAATCATTTGTGGAAGGTCTTGTCAGCATGCACATCTGATGGAATAGAGCAGACTGTAAGGACAGGATGGATATTGTAAGCCTGCACTTAAATACAAATTTTTTTCCCAAGTATTTTTAGTATAAGCATGTGGTCCATGGCCTAAACACCACTTCGGGCCAAAATTCATGATCCTAACTCTAACACGAAGAGGACAGAGTATTTCCAGAACTGAGGATTTTTTTTTCCAGCTTTTTTTAACATTAAAAAACCCCAATTTCTCATTCTTACGAGTAGTGGAATCTGTGTCCCTAAGTCTTTTGAGGAGTAGCTCGAGGAAAGCCAAGCAGATTGTCTTGGTTATAAGCAAATGCTGCCTGTACTATTGGCTGCAAGCGTGACGCAGAGCAGTTATTTCTCACTTGACACCGTGGTAGCAGTTACAAATCCTGGAGACTTAACTGAGAGTGCTGCAATTTTCAGTTCAGAAGTATGGCCTTTTAACTCCTCTGCCAGTATAAACACCTAAGTAATACATGGATGGTAAATAATATGGTATGACAGCAATTTTAGCCTCTGATCTTGATAGCTAAATTACATTAGTCAGTTCTTTCAGTAGAAGCTTCAATTGTTTATTCTGGCCCATTGGTTTAAATGTTCTGTGTCTCCACTGTGACGTGAATTTGACCTGTTTACAAACTGCCAGAATTAAAAATACATTTCTAGCTTGTGTATTCGTATTCTGCCTTTGCCTTTACAGCAAGATATTGAAGTCACAGTAGAAGTCAAATTTTTATAACTGAGATATATAAATGCCAGTGTTAAATTCATGCATGCTGCCAATAATATTATACTGGAGACTTTTCATTAATGCATTTTAGTAACCTGCGTAACAAACTTGTGCTAAAGTGTATTGCTTTGTACTTTGTGCAAAATACTCTGCTGTAGTAAATAACTAAAAATGCAGATAACTACATAAAGTAATTTCCCAGAATCTATATGAAAAAAAGTATTTTTTGATGTGATGGAAAGATTTCTGTCTAATATTAAACTTGAAAGGTTTCATATATTTTTCAGACATATGCAAGTGGTGGCTTTTCTTATGTTCAGCTCTGTGATGTTCTGCCTCATGCAAAAAATTTTTTAAGATGAGTTAGTGGTATTTGTGTGGGATAAACTAGAATAAGAAATATCACGTCTTAGATGATATTGTTTCATAAGCATTTTATGTCAGGAGTCATGCACAAAGTGCATGGACTTAAATATGATTTAAAACTTCTAGTATGTAATATTGGGAATTAGTTACTAGCTAGAATTAAAATACAGGGGCTGAGTTCATAGCTCATATTAGAGAGAGGTCATGTATGTCCATAGGAAAGCTGTGGAGATCAATGAATTTGCATTGCTCAACTCAGATGACAGATCCAACATACGAAAAATACAGTCAAGGATCAAAAGTATGAAATGCAGGCTTTGTTTGCCACATCTGACCAGTTAGAAGACATTGGAAGAGAGAAAACAAAGGCGTATGTGAATGATAAAGAACTAAATAATCTTTCACTGACAGAACCCTTGCTATTCTGACACCAGAGTGATTGTTACTCAGCTACAGACACAAAAAAGTGAAGTAGTCAACCAGGATTTCTACAGATACTCTAATTTTTATGGCAGTTGAAATAAACTTCAGTTCTGAAACAGGTCCATTTTCTCCCTGAACTGACAATCCAAGTAACTGTTGTTATAAAACTAAGGATTTCTCTGTGTGTATTTGGACACACAGGGTTAAAATGCTGTCTGTGACTGTGACTCATTTGTGTGCCTCAGTAGTCCTGTAACTAATTATGAGGCTAATGATGACATTGATGCCTGATACGCTGAGTCATTCTGTTGATATGTAGCATTGGAGGACTTATATTTCATGTTCTTTCATGTTCCCCACTGAAGGTTCATCCAACAACTGCAGAATTCTCCTTGCCAGTATTCCTTTGACTTCATTGTTTTTTTCCCCACATCTGTATTTATTCTTTGCTCCGCTTTCTGCCTGGAAGTAACATGGCCATGGTTTTTATTTGTTTGTCTTTGGTTACCATCTAGCAGAGCCTGGAGGCACAACGGATTTGAATTACAATACTGGGAGTCTGAAAAGTCATTACAAAATACTTTTGTACAAATAATTTGTTGTTTGAGTAAGCTTTGATCAAACTCTTAGATCGGTGAACACACTATGAAGCTGCAACTAAACATTTTCAATCATTCTGGAAATGCTGTTAGGGAAAGCAGTAGTGAGAGGGACAATCACAAGCTTTTCGGAATCCTAAATTTGAGCTTGTTCATGTCTTTGGGGTTTTTTTAAGAAGTTTAGTACAAATTCTTGCCAAGCATCATTTTCTTATTACTGGCCAGAACCATTTTGTACAGTGTGCTGATCAAAGCATTCTGCATTTTTTAAAAATGCAGAAGGGCTAAAAAAGACTCCAAACTCCAACCACTTCCATCTTGGCTATTTTAAAAAATGTTTGCACAGAAACTCTTTCTTTCTTGACTCATAAATGACATTATCTGCTCTTGTCCTTTTCTGTTTGTTTTTAAGGTAACTTTGTGAGAACCATTTTGCAGCCTGCCATAAGATTAATGGAGAGTAAGGCTGCTGCTGCTGTGATTCCAGAAGAAGCAGCAGGACATGTTTTCCAGTCTTCTGCAGAAGCAGTTGGATTAGATGGTGCTCTTACAAACCTCACAGCTGTCGAAGACGCTTCCAAAGGCTGGTCAGCCATTGCTCACAAAACAAAGGATACGGAAATGTCACACCAGGGAGAAAATTTGGATTTTTCCTTTCTAATAGTAAATGGTAAAGAAGGCGACAAGCAACTTTTTGTGGATCTAGGTAAATATTAGTGCTTTTAAACTTCTTTAGGATGCAACAAAGGTTAAGAAATGAGATATTTCTTAATCTTCTATTACAGACAGTAAGAACAGTGGTGTTCTTACTGTTGTCCCTATGGTCAGAATTTAAATGAAATACAATATATGCTGAAACTATGATCGTAAGTGCTATCCTTTAAAGGAACCTTAAATTCTTGGTCCATGGAACTTCTTATATGACTACATTTAATTATCTTTTTCTGAAATTTGAAGAAATTCTTGCCAGACAAGACTCTCTAATTATTTTTTTCGCCTAATACTTAATGCTCCCATTTGAATTAAAAGAGGATAGCATATATTGCATTTTTTGGTTATTTCAGTTGAATTAGAAGCTGCTTAGTTATGGAATAAGTCTTACAGGCGTGGCCTTCTGAATTGTTCTGTGTGTACTGAGCCTTCTTTCCCTGTTTGGAATGGCAGCTGTTAGGTGTCAGTGATGGAATAACGGAAATTTTGGGTTGGGCACTTCATGGCCCAGCTGAGGTTAGCCTGTTCATGATATTAAAATGTTACTAATCTCCAGGAGCACAACACCCACAGTCAAACTAAAGTTTGAAAGTTCCACCCTTTTTAATTCCCAAAACTGTTTTTTCTGCTTTTTGCCTTGTCTCAGTGAAATGAAAATAGCTCAGCACGCTTTTGCATGGCAATGTGTTATGTACTTCAAGACTTTACCGTCTTTTTTTTCTCAGACTCCTCTAAAGAACCCCCATTCCTTCAGATTCTTCTCACGGAATTCAGGATCACTTTTATTGCAGGGCTCCTCAGTATGTCTGATCTACTGAAACGTAATCCCAGAGTGGGCCCTACAGTAGGCTTCTCCGTTACTAATTCAGAAGGATTTACTTTCACATACTGTTCAAAATTCCTTCAAGCATATTCATACCTGGAAATCAAATAAAACCCTATTTTTTGACTGTGTCACCTTCTAAGAATTATGATGGTAATTGTGCAGCTTTTTGCCCTCAGTTGTATTTCACAAAATTAATGTGAAATCACGGGTTTCTTATACTGAAGTGAAACTTTCAGCAATTATAATGTCAGAATCATTAAGATGCCTGGGTAGGGGTGTTGAGTGTTTGTCTTAGTTCTTCTATGACATAAAAATGTACGTGCGTCATGACCTTGCTTTGTTGCCCTTCAGCTATGGGGTGTGAGCTGTAGTCAGTATTTGTCCATTCATGAGACTTTTAGTTGGGTCTAAGGAAAACTGTTTAATTTACAAGTGCTAAGTACCCTAAATCCTAGCCAGCATTGTTATGTTACAAAATATTTGTTTTCCTCTAGGAGTTTATACAAAGAATAGAAACTTCCGGATGTATAAATCGTCAAAAGCAGGAAAAAATGTGATTCTGAAGATAGCAGAGGATAATAAGTTTATCCCTAGCTGCGAAAAGGATGTTTCCTTGGAAGAAGCATATTTTCTTTCCTCTTTAATCTGCAACATTAGGTAATCATTTAATTCCAGTGGAATTTACAATATTTTTAAATAAGATAATTTAGAAGATAATTCTCCTTCAGCAGTTACAAATAACTACTTTGAATGAGCAGTTATTCCATTAACATTGTTACAGTGTAATTTTGGAGTTCCTAGTAGAATTTCTTGTTTTTGAAGAAAAAACAAGAATGAAATTCCTGAGAGTCTTGGTTTTTGGTTGTTGGTTTGTGTTTTTTTTTTTTTTGAACCTACCTTCAAGTGTTTAAAGAACACAGAACTCGTGGCACAGCTCCTGAGTTGTGCCTCATTTCTCTATACACACTCAAACTGCCAAAACATAACCATTATTAAGTTTGGTTGGATTCTGTATGGCTCTGAAAACAAAAACTACAGATTTCCAGTCAGTTAAATATGAAGAGTCTGAATATTTTCCAAAGTAGGATAAGAAATTAAAAGGATTCCTGTACGTGTTTACTTGCACACCAGATTCCCCATTTGGTACAAACACCCTCCTTACGTTGGGTACTCGTATGTACAATAATTAACTTTTCTGCATCTAATCTAAACCTCTGATATATCATATCCTGCACTCACTGTCTTAAGAAGATCCTAATCATTGCTGCAGCAGAAAGAGGGTTAAAATGGTGTCATATTTTTATTCAAAACATGGATTTGTTCTGATTTCAGGTTTTATATCCTGAAATATTCATTATCCTGAAGTGATGCCAGCAACCCTTTAGCATAAATCATGTAGTGTATTCAGATCATAGGCATCAGCTGAGTCTGTCATAAATATGGCTGAGAAATTCTGCTGTGTTGAATTTAGACTTCTTTGATCACCTGGCTTCCAGCTAGCAACAGGGCAAAAAAAAAAAAGTAGTTTATTTTAGAGAGACAAAAGAAATTGAAACCTTTCAAAGGGTGTATCTATATAAATATGCTGTAGGAGTGTGGACCAGCAGTTGTTAAATGGCAGGTCCTGGGACTTCCACCAGGAACCAAATGTTGCTGCTGAGGAGGAGGAACCCCTGCCCTTGGTGCCAGTCAGGGAACCTGCCAAAGTGAGAAGAGAGAGTGCTCCAGGGATAGGGAACGGTGCACACTGAATCACGGGCTGCCTGAGGTTGGCAGGGACCTCTGGAGGTCTCCTGGACACCCCCTTGTTCCAGCTGGGCCCCCTGGAGCCGGTGGCCCAAGGCTTTGTCATGTTAGGTTGTGCCATACTGTGGTAACTTACATGGTACTGTGTTATGCTGTAAGAATCACACATCTTCCTTTGTGTTCTCTCCTTTCTTCAGAGTGAGCGATGACACCAAAGTTCTGTCGTCTGGCTTTTCAGAGGAGGAGAGAAAAATGTCTGCTTTTTTAAACAGTAAAACAACTAGAAGCAGCCAAGGTACCCCAAACCTTATTTACTGTAGAGAAAAAAAAGAAAAGTTCTCTTTAATTAGATGTGTTGTGACTTGTACACCTGATAACCTCTAGGAGGGCTCTTCTTCAGCTCCCCTTCTGCAGGAGGTAGAGCACATCTGTACTGAAGGATGCTCTGCAGCACCTGAATGCCATTTACCCTCTCCTCTTGGGGGTGGGAGTAGCATTTTAAAAGATCTACAAGAAAGGAACAGTGGATTTATCCCTGGTTTCACAGTTGAGGGTGTGATGTGATTCCTGTGCATTTCCTGTCTATATAATGTGTAATGTGTGATGATTGCATGTTAACAATGGCAAAGCCACTAACAGTCTGTATCTGTGGCCTGTTGTTTTAACAGATTCCATGGAAGGCTATCAGGGTTCACCGTATCCAGAAATTGATAATTTTGTTCATTCTTTGGTTAATAAAGACGGGCTACAAGGAGGTAAAGAGACCACTTGACTATTCACAAATGAGTGTTCTGCATCACTAGTTTTAAACAATTTAAAGAATTTTATTTTTTTTCCCTCAGGGATACGGCAGTGGAATTACTTCTCTCTCAAAGAAATACTTGTATATGATATTTCTGGTTACCGCTGGTGTGAAAATATCGGAAGAGCTCACAAAAGTAACAACATAATGTGTGTTTTTAATTCAGTTTTGAACAGCTTTTTTTATTTTCCTGCTCAACTGTTATTCTCTAAAGCTGAAAAATCCCTTATTGGATAGAATTAGCACCTATTACAATTTCTGTTGTCTTGCTCTATGAGGATACAATGCTTCAGTTAAAAAAAACCCCACCAAACCCAAAAAAACCAGACAAAACTAAACTTTTTCACCCAAGTTTGCTTTGCGATAACTGAGCTTGCATTTCTAATAGCTCTACAAAGTAGGTATTCATGGTATTTAAAATACGTGCCTAAAGATGCTAACATAAAAGTCAGAGTATGTTAAAGCTGTTAAGCAGTACTATGCATTTATACTTTCCAGCTAGGAAGCTGAAAAATCAGAAAAAAAAGAAAGCAGACCACTTTTAAATTAATTTACAGTGCACCTTAAATTACATTTTTATGTTATTAAAATGACAAAGTCATTTTAATAATTGAGAATTACCATCTTAGAAGGATAATTCCTGCTGCCGCTTTAGTTGAGATGAGTTTTGCCAGTGACTCTGCAAGGAGTTGGACTTCCTATAGTTTTAGCAAAATAAATGATGGAAAATCAGGTTTTTTAGATTACATTAGAATTCCAGTATATCATTAGTAGAAATATTTTAACTTAAAAATTATTTTATATAACATTTAAAGTCACTGAAACATAAGGAGTAGGTTTTTGAGAAACAAGGATATTCAAAAAACGTGACAGCCACTGCGCTAGATGGTGTTTCCCAGGCAAGTTGCTTGAAGTTTGGTGTTTCTAAAGCACAGCTGAAAAAGCTGGGTGATCTAATCAGTTGACAGGAAATAGTGATTTTATGTGGCTTTTATAATGAAATTATCTGTAACAGCAGCAGCACCAACAAAATCTTATCTTACAGTTAAATCCCATATGCTAAGCTTATTTTAATGACTGTCTTCCAAGCTTAATGTAATGAAGTTAACTGAATCTCACTTCCAGATGTTAGTCTTGAAAATTTATTTCTTTTAACTTAAGAAGCCTGAAGTTTATCAGAAATTGGACAAAACATGTAAAAAGTATGTCAGAGTATGAAAGCTGTGTCCATAGTTGAGGATAAACAAAACCTATCCATTTAGTGTCAGAGTTTCCTACCGTATGAATTCATTTACTTACTGTTACTGAAAAACCTAAATAATTTCATTCTTAGGATTCTGGTAGATCTGAAGAACGAAGTCTGGTATCAAAAGTGTCACGATCCTGTCTGCAGGGAACAAAACTTCAAATCACAAAGTAGGTAGTCTGTGATCTCAAAGCAGTTATACCTAATGCTTTTTTTGAATGTTGATTTTAATGCCATGTGTTTGATTTAGGTTTTCCATTACCACCTGGGATATGTCTCCCATCTCTTTTCAAAGAGGTATGTTTTTGTCCTGTCAATGCGCTAAGGTTGCTGGAAAAACAGCAAATTTCTACTCTTGCTGAAATGGTCTTCCAGAGGTGAACATGGTTATAAATTAACGTGCTGGAAAATGTTGGCCAGCTTTCTGTAGTATCCGTTATGTGTGACAGTACAAGTTTCAAACTTGCAGGGCAACTAAAGGTATGAAGACCATTTTCACATGGAGTAAGCAGTACTCTTGTTTCTCAAAGGAAGAAGAGTGTACACCAGTGGATGAAAGGGGGAACACAGAAGAAAAGTGGAACCCACATTTTAATGCGTCAGACTTGTCAGAAAGCTCAGTATCTCTGGCAAACAGCTTGTCTCAAGGCTTAGACAGTGAGTGGGAAAATGCAAGCGTTGATGCCTATTTCCTGGAAGCTGCCGAAGATGTGGAGCTCGCTGAAGCTGCAAATGATAGTCTGAATTATGCCATGGAAGAAATCCCAGATGAAGCTCTTTTGGAAGCTTTAAGGAAAGAAGACTCTTGCAATAAAGAAGGCAGCTAACCACTGGCTTGGCCAGCACACAGACTGCCAGCAATGACAGCTGCGTGCTGTGTGCCCCTGGAAAGATACTGCGATGTAGTTAGAAAGCACTGTTCCAGAGGTGCAGGGCAAAGAGCAGAGTAGCTGGATGATCTTGAACAGGGACGAGGAGATCACTGAAGATTACATGAGGTCTGAAAAGTGCTGGAATGAAACACTCATTGTGAATGCTGCTCCAAGCTTAGCACTTCTAATGCTCTCTGCTGTACAGTTTCCTTTTTGCTAGTTGTAGGTCCAAGTTTTATTGATAAGCCAAGTTAAACAGACTTCTTTAGTTCCAGAAATGGGATGAAATTATTTATTTCAAATACAAATTTAATAAAAAGATTTGTCTGTAAATAGATCAGCCAAAGTCTCTGTGTTCTCTTTAAAAGTATATGTTGCTGTCAAGATCGCATTACTTTAATAGCACAAGATGAAAACCCAACATTGTTCACAAGCACAGAAAAGTTTTATTACTTTAAGTGGGATTAATATTTCAGTCATTTCACTGACACTGAGACAATTTGACAATAGAAAGGTAATCTCGATCAAGTCACTGACTTTCAAACATGGAAACAAAATAGAGCAACAATGATTAATCACGCTTTAAGCACTACCATTCTAATGATTGTTTTTAAAAATGTCAGAAAGTCTTAAAAAACACTTAGTCTTTCTTTGATAACCTCTTTCTTTGTAGAGCCAGAGCCTCTTCCAGTTTTGTATTAATATTCTGAAAGTGTCTTTCTGCTCCTAGAATTCTCCGTGACTCCATCAGAAGAGCAGGGAGGCTGGAAGTTCCATACTGTTGATACAGAAATAAAATCACAAGACAACATTTTTAACTCTTGGAAAGATCACTTACATATCTGTAGTTATTTTTCCTCTATCTGGAATGGCGCAACATGGTTTTTAAAAGTGAAGAACAGCCAGAATTAATAAGATTGTCTTCTGAAATGTGAGGCTTTCCCTTACACATGGCAGGCATGTAGCCTTGTCAACAGAAAATACCACACCAGGTCCTGGTAAAATGGGAAGGAGTTCTAAGGCTACATGAGAAGTTACTCTGGCCATGAAATACAAGCACTGTTCTAGGCATTAAATATCTTACAGAACAGACATGGAAGTACCAGAGCTTTCCCTTTCTTTGAACAATAACAACCAAAGAAATTAATTACTTGTTTCCCAGTGTTAAATCTTTCTTCAATTTCTATAAAAAAGTTACAACTGAGGACAATTGTTAGGCTTTTATGTCCTTTGAACTCCTGGACACAGAGAGCAAGGCAGCAGAATCCTCTCTGAAATACTTTAGCTTTTAACATGAGACCAAAAAAATGAGATACTACAGTACAGTTACAGCAGCGATTCTCAAGTTGCTTCCACAAAGACAATTAAAAAATGTTGCTATTTAATATAACTTAAACATGAATAAAAGTGCCCAACAGTCCAGAAAAGAAAAAAAGGAGGGGGCAGGGGGTTTTGACCCAGAACTGTTCAGAAACACATGCAAAATATGTACTTACTACCATTTTTTCTTTTGGGTTTTCTTCTCTATAATCCAAGCAGTCTTGCTGTAGCTCCTTTAAATCAGTAAGTAATTCAATTGTTTGCCTCAAGGAAGATTTCCTTTCCTTTATCTCAGCATATTCTCTTTGTAGTTGTGTCAGTTGTGGTTCAGCTCTGAAAAAGGATCAAGGGCTTTGATGCTTCTATCTGCATGTTTATTGCATGAATAACTACAAACATACTTCCTCTGAACTTGCAAGAATGACTATCTAGGCAACTGATATATATAAAGGAGAGGTCATCACGAGCTTTTGTAAAAACAGAAAACAAGACAGCAGTAATTTCATCAAATAAAGCAAAAAAACAAAGTTATTTTCCATTCTGAGCTACAAAACACAGATTCCTTAAGCTCCTCAGGCTATTACTGTGCATCGTTGGAAACATACCCAAATAGCTCTTCTTGGAGCTGCACCAGTCGCTGCCTTTTCTTTTTGATGCTTGTTAGAGCCTGAAACAAATAGTGAGCAAAGTCTTTGAAACAGTTTCTGTAGTTTCAAAGGCAAACAACTCATGTTTGATTGGCTTTTATTCTCTGGGATTTTATGCTTCTGATTTTCATGGAAGATTCCAAGATACCAGACCCTATAAACTGCCGTATTTTACATTTGTATTTTAAACACTTTAAAGCTGCTTAAAATGTCAAACTTTTATCTCCATTCAAAATTTCTCTTAAGGAACACTGGGTTTACAAGGAAGAGTTTGTGACATTTTGAACACAAACGTGACCAACTCTGGGAGGTCTTTGTTTTAAAAATGAAAACTAATATGAAACTACGTTCAGTACGATTGCCATAACTAAGATTTCCTTAATATAACATCCAATTAAAAACAAACAAAAAAAAGCAACACCCAAAACTGATCCTAAAATTAAATTTAGCAACTAAAAATCTGATTTTAGACAAATGTATATGAGTCAAGCTATGGATAAATGTGAGTGACTGTGAATTCAATATGTGTGTTGAAATTTTCATTTTACATGCTGAGTAGCTTGCCATATCACCTCAAATCAGCAAGATTTAGCATATTAATTGCTACATCCCAGAATAAGCCTCATGTTGACCTTATTTGTTGGAAGGTATTTTGTCCTTGAAAAGTTTGCAGAAGACGTTAATCTGGGCAGAAAGCCAGACAGTGCCTAAGCTTCTCTTAAATCTCTCTGCTCTAGGGCATTCACCTCTCCCTGGTAAAACCACTGCAATGTTTTTCTGCTCTTACACTAGTTCCTCCTGTCAACATCCCCCAGCTGCACTTTCAGTAAATTACGACTCGTTCTGGATGAACAGAGGAACTGCCTTCTTCTGAACAAAAAATCTGCATATATTTAGGGAATGCAGTTCCCATAGACGTCTTTAACCTAAGAAACCCAATTCTACCTTTACAGGTCACCATCTTTGCTGCTCTCCTAGAATTTTATATTCATTTGTGTTTCTTGAAGGTTAGCTCTCCATAATTAAGTAGCTCTCCAGAGGCCTCACAAGTACTCATTAAAAAAAAAACACAACACCTGACTCCAAAAAACCAAAAGAGTAATTTACACGCATAGACATCTACACATCCTAATGTGCATTCTTTCTTTTTACACCCCTATAGCAGTGTATCTATGGAGTTTGCATTCCATTGTATTTACTCAGATCTTTCCCAGAAATACTCTGGTGGTTCCCTATCCCCTATCTGTGCAGTTGATTCTGTAGTACACTACACCTTTTTGTCAATTATTTTATTTCTTCCAGTCAACTTCTTGAAATGTCAATGCCCACTACTGTATGCCATGCAATCTAGTGATATATCTGTATTTACCTTCGCATTTTTTCTCTTCATATTCTTTAATTCCTGGACTCCCGCTATCTACAGAGGAAAAGAAGAATGACAGATTGACTGACTATGGATCTTGAGTTCATCACTATCCTCCTAAAACCATGGCTGCAGGAATTACATTGGAATAACATAAAGAGCTATTTAAAAAACTAACACTGTTTCAAAGTGAGATTACAAGTGTATCACTTGTGTATCCAGTCTTTCCTCTCTGCTCATGCCAGAGAAAGACTGTTGCACAAAATTAGTTAGTGAAAGTAATGCTCCTTGTACCAATCAGTGTAATATTACCTAGCTTTATTTTTCTATAACTTTATATATATGTATAAATCTAGTCTTTTTAAAACGTATTCCTTTTCATGAAACACTTAGAACTATAGTTTTAGTACTTATCCACTGTACTTATCACACCTCCTACAGAGTTCTGAGTTCACTTTAACTCGTTGCAATTAGTGAGAAGAAATCTTAGTCTTCCAAACCAGTAAGCTTGTTACAGAATCCCAGAATGGGTCAGGCTGGAAGGACCACAGTGGGTCATCTGGTCCAACCTCCCTGCTCAAGCAGGGTCATCCCAGAGCACATGGCACAGGACTGTGTCCAGACTCTTCTGGAATTTCATCTTACAGTTATGTTCAAACTGCTCATTAAAAAGGGATGATTTTCCCTGGACTATGTTCGAGGCCTTACTCAGGGCTCTAAACAAGAGTCACTGAGACACAGTGTAAAAATTATATCATTGGTCTTTTAAAACTCTAGTCCATGAGGTTTTAAAACAGTGTTTGACACAGCTGTTATGCTCATTCAAATTATGCAGCCCTCCAGTTTTCCTACATAACGATTTAGATACGACAAACACTTCAGGATTATTGGATGCTTCCCTATTCTCAAAAGCTGACAGTTTTGCAAAGTACCTGCATGACAGCAGTGTTGTGTCTAGAGGCAATTCTAATGAAAGCCTGCACGGGGGCAGCAAATCATAACCTGCACACAACAGACTCTGGTTTTGTGTTATTTATACTGACAATAGATTGGAAAAAATTTACATACTGTAAAATAAGTGCATAATGGACAATATAAAACCACAGGCATTTCTGACCACAAAACTGATTTTGTTTCTGGTGGACTTACAAGATCGGTGATTTGGCCCTTGAAAGCAGAACAGAAGTCATCAATAGCCTTTCTGCAAATGTTTGATTCTATGCTTTGTCTGGAGAAGTCAGAGGGACAAAACACAAGTCACTTAGTTTAGTAAAGGGGAAATCTCATCCAAAAACATTCCTTTAAGTAACGAATAAAACCGAGTGTTAAGCAGCTAGGCAGCTGTAGATCTTTCATATACTAGCAATAGTTTAATTTCTACCTTGAAAAATGTCAGCTGAGATGTTTGAAAAAAAATATCAAATCCCTGGAGACCACGTCAAGATCACATATGAAAAAACATTTGTATCACAGAAACTGAACAATCATTAAAATAACATCAGAATGTAACCATGCAATACTGCATTCCCTAAAGGACAGCCCACTAGCAAAACCACAGGTAATTCTTTTTAAAACTTTGAATATTCAATTATAGCAAAGCAGAATATTTACCTGTAATTTGCTGCTATCTTCTCAACTTCAGCCAGAACAACATCCAGTTCTGTAATATCTCTAGGAGATCTCTTCAGCTCTTTGGGACACCAAACCTGTACAGAATGCGGGCTATCCACTGAAACAACAGAATAAACATAAGTCTTGCACAACTCAGGTACATGTTTTAAAGCAATAGAAAAATTATTGTTCCCATCATCAAAATAACCATCTAAAAGTTATAAATATTTTAATGTTAAATTTGAGAAGAGTGATATATTAATTATTTCATCTGTCTCTGGCTGAGCAACTATGATAGATTTATCCAGAAGCCTTTTAAAACTGGGATGATCAATCATATACAACTTACTCTTTATCATTACAAGCAAGTCCAGAAACACATTAGTAAACTAATTGACAAACTACATACTGTACTGTAGACATAATTTTTTTGTCTTGTAAAAACTGTTAGTCTGAGTCTGGGCAAAGAATCGTGAGTTTTTATATTTGTATTTTATTTATATTTATTTTATTACATTTATTTCATATTTGTATAAATTTTGTATTAATACAAGTCATGGTCCTTCAGCTCAGGGCACTGAGACCTCCTTGGTCCGTCATCCGAGTTGAAGACAGAGGCAAAGAAAGTGTTAAACACCCCTGCCTTGTCTCTGTCCCTGTTTGTGAGGTGACCATCCCCATCCTCTAATGGGTTGATGATATTTCTATACTATCTATTGCCATTAATGTATTTGAAAAAACTCTTTTTATTGTCCCCCACATTTCTGGCAGCTTCAGCTGAGCTTTGGCTGCGTGAATTTTCTCCCTACAGCGGCAAACAGCATCTCTGAATTCTCCCCATGTCACTTGACCTTGGTTCCCCTGGGCATACACCTTCCTATTTTGCCTTACCTCCAAGAGTATGTTGCTAGATACCAGAAATTAAAAGCATGGGAAAACATTCATCTCAAATGAGGAAAAGCTATATGGGAGTTTTGAAAAGTCTGCTTTACCAGAAGGGTCTGACGTGCTCTCCTCTGAAGGTTGCTTCCTTTTCGCCTGGAACTGAGTAGCATTCAGACCCTTCTGTGACACAAAAAGCAGATTAACTTCCAAAATAAACCCTTGTTATTAACTTAAAATTCTGAGAGATGGCAATTAGGCAGAATGCAGGAAAGCATTTCCTGACTGGAAACATCAGTAACGTTTACATGGGCCTGTTTCAGCAGAATCCCAGCACAGTGACCACAACACTGCTGCAGGACAGCAGCTGCCTGACTGCACCGACCAACTGACCACATCTTAAGGAGCACAAGGACCCTCAGTTCAGCACAATCATTGCCCAGTAATAACATTTCTCTGATCAACACTGCCTGCTCACCTTCCTTTTCACCCACATTCTGTCCCAATTCCTTCTCTCAAATACTTCGACTACTTCCTGACACCAACAGCACTTCTGCAAAAGTGCTGCATAACCTCCAGTTTACCGATGAAGGACTAACACTGTACGGAACTTCACAGCATCATTTTCAACAATTCCAATAAATTTCAATATGTAAAAAAAACGTTTATACAAACTACTGCTCAGCCTCCTTTATCACAGGTCTATTTGAGCCTGCAGATGATTAACTTTCTCTATATGTAAGTGGGCCAAGAGCATTTTACACTAATCGTGGAGTAATTGTGGAAAAATAGTCATTCAAAACTGGATGGCTTTTAATTCTAATACATATTCAAAGTTAATTTTATCAGTATTTTTTTCTCTCATAAAGTTGTTTCACTTCAATACTGAAAAAGCACAAAGGATTCATATTCCATCTGGTATGCCATTCTTCAAGCTCATGTATTCTAGATACAAAAAAGATATTTGAAAGAAGGAAAGAACATATTCCCAAATGAAAAAAATAGGCTACAGGATCCAGAACACCTGGCTATTCTGTTATATTCTGTGCTGACATGATGACTGTAGCTTTAAGCATTTCATATGGCTACCTCACAGGAACACTTTGAGGACTCATTATTTTGGACACAATTAAGTACTAAGGCAGTGCTAAGAAACAAATGGAAGGTCTTCCTCTCACCCCACCCTCTAATGCAGGCATGACATGAAGTAAGCTAAAATTAAATTGACTGATGATACTCATGCAGCTTTTTGTGTACCACAGTCTCCTTAAGGGGTCCATCTCCAGCATCAGCTATTTTGGGTATCTGCCCATCACCATCAGATGTCTTGGAGCGACGCTTTTTTTTACTGGGAAAAGGAAAACATACACTGCTATACACTGAGAAAGAATGATCTTCACCATCCACACAACAAAATCTTGTGTTTGGGGGTACATTTTGTACAGCGTTTCCTGTGTAGACTACACTAAAAGTTACAAATGGGCATGTAAAGAGAATGGAATCTTCATCCCTCAACAGCAGCCCTCCCGACTGACACTGGGATAGCCATGGTGTATTGAGCAAAAACTTGGAAACAGAGACAAAATTATTGTTGAGGGTATTTTAGCAGGAATGGAGACAGCTTTGTTGGGGAGGAGTGGGGTTGAGAAATCAAATACTCTCACAACATACTCTCATAGAAGCACTATTACTGTCTTGCTATTTAATTCAAATAAGAACTATTTCAGATCTAAACCAAATTTGATTAAAGAAATTATAAACATACAAGAATTTGAATTAAAATATTTTTAAAATAATTTTCTCAGTTACATATAATTTAACTGGCTTCTACCCACTTTTCAATTTTACCTTTAGACACCACAGAGACATTTTAAAATCCTTTCAGTATAAAAGCAGCAGTAAGTACTTAAATCACTGTACTGCTTACAAAAGGCAGACTCAGATTTATCCTACCATTTGTTTTCTACAACCTCCAACCTCACTCTTTTGGTTTCTGACCTTGGAAGTTAAAGCATCTGTTTAATAAGCAGCCAGGGAAACCTGACAAACAGAATGTTTTTCCCATTTAATCTAAAAATCCAAAGATTAAATTAAATGCTGGCAATTCTTTTTTTTTTTTCAACAGACCTTCTTTCTGTATTTTTCCTTTGCAGTGCTGAAACATGACCAAGTGACTCGTTTTGTGAATGTTCCTCTCCATAAGCATCCACAGCAGTACTGTGCAAAGGGTGATCTACAAAGAACAGAAAACAAACTGCATGAAAACTGCTCCCATCTCTTAGGGCAAGGAGCACTGCTTGCCACTAAGCATTTAGTTAAGAGTATTTCTGGTTTGCTAGCTATTAAAAAGGAAGTTCTTGTTAAAAGTATTATTTGAGGATTAGGAAAAAATACGTAGTGAAAAGTTTTATGTACCCATCCACCTGCTATTTGTTTACAAACTCAAAACAAAGGTGCAGGAAAGCTGGGCAGGTACATATGGCATATAGCAGGCAAAATATTTTGTACAGTGCCTTTAAAGTCTCTCTTTGCTATGGCATACATAAACCTTCTACATATTTAAACAACTACTTTCTAATTTTTGTTAATGTAGATTTTAAGCTGCTTTATTGGATGCTATAAGGAGACAGTTACAGCTGCTACAGAATATTTGTAAACGTAGAATTCTTAAAGGTAGCTACCAAAACAGGTTAGAACTTTAGTAACTTTGGGTTTTAGCATGCCTTCTGTAGTATAAATGTTTATTTTTAAGCACATTGCCACAAAAATTTTGTCTTTGTTTACATTAAAGTCAGTGGGCATCCTTCTTATAATCTAAATACACAGCACAAAAGTGAGGAAGAGTTTTTCTTCTTGATGCCTTGCCCTTATAACAACCCTCTTGCTAAATTTTTTATAGCTCATTTTCAATGCTCTTTCTGGTAGTCACATGTACATTTCTACGATTTTCGTAGAGTAATAACAAGTACAGTTGAGAAATAGCTCTTAGCATTTTCTCTACAACTTCCGATTACACAGTTTTTCAATTATTTATATATATATATAACAATAACAGAGGACTTCACTCAGGAGCACCTACTTCATCTAAATTGATTCTCTGCCTGTATACTGAGGCCTCACTACAGAAGTCCAATATGAAGCATGGAAACGGTTTTAATCCTTCACCAAAAATTGTATGGTTTTATGTCATTTTTTTAAATAACATTTGAAATTGGCACAACAACATCACTGTGAATCTCCAAATTTGCTGCCGTGAATACTCTTACAACAGCAAAAATTCCACTTCATAATTTGTGTATCTTAAGAGAGAATAAAGTAAGATATTGAACTCTGGGTTTTAAATGTAAATTCTTAGATAACTGCAAAATTATAATGTGTGAAACTCTACCCTTCAGACTACAAAACTTGAATAGCCAGTATTTTTCTGTTAACCTTAACTTGCACATATTACAGCATTATTCTTGTTACTTCCTAAATTATAGAAAATAACATAAAAATCTCTCTATCTCTCCTGTCTATTACTTTCCCTGGCAAAGAACCAATAAACTCTTCCTAGGTAAGCACTGAAGTATTTTGCCCTTGTGGTTTGTTTGTGAAAATCATACATTAAATGACATTCAAATTCATACTCACCAAAGGATTCGTCAAGCTCCTCCAGGTCTTTTGTTTCCGCTACCTTCAATATCCTTGAGATATCTGGTTCCTCAAGCAGAATTGATTTCCGTTGAAGATTGGAACTGGCTTTGTGTTCCTGGATGGGTATGAAATTAACAGCCAGTTTATCCTGGTTTTGAGTGTACAACAGATTAAATATGACAATGAATTTCAAGAACATTTGACGAGAAATACATTTAACTGGGACCATATTAACTACTGAGCCATGGCACAAAGTATTGGGAGGATGTTTTTTCCTCAGGATATGGGTTTTTTTCCCCTAAGGGAAGTGATGGTATAAAACATGCACATTGTGCTATTTGATACTGTACTCTAGTGTGAGCTTTGTCTTAGCAAAACCTACCTCTGATTTAGAGCTTGGATGAGTCTTCTTTATTTTCTTCTTCGAGGACATTTCGCTTTTCAGTATATGCTGAGGAGAAAGTCAGTGAAAAATTGTCCCCGACACAGAGCAGCTTTCTCTGTGTCAGTACCTGGGAGAGAACGGGATATCTTTGTTTACTTCAACTTACTACGCTCAGCTCACTTCAAAAGCAGCAAAACTCACTCCATTAGCCTAGAGCGACGTTATTATAAGTTCTCTATACATAGCACGCACCAGTTAGTGAGGAGCCGGGCACATAAGAGAGATAAACCGCGACTGCACCTTCGCTCCGCCGCTGCAGTTCCCCTCACGCAGCAGGCCCCGCCGAGCGCCCCAAGGCGGGCACGGCAGACCCGGCCCGGTCCGCCCGCCAACACCGCCGGCCCTCGGCCCGACCCCTCAGGACGCTCTCCCGCCTCCCGCCGCCGTTCGAACCGGGAGCACCGCCCCCGGGAAGGGAGGGAGGGAGGGAGGAAGGAAGGGAAGGCGCGGGATGGAGCCGCCCCGCCGGAACAGGAACCGGGACAGCGCCGCCACAGCCCAGCTCCCGCCCCGGCCGGGGAGCGGGCCACGCCCTTCATTCCGTGTTTCAAAGAATTCACACAACCCTCACTCTGCTCTTACTTAGTCTAACTAAAAACAAACAAACAAACAAACAAAAACCCCACAAAAAACCCAAACAAACAAACAAAAAAGCAGCCCGCCCCGCTTCCCTGAACTGATCCTGTACATCGGGGAAAAAAAAGTGAACGAGGTTACTTCTGTTAAAGATAACCTGAAATCTAAGATCAATAACTTGCAGCACTTATAATAAGGTATTAATCTAAACCACACAAAAATAGTACTTGCTAGAGTAGCGTGCAAAAAAAAAAAAAAAAAAAAAAAGTAGGCTTTACCTTGAACACTTAATTCTGTCTCTGCATTTAAATTACCAATTAAATTGCTAACAGGAGTTTTAGCAATTCATCGAAAGTCTCACTAGTTGAGAGGGGCCCTTTTGATGTCACATCTCTTCATCCACAAATCAGTGTTCTCCCAAAGATCAGCTGCTGCTCACATTAATATGCCCAGCTACCCATTGTTATCTAACCCAATAAGCTAAAACAAAGTGAAATAATCACTTCAGGATTAACAGTTGGCAAGGTCTCTTTAGACTTCTAAGTTGCTGGCTATAGCATCTGCCTCATTCAGCAGTCCCTGAAGCAAAGCTAATAACAGCACAGCACAGCTTTGTTTCAGTAGTGATAGGTGGCTCTTGGAGGAAGGTTTCTTTGATTGGATGTGTTATGAACTTAAACCTTAGATCCAGCTGTCATCCATCTCTCAGCTATCTCCATTAGGAGAGGTGTGGTGACACTTCACTCTGTTTTTCCAAGCAGCATATTCAATAACATACTTGAATAAGTTATGTGAATAAGTGACAAAAATTTGGTTTAGATTTCCTTCAGTATGGAAGAAATGTATAAAGGAACATACAAGATCATTTAGAGGAGAAAGTGGCTAGGAACAGAAGTGTGCTTAGTATCTCACAATGACATGTGTATGCACATGGAGCTCTAAGGAGTGCCCTAGTGCATCATGATGCTTCATCTACCCTGGTGTGGTAACTCTGCCCATAAAAATCTTTCATAGCATAGCCAGATGCACAGTGTAAAGGCAGGAATAAGGAAAACCACTACCACCCATGAGCTACATAAGACTTTAAGAAAACTCTAGCTTTCATTCAAGTCATTTATGATGATTGTAAGAACACAATTGCCAGAAACTATACTGAAAACGGACAAAAAAATTTGAAGATTTGTTTGTTTAGGAATATACTGAAAGAGCAAGTTGCATACAACAGCATCCCTTTCTTACAAATATTGGCCAAAAGCTTTAATGTAAGAAGTTACTTTCCAAAAGTGTAAACAACAGGCCTTTATACTGTATTTAGCATGTTTATATAGCAGTGATGTTTTACAGCATGTCAGTTAGCAAATTACACCTGGGCTTGTTAGTCAGCAGCATTTTTCTTTGATAAACAAACATG
Source organism: Myiozetetes cayanensis (assembly GCF_022539395.1). Lineage (NCBI taxonomy): Eukaryota > Metazoa > Chordata > Aves > Passeriformes > Tyrannidae > Myiozetetes > Myiozetetes cayanensis. Next base: position 29,656,961 of record NW_026087964.1, on the reverse strand, counting down.
TCAAGGAGTTGAAATGCAGAAATATTTATTTTGGTTTCCTTCATTGGTTTTGAAAATTGTTTTGGTTTTATAAAACATAGAAATAGCCAACACTAAGCAAACATTTGAATTCCAATGTAACAAACTACTGCTCTAACAGTTGACTTGGATTTGTGTACCTTAATTGCACACACGTATGAAATTATGCTACAGAGTAGTGCATTACAATCACACACAAATCTTAGTGCAAACCTTGTTGTGCTTGTATTTTACATATATCCATGTTTTCAAAAAACAGCAATGAATGCTAATGCAAAACCAATTCTGTTAAGGATAGCAAAAGACTTATGCTGTTATAAGGCTTATCTCTGCTGATTTCTCAAACAAAAGGTAACTACTTATTTTGCAATTTACCTGGGAATTAGGTTTTTATCCCTGAACAAATACCTATCCTGGACCAACACACAGTTCTGTTGGCACATATAAATACTTCCAATTGCTGCAAAGCATCAGGCAAAAAACATTCTACCTGACCTATTTCGCTATTCAGTGAAGAATACTCAGTGGCTCATACATAAAGCATGGAAAACAGAGGTTATGTCAGAAGCTCTTCCACTTAAGAGGACCCAGCACTTTTTTTAAAAATGCATTTTAAATACAAGGTCATTACAGGGAAACAAGTGGCTAGTACAGGTGCAGTGTTTACCCTGACTGTTAGCATAGCCCAGCCTCTGAATGGTTTGGATTTTAAGTCTCTAGTGTTCTTGCCAGAGTTAGGATCAGCTCATTTGCAGGGCTGGCACCACTCCAGAATCGTGATAATGTAGCAGAGGCTACACTTGCTGATTTAACCCCATCCACACTTTCAGTACAGAACCACATCTGTAGGCTTACCCTGAAGAACTTCTATTCATCAGTCTCCTTTGTGGGGAGTGCTGACTTCTACCTTATGAAAGTACATCTCGGAACTGGCTGCAGATATAGAAGGGAGATACAACTCAGATGCCTTGCCCCAGTTAATACTAGGACTAATGAAAGATGTGATGCCAGCTATACAACTGTAAGGGCTTGGGGTTTTTTGATGGTTGGGTGGTGGGGTTTTTTTTGAACAGACTTAAGTCATTTTTCTGAAGATGCGAGATACTTAGAGGCATTTTCATAGCTGCCAAACCCTTTGTGGGATTGACAACTGCAAAACACACTGCAGACAGCAAACATGCTGGCAATAAAACCTTAGCTCCTTGGTGAAGGCAAGTCCCATTTTTGGCCAAGGAAATCTTAAATAACTTATATATAGTTACCATTTATAGTTAAGGCTCTTTTTGGAAATTGTAGGTCACCATAAAAACAGTATGCAACACAACTTGACAGTAAGGCAGTGTTCCATTTCTTCAATGTTCCTATGGCAAGTACCCATTTTTGCACAAGTTAATGATTGCACAGTTTCCTTCCCTATGTTTGCTGTAGTCAAAATACAGATATGAAGACCAACAGTAGACATCAGATGTGTGCCACTTTGCTCATTCCATTTGCAGTTACATTTTGGCGTTAGCATAGAGTTCATTTATCTGTGACTGGAAGTATTTTCGCAGTTCTGGTCTCTTCGCCTTCAGTGTTGGTGTCAACAGGCCATTTTCAATAGAAAACATTTCAGTGTGCAGGACAATGTCTTTCACCTGGAAAATAAAAAGTTACTAGTCAGCCTGCATTTCTTGAAATAGACAAGGCTTTTAAAAACTTGCCTAGATATCACAAAGCCCATCACTTTAAAAGTTTTCCAGATGCAAATTAAAAGCAATATCTGGAGAATCGGATTATATTGGTATTGAGAAGTTTAAAGAATTAGGTGTTTGGTTCTCTCAAGTGTCTTACCTGTTCAAATGACTTCAAACCAGCTTCTTTCCCAACTCTCAGCATGTCTTCCAGAATGTATTTTTTGACGTCCTGTGGATACAGGAATACGTGGTATAGCTTCATGCTTGTATAAACATCAACTTGAAAAAGTTTATGTGGAACAGCTGTTTAGTTGGATATGTCTCACCTTGTTTTTGCATAGCTCTTGATAGGAGCCTTCAATTCCCTTTTTCTTGGCCCAGTTGTGCAGAGTATCAGGATCAGGTACCACAATAGCTACTAAGAAGGCCTAAAAAGGAAGATTTTCAAGCTTTTTTCTTTATGCCAACACTTAATTTCCTACACATTTCTTACTAGTCAGTTAGGTTTTGGAGAGAATTTCTGATCCTGCTGTACAGTCAGCAGCTCTCTGCTACCTGAACAGAGGACTGCAGTTCAGAAGCTTGCACTTGAGAGAATTAGTCTTAAGAACCACACATCTATTTACACTTGAAAGAACCTGGATATCTTGAGGGTCTTCTTGGTGTGGGGGGTATGTGGGGGGGTTTTGTATTTTTTGTTGGGTGTCATCCCCCCTCCCCACCCCCGCATACTGTTAGCAATTTATATACAGTCATTCATACCCAATTAAACTACTTCAGCTCCCCTACCTGGTCTGAAACTAAATACAAAAGCATGCTATATAACTGCTGGAGTCCATTCAGAATCAAAATGTATAACAATAAAAAGTTAAGATAAAAATTTAAGATTTCAGTCCCAAAGCTTGGGGGGGGGGGGGGGAAGAAAAACTTTTCTGCAATCTCCTTTTGCAGTAATTTTTTAAGTTACCTGAAAAATGCTTACCTGCAAACTCTCTCCATGAACAAACACCTGTGCAAGTGCTTCGCATCTCAGATACACATTCTCTATTTTCTCTGGTGCTATGTACTCTCCCTGGGCTAGTTTAAATATGTGTTTTTTCCGGTCAATGATTTTCAACGTACCATTCTGTTGACAGAAATAACTTTCACTCAGAAGAGGCACTTCAGGTGAAAAACCAATCTACACAGCTTAAGCATGCTTAGTAAAACTGTGCTAGAGCCAGAATACTGTCAAACTAATGGTAGAAGGGAACAGGTTACACATCCATCTAACCTAAACTAGGGAAAGCCTTAGAACTGATATTGGCAATACTTTAGCCCCAGGCATACAGATTTAGCTACAACAGTAACTATCCTCCTCCCCAAATTACTCGTGTTTCACCTAATTCCCTCTGTTCAATACCATATGTTCTCTATTTTATTTGTTAAATTACTGCTAATAGCTATAGAAGTACCATTTCAGCTATGTAAGTGAACTTACTGGTAGCCATTTCCCAATATCTCCTGTATGAAGCCAGCCATCTTTGTCCAGAGCTTCTGCTGTTTTTTCTGGATCTTTCAAATAGCCACGGAACACAATTGGCCCTTTTACACACACCTGAAAATAGCATTTTGTTAATGTATGAAGGAAAGTTAAAAATCACTATTTGCAACAAATGCTTTCTCCGATGGTTCTCAGAAAATCCCGCTAAAAAGACAAGATGGAAGTTCACGTGTTTGTGCAGATCTCTACTCATGGGTTTTGGAGACCTAACATTTTCCATTACTATTAAATATACTAAGAAGTCATGGGAAGCATCTGTTTTCTTCCAGTCTAGAAGCAGTGTTCCTACCCACTATTTGAATAATTTCAATTTATGGGAAGAAAAGTGTTTTTATTTATGTGAATAAATTCTGCTGGATCCAGAAATACAGCCTGGCAACATGTTCATTTCAGGGGTTTGTGCATTTTTTGCTAAAACTAGTAGGAAAAAAAAAAGCTGTGTATGAAGCAAATGACACATTTGTTGTCTAAAATAAACCAGTTAACACCTAAGGACTTAGAGCACTCAAGACTTTTCTATAAAGAAACCCAGCAATTTCATTAAATTGAAGTTTGTATGTGTGTACCAAGTAGAAAACCAAGAACAACTTCTCTGAATATAACTGGATGCATGAGAATTGTTAAGATCAAAAGATGTGCTTATAGGATATGAGAAAAGGACCAACATGATTAAAGGTTTATAGGGTGAAGAGGTTGCCACAATCAGGTCAGACCTTACAAGCTAAATTAAAACAATAGAATGTCTGTCAGTAAGAGAACATAAAAGTAAAACAACTATTCAGGAACATGGAATAGAGCCTGAAGCATCCAGCAACACTCCCAGATTTTCTTTGCAGTATAATGCCCAAGGTTGTAAGTTTTCTTTGGTGGGGAGAGGGGGGACAGAATATACAGCTCTTATTATTTAAGGACCAGCAGGACTATAGAAAATCTTCCCTAGAAATGAGAACACAGAGATAGGCAAGATAAACAAGAATGAAGCAAAACTTAAAGTGCCCACTGCACACAACTGTTGAGGAATCAGGAGTCCAAAAACCTCAAAAGCTCTATAAAATAGAGCTCAGAAGCATCAAAGGATTCAAACCATCACACTAGCATGGGAGTGACTTGGCACACACGATGACAGGAGATAGTAAGAAGGGTCTGGTCTGGACAATAGCATCAGAACTCTAGAACTAAATCTAGAAGATATGGGATAGAAAATGCAGTCTAAGTTAAGCACAAACAGAGAATAAATACCAATAAAGGCCAGTAAAGTACTAGGACAACTATTATTCTAGGGGATTAGTACAATTGTAAAATGGGCAAGGAACTAGCTAAAAAGTCTTCAGACACTAATACAGATTCTTAGACTAGAAGAAATTACTAATGTAGTTCAGCAACCAATTCTTGAAAAACTCATCCTAAGTATTTCAGTGCTTATCACAGCATGCTGGTGAACTGCAATACAAATGAACATGAGATGTCAACAGGAGGGAGATCAGAGTGTTAGTGAGGGTTCTGATGGCCTTGTAGAGACAGTACCAAATGTGGAACCAAACCACTGTTCCAGTCAAGTCCAAAAACAGACCAATCAAACGTTTAATTTTTCACAGCTCCTACCACCACAGGAAGGCAGTAGGTGACAGCTTTGCCCAGCAGAGACAGCAAACCATTTATCTGTATCCTGCTAACCAGCATTAAGACCTCATTTTCATATGATCATATATAACTATTCACAAATTTATCCTTCTTGAACATGGATAACTGACAAAAGTGAAAGCAAGGCTGACAGCAGAGAATATTGAAAGCTTACTCTTAGAAAGGAATACTAGGAGTATTTAATCTTCCTTATTGTTTGCTTTTCAGCTGGAAGACTTTAATTTTAGGCAAATGGATAAGGAGAGCCAGTTCCATAGCCATGGGCTTCAAGTTCTGTGAAACAAGTTGTAACACTTTTTTATCTTCAGGATAGTTCACACTGAGGAAGTTTGTCTTTCAGGCCTAAGACAGTACCTCATATATTAAGGGGCTACCATTTTTATTCTGGTCCAAAGTAACTCCTAATGCAGCAAACTTTTACAGCAAGTACAAGTAAAGTATTTTTAAGGATTTTTTTTTAAAAAACAACTGTTTCTTATTATAAGAATTTATACTCAATTCCTCTAGCAGACTGGGCTTTAAAAGCATATCTAAAGTGAAGTAAAAATTGCTGATGAAGACTAAATGAGGTGATATGCAAGACAGTAGAGAATTTTGACATTGCTCTCCACTTGCGAACAGTTTCTCACCACCAAGCCCAACAAAGTCCTTGAATATTTCTGTCTCTAGTCTAATACAAACTACAACCAAAACAAAGATTATAGGTTGTTTGTAGCCACAAAGCAGTCAATTTCTTAAGCTACTTTTTAACTTACTCATTTCTCACTCCCCAGCTGCCCTCACAGCTTCTCAAAAGCATATCAAAGACACCACAGGTAATTTGCTTTCACGGCTCGGGGAAAGTGAATTACTACACAGACACCTGTTCAAGGTATATACACAACGTTTAATCTGTATTTATTTTACTTGGAAATAATATTTTAAAAGACAGCCTATGGCATTACATACAAAGCTGAGTCCTCAAAGTGCAATTTGTAAGACATGTTTAATTTGTGCAGGCTGCATTAAAAAAATGCAGAAAAATGTGCAGGCAGTCATCAGAAATCATCAGCAGCCTTCAAGGCATTTTTTTCTTCATTTCTCTTGAAAGCGTTGAAGCCACTTTAAATTACCTCATCTCACACATCACACGCTAGGTAACCAGCTACGTGCATCAGCTGCTCTCCAGCACTTGGCAGCAGTGTGGCAGGGAAGTTCTCTGCTAGCATTCTACTGAAGGATATATGCAGTATGAGATGGCTACTTCTAACCTTCTCAGCTATCCTACACAGCTGGAAGATGGTCTGGTGGTCACACAACCATACATACTGTTGGATAACACATAACTTTGTAATCTGCTTTTTCTTCCCTCCAATATACTATTTCCTGGTTTGCTTCTGTGAATCACTAACTGGTCTTGCACGTAGGCATCTTAGATTTTAGGTAATAGGCCATGTTTAGCACTTTTACTAAACTTACTTGTTATTTCAGTAACAAAAAACATTTTCCAAGATTTCACAAGAGGCTCATGTTGACCTTCTGAAATGACTTACCTCACCCTCTCCTTTGGAAGCCAAGTAATTCATTTCTTGTACATCAACAAGCTTGATGATACTGCATGGCATTGGTGCTCCAACATGACCTATTAAATAGAGTAACACCTCCACAGTCTGAACTGCTTTTTAGCCAGATTCTTAAAAAAAAATAAGCTGGTTTCACACTGAAGAAAAATGGAAAACTGACTTCTGGTAGCTTAAGATTGCTGGCACTGAAACATTAAATATCCAGATATCCCCAGAATGCTACAAGCTGAACCATGTACTCAGGCCTGCTTTTTATTATAATCAGGATCCTCACTCTACTGACATATTTAAGCAGAAGTCCCATTATAGTGTCAATTATCAATATTACTTTCAATTAGGGAGGCAGAGATGTAACAGCTGACAGAAGTGCTCTCTTCATTCCAACACCAAAAAATGCCATTTAGATTTCCAGCACATTAATTTTCCAGATTATTCATAGCTATTTAGAGGTAGAAACTTCAAAGGATCCCTTCAAAACTTTATTTCATTTGAAGAAAACCAATGTTATCCTTCATGATAGGTGTTACTGAAGATTAAATAGTAATACCAGGGACCTCTGAAAAATGTCAGCACCCTGAAATTTAAAGGCAGACTATTAAACATCATACCTGCTGTCCAGTCTCCAGGCAATGACAGGGAGCATCCAGCTGTGCATTCAGTCTGTCCATAACCTTCATAGAACTAGAATGTGAAATCAAAATATTATCTAAACCATTAAACATACAGTTTCTTCCTTTAAGACAGGTCAGCTGGTTACTTCATTTAAAAGACTTTGAGATGAATGCAGAGATTTCAGGGGACTGAGAGAAACTCAGAAAAAGAGTATGAACTTGTGTAGTCTCCAAGAATACCAGAGTTATCCATATAATCAGACTACTGGAAATGCTCTAACATCAAAGCTGGAACCAGGTATTAAAAACCTTTGTTTTAGGATTAAGGCCAGGCAACTCACCTGACAACCAAGAGCTGTTCTCAGGAAGGTCAGTACACTTGCAGATACAGGTGCTGCTCCTGTAACCATCAGTCTTACTTTTCCTCCCAAACTTGCCTACAACAGACACAAGATACTGTGGACACCAAAAGCATTTTAGAGATCTTTCCAGAGTTGCCTTCTATTCCACCCTCAGCCACTGTCCACCTACAGTGCCACCCACAAGTGTTAGACAACAGTTTAGTCTACTATTGCAAGCTGTCTTTCTTGCAGTGTTTTTAGTCTCATTAATGGTTGGAAGACATGGTATCTCAAACAAACAGTGTCTATACAGACTGTGCTGTGGTGTCACTGCGATGCAGACTCCACCAAAAGTTTGAAGAGCTTAAGCCATGGCCTTATAGCAATGGCTTTATTTTTAACTGCCTTCTATCAGCTTTCTCATACATCCTGAATGCTAGAAAAAGCAGCCAGGGGCATGTTGTACAACCAAGGTTAAGGCCATAGCAAGTGAGTGTCAGATATAACAGCAGGCATAACTTACTAGTAACCAACAGGGAGGAGACAGTAGGGGCTACAGGTGGCACTGTGTCATATTTAGCATTCCTCCTTCAGAAAGACAGTGTTTGCTTTCAAAGCGGCAAGAAAGAAGCACCAGACTGTTTTAGAGTAACTTCCTTAATACAGTTAGCTGATACTATGAGAACTAAGGGAATTGCAGAAATGAGGTTGAAAATAAAGACAGCTCTGATTTTTATTCTGAGTAGCCACGTAGTCTTTAATCAGTGATGAAAGCCATACCAGATTATAAACATTCATATGAAATTCAGTAACTGCAAACTTCAACTCAGAGGCTTTCAAGCATACCTGTATTTTGCGGAAGATGACTTTATCCCAGAAACTGTTATTTCTAACTATACCACTTCTGAGTTCTGCTTCTTTCCTCTTGGAAGCAAAATCCAGCAGCCACCTCTTTAATGAAGTATCTGCCTGTCCAAAAATCTATTAAGAAAGATGAACTACGGTTAGAAGCCTGGCAGACTACCTACCATTCCCTTTTTCTTACAGATGCATGCATAGAGACTTTTAACAGTGAAAACTAAGTAAATTAAAACAACCTTTATTGGTACACATCTTAATTCTAGTAAGAAATACTTGTGCATTTTTATTTTGATCTCCACCTCAGTTCAAGAGTTGAAATTAGCACTTAACTAATTCTTGATACCCAAACTGTGTGATGCTGTTTCAATGTCTAACTTTTTAATTAAAATGGATGAATGAAAATGGATGGCTTACTTTTCTATTCTAGCATCAGAATTCAAATTGAACACAATCAATCAATGCTGAGGCGCTTTCTGAAAAGTACCCTATCATAACATGTAAAAGTAACACGTGGTCTTCTGAGGAGATGCAGACAACTTCAGAAACACCAAATGGAGATCTGTCTTGCACTTACAAACTTGCACTTTGGATCAATTGTCAAAGGCTCCTTCTAGTTGTTCTCAGGTAGCCACAGAGCAGACTCAACAGCAAGTCACACATTAGTATATTCACTTGGAAAAGGAAGACCCAGCCACTCTTCAGCACTGTGACCCCCCACCACTCAAGTTCCCCAACTTGCTAATTCCATATGCCAGGTTACTGCGAGGCTGGGTGAGGGTGAAAGTGCTGTAGCAGTGTGAAAGCCTCAGGGCACCAGACTTAAGAAGCAAGAGGACATCATGAGAAGGAAGTCCCAAGCTTTGACTCTGCTTCTCAAATTCCAGTATGGAATGTGAGTGCAGTATGAGGCACTGCATTTTCAGCACTAAAGGCTGGTCTCAGGATTTCCTCCCCTCCAACGAATCTTTGTTCCTGAGGCCAAACAGAACCTTGTGTTACTTGCTGTTCCTCTGGTCTCATGATCAGAGAAATGTCCTGGCTAAGACAGCATAGACAGCTCTGCCATTTCTTTAGCAGTCACAGGACTTACATCCTTTAAATCTTCTGGCTGTATCCTACAAAGAGTCAGTTGTCCATATGCAAAAGGACAACTTAAAATCTGAAGTTCAAGAAAGAATCTGCTTCCCAATTCCCATCTCAGATGACCCTGAGCAGGCAAGCAGCGCATGCAGGAGAGTGGAGCTGCTCACACCTTCTCTCTCCAGCACTCCCAACTGTCTGGTTTACAGTTCTCCCAGCTAGAACACACTGGCTGCTGTGTAGGAAACTTGTATGCGTCCATGCAAACACAGGCAAATACCTGACCTTGCTTTGCAAATTCCACTCCATGAGTCAGATGCTAAAAGTGTGGCATGCAGATGCCAAGCCTCATTTTCATGTTGTAGACAGGACTTAAATAACTTGCTCAGAGCAAAGTAAGTCATTTATCAAGACAGAGAGAACCAAGTTCCCTAGTCAGACTTCTGAACACTAGTATTTGCTGCCTGAAAGTGTTGTAATACAACCAGTGCTACTCCCCGCACTTTCAGTTCTCTTTTAGGAAGAGAAACACAAATTTCTTAGCATGCCCCATTTAACATTCCAGAGTACAGACAGTTACTCTTACCCTGGCAGCACAAACTTTACGAAGTCTCTTAAAAACCCTGCACAGGTCTAGACACGTGACTGCAGACTTACCTTGTCAAACATTCTGTTCAACAGTCTTGGTACTACAGGAAATATAGTTGGTTGCAGTGTTTTTAGGTCATCCATAAGTAGTCTGATATCCCCTTGAAAGAATCCTATCCGAGCTCCATGGCACAGAACCACACACTATTAGAAAAAAGTAAACACTCTGAAAACACAGGAAATACAATGTGTTCTAGCTGTGTATGTATGACATGTCCTATGCGGTGTGGACTGTGCAGAATCCACCTTAAATCCTCTCAGCTTCTGGACTGGTTCTGCAGCATTCTCAGACTATAGAATGGGACTAGAAAGACCAAATAGCAAGACATGATTAGTGTATACAAGCCAAAGACTTTCAAGCTTAGCACAAAAGCCCCTATGCAAAAAAGCCAGCTGGCCAAATAAGGCAGTGTCAGTGACTCAAGAGACAGCAAAAGACTGAAAAGCAGAACTTCTCCATTTTAAATATTTAATAAGTTTATTTAAAAATACTAGACTTCCGTATGTTCCCTGATATATACTAAGAAATTCTGCATTTAAACTCAGCACAAGCTATTTACTAGTCCATTGGGGATTTCTGCCTTGTGCTACTTCATTCCTATTCTCTCAAACTCCGGTTTTCCTTCTCATGTCACAGGACTGATGTGAGCAGAGGATTTGTTAGGTGATCAAGATGCTCTTTAAAAGATTCTAGCAGAGCCACCTCTTATTTCTGCATCACTTCAGACCCACACAAAGGAAGGTAGACTTAAAAGAGAATATAGAACACAACAGGATTAAGAGACTAGAAGCTTCACCACTACTACCCACTCCCTTTCTCCTTTTTTTTTTCTTTCCTTGGGTTTATTCCTACCTGTTTTTCTCTCTCCAACTTCCTCCATAACACCTACTCCTGCATTCCCTGCCATCCATTCTCTCATTTTCTGCATGAGACATGCTAAAGTGTCACTCTTCTCATTCACCTGTGTTTTGCCACCATCTGCTAAAAGCAGCAAATGTATCAGTCAAGATGGACTAAGCAGCAACTAGCTTTACTAGGTGCAAACATATTTGTCAACTTCATTGACCCTCTAACTTCCTTATGAAGCCAAAAATCAGCAATCATCAACTTTACAACAGGACTCTAAACATTGCATCTCACAGAGCCTGTGTTCATATCTGCCCCAAAGAGTAACAAATCTTTCCTGCTTTCTACCAAAAGTGTTCTTGCTTCACATCCTCATGTAAATACACAAGTAACCACCTACTTTCTACAGGCCTCAAAAAGCAGAGGAATTCTGCAATCCAAACACTTTTTCACTTTATCCTTTAGAATTAAAGTCCCCATACTGTTTCTACTGCATAATCAAGAGCAGCGCTGTTACCTACAGAGCTGTTACCTTCTGGTGCAAGACAGGGGAGTAAAACAGACACTGAAGTATGACTGCTATCAATGTTACCAGGAGAAAAAGTGCTGAAAGCCTAGGAGTGCCTGTACACCTCAGTTATGCTCTATTCCCATCTTCATAACATGACACACACATATATACATTTTTGTATGTACACATACACACTCTTGGCAGAAAGTTTAGGATTCCTGCCGGAAATCACAGGACAGTTTCTGGCTCCATGTGCCTTTTCACATTTGCATAGGTGCTATTTCCCTATATAAACCCTGAACATATGTATTTGCAATTTCACCTGAGGAAGAGGTGTTTATTCAACTTCAATAAGTGCAGTCATTTCATACCTGTGCCTCTGCAGTATGTAAGTAGTTTGAGGGAACTGCATCCTCTCAGTAATGTATAGCACTCAACTATGGGCCTCAAGACTGCCAGTATTAAGACAACCTGACCCCCCTCATTCTCAAAAATCAAGCCCCAGATTTTTCTGTACAGTAAAACAAGTGATCCAAGAGAACTTCAAAGTTTGTCACTGAAGTGGCATTAAAAGCCACTCTGTTTCCTGGAAGAGAATTTCACAGAAGCAAATCCCCTTCCACTTTACAGAAGTTTTTTGGAAGCAATGATAAGTATAACTAACTTAAAGATAGTTTTGGGTCAGCAAACAGGATGCCACATTATAAAATAAATTTTGGCATTTGCAGACTAAAGAATGGCATGGATTTTTAAAAGTGCACTGATTATATTGGAAAGAACTTTGAGGCAGTGTACATGTGCTAAGGGATTGTGTCATGTTGTAGGAAACCAGTTTCTTATTAACTCTAGTTTTAAGGTTAATGTTTATATTTTAGTATGAAAACCAATCGTCTATTGTTCACTGGATACTGTTTATAGGACACTGTTTTCCTGAACCTTATTTCAAACTTTCATATACATGTGCAAGAGTCAAGAAGCAAGACCATGTATCACCTGGATCCAAAAGACATGCATTCTGTAAGAAAAGCAAGCTTCTCAGTAATTGAGTACAACAAACAGATACTTACCTCAACAATCCTCTCAAACATATGAGCCAGGGGCAGGAATGATATCAGAACATCGTCAGACGAAGGCATAAAAGTTTTCTGAAAGTGTTAACAAAAGTTTAATTCTCATTGATTCTCTATTTTGCCTAAGAAACACAGCAGTGAAATCTAGCATTTAAACTCTAGAGCACAGCCCTCACTTTAGTTTTGTTTGTAATGAAGTTGCTTTGTCTTTCCTTCATCAAAAAGACTACAGCAATGACTTCTAGCATAAGTCTGCACACACTGCAGAAATTATAGTCTTTTAGAGTTGATTACAGTGACCAGATTATTATAACTTACTATTCATAGGACTATGAATAGAAATAAATCCTGAGAGAAGCCACAGAAAGTTCCACTATACACATTGGGAGGGAGGGGAAACAAAAAAGGTTAAAAGATCATGCCTTAGGGATTAAAAAAAGCACTTTCATCTTAGATCAGTAAGTTTGCTTGAACAATTTACACCAAGGTTGATATCAAGAGTGCTTTACTTGAGCTAATTGTGAGACCAGTTGCTTAATTTAAAGACAGTTCTATTTGCGTAGTACTTGGCAAAAAAGGTACAACTGAATTTTTAATTCTGAATCTGCATGTGTTAGAACCATCTTATTCACTAGCCTACAGATGAACTTTAGTTGTCTACTGTAAGCTATAAGTTAACACTGTATCAAGTAAAAATACAAAGTCATGCTCCTTGCTCCTTTAGGTAGAGGTTTTAAATATTTTGAGGGTTTAAAATACATGATAGCTTCTCCCATCCTCAGGGGAAAGAGGTTAGCTTCTACACATGCCCTCTAACAGAGCTTGCACTAATGAGAAGTATTATATGCCCATGGCAGAATGTGACGTACATCCAATATCAGGATCTCCATAACATTTTGCTTAGATCAGAACAAATTGTAAACCTGTCAGTTTCTTGACAGTGACAGAAGAAATCAGTAAACATTGACTTTGACTAGCAGGGACAGAGAGCTGTCAAGTTACATTTTCACTTGGCTCTTACTAAAAACTTAAAATCAAAAGTTAATGAGATTTCAAGGTTTGTTTTACTCATGAGATTATTTCCCTTTATGCAAGTCTACAATGTTAATCTTTGCATTTTACCTCTGTAGTTTTCACAAAAGCTGAAGCATTGCTGACTATGTTTTGATGAGTGATCATAGCTCCTTTAGGGTTTCCTAAGGAAGAAGGATGTCAGGATTCAGTGAAATTCAGAGCTTTTAAGTTAAGCAGTGGCAAAACTAATCTGATAGCATTCTTTGATATTAATGCATTTCTTATATATCAACTAAACAAATGCTGAAAACTTAGTAACACTTTCAACAACAGCTGGCAACAGTTAAGTAGTAAGTTTGTGCTGAATGCCTAAAATTTTTTAAGGAGAGTAAATCCTTAAGAAATTGTTATGTTTCTTGGATAAGCTTCCCATTTAAAATTCAACCGTTCTGTGAAGATGCTGCTATCAAACCCAGACTAATTTCCGTTCTCATGGAAATTTAAAAGTGTAGCCTGTCATTGTACTCTTTCCTTTTGCTCTGCGCCAGTGTTGGGTATTAACTCAAACATCAAGCAAGTGACATCTTGACAGTCTTTCTGTTTTGGTCTTACAGCAAGGCTGCTCAGAGGTATGGAACAATTTTGCTAATACCGTACAAGAAAGACTATGGAAGAATTGATATATCGTCTGAAATCTGATGCAGAGCCCTTATTACTATGCAAATACAGGTTCAGTACTTTATTTATTTCCAAGACCAAAAATGTAACACCTCCACCCCCAACACTGCAACCCCATATTGATAAATGGAGCTGGGGGGAAGATATCAACGGGAGCCTTACCATAACACTTCCCTAGGTACTGCTTGCCAAAAAGATGCAGCAGCAGGGGAAAGTCTTGGGGAGGAAAAAAAAGTAGGAGGGCTTCTGAATTAATTTTGCACATACAGGACAATAAATTCTGCATAATGTAATGAGGTATACCTGTTGTTCCGCTGGTGAAACAGATGACTGCTAGATCTTCTGGTTTTGGAGGCTATGAGAGTTAAGAAAGTATTAGTATGCTTAAGATAACAAGGAAAAATATTCTTCTGGGCAAAAAAAAAATCAAGATACTACTATTACTTTTGAGCTATGGGAGACAGGGAGACTTGCTGTTTTGATCTAAAGAATGCTAACCAGGTTCAGATTGTCACAAACAAATTTCATACTTACCATAGGTTTTTGCCTGTGTGCTCTTCCCAGTTCCTACAGAAAGGAGAGAAAAGGGAGAGAGTTTAGACATATACGTGTAACTTTCTTGCTTTAAATATATCAAACATTACCAAACACTTCATAATACTTCACTATTTAGACTGTCTGTTATGGCATTTTAACTTGTTTAGCAACCTGATCCTAATGGGTGGCATCCCTGCTCATGGCCAGACAGTTGCAACTATATGATCTTTAAGGTTCCTTCCAACTCAAACCATTCTATGATTACTATAAGAGTAAAAAAGACTTTTAAGGACTTGCTAAAAACATATGTGATAATTACTATGTTCTACAAATACAAAAGTGATAACTTATCTAAAACTCATGAGGTTTTTTTTCCAGCTAGTATACCAGAGGTCATGCTCAAGGGCATGCTTGAGGTTTAGCAGCGTTATGACAAGACAAACAATCCTATACTTCATGCAGAGGATGTGCCACTGACAACTGTTGAATAGATGAAGCAAGATCCATCTCAGTAAGCACCTCACACCATCACTGCTTATAAGAAGGAAGACACTTTCCCCATGGAAGGGATCATTGGTGGTTTGTACTCCTTTTGTACAGGAGTAGAGGTACAGGACTCTCTCATGCAGAACCTCTTCCATGTCCCTCCTTATTTACTCAGGCCTGACCATTAATGTCAGGGGTCTTTAGGCAGAAGCGGAAAGGACATCAAGATGGAAAGGACACAAAAACAATCCTTTTATCGAAGGATACAACAAATAAAGAAGAAATATTTGCAAGCTGACAATTCAGTTCAAATCAAGACATTACTGTCAAGCCTATTTCAGACAATACTAGCTTCAGGACTTAACAAGTTAAAGTGGACCTTTTGTTAAGTATAGCTTTGAAAGCACCCTTTGAGGACAGACATCAACTACACCATTGCCTTTACATTCCAAATACACAACAACAGTACTATGCATTCCTTTACTAGCCCTAGACTTCCTTTAGTATGATGTACCTCTCAGATCACCCAAAGATGTTTAAGACAAGAGGAATGTCTGGAAACAGTTAACATTCCCATACCTGCAGACTCGCCTTTTTGAAAGGGTTCATTATGCAAAGACTTGCCATTATGCAAACAGAGCTGTCTGCTCAAAACATCATCTGCATTTCAAGTACCAGGGTAAGCTCAGTACTTCCCTACAACCTGCTTTGAGTAAGATCTGGTATTTAACTGAATATACAGCTAAGATTTCCAGACACTTCTTTTGACCTCCTAGAACAGAACTTCACCATCTTTCCCTATTAAAGAGCCATTTATTCATAGCTACTCAGCAATAAGTAGCCACAGGATACATAAAGATACTGGGTGTCAAAACCCAAGCTGATGGTATCTGGGGGATACACAGAGGAAGTGGTCACAAAACCCAAACACAGCTGAGCAATAAGCTCAAGACAGAAATCCAGAAAGCAAGTACTTAAAGCTAGAGATAGTTCTATTGCAACCTAAGCTCCTAAACAGTTCATAGTTACCTTTCTGGAAAAAGCAAGTCTCTATCCCTTAAAAAAAAAGTGATAAAACTTATTCCTGTTCAGTGAAGCACTGTTAGAAATATTAAGTTTGCCTCTAACTTATCTTCAGAGATTTAAACAAAAGGCTCCTGGAGCACCTGTTACTTAACAACACAAAGTTTTGGATTAATGCAGCTAAAAAGTACTACTGAAAGTCACTAATTAAGCATACAAACTTCTAATGTGAAAACAACATTCATCCCCAGTCTTGGTTTTATGTGGCTAAAAGATCCAGTGGAAAGCATCTTCCTATGTCAAAAGCTGCAGTTCAACTCAAGGAAAGATGCTGATTTTAGTGTAACAACTTAAAGTCGGGCCAATCCATTTCCGAGTCTAACCAAAACCTTAGTCCAGCAGAGTCCATGTCACATACTCTGCATTATGTTTTTAGTCCCATTTCAGCCTGGCTGCCTTGCTGAGGCTACTTAGCTACAATATAATCAAACAACTCTTAGAAGCTGACGTTTTTGTATCTTTACCAGAAGGTGGCCCTATTAACATAGCTGTCTCAACTGCTATGAAAACAAGTTCAGTGAAATGAGGCGTTTCACACGAGTTACTGACACCTGCACAAGACTTGCACACTTATCTGGCGATATTCAAGGACTAGTGAGCCAGAACTCCAGCTGAAACCAGACTACATTCAGTTTCATAATCTCACAGTAAAGATGTAATTTATGCAATTTGATCCTGGGAGAGCATTCTCCAAATAACGAGTGAAGTTATGAAATACACTTGCATAAGATCTATGCACACAAAATACCTACAAGCAAAAGTAACACTTGGACATTAGATGGTTACACAAAATGGTTTCTACTTCCAAAGCCTGGAAGTCTCATTCCCTTATTCTGCAAAAGTTTACTGACATTTTCCTTCTCCCCCAGGAAGTATTTTGAAGATTAAGTGTACAGGGAAAAATGCCATTTTTCGCAAGACCAAAACCTACACAAGCTCTTTCTGAAGTAACTATTTCTGAAGTATTAGTCATGGTATATAATTATCATGTTGTGCTTCACACGGGCAAGCCTTAACACTCAGATCTAATGTTGAGTCTGGACTATGTTAATAAGCTTTCATTCTGTCATCTTGGCATACCCAATTTTATACTCTAAGCACTGTGAAATACTATTACCAAGTTGTTTTCTTTCTATTATTTTTTATATTTTTGTGTACATGCCAATCCAAGAGATAGTTAAGTATTTTGAAACTAATCCATTACAAAGGGATGAAAGCAGTAAACGAGGCTAAGCACGCTTACCTCTATTTCTCTCATGCTGAAGATTTCCACACCACACTTTTTGCCACGTTCCACAAGATCGGCACCAAAAGACTCCATGATAACAATGGTGTTGAGTATTGGAGTTTCTCCCTTTTCCACACTGGTTAGCAGAAGTTTGGCCTTGTCAGGTTTGTCACAGAAAACCAATGACAAGTCAGCTGACGGAAGAGAACTACATTATCAGTGTGACAAGTTTAGACTAGATTCATACATACTTCAGTACGTCATAATAGAAAACTTTTCTGAAGAAAGCTATTGTTCTGCCCTCAGTCAGCTCTGTCATCATATACTGACTTGCTGAACTACTGAAAGTGTCCTACCTTTGTTCACAATGTATGTAATTGCTTCAGCTCCCAGTGTATCGTAGAGTGGTACCACCACCATGGAGAATGCATAGCATCCCTGCTCAATGATGACCCACTAAACAAAAAGAAGAGATGAAAGTCACTATGCTTTGCTTATTGTAACAGACTTCCATGAAAGATTCATATTTAAATTCTAACAAGGAAGGTAATAGGACAGAGCTTATTTGGGCAAGTTTTCTATAAAATAAGTGTCAATTTGTATCATTTATTTACTTTGAAGACCTACTCAGTTTTTATCTGTGAAAGGAAGAAAGAAAAAAATCCAAAACAAATAACAAGGAGCTATGTGAACCAATATTATGTTTTCTCAATCCAAAACAAAACTTACTTCCAGAAGAGATGACTTTTTTAGTAACTGAAAGAGAAACTAATATTTTTATTTACAAATCCAGGATTGTTTTTCAGTGAATACTTAGGCAATTAAGATGCTGGAATTTTCCCTATTAGGGGTTTTCCCCAACAGTTGTTCCCTGAACTGACAAATGTGAATCATTTCACACAAAAAAAACTTCACATAATCTCCTGTCTGGATTAGTGATTATGTTTGGGATGTCACAACACTCATCCAGTATTTTTCAGAAGGGAAAATCCCAGATTTAAAATTGCTGGTTTAAACAAGCCTTTTCAGCTCATTCCTGACCCAACTCAAAGCAATGCAACTCAAGCACATTTTGTCTCTGTGGTCCAAGAGCAAACCACACTTCCATGCTCTCCTTCAGAAAATCCAGTTATCCAGTTACTTTGCACCCAAAGACCTATAGAGAAACAGTTCAAACAGGCACAACATAAACATCCATCTCCCTTTTTCACTTTCAGTTAATCATGTTATATGCACAGGAGACTGAACTGTAGTGTCTCTAACACCACATAACAGCTTCCTAGTTGTATATATTCCAGCCTTTTTGATCACTGAAATAAAATGGTTGCTGTTAGAATCGGAATTCCAGCAGGCAAATCTGAGTGGCAAACTACTGAAGCCTGAAGAGTCTGGGAAAATTGTTGGGTTTTGTTGTGGGGTTTTTTTTCATCTGTACAAGACTAGAGTTTGGGGTTTTCTTGTGGTGTAGGTTGTGAGAGGAAGAAGGAAGCCAAAGTCATTTGTCACACAGCTTGTATTTCAGTGACAGCAAGAGACCAAGACATTGACAGAGCTTCTAACCCTGTCAGCATTGTAGATGGCCCTTGATAATGGCACCACTGCAGCCGGCAGTGTTTAATGAAGAGGGACAGAATCCTTTTGACAAAATAGAAGAACAAGTCTCCTGTCTTAATATAGGTTTAGATTGAACTAGCTTAATACAGCAAGTACTAACTCAAGCTATTAAGCACATAAACATAAGTTAGAGAAATTCAGTCCTATTAAACAGATTTATTAAACAAGTCTAGGGAATACATACTTTCTAAATATTTCATAATATTTTTTAGAAACAGCAATCTAGAACCACTTCTAGGTTAAAATGAATAGTCAGTAGCTAATCGTGATTATCCCCGTACATTGTTTCAGAGTTTCTTCTTTAATTATGTCACTTCCAGTCTTTCTACCCCTTTTTATTAAATAATTTTCAATTTTTACCTTCATCAGCAGTTGTTCCTCCCAGAATCTTTATTTCCAGAGCCTCTTCAGAGACAGAATTATCACATTTAACCATCTTCTATTTTACCAAATATTTAATCACTAAGTATTTCTTCATGTTTTGAAGGGTTTACACACGTCCTTGTGACTTCCAACCACTTTAAATTACCTTGTACTCCAATGTCACTTTTTAAGAGAAAGCAAGTAGTGTTTACATTCATTAGGTACTACATTTGCTTCCTATTAAACAAGCCTCCTCCATAACCAGAAAATAGAAGGTAATCAATTAAGTTCTTCTGGATTCCCTGTTTCTCTTCCTGCTCTCCAGCCTTCTGCATTTAGTTCTGGGAGTAAAAAACCCACAAAAATATAAGACACTAACAGCTGTGCCAATTACCAGTTTTGGTTATTAGCTGAAGATGCCATACCTATGGCTTTTAGGTCTACAATGGCAGCCTTTAGCCTTTTTCCAACACCAAAGGGGCTCTCAGTAGGGAAATTCAGTACACTGCCAAGAGATACAGGAGCAGGCCATTTCAATAACAGCTAAACCACAAATGTAAACACTGTCAATTAAATTACCTCAGGTCTGTTTTGTGAAAAGATTCCTATATACTGAATGTGAGATGGTTTGAAGCCTCGGTGGAGTAATGCAGAGCCCACACACTCAGCTCTGTCTGAAACCTGGAGGGGTTAAAAAAAAAAAAAAAAGAGAGAGAGAGAGAGAGGGAAGACAAAAAAAGGTAAGAGCAAGCTTATAATTGCAAAATCCTCTCAACATTATTTTACTATGCCCTGCAAAAAAAGACCAAAAATTGGTATGAATGAGACAGAAGTTTTCTAGGCTATTTTGAATGTCCTCTGTGACTCTGACAACCTAAACATTGCACTGATTATAGTTACTACACTTGCACTCAATATGCAGCAGAGGAGACAGGTAATCCAGTCAGTCTTGAAAGTGTTAAAAAGTTAAGCTCACACACAGAGAAAAGGCTGTTTTGTTATATCTGTGTTAAACTCAAGAAGTGACCCTGGAATGATTCAACATTTTATTTCTGCTCAAATCACAAGCACTACTTCTGCTTCATTCAGTGTCTATGGGGATGGCATTTCTCCCTTCAAAATGCAGGAGAACGAGGAGGCAAAACACAGTTAGTTCTATAAACAAAGCTTGAGAAGGTGATTTTCTAAATTCTTTCCACGTAATGTGGATTCAAGTCATATGCTAAGTCACATGACTCAAACAGCAAAGCTTTAATAGAAGGGAGGTTGTACCTAACAAGTTCCCAGCAAAGTCACCTTGGGAAAAGTGAGGCCTGCTACATACAGGTGTTTAATGACCTTAACAGTACGCAACAGGCAAGGTTTATGCAAATTTGAAGACCAAGTGATTAAGCTGGAGCAAACTAAAAACACAGCTGTTAGATTTACATACAGACATTTTCAGGGATGGTGAAGCAGCATGCTGCTAGTTAGAAGTGTGTCTGTTAACACTCTACACAACCACCATTCAGCACTATGGAGACAAGCTGTCAAGAAGCCCAAGCAACACCTGTAGATAGGACTTCCAATGTAAAGTGAGCCTCTTGGAAGCAACCACCTAAAGTAGTAGCAGTCTGAGCTTCTGAACACTACTTCAAAGCTGTAGCCCTTCAGAGGCAGTGTCCAAAATCTAAACAATCCAGCATAGAGATGCTTAAGACTGCCAAGATGACCCAAAAAATTCTGAAATAAAACTGTACTAAACCAAGTGCAGGAGATGCTCTTTTCTCTCCCTTGCATATATTTGAAGTTGTTCCTCTAAGACACTGGTAATAGGAACTAGAACCTTTCTGCAATATTCTGCTACTACTTTAAAACATTTATAAATAATTCATATTTGTTATATCACATTACTGGATGTTGTATCAATGGTCTCAGCAAGCAAAAGCAGGTCTAACACCAAGTTAGAGACCACTTACCTCTTTATAGGAGATCCACTCATATGGCTGGTTTGGTTTTCTAAAACCTAGACATGGACCATTACCTAAAAAAACAAAACAAAACAAAAAGATAAAAGTTACTCAAAATTTAACCATGACTCCTCCATCCTGACGCCACTCTCAGCGTTAAGCCTCTACATTCTCTGCAGGCACCTTCAGATGACAAAGGTAGTTTTTTTTCAGGGGTGTAGGGAGGGATACTAGGAAAGGACAGAGACACAGATCCTCATTTAGGCTAAGAACACAACATAGCCTTTATTCACACAACTCCTCTTCACAAGAGGTCAGTTAAATTTGCCTTCAAAAAAATCCCTCACATCCAAAACATTTTTTCATATTGCTAGATAGAGATCCCCTATTCCCAACTGCATTTCAGAAGAGCTCAAATACCTAGTTCCTGACATATTGAAAATATTATCTTTAAAATTAAACTTACTTGATACTTGTAAACCCCTCTGGAAAATATCATAAGCTGTTCTCACATCATCATAGTAGTAAACCAGCAGTTCATCACTGTTAAGAAGAGCAGACCTTCGAGCATGTTCACCACCCTAAGAAAATCAATTAGAAAGGTTAGACACACTTGTTGTCTGTAAGTGAACAGGAATTTCTTCAAGGAATAAAAATACTTCATTCATTAAGTTTTGTTATGAGCCTTGTCATACTCTTTTTGAGAAAACTTGAGAGATACGCAAGGTTTCCCAGGACATTGTTTCAAGAGTCAGACTGCTCCCTGCATTACCAAAAACCTGTCAGGAAAGATCTTATTCCTCAGCTATCTATGATAGAACAGAACAAAGGAGAATACTAAAGACTGTCAAAGGGCATTTTGACAGACAGTTTTTCTTAAGAAATGTTTTACTCTATTAATGCAGTATATAACACAATTAATTTCATCAAGCTTTCTAAAGATCACTCCAGCCTCAGAGTTCTCTACATAGAATATTAATGCTGCAATCCTGATCTCCTTTTCCAATTAAGATTATAGAACACAATCACATTTGAATCTGCAGTTTCAAAACCTAAATGATTTTAAGGGTGGTCACCAACACCCTAAACAAGTGTTCTCATAAGTAAAATATTTTGTTCCAGATAAAAACAAAGCCCTATAATCCAATTTAAGTTCAATCTGAAAAAAGGGTTTCTTCTTGATCTATTTAAATGCAGTCAAGACAACACTACCTTGAGAATTAACATAATTTTGCAGCAGGTGAACATTTACATAGGCTGTAATTGGAAGTCAATACAAGAATTTAATAGTTCAGTTTTAACGCTTTTTTAGAGTGACTGATTAAACAATCTCATTTTATAGCAATCTACAGCAATCAAGTTTCACAAATTGCAGTTATGCAATTACTACTGGGCCACAGTTATTAGCCCTGTTATGATGACAGACACCTACAAGCAAGGTCTTATCAAAATAGTCCAGCTGCTTAAACAGAGGGTCTTGAGTAAACAGTGCATAAGATTTTACTCTCTATCAGTGGTTGTAATCAATAGCTGGCCCTTTCATACAGTCAAGTCCTGGGCTTACTAAATCTGTGCCTGGATTCTCTATCATTCACAACATCAAAAAACTTTTCATATGCAGTCATAGGTTCTTCATGGCCACTGGTTTCTTTTCCTGTTTTTGAAGTATCCTGGAAGGTCAGACATCATCTGTATGTATAAGCTACATAAACACAGTTTTATCTGCAGAAGATACCATATTGCCCACGTCCAGAAAAACAAGCTAGTACATTAATGGCACAGAGAGAGGGAAAAAAATATTTTTACACTAAAACAAGTCTAACTTGTTCTAGCAAAACACTATGCGTAATGCAGTGCTTGCCACTCCTTTGACAGCGCGCAGAAACGTACATGTGAACGTGACCCAGAACAAGTTAACCAGCGGCTCACCTCTAAAAGTTTGTAACATTAGAAATTCAAAAGTATACTTGCTCTCACACCAACATCTACTCTAGAGGAAATTAACAGATCATTAGTATATGTCTCTGCCTGGACAGAAAAGGAAGACTGTTGCCCTGGTTTCTCAGATGTTGGATAACCAAGGTCAGCTTGGTCAGATTTTCCCAGTTTTGCCACCTCTGGAGTTAAACTGAGGAAGATCACACAAAGTGGTTTGTTACCACAGCCACAGGTAACATCAACAAGTGCAATGTATCACATGTACCATGTTTGAGGTGCTGTAATTTCTGTATCAGGTGAAATGCAATACCCTAAGCCATTCCTTAGCAACAGTCGAGAAGTATTTCTTTCTCTTCATGTGAGCTAGTACTATTCTGTTTACAAGCCCTATTACACAGCACCACAAAAGCAGTTTTTGCCGGTCCTGGGTCACTAACCAAATTTGAGGATGAGACTTATCAGGTAGCACACTGGATAGATACAGGACTGATGGCACTGTCCCAAAAAGAGAAACTATAACAGACTACTATTGAAGAGATCCCATCAGTTCTTAGGAGTTTTCAGTAAAGGGAAATATAACCTTTTAAAGTTTTGCTTACTTTGTTCTTTTCCCCCATAGTAAGATAGAATTAACTGGATTTTCAACAGTCTTAGAATTTTGCTGAAAAACACACAATTCCTTGTGTGAAGGCCATAAGGAGTTCAATGTTACTGATGCAGCAAAATACTTCCAGATTTGCTGAAGGTCAAACCACAAACATAAGGCAAGATTTAAATTAACTCATCTACTAGAAAACAGAATTGGTCTACATTTTGCTTCAGAGCAGAAAGAACTACTGTTTTAAGAGCTTGTCCAAATGGTCCTTATCCAGAATATTTGTGCAATATCAAGTTCTGTTTGCAGCAAACTTGCCTAAGTTTGGTAGTTACAAACACCAAAACATCTGAACCTCAGGACTGGACTACATGGCTGACTTCACACCAGTTATCTGAATGGGATCTAAGAGAACTGTCCAAAAGGGTAGCCAGTTTTAACAAAGTGTTCTTAAGGGACCAGACAATAAAATTTGATTAATGCAAGGGCAGTTTCTAGTTACTTGTGTAGAGCAGCCATTGCAGCACCTCAGGTTGTTGCAGGAAATTAACCCATTAGACATCAAGTGCTGGACATTAGGTAAAACCTTGGCATTGGTTCAGAATAGCAGCAGCTGAAGGAAACAGATTTAGTCTAGAACAGAGGTGTATATTACTCTATCAGTTCCTACTCAGGTCATATAAGATAGCTGCTTTTGTTCAAGCCACAGGTTTGCCTCTCATTGACACAGGATGATACACTCTTTAGGATTAGCAGTAAGGTCGAAACACACTGTGGACTCCACCATGCCTCAGAGGAAAGAGACTGAATTTCTCTTTACCTGAGAGAGAAGGTATACTAGCAAGTGGTGCTTAGATCACCAACATGAATCAATCACAAGTAAGAATTACATAGAAGGTTTTTTTATAATTCAAAATTGTTATTGTTAGTGAACAGGTAGATTAGATATTAAAATGGTAGAGGCATTGCCTTCTGCCACATCTTTCTTGGAGCACATTTTACTCCTCAGACCTTTTAACACTGTATTGCTTAGGCAGGAAAAAAATGTTAAGAAATTTGGTTAATTTTTTTCCTGTGGAAGTGACATCTTAACATATACTTAAGAAAATGAAATATGTGAAGTTAAATTATAAGCAAAATGTAGTGAGAAACTGAAACCAAGCACTGTATTACAGTCTTATCACTGTTATAAAAGTACCAATTCCAACAGACACTTGAAATTTACTTCGAAACATATCTTCTCATTTGATCAGTTTGGTACAGCTTACAAATTATTAATACTTCAGATGCAGCCCTTAAAGTGAACAAAACTGGATAGATCTTGCTCATTTCAACGATGTTCTCCAAGTTTGAACTCTTATCATCTGCTAGCACACCAGCTGGTTTACATTTTTTATTACCATTCAGTCTTCCTATTAAAATCTATTTTCTAAAGAGGCAATGAAAAATAATGCTGTTATACCTATCTTGCTCTGATCAGAGAGCCAGTGTTAATTAGTGTAATATGGATCAATGATGCATTAAGTAGTTTAGTGAAGTTTCATACCACCAGACAATGATTTCAATCTCAGAATCCAGCAGTGACAAGTAATTTAGCTTGAAGAGATAAAGGCAGTGAACTGAGACTGCTGTCAAGAGTTTCAAACAAATAAGCATTTGTCACTGGGTTTATGGACAGTTAAGAGCCCCTGTTTTACCATCTTAAAATGCAGTGCCCCTCCAAAATCTGCTGAGGTCTGTACTGACTAGTGAGGCCATGCTCAGTGGAAACTTTTCACTGCTAGTTTATTCCAGCAACCAAGACATGGTGCTTTACAAGACAATTCGGCTCACTGTCTAAGTGGCTGCCATCAGGATGGGAAAAGCTCACCAAGAGAAGTCAGATCTAACATCTAGATCCTTACTCTACATATGTTGCTTGAAAAGAGGAATTTTGGCAGTTATCACATGGCCAGAGCATACTTTTGTATTTGTGTACTTCTAGAGGCAGACCATTACTTGCTATAATAACGTGACTGTTGTGTCAATAAGCTTACTGTATGCTTACTGAGAAGATTAGGAAATAAATGGTACTTACTAAACTACTTGGCCCTTCCATTCAGAAATGTGTCATTCTTCAATCTCAGTATCATGAAACATCAAAACCAATGCCCAATCTGAAGCTATGACAGGAGTTTGCTTTGCTGAAGTTGATGAAGTTGACCTACTGCAAATTTCAAACTGCTCTGACACATTTGTTTACATCAGTTTGTAGTCACATCTACTCCTAAGCACAAGAGTCATGTGATTTGCATTTAATATAGGACAACTAGAGGCTGTCTATCCATGCAGAAGAATGTGCTGTAAAGGGAAACTACATTTGAAAGTAGCAGTTGAAAGTTGAAAAATTTCATTCGGAAGTATATATATATATAAAAAATCTATAGTTTCTGACAATAAAGACTACTGCAAAAAGCTGTCAGCTTTCAAATCCTACATTTTATAAGTATCTCCCTTGAAGATCACAACCTTTCAAAGCTGTCTCCCTTCCTTCAAAAGGAGAAGACACTCTGTCTATCCTGAAGAAATACAGAAGTACTCCTGAAAGAATAAGTAGTCTTGATGCTGTAGTGAACAAGGGGAATCAATATAACCACTGCTCAAGAAACCTCAGCCTTGTAATAAGTCCTCTGTATTTGCTTTTCAATCAAGTTTCTCCCAGTCAGACTGTTTGCACATTTAACTTCACTTTTAAAAAGCCACCACCTAACAGTAACTTTGTCTGCCTCTAAAATGCATAAGACAAAAGCTACGTTGGCATATACAGAGTTTATCGGGTGGTTGGTTTAATTTCAATTTACTCTACGGCTGGGATCTCTTGGCAGACTAATATTTCTTTCCATAGATCATCTGAGGACAATTAGTACCCTCTTCATGCTTGTAACCCAATATAAAGTCTCATGTGTCAGCTATTATACACTAAAAATAACAGTAAAGTATTAGCCTAATAAGTAATATACCTGCATATACACTATAACCCCCAGACCTAATTTAATAGGTCATCACCTACACACATAGCAAGGAATTGAAAACTACACTGTGCTAATTCTAACATTAACAAGTTCCCTCCCACCAGTCAGATCAGAAGCTTTGTCTCAGCACAGTCTTTTTCTCCCATGCTAGTTATTGCCACCATGACCTCAACCCTCAAGCTGGTTTTCAAATTCAAAAAAAGCAAAATAATGAGTTCAAGCCGTATTTCAAAAATGTATTGCCCACACACTGTAAGTTTAGAAACACTTATGCAAATCAACTGTTTGGTCTCTCTCAATGCTGCATTTAAGCTTCAAATTTCAGTAAACTACAGCATCCATCAAGTGACACTTACCTCGACTTCCACAGACTGCATTGCTAAATCACATGGTGGTTTTAGTGCTTTTGGTCTTGTTGCATACCAGTAGGTCGTGAGAGCAGCAAAAGCACCGAAGCCCATCAGCGTATTTGTCGGCAGGGTGCGCACATACTGTCTGACATCCCCAAGTTCTGGCATTCGTAGGTATCTAAACAACTCATGTGCTTGCATTGCAGTTCAGTGCAGTTGTTCCAGTGCTGGAATCTGTTGGTATAAAAGAAAGTTGCACAAAACAAAAAAAATCTGAAATCCCCTTCTGATTCCCTGCTGCTGTAGGAGTGCAATAAACACTTTGTCCTACTGACTTCCCACTACCAAAATAACTTGATCTGCAAGTAGGCAGGCAGTATCTTTAGACTTCTGTGCTGCAACTAAGTAAGCAAGCAATTATTGGTTCATACTCTACAAAAACAGGTGGGGATGAAAGGAGAGAATTTCTTCAGGGTTTTAATATTGCTTTTAACAGAGACTGCATTAAAATTAAACCCCGGAAGTTCTGGTAAAGGAGAGCATTTCACAAATGTGAAATAGTTATTTGTAGAGTAGCTGTACTGTAAGGTTGTTTAAACAGTTAAGTGTCAAACAGGGAAGTCTGGGAGAGGAAAGACAGGGACATAGGTTATCTTGCCTGCATATAACACAGAGCACCCTAATCCTAGAGTAGCATTGCAGGATTTTTACTCATTTAAGTCCAGTAAAATAAACTCTTTCCTACTCTCCCTTCAGTCACACACAGAAAGGTCAGCACAGCAAGCTGCCTTCAAAGCCAATATCCTCCCATAGCTCCTCTATGCTACTAGCAAGTTTCCGATTTCTCCCAGCACCATGCCAGAAATTTGTCTCTGGTCATGAGGCAGACTAAAGCAGCGTCAAAAGAGGCCCAAGGCAGCAGCACACAGCAATATAATCAAGCACAGGAAGCACATTTAATTTGTCACGTTCACACAGAAGGAAGAGCTGCAAGAGGCTGCTCCCCGCCAGCACTCACTGACACGGATATTCCACAGCAAGAACCAGCTGCAGGAAAAAAAAAGGGACTGCAGTCAGCTCAGCTGATGCTCTCCTCTAGAGCCAAGGTCTCCCGGGACGTTTGTCACATGCCAAACCCACCAGCCTGTGCCCACTAGGTGAGGGGTAAGCAGGAGGCCCGCCCGGGGCCAATGGGAGCCGCAGCCTGTCACCCCACCGCCAGCCACAGGGCACCCCCGCGGGCAGCACGGCTGGCACCGGGAATCACGGGCACTCACTCCCACGGACGGCTGGCAATGGCCACTGTCAGCGAGCAGTGCTTCCCTGCTTGCTTGAAGAGCAGGGATGTATTTACTCAGGCAATTTAGGTCCTAGCTATTTCCTATGGACGATAAAATTAAACAAATGCCCTAAAGAATGTCAGAAGATGTGTTTAAATAACTACGACATCCTGCGTATCAATGCACTGCTTCAGGATGGCAGCACAGGAGGCTCTGAAATCCTAATAGGTAGAATTATATGTTTATTAGTTTTAAAACCAACCATATCAGGTTAAGATTTCATAATTCTACAGGAAAACTTCTAGTTTACAGTCCAACCTTGAAATCTTTACTGCTGCAATCAGTTATTCAACCAGGCAACAGAAAATCAGTCTAGTTCACAAAAAGTCTAACCAGTATTTGGACAAGGATTTGCTGGAGACAGCAGAAAAGCATAAAATTAGTTCAAAGGGCTCATGGTTTCACAATGTTACCATGACAGGCTGAAGTAACGTCATGGATGGGGGTAGTGTCAGGATGGAGTCAAGTTCCACCTCTGGAACAGTCCTGGACCCATGGAGTGCTCCCCACCCTGCACACACTGCCCTCCCCCCACCTCCTTTTCTTTCCTGGCATAGCTGTACAGCACAGGACTGCATCACCTAGATATACAGTGCAGGGCCACTACAGAAATGCCTTTTGACTATTTGCACTGTGATACACAGCAGACTGTACTCAAAATCCACAACACATCACCTTGTAGTGATGGAAGGTAGAAAAAAACCTGAACATATTAACAACTTCATCTTCCCTTGGCATTAAAATTTTATTTAAAAAAAAAAAAAATCAGTTACTGGCTTAATAGTTAGAATATCATACTGTTGTTTTTTATGCATCAAACAACGTTCATTAGCATTGCACATATGAAAACTACTTGAGTATAATATACACAGATGAACAGTAAGACAAAAAAAATTTTAAAAAAAAAATCACAGCAACAGCAAAGGCTCCACTTACAAGTTTTGCATATATCATAGACACCATGTCATGAAACTAGAAAAAGGGGGCTCTGATGTATGTAAGGGCTAAAAGCAAGCATAGCTTCTTCTTCAAGCTCCACAATAGGCACCTTGAACTTTTTACATTGCTTTCCTATCTGCATTAGTCCTGAAGTGTCCTGCACACACATTATGATTTAGGAGTGCGATGTAATTCTAATTACTCCTTAAAAAGGCTGTGGTGCCATTACAGCCAACAAGAACTGAAGTAAACATATTTCATTCATGGAAGAGTCCCACTCTAGTCAAGGAGCTGCTAAGATTTCAGCCTAGGTGAAGACAAGGGCTGCACACCACTGTGTTTCATTTCCTTGACCAGTTGTTTGTAGAGCAGCCTGTGACAAAAAAACCCTTCTTGAGCAGTTATACCATAGGTTATCTGTTATGTAGTAATACAGTTTGCTGCTTATCTTTATATTGATTTTATTTTATTATACCTTCTGCCTAATTAGCACAAAAAACAAGGTGAGGGCAGAGTTTTCTGCAAGACTAAGCAATTCCTGGCTTTAACACTGCCTGTTAAATCGCATCAGCTCTTGTTTTCTGTATTTAAGGCAAAGCTGGATGGAACAGGGAGAATAAATTCACATTCTTAATGGGGCATCCAAATATGGCCCATCAGTGCCTCCCAACCTTCTTTGAGCCATCTCTATATTTACTTGGCTCATACTCCAACCACATCAGACATCCCAGGTTTTCACCATGACCAACGAGAGTGGTAGCAGGTTTAGAGCCTTTAGACTGAGATACAAAGATCACAGTGGAGCTTGGATCTGGATTTCAGTCTTTGTCCTCAAGGAAGGACCCAGCTAAATTTGCTCACTCAAGACAAGCAAAAAAGCCATGTTCTCTTCACAAATTCAGGTCCTGCAATTGCTTCTCACCAGACAGGATCTGGACCACAAGCTGGACTCAGAAGCTCTGCCCCGGTTTGAGACACAGTTGGAGACCCAAAGGAAGAAGATCCCAAATGAAAAGTACCAGTCTGTGATCCCCAGGTTGCTACATGCAGGAAAAAACCACAACCAACCAAAAAACAGAAACAAAAACCCAACAACAAAAACAACAACAACAAAAAAACCCAAACAAAACCCCAAAACCACCAAAACAAAACCCCACAGAACTGACTACATTTGAGGTCAAAAGATATGGGAAAGTGGTTTTGATAACCAGGCAAAACTACCTCAGAGATAGCTATCTGTCCTGACCACCTCCACAGAAACAGTTCCCAAAATCCAGCCCAAGAAGGCATCCCTCTGAACTCACAGAACTCAACCGAATTGATATGTAAGACTCAGACAATGCCAGCTCTCTCTGCTCACACACGCACACCCTGCAGCACCCAAGACTCATTCTTTACAGCAGAGCCAGTATCTCAAGGCAACGACCCAAGTTGGCAGGACTGTGTCGTTCTTTGCTGCTCCTACTCTCGGCGTACAATGGTCTATTTACAGTGGGCAGCAGCCTGCCCATTGTCTATCCATAGCCAGACATCGTTCGAGTGCAACGGAAGAGAACAGGAGCAGCCGTCAGCTTCTGCACAGCAAAGAAAACAACCCCAAGGACCAATGGCCTCTCTTCCTTTCTATTCTTATATTTAGATGAACAGCCCAGAGCACTGCAGTTGCCTGCTGTAAGGGCAGGTCCACCATGGTGCAGAAGGGGCTGTGTTATTTCTACAGCCTCTTGCAGGCAGGAGAAAGCTACAAGACAATTTGTCTACCTCTTATTGTGAGCAATAAGATGTTTTTACTATGACGTGCTGGAACAAGGAGCCAGCCACTCATACACCTTTGCGTCCTGCCGGATACCTGCCACTGCAGTTTATTGTTTTCTTACTCTTACAGGTTACACTATACAGCTCCCATAGATCTGTTTTACTTAAGCCTTTTTCCACTCAATCTTTGAAAGAGCAAGTGCACAACCATGTTCTAGCTCCTCTATTACACGTCAGAAAGGGTACACCAAATAGCTTTGGCTATTAAACAGAAAAATCCTTTTGTCCGAATAGAATACATAATCCTAATATCAGAGTGCATTTACAATCAGCTTAAATTTGAGTCGGTCCAACCTGTCCTAGATAAATGTTCCCACAACCCTCTCCATGCTGGCCAGGCAATCATCTGGTTGCATCACTATGGACGTGATCTGGCAAACACCGTTTTCCTGGATTAGCTGTGATGCTAGTTCTCAACCAGATCAACTCTTGTCTTGATGGTCAGACAACCATTAGTTCCCAGATGCAAACATGACAGCACAGCCAGGGAAAGTGATAGAGTGTTGCAATAACACACATTAAGCCATGCAACTCCAAACACTTTTGTGACTCTGCCCTGCAGTCAAGGCAGTAACTTGACTGAGGTCTTGCAAACACCTGTTTGCCAAACTGCAGCCAGCAAGCAAACCACAATCACCCTCGAGATACAGCAAAGAAGCTTCAGGATGAGATATGAAGGAGAAACCCCAGTTTAAGTCCTGTATAACACAAACAGGCCAGCAAGAAGCCTCCTCTGGTGCAGCCTCTCATATCATGCATGATGTGACAGTCTCTCCTCAGCCACAGAAGACTTTCCTGAACAAACACAAGAACTGTTGAACTGTTTGATCTCCTACTCTGCCCTCCACCTCCACATATACTTCACTCCCTGCCCTGTCCCCAACTGAAATAAAAAAAAAAAAAAATCAAATAACTCCTCCAGAATTAGCAAGTTCACCAAGCCAACCATCAGAGCTATAAACCCTCCTTTTAAAGCAGTAACTGACAAATTTACTTTCCTGCATGAGTAAAAAGGGAGGAACGAAAAAACTATTAATAGAGAACACATCCCATGCTCAGAGAAGAACCATCAGGTCCTTAATATTCATCCCCCTCACGCAACTCCTCTTCAGCCCCCTCAGTCTGGCTCCAAACAACCAGAGGGCATCATGCAGTGGGGTTCAGATGCCTCTGCAGGTTCAGCTTCTGTTTCTGCATTTGGTACAGGGCAGACCTGCAGTGAAACACCCTAGAAGCTGGACTCAGACCCATCAGTTGGCCACAGTGATTTACTTCATAAACTGCAACTGAAGTTAAGACTCCTGCTGCAACCTTTACGGAGCACTGCGTCTGATAGTGATGTCTCAATGCTCTGTTCACATCTTTAAGGAAAGTCACAGCCCTGTCTTCAGACATTTGACTGCAATCCTCTTGCAATCAAGTGGAACATCACCTGGAATCTTGCCTCTTAATGATGTCCAACAAGTAATCTGAGTGCACACTAGTGAGGTCACTGGAGTTTATTCAAGTTCAGGAGCAGAATCACATGACAAGAACCTGCTCAATGCCTTTTGTGCAATTACAGTACTCCAGCAGCACTTGGTAACCCCGTGTATTAAGGAAAACCAATACTCGCCACTAAAACCTTTCAGACAATGATTGATTTAAGTTACTTTAATCCATGCACACACAATACCACTACGCAGTCTTACTGGTTTCTCACCTTCAAGAACCAGAGAAGATGCTTACAAATACTTACTTTGCAACCCAAACTGCTTTCCATCAGAATTACATCCCTACAACTCTAATTTGCAAGTACATCACGGTACTGCTCTGTTAATGTAACCAAATCAATCCAAATACGGTAGAGATGAAAACCACCCTACATAAGCAAATTGCTACAATCCAGCAGCTTTCTTGTGGCTTAACAGCTTGAGTAGATCATACCAACTTATTCATTCTGCTCCTCCCAGGAAAAGGCTACTACTTCAGAAAACCCAGTATGCAACATCAAGTTAACACATGCTTCAAGTGCTCACCTGAGACTTCACGAGAATGAGTTTCTTACTCATACTTATGACACCTGAAGTCTTGCAGAAGACAACCTGGGTCAGGCACACTAAGCCCCATTGCATCACACTAGATAGTGTTTACATTCAGAAGGTTGTTTTAAAGACATATCCCTTAACTCTACGAGACTGGACAGATCAAAAAGCTATGAAAAGCAATTGGTTCACTGAGTGACTTCCCAACACCAGCAGCACAAGGAATATAACAAACCAAGCAACCTTTTGACCTCGGGTATTAAGGTATGCCTGCATTTCCTCTGAGTCAGTGATAGTATTTTCTTCTAGTTTTCCTAGGAAACCAATTCAACCTTACCAGCCTATTATTGCAGTCCAGCTGCAGAGGCCAAGTTTTCAAAACATGGCATGAGCCCCATCAAACTAAAGTTTGAGAGTTCTGAGTTCAAGAACAGTCATTCATACAAAAAGGCAGAAGTTCTCTGCTGAAAACAGGACATTACACTGTTCTGCTATAACCCTTAAATGGTCCAACTACAAAAGTAAAGACCATTTTTCCTCTACATCTCTATAAAACCATGCAACCTGTTTTCAGCCAACAAACTACCAGTAATACTAAGATTCAAATCCTAATCAAAAAGAAGAATTTTACTGTCACAGAACGGTTTGGGTTGGAAAGGACCTTAAAGATTATTTAGTTCCCAGCTCCCTGCCATGGGCAGGGAACCATATTTTACCCTATGTAAATGAACAACTCCCAACATGAAAGTCAGAAAGAGACCAGAAGCCTTATGTTATTACCAAGTGTCCTTGTTTGAGGAGTCAGGCAGGACCTGCAGAAATGCAAGCCCCCCATCTGCAGCCAGGGTTCCCTCTACAGCCTGTAAAGGTCAGTGCTGTACAGCAAAGTTTCCCTGAGCCACAGAGCACTGTAAACTCCCATGCAAAACCATTTGCCAATGAACAAACCCTTGTCCCTCTTACTTATGAGGATTTCTGTGGAGT
Organism: Myiozetetes cayanensis; assembly: GCF_022539395.1. NCBI lineage: Eukaryota > Metazoa > Chordata > Aves > Passeriformes > Tyrannidae > Myiozetetes > Myiozetetes cayanensis. Next base: position 29,622,604 of record NW_026087964.1, on the reverse strand, counting down.
TACCACTGGTTGTATTTACCACACTAAGATACTTAACTTATCTGAACTTGTAATTTAGCACTGCAGGGAAGCAGGATATGGCAGGCAGTCGATTAATAATACCACCAGAAACCCACTTTATCAATCCTTGGGCCAGAATATCTCTATCCCTCTGCTGCACATCCAAAAAACTTCGTGCCATTAGTCTAGTTGAGTCTACAATTCAATCAGCAATATTACTAAGATCTAGAAAAACAAAACAAAGTACAGAAACCTACTATTACCTTATGTTGCTCTCATTAGTCAAAGTGTTGTTTCCTTGGAGGGGAAAGAGAGAGAATGAACTGTTTACTCTTCCCCACTGGAGAGCAACACACACAGGACAGGGAAGGTATAACCCACCTCTGCCTCCTCCAGAAAATTCCATGCAGTATTCACTTCTAATGGACTGATGAGATAGGATAACCAGCTACACAGAGTTTTGCTAAAGAAAAAGAAGAGTCACTTACCCAGATAACTATTTCAAAGTTGTTTTTCCTTCCATTTCAAATTGCTGGCTGTTTTTCCACCGATACCAACCTTGTACTTGCCCTTGAAGCAAAAGGCTATTTGGGGGTTTCCTTTTGAAGAAGGAAGACTTACTCCAAGCCTCATGTTGGCCAATTGGTAGTTGTAAAACAACATCTACCAAATTTTGAAGCTGCCTTTGTAAATTCATTATAATCCTGCAGTCCTCAGACTAGGCTAAGGCCGTTTGCTCAAGACCTTGAATTGAGTACACTACACACAACAGTTACTCGTAATGACAAGCTTTAGGTTTTTACCATCAGCCATCCTTCAAATATTTCCATATACCAATACAAGCAAGCTACACATTCTTAAACTTTATAAAGTTAGGGAGTAACAACAGGGTTCCATGAGGAACTTTGTGTGTAAGTTTTTGCATTATTAATGCTGCTATTGTTGCAAGAGAAAAAGAAAGGTATTTTTCAGTAACTGCAATGCCCTCTTACACTCAGAATTTCTTGATCCAAGAAGTCTGATCCAAATCCTTGAGCTGAGAAATCTCAGCTTGTGAGTTTGAGAGCATGTTCCAAAGCAGAAGGGCAAACATAAACACTCCTGAGCAGGCTCAGGAGACTGCATGATTCCCTGTAAAGCAATGTGGATGAAAAATTAAATTTGCTAACATGGAACAGTTCTGTGGTCCGGGTACAGACAGAGAACCATGGGCTATTGGTAGCAGTTGCTTTAGAAGTCGCTCTTTCCTATCACAGGACCTGACCATCATATCTCAGACACTAACCCAAGTGAAGCATATGTTTAGATGGATTACTTAGTCCAAGAACATGTCCATAATACGCCATAGAGCTCACAGACATACCGTTTAGAAATTTAGAAGGCTTCAAGTGTTGCAATTCCTGTTCAACAGGAACAAGAAATGTATGCATCCTAGAACAAAAGCGTCGTGTAACCAGGCTAAATCCCTGCGCTGTAGCACTGCAAGTCCTACCTAACAGCAGAGGAGGCCTGCAAAGTCAAAGCCACTCAACCTTCCATTTTAGGCCAGTTTGCCTCACGCTGCGTTTCCATACGCGCCCTAAACTGCTTAAATAGAAGAAAAAAAAAGAAAGAAGCTGCTTCAAGTACATGCTGCCTTCGTGCCCGAAAGAACAACCTCACTAGAGGCAAGGTCCGGCAGCTGACCAGACCGAGCGCCCGGGTCAGCGCCGCTACCTGCTGCTCGGCCCGCCCGAGCCGTTCCCTGCCGGGCCGGGCCGTGCCGGGCGTGGGGGCAGCGCCGGCCCCAACAATGCCCGGCCAGCCCGAGCTGCCGCAGCGCCGGGGGGAGGCCGGAGGCGCCCGGCTACGCTCTTCTGAACGCTTTCGTGCGAGGAGACGCCGAGCCGGCTCCACGGGACGCAGATCCCACTGCGGGACGAGAAGGAAAGCGGCAGCCTGCGAGGATCGGCGGCGGGACGGGACAGGACAGGACGGGACCGACCGGCCCCGCGGGTGACAGCGGCCGCGCAGGCCACCCTGGCCCCGCGGCAGCGGCCCCGGCAGGCCCAGCCCGGCTCTCCCGGCGGCGCGTCCCCGACAGCCCACGGCCCCTCAGTGCGGCCGGGTCCGCAGCCCCGGGCCCCGCCGGCAGCGGCGCCCCCCGAACCCCGCTCACCTCCCGACTGCAGCGGCGGCGACCACGACTGTGCGCGGCTTCCCCCGGCGCCGCCCTATTTAAGGCGAGCACGGCGGGAGCGCCGTGTGCGTTGCCGAGCCCGCCTCCTCCACCTCCTCCGCCTCCGCCTCCACCGCCCGCCGCGCCGCCCGGCGGGCGCTGGGGCCCGGCCTGCCCCGCACCGCCCGCCAGCCCTTGCCCCCGCCCCTGCCCTTGCCCCTGCCCACAGGAGCGCACGGGAAGCCGCAGGGAGGCTGTAGGAGTGTTGTGCTGTTCGGGCACGAATGACAGGGATGCACAGGGAGCTCAGGGGGAGCGTTGGCACTGCTGGGTGCCTCGCTTAACACCTTACAGGTCTGAGGTGACAGCATGTCAAGGGACGGTTTTCTTACAGCTTCCAAAAGGATATCTGCATCTCGTTTAAATATCCTAAAAGATCATCTCGTTCCAATTCCCCTGACATGGGCAGGGGCGCCTTCCACTAGATCAGGTTGCTCAAAGCCGTATCCAACCTAGCCTTAAGCATTTGCAGGAACGGGGCATTCACTTCACCGGGCAACCTGTTCCAGTGTCTCACCACCCTCACAGTAAAGAAATTCTTCCTCATATCTGATCAAAACCTACTGTCTTTCAGTTTAAAGCCATTACCCCTTGTCCTATCCCTACATGCCATTCCAAAAAGTCTCTCTCCAGCTGTCCTGCAGAGACCCCTTCAGATATTGGAAGACTGCTGTAAGGTCTTCCTTACGGAGCCTTCTCTAAGCAATCCCAACTCTCTCAGCTTGTCTTCGCAGAAGAGGTGCTCCAGCCCCCTGATCATCTTCATGGCCCTCCTCTGGACCTGCCTGAAGAGGTCCATATCCTTATGCTGGAGACCCTAGAGTTGGATGCAGTGCTCCAGGTGAGGTCTCACCAGAGTGGGGAAGAAGGTCAGAATCACCTCTCTCAACCTGCCAGCCTCTCTCATTTTGATGCAGCCCAGGACACAATTACCAGCTCATGTCCAGCTTCTCATCCACCAAAACCCCTAAATCCTTCTCCCTAGGGCTGCTCTCAATCCATTCCCTGCCCAGTTTATATTCATGCTTGGGATTGCCCTAACCCAGCTTGCACCTGGCCTTGAGGTTCACACAGGCCCAGCTCTCAACTCTGTCTAGGTGCCTTCGGGTGGCAGTTGTTACCTCAACTGGTCTTGGTTTGGCCATGTGCTGCATCAGTCTGTTAGACCTGTAAATCACCAACCCACATGCCAAAGTCCCACAATCTTGCGCATTCTGCATTGTCATAATTTTCCTGTGTCCCATGGGTATTGTTTGGGTTATTTTAAGAGTGTAATGTGGGGGAGGTTAAGGCTGTACACTTTCATATATATATATATAATATTTTATAAATTACCTGAGGTACTTTTATTTTACATAAAAGCAACTACTATTTGCTGATGCTTCCATTTATACTGGAATATACCAGGCAAAAGATTTCCTGCAGAACAGAGTTTTATCAAAAGAAGGACCCTGTGTTCACTTTTCAGCACAAGGGAGGAGGGCACTTGTGAAGCTGGTGATAGGCCCCACTTAACTTCACTTGGGTTCCCACTGTGGAGTGGCTCAGAAATGCAAAATAAATTCCTTTCTCAGGAAAGGAGGTGGAAACACGTGATCCAGGAGTGCATCCGACTGACTGCAGCTGCTCATGGGCATGGAGTCCACAGCACCACACTAAAGCTAGTTGAGTAAGGCCCCAGAGCACAGGCAGCATGGACATCAGCTGCTCTCCCACAGGTGGGATCTGCTGCTTTGCTCCTGTTGCACCACATTTTGTCCTCATGTAGACACAGCTGGACTCTGCCAAGTGATTTTTGCATTTTTTTCCAGGGTTTTGGATGAAGGAAACAAGTGATGAAGAAATGCATACACCATTTCAGGCACTGGTGATTTCATGCTTTGTCCTGAATGCATCTAGGTTCCATCTGCCAAATGTCAAAACTTATTATTATGTTAGCTAGTATGCTAATGAATCCTTCATTAGGACATCTTTCTCCACACCTGGGTTTCCACAGGCCATAAACCATGTTTTAGTGCTTTTTCCGAGAAACTTCAGTGAACTGATTTTCTCTTGTCTTTCGCTGGAAAGAGTGTTTCTAAAAAATCTCTCTCTCTCTCTCATACATACCTTTTCATGAATTCTGTCAGCAACATGAAATTGCAAAAGTCCCAGCTACGATATTTAAATAGCTATCTCACTAATGCCAGGTATCATCTCCAATGCTCCTTGACACCACATTATACATCCAGGGACTACATTACTCTCTGGGACTGGCTTTTTTCCAGCTAAGCAGAAAAGATAGGGACCCAGCCTCAACCAAACTGTTGAGAAACATACATAGACCAAGTGGAAGTAGGAGCTGTACATAAACAAGGTCTACAGTAACAATATGGGATGACTTACAGAGGGGTACTAAGGAATCTGGTGTTCTTGTGGACCAGCAGGGTCTAGGACCCTTTAGCAACTACATATACATTTTTCATTATATTTGAGGTGTAAGCAACTCTTTTTATTGATGTACATGGCATACAGACTCTAAACCCATTTAATTAGGGAAATCCACTCATAAAATATGTCCAATAAACCAAATAAGTTAATAAAGACATCCAAAAGGAGATTCCAGCTTTCTTGTTTAAAGGGAATTCCCTGTATTCCAGCCTATGTCCATAGCCTCTTGTGCTTTCCCTGAGTATCACTGAGAAGGGTCTGCCTCCATCTTTGCCCCCAAACCAGGTATTTACACACACCAACAAGATCCCCCCCAGCCCCAAGTTTTTCCTTCTTGAGGCTGAATAATCCCGTTTTGCTCAACCTCACCTTGTATGACAAAAGCTCCAGTCCTTTACCATATTCATGGGCTCTCTCCAGTATGTCCATGTCTCTTTTGTATGGAGGAGCCCAGAGTACACACAGTGCTCCAGGTGTGGCCTCCCCAGTGCTGAGCAGAGGGGAAGGATCATGTCTGCTTGACTGCATGTGCTGGTGGACTACTCTTGAGCTTGGAGAAGGTGATCCTTAAAAAATCAATCAGCTTTCTTGGACCCCTCGTCTCTCCAGGACCATGATGTTAACAGGGCAATTATCCCATAAATAGATTACCCAAAACAAAGGATTTCCATTTCAGGAATAAATGGACATTATAGAATTTTCAGCACTGTTATTTGCTTTTCCCAGTAATGTTGATATCAAAGTACTGTTCTTATATAAATGTACTGGTGGTCATTGACAAAATAAATTAAGCATCTGACAGAAAAAATCTCTTATCTGTGTTCCTTTTATTTTTATTTACAGGGTTTGCATATGACTCTACTGAATATGGCAGTCCCAAGTGTATCATTTCAGAACCATCCCAAGTGTATCATTTTAATACAAAACAGACTGTCTAGCCTACCATTCTGTATCTGCATCTGCTAACACTTGTGTTCAATTTCAAGAGAAGAAAAACAAAGAAATGTTATGTAAATAAGCACTTCAAAATGTCTAGCATATATAGCAATTAAAAAACATAAGCAACTACACCAGTCCATGGAGCGGGAAGTTACTTACGTCTTTTCAGTGCTCTTCCTAGTAGGAAATGGAATAATGTTTATTTTGCATTTGTAACTTTCATACACTTGGAGAAAGGGAATGTCTGTCTGGACAGGAAACACCAGGGAGCAGGAAAGGGGAGTGGGGTACCTCCATAGTCAGGGACCAGCAACGAGCTGAGGACAACTCCAGTAGGAGCAATGCTCTTCTCCAGGACCAACAGCCTTGGGTAATTTGAGGTGGTAAGTCAGGTCTGGGGACCATGCGGAGACCCAGTGGAGAAGAGCAGGAGCCAGCACCAGGGAGGACAAGGCTAGGACATATGTCACCTCCCTTGACTTGCTGGCCACACTTCTTTTGATGCAGCCCAGGATGCAGTTGGCTTGCTGGGCTACAAGTGCACATATTCCTACCACACACTGAAAGACAATGGTGACACGGGGACATAAGTTTCTTGAAGTTATATGACAATTATAGCATGGTTGGACTTGATCTTAGAGGTCTTTTCCAACCTAAATGGGACAAAAAGGTACTGTGTGAAGAAGATATTAGAAAAAGATATTGTAGGCTTGAAACAGATAAACTGGTTTGTTGAGGACAACTGAATCTGGTTATCTCTATGCATTTTTTTTTCCAAAGGTCTGCGTCATTATACAAGTGCATTTTCCTCTAAGAAACAACACGTCATATTGGGCACTGCAGCAAATAATGCAAAGGTAAGAGACACCCAGAAGTAAGAAACTCTGGCCTAGGTCAGAAGGGAAAAATAAATGCAGGGGGATTCCTGCAGACTACAGTCATCTGCCTTCCTTACACATGGATGAACACAAACTCAAACATACTGAGGTCATGAATGAGCTGGACTGGCAGGGCGCTCTGGATAAAGGTCTGTGCAGAGCCGGCCTAAACCACGCTTCAGTCACCCTCCATATGTTACCTTAAATAGTCCTTCAGCTTAGAAAGACAGAAGTAAGGAATTCATGAGTGTATTGAGTTCCATGAAACATAGGTCTTCTGAATGTTGAGATACCTAATCAGGAAAAGAAAATGTTTACAAAATCCTCTGTACAAAAGCACAGAAAAAAAATTGTGAAACTTGTATTGCACACCAGAAAAGAGACATGAGATGATGATAGATAGATAGACAGATAGATAGATCTACACACATACATAAACAAATATATCTAAAGAGCTTTAAAAAAAAAAATAGAAACAAAATGAGAAAGCCAACTTAAATAGCAATTCCATGTTTATAAGCATGTAATGACTTTGTTGTGTTTTGATGATTTTGTGGGGGTTTAAAATACAGGAAGGATTTTTTTGGCTATTCTTACTATTCCTTCCACTTTCTATTACTGTCTCTGTTTATGAAATAGTTCTCCTTCTCCTGCTCCCTACCGCCTATAAGATAAATGTGTAGCTTATGGTTTAGGATCTTCTGATGAGCTTCTGTATGAACTGACAAAGTCTCTGTTTAGTTCATACTCAGCACACAGAAACTGCCCTTCTCACAGCATTGAGGTGTCAGTTTGAACCCCAGAAGATATGAAGAAGATAGAGAGACCTATGGAAATAGTATTCCGTCCAGTAAACACAAGACAACCCGGCCATAACTGATTCAGCTTGCTTATGTCAGGCTAACAAAAATGTTATTTCCTCATTACCTATGTAATGACACAAGACTGGAGAAGTCAGCCTAAAACAGCAACAGGTCAAATTGTGTCAGCTCATTTGCCACTAGTCCTTCTTTTTCCGAGCTTTGGTCCACAGACTGCATTTCCGCCTCCTTCCTTCTCTAAGCTGTACATGTGTGCAAGTTTACTAGCAAGTTTACTACTTGCTTAATCAAAATTATCAACATAAAGCTTTTCAAATTTGAGAGTTATTTAAGTGAAACCACAAACATAAGAAGAATGTTCTGCTGGTTGTTTCTGCCAGTACAATATGAACAAGACAACTTGTTTGCTTTTTCACCTGTATTTTCCCCAACCACCATTCCTCTGTATATACATCTTTTTGAGGGTCAAAGGTATCACACAAAAAAAGGTAAAGTTTAAGTTCTTTATTTCTAAAATCTATTTGAGAACAGCAGCTGCATTGTGTAAAGTTATATTACTGAAATAGATGAACCAACAATAATGTTCCATCTGCTTAACTGAATATCAGGCAAAATATTACACAGAGATAATCAGAGCAAGAAAGCTCAGCAGTTAAATATTTATTATGGTTAAACTGCAGCTAAGAAGCAAAGTGTCCATGTCAAAACATAAAATATTATCTCTTCTGCTGGAACATATCCTGATCACAACCTTTTCTGGCTCCCAAAAGGAGTAAGTTGTTTTATCTGGTAGAATTTACAGTTCACCGGTACATGTTTAACACACAGCGGAACCCCAGGTATTGCCAGCCCACAGTATATTGAATGTCCCTTGCCAGCAATGACCTCTAAATGCACAGCATGTTCTCACATTCTTCACATACCCACACCTCCTCGCAACTATTTCGAATGAGAATTGATGCACAAGCGCACAAGTTCAGCCCCAGGAGCAGGCTAGATGTCATGGCAAGGAACATCTGCTTTTCAAGGATATCTCAAGTTGAGTGTGCTCATTTCCCCAAAGCTGTCAGCTAAAAAGCATGCTCCAGCACTGCAAGGGTTCATTTGGTCTCAGAAAGGGAAAACAGAAAGAATTAGCTCTCTTTCCCAAGGCCAAAAAGCTTGTGTGTAGTGATTTTGACACTTGGATTTTAAATTAGTGCCTAGCATTCAAAAAAGCTTCTACAAACCTTATTTCTTACAAAACATATGTGCAGACTGAACACGTACATTAATTCTGTTAGTTGCATTTTCATATAACACTTATGTCACAACAGCTTTGAACCGTGTGTGTAAACAGAACTCTGCTTTCGAAAGGTTGGCCCTGCATCTCATCTGCCCAAGGCCATCAAATGCCAAACAAGTCGAGCCTGAAGATGCCAGACCAAAACAATGGGTGAGCAGGTGTTGGAAATTATCAACTGCCTTCCTTAAACAAAGGGAGAAGATCCACAGGAGCCATGCATGTAAGCAAAAAAAGATGCCAAAGCACAGGCTTCTGGACAAGACTTACAATTCCCACACGTGGCAAGCCCTGTTCCAGTGATTGGCTTCTGTGGGAAAGAGGGAGCTCAGGTTGGCAGCTGGAGCAGCTCAGGCTTTAGTTAATGCTCCTTCTTGTCTACAAATCTGAGGCTGTGCACTCCTTCCTGCACTCTCTCCTGTGTTTAGACAGGGAGAGAGCTAGAGCCAACTCACAAGTTAAGGTTGTGGTAAAGACGAGTCCTGGGAATACTTTAAATAAAAGGCTTGAAGGACATGGATAAGATCAGCATGGCTAACGTACAGCTCATTAAAATATTCCACAGCAAGGTATGTCAGTAAACTACATCTTCATTTGGGATAAAAGCCAATCCAGGGATTAACTGAACAACCTGTCAAGGCCCTTCATCATAAATCACCTGTCTCTAGAAATGGGTGGAAACAATTCCACCCTCCTTCCTCCTGTGATGGGGTAATTCATAGTGTTGCACAGGAAAACAAATAGGTCTGGCTCGTGACTAACAAACCTGCCTATGCAAACTTTAGTTTATAGGAAATAGACATGAAAACCAGGCTAAATATGCCTCTGCTTGGTAAAACATTGATTATAAGAGGAAAATAAACTTGTTTGTCTATGTCTATGTTAGAAGGAACCACCATTAATCAAATTATTATTATTATAAGCATGTATCCAGTTGTCTACACAAAATAGTTTAATGTTAAATAAAAATTGAGTTGATTAAGCCAAACTTGAGTTTAGATTAGCTTAACTAAAAGCAGTTATGTTATTTCAAGTTGTATAAATATTTTGCAGTTTCTTTTCCTATTTGATCCCCCATTCATTATTTGTGTTTTGAAATTATTAATAGCACAACAATGCTTAAAGTGAAATCACACAATCAATTTGGGAGAGCAATTTTATTCTGGGCTCCCTGCAACACCAGCAGCCAGCACTGCCTGGTGTATCCAGACGTGGTAACAGCAGTACAAGGTGCAGGCACTGGCAGTGCCAGCAGGCAGGAGCAGCGCTGGCAGCGTGTGGAGCCTGGGGCTCTTGTGCTGGTCACAAGCACTTCATGTGCTCCAAACCAAACTGCTCCGCCAGGCTGCTTCACTGCCCTCCTGTGCCCTGCTTGCTCCTCCCCGGAGAGGTCAGCACTCACTCATGCTGGTTGGCACAGGCTACTTTTGTGTAAAAAGGGCAACAGGTGGCAAGGCTCACTCCAAGGTCATGGAGAAGCCTGTGGCTCCCAACTGCCCGGGAACAAAATCTGCCTTTGCATTCCCACTCCACCTGTGTGGCACCAGGTATTGCTGTAGTTACACATGAAGTTTCCATTACATGGGCATTTGCTGACAGAATTTTAATAAAGCACACATTTGGGACAGGGGTTTCTTTAACTTTTCTTTCTTGAGGTGACAATGGAGAATGAGGACCCAGGGGTTTAGTATGGAGTGCTGAGTACATTAAAAAAATAAAAGTAAGATTAAAATACACTTTTGGCTGAAATAACTAAAGGTTGAAACATGATTTGGCACAAATCATCGAAGAATGCAAAAGACATCAGTTTGGCTTGTCTGAGTTAATGACAAGCTGAAAATTATCCTATAAGTCCAGACAAGGAAGCTTTTGCTTACTTGTTTGGTTTTTTTTTACGTTATTAACTGCACACCTACAAGGTTAAATACAGTTGCTTCTCTTCTCACTAAACCCACGGCATCTTAGAGCGAAACCACAAACTTCAGAACTCCTGAGCAAATATCAAATGTGGTAAAAATTTCAGTATCCTACACTTCCCCTTCAAGTTTGGACATAAAAAAAAAAAAATTGCAAATGTGCAGCTTGCATAGGTTCTTTCCCACGGCAAATGCAAAATTCCCTCTGCTCTCTTTGGCTAATACACCTTAACAGGCAATATAAAGCAGAGGTAACCTTTAGATAACAATTTAGAGATTAGCTGGTAACAAATTAGAAAAATTAGAAATTTAAAATTAGCTGTTAACAAAAAATAAAAATAAAAAAAAAATCCAAGACCTAGTGACCTTTCCAGAAAGTGGGATAATATTTTCCCTCTCATGGCAGCTGCTTTACCCTCTGTAATGGCACAGCTCTGCTCTTCCTGCAGCTGGCCCATGGCCTCTGAGGCTGCAGGGCACGTGATCCCTGTGTTCTGTACCCACTTTGGAAAGAAGCAACATTACACCAGGTGCATCCTGTAGCATGTCCCTTTCAGTAAGCATAGGCTCATCTTGAATCATCAGTGGTAAGTGATGAAGCTGAAAAGTAGCTTTTAGCTTTGTAAAAATACAAGTTCAGTAAACTCAATATTCTCTTTTTGCCTTCAAAGGCTTGTAGAATGCAACTTTCTTTCAACTGTTATCTACCCCACCAAGCACGGAAAAAAACCCTTCAAAGCCTACAAAACCCTGGAGCAGCCACAGTCACAAACTATGCTGAGTTATCAGAGATCTTGCTCTCACAGGGATGAAAGGACCTTTATCATATCACCAGAAAGTAGTGGAGGGCATGGCTTTGTCCCTTGCAGAAGGAGTTCTCCCTCCTGTGAGAGGGTGGTTTGAGTTTTCCTGTAATGCCAGGAAAGCGTGTCAGTGTCCAGCAGCATGGTGCAGTCATTCAGAACACAGTGAAAGCTGTATAATTCTAAACTTCAGGAAAAGCTACCCAACTGAAGCACGTCAACAGATGTTTCCTGACATCTGTTATCACCTACTGTAGCATAGGGGGATGAACCACAGGGACATTTCTGACAGGTTAATTCAATAAGGATTGTGAAATAGAAATACAAAGGGAGCGGAAGGAATGCAGAGATCATCTTCAACCTTTTTTTCAACCAGTCCAAACAGGCCATATACAGTAATGGTCTCCTCCTTATCACCATAGTAACTAACAAAGCACCACTGAATTTTTAGAAGTCCTTTATGTGATTACGTGAGCACATGAACACTGGGGTCAGCTAATAACCTCATTCAACTTCTTCTGGAGTTGATGACAATCTTTTCCCTAGCTTCAACAGAATCTAGATTAGGATATTAATAATACACAGAGGGTGCAGTGTACTGCCTAAAAGATCTATTGCTGCTTAGCGAGTTTTTATCTACAGTAAAATGGCACTGGTTTCGCACAGTTGTATTTACCCTTGGTATGATCAGATTTTAAAGACACATACAGTTTAAGAATTTGTATGTCTTACAATGCAAGTTCTCCAGCAAGTAAAAAATTCCCTTCAGAATCCGTGAAGGATTCCTGAAGAGTTTTCCAGTACCAAAGCAAAGGGGTTTGACCAAAATGTCTCTGAAAACTTAAAAACTTCAAATATCCAAACTCTTTGTGCAACAGAAATATTTCTCAATAAAGGACCTTTAAGAGCTTTTCCACTGAGAGAGCATGTGATGTGTTGGCAGAGCAGCAGCACCCTCCCACCAAACAGGGCCTTCTCTGCAGGACATGCAAACATGGAAAGGCCCCCTCACTAAATTGCAGCTGCATAGCACCTCTGGTTAGGAGAAATGCAGTATAAATGTTTTGAACATTTATACTGCAGAACTCTAGGTAGGTTTTTTTGGAGGGAGTGTCTTGGGTTTCAGTCATTTGAGACCACAATTATAAAAGTAATGAGTTAATTATCCTTAAGAAATAAAAACATGAAACAAATTCCAAGTGAAAGGTCAAAAATACTGTTTCCAGTTCATAGGAAAATACTTGTATCTTTCAGATAACACCCCAGTTTTAAGACTGCGATTATTTGTGTGCATCAAAATTCTTTACTAATGACTCCCAGTCCAACAGAAATAAGTTACCTCTTGGTGCTGAGGGATTTACAGGTTAGTGTGACTCTCTCAGCCCTACTTCCACTGAAATCCAGGACAAGATTCCCATGGCTTCTCATATGGTAAGGTCTGGTAAAAAGAAGGTCATCTCCAGTTTGCTTTATGTTTCCTCTTTGTACCAGCAACTCCAAATTCAGACATAAATCCCTAATTAAAAAAAAAAAAATAAAAAGAGTTTGTTGTTCTTCCTCAGACTTTCTTGCTCAGCTCACTGTGCCCCTGCTCCTTCTTTCAGTAACTTTCTGGCATGAAAGTGTTTCAGCTTTTCAGTTAGGGAAAGTGAGAGGGGATTTTTATAAAATCATGTATTAGGAGCCTTTTTGTTTGTTTGTGCTAAGTGGGAAGAGGACCAAGAGTGAGAAGTTGTGATCAGTGGGGAGAACCAGAGGAATTTCACCACTGATAATTCCCCTTTCTTCCCCAGGAGCCACATTTCTGTCCTACTTCCTTCCACACAGGAAAAAAAAAAAAAAAAAAAAGGATTTTAGGTAATAGAAAAGCACTTGCTTGGGGTAAATTAGTCAGGATTAGTAATTCTCTTTCCTGTTTGCAAGTATTAGAAATAAGTCTAGAACTCATACGCTGTGTTTCAGGATGGTTATGAAACATTAATTTTTAACATGATGCTACCTTGTAGACTTTCAGTTTCCTTTATCTGGTTTTTTCATACTCAGGGTAAAACCATTACGTGATGAAAATTTGTTTTAATATCTTAATCATTACTTGCTAAATTTTTGTTCAGGTGAGAGTCTGTGCACTGATAGTCAGCATGCTGGTGCCACATCCTGACTGCATTTTCCCTTTCCTCTGCTACACTGCTACCCCAGCACAGTTGTTCCATGTCTCCCACACCAGGACAATAGCTCACTCATCAATAATTATTTTATAGGCTTAGAAATGAACAGTCTTATACAGGCTGTGTTATCACAATGGTAAATTGTACAACCAAGTTGAAAGCCACAGTGTTTAAAACAACATTTATCTGAGGTTCCTGTAGAGGACTACAGTGTGTAACCAGTAACACTTGAGCTGACACACGCACTGCTGGGTAATTCAAATCCTAGGCCGAATAAAAAGGGCAAGCCAGCAAGGACTTGCGAAACCAACATCACAGCGTTACTCAGAACCATCCATATACTTCACCTCTCTCTCTGCAGCAGGACAGCAGGGTGCCCTGGAGAGCTACTGTCACATCTGGACTGGAAATCAGCCCCAGTTTGGCTCTCAGGAGCATGGCTGTGAGCCATGAGAGACAAATCAGGAATTAAAACCTTCATGAGCACCTGCTGGGTTAAGCCTGGTTAAAAGGAAAGAAAACCAAGAAGCTTTGCTTAAGCCAGGAGAAAGTCATCACTCCCATGATGAAGCCTCCCCCCCATGCCTTGGGTACAAAACCCCAATGCAGCGAAGCCTTCCTAAGCCTTCCCATGTGCATCTTCCCATAGTGCAGTGAAATAATGGAAGCATAGGTATAAACAGAGTATAAAACAACCCAAATGAGTAAGTGCTTCAGAGACATCTCCACACTAGTGCTCTCAGGCGGTACAAGATGATTAAATAATTGACGAGATTAGCCCAGAGCTGACACTCTGCTTAGACAAATGAGACCAAATGGCTTTGAATAGCTGATTATCTGGCATCGTTGCATTGAACAAACATTACCTGAGAAGCTCAATAAACGCAGCTCCCCCTCTGCAGTCACTAAGAGCTGGAGAGGCTCAGCCTTCTGTGGACATTCATCTCCTTGCCACAGCAGAAAATGGCACGGTGCAGCTCTTCAGACAGTCCCTGTGCCCCAGACCATGCTTTAGCTTGATTTCCCTCCAATACAGAAGATCCAAGATTCATCACAGCAGGCTGCACAGAACTCAGCATGGATCACCTGCAAGGGAACAACAGCAGCAACAAAAGGAACACTTAGAGTTCCAAGCCAGTGCCACTGCACAGCTGTAGAAGGCTGTTCAATATCATTTGTGGCCATTAGAAAATGAGAAGTTGGTTAGTGATATTCTTATCATTCTGCAGTAGGGGAAAAGCACATGTAGCTTCAAGTACAGGGAATTCTTCCAACTTTGTCCACCCTCTACAGCATTACACACCTTGCAGTGCCTGCAGGAGTAGTCAAATGCCAAATATTGTGTGTCAGTGCATTTGACTCCTCCACAATTCCTTCAAAAAGGCACACGGTTTTCTTCTTAAAAGGCTTAGAAGCTACATTTATGTGATGACAGACTAAACTTCTCCTTTAACCTTTAAGTTCTGGAAGAAATTAAGATCGAAAATTGTTCTTTCCAGCAATCCTCGCTTCTATGTAATGAGCTGAGCCCAAAGCAAAGCTCAGTCACCTCCAGGCCTCTAAAGACATATGAAATCAGACTGAACCTTTGCTGTAACAGAGTCCTCTTCCCCAGCCCCCTACCCAGCTTCACTTACACAGCAACTTAGGTGCAAGCACACTGTGCTTGCACACATCACCTGTTGAAAGACCAAGTGTCTGAGTGTTATTTTGGTGCAAACGCTGTAATAGTAGCTTATCCAAATATTTTTATTTTGCTACCTCACATTTGTCACATCTGTTTGTGGAATGTCACATTCAGTTGCACGTCCAGAACCAGCATCTACTGCCATTACACAATACAAGGCTCAACAATCCCCTGACTCACAAGGTTTTCTGGTAAGCTTCCTCATTCCTTTTCAACTCCCCTACCAGTTATGCTTCCATTTTCTGGGAAAAGAGCTTCCATTTTCATTAGGAAATAAGTAGTGCAAACTACTCCGTATCTCAAACATCGGGTCTTTTATCATCAGAGCTCTTTAGGAGCATCAGTAATAAACTCTCAGTGACACAGGAGTGGCTAGGCTGGACCTGAAGACAGATGGCCCCAGATACTTCTGACTGACTGACTGGAAGGGCTGTTCCAGCAATGTTATATTTAAACAAGCCATCAACTACCTTAACAGTTATTTAGGACCTCCTTTTCATGGCAGGTCAAAATAGTACACAATAGTCTCTCTCTTTCCTTCTGACTAGGCCAGCTAGGAGGAAAAACTCTATGACTACCCAAACCAAATGTTAGCTACAATAATATCTTGAAAGAAGGTATTCAAGTAGCTTCTGCTTCCCTGGATTAGCTTTATCAGCTTATTCAGTGTAGATTGCTAATGCTTGATTTGTATGGTTACCCACTCACATCCACACTCCGCAGGTGTGGTGTCTGTAGACAGCGGAGTTGGGAACCTGCAAGGCTTACAAAGCAATTTAAAGGTGATGGGTTGGAAATTATTTTCTGGTTTTAACTGGAACTGGTTGGTAAGTACAGACCTCTTGCTTCCTTTCTCTTTAAGACAGGAGCACATAGTGGGAGGAACTCTGTCAGCCCATGACTCTAAACCCACTACATCCAAAGGCAGCTGTTTCACATTTCTGCACTACTGATCGCTGCCATCAAAACCAGGTGATCTTCCACATTAATTCAACTATAGTGGTAAAACTCCACTAAACCCTTGGTACCTGCCTTCATTTCTGCATAAAAATCTACTCTACGGTCAGTTCAAGGAATTTATATGCTAATAAACTGAGAAGGGAGAAAGTTCTTAGGGTCAATTTGTTTCCAGGTGGGCTATTCCTTCCCTTTCCTGCCTGGAGAGAGGAATTTAGCACTGAAAGGTTTGCTTGTAGAGATGGCACCTCTTCAGAAAGGATGGAGCAGCTGAGTTCTGAATTCACAACCTCTCTCTGCAGTGGTGTTTTACAGCTTTGCTGGTCTACAGTCATGCTGCTGGGGCTCACTGTACAGCAGAACAGTGAGTGCTTAAGCTACGCATTCATCCATGCTCCCCATGAAAGTCCGAGAAAAACAGTATTTGTTCAGGTTTATACACGCATTGGCATGTTTGTTCAAGGACGTGTCAAAGAAACAAGAAGTCCTGAGCTGTCCTCTGCCATACAGAGCTATCCCAATACCGCAGCTGCCTTTAAGGAGGAACTCCTTTTGCTTCAGAGAGCTCTTGTGCTGCAAGGTGGGGGGAATCTGAGGTGTGACAGCAATCCTGAGACCAAACTGCCCTGCCTAGGCTTCAAGCACTCTGATAAGCTCAGCTACTTTACATGAGTGGGGGAAGAAGAGAGAAAGTTTCCAATGCCTTGAGAGAAGCACAGAGTAAAAAGGAAAAGATATGTAGGCGCTGCAGTGAGGTCAGAAAATTTGGACACACCCAAAAAACAAGTGCATGGACTCTGTTTCTTAAAGTATTGATCACAGTTCTGAAAAAGGAACAGAAATAACACCTGATGCAGAAGTCAGGAATTTGGGAAATGGAGCAGTACCTGACCCTTGCACAAACCTAGGCTATAAAACTTTGTTACAGACTTAAATATTATTTGTTTTAAATATATAGTTTGGCCAATGGTCAGACAGCACTGGAGAAATAGTCTAGCTTCTTCCCTCAGCCCCACCATGTCTGTGAGCACAAACCACTTGTCTGTGGAGCCTGCACACATTTTCCAAGCAGCCTCTCTGTCAGCAGAGAGCCTTTTGCTCCCTTACTCCCAGGTGCTATGATGGATCAGTGATCACAAATATAATTTTGACACCAAGGGCTCCCTGCAATATATTGGCAAATATTACCTCTTCCTTGTCATTTATCCCAAGGCCTACCCTTCCTCTCTCCTGGCAGTAGTTTTTTTGCTTGCTCTCCCTCTGAAATCTCATACCCTAGCTTCCCTTCCCATATCCAGCTCTTCCCACAAGCACAGAATCAGCATGGTTTGCGCATCCCAGCTTCAAGAAGGCAACCTACAAACTTGCCATCACCCTTTTTTCCCTACTCTAAGTAGCAGTCCCAACATACAGAGTGGAGAAGAAACATCCAAGGAAAAGATCCCTAATTCCCTTCTCACTTCATATCAGCACAGAGGTGCAACACAGGAGTGTCTTTGGGACTGATTTATGGAGACAGATCTGCAGCTGCTGCTGCCAGGAGAGCCACTTGCTTCCATTGCATGGTGCAATGGATCATCAGCCTCTTACACGTGATACGGCAAGAGAGGAGAGGAAGTCCTGCCCCACTCTGTGTTAGCACAAGTTTCTGGTATGTTAAGAAACTTCCTGGGAGCTGAGCAGCCAGACAGCTGTGGTCAATGGGATCCTGCTAATCCTGATGGCATAAAACTGAAAGGAGACCATTTTCAGCTATAATTTTACTCTTTGTATGTGTTGGTTCTCTGATGACCTCTTCCTACCCCAAACACCATTCAAAGAGAAACTGAGAGCATACCAGCTACATCAGCCAGCAGCAGTGCAGCAAAAGCTCTGGCACAGAGTCTGTGCAGGGCATGCATGGGGATTGGAGAGCAAGAAATAAGGACTTGTGAGGACACCAGGCTTCCATCACTCCAATAAATGCTCTCTGAGATTTTACTTTTCAGGTAACATGTCACATTAGACAGAAGCCCTGCACTGTTAAATCTCCCCTGCAGAGATTTTGTTCAATCTCTTTTTGCTGCTAAGGTAGTTTTGGAAAAAAATTACAATCTGCATATAACCTGGAGTTTTCTGTTCTCTTCAAAGCAGAGAGGAACAAGAGCAATAGTACAGGAGTTTAAGAGCCTCCATTCTGGCAGAAAGACAATTTCCCACAGTGCAGGTACTGCCTGCCTGCCATTTTCCCTTCACATCCTCTGAGCCTTAGACAGCAGATAGTGAGGCTATAAACAAACCATGAACAAGTTTACAGGGCTACCCAGAGGGCAAGCTGGAGTGCAATTGAGGAGAGATTGGTATAGCCAGTCTTTCAAGAAGTCTCTTTGAAATAGAATATATCTTATTTCCAATCATTAAAGAAAACAGTCAATTCCTGGTTTCCTATAGAAAAGAGGGAAATTGTCTCCTAATGCTCTGGTCAACATATTTTTTTCTTTCACAACCACATTTCCTAATTTCCTTCCAGATCAACAGCTACTGTAGAACCAACCACAAGACACGTACATCTTTGATTACACCAAAAAGCACGTCTCCTTTAGTGCAGATCAGTGCAGCTCTTGCCTTGCATTTCACAGCATTACATCACTAGTAGAAAAGTCACAGTTTCAGTCTTATCCTCCTGAGGTCAATTTTTCTGCTGACACATACCCAGACCAAACCAGGACTCTTCCCAACTAAGTCACAGTGGTGCTGACCTCTTCAGGTTTCTGAAACTGCCATGGGATTTAGCCTGCAATGGCACTGCCCAGCCATCTCAAATCTCAGAGCAACATTATCTCCATTTCACAGATTGAGAAAGAAGGGCAAAGAGAAGTGCACTGATTTGCCCACAGAACAAAATGAACATCAAGAATAAGAGCAAAACTCCAAAATGTTTCTACCTCTACACCTACTACTCGGACTTCAACGAAAAGTGGCAGGATAAAGGCATGTATTTGTTCTCTGTTACTCCAATGCCTACTTATTCTTTTTTTAATTAAACAGGTCAGATGCAAGTTGCAAAATTTCCCTGATGTAAATTAGGGAAAAGTGGCAAAAGATACAGTCTCATATCAACACAGCTTGGCAAGGGCCCCTGGTGTCAACATGATAACACTTGAAAGAGTTGGCATGGCTTATTTCACCCAGAAAAATAGGGAGTCTTGCCATGTCTGCACTGGTTATTAAATGCCCTGGCAAAACACTCCTTCACCAGACTTGGCTGTGCTGCTCCACCCAGGATGGACTGCTGCAGCTGCTGTTTTCGTAATTCCCTTTTAGTGCTAAAGTCACTGCTTGAGCAGTAGCTAAAGAAAAAAGAAAACCCCTGCCCATTCTCCTTTACACGTTTCCCAATATCAAGCATTTTTCTTAAAGAACATAAAAGGTGGTAAAATGTTTTTCAAAGCAGAATAATATCAACACTCAAGTTTACTTTGTAATTGTCAGCTTTGACCTTTTTCACTGTATGAAATGTATTTGACATCTAAGATGATTGCAATAGGAGTCAACAACCACAGCACTGACTTTTTTTCTTCCCTCGTTGCTCACAGTTTGACAAACTCCTGAATTTCTTTTCTTGCAGACATCCTCAGAAATTATGTAGGGATACCGCAGGTTGAATCACACTGTTGACAGCATCAAAGCTAGCAGGTCTCACATTCAAGAGCATGACAAAGTCATGAACTTAAACCCTTGAGCTTTCCCTACTCTAGTAAGTAGGGAAATTTCCCTACGTTAGTAAGTAGGAAAATACATCAGCATTGAGACCTCTTATTTCCAAATGATACTTGGTCCTTTGTGCCCTCCATAACCTTTAAGGATTCCCACAGTATATTTGGAGCCAGAGCACAAAATGTCCTCATTCACCTCTGTATGGTGATCATAACAAATGGAACCAAAAAGAGATTCTTTTTTCTAACTGTCAAGAAAAAGGTTTACAATATCCACATTCAGGCAAAAATTTATGCTCTGGGTATTTTTGGTTACTTTAAGCACAATTATGCGTTGAAGCTGATGTCTTATCATATCTTTCTCCATTTAAAAAACCCTCTGTAACAATAAAACATATGAAGGAATGAAGCTAAGGCTGAATGCAGGGTGGTGTGTGTCATCGATGCTGAGCTAATACATGACTAAGCTTTGACTTACACTTGACTGTCACACAAAGCTCTTCAGTGTCCTCTTCCTCTTGAAGCTCACCAGCAGCTTTTGATGGCACTTGCCTTTCCCAAGATTAGCCTGAACTGGGTCAAAGTTTATCTGAGAGGGGAGGGACTTTTTTCTGCTTTCTGCTTGCACAGTGGTGGGCAAGAGAAGATCAGGGGTCCTCGAAGTTGCAAAAATAAGAACTAGTGTTAGGATCTGTCAGATGCACTGGCATAAAATCTCCCCAGAGGTAATGAAAATTGAGTGATGAGATGTATGTTTTGGAGTTCAGACTCAGGCTACCCCCTGTGACTACAAGACACCTCGATAATAGCACTGAGCTCCAGAAAATATTCTCCCTTCAAACCGATGAACAAAAATCTGGAGTTCCAGTGGTGGTATTTATTTTTGCCCTTCCATAAACTACTTTTATGATGAATTTTGTGGTGTCACTTTTGCTGACTGTTTTTTTTTAAATGAATTTAAGCTCACTTGAACACTCTGAGATATGTTGGAAACTTGTCCAAATTAGTCTCTTTCCAGGGTAAAGCCTCCATACAACAATGATCCACTTTGGACAAACCTCTTTGTCAGCATGAAGACTTTCTGGAGTTTCACAGGGAGTAAGTTATAGAAGGAGTCAGAGCATAAAGCAGCATCATTTTCCTTTAATGACCCACTGAAAATGATACAGTGCTGCGAGAAGATGTAGTGGAGACTGTCAAAAGTTCAGGTGAAAACAGCAGCAAAAGGACTCCTATATGCAAGGTTTGGGTAAAAACTCAGGTATCTCTTGCATGATAAGAGGTTCTCAAGACCTTACGTGGCATTCCCTAGACAATTGTCCCAACTGCTGTGTTGAGGATTCCTTAACAGCTGGAACAGGCCTGAGACTTTACTAGGCTGCACACTGTAAGAACAGCAGAGATTATCACAGGAACAACAGGATCCTGGGAAAAATGTGTCATATTTGAGATTTACCTGAAAAATATGGGAGGAGGATGGGTAGGAAAGTGGGAAGGAAGCCAAATACAGACCCACAGGATATGAAGGAAAAGTAAGTAAATGTAAACTCAGTTTATACACACATCAATGCTTCCTGAACTTGTTTTCTCACAAGCAGAATAGGAGTCATGTTCAATTTAAACAGAAATATTATTTTTCTAAAAACATACAAACTACCTTATGAATAAAAAGAAGATCATGAACTGAAAGTCTGTATTCTTCAGGAGATGGTAAAAAAATCCCCCAAGTTACTAGAATGCAACTGTTGGCAGTTCCTCACATACTTGACATTCACGGTTTACAAAAATCTGCAAAGTAACAACACTGCTTAAAAGTAAGCCCTGAAATTTCATGCAGTTAAGTGTGCACAGTGGGAACCTTGCTGTCATTGGAAGCCAGCAGTCCTCTTTTTAATGTGATACAGTTATGGCTGGATGGAGGGAAAAAAAAAAAAAAAAGCTGTACCTTCTGAATGTCATTGATAAGGCCATTTTGGTACAATCCATCAGGAAACATTAGTGCAAGCACACAATAATCCTAGGACTGAAACAAAGATAGTCCAAAGGAATTTTGGACACAGACGTATTTCAATTTTATTGCTTTGCAGAAAACAAAGCCACCCTGTTGAAGGCAAAGCAGTGTCTCCATAGCCAGTCGTTGAAAACGACAGACACTGTATAGGAACTTACACAACAAAGTAGTTGTCAAAATGCAGATCACTTTTTGGAAGTAACATACATTGACAATCAAAGCCCAAAGCCTTGCAAAATAACCAGCAAGCAAAACAGACACAAAGTCGCTGAGATTCTGAGCAGTGTAGTAATTTCAGGGTATGTGCATCCTGCTCTTGCAAACAATATAGCTTATGGAGAGCAATCCTGTTGCCTGCAGTCAGTTTACTTTTATGAATAAGGGTTTCAGGATCTTGCCCTTAAACAGAGAACAATTCAAGACTCATGTAGTCTACATTAAAAAGTTAAATAGTGACAGTACAGTTTGCAACTTAATTTCACAGTTTGTCACCACATAACTTTTCTTCCCATTCCAAAATTCTTATTGTCTACAATGAAGGCTCTGCAGTTTAATAAACAAGAATTTTTAAAAATACAAGGAATAGTATCTCTACTTGCTGCCTACAGAAATAGATGCAATTATCAGTTTTCAGGCAGCACTTATTATCAGTTTGTTAAACTCCCGTTAAGAGTCATACATAATCTGATATATATATATATACATATATGTAAAAGTCAGACTGATGTTTCCGTAATATCCATTAACAGCCTACTGAAATATCCCAGATTCACTAAGGCCAAACACTATTTTTCCTACAACACTGTTTCCTAAGGAAAAGTAATTTCAGATGGTAAAGCTGAACTGAGGATTATCTTTATACGGCAAGATCTTGGCTGCATGACAGAAAAATTAAAGGAGCCTGCTGATCAGCTAAAATACTACAGTTCCAAGTACGTTTGGATGACAGCCAAAGTCTTGGAATTGTTTTGCCATGAAATCTGCTTTAAGACAGGAAGAACAGGAAAGTTTTCAGTCTGGAAGAGGCTTCATGATGAAAAGCCTGGAAATCAAGCCCATTATTCACATCCAATCAAGCCTGCCCCTCCCTGCTCCTTGCTGCCCTCTCCATCCCCAGAACAGGCATGTCCATGCATACAAGTGTACCCCACACACTACACTACTCACCACGCCTCTAACATGCTCTTGGACTTTATTTTTGATAAAACTGCTTAATATTTAATTCAAAATTATACTGCTGATTTGCCATTTGAGTAAGCATTCACATAGTGCAGGTCACAGAGAGAGCTGCCCTTTAAAATAAGTTATTTGCCAGTATTACTTGTGATTCTAATCTCCTGGCTCCTAAAGATAAAGGCATTACAAAGAGGCTCTGCCTGCTTTTTCCTCTGTCTGTCTGGTCTGCAGCCTTGATCTGCAGTTGCCTTTCAATCATCACATATTGTTATCTGACACATAGGTTTCTTAACTCTGAATTTCAAGTAAGCCACTCTTTCCTCACCTCCCCACAAGTGTTGTATTAGCCACTTGTTCTAGAAAATCTACTTTGTTCAAAGATCTCTTGGTGTAATTTACATGACCAAAGTACCTCTTTTAAACCAACAGGTTTAGAGAAAATAATTCCAAATTAACACATAGATATGGTTTTCCTCCAAGTTACTTTTGTTCCAAGCTTGGGGGCCCTGAAAATTGTCATGCACACATCTGGAAGGGACCGTGTAAGTTTTAGTCACCAAAGGTTAGGTATGACTGAGAGAGGTTTAGGCATTACTTTGAAGCCTTTGTTCTGTGCTAGTCTGTACTTAGCAACTCATAGTTACAGTTTTACCCAGCTGTGCCTTGAATCACTTGCAGCTAATACAGTAATACTGAAGCAGTCACACAGTATATGCATCCTATCCTCTACTTCATTCAGGTCATCAAATCCGCTGTGTAGATTTTTCAAACTCTTCTGCCACCAGATCCAGGAAAACAAGTGAAAAGGGTGGGGTGGCCACACCACTCTGTAGTCTAGCAGAGCTCAGCTACCATGGAATACCTGGCTGTCCAGATCCACTCTGCATTAAGGTGGCACAGATTTATCAATGGATGGCAGTGATCAACTAATGTTAGATAAAATGAGGCATGGACCACTTCCAAAGACATGAACTTTTGCATTCTCAGCGTGTTATAACATTCTGAGAGGAGTAGGTGAAATTGTCTCTATTCTTGATCTAGTGCTGTCATGAAACTTGTTTACATTGTCCTGAAGTCTGTTTCTGCTGAAAGGCATTCTTTCTATTTCAAGAAGACCTTCCAAAGATGGTCAGTTATTGATAATTTTATGTTACACAGGGCAATATGCTTTTATATTACATTGCATACTTCTTAGGAATAATTTTGTTTATGAAGATGTTTTACTGCTTCATGACTTCTTTTTTATCCTGAATATCCCCAGAAAACAAATACTCCATTTAAATGCCTTGACTTTCTTTTGAAACATGCAACATAAGCCATTGCAAGCATTCTCAAATGCAATGCCTCAAAGCATACTTTATTTCCTCTAAGCTCCACTAACTAAAGTTGTCTGAGTCATTGATTTTCTGTCTGCTTCTGTCTGTAGTCTACCTATTACCCCTAAGTATGGTGAGAAGTCCACTGTTGCAAGTCCAAAGATTTCTGTTTCCTTGTTATATATAGCCAGAGATTTGACTTTGCTCTGGCAGCCCGGTTGTACCAATCACACACGGTCAGACCTGCGTGCTCAGCTTTTTTCAGCAGTCTAGGCAAAGTTGAACTATAGTTGCCCTGAGGGTGAAGCGGAATGGCACACTTTGCTCTCCTTTTGGAGGGGTCAAAATTCAACTGAGCAGTCGCAGAAGGGCTCTGCCAGACTCTGCCGCCTCAGACAAGCTCATGGTACGCTAGTTAAGTGAGCTCCCTTATCCCAGGAACAGGAGGTCACAGTCTAGTTCAGCTCTTTGCATACATAAATGCCCACAGTATTCAGACTATTCTTGTACCTCTCCCCATCACCTTCAAAATAAATAAATATATGGTACTGCTGACCTGGGGAGAAGAGAGAAGTGAAAAACTTGGTGTGTTGTGTTCACCCCAACTTCTTTTTCAGGACATCATTTTTCCAGTCATATCTGCCTACCCTTGGGCAACTGTCAACTTTGTTTGCATCTAGTGCCAGATTTAGATGCTACCAGGTAGTTTAGCATACTATAAAGACACAGAAATTTGGGCAAGACCTTGAGACCTAGGGTTATCTCAGAACCCCTGACCAAGACACTCAGTTTTCCCCTTCTCTAAAATCGAGTAACAAGCAAGCTCTCCTGTGCAGACCACTGAGCTGGTGCTACCTAACAGTGACTGAAGTACTCTGATAAACTGGTATCAATGTCCACAGAAGTACCTTGTATTTAGTCTGATCTTCAAAAGGGATCACCTTCCATGATTTATTGATTGGCTTTGAAGTTGATGTGATGTGACACTAATTTTATGCTTACATGTGTTTGTACTTACCACTCTCAGAGCATTTTGACATAGTATGGTGCAAACAGACATGTCACTGCATGAAAACTGAAAGTTGGCATGCACAAAAAATTCAAATTATTTATACCACATTGGTTTTCAAATCGGTTTCATTTGATAAATCTGTACAAATTTCCTGTATGGATATTATTAAAAGTTTAAGAACACTGGGATGGAATCACACATGCCAACAGCAGAGCATTCATGCAAAGGAATAGTGCTTGCTGAGCTGTTATGTATTCACAGATACTATTTATTAAATCAGATTTCATCTCAAGAGAAGTTGGGAAAGAGAAGGGCAGGGTAGTGCTGGTTATTATCATTCTCTGCATCTTTTTTACATTGTTAAGTTTGTTTATGGAATGGTTACATGGGTATTCTTGCAAAACGAATTCTAATTCACTGCTTAATCCTGCAGTGCATGTGTTGTTCTCAACACTAGGACTCTCTTACATGTCACCACAGATACGTTTTATCTCACAGCTGGTATCTAGATACTTATTTTATTCCACAAACAATTGTAAGAGAATGGTTTCAGAGAGACAAAGACCAAATATTTGTTGTGTTTATGATCCAAAAGTGAGCAGGATAAACTTAGGAGTGAGTAAAACTATCCTATGAATTGTGAGGTCAAAATGGAAACTACACATTGTTTTGTTTGCAGTTCAAAGTGATCCCAAACTATGCCAAGACCCAACCCACTTTGGCTGAAAGACAATCACTGTATTTGAAAACGAGTCAAGAAAGGGATGCTTAACCACACTCAAGACTTCTGCCTTCAAGCACTGCAGCTAGACTTACAAAGGCAAATATACCCTGACCTGAAAATCCAGTACAGTATCTAATTTTTCTCATCATTCTCCTCTCAGTGAAACCCAAGAAAGGGAGGAGAACAAACTTAAGGAGGTGGGTAGTCTCTGCTATACTGCTGCTTCTTGCAATTTCCACTATCTCTATTATCCTCATGCAGCCCTGCAGTCTCTTCTCTGCCATGTTATTACCTGAACTTCAACTAGCTATTTCCCAACAGCCTTCTGATTGAAGACTTTTTCTTCCTCTGCCTTCTCAATTTGTCACAATAAATCATCCACAGCAATTCCATTTTCTGCTCAAGGAACCACTCCATCCCTCAGTTGTATGTTTTATTGTCATCAAAACTTCTTCCAACTCACAGCCCTTTTTTTCTTCCATTCAAAAGAAGGGCCTTGAATGAAGATATTCTTTGCAAACAGTTCACCTCCAATTCTTCATCTAATGTATAGCTGTTCTTTGGCCACCAGCTACTTAAGCTTTTTACTTAGACACTCCATCCTGTGAGATGTGGTTTGCAAGGAATCGTTACGCTTTTCCCCTTTCTTCTTAGCTTCACCTTCTCTTATCCATTAGTACAGTGCTATTTCTCACCATTCTGTATACTCTCCTATGTCTGATTCCTTTCCCCATCCCTCCCATTACAACTTCTCTCCACCTCACCTTGTCCTACGAATTCATCAAGACCTGTCACCTGGACTATAATACTACAGATCATCTCTGAGAGAAATCCTGTAGGAAGGATGGTCTTCCTCAACACGACAGTGTTGTCTCCTCTTCCAGAAACACCATCCACCTCAGTTTGGCCTCTGCTTCTCATGTTACACCCTTCCACCAGTTCTCTTTGCACAAGATGTTGCTGATTTAATCTGAGGAAAAACTGACCATATGGATTTTCCCATAACTTTATCCTCTCATGTCAGCAGATTTGAATTTTTTCATGCTCACAGGGGCTGTTCTTGCTTCCAGCCTAGGACACTAAATGCCACAGCTACTACAAAAGAACAAAACAAACAAAAAACCACATCCCCCTTCCAATAATCCCACCACCACCCCCACACTGTCAAAAAGCAATCAAACTAACAAACAAAAACATGCCCCCCAAGAAACCCCAACCCCACCCAATAAAACAAAAGAAACCCAACCAAAACAAACAAAATCTGTCAGCCAGAGCTTATTACATAAACAAGAGAGGAAAAAGGGCATTCAGACTCCTGAGAAAAATACCTCAGCATCCTTTCAGAGCAAGCATCAGTGCTTCCCTCAAAATAATCCAGAGGGAAACCACTAGCTTCAAAAGCAGTTCTTCTGCAGTGTCCTTCCTTGGGCATGCAAGCAGTTCTGAAAGGAGCTTCAACCCCTACCTACTCTTCTTGTAGTGGGGCCCAGTGCTCCTCTTGTACTGGGCTTAATGTTCCTGGACTAACTCCCAACACCTGTTTGGCATAGGACCAGCTGCTCCCCTAAATCCTTAAAAGCCTTTTCTCCGTGTTACACTGCTCTTTTCTCTAACTCCTCATGTGCACTGGTGACCCTGTCCCATCTGAGAGATGGATGTAGCTCACACCTGCTCCCATCCACTCACCCTGGTCCTAACCTACAGTTCTCCCCTCCCAGTGCAGAGCTAAAAGCCTCTGTACCCATTGACTTCCTTAGGTGCTTCCATAATCGCCTTCCAAATTAATGCTTTCTTAAAGCATTGCTACACTAAGAAGACCTTCAGGAAGACTTTTAGAAAAGGTCTGTCTGGACCATCATCTGCAGGCTGTACTGCAGCTTCTCAGTTTCCTCCTACTCTGCCAAAATGCAGAGTAGGCTTTGACCCAGACCGAGCTCCTCGGGGTGGGAATATTTGTTTGCTCAGAACTGTTAGCACCCAGCCCAACAGCAACCTTCTGTGCACTACAGTAATTAATAACAACAATACAGACACCTATGGTAGAACATTTCACAGCTTGACAGCTTTACTTAAGGAGGTATTTCTTTCCTATTTTGTTTTTAAGTATCTGTTTTGCTCAACTGTCTTACTGGACCTCAGGCAAAGTGGGAGAAAAGGAAGACACTTGCACAGAAATCTCAAGATGGATAAGCAGAATGGCAGTATTTCTTGAAGGCAACAGCCTTCATACTGAAAATAATTTTGTCTGAACAATTATTGTTTTAATCCCTGTCCTGGTACACAGAGATTTCAAAACCACGATCTGTGGGTCACTGTGGTTTTCCCTGCAGCTCAGTAAAGATAGTCATAAATTTATATCAATATCAATGTATTTATACCAATATCAACAGTTTTGGGCATCCACCTCACCATTTACTCACCACTGCATTTTCTTTTTTCCTTTTGACATTTTCAGTACAAAAGTTCAGCCTGTCATTTCAAACTCCTCTCTCAAACCAAATTTAATTTTAAAATAAATCAAAACAAAAAAGGAATGTTTGGGGTTTTTTTCTTTCTAAGCCAGTGCAGATTTGTGGGATATTTCAGGACAAAATAAAATAAAATAATAAATAAAAAATAAAAATAATTAAAAAAAAAAAAAAAAGGAAAAAAAAAGGAAAATAGGAAGCCAAATTACTTGTGTCTCTCCAATTTTTTCTCATTCTCACCACCCAAAAATAGTTATTAGCAAAACCATAGTTAGTAAGCAACTGCCTTAGCCTGGATAGTACATCATCTTCTCTTGGTTTCCGGTGCTGAAAAAAAATAAACAGATTTTAATGTTATTTTTCCACCAACACTATGGTAGCCATCATCACAGGAACTCCGCTGCAGATTACTGAGTGCCATCTGATGACTCTCTACCTCTTCAGTCCCCAAACCCAACCAAGCGCACCTTGAGGACACAGTGCTCCATCAAAGCACAGGCTTGGGCTGTATGCCCAAGAACTGTTCCTGCACCAAAGTTGTTCAGGCAGATCGCTTGGGGAATGTCCTTGCAAACTCTGTGGCCACATCCCTATGGCCACACTCCTATGTGTGCAGCAGCCAAGATATTCCTGGCACCATTCCCATGACCATCCATCAGCCACCACAGGGTTTCTGTGAGCAGACAAGACCAGGTCCATGAAGCTTGGTATGGATGCAAGTTGTATTTTAAACACACCATGCAATAGAAGACATTTAAGGTGCATTATGACCTTGTAGATCACATTAAATATGCACAGATAGGCTGAGCTGGGCTCCTTCCTCAGGGTCACCAGCACCATGGTGACACATGGGCAAAAGGTGGCTCCCTGCACTAGAGGCAGACTGGATGCACCTTGGCATCTTCTGAGGCTCCAGCAGATTGAGTTTCCTGGGGTCTGGACTTGTCCTTTCCAAACTCCCAGCGCTGTGCCTGCTGCTCACCTCTGCCTGACTTACAACACTGCATTTTCCACAGCCTTTCATCAGACTGTTGCAGCAATCTGGGTCCATGCTCTCTTTCGGGCTGCCTTTGCCAACCCCGTTGTGACACTGCATGTTGGAGCAACATGCACCATTCCATATGCTGCAAAAGTATTTAAAATGGTCATCTCTGCGGTTTCTTAAGCAGCAAAGACTGGAGAACAATATGGCAGGGAAAGACAGTATTTTGCAGGACCAAGCATATGTCCTTTGCTGTGAACACCTCAACCTTTTGCTGGGCATGTAAGGTAGACAGAGCAGAGGGAACTGTAGTTATTATGGGAAAAGTTAAGTAGGTAAAAGGTTAAAATAATGTCACTGGCTCGGGCTTCCCGAAAGAATGCAACCAGCTATCTGAGATCAGAGTTAACCATTCACAAATGCTGAGGTGCCCTGAGGGTTTGGTACAGAGAATTCGAATCCATTGGGGAGGTGGTCACTAGGCAAAAGATAACCTAATAAGGAAGTCAGGAGGTTACAAAAGGTGACTCTTATTTTCACAACAACTGTAGGTCCTGCACAGTATGCCCATCAAATGATTCTGCATTGATAAAACCAAAAAAATTCTGTCTCCCAGAATACAATAAGCACAGTTTTTAGTGAAGAAAATTTTAATGATCTTGCATATTAGTATTCCTATTTTTGCATCAACCCAGATCAGACTGGGTTTACACAACTTGGAGAAGCCCCTCCTCAAAGACTGGAGGAGCCCCTGCACTGCTGTCTGGCAGTTAAAGTAACTCCTTGGTCCCACTCAAATCCTTCTAACAGCCTTTATCCCAAGTCACAAAATGTTATCAATGTGTTGCTGAGGAAAGCTCTGCATGTCATGCCAGTTTATACAATTTTAACTCAATTATCCTTTTGCAATACATCATACAGGTCTACTGCTTGTAAAGCCTATTTTTCTTTCATAATTTGTAAAAGCTCTGTAAACAATGCTACCCTTCCATATAAAACAGAGATTCACACATTATGCAGGCAGAGTGCCCTGAAGCTGTTTTAGAACCATATCATGACATTTTGAAACAAATTCTTTCTTAAACACATTTAAGGTTTTAAAAATATTCATTTTTTCTTAAACTTTACTACATTAAAGACTTATTAGTGAAAACCTCACCTTAAAATGCTTATTTTTTATCTAAAATGCAAGGTGCAGACAGACTCAATCAAGGCAATGAGTCTTCA
Source organism: Myiozetetes cayanensis (assembly GCF_022539395.1). Taxonomy (NCBI): domain Eukaryota; kingdom Metazoa; phylum Chordata; class Aves; order Passeriformes; family Tyrannidae; genus Myiozetetes; species Myiozetetes cayanensis. The sequence continues at coordinate 29,591,897 of NW_026087964.1, read as the reverse complement.
GACTAAACTCCTGATTTCCATGACAGAGATTCTTGAGTAAAAGGAGAGGATTAAGTACCTAGTTTAAAAGCTACTTTCAAATCAAGTAAACAAAACAGTCTGAAAATCACCACACCTTTCTTCCTAGGGAGTCTCTAGCTGAAAGGTATAATTCAAAAGAAACACCAGTCAGAAAACCCAGAAATAGCAATACTTCTAGGCATCCCCTCTTAAGTAATTCCTAAGGCATTACACTTACACTACATTTTGGGTTTGTGTTCCTTCTTTTCGCACCCACAAAAGGAAGAAGAACTACCCGAGGCACAAGAGAAACAGTACAAGGAGGTATGATTGTAAGTGGATCAATATTATTTTTCAGTGGATCAATATTATTTTTCAGTGCTGAAATGTCAAAATAATCCAGGTTTGCTCCTTGAGGTCTTTCTGAATAAAAAAGGCTGCCCCACTAAAAACATCTACCAGTTCCATCCATGTCTTCCAGGGACTAGTCATTGTGTTACCCAACAAAACACATCAGTCCAGCCACATCTTCTTCACAGATCATTTCCTCTTGAGCCATCACACCACCTTTCTTTTCTCCGTTCCTCACTGATCTGCCCATCATATCCATGTGCAGAGGTAAGGTAATATCAGAGGGAGAGTAATATCGAGTCACTTTTGGAAGGAACAGACCTTTATAAGACTGCTGCAAAATTAGTCCTAGTGCTGTGCAGGTAGAGCCCAGACACCAAAAGACAGTAGATCCACATCAGTCACAATTCTTAGGGTTTATGGAACCCAGGAAAAGAAATCAGGAGGATAGTCTTGGAGAAGACTATGTTTTACCTACAAACCCTGAGACCTAGCAAAAAAAAAAAAAAGGCTTCCAGCTGACCAAGGCAGATGGAGTCAACTGTGAAACATTCCACAAAAGAATGAAGAGTAAGATGCCTCATAAAATTGAGACCTATAAGCAGTATGGTTTTAACCACAAAAAGAAAGGAGAAATAGCAAGAGGATCTGTGCCAAAGTCCACAAGAAGTCAGAGAATACTCTGGAAAGATGGACAGTGCCAAAGCTTTTTCTATACTTAATCACAGAATCTCAGAATGGTTGGGTTAGGAGGGACCTCTGGAGATCATCTGGTCCAACACCTCTGCTAAAGCAGGTTCACCTAGAGCAGGTTGCACAGGATCACGTCTATGTGGGCTTTAAATGTCTCCAGATATTTAAACATGTCAGTATTGCAGTGCTCTTATCACACCAAGCCGTTGCTGAAAGGGCCTCTCTCTCCTCCTGCTCCCTTGAAAAAATGTTGACTTTTTTAATCCCCAAATTGATGACTTGTGATTCTGACTGCAAACTTGTATAACATGCAGAATGAAAGACTGATGAAGGGTAAAGTCCAGAGCTGAGCTGACTTGTCAATCCAAGACAAATACAGACTGTTTGGTCTCTCAATGGACTGTGAACTGCAGCTGTCAGATGGACCAAACCCAGAAGAAAGATGTCAAATCTCCTAGCATGGGATAGTCAGGCCAGCATTTTGGGGGCCTTATTATGGACCTAAAGAAGAACTCTAAAAATTAAACCAGGTTCCCTTTAAAGGTATTAGCAGGTTAGTTCGTAGCACAATGCATCAGAAAAGATGAACGACAACTGTGCAAAACTTACAAAACCTCAATTAAATGCCTCATCTGAAAAACAACACTGATGGTGCTCTAGAAAGCAAACAAAAAACTCCAAAGAAAACAAAAGGAAAATTCGGGAAAAGCCTCCCAAAGAAAAGCAGTCACTGGTGCATTGGTGACGAAAGGCAGGTAGCCACTGTCTCCTATGTGCCTGGCAAGAATAACCACCAGACTGCCTCAACTCTGGATTCTGCTTTGAGGGATGCAGGTTACCTCAAGCATTGTGCAGGGCATTCCTGTGGTTAACTGAAGAGTCAGGTGTCCACTTCTCCAGTGGGACACCTAGGGTGAGGCTCTGGCTCATTCCCAAATGCAGCTCACAAATATCAAAAAGGTCAGATAGCGAAAACACTATTTTCTACCAAAAAGACAATATAAACTAGGGTAACCAGTAGAAAACCTAAAATCCACTGTTTAATCTAAACCTATGTCTGTTGGAAGGGTTTTCCTCAATCTGTAGGAGATACTCTGGATTTTTTATCCATCTTCACAGCAGTTTAGAGGTCAAATTTTATCACCTTTCATGCATGTTGTTTTCTGAGAACGACAGGAAAACAAAATCACCTCAGTAAGAGCTTATTTAGATATTTGGCTGTTTGCTTATTGGGTTAAGCACTCCATTGACAAACCTTTCACACTGATTGAAGGGTACAAATTCCACTGGAAAAGAAGCAGTCTGTAGATGCAATCTTATTTAGCAAAATACTTAAACAGGTACCTGAGCTTATCTGGTGCTTTAAATTTCTAAAAATCTTAAACTTTCTGACAATGCATCTCATAGATACTGAATACCAGCAATTTGCCTTCAGCAAGCTTATTACAAAATATGCTTCTGTGCGTCTGAAAACTAAAATTTACACTGCTAAATAAAGGTCCCCGAACTCCCAAAATAGTACTAGAAAATGAAGTTCCCAGAAAAAGAGGGAGAACTGTCTGATCCAAAAAAATTTATGACTTTTGCTATGACAGCTGCTGCTGTTAATGCTCAGTGATTAGGGTGAAATGTAATAAGGATTATAAATGGAGAATTGCTTATTAAGCAATTTACTTCTCCCTTTTACCAGGGTTGGACAATTCCCTCCAGTGCTCCCCTGAGCTTTCTGCCCAGGGTGTTTAAAGATGACTCTGCTAATGCAGCTTCTTTGGAAGATTATGCCTTAGTATAATAGATCAAATCAAGAAAATTAGTCTGGTTTTCTTTCTAAATTTTGTTTTAATGTCTTCCTCCTTCTCCCTTTAACTGTTTTGCCTGAGGCTGCTCTTTATCTCCCTCTCCAGCTACCTGATAACACAACAGTAGCACAGAAAAAAACCTTTGAAGGAAAGAGAAGGTATGTACCATTGTCTGATAAACATGACAACTTCCAGTAAAGAGTGCCTGTATAAAAACTATGAAGGAAGGCCTCTTTTTTTGCTTTTCTTTTACTAGTGCTAGCTGTGGGCTCCCTTCACCATGCCCTGCTCCATGGGATACATTCCCAGGCTTTTTGTTTCCTTACAGATCTTTCTCCTCCTGGCACCCCTTTGGTAATTGCTTGTGCTTGAACATCAGCATTAGAAGACATTTTCACAGCTCAAGTAGTCTTTCATGTACTCACTCTCTCTCTTAACTGAACAGATTTCCAACACCTATTTTAGAGTTTTTTGTAATAGTGAGGTTAAAGACCACAGCAGATTGACAGCTGTCTGAAAATGTTTGCTCATATTTATCCCTTATGTAAATTCACTAAGTTCAGAAGCAATACAGCGGAGACGACTTTAAACTGTTGATTCCTCACATATCTGAAAAACCACAGCCCTCTTCAGACAGTAGTGGTCTTAAAAAATAAAGTTGTATTTTTATGGAAATAAATATTCAGTGCAAAAATCAGTAGTATCATCAACAGAGAAAGTTTGTACTGACATTTCAGTGTTTTAACTCCATGTTTACAAAATCAAGATGAACATGAAAGTGTAAATAAAACCATTAAATAGTCTGAAACTGCCAATAAGTGAAAACAGAGGTGTTCAGTGCCATCAGAGACATAATTTAATGCTCTCTGGTGCTAATGCAATGACCCCAATAAATTCTCATGGACTGTTTTGGAGTTAAAAGGCCCACTGGCTGTAAAAGTAGTTTTGCTCTGAAAGAGAATATCCAGGACCAAGAGTGACAGTAGCCATGGCCCCTTTCCTCCTTCTGCTTATTGCCCTGTGCCGTGCAGCACCAGCGCCTGCAGCATCAGCTGCCAAGCCTCAGCACTCCTCTGCAGACAGCAGAGAGGCACCCAGGCAACATCCCCACACAGACAAAGTCTAAAATAATAATATAATAATACCACACACACATTTACATCGCAAAAGTGAATGCCATGACTAGGGTGATTCCTAAGACCACCTCTGCAACAGAGTGGGAATGGTTTGAGAGGCAAGAGGTAGCGATGTGAGCTCATGCAAAAAGAGTAAGAGAGACCGTAAATAAAGAACCAGAAACTGTGCCTAAGGGCTCCAGTGCTGACATCAGTAGCAGAATGACTTGGTTGGCATATGTAGTCTACACATAATGAAAAGATGTAATTTGTGTTTATCATATAAACAGGAAGATACCTATAGGCCAAGGTTAAGTGAGGATCCAAGTAACAGAACTCATAATGCAGGGACTTACAAAACTGTGGATGAAAATCATTGCTTGATAAAAATAGCACAGTTGTAATTTAGAATTACATAGCTCTGTTCCAAGGGTCATCAGCCACAGTTGTGTCCATCCAGCCTCTCATGTACATCCTGGACCAACTTCTCCTGTCTCCCATTTCTGCCATAATGGTCAAGAGGACAGCACATTGGTTTTTTTCTTGGTTGTAATATAAAATGAATATTAAAACAGCCCCTTAGTGTTCATCAGTCTACTTGTTCATCAGCATATTTCTTGATAGTTTCCTTCCCATCCTGCAGAGCAATCTCACCTGGCTAACTTGACTTCTTAAATAAAAAGACTTTTTTTACAGATGGAGGTACCAAAAGGAAAAAAAAAAAACCAAAACAAGCTCTCCTAATTTCACTTGCAGATTCATTAATGCTTTTAGCTTTCAAGGCAGTTTGAAGTGTTATGAGAACAATCAGCTGATGCATGCTACAAAAATATCTCAGAAAGGTAGAACACGTCAACATCATTTCATATCCCCCTTCTGACTTAATGTCAAAATCTATCTAATTTGCAGTTGACTTTATACTGATGCATGGGTATTAAAAGCAGGACTGAAGGTACAAGCAGTGCCCTGCTTTACACAGCAAATGCACTGAAATGCATCTCTCGCAGTGCTGTCTGTGCTGCTCGCCCATGCTCTTCTCTGTGCCTCTGCTCTTGAGTACCATCATAGCAGACAGCCACTTGTTTTCCCAACGTTATTTCAACCAAATTCTCCTCAGACAGATACAACATAACACACTCTAAGTGAAAACAACCTGCAAAGGTGCATACTGAATTAATAACCTGTTTCTATGAGAACATCTTGGAACAGTCTGCATCCCAAATCATCAAGCAAATATATATTTGCTACAGGTTTTTGACCTCCACCTCCACAAAAACACCAGTGAGAGGACATAGCAATACGCAGAAGACTGATTGTGTACATCCTAGCCCTGGGTAAGCAAATGAAGAAGTTGGAGTAAGGCTTTGCAAAGCACAAAAGAGGGGACAGAAAGAGAATGGAAGATCACAGAAAAATGGTGGAAAAATAGTCTTTATGGGAAACTTGAGGATCTTCCCCTCCCAGTCTATAATAATAATAATAATGGCCAGTCTTCGCGAGCGAAGATCCGGGGAAGGTCTTTACACCTTCCAGCCTGCGCATTGGATTTTTTTTTTAGGTGAGACACAGTGTGCGCGGAACTGAGCCCACCCTTTAATCCTAAGGTTCATCTGCCAGGGCCAAGCGAGCTTGGGCAGTGGCAGTGAGGTCCTTAGGACGTAGGTGGGTTGCCTTTAAGGGCTAATGAGCCCCACCTGCCCGGGAGTGGCCCTGACCGGGAATCGAACCCGGGTCTCGGCGGTGATAGCAACGCGCCTTTACCACTAGACCACCAGGGGCTCCTTCTCCCAGTCTACCTCTTATACAATTGCCACTGGTATCCTATACACATGTGAGTGGTGCTAAACATGATTTACTCCTTCAGTATAAAATTGTTGTAAAAATTTTCCAGGATGCCTTGTTAATAAAATGCAGTATTTCCTTCCTGCTGATCTGCAGTATTTTAGTAGCTTCCTCAGACTGGGCCTCTGTGCTAAGCTAACCTGGCAAGTAGTTAGCATGGGCAAGTTCACCATTTACACACAAACAGCTGTTATTGGTACTCAGCCCTGTGCAGCAGACACCAGAAAAAAACTTTCACTGTTTGAACACCAGTCACTCCCTAAGATTTAATTCTTACCTCTCATCACCCTTCTCCCTCGTTATTCAGTTAGCTGAGCAGAGGAGCCTGCTAGCCGGAGCAGTGGGGTGAGCTGCTGGAAGCTCCCCTTGGCCCCTCCAGTGAAGCGGGAGCTTGTGCAAGCCAGCCCAGCCCTGTAAGTCAGATCTGCAGTGACAGGACGCCGTCCTCACCCGGTTTCTTCACGTGGGATTGCCAGACAGATAGGATAACTTGTGACGATTCAGGTGCAGGGATTAAAGTAAATTAATTTTTATCGCTTGTTAATAATTATAAGGTTCTGTCTTCCCAGGAGATGCATGTTGGCAACCAGGAGCAGGGCAGAGGGAAGACCATCTAGAGACAGCTTGAAGAAACATGAGGCTCTGCAGACCACTATCTCCAAAGGGAGGAAAAGGCCAGTTATAACATTGAAGAAAGCTACTAAAATGCTGTTCCCTGTGATGAACTCTTTCCTTCCACTGTGTGGTTTTAGGTGACAGCACTGTTCTGGCTGGTGACCGGTCACTAGTGGGGTTCCACAGGGCTCCATTTTAGGATCAGTTCTCTTCAGTATCTTCATAAACAACTTAAACACAGGGCTGAAAGGTAGACTAAGTTTGCAGATGACACGAAACCGGGAGGAGCTGTTGACTCCTGTGAAGGCAGAGAGGCCCTGCAGAGATACCTTGACCAATTAGAGGGCTGGGCAATCACCAACCATTTGAAGTTTGGATGTACATACAGACTGTGGAACAAGAGGCTGGAAAGCAGTGCCACAGAAAGAGACCTGGGGGTCCTTCCTGCTCACTGGTAAGTTGAATCTGAGTCAGCAGTGCCCTGGCAGCCTGGAGGGCCAACCATGGCCTGGGGGGCATCAGTCAGAGCATCGCCAGCCAGTCGAGGGGGAGGATTGAGCCACTCTGCTCTGCACTGGGGAGGCCTCACCTCAAGTCCTGGGTGCATTTTTGGATGCCACAGCATAAGAAGGACATAAAGATACTAGAGAGTGTCCAATCAAGGGCTATGAAGATGTTGAAGAGCCTTGAGGGTGAGCTGTGTGAGGAGTGGCTGAAGTCACATAATCTGTTTAACCTGGAGAAGACTAAAGGGAGACTTCATTGTGGCCTCAGCTTCCTCATGAGGGGGAAGTGCAGGGTCAGGCACTCATGTTTCTCTATGGTGACCAGTGATAGGACCCAAGAGAATGGCATGGAACTGTGCCAGTGGAGGTTTAGGTTGGATATTAGAAAAAAGTGGTTGGGCACTGGAACAGACTCCCCAGTGAAATGGTCACAGCACCAAGCCTGAGAGAGTTCAAGAACCATTTGGACAGTGCTCTCAGCCACGTGGTGTGACTCTTGGGGATGTCCAGTACAATATCAGGAGCTGGACTTGATGATCCTTGTGGGTCGCTTCCAACTCAGGGTATTCTGTGATTCTATGCTGAAGCACAGTATGTTGTCACGTATGTTTAATTTTTATGCCAAACATATGCAAATGCCTCCACAGAAACAACAGCGTGGGCTGTACTCAGGCAGCAGCAGAGTCTATTGCTTCATTGAGCTGCTGTTTATTCGGTTTCCAAGGGTTTGGGACAGTCCTATGGACTTTCTGGCCACTCTCAGAGCGGTTATGCTTACTGCAGGGTGACTGATGCATCTGGAGCAACTAATCGTATAAGGTGACTAGGATTTTCACATTTCAAATGCTGCACTCCTAAAGATACTTAAGAGATTCCTCTGTATCTAGTACCAAAGGCATGGCTGTGGACTGACTTAAGTGGAAACCTAGTTTTTCCAGATTCCTGGCTTTTGCTGGAATCAGTATGGCTCTGATAAGAGTAGGAAAGCAGAGGAAAGAGGTTGTTAGGAGAAGAGGGGAGAAAAAACAGCCTGACTCAGATCTAGCCAGTTGATTGGGAACCTGGTTACCTTAAAGTTCCTGGTTTACCCCATTACCTGGAAAAAATCTGCTCTGTTAGCACAGCACCTGGCGAGATCCCTGATTGCCTTTCTGAATGGCCCAACTATCAGGTTAGGGGACATGAGACCTTCCTACCTCTGCAGTTGTCAGCCATAAATGTTAGGGTTATCTTCAAAGGTATCTAGGACACAATGAAAACCATAGAAATTGAGAGTATGCTGTTTTTAAAGTCCTGTATTGCAGCAGACAAACATCATCTTCCCATGCAGATGAGGATAGGGCATTGCTTCTCATAGCCAATAATTCTGCTGATATATTAGGGAAATTACTAGAAAAATTGGCATCTCCAGTATCGAGATAATTTTAGGATCGTTCAAGATCATTTCAAGACAACCGATGTTGAATTTGGAGTAATCACCAAGAAACAGAGTAGCTAAGCAAGGCTTATGGAGAGGTGGTTTAGGTTTACATTCTCACCTAGCTCATCATTTTTTCCACGTTTGTTTTAACCTTCCCCTGCCTGCAGCTGAATGATGAATCACTATAATTTGACAATCCCATGTTAATGAAAGATCATTTGCTTTCTGTTTGCTCTAGAACTCTTCCTTGTAAGTCATATAAATCTGGGCTTTGCTCGTTATTCTCGTGCCTTTGTAAGGTTTCATTTTATAAAGTTGCCGCAAAAACATTTTTTTGCAGCAGACAATCTTTACTTTATAGGAAGCAGTCTGATCATACGAAGTGAACATTTTGTTACCCAAACATATCTCCAAAAATATCAGTAGATTACACAAGAGACTCTCTGCTAATGCCGGTTTCCTCCTACATCATATGGCAGATGCCAAGAACTTTTGTAACCTTTGCCCTACATAAGTCTCAAGGATAAGTGATGAAATACAAAGACATTGCACCTACAGATGATGGCAAACAGAGTTCATTGGCCTAGAAGCAAGAGCACAAAAGGTGCGATAGAGCAGATAAGCTGCACTGTTCATGTGTGTGATGATATCGTGTCCTGGACTCAAAACATGGAGCAGCCTATGTGACTCTGCAGAGAAATTAAGCATATTCATTTCACTAAGTTGTGAAAACAAATCAGAGCTGTGAACCAATTTTTCACTCAATTATTTTTCCAGGATAAAAGTAAAGGTGGCCCTCTTGTCTTGTGTGTTTAATACATAGGCCAATTAAATCAACACACTTGTCGCTCTGAGGATCTCGTAATTGCAGCCATTCTACCTGCAGAGCAGCTTGGCTGTCTCCAACCCACAGTTGTTGATGTTCATGAATGAGCAACACAGCTGGGCACTAGACTTAATGAGACAGTTTTTCTTAATTGACTGTACTGCTTTTAGAGCAAAAATAGCCTTAAGCTACTTTAAATTAGATCCTAGCCAGACTGATATACAAAAAAAAAAAAAAAAAAAAAAAAAATTACATAAACCCTCAAGGCTGCCCTCTAATGCCAAATGCCAACAGCAGATTCTGTTCAAACAGTGCTTCCATCAGGTAACACTTGATGAGAAATTAAGCAGGGAACCAAGCATTTTGAATCAATAACTAGAGCAAAAAAAGCACACGTTCTACTTCTTAACTCATTTTAGCACAGAGCTACTTGCTCATTTTAGCACAGAGGACAAAAAAAAAAAAAAAGAAAAAAGGAGAAAGATCTCTAGTTCTACTCAAAATCCAGCTAAATCATTATTTTTGAACCAAATATTCTATTTCTCAATACCTTATCTGCTATAACTTTTCCCGTGGTCATTATTTTGGTTTTGGTTGTTTGGGTTTTGTTTTGGTTTGGTTTTTTTTTGAGAGAAGGGTGAGTTTCTTATTATTAAAAGGCTGTATTTAAAATGCAGCAATGGTTTTGTTTACAGAAGAAGTTTATCAAGAAGCTTATTCAAACCAAGATTTATCAATTTCCAAAGAATTGGGAAATAACTAACTTAGGTGATAATATAAATACCTTACACAGAATGCTTGGATTCCATTAACTGTATTTTTAGAGCTGTATCAGGTGGTGTCCACTCTAGGTACAGTCCATCACCTCGTGTAAGTCCTGAGATCTGGTGATTCAGGCACTGTTTCATAATACCGAATTTCATGCATCTGTTCACACGCAAAGTTTTTTTTTAGCAACTTGATTAGAAAAATAAAAGGCGAGTTAAAACCTCAGGCGACGGTGAAGATCACTAGAGGGCAGTAGCCAACCCCTAATGTCCCCACAGTTTCCCACAAAGCTTTGAAGGCTTCCACAGGGGGAAAAGGCTGATCAGCCTCCCCGGCGACGATGTTCGTGCTGGATGGTGAAAAAGAAGCCTTCCTGTTCTCCACGAGTGTTAACACTCCTCGACATTAAGCTATTTTTTAAAATTCGAGGTGACAAGTAGTACAAGTAATGTTTTACTGCTTTATCTAACTGTGCCTGCCTTTAGCACCCCAGACAGGCAGGCACTGGAAGAAGAACTGGGACGTTTCTACCTTGCAAGTGTTGGGAGCAACCTGTGGGACACATTCTCCACTCCCTCTTAGCTTGTCAGCCACGTGTGCCATGGGGCACAGTGATGACATTCCAATCTGCATTTTCATATGATTCTTCATATGTACTTATAAGGTAACACTGCAGAAATTAGTGCTTTTTATATCAATGCCATTTATATAATACTTTCATATATATATATATGTACACATATAAATATATATGTCTTCAGTGATATATATATCTTCAGTGAAACAATGCCAGATCAGTTGAATGCAGTTAGTGATTCCAGTGCTTGGCACTGACAAACTCTTCCCAGCTCTCCTTTCTGGCACTGACACTTTCATGATTTATTTTCCCTATTCCATCCCCCAACCCAATTTATTAGAAAAAGAAGTAACTAATGTTTAAAGTTCCACAACAGGATGGTGGCCCACTCCTATCTGTGCCATTAAGGGGGTAAAGGAAGAATGGAATCTGAGATCACGCACGAGATGGTTATACACTCTCATGACATCAAGAGGTCCATGGGATAGACATGGCATGGCAATAAAGCCAGAGGGGACATGGGTACTTCTTCCCAGCCTGCTATAATTAGTTTAAAAATAAGCCAGGTGAAATGAAAAGCAGGTGGCACCATATCTAGCACAGACACTCTTTCTAGTGTTCCTCAAACCATTCTGTTTTAATTTAGCAATTCCACTGATATTTGGTCATTTACACTTTTGCTTAAGGATCCAAGGATTTCATAAAAATAATTTTCCATTCTAATGGTCATAAGGAATACTTGAGAATCTGAGCCATAAAAGCTGGAGAAGCAAAAAGCACCAACAGAAAACCACAGAAATAACCCACCTTCTGGTGGCTTTTTATTATTGCTGACAGTTTTAAGTTCCTGACTTATAACTGACCTTTTAACAGTTTGGGGGCTTGGCTCTTGACCTATGAATGCTGGGGTATCAATATACTCTTAATTTTGTCCATAAAGAGAGACTTATTGCAGAAATATTTGGTCACCATCTGGTACCTCCATCAGATCTATCAAGTTTTGTCAGAAGAAGAATGGCCTTACGAAGTAGGATCAGAGCTCTGTTATCCACCCTCTGATGTTAGATAGTGCTGCACTAAGGGAGAATCAAAGAACAGGGCGAGAATCAAAGACGTGATGCTTACCCAAAATACTCTGACACCTTTTTAAATAAGATGTTTGCATTTAATAGTCATGTTTTGCCTGTGTAGCAGAAGAGATCTCATCTTGCTACCACCAACGGTGTACATATGCAAGGAAATACTATTTCAAAGCCAGGACATGCAAGCAACCTGTTTTTGAGGAATTTGTGGGATATTCATCTTTGGGATTGCCTTTGGGCTGTGAGTTCACAAACAGGAGAGGGCTACTGGCAGTGTTCAAAGACAAAGAACTTGACTTCAAGAAGGACAACCTAAACTTTCCAGAAGAGGGTTCAGCCAGAAAGGCAATACTTGCACAGAATAAAAACTCAGATAGCAATGGAAAGCCATTAAATATCTTGTAAGATGCCTTTTCCCAGCATCAAACAGCAGTGCCTCCCGGCTGCATGTCCCAGATCTCCCTTTCTGCTTGTATCCATCCCTCCTCTCTTTGAATAAAGACACTAGATAACTCAAAGCTACTGTGGGTTTCAGAGAAACAAGTGATGACAGCTTTCAGCAACAAGAACCACTCAGCATCCAAGAAACAGAGCCAGCAGGAAGGCTGGCCACCCACCCACCCACCCAACGATAATGAAGCTGTAAAAGGCAACTGGTTGGGACTGCAGTCCTTGCCTAGAAGGCATGACAGACTCTGCAGGAACCCCGAGGCATCAGTGTCTTTCTCTTTTTTATTGCACAGTGTAACACATCAGCTGCCTTCACAAAGCCTCTGAGATCTTATATTTATGCTTCTTGCCATATGCTGACACTGGAAAACCTCACTAAAGCCAGCTACCAGTGTAACATGCAGGACCATCGATATCACCTCATTGTTCTCAAAGAGGAAGAGAAATGGAGGTATGGGTCTCATCATCCCACTCTTTTTCTGAATCTGTATCATGACTGTTACAAGCCCAGCATTTAAACCTAGGAAGTGTGGTACAGCCTGTGCATAATGAAGCATTCTAAATCTCTCAGATTTAGCAAAAAGGTCACAATTAATTCTCTGGAAGACAATGTAACAAGTAATGTTTGGTCCACTTGGTCCTTGGAAGTCAGAGCAAAGCTGGACTGACCCAAAGGATATTTTTTTGCTGAAAAGAGATCCTTAAAGTTCCTAGTCCATGCAATAAGCTCAGTACTGAGGGTTCATAATAATAGGATGCTTGAACTACGGCATTACTAAATTAGTAGGTTTTGCAGGGTCCGTAAGTCTCTCACAGGGTCCCTTTTTCCATTTCAGCTAGAAAAAATGTCATGGCTAGGAGTTACAGAGGACCCTAGAGGGAATTAAGCTCTGAAGTCCTATTAAATTAGCATTGTTTACAAGCAATGGTAAGTATAATGGATGTTAACGAGTCTTTAATGAGCCAAGTTGCAGTGCAACACATGGTGAAGTACAATAAACAAAAAGACTGCTTCCCTCCCATTTATTCTGCTTGACACAGGTGTAGAAGCCCTGAATCTAAATGAATTGTCCTACTGAGAACGGAGTAAAAGAGCTGAATCTGCTGTGTAGTTTAAGACAAAATTAAAAGACATTTCTTCTATGCCAAACCAAACTGGGACCGAATTATATCAAAACTAAATGTTCACACAGGCATTGCACAAACTATGAGGTGGCTGAGGTTGGCAGGCACCTCTGATGGTTGTCTGGTCTGACCTCCCTGCTCAAGCATGGCCACCTAGAGCCACCTGCCCGAGACCACAACCCAACAGATTCTGAGCACCTCTAAGGATTGGAGACACCACAGCCTCTCTGGGCAGCTTGTTCCAGTGATAAACCACCCTCACAGAAGAAAAGTTTTTTCCATGTTTAGACAGAAACTCCTGTATTTCTGTTTGTGCCCATTGCCTCTGGTCCCATGACTGAGCACCACTAAAAAGAGCCTGGCTCCAACTCCTTTACACCCTTCCTTACACACGGGTAAGCTTCCCCTGAGCCTTCTCTTTCTGAGGCTGAACAGTGTCAGCTCCCTCAGTTTCTCCTCATACATGAGGTGTTCCAGCCCCCTGATCATCCTTGTGGCTCTTTGCTGGACTCTCTTCAGTATGGCCATCTCTGTCTTGTACTGAAGAGCCCAGAACTGAACCCAGAACTCCAGCGGAGTCCAGTGGACTTCCCAGTGCTGAGTAGAGTGTCAGGATCACCTCCCATGACTTGCTGGCAACAGTCCTCTTAATATACCCAGGATACTATTGGCCCTCTTGGCCACAAGGGCACACTGCTGGTTCATGTTCAACTTGGTGTCCAACAGGACCCCCAGGTACCTCTTCACAGAGCAGCTTTCCAGCCAATCAGCCCCCCACCATGTACTGGTGCAGAGGGTTGGTTTTTTTAAGGTGCAGCACTTCACACTTCCCTTTGCTGAATTTCATGAGATTCCAGACAGCCCATTTCTCCAGCCTGTTGAGGTCTTTCTGGATGGCAGAATGACCCTCTGGTGTATCAGTTGCTCCTCAAAGTTTTGTGTCACCTGCAAACTTGTTGAAGGTATGTTCTGCCCCACCATCCAGCTTATTAACAATGACGTTAAATGTGACTAGACCGAATACTGAACCGCTGGCTATACTGCCAGTTACTGGACATTATTGGACACTAAATTTTGTGCCGCAGACCATCCCCCTCTGAGCCTGCCAATTCAATCAGTTTTCAATCCATCTCACTATCTCATCCAGCCTGCACATCATTGGCTTCTCTACAAGGATGTTACAGGAGACAATGTCAAAAGCCAGGTAGATGGTATCGCAGAATCATAGAGTCATAGAATAGCTTGGGTTGGAAGGGATCTTAAAAATCATCTAGTTCCAACCCTCCTGCCGTGTGCAGGGACACCTGCCACAAGAGCAGGCTGATCAGAGCCCCATCCAACCTGGCCTTGAACACTTCAGGGATGAGGCATCCACAACTTCTTTCGGCAGCCCGTTCCAGTGCCACCTTCACAGTAAAGAATTTCTTCCTGATATTTAATGTAAACTTACTTTCTTTCAGTTTAAAGCCATTACCCTTTGTCCTGTCACTACATGCCCTGCTAGGAAGTCCCTCTCCAGCTTTCTGGTAGGGTCCTTTCAGGTACTGGAAGGCTGCAATGAAGTCACCCTGAAGCCTTCTCTTTTTCAGAGTATCCACTGCTCTTTCTTCAACCACCAAGCCAGTCACTTCATCATAGATTATTTTGTGGATCAAGCATGACTTCCCCTATGTGCAGCCATGCTGAATGAAAGTTTTTACTTTTTGTTTGTTTGGTTTTAGTTTTTACTAAGACTGGAGAGGTTAGACATTTTATCAGCATCAGACATATCAGAAAAAGCCTTTGTACTTCCCAAACCTTTCAGTCTTTATTCATTCCAGACAGCCACTAAGTCTTGCTATGTAGCTATTTAGAATACCTCAGTCACAAGCAATCTAAGGTACACCTCACCAGTGATTCATGGCTATCTAAATCCAACTGAAAAGAATTTTAGCACTCATTTGACAGGCTGTGATTTAAAGAGCAATGCATCCTGTCTCAATAGTGACATGGCAGAGAAGATAGCTGTCACCAGGAAAACTGCAGACATCTCTCCATTGTGTTGCAGGACTCACCTTGTACAAACACACAGAGAACATTCTCAAGTTTTGCTAGACATGCACAAACATTTGATGGGCAAAAGCTGTACTGGGTCTTCTGTCAATGTAAATCAGCTTCTATAAATGGCTATAACATACATAACTACACCTGGTTTTAATCAGTGAAGCATTTTACCCTATGTAATTCTGTATGCATTAGCTGTACTACATACAAGCTTAAATATAAGTTTAAAATTTTATGTCTGGGGAAAAAAGCCAGTCAATAAAGGCAACACTACAAACTACAAGAACACATGAAAAAGAATGACTTTCAATAATCCGTACTCCAAAAAGTTCATACATAACAGAGTAATACAAAACCAAACCAGTCAGATTTTACATTCCTGAAAGGCTTTTAATCACAAAGAACAAAATACATTGAAATTACACAACAAAACATACTTACAATGCAATGTACCTCCTCTGAGGTGGAATACAACAAGCACATAGCAACACCTGGGAGTGCTATTGACCTGGAAGTCCTATCTGCCACCACAAGCACCAAGAGATACTGGACACCTTCCTATAGTAAGGATCAAAGTTTTAGAGTTTTTAGGATCAAAGCTTATGGGCATTACTGTATCTCACAGCATGAGAACAGCATGAGAACAACATCATCTACTGAAGCACAAACATTACTTCCTAGAGCACTCTAGGATTTTGAGGAGAAAACCCAGCAGATTTACCCAGCAATACAAAAGAGTCATGGCTACAAGCATGGCTTCTTCTCTGAAGGATCACCTTGGAATGGGGTCCCAAATACCATCATGTTATCACCTCACCCTTGATGATACTACCATTCATGACAGGTTAGCAAATACAGCAGCATGTTCCTTCCACTGTGACAGAGGGGGAAAACTCAGAGGCAGACTACAGCTGGAAACAACAGTAACATTGAGGTAAGGGGTACCTCTGCAGCTGAGGAACAATATGACGAAGAAGCAGCCCCAGACACAGAGTCAGAGAGCATTAGGAGCCTCACCTAGAGTACAAGAGTAAACAAACTCACAGCAAAAGCCAGAACAGTGTGATGAACTGCTGCATGTACAGCTGAGGGTTAAACTACTAAATGAAATGCCTTCTCTTGTGATCACTGCTTCTTCACAGACCCAGGACTGCCAAGTAATAAAGCTAAGCCCTCCAACAAATAGGACCTGTTGTACCCAGTGAATTCTCTCATTCCCTATCAGCCACGAGATCATCCAGAAGCGTGATTGCCTCTGCGCAATACACAGCAGGACATTTGGTATGTGAGTATGGAACCATGCCGGCAGGGCCAACTCCAGCCCCAGCCACGCTGGGAATTTTACTTCTACACTCGATCCACCAGTTTCATGGGCAACACTTTCCATGGGAGACTGATTAGCTGGCTTCTAACGTGTGCACAATGTCAATGATTTTCAAGCCTAATATCTGCAGCTTCAATTACTTGGTGAAGTAATTGCGTATAACCCCAAGGTTATTATATAGGAGTCAAAAAAAAAAAAAAAAAAAAAAAGGGGGAAAGAAATTGTGGGGAGACAACTCCGTTTTCTTAAAAAAAGCAAACCTAGATGCCGTTTCAAAGCAGCTTGACACCTCCCAGATGACCCCCGCCTCCTCGGCAGAGCCCGTGGCTGGCAGAGGTCGGCAGCGCCAATGTCCACGGGACAGGGGCCGAACGCCACCGCGACGCTGCGAAGGGCCCGGAGCAGCCGCCTGTCCCGCACAGCCGTGCGCATCCCGGGGCCGGCCCGGCCGCTCCCCCGGGGCACAGGGGACCGGGCGGGGACCCCCAGGCCGGCCACGGGGAGGGTGCGAGGGGTGGCCGGGGTGGTGCTGCCTCCCCCCGCCCTGCGGCCCCGGGGCGCCAGCGGGCTCATCCCCCTCCGCGCGGAGCGGGGCAGGCTCCGTGCCCTGGTCCCCGGCTAGCCGCTCTCCCGGGGAGAGGGCTGCCGCCGGCAGGGCACTTGAGCGGGAACAGAGAACGGGTGGTGGGTGATGGGGACCCGGGTGTCCGCCTTGGGTTGCCAAAGAACGGTGGACGCGTGTCCCGCAAGGAGAGCCAACAGGCGCCCATGGGGAATTAAAACTAAAAAGTATTCAAATCCGCTTTCGCCTGGCTTCCCTACAAGACTGACAGACAGCCCGACTGGGGTAGTGGCGGGTGATTTCCCTCTGGCCTCAGCCCCGCCGCTGCTCTCCGAGGGTTAGGCGACCGTACACGCGGGGATGCCGCGGCCGCCCCGCGGCATCCCCGCGGCTCCCCCCGCCCACTGCTGCCCCGGGCAGCCTGGCCCGAAGGGGAACCAAGGAGGGAGAAGCCAGCGAGAAAATAAACAACTTCCCTCGTGTTAGAAGTTGCCTTGCAGGTGCCTGCAGCTGGCGGTTAACACAGACAGTAAGAGGATCAACTCCATCTCCGCCAGTGGAGCAAAAGAGGAGGAAAAAATAAAAGGCCCAGCATTTGCTATTCAGAGTTTAGTTAATTTGGATGATAACGGTTAGTGTTTAATCCCATTGTACGAGAATGAATATACCGAAACCTACAAGGCTCCTGGAAGAATAATACGGCCGGCGGCACGGCACGCAGGGGTGCCCGGGCGGGCAGCCGGCCCGACCCGCTCCGCCTCGCCGGCCGGGAGAGACGCTCCCCGGGGCCACCGCGGAACCTCCTCCCGCGGAGCCCTCAGTGCTCCTGGCCGGCCCGGGGAGGCTGCGGACCGGCCCGGGGTGCGGGGTGAGGGCCGGCACCGCGCCTATCCCCCGGCCGCCTCTGGGGAAGCGAACGGGCGAGAGCGGCAGTGCCGCCCGCCGTGCCCACACGGAGAGGTGCCGTGGGGATGATTCTCCCATTTTAAATCGCAAGGGGGGAACGGGTGGAAAAACGAGGGACACGGGAGGAGATGTGGAGGTATCCGAAAGAACAGCTCCCCGAGCTCACAGGGCGGGGATGTCGCCGTCTCCGCAGCCCTGCCCCGGGCTCGGCGGCGTCGCCCAGGAGGGCAGAACGGGGCACCGGGCGGCCCTGCCGCCGGCCCGGCCGCCCTCGGGTCCTCCCCTCGCCCTCGGGGGCGGCGGCGCCCCGCGGCAGCGCCGGGGCGGGAGGTGACGGCAGGGCCGGGGGGACACGGGCGGGCGGCCCCGGGCCGGTGCCGGGCTCGGAGGCGCACCGCCGGCCGTGGAGAGCCCTGGGGGCCGCGCCCGCCGCCGCGCTGTCGGGGGCGGCGGGCGGCGGGCGGGCGGCCCCGGCGCGGCGGGGCGGCCCCGGCGGGGGCGGTGCGGGGCGGTGCGGAGCGGTGCGGGGCGGGCCGGGGGCTCGGTGCGCTCGCCAGGCGAGGAGCGCGGCTGCCCGGGCGGAGGGCCGCGGAGAGGAAAGCTAACAATGCTGTGAAAATATGTTTGCAGAAAATAGACAATTGTTGGATTAAACGTATTCAAGTATGAAATAATGCCTTTTTGTGTAAAAAACCTCAGCAATGTGAGCGTACAAAAGTTCCCCTGTGGCAGTTACTTGCTCCCTTTGTGAGCTTTGCGCTCCGGCGTCTCCACTTGGCGCGTTTAACTCGGAGCCCCCCTTTAAACGCGATTGTTTCTTTCTTTTTAATGACATTTACCGGATCAAAACATGCTGTTAATTCGATCAGAAAGCTTTACCCTGCTTAACAATGCCACAATAATTTCTCCTGAAGTTTGTTAAATTGACCAAAATTAGGCAAATGAATGGGGGTCTGTCGGCGATCCCGCTCGCAGGTGACACCGAATAATGCACTCTCGGACCAGCTGCGATCCCCTCTTTATTTGCCCCTCTTTTCTTTGACCCGCATTATTAAAATTTAGGCCCAATGAAACTATTCATACTTTTCAATGGGACATTTTCCTATAGGATAATAGGCTACAAATTGAGCCTCTCCAAAGGAGAGGGGGGGAGCAGGGGGGGTAAAACAACAACGCACAGACGCGCACACCACACAAAAAAGGAGCGTCGTGTGCCAAAGACTGGCGAGAGCCTCCCCGGGCCGGCGGAAAAAAAAAAAAAGGAGGGGTAATGGGGGGATATCGTGTGCCAGCCCCCCGGTCCCACACCTGCCGGGGTGTCCCCGGCGCATAAAGCGGTGTAAACAAAAAAATCCTCGCTGCCATCTCTTATAAAGATGGACGTGTCACCAAGTCGTGTGAGAAAAGCCTGAGAACAAACGGGGCCACTCCGTCTCCAAGGGTTCTCCCTTGAACTGGGCGGAACAGCCTATTAAGGGCTTACTTAATTACTTTAATGACTCTGGACAGGCTTTAAAATGCAGTCAGCGCCGGGGCTAAGGGGAGGGGTGCGGGGTGCCGGGGATTTGCAGGCAGGCGATGGGGCCGGGGATGCGGCGAACGGGACGCAGGGCGCGATATCGCGCCCTGCGCCCCGCTCGCCGCATCCCCGGCCCCATCTCCGCCGCTATTGTGGGATCGTCACGTGTGTCCCCGAGGTCCACGTGGGGCGACACAGCTGGGCCGCCCCCGGCTGCGTGGACGGGGGGGAGGAAGGGGGGAAAGGAAGAAGAGAGAAGAAAAAAATCCCCCCTCATCCCCTCGCCTCCTTCCACCCTGATCTTTAATGCATACATTCCCCCGGCGCCGCTCGTTCCTAATCCTATGGGATCAGCGGGCCCGTGGAGGCCCCCCAGGGTCCCCCCCAAGAAGTGATGGCTTTATAAGGGGCCCAGAGAGAGCGGGGATGCAGTGCCCACCATGGCCTCCAAGCTTAAGGAGCGGAGGGTGAGTCGTCGCCCGTCTTGCGCGCACGGCTCTGCGGGGCAGCCAGGCGGACCTGGCCACGGCCCCCTCACCGCCTTTCCCTTTGAAAAGCCCCCCCCCAAAAAAAAAAAAAACAACAACTACCCCACGCCCTCCAAAAGGTTCCTGTCCTGCCAGGACCATCCGCACAGACGGGAGCCACCGTGGGGGGCGCGGAGAGGACCCGCCGCCGAAGCATCATCCCTGCCGGGGCTGCGCCGCGCCCGGCACCGCTGCTCGGAGCGGGATGGGCAGTGGCTGCAGGGGTCGGGGCCGGGGCCCACTGTCCCGGCGAGACTAGATCCGACTGCTTTCTCCTTCTCCACTAACGCGCCCCGTATGTTTTGCAGAGGACGCCGGTTTCCCACAAAGTGATTGAGAAGCGGAGGAGGGACCGCATCAACCGCTGCCTCACCGAGCTGGGGAAGACGGTGCCCATGGCTCTGGCCAAGCAGGTAGGCGGGGGGGAGCAGCCCCTACGCCCTTCTCCCCGGTGCGCTGCGACATCCTCCCCCAGTGCGGGGGGCTGGGGGCGACCCAGCAGAGCGCAGAGCAGCCCCAGGGGAGAGGTGATGCCCACCTGCCCTGCCCGTTGCAGAGCTCGGGGAAGCTGGAGAAAGCGGAAATCCTGGAGATGACGGTGCAGTACCTGCGGGCCCTGCACTCGGCAGACTTCCCCCGCGGCCGAGAGAAGGGTAGGTGGGCGGGAGCGGCCTCCCGGGGCCCCCGCCGGGTCACTTGGGGCGTGGGGGCGGCCCTTCCCCTTCCTCCCGCGGCCAGACCCTGAGGAGCTCGGCTCCCTGCCTCTTCCTTTCCAGCAGAGCTGCTCTCCGAGTTCGCCAATTACTTCCACTACGGCTACCACGAGTGCATGAAGAACCTGGTGCACTACCTGACTACGGTGGAGAGGATGGAGACCAAAGACACTAAGTACGCCCGCATCCTGGCCTTCCTCCAGTCCAAAGCGCGCTTCGTCACTGAGCCCCTTTTTACTTCCCTGGGCTCCCTGCCGGAGCCGGACTTTTCCTACCAGCTGCACCCCGTGCCCGAGTGTTCCGGGCACGGCCACAGCCCCGCTGACGCCGTGCTCCAGCCGCCCTCGGGGGGGCCATTTCCTTGGCACGGCACTGCCCGCAGCCCTTCCCTGCCCTATCACCTGCCCAGCGCCGCCGTGCCGCTCGCCAGCCCCGGCCAGCAGCGCAGCACCTTCCTCTCCTCCGTGCAGGGGCTGGACCGTCACTACCTCAACCTCCTCGGCCATTCCCACCCCAACGCCTTCGGGCTGCCCCCGGGCCAGCATCCCTCCATGCTATAGAGACTCATCCCGCCTGAAAAAAAACCTCTTTATGACCGCGGACACTGCAAGTTACACCCGGGCGCACGGGGAGGCTGCCGGGGCAGAGGGAGATACGCTGGGATCCCGGAGGGCGAGAAGTCCCCGCCCGTCCTCTCCGGGGGCCTGGCTCTGCCCCCACCCGTCCTCTCCGGGGGCCTGGAGCTGCCCCCACCTGCTCCTCTTCCCACCCGCGGGTGCGGTGCCTGTACAAGCGATGTCTTGGAATAAACGTTTATACTCGCTCCCCTTCTTGTTTCCGTGAGGGAGCTTCCTCGGGTGGTGGCGGGGAGTCTGCCCGCCCACGCAGGGCAAAACCCCACAAGAGCGAGACGTGGTCCGCCCAGGGCGGCCGCTGCACGCACCGGCCGTGGCACTGCGGGCAGGGGGGCACGGCGTGGCAGGACTGATCTCGGTACCGCCGGGGGCTGAGAGGGAGTACCGGGGTGCCCCGGAGGTGGCGAATGCTCTGCGCCCCCGCGAGTCCCGCCCTTCCACGAGCCGTGGAGGGATGCTCCGGGGGCACGTGTCCGAACGGCACCGGCATCTTCCGTGTGCTTTGCCAGAGAATTTCTCCGCAGCGCAGCTTGTTCAGAGGAGGAGGAATAAGAGGGAAGGCGCAGGACGGGGCGGGGAGGGGAGGCTGCCGCGGAGACGCGGAGCCTCGAGATTAGAATCGATGGAAGCTCCTGCGAGTGAGTTCTTCCAGCCACTCCCCGAGGCCGCGGCACGGCTCCCTCCCGGTGAGGCAACTCCGGCCCCGCCTGAACCAAGCTTCCCGTGTGCCTCCACAGCCTCTGGCAGCAGGGCAGAGGGACTCCAGCCACCGCCCCCCGCCTCCGGGCAGCCCGGGTATGCCCGGCGGGGCCGGAGTCGCCGAGGGGTAAATTAACTTATTCCATTTGGGTGGGGAGGCTTTGAGGAGATTTGACCTGGGCTGTTTGCCCAGGTCACGGAGTGGGTTGACCCGCAATTTGTAAACCAACCCGAGCTTTTATTCGGAGACAGACAAAAAGATCTTCATTACAATGAGTAAAAAGTGGAATGTGTATCTTCCATTTAACCTGTAAATACAGGAAAAGCTGCTATCCCAGATTAGTGGGGAAAAGGTCACACGGCGGAATGACGTGAGGAGTCAGCCAGGGAGGAGGAAAAACACTCGCATTTCCTCGGGACACCTTTAGGATGGTAAATCCAGGGGGAATCTCTCTCTTGGTCAGTGAACACAGAGCAATTTGGGATCAACCAAACACATTCAGCAGCAACAGAGAGGCTGGTGCTTATTATGAAAGCACATGTTAAATGCTCATTTTTACCAGCACTAGGTGCAGAATATGGAGAAAACATTACATGATTTTTATTCTGTGAGCATAAGCTCTTGTGATCCCGCTTTGGTACTAAAGCATTAAAGATACGGCTTTTTTTCTTTTTTTCTCTGAAAATATAAATATATTCAGCATTTTGCCCCTATTAACCAAATTAAACTAAACTTTCCTTTGCTAAGTAGATTTTCTGTCTAGGATTAGCAGAGGGCCACCATGGTCAAAACTGGGGTCATTTGCATATAATTTTGCAAACTCGCAGTGGTCCATGACAGTCTTTGTCTCCCCAATGTTGCTATCCTCGTTTTTTTGTTTTCTTTTTTTTCTTTTCGTTTTCATTTAGCTGTGGAGGATAAACCTCTCTTTGACTTTAGAATTACTTCAGGATAAAAGTCTCCCCTCCCTCTACCCTTTCAGGGCTCTCAGCTCACCTCCTGGTCATGCTGACCCTGACTTTTGCCCCCCAAAATTATTTTTGCACCTGCTAAAGTCATCTGTACCATGCACGCGACCTGAGCTGCCTTCCAAGCTCAGACCCACACCTGTTGCCATGCTCTGTGCCCACAGCTGGATCCACATAGGCAGTGGAACACAGAGCACCCTCAGGACTGGCATCCCCAGTCTTTTGACAGAGGTTCATATCATTTGTCTTTATTTTATTTACATTTCCATGTCTGTAGGGCAGACACTTTTAGCCTTTTTCCCCTGGATTTATTTTAGCTCTGCCATGAGCATCATCTGCCAACTTTGGTGGGAGCAGGTAGGATGTCACCTGTGCTGGGCCTGTAAAGGCTGTACCTGGTCCCAGGTGGAGTGCCTGTCTGGCCTGGCAATGTTCATCATCTGACACAGCAGTGCCATTTACTGGTGTCTGGCAGCAGCTAGCATAGCATTTTATTCCTGAAAATAAACTAATTCCCAAAGCCCTCAAAGTACTAACTTCTCTGTTATGCACCAGCTTGGCTAAAAAACCTAATGGTGAATGGCTCTGTCATGTCCTATTCATTTCCTTCAGCTAGCATCTTTCTCCTTCTTAAACCTTCACATCCCTTTTGCCACAGTTTGCCTTGCCTTCCTTCCCTATGCCTTTCATGTCCTCTTTTCCACCTCTTCTCCCTGCTATCTGAATTCCTCTCTTTTTCTCACACTTTCCATGTCCTACATGTAATTCTGCAATTTTTACCGCAGAAAACAGTTGTACAGCATAGTCACATCTCAGTAATTTCTTTGTGTTGAGGGCAAATAATCGTGCTGGAATAAAAGGACAGCAAAATGTGAGTTTACAGTTTTGCATCTGATACTGACTCTCATTTGTCATCTACTCAGACAGTAGAAGAGTTTATGTTGATCTTTGTAAAGTTGTTTTATTGAAAGCATTTACAAATCCCTATTTTATGACAAGGATTTGTTTGCACTATCATTTAAGTAAAGCATCATCAATTAGATCAAAGAGACATAAGAAGCCTATTCATAAACTCTCCATCTTAAAACTTTATGTTTTCAATAAGTAACAGACAAAGCCTGGAAGGAAATGCTACTGTCCCACTTTTACTATTTAAATAAGTAAAAAATATTTATGGACTTTGAGCACATATAGGACAGATCAGAACTCTTCTTTCTTCCCATGGTTTTGCACCAGTCTGAATGCATTATTCAAAGACCTGGGGGCTTTGGTGGCAATGCCACAATGTGGAGTTTCCAGCCTTGGAAACAGAGCCCATGTCACAGAGCAAAGTCCTCAAATTCATGCCAACACAGTAACTTTTGGGGCCTCTTAGCAATCAGGTCACTAACTGACTAGAAAAGAGTATTTTTATTGTACTTTGGGTCAATGACCCTGCTTGCAGTGCACCACAAACAGTTGCATCGGCACATCTATAGGGGCTGAGCCATGGGTTGAGCCATGGGTTGGGAAGAAGCAACTGAGGAAAGGAAGAGGAACAGCACCGATGAAGGCGCTTAATCACAGATCTGTTCCAATAGTGATGCACAGAATAGCTGGCTTCCTAGTGGTATGGATATGATCCCTTTCCCATGGTTAAGATCCTGACAGTTTATAAGTTGTGCTGTCCCACTGTTCCGTGGATGCTGCTGTTCCTCTAAAGCACCCCAGGGTAGGCCACATGATTTGACCAGGATCATACCAGAAGTGCTTAGAAGAGCAGAGGGTCTTAGGTGCCAGGGTACAATGATCACCCCAGGCAGAGCAGCTTCTTACTATGCTACCACATTCTTGGAGAGAGTTAAATGATGTCTTGAAGCCCAAGCATGTGTTTTTCCTTTATAAAGTGACTCAAGCATGAGGAGGAGGAAACCTGCTGTTTGCCTGTGGAACAGTTTGCGTATTACACACAAGCTGCTGAAGCAGCTGCAGGCTTGTTCAGCAACCCCTTCACAAAGGCAGACTTTTGGAAAGAAACCCTCCAGCCAACAGTTTCATATTTGCTGAGATGTAGCATCTGATCTCACAGATTTGCCTCCTGCCTCGGATGAGTCTCACATCATCACGTCTATTTCTAGAAAACTTGCCCACATGGTGCGTAAAGGCTGTTTTAGGAAAAAGACACTGAATTCTCTTGAAGAGAACAAGTGATTACGGAAAGATATATAAGAGATGCATTTTCATATGTATATAAGGTTAAAGCTCTGATACCTACCCACATACCATACTGCATACATCCAGTTTTAACTGGCATGTTGAAACAAGCAAAACTCATTTTAAAAGGTGAGAAAAAGCAACACTGAGAATGACTGGATAAACATCTCATGTGAAAAAAGAGGAGCAGTTTGGAAGATTCAAACAGAATATTAAGTCCAGTTCAATTTAGGAAATAGACTGTTTAACATTTATCTTCAAGCTACAGCAATTGAAATATGCACTATGCTTCATCAGCAGTAATACAGTTAATTAGGCTGAAAAAACCCACTTTTGATAACAAGAAATCTAAACTTCAGTATGTATGCTCTGAAAAGTTAAAGGTATTTAATTTTTAATACTGTAAGAACACAGCACCTCCCAGTGCAGTTCTAGTCTATGTATTGATTGTGTCATTAAAAAAGGAGGTGCTTCGAAAAAGCAAGTCCTTCAAGGCAACAGGGAATTCATTACAGAGTCTGTGACTCAGTTCTTATGCTTTTGATGAACATTATGAAGTTAGTTTTATCCCTGCTGAAAGCTTAACCCAGAGCATGTAGAAGGATTTACACCAGCTCACTTTGTGGTCCATTATTTAGAGAATCACAGCCTCTTGCTAGCTTTGTGGAAACCAGGCAGTGCCTGAGCTCTGAGCTCACCTTTGTCTCTTGTGAATTCCAGCAATAAATTTGTCTTTCAGTCCCATAAAGGGTGCAGGCATTTAGAGTAGGGTAAAGTCCAACTGGAACCCTTAAGACCAGGATCATGGGAGAAAATGCCTTCACTGTGATTCAGTAGCCTGTGCCTCCATCTCCCTGCCCTTAGTTCCTAGCTTGAGGTTTACACATTCTTCTAGGAAGTCTCAAGGTTGAAGGCTTAAAACTGTGTCCCACTTTGGAAGCACGGCAACAGGAAGAGGAGCCTTTAAAGTTTAGTCTTTTATGACTAAGATATAGGATTTCTTTTTCCTTTTCCCCCTAACTAAAATGTCCTTTAAGGTATCCTAGGACAACCTCATGGTTTGATACAGATGGGTTTTTGATACAGACAGATATTTGATACACCCAAGCTTACTACAAGAGGTGATGGCACTATAGCTGTGAGTAAAAGTTAGGGTACAGAGTTTTCTACCAAAGATGGTAGGATGGAAATAATACTACTAAATTGACTGCTGGGGTTTTGGGATCAGTAGAAGGAACAATAAACAGCAAAATCTATTCAGCAAACCTCATATAGCTTCAATTTCAAAATGAGAAAAGTGTAACAGGAATCACTGACCTTCACTTAGCAAAGATTAAAAAACTTCAAGAACCTCAGGAAACACTGGGAAAATATGTATCCCATGTAAGACAACGATATATTGGAATGTTCTAAGAGAATCAATATAACCTGAGTCTTTCATATTCCACTACAAAATCCCTTTTTATCATAGGATGTACTAATAATTTTTCTATGCTACAAACTTTTCATACAGTACCTTCTCATCTCTAAAATAAATGAAAAAAGAACAAGTCTTGGAGTTTTATTACTGGAAGTATTGTAAATTCTCTGCTGTCTGGAAAAGACGAGAAAGTAATTGGAAAAAAAGCGTGAGCAAGAGTACATCATTTACTGCATAATGCTAAAACCTATTAGACAGCAAAGATCTAGGAAAGGTAGTTAAATGATGATTAAAGGTGCCACTGTTTCCACCAGGTTACAAGTCACCATTTGCAGAAAAGACTATGTTAAAACAAATGAGACTCCTCTATGCTTGTTACCCATGTGCATACATTATGCATATATCCTTAGCTACTGCAGGTAGGCCAAGCTTCCTGGGCATCTGTGAAGCTATAGTTACTTCCAGGAGAAGACACAATGAAGCTGCATCGCAGAGAGCTTACCAAACAGGTACGCGACACATGTTTCAGTGGCTCCTTATTCTCATTTTATTAATTCAGCTATGCAGCCACATGTTTATAAAGATGTATGGGAAGCAAATAACCTAATCTGATTTTAAACACACAGTTACTCTGATCGTGAAGGTGAAGTCATGTACAGAGCAGGTCCTAGTGCCTCTGGTACTCAGTGCATAAAATGTTTCTCCAAGAAAAAAACCCAAACAAAAATCTACACTTGAATGAAAAGCCAAACTCCATCTGTGTGCTTATGCAGGAGCTTATCCAACTCTGTGAAGTCAAATGATCTTTCTGTGGTGAGATTCCAAGCAGAAACACAGCATGCTGTTCTTCACCAAATATTACATCTTCTTGAAAGCTATTTGCAACTCTCCACGATGCAACTTTAATCATAGAATCATAGAAGGATTTAGGTTGGAATGATCATCTAGTTCCAACTCCCTGCCATGGACTGGAACACCTTTCACTAGACCAGTCTGCCCAGCCTGGTCTTGAACACTTCCAGGGATGGAGCATTCACACCTTCTCTGGGTAACCTCTTCCAGTGCCTCACTACCCTCACATTAAAGAATTTTTATCTAATATCTAACCTAAACCTACTTTCTTTCAGTCTGAAGCCATTCCCCCTTGTCCTGTCACTATATGCCCTTCTGAAAAGTCTCCCTCCATCTTTCTAGTAGGCTCCCTCCAGGTACTGGTAGGCTGCAATTAGATCACTCCCAAGCCTTCCCTTCTCCCAGCTGAACAATCCCAGTTCTTGTAGCCCTTCCTCATAGGAGAGGTCTTCCATCCCTCTAATCATCTTTATGGCCTCCCTCTGGACTTGTTCCAACAGGTTGATGTCCCGCCTGTGCTGGGGATCCCAGAGCTGGATGCAGCACTCCAGGTGGGGTCTCACCAGAGGAGTAGAGGGGCAGCATCTTGGCATTGATTTTCTTAGTCTGTTGCATGTTACACACGGTTAGCAACTGTGTTATAGTCAGCTTTGCTTTATACTCTCAGAAGGGGTTTCTACCACCCTTTCACAAAGCAACTTACACCACTGGATATGGCAGGCAACAAGTAGGTAAAAGACGTGCATCCCTGTGAGAAGTGTGTGACATAGCTACAAGGATAGGCAACTGGGAGAACATAAGTGCTGTTCTGCTAGTCATGAAAATATGCTATGTTAATTTATAGCAGGTTTGCAAAGGGGTTTTTTGGCTGTATTTGGACAGCTTTTCATGAGCCTCTTCCAAAGAGGATTTGCAATCAATTTGCCTTTTCAGTTTAAGATCAAATTTAGAGAGAGAATGCTAAACTTCATCCTTTTTTAGTAGGAAGTTACAGGAATTTTGGGACTGGAGTTCTGGAACAGAGAGGTGACCCCTGCTGCCAGCATCCAGCTTCCTAAAGGCCTTTCAAAGAGTTTTCCAGGCATTGTAACTGCAAACAGAAAAAAATAAAGATAAGAATTTACTGCAGGAAAATGACAATGATTTGGTAGGGCACAAAATGCATCTCATCACAGCTGACCAGGGCATAAGGTGAGGCCATAGTATACTTTAGAGCCTGTAGGTCCACAGACCTACACAAGCAGAATGCTGGTGAGTTTCATTCCTTACCAGACTAAAATACAAGGATGGGAGAGGACCAGCATGAATTCTTCATTCATGTCCTTGGAAAAATTGTACTTCGTGTACTTGGAAAAATTCATGCACTTTGTCATAATGCAACACCACACCACAAAAGAAAAATCTTTTCAGTGGCCTGATAATAGAAGGACATACTGAAATGTATGACCATCTGACTTAAAACTGTTAGCTGTCTCAAAGGTAGAGATTAAGAATGAATTAGTCATTCAAAGCAATCTTTCTAGTCAAGAGGGATAAATAGGCACCTCCAGAGGATAATTTATCAGATAGATTTTATTTTCTCCTTTTAAAATGAGCTGATTTTCCTTGGAATATATACCTCTCCCCTTTTGATTCAGGAAGGAATGTAGGATCAATAGGTCAGATTCAGATATACAAAAAGGAGAAAAATCAGGGCAGCTGAATCCCACCTGCATTGCTGCCTGGCAAGTAGACTACTTTATCTGCTCAGATATTTCAGAGGGGCTAGACCATGCTATAATATCACATTCACTCAAAAAAAAAAAAAAATCCCAATTCTTGTGGCTGTTACACAAACTGAAGGTGTAGCCAGTCCAGCCACTAAACCTTAACAGCTGATGACAAATCCCACTTGACAAATACTTTTAATGTACTAGTTGCATGTACTGCAGAACACGTGGAAAGAATTTGAGGGGGGGGGGGAAGAATGGGTTTTTTTTTACTATTTCCCCCAAGAAAGCATCATTTTGGACAAAACTGTTAGCCATCCACTGAAAGCCAGCATCCTTCCTCCATAATCTAGTTGTCAAAATGTCAAATTCAGAAGCTTGAGCCTCTCCATGGCACTGTTTTAGCTCCAAGATGTCTGTGTGATTGCAGTCACGTTATTCCCCTGTCACCTTTGCCAACATGAAGCAAAGGGCTTCAGGAACTCCACATATAAAACATCTTTACGTAAAATCAGAAACTCTATATTCTTAAGCACATGCATACTAGGGGAGAATTTCACCACGGATTTAAATGGAAATCATTTCCTCTCTCCTTTCCTCTTCATTACATGCACAGAAATTTTACCAGCTCTGGCTGCTAACACGATTGAAAAGAATAACAGTGTGTTCTCCCCCATGAGTGTACTTAGGAATCGGCATTTCATTGCAAATAGATACATTATAGCATAGCCAGTGTTTAAACTCTTCTGTAGAAAAAGAATTTTTTTTACAATTCATCAGCATCCAGTTTTGCTGCTGAAGCTTGTGCTTCATGCATTTTAAAAAGAAAGATTATGCTTAGACAAGGTGCTATTTTGGTGCTGAACCACGTGCTCACCCAGTTTCCTTCCATTTTTGGAACAGCATACCATGTTAGAACACAGCTTCACAACCACTATTTTTTCCCCACCAAAATAAACTATATTTGCCCACACCTGACCACTAGGATGTCAGAATCACACCTGAGCTTTTACATAACCTTAAGTTTTCAGCTCATTTTCAGTGTGGATAATACCTGGCATTGGGAAAATATGGAGACCTCAAGGAATAGCTATATCTCACGAAATCCTGAAAACCCAATGTGTTGTCCTTGTTTATAACTAAAGTTTCTCAAGTTTTCAGAGTTCCAGGGCTATTACAGACCAGTCGTCAAACCTTCCTTCAACACACTAAAAGACAAAATATAATGGCACAAAATTATAGAATCATAGAATATTGTAAGTTTGAAGAGACCCACAAGGATCATCAAAGTCCAGCTCCTGACCTTGCACAGGACAGCCCCAACAACAGATAATGACTGTTTGTATGAAAAATAGGAAGTTACTCTAATTATTAGACAAATAACTATGTGTTTAACCAGCAAACTCCCAGCAAAGTCACTGATGTTTTCAGAAATTTTTCTAAGGAGCATTGCTTTATGCCAGCAGACACCAGACTGCTAAAATGATGCTTGCTCAGACAGAAAATCCTCTGAATAGAGGGATAATAAGTGGATCTCCAGGGACATCACCACCCATCATGATTCAACCTTATTTTTACCATGATTTCCAACCTTTTATGTCTTAGTACTTCAACAAAAGATAAATGATCTCCTCAGTGACACACTAGGAGTTCTTCATCTCAGTCTTCAAACTCTTTCTTTATCACTGCTTAATGTTTATTCAGTAAGCTTCAAATTCCCCCATATAGCCTGAGGCAGGGAAATAAACTGATGCAAAAAATTATAAAAAAGACTCTGCCTGTTATCATGCTGATTCAATTTCTCCTTGTGATTTGTTTCCTGGTGCTTTTAGCTGCCTCTACAGATTTGATATATCACAATATCACAATTTCTATGTGGTCCCAATGATGTGTTTCAGGACCAACTGTAGTCCTGAAGTTTTCCAGGAGAGGGGATCACCCAGGTTACACAAAGTGGAACTAATTTTGACAGCTACCCAGCTGGCAGATTAGTAACAGTGAGCAAGACCCTACTGACAGAGGATACCAAATCAAGATTAACTAGATGATCTTTGAGGTCCCTTCCAAACCACACCATTTCATGATTCTATGATTCTAGATTAATGCCAGGTTGCAGTCCAAAATTCCCCTCTAATTTATCACTTCTTGTTTCTGCTGTTCTTCAGATCAAAATGTAACTTAATTTGTACTATGGAGTAGAGCACATAGCTTCCACTTTATTTGACACTATATCCAACTAATTGCTGCTACAAATTTATGCCAGCAGAAAAAATAATGCAGTTCGCAGTGTTGACCCTGCAAGGATTTGCACATAAGCTCAGCCTTATGCACATGGCTTCCTTTACTTCACTGAGTGCTGACTCACTCAGATTTCAGAGGGAAAATAGATTGAGATGAAGTGTTGGTATCACAGGGATTTCAGAGGAACTGGCAAGTTCAGAAAAAAATAGTGGTCATAATGGTACATTAACAAGAACACTATCCCTAAAAATGGACAGGACAAAGATTGGTGGCCACAAAACTCTTCCCTGCATGCTTGGAAGTAGGAACTCAGCTGCAGCCCTGAGCTTTTCTATCATATTTTAACCCAGACGTATCATAATTAGTTCTATCCCAGTGGAAGACAAGCTGATCTTCAGGACCAAAAGTAGTATTGCAGGAGCAAGACACCTCCCAAGGATATCTTCCACTTAGGCTTTTTGGATCTGCTTATTTTCCTTCTATTTCTGTGCATCATTCTCCTCTTCAGGTTCAGATCCCAGCCTGAACTGAGGTTTCTCATGAAAGACACTAGGCAGCCCTGTCTGATAGAGAAACAATTGGCTTGTTTCTAACTCTGTTTTCAATCAAATTAGGTCTCTCCTTAACAAAACACCAGACTCTGGATAAGTGAGCAACATTCCTTATTGTAATACCTGCCAGTACAATTTCAGGTTATTTTTCTTCTTAAAAGGTAGCCACAGGTATGGCACTGCTGGGCAGCGCTGTTTAAGCACAGCAGATCAGATGCCGTCCTGATTTATAACCTCTGTCAGCTCAAGTGAATGCAGGAGCTGGCAACTTTGCACATGCCCTCTGAAGGGCAAGATGCCCACATATAATTTGTATAAGGATGCATCTTTAGGGATTCTCCATAGCCCACCTGACATGCCTCAGGTGTGAGAAGAGTATTTACCTTGCCACCTGAAAAAGAACAAGCACACCAGAATAAGCACACCAGGGCATAATGCAGCCCAGCTCTCAGGGCTGTACTGCCTTAGTCTTGCAAATCACTCCAATGGTAATAAGGGCTGCACGGCAGACACATGAACTTTGATTTCATGTTTTAATCACAAAGTATAAAATGTGGAGCCTGTCATCAGCTGGCAGCCTTGTCTGCCCTTCCACCCACACCCCGCATGAGCGCGGCTTCCAAGTGCAGCAGCACGCTGGAGTGTCCGCTGTTCACCACAAACGGGGTGTAAAGCACCTCTTGAAAAGACAAAGCATCTCCAGGTGGTTCAGGGCATGGAGCTGCAGCAAACGTCTGTGGTGGGCATAACCGCAGTCCGGCAGGGTTAAAAGCGAGGCTGTCCAAATTCATCCAAGACCTGCAAATCTCGAAACACGTAAACCCTACATGCGTCAGATAAAGAAGCCAGAAAGAAAGGTGCCCCCTAATGAGTTTTTTTTGCGCTTGGGTGAGCGAAAGGGCTGCTTCAGGAGGCTAATAACTGAAAACCTTCCAGGCTTTTGTCCGGAGAAATGGCAGGCACTTTCCATCCCTTTGAAAAAAGAAGGCCTTTCGGAGTCTTCACGAGAGATGTGGATTTTAAGGGCGACCTTAGGTCATACAGAACTAATCAAGCGAAAACAATAAGAAAATTAGACTGACAGTCAGCAAGTATCTGAGGACTTTATCAAAAAGAATTAGGAATGGACAAATTCACTGGGAGCAAAGGATCAGATCTGCAAGGTGGCATTGTGTGGTGGGATTAAATTATTTATTCATTGTTAATTTATTTATTTATGTATGTGCAAATGACCTAGCTGCTGCAGGTGCTGAGGAGTTTCTGAAAAGGCCCAGTTTTAGAGCCAAGGCTAGAATATTGGTCCATTTAACTCATTCTTTTCCTTAAGGCGATCAAACAGTGACTTTTATCTAGGAGATAGAGGAGGAAAACCATATGTGTACTGGGAATGATGCGGGGTCTGAGCAGCACTAAGTACCCAAGTATTCCAGTCTCATTCAAGAATGCTGTGCAGTTTAATGTCTAGCAAATTAGCAAATGAATGCTTATGTCAATATGTGAAAAATCCCTAGTTGGTTTAAACAGATAAAAAGCCTCTTGGGAAATGGCAGAAAATGCAGGCTTTCTCTCCTTGTCTTTTTTAAAGAATGAAAGAGAAACAGTACTTATTAAGTTTTCCCCAAACTTACAAAAAGTTGCAGGAAACACCAACAGCCTATGTGGATGCTGGATCTTATACATGTAATTTTTCCAATGCTGCCACTGGAAAAATACAAGAATCTTTTGCCAGGCACTCTTTGAATCAAATACTCGCTATTCAGAAGAATGGCAATTCTGGGACAGCTATAGAGCCTGGAGGATGCCACCCTGCTACCCCTCTCTTAAAGCTACAGGAGGTCAAAAGCCCTGGGAGGGTCCATCTTTATGTTTTTCCCTGATCTATAAATTCAGCCTTGAAGATGAAATCCACAAAGACCTTGTTTTCTCTTCTCTACATTCAACCATTAATAGGAAAGGATAAAATTGTCATCCCATGTTTTCCTTGACCCAGCAGAGCAAACACACAGTGGGGACTCTGTGTAGGACATGACCCTGGGGAAAAAAGGAACACGGGATCTCAGCATGGGGCTTGGAGGCAAGAAGTCACACATATCGAAAATGACAGTGCCATGTCAGTTAATGCCATGTGATAAGGGAGTCCTGCTGGGTTTTGGTCCTTCTTGAAGATACACTTGGAGGCTGGCTGGTAAGGAAGATTTTTTACTAACTCCAGAAAGGGGTTGTAGATATTAGGGCAGGACAGATCATAACCAATTATCTTACTTCAGGACAGGTATCAGTAGCTGTGCTGGGGATAGTAAAACTGCCCCATGAGACACATCTTGAAACCAAACAGGCAGGTTTACACAGAATGCCCTGTCAAATGCTTTGCATTTCTTTTGGCCATACTTAGGCCCTCTTCTCAAAACCAGCCTTCATTGTGGAGAGAGGGACACTACAGAGAAAAATGGAGGGCATTTTAAAGAAAAAAGTCTCTATTATTACCAAATTTAAAACATTTTCTCAGATTAAAAGTTCAATGAGCCAATTTCTCAGCTCATACCAAAAAGCCCCACAGGTCATGCAGAAAGTCTGCTTCCTTCCTGGAGTGATAAAGTCCTCATTTCTCTCTTGAATGTTAATGCGTGAGGATGAGTTCAGTCAAGATGACTGCCAGCATGTCAGTAATATGCTACCACTTACCTTCTGCAGCCCAGGGAGAGCTGTGACACGCCAGGGAGCCTGCTGAACTATGGTCTTACTCTATGGGCTGTCAGGGTGCCTTTTGAAATGGCAGGAGCCAAAAGCAGTTACACAGCACTGGGAGCTCAGCCGCCTCAGGAACAAGCAGCACAGGCCAGGCTTCTTCTTGGTCATCACTGCAAATGGATTTTTCTCATAAGAGAAATACTTCTCATCAGTATGCAAGGGCATGATCTAGTTTTATGACTGAATTTCATGTCCTCAGGACTATCCAATTCACCTTCTATGTTCTCTCTGACTTCAGCTATATTGACAATGTTTCATAGTTGTATCTCATGGGCAAACTTTACCGCTACCTGCCTACTTTTGGTGTCAAAGTCATTAGAAAAAAAATATTAGTATTTCCATTAGTATTATTAATATTGAAAGTAGAATACTTTCAGTATTATATTCTAATTTTTCCAGTTTCCATGTTCACTTCCCAAATTGTGTAGAATAAAAATTCCTTTTTTGCTACTAATTAAGATGTTTTGCTTAATGTCTCACTGATGCTTTACACAAGAGTCAAACTGGCTATGAGTCCTCCTTCTGTTGGGGAAACAGGCTGGCTACCTACATAAGTGGAAAGAGGTGCCTCAAGGAAGAATGGAAATACGACCTTCTGCAGGCACGACCAGAGGGAGGACAAGGGTAAAAGGTGGCTAGCGCTCACCAGTACACTTTGCCCAGGGATGCCCAGGAGACCCTCCCCTTTGCTCTATGCACATGCAATTGCCCTCTGTATGCACAGCAGGCATCCATTAATGTTTTCTGGCAGCTGGTAGCCCAGGCTGCTTCGTGGAGCAGCAGTACAGTAGATTAGAAAGACAAGAGACTGGTAGGGCTAAGAAATGAAATATGGGCAAACGAGGACAGGGAGATCTTGCTACTTCTGGAGCTCTGCACAGCTAAATGGGCAAGGAGCTGAATTTACACAACCCAACCCCAAAAGAAGATTCTCCCAGGAACCAGAAGATTCTGAGGCTTAGCCTTGAATAGTATCCCATCAGCTAGTGCCCTTGTAATTTATCTAACAAGTCCTACTGGATGCAGTTGCAAACTACAGGATATAAAATTAGCAGAGGTTTCCATAGCCTTTCAAATGGAGTACAGGACTGAGCTGAGAGTACAGATCTCATATTGCTTATTGTTATTAAATTCTGGCTTCTCTAACATTTTGTGTTTGTTTCAGCGTTCTGTTGTTAAAAGAACTCTTTCCCTTCAGCGACACTGTGGACAAGTATGTGGGATGCTAAGCTAAGGCTGTGCTCTAGTGCCATCTTTTCATGGCACTGAAGGATGTGTGCAGGCACAGTTTCTGCTTCTGTTTTCATGTATGTAAATCAGGAACCAGGGCATCTATTGTATTTAAGATGTATCATATCCTTTTTTTTCTTTTTTAAATTATAATACTGTCATTGGTTTAAGACATGGACCCACAGAGCCGTCCTGCCTACACCTTCTCAACACCCTCCCAGTTCAGGCAGCCAAGCTGCTGGAATCCCTTGCATTTTTACAACACTGAAGTTAAAGGATAGTACCAGAGATTTTTCTCAGCTGGATTTCACTCTACCCTTCAAGGAAGAGGCAGTGGAAGTCACATGTGGGGATACCTGTTTGTAAGTAAAGTTAACTAAACATCCACAGACATTAGAAATAAATCAGAAAAGGAAAATAAAAAAGGAAGGTAGAACTTCAGCAGCCAGGAAGTATCATAAGGAAACCAGACTCTTCTCTCAACCAGAAGGAGATGGTTCAAGTAGGCTTCTGGGGAAGTCCTGTTGCCAAGTTCAAGGTGCAGCAACTATAGACTAATCGTCACTGGGATGTTTGCATTTTTTAAAAATATCAGCCTTCAGTACATAAATAAATGTAAAGACACTGTGAAATTAGCATGCTATTCCTCTTTTCAGCTAAATGCCAGGATGTTTACACCTGTTGCAGGGTGGTAAAAAGTAACAGCAATTAAAAGGTAACCAGAAAATAATGCTACTTTTCAGATGAAAATTTTGTCTCCTTGAAAAAACACTTTTCCAAACAGATCCACAGCTTTTACTGAAACACAAAGATTTATGTTTAATAAGAAGTAGACAAAGTCCATTTAAATGGATAATAACTAATTTTATAGAAGTTTTCAGCGTAAAGGCTAAAGGGGAAAAAATGCAGAAGATCATAAAAAGATGTGCAAAACCAGAACAATGTTAAGAAAGATGTTATTAAAACAATTCCATCAGAGATGAACAGATAGTTTGCATTAATAAATAAATCAGTTAGTGATCCAAAGAATCCTCCTTAGAGAACAGAAACTTTGACTTTGCTGATCAGACATTCAGCAAGACAAAGACCAATGTGGCAAGTGAAATGCAAATCAGTCTTTTGGGGTCTGGTTCGTGATGATGGTTGCTACCACACAAGTGTTACCAAGAGCACTTTATATTTTCCCTACCACTCAAAATGTGCAAGTACTACTCACTGAAGCACTGCATTAGTCCCCAGCATCAAAAGTCAGAGGGTCCAAGACTCCAGGAACATTCTGAACCAGTAATGTATCCATTCCTTGAAACACTGCTCTGCTTAATCATAAAAATTAACTATTTCTAGACTTCTTTCAAATATTATAATATTAAACAAACTTACATATGTTTTGTGGGAGGAAGGATGAACCTTTAATATATAACTATATATATGGTTGGTCACAACTGCTCTATGCTCTTTTATATAGTCTTCTCAACAGTAACTGAGATAACAGATACGACAAAGACAGCAGGGAGAAGTTCAGACACCCAGCAGCTCAGCCCTATTCAGTGTTTTCAGGAAATGAAACAGGGAATTAGAAAGCTGTTTCGCTGGCACAAATAGCCTTCCTCCCAAAGGAAGATGACCAGCAAATTTTGGTTTGGTTTACTTTAAAGGGAAGATCTGGAGCAAAAGAAGTCACAGAAGCAAATTATTTTGCTGGATACCACCAGAACAGATCCCCTTTAGAAGTCTACAGAAGTACTATTAACCTTCAGAAACTCTGCTCCTTCCAGAGACAACATATATATTGTTTCTTATACTTTGATCTGGGATAAGCATGTGAAAATACATATTTTTTTACTATCAAATAGAACAGAATCACAGAAGATTTTGAGTTAGAAGGGACCCACAAGGATCATCCCATCCAACCCTTAGGCCTGCACAGGACCACCCCAACAGTCACATCAGCTGCCTCACAGTATTGTCCAAACACTTGAACTCTCAGGCTTGGTGCTGTGACCACTTCCCTGGGGAGCCTGTTCCAATGCCCAATCACCCTCTGGGGGCAGAACTTTTGCCTAATATTCAATCTAAACCTCCCCTGGCACAACTTCAGGGCTGTTCCCTTGGGTCTTGTCACTGGTTACCACAGAGGAGAGATCAGTATCTGCTGCTCTTCTTATTGTTCAGAAGAAAGGGCATTTTCACATTTTATATTGATTAGGTGATACCGGGGGAAAAAAAACCATGAAAAAATTTGCAGATAATTTTTTTTTAAATCTTACAGTAGGCTACTAATTGAAGGGAAACAGCTTCACAAGGTCTCCTTGGCTGCTGAGATGCTGTTGTTGCAAACACCCGAGAGTTAACTAAAAGTCAAGTGTAAATATACAGCAACGTGTTTTCTCTAATTCAGAAATCTGTAGTAAATTATTCAAGAGTATTCCCTAGAACTGTCATAATCTTTTACTCTTTATTTCATAAGACATTTGATCTAGGAGATCTAGGAAAATAAAGGAAAAGAAAACAGTAGCTATGACACTGCATATCCCTGGGATGGAGAACAGTTCTTTCTCCTTCTTTACAGAAACACAGGAAGTCACAGTGATAATTCAAAGACACATTAAAAAAGCAACATGAAACTATGAGGTAAAAGTGAAAAAAATATTTTATAGACCTCAAGTGCTCTTGGTCTATTTGCAATTCAAGTGCAAGTGTCTGAAAATTAGAAACAGAAACTAACTAATTTACTTCTGTGTTCATGGCACATTAAATTAGTTTGCTGAGGAAAATGTATTTTTATTTTAAAGAAGTGTCCATTTATAATAACCCAATTGTTATAACTCACAGACAAATTGAGGCAATTCCTGAAGGTTGAATTTTAAACCGTACAAATTGTTGCAACCATCGGAAGGGAGCAATGACCTTACATACTCTTGGCCCAGGGTGATTCTAGTTACCACACACCAGCTGCTGAGGCAGGTGAAATTAGTAGGCAGGTACCCAAGTGTGACTGTCTGTGCCCTAGGTGCCAGGTCACTAATGGCAATGAGAGCAGCAGTAAGATGGCTGAGGGAGGTGGCAGGCTTATCTTCCCATGGGCTGCCACTGCTAAGATTCCATCATTTGTAATTGCTTCAGCCCTGCAAACTGATTTAGTTTGATTTATACGAGAATACGACAAAGCAAATTATGAAGAGAAGAATTATGAAAAAAGCTTGTTACAACGTCCCATTTACAGTATGACTGCTTCAAACCTTTGGGTAGGCTCCAATAAAAATTATTTGCTTTTGCCTGGACTAAAACTAGATCAGAACACCCTCAGATGTGCATAAGTCATGTCCAGATGGGACACAGCACCTTACATGCCTCTCCATTTCACTGACAGTAAAAAAGGGTAAGGACTTGGAAAGACACACTGGCAAATGGAAAAATCTATTGTGTTTCTATTTTTGTAACAGACTTGCTAGGCATGCAATGCTGACTGCTGCCTGACCATCCACGTGCTGCTGATGGCTTGGGAATGCAAGTGGGACAGGACAGTTCAAGCAGGACGTCAGCTCCAGTGGCTGTGCCAGGTGATTCTAGCAGAGGCTGTGCTGCAATAACTTTTCTGTAGGCTGGAATGAGATTCCTTTTGTGCACTGATTTCCATTTTAGCTTGGCTCATGTCACCTGAGCATATCACATACTTGAGAATGGAGTCTGGACCCCCTTCTGTCTGACCTTAATCTCCCATTAAGATTGGATTTAAATCACTTTCTATTTAAAATGTTTTACAGCAGTTCTCAGTCTGTTTTAAATTTTTATCAGCTGGAAAGGTATCCCTCCTCCTTTTCCACCTCCCAACCTTGCCAGGTCACACTCCGAAACAAGACTCACCAGAGCCCCGTTCCTCCTGGGAAGTACAGAGATGCACTGGCACAAGCACTGCCCACCAAAGATTTGTCTGCACAGGGAGGATATCCATATGCAAACTCAAGTGACTTTCCAGATGTTCAGTAATTCAAGATCTACCCAACTGTACAACAGAACAGCTAAGGTGGGGAAGAAGTTTGACATGAATAAATAACAGGAAGCCTAAGCTTAAAACTAAGTGTGCTGAACAGACAGCGTCATAAACTCTGGTTTAAGGTTATTCTCAGACATGAGCTAGATGAAATCTGAATGCTGGTAATGTCATAGTCAGGAAATTTGGCGGGGAGAGCCATGTTGTCCCAAGCGCAGGACTTCTACTACCGAGCTCCCGTACTTGGAGTTGCATGAACGGAGATCGAGTTTCAGCTGCTGTTTAAGGCACTCCGCAGCCATCTCACAGAAAACACAGCACTCTGCGTCTGATGGGATCTTCAACCTTTTTCCAGCGCTCCTCAGTAATCCAACTCACCCAAAAGAAAAGGAAAAAACAACACCCAAATCAACCCCCAAAAACCCAAAAACCCAAATAAAACATAACCCCCACGAACACACAAAAACCCCACGAAAGCCGAATTCCCTCCCAAAACACTCGGGGGGAAAAAGCTCCAACATTTCTTCCTGACTTCACAAAGAACCTATCAAAGGAGCGATAAGCTGTGCTCCTCTCGCTCCTCACTCACACCCCGAGGCGCAGGGCGCTCTGGGGGTGCGGGTGCCGGGCAGTGCGGGGGTGCGGGTGCCGGGCAGTGCGGGGGTGCGGGTGCCGGGCAGTGCTGGGCAGTGCGGGGGTGCGGGTGCCGGGCAGTGCGGGGATGCGGGTGCGGGCGGAGCGGAGCCGCCGCGCCCCCTGCAGGCCCCGCCGCCGCCGGGCGCTCTCTCCGTGTGGCCGGCGGCCCTCCTGTCCCTCCCCGCCTGCCCTTCCGAGAGCCGCAGCGAGGGAGGGATGTTTTTTTGCCTGAAACGTTTCTTTTGCCCTGCAAAACCGACGGACCGCCAGGTGCCTTTATCAGCCCGCCTCTACAACCCAGGCCACGTTGTCCTGTCCCGTCCCGCCCCGAGTACTCAAGATAAGGTGATTACACAACGCGTCCTGCCACTGCCAAAAAGAAGTTCAGAGTAAATGTTGTAAAACCTAATTCTGATCTAAAACTCATCACAAATTTTTGGAGGAATAAGGAAGAAGCCAAGCCATGGATTTGAAACTTATTTGCTAGAGAAAGGTCTGATTAAAGCATCCTCCTCTTTTCTGTCAGGCTCTGTATTCCAGCCCATTTTACAGCTGCTGTGACTGAGGTCAAGTGATATGTCACTCTGTCAGATCACACAGCGAGTCAGTGGCTCTTCCCGGATTAGAACGGTTCCACACGGCCCTCTGAAAAGATTTGCAACAAATGTCAGCCCCAACCGTCCACTGTTTAAAGCATATGTTTAAAGCTCTTAGACATCTCAGTCAAAAGGTATTGTAAATATAGGGACAAAGCTAGTAAATGCTTCACTGTGGCATTTTAATAATAGCAAACCAGAATCTAGAAGGGATAAAAAAACCCCTAAAACAGGTCACCTTCAGCAGGGTATACGTGTTCTTGTTTTGGAGCCATTCCAAGAACATGAAAGGATTTGGGGTTTTTTCCTCCAGTAGTAAATAAAATGGTCAAAATAAGTAAGGTCACAAGGCCAGAAGGCAAAAAATAACTTGAAGATAACTTTCTCTCTTGCTTGCTAGCCCTTGCTTTCAGTACCCTTTTTTTTTTTTAAGTGGAATCGATACACAACAGCACCCCTTTACAATCTTATAATTTTAGCAGGAAAGAAATATTCCAGCTATTTAGCAAAAGATCATCACAAGGCTCATAGATGAGTCAGGTCCCACTGGAAACTTGTTTGAGATTTCAAAGAAGTGTAGAAGTTTAGAAGGAGTGTGACTAATGTGCTGGTTCTGGGAGCAGAACCTGAAAAGAAGCAAAGTTAAAGCTAGGAAGACTAAAGTGAACTCCTCTTTTGAAATCTCAAGATGGGTCAAACAAAGATAACATCAACAGATGTACATGACATATGATATCTTCATCATATCTCGTGAAATCATGCCATACTGTCATTCCTCTTTTGTTTTCTAAGAATCTCCTGGTCTCTCTGAGCCTCTCTCAGAAATTTCAGTCACATTGTGCCTCCTGTCCTGCTCTTTATGTCTATATAAAACATATATTAAAAACATGGGTGTGAAGTAACTTGAGAGACTACTGATTACTTTAAGATGGCGAAGGATGAGGGTAAAATAAAACAAAATCTTCAGACTGAACTTTTTGATAAATGCTTATTAAAACCACCAAATCTATTAAAACCTGTCAAATCGTGCAGAGATTTGCACTTTGCAGAGAGCTTTCCTTGAAAACAAAAAGGAATGTTTATTTCTTAGAAATATCAATGTTTTAAGGTGACCAATATACCTAAAAACACAGTGGGCATTTTAGGATAATGCTTAGGGTTTTGGCTATCCTATACACTAGCAGGCTAATGTCCTGAAATACACATGGTCCTCTTATAATGGATCAGCACTGACCTCCTCCTGTTCAGAGGGCCACTGAATGAGTTAAGCAACAGGAGGCAATAAAGGATCTGTCTGTAAAAACACATTGGACTTGGTGAGGGATTCTGGTTATAAGATAAGTTTCTCTTCACTGAAGCTGGCTCCTCTCCAACCTTACCAAAACAATCTGCAAAAGTCACTATTTTGCACAGTTTTAACCTCAGCTTCATGTTCATCCCATTGAAGTGGTGTCAAACCTGGTATCATAAAAAAGCCAATGTCAGCTTTTAAAGTGCTGCCAGAGGTGAAGGGAGAGGCAAGGATCAGCCCAGGAAAGAAGCTCTAAAACTATAGCTGGATTTCTTGTAGATACTGGTGTTCTGGACTTTTTTTCTCCTTTTGTCTTCAAAGCCTTTTCCCCAAAATCCAGCATTATATACTTTTTTTCTCTCTAGGTTTTGCACTGATATCCATGAACTACGTGATATGGTGATGGGGTTTTATTTTAGTTCCTTTATAAACTGTGAAGAATTACTTTAAGTAGTGAAGTAATTACCTGTTCCAATTAAGCAGGCATGACTTCCTTTGCCATTGCTGTTTCGTGATGCTACCCCCACCAACATGTTCCTTTGATGCAGAAATACTCCCGTAGTCCCTTCAGGTTTTGCCATATTTTCTGACTTTGCATAATGCCTTTCTTCATAAATGGTCCATAACAACATTAAACCGGCAGAATTAGACCCCAAGATATTACTACCATAGCAATAAATATTCCATCAAATCACATACAACTTCCAAGTACTGGACCAGCGATGAATATGATCAGCACGCTTCTGGTTTGTTTTAAGCAACTGAAAATGCTGCCAAATGTCTCCACAGTCAGTTTATAAACAATCAGAGAGTAAATTTATGAGCCTTAAAACCCTGGAGGCCACGAAATAAA